>NW_024609851.1:1495867-6295867 GCF_016920785.2 Ixodes scapularis | reverse complement strand
GAAATGTTTGCGAAATGCGTGACTTAAGTATTTGTCTCTCAAAATGTTTCTTATCGCGTTCGGTTCAGACAGCGCATGACATAAAACGAAATTAAGTCTGTTCATCAGGCCAAGATGTTGTCTAATGTGGACTATTAAGCTGTGGACGCACGAACGATGAGAACAGGCACCACGCGGTACTTTTCATAAAAACTTCCGCAGACTCTATGACGAGGACTCATGCCATGCCGCCACGACACAGTGATTGCGCAAGTCGCTATAGCAATTTTCACGTGGTGGCCGTTTTTCTAGTCTATGTGCGCCCGCTTGAGTACCGTTGAGTGCGCTTGTCACCAAGAGCTCGTGCACTGCAAGGAAGCAGCCCCCACGCCAGCAAGCTACGCGAGCGTTACCTCTCTGCAGTGCAGCCGTGCTTGGAAAGACACGCACTCAAAAGGGGCCACAAGAACAAAAACCATGAACTGCGCGGAGACGCCGTACGAATTAAGCGGCTTATGAATACATTAAAAACGTAGAGGGACATCCAAAATGCTGTAATTTTTTTAATTAACCAGGAGTATGAAATATTGGAGTTTCAATTCTCGATTATCAATCAGACCTGGAGCAGTTAACCACGTGGTGTTCTTCGTGGCTAACGACTTTAAACCACAACAAAACAACACATATGTCGTTTTCCAAATGCTTCTCTGAGAATTCAACTTCTGGCCCTTCTGAATAATAATAATCTCGAACTCACTTTTAGATATAATAAGTACCTGTCTGTCTATGCTGGAAAAAGCTATGGAGAAACTTCATTGTGACGTCGCCGGTGGGAGGAGCCAAATCTCAATCGCTGGTGAACTCAACTGGCAGAAAACTTCATCGCGGCTCGTTAGTGACGTTGACAAGGAGTGGCGATTGAGCTGAAACTTCATTGGGATTTGTCCCTAAAAAATGGCCCTAAAGGGAAATGCGCAACGCCGCATCGGAGGGTCTTGTAAAGGCGACATTTTGGAGCGCAGCTCTTAGGCGCCCGGTTCCAACTTGAGCGGTGTCGGCGTCGCCGTCGGCGTAACCAAGGTCACCCCAAAGTCACTTTACCCCCTCAAGGTCACGTGCCCCCGAAGGTCACGTGACCCCTAGGTCACCCCAAGATGACGTGACTCCCAGGTCACGTGACCCCTCCCAAGATCATCTCAAGGTCACGTGACCCGCAAGGTCACGCGACCCCTAGGTCACCCCAAGGTTACGCGGCCCCTACCTCCCCCCTCCGAATTCACGTCACACCCCTCCCCCCAAGTTCAGGTGACCCCCGGAGCAGATTAAAGAATGAGGGTGGGAGGAGGAGAAGGAGGAGGGGGCGTCTACCCTCCCCCCAGTACCCTTCCCTCCTCCTCCTCAAGAGCTGCGATCCAATTCGGCGTTACAGGGAATTGTAAACGGCTTTCACTTTTAACTTCTAAAAACGTTGAATTCGGTAAAATTTAAATACAATTACTGGTGTCAATTTTAGGTCTCATCGATTGTCTTTTTACACAAGTGAAACAATTTAGAAGATCGCAACGCGTGAGCTGCGTCGCGATCGTGACGAATCGTCTTGGCCGACGGTAAATGTCGGGCGTAAAGTGCTCGTGTGACTGTACGGAGACTTGACTCACTTGGAATTTTTCCTATCGGGTCGGGCTTTTTCAATGGTTGTCACGTCGCAATTGCCACTCGGCAGTATGATGGGGGACGTGAACCAAGTGTCATCGCTGAACTCGAGGGGTAGGACAAAATCCTGGCCCCAATGAGAAAGGTTCCTCGAAAAGACACGAAAGAAGGCGCATGATTTCGAGAGTAGACGCGTTTCGTCTGTCGCCATACGGCATCTCGGCTGCAATGTCGGTAAGTGCTTGGAATCGCAATAGGCGGTTTTAGCGTAGCGTTGTCGTGCGCAGCGAAATTGCTACTGGAAGCTCGCGCCGTAATTTGAAGCATGCTTTTCAGCGCGCTTAAAGCCTTTCTAGCCGTACCATGGCCACCCAGAACACAGTATCAGTCTGCTGAAACTTGCTACTGGCAGGGAACAGACACAGTGTTGCTTTTGGTCTTATTGACTTTGCACGAGTGTGCAACCTCGTAATGCTTCTTCGAAAGCTCGGATCGTAGTGCTCAAGCTCACGAGTTAATATATCTAGACCTGTGCTTGAGGCACTCCGACACCCATGTGTAGGCAAAGGGCATTACATCAACGCGTAACCAGAAAGTATGTCAATTGCTTGTGCATTAACTTGTTTTTTAATTGGATTATTCAGGACTTATCTGCAGCGGCCAAAGGTTCCAGTTAGAACACTGCACGAGTAGCAGCTCCACCACCATGACTACCAAATGGTAGGTGTAAAAAAGACAACTCATCTTCATTATACGTGGTTTCCACCTATGTCGCGTCATTAACCTGTATGATGCACGAGTGCCGTTGGTACTCTCATGCGCATGACCACTGATGGTCCGTGGTTGCCGCTTTGCTACACTGTGATCATGGTGAACTGCGCTGACTCCAGCGGCCTAAGTGGCAGTTTTCGTGCTCATCTCAGCAATTGCATTAAACTGTGACCACTACCTGCACTGTGCATAACCATGAGGAAGGTCGTAGAAGCTGGCATATATACTATTGTGCCTGGTCGGTAGCTCCCAAGGTGGCTGTAGGTCTAACCGTGTTGATGTTTCTAGCAACGTGACACCCCTGCAAGACTCACAAAAACGTACTGGAACACAAGGGGCAGAGGCAATCCACACATCGTTACTCGAGTTTTGTGTCGAACAAGACAGCAGATAAATAAATTAGAGCAGATAAATGGATGAGACTAAGTGTCAGTTTGCGAAAAGACTGTGTCTCCTTTTCCGTTTCCTAACATGGGCCTGCTTTCACCAATCATTCCCGCTGTGCCTCCAGTCTCATTTCCCAACACCGGCTTGCTTCCACCAAACATTTCCTGCAACACCACAGCTACTCACTACTCTGTCATTGACTAGGGGATGACACTAAGAAAAAACTAGGTCACCGATTCCAAAATTGATGTCAGCTATTTATATAGAAGGCCCACTTCTAGGAACCTTTAGTACAAAGGGCTGCGGGAGCAGGACGCACCTAGCTGGGCACTGCCTATTGAACTCGGCAAAATTGTCGTCATGCATTTGGCACATCTCGCCTATTTTTTTGCGCTCCGGTATTCAAGTCCACAACCTTTGGCTAGAGATCACGATCTGTCACAGTCCCGTTAATACTAAGTAGCAGATGGTTCTTGCCACCACACAGGGCAATATTTTCTGCGTACTGTACTGGAAAAACGCAGGCAAACTTTGTCGTGATCACTTCATGGTCTAAACTTCTGCCTAGGCCTAGCCCAAGTTCCTGCACTAGCACCTTTTTCCACGCGCGTCTCCGAACAAGTGCGCTGGTGGCCGAATGATTGCCGTGCTTGCTTCCCTTGCAAAGGGCCGGGGTTCAGTGTTTGGCCGCGCATGCACCTTTTTCTTCATGTCCCGCACTTTAACCGAAATATTAGAAATGGCAAGTGATAAGGTGAAAAATCAACAAAAGCTAGATGTTTAGTTTTGAACAGGTGCCAAATCCAAAAATATGAAGAGTTAGTGTCGCAGATATCAAGGTGGAGTAGCAAGTTAAAGCGCAAGAGCGAGACTCTGTATCGCCTCGTCCTCATGATACACGCGTGGCTTCTGGGACAATGGGTGTAGAAGGTTCGATGCATACAACATTTGGCCTTCGAACAAGCAACACGGTTCTTGAATTTACCAGAAAACAAAATTAATAGAAAACAACAAAAAGGTGCCTGCGTGGAAAGGCATCGTACCTCGGCACTTTGCGTGGGAGCTAAGCATTATGACCATTTGGCCGCAGGCACACTTGCTCCGAGACGCCCGTGGATGTGTGAGCAGCCTCTGCCATTAACCGCATCTGACATGTATCGAGTGGTGGCCACAACCACGGCGCCCTTGGAAGTGCCCAAAAACCTTCTCTTATACTGGCATGACATCACCTTAAACCCATGTATACGTGTTACTGAAACGGTGTCATGTTGTCAGCCGTGCACCAGTCGTCAGGTACACTGCCACCCTGAATGGTGAGGGCTTGAACTGCCCCAAGCGGCACTGTTTAGCACCTCTCGCCTACTAAGCAGGAGCACCTGGTTGCGTTACACACGCTGCTGGACTCAACATGAATGCCGTAGTTTTAAAGAAGTGCAGTCAGGGTCCAAAATTGGCTGGCAAGCATTGTGTAGAGAACCTTCGAAATAAAACCGGCATCATGTGGCAATAATGAGTTATTTTAGGCCGAGTTTCTCCATCATTGTTTTATTCAGTTACATCCAGAGCAGCTTATGCTCACATCCTTTGTTGCTCGCTCAACGCCTTGCGAAAGAGCTGGACTTCCACAAAACTAAATGGATTGATGGGAACAACAGTTAGCGTGTCATTGGAAATCAGCAATAACAGACAGTTATAGCAGAAAGGAAGGCGAATGCAGCAGTCTTGTTTCTTCTTTTCTTTTCTATTTTCTGTCTTTCATTTAGGTTTTGAAGTGCCCGATTTCCAACAGCTTGTCCATTTTCATTTTTATGTGATCGACAGAGCATGCCTGTTTACTGCAAAGTAATTAGATCAAGCTAAATGCACATTGCTGAGGGCTGCTCATTTTATAGGTTACCTGCTGTACCCAAAAAACAACAGTATGAGTGTGCTGCTCTGAGCACTTCCTTGGTTAGGAAGGTGATCACATAAACTAAAACTAAACGTCTTTCCAAAGTCTCACATTATTGCTTTTTCCAGTACTGCATGAGAGTTATGAGAGAAGGTAAATGCAGAGGTATGACCATCACTACTGCTCACCACACCTATGGGATTTTATTGTTCTGTTGAATTTCTCTGACATCCTGTTTAAAAATGTATGGATTTGTAAGCATTAACCCCTTTTGTATACTTCGTCTGCAGGCTGTGGAGGGACACTCCACACTCCTGCTGCAACTCATGGTGCAGAATGTTTATCTACAATAAAAATTCTCCCTGTACACCATTTTATTTATGTTATGATTTTAGTATAGCAAGGGAAAAGATTTGCACAAGTACCTTGGTCATACCTGAAAAAATAACGATATAAAGAATAAGATATTGAGGTCAGCAAATCTCGGTGCAATTATATATGAACCAACACTTGAACCGCAATGTCCGATGTCGATGTGAATTTCATATTCAAGGAACCAGAGATTTCACAATTAACGGTGGTACGGTTGTGGAGCTCCAATCGTCTAGATGCCAGCAACCACAGTTCATACTTCACTTTTTCTTTGTATATGCTTAAAAAATACACTGTTCGAGCCGAAATGCTTACGCAGTCAATCAGAAAAGAGATGCCACCCGTGAGCGGGCCCTGCTTTTGTTCTCGGTCGTAATGCTTCGGAGTCTAGCTTATGCGGTTTGCATTTTTGCCAGGCTACCCTTGCCATACATATCGTGTTACAAAGGTTTTTTTTAGAAACAGGAACTTATCACAAACATATAAACTTCTAAATTTAGGTGCCATACCAAAAACCTGCTGACAGCACAAGCTTGGAGTGGTGTTTCTCCACCCCAGGTACCACAGCAATAAAAATAAATATGCTTGACATGTCTATTTTTTTCTAACATGAAACGTAATTTTTCTAAAGTACCAGACTTGCCTGCCACGGGCTTGGGGTAGGTCTTTTTAATGCATATGCAATTGTTTCAGACCAAGAAAAGTGTTCTCGTATCAAACTGGTGCTTCATCTATATTACGTGGTCGATAAAATAACCCAAGAAAATGTATTGCCGATTGTACTGTCTGCTAGGTAGATCGCTCTGCAGTCAAAAGGGTCCTGCTGTGTCTACTAGATTGGGCAAGTTACAAAGTATGACGCGAAATTGCAAGCAGATGCACATAAGTATATTTCGAATGTGACGAGTCGAAAGACAAAGCTCGGAACAGACTGGACAGCTGTCGCGCTTCAAGTTTGACGAGGGCAACCCTGATAGGCAGCACATACTTGGGGTGCAGAGGCAGCCACCTTTAATATTTTCAATGCTGCACAGCTTATCCTCTGCTGTCAAAAATCACACCGTTCTTGTGGTCAAAATATTGAGGAGCACGGGGGCTCGGGAAGATAGTTTTATGCGAGCCCGCCTTGTGCAGAAAGGCAAATGAGCATTCTATTCACTGCTCCACAACAAAATCTTAAGCAATGCTTTTCGTTAAGCATGGCCTTCGGACAGCACAGCATCCATTCTGGTAGTGAGGAATCGGTTTGCAACCACGGTTTCAGGGGCTAGTCGCTTTCACCTTCACACAACAGCCTCTGACATTAATGTTTCAACACATTTTCAGCTGTCCAAAAGCACATCACCACTAGATAGATGCTTTTTTATGCTCATGCTGTCTGTGCTTGGAACTAGTTGCATGTAGGTTTTTATAACATTCCAAAAAGCCTGCAATCTAAAGATAATAATAATAATAATAATTGCAAAAAAATGTGGAAGTATTTAGACTTGGCTATAACAATACCAAAAAATCATATCTTACAGAGAAAAGAGCTGCAGAGTGAATATCAGGCAATCAAAATTAGGTATCATAATCTGTCCATACAAACTGTTTGGCAAGTGTAAAGTGAAAACGAACACAGCGCGCTTAACCTGAACAATTTCCGGATGTTGTGGTCCTAGACCTTTGAATGAATTATACAGATGCAATCACTAGAGTAAGTTTGAATGTGTGCTTAAAACGATCTCGCACGACACTTAATGATTGTGTTAAACGAGGCGCCCGTTTTCTACCGAGAGCTGTCGTGCAAGCAAGTTGAGAAAATATTCATTTCAGACTGTAATTGAACACATCCTTTGTACCGACCACACCGCTGAATGATCGATTATCGCCTCTGTAACATCCAACAAAATGTGACTCAAAGTGCGCCTATGCACGGCAATGTCTTCGCCGCACCAAAATTTGGCTCCAGCAACGCAGAAGCTCAGAGCACTTGGTGCTCGGCTGTCGGCAAATGGGGCTCCTCACGACGCCGCCAAAGCTTCCGCGGCAACTGCGAGAGCCAACGAGTGTCGGGCAGTATTCCCAGATTACGTCCGTGAAGAACCTTTAACCGAACATATAAAAAACGTAGAGATTGTCCGTGGAAGATCGCTTGGGCTTGCCCCGTCCGCGAGCGTGAACATCGCCATCTTCATTGACTTTCGTAACTCCGGCTGCCTGACAACTACAAAGTTATCTCAATCGCTAAACTGAATTGTGACGACATTTTGACGTCACCGCTGACTTTTATATTTCACCGGCGTGGCTCGAACTCCATCGGAATCCATAGAGAAACACTCAATCGCAACGTCAGATCGCGTGACCATACGGGATGCCATTCAGCGACCGATTGAGTAAACTTTATTGCTCAGTTTTTGATCTCGCATAGACAGACTAGGTGTCCAATTTCAGTCTCATTTGTCCTGGCACTACCCCATTAATCTCACCCTTGCTTCCGCTATCCGTTCCCTTCAATTTATAAAGCACAATCTTAAACAAGCACCCTTTCACTTACGAAAACTTGCTTATACAACACTAATACGCAACAAAATTAAATAGGCTTCTGTTATATGGGATCCTAAGCAAGCTTAGATTATAAGTAACATCGAGTCCCTGCGAACCGTGCTCCGCGTTGAATTTCATCTGACCACTCTCCATTTTCCTGTGTCACCGCATCAAAAGTCAAGCTGAGTTGCATGACCTATCGCGCCGCCGTAAACATGCTCGTTTGTCATTATTTCACAAGCTCTGTCGCAATGCATCGCTTCAGGACGATTTCTTTAAAACACCCCCATTATTTTTTTTACGTCACGATAATTCATTCAAAGTAACACGCATCACACGCCACTCATCTAGTTATGCACGATGATTCATACCACGGACCATAATCGACTGAAACAACCTACCGGCTCATATTGCAACTGAACTAGATATGTCTAACTTTCAGAAACACGTACGCAGTTATACTAATTTTTAAGGATCTTTTATATTTCTTGCTCTGATATTGTCCCTCTAATTTTTTTTTAATTTTTGTTTGGGTACTATAATATATCTTCTTGCTCCCCCTATTACAAAGGGCCTTTAGTGGTGTGTTAAATAAATAAATAAATAAAAAAGTAAATTTTAGAGTCGATTTTGGTGTGACCAATTTTATTTTTCTCCAATTAAGCATACAATTTTTTTTTTTTAATAAAGAGAACATATTGTGTCCACGTAGCTCGGGATCATCTCTTTCACGTCGTACCATGTCGTCGGTGTACTCGGCCCCTAGGAAGCACTCGTCGTCATCGCGGCCACTGCTTGCGGAAGGTGTTTCGACGGGAGCTCTGGACATGCAGCCGGCGTCGCTGTGCTTGCGGCCTGACTTGTGGACCACAGTCATGTTAAACTCCCGTAGTCAGGGACTCTATCGAGCGAAGCGTCCTGACGGGTCCTTGAGGTTCGCAAGTCTGCAGAGCGAGTAGTCGTCCGCGACTACACGGAACGGGCTTCCGTACAAGAACGGACGAAACCTCGTGATTGCCCTAACGTCCGCAAGGCGTTTTTTCTCAGTCGTGGAGTAAATTTTCTCCGCCTTCGACAGTGTCTGACTTGCGAAGACGATAACTCGCTCGGTGCCTTTTAGCACTTTGAATCAGTACCGCGCCTTGTCCAGTGTTACTTGCGTCTGTGTGAATCTCGGTTTTCGCATCCTGATCGAAATGTTTAAGACCAGGAGGCGTCTCGAGACGTCGCTTCACCTCGTCGAATGCATGCTGCTGCTCCTCGGCCCATTCGAGCTTTTCGGCGTCCTTCGTAAGGTTTGTGAGCTTTGCGGAAACCCTCGCCAAATCCTGGACGAAGCGCCGAGAGTAGGCGCATAATCCAAGAAACGTTCGCACTGCCTTCTTTTCTGTTGGCGCTGTAAACACTGCGACGGCGCGAGTCTTCTCTGGGTTTGGGCGAATGCCTTCGTTTATAACCATGTGACCCAGAAGCTTCAGTTTGTCTCAGACGAACCGACACTTTGACGGCTTGAGGGTGAGCCAGGCGGTCCATGCAACTTGGAGAACAGCTCGGAGTCATGGCAAGTGCTCGTCGAAGTCGACAGAAAACACTACGACATCGTCGAGGTAGACGACACAGCTCTGCCGCTTCAGTCCTGCCAGTACTGTGTCCATGACACGCTGGAAGGGTCCTGGCGCCGTGCATGGTCCGAAGGGCGTCACCTTGAGCTCGTACAATCAATCCAGGGTTATGAAAGCTCGCTTCTCTCGGTCCCGTTCTCCGATTTTAATCTGCCAGTAGCGGCTCTTGAGGTCCATCGATGGAAAGTATCGAGAGTGGCGCAGCCAGTCTAGTGTGTCGTCGATGCGGGGGAGAGCATATACATTTTTGTTTGTGACTGCGTTAGGTTGCCGGTAGTCCACGCAGAACCTAAGCGTTCCGTCCTTCCTCTTGACCTGTACGACTAGAGATTTCCACGGAATGCTTGAAGGTTGCATTGTGTCGTCGTTCAGCATCTCTTGAAATTGCTCCAGTTTCATCCCCCTTTCTTTAACGGACACTCTGTTCGGCGTTAGATTTGCAGGGCGAGAATCGTCCTCGGTAGAGATGCGGTGCTTCGGAATGGTGGTTGCCGTACGCCACAATTGCCTACAACACAGTCGTGCATGAGACAACCGGGGTGACACCCTTTCAACTGGTTCATTGTCGCAAAGTAACGACAATGCTGGACGCGATGTTACCTTACATACCGACTGTTGACGAAAGCGGCAACACCAAGGTGGTTGCTCAACGGGCAGAAGAAGTCCCTCAGCTCGCCAGACTCCAAGTTCAAGCCCAACAAACGTGTCGACACTGGCCGCTACAACATTCGTCGTCGGGACGTCCACTTCCAGCCCGGAGACAGGGTGTGGGTGTGAACACTTATCCCCTGCCACGGTCTCGGCGAGAAACTCCTGAAATGCTACTTCGGACCCCACAAAGTGCTCCGTCGACTCGGGGATTTGAACTGCGAGGTGAAGTCCGACGGAAGAGGAACATCATCACGCCGCCCACCACGACCTGATGTCACCCACTTCGTTGCGCCTGGTGCCATAGTACGCTAAATAGGACTGTGAACCTTATGTGTTCTAAGTGACTTTTTAGTTTGCCATTCTTTTTATTTGATTTGTTTTGCGTTCCATCGGGGCGATGCACTTTTTAAAGGGGGGAGTAATGCCGCGCGCGCAGCTGACCAAGTAGTCAGCGCGGACGTGGCCTAAAGTTTATCGTGCCTGCCTCCCAAGCAAAGAGTAAGATTTTGATTCCTGGGCGCGACTTGTCTTTTATTTATTCTTTCAATTTAGTGTTCTGGTAAATTCAAGAACTTTGTTGGCATCTCCGAGGTTAGAATCTTCTATGCGAGAGCCTTCTACGTCGATTGTTTAAGAAGCCCACGCGTGTACAAATGGGGCTCTGCATGGCAAGCCGCAGTCAGTCTCGCCCCAGCGCTCGATGCTGCTGTTTCGCCGACATCGACGCCTTCAACGATAGGATCTCTCTTTTTTTTTGGCGCAAGTCCGCCCCAATAAACGTTTCCGTTCTTCAGTTAATCGCAGACTAATTTTTTGTCCTTCGTAACAATATTAGATAGTTAGTTGTGCATACAAAAACCGAAATGTTTACCATGCTTTTCCAGTGTTGTGTGCAATCCCTCCATGTAATCTTATTTCTTTGGCTGGTTCTCTTGTGAACACCAGACAGCCACTACAACTGTAGCAAAGGTGATCGTAATAATGGTTGAGTGGCGTTGTTAGGGCAGACTTCATCCACCATACTGAAAGATGGCAACTACGTCATCTGGCCTAGGTGCCCCAAAATATCCACATGAGTTCCCAGAGTTAATACATTTTCTCGATATGTTTAGCCTCTAAGTGTTTTTCCTGTCTAAGCACTAATTGAGAACTCAGCTACTGAATGATACATACATATAAGCCCAGCACGTTCTGTATGCACATGATAGTTTACCCGGTCTGTAGAATTCGGCAAAGCTTGATCATATCAAGAACAAGGCTGCGAGCGGTTCTTCAGCTGTCATTTGGGGGAGGCAGACATTGGTTATTTTCAGTTTGAAAGCATGGTTTCTTTTTACGAAGTTTAACATGGCCATTATTTATTTGTAATAGCATTCTTTTCGTTTGTGCCAATCCCCACAGCACTACATTGGCCAAGACCCGCAGCAATGACACGACACCAGAGGACACAAGGAAGCTATGTACTACCTGTCAGAGGAGAGGTACATAATAAATTCGTCGAAAATTCTAAGAACCCTTGACAGAAAGCAGTAGGTACGCATTTCTGCACGCATCTTGCTCCTATGATATCGTGACCTGTTTTGGCCGAGCCTGTACTTAGAAAATAAACGCAGCACACTTTGCATTTTTTTACAGTTTACATCTAAATATTAAATCACAGAAAGGTGATTGTATCCACACAATGGGAAGTCATTGAACCTTGAAGGCTCAAATGCAGTAAGAGATACTACACAAAAACATAAATTTTATGCAAAAAAATATAATAAAAGATAATTCACTCACACAGTTTGGCCACTGCTGGTCAAGAAATGAAGGTCGCTGCAGGGTAGGTCGGGCCTGCCGTCTTCATGCCTGAGGAAACTGCTCGACTTGGGCGCTGCTCACAACTATGCCCCTTGCATAGATGCTGCGCTCGTGTGGTGCAGCCACAGCATCTTTGTGGGATCGGTCGCAAATACGAACCGCTGGAAGACACCTCATCACGCCTGACGGAAGGTGCACTGCTCGCGTCCAAATTCACGGCGAGGCGTGTCCTGTGAAATTCGACGTTCCTTAAGACTCTACCAAAAATCGGCATTCTCGGCATGGACTTCCTCCGTGAATACGGCACCACCATTGACCTTGGAGGGAAAATATATAAGATGGGGACACTTGTTCCGCCCCAAGAGGAACTCGAAACAACGTAAGTCGCCGTCTTAGTTGCTGCCGGCCACGTGAACCTGACGCCGCTATTGTAACGCGAGTCACGTCTGTGCCCTCTTGTTATCAGTCGCCGCGCTCTTCTTATCTGTTTCACTGCTCACATGTTCTGTATATATTATCTTGCTACTGGCAATAAACGTTCGTTCGTCAGTTGACACGCAATAGACTACATGGTGTCAGAAGCGGTCACGACAGCGATCCGTTGAGCAGGTTCTCGCTGTTGTGGCAACACGCCGCTTGCTGTTGAAACGGAACCGCCCATGGCCACGTCGAGCGTCAACGCATCTGACGCCGCAGCATCGCATGCATTTATGACCTCGCTACTTCCATTGCCCAAGCCCTTTGACACGTCCAAGAATGCCTGGCAGAGTTGGCAGATCTGGAAAAGTGAGTTTAAACTCTTCGCTACCGCGACCCGCCTTAGATCGCAGCCCAAAGAGGTACAAGCAGCGACACTGCTTATGACGATATGCCAAGGAGCGCGTAGCACCTACAGCACGTTTTCCTTCGACAACAAAGAAGAGAGGTAGGACGTCAGTCTCCTGATAGCCAGATTTGAAGAGTTTTTTTTACCAGCATCTAACCTAGCGTATCATAAATTTCGCTTCGGAACGCGAAACCAGAAGGAAGGGGAGACTTTCAGCGTGTGGCTGACATACCTAAGAGTATTAGACAAGTGATGCGAGTTTGGAGAGCTTGAAGAGAGGATGCTCCGCAGCAGGATAATGCTGGGAGGTCAAGAGTTGAAGTTACAAGAAAAACTTACCTCGGAAAATCTGACCTACGGCAAGACATTTGAGGTTTGCAAAGCTCGCGAGCACGGTAAAGAACAGTGCCAAGAGATTCAAGGGTCATCAAAACCGCAGGAAATGAGCTCCTTAGGGAAAACCAAAGAATAACTTTGTCCGGAATGTGCCTTCCAGAATCGCGATGAGCGATGCGCAGCGCTAGGGAAAACTGCATGAACTGCGGCAAGCAAAACCATTTTGCCAGAGTATGTTATAGCAAAGGAAACAAGCAAGCGAAAAATAAAGCGAGCTACAAGGTGCGCCAGATAAAGACCTAAGATTCAGATGATTTCTGGTTAGAATCATTGTCAGTGAACACAATTGCTGAAGAAAGTAAATGGACAGTAACTGTCAACATTGAAGGCACGCCAACAAAGTGCAAGCTAGACACCGGCGCGACCTGCTCAGTCATCTCGGCGGGTCAATTTAGACAGATAACTTCGAAGCCGTGCCAAAAGTGCCACGTCGTGCTGAAAGCTTTTTTTGGTTTTCAAAAGAACACGCCCGCGAAGATTTGGATATGTATACCTGGGAATAAAAAAAGAATCGAGACAGACTTTTTGTGGTTGAAGATGACGTCACAACCACGCTCAGTGTTTATGTTTCCGAAAGTCTGGGTTACGTTCTTCGTTTGGCTACCATAGAAGAGCCACTATATGACGCGGCTGAACCTTACAGTGATCTTTTTCAAGGCTTAGGGCAACCTAAAGACGTCATCTACCACCTCAAGCTCAAGCCGGGTTCCCAAGGTTCAGTGAAATGGGCTAGAGGTGCTGCGGTTATGCTGCAGGAAAAGGTGAAAGCTGAACTGGACCGCATGGAAGCAAACCAAGTCATCGAAAACGTAACTGAACCAACAGAATGGGCAAGCTACATGGTTGCAGTTGTCAAGAAAGACAAAGTTAGAATATGTTTAGATCCGTCAGACTTAAACAAACTTCTGTTGAGGAAACACTATCCAATGCCAACCTTGAAAGATATCGCTCCAAATCTGAGTGGTGCAAAATATTTCTCCGCGCTAGACGCTGCTTCCGGTTACTGGCAGATTAAGCGAGCCGACGAAAGCTCGAACATTTGCATTATGAGCACCCCGCATGGGAGGTATAGATTCCTAAGAATGCCATTCGGAATCTCAACAGCTCCTGAGATATTTTAACGAGTCATGCCGCAAGAATAGCAAGGGCTAGGAGTGGCCTCAGTTGTTCTGAACGATATTCTGGTATGGGGAATAACCAAAACGAAGCATGACGAAAATGTGAAACGCGTGCTGGAGAGGTGCCGAAGTTACAACTTACGGTTAAACAAGAAAAAATGCTACTTTTTACAGCAAAGTGACCGCTACCTTGGGTCACATCGTGACTAACGAGGGACTGGCCCTGGACCCAGGAAGACTTCAAGATATCTTGGAAGAGAAGGAACCAAAGAACCGTAAGGAACTTCAAGTATTCCTTGGCATGGTCAACTTTGTAGCTTGGTTCATGCATAACATGTCAACAATCACGGCGCCGTTATGGGAGCTACTGAAACAGGAAGTTGCCTGGGTGTTCGATGAACGACAGCAAACTAGCTTCGAAACCTTGCGCGAGGTCCTGACCAAAACCCCCAGTGTTGTTCTATTACCGCAAAGACAGGTCGATTACACTTTTGGTTGACGCAAGCCAGACGGGCGTCGGAGCTGTTATCATTCAAGATGGGCACCCGCTAGCATATTCGTCGCGTTCGCTAACTGAAACTCAGCAAAAATATGCCCAAATTGAAAAGGAAATACTCGCCATTGTCTATGGGTTCGAAAAGTTCCACCACTACATTTTCGGCCAGTCCGAGGTGATCGTTGAATCTGATCACAAGCCGTTGAAAATGATATTTAAAAAAAAAAAAAAAAAACACTGTGCCAGTGCCCGTTGTGGTTGCAACGCATGCGACAAAATTTGGAAAAGTATGCAATCACGATCATGCACAAGCCAGGAAAAATAATGTTTTTAGCAGACGCTCTGTCGAGGTTTCCAAAGGAAGCACCCTTTCGAGAGGAAGCAGAACATTTGTATGAGAACGTGATCGAATGCTTTCCTGTTTCAGACGAACGTCTGAACGATGTACTGCAAGAAACCAACCGGGACCCCAGCATGACGAAGCTCCGGGAGTACGCAGGTGATGCTTGGCCCGAAACCAAAAGCGAGGTTCCAGCCGAGATCCGAACCTACTGGAACTACAGCGATGAAATGCACGTCCAGGACGGACTCGTCTTTCGCAGCAACAGGCTCGTCACCCCGCGAGGCAACACAGAGAAGTATTTTCTGTACTGCACTCCGTGCGTGGGGGCGTCGGAAAAATGAAGTCAAGAGGAAAGGCCGTGATTTTTGGTCTAACATGGAAAGCGACATTGAGCAAATGGCAAAGAATTGTGCCGAGTGTCAAAAGTATGAACCTAAGAATATGAAGTTGCCACTACGCAGCCATGACATCCCGAAATTGCTATGGCAGATCATATGAATTGACTTATGCTATCACAATGACAAATAATATATTGTTGTGGTTGAGTTTTACTATTTTGTTCTCGAAGTGAGAGCCCTCGACCGCTTGACTGCGAGCAGAGTCATCACGGTCTATTGCAGTCAATACCATCCGCGCGCAAACGGGATGGTGGAACGCGCGGTGCAAGAGGAAAAGAAGCTCGTGAGAAAATATGCGCATGGTGGTGTCGAATACTATAGCGCATTACTGGAGTGGCGCAATACTCCCAGGAATGATTATCTCAAGTCACCTGTGCATCGGCTGATGGGACGACAGACTAGGATCCTTCTACCAGTACCCCCGAGTCACCTAGAGCCGAGCACAGGTCGACCGCAAGTATTTCAAAGACGTCTGCGGCACATGCGAGAGAAGCAGCAGACGTGTTACAACCACACCGCTAGGTCTCTTCCCAATCTAAACGATTGCGACCAGGTGACCATGTACGACACCTTGGCCAAGACGTGGGCTTTAGCAACCGTCATTGGAGCAGCGGGTGGTCCTCGGTCCTACATTGTCCGGGATCAAGACAGGCGAGAACTTCGCCGCACGAGAGAACACACGAAAAGCTCAAGCCAGGTTGGTGCGTTGTCATGTTTGAGCACAGGAAGAACGCACGAATGTTGATTGCCGCCGCGGCCAAAAACGATATGTTTGACATCGCACTTTTTCTTTTATTTGTTCTTGGCAGCCGCCGATAAAAGTCGGCCGCGCCGCCGCCGGTGTTGTTCTTTGCTTTTTCGTCTGTCGGCGAGCTGGCCTGGATTAAAAGGTCCGTCTGCCTTGGTTCCGTGTCATCTTCTCGCCGTGGCCTGCAGTCCTTGTTGACCAAACGCAATAGCTGGTGGCAGCGGCGGGATAGCGGATCTACGGGAGCGCTACGGCAGCGGTCGGTGAGGCTTTGGCTCTTGCTTTTTCTGGTACGGCAAGTGTTGTAAGTTTTGTGTTGAAGCGAAAATAGGAAAGGCGACTGAAGCGGGACTTTGACATTGCACCTGGCACAAATGGATTTGGATAGCCTGCTTAAAGCAGAGTTATTAGCATAGCTGAAGAGCTCGGTTTGGATGTAAGCAAGGCAATGCGAAAGTCAGGCATAGTCAAACAAATTTCGGGCTGCGGAGCCGGGCATGACGAAATTGCCGAAGCTGTCGATGAGGCAACGAAACGACGCCTAGAAAATTAAAGAGACGAACAACTGAAACAACTGCAACTCGAGCAGCTAACGCTAACTTCGGAAATGACCGCTGTTGGAGTCGCGCAAGCAGTTAACTGTGGCATGAGAAGTTTTCTTCAGCCCTTTTTTGTTGGGAGCGAATTGGGATTCTTCTTAACCAACTTCGAACGCACATGTACAAGGATGGGTTTCGAAGAGTCATCTCGGCCTCGGAGGCTTCTAAGCGTGCTGCCGGCTGAAGCAGCTGATGTACTGGCAAGGTTACCGCCAGAAGAGGCCGAACTTTACACGGTAGTGAAGGGTGCTTTGTTGAGAAAATAGAAGATGTCACCCGAAGCTTTCCGTTTGAACTTTCGAGAAGCCACGAAAGGCCCACAAAAGAGCTACCCAGAGTTCGCATATAAGCTAGCTAGTTTTCTGGAAAACTGGCTTGAAGAGCGTCAGGCGTATGAGGACAAAGCAAAGATGTTTCAGCAATTTTGCTTAGAGCAATTCTATCATACGTTGCCTGAAAAATCTCAGAGAATTGGTTCAGGATCAACCGCACGTGCGGACAGTACGCAAGGCAGCAGAATATGCGGATGAGTACTGTGTAAAGAGGGGATCAAGTTGCGACCTAGGGAAGACTGACCGGCCTCAGGGGCTTCGTCTGGGGGAACTAAAGCATTCCGCACGTCGGAAAAAAAAGCTAACAAGCAAGTTCCTAAAGACGAGTCCCCCGAAACACGCTTGAAGAAGTCGCTCGAAGCAGGGAAACCAATAGTATGCTTCTGGTACCGAAAGCCGGGGAGCGTGGCTGCTGGATGTTGTGTCCCAAAGGTCTCCCCGGTCCAGCCCGTTCTCGAGAAAGGCGAAGACTTGTTAGGTCTATACCTTCACGACATGGACGTAAACGGTAAAACTTGCAAGGTCTTACGGAACTCCGGAGCGACGTACGACATCGCACACTCTTCTTTCTTGAACGAGAACAACTTCACAGGCCACTACGTGTGCCTGAGGTAGGCCCTGGAAGGAGGTACTGACAGCCTACGTGTTGCGAAAGTAATCCTGAAAGGCACCTTTGGAGAAGTGGAAGCCGAGGCAGCAGTCTCGAACAACGTCTTGCCGAGATGCCCGTACCTTTTGTCCAACAAAACCGCAAAGGAACTTCTTAAGGCAGGGGTAACGCTTGACATGAACCCGGTCATGGTTGTTACGAGATGAATGACAAAGAAAAGCTGCGAAGAAAGTGTAGAGCAGGCTGCAGCTTCACAAGCTAGTGCAGCAGATGATTCTCACCATCCCGTCGAAAATGACGAGCGTAGCCCTTTAAATAAGCCAGACCGTGACGAGGAAAAAGTGAACTATGAATTGATGTTCTTCCATCCGACGAGCAGTGACTTTAAGGCGCTCGCTGAAATATATATAGCAAACTTGATTGCAGAGCAGAAGGGTGATTCCACATTGATAAAATGTTGGGAGAGTATTCAAAACCCTAGTTCGAGTAGCTCAACGTTCTTTGAAAAGAAGGGAATACTGTACCGCGAGTTTCGTGGAAAGAAAGGGATGAACGTCTACCAAATGGTCGTTCCTCTGAAATACCGAGGAATCCTTTTGGAGTTGTCTCACGGGGCGGGCTGGTCGGGCCACCTCGGCATCAACAAAACTAAAGCAAGGCTCCTAAGCGAGTACTATTGTCCAAGTTGTTTTAAAGATGTCGAACATTTCGTTCGGAGCTGTGACGTCCGTCACCGGACAGGTTGACCTAATGAAAAACGCAAGGCGCCCATGCCAGCGGTCCCAATTATTACCGAACCTGAGGTAGTAGCAGTTAGCCTTCCAGAGATCCCACGAGATTTAACCTCCTTCGCTCCGGAGGAGATCCTGACAACCACGGTTCAGCCAGCCACCTTAAGCGAAAGTCGGACTAAGGACTTGCTTACCTTGATAACCAAGTACCAGGAATTGTTTTCGAAAGTCCCAGGTCGAACTAGCAGGATGACTCATGACATCGAGTTGACTTCGAGTGGCACCAAAAGGTGCAAAGCTTATCGGTACTCGCCTCGACAGGAAAAACTGATGAAGGAAGCTGCTGAACCGATGCTCGCTCTTAAGCTAATTGAGCCAGGCGAGGGTGACTTTGCATGTCCGATGATAATCGTGGAAGCTAACAGCAAGGAACCACGGCCTTGCGTTGACTACCGTAAGTTGAGCGGAGTGACCGCCACGAGGGTTTTTCCCATTCCGCATGTTGAGGGCTGCCTCGAAAAAGTGTGCCAGGCAAAGGTCATATCCACTTTAAATCTTGTTCGTGGATACTGGCAAGTACCGCTCACCGAGCGTGCAAGTAATCTTGCCGCTTTCGTAAACCCCTTTGGCACTTTTCGGCCTTTGGTCCTTAGCTTCGGCCTTAAAAATGCTCCTTTCGCCTTCTCTAGGTTGATGAACGAAGTCCTTGCAGGGTTGGATAGTTTTGTTCTACCATATTTAGACGACATTGCAATCTTTTCTGACACCTGGTTTGAACACTTGGACCATCTAAGAGAAGTCTTTTCGAGACTTCGCCAGGCGGGACAAACTTTGAAAGCACAGAAGTGCAAGTTTGGTCGCTGAGAGGTACATTACCTCCGACACACAGTAGGCCAAGGCCACTGAAGCCCGTTGGAAGTAAAGGTACTGGCGATCAAGGCGTTTTCACGCCCAGAAACAAAAAACGCAGATTCGTACGTTTTGGGGCTTAATTGGGTACTACCAACACTACATCAGGGGGTTCTCCGAGCTGCCTAGTCCGCTTACTGATGCGTTTAAAAAGAACGAGCCTAATCGCGTAAAGTTGGACAAAGAGAAACGGGCATCTTTTGACGCCCTTAAAAGCACATTGATGAGTAAACCCGTCTTGGCAAGCCCGGACCACTCTAAACCTTTCCTCGTGCAGTGTGACGCCAGCGAAAAGGGGCTGAGGGTAGTCTTGAGCCGAGAGAGCGCAGACGGGGGAGAGCACCCGATCCTGAATGTGAGCAGGAACAGCGGCCCTCGCTTGGCCGCTGTTTGTGGAGTTTCTGGGTTCGCCTTCCCTTCCGTCGCCCAGGCATCTGGGCGTCAGGCTCCACAACTTCGAACGCAAGGACCAGCTCCCACAGGGACCAAACGCCTCTCCAATGCGGTGCCATCGTCGACCACTCGCTCAGCGTCCTGACCTACCTGGACCTCCATCGTGTGTTGGCCGGAAAAACGCAACGCCTTCAAAACACGGACCGACTCTGCAGAAACAAGACGCCTCTACAGTGCGGTGTCATCGTCGACCCCCGGACACTGCCTCAGCGTTACAACATACCTTTACCTGCATTGTGTGTCGGCCGGAAACACGATCCACATACTCTGCCGGGGATTCGAGCCAAGGACTCGCCCCCCCCCCCCGTGTTCTCCCGTGGGGGAGAAGTTGTTGCGTTGTCACGTTTGAGCCCAGCAAGAACGCGCGAATGTTGGTAGCCGCCGCGCCAAAACGATATCTTTGGCATCGCACTTTTTCTTTCATTTGTTCTTGGCAGCAGACAATAAAAGTCGGTCGCGCCGCCGCCGGTATTGTTCTTCGGTTTTTCGTCTGTCAGCGAGCTTGCCTGGATTCAAAATCCGTCTGCCCTGCTTCGTGTCGTCTTCTCGCCGTGGCCTGGAGTCCTGCTCGGCCAAACGCAACAAGGTCCCGATGCCGACAATACACCACACCACCAACTTTGCCCGAGACTCAGACGGTGGAATTGCGCCGTAGTGAGCGACCAAGGAAATGTTCTAAAGATACCCGGAGCCAAAACATCAACAAGCATTAGGTGTCTTTATGATGGGTAGTAATCAGCCCGGACAACAAAAGTGCTTTTAACTACCTTGTGTTTCAATTATGTTTAATTCGAAAAGCTTCCTTTAGAGAACAAAAAGGAAGATGTAACGCGAGTCATGATTGTGCCCTCATGTGATCAGCCGCCGCGCTCTTCTTATTTGTTCCACTGCTCACATGTTCTGTACATATTATCTTTCTCCGGCAATAAGCGTTCGTTCTTCACTTGACACGCAACAGACTACAGCTCTCAAATGTTGTACCCCTCGTAACCTATTCAGCTAAGTGCGGCGAAGCTGTTCCAGAAGGCATCATTCAAATACTCCAGGAAAGAGGAATAGGCGTCGCAAGAGGAGTAAATGAACTTCAGGATGGGCCCACTGTGGCACTCGTGACAAACTCCATATAAGTAAAAAAAAAACAGTTCACAAAACGTGCCCTTGTGGAAACTGGTGAGGAATTCCGGAACTCCGCCGAAATCGCTGCGATACCTGAAGATTCCTCGCCACTTCAGCAAAACAGTACATTGCCAGCGCAACTCTATATTCACCCCTAGATTACGAGCACTAAACGACGGCAGCTGATTGACCTCTTCGTCGAATACGGCGACTGCTTTGCGGTGTCATCAAAGGTGCGCCAAACCTCCGTTGCGAAGCACCGCATCGTCACTGGCGACGACATGGTCCCTGTGCATCGATCGCCGTACACAGTATCCATATATGAAAGAGAGGTAATCAAATAAAGATTCAAGATATGCTAAAAGACGACATTATGCAGAATTCAAGCAGTCCGTGGGCCTTTCAAGTCGTACTGGTTAAGAAGAAAGACGAAACGCTTGGGCACTGCGTGGACCTCCCGCAGATGAATGCGTTGACGAAGAAAGACGTTTATCCTATCCCCCGCATCGACGACGCGCTGGACCACCTGCATCACTTTCAATATTTTTGATGAATAGACCTGAAGGATGGCTACTGGCTGCTTGAAGTTGACCACGCGACCAAGGAAACACAGCCTTTGTGACGCCGGATGGACTGTACAAGTTTGAGGTGATACCCTTCGGGGAATGCAAGGCGCCATCAACTTTCCAGCATGTCATGGACACCGTACTCGCAGGACAAGTTGCAGAGTTGTATTGTTTACCTTAACGACGTCGTACTGTCGTCAAGCCACTTCGACGAGCACTTGCGACGATTCCGAGCTGTTGTCCAACCCACACGGAGCGCCAGGCTCATTCTCAAGCTGTCGAAGTGCCTGTTCGCCATTGACAAACTGAAGTATCTAGGTCACCTGGATAGTGACGAAGGTGTTCGCCCAGGCCCACCGAAAACACGCGCCGATGCGGCATTTACACCGCCAAAAGACAAGAACGCCGTGAGAGGGCTCCTTGACCTACGTGCCTAGTCTAAGCGCTTCATTCAGGATTTTGCAAAGGTTTCTGCACGCCCCACAAACCTCACGAACGACGCCGAGAAGTTCAAATAGGACGAGGAAAAGCAGCGGTTGTTCGATGATCTGAACCGAAACCTCCATACACCTCCCGTTCAAGGACACTTTGATCAGGAAGCGGAAACTGAGGTTCACATGGACGCAAGTAATACAGGTCTTGGAGTGGTACTTGTTCAAGTAAAAGAAGGCACCGAGCGAGTCATGGCATATAAAAGTCTGACACTGTCCAAAGCGGAAAGAACTTAGGCCACGACTGAAAACGAATGACTTGCTGTCGTCTGGACAATCACGAAGTGTCGCCTGTATTTGTAGGGGAACCCGTTCCGTGTAATCAGGTACCCCCACTTCTTCTGATGGCTTGCGACCCTCAAGAACCCTTCAGGACGCCTCGTTCTATGGGGTCTCCGGCTAGAAAAGTTCAACTTGGCTGTGGTCTACAAGTCAGGCCTCAAGCATGGAAACGCCGACAGCCCGTCCAGAGCATACCTCGGCGAAGTCACTCACGAACTCGCTCACTCACACTCACTCACGCTCACCGCGTCATGGTGAAGGGCTGTGAATGACTTCGTGAACTCGGACGAAGTCGTGATGTGAAGGGGATGTGACTTCGTAAACGCGGAAGGAGTCGTGATGTGAATGGGCGTGACTCCGTGAACGCGAAAGAACCCGTGATGTGAAGGGAATGTGACTTCGTGAACACAGAAGGAGTCGTGATGTGAATGGGCGTGACTCCGTGAACGCGAAAGAACCCGTGATGTGAAGGGGATGTGACTTCGTGAATGCGGAACGAGTCGTGATGCGAAGGGGACTGACTTCATGAACTCGGAAGGAGCCGTGATGTGACGGGGAGTGACCTCGTGAACTCTGACGCACCCGTGATGCAGTAGTGAAGGACTTCGTGACTCTGGTGTATACGTGATGTGATGGTGAATGAATTCGTGAACTGAATTTGTGATGTCATGGGGACTGAGTTCGTGAACTAGGAGTCAGGACTCAGGAGATGTCGTTATGGATTTGCTTGCGTGTGCGCACTCTTCGCGACTGATAGCCGACTTGACATTTGGAAGTGTCTGCAGCATGTTGGTGCCCTTACACGCACAAACATGCTGTGGCGGTTACTATAGAGTGCAGACGGAGCAGGAACTTGGAAGGAACTTCTGTTAGAGCCCAGAACGAGATTCGTAGGGGTGGTCTGGTAACGTTTGGGGGAAGCAACTGCAGGGGGCGTTTCCTTTGGAGGACTTTGAGAGAGGATGTGACATTTTGCGTGTGCGACTGTGCGCGGCTTAAGCGCGAAATCGGAAATGGGGAGGGGACTGTGTATTGCAGACGAAGCGGCACCAGCGCTTCCCATATGGGGATTGCGGGGGAGGGGGGGGATGTTTGGACCGGCGCAGACTCAGCGGCGACTCCAACGAGTTTGGTGGACCTCCGGCTCCCTTGCCCCGATACTGCGGGCGTGCGTACCCGCGTCGCGTAGTACATGTGCAGCTTAGCGAACGTTAGGGGAGGCTTTGTCTGTGCGCGGCAGACGTTTGAGCCTTCTGCATGGCCGTGGGGTTCCGTTTACGCGGCGCGGCTTGGCGGCTCCTCCTTTCGGTGTGTGTGTCTGTGTGTGTCATTGTGTGTGGGGGGCCGGGGAAGGTGTCGTTTTGCCAGTGTGCTATTCTGCCACGGGAGGGTTTCTCTTCGCGTTGATTGCATCTGCGTGTGTCCGTGCGACCATGTTTTTGTCTTTTGTAAGCGCGTGCGTGCGCGCACCCCTCAAGGAAACACAAATAAAACCGTCTTCCCGGAACTTTTACGCGAGTACTGGTGCGACCCTAACTGGACTATACAATGTTGGTTTTCTCGCTCTCGCTTAATATAATGCTTACAGATATTCTATGATGCTGGTAATATGCGGCATACGCTCGTTTTTATCCGTCCACACGAAAAAGCGTGCGCCGGATTTGATCTGTTTCGGCCGCTTCCGGATTTTTTCAAACGCTATTTAGCATCTAAGATCTCGGGAAGGCTTGACGCTATTCTAGAAAAATCACGAAAGATTACGGGCTTTATCCATATGCCGGAGAATTATGATAATTTTAAAAATGTGAGGAAGCAGCCGATTGGCATCACTGTTTGTCGCCCACGTTTCCTAACAAGCGCGCGGACATGTCCGTTGTAATAACAGGCGGAGAAGATTTTACGTGCTCTTAGGCGTTTAGGTGGGGGCTTCGCTTGCTGTTGCCGATAATAGTTTTCATCACAGTCGTGCATATTCCCGAGTTCTTGAATTCTAGGAATACGAACAGAGTTCTTCGATTTCCGTTGAACGTGAATATTGACTAAAGAGGTTTTTGTTTCTGTTTATTTGAGCAAAAGTCAGCTACTGGCACGATACTTGTGTGTAAAAGCCGGACCCCATCAGAAAATGTGCGACGAACACGTGGCGAAACTCAATCCACTAAGCAGCCTAGCCTTACTCCGTGAACAGCGCTTCGAACGCGAAGGCGGAGTACGAGTGTTCAAAGATTCTTGATAAAATGACATAAATCTTTTACAAGGGGGGAGACAGATAGTCCGTCCCCATTTCTGAATTTATCTCTTTTTTTATGCTAGCTAGTTTTGCATACGAACCATATCGGCCACATTTTTCTGGAGTGCTTTTCATTTGAAATCGAGACCACTCTTCTTACATAAGCGCTTAGACACTCGTCTCCTCGCTATTTTCCTGAGCAAGTGACTCATTCAAAGGTCTGCTGAGTTTTTTCAACAGCGTCGGAGCGATACGAATGGCTCTCATTTCGATCGGAAGTGAGAGCCCATCACACAGGACCACAAGCAGACCGCGATTGCGTTGTCATCACCGTCATCCTGCTGTTGCAAGCAGGCTACCAATGAAAAACAAGGTGCGCGGTCAAGGTCGAAGTCAAATTCGAAGTAAGTGTTTGTACGACGTGCAAGTAGGGGTACCAAAACGTGTCTTCCGCGCTTGCGAACGTTATCGTGACTTATTGAAAAGAAGTAAATACGAAGAGTGGCACAACAATCAGCGGGAAACATAAAGGGCGCTCACAGAACGCGCGAAGACGAGACAGAAAAGCGCGCGCCGTCATTGGTCAAAACCAGGTGTAAATAGAGGTACGTCAGAGCGTCTGAGGGGTAAACAAACACACGAGGTGCGCAAAGAGCAGAATAAGCCTGTTATTTTTAAAACATGGAAAACTATTGAACCGGGCTGGCCGCGTTTTTTTAGACTTTTTTCATGCACGTCGCCGTGCTGTTCTGGGGCACGTATCGTCGGTTCACTAAAGAGCTTTTACTTTCCCACGCTCTTTAGAGCCTGACATGTCCAGTTTTTTATGACAGGCTGTGTTCCCCGTCTAGAAGTGTGGACGAGCTGTTTACCCGTCCTCCCATCTTGCATTTCCCACCAGACCTTGTTCCAAAATGACCTTTCTTTTGTAACGGAAACAAAATTAAGAACCTGCCTCTATTCATCTCAAAGACTATGTTTGATGTTCGCTGAAGGCGTCCTCACTGGCTCTGTCTGCTTGAAGAAATCACCGGTTATCAAGGGGAGCTGAAGGAGCGAAGACAACCTCTGTTTCCCTTCCCTTCGAGATTAGTTAGCTTGCTTCTCCTTGCCAACGTCGTCTTTAATTTCACTAGAAAAACGATAAACGGTAGGGAGTTCTTGTAGACGGTTTTTGTGCTCGGTAAACGATACTACGCATGCACTAAGACGACAGAGGAGTATCGGGTATCCTTACAGGAATTATTGGAACAATACACAAAACTCCCTAGTTTCTTAGACGTGTAAACAGGAAGTATAAGCACTTACTTAATTCGTCCCCAACACACTCGTTTGTGATTAGTGCTTTAGTGTTTCAAGCTTGGGATAAACTTTTGTGTTTCAAGCTTGAGGCAACCTGTAGGTACAATGTTTGACCTTGCCAAGTGTAGGGAAAAGTTCGCTGTTCGGGTTTTTCCTTTTACGTCCTTTGTCGACCCGTTGTGGCCTGATCTTTTTTTTACTCGTTATGTGTGGAGTCTGTCAGTTTTGGTTTTAAGGAGCCTTTTGGTTTTTGTTTTAAGGAGCATCTCTGTTACGCCCGACGCGCCACCACCGCGCCGTTACGTAACAGAGATGAGTTCATGTATAGGTGAATATCTCGCCGAAATTATGTTCTTTCAATACACGAACCAACGAACTCATCTCTGTTACCTCACGGCGCGGTGGTCGCGCGTCGGGCGCACTTCCGGTCTGGGACTGAAGGCGGAAGTCCCTATGTGAGACGTGTATTCTAGCGTTGTATTAAAAAAAACCTGACAAAAACTTGCCTTCTCGTCAAAACGCCGCGACTGGGGCTGTACCAAAAGAGTCGAGAAAGGTTTGAAGATCAGTTTTCATGTGCTCGGTTCGTCCGAGAACGTGGATATGTGCCGTGAAAATGGAAAACCAGTCGCCGTCGGTCAACGATTGCTTGGGCGGGAAGCAGTTTGGGTTAAATTCACGGATACTTGTTGTCATCAGATTTATTTGTTTTGTTCCGTCATGAAAGCGGGAATACCGAAAAGTTGTTGGGACCGCCTGCATGCGGACGTTCAGTGCGTCTTCAAGATCGAACGGCCGCCTGATTGCTCGAACTGTCGTCTGCTCTTTCAAACGCTTCTGCTCGTCGTCTGCTCTGTTAGACGACACCGGCCCGTGGACCAAATGTTGGCCCGGTACTTGCGATAAGAAGTGAGTGCGGAGATGTTAATCGTTGTTACCAGTGACCATCAACGACTTGTTATGCCTCATTCACTTGGTCCGATTCTGCTTGCGATTTTCAGTATCGATGTTGAACATCTCAGCTACGGTTCACGCTGTTGTAGCCCGAGCGACGTCATGAATGAAAATTGCGACCGAAATTTCATAATGCGAATCAGGCTTTAGCGTATCCTCTGCGGCGTCCACGCGGAATGAATCGCCGCATGTCACATTATTCACGCGAAGTTTTGTGGTGTAGCGAGCCTCGGTAATTTCGCTGAAGCTGCTCAAGTAGTCAGGCATTGCCCAGGAAGACGTAGAATCAACAATTCCAACGCAGAAAAGTGCACGGGGACTCACACCGCCGCCGACAACAACACAATTCAATGGTTTGTTTATCGGCGACGCGGCGAGCTTCTTGCCCACACCCCATCGCGCATGCCCGGCTACGATGGCGTCGGCGAGGAGCGCTCCAGTTTGTTTGTAAACGTGAGTTGGTGTATAAAATATAGTGGAAAAATGATGTGAAATGAGGTGCCACTGAGCACCACGTTTTACATGCTCACGTCACGTCATGTGAGTATAACGTTAGAAAATTCTTAAGTCTAGATACTTTAGTCCTTGTCATTCGCAGAGTTTTCTTCGTAGGTATAGCAGCCGCCTGCATTACTGGTGTTCTCGCGGAAAGTGGCGCACTAGCTCCCAATCAATCGCACAGCGTGCCATCCTGACTGAAAGCAATGCCAAGGAGTGAAACTTGAAGACCCTGTCCTCTAATAAAACGCTTCGTAGAGATTCCCCCCTCAAGAACTTGCGTCCCATCAGGTTTCCGAGTCTATTATATTCGCGAACACCGCCCCGTCGGACTTTAGCAAATGATTGACTCTTTGTCCAACAGATGTTTAGTCGAACTGCGGTAAAGTTTGAAGGTGGGCCAGTCGGTGCATAGTGCACAGTCTTTGTAGCAAGTTCGGAGCCCTCACCGGCCTGGCCGGAGCGGCTTGGTTGGTTGTGAACTTTTGACAAAGACCGTTCATACAAGGAAAAACGGCGCAAGAGGACCCAAGGAAAGCAAGTAGAGGACAGACAGCGCTGTGCACGTGTCGCTGTTCTACTTGTGAGTGTGTCCTTTTGCGCCGCAGTTCCTTTCATGTTTAGTCGAACGGAGCTTCGGATGCGTAGGAGTTTAACGAAATACGGAAACATGCCGCCCACAGGTATCGACATAGGTGTAGCGTGCCAAGTACATTCAGCACATTGCGCTATTGTACTTATATTCAGTGACCGGTGAAGACCGCAGTGCAAGGTCTGCCTTCAGCGCGAGGTTTCTAGCCTCCGGGTCACCACTGCGCATCCGACTGTTGGGGCTGGTATACGTTCTCTGTGCCTCGACTCTCGAGGCATGCGTATTTTGCGCGCCCCGGGAACTTTGTCTTTTATTGATTTTGTATGCATGTTATTTTCGTGGACCTGCGTCACCAGAAAAGCACAAGCTTGCAAGCGCAGCGAATGCTCGGCGGAAGGGAGCGAGTGCGCGCTGGGGGCTTCGAACTGCAGTTTTAACCAAGTTAAGAATGCAGTAAGCTCCGCATTTTGCGTGAGCCCACTACAGTATAATTAGGGCTCCGCGTTTTCGAATAAACCCTATGAAATCCGAAGAACACTTGCCGTTTAAACTTTTGCCGATTTGGGTTTATCCGAAAAACCCCGAATATTTGGGGCTGCCAGAAGTAATAACGCCGGACGGGTCTTCATATTTCCCCGGAATTTACAACAAGCTTTACGTTTGTCATCCTTTCTAGTTGAAACTTATGAACTTATCCCGTTATTATAGAAACGAGGTAGCTTCTCTTACGACCACAGTCGAAGTCTCGCATATGAAAAGGCTGATTTACTAAATTCGCAAACTGCTGTTTTCTAAATTTAATTCGCACCACCGAAGAAGCCGACAAACTCCGAATTTTGTATACCATTAAAGAAAGCTCCGAAAAGCACCCCGAATTCATTGTAAAAAAATTGCAGTGGCTTAGCTCGGCTATGCCAGGATATACGTAGCGTAAGCTTAGGTTCAGCTGGTTATTCTTAGCTTTCCTGGTTGTCTACGATTAGCTTGATTATCATGCTTACTGCTGCTTCAATGACACAGACGGTTTACGGATTTTGTGACTACTTCGGGATCCGATGAGTTAAGCTTCTCCGCTCTTCTTATTGCGGAGGAGGCGCCGTGTAACCGAGCCTTCGGTTGCACGTCAAAAGATCCCCAGATGGTCCAAATTAATTCTCCGCTGGGGCGTGCCAGATGCCCGTCGTTGGGTTGGCCAGCTGTGCGCCGTGTTATGCATCAAGCAACCAAGCTGCCGCCCAGAACAACCGGACAGCGCGAGCCATGATCTCGAGCGGGTCCATGCGCGCGGCGCGTGCATCGGGGACTGACACGTGTGACGCAGCACGGCTCGCCAGAAGCCACGCGAAACTGCTCAACCTCGGCCAGTGTAGCCTACGCTACAAAATAAACTCCGAAAAACACGCTCCGTTTCTATTCAAAAATGAACTCCGAAAACACAGTACGCTACCTATAATACGAGTCTATGCGCAGCCAAACCCCGGCGTAAAACAACGAGCGCGAGGCGCGCGTGAGTCGCGCGCCTCGCTTCGGTTCAAAGCTGAGAAAAGTGGAGTCGACCGCCATCATTAGTTATCTCGACTGCATTTCGCTCAAAGTAGGTTGAGCGACACGAACACGCTCAGAAGTAAACATATAGCTTTGAGGTGAATGATCCAATGAGTGGTTTAATTAATGATGAGGTGTACTCTGACCAACGGGTTCGAATAAAACAGATTTCATTGCTTCGGCAAGCTGCAGGTCGCCTCTTGAAGAGGTTTTTCAGGCGAGGCACTTACTTTTTTTATTTATTTGTTTAACTGACATACCCTCAGGGCCATCGGCATTACAGAGGTGAGCGGGAGTTAGAAGAGAACAGAACAAAGCTGTACACTTAGGAGCGCAGTCTGAGCTGTATAGATTATTTAAGGCAATTTTAAACATATAGTAAGTGGCAATTGTGGCAACAGATGAGGGAAGGTAGTTCCAGTCCCTGGAATTTTTGGGAATGGATGACTCTTGTTTTGGAATGTCTACTTTATATATATATGATGAAATCCGTGACAAAATATTACATGGGTGATTCAGCGGTCGGTTGTGAAGTATTGCGTTATTATGGTATCTCTTATGAAAGTGACATCATCGCGCTATTTTACGACGTAAAGTGAGGTAGGCAACGATAGGCTGGTTGCCATGGATCATAATTATTAAGATAAAACACACAAAACAATTTTGTACTGATCGAACGACGGTCAGCGAGCGAAACCTGGCCCACGACGTTTCATCAAATGACACTTTAGCGAATGGTGACGTTCATTTGACCGAATAGATAAAATGGAGGCCGCCGCCGTCCTGTTTTCGAGCTTGCCGAACCTTTGGCGATGGACGCTCGAACTTGAGTTCATTTAATTTTCCCCAAACTATAGCAAAGCACCCCTTGCTATCGTTCCGAACAGACCGCCTGGCGCGGTCTGTTTGGATGCCCAGTTTGACGCCCCTACAAATGCCTAAACGTCGACTCGCGTATGTGATCTCTATTCGCTAAAATGTAATTCGCTAAAACGTCTTCGTTCATATATTATGGACCCTTATTAATGTTTGTAAGATGTTTCACAAAAATCGTGCACGCAGGTTCGTGTCCGTCTCCTTTTTGCCCCCTCGGTGAGCGGTCGTTGGCAAAAATATAAGCGCCTTCTTTTTTTTTTCGTAAAAAAAAACCGTGCGCAACGAAAGTAAAAAAAAAAAAAAAAACAGGCCAGAAGATTTTGAGGTGGGGTCCCCTCCACAATCACAACGCGGACAACCAGGCGAAGTCTAGGGAGCCTTCATGTGCGCTTTGCTAGGGTGATGCCACCCTTTGTAATACCGCTCGCCGACAAACCAGCAGCCATTTTGGTTCTGGGCATCCGTGGGGCTTATAACTCTCCCGGAAACAAGCACCTTATCTCACAAGTTCGGAGCAGGGAAGTCAAGAAGCCGCTCGCTCTCCACAGCGTGCGCACACGATGGAGAAAGCGCGAAACAAAACGAAAATAAAAGAAACGGGACAACAAAACTAAAATCCAGAGGGAACTAGCTAAACAAACAAAATGACAAGAGCAGGGTGCGTCGCCCGGCCCAGCCCAATACTCTCCCCCCCCCCACACGCACACACACACAGACACACACTGAAAGTCTGAAACACACATCTGGAGTCGTCAGCGCCGCTGCGAAAGAACTTCGAGGATGGCTGAGAGCCGGAGGCAGTGGCGGTGGCCGCGGCCGCAGGGGCCGACGCCGCTTTCCGTGACCTCGGTGACTCGGTGACTCGGTGAATGGCTGTGACTCGGTGAACGGCTGTGACTCGGTGAAGGGCCGTGAAGTCGAACCTGTCGAACGACTTCATGAACGGGATCAGTTCACGGACGTGAGGGGAACGACTTGCTGAACTCGATGAGCTCGTGATGGGACGGTGAGCGACTTCGTGAATTCAGAGTTGGCGGTGATGGGATGGGGAATGCTTCATGAACTCTACAGCATTCGTGATGTGACGGTGAAGTACTTCGTGAACTTGACGGATTCGTGAAGTGACGGTGAATGAATTTGTGAGTTCAGAGATTGCGGTGACGTGATGGGGATGAGTTTGTTGTCCGGTTGAACTCCGTGATGTGAATGGCCGTGACTTTCGGACGTCGTAGTACTTTGTGATGTGAAGGGCCGTGAATATTAGACATCGGTGTACTCTGTGATGTGAAGGGCTGTGACGTTTGGACGTCGGTGTACTTTGTGATGTGAAAGGCCGTGACTTTTAGACGTCGGTGTACTCTGTGATGTGAAGGGCTGTGACTTTTGGATGTTGCTGTAATTAGTGATTTGATGGTGAGTGAGTGGGTTCGGAAATGCCGACCTATGGTCCAGAGCCCCCGTCGAGCCCCCGCATTGACAACAATGAAGACGACCTGTTCCTAGGCGCAGTGAACCCCGATTACATGGCATGAAGTCAAAGAGCCGATCCTGCGCAGCGCACTAATATAGCACCAAAAAAGACACGAGAGTACCATGCCACATGCCTTCTCACAAGCCCTGCCGACCTTCGCCGTTCGACAAGGTGTTCTTTACAAAGAGAACTTCGGTGTCTACAACTCGCTGTGGCTGCTGGTAATTCCGGCCGACCTTCGAGAGAGGGTTTTTCAAGCATGTCTCCATGACACAAGGTCCGGAGACCTTTGTTGCCGCCGGACACCTGCCCGTATCGTGCAAATTATAACTGTATCTAGCTCCCCGAAACCGTCCACCCTCCACTTACACACGGTAATGCCACCAGCGCCAGCCGCACAAGAAACCACCAATAAAGCCGGCTACTCCCCTGCAGCCAATCCCTCCTTCAACTTCACCGCTCCAGCTGATGGGAATGAATCTACTTGGTCATTTTCTGCTGTCGACCCTGGGAAAACTTGGGATAATCGTAGACACCTGTCAAATAAAACAGTACGCCGAGACAAAAGCCTTTCCGTCGATGGCTGCTGCGGAAGTCGGAAAATTCATCGTGACTCGACGTCCTACGAAGTGGCGCTCCTCATGTCCTCATTGCAGTTAGGCTTTCATCGTTCTTGGCGCAGCTGACCAAGGATATGCTTCGTCTAATCCACACCGAACACCGTCGGACTACGGCATACCATCCGCAGACCAACGGACTGACGGAGCGGCATAGCAAGACCATCACTGACATGGTGTTCATGTATGTCGACGTGGATCACAAGACGTGGAACGAGGTCCGGCCGTATGTCGCGTTTCCCTAGAACACAGTGGTCCAGGAGTACACTGTGTTCCAGCTGCATTCCAGCTGGTGCATGGTAGGAAGGTGACCACAATGCTTGACGCCATGCAACATTTCGAGCTAGCTTGCGACGGAAGTGATGACGCCCAGGTGGTTGTGAATCAGCAGAATTACGCCAGCTCACTCGAGTCTGGAATCTAGACCAGCACCATTTCGGCGCTAGTCGCTTCAACTTTCGTCGTGTGGGCGTTCACTTCCAGCCCGGACACCGAGTGTGGTTGTGGACAGCGATGAGCCGTCATGGCCTCAGCGAGAAGCTTTTCGCTACTTTGGTTTATGGAAGGTCCTTCGACGCCGGGGATGACTCAACTATGAAGTGGTGACTGAGGGAACGCAGACATCACCGAGACGCCGACCGAGACCCGAGGTGGTCCACATCGTTCGATTCAAGCTATTCTGCGCTCGATAACACCGTTGACTTTATATGTTCTAAATGACTCTTTAATTTGACCGTTCTTTTTATTTGATTGGTTTTGTGTTGCATCCGGGCGATTCGTTTTTTAAAGAGGAGAGTAATGACGCGCGCGCAACTGGCTAAGTAGGCCGCGCTGCCGTGGCCGAACGGCTAATGTTTTGGCTCCCACGCAAAGAGCCGAGGTTCGTTGTCTAGTAGAAGAGGCAACTTTTTGTTATTTGTTTAGTGCGAAAGCATTAACTTTCCAATTGAGCGAACCGACGTCATCAGCGTTCAAACTACGCCAAACATTGGCGAAACGGCACCTGAAATCCCCTTTCGCAAGTGAAGCTGATTTCAAATGGATTATGTTTCAATTGGTTGGCGCGCGTCATCAAGGAATGAGGCTCCCATCGGCTTTCCTGCAGAGTAATTGCAAAAAAAGCCAACAGAGAAGCCCTTTTTATTGCGTCGCAGCGCAAGCAGTGGTGCGGCTGTCGGTAACAGGAGAGAGCGGTGGCGGCAGAGTCAACGGAGCACTCCCGGGCAGACTCCAGAAAGGCAACATGGCCGAGCTCACAGCGGCGAGGCCACTTCACGAAAGCGCGCGCTCGGCCGTCCGCCGGCAAATGGTGGCGGTCCACGCCACTTGGCCGCTGACGAACTAAGGGAGAGAAAGAACGACCTTCATGCTTTCGGATTCGCAACTCGTGATAAGTGCTAAGGTGTCCTCGGACGTTTAATTGGCGCTTTCTGGTAAATGCGAGAACTCTGGTCCTTGTTCGAGGTTAGTATATCCTACGCACCGAAACTTATAAGCCTATTGTTTCAGCAGTCAACCCATGTACATAAGGGGGCCCGTATAACAAAGCTGGGTTCAGTCTTGCCTCAGTGTTGGATTCTGCTGTTTTGCTGACATCGACGGCTGCGACACTAACATTCTTCTATTTTGTTTTGGGCTAAATTTCGCCTAATTAAACATTTAGTTTCTCCAGTTAATCGCTGCCTCAACAATTGTAATTTGTGACGATACGTATATGCAGATATGGGCAGTATTTCAAATACAAGTATTTGAAATACGTATTTTAAATACCTTGTGTATTTTGAATTTGTATTTAATTACAAATTGGGTAATGTATTTGATATCTGTATTTAAATACTAAGACATGGGTATTTCAGATACAATTGTAATTAAATACAATTTTGTGGGCGAAAATACATCCCTCAAATTTATTGTCACTGTCCTGAGCAGGAAGAAAACCGAACACTGATCGCAGAGTCTCTAAATCAAGCACAAGCGTTTAGTGACTTTGTGATTACGGTTCTAGTCCAGGGCAAGAATAGTGACCAAATCGACGTTCACAGGCAGACCGGCTAAATAAGTGCCTGTGACAACTTGTGATGCTTTCCAGCCTGATTTCAATCCATATTTTTGCCTGGAACATTCTAAATGCACGGGTCATCCAGATGTTTGTAACTTTTCCGAGTTGCAACAATAAAAAATTCTCTAGCTAGTGCTGCGCGTCTTGGTCGTCTTGGTTCTTTGTTGGTCTTAACCAAAATGTAATCGACAAAAAAAGCTGCTTGAAGCTCTGTACTTTTTTCACCTATTACGTCCAAGCTAATTAGATTTTTTTGTGATTATATTTCTATTACGTTACTAGAGCCTCGCACACTAACTCCCGAGTGTGCGATGCAAAATTAAAATGAGATACCCGGAAACCCGTTGCAGGTGCCCTGAAGTCGCTGACGCAAATTTGGAGGAATGTTTTTGGAAAAGTATTTAGAGGAGACCAAATACATTTGGTTGTATTTGTATCTTGTACTTAAATGCTTTCTTGGAGATGCAATTGGATTTGTAATTAAATACATATTTGACGAAGTTTTTTGTATTTTTATTTCGATACATATTTGCATGTATTTTGCCCATCCCTGCGTATATGTTTAAGTCAAAAAGTGGAAATGAACAAGTGCTTGCCTCCTTTAGCAGTTGGAAGAACCATGGCCGGGCTACAGTAAAAAGGCGCGATCTCTTTAGGCCTTCGCATGGGAAGTAAGTGATCCCTGCAACTTTGATTTCATTGGTCGCATAATTTTACCTTACCTACCACAATTTAACACCTTTTAAGAAAACGCCTCTGCCTCACCGTGTTGGCCTACTTGCTCCACAGTGTAGAAGGAGAAATTCCAGATTGGTCATATTGCCGCGCGCAAGGCTGAGAAAGCAACGCTCGGTCACGGTCCTCCAGAAAGTTCCCGTTTATTCATGTACCGCACGTAACTTCTATCATTTATCCCTGCTTTTGTTTTCTAGAAAGTGCGTGTTCATTCTCGCCCCGATCACGCGACGCTCGAACCGCTTTCGCCGAATCTTCGAGATAGCGGCGCACTCTAGATAAGAGGCCGCCCGCGACCTTGTCGAGTCAGTCTCGCCCCAGCGTTCGACTCTGCTGCCACGCCGACTTCGACGCCTGCGACGCTCTATTATTATCTTTTGTACTCTTTTATTTTTGGCACAAGTTCGCCACATTAAACGTTTATTTCTTCCTGTTTATTTGTTATTTTTGGTCACCACCCGTGACAATATCCTCAGCTATTGAGGTAGCCTTCATGTAAAAATTAATGCTGAACTCCTCTTCCTCTTCCTCAAGAAAAGAGTTTCTTTAGGCTTATCGCAAGCATAGATAATACTTTTCAATTGGTACACACACGTTAATTTGCATTAGCGTATTGCCACACATATGTTTATCGCTGTGATTGGAGAACAGTTGTTGGAGGTGACAAAGGTAGCCTTAGGCAGTGTAATCTGGTTGCACTCCTTACCGTCTACAAACAATTTCATTGTCTCCTAATCAAGAGCGGAGGCCAAAGGTGTTAAAAATGTAGAGTCCACTGCATTACCCATTTTATCTGGAGTACCCCAGGCTTCGGTAAAGGGATCATTGCTTTTTTAGTTTTTAAATATTGAACTTATGATAGATAAACCCTGTATAGATAGTGAAATTGTTTGCTGAAAACTGCATAATGTTTTCCAAAGTAGTATGCGTTTCTGTGCTAACACGTTTAGTAGCTTCAAATTATTTATTTTTTTGTGTCGAAAGTGTCAAATAGACCTGAACGTTATGAAATGCGTGTTAATGACACTAACGCTGAGAAACCACATTTTCTCCGCAAACTATCAACTCGAAAGCGTTAAAAGTAGTCAATGAATGCAAGTATCTAGACGATACAATTTTCTGTTGCTTACTCTGTACTTTTCATATTGGACAGGTTATTGCTAAATTTTATAGAAAGCTGTGGATACTGCACTTCAGGAACGAAGGTAAGTGCGTGTTTATCTCTAGTTCGCCACTTCCTAGAACATCCCGACATTATACGGGACTTTCATTCACGATTGTATAAAGTCCAGTTGGAGCACGTTAAAGAACGCCTCCTTCCGTTGATTTCAAATTCATATAGGAAATAATCCCATGTTTCAGCATTGTATGCTGCGCCTGTACTGCCTGAATTGTCATGTTGAAAACAAGTAAAGCGGTTAAACTTTCTGCATTGCATAAAATGTAGCAAGTCTTGTTCAATGTTTGAGGAATATCTTGAGTATGACGTGAGCTGTGACACGAGCCAAAAACAAAATTAAATAACTCGTGAGTTTTGTTGAAGCAAATAAGTTTTGAAATATTTGTTTTTTCTCCATACTGTTCGAGCGTGGAACGAGTTGCCCGCACCGTGACGGGTATAGCCATTTTGCTACTTTTTAGTGCAATCGACATACTTTTCGTTGTTAGAATCAAATCTAAGGGCTAGCTGCTTCATCATTTGCTAAATTTATTTGTTTGTGTATTTGCTTGGCTTACTTGTTTGTATTAGTGCGCCTTTACCATAAGTTTCCCTTTTAAATGTTGGTCTGCAGTATATTCAAATCAACATTAAAATAAATAAATAAAGAAAACAAAAATAATTAGAAAAACCAGGAGTCACTCACTAGCTCGGCTATAGAATAACAATGAATGGCAGCAATGAGAACGTTAATTTTATGGTTAATTTTATTTGATCTTATTTGGCAACATTGTTTTCTGGCACCAGCAACCTCGTAAAAAACACGATTAATGATCACAGGTTGTTATCCTGGCTGCTTAATACTTTGTTGAATGTCTAGTCCCATGTTTGGTGAAAACAGCATTATAAAAGCTTGGAACTGTTGCATTCTCAAGCCAACACCATCAAAGACCACCTTTGACATTAATCTTATTTGAATAAATTAATGTAAAATTAATCCAAAGAAAGACGACTTATACAAATTTGCAAGTAAGGCATTCCCATTGGCGCCCCATGCGTTCAAGCATATGCAGCATGACGAGAAGGTGGCCTTCACACGCTTGCAATTCCAAATGGTTCCTCAAATGAACACAAACATAGCGTCGGCCAGGTGCGCTGTATGCAATCGTCAATTGGTGACGTGCGCGATCGAAGGCGTCGCTGTGGACGGCCGGCTATGATTGGCCGAATGCTGATTATGCCGTCAGAAAAAGATTTCTCATCGACGAAAATAAGAGGAATGTAAGAGCTTGAATTTTTATTGTGTCTTAAGTGTCGCTTTGAGAGGGGAATGGTTTCAGGCATCAACTGTGTTAATTGCAAACACCATAGATGCTGTTGTTCGCAAGGTAATTACGTCACGAGAGGGAGCCATGGGAGGGCGCCACTAAAATATCTTGACGCTAATAGAAGATTACAAGTGGAACGACAAGCCGTCGACATGGCTCTGCACGCGTGGTCGAGTCCATGCAAAATGAAGATTGCTAAAGTTGCTTCTAAGTGCACGTTGCACGTGCATGCACACATGGGGCACCATTGGCATTCCCATGCATGATTTAGTCTGAAAGGTGTATTCACTGGTGGCATATTTGTGTGCGCGACTGCTGAGTGCATGCTGACGGCGAGCTTCCAGTGTTCTCTTGCTACGTTCATCCCACATCATCAAACTTTTCGGTCTTAGCGGCCTGCCAATATGAGCTGGTTCTGAGCAAGCGCCCTGAGCGTCGCCCTGAAATATGGCGTCCAATGAATATCACCTATACTCTTTCCAACTCACGGTGAGACGGCAGCTATAGCTAGAAGTGCGAGCTAACCCCGCTCCTGGCTTTCAGACATGCAGTTAGAGCGCTAGTCTTCGTTCAGCAGAAGAACACTTCACTTCAAAGCACCGACCTCGCGGTCTGGTACTTGAGGTTTCAGAATAAAAGAACACTGACAACACCAAGGTCGATATTTTTTTAACGTCTCAAGCGCTCTGGAAATGCGTCGTACAGCACGAAATAAAGGAGCTATCTATCTAAGAAACTTTCTAGGGCGCGAAAGCGCTCGTAAAAGTTTGTGTCTTCCTCTCCCCTTTTGAGCTTCATGCCGTTTCGTTTTTTGGCGACGTAATTAAAGAAACGCGCACTTGAAGACGTTAAGAGGTGCCGCAAGGTGCATGTCCGTAAATATTGTTATTGGCATTAATAATTTACGTTTTTACGACAATTGTAAAGGCAATGCAACGCTAACTTCGAAATTAAAAAAATCAGAATACACTTGTTACTAACGAAACATCGGCCGTCTCCTAGCTTTTTTTGTTAAACATTCAAAATCCCCCTCACGTCAATCAGCTAGGGCTCTTCCACGTCTTTTTCTTTCTTACCTTCTTGAAAATTATTTAGACGAACTATCACTGCTAGATAAGTTGCAGTGAAAAGCGACGCGTCATCTGCCCTCGAAAGTCTCGCGAAATAACCTAGTGGTTCCCCGTGTGGCACATTCGCCATCCCACGAACCAAGGAGTTAGGAGCGATCAAATGGCACCTGAAAACACGACATACTGCAATCCTGATCTGGCCCCGGAAAGGCCTATTATGGAAGACACTGTCCCCAATGAAGTGTCTCACTTTGCTTTGGGGGCGCTCAGCATAGGCGTTTCTGCGACCCAGACTTGGGTCAAAACCTGCAGGTCTAGCGCACATTCCACACTGCGCGCGGACGCATAGTCGGCATCGCTCTTATGTCTGTGTCTGTTCAAATCGAAAGAACCCGTTTTTCTGGAAAGAAAGCGCAAAGTCGTGTTTTTTTTTTTAGCCACTACTTCTCTTGCGCCATCTATGAAATAAGCCGCGTTCTCGAATAACCTATAAACAGCCACGTTGCTGGCAGCCGGCGCCTCTAGTGAGGAATCTGTCACTAAACTGACGAGATCCTGCGAGGCCCGCGAGGACAGCAGGTCGCGACCATATAACACCGCCAGGCCTTGCGCGCATTCGATTGGTATCCGGATACCCTAGGAAACAAAACTAACTTTGCGCAGCGCCACGAAGCCATAGCATGACGAAACGCTGCGGCCGCAGCCCGTATACTACAGTTGCGCGTTGGCACTCTCTTCTGTGGGTAGGTCAGGATTGCACTAGGGTGTGCCCAACGTTCGTTGTGGCGAACGTTGGTTGTTGCTGAAAATAACCCCCACCCGCCAGTCGCCATGTTGCAAGTTTTTTTTTACCACTATACATGTGACGTTATTGTTTTACGTCTAGATTAAAAAAGCATCGCACAGAAAATAGAATGTGGATATTTAATACCAGTACCGACGAGATAAGTTGTTTTGTTTGATTTAAATCCGAAATGTGCTTTTACAACGAAAACTCTGGCAGCTTCGAAATTGCTCCGCTTGATGCCACCAGCCGCGGTGCTGCATCTCGGACTTTTATCGGAGCTAGACACTGATCGCTCGCGATAAAAGAATTGAAAAAAAAAAAGAATGCATTTTTTTTACAGCAATCGCTATAAATATCTATACTCAGTTTTGCGTTAAATATTCAGGTTTTGGCGCGGTCACGTGCCGAGCTGTCAAAATTGTTCAGCATGGCGGCAGCCAGGAAGAAGAGGATCACTTTTGCCTGGTTAGCGGAATACGTTTATCGCCTTATGGCCATCTATCTCGTTACCACGAACGTTGAGTGAGAAAGAGAACAAGTTAAGCAACTATTCGTGTTTCAAGGCGTAAAAAAATCCAAGGAGTGCACAATTTGGGAAACTACGCCATATTTTGGAATGAGCGTTTCAAATAGCGCCGTTTAAAAAAGAATTTTTTTTTTTGTAAATACGCAATTTTTAGGCTTTATTTATTTAAGTCAATCCCGGGATGATCATTCTCAATCGTTTGAATAAAAAAAAAGAAACGTTCAAGTTGGGGTTTTCAGTAGCCCTTTAAGTGAAACGAAGAGTGCATTCAAACAAAAGAGCAAAAGATAATTTGCTTGAGTGGTCACATCGAAGCAATTCTCGAGCCCAATATTTTTGTGTGTGTTTTTTATTTATAGAATGTGTTGAATGAGGTATGACTCATCTCGTGCGCGTAGCCTCGGCAAGTGATTATATCAGATTTTACAGCACAAGTCAAACTTCAAGTGCGTGACCGCACTTTGCTCTTGCCTACTTTGGGCAACAAAGATTGTCTTTACTCAGACACGGACATGCATGTAGGCACCGTAGTGTATAGCGTTAAACACATGTGACAAAGTTTGGCGTCGCTTAGCGCCAATGCTATGACGGGGCTACGGTGACCAGAAGGAGATGGCGTCAGCATTGCGCAGCTTGCTCCGTGTGCGGCAGCGCCCAAGTATATCATAAAGAAAATAGGGGGCACGCTCATTGAGTCTGAGTTGTCTATTCCAGAGGCCGTGACGGGAAAGTCTCGTTCGCTCCGTGATACTCCGTTCAACTTTTAGCGGGTTTCACATGCAGCGATTCCGCGGCCGATATCGCCGCCGCTAGCGGGGCGGCGGCACGGATTACGAAGTTTCATTTCACATGAGCGTTTTCTGCCAATGCGATGGCCAATGTTGCTTGGAGCAAGCAGATGCGATCACTTCCACGATCTCAGACATATCTTTCAGAAGTTTCTCTTTGGCCCCATTGTTTCTAAATGCTTTGAGCTATGCATCCCAAAGAACCCAAAGTTTCGACACCTCACAGATAAGCGGTTCATTGAAGTGGGCGCGATACAATATGTCCTACTTGGTTTGACGATCTGTGTAGGAAAAGACACGTCAATGTCCCACAGTTCTTCTATCTTTGTTTTTCTCACTGGTGCTCAAAGAAGCCGCGTCCAACTAGCGTATCTTGCGCTCGCTACGGCTGGTACTCAGGCGAGGAAAGCAAAAAAAAAAAAAAACTGCGTAATTCATTGAGAAAACAAATTCCTAGAAAGGGGACAGGAATCCCCCTTTTTAATATTCTCTTGAACAGTTCCGACGCGACTGCTGAAGCAAAGAAGCTGTACCTGCCTAAAAAAGAAACCGCAATCCAGTCGCTTGAGTACTTTGTCTGCTTGTCGTCAGCTTCAAGAACGTAAAATTGCCGCCATCCTATGCATTAGCTTTCTCGCAATATTTCTCCTCCTGTCCTTTCCCGCCGCGCAGTGACTGGCCAGCGCAGAAGCTGCCGCTCTGCCGCGGTAAAAAATTTCCAACCTGGTGGAATCGTGCCGCTTGAAGCCTTATTGTCATCCGTGACTCGCCCCTTTAGCAATGGCTCACTTACCATCCGCAACTGATCATCAGGCTCGCGGCAGAGTGGGGCTGTTGATCTACTCGACCGTAATCCAGTGGAACAGCCGTACGCTGCGCAAGAAGGCAGACGCCTTAGCACGCCTTCAACTATCAAACGCGAACGGCAGACCCTCCGTAATTGCCCTACAGGAAGTGAACGGGCCACTGTTGCGATTGTCCGGATGCGATGACTATTCGCCACATGGGGATTAAGCAGATCCTACAAAGACAGCTCTGTACGTGCGAAGACACACTGATCATGTTCAAATCAACACCGAGCCGTTTTGTACTAACACTACTAGCGTCACAGGGTGCAAGGTAAAGGTTATGCTACAGCGAGCCATCCTTGTATTCTCAGTCTACATTATACCGAAAAATACCCGGAATAAAACTAAGCGGTCTCCTATTGATCTCAGCATAGTGCCTCATTTAAAAAGCAATACCCACAGAATCAAGTCTTACTATGCGAGCCCTTTAACTCCAAGCACGTTGCCTGAAACTACGACTCCTGCGGTACTGGAGGGGAACGGATAATGGAAGACGCTTTCAAATAAGGCCTCTCTCTACTTAACACACCCCAGATGCATACACGATATGGCCAAACATGGCGCCAGGCAGATGAGACACCTTATCTCACTTGGGCAACCCTACTCAAACTGTGCACGTGGTCTGTGCAGGAGGACTGTTTGGCAAGTGACCACTTCAAACTTTTCATCCGGGTTTAACATGGCTCAAAAGCAACGCGACGGAATATTACCGGCACTGGAATTAGTAACATTACACATTGGGACAAATATCACCTCGCATTCAATGAAGAACCTCCCAAGGCAAGCATTGAGCTTCTAACCCAGCAATTCCATGAGGCCAAGACGGCAGCTACCAAGGAACTACGTTTATCACAAGATCACCCAGACCCTGATCGGCACCTCTTGGCGCTTTGGAACCGCAAGTTTCGCCTCTTGGCTGAATACGGCAAAAGGGGCACACCACGGCGCACCAGGAGACCCCTCGGCAAGATTCAGAACGAAATCGAGCGTTACATGATTGACTGGGCTTCGGAGCTGAGCAATGGATGCAGAATTGCGAGCAGATCAGCGGACTTACTCCTCTCTCTAAGGTGTGGGGCATTCTGCGTTCGGTTCTGGGCCAACGGAAGACGATCAACGGGGCTGCAAGAGTTGCCCTTACGGAGAGCATCAGCGTAGCAGAACTTGCCGAGAAAGCTGCCGACATTTTTTTCCACAAACCTTGATACCTACCAACACAACTACCCTAAAGATGACACTAAGGATAATGACGATGCGATCGACAGCGCTTTCTGCATGTCGAAGCTCAACCACGCTCTCCTACACGCAAATGCATGGAACACGCCGGGCGCCACTGCAATTTGCCGAACACTTAAAACAATGCCCTTCTTGATGAGATTAATCAGATCTGGAAGGAGGGCAACTACCCAAGGGATGAAAATGTTTTCTTGTGAAGCCAACCCCCAAAGACCACAAAACCCCCACATTCTCCAACAAACCTCAGGCCTGCTTCGTTAACCTCTTGCCCTTGCAAACTGATAGAGAGAACGGTGAACGCTCGCTTGATCTGGCATGTCGAAGAAAAACGGCTCCTCGCTCCTACCCAATATGGCTTCCTTTGTTTGTCAACACAGGACGTCCTTCTTCGCCTCAAAGAAACTGTCCTTGACAAATCTCCACACCGCAGAATCGTGGTGGCAGTGGGTATCCGAAAAGCCTTTGACGGCGTTCCTCATGACACGCTCCTAACCAAAGGTCGTGATCTCGGACTGAAAGGAAATATCTACAACTTTCTTGCTGCCTTCCAACACATCATTCCAAGTCAAAATCGGGCAAGTAACCAGCAGCACCCACCATAACGGGGTCGGGGTCCCCCAGGGGTCCGTGATATCCCCACGTTGTTTAACATAACAATGTCCCAACTGCCGGCAATGCTGGCAAAGATTCCGAACATTGAACACGCCATATACACAGACGACATCTCAATGTGGTCTCATACGGGATGCATAGGAAAACACAAAGAAGCCCTCCAAGCGGCACTCGACACAAAACATGCCTACTCAATCCAAGTGAGTTTCGCTAAGGCACCGGACAAAACTGAGTTCGTCGTGTTTCATGGGGGCAGACACACCAAAGCCAAGGAAGCCGAGAGAGACAGCATCAGCTTATCAATCGATGAGCAGCCCATCGCTCACAGAGTCTCCATCTGACTGCTCGGGATGTTCATCGACGAAAAATGCACAGCAAAATCCTGGTATAACCCTACTGTCGCCACCACCAAAGATCTTCTACACGTCCTGCGCAGAATTTCACACCGTACCAGGAAGTAAATGAACGGGAACCTTGCCAGTTTGTCACCTCCTTTATACACGCTAAAGTGATGTATGGTTTGCGATACCACCATGTCACCCGGACGCCGCTTCAAGCCCTAGAGCGTCTCAACCACGAGGCAAGGCGAATAACCACTGGGCTCCCTCGTTATACAGCGCTTAGAGCTCTGAAAAGCTGCAGTGGCATTATTGACCTCACAGAGCTTCTTGAGACACACCTTCACACGTAAGACGTCTGCCTTCGATCCACGCACGCGAACAGACACGCACTCGCCAAGCTTGGACATGACATTGCCAACCTTCCAGACCTCCCACAGCTGTCGCCGCCCTGTGAGCACATCATGCTCACCAACTCCACACCGCTGCCACAGCATATGCCCACCGAACAAGTAAAACAAAGACAAACATTCGTCAAAAACATATCAAGTGGACCCAAACCGCCTGTCTAGAAGAAATCTGCATCGTTTACACGGACGCCCCTTGACCCCAAAATGTAGCGGATTTTGCCACGGCTTGTGTTGAAACCACTACGCCAACTCAGGGGCGACTCTACTATGCCAAAACAGAACCCGTCCACACCAATTATGCATGTGCATGTGCAATTATGCACATGCAATTGTGTTCGAATCGCAAACGATTTCTCCAACAGCAAAACCAAGAGCCATTTCCACCTCTTTACAGATTCTCAAGCTATACATCAGGATTGTGCGGATTTTCGGCACGCCACCGTTGCTGCTCAGCAGCTCAGCCTCTCCGTACAACGCTTACGTGATCTCGGGCAAGACCTCACAATACACTGGGTACGACGGACACTGCGGTATACCCTGCAACGAAAAAGCTCACCGCCTCGTACTCGCGATCTTACTGTCTGTGCAGGCCAGAGCAAGATCAGAAGATACAGTCTGCCTTCTTCACAAAGACGTAGAGTCCTGCGCACTACCACCCGACCCAGCGGAAGAGATATTCAAGGCACGGCACTAACGCAGAGCCTACCTCTTGGCTACCACCAATCCCCTCCTTACACCCTTGCCTCCTTCTCAACTCTTATCTCGCCGGCAGCTTTTCACGCTCCGCTAAATTCAAACCAGGACCATCCTCACCCCTTACCTGCTACAGCGGTTCCGTCGGCACCGCAGCAGCGACCGCGAAAAGGGCAGTGCTGCTGCTACCACCAACCTTCCTCGTACATGCGCATTGTGCCATAAAAAAGCTGATCTGGAGCACCTGCTCTAGGACTCTCCGCTATTTTCGGAGCCCCGAACCGTGCCCTGGCTACCATCCAGCAGAGTTTCAGGCCTACATCGCTGCATGCCTGGGTCTGCCCAGACCGCTGCCTCCCTAAAGTGACCGCTATCGAGCTCTTGCGATCGCTGCTCGCGTACATCCATGACCCTGCAGCTCCCCCGTCGGCACGTGGCTTCAAGGCTTTCAGCTCTCCCCCACTGAGCCCAGACAGAAGACCAAGCCTGAACCTACCGTACATTTATCTTCTGACGCCGTCGCACCAACCGCGTCAACACATAAGAATGGAGGCCCCTGTCCCCCACTCCTGTACCCTAAACCCTTTCACCGCAGCATTTTTAATGCAAAAGAGTGAAATCAACTTTCCTACTTACTTATCGTCCTAAAAACACATCCAGACGTCATATCAACAATAACCTATTTGCCGTCTCTAAGCGACCTTTTAGTTCTACACTTTTCATTGCGCATTCCATTAGTAACTCCTAACGTAACCATAAAACATAATCATGATGATAGCCAAGCTGACTTTACGTCAATTAACTCAAAACTGTCCAAGTTTCTTGATGACTACTTACCGAAGATTTCAGACCGCTCCGTGAAATCAAATTTGATGTTGCTTGAAAATGCTGTAGTATTTTTAACCGAAAAATACATTCCCTCCAAAATCATTCGGTAACCACTAACACACCTTGGCTTAATTCTAATCTAAGATGACTGCGAAACAGGAAAAAAGACTGTTTCGCGATGCCAAGCGATCGCCCATAGACGCTCGATGGGCAGCGTACAACAAAGCTGATCACGATTACATGTCAACTCTTATGGAAACAAAATCACTTTTTATAATCACACTCTGCCTACCATATTAGCAACTAATCCTAAACAATTTTGGAGTGTAATTGCTGTCAACTTTCAGTCTGATATTAGTCTTCAGTCTTCTGATGGTACAAGTGTATCTTTTGACGATTGTGCTACGGTGCTAAACGATGTTTCCAGTATGTCACTTTCAGCCTGTGATGTCAACCGAATACCTGCATTGTCATCCACTTTTTTTTACCGATGAACCCTGTAACAGAAGACGATATCGGTGCGACTGGAATTATTAACAATATGAAACTTTCATCATGCGCCGGAATTAATGGAATCAACAGCAAGTTTTAAAAACAAATTGTAATGTTTAATGTTTTAGATTTCTCTCATGCATTTATACGCAGTTCCATAAACTTGGCGTCCTGCCGAGCGATAGGTTAGTTGGGAAGGTGGTTGCTCTACACAAATCTGGTGCAAAACATAATCGGTTCAAATATTGCCCGACTACTTTAACCAGTGTGCCTTGCAACATTTTTGAACACGCCATCTACTCGCAGTTGGTTAACTTTCTTGAATCTAATGAATTTTAAATAGTTCGCAACATGCATTTAGAAAAAAAAAGTCTCATGTGAGACGCAAGTAATATTCATCATATACCATCTCCATCACTCTCTTGGCGACCATTATGAAACTGATTCTTAGTTTTATATTGTGCAAAGGCTTTTCATAAAGTTTTCCACGACCTACTACTTCATTATTGCAATCACTTAACATCGACTCACGCATACGTATCTGAATCCACGCCTTTTTAACTAACCGCCTACAATTCGTCACTGCTAATAACACCAATTCTCGCACGTGTTCCCCAGTGCTCCGTGCTTGGCCCACAACTGTTTCTTATTTACATTAATAACCCGGTACTTAACAACTTTTCTTTCATCTGCCTGTTTGCTGACGATTGCGTAATAAATATAAAAAATAAGTGACATATCTGCCACATTGCCTCTACAATCAGAACTTAACCAGATATCATTATTGTGTAACCAGTGGCTAATCGAAATAAACACTGACAAATATAAATATAGGAGAAAATCACGCGGTTTATTTCTGTCTCACACTTATCACCTTTGCAGTAAGCCTCTCGCATCAATGCCAAGTTACAAATACCTTGGTGTTTATATAACGTCTAAACTTTCTTGGGAACTTCATGTCGAATACGTGATTAATAATGCTAATCGTATGTTAGGATACCTTAACAGACGTTTCTTTCTCGCTTCGTCCTCCCAGAAACTAGCAATGTACAAAACTCTGATCCACCCAGAATTAAAATATGCTGCCGGTGTGTGGCACCACTCACAATGTTCACTAATTACCCTTATTGAATCTGTCCAAAACCGTTCAGCTCGTTTATCATGTCAATCTAAACCCGCAAGCCAGCGTTTCTACATAAAAAACTCTTTAGGCCTGCCATCACTAACGTTTTGCCGTAAAATCTTTCGTTTGTGTCATTTCCATAAAATATTTAGTCAAAATGCTGACCTTCATCGTAAACTAATTATCCCACCATTCTTCATGTCCGCTTGCATTGATCATGAGGCAACCTGCATGTAGAGATTTCTGCTGAACTCCTCCTTCTTTTCGTCACTTCATGAAAGGAGTTTTTATAGGCTCATCGCAAGCCAAAATTATATTTTTCAAGTGGTACAAACCAGTTTATTTGAATTGTTATTTTGGCACACATATTTTTATCGCTGTGATCGGTGAACAGTTGCAAGAGGTAACAAAAGCAGCCTTTGGCAGGGTAGTCTGGTCGCACTCCTGACCATCTAGAAACATGTCCGCTAGAAACATGTCAGTAAGTTGTACGAGTGTGCACTCGTACAACTTACTGATGCTTAGATCATAATACTAAATATTCTGATCGAGAAACCTATATTAATGTGACTCATTTAACCTATTCTACACACACTATTTGCTAGCATTAGCGCCTACCTAATAAATGCGATTAAATCATCTGAAACGAATGTTATTTCCACACGCTCCCATTGCCTTCCATCGCGGCTGTCGCGCTTTTGTTGTTGAGCTAGGGTGGCGCCTAGCGGAACGCTCGGACTCTCCACGCAATTCACGTTATATTTTTCGCCCGCGCGCTCCCATACGGAAACACGGTGTGACCTGGTCGCCCATAATAAAGCCGGTCGTGGGCATTGCCATTCATGGTTTTGCCTGAAAGGTATATTCACTGCTGGCATATTTGTCTGCGCGACTGCTGAGTGCATGCTGACGGCGAGCTTCCACTGTTCTCTTTGTACGTTCATTCCACATCATCAAACTTTCCAGTCTTAGGACCCTCTCAGTGTGAGCTGGTCCTGAGAATGCGCCCTGAACGGCGACCTCAAATATGGCGTCTAATGAATATCCCTTATACTCTCTCCACCTCACGGTGAGACTGCAGCCATAGCTACAAGGGCGAACTAACCCCGCTCATGGCTTTCAGAAATGCATTTAGAGCGCTAGTCCTCGTTCTGCGGAATAACACTTCACTTCAAAGCAGCGGCCTCGCGCTCTCGTGCTTGGGGTTTCAGATTAAAGTAACACTGACAACATCAAGATCAATATTTGTTAACGTCTTAAGCGCTCAGGAAGCAGGTCGTGAAACAAGAATTAAAAAAAAATATATTAAAAAAGAAAATTTTATAGCGCGAAAGCCATTGTAAAAATTTGTGTCGCCTTTCCCCACATGAGCTTCACCCCGCTTCTTTTTTGGCCATGTAATTGGCGAAAGCATACTTAAAAACGTTAATATGTGTCGCAAGGTGCATGTCAGTAATAATTGTTATTGTCATTCATAAAATACGTTGTTTCCGACAACTGTAAAGGCAATGCAAGGCTTACTTCAAAATATAAAAAATCAAATGCAAGTGTTAATGACGAAACATCGGCCGTCTGCTAGATTTTTTTATACTTTCAAAATAGTGCGACCCAGTGGAGGTGCTCAGGGCATTGAGAGTGGTGTGCGCAACTGTGAAGTCGATGACGCCTCGGATGAATTTTTTTTGGTGCCAGATGATCTCTTGAAAAACCTCTTACGCAGTACCTTTGTGACATTCCCCCTCACGTCACTCAGCTGGGGCTGCTACACGTTGTTTTCTTTCTTACCTTCTTAAAAATCATTTTAGACCTACTACCACTGCTAAATAAGTTGCACTGAAAAGTTGCGCGTCGTCTGCACGCGAAAGTCTCGCGAAATAACCTTGCGGTTCGCCGTGTGGCACATGCGCCATCCCATGAACCCAGGAGCTAAGAGCGATAAAATGGCAGCTGAAAGCACGACATACTGCAATCCTGATCTGGACCCGGAAAGGATTATTATGGAAGACACTGTCCCCAATGAAGTGCCTCACTTTGTGTTTGTCCGCCCCTTTTTGTCCCAGTCTCGGGGTTTTTGTCGAAAGATTGCTTATCTCGGACGAAACATAAATTCTATCCAATCGCGCGTGTGACGAGTGCTGAAAATGTGTAAAATGGAATTCTTTCCCCGAGTTCTCGAAGTGGGCTACGTCCTCTAAATTATATTCGCCTATTAATTCGCTTAGTAATGTAGCACTCCCATCTAATGCTTCTTGGGAGTTACCCTATCAGCTACACTGCATACACAATTGAAGTCCCATAAAACCACGAGTTTTCCGCACTGCAAATAACGTTCCAAATTTTGAAAAAAAAAACACAACTCTCTTATTTATTTTATTTGGCCCATAAAGGCATATTACTCGCACATCTTGATTTAGCCATTTTAAATCGCAAATAATAAACCTGCCCTGATCATCTGTTGTAACGTTCGCAACATTGCTGTGTTCAGACTTTTTTTAAGAAATAGAAAACAACCGCCAGACACTTAATGGAGTGGCTTACACGCACCTCGTACGAGCGAAGGAATGATTTTTGCGCTTGTTCTATATGCTGGCTATGTTCCATTGTTGTTTCTTGTGCAGCGAGAATATCTTACTTTTGTTCGTATACTAGGCGCAGCAGTTGACACTGTTTTTTACGCGTGTTCAATCCACGCACATTTAAGGTCGCAAAACTAAGGGGCTCTAGAGGCGCATTCATACCTTATAAGCGTGTACAAACAAACGTTGCATTCTTATGAACACTTTGCCATTCAACAATCATGGCGTATTCTTTGCATTGCGATCGTTCGTGGGCACTCGGGGTTTATGCACTCGCCGGGGTTCCTTGGAGCGTTGCTGTTCCAACGGCACTGAACTTTGTTCCGTTTCATCAAGGAAGTCCGGGTCGGGAGGTGGGTTCAGCTGTCGTTTCCCCGCAGGGGGCTCCTGTGAAAGCAGGTGTTTAGAGAGTGGCGTCTCCACGGACCCCGAACCATGCGGGCTCACCCGCCCACGTGTGGCTCTGCGTGGCTTTCCCGTGTCCGGTGAAATGGGCATCTTGATGGTTGAGCCGAGGCCGGGGTAGGTTTGGACCCTTCGGGGCCCACCGGACGAGGCAATAAACCACTTCGGCCCCCGCTTCCCGTAGACGGGTGTCCTGGCTTGGCCCGACCAGGATGATTCAGTCAGTCGCCACTTCTACTATCCCCTCCCTTCTTTCACCCTTGTCTTCTCCTTCTTTTCACTCTCCTAATTTCTCTTCTTTCCTTTTTCAACTCTTTGGCGGCAAGGGCTAACCTTGGGTGGCGACAGAACTCTCTTTACCCACACTTGGTTGTATCATCCTAGTCAAGAGGATGCCGTTTGGGATCGCCGCGGCACCAGCGATTTTCCAGCGATTCATGGAAACAGTACTTGCTGGAATTCCGGGGATCGGGGTATACCTCGATGACTTGATCATCAGCGGTGCGACCGCAGCCGAACACCTGACTCGACTGGACACAGTACTGACGCGACTCGCTCAGGCTGGACTTCGACTCATGAGATGTAAGTGTCGTTTTGCAGTTGAACGAGTAGAATACCTCGGCCACACCATTGATGCTGCTGGAATACACCCGACAGATGAAAAACTGAAAGCCATCAAGGAAATGCCCGAGCCAACATGCCGAACAACGCTACAATCGTTTCTGGGACTTTTAGCCTTTTACGACCGGTTTTTGGAAAACCGGGCAACAATTGCAAAGGACCTCTATGCACTGTGGAGAAGGACGTCCCTTGGACATGGCAAGAAAAGCATCGGCAAGCTTTTCGACAGTTAAAGCATGCCATCGCACAGCGAACTGTTCTCGCGCATTAGGACGAGAACAAAAGCCTGATTGTGTGATGTGACGCATCACCCTACGGCGTGGGAGCGGTATTAGCTCAACTCGGTGCCGATGGCTACGAAGCTCCAATCGTTTTCACCTCGAGAACGCTCGGCAAAGCCGAAAAGAATTACTCACAGTTGGATTGTGAGGGGCTGGCGATTGTTTTCGCCATGGACCATTTTCATCGCTACGTCGCGGGACGTTACGTGACGATTACAACAGACCATCAACCGCTGTTGGGGATCATGGGCCAAAAATCTCCAGTACCAACTGTGCTTTCACCACGGATGACACGCTGGTGTGTTAAGCTGACCGCTTACGATTATAATATGACCTACAGGGCAGGAAAACGGAATCAAAGCGCCGATGCTTTAAGCAGACTGCCATTGCCGAAAACTGACGACGAGCAACATCCTCCAGGCGATATCTTGATGTTGGAAGCGCTCACGAAACCTCCCATTACTGCAACAGAACTGGCGGACAACACAGCAAAGGATCCCATACTTGCTAAGGTGTTCCAAGCGGTCAAACATGGCGAAGTGAGAAAGCTTGACGGTGATCGCTTCGTCGCATACAAGCTCAAGGCAGCAGAATTGTCAATTCATCGTGGTTGTCTCATCTGGGGATCGCGCGTGGTAATTCCCGCGTCAATGAGATCTGAGGCCGTAGCACTTCTACACGCGGGGCATTGGGGCATCGTTGCCATGAAAGCATACGCTCGGAGCTACTTGTGGTGGCCTGGGATCGACAAACAGATTGAACTCTGTGTAGCTCAATGTGACACGTGCAAAGTGAACGAGAGAGCAGTATCAAAGGCCGAAAACCTAACCTGGGAAAGACCTACGGCGCCATGGGACACCATCCATCTAGATTTTGCCGGGCCGATCGAGGGACAAGTCTACCTTATAATTGTTGACGCGTATTCCAAATGGCTAGAAGTTCGCGCAGTTCGGAATATGGCGTCGTCTACGGTTATTTCAGAACTGCGCAGCATGTTTGCAACCTTTGGCATACCACGGAAAGTAATGTCCGACAACGGGACCGCCTTTGTATCGGAAGAAATTAAGAGCTTTTACTCCTCCAACGGCATCGCAGCGGTCACTAGCGCCCTTATCACCCTGCAACTAACGGCCAAGCTGAACGAATGGCCCAGCAGTTAAAGAAGGCGTTGGCGAAGGGCGGAAAAGGAACGTTGGACTGTGCGTTGGCACGCTTTTTATACAAGCAGCACACTACCGTACACACAGCGACGGGAAAAACTCCCGCGTGGATGCTACTTGGCCGCGAGTTGCCGTCTCCGCTCGAGAGACTCCTCCACGGACCCAACTATGAACCCACGAGTTCGACAGTCCCGGAAGCATTTTTGGTGGGACAAGCAGTGTGGATTCGCAAGTTTCCAAGTGGACGCACATGGATGGCGGGTACCATCACTAGACGCCTGGGCCCTCGGTCGTGGATGATCGACACCGATCAGGGGCAGACACGGCGACATATGGAACATATACGACCTTGAAGTTCCATGCCACCGCGCAGAACGACTAGTACACCTTCACCTGTGTGGGACTTGGCCATAGAGCCTTGCGAGGTGTCAATCACACCTCAAGGGCCGGCTACTACTCCTGCACAACCTACAGGACTTTCATGTTCCATCCAGCCGATCATACGCCCCAGCACTCGCGTGCGACGGCCGCCAGAAAGATTCGGTTTCTCAGCCAAGTGAGGGGGAAGTGTCATGTATCCGCTGGCGACAAAGAGATGGCGTCACCGGGCACACGCGCTTATCCCGCGCTTTTCAAGAGCACGGACCTGGGCGCGGGACGGGTGCTCGGGCATTGCAATTCCAGGCGCCATTAAAAGCACATCTGGACGCTCCTCGGTGTCGTGGCTTGAGCTTCGCCCGGGATACATAACACTTTCCTTAAAGGCAAAGGAGAATATCCCCTACCTGGAAGCTAAGAAGAATCTGTCGTTCCTCTCAAAAGGAGGTTACGCCGAGGTGGTGCGCAGGGGTCCTGCACTACGCTCGGAGACTAGGACCACTCAGGTCTATCCTGCGATCTTGGCGGCTGACCTAAGGGCCCCATCCCATCAACAGAGCTGCATGCTGCTCCCCTGGGCAAGGACGGGCCAGCAATAGCCGTGCCCGCCCTCCCCTTCAAGACTGTGGAGCAGGGTCAGCAGGCTCCCCCTTTTCGTAGGGAGGGCGCCTTAGCTGCTTTCTCTGCTCAGGACCGGCCAGCACTGTCTGCACCTGTCAACACCGGCCGCTCTCCTAAGGAGAAGCGAGGCCCTCGGCCTCAGTCCCTGGAGAGGCAGCCAGCAACCAAGGAGCTGCGTGGCTCGGACGCAGGTTCCTGGTCGGGAAAAGAGATGAAACAGATGGATGGGGTAGAACCCCTCCCCAGTACATCAACCACCCTTCTACCTGGTTCTGGTCGTGGCCGCGGATTAGGGCCCCGCGGCACAGACCCCCCCGGGCTAGCAGGCAAGTCTGCCTGCGGGGCTCAGGAGAACACTGCCACTGCCTTGTCTGCCCCCTCATCGACTCCGGGTTCTGACCAGGATGAGATGGAGTGGCAGACTACGAAAAAACAAAAATCGAAAAAACTCGTAACTCCTCCGAATAAACGCAACTGGCTCACTTTTACACGTGCTCCGGTTTTTGCGCCTAAAATGGCTTCAGTACTCGTACACTGGAACTGCCGTGGCCTTCTAAGAAACCTGGATGATGTAGAGCATCTTCTGGAGGAGTACAGGCCACGAGCGCTGTGCTTGCAAGGGACTCATTTGAGTCCCAGCCATACTAATTTCCTCAGACGTTACCAGGTTTTCCAGAGGGATCGTCCGAGCTCTGTCAGTTCCTCTGGGGGAGTTCCAGTGGTTCTCCCGAGAGAAGTTCCCTGCACAGAGGTTCCACTGTCCAGACCACTTGAAGCAGTGGCAGTTCGGTTCTTGCACCATACGGCTCTTAGAGTCTGCTCTTTATATCTGCCACCTTCCTTTACTTTGAAATGTTCAGATTTTAACTCTCTGTTAGACCAGCTTCCTGAGCCTTTCCTTTTGATGGGCGATTTTAATTGTCACAACCCTTTATGGGGGAGCACACGTCAGGATGTCAGAGGAAAAATTGTTGAGTCAGTTTTAGCCACACGAAGTCTTTGTCTTTTTAATACGGGCCAGCCAACCTATTTCAGTCCATCATCTTTGTCATCAACTTCCATCGACCTTTCAATTGGGTCTGCTAGTTTACTTTCATATTTTTCCTGGAGTGTGGATTCCAATCCACGTGGAAGCGATCATTTTCCTACTCTTTTAACCTGTAGCGTAGCCCCTCTTTCAATGCATACACGCCCGCCTCGTTCGAAGCTTGACAAAGCTGATTGGAGCCTTTTCAAGCAGGCATCGGTTTTAGGATATTCTCGTCTCGAAAGTCTTAGAATTGACGAACTCAATCATCTTTTAACCGAGCGCATTATCAGAGCAGCCAAGCTGTCCATCCCGCAGACATCTCAATTTATTCCTAGGAGGCCAAAGCCCTGGTGGAATTCGGAATATGAAGAGACACGCAAGAAAAAAATCGGGCTTGGGGTATTCTGAGACGATGGCCCACAAGAGATAACCTCATATCCTTTCAGAAAATGAAGGCCCGTGCACGCTACGTCCGAAGAAAAGCCAAACGGGAAAGTTGGTAAGGCTATGCTTCCACTATAAATAGCAGTACCTCACCTAAGGAGGTCTGGGATCGAATACACAAGATCAATGGTTCTTATCATGCATTTAAAATCCCCCTGCTTTTTTAGGAATGGAACATGCCCAGACACACTCCAGGAACAGGCTGGTATTTTTGGAGAACATTTTGAACATATATCCAGTTCACATCATTATTCATCTACTTTCCTCCGACAAAAGCTGTAGGCCGAGAGCAATCCCTTGAAAACCTCAGGAGGTGAACAGGAGGAATAGAATGCTACATTCAGCTTGCACGAGCTCCTCGCAGTTCTTCATAACACAAAACCCTCACCTCCTGGACCAGATTGTTTACATTATTCAATGCTACAGCATCTTCATCCGTCTACACTCGATTTCATTTTATATCTTTATAACCGCATATGGCAGGAGGGCTATTTCCCTTCATCTTGAAAGGTAGCACACGTCCTTCCACTTTTGAAGGCTGGTAAGGATGCTTCTTGTGTTTCCAGTTATAGGCCCATTGCTCTTACCAGCTGTCTCTGTAAGACACTGGAGCGAATGATTAATCGTAGACTAATGTACTATCTCGAACATGGTAAAGTGCTCGACTCATTTCAGTGCGGCTATCGTTCATCAAGGTCCACAGTCGACCACTTGGTCCGTCTCGAACATTTGTGCGTGAGCTCTTTGCACATCGGCAGCGCTGCCTCTCCGTGTTCTTTGATCTCGAGAAAGCATATGACACGGCTTGGCGCTTTGGCATTTTCAGGGACCTGTTGGACCTCGGACTACGTGGTCGCATGCTTCGTGCAATTCAGAGCTTTTTAGACAGGCGCACCTTTCGAGTCCAGCTGGGAAACACACTTTCCCGTGAATTTCTGCAGAAAAATGGAGTGCCGCAGGGAGGAGTACTAAGTGTCACCTTGTTTATAGTTAAAATGAACTCCATTGTTTCTGTAATCCCCCCGTCGGTTCACTGTTCACTTTACGTGGATGATTTACACATTTCAGTTTCCTCCTGTAACCTCTCAGGCTGTGAGCGCCGGGTTCAGCTAGGCATCAACAAGCTTACTGAGTGGGCTGACAGTAGTGGGTTTAAGTTCTCTCCTGAAAAGACCGCATGTGTTTGCTTCACCCGCAAACGTGGAATCCTTATTGAACCATCCCTAACAATCTACAATAGTAATGTTAGTGTCCAACCTCAGCACAAATTTGTGGGTCTTACGTTTGATAGTAAACTGAATTTTAATGCTCATGTAAAAAGCCTGAAATTGAAAGCTCACAAGTCTCTCAATATCCTTAAAGTTCTCTCTCACCGGTCCTGGGGTTCGAATCGATTGTGCCTCCTGCGAATCTATCGCTCTTTGGTGCTCTCCCGATTGGACTATGGCTGCTTTGTTTATGGGTCTGCCAGGCAATCTTTGCTCAAGATGTTGGATCCCATTCATCACCTTGGGTTTCGTTTGGCTGCGGGTGCGTTTCGTACGTCCCCTGTGCGGAGTTTGTGTGCAGAGGCTAATAAATGTTGCCTCGAAAAACGCAGATTCACATTGGGCATGATGTACTCTCTTCGCATGCGATCTGTCCTCCAGCACCCCACTCGAGAAGTTGTTCAAGAAACACGCTCGGAACGACTCTTTCTCGCAAAACCTAGTGTGATCCCTCCATTCAGTATGCGATTGAAGACCTTGGCCGAGTCTGTCGGATTAGATGTGGCATCTCAGGTAGTCGAATTCCCTGGCATCATAGCACCTTGGGAGCACCCTGACATACACTGCAACCTGTCTCTTACACAGTATAACAAGAAAAGCACTTCAAGTTCTGTGTTTCTGCAAGAATTTCACGAACTTGCTCAATTGTATGACGATTATACAAAGTTCTATACAGATGGAACAAAATCTGAGACCTTTGTTGGACGTTCTGTCATTGACTCTTCAGTGGAAGTTGTAAGGCGGATAAATTCTGCTGCTACCACTCTCACAGCGGAGCTGTATGGCCTCCTGTTGGCTACGGAACACATTACCCGTCACAGGATATCCTTGGCAGTGGTTTTCATTGACTCTCTTAGTGCCTTACGAGCCATCTTTTCACTGCTGCCTACAAGGAACACCCTTGTTGTTGAAGTTCAGAAGACAATTATTGTGGCAGCCAGAAAGCATTGCACCATGGTCTTTTGTTTGATCCCCAGCCATGTTGGCATCCCAGGCAATGAGGCAGCTGACCGTGCTGCCCGCACATGCGTCAGCAGAGATGTAGTTATTAAAAGGATCTCTTACATGGACTATCGCACTTTTGTGAAGTCTCGCATACGAGCACAATGGCAAGCCGAGTGGAATGAGGAGATCTATAACAAGCTACATCTCGTTAAGCCAGACCTGGGTGAATGGGCGAGTGCCCGGCATCAGGAACGCTTTTATGAAGTAGTACTGTGTCGCTTGCGCATTGCCCACACTCATCTAACTCATGGCTACCTGCTCCATGGGGAGGATGCCCCTTTGTGTGAACAGTGTGACAAACCTCTAAGTGTTCTCCATTTTCTAATTGAGTGCCCTTTCTATGAACGGGAACGGCAATCTCACTTCACACAGTTATACAGAAAGCACATTCCCTTACACCCAATGCTGTTATTGGGTGATGAACCATTCGTAACTTACAAGCAGGTTTTTAAGTTTTTAGAAGCTATTGGTCTTCTACATCGACTGTGAACTTCAAAGCTTTTCACTCATGTCCATTTTTGTTTGTGACATTATCCGATTCATGTCTCATTCCTTTACTTTTAACCCTGACCACAAGAGTCCTTTCTTCTCGCTTACCCTCAATGCAATAGTTTCCTTCTTTGGCGCTCTTTGGCCTTAGCAGCCCTTGCGCCATAAAAACCCAATCTAACCCAACCCAGCTGTCGTTTGAATGCCAGGTTGCTCTCGGTCATAGGGTCGTCTTGTCCCATAGTTGCGCCTGGCTGCTCCACTTGATCGCCCTTCTCCTCTGCGCAGCTTGGTGTCTCCCGCGGTCTTGTCCTTCCTGAGCATGAGGACTCACATCCTCTTTTGTGCTCTTTTCCGGACGCCGACATCTTTGAGGGTACCCCGTGAGACGCCGTTACTCGTCCGTCGTTGCTTGCCATTTTGCTTGACTTTTTTTTTATTTCGTCGCTCAGAGTCGATTTTGAAACGGCTTGTACGACTTCTGCTTCGGTCGCGTCCATGAACATCTCGGACTCCTCTTGATCCTCGAGGTCTCGAGCAACAAAAGCGTACGTCGTCCAGCAGTCTTTCGTTGCGTGCCAAAAAAGATGGCAGCCGGCGCATCGAGGAGTGCGACAGTCCCGCCGGATATGGCCTGTTTGCCTGCATCGCAGGCCCAGAGGGGCCCTTCCTGGTACCAGGACTAGAACTTTGCAACCGGTCCAACCGTATCTCGTGGGCAATGTCGTCAACCGCCGCACCCCCTTTAAGGGTCAGCTGCACAAGCCTCGTGTTGGATTCGACATTCTCGAAGCCTCGTTCGTGGAAGCCTTTTCGAGTAATGCTGGATACCTTGCCGAACCTTTCAAGCTCCTTTTGCACCTTAAAGTTGGGAACATCATATGAAACCAGTGGAGCTTTATCTTGACTTCATTTTTTGCTGGGTCAAACACGAGGCACCTCCTTTCCTTGACAGTTAGCTCTTTCGCTGCTACCAGCTTTTGTTTCGCAGCTGATGAATGCAGTCTCAACATCCAGACATGATTCATCTGGTACGCACCTGCTGACGCCAGGTCTTTCAGAAGGTCCAGCTTTTCAAGTTCACCGCGGAAGTCTTGTATCCGGTAGGGCCGTTTTTTACATCGCCATGTAGAAACACTGCGTTCGTCGCTATGTATCCAGCAGGCAGGGGTGGCAGATGAACAGCATATTCCAACTCAGCAGAAGGTGCCTTATTACCAAGGCCGGTCTGGGCCGTTATCGCCGCTCCATCGGAGCCAGACATCCCGCGTCCGTACGCTGCGGTGTCCGGAATTGGAATCATTAGGCCAAGGCCGCGCTGCCCACTTGGCCAGCTGCGCGCACGGCAATATCACCCTTGGGGCAGTTACGATAAGGAGTGGTACAAGCGTAACATTTGCTTGCTCTACTGACGTCTACTTCTTGGTTAGCGGAGTTGGTAGAACGTTCGTGAATCTCGGAGAGGTCCGGAGTCTATTATTGAACCTGGTAGATATTTTTATCGGCGACATGTCGAAGAGCAGGAAACTTTTCGTTTGTTATCAAAATGTCGTAATGGTATGGTTCCTTAAAAAAAAACAGCAGGTATGTGTAAGACACAAGGATTAAACTGCCCAATGTAATATCTACCGTAGATTTAGAACTTAGTATGTCTTTCTGCGACTGTCTATATGTCTCGCTTTCTTTCTTTCTGTCCCTATCTTCTTCTTTCGCTCTTGCGACCTGTGTGCTTTGTGCGGACGCATACCTCTTATGTTTGTTTCCTTCGTTCGCATTTTAATTTGGTTGCATAGGATACTGGAAAGAATTGAGCGAATGAATTGGAAGGTAGAAGCAAAGGTTATGTATATATGTATATATATATATATAATGGGAATCACGGAAGATTGACAAGTGCAGCCGTGGTAATGCTGGGAACGAAGAGGAGAGAAGGTGAATATTGAATTTATTGCATTAAATTAGCGAAAGGGAAGGAGAAAGAAAGCTGGCGAAAAATTGGGCCAGGATCTCCTAGACCAATTTTTCGCCAGCTTTGTTTCCCCTTCCCTTTCCCTAACTTCAATGCAATAAATCCAATAATCACCTTCTCCCCTCTTCGTTCACAATATATATTTATATTTGTGTTTGTAAATTGTTTAAATAAATACAAAATAAATGCGCAGGAAAAGCAGTAAGTTACAAAGAATAAAAAAATAAATATGGATAATAATATTTTTTTTAGAAAAAAAAGTAAGATTTAAACGATTACAATAAAAGTGGAGCACTGCAAATCACAATCTAAATTGTGCTTAATAGACAATTTAAACTATTTGTACTTTTGTTCTCTACCATGCTTTGCTTATACCTGCACTTAAATTTGAAGGTAAGGTACAACCGCTAGTCAACGAAAACGACGTGTTTGTGATGTTGGGGCGTTCTGACCGAACGCTGATTCATCGGTTTCAATCACTGCGATGAACCAACAGTCGCAACATCACTGGAAACTCGTGCATCGTGCGTTCATACACCGCTTGGCAACCAATCTAATTAAGAGCAGTGAAGAGCAAACACCAGTCAGCAAGAGTCAATTTCATGGACTTTTTTATATGCGATTGGTTGATCGGAAATAAGAACCGGCCCTCCCACTCTTTACTTTCGTTGCCATGATTTCCGCGATGACATCATCATTTATATCGTGCAGCAGGGGCTCCAGCTAGTGCTAGTCACTCGCGCCTGTATCGTTTACTGCAGCATTGTTGAATAATAAATAAATTGGTGTCTTCATACTTATGAAGCCTGAATTTAGACTTTCTTAAGGTGCGACGTGTTTCTCAGCAGTAGATGAGCAATTTAACCTCCGCCTTACAACCGCTAGCCTGGAGTCTTTAACGTGCGCAAGCCAGTAGTGATACACGACCGCACGCCAGTACGATGCTCATTCAGATCCAAACGGGCAAGAGTGTGGATTGAACAATGTTGATTTCGTTTAGAGCTTACACCTTGATTCATGTCGGACTAGAAAAAACGGAACCTCCGCTACTGGCCACGCGTGCGAAAATCACAGAATTCTCACATCTGTGCGCTCGCGTGGGTATACACGCTGTTGTCTCTCAATAATGATTGTGTCGCTGTTAATCACAGGGCGAATGTTCATTGTCTGCGCGCGCTTAGTGGAAAGCATTTCACCGAGGATAATTTTGTGTGTCAGCTAGTAGATTGTTTTCACAAACGCAAAGTTAGAATGCTTCCACGTGCACCATTGCAAGCAAATAGGAGACAGTTTACAACACGGCTGAATTTAACAAACCAATATAAAAATGGAAACCTTACATCCTGAGCAATAAGTGCACAACATGTAGATTTCAATGCACTCAAGAGTATAAAATATAACTTTTTTATGTTTTTATTGGCACACGCGATATAGTGCGTACACCATATTTGACAAACCGTTACACTCCGCCCCGTGAAATTTTTTCCACCACTAAATGTCCGGTTGAAATCGCCAAAATAGTGTTTCTACGTAGCTTAAGCTTTGTGAAAGCTTTAGAGGAAATAAAAATATTTGGTAGAATGCAGTCATTTTAACGGTTTCTACACTCAGTGCTAATACAACTCTTGATGCTTTAATTGTGTAAGTATTTTCTTTAACATTAGGCAATGTACGTTGTTATGTTTTAAGCATAATGTGTTTATAGCAGTCCTACTTTGTGTTTACCAAACAGTATATCTATGAAAACTGAGGCTTGTTGCTTTTGTGTTTTCAAGTCTCAGAGTGAAAATAAATATTGCACTGACCTAAGATTAGACACCTGACCCCCCAAAAAAAAATTTTTTTTTGCTTTTTACCTATTAGGTTTTTTTTTTTTTTTCATCGAGCTATAATTTTTTTAACCCCCGTCTGTTACGTAATCACGTGTTTGTGAAAATCTGCCTTTCTATAAAAGGATTCTTGCCGGTTTCATTTTCGGTGTTCGTGCGTAGGGCGCGTGCTTTGGTAAATTTTTTGAAGCGGCCAACATGCGCGTGCTCGGCTGAGGTTCTTGTAAAAATTGGAATGGCTGATAAACGAGCACCGACAATCTCGATTTTACCGCGCGTCCGTTCTATTGTCGTACAAGCACCTTGCCATTAGCTCAATATATTGTCGCGTTTTGTTCTTACCACATTTGTTTCACCACTTGCACGAGGATCAGCGCAGCCCGACTGCGTTTCACCGAAGGTTCGCGCGTCGAGAAACACGTGAAGTGCCGTCGATGTTAATTCCAGAAAGGAGAAAAATACCACTTTGAATTGAAGCGCCAGAACACACAACCTATTGCGTTCATGAATAGGTCTTGAAGGCGATCCCTTCGGCAGCTGTTGGTTCAGAATCACACTAACCAATTATGGGTTTCACCTTGATGCCGCCCCGTGATAGCGTCAGGGACGACTGCTGTTTTAATGCCGCTTCTCTTCTCAATTCTACGCGATTTTCGCTCGCACGTGTTTAGGCTTAACGCTACGGGAAGCGCACGCCGTGCAGGGGGTTTCTTCCATAGTTTCCATAGTCGTGCAGGGGGGTTGTCCATAGTTTTTTTTTTTTTTACATAGACAAAAAAAAATTGAAAAAATGTGCGAGAAAACAAATACCACCCATACGTAATTCAATACTCAACTTTGACTCTCAGCTCGCTCGATTTTTTTTTTCTGACTCGTTTATTTCTTTTTCTATTTAGAGATTAGTGGCGTACGTGTGGATTTCTCAGCGCGTCGTCATTTTCGTAAGCCGTTTGGTATATACCTTTTTGATCATTGCGCCGCCTTGTGTTTTAATATTTTTGTCGCCCATACCGGTATGCCTACCAGGTGGATGGGGAGGAAAACAAACGAAAAAGGTATATATAATTGTCGAGAAATCGACATCTCTTTAAAATACCGGTGCTGGAGGTGAGTCTAGTGAACAATTGCTTCGGGCCATCCGTGTGTGTGTGACACTCCATCTCGAGAACAAGGTAGTAGAATTATTTTTACCGAAGCGGTTCGCGGAACTGACCGAGGAATGTATCACACTTTTATTGCACAGCAAGGTGAGCAGTTTAAAAGCTTCGCGTTCTCCTCGCTAATAGGATTTTTTGTTTCGGTATCTGAAAAGGTACCGAAACAAGACGACCCGGATCATCTAGCCACCTCGTCACTAAACGACCCGGATCATCTAATGATCTCGATCCCATCATGGTCACTCGTCACCTGTGCTCTCCGACGGCCGACAACATTATTCGAATGCAGAATACCTGGAAGTTAATTTAGCCTTGGTTCACAATGTGATTTCCTCGTCATGCATTCCCTTTTACGAAAGATTGTGCGCTCTTGATAATTACGTGGCTAAGTACGAGTAACACTTACACGAAGCAGACAAAGTGGCGTGCGATGTGCTCACATGCTTAGGCATCCTGCAGAGTATATGTCAAACGTGCTCAGATATTTTGGTCTGCCTCTGCGCTCTTTTTTTGTGAAACTCACTGTCCAGTTACAATGCCTCCTTCCTGGTGATGATATTAATGAGACTGTACATTCCTTTTATAGTCAGGTCTAAACCGCATTTTTGTAGGGTAATATCAATGGTTTAATTCAACGAGTCTGCACTAAATAGCTACCCGGTTGAACATTATCAGGAACAAGGCTCGGGATTATTTCTCGTCGGGATGAAAATTAGAACTACGAGTTTCGGACGATTTCTCCCTCCGACCGTTCGGTGCGAAAATTTATCTCTACCGAAGCAATTTGCCCCAAAGCAATGACTCTTTAATGCCAGTGAGCGTCTTCACGAATTTGAACGGAACATGTGCTCTGTATTTGCGGCGCTCGCGGTTTTCCGTCCTCCGAAGCGGTTTTAGAGGGAAGGAACATCCTTGTACCATGAACATATGTGCAAGCATGAGTTCCCGAACACGTTGCCTGTAACCGTCCGACAGTACGTGAAAGCCTTTCAGCAAAACAAAAACATGTGTCTCAGTGAACGCGTTTGGTTTGACAGCGAGAAAACCTTTGTCTAGCCACTGAAGGTATTTGTTGTCCAGCTGGAGCAGCATGTCCATCTTCTCCTTGATGACAACCAATTTGTGGAAATCACATACTTTGGGAGACTTTTTTTCAAATGCTAACATCCTACCTACGCTTTCGTTGTACGATGTGTCTGACCGAGTTTAAGAGGCGGAAACCCTGTGTGATCATCTCAGCGTGTGGGGACAAGAAGCCGGGCAGAACCGTCTGCTCAAACAAGGGTGGCGAACTGTACTCTCGTAGCACGAATGACATAGAAGAGTTTCCCTTTTACTGCGTTTACGACTGAGAAGCGATTCTGGAACTGACTCAGTTTACGGAAAATATTTACGAGAATCACGTCCCCAGATCTTTTGTATGTTTTCGTCTTCCGCTCAAACTACTCGTCAATTGTTACGGAATACGTCTATCGCGGACCCGACGGCTTTGAAAGATTGATTTGGATTCTCAACTTTCTAGCGAAGGAAATGCCCCGATTGATTAGGGCGAGTGAAGTGCCTATTGAAATGACTAAAAAAAAAAGGCTTCCCAGGTTGGACTCTTCACGCTGTGGCATTTTCTAAGAAAACTTTAGCAAGAAAATGAAAACTCGCGACCACGACCACATGACGGGAGACTATAGGTGGGGTTATTGCTCCCAGTGACCCATAAATGGTCGAATAAACAAGCATACCGTACCACTCATAGCACATAACAATTCCTACGAGCTCAGCTTCTTTCTAGGAAAGACAAATTTGTTCAAGTTTAAGGATATTGACGTACTCGGAAGCTGGTGCTCGAATTTCAAATTGTTAGAGATAGGCAACATTCACTTTATTGACAACCTCACATTTCTTGGTGCAAGCCTGGTGACGCTAGTGCAAAATCTCCTCTCTTAGGGAACAGAACATTTTCGTTGCCTTCGGCAGTCCTTTCCTTAACACGTCAAACTCCTTGCCCGCAAAGGAGTGTCTTGTTACAATTTCATTAGATGTTTCTGAGTTACAAGGGTAGAGCCTCTTAACAAGAGAGGATTTTTTAACAAGTTAACTGAAAGTGGTGTGTGTGAAGAGGACTACGAACACGCACATGTCACTTTCGATACCTTTTGTTTGAAGAACCTTGGCGAATATAACGATTTTTACCTAAAGACGAACTGCCTTGTACTGGAAGATGTTTTCCGAAACTTTAAACGGTGGATCCTGTAAACGTACGAAGTTGAAACTTTTCATTTCGTATCAATACCGTCCCTAAGCTTATCGTGTGCGCTGGAACAGTCGAAAGCAATGCTGAACCTATTTGACTATCCTGACATCTATCCCATGATAGAACAGGAAATTCGCGGAGAGAATACTTAACGCACAACATGCCGTCCTGTCGCAAATGTTCCCGAAACGGATACGTTTAACCCGCAGCAGAAACCGTCTCAGATTTGGGACTTGGAGGTAAACGGTTTGTATGCGGCAAAACTCAGAGAAGCCCTACCAGTGTCGGACTTTCAGTGGATGACAGAAGAGGAGAGTGCCTGCCTGAACATTCATGAGCTCCCAGATGACGCTCTGACAAAATACATTATGGATGTGAGCCTCAGGTATCCCCATGACTTGCACGGTACTGGCTTTCCCTTGGCCCCGGTTAGACAAAGCGTTTCCTACGAGTGGTTACCCGACTATCAAAAAATTCTGATTGGCAAGTTTGAAATGTCCAATGAGGAATCCACTGAAAAACAGTGACATTTCACCACAAAAATAAATACATTTTGCGTCGCCGGAATTTCAAACTGTTCACTCAGTTAGGACTAGACGTCACCAAGATTCACCGGGTCCTCAAATTCTCGGAGCGAGCGTCCTTGAAAGAGTTTATTGATTCTAGCCACCAGCTGAGAAAGCAAGCAACAAACGCCTTTTAGAAAAACCTTTCAAACTGTTCATGAAGAGAAAATATGGCAAAACAATAATAAATTCACGCCAAAAAATAGACACATTAAATTGTGCGTTAAAGAGGACGACATTTTGCAAATGCTTCAAAAGCCGAGCCTAGCGCAGTTTTGAGCACTTAGCCCGCAGGTTGTCATTTTTCAGTGTGCCACGAAAGTGATCAAAGTCCAGCAACCACTCTACGCAGGGCTCTCAATATTTAAGGTTTGAAAAACACTTATGTACGATTTCTCTTATAATCAACTTCTTCGTGCAATCCCCTGAACGAGTGCTCTTTACTGTGGACGACAAATTGCTCCAACTCCGAGACGCATGCTTAGATGCATCTGAATATCCAGAGAGTCACAAACTCTTTTCAACCAAAAACAAAATGAAGTTTGGCGTGTTAAAAAATGAATATTCGCCTACCCACTTACTAACTTTCTGTGGCGATCAAAACCAACGCTGTACAGCTTCAGAACAAGCAGCAACACTTGTTTCGTAAGAGCTAAGAGAGTAAAAAAATGTGTCTCGGAAGTTGACCTACGAGTTGTACAAGCACGCTCTAGGGACGAAAACATTGCGCCCAGTCAGGCAGCACTTGAGTGCTCGAAAACATAACGAGAAAAAAAGGACCTCGGTCCAGAAGTTTGCATTGAATCCCTTTGACAAAAAGAGATACACTTGCAGCGACGGGATTACGACGTTTCCTTTTAGCCAAAAAGGCGTCTTCGGAAGCCAGTTATATCTCTTCTCATCGCACGGTCTTAGCTTGTAAATATTTTGGACTTGATCGCGTTTGCTCGCAAGATGACATTTCCCATTTTTTTGGCGCTGGTGTGTCATGCAACTTCTTGTGTAGTACATTTTTTTGTGTAAAGTGTGTGAAATGTTTTCATTGTTGCGTTGAGCAAACGTAAATAAAAAAATGAAACACCATGTCTGACTTGTTTTTATTCTATGTGTGCGGCCACGCTCCGTTTCACTCCGCACCACACTGCTTTGTTCAGCAGAAAGATGTCGCTAAACTTAGCGAGAGATGACGCTATCCGCCAAGTTGACGCAAAAAATCGTCGAGATATGACGCACGAATAAAGGTAATACTAAAAGTTCATGCAATCCGAGGAATTCAGGTGCGCGCCATCTACAAACAGAATCGGCAACTCACCCGCAGAAAGCCCGAAGTTGAATTGTGCGCAAAGATACATTGAGCACGTCTTAGTAATGCGAGCAATTTAACTTTTGAGCAACAGATGGCGCAGGGTCACACCCACCCCGCCAGATGACGCTCCTATCTAACAACGAAGACGCTTAGCAACAAAGGCGCCCGCCATCTACGAACGGAGGTGACAACTCATACAGCTAAAGACCGGACTGAAATTGTGCGCGCCTTACTACTCACGATTGCACACAAAGTCGATGCACGAATACTCACATTCCTCTTTGGTGGAGGGGTACCGCGTCGGGCTACTGAGCCACTGAACGGAAGGTCCCCGGTTCAAAACCGGCCGAGGGGCAAGAACTAAGAGTCTTTTAAAATCCTTTTTCGGAGAAATTACAATCCGCAATTGTCACGTGACATGTCAATTGACATCACGGACATAGGCGATTGACCAATTGATCGATTTATTGATCGATAATAAATTTATTAATCGATTATCAATGATCGAAAATCGGATGCTTGGATTAAATTGGCTAATTTGTCGTCCCGACTCTGACATGATTATCATTTGTCGAACCCTGTGGCGAAGGACCCATGATAGACAGGTTTAAAAATTTAGAGCGCAGGACTGGCCGTGCGAAATGACGTTCCCGGATATCCTTATCGTGGATAGAGTCAATGTCAGTACCGGATAGCCCGGTATTGGAAACATATCGATACCGTCCTCTTCGCCACATTGATCAGGAAACATATGTTATAGCATTGATTGGCCATTGGTTCCATCTTTTCCCAATGTACACTTCTGCCAAGAATAACTGTTAAAAATTTCACACTCAAAACCCCACATCTTTTTGAGCGAATCTGTGAATTTCCTCTCATGAAGCCTATTTTGCAAGGAGATATTGATCCCGATAAAATGAAAATAAATAACTCGCTTGGAGATGAACAGCAAATCATATTTAGGTTTTTTGTATATAAATTTGAACAAATGGCTCCATCCCTAGACTCTACCATTTTGAATTCAGATAGGTTTAGTTTTTGGTAATGTTTGTGACAGCTTTTTGAGTGCGCTACAACGTCGATCAACATCTAGCCGTCGAACTACCACCCAGACTGTGGTAGTACGACGGATCGAGTGAAGATGTTTTTGTTTTTGTTTTTTTTTAATTGTGATTATGCCAGGGACCCCTAGTCTGAAACATCAGGTGTTCCCTGATGGTCACCAATCGAAATAGGTTTGACAGGACTTCGCGGAGAGGAGATTGAAAAACGTCTATTTAAAAGCCAGTCACGTTTGAAACTGCGTTATACGAAATCCCCCTTGGCTTGTTCCGCCACCGGCTTTTTTAGTTTAGGCAATAAAATTGCCTTGGATCTGAGGCAAAAGGCAACACCAAATATCGCATGACTGGGTACCTTGCATCAGACTACAATTGCAACACAAGCAAAACTAAAACAGAGTTCCACAAAGAGACCATAGAATCTGCAAATACAATAGTACACGCAAAACATGCAAACCAACGAAGTTTTGAAATAAAAGCCATTACACGTTATTAGGAAATGCATATTCGATTGTTTTCTGGTGGTATGCAGAGAAGAAGGATGTTCAAATAAATCCATTTGGTCCGGCTAAATGTTAATAAGGTTTGGAGTTTGCTAATTTAATTATTCTGTGCCATAGTAAGTTCTGCTTTTAGTTTTTAAAAAAATACGTTTTCTAAGATCGCAGTTTCTATAATAGCTTGAACGTGTATGGAAAGAAACACTGCCTGATTTTCTTTCAGTTTAAAAAAAATAACTTCAAGTAGTCGCCGGGTATATAAGGCCTTAATATTTAGTACACATTATGATTCAATGTATCAAGAGTCATTATTAGTACCCGACAAGTTTTTGATAAACCGCACGCAGTTTTCTGCATTAGGAACATACATTCATATTAGGTTTATACGTACCGCACATACGAAGTAAACCATCATGTAGTCATGTGTGAAGATTAGTGAAAGAAATGTAAACTTTTAGCCACAAAGAAATTAATGTTCAAAAATCAGCATGAATGCAGATTGCGGGAAACTACCGTTTACACGGCTTACACGGAGCATCAAAGGAAGGCTTTCATGAAACTGTACTTCTAAGACTCGCAACCAGAAACCCGTTCTAATGATTATTATTGCAATATAAAGAAGCTGATAATATTAGTGGCGATAGTAACAGAAGAAAAAACGAGGTATATATACATTTTTGCTTAATATATAGAATAAACTGCTTGGCGTCAAACCTCCCGATGAAAGAATTTGAGAGATGAAAGAGTTTCAATCAGAGTCGGGCGTAACAGTGGAAAGCTCTCTTACCGTGTTGGGTCTCTATTTAAAGTCAACAGTCCTCGAATACGAAAATAAATCCCGAAAGAAGGTGTATGCAGAGGCTCGTCGGTCGCTTCGTTGTTAGCTGAGATATACCTCAACAGTTTGAATAGAGTGTTGTTTGACAGGATGATTGAGCTGTCACTTAACGTGGGCTTCAGAAAATATGTAGATGATATTTTTGTCTGCACGTTTGAAGAAGAAAAATCAGAGTATCTTGAAAAGCTTATTAGGTCAACGGCCCCGGAGTTGCATTTCACGGTAGAAAAACCAGAGGAGAACAAGTAGCAGCTTTTAGACTTGCGAATTCAGGTGAAAAATGGTTTATGTTGGTAATATGGTAAGAAGATGGCTAAACCGGTGCTTCCCAAAACAAAGCTGACACTCTAAAATTGTTAAGGCGGGAGTTGCGAAATCATTAAATGGTAATGCGCTAAAAAGGTCATGTATCCATTTCATGAGTCAAGCAATAAAAAGACAATGGGGAAGACTGGAGGACGCGGGGTATGAGGAAACTTTTCTAAAACGACAGCTCTCTATTCAAATCAGAGACAAGCGGGATGAACCAAGTGTGAGGAACCGACGAGTTGCTATACCGTATTTTCACGATATTTCCCATAACATAACAGCGCCGGCGAAAACGTTTGGCGTGCAAACAGTGTTCACATCCGATTTTAAGTTATGCGAACTTACACCTTTTGAATCGAAACAGGAAGTTTGCCAGAAGGCACATCGCGAAAAGTCGGCTTCGTGTGAGAATTCTGTGGTTTATGAGATTCCTTTGGAGTGTGGATTTAAAAATGTAGGTCAGACGTCGAGATGTGTAAGCGATAGACTGACAGAACACAAACGGAATGTGAAAAACAACGCGTCCAATTCCGAGTTAGCAAGGCACCTTCTAGAGTGTAATAATTCTAAAGCCAACTAGTCTGAAACGAAAGTAATTCGCAAAGAACGTAATGACATGAAACGTGTAGTTCAGGAACCGATTCGTATAAAAACGTCCGGCAACTGTATAAGTCAGGCATCATTGCAGTTTGGGAACGAATGTAAACAATTTCTACACTTGTAAAGGTTTTTTTTTTCAGCTAGCAGCGTTTATATGTGTATCCTTGGATTTGTTCGTGAAAGTCACAGTGTTTAACCAACTGTGGTTCGTTGTAGGAGGGCGATGTCGTTCTCAGTTTTGGAGTGGCCCCCAGTTCCAGCTCTTAGCAGAGTCTTGTATTGTTTCATTAGACTGGAGTGAGTTGTTCGAGGAAACGGAACTTTAAAGGTCAAACCCTTCCTTTGAGTTCAGTAGTGGTTTACCTAAGTTCGCCGGGTGGCGGTGGTTATGCTAGAATGTGACCCTTTGTGCGAGTGTCTCGCAGCCGATGTCAAGGGAGATAAGAGAAGGTTTACCCAAATGTAATTGTCCTCTTGTGAATTTTTTTTGTAGAGACGGCGTTGGAAATGTGGTATATAAGGCGTGTACGAAATAAACTTTGCAGCTGAGTTTGAGACGTTGCCTCCTCTTTTTCTACCTTCTGTTCTGTTCTCTTCTATGCCCCAGTCTCAGGTTTACAACCTTGTTCAACTTACACCAGCTCGCCTGCACTCTGACTATTTTTTCAGAAAAGATCGTTATACCGTAACGTAAAAAACATTACGCCAGAGCTTGTACCAGCACTTTTGTAACGAAGAACATCAAACACATATTTATATTTTACAGACAGAATGAAGTGATCCGTAATCATTTACATAAATATGGCACATGGGTGCACCAAGTGAAATCACTGTTGAATCGTACACATATATATTTTACATAATTGATATACTCAATGATGATACATTCACACTCTCTACAGCTGCAGGTGTGCAACACCATTGGATTATTGGATGTTAAATTTAACCTGTTTGAAAGGGCTTTTAAAGCCAATTAGTTTTGTTTTAGAGGCGTTTTCGCTTATTAAGTTATAATTGAGCCAGCCAAAACATATCATCTGCGTACTGAAATATCCTACGGGACAAAATACCATTCGGGAGACCATTTACATCAAAGTTTAAGAACAAAGGTGAGAACTCTGGCCCTAGCTCTACGCCAGCATTTAAGGCATTTTATCAATCTCACGATTTTTATATGCGACATCTTGAAATTGCGCATATATGTATTAGTTGAAAATTGAACAAAATACCCTATTGGAAAAACGTACAAGAAACAACCCTGCTGCTTGTACAGTCCTGGTATGACACCACCATAATTTATTGTTATTATACATGCAGCTAGTTTGGTTTTGCTTTCTCCATAACTGGAGATACCGGCACCGCTATGGCTCCGGGTTTGTCTATACTGGCAGCCGGTTTGCTCGCCGATATGACTCGGTATGGCTGGTATGATTTTGCGTCCGATGACGTAGGCGACCGCAATCTTTCCAACGAAACGCCTATACCACAAGACCACCGGAATAACTAAACCATACATGCAGAAAGACGACCGCCATCTTCCAACAAAAACGTCCATCGTTTACCACCGGTATCGTTACATACATCATACATGTCGAAAAATAACATAAGCCGCGTTTACATGAATGCGACTTAGTCGCATTGAATCCAGTTGCCGCATTCAATATGCGGTCATGTAAACGACATAATGCGCAAAGCGCATCGCATTAAAGTCGCTAGACAGAGGTGGATCGAGATGGCGAGTGCGCATTCATTCAGCCCATGTAAACGAAGGTCGCATCGCATTTTGGAACGGGGAGGATTATCGGAAGGCGCTCGCTGCGGGAGCGAGTGAACAGCTGAGAACATGGTGGCGGCCAACCTCGTCGGCGGCGCGGAGAGCGGTCCCGCAATTTTTTTCCCGAGAACAAACGCAAGCTTTTATTGCGATCATAAGTAAGCGGAATTTAGCGGAGCTGCTCGGTGAGGGCGGCCCCGTCCAAACCTTTGCGAAGTACGACTTGCGCATCCGAAGGGGTCACAAAGGCTTCGGTGCAAGCACGCATGACACCGAGAGCTCCGATCACTGTAGAGCACTGCATGGTTGCGCAGAACGAGCAGCTCCTACCTCGCTGCCGTTCCTGGCTGCGCAAGAGCCTCTCGGACTCGGGGTCTGGTCGCGATCGGCGAGGTCTGGCGCGGCGAAACGTGGAGGCTTCCTCAAAGCGTGCACACACACGTCGCCTCTCGTTCAGAGTGGACCGGCGGCCTGGACTGGAGTCCTAAACGCCTTGGTTTTGATGCTTCTTCCGTCTCCCAACTTCTTCCACAGCACCGAAGACAGCGGGCGCGATCTTTACGTTCACTGAATGCGTCGAAAGGCCTCCACGTGCGATGCACCGGAAAACGTGGTGCGGCTGGTGCCGGAACGGAACTGACGGAACTGCATAACTTCGAGCTTTGAGTCAACGTGCACGGCAACAAACCGATCGTGACACTAAGCCGCGGATACCGCATCGCCGGTCGACAGGGGCAAATGGCCCGTTGCTCGTATCGTGGGCCGTGACTCGTACTCGGCCAACTCGGCGTCTTTTCGTGGCCCCTCGCGTCGTCGCAACCAGCCCCGCAAACATACCAGCCCGCGACCGTGGCCGATGTCGGAGAATAGCGAAACCGAAACGTAAAGCTTCCGCCCAGTGGCTTCCGCTGCCGCGCCTTTTCTAACTTCCCGGCCAGTCCCGGTTTACACGCTTCCGGTCGTCGCGGAGATGGCGACGCAGCCAGACGTAGAGGTTTTGGCGCTGGCACCTTCTGCGTTTTACGGGACAGATGTTTTACGGTCCGTTTCTACTGCGTCTCTGGCTCTCAACTCGACGACGCCTCTCATGGTTCAACCAGGCGTGGTCAGCCGGGGTCAGCACAGCGCGGCCGGCTCAACTCGTCCGATCGCCGGACCGCAGGCGACTTCCGATTTCGGCCGTCAGGCCTAGGATCCGAAGGACTCTGTTTCCGTGAAGCGGTAAGCGAATCTCGTCCCGTTTTCGTTCCACTTTTAAATTACGTTAGGTGCGCTACAGTGTAAGCATGCGTGCCAAGTGTTCGTGACAATTTTGAACTAGAATAATTGTGCTTCATTGCGGTTTGTCATTTACGAAAAAGTAAATCGAGCAATGAACGAGGAGCCATGCTTGAAAACGGGAGGCACTCACTTGATCGAATGACGTTTTAGCGAACGCCCACGTTTCATCGAACGACACTTTAGCGAATAGTCGGACGCCGCGAAGCGGCGTTTTCGGGTGGGCCAAGCGAGTTCATATTTTTGTAATGAGTTGCCGCAGACTGTCGCCGCGAAGCGGCGTAAAGCGCAGCGCGACGGATGGGTTAACGCGCGCCCCCGTTATTCGCGAAAACGACCATTCGCTCAAATGTCGCCGTTCGCTAAAATGTCATTCTCTCTTGTGATATGGACCCCTTGAAAACGATGTATGTACGATGTTAACTTCTACCTGGGCGGCTTAAAAAAAAGTCAAGACTGGTTACGGTTGGATGCGAGGCTGGTCCCAATGCAATGGTAACCACTTAGAGCACCTTTCTGAACAGCATGTAAGCAATATAGCGATCAACGAGACGAGCGACGACGAGAAGCTACGAGTGCCGGCGCCGAGCGACGAAGATTTCTCACTCTCGCTGCTTGCGCCGCTCGGTTCCTGGGCTTCTAGAAAACGTCGCTCATCACCTTGATCGCTCGCACCAATCGCTTTCATAATGTGTGTCTCGTCGCGCAGCTGACTACCGTGTTTGTTCAAATATATGTCGACCTTTTTTTTTTCTTTTCTTTTAGTTATTTTTTTTTTTCGGAAATCGTGACTAAAGAATTTCGACCTACATTCGCGACCAAATTTTGCGACCGTACCGGAGGCATGAAGCTATCGAGTCACCGAGCCGGCGTTGCCGTAGAGCTGCGCCGCTTCTTGTTTCCAGAAGCTTTTGTTAAACAACCGAAAACAACAGCGGTCGCCGATGCCGCTATCGCGCGCACCTCTTGGGGCATTGGATTTCGCCATCGCACCTCTAGCGTTCCCCTTGCTGGGCAATGGGGAAGGAGAGGAACGCGATGCGCCATGCACTTTGTCCTCCATCCTTGCAAACGCGCACAAAAAAAGAAAAAAAAAAAAGATGTTACTTTTGTTAGTTGCTTGAGGCGGCTCGGCTCGCGTGTTGCTCATGGCGACACGGCGGCTTTGTTTGCGTCTTTGTAGTTTGTCTTTCGTCGCTTCGCACTTTCTTTCGTTTCTTGTCGTCATTTTACAACGGTGTCAGTGAAGTATTGTGGCGGATTTGCGAGGATGTCTACCAAGCTGTGAAGTGATGTAAATAAAGGTTTCTTTCTTTTGCCCAAAATTTCCCGTTCTTAAAAATAAAAAAAAAGTCGACCTATATTTGAATTTTTTTTTTTTATTCTCCGTGGGTCCAACAAATAGAGTTCGACCTATTTTCGAGTAAATACGGCAACTTTAATTTTTATTTTGGGTTACGTCGGACGTAACTCGAATGCTTGACAGTTACGTTGGGCGTAACTTTAATTTTTATTTCGGGTTCCGTCGGACGTAACGTTAGACACTGCGTTACACTTAAGAAAAATAGGGGCTGATGGTTCATCATATAAACCAACCATTTGTGTTTAATTAAAGCGAATCACTGGCCTAAAAAAAATACTGCTGTCCTATAGGAATGTAGCGCTTCAGATAAATTTGTTAATTTTTGCTTTTAGTCTCTGCCCCACCAGATACAACATCTGGCCTAAAGCAGTGTTCCGGATCTCCTTCCAAGACCTCAGGCGGGTCGTCATTCAATCCAGGAGGCGGCGGCGTCTCATGGGCGTGTTGCTGGTGCTTACTGGATGGTGCTACCGAGGGAAAAGTGGTCGTGCTTGGGAAAGGCAAGTGTGGCCGCCGTAAGTATAGATATTGTTTTTACCTTTGCTCGAACCCACCTTTAAGAAATGCACAGTTCGCATGTGTGCATCTCTCAATGCTTCTACAGTCGGCTGTTAATATTTGAAGTGCTCCAACTCTGTCAGCGCTAGTTTCTCTAGATTATGCAAATGGGATGCAACACTAAACCACATATGCTCTCGCAACAAACAGTGCTCTGCTGAAGCACGCACTGGAATCTACTCTGGCTTTATAATGCAGCACAAAATAGTTGACGCCAAGTATAGCTACTTTTGTGACTCCGTTTTACCAAAAGCTCTGCCGAAATAAACTTGCCACCTTATAGGTAGTGCAAAAGAACCTCGCGTGCCTAACCTGGAGAAGGGCATTTTTTTCATAGGTCAATTTGTTCTTAAACCAATACCTTCAGCCTCCTTGAAATGTTAACATCATGTGACACTCAGAAGAACAGTAAACCCCTTAATGTTGGCGAACCTTTAATTTTCGCGGCCTTTAATTTTGCGGAATTCAGTGGCTGCGATTATGTCCTCTGTGACCGATTCGAGAAGAAATAGGGGCCACCAAGATAAGGGGGTTTTACTGTCCATCGGAGGAGAGAGGAAGTCACCTTTGTTTGTATGCAAGAGTAAAACCAACAACAACAATCATGGTGCCGACACTTTGTGAGCCTATCTGTGTCTATTGAATGATATCAATTTTGTTTTTCTTCATTAAAAATTGTTGCCTGTCCACTGTGGGATGTCGTCTTCAACACGAGCAGTGGTTTTCCTCTGAAGCAGGCAGCATGGACGTGTGCCGCAGCACAACATAGTTTATTTGCAGGTGGTACCGCAGTTTGAAGGATGGTTCGCACAATATGGGGGAATCGCAATTCAATGTTCTACCTCGGGCGTAGACAAGATTTGCTCATTCTAAATCATTTTGTCTACAAATCGGGAACTTGCAACGAATGTACCCGCATGGTTGGAAGGGCCAGACAAGCCTTGCGAGCGCTTCGTTTTCTAGCCTCTCAGTCCTGAACCTACTCACGCACCACATGTGTAGATGTTCCGGTACGTGGGAGCACTTATTTGGAAAATGGTGAATGGCAACTGTTGTTATCTTTAAGGTGGACTGCATATTTGCAGTACTTTTCCTCACTTAAAAATATGTCTTACTAAAAATATGTAGTATAGCCGATGACAAAAAGAGAATGGCTGGGCGTCCTCCAGCACATGCTTGTGCTTTTCACCCCGCTTTAGACAGATGTGCTCGCTCCAGGCTCATCAGGCGCTGAAACCTCATCGAAGGTAGCAGACGGGCTGGAGGTCGAACAACGGAGACTTCTCCCTGCCTTTCTGATGGTGTCAGTGAGCATGTACTTCTATACTCTAACTTAGCTTAACCTGCACAGAGCTGAGTAGAATAGCCTTGGCAAGTGCCCTTATTGCATATGCATTTGTACAGCTGAGGCACTTTCTAAATCAAGAACATTGTGTACCTTACCTTCAAAAACACATCATTTTGGGGGTGCAAAAGGAATTCTAAGGCATATTTTTGTTTGTATTGTCCTATTACTCATCGACTCCTTCAACTTAATGCGGAGTCGACCCAGCCTCTTGAAAAATTTAATGCTTGCCAGGTAATTGTTTTGCATTTAGTTGATATATCAGTATTCAGTTAGGTATCCCAAGTCATTAGTCGTTGAGGTGGAGTCTCTCTGTAAGTCAGTCATGTTTAACAGTCATAGAAATGCTTGTCAAATAATGGCACTGTCGAGGACATGTATTCAGCTCGAACAATCGCTGGGCACAAGCTGGTCGTGTGGTTACAGGCAGCAAACATCGCGGTTGGAACGTCCTATTTCGCAATGTAGCTGCAGACTAGGTGAGGGCCCCACTCATAAACGTCTATACCTTTAGTCTCTTTAAGCTGGACCACTTTTGAAACTACAAGCCTTTGCAGCAAAAACAGCATGACGCATGATTATAAGCTCGACGTACCATGGCGTCCAACTAGAAGGTCACATGGCTTGCTTTGTGCACTGAATTTGCAAGGATGGCTTGAAGCTTCTGTCGTGGTTAACTTTAAGCTGAGATAGTTTAAAATAATGCTCTCAGTTTTTAGTGTTGCCCGGCATGGTTAACAAGTTGGTGATATAGCGCTGCATTGAAAAGTCTGTGCATTCATGACTGTATCACCTTATGAATGCAAGCTACCTATTAAGCTCTTCGTTTTTCAGAGAAATGAAATGCACTTTGCTTCCAATTGCACCCGCTTCTGTAACTTCATGGTATGAAGCACCTTATGGCTGCAAGCTCTGACCGATCTTGTTCTGTGGTCTGCGCAGGCCCATATGAGGGAGTCACTCCGAGAGCCTCACCAGAGTTTCCTGCCCGTGGTCGTTCTAAATGTTTTTGTTGTAGGTATGCATCCTTTCTGTCTTTCCCTTAATTGTACTCAAACGTCTTCTTTTCATCGTCGCCGATTTGCCTCAAAATTGGTTAAGCACACAAATGCACGCTGTACAACTGTATTGTACATATTTTTTCCAAGGTAACTTTTCTTTGCCAAAGTTAGATTTTTATGAAGGTTAGTCTTTTTTGTTTTTATTTTCAAATTTATGTGAGTTTCCATGGGCAACACTAAAACGTTATGCCAGAAGCAAGGACAAGTTCACTGCTCTAATTTGTTCTCAACTGATTGCAAGAAAATTCGTTAATGTCGTGAAACCTCCTTCCAGCGCTTGCTTTGCAGCATAAAAAAAAATTATACATAGGACATACTCTGTTTCTTAAACTGCTTGCTCATTCTGCAGGTCTGCCTGCCATAGATGTCGTGCTACTGAAGAGCAGGCGAATTCGATTGCTGGTTTTGCCATTGCTTTTTTTTTTAGACGTTGTCTTAGTAGTTCTTGTAAATTTGGAGATTTTCCTAAAAAGCAAGCCGGGAAGAATATTTAGTTTAGTCAGAAAGCTGAAAATAATGATTTAGTACCCCTTTGTCACTAAAATAGATACTGTGTGCCGCTGTTAGTGTCAAGCCGAGATCCACGCTTTTTTGGCATTTTGCTCAGAGTGGTACCCATTCTTATTCGTTAGCCTCTTGGTGTGCCAACTAAACTTTTTGTATACAGACACCTGCCCTCTGCTGGTACACTCTACCCTCATGTTCAGCGAGTGTATGAACCGGAGTTGTATCCACAGTCGACACTCGCTGAGCACGAGGGTAGGAAAATCTTTTCATTGCAGCAGAGCCATATATGGGGAGAGTCTGGCAGTCTATGATTTCGCTGCCGTAACGTCTCCCTTCCGAGTGAGCTGATCAGCCCGCGGCACAGAGCAAGAGGCGTGAGCGCATGCGCGTGAACTCTAGGCTGCTCCCAGCTGAGCGGGGAGGGCCGCCATTTTCATTCATTCGCCCGGCATGGGATCGATATTCAAATTTCGGTTCTTTCCTTTTATTTGGCAGGCTCTGGCAATAAAATGATATAGTGTTATTCCTCGGTGGCTTAAAAACCTAAAGAAAGAAGTTCCTCCATGTTTGAACGCACTTTTATTTAGGCAAAAAAAATAAATAAGCCCGTAGCAGACGACACGTAGCCTCAACAGTGCTCCGTGCAGACAGCTTTGCGTCAAAATGGTGGTCGTCTCCTTTTTGTTTCTCTGCTGTCTTCTCTCTCCCTCCTTCGGCGTTCTCCTTCCTTTCCTCCTCTCCGGCGCCTTCGTTGCCACACCCGCTGGCTAAACTCTCCCACTATACGGCTTTGCATTGCAGTAGTAGTTTTATTTGTAGTCTTTACAGTTGAATGTGAATATTTGACAGAAGTCTCAGGTTGGGGCGAAAGGGGGTTAAATGAATGCATTTGATCATTCACCTAAATTCGGTGCCCATCATTTTAACGCCTACGTAGCTTTGTCCTGGGGGGTGACTATGACTAAAATAAGAGGATCTATGTGCTGATCACGAAAGAATATGCTAGCCATTCTAATGTAGCTCTGCCAAGTACTTGATTGTGATTTGTTTTTATTTTCAGCTACTTGGGTGCCTCAAGATCTGGAGATCCTAGTGGCCACAAGCTTGGACTCAATCTTTTTCTGTGGTCTGGGCAGGACCATGGGGGAGGTAATCCCAGCAACAAGAGCATCGCAGTATCTCCCTGGCTGTGACTTTCGGTCTGCGTCACGACAGGTGACAGGGGAGTCCTTGTGCCACCAGGTGTTAGGTATGCCACTTGAAATAAGCATTTTTCTTACCTATTAATAGAACAGCAAAAGAACTACTAAGCCTAAAATGCAAAAAAACATATTCAAATCTTGGGTTGGATGAAATTCCAATTACAAAAAGGAGTCTGCAGACATGATTAACATGTGAACTTAAAGCCCGCGGATGTAGGTTCGACGGTGTCACAGAAATAACTTCCCGCAGATCGCCTTGCTCGTGCTATACCCAAACAAATTCTTAAAATAATCATTGTGTTTCGTTGGTGTCATCAATCTTATGTCCCTACCACACTCACCAGTCGGGACATGTGAAATATAAAAAAACAGGAACTTGCACATTGTCAGCTCTGCAAAGATTTATATAGTAAACAGAGCATAGCACGTTCAGCTTAAGAAAAAAATTCAGTGCAGGCCTATATTCATGGTTCACATATGTGTAATTGCTCTTTATAATGAAGTGAAAACTGCTTAAGTTGTGGCCCACTACAGGCTTTCTATTAGTGTTAAAAAGTGCGGTAGAAAATATGATTGCGCTTGGAAGACGGGGACATAGGAAGGACAGACACAACAGAGCACTAACTTTCAACTGATTTAATTCAAAAACCTCAGCGTAGAAACGGACTGTGTCACCGCACCACATCTCAACCAATCCGTGGCCCTGCCACGGACCGCAAGTACGCCAAATCCTTATCCGCCAAGTCAATTGACGCAACACTGACACAACTTGTGCCGGAACTATTTATAGTGTCAGCCTCCATAATCTCGCTAACAGTCCTATCTTTGTGCCTCTCAAGAACAATAGACGAAACAAATAATGGTTTACACCCGCAGTCATGACAGTGACACGACAGATCATGACTGCGAGTGCAAACCATTATTTGCTCAGTCTACTGTTCTTGCTAGGCACAAAGATATGACTGTTAGAGAGATTATGGAGGCTGATGCTATAAATAGTTCCGGCACGTGTTGTGTCAGTGTGGCGTCAATTGACTTGGCGGATAAGGAGTTGGCATACTTGCGGTCCGTGGCAGGGCCACGGATTGGTTGAGATGTGGTGCGGTGACGCAGTGTGTTTCTACGCCGAGGTTCTTGAATTAAATCGGTTGAAAGTTAGCACTCTGTGGTGTCTGTCCTTCCTATGTCCCCGTCTTCAAAGCACAATCATGTTTTCTAACGTACCGTACCAACTTGCCCAACAATCAGCACTTGCTAAAAAGTGCTATTGTGTTTTAAGCAGCTCGCACCAAATATTTTCTTGAAATACATAGGTTCAAGGAAATTATTATGTAGATGTTGGCAGACAGTCATGGTGAGGCCAATCTTTAATGCCAAGTGGTCCACTTATTCAGAGTTGAGTTTGTAAATATTGTAGGTCGCAAATTAAATTTTTATGGTACGCAATGGGCACAATCATCCGTAATGACTAGCTCTACCTAGGGGAACTTCATACGTTTACTACGGCAAGATGGTTTCGAAAAACAAAGTATTTAGTTTATTCAACTCCTGCACTAACCTTGTCTTTAGAAACTTTTTATATTCTTTGCGATGCTGAGATAAGATTCTGGAAATAGTTTTTCTAGAACTACTCTAGATATTTCCAGTTCATCATTTTTCTCGCAAAGCATTCGAGAGAGCCAAACCCTGTAATGTACGGAGGGAACTCACAGAATGATGCGATTGACAGTTTGGAACATTCGGCACTGTAACAGTAATAATGACATGTCACTTATGTAATGTTCATTATCGCAGATCAAACTGCTTTTTCCGTCTACACTCATTTTCAGTAGACTCATTCAGCGAACTCCCACCTGAGACTGCAGCGCTGGGTTCTGCAAAGTAATTTGAATGAATATAGATGCAACAGGTTTCTTTGAGCGTGCGTCTAACACATATTCTTCATATTGAATCTGCTAACTGTATTCATGTCCATGTCCATAATTCCACATTCCAGCTTATTTTTATTTTGACATTTGAGTTTTCTTCAGTACTTTTCTCAACATCTGTGCTTGCTGAGCCGTACTCAAGTCCATACATCTTGTCTTTCGCTATTACATTAATATATAAAACTGTTGATGCCGAGTGAGAATTCAAGGTACCGAATCTGTCGTGCGAGCTAAATAAGAACCAATAAAAAGCTCTACAAAGGAAATTTTGTTAAAGGATGCTGTATGGGCATTAGAATAGCACATGCCATGCTAAAAAAAAAATACAAATTCTTGTTAGGTATGCGAGGATGACAGTGCTGTGCTGTTTCTGATGTGTCACAAAAAAAAAAAATCAGTGCCATACAGTGTTCCTTATGGAAGTACAAACTGTTGAATTCGAAGCCCAGAAGTTTTATTCAAGAATGTTCCTCAATACAAATGTATTTAGAGATCTGAGCCACTGACTCATACATGACTATGTGGCAAACATTAATTTTCATGTGGATTATAGTTTACAAGGTCAAGTCTGCATTGATTTATTGCATTCATGCTGAAACTGGGAGGGGTTCTTTGGGTATGAATAAAGAGATAAACATTTCTTGAAATCAAAACATTTGAGAACGGACAATAGGAAGGATCTGAGAACGGTATCTTAGATTCTCTTCTTTTTCTTACAGTATCTCTAATGTTCACTTTATTTCACCTGATGCATTTAGTTTTTAGCGCAGCTCTTAGCACCCGTTTCCGCGTTTCGCGGCGTCGCTGTCGGCGTAACCACCCAACTAAACTTGGCAGGAAATTGAATTAATGTTGTGGTCATGTGACGTTAATATTTCCGCTAAGTCTAGCTGAGAAACTGAATTTTTTTATGGATGACGTGACACGGTCATGCGACGTCATTTTCCCTGCTACTTTTAGCGGAAAAACTGCATTTGTGTTGAGGTCATGTGACATCAATTTCTGCGCTAAATTTAGTGGGAAACTTAACCAGCTAAATTTAGTGGGGAAATTTTCCCGCTAAATTCAGGGAAGTTTCCTGCTAAATGGGAGGGAGCAGAAGAGGAGGAGGGGAGGGGGAGGAGGGGCATACCTTCCCATCCTCCTCTTCAAGATCTGTGCTCTAATTTCACGTCACAGAGAATTGTAAACGTCTCATATTTCATTTCATGTTTATTCAACTTTTATATTGCAGGTGCGCTCGCAGCACAAATCTGGGTTGTGCTGATCCTCTACGCACAAGTTAGGAGCTCCTGAGTGGCAAGAGTGGGAGTTTGGTCTGACAGCTCAAGGGACACCATTGTTCAGTATTGAATTTTTAATAATCTTCTTTTAAGCAAAGTTAAGCTTTGCTGCATGCAGTTCTTGTAAAAATAAATACCTGCAACCAAATTTACCAGGTCACGACATTTCGCCTCTGCTCTTAGTGGTCCTGGTGAGCCTCGGATAAGAGCTTACTGGTGTGCAAACACCATGCTTGTTTGAAACCACTCACTGATGTAGAGACTCGCTGACATCCAGCATTCCAATGAAACGCTGGATGTCCACAAGTCTTTCTTGAACAATGCAAGCGGGGAAGGAACCATACAATCGTATCGTAAATGGGGACATTCTACAGAGTTTTTTTTTCTATGTTTTACAGACTTTTTTTAAAAAAGCCGTTAAAGCTACATTTACGCGGTCTGTGCACGTGAGTTATATGGCCAGGGCGGCATAGTATAAAAGGCTAATTTGTAATGATCCGTCGGCTTATTACAGAGATGTGCCAGACTTCTTTCAGAAAACTAGATGGAGGTTCATTCTAGCGTAGTTTTATCCCGCGAATCTGAATATCCCGTTCGTTTTCCTTAAAGATATAACTAAACGTGAGAAAACACAAAAAACATCCCACCAACAGTGACATCGTAAGAAGACCTTTCGGCCGCCAAGCGTGTGTCGCTTAAGGGCCGCGCGTCCAATCGCAAGTTTTCTAGGTATATTTTCCGGCACTGGCACCAGTCGTGACACATTTTTCTGCCCTTTTAAAAAATAGCATGTGCGTGCATAGCTTTGATAGGCGCTGAAGATGCGTGAACAAAGATTTTGAAAGCTGCTGTTGCGACGTCGCTCTCTAGGGAGGTGCTTTCACAGCGCTTTAAAAATGACTATGCAGCCTTGATTAATTAAATTAGCAAAAAATTTTGATATTTGAGATTCTGGAGGTCGAATGAAGAAGATTTAAAAGTGTTTTCTCAAATACAAAACTGCTTCAGCCTCTCTCTAAGTATAGTATGTTCGTGAAATTTTTAATCAGTGAAAATAGACCCATGGTTCCAATTAGAAACCTGCTAAGCATCATCAAAACACACTAAATCAATTTTCTTTGTAAAGATATAAGACGAGTAGCATTTTATGGCGTTATAAAAAAATGGTCAATTTGGACGCATTTCCAGACTTCGGTTTCTTACCAGAGCGCATCTTTGCACCTGCGGTCCAGCTGCCCAGTGACCGCAGTGCGAAGCCGCCCCCTCGCCTCCCTCGTAGGATGAAGGGAAGCAAGGCACATGTGTGTTGCGTGTCTATGCCCCTGGGGAACAGGACCGTGGGCGCAGAGATGAGCTCTGATAAGAAACTGAAACCTAGAAACTCGTCCAAATAAAGCTTTTTACAGAATGCATAAAACGCTACCCCTGAATTATACCCTTCTAAAAAAAACTTGATTTTGTGGTTTTCAATGACTCAGCAAGTTTCTAATTGAAACCATATTTTCAATTTCACTAATTAAAAAGTTGATTAACAAATTGTATTTAATTATCTGACTGATCGTTACGACTAGGTCCCTATACTACGTACGCCTGGCCGTATAACTCGCCTGCACAAACCGCATTAATATAGCTTTCACGACCTTTCTAAACATATATGTAAAGCTTAAAACTAAATCGCCCTGTACAACAGTGAAAAGGCGAAACCAACACGCTGGAGCCATATGGCTCCACCGTGCTGGTATCGCCTTTTTGCTGGTATAGGATGTCCCATATTACGTTATGCATGTATGGTTCCGTCCGCCTACATGGTTCCGCCTATATCCACTACGCTGGTATAGGATGTCCCATAATACGACACGCTTGTATGGTTCCGCCCACCTGTATGGTTCCGCCTTATTCCACTATACTGGAGCTGCCTTTTTCGCTTGTATAGGATGTCCTATATTACGGTTACGCTTGTATGAGCCTTTTCCGTCATCTTTCCATCATCGAGATTTTCCAACAGGGTAGAGTCATCTAACCAAGTCTGCAAAGATATGTATGACAAATGTTAAGAGTAAGGCTGTCAAAATTTTTTGACACATCCAAGAATACCGCACAATTCAACATATAATATCAAAATCCAAGAGCAAGTTATCACAAAAATTTACTACTACAGCTTGAGCTCTTCTTGCCGCGCTAAAATCATAATGATGACTAGATAATAAACAAAAACGGTTTACTAAAATAGCCACCGTTCTCAAGAGGTTTTTTTTTAAAATTTTTGTAACAGACACGGCAAGGAAAATATAGGTGGATAGATTTTTATGTCGTCTACTGCAAATACCGTGTACAGCGGATTTAAAACATACTTTTTCAGTTCCATTGGCCAGTTCCCAGATCCGATTATATCGTTCATCATTCCTAGAAGTACATGATTGATTGTCTCAAACTTTCTTCGCATGTCGCGTGTGTGAAGACCATCACAACCTGATGTCCCTCTTTCTTTTAATGATAATAAATAATACCGCAAGTAACGTTCTCATAAAAATTGTACGAAAACTAACGCCTCATTAAATTCATGTAGTGTTATATTTTGGTCATCACTATCCTGAACAGCACCAGAAAGGAGTGAGAAAAGAATTAAAATCATATCTTGCTTTTGTTTGTTTTAGTTACAGGCGTAAAATTCTTTTCTATCTCAACGTCTATAGCAGGGGTGGCCAAGCTGCGGCTCGCGAGCCGCATGCGGCTCTTCGCGTGTTGAAGTGCGGCTCGCGGCTCCCTCCCCTAACCCTCCCCCCCCCCCCCGTCACACACACACACACATACTCCCCCGCCTCCCTCCCGCCCACAGGAGCACTCCGCCAAAAAGAGAAATGGAACGAGTTCTAAATCGGAAGACAGGTTGCGGTTTGGTAGTCTTGTGCTACTTTACGTACAGCTGGACTGCTTTTGACTCGGATAGAGTGAGAGCAGTTCGAGTTTCGTTTATTGCTCTGGACAGAAAGTTTGCACCCCCCCCCCCCGCGACTTTTGCAAGTTTCGTGGTTTCGTTTGCGGCTCTTAGGCCGGGTCAGCCTGGCCACCCCTGGTCTATAGTAAGCTTTCTTGTCCCAATCAAATTCGATTGGCTAACTCCCACGTGTTTCCTCTGTCAGAGCAGTTTTTATCAAATTGGTCTTCTATGTATCTGCTCTTAGAACAGCGGATTAGTGCGTTCGCTTTATTACTTGCAAACTTAAATTCATTCCTCGGGGTTGTATTCCTCGCGAAACGTTTGCAACAATTCCAGAAATCAAAACCTTTATAATTTGTTGCCGAAAACATTTCTGACGGAAGCCATAGATATTCAGGTTTACGTCTTTTGAGGTTAACGCTTTTGACAGATTGAGGATAATTGCCAAAACAATTAAATAAACTTGTCCTACAGTTTTGCTAAATTAACCGAAGCTAATATATATATATATATATATTAATAAAAAAATGAACCACACAGGCCCAATGTGGAACCTTCTGGATCACCGGATTTTATATATTTATTGGCGGATGGAGTATAATTATATCTAAAAACTGTGTCCGAGTTGCACGATAGTTACAAAACATTTTGAGAGAAGTTCCTTTACTTCAGCAATATGGCAGCTCATTGAAACGAGTATCCTGTTTAACAGAATCAAAGGGTTTGGTGAAATCAAAAATAACGCCTATAGCATACACTTGGTTTTCTATACAACTGATAAGTTTATGTCTAATTTTAAGTAAAGCACATTCAGTTAATATTTCTTTCTGAAAACTGTAATGGTTTGTAAAAAACTTAATCATTGTATATAACGACCCTATTGGAAAACCCCAATATAAACAGCGTATTATGGATATTGGTAAACAATATATTTTTATTGTATTGCAATACAATATAGACAGTGTATTGGAAAACATTAGATTTATTGTATTGTATTACAATAAGGATTTGTTATGGGATTCCAATATCCATAATACGCTGAAAATATTGGAATCCAATACCGTATAAACCCTTATTGGATCTCCATATGTCGTATGGGGATCCAATAGGGGTTTACGATTCCAATATACTCAGCGTATTATGGATATTGGAATCCAATATATTATACCGGCTACCAATAAAACTATATACGAGTTGGAATATCACGTTTATCGCAACATTTCTCTGCAACGCAGTCTCTTCTTGTGTGTATTTCTGAGTGATAAATTAAAAAAAAATGTTGCTGTTGTCAAATAGTGAATAAAGAAGCAAAACACTGGAATTATCCATACCAAATATATTTCACATATTCCTGAACTGGAGGATCTGGCATTTACTGCAAAAGAAAGTTAATTGTTTAGGACTCTAATTCAAAAACTTGATGTTTGAAAACAGAATGTGAAATCCTCACCTTAATGAAAACAGCACCTGCTAGCTGTAGCCATATAGAAACTGCGAAATAAAAATTTGTGATTAGTTTGCGATAAGTAGCAATCCTTCACCAAGCCGGATAGATTCAAAATTATGTCAGGGTTTGATTGTGGAAAAATAAGCTTCAATGCCACTGCCACAGCTCATTCTGAGCTCGGTCAATTAAATATACGTATCCGCTCGTCTGGCTTCACTATTCCAGCTTCGCACCTAACTAGAGTATCTGGAATGCTCACCTTTGAGGAAAAATGAACTGGTGCTTGCTTGCTTGTAGGCCGTGGAAACTGGAAAAGAGATTTGCGGTTAGTTGCGTCCAAGTAGCAGTTACTTTGAGTAGCCACGTAAAGTACACCAAGTCTGAAAGATTCAAAGTTACATGCCCGGGACATAGATATCCTCTTGCGACGTAACTGGGCACGTGTCAATGTCGCCCGCTTGTATTACAGAAAAATAAGCTTCAATGCAGGAGCTCCCAGTCGTTCTGAGCTCCGTCAATTAAAAATGCTGTACCGGTCGTATGGCTTCAGTATTCCTGCTTCGGGAATCTGGAATTCTCACCTTTAAAGAAAAGCAAACTGGGACCTGCTGGCTCTTAGGCTGTGGAAACTGCCAGAAAGATTTGCGATTAGCTGCGTCCAAGTATCAATTCCTTTGACCAGCCACCTACAGCACACCAAGCCGGATAAATTCAAAATTACATGTGCGTGAAATAATATGCCTCTTGTGACAAAACTGGGCACACATTTTGTCGCCTACAGCAACACTGAAGCCAGACAGACAAGCGGTACGGCACCTTTAATTGACGGAGCTCAGAACGAGTAGGGACGCTTTCACTGAAGCTTGTTTTGCTGCAATACACACGTGTATTGCACAAAACAAGCTTCAGTGAAAGCGTCCCCAGTCGTTCTGTCAATTAAATATGCCGTACCGCTTGTCTGGCTTCAGTATTGCTGCTTCAGAGCAATGTAGAAAATCAAGAATCCTCACCTTTGAACGAGAATGAACAGGCGCCGGCTGGCTTGTGGGCCATGAAAACTGCAAGAGAGATTTGGGATTAGTTACGTCCAAGTAACAATTTTTTTGGGTAGCCACCTACAGCACACTCAAAATTACATGCACGGGACACAGATGCCTCATGCGACGGAACTCCCTTCGTCCTTGTTTTCTGTTAACACTGCTCACCTTCACCACTCGCCTCCAATTTCTGCGCTACTTCTTTAATCTCGATTCCCTGGTTCCCAAAGGCCATGCCATGGCTTGCGCCAGTCACGGATCTGTCAGCTCTGCGACTGGCGCTATTGTGGCAGACGCCACAGCACCTGGCGCTTGATGTGCTCTTTCAATATTTTGAGCACGGCTCAAAACAGGTGGATGGGTGTCTGGTATGCCCTTTGCTTATTTGCGGAACGTTCCGAATCAGAGGGTAGGCGCTTCTGCGACCTCGGCGCATGCTCGGTATTTTACAATAGTTGAAACCGAAATCTTCAGGAATCTTGAAACATAACAAACATAATATGCACGCCAAAAGGCATTGCAAATGAAACACCCACCATCTATCTATTTTCGTTTCTTGTCCGCAAGAAGATGACGTATATGTAGCCTCCCTTGCTTAAGCCGTTCCTCCCTAGTGTCCCGGTTGGGTCCCGTCAGATGAATCGTCGGTGGAGACCTGAGGAGCGGTCAACATCAGATTGGACCTTTTTGAGACAGAAGCATATACTTGCTGAGAGGAAGTACACCCAAATCAATCTCAGGCATGTCATTTATTGTGCGTTTTAAATTGAGACGCATGATGTAAAATGAGACGTCAATACTGACGCACCCCTTTTGCGAACCCAAAATTTTGAAGGCCTTGTCCCCCCCGCTAGGAGGACAAGGCACATGAATCCCGGCATGTGAATGAAATTTTTACCTTAACATCCCGACTCAATGCCCATCCCTGAATATTCGACCACCACACTTTTAGAAAAAAAAATATTTTTTTTAGAAAACACCGAGTCATCTACCACCCCTAAAAACGCCTGAAACAAGCATACTCGTACCGTGGCTTGTTTGCTCCGTGCCGCCCCCGAGTTAATTGGGGCTGATAATGTTTTTTTTTTTTTTTCAAATGGAACATACATTCTTAGTTTTGGTTCGTCTTGTAGAAGCAGGTGGACACTTTTATAAAGCTTCCACCCTATGCGCTTCCGAGTCAACATGTTTGCAATGGCCAACCCCCGGGCTTTGATTTTGGGCTCCTTGATGAATGCTGAAACTCATATAGGCGGGCAATAGCTCGCCTTGAAAATACTTGCTTTTGGTGGCCGAGAACAAACTCGTGTTCCTGATTGGCAGCCACTTGCTGCCAAGAATTGCTGCACAATCCTAAAGATTAGTCTAACACAGATGCTTTGGCCGGACAAACACAAAAGCCTGAAACAAGACCACTATACAGACAGGAAATAGAGTGTCTGTGAGGAATGAAACAAACAACTCAGATAGACATCAATCACTCACCTTGAAAACACTTACCATGCACGGCAAAAAGAAACTTCTGGCCTTGATTGGCTGCTTCTTGCCACCAAGACCTGCATGTATAAGAAAGAACCCGGTCTTAATTAAACTTGGGTGGTTTTGCAGAAGAGAGACAACAAAATACTAGTGCAAGACCACTACACATAGGAAATGACATCCAAAAGGAATGAAACACAAAACTGATATAGAAGGGCAATAAATAGCTCACCTTGAAAATACTTGCTCTTAGTGACCAAGAACAAACACGTGTTCCTGATTGGCAGCCATTTGCTGCAAAGAATACCTGCAGATATCCTAAAGAACCGAGTCTTAGTGTAACACAGATGCTTTGGCCGGACAGAATACAAACGTCTGATACAAACCACAAAAAGCAGGAAATAGTGTCTGCGAGAGATGAAAAAAGATCCAAGTGGAGAGGCTCGTTCTGTTTCACGTTAGTCAAATTGTGTTGCTCATTTTGCTAAAACAATGCATATTTGCTAAAAAATGTATAATATATATTTGGCCCCATTTAGCAGTGTTTACTGCCAAGGGTACGTGCACAGCAGAATAAGTCAGACTTAGTCAGTTTTTTCTTTCTTTTGATGAGTGACAACAGAATCCTAAACGGGTGATGAAACGAAACATAAGCCTACCAAGCCAGGCTAGTTTGCCTTGATGCAAGCACAGTGCCTCGGCCAACCAAATGAGGTTCTATTCTTTATCACTTTTCATATTTGGTGGGAATAGTAAAGTAAATGAAAATAAGGCAATCTCTCTTGCAGCCGACAGCTGCAAACGAAATTCATACACCTCGATGAACGACCTGGAAATAAAATTGGGTGGTGGCCAAGTGGTTTAAGGTGTCAAATTTCAAACTTACAAACTGTAGTTTTGGTTTGAGTCCTCCTGGTGTATATTTTTATCCTTATAACTATATTTACATTGTTTTTTTGTATTTTTGAGGCACAAGTACTTAATTTATACGCTAATTCACCTTTAGAAGCGTTTTAATCACACTCCATGCCTTTCTAGTGCTCGTAATTGATTCTTGGTGAAAGCGGTCTTAAATTTTTCTTTTCTTGCTGTCGCTGCTGCTTGCTTTCTCACCTTTAGAATGCTGACAACTCGACACAAAAGTAATGAAAACTGTGTTTAAAATGTCATGAAGATCAGCATTTCCAAGCTGGACCCCTGCTTCGTGCCCCGACCATGCCACCATACCGTAGCTGAGTGCAGTGACAAATGGTCCCAGGTTTGTCACCCGACCGTATATGGGCTTACGGTGTGGCGCGACTCATGCAGCACCTATGCTTCGCGATGGAGCAAGTGAGCGAGGTGTGACAAACGAGAGCTGTGCAAGCCACGGCTTTACAGCCTGCAAAGCGTGGGAATATGCCTCTCCCTTTGCAGAGCTGGCATTAGCTCACCGAGAAGCTATTGCAAGCACTAGAAAGCCACAGAGTGTGAATAAAAGCGCTTCTGAAAATGAATTATTGTGTAAATTATGCATCTATATGTTAAAACTTAAAAAAGTATATATGTATATATATATATATATATATATATATATATATATATATATATATATATATATATATATTTAAATACTAAAAAAGACAAAAAAGAAAAAAAAATGTTTCCAGGTGGGCTTGCACCCAGAGCTCCACGGCCCTTGAATTCAGTTCCCTAAAGCCCGCTTCAGACGGAACAATTTCGCCCAGCAACTTCATGTCGCAACACCAGCAACACGGGCCGCCCGCGTTCACATGCAGCAACCGAATTGCTATGACTTGCCATCATCATCATGAAATTTTATTTTTCTTACAGTATTTAGATGCACAGTTATATCCTAAAAACATGTTTTTATATCTTTAAATTGCGCTGAGAATACTAACTCATCTTTTTGAAACAGTTTATTTTCAAAAACGATCCATTTCATACCAGAACTAAGTCCTCAGTTCTCATCATCACGACCACAGGGGTGTCACGTGAAAATATTGCATTCCTGATTGGCTGCTGCCGCTTCAAACATCTCCGAGTAGTCAGAGTTGCTCATCCGCTTCGAGCCGGACCCGATATCAGCAATTCATGTCGATCTAGGGAAACTAGGGAACAACCCACCAGCAGCCCCAAAATTGCTGGAAAGGTTGCCCCGTCCGAAGCGATCCTATACTCTGTTTCATACATAGAGTGCAACGCAGTCAAAGCTAGCGCACCGGTTTGCATTGCTGACCGTGCCTACGTTCGCCCCATAAGATAGTGCGTCCCCTGCAAAAAAAAATTTAAAAAGTCGAAAAATGTGCCTCCTCGGGGCTAGTAACTGATAGTGGCGTTATGATTTCAACGGAACACAAATGTTTTTCAAGAAAAAGGAAAAGATAACGTAAACCACCTTAAATTGTTTTCGTGTTCATCCGTGTGGCAGCCGCTGTGGGTTTTCGGGTTGTGTGGCACTGGCTGGTTTTGAGAAGATGGCGTCTTACGCAACAAGCTCAAGTGCCTCTCCTGCTCGGATTTTTTCGAAGATTCGTTGTGCGAAAATCTTGAAAGAGTGCAAGCAGATGATTGCCAATGTGTACGGGAGTATAAGAACACATTCCCCGGAGAATTCGGTCATGAAGTCCTGGAGACGGCCAGTAACGACACTGGAGTGTGCCCTGTACTGTCGCGAAGTGCAATTCGTAGTGCCTATCTGGCAAGGTGGCGTCCCCGAAGCAAAAGACCTCGCAACGTGTAAGTTTCGAGCACGGGGACCGTCAAGCATGACGAGTTCACACAGAACGCCATTCGCCTGAAGGTGCATCGCAGGTGCTCCGAGAGGGAGATTCCTACCCTTGACAGCTATTTCAAAATAAACTGCACAGGCCACAACTATTGTCGATTAACGTCTTATTATAAATTTTGGGACAAGGCCGCTATCAGGGCGATTCCTCATTCCACGCTGCACGAAAGAAAAATATAACTCGATGCTGGAGGCAAATAACACTTGCAAAGCGGCAGACCAGATGGTAGAAATATGGCCTCTCGGCGACTTATAAATAAAAATCAAGGAGGAGGAACTGAAATATGCACTTCGTCAATGTGCACAATCTTGCACGAAAAGTATGTCTAAAAAAGAAAAAAAAAACCCAAAAAACTTTGCGCTTAAAATGGGTTCGAACCACGGCCACCGAGACGTCAATATCACCAGAGCAGCGCCTTCTACCACTCGTCCCCGAAACGCGCGGAGTAACACTTTTTCTATTTTTTCATGTGCACCACTTTAGTACATTTGACAGCGTTGCACGCTAAGTAGGAACCAGAGTATAAGACACCCTATTGTCTGGTACAGAGACCATTTATGAACGCTTGGGTGTTTAAACGATGTACTACATATTCTACAAAAAGAAAAAAAAACAATTGGGTGTTTAAACGTTGTACTACCCTTTTTTCAATAGAAAAAAGCAACAATAAAAAAATACATTTCAGAAGAAAAAGTTAAGGAAAGGGAATGTACCATTATGTTCAGTGAAGTTTGGTGACAAGACACGGGACTCGAACAGGAATGCAGTTATCCTTGGTGTGACCCCATGAGACTGTCTTGCTGCCTTTGCTGGGGTTTATCTAACTGAAGTACCTGTACGAAAAGTAGAACACATGTGCATAACACTCATTATTCACAAGAAAATTTGTCAATGTCCAAAATGACCCATGAAGAAAATTATGCGAGGAATTTTCAAGCTGCGTTGGCCGAGTCACCTCTCCTGGCCAATGTTTCAAAGCAACTTTAATTGTAGTGAACAGTTATAGGGTATATTACGAACAAAGTGCAATTTGGTTTTGTAGGAAACTATGACACACATAACGACACTTGAATACAGTATGTTGAGGTACCTCTAAACAAACTCCAGGGTTTCATGGCACCTCCTTCAGATACCTGATGTTGAACATGAAATATGTGCACCAAGGAGTGAGCAAACAGCGACTTCAGATGTGTCTCTAACACCAGCGACATGTCGACAAGGAGTGCAACGTGTAGAAGGTCGTCTAGAAGTGTGCCAAAATGAAAAAGCAAGATGTAACGATATCAGAATAAGATCACACCAACGAGGCACCAGTGTGGTGAGACAATCTACGATGTAGAGACAGTAATCGTGAGTCAACCGACGTACGGCCGCGATTTACTTTGCGGTGACTCAAATAAAACATGGCAAAAAAAGAATTGAATAATATAAAACGTTTTTTTTTACATTATTTGTTGAGCGCAGCCGGTAGCAGTGCAGTTAGGCGGCGTCACGAAAATCTGACAGACTTGCTAGCTTTTCTCAACTTCGTACGGCGCCAGTCGGCACCACAGATGAATGGTCTGCACTCTTAGTCTACCAGGGAAGAAAAAAGTACGAGCTCAGAGCCCAGCGTAGATCGCGGCTTTCGTAAAGAGAAGCTCCGGTAACACTTCGGCGACTCGTGAGCGTTAAACAACGCCTCTTCGAACGAGCCCACGAATCCAACACGTCGAACGGTTTGCGCCGGTAACCACGCTGGGAGCCAGGGGGCTGGAGGTTGAATATCCGAAAGAGACGAGGCGCTGGTTTCTACGTCTATTTCGCACATGAAATAACAAGATAGCGAAGCTAGCCGAGTGTAAACACTGACTAACGTTACATCAGAGTACACGCAGTCGAAATGACGTCTGCAACACAGCACAGCCAGACGCTTTCAGCAGGGGACGCATGCGCTCAAATAAGCTGCGATTTCAAAACATCATGTCTCCCTTCTGTCCTTCAGTGTTCACTTTGATCTGTGTATACCAAAGCACTCAATGCTGCAAGTAATAAAGTCGTCTATACGTACCTTTCGAAGCGATTGAAAGTGCGTTGGTTTCACTTGGAACCCACAAGCGAAGTGCGCGACGAACTTGCCGAGCTGTCATCCGTCGGCCCCGCCATCGCCGCCGTCTCGCCGGGTTGGCGCGCTTGCGGTCGCTGCGCAATGGCGCAATCGCGCAATCTCGGCGGCTGGGCTAGGCTTGGCTGGATCGGCGGATTCGGCCACTCGGCGGCTCGCTCAGCCACCCTACTCAGCCGCCCGTCTGGCTAGATCTGGCTCGGCTCGCCTCCTGGCCTCCCTTCGGAGTTCGAACTGCCTCCGAAGCTCGAGCGCTCGAGCTTTCGCGCGCGCGGGTTGACGATGGAAATTCTTCTCATAAAACGAGTCTGTAACGTATCGTTTGATGGCGCAAATGCACGTATTTTTCCCGTCGTTTTTTTACAGTGCGTGAGTCTTGCGAAACAGGCGACGAAGAGTGGTGGGTGAAATGTGCTCGTGTGTGGTTGTGGATTTTGTGTACGACGTAGGATTACCCAGAAAGGTGGGTCAATATCGATACATGTTGCATTAAAACTTGGGTTTGGGCTAGTTGGTCCATTACTGAATAAAAGGTTAAAAAGCGCGAACAAACGAGGACAATAAAGAAACACGGACGACAGGACAGGCGCTTCACTCTCAACTGGTTTTTATTAACACCATTGTCACCTATATATACACATTGCCCAAACCACATCGGATTCAATCGCGACAATCATAGCCAACCTTCCAGAAACACCATCTCACTCTGGAGCAAATACAACAAAAAGAAATGGTTCGGGATTGGCACGTTGAAATGGCGATTAGATTGATGCACGTGATGGCGGGATCTTGGTGTACACGATGAAAAAGGTTTGGGCAATGTGTATATATTGTATTTGCTCCAGAGTGAGATGGTGTTTCTGGAAGGTTGGCTATGATTGTCGCGATTGAATCCGATGTGGTTTGGGCAATGTGTATATATAGGTGACAATGGTGTTAATAAAAACAAGTTGAGAGTGAAGCGCCTGTCCTGTCGTCCGTGTTTCTTTATTGTCCTCGTTTGTTCGCGCTTTTTAACCTTTTATTCAATATCGATAAATGTGCGGGTAAGAAGCACGTGACCTGTCAAGCCCATTAATCCTAATTATTTTATCGTGCGAACTGACATTGTCACGTATCGCGTTCGATTTGGGTTCCAACATCCGTAACCAAACTTTTGTTGCATTAAAACTGCAATAAACATTTGTTTGAAAACGATCGCTCCAATGAGCACGTCGTTATTGGGCTTTCTCATTGAAAGGTAGGTCGCGGGTGTCCCAGCTAGTTATTCTGAATGGTTTGGTGGTTCTCTAGCATTTCAAGCGCTCGAGGCTGTGTACTGTGTGCCGTACGTACACTTGCGCTTTCGATCAATGTGAATGTGTTCGCAACGCGGAACGTTTTTGTTCTGTGTGTATCCACCTCCAATATCGTTCTCTCTCGTATTGCCGTATGGTAACTCCTGCTGTTCTACGATATCATTCACGCGATGTCGTATATGTGGGCGTACCGATATCCACATGTTGCTTCACGGGCGATCAATACTGTGTTACGTAACCTCTTAGTCCGCGGTATATGCCAACGTAATTCAAGTTGGTAACTTGGAATTCGTTCTGAGATTTATCCACGCGATATTGTATTCTCCTTTGGGCCCGTGATCGACGACCGATATTTATATATCGTGTGGCCGCACAGTATGTCCATGTCGGTCACCAATATGCACGCGGTGTCGTATTCTATTCCAATAACCGTAACTTCTGTCGGGATATTGTGCTTCGATATCGTGTTGTATACCAATAACCGCAAGTTATATCGGGATATTGTGCTCCAATATCCTGTTGTATACCAATAACTGTATACTATATCGCGATATTGTGCTCCGATATGAATTCCCGTCGTGCATACTGGGTTAATCGGATAACAATACGTTTTTATTGGTTTCCATCAACTTCATTGGAATACAATATTTCCAATAAGCCGAGTTCATAATGGCCTTTTTCAATAGGGGATGCGTAATTACATTTGAACTATTAACGTTCTCTATTATTTTGAAAAAAATGTGGACGTATATATATTTATATATATATATATATATATATATATATATATACATATATACATACAACAAGGGCACTTCACACCATCGTAGGTGGTCTCCGAGGAGGATATAAACGAATATGTACAGATGAATGAACCGTACCTAATCCAATGAATCAAAGAATCAAAGTTTTCAGGAACCCGCCGAAAGCCAAAAAACGGCGGAGCAAGGATTTGAACTCTGGGCCTCTCAATGTCCGGTCGGGTGTGCTAACCCCTACACCACTCCACCTTGACTTTCTGGCGTTTCCTACCTGTCTTATAATGCACAAGAAACGAAATGCATCCAATCGGAGGTGTTCCGGAAACACACGCCACCGCGTGGAACGCGGTACGACGCTTAGTGTCTCGTGGTACGTGCTCGTTTGTGCTCCAGAAATCCTCACACTGTTTGTCTCGTCCCGTGTACATGTAGTACCCTATTGGAAAACCCCAATATAAACAGCGTATTATGGATATTGGTAAACAATATCTTTTTATTGTATTGCAATACAATATGGACAGTGTATTGGAAAACATTACATTTATTGTATTGTATTACAATATGGGTTTGTTATGGGATTTCAATATCCATAATACGCTGAAAAGATTGGAATCCAATACCGTATAAACCCTTATTGGATCCCCATGTGTCTATGGGGATCCAATAAGGGTTTACGATTCCAGTGTACTTAGCGTATTATGGATATTGGAATCCAATATATTATATCGGCTACCAATAAAACTATACACGAGTTGGAAAATCACGTTCAGCGCAGCATTTCTCCGCAACGCAGTCTCTTCTTGTGTGTATTTCTGAGTGATAAAATAAAAAATGTTGCTGTTGTCAAATTATGAATAAAGAAGCAAAACACTGGGCTTATTCATAGCAAATATATTTAACATATTGCTGAACTGGAGGATCTGGCATTTACTGCAAAAGAAAGTCAATTGTTTAGGACCATCATTCAAAAACTTGCTGTTTGAAAACAGAATGTGAAATCCTCACCTTTCAATGAAAACAGCACCTGCTAGCTGTAGCCATATAGAAGCTGCAAAATAAAAATTTGGGATTAGTTTGCAACAAGTAGCAATCCTTCACTAAGCTGGATAGATTCAAAATTATGTCTGTGTTTGATTGCAGAAAGATAAGCTTCCATTCCACTGCCACGGGTCATTCTGAGCTCGGTCAATTAAATACACCTATCCGCTCGTCTGGCTTCACAGTTCCTGCTTTGCACCTAACCACGGTGAAAGATACACTCTTTAGGTGAGGACACGCCGGGGCTGAATGCGCGGCGCGAGGAACCAAATAGTGTTCGTTCGACGGGCATCCGAAAGACTGCATCATTCGGCTGCCACCGTGCCCGCGACTGACAGTGTCACCGGCGGCCAAACGGCGGAACTGTGTGACAGCAAAAAAACATTATCTTGTTGTCATGACACCCCGGTACACAATGGTCTTTCTGCACATGTGACAACCTCGCTGGAGCTCTGCGCGTGTGGTACATAAGGCGGCACGAGCCGTCTTGAACGTGCCCACGGGTCGACGAGTCACCTGCTGGCGTTGCTTGAAACCAAAGTGAGAGAGTGTGAAGAGCGAACTTCATCGGGCCGTGGCCAAGAGCGCGCTGTCCTCACCTAAAGAGTATTATCTTACACCGTGCACCTAATTAAAGTATCTGGAATGCTCACCTTTGAGGAAAAACGAACTGGTGCTTGCTTGCTTGTAGGCCGTGGAAACTGGGACAAACTGGGAGAGAGATTTGCGATTAGTTGCGTTCAAGTAGCAATTACATTGAGTAGCCCCGTAAAGTACACTAAGTCTATAGGATGGAAGCTTGGGCGAGTTAGTGAACCATACTTGACGGTGACAGCGCAGCCAAATTAATCTCACACCAGACACTCAGGAAGACAAGCACACGCGCTGAACTTACAACTCTTGTGTATTCGACTGCTTCATTTTTCTCTTCAACGTCTGGGTTGACTTTTTAGAACGTGATAAGTAGAAGAAGTAGCACGAAATACAAAGGAAAATTCTAAAGAGAAGGCAAAAGAACAGTAAAAGAGAAGACAAATGAAGAAACGGAAAAAATATCTAAACGAAACACTTTTCCAAATTGTCCCTCTCCCTCATCGCTATCATTATCATTTAGATAGAAATTGGAGCTCTTTGGTCGACAGCGCTATAGAAGGACTACTTACAGACTCGTCCTTCAGCTGTGCTATCCTTTCCGCTTCCATTATTTCTCTAGTCAATGCGTCTCTACTCCTACCTATTACAGAACAATTTTGAAAATGTGCTATACAGCCACAATCGCGACAATGGATTCCCAAGTGTCCAGCTACGACTCGGTGGGTGTTATAAAAATGCTCTCTTAAACGATCATTCAAACACCTTCCAGTCTAGCCTACTTACTCTCTACCACATGAGAGTGGGACAGAATATATGACTCCTTCAGTACAATTTACAAAGCTCTTTTGGTGCTTTTTCAAACAACCAACTTCCCGGTGTGCCGTCATTTACCTTCCTGCACAGGCTTAAAAGCTTATTTGGTGCTGAAAAAGCAACATTAATAATGCAGTTACCTATCTTTTTTAGACCGTGCGAAACTTTATGTATACATGGATCAATGGCCGTCCTTTTCTTTTCTGTATTGCGTTTAGGTCGTTCACCCCATCCTATTCTCTTTAATAAATCCTCTGCAACGGCTGTAAGTAATGCACTAGGATATCCTGTTGACTTTAACCTGGCGATTTGAGCATCAAAGCTAACTTTAAGTGAATGAATACAAGACTTATTAAGCACACTGGTGAGACATAATTTAACAATGCCTCGCTTAACAAGCTTGGAGTGTGCTGACTGAAAATTAAGTGGTTTCTTCCCTCTCGGTTTGTATGACCAACATACATGATGCTCCGAAAAAATTAATCTGAGGTCCAAGAACCATAAGGAACCTTCTGTGGAGAGCTCATGAGTGATTTCTGGTGGATCTATACAGGATTTACAACAGGAAAGAACATTAGAGACTAATATTTGAAAGTCCTTAGCTGCACAATCTAGCACAATCAAAAAATCATCTACAAAGCGAAACACCTTCACAACAGGAGAAGCATCTAAGCTACGTGAAAGGATCCGGCCCCGATGCGCGAGGTAAAGGTTACTCAAAAGTGGTACTATGCATGAACCAATGCATACCCCTGCTTTTTGGAGAAAGGTGTTACCCTCCCAGCACGCAAACATAGATTTAAAATATACGGTGAGCAGTTCAAGGAAACCACCTTGCAAAAATCCTGACGCGGTCTGAAAAGCAATAAGTCATGTATTCATTCAATTAAGGTTAGCTTTGATGCTCAAATCGCCAGGTTAAAGTCAACAGGATATCCTAGTGCATTACTTACAGCCGTGGCAGAGGATTTATTAAAGAGAATAAGATGGGGTGAACGACCTAAACGCAATACAGAAAAGAAAAGGACGGCCGTTGTTCCATATATACATAAAGTTTCGCACGGTCTAAAAAAGATAGGTAACTGCATTAACATTAATGTTGCTTTTTCAGCACCAAATAAGCTTTTAAGCCTGTGCCGGAAGGTAAACGGATCGGCACACCGGGAAGTTGGTTGTTTGAAAAAGCACCAAAAGAGCTTTGTAAATTGTACTGAAGGTACAGGAAGGTAAATTGTACTGAAGTAAGTAGGCTAGACTGGAAGGTGTTTGAATGATCGTTTAAGAGAGCATTTTTATAACACCCACCGAGTCGTAGCTGGACACTTGGGAATCCATTGTCGCGATTGTGGCTGTATAGCACATTTTCAAAATTGTTCTGTAATAGGTAGGAGTAGAGACGCATTGACTAGAGAAATAATGGAAGCGGAAAGGATAGCACAGCTGAAGGACGAGTCTGTAAGTAGTCCTTCTATAGCGCTGTCGACCAAAGAGCTCCAATTTCTATCTCAATGATAATGATAGCGATGAGGGAGAGGGACAATTTGGAAAAGTGTTTCGTTTAGATATTTTTTCCGTTTCTTCATTTGTCTTCTCTTTTACTGTTCTTTTGCCTTCTCTTTAGAATTTTCCTTTGTATTTCGTGCTACCGAGTCACACCGAGTCATCTACCACCCCTACAAACGCCTGAACCAAGCCTACTCGTACCGTGGCTTGTTTGCTCAGTGCCGCCCCCGAATTAATTCGGGCCGACAATGTTGTTTTTGTTTTTTTTTCAAATGGAACCCACATTCTTAGTTTTAGTTTGTCTTGTAGAAGCAGGTGGATACTTTTATAAAACTTCCCCCTATGCGCTTCCGAGTCAACATTTTTGCAATAGCCAACCCTCGGGCTTTGATTTTGCGCTCCTTGATGAATGCTGAAACTCATATAGGCGGGCAATAGCTCGCCTTGAAAATACTTGCTTTGGGTGGCCGAGAACAAACTCGTGTTCCTGATTGGCAGCCACTTGCTGCCAAGAATTGCTGCACATATCCTAAAGATTAGTCTAACACAGATGCTTTGGCCGGACAGAGACACAAAAGCCTGAAACAAGGCCACCACAAAATTACATGTGCGTGACATAATATGCCTCTTGTGACAAAACTTGGCACATGTTTTGTCGCCTACAGCAACACTGAAGCCAGACAGACAAGCGATACGGCATATTTAATTGACGGAGCTCAGAACGACTGGGGACGCTTTCACTGAAGCTTGTTTTGCTGCAATACAAGCGTGTATTGCAGCAAAACAAGCTTCAGTGAAAGCGTCCCCAGTCGTTCTGGGCTCCGTCAATTAAATATGCCGTACCGCTTGTCTGGCTTCAGTATTGCTGCTTCAGAGCAATCTAGAAAATCTAGAATCCTCACCTTTGAACGAGAACGAACTGGCGCCGGCTGGCTTGTGGGCCGTGGAAACTGCGAGAGGTTTGCGATTAGTTACGTCCAAGTAACAATTTTTTTGGGTAGCCACCTACAGCACACTCAAAATTACATACACGGGACACAGATGCCTCATGCGACGGAACTCCCTTCGTCCTTGTTTTCTGTTAACTCTGCTCACCTTCACCACTCGCCTCCAATTTCTGCGCTACGTCTTTAATCTCGATTCCCTTATTCCCAAAGGCCATGCCATGGCTTGTGCCAGTCACGGGCCTGTCAGCTCTGCAACCGGCGCCATTGTGGCAAAGACGCCAAAGCACCTGGCGCTTGATGTGCTCTTTTAATATTTTGAGCATGGCTCAAAACAGGTGTATGGGCGTCTGGTATGCACTTTGCTTATTTGCGGATCGTTTCGAATGAGGGGGTAGGCGCTTCTGCGATCTGAGCGCATGCTCGGTTTTTACAATAGTTGAAATTGAACTCTGCAGGAATCTTCAATCATAACAAACAGAATGTGCATGCCAAAAGGCATAGCAAATGAAACATCCACCGTCTATCTATTTTCGGTTCTTGTCCGCAAGAAGCTGTCGTATATGTAGCCTTCCTTGCTTAAGCCACTCATCCCTAATGTCCCGGTTGGGTCTCGTCCTGATAAATTGTCGGTGCAGACCTGAGGTGCAGTCAACATCAGATTAGACCTTTTGAGACAGAACCATATACTTGCTGGAAGGAAGTACACCCAAACGAATTTTAGACATGTCATTTATAGTGAGTCTTAATATGAGAGGCCTGATGTAAAATAAGACGTCAATACTGACACACCAATTTTGCGAACCTAAAATTTTGAAGGCCTTGTCCCCCTCGCTAGGGGGACAAGGCACATGAATTCCGGCATGTTGATGAAATTTTTACCTTAACATCCCGACTCAATGCCCATCCCCGAATATTCGACCACCACACTTTTAGAAAAAGATAACTTTTTAGAAAACACAGAGTCATCGACCACCCCTACAGAAGCCTGAACCAAGCCTACTAGTAACGTGGCTTGTTTGCTTCGTGCCGCCCCCAAGTTAATTCGGGCTGACAATGTTTGTTTTTTCAAATGGAACCCACATTCATAGTTTCGGTTTCTCTTGTAGAGGCAGGCGGATACTTTTGTAAAGCTTCCTCCCTATGCGCTTCCGAGTCAACATTTTTGCAATGGCCAACCCCCGGGCTTTGATTTTTGTGCTCCTTGACAAATGCTGAAACTCATATAGCAGTGATGTGATTGGCCTAAGCCGTTTTGGAGCACCTTTCGGAGCAGCCAAAACAGTGTTTTGGAGCAGCAAAAGTAGCTTTTAAGGGGGGATATGGCCTGGGAGGGTCAACTTTTGAACCCTTCACCCAATTTGGTTCTAATTTTGAGGGTTATTTCAGCACTATGAGGAAGGATAATCTGCAAAGTTTTAGCATTATTGGTCAACTTTACAGCATGCTACGGTTCTCGCACTTCAGAAAAAAGACACTTCATTAGGAAGTCTATCATAGAAAAATAAAATTAGCTGGGGGCAAACTTTTTGCTTTAATGTGAAGAACAATACCCACAGTGCAACCTAGATAAAAAAATAAATTGCAAAATATTCAATTATAACAAAAATAAGAACATCCCAAAATTAAAAAAAAAATGTAAAATTTTTGTTTCAAAAAAAAATTTTTTTTTTTCATGAAGGAGTAGATTTTTCGAACTGTGAAGTAGTCTATCTTGTTCCCCAGAAAATATCAGTCCCAGAAAACCTTGAATGATGTCCCTCTGTATTCAGAATGTCAAAGGATAGCTTTCCTAAAACAAGAATTCCTGCCAAAAAGTGAAACAGAAAAATGCGTTTAAAGTTTCAACTGGTTTTTTTTTTTATTTTCGGACGATGCCAGAAACTCGAAATTTACCCGAGTCATTGGTGGCACCTTCAACTACATGAGCATGAGGAGGGCAGTGCGTTGAGGCCCCCGAAGAGATTCGTGAGCTTTGTGAAACTGATGCCACAGTCTCTTCCAACGACGCCTAGACGTACCGCGAGTTCGTTCTCTCGAAACTTGCCGATTGATGGTGAGTGCGGTGTCGCGACGATGTCTCCGCAAGTCGAGCAGCTAACAACAAACTAAAGGTCAACTTCTTGCAAGCTCAGTAGTTTTCCGTGGCACTTGAGGCAGAGTAAAATCGCAACAAGAGTCTGCATGGCGGACACATTGAGGAGCCGTTCAGGGGCCTTTCAACGGGAGCGTCTGTCAGCTCCGGGTCGTCCGTAATCCCCGCGTCGAAATCGTGCAGGCTGAGCTTCCTCTCGAACGTGGTCAGCACATCCGATTCAGAGATGAAGCTGTAGGCTCCGATGTCCGCCAAGCACCAGTTGAGCTTGGAGATCGTGACGACGGTGGCGGAGACGGCGACGATGGTGCCGGCGGAGCCGGGTCCCCGTCTCCGCCGGCCCTTTGTTTCCGCCGTTGAGAACGCCGGCCAAAGCTACTGCGAGTGCTAACTTTGGAAGCAGGCATTTCTCGGCAGAAAAACTACCGGGAACAAAGAGGGAAAACGAATCTAAACAGCGGCAAACTAGCGATACGATCAGAAGCGAAAGAAGCTGCCGATAGCGCGCGCAGGCGGCCAATCGTGAGCCCTGTTTCGGGTCACAACCAATGGGATTGCTGGTATCATAGTTCCCACGTTTTTTCTGTCCCGGGAGAACCCCGTATGTACGGGGTTCTCCCGGGACACAGATAGCCTCAAACGTAGCAAGTTTCTATGGGCAGAAACTAGAAGAAACGGCGCTTCCAACGAGGGTAAGATATCTCGGCTGCGTCGAACGAGCGCAGAGTAGGCCTAATTTGAAAATGCCGAACTTCGCCGTCCGCTTGCTCGGCGGGTCGCCGCGCGCGGCCGCGAGCTTGCCGAAAATAATTTTTTGCGAAATAAATACTGCGCATTTATAAATAAAACTTTCTGAAACTATGCTTCAGAACATAGTGAACCCAAATATAATATTTTTTGAAAATGCATTTTTTCGGGAAAAAATGGAATTTCGTGGCCGTATTCCCCCTTGAAGCAGATATTGTAATAAAAATAAAAATATTTGTTTTAAATGCTGGACACGCGAAGGGAATCTTGCTCGCCGAAATAAACCAATTATGGTCAAGTTTGGCCACCTGGGAGTCTTTCAAGATGTAACTGAAATGCCAATGACATGACACATTTCTTTTTGGTTTTCGAAACATTCTGCAAAGCTGGAGCAAGCTTTGCTTTAGCTTAGGGTAGTATTGATTGTCCAATTTTGATGTCTCCAAAGAGACATTGCAACATCCCACAAGTGTACAGTGCTGTAGGCATTGCCAAGCAATTCCGAAAAACCGCTTGCCACCGTTTTACTGATTGCCGACGTGCCAGATTTTCGTCAAAAGTAATTAAATGTAAAACACTGAATTGCAAGCGTCCCGGCTGGTGCCTCTGTCGTGCAATTATGTTCGCATCGTTGGTTCGCATGCACGTGAGGGCAACTCCGGCAGGCTTGCAGCTGCACGTGCTTTGTCGCGCGAGCAAAACTGCTGTTTAATCGAAACCGAAAGCATGCCTCTCCGCTCCGTCCCAACTGGTTGCCAAAAATCTATGCAAAATGTAACTGCCCAGCATGCGACAAAAAAGAGTCCAGCGCCGCGTGCTTGCAAGGCCGGCAGGCGAGGTACGAGCTAAACACAGAAAAAAAGAAACTGAGCGCACTGATGCAAGACATCACGAGCCAGGGTCGCTTTGTGCAACGACTGAACTCGAGACAAACAAGCGTTCTCTGCGGGTTCAGCGTGCGGACATTCCCTTCTTTGCTTTAGCTCACTTCAACTTTTCTTCACAACACATTTTTCACACAGCGGGGTCCCTCTCGAAAGAAAGCCCACCAAGAGAAACCTAGGTAATCAATACTTCGACACTGCGAAAGATGGAAACAGACCCAGGTGGAAAGGCTCGTTCTGTTTCACCTTAGTCAAATAGTGTAGCTCATTTTGCTAAAACAATGCATATTTGCTAAAAAATGTATAATATATATTTTGCCCCATTTAGCAGAGTTTACTGCCAAGGGTACCTGCACACCAGGATAAGTCAGACTTAGTCAGTTTTTTTTTCTTTGGATGAGCGACAACAGAATCCTAAACGGGTGATGAAACAAAATATAGGCCTACCAAGCCAGGCTAGTTTGCCTTGATGCAAGCACAGTGCCTCGGCCGACAAATGAGGATCTATTCTTGGTCACTTGCCATATTTGGTGGGAATAGTAAAGTAAATGAAAATAAGGCTATCTCTCTTGCAGCCCACAGCTGCAAACGAAATTCATATACCTCGATAAACGACCTAAAAATAAAATTGGGTGGTGGCCAAGCGGTTTATGGTGTCAAATTTCAAATTTACAGACTGTGTTGTTCTGGTTGAATCCTCCTGGTGTATATTTTTATCCTTATTAATTATACTTAAATTGTTTTTTTGTTTTATTTTTGAGGCACTAGCACATAATTTATACGCTAATTCAGCTTTAGAAGCGTTTTAAGAATACTCCACGGCTTCCTAGTGCTTGTAATAAATTCTCAATAAGAGCGGCTTTCAATTTTTTTCTTGCTCTCGCTGCTGCTTGCTTCCTCACCCTTAAAATGCTGACAACTCGACACAAAAGTAATAAAAAAATGTGCTTCAAATGTGATGAAGATGAGCATTTCCAAGTTGTACCCCTGCTTCATGCCCTGACCATGCCACCATACCACAGCTGAATGCAGCGACGAATGGTCCCAGGTGCTGTGACCCGACCGCATATAGCCTTACGGTGTGGCGCGACTCATGCAGCCCCTATGCTTGATGATGGAGCCAGTGTGCGAGGTGCAACCTGCTAGAGCTGTGCAAGCCACAGCTTTACAGCCTGCAAAGGGTGAGAAGATGCCCCTCCCTTTGCAGAGCTTGCAATAGCTTAGCAAGAAGCTATTGCAAGCACTAGGGAGCCACAGTGTGTGAATAAAAGCACTTCTGAATGTGAATTAGTGTGTAAATTATGTGTCTATACGTTAAAACTTAAAAAAAAGTATTATTTATAAATATAAATATATATATATATAGACCTTTCCAAAAAGAGCGCTCTGGCCGCCGCCATTTTGCGAATCGAGCGACCCCTATCAGCGAGAAATTTTTGGCACCCACCTGAGCTGTGGAAACCCGGTCAGCGTGACCCCCACCTGCATTCTGCATTCGGAGTTCGCCGGCTTTTCTTGGAAGTTTTTATTTTATTCGCGTGTTCAGGATGCTTACCCTTTGTATGTTATCTTCCACAGTGAGAACCAGGGAATACCAGGGCTCGTAGCCCGCTCGGCCTTCGCAGGAAACGAACGAACGGAGCGAACGTCAAGCAGCCCGCGACGCAGGCAGTTCGACGTGCTTGGAGGATTATTTCCGTCGAGATAATCTCCAAAAAACCTTCCAGGCTGTGTTCCGGGTCTTCGCAAAAACTAGCTGATAGGGTCGGGTCCGGGGTGTGGCGACACAATAAGCACGTTCGTTCATTTGCTTTGAAGCTATGCAAAAAGGAGCTCTCTTCTACATGTTCCCCAAAACACGCCAGATTCCGTCCGATCGTCGTGAAGTGACTATCGTCGACACTGTATATTGGACATGCTGTGTTATTTGAGACCTTTCTCAAATCTTGTTCGGATAACGCGGCATCGAGGGGTACGTACAATATATTTTTTGTTCGATTGATGAGATTCATTGAATTTTATGTTGTGGGCGGGGAATATCCCTGCAGTACGGATATCCTGTGTGGTCAAATATTTTGACCTTTATAGATTGACACGGCTGAATTAACGGTGCCGTAAAACGATGAACATAAAATGAAACAAACATTCCAGTTGCATTTGTTCTGTCGCGCACGGACTCACCAAAACAGCTTTCATTTCTTTGTTTTTGTTCCCAAAAATAGAGAAATGCTTTCTTAAAGACCTCTATAAATTATTCTCGCCACAGAACACAATATAAAAAAGAAAACGCGGCAATTCAGCCGCCACCAGCGTCCGGAATTGCGCCCAACGCAGGCTGCCACAGCCATGACGAGAAACTCCACAGCTCAGCGCAGTCGGGCAACACTGACGTACACTCTCAAAACCAGGGACACGCGCTGTAAATCGCTTCGTTCGAGACTGCCGCTGGAAAGGTCTATATACTGTATACTAAAAAAAAGGCAAAAAGAAAAGAAACGTCTCTAGGTGGGTTTGAACCCAGAGCTCCACTGCCCTTGATTTCAGTTCCCTAAAACCTGCTTCAGATGGGGCAACTTTTCTAGCCATTTTGAGATTGCTGGCGGGTAGTTCCCTAGGTTTTCCCAGATCAGCACGAATTTCTGAGATCAGGTTCGGCTTAAAACAGACACGCAACTCGAACAAACTGGAAAAGTTTGAAGCAACAGCAGCCAATCAGGGACGCAATATTTTCACGTGACACCCCTGTGGTGGTGAGGATGACAGCTGAAGACTTGGTCTTGGTTTCAAATGGATCGTTTTTGGAAATAAACTTTTTCAGAAACATGAGTGAGTATTAATGCCAGTCAAAGATATAAAAACACGTTTTTAGCACGTAGTTGTGCGTCTATATAGTGCAAGAAAAATCAAATTTCATGATGATGATGGCAAGTCGTAGCAATTTGGTTGCAGCGTCTGAACGCAGGCGGCCTGTGTTGCTGGTGTTGCGACGTTAAGTTGCTGAGGGAAATTGCCCCGTCTGAAGTGGGCGTTAGGCTTGCTTCCACCGTTCACGCTCAGCGAGCAAGCCCGCTTCAACCGTTCACACCTCAAGGCAAGCTGGACAGCTACAAGCCACCTAAATGTCTACCGCCGCATCCCCGGCCAGGCCGTGACGCGACATAACTTATTAAAAGTCTTGCTGTCAGTGCCACGACCGGCCAGAGTGAAGTCGAGAAAGAATCATCTAAATCAATTCGTAGCTTTCTTGGAACGACCCCCCTCAAGGGAGAGTCGTCCCTCCGCCTTTTGTCGACTGTTGGACTGACGCGAAGAAACTAGCCGTCTTGGCCCAGCAGTTACAAATCATAGTGCTCATTAACTCGCCTGCCAGCGTTCCAGGTGCTAACCGCAATTTCTGCCAGTTTACCCGCTGACAATTTCGTCTGCCGGTGTTCCCGGTGTCCACTGCCATTTCCGCAATCTTTCCAACACCCACTGTCAAAAACCCATCTGCACTCCAGGCCTCGACAAGTGCTTACTTGCCTACCGCATCACCCCAAGCCTAAATCCTAAATCTGCAATGAGTCCTGGCTGTTTCCCCTCCTGCCACTCGTTATCCTGCCTTCCAGCAAACATGCCGTGACTCTCCTCTGCCTCTGGAGACGACTTTCTTACATCTTAACCGCGCTCCCCCGACTCCTGCCAACCACTATTCTAGGGTACCCGAGAAAGCGTGTATTCAACCTCGTTCTTCGAGCCCCTTAGGTACTTGATTCGAGGAGACACCTGCTGAGCTCTACCGTGAGACAAGTCGCCAAAATTTTAACATATTTGTCTCAACGGGCATCGTTAGCGTTAGTGAACAACCCGCTCAACGAATCCGTGAGACTCCCTGGGGACGACTAGAAGCAGAGGCATACCAAACGAACCCCACGTTGGATGTGCCATTTTAATGCTGGTTTCTTTATGGAGTTCGCTTAGCTACTAATAATCACCGCCCAATCGGTATGCGCTCCGCCCGTCACCCAGGGAGTGACATACAGCACCGAGAAGACAGCGAATAAGTTTACTACCTCACGGTTGCCCGTCGTTCAGAGCCAGCAGTCCAGGCACGCCGACCCTTGTTGTCGTCCGTCGATCAGAGCTCACAGTCGGAGTCAGTGTCCAGGCCTGCGGATCGTCCTTCCCATGCCAGCGCTGCGTAGGCTGGCTGTCCCGGGCTATCACTGCCTGAGTCTCGCTGCGGAACCACCCCGGGATCGTCGTGGCCTAGGCTAGATGGCCAGGACTCGCCGTTTCTACCGGTCCGGTTTGAACCTTGCTGGTGGACCGCTCCAAGCCAGGCAGCCCGGCTCCGATGTTCCTGCCCAGCTCCAGCCTCGCTCAGCACGCACTGTCTCGCGCCAGCTCGTGACTTCTTTCTCCGCCGACCGCCTGTCACGTGCCCTCTGCGTCGTCTTTCACCCTTGGCTCCCACAAAGTTAAGGAAAGGGAATGTACCATTATGCTCAGTGAAGTACGGTGAGAAGACCCGGGACTCGAGCAGGAATGCCGTTATCCTTGGTGTGACCCTACGAGACTCTCTTACTGCTTTTGCTGGGGTTTATCTAACTGAAGTACCTGCCTGAAAAGTAGAAGAAACATATGTGCATAACACTCATTATTCACAAGAAAATTTGTCAACATCCAAAATGACCCATGGAGAAAATTATGTGAGGAATTTGTTGGCCACGTTGGCAGAGTCACCTCTCGTGGCCAATGTTTCATTGCAACTTTAATTGTAGTAAACAGTCAAAGGGTATATTACAAGGTGCAATTTGGTTTTGTGCGAACCTACAACGCACAAAACAGCACTCTAACACAGTATGTAGAGGTACCTCTAAACAAATTCCAGGGTTTCATGGAGCCTCCTTCAGATAACTGATGTTGAACATAAAATGTGTGCACCAAGGAGTGAGCAAACAGTGACTTCCAATTAGTCTCAAGCACCAGCGACATGTCGACAAGGAGTGCAATGTGTAGAATGTCGTCTAGAGGTGTGCAGCCAAGATGAAAAGGCGAGATATAACGATATCAGAATAAGATCACACCAAAAAGGTTCCGTTACAATCTAGGCACAGTAATGAGTCAACCGACGTACAGCCGCGATTCACTTTGTGTTGAGGTGAAACATGGCCAACAAAATATAAAAAACGCGTTTCTTTTTGTTTTTTTCTGTACATCATTTGCTCTGCGCCGTTGATAGAAGGACAGTTGGGCGGCGTCACAAAGTCACTCGCTAGCGCTTTTTCAAATTCGTTCATCGGCACTCATGGTATACCCGGGAGGAGAAAAGCACGAGCTCAGAGCCGAGCCGCCGAGCGTCGATTGCGACTTTCCTAAAGAGAAGCTCCGGTACACTTCGGCGACTCGTCAGCTTCAAACGACGCCTCTTCGAACGAGCCTGACGCGCCCGCGAAGACAATGCGCCGACTGCGCCGAACGGGCGCGGCAGAAAGCACGCCGGAAGTAACGGGGCTGGAGTCTGAGTATCCGAAAGAGACGCGGCGCTGGTTTCTACGTCTATTTCGCACATCAGATAACAAACTGGCAAAGCTAGCCGAGTGTGACCAGTGACTGACGTTACATTGGAGCACACGCAGTCGAAATGACGCCTGCAACAGAGCACAGCTAGGTGCTTTCAACAGGGGACACAGGCGTTCAAAGAGGCCTCGATTTAAAAACTTCACGTCTCCTTTGTGTCCTTCGGTGTTTGCTTTGATCCGCGTACGCCAAAGCACTCAATGCTGCAAGTAATAGAGTCGTGTATACGTACCTTTCGAAGCAATTGAAAGTGTGTAGGTTTCGCTCGATGCCCACGAGTACAGAGTGCGACGAACGCCAATCACGCCGGCTGGCCAGGCTGGCCGGGTCGCGCAACACACAGCAGTGGTGGTGACAGTGGCGCAACCGACGCCCGCGCCCGCTCGCTGCGCACTGCGCATGCTCAGCATGCTCGTTGCTCGTCTTGGCGGCTCGCCAGCACGCCGGCATCGCGCCGGGCCAGCCGGGCTCGCTCCCTTCGAAGTTCGAACAGTTCGAAGTCCAAACTGCTTGCGCGCGCGCGCGCGCGCGCGCGTGTTGGCGGTGGAAACTGTCTTCTCAAGAAACGAGGCTGTAACGTATCGTTTGATGGCGGAAGTGCACGTATTTTTCACGTCATTTTTTGGACAGTGTGTGAATCTCGCGAAACAGGCGACGAAAAGTGGTGGGTGAAATGTGCTCGCATGTCGTCGTGGATTTTGTGTACCACGTAGGATTACCCAGAAAGGTGGGTCAATATCGATAAATGTGCGCGTAAGAAGCAACTACATGCACGTGACCTGTCAAACCTATTCACCGTCATTATTTTATCGTGCGAACCGACATTGTCACGTATCGCGTTTGATTTCGGTCCCAACATATCGTGTCATGATGTTGTATTTCTCACCGTCGGTAGCTTCGTATTGATATGATGATATCGTATTCGATGTGGTGGTCGTGTCCCAACACCGATAGTTTCTTGTTGTATTGCGATAGTGTGTTGCAACATCGAATTGTATCCCGGTACGTTGGGTTTATCGTTTGGCGATCAACTTTTGTTGCATTACAACTGCAATAAACATTTGTTGGAAAACGATCACTTCAATGAGCACGTCGTTATTGGGCTTTCTCATTAAAAGGTAGGTCGCGGCGGGTGTTCCGGCTAGTTATTCTGAATGGTTTGGTGGTTGTCTAGTTTCAAGCGCGCGAGGCTGTGTGTACTGTGTGCCGTACTAACAGCTGTACATACTTGCACTGTCGATCAATGTTAATGTGTTCGCAACGCAGAACGTTTATGTTATGTGTGTATCCACGCCCAATATATTTTTCGCGTATTGCCGTGTGGATATGCCAACGTAATGCATGTTGGTAACTTGGTACCCGCGTTCTGAGATATATGCACGCGATATCATATTGTATTCTCCTTTGGTCCCATGATCGACGACCAATATTTCTATATCGTGTGGCCGTACAGTATGTCCATGTCGGCCACCAATATGCACGCGATGTCGTATTCTATTCCAATAACCGTGTAGTATATCTGGGTATTGTGCTCCGATATCGTGTTGTATACCAATAACCGCAAGTTATATCGCGATATTGTGCTCCAATATCCTGTTGTATACCAATAACCGCATACTATATCGAGATATTGTGCTCCGATATGAATTCCCATCGTGCGTATTGGGTTAATCGGATAACAATAAGTTTTTATTGGTTTCCATCATCTTCATTGGAATACAATATTTCCAATAAGCCGAGTTCATATTGGCCTTTTTCAATAGGGTATTCTTTGTTTATGAGCTTTAGAGACGCGGTATCCTCATCATCTGCGAGAATCATGAGCCACGTTATTGAATATACAACAAGGGCACTTCACATCATCGTACGTGGTCTCCGAGGAGGATATAAACGAATATGTGCAGATGAATGAACCGTACTTAATCCAATGAATCAAAGATCAAAGTTTTCAGGAACCCGCCGAAAGCCAAAAAACGGCGGAGCCAGGATTTGAACTCTGGGCCTCCCAATGTCCGGTGTATATATATATATATATACATATTTATATAGGAACAGCAGCTGAGATAAAAAGAAGGCACTCGAGAGAAATATGTTCACAAAATATTTGTCCTTATGGAGTTGGTCGGAGAGGTCGCCAAAAAACGTAAGCTGCAGAAACGTATTGAGCCTGGTAGGCTCTTCGTCAGTCCAAACAAGAACACTTCGTTTTCCGTTTCCTTCGATCAAAGAAAAAACGGCGGGAAAAAAGAAGTTAATTGGAAGAATGCTTACTGTTTAGCGGGTATCTACTCAACTAAATTCTCGCTTAAAAGCTTAATATATCTCTTTAAAACTGCACAAAATAGTATAGAAGTAATTAAATATAATATTATTAACGCCATTCCAATCACAAAACCTGTTTCCGGGACATGTGGTTGGACATAAGCCAATTATACCTGGTGTCATATAGAGCCAAAGAGAGGCCCAATGTTAAGCGTTTGCTCGTGTCGCACTAAACGATGAAGCGAGAAAAAAAAAGCAACAGTGCGGCACCGATTAAAAGATCTCAATCAAATGTCAATGAAAAAAAGACGGCAATGACTCTTTCGAACTGTTAAGGCCCCTTCGGTTCTAAAGTATTAAATTTATAAATAAATTCAGAGTCTTCATTTTTCGATCTCAAGTGGTTCGAAAGCCCTCCTGGTGTATAATAAAATTAATATCAGAAAGTCCGTTATGTCCTGCGGAGTTTAAGTGACGAGAAGCTGATCCGGCAACGTGTTTACGTATGTGACTTTTATGTAGATTCATGCGTTTTCTTATGCTCGTTTTCGTTTCTCCTATGTATTGTATTTGGTATTTTTTACATTGAATCAAATAAATAACATTTTCCGAACTACAGTCAAAGGTATCACTTATTTCCCAGTTAAAGTTATTTGCTGTGCTACGATTAGAGTTAGCTGTAATTATGTTCACACATAAACTGTATTGGTTATGATTCCATGTAAAGCAACCAAGAGAGAGCAGGCTCCGTCTGATGGAGTTTCGGGACTGTTTAAAAAATATAATAAATTAGGTGGTCTCTTAAACGCTATATCTGGTGGTCGAGGGATAACCGCCTTTAAAGCAGTGTCCATGTGTATACTATTCATGTGTCGTCTAAAAATATTGGTTATGTTTGGAAATTTTGACTGGTATGGTAAGATTAGTCGTAATTCATGGTTATTTCTTTTCGGCCGCTCTACTAAACACGCGTTCCGTGAGATCGCTCCATTTTGTTATATATAATTGCTTATTAGCGGTAAGGGTGTATCCACGGTTAATGAAATCCTCTCCTAGTGCTCTAGCTTTTATATAAAAATCCTCTGAACATAAGCGTCTTAAGCGTAGCATTTGACTGTATGGTATACCTTTTCTGTTTTGTATTGGATGACAGCTTCGATAATGTAAAAATTGACGTCTATCTGTAGGTTTTCGATATAAGGTTGTTTTCAAACCATTTTCAGTAAGTCGTACCTTAATATCTAGAAACTCTATTTCTGTATCGGAGTATTTATACGTAAATTTAATATGTGGATTAAAATTGTTTGCAAAATTAATAAATTCAAAGAGCTTATCTTCCCCATTATTCCAGATGATAAATATATCATCTAGGAAACGTTTATAAAAAAGGGGTTTATCCGCGAAGGAGTTAAGTAGCCGCTACTCTAAAGACATCATATATATATTTGCATAGGAGGGAGAGAACCGTCATCCCATTGCTGCGCCATGTATTTGTAAAGAGTGCTCATTCATAAATGTGAAGTTATTAAGCTCTAAATCTAAGTGCATAAAAATATTTAAGACGCTATTACTAACAGTGAGGTCGATTTTGTTAATAATATTCAGAACTGCTTGGATACCTTCATCATGCGGTATATTAGTGTAAAGAGACACTATGTCCATTATAACCAGCAAGGTACTATTAGCCCTAAAATCTATTTGAATGTCATTATTCAAATTGAAAAAAAAATGAGAGGAGTCTTTCACGTAGGACGGGGCACCGGCAGTAGTACTTTTAATTTGTTCGTCAATGAAGTCGGAAATGTTCTCTGTATTTGTACCTATTCCAGAAATAATTGGTCTACCTGGGTGATTTTGTTTATGTACTTTAATTAACATATAGAACTGTCCTGGTCTCGGATTGTTTTGAATGAGATACCTAGAAGTATTTTTTTTTTAATTTCATTATTATCTACTAGGTATTTTAGTTGGTTTTTTATTGTCTCTCGAAACTTAAGTGTTGGATCATAATCTAGTTTTTCTATAGAACTTAGTGTCGTTCAGTCGTTTAATTGCTTCCGAAGCATAGTCGGCTGTGTTAACTATGCATATATCTCCCCCTTTGTCAGCCTGGGTCTAAAATGATATCTCTAATATCCGTGAGGTTTTTTTTAAGCATTGTCTATCCTGATAAGTTAAATTAATATTAAGTGGTCTGTGTTTTCTTATACGCCAATAAAACATCTTTCTGGACCGCCTCTATGTATTTTATGACATTAACATTTCGTTTATTAAACGGTGGAATCCAATAGGATTTCTGTTTACGTAGAGGCTCTTGATAAAGAGCTCCTTTGAAAAAAACCTTACAGTAAAATTGCCATGAAAATTCATTTGATCCTCTGTGAAAGTCCAAATCATCACTACTGTTGCGAGGAGTCGGACAAAACTTTAATCCCTTCTTGAGAACTATCTCTTCGTGTTTAGAAATAACATGTGAAGAATATTTGAATATTTCGGACTTTTCTCCACCCATATCTGTAGAATGTTCTGAGTTACATGTATTAGCATGCTGTGTTCTATTAATTAGGCGTGAAAAAAAGCTTTTCCATTTTTCTATTTTGTGTGAGAAAAAATCCAAGAGGACATTATCTATAAGTGCCTTACATCGTTTAGTATTAATTACTTCTCGCACCTATTTGTGCATGTAATGCTGCAATTCTTTTAATATTATTAAGGGTAAACCAGGGGAAGTTTTTAAAATAGTATCAATCTGGAACTCTAAAGCACGTGTATTTTCCATTGGCTGCTGTATGGTAATGTCCAGTAAATACATTCTAAAATTAAAAATAGCCCAATCCCATGTTTGTACATTTACATGGGACAACTGTATGGTTGGAGGTGTATATGTGTTATAAAAATCTTTTCTTTTGTGTGCGGCAGTTTTGGAAAATAGTTTATAGGATTCAAATCAAATTAATTTATCAAAACAAACACGAAGATTAAAAAAGGGTGGAGAAAAGCCTGTGGGAGTCAATTTGAATCCGACGAACGTTGACGTTTATTTTGTGGAGCGCGTCGAAAACGACACACTAAGGTATTTCTATTTCGTGCGGAGTCATCACTCACACTTTGCCCCGAAAGTTGCGGGAATGACTCCGGCAACGATAATAAGTTTCAAGAGACAATAAAAAAAAAAACAATTAATATACCTAGTAGATAATAATGAAATAGAAAAAAAAAAACATTTCTAGGTATCCCTATTGAAAAAGTCCAATATGAACTCGGCTTATTGGAAATATTGTATTCCAATGAAGATGTTGGAAACCAATAAACACTTATTGTTATCCGATTAACCCAATACGCACGATGGGAATTCATATCGGAGCACAATATCCCGATATAGTATGCGGTTATTGGTATACAACAGGATATTGGAGCACAATATCCCGATATCACTTGCGGTTATTGGTATACAACACGATATCGGAGCACAATACCCCTATATACTACACGGTTATTGGAATAGAATACGACATCGCGTGCATATTGGTGACCGACATGGACATGCTGTACGGCCACACGATATACAAATATTGGTCGTCGATCATGGGACCAAAGGAGAATACAATATGATATCGCGTGCATATATCTCAGAACGCGGGTACCAATTTACCAACATGCATTACGTTGGCATATCCACAATTTCCACACGGCAATACTCGAAAAATATATTGGGTGTGGATACACACATAACATAAACGTTCTGCGTTGCGAGCACATTAGCATTGATCGACAGTGCAAGTATGTACAGCTGTCAGTACGGCACACAGTACACAGCCTCGCGCGCTTGAAACTAGACAACAACCAAACCATTCAGAATAACTAGCCGGAACACCCGCCGCGACCTACCTTTTAATGAGAAAGCCCAATAACGTCGTGCTCATTGGAGTGATCGTTTTCCAACAAATGTTTATTGCAGTTGTAATGCAACAAAAGTTGATCGCCAAACGATAAACCCAACGTACCGGGATACAATTCGATGTTGCAACACACCATCGCAATACAACAAGAAACTATCGGTGTTGGGACACAACCACCACATCGAATACGATATCAGTACGAAGTTACCGACGGTGAGAAATACAACATCATGACACGATATACTAGTTACCGGTGTTGGGACCGAAATCGAACGCGATACGTGACAATGTCGGTTCGCACAATAAAATAATGAGGGTGAATAGGTTTGACAGGTCACGTGCATGTAGTTGCTTCTTACGCGCACATTTATCGATATTGACCCACCTTTCTGGGTAATCCTACGTGGTACACAAAATCCACGACGACATGCGAGGACATTTCACCCACCACTTTTCGTCGCCTGTTTCGCAAGATTCACACACTGTCCAAAAAACGACGTGAAAAATACGTGCATTTGCGCCATCAAACGATACGTTACAGCCTCGTTTCTTGAAAAGACAGTTTCCATCGCCAACACGCGCACGCGCGCGCGCGCAAGCAGTTTGGACGGTTTGGACTTCGAACTGTTCGAACTTCGAAGCCCGGCTGGCCCGGCGCGATGCCGGCGTGCTGGCAAGCCGCCAAGACGAGCATGCGCAGTTCGCAGCGGGCGGGCGTCGGTTGCGCCACTGTCACCACTGTGTCTGTGTCAACGACTGTGTGTTGCGCGACCCGGCCAGCCTGGCCAGCCGGCGTGATTGGCGTTCGTCGCACTCTGTACTCGTGGGCATCGAGCGAAACCTACACACTTTCAATTGCTTCGAAAGGTACTATCGCGGACATTATGACCTGAAACAGCGCTCCGGCCTGTGCACGGTACTACCTGCGCCGCCTGTCGCATCACTCCCGAAACACGGCGCACCCTGAGGCCGAGATAAATTATCACTTGCGCTCACTGCGCCACTGCGCTCTTCCGGCCGCCTGCTAGCCCAATGTTCACGTTTTCAGCTAACATGCATTTCAGTGCATTTCAAGAAAGCAAAAATGCGCTGTCACGCTCGTATCTCCTCGAGGAGTGCTGCCTGACGAAGCTGCCTTGGCCCCTAAGCGGAGCCGATCTGAATATTATCGAAAACATTTGGAGGCGCATCAAGGTAGCTATGTCACGACGTCCCCTCCACCGCGCCTAGCTTACAAACTGTGGAAAGCCATGGGAGGTATATGGGAGTGGACTCAGGGTGAGCCAGACTTCGTGGCCGCGCTGTATGATTTCTTACCAGACAGTATGAGAGCCGTGGTCGCGAGTCAGGGGACAATGACACGGTATTAAATTATTTTGCAAGTTTCACTGCGGCTCAGGACCCCCTTAACTGGACTTCTGCAGATTGGAACAAAGCTTGATGCTGCGGTTCCGACACACTGTTTGACGCCGTTAACCACGCATACTTTTGAGGGGTGCCTCCTCCATCCCGATCTTCTTGTATAGTGCAGTTGAACTTCCACGCCGACTATTAATCTTTTGTGTCTGACAATGTCCTCCGCAAATATTCTTTCAATTAAGTTTCAATCTTCTCTTGACAAATATATGACTGTTCATCCCACCTTATTAAGGCTAGGAATTCGTAAACAAAAAACTGGTGTCTTGTCAGCAACTTGTTTTGCTTGAAACTAACACGTGCGCCCAGTAATAAAGAAATACCATTTTTGAACCTTTTCATACTACTCAAGGCTCCAAAACCTTCTCAGTAACATGTATGCTTACCGTTTTTTGAACATCTGTGATCAGTGAAACAGAAAAAAAAGAAGAAAAAAGCATTGGAGCCGGACTAAATCCGGCATACAGATTTTGGCCTATATTTTACAATGTCCCACTTTGTGCATGCACCTCTAATCAAAGAAAAACAACCTGCAACGTATTTTGATATGACTTTCAAAAACGGGAATCGCAGTTGAAATTTAAGACACTTCAATATTTTTTCTTCTCCAGTCAGCGTTTTTGTTTACGGGATTTTACGCGATAAAGTAAAGTGAATCAATACCAAAAGGGGAACGACCAGTGTAATCTTTTGTTCCCCCGCCGCCCTACCTCACATGCCCGCTGTCGCACCCACCGTCTCGCTTGCAGACAGCCGGAAGAGCGCAGTGGCGCAGCGAGCGCAAGTGAGAAAATATCTCGGACTCAGGGTGCGCCATATGTGCGGAGCAAAGCGACAGGCGGCGCAGGTAGTACCAAGCGCCGGCCGGAGCGCTGTTTCAGCTCATATTGTCCACGATAGTACGTATACACGACTCTATTACTTGCAGCATTGAATGCTTTGGCGTACGCGGATCAAAGCAAACACCGAAGGACAGAAAGGTGACGTGAAGTTTTTTTTAAATCGAGACCTTTTTGAACGCCTGTGTCCCCTGTTGAAAGCACCTAGCTGCGCTCTGTTGCAGGCGTCATTTCGACTGCGTGTGCTCCAATGTAACGTCAGTCACTGCTCAACTCGGCTAGCTTTGCCAGTTTGTTATCTCATGTGCGAAATAGACGTAGAAACCAGCGCCGCGTCTCTTTCGGATACTCAGCCTCCAGCCCCCTTCCTTCCGGCGTGCTTTCTGCCGCGCCCGTTCGGCGCATTGGATTCGCGGGCGCGTCAGGCTCGTTCGAAGAGGCGTCGTTTGAATCTGACGAGTCGCCGAAGTGTACCGGAGCTTCTCTTTAGGAAAGTCGCAATCGACGCTCGGCGGCTCGGCTCTGAGCTCGTACTTTTCTCCTCCCGGGTATACCATGAGTGCCGATGAACGAATTTGAAAAAGCGCTAGCGAGTGACTTTGTGACGCCGCCCAACTGTTCTTCTATCAAGGGCGCAGAGCAAATGATCTACAGAAAAAAAAAAAACGCGTTTTTTATATTTTGTTGGCTATGTTTCACCTCAACACAAAGTGAATCGCGGCTGTACGTCGGTTGACTCATTACTGTACCTAGATTGTAACGGAACCTTTTTGGTGTGATCTTATTCTGATATCGTTATATCTCGCCTTTTCATCTTGGCTGCACATCTCTAGACGACATTCTACACATTGCACTCCTTGTCGACATGTCGCTGGTGCTTGAGACTAATTGGAAGTCAATGTTTGCTCACTCCTTGGTGCACACATTTTATGTTCAACATCAGTTATCTGAAGGAGGCTCCATGAAACCCTGGAATTTGTTTAGAGGTACCTCTACATACTGTGTTAGAGTGCTGTTTTGTGCGTTATAGGCTCGGACAAAACCAAATTGCACCTTGTAATATACCCTTTGACTGATTACTACAATTAAAGTTGCAATGAAACATTGGCCACGAGAGGTGACTCGACCAACGTGGCCAACAAATTCCTCGCATAATTTTCTCCATGGGTCATTTTGGATGTTGACAAATTTTCTTGTGAATAATGAGTGTTATGCACATATGTTTCTTCTACTTTTCAGACAGGTACTCCAGTTAGATAAACCCCAGCAAAAGCAGCAAGAGAGTCTCGTAGGGTCACACCAAGGATAACGGCATTCCTGCTCGAGTCCCGGGTCTTCTCACCGAACTTCACTGAGCATAATGGTACATTCCCTTTCCTTAGCTTTGTGGGAGCCAAGGGTGAATGACGACGCAGAGGGCACGTGGCAGGCGGTCGGCGGAGAAAGAAGTCACGAGCTGGCGCGAGACAGTGCGTGCTGAGCGAGGCTGCAGCTGGGCAGGAACATCGGAGCCGGGCTGCCTGGCTTGGAGCGGTCCACCAGCGAGGTTCAAACCGGACCGGTAGAAACGGAGAGTCCTGGCCATCTAGCCTAGGCCACGACGATCCCGGGGTGGTTCCGCAGCGAGACTCGGGCAGTGACAGCCCGGGACAGCCAGTCTACGCAGCGCTGGCATGGGAAGGACAATCCGCAGGCCTGGACACAGACTCCGACTGTGAGCTCTGATCGACGGACGTCAACAAGGGTCGGCGTGCCTGAACTGCTGGCTCTGAACGACGGGCAACCGTGAGGTAGTAAACTTATTCGCTGTCTTCTCGGTGCTGTATGTCACTCCCTGGGTGACGGGCGGAGCGCATACCGATTGGGCGGTGATTATTAGTAGCTAAGCGAACTCCATAAAGAAACCAGTATTAAAATGGCACATCCAACGTGGGGCTGGTTCGGTATGCCTCTGCTTCTAGTCGTCCCCAGGGAGTCTCATGGATTCGTTGAGCGGGTTGTTCACTAACGCTAACGATGCCCATTGACACAAATATGTTGGAATTTGGGCGACTTGTCTCACGGCAGAGCTCAGCAGGTGTCTCCTCGAATCAAGTACCTAAAGGGCTCGAAGAACGAGGTTGAATACACGCTTTCTCGGGTACCCTAGAATAGTGGTTGGCAGGAGACGGGGAGCGCGGTTAAGATGTAAGAAAGTCGTCTCCAGAGGCAGAGGAGAGTCACGGCATGTTCGCTGGAAGGCAGGATAACGAGTGACAGGAGGGGAAACAGCCAGGACACATTGCAGATTTAGGATTTAGGCTTGGGCTGATGCGGTAGGCAAGTAAGCGCTTGTCGATGCCTGGAGTGCAGATGGGTTTTTGACAGTGGGTGTTGGAAAGATTGCGGAAATGGCAGTTGACACCGGGAACACTGGGAACGAGATTGTCAGCGGGTGTCGGGTAAACTGGCGGAAATTGCGGTTGGCACCTGGAACGCTGGCAGGCGAGTTAATGAGCACTATGATTTGTAACTGCTGGGCCAAGACGGCTAGTTTCTTCGCGTCAGTCCAACAGTCGACAAAAGGCGGAGGGACGACTCTCCCTTGAGGGGGGTCGTTCTAAGAAAGCTACGATTTGATTTAGATGATTCTTTCTCGACTTCAGTCTGGCCGGTCGTGGCACTGACAGCAATACTTTTAATAAGTTATGTCGCGTCACGGCCTGGCCGGGGATGTGGCGGTAAACATTTAGGTGGCTTGTAGCTGTCCAGCTTGCCTTGAGGTGTGAACGGTTGAAGCGGGCTTGCTCGCTGAGCGTGAACGGTGGAAGCAAGCCTAACGCCCACTTCAGACGGGGCAATTTCCCTCAGCAACTTAACGTCGCAACACCAGCAACACAGGCCGCCTGCGTTCAGACGCTGCAACCAAATTGCTACGACTTGCCATCATCATCATGAAATTTGATTTTTCTTGCACTATATAGACGCACAACTACGTGCTAAAAACGTGTTTTTATATCTTTGACCGGCATTAATACTCACTCATGTTTCTGAAAAAGGTTATTTCCAAAAACGATCCATTTGAAACCAGGACCAAGTCTTCAGCTGTCATCCTCACCACCACAGGGGTGTCACGCGAAAATATTGCGTCCCTGATTGGCTGCTGCCGCTTCAAACTTTTCCAGTTTGTTCGAGTCGCGTGTCTGTTTCAAGCCGAACCTGATCTCAGAAATTCGTGCTGATCTGGGAAAACCTAGGGAACTACCCGCCAGCAACCTCAAAATTGCTAGAAAAGTTGCCCCATCTGAAGCGGGTTTTAGGGAACTGAAATCAAGGGCAGTGGAGCTCTGGGTTCAAGCCCACCTGGAGACGTTTCTTTTCTTTTTGCCTTTTTTTAGTATACAGTATATATATATATATATATATATATATATATATATAAAACTGAGAAGAAAAAAACACTTAGTGAAAAACAGCAACAACGGACGATTTAATCTTCGACGTTTCCGCCGGAGTCCGGCCTTCGTCAGGAAGAACTTTTACAGATGAACGCGGGTGGTATTTATACAATGCTATGGTCGAGTCCAAATTTCGGAGGGGTGACGGTTGAAGCTTTCGAGAGAGGGAAGCATAGGGCAGTCCTTATCCGGGTGAAGAAGCTTGACGGTCGGTGCCAAGTTTCAAGGACGGCGGGATGACGGTTGTAGCTTCTTGAGAGGGGGCGCAGGGTGACTTTGTGTCCGGGCCAGCAGCGGTGACCTATATAGACGATAGCGTACAATAGACGAAAGTTACACGCGCAAACTAAAGTGCTGTCTCAAAAAAACTTGTGTACATGCATGCCTCACTTGTGTACATGCATGCCTGCATGCACACAAGTGACCGTGCCGCTTTTTTTTTTTTTTTTTTTTGAGACAGCACTTTAGTTTGCGCGTGTAACTTTCGTCTATTGTACGCTATCGTCTATATAGGTCACCGCTGCCGGCCCGGACACAAAGTCACCCTGCGCCCCCTCTCAAGAAGCTACAACCGTCATCCCGCCGTCCTTGAAACTTGGCACCGACCGTCAAGCTTCTTCACCCGGATAAGGACTGCCCTATGCTTCCCTCTCTCGAAAGCTTCAACCGTCACCCCTCCGAAATTTGGACTCGACCATAGCATTGTATAAATACCACCCGCGTTCATCTGTAAAAGTTCTTCCTGACGAAGGCAGGACTCCGGCCGAAACGTCAAAGATTAAATCGTCCGTTGTTGCTGTTTTTCACTAAGGGTTTTTTTCTTCTCAGTTTTATACCCACGCCTTCGGCCTCCCGCCACCATGCCCGTTATATATATATATATATATATATATATATATATATATATATATATTTATATTTTTAAATAATACCTTTTTTAAGTTTTAACGTATAGACGCATAATTTACACACTAATTCACATTCAGAAGTGCTTTTATTCACACACTGTGGCTCCCTAGTGCTTGAAATAGCTTCTTGCTAAGCTATTGCAAGCTCTGCAAAGGGAGGGGCATCTTCCCACCCTTTGCAGGCTGTAAAGCTGTGGCTTGCACAGCTCTAGCAGGTCACACCTCGCACACTGGCTCTATCATCAAGCATAGGGGCCTGCATGAGTCGCGCCACACCGTAAGGCTATATGCGGTCGGGTCACAGCACCTGGGACCATTCGTCGCTGCATTCAGCTGTGCTATGGTGGCATGGTCAGGGCATGAAGCAGGGGTACAACTTGGAAATGCTCATCCTCATCACATTTGAAGCACATTTTTTTATTACTTTTGTGTCGAGTTGTCAGCATTTTAAGGGTGAGGAAGCAAGCAGCAGCGAGAGCAAGAAAAAAATTGAAAGCCGCTTTTATTGAGGATTTATTACAAGCACTAGGAAGCCGTGGAGTATTCTTAAAACGCTTCTAAAGCTGAATTAGCGTATAAATTATGTGCTAGTGCCTCAGAAATAAAAAGAAACTATTTAAGTATAATTAATAAGGATACAAATATACACCAGAAGGACTTCAACCAGAACAACACAGTCTGTAAATTTGAAATGTGACACCATAAACCGCTGACCACCAACCAATTTTATTTTTAGGTCGTTTATCGAGGTGTATGAATTTCGTTCGCAGCTGTGGGCTGCAAGAGAGATAGCCTTATTTGCATTTACTTTACTATTCCCACTAAATATGGCAAGCGACCAAGAATAGAACCTCAATTGTCGGCCGAGGCACTGTGCTTGCATCAAGGCAAACTAGCCTGGCTTGGTAGGCTTATATTTTGTTTCATCACCCGTTTAGGATTCTGTTATCGCTCATCAAAAGAAAAAAAAAAAACTGGCTAAGTCTGTCTTAATCTGGTGCGCAGGTACCCTTGGCAGTAAACTCTGCTAACTGGGGCAAAATATATATTATACATTTTTTAGCAAATATGCATTGTTTTAGAAAAATGAGCTACACTATTGGACTAAGGTGAAACAGAACAAGCCTTTCCACCTGGGTCTGTTTCCATCTTTCGCAGACACTATTTCCTGGTTTTTTTGTGGTTTGTATCAGACGTTTGTGTCTCTGACCGGCCAAAGCATCTGTGTTAGACTCAGACTGGTTTCTTTAGGATATGTGCAGGTATTCTTCGCAGCAAATGGCTGCCAATCATGAACACGAGTTTGTTGTCGGCCACCAAGAGCAAGTATTTTTAAGGTGAGCTATTGCCTGACTATATTTTATTTATTTATTTATTTGGCGATACTGCCAGCATTCTGTGGAACGCCCAGGCAGGAGGTGTACAAAAACAATATTGAAAGACAAGCGGAAGTAGTACAAACAAGCAGACAGCGCCACTACTCAACAAAGTGCGAGAGTAGTGCTTCAATAAAAGCATCTAATGATCTCAAATCAAAACACTTTCAAGAAGCTTATTCCACTCACACGTGGTTCTAGGAAAAAAGGATGCTTTGAACAAAGTGGTTCCACACAAGGGTTCGACAAGTGTTAACTGGTGTTTTCCTCTCATGGGCCTTGTTTCGTTAGATGAAGTGTAATCACAGAGACGCAGTCGCAAATTACCCTGCATCATATTATAAAGAAACTCCAGCCTTCCTGTTTTCCTCTGGGTTGCTAAATCACTCAATCCCGATCTTGGGTACAAATCTGAAACTGATGACATAAAACCATAAGGGTTGTAGACAAACTGCAATGTTTTTTTTTTTTTTGCACAGTCTCTAACGTATCGATTGACAGCTTTGTATGAGGGTCCCATACAATACATGCATATTCTAGCATTGGTCTTATGAGGGTTTTATACGCAGTCAGTTTAGTTTCAGTTGAACACAGGTTAATATTTCGTCTTAAAAACCACAGCTTCCGCATTGCTTTACGAGCTATAAACTCAATATGTGCACTCCATGACAAATCAGAGGTAATTAAAGCTCAAAGGTATTGATATTGGTTAACAGTATCGAGTGGTACTCATTTGATAGAATATGTAAAAAAAAACAAAGGGTTGTTCTTCCGCGTCAAGGCCATTTGAACACACTTTTTACAGTTTAGAACCATATTCCATTTTATGCACAATGCATGAACCAAAGATAGACATTATTTAATTATTCTTGATCAGACGGGTTGTTTACCTTAGGAAATAAAACAAAATCGTCAGCAAAAAATCGGCTTTGTACATTGGTGTGGTGTATCTTTAAATCGTTAATAAAAATTAAAAACAAAAGTGGCCCAAGGACCGAGCCCAGGGGCTCGCCCGAGAAAACTGGTGATTTGGGGGGTCACTAACACTAACACACTGCGTTTAGTGTTTCATTCCCCTTGGATGCCATTTCCTGTGTAGTGGTCTTGCATTAGTATTTTTGTCTCCCTTCTGCAAAAACACCCAAGTTTAATTAAGACCGGGTTCTTTCTTATACATGCAGGTCTTGGTGGCAAGCACCAGCCAATCAAGGCCAGAAGTTTGCTCTTTGCCGCTCATCGCAAGTGTTTTCAAGGTGAGTGATCGATGCCTACCTGAGTTGTGTGTTTTATTCCTCACAGACACTCTATTTCCGGTCTTTATAGTGGTCTTGTGTCAGGCTTTTGTGTCTCTGTCTGGCCAAAGCATCTGTATTATACTAAGACTGGGTTCTTTAGGGTATGTGCAGGTATTCTTCGCAGCAAATGGCTGCCAATCAGAAACACGAGTTTCTTCTCGGCCACCAAGAGCAAGTATTTTCAAGGCGAGCTATTGCCCGCCTATATCAGTGATGTGATGGCTGCGCCAATTGCGCCAAACTGCACCAAGAGGCTAACCCTGCTACTTTTTGTCAAAATATGGGTAATCTGCACCAAGCCTGCGCTAAAGGGCCAATTTCGGTCGCCTTTCAAAACCGAAGCTAAACTAAGTACCGTAACTGAGCATGCATGAGCTAGGCGGCGCAAACGGCCGCCCGACACAAAATATCCAGCATCAATTGTCCATGGTTTTTTTTTAATGGTCTTTTCCCGCCATGCCGTCTTTTCTTTCACGCTCTCGTCGTCTCGTAAGCAATAGTCTCGTCTCGCGATTTTTGTTTTTTAACGATAGATGTTGGCGTGTGTGTGTGCTGCAACGCTAGCGTGCTGGGTACCAGCCATGACGTGACGCTGTGAAACGAAACTATGTTTCGGCGCGGCGGGAGTTACTTTTTGAGCTGAAGCTCTCGCTCCTGAACTCAACGGCCACACGACGTTGGAGATATGGAGCTTTCTAACCTAGGTTTCTCTTGGTGGGCTTTCTTTCGAGGGGGACCCCGGTACGTGAAAAATGTTTTGTGAAGAAATGTTGAAGTGAGCTGAAGCAAAGAGGGGAATGTCCGCACGCTGAACCCGCAGAGCGCGCTTGTTTGTCTCGAGTTCGGTCGTTGCACAAAGCGACCCTGGCTCGTGATGTCTTGCATCAATGCGCTCAGGTTCTTTTTTTCTGTGTTTAGCTCGTACCTCGCCTGCCGGCCTTGCAAGCACGCGGCGCTGGACTCTTTTTTGTCGCATGCTGAGCAGTTACATTTTGCATAGATTTTTGGCAACCAGTTGGGACGGAGCGGAGAGGCATGCTTTCGGTTTCGATTAAACAGCCGTTTCGCTCGCGCGACAAAGCACGTGCACCTGCAAGCCTGCCGGAGTTGCCCTCACGTGCATACGAACCAACGATGCGAACATAATGGCTCGACAGAGGCACCAGCCGGAAGGCTTGCAATTCAGTGTTTTACATTTAATTACTTTTGACGAAAATCTGGCACGTCGGCAATCAGTAAAACGGTGGCAAGCGGTTTTTCGGTAATGCTTGGCACTGCCTACAGCACTGTACACTTGTGGGATGCCGCAATGTCTCTTTGTGACACTAAAATTGGACATTCAATACTACCCTAAGCTAAAGCAAAGCTTGCTCCAGCTTTGCAGAATGTTTCGAAAACCAAAAAGAAATGTGTCATGTCATTGGCATTTCAGTACATCTTGAAAGACTCCCAGGTGGCCAAACTTGACCATAATTGGTTTATTTCGGCGAGCAAGATTCCCTTTGCGTGTCCAGCATTTAAAACAAATATTTTTATTTTTATTAGAATATCTGCTTTAAAGGCTACTTTTGCTGCTCCAAAACACTGTTTTGGCTGCTCCGAAAGGTGCTCCAAAACAGCTTAGGCCAATCACATCACTGCTATATGAGTTTTAGCATTTGTCAAGGAGCGCAAAAATCAAGGCCCGGGGGTTGGCCATTGCAAAAATGTTGACTCGGAAGCGCATAGGGAGGAAGCTTTACAAAAGTATCCACCTGCCTCTACAAGTGAAACCGAAACTAAGAATGTGGGTTCCATTTGAAAAAAAAACAAAAAACATTGTCAATCCGAATTAACTTGGGGGCGCCACGAAGCAAACAAGCCACGTTACGAGCAGGCTTGGTTCAGGCTTTTGTAGGGGCGGTCGATGACTCTGTGTTTTCTAAAAAGTTATCTTTTTCTAAAAGTGTGGTGGTCGAATATTCGGGGATGGGCATTGAGTCGGGATGTTATGGTAAAAATTTCATCCACATGCCGGGATTCATGTGCCTTGGCCACCTAGCGAGGGGGACAAGGCCTTCAAAATTTTAGGTTCGCAAAATTGGTTCGTCAGTATTGACGTCTCATTTTACATAGGGCCTCTCATTTTAAATCTCACTATAAATGACATGTCTAAAATTCGTTTGGGTGTATTTCCTTCCAGCAAGTATATGGTTCTGTCTCAAGGTTAGGATTAAGATTTTAATGGCGCAGCGGCAACGGTGGCCATAATGCGCCAAACAAAATGTTTTAAAGATCGAAGGAAACAGATGCTAGGCTAGAGAAACTTTTTATAACTGGTGTAGATATCCAGTTTTGTTAATAAAATCAAAAACTCGTCCGAGTGGTACTAAGGCATTGTCTCCAAGTAAAAACATAGGATGAAAGGATGTGAAAGGGAAATGAAAGGACCTCCATGTAGTGTCGTATGCCTTCTCTAAATCAAAAAACACGGACACACAATGCTGCCGGTGAACAAAGGCCTCGCGTATGACGGTCTCAAGTCGGACCAGATGGTCCATAGTCGACCGTCCAGCCCGAAAGCCACACTGGTTAGTATCGAAAAAGTTTTTCTCCTCCAAAAAAAAACATAAGGCGGCGATTTATAAGCCTTTCATAAGTTTTCCCCAAGCAGCTTGTAAGTGCTATGGGGCGGTAGCTTGTAGCTAGAGAGGGATCTTTTTTAGGCTTCAGCAAAGGTATAATGTGGGCACATCTCCAAGTATGCGGAAAAGCAGCAGCTTCCCAAAGGTAATTGAAAAAGGATAGCAGGTGGTACAAGGATTCATGAGAGAGGTGTTTGAGCATCTCGTAGTGAACTCTGTCTGGCCCAGGTGCAGACTGCTTTTTTAAGCTGAGAGCAACTTCGAGTTCACACATTGTGAATGGTTTGTTGTATGCAACAGAGTTAAAGCCTGACATAGTGAATTTCTGTTTTTCAGCGGTAGACCGGAACTTTACAAACTCCGTACTGTAAATGGAAGAGCTACAAACACGCTGAAAATGTTCGGCGAGGAAGTCTGCTTGCCCTGTTAGAGATGCCGAGATCGAAGGAAAAAGTGGAATCCTGAAAGCATGGTACTGCCCGCGAACTTTTTTGAGACGATCCCATACTTCTTTAGCCGTGACAAAACTACTTAAGGATGAAACATACTTTGTCCAAGAAGCCCACTTTGCCCGTTTTCGCGTCCATCGAGCTTGTGCTCTTTTTTTCCTAAACTCGATCAAGTTAAGGAAAGTTGGATATCGCCGAAAAGTTCCCCACGCCTTGTTCTGGCTTTTCCGAGTGGAAGTACATTCCTCATTCCACCAGGGCTTGCACCTCCGGGGAAGATTTCCTGAAGTCTGTGGAATTGAAGTGGAAGCAGCATTTATAATGCATTCTGTAACGTAAAGCGTCGCATCCTCGGGAGTCATATGAAGAAACAAGGAGGGATCAAGTGCTGCTTCTAAACCAAAAATAGACCAGTCGGCCTTTTCCAACTTCCATCGCGGGAGTCGAGTTGGTATCGATGAAATTGGTAAAACGCTCTCTAAAATTATGGGTAGATGGTCGCTGCCAAAAGGGTTGTCTAAAACGTTCCATGAAAAGCATGGAAGGAGAGATGGTGATGATAGTGATAGGTCGATTGATGTAAAAGTGTTGTGGGCAGCACTAAAAAATGTAGGTTTTTTCTTATTCAGTAAGCAGATTCCAGTTGATAATAAAAGTCGTTCAACAACTCCACCTCGGGAGTCCTGACGAGAGCTTCCCCACAAAGGATGGTGGGCATTAAAATCACCAAGGATTAAAAAAGGTTTGGGGAGTTGGTTGATGAGTGCTTGGAGTTCGTGAAGATGAAGCGGAACATTAGGTGGTAAGTAGAGTGACACTAGAGTGATGAGGCGGTCAAGAAGGATGCGAACTGCAACTGCCTCAAGTGAAGTTTGTAATGGAACTTTGGCACATGCCACTCCACTCTGAACCACCACTGCTACACCACCCGAAGGGCTTGAGGAATGGCGGTCCTTTCTAAAAACTTGATGATGACGCAAAACCTTTGTGTGCGAGTCAGTTAAGTAAGTCTCCTGTAGGCAAATAGCAACAGGGCGGAGCTCATCAAAAAATAAATTGATGTCATCTATGTTACGTAGAAGGCCGCGACAGTTCCACTGCATAATCCCTATATTTTTAACCATTTAAAACACAATAAGTATAACATAAAAATTATATTAAAAAGCTATGTTCCTTAGGGTTTAAAATCTATTTTCACACGCGGTGCACTTTGTTTTTTAGAGGGGTTCTGCTTCCGATTAGAGTCACCGGAGGCAGAAGGGGTGGACTCTGATCTTGAGAGGAGAGCCTCCTCATCAGATCTCGACCCACCCTCGTCCATGGGCTCGTCTGCAGCTGCCGGCAGCTGGACCCTGGAGGTCGACTGCCTTGGCACCTCCCCAGGCTTCCTCTGGGGAGCAGAGGTGTGGGGAGGTAGGCCCCGGCCCCGAGAGGTCGAAGCGGCCGGTTGAGCAGGAGACGTCGTCCCCTGTTCTGGGGTGGATGCTGGCAAGGCAGCATTCACCTTGCGGTTCGGGGGCGGTGCCCCTGGCACCGCTCCCGGGGGTTTAGAGGGGGACCGTGATGGGAGATGCAGGTCGTCCGGAGACGTCTGCGTTCCCATCGAAACCATTGGCCGCGCTGGTCCCCTGCGCACGGCCTCGGCATAAGAGCCTTTTGAGACAAAGGCAAAACGCTTCTTTGCCTCCACGTAGCTGATGTTTTCAGTAACTTTTAGTTTAAGGACTTCTTTCTCATCTTTCCACATAGGACATGATCGGGAGTATGCCGGGTGGTTGCCATTGCAGTTTGCACAATGAGGCTCATTATCGCACGCATCTGTGGCGTGCTCTTTGCTGGAGCACTTCGCACAGGTGTCTCTTCCTCGACAGTTCCTCGAACCATGGCCGAACCGCTGGCACTTAAAGCACCGCTGAGGGTTCGGCACATAGGGTCGGACTCGGCACTGGAGGTATCCTGCCTTTATGGTCTCTGGTAGTGTGGTGGAATCGAATGTCAAGATAATATGTCTTGTTTTTCGTTCGACACCATCTCGGCGGAGGGTGATGCGGCGTGCACCTACAACTTCTTGGCTGGCGAGGCCCTCAACGAGCTCTTCCTCAGATGTTTCGAGCAAGTCGTTCTCAGAGATGACTCCCTGAATGGTGTTCAGCTTGCGGTGTGGAGTCACGCTAACCTTGTAATCTGAAACGGAGTTCAAGGCGAGAAGAGCGTCACTTTGTTGTTTTGTGTTTATCTCGACCAGAAGGTCGCCCGACGCCATCTTTTTGGCATTGAAGTTCGTACCAATGACACCTTCAAGGACTTTAAAAACAAGGAAGGGAGAAAGCTTGGCAAGTGGCTTTTCCGCCTCAGAATGGAGGACAAGAAACTTCGGAAATTTAAAAAGCTCAGGGGACTTTGCTGGATGGTAAAGGACTTCGGTGCGGGCCCTTTTCAGGGCCCGATCAGGTTTTTGGTTGTGTTTGGAACCCATAATAAATGGGGAGGCGTTCGGCGTCTGTAGCGCACCACCCACCACGGAGCCCAACATGGGGATAGGTAATGCGCCATAGCAATAAAGGTTTTGCTGACGACATTACGCTATCAGTGCTACCAAGACACTATAACCTAGTGCGGGTCTAGACGAGGGGTCTATCGCCACCCAAGGTTAGCCCTTGCCGCCAAAGATGGTGAATATGAAAGAAAGAAGAGCAGAGAAAAGAGAAAGATAAGAGGGGATAGTAGAAGATGTGGCGACTGACTGAATCATCCTGGTCGGGCCAAGCCAGGACACCCGTCTACAGGAGGCAGGGGCCAAAGTGGTGTGTTGCCTCGCCCGGGGGGCCCCGAAGGGTCCAAACCTACCCCGGGCTCAGCTCAACCACCAGGATGCCCTTTTCCCTGGACACGGGCTCGCCACGCACAGCCAGACGTGGGTGGGTCTTAGCCACTTTTTACTCAGGGTCTGTGGTGTCGCCAAAGTGGCTGGGGTCCGTGGTGACGCTACTCACCAAGCACCTAGCACCTAAGGTGCAGGCGCCCCCTGCGGAGCTCGGGGTCCGTGGAGACGCCACTCTCCAAACACCTGCTTTCACAGGTGCCCCCTGCGGGGTGGTTCTGTCTCAAAATGTCTAATCTGATGTTGACTGCACCTCAGGTCTCCACCGACAATTCATCAGGACGAGACCCAACCGGGACATTAGGGATGAGTGGCTTAAGCAAGGAAGGCTACATATACGACAGCTTCTTGCGGACAAGAACCGAAAATAGATAGACGGTGGATGTTTCATTTGCTATGCCTTTTGGCATGCACATTCTGTTTGTTATGATTGAAGATTCCTGCAGAGTTCAATTTCAACTATTGTAAAGAACCGAGCATTCGCTCAGATCGCAGAAGCGCCTACCCTCTGATTCGAAACGATCCGCAAATAAGCAAAGGGCATACCAGACACCCGTACAACTGTTTTGAACCATGCTCAAAATATTAAAAGAGCACATCAAGCGCCAGGTGCTTTGGCGTCTTTGCCACAATGGCGCCGGTTGCAGAGCTGACAGACCCGTGACTGGCACAAGCCATGGCATGGCCTTTGGGAACTTGGGAATCGAGATTTAAAAAGGAGCACAGAAATTGGAGGCGGGTGGTGAAGGTGGGCAGAGTTAACAGAAAACAAGGATGAAGAAAGTTCGTCGCATGAGGCATCTATCTCGCGTGCATATAATTTTGAGTGTGCTGTAGTTCGCTACTAAAAAAACTTGTTACTTGGACGTAACTAATCGCAAATCTCTTGCAGTTTCCACGGCCCACAAGCCAGCAGGCGCCAGTTCATTCTTGTTCAAAGGTGAGGATTCTAGATTTTCTAGATTCCTCTGAAGCAGCAATACTGAAGCCAGACAAGCGGTACGGCATATTTAATTGACGGAGCCCAGAACGACAGGGGACGCTTTCACTGAAGCTTGTTTTGCTGCAATACACGCTTGTATTGCAGCAAAACAAGCTTCAGTGAAAGCGTCCCCAGTCGTTTTGAGCTCCGTCAATTAAATATGCCGTATCGCTTGTCTGTCTGGCTTCAGTGTTGCTGTAGGCGACAAAACAGGTGCCAAGTTTTGTCACAAGAGGCATAGTATGTCACGCAAATGAAATTTTGATTTTATCCGGCTTAGTGTGCTGTAGGTGTCTGGTCAAAGAAATTGGTACTTGGACGCAACTAATCGCAAATCTTTCTGGCAGTTTCCAAGGCCTAATAACCAGCAGGTCCCAGTTTGCTTTTCCTCAGAGGTGAGAATCCCAGATTCCCGAAGCAGGAATTTTGAAGCCAGACGACCGGTACAGCATTTTTAATTGACGAAGCTCAGAACGACTGGGGGCTCCTTCATTGAAGCTTATTTTTCTGTAATACACGCGAGCGCAATTGACGTATGCCTAGTTACGTCGCAAGAGGTTATCTATGTCCCGCGCACGTAATTTTTTTAATCGTTTCGACTTAGTGTACTTGAAGGTGACAGCGCAGGAAAAATCGAACTCACACCAGACACTCAGGAAGACAAGCACACGCGCTGAACTTACAACTCTTGTGTATTCGACTGCTTTATTTTTCTCTTCAGCGTCTGGGTTGACTTTTCAGAACGTGATAAGTAGAAGAAGTAGCACGAAATACAAAGGAAAATTCTAAATAGAAGGCAAAAGAACAGTAAAAGAGAAGACAAATAAAGAAACGGAAAAAATATCTATACGAAACACATTTACAAATCGTCCCTCTTTCTCATCGCTATCATTTAGATAGAAATTGCAGCTCTTTGGTCGACAGCGCTATAGAAGGACTACTTACACACTTGTCCTTTAGCTGTGCTATCCTTTCCGCTTCCATTATTTCTCTAGTCAATGCGTCTCTACTCCTACCTATTACAGAACAATTTTCAAAATGTGCTATACAGCCACAATCGCGACAATGGATTCCCATCTGTCTAGCTACGACTCGGTGGGTGTTATAAAAATGCTCTCTTAAACGATCATTCAAACACGTTCCAGTCTGGCCTACATACTCTCTAACGCATGAGAGTGGGACAAAATATACAACTCCTTCAGTACAATTTACAAAGCTCTTTTGGTGCTTTTTCGAACAACCAACTTCCCGGTGTGCCGATCCGTTTACCTTCCGGCACAGGCTTAGAAGCTTATTTGGTGCTGAAAAAGCAACATTAATGTTAATGCAGTTACCTATATTTTTTAGACCGTGCGAAACTTCATGTATATATGGAACAACGGCCGTCCTTTTCTTTTCTGTAATGCGTTTAGGTCGTTCACCCCATCTTCTTCTCTTTAATAAATCCTCTGCCACGGCTGTAAGTAATGCACTAGGATATCCTGCTGACTGTAACCTGGCGATTTGAGCATCACAGCAAACCTTAATTGAATGAATACATGACTTATTGCTTTTCAGACCTCGTCAGGATTTTTGCAAGGTGGTTTCCTTGAACTGCTCACCGTATATTTTAAATCTATGTTTGCGTGTTGGGAGGGTAACACCTTTCTCCAAAAAGCAGGGGTATGCATTGGTTCATGCATAGTACCAGTTTTGAGTAACCATTACCTCGCGCATCGGTGCCGGATCCTTTCACGTAGCTTAGCTGCTTCTTCTGTTGTGAAGGTGTTTCGCTTTGTAGATGATTTTTTGATTGTGCTAGATTGTGCAGCTAATTACTTTCAAATATTAGTCTCTAATGTTCTTTCCTATTGTAAATCCTGTATCGATCCACCAGAAATTACTCATGAGCTCTCCACAGAAGGTTCCTTACGCTTCTTGGACCTCAGATTAATTTTTTCGGAGCATCATGTATGTTGGTCATACAAACCGAGAGGGAAGAAACCTCTTAATTTTCCGTCAGCACACTCCAAGCTTGTTAAGCGAGGCATTGTTAAATTATGTCTCACCAGTGTGCTTAATAAGTCTTGTATTCATTCACTTAAGGTTAGCTTTAAAGCTCAAATCGCCAGGTTAAAGTCAACAGGATATCCTAGTGCATTACTTACAGCCGTTGCAGAGGATTTATTAATGAAAATAAGGTGGGGTCAACGTCCTAAACGCAATACAGAAAAAGAAAAGGACGGCCATTGTTCCATATATACATAAAGTTTCGCATGGTCTAAAAAAGATAGGTAACTGCATTAGCATTAATGTTGATTTTTCAGCACCAAATAAGCTTCTAAGCCTGTGCAGGAAGGTAAAACGGCACACCGGGAAGTTGGTTGTTTGAAAAAGCACCAAAAGAGCTTTGTAAATTGTACTGAAGGAGTCGTATATTCTGTCCCACTCTCATGTGGTAGAGAGTATGTAGGCTAGACTGGAAGGTGTTTCAATGATCGTTTAAGAGATCATTTTTATAACACCCACCAAGTCGTAGCTGGACACTTGGGAATCCATTGTTGCGATTGTGGCTGTATAGCACATTTTGAAAATTGTTCTGTAATAGGTAGGAGTAGAGACGCATTGACTAGAGAAATAATGGAAGCGGAAAGGATAGCACAGCTGAAGGACAAGTCTGTAAGTAGTGCTTCTATAGCGCTGTCGACCAAAGAGGTCCAATTTCTATCTAAATGATAGCGATGAGGGAGAGGGACAATTTGGAAAAGTGTTTCGTTTAGATCTTTTTTCCGTTTCTTCATTTGTCTTCTCTTTTATTGTTCTTTTGCCTTCTCTTTAGAATTTTCCTTTGTATTTCGTGCAACTTCTTTTACTTATCACGTTCTGAAAAGTCAACGCAGACGTTGAAGAGAAAAATGAAGCAGTCGAATACACAAGAGTTGTGTGCTTGTCTTCCTGAATGTCTGGTGTGAGATTAATTTTGCTGCGCTGTCACCGCCAAGTATGGTTCACCAACTCGCCCAAGCTTCCATCCTATCGACTTAGTGTACTTTACGGGGCTACTCAATGTAATTGCTACTTGAACGCAACTAATCGCAAATCTCTCTCCCAGTTTGTCCCATTTTCCACGGCCTACAAGCAAGCAAGCACCAGTTCGTTTTTCCTCAAAGGTGAGCATTCCAGATACTTTAATTAGGTGCCCGCTGTAAGATAATACTCTTCAGGTGAGGACAGCGCGCTCTTGGCCAGGGCCCGATGAAGTTCGCTCTTCACGCTCTTTCAATTTGGTTTCATGCAACGGCAGCAGGTGACTCGTCAACCTGTGGGCACGTTCAAGACGGCTCGTGTCGCCTTATGTACCACACGCGCAGAGCTCCAGCGAGGTTGTCACACGTGCAGAAAGACCATGGTGTAAAGGGGTGCCATGACAACGAGATAATGTTTTTTTGCTGTCACACAGTTCCGCCGTTTGGCCGCCGGTGACACTGTCAGTCGCGGGCACGGTGGCAGCCAAATGATGCAGTCTTTCGGATGCCCGTCGAACGAACACTATTTGATTCCTCGCGCCGCGCGTTCAGCCCCGGCGTGTCCTCACCTAAAGAGTGGATCTTTCACCGTGGTTACGTGCAAAGCAGGAACTGTGAAGCCAGACGAGCGGATAGGTATATTTAATTGACCGAGCTCGGAATGACCCGTGGCAGTGGAATGGAAGCTTATCTTTCCGCAATCAAACACAGACATAAATTTGAATCTATCCAGCTTAGTGAAGGATTGCTACTTGTTGCAAACTAATCCCAAATGTTTATTTTGCAGCTTCTATATGGCTACAGCTAGCAGGTGCTGTTTTCATTGAAAGGTGAGGATTTCACGTTCTGTTTTCAAACATCAAGTTTTTGAATGAGGGTCCTAAACAATTAACTTTCTTTTGCAGTAAATGCCAGATCCTCCAGTTCAGGATTATGTTAAATATATTTGGTATGGATAAGCCCAGTGTTTTGCTTCTTTATTCATAATTTGACAACAGCAACATTTTTTATTTTATCACTCAGAAATACACACAAGAAGAGACTGCGTTGCGGAGAAATGCCGCGCTGAACGTGATTTTCCAACTCGTGTATAGTTTTATTGGTAGCCGAAATAATATATTGGATTCCAATATCCATAATACGCTAAGTACACTGGAATCGTAAACCCTTATTGGATCCCCATAGACAGATGGGGATCCAATAAGGGTTTATACGGTATTGAATTCCAATGTTTTCAGCGTATTATGGATATTGGAATCCCATAACAAACCCTTATTGTAATACAATACAATAAATGTAATGTTTTCCAATACACTGTCCATATCGTATTGCAATACAATAACAAGATATTGTTTACCAATATCCATAATACGCTGTTCATATTGGGGTTTTCCAATAGGGATCTCATTCAAGAAAATCCGAGACCAGGACAGTTCTATATGTTAATTAAAATACATAAACGCAATCACCCAGGTAGAACAATTATTTCTGTAATAGGTACAAATACAGAGAACATTTCCGACTTCATTGACGAACAGACTAAAAGAACAGCAGCCGGTGCCCCGTCCTACGTAAAAGAATCCTCTCATTTTCTCAATTTAATTAATGACATCCAAATAGATTATAGGGCTAATAGTACGTTGCTGGTTACAATGGACGTAGTGTGTCTTTACACTAATATACCGCATGATACATGTATCCAAGCAGTTCTAAATATTTTTAACGAAAACGACCTTACTGTTAGTAAAAGCATCTTCAAGATTTTTATGCACTTAGCTTTAGAGCTTAATAACTTCACATTTATGAATGAGCACTATTTACAAATACATGGCGCAGCAATGGGATCACGCTTCCCTCCCTCCTATGCAAATATATATATGTTGTCTTCAGAGGAGCGGCTAATTAACTCCTTCCCGCATAAACTCCTTTTTATAGACGTTTCCTAGACGACATATCTATAATTTGGAATAATGGGGAAGATAAGCTCTTTGAATTTATTAATTTTGCGAACGATTTTTATCCACCATATTAATTTACGTATAAATACTCCTATACAGAAATAGACTTTCTAGATATTAAGGTAAGACTTAGTGAAAATGGATTGAAAACAACCTTATACCGAAGACCTACAGATAGACGTCAATTTCTACATTATAAAAGCTATCATCGAATACAAAATAAAAAAGGTATACCATACAGTCAAATGGTACGCTTAAGACGCTTATGTTCAGACGATAAGAATTTCGATATCAAAGCAAGAGCACTAGGAGAGGATTTCATTAACCGTGAATACCCCTTACCGCTAATATATAATTCTATATCGAAAATTCGTGCGATCTCTCGTTACGCGTGTTTAGTAGAGCGGCCGAAAAGAAATAACCATGAATTACAACTAATCTTACCATATCAGTCAAAACTTCCAAACATAAACAACATTCTTAGACGACACGTGAATATTTTACACATGACAACTGCTTTAAAGGCGGTTATCCCTCGACCATCAGGTATAGCGTTTAGGAGACCACCTAATTTATTATATTTTTTTAAACAGTCCCGAAACTCCATCAGACGGAGCCTGCTCTCTCTTGGTTGCATTACATGGAATCATAACCAATGCAGTTTATGTGTGAACATAATTACAGCTAACTCTAATCGTAGCACAGCAAATAACTTTAACTGGGAAATAAGTGATACCTTTGACTGTAGTTCGGAAAATGTTATTTATTTGATTCAATGTAAAAAATACCAAATACAATACATAGGAGAAACGAAAACGAGCATAAGAAAACGCATGAATCTACATAAAAGTCACATACGTAAACACGTTGCCGGATCAGCTTCTCGTCACTTAAACTCCGGAGGACATAACGGACTTTCTGATATTAATTTTATTATACACCAGGAGGGCTTTCGAACCACTTGAGATCGAAAAGTGAAGAATCTGAATTTATTTATAAATTTAATACTTTAGAACCGAAGGGGCCTTAACAGTTCGAAAGAGTCATTGCCGTCGTTTTTTCATTGACATTTAATTGAGATCTTCTAATCGGTGCCGCACTGTTGCTTTTTTTTTCTCGCTTCATCGTTTAGTGCGACACGAGCAAACGCTTAACATTGGGCCTCTCTTTGGCTCTATATGACACCAGGTATAATTGGCTTATGTCCAATCACATGTCCCGAAAACAGGTTTTGTGATTGGAATGGCGTTAATAATATTATATTTAATTACTTCTATACTATCTTGTGCAGTTTTAAAGAGATATATTAAGCTTTTAAGCGAGAATTCAGTTGAGTAGATACCCGCTAAACAGTAAGCATTTTTCCAATTAACTTCTTTTTTCCGGCCGTTTTTTCTTTGATCGAAAGAAACGGAAAACGAAGTGTTCTTGTTTGGACTGACGAAGAGCCTACCAGGCTCAATACGTTTCTGCGGCTTACGTTTTTTGGCGACCTCTCCGACCAACTCCATAAGGACAAATATTTTGTGAATAAATGTATATTTATATATATTTCTTATTAACAGTATCACACTTAACCAAAACAGTGTTTTTAGCAGATTTAAGTTCTTAAGAAATGATCATTCTAGATAATACTTTATTAGTTAAATGGCATACTATGTTGCATATCAAATTCGTAAAAACAACTATTTTTTTGCAAGCTTATTAGGCTAAAAATTTATGTGGGCGTGGTTGTTTGAGGAAACATATGATGCTAAAAATTTTGTACTATATACTTGTGAATATCCTCAGAGCTTGTTACACCTGCACCACCAAAAGCTGAACAATGAGGTTACTAGGAAAGGTTTTGCCCGCATAAAGCTTTTTCAGCTCTTTTTTTTTTCAGCCGGTACACTTCTTACTTTTCTTCGTAGTAAACCATTCATGATGAGCTGAGTCTTTGCTGATCAAAATAAATGTCTGCAAAGTTATAGATATAGTAGCAAAAGCGCGACTTTTTCTGTTAGTACCAACTTTAAATCTAACGTTTTTGTACTCATTCACAGCGGAAATATATCTGCATAACATGAACTGCCTGTAGAGTTATTTCAGTTCCTTGATCCTTTGAAATAGGTCACGAGTTCACAACGGCCTTCTTCATTTAGTATATTAAATTTTACTCTCAAAATTGCACAATCGTACTCTTGAATTACTTTATTCAAGAATAGGTCGTATAAACCATCAGGGTTAACTACCTGTAATCATTCACTCCGATCTTCCAGTAATTCTGACAGACGAACATATTAAATATTGTCACGAGTCCCAAATAATGAGGCATCAAAAAACTAAAGGAACTAAATTCAATGGCGAAATAGTGCTAAAACACACAGAAGAGGAATAACTGAAAAGGTTAACAGGGCGTCGTGGGCGTCGGCGTCGGCGAGGATGTTGGTTAGATCGCTGGCGAAACACTGACTCCGTTTTGGCACGCCAGCTTCTTATGCACGCGCGTGGATCTCTAGAACTGTCCACATGGAATGTTCGGCGCGCAGAACATTCGCACATCGAATCAGAAACAAGAGTTTTGAATACACCAGCCCGGGACATTTACAATAAAATAAAAACAAATGGTTCGTCCGCGTTCAGGCATCGAACTTCAACCCTTTGCTTGGGAGACAAGCCCGAAAACCATTTGGCCACTCGCGCGCTACATGCTTGGCTATTTCCCCTCGCGGGAATATTCCTCGCTATGAAAAGCCGCGTAGTTATAGTATTTGTTTGCGGGTGTTATGCTACAAACTTTTTTTTTGTTAATAAAAGTGAACTGTGAACGTTTATCAGTTATATCACTTGTGGGTAAACCTGCTTTATTGTAGTCTTCATAACAACTTGTCGGAGGACAATCGATGTTTCATGAAAGTCTGCAATTATTGTATTAACTTAATTAGATGGCTGTGAAATATTAGTACTAAAGTCTCCCACAATCACTACAAGCACTTGAAACAATTAAAGAAAATCTAACATATATTAAACAAAACGAAAAAAACTCATCCAGCTACCCAGAAGGGGGCCGGTAGATAGCGCCAATCCCGAAAGCATTTTTTTAAGAAAGAGCGATCTAAACTTGTATGAACAACAGTCTATTCAGAAATTACCTCATAGAAAAACGTGTCATTTAAATATATAGCAACACCATCACCCTTTTCATCTACTCTATATGTGGCTTCGCATTAATAACCTTCAAATTACGCTACGCCATGGGTCTTTGCAAACAATGTCTCGTTAAATGCTAATATATCTAATCCGTGATCTAGAGGAGACAAGTAAATATTTATGTCGTCTTCGTCTCTCATGCTGCACACATATGAGTGAAAAGTAGAGAAAGAGCCAGGCAATATCATTGCAGGAGAGCTGATTGCAAGCCAATATGTTTATTAAGGGGGAGACAGGTCTATCTCGAAATATGGGGGACATAACTTCATAAAAATCTCAATAATCCGTCTAATTTAAAAATTCAAACTGTCAGCGGGTGTCGGGTAAACTGGCGGAAATTGCGGTTGGCACCGGGAAAGCTGGCAGGCGAGTTAATGAGCACTATGATTTATGTCTGCTGGATCAAGACGGTTAGTTGCTTCACGTCAGTCCAACAATTGACGAAGGACGGAGGTACGACTCTCCCTTGAGAGGGGTCGTTCCAAGAAAACTACGAAATGATTTATATGATTCTTTCTTGACTTCACTCTAGCCGGTCGTGGCAGTGACAGCAAGACTTTTAATAAGTTATGTCGCGTCACGACCTGGCCGGGGATGCTGCGCTAGACATTAAAGTGGCTTGTAGCTGTCCAGCTTGCCTAGAGGTGTGAACGGTTGAAGCTTGCTCGCTGAGCGTGAACGGTGGAAGCGAGCCTAAGGCCCACTTCAGACAGAGCGATTTCCCCCAGCAACTTAACGTCGCAATACCAGCAACACAGGCTCCCTGCGTTCACACGCTGCAACCGAATTGCTATGACTTGCCATCATCGTCATGACATTTGATTTTTCTTGCACTATATAGACGCACAACTACGGGCTAAAAACGTGTCTTTATATCTTTGAGTGGCGTTGAGAATACTCACACATGTTTCTGAAAATGTTTATTTCCAAAAACGATCCATTTCGAACCAGGACCAAGTCTTCAGCTGTCATCCTCACCATCACAGGGGTGTCACGTGAATATATTGCGTCCCTGATTGGCTGCTGCCGCTTCAAACTTCTCCAGTTTGTTCCAGTTGCTTGCCTGTTTTGACTCGAACCTGATCTCAGAAATTCGTGCTGATCTGGGAAAACCTAGGGAACAACCCGCCAGCAACCTCGAAATTGCTAGAAAAGTTGCCCCGTCTGCAGCGGGCCTTGGGGAACTGAAATCAAGGGCAGTGGAGCTCTGGGTTCAAACCCACCTGGAGACGTTTATTTTCTTTTTGCCTCTTTCTAGTGTACTGTACACGACTTAATTTTCGCCTCTCAAATTTTCGCGAATCGGGCCAAAGCTAAAAATTTGAAATTATTCGCGCGCTCTAATTTTCGCGAATCAAGCGTAACTTCCGTAGTGTTCACATATTGCCCGAGTTGTTCGCGGGACATATTTTTCGCGCTTGTAGGCGATTCGCGAAATCCGCAAAAATTAGGTCCTCGCGAAATTTTAGTCGTTTACAGTATATATATATCTATCTATATATATATATATATATATATATATTTATATAGATATATATATATATTTATATTTAGTAATAATATTTTTTTGAAGTTTTAACGTATAGACGTTCACACACTGTGGCTTATTCACACACTGTGGCTTCCTAGTGCTTGCAATAGCTTCTTGCGGAGTTATTGCAAGCTCTGCAAAGGGAGGGGCATCTTCCCACCCTTTGCAGGCTTTAAAGCTGTGGCTTGCACAGCTCAGGCAGGTCGCACCTCGCACACTGGCTCCATCATCAAGCATACGGGCAGCATGAGTCGCGCCACACCGTAAGGCTAGATACGGTCGGGTCACACCACCTGGGACCATTCGCGCTGCACTCAGCTATGGTATGGTGGCATGGTCAGGGCATGAAGCTGGGGTACAACTTGGAAATGCTCATCTTCATCACATTTGAAGCACATTTTTTTATTACTTTTTTTGTCGAGTTGTCAGCATTTTAAGGGTGAGGAAGCAAGCAGCAGCGATAGCAAGAAAAAAATTGAAACCCGCTCTTATTGAGAATTTATTGCGAGCACTAGGAAGCCGTGGAGTATTCTTAAAACGCTTCTAAAGATGAATTAGCGCATAAAGTATATGCTAGTGCCTCAAAAATAAAAAAAAAACAAAAACACTTTGAATATAATTAATAAGAATAAAAATATACACCAGGAGGACTTCAGTTAGAACTAGAGAGTGTAAATTTGAAATTTGACACCATAAACCACTTGGCCACCACCCAATTTTATTTTTTGGTCGTTTATTGAGGTATATGAATTTCGTTTGCAGCTGTCGGCTGCAAGAGAGATTGCCTTATTTTCATTTACTTTACTATTCCCACCAAATATGACAAGTGACCAAGAATAGAACCTCATTTGTCGGCCTCGCAGTAAACTCTGCTAAATGGGGCAAAATATATATTATACATTTTTTAGCGAATATGCATTGTTTTAGCAAAATGAGCTACACTATTTGACTCAGGTGAAAGAGAACGAGCCTTTCCACCTGGGTCTGTTTTCATCTGTCGCAGACACTATTTCCTGCTTTTTGCGGTTTGTATCAAACTTTTGTGTCTCTGTCCGGTCAACGCATCTGTGGTAGACTCAGACTGGTTTCTTTAGGATATGCGCAGGTATTCTTCGCAGCAAATGGCTGCCAATCAGGAACACGAGTTTGTTCTCGGCCACCAAGAGCAAGTATTTTCAACGTGAGCTATTACCCGCCTATATGAGTTTTGTGTTTCATTCCTCTTGGATGCCATTTCCTATGTGTTCTGGTCTTGCATTAGTATTTTGTTGTGTCTCTTCTGCAAAAACACCCAAGTTTGACAAAGAACGGGTTCTTTCTTATACATGCAGGTCTTGGTGGCAAGCATCAGCCAATCAAGGCCAGAAGTCTGCTCTTTGCTGCTCATGGCAAATATTTTCAAGGTGACTGATTGATGCCTATCTGAGTTGTGTGTTTCATTCCTCACAAACACTCTATTTCCTGTCTTTATAGTGGTCTTGTGTCAAACCTTTGTGTCTCTGTCCGGCCAAAGCATCTGTGTTAGACTAAGACTGGGTTCTTTAGGATATGTGCAGGTTTTCTTCGCAATAAATGGCTGCCAATCAGGAACACTAGTTTGTTCTCGGCCACCAAGAGCAAGTATTCTTAACGTGAGCTATTGCCCGCCTATATTTTACTTATTTATTATTTATTTATTTATTTATCTGGTGATAGTGCCAGCATTCTATGGAACGCCCAGGCAGGAGGTGTACAAAAACAATATTCAAAAACAAGCGGAAGTAGTACAAACAAACAAACAGACAGAGCCACGACTCAACAAAGTGCGAGAGTAGTGCTTCACTAAAAGTATTTAATGATCTCAAATTTACAACACTTTCAAGAAGCTTATTCCACTCACACGTGGTTCTGGAAAAAAGGATGCTTTGAACAAAGTGGTTCGACAAGTGTTAATTGGTGTTAGCCTCTCGTGGGCCTTGTTTCGTTAAATAAAGTGTAATCACAGAGACACAGTCGCAAATTATCCTGTATCATATTATAAAGAAACTTCAGCCGTTCTGTTTTTCTCCGGTTTGCTAAATCGCTAAATCCCGATCTTGGGTACAAATCTGAAACGGATGACATAAAACCATAACGGTTGTACACAAACCGTAATGTTTTTTTGTTTTTTTTTTGCGCAGTCTCTAACATATCGATTCACAGCTTTGTATGAGGGTCACATACAATACATGCATATTCTAGCATTGGTCTTATGATGGTTTTATTAGCAGTCAGTTTAGTTTCAGGTGAACGCAGGTTAACATTTCGTTTTAAAAAGCAGAGCTTCCGCATCGCTTTACGAGCTATAAACTCAATATGTCCACTTCATGACAAATGAGAGGTAATTAAAGCTCCCAGGTATTGATATTGGTTAACAGTACGTATCGAGTGGTACTTATTTGATAGAATATGTGAAAAACAAAGGGTTGTTCATCTGCGTCACGCCATTTGAACACACTATTTACGGTACAGTACCATATTCCATTTTATGCACCATGAATGAACCAAAGGTACACAATAATTTAATTCTTCCTGATCAGACGGGTTGTTTACCTTAGCAAATAAAGCACAATCGTCAGCAAAAAATCGGCTTTGTACATTGGGGTGGTGTGTCTTTAAATCGTTAATAAAAATTAAAAAAAAAGTGGCCCAAGGACCGAGAACAGGGGCTCGCCCGAGGAAACGGGTAACTCGGGGGATAAAACAGTCAACAGTAACACACTGCAATTAGTGTTTCTTTCCTCTTGGATGCCATATCCTATATGTAGTCGTCTTGCATCAGTATTTTGTTGTCTCCCTTCTGCAAAAACACCCAAGTTTAATTAACACCGGGCTCTTTCTTATACATGCAGCTCTTCGTGGCAAGCACCAGCCAATCAAGGCCAGAAGTTTTCTCTTTGCCGCTCATCGCAAGGGTTTTCAAGGTGAGTGATTGATGCCTATCTGAGTTGTGTGTTTTATACCTCACAGACACTCGATTTCCTGTTTTTATAGTGGTCTTGTGTCAGGCTTTTGTGTCTCTGTCCGGTCAAATCATCTGTATTAGACTAAGACTGGGTTCTTTAGGATATGTGCAGGTATTCTTCGCAGCAAATGGCTGCCAATCAGGAACACGAGTTTGTTCTCGGCCATTAAGAGCAAGTATTTTGAAGGCGAGCTATTGCCCGCCTATATCAGTGATGTGATGGCTGCGCCCATTGCGCCAAACTGCGTCAAGGGGCTAACCCTGCTACATCCGGCTACATTTAGCCAAAATACGGGTAATCAGCGCCAAGCCTGCGCCAAAGGGCCAATTTTGGTCGCCTTTCAAAACTGAAACTAAACTAAGTACCGTAACTGAGCATGCATAAGCTAGGCGGCGCAAACGGCCGCCCGACACAAAATACCCTGCATCATTCGTCCATGGTTTTTGCATGGTTTTTTCCGCCATGCCGTCTCTTCTTTCACGCTCTCGTTGTCTCGTAAGCGTAAGTCTCGTCTCGCGTTTATTTTTTGTTGTTTTTTAATCCTTTTTTTAACCATAGATGCCGGCGTGTGTGTGTGCTGCAACGCTAGCGTGCTGGGAACCAGCCATGATGTGACGCTGTGAAACGAAACTATGTTTCGGCGCGGCGGGAGTTGCTTTTGGAGCTGAAGCTCTCGCTCCTGAAATCAACGGCCACACTACATTGCAGATATGGAGCTTCCTAAACTGAAACATAAAGGACCGCCGCATGTTCATCAACATTCATGTTCTGGTTTAAAACATACGCTGCTACAAATATCCCTCTCTAACTCAGACTGCTGTGTCGAAGTATTGATTGCCTAGGTTTCTCTTGGTGGGTTTTCTTTCGAGGGGGACCCCGGTACGTGAAAAATGTGTCGCGAAGAAAAGTTAAAGTGAGCTAAAGCAAAGAAGGGAATGTCTGCATGCTGAACCCGCAGAGCGCGCTTGTTTGTCTCGAGTTCGGTCGTTGCACAAAGCGACCCTGGCTCGTGATGTCTTGCATCAATGCGCTCAGGTTCTTTTTTTCTGTGTTTAGCTCGTACCTCGCCTGCCACCCTTGCTAGCACGCGGCGCTGGACTCTTTTTTTGTCGCATGCTGGGCAGTTACATTTTGCATAGACTTTTGGCAACCAGTTGGCGACGGAGCGGAGAGGCATAGTATGAATTTCGATTGAACAGCCGTTTCGCTCGTGCAACAAAGCATGTGCACCTGCAAGCCTGCCGGAGTTGCCCTTACGTGCATGCGAACCAACGATGCGAACATAATTGCACGACAGAGACACCAGCCGGGACGCTTGCAATTCATTGTTTTACATTTAATTACTTTTGTCGAAAATCTGGCACGTTGGCAATCAGTAAAACGGTGCCAAGTGGTTTTTCGGAATTGCTTGGCAACGCCTACAGCACTGTACACTTGTGGGATGTCGCAATGTCTCTTTGGAGACATTGAAATTGGACATTCATTTCTACCCTAAGCTAAAGCAAAGCTTGCTCCAGCCTTGCAGAATGTTTCGAAAACCAAAAAGAAATGTGTCATGTCTTTGGCATTTCAGTTACATCTTGAAAAACTCCCAGGTGGCCGAACTTGACCATGATTGGTTTATTTCGGCGAGCAAGATTCTCTTCACGTGTCCAGCATTTAAAGCAAATATTTCTATTTTTATGAAAATATCTGCTTTAAAAGCTACTTTTGCTGCTCCAAAACACTGTTTTGGCTGCTCCGAAAGGTGCTACAAAACGGCTTAGGCCAATCACATTACTGCTATATGAGTTTCAGCATTTGTCAAGGAGCGCAAAAATCAAACCCCGGGGGTTGGCCATTGCAAAAATGTTGACTCGGAAGCGCATAGGGAGGAAGCTTTACAAAAGTATCCACCTGCCTCTACAAGTGAAACCGAAACTAAGAATGTGGGCTCCATTTGAAAAAAACAAAATCATTGTCAGCCCGATTGAACTCGGGGGCGGCAGGGAGCAAACAAGCCACGGTACGAGTAGGCTTGGTTCAGGCTTTTGTAGGGGCGGTCGATGACATGGTGTTTTCTAAAAAGTAATCTTTTTCTAAAAGTGTTTGTGGTGGAATATTCGGGGATGGGCATTGAGTCGGGATGTTAAGGTAAAAATTTCATCCACATGCTGAGATTCATGTGCCTTATCCCCCTAGCGAGGGAGACAAGGCCTTCAAAATTTTAGGTTCGCAAAAGAGGTGCGTCAGTATTGACGTCTCATTTTACATCAGGCCTTTCATTTCAAAACTCCCTATAAATGACATGCGTAAAATTCGTTTGGGTGTACTTCCTCCCAGCAAGTATATGGTTCTGTCTCAAAAGGTCTTATCTGATGTTGACCGCACCTCAGGCCTCCACCGACGATTCATCAGGACGAGACCCAACCGGGGCACTAGGGAGGAGCGGCTTAAGCAAGGCAGGCTACATATACGACAGCTTCTTGCGGACAAGAAACGAAAATAGATAGATGGTGAGTGCTTCAATTGCTATGCCTTTTGGCATGCGCATTCTGTTTGTTATCAATGAAGATTGCTACTGAGTTCAATTTCAACTATTGTAAAATACCGAGCATGCGCTCAGATCGCAGAAGCCTACCCTCTGATTCGAAACGATCTGCAAATAAGCAAAGGGCATACTAGACACCCATCCACCCGTTTTCAGCAATGCTCAAAATATTAAAAAGCACATCAGGCGCCAGGTGCTTTGGTGTCTTTGCAACAATGGCACCGGTTCAGAACTGACAGACCCGTGACAGGCACAAGCCTTGGCATGGCCTTTGGGAACCAGGGAATCAAGATTAAAGAAGTAGCGCAGAAATTGGAGGCGGGTGGTGAAGGTGAGCAGAGTTAATGGCGAACAAGGATGAAGGGGGTTCCGTCGCATGAGGCATCTATGTCCCGTGCATGTAATTTTGAATGTGCTGTACGCAGCTACTCTAAAAAAATTGTTACTTGAAGTAACTAATCGCAAATCTCTCTTGCAGTTTCCACGGCCCACAAGCCAGCAGGCGCCAGTTCGCTCTCGTTCAAACGTGAGGATTCCAGGTTTTCTAGTTTGCTCTGAAGCAGCAATACTGAAGCCAAACAAGCGGTACAGCATATTTAATTGACAGAACTCAGGACGGCTGGGGACGCTTTCACTGAAGCTTGTTTTGCTGCAATACACGCTTGTATTGCAGCAAAACAAGCTTCAGTGAAAGCCTCCTCAGTCGTTCTGAGCTCCGTCAATTAAATATGCCGTATCGCTTGTCTGTCTGGCTTCAGTGTTGCTGTAGGCGACAAAACCTGTGCCCAGTTTGTCACAAGAGTCATATTATGCCACGCACATGTAATTTTGATTTTATCCGGCTTAGTGTACTCTAGGTGGTTGGTCAAAGATTATTGGTACTTGGACGCAACTAATCGCAAATCTTTCTGGCAGTTTCAAAGGCCTAAGAGCCAGCAGGTCCCAGTTTGCTTTTCCTCAGAGGTGAGAATTCCAGATTCCCGAAGCAGGAATACTGAAGCCAGACGACCGGTACAGCATTTTTAATTGACGGAGCTTGGTACGACTGGGGGCTCCTGCATTGAAGCTTATTTTTCTGTAATACACGCGAGCGACATTGACCTATGCCCAGTTACGTCGCAAAAGGTTATCTAGGTCCCGCGCATGTAATTTTTTTAATCATTCCGACTTAGTGTACTTAACGGGGCTACTCAATGTAATTGCTACTTGAAAGCAACTAATCGCAAGTCTCTCTTCCAGTTTCCACGGCCAACAAGCAAGCAAGCACCAGTTCGTTTTTCCTCAAAGGTGAGCATTCCAGATACTTTAGTTAGGTGCAAAGCAGGAACTGTGAAGCCAGACGAGCCGATAGGTATATTTAATTGACCGAGCTCAGAATGACCGGTGGCAGTGGAATGGAAGCTTATTTTTCCGCAATCAAACGCAGACATAATTTTTAATCTATCCGGCTTAATGAAGGATTGCTACTTGTTGAGAAATAATCACAAATTTTTATTTTGCAGTTTCTATATGGCTACAGCTAGCAGGTGCTGTTTTCATTAAAAGGTGAGGATTTCACATTCTGTTTTCAAACAGCATGTTTTTGAATGAGTGTCCTAAAAAATTAACTTTCTTTTGCAGTAAATGCCAGATCCTCCAGTTCAGGAATATGTTAAATATATTTTGTATGGATAAACCTAGTGTTTTGCTTCTTTATTCATAATTTGACAACAGCAACATTTTTTTTTATTTTATCACTGAGAAATTCACACAAGAAGAGACTGCGTTGCAAAGAAATGTCGTGCTGAACGTGAAATTCCAACTCGTATATAGTTTTATTGGCAGCCGATATAATATAGTGGATGCCATTATACACTGGAATTGTAAACCCTTATTGAATTTCCATAGACACTTGGGGATCCAATAAGGGTGTATACGGTATTGGAATCTAATATTTTCAGCATAATATGGATATTGGAATCCCATAACAAACCCTTATTGTAATACAATACAATAAATGTAATGTTTCCCAATACACTGTCCATATTATATTGTAATACAATAAAAAGATAGTGTTTACCAATATCCATAATACGCTGTTCATATTAGGGTTTTCCAATAGGGATATCACAAAACTGCCTATTCATCTCAGAGCAATAGAAAAACATGCGCAGTCTCTTTTTTTTTGCCGACTAAGTTGTGTGAAACCAATGAAAGCCCTACAATACGCGCAGATTCCGTATGTTTTTATCATAACTTGTTTCGAAGAGTCTGATAAGTACAGATTCGGATAAGACTCCTTTCTTTCACCGCGGGCGAAGTCAACTGTTGCAACTCGCGGACAAGCGCCCTTCGTCGACTACTTTACTTAGAAATAAAATCTTCCCTAAAAGGGTGTGTCGCTATTTTGAACATGCTTTTATTGAGGAAATAAGCTATGCACAGTTGTGGTTTTGGGTTTGTTGGGTTGCTTGAATTGTCTAGATTGAGTTGTCACCACAAAAGGACGACCTCAAAATCGATTTCTTTAAATACCTGTCACTCTAAGGAAAAAAGCACCCTGTATTAAACAAAAAATGGAAACCGAGAGGAGTGAGCAAAATTTTTTAGATCATTTATTTAAACTAGTAATCACCAGACTTAACTACTACTTCTAAGCAGTGAAGCTCAATGAGCACACTGCAATGTTTACGGTGAACAGTTAAGAAACTCCAAACTGCATGTAAAACGGAACTAGTGAAACCAGAAAGAAACAAGACACCTAGCAAAAGGGATTGGAGAACAAACACGCCAGAGAAAAGAATGGAAAAATAAAAAGACTACTCACAAAATGATCCAAACCTTTAGAGCTTCTAAGTATAGTTTGGTCACAACACCCTGAGCAGGAGCTTGGGGAGGGGGTGCCGAGTAAGAGATGTTCCTCCCCCGTATTAACTTCAGTTCCTAGCAGGCACGTGTCCGGAGGCGGGGGGGGGGGGGGGGGGGGGGGTCGAAGGGGGTCCATGGGGCCCGGCCTCCTCCCGAAATCTTCCATTTTTCTTGGGCGTCCTCAACCCCCCTCCGCCTAATAAGCATTTAGACATGGGCGGGCCCCCTTAAAACAAAATTCTGGCTACGTGCCTGGTTCTAGGATACCGGTGCTAAGCGGTGAAGCCTGATAACCTGCACCCCTTCAGGCGTGATGCAGGATTCAAGCTTGTAACAAACTTAAAGTAGCAGAAATAAAACAGGAGACACTGAGCTCAGCTTATAATTGGTCTGGCTTATAAAAAAGTAAAATGGAACATTATTAAAGTGAATCTCATCAACAATTAAATTTTCACAGCTGTCTTTCGTAGGCAAGCAAGAAAGGTGCAACTGAAATATCACAAAAATGCAACTAGATAATATTTTACTCATAAACCGCGTGCGTCAAAGGGATCTATCACACTTTAAACATGCCAGAAAAATCAGTCTCTAAACAAATTTTAAAGTAACTTAAGAAGCAATACTGATAAAATACTCATCTCTTAAAAACAAATTCTGTAAAGATTAGTTCACATTATTATTGTTCTTATACCCCACACGAAGAATTAAAATAATATTTTGGACCACTGTGGCATTTAGTTTGGCAATCTAAAATAAACACAGTCACCCACCGATTTTTCGGACGCCGATATTTTGGACTTGTTCGATATTTCGGACCTAAAGAAGAAACCGTGACCTATACGATATAAACAGTGCATATTCACGACCAATTTTTCAGATAGCTTGAAGTTCGAAAGTTTGATTTCTCTGAGAAAACTGTCGCGAGCGATCAGTGGGAAACACCACCGAGAAGCAGCCATTTCGGATTCTATGATGGCTGCACATGGATTGGCTTGGTTTGGCAGCGCTACTTAAATACTGCTAAGTCCTACTGCTGGGTGACGCTGTATGGCTTTTTTGTCTTCAACGGCACGTAATTATCATCATCATTAATGTTTCCATTTTGCTGTCTTCGTTCGTCATTGCAGTCATTGACTTGCACCTCCCATCTCGATCTTGTCTGGTTGAATTGTGTTTTCGAACTACGCTGGCATGGACGTCATGACCCCGTCTGTTCCTCCGCTGCCGCCATGCGTTTCTAATGCCCGTGTCCCACTAGAGCGACAGACAGAAACAAAAGACAGCGACAAGCCTCAAACCCATGCAGCATGCTCGCGATGGTACCTTTGGCAGGCGTTTAGTCGTTCGGTGCTCGTGAAGTAAGCACTAGCGATTGGAAGCCCGCCAAAGATACCCTCGCATGCGTAATGCTAGTGTTTGAGGATAGCCCTTTTTTATTCCACAAAGCATATCAAATCACGAAAGACTCTAGTTTGACGCTTGTCGCTGTCATTTGTTTCGGTTTGTCGCTCTAGTGGAACAAGGGCATAACAAGCGCAGAAAGTACTTGACCATAACGCTAGAAAACAAGGCAGGGTTCTCAAGTTAAGAGAAACTTGCGAACGCAGAGACAAAACCTAAAACAAGGCGCGCAGGCGTAGCCTGAAGCAAGGAACTATTTACAGTTTTTATAGGCCGACTTAGACGTAATAAAGGAAATTTCTTTTTTTTTAGTCTGCTGATTTTTCGGACTGCTCTATTATTCGGACGTTTTTTTCGGTCCCTGCGAAGTCCAAAAAATCAGTCGAAGACTAATATTCAAACTAATTTTATTTGTATTCCATTCCATACGTCTTTCACTCGGAATAAGCACTACAAGTGCGTGGAAACAATGAGAAAACTTACTGCCTATGGCTGCCAGCTTGTCAGGAGTCAGTGCCCACTTCGGTGCTGCTCGCTTCAGCCGCCTGCAGGGCTGCCCGTCACGCTCCGGCGCTGAGGTTGACAGCACCAAAAACCGCCTTTGTCGCCCCTTTGCAGAAGATTGAATCTTGAGCTGCATAAAAACTAAAAAAAAAGGTTTAGCGCTACAAATGTATTTTTCGGGCAGTTGGACCATAATAGATGGGTGAGTAAAAATTTCAATAAGTCCCCAGCGAAAAAAACGGTATGAAGTTTATCACGGTAACGTTCAAACTGGATTATCAAACCAAGAATCTTACTGTAAACTATGCATACCATGGAGGCTTGCCAAAATTAAAGATAGTCTCGTTATTAGCCTAGTGATTATTTTCTGGATACAGGATTGTAGATTCTGAGTGACGTGAAAAAACCACGTTCTTAAAGGGAAACTCCGGCCAAAACTCAAAATGAAATAAATTACTGGTATCGCTGTAGTGACACAAAATACGACCCCGGCCAATATATTACGTTCGTGGGACGCCGCATTCTCAACTAATGCTGATATGAAAATGCGACCCGCCGCGAGCCGCTGCTCCTTAGCGGTCGGCCAGCGGGTTGCCGATCGCTAAAGGAACACTGGGCAGTGACGTCAGTATCCTTCTCTTTTTTTCCTCCGATCCGGGCGTTGCGCGGAGCGCGCTTCTTTGAGCCGCTACTTCGGCTTGCGAGTGGCATGTTTAGGCGTTGCTTTTATCTGTAGCCCGTGTAGCTTCGGTGTAGCCTTTTGTTTATTTGCTTGTGAGGACTCCAAGACTCCTTCTAGCGAGCAACTCGGTGCGCCCAAGACTGCACAGCTGTTTCATGAAACATGCCGAGTGCCACTTGTAGCGCTGTGGGCTGCTCAAGTAACCTGCTGGGCAAAACGGAGGTGCTTTTTCACAAGTTTCCAACGGGCCGGAAAGTGGAGAAGGTGTGGGTGAACGCTGTTCGACGAGTGGACTTTGGACTACGGCTTTTACGTGCTCGAAGAGAAAAAAAATGGAAAAACAGACGAGTTAGCCCAGCACACGTCTGTTCGGGTGGCGCGGCCTGCGGCGGAGAGCCTCAAAGCTTCGTCGCTGGGACTGACCCGGAGCGCAAAAGTGAGAGGGGCCCCCAGTACTGTACGTCACTGGCAGCGCGGCGTAGAGCAACGCCGCTATTACCACGGAGCCCCGATGACAATTTAGGCCTCACGACGAGTGCGGAAGGCCGCACACACGGCGACAGCCGCCGAATACGGCACCAAACCAGTTCACTCGTTTTCCAGTCGCTAGCTTTTGGGTATGCAAGCGACGAGTACGGCATGCGCACGCACGGCGCGGCCGAGTACGGCACCATACGAGTTCACGGGATTTCCAGTAGCTAGCTCTTGGGTATACGCACTAACACCTGCTACATATGCTGGATAACTACAACGTATACAGAATTAAAACAAAATCAGCTTACCTCCTATCTTTAGACGGCTAGCGTAACAGAGGTAGGTGGCGCTCGGCCTACGTACTCGTTCAACGAGAACGATCCTGACGTCACGTTCACATAGCGGCTGATTTCCAGTGATGCCGGGGTCAAGCGGCTAGTTTCGGCTTTGTTGGCCGCGTCCCAGACAAAACATTGAGGCGTCGATATCTTTAAAACTACGCCCAATAACGAGAAAAAAAATTACAACTTGCAATTCAGAGACGCTGACTGCAATAAAAACAGACACAATCCCATAATCGAAAGTATGGACCGGAGTTGCCCTTTAACCAGTTGCAGTCATGCGGTGGACGCTGTCTAAGAATATCAAATGCATTATGGGCAGGCCTTCATTTTTAAATAAGCCCCGCTATTTTCACAAATGACAAAAGATGAGGCGGCAAATAACTGAGGAAGTTAACGTCTAATGGGGCGAACTTGCTCTCAAAACAAAATGGAAGAAGCTTAGCGTCGCAGGCGTCGATGTCGGTGAAACAGCACGATCAAACGCTGGGGCGAGATTAGCTCAGGCTCGCCAAGCGGAGCCTCTTATGTAGACGCATGGGCTTCTGGAACAGTCGGCGTAGAACATTCTAACCTCAAATAAGCAACAAGGTTCTCAAATTTACCAGAATGCGACATTACAGAAGCAACAAAAAGCTGTATCAGCGGCAAGGGATCGAACCTCGGTTTTTTTGTGTGGGAGGCAAGCACGGTAACCGTTAGGTCACGGTAGCACTGCCAACTAGGCCAGCTGCGCGAGCAGCAATATTTTCAAATTTTCAAAACCCGAATGTGTTTTATGGAACTCAGGTTAATCCCAATTTTCTTCTGAAAGCCCGCCTACCTGAAAAAGAGTGGTGCGGCAAACACACCTGATGGCTAACCCCGCCTAACTCCTTGATGTGTTTGTGTTAGTTTCGTAAGTGGCGTTAAAGTGCCAGCGCACGAGGCCTGTGGAGCACTTGGAAGCAAATGGCAGTGTAGCCTTGAAATAAGAGGCACTTGGAAGTGAGTAGCAGCACAGCACTCACTTGTGGCATGCGCCTCTCGCGTTCACACAATTAAGGCTGAACCGCATGCAAGTGATTTAGCGAGCGACAAGACGAGCGATGAAGATCTCCCTCTTTCGCTCGTTACAGCGCTTGGTTTGGGATTTCTAGAAAACGTTTTTCACCGATTATGTAGAGGCGCGTTTGAAAGAAGATTGTAATTTGGAGAGTAGTACGTTCTTACTTGTGGAGGATATTATAATTTTGTTGCGGTTTTGCCTGAATCAAACGTACTTCAGTTTCGCCAACACGATTCATACCCCTGTTACACGGCACACTTAACCGCGGTTAACTCAGCTTTAACTGCGGTTACGTGGCAGCATAGATGACGCACTATGCCCTCCGACAGCTATTTCAAAAGAAGTGAAGAGAGCGCGTGCACTGCTTTGATGGGTGCTCAAGATGCTCAAGCGCACGTTCGCCCATAGCTTCGACTGCATAGCCGCAGAATGTTATCGGCAAGTATTGTGCGCTAACTGTGGCTTAGCTTAACTGCAGTTAAGTCTGCCCGTGTAACAAGGGTATTACCATCAAATCGAAGGATGCCCTATGGGAAGTCCTATTTCTGGTACCGTAGCAAACTTAATGATGGAGCACGTCGAAACACGGGTGCTAAACTCAGTACCCTTTCCGATGAAAATGTACTGTAGGTACGTAGATGACACTTTTGTAATTTTGAAAAGAATTAACCTAGATGCTTTCCACGTGGCGCTGAACAGCGTACACCACGCCATTCAGTTCACGTACGAAACAGAGACAGATAATGTGTTGCCTTTTTTGGATGTGTTGGTACGCCGGGCCAGTAATGGCAGTTTGGAAACGACGGTGTACCGTAAACAGTGTGACACCGGAAATTTTTTGTCCTTTGACTCGCATCACCCGACTGAGCACAAACGGTCTGTTGTAAGAACCTTTTTATCACGTTGTGATGCAGTGTGCTCTAACAAGCAGCTACCGTTGCAAGAGGTAGAAAATGTGGTTGGTGCGTTAGAGCGGCGCCATTATCCGAGGACGTTTATTAACGATACGCAGAGGCGAATGCAGAGGGGAAGGAGGAGTGAGTCACGAGTGCGGGCAACGTCTATTGTATCTATTCCCTATGTCAAGGGCGTGTCAGATGCTGTTCGGAGAGCTTTGCGCCCGCTGGGCGTACAAACTGTTTTTAAACCACATTATACCTTAGCCAATGTGTTCCCGAAACCAAAGGACCGCACCTCTGCAGGCGGTCAGAGTGGGGTCGTATACAAAGTGCAGTGCGGGGATTGTGACGCGACCTACATCGGCGAAACGGGCAGAAAGAGGGCAACGAGATTGAAAGAACACAAAAGGGACGTTGCCAAGGCCACCCATGCCACGCGGTCCAAGACGGAACTTGTCGAACACTGCTGGACGACAGGACACAGCTTCGACCTTGAAAATGCGACGACGCTGGCCCGAGAACAAAGGTGGGGGCAAAGAAAATTCGTCGAGTCCTGGTTCATTCGCCGTGACTCATCGGTGTGCAACACCAACCGTGGCCCCCTGCCGGACGTTTACGGGAACGTGTGTGATAAGTAGACTGGTCGATCTCACCTCATTTGTGTCAGTGTATACTGAAGATGCCACCTGCATAGGCGGCGAAACGTCTGTACTTTTTGTTATTAATTTGTTATGTTAAGTCGGAGTAAACCTTTTCAATCATGATTCCATTATCGCCAGCCGTCGCGATCGGACGCGGAATGTCTAGCTCTGACGAAGCGGTCTCAGCGGCCCAGCCGGGCCGCGGTATCAGGAACGCTGAAGATAAATATTACACTGTCATTCTGCCGTCGCTGCCAACCGGGTAACTCGGAATAAATACGTTTTTTTTGCAAGCGGATGTTAAGGCGCGTCCGTACCGCGCTGAAGACTTTCGCGACTCACTCTCTCGCCGAGGACTTCTTCGCGAGGTCGTCGCACTCGGGGCGTATCAAATGAATCATTTCTGGGCAGTCGCCTTCGACACAACCGAGGGGTCCAAGAAACTGCTGGCGGAGTCCGAGCTTGCCGTCAAGGGGCGGCGGTGCATCGTTGTCGACGCGGGTAACCGGGACGTACGCCTGAAGATCCACTGGCTACTCTTCAACGTCGCTGACGACGCTGTGAGGGCAGCCCTGGCGCCTTACGGCAGGGTCCTGAAGGTATCCAGGGAGCGGTGCCGCGTCTACGGTTACCTCAGCGTCAGCACTATGACGCGGACGGTGGTGCTGCGGCTGAAGGGGGCCGTCACCCCCGACGACATTCCGCACCAGCTGCGTGTCGCCGGTGAACTAGCCCTCGTCGTCGCCCCGGGCAGGGCACCGCTTTGCCTGCGGTGCCAACAGAGGGGGCACATCTGTAAGGAGTGCCGCGTCCCCAAGTGCAACATCTGCCGGTGGTTCGGCCACGACGGCTCCCAGTGCGTCAGGACCTACGCGGCGGCCGCAGCGCCCGTGGGAGGCGTGGAGAAGTCCGAGCTTCTCATGGACGAAGCTGATGCGGAGGAGGCCATCTCGGGTCCGGACGCCGGAGTTTCGCCAACGCCGAACGCAACGGCTGCACCCGAGGGCGACGCGGCTCGGACCGCGGACAACGTGGCACTGGGGGCGGGGACGGCACGCCAGGCTGTGCTCCCGGACGGTGCGTCTCTCGAAGCGACGAAACCTGCTGACGAGGCAGCTGTCGTGCGCGACGACACCATACCTGAGCCGGCTGGCGACGCACCGATGGAAGTCCTGGACGCCTCGACAGGCGGCCTTGCCACGAAACGCACGGGATACGTCGTGGGCGGGGAACCATACGGGACGAGTCAGGAAGAACCACCTACCATGGCGGCGCCCCTCAGGAGGAAACGGCATGACGTCAAGTCGAACGCTTCTGCAGACGAACGAAAGGTGGCAACGCCACCCCCCTGACCTGGCGTGCCTGGGCCTTTTCGATCATCTGAGTCCCCGTGTTCGATGGGCAGGCCGTCAGAACCCGAGGTAAGCACCATACTGTCTTTCTCTCCCTAGACTGACAATAAACCTTGAGGCGGCCTTCCGCGTGGCGACGATTAATGTTCGTGGGCCGGCAGCCAGGCGATGGCGATGCCAGCTGAGCCGGTTGTGTTCTGAAAACGAGCTGGACATTATCGCCGTTGAGGAAACCAAAATTGAAAGCCAGGAGCAGACTGACCGTATGGTGCGGCCTTTTCAGAATTATTTGAACGTTTGCGTGGCGCCTGCTGTGGGGTTCTCCAGCGGATGTTGTTTGTTTATTCGCCGGTCGATCGGGGTTGTAGAAACAGCCGTGCATTCTTGCGCCTCCCAAATGACACCTCTAAACAAAAAAATTTTCTGCGTGTAAAGATGGTCTTTTAAGTCGTAGAAGGTTTGCTTACTTTTGACAGTTATTTTTTTACTTTTTATTATAAACTTTCCAATGGTCCACACGTTTAGCATTATACAGTGGAATTGTCGCGGCCTTTTTCGTAACATCGATGACATACATTTTTTTCTCATGAGCTCTGTCCTGTGGCTTTGTGCCTACAGAAGACTTATCTGAGTGACACCCACACAAAAGTGCTACATCGTCATAAGGTTTTTCGAAAGGACCGCATTTCATCAAACCCCTCGGGTGGTGTAGCTGTGGTAGTACAGAGTGGAGTTGCCTGTGCTCTAGTCCCTCTACAGATTCCACTTGAGGCAGTTGCAGTTCGAATTCTTGTTGACCGTCGCATTACCCTTGTGTCCCTCTACTTTCCACCCAACGCTCCGCTGCATTTGCAAGAACTTCAGGGACTGGTCGGCCAGCTGCGAGCCCTTTTTAATTCTTGGGGATTTTAATTCCCACCACCCCTTACGGGGTAGTCCTCGACAGGACTCTCGTGGTGGAGTCATTGAACGACTTTTATTATCATCCGGGGTATGTCTTCTGAACCAAAAAGAAGCAACATTTTTTAGTGCTGCCCATAACACGTTTCCGGCTATTGATTTGTCCTTATCGTCCCCATCGTTACTCCCATGTTATTCACAGTCTTGGGTAAGTTACTTTTAAAAAGTAATTCGTTACAGTTACTTTCAGAAAAAAGTAACGAAGTTACCGTTACAGTTACCGAAACAAAAAAGTAACTCGTTACAGTTACAATTACTTTTAAAAAGTAACGACGTTACTTTTCAGTTACTTTTTATAACACAAAAAATAGGAAAAACTAGAAAACGCCCCTTACCAAGTTTTATTGCATAAAATTAAACAGTACGCGTTTTACTTCATATTGTAACTTAGCAGAAGTTGCTTGTCGAAATTAGTGTTTGAAAATTTCCTCGCCACGCAAATCAAAATACGAAACATGCGCAGTGTGGAGTACTGGCGCTAATCTAAATACGAAACATGCGTAGTGCTCTGCGCGTGTATTGTTGTTTCACGGTTGATTCACCGGATTAAAAAGCGTTTTTACAGAAAAAGGGAAAACCACTAAATAGATGGTGCTTCAAGACACTAGGATGTAAGTGTTCAGTCACAAAGTTAAAGCGCGTGCCTAAAGATAACTAGATTTTTTTTCTTATGATATCTGCACGTGGCTATATTCGGGTCGTGGCTCGTGAAAAAGAACGTATTCACAGGTTTGTGAAAGGCCAACTTGACACTCGAAATGTCGGAATAGACGATTTGAAAAGTGTAAGTAAAATCTAAATTGTACTCGATCAGTGATGTATTATTCATAAAACACTGGAAAGTAACGACAAAAGTAACGTCGTTACCTTCATCGTTACCTCAGAAAAAAGTAATAGAACTACAGTTACAAGTTACATTTTTAAAAAGTAACTCGTTACAGTTACAAGTTACCAAAAAAGTAACGAAATTACAGTAACGCGTTACTGGTAACGCGTTACTACCCAAGACTGGTTATTCATGGCAAGTTTTAAACAACCCTTTTGGCAGCGATCATTTTCCCATTGTTTTAGAAAGTGTTAAACCGATTCCATCGATTCCGACTTGCCTTCCTAAACTTTCTTTAACATCCAATGTAGGAGGTCACCTTTCGGTGCACTGTAAAACCTGTATGTGCACGACATCTTTAGAAAAAACATGAATCATTGGCCGCTTTAAAGAAAAACAACCGCGCGAGGTGCTCGAAGCGTTCACCATCTTGAGCCTGACCGATCGCTGCGTTAGCCAGCCGTCGGTAGCTTTGAGCGAAAAAGAAGTTGCCTTCTTGCGATCATTTGACTGCGGATGATCTGTTTCCCCCTGGTGACGTTTTCCCCTGTAAAAAATACTGCTTCATCTTTCTCTTCTTCACTTAATATACTAGAGTTGTGAGTGCGCGCCTGTCTGTGTTCCGTCTTCCTTCCTCGTTTGTCCTCGTCTCTTTGTGCGCGATTTTAACCATGTTCAACGTTTACCGACTCGCCCAACTTACTACTCTTTTACAGCCTTGTTCCAGCGAAGGAAGTGTGGGACCGCCTGCGAAAAGTCCGAGGCGACTATCAACCCTTCCGAATCCCTGTTTTTCCCTTGCCTGCCGTATCTCTCAAAGATCAGGCAAATGTTCTTGGTATGCACTTCCAACATGTATCTAGTTCTTCCAACTTTAGTGTAAAGTTTAAGAAGTTTCAGTCTACTGCTGAAAAGCAATCGATCACGATGTCAGGATATGACCGGGCAGCTTACAATAAACCGTTCAGTATGTGCGAACTGGAAGTCACGCTTGGTGTAAAAAAGCAGTCTGCACCAGGTACAGACAGGATTCATTACGAAATGCTGAGGCACTTGTCCCCAGCATCATTAGGTCATTTGCTTATATTTTTTAATCATCTATGGAAAGTATGTGCTTTCCCTCGATGCTGGAAAAGCGCCCACATTATTCCTCTTCTGAAGCCTGGTGAAGACCGCTCTCTTCCAGCGAGTTACCGTCCCATTGCGCTCACTAGTTGTCTTGGGAAGAGTTATGAAAGGCTCATCAACCGGCGTCTGGTGTATTTTCTGGAGGAAGAAATTTTTTTGGACATTAATCAGTGTGGATTTCGGGAGGGACCATCAGCCAGAGACCATTTGGTTCCTTTGGACACTTTTATCCGTGAGGCATTTGTACATCGGCAGCATTGTGTCTCGGTATTCTTCGATCTGCAAAAGGCCTATGATGCTACATGGATGTATGGAATTCTTTGGGATCTGCACAACTATGGAGTACGAGGCCGCATGCTCCAGTGTACACAGAACTTTTTAAGCGACCGGACTTTTCAGGTCCGCTTGGGTTCTACACCATCCGATGTGTTCCCACAAGAAAAGGGAGTCCCTCAGGGAGTAGTTTTAAGTGTTACTCTGTTTGCTGTAAAAATTGACAGTCTTGCGAGTGTGATACCACCGTCTGTGTTTTACTCATTGTATGGGGATGATGGGCAGATCTCCGTTTCTTTGTGCAACCTCTTCAGCTGTGAACGACAACTACAACTTACATTCAATAGGATGAGCAAATGGGCAGATGAAAACGGTTTCAATTTTTCTCCCGAAAAAACCTGTCTGCGTTCCCTTTTCGCTCCGCCGGGGATTCCCCCTTGATCCTTCTTTGCATTTAAACCACATTGACATACCTGTTCACCAGGAACACAAATTTCTGCGCATAATTCTCGACAAGAAACTCACTTTTCTAGCTCATTTGAAGGAACTGAAGCGCAAATGCTTAAAGTCTTCGAGCATTCTCAAAGTGTTGTCCCACAACTCGTGAGGGTCTGGCAGGCGCTGCCTCCTGCGACTCTACAATTCCTTAGTTCGGTCTCGCCTCGACTATTGTGCAAATGTGTATGGATCTGCACGTCCATCTGCACTAAAGATGCTGGATCCGGTTCACCACCTGGGGCTCCGACTGGCTACAGGTGGTTTTTGCACATCACCTGTGTAGAGTTTGTACACAGACAGCTTTCAGATGTCTCTTGAGAAGCGGAGACAGTACCTTAACCTTTCTTACGCTTGCAGGGTCTATTCTAACCCACAAAATCCATCATACAGTTCCATCTTGACCTGTTGATTTTCCCAACTTTTTGAAAACAAACCATGTATTGTTCGTTCTATAAACTTCCGCATTCAAAGCCTTTGTGCCTTCCTTCAGTTTCCACTCAAGGATGCTGTCATACTAAAGCACAAAGAAAAAGTTGCTCCGTGGGACGAAGTGCCGATCTTCTGCGACTGGTCGCTCACAAAGTATAATAAACGGGCTATTTCCCCTCAAGCTCTGCAGCAGGAGTTTCAGTCATTGCAGGAGAGATATATAGATTATACTGAATTCTATACTGACGGGTCGAAATCTTCATCTTTTGTTGGCTGTGTCGTATATTCTGGTGCCTTTGAGAAAGCTTTACGAATGGATGGTATGGCAAGCATTTTCTCTGCAGAGCTTTATGGTGTCTCTCTAGCCATTGAACATATCGTGAGTAACAAAATAATAACGGCTATCCTTTTTGTCGATTCACAAAGCGTGATACAGGCTCTTTCTTCGAAACTTCCCACAAAGAACCTTCTTGTACTACATATGCGGTCTAAAATAAACCGGGCTCTCTAACTTAGACACACCATAAGATTCTGCTGGGTGCCCAGTCATGTAGGAATTCCAGGGAATAAGCAAGCAGATCAACTGGCTGCAATTGCAAAGGACTCGGCAACATCACTTGGGCTACCCTATCAGGACCTTAGGCCAATTCTGATGAAATCACTTTTCAAGGCATGGCAGTCGGAGTGGGATGCGGAGTGCAACAATAAACTTCATGTCATTAAGCCCATCTTGGCCCTGTTTGAGAGCTCGTTCCATAAGGAACGTCGACAAGAGGTTCTCTTATGCCGCCATAGGATTGGGCATTCGCGTCTGACTCATCTACATCTTCTTTTATGGCGAAGACGAAACGTTCTGTGCTCATTGTGGGTAAGTCCTGACAGTTTTGCAGATTTTATGGCATTGTAGATTTCATCACCAACATCGCCGAAAAAGTTTTCCTGAACTTTTTAGAGGTCGCCTACCATTTCATCCTATGCTTTTGCTTGGTGATCATCCTTTAGTGCCACTTACCCGTGTTTTTGACTTTCTTAAAAAGACCGGATATATACATCAGCTGTAGCGTTTACCATGAAAACTTTATTATCTCTTTCCTAGCATAGCCGCCTTAAAGGGGCCCTCCGGAGCGTTCTGCGATGGTCTATTTATGGCGGTAACTCAATCTGCAGACGCTAAGGGTCCTAAAAATCATAAAATTATAGTCATGCGCGGCGGATTTCCCTGTGAAAATTGCTATCAAAGTCCCCGGCACGCCCCCTTTCTGAGATGACCCCGGAAAACGGGAGGGGCATCTCTTTACGCATCAGCCAATAGCAAGTGAAGGATTCCGGCGTCACTGCGCGTCTCCAACGCGGCCGATCGCCGACCCGCGGAGGAATCTCTCCGGACTTTGTGCTCGGCAGTCGTCGTTCGTCGCACCGCACCGTCGCGCTGCTACTGCAATACGCAGTCTCATTCCACAGATTACAAGGAAAAGTTTAACTCGCTGACGTGGAAGGATCGCAAAGCTGGCTTCGGAGTCGGGATCCATGGGAAGAAGGAACTCGTGTCCCGCAAACACACGCCTGCAGACGCCCCGGGAAGCAGACAAGCCGACGCATCACACCCTAGCAACAAGCTTGTGGGGAGAAAACATAGTTCGCTGGTTTTGGAGCGATAATTGCGGACTGTTTGCCGCACCACAATCAGTTTACGTTTTTCTTAAACTCTAATTTACTAGGAGCTTAAAAAGTATTTCAAAATAACGTTCGCATTTACCGCGAGATGCAGCATTTCCATTGGTCAAGATTTAGCGATGGGAGGGAATGGGGAATTGTCATCCAAGAGAAAATAGTCGCGATATATTTCTTCCGCCGTCTGCTTAATAAACGCTTATCTAATCTAAAACTTTGTACATATATAACCTTGCACCTATTACGCAATATAACAACATATACAGACGATCGCAGAAAGCTCCGGAGGGCCCCTTTAAGTAATTTTGTCTGGCGCAATGTAGCCCAAGTCGCTCTTGCGCCATTTGGGTCACAGTTGTTTCGCAGAGGCATGTTTGGGGATTTTTTTACAAATATTGGAGTGACAAATAATAAATAGTAGTTGTAATGTCGTTTTACCTACTTTTATATATATCACACTAAAAAAAATAGACGCTCTCTTTTGGATACTTTGAGAAGAGAGTGATTCAAAAACGCCACACACGACAATCGGCAAAACCTTGTCGTTCTTTCCCGCTTCTTTGAGATTTTTTTTTTGTTTTGAAACTAAACATGTCAGGACATTAAAACAAAAAGAATTGTTCTTCTTAGAACATGCTCCACAAAATATAAAATTTTTAAACAAAATAAAAAATATGACTACTATTCGTTGCCTGAATCAAAATGAAACCGCCCATATATACAGGGTGTTTCAGAAAACACAGGCCAAATCGTTCCTGCGAAAACTACTCCTAGCAACGAAAAAAGGCTTGTGGCGTTGTGGTCCTGGGCCAGGGGCCCATTTAAGAAAAGTAATAAAGTCCTTGATAATTAACTTGTCAATTATTTTTGCCCAATTAACTTTTTTATTACTGTGTTTTAGGGCATGGTTTAAATTAGAAAATTGGTCAACATCATTGAAAACCACTAAACCAACAAATTTCAGAAGGATAAAAGGCACGCGAAGCATTTTACGGCTTTCTGAAGAACCGCACAAATTCGACGGATTTTTAAGTTTCGGTTTGTTATCGGATCGTTACCGCATCTCGGCCCCGGCAGCACTGCGCCCCGTGGAGAGATAGTGCAACCAAACTCTCCTGCGTCGCGCGATGACAGCGCAGCGGCGGTTGGTTGCATATCTCTTTGCGGGGCGCGGTGCCGTCGGGGCGGAGATGCGCTCCGATAACAAACCGAAATCGAAATACTCGTCGAATTCGTGCGATTTTTCAGAAAGCCGTCAAATGCTTTGCGTGCTTTCTATCGTTCTGCAATTTGTTGGTTTAGTGGTTTTCGATGATGCTGAGCATTTTTCTAATTTGAACCATACCCTAAAACACAATAGCAAAAAAGTTAATTACGCAAAAATGTGTAACAATTAATTATCCTGGACTTCAATAATTTTCTTAAATGGGCCCCTGTCCCAGGACCAAAATGCCACAAGCCTTTTTGCGTTGTGAAAAGTAGTTTTTGCAGGAGCGATTTGGCCTGCGTTTTCTGAAACACCCTGTATATATATACCGGGTGTTTCTTTAAGCTCAACAGGTTTGTTTAAAAAAAGAAGCCATGAAAGTTACACTTATGCCGCTTGTGGAGGTGACTTATACGGCCAGGGGGACATATTATAAGAGGCTGATCGTAAAGATCAGTCGTCTAATTAATTAAAATTCGTTAATTAACTTTTTAATTAATGAAAATAAACATATGGTTCCAATTAGAAACCTGCTCAGCGTCATTGAAAACCACTAAATCAGTCATTTTCAGAAAGATGTTCGGCGCGTGAGAAGCCTAGTATTGTTTTAAAGTTACCACTCGTGGAGCGGGTACAAGGCCGGGGCTAGATAAGAGACGGAAAAATCACGCCGGCGCCTTATCGCAACCGCTAGCTTCGTACCTGCTCCACGACAGGTAACTTTAGTGCACTACTAGGATTCTCACACGCTCAAAGTGTTTCTGAAAATTACTGATTTTGTGATTTTCGATGACACTGGGCAAGTTTCTAATTGGAGCCACCCTATTGAAAAAAGACCTTTCGGCCCTGATGTATTATGGGACCCTACTACACCTTCAAGACTTCAGCACTTCAAACTTCGAGACTTCAGACTTCAGGCTTCAAGACTTCAAGATTTCAAGACTTCAGACTTCAAGACTTCAGACTTCAAGACTTCAGACTTCAAGACTTCAGACTTCAAGACTTCAGACTTCAAGACTTTAGACTTCAAACTTCAGACTTTAGCCCTTCGGCCTAACGCCTTAGCCAACATAACTTAGAAATGCAGCTTTCCGGAAAGCCGCGACAGATCAAAATGTATGTAAAGCGTTTACTCAAACCCGCGTGCAAGCAGCTGCAGACAAGTGATCAAACCAAATAAGGACAACCGAGTTGTTTGTCGCAAAAACAAACATATTTCGAGGTACTCACAATGCCGGTGGGTAAATTCCTGAGACGTATGGAAGTTCAACTAATAAAACCGAACAGATGCATCGCTTGGACTCAACGTCGACCTCGAGGGCCGGAAACACAAAGAGCGCTTCAAGGGATCGGCGCGATGTTACACTGACGAGTCCGTCAACCACGACGCACGCACAGTGATAGGCGCAGCACGTTATCGACAAACGTCGGAGCACAAGCAGCGGAGCGCCACTCCTTTGCACGCTCGGCGACGGCCGAGCTGGCGGCGCTTCACCGGGCACTGTCCTTGGCTGAAGCAGAGAGTGCGCCTGACCGCCTGGCAATCCTGAGCGACTTGAAGGCGGCACTGACCCAGCCCGCCAACCTGGAGCGTGCACCACCGCTCACCGGAGAGTTGGCGAACGCGGCGATCATGTTGTAGCACCAAGAATAGAGAAATGTCTTCCAGTGGCTCTCGGCCCGCTGCGGCATTCGAGGGAATGAGAAGCCGGATCGCTTGGCGGCTTCGGCACATGGCGACGACGCTTGTCCGACCTCCAGCGCGGCTGCGTTCTCGGACGCACGACTCCTGGTGAGTAGGGCCATCTGTGTGTACCACCCAGATATCGAAAACAGCCCCGTGCCGCCCAGACTCCCGAAGAACCTGCCGAGGAAAGTCGCCGCAGGAATGCACAGACTTCGTTTGCACAAACAGCGCCTTCACAGGAGCTCACCGAGCATCAACAGCCAACAGGAACAAAGACTTTCCCGCCGAAATACGACCGTTGCAACCGGCAGCGAATTGACCAATCCGGAAGCGGGGATGTCACAGCGACTCTAATTTCAAGGCGCCCCTCCCAGTCGGGCGCTGGTAACACCAGATTACTTTGATTTCGGGGCACTCCACATTCCGGATGCCGTGGTCTGCGTGGTCAAACCCCCTCTCCCAAAGAGAAGGAGAGATATTCGCAGTGTGGGGGTGCGGCCGGAATTTGCTTCGGCAGGGCGAAGGCACGTTTGGAAGCCGCGCTCTTATGCGGGCTAAAATGCCGGCAACTTCTCAGTAAGTCACATTTTCAACGCTCCGTTTCTGAAGCAACAACCAAGCGCTGGTGCGCCTTGAATTTGTAAATATTGAAACGCTGTATGCACGCAGACGGTGCTAGGAAGTGCTAGTAAAAATAGGCAATAGGTATAAGCCCGTCTGCTGTCCGTCGCATATGTCACACATTTCGAACCGGCTTGGCTAACTTTTGTTGGGCGGGTGGCTGGGCCGCAGGTTGGCCAACTCGCACCGCCGGATTCTTGGGGCGAGATCGTACGATAAAGCTAGCTCGATAGACTTCTATCTGTACTCAATGGGCGGCAATATGTCTAAATCGTTTGCACTCAAATAGGTTCGATCAAAGCAACATTCGCTTGCAACTGCGCCTGCATAATGAACCAATATAAAGAGCGAGACAACAGGTTTACGCTCTCGCTTTTCTGAAGCGGTCTGCCGATGAACACAGCACGTTTACGCACTACCGTCTTTGGATGAATTCTACGGGGTCCTCCCGATAATGTCTGGTGAGTTTTACAGACCCTATAGAACGGCCCTGAAAGGCCACATAGACCTTTTAGGTCGATCCTGAAGGAACGCACACCTCTCAGAAAGATATCTTGATGGGCCCCACACACCTACCAGAGGAGGCTGGTGAGCCCATCAGACATTTTAGGATATCCAAAAAGGCCTCTCAGACCCTCACAGAAAATCCTAGTGCGCCTCACAGACATTTTTTCAATAGGGATGCATATATCTATTTTCATTAATTAAAATGTTAATTAACGAATTTTAATTAATTAGCCGACTGATCGTTACGATTAGCCCAATATGTCCCCCTGGCCGTATAACTCACATCCACAAGCGGCATAAGTGTAACTTTCATGGCTTTTTTTTAAACAAATCTGTTAAGCTTAAAAAAAACACCCTACATATACCGGGTGTTCATTTTTAATTCGAACAGATTTATTTTAAAAAAAGCCGTGAAAAGTTACACTTACGCTGCTTGTGCGCCGGTACTCCGGCGCTTCGGTCCTCACGCAGGAAGAAATCCGCAGCGAGGTGCAAGTCTTCGGCGCTAGTGTCAAGCAAACCAGAGGTGCACAGATGTCACCGATAAGATGCACAGATAAAAGAGATCATCGTGGCTTGGTTTAAAGAAATACGTGCAGCAGGTGTGAACATCGACGGTAAAGTTCTCCACGAGAAGGCCGATGAGATCGCGAGCTGGCTGAGCTCGCCGACCAAACTGCGAATATTTTTATTTTTTTTTTTTATTTTTAAGAGAACTTGTTTATTGATATTGAGAAGGAAAAAAAACCGAAGCCAATGTGACCGACTATTTCAAGGTTGTGGAATAAAAGCAAGGTTCTCACTAGGTAAGCATATTTTATTACATTTTTTAGCTCATTTTGTATAATATGATTCACGAGTAATACGTTCTATTTTGCGGTTCGCGTGAAAATCGTGTCAACGAGATTCCGCTTACATAACTTATCTCGTTCTACCAGACGTTTTTGCATAACTCATAACAAGACCCGATCATATGCCGGTACTTTTGTGCACTCACCGCAACGCCATCTGATATTGTTATCGAATCTCACAATTGTTATCGAATCATAAAAACCTGACGTTTGACAGGATATTCCAGTAGTTGCCGAGATGGGACGCCAAGAATCTCACGTTGTCGCACATTCGGAAATTACATCTGGTATGAAAAGAAGATGGAAGCTTGACATAATAACGGTGTTCATACCACAATAATTCACCTCAACTAGTTTCCTAAAATAGTCCAAAGGCCACAAATAAAGTCCCTCGATAAAATTTACGCTTGCAAGTACCTCAAAGGATTGTTTTTAAACGCGCAAAAAACGTGCCTCGGGCAGGTTCTCCGTCGCCATTCGCGTCCAAGGGCAGCTCGTTTCTCTGCTGCGCTCAACAAGGTAGAGGGGCTTTGAGTGATGAACCGGAAGTTAGGAAGTGGCACACCCCCGGTTGCCGCCATGTTGTAAGCAAAAATGACCACTCGTCACGTGACCTCGCAAGAGCCGTGATGTCGCCGATAAGAAGGCAGCGCCCAGAGCTGGCGGATGCGAGTTTGTTCGGTGCGCGGCAGCCGTGATGTGCAGCTGCTTTCCTACGACTTCGGGGTACTTCGCGCTCGTTGAAGCGGTTGTAATGTGAAAATATATATAAATAAGACTTTGTGCCCTCCTTGCACAATATCGCTTTGATTTATCTGAATCAGTCCCGTGCAACACCAGTGAGAGCACTTGCCACATCGCCGTACCGGTCCTCGAATTCCCGGATGTGTTCGAGAAGCGATAGAAGTTTGAGTCAAGTTAGCATACTATTTTCGCGTTATCTTAGCTTTGTTCGGACGTTGGAATGCCTTGGAATCCACGCGGAATGTCTTCGTACGACGTAAAGGAGAGTGCTTCAGTCCTAGGTAATTGCATAATGACAGCAACTATTAGCGAGAAAGCTCCCGCGATCTTAACATTTTGCACTAATCAACAATTTTACAATATAGCTTCTAGCATAAACTATACGCCTCTTTCTAGCTTAGTTTAAACTTTGGAATGTCTGAGAATCGAAGCGAAAGGTAGACATCGCTTAAGTGCCTAGGGGAAGTTGTTTCAGCCCTGCGTCGCAGAATAATCCCAGCAACTTTTAGAAAGAAAGCTGCAATAATCTTTAACCTTTAGTGCTAATTGACGACTCCACATTCATTCGAAATACTTTTATTAAGTGCAAAGCTTGCGTTTGCTTTTCTGACCTGCAACCGAACTCTTACAAAAGATTCGAACCAATCATTCGAGAAAAAAGTTTATTACTTATGTGCTTAAAACAGTTTATTTCTCTCCTTCAAGCTCAGAACCTACCCAGGCAGCACAAAGTGTTGGGCCAATATTGGAAGAGCATTGGCGAAAAAAGATCCAATGATGGTCCACTTTAGCCAATCTGCACCCAATATTGTCTATGCCATTATATAGCATCTTCAGTGATGGCCCAGCTTCTCCAATGACCAACCAATATTGGAAGCACATTGGCATAAAATGGGAAATCTTGGCCTGTCAGTTCCATTCAGTTGCGAATATTGGATGAACACTGGCAAAACATGGACAATGTTGGCCTGGCAGTTCTATTGGCTTACGAATATTGGACGAACACTGGCACAAAATGGACAATGTTGGCCTGTCAGTTCCATTGGGTCGCGAATATTGGATGAACACTGGTATAAAATGGGCAATCTTGGCCTGTCAGTTCCATTGGCTTGTGAATATTGGATGAATAGTGGCGTAAACCGGACAATGTTGGCCTGTCAGTTCCATTGGCTCGCGAATATTGGATGAACACTGGTATAAAATGGGCAATCTTGGCCTGTCAGTTCCATTGGCTTCCGAATATTCGATTAATACTGGCGTAAACCGGACAATGTTGCCCTTTGAGTACCCTTGGCTAGCTAACATTGGATGAACACTGGAATAAAATGGTCAACGTTGGCCTGTCCGTGCCGTTGGCATTCCAATATTTGATGGGGACTGAAAATGGACACTGTTGTCTTGTCTGCAGCATTGGCTTGCCAATGTTGGATAAACACCAGCTTATATTGGTTACTGTTGTCTTGTTAGTACCATTCGCTCATCGTCATTTCAAAAACACAGTGGCATATAGACGCTTTGCAGCAGCTGTGCATGGACGCCGCCATAAGTGACCTTCAGTTTTTGTTTCCTCTTATTTCGTTTATTTCACTTCATCATTACTATAGCAGGCCAGGTTTTTGACATATTAGATTCAACTGTGTCCTTTTCTAAAGCATCGGCCTTTGTAGAGGATCGTCAACTACCGTTTCAGATGCTCGGCATCTCGGTAAGACAAGAGAAGGTCAGCAATGGCGGCTGTAATTTGGCGCGTGTGTAAAGCGTCTATAATGGTAAAAGTGTGTTAGTCTCACAACACCATTGGCTTAATAATGGAAGCATGTTGAAATAGGCTGGTTTTGGCTAATTTCGTTTTACCTCAACAAGTTGAAATTGCTCGAGCGATTGTCAATTTAATGTTATTTTTTCAAAGCGCGATTCAGGTGCTTTTCTGCAAAGTAAACAAAACAATAACAACGTACAGAACTTAATGGCGATGTTTTGCTCCTTCACTGTACTTACTAAGGAGTCGCGAGCGATATGGGCTCATCAGAACCGCCCATTGGGAAAAAAAAAAAAGAAAAATCGACGTGCGCGTTATAGTCACCATAATAGATTATTATGTTGACTTTATGATCTCGACAGAAAAGCTTCGCACTCTAACTACGGGCTTGTGGGCTGCAACTCGTGTCAGGTGAAGAACTTCTTTGCGATTGATTGGAACAAGACACTATTCTGAAATCTGGTTGTACAATGACGGCTCTATGACTTTACGGCACTACTGGTGCTACCATAAAAGCCCTAATGCCTCCTACATGGCGCCAAGGCACTGATAGCAGACGACAATGTTGGTTTGATATGGAGTCTAGCCCCTTTATTCCGCATTTGATTTATCACTCTCTTTTCAATTTTGACATTAGGCTCCGAGCTGATTTCAGAGCTTCGTGTCTGTCAGTCCTGTTCCGTCCTCTTGCTGTAGAGTTTATCATGTCTAAGCAATCTCTCCTACATTGGTTTTTGGAAACCCGGATAGCAAATACCAGCAGAGAGAAACGAAAGAATTCGAGAGAAAGAAGTATGCAGGGGAGGGGTCGCGCCGACGGCCTCGGAACTAACGTCCCTGAACAGCTTCCCCTCCCATTTTCCCCACGCCGTCACTAATCTCCCCTTTGTGGGTGAAGTGGACTCGACGACCTTGAAAGAGGAGGACACTGCGCATTCCTAAGCTGACAGTGCCGGAGAAGCTACGCGCCGGCCGGACGAGTCATCACCTGCACCGCTCTCTGCGCGTGGTTACGGGAGAGAGTGTGACCACGGGAATAAAAATAAACCTGAGATTGGTTCACCGAGCTTCTTAGCTTCCTCCGCACTCTCCGCTTAGGGGTGATGGAGTCCAGACCGCGAAACACACGCACACACAAGCACACAAGCACACAGAAAGTGGGATCGCGAGCACCAAGGCCACTCGATAAGGCAACGACTGGAAGGCGGTGGGGACGGTCTCCTCAATTTCCAACACGCGCATCCGCGAACTGCAAGTGGGCAGGTGCGCTTCGCAAATTATGCATGTTTTTTCATTTATTTTTTTTGTGGCAGAAATAGCTTTTTTGTCTAAGGAAAAAGAATGGCAAGATAATCATGCTGATACCAGCTGACACTGTGTGTCCTTTTCCAGGTTGTCCGAGTGCATTTGATTGCTTAGCAGACTGCTTTTATCGGGCGAAGCGGCTCGGCATCTCCGCCATCCAAGGGCAAGAACGGTGGTTCCAGAGTTCCGATCACCAGCAGCGCATTTCGTCTTAGTGCCAAGTGCGATCTTCAACATGCGGATTGCCAAGACCCATGGATATTCTTTCGGCAGCGCCTACATACCGGTGATCTTCCTTTGTTGTGGGCATACATGTGACCACTAGCTTCGACGGACTGAAGACACGACTGACCGCTTTCTCTTCCATGTGAGTGACAAGGAGAGGTCCTCTTGACCATTGGGGATGGGTATTCTTGCTACGCAATGTACGTTTTGTCACTTTCCGATGAGTTTGAACCGTGTCGGACTCTGTGCCAGGGATCTCCGACGAGTTCAACGCGGAATCCACAGCGATCGGCCCGAAAGGCCCTGTACAGCGCTATTTGTAGTGCTTTTTATTCTAATAGACCGCGAGAGGCGTTCTGATTGGTTATTTCTGTGCTCGAAGTTTTTTTTATTTCATTTTTCTTGTTAAAATACGGCTGTCATTTTGGCCGCAGATGTCTGCTGCAGTAAAAAGTCCTCCAGGAATGTCCAAAGCCGAATACTACGTTGAGTTGTGCTTATTTGACAAGGTTCGGCCTGTTGGGTGCAAGTTGAGTGTCAGCCATGTCACCGCGCTCTGCGAGTGTAATTGCCACTAATTGTCTTTACACGGCAAGTTATTTTATATGCGTGATTTTTTTTTTTTGAATTCTTGATTGATTCAACCATAAACTTTTGTTCAACTGTCATGTTCTTACGTGTAGAAATATCGGTGTGAACTTAGATGACGAGATTATAATTCTTAAAACTTCTTATAGCTAGATGAAAGGTTAAGGGACGCCATGATGTTGCAAGATTAGAGCTAAGCAATTGATAAAATAACCTTCGTACTATTACAATATTTTTTTTTAAATCACTATAAATATCTGGATCTGGCACCATGACAGAACAGCACACGACATAACAGCACGCGACAAAACAGCATGGTCAAAACAGCACGCGTCGAAACAGCACAGCGTCAAAACAGCACGGCGACAAAACAGCACGCGTCAAAATAGCACGCGACAAAACAGCATAGCGTCAAAACGGCACAGCGGCAGAAGAGAGCGTGCCAAAACAGCACGGCGTCAAAACAGCACGACGTCAAAACAGCACAGCGACAAAACAACACAGCGTCAAAACATGACATTGACAATATAGCTAGGGTTCGGCGTTTTCGGTTTGTATTATTTGAAATTCCGCGCACTTTTTTCCGGTTTTTATTCCAAACAAAAGTTTTCGGTTTATAGCGGTGAATATTTGTAGACTCATAAACTTCTCAGTTATATTAGGTTTATTGACGAAACCAGTATACTAACGAAAATGAAACAATTAAAAGCGTTTGTGTAAAATGTATATGGAGTACCAGGTACTGGTCTTCTTATTTGTTGCCGTCCTTGGCAGCCGACGCGACCTGTTCTGCAAGACGCACTGGGGCCTTATCGTGATCTGAGATTATCGTGGTGTACTTGTATTTGTACACAGGAAGAGCATGATCTTCAGTACCACTTCGGTCGGAGAGGCAAATATCAAAATGGAGAAATTAGCGAGCATTGTACTCGGTGCGTTTTCCCCCATTTTCACGACTGCGAGTGGGATGAATTTGCGCCGACGGCAGAAATGACAATAAAACACTCGCATTTATGCCCTCCTCTAGTAGACGGAAGCTAGGGGTGTTAAACAATGCGGGGCATTTACGGACCCTCTTGATTTCCGTCGTTTGATTCAACGATTAAACTCTCTTTTTTTAACGAAGAATTCGGCACAAATCCCTATCAGGTGAAGAACCCAGATTTCGACCTGAAGACCCCTACGCCCCCGGAGCTTTTGTTTAAAGTTGAACCGACCTCGCAGACAAGCTGAAAACTGCGACAGGAAGTGGTCAAATGGTCAGTAATGAGTAGGGTTCCGTGTTTTCGGAGTTTAGTTTTCGTCAAGTTCGGAGGGTGTTTTTCTGAGTTTATTTTTTGCCGAAAATTCGGAGTTTATCGGAGTTTATTTTTGTTTGATTCCGAATTTTCCGAAATTCGGAGCTCAATTTCGCAGTGCTTCTTATTAAAAATAAAAACAAATAATATCCAAATGTAAACGTATGCTAAACAAAAAAAAAAAAAGCACGATTGTAGCAATTAATATTTTCTTCAGTTGGATTTGGCGTTGGTGTATACTGGCAATACTAATTTGTCCTACAACAAAAGTTGCATGCAAGTGTTATTTCGATAAATGTCGATACCTTAAAATCAATAACCTACTGGAGGTGGTCGCTGGGAAGCTTGTATTCATTCCATGCCATTCCATCAACCTACCGCGCGGAGGCAAGAGGTAGAGTGGAAAAGGTTACAAAAACACAACCTCTCCTTCCTCTCAGGCACAAATAGTATCACCCAAACCGGAAACATAAACAGTGACTTTTGTCTTGACCCGATTGTACATTGACCTGTTGTCCTGACCGAAATTTGAAAAGTCTGTGAGGTGGCATTTTTCCAGGACCATTTACTCTACGCGCTGATTAAACCATTAATTGTAAAATATATTTATGTGTGTGTCTGGGGGGGGGGGGGGGAGGGGATTGAGCACATCGAAATTTAGAGTTTATCAGATAAATCCGAATAGACGAGACTTTTACCGGCGGGTGTTTTTCGAATTCATCCGAAAACCCGACACCCTAGTTATGCGTCACATCCCCCCCCACCCCCTCCCCCCCCACACACACACACACCACTCCAAACGCCCTCGAAAATACTGAACTTTTTCAGTTAAGACCGAATTTAGAAAAATGAATTCGGCGTACTTTTACCGGTTATATTCGGTTTAACCCGAAAACACTGAACCCTAAATATAGCTTTTGAAGTTCAAAAATGCACGTCTCAAATAAGGCACTGTAAAGGAATTGAGGTTCTCGGCCAATTCGTCAAAAGCCAACTCGTTGACGGCCAATTTTTTTTTTTTTTTTTTGGAATCTGTTCTTTTGGAAGCAAGTTCGGAGTGGGGAGTATACTTGATCATGACCGCTCCCTGGGCAGTACCGAAGCCCCCGCTGGTGCGTATTCTGGCTATTTTGTACCGTGAGCTACACTGGCCGAGGTTAAGCAGTTTCGCGTGGCTCGCATAATGAGCTGTGCTCCGTGCTGCGCACGCGCGAGCAGCAGTGACGGCACACGGCGCACAGCTGGTGCGCCGGAGCCGCCGCCGCGCCCCCCTCGCCGGTTTGCGCATTCCAGAGGAGTGACGTCATAGCCGCGGCAGAAGCACTGGCGCCACCGCGTGCCCAGCTGTGCGCCTCCGTTGCGCAGTAGCCAAGTCTCACGCTGCACCGGAGCCGCTTGATAGCGCCTCTCATTTTATGCGCATAAGCTCACGCTTCGTATATCCTGGCATAGCCGAGCTAAGCCACCGCAATTGTTTCGAGCAGTTTTGCTCATTTTGACGCGCAAGTTTGCTGGTGCTATCGTCTACAACAAATAATTCAATCGCACGGCAATGTGTTGCCGTTAGTTGTTAAAAGAAAAAACAGAAAGCGTGTGCGGAAACGGAGTGTTCAGCCCATGCTGCAGTGTAAGGCCACAGCATTGAGGCTTCAGCATGTTACTGCTTCACCGGTTTCCACTCGATCAAGGCCTTCGTCGGCAATAATCTGTGAGTTTAACTCAAAACGTACAACTTCTCGCCTGCAAGCTCCAGCCGCGTGTTTCCAGGAGATTTTATTCACGGCGAATGAACCCCGCAGAATCGATGTCCATGGTTCACCTTGAATACGCTCCCCATTGAAGTCACCTTATCTTACCGGTTCTATCAGAAACTATCGACGGTCACGCAACTCATAGGAACATTTGACGGTTTTGCAGCTTCTTCTAATGAGCGAGGACAGATTGATGCGATATGCCTTGACCTTTCTAAGGCGTTTGATAGAGTACCACAGACTGAACTACTTCATAAACTTTCTTTGCATGGTGTAAATCAGAACGTGATATTCTGGATCAGGGCGTATTTATCTAATCGGGTGCAGTATGTAGAGGTTAACGGTGACCGTTCAATTGTATCTGAAGTGCCCTCGGGCGTCCCCCAGGGGTCAGTACTCGGGTCAGTATTATTTTTAATTTGATATCGCGGCGGAAATAAATCAAGGGGTTACTGTGCGGCTATTTGCGGATGATTGTCTTGTATATTCAAAAATCGAGGAGGAAGACGACCAGCGCAGATTAAGTGCATCTGTCAGGTCTATTCAGGACTGGTGCTCAAAATGGAAGATGAAAATTATTACACAAAAACTGTGTTTGCACGAATAACTAACAAAACTAAGAATGTTCTTTCTTTTACTTACGAGCTTGACGGAAGTCCTTTGGTTGAAGTTGATAGTTTTAAATACTTGGGTGTGACGATTTCTAAAGACTTAAGTTGGAGTAAACACATAAATGAAATATGTCACAAAGCAATGAAAAAGCTTTGGTCTTTAAGACGGAATCTGGTTAATGGCCTACACAACGTATATTCGGCCTACCTTAGAGTACGCTGCATTGGTATGGGACCCCTATAGAAAAAATCAAATTGGTGAACTCGAAAAAGTTCAGAGGAAGGCGGCGCGATTTATTCTTTCCAAATACAAGCGACTTCATTCTGTCACAGATATGCTGAACAGCCTCAATCTCCCCTTACTTTCCGTCCGTCGAAAAATTGCTCGACTAAAGTTTTTCTTTGTTTTCTCATCACCTGTATAACATTAAACCGGATTCTAGATTAACACATCGCGCATCGAGAGAACTCAGATACGTTAGCACTAATTAGTTTGGAGTACGCAAATGTAAAATTGACGCTTGTAGGTTTTCTTTTGTCCCTAGAACTGCAAAAAACTGGAATGATCTCCCACAAAATATATTGTCATTGGACTGTTTAGATGATTTTGAGAGCGCCCTTTTGAATATGACTGATTTGGAATGATAAATAGTAGTTGAATATTTTGCTAAGTAGTAGATTTCGAGTGCTGAGAATTCATTTTGTCCAGTGCTATATAATATATTGAATGTTTGTGCTATTTCAGCCCCTTTATTTGAAGTGAATGTCGCTGAATGTGTACTGTATTGTAGTCCTGCTGTTGTATGTTTCAGTGCTCTCCTATACCCCACACCTGTTAAAGCCCCGTACTCGGGGTGAACAGTATTCATAAATAAATAAATAAAAATGCATCTGTAACCAACGCATCTCCTGTTTTTTTTTTGTTTTTTTTTTTTGGGGGGGGGGACGTTTTAGGCTTAGGTGATAATTACGAAACGACAAGTACTACGGAACCTCACCGGACAACCACAAACTAGGCAGTTCATAACTTGAACTTACGGATATCTTTTTCCCAATAACTCTTCCTCTTCCCTAATACTTCAAAAAAGACCAGACAACGCAGCCAACATCGACGCCGAAGGTATCCCCTCTAACTACGAAATCTCTTCAGAGATTAGCGTAGTTAAGTAGTAGTAACTACTGCTACCTTCATTTGTTTTTAGCAATCGCACAGCAACAGCACTCGGGACACTGACTTGAGTGCGATCCGTCGCCACCAGCGTACTTTTTTTTTTATTGTTTCTACACTAGCTGTTAATAATGCCATGCAATGTCCAACCCTTTTTCTTTACATTCTGTTTTGTTTTCATAAAATGCTACCTATTACAGCCTTTTTACATGTGTGCTTTTTTGACGTCGTGCTGTTTTGACGCCGTGCTGTTTTGGCACGTGCTCTTCTGTCGCTGTGCCGTTTTGACGCTGTGCTGTTTTGTCGCGTGCTATTTTGACGCGTGCTGTCTTGTCGCCGCGCTGTTTTGACGCTGTGTTGTTTTGACGCGTGCTGTTTTGACCGTGCTGTTTTGTCGTGTGCTGTTTTGTCGTGTGCTGTTCTGTCGCGTTCCCATCTGGATCTAGATCGATCGAGCTTTGAGTAAGGACAAGTTGGACGAATAAAACAATAGTAAGCGCCTGGGCCGTCTTGCTAGAAACAGCGTCTCAGCCGAGACGGCGTACGAGCTGAACGGGACTCAAACCTTGACTCAAGACGCTCGCGTGTTCCAGCAGTGCTTTCTTTCACCCAGTCTGAGCTGAGACACTGATTTCAGCAAGCTGGCCCCGGTGTCTTTCCTGCGCATCTATTTATTTTAGAAGGCAGTACTAAGTTTTTTATATACTAAATAATGAAAAATAATTCACTGGAAAAGAAAGTTTATCATATAAAAAAGTAAACATAAAAAAGTCGGTAGGCTTTTCCGAGATTTTATACTTGAAGAGCAACTGAACCGATTAATCGAATATTTAATTAAAGGGCGGCGATTACTAATGAAGCTCTGTTTTATTTTGATATTCATTATTGACAGGTGTAAGAGAACTGAGAGCCTCTGAAACCCTTCACCTGAATCCAACCCCCGCTTCTGTCTTTTTCAGAATCCTCTGGTCATGCCCCTGTGTGGTATCCCCTTCTTTGCCCAGCCCTCTGCCCTGTCCACTACCGAGTCTGCCGCCGACCCTGCCACCGAGTCTGCCCAGGCCCCCGTGGTTGCACAATGTTTTAAGTATATTTATTCGATCTAAATAAATTATGAACTGTCAAACGTTATGAACAATTCATTTGCATGCTTTAATGATTTCTAATGTGCCCAAATATGGTCAAATTGCCGTATTTATTAGATTTTAGTATAACAAAGAAAACGGTGCTTCAGGAAAAAGGGAAAGATACTTGCTTGGGTGTCTGCACTGTTTTTGTGACACTGGTTAGAACACTGGCTGAAAAATAGCATCTAATAATGTCATAGACAATGGATGCAAAACTTTGCCAGTGTATTAAACTGGATGCCAATATTGGAATAGCCAATATTTAAGCCAATGTTGGAAGAGCCAGTGTGTAAGGCGTTGGATGCCAATGTTGGTTCAGCCAACGGTGAAACTTCTATGCCAATATTGGATAAAAAAGCGGAAACCACGTTGATCCAACGTGGGCTAGAACGTTGGAAAACCAGTGGTGCAACATTGGCATCAATGTTGGACCACCATTGGATCGGGTAGCGTTTTCGAAAATGCCAACGTCAGACCAATATTGGAACCATTTTTTGCCAACATTGGGCCAACGGGGGTCCAACAATGGTGTGCTGCCTGGGTAGTAAGTCTTCACATTTTTTATTGATCTGTGCACAATATGGTCCCTATTGGAAAACCCCAATATAAACAGCGTATTATGGATATTGGTAAACAATATCTTTTTATTGTATTGCAATACAATATAGACAGTGTATTGGAAATCATTACATTTATTGTATTGTATTACAATAAGGATTTGTTATGGGATTCCAATATCCATAATCCGCTGAAAATATTGGAATCCAATACGGTATAAACCCTTATTGGATCCCCATCTGTCTATGGGGATCCAATAAGGGTTTACGATTCCAGTGTACTTAGCGTATTATGGATATTGGAATCCAATATATTATTTCGGCTACCAATAAAATTATACGAGTTGGAAAATCACGTTCAGCGCGGCATTTCTCCGCAACGCAGTCTCTTCTTGTGTGTATTTCTGAGTGATAAAATAAAAAGTGTTGTTGTCAAATTATGAATAAAGAAGCAAAACACTAGGCTTATCCATACCAAATATATTTAACATATTCCTGAACTGGAGGATCTGGCATTTACTGCAAAATAAAGTTAATTGTTTAGGACTCTCATTCAAAAACTTGCTGTTTGAAAACAGAACGTGAAATCCTCACCTTTCAATGAAAACAGCACCTGCTAGCTGTAGCCATATAGAAACTGCAAAATAAAAATTTGTGATTAGTTCGCAACAAGTAGCAATCCTTCACTAAGCCGGATAGATTCAAAATTATGTCTGCGTTTGATTGTGGAAAAATAAGCTTCCATTCCACTGCCACGGATCATTCTGAGCTCCGTCAATTAAATAAACCTATCGGCTCGTCTGGCTTCACAGTTGCTGCTCTGCACCTAACTAAAGTATCTGGAATGCTCACCTTTGAGGAAAAACAAACCGGAGCTTGCTTGCTTGTAGGCCATGGAAACTGGAAGAGAGATTTGCGATTAGTTGCGGTCAAGTAGCAATTACATTGAGTAGCCCCGTAAAGTACACTAAGTCGAAAAGATTAAAACAATTAGATGCGCAGGACATAGATAACCTCTTGCAACGTAACTGGGCATACGTCAATGTCGCTCGCGTGTAATACAGAAAAATAAGCTTCAATGAAGGAGCCCCCAGTCGTTCTGAGCTTCGTCAATTAAAAATGCTGTACCGGTCGTCTGGCTTCAGTATTCCTGCTTCGGGAATCTGGAATTCTCACCTCTGAGGAGAAGCAAACTGGGACCTGCTGGCTCTTCAGCCTTGGAAACTGTCAGAAAGATTTGCGATTAGCTGCGTCCAAGTACCAATTTCTTTAACCAGCCACCTACAGCACACTAAGCCAGATAAAATAAAAATTACATGAGCGTGACATAATATGCGTCTTGCGACAAAAGTGGGCACATGTTTAGTCGCCTACAGCAACACTGAAGCCAGACAGACAAGCGACACGGCATATTTAATTGACGGAGCTCAGAACGACTGAGGACGCTTTCCCAGAAGCTTGTTTTGCTACAATACACGCGTGTATGCAGCAAAACACGCTTCAGTGAAAGCGTCCCCAGTCATTCTAAGTTCCGTCAATTAAATATTCCGGACTGCTTTGTTTGGCTTCAGTATTGCTGCTTCAGAGCAAACTAGAAAATCTGGAATCCTCACCTTTGAACGAGAGCGAACTGGCACCTGCTGGCTTGTGGGCCGTGGAAACTGCAAGAAAGATTTTTGATTATTCACGTACAAGTAACAATTTTTTTCGAGTAGCTGCCTACAGCACATTCAAATTACATGCACGGGACGTAGATGCCTCATGCGACGGACCCCCTTCATCCTTGTTTTCCATTAACTCTGCTCACCTTCACCACCCGCCTCCAATTTCTGCGCTACTTCTTTAATCTCGATTCCCTGGTTCCCAAAGGCCATGCCATGGCTTGTGCCAGTCACAGGTCTGTCAGCTCTGCAACTGGCGCCATTGTGGCAAAGAAGCCAAATCACCTGGCGCTTGATGTGCTCTTTTAATATTTTTAGCATTGCTGAAAACAGGTGGATGGGTGTCTGGTATGCCCTTTGATTAGTTGCGGATCGTTTCGAATCAGAGGGTAGGCGCTTCTGCGATCTGAGCGCATGCTCGGTATTCAACAATAGTTGAAATTGAACTCTGCAGGAATCTTCAATCATAACAAACAGATTGTGCATGCCAAAAGGCTTAGCAATTGAAACACTCACCATCTATCTATTTTCGTTTCTTGTCCGCAAGAAGCTGTCGTATATGTAGCCTCCCTTGCTTAAGCCGCTCCTCCCTAGTGTCCCGGTTGGGTCTCGTCCAGATGAATCGTCGGTGGAGACCTGAGGTGCAGTCAACATCAGATTAGACCTTTTGAGACAGAACCATATACTTGCTCGGAGGAAGTACACCCAAACGAATTTTAGCCATGTCATTCATAGGGAGTTTTAAAATGAAAGGCCTGACGTAAAATGAGACGTCAATACTGACGCACCCCTTTTGCGAAACTAAAATTTTGAAGGCCTTGTCCCCGTAGCTAGGGGGACAAGGCACATGAATCCCGGCATGTGGATGAAATTTTTACCTTAAGATCCTGACTCAATGCCCATCCCCGAATATTCGACCACCACACTTTTAGAAAAAGATAACTTTTTAGAAAACACCAAGTCATCGACCAACCCTACTAAAGGCTGAACCAAGCCTACTCGTACCATGGCTTGTTTGCTTCGTGCCGCCTTGAGTTAATTCGGGCTGACAATTTTTTTTTTTCAAATGGAACCCAGATTCTTAGTTTTGGTTTCACTTGTAGAGGCAGGTGGATACTTTTATAAAGCTTCCTCCCTATGCGCTTCTGACTCAACATTTTTTGCAATGGCCAACCCCCGGGCTGTGATTTTTGCGCTCCTTGACAAATGCTGAAACTCATATAGCAGTGATGTGATTGGCCTAAGCCGTTTTGGAGCAGAGAAAGTGGCCTTTGGAGCAGCCAAAACAGTGTTTTGGAGCAGCAAAAGTAGCTTTTAAAGCAGATATTCTAATAAAAATAAAAATATTTGTTTTAAATGCTGGACACGCGAAGAGAATCATGCTCGCCGAAATAAACCAATTTTGGTGAAGTTCGGCCACCTGGGAGTCTTTCAAGATGTAACTGAAATGCAAATGACATGACACATTTCTTTTTGCTTTTCGAAACATTCTCCAAGGCTGGAGCAAGCTTTGCTTTAGCTTAGGGCAGTAATGAATGTCCAATTTCAATGTCTCCAAAGAAATATTGCGACATCCCACAATTGTACAGTGCTATAGGCATTGCCAATTAATTCCGAAAAACTGCTTGCCACCGTTTTACTGGTTGCCGACGTGCCAGATTTCCGTCAAAACTAATTAAATGTAAAACAATGAAATGCAAGCGTCGCGGCTGGTGCCTCTGTTGTGCAATTATGTTCGCATCGTTCGTTCACATGCACGTGAGGGCAAGTCCTGCAGGGTTGCAGGTCACGTGCTTCGTCGCGCGAGCGAAACGGCTGTTCGATCGAAACCGAAACCATGCCTCTCCGCTCTGCCGCCAACTGGTTGCTAAAAGTCTATGCAAAATGTAACTGCCCAGCATGCGACAAAAAAGAGTCCAGCGCCGCGTGCTTGCAAGGCCGGCAGGTGAGGTATGAGATAAACACAGAAAAAAAGAACCTGAGCGCATTGATGCAAGACATCGCGAGCCCGGGTCGCTTTGTGCAACGACTGAACTCGAGACAAACAAGCGCGCTCTGTGGGTTCAGCGTGCAGACATTCCCCTCTTTGCTTCCGCTCACTTCAACTTTTCTTCGCGACACATTTTTCACGTACCGGGGTCCCTCTCGAAAGAAAGCCCATTAAGAGAAACCTAGGTAATCAATACTTCGACACAGCAGTCTTTGAGCTAGAGAGGGATTTTGTAGCAGCGTATGTTTTAAACAAGAACATGAATGTTCATGAACATGCGGCGGTCCTTATGTTTCAGTTTAGGAAGCTCCATATCTCCAACGTCTTGCGGCCGTTGATTTCAGGAGCGAGAGCTTCAGCTCAAAAAGTAACTCCCGCCGCGCCGAAACATAGTTTCGTTTCACAGCGTCACGTCATGGCTGGTACCCAGCACGCTAGCGTCGCAGCACGCACACACACGCTGGCAACTATCGTTAAAAAAAAAGCGAGACGAGACTTACGCATACGAGACGACGAGACATGAAAGGAGAGACGGCATGGCGGAAAAAACCATGCAAAAAACCATGGACGATTGATGCAGGGTATTTTGTGTCGGGCGGCCGTTTGCACCGCCTAGCTCATGCATGCTCAGTTACAGTACTTAGTTTAGTTCCAGTTTTGAAAGGCAACCAAAATTGGCCCTTTGGCGCAGATTACCCATATTTCGGCAAAATGTAGCAGGATGTAGCAGGGTTAGCCCCTTGGCGCAGTTTGGCGCAATTGACGCAGCCATCACATCACTGATATAGGCGGGCAATAGCTCGCCTTGAAAATACTTGCCCTTGGTGGCCGAGAACAAACTCGTGTTCCTGAATGGCAGCCATTTGCTGCGAAGAATACCTGCACATATCCTAAAGAACCCAGTCTTAGTCTAACACAGATGCTTTGGCCAGACAGACGCAAAAGCCTGACACAAGACCACTATAAAGACAGGAAATAGAGTGTCTGTGAGGAATAAAACACACAACTCAGATAGGCATCAATCACTCACCTTGAAAACTTTTGCCATGAGCATCAAAGAGCAAACTTCTGGCCTTGATTGGCTGGTGCTCGCCACCAAGACCTGCATGTATAAGAAAGACCCGGTCTTAGTCAAACTTGGGTGTTTTTGCAGAAGAGACACAACAAAATACTAATGCAAGACCAGAACACATAGGAAATGGCATCCAAGAGGAATGAAACACAAAACTCATACAGGCGCGTAATAGCTCACGTTGAAACTACTTGCTCTTGGTGGCCGAGAACAAACTGGTGTTCCTGATTGGCAGCCATTTGCTGCGAAGATTACCTGCACATATCCTAAAGAAACCAGTCTGAGTCTAACACAGATGCTTTGGCCGGACAGAGACACAAAAGTCTGATACAAACCACAAAAAGCAGGAAATAGTGTCTGCGAGAGATGAACACAGACCGAGGTGGAGAGGCTCGTTCTGTTTCACCTTAGTCAAAAAGTGTAGCTCATTTTGCTAAAACAATGCATCTTTGCTAAAAAATGTATAATACATATATTTTGCCCCACTTAGCAGAGTTTACTGCCAAGGGTACCTGCAAACCAGAGTAAGTCAGAGTTAGTCAGTTTTTTTTTTATTTTGATGAGCGACAACAGAATCCTAAACGGGTGATGAAACAAAATATAAGCCTACCAAGCCAGACTAGTTTGCCTTGATGCAAGTACAGTGCCTCGGCCGACAAATGAGTTTCTATTCATGGTCACTTGTCATATTTGATGGGAATAGTAAAGTAAATGAAAATAAGGCTATCTCTCTTGCAGCCGACAGCTGCAAGCGAAATTCATATACCTCGATAAACGACCTAAAAATAAAATTGGGTGGTGACCAAGTGGTTTATGGTGTCAAATTTCAAATTTACAGACTGTGTAGTTCTGGTTTAAGTCCTCCTGGTGTATATTTTTATCCTTATTAATTTTATTTAAATATTATTTTTTTTGAGGCACTATAGCACATAATTTATATGCGAATTCAACTTTAGAAGCGTTTTAAGAATACTCCACGGCTTAATAGTGCTTGTAATAATTTCTCATGAAGAGCGGCTTTCAATTTTTTTCTTGCTCTCGCTGATGCTTGCTTCCTCACCCTTAAAATGCTGACAACTCGACACAAAAGTAATAAAAAAATGTGCTTCAAATGTGATGGAGATGAGCATTTCCAAGTTGTACCCCTGCTTCATGCCCTGACCATGCTACCATACCATAGCTGAGCACAGCGACGAATGGTCCCAGGTGCTGCGACCCGACCGTATATAGCCTTACGGTGTGGCGCAACTCATGCAGCCCCTATGCTTGATGATGGAGCCAGTGTGCGAGGTGCGACCTGCTTGAGCTGTGCAAGCCACAGCTTTACAGCGTGCAAAGGGTGGAAAGATGCCCCTCCCCTTGCAGAGCTTGCAATAGCTCAGCAAGAAGCTATTGCAAGCACTAGGGAGCCACAGTGTGTGAATAAAAGCACTTCTGAATGTGAATTAGTGCGTAAATTATGCGTCTATACGTTAAAACTTTAAAAAAGTATTATTTATAAATATAAATAAATATATATATATATATATATATATATATATATATACTGTAAACGACTAAATTTTCGCGAAGAACTAATTTTCGCGAATTTCGCGAATCGCCTACAAACGCGAAAAATACGTCCCGCGAACAACTCGGGCAATATGTGAACACCACGGAAGCTCAGCTCGGTTCGCGAAAATTAGAACCCGCGAATAATTTCAAATTTTCAGCTTTGGCCCGATTCGCAAAAATTTGAGCCCGCGAAAATGAAGTCGTTAACAGTATACTAAAAGAAGGCAAAAATAAAAGAAACTTCTCCAGGTGGGTTTGAACCCAGAGCTCCACTGCCCTTGATTTCAGTTCCCTACGGACCACTTCAGACGGGGCAACGTTTCTAGCAATTTTGAGGTTGCTGGCGGGTTGTTCCCTAGGTTTTCCCAGATCAGCACGAATTTCTGAGATCAGATTCGGCTCAAAACAGACAAGCAACTCTAACAAACTGGAGAAGTTTGAAGCGGCAGCAGCCAATCAGGGACGCAATATTTTCACGTGACACCCCTGTGGTGGTGAGGATGACAGCTGAAGACTTGGTCCTGGTTTGAAATGGATCATTTTGGAAATAAACTTTTTCAGAAGCATGAGTGAGTATTCTCAACGCCACTCAAAGATATAAAAACACGTTTTTAGCACGTAGTTGTGCGTCTATATAGTGCAAGAAAAATCCAAATTCATGATGATGGCAAGTCATAGCAATTCGGTTGCAGCGTGTGAACGCTGGCGGCCCGTGTTGCTGGTGTTGCGACGTTAAGTTGCTGGGGGAAATTGCCCCGTCTGAAGTGGGCCTTAGGCTCGCTTCCACCGTTCACACTCAGCGATCAAGCCTGCTTCAACCGTTTACACCTCAAGGCAAGCTGGACAGCTACAAGCCACCTAAATGTCTACCGCCGCATCCCCGGCCAGGTCGTGGCGCGACATAACTTATTAAAAGTCTTGCTGTCACTGCCACGACGAGCCAGAGTGAAGTCGAGAAAGAATCATATAAATCATTTCGTAGCTTTCTTGGAACGACCCTCCTCAAAAGAGAGTCGTCCCTCCGCCCTTCGTCGATTGTTGGACTGACGCAAAGCAACTAGCCGTCTTGGCCCAGCAGTTACAAATAATAGTGCTCATTAACTCGCCTGCCAGCATTCCAGGTACCAACCGCAATTTCCGCCAGTTTACCCGACACCCGCTAACAATCTTGTCTGCCAGTGCCATTTCTGCCATTTCTGGAATCTTTCCAACACCCACTGACAAAAAACCATCTGTACTCCAGGCCTCGACAAGCGCTTACTTGCCTACCGCATCACCCCAAGCCTAAATCCTAAATCTGCAATAAGTCCTGGCTGTTTCCCCTCCTGCCACTCGTTATCCTGCCTTCCAGTGAACATGCCGTGACTCTCCTCTGCCTCTGAAGACAACTTTCTTACATCTTAAACGCGCTCCCCGTCTCTTGCCAACCACTAATCTGGGGTACCCGAGAAGGCGGGTCTGCCACCTCGTTCTTCGAGCCCTTTAGGTACTCGATTCGAGGAGACACCTGCTGAGCTCTGCCGTGAGACAAGTCGCCAAAATTCCAACATATTTGTCTCAACGGGCATCGTTAGCGTTAGTGAACAACCCGCTTAACGAATCCGTGAGACTCCCTGGGGACGATTAGAAGCAGAGGCATACCGAACGAGCCCCACGTTGGATTTTCCATTTTAATGCTGGTTTCTTTATGGAGTTCGCTTTGCTACTAATAATCACCGCCCAATCGGTATGCGCTCCGCCTGTCACCCAGGGAGTGACATACAATAACGAGAAGACAGCGAATAAGTTGACTGTACCTCACGGTTGCCCGTCGTTCGGAGCCGGCAGTCCAGGCACGCCGACTCTTGTTGTCGCCCGTCGATCAGAGCTCACAGTCGGAGTCAGCGTACAGGCCTGCGGATCGTCCTTGCCACGCCAGTGCTGCGTAGACTGGCTGTCCTGGGCTATCACTGCCCGAGTCTCGCTGTGGAATCACCCCGGGATCGTCATAGCCTAGGCTAGATGGCCAGGACTCGCCGTTTCTACCGGTCCGGACTTCAAACCTCTCTGGTGGACCGCTCCGGGGTTCGGCATGGGCCAGGCCAGGCAGCCCGGCTCCGATGTTCCTGCCCAGCTCCATCCTCGCTCAGCACGCACTGTCTCGCGCCAGCTCGTGACTTCTCCGCCGACCGCCTGTCATGCCCTCTGCCTAGTCTTTCACCCTTGGCTCCCAGAAAGTTAAGGAAAGGAAATGTACCATTATGTTCAGTGAAGTTCGGTGAGAAGACCCAGGACTCTGACAAGAATGCCGTTATCCTTGGTGTGATCCTATGAGACTCTCTTGCTGCCTTTGCTGGGGTTTATCTAACTGATGTACCTGTCTGAAAAGTAGAAGAAACATATGTGCATAACACTCATAATTCACAAGAAAATTTGTCAACATCCAAAATGACCCACGGAGAAAATTATGCGAGGAATCGGTCGGCCACGTTGGCCGAGTTACCCCTCGTGGCCAATGCTTCATTGCAACTTTAATTGTAGTAAACAGTCATAAGATATATTACAAAGTGCAATTTGGTTTTGTACGAAACTACGACACACAAAACAACACTCTAATACAGTATGTAGAGGTACCTCTAAACAAATTCCCTGGTTTCATGGAGCCTCCTTCAGATAACTGATGTTGAACATAAAATATGTGCACCAAGGAGTGAGCAAACAGTGACTTCCAATTAGTCTCAAGCACCAGCGACATGTCGACAAGGAGTGCAATGTGTAGAATGTCGTCTAGAAATGTGCAACCAAGATGAATAGGTGAGATATAACGATATCAGAATAAGATCACACCAAAAAGGTTCCGTTACAATCTAGGCACAGTAATGAGTCAACCGACGTTCAGCCGCGATTCACTTTGCGTTGAGGTGAAACATGACCAACAAAATATAAAAAACGCGTTTTTTTTTGTTGTTTTTTTTTTCTGTACATTATTTGCTTTGCGCCGTTGATAGAAGCACAGTTGGGCGGCGTCACAAAGTCACTCGCTAGCGTTTTTCAAATTCGTTCATCGGCACTCATGGTCTACCCGAGAGGAGAAAAGTACGAGCTCAGAGCCGAGCCGCCGAGCGTCGATTGCGACTTTCCTAAAGAGAAGCTCCGGTAACACTTCGGCGACTCGTCAGCTTCAAACAACGCCTCTTCGAACCAGCTTCGAACGAGCCTGACGCGCCCGCGAATCCAATGCGCCGAACGGTCGCGGCAGCAAGCACGCCGGAAGGAAGGGGGCTGGAGGCTGAGTATCCGAAAGAGACGCGGCGCTGATTTCTACGTCTATTTCGCACATGAGATAACAAACTGGCAAAGCTAGCCGAGTGTGAACAGTGACTGACGTTACATTGGAGCACACGCAGTCGAAATGACGCCTGCAACAGAGGACAGCTAGAGGTTTTCAACAGGGGACACATGTGTTCAAAAAGGCCGCGATTTAAAAACTTCACGTCTCCTTTCTGTCCTTCGGTGTTTACTTTGATCCGCGTACACCAAAGCACTCAATGCTGCAAGTAATAAAGTCGTGTATACGTACCTTTCGAAGCAACTGAAAGTGTGTAGGTTTCGCTCGATGGTTACGAGCACAGAGTGCGACGAACGCCAATCCCGCCTGCAGCGCGACTGGCGCGACGGCGCCGGCTGGCCGGGTCGCCGGGTCAGCCGGGTCGCGCAACCGACGCCCGCCCAGCCGGCCGGCCGCGCACTGCGCATGCTCGGCTTCTCGGCTCTCTCAACTCTCTCGGCCGCTCTGCTGGCTCGGCAGCACGCCGACTCGCGGGTGTCGCGGGCATCGCGGGCTCGCCGGGCTCGCTCCCTTCGAAGTTCGAACAGTTCGAAGTTCAAGCTGCATCCAAAGCGCGAGCTTGCGCGCGCGCGCGCGGGTTGGCGATGGAAACTATCTTCTCGAAAAACGAGGCTGTAACGTGTCGTTTGATGGCGCAAATGCACGTATTTTTCACGTCGTTTTTTGTACAGTGTGTGAATCTCACAAAACAGGCGACGAAAAGTGGTGGGTGAAATGTGCTCGCATGTCGTCGTGGATTTTGTGTACCACGTAGGATTACCCAGAAAGGTGGGTCAATATCGATAAATGTGCGCGTAAGAAGCAACTACATGCACGTGACCTGTCAAACCTATTCCCCTCATTATTTTATCGTGCGAACCGACATTGCCACGTATCGTGTTCAATTTCGGTCCCAACACTGGTAACTTCGAACATATCGTGTTTGATGTTGTGTTTCTCGCCGTCGGTAACTTCGTATTGATATCGTATTCGGTCTGGTGGTTGTGTCTCAACACCGATGGTTCCTTGTTGTATTGCGATGTTGTGTTGCAACATCGAATTGTATCCCGGTACGTTGGGTTTACGTTTGGCGATCAACTTCTGCATTACAACTGCAATAAACATTTGTTGGAAAACAATCACTCCAATGAGCACGTCGTTATTAAGCTTTGTCATTAAAAGGTAGGTCGCGGCGGGTGTTCCGGCTATAGTTATTCTGAATGGTTTGGTGGTTGTCTAGTTTCAAACGCGCGAGGCTGTGTGTACTGTGTGCCGTACTAACAGCTGTACATACTTGCACTGTCGATCAATGTTAATGTGTTCGCAACGCAGGACGTTTATACTATGTGTGTATCCACACCCAATATATTTCTCGCGTATTGCCGTGTGGATATGCCAACGTAATTCATGTTGGTAACTTGGTATCCGCGTTCTGAGATTTATGCGCGCGATATCATATTGTATTTTCCTTTGGTCCCATGATCGACGACCGATATTTGTATATCGTGTGGCCGTACAGTATGTCCATGTCGGTCATTAATATGCACGCGATGTCGTATTCTATTCCAATAACGTGTATTATATCGGGGTATTGTGCTCCGATATCATGTTGTATACCAATAACCGCAAGTTATATAGGGATATTGTGCTCCAATATCCTGTTGTATACCAATAACCGCATACTATATGGGGATATTGTGCTCCGATATGAATTCCCATCGTGCTTATTGGGTTAATCGGATAACAATACGTTTTTATTGGTTTCCATCATCTTCATTGGAATACAATATTTCCAATAAGCCGACTTCATATTGGCCTTTCTCAATAGGGTATGGGTGTCTGGTATGCCCTTTGCTTATTTGCGGATCGTTTCGAATCAGAAGGTAGGCGCTTCTGCGATCTGAGCGCATGCTCGGTTTTTTACAATAGTTGAAATTGAACTCTGCAGGAATCTTCAATCATAACAAACAAAATGTGCATGCCAAAAGGCATAGCAAATGAAACATCCAGCGTCTATCTATTTCCGGTTCTTGTCCGCAAGAAGCTGTTGTATATGTAGCCTTCCTTGCTTAAGCCACTCATCCCTAATGTCCAGGTTGGGTCTCGTCCTGATGAATTTTCGTTGGAGACCTGAGGTGCAGTCAACATCAGATTAGACCTTTTGAGACAGAACCATATACTTGCTGGAAGGAAGTACACCCAAACGAATTTTAGACATGTCATTTATAGTGAGCTTTAAAATGAGAGGCCTGATGTAAAATGAGACGTCAATACTGACGCACCAATTTTGCGAACCTAAAATTTTGAAGGCCTTGTCCCCCTCGCTAGGGGGACAAGGCACATGAATCCCGGCATGTGGATGAAATTTTTACCTTAACATCCCGACTCAATGCCCATCCCCGAATATTCGACCACCACACTTGTAGAAAAATATAACTTTTTAGAAAACACCGAGTCATCGACCACCCCTACAAAAGCCTGAACCAAGCCTACTCGTAAGGTGGCTTGTTTGCTTCGTGCCGCCCCCAAGTTAATTCGGGCTGACAATGTTTTTTTTTCAAATGGAACCCACATTCTTAGTTTCGGTTTCACTTGTAGAGGCAGGTGGATACTTTTGTAAAGCTTCCTCCCTATGCGCTTCCGAGTCAACATTTTTGCAATGGCCAACCCCCGGGGTTTGATTTTTGCGCTCCTTGACAAATGCTAAAACTCATATAGCAGTGATGTGATTGGCCTAAGCCGTTTTGGAGCACCTTTCGGAGCAGCCAAAACAGTGTTTTGGAGCAGCAAAAGTAGCTTTTAAAGCAGAGATTCTAATAAAAATAAACATATTAGTTTTAAATGCTGGACACGCGAAGGGAATCTTGCTCGCCGAAATAAACCAATTATGGTCAAGTTTAGCCACCTGGGAGTCTTTCAAGATGTAACTGAAATGCCAATGACATGACACATTTCTTTTTGGTTTTCGAAACATTCTGCAAAGCTGGAGCAAGCTTTGCTTTAGCTTAGGGTAGTATTGAATGTCCAATTTTAATGTCTCCAAAGAGACATTGCGACATCCCACAAGTGTACAGTGCCGTAGTGTACAGTGTGCACCACAAGTGTACACTGTACACTTGTGGTGGCAAGCACCCACAAGTGTACAGTGCTTGCCACCAAGACCTGCATGTATAAGAAGAAAGAACCCGGTCTTAATTAAACTTGGGTGTTTTTGCAGAGGGGAGACAAAAATACTAATGCAAGACCACTACACATAGGAAATGGCATCCAAGGGGAATGAAACACTAAACGCGGTGTGTTAGTGTTGACTGTATTTTCCCCCCGAGTCACCCGTTTTCTCGGGCGAGCCCCTGGGCTCGGTCCTTGGGCCACTTTTGTTTTTAATTTTTATTAACGATTTAAAGATACACCACACCAATGTACAAAGCCGATTTTTTGCTGACGATTGTGTTTTATTTGCTAAGGTAAACAACCCGTCTGATCAAGAAGAATTAAATTAATGTCTATCTTTGGTACATGCATTCTGCATAAAATGGAATATGGTTCTCAACTGTAAAAAGTGTGTTCAAATTGCCTTGACGCGGAAGAACAACCCTTTGTTTTTTTACATATTCTATCAAATGAGTACCACGCGATACTGTTAACCAATATCAATACCTCGGAGCTTTAATTACCTCTGATTTGTCATGGAGTGTACATATTGAGTTTATAGCTCGTAAAGCAATGCGGAAGCTCTTGTTTTTAAGACGAAATATTAACCGGTGTTCACCTGAAACTAAACTGACTGCTTATAAAACCATCATAAGACCAATGCTAGAATATGCATGTATTGTATGGGACCCTCATACAAAGCTGTCAATCGATATGTTAGAGACTGTGCAAAAAAAAACACTGCAGTTTGTGTACAACCACTATGGTTTTCTGTCATCAGTTTCAGATTTGTACCCAAGATCGGGATTGAGTGATTTAGCAACCCAGAGAAAAATAGGACGGCTGAAGTTTCTTTATTATATGATACAGGGTAATTTGAGACTGCGTCTCTGTGATTACACTTCATTTAACGAAACAAGGCCCATGAGAGGCAAACATCAATTAACACTTGTCGAACCATTGTGTGGAACCACTTTGTTCAAAGCATCCTTTTTTCCTAGAACCACGTGTGAGTGGAATAAGCTTCTTGAAAGTGTTTTGATTTGAGATCATTAGATGCTTTTATTGAAGCACTACTCTCGCACTTTGTTGAGTAGTGGCGCTGTCTGCTTGTTTGTACTACTTCCGCTTGTCTTTGAATATTGTTTTTGTACACCTCCTGCCTGGGCGTTCCACAGAATGCTGGCAGTATTACCAAATAAATAAATAAATAAAATATAGGCAGGCAATAGCTCACCTTGAAAATACTTGCTCTTGGTGGCCGAGAACAAACTCGTGTTCATGATTGGCAGCCGTTTGCTGCGAAGAATACCTGCAAGAAAGAAACCAGTCTGAGTCTAACACAGATGCTTTGGCCGGTCAGAGACACAAAAGTCCGATACAAATCACAAAAACCAGGAAATAGTGTCTGCGGAAGATGGAAACAGACCCAGGTGGAAAGGCTCGTTCTGTTTCACCTTAGTCAAATAGTGTTGCTCATTTTGCTAAAACAATTCATATTTGCTAAAAAATGTATAATATATATTTGGCCCCATTTAGCAGAGTTTACTGCCAAGGGTACCTGCACAGCAGAATAAGTCAGACTTAGTCAGTTTTTTCTTTCTTTTGATGAGTGACAACAGAATCCTAAACGGGTGATGAAACGAAACATAAGCCTACCAAGCCACGCTAGTTTGCCTTGATGCAAGCACAGTGCCTCGGCCGACAAATGAGGTTCTATTCTTGGTCATTTGCCATACTTGGTGGGAATAGTAAAGTAAATGAAAATAAGGCTATCTCTCTTGCATCCCGCAGCTGCAAACGAAATTCATATACCTCGATAAACGACCTAAAAATAAAATTGGGTGGTGGCCAAGCGGTTTATGGTGTCAAATTTCAAATTTACAGACTGCGTTGTTCTGGTTGAAGTCCTCCTGGTGTATATTTTTATCCTTATTAATTATACTTAAAGGGACAATGAAGGCGATTTCGGAGATCTTTTTGGCGATTGATCTGGGTTCCAGGCACGTCTCAGGCTACGTTGCCCAAATTTCAGCCGAAACCGGCGCTTGTGTGCCGCGCAAATCAATTAAACAGTCGCGGTAATAATCGTACCGGGATCGACTGGGGCGACGCCCTGAGAGTTGCGGGAGAAGCCAGGGGAAGCGGAGCTCACGTGACCGATGCGGGGCCAAGGAGCGCGACGTCACAAGAAAAACGTCAGCGATTGGTCGAAACGAGAGACGTGCCCTCGGTCACGTTTTGGTTCGCGGTTTTTAGGAATACTGTTCTGATTTCCGCTTGAATAACCATCAAAAGTATAAATCGGATCGGAAATGATTACTAAACCGTAAATAAAGCTGCATAATTGTTATTTTCTTTGCTACGCTGGACGTGAAACCGGGAACGAGCAACTATGGGCCAACAAAATAAAAATAAAAAAGAACACGGTGCTGGAAGGGTTTTGCAAAATGGTAGCTGTAGATGGCTGTTCTAAGGGTCGACTGAAGACCAGTATTCGTTCGGGCGACGCTAGTTTTCACGTGTGGGTTGCTGTTCGTCTTCTTTGACGACGATAAGAGGAAGTCCGCGGAGGAACCGGATCCCGGAACGGCGGGATCGCTGCCGCTTTCTCTTCGGCATCTCCCCCGCGTCCGTCCTTCGGCGTGCGGGCCGCTCGTTGCCGGCTGGGCGGCCTCCGTCGAGTGATGGCAGAGGCCGCCACACACGTACTCCTAATCCGTTGGTGTTGGGTCACTGAACGGAAGCTCGAACTCGCTCGCGAGAGCGGCATTCGTTCATGTTGACAGAGTCGGCGCAACGACCGCGCCACCGCGCTGCTATAACCCACCGCGGTAACCAGAGTCGCGATCTCCTAAATACTACCGATACCGACTATTCACACTTGACGTCACTCCCAACGTCACCTCCGTTTTCGGAGGCCCAGAAATGAGTCTGGAGATGGTTCAGTTTCGGTTTCCTTACTTCTTTCGTAGGCACATAAATACGCGTCATAAATGTCTACAAAAATTGGGCGGCATGCTATGTTCCCAAGAAACATTAAAACACCATTTAAAAAAATTAGATAAAATCGTCTTCATTGTCCCTTTAAATTGTTTTTTTTTTTTTGAGGCACTAGCACATAATTTATACGCTAATTCAGCTTTAGAAGCGTTTTAAGAATACTCTACGGCTTCCTAGTGCTTGTACCAAATTCTCAATAAGAGCGGCTTTAAATTTTTTTCTTGCTCTCGCTGCTGCTTGCTTCCTCGCCCTTAAAATGCTGACAACTCGACTCAAAAGTAATAAAAAAATGTGCTTCAAATGTGATGAAGATGAGCATTTCCAAGTTGTACCCCTGCTTCATGCCCTGACCATGCCACCATACCACAGCTGAATACAGCGACGAATGGTCCCAGGTGCTGTGACCCGACTGTATATAGCCTTACGGTGTGGCGCGACTCATGCAGCCCCTATGCTTGATGATGGAGCCAGTGTGCGAGGTGCGACCTGCTAGAGCTGTGCAAGCCACAGCTTTACAGCCTGAAAAGGGTGGGAAGATGCCCCTCCCTTTGCAGAGCTTGTAATAGCTTAGCAAGAAGCTATTGCAAGCACTAGGGAGCCACAGTGTGTGAATAAAAGCACTTCTGAATGTGAATTAGTGTGTAAATTATGCGTCTATACGTTAAAACTTAAAAAAAGTATTATTTATAAATATAAATATATATATATATATATATATATATATATATATATATATATATATATATACTGTATACTAAAAAAAGGCAAAAAGAAAAGAAACGTCTCCAGGTGGGTTTGAACCCAGAGCTCCACTGCCCTTGATTTCAGTTCCCTAAAACCCGCTTCAGATGGGGCAACTTTTCTAGCAATTTTGAGGTTGCTGGCGGGTAGTTCCCTAGGTTTTCCCAGATCAGCACGAATTTCTGAGATCAGGTTCGGCTTAAAACAGACACGCAACTCGAACAAACTGGAAGAGTTTGATGCGGCAGCAGCCAATCAGGGACGCAATATTTTCACGTGACACCCCTGTGGTGGTGAGGATGACAGCTGAAGACTTGGTCCTGGTTTCAAATGGATCGTTTTTGGAAATAAACTTTTTCAGAAACATGAGTGAGTATTAATGCCAGTCAAAGATATAAAAACACGTTTTTAGCACGTAGTTGTGCGTCTATATAGTGCAAGAAAAATCAAATTTCATGATGATGATGGCAAATCGTAGCAATTTGGTTGCAGCGTCTGAACGCAGGAGGCCTGTGTTGCTGGTGTTGCGACGTTGAGTTGCTGGGGGAAATTGTCCCGTCTGAAGTGGGCCTCAGGCTTGCTTCCACCGTTCACGCTCAGCGAGCAAGCCCGCTTCAACCGTTCACACCTCAAGGCAAGCTGGACAGCTACAAGCCACCTAAATGTCTACCGCCGCATCCCCTGCCAGGCCATGACGCGACATAACTTATTAAAAGTCTTGCTGTCAGTGCCACGACCGGCCAGAGTGAAGTCGAGAAAGAATCATCTAAATCAATTCGTAGCTTTCTTGGAACGACCCCCCTCAAGGGAGAGTAGTCCCTCCGCCTTTTGTCGACTGTTGGACTGACGCGAAGAAACTAGCCGTCTTGGCCCAGCAGTTACAAATCATAGTGCTCATTAACTCGCCTGCCAGCGTTCCAGGTGATGATGATGATGATTGGGGTTTAATGGCGCAAGAGCGACTTTGGCTATATTGCGCCATACAAAATTACTTAAAACGGCTATACTAGGAAAGATATATTAAAGTTTTCATGGAAAAAGTTACAGCTGATGTATATATCTGGTCTTTTTAAGATAGCCAATAACACGGTTAAGTGGCACTAAAGGATGATCACCAAGCAAAAACATAGGATGAAATGGAAGGCGACCTCTAAGAAGTTCAGGAAAACTTTGTCGGCGATGTTGGTGATGAAATCTACAATGCCATAAAATGTGCAAAACCGTCAGTACTTCTCCACAATGAGCACAGAGCTTTTCGTCTTCGCAACAAAGAAGATGTAGATGAGTCAGACGTGAATGGCCAATCCTCAGGCGGCATAATAGAACCTCCAGTCGACGTTCCTTAAGGAATGAGCTCTCCCACAGAGCCAAGATGGACTTAATGACATGAAGTTTATTGTTACTCTCCGCGTCCCACTCCGACTGCCATGCCTTCAAAAGTGATTTCTTCCAAAGGGGCCTAAGGTCCTGATAGGGTAACCCAAGAGATGTTGCCGAGTCCTTTGCACCTGCAGCCAGTTTATCTGCTTGCTCATTCCCTGGAATTCCAACATGGCTGGGCACCCAGCAGAATATTATGGGGTGTCCGAGTTTGAGAGCCCGGTTTATTTTGGACCGTATATGTAGTACAAGAAGATTCTTTGTGGGAAGTCTAGAAGAGACAGCCTGTATCACGCTTTGTGAATCGACAAATAGGATAGCCTTTAATATTTTGTTACTCATGATATGTTCAATGGCTAGAGAGACACCATAAAGCTGAGCAGAGAAAATGCGTGCCATACCATCCATTCGTAAAGCTTTCTCAAAGGAACTAGAATATACGGCACAACCAACAAAAGATGAAGATTTCGACCCGTCAGTATAGAATTCAGTATAATCTCTATATGTCTCCTGCATCGACTGAAACTCCAGCTGCAGGCCTTGAGGGGAAATAGCCCGTTTATCATACTTTGTGTGCGACCAGTCGCAGAAAATCGGCAATTCGTCCCACGGAGAAACTTTTTCTTTGTGCTTTAGTATGACAGCATCATTCAGTGGAAACTGGAGGGAGGCACAAAGGCTTTGAATGCGGAAGTTAATAGGACGCACGATACATGGCTTGTTTTCAAAAAGTTGAGAGAATCGACAGGAACGGATGCTAGTGTAGGATGGATATTGCGGGTCAGAATAGACCCTGCAAGCATAAGAAATGCTAAGGTACTGTCTACGCTTCTCGAGAGACATCTGAAAGGTTTCTGCATATAAACTCAACACAGGTGATGTGCGAAAAGCACCTGTAGCGAGTGGGAGCCCCAGGTGATGAACCGGATCCAGCATCTTTAGTGTAGATGGACGTGCAGATCCATACACAATTGCACCATAGTCGAGGCGAGACCGAACTAAGGAATTGTAGAGTCGCAGGAGGCAGCGCCTGTCGGACCCCCACGAGTTGTGGGACAACACCTTGAGAATGTTTGATGATTTTAAGCATTTGCACTTCAAATCTTTCAAATGAGGTACAAAAGTGAGCTTCTTGTCAAAGATTATGCCCAGAAATTTGTGTTCCTGGCGAACAGGTATGTCAATGTGGTTTAAATGCAAAGAAGGATTAGGGGACAATCCCCGGCGAAGCGAAAAGGGAACGCAGACAGTTTTTTCGGGAGAAAAAGTAAAACCGTTTTCATCTGCCCATTTGCTCATCCTATTGACTGTAAGTTGTAGTTGTCGTTCACAGCTAGAGAGGTTGCAAGAAGAAACGGAGATCTGCACATCATCCACATACAATGAGTAAAACACAGACGGTGGAATCACACTTGCAAGACTGTTAATTTTTACAGCAGAGTAACACTTAAAACTCCTCCCTGAGAAACTCCATTTTCCTGGGGGAACACATCGGACAGTGTAGAAGCCAAGCGGACCTCAAAAGTCCGGTCGCTTAAAAAATTCTGTATACACTGGAGCATGCGGCCTCGTACCCCATAGTTGTGTAGATCCCGAAGAATTCCATACCTCCATGTGGTATCATGGGCCTTTTGCAGGTCGAAGAATACCGAGACACAATGCTGCCGATGTACAAATGCCTCACGGATAAAAGTCTCCAAACGAACCAAATGGTCTGTGGCTGATCGTCCCTCCCGAAATCCACACTGATTAATGTCCAAAATATTTTCTTCCTCCAGAAAATACACCAGACGCCGGTTGATGAGCCCTTCATAAGTCTTCCCAAGACAACTAGTGAGCGCGATGGGACGGTAACTCGCTGAGAGAGAGGGGTCTTTACCAGGCTTCAGAAGAGGAATGATGTGGGCGCTTTTCCAGCGTCGAGGGAAAGCAGCTACTTTCCATAGATGATTAAAAAACATAAGCAAATGACTTAATGATGTTGGGGACAAGTGCCTCAGCATTTCGTAATGAATCCTGGCTGGGCCTGGTGCAGACTGCTTTTTTACACCCAGCGCCACTTCCAGTTCGCACATACTGAACGGTCTATTGTAAGCTGCCCGGTCATATCCTGACATCGAGATTGATTGCTTTTCAGCAGTAGACTGAAACTTCTGAAACTTTACACTAAAGTGGGAAGAACTAGATATATGTTGGAAGTGCATACCAAGAACATTTGCCTGATCTTTGAGAGATACGGCAGGCAAGGGAAAAAGAGGGATTCGGAAAGGTTGATAGTCGCCTCGGACTTTTCGCAGGCGGTCCCACACTTCCTTCGCTGGAACAAGGCTATTTATAGAAGAGGCATATTTGGTCCATGAAACCCTCTTAGCCTGTTTTCGTGTCCAATTCGCCTTAGCCCTACTTTTCTTGAATGCAATTAGGTTTTGATTGGTAGGGTACCGACGAAAATCTCCCCAGGCTTTATTCTGGTCCTGGCGAGTGGTTGTGCACTCCTTAGTCCACCACGGTTTGCATCTCTTAGGAAGATGTCCAGATGTTTGAGGAATAGAATTCGAAGCTGTACTAATTATACATTCAGTGACATAAACTGAAGCATTGTCGGGGCTCATAGTACGAAGCAAAGATGGATCAATCACAGCCTCTAATTCAAAAATAGACCAATCGACATTCTCTAACCTCCACCTGGGAAGGCGAGTAGGAATCAATGGAACTGGTCTAACGCTTTCTAAAATAATGGGAAAATGATCGCTGCCGAAAGGGTTGTTTAAAACCTTCCATGAAAAACATGGGAGTAACGATGGTGATGACAGGGACAAATCAATAGCTGTAAAAGTGTTATGGGCGGCACTAAAAAACGGTGCTTCTTTTTGCTTTAAAAGACATAACCCGGATGATAATAAAAGTCGCTCAATGACTCCACCAGGAGAGTCCTGTCGAGGACTACCCCACAAGGGGTGGTGGGAATTAAAATCGCCAAGAATTAAAAAGGGCTCGGGTAGCTGGCCGACGAGTCCCTGAAGTTCTTGCAAATGCAGCGGAGTGTTGGGAGGCAAGTAGAGTGATACAAGGGTAATGAGGCGGTCCAGAAGAATTCGAACTGCAACTGCCTCAAGGGGAGTCTGTAGAGGGACTGGAGCACAGGCAACTCCACTCTGCACTACCACTGCTACACCACCCGAAGGGTTTGATGAAATGCGGTCCTTTCGGAAAACCTGATGACGACGTAACACTTTTGTGTGGGTGTCACTCAGATAAGCCTCCTGTAGGCATAAGGCCACAGGACGGAGCTCATCAAGAAAAAATGTATGTCATCAATGGTACAAAAAAGGCCGCGACAATTCCACTGCATAATACTAAAATTGTGGACCATTGTAACGTTTATAATAAAAAATAAAATTAAAATTAACTCAAGAGTAAGCAATTTTTTTTTACGACTTAAATTTTTTTTTTTTTTTCACGCGGAGCATTTTTCTTTTTGGAGGTGTCATTCGGCCTGCCCGTGGTGCCACCGGAGGCCGGAAGTAGAGATTCGGAGCTCGAGTGGGGTCTGTCCTCGTCGGACCTTGACCCACTCTCGTCCATTCGCTCAGCTGGAGCCAAAAGGGGCTCCTCCTTGGAGGCCTGTAACCTCGACGGCTCCCCCGGTGTCGAGATCCACCAGGGGCAGAGGGACCAAGTCCCCGACCTCGTGGTGGCTGGAACGGAGAAGCAGGGGGTGCAGAACCCTGTGCAGGGTACGCAGACCCCTGTGCTCGGGTGGATCCCGACGGACCGGCATCCACCCTGTCATCTCGAGGTAGAGCAGTGGGCACTGCTCCAGAGGTGCCTTTCTTCTGCGACGGGGTGGTCTCCGTCTGCTCGGATAATAAATCCGAACCTTTCGCACGGCTGGGGAGGGCACCTGCCCGGGCAGCTGAGACAGCGCGCCCTGGGAGTTGCACCTTTAGTTTGGGACCAGAGGACTTAAGTGGTTGAGCAAGGTCCCCATAAGACACTTGCGTTCCCACAGACGCCATAGGTGGTGCAGGTCCCCGGCGCACCACCTCGGCAAAAGAGCCTGCCTGAAAACCCAAGAGGCGACGTTTTGCTTCGGGATAAGATATGTTTTCCTTCACCTTCAGCGTCAGAATTTCCTTTTCTCTTTTGAAATGTTCACATGACCTAGAATACGCAGGGTGCTTGCCTTTACAATTTACACATTTCATGTCTTCATGACAGTCGTCAGCGTTTTGCTCGGAGCTGCCACAACTGGCACATGTCTCACGGCCACGGCATGACCGCGAGCCGTGCCCAAAGCGCTGACAACGGAAACAACGGACAGGGTTAGGTATGTAAGGCCGGACCCTACAATTCAAGTACCCCGCTTTCACGGAAGAAGGCAGGCTGTTGAGCTCAAAGGTAAGGACCAAGTGTCGCGTAGGAAGTTCTTTGTCATCCCCACGGATGGTGATGCGCTTTACAGCAACAACACCCTGGATGCGCATGCCTTCAAGAATCTCTTCCTCCTGACTCTCCATCAGGTCATCCTCAGATATAACACCACGAATGGTGTTGAGCGTACGGTGTGCAGAGACGCTTACTTTCGTGTCAAGGATATGGTTGAGGCAGAGCAACGCTGCTGCCTGATTTTTCTCAAATACTTCTACCAAAAGGTCTCCAGAAAAAAGTCTTTTTTGCATTAAACTTTTCCCCTACCAAGTCTTTTAAGACCTTAGCCACAAGAAAAGGGGAGAGTTTCGACATCGGTTTCGTCTCAACTTCGGAATGTAAAATGAAAAACTTAGTGACGTAGTCAGTGTTGTTCTTGTCCAAAGGTGGTAGATATGCATCGGTGCGGTCCCTTTTGGGGGCCCGATCAGAAGGTTTAAGCTTGGAACCCATATGAACGGGGAGGGTTTTCGGAAACTGTGGTGCACCGCCCACCACCGAGCCCAACAAGGGAATAGGTAACGCTCCATAACAAGAAGGGCTTGGCTGAAGACGTTACTCTATTAGTGCTGCCCAGTCTCTATAACCAAGTGTGGTTCAAGACAAGAGAATCTATTGCCACCCAAGGTTAGCCCTTGCCGCCAAAGGAGTTGAAAAGGAAAGGAGAGAAATGAGAAGAGTGAAAAGAAGGAGAAGAAAAAGGTGAAAGGAGGGAGGGGATAGTAGAAGGAGTGGCGACTAGACTGAATCATCCTGGCCGGGCCTTACCAGGGGCCGCTTGCTAGAAAGTTTTGACTCAAGTCTTGGCTCAAGTCTTGACTCAGGCGCCTGGCGGTCTCGGCTGAGACCGTGACTGAGACCAAGACGGATCCAGCACGGTCTCCGGCGCGGTCTTGACTCAAGTCCGGACTTGAGTCTGGCACCCAGACCGCCAAGAACGGAGTGAGCAGTACCTAGAGAGGGAATCTAGGGAAAACGGAAGAAATACCGGAGGGAGCAGAGGGTGCGTTTCAAATCTACTCGAATGGACCCGAGTTACCCTGGCAGATCATGTCACGTGACACCAAACATCGAGTAATGCCGGACGCGGGTAGGTTTTCGATCGCAAAGGTACAAAACCTTTACCCTAGAGTGAGACCGAGTATATTTTGGAACACGGCCGAAGATTCCGGACGTGGAAGTGACGAGTTGTGACCTCCTGTCCAATAAGAAAGCGCCGGCGACGCGAGGTGGCAAGCGAGAGATCGTCTGCTTCTGCTACGCTGCGATCGGTTTGGGCAAAGAGAAACGACGATAGTCGCAAAACTGCGGCACATGTATCGTACATACCATGGTTCTGTGCAAAATAGAAGAAAGAAAAAAAGTCAGAGATGCGCGCTTCTGGGTAGAGTTTAGTGCGTACCAACGCTGTCATATTGCTTCGTATCGCGATCGTCTGTCACCACCGCCGTCGACGTCCAGTGCGTACGCCGAATAAAGTTGTCTACAGAAATGTCTGCGTGTCCTTAGACGCCCAATTTTTTAAGAAAAAAAATGCGCTGGACGTATTTTTTCGGAAGCATTTGCAATAAAAGTTGATAATTATGTTTCGATCATTAAGTTAGCAGACGACCGTCTGAGTTTGCTGCACGCAGACATGGATGTCGCCGGTCCATCACTGATGCCTCCCAAGGTAAAGAAATCAAATTGGTCCGAAGATGATAAGTTTCAATTGGTTTACGAAATCGAGAAACGAAAACGTGTAATTAAGAACAAATTTAACAACAGTATTACAAATCTGCTAATAAAAAAAGCGTGGCAGGAGATCGCATCCGTGATGAATTCGCGGCATCCATCGACGCTGCGCACTGTGCCACAACTCAAAAAGCAGTGGCAAAACCTGAAATGTCGCAGCCGCGCTGAACTGGCCCTCTCGAAGAGAGCACACTCCACGACCGGTGAGTTTACTATACATGTTTTTACTCCATATAAAAATGAAGCACACATTCTGTGTGCTAAATAAGTTTTTTTTCCACTTTCTCATTTTCTTGGCTAAATTATAGAAGCAATTATCAATCTATTAATACAATCAAATCAAAACAATGAATGTGCTTGCTGCAATCAGACAAAATTTAATGCTCAAACAAAATATAAAGAGAACCTTGTCTTCCACAGGCGCAGGGCGCAACGACCACACGCTGACACAGCTGGCTGAGGCTGTGCTGGCGGTCATCGGTTCCACAAGCCCCAACCTTCTGGGTATCGAAGGAGGCATAGACACCGACGAGTGAGCTGTCGTTACTGTTATTTGTACGAAGTCTAGCCTTTCGAGATTCACACTATTGGGGGTTCTACTAGCAAAGCTAATATTGTATTCATAGTCATATCTGAAGTTCGCAAGTACTAAATACTGGGCCACTCAAAGGAATGTCCTGGTGTGTTCTCTCCAGAGCAAGAAAGAACCGTGCACATCCAAGAACTCTAAAACTTTGAGCCATGTTACTTGATGTTAAAGTCGAGCTAGGCATGTCAATGAAAGACCACTGCGCTCATCAATGATGATAATAGAAATAATATAAACAATAATAATAATAGTAATTATTGGATTACGAGAGCCACGGCACTGCAGAAAGGCAGCAGCCCGTGCAAGGTACGCCCGCAACGCCACATCTTCTGATTGTGATGATGTGATGATGTAAGATCACGACCTAATCTTGTGAGATGCAAGATTAAAATGATGATGATTATGAGCCGACATATACATGGGGAGGACGACGCAGTCTTCTGAACATTCCAAGCGCCGTTGGCCGAGTCTTGAAAGTTTGGGAAAGAAAAATGATAGCAGACTTAGGCTGGTACACTGCTGAAATGGTAGAAGGTATATCTTAAAAAGGTATCATGCAATGCAAACAAGACAAAGGGGATTGTGTTTCTACTACACTACCATTACAAAATACATTATACTCTCATGATTTCAAACTCCAGGAAGCCATGAATTTTGTTTGATTTATCAGAAATTTATAGAAATAATGATGCAAGATAAAAATATGATTCGCCTTATGAGTGGCTTCACATACACAGAAGATATTTCATGCTTTCCTTTACATAGGCCTACTGATCATAACCAGGTACGCTACACATGAAACATTCGTGAAATGTAAGACAAAAGTTTATCCGTCAAAAATGTTAATTGTTGTGGGCTGTTCAAACACCACATGACAACTCAAAACAAAATTCAGTTTGTTCATCGGGTCAAGAAGTTGTCTAGTGTGAACTATTAAACGGGGGACACGTGAGCAATAAAAGCGGGCACTGCGCCACAGTTTTCATAGCAACTTGTGAGGACGTTGCAACTTCCCCATGCTATGCCACTTAAATTCAATGCCGTTGTCCTGTAATTCATATTTTTTGTTCTTGCAGCCCTTTTGTTTAGTAAACTTCTTTCCGAGCATCGGTGCACTCCAGAGGGAACACCCATGGATCTGTTGCTTCTCCGCAATGTGCCAGTGCTCGGTGTATGCCATGCTACCAGATCACAGCGTCTGCGCAAGTTGCTGTAGAAATTTCCGCATGAGCCCCGTTGAGTGCGCTTATAACCGAGCGCCGGTGCATTGCGGAGAAGCAACAGCTCCATGGGTGTTCCCTCTGCAGTGTACCGGTGCTCGGAAAGAAGCACACTCAACAAAAGGGCTGCAAGAACAAAAAATATGAATTACAGGAAAACGGCATTCGGTTCAAGTGGCATATGGATACACTAAGAACATAGCGAGACAACCAAACTTAGGAAATTTGTTTGAATTAACCAGAAGTATAATATCCGAGTTTGAATTATCGCAAGACTACCGTATACAGGCTAGACTTTTATGAAGTCAAGCAAAACTATGACAAACAGCAAAACAAATATATTGTTTTATGTTGAAAACTCTACTGCTACGTAGACCCAAAGGTCACAAACACAAAGCTTGGACCTCATTTGCTTCAGGTCCGTTGTATTGAGATGGCAAGTCAAACGAATGAAGGCACAAAGCTGAGACAGTCTGTTACATCAACATATTTATGCGAGATTAGTGCTCCGAAATCTCGCTCTTTTTGTAGGTAGCATTCCCTGTCACAGCTGAGTTCGCTGTTGCTAAGCATATGCTGACGTCAAGCTTTTGCAACACTTCCAACATGCACAATGCATACCATGAGGAACGTCTTTTCTGGAATAAAACCACCATGAAAGTGGGAACAGTATTGATAAATAAAAGAAATCAGAAGTAATCCTGAGCAGTCAGTTCAAATATGGTGTACAGTGAGTACAATTTATTAAGCACCGACCAGTAGACACTACCACTAAATTTGGAATCACCCTGAGCACATCTGCTGCTCAACATGGTAGTCTTTTTTACATAAAACAGAATTATAGGGACAAGCAACCAGAAATATGTGGCCGGCATCAACACTGCACACTGGATCTGCATGAAGCCAGCTGCTTTCACAACTAATAGCCGCAACAGCCAAGATCGGGCTTGACCTGCACACTGTAGGCTGACTTTACTAAAGCCCACATACTTTCACAACTAATAGCAGCAATAGCCGAGAGCTGAGGAGTCGAGCTTGATCCACATGCACACAAAAAGCATGAATGAAATACAAATAAGAGTGTTCTCAAATTATATACAAGGGTGACAAGACTAACATTCTTGTGTATTTTCCTTAGGGCCAGCACAGCATCAGTCAGCGTGCAGCAAACCACTAACGAAGTGGTTGGAGAGGACCGAGTTCTCAGCTACGAAGTTCAAGTGGACCCCGGGGTCGCATTCCTCGAGGTGCCGGAGTCCGAAGAAACCCTGGACTACGAGCCTCCGGACTGGCCGCTGGACGAGGATGAGGCACCCGTGGAGACTGGTGCAGCAGCTGCGCTGCTACGTCGGGAGGGGCCTCCTCCTGCGGCAGGGGGACCGCCTGAGGCAGCAGCTGCTGCTGAAGGGCGACCGGCACCACTAGGCCTGTGGGGACCACCTCGTTCACGACTGGTCTGGAGGCCCAGCGCACCACCCGCAGGCTCGGCAGCCAGCACATGGGCTGCAGACAAACAGTTTTATAGAGACATCTTGGAGCAACAACACGAGAACATAAAGTTAGAACGGCAGTGCCTCCTTGCCAAACTGAAGGCGACGGAAGAGCAGGCAAGGGCATCGGAAGGGCAGGCAAGGGCAGTAAGGGCAGCCTGCGAGGCTGCCGAATTGATGAAAAAGGCAGCAAACTTCTATATTGAACAGGGAGAAAAAATGTTCAATTTACTTGAGAAGGCCCTACAACAAGTCCCTTAAAGGGGAGGAGGGGCCTTCAGTTTGGCAAAGAGGCATTGCCGTTTTAGCTTTACTCTGTTAATACAATAAACAGGTTTTTTTGGTTTGTTCTCTTCAATGTCTTTTTGGTTCCAAGTATGCAAAAAAATTCCACTGCATTATGTATTTCATTTAGAAACATGCAAAACTATAAAAAAATGATGGCATCATAAAAAAATGCAACGACTTTTACACACTCAGCTAAGTAAAAGTGAAAGTCATTACTGTAATAAACACACGTAAGGACCGTACCCACAAAAAAAATGTTTGCCTTGCGCACCATTGCATTTGTACAGGCCTGAGCGATGTCACCGTCGACGTGGCATGCAGTCAGCATCAAAGCTTTTTTTTCCTTTGCAATCCTTACTATCATCTCCCTTCTTGCTGCCTTTTGTCGAAGTTGCTTAAGGCGCATTCAGCCAAGACACCTAACTATTCATCTCCCTTTTTATGTTTGAGCAACCTTCATCTATGATCCACTGACGTCAAAACCGAGTGGGAACGACAACGAAAGAAAGTGAAAAACTGCAGGTCCAAAATGGAAGCGCAACGGCGTAAAGGCCCATACACACAGTTTCGTTTCAGTGCGTTTGACTGCACTGTATCGAAAAGTAGCCACAACTCGTTGGGCTACCTGTGGTTCATATAAAACGAAGCAACTAACTTGCTTAACAGACGGCAAACGACCGGGGGCCCCGCACCATGCTGGTGATTGACTTCCCACCACATGGAAACACTTACCAAGGCATAGGATGACACAAATTGCCCGGACATGCACTGATGTGCACCATATTTTCTACAAAACTACCTGGTTTTTGGCATGTGAACTTGAAAAACTGTGCCAAGCTTGCGATGACGACATTCAACCAGCACGTACGGGATATTTCGGCGTTGGTAAAGTGTGCTACAAGCAGAAAGTTCCAATATGCCACCGACAAAGTTTTGATGCGAAAGGCTATTGTGTCAGAAGAACAAATTTAAATATGCGGTTCAAAGCGTAACTGGAATCCTGCAATTATTTGACCAGCGGCTCTAGACGCCACTCATAGTAAAGTTACGAGTTAGTGAAGTACTGGTAAACAATGCAAGGATCCATATGTCATGGACCGCAAAGGCCGATGTCTCGGTGGCAGCGTTTCAGCGAGCATGCATTTGGGGGCCACTGCCGACTGATCATTGCCTGGCCGAGCTCGCGGCGAGGCATGCTTCCCGTACTCGGCGAGGAGGCCCCGAAGGTGCGCTCAAAACATGGAAACTACATCATGAAGATAAAGGCAAAGGGCATTGTTATCACGAACAGGCAAGGCTGATGCAAAGAGTGTGAACATAAATGTTAAAAGGTGCCGTCAATGCACCGCCACGAAGAGTCCTGCCAACTGTGCAGCCGCAGCCCTCCTCTGCTACTCGGACTTTCTTTTCTTTGACGGTTGCTCTGTTGCGGGGCGACTAAATGAAACTATCGCCGCGATACACAGCAAGTGCTACCGCTGAATCAGGCGCATTTTACCATAGCTCTCGCTGCAAATGGCCGTCGCCTCAACCACCAGTATACAGTCGACTACAGACACGATGGTTGTAATCACATTCTGCTTGTACAGTGGCGTCGAAAAGAAATAGTGGAGCGGGGGGGGGGGGGGGGGGGGCGGGGGGGGGGAAGACTGCCCCCCTGACAGGTCAGAAATTTAATGGAAAAGATATGAAGGAGGGGTGCAAACTTGCCCTTCCCCCCACCACTGTCGCCCCCATCCCCCCATCTGCTGAATGGTTCTGACGTCTCTGTGCTTGTAATCATCCATTTTTTCTGACAAAAACTTTTACTTCAGTGTCCTATTCAAAAGTTTCTGGCAATAGCCACAGTTTCAATAGATTGTTCATGGTGACTGTTGTGTATAGAGTGGTGGCACCATCTGGGACACGGATCGCAATCCTAGAAAATTACGCCACACTGCGGAAAAAAATGCGAAGCACGCAGTCAACGGCCAACGCCAGCCAGTGAACCTATCATGTCTTCATTACGTAGCCTTTGTATCTTGAGTCAATAAATAGTTCATGTTATCCGGTCATCATCTACTGGCCAGGATCTATCATGTGGTGATGAGGATAAGAGTGCATAGAGACTGCTGCACTCTACGGCCCCATATCGCAACGTACAGGTGAGGCACAAGGTTTGTGAACATCGCCCTTTGTTCGGATACCCTCCTTGTACCCTCGACAAGAAATGGCGACCCTGGGACAGATAGGAGAATTCAACCCTGCGTTTCCGGAGAAGTGGGATGCTTACGAGGCAAGATTGAACTTCCACCTCGAGGAAAACGATATCACTAACCCAACCTGAAAACGTGTTTTTTTTTAAGCGTTTGCGGAGCTGCCACTTTGACTTAGTACAGTCACTACTCGCGTTGGCAACTCCCAAGACGAAGACCTTCAGCCAACCGTCGGAGATTGTACGCCAGAATGCCTTTACCGGCGGAATGAGGGTCCCGAGAAGTCTGTGGCCTTGTTCATTGTGGAACTACGGCGGTTGTCACAAAACTGCAACTTTCCAAATCTCACGGAAACACTGTGAGATCGACTCGTGTGTGACCTGAGGGATGAAACTCTTGAAGCTTGACTCTTCGCAAAAAAAAACTCTCGTTCAAGATCGCTCAGGAAAAAGTGCTGGCAGCTGAAGCGGCGGCTCAAAGCACCCCCGATGTGAGGGGAGGAGAACTAGCTGTGGCAACCGACGTTGCCATACGTCAGGACTAAGAGGAAGGAGAAAACACGCTTAGGCAACCGACAAGGGAACCGTATACCACGGGAAAACAAAGCCTTGCAATGGGTGCGGAGGAGCTCAGGCCCGGGAGTATTGTCAATTTAAGGATGCCTAGTGTCACTTATGCAGAAAAATCGGCCGCATCCACTGTGTGTGTTGCATGAAACAATGAGCGCAGAGCGGGCCATGGAAACAAGAGGATCCAAAGCCACGGCGATCGTTCTGAACTTGGACACACAATCTGATGATGTGTACGATACTAACTAGCCCCGCCACAGGCATCGCAGACACGTAAGCACCGGACGTCGGCAATGATGGAAGTTGACTCGGGGTCAGAGTGATCGATGATCGCAGAACAAACAAATGAGGTCATGAAGAAGATGCTGTACCGGGTGAGCCATTTCAGCGGGCGATCCAGACACGCGTGTTTTCGGCCTCAGTTGACGCATTGCCTTCTGTATATTTGCAGTCTGCGGTCATATCGCCCAAAGGGTGCCTATCAGGGTTTCAAGCGATCATCAACGCCCTTCGAGATTAGCTCCTGAGGGACTGCCAAGACTACGTTGCAGTTTCCGGTGACATCAGCTTTCCGGAACAAGAGCCTACAAAAGGAAGCTCTCGCCGTGGGTCCTTCCATTGCAGCGGGCGATCCAGACACGCGTGTTTTCGGCCTCAGTTGACGCATTGCCTTCTGTATATTTGCAGTCTGCGGTCATATCGCCCAAACGGTGCCTATCAGGGTTTCAAGCGATCATCAACGCCCTTCGAGATTAGCTCCTGAGGGACTGCCAAGACTACGTTGCAGTTTCCGGTGACATCAGCTTTCCGGAACAAGAGCCTACAAAAGGAAGCTCTCGCCGTGGGTCCTTCCATTGCAGTGGGCGATCCAGACACGCGTGTTTTCGGCCTCAGTTGACGCATTGCCTTCTGTATATTTGCAGGTGGGTAGTGTTGCTGCATTTCTTCTCTTTTGTGGTTGTCTGGATCGCCCGGCTGTATTTTTGGCTGTGTTGGTTTGCTGTATCGCTAGTTGTTTGGTTGTTAGCACCGAGTAATGGGTGAAAAACAGCCTGGAACTGTGAAGGAGCTCGCTAAGCTTTTCTTCGAATTTTCAGCAAAGCTGGATGAGATGAATACAAGCTTAAGCCGGGAAATGAATGTAATGAATACGAACTTGGGCAAAGAAATGGAGGAGATAAATCGGTCAATGACTTTTATGAACAAAAGTTTTGAAGATTTCAAGGAAGATCTAGCCACCACTGTTACGGAGGTAAAAGAACTAAGGGTGGAACAGCAAACTCTTAAGGACGAAAATAGGAAGCTTACTGAAGAACTTACCTCTGTAAAGAGAGAGCTGGTGGAACTAAAACAGTACAGTAGAGCTAACAACCTCGAAGTCAAAGGACTTCCACAAAACGGAAACGAGGTTCTTGATGCGCTCGTCGTTGAACTTGGTACCCGTGTCGGAGCTCAGCAATGTCCGTCTGACATTGATACTGTTCGCCGTGTGCCTTCAAAAACCAATGGCGTGCAAAATGTAGTTGTGAGATTTGTACGACGTAGCGTTCGGGAGCAAGTCTTGCAAAAGGCAAAGAAACATAGGCTCACGAGTGCTGACCTTGGTTTTCATGGTACTGAGCCTATCTTTGTGAATGAGCATTTGTGTCTCGAAAATAAGATCTTACTGAGCAAAACGATTCGTTGCAAAAAAGAAAAAGGATGGAAGTTTGCCTGGGTTTCTCAAGGAAAAATTTTCATGCGAAAAAATGAAAACAGTGACGCTCTTCAGATAAACTGTGATAGTGACCTTTCCAGTGTAGCGTAGACGGTTATCTGTCTCGAAACGGCATTTACTTTTATTTGTTTTTTATTCATGGCTCAGCACGTTTTCGCGCCACTTGATTTGTGTGAGTTTCTAGACGATAAACGTACCGTTTCTGATACGTACTTTCATATGAATGCGAGATCAATAAAAATAAACACGATGAATTGAATACATTGTTTGGCGAAATCGGACCACATTTAACTGTTATCATGTTTTCCGAAACGTGGTACAGGAGTAGTTCGGACTATTATATTTTACCGGACTATAATCATCTTTGCATGGATAGATGCGATCGAAGAGGTGGTGGCGTTGCCATCTTGCTGAAAAAACATATGGGTTATGAAGTATTAAAACAATTTTCTAAAATAACCGAATGGTATGAAGCTTTGACAGTGATTGTAAACAATGTACTATTCTCAGTTGTCTATCGCCCTCCGGGTGCAAGTTCAGCGGCTTTCCTTGAGTTTTTCGAAGGTTTATGCGGGTTTATTATTGATAATAACTACAAGTCTTATATTGCTGGTGATTTTAACATCGATGTCCTTACTCAGAACAACCTGAAATCACTCTTTACTAATCAATTTCAGTCTTGTGGTTTTTCTAACGTTATTACAAAGCCTACTAGAGTGACTAGTACCTCAGTTTCCCTTCTCGACTTATTTATTACGAACTGTGAACATTCAGTACTTTCTGCCGGTGTCATTTCATCAGATATCAGTGATCAACTTCCAATTTTTATAACTGTGCAAAAGCAGTGTGCTAGCAAACTTGTCACTAGCTCAACGCTCAACATGTATCAGCCAATTTCACAACGTCAGCTGAACGCGTTTAGGTATGAAATTGAGCGCACAAATTGGAGCTTCATTTTGGAAATTCAGTCGGTAAACCAGGCCTATAACACTTTTTTGGACACTTACATCGGCATATATAATAAGCATTTCCCATTCAAAATCTTAAAACCATCGAGGCATTCTCGCAAACCTTGGGTTACACCTAAACTTCTAACTATGATTCGCACAAAAAATAATTTATACGGGAGGTTTTTGAAATCTAGGGATAATGTTGCACTCGAAGTGTTTAAAAAGTACAGGAATCAGCTGACAGCCATGTTGAAACAAGCAAAAAAGCAATATTATGTTCATATGTTTAGTGTTGACGATATGCGGAGAGCCGATATAATCTGGCGCAAGCTAAGATGCGTAGTTAATTATAAACCACAAACTGCCACCCCGCTCGAACTTAATATAAACAATACTCGTGTTTCAGAGTCAGATATGACAAACGCGTTTAATGAACATTTTGTAAAGTCTTCGACCTCTTCAGTCTCCACACCCCTTGCAAGTAACGCAATTGAATATATGCCCGTACCTTTACCAAATTCTATATTTTTATTCCCCACTGATATTACTGAAGTACAAAATATATTCATGAGTTTGAAAAACAGTAATAGTCTTGATGCCTATAATATGCAAATAAAACCAGCCAAATTTGTTCTAGATATTCTAGCGCCATATTTAACCCATATTTTCAACCTCGCATTTGAGACTGGTGAGTTCCCTGCCAAAATGCAGCGAGCCAAAGTGAGCGTTTTACATAAAGGAGGAGAGTTAGGCAATATTAATAATTTTAGACCCATTTCTATACTTCCAGTGTTTTCCAAACCGCTTGAAAAACTAATTTCTGTGAGAATTACCTCGCATCTTGAAAAATACAGTTTAATAACTGAGTCTCAATTTGGTTTCCGCCAAAATCGTTCTACCGAATTTGTTTTATTAAAACAAAAGGAATTGATATTAAAAGCACTAGACAATCGCTTATTAACAATTGGAATTTTTCTAGATTTTTCTAAAGCTTTCGACACAATAAATCATGACATACTTCTTGCAAAATTAACATGTTTTGGAATTCGAGGTAACACGTTAAAGTTATTAAAATCATATTTGCAGCATAGAACTCAATTTGTAGTTATATCTAACTTTAAGTCGCATATTCTAAATATAACCAGTGGCGTTCCCCAAGGTAGTATATTAGGCCCATTACTTTTTACTATTTATATAAATGACATTGTTAACGTAAATCGCGACCCTGACATCGAGTTTATTACCTATGCCGATGATACTAGTATTTTTTTTCTTGGGCGAGATATTAATACACTTGTAGCCAAATGTAACAGCTTGCTTGATAAAATCAATAGATGGACGACGAGCAATCTGCTTAAACTAAATTCACAAAAAACCAAGGCCATCATATTCAGCAGTTCCAATATTCCAGTTGTGATCTCAAGCCCCGTGGTTTTAAACAACGAAGAAATTGAATTTGTAGATAAAATTAAAACTTTGGGTATCTGGTTTACTAAAACTATGTCCTGGACCGCACATGTTGATTTTATTCTATCCAAATTATCAAAAACAGTTGGATTACTCATAAAATTTAAGTCGTTGTTACCTCAATCTGTAAAGCTTTTACTTTATAACTCATTGGTATATTCGCAGTTTAATTATTGTCACCGTGTGTGGGGCAATACGACAAAAGCAAACATGAACAAGCTGTTTATTTTACAAAAGAAAGCTGTGCGCGCTATCGCTAATTGTTCATATTATCACCATACCGAACATTTGTTTTCTTCGTTAAAAATTAAACCTATTCAAAATATCTATGAATATAAGCTTTTAGTCACGTATAAGAAATCATTGCTGACTACAGATAGCTTTTTTATGCGTCTATGTAGTCTTGTCCCATTCACTTCACCATATCAACTTAGACCAAAAGAAAAATGGTTTGTTGCACCATCACGCACGTTGTATTTTAATCAAACATTAACGTACCAGTTAACTACTCTATTAAATCACTTATTTACCAAAGAAATTGATATCGATGGGATGACACTGACTGAGGTACGAAAATGTTTTTGATTTTCTTTTCCTTTGTACTGAAAAGTCCCGTATGTGTATAATTATATTTATATCTATTTTTCTTAGCCGTATGTGTGTAATTATATTTATATGTATCTTTCTTCGCCTGCTGTAAGAGGGGGCTCGGACCTTCGTCAAGCTGCAGTTGCAGCTTTTTGTCCATGTCCCCTGTTTTCGTCTCCGAAACGAAATAAAGAGATTTATTATTTATTATAATCGCAAGTCAGATTTCCATTGCAATATGGTGCAGATCAAGGGAGTGTATAAGGTTCATGTCAAGCACGGTAGTTTCGAAGGAGACCTGAAACTGCTAGTAACACAGGGACAGTGGACAACCCTCCTTGGCATGGACTGGTTTAAACCATTGGGAATCAGGCTGCTAGGGGTAAATAAGGTCACAGGGCTGTCTATTGAAGGTGTGCTTGCAAAGTATGATGGCGTTTTTGGGTAAAAGATTGGGAAGTTTGAGGGACCCCCAGTATTGCTGCACCTTGACTTTACAATGATGCCAGTCCGCATGAAACCCTGGCAAATGCCCTTCGCACTCACGCTTAAAATTGACGCTGAACATGATTGCCTTATTGAACAAGGCATTTTGGAGCCGGTCACGCAACCAAAGTGGGAGACCCCGATTGTGACGCCCATGAAGGCAACTGGAGACATCAGAATATGCGGCGCCTACAAGTGCACTTTCAACAAGGCACTGGCTCAACACCCGTACCCGATCCCCACGGTACAGCACCTCCTGGCATCACTCTCGGGGGGGAGGCTGTTTGCGAAACTGGATTTGGCAGAAGCTTACCAGCAGCTGGTGGTTGATGAAGAAGCGGCGGAGGCACAAACGATCACAACCCATCGAGGAACATTCCGAGTAAAGCGGCTACGGTTTGGAGTAAATGTTGCTCTTGGGATCTTTCAGAGCTTCATGGACGACCTCCTGAAGGGGATCACCGGGGTTGTGTCATAATCCGATAATGTTCTAATTGCTGCAAGCACCAAAGAAGAGTTGGCAGGCCACCTTGAGGAAGTCCTGCACCGTCTTGCTGATGCTGGACTCAGGGTAATAAGTGAAAAGTGCCATTTTGAAGTGTCGCAGCTCGAGTTCCTGGATTTCTTATTGACGAGACGGGTGTGCACCCAACAAAAGAAAAGGTGAAGGCGATTCATGAGGCACCAGTACCAACAAGCAAACAGGAACTACAGGCTTTCCTAAGACTGCTAAACTTCTATCGCATCTTTCTACGAAAAAGGCAGCGGAGGCCGAACCTCTACGTCAGCTACTTGACAAAGAGGCACGGTGGGAGTGGACGCCTCTTCATGAACAAGTTTTCAACGAACGCAAGCAGCTGCTGTCCTCAGCAAGTGTGCTGCACCATTATGATGAAACAAAGCCCTTTGTGCTCACTTGTGATGCCTCGCCATAAGACATACATTAAGGCTGTACTTGGCCGTCGACCAGAAGATGACAAAGAGGTCCCCGTCGCATTTTACTCCCGCACATTGACATCTACCAAGCCAAACTATGCTCAAATCAACAAAGCCTTCGCAGTGCTGGCAAGCGTAAAGAAGTTCCATGACTATGTGTATCGCCTTCGAGATCATAACACCACAAACCACCTTTGGGACTGTTCACACCTGCAAAGCAAATGCCATACATCTTGTCTCCACGAATGTTGCGTTGGACGATCCTACAGAATGCTTATAACTACAGTTTGGATCATTGACCTCGAAAAGACATCCAACATTCCGATGCATTTAGTCGCCTCTCACTTACCATTCCAGAGTTTGTGGTGCCACCTCCTCTAGAAGTTTTGTTTCTGGAGAACACATCCAATCCACCGCTCCACGCCAAGGACGTCGCACAAATGACAGCAGAAAACGCCATTTGAAGGGTTCTCAACTGGGCTCTGAAGGGTTAGCTGCCAGGTGGCCTTGAGGCAAATTTCCAACCATTCAAGATTCAACAACATGAGCTGCCGGTTCACAAAGGATGTATACTTTGGGGGAACAGGGTCGTAATTCCCCCAGAAGGCAGGAAGGTGTTGCTGGAGGCCCTCCATGTCGGACATCCTGGCGTCGTCCAAATGAAGGCTCTGGCTCGCAGCTATGTGTGGTGGCCCAAGATGGACAGAAACATAGAAGAGCATGTGATCAAGAGCATGGCATGCCAAGAATAACGACCTGCACCTCCTCGTGCCTCAGTAGACGCATGGAATGCAACTCCAGCACCGTGGTCTCGGATGACGGGGCTCAGTTCACCTCCGAAGAATTTCGCATATTCTTGAAAGCCGGTCTCATCAGACACATCACGTCAGCACCCTTCCACCCGTCAACTAACGGACAAGCAGAGCGCATGGTGCACACAACGAAAGATTCACTACAGGCTATTGTAAAAGGGAACACGAGGGCAGCATCTGGCCAGTTTTCTGCTGCAGTAGCATGTAACACCATGCATGATGACAGGCAAGAGCCCAGTGGATATGCTGATGAACAGGAGGTCGAAGACGATACTTGAACGGCTGCACCCGGACCTGACTGAGAGCATGAGGAAGGAAGCTGATGAGAATTCCAGCGAAGAAGTCCAACCGAAGTCACAAGTGTTTCGACCAGAAGACCCAGTATTCATGCAGCTACAGCAGTGGCCCTTCATGGATACTGGCGACAGTGGTTGAAATGACTGGTCCAGTTTCCTACAAAACCCGCACCCAGAAGGGCATTATCATGAGACGTTCTGTTGAAGTGTGTAGGAGCGGCGCTTTGAGAGTTGCAACAGACAGCATCAGCCACGGAGAGCGGCAAGCTGCTCGTCCTGAACCACCTGGGCACCCGGACACAGGCAGCGCAGTGCACACGTCGGTGATGGGCCCACTGCAAGATGTGGATGTGGCCAGGCAGAAGAGATCAGACGGGGCTCGAGCTCTTCGAGAAGGAGTTCACTTAGGGGGAAGGAGTGTTGTGTATTGAGTGGTGGTACCATCTGGAAACAGATGCCAAACCTAGAAGACCAAGCCACACTGCGGGAACATTGCAAAGCATGCAGTCAACGGCCTACACCAGCCAACAAACCCGTCACGTCGTCATGTAGCCTTTGTATCTTGAGTTAATAAATAGTTAATGCTATCTTGTCGTCATCTACCGGCCAGGATCTAACAGTGACTATACTTGAAGTGTACTGAAAAAAGTTTGTTAGTTACGGCCTCATTATTTCAAGCACAGTATGATCGGACCGTTTAAAAAACGTTGGCCCCGAGATATTCGTAGACAGCATGATTAGTACTTGTACCTAACTAATTCAAAACCAACCCTTACCTGTACCCCTTACTTTGTTTCCAGTTTTCTGTGCACCTGGTTGTATGCGCACTCCGCTGGCGTGTCTACCCAGCGGTAGGGCACGATCGATCACGGCCATCGTAGCCGATCGCCATCCTCGATGACGAGCCCGTTTGAAGTTCCTCCTCCGAAGTTGTCTCTGATACAACTCTGCGGTAGCATGTGGAGGTCAGGGGTGCTTCCTTGCCACTTGGCGACCACCTCACGATCTGTGAGCATATGCCGACTACCAAGAGGACTACCTACTTGTCCGGCGTTGGTTCCGAGGAGCTCCGCTGCTGGTGACCACCTTAAGTGGAGAGATATGTCTGAGATTCGTTCACGACAGACAATAAAAATACTAGCGCAGTTTCGATTTAAATATATATAGCCACGCCATAACAATTCTTAGCGAAGGTTCATAAACACTGCTAAACGTATCAAGCTACTCGCTATCTTCCAAAATGTTTTGGAACAGGACGTCCGTCGGGAGTTGACGCTGGCATTTTGAGAAACTGTTTGCTTTTCCGACTGTTTTTAAACACGAAACACAATATTTTACAAAGAAAGGATTGCCTCGGAACTGTACCTCGACCAACTCCATGATCCTTGGGTTGAAAATCGTCTGAACAATAAGACTACGTACTACGTCTTGCTTTCCGCTCATTCTTGAATGGATGGCGCTGCATTTGTGTCAGGAACTGAACCGCAAAAATAAGTTATAATTATGCCAAACTTATTCACATTTGCCTTTACGAAACAGCACAACTAAACAGTGGTGTTATTGATATTATTTCTTACCTGAGCACTTGCATCAGGACATGGGTGACCAGTCAAGCTCACAGGAAAACAAACGATTGCGAAACCACCAAACCGAAAACGAAACAGTCGTGGCAGGCTTTTCTGTCGAAGACGTCGATGGCGTGTAGTCTAAACTCGCTTTAACGAGAGCATTCACCCGGTAAAAATGACTTGTAGCCGGTGCGTAGTGGCTGTGGTAGCCACGTCCGACATTTTGTTTTCTCGTGTGGTCTCATCTTGGGTCTCAGCTGAGACCCAGCGTAAAACGCCGGTTGAGCCGCTTGCTCGAAACGAAATCGGAACCGTCTCAGCCAAGTCAGGACTTGAGACCGGTACCTACAGCGGAGTGAGCGGTGCCTCGAGAGGGAATCTAGGGATAACGAAGAAAAACGAAGAATCCGGACGTGGATGTGACCTCGGGATGTGACAGGGGGTCGTCTGCTTCTGCTACGCCGCGGTCGTTATGGGCAGCGACAAACGACGACAGCCTCATAACTGCGTCGTGTTATTCGTGCAAACCGTGGTTACACGTGAAAAGCGACAGCAAGCTGCGGTTCTGGACGTGTCTGTCACCACCATCGTCGACGTTGAGTGCATACGCCGAATAAAGGAGTCCACAAAAATGTCCGTTCGTGCCGATGCATTTCCTAAGAAAAAAGAACAGCACTGTACGTCCCTTCAAAGGTAAAGACGAATGTAATTTGGTGCAAAGATAAAAAGTATCAATTGGTGTACGAAATGCAGAAACGAAAACGCGTAATTCGAGAGAAATTTAACAAGATTACAAAAGTTGCTAAAAAGAAAGCACGGCATCCGTTCCATAGAGATCGTACATATTATCCGTACTGAACTCGTGGTACCAAACGATGCTGCGCACGAGACAAAAAGTAAAATAAAAAAAAAAGAAGTTGCAGAACGTACAGCTTTTTAGCTGCAGAGTTGACGCTTACCACAAGGGCGAGTTTATTATAAATTTGTCTTTACTGCACATAAAAATGAAGCACACGTTCTATATGCTCAATCAATTTTTTTCACTTCTTATTTTCCTGGCTGAATTATAGTAGTAGTCAAGAGCTCTGGATTTGAACATTTTAATACAATCAAGAACACCTTTTATGAGCTCATGGAATTTCGTTCACTTCCAACTTTCCTGGCTAAAATATAGAAGTTGTCAAGAGTTCTGGATTGAAAACTTTTATTACAAACAAATCAAAACAATGAATGCACTTGCTGCAATGAGACAAAATCCAATGACCCAAGAAAATGTAAAAAGAGCCGTCTTCCACAGGCACAGGACGAGTGAGCTGTCATGTTACTGCTGTTTCTACAAATATACTAGAATACAGTATCTGCCATTTGATGCAGACAAGTCTAGCCTTTTGAGGTTGACATGATTGGGGTTCTACTAACAAAGCTAACATTGATTTCATAACTGTATCTTGGGTATGCAAATACTAAATACTGGGCCCACTCTAGGAAACATTCCGGCAAGTTCACTCCAAAGCAAGAAGGATCTGTGCACATTCAAGAACACTGAAACTTTGAGCCATGTCATTTCAGTTAGAAGTCAAGGTCGGTATTTTTTAATGAAAGAACACTGCACTTATCGATAGCAGAATTAATCTTGTACACTGCTCAAATGCTAGAAGGTACATTTTAAAAAAGGGTTAAGCAATGCAAACAATACAAAGGTTATTGTGCTTCCATTGCACCATCACCACAAAATACACACGCTAGAAGCTTATGAAGTAAAGCCGAAACGTGGCAAGCAGTAACATGAATTTGATGTTTTATGCCGAGAACTCTACATCTCCGTAGGTCCAAAGGCGACAAACACAACACTTGGACCTCATTTCCTTTGGGACTCATTTTCTTTGGGTCCATTGTATTGAGATGCCAAGTCAAACAAATGCACACACAAAGCTGAGAGTCTCTTACATAAATATGTATGTGCAGGTGCTTTTACATCTAGCTCATTTTACAGGTAGTATTCACTGGCGGCCATAGCTGAGCTCGCAGCTGCAGAGCACATATACTGACGGGAAGCTTCCACAACACCTGCAACATGCACATCGCCCACATGAAGAATGTCTTTTAGAGTGCAGCTCTTAGGCGCCCGTCTCCGGAGTGAGCGGCGTCGGTGTTGGCATAACTGCCCGTTCCATTGGGACGTTTCCCATAACGACATCACATGTGACGTCACTAGGGTCACAAGGGAGGAGTGAGGGGCATACCTGTTGGTAGTGTAATGGACCGTTATCAGATGGCGACACGAATCCAGCGCTAAGGTCATGCAGCCGTTCCCCTTTTGTTTGCATTTCCCCCCCTCTCAGATGGCAGCTTGACAGCTGTATGTCGTTTCTTCATCCCCAAATGCACATAATCCACATCCCAGAAATGTGGTCATACTGTGCATTTAAGATAAACAAACAGGTTATGGGCCCAGGACGGCACATCGACCATTATTTCGGAAGAAGAGGGATCACCTTTAATGAGTGATGAAAAGGTACGACCACGTTGAAGAAGAAACTGTCAAGCAACACCGTCTTCGTTACGTCGTGCCGATGCCTGAAGAAGATTAGACGGGCGTGAGTGTAGTGAAACTGTCAAGGACGAAGTGACTGACAAGTGGTGTGTGCCCGTCAAGAAAGTAAAAGGTGGCACGTTCTTCTTCAGGCGGACGGAGCGTCGCCAAACACCGGTCTCACTGCGGACTCCATGGGCTGTTAAGTTCGGAAGACGACTACACACACCAAGCGTGGGTACAGCGAAGTTGTCGGTAAGAAGTGACCTTTGCACTTTCCGAGCAGGACGGATCATCGTGCGACACCTGTGGTTGTCGGAAAGAAGTACTGACATCGGTTCGGTGCGCGCCAGTGACCAAAGCGTCGGGAAGAAGTAACTGACACCCCAATGACGAATTTATCGGCAAAGAAGTGAACAAATGGGAACTGCGTCGACGGTTCCTGGAAGACGTCGCCAAACCTGTACGTGTGTTCCTGCTTCGCTGGGCGCCACAAGACGTGCAACGTTAACCCAACGCAAGTTCATCGCTCTAAGCCTACTTCGAACCGCTCTCGACGAAGCAAAGCAATACGATGGCGGCACTGGAAGAATTCAAAATACCAAAACTCTCAAACGAAAATTACCATGCGTGGGCGATTTGAGCCAGAGCGGCACCCGTCCAGAAAGGCTGTTGGGAAGCCATCGAGCCTGGCTATGGTGTGAGAGAAATGACAAACGACGAGAGGAAGATAAACAACAAGGCTTTGACATTCATGTTCCTAGTAGTAGAAGACACCTACCTGCACGACATTGGGGAATGTTCGACAGCTCGCGAGGCCTGGAATACATTGGAAGAGATACATTTAAAGTGTGGACTACTGCATGCTCTTCAGTTGGTGGGAGACTTTTCCAACACCAGAATGAAGCCAGATGAAACCATGAAGGATTATTTGGATCGAACAATGAACCTACACAGGAAGGATACGCCTTCACTGACAGGGAAGTGGCACTGGTGATGTTGATGGGCTTGCCAGAAATGTATGAATCAGTTACCCTAAATCTTGAGCAAGACGAAGGAACACTCACGACGAAGGAGGTGAAAGCAAGGCTGCTGGTAGAAGAAAAGCGCCAAGTCAAACGGGAAGAAGACAAACTAAATGAGAGTGAAGAAAACAAGGCCCTCATGACAAGAACAAGCCCATTATGCAGAGCAGTCAGCTCCACAAACATAACGAGCAAGAACATTTTTCAAGGAAAAAAGCAACTGGCACTGGTACAAGGTGCTTTGAACCGAAACGAGTTTGGTGCGGAAAATTTGGACACATTGCCAGGGAAAGCAAGGAGGGTCCCGATGACGAAGGATGCGGCTTACAGAGAAGACGAAATTCCAGTGAACCGAAGAAGGCGCTCTGTGCCAGAGGTGGGAGTTCCTCAGGGTCACACATCTGGTACCTTGACAGTGGAGCAACTGAACACATGACGTCAAACAAAGTCAAATTCACCACTTTCAAGCCCTGCTGTTCGACTGTTGAGGCAGCAAATAAGGAGGTCATGGAAGTCGTCGGGAGAGGACAGGTAGAGATTGAACTTTCGAAAGACTGCAGTGGCACTGTCGTCGAGCTCCAAGATGTCCTCTACGTACCAAGCTTAGACGGTAACCTCTTGTCAGTTGGGAAGATCGAGGAACGTGGACTGAACGTGACTTTCAGCAACGGAACAGCTAAAGTGGTTGAAGCAAATGGTGACCTAATTCTCGCAGCCAAGCGCGATGGTAAATTGTACACTGTGAGTAAGTCACTTGCAGCACTGAAGTTAGCACAGGCGACAGACGTCGCCTTGTGGCATCGACGACTCGGTCATCTCCACCATGAAGCTGTGGAAAACTTTGCCAAAGTGGGAGAAGCAGTCAAGATGCAAAGTGCTCGACATGTGCGCTCGGCAAATTGAAGAGAAGCAGCTTCCGAAGAAGGGTGGAACGAGGGCTAAGGCCCCACTGGAGCTGGTTCACTCGGATGTAGTTGGAAAGATCCCACCTGCCTCGAAGGGAGGGTCAAACTACTTTGTCACATTCATTGATGACTACTCCAGATTCACTGTTGTGTCCCGAAGGAAAAATCCATCAATATAACGCTGTTTGGCAGTCAATGTTTTCTAGTGGACCGCTGACTGTGCCTGAATGTACGTCAAGCATGTCTGATTGGACAACAAGTTACTCTGACCGACAGTCAAACTCCAGTCAGACCCCGCTTGTCGGCTTTCTGATGGTTTCCTGGTGGCAGTCGGCCGCCGCGAAATGCCATCAGGATGTCCTGGTGGTGATTCTGACTGTACATCGATTGTCTCTGACTGTACGTCAGAAAGCTTTGACGTGCAGACAGACGTACGGTCGAAGGACGTAAAGTTCGTTCGGATACCACTATTTCGTCAAATCTATGAATACGAAAAGTAATCTATGCACGAGAAAACGATTTCGGGACGTGAGCCCATAAAACCGCTGACGTTAGAGATGTGACACGCAACCGACCGACAACCTTGATCAGAAGCCCGCCGAAGCCGCCGAAGAATCGAACACGACACTTCGCTCTTCGCTTCGCCCATGGAGGCTTCGCCGAGCTTTCATGAACGATCGCTCTCGACTCGTTTTGTTTGCCCGCTTGCTCCAACCTGTCGATCCTGCCCGTGCTCTACAATGTCTTATGCTTTAGTAGAATTTCTACTCGACAAGACCCAGCCTGTTGTGAGTTCCGACGATGTAAGGGACTTTAGCGGTGTAGTTAAAGACGACAAGGTGTACCAGGTCTACGGGCCGATGACGCGCGAACAAACGGATCATTCTACGACGCGAAAGTACTCTACATGGCAGGTGAGTAGAACTGAAGTACGGCAAGTGATGTACGAGTGCTTTCATAACATGCTGACGGCTTAACTGCATTTGCAGCCGACGCATCTCGTATAAAACGAATAGTGAAATCAAGTTTCTGTAGCGGGGGCGTAGCACAGCGGTTAAGGTTTGCGATTTGTACGCAAGCGGTCGCGGGTTCGATCAGCGGTGGTGTTGCTTTTTTTTTTCTTTCTTTTTCCCGAACTTTTTGTTTTATCGAGGCATTTGGCGATATTTATGAGTTCGTATAGTTTTACTCTTATATAAATGCTGCCCTTGATGATGAAATTCCCTTGGCAGTGGCAGTCAGACGTCATCTGATGGACCATCAGATGACGTCTGATGGTCCATCACGTTCCACCAAGGCTTCTGACTGGCAGTCAGTGTCCCAAATTACGTAGCTTGATGGAATTTTCAATAGGGGTACCCAATGAAGACGAAGAATGAAGTGCTGGACAGATTCGACCAGTACAGACGAGTGGTTGAGATTCTCCACAACACGAAGGTGAAGACTTTGCGTAGTGACAATGGAGGAGAGTACACAAGCAAAGAGTTTGATGAGTACCTGGCCAAGCATGGCATAAAGCGTTCGCTCACCATTCCTGGCATACCTTAGCAGAATGGAGTTGCCGAGAGAATGAACCAAACTCTGCTTGACATGACGAGGTGTCTCCTCATCCAGTCAGGCGTCCCAAAAGAAGTTTGGGCTGACGCCGTTGTCACTGCAAGTCGCATCAAACAAGTGCTCATTGAAAGCAGTCGAAGGAGAGTCGCCAGAAGCTCTGTGGACAAGGGGAGAAGTGAAACTGGACCACCTAAGAGTGTTCGGATGCAGAACATGAAGTCTGCGAAGCAGACGATGCAAAAGAAGCAAGTTGAAACCGAAAGCAGAGGAGTGCATACTGGTTGGCTATCCAGAAGGAGTGAAGGGGTACAAGCTGTGGAACCAGAAAGAAGACCACTTCTTGGCGAGTCGGGACGTCACCTTTGAAGAAGACTCCTTCCCATGCAAGCTTGCCCAGGTTCCAAGCACCGACGTTGATGTATGTGGCGACACCGAGGGCACAATCATGTTTCAAGTAGAAGACAGCTGGAGCGGGTCACGTGAGGTTGGTGGTTCAGATAGAAATGATACTGGCCACGACAATGCCGAAGAGGTTAGCTCATCAGCTGATGAAGAAAACAACGGAGCTACACAGCAGATATCCAACGTGAATGACTGTGGTACGCAAGCATACAGAAGGTTGGCGAGACTGGCAAAGAAGGGAACACGTCAAAGTGAATGTCACGGCTGCTGCATAGCCAACCAAAACAACCGGGAAGATCCAGAAGCTTCACACAAAGCCTTTCCTGCATCAGACAAAGGGAGATGGAAAGCAGCTATAAAAAGTGAATTGGACGGCCTTGAAGCTTCAGGAACATGGGAACTGGTGCCACGACCGAAGGAGAGACAGGTCGTAAAGTGCAAGTGGGTAATCCGCAAGAAATACGACGAGGACGGTGACCTGGAGAGGTACAAGGCACAATTAGTACCGTGCAGATACTCCCAGGTGGAAGGAACCGACTACAAGGAGACCTTCTTTCCTTTTGTCAAGCTGAAGTCCATCGGGACGCTGCTGGCCATAGCAGTCGAAAGAAACTGGAAGATCCACCAGGTTGATATCACGGCAGCATACTTGAACGGTACACTGAAGGAGACCGTCTACATGAAACAACCGCAGCCTTACGGCGATTGCAAGAAGGATGAAGTCTGCCTTCTAAAGAAGAGCTTGTATGGACAGCGACGGTCTGGAAGGGAGTGGAATCTCATCTTGGACAAACTGCTGAAGTTGCAGGGGATGACAAGATTGAAAGCAGACCGCTGTGTATATGTCAGCAAAGAGAAGAAGCTCATCATAGGAGTCTACGTTGATGACCTCTTGATCATCGCAGAAGAGGAGAAAACGAATTTGACGCAAAAGACCTGGGGAAAGCTACCCACATCGTTTCCATACGACTGAAACGAGAAAGGGATGGAAAACTGACTGAGGCATGGCAGATGCTAAGGCAGCATCATCTCTTTTGGATCCTGGAAGCAAGTACCAAATAGGAGAGAGCGACGACCGAACAAGAGAAGACCTGCCGCGCAAGTACAGACAGGCAATTGGCAATGTAGTGATTGCGCAGGCGAGCTGGTGGATGTTAACCATTTTGTTCTTAGCCCGAGACTGAGGCAGGAAAAGAGGAAAGTTTCAAAGTAGAAGAAAAATGAACAGTCGAGGACACGTCTCTACTGGTGCGTTGCTTTACCTTGTCGAAGGAACAAGACCGGACTTGGCTTTTGCCACCACTTAGATGAGTCAGTTAAACGAACATCCCACAGAAGAGCACTGCAGTGGCATAAAGCACATCCTTCGCTATGTGAAGCATACGAAGAATTATGCACTAATCTACCAAAGAACTGTGAAGTGTGTGCAGGTCTTTTGCGATGCAGACAAGGCTGACAGGAAGTCATTCAATGGTTATGTGTTGACGCTAGCCGGCGCTGCAATTTCCTGGAGCAGCAGGAAACAACAAAGTACTGCACTGTCAACCGTTGAAGCAGAGTATGTGGCCATGTGTCATGCTACAAAGGAAGTTATGCGGCTACAGAACTTCATGAAGGAGCTTGGTGCGCGCGAGTTTCTACAGGAACCACAGGTCTTGTTGGTTGACAACCAGGGTGCAATTGCACTGGCGAAAAATCAAGTCACATCAGAGAGAAGCAAGCACATTGATCTGAAGCACTTCTTCCTGAGAGAAAAGGTGGAAGAGGGAAAGCTGCAACTCCAGTACAACGAATCGTCCAGTAACTCTGCAGACCTCTTCACCAAGGCCTTGAAGGGAAGGCTGTCCCTCAAGCATTGTGAACGTTTGGGTGTCAAGAACGTGGACGTGGCGACAGTCTATTAAGGGGGAGTGTTGGTAGTGTAATGGACCGTTACCAGATGGCACCACGAATCCAGCGCTAAGATCGTGCAGCCGTTCCGCTATTGTTTGTATTTTTCCCCTCGCTTCCCGTCTGATAAACATGATGGCAGCTTGGCAGCTGTATGTCGTTTCTTCATCCCCAAATCCACTTGATCCGCGTCCCAGAAATGTGGTCACTCTGCGCACTTAAGATAAACGAACAATACCCTCCTCTCCGTACCCTCCTCAAGAGCTGCATTCTTATTCAGCATTACAGGGAATTGTAAACGTCTCAATTTTTTGGAACACAATTAATAAGAAGTCATCCTCTGCTTGCACATATTGAGCAGTAAGCTAGTACCATCTATTAAGCACCGACCGGCATACACTCACTAAATTTGGTATCACCCTGAGCACACCTGCAACTTAGCATGGTATTCTTTTTATCCCTGGAAAGCAGCACAGGGACAAGCAACCAAAAAATTGGGTGGCCTGCATCAACACTGCACACTGGCCTAAATTGAAACAAGCTATTTTCACAAAAAATAGATGCAGCAGCTAAGATTGCGCTTGACCTGCGCATCATAGGCTGGCTCTACTCGAGCCCAGCTACTTTCACAACTAATAGCCGCAACCGCTATGATCGGGCTTGACATGCACACTGCAGACTGGCTCTACACGAACCCAGCTACGTTCAGAAATAATAGCCGCAACAGCTACGACAGGGTTCGATTTTTACACCGTAGACTGACTCCGCTCAAGCCTAGCTACTTTCAAAACCAATAGCTACAATGATTGAAAGCTGAGTCATCGAGCTTGATCCACATGCACACAAAACGATTTCCTGAGAAACAAATAAGAGTGCACTCGAACTATGTACAGGGGTGACATTAAAAACATTCTTGTGGATTGTCCTCAGGATTAGCAAAGCACCAGTCAATGTGCGGTCAGCAACTAACAAGTGTTAGCCCGGAAGGTTGGGCCTTCGGCCACAAGGTCTTTGTGGCCCCCGGGGTCATTTTCCTCAAGATACCGAAGTCCGGGGAACAAAAGATTACCAGCCTTTGGACTGGCAACTGGACTAGGATGAGGTGCCCCTTCAGCCTGAGGCAGCACTGCTGCCGTTGGAAGGGCGACCACCAGCACCAGGCCCACGCCGACCGGGACCGTGTTGTCCACAACCAGTTTGGAGGCCCAGCATGCCGCCTGCAGTCTGCAGACAGGCAGTATTATAAATACCTGTTTGCGCAAAAGGCGGAAAACATGCCACTCAAACGAAAATGTGTCCTTCCTTAACTAAATACCGCCCTCGAGGAGCTCAGAACGGCACAGGCGCAGTGCACAAAGCAACAAGGGAGACGCAGATTGCGGCTATTTTTTATGCAGAACAGTGCAAAAAAGTCTTTGCCCTGCTTGGGCAGGCTGCTCAACAAGAAGGCCCATAAAAAAGAGGGGGGAGGGGGGGAATCGTAAACATATTAAATTTTTTTTTTCTGTTTAGTCTTCTTCAATGTCCCCACCTTTAGTTTCTAGCATGCACAAACCTTTCACTTCATGATTATGTTTGGCAGCATGCAAAACTAAAGAAATTATGGCTTCATAGAAAGGTTGCAACAACTTTTAGACACTCAACCAATTAAAAGCGAACGTCAAAACCCCAAAAATGCCTGCCACGGCCGCACCTCAAGAAAAAGGTTTGCCTTCCGCACCACCGCATTTGTACAGGCTTTTTGAGACTTCAGCGCCGAGTGGCATGCAGGCAGCGTCAATGCGTTTAGTATTTGTGTCGTGCCGTGAAAGCCATGAAGTTCAACGCCGTTAAGTTCACCGGCACTGCAGTTTTGAGGTTATTGATATAACTCTTCTGGTGCTGGAAAATCATAGCATCTGCACATACACCAAAATAGGAACATGCACAAGCTACAGCACAAAGCGAAATCTTATTTGGATCACATTCAATTACTGTTGGCTCTAGGTAGAGTCAGTGGCGTACCACAGCTCGGAAATTGTATAGCAAAAACTCGCAATGCAGAACCCAGGGACCCTCGGCTCAAAGCTTGTAGCTCAATCCACACCCCTGCCCATTGCACAAGAGAAAGACACCATGTTTGTTCAACAGGAAACTAAACTCTGTCTCACCGTCACTTGGCAAAGAGCAAGTGCTACGGTCCCCTCCATTCAATCAGTGACAGAGGCAAAGCGTAACCCGAGCCGTTGAAGAAGTGGGAAAGGAGGAACTTGGAAGTTGCTTTCTCTCCCCTGAAACTTAACCTGTAACTCAAAATTTTCACAAAAGCGGCATTTTTCTCTCTTTTGCCCATGTCTTTGACAGCACTGCACGCACCTAGTGAGTCAAGTGTCTCTTCCCAACCTGCTGACTGGTTTGCTTAGACTGTAGCCTTCGCCGCTTCCCAACCCAGTTATGACGTAATGGAGTACAGAAAACCTGCGGCAAACAAACGAAGGAAACCCAAGGGAGTTAAAAAATAAAAAAAACATGTTTGACACATTCTGACTAATATCGTAGCAATGTTGCGGAAACAAGGCTAAAGAGAACAATGAGAGTTTTTTTAAAGTGGTGAAGTTATACCCAGCAAATTATTTTGGTTAAACTATATTTAGCTACGCAGTGAAATGGCATGCTTTGGCTCTTTATCTGTATTTCCGCAGAAAGTTGACCCCTCATTGGCATTAGAAAAATTAACGTGCCTCATTATCGTGTCTGACAGCGTAAGAAGCGCAGAGCATATTTTAATAGGGCCACGCTTCTAGGTTTGCAATTATTTCTTACTGGAAAAAGTCGAAAGCTCATTGGCGGAGGCGCGAAATTAAGATACTCAGAACGTACCACACCCTTAAGAACAGAAAACAGCGTGATGTACCCAAAAGTCATAAATCAAGCGAACTGAGGTAATAGGGCCTGTGAGGATCATGGACACAGAGAATTTAGGATCGGGTGTTTCAGCTCATTGTTTGTGGGGTTACAACAACAAACAGAACTCTGGACTGCACTTATTGTGATGCTCGACACAACTGTACTTAGCAGTTCTTTTGCCAGGCCCCATGATACTGCTGCTGTTTGCCATTCGCTGCAGTCTGGCTACAATCGAATTTTATCTACAACCTGGCATGGTGGCTATCGTAGGATACGCGGTGCACATAAACCAGTTTGTTCATAGCCTGGCTATTCAATGCGCGGTGTGCCCTTTGCGCTTTAAAAAAAGGTAGCTCCGAGACATCTCACAGGCTCACTGTTTCTCTGAAAGCAGCTCTCCATAACACCTACCTTTCGATTACAAACCGTGTTGTTCCGTAAGCCTGGTTGTAAGTACACTCCACTGGCGCGGTCGGCGATCGGAAAAGCGCCCCACGCTCTGCACCGGTAGCTGCAACGGCCTAGGAGGAGGCCGCCGTACACGCCCGTCGCGACGTTCTCCCCGTCACTGCTCTGCGACACCACGTAGGAATCGTGGATGCTTCCGGGTCACCTGGCACCACATTCAGGTACCTCGAGCGAGCGTCCACAATCAGCTGCACGTTGAAGGAGTGACCGTAATGCTCGTTCACGAACAGTTCCTCGTGCACGGCGGCCCTTGGATCCGAACGTGGGCGCCGTCGATGACTCCCACGACGCCCGGAAAGCCGCCCATGGCGTAAAACTTCTGCTGCAGTTTGGAGAGTTCCGCTGCTGTTGACCACCCGAAGGAGGAAACGTGGTTTACACCGTCAGTCGAATACTATAGCAGTTTCCATTGCCGACATAGTCCTCAAAAGAACGAGGCTTGCCGCGAGATATGATCAATACATGTCATTCGCTACCGTTTTGAAGAGTCTGCTCCTTTTCAAAACTCACTCAAGTATCCACCAGCTGTTTCCACTGACAAGTTGTGAAACTCGTTATCTCAAAACTGTTTTCGTAATGAGAAACTCACCGTGATACGAAAGACCGTGCCACACCATAGCCAGAGACAATAAAAATAGAGAGAGCTTGGGGAAGGACCACTACACAACGTTTTGAGGACGCAATGACGGCGCTGCATGTTGATCAGAAGAGGCTTCTGACGAAAACAAAAGTCTCGATTGCTCCAAAATTACTTCGCAGCTGGCAGCTTAATAAATGTAACATATATTTGAAGAGGAACGTTAGAAATAAGACTGTTTTCTTACCTCCAAGACTCCGGTGATGCGCATGTTGCTGTCGCGGCGAAACAGAAACCTCGTCAGAAACGTCGAAGGGGCGAAATCTATAATGGAAAACACGGTCCGACGGTGCCGCGGAGTGCATTCTTGCGGCGAAAATTGTTTGGAGCCGCTGTCTTGTGGCCACGTCCGACATTTTGTTTACTCTGAGACCGCCAGTGAGCCTCCTCGGTTACTGTCGCAAGATCTGAGACTAGAGCTGAGTCAGAGACTCGGTTTTGGTCTCAGGTCCAGACTAAGTTTCGTTTCGAGCAAGTGGCTAGCCTCTGAGACTGTCTCAGTTTGGGTCTCCGTTTGGGTCTCAGTTTGGGTCTTAAATCGGCCGCCAGCTAATTTAATACGGGGCTGTCTCCCGGCTTGAGACACAGCTTGAGTCAGAGACTCGGTTTCAGTCTCAAGTCCAGACTAAGTTTCGTTTCGAGCAAGTGGCTCACGTTCGGTCTCGGCTGAGACTCTCTCAAGTTGTGTCTCAACTCTTTCGAGCAAGCGGCCCCAGGACTCCCGTCTATGAGAAGCAGGGGCCAAAGTGGTGTATTACCTCGCCCGGGGGACCCCGAAGGGTCCAAACCTACCCCGGGCTCGGCTCAACCACCAGGATGCCCTTTTCCCCAGACATGGGAAAGCCACGCACAGCCAGACGTGGGCGGGTGAACCCGCATGGCTCGGGGTCCGTGGAGAAGTCGCTCTCCAAACACCTGCTTTCACAGGTGCCCCCTGCGGGGCAGCGTTCCAGGTGCCAACCGCAATTGCCGCCAGTTTACCCGACACCCGCTGATAATCTCGTCTGCCAGTGTTCCCGGTGTCAACTGTCATTTCCGCAATCTTTCCAACACCCACTGTCAAAAACCCATCTGCACTCCAGGCCTGGACAAGCGCTTACTTGCCTACCGCATCACCCCAAGCCTAAATCCTAAATCTACAATGAATCCTGGCTGTTTCCCCTCCTGCCACTCGTTATCCTGCCTTCCAGCGAACATGCTGTGACTCTCCTCTGCCTCTGGAGACGACTTTCTTACAAGTTAACCGCGCTCCCCCTCTCCTGCCAACCACTATCCTAGGGTACCCAAGAAAGCGTGTATTCAACCTCGTTCTTCGAGCCCTTTAGGTAATTGATTCGAGGAGACACCTGCTGAGCTCTGCCGTGAGACAAGTCGCCAAAATTCCAACATATTTGTCTCAACGGGCATCGTTAGCGTTAGTGAACAACCCGCTCAACGAATCCGTGAGACTCCCTGGGGACGACTAGAAGCAGAGGCATACCGAACGAGCCCCACGTTGGATGTGCCATTTTAATACTGGTTTCTTTATGGAGTTCGCTTAGCTACTAATAATCACCGCCCAATCGGTATGCGCTCCGCCCGTCACCCAGGGAGTGACATACAGCACCGAGAAGACAGCGAATATGTTTACTACCTCACGGTTGGCCGTCGTTCAGAGCCAGCAGTCCAGGCACGCCGACCCTTGTTGTCGTCCGTCGATCAGAGCTCACAGTCGGAGTCAGTGTCCAGGCCTGGGGATCGTCCTTCCCATGCCAGCGCTGCGGAGGCTGGCTGTCCCGGGCTATCACTGCCCGAGTCTCGCTGCGGAACCACCCCGGGATCGTCGTGGCCTAGGCTAGATGGCCAGGACTCGCCATTTCTACAGGTCCGGGTTGAACCTCGCTAGTGGACCGCTCCAAGCCAGGCAGCCCGGCTCCGATGTTCCTGCCCAGCTCTAGCCTCGCTCAGCACGCACTGTCTCGCGCCAGCTCGTGACTTCTTTCTACGCCGACCGCCTGTCACGTGCCCTCTGCGTCGTCTTTCACCCTTGGCTCCCACAAAGTTAAGGAAAGGGAGAGTACCATTATGCTCAGTGAAGTTCGGTGAGAAGACCTGGGACTCGAGCAGGAATGCCGTTATCCTTGGTGTGACCCTACGAGACTCTCTTGCTGCTTTTGCTGGGGTTTATCTAACTGAAGTACCTGTCTGAAAAGTAGAAGAAACATATGTGCATAACACTCATTATTCACAAGAAAATTTGTCAACATCCAAAATGACCGATGGAGAAAATTATGTGAGGAATTTGTTGGCCACGTTGGCCGAGTCACCTCTCGTGGCCAATGTTTCATTGCAACTTTAATTGTAGTAAACAGTCAAAGGGTATATTACAAGGTGCAATTTGGTTTTGTGCGAACCTACAACGCGCAAAACAGCACTCTAACACAGTATGTAGAGGTACCTCTAAACTAATTCCAGTGTTTCATGGAGCCTCCTTCAGATAACTGATGTTGAACACAAAATGTGTGCACCAAGGTGTGAGCAAACAGTGACTTCCAATTAGTCTCAAGCACCAGCGACATGTCGACAAGGAGTGCAATGTGTAGAATGTCGTCTAGAGGTGTGCAGCCAAGATGAAAAGGCGAGATATAGGGATCTCAGAATAAGATCACACCAACATGGTTCCGTTACAACCTAGGCACAGTAATGAGTCAACCGACGTACAGCCGTGATTCACTTTGTGTTGAGGTGAAAAATGGCCAACAAAATATAAAAAAACACGTTTTTTTGTTTCTGTACATCATTTGCTCTGCGCCGTTGATAGAGGACAGTTGGGCGGCGTCACAAAGCCACTCGCTAGCGCTTTTTCAAATTCGTTCATCGGCACTCATGGTCTACCCGGGAGGAGAAAAGTACGAGCTCAGAGCCGAGCCGCCGAGCGTCGATTGCGACTTTCCTAAAGAGAAGCTCCGGTACATTTCGGCGACTCGTTAGATTCAAACGACGCCTCTTCGAACGAGCCTGACGCGCCCGCCAATCCAATGCGCCGAACGGGCGCGGCAGAAAGCACGCCGGAAGGAAGGGGGCTGGAGGCTCAGTATCCGAAAGAGACGCGGCGCTGCTTTCTACGTCTATTTCGCACATGAGATAACAAACTGGCAAAGCTAGCCGAGTGTGAACAGTGACTGACGTTACATTGGAGCACACGCAGTCGAAATGACGCCTGCAACAGAGCACAGCTAGGTGCTTTCAACAGGGGACACAGGCGTTCAAAAAGGCCTCGATTGAAAAACTTCACGTCTCCTTTCTGTCCTTCGGTGTTTACTTTGATCGCGTACGCCAAAGCACTCAATGCTGCAAGTAATAGAGTCGTGTATACGTACCTTTCGAAGCAATTGAAAGTGTGTAGGTTTCGCTCGATGCCCACGAGTACAGAGTGCGACGAACGCCAATCACGCCGGCTGGCCAGGCTGGCCGGGTCACGCAACACACAGTCGTTGACACAGACACAGTGGTGACAGTGGCGCAACCGACGCCCGCCCGCTGCGCACTGCGCATGCTCGTCTTGGCGGCTCGCCAGCACCTCGGCATCGCGCCGGGCCAGCCGGGCTCGCTCCTTCCGAAGTTCGAACAGTTCGAAGTCCAAACTTAATCCAAACTGCTTGCGCGCGCGCGCGCGTGTTGGCGATGAAGACTGTCTTCTCGAGAAACGAGGCTGCAACGTATCGTTTGATGGCGCAAGTGCACGTCTTTTTCATGTCGTTTTTTGGACAGTGTGTGAATCTCGCGAATCAGGCGACGAAAAGTGGTGGGTGAAATGTGCTCGCATGTCGTCGTGGATTTTGTGTACCACGTAGGATTACCCAGAAAGGTGGGTCAATATCGATAAATCTGCGCGTAAGAAGCAACTACATGCACGTGACCTGTCAAACCTATTTCACCCTCATTATTTTATCGTGCGAACCGACATTGTCACGTATAGCGTTCGATTTCGGTCCCAACACCGGTAACTAGTATATCGTGTCATGATGTATTTCTCACCGTCGGTAACTTTGTATTGATATCGTATTCGATGTGGCGGTCGTGTCCCAAGAGCGATAATTTCTTGTTGTATTGCGATGGTGTGTTGCAACATCGAATTGTATCCCGGTACGTTGGGTTTATCGTTTGGCGATCAACTTTTGTTGCATTACAACTGCAATAAACATTTGTTGGAAAACGATCACTCCAATGAGCACGTCGTTATTGGGCTTTCTCATTAAAAGGTAGGTCGCGGCGGGTGTTCCAGCTAGTTATTCTGAATGGTTTGGTGGTTGTCTAGTTTCAAGCGCGCGAGGCTGTGTGTACTGTGTGCCGTACTAACAGCTGTACATACTTGCACTGTCGATCAATGTTAATGTGTTCGCAACGCAGAACGTTTATGTTATGTGTGTATCCACACCCAACATATTTTTCGCGTATTGCCGTGTGGATATGCCAACGTAATGCATGTTGGTAGATTGGTACCCGCGTTCTAAGATATATGCACGCGATATCATATTGTATTCTCCTTTGGTCCCATGATCGACGACCAATATTTGTATATCGTGTGGCCTTACAGTATGTCCATGTCGGCCACCAATATGGACGCGATGTCGTTTTCTATTCCAATAACCGTGTAGTATATCGGGATATCGTGCTCCAATATCGTGTTGTATACCAATAACCGCCAGTTATATCGGGATATTGTGCTCCAATATCCTGTTGTATACCAATAACCACATATTATATCGGGATATTGTGCTCCGATATGAATTCCCATCGTGCGTATTGGGTTAATCGGATAACAATAAGCTTATTGGTTTCCATCATCTTCATGGGAATACATTATTTCCATAAGCCGAGTTCATATTGGTCTTTTTCAATATTGGTGCATCCGACGTTCATTAGAAATTAGTATTAGTAGGCTCTTTACCTTGCCGATCGGTATCAATAGTCCACAGTAACATCCCTGCGCATAATTATATCAATCTTAGATTGTTGCCTAAACCATTATTCTAACATCTACAACTAAAAAATGCAACGAAACTCTACTGTTTAAAGTTCCAGAGATAGAACCCCACATAGAGCAATTCCTTAAATTTAATGCAACTCGGAAATAGAAGATTAACTGCCAATTTTACTCCTTCGTAGGATTTTTTGAAGCAATGCATTTTTTAAACAAGTATTAGTCTGTGAATTATTTACTTGTTCTAATTACCTGGACAAGATGACTCATATTTGTGTTCGTTCCTTGCCCGAAGAGCAGTCTTGTTGAAAAAGGTTAACTACGATTCCTTTCAGTTCCTTCAATAGGCTTTTTAAATATGTGGCCTGCCTATATTTCGTTTCACCGTAACTTGGCAAAAGGAAACCACCACAGCCCCCTCAAACCAGTCAGAGACACGGAGTAAAGGTTTGTGACAAATCTGTGCAGATCGGTGAGCACTCTGATATGTTGTCATGTGTCTCTCTCCAACGTGTTTATTGGCTCACCAGAACTGCAGCCTTCGCCGTTCGCCAAATTGTGACGAAACGAATCACAGTAGCTACTACTATAATTACTCAAGGCCTTTAAACTTCGGGCATTTCTTCGACAAGAACGTTATGTCAGCCATCATTGTGAACTCGGCTCAGCGTCTATTTGACTCGTATTTTGCATTATTGTTTGACATGAACTGAGGCCCTTTCGTATGCTTTACGTCGGAAAAAATGGTGACAGCTGTGTTGCTTGATGGGGTTTTGCAAATAGTCTATTGTGCTATAGGTATAGGAAGTGTCATGCTGTATAAAAATGAATCAACACATACTAATAAACTAGATGCTCAGAGGTGTGTTTGTTGTTTCAATTAACAAGTTACAACAATATTTAGTTCTTACAAACGCAATATTTATTTTCGGCAGCTGAGCCCGTTTTGTGCTCATTAATGTCAGTGTGCTTTGATGTTATTATCATTTTTGTAGTTTTAAGTATCCTCCCTGCCATATCGAAAAAGGCACTTCGAGGGGAAAAATTAATAAATAACCCAGGCAGCACACCAATGTTGGACCTACATAGGGCCTACAATGGCAAACACTGACTCCAGAGGTTGGTCCAACAATGGTATTCTGGCCAGGCGCAACTTCTTCCAATGTTGGCCCAGCCATTGGCATCATCATTGGGCCATCGTTAAACCAATGTTCCAGCCATCACTGGCACCAACGTTGGGCCATCGTTCAACCAACGTTAGAGCCATCATTGGCACCAACGTTGGGCCATCGTTCAACCAATTATCCAGCCATCATTGGCACCAACGTTGAGCCATCGTCCAACCAATGTTCTAGCCATCATTGGCACCAACGTTGGCCCATCGTTCAACCAGAGGGAGGAGGGGAGGAGGAGGAGGAAGGATGAGAGGAGGAGTACAGAAAGGAGGAGGAAGAGGAGAAGGAAGGGGGAGGAGGAAAAGAGAAGAGGGAGGAAGAAAGGAGGAGGAGGAAGGAGGAGGAGAGGAGGATGAAGAGGGGGACACAATGAAGAGATTGGGGGAGTTGGGTATAGACGGGGAGAGAGGATAAGAGGGTCCGGATGAGGAGGAGGAGCATATCGTCCCCTCTGTACCCTCCGCTCCTCCTCCTCAAGAGCTGTGCTTGAATTCGGCAGTACGGTAGTTGTAAACGTCTTTCATTTTTTATTTGTAGTTTTATATACTGCAGCTCACCGGGGCTATTGCAGGAGTGGGGGGGGGGAGGGAAACGAAATCTCAGTTCAATATTGAACAAGACAAAAAATAAACATAAAATATCGTAAAATAAGATCAATCTCTATCAACCGCACAGAGACACTCGTCTGGAGGCAATGGACGGTTGTTACCGGACAGCAGATTTCAATGTTCAATTGATGTAGGGGGAAACACGGTATTTAAGCATCCCAGTACGTGCATAAAGTGGTTAAATGTTTAGGTCGTGGTACCTCCTTGTTGACGACTCTATGTGAAGCCATTTGTATGTGTCTAATGTGGTGAGACGTGGTGAGTTAACCAGACCGTATAGGACTTTAAGGCTCGTGACATCTATTGAAAAGAGGACTTAGGCCTAGAGCAAAAAGGTTAGAGGATGGGGAAATATCTTTGTCGTAGTGACGGAAAATAAAAGGTACTGCTTTCTTTTGGACTCATTTCATTTTGTCAATGCCGAATTGTTTCCAGGGCTTCCAAATGATTGAACCGTACTGGATGATAGGGCGTATTCGTGTTTTACATGTTAAAAGTTTGGTTTCTTGTTGGACAACACAAAGGGTACGTTGAAGATAGCCGATTTCATTAAGTGCTATGTTACAGGTGGAATATATGTGCTTTGACCAAGACATGTCTTCCGAGAAAATAATACCAATGTACTTGCATTCAGAAACTCTTTTCAGTGTGTAGACATTGAATGAATATGTGAACATGGCAGGGAAGCGCACGCGTAGAAAAAGGCATCACGACTGTTTAGAAAAAGTTTATGATCATTTGCCAGGTTTTAAACCAGGGGCAGAAGTTTTCAAATGAATTGTTAAGGAAGGTGTGGTCTTCAGGGGAGTTAATCATGTTGTACAGGACGCAGTCGTCACCGTAAAGACGTTTTAGTGGCGATGTTACGTGTTAAGTTGTTGATACAAAGCAAGAAAAGAAGCTGACCGAGAACAGATCCTTGTTTGACGCCTGATGACTCATCGACCAAAGAAGAATTGGACGAGTTAAAACATGCATTTCGCGAGCGATTGGAAAGAAAACTTAATATCCAGTTAATGCGGGAAGGGTTGTTTAGTATTACATAAAGAATTCACAAAAGTTTAGGAAGAGGAGCGGTATCGAAGGCTATATAGGTCTATGAATATCGCATCAGCTTGATTGCCAGTGTCGAGAGACTGAGTGATGTTGAGAGTAAATTGAAAAAGTTGTATAATTGCGCTCTAACCCTGTCAAAACGCGTTTTAAAGATCATATAAAAAGTGTTGTTAGTTTAAAGGAACACCATGATGTGGTTGTAGATTATGTGTTCTTATATTTGCAAAAATTAGGTGTTAAAGAAATTGAGCGGTAATTAATTAACGAATGCTTGCCAACGGATTTAAACACTGGAAGGACTTTTGCAAGTTTTCAAGACGATGTAACTGTTGTGGTTGACAGCAATTTCTAAATCATTAGGGAGGTACCGACTAGTCCAAAGAAAATACCGAAGAAAAAATAAATTATGAATGTTGTCAGGGCCCGGGCTTTTTTTAATAACTAAATTCAACGCCATGTTTACCACGTCCTCATCCCACAGCGTTACATCACCAATTGTAGACTGAGTCATTACTGAAAGAAGGAATTTCAAAATTTTTTTATTGTAAACACCGATTAGAAGTATGTATTAAACGCAGTGGCGATTGTTATACTTCGTTTCACCTTATGATGTACCGCAGCGAACGCTAGAAGCGCGAGTTATAGCGTTGGCAGGTGCTCTTATCTCACGAGAGCTTGCGCCGCCGAGATGTGGCCCAGACCAAGGAGCTCGCGCTTGTAGCGTTTCCTGCGGTACATCATAAGGAGAAACAGAGTATAGTTGATCACCACTGGCTGCGTCGCGGCAATTGTTAGTGGGTTGCTACTGGCTACATCATCAATTTTAAAATAGTTTTATCTAGAACTTCCATGTAAAAAAATTGCCGAAATCAGCGTGAGTTGCTTTTCGTTAAAGTTTGAAGTGCAACTCAAAACTAGAAATCCTCCGCTGAGTTAGGTTTAAGTCGAAGTACCTCCTTTCCTTTGTTAACCTAAGTAATCTTCTCTGGATCACCGGAACGTCTTACTCGTGGCAGTCTGTTGACACGACGTGATAAATGCAATATTTCTAGTGTTAACCAAAAAACAAAAAAATATTTTTATTACTTTCGGTAGGCGGGAAACGCTGGATACAAAATCCGACAATATGCTAAAAAAGTGAAAGCCGCTTACAACTCCCTGTAACGCCGAATTAGAGCGCAGCTCTTGAGGAGGAGGAGGAGGGAAGGGCGCTGGGGGGGGGTTAGACTAACCAGGGGGGGGGGGGGTCACGTGACCTTGGGGGTCACGTGACCCCCAATGCCGATGATGTCATCACTGACGTCACTGATGATGTCATTAGTGACGATGACGATGCGGGTACCGATGACGTCATTAGTGACGTCACTGATGACTTCACCAGTGATGATGACGATGACGATGCGAATGTCGGTAACGTCATCAGTGACGTCGGTGACGACGTCATCAGTGATGATGACGATGACGATGCCGGTGACGACTTCAGTGACGTCACTGATGACGTCATCAGTGATGATGACGATGACGATGCGGATGTCGGTAACGTCACAGGCATCCACATCGTCATCGTCATCATCACTGATGACGTCACCGGCATCCACATCGTCATCGTCATCATCACTGATGACGTCACCGGCATCCACATCGTCATCGTCATCATCATTGATGACGTCACCGGCATCCGCATCGTCATCGTCATCATCACTGATGACGTCACCGGCATCCACATCGTCATCGTCATCATCACTTATGACGTCACCGGCATCCACATCGTCATCGTCACTGATGACGTCATCATCATTGATGACGTCATCATCATTGATGACGTCATTATCACCGATGACGTCATCGTAATCATCACTGATGACGTCACCAGCATCCACATCGTCATCGTCTTCATCACTGATGACGTCACCGGCATCCGCATCGTCATCGTCATCATCACTGATGATGACGTCATCAGTGATGATGACGATGACGATGTGGATGCCGGTGACGTCATCAGTGTCGATGACGTCATCGAGGGTCACGCGACATCGGCGGGGGTCACGTGACCTTGGGGGGTCAGTGACCTCGAGGAGGGGATCACGTGACCTCAAGGAGGGGTCACGTGACCTCAGGGGAGTCACGTGACTTCGGGGGGTCACGTGACCTCGGGGGGTCACGTGCCCCCCCCCCACGAAGTCACGTGACCCCGGTGGGGGGCTCGCGCAGTGCATTATGGGGCATTTCCCATGATGCACCGCGCGGTTACGCCGACGCCGACGCCGACGGCGACGCCGACGCCGCTCAAGCCGGAAACGGGCCCCTAAGAGCTGCGCTCTAAAACTAACCAGAGAATCCACATCACTTAAAATACTTACCCAGGTAGTACCGAGTTCTGGGACAAAACTTGGCTTTTCTCTGGGAGTTTAGGGCATTGAAAAGCCCGAAGAAGCCAAAGTAGAGTCAAACCTTACCTACCTTGGCAAGAGTCTGGGTATTTCGGCCCTAATTCGCCTAACAAATGCCAAACTAGGCTTCACTGCCTGGTAGTTCGGCTGTCATCTGGCACCTTCGGGCCAAAATCGCCACAGATATGCCAGAGTTAGGCGTACTACCTTGTAGTTCGGTTGACAACTGGCACCTTTGGGCCCAAGTCGCCAAACAAGTGCCAAAGTTAGGCTTCGCTTCCCGATAGTTCGGCTGTCATCTGGCAGCTACGGGCCAAAGTTGCCGAACAAGTGCCAAAGTTAGGCTTCGCTTCCCGATACTTCGGCTGTCATCTGGAAGCTACGGGCCAAAGTTGCCAAACAAGTGCCAAAGTTAGGCCTCGCTTCCCGATAGTTCGGCTGTCATCTGGCAGCTGCGGGCCGAAGTTGCCGAGCGAGTGCCAGAACTAGGCATACTGGCTTGGAGTTCGGCTGATGAGGCATTTGATGTATGCGGATGGTCTTCATCTTAATTAAATAGAAATCAAGTCTTATTTGGCTGGCCACTTTATCTTGTTTTGTTTCCCGACTTTTTGCGATGCCATCTACTCGCGGAGAGGCTGAGCCAATCAACGGCGTTCGGAGCGAGAGTTTTTGAGAAGCGACTTGCCAATGAAGACGTTGGACTCGCTCATCGCGCACGCCAGAGTGACCAACTAATTATTTTTTTTTTTTGCGATGGGATTTAGTCTCACCACACGACTGCTTACATCCCCGGTGTGAATGCGCCTTTACAGAAAGTGCTGCCATCGAGCTAGCGCGGTGCGAGACTGATGTGCGCACGTCTCCTCAACAGATATTATTATTAGGTGGTGCATTGCAAAAGCGAGCGTGGCTCTGTGCGTGTCTTGTATTGTGATTGAGCACTGTCAAATCCCAGCAATAACAAAGAGCGGAATCGACCGGGGCTCCGTGGCGCCGCTCCCGCATCACACCTGGGGAATTAAAATGAAACCCCGGAACTTGTACTATTTTAGCGTGTTGGTACTTTTTACACATTTGAAAAGTGGAGACACATAAGAGACGATACAGACTGGACAATCTTTCAACTTCAACAACATTTATTTTCGGCTTCAAGTTCAAAGCCCGCCCGCTCCGTGGGAGTACGGGAAAGTGAATTCTCGGGGGAACTAGAGGAGGCAGAGGAAGTGTACGCGATCCCCCTGTCCTGCGGCGCCACGTACATCGGGCAAACGAGACGATGCCTCAACGACCGACTCCAAGAACATCAAATGGACGCCGAAAGAGCTGCTTCTCAGCACCCGATCGTCATTCACTGGAGAAAATGTCCCGGCTGCGCTCCTAATTTCACCGGCACAAAAGCCATGGGAGGCCACTGCGAGCGAGCCGGGAGACAAATAACTGAGGCCTATCGGATGGCGACAAGCCCGCAAAACATAAGCACCCCTTCCATTTCGCTCTCAAGAAAGGAGATTATTTTTCTGACGCCCACAATGGAAGCCGAACGCTGACAGACTAGGCAAGGCGACAAGGTCACCGGCAGAAGAGGCCTTTCCTTTAATTCCATTCCATTTCATTGGAGAGAAGGGCTGGGATTCCCCCGTTCCTTATTTCCCTACTGTTGAACACGTCGGGATAGACTCTCTCCCCTGTATCTCTGGCTATACCGCAGATTTTTTTTTCTTTTGGTTTTTATAAGTTTTTTTCGTTTTTTTTTTTTTGTTTACTCTAAAGCGTCGAAATTTCAGAGGGAGCTTAGCTCCGTTGTTGATGCCCCTTCGACCTCGCCTTTTGCAAATCCTCCCCACCTGTTTTTTTTTTTTTGTCTTCGTGTGGTTTTTAGCGAGCGCGACACCTGCTTGAAGCAAATCAAAAGGGTGGAGCGAAACGCGTGACCTCTCTATGTAGGACGCGTAGGACAAAAACGTTTGGACGAAAATTTGTCACGTGACTCTCTCTGTCACGCTGATGGGATCTCTGGGGCTGTTGTTATCGCCGTTTGTCTAGTTATACAAATAGGCGGGCCACGTAGGTCCGGTTTTCGAAATGCGCTCTTCAGTGTTCTGTTGTTTTCGTGCGTTGCAGACGCGGTCGTGTTTTTTCGTCATAAACGGCCGGAATACGTCCATACCTATTTTTTGGTAACAGAACTTTTTTTCACCGGAATGTGTCGAATTTTTGTGATGTGTTTGTTAGACACGCTTCGACAAAAACTGCTCTTCATCGACGACGAGACGTCAGTACTCGAATCCTCGAATGTGTTTGTGGGGTGCCTGAGTTGGATTATGCATCTATCAATGACTTCATGATATCGCTCTTTTATTATTAAGTACACTGCAGGCATGCTTCTGATAGTAGTCCTGCTTTCCTCTTAATCTCCACGGTTTCTTGTGTGATGATTTTTGCTTGGCTTGAGGACAGTGTTAGTTATGTCTTATAATTTCCTTTTCGTTTTACAGAGAAGTGTGACCTTTGTAAATAAGTCGAGAACACACTGTGTGTAATGATAGTGGTTTAATAAACTTCTGGGAGCGATCGAAAAAAATTTGTTTGTCCGTATAACTGATTGGATGTGCAACAATTGACATGCAACGCACACATACTTGCACGACGTTCGGCCAATACGGAGCAGACGCATCGTAGAGTATTAGGACAATATTGCGAGAACGCTATGCCGGGGCAAAACGGCTGTACGGCAATGCTTGCCGGATATCAAATGCTGGTGGAAAACTGGACGTTTGAGTGATATTGGAACCGAGTTTCGGCCGGTACTCTAACGATACTGCAAAGTATTGCCGTGCTGCTTGGGAACGGAGGTGATGACATCTGACCATCAGGTTTCCAACGATTATTTAATATATTTGTCTTCTGGGTCGCGCGAAAGAGCACTTCTGTGACACACCAGAAATATTCCAAACTTGGGCAGGCCAGTTGGCTTTCTTTGCCACTTTTGGCGCTTATTCGGAACTTCAGTGGGTAGCCAGAGAATAGCCACACTTCGGCATGCCCCGAATCGCCAAATTAAGATTTACTGCGGCAGTTATGGCTCAAGTATGGCACTACTTTGGCACTCCTGAGGTGGACCACAGAAAAGCCAAACTTTGGCATGTCTAAAATACCCAAATTAGGCGTTTCTCTGGCAGTTATGGCTTTAAGTATGGCACTAACCTTGGCGCTCCTCTGGCGAACCAGAGAAAAGTCAAAGTTTGGCACGTCCCAAATACCGAAATTAGGCGTTGCTCTGGTAGTTATGGCTGAAGTATGGCACCAACTTTGGCGCATCTCTGTCGGACCAGGGAAACGCCAAACCTTGGCATGCCCCGAATTCCCAGATTAGGATTTACTTTTTTTTTCGTTAATCCTAATTAATCCATTCGTTAATCCTAATTCCCAGATTAGGATTAACGAATGAGTCAGATAGAACATTCAAGTCGAAATCTGAGGAGACGTGAGTTAGAAATGTGTTAGTTGAGTTTCATATGAGTATAACCTATGGAATCCATGATGTTGATTAAAAATAATATCATGATAGTCTAGAAAATGCATTATGTTTGAATCAAAAAATAAGCTCCATGAGTTCAAACGTAAAGCTGGCGAGCGATAGAGGGCGATAGTAAATGAGTTGTTGCGCTCACCTTTTTAATGAACTGGTATGATGTTAGCAATATTTAACCGCATGACACTAAAAGGGCCCCCGTGACAGAGATAATAAGTTGCACAGAAAGCGCAAAAAATATTGCATTGACTATTTTTTTCTTAGAGTTAATTTGGTCATCTTCAGAGCTTAAGGACACCGTCAGTTGATCAGTGGCCTTAAGTACTCTAGAGTGGTTAATAAGAATCGAAAAGTCACCTGACTTGTCGGCCTCGTCGTGCGTGTTCAATCGAGCACTTATTTTCCAAAAATACTGCCATCCGTTGGAGATATCACTGGATGACTGATGTTTTTTAATTTCCCAACGTGCGGCCTATTGCTCCAGCTTTGCTTTCTGTGCTCCAACTTTTCGTTCAGTATCCCTTTAACGGACTATATTATGAATAGTGATCAAGCTTCGTGAATATTATTCGAACACAACCGCTACCACAATTGATTTATCAAAATATGCTTTAAGGTGCAATTCACTTTATGACGGTTATATGTAAAATGCCCTCCTTTTTGTTTTTAATTATGATTCATATTTTGGGGTGGTTTTCAGGAATGTGATATAAAATTTGCGCCCCAATCTGGAATGTTCTAAAAATGAACATTCGAAATTCAAAGCCACGGCAATGGCGCCCATACTTCTTAGCAAACACCTAAAACGCGCCTCTTGAAACGTTTTCCAGAAGGGTGGCAAAACAAAAAAACACCAAAATATAACCACGTATTTCGTCGTTACTACATGATCTACCAGTAAAAAAATCTTAACACCGTCATCTTAAAAAAAAAATCATATATTCACGACTGCCTCTATATATTCACAGAACAAGTTTTAATTAAATTGTGCTCTTTAAAATAGGGTACTTGCGATTGATTCAAGTTTCCCATTGTTATAAATGAGTAATTCGCAAAAATCATTATATTGTGTCGTAATTCGAACCTACAGGGGCCTACAGGTAATGAAATTGCCAAAAACACACAAAAAAAAAAAAAAACGTAGCTCCACAGCTGTTGTACAGTTTGCGCTCAAGATAAAAGCCGTCATAGAAGGAATTGTATTGTTTTCCGATCAAACGGCACTCCTGAACTCATCTCAGAGCGAAGTCTACAGTAATGGCCCAAGCATCAGCAATGTTTTGCGCCGCAATAGTTCTTGCGTTATTTGCTGGAGGATATTCACAGAAACCTCCTACTAGAGTGTTTTCTGCCAAATGTGAGAAATGTAAGTATTCCAAACATTACCTGACTTTATTCTCGTATGTTTAATTTATACTGTTCTTTCAAGTGTTATGCACACTGAAAAAAACAAATTCAGACTTTAGAATTTCATGCAATCACAACCCACGTTTTTGTTGTTGAAGCTTACGCATGTTTATTAAAATTGAATGACTCGAAGGCTTCTGTTCATATTATTTATTTAATTAAGATAAAGGTGCCATATTTCGGACGTTTGAGTTTGGATACGTTTGATTGTTCGCGCTTGAATGTGAGCATGTCGCAGGAATCTCATATATGTCCAAGGCAGCCTATCGTAAGGTGAACTACATATCAGTGACGTTAAGGGCATTCTACCATGTCTCGGGGCATAATGCAGTTGAATATACATTCGAGGAAAAGAGGTTGACATAACTGTAGGAAATAAGCCTGTAGACCCTCACTCTCCTTGCTTTTGTCAGATCCGTCTTTTTAAGTCGCCGGCCTAATACATAACACAAAAGGCACACTCCGGGGCGTCTTTCATGGGCGTGACGTCCGCACTGTTCATACGAATCCTGTCTGCAGACGTGTCCGAAGTTACATCAAGCAAGGATGCTTCGAACATGATTGAGGCTTGCCCTTGGTGAATATTGCCATAATAACTGCGGTGAACACTTAGACCTTTGGGATGTTTCAGCAGTGTGACGAGGCCTTTAAAGTGCTGCTCACAAACCGAGCTTCAATATTTTGAGTGGAAAATTATTAATTCTAATTGTCTTAAAATTAATTTTGAGAATGGCGCCCTTGCCGTAAAAAGGTAATTCCAATATTCAGATGTTACACACTCACCCAACTTAATAACGTAAACGATGAAATGACGTCCTTCTTGCCTTTCTCAAGGAACGTAAACCGCAAGGTTATGTTTAACTTTTTTTTTCACTATAATTGACCACTACAATCAGAATCGCGCGTTTGCAAAGCGGCCAACCGCACACTTATTTTGCTGCAAACTTGCATGTGTGCTTTCTTCGGGTCCTGGCCACACGTCAGTTTTAAGTTCGATTTTTTTAAGCAGTGTTAAAGTAAGCGAACCTCATGCTTCTTTTATGCGAGAGCACTATTCGAGGTGAGATGTTTGAGAGGGGCGCTCATGTTTTCCTCACTATGGTTAGAGCACGTGCTACCCACGCAGTTTGAATTTTTATGGAGAATGGATGCTTGGAAATACATGTGCTTGCACTGGCAGAGGAAGTTGAAGTATCCACACTATGGGTTGTGAAACCCTTTCACCAGGTGGCGATGCCCGAACTTCTTGCCGCGAATTAAGCTACTACTCAAGATTTTCAGCTATGTATATTCTGGCCCTCTAATGTCCAGTAGGTATGCGCAGTAGACCATTTGAATTCACTCTACTTGCACCCCATGAGGCCGCGCGTATGCGGACTGAAATTACGCGCTCCTTGACATTCGCACCCCTTTTGAAGGACCTGGCAACCTTGACGTTGTCCTCCACATCGTCCTAGAGGTCCTCCTATATGCCATCTTCAACGCCATTCCCTACGACGTTGTCCTAGACGTCGTCCTTGAGGCCGTTATAGAGGTTGTCCCAGAGGTCTTCTTTGATATCGCCCTACAAGTTGTCCTACACGTTGTCTGACGTCGTCCTCTAGGAGAGTATCCTCGAAGTCGCTCGAAAGGTCGTCCTTGATGTCGCCGTTATCGTCGTTCTAGCGGTAATCTTAGACGTCGTCTTCGACGTCGTCCGTGAAGACGTAGTTCTTGAAGTCGTCGTAGAGGTCGTCCGTGATGTCGTCCTCTAGGACGTCGTCCTCGACGTCGTCCCTGGGGTATTCCTATAGGTTGTCCTAAAGGTCGTTCTTGACATGGCCTCGAGTTTATGTTAGAGGTCGTCCTAAAGGTCGACCTTCAAGAAATTGACGTGACCCGACGCCACGTGATCTATGCACATGACCTGGCACGTGGCTGTGCATGAGCACATAGCCGGTGTGCAACGGGTGTCACATGGGCGGTTTGCAACAATAAATGCTGTCGCATTCATTGATAATCACCCCTGTGGTGTCTGCGAATTGTCTCTACCATCAATATGCTGCGCCATAATATCTTTAGTATGTAAAAAAAGAACAACAAAAATGACAACTTGTAGGGTGATATCAAAGAAGACCTCTGGGACGACCTCTATAACGGCCTCAAGGACGACGTTGCACATATCGGAAAGACACACGAGAAATACGCCGAACATTTGTTATCGCCCGACAATAGACCTGTTGGAAAACGTGCAGCGCCACGACGGCATGGAATTTTGGAAAGCTTCCGTACAGATCACGTGCTTCCTCCTTGCGCCTCTGCGACTGCGCTCGTGTCCCGCAGGCACAGCCAGCAGCCGTTGCAGCCATCTGCCATTCCGCCCATCCGCCGAGACGTACATCGTTGGCGGCGATCCGTATCGTACCTGTGGCAGCCTAAGCCCATCGCGACAGGTGACTTATTTGAAGACGTTATTGGTTTCAATTTTCCTTCACGTGTTGAAGTGTCACCGAATCCATTCATTTTGCACTGCAACCGCGGCAGGTTTCGACCAGGTTCCACAAGGCGTTGGTGAAGCAGACGACAGAGCCGGTATAAAAGAGAGGGGTGAGGAAGGGGCAGCCGTTGGCTCGTCGGTCGTTCGACTCGGCTCTCGGCTGCTTAAACGTTTTTTCCGTGATAACCTGTGCCTGCTCGCGTATGCTACGTGGTAGCGGGAGGAGAGACGTTCGGAGGGGCGCACCGAGAATTTTCATTATTCTTCGCTCGGCGCGAGCGGGCTTTTGGGTTTTTGAAAAGGCTCTATTGCTCGCAAAAAGTGGGACAATATATCCGGCAGGAAAAAAGCATAAAATTATGGGGCAGCATATTGGAGGTCGAGACAAATTTGTATAAACCACAGGGGTGATTAGCTATGGATGCGATAATATTTTTCTTTGCACGTTGCCAATGTGACGAACGTTACGCACCGCCTATTTGCAGATGTATAGTCACGTGCACGGGTCATGTGAATAGATTGCGTGACTGCAGGTCACGTCAGATCGTGAGAGGTCGACATCTAGGTCGACCTGAAGGGCGACGTCTTCGCCGATGTCAAGGATGACGTCCAGGGACACGAAGTCATATACGACATCCAGAATGACATTTAGGTCGACATCAAGGAAGACCGCTACGACGACCTTCAGAGAGACCTGAAGAAATATGTCGAGGACAACGTCCTTGCGGACGACGTAAAAACGACGTGTAAAACAACCTCTAGGACGACCTCACGTCCGATATCAATAACGACCTCTTGGACGACCTCAAGGACGACGTGCCAGGGGACAACGTCGAAGACGACGTTTATGACGAGCTTTATGACAGTGTTTAGGGCGACATCAAGCACGACCTCTAGGACTACCACTCAAACTACCATAAGAATGACGTCAAGAAACGTCCTAGAGGACGACGTCAAAGGCGACGTATGGGACAACCTGTAAGACGAGCTGTATGGTGATCTCAAGAACGACCTCTAGGAAGACGCCCTAGGAAATAACATCCAAGACGGCGCCTAGGAGGACCTCTTAGACAACATAGAGGACGACCTCAAGGTCGCCAGGTCTTTCAAAAAGGGTTCGACTGTGAAGGAGTGTTTAATGGGGCTCCACATTCGCGCCGCGCCTTGTGGTACAAGCACGATGAGTTGAAATGGCCTAATGCGCAAACCTACTCTGCATTAAGGGTCCGGAATAATGATAGGTGAAAATCTTGGGTAGCAGCTTAAAGGGAACTGCAAAAATTGTGTTTTTTGAACAGCGTAGTTAAGACAAGCATGTCACAAAAGAAATCTTCCAGGAACAAAAGAAGTGGCGATATTTACGCCACAGGTCCTAATTAAGACGGAGTCACAACTTCTCAATTTAAAACACCCGCTTTTTCGACACGCGTGGAGGAGAAGGGCGGCAAGCCCATCGCTCTAGGATTTTCTCTTAGATGGACTTGGATACGGAGTTGAACGATGTACGCAGAGTTTGACTTCCGGTAAGTCTTGTTGAAGGTACGCCATGGAGGACGGCTACTAGCTACGAATACGGCGCTCCGCCTGAGCCTCCTGATCCTTCGGCGTGGATGGACGACACGCGCTGGTAATGAAACTCTAGCTGTCCTTTGTTAGGCGGGACAAAGGACTACGTTGCTGCTACCTTCTCGCGTCAGACGCCGCATGCTTCGACGAATTGGCCACTGAATGGCTCGGGTGTTAACAAACTGCCTCGATTTGTCAAGACTCAAAAAAAAAAAGCTATGTACTCTCGCTATTGGCTCTTCAATATTACATGCAACCAGGTGCCGCTGCGGCCGCTGCCAGCTAATTGCGACAGGCCGCGAGTGTGTCTTTTACCTGGAGGTTCCAGAGGTCGCCTCCAGGGCTGGTAGATCTGCATAACAGACCACGCCGATTTCGTCGGTGGCATCCTAAAGCCAGTCGTGCTCCAAATCGCCTACCGGATGAGGGCAGTGGAGCTAAAGGACATGGAGTTGGTGTGAAGCCTGTTTTATTGACAAAAATAAAATCGGTGGCTTCACTCAAATAGAGTAATCATATAATTCTTGTTTCTTGCTTATCCTGTGGAAACTATGACTGCTTGGATGATTATATTGATTAGGCCAATGAGAACTTTGCTCGAGGAAAGTGTGTGGCGAGTTTCACTAAGAGATGTGGTTCAAATATTTAGTTGTCAACTAAAATAGTATCGCTTGGTTCACTCGATAGGAATTTCGCCTTTTCTTGTGGGTCAGCTGTGTTGTAATACGCTGGCTCTGCGAAAAGCTCATTTTGGGCCCATAGGTACTAGGCCACCATCGCAAAGTGACAACACACTCGTTATACCAAACAGAGGTGGCATAGGGATAAAAGGTGGAAATTTCATTTGGCACAGTAAATCAATCGGAAAAAAAGGCGGACTTCGTAGGCTCTAGACTGGATACCACTCGACATGGAGGTTGTCGATTTACAGGTAGGAACTTACCAGTACACTGCACATTCAATTCAAACAACTTTAGGTAAGATGGTTCGAAAGCCAAGAAAAACATATTTCGGCTAACGAAGAATCGGGATGTCGAAGGCGTAAAAACCTGGCTGTGCCAGGCTTTTTTACATATTAGCCGTGTTTCATTCAAGGACGTTTGGTGCAACCAGTGCGAATCTCAAAGGCCTCCTGAGCGCAATCACAGAGAACATACCTGGACACGTCTGTTGCTACGCGAACGCCGAATTGCCTCCAGCAAAAAAACATTCAGCTTATCTTCTTTCGGGGCGACATGGCTGCTGGAGGACTCGCTATCGCGATCACTCATCTGGCAGCACTTTACGGAGCAACAGCGCCACTTTACTGAAGTTGACATCTCCAAAAAAAAGAACATTAGCACGCGCGAGCAAAAACAAAACGCTAAGAAAGCAGAGGAAAACGATAGTAACAAACAACGCTATGAACGCCCAAGCCCCGAGTCAATTCTTAGCACTAACACCTGCAACAGCTGCTAAACACATACCATTTTCCGTCTCTTATCTAGCCCCAGCCTTGTTCCTGCTCCACGACTGGTGACTTCAGTGCACTACTACGCTTCTCAGGCGTTGAGGGTTTTCAGAAAATTACTGATTTAGTTGTTTTCAATGAAGCGGAGCAAGTTTCTAAATGGAACGATATGTCGCTTTTCATTGTTCAAATTTAATTCACAAATTTTGACTAATTAACCAACGGATCATTATGATTAACCTCCTATACATTGTACCCGTCGCCGTATAACTCACCTGGGCAAAACGGATTAATCTAGCTTTGCTGGTTTTTTTTAAACTCTGTTAATCTTAAAACTGTATATATAAACACACACACACACGTATATATATATATATATATATACGGGGTGTTTCACGAAAGTTGGGCAAATTCGATATTGCGAAAACTACGCGTCGCAGCAAAAAAAGGCTCGTGTCGTTTTGAACCTGGGCCAGGGGCCTATGTAGGAAAATTATTAAAGTCCGAGATAATTATATTCTTAATTATTTTTTGCGTAATTAACTTTTTAATATTGGGTTTAAGGGCATGGTCTTAATTAAAAAAATTGCTCAGCATCATAAAAAAACACTATATCAACAAATTGCAGAACGATAGAAGGTACGCGATGCGTTTTACGGCTTTCTCAAAAACCGTACAAACTCGACGGGTTTTTAAGTTTCGGTTTGTTATCGGAGCGCATCTCAGCCCCGGCGGCACCGCACCCCGTGTAGAGATTGTGCTACCAGCATTTGTTGCGTCGCGCGATGACAGCAGAGCAGAGGTAGGTTGCACCGTTTCTCCACGGGGCGCGCTGGTGCGGGGGCCGAGATGCGCTCCGATAGGAAACCGAAACTAAAAAACCCGTTGAATTTTAGCGGTTTTTCAGAAATCTGTAACATGCTGCGCGTGCCCTCTACCGTTCTGCAGTTTGTTGATTTAGTGGCTTTCGGCAACGCTAAACAATTTTGTAATTGTAACAATATTAAAAAGTTGATGAGGCAAAAATAATTAAAAATCTAATTATCTCGGACTTGAATAATTTTCCTAAATAGGGCCGTGACCCAGGTTCAAAACGACACAAGTCTATTGTTGGTACGGCGTGTAGGTTTCGCAATATCGAATTTGTCCACCTTTCGTGAAACTACCTGTATATATATACATACAGGGTGTTTCTCGAATGGTCGACAAATTCAATATTGCGAAAACCACGCGGCGCAACAAAAAAAAAAGGCTTGTGTCGTTTTGGTCCTGGGCCAGGGGCCTATTTAAGATAATGATTAAAGTCCGGGATAATGAGATTCTTAATAAGTTTTCCGTAATTAACTTTTTTTGATTTTGGGTTTAAGGGAACGGTTTTATTTAGAAAATTTCATAGCATCATCAAAAAACGCTAAATTTAACAAATTGCAGAAATATAGGGGGCAAGCGAAGTATTTTACGGCTTTCTCAAAAATCGTACAAATTCGACGGGTTTTTAAAGGGGTGTTGCAACTATTATTGTATTTTGCGTCAATACCGCTTAAAACAGATCCTTGACGTTAATGACCTGTGAAACACCCGTTCGGTTTTTACCATATGCAATCGAGGTCGCAGAAAAAAAAATTAAGAAAAACAAGCAGAGTTCACCCCCTCAACTCGCATCCAGAACATGCAGCTACGTTATCTGGAACCGATTATATGCCGCCAATGTTGATCATAGCCATGCGCTGGGGTTGGCAAGGCACAGGACACGCGCTGAGTTCCAGACATTGTTATGGTTCGGCTGTTGTCCTCATTGCAGCGATGGACACAGGAGACCATCCGAATGCTTCTCGAGCCATCGATTATCACGAGCCGAAATCGAGTGTCCGCGCCATTCTCGGGTCCAATCTATGAGCCGCATTCAAATGTCGTCACTGGGCGGTACTGCTACGTCATCAGGTTTTGCGAAGGAGAGATTGAATGAAAACACTCGGTTTTGTCCTTAAAATTACAGCGCAACAAAGGAGTTTCTTGGTCAGTGGCGTTGCGTGCGAGTATCCTGGAGTCCCACTAGTGCCAGTAAGCTCGTGTAAAGTGAAAAACATTCCAATTGAATATCGTTGCAGCGCCCCTTTATGTTTCGGTTTGCTATCGGAGCGCATCTCAGCTGCGCGGCACGGCGGCACCGCATTCCGTGGTAAGATAGTGCCACCAGCCTCGACTGAGTCGCGCGATGACAGCGCAGCAGAGGGAGGTTGCACTATCTCTCCACGGCGCGCGGTGCCACCGAGGCTGAGATGCACCTCGATAGCAAACCGAAACTTAAAAACCCGTTGAATTTGTACGGTTTTTCAGAAAGCCGTAAAATGCTTCGCGTGCCTTCTATCGTTCCGCAATTTGTTGATTTAGTGTTTTGTCATGATGCTGAGCCATTTTCTAATTGAAACCATGCCCTTAAACCCAGCATTAAAAAAGTTTATTGCGGAAAAATATTTAACAATCTAATTATCCCGGACTTTAATAATTTTCCTAAATAGGCTCCTGTCCCAGAACCAAAACGACAAAAGCCTTTGTGTGTTGCTACGCGTAGTTTTCGCAATATCGAATTTGTCCACGTTCCGTGAAACATCATGTATAAGTATAGATATATATATATATAACTGGGAAGGAAAAAATCCTTGGTGAAAACAGCAACAACGGTGGGTTTATTCTTCGATGTTTCGGCCGGAGTCCGGCCTTCGTGTTCATGACGAAGGCCGGTCTCCGGCCGAAACGTCGAAGGATAAACCGTCCGTTGTTGCTGTTTCCACCAAGGTTTTTTTCTTCTTCGCAGTTATATACCCACGCCTTCGGCCTCCCGCACCATGCCCGTTGTATATATATATATATATATATATATATATATATATATATATATATATGAACAAATATGTGCAGATGAATGAGCCGTGCTTAATCCAATGAATGAATATATATATATATATATATATATGTGTGTGTGTGTGTGTGTGTGTGTGCGTGTGTGTGTGCGTGTATGTGTGGGTGTGATCATTGCCGGTATCACCACGCAGAGAAGAAGCGCGCTCTGGAAGCGCGTGCCGGAGAAATGCGGATCGACACAAAAAGTTGCCTAAGACTGAACGCGGTCAATTCTTGGCTATCCCGTTGCAACTGGTGGCAGCGGTGGGATGGCCACCGAACCTGTAAACTCTGCTCTCCCGGACGTCTTCACAGGTGAGGGAAACTTTGAGTCACGGGCAAGTTCTTTTCCGCTTGCGCGGCAGCCAACGGTTCGGACGACACTAAAATGTTGGTGTACCTGCCGACACCCCTCCGAGGAAGGGCCTTCCGCGTCCTTGAGCATCTTTCCGACCACAACAAAGCTACGTTTTCCGCAGTATTTAAGGCATTTACAATTCGTTTGGCGTCAGCGGGACAGCGTGCTGTGTCTGCGGCACAGTTTAGATCCCGCGGTCATCAACCCACGGAAGCCCTGGACGTCTACGCATACGACCTTTTGGACCACATTGGACAGGCTTATCCAGAGGTGCCAGTACAGGTGGGCGACCCGTCAATACGGGACGATTTCATTGTGGGTTTTCAATCAAGGCTGCGTGAGGAAGTCCTCGCCGCCGAACCTTCAGCATTGTAGAAATCCCTTTAGATAGCCTCAAGGCTAATATCCATCGGGCAACTGTTGCGAATATGGGGACACCAATACTGTGCGCCGCCGTGGGTAACACTTCAGAAACCACTCCATGACCCACAGACGATCCCATTGCGGCGTTGACAAGCAGCGTGGCGGCCCTGTGCGCCACAATTAACAGTTTCATCGAGTCGTACAGTCACCCCCAGGAACACGGCCAAAGCTTTCCCCGCGGAAATATTCCTAGAAGGCCCCCACGATGTTTTCAGTGTGGCGGTACTGGCCACCTCGAAAGATCGTGTGCGAACTCTGACCAGCGGGTCACTGCAAAGTGACTTCCGTACATTTGTAAAACCTGGAATTTAGGGATTTTTTTGCACCCCCAACTAACAGTGAGTGAGAAAGTGGGCGGAATTTTTCTGAACATGCTTGTTGACTCCGGTTCGTCAACGATCATTTCACGAGGCAACAAGCGGCTTTAGCTCTCGCGCAGCAGCCCCGACCTTAAGTTCTCTCCCCGAGAGGGAGTCACTGGCCTTAACGGCGCCGCTTTCGATGTTTGGGGAACATGCAGCATAAACCTGGACCTGGAACTGAACATTTATTAAAGCATTGATTACGGGTTCACTTCATCGAGATAAAACTAGAAGGAAAACTAATAAAGAGCCCGTTTGCCCAAGACCCAAATAGTTCAGCTTTCGTCCACGTCGGTCCTTTCACCGAGGACTGCAACCATCGTTCTTAGGAATATTTCAGCGAATACGGCCGAGGTCAATTCTGGGCTTCTTGAACCTCGCCCGGATCTCCTCTTGAAAAAAAAAATACTGAAGCCACCTGGAGCGTTTTGACAGTGTCCGATAAGCTACCATCATGTGTCATGAATCATTCCAAAGAGGCGGTCACCTTATTCAAGAGTACAAGTCTCGGAACCCTGCACGCTTTTGACCACCCTGAACGCGAGTACTCTACTGCTCCACATGACAAAAGGCACGGGCAGGCGGCACGAGACAGGGTCTGCTCTCGACGAAAAGAAAGGAATGGGCACTCACCTCGCTGCAAGGTGAGCTTCCCGCTTCACAACACTTCCAGGGTGGTCAACAAAACCTTATCAAATGCAAGCTTAACTTCAAGGATATAATTTCTCAAGCTGATTGGGAATTGTGGAGAACTTCAGCTCTGACGCATTCAATCGACACTGGTGCAGAAGGCACAATCAAAGATGCCCCGCGCCGCTTATATCCGAACCGCCGCGAAGTTGTGACCGCAAAAACACATGAAATGTTGTACACGGGAGTAGTTCGTCCTTCTAAGAGCCCATGGGCTGCGCCGGTCGTTCTAGTGGAAAACAAGGACGGAAGCCTGCACTTCGGTGTAGATTATCGTAGGCTAGACGAGGTCACAAACAAGGACACATATCCACTGCCTAGGCTCAACGACACTGTCGAAGACCTGAAGGGTGCTAAATATTCCAGCACCATCGATCTAGCGTCAGGATATTGGCAGGGGGGGATGTCGACGGGGTTGAGAGAGAAAACAACTTTTGCTACATATCAAGGCATTTTTCAAATTTAATGTCCTCCATTCGGGCTGCGCAACGCTCCTGCGACGCTCCAGCGGTTGATGCAAATCATGATGGGAAAATTTGTTTTCTTTCTCTGCTATCTTGACGATCTAATTATCTTCAACAAAACGGAAGCCAAACATGTCATGCACCTTCGACAAGTCCTGAAGGCATTGAGACATGCAGGTCTCAAGTTTAAACTTTTAAAGTGCCGCTTCTTTAGCAACAGCGTTTTGTACTTGGCCCACAAAATTTCGGCTACAGGAATCGGAACCGACGAGACGAAAACAGGAAAGGTCTCGAGCTAACCACAGCCTTTAAGTGTCGAGGATCTTCGCTCGCTCTTAGGACTTGCCTCGCTCTACCTGAAAGTTGTTGGAAACTTCGCCGGCGTCGCTGCCTTGTTTCACAAATCGCTCGAGAAGCAAGTCCACTTCGTCTGGAAACCAGAGTACCAAGACTCCTTCGAAGAGCTGAAACAGCGGCTCACGAACTCTCCAGTTCTGGCGTTTCCAAATTTTGACCTACCCTTTATCCACGACACAGAAGCAAGTTAAATTGGTATCTGCGCGGTACTATCCCAAGTACAGGATGGGAAGGAAAGGGTAATCTCCTGCGACAGTCGTACCTTCATGAAGCCTGAACGCCGCTACAGTGTGATCATGAAAGAAATGGTGGCCCTGGTTTATTTCGCCGGTTACTCAAAGCACTGCCAGCTTGCACGGCAATTCACCTACAGGACGGATCACAGCGCGCTTCATTGGCTACACAGCTTCAAAGAATCGGAAGGCCAAGTCAACAGCTGGTTTGACAAACTCAGCGAGTATGACTTCGTCGATCGCATCGGCCGAGAAAGCAACATGGTAATGCAGATTCCTTGTCGCGACGGCCTTTACTGGCGAATGAAAGCCAACACGTCGTGCTCATGACTGCTGCACACTCTTCATTCACCATCACAGACAGTCAAGAAGAACACCGACGTGACGCGCAGCTTTCGCCCATCATCGACGCCCTTTTTACAGGCTCGCCGACAGTAGAGATACGTTGATACAGCGGGTGAGTGCTCTTTTGAAACCGGCGGAGGCTAAGAACTGACGACGGCTGTCTTATGTGGGCAAAAACGCCATAGTCGATCTCCACTCCCGTAATCCCCGAGACATGGATAACGCTGGTCCGAGACTCCGTTCGTGATGCACCGGAGGGCGGGCATCTTGGGCGCGCCAAGACAATGAAGAAGGCCGCAGAAAGGTTTTTCTGAATTCGAATGGCACAAAGTGTAGCCAACTGGTGCTCGAGATGTATTATGGGCTCCGCTCGTAAGGAACCAAACGCTAAACCACGAGCACCACTGAATCAAGAAGCGGCCACCTTCCCTTTTGAGCGCGTGGTTATTGACATCACTGGTCCGTTACCAATGACTTAAGGAGGCCACAAGTACATCTTGGTCGTGTGCGACTATTTCACTAGATGGGTTGAAGCGTTCCGTGTGAATGCTCAAGAAAGGAAGAAGGTCGAAAACAGTCTCGTCCACAACTTCTTCATTCGGACGGGATACTGTTTGAGCTACACTCTGACCAAGGCGGAACTTTTGAGAGCAACGTCTTTCAAGAAATGTGCCCAATTTTGGGTATCCAAAAGTCAAGGACCTCCCCTTACCAACCGCAGTCGGACGGATTGGTTGAGCAATTCAATCCCACGCTGATGAACAGCTTGAGTGGGTACGTTAATGAGACAGAATGACTGGGACATCAAGCTCCCTCTCGTCATGATGTCCTTTCGTTCGACCATGCATGAGTCGTCTTGTTACAGTCCTCAATATCTGCTCTTCGGTAGAAACATGAATATTCAAGCTGACATGATGCTCGACGTGCACAGCAACACTGATATGGCGTTAACGTCCGGTTACGAACTACACGCATCGCGTGTACTGACATTGTTACAAATGTCTCACGACAACGCAATCGTGAAATACATGAAAGCAAAAGATGCACAGAAGGGTCACTACGACAGCATGGCCAGTGAAAAAGACTACGTAGCTGGCGACAGAGTGCTTCTGCAATCTCGCGCTGCGACGCGAGGAGAGTCCTCGAAGTTATATTTTACATAGTTGGGTCCACATGTATTCCTCAAGAAGCTCTCAAACAACGTGTACAGAATCCAGAAAAAATCACGAAAACGTAAGCGGCGGGTTCTACACCACAACCGATCCAAGCGGGTTGCCGATGGAAAGTAGTCAGCCTTGTTGCCTGCCGGGACGTTATGACACGTCACGGATAAGGAACCTGCCTCCACCCAAGCCTTACCCAATATAATCATAAAAAAACGAAGGTAGTGTCCCGAATCCTACTCACCGGCAGTCCCCGACTACCCAGAAATAATACACATTCAAGGTCATGATCTGTATGTCGATACGGTCGATGGTCTACCACCGGTACATGCAGCCGAGGATCTGCAACTGGTCGACGTTCTTGAGAAACCACCGCCGTTAGACATCCTCGACAACGAGCTCCGCGTTCACGATTAAGCAGAGGAAAACGGAGACCAGGGCATTGACGGAGGCCAGCACAATGCGCTGCAAGCGAACGGTGCCGAACTCCTAGACGACGACAAACTTCAAGTCGTTTTTCTTTTGCCCCCTGGTGACGTCAATCAAACACACTTGCCTGTAGACGCGACACAGCCGGCAGAGCCAGAAGACCGATATGTCCTTCGCTCACGAGAAACAGTGAGTCGACCCGCGCTGTATGGCAGTTGATTTCTACTTCGCGTGAGAAGCCTAGTGCTGGGACGGCAACTTCCTCGCGAAGGGGGATAGTTTGACGATTGCCGGTATCGCTACAGAGAAGAAGCGCGCTCTGGGAGCGCGTGCGGGGGAACGCGGATCGGCATAAAAAAAATTGGGTTGTGTGTGTGTTTATACAGCTTAGAACTTGGTCTGCCTCACAGGGGCGACGAGTCTCCGAGCTGTAGATGAGAAATTTAGCCAGTGCGGTACAGCCGCTAGCCTGGGGTCTTTAACGTGGATCACGCAGTAGTGATACACGACCGCACGCCGGTACGATGCTCATCCAGATCGAAACGGGCAGGGGTGGGGCTCGAACCCAGGATCCCTGGGTTCTGCAGCGCGAGCTTTCGCTCCACGTGCTCCGAGCTGGTGTGCGCTAGACCACTCGGCCACCGATCCCTCCGCGGATCGGCATAAAAAGGCAGCCTAAAGCGAGCTTCACATGCAGTGGTTTTGGCCCTGGAGCAGCGCGATTTCTGCCGTCGCGGCCCTCTGACCAGCACCAGTGGTTGAGCAGCACGAGCGCCGCAACGGCAGAAATCGTGCCGCTCTAAGGCCAAAATCGCTGCATGTGAAACAGGCTTAAAACTGAACGCGGTCGCTTCTTGGTCATCACGTTACACACTGTCACGTTTCACGACGAAGAAGAAGAAGAGAAGCGTGAGCATCGAAGAAAGGCAGGCGGGCATTCGGCAGAAGGACTAGACCTCGGCATCGCTCCGGGGCAAGTGCACCAGCGGCGGGCCACGCTCCAGCAGCGCTGGGATACTCCATCCTGCCGCCCAGATTGCCGCTGGTGCCATTGCCGTATGGACTGCTAGTCCAAAAGGAAAAAGAAGCGGACAAGAGGCGAGAGGAAAAAGAAAGATCATCCGAAGCAGCGGAGCCTATATTTCGGCGACGCTTCAGAATGGTGCCCCGAAGCCACTGAAAGGACTTCGGCGACGACCAGGGGAAGGCTCGGCAACCACCGAAGAAGAGGGAAGGAGACATCGACATTGATGCGACGGTGGCGTGGGACTCTCGGCAGCGACCCGAGCAACCACAAGGGTGACAATGAACTTACGAGTGATAGATACGATGGTGACCAAAACCAGAGGCAGAGAATCCCAACAGTGACACGAAAAGAGACCGAGCACCAGATCGTCGAGTGGATGCGAATACGTGAGGCTATTGATAACTTGTGCACATTTGCATATTATTCTCCTAGTGCTCTTCTTTCGTCTTTCTTTATATAATATACCTTTATCTCTTTTATCATCGAGCACTCTTTTCTCCTTATCCAACGGTTGGACCTTGAACCCGTGAGACACACACACACACACATATATATATATATATATATATATATATATATATATATATATATATATATATATATATATATATATATATATATATATAAGTTACCACTCGTGGAGAAAGTACAATGCTGGGTCTAGATCAGAGAAGGAAAAATCGCACGTGTGCCTTACCGCAACCGCTTGCCTTCTACCTGCTCCACGAGTGGTAACTTTAGTGTTAAGTTATCACTCCACGAGCGGTAACTTTATATATTTATGTATATATATATATATATATATATATTATATATATATATATATATATATATGTGTGTGTGTGTGTGTGTCACGGTTCAGGGTTCAGCCGTTGGATAAGGAGAAGGGAGTGCTCGATGATAAAAGAGATAAAGGTAAATTACATAAGGAAAGACGAAGGAAGAGCACTAGCAGACTAATACGCTAGCTTTGTACCTGCTCCACGAGTGGTAACTTTAGTGCACTACTACGCTTCTCACGCGCTCAAACTGTTTCTGAAGATGAGTGACTTAGTGGTTTTCCATGACACCGAGCAAGTTTGTAATTCAAACCAAATATCGATTTTCATTATCTAAAAAAGTTAATTTACGAATTATAATTAATTAGCAAACTGATCGTTAGGATTAACCCCTATATTATGTCCCCCTGGCCGTATAACTCACCTCCACAAGCCGCATAAGTGTAACTTTCACGGCTTTTTTTGAACGAATCTGTTAAGCATAAAAACACACTATATATATAGTTGTTGTTACACTTTATCAAGATAAGGATGGCGCGGCGGCCTGGAGGGGACAGTTTACAGGGGGGGATTATAGAAAACGAAAACTAAGGCTATATCCTTCGGTCAATGCCCGTCGCGCGCGCAAACTCCCAGAGGAACGGCAGAGTCTCTTTCGCACAGGCACTACTCCTGGGGTTAATCCAGTCCTCGTAGGCACGCACATTGGGGTCTAGAAAAAACTCTGCTCAGTTTCGAGCCCCGCACACTCCTACAGTAGATGTCGGACCGTAGGGGGAGCGCCTGTAGAACATGTAGAGCAGGTCACCGCCGGGCTGGGAGCCTCGGTTGACTGCGCTGACTCGGAGTGGGAACTCGAGTTTGAGGTGGATGTATCGCCTGAGTATTCTGTAGCAGGCGGGCGCCCTCTCTTGGGGGTGTAGGTTCTCCATCGGGCCAGGACGCCTTCAGTAAGAGCCGCCCCGGTGCGTGCTTTATGAATGAGCACTTGTGCACCTCTAGGCAGACCTCTCGGCAGGGGTGTAGGGTTGGCTGGGGTCTCTCCTTGAGACTAAGGCGATCCGCCTTCTTGGTTGCGGTTTTTTTTTCCCAGTAGTGCAGCTGGGACCGAAATATCCAGGTCGGAGCGGATGCTTGACTGCGCGCTCGCACACGCATGAGCGGCCTCGTTGCCTCGGCCGCCCGCGTGTCGCGGCACCCAATCCACCCGCACCTCTATGTTGTGGGTGGAGAGCAGTTCAGCTCATAGGGTCTTAATGCGCTGGCAGAGGGAGCCCTGACGGGGTGTGACCCCAAGCGTAGTGACGGCCTCTCTGCTGTTTGTATAAACCAGAACCCAGATGGGTTGAGGGGTGCTGGCTTTTTTATTTTTTATTTATTTATTTAATTAACCTCAAAGCGCCCTTTCGGGCATTGTACGAGGGGGGAGTACAAGGTTTTCGACAAAAATATTGAAACGATACATATCGTACATATTTGCTTAATAAACAAGAAACAATGCAATACACCCACTCGAAAGGAATACAATCTTACACAAACAGGAAACAACGTGCCAACCAGGCTACAAAAAGAGAGAGAAAAGACCATCTTTGCAGATGAAAAACAAGAAAGACACCATCCCGCGATTCATTCCATGGAAAAGTGAAACAAAGGTTCACATGATGATTTGAATTCATTTTTATCTATGATATCTACAACGTGGTGGGGCAAAGAGGTCCATTCTGCAATGGCAAGCTGTAATGGCGAGTTGCGAAACTGGTTAGTGCGACAATTTGATAAACAAATTTTGTGAGGGTGATCATGTCTGGGAAAGATGCGATGAGGGGGAGGTAATAAGAGTTCCTTAAGGCTAACATTATAGTAATAAATATAGTGAATGAAGGTAAGAGGAGACTTTGCGCCTGACTTTTAATAAAGGTAAATTAGCCCTTTGTTTCATTGCCGAAACGCTCGTGTAAGGTGAATAGTCACTAAATATGAAGCGCGCGCTTTGTTTTGAATTCTTTCAATTTGGTCAATCAGGTAGTCCTGTCCTGGTGGGGAGACCATATGATGCTGGCGTATTCGAGCTGCGATCTGACAAAGGACTTAAAAGCTAGCAAACGAGCTCTGTTGGCCTTCAGGTGGGCTAGTGCCAGATGAATGACGTCTAGTTCAAGGCGACAGGTGCTGGTGTCTTGTCAGCAGTGGTATGTCTCGGCATGCGCGTCAGTGCCGGTGACCCAGGCAAGGGTGGCTCGTTGGGTGGCTTCACACCAGGCAATGTCGGTAAAGATGTCTATTGGTGTTCTATCTTTGCGGTCGGCTAGGGATGCTCTTTCCTCTCGATGCTCTTCCCGGCTCGTTCTTCGGGTGAGAGGCTTGGGGAGACGCACCATGTAGTCTTCCCATGGAGGGACACTCTTGAGGATTGGGTCTCGCGGCCTCCGCGGAGAGCGGCGAGGTACTTGGTGTTGGTGAGTCAGGAGCAGCTGTCCAGCCACAGAGGATAACCGTTGCCAGAGGTGGCCCGCGTTGCGAGTGTCAATTATCGCTTTGGATGGGAGGAAGGTCGGCAAAGCGGTGCAGATCTTCCGTCCGAGCGTGGCGGGGGAGGCCCGTAATGGCACGGAGGCACGCGCGATGGAGTACTTCCAATTGGGAGATTTGCGCTTTTGCGAGGTCAAAACAAGCAGCTCCGTAGCAGGCCTTGGATGTCAGTACTGCCTGTGTGAGGATGCGAATAGTGCGGGTACCTGCTCCCCCGAAACGCGTGGCGACGCGTCGGATGAGACGGAGGTGCTGTTTCCACGAAGCCTAAAGTTGGCTGAGTCATTCCCTGGCGCCTCCGTCTTCATGAATGGGAACTCCGAGAATGCGAATCCAGCGCTCCTCTGGTCGGTGGATGGGTTTCCCTGCGAAGGTCAGAGTGACTTGCGCCCGGAGGTGAGGAAGGCCGCCAATCACTAGGACCGCAGTCTTCTCTGGTGATGGCTTCATTCCTGTAGCCGGTAACCAGCGTTCGAGGGTGTCAAGAGCCTTTTGTACTGTGGCTATGGTGGTGTGAGTATCGAGTGATGCATCGCGGAGATCGACCCATAGAGTTATATCATCCGCGTACATCGTAAGCTGCAAGTGCTCTATTTTCCTGAATTCCTTTGCCAGATCCCGCATCACAAGGTTAAGATAGCACCCTGTGGAACACCACGAGAATTTTGAAAATATTTCGGTTGTTGTGCTCCGGATGAGATTTCAAAGGTTCGGTTGTGTAGGAAGCTCTTGATAAAATTAATCATCCGAGGGGTTGCCCTGCATACTTCGTGTGAGTGAATAATCGCCGAATGCTCCACGGTGTCGAAGGCCTTTTGAAGGTCAACGGCAACGAGGATGCCTGGGACAATATTCGTTCCATGACGCTTTTTCCCGACAAACTTTCGGAGGAGATAGAGGCTGTCCTGTGTACATAGCCCAGGTCGGAAGCCGGTCTGAGCTACGTCGAAGTACGGACTGTCTTCCGATTCTTCGAGGATGTATGTGAGCCGGGTGAGAAGCAGCCTTTCTAGGAGTTTACATGGTGTCGACGTAAGAGATATTGGGCGGAGGTTCTGTATCCTGTCCGCCTTTTTGCCCGGTTTTGGAATGAGGTGAACAACAGAATGCTTCCATTCTCCAGGGATGACACCTGTTTCCCATGCGTGATTGAGCTCGGCTAGTAGTTTTTTCTTCTCCGGTTCGTCCGGGTTACGTAACATACGCCATGTTATGCCATCCTTACCCGGGGCGCTACGTTCAACGACAGAGTCAAGAGCAAGGAAAAGTTCCTGCATCGAGTAGGGTGCATCTGGACCGCTGTTGCCTGCTTCTTTTGGAGCGTAAAGGTTGCCTGAGGTGTCCAAGCAAAGTTGAGAGAAGAAGTAATTCGTTGCTTCCTCTTCAAGTTGCTCAGCTGTTAGGTTAGCGGCAAGTAGGATGTTTCGCGCTATGTTGGGAGTCTTCGTTTTGCCCCACAGTCCCCGGTATTTATATCAGAGCTTCTTCAGGCCAGTGTGCTCGTCGAAAGAGGCGCAATGTTCGAACCTTCTGGGTCGAGAAAGGCGTTTGACGTAGCGTTTGGCCTGGGCCGTCTTCCCGCGTACACGAATGAGATCTGAGTGGAGCTTGCTGTTCCGAAGGTATGCTTGGTGTAGCTCCTCCCTGGACTCCCACAAGTTGGATAGATGTTTGTCCGGGTCTGGATCTTCTGCACTGATTCCGTGGAGCCTGGTGGCTGTGTTTGCTGCACGAGAGAGGCGCCGTACTATGGGCACATCATCTTCAAAATACTTGACAGCTTGCCTAAATACATCCAAATCAATGGCTTGAGTTTGCTTAGTTCGTCTAGCACGAACTGTAGTATGCATTTCTATCCAATTGGGATAATGGTCGGAGCCCATAGGGTCCAGCCCACAGCGCCATTCTTTGACTACGACGGATTGTGCCCAAGTAAGGTCTGGGGTAGTATCCCGGTGCCCTAGTTGGAGACCGAATCTGGTGGGGTAGTCGAGGTCGTTGGTGAGATTAAGGTTGGCCAGTTCGGCAGCTTCTTGCAGCCGGAGGCCTCTCGAGTCCGATGTTGGGTAGCCCCAGTCTGGATGATGTGCGTTAAAGTCGCCCGTGACGAGGAAACGGTCCTTGGGGTACTGTCGCCTTAGATCCAGCATCCATTGAAAGCCTGCGCCGCTGAATTGACCGCGGCGGGAGCATGCCGGCTTAGGCCGCACATAATATGAGATGAGGACGAGCCGCGTCTTCCCCAACATGCATCGTGTTGCGACAACCTCCTGTATAGTGTCACAATAGCGGGCTGTATCTAGCTGTGCCTGAGGTACATCGGTGCGTACGAACACTGCAGCTTGCGCTTCCACGACGCGAGATTGATCTTGCGTTCCCCCCCCTTCGTCCATGTTCGATGGACGGTTGAAAATATTCATTGTAGCCCGCAATGCCCGGTGTTATGCCTCTGGTTTCTTGCAGTAAAAGTGCAGCTGGTTTGCTAATGAGGCGGAAAAGCTCATTGAGCTCCGTGGCGCTCTGTCGAAGGGAGCGGCAATTCCACTGCAGGACGTGGGGCGTCTTCACGGGCGATCCGCTTGACGGAGGGCCGTCCCGGTGGACGCTCGCGTCGCTAGGAGAGTTGGCTGGCGGATCCATGTTGATACGGGTGATGGTGGTGGAGGTGCAGCGGAAGTCAACTTGGGGGCGACGAGCTGAATGAGCTGCTGGAGCTGGAGTTGGGTTTGCTGGTGGTGCTCTTGTAGCATGCCTTGCTGTTGCTGCAAAAATGTTTGTAGCCATTTTGGCGGGTCCTGGGACGCTGGAGGTGCTTCCAGAGTCGGCAGCCGTTGAGGTAGTTTTTGACGGGCCTGCTTTGTAGGGCCTGGGGATTCAGGAGCTTCGCAGCGCGCTCGGCCGGGGGAGTGAGACTGGTGCCATTTGGCACGCCCCACTACGTCTATCCCGCACTGTTCTGTCTCCGCGGCAAGCCTTCATTGTAAAGCCTGGATTTGACCGTCCCTTGTCTTCTGGCGGTTATTGTACTGTCGTTGAGTTCAGCAACTTGCTGCTGTATGCGGGCATGAACTTCTTGAAATTCCTCTTTGTCTTTTTGCTGCGCCGCTTGGATGAGCCGAATTTGTGCTTCCGCGCGGGTTGCTGATGTGTCTAATTCAGGTAGAGATGTAACAGCCGTTGCGTATGTGAGGGGGTTGGCTTGTAGCCGTACCTTACGCGGTACACGTGGTGGCGGTAGAAACTGGGAGTCTCGCGCCTCAGATGGCGAACGCGAAGTGGGCTGTGCAGTGGAATCGAGCTTCGGGTTGCGATACCGGCGGCGGCGGCGGCGGCGAGTGCGGCTACGCGAGCGCCGTTCCTGTTCGGCCTGTTCGCGTTCCTTCACTTTCTGGGCGAATTGAGCGCGGGCCGGACAGGAGGCGTCCGTGGCTACATGGCCAGAGTCGTTGCAACGCACGCAGAATTTGTCGTCAGCGTGGGGGCACTGCTCTGGGCCTTGATCGTGTTGCTTTCCGCAGTTGGCACAGACGGGCTTTTCAGCTGGGCAGATGGCTGCCTTGGGCCCGGTTTGGGAGCGCTGCTCATACCGCTCAACACGCCTGGGGAAATGCCAGTAGGTTACCTCACTGGGCGGTTTAGGGGAGGCAAAAATAATTAGGGTAGTGCCCCTGGAACCCATCGGGCGGACGGAGGGAATATCCACTCCGTCCGCGTGCAGGGCTGAGAGAAGCTTCTCCGGCGATTCGTTTGGTTTGCACCCATGAATCACGCCTTTTGAGATCTCCTCAGTGGGAAGTTGATAGGCTCGGACTGGAAGAGGGTGCTGAGTTTTGAGTGGAAGGCTGGTTGTACGCAGAAGATGCGCGGCTTGCTTGGAGTCCCATGTAGTAACGGTGATGGTGTTGGAAATGGTACTCACTCGCAGAAGTTGAAGCTTGCGGAGCTCGGGGTCAGTCGCGAAGGAGCTGACGGCGGCGAGTAGGTCTTCCGGATCCAAGCGCGATACATCGCAGCGCTCCGTAGGCTGAAACCTGATGACGTGTGTTCCGAGAGTGGCACAGGCCTTGCGGTTGAGAGGGGCTTGGGGCTGTCCCTGGGCCTTGAGCTGAGCTCTGCGCTGAGTTCTGGTCTTAGCCCTCTCCCAGAGGCCGGTGAAATCTTCAAGTAAAGGATCGCGGGCAGTCCACTCCGCTTGTAAGCCTTGGTTGACGTACAAAGAGTTATCCGATTGGTCATGAAGAGCAGAGTGCTGGCGCTTGCGGCTTCTACTATGAGAGCAACTGCGTAGTGCAGGCGGGTCTTCTTCCATGCGTTGAATATCCATAGTGACATGTCCGTCGTGCATACTTGCCGGCACTGGTGCCGCAGAATCACTGGAAGGCAGCTGCAGCGTCGCCGGTGCGATGAGTGGTGGCGCCATAGCCGAGGCAGATGCGGCCCACCGGCCGCCGAGCCGGACGCCGCGCTAACCCTAGCGTGGCAGCTCGCCCTTTCGAAATTTGCGGGGTTCGGAAAAGTAGGACGAAAGGCTCGGAATCGAACGAAATTCAGCTCACTGGTCTGGATGGTGGTCAGGAACCTCTGGTGAAACTCTCGTGGGTGTATCGGGCCTGGCGCCTTAGATAGGAATCACATGTCGGGAGCGACGTGAAGCGTGACCTTCCGCATCGATGGCCCCCTGGTGTCCATATATATATATATATATATATATATATATATATATATACGTATATCAGCAGGTTGAAGGCTGGGGCTCTCATAAAAAACGGAAATATCGCGCGTGCGACCGAACGCAGCTCAATGCGTTCAACCCAACGTGGACACCGCCACACAACTCACCACTTGCCACTTGACCAAGCAAATTACCGCGTGCAACCCAAGGCTACTCAGTGCGTGTAAACCCCCGCGGCAACACCTCGCACCTTACCGCGTGCAACCCAACGTAGCTCAATGCGTGCAATCCCACGCGGCAACACCACACAACTCACCGCGTGCCACTCAACCAAACAATTCACGGCGTGCAACTCAACGCAGCTCACTGCGTGCAACCCAACGCGGCAACACCACGCAAAACCCCGCTTACAACTCAACAGAGCTAATCACCGTGCAAACCAAAACGGGAATACGACGGAACTTACCGCGAGCCATTCTCTGCACTCAGCACGCAGCGGACACCTCAACACAAGTACGTCAACGCGGCCTTCTCATTGCGAGGCAAATCTTCGCAAGCGCCTCACAGCCGGCATTCACTGCCACGTCCCACCGCCTGCTGCTCCAACCTAATACCCTTCGCCGACTCAACGCGGGGCCTCGGAACTCGCACGCTACTGCGGGAGACTCTCTGAGGCCCTTCTGACGCTGCTGGCTCACGGAAAAATCACGCACGCGTCCCACCGCGACTACAAAATGTGATGCACGGGCTACACCTTCAACTTAACAGGACGGCCCAGATAAGGTTCTGTAGCGCCGACCGGCGACACTTCCGGTCTGAGCTCACGGAAAGGACTACTTGACTGCCGCGTATCGTCGAAATCTTTATTTTTCGCATGTACTATTCTCGCCGTCCTCCCCAAACCATCATCGCCCAAACGCCCAGTAACTGGAGATCCAGACACGCTCAAGCCACCACGTGCCACAGCGCCTGGGCATCGGATCTCCTCCGACACCTGCTACACGCCTGACTCGCTCGCGCGCGGCGGCACGAAAGCATGGTTCGGATGCCGGAAATATCTAAATGTTTGCCTACTCTCTGCGAAGGGAGTACTGCTGTCCCGCGCAAATGTACATCCGGCGGCTCCTGGGCGAACATTTCCCCGCTCGACTCGATCGCCTCCAGAAGCTTCGAGTTACGTTACCTGGCTCAGATGCAGCGTCGTCGGCAGACCTTGCCGCACGCCTATATCGGTTCCGAGCAATATTTATCGCATAACTTTGGATAAAATCCTAGCAATCTCACCATCCACAGCGGACGCTACTCTCTAATCCGGTTTTATGTTTCCTCGTGATTGCCCCACTTAACGACACCGAAAAGTGACCCTCGCCACGAGGGTACAAAATAATACTGCCCAGGACGGCACAGGGAGATCGGAGGGAGCCGAGACGGAGACGACACGACATAGAACCAGCGGCCTGGACAAGCGGCGAAATTGCGTCATCATTACTCTAAATTGGACCATATTTTAACTAATGGATCATTAGTGTTCTTATTAACCGTTCCAGACCAGTTTAACGTCCGGGTCGGGTATAGAGCACCCCAAGGAGCTACAAAGGTCTATGTACGGGTCTGTCTGTTCGAGGAGCCAGGGTCCCCCGCAAGACGTCAGGCTCCTGCTGCCTCAAAAAAAGAAAACAGAATTCACGTTTTGCGCTAGGATTCGAGAATCTTAGAGCTTGCTATTCAGACTGTCTGTCTATTCACTGAGCTACCAAGAAGACATTGTTTTTTTATAGAATGCACACCTCACAGACACTTCATTATAAAACTGCGCTGCAAGACACAGCAGCACGCGTTAAAATCATTTGAATCTTGAGGAGAGCGCCACACGCTCAACCTGTCGGGCTTGAGTGCACCGGCCGGCGGAACAATTTCAACACGCTTCATGAGGCTGAAATATTAGAGTTGAACTTCTTTTGCATTTGCGTCGGCTTGTCTCACTGCCACGCGCAATATACATATAATAAAAAAATAATCAAAATGTAATTCTTAGAGGGACTTCACCTCAAAGTTCTGCACTGCTTGAAATGATTTATAGGAAATTAGGAATGGAATCGGTGTGTCACGTGAGGCGCACTTTCCTGCTTAATGTAACAGAAAAACGTAATGTTTGTAAAGGTCACGTGACCATGGTTTAAATCTCTAAATTTAGCAGGGGAGGTTTGTTGGTTTTTAGGTAGCTAGACGTAATTTATCCTGCTAAATTTAGTGGGTAACTAAATTGTTGTTCAAGTCACGTGAGGTCCATTATTTGTTAAATGTCGTGGGGAAACTGAGTTTATGTATTGGCCACAAGACCTGCATTTTCCCGGTAAATTTAGCTGGGACTCTTGACGTATAGATTACGTGCAGTCAATTATTTCTACGTGTAAAGTTCACGTGACGTAATGTGACTTCACGTGATGCCTTTTTCTCGAGTAATTTGGCGGGAAATGCACAGATGGATGGCTCGACGGAAAGGCAAGTTTTCGCGTTTTAAGGGGTTTCGTTAAAGAGATTTCACGCTGTAAATGTTGCACATAATACTCCGTCATTTTTTATTACGTCCAAAAACGTATGCCCATTCGCTAATGAACACAGTGTTCTTTAGCGTGCGCTGTAGGACATCCCATAAAAATAAAGCGTCTAAACAGAAAAAAATAGGTGGTCGATTCTCCCGGGTTGCTTTCACAAGCGACAGTGAACATTACAATGTACATATATATCCTTGACCCTGAGTAGCACCTTAACAAATGCATTGTTGATGTGCAACTTAAAAAAACTAAATAAATAAAACGTTTTCTAAAAAAGAAGGCATGGGCACACCCTTAACTATCTTCTATATTATAAACTGCGTCCCACTGCAAACAAGAGAACAATACAGCGCGGTGGTAAAGAAACTGATCAGCAAGTCAGGCTTGAGAGTTTTCTTGGTTACAACATAGACGTACTCTAAAAACCGTGCACACACACAAAAAAGTTTTTACCAACCCCTTCTGGATAACCACAAGTTTGTTGTCTCACCATCGCCAACCCATACGAGAAAAAATCATAAGTTGACGCGAAGTTTTTTTGATAAATGTACGTACAAAGGCTGCTCCTGATCTGGAAAATAAAATAAAAGAAAAGATACGAAAGTTTTCACAAAAACAAATTCGCCAACCCTTAACCGCGGTAAAACAAATAGTCACGGTGATGTGGGCCCCAACCCAAGTTCCAGACAAACGTCGCAAAAACTTGATGAAACATCCGCGCACTTCTGGGGGCACAACGAATGCCCTGCATGTTATACCACACTTTGTAAGTCACTGAAACGTACCAGACAGTCGCTTTAAGAAATATCGGCAGGTTGTGCTTTTTTCATCAAGATACGCGAAGGTATTTGTCCGGACCGATGTCCACCCTAACGCCTTTTGACACCGAAGGTGTTGTCGCCCGTGTACTCTGCCAAAAGCTTCGGCACTTTAACCAGTTTACGTTCGCCCCCGTGACCTAAAAAAAAATCTTGCCGTTGTCGCCCGTGTCCTATGCCAAAAGCCTCGGCACTTTAACCAGTATACCCTCGCTCCCGTGACCTGAAAGAAAAATCTTGCCAAAGTCTTTGCAGTACTCATTGTATTTTTAACACTACAAATGAACAAGATAGTAAGCGTAGTTTATAATTTCCACTTCTACGATTCCCAACCGAAAACCACAACACTGTTCGTTGTTCAGAAAGGTCAAACAGAAATCTCCCAAGTTCAAATTCAAAGGCCATCCTTGTTTGACAGAAGAGCGAAAGATTATCATAATGGTTAAGTTTTCGCTAACTACGGGCCATGTTGTGCAATATTCGCACGCCATTCCGTGCTCCTCCATTATGACTAAGGCAACATTGGCTTGCTCAAAAACATAAAGGCCACGTATTAAACGCGATCGAAAGATTCATCGATTCTATTTGAAGCATGCTGACTTGGTCTACGCCAGTATCACAGGCCTCCAAAACGCTCCGCGCCAATTGTACGCTCCTTGTGATTAATTCGACCCTGACTCCCTCACGTGTAATGGTCCCAATAAGTTTGCAAGCAACACGTTTAAATCGAGGCGCTATGATCTTCGCGAAACTTTTATGGTCGATGTTGCCCGGGGCTATTGAACGATAACCTTTGTCTGCGAAGTTTATCGTCGTCGTCACTTTGGAGATTATCACGTTCTATGCTCGCGTGAAAGAACGAGTAGCGCTTTGCGCTTATACGCTTAAAAAAACATAAAAAATGATGGCTACAGAGCTTTTATATTTTCTTTCAAAACATCGGTACGTAAGCTACCTGGCACTCGCATTGTCGCGTGGGATAAATATAGCCACGCGCGTTGCTGAGCGAGCGCGTTCGTGGCCGAATGGGCTGTGAAGGCCCTAGCCTAGAGGTTTTGAAAAAAAGTGAAGATCATGCCGGTGAAACCTAATGCTAAATACTTTTTAAAAAAAACTGCATCGTGGCGTAATAGCCGTAAAGCTATGGTTAGAATGGAAAGGCATTTTCGTACGTTGGTCACCAGTTTTTTTGTTTTTTTTTATTCAAGCAGCCAAAAACTGTAGAACAAATACATATTTACTCCTGGGAAGCTGTGCTTTTATGAAATATACACCACCGCACACTCAAAAAAAAATTGTCCGAATAACCGCCAGAGGTATACAATCTTTATCAATAGAGAATGTAACTGGTGTACCTTATGACATGAAACTACTGCTCGGCCGTCAAATTCTATGGAAAACAAGAGTAGGCATAAATCATGAAAATGAAACAGTCTGCTTGGTGAGTAAATTTTTAGATGAAAGTGTTTCCAGCTTACGTGAAGTCTTCCGGGCACAGCCCGAACAGCACATTGGTTGTCCATTCTTGATGGTTTGGTGTGTTTAAAAGAATTTTAATGAAGCCACGACAGACAAGTTACAGCTGACGTGTTTTAAACCCTCCTTTGTATATCTCTGTGATGGAAAAAAAATAATAATTAAAAGGACTCGGAATTCTAGTGCGGTGAATATAAGAAGGTAGATATTATTTACAGTCGTATAAACATGAAGTTAGATAACAATGGTGTGGCTATATATACAGAGTTCAGTTCGCCGCATCCGCTTACGGCCCGGTGGTGCACGTCGACGTAGGCATGGCGTTCATCTTGTCCAGGGAATGTTCAGCTGCTTGCTAGGCACAGGCGGAGGCTTCTCAGCGAGCTTGGGTGAAAGCCCCACGGGCCTGGACTCGGCCGTCCGGGCTCCTCCTTGGCTGCCGAGGACACCGCTGTCGAGCCGGGTTCAGTGTCGTGCCCGCCCTTCTCTCACGAGTCACGAGCTCGTGTACCCTCTTCCCTTCTCGTCGTCATCTTAGTTTTTTCCGTATATCCAACTCTTGCTTTGAACTTCTTTGTCTTTTAACCATTTCCATCTTCACTACGTTCACCGCATCTTCTTCATCGTCCTTTGCTCAGTCCACAGTGTTGCTCAGTCCAACTCACAGTTTTCACGCACGTCGTTTTCCTCATTGTTGGTTCTCCCACATCATCACAATCTCCTACTGCACAAATGTCAAAGGAGGCAATAAAGAAACAAATACGTTGCCGAATGGTTGGTATCCTTTGCTGTTGCGCGGAATATCTGGGTTCGATTCCTGGCAGCGTAATGTTCTTTTTTATTTATCCTTTCTTTTCGGCACTCTCGCCAATTCGAGAACTTTCTTGTCTTATTGAATTATGAATGTTCTACGCGCCAAACGTTTTAGGCCGAATGTTTCTGAGACCCACGCGGCTACAAATGGTGGTACGTGTGGCAATCCGGGGTCAGTCTCGCCTCAGGGCTCGATCCTGCTGTTACGCCAACTTCGACGCCCGGGACGTTCTGTTTTCACCTTGTGTTTTCTTTTTTGTTCTTGGCACAACTTCGTCCCATTAAACGTTTTAGTTTTCTGAGTTGCGCTGTGTTTCGTCACCTCGTCATTTATGACATTTTGGTTGAGGTGCGGGATTCAGCATGTTCGTGCAGCGCACCCCGAAGGCCTGAAGTAGAAGTTCGACCCCAAACCCCGAATTCCCAACGAATAGAACACAGAGACGCGATCAACTGGCCGCAAGCGAGGCCTACCACCAAAATTCGGACTCTTGCGACACAAGACCAAGCAGTCAACGAAGCCGACAATGGTCAACCAGTCGTCGCAGGCTTCGGCCGCCTTCGCCGTCGTATACCTGCCCGTCACGCCCGGACTCGGACGCCATTCGACGGAAGATCCACGAAGACATTGAAGCCTGGCTTCAACACTTCCAGCGAGTGACCCGCCATGATGAATGGACACCGGAGCAGTCGCTTTACAACGTTTATTTGATTTGGACGCAACATCATAGAATTGGTTTGAAAACCACGAAGCGTCAATCACGTCCTGGGAGCTTCTGAAAGCTTAGCTACGAGGTACGTTCACAAACCAGCAGTGGAGAGAACGCGCCGAAAAGCTTCTTCGAGCGAGGATCCAATGCCCTAACGAGAGCGTTGTTAGCTTTGACAAATTTCGACTCAGTAAACTGCGCCGATCCTCGAGCCTCCAAAGTAAGAAAGCTGATAATCATGATGCAGTATGTCAAGGAGCACATCATCAGATGCTTTGTCCAATGTCCACCTACCACCGTCGAAACGTTTGAAACGAAGACGACCAACAATGAACGGGCCCTGCCAGCACGAGCCGCCCACTATCATCGAGTTCCAGGCGCCGCTACACCCACGTCATCCAGCTGCGCCCTCAGCCCCAATATCCCGGGAATCCACGAAATCATCCGAGACATCATCTGTTAAGAACTAAATATGCTGGTACCTGCCGCTGAAAGCCCAGCATCGCTCTCAATCGGCGATATTGTTCGAGAACAGTTCCAGCGAGCGCTCCCGCCAGACGTTCACGCCGACGCCTCACCGCAGCCCTCTGCCACCCGGCCGAACTCAGCTGCATCCCAATGAGAGGTCTTTTCGCCGCAGTGCGCTCCGCGCCAAAAGCAGCTTGTACCTCGAAAGACCGACTAGTGGTGCACGAATGGCGGACGCCCGTGTGCTTCTACTGCCGGGAGGCTGACCATGTTTATAAAAGGTGCCATGCCGCCAGTTCGGCCTGCGAGGATTCGCGTAAAACGACCGTCGAGAAGAACTACCAAGGGACATCGAGCAATACCTCGGTCACCCTCCGTCACAAGAATCGACAGCAGCACGAGGTTCCCTATCTCCGTCACTTGACGTTAAGCATCACCTTCCTTCGCTCGCGCCCTGACAGCCAGTCCTCCCTATCTCGTTGAGAAAACTAAATACTGTCACGCCTGTAGGAGGCGTTGCCGAAGACGACCGAAATAAATAACCTCCAAGAACGCTGGAGCGCCTCCACTCTCCCAACGCCACGCATCGCAACGACGCCCCTGCAACAGTGCCTAACAACCAAAGCGTTGTTATCGACGGCTACGACGCATCGGCACTCGTGGACACCGGAGTTGACTACACAGTCTTGACTGGGAGGCCTTCTCGCCGCCTAAAAAAAGTGATAACGTCGTGGGATGGACCTCAGATTCAAATCGTGGGAGGGCATTTCTTTACACTGTCGTAAGGTTCAGTGCTCGCATCAAATTCATGGCGAGACGTGTCCTGTAAAATTCGTCGTTCTTCTAGACAGTTCCAGACACGTCATTCTTGGCATGGACTTTCTGTGTGAATACTGCGCCGTCATCGACCTTGGTGAGGAAAGAGTGACGCTGCGGGCGCCTGTTCCGCCTTCAGAAAAACCCCAAACAGCGTCAGCCGCCGTGCGAATCGCTGCCGACGACGTGAACGTGCCGCCGCGATAAAGTGTTGTCCTGCCTGTCGTAACCGATGCAGCTATTTGCGGTGAAGTTGTTCTGGAAGGCAACTTTCTCCTCAAGGTAAGAGGAATAGGCGTGGCTAGAGAGGTGGCTGAACTTCAGGATAGGTGCACCGTGGTCCTCGTGAAAAACTTCCGACAAGAAACGCAACATGTGATAAAAGGTGCCTCTGGGGGTCACGTCGAGGTACTCCCGAACTCCACCGAAATCGCCGCGATTGCTGAAGAATCAACGCCACCTTAACAAGACATTACGCCTTCAGCGCAGCTCGAAAATGACCCCAAGCACCCACGGCCGAAACGACGGATACTGAGTGACCTCCTCGTCGAATACATTGACTGCTCCTTGACGTCGGCGAACGTACGCCAAGCCGCTGTGCATCGATCGCCGTACATATTCTCCGTAAAAGAAAGGGAGGTCATCCAAAAGCAATTGCAAGAGATGCTGAACGACTACATAATCCAGCCTTCAAGCAGTCCGTAGGCCTCTCCAGTCGAAATGGTTACAAAGAAGAATGGAACGCTTAGGCTCTGCGTGGACTACCGGCAGCTTAATTGGATTACGAAGAAAGAAGTCTATCCACTCCCCGCATCGATGACACGCTAGACCGGCCGCGCCACTCTCGATACCTGCCATCATTGACGCTGAAGAGCGGCACCTGGCAGATGGAAACCGACGAACGGGACCGACAGAAGGCAGCTTTCGTCTCGCCGGATTGACTGTACGAATTCAATGTGATGCCCTTCGAACTATGCATAGCGACAGGAACTTTCCAACCTGACATGGACAATGTACTGGCAGGACGGAAGTGGTAGAGCTGTCTCGTCTACATTGACGACGTTGTGTGTGTTTTGAAGTAACGTCGACGAGCACTTGGGACGACTACGAGCTGCTCGCCAACCCTAATGTAAAAACATACAAGAAACATAACTTCTGCTTGTACAGTTCTGGTATGACACCAATATTATTTTGTTAATATACATGCAGCTAGTTTGGTTTGGCGTTCTGCATAGCTGGAGATACCGGCACCGCTTTGGCTCCGCGGGTGTGTATACTGGCAGCCAGTTTTCTTGCCGGTATGATTCGGTATGTATTGTATGATTTTGCGTCCGATGACGTAGGCGACCGCCATCTTTCTAACAAAAGGCTTATGCCAGGGGACCACCTTTATCAGCAAATCATACATGCAAAAAAGCGACCAAAATCTTCCAACAATACGTTCATGATATACCACCGGTATCGTTACATATACCAGACATGTCGAAACGGAACATAGACCGAAGTTGAGCTCACACGAATCCCTCGGTCACCTCTTCATGGCGACGTCTTGGGGCTACTGCCTCGAATAATGTGCACCACAAGAATTCGACAGTCGCACCAACCGTACCGCATAGCAAAGCCAACGTGCACGGCAACAAACCGATCGTGACGCCAAGCAGAGTATACCCCATCACTGCATCACCAGCCGACAGTGGCAGACGGGCCGCTGCTCGTACTCGGCCAACTCGGCGCAATTTCGTGGCTCGGGAACCACACCAAACGGCTGCGTTCGCCTCTCCTGGCTACACGGGCCATGCTACCGACACTGCTGCGAACAATGCCGGCTTCAAAAGACAATCGTATATTTTTCGACGTGACCGGGCCACCGTGCTACCAAGGCCGGATGAGTGCCTTTCGCCGCTGCACCCCGCAACCGCCGCAACCGCCGCTAGAGTCGTGTCGGCGAGTGCTTCCGCTTCCGCTGCCGCTCCCGAGGCTTCCATCTTCGCGGAGACGCAGCAAGTCGACGGCTCACTCTACGTTTTACGGGATAGATCTTTGGCGGTCCGGTTCTACACTGACACTCGGGCCTTCAACTCGACGGCGCCTCTCGCATTTCAACCAGGCGTGGTCAGCCTGGGTTAGCGCGGCACGGACGGCTGGCCTCGACGCCTCGTCCGGTCGCCCCGCCGCCGACGACTTCGAGTTAGGCTTACGAACCGATGGCGTCTTTCTGTGAAGATGCTAGCGAATCTCGTCCCCTTTTCGTTCTACTTTTAAATTATGTTAGGTGCGCTTTAATGTAAACATGTGTGCCAGGTGTTCGTGACAATTTTGAGATAAATTAATTGGGCTTAATCACGGTTTTTCATTTACCGAAAATTTAAATCGAGCCGATGAACGAGGTGCCATGCTTTAAAACGATGTGCGATATTAACTTGTACCTTGGACGATAAAAAAAAAAAACTAAACTAAACTGTGGTTATGGCTGGATGCGAGGCTAGTCCCAGTGTAGGGGTAAACACTTAGATCGGCTTTCTGAGCTGCATGTAAGCAATTTAGCGAGTAACGAGACGAGCGACGTTGAAAAGCTGCGAATACCGGCGACCGAGCGACGGAGTTTTCTCTCTGTCACTGGTTGCGTCGCTCGATTTTTGGATTTCCAGAAAACGTCGCTCATCGCCTTGGTCGCTTGCCCCCTTCGCTTTCATGAGGTCTGTCTCGTCGCGCGCCTGACTTAGCGGCAGTTGGGTCATCGTCGTTGTCGTTTGCCTCGTCGCTAGCCAAACCGCTTACATGAAGTACACCGCCCTACACTTCTCTGCACCGGTGCAGGAGGTGCATGTATTGAACGAAGCTTTCATACACCGCGAGCGTTCTCTTGACCAACTCATACTAGCGACGGTTTTCACCCTGTCGATCACATTTATGAAACGGGTGAAGCTATACGCACTCCGTCGTCCACCTGGGCCGGAAAGGGCTATACGCACTACGCGAAACTCGTATAAAACGCAAAGTTACAGCGAGTTTTCCAAGCGGTGGCATAGCATACTGGAATAAAGAAAAAAAAAGTGGCATAGCATAGTAATAGGTGTCTGTATCGTACACAAGTGGACGCGGGTTCGATCCGCAGTGTGTCTACTTTTTTTTCTTTTTTCTTCCCGAACATTTTGTTTTGTCGAGATATTTGGCGATATATGCATATTTTTTTTTTACAATCAACACTAAAAAAATGAAAAAAAAAAAAAAAACGAATGTTGTCGACAAAACTTCGCAAAACTAAATGTATGGGCCTCCCTTTCTGTAGGTGCAATTGGGGACAGAGGTGCTTGGGTTGTCGGCTGGACGCCGGGAAGCGGCGTGTATGGGTGAAGTTTGTAATTAGCAGCCGTACACTGTCGCCGCGAAGCGTCGTGAACGTAGGCAGGTGTGTTAACGAGCTCCCCAGTGATATACGCGCCGTTCGAAAAGGGCGACACAAATGACATAAGTTCTCCGCGTAGTGCGTGTAGCCATTTCCGGTCGAGTCGCACTACGTGGTGCGTTTAGCTGATTTGCAGTATTTCAGAGGTAGACGATGCGTTTTATATTTCTTTTCTGACAAATAAACAATATAAGAATGACAAAATGCAAATCCTTTTAATGCTAAAAATGTTGCACAGTTCTTTTAAGTCACTTCTTATTTTTGTTATTTTTTGTTGAGCAGGATGCTATGTGTACCGGTCAAATCACTAATTAAGATTTTGTCATATTCTGGGTGCGCTTAAATAATAATAATAATAATAATAATATAAATAATAGTGTTTATTTCCACCATAAGATGATGGGGGCGATCAGGAAAAAAAGCTGTGAGGTACAAATTGACGGGTTCCTGATTGCCTACAGCAGCAGCGACAGAGTGGGGAAATAATCCAGCAATCAAGAGAGAAACACAAGAGTACAGAAAACGATCGCCATCACAACATGTTCAGCACAATACCTTAGATTTTCACAATGTTGACGTAGAGGGCATGACGGGCAAACAAAAACAAAAACAAGCTCATAGTATTGAGAACAAATCACGGAGTAAAGAGCGACTATATTAGTGAAAAAAGGGTGACCTCACTTCACTCAACGATAATTTGTCCCAATCAATACCTTTAGTTAAAAACAGACTAAATAATTTGGGAACAACATATTTTAGTGTTTGTGTGCCATAGTTTGTTCTCGGTATGACCACCCCCCAACGTTCAGCTCCGCGGGTAGAGTAAGTATGAATGTGTTTCGAGATTTGTGCAAAATTTATAAAAAAAATCGTATTTCTAATTTGCTCCACTTTTAGGCTAGTGGCAAGTCTGTAATCATATAATGTGTGAATATTTATGACTCTAAATTTTTTTAATAAGCTAGCTGAATGAAAGTCAAACGAGGCATCTCATATAGCTCTAAGTGCTTTCTATTGCAACACATGCAGCTTTTCTAGATTAGTAGAAGTCGTTTTACCCCAAACTAAGTGGCAGTAATTTAAGTGGGAGCGGAATAGAGAATTATACAATAATGATTTTACTTTTTCTGGCAAAATATAACGATGACGATTTAACATGCCCACAGCCCGGGATAGCTTTGGAATAAGGTTGTTTATATGATTTTCCCACGCCATATTCTCAGAGAAAGTAACACCTAAGAGCTTAAAGGAGTTTACCATTTCAATGTTGCTAGATATTGAATTTAGGTCTTTTGTAATGTTTACAAGATTATTTTTCGGACGAAAAAGCACGGCTTTTGTTTTCTTCACATTTATTCGCAACGCGTTGTTCTCACTCCATATTTCTAATCTAGACAGAGTCAGGTTTGCCATATCAATTAAGGTATCAGCATTATTTGAATTAAAGAGTATACTTGTGCCGTCAGCGTAGTTGACAAATTTTGCTTTTGGATTCATATTGGTAATATCATTAACATATATATTGAAAAGGAAAGGACCCAAAATACTGCCCTGTGATACGCCAGAAAGAATTGGTTTTATTGTGAAGGAGTTTTCGTTAATATTGACATATTGCATCCGATGCCCCAGATGCGACCGTATTAACTCTAAAGCCGCCCAGCATACGTCAAGGCACACCCGTCACCAGTTGCGTCTCAATCAATGAGACTTTATCAGTTAAGCGCTCATGTTTATCAGTTACTTTATCAGTTAAATGCTAGCCAAATCGACAGGATTCCGACAGCGTCTTCAGGACGCTGTCGGAATCCCGTCTGCAAAAGAGTCATTTTGCGGTCGACGCTTTGTTTGAGGCACGCGTGACAGCTTTTGATGTGTCGCTGAATATCAGAGTCAATTCCGGACAACGAAACAGAATCACTTGCTCGTCCTTTGCATTTGTCTATCCCGAAATGACCTTCATGACGTTGACAGAGGACGGTGTCTCCCATTTTCTCGGCGATTATCACTCTTGAGGTACAAACTATTACGTCGTCAACGAGGGAGATGTTTTTATATTCCCAATAAGGTTTCACCTATTTCTTTAAATCTCTTCTTCTTGGCCACCCTGTTAAAATGAGTTGACGAAGCCGTGTGCATACTCCGTCTTTCTGTTCTTCACTGGTGACTTGATGGACACTGTGTGATGCCAGTGGCAAAGAGGAGACGATGTGTTTAATGTAGACATCGATCTCAATATTGAGGTTAGGAGGCTTCGGTTCGCTTGGGTTAGGACTCGGCGTACTGACTGTGGGCTTTCTGTAGAATGTAGTTGTTCTTTCTGTTGTTGTTGAACTGCTTCATGTTAACAGGCGATCGTGAGCGCCTTCATGAAAACTAACATGGAGTAAAATCGTAGTTTTTTTTTAAACTTTTTGTCCTTCATGCCTACTACCAAGCGGTCTCTGATTACTTCTTCTTTGAGCTCGCCAAAGTTGTACGTGTCGGCTAACGTGTGCAGGGCCGGTGAAACTTTTTCCAATCATTCACTCTCTCTGCGTTCGGGAGTTTAATCGTGTTTTTTTCGTAGATTATGTTGCGCTTTGGAAAGAAGCAGGCTTCGTAGTGGACTAACACGACATCGAACTTCTTGGCGGTTTTCGGACTTAGCGTGAAAGTGTTGCAGAGCTCTCCAGCTTGAGTGCCCATAAAATAGAGGAGCGTGTCAACTTGCCTTTCGTCGGCTGCAGCTTGCATTATAGAGGCTGCGCAGTACCGAAGAAAATGTTTCATATATGACGGCCATTTATTTGGAGTGGTGAAGGTAAAGGGCTGAGGTGGATCTATTTGGAACGATACCATGGCGTACCTGATGTACGATTTGGTGCCTTGAGGTTCACCCGTGATATTCCCCGTGGCAGCTGCTTTAGCGGTCCCTTCGGCGACTGAACAGGAGCCGGTCGCTTCTCAAGTTCACGGGATTAAACCGGTAGTATCATAATCCTACCTCGGACACCGTTTTGGAAGTGGTAAAAGGGCTAGCTTTGAACATAAAATCAGGCACGTAAAAATTACTTTATTCAATCCTTCCTCTTCCCTGGTGTCGGCCGAACCGGCACGAGAGGTGAATCACATCACACACTATTGTCCTCCGGCACGGCGCCCCCAAAATGCTCCTTACAGACCGTAGATCATCGTTCATGGCTCAGCTGACTCAAGAAAGTATTTGTCTCAGTTTTATAAGCCACCGTCGAACCACTGCGTACCACCCACAAACAAATGGACTAACGGAACGACTAAACCAAACTATCGCCGACATAGGCTTCATGTGTGTCTACGTAGAGTACAAGACGTGAGAAGAGGTGTTACTCTACGTCACGTTTGACTACAACGCCGCGCTGCAAGAGTCCAGAGGAGAAACACCTTTTCATCTGGTGCATGGCAGAAAAGTAACGACCGTGCTCGGCGCGTTGCTGCCCCACGAAACAGCTGACGATGGGATCCAGGACGTCCAGGTGGGGGCCCAACGAGATAAAGAAGTTCGCCAGCTGGCCCGACTCCGGATTCAAAATCTGCAACGTGTTGACCCCACCCGGTACAACCTTCGTCGGTTCGACGTCCGCTTCGAGCCCAGAGACCGTGTTTGGGTCTGGATTTCGATACGACGACGCGGACTAAACGAGATACTCTTGAAGCGCTACTTTGAACCCCACCAAGTGCTTGGTCGACTCGGTGATCTAAGCAACGAGGTGATGCCCGTCTGAAAACGGACTTAACCACGTCGCACTCAACGACCAGATGTTTTCCACGTCGTGCGCCCTAAGCCGTACCATGATCGATGGGACTGTAAATCCTGTTTTGCACTACTATCCATAGGATTCTATTTTACAAGTTTCTATAGTTTTACATTTTTTCTTTTCGTCTTGCCGTTTTGTTTCCTGGCATGTAGCATCGAGGCGGTGCACTTTTAAAAGTCGGGAGTAATGAAACGCGCGTGGCTGAGCGAGCGCGTACATGGCCAAATGATTACCGTGCTTGGCTGTCACGTGGAATATCTGGGTTCGATTGAAGGCAGCGGAATGTTGATTTATTAATTCTTTCTACTTCGCTTCCTCACTTATTCGAGAACTTTCTTCTCTGATCGAGTTACGAATGTTCTACAAGCCGAACGTTCTAGGCCAATTGTTCCCTACACACACGCGACTAAAATACGTCCTTCGAGTGTCAAGCCGGAGTCAGCCTCATCTCAATGCTCAATCCTGCTGTTACGTCGACTTCGACGCCCGCGACGCTCTGTTACTATATTATGTTTCCTTTTTCTTTGTTTTTGGCAAAAGTTAGCCCAATTTAAACGTTTCAGTTCCGTCAGTTATGCTTTATTTCTTCACCTCGTCATTCGTGACAATATCGTCATTGCCCCTCTCTACCTCCTTTATGAAGATATGCTTATCAAGCCTTCCTTGCTCCTCTCGGTCAAGTTTGGGAAGAGAATCTTCCAGTCACGTGCACGTTTAGTCGTTTCTTCTATGTATTGACTATCAAGGAGCTTCCCCGTAGTGCTCGAAAAAACATTTTTGAATTTCACTCTAGTTCATGCTACTTACATTCCCCCAATATTCTCTTTCCTATATATTATTTGGGACTTACCGAGGCAAATTGTCTGGGACGTCGTTGCTGGCGCAAGGTGTTCGTGTCGCGCTGTTGTCGTGGTAATTTTTGTTTGTCTTTGTTTTTCATTTAAGAGAATAAGAGACCGCGCTCGCCACCACAGCTTCACTCCAAAAGTGAGTCTACATATTTGCGACATCACGTGTAAGAAAATGCGCGGATACACACACTAGATGTAGGGACCTTACGGAATGTACCAGTAATCTGAAAACAAAACAAAAACGAGACTTTGTCAACGGCACAAAGACTTCAATACAACTCATCTTTTTTTTTTTTTTTCTACGACGTCGATCCGAAAGTTGTTATTATCCACTTTCGCTTTTATAGCCACTACAAGCCACAGCCGCCAAAGAATGAACATGCCATGAAGACTTCTTCGTGCTCTTGGGTAGGTAGCCGACCAACCTCCTCTCCTAGGTCACCTGTGATGATAGGACGAACCTCGTGGAATTCGTGGCACAGATTATCTTGGCACAGACACTGAGGAAGGCAAAACGTGTGGTACGCTGTGATTACTAAGTTGAAGCCACGTACATTTATCGCCTAGCATCGTACGTTCTTCACTACAGGATGGTTACTCTGGGCACAGCCGATATTCGAAAACAAACAACCTGTAATTTGCCTTTTCTTTTTCTCGTTCTATTTTTTTTTCTTTTCTTCGTTTTGTGTGCGTCATCGCTCGAACAGTGCCTCCAATGACCTGGGTCACATTTCTTCTAGCATTGCAGCGCGGAAGACTGCATGTGAACCAGAGAGGTGGACGTCCTGCGAAAAGATAAAGAATAGAAAAGTGCTGACCTCCTTGCGCTTTCGTCATTCTAAATCAGTACTATTCCTCGGTAGGATATGAAACAATTACTGATCAGTTTTATGTAAATCTTTCCTCAATCGTCTGGACAGAACTATTTTATGATGTAAGTCAAGCGACCTTAAAGTACGATTTCCTGGACCCTTCTTACTAAATTAACCCTATGAGTTGGTTCTAGAGGAACTAAATGTTCAATTTAGCGTGAAGAATGTGACAAGACCGTTCAACGGGAAATATTTGCTCACTCCAACAGACGCGGGAAAATCGAATGCCAGCAAAAAAATATGGAATGCGGCAAAGGAGATCCTGCTCCCGTCAGTGAAAAGCGCCCCGAGAAATTTGTTTGGTCGTAAAGCGGTACTTAAAAAAATTAAAAAAAAGTATGTTTTACCCAAATGGTTATCGATACAATGCTTTAAGTATCAGCTCCAGTTGGTCAAAAAAAGCTAAAATTCGCTGAGAACTTTTTTTTTTTTTATTCGGACAGCGTATGGAAGGCCGGCTCGCAGACGAAGAAGCAACTTTTGTTCACGAGGTGGAAATTGAGCTCACCAGGGTTACTCACGTCACGACGCGAAATAGATCGAAATCCTCGAAATTTTTTTATGAATAGCGCAAAAAATTAATTGGTGCAATAAATATCTGCTACAAATTTTACCTCAAGCTCTCCCAGACAATTATACAGCTTCGCTATAATCCTTATATCACTGTCGTCGAGTTTAAATCAATATTAACGAATATGCATTTTTCAATCTTTATTTATTATACATGCTTGAATTAAGAGAACCGAACACTTTCTTAAGAGCCGAGATCATTGACGCACAAAAAAAAATTACACCCTTGGAAGTCGACATCGACCCGAATCTTCCAGATACTGAACGACGACGGCTGATTGTCATTCTTTTCGCATTTGGTAATTAATTCGCCTTAAGCTTAAAGGTACGACAAACAACCGGAGCGGCGCACCGCATCGTTAATGACGACGACGCGCAGCCTCTTCACCAGTTGCCGTACCGAGTTTTAATAAAAGAAAGGGAGGCCATTTAAGGTTCCGCTCAGAAAATGCTCAGCGACGAGGTGATTCAATCTTCAAGAAGACCATGGGCGTCTCCAGTTGTCCTTGTAAAAATAAGAACGGAAACCAGCGATTTTGAGTAGACTATCATCGACTTAACGCTTTGACTAAGACGGACGTATATGCGCTCCCCAATCGACGATAAGTTGTACCGGCTGCGCCCCGCCCAACATTTTTCGTCAAAGGTCTACTGGCAGAGTGGCTACTGGCAGAGTGATGCCGATGAACCCAAGTGCCAGAAAACTGCCTTCGTCACGCTCGATGGACTTTACGAGCTCAAACTGATTACGTTCTTGCTTTGATCCAGCACCAGCCACGTTCCAGATCGTCATGGACACCGTGATGGTAAGTCTAAACTGGCAAAGCTGTCTCGTGTACCTCAAGAATGTCGTAAGTCCTCACGCAATTTCGAGGAACAGATGGCAGGACTTCAAGCCGTGCTTCAAGCCATCAAGACCACCAGCCTGTCACTCAAACCTAAAAAGTGTCGGTTCTCCTATGTTGAAGTAAAGCTTTGACCTTGTGGGTCGCTCTTTTATACTGCCACCCAATCGGTCCCCGCCTGGTCCGCCCTCCCAAGAAGTCAGACGTTCGAGGGAATGCGAGAAAACGTATTACAGTGCCTTGACCCTCTTGACCGTGTCTTGACCGTGAATTGCCGAGTCGACAGGGCTTGCTGCATTGCCGGCCGTTCCCACTCGCTCTTCCTCTCGAACGCGCCGGGCTGCCGACCACAGCATGTGCCCCCCCCCCCCCCCCCCCCCCCCGGCGCCGGCTTCCTCCTCGGCTTCCCACACTTACCCCCCTCAACACCCCGTCTTCGGGAGGGCCCGGGTGCTTGGGGATTCACATGTCTGGCCGAGGAGTTCCTCCACCTCGGCCATGATGGCGTCGTGGGATGTCGAGGGGGCGGAGGGGGTAGGTGAACGACACCGGCCCTTTGGCTTGGGCCGGAAGAGGTGGAACAATGTACAACAACTGATGTGTATGCGTAAGGCAGCCTGTAAAGGTAGCTTAATCCCCCAGATGGCATCAATGGAACTCATTAGTTGCTCAAAATTATCAAAATTACCAGAGTTAGATTTTTTATAACATCTTATAAACCAGAGTGACAGCACGTTTACAAGCGCGCAGGTAAAACAAACACACTTAAGAAAACACACTCTTGTAAGGTCTGCGTTCACAATGCAGTTCACGTACAACTTTCATAAAGAAAACAAGTTTCTCCGACTGAAATGTTAAACAAATGGCATACATTTTAAAAAGAGCTTGTAAATTCAAGGTGCGTGAACACCGTTCGCCTTTGTCGGCTGATGGATCAGCAGTGAATGTTACATAAACCTCAGTGAGCTCATCGTATATGGCTCATTTCTTCGTCAGTGCGATTCCTGACTGTCTTCGAAACTACTCTTTCTCAGACCGTTCCCTGTAGGCTTGGTAAGAGTGGAAGCAGTGCTGAATGAATTTCGAACATAGGTTTGAAGTATTGAAGTGTGACGTCACTCAATGAAGAAAGGTAACGTACCAGGATCACTGTCTCAATAACGCCGTCTTTAGGAGCAACAAACATTATCACTTTCAATCATCGTAACACCGGCACTCGTAGATTTCGAATGGGTCATTTCAGAATTTAACAATATGCTCCATGCAAAAAGGTAAAAAAAACAGCTGCCCAGAGATAGCATACACTATATACTTTTTGTCTAAGGCTCCTAAAATTATAAGGCGCCAGCCAAAGTAAGTCACTTGATATTCGAACATTTGTTTTAGTTTCTGCACATGGAAAATCATGCCAAAAGAGCACAAGTACGCATTTGATTTGGCTACAGATCGTCTTCTTCCGCGCAATAAAGTTCGTCTTCTGTCATCAACGAATGCCGATGCACGCACACGCGAACGCAGCGTTGAAGCCAGCTATAGCCGCACCATCTTCCGAATGCCGTCTACTACAAAAGCGGCAAAGCTATATCTTGTTGTGCTGCCAAGTCAAAAATTGAGATCCCGCTCTAGAAATTCCGAAAGTTCGCTTAAACCCGACAAATTTAGGCGCACACTAAGTATTGACAAATTCGCCTAAAAGAACAATAAATAACAACTGCTACCATGCAAAGAGATATGTCAACTTCATACCCGTACTGCTAACAGGTGTTTCTTGGTGGTACCTCAAATGTCCATGTGCGCTGTCTGCCATACCTCCCGACACACCTCAATCTTTTTAGCCTTTAGTACAGAGTGTTTCACAAAAAAATTCAGCGCACTTCAAAGCTTTGGGAGAAAATCCGCATGCTTGAAAAAAAAATCTCTCTTTTCTAGGGCCTTTGTGTTTTCTAACGTCGCTTTGTCCTTCCAATAATCAGTCTTGACGTTCAGAATCATACTGCCGCATATTTTGTTCGTCTTTTGGTGAATGGTTTATACCTTATTCCGTCTGACAGACCTGGAAAAAAATGAAAGCCATTTACAACTCCCTGTAATGCCGAATTAGAGCGCAGCCCTTGAGGAGGAACAGGGGAATGTACGGAGAGGGGGCTATTCCCCTCCCCCTCTCCTGCTCGCCCCCATTTAGGGGAAAATTTCCCGCTAAATAGAGCGGAAAAAGTTTGGCCCCAGATTTAGCGCGGAAAATTTTCTGCTAACTTAGCGGGGACATTTTTCCGCTAAATTTAGCGGGGAAATATTCTTCTAGATTTAGCGGGGAAATTTTTCCGCTACATAGCGGAAAAAGTTTTCCGCTAAGTTTATCGGGAAAGATTTTCCGCTAGATTTAGCGGGGAAAATTTTCCATTAAATTTAGCTGGGAAAATTTTCCGCTAGATGTAGCGGGAAAAATGTTTACTCAGGCTTTGGCGGAGAAAAGTTTTCGCTAGATTTAGCGGGCAACATTTTCTGCGAAATTTAGCGGGTAAATTTACCCATCATGCAGCGCGCGGTTACGCCGACGGCGACGCCGAAGCCGCTTAAGCCGGAAACGGGCGCCTAAGAGCTGCGCTCTAAAACAAAATCATACATTAACCAAACTAGGGTAGAGGTGCGTTTTCTTGTAAAATTAAACTTAGTCAATGCCAGCTTCAGCTTTAACATTGCTGAGTAGCAGAGCATGAATGGTAGAAACTCACAAGAATTTATGTGATATTGCCGAGAGCGTCAAGCGCGTCTGTGGTAGAGTGGTTATCGTGCTTGGCTCCTACGAGAATGGCCGACGTTCAATTTGTGGGAGCGGACGTACTTTTTGTTATTTCTGTAGTTGTCGCGTTCTGGTATATTCAAGAACCCTGTTACTTGCTTGAGGTGCCAATTTTCTACGCGCTGTAACGTCTATGCGGCTTGTTCCCGAAGCCCACGCTGTACATATGGGACTCCACGAGTGATTGTAGAACAATCCGTGTTGAAGGTTTTAGGCGTAGAAGATTTGGTACTCTAACAAGCAACCATGTTGTCGACTATACGAAACCGCGACATCTACAAAAATAACAAGAAAGTACGTCCGCTCCCAGGAATCGAACCTGCGCTGCCCGCCGTCTTCAGTGCAGGGTTCCTTCCGGGCATCCCGCTGACCATCTCCACGACATCCGGAATCGCCTGTTTGTCGGTCGCGCTGAAAAAACGTAAGGCGGCAACGTCTGCAGGTGGCGTTGCCGAGGTCAACCGAAGTAAAGAGCCTTCAAGAACGCCGGAGCTCAACTCACCCGACGTCAAGCACAGCACGACGGCCACAACGTTTTTGGCACTCGTGGCCACCGGAATAGACTACGCAGTCTTGAGGGAAGGCTGTCTCTCCGCCTTCGAAAAGTTACGGCGCCTTGGGGAGGCCCGCGAATTGCCACCGCCGGAGTAGACCTTACTACACCCTTCGGAGGTTGCATCGCCGATATTAAAAATCACGACGAGACGTGCCTTGTGAAAATCGTAGTTCTACAAGTCTGTCAGGGACGTCCATCTGGAATGAAGATTTTGTGTGAATACGGTGCCGTCCTTGACTTTCGACAAAAGAAATTGACGTTACGGACCCCAGTTCCACCTACAGAGGAACACCAAACAAATGAGCCACCTTCCGAGTAACGCCCGACCACGTAAACATGAGGCCGCGATGAAGTGCTTCACCCGTTGTGACCGATGCAGTTACCTGCGGCATAGTGTTCTGAATTGCAGTATTCAATCACTCCTGGTTAAAGAAATAGGTGTCGCAAGGGCAAAAATGAACTTCAAGTTGGACGCATTGTGGTCATGGTGAAAAACTTCCGGCAAGCGTAGCGAAATCTTCACGAAAGTTGCCGCTGTGGACGTCAAGTTACCGCAATTGCTGAAAAATCCTCGCCACTTTATCAAAAACGTGCGTCACTGGCGAAGCTTTGCATTGAACCCAAGCTTCCGGGCCCCAAACAACGGAAACTTTTCGCTAAATGTATTAACTGATTTGCGACGACGTCCAAGGTAAGCCAAACTGCGGTCGCCCGGCACCGCATCGCAAGAGCGAACGACGCGCTCCCTCTGCATCCATCGCCGCAATGAGCTTCCATAAAAAAAAAAAAAAGCTCATTCAGTACAAGAGACACTAAACAATTACATAATACAATCTTCAAGCAGATCGTGAGCCCTTCCAGTCGTACTGTTTAAGAATAAGAACAAGACGCTTAGGTTCTTCATGGACCACCCGCAGCTAATCACGGTGTCGAAGACGGCTATCCACTCCGCCGCATCGACGACACGGTACACCGGCTGCGCCTCTCTCGGTACTTTTCAGGGAAGGACTTGAAGAGCGGCTACTGGCAGATCGAAGTCGGAAGACGAAACTGAAAGAAGAAAGACTTCGTCACGCCGGATTGACTGTGCGAGTTCAAGGCGATGCCCTTCGGAACTGCACGGCGCCAGAAAATTTCCAGCGTGCCATGGGACGGATTTTTTTTTATTACTCTCATCTCACTCCCAATTTCTAAATGGAGGTCTTCAGTTAAGCCAATTGGTTACTTTATGTATTGTGAGTTTTCAGATGAATATGCTTCCTGCTTCTTGCCAATTGCCGACATTCCCGAGGCCTTCCAGGACCTCATGGACAATGGACTGACAGAATGGCTGAACAAGACTATCTTCGACATAATTTCGATGTATGGGGACGTAGCATAAGGCGTGAGACGAGGCACTGCCGTATGCCATGTTTGCCTCCAACCCTGCAGACCCCCGAAATGACATAATTCCAGCAGGTGCATGAGAGAAAGATGACAACAATGTTCGACTCAAAGCTACCATAATAATCTGAAGACGACGGAGGCGACGACGTACAGTTGATAACACGACAAGCAGGGGAGGTTTGCCAGCTCGCCAGACTTCCACTTCAAGACCAACACCATATTGGCGCTCTCCGGTACAACCTTCATCGCCGCGACCTCCACTTCCAAACCGGAGACAAGGTATGGTTACGGTAAGCTATTCGCCGCAGCGGTCTCGTCAAGGAAACTCCTGAAACGGTACTTCGGACTTTACAAGGTACTTCGTGAACTAGGAGCTCTGAATGAAATGGTGATGCCCGACGGGAAAAAGACGTCATCACGCCGCCCTCTGCGACCTGACGTCGACCACGCCGCTCGCTTTAAGCCGTACTACGCGCCATAGGGCTGTGAACTGTGATCCCGTACGGCACTCGAGAGGACTGTGTTTTAGCATCCTTTGTAGTTCCAATTACTTTGTTCGTTTTGTTCCCTTTCACGTTGCACCAAAACAATTTTCTTTTTAAAAAGGGGGAGGGGGGCAGCGTTTAGTGAATACCCTAATAGCGCTGCGATGTATGTGTGAATAGGCCTTCAGTCCTTGCTCGCTCAAGCGCGTCAAGGTGGTGAAGGTTGTATTCTCTGGCGAACATATTTTATTACGTTCCTGTTCAGTGAGAGTTTACGATTAGCTTCCACAACCCTCCGCAACGTGCACAACAATTCATTAACATTGTAGTTATTTTCATAAAAAAGTTGGGGCTCGTTTCGAGCTGTTGTTCAGCCTGCGTTCAATTGGGCGAATTCGCTGTGAGGTCAGCAACCTTATCAACGTGTATTAATATTTGTTAAAGATGCTTGATATCAAATGAGCAAAGCAGTGAAACTTTCGTACTTTCTCATCTGACTGAGAGGATTTGCTTTTTCGACTTGACCAGTCTTGCGTTTTACTGTTCCGCGTTACAAGTTTTGCGTCACATGATGAACCTGGAGTTGATAAGAAGTGCTTCTATTATGCTCGAGCGGATTGTTTCGGTTTCAGCAAAGACTCCCGAAAGAATAGTTCGAGATAAGATTTCAAATGGAAAACTAAACAAGGCACCGTTGAACAAACATTACACTTTGTAATTCAGGAACAATTCCTTTAATAAAAAAAAGAACATAGTTATACTAAAATTAGGAAAATTTTCCGGGCTACCCTTTAAGTGCACCGTCGTGAATTTTGAATTTGTCACAGAACTTCCCAGAAAGGTTTGTCACGTGACGAAGAAAATATGAGTTTCGGGTTTTGTCATTTAGGCGATCACTACAACCTCAAGGCCCAGGTGTTGAAAGCGCATCTCCTTCATAATCTTAAATATTAAAAAAAAAAAAAAAAATGTCAGACCATGGTGATGTCTTTCATCTATATGAATATTCCTCGTTTTATCGACAGGAGATCACGTGAATATAAGTTGTGAACCATCAAAATACCACCATTGTCGAGATAGTCGCGTGATTGCGAGCCAACACAATCGTGAATTCGTATTAAATCACCGGGCGAAGTACAGTGTACCGTCCAATGTTGGAACAATTTTCGTGCATTAAATAAATTCGACTGTTTCTTCCGAGATTTGTCAATACTTTCAGTCGTGCTGGGTTGAGTCTCGCGGATCGCTATTGCGAGCAATAATCAACTATATTTTTTTTTTCTCTGGCGAGCATCCCATTTGCATTCAGAAACTAAAACAGAGATATACCCCTTTTGAGGAGGACTAATGACTCATTTTGCTTGAAAGCGGTACGCAGTTAGTCCCGCTCCAGTGCCGTTAGTTCGCATCTTTTGCTTACGGTACTTACCACGAACCGGATCGTTCATTCGGGCAGCAAACGAGAGTCAGGGGACCAAATGCTCTCATTAGTCCTTTGAGACCACCTTTCCTGTAGTGAAGGTAGGTACGTTTTAAACCGGTCTTGAGAAAGTCGTTTGTGGCAGGCAGTGTTTGCACGAGATTCGAGGAACAAAAATGGGAATTCGAAAAGAAATTAAATGATGATTATACGTTCAAGCTCAATGCTTCCGGGAGGACGCAAAAAAGCATCGCCCTTAACGATTTCCTTCGCAATTACTTCAGGTACAAAGGGGACCATAAATGCGTTATGATTGTTTTTTACCAGTTTCTTGCGTTGTCGCGGTAGGGTGCAATTTTGTGCTAATATAAGCGCGAGCTGGAGCCCGAGCTGGCGCGACTTTTTGACCGTTCGGGCTCATAAGATTTGATGTTCTTCTGTAGGAGTGACTAAACCTACAAGTCACATTACTCTTTACTAATTACCACTTTACTAAAAGTCAACCACCTCTGCCTCGTCGCCGGAGTGGTCACGCTGTCCGCAGACAGCGTGACCACTCCGGACGTGATCCTCTTCTCTTGGCCCCTCATCACCACGCCGTTCTACGCCCCTTCCTAAATGTCACCCACTGCAAAATATCAGCCTGAGCCTCAAACCACCGATCCAACAACATCGCTGTATCTCCATCAGTTCACCACAAGCGCACACAACGCTCATTAATTTCAGCTCACAACCATTCGGTGATCATTAGAGAGTCATTGTCAGCGCGATACCTTTTAGGCGACATAACCGCCATCATTGGCAAATAAGACATTTTGAAACAGCGTTTATTTTCTGTGGCTTTGCACAGTTTCACATAAATTAATCTTCTTGCAACGCCTTCAACATCCTTATAAACTAAAAAAAACTCATGAGGCAACGCCCCAACACCAAGACCAGAAGCTTGTTTCCACTGCTTTCAGAATGTTTGCATTAAAGAACATTAGTAAGGTTGTCATGATAGTTCAATTAATGCCAATCAGCAAGCGAGTTGGAGTAGACCCAGTCAGCTAGCTGAGTTTAGAGATTTGTACTTCTTTGTCCCCTTGTTTTGATTTACAAGGTTTATTATCGTGACCTTACTAGAAATGTGACAATAAAACTTGAGCGTTTTTACCTAAATCTATATGTCATAATGTTTATAATATTGTTAACATACTGTTATAGGATAATACTAATTTATTCCTAAACTTTGAGTCTCCGGAGGTAAACGGCCGCAGAAAATAACAAGCAGAGCAGACAAACAGGGGGATTTCCGGGAATATCGTTACGAATGACATTTGATGAGGCGACACATGACTGTAGAAAACTACGCGTTTGATGAGGCGAACTTCTGCCCAAAACAAACGAGAAAGAAGCTAGCGTTGGAAACGCCAATGGTTGAGTAACAGCACGATCAAGCGCTGTGTCGTGACTGACTGTACACGCGTGGGATTCAGGAAAAATCGGCGTAGAAGGTTTGGACAACAAACAAGGGCAGGGTTCTCAACAGTACCAGAACGCGACATTTAAAAAAATAACAAAAGGTGCGTCCGCTAGCAGGCATCGAACCTCGGCCCTTTCCGTATGAGCGAATTACGCTGCCGAATCGGCTAGCTTTTTTTTATTGCTGTTTGATGCATGACGATATATAAATGTGAGCAACAATGAAAAAAAAAAAAAAAACCTTGACTAATATTAGGTTCAGACTGGCTTGGGCAAGGCGCGATCGCTTATAATATGTCCAGTGTATTGAAGGATTCCTCTAGTGGATTCCAGTCTGGCACACACTCTTGTACCTTCAGAACTTCAACCCAAAAAAAAAATTATTTCGAAGAATAGTGCACTACCACGTTCGCCTCAGTATCGGCGTGGCGCTAAGCCATCCGGCAGCTTTATATACTTCGCAGGCCTTATTACATTAGTACATTAAAAGGCACCCCTGCTCATTTTCTATAGAAAGGTAATGATCCCGTAACGTCTAACGGAAAGTCTTTCTTCAGAGTGCGTTGGAGGACGTCCCATTGGAAGACGCCATCCCAGCACTCCAGAAAGATGTGCGCTATCGTTTCACTTCTTCTATACAAAACTAATAAAGAACGAATAGGTGTTCCACGGGACCGAGGGTCCTATCCACGTATATAGAGAGAACGTGGTGGCGCGAAACAGAAAAATATATCTTTACACCCGGCGGAATTCGCATTATTTTAACACATTTCAGTGAGTCTCGTCCTGCGCCTACGAAGTACACAGTTGTCTACGAAAGGACTGGAAATACAATACCACAAATATCCTTGAACAGAGCTTTACGCCACACTTCGCTTAAGTATTCGAGAAAAAAAAACGTGCTGCCAAAAATTCACATGAACCAACAAATTCTTTACGGCAACCATGAACACCACCTGGCTCACTCGACGCAGAAACAATAAATACAAGTGGAGAGGTACTCAGTCTGACTTGGCAAATGGTGCGTAAGAACGGACGTCACGAAAAGAAAGAAAACGATCAACATTTTGGAGCAATAACAAAATGTGACCATCCTAGTTCGCCATAGCGGACGCGACGAAACAGGTTCATAGGGCTCGTATACTCTGATGTCGAACCCCAAATAAAAACGGCCAACACGCGGCGCAGTTTCAGAAAATTCACTCCGGTACAGTGTAAAACGTTTAGCACGTGTCACAGTTTGCTAAGGAAAACAGAATTGCTAACTTTGTTAAGGGCGAAAATCGACGAATCCTAACCTCAGAAATTCTCTGCCTCTCACGAAGCTCTGCGACCTTATCACGCCAGTAAGGCCCGCCCGTCCTGGTAGTCTCTTCAATGAATCACCCAAATACTGAACAGCTACCGGGAAAAATAATAATAAAAGAAAACGTTTGACACTGTTTACCACTTTAGCTATGCTTTACTGATTTATCAAAAACGAAAGCCGTTTACAACTCCCTGTAACGCCGAATGAGAGCGCTGTTCTTGAGGAGGAGAATAGAAGGGTACTGAGGGGAGGGCGTACCCCTCCTCCTTCCTCCTCACCTCGTCACCCTGCCTGCTACTCTGCCACGGGAGCAACGTGGTCCCAGGGGGGCCGTGATCTCACGGGAGCTGCGCCTAAGAGGGCAGCTCTTAGGCGCCCGTTTCTTGCTTCAGCGGTGTGGGCGTAACCGTGAGCTCACGCGACCTCAGGGGGTCAAGTGACCTCCCCCCCGAGGTCACGTGAGTCCCCCTCAGGTGTCGTGACCCCCGTGACGTCTGGGACCCCTCAGGTGTCGTGACCTCAGGTGGGTCACGTTACCTCCGGGGGGGGGGGGGGGGGGGGGGTCACGAGAGATCACGGTTATGCCGACGCCTACAGCGACGGCAACGGCGACGCTGCTCCAGTCGGAAACAGGCGCCTAAGAGCTGTGCTCTAAAAGTGGGCATTGTCGTCCGCGTAAGATAAATGCACACCTCATATGAATTAGCTTTGAATGAAACGATAGCATTTTTTTTTATAAACCTAAGACAAAATGACTCCATGCAAATTCAAAAAGGGGGTAAATGGGGCATTTTTGAAGGAGAAAATGATGCACTTGGATACAACTTTCTACTGCGTTATTAACCATAAGACTCAAAATATACTCTCTATATGCCGTTCGCACGCCTTCGCGTAAAACGGAACTGACCTTCACGTGATCTAAAACAGCTAAAATAACATTATGGGCCAGCTTCGAAGAAATTGATAGAAGCATTGCTACGCCCCTATTCATTACATTACAACACTGCTGCACGCAACAAGTTTTTTGAATGTTTGTGAAAGTGGTTGTGCCTATATTCCCCACGTATGGTGAGATCCGGCCAATTCTGTCATAACAAAATCCAGCATTCTACTCAATTTTCTAAATATTTTATAATCACCGTTTTTCAAGACAATGCGACGGTACGTTGTGGCCTGGGGTAATTTAGCGGTGTCCTCCGTCTTAGGAATAAGAGCAGTGTGTCACGTCGCAAAAGATGGTGGAATTACGTTAAGTTGGAAAACCACGTAAACACGCTTACTAAAACATAGGTCTTCTCATTCTTCAATGCCTTAAAGAAGCCTGCGCGAAGTCCGTCAGGACCCAGGGAATTGCCGGGGTTTAAGTCCTGGATTGCTATTCTAACATCCTCCTGCGAAATGGGCCTTACGACCATTTTTTTGTATTGTTGGCCAAGACAAAGCATACAGCAGAGACATTCTGTTTTGAATTGCTCAACTGGAACAGGGGTCTACGGAAACAGTGCGTTATAATGTTCGTAAAAGGCAAGCTTCATGTTTGATGATCACTTCAGGCTGTACCGCCACAGTCCATTTCGGCTATATCTTGCGACACGCGTTACGCTTTTCAAGGCCGAGTGCCGGTTTCGTGAGCCTCTACCCGGCTATCAATTTTCCTACCCTCGCTCTGACAAGAGCACCGCGATATCATTCTCTGTCGATAAGCCCACGCTTGGCATTCAACGAACAAATGTCATCTTTGAAAAATCCTGGTGTCCGGACCCTCTTCTTTATTCAAAATCTCCGAGGTGTTGCGAGGTAATTTTTAATTTCGTCATCTTTTGTTTTTAAACGCAATCGCCCTTTTCAAAGCTATAATTTAATTTACGTGCTTGAACAGACCCCAGTTCACCTCATAATCGGACTGTTTCTAATTCCCTACTTTCTCTAGAAAAGCCTGTAAAATGGTTTTAACAACGTCGTCCCCAAATGTTTGGAATGGAGCTTCCACAGCTCCCAGCTAAAATATTTTATACTCTTTCACTCCTAAGGCAAAAACAAGCAATAAAACATACAATTATCGCAAAATGACACAGGTCGCACGTTATACACGAAAAAAAAAGCAAAACCTCCAGCAAAACATACTGTCGATCTAAGCGGGTGTGGCTTGCCCCTTGAAAGAAGGTGAGCAGTACCTCTCCCGTTTCTCAAACAATTTCTGACATTGTTTTAGCCGTAGTAACTAACTACGCTACTAAAGCTTACTGGACTCGCATCACTATTCGCCGTAGTGCTTGTTTTGTCGCGCGAGGGACATGAGCAGTTAAATTCACCAAGCAAGAAAAGTGGGCGCTCGCAGTTACAATATTGCTGTATAGAATAAAAACACCACCGCACTTCCATCCTAGTCGGAGCATAAGAGCAGATGATTAGCCGTTCGAAAGACGAAAAACAAAATCACAAACAACCAAACGTCCTGAATCTCACGTTATTACAGACTGAACTGCCGTGCACGAACTCTGGTATACGAGCAGGAAACACGCCGCCAACGTACCTTCCGCGTGGCTGACAGACATAACGTGTCGCGAAAAGACGCACATTAAATTCAGTCCCATCCTCGACCGCTACTTTCGTCTCCAGTACCGCAACGATATCTAGGGCCTGTTGGGCAACGAGACAATACCACTGCCTCTGTCTCCTCCGGTCCGCGAGCCCTCGCACGTTGAGGGTCGGAAAGCGAACATACCTTTCTACGGAGACCATGAGCTAGCTGGACCAGACCAAAGGCATGGGGATCACCTTCACAGGCTGCTGTCGCTTTGGGCAGTCCACTCGAACAATTCACTGAGCTTTTTCAACGTCCCTTCGGTGCCAATGGCTGGCCTTCTACTCTCGTGCAGTCCGTCACCATATTTCATATCTCTGGCTAGCGCAACCGGCTCTCCTGGGTGACACACGGGATGTCTTCTAGCGGGTGTTTCGTAGCATACACCTTGACATATATCTTTCTCCTGCTGGGTCTCCCTGAAGAACTGGACCTACGTCTGCCTGCTCGCTGCCATGTGATATCGCAGTCTGGTGCTCACCTGCTGGTGGAGTTGCTTGGGCCGCGGTCGAAGGCTGGTCCGGCGACGGAGTGTTTGCCACCTGGGATAAGGTATCGGTCACCTTGTCCTTCGTTCGCTGCTTTGTCCAGGGTATCACGGAGGGTGACACTCTTTCGGCCCTATCCTTATCCATGAGGTGGCCGTCGGCCTCGTCGTGGGCACCTCGTCCTGCGGACGGGGAGTACGAGCGGTGGTCAAAATCCTAGCATTCGGTGCACCGGAGACCGGCGGTCGCGACGGACGTGGCCCGTCATGTCGCACCAGAGGCAGATCGGGGCCCGTCCAGGCAGGACCACGAGCACCGACCACCACCGAGCTGAAGCTGGTGAAGCAAGCGGTTTTGGCCAACGCTCTATCGCGGAACAAGACGCACGATCCTGGTCGCCAACTCGGGGTCCTCGAATTCCTGCATCTATCAAAGCTCGTGCGCCACCACCTTGACTTTACCCGAACGTGGAGAAGGCCCGGTGGATGGCGTTGTTCGTGGCACAGAACGCCACCCAGTGCATCTTCCCCACACCTCCTGCCGAAAAGGGTTGATAACGAAGCACGTGCGGCCCTTGCTGGTGAGTTGAGCGGCCTCAAAGAGCTTCGTCTTGGCCGCGTCGGTCTCGAGGTCGAGGAGACAGAGGGACATCTGGAAGCCATAATCCTGGTCACCTCACTGTGCACGTGTGCTTCGCTGAGAGGTTGATTGAAGTTTTCAATGCGATATCGGCGACAAGCCATATCACCGTGGAGCACAACGGCATGCTGCATCGCCTCCCTCGAAAGCAGCGGGGAAATTACAACTTTGTAACCTTCCAAGCCGGAAGCAACGGAGTCACCACGGCCGGCGGTGGTCGTTTCTGCCGCTACGGAGCAGCTCACGATTCAGCGTCTGGTCGCTTTCGCTACCAGAAGAAGGATGCCGTCCAGATTAGCGGTGCGTGGTGCATTACGCATTACCCCCCCCCCCCCTTTCAAAGCTCATCGCCACGATGTAACAAAAAAAAATCCGTAAGCTAAAACGTTTTCTTGAACCAGAAAAGTCCACAGTGCTATATTGCACATAACGGTTTGAGTGTAACAAAAGAGAATCACCTTGTGTCGCGGTAGGCATCGTGATTATTTTTGCATTCCGTCAGCGCCACTTAGTTGTTGAGCTCCCTGAGGCGACGATGTATCTTGTACAGTCCAAAATACTGTTCCAACAGTCTCTCGCGGAGGCCGCGGCGACGAATGGGTGTCCACACTCACACCCTGTTTCCGGGCTAGAAAGGAACGTTCCAACGTCAAAGGTTGCAGCGGTCAGCGTCGACACGCTGCTGGTCTTGAATCCAGAATCGGGAGAGCTGGCGTACTTCTTCTGCCAATTCAGCGACCATGTTTGCATCGTGACATACACCATCAGCTGGCTTCTGGGACAGCATCGCGTCAAGCATATTCGTCACTTTCTGGCCATGCACCAGATGGAAGGGCTAGTGCATGGCCGCTCCTCTCTTGTACTGCCGTGTTGTACGCAAGTGTTATTTCGGGTAACATGTCGTAGTAACTGGAATGACGTGATCTCCATGGTGTTACTTGGGATAACAGTATGGAGACCACGTCTGCGATGCTCTTGTTGAGACGTTCTGTCAGCGTGTTCGTCTGCGGATGATACGCCGTCGTTCGACGATAGCTGGTGTGGCTGAGCCGAAGGATTTCTTCAGTTAGCTCTGCCACAAGCTACGACCTTCGGTCAATAACCATAACTTTGGGGGCACCGTGCCAGAGAAGGATGAAAAGAATGAAGAACTTGCCGGCTTCCAGAGCAGTTCTCGATGGAAGGGCTTTGGTATCGGCATACAGCATGAGGTAATCGGTTTCGACGATATTCCACCAGTTTTCTTGCCTCAGTGGTGGGTAAGCTCAAAAAAAATCTATTATGATCTGTTGGAACTACTGAGTCGGAGGAGCGAGCGGCTGCAGGAGTCCTGCCGGCTTTGGTTGTGGTACCTTGCGCCTTTGGCATTCATATCACGATCTCGTGCAATTATGAAAACTCTTTGGGAACTTGTGCCTGCAGTACCTTTTTGAAATATTGCCAGTGTCCCACAGTGGCTGAAGCATCCTGCAGTAGGGTCATTGTGGCATGCTTGAAAGATCTCTTTACACATATGTTTGGGTATCGCCAGATGCAGTGCTAAATTCCTGGTCCCGAAGTGCCTTTTGTACAGCACACCCTGCCGGATAAAAAAAAATGATAGTAGCACGCGGGCAAGGGCGATAAAAAGTGCATTGCTATGACATTTGATGTGATACATTACTTCACGGAGTTCTGAGTTGCTCCGCTAAAGTGTTGCCATGTCCTGGACATTGAGTGCACCAATAATCACTTCGTCGTCGTTGTCGTTGGTAGACCTTGATTCTGACTCGACGGTTTTCTCAAAAAACAATCAGGTTTCGACCCGACTTGTACACGATGGTCATTTCGATTTCCTGCAGTCGGAGACTACAACGAGATAGGCGTCTTCAGTTTTTTTATGTTTGCGAGCCAGCAGAGCGAGTGCGGGTCTGTGACCACGCGAAAATTACGTGCATGCAGATAGGACCTGAGCTTTGTTATCACCCAGAACACTACAAGGCAGATATCTTTTTGCCGTTGAGTAGTTGCTCTCTGCCTTAGACAGCGTCAGACTTGCGTATGCAATAACTCGCTCTGTGCCTTTCTGCTTTATGAGCAGTACGGCACCGAGTCTGGTGTTACTGGCCTCGGTCTGGATCTCTGTTTCTGCAAACTGTTCGAGATGGCAAAAAAGAAGGATGGTTTGAAGGCGTCGCTTTAGTTAGTCGAATTCCCAATGTTGCTCATCTGTTTACTCATATTCTAGAACCCCATTGGTAAGGTGAGTCAGCCGAGCAGAGAGCTAGGCAAAGTAAGAAAAAAGGCGCCCAAAATAGGCACAAAGTCTTTGTTACTGCCTTTGTCTTCAACGGCGGTGAAAACGCGGCCATGGCGCGCGTTTTTTGAGGGTCCGGACGAAGATCTTCGTTGCTCACCACGAGAGTTTGAAACTTCTGTTCGCCATAACCAAACCGACATTCCGACAGCTTCAGGGTGATTCCAGATGTTTTGATGGCCTAAAACATGACTGAAACGCGTTTTGTGTGCTAGTAGAACTTTTGTGAGAAAACTACGACGCCGTAGGGGTGTACGAGACAACTCTTTAATTTGAGACTAGCCGCCGAGATGTCCATGGCATACTGGTAGGTTTTGGGTGCTCCAGGTAGTCCGAAAGGCAACACCTAAAAATTATACAGTTCGTCCGGTGTGACGAAGACAGTCGTCTTGCTGTCCGGGTTGTCAAATTCGATCTGCAATAGCCAATCTTCGATTTGATTGACGAGAAATAGAGGGAGTGTGGCAGCTGGTCCGACGTTTCGTTCATTAGACAAAGTGGGTACATGTGTTTTTTCGTCATAGCGTTTATTGGACAATAGTCCATGAACACCTGCAAAGTTCCATCCTTCATAATGAGCACAACTGGAGAGGCCCAAGGGGCTTCTTGTAGGCTGGATGATGTCGTTGTCGAGCATATCTTGTACTTGCTTTTCAATCAGCTCCTCCTTTTTCAATGTGACTGCGTGCGGCGACTGGCGAACTGAGAGGGCGTTGTCCTTGGTTACAGTGCGGGGCTTTGCTACCGTTTCTTTGTCACACCCTTGACGTCGTGGCGAAGCACTCGATGAACTCGCCGAGGAGTTCAAGCAGCCGTCGTTGCTCTGTGGCAGGAAGCTTTGGCTCAACGACAAGTTCCGGGAGTGGCGTTCTTTTTTGCTGGGTGGAAGACGAGACCTCCGACAGGGCGGTGATTACGGCTTATCTTTGGAGCTCTTCGACATGGCCTATGGCCGCACCCTTCGTAAGGTACTGTGTCTCATGTCTTAAGTTGGTCACAAGGACCGTGGTGCGCCCACTTTGGATGTCGGTTACACCTCTTGGGATGCGGATTCCTCTACTTAGGAGCGGTTTTACGATTCCTTCTAAAGGAGCTTTGCCGTTGGTGTCTGGGTTAGTTCCGGGATGTTCAAATTCACTCGACCAAGGAGAAGGTTAACATGGTTAGCGGGGACTCAGACCGGTAAGGTTTCACCGTGAATTCTGACGCGAGCAGTGAAACTTCCAAAGAATGTAAAATGGTGCCCACCATCAGTGCGTATCTTCGGGTCAACCCACGGGGTAGTGAGCTTCCGGGGGCGTCTAAATAGTATCCCGCTCAGAACGAAGTAGCGCGCCGGTGTCCACGAGTACCCACGCGTCGTGGGCGGCGATGCAAAGTTTCGGTTCATGGGCGATGTTGGGGAAGCGTATTTTTGTTGTGTGGCGTCGCAAGAGCTGGAGATCACCGGCAGTCTTCGAGGCTCTATACGTCGTCGGCCTGCGGCAATTCTATCTGAAGGGGTTGCCAATCTTAGTTTTTTTGGCGACACAGGGGAAGCGAACTCTCATTGCGGGATCTGTGTAGAGGCGATGCTAGGTGGCGGGGTGGCGGCGAACGGGAATTGCCCGGGAAGACATCTCTGAGATGGTGACCGGCAGAGGTCTTCGTTAATGTCCCGAGGTCGCGGTCACTCACCGTACCGTGGGTGTGGTTCGCTCAGTTGAAAACCTCGGAGTCCAAGCTGGCGGAATTGATAGCAGCGATAGACATGGCAAGACTTTGTACACCGGAATCATATTGTGAACCTGTCTGCCGCACTTCAACCGCCAGCCTTTCAGGGTCCGCGCTGCTCCGTGTGGAGAGTGTGCCATGGTGAAGGGGCCTCTCCATGTGGTGCGACCGAATACTGCCGGGAAGGCGGGAGCTGCGGGCGTCGAGCTAGGGCGGCGTAGCTCTGTGCCGGTGGTTCCAGGGCGGCGTTGGATGAAACTTCCGGCTGCAGCGCTTGCGGCAGCAGGTAGGAGTTTCTTTGGTTAACTCTGTCATCACCCCGGTTGATCTCGTTGATGTCTTGGGCGTTTTAGCTTGACGGCGAAACGGCAGCGAGGGCGGGAACTTGTGGTAGTGAAAGGAGCGTGCTTGAAGGGCCCGTTCGATGTTTTTGGCTTCAGTGACAAAACATTTGAAGGTGTTGGTAGGAATCGCACCAGGCCTCTGAATATGTTTTCTTAACCTCTCCACATTAGGACACAGATTTTTCCTTTCGGAAGAGTTTGGTCGGCGTGATAGATCAAGCAGAGAACGTTTTGATGAAACATGTGACGCTCTCATTCGGCGTTTGGCTTCTTGATTGCAAAAGTTCTTTGACCCGTGGATGTGGCTGCTGGCTGTTGTAGGTGCGTCTAAGCTCGGTCTGGAAATCTTCGACCAAAGAAATCCACGCTTTCATGTTTTCGAACCAGGTGCACGTCGTGCCAGTTAACTTTCGGTAGGTTCCGCTCAAGCTCCCCTAACTTGAAAGGGGAAAACTCCTCGTACTTGTGCAACCAGTCTTCAACATCTTCATGATGTTCACCATGGAAATTCGACAACGTCCCTGGTGGGGCCTGTACGTAGACGATGGACGCCGGTGACGATCAGTCTCGCTGCGACGTGGTGTTCATCGTCGTCGTCCTCTTCTTCCTCGAACGTTCTGGTAGTTGCCCGAACTCTGGAGGCTGGAATTGTATACGTCGTCTGGCTCGGGTTTTGGGTTCGTCGCCGGGGATTAGCTTCGAGGGACTTTAAAAAGATGGAACACGAAAGACCATCCAAGGAGTGCGTTTCGCAGGTATTGAATGCGGTACCCAGCACCTCCAGCAAAATGTCAAGCATAACAATTGAGGAGGTTATGAATGACTGAAGAAAACTAAATGTTTATTCACACAATATTCTGAACAAAACAAAATAAAAAAGGATAGCGTCACAGACACCGATGGCGGCACAACATCGGAATCTGTCTCTGGGGCGACACTGACTCCAACTTGCCTCGCGGAGCCCCTTTCGTACACACATGGGCGTCTGGAACAATTGGTGTAGAAGGTTCGGCGGTTCGGCGCGTAGAACATATACACCTGGAACAAGCAAAAGGGTTCTTGAATTAAATACAGCGCAACATTTAGAAAAATAACAGAAGGTATGTCCGCTACCAGCTATTGAACCTCGGCCCCTCGCATGGGAGCCAAGCGCGCTGCCGATTGGGCTAGCTGCGCATTTCTTTTTATTTTTGGCTAGCTGTGCTTTGCGGCAATATCTGCTCCCAACTGCGTAGCCATATCAGCGCCGTGAAGGGAGATTTCCGAATACAAGCTTGCCACCTGCACAATCCCGATTTTTATTCTCCATCTCACAAACATCCGCAGTGCCCACAAAGGCATAGGCGCGAGCGCGCGGCATTGAATGGTGCATCTTCTACAAGAGGTCTCGTAGAAACCAAAGCATTGTGCTTTCTTGTGCTCACGTGTCTGTGCCTTTGTCTTCACTGCAGGCATTTATGAGATGAAGTATAGGGTTCAACCTCATACAGGAATAGTTCCAGTTTGGGGCTCCACCGGGAGTTCGAGTCAAACCCAAATTATTCGCGTTTGAGAGCATGGCATCACCCCTAACTGCACTTTGCTTGATTGGCAGCATCATTAGTTAGGACAACGAACGCGTTTTCGGCCGCGGTAACCACTTTGCCTTCTTTACGTGCATTGACTTCGAATACGTGAGACCAGTGAACCCGTTTGTATCATTGAAAACTGAGAAATATAAATGGCTCATTGACGTCTTGATAAATTATTCCCGCTAGAGGTTTTCTTGGCTTAGTATTGCAATCAAGTGTCGCAAATGCAGTCATCTTGACATTGCTAACGTATTGTCATTAAACGGAGCGCCGCTAATAAGCACATGCATGAGGGTCTTTAATGTTACCTGTTATTAAATTTACCTCACGTTATTGTTGAAGCAGTACAGTTTATTAACTGCTCACGCTGTTTATAAATGACTGCATATTAGTGCGACTCAAAATGGAGTTCGGCTAGCAGGTAAGAGTATTGCTTGTTTTCTGGGAGGGCCACCTGCCCAGCATCAATGAGTTACGCTAAACACGCTTGGCATACTGATCCTCCACGCTGATTCTCCTTTTTCTTTGTATCCCCCTTATGTTTGAGTTCTTGCAATGTTTGCGAAACTAGCCAAACTCTTCTCTTTAATAAGTAATCTGCCGCAGAGTTGCTCACCGGAGATGACGCGCTGTTTTGTTGTAACCCCTTATGCTTCGGGTGTGCAAGTTCTAGGCTTCGCGTTAGCCATAAATGACGTCGTCGTCGTTCGCGCAATGTCAACTCTGATGTAACATTAAATAATGTGATAATGGTATAATGTGTGTCCAATAAATGTTATAATATTTGAAATTGCGATAATACTTACCGAGGGAATGAACTATGCTTTAGCTAAGTTCAACATAGTTAAACCGATTCCCACTATATTTGGAAATTTGGACCTTCCTTGATATGTTATTTGATTTGTGTTCTTAAGACTTGTTTAAAAATATTTTGTTAAAGCGGAAATAATATTGTTTTTTTCAATTCGGATGTTAAAACTTTAAATGAAGTGGTAGAAGGCCCTTTCACACACACAGAAAAATATACTATCTTATAAATTGCTGTTTGCTTTTTACGAAATATTTCGGTGGGAAACTCCTGATGACGCAGAATGTATGTGCCACAGTTTCAATGAAAAGAAAACTACATCTTACATAAAACACATGGAAACCCATAAAATAGTATAACCATGCCTGTAACGTGTATGAATGTGTATTAATAGAGAACCCAGAGATCTCATTTGAAGGTTCACCAGTTTTCTACAATATATTTTTCTTTTCATGGCACATAAACTACATTGTTTCCTTCAACGTGTCTTACATTTGTTTAATTCGCGAAATAAATAAATTAGCGAACATCACGGACTATAATAAGTGTTTTATGTTTAAAATACTTGTGTAAATTAAGATATTTTTAGACTACTCAAAATTGAGACAGTGCTAAGTAAACCATTTCGTTTTCACTTCATTTTAAAGGCATTCTTTGTACTGTTTAGGAAATATGTGCCGTATGGGTGCATAATGTGCAGAAAGAAAAAAACTAAACATATAATGTGTGTGTGCTTTTTCAGTGGACAAAGCGGCATTGGAATGTGGCATTCATTTGCTAAAAGTTTTGACAAAGTTTGACAATTATAGAACAGGCCCCACTGAGGGGCGCATGACACAAATAAGTGTGTTCTACAATATGGGGGTGAGTTTTCAATGACAACAATCACTCATCACAGTCGGGGTATGCTGCGCAAAGTTTTGAGCCAAGCTGTCTTGGCACGCAAGAAAATAAGAAAGGCAGGAGGCGTCTTCCGAAAGCCCGACCTCCAGCACACGTTCTGCCTTCTGCCGTCTTCCGCTGCGCCTACGCGCTAGAAGTGCACGAGACGCCTATAGTTGTCCAAGTTAGGAAACTCGCGCTCGAGCGCCTGTCGTACTGAACTTGTCTGTGACCGTGGATACCATGAAATATTGAGTAGATAAATAATAAGGGGTCTGGAAGACCGACGCGGGATGCGCAAAATTACAGTGTAATTATGACCACCCTTTAGGAACACAAAATTTCGTAAATAAACCAATGAACGGTGCGCATTGCAAAGTTTAACGAATGAGCTTTAAGGGGGTGGGGGGGGGGGCAATTCGTTCAATCATATTTATTAGTGAGCGTGCTAGAAAAAAGGTATGACTAAACTTTTGTTTTCCCGTATGCACAGGGAGGAAAACAAAAGCAACCTGTCTGGTTGATGCTGCTACTAACGGATGGTACCCCTCACACTCGGCTCCACTGGGTTTGCTATCGGGTGATCGTCTTAAAAGGGCTTTGGCATTTTTGTTTAAGGCTTGGCCACCTGTTGGTAGCAGCGACAGCCAAGCGTGTATTTAAACAAAATTTGAGCATGGCAAATGTACCACGTAAAGACACTTTTTCGAAAAGTTTAATTTGAACTCAAGTGTATTTGTTTATAGATACGAAATTTCTTGGGCCCTATTATCGCTCCCAGCCACCCTGTGTAATTATTAATTAATTAATTAGATGCTGTATAATTACTCTACCATGAGTGCACTAAAATCTGACAAAGCAGGTTACGTGGCAGGTTGATACTGGCATCCTGTAATATCGAATAAAACTGCTCGGCCCCGCTTTATATCCGCCTTGACCGTCACAGAAGCTTGGAAAAGCTTTTGCGTAATAGAAAGGATACGTGTATTGCTATTAAAGCAAGCTGTATAGCCCTTGGCTTTCTGGCTTGTGGGTATACCAACGAGGCTACTTAAAAGAAGCGTTATACGTGCCTCTGATTCCCTGATTGGAGGCTCGACTAGAATATTCGAGTTAGACAGTGCGCACGTGGAAAATTATATTTATAGTTACTTGGACAATCATTGCACAGCAAAAGACACATCAATTAAATTATTTTAACCTTTCCATGTCTGTATGTTTGTCGTTAAACTTCCACATGGCTGGTTACTTTAAAAATGTATTTTCCTAATCCCATCGTACACGGTCTGATGAAAACGTTTTTCTTTTACCTTTCATCCTGTATGTGCATAAAGTTGAAACCCCAATCTGATTGACAACCGCATTTTATATGCGATTCCTCCCTCACAAAGAACAAGAATGAAAAAAACTACCTTCCAGCTTGATTGCTGCAATTACTGATGATAACCTGTTTCTACATGCTGTCACTCGCCATTATTGCATGACACATGACGCGCTTGATCGTATTTTTCTTTTAAAATATCATCCGTATTGTTGTTTTTCTAGAATATTACTAAGCATATTCGCATTCGCTCTCCCCCTCTTTAATACTCTTAGGCCATGAAGGTGCATTCAATAAATAAACAAATAAAATAGAAGCGAGTCAATCGTGTCGAAGAAAACAGATAAAAAAAGGATAAAACCGCGGATACGTGGGTATAGCAGCACGAACACTTCGCACCCTTTTTTAAAGCCGATACCAAGGCGTTTTAGAAATTGAAGGAGAGGAAATGACGGTCAGCCCCCTAGCTCACGCAAGCCATCCTGATGCCCTCCCTGTCCCTTCCTCGTTCTCCTCCCCAAGAAGTATTTCACGTCGTACCTCGCGTGGTTCATAGTTTTGCGTAGTGAGGAAAGAGTTGCCCTCGAGGGTTCTATGGCTTGACCAATCAGAAATTTCGGACGCGGCGCGCGGAACTTTAGCGATCAACGAGTGGTTGTCGGCTGCGATTGCTTGGCTTTTCGCGAGCTTTAGACTCATGTAACGGAATCGTACACATCATTTATAGGCACATCTGTCATTTAAATACGTAGTAAACTACAAAACACGTCTTCTAAATTGCAAGCTAAAATCATAGGTTCTTTGTAAAATTCATAAAAAAGATTTCGCGGTTAAAAAATATAGTCATCTGCGTCAAGTCCTTTTTGTTTCGGTGTAGGTTCTGACACACAAAATGAACCATCTTTGGAGAAACAAGCAGAAATGCTAATTTTATACGACCAAAAACCGATTTGTCTGGTCTCCTTCAAGGGCCAACAATCACTTAAATTCGAAGTGTATTACCAATATACTGGTGTGAACCGATTCGGAAGTTCCTGAGTTACAGCGCAAATTAATTTGGATTAATGAGACACAATTCATATAAATCGTTGGGGCGCTGGGCTACGGGAGCTGGCCGGCAGGGCACGAGGAACGACCGCAGGAGGCTCAAGCCCGCCGGAGCTAGCGTGGGATAATTCTTGGTTAGAGCAAGCACCCCAACGGTCACTTCGTCAGCTTGCCCCGTGTTTGTCTCCAGTGCGGACAAAAAACCGCATTAAACGTCTTGACAATATCATAATTTAAGCGTAGAAATTTCAGCAAGAGTTCTTGTAGCCATTCTTATCCGTGTCTTATCGTGATCTTAATTTTCTCTAGTGTTTCGAGGAATAAAGTTTCTTCTTCTTCCGCAGCCACCACAGATACTCATCCGGTAGGAACAAAGTTCAATCTAAATTAATAATAAAAAAAAAAAAAAACATTGAAACTAAATGTTTTGGCACTGAGCACTGGAATAAAAATATGTAAAATTATTAACATCGCTAGGGAAAATGGTTAAACCTCACTTCCAATGAACATTCAAGTTGCGTTTCACCGAATGCGATGGTCAAAAATGACATGCTGGTTTTCCAGAGTTAAATTCGTTCTTATAGCTGTCTTTTTCATTATAAGTCGGTTTCCGTCTATCTTTTGAGATCGTTTTATGACTGTCCCCCACGTCAACGATTAAGAACTTCAACTTGCGGTTTATAACCTTGAACGAACCTTTGTACGGCTGTTTAACTGGCTTATTTGTGTTACCGATGCGAACAAAAACATGTGTACCTGTTTCAAGGTCGTTAGTGGTGAGAGAAGGATGGTTAATAATCCCCCTTTGGTGCATAGGAGGCAAGTTGTTTAGAATGCTCTCTAAGGTGGTGAGCATAGTTTGCAAATTTCTGGCACACGTGGGTACATTGGGTACATCAGGTGACGTGTTATGAAAAATGTGGACAGGTAGACCTAGTGCAATGCCGTATACAAACTCAGCAGTAAGACAGCAATGTCCGCTTTGAGCGTGGAGCAAATTCGTAGCAAAAGAAGGGGTAGTGTTTCGATCGAGGGTATGAAGCTGTGAGCACGCAGTGATGATTTCAGTTTTGTTGAACCACTCCATTTGATGCCGGATGATACGCCGTTGTCCGAAGGCGTTTGATTTCAAGGAGTCGCATGAGATCAGCAAGACGTGCGACTCGAACTGTCAACCGCGGTCCGTCTTGACTACTGATGTCACACCGAAACACGCTTCTAACCCCTGACGAATAGTTTATCAACTGTTGTGGCTCTCAAGTGGGGGATTGGTACTGCCTCTGGCCCATCGTGTAAAACAATCCAAGCATGTTAAGATATATGTAAAGCCGTTTGAATAAAGTAATAAACGAACAACATCTAGGTGAACCTGCTGAAAAAGTCCCGTAACTGGTAAAACTTTTTGCAAATGGCATTACGGTATGACGGTAAGCCAGCGTGCATGGTCGTGACCTCGTTCAGATATCCGTGTTCATCTGTGGCCAGACAAACGGGTTCTTCATAAGTTTATGCGTAGCTCGTATTTCGAGATGACAGTGTCAGCGTGGAACATCGAAGATTTCCTCACGGAATGCAGCTGCAAGGCAGATCCAGGTTGTTTTAGTTAAAAGTTATATAGGAGGTGAAATATTTGTTTACGGTATGTTTGTTTCTTTGAGGCGCAAATTTATGCGTTGGTACATATTGTACTTGAGTTAACGTTTTGCAATAGCTGAGAGATAAATCTGCTCGACGCCCGGTTGCCTTAAAGCAACAACATCCACGCACGATAACGCTGCAGCACCCACGTTGTGCTTTCCCTTCATGTGTCGGATCTCATATTTAATTCACTGATTAATGCCAACTGTCTTTGTTTTCTGGGTCTATAAGTATTGCTGCTCAATGTTAAGGCAGACGCCAGTGGCTTGCGATCCGTGTGGATAAAAAATACGCGACCTTCAATGAAATAACGGAAATGTTTGACGCTAAGACAAGCGCCGAGAATTCAGCACCCAAATACGCTGTAGCCGCACTCTGTCGCAGGTTTTTATTTCGGAAAGAAAGCGAGAGTTTTTCATTGTCCACCGATGCATTCTTGATGCTATGCTTTGACGCGTGTACCAAAAGAATCTACCATAATACTGGTCGGTGATTCAGGCTTAGGGAACGTTAGCAAGGTGGCTTTGACGATTGAAGTATTAACGGTGCTGAATGCAGATAAGGCTGAATAACAACATGTAAATTAAGGTTTTGCCTTTTTTCGGCAAACCAATAGAGCAATAAGCGGTTGGACAGCTTCAGCGCACCCGGGCCTAAAACGGCGTTAAATGTTACCCGTCCCAAAAACTCTCTCAACTGACGAATGCTGGACGGTGTTCTGATCATCGCGATTAGCTTTGACTTTGTTGTCGATAAGTCTAAGTCCTTGATTATCATTGTGGTGGCCTAAAAACTCAAAAGTTAGTACACCGAGTTTATACATTGCGATATTGATAACAATGCCGTGTTTATCTTAACGTTTAAATACTTGATAGAGAAGTGTTCCTTGTTGGCTGCGCTGGCCAATAGGATATCATCAAACAGGAACCTAGCCAGGAGGCGGGGGCCCCTTGGTGCCCCCCCCCCCCGAAATCTTCCATTTCGCTGGGACGTTTTTCCTACCTCACCCTCATACAGCTTTTTAGAGCGCAGCTCTTAGAGGCCCGTGCCCCACTTGAGGGGCGCCGCCGTCGGCGTCGGCGTAACCAAGGTCACCTTAAGGTCACATGACCCCCAAGGTCATCCCGAGGTCATGTGACCCCAAGGTCACCACACGGTCACGTGACCCCCTGAGGTCATGTGACCCCCAATATTACATGACACCCAAAGTCACGTGACTCCCCAAGTCACGTGACCCCCCTTGAGGTCACGTGACCCCCACGAGGTCACGTGACTACCCTCAGGGTCACGTGAGCCCCTCCCCCCGAAATCACCTGACCCCCGATGACGTTATCGTCACTGATGACGTCAGCAGTGACGTCACTGATGACGTCACCGGCACCCGCATCGTCATCGTCATCATCGCTGATGACGTCATCAGCGACGTCACTTATGACGTGACCGGCATCCGCATCGTCACCGTCATCATCACTGATGACGTCATCTGTATCCGCATCGTTATCGTCACTGATGACGTCATCAGTGACGTCAGTGATGACGTCATCGGCATTCGCATTGTCATCGTCATCATCACTGATGACGTCATCGGTATCCGCATCGTTATCGTCACTGATGGCGTCATCAGCATCGTCACGTGACCCCCAAGGTCACGTGACCCACCCCCAGTACCCTTCCCTCCTCCTCAAGAGGTGCGCTCAAATTTGGCGTTACAGGGAGTTGTAAACGGCTTTCACTTTTTTCATGGGTGCCCCCCCCCCCCCCCCCCGAACCAAAATCCTGGCTGCGCGCCTTTTATGAAGATAAACGAAACAGAAGTCGAGCCCTCTGAGAACCGAATCAATAAACCATTGAAAGGTATGTGCAACATTTCTCAACCCAAACCGCATCCGAAAGAATTTGAGAAAGCCAAATTGAGTCACAATTGCTGTTTTTTAAATATAGTCAGGTGCGATAGGTACTTGATGCCATGATCTGACAAGATCTATTCTCGAAAATACCGACATAACATGAAGTTTTGCAGAGAAGTCTTGGCGATGAAGAATCGTGTACCTGTCAGGTATTGGCTTGTTCTTGAGGGTACGATAGTCTTCGCATCAACTCCAGTAACCACTTTTTTGGTACAAGGTTTAACGGAAATGCCTAGCTGCTACAGGAAGGTGGTGTCAGTTCCAAGTTTTTATATGCTGAAATTCTTGACGTCCCACTTGCAGTTTTTCGGGAGCCAGACGACGGGCGTGGATATGCAGGAGCGGTCTGGTTGTTGTGATGAAGTGTTGCACGTCATGTTTGACTGGTCGCTCCGTGTTGCATGGTTGTGTCAAGCTGAGGAAGTTGCCAACGATGTCGTAGTTTGTGTTTCTCTTTAGACGGAACAGTGCAGGAATCAGCAGTGGTAGATTAGACAGCACACCGCTCATGCCAATCTAAAGGTGGCGTTTAACACTTTATGGTGCATCGTGTTTAGCAGAAGACCGGAATGAATTCGACAATCGGCTCCAATGATGACATATTCAACATTTGTAATTATAAAGGCCCATTGTGGTATACGTAATAGTCCGAACCTTGTTTTTACTGATTCGTCACCATAGTTCGTGATGACAGTTCCATTGACGTCGTTACCAATGTAATCGTTGCTCTGATGACTTCATACGCTTTATGAGATCTTTTTGATCCTGTCGTATTATTGTGTGGCGGGGGTTTAAAACAATATTACGAACCTCTGCAGTTTCACTTGGTTTGAAGGCGCTGATTACGCAATGCAGTTTAATTTCTTGTCGTGAAATGTAGCGCGTTGCAAAAAAGAAAAGAAAACTCAATCTGTGAGAACGAAGAGCCTGGATCTTCTGGTCAAAAAAGCGGAAGCTTGACGTTCAGGGTTCTAATGACCAAACAGGCCTGACCGGCAGCTTGCATGATGTTTGTTCTTTGTCCAAGTCACCACTTGATGATACTCAATTTCTCTATATCATAACTTAATCGTAGGGATTTCAGTAAGCATTGTTGTAGCCATTCGCCTCCCTGCCTGCTCGTGATTATAATTTTCTCAAGGCTCTTGAGGATAAAGGGGTCCTTTTTCCGCAACCACCGCAGAATAATTAAGATTGGAGGTAGCCATTGCGACTTTTGGGTAATTCTTATAGCAAAGAGCAACAGCTAATTAGCGACGTTCCGAAAATATGTTGTACATTGAAGTTTTAAAAATTGTCGGTCATAATTATACATCTGCCTACTAAAAATATACATTGATTAAGTGATTAGAATGAAACCCTAAAACAAAATTAACGATGTCCAGTGTTGCGCACGTTTGTGCACAGCTGCTTTCGCAAACATGGTTACGAATTTCGCAGAGCCCAGGATCCCTCAGCTAGCCGGCTCAAAGGTGCTGGTCTCAATCCCCCCTTCCCCACGTCTGCCTGTTAAAGTTAAGGATACGTTTATTGAACTTATTTGTTCCTCCAAAAGCGCGCATTTACTCACGGGAACCCTTCCGTGCTTCTGTGTGAGAAAATGCAGTCATATTGCATAACATTGTCTGCAAGAAAAACTACACAAATAAATTTCACATATCATACTTACTATGCATTAATATATGCGGTGACCCAAGTCACCAGGTTCGATTTAAACTCGACTTCGAAAATCGACACCTGCATGTAGCAACCAAAACTTTTGGTTAAAGGTGTATTTCACAAGTCGGTTTTCACTTGCAAAATTACAAAGCGTAGCTTCTTTCTGTAACAAATATGGCCAAGAAACTTGCCAGGGTCTACGGCGGGCGGCGACGCAGATGACCAAGTCCAGTAGAGAGGTGTGTTTTGTGTTCCTATTGATAGATGGCGTTATCTCCTTACCGCGATGGCTCGCGTACACCGCGGTTTATTAAAACGAACATAATCTTTATAAAATGCACCTTCGGTTAAAAAAAATACAGACAACGAAATCCATGTAAAAAAAAGGCTGCAATATTACTTAAAAAAACAAGCGAGCTCGTGATGATTCATGGTAAGAAAACCCGAAACTCAGGAACACAGAAGATGTTCGTCCCTTTCTGTGTTCCTGGGTCTCGGGTTCTATTACCATGAAGAAGGCACCTGCATAACGACGGCTGTTTTGCTGCCAACGGTTTTCGTTTGCGTGTCGTCTGCATTCTTTCGCTGGCGGGCTGCACCTTCGGACGCTGCTCACGACGCCATCTTTCAATACTAACGCCAAACACCCTGAAACTGGACTTGGTTGTCTGCGTCGCAACCCGCCGTAGACACTGGCAAGTTTCTTGGCCCTGTTTGGAAGTATTTCTTGTCCCTACTGCCAGACGCACGTTAAAGATCCCAGGATAGCGGTTTTACCGCACTGGCTGAATTGCTCATTTACAGCGAGTGACTCGTCGCAAATTTGAAATGGCCGACCGACGACACGCAGTCTCAAGATTCACACGACACCAATTATAATATAAGGACAATTTTGGTTCCTTATCTGGCAAACTCCCATAAATATACCGTGTATTGCAAAGGTGTCACTTAATTTCTTAAAAATGGTCTGCGCTCTAGTGTCGTCAAATATAAAATGCAGCAGGGCCGCCTTTTCGAATTATTTCGTGCTTGGGAGGCTTGTGGCCTTAAACTAAGCCCATTCAATCCTTGCTTCAACTTGACATAGTTTTGTCCCAGGTTGACTGGCAGTCGCAGTGCTTCAGGAGGCCTCGAAGTATTGATCTCGGTCTTCAGTTTTAGTCAAGCCCAACCTTTCAGAACACTGTAGGCTGCGCCATATATCGCGAGCAAGCGATTCGTGGTCACGCATGACTTGTGAGATGTAATTTGTTCATCCCGCGGTTGCGCCGGCTCTTTTATACCCGAGCTGTAACGTCAGGTGACGTCACACATTTGGCACAATGACCACGTGGCTCGCCTTAAAGTCCCAAGGCTGGCAATCGTGCTGTACGGGCTAAATGCATCATCTACAGCAATTACATGAGACGCCTCTCCAGGCAGAATGAAATCTGGCTTTGGACCTTTTCCACATCGGCGGAACCATATGAGTTTCTAGATTTTTAGCATCGTCGAAAACATTGTTTTGCCATCACCAAACCAATAGAATACATTTAAAATATGAGCGTAACAGTCACTCTTTCTGGCTATGCCTCTTCTTGTTTTTTTTTTATTTTTGTTTTACTATTTGCGGTTTTAAATGTATTTTGTTTCCGTCGTTCATATTGGCTGGGAACGAGAGTAAAAGAGAAAAGTTATATTATTGACCTTTTCAAGAACCCCATCCGGCAACTCTCGCCGTCGCCAGTTCTTTGAAACGAAGCGTCTCATGGCATCCGAGTTCTCTGTGAACTCTGACGCTGCACTCACTTTGGACACGAGCTTAGCCGAGTTCCCTCCCATTGCTGACACCGCCCGCGTGTCCAATACAGGGTCAGATTACGCGATGAAAAATTTTCAGTCTCTCCTAACTGACGCAGTAGTAACAAGATTGCGTGTACTGTGTGAACAGAAGTCTCACATTTGATATTTCACGTACTCGCTCTTCTCTCCCAAAACTTACTCGGCAGAGTGAGCGCTACAGTGAGAACGACTATTGTAGTTCATTTCACATCCGACCGCGGCACATCTAGCAGCGCCAGAAGTGCCTGAACTGCATCGTCACGGCGCTTGTTGTGTTTGTGAGTTTTCTAGTACCGACTAAACCATTCGCGCACAAAAAAAAAGTGTTATTGCGGCATATTCTTCGTATGGAATTGGCTTTTTTGTTGACGTCAAAGGTATTAGGGCAATGACATCCGTGGCCATGAACAGTGGCGCAGCGTCTTTGGCTCCATGGGATCCTAGTGTCGAGTGCGTTCGGACCCAAAGTGCAACGAAGTATGACCGAGAGGGAGAGAAGAAGAGCGCGCCCGGGGACTTTAAATCGCCCAGCTCAGATTAGAATAATTAGTGGGCAGCCCTAAATCTAGCTGTGTTCGTCTGCACTGCCCCCCTGCACATGCCGAACGCGTTCGAATTCTAAAGCTTATCGCCGCGGATGCCGCCGTTCCGCATTTAAACGCGTTCGACGACTGCAGCGAATACAAAGGCACTTAGATTTAGTTATAGCCACTAATCGTTCCAACCACAACTCGGAGCTCCGACGTTCCTCCGCGCTCTCGTGTCCTGCTCTCTTCCTCTCACTTTCTCGGCGCATTAAATCCGCCAGCGACTTCACTTAGGTCACGGTCACGTGATCCTACTATAGTTAAATTTTTAGAGCAATGAATATATTGTCACGAAGGAACAGGCGTGGAAACAAAGAATAACTGGGCAAACTGAAACGTTTAATGGGGCGAACTAGTGCCCAAAAATAAAAAGAAAACAGAAGCTAACAGCAGAGCGCCGCGGGCGTCGAAAACGGCGTAACAGGAGAGTCGAACGCTGGGGCGAGACTGACTGCGGCTCGCCACGCGGAATCCCTTTGTACACGCGTGGGATTCTGGAACAATTGGCGTAGAACATTTTGACCTCAAAAGCAACAGGCTTCTTGAATATACCAGACCACTGAATCGCAAGAATCAATAAACGACACGTCCTTCCCAGGAATCGAACCCTGGATCTCCGCGTGGGAGGCAAGCGCGATAACCGTTAGGCCATGGGCGCGCTGCCGACTTGGCCAGCTGCGCGTGCAGCATTTATTCCCCTTTCAAAAAGTGCACCGACCCGATGCAACAGAAAGCAAAAAAAACGAAATATAAAGAACGGCAAACTAAAGAGTCATTTGGAACATATACGGTCAACAATCATATCGAGCGTAGTACGGTTTGAGGCGCGCGACGTGGACGGCATCAGGTCATGGTAGGCGGCGTGATGATGTTCTTGTTTTGTCGGGCATTAAATCGTAGTTCAGATTTCCTAGTCGACGAAGCACTCTGATGGATTCAATCTGGCTATGCTGGAAAAAGCTGTGGAGAAACTGCACCGTGACGTCGCCGTTAGAAGGAGCCTAATCTCCATTGCCAACCAACTACATGGGAAGAGAACTGCACCGTGACGTGTCCGGTGACGTCGTCGAACAGTGGCGATTCAGTTGAAACTACATCGTTTCTTCTTTCCCCACAGAGAATTTCGGAGAGTCGCCGTGTGGGCTAGCGCACACCAGCTCGGAGCACGTGGAGCGAAATCTCGTGCTGCAGAACCCAGGAATCCTGGGTTCAATCCCCGCTTCTGCCCGTTTCCATCTGAATGAGCATCGTACCGGCGTGCGGTCGTGTATCAGCACTGCGTGATCCACGTTAGAGACCCTGGGCTAGCAGTCCTAGCGTACTGGTTAAATTGCTTATCTACAGTGGGTAACAATGTCGCCATGCTCAGGCATACTAACCTCCTGCTGAACAAACAACTAATGACCAATTTTTCTTTTTGGATATGCTTGACTGCGTTAGTGCAATTTCTCTCGTGCTTCACGGGAAAGATAAAATGTTCCTTCATGTGTTAGATTTTCGATGAAGTAGGAAGCAAAAAAGAAGAAAAGAGAATATTTCCCTCAAGTTGGCTTTCTAGCAGAAGAGGTTTCCCTCACGTTGGGTTTCTAGCAGAAGAGGAGGAAAAAGAAAATCAGTTGTTAGTCCCACGGTGTGTATGATCTTTTCTTTGTGTGTATGTTTATTCTAGTTTAACCGGCCTTACTTGAAGTAGTTGCTTTAAAGTCAATTATACATCTCCCTCTCTCTCTACCTGAAGTATGAACGAACTAGCTCAACTTAAGCCTGTTACCGTTGCTTGCTTGGCTTTTCGCTCAGCCAAATCGCTTATATGAAATGCACAGCAATGAAAACACAATCGTGTTAAATCGTAAGAGTATTTAGAATATTTATCGATCACGCCGCTGAACTTGCATCGCTTGAAGAACTTTCTTTTTTTGAGCGCCTTCTCTGCTCGAGTTTGTTCGAAACACAGCCACCTCGATCCGAGGGAATCGTTGATAGCGTTGGTGCCATCACCGAGTACGCGACACGCAGAGCACTAGTGAACACCTATGTTTTCGTCGCAACCAACGGTTCCCTGGAACCGCCAGCGGCGTAAAAGCGTAGAGCTGCGAGGACTTGTTGTTCGACCTGGAGTTTTTCGCGAAGCTGGTTGCACAGCCTGCGAGTCACCCCTTTGGTCAGCTGGTATTCGCCCACAAACCTCGCATCGCTCGTCTCGAAAGAATCCCGGTGATCTCTAAAAACTCGATCCGCTGGCGAAACCAACAGTAGAGATGCATTGTCACGATCTTTCTCGAACGTGGACGAAGGGGGCGAAGCACCCGCCGAGGAGAGACGACACGCAGCCTGGTTGTGAGGGTGGACGATGACTGACCGGAGCGGCGTACGCTCAACGGCGTTTATTGACGAGGTGAACAATGTTGCCCGCCGAGCCAGGCGGCCGCAGACGGGCGGACTGGAGGGGGGCGCTACCAACTTGTCACACTCCTCCCCCCCAGTTTGTTTGTTATAAAACAAAATACATGAAAAAAAAACACACACGGCCGACACCAACTCGGCGTCTGCTCATGCAAAGTCCCGGCCTGTCGACGATGAAGGTCACCCCGGCGATTAGCGGTCAGGTGGCCTCCGCTGCCGTGCACTCCGCCTGGGCACTGGTGTTGACGGGCCAGGTGTGGCAACGCCGGGCGCTGCCTGAATCGGTTGCGCTCCACCCGGTGGAGCTGCAGTGACCGGATTGGAGAGGGGCACCGGTCCAACTGGTGCCACAGGAGTGGCGACGCTTGTCGCCTCCGGGGTGGGTGGCGCTCCGCTGGCCACGACTGGTGCTGTTGGGCCCCCTGCAGGCTGGTCCTCTGAAGCGACGACCGAGGGTGGAAGCCAGGTCAAGAGGCGAGGCCTGACATGGTCGGCGTGCCGGTGCCAGGTGGTCCCGTCGGGCATGCGGACGAGCAGCGATGAGGCGCTCGCTGGTGAAACCACATGTCCGGCAGACCAGGGTGGGCCAGGACGGAAGTTCCTGGCGTACACCGACGCTCCCGGCTCCGGCAAAGGCCCGGGACGGCACCCTCGGTCAGCAGCCAGCTTCTGCTTCAGCTGCTTCAGGAGCGCCGTGGACCGGAGGTCTGGATGCAAGACGTCCAGGGGGGTCTTGACCATCCGGCCCAGCAGAAGCTCGCAGGGGGCACGGCCAGTGACCTCGTGAGGTGTGGTCGGGTATTGAAACAGTACCCGGGCCACCTGCGTTCGGAAATCCCCGGGCTGGCTCTTCTTGAGCTTGTCCTTGATGGTCTGGACGACTCGCTCCGCTGCACCATTGGAAGCGGGGTGGTACGGCGGAACCAGCATCCGGCGGATTCCATTTCTCTGCAGCCAGTCAAGGTACTCGGCGCTGGCGAAAGCGGGACCATTGTCGGACACAATAATGTCCGGCAATCCCTGCGCCGCGAAGACCTGCCGCAGCGCCGCAATGGTCGCGCTTGCCGAGGGACTGGTGACTGGCAGTGCCTCCACCCACTCGGAGAAGGCGTCCACTACCACCAGGAAGTAGTGGCCCTTGAAGGGTCCCGCATAGTCCACGTGCAAGCGGGACCACGGCCTCTGTGGGAACGGCCAAGGGGTGATCTCCACGTGGCGCGAGGCTCGCTGGTTCTCCTGGCAGACCTGGCAGCCTTGCACCTGGTGCACGATGTCCTGGTCCAAGCCAGGCCACCAAACGTGCGACCGTGCCACCATTTTGGTCTTTTCAATGCCAGGATGCCCCGCGTGCAGCAGCTGCAGCACCTTGGCCCGCAGACTTTGTGGAATCACCACCCTGGAATCCCACAGGAGGCAGCCTTGCTCCAAGCTCAGCTCGGCGGTCTTGTGACTGTATGCCTGGTGACGCAGCTCCTCCTCTCGGGAAACCGCCTTGACCACTTGAGACAGCACCGGGTCCCGGCTGGTCGCCTGCCCCACCGCAGTCCTGGTGAGCACCCCCGGGTAGGCCCGCTCCAGCAGGAAAACGTCAGCTGGCTCTGGAACGGCAGCAGGCACCTCCGGCAGGGGCAGGCGGCTCAGGGCGTCAGCAGGTCCCAAGTCCTTCCCAGGGCGGTAGACCAGCTTGTACCTGTAGGCTGCCAGCGTCAAGGCCCAGCGTACCACACGAGGCGATGCTTGCACTGGGACCGCCTTGTCAGGTCCCAGCAGCCCCAGCAGCGGCTTGTGGTCCGTGACTGCCTCGAACTGCCGGCCCCACAGGTACTGATGGAAGCGCTGGACCCTGAAGAGGAGGGCCAAGCCTTCCTTGTCGAGCTGGCTGTAGCGTTGCTCCGCCGCATGGAGTCGACGAGAAGCAAACGCCACAGGGCGTTCCTGACCATCCTGACCCCGGTGCGACAGGACGGCTCCTACCCCGTACGGCGACGCATCCACGGTGAGGACTACAGGCTTGGCCGGATCGAAGTGCGCCAGCACTGGAGCCTTAACAACGAGCTCCTTGCTGCGCTGGAAGGCCAAGTCCTGCTCCTTCTTCCAGGCCCAGTGCTGCCCGTCACGAAGCAGGCGATGCAGCGGCTCCAGATGCGTCGACAGGTTGGGCAGGAAGCTCCTGTAGAAGTTGATGAGGCCGAGGTAGCTCTGAAGCTCCTTCTTGCTCTTGGGCTTCGGCGCCTTGAGCACGGCCTCAATCTTGCGAGGTGCCGGGGCCAGGCCAGCCTGGGAGATAATGTGCCCCAGGTACTCCACGCTGGGGGTCAGGAACACGCACTTATCCAGCCTCAGCTTGAGACCGGAGTCCTGTAGTAGTGTCAGGACTTTGCGCAGGTTCTGCAGGTGGTCCCAGTCGTCTGTACCAGTAACCAGGATGTCGTCCAAGTACACCGCCACGTGCCTCATGCCCCTGAAGAGGTTGTCCATCTCTCTCTGGAAGATGGCTGGGGCTGAGGCCACGCCGAACGGCAGGCGCGTGTACTGGAAGAGTCCCATGGTTGTTGAAATGGTGACATACTTCCGGGCGGCATCCTGGAGCACCAGCTGCTGGTAGGCATCTCGAAGGTCGAGCTTGGTGAACTTCTGTCCCCCGGAGAGAGCCGACCAGAGATCGTCTACCCGAGGCAGCGGGTACTTTTCGACGGTTGCGACGGGGTTGATGGTGACCTTGAAGTCCCCGCAGATCCTGACACGGCCGTCTCGCTTGAGGACTGGAACGATTGGTGCAGCCCAATCGGAAGTCTTGACGGGCACCAGGATACCCTCTCGCTGCAGCCGTTGCAGCTCCTGGGTGACCCCGTCCTTCAGGGCAAACGGCAGCGGTCGCGGCTTGAAGAATCGAGGCCGGGTTCCCTCGGGAACGTGGATGCCGACCGTCGTGCCGGCGAAGGTGCCTACCCCCGGCTGGAACAGGGACTGGAAGTCGGTCAGGAGGCTCGGGACGTCCTTCACCACGTGCAGCGCAGCTTCTTGGTACTCCGGCAGCCGAACACCGGTGAGTGAATCCAGTTCCGGCCCAGCAGCGTCGGCGACGACCCCTTGGTTAAGTAAAGGGGAAGGATTGCCTCCCTGTCGCCAAGGCGAACGCTGACTTGGGCCCGACCCTGGACCTGGGAAAGCTGCCCGGAGTAGCTGCGCAGCATGACGTCAGACGCCTCAATGGACACGCCGGGGAAGGTCCGCTTGAACAGCTTCCCGGGCATGACCGACACGCTGGCCCCTGTGTCCAGCTCCATGGTGATGGGGTGGCCGCAGATTTCGACAGACACCATGTATGGTGGCACAGACGATAAAATTCCCCTGGTGTGCCATACGTCGAAAATCTGCGGGTCCTGGGCCACGACGTGGACCCTGGCTGACGACGAACCCGGGCCTGGTGCCGCTCGTCCCCGCCGCGTTCTCTTGCGACGGCCACCCTGGCCGCGGGCTTGGCTGGAACCCGGGCTTGAACCAGGCTGCTGCTGCTGCTGTTGGCCGCCGCTCGTCCTCCCCCCTCGGCAGACACGTGCGAGGTGCCCAGTTCTCCCGCACGTGAAACATTGTGCGTGGACGAACTGGCACTGTGAGGGGGAGTGGGCAGCACCGCAGCGGCTGCAGGCACCGCTCCTTGTCGCCATCTTGTGCACCGCCGCTTCCGTCGACGGTGAGCCGGCCGCACGCACAATCTCGCTGGCGTCCTTTGCTGCGGCTTCCATCGCCAGCGCTGCCTTCACCGCGTCGTCCAGCGAGAGGTCGGGGAGCTCCAGGAGTCGCGTCTGCATGGCAGGGTTGTTGATGCCGCAGACGAACCGGTCCCGGAGTAGCGAGTCCAACTGGTCGCCGAAGGCGCAGGTGCTCGCTAACCCTCGTAGCGCAGCGACAAACTGCCCGATTGCCTCCCCGTCCTGGCGGCTCCGGTTGTTGAAGCGGAACCGCTCCATAAGCGTGGACGGCGCCGGGCTGAAGTGCGAGCGCAGCGTGGCGAGCAGCTCACCCAGCGATTTGACGTGCGGCGTGGCCGGCTTGAGGAGGTCGAGCAGGAGGCTGAAGACGCGGGTCCCGCAGCTGGCCAGGAAGATGTCCCGTTGTTTCGCCTCGGGCGTGTCGTTCGCCCGGAAGAACACGTGGACCTGTTCTTCGTAGACCGGCCAGGCGGACCCATCTCCCTCGAACGGCTCGAGCCTCCCGTACAGCGGCTTGGCGACAGGAGCGGGGTGCGGTGTTCCGACTCTCTCGGCGGCGTGGGCCGAACCGTGCACGTTGGTGGCCTCCAGTGCCACGGTTCCTCGTCGCCAGTGTCACGATCTTTCTCGAACGTGGACGAAGGGGCCGAAGCACCCGCCGAGGAGAGACGATACGCAGCCTGGTTGAGGGGGTGGACGATGTCTGACCGGAGCGGCGTACGCTCAACGGCGTTTATTGACGAGGTGAACAATGTTGCCCGCCGAGCCAGGCGGCCGCAGACGGGCGGACTGGAGGGGGGCGCTACCAACTTGTCACATGCATATATTAGGGTTGCCATCTACTACGATGCAGATTGATCTCTGGCTTCGTATCGACCACTCAGCTAACTGCATCGCCAAAGTGCATTGTGACGACATTTTGACGTCACCACCAACTGCACCATTTTACGAGCATAGCTCGAACTGCATAGGGAAAACCACATTTCAACGTCATGTCACGTGACCCGAGAGAATAGCCAATATGTGCCCAATTCAGTTTTCTACATCATTTATTTTTCGGTCCAGCATAGATAGACAAATTAGAGCTTGATGAGTTTCTTGCTTAGCCCACGTAGTCGCGTGGGGTCCAAACACACACACGGTCTCCGGGCTTGAAGTGTACGTCGATCCGGCGAAGGTTGTAGCGGGTAGCGTCGATACGTTGTTGATCTTGAATTCGGAGTCGAGTGAGCTGGCGAATTTCTTCGGTTCGTTGGGCAACCACCTTTGCGTCGGGGCTCCCGACGCCAGCTGGTTCGTGGGGTACCATCGCGTCGAGCATGGCCTTTACGTTTCTGCGATGCACCAGCCGAAACGGAGTTACTCTTGTGGTCTCTTACACTGCCATGTTTTAAGCAAATGTGACGTAGGGTAACACCTCGTCCCAAGTTTGGTAGGATATACATGGAGGTGATGTTGGCGATAGTTCTGTTTAGCTGTTCTGTTAGTCCAAATGTCTGTGTATGCTACGCAGTGGTTCGACGATGGCCGGTGCCACTCAGGCGAAGGATCTCTTGCGCCAGCTGGGCCATGAACGATGATCCTAAATCTGTAATGAGAACTTTGGTGGCGCCGTGCCGGAGGACAATGGACTCAATAAAAAACTTGGCGACTTCAATAGCAGTGCTGGCGTTAGTCTTACCTCATCGCACAGCAATGTGGAGCGACTTTATGGCGACAGCAATTTCCCCGCTAAATTTAGCAGAATATTTACAATACAGGGTAAATTCGTGGTACAACGCGAGTACATAATGTCACGTGACGTACCATCTTGAAGGCATGTTGCAAGACATCACGTGGCGCTTGGTCGAGCGAAATCAGTTTCACCGGCAAATTTAGTGGGGTGATCATCCTGGTTTCCCGTGACTCAACGTCACACTGTGATAGGTCGTCACGGTTCTATGTAGCGCCATGGTGTAACATGACGTGACGTCACAGTTTTTTGTGGGAACAATATGCGCTATATTCGGAGAGAAAAACAGCTCTTTTAAAACCTAGACAAGTAATGTCGCACCTTCATTGCCATTGATTGAATGGCAAAAATATTAAATACTTTCTTGACGAGGCAATACTTAGCATGGCGAAGTGCCCACTCCCAGTACTTTTAACCATCTCCCGTGCACTTAGGCTGACTGCATAGGCAACCTGCAATGCTGTTTTGTTCGGCACTAATTAGCGACTGAATCAATAAATATTGGGTATGTCTTAGAGTGGCGGTTGCAATGTTCAAACGTCAGCATTTAGTCTGTTTACGCTTGATAGCCTAGTGTCCGACTCAAGAAATGCTAGGTAGACAAAGAAGCCGTAATCGCATAACATGCCAGTACGGCGGAAGCTACCGCCCTCAAGGGCCAATCGGAAAGTGACTTCATATCACCGAAGAGTAGGGGTGTGCGAATAGTGGATTGATTTGAATAGCGCAACGTCTTTCATAGTTTTGGAAATGCAAGGGAAAGGAAAGACGGCCGGTTTTTCCTCAGTGAGGAAGCTTGAGAAATGACGCTGTGCTATTCGATTCGAACCACTATTCGCACACCACTACTGAAGTGCGCTTTTACTCCGAAGAAGTATCGGGCCTTTCGCTATGTCATGCTCGAATATGTCTGAGTCGCTCTCCTATACGTATTGCATATGCAAGCTATCGGTATGCAATGTGGGGATTATTGTTTTTTATGACAATTAACAACGAGACGGGGTATAACCGTAAGCTCTTACTCTACTAGCGCCACCTGGCTCATGCCGGCCGGCTATATGCTCTGCCTGCGTAGCAGGGTATCGCGACGGTCCCATATATTGTAATATGCGTATTTCGGGAAAGGCGAACGTCGCCTTTGCAGGAGACGTGATGGGCGCAATGATATGACGACGCATGCACGGCTGCGTAGCGTCTCAAGAGCACCGAAATAGCGCGCGATTGAGCGCATTGCCTTGTTGGTTGTCGTGTTGCCTGATTAACGACGGCCACTTTGAAGCCGCCGTTGATATTATAAAAGTAAAACAAGTTTACATGCCTAAATGACGCACACATTGTGCTCAGATTTAAGAAGCTTCTCGCTCCTTCATTCATAATACGTTTTCAAACTCGCCATTTGGAGCAGTCGCGCGACCGGCTAGCGGCAAAATTCTAAGTGGAGAGTCAAAGCAAAATTGAAAAATAAAGTTCTCTCCAACCTGTACCACACGAGTTATAGCAAGTTTAAGCCAATCATGGAAAAAATATATAAAAAGCTTTTGTTTTCTTTTATTAAATGCCAAATGAAGGAAGAGAGAAGCGCGACCTCACCCCGTAAAGGTGTATTCACACGAGGGAGAAATCCCGGGGATTCCTCCCGACACGCGCACATCACGAGATGAAAACGCGAGGCTTTTGCACATCCCAAAGCCTGTCGTTTTCGTAGTGGGATGCGCGTGCCGGGGAGAAATTCCCGGGATTTCTTCCTCGTGTAAATACCCCTCAAGGCCACGGTCCCACTGAATGTGTCAGTTTAGGTACTTTTTGGCAGGTCATTACTCATCTCCTTTTAAATACTGCTTTGTGGGATTGATGTCATTCGAAAGGCAACGCAATCCTCTTTCATTTGATATTATGTCTGTGTTGGTTTTTACTGTTCATGCGCATTTGTAGTGTTGCGAATATGATGTCGCGGACCCTCTATTGCTCCGCTAGTTCATGTTTTATGAACGATACATTAAAGATAACACGGTTCCAATATAGCAGTTTTGTTAAGATGATGTCGGAGCAGAATGTAACGATACACTTTTTTGATATTTGCACTACTTTGTTTTTTTCATCCCTCCAAACATTGCAATAAAATTGACATTTTTCAGCACAAATATGTTTTTAATGACAAGCGCTAGGACAATAAAATTAGCTAAAGATGTAGTGCTTATTATTGGTAATATTCAAAAAAAAATTTAATGATGTGTAAAAATTTTTTGTTTAGATATTTTATATCAAACCTAGCACTTTTCGGTGCTTCGAGTCATGGTACTTCAAATGCCGCTGAGGAAATAATTAAACTATGACAAAATCGTTTATATCATTTAGAGCTACAATGGTTTCCCAAGAGGTGGACGATGGCTTTTTTTCATTTTCAAAGTCATAACGCTCCAGGAGCCCTTCAAATTTACCTGTTTTTGACGATATCATTTTGGACATCAAACATATTTATTGGCATCTAATAACATTTATTGTTTGGAATAGATATACATTGCAATGTATTAGATTTTCAGAATGATATTGCTTTGGTTCTTAATAGGTGTAGAGCTTAGATAATTTTAAAAACAATTAAAAACTGTTTGGGTGTTTTGTTGCGCTACCTGGCGGATGGCAGACAAACTGCTGATTTCTAATGTTCAAAAAATTTCCGAGGGCGGCGTTGGCGTCTGTATCATCATCAATCTCCGTGTCTTTTTACCTTCACATTACAAAAATATATTGGAAGATTTACTATCGATAAATGAATGGTTTAAGTAGTGAGTCAGGTTAATAAATCTAGGACAAAATATTACACAAGCGTAGCGTGATATAATGTGTTCATTATTTGATATGATTGAAATCAATAAACAATAAAGACGAAGAGGAAAAGAATACACCCGAGTTCACTTCATGCCTAGAGTCAGTAAATGAGCTTTAAACTATCGGCACTCCGTTCCCCAAAAATTGTTTTGGGCGCCGCCATTTTTGGTCTTGTCAAGAGCAAACGCAACGGCCGATCGTCATGATCCAAAAGTACGACTTCCTCAGCATTAGATGCGGTGCTAGGAAGCTAATGCAATATTGCAATGCTCTGTCGCGGGTTGTTTAAACATTTGTAGGGGACGGAAAAGCGTTTTCTGTGATTTTAGATAAAGCTTCAGATAACTGGCAACCATGATTTTAAGCCACAAAATGGCCAAGTGTCGTTACTCTGAACCGTAACTACTTTACTGGCACAAGCGGGAACAATAAGGAAGAGGCAGGTGTGAATCCACGGGGCTTGCGTCATGTCCCCTCCAGGTATTACCGCTCATTCACACTGGAAGCAGATCCGCGTTCGCAAAGCGGTTGCGAACGCGGTTGTATAAAGATCCAGTACAATTGCACGCGCACCTGATGTCATCGAGTGCGCGTGCAATTGTACTGGATCTTTATACAACCGCGTTGGCAACGGCTTTGCGAACGCGGATCCGCTTCCAGTGTGAATGAGCGGTTAGAAGCCTCTTGAACAAGAGCATGAATAGTGCCATTAAATAAGCTACGCTTCAGAATAGTGACACTTGGCCTTATTGTGGCTTAAAATCATGGTTGCCAGTTATTTGAAGCTTTATCTGAAATCACAAGAAACGCTTTTCCGTCCTCCACTTTAAACAGTTTGCGACAAAGCAAAGCAACATCACATGAGCTTCATAACACCGAATCTAATGCTGAGGATGTCGCACTTTTGAATCATGACGATCGGCAGTTGCGCCTGCTCTGCACAAGTACCAAAATGGCGGCGTTCACAACACTGTCGGGGAAGAGAGTGCCGATACTCTACGCGCAGCTCATTTATTGGCTCTAGTTCCCGCGAAACTCTTTTTACCTGACTGAAACTGAAAGTAAATATGAATAATACACCATTATTATAGCTTACTTAGTTATAACCAAATACACATAATGAGAGGAGGAAGCGGGCGGGTAGGAGAAACGCAGCTTTTATGTGCGACCGTTCTAACCGTCTCAAAAGAGAGAACGCGCGAGCTTTCGCAGGTTTAAGAAAGGCATCCAAAGAAAAGAGGCGGCACGCTGTGTTCTTTGTTATTATGCGTCTAATTGCAAATTGTTGTGTGTATGTTTATACAGCCGCAAGTTAGTCTGCCTTAGTGGGCGTCTGGTGTCTCAGCTGTAGATGAGCAATTTAGACAGTGCGGTACAACCGCAAACCTGGGGTCTTTAACGTGCACCACACAGTAGGGATACACGACCGCACGCCGGTACGATGCTCATCCAGATCAAACGGACAGGGGCGAGTGGCTTCTGCAGCGCGAGCTTTCGCTCCAAGCGCTCCGAGCTGGTGTGCGCTGACTTTAGTGTGCGCTAGGCCATGCACTCGGCCACCGACTCCTCCCCCCCTTGTGCTGTCTAATTTATATACAGGTATAAGTATTTTAAGACAGACGCTGGACGTCGATCGTCTCGAGGTAATGTAACGTAATAACATTTTAGACGGTTTACACACGCGCCAGATTACAGACGCCATTGCCGACCTTCTAGTGTCTTACCGAGATATCAAATCACTGAAGCGGGCTTTGGCGAGCCTCCACAAAGGCAAATGTCGGGGAAAAAGACACCGTCGTATTTAAAATAGCAGTAACCTGTCCTCCTGTGGTAATGATGGAGGAGAGTGAAAAATATGAGCGAAAACCAAAACTGAAGGGCGGTTATGGCGGCGCCCATGCGCAGCTGCTGTAAAGCATCTAAATATATAATAAATTTGTTGATGGACTGAACGAATCAATTTTTCAATTCTTGGAATGTAATATGGCGGCAGCCTATTGTACTTACTGTTGATGAAGAGCAATATGAGGTGACCAGGTAATGATTAAATGATGAGGCTCTATAAGGACGACGGTTTTAGTGGGTATCGAACCAGAACGTACAGTGCCAGACTTGTTTCAAGTATCGTGTGCCCAAAGACTTTCTTCACCCGCAACAGAATATGGTAAAATCAATGAGGATGCTGCTTTACAACTGTACGTGGAACAGGAAAACTGCACTGTGCAGAAGTGCGGTTTATTCGTTAATATGAGGGACGGATTTCTAGCAGCGTTCCCTGATTGACTACTTGGAACAAATGGCGTCGTTGACGTAAAGTGTCCCCGTTCCAAAAGATTCTTGAAGCATACTTAAACCGCAAAGGAGTATGAGGCGAAAAATAAGAAATAGAAGCCTGGTGTGAAAGGTCCAAATCACCACAATAGCTTCTACTATCAAATACAAGGGCAGTTACACAATACACAAAGAGGGTTTTGCGATTTAGTTATATTTACCCTCAAGGGCATTGATATCCAACGTATTCAGAGGGATGACACCTTCTGGTTAACCAACATAGAGCCTTTTCTACTCAAGTTTCACATGGAAGACCCGTCTTCCGCTAAAATTCCTCACGTTGTCCGACCGAATAAACTGCCATTACTCCCAATCTGGGAATCTCTCGATCTTCGTTCGTAGGCCATAGTATCATGAGATCGAGGGGTGTGGCTCTTCGTCCGCCGAATATTGCTTCGGCGGGAGTTATTACCGTGTAATATGAGACCGTCGCGTGCTGCTGGAACAAAAACCTGGCGATTCTTCTCTGAACTGCTTCTTCCGTAACCTTCAAAAGGGCATTTTTCAGTTTCGCACACCACCTGTTCTGCTTGCCCGTTAGTTGCAGGATTGTATGGTGCACTAATGTGATGCCTGATGCCGGTTTCTTTTTTCTTCAAAAACTTGTTTATTTTATTTGAAGCAAGATTTGGCGCGTTATCAAAGAAAAGTATTTTTGGTAGGACAAAAGTAGGTAAAAGAGACCGTAGAACGTCAATGACGTGTTTGGACGTCGTGGCGGGCATCATGTAAACTTCCAGCCACTTAGAGTACGCATCGACCATGACTCCGCAGATGCGGAGACGTTTCGCCACCCACCGAATGAATAGTGGATCGTTTTCAGTTACTGTTCATGATGGCGTTGGACTCAAGGAAGACTTCGAGTCTTTCCAGAAAGTTTCTGGGAACTATAATGTTCCCAGAAACATAATAGACCATTACAACATCTTTCGGACCCCGTGAAACACAATATTTCGTGACGTATTTTAGTCGTCATTAAAATGGAGAGGTAAGTACCATAAATCGCGAAGCAGTTTTCTTGACGTCTGCTTCCACTTGTGTCTTGGAAGATTGAGTCTACTGAGCTTGCATTCCTGCAGAAGAAATTTTCATTGATAGAATATTGACACGTCAATCAACATTTGATTCCTTCTTGGTTAGATTTATTGCGAAAGCCCGTTACCACCGCCGAACCGCATCTCCCTATATCAGAGAACAATTTATACCCAGCCTGACATTCTCGCATACATCCGTTTGCTCAGCCACGCTACTTGAGCCAGCTGAGCACAGCTGGCATCGGCGCGAGCAAGGCCACGAGGGGAACGTGATGGTGCTCGAGCCATCCCACTGTGAACCAATGTTTCGGCCGCACCACGGGTGCGTGTCGCCATCTATTGGTTGAACTAACGCCTTGTTGAAGATGGCTGCCGTGGGACCGCAGCCTTAACGAGCCTGCAGTATCCGCGGTGCACTTTTTTTTACTTTTTAACATACATATATACATTTTTTTCTTAACTCTTGCTTTTTGTTTCTTGAACTCTTGTCCTCTTGCTCCTTTTTGTTTGTTCCCTGGATCTTGATTGGATGTTCTTAGCTGCGGTATATCAATGTGACAAAATTGAAAATGAATAACTATTTATATATATATATATTCTTATGTAGAAAGTATTATATTGCTTATAATTAACGATCTAGTAATTTTTTCACATAATTAGTTTGTAGTGTCTTGTCTGTATGTATTCATTATCTAGTTTTGATTGAAAGTTCCAATTAAGAGATCTGATAACATTAATGCTTAGTAATACAATCTTTCTGGTGTTTAATGGGTTGGAATTTATTTCTAACTAGGAAATATAATTATCAGGGTGTGGGATGCAGAAATTGTGTAGGAAAGACTATTTCGATGGTGTGGCTAGAGAAGTTAAAGTCGATCAATAAAGAATTACAATTACATTGGTGTGATGGTTTGCATGTTTTAGTGAAGAATGATTTTGATGATGCGTTAAATAATACGTAATAAATTGTCAGTAATTCGAATTCAGTAGCAAAATAACTACCCTGATAGCGGCAGGCAATACGCGGCAACCGATTTTCTCACTCCGGTCGATAGGCGAGTCAGTACCGGCAAGTCGCTCCTCATAAGTTTTCAAGAGCCGCCGTTGATTCCATATCGTTCCCGCCACAGCTCGGGTTTGCGTTTGTCTGCTCGCTGCTTTCCCATTTCTGTTAGTGCACATCCCCACGTGAGTCATTGTCACCATGAGAGGAGAACTCGTGATATTGGCCTGGGTCATTCAAGGTCGTAAATTTAAAGCACAATCGTTCCAATGGCGTGCACTGGCTCGACCTTCCGCGGTACAATTTTACCCGGTTATGCCAATAACCACAAATTTACTGTCAAGGGAAGCTGTTTTTAAGCGCTTCTTCAAATAAAGCTGGTGCTCTTTGTTATATACAAAAGGTTACTCTTTAATATCGTTGATTTGAGTTGCCGGAGAGACCTAAATTGCTCTCTGTATATGGTCGCTACAGCGAACCGAGGTGTTGGATGGACATGTCGGTTGAATATCCCACAAAACCTCTCTACGTAAACAAACTCGGGGCGAAACACAACTAACTTTGTGGAGCCGTTGATTGTTTCAGCCGACGGATGAGTCGGTAACCAGTCGAAAGGAATTGGTCTGAAAAGTGATGTGCTGAAAAGGTCTCTTTTGAATAAGCAACTGTAGCTCTTGCGAAAAAAAAAATGTCGAACCACATTTGTGACCTGTACCTGTAAACGCTCCTTAAAATCTATATTTCGAGAACGTGGTGGGAAAAATATGTCCAACCCTGCACACGACTCTTGGGAAGTCTGCTTTCTGGAAAGCGCGAAAGTAAAATGTGGCGCATGGCAACCTTCTCCGCTTGAGGCGAAAGGAAAAGGTTCCGCCATACGGATACTTTGGATTTTATGGACGAGCAGTCATCCCACATGTAACAGCGCATATATGACAAAAACCAGCCGACACGAAACATTAACGGAAAAAAGACGAACATTCCAGATATTGTTTCTGCATAACTGAGCAACACGTGTCACATTTTTCCGCAATCTACCATTTTCGTAATAAATACTCAACGTAGCAATGATATCTCTAATTCTTGTTAAAAAAGTGTGCCTAAAATCCGCACTCAAACATAAGTATGACGAAACGACGGATCTTGAGTGACGCTAAGACATAGATACTTTATATATTTTTCAGTAAACTAGTTGGGACAATTATCAGGAATTTTATAAAAATTGATTTAAAACTTTCACAGCAAACGCTCGAACAAATTAAAGAAATATTCTCTCACGATTCGGCAAGTGGAAAGAAATAAATTACCAGTGTTAATAAGTGCGCCATATGTTGGTATTTCTGTGGTGAGTATTGCAAATACCCACTTACTGGACCGTATTTAAGACCTACAGGATAGAATTGTGATTTTCTTTTGGACTAGAAATATAATTATACTGATTTGCCCAGGATAGCGTCTTAGCTCAATTCTTGATAATTTTTGGGAATTTTGTTCACGGCTCAAAATTTTTCACCTGTTTGTTTTTTAGCATCAGCGGAAAACAACAAGACGCATTTTTTCTGGTCTTCCGGACAACTAGCACGAATTATCACAACAGTTTAACCATTCATTGATTAACGAGTTGAGTTGACTTGAAGCGTAATATATACAAAAATCAAATTTTATTTTGTTTTCTAATAAATGTCTCACTAGCCTCTACATCGTGGAATGCGCACCCTCATGTTAAAACAAATGATGTAATGGCGATAACTAGCAAACAAGCAAAAACAGAAGAAGAATATTTAAGCCTTAAGATACTATTCAAATATCGTACCTAAAAATAACTTGAATTACAATCCTGAGTTTTGTGAAGTGTTGTTCGTGAAATGCAATAAAGCTGCCTCCCAAAACACTTAAATATGCGCCAAATGGTAGAGAAAACATTTGTTCATTGTCTCCAAATTTTCTACCCTATCAAAAGATAAAATTATATAGCGATTAAATCATAAATAAAGAATTCATAATGAATTGGACAAATGTCCACCGCTATTAGGTGCTGTTTGCTGCTGTCGTGACCCTGAAATCTTTTAATTGACTTTTATTTTAGGTTATGGCTGGTAAATCGGATATAGACACGAAGTGCAGCATCCGAAGACTTTATCCCACTAGGAATGACTATGAGAATTTCTGTTTGAGAGGGACTGGGGTAAGTACCACGTGCAGTACTCAATACATCGCAAGGTATGTTGCGAATAGGAAGCTCTTACAAATTGACTAGTGAATGAATTGCTACAAAATTGGAACAGTACACGTTAGGATAATTGTTGTCATGAAGTTATTGAATTTACAAATGTGGCTTGAATGATAGAAGTACTTTCTTGGTAACTTTGGAAACGTGACGTAAAGTGTTGTTATTAGGTGGAGGTAGAGCTTGTTTAAACGGGTTTGATCAGCATTGATGTTGTCAAATGAAGGCTGCATAGTGAAGCTCACCCGAACAGTATGACAAGAAAACGCGCCAGATATTGTGTTTTCAGAATGTCCATTTGACATCCCTGTTACATATGTGACGTCCATTGAAATTGAATATTGGTTCTGTATAAAAATAATTTGTAATTCTTCTTCTAGGATTATTGAGTTTAGCTACAATAAATTTCACACCGGGAACAGTCATATATTTAGTTTAGGAATACGTACAAACCACCGGAGTCCCACTTTATTTTAATAAAATATACGTCAGAAGTGAAAAGCACAGCCAGGCAGCTGTGTAATATTTGAACCTCCATTCCCCCCCCCCCCCCCCTTGTAGAGTCGTATGATGCTGTTTATATTGCTTTAATGTGTTTCAAATATCACCTGCATGCACAGCAAAGAATAACCTCTTTCGTATCGCTGAAAAATCGCTGTTTACTTAGAAATACCAGCCTGCGAGGAGTGATATTTTTTCCGGTTCAGCGATGGATTCTAGTTTCTGACTGAAATTCAAAGCACAAAACTACGGCCTTCAGCTACTGTTGGTCTAAAAATATAGCCGAAATCTACATATCAACTTAATGAAGGGCTTGTAGTGGCACTAACTTTACCTCAGACATTGTATTTTATGGCAGAAACAAGCTAGGAATTTCAAGCATCCCAAAACAAAAAAAAAAAAATTATTATTTAAAAGTTTTTTTTAGAAACCCAGAAAACCCAAACTTGCAATATTGTGGGACCTGTGTATTAAAACCCACGAAACCATGCGACATGTACCTTTTTGCAAAGCATCTCCAATGAACAATTACTACCACGTTCGTCATTTTACTTTAATAACACGCGATCAAAACTTCTATAAGTCCACAAGCCTTCAGCCTCGCAGAAAACATAAAGGCTCGATCATCTGGCCTTTTCCTCTATTGAAACGAGTCCTAAATCGGGACATGCCCTTCTACACTTATGGCGCGTTCACACTAGAAGCGGATCAGCGCGTTCTCAACCGCAAATCGACTGAAATTAATTAGTTGAAGCGAGTTTTCGCTAACCGCTTCGGGACCGATTTGCTCCAATCGTTTTCGCGAACTACAAAGCGCAAACCAATCGCCACGCGATGCTCACGTGGTGTTGGTGTTTTTCAAAACACTATGGCATCTGTCACTGGGGAGGCGTCCAAAGCGCTGTTTTCCTTCCGTTACAGCAAACAAATTAACAAACAAACGTGGTGACGACAACCGTCACTTGAATCCACCGCGAAAATATTTTTTTCGTAATCTTTTCGGGCTTCGCTATGGTGATTTGGTTGGGGTAAGAGTCTTTTGTTTATTATTCCGGGTGCCACAGCCCGTCGCTCGTTACCTTGTTAACCTTTGCCCGTGGAACGTTGGAACCCACCACTGATCAACCAAAATGTTAGCTGTTGTACCCATTAAGATGGTCATGTGAACTATTCTGAGCTTAAGATACCATGCGTGCATAACCATCACGAAGGCCCATAGTGGCGTCATGAGCCTGATTACGTAGCCAACACAATGCCACGAAGCTCGCAGGGTACTTGCGATAGCTCGACCTGTATCGTTTACTAGCTACCAAAAGGAATAAAGGAAACCTATTCAAGAAATAAAGTTTGCGAACCAATCGATGCAGAGTAATCCATACAGTGTTTATTTGGATTAATATCAAACAAACAGTAGACGAGAGGAGATTCTTCCTCAAAAGAAGGCATGACAGGCTAGCACCGAACACATTCCCCCGCCCCACGGTCCGCTAGTGCCGCTCACAAATTTGAAAATTATAAGAGGGAGCAATAGGGGCGAAACTGGTCCTGTGCCCCGAAAACAACGTCAGCTTATCATTCGGGAAGAGTTCACTTTGAAAAAAGGGTCAGGGGCATCCTCTTTTCAGTCACTAAGGCCAGCGTAGCTGGGCTTTGCTTGTGGACGAAGTCGAGGAAATCGCAGGAGGGTGTTAAAGTCCATGCCTCTTTTCTCACTGAATGGACTGGGAATGCGTACGAACATCCCGAACTAAAATCTTCGGAGTACCAAAATAGCAAAATATTGGCTTTGAATCGTGAAATAAAGATAATTTTGGATTGTAAAATTTGGTTGCCAAACGCATGTCTCGAAAGGTCACGCGTGAACGCCAATGAATCACCGACCTGCTCTCGCCAGCCGCCAACCACCTCTTGGTGTGTCTCAAGAGGGTCGCTCGCGAACCGCAGCCGCTACCGCTTCGCCAACATAGCTCAACAGCCAGTGTGAATGCTCCATGAGCGAGTCAAAGCATGATATTTAAATCATACGTGGCTTTTCTCTTTGTGGGGGCTTGCTCATTTCTGAGGCCACATATAAGTCGAACTCCTGATCCGAAGAGTCCGCCGCGCACAGCGGGTACCCGACACCATTCGGGATACACTGCCGTGCGGCGGAATTAGCATTGCAGCTGCAGCCGAGTGCGACCCTTCAATGAGCGGTAGAGACGTCATTGGACCAGCAGCCGAAGCGCAGGCCAATTTCGTCGGCAGCTAAATTCATGATGTAAAAAAGGCTTTTAATATTTTTTTTTATTTGTAGAAGCGACACACACATTTCGATATCGGTGAAACAGAGAACCCTCTCGTCAAAACAAGCGACCTTCAGCAAGCACCCACATCATCGCGCCGCCCTCTTATCCCCGTAACAGACGGATAAGGTTTCTTCCATTGAAGATGGTATCAGGTCTGTGCTAGGACAAACGGATTGGGAATAGCATTTGATGCCTTTTACATCGAAATCAAGTTTGAATTAAATGGGCTCGGCTCCTTGGCGAGCTAAGTCGATCTTCAACTATGGCCTGTGGCCTGCTGGCGTAAAGCTAGCTCAGGGTCAACCCGGCTTTTAAACGAGCATCACTAAAATTTAGATGACTGAGGCTTCACTGTTTAATCGTCTTATCATCCTTTCAGAATAAAAGTGGCGCGCTCCCAGTGAAGAAACCAAAGCTAAAATTCTAGGCTGGATAAGGTGTAGGTCCTGGCACCGCGAGACGCGAGCAAGTGGCTGTTTTAATTATGTGCAATTAACATGTAGCTTTTAAATAACCAGATATTCTAGTGTGTGTGTAGATAACTATTTACTAATTAAATTGAATATGCTAAAACATCACGAGGATCATACAGAAAACTTAAAACTATATTTTTTACCAAAGTGCAAGAAATGGTCCTACAGTAGGTCCTGCTGGCACCAGACTGACCGCACTTTTCCGGTGATGTTTCGTGTTTGCAGCAGTGCAGGACGCTTTAGGGCAGGTATACCAGGCGTTTCATTAGCGGTGATGCTCTGCAAGTATGCGAAGTGGGGATAAAGTTATCTTCTGATTTGCAACGCACAATCCACATAATGTTATGCAGACACGTGCGTAACGCGTTACTAATATTAAGTTACTTCTACCTCGTTTTTTTTTGTAACGACTAAAGTTGCTAGCTAATTCTTTATACTAGAAATGACTAGCGTACTTAGCTATTTATAAGGCCAAGCAACGAGTACCTGTATTTCGTTACTTTTGAGCAGCTACGTGTACGACGCTGTTGAAACAGTCTAGTTTTAATTTTACCTGAGCTTCGTCTATTCTGACAAAGGCACATGTGCAACCCGAAAAAAACCCAATAGTGTTACAGAATAGCAACGTTTACTCCTAAAAATGTAGCCAAGCTCAACACCTGCGAATGTCCTCCACCCAACGAACACAATAGTGTTCGTTGGTAGAACTTTCTAGAATAGTGTACATACCGAATGCAAACCCGGATGTTGCCAACACGGGAAGGCACAAAACCCATTGTGTGCTTCGAATTTTAAAAGCAGAGAGAACAATGAAAGTAGATTCTCTCAGATTCACCAGCTCTTCTTGGAAGACAACTCTGCGATTCCACCGAGAGCTTAAGTAGAAAGACGCTTTAGCTCGAAGGACATATGTTCGCGTGGAAGCGCAAAACAATAGTTGACAGAAACTCCAGAGGCAACTACTGCCTAACTGCAACGACTACTGAAAAGAAAACGAAACCATGAAACAAAAACAGTTGCGTGTTTGGTCATCAAAGTAACGTGAAAAGAAACTCGCTACTTTTGATGTAAAGTAGCGCGTCCTTTTTCAAAATAGGTAACGTGTAATGTTTTAATTACTTTTTGACGTGTAACAATAAAGGTCTTTACTTGCTAAACTTTAGCCCAGAAAAGTAACTAAATTCTATATTTAGCGTATTTTTCGGGGTTAACGTGCACGTGCCTGTTTATAAGTTCTTACCAAACAAAACAGGCTGATCATGCATGTCTGAAGGCATATTACTATTAAAAAAACATTTGTGTGAGTAACTTCTGTGTCCAATAAACACATATGAATCATACAAGTTATATAAGAACATATAAGAACCATATTAGATTCTAGTGATGGGACGAATCTTTATCCGAATCGAGATTCTGAGCCGAATCTCAAGATTCGGAAAGATTCGGAAGCGTAGCCGAATCTCGAGAGAACCGGAAAAGTTCGGAAAAATTCGGAGCGTTGCCATGATTGCCAGATTACGTTGACGAGTGTTTAACTTTTCGTTACATTAAATTCACTAAATTCTACAAAGTGCACAAAATAATGTTGCAATATATTAGTATAGTAATAAATAAAATGTTCCGCTTCGTTTATAATATTTTGGATGTTTTGTCGAGAACGGTAGCCAGACATCGCGGGAAAATTGGTTTCGGTTCTGGATTACGACCAAAATAGGCATGATTGGTGCACGTATGGTACACGTGGAAATGCAAGCGCATGTCTGCATGTTTTCATCGCCGCAAGAGATCGATGCCGTACGTGCTGTTCAGTACGGACAGATTTCGTGCCCATAATTACGGTCATAGTGGCACACACCACGCAAGTGAGTATGTTCGATTCGATTATCTCCATCGTGTGTCCACTGAGGTACTGTTATCGGAACACGGGGAACAATCTGAAACTCCTTGCGCTGTAGTATTGCAGTCTCCTGTACTGCATTTGTACCTTTCTGGTTAATGACATCCGATTTAATTAGTGTTTGTTTCCGAACAATAAAGTTGCGTTGGACACCCCTGTGTTGTGTTTCTCTTTCATTAAAGAAAGTTCACGCATACAAAACCATCGAAGTGCGCCCCCCCCCCCCCCTCCTCCCCTTCCCAAAGCTCCGACTGCGCCGACTTCGGCGGGTATTACGGTTTCGCACTTGAAGGATGGAGCCAATGGAGCTACAGGATTCTTCGGGGCGTTCGGCACACAGGGAATCCCCCATCTTACTGTAAGTATATGAGCTTTCACTTTTTATTGGAGCATAACTGGTACGTGAACCGGTGTGCAGCATTAAACGTGCATTTCAATGTGGGAAAATTGTCGTATTGAAGTTTAAGTACGCACAAAATATCATGTGCACACAATTGAAACTAAACAAAAATGCGGTCGTTTTCACCTCGAATTATATTAATGCAATGTATTTTTATTGCCAGAACTACGTCGATCATAGCTGCTTGGTAGCTTGTCTAAAATAAATAAGTGAATTAAATATTAATATAAACGTTAAATACCTTGACCTGACAAGGGTGGTTCAACTTACCTCCTGTACAACATGCTCGCAAAGCACTATATTCGGAAGCTAAATAGAGCAACAAGTACCCAAGACTGAGGTGGGCGGCATTTAGTGTACCTATTAATGTAAATTTTAATACCTTCCAGACAAAGAATGTATTAAGTCTTATATTTATTCAGCTCAATTCAATCAAATTTGGCATTGAGATTACATGAATATATTTCAGAAGAGGAAAAAATATGCAGCAAGGGTAATTATTCGTCGTGCATTTAAGTGGAATGCAGTGTAGGTTTGGGGTTTACATGCAAAACCAACTAAGGGCATCTGGCACGCCCAAGCGGTGGGCTGAGGATTACTTGAACTATCTGGAGGTATTTTGATGTGCAACCCTAACCTGAATTACATGGCACCTTTTTGCAACGGGCCTCAGTCATATTCCGGGCACATTTAAGTGGAATGTCTAAATACCCTGCTATTCCAAACTCTCTCTGTCTGGACACTGTAATGGTGCAACAATGTTTCTCATGTTGCAATGCATGTTGCAGAATAACCTGTGATGTGCCACCCCAAAGTATGTTTCGGTTGTTTTAAAATGTGACTGATGTGGCACATAGGCATTGTGTAAACAACTTATAATAAAATAATAAAAAAACCTTTTTTAATTCTGAAAGGGAAATTCCTGACAAAGCCACGGAGAGTGACAGAGCAACGGGGCCTCCTGAAACTCCTGAACCTGCAAGAGACCAGTTCCAACCAAGGTTCTGTGTATGTCTTAAGAGGAATAGAAGGACTGGAGGGCTTCGAGATTGCAATAATTCAAGGTATTATATATTTAGCACACATCTAGCTGCTAGAATAAAGTCTATACTTGGGGACAACGTTCTTGGCGGTGTAGACAAAGCTACGGGCAGTTGTGAGCTCGCACACCCAGGGTGGCGGTCAAGGCTACACAAATGTCCTCTTTAATACTGATATGCCAAAAAAAATATCTTGCTTCAGATATAGTTCTCCAGCCAAAGGAAACATGTGCCCATAACAATATTAAAGCTGTATTACCAAAAGTAACCAAGTCAAATTATATTTCATCCGATCTCATTTTCAGATGTACGCTGCCAATCGACACAACTGCTTAGGGCGTGAATTCAGCACACAAGATATTACCCCCTGATATCAGCGTAACCTCTTTTTTTAGAATGACAACTGATTCTTGCTCATAATTATTCTTAGTCAGCCTTTGCTTTTCTAGACTGCAATTTTTCTGCGCTTTAAGGGCTTGACTAGTGAGCAAACACGGTAGACAGAAGTGCATCGTCGCTGCATCTAACTGATGAGTTCGCCTTCTTATGCCAGGAGCCCAGTTTTGTGTACAGATAGTGTTTTTCAATAAACAATACAGTTGTAAGTAGTGCTCAATGTCGTCTTGGTCTTCTGTTCTTGTCTTTGAGGAGCTTATTCACTATATGAAATATGGAACTGCAGGCACTCAAATAATGAAAGTTTTATAACTACATCATGCACACCAGCGTTACTCTATGCAAAAATTCTGTAGATCCAATTGCAGTGGTCCAAAAAAACAGTAGCTATGAGGTATATGGTAATCACCTACATAACTATTTGTTACTCTTTTTAAACTTTAATTATCAGATCCAACGCTGACACCTCCATGGACGCTCAAGTGGACCAAACACAGAGTTCCAGCAGCAGAGCGCCACCGAGTGGACCCAGTCCAGATATCCACGAGGACCGGAACCTGCCCCCACCCGCCAAGTGTGCAAAAGAATCATCAATATGGGTCCATTTCGAGAGAACAGGCCAGTATCAGGCAGTATGTAAACAATGCCGCAAGACTGTACGGCTTGGAAAAGAAGGTGGATGCCAAGGGATTGGAACAACTGCACTTCATAATCATATGAAGCGAAACCATCCTTACTTGTTAAAGAGGACTCCTGCTGCGCCAACAGCAACGTCTGCATCAACACCAGCAGCATCATTCGTGACATCCTGTGTTGCAAAATCACCCCAGACCCAGCTGACCTTACTAGAGGCCATTAATCGCAAACAGTGCTGGACTTCGACGCACCCATTGGCAATGGCGCACAACAAGCAACTGGCAGAATACATAGCAAAGTCAATGAAGCCATTCTCCATGGTTGAAGACCCTACATTCATAGATTTTATGCGGTTCTGTGTTCCGAAATCGAACATTCCGAGCAGGGGCTATTTTGCAAACTCGGCCATCCGAGCGCTGGAGACAGTCATTGCAGAGGCTTTAAAGGTACAACTTAAAGAGTGCGTGGGGGAAGTCCACCTGACAACCGACATATGGTCGAGCCGCCAAGTCAATGACTTTATGTCTGTGACGGCACACTGGATAGCTCCAGACTCCAAGGGATCCCTGACCAGAAACAATGCCGTCCTCCACATTTCCGGGTTTGGACAGCAGCATACGGCCTACAACATCGGCAAGACGCTCGAGGATGTCATAGAGACATGGGTAGTCCCTTTGGGGGTGAAAGTGGGCATTGTAACAAGCGACAATGCACAAAATGTGGTGAAAGCACTGAACGACAGAGGGATGAAGCGCGCACCATGCATGGCCCACTGCCTTAACTTGGTAGTAAAAGCATCAGGTACACATAGCAGAGCGCGTTGGATAGAGTACAGTTCACACTGAAAGAATAAAAACACACAAAAAATACACGAGGGACAGACACACACAGTTCTTTCAACGAGCAACTACATTTAAATGATGCCCATTACACAATGATGAACCACCTAGGATATGAAGAAAATTAAGTGAAGACGAAAATACTAGAAGGTACTAGAAAAATATAAAAAAAGACAATGTTTCTGAGCCCTCACTATCGTTATCGACAGCAGAGATGGATTTCCTAGCGCCGGAATTGTCATAGAAAACATCTCCCGTTTCTCTTCTTCTTCTTCCTTTTCAGGAAGCTAAATTTCCGCCATCTTTACCTTTTTCTTTATCTTTATCTTTTTCTAGTACCGTCTAGTATTTTCGTCTTCACTTAAGTTTCTTCATATCCTAGGTGGTTCATCATAGTGTAATGGGCATCATTTAAATGTAGTTGCTCGTTGAAAGAACTGTGTTTGTCTGTCCCTCGTGTATTTTCTGTGTTTTTAGTCTTTCAGTGTGAACAGTAAAAGCATCGCTGACCAAGGGCCAGGCAGCAACTGCCCAACCAAGATGCCTAAGCTTTTTGTGATATCGTTACAGCTCCTGATGATGTTCCTGGCACCAACGTGGTCCTCTACGGCGGTGAACGGCAACACGATCATCGGCGGCAACGTTACATCGGCGACGACTACATTTGTTTTCGAGATTACAAGCTCGTCATCGCTTCAGTGCTCCACGTGGAACGGACTAAATCACATTATCCCGACGGCGCTGATTGAAATCAGTCTTTCGCCTTCAACCACCCCCATGGATTCAGCGCCACTTGAAAGAAAAGCGGCTCCATCTTTCGACTCTACCAGTGGGCCAGGCAGCAACTGCAAAACCAAGATGCATAAGTTTCTTGTGATATCGTTACAGCTCCTGATGATGTTCCTGGCACCAACGTGGTCCTCTACGGCAGTGAACGGCAACACGATCATCGGCGGCAACGTTACATCGGCGACGACTACATTTGTTTTCGAGATTACAAGCTCGTCATCGCTTCAGTGCTCCACGTGGAACGGACTAAATCACATGATCCCGACGGCGCTGATTGAAATCAGTCTTTCGCCTTCAACCACCACCATGGATTCAGCGCCACTTGAAAGAAAAGCGGCTGCATCTTTCGACTCTACCAGTGGGCCAGGCAGCAACTGCCCAACCAAGATGCCTAAGTTTTTTGTGATATCGTTACAGGTTAGTGATTTCAAATACCTTGCTATCAAAAGCAACAATTTGTGCTTATTCTTGCTGCCTGGCCCCAAGGCTTGTTTTGCGTTGTACATAGAATGTCTCAGCATTTTCAGTGTTTCTGTTTCTACGTATGTTGAAAGTGTTAGTTACAGTCTGCTTTTGCTCCTTGGCGGGGACATTGAATCTAACCACGGGCCCATGACCAAACCCCAAGAAGAACAACTTAATAAAGTGCTTGAAATCGTTCAGACGCTACAGACAGGTCAGAACAATATCCTCCAGGAAGTTCGAGATTGAAAACTAAAGCAGAGTACGACCGAGGAATCAGTGAATGCCCTCATAACACGCGTTAATCGGGTGGAAAGCGAACTTTCGAAGTTAAAAGAGTCCGGCGTTACAATAAGTACGACTTCCGATCCGCAACTAACATCCGCCGTTAACGAGATATCTCAGCTCAGGGCGCGCTGCGATGACGCAGAGAGCAGAGCCCGTAGGTCAAATCTTATCTTTTTTGGTATTCCTGATACGGACAAAGAAACATGGGCACAATCTGAAAAGGCTGTTATTGATATGTGTCTCGAAAGATTAGGGTTGGAACTTGCATCCATCGAAAGAGCGCACCGTTTAGGAAGGTTTAGTCAGCAAAAACATCGGCCAATCATAGTAAAATTGTTCTCCTACAAAGATAAGGAGATGGTACTTCCTAACGCGCACAAATTCAAGGGAACACACCTTTCTGTGAGTGAAGACTTTACACCATCCGTGCGTCTTGCTCGAAGAAAACTACTCCAATTTGCAAAGCCTCAAGGCCTATCTTTCAAACTGCGTTTCGATAAGCTAGTTATGGGAAATAAATGCTACTTATATACATCTAGCACAGACTCTGTGAACGAGTTAAACTTCCGTGAACCTTATCAAACCTCAGCTGAACAGGGAGCTGAAATTTCGAAACCAAGCATTACCTCTTCCAATTGTTAGTTCATCTGGTAGTAACCCCGGAATTTCCACTCCTGCATCAGTTTTGCCTTAACAATCAGAGAGGAGTTACAGAGCCAATAATGATATCTGTGTGATTAATATTTCTGTTATTTTTACTAACATTAGAAGCGTTATGCATAAACGCCAGGATTTATCGTCAATTGTCGACTCATCTAACGCGGACATTATTGTTCTCGCCGAGACCTGGTTGTCAAGTAAAATACGCAATAGTGAAATATTAAGCTGTCAGAAACGTTTTAATACGTACCGTCATGACAGGGACGAAAGAAACGGTGGCGGTGTGTTAATCGCGGTAGCTGATAACATACAAACATTTCATATCAACACCGCTTCTGAACTTGAGATAGTATGGGTGGGTCTAAATATAAGAAACAAGAAATATATTTTCGGGGTGTGTTATCGTCCCACAAATGCAAGTGCCACTTTTGTCCCAAAGATTCATGATGCGATCAGTGCAGTCATAGCTCGTTTTCCAAGTGCACCCTTGATACTGTTTGGTGATTTTAACTATCCTTCCATAGAGTGGTCAGATGTGCGTACTTCCGTTAATCACTTTTCTCAGAGTGCAATGCGTTTGTAAACATGTGTCTAGATTTTAATTTTTCACAGATTTTTGCGCAACCTACACGTGTTACAGCAACAACCGCATCTTTGTTAGACCTCATTTTAACAACATCACCCGATCTCATCTCCTCACTAAGTCATATGCCCGGTCTTAGCGACCATTGTTTATTGCATTTCATGTTAGATATCCCTAAATGTTCCAACCCAAAGCAAATTAAGAAAATATATAATTATGCGAGGGCGGATTTTGAATCTATAAATAACGAATTATGCCTCTTTCTAGATAAATATACAGATGGCTTTGAGGAGCGCTCTGTTGAAAATAACTGGAATCTATTCAAAAGAAAGGTTGCGTCACTTATGAGTGTTCATGTGCCCCTTCGAAGCATATCTCTATCACCCCAGTCACCATGGTATAGTACGACTTTAAAGAGGTTGTCAAATAAAAAGAAAAGGCTATTTCGTTCTGCTAAAATGTCGAACGATGATCAACGCTGGGCAGTATATCATCTTGCTGCCGCGGAGTACAAAAAAGCAGTGGAGGAGGCGAAAGCCACCTTTTTCAACAGTACACTACCATTCATGCTAATTAATAATCCCAGGCAATTTTGGAAAGTTATTAGCCCCAGTCACAGTCAGGACGTAACGCTCAGGGATAATGACGGAGTTGAAGTTCAAGGTGATTTGTGCCCTTTTGTATTGAATGATGAGTTTGCTAAATCCTTTTCACTACCTATTACCTCTGACCATCCGGTTCTCCCAGTTTGTGAGTATCTGCAAATGAATCCAGTCATTGTTGATTGCGAGGGTATTGCGAATATTATTGAAACCCTAAAAATATCAACTTCAGCAGGCATCGATAATATTAATACTAAGTTTTTGAAAAATACTAAAATGTATTCAAGCATCATCTTATCAAAACTGTTTACCCAATCACTTGAACAACAGATACTACCTAGAGACTGGAAAGTGGGGAGGGTGATTCCTCTCCACAAAGGCGGTGATAAACATAATCCTTCGAATTTCCGTCCTATCTCCTTAACAAGCATCCCATGCAAAATACTTGAGCACGTAATATATTCCAATCTTATTAACTTTCTAGACTCGAACTCTTTTTTTCACCCAGCACAGCATGATTTTCGAAAATTCTATTCATGTGAAACACAACTCCTAACTTTTACCCATGACCTTCACGTCGTTCTCGACCTGGGTTCCAGGACAGATTGCATATTCCTTGACTTCTCCAAAGCCTTCGATAAAGTACCCCATGTACTCCTTCTCCATAAACTTCGTAACTTAAACATAGATAACAACATACTCAATTGGATAGAATCGTTTTTAACAAATCGTTTTCAATTTGTTTGCGCCAACGGAACTAACTCATCATTATCAAGTGTTAACTCTGGTGTTCCTCAAGATTTTGTGCTCGGTCCACTACTATTTCTTATTTATATTAACGATCTTCCTATGCATGTTTCCTCTTCCATCAGCTTGTACGCTGACGACTGTGTCATTTATAAGGAAATTATTAACGACTCTGACAATTCTGTTCTTCAAACTGATATAAACAACGTCACACAATGGTGCTCAGAATGGCATATGGAACTCAACACATCTAAATGTAGATCTATGAGAGTGTCCAGGATAATAACACTTGTCCATCCTACAACATCATTAACTCCCCCTACTTTCTGTTACTTCCTATAAATATCTTGGTGTGCATCTAACCAATGACCTTTCCTGGAATTTACATGTTGAATATGTCACTAACAGCGCTAATCGCTTACTAGGTTACCTCAAAAGAAACCTTTCGCTTACTCCTGTTTCATTAAAGCTTCTAATCTATAAGACTTTAGTCCGTACTAATCTGGAATATGCAGCCTCTATCTGGGACCCCGCAGGAAAACATCCCGGCATTGTCTTTTTCAGAAGATTTTTCACTCTAATCCAACACTTCGTCAAACATTATTCTTAGAACCATCTTACATTTCGCTACGAACTAATCACCATCTAAAAGTGGGCGTCCCCCAGTGTAACACCTCATCTTTCAATGCCTCGTTTCTCCCTCAGACCTCAATAGATTGGAATCGCCTTCCTGCACCCATAGTCTCGATAACTGATGCTACTGATTTTAAAATTGCCATTACTAAGTTTTTCGATGTTCAATAACTTTTGTTTTATGTCTTGGCTTATCTATCGTTATACTCATATGTTTCCGTTAAAAAAAAAAAAAAAAAAAAAAAAAAAAAACCCACTCCTCTCTGTATTGTCTTCGAGCCCTGAGAGAACAATAAATGAAATGAAATGAAATGAAAAAGTCTGGTGCAGAGCTGGAGGAGACTCTCAAGGCAGCACGTGCCATTGTTGGCCATTTCCGACAGTCTGCGAGTGCTCAGAGGCAACTGGAAGCTATCCCACCTCGTCACGGGCTGCCAGTTTACAAGCTTCTGCAAGATGTTCTCACCAGATGGAACAGCACATTCTACATGGTTGAGCGACTCTGAGCAGCGGAGAGCTGTCAGCGAGTTCTTCGAAGACAGCACGAAGCACTACCTTGCGCCACGGCAATGGGCTCTGCTCAAGACCATGGCAACCGTTTTGAAGCCGTTTGAGGAGGCAGCACGCCTCTTCTGCATGGACACGTCGACGCTGGGACAAGTGTTGCCCCTCCTCACATTCATCGAGAGAACAGTCAGCCACACTACGACAGGTGCAGAGCTGGACACCCCGGCGTCCTGCCTTGCGTCATGCCTGCTCAATGAACTGAGCCTCAGTCGACATTTGAATGCTGTGAAGACAGATGTTCAGTACTGGGCTGCTACCCTACTGGATCCTCGTTTCTGGGACACACTTTCCACTCGCACAAGCGAAGAGGCCTCTGCATCCCCAAAATTGGAAATTGTGCGAAGCTACCTACAGCAGAGACTCCAGGATGTCCATAGCCAGGCATGCAAGGACAAGAGTGCGGCTGAATCATCACCCCAGAGCGCCCCCAGCACCTCCTCAGGCAGCTCACCACCCAGTAATTTTCACTCATGGTATAACACATCAAGCACAACAACTCCCAGGCCACGACAGGAAAGGCGGCAAACCATAACGGTCGTCAAGGCGCAACTTGATGCCTTCCTGGAAGACGAGGAAGTGGAATGCTACAACTCGCAGAGCAATCCCACCGTCTACTGGGAGAAAAAGCGGTACCTGTGGCCTGACCTGTACACCGTAGCTGTTGGATACCTTGCCTGCCCTCCAACCAGTGTGTACTCCGAGAGGGTATTCAGCACTGCAGGAGCCATCGTGACCGACAGAAGGAACCGTCTCACACCGAAGAATGTGGCAACCCTCAGTTTCATTCGCATGAACAGGGAATGGATCCCCAACATTCTGCCTGCAAGAGTAGCCAACAGCCTCAGCAGTGCAGCAGAGACAGCACAGGCCAGCGCAGCTGAGGAGGAACTGTCTGAACCGGAAGAAGAGCCTTTTCTGGAAAAGATGATCTTTGAGAGTGGCGACTGCTAAAGTGCCCTTGCATCACTCCCAATAGCCTATAACATACTGTTTCAAGTTGTTAATTTTCCTGCGAACGATAAGCGGCAACTGCAGTAAAACTAAGCACACTACTCAAGGGCCACGACGGAACACACAAACCACAACGGTCGTCAGTGCACAAGCTGATGCTTACAGGAAGACGAGGAAGTGGAATGCTTAATTAACTTGCGAAGCAATCTCATCATCTATACTAGAAGGAAAAAAAAATACAGGTATAGCCACACTTAGCTACAACAAGCAGTTCGTGGTTTTTCCGTCCTCTAATTGCCGACATAGCAGGTGTGCTTACAAATACGCCACATGCGGGATGCAGTGAACTTGTTCTTCCAAACTGCGCAACGTTTTGGAGTGCACTTTCTTTGTGGGTGCTGGTAGGACAGGAGAACCACGGACTGCTTGTTGTAGCTAAGTGTGTTTAGGGGTGTACCTGTACTCTGACCTGTACACCTTAGCCACTGGATATCTTGCCTGCCTGCCAATCAGCATGTGTACACAGGGGGCGTAGCTACCCTGCAGGGGCCTTCATGATCGTCAGAAGGAACCGCCTCACACTGCAGAATGTGGCCATCATCAGCTTCATTCAGATGAGCAGGGCATGGAGGCATAGGCAAGCACAGCTGGAACAGTCTGAACCGCAAGAAACATTCCTGGAAAAGCTGACCTTTGAGTGGCGATTGTTTATGTGTTAATGAACCACTCCTAGTCCTTTTAACTTTTACTGTTTCGACGTGTTTATTTTTCTGCAAGAGAAGCAGCGAGTGCAATAAAACTATTATTTATTTCTGACAACACTTGCTTGGACAGGTAGTTCCAGGAGCATTGAGTATGGTTAAGCTCCTGCGAGAAATGCAGATTGGTATTCGAGATAGTTAGTGTTGCAAACCACGAGCGGCGCACCTGAAATGGACTAAGCCCTTGGCCCGTTTCTTCTAGTATCTGTTTTGTTGCTTCCGAAGATGTGCAACGCGTAACCTTTCACGGCCGACTTGCTGCCGAGAACGGAGAACAAGTGCAAATTAGCGAGGTTTTCCTTTGCCACCGGTGCCGGAACCGTGCGTGCCGGTACGCGGTCGAAGTTGAGACGAGCAACATTCATCTCGCTCTCGCGCCTTACAGGTAGACACACGCAGCTCTAAAGAAGGAGGCGAATCCTTTCCTTACCTGAATATATTTATTGTGCGCTGCGCCACATTATTAATAATACACTGCCTTTCGCTGCATTTTGCCGATCACCGCGAAATCGCAGAGAAACCGAGACCGTGCATTGGTTAGGCCTACGTCAACCACACCGATCAGCTCAGCTGGACCGGTCGCGTGCCAGGGTTTAACAGTGCAGTGCATACTATACGTTGAAATAAACAAGACGAAATCTGGTAATATGCAGTAACAATACCTAAAAAGAAAACACAACTAACCGTATTCGCGAGGTTTACGACAAGTTTCACGCTGTCGACTGCAACCTGCGACGAACCTGGCGAATCTCCGAATCGCCCGAATATTCGTCGCGGGAAGTTCGGAAATTTCCGAATCTGTCCGAATCCGAATCTCCGGTGATACGTCCCATCACTATTAGATTCAAATAAGAACGATATAATAACAGTATAAAATTTCTTAGAATATATAAGAACCATACAAGGAATTTGTGAAAAGTCTCTTATAAGTTCTTTTATGGTATTTATAGTCTTCTATATCTCATATAGTTCTTAAATAGTTATCATATGTTTTTATATATATTGTATGAAGCATTTGTTTATTGGACACAATAAACGAATGACTTTTCAACTAGGGGTACGGTCTGTTAAAAAAAAAAACGTGTGGTTTTAATTGTTGACGTCTGTTGAGAGGTTTTTACGTATAATAACGATATCGGTGTCTGCATCAACAGTAAGTACCGCGCCACAATTTTGCGACGTCCTCTCGTCTTACTGGAACCTGGGATTTGGGCAAAACTTATTCATCATTTGAAGTTCTGTCTGCACTTGATAACGTCAGCTTAAAACAGCCTTTTCCGGTAAGTCAGTGTTTCTGTCAAAAACCATTTGTTTACGCTTAGAAATCAGTAGAATGGAATTGCACAGTTCAGCCTTTCCGTGAGTGGGGTTGAACCGAGTGTTTGCATTGCAAGGATTTAAGAGGAATGTAATTGTAGGTAGCTATAATTATCCAAAACTAAGGTCGAACGGAAAGGGGTGCCCATTCTGCAGTACTGAGTTTTACCACTTGGACCGCCTGGCTCCCTACTCGCATTGTCTGGCTCAACGATCGAAAATCTCCAACCATGTTCGTCCTCGATATGATACGCTACAACACAGTGATGGGAGCGCTCAATAAAAGCGCGAAGCTCGCAGAGTGCTTCGCAGCAACAGCCTCTGCCACTGGCGCGGTTTACGTTTTGCCAGCCTCAATAGTGTTCGCAGGCGTATCACTCATATCCGGCCGCCACAGCTGTCGGCACCTTGGCCTGGGACACCATTACCGTGATTATCCGTTTGTCACCATGAATATCACTATTGATGGGGTCCACTTATACATTAAATATTAAAAATGACACTCGCCGTGTAATACTTGTTGCCACGCCCTCAGCAACTTTTGTGTGTGCAACTAACCCTCATGCAACTCATTATGTGCAATTCGCCGACAAGCAGCTCACCGTGTGCAACAAAAATAGAACTCACTGCATTTAAACCAAAGCAGCCACAGCATGCAACTGAACCCGCGCCACACCCAAGCAGCCGATTCACCGCGTTTCCTTCTCAACCTAGCAACTACCCATGTGAAACCGAACGCGGCGACGCAAAGCAATTGCAGCGTCCGATTCGCATTGTCTGGTTTACTCCGAGCCTTCACGGACTGCATCTCAACACAGCAGACACAAGGAAAACCCTCAGCAGGGCGATTTTAATGTGAACGACATTTTTATGATCCTCCCGATACTCCTGGCCCTCGCGGGGTGTCCGCGCACCCCGCGAGGGCCAAGCGCTCCAACTAAGGTCACACCAAGCGCTCCAACAGGCAACAACATATATCAACCACACTCATTTACGAGGCGCGGGACATACGGCAACCCTTTACACAGTATTATCATTACGTTCCACTTCTCTATACTCTCGCCACTGGGGAGAATTTCCGAAGCTTGCTCGCTTCCACGGTGCCACAAGCAAGTCGAACTCCTCACCCGGGATGTTTGCTGCGCAGAAGAGATGTCTGAATTGTCTGAGAACCATGAATGAGTGTCAAAATGAACATCACGGCGCTCCCCGAGGGGGCTCTGCCTCCAAAGAGCGAGAGAGACAAGCAGGGACCACTGGGCAGAGCGTACGAAACCTTCGTTCGCAGCTAAATTCACCACGTACTAAAGTAGTTCAATAAAATATATTTGCTCAAAATATCAAATACCTACACTTCATGAAAACGCGAGGAGACATAGCCATTGATTTCTTTGCCGTAATTGTCTCAAAAATCCCCAATATAAGATCACACGATATATGTTTTTCTAATAAAGTCCGACCAAACATTGCGACATGCCTTCTCGGCCTAATCGTCCTAAGACACTAGAAATGTAAATTGTGTATTGTCTAGTACTCTTTTGAAACGCGAGGAAAAATCGCGACGTGAATATTTTAATTTAAGCATTCGAGAATACCTAAATTCCAACTTGTAAAGCGGGAGAATATTTTCCCTTTTTATATTTATCTAAAAAATGGGTATACCGCAATGTTTGGTCGTTTCTGTTTATTAGAGAAAAAGGTCCTGGAGGATTGATATATTGTGTGTTCATTGTTGCTGAGGGCAGGTAGATTTAGCGTCCGCCATAGAGAGGCGATCTCAAAATGCTCTCCAGTGCCCTTTCGGAAACGAAGGATGTGGCGAGTCCCCGAGCGAATCATTATCCTTCCAAAAAGAACGAGATCGCACCGCTAGCAACGCCAAAGAAACTATCTCGAAGCAAGGTGAACGAACATAATTATCCACACTCTTAAAAAAATGGATGTAGGTTTTTCTCTCTGAAGGAGAAATTGGAGCTGTGGCCCACGTTCCTTCAGATACACAGAAACTATTCTCCTTGAAAACAGGTAAGCAAAAATATTTCGCCGTCGGAGCCTTATTACGGCGAGAGCTAATCTAGCTCAATAAGGCTTCACGAGGACGATACGTCTATAATACAGGGCTAAAGGAGCAGTAAATTAAAAGCGCAACACAAGATTTCCCCAAGCTGCATTTCTTCCCGAAGCCCGCTTGACCCGCAGGTAAAAATGAAAGCCGTTTACAATTCCCTGTAACGCCGTTTAGAGCGCAGCTCTTGAGGAGGAAGATGGAAGCGTACTGAGGGATAGTTGACTCCCTGAGGTCACGTGACCTCAAGGGGGTCACGTGACTTCAGGGGGTCACGTGACCTCAGGAGGTCACCCCCACCAGGTCACGTGACCTGGTGGGGGTGACCTCGTGAGGTCAAGTGACCTTAAGGGGTCACCTGACCTTAAGGGGGTCACGTGACCTGGGGGGTCACGTGATCTCGCGGTCACGCCGACGCCGACGCCGACGCCGACGCCGACGCCGACGCCGCTCAAGCCGGGAACGGCCCCTAAGAGCTGCGCTCTAAAACAAATAAAAGAAATCTGCGTATCGAAAGCGTTTGCTCAGTCTTCTCGTCCTCAGCCGTACATTGTTGAACGGAAGCATCCCAATACAGAGTTACTTAGACCACTTGACGTCTTCACATTGCTGCTCCTTGTGCCATAACTTCTTCGCGAGCACCGCATATAGCAGGGGAGTGGTAAGATATTCGCGGAAACCCGAAAATATTGCGAAGCATGAGAGAAGGCTTAATCCCACTCCACCACATGGCAGGGACAAGCAGAGTAATTGTAAGTAGCTAGGCTAGGTTGCTCTTGGTACCGCCCATTTCACGTGCCACACAAATAATTTTACTTGCGCACGCCAATATTGCCCTTCGGTTACCTTTATTATAAACACATGTAAACGCATTACCCGTGCCAGAACCACCGCCTGAAGATATACAACGAACGCAGGCAAATACACAGCACATACAAACATCTTCGTGAGCGTACACTACCCTGATTAGTACTTCCGCGCTCTGCGCATTCACATTTTTTTTCGTCGTTTTGAAAGTTCATATGTTCTCGGTCAGCACCTTGGCATCAAATAATAGTTACAGAAATTAATTTCTTTTTCTGTAATGTCACACATTTGCATGTATTAATAACAATAATAATGCTTTATTCGGTTTCTAATACCCGGGTGACAGTAGAAAGGCTATTGCCCATGCCATAGAGGCTCACTGTACCACTACACACACATACACACATACATACAAAAAAGAAAGAAAGAAAAGCTTGTACACTGGGATTTGGGTCTGATTGAGTGTCACTGATGTCACATCACAGTTCTTTGAGGTGGAGGGTTGCACATTTGCGCAGTTCTTTTAGGTCCTCTTTGCTTTCGAATGTCCCTTGTGTGACGTCACTCGGGAGGGAGCGCCAGAGCTCAATGGCTCTCGGAAGGAGTGTGCTTCTGTGACGCTCCGCCCGTCCAAGGAGGGGTTGTAGCTTGTCGGCGTGGTTCTTCCTCGCATACTCTAGAAGAGGTGTAGGAGGGCCACCCAGCCTGCAGGCTAGGAGGAGAAGCGAAGCCACCTGCCTACGGAGAGACAGGCAGTTCCACCCCACACTTCCGAGAAGTTACGGGCAGCCAATATCTCTGTATCGCTTAAGCTGCGATGGTGATTGGCGACACAGGATAACGTAGGCCGCGCGCCGTTGTACACTCTCCAGTGAGGCAATTGCAGCGACCTGTCTGGGGCTCCACACTGACGAGCAGAACTCAAGCTTCGAGAGCACTAGTGCAGTGTATAAACTCCGCAGTGCTTTTGGGCCGGCCCCCCTTGACACTCGTTGTATGAAACCCAGCGTGCGTCGCGCTTGCGAGAGCACCTCGGCAATGGGGGGGGGGGGGGGGGGGGGGGGGATTAAAGCAGGAAAACAAGCCAAAAGCTCGTAGGTGGCCCCCGACCCAAGCTGCTCCCAGACAGAAATTTGGATGTGTTCTCCGTCGAAACCCGAGCCGCTGCCGCAAGCCAGCCGCAAGAGTTTTGGAGCGATCACCGTCGCCCGTAACAGTAAGGACCACACATTCTATCGGACGACGCCCAGCGGGACGCAGCAATACCCGGAAACTTCATATAATTCCCATTTTAGCGTGACCTTAAAATGTTTAATTAAACAAACATCTTAACTCAACCGTATCGTTAATTGGTTTACCCTCAAACACTAGCATTTTACAAGAGGGACATATTATGGGATTCCTTTATTTCATTCTTGCCCATATTGTGTCGAATATGGAAAAAAACAAAACGTAAATAGGTCACCAAACTGATCATCATGAAACGGAAGCGAAGAAAAGACGTACACCAGGCAAGCAACGAGGCCACTTCAACAAACAACCTTGTTGGCGACAAGGAAGCCAACAAAAGCAAGATGCGCAAAGTGACTGGGACGAACCTGCAGGGCGTGCCTGCCATCTCGAATCCAAAGCCAGAGGTGTATAATGAAACACCGCCTGAAAGAGGCAACGCAGGAATCTCGAACGCGCACGGAAGGCCCCCGAACGACAACGGTAGCTCCTTCGACTTCCATGCATTGCTGGAAGAGACCATCAAGAAGGCAGTACGCGAAGTGATGAGCGGTGCTGCACAACTCTAGCTAACGCAACAACGACACGCCACACCGGACGTTACGAGTGCAACCGACGGTCGGCTGGCCACAGTGAGCTCCCAGCTTGTGCCAGTGTACGGTCACTCGACCAAGAGAGCCAACGGTGGAGGCATGGATGAGCATGGTGGAACGGGTGGAACGACAAGCAGACGACTCGCTTCGCCCTCGTTAAACTTCAAGGAGGGGGGAATACATGGTACGACGGACTCATGACAGCACAGCAATCTTGAAAGGAGTGAAATACCGAGATGAGGGTGTTTTCATCGAACACCTGATTCAAGGGGTGGTTCTCATTTGAACCCGTTCGCATTTCTACCTTCTCGTTTTTACCTTCTCACTTCAACCCAGCGCAAAACAACTTTCGCGTTTCTTCCTTTCTCATTTAAACCGTTCTTAAAACAAACTTTCGGGTTTTGACCCTTCTCAAAACGATTTTTCTCTTTTTAGCCTTTCTCATTTCAAATTTTCTCAAAACATACTTTCTGGTTTTGACCATCGTCAGAAAACTTTTCTCATTTTAACCTCTCTCATTTCGAACCCAAATTAATCTAACATCATGATCTCGCCATGTTTCTGCGGTATTTATGGCGAATTCGGGTAATTAATTGCCTTTGAGCCCTTGCCTGTGGCACCGGCGACCAAAAACGCGCCAGCGGCGCATCACGTCTCCACCAGAACGCCAAGCACAATGAACTGGCGTTTTTATTTGACTGGGTCGCGAGTGAGCTCTGTTAACTTCTTCTTCGGTCATTCTATGGTGCCATGAGCACTCTGCATACGCCAACAACATAAATTACGACTCTTTGAGATGTGTGTAAACAGAAGCGGCTTCACAAAACTTTTCAAAATATTGGCATTACCACAGTCCGTATAGCTGACAGAATATTAAAATATAAAATCAATGAAAAGGCAGATGTATAAATCAGTGCGGTGCTGCCCGCACGCGCGTCAAATTTCAATAAACTTTGGATTTTTGATTAACTGTTGCCACGGAGGCTTGCCAGCTTCGCTTTCCATATTCTGTTTACTGTTGCTAGAGAGTTTTCGTAGATCGTTCCCATGACTCCGACAACGATACCCGATACTCCGCCACCGCCTCCTTTGCGCATGCATAGTATCGTTATCGGGGCTATCGGGGGTATCGGAGCGATCTACTAAAACTCTCTAGTACCTTTTTTGGACTCCTCAGTCTTCTCATTGCACCCACCCTCCTTGAAATTGTAATACGCGTTCAAGTTTCAAACTGCATCACTATGCATACTTTTTTTTTCAGCGGTGTAATACTTTGTTATTACAGAGTTGTAAAATAAAGCGATGTATGATGTAGCCCGTTGCTCAGAGCAAACATACCTTGCTCAGGCTGGATAAATTCTTCCAAACATGTTGACTTTCTTTGAAACATAAATTATCTTTCTCTTCGTTGTTTTTGCTATCTTCTCTCAAACCACAAAAGGGTGCATATCTCGACGGCTTCGTTTTCCACTCGAACCCGCTATTTGCCGCCTCAGCGAGCATTGTTTCTTTTGGTTACCTATCCTGATTCGGATCTCATGATACCGGATACAGTATGGCAGACAAGCTGCCCGACCTCTTGCAGTTTGGGAAAACTTCTGCTGGTAAATTGCCGGTACACGCCTGAGAAGCGCAACCCGAAAAGCTTGCACCCGCCAGACTTTTACCACGCGAACGCCCTTGCCGAAGATATGGGAAAACTTTTTATCAGGGAAAATGACCATCCGAATTGGCCGTTACATGCAATAACACACGACTAGCACAATGATCCATCCGTTCCAAACGACGACATCGTAACGACATACAGCGACAGAAGAGAAATGAAGTACCGAATCTGCGCTAGCACTTTTGAAACCACGTCACCATGTGACCACGTAGCTACGTCAACAGACTCGGGGTGGCAAGCAGAGGTAAAGAAAATTGTTTCATGTGCTATGCAAGAGATGGTGCCGCTTCGCTTCATCTTCAACCTTCATCCTCAACTGTTTTTCCTTCTTTATAAACCTCGCTACGGTGTTCAAATGACAACGGGTTCAAATGAGAAAGGGTCGAAAAGCGAAAGGTTAATACGCGAAGGGTGTTTTGCAAATGGGTACAGACGAGAAGGGTTCAAATAAGAGTGGGTTGTTTCAAGATACACCCGATTCAAGCATCTTTTTCGAGAGATGGAGTCGCGTAGCAAACAACGCAAAAACGCAACGACGATGCAACTTGGACGTCGAGGCCTGCAATGAATGCCTCGTGACAGGGTTACACGCCGAGGACATGATGCAATTGTTGAGTGTCCCCGAGTAAGACAGCCACGAAGAACGCCTGCGTTGTATCAAGATATAAGACGAACAGGTGGACAGTGTCAGACAGATGCAGCCAAAGATATCCAAAAACTGATCGACCAAATCTCGTTACAAGAAGCCTGTGAAGAGCGCGTCAACTAGCAGAAACAACGCCCTGCGTGAATTCAGCGGAAAAAGTGAATCCCTCTGCTTCAGTTGTTCTGTATACGTACATTTTTTCAGCTGGATGCCCCATTCCTAGAATGAAACCTCGTAGTGATATAACCCATCGAACAGCACACCAACCGAAAGACTGCTGCCTGAGACCTGGCAAGTCGGACACATTTCGAAAACCGGGAGCCGTCCTCACCCAAAAGTGCGAGCGCGGGAAGTCAGCGAAAAAAAAAAAAAAAAACGAACCCAAAGCGAAGTATTTTATGAAAGCGCTTTGAAACAGAAAAAGAGGTCAACGCTTTCACTGATATCGGCAGCCAGTGTGTGACTCTTTAAGAAAGGGACGCGATATCTTTGGCGTTCATGTATGACAAGCTCCCTTATCATTTAACGATTAGCGGCTACGGAAAAAGACAGAGGACGCCACAGGACAGCGCAAGATTTATGCTGACGGTCAACCAGTTCACAAAACAGTCGCACTTCACGATCATTAGCAGAAAAGAAACCTTCCGATTCCGAGGAGGGCAAGGAATCTGGAAAGGAATATGGAACCCTGCGAAGCATCTAAATCCCCGATCTTGCGCCGCGCCGAGTGAGCCTCTGGGAGAAAGAGGCTGCGGTAACTCCTCCAAATTATATGGGCTTTGTAATCCTCCATTCGAGCGAGGAGTCAATAGAAGAAATCTTCCTTGGCCGACAGCACTGTGGAAGGTAAGATGAGGAGGACGGTATCATGAGTGGTGCTCTGAAGAAGAACTGCAACGAAGAATACTTCCTGCCAGTGGCGAACGTTGCAAGTTTCGAGATCTCGTTTACAGAAGAAAAACGAGTCGTTCGAGCCGAGTGGTGCAACGAGGAGTGTAAACCAGCAGTGGAGAGTGTGCGCTGTGGCGAAAAAACAACACTACAACATGATTCAGGCACAGTACCTCAACATAAGCAAACATGTGACGCCAACGCAACGGTACATACTCGTCGGTCTGCTCCACGAATGCCGTGAGTGCTTTGCCACATCTTTGCCTAAAATTAGGACCACCAATGTAGCCGAGATTAAAATTGAGCACACGAAGGACACTCCTGTAATGTATAGGCTTTATCGTCGTGCACACTCTGACACGTAGAGACGTACCAAGGCATTATCGAGGAACTAAAGGAGGCAGGCGTTGTCTAAGATTAAAAGTCTGACGTCTCGAACCCTATCCCACTAAAGGCAAAAAAGACAGGAGAAGCGGCAATGCGTTGACTTCTGAGCTCTCATCAAAATTACCAAGAGGAACAGATATCCGCTCCCTCCGATTGACTACAAGATTGACAGGCTCCACGACAAACGATTGTTCACGAGTTTCGGGGAGTATAGCAATACTTGAATCGCGATACTTCAACTTGTTATTTTTCTTGGGTACTTTTAACTGTTACTCAATACATTTTGTAAAGTAAGTGAAAAAATAACCTAAACACGTTTTTGAGAAGTGAACTAAAAAGTGTCTGCAAAGACACAGATAGTTTTCGCGAAAAATGCATCCTATTTTGTGAACACTGGAAGGGGGTTATATTATGTGTGAAAATCGTTTTCACATTAAGACGCGAGTGACCACCGGTAGGTACTGTCTGACCGGGACTACAGGCGACGTTTGTACTGGTCGACTTGCCGTTTCCAAGCGACCGTGAGCCTAAGATCCGCGGTCGAGTTTTTTGTTCTTTCGTTCAATAAAAGAATAACAAAAAAATCTAACCGAATTTAGAGATGTTTTTGTGCTGTTTTCGTTCACTCCTTGTTCGATACTAAGTCACATTTACACTATATTCAATTCCAAATTGTTTAGCCTTCCGCTCTCCTCTTACCGTAATGGATCCGTCTGTTCATTGGTATCTCCCTCTACTCTCAGCTGACAAAGTAGAATAATAAAGCTCTTAAAGGCCGAAGTACAACCTCGGTTTTCTGCAGGGAAGATAATCCTCTTAGCGCTGCCCCTCTCCTAAGCTGCGAGAGGGAGCCAGGTTGGGGCAAGGTAAAAAATGGAGAGGACAAAGGAAAGGAGGAGGTGGGCAAAAATGGAAAGTGCGAAGTGTTGGTCTGCCTTTGAGAAAAAAACAAAGGTAACAAATATAAATAGTAGCCATTGTGTGTTGCCATCAATATCTTCATACTTAAGTAAAAACAACGAAAGCATTTTGAAAGTAACAAACTTACTATGACGAAGTGACTATCACTATAACGCGTAACATTTATTTTTAAGTAACTGTAATAGTGACTTGCATACATTTTTTACAAACTTTTTGTCACTGTAAATAATTTGTTTATAAAACTAACTTATGCAAACTGTTGTTCATTAGCCTCGACCTCGCGTCTGGCTACTATCAGGTGCAACTTCTCAAGGAAAGCCGAGAGAAGACCAGATTCATCACCCCGGACGGACACTATGAATTCAGCCGCATGGCTTTTGGCTTGGTAGACGCACGGATCGTGTTCCAGCGCATTGTTCAAAACTCTTTTCGGCTCCCTCAGAAACACGAAGGTGATGGCTTATATTGACGACCTGTTGATCCCCTCGTGTACACTTCAGGAGGAGCTGGTCCTTCTACGTGCGATTCTCAAGGTTCTGAGGACCACTGGTCTCGCGGTGCAACTAAATGCGTGTTGTTTCTATCTAGACAAAATCACCTACTTTAATGTGGGATCTCGACCTCGAGCATTAAACCCAACAACCTCAAGTTATATGGCCTCTCCGATTTCCCAGTTCCGACGCACGTCCATAACCTCTGACGATTTCTCGGATTGTGCAACAATTTCCGCGGCTTTGTGGCTGGATTTGCCACAATATCGAAGCCACTCACCACGCGGCTTCGTAACGGAGAGGATTAGCACTGGATGACCGATCAGGAGTCTGCGCTCCGGGGGCTGCACAGCTGACTAATGAGTGAGCCTACGTGGCATAATACATACATAGTGCAAAAACGGAGATTCACACAGACGCATGTAAGTTTGGCCTCAAAGGAGTACTTGTATGAAGGTTGATGGCCACCGTACGACGCAAGATGGCGAGTGATATTACACTTATGAACTCAAGGCATTAGTAGTTGTGTGGAGAGTTGACAAGCTTAGGCCGTACTCGTATGAAACCTAGTTTGTTCCGGTCACGGATTGGAACTCCTTGCGAACCACGCTGTCGAAGAAGTACCTAGTGCAACGAATACGCAGGTGGCACCTGCGGCTACTGGACTACACTTTTGAAGCGCAACATCGACAGGGAAATAAGATGGCCCGCGTCAACGCTCTCAGCAGGGCTCATGTGTCGGAGCCTTAAGATATAGATGTCTTAATCGGCGCCAGTGTTTTTGCTACAGAGCTGTTCGACGACGATTGGTTGGTGTTAGCTTATCAGACAGATCTAACGTTACAGGAAATCAAGGAAAGCCTAAAGAAACCCTAAAATACAAAAGAATCGCAGCGTATCAAGAAGGAGTACGCAATCTGAGAGGGAAAGCTTCTCAAGAGAGATATCTCTGCTGGAAAAGGGCGTCTAGTCTGGGTACCGCTTCGAGGAGCTCGAAGGCAGATTGTGCGATGATGTCACGAGGGTGTCGGACACTTCATTCTCGCCAAGATCATAGATTTCCTCACCAAGTTGTACTTGTTTCCCAGGATGCATCCGTACGTGAGACAGCATCATGCCTGCTGTCTTGAGTGATTGTATATTGATGTTATGTCCGGAAAAAAGTCTTGCAAGCTAAAACAGCATCGAAAAAGCGGCCATTCTATTTGACATTCGCCACGTGGACCATTTAGGTGAATTGGTAAGCAGCACCATTGGCAACACAGATAATATTGACACAGCAAATGGCCTTACGATGTTTGTCTTCCTTCGAGCCTTGAAGAACACTTCGCCGGGCTAGGCGATGAATTTTGTCGAGGACCTGTTCGTCACTTTCGGAGCCCCGCGGAGGTTGTTTACCAACCAGGGAAACGCATATATCAGTCGACAGTTTGTACAGTACTGCAAGACTGCCAACGTCATCCACGCTAACTATGCAACCTGCACGGCTTGAGCTAACGAGCAGGTCGAGAGATATAACAGAATGAAAACACCCATCATTGGCAGTTTTTCAAAGTGGAGCGATGGAAATCACTGAGGCGAAGCCCTAATTCAGGTCTGGTGGAGTATCAATAACACGGTGAACCGAGCGAGCAAAAGGACGCCCTTCACTTTGCTTTTCAACTTTTTCTCCCGAAACACGGCAGGCGATGAAGTCGAGAGCACGCTCGCGCTCAAGTTCGAGGCTACTGTATTCAAGCTCCGGGAAAGAAAAGAGAGAACATACGGCAAGGCCAAGAAAAGCAGAAAGAAATGACAAAAAGAGATGAGTTGCGGCTTTCAACAATGCAGGAGATATGGAGTTTCTCGAGCGTAAGCCAGTGGCAACGGGAAAGTCACGGAAACTGAGTTCATAATGCAGGGTCCCATACATTGTTGGGGAAAGCTACACCCCGATAGGTTCAGAATCTCCCTAGAATTAAGGCTCACAGCACTTCTAGGAGAGACTAAGAGCTGTTGACAAGATGGTTCGCTTCGCTCTCGGTGTTGAGGGTAGCGATGCGGAGCAGTCGCCTGACTCTGAATGCGAATATACGCAAAACGCGACTTAAGATTCGCATGGTAATTTTGAGGACATAATCCGGCAAGATTCCGACCCGGGGCGGTAGAAAGACCGAGTGTAAGGGATCAGGATATTGAAGTCAGAATATAAGTCAAGACATCGCATGTGGCACCCAACACCAGCAGGTCCCACACAGAAGTTTGGATACGGTCCCTGACAAAATCCGAGCCGTTGGGGCAAGCCAGCCACAATAGTTTCGCAGCGATCACCCTTGCCTGTAGAAGAGAGTGGGCACATATTTCATCAGACAACGCCCAGCGGCACGCAGCACCGCTCCACAACCTTTATATAATCCCTCTTTTAGCGTATCCCTCAAAGTTTTAATCAAACAAACATTTTAATCTAACCGCGTCGTAAATTGGTTCCCTCCCAAACGTTAACAATATTTTCAAACCGCTCAGGGGGTGAATCTCTTACTAAAAGGAAGAGTTCATAGCGTAACTTTTTGAAAGCCGATAAAACAAGCCACTTCACTGCGGTTCCAAGCCGTTTGTTGGTTCCCAGCACAGCGTAACTTAGAACGGCTTGAAGAACACCCTTTTTCTGCCGTAGTACTTTTTTATATTTTTGATGTTCCCGTGCAGCTGCGATTGTTGTCTTGAATTAGTATCTGTAGAGGGGTTACTTAATCAGGTCGAAGCGATGGTTCACGGGCAGGGAAATCATTTTTAGACAAACATGAATACAGTGAAAGTCGCGACTTGCGGTGGGTGTTAGGTGTTTGGAGCTACGCTTTGATGAGCTCGAAATCTTCAAGCGCTCTTTCCAGCGCACCTCCTAAGGGGCAATTTCTCCAGGAACCGCAATATTTTTAAACCGCATAATAAAGGTTCTTTTTGTCGATTTTACCTACCATCCTTCTTTAATAGTAAGATTCCAAACTGTAAAAATGTGTACCTTCCCTCATATTTGAACACTGTTCAGTCGTTTCTCTAGAGCGCAACCGAGCTCAGGGAGGGAAAAGCAGGACATCGATAACGACAGTCACATTGCCCACAGAATGATAGAAGCTGCGGTTCAGACCAGCGTTCCCACATGATTTTCCACAGGTCGATCCATTAGACCGGAATCTATCAAATGGACTGAAAAACTTTAAAGTAAATAAGATTATCAATCTGCGACACGCGCCCCCTCTGGACACGGCCCGACCAGAGGCATCAATGCACGACTTTTTAGATCATCTTGCGGTTACACTACCAATACTCAAACACAAGCTCACATCGGCGACAATTCTAGTCGTCGTTCACAACGTGCAACACTGCCATCGCGATGTTGCTGCTATGTTGCAGTCGCGCCGAAATACAAAACCAGGTTGATAGTCGGCTGCCTCACGGCATTAAGAAAAATCTCCGAGCACTGCACAGAAGGCACGCTGGCACCCGGCAGCAAAACATGTCTGTCTTTGACGCAGTTTCCGCAATTTATATAACTTGGTCGACTTTTTCATGTCGTATGTATAGATTCGCAATTTTGAAACGGCCATTTTGGCAGAGTGCTCATAGCGCTGCTGCCACTTCTCGGAAATTCGTTGTTTTAACGGCTTAGTTTGCGCGTTTAGCCGAACTAGTGTTAAACACGTCAAAGCAACAGCGAACTCCAGCGTCTTAAGAGTGCGAGACAGAATTACAGCCCTCCTTCGCTGCCACTGAGGCTCAATCAACTAAACAACGTTTACAATAAAAAGGGGCGTGACGTATTCGAAAAGCAAAAGCGAATAAAGATGAAGCGGGATGGTGGAAGTTTTCTTCTGTCTGCCTGGAGAAAAGGAAAATGTTCTGTTCCTCCAATCTCGTGTCTGCTTGGGGTACGCCAGTAGAACGGAAGAAAACAAGCCGTTACTATCTTTTTACTCCTGTTTTTTTTAGAGGGCTGACCCTTCTTTGTTTGGCCTCTCAGTGTTTCTAGGAACAGTCGTGCGTTGTTAAAATTGCAAGCACTTCTCTCTACTTTTTCTGTTGTCACTGGCACTAACAAAATGCCAAGCATGACTTAAAATGTGCAACGACACTAATCACTGAAAAAGAGGAGAAAAAAGGACAAAAGTGGTGCGCGACTAACAACATCCGTCTGGTCGTGATATCGAACCAGGTACCTCTCAATTTCTAGTGCTGCGCTCTACCAACTGAGCTAACGAGCAGTTGGATGTAAGTTAAGAAAACGGATTTGAACAGCTGCCTCCACTTTAGCACCAACAAGTGAGAACAGCTGCATTTTAAGGTAGTGATATGCAAATAAAGCAAAGGGTGCAAGGGGCGAGCCGAACAAGAATAAGAATTATAATTTCTAGAGAAGGGGAACAAGCAAAACAAAGAAAATGCACAAATCTGCAAACACAGCAAGGTGACTGTTGCGCTAGTAAAAAACGAATCCGCCTTGTCTCGGTGTCAAAACTGAGACCTCTCTATTGTTATCATTTGATAGAGCGTTTTACTGCAAATGAAGAGGTCCCCGGTTCGCCACCAGGACCAGGCAGATTTTTTTTCTGTCGCACACCAATCACCTAGCTATGTTTGGAGATTTCCGTTGAACTGTTTTTTTTTTCCCTTGTTCTTCTTCGCCAGGTGAATATTATTGTCATTGTTTTTCAGAGCGCTTGCACCTCTGCATTAATTGAATTGCCTACTTAAAATGTCCCCGTTTGATGCTTCGTCCTAGGCCATCGTTTCAGCGAACACCAAAATCTTATCGGCAGTGATAGCAACCTGCTCAAAACACGCCACGCGCTGCCTTTCTTAAGGCGCCAGGTACTATTCATGACTTCGTACGTCGTGCTGTTCGTGTTTCATGGGAAGAGACAGTAACACTCCAAGGCGTGGCTTGATATTCTAGGACGCCCATCAATAATTATAACACTATTAGCTTTCATGGCCAATTTTAACAGTCCCAAAACGTATTACATTAGAATATCGAGATTAACATTAATGATATTAATAATAATATTAGTAATATTAATATTATGACGGTATCAGCAGTGGCAGTGGCTTCCACTCCTACTGCTGACATGTGTTGATATTGTGCATGGGTTCCATGTCTACAGATGAAAACGTCGTATCTGCTGCGTGCAGTGAACGGCTTCCAAAAATAAATACACTACTGTGTCGTATATAATTTCAGTTATCATTTAAGCAAGTGCTTCGGTTTCTGAGAGTTTGAACAAAAAAGAGTGTCGCTTCTGAGAGAAAGCGGAAGTGTCCCATGTTTAAACAAATTGAAGGCGACACGCAACTCATAAAAACAAAACAAAATGAATCCAAGCAGTGTTCCGAAAAACAAAAAAACACAACAAAAATTAACAAAAAGTTATCTGCTGTAGTGATGCTTCATGCAAAGCATGACTCACTAATGGAAAAAAATACAAGTGTCGATTGAATTGAACAATTAGTTGAACTGATGTCCGATAGCCACGACAAGCTACCATCTCAAAATCAACCGCAGCGAAAAACAACATTAAAAACGCATCACGTAACTTTAATTAGAAAAATACAGTAAAATGAGACCGACCAGGCGTGAAATAAAAAAAATCTGGATTAGTAGAGCTGATGTAAAAATATTAGGAATGACTATGGACTAAAACTTGCGCAGTATGCTAAAAACCCTAGCAGACCAACTCGAAATGCAAAAGATCGCGGTGCAGAATATTGAAGCAGTGCACCGACTTCATTACACATGCAAAAATCGCGGTTGACGTGGTACGCTTTATCTGTCTTTTAAACGAAAACATGTGGGGGCAGAAAGATTTGCAGCTAAGACAATTGATATCCGGAGTAGCATGTACGACAATATGTCACGCAAAAACCAGCAGCTCCACTGGCACATAACTTCCAAGGCTGCAGATTAGGAATATCGATTTGACTGGCATAAGGAAGGAGAAATGTTCCAGCGCGTAAGTGCGAGTGATCGTCCTATCAAAATTAATAGCGATGGTGATCTTAAACTCATACGACAAGGCAAAAAGCAAAACCTTTTTACACCATCTATTGTAACCCTGAGACGTAGGAAGAAAAGAAACGGACAGAACAACGAAGTCTCTGCATGTCATTCACCAGCTCACCTGTTTTTTTTTTATCTTCCTTTACCATTTTACGCTTGTTTTGTCTGCGTAATGTAGACTCGTTTCCATTGAAATCATCCCTCCAACCCAAACCGTTTATCGTTTCTTTAAGTAAGCGTAAGAAGATGACGTGTGTTTTTACACATTAATGGCCGCTGTCGCGTTTGCTCCGGGATGCAGGCAAGACTTGCAGGCAAGACTTCCAAATTGGGGCCCAGACCCAGAAGTGCCCCGTTTATTGCCACACCCACATATATAGACACATATCAGGTCACATGACAACAACAGTGTGCAGCACTCCTACGACGAGTCATCTCGAAGCAGACAGTAGAGCGCGATAACTGATAGTCACGCGCGTCTTAGGTTCTACCGCAGGAGCGATAACACTACATCCCCCTTTTCGAAGCTGAAGCACAAATATATATATATTTTTTTTTACAAACAAATAAACGCTATGAACAATAAGATGACCAGGAATCAGCTATACCACCTCAACAAGCGAGAGCCAAAATAAAGGTACGCTCAAAACATACAATCAAATACACGGCATAAAGAACAAACAGGCTACTCAGCCTTCAGAACAAACATAAATCAAATACGCGGCATTCCGAAACTCCGTACCGCTCAGGCTTGCGTACTGTCCGACCAGATCGCGTCACATACTCCGGAGGAACCGCTGGCAACGAAACATTAGGCTCGAGTCCTTGAAGCGGACTGTTTTGGCCAATCGAACCGGGACGACTCAGGCATTCTGCACTCACGCCGCCGTCAGTTTCCGCTTCCGGAAAATCGTAGCAGTCGTCACTGTTTTCAACACTTTCCCTGTCCTACTTAAGTTGGACCAGGGCTCTTCGATTCCGCTCGATTCTGCCCCCCTTATCCAACTCCACCACATACGACCGCGGCCTACTGGCCAGCTTAAAGGAGCGATGCAACAATTTTTGTACTGTGCACAAATACCGCTTAAATCGGATCCCTAACGTTAATGACCTATGAAACACGCGTTCGTTTTTCACCCCACGCAATAGAAGTCCCAGAAAAAAATTTAAGAAAAGCGAGCGGCGTTCACCCCCTCAACTCGCAGCCAGAACAAGCGGCCACGTGATCTGGAGCCGATTATATGCCGCCAGTGTTGATCATAGCCACGCGCAGGGGTTGGCAAAGCGCAGGACACGCGCTGAGTTCCAGACATTGTTATGGCTCGGCTGTTGTCGTCGTTGCAGCGATTGGACACGGGTCACAACCCGAATGCTTCTCGAGCTAGCAATTGTCACGAGCCCAAGTCGAGTGCCCACGCAATGCTCGGGTCCAATCTATGAACCGCATTCAAATATCGTCACTTGGGTGTACTGGGATCCCCGAGTTACGTCATCAAATTTTGCAAAGGAGAGATTGAATGAAAATGATCGCTTTTGTCCTTGAAATTACACCACAACAAAGGTGTTTCTTGGCCAATGGTGTTGCGTGTGAGTATCCTTGAGTCCGAGGTGTGCCAGTAAGCTAGTGTAGAGAGAAAAACATTCCAATTGAATATCGTTGCACAGCTCCTTTAAGGATTACGCCCTTCTCTCTGCGGTCTTTCACCCAGACTCCCTCACCGGGCTCCAACTGCGGCAGGTGACGGGCCGCGTGGCGCCTATTGTAGAAGCGACGTTGGGCGTCCCTAAGGAGAGTGTCTTTTCGACGGACCTCCTTCAGGTTTTGCGTACTAGGCGCCAGTTTCTTTGGGTGGAGCGGGAGCGTGGTCCGGAGTCGCCGACTCATGAGCAGCTCGGCTGGCGTGCTGCCTAGTTGTCCCGGGGTGTCCCTGTAGGCTAATAAAGCCAAAAAGGGATCGTTTGACTTCAATAGTAGTCCTTTAATCGTGTTTACCATCCTCTCAACTTCACCGTTTGCCCGCGGAAACCTCGGGCTAGATGTGACGCGTCTAAACCGGTATTCTCTCGAGAACTGGTCAAACTCCTGGCTTACAAATTGTTTGCCATTATCCGACACCAGCACTTCCGGAATACCATGCCTCAAAAGAACACTTTTAGGTTGTTCGACAACATGGGGACTAGTGAGGGATTCTAAGCGACACAGCTCTGGAAAACTTGAAAAATAATCTACCACCAAAAGGCAGTTGCTTCCTTTCATATGAAAAATGTCCGCGGCCTCCCGTTCCCATGGCCTTGACGGAGTCCTAGTTGGAATCATAGGCTCCGCTGGCTGATCACGGTACTCAGCACAAACACGGCAGTTCGTGACAATCGAAGCAACACGGCAGAGAGTTGGGCGAGTGGGTGTTCCCACCTATTAAAATCGAAGCAAGTTGTGAGCTTAAGCCCGGCCACCATACGGACTCAAGCGCTCTCGCCCTGCACCGGACAATTCCTTGATGCCCTTCATGAAGCTGTTTCAAGACCATGCTTTGTAATGACTGTGGAACCACGAGGCGGCTTCCTTTGAGGAGGACGCCTTTACAAACACTCAGCGTTCCACGTTCTTGCCAGTAAGGCTTTAACTCTGCAGGCAACGAAGCTAGGATGGGCCAGCCTTCACGAGTGTAGCGAATTAGTCGTTGGCAAACCTCATCGCATGGCTGCTCTTCGGCAACAGATCTGAAGCTATCAGACTCGCCCAATTCTGACAACGAGCCTGCAACAAAACTGCTGACTTCTTCTACCGATAGGCATTTTGCCGTTCGCTGTTCTCGTAAAGGCGCCCGCGATAACGCATCAGCAATCACGAGATTCTTGCCGGGCACATATTCCACATCAAAGCTAAAACGCATCAAGCGCATACGAAACCTCTGAATGCGCGGTGGGAGCAAATCCAGTGGAGACTTTCCCAGTAATGTGACTAATGGTTTATGGTGAGTTTCCACTGTGAAATGCAACCCCCTCAAATAACTTTCCAGACGTTCCGCGGCCCAAGTCAAAGCCAAGGTTTCTTTTTCAATTTGCGCATAGCGCATTTCAGTAGGTGTTAGAGCCCTAGAAACGAAAACGACGGGCCTTTGCTCGTTGTTGGGCTGCAGCTGTAGCAGAACGGCACCTAATCCGTATGACGAGGCATCTGCCGATAGGATCGTCGGATACCTCGGGTCATACTTGGCCATGCAACTATCTGAACAAATGGCCTTTTTCAGGCACTCCATCGCCTTCTCCTGAGCGTCCGTCCAAATCCAGTCTGTATTCTTTTGTAGCAACTGACGCAGTTGCGCTGTCTTATCAGCCAGATTGGGAATAAACCGCGAACATTGATTAGCGAGACCCAAGAGTCTGCGCACCTCCGCTACGCTTGTCGGCGCCTTCATATCAGCTATCGCGCGGACCTTTGCGGGATCTGGCCGTATGCCGTCCTTGCTGACCAAGAAACCAAGAAAAGACAGTTCTTTCACGCTGAATTGGCATTTTTCTTTGTTCAGGGTTATGCCGGCTTTGAAGACGCTCAAGAGTGCGATGTAAACGCTCGTCATGCTCTTGCTTATTCGACCCAAATACTAGCACATCGTCCATCATGTTTACTACACCCGGCATTCCATCAAGAATTTCGTTCATGCGCTTTTGGAAATACTCAGGAGCCGATGTTATACCAAACGGCAATCGTTCGAAGCAGTAACGACCATACGGCATTATGAACGTAGTTAACTGCTGGCATTCCTTTGCTAATCTGACTTGATGGAATCCCGAGTTAACGTCCAGTTTCGAAAATACTGCTGCTCCACTGAGCAAGGCAATAGTCTCGTCAACCGTGGGAAGTACAACTCGTTTTACGTTTTTGTTTAGTTGAGTTAAGTCAACGCAAATGCGTACCTCACCCGACGGCTTTAAGACCGGCACTATACCCGCACACCACTCGGTTGGGCCTTCAACTTTTCTAATGACCCCATTCATTTCCATTTTGTCAAGTTCTTTTTTTACGGCCTCTCGCAACGGGATGGGAACACGACGAGCGGTGTGGATGGCGTAAGGCACACTGTCTAGTTTAAGACTAATGCAGTATTCGCCTTCCATGGTCCCAAGACCTTGAAACAGCGAAGGAAAGCCTTTTTCCACCGATACTTTGTCGACAAACTTAACTATTCCCAAGGCTTCAATGGCTGGTAAACCCAGGATGACGGACTTCACAGATTCTACGACAAAGACAGTTTGTCGAGTGGAACTGCGCTTCCACGAAATGTGGGCAACAAATTATCCTTTTACCTTCAACTTATCGTTGCCCGGGCCTTTTAAGATTACATCGCAACTCTCTAGCTGCCTTGGTAATCCTGGGAATGACGTCGGAATCACCGAAACTTCAGCTCCGGTATCGACTTTAGCGGTGACGACTGTATCATTTACAGACACTTGTACCGTGCGAGCCTTCGCGCTACTGCCTGCTGAAGTACCAATAAAGGTCGCGCGCTTCGTAGTCCCTTGTCTCCCAGCCTGGTCGACGCCTACCTTAGACGGCGTGAAGCACGCTGCGGCGAAGTGTCCTCGCTTGCCGCACTTGTGGCAGACCGCTCCTCCTGCCGGGCACGAAGACCTGGAGTGCGGACCTCTTCCGCACGATGAGCACTTCGGAGCGCCGTTGCCTTTGTGTCCACAACGCCGGTTGTTCCGCGGGTGACGCCCCGTAGCTTGTTGTTCTCTGCGAACTGCGTCCACCTCTGCCGTTGACGAGGCAGTCTCGGAATGTTCCGCCGAGCCGCAGCGAAGCTCCCTCTGTTGCCGTTGCACCGTCTCCTTCAGGCGTGCCTTGGCAAGGGCGCTGGCTAGCGTCAGCGTCGCGTCCATCTGGAGAGCCTCAGACAGCTTGGCGTCCATCAGGCCCACAACGAAGCGGTCACGCACCATGCGTTCTTTAACTTCTCCGTAGTCGCACCGGTCGGCCAGCGTGTGAAGCGCCGTAACGAACTGGTCCACTGTTTCCCCGGGTTCTTGAGAACGACGGTGGAAGCGGGCGCTTTCGTAGGCCAAATTGCGCGCGGCGACAAAATGGTCGTCGAACTTTTTCTTGACCAGAGAATAGTTTTTCGCTTCTTCCTCGGACAGGTTGAAGGTTTGAAATATCTTGCGTGCCTGTCTTCCCATTGTGTATAGCAAGGTCCGTACCTGTGCTTCTTGTGTCCGCTCGTTCAGTCCTGAGGCGAACCTGTAGTCGTCGAAGTCCAGCACCCAAGCGGGCCATTCCGACGTTTTGTCGAAGTTAAAACTCGGGGGCGGCTGGACAGGAAAAACTCCCGGCTGCGACGGAGCTCGAATGGCCTGGTCCGCGCCGGTGCCGCTTTCGTCGCCAACCATGCTTGAAGTTAAATGGCAGCCACGGCGAAGAAGGGGCGTAGGACGACGACGACGAGGGAGAGCAGGGGTGTCATCCCACTTCTGACACCATGTCGCGTTTGCTCCGGGATGCAGGCAAGACTTGCAGGCAAGACTTCCAACTTGGGGCCCAGACCCAGAAGTGCCCCGTTTATTGCCACACCCACATATATAGACACATATCAGGTCACATGACAACAACAGTGCGCAGCACTCCTACGACGAGTCATCTCGAAGCAGACAGTAGAGCGCGATAACTGATAGTCACGCGCGTCTTTGGTTCTACCGCAGGAGCGATAACACTACAGCCGCTTTATGCCATAACGGTTTGAACGTATTCAATTTTTTTTTAATACTTTGAACTTTACTTTTTTTTTACGGATGTTTTCAGAAGCGTAGTATAGTTGCGATTCACGGGATATTGTTTTGTCTAATTACTATAATTTTTATAGTACAAAATGTAAAGGAAGCATGTGGGGTTTCAATGCTTGTGCTTAATCACTTGACTGCTGTGTTAGATGTATATCTCCCGAAATTACTCAATAAATAACCGTGGATATTTTGTCGCTGTAATGTGGCAATTATGCTTGAATTGAAATACAGACCTTCATCGAGACACATAAAGTTTCTTCGTTGTGTGATTCCAAGTCTTACTCAGGCATGTTATCTACAATATTTATATCGCCCTTTTGGTTGGTGGGTTTATATTGATTTGTTGAAAACGTCATACATGCGCTAAGGGCTGCTTTTCGTGGTTGAATCAAAAGGTTTTAGATGTTTTAGATGTTTCACGCAAAAATAACGGACAACGTTTCAAATTTATTTGATTCCTTTATTAAAAATGCTGTGAGAAAAAAACATCTATGCCTCAGGTGTAATTACATGGTATATCAGTAAAAATTTTTTATCTTTCCTACTTACTGGTACACACTCACCAACTTTCTGACAGAATTGTGAAGGCTTTTGTACACGAACCATTACACTGCAGAGACTGCGATATTTCAAAAAATTTATCTAAGCCACAGATTGGGGTATCTATCGTTCAAGCTAGCAATACACCCGACCCAGAATACAAGGCATTTTTGAAGATGTTCAACCAAAGTTATAATAAGTACTTTATAGATGTATATCAAACATGTCAATTACTAAAAGAAAGACATTTGAATATCGATTTGTTAAAAGAAGTTAAAATTAAGAATTGTTAGCACCTCAAGTTCGCAAAATCTAGACGTGTTGGGAACCTGGAAACATTTACCATGTGCCGGAATACTAAACGCGTTGATTAAAGAGCTTCACCAGAATACCTTATCAATATATTTCGCAAAATTTAAAAATAATAAACCAAACTGTGAAAAAAATATTAACCGTGTAATAAAACCCTACCAACATAAAGAGATGCTATCATAAATCGATCACTGAACAGAAGCTATCTGGCACATCACTCTCAAATACGTTTAATGACTGCCTGGTCAACATAGCGGATAGTATTCCCAATTTAAAACGCAGACAGGACCCTTGTGGGTATATAGTGAACATATGCAGTGACACCTTCGCAGTACTACAGATGGAAGGGATGTATCATTAGCAGTGCGAAGCAGAAATAACAGCAAAATAGAAGATATCAGTGCCCTGAATATTCGACTACTTAAATTTGCTATTTATTTGTAAGCTTCAACTTTGACGTTTATATTCATAATAGTGATGCCTTCCGGAGTATTTCCTTGACCTATGAAAATACCGCAGTTTGTAGAATATTTAGCAGGGATAATAACCACTTTCTTGGTAAACATAGACCAATATAAATAATATATCACCTTTCTCTAAGGTTATTAAAATTATGCAGTAAAAGGGGGGGGGGGGGGGAATTCATGGCACACTTGGATCGATTTTATAATAATAGATTTCGAGCGCTGCTTCAGGAAAAAACGTGCATAGAGTTAGTTCTGTTGACTGAAAAAATTTATTAGCATTATAAAAAAGTCGATAATAGCAATATACAGCAATTTTTCCAATTAGTTTACTTGAACGATCACAGTATTTTTAATGAAAAATTGCAAGCTATGGTATACAAGGATATGCACGAAGTTTATTTAAATCATGCCTTGCTGAGCACAAAAAACTTATTAACATTAGTAATTTATTACAAACTATACAACTACAGGCATCAGGAGTTCAGGTGTGGCTTAGAAATGAGTACTAGGTGCACTACAATTTCTTTGTTTACCGATTATATAGAAAACTCTATTCCAGACTATAAAGCCTGTGCCAATGACACTACCGTATTCGCAAAGGGTAATGAGTACATGTAAAGAAATCAAGATTAGAGCAAGTCGTATACTCTAAAAACTGCGTTTTCGATTTAAAACAAGCAGGTTACCAATCATTGTAGGCAAAACTCCCCGCAGGGGGCATCGCTGAAAGCAGATGTTTGGAGAGTGGCGTCTCCACGGACCCCGAGCCCCGCAGGGGGCGCCTGCACCTTAGGTGCTACGTCCTTGGTGAGTAGCGTTACCACGGACCCCAGCCACGTGGGCCACCATACCCGCACGCAGGGGGCACCTACTTTTGTAGGTGCTTGGTGAGTGGCATCACTACGAACCCCGAGCCATACGGGTTCGCCCACCCACGTCTGGCTGTGCGTGGCGTACCCGTGTCCGGGGAAAAGGGGACCCTCGTGGTTGAGCTGAGCTCGGGGTATGTTTGGACCTTTCGGGGCCCCCCGGGCGAGGCAATACACCGCTTCGGCCCCTGCTTCCCGTAGACGGCTGTCCTGGCTTGGCCCGACCAGGATGATTCAGTCAGTCGCCTTTCTCCACCTCTCCTTTCTTTACCTTTCTTCTTCTCCTCTTCCTTCTTATTTCACCTTCTTCGGCGGCAAGGGCTAACCTTGGGTGGCGACAGATACCCTCGTCCAGATCCACACTTGGTTATAGTTTCCCGGCAGCACTGTTAGCGTAACATTCTCCAGCCAAGCCCTTCTTGTTGTGGTGCGTTACCTAACCCCTTGTTGGGCTCGGTGGTGGGTGGTGCACCGCGGATTTTGAACACTCTTGGCCCCCCTATGGCGCCCCACCCCTCCAAACACCGTTCAGAGCAAGCCTTTAAAAGGAGTTGTCTTGAACCCAAGACCATTGAAAAAGAATCTAAAGACGAAGCCTTTACCAAGTTTTTTTGTCATTCATTCGCTGGATGGACAGAAACCAGTTGCAAAGCTCTCACCCTTCGTTGTAGCTAAAGTTCTCGAGCACCTTGTACACTCTAAAAAAAAAGTGCTAACTAGCACCTTTTAGGGTTCTTTCGCTTGTCCAATGGGCTGCACCATTGAAGGTGAAGAAAAGAACAAAAAAAAGGGTTCTCTTTAATGAACCCTATCTCGGGGTTATTTTCGGATCGTTTATTGGTTCTTCTTAATGACCCTATTTTTGGTTCTTTTGTGAACGCTTGTGGGTTTTATTTAACGAACCCTATTTAGGGGTTCTTCTAGGATCCTTTTTTTGGTTCTTCCTAATCAACCCTATTTCGGGTTCTTTCCCGAACCCTTTTTGGTGCTCTTGATGAACCCCATTTCGGGTTTTTTCCAAAACCCTTTCTGGTGCTCTTAATGAACCCTATTTCGGGTTCGTTCCAGAACCCTTTTTGGTACTCTAATGAACCCTATTTCAGGGTTCCTTTCGTATCCTTTATTGGTTCTTCTTAATGATCCCCATTCGGGTTCTTCCCAGAACCCTTCTTCGTGCTCTTAATAAACCTTACTTCGAGGATCTTTGCGGATCCTTCTTTCGTTTTTCTTTATGAACCCTATTTCATGTTTTATTCGGAACCCTTCTTGGTTCTTTCAATAAATTCCGAGTTCTTTAGATTATGTTAGCGTTATTTTAGTAAACCATATTTTGTACTTCTCACCCTCTTTTATGCCGAATCAGTTTTTTTCACATTCCTAGTTAGTTTTTAATAAATCGTATTTTGTATTTCCTGCTCCACAAGGGGATTTTTTTTTACCAGCCAAAGTACTTTTAGATAGTTCATTAATCGCTAGCACTGGGCCTTTTCGACAGGTTGACAAACATCAGTCTGGCCAGCGTCAACACACTTCATTCCTGTACGTAATTAACTAGGTGACAGGCAGAAAAGTAAAGATCGTGTCCATTAATGTACCTTATTGGGGTCGCAAAAATTGATTCTTCTGTTCGCAGTAAAAAAAACTAACAAAATTCGCAACAGTTTCAAAATGAGACGGGTATAACTGCCAGCATTATGCACACAGATTCTACTGTCGTTCTGATGCCGCTCACTGTAAGGACACCGTCCAAAACGATGTCAGATTTTCCTGAAGATGGATTAGTGGGCATCAGTGTCCGGACTTCCTACAATAAGAAAGCAAGAATAAAAACACATGTATTTTCCTCTGTATAATTATGCTGCGAGTTACTCATTCGCCGCGCTTTCAGATCATTTATAATTGTATAGGTTTCACTAGGCATTTTATTTCTCTTTTAGCCTTACGCTCTAAAACATACCCGCAGATGTGATTTCCTTTAAAACATTTAGTGGGTCAATCAGTGCGATCTGGAGAGCGCGACCAGCGGATGACGAAGCGTCCCCTTCGAAGCCCCCTTTGCTACAACACGGTGTAAAAGCGAAAAATGGCAAGCAGCCTCAAGTGTTCTCCTTCCAACCAAGAAGTAGTAAAGGAAGAAAATCGGACGTCAATGAGTTACAATATATGTACAGTACACACGTAAAACAATGCCCAACGTGCCACAGTATTTTTTATGCTCTTAAAAATGACCGTGCGTCCACTTCCCCTGAGAATACTCGAGGGGCAGATCAATGCAATCTACGAAGAAAACTCGGCCAATGGAGAAGCTGAAAATATGTTTCGACTTAAACATGAAGTCTGTAACGTGACACTGAGCATGAAGTAAGTACGTGAAACGTCATGCTCAGTGACATCTTTAGCTTCATTCATATGTCTAAACATGCTTTGGCCTTTTTATTCGCCGAGCTCTCTTCGTGGATTGGTGTGATTGGCTTGTCGAGTGTTCCGCGGGTAAGTAGATGCACAGGAAGTTTAAGCATGTTTCAAGAAACGTTGGTTCTACCTATATTTATTCCTTCTTGCCCTATAGTCAGTAACAGGTTAAGAAAAAAATCTACGAGCTGGAGAGGAGGAAGCGGACAGAAGCCTGTAGGGGAGAGGAGAAACCTTCTTTTCACTCCAAGCTTTCCATCGGCTTTCTTCTTTTAGATATTTCTTAACCTGTGATTGACTTTAGTCGCTTATATTTTCTTTAAATTATTTTCAGAAGATAAAGCAAGAACTTCTTTTATATTACTAGCTCGTATATTGAAAATATAACCCTGACAAGCTTGCATTACCATTTGTGACAATGGACTATACTCGGGGGTGACTTGGGCAACATTTTTGGCAATCTAGTCGAAGTTAAAAACGCCCGCGCACCTTGAGCGCCAATAAAGGCTATGCACGGGCACTCTTCACCTCAGAAACGCCACAGAATGTTGTTTCCGAGTATAAGTTAACCCTGTCTTACACGAATGCCCCCGACAAGCGGTTATCAGTTCGTAATGAGGTAGTAAGTTAACCCAGCATATTTATGGAGAACGAAGGTAAACCTCTGCGTCGTCGCAGTCTGAAACTTGTGATTGATTATAAAAACACCGACTAAATTGTACCTTCAAGTAGCTCTTCGAGGTTCAGAGTGACGTTCTTTTCCTTTGAGGAACACCTGTGTAGAAGCTGTAAATGCGTCCATCTTGGCTCTCATGTCCTCCGGGTGTCTTTGCCGAACGGCAGTTTAACGTCTTGTAGTTACTGAAAAATAAACAACGAATGGAGAGTGTTGCTGGTTTAGAAAAGTACATTTATGCGCTATGGATTTGTACACACGGATTGTTTACACACGGACGCACACACACATGTATATATATATATATATATATATATATAAATACCGGGTGTTCATTTTTAATTCGAACAGATTTATTTTGAAAAAATCCGTAAAAGATGCACTGATACGGTTTGTGCAGGTGAGTTATACGGCCAGGGGGACATAATATAGGAGGCTAATCGTAATGATCAGTTGGATAATTAATTAAAATTCGTTATTTAACTTTTTAATTAATGATAATAGACATATGGTTTCAATTAGAAACTTGCACAGCGTCACTGAAAACCCCTAAATCAGTCATTTACAGAAAGATTTTGAGCGCGTGAGAAGCGTAGTAGTGCACTAACGCTACGAGTCGCGGAGCAGGTACAAGGCTGGTGCTAGATAGAGACGAAAAAATCGCGCGAGCGCCTTACCGCAACCGCTAGCTTTGAACCTGCTCCACGAGTGGTAACTTTAGTCTTTCTGAAAATGACTGATATAGTGTTTTTCCATTACACTGAGGAAGTTTCTAATTGGAACCATATGTCTATTTTCATTATTTAAAAAGTCAATTATCGAATTTTAGTTAATAAGCCAACTGATCGTTACGATTAGCCCCCTATAATATGTCGCCCTGGCCGAATAACTCACCTCCACAAGCAGCATAAGTGTAACTTTCACGGCTTTTTTAAAATAAATCTGTTAGAATTAAAAATTAACACCCGATATATATATATATATATATATATATATATATATATATATATATATATATATATATATATATATTAACTGGATGAGCACTTACTGTCACTATAGTGGAGTAGGGCTGGGCGTCAATTAAAATAATCTTGATTTATGTTTTCTTTTACATTGATTAGTTAATCAATTTACAGGTCGCGCTAAACTCCGGGCATGATATTTTATCTAAGAAAAGGCCTAGAACAACCGATTTGTTCTTTGACAAGTTTTTACTACGTCTTGTAAGGGGTAGTGCATAGCAACTTGTCATTGTGCCTCATACAGAAGTAAGGAATGGCAAACATAACAATAAAATATCTGTACACGTTTGTACAATAACAAGTTCAAATAGCAACTTGTCATTGTGCCTCACACAAGAAAAGCATGGAAAACATTTAAAATCAAATATTTGCACGTTATTATTTAAACTTCAAAAAACACTCTAGATACGCAATAATCATATAAAACGCTTAAATAGCCATGAGCGACAATTGCGTTATAAACACACAAAAAGAATTAAATGAGTATTCTTCTTACTTTTTTTGTTCATAAAGGTTTTTGTAACTCTAAATTCAACCAATATGCCAATTAAACTCACTTGATTCGGAGTAAAACAATAGTTAATTAATCGGAATGTTAATTAATTCAAAATTATATCATTTAGCAGGTATCGAAAGCCCTTATCTCATTCACAGGCGATAAAACGGGTAGTAAGAAACTTTTGAAGTCCTGATAACTTGTAAAAATCTGGAAACTTTAAGACTAAATCAAAAGAAGACAATATTGAATTACCATTCCGGGAATCGTCATGGTCGGAAATTCCTCAAGGACTGTGAGGACTCCAGCCTCGCTGGGGATCAATTCTTGGCAAGACTGAAGCGTCCGCATTATGCGGTCTTGTATGAGGTCGACGTTCAGGGGCACTTTAGTTATCTCTTCGTTCATGAGCAAAACATGACGGCGAACGCTCACGGCGTCTTCACATTTGTCAGTATCAACAAATCCCTAAAACAAAAACAATTTGTTACGTTGGTGCGCTGTTTACGCATGTAAGCTATTTACATAATAGTTGCAGCACTGAATATAGAACCAAGTAAAACAGTTATTTTTTATCAACCATACATCCCCATTTGTGCAAACACAAAATGCACAAAACGTTCGCGCCTGTCGATTTCCGCACAACACTCCGAGAGCCAATCGTTGCAACCTGCGAAGTCCGCTCAGCGAATGACGACGCGGAACATACGTTTAGACCAAGAAATGCAGTCTGCGCTGTTACATTAAGCAATGCAAGCGGGACGTTTTGTATTCCTTAATGTCAAAGCGCAGACTGCACCTTTGGGTCTAACCAAATGTTCGGCTTTGTCATTAGTTGAGCGGTGCCGTAAACTTCAGTGATTGGCTTTCGGAGTGCCATGTACCTGACCAGTCAAAAAACCAAAGCGTTTACAGCACTTATTCGCTCACGTTTATTGGGGCCATAAATACGAATACATTAGCTAATTAAAGCCCGGTGACGTAAGATTTTACATTTACGAAGAGATATCATTGCTCATTTCATTTGCGCTGGAAATTCGAAGTTTTGTTCTTGGGATCTTTCTGGCGGAAAGCTTGAACTCAGTATTTTGTTATATTACATAAAGTCAGTATTTTAATATTGATATCAGTGTTGGCTTCAAAAATGTTTTTTTCTTATGTAGTTCAACATACAAGACTGTCAAAATAATGATACTTCTTTTGCAACGTGCTTGTTTGGACACCTCCAAGCCAAAGTAGCATAAAAACAAATTTCGAAAGACAAGTAGCTTAATTATTAAGAAGCCGCCCCCTGTCCTACTTATTCTCCCTATGCATCAAACAATTTCTGGCCATATTGAGCGCTATTGTGCTTACAGCAATTTTGACGAGAAATTAAAAAAATATTGCCTGCTCAAGAAGCTTTACCTCGAAATGATGAACAGGCTGATTCCAGTTCGTTATCAAAAAGCCACCTACAGACGTCTCCATTCGTCCATGTGCTCACGTCCGCTGACATGTTGCAAGTGATGTCTAAGAAGAAAGAGAGAAAGGTACTTCCTTCTAGAGCTTCAAGCCCAAAGGGAGAGGAGGTCAAACATTGTTCCGATCCACCACTCGGACGAGCGAGCGCTTGCACTCCCTCCAGCAACGAAGCTAGATCCTGTTGGCTCTAGTGACCTTCAGCGACCTATCCCTACTCACCGCTAAACTGACAGCGTGGAGGGAGCTACGTGCTCTCCGAACCAATTAGTCACCTGGTTTTTATCACCTGACACCTTTCTCTGCGATTGTGATCACGTGGTGCAAGACAGAAGGTTCACTGGTCAAACGAGCATGACGATTCCGACGAACTGTCAGCCTAATGGTGAGCAGATTTGCCCCCAAAACGTCGCTTTTGAACACATTATGGCTTATCTTCTGGGGTGCCGTTGAGCTGTCCGAGCCATGGTTCGCTGACGAAGATATTATGGACATGTCATCACTTTTCCGTCCCTCTCTGCCAGGAAACACGCCCATCACATCGCCAAGCATGTCCGTCAGCCGCCGGTAAAATTGTTGGCAGTTCACTCTCTTGCCCAAAAGAAACACAAAATAAGCAAGAGCAAAATTCTCGATTCGGCGTGACACCTTCCGGCAACGGAAACAAGCAACAAACTGTGTTGAGCAACGCGTGTTGGCCTATTTGGTGTCTGAGCGACTTTTGTGCCGGCAATACGACAACGCACCTAGATTCGATGATTCAGTGGTGAGAAAAATGAGTCGGGTTCACCGACTCATTTTTTACACTGCGTTATTATTTATAAATTTGAACGCACAACATATGAAAGTTTAGTTTTGCTTTGCTCAAAAATAAAGATGACTGCAACACACGACACTAACCTTCCGCGCGGCAGGATTTTTCATATCACCCGCGGATGGGAACAAACTATTTTTGCGGCTTCACGCGTGCGGCTAAACAATCAGAGGTGCCGCATTGGGAGACGGGCGGTTTCATGACCACAAGCTGGGGCGACTTCATTCTATACTAAACAAAAATAGAACGTTCCTCTGTTCTTTTCATTTTTCATTCATACGCGCAGTTATACATAACGTATATTGTTTAAACGCGAAAGCAAGTTAAAAAATAACTTTGTTACTAAAAAAACACGACGCCGCTTAATTACCATATCACCCATTCAACACAACACGCACTGTTTTTTTTGTGTTGCTCATTCATCGAAGTTTTGCGCCTTTGCAAATTTGTATGCAGTTTTTTCAGGAGAAAATAAAGTACACGTTCGATTTCCGGACGTACAGATTTCTTCAAATATACTTTAATTCAATGACCCATTTGGTTTATACAAATGAGTACCAAAGATTAGCTTTATACTAACATTTCTTATTAAATAAAATACAGCGAGCAGTTACGTTTGCAGACGAACGGCAGTGTTCAGACCGCTGAAGCATGTGGCCCGGGAGTCAAAGGTATCGAACCCTGTTTCATCTGTGGTGGGAGGCGAAGATTATCTCGGCCTCAAATTGCACGCGACTTGGTAAATAACTACGATATTCCACCTCTCTAAGCTTTCAAGGACTTGACAGCTCACTCGGGCAGCTTTGTTTCCACAGAATGGCACACCAATTTCTCGCGCACGAAGCTTTTCGAGCCTGGTCATTGTGTCTTTCTATTCGGCAGAAGACTTAAGTGACCTTCGTTTTTCAAAGATCGCTTTATTTCTTTCCTGGCTGCAACAAGCACCCTTTTCGCTCTTTCCAGGCCGGAAACTGGCTCTGCATTTCCTTTTTTTATTTTGCATGGGGTGCTTTTGGTTGAGGAAGCACGCTTCATAGGGATCTTCTCCAAAATCTGTTCTTTTTTAGCGAAAAGAACCCCTTTCTGCTCATTTGGCTCCTTTTTTTCTGAGAGTGTAGGGTTCTGCTATAAGGCTAAGAAGCTCCACTGTGGAGACCTGCTCGTGGAGGTAGAAACAAAAAAACAACAAAAAAAAAAAACAACAAAGTGAAGCACTCTCTAAGATGACCAACATTGTTGACTTGAAAGTGTCGGTGAGCCCTCCCCGTACACTAAATACCATTCGTGGTGTCATCTCTGAGGATGACTTCCTTCATACCACTGAGGAGGAACTTCTTGAGGGCCTCGAAGGCTCTGGTGTCGTCGCCGTCAAATGAATAATGTTTAAAAAGAATGGTGAAGAAATTCCCTCGAAGCATGTTATTTTGACTTTCGAGAGACACACTCTACCAGAGACAATTAAAGCAGGGTACCTTATTTGCCCAATCCGCCCTTATGTCCCTAACCCACAGCGGTGCTTCCGTTGTCAGCGTTTTGGCCACGGATCACGGAGCTGTCGCGGCAGACATGTGCAAAGTATGGAAGTCAAGGCCACGTCTCCGACATTTGCAAGGCCGTGGCCCATTGCGCCAACTGCGGTGGACCACACCCCGCTTACTACCGCAGCTGTCCTTTCTTTCAGCAAAAAAAAAAGATATTCTTCCCCTTAAAGTAAAAAAACTATCACATACAAAGAAGCAAAAAAAGCGTTTTTCCTTTTTGTCAAAGTGTAGTTATGCTGAGGTGGTGCGCAGGGGCCCTGCACCGCGCTCGGAGTCAAGGGCACCCAAGTCTCTCCCGACATCATGGCGGCCGACCTTAGGGACCCGGCTCCCCGACCAGGGCAGGAGCAGCTTCCTCCAGCCCCTGATGGTAGCATACAGGCTGCCCCTCCATCCAAGGACAGGCCGGCAGCAGCCGCGCCTGCCCCCTTTCTTAGGTCCCCTCTTAGGGAGGAGCGAGCTTCTCGCTCCTGCTCGGTGGAGAAGGTCCCCCTACCGTAGGAGCAGCATGGTACCCATGCAGCTCCTGTGAAAGGAGGTGTCAAGACAAGCTTGGGTGACCCCTCGCCCAGTTCGTCCGCCACTCCTCCATCCGGTCGTGACCGGAGTTTTCCCCCGCGCGTGCCAGGCCGGACCAGCTCTGTCATGCTCCATCTATCGGACACTTCCCAGAACATGGAGATACCAACTGATGTTGACAGTCGTCTACTCTTTGGTCCGACCAGGATGGTATAGAATGGGAGACAGCTTCTCGCAATTCTAAAAAACAAGCAACCTGTAGTAGCGCCCAAGTGATAGCCCCGATAACTGTTTTATTGTGATCACATCTTCCACTTAGCTCGAGTTGGCTCTCCATAGTTTTATTTATTTTGGTTGGTTTTATCTTCTTATATTTACATATTTACACACTTTTTAATAGATGACAAAGTTACATTTTATGCAATGGAACTGTCGCGGTATTTTAAGAAATATTGATGATGTCAATCATTTCATGAATGAGCTTCGACCCATCGCCCTTGCCTTGCAAGAAACCCATCTTCACTCTAATTCTTTTAATATTTTAAGGCGCCATCAGGTTTTTAGGAAATACCGTCCCGCTTTCACTCCGTCTGGTGGCGTTGCAGTAGTTGTGCAGAGTGGAGTCGCTTGCTCTCAAGTTCCACTCCGCACGCCTCTGGAGGCTGTTGCAGTGCGTCTCCTCGTGGACGGCCTTGTAACGCTAGTTTTTTTTTATACTTGCCACCAAATATTCCTTTGAATCTTCAAGATCTGCATGCACTTGTAGGACAGCTTCCTCAACCGTTTTTTAATTTTGGTTGATTTTAACGCTCATCATCCCAAGTGGGGTAGTACCCGTCAAGACTTCCGGGGTGGTGTTATTGAACGTCTTTTATTGTCTTCTGGGCTGTGTCTTTTTAAAGGGAAAGAACCAACTTTTTTAGTGCGGCACACAACTCATTCACATCTATTGATCTTTCCATCGCTTCACCTTCATTACTTCCTTGCTTTTCATGGAAGGTTCTCCATATCCCTTTTGGAAGTGATCATTACCCTATTGTTTCAGAAAGTACTGTTCCATTGCCTAATGTTTTAAAGCGTCCCCCTAGGTGGAAATTAGACAAGGCTGACTGGACACTTTTTAATCTTCACTCCACTTTAGATATTTCGTTTCTTTCTTCTATGTCACTTGAGAACGCTACACTTTATGTTACTGAGCAGATACCAAGGGCTGCTCAGCGCTCTATTCCACAAACTTCTGGTAATGTGCCAAAAAAATGTAAACCTTGGTGGAACAAGGAGTGTGCCACAACCCTGGCAGATCAAGACAGGGCCTGGGAAAGATTTCGTAGATATCTCACTTCGCACAACCTCGTGGAGTTCAAGCGCCGAAAAGCCAAGGCTTGTTGGACAAGGAAGCGGGCAAAACGGAAGTTTTAGATGAAGTACCTGTCTTCTCTAACTAGTCTTGTCGCTGCCAAAGAGGCCTGAGACAGATATAGGAAAGTAAATGGGGATTATAGTGCTTTGCTATCCCAACGTTTAATGTTCCTTGTTCGTCATTAAAAGACATAGCTAACATCCTCGGAGAACACTTTTATATTTCATCCAGCTCAGCCAACTACGATGCTAAATTCGCACAGTTTAAAGCCCGTGCGGAGCAACAAAAGCTAGTCGTAACTGGAGGAAAGGCAGCCTCTTATAATCGGCCATTTACGCGATATGAACTTGAGATGGCCCTTAATGTAAAAAAGCTATCTGCTCTTGGGTCTGATGGGCTTCACTATGAAATGCTTCGTAACCTGTCCACAGAATCCCTTGAAAACCTTCCTTTTTAATTCTTTATGGGAAAAGGCTTGTTTTCCTCAGACTTGGAGGCATGCACATATTATTCCCCTTCTAAAGCCTAATAAAGATCCTTCACAGCCATTAAGTTACCGCCCAATCGCACTGACGAGCTGCCTCGGAAAAACGTTTGAAAGGCTGATAAACAGGCGACAGGTTTATATATTGGAACAAAAGAGGGCCTTTGATAACAACCAGTGTCGAATCCGCCGAGGTCGTTCTACTCTCGATCACTTGGTACGCTTGGAAACTGTGATACGTGAGGCATTTCTAAACCGGCAGCACTTTCTCGCAGTTTTTTTTTTTTTTGATTTGGAGAAGGCATATGATACAGCGTGGAGACATGGAATTCTTCAAGATCTGTATGCATGTAATATCCGTGGCCGTGTGCTGCAATGCATAAGGGAATATCTAACAAACAGGACTTTTCAAGTTCGTCTTGGCTCCAACCTATCCGATTCCTACGTGGAAGAAAATGGAGTCCCTCAAGGAGGAGTCTTGAGCGTGACTTTATTTGTGCTAAAAATGAATTCAATTGCGCGACCGCTACCTCCTTCTGTTTCATATTCCCTTTACGCTGATGATATACAGATCTCGTCATCCTCTTGTAACCTTTGCAGCTGTGAGCGCCAATTGCAGATAGCCATAAACAAACTTTCCAAGTTGGCTGACGAGAACAGGTTTCGGTTCTCTGCATCCAAAACTGTCCGTGTGCCCTTTTCTTTGCGTAGTGGGCTGTCATTGGACCCATCACTGGAACTAAATGGAAACCCTGTACCTCTCGGGAAAGAGCACAGAATTCTTGGTGTGATATTTGATAAAAAGCTTCATTTATTTCACACCTGAAAGCTTTCAAAACTAAATATCTTCAGTCTATGAATATTTTGAAAGTTCTCTCTTACAAGTCATGGGGTTCTGACAGAAAATGTATTCTACGGTTGTACAATGCCCTTGTAAGATCTCATTTTGACTATGGTGCGGAAGTGTATGGATCGGCCCGGCCATCTGCCCTCAGGATGTTGGACCTAGTTTACCATCTGATGTTGGGAGTAGCAACTGGTGCTTTCCGAACATCCCCTGTGTCCAGTTTAAATGCAGAAGCTAATGAGCTATCACTGAACAATCGACGTACCTATCTTAGCCTAATGTATGCTTTTAAGATTCTGGCTGATCCTCAACACCCTACTTATTCTTTCCTTATAAGATCGATATTTTCCCGTCTCTTGAACAACAAGCCAAGCATTGTGACACCATTAAGCTCCCGCATTGAAGAACTTCGCTCTTCACTGCATCTTTCATTGGACCAGGTCGGCCTCATTCGAAATGTCGACGACCGTATTCCACCCTCGAGGACACTGCCAGTTGCCTGTGACTGGTTGCTCACAAAATTTAACAAACATGGCATTTCCCATGCTGTAATACTGCAAGAGTTTTGTGAAGTACAAATCAAGTATGACGGTTATATTCATGTTTACACAGATGGCGCCAATACTTCATCTTTCGTTGGCTGCGCTGTGTATTCAGAACGCTTCTCTAAAGTTAAGCGACTTAATTCGTTTGAGCATTTTTACTGCAGAACTCTATGCAGTATCAATGGCAAGAGACTACATTCTACATAAGAAAATAACTAGGGCTGTTCTTTTCTTTTTGATTCTCAAAGTGTGATTGTTGCAGCTTGCTCTGTTAAAGACACTAAAACATGATTGTACAACAAATTCAGAGTAAACTCAACACTGCTCTACATGATAGGGTCAAAGCATAACATTTTGTTGGGTACCTAGTCATTTTGGCATAGAGGGCAACGAGAAGGCCGACAGGCTTGCATGGTCTGTGGGAAACCTTGTCCAATCGTCTTTCTGTTTACCATACGAGGATATAAAGCCTTTAGTAAAGTCATCACTTTTTCGTTGTTGGCAGTTGGAATGGGACAGGGAGTGCGAAAACAAGCTCCACGTTACAAAGCCTGTTCTTGGAGCCTGGGAAAGCTCTTCATGCAAGAGTCGTCTTTATGAAACCTTGCTGTGGCGTCTGAGAATTAGGCATTCTTTTATCACTCATAAGTACCTACTTTGGGGGGAAGATCCTCCTATTTGTGATCAGTGTGGTGATACTCTTACAATCTTACATATCTTGTGGTCCTGTCCCGCTCTGGAGGCCAAGCATCGTATCTATTTTCCCGGGTTGTTTCAACAACAGATCCTGTTTCATCCGGCCCTCCTGCTGGGGGAGAATCCCATAGTCCCTTTTAGCAGGGTAATAGACTTTCTTACTAGCATTGGCATTTTATACCAAATATAGCTTTACCAAATCCTAGGTTGCACTTTGGTAAAACCCTCATCAATGCATGTTGATTGTTTCTATCGTTTAAGGCAGATGGCCTCGTAGCAATTGCGCATTAAATACCCAAAATCATCACACGCAAAACTAAATGAGGATGTTATTTCACGGAAAAAATGTGTGTTATATTTAGCCTTAACCTTTAAGACTTTAAATGCCAGTTTTTGCAGACAACGTATAATGCAATGATCATAAAAATACATTCAACAAAGGCAAGAAAAGCACTAGGAACAGAATCTAGATGCCCATTGATATTAACTCCGTTTGTTGACCTGTCACTTTCTAACGGCCCTGTGCAATCAAACATTGTATACTGTCATCTCGTATACGGCACCGCTACCCTACAAAACATAAACACATTTCCGATTCCTGCCGAAAAAAATATAAAGAGTAGCAAACGTGCCACATCTTCGCCACATTAATGAACATTTACGCGATTCAAGATTGCTCGGTTAAAGAACCTAGGTGCCTACCGCGTGTTGGTCTTGTATAAAGCCCCAATGAGAGTTGAACGAAGCTACTTCTTTGATAGGTTTAACAAACTTAAAATACTAACGCCTATCACACGCATCAAGGTGAACTATGTCATGTAGCCATCGTTCGCACAAAGTCTCATTCGTGAAATATAAATTACCATCTATATTAAAGAATGCGGAGAGCAAGTCGTCTCTTTATGCCGCAGGGGTGGCGGTGATGTAAGAGCCGAGCTCTTATTGGCTTACTGAATAAAATAGTGGCTACACCTCAAGGCATCTAGCATTGAGGTCTACCCACTATTTCTTTTCAATCAGCCAATAAGAGTTCTGCGTCCTTCTGAAGCCACCGCAACTCCTGAGCAAGGAGCAGGTGACTTGCTCTCCGCATTAAATCATATGCAATATTTTATGATAATTAGTAATTGGATGAAAGAAAGAAGCGTATTTTCTCTACACTATGAATAACATTCATTTAAAAATTATTGCTTGCTATGTGTGTATTTTGTGACTTGATGTATGTTATAAGATTCTTTTAGATTCATGACTCTTTGTTCCACATGTTTAACTACGCCCGTGAACATGTATACTCTTTCGCAGCCAGTGACCAAACTACCTTCACAGAGTTGGGGTCTCGTCGAACAATACTTGCTGCAGATTATCGCACAATTTTCTATCTTTCTTGGAGAAATATTTAAAAGAATTTTCTTAAATAAAACTTATGACATAAAATAATTACAGGTGTTCTTTAGATACTAAGAAAGTTGAACAAACACACAACTTGCGCGTGGTTTTCTTTCTAGCGACGAGTCAGTGTTAGAAGTTATGTCGTCCACAATGAAAATGCGAAAAGGGGGTAAATAACTAACTAATTCCCTTAACATTCAAATATACAATTTATAGTTTCTTTTTGGGTCTTTAATTCTTATGAATACCTGACGCTTGGCCTAAATACGGCACCATTACCCTAGAACATCGTGCCGCAGAAAGCTTGATTTGAAAAATTTGTATGGGGCGCTGCAGGGCAAAACATATCGCCCTCGTAGACAGAGTAAAACTTAAACGAAGCGAACAAAGAGCATCAGTAATGGGCATTTCTCAGCCTCCTTCTGCTCCGCAATCGAATGCGCTTCCGATACCGCCGTTCTTTGCTTGCTTGGTTTCATGTAAATCAGTGCTGCGGGCAAAGGCACCTTTCTGTAAATTTTAGGTTGCTTTTCCCTCCTTGTCCTTGCTCCTTATCTGTTTCACATGAACCTTTTTAAAAAACAGCTTTTAACATTTAAAATTTATAAAAATAATTTCCCAAATTTCGGTACCTATGTCTTACCGGTAACACTACATTCGGAAGGAGACTTGGCATTCGGCAAGGTGTAGCTTATTGTGGTAATGATAGAAACTATGTTCTCTTTCCTCAGAAGTCGCCGTTTTTATTTGACTGCGCTGGAAGATGATTCTTTGTAGCACGCGCGTAGCAACTTACTTGGTCTCATTGAGAAATTTAATCGACAGAAACGAAACCTGAAAGACCTATTTTTCGTTGTGAAAGAACTACGAGGGCGGCTATCGGATCCCTATGTCTTTTGAGTGCCCTAAGCGTGACGCCGAAATACTGTACAGCGTTTAATGTACAAAACCAAATAAACTGCACTCTGTCGAGCGCTCGGTGTTCACTTAACTATAAAGATTGCGCTCTGCATAAAAAAAAAAAAAAAGTTGGTGAACGAACCGATAAATTATTCAAAGTTCTAAGTCATTTTTAAAAAAACTTTCAATGAGAAATTCTGGCCCCTTCCTGAGAGCACCGATAATAAACTCTGCTTATGAGTTTGTAGGCGCCGTCGGCCGCTATTTTCTCATTTAAAATGTGAGACAGTCGCCGAAAAGTTTAGAGACAGATACCTTTATCCCCTGAACCTTCATTCTCTCAACCAGACAGCTAGTGTTATATTTTGGTTGAAGTAGGGCGTTCGGCCAAAAGTTATATGCTGTTTTTTTTTTCTATTTGCTTTTTGCGGGCAAAAAAAATTTAGTTTTTTTATGACTATTTGTAATTTTACCCTAGAGTTATTCATTTAAGGTAACAATATGTAACAATATATGGGCCAACTACGTTTTATACCTGAAAAACACTAAATGCGTAAGTAGAAAAGAGGGTGTAATATTATCGTTTTGTGCCATACTGCAATGTTATTTGCTCCATAATATTTCTGAATTGAAATACTTTTTACAATAGCTCCCATGTACCGCAAACGTATTTTCAGCGACCCACCTCGTGTGCATTCCGAACCCCCTCTGCTATACAGACGACTACCGTGGTGTTCTAATCGCCCTGCCAATTTATTCCAGATGTACTACCTTACAGAATGCGTCCACAAGGCATTTGAGGATGTTGGCTTGGTAAGAGCTGCCAATTCTTCCAATTCTTTTATATAAAAAATATATATTTTTTCACTATCATATCAAAGAGAAGACAAATCAAATATTTTCATATTCGAGTAGGCTACGGACGCAGCGCCACCATCTGTGACCCCATGGTCACAACACAAAGCAGTTCATCAAAGATTAGGTTGTCGAGCTCTGACGCGATGAGTTTGCCGTTTGAAATGTGCAGGTCTTCAGAAAAACATAAAACATTTCTTAGGTGCATTCTCTTAAACCTTATTTATCACAGGACGGGGTAAACTAGTAACGTTCAGCAAGGAGCCAGTTATTGTTTATTTTTTATATGGTTTCTCAGATTAATAGGAGTATAGATATACCTGAACGGCAAAAAGAAAAGATAGCACCGCCCTGTGGCTTTATTGCGTAGGGCGCTACCAAAAACCCGCACTTAAGTAAATAAAAAAAACGCGCTTTTCCTAAATCATGTTGAGCTGCCAGAACTGGCGCATGCATGAAGGTGATCGTGTCTCTCGGGTTGCTCTATATTTTCTCACATGATATGACCGGCGGGAGCAACTGGTCTACTCGAGCAAGGCGTTCGGCTGCCACAAGTGTTCCATCACGAAGGAGACAAGCCCTGCGTCAGCCTTTGGCTGGTACTTGGGTTCAATCAGTGAGGAAAAAGCGCTGCGTCCGAACTTCACGCGTGTTCAATCTGTGAGGATCAAGCGCTGCTTCAGCCTACAGCAGGCAGTCGTGTTCCACCTGTGAGGAGACAAGCACGGTCTGAGTTTCGGGCTTTCACACGGGTTCTAAATTAAGGAGACAAGTGCTGCTTCAGTCTTCAGCTGACACTCGTGTTCAGTCAGTGAGGAGACAAGCAATGAATTGGTTTTCGGATTGCGCGCGTGTTCTAAATTGAGGAGAAAAGGGCTGCTTCAGCCTTCAGCAGACACTCGAGTTCAGTCACTGAGAAGACAAGCACTGAATGAGTTTCCGGCTTTCACGCGTGTTCTAAATTGAGGAGACAAGCGCTGCGTCAGCCTTCAGCAGACACTCGTGTTCAGTCAGTGAGGAGACAAGCACTGAATGGGTTTGCGGCTTTCACGCGTGTTCTAAATTGAGGAGACAAGCGCTGCTTCAGCCTTCAGCTGACACTCGTGTTCAGTCAGTGAGGAGACGAGCACTGAATGAGTTTCCGGCTTTCACGCGTGTTCTAAATTGAGGAGACAAGCGCTGCTTCAACCTTCAGCAGGCACTCGTGTTCAGTCAGTGAGGAGACAATCACTGAATGAGTTTCCGGCTTTCATGAGTGTTCTAAATTGAGGAGACAAGGGCTGTTTCAGCCTTCAAACGACAGTCGTGTTCAGTCAGTGAGGAGACAAGCAGTGAAGGGGTTTCCGGCTTTCGCGCGTGTTCTAAGTTGAGGAGACAAGCGCTGCTTCAGCCTTCAGCTGACACTCGTGTTCAGTCAGTGAGGAGACAAGCACTGAATGAGTTTCCGCCTTTCACGCGTGTTCTAAATTGAGAAGACAACCGCTGCTTCAGCCTTCAGCAGACACTCGTGTTTAGTCAGTGAGGAGACAAGCACTAGATGGGTTTCCGGCTTTCACGCGTGTTCTAAATTGAGGAGACAAGCGCTGCTTCAGCCTTCAGCTGACACTCGTGTTCAGTCAGTGAGGACTCAAGCACCGAATGAGTTTCCGGCTTTCACGCGTGGTCTAAATTGAGGAGGCAGCCGCTGCTTCAGCCTTCAGCAGACACTCGTGTTCAGTCAGTGAGGAGACAAGCATTGCCTGAGTTTCCGGCTTTCACGCGTGTTCATTCAGAGAGAAGACAAGCGCTGCTTCCGACAACAGCCGGCACTACCGTTCAATCAGTCAGGAGACAAGCACTGCCTGAGTTTCCGTCTTTTACGCGTGTTCAATCAGTGAGGAGACAAGCGCTGCTTCAACCTACAACAGGCACTTGTGTTCAATCAGTGAGGAGAGAAGCACTGCCTGAGATTTCGGCTTTCACGCGTGCTCTAAATTGAGGAGACAAGCGCTGCTCCAGCCTTCAGCAGACACTCGTGTTCAGTCAGTGAGGAGACAAGCACTGCCTGAGTTTCCGTCTTTCACACGGGTTCTAAATTAAGGAGACAAGTGCTGCTTCAGTCTTCAGCTGACACTCGTGTTCAGTCAGTGAGGAGACAAGCACTGAATTGGTTTTCGGATTGCACGCGTGTTCTAAATTGAGGAGACAAGCGCTGCTTCACCCTTCAGCAGACACTCGTGTTCAGTCAGTGAGGAGACAAGCACTGAATTGGTTTCCGTCTTTCGCACGTGTTCTAAGTTGAGGAGACAAGCGCTGCTTCAGCCTTCAGCAGACACTCGTGTTCAGTCAGTGAGGAGACAAGCATTGCCTGAGTTTCCGGCTTTCACGCGTGTTCATTCAGGGAGAAGACAAGCGCTGCTTCCGACAACAGCAGTCACTACCGTTCAATCAGTCAGGAGACAAGCACTGCCTGAGTTTCCGTCTTTTACGCGTGTTCAATCAGTGAGGAGACAAGCGCTGCTTCAACCTACAACAGGCACTTGTGTTCAATCAGTGAGGAGAGAAGCACTGCCTGAGATTTCGGCTTTCACGCGTGCTCTAAATTGAGGAGACAAGCGCTGCTTCAGCCTTCAGCAGACACTCGTGTTCAGTCAGTGAGGAGACAAGCACTGCCTGAGTTTCCGTCTTTCACACGGGTTCTAAATTAAGGAGACAAGTGCTGCTTCAGTCTTCAGCTGACACTCGTGTTCAGTCAGTGAGGAGACAAGCACTGCCTGAGTTTCCGTCTTTCACACGGGTTCTAAATTAAGGAGACAAGTGCTGCTTCAGTCTTCAGCAGACACTTGTGTTCAGTCAGTGAGGAGACAAGCACTGAATTGGTTTTCGGATTGCACGCGTGTTCTAAATTAAGGAGACAAGTGCTGCTTCAGTCTTCAGCAGACACTCGTGTTCAGTCAGTGAGGAGACAAGCACTGCCTGAGTTTCCGTCTTTCACACGGGTTCTAAATTAAGGAGACAAGTGCTGCTTCAGTCTTCAGCAGACACTCGTGTTCAGTCAGTGAGGAGACAAGCACTGAATTGGTTTTCGGATTGCACGCGTGTTCTAAATTAAGGAGACAAGCGCTGCTTCAGCCTTCAGCAGACACTCGTGTTCAGTCAGTGAGGAGACAAGCACTGCCTGAGTTTCCGTCTTTCACACGGGTTCTAAATTAAGGAGACAAGTGCTGCTTCAGTCTTCAGCAGACACTCGTGTTCAGTCAGTGAGGAGACAAGCACTGAATTGGTTTTCGGATTGCACGCGTGTTCTAAATTAAGGAGACAAGTGCTGCTTCAGTCTTCAGCTGACACTCGTGTTCAGTCAGTGAGGAGACAAGCACTGAATTGGTTTCCGGCTTTCGCGCGTGTTCTAAGTTGAGGAGACAAGCGCTGCTTCAGCCTTCAGCAGACACTCGTGTTCAGTCAGTGAGGAGACAAGCATTGCCTGAGTTTCCGGCTTTCACGCGTGTTCATTCAGGGAAAAGACAAGCGCTGCTTCCGACAACAGCTGGCACTACCGTTCAATCAGTCAGGAGACAAGCACTGCTTGAGTTTCCGTCTTTTACGCGTGTTCAATCAGTGAGGAGACAAGCGCTGCTTCAACCTACAACAGGCACTTGTGTTCAATCAGTGAGGAGAGAAGCACTGCCTGAGATTTCGGCTTTCACGCGTGCTCTAAATTGAGGAGACAAGCGCTGCTTCAGCCTTCAGCAGACACTCGTGTTCAGTCAGTGAGGAGACAAGCACTGCCTGAGTTTCCGTCTTTCACACGGGTTCTAAATTAAGGAGACAAGTGCTGCTTCAGTCTTCAGCTGACACTCGTGTTCAGTCAGTGAGGAGACAAGCACTGAATTGGTTTTCGGATTGCACGCGTGTTCTAAATTGAGGAGACAAGCGCTGCTTCACCCTTCAGCAGACACTCGTGTTCAGTCAGTGAGAAGACAAGCACTGAATGAGTTTCCGGCTTTCACGCGTGTTCTAAATTGAGGAGACAAGCGCTGCGTCAGCCTTCAGGAGACACTCGTGTTCAGTCAGTGAGGAGACAAGCACTGAATGTGTTTGCGGCTTTCACGCGTGTTCTAAATTGTGGAGACAAGCGCTGCTTCAGCCTTCAGCAGACACTCGTGTTCAGTCAGTGAGGAGACAAGCACTGAGTGGGTTTGCGGCTTTCACGCGTGTTCTAAATTGAGGAGACAAGCGCTGCTTCAGCCTTCAGTTGACACTCGTGTTCAGTCAGTGAGGAGACGAGCACTGAATGAGTTTCCGGCTTTCACGCGTGTTCTAAATTGAGGAGACAAGCGCTGCTTCAACCTTCAGCAGGCACTCGTGTTCAGTCAGTGAGGAGACAATCACTGAATGAGTTTCCAGCTTTCATGAGTGTTCTAAATTGAGGAGACAAGGGCTGTTTCAGCCTTCAAACGACAGTCGTGTTCAGTCAGTGAGGAGACAAGCACTGAATGGGTTTCGGGCTTTCGCGCGTGTTCTAAGTTGAGGAGACAAACGCTGCTTCAGCCTTCAGCTGACACTCGTGTTCAGTCAGTGAGGAGACAAGCACTGAATGAGTTTCCGCCTTTCACGCGTGTTCTAAATTGAGAAGACAACCTCGGTGTCGTGATTTTCTGCGAATGGGCCAAAAAGGGGAGCCGAGGCTAAGGCCGTCTTGAGGCGTTCTATAAAGGTTTGTTGATTGGGACCCCATGTGAACGTTATGCCGTACCGCGGCCGGTAATTGAGAGGCTTAACAATAGACAGTTTTAGTATAGCGTTTGCTGGATCTTACGTACGCAATACGCAATAGTATAGCGTACGCTAAAAACGACCCGCTCGGATCGATTTTAGTTGTGCGTTACGTTTCCGAGTGAACACCTCGCATGATCTTAGTTAAATTTGCCAGAGTCGCAGAATTCCGCGTGCTTACAGCGCCACTATGCTCCTGAAAATGAATATCGCAAATGAAAACGTGTCCAATCATTTTATTCAAAGACAAACCAAGCCGCAGCTGCCTCGTCCAGCGTGCTTTTCTGCGGGGTACAGAGGCTACGAGTACGGGTGCGTAGCGCAATTCGATCACGCAGCCTCCATCACTAGTCCCGTGGAAATGCCACCTTTCATCAATACTATCGCGGAATGAAATCCATGACCTACTGAAGTCCAGTGCATAGCGAGAACTTCGGCGATTTCTTGAAGAGTCGTTCGTTGAGAGCGCGTGCTCAGAATTAGCTCACATTAATAGGCTGTTAAGACCGGCAATCTTGACGGTGCGGAATGCACATTACAAAAGAACTGTGGAAGCTTGTCATTCGCACGCGCTCAGCATTTGCGCACCCGGCTATGGCCGCGAGTGAATACTCCCTATAAGCCTAGCGTCAAGGAGATCGCAGCGTTGACGGACAATTCGAGTGGTGAGCACATTCACTGTGCACTCTTTCAGCTGCACGGCGATCTGATTCGACCGCGGTACGTCCGGGAAAGAAGTGCTGCGCTGAACACCACGTTATTTCACCGTTCGCGCAACGCAGAACGTAGAGAACACCACGAAGCCCTTGCTGCGCCAGTCAAGGTAACCGCCACCTTGAAACTGGCGCGCTCCTAGGCCCAACGTTCCTAGGACACTCAGTTGGGAAACTCGCCGTCGAAACCTGGGCCGCTGGCGTCCACCGAGACCAAGCTAAATGCGACAACAGCGCCACTCTTTAATCTTTGTCTGTACTCTGGTCACCTTGAGCTTGTTTTTGTGTAAAAACAAACGGAAAAGACTCTTTTTGTATGAAATGTTTTCGAGTTTAGTACAAAAAGAGGGGCGCGTTATGTTTTTAAAATCTTTAGGTTGCAGGGTCTTCCGGCCCAATTAATATTGTTTTTATACAACCATGCCTCAGCGGTCCTTTCACGTAGCCCGTCCCGACTTCGGTGCATTTCAACTTCGGTAGTTCGACGCGGCGCATCCGCCGGGGAGACGGGGGTGGCACCCCTGTAACCTCTTCCGCTGTATCTGTTCTTATAGCCGAAATATAAGTCACGTGCATTTCCTCGAGTGGCCGCTGCGGGAGAAATGGTGGCGTTATGTTCGTCATTAGCTCGGTGCTCGGAGACAGATTGGGGCCACTTTTTTAAAGCTGTCTCTATGGGAGTTTCCCAACTGAGTGTTTTAGTAACGTTGGGTGGGCCCGAGATCTCTCGACAGCTTCCCGTAAGGCCCGCTAACCCCCAACGCAACATCCCCAGCGTTGCGTGCGTACGCAATACGCTAGTCCTTCTACTGCGTTCTGAGCATGCGCACTTACGACCCGCAATTTCATGGCGTACGCAAAGCTATAGCGTACGGTTCACTGAAACTGTCTAATATTTGAAAATCCCGAAATACAGTTTTGGAATTAAGAACATAAACCTAAGAACGTTGTAAGCGCCTGATGTTTTGTCGGGCAAGGAATTGCGACGCCGCCCGCGGTTTGTGTAGGTTCGGTCGCATACCGTTTGCGGTGACCAAGTGGCCGAGGATTTACTTTTCTGGGCACCAAAAAGTATTTCTTAGAGTTTAATAGGAGACCAACGTGCACATGTACTCAAGGAATTCACCAAGCCAAGATAAGTGTCCGCCCAAGTTAGAAAACGAGCAAACCATATCGTCGGGGTATCAAATGCACGTTTTCCAGCGAAATCCACCGAGGTGAGCATCCATTTTGCGATTAGTGTGGCAGGCACGTTTTAGAGGCCGAACTGCAAGTCGTTAAAGTTTTAAAGGCATCAGGAGTTATAAACACTGTTTTAGGCCTGTCAGCGGACGCAATAGCAACTTGTCAATAGCCGCTTGGAAGGTTCATGAAGGAAAAGTAGCACGACCCTTGTAGCGTGTCGAGCGTATCATCATTTCATGGCAGTGAGTAGACGTCTTTTTGTGTCACTTTGTTGAGGCAGCCATAGTCCACAAAGAGTGCCACGTAGCGTCTTTCATCTTGATGGCAACACCGCGCAGAACCGGGGACTAGGGGAATGCTGGGTGACTTTTGTTTGAGCACGACGGTTGTGATATTAAATCACTCTACGCTCTGGAGAACATATTCGGTATGGTCTGTTTCGGATAGGAGGGGAGCCGCCCGTATCGACATTATGCTTTACTAGCCTGATACGGGTTACCACATGGCATCCAAAATTGAAAACAGCTCTGTATCAAGCTAGAAGCAAGCGCATTAAGTGACGCTCCGCTTCGACGAGTGTTGACGCCATCATCTTAATGCTGTATCGCTGGAATTATTTTCAGTCGATAGTTTATCTTTGTGGGTGGCGTGTGCAAGTGCAGCAAAGCCATCTCCAATATTCACCTGACTAGTGGTAATCCGGTTAACTGGGGGAAAGATTTGGGGTTGCGTCTAATTGTTCGGTATCCAGATGTGACATTTGTCTTTTGTTATTGCAGCGAGACTATAAGGAATGCCCATTTCTTTTTTTCGAAACAAGTATGTATAGGTTAGTATATATAAATTCTATGAAGGCGAAAATAACCTTGAGCTGAGTTTGTGATGAACAGTGTAGCAGCGACGGGAGACTGAGGTGATAGGAGTATATCAATGTCTGTGCGAAAAGCAGTAAGTGGCACTTCAGAATGTCGACTGGCGTCGTCAGAAGAATTAAGGTGCATTTATTGATTCGCGAAGTCTATGAAAGCGGCGATTGAAGATAAAAAAAAATCCATTTAAGGATGCCATCAGCTGTGCAGGTCGAGAGCACGGTGAACATCAGCACATGTCGGCTGCGACCCGCCTGCAATTATGATGTAGAATATTCGTGCGGTCGCACAAATTCGCCAGTGTTCATACGCAACAGCTGCCTCATACAGGGAAGAGTAAGGAATTTACGCAAGCGCATTCGGACGTGTTCCATTGTGGTCACGCACACACCGACATACGGCGGCTCCCGGAGAACACTTCACCGCTCGACTCGATCGCATCTGGGAGCTTCGTGTTACGTTCCTCGGCTCAGGTGCGGCGTCGTGAGCAGACGTTCACGCACGCTTACATTGGCTATGCTCAATATCCATTGCATAACGTTGGATAATATCTTAGCGATCACACCATCTACAGTGGACAGCACTCTCCCGTTCGGCTGCCCGGTTGTCTTGTGATTGCACCACATCAGGGCACCGCGAGGTAATCATCGCCACGAATGTAAAAAAGGAATATGGCGCAGGATGACCCAGAGAAACGAAATGGGAGACAAGGCGACTTGGGACCAGTGGCCTGGACAGACGACGACATCGCGTCTTTATCATAATTCTTAATTCGGCCATATTTAACTAAATAAAACGATAGTTCTTACCAACCGTTCAAGACCATTTCAACATCCGAGTCAAGTCTGAAACAACCCAACACGCTACACACTAATGAAGGATTTCGCAAGGCGTAAAGTATTGTCGTCCGATTTCTACAGTAATATTAATTGGTCTTAGGAATGGTGGATTTTGCGTACATTGCGGAAGTGCTGCTTTACCTCCATTTTCGATGCAGGCTGCGATATTTATTTTTACTGGCAGGAGGTGGACGGCATAGGTCATTGAAGAGCTAAACCGAGCGGTTTTTAGCAGGATAGTGTGACAGTTCACGACCACGGTGGGCCATAGCTGGCGTCACGGAGCTAAGCAAGAGGCGGTAATGAAAATCTTGTCCGGCAAAAATGTTGTCTCCATATGTTGCGCGAAATGCGGAGAAGGACCGAAAGAGGAGTTATCATTGCAGTGGTGGCCGTAGAGAAAGGGGCGGTCCCGGCAGTGTTTCTTATACTCGTTGTTAGCGGCCGGCGTCTTAGTGTTGGTGATGGGGCGTCGGCATTACGGTAGAACGTGAGCAGTGGGTTGCCGTAAGTTCTCCAGATGTCCGATCGGCGACGTGTTTGACGAGGTTGCCAGGATGCTGGTGCGGAACATGGTAGACATCGCTGAAATGTTAACAGCGGTGAAGTAGGGGAGCGGCTGGTGCGTAGAGGGAAAGATGCTTTTAACAGGGGCTTTGGAACAGTACGAATCATTCCAAAGGATCCATAGCTTCGATAGTGACTTGTATTCGAAGAAACAATTTGCATAGCGACAACCAACAATCTTTAAATAGTTTACTTGCATGTTTCTTGACTTTCGTATCAAGTTTACTAATAAAAGTGTGTCGATATTTTTTTTTCTGCACTCTCCCGACCTTCTGGGTTCTTATATGCAAAAGAGAAAAGATTCTGTTGTCTGCAGTTTGTGAGTCAATGTCCCCTTGCCGTATCTTCGTAGCGTCGTACGTTTCCGTTACCCCGAGTTTTGTGAAATATTATATGAATTCTTCATTTAGCCCCCACCCCCCCCCCCTTTCCTGGGTCATTTTCCTTCAAATTCCACCCATATAACTGTTCTGGATAAAAAAATGTTTCTGTGTTCCACGATGTCGTTGCACTGAATTTTTATGAGAAGAAAAGGGCGTTGATTGAGTGTTAGGCCGTCACGCCTGCTTAGTGAGCTGCATGTGCACTGCGCCAAGATTTGGCTGGCACTCGTTTGCAATTATGAGCCAACGATTGCTGCCTCTGCGTGCGGCTCCCTGGAGCGTAAAATGAGTGAGTACGGGCGATTTGTCAGGGATCGGCTAGCACTGTTGCGCCATCAGTCAGCAGAAAAGGGCAGTGATATAGTCTAAGACGGTTACAATTGTTCAATGAGCGGCATGCGCATTCTGCCTGGATTCAGCTGGCACTCGTTTTTATTCAGTGAAGAAATGAGCTCCGCCTCTGCGTACGGCTCGCTGTTTTGCATCATGAGTGAGCGTGAGCGATTTCTCAGCGATCGGCTGGTACTCTTGTGTTATCATACATCAGAAAGGGGCGATGATTGACTGTTCGGTCGTCAAACGTGTTCAATCAGAGGGATGTGCTCTCTGCCAGGATTCGGCAGGCACTCGTTGTCAATCAGTGAACAAATCAGTGCTGCCTCTGTTTCAGCTCGCTGTTGTGGTCGATAAGTAAGTACGAGCGATTTGTCAGCGATCGGCAGGCACTGTTCAATCATCACCCAGGAGAAAAGGGCTTTGATTGAATGTTCGGCCGTCAAACGTGTTCAATCAGCCGATTGTGAACTATGCCACGATTCTGCTGGCATTCGTATTGAATCAGAGAGCAAGCGAAGGCTGCCTCTGCGTTCGGCTCGCTGGTGTAGTAAATAAGTGGGTACGAGCGTTTTGTCAGCAATGGGCTGGCCCTCTTCCGTCAGTCAGAAGAAAATGTCACTTATTGAGTATTAGGTCGTCACATGAGTGCTAGCCGAGATTCGGCTAGCACTCGTTTTCAATCCGTGAGCCAACAATTGCTACCTCTGCGTTCGGCTCGCTGGTGTGTAAAAAGAGTTAGTACGAGCGGTTTGTCAGCGATCGGCTGGAACTCTTGTGCCGTCAGTCAGGACAAAAGAGCACTGATTGAGTCTTAGGCCGTCAAACGGGCTCAATCAACGAGATGAGCATTTTGTAAGGATTCGGCTCGGACTCGTTTTTAATCAGGGAGCAAATGATTGCTGCCTTTGCTTTCGGCTGGCCGTTTTGCTTAATGGGTGAATACAAGCGATTTGTCAGCGATCGGCTAGAACTTTTGTGCCATCACTGAGGATAAATGAGCACTGATTGAGTGTTCCGCAGTCACACGTGTCCAAACAGCGGGATGATCATTGTTCCAGGATTAGGCTGGCACTCGTTTTCAATTAGAGAGCAAACGACTGCAGCCTCTGCGTTCGGCTTGCTGTTTTTCTTAATGAGTGAGCACGAGCGATTTGTGAGCGATCGGCTAGATCTCGTGTGCCATCCATAAGGAGAAAATACCACTGATTGAGTGTTAGGCCGTCAAACGGGTTCAATCAGCGGGATGACCATTGTGCTACGATTAGGCTGGCACTCGTTTTAAATTAGAAAGCAAACGACTGCAGCCTCTGCGTTCGGCTTGCTGTTTTTCTTAATGAGTGAGCACGAGCGATTTGTCAGCGATCGGCTAGATCTCTTGTGCCATCCATAAGGAGAAAATACCACTGATTGTGTGTTAGGCCGTCAAACGGGTTCAATCAGCGGGATGACCATTGTGCTACGATTAGGCTGGCACTCGTTTTAAATTAGAGAGCAAACGACTGCAGCCTCTGCGTTCGGCTTGCTGTTTTTCTTAATGAGTGAGCACGAGCGATTTGTCAGCGATCGGCTAGATCTCTTGTTCCATCCATAAGGAGAAAATACCACTGATTGAGTGTTAGGCCGTCAAACGGGTTCAATCAGCGGGATGACCATTGTGCTACGATTAGGCTGGCACTCGTTTTAAATTAGAGAGCAAACGACTGCAGCCTCTGCGTTCGGCTTGCTGTTTTTCTTAATGAGTGAGCACGAGCGATTTGTCAGCGATCGGCTAGATCTCTTGTGCCATCCATAAGGAGAAAATACCACTGATTGTGTGTTAGGCCGTCAAACGGGTTCAATCAGCGGGATGACCATTGTGCTACGATTAGGCTGGCACTCGTTTTAAATTAGAGAGCAAACGACTGCAGCCTCTGCGTTCGGCTTGCTGTTTTTCTTAATGAGTGAGCACGAGCGATTTGTCAGCGATCGGCTAGATCTCTTGTTCCATCCATAAGGAGAAAATACCACTGATTGAGTGTTAGGCCGTCAAACGGGTTCAATCAGCGGGATGACCATTGTGCTACGATTAGGCTGGCACTCGTTTTAAATTAGAGAGCAAACGACTGCAGCCTCTGCGTTCGGCTTGCTGTTTTTCTTAATGAGTGAGCACGAGCGATTTGTCAGCGATCGGCTAGATCTCTTGTGCCATCCATAAGGAGAAAATACCACTGATTGTGTGTTAGGCCGTCAAACGGGTTCAATCAGCGGGATGACCATTGTGCTACGATTAGGCTGGCACTCGTTTTAAATTAGAGAGCAAACGACTGCAGCCTCTGCGTTCGGCTTGCTGTTTTTCTTAATGAGTGAGCACGAGCGATTTGTCAGCGATCGGCTAGATCTCTTGTTCCATCCATAAGGAGAAAATACCACTGATTGAGTGTTAGGCCGTCAAACGGGTTCAATCAGCGGGATGACCATTGTGCTACGATTAGGCTGGCACTCGTTTTAAATTAGAGAGCAAACGACTGCAGCCTCTGCGTTCGGCTTGCTGTTTTTCTTAATGAGTGAGCACGAGCGATTTGTCAGCGATCGGCTAGATCTCTTGTGCCATCCATAAGGAGAAAATACCACTGATTGTGTGTTAGGCCGTCAAACGGGTTCAATCAGCGGGATGACCATTGTGCTACGATTAGGCTGGCACTCGTTTTAAATTAGAGAGCAAACGACTGCAGCCTCTGCGTTCGGCTTGCTGTTTTTCTTAATGAGTGAGCACGAGCGATTTGTCAGCGATCGGCTAGATCTCTTGTTCCATCCATAAGGAGAAAATACCACTGATTGAGTGTTAGGCCGTCAAACGGGTTCAATCAGCGGGATGACCATTGTGCTACGATTAGGCTGGCACTCGTTTTAAATTAGAGAGCAAACGACTGCAGCCTCTGCGTTCGGCTTGCTGTTTTTCTTAATGAGTGAGCACGAGCGATTTGTCAGCGATCGGCTAGATCTCTTGTGCCATCCATAAGGAGAAAATACCACCGATTGAGTGTTAGGCCGTCAAACGGTTTCAATCAGCGGGATGACCATTGTGCTACGATTAGGCAGGCACTCGTTTTAAATTAGAGAGCAAACGACAGAAGCCTCTGCGTTCGGCTTGCTGTTTTACTTAATGAGTGAGCACGAGCGATTCGTCAGCGATCGGCTAGATCTCTTGTGCCATCCATAAGGAGAAAATACCACTGATTGAGTGTTAGGCCGTCAAACGGGTTCAATCAGCGGGATGACCATTGTGCTACGATTAGGCTGGCACTCGTTTTCAATTAGAGAGCAAACGACTGCAGCCTCTGCGTTCGGCTTGCTGTTTTTCTTAATGAGTGAGCACGAGCGATTTGTCAGCGATCGGCTAGATCTCTTGTGCCATCCGCAAGGAGAAAAGACCACTAATTGAGTGTTAGGCCGTCAAACGGGTTCAATCAGCGGGATGACCATTGTGCTACGATTAGGCTGGCACTCGTTTTAAATTAGAGAGCAAACGACTGCAGCCTCTGCGTTCGGCTTGCTGATTTTCTTAATGAGTGAGCACGAGCGATTTGTCAGCGATCGGCTAGATCTCTTGTGCCATCCGCAAGTAGAAAAGACCACTAGTTGAGTGGTAGGCCGTCAAACGGGTTCAATCAGCGGGATGACCATTGTGCTACGATTAGGCTGGCTCTCGTTTTAAATTAGAGAGCAAACGACTGCAGCCTCTGAGTTCGGCTTGCTGTTTTTCTTAATGAGTGAGCACGAGCGATTTGTCAGCGATCGGCTAGATCTCTTGTTCCCTCCATAAGAAGAAAATACCACTGATTGAGTGTTAGGCCGTCAAACGGGTTCAATCAGCGGGATGAACACTGTGCCAAGATTAGGCTGGCACTCGTTTTCAAATGGCGAGCTAACGAGTGCAGCCTGTGCGTTCGCCTCGCTATTTTGCCTAATGAGTGAGTACGAGCGATTTGTCAGCGATCGGCTGGAACTCTTGTGCATCCCTAAGGAGAAAAGACAAATGATTGAGTGTTAAGCCGTCAAACGCGTTCAATCAGCGGGATGAGCATTGTGCCAGCATTAGGCTGGCACTTGTTTTCGATTAGAGAGCAAACGAGTCCAGCCTCTGCCATCGGCTTGCTGTTTTTCTTAATGACAGAGTACGAGCGATCTCTCAGCGATCGGCTGGAACTTGTCCCATCGGTAAGAAGAAAAGACCACTGATTGAGTGTTAGTCCGTCAAACGGGTTCAAACAGCGGGATGAGCCCTGTGCAGTGATTAGGCTGGCACTCATTTTCCATTAGAGAGCAAACGACTTGAGCCTCTGCGTTCGGCTCGCTGTTTTTCTGAATGAGTGAGTACGAGCGATCCCTCAGCGATCGGCCGAAAACCTTTTGCCATTAGTTAAGAAAAAACACCACTGAATGAGTGTTAGGCTGTCAAACGGGTTTAATCAGCGGGATGAGCATTGTGCCAGGATTAGGCTGGCACTCGTTTTCAATTAGAGACCAAACGAGTGCAGCCTCTGCGTTCGGCTTGCTGTTTTTCTTAATGACAGAGTGCGAGCTATTTGTGAGCGATCGGCTGCAATTCTTGTGCCATCCGTAAGGAGAAAAGACAACTGATTGAGTGTTAGGCCGTAAACGGGTTCATTGAGCGGAATGAGCATTCTGACAGGATTAGGCTAGCACTTGTTTTCAATTAGAGAGGAAACGACTGCGGCCTCTGCGTTCGGTTTCTGTTCTTCTTAATGACAGAGTACGAGCGATTTGTCAGCGATCGGCAGCAATTCTTGTGCCATCCGTAAGGAGAAAAGACAACTGATTGAGTGTTAGGCCGTAAACGGGTTCAAACAGCGGGATGAGCATTCCGCCAGGTTTAGGCTGGCACTCGTTTTCAAGAAGAGAGCAAACGACTGCCTCTGAGTTCGGATGGCTGTTTTTCCTAATGACAGAGTAGGAGGGATTACTCAGCAATCGGCTGTAGCTCTTCTGCCATCAGTTAGAAGACAAGACACTGATTGAGTGTTAGGCCGTCAAAGGGGTTTAATCAGCGGGATGAGCATTGTGCCAGGATTAGGCTGGCACTCGTTTTCAATTAGAGAGCAAACGACTGCAGCCTCTGCGCTCGGCAGCTATTTTGCTTAATGAGTGGGTACGAGCGATTCGTCAGCGATCGGCTGGAACTATTGTGCCATCAGTTAGGAAAAATGACCACTGTTTGAAAGTTAGCCCGTCAAACGGGTTGAATCAGCGGGATGAGCATTGTGCGAGGATTGCCCTGGTGCTCGATTTCAATTAAAGAGCAAACGACTGCAGCCTCTGCGTTCGGATCGCCGTTTTTCTGAATGAGTGAAAGCGAGCGATCTGTCAACGATCGTCTGGAACTCTTGTGCCATTATTCAGGAGAAAAGAGCACTGATATAGTGTTAGGCAGTAACACGTGCCGAATCAGCGGGATGAGCCTTGTACCAGGATTAGGCTGGCACGCCGTTGCAATTAGAGAGCCAACGAGTACAGCCTGTGCGTTCGGCTCGCAGTTTTTCTCAGTGAGTACGAGCGATGTCTCAGCGCTCGGCTGGAAATCTTGTGCCATTAGTTTACAGAAAAGACCACTGAATGAGTGTTAGGCTGTCAAACGGGTTCAATCAGAGGGGTGAGCATTGTGCCAGGACTAGGCTGGCACTCGCTTTCAATTAGAGAGCAAACGACTGCACCCTCTGGGTTCGATGCGCTGTGTTTCTGACTGAGTGACTACGAGCGATCTGTCAGCGATCGGCTGGAACTCTTGTGCCATCAGTTAGTAGAAAAGACCACTGATTGAGTGCTAGCCCGTCAAATGGGTTCAATCAAAGGGATGAGCATTGTGCCAGGATTAGGCCAACACTCGTTTTCGATTAGACAACAAACGAGTCAGCCTCTGCGTTCGGCTTCCTGTTTTTCTTAATAACAGAGTACGAGCGATTAGTCAGCAATCGGCTGGAACTCTTGTGCCATCCGTAAGGAGAAAAGACCGCTGATTGGGTGTTAGGCCGTCAAACGGGTTTGATCAGCGGGATGACCATTGTTCCAAGATTGGGCTGGCACTCTTTTTCTAATAGTGAGCTTACGAGTGCAGCCTCTGCGTTCGGCTTGCTATTTTCCTTAATGAGTGAGTACGAGCGATCTCTCAGCGATCGGCTGAAAATCTTGTGCCATTAGTTAAGAGAGAAGACCACAGCATGAGTGATAGGCTGTCAAACGGGTTCAATATGCGGGATGAGCTTTGGGCCAGGATTAGGCTGGCACTCCTTTTCAATTAGAGAGAAAACCACTGCAGGCTCTGCGTTCGGCTTGCTGTTTTTCTTAATGAGTGAGTACGGGCGATTTGTCATTATGGGGTGGAACTCTTGTGCCATCAGACAGGAGAAAAGAGCACTGATTTAGTGTTAGGCCGTCACACGGTTCAATCAGCGCAATGAGCATTGTGCGAAGATCAGCCTGGCACTCTCTTTTTAAATTATCAGCAAACGAGTGTAACCTCTGCGTTCGGCTCGCTGTTTTGCTTAATGAGTGAGTGCGGGCGATTTGTCAGCGATCGGGTGTAACTCCTGTGCCATCAGACAGGAGAAAAGAGCACTGATTTAGTGTTAGGCCGTCACACGGTTCAATCAGCGCAGTGAGCATTGTGCGCAGATCAGCCTGGCACTCTGTTTTTAACATATCAGCAAACGAGTGCAACCTCTGCGTTCGGCTCTCTGTTTTGCTTAATGAGTGAGTACGCGCGATTTATCAACGATCGGGTGTAACTCCTGTGCCATCAGACAGGAGAAAAGAGCACTGATTTAGGGTTATGCCGTCACACGGTTCAATCAGCGCAGTGAGCATTGTGCGAAGATCAGGCTGGCACTCTGTTTTTAAATTATCAGCAAACGAGTGCAACATCTGCGTTCGGGTCGCTGTTTTGCTTAATGAGTGAGTACGGGCGATTTGTCAGCGATCGGGTGGAACTCCTGTGCCATCAGACAGGAGAAAAGAGCACTGATTTAGTGTTAGGCCGTCACACGGTTCAATGAGCGCAATGAGCATTGTGCGAAGATCAGCCTGGCACTCTGTTTTTAACATATCAGCAAACGAGTGCAACCTCTGCGTTCAGCTCGCTGTTTTGCTTAATGAGTGAGTACGGGCGATTTGTCAGCGATCGGGTGGAACTCCTGTGCCATCAGACAGGAGAAAAGAGCACTGATTTAGTGTTAGGCCGTCACACGGTTCAATGAGCGCAATGAGCATTGTGCGAAGATCAGCCTGGCACTCTGTTTTTAACATATCAGCAAACGAGTGCAACCTCTGCGTTCGGCTCGCTGTTTTGCTTAATGAGTGAGTACGGGCGATTTGTCAGCGATCGGGTGGAACTCCTGTGCCATCAGACAGGAGAAAAGAGCACTGATTTAGTGTTAGGCCGTCAAACGGTTGAATCAGCGCAGTGAGCATTGCGCGCAGATCAGTCTGGCACTCTGTTTTTAAATTATCAGCAAACGAGTGCAACATCTGGGTTCGGCTCGCTGTTTTGCTTAATGAGTGAGTACGGGCGATTTATCGGCGATCGGGTGGAACTCTTGTGCCATCAGACAGGAGAAAAGAGCACTGGTTTAGTGTTAGGCCCTCACACGGTTGAATCAGCACAGTGAGCATTGTGCGCAGATCAGGCTGGCACTCTGTTTTTAAATTATCAGCAAACGAGTGCAACATCTGCGTTCGGCTCGCTGTTTTGCTTAATGAGTGAGTACGGGCGATTTGTCAGCGATCGGGTGGAACTCTTGTGCCATCAGACAGGAGAAAAGAGCACTCATTTAGTGTTAGGCCGTCACACGGTTCAATCAGCGCAATGAGCATTGTGCGAAGATCAGCCTGGCACTCTCTTTTTAAATTATCAGCAAACGATTGCAACCTCTGCGTTCGACTCGGTGTTTTGCTTAATCAGTGAGCACGGGCGATTTATCAGCGATCGGGTGGAACTCTTGTGCCATCAGACAGGAGAAAAGATCCCTCATTTAGTGTTAGGCCGTCACACGGTTCAATCAGCGCAATGAGCATTGTGCGAAGGTCAGGCTGGCACTCTGTTTTTATATTATCAACAAACGAGTGCAACATCTGCGTTCGGCTCGCTGTTTTGCCTAATGAGTGAGTACGGGCGATTTGTCAGCGATCGGGTGGAACTCTTGTGCCATCAGACAGGAGGAAAGAGCACTCATTTAGTGTTAGGCCGTCACACGGTTCAATCAGCGCAATGAGCATTGTGCGAAGATCAGCCTGGCACTCTGTTTTTAAATTATCAGCAAACGATTGCAACCTCTGCGTTCGACTCGGTGTTTTGCTTAATCAGTGAGTACGGGCGATTTATCAGCGATCGGGTGGAACTCTTGTGCCATCAGACAGGAGAAAAGATCCCTCATTTAGTGTTAGGCCGTCACACGGTTCAATCAGCGCAATGAACATTGTGCGAAGATCAGCCTGGCACTCTGTTTTTAAATTATCAGCAAACGATTGCAACCTCTGCGTTCGTCTCGGTGTTTTGCTTAATCAGTGAGTACGGGCGATTTATCAGCGATCGGGTGGAACTCTTGTGCCATCAGACAGGAGGAAAGAGCACTCATTTAGTGTTAGGCCGTCACACGGTTCAATCAGCGCAATGAGCATTGTGCGAAGATCAGCCTGGCACTCTGTTTTTAAATTATCAGCAAACGATTGCAACCTCTGCGTTCGACTCGGTGTTTTGCTTAATCAGTGAGTACGGGCGATTTGTCAGCGATCGGGTGGAACTATTGTGCCATCAGACAGGAGGAAAGAGCACTGATTTAGTGTTAGGCCGTCACACGGTTCAATCAGCGCAATGAGCATTGTGCGAAGGTCAGGCTGGCACTCTGTTTTTATATTATCAACAAACGAGTGCAACATCTGCGTTAGGCTCACTGTTTTGCTTAATGAGTGAGTACGGGCGATTTGTCAGCGATCGGGTGGAACTCTTGTGACATCAGACAGAAGAAAAAAGCACTGATTGATTGTTAGGCCGTCACACGGTTCAATCAGCGCAATGAGGTGTGCATTGTGCGAAAATCAGCCTGGCACTCTGTTTTTAAATTATCAGCTAACGAGTGCAACCTCTGCTTTCGGGACGTTGTTTTGCTTAATGAGTGAGTACGGGCGATTTGTAAGCGATCGGGTGGAACTCCTGTGCCATCAGACAGAAGAAAGGAGCACTGATTGAGTGTTAGGCCGTCACACGGTTCAATCAGCGCAATGAGCATTGTGCGAAAATCAGCCTGGCACTCTGTTTTTAAATTATCAGCAAACGAGTGCAACATCTGCTTTCGGGACGTTGTTTTGCTTAATGAGTGAGTACGGGCGATTTGTAAGCGATCGGGTGGAACTCCTGTGCCATCAGACAGAAGAAAGGAGCACTGATTGAGTGTTAGGCCCTCACACGGTTCAATCAGCGCAATGAGCATTGTGCGAAAATCAGCCTGGCACTCTGTTTTTAAATTATCAGCAAACGAGTGCAACATCTGCTTTCGGGACGTTGTTTTGCTTAATGAGTGAGTACGGGCGATTTGTAAGCGATCGGGTGGAACTCCTGTGCCATCAGACAGAAGAAAGGAGCACTGATTGAGTGTTAGGCCGTCACACGGTTCAATCAGCGCAATGAGCATTGTGCGAAAATCAGCCTGGCACTCTGTTTTTAAATTATCAGCTAACGAGTGCAACCTCTGCTTTCGGGACGTTGTTTTGCTTAATGAGTGAGTACGGGCGATTTATAAGCGATCGGGTGGAACTCCTGTGCCATCAGACAGGAGAAAGGAGCACTGATTGAGTGTTAGGCCGTCACACGGTTCAATCAGCGCAATGAGCATTGTGCGAAAATCAGCCTGGCACTCTGTTTTTAAATTATCAGCTAACGAGTGCAACCTCTGCTTTCGGGACGTTGTTTTGCTTAATGAGTGAGTACGGGCGATTTGTAAGCGATCGGGTGGAACTCCTGTGCCATCAGACAGAAGAAAGGAGCACTGATTGAGTGTTAGGCCGTCACACGGTTCAATCAGCGCAATGAGCATTGTGCGAAAATCAGCCTGGCACTCTGTTTTTAAATTATCAGCTAACGAGTGCAACCTCTGCTTTCGGGACGTTGTTTTGCTTAATGAGTGAGTACGGGCGATTTGTAAGCGATCGGGTGGAACTCCTGTGCCATCAGACAGGAGAAAGGAGCACTGATTGAGTGTTAGGCCGTCACACGGTTCAATCAGCGCAATGAGGTGTGCATTGTGCGAAAATCAGCCTGGCACTCTGTTTTTAAATTATCAGCTAACGAGTGCAACCTCTGCTTTCGGGACGTTGTTTTGCTTAATGAGTGAGTACGGGCGATTTATAAGCGATCGGGTGGAACTCCTGTGCCATCAGACAGGAGAAAGGAGCACTGATTGAGTGTTAGGCCGTCACACGGTTCAATCAGCGCAATGAGCATTGTGCGAAAATCAGCCTGGCACTCTGTTTTTAAATTATCAGCTAACGAGTGCAACCTCTGCTTTCGGGACGTTGTTTTGCTTAATGAGTGAGTACGGGCGATTTGTAAGCGATCGGGTGGAACTCCTGTGCCATCAGACAGAAGAAAGGAGCACTGATTGAGTGTTAGGCCGTCACACGGTTCAATCAGCGCAATGAGCATTGTGCGAAAATCAGCCTGGCACTCTGTTTTTAAATTATCAGCTAACGAGTGCAACCTCTGCTTTCGGGACGTTGTTTTGCTTAATGAGTGAGTACGGGCGATTTGTAAGCGATCGGGTGGAACTCCTGTGCCATCAGACAGGAGAAAGGAGCACTGATTGAGTGTTAGGCCGTCACACGGTTCAATCAGCGCAATGAGGTGTGCATTGTGCGAAAATCAGCCTGGCACTCTGTTTTTAAATTATCAGCTAACGAGTGCAACCTCTGCTTTCGGGTCGTTGTTTTGCTTAATGAGTGAGTACGGGCGATTTGTAAGCGATCGGGTGGAACTCCTGTGCCATCAGACAGAAGAAAGGAGCACTGATTGAGTGTTAGGCCGTCACACGGTTCAATCAGCGCAATGAGCATTGTGCGAAAATCAGCCTGGCACTCTGTTTTTAAATTATCAGCTAACGAGTGCAACCTCTGCTTTCGGGACGTTGTTTTGCTTAATGAGTGAGTACGGGCGATTTATAAGCGATCGGGTGGAACTCCTGTGCCATCAGACAGAAGAAAGGAGCACTGATTGAGTGTTAGGCCGTCACACGGTTCAATCAGCGCAATGAGCATTGTGCGAAAATCAGCCTGGCACTCTGTTTTTAAATTATCAGCTAACGAGTGCAACCTCTGCTTTCGGGACGTTGTTTTGCTTAATGAGTGAGTACGGGCGATTTGTAAGCGATCGGGTGGAACTCCTGTGCCATCAGACAGAAGAAAGGAGCACTGATTGAGTGTTAGGCCGTCACACGGTTCAATCAGCGCAATGAGGTGTGCATTGTGCGAAAATCAGCCTGGCACTCTGTTTTTAAATTATCAGCTAACGAGTGCAACCTCTGCTTTCGGGACGTTGTTTTGCTTAATGAGTGAGTACGGGCGATTTGTAAGCGATCGGGTGGAACTCCTGTGCCATCAGACAGGAGAAAGGAGCACTGATTGAGTGTTAGGCCGTCACACGGTTCAATCAGCGCAATGAGGTGTGCATTGTGCGAAAATCAGCCTGGCACTCTGTTTTTAAATTATCAGCTAACGAGTGCAACCTCTGCTTTCGGGACGTTGTTTTGCTTAATGAGTGAGTACGGGCGATTTATAAGCGATCGGGTGGAACTCCTGTGCCATCAGACAGAAGAAAGGAGCACTGATTGAGTGTTAGGCCGTCACACGGTTCAATCAGCGCAATGAGCATTGTGCGAAAATCAGCCTGGCACTCTGTTTTTAAATTATCAGCTAACGAGTGCAACCTCTGCTTTCGGGACGTTGTTTTGCTTAATGAGTGAGTACGGGCGATTTGTAAGCGATCGGGTGGAACTCCTGTGCCATCAGACAGGAGAAAGGAGCACTGACTGAGTGTTAGGCCGTCACACGGTTCAATCAGCGCAATGAGGTGTGCATTGTGCGAAAATCAGCCTGGCACTCTGTTTTTAAATTATCAGCTAACGAGTGCAACCTCTGCTTTCGGGTCGTTGTTTTGCTTAATGAGTGAGTACGGGCGATTTGTAAGCGATCGGGTGGAACTCCTGTGCCATCAGACAGAAGAAAGGAGCACTGATTGAGTGTTAGGCCGTCACACGGTTCAATCAGCGCAATGAGGTGTGCATTGTGCGAAAATCAGCCTGGCACTCTGTTTTTAAATTATCAGCTAACGAGTGCAGCCTCTGCTTTCGGGTCGCCGTTTTGCCTAATGAGTGAGTACGGGCGATTTATCAGCGATCGGGTGGAACTCCTGTGCCATCAGACAGAAGAAAAGAGCGCTGATTGAGTGTTAGGCCGTCACACGGTTCAATCAGCGCAATGAGCATTGTGCGAAAATCAGCCTGGCACTCTGTTTTTAAATTATCAGCTGACCAGGTCAACCTCTGCTTTCGGGTCGTTGTTTTGCTTAATGAGTGAGTACGGGCGATTTGTAAGCGATCGGGTGGAACTCTTGTGCCATCAGACAGAAGAAAGCAGCACTGATTGAGTGTTAGGCCGTCAGATAGTTCAATCAGCGCAATGAGCATGCGAAGATCAGCCTGGCACTCTGTTTTTAAATTATCAGCTAACGAGTGCAGCCTCTGCTTTCGGGTCGCCGTTTTGCCTAATGAGTGAGTACGGGCGATTTGTAAGCGATCGGGTGGAACTCCTGTGCCATCAGACAGAAGAAAGGAGCACTGATTGAGTGTTAGGCCGTCACACGGTTCAATCAGCGCAATGAGGTGTGCATTGTGCGAAAATCAGCCTGGCACTCTGTTTTTAAATTATCAGCTAACGAGTGCAACCTCTGCTTTCGGGTCGTTGTTTTGCTTAATGAGTGAGTACGGGCGATTTGTAAGCGATCGGGTGGAACTCCTGTGCCATCAAACAGAAGAAAAGAGCGCTGATTGAGTGTTAGGCCGTCACACGGTTCAATCAGCGCAATGAGCATTGTGCGAAAATCAGCCTGGCACTCTGTTTTTAAATTATCAGCTGACCAGGTCAACCTCTGCTTTCGGGTCGTTGTTTTGCTTAATGAGTGAGTACGGGCGATTTGTAAGCGATCGGGTGGAACTCTTGTGCCATCAGACAGAAGAAAGCAGCACTGATTGAGTGTTAGGCCGTCAGATAGTTCAATCAGCGCAATGAGCATGCGAAGATCAGCCTGGCACTCTGTTTTTAAATTATCAGCTAACGAGTGCAGCCTCTGCTTTCGGGTCGCCGTTTTGCCTAATGAGTGAGTACGGGCGATTTGTAAGCGATCGGGTGGAACTCCTGTGCCATCAGACAGAAGAAAGGAGCACTGATTGAGTGTTAGGCCGTCACACGGTTCAATCAGCGCAATGAGGTGTGCATTGTGCGAAAATCAGCCTGGCACTCTGTTTTTAAATTATCAGCTAACGAGTGCAACCTCTGCTTTCGGGTCGTTGTTTTGCTTAATGAGTGAGTACGGGCGATTTGTAAGCGATCGGGTGGAACTCCTGTGCCATCAGACAGAAGAAAGGAGCACTGATTGAGTGTTAGGCCGTCACACGGTTCAATCAGCGCAATGAGGTGTGCATTGTGCGAAAATCAGCCTGGCACTCTGTTTTTAAATTATCAGCTAACGAGTGCAACCTCTGCTTTCGGGACGTTGTTTTGCTTAATGAGTGAGTACGGGCGATTTGTAAGCGATCGGGTGGAACTCCTGTGCCATCAGACAGAAGAAAGGAGCACTGATTGAGTGTTAGGCCCTCACACGGTTCAATCAGCGCAATGAGCATTGTGCGAAAATCAGCCTGGCACTCTGTTTTTAAATTATCAGCAAACGAGTGCAACATCTGCTTTCGGGACGTTGTTTTGCTTAATGAGTGAGTACGGGCGATTTGTAAGCGATCGGGTGGAACTCCTGTGCCATCAGACAGAAGAAAGGAGCACTGATTGAGTGTTAGGCCGTCACACGGTTCAATCAGCGCAATGAGCATTGTGCGAAAATCAGCCTGGCACTCTGTTTTTAAATTATCAGCTAACGAGTGCAACCTCTGCTTTCGGGACGTTGTTTTGCTTAATGAGTGAGTACGGGCGATTTATAAGCGATCGGGTGGAACTCCTGTGCCATCAGACAGGAGAAAGGAGCACTGATTGAGTGTTAGGCCGTCACACGGTTCAATCAGCGCAATGAGCATTGTGCGAAAATCAGCCTGGCACTCTGTTTTTAAATTATCAGCTAACGAGTGCAACCTCTGCTTTCGGGACGTTGTTTTGCTTAATGAGTGAGTACGGGCGATTTGTAAGCGATCGGGTGGAACTCCTGTGCCATCAGACAGAAGAAAGGAGCACTGATTGAGTGTTAGGCCGTCACACGGTTCAATCAGCGCAATGAGCATTGTGCGAAAATCAGCCTGGCACTCTGTTTTTAAATTATCAGCTAACGAGTGCAACCTCTGCTTTCGGGACGTTGTTTTGCTTAATGAGTGAGTACGGGCGATTTGTAAGCGATCGGGTGGAACTCCTGTGCCATCAGACAGGAGAAAGGAGCACTGATTGAGTGTTAGGCCGTCACACGGTTCAATCAGCGCAATGAGGTGTGCATTGTGCGAAAATCAGCCTGGCACTCTGTTTTTAAATTATCAGCTAACGAGTGCAACCTCTGCTTTCGGGACGTTGTTTTGCTTAATGAGTGAGTACGGGCGATTTATAAGCGATCGGGTGGAACTCCTGTGCCATCAGACAGGAGAAAGGAGCACTGATTGAGTGTTAGGCCGTCACACGGTTCAATCAGCGCAATGAGCATTGTGCGAAAATCAGCCTGGCACTCTGTTTTTAAATTATCAGCTAACGAGTGCAACCTCTGCTTTCGGGACGTTGTTTTGCTTAATGAGTGAGTACGGGCGATTTGTAAGCGATCGGGTGGAACTCCTGTGCCATCAGACAGAAGAAAGGAGCACTGATTGAGTGTTAGGCCGTCACACGGTTCAATCAGCGCAATGAGCATTGTGCGAAAATCAGCCTGGCACTCTGTTTTTAAATTATCAGCTAACGAGTGCAACCTCTGCTTTCGGGACGTTGTTTTGCTTAATGAGTGAGTACGGGCGATTTGTAAGCGATCGGGTGGAACTCCTGTGCCATCAGACAGGAGAAAGGAGCACTGATTGAGTGTTAGGCCGTCACACGGTTCAATCAGCGCAATGAGGTGTGCATTGTGCGAAAATCAGCCTGGCACTCTGTTTTTAAATTATCAGCTAACGAGTGCAACCTCTGCTTTCGGGTCGTTGTTTTGCTTAATGAGTGAGTACGGGCGATTTGTAAGCGATCGGGTGGAACTCCTGTGCCATCAGACAGAAGAAAGGAGCACTGATTGAGTGTTAGGCCGTCACACGGTTCAATCAGCGCAATGAGCATTGTGCGAAAATCAGCCTGGCACTCTGTTTTTAAATTATCAGCTAACGAGTGCAACCTCTGCTTTCGGGACGTTGTTTTGCTTAATGAGTGAGTACGGGCGATTTATAAGCGATCGGGTGGAACTCCTGTGCCATCAGACAGAAGAAAGGAGCACTGATTGAGTGTTAGGCCGTCACACGGTTCAATCAGCGCAATGAGCATTGTGCGAAAATCAGCCTGGCACTCTGTTTTTAAATTATCAGCTAACGAGTGCAACCTCTGCTTTCGGGACGTTGTTTTGCTTAATGAGTGAGTACGGGCGATTTGTAAGCGATCGGGTGGAACTCCTGTGCCATCAGACAGAAGAAAGGAGCACTGATTGAGTGTTAGGCCGTCACACGGTTCAATCAGCGCAATGAGGTGTGCATTGTGCGAAAATCAGCCTGGCACTCTGTTTTTAAATTATCAGCTAACGAGTGCAACCTCTGCTTTCGGGACGTTGTTTTGCTTAATGAGTGAGTACGGGCGATTTGTAAGCGATCGGGTGGAACTCCTGTGCCATCAGACAGGAGAAAGGAGCACTGATTGAGTGTTAGGCCGTCACACGGTTCAATCAGCGCAATGAGGTGTGCATTGTGCGAAAATCAGCCTGGCACTCTGTTTTTAAATTATCAGCTAACGAGTGCAACCTCTGCTTTCGGGACGTTGTTTTGCTTAATGAGTGAGTACGGGCGATTTATAAGCGATCGGGTGGAACTCCTGTGCCATCAGACAGAAGAAAGGAGCACTGATTGAGTGTTAGGCCGTCACACGGTTCAATCAGCGCAATGAGCATTGTGCGAAAATCAGCCTGGCACTCTGTTTTTAAATTATCAGCTAACGAGTGCAACCTCTGCTTTCGGGACGTTGTTTTGCTTAATGAGTGAGTACGGGCGATTTGTAAGCGATCGGGTGGAACTCCTGTGCCATCAGACAGGAGAAAGGAGCACTGACTGAGTGTTAGGCCGTCACACGGTTCAATCAGCGCAATGAGGTGTGCATTGTGCGAAAATCAGCCTGGCACTCTGTTTTTAAATTATCAGCTAACGAGTGCAACCTCTGCTTTCGGGTCGTTGTTTTGCTTAATGAGTGAGTACGGGCGATTTGTAAGCGATCGGGTGGAACTCCTGTGCCATCAGACAGAAGAAAGGAGCACTGATTGAGTGTTAGGCCGTCACACGGTTCAATCAGCGCAATGAGGTGTGCATTGTGCGAAAATCAGCCTGGCACTCTGTTTTTAAATTATCAGCTAACGAGTGCAGCCTCTGCTTTCGGGTCGCCGTTTTGCCTAATGAGTGAGTACGGGCGATTTATCAGCGATCGGGTGGAACTCCTGTGCCATCAGACAGAAGAAAAGAGCGCTGATTGAGTGTTAGGCCGTCACACGGTTCAATCAGCGCAATGAGCATTGTGCGAAAATCAGCCTGGCACTCTGTTTTTAAATTATCAGCTGACCAGGTCAACCTCTGCTTTCGGGTCGTTGTTTTGCTTAATGAGTGAGTACGGGCGATTTGTAAGCGATCGGGTGGAACTCTTGTGCCATCAGACAGAAGAAAGCAGCACTGATTGAGTGTTAGGCCGTCAGATAGTTCAATCAGCGCAATGAGCATGCGAAGATCAGCCTGGCACTCTGTTTTTAAATTATCAGCTAACGAGTGCAGCCTCTGCTTTCGGGTCGCCGTTTTGCCTAATGAGTGAGTACGGGCGATTTGTAAGCGATCGGGTGGAACTCCTGTGCCATCAGACAGAAGAAAGGAGCACTGATTGAGTGTTAGGCCGTCACACGGTTCAATCAGCGCAATGAGGTGTGCATTGTGCGAAAATCAGCCTGGCACTCTGTTTTTAAATTATCAGCTAACGAGTGCAACCTCTGCTTTCGGGTCGTTGTTTTGCTTAATGAGTGAGTACGGGCGATTTGTAAGCGATCGGGTGGAACTCCTGTGCCATCAAACAGAAGAAAAGAGCGCTGATTGAGTGTTAGGCCGTCACACGGTTCAATCAGCGCAATGAGCATTGTGCGAAAATCAGCCTGGCACTCTGTTTTTAAATTATCAGCTGACCAGGTCAACCTCTGCTTTCGGGTCGTTGTTTTGCTTAATGAGTGAGTACGGGCGATTTGTAAGCGATCGGGTGGAACTCTTGTGCCATCAGACAGAAGAAAGCAGCACTGATTGAGTGTTAGGCCGTCAGATAGTTCAATCAGCGCAATGAGCATGCGAAGATCAGCCTGGCACTCTGTTTTTAAATTATCAGCTAACGAGTGCAGCCTCTGCTTTCGGGTCGCCGTTTTGCCTAATGAGTGAGTACGGGCGATTTGTAAGCGATCGGGTGGAACTCCTGTGCCATCAGACAGAAGAAAGGAGCACTGATTGAGTGTTAGGCCGTCACACGGTTCAATCAGCGCAATGAGGTGTGCATTGTGCGAAAATCAGCCTGGCACTCTGTTTTTAAATTATCAGCTAACGAGTGCAACCTCTGCTTTCGGGTCGTTGTTTTGCTTAATGAGTGAGTACGGGCGATTTGTAAGCGATCGGGTGGAACTCCTGTGCCATCAGACAGAAGAAAGGAGCACTGATTGAGTGTTAGGCCGTCACACGGTTCAATCAGCGCAATGAGGTGTGCATTGTGCGAAAATCAGCCTGGCACTCTGTTTTTAAATTATCAGCTAACGAGTGCAACCTCTGCTTTCGGGTCGTTGTTTTGCTTAATGAGTGAGTACGGGCGATTTGTAAGCGATCGGGTGGAACTCCTGTGCCATCAGACAGAAGAAAGGAGCACTGATTGAGTGTTAGGCCGTCACACGGTTCAATCAGCGCAATGAGGTGTGCATTGTGCGAAAATCAGCCTGGCACTCTGTTTTTAAATTATCAGCTAACGAGTGCAACCTCTGCTTTCGGGTCGTTGTTTTGCCTAATGAGTGAGTACGGGCGATTTGTAAGCGATCGGGTGGAACTCCTGTGCCATCAGACAGAAGAAAGGAGCACTGATTGAGTGTTAGGCCGTCACACGGTTCAATCAGCGCAATGAGGTGTGCATTGTGCGAAAATCAGCCTGGCACTCTGTTTTTAAATTATCAGCTAACGAGTGCAGCCTCTGCTTTCGGGTCGCCGTTTTGCCTAATGAGTGAGTACGGGCGATTTGTAAGCGATCGGGTGGAACTCCTGTGCCATCAGACAGAAGAAAGGAGCACTGATTGAGTGTTAGGCCGTCACACGGTTCAATCAGCGCAATGAGGTGTGCATTGTGCGAAAATCAGCCTGGCACTCTGTTTTTAAATTATCAGCTAACGAGTGCAACCTCTGCTTTCGGGTCGTTGTTTTGCTTAATGAGTGAGTACGGGCGATTTGTAAGCGATCGGGTGGAACTCCTGTGCCATCAGACAGAAGAAAGGAGCACTGATTGAGTGTTAGGCCGTCACACGGTTCAATCAGCGCAATGAGGTGTGCATTGTGCGAAAATCAGCCTGGCACTCTGTTTTTAAATTATCAGCTAACGAGTGCAACCTCTGCTTTCGGGTCGTTGTTTTGCTTAATGAGTGAGTACGGGCGATTTGTAAGCGATCGGGTGGAACTCCTGGGCCATCAGACAGAAGAAAGGAGCACTGATTGAGTGTTAGGCCGTCACACGGTTTAATCAGCGCAATGAGGTGTGCATTGTGCGAAAATCAGCCTGGCACTCTGTTTTTAAATTATCAGCTAACGAGTGCAACCTCTGCTTTCGGGTCGTTGTTTTGCTTAATGAGTGAGTACGGGCGATTTGTAAGCGATCGGGTGGAACTCCTGTGCCATCAGACAGAAGAAAGGAGCACTGATTGAGTGTTAGGCCGTCACACGGTTCAATCAGCGCAATGAGGTGTGCATTGTGCGAAAATCAGCCTGGCACTCTGTTTTTAAATTATCAGCTAACGAGTGCAACCTCTGCTTTCGGGTCGTTGTTTTGCCTAATGAGTGAGTACGGGCGATTTGTAAGCGATCGGGTGGAACTCCTGTGCCATCAGACAGAAGAAAGGAGCACTGATTGAGTGTTAGGCCGTCACACGGTTCAATCAGCGCAATGAGGTGTGCATTGTGCGAAAATCAGCCTGGCACTCTGTTTTTAAATTATCAGCTAACGAGTGCAACCTCTGCTTTCGGGTCGTTGTTTTGCTTAATGAGTGAGTACGGGCGATTTGTAAGCGATCGGGTGGAACTCCTGTGCCATCAGACAGAAGAAAGGAGCACTGATTGAGTGTTAGGCCGTCACACGGTTCAATCAGCGCAATGAGGTGTGCATTGTGCGAAAATCAGCCTGGCACTCTGTTTTTAAATTATCAGCTAACGAGTGCAACCTCTGCTTTCGGGTCGTTGTTTTGCTTAATGAGTGAGTACGGGCGATTTGTAAGCGATCGGGTGGAACTCCTGTGCCATCAGACAGAAGAAAGGAGCACTGATTGAGTGTTAGGCCGTCACACGGTTCAATCAGCGCAATGAGCGTTGTGCGAAGATCAGCCTGGCACTCTGTTTTTAAATTATCAGCTAACGAGTGCAACCCCTGCTTTCGGGTCGTTGTTTTGCTTAATGAGTGAGTACGGGCGATTTGTAAGCGATCGGGTGGAACTCTTGTGCCATCAGACAGAAGAAAGCAGCACTGATTGAGTGTTAGGCCGTCAGATGGTTCAATCAGCGCAATGACCATTGTGCGAAGATCAGCCTGGCACTCTGTTTTTAAATTATCAGCTAACGAGTGCAACCTCTGCTTTCGGGTCGTTGTTTTGCTTAATGAGTGAGTACGGGCGATTTGTAAGCGATCGGGTGGAACTCTTGTGCCATCAGACAGAAGAAAGCAGCACTGATTGAGTGTTAGGCCGTCAGATAGTTCAATCAGCGCAATGAGCATGCGAAGATCAGCCTGGCACTCTGTTTTTAAATTATCAGCTAACGAGTGCAACCTCAGCTTTCGTGTCGTTGTTTTGCTTAATGAGTGAGTACGGGCGATTTGTAAGCGATCGGGTGGAACTCTTGTGCCATCAGACAGAAGAAAGCAGCACTGATTGAGTATTAGGCCGTCAGATGGTTCAATCAGCGCAATGACCATTGTGCGAAGATCAGCCTGGCACTCTGTTTTTAAATTATCAGCTAACGAGTGCAACCTCTGCTTTCGGGTCGTTGTTTTGCTTAATGAGTGAGTACGGGCGATTTGTAAGCGATCGGGTGGAACTCTTGTGCCATCAGACAGAACAAAGCAGCACTGATTGAGTATTAGGCCGTCAGATGGTTCAATCAGCGCAATGACCATTGTGCGAAGATCAGCCTGGCACTCTGTTTGTAAATTATCAGCTAACGAGTGCAACCTCTGCTTTCGGGTCGTTGTTTTGCTTAATGAGTGAGTACGGGCGATTTGTAAGCGATCGGGTGGAACTCTTGTGCCATCAGACAGAAGAAAGCAGCACTGATTGAGTATTAGGCCGTCAGATGGTTCAATCAGCGCAATGACCATTGTGCGAAGATCAGCCTGGCACTCTGTTTTTAAATTATCAGCTAACGAGTGCAACCTCTGCTTTCGGGTCGTTGTTTTGCTTAATGAGTGAGTACGGGCGATTTGTAAGCGATCGGGTGGAACTCTTGTGCCATCAGACAGAAGAAAGCAGCACTGATTGAGTGTTAGGCCGTCAGATAGTTCAATCAGCGCAATGAGCATGCGAAGATCAGCCTGGCACTCTGTTTTTAAATTATCAGCTAACGAGTGCAACCTCTGCTTTCGGGTCGCTGTTTTGCTTAATGAGTGAGTACGCGCGATTTGTAAGCGATTGGGTGGAACTCTTGTGCCATCAAACAGAAGAAAAGAGCGCTGATTGAGTGTGAGGCCGTCAGATGGTTCAATCAGCGCAATGACCATTGTGCGAAGATCAGCCTGGCACTCTGTTTTTAAATTATCAGCTAACGAGTGCAACCTCTGTTTTCGGGTCGTTGTTTTGCTTAATGAGTGAGTACGGGCGATTTGTAAGCGATCGAGTGGAACTCTTGTGCCATCAGACAGAAGAAAGCAGCACTGATTGAGTGTTAGGCCGTCAGATAGTTCAATCAGCGCAATGAGCATGCGAAGATCAGCCTGGCACTCTGTTTTTAAATTATCAGCTAACGAGTGCAACCTCTGCTTTCGGGTCGCTGTTTTGCTTAATGAGTGAGTACGCGCGATTTGTAAGCGATTGGGTGGAACTCTTGTGCCATCAAACAGAAGAAAAGAGCGCTGATTGAGTGTGAGGCCGTCAGATGGTTCAATCAGCGCAATGACCATTGTGCGAAGATCAGCCTGGCACTCTGTTTTTAAATTATCAGCTAACGAGTGCAACCTCTGCTTTCGGGTCGTTGTTTTGCTTAATGAGTGAGTACGGGCGATTTGTAAGCGATCGAGTGGAACTCTTGTGCCATCAGACAGAAGAAAGCAGCACTGATTGAGTGTTAGGCCGTCAGATAGTTCAATCAGCGCAATGAGCATGCGAAGATCAGCCTGGCACTCTGTTTTTAAATTATCAGCTAACGAGTGCAACCTCTGCTTTCGGGTCGCTGTTTTGCTTAATGAGTGAGTACGCGCGATTTGTAAGCGATTGGGTGGAACTCTTGTGCCATCAAACAGAAGAAAAGAGCGCTGATTGAGTGTGAGGCCGTCAGATGGTTCAATCAGCGCAATGACCATTGTGCGAAGATCAGCCTGGCACTCTGTTTTTAAATTATCAGCTAACGAGTGCAACCTCTGTTTTCGGGTCGTTGTTTTGCTTAATGAGTGAGTACGGGCGATTTGTAAGCGATCGAGTGGAACTCTTGTGCCATCAGACAGAAGAAAGCAGCACTGATTGAGTGTTAGGCCGTCAGATAGTTCAATCAGCGCAATGAGCATGCGAAGATCAGCCTGGCACTCTGTTTTTAAATTATCAGCTAACGAGTGCAACCTCTGCTTTCGGGTCGCTGTTTTGCTTAATGAGTGAGTACGGGCGATTTGTAAGCGATCGGGTGGAACTCTTGTGCCATCAGACAGAAGAAAGCAGCACTGATTGAGTGTTAGGCCGTCAGATAGTTCAATCAGCGCAATGAGCATGCGAAGATCAGCCTGGCACTCTGTTTTTAAATTATCAGCTAACGAGTGCAACCTCTGCTTTCGGGTCGTTGTTTTGCTTAATGAGTGAGTACGGGCGATTTGTAAGCGATCGGGTGGAACTCTTGTGCCATCAGACAGAAGAAAGCAGCACTGATTGAGTGTTAGGCCGTCAGATAGTTCAATCAGCGCAATGAGCATGCGAAGATCAGCCTGGCACTCTGTTTTTAAATTATCAGCTAACGAGTGCAACCTCTGCTTTCGGGTCGTTGTTTTGCTTAATGAGTGAGTACGGGCGATTTGTAAGCGATCGGGTGGAACTCTTGTGCCGTCAAACAGAAGAAAAGAGCACTGATTTAGTGTTTAGCCGTCACACGGTTCAATCAGCGCAATGAGCATTGTGCGAAGATCAGCCTGGCACTCTGTTTTTAAATTATCAGCTAACGAGTGCAACCTCTGCTTTCGGGTCGTTGTTTTGCTTAATGAGTGAGTACGGGCGATTTGTAAGCGATCGGGTGGAACTCTTGTGCCGTCAAACAGAAGAAAAGAGCACTGATTTAGTGTTTAGCCGTCACACGGTTCAATCAGCGCAATGAGCATTGTGCGAAGATCAGCCTGGCACTCTGTTTGTAAATTATCAGCTAACGAGTGCAACCTCTGCTTTCGGGTCGTTGTTTTGCTTAATGAGTGAGTACGGGCGATTTGTAAGCGATCGGGTGGAACTCTTGTGCCATCAAACAGAAGAAAAGAGCACTGATTTAGTGTTTAGCCGTCACACGGTTCAATCAGCGCAATGAGCATTGTGCGAAGATCAGCCTGGCACTCTGTTTTTAAATTATCAGCTAACGAGTGCAACCTCTGCTTTCGGGTCGTTGTTTTGCTTAATGAGTGAGTACGGGCGATTTGTAAGCGATCGGGTGGAACTCTTGTGCCATCAAACAGAAGAAAAGAGCACTGATTTAGTGTTTAGCCGTCACACGGTTCAATCAGCGCAATGAGCAATGTGCGAAGATCAGCCTGGCACTCTGATTTTAAATTATCAGCTAACGAGTGCAACCTCTGCTTTCGGGTCGTTGTTTTGCTTAATGAGTGAGTACGGGCGATTTGTAAGCGATCGGGTGGAACTCTTGTGCCGTCAAACAGAAGAAAAGAGCACTGATTTAGTGTTTAGCCGTCACACGGTTCAATCAGCGCTGTGAGCATTGTGCGAAGATCAGCCTGGCACTCTGTTTTTAAATTATCAACTAACGAGTGCAACCTCTGCGTTCGGCTCGCTGTTTTGCATAATCAGTGGATACGGGCGATTTGTCAGCGATCGGTTGGAACTCTTGTGCCATCAGACTGGAGAAAAAAGCACTGACTTAGTGTTAGGCCGTCACACGGTTCAATCAGCGCAGTGAGCATTGTGCGAAGATCAGCCTGGCACTCTGTTTTTAAATTATCAACTAACGAGTGCAACCTCTGCGTTCGGCTCGCTGTTTTGCATAATCAGTGGATACGGGCGATTTGTCAGCGATCGGTTGGAACTCTTGTGCCATCAGACTGGAGAAAAAAGCACTGACTTAGTGTTGGGCCGTCACACGGTTCAATCAGCGCAGTGAGCATTGTGCGAAGATCAGCCTGGCACTCTGTTTTTAAATTATCAACTAACGAGTGCAACCTCTGCGTTCGGCTCGCTGTTTTGCATAATCAGTGGATACGGGCGATTTGTCAGCGATCGGGTGGAACTCTTGTGCCATCAGACTGGAGAAAAAAGCACTGACTTAGTGTTAGGCCGTCACACGGTTCAATCAGCGCAGTAAGCATTGTGCGAAGATCAGCCTGGCACTCTGTTTTTAAATTATCAACTAACGAGTGCAACCTCTGCGTTAGGCTCGCTGTTTTGCATAATCAGTGGATACGGGCGATTTGTCAGCGATCGGTTGGAACTCTTGTGCCATCAGACAGAAGAAAAGAGCACTGACTTAGTGTTAGGCCGTCACACGGTTCAATCAGCGCAGTGAGCATTGTGCGAAGATCAGCCTGGCACTCTGTTTTTAAATTATCAACTAACGAGTGCAACCTCTGCGTTCGGCTCGCTGTTTTGCATAATCAGTGGATACGGGCGATTTGTCAGCGATCGGTTGGAACTCTTGTGCCATCAGACTGGAGAAAAAAGCGCTGACTTAGTGTTAGGCCGTCACACGGTTCAATCAGCGCAGTGAGCATTGTGCGAAGATCAGCCTGGCACTCTGTTTTTAAATTATCAACTAACGAGTGCAACCTCTGCGTTCGGCTCGCTGTTTTGCATAATCAGTGGATACGGGCGATTTGTCAGCGATCGGTTGGAACTCTTGTGCCATCAGACAGAAGAAAAGAGCACTGACTTAGTGTTAGGCCGTCACACGGTTCAATCAGCGCAGTGAGCATTGTGCGAAGATCAGCCTGGCACTCTGTTTTTAAATTATCAACTAACGAGTGCAACCTCTGCGTTCGGCTCGCTGTTTTGCATAATCAGTGGATACGGGCGATTTATCAGCGATCGGTTGGAACTCTTGTGCCATCAGACTGGAGAAAAAAGCACTGACTTAGTGTTAGGCCGTCACACGGTTCAATCAGCGCAGTGAGCATTGTGCGAAGATCAGCCTGGCACTCTGTTTTTAAATTATCAACTAACGAGTGCAACCTCTGCGTTCGGCTCGCTGTTTTGCATAATCAGTGGATACGGGCGATTTGTCAGCGATCGGTTGGAACTCTTGTGCCATCAGACAGAAGAAAAGAGCACTGACTTAGTGTTAGGCCGTCACACGGTTCAATCAGCGCAGTGAGCATTGTGCGAAGATCAGCCTGGCACTCTGTTTTTAAATTATCAACTAACGAGTGCAACCTCTGCGTTAGGCTCGCTGTTTTGCATAATCAGTGGATACGGGCGATTTGTCAGCGATCGGTTGGAACTCTTGTGCCATCAGACAGAAGAAAAGAGCACTGACTTAGTGTTAGGCCGTCACACGGTTCAATCAGCGCAGTGAGCATTGTGCGAAGATCAGCCTGGCACTCTGTTTTTAAATTATCAACTAACGAGTGCAACCTCTGCGTTCGGCTCGCTGTTTTGCATAATCAGTGGATACGGGCGATTTGTCAGCGATCGGTTGGAACTCTTGTGCCATCAGACAGAAGAAAAGAGCACTGACTTAGTGTTAGGCCGTCACACGGTTCAATCAGCGCAGTGAGCATTGTGCGAAGATCAGCCTGGCACTCTGTTTTTAAATTATCAACTAACGAGTGCAACCTCTGCGTTCGGCTCGCTGTTTTGCATAATCAGTGGATACGGGCGATTTGTCAGCGATCGGTTGGAACTCTTGTGCCATCAGACTGGAGAAAAAAGCACTGACTTAGTGTTAGGCCGTCACACGGTTCAATCAGCGCAGTGAGCATTGTGCGAAGATCAGCCTGGCACTCTGTTTTTAAATTATCAACTAACGAGTGCAACCTCTGCGTTCGGCTCGCTGTTTTGCATAATCAGTGGATACGGGCGATTTATCAGCGATCGGGTGGAACTCTTGTGCCATCAGACAGAAGAAAAGAGCACTGACTTAGTGTTAGGCCGTCACACGGTTCAATCAGCGCAGTGAGCATTGTGCGAAGATCAGCCTGGCACTCTGTTTTTAAATTATCAACTAACGAGTGCAACCTCTGCGTTCGGCTCGCTGTTTTGCATAATCAGTGGATACGGGCGATTTGTCAGCGATCGGTTGGAACTCTTGTGCCATCAGACTGGAGAAAAAAGCACTGACTTAGTGTTAGGCCGTCACACGGTTCAATGAGCGCAGTGAGCATTGTGCGAAGATCAGCCTGGCACTCTGTTTTTAAATTATCAACTAACGAGTGCAACCTCTGCGTTCGGCTCGCTGTTTTGCATAATCAGTGGATACGGGCGATTTGTCAGCGATCGGTTTTAACTCTTGTGCCATCAGACAGAAGAAAAGAGCACTGACTTAGTGTTAGGCCGTCACACGGTTCAATCAGCGCAGTGAGCATTGTGCGAAGATCAGCCTGGCACTCTGTTTTTAAATTATAAACTAACGAGTGCAACCTCTGCGTTCGGCTCGCTGTTTTGCATAATCAGTGGATACGGGCGATTTATCAGCGATCGGGTGGAACTCTTGTGCCATCAGACAGAAGAAAAGAGCACTGACTTAGTGTTAGGCCGTCACACGGTTCAATCAGCGCAGTGAGCATTGTGCGAAGATCAGCCTGGCACTCTGTTTTTAAATTATCAACTAACGAGTGCAACCTCTGCGTTCGGCTCGCTGTTTTGCATAATCAGTGGTTACGGGCGATTTGTCAGCGATCGGTTGGAACTCTTGTGCCATCAGACTGGAGAAAAAAGCACTGACTTAGTGTTAGGCCGTCACACGGTTCAATCAGCGCAGTGAGCATTGTGCGCAGATCAGCCTGGCACTCTGTTTTTAAATTATCAACTAACGAGTGCAGCCTCTGTGTTCGGCTCGCTGTTTTGCATAATCAGTGGATACGGGCGATTTGTCAGCGATCGGTTGGAACTCTTGTGCCATCAGACTGGAGAAAAAAGCACTGGCTTTGTGTTAGGCCGTCACACGGTTCAATCAGCGCAGTGAGCATTGTGCGAAGATCAGCCTGGCACTCTGTTTTTAAATTATCAACTAACGAGTGCAACCTCTGCGTTCGGCTCGCTGTTTTGCATAATCAGTGGTTACGGGCGATTTGTCAGCGATCGGTTGGAACTCTTGTGCCATCAGACTGGAGAAAAAAGCACTGACTTAGTGTTAGGCCGTCACACGGTTCAATCAGCGCAGTGAGCATTGTGCGAAGATCAGCCTGGCACTCTGTTTTTAAATTATAAACTAACGAGTGCAACCTCTGCGTTCGGCTCGCTGTTTTGCATAATCAGTGGATACGGGCGATTTATCAGCGATCGGGTGGAACTCTTGTGCCATCAGACAGAAGAAAAGAGCACTGACTTAGTGTTAGGCCGTCACACGGTTCAATCAGCGCAGTGAGCATTGTGCGAAGATCAGCCTGGCACTCTGTTTTTAAATTATCAACTAACGAGTGCAACCTCTGCGTTCGGCTCGCTGTTTTGCATAATCAGTGGTTACGGGCGATTTGTCAGCGATCGGTTGGAACTCTTGTGCCATCAGACTGGAGAAAAAAGCACTGACTTAGTGTTAGGCCGTCACACGGTTCAATCAGCGCAGTGAGCATTGTGCGCAGATCAGCCTGGCACTCTGTTTTTAAATTATCAACTAACGAGTGCAGCCTCTGTGTTCGGCTCGCTGTTTTGCATAATCAGTGGATACGGGCGATTTGTCAGCGATCGGTTGGAACTCTTGTGCCATCAGACTGGAGAAAAAAGCACTGACTTAGTGTTAGGCCGTCACACGGTTCAATCAGCGCAGTGAGCATTGTGCGAAGATCAGCCTGGCACTCTGTTTTTAAATTATCAACTAACGAGTGCAACCTCTGCGTTCGGCTCGCTGTTTTGCATAATCAGTGGTTACGGGCGATTTGTCAGCGATCGGTTGGAACTCTTGTGCCATCAGACTGGAGAAAAAAGCACTGACTTAGTGTTAGGCCGTCACACGGTTCAATCAGCGCAGTGAGCATTGTGCGAAGATCAGCCTGGCACTCTGTTTTTAAATTATCAACTAACGAGTGCAACCTCTGCGTTCGGCTCGCTGTTTTGCATAATCAGTGGATACGGGCGATTTGTCAGCGATCGGTTGGAACTCTTGTGCCATCAGACTGGAGAAAAAAGCACTGACTTAGTGTTAGGCCGTCACACGGTTCAATCAGCGCAGTGAGCATTGTGCGAAGATCAGCCTGGCACTCTGTTTTTAAATTATCAACTAACGAGTGCAACCTCTGCGTTCGGCTCGCTGTTTTGCATAATCAGTGGATACGGGCGATTTGTCAGCGATCGGTTGGAACTCTTGTGCCATCAGACAGAAGAAAAGAGCACTGACTTAGTGTTAGGCCGTCACACGGTTCAATCAGCGCAGTGAGCATTGTGCGAAGATCAGCCTGGCACTCTGTTTTTAAATTATCAACTAACGAGTGCAACCTCTGCGTTCGGCTCGCTGTTTTGCATAATCAGTGGTTACGGGCGATTTGTCAGCGATCGGTTGGAACTCTTGTGCCATCAGACTGGAGAAAAAAGCACTGACTTAGTGTTAGGCCGTCACACGGTTCAATCAGCGCAGTGAGCATTGTGCGCAGATCAGCCTGGCACTCTGTTTTTAAATTATCAACTAACGAGTGCAGCCTCTGTGTTCGGCTCGCTGTTTTGCATAATCAGTGGATACGGGCGATTTGTCAGCGATCGGTTCGAACTCTTCTGCCATCAGACTGGAGAAAAAAGCACTGGCTTAGTGTTAGGCCGTCACACGGTTCAATCAGCGCAGTGAGCATTGTGCGAAGATCAGCCTGGCACTCTGTTTTTAAATTATCAACTAACGAGTGCAACCTCTGCGTTCGGCTCGCTGTTTTGCATAATCAGTGGTTACGGGCGATTTGTCAGCGATCGGTTGGAACTCTTGTGCCATCAGACTGGAGAAAAAAGCACTGACTTAGTGTTAGGCCGTCACACGGTTCAATCAGCGCAGTGAGCATTGTGCGCAGATCAGCCTGGCACTCTGTTTTTAAATTATCAACTAACGAGTGCAGCCTCTGTGTTCGGCTCGCTGTTTTGCATAATCAGTGGATACGGGCGATTTGTCAGCGATCGGTTGGAACTCTTGTGCCATCAGACTGGAGAAAAAAGCACTGGCTTTGTGTTAGGCCGTCACACGGTTCAATCAGCGCAGTGAGCATTGTGCGAAGATCAGCCTGGCACTCTGTTTTTAAATTATCAACTAACGAGTGCAACCTCTGCGTTCGGCTCGCTGTTTTGCATAATCAGTGGATACGGGCGATTTGTCAGCGATCGGTTGGAACTCTTGTGCCATCAGACTGGAGAAAAAAGCACTGGCTTAGTGTTAGGCCGTCACACGGTTCAATCAGCGCAGTGAGCATTGTGCGAAGATCAGCCTGGCACTCTGTTTTTAAATTATCAACTAACGAGTGCAACCTCTGCGCTCGGCTCGCTGTTTTGCATAATCAGTGGATACGGGCGATTTATCAGCGATCGGGTGGAACTCTTGTGCCATCAGACAGAAGAAAAGAGCACTGACTTAGTGTTAGGCCGTCACACGGTTCAATCAGCGCAGTGAGCATTGTGCGAAGATCAGCCTGGCACTCTGTTTTTAAATTATCAACTAACGAGTGCAACCTCTGCGTTCGGCTCGCTGTTTTGCATAATCAGTGGATACGGGCGATTTGTCAGCGATCGGTTGGAACTCTTGTGCCATCAGACTGGAGAAAAAAGCACTGGCTTAGTGTTAGGCCGTCACACGGTTCAATCAGCGCAGTGAGCATTGTGCGAAGATCAGCCTGGCACTCTGTTTTTAAATTATCAACTAACGAGTGCAACCTCTGCGTTCGGTTCGCTGTTTTGCATAATCAGTGGATACGGGCGATTTGTCAGCGATCGGTTGGAACTCTTGTGCCATCAGACTGGAGAAAAAAGCACTGACTTAGTGTTAGGCCGTCACACGGTTCAATCAGCGCAGTGAGCATTGTGCGAAGATCAGCCTGGCACTCTGTTTTTAGATTATCAACTAACGAGTGCAACCTCTGCGTTCGGCTCGCTGTTTTGCATAATCAGTGGATACGGGCGATTTGTCAGCGATCGGTTGGAACTCTTGTGCCATCAGACTGGAGAAAAAAGCACTGACTTAGTGTTAGGCCGTCACACGGTTCAATCAGCGCAGTGAGCATTGTGCGAAGATCAGCCTGGCACTCTGTTTTTAAATTATCAACTAACGAGTGCAACCTCTGCGTTCGGCTCGCTGTTTTGCATAATCAGTGGATACGGGCGATTTGTCAGCGATCGGTTGGAACTCTTGTGCCATCAGACTGGAGAAAAAAGCACTGGCTTAGTGTTAGGCCGTCACACGGTTCAATCAGCGCAGTGAGCATTGTGCGAAGATCAGCCTGGCACTCTGTTTTTAAATTATCAACTAACGAGTGCAACCTCTGCGTTCGGCTCGCTGTTTTGCATAATCAGTGGATACGGGCGATTTGTCAGCGATCGGTTGGAACTCTTGTGCCATCAGACTGGAGAAAAAAGCACTGACTTAGTGTTAGGCCGTCACACGGTTCAATCAGCGCAGTGAGCATTGTGCGAAGATCAGCCTGGCACTCTGTTTTTAAATTATCAACTAACGAGTGCAACCTCTGCGTTCGGCTCGCTGTTTTGCATAATCAGTGGATACGGGCGATTTATCAGCGATCGGGTGGAACTCTTGTGCCATCAGACAGAAGAAACGAGCACTGACTTAGTGTTAGGTCGTCACACGGTTCAATCAGCGCAGTGAGCATTGTGCGAAGATCAGCCTGGCACTCTGTTTTTAAATTATCAACTAACGAGTGCAACCTCTGCGTTCGGCTCGCTGTTTTGCGTAATCAGTGGATACGGGCGATTTGTCAGCGATCGGTTGGAACTCTTGTGCCATCAGACTGGAGAAAAAAGCACTGACTTAGTGTTGGGCCGTCACACGGTTCAATCAGCGCAGTGAGCATTGTGCGAAGATCAGCCTGGCACTCTGTTTTTAAATTATCAACTAACGAGTGCAACCTCTGCGTTCGGCTCGCTGTTTTGCATAATCAGTGGATACGGGCGATTTGTCAGCGATCGGGTGGAACTCTTGTGCCATCAGACTGGAGAAAAAAGCACTGACTTAGTGTTAGGCCGTCACACGGTTCAATCAGCGCAGTAAGCATTGTGCGAAGATCAGCCTGGCACTCTGTTTTTAAATTATCAACTAACGAGTGCGACCTCTGCGTTCGGCTCGCTGTTTTGCATAATCAGTGGATACGGGCGATTTGTCAGCGATCGGTTGAAACTCTTGTGCCATCAGACAGAAGAAAAGAGCACTGACTTAGTGTTAGGCCGTCACACGGTTCAATCAGCGCAGTGAGCATTGTGCGAAGATCAGCCTGGCACTCTGTTTTTAAATTATCAGCTAACGAGTGCAACCTCTGCGTTCGGCTCGCTGTTTTGCATAATCAGTGGATACGGGCGATTTGTCAGCGATCGGTTGGAACTCTTGTGCCATCAGACTGGAGAAAAAAGCACTGACTTAGTGTTAGGCCGTCACACGGTTCAATCAGCGCAGTGAGCATTGTGCGAAGTTCAGCCTGGCACTCTGTTTTTAAATTATCAACTAACGAGTGCAACCTCTGCGTTCGGCTCGCTGTTTTGCATAATCAGAGGATACGGGCGATTTGTCAGCGTTCGGTTGGAACTCTTGTGCCATCAGACTGGAGAAAAAAGCACTGACTTAGTGTTAGGCCGTCACACGGTTCAATCAGCGCAGTGAGCATTGTGCGAAGATCAGCCTGGCACTCTGTTTTTAAATTATCAACTAACGAGTGCAACCTCTGCGTTCGGCTCGCTGTTTTGCATAATCAGTGGATACGGGCGATTTATCAGCGATCGGGTGGAACTCTTGTGCCATCAGACAGAAGAAAAGAGCACTGACTTAGTGTTAGGCCGTCACACGGTTCAATCAGCGCAGTGAGCATTGTGCGAAGATCAGCCTGGCACTCTGTTTTTAAATTATCAACTAACGAGTGCAACCTCTGCGTTCGGCTCGCTGTTTTGCATAATCAGTGGATACGGGCGATTTGTCAGCGATCGGTTGGAACTCTTGTGCCATAAGACAGAAGAAAAGAGCACTGACTTAGTGTTAGGCCGTCACACGGTTCAATCAGCGCAGTGAGCATTGTGCGAAGATCAGCCTGGCACTCTGTTTTTAAATTATCAACTAACGAGTGCAACCTCTGCGTTCGGCTCGCTGTTTTGCATAATCAGTGGATACGGGCGATTTATCAGCGATCGGGTGGAACTCTTGTGCCATCAGACAGAAGAAAAGAGCACTGACTTAGTGTTAGGCCGTCACACGGTTCAATCAGCGCAGTGAGCATTGTGCGAAGATCAGCCTGGCACTCTGTTTTTAAATTATCAACTAACGAGTGCAACCTCTGCGTTCGGCTCGCTGTTTTGCATAATCAGTGGATACGGGCGATTTGTCAGCGATCGGTTGGAACTCTTGTGCCATCAGACTGCAGAAAAAAGCACTGGCTTAGTGTTAGGCCATCACACGGTTCAATCAGCGCAGTGAGCATTGTGCGAAGATCAGGCTGGCACTCTGTTTTTAGATTATCAGCAAACGAGTGCAGCCTCTGCGTTCGGCTCGCTGTTTTGCTTAATGAGTGTGTACGGGCGATTTATCAGCGATCGGGTGGAACTCTTGTGCCATCAGACAGAAGAAAAGAGCACTGACTTAGTGTTATTCCGTCACACGGTTCAATCAGCGCAGTGAGCATTGTGCGAAGATCAGCCTGGCACTCTGTTTTTAAATTATCAACTAACGAGTGCAGCCTCTGCGTTCGGCTCGCTGTTTTGCATAATCAGTGGATACGGGCGATTTATCAGCGATCGGGTGGAACTCTTGTGCCATCAGACAGAAGAAAAGAGCACTGACTTAGTGTTAGGCCGTCACACGGTTCAATCAGCGCAGTGAGCATTGTGCGAAGATCAGCCTGGCACTCTTTTTTTAAATTATCAACTAACGAGTGCAACCTCTGCGTTCGGCTCGCTGTTTTGCATAATCAGTGGATACGGGCGATTTGTCAGCGATCGGTTGGAACTCTTGTGCCATCAGACTGGAGAAAAAAGCACTGGCTTAGTGTTAGGCCGTCACACGGTTCAATCAGCGCAGTGAGCATTGTGCGAAGATCAGGCTGGCACTCTGTTTTTAGATTATCAGCAAACGAGTGCAGCCTCTGCGTTCGGCTCGCTGTTTTGCTTAATGAGTGTGAACGGGCGATTTATCAGCGATCGGGTGGAACTCTTGTGCCATCAGACAGAAGAAAAGAGCACTGACTTAGTGTTAGGCCGTCACACGGTTCAATCAGCGCAGTGAGCATTGTGCGAAGATCAGCCTGGCACTCTGTTTTTAAATTATCAACTAACGAGTGCAGCCTCTCCGTTCGGCTCGCTGTTTTGCATAATCAGTGGATACGGGCGATTTGTCAGCGATCGGTTGGAACTCTTGTGCCATCAGACAGAAGAAAAAAGCACTGACTTAGTGTTAGGCCGTCACACGGTTCAATCAGCGCAGTGAGCATTGTGCGAAGATCAGCCTGGCACTCTGTTTTTAAATTATCAACTAACGAGTGCAGCCTCTGCGTTCGGCTCGCTGTTTTGCATAATCAGTGGATACGGGCGATTTATCAGCGATCGGGTGGAACTCTTGGGCCATCAGACAGAAGAAAAGAGCACTGACTTAGTGTTAGGCCGTCACACGGTTCAATCAGCGCAGTGAGCATTGTGCGAAGATCAGCCTGGCACTCTGTTTTTAAATTATCAACTAACGAGTGCAACCTCTGCGTTCCGCTCGCTGTTTTGCATAATCAGTGGATACGGGCGATTTGTCAGCAATCGGGTGGAACTCTTGTGCCATCATACTGGAGAAAAAAGCACTGACTTAGTGTTAGGCCGTCACACGGTTCAATCAGCGCAGAGAGCATTGTGCGAAGATCAGCCTGGCACTCTGTTTTTAAATTACCAACTAACGAGTGCAACATCTGCGTTCGGCTCGCTGTTTTGCATAATCAGTGGATACGGGCGATTTGTCAGCGATCGGTTGGAACTCTTGTGCCATCAGACTGGAGAAAAAAGCACTGACTTAGTGTTAGGCCGTCACACGGTTCAATCAGCGCAGTGAGCATTGTGCGAAGATCAGCCTGGCACTCTGTTTTTAAATTATCAACTAACGAGTGCAACATCTGCGTTCGGCTCGCTGTTTTGCATAATCAGTGGATACGGGCGATTTGTCAGCGATCGGTTGGAACTCTTGTGCCATCAGACTGGAGAAAAAAGCACTGACTTAGTGTTAGGCCGTCACACGGTTCAATCAGCGCAGTGAGCATTGTGCGAAGATCAGCCTGGCACTCTGTTTTTAAATTATCAACTAACGAGTGCAACATCTGCGTTCGGCTCGCTGTTTTGCATAATCAGTGGATACGGGCGATTTGTCAGCGATCGGGTGGAACTCTTGTGCCATCAGACTGGAGAAAAAAGCACTGACTTAGTGTTAGGCCGTCACACGGTTCAATCAGCGCAGAGAGCATTGTGCGAAGATCAGCCTGGCACTCTGTTTTTAAATTATCAACTAACGAGTGCAACATCTGCGTTCGGCTCGCTGTTTTGCATAATCAGTGGATACGGGCGATTTGTCAGCGATCGGTTGGAACTCTTGTGCCATCAGACTGGAGAAAAAAGCACTGACTTAGTGTTAGGCCGTCACACGGTTCAATCAGCGCAGTGAGCATTGTGCGAAGATCAGCCTGGCACTCTGTTTTTAAATTATCAACTAACGAGTGCAACCTCTGCGTTCGGTTCGCTGTTTTGCATAATCAGTGGATACGGGCGATTTGTCAGCGATCGGTTGGAACTCTTGTGCCATCAGACTGGAGAAAAAAGCACTGACTTAGTGTTAGGCCGTCACACGGTTCAATCAGCGCAGTGAGCATTGTGCGAAGATCAGCCTGGCACTCTGTTTTTAAATTATCAACTAACGAGTGCAACCTCTGCGTTCGGCTCGCTGTTTTGCATAATCAGTGGATACGGGCGATTTGTCAGCGATCGGTTGGAACTCTTGTGCCATCAGACTGGAGAAAAAAGCACTGACTTAGTGTTAGGCCGTCACACGGTTCAATCAGCGCAGTGAGCATTGTGCGAAGATCAGCCTGGCACTCTGTTTTTAAATTATTAACTAACGAGTGCAACCTCTGCGTTCGGCTCGCTGTTTTGCATAATCAGTGGATACGGGCGATTTGTCAGCGATCGGTTGGAACTCTTGTGCCATCAGACTGGAGAAAAAAGCACTGACTTAGTGTTAGGCCGTCACACGGTTCAATCAGCGCAGTGAGCATTGTGCGAAGATCAGCCTGGCACTCTGTTTTTAAATTATCAACTAACGAGTGCAACCTCTGCGTTCGGCTCGCTGTTTTGCATAATCAGTGGATACGGGCGATTTGTCAGCGATCGGGTGGAACTCTTGTGCATCAGACTGGAGAAAAAAGCACTGACTTAGTGTTAGGCCGTCACACGGTTCAATCAGCGCAGTGAGCATTGTGCGAAGATCAGCCTGGCACTCTGTTTTTAAATTATCAACTAACGAGTGCAACCTCTGCGTTCGGCTCGCTGTTTTGCATAATCAGTGGATACGGGCGATTTGTCAGCGATCGGGTGGAACTCTTGTGCCATCAGACTGGAGAAAAAAGCACTGACTTAGTGTTAGGCCGTCACACGGTTCAATCAGCGCAGTGAGCATTGTGCGAAGATCAGCCTGGCACTCTGTTTTTAAATTATCAACTAACGAGTGCATCCTCTGCGTTCGGCTCGCTGTTTTGCATAATCAGTGAATACGGGCGATTTGTCAGCGATCGGTTGGAACTCTTGTGCCATCAGACAGAAGAGAAGAACACTGATTTAGTGTTAGGCCGTCACACGGTTCAATCAGCGCAGTGAGCATTGTGCGAAGATCAGGCTGGCACTCTGTTTTTAAATTATCAGCAAACGAGTGCAATCTCTGCGTTCGGCTCGCTGTTTTGCATAATCAGTGGATACGGGCGATTTGTCAGCGATCGGTTGGAACTCTTGTGCCATCAGACAGAAGAGAAGAACACTGATTTAGTGTTAGGCCGTCACACGGTTCAATCAGCGCAGTGAGCATTGTGCGAAGATGAGCCTGGCACTCTGTTTTTAAATTATCAACTAACGAGTGCAACCTCTGCGTTCGGCTCGCTGTTTTGCATAATCAGTGGATACGGGCGATTTGTCAGCGATCGGTTGGAACTCTTGTGCCATCAGACTGGAGAAAAAAGCACTGATTTAGTGTTAGGCCGTCACACGGTTCAATCAGCGCAGTGAGCATTGTGCGAAGATCAGGCTGGCACTCTGTTTTTAAATTATCAGCAAACGAGTGCAATCTCTGCGTTCAGCTCTCTGTTTTGCATAATCAGTGGATACGGGCGATTTGTCAGCGATCGGTTGGAACTCTTGTGCCATCAGACTGGAGAAAAAAGCACTGATTTAGTGTTAGGCCGTCACACGGTTCAATCAGCGCAGTGAGCATTGTGCGAAGATCAGGCTGGCATTCTGTTTTTAAATTATCAGCAAACGAGTGCAATCTCTGCGTTCGGCTCGCTGTTTTGCATAATCAGTGGATACGGGCGATTTGTCAGCGATCGGGTGGAACTCTTGTGCCATCAGACAGAAGAAAAGAGCACTGACTTAGTGTTAGGCCGTCACACGGTTCAATGAGCGCAGTGAGCATTGTGCGAAGATCAGCCTGGCACTCTGTTTTTGAATTATCAACTAACGAGTGCAGCCTCTGCGTTCGGCTCGCTGTTTTGCATAATCAGTGGATACGGGCGATTTGTCAGCGATCGGTTGGAACTCTTGTGCCATCAGACTGGAGAAAAAAGCACTGATTTAGTGTTAGGCCGTCACACGGTTCAATCAGCGCAGTGAGCATTGTGCGAAGATCAGGCTGGCACTCTGTTTTTAAATTATCAGCAAACGAGTGCAATCTCTGCGTTCAGCTCTCTGTTTTGCATAATCAGTGGATACGGGCGATTTGTCAGCGATCGGGTGGAACTCTTGTGCCATCAGACAGAAGAAAAGAGCACTGACTTAGTGTTAGGCCGTCACACGGTTCAATGAGCGCAGTGAGCATTGTGCGAAGATCAGCCTGGCACTCTGTTTTTAAATTATCAACTAACGAGTGCAGCCTCTGCGTTCGGCTCGCTGTTTTGCATAATCAGTGGATACGGGCGATTTATCAGCGATCGGGTGGAACTCTTGTGCCATCAGACAGAAGAAAAGAGCACTGACTTAGTGTTAGGCCGTCACACGGTTCAATCAGCGCAGTGAGCATTGTGCGAAGATCAGGCTGGCACTCTGTTTTTAGATTATCAGCAAACGAGTGCAGCCTCTGCGTTCGGCTCGCTGTTTTGCTTAATGAGTGTGTACGGGCGATTTATCAGCGATCGGGTGGAACTCTTGTTCCATCAGACAGAAGAAAAGAGCACTGACTTAGTGTTAGGCCGTCACACGGTTCAATCAGCGCAGTGAGCATTGTGCGAAGATGAGCCTGGCACTCTGTTTTTAAATTATCAACTAACGAGTGCAACCTCTGCGTTCGGCTCGCTGTTTTGCATAATCAGTGGATACGGGCGATTTGTCAGCGATCGGGTGGAACTCTTGTGCCATCAGACAGAAGAAAAGAGCACTGACTTAGTGTTAGGCCGTCACACGGTTCAATCAGCGCAGTGAGCATTGTGCGAAGATCAGCCTGGCACTCTGTTTTTAAAGTATCAACTAACGAGTGCAACCTCTGCGTTCGGCTCGCTGTTTTGCATAATCAGTGGATACGGGCGATTTGTCAGCGATCGGGTTGAACTCTTGTGCCATCAGACAGAAGAAAAGAGCACTGACTTAGTGTTAGGCCGTCACACGGTTCAATCAGCGCAGTGAGCATTGTGCGAAGATCAGCCTGGCACTCTGTTTTTAAATTATCAACTAACGAGTGTAGCCTCTGCGTTCGGCTCGCTGTTTTGCATAATCAGTGGATACGGGCGATTTGTCAGCGATCGGGTTGAACTCTTGTGCCATCAGACAGAAGAAAAGAGCACTGACTTAGTGTTAGGCCGTCACACGGTTCAATCAGCGCAGTGAGCATTGTGCGAAGATCAGCCTGGCACTCTGTTTTTAAATTATCAACTAACGAGTGTAGCCTCTGCGTTCGGCTCGCTGTTTTGCATAATCAGTGGATACGGGCGATTTGTAAGCGATCGGGTGGAACTCTTGTGCCATCAAACAGAAGAAAAGAGCACTGATTTAGTGTTTAGCCGTCACACGGTTCAATGAGCGCAATGAGCATTGTGCGAAGATCAGCCTGGCACTCTGTTTTTAAATTATCAGCTAACGAGTGCAACCTCTGCTTTCGGCTCGCTGTTTTGCTTAATGAGTGAGTACGGGCGATTTGTAAGCGATCGGGTGGAACTCTTGTGCCATCAAACAGAAGAAAAGAGCACTGATTTAGTGTTTAGCCGTCACACGGTTCAATCAGCGCAATGAGCATTGTGCGAAGATCAGCCTGGCACTCTGTTTTTAAATTATCAGCTAACGAGTGCAACCTCTGCTTTCGGGTCGTTGTTTTGCTTAATGAGTGAGTACGGGCGATTTGTAAGCGATCGGGTGGAACTCTTGTGCCATCAAACAGAAGAAAAGAGCACTGATTTAGTGTTTAGCCGTCACACGGTTCAATGAGCGCAATGAGCATTGTGCGAAGATCAGCCTGGCACTCTGTTTTTAAATTATCAGCTAACGAGTGCAACCTCTGCTTTCGGCTCGCTGTTTTGCTTAATGAGTGAGTACGGGCGATTTGTAAGCGATCGGGTGGAACTCTTGTGCCATCAAACAGAAGAAAAGAGCACTGATGTAGTGTTTAGCCGTCACACGGTTCAATCAGCGCAATGAGCATTGTGCGAAGATCAGCCTGGCACTCTGTTTTTAAATTATCAGCTAACGAGTGCAACCTCTGCTTTCGGGTCGTTGTTTTGCTTAATGAGTGAGTACGGGCGATTTGTAAGCGATCGGGTGGAACTCTTGTGCCATCAAACAGAAGAAAAGAGCACTGACTTAGTGTTAGGCCGTCACACGGTTCAATCAGCGCAGTGAGCATTGTGCGAAGATCAGCCTGGCACTCTGTTTTTAAATTATCAACTAACGAGTGCAACCTCTGCGTTCGGCTCGCTGTTTTGCATAATCAGTGGATACGGGCGATTTGTCAGCGATCGGTTGGAACTCTTGTGCCATCAGACTGGAGAAAAAAGCACTGGCTTAGTGTTAGGCCATCACACGGTTCAATCAGCGCAGTGAGCATTGTGCGAAGATCAGGCTGGCACTCTGTTTTTAGATTATCAGCAAACGAGTGCAGCCTCTGCGTTCGGCTCGCTGTTTTGCTTAATGAGTGTGTACGGGCGATTTATCAGCGATCGGGTGGAACTCTTGTGCCATCAGACAGAAGAAAAGAGCACTGACTTAGTGTTAGGCCGTCACACGGCTCAATCAGCGCAGTGAGCATTGTGCGAAGATCAGCCTGGCACTCTGTTTTTAAATTATCAACTAACGAGTGCAGCCTCTGCGTTCGGCTCGCTGTTTTGCATAATCAGTGGATACGGGCGATTTATCAGCGATCGGGTGGAACTCTTGTGCCATCAGACAGAAGAAAAGAGCACTGACTTAGTGTTAGGCCGTCACACGGTTCAATCAGCGCAGTGAGCATTGTGCGAAGATCAGCCTGGCACTCTTTTTTTAAATTATCAACTAACGAGTGCAACCTCTGCGTTCGGCTCGCTGTTTTGCATAATCAGTGGATACGGGCGATTTGTCAGCGATCGGTTGGAACTCTTGTGCCATCAGACTGGAGAAAAAAGCACTGGCTTAGTGTTAGGCCGTCACACGGTTCAATCAGCGCAGTGAGCATTGTGCGAAGATCAGGCTGGCACTCTGTTTTTAGATTATCAGCAAACGAGTGCAGCCTCTGCGTTCGGCTCGCTGTTTTGCTTAATGAGTGTGAACGGGCGATTTATCAGCGATCGGGTGGAACTCTTGTGCCATCAGACAGAAGAAAAGAGCACTGACTTAGTGTTAGGCCGTCACACGGTTCAATCAGCGCAGTGAGCATTGTGCGAAGATCAGCCTGGCACTCTGTTTTTAAATTATCAACTAACGAGTGCAGCCTCTCCGTTCGGCTCGCTGTTTTGCATAATCAGTGGATACGGGCGATTTGTCAGCGATCGGTTGGAACTCTTGTGCCATCAGACAGAAGAAAAAAGCACTGACTTAGTGTTAGGCCGTCACACGGTTCAATCAGCGCAGTGAGCATTGTGCGAAGATCAGCCTGGCACTCTGTTTTTAAATTATCAACTAACGAGTGCAGCCTCTGCGTTCGGCTCGCTGTTTTGCATAATCAGTGGATACGGGCGATTTATCAGCGATCGGGTGGAACTCTTGTGCCATCAGACAGAAGAAAAGAGCACTGACTTAGTGTTAGGCCGTCACACGGTTCAATCAGCGCAGTGAGCATTGTGCGAAGATCAGCCTGGCACTCTGTTTTTAAATTATCAACTAACGAGTGCAACCTCTGCGTTCCGCTCGCTGTTTTGCATAATCAGTGGATACGGGCGATTTGTCAGCGATCGGGTGTTCTTGTGCCATCAGACTGGAGAAAAAAGCACTGACTTAGTGTTAGGCCGTCACACGGTTCAATCAGCGCAGAGAGCATAGTGCGAAGATCAGCCTGGCACTCTGTTTTTAAATTACCAACTAACGAGTGCAACATCTGCGTTCGGCTCGCTGTTTTGCATAATCAGTGGATACGGGCGATTTGTCAGCGATCGGTTGGAACTCTTGTGCCATCAGACTGGAGAAAAAAGCACTGACTTAGTGTTAGGCCGTCACACGGTTCAATCAGCGCAGTGAGCATTGTGCGAAGATCAGCCTGGCACTCTGTTTTTAAATTATCAACTAACGAGTGCAACATCTGCGTTCGGCTCGCTGTTTTGCATAATCAGTGGATACGGGCGATTTGTCAGCGATCGGTTGGAACTCTTGTGCCATCAGACTGGAGAAAAAAGCACTGACTTAGTGTTAGGCCGTCACACGGTTCAATCAGCGCAGTGAGCATTGTGCGAAGATCAGCCTGGCACTCTGTTTTTAAATTATCAACTAACGAGTGCAACATCTGCGTTCGGCTCGCTGTTTTGCATAATCAGTGGATACGGGCGATTTATCAGCGATCGGGTGGAACTCTTGTGCCATCAGACTGGAGAAAAAAGCACTGACTTAGTGTTAGGCCGTCACACGGTTCAATCAGCGCAGAGAGCATTGTGCGAAGATCAGCCTGGCACTCTGTTTTTAAATTATCAACTAACGAGTGCAACATCTGCGTTCGGCTCGCTGTTTTGCATAATCAGTGGATACGGGCGATTTGTCAGCGATCGGTTGGAACTCTTGTGCCATCAGACTGGAGAAAAAAGCACTGACTTAGTGTTAGGCCGTCACACGGTTCAATCAGCGCAGTGAGCATTGTGCGAAGATCAGCCTGGCACTCTGTTTTTAAATTATCAACTAACGAGTGCAACCTCTGCGTTCGGTTCGCTGTTTTGCATAATCAGTGGATACGGGCGATTTGTCAGCGATCGGTTGGAACTCTTGTGCCATCAGACTGGAGAAAAAAGCACTGACTTAGTGTTAGGCCGTCACACGGTTCAATCAGCGCAGTGAGCATTGTGCGAAGATTAGCCTGGCACTCTGTTTTTAAATTATCAACTAACGAGTGCAACCTCTGCGTTCGGCTCGCTGTTTTGCATAATCAGTGGATACGGGCGATTTGTCAGCGATCGGTTGGAACTCTTGTGCCATCAGACTGGAGAAAAAAGCACTGACTTAGTGTTAGGCCGTCACACGGTTCAATCAGCGCAGTGAGCATTGTGCGAAGATCAGCCTGGCACTCTGTTTTTAAATTATCAACTAACGAGTGCAACCTCTGCGTTCGGCTCGCTGTTTTGCATAATCAGTGGATACGGGCGATTTGTCAGCGATCGGTTGGAACTCTTGTGCCATCAGACTGGAGAAAAAAGCACTGACTTAGTGTTAGGCCGTCACACGGTTCAATCAGCGCAGTGAGCATTGTGCGAAGATCAGCCTGGCACTCTGTTTTTAAATTATCAACTAACGAGTGCAACCTCTGCGTTCGGCTCGCTGTTTTGCATAATCAGTGGATACGGGCGATTTGTCAGCGATCGGGTGGAACTCTTGTGCCATCAGACTGGAGAAAAAAGCACTGACTTAGTGTTAGGCCGTCACACGGTTCAATCAGCGCAGTGAGCATTGTGCGAAGATCAGCCTGGCACTCTGTTTTTAAATTATCAACTAACGAGTGCAACCTCTGCGTTCGGCTCGCTGTTTTGCATAATCAGTGGATACGGGCGATTTGTCAGCGATCGGGTGGAACTCTTGTGCCATCAGACTGGAGAAAAAAGCACTGACTTAGTGTTAGGCCGTCACACGGTTCAATCAGCGCAGTGAGCATTGTGCGAAGATCAGCCTGGCACTCTGTTTTTAAATTATCAACTAACGAGTGCAACCTCTGCGTTCGGCTCGCTGTTTTGCATAATCAGTGGATACGGGCGATTTGTCAGCGATCGGGTGGAACTCTTGTGCCATCAGACTGGAGAAAAAAGCACTGACTTAGTGTTAGGCCGTCACACGGTTCAATCAGCGCAGTGAGCATTGTGCGAAGATCAGCCTGGCACTCTGTTTTTAAATTATCAACTAACGAGTGCAACCTCTGCGTTCGGCTCGCTGTTTTGCATAATCAGTGGATACGGGCGATTTGTCAGCGATCGGGTGGAACTCTTGTGCCATCAGACTGGAGAAAAAAGCACTGACTTAGTGTTAGGCCGTCACACGGTTCAATCAGCGCAGTGAGCATTGTGCGAAGATCAGCCTGGCACTCTGTTTTTAAATTATCAACTAACGAGTGCAACCTCTGCGTTCGGCTCGCTGTTTTGCATAATCAGTGGATACGGGCGATTTGTCAGCGATCGGGTGGAACTCTTGTGCCATCAGACTGGAGAAAAAAGCACTGACTTAGTGTTAGGCCGTCACACGGTTCAATCAGCGCAGTGAGCATTGTGCGAAGATCAGCCTGGCACTCTGTTTTTAAATTATCAACTAACGAGTGCAACCTCTGCGTTCGGCTCGCTGTTTTGCATAATCAGTGGATACGGGCGATTTGTCAGCGATCGGTTGGAACTCTTGTGCCATCAGACTGGAGAAAAAAGCACTGACTTAGTGTTAGGCCGTCACACGGTTCAATCAGCGCAGTGAGCATTGTGCGAAGATCAGGCTGGCACTCTGTTTTTAAATTATCAGCAAACGAGTGCAATCTCTGCGTTCGGCTCGCTGTTTTGCATAATCAGTGGATACGGGCGATTTGTCAGCGATCGGGTGGAACTCTTGTGCCATCAGACTGGAGAAAAAAGCACTGACTTAGTGTTAGGCCGTCACACGGTTCAATCAGCGCAGTGAGCATTGTGCGAAGATCAGCCTGGCACTCTGTTTTTAAATTATCAACTAACGAGTGCAACCTCTGCGTTCGGCTCGCTGTTTTGCATAATCAGTGGATACGGGCGATTTGTCAGCGATCGGTTGGAACTCTTGTGCCATCAGACTGGAGAAAAAAGCACTGACTTAGTGTTAGGCCGTCACACGGTTCAATCAGCGCAGTGAGCATTGTGCGAAGATCAGGCTGGCACTCTGTTTTTAAATTATCAGCAAACGAGTGCAATCTCTGCGTTCGGCTCGCTGTTTTGCATAATCAGTGGATACGGGCGATTTGTCAGCGATCGGGTGGAACTCTTGTGCCATCAGACTGGAGAAAAAAGCACTGACTTAGTGTTAGGCCGTCACACGGTTCAATCAGCGCAGTGAGCATTGTGCGAAGATCAGCCTGGCACTCTGTTTTTAAATTATCAACTAACGAGTGCAACCTCTGCGTTCGGCTCGCTGTTTTGCATAATCAGTGGATACGGGCGATTTGTCAGCGATCGGTTGGAACTCTTGTGCCATCAGACTGGAGAAAAAAGCACTGATTTAGTGTTAGGCCGTCACACGGTTCAATCAGCGCAGTGAGCATTGTGCGAAGATCAGGCTGGCATTCTGTTTTTAAATTATCAGCAAACGAGTGCAATCTCTGCGTTCGGCTCGCTGTTTTGCATAATCAGTGGATACGGGCGATTTGTCAGCGATCGGGTGGAACTCTTGTGCCATCAGACAGAAGAAAAGAGCACTGACTTAGTGTTAGGCCGTCACACGGTTCAATGAGCGCAGTGAGCATTGTGCGAAGATCAGCCTGGCACTCTGTTTTTAAATTATCAACTAACGAGTGCAGCCTCTGCGTTCGGCTCGCTGTTTTGCATAATCAGTGGATACGGGCGATTTATCAGCGATCGGGTGGAACTCTTGTGCCATCAGACAGAAGAAAAGAGCACTGACTTAGTGTTAGGCCGTCACACGGTTCAATCAGCGCAGTGAGCATTGTGCGAAGATCAGGCTGGCACTCTGTTTTTAGATTATCAGCAAACGAGTGCAGCCTCTGCGTTCGGCTCGCTGTTTTGCTTAATGAGTGTGTACGGGCGATTTATCAGCGATCGGGTGGAACTCTTGTGCCATCAGACAGAAGAAAAGAGCACTGACTTAGTGTTAGGCCGTCACACGGTTCAATCAGCGCAGTGAGCATTGTGCGAAGATCAGCCTGGCACTCTGTTTTTAAAGTATCAACTAACGAGTGCAACCTCTGCGTTCGGCTCGCTGTTTTGCATAATCAGTGGATACGGGCGATTTGTCAGCGATCGGGTTGAACTCTTGTGCCATCAGACAGAAGAAAAGAGCACTGACTTAGTGTTAGGCCGTCACACGGTTCAATCAGCGCAGTGAGCATTGTGCGAAGATCAGCCTGGCACTCTGTTTTTAAATTATCAACTAACGAGTGTAGCCTCTGCGTTCGGCTCGCTGTTTTGCATAATCAGTGGATACGGGCGATTTGTCAGCGATCGGGTTGAACTCTTGTGCCATCAGACAGAAGAAAAGAGCACTGACTTAGTGTTAGGCCGTCACACGGTTCAATCAGCGCAGTGAGCATTGTGCGAAGATCAGCCTGGCACTCTGTTTTTAAATTATCAACTAACGAGTGTAGCCTCTGCGTTCGGCTCGCTGTTTTGCATAATCAGTGGATACGGGCGATTTGTAAGCGATCGGGTGGAACTCTTGTGACATCAAACAGAAGAAAAGAGCACTGATTTAGTGTTTAGCCGTCACACGGTTCAATGAGCGCAATGAGCATTGTGCGAAGATCAGCCTGGCACTCTGTTTTTAAATTATCAGCTAACGAGTGCAACCTCTGCTTTCGGCTCGCTGTTTTGCTTAATCAGTGAGTACGGGCGATTTGTAAGCGATCGGGTGGAACTCTTGTGCCATCAGACAGAAGAAAAGAGCACTGACTTAGTGTTAGGCCGTCACACGGTTCAATCAGCGCAGTGAGCATTGTGCGAAGATCAGGCTGGCACTCTGTTTTTAGATTATCAGCAAACGAGTGCAGCCTCTGCGTTCGGCTCGCTGTTTTGCTTAATGAGTGTGTACGGGCGATTTATCAGCGATCGGGTGGAACTCTTGTGCCATCAGACAGAAGAAAAGAGCACTGACTTAGTGTTAGGCCGTCACACGGTTCAATCAGCGCAGTGAGCATTGTGCGAAGATCAGCCTGGCACTCTGTTTTTAAAGTATCAACTAACGAGTGCAACCTCTGCGTTCGGCTCGCTGTTTTGCATAATCAGTGGATACGGGCGATTTGTCAGCGATCGGGTTGAACTCTTGTGCCATCAGACAGAAGAAAAGAGCACTGACTTAGTGTTAGGCCGTCACACGGTTCAATCAGCGCAGTGAGCATTGTGCGAAGATCAGCCTGGCACTCTGTTTTTAAATTATCAACTAACGAGTGTAGCCTCTGCGTTCGGCTCGCTGTTTTGCATAATCAGTGGATACGGGCGATTTGTCAGCGATCGGGTTGAACTCTTGTGCCATCAGACAGAAGAAAAGAGCACTGACTTAGTGTTAGGCCGTCACACGGTTCAATCAGCGCAGTGAGCATTGTGCGAAGATCAGCCTGGCACTCTGTTTTTAAATTATCAACTAACGAGTGTAGCCTCTGCGTTCGGCTCGCTGTTTTGCATAATCAGTGGATACGGGCGATTTGTAAGCGATCGGGTGGAACTCTTGTGCCATCAAACAGAAGAAAAGAGCACTGATTTAGTGTTTAGCCGTCACACGGTTCAATGAGCGCAATGAGCATTGTGCGAAGATCAGCCTGGCACTCTGTTTTTAAATTATCAGCTAACGAGTGCAACCTCTGCTTTCGGCTCGCTGTTTTGCTTAATCAGTGAGTACGGGCGATTTGTAAGCGATCGGGTGGAACTCTTGTGCCATCAAACAGAAGAAAAGAGCACTGATTTAGTGTTTAGCCGTCACACGGTTCAATCAGCGCAATGAGCATTGTGCGAAGATCAGCCTGGCACTCTGTTTTTAAATTATCAGCTAACGAGTGCAACCTCTGCTTTCGGGTCGTTGTTTTGCTTAATGAGTGAGTACGGGCGATTTGTAAGCGATCGGGTGGAACTCTTGTGCCATCAAACAGAAGAAAAGAGCACTGATTTAGTGTTTAGCCGTCACACGGTTCAATCAGCGCAATGAGCATTGTGCGAAGATCAGCCTGGCACTCTGTTTTTAAATTATCAGCTAACGAGTGCAACCTCTGCTTTCGGCTCGCTGTTTTGCTTAATGAGTGAGTACGGGCGATTTGTAAGCGATCGGGTGGAACTCTTGTGCCATCAAACAGAAGAAAAGAGCACTGATTTAGTGTTTAGCCGTCACACGGTTCAATCAGCGCAATGAGCATTGTGCGAAGATCAGCCTGGCACTCTGTTTTTAAATTATCAGCTAACGAGTGCAACCTCTGCTTTCGGGTCGTTGTTTTGCTTAATGAGTGAGTACGGGCGATTTGTAAGCGATCGGGTGGAACTCTTGTGCCATCAAACAGAAGAAAAGAGCACTGATTTAGTGTTTAGCCGTCACACGGTTCAATCAGCGCAATGAGCATTGTGCGAAGATCAGCCTGGCACTCTGTTTCTAAATTATCAGCTAACGAGTGCAACCTCTGCTTTCGGCTCGCTGTTTTGCTTAATGAGTGAGTACGGGCGATTTGTAAGCGATCGGGTGGAACTCTTGTGCCATCAAACAGAAGAAAAGAGCACTGATTTAGTGTTTAGCCGTCACACGGTTCAATCAGCGCAATGAGCATTGTGCGAAGATCAGCCTGGCACTCTGTTTTTAAATTATCAGCTAAAGAGTGCAACCTCTGCTTTCGGGTCGTTGTTTTGCTTAATGAGTGAGTACGGGCGATTTGTAAGCGATCGGGTGGAACTCTTGTGCCATCAAACAGAAGAAAAGAGCACTGATTTAGTGTTTAGCCGTCACACGGTTCAATCAGCGCAATGAGCATTGTGCGAAGATCAGCCTGGCACTCTGTTTCTAAATTATCAGCTAACGAGTGCAACCTCTGCTTTCGGCTCGCTGTTTTGCTTAATGAGTGAGTACGGGCGATTTGTAAGCGATCGGGTGGAACTCTTGTGCCATCAAACAGAAGAAAAGAGCACTGATTTAGTGTTTAGCCGTCACACGGTTCAATCAGCGCAATGAGCATTGTGCGAAGATCAGCCTGGCACTCTGTTTTTAAATTATCAGCTAACGAGTGCAACCTCTGCTTTCGGGTCGTTGTTTTGCTTAATGAGTGAGTACGGGCGATTTGTAAGCGATCGGGTGGAACTCTTGTGCCATCAAACAGAAGAAAAGAGCACTGATTTAGTGTTTAGCCGTCACACGGTTCAATCAGCGCAATGAGCATTGTACGAAGATCAGCCTGGCACTCTGTTTTTAAATTATCAGCTAACGAGTGCAACCTCTGCTTTCGGGTCGTTGTTTTGCTTAATGAGTGAGTACGGGCGATTTGTAAGCGATCGGGTGGAACTCTTGTGCCATCAAACAGAAGAAAAGAGCACTGATTTAGTGTTTAGCCGTCACACGGTTCAATCAGCGCAATGAGCATTGTGCGAAGATCAGCCTGGCACTCTGTTTTTAAATTATCAGCTAACGAGTGCAACCTCTGCTTTCGGGTCGTTGTTTTGCATAATCAGTGGATACGGGCGATTTATCAGCGATCGGGTGGAACTCTTGTGCCATCAGACAGAAGAAAAGAGCACTGACTTTGTGTTAGGCCGTCACACGGTTCAATCAGCGCAGTGAGCATTGTGCGAAGATGAGCCTGGCACTCTGTTTTTAAATTATCAACTATCGAGTGCAGCCTCTGCGTTCGGCTCGCTGTTTTGCATAATCAGTGGATACGGGCGATTTATCAGCGATCGGGTGGAACTCTTGTGCCATCAGACTGGAGAAAAAAGCACTGATTTAGTGTTAGGCCGTCACACGGTTCAATCAGCGCAGTGAGCATTGTGCGAAGATCAGCCTGGCACTCTGTTTTTAAATTATCAGCAAACGAGTGCAATCTCTGCGTTCGGCTCGCTGTTTTGCATAATCAGTGGATACGGGCGATTTGTCAGCGATCGGTTGGAACTCTTGTGCCATCAGACTGGAGAAAAAAGCACTGATTTAGTGTTAGGCCGTCACACGGTTCAATCTGCGCAGTGAGCATTGTGCGAAGATCAGCCTGGCACTCTGTTTTTAAATTATCAACTAACGAGTGCAGCCTCTGCGTTCGGCTCGCTGTTTTGCATAATCAGTGGATACGGGCGATTTATCAGCGATCGGCTGGAACTCTTGTGCCATCAGACAGAAGAAAAGAGCACTGACTTAGTGTTAGGCCGTCACACGGTTCAATCAGCGCAGTGAGCATTGTGCGAAGATCAGCCTGGCACTCTGTTTTTAAATTATCAACTAACGAGTGCAGCCTCTGCGTTCGGCTCGCTGTTTTGCATAATCAGTGGATACGGGCGATTTGTCAGCGATCGGTTGGAACTCTTGTGCCATCAGACTGGAGAAAAAAGCACTGATTTAGTGTTAGGCCGTCACACGGTTCAATCAGCGCAGTGAGCATTGTGCGAAGATCAGCCTGGCACTCTGTTTTTAAATTATCAGCAAACGAGTGCAATCTCTGCGTTCGGCTCGCTGTTTTGCATAATCAGTGGATACGGGCGATTTGTCAGCGATCGGTTGGAACTCTTGTGCCACCAAACAGAAGAGAAGAACACTGATTTAGTGTTAGGCCGTCACACGGTTCAATCAGCGCAGTGAGCATTGTGCGAAGATGAGCCTGGCACTCTGTTTTTAAATTATCAGCAAACGAGTGCAATCTCTGCGTTCGGCTCGCTGTTTTGCATAATCAGTGGATACGGGCGATTTGTCAGCGATCGGTTGGAACTCTTGTGCCATCAGACAGAAGAGAAGAACACTGATTTAGTGTTAGGCCGTCACACGGTTCAATCAGCGCAGTGAGCATTGTGCGAAGATGAGCCTGGCACTCTGTTTTTAAATTATCAACTAACGAGTGCAACCTCTGCGTTCGGCTCGCTGTTTTGCATAATGAGTGGATACGGGCGATTTGTCAGCGATCGGTTGGAACTCTTGTGCCATCAGACAGAAGAGAAGAACACTGATTTAGTGTTAGGCCGTCACACGGTTCAATCAGCGCAGTGAGCATTGTGCGAAGATGAGCCTGGCACTCTGTTTTTAAATTATCAGCAAACGAGTGCAATCTCTGCGTTCGGCTCGCTGTTTTGCATAATCAGTGGATACGGGCGATTTGTCAGCGATCGGTTGGAACTCTTGTGCCATCAGACAGAAGAGAAGAACACTGATTTAGTGTTAGGCCGTCACACGGTTCAATCAGCGCAGTGAGCATTGTGCGAAGATGAGCCTGGCATTCCGTTTTTAAATTATCAACTAACGAGTGCAACCTCTGCGTTCGGCTCGCTGTTTTGCATAATCAGTGGATACGGGCGATTTGTTAGCGATCGGTTGGAACTCTTGTGCCATCAGACAGAAGAGAAGAACACTGATTTAGTGTTAGGCCGTCACACGGTTCAATCAGCGCAGTGAGCATTGTGCGAAGATGAGCCTGGCACTCTGTTTTTAAATTATCAGCAAACGAGTGCAATCTCTGCGTTCGGCTCGCTGTTTTGCATAATCAGTGGATACGGGCGATTTGTCAGCGATCGGTTGGAACTCTTGTGCCATCAGACAGAAGAGAAGAACACTGATTTAGTGTTAGGCCGTCACACGGTTCAATCAGCGCAGTGAGCATTGTGCGAAGATGAGCCTGGCACTCTGTTTTTAAATTATCAGCAAACGAGTGCAATATCTGCGTTCGGCTCGCTGTTTTGCATAATCAGTGGATATGGGCGATTTGTCAGCGATCGGTTGGAACTCTTGTGCCATCAGAGAGAAGAGAAGAACACTGATTTAGTGTTAGGCCGTCACACGGTTCAATCAGCGCAGTGAGCAATGTGCGAAGATGAGCCTGGCACTCTATGTTTTTAAATTATCAGCAAACGAGTGCAATCTCTCCGTTCGGCTCGCTGTTTTGCATAATCAGTGGATACGGGCGATTTGTCAGCGATCGGTTGGAACTCTTGTGCCATCAGACAGAAGAGAAGAACACTGATTTAGTGTTAGGCCGTCACACGGTTCAATCAGCGCAGTGAGCATTGTGCGAAGATGAGCCTGGCACTCTGTTTTTAAATTATCAGCAAACGAGTGCAATCTCTGCGTTCGGCTCGCTGTTTTGCATAATCAGTGGATACGGGCGATTTGTCAGCGATCGGTTGGAACTCTTGTGCCATCAGACTGGAGAAAAAAGCACTGATTTAGTGTTACGCCGTCACACGGTTCAATCAGCGCAGTGAGCATTGTGCGAAGATCAGCCTGGCACTCTGTTTTTAAATTATCAGCAAACGAGTGCAATCTCTGCGTTCGGCTCGCTGTTTTGCATAATCAGTGGATACGGGCGATTTGTCAGCGATCGGTTTTAACTCTTGTGCCATCAGACAGAAGAGAAGAACACTGATTTAGTGTTAGGCCGTCACACGGTTCAATCAGCGCAGTGAGCATTGTGCGAAGATGAGCCTGGCACTCTGTTTTTAAATTATCAGCAAACGAGTGCAATCTCTGCGTTCGGCTCGCTGTTTTGCATAATCAGTGGATACGGGCGATTTGTCAGCGATCGGTTGGAACTCTTGTGCCATCAGACAGAAGAGAAGAACACTGATTTAGTGTTAGGCCGTCACACGGTTCAATCAGCGCAGTGAGCATTGTGCGAAGATGAGCCTGGCACTCTGTTTTTAAATTATCAACTAACGAGTGCAACCTCTGCGTTCGGCTCGCTGTTTTGCATAATCAGTGGATACGGGCGATTTGTCAGCGATCGGTTGGAACTCTTGTGCCATCAGACAGAAGAGAAGAACACTGATTTAGTGTTAGGCCGTCACACGGTTCAATCAGCGCAGTGAGCATTGTGCGAAGATGAGCCTGGCACTCTGTTTTTAAATTATCAACTAACGAGTGCAACCTCTGCGTTCGGCTCGCTGTTTTGCATAATCAGTGGATACGGGCGATTTGTCAGCGATCGGTTGGAACTCTTGTACCATCAAACAGAAGAGAAGAACACTGATTTAGTGTTAGGCCGTCACACGGTTCAATCAGCGCAGTGAGCATTGTGCGAAGATGAGCCTGGCACTCTGTTTTTAAATTATCAGCAAACGAGTGCAATCTCTGCGTTCGGCTCGCTGTTTTGCATAATCAGTGGATACGGGCGATTTGTCAGCGATCGGTTGGAACTCTTGTGCCATCAGACAGAAGAGAAGAACACTGATTTAGTGTTAGGCCGTCACACGGTTCAATCAGCGCAGTGAGCATTGTGCGAAGATGAGCCTGGCACTCTGTTTTTAAATTATCAACTAACGAGTGCAACCTCTGCGTTCGGCTCGCTGTTTTGCATAATCAGTGGATACGGGCGATTTGTCAGCGATCGGTTGGAACTCTTGTGCCATCAGACAGAAGAGAAGAACACTGATTTAGTGTTAGGCCGTCACACGGTTCAATCAGCGCAGTGAGCATTGTGCGAAGATGAGCCTGGCACTCTGTTTTTAAATTATCAGCAAACGAGTGCAATCTCTGCGTTCGGCTCGCTGTTTTGCATAATCAGTGGATACGGGCGATTTGTCAGCGATCGGTCGGAACTCTTGTGCCATCAGACAGAAGAGAAGAACACTGATTTAGTGTTAGGCCGTCACACGGTTCAATCAGCGCAGTGAGCATTGTGCGAAGATGATCCTGGCACTCCGTTTTTAAATTATCAACTAACGAGTGCAACCTCTGCGTTCGGCTTCTGTTTTGCATAATCAGTGGATACGGGCGATTTGTCAGCGATCGGTTGGAACTCTTGTGCCATCAGACAGAAGAGAAGAACACTGATTTAGTGTTAGGCCGTCACACGGTTCAATCAGCGCAGTGAGCATTGTGCGAAGATGAGCCTGGCACTCTGTTTTTAAATTATCAGCAAACGAGTGCAATCTCTGCGTTCGGCTCCCTGTTTTGCATAATCAGTGGATACGGGCGATTTGTCAGCGATCGGTTGGAACTCTTGTGCCATCAGACAGAAGAGAAGAACACTGATTTAGTGTTAGGCCGTCACACGGTTCAATCAGCGCAGTGAGCATTGTGCGAAGATGAGCCTGGCACTCTGTTTTTAAATTATCAACTAACGAGTGCAACCTCTGCGTTCGGCTCGCTGTTTTGCATAATCAGTGGATACGGGCGATTTGTCAGCGATCGGTTGGAACTCTTGTGCCATCAGACTGGAGAAAAAAGCACTGATTTAGTGTTAGGCCGTCACACGGTTCAATCAGCGCAGTGAGCATTGTGCGAAGATGAGCCTGGCACTCTGTTTTTAAATTATCAGCAAACGAGTGCAATCTCTGCGTTCGGCTCGCTGTTTTGCATAATCAGTGGATACGGGCGATTTGTCAGCGATCGGTTGGAACTCTTGTGCCATCAGACTGGAGAAAAGAGCACTGATTTAGTGTTAGGCCGTCACACGGTTCAATCAGCGCAGTGAGCATTGTGCGAAGATCAGGCTGGCACTTTGTTTTTAAATTATCAGCAAACGAGTGCAATCTCTGCGTTCGGCTCGCTGTTTTGCATAATCAGTGGATACGGGCGATTTGTCAGCGATCGGTTGGAACTCTTGTGCCATCAGACAGAAGAGAAGAACACTGATTTAGTGTTAGGCCGTCACACGGTTCAATCAGCGCAGTGAGCATTGTGCGAAGATCAGGCTGGCACTCTGTTTTTAAATTATCAACTAACGAGTGCAATCTCTGCGTTCGGCTCGCTGTTTTGCATAATCAGTGGATACGGGCGATTTGTCAGCGATCGGTTGGAACTCTTGTGCCATCAGACAGAAGAGAAGAACACTGATTTAGTGTTAGGCCGTCACACGGTTCAATCAGCGCAGTGAGCATTGTGCGAAGATCAGGCTGGCACTCTGTTTTTAAATTATCAGCAAACGAGTGCAATCTCTGCGTTCGGCTCGCTGTTTTGCATAATCAGTGGATACGGGCGATTTGTCAGCGATCGGTTGGAACTCTTGTGCCATCAGACTGGAGAAAAGAGCACTGATTTAGTGTTAGGCCGTCACACGGTTCAATCAGCGCAGTGAGCATTGTGCGAAGATCAGGCTGGCACTTTGTTTTTAAATTATCAGCAAACGAGTGCAATCTCTGCGTTCGGCTCGCTGTTTTGCATAATCAGTGGATACGGGCGATTTGTCAGCGATCGGTTGGAACTCTTGTGCCATCAGACAGAAGAGAAGAACACTGATTTAGTGTTAGGCCGTCACACGGTTCAATCAGCGCAGTGAGCATTGTGCGAAGATCAGGCTGGCACTCTGTTTTTAAATTATCAACTAACGAGTGCAATCTCTGCGTTCGGCTCGCTGTTTTGCATAATCAGTGGATACGGGCGATTTGTCAGCGATCGGTTGGAACTCTTGTGCCATCAGACTGGAGAAAAAAGCACTGATTTAGTGTTAGGCCGTCACACGGTTCAATCAGCGCAGTGAGCATTGTGCGAAGATCAGGCTGGCACTCTGTTTTTAAATTATCAGCAAACGAGTGCAATCTCTGCGTTCGGCTCGCTGTTTTGCATAATCAGTGGATACGGGCGATTTGTCAGCGATCGGTTGGAACTCTTGTGCCATCAGACTGGAGAAAAAAGCACTGATTTAGTGTTAGGCCGTCACACGGTTCAATCAGAGCAGTGAGCATTGTGCGAAGATCAGGCTGGCACTCTGTTTATAAATTATCAGCAAACGAGTGCAATCTCTGCGTTCGGCTCGCTGTTTTGCATATTCAGTGGATACGGGCGATTTGTCAGCGATCGGTTGGAACTCTTGTGCCATCAGACAGAAGAGAAGAACACTGATTTAGTGTTAGGCCGTCACACGGTTCAATCAGCGCAGTGAGCATTGTGCGAAGATGAGCCTGGCACTCTGTTTTTAAATTATCAACTAACGAGTGCAACCTCTGCGTTCGGCTCGCTGTTTTGCATAATCAGTGGATACGGGCGATTTGTCAGCGATCGGTTGGAACTCTTGTGCCATCAGACTGGAGAAAAAAGCACTGATTTAGTGTTAGGCCGTCACACGGTTCAATCAGCGCAGTGAGCATTGTGCGAAGATGAGCCTGGCACTCTGTTTTTAAATTATCAGCAAACGAGTGCAATCTCTGCGTTCGGCTCGCTGTTTTGCATAATCAGTGGATACGGGCGATTTGTCAGCGATCGGTTGGAACTCTTGTGCCATCAGACTGGAGGAAAGAGCACTGATTTAGTGTTAGGCCGTCACACGGTTCAATCAGCGCAGTGAGCATTGTGCGAAGATCAGGCTGGCACTTTGTTTTTAAATTATCAGCAAACGAGTGCAATCTCTGCGTTCGGCTCGCTGTTTTGCATAATCAGTGGATACGGGCGATTTGTCAGCGATCGGTTGGAACTCTTGTGCCATCAGACAGAAGAGAAGAACACTGATTTAGTGTTAGGCCGTCACACGGTTCAATCAGCGCAGTGAGCATTGTGCGAAGATGAGCCTGGCACTCTGTTTTTAAATTATCAACTAACGAGTGCAACCTCTGCGTTCGGCTCGCTGTTTTGCATAATCAGTGGATACGGGCGATTTGTCAGCGATCGGTTGGAACTCTTGTGCCATCAGACTGGAGAAAAAAGCACTGATTTAGTGTTAGGCCGTCACACGGTTCAATCAGCGCAGTGAGCATTGTGCGAAGATGAGCCTGGCACTCTGTTTTTAAATTATCAGCAAACGAGTGCAATCTCTGCGTTCGGCTCGCTGTTTTGCATAATCAGTGGATACGGGCGATTTGTCAGCGATCGGTTGGAACTCTTGTGCCATCAGACTGGAGAAAAGAGCACTGATTTAGTGTTAGGCCGTCACACGGTTCAATCAGCGCAGTGAGCATTGTGCGAAGATGAGCCTGGCACTCTGTTTTTAAATTATCAGCAAACGAGTGCAATCTCTGCGTTCGGCTCGCTGTTTTGCATAATCAGTGGATACGGGCGATTTGTCAGCGATCGGTTGGAACTCTTGTGCCATCAGACTGGAGAAAAGAGCACTGATTTAGTGTTAGGCCGTCACACGGTTCAATCAGCGCAGTGAGCATTGTGCGAAGATCAGGCTGGCACTTTGTTTTTAAATTATCAGCAAACGAGTGCAATCTCTGCGTTCGGCTCGCTGTTTTGCATAATCAGTGGATACGGGCGATTTGTCAGCGATCGGTTGGAACTCTTGTGCCATCAGACAGAAGAGAAGAACACTGATTTAGTGTTAGGCCGTCACACGGTTCAATCAGCGCAGTGAGCATTGTGCGAAGATGAGCCTGGCACTCTGTTTTTAAATTATCAACTAACGAGTGCAACCTCTGCGTTCGGCTCGCTGTTTTGCATAATCAGTGGATACGGGCGATTTGTCAGCGATCGGTTGGAACTCTTGTGCCATCAGACTGGAGAAAAAAGCACTGATTTAGTGTTAGGCCGTCACACGGTTCAATCAGCGCAGTGAGCATTGTGCGAAGATGAGCCTGGCACTCTGTTTTTAAATTATCAGCAAACGAGTGCAATCTCTGCGTTCGGCTCGCTGTTTTGCATAATCAGTGGATACGGGCGATTTGTCAGCGATCGGTTGGAACTCTTGTGCCATCAGACTGGAGAAAAGAGCACTGATTTAGTGTTAGGCCGTCACACGGTTCAATCAGCGCAGTGAGCATTGTGCGAAGATGAGCCTGGCACTCTGTTTTTAAATTATCAGCAAACGAGTGCAATCTCTGCGTTCGGCTCGCTGTTTTGCATAATCAGTGGATACGGGCGATTTGTCAGCGATCGGTTGGAACTCTTGTGCCATCAGACTGGAGAAAAAAGCACTGATTTAGTGTTAGGCCGTCACACGGTTCAATCAGCGCAGTGAGCATTGTGCGAAGATGAGCCTGGCACTCTGTTTTTAAATTATCAGCAAACGAGTGCAATCTCTGCGTTCGGCTCGCTGTTTTGCATAATCAGTGGATACGGGCGATTTGTCAGCGATCGGTTGGAACTCTTGTGCCATCAGACTGGAGGAAAGAGCACTGATTTAGTGTTAGGCCGTCACACGGTTCAATCAGCGCAGTGAGCATTGTGCGAAGATCAGGCTGGCACTTTGTTTTTAAATTATCAGCAAACGAGTGCAATCTCTGCGTTCGGCTCGCTGTTTTGCATAATCAGTGGATACGGGCGATTTGTCAGCGATCGGTTGGAACTCTTGTGCCATCAGACAGAAGAGAAGAACACTGATTTAGTGTTAGGCCGTCACACGGTTCAATCAGCGCAGTGAGCATTGTGCGAAGATGAGCCTGGCACTCTGTTTTTAAATTATCAACTAACGAGTGCAACCTCTGCGTTCGGCTCGCTGTTTTGCATAATCAGTGGATACGGGCGATTTGTCAGCGATCGGTTGGAACTCTTGTGCCATCAGACTGGAGAAAAAAGCACTGATTTAGTGTTAGGCCGTCACACGGTTCAATCAGCGCAGTGAGCATTGTGCGAAGATGAGCCTGGCACTCTGTTTTTAAATTATCAGCAAACGAGTGCAATCTCTGCGTTCGGCTCGCTGTTTTGCATAATCAGTGGATACGGGCGATTTGTCAGCGATCGGTTGGAACTCTTGTGCCATCAGACTGGAGAAAAGAGCACTGATTTAGTGTTAGGCCGTCACACGGTTCAATCAGCGCAGTGAGCATTGTGCGAAGATGAGCCTGGCACTCTGTTTTTAAATTATCAGCAAACGAGTGCAATCTCTGCGTTCGGCTCGCTGTTTTGCATAATCAGTGGATACGGGCGATTTGTCAGCGATCGGTTGGAACTCTTGTGCCATCAGACTGGAGAAAAGAGCACTGATTTAGTGTTAGGCCGTCACACGGTTCAATCAGCGCAGTGAGCATTGTGCGAAGATCAGGCTGGCACTTTGTTTTTAAATTATCAGCAAACGAGTGCAATCTCTGCGTTCGGCTCGCTGTTTTGCATAATCAGTGGATACGGGCGATTTGTCAGCGATCGGTTGGAACTCTTGTGCCATCAGACAGAAGAGAAGAACACTGATTTAGTGTTAGGCCGTCACACGGTTCAATCAGCGCAGTGAGCATTGTGCGAAGATGAGCCTGGCACTCTGTTTTTAAATTATCAACTAACGAGTGCAACCTCTGCGTTCGGCTCGCTGTTTTGCATAATCAGTGGATACGGGCGATTTGTCAGCGATCGGTTGGAACTCTTGTGCCATCAGACTGGAGAAAAAAGCACTGATTTAGTGTTAGGCCGTCACACGGTTCAATCAGCGCAGTGAGCATTGTGCGAAGATGAGCCTGGCACTCTGTTTTTAAATTATCAGCAAACGAGTGCAATCTCTGCGTTCGGCTCGCTGTTTTGCATAATCAGTGGATACGGGCGATTTGTCAGCGATCGGTTGGAACTCTTGTGCCATCAGACTGGAGAAAAGAGCACTGATTTAGTGTTAGGCCGTCACACGGTTCAATCAGCGCAGTGAGCATTGTGCGAAGATCAGGCTGGCACTCTGTTTATAAATTATCAGCAAACGAGTGCAATCTCTGCGTTCGGCTCGCTGTTTTGCATATTCAGTGGATACGGGCGATTTGTCAGCGATCGGTTGGAACTCTTGTGCCATCAGACAGAAGAGAAGAACACTGATTTAGTGTTAGGCCGTCACACGGTTCAATCAGCGCAGTGAGCATTGTGCGAAGATCAGGCTGGCACTTTGTTTTTAAATTATCAGCAAACGAGTGCAATCTCTGCGTTCGGCTCGCTGTTTTGCATAATCAGTGGATACGGGCGATTTGTCAGCGATCGGCTGGAACTCTTGTGCCATCAGACAGAAGAAAAGAGCACTGACTTTGTGTTAGGCCGTCACACGGTTCAATCAGCGCAGTGAGCATTGTGTGAAGATGAGCCTGGCACTCTGTTTTTAAATTATCAGCAAACGAGTGCAATCTCTGCGTTCGGCTCGCTGTTTTGCATAATCAGTGGATACGGGCGATTTGTCAGCGATCGGTTGGAACTCTTGTGCCATCAGACAGAAGAGAAGAACACTGATTTAGTGTTAGGCAGTCACACGGTTCAATCAGCGCAGTGAGCATTGTGCGAAGATCAGGCTGGCACTCTGTTTTTAAATTATCAACTAACGAGTGCAATCTCTGCGTTCGGCTCGCTGTTTTGCATAATCAGTGGATACGGGCGATTTGTCAGCGATCGGTTGGAACTCTTGTGCCATCAGACTGGAGAAAAAAGCACTGATTTAGTGTTAGGCCGTCACACGGTTCAATCAGCGCAGTGAGCATTGTGCGAAGATCAGGCTGGCACTCTGTTTTTAAATTATCGGCAAACGAGTGCAATCTCTGCGTTCGGCTCGCTGTTTTGCATAATCAGTGGATACGGGCGATTTGTCAGCGATCGGTTGGAACTCTTGTGCCATCAAACAGAAGAGAAGAACACTGATTTAGTGTTAGGCCGTCACACGGTTCAATCAGCGCAGTGAGCATTGTGCGAAGATGAGCCTGGCACTCTGTTTTTAAATTATCAGCAAACGAGTGCAATCTCTGCGTTCGGCTCGCTGTTTTGCATAATCAGTGGATACGGGCGATTTGTCAGCGATCGGTTGGAACTCTTGTGCCATCAGACAGAAGAGAAGAACACTGATTTAGTGTTAGGCCGTCACACGGTTCAATCAGCGCAGTGAGCATTGTGCGAAGATGAGCCTGGCACTCTGTTTTTAAATTATCAACTAACGAGTGCAACCTCTGCGTTCGGCTCGCTGTTTTGCATAATCAGTGGATACGGGCGATTTGTCAGCGATCGGTTGGAACTCTTGTGCCATCAGACAGAAGAGAAGAACACTGATTTAGTGTTAGGCCGTCACACGGTTCAATCAGCGCAGTGAGCATTGTGCGAAGATGAGCCTGGCACTCTGTTTTTAAATTATCAGCAAACGAGTGCAATCTCTGCGTTCGGCTCGCTGTTTTGCATAATCAGTGGATACGGGCGATTTGTCAGCGATCGGTTGGAACTCTTGTGCCATCAGACTGGAGAAAAGAGCACTGATTTAGTGTTAGGCCGTCACACGGTTCAATCAGCGCAGTGAGCATTGTGCGAAGATCAGGCTGGCACTTTATTTTTAAATTATCAGCAAACGAGTGCAATCTCTGCGTTCGGCTCGCTGTTTTGCATAATCAGTGGATACGGGCGATTTGTCAGCGATCGGTTGGAACTCTTGTGCCATCAGACAGAAGAGAAGAACACTGATTTAGTGTTAGGCCGTCACACGGTTCAATCAGCGCAGTGAGCATTGTGCGAAGATCAGGCTGGCACTCTGTTTTTAAATTATCAACTAACGAGTGCAATCTCTGCGTTCGGCTCGCTGTTTTGCATAATCAGTGGATACGGGCGATTTGTCAGCGATCGGTTGGAACTCTTGTGCCATCAGACTGGAGAAAAAAGCACTGATTTAGTGTTAGGCCGTCACACGGTTCAATCAGCGCAGTGAGCATTGTGCGAAGATCAGGCTGGCACTCTGTTTTTAAATTATCAGCAAACGAGTGCAATCTCTGCGTTCGGCTCGCTGTTTTGCATAATCAGTGGATACGGGCGATTTGTCAGCGATCGGTTCGAACTCTTGTGCCATCAGACTGGAGAAAAAAGCACTGATTTAGTGTTAGGCCGTCACATGGTTCAATCAGCGCAGTGAGCATTGTGCGAAGATGAGCCTGGCACTCTGTTTATAAATTATCAGCAAACGAGTGCAATATCTGCGTTCGGCTCGCTGTTTTGCATATTCAGTGGATACGGGCGATTTGTCAGCGATCGGTTGGAACTCTTGTGCCATCAGACTGGAGAAAAAAGCACTGATTTAGTGTTAGGCCGTGACACGGTTCAATCAGCGCAGTGAGCATTGTGCGAAGATCAGGCTGGCACTTTGTTTTTAAATTATCAGCAAACGAGTGCAATCTCTGCGTTCGGCTCGCTGTTTTGCATAATCAGTGGATACGGGCGATTTGTCAGCGATCGGCTGGAACTCTTGTGCCATCAGACAGAAGAAAAGAGCACTGACTTTGTGTTAGGCCGTCACACGGTTCAATCAGCGCAGTGAGCATTGTGCGAAGATGAGCCTGGCACTCTGTTTTTAAATTATCAGCAAACGAGTGCAATCTCTGCGTTCGGCTCGCTGTTTTGCATAATCAGTGGATACGGGCGATTTGTCAGCGATCGGTTGGAACTCTTGTGCCATCAGACAGAAGAGAAGAACACTGATTTAGTGTTAGGCAGTCACACGGTTCAATCAGCGCAGTGAGCATTGTGCGAAGATCAGGCTGGCACTCTGTTTTTAAATTATCAACTAACGAGTGCAATCTCTGCGTTCGGCTCGCTGTTTTGCATAATCAGTGGATACGGGGGGATTTGTCAGCGATCGGTTGGAACTCTTGTGCCATCAGACTGGAGAAAAAAGCACTGATTTAGTGTTAGGCCGTCACACGGTTCAATCAGCGCAGTGAGCATTGTGCGAAGATCAGGCTGGCACTCTGTTTTTAAATTATCGGCAAACGAGTGCAATCTCTGCGTTCGGCTCGCTGTTTTGCATAATCAGTGGATACGGGCGATTTGTCAGCGATCGGTTGGAACGCTTGTGCCATCAGACAGAAGAAAAGAGCACTGATTTAGTGTTAGGCCGTCGCACGGTTCAATCAGCGCAGTGAGCATTGTGCGAAGATCAGGCTGGCACTCTGTTTTTAAATTATCAGCAAACGAGTGCAATCTCTGCGTTCGGCTCGCTGTTTTGCATAATCAGTGGATACGGGCGATTTGTCAGCGATCGGTTGGAACTCTTGTGCCATCAGACTGGAGAAAAAAGCACTGATTTAGTGTTAGGCCGTCACACGGTTCAATCAGCGCAGTGAGCATTGTGCGAAGATCAGGCTGGCACTCTGTTTTTAAATTATCAGCAAACGAGTGCAATCTCTGCGTTCGGCTCGCTGTTTTGCATAATCAGTGGATACGGGCGATTTGTCAGCGATCGGTTGGAATTCTTGTGCCATCAGACAGAAGAGAAGAACACTGATTTAGTGTTAGGCCGTCACACGGTTCAATCAGCGCAGTGAGCATTGTGCGAAGATCAGGCTGGCACTCTGTTTTTAAATTATCAGCAAACGAGTGCAATCTCTGCGTTCGGCTCGCTGTTTTGCATATTCAGTGGATACGGGCGATTTGTCAGCGATCGGTTGGAACTCTTGTGCCATCAGACAGAAGAGAAGAACACTGATTTAGTGTTAGGCCGTCACACGGTTCAATCAGCGCAGTGAGCATTGTGCGAAGATCAGGCTGGCACTCTGTTTTTAATTTATCAACTAACGAGTGCAATCTCTGCGTTCGGCTCGCTGTTTTGCATAATCAGTGGATACGGGCGATTTGTCAGCGATCGGTTGGAACTCTTGTGCCATCAGACTGGAGAAAAGAGCACTGATTTAGTGTTAGGCCGTCACACGGTTCAATCAGCGCAGTGAGCATTGTGCGAAGATCAGGCTGGCACTTTGTTTTTAAATTATCAGCAAACGAGTGCAATCTCTGCGTTCGGCTCGCTGTTTTGCATAATCAGTGGATACGGGCGATTTGTCAGCGATCGGTTGGAACTCTTGTGCCATCAGACAGAAGAGAAGAACACTGATTTAGTGTTAGGCCGTCACACGGTTCAATCAGCGCAGTGAGCATTGTGCGAAGATCAGGCTGGCACTCTGTTTTTAAATTATCAACTAACGAGTGCAATCTCTGCGTTCGGCTCGCTGTTTTGCATAATCAGTGGATACGGGCGATTTGTCAGCGATCGGTTGGAACTCTTGTGCCATCAGACTGGAGAAAAGAGCACTGATTTAGTGTTAGGCCGTCACACGGTTCAATCAGCGCAGTGAGCATTGTGCGAAGATCAGGCTGGCACTCTGTTTTTAAATTATCAGCAAACGAGTGCAATCTCTGCGTTCGGCTCGCTGTTTTGCATAATCAGTGGATACGGGCGATTTGTCAGCGATCGGTTGGAACTCTTGTGCCATCAGACAGAAGAGAAGAACACTGATTTAGTGTTAGGCCGTCACACGGTTCAATCAGCGCAGTGAGCATTGTGCGAAGGTCAGGCTGGCACTCTGTTTTTAAATTATCAGCAAACGAGTGCAATCTCTGCGTTCGGCTCGCTGTTTTGCATAATCAGTGGATACGGGCGATTTGTCAGCGATCGGTTGGAACTCTTGTGCCATCAGAGTGGAGAAAAAAGCACTGATTTAGTGTTAGGCCGTCACACGGTTCAATCAGCGCAGTGAGCATTGTGCGAAGATCAGGCTGGCACTCTGTTTTTAAATTATCAGCAAACGAGTGCAATCTCTCCGTTCGGCTCGCTGTTTTGCATAATCAGTGGATACGGGCGATTTGTCAGCGATCGGTTGGAACGCTTGTGCCATCAGACAGAAGAAAAGAGCACTGATTTAGTGTTAGGCCGTCGCACGGTTCAATCAGCGCAGTGAGCATTGTGCGAAGATCAGGCTGGCACTCTGTTTTTAAATTATCAGCAAACGAGTGCAATCTCTGCGTTCGGCTCGCTGTTTTGCATAATCAGTGGATACGGGCGATTTGTCAGCGATCGGTTGGAACTCTTGTGCAATCAGACAGAAGAGAAGAACACTGATTTAGTGTTAGGCAGTCACACGGTTCAATCAGCGCAGTGAGCATTGTGCGAAGATCAGGCTGGCACTCTGTTTTTAAATTATCAACTTACGAGTGCAATCTCTGCGTTCGGCTCGCTGTTTTGCATAATCAGTGGATACGGGGGATTTGTCAGCGATCGGTTGGAAGTCTTGTGCCATCAGACTGGAGAAAAAAGCACTGATTTAGTGTTAGGCCGTCACACGGTTCAATCAGCGCAGTGAGCATTGTGCGAAGATCAGGCTGGCACTCTGTTTTTAAATTATCAGCAAACGAGTGCAATCTCTGCGTTCGGCTCGCTGTTTTGCATAATCAGTGGATACGGGCGATTTGTCAGCGATCGGTTGGAACTCTTGTGCCATCAGACAGAAGAGAAGAACACTGATTTAGTGTTAGGCCGTCACACGGTTCAATCAGCGCAGTGAGCATTGTGCGAAGATCAGGCTGGCACTCTGTTTTTAAATTATCAGCAAACGAGTGCAATCTCTGCGTTCGGCTCGCTGTTTTGCATAATCAGTGGATACGGGCGATTTGTCAGCGATCGGTTGGAACGCTTGTGCCATCAGACAGAAGAAAAGAGCACTGATTTAGTGTTAGGCCGTCGCACGGTTCAATCAGCGCAGTGAGCATTGTGCGAAGATCAGGCTGGCACTCTGTTTTTAAATTATCAACTTACGAGTGCAATCTCTGCGTTCGGCTCGCTGTTTTGCATAATCAGTGGATACGGGGGGATTTGTCAGCGATCGGTTTGAACTCTTGTGCCATCAGACAGAAGAGAAGAACACTGATTTAGTGTTAGGCAGTCACACGGTTCAATCAGCGCAGTGAGCATTGTGCGAAGATCAGGCTGGCACTCTGTTTTTAAATTATCAGCAAACGAGCGCAATCTCTGCGTTCGGCTCGCTGTTTTGCATAATCAGTGGATACGGGCGATTTGTCAGCGATCGGTTGGAACTCTTGTGCCATCAGACAGAAGAGAAGAACACTGATTTAGTGTTAGGCCGTCACACGGTTCAATCAGCGCAGTGAGCATTGTGCGAAGATCAGGCTGGCACTCTGTTTTTAAATTATCAGCAAACGAGTGCAATCTCTGCGTTCGGCTCGCTGTTTTGCATAATCAGTGGATACGGGCGATTTGTCAGCGATCGGTTGGAACTCTTGTGCCATCAGACAGAAGAGAAGAACACTGATTTAGTGTTAGGCCGTCACACGGTTCAATCAGCGCAGTGAGCATTGTGCGAAGATCAGGCTGGCACTCTGTTTTTTAATTATCAGCAAACGAGTGCAATCTCTGCGTTCGGCTCGCTGTTTTGCATAATCAGTGGATACGGGCGATTTGTCAGCGATCGGTTGGAACTCTTGTGCCATCAGACAGAAGAGAAGAACCCTGATTTAGTGTTAGGCAGTCACACGGTTCAATCAGCGCAGTGAGCATTGTGCGAAGATCAGGCTGGCACTCTGTTTTTAAATTATCAACTAACGAGTGCAATCTCTGCGTTCGGCTCGCTGTTTTGCATAATCAGTGGATACGGGCGATTTGTCAGCGATCTTTTGGAACTCTTGTGCCATCAGACTGGAGAAAAGAGCACTGATTTAGTGTTAGGCCGTCACACGGTTCAATCAGCGCAGTGAGCATTGTGCGAAGATCAGGCTGGCACTTTGTTTTTAAATTATCAGCAAACGAGTGCAATCTCTGCGTTCGGCTCGCTGTTTTGCATAATCAGTGGATACGGGCGATTTGTCAGCGATCGGTTGGAACTCTTGTGCCATCAGACAGAAGAGAAGAACACTGATTTAGTGTTAGGCCGTCACACGGTTCAATCAGCGCAGTGAGCATTGTGCGAAGATCAGGCTGGCACTCTGTTTTTAAATTATCAACTAACGAGTGCAATCTCTGCGTTCGGCTCGCTGTTTTGCATAATCAGTGGATACGGGCGATTTGTCAGCGATCGGTTGGAACTCTTGTGCCATCAGACTGGAGAAAAAAGCACTGATTTAGTGTTAGGCCGTCAAACGGTTCAATCAGCGCAGTGAGCATTGTGCGAAGATCAGGCTGGCACTCTGTTTTTAAATTATCAGCAAACGAGTGCAATCTCTGCGTTCGGCTCGCTGTTTTGCATAATCAGTGGATACGGGCGATTTGTCAGCGATCGGTTGGAACTCTTGTGCCATCAGACAGAAGAGAAGAACACTGATTTAGTGTTAGGCCGTCACACGGTTCAATCAGCGCAGTGAGCATTGTGCGAAGATCAGGCTGGCACTCTGTTTTTAAATTATCAGCAAACGAGTGCAATCTCTGCGTTCGGCTCGCTGTTTTGCATAATCAGTGGATACGGGCGATTTGTCAGCGATCGGTTGGAACGCTTGTGCCATCAGACAGAAGAAAAGAGCACTGATTTAGTGTTAGGCCGTCGCACGGTTCAATCAGCGCAGTGAGCATTGTGCGAAGATCAGGCTGGCACTCTGTTTTTAAATTATCAGCAAACGAGTGCAATCTCTGCGTTCGGCTCGCTGTTTTGCATAATCAGTGGATACGGGCGATTTGTCAGCGATCGGTTGGAACTCTTGTGCCATCAGACAGAAGAGAAGAACACTGATTTAGTGTTAGGCAGTCACACGGTTCAATCAGCGCAGTGAGCATTGTGCGAAGATCAGGCTGGCACTCTGTTTTTAAATTATCAGCAAACGAGTGCAATCTCTGCGTTCGGCTCGCTGTTTTGCATAATCAGTGGATACGGGCGATTTGTCAGCGATCGGTTGGAACTCTTGTGCCATCAGACAGAAGAGAAGAACCCTGATTTAGTGTTAGGCCGTCACACGGTTCAATCAGCGCAGTGAGCATTGTGCGAAGATCAGGCTGGCACTCTGTTTTTTAATTATCAGCAAACGAGTGCAATCTCTGCGTTCGGCTCGCTGTTTTGCATAATCAGTGGATACGGGCGATTTGTCAGCGATCGGTTGGAACTCTTGTGCCATCAGACAGAAGAGAAGAACACTGATTTAGTGTTAGGCCGTCACACGGTTCAATCAGCGCAGTGAGCATTGTGCGAAGATCAGGCTGGCACTCTGTTTTTTAATTATCAGCAAACGAGTGCAATCTCTGCGTTCGGCTCGCTGTTTTGCATAATCAGTGGATACGGGCGATTTGTCAGCGATCGGTTGGAACTCTTGTGCCATCAGACAGAAGAGAAGAACCCTGATTTAGTGTTAGGCAGTCACACGGTTCAATCAGCGCAGTGAGCATTGTGCGAAGATCAGGCTGGCACTCTGTTTTTAAATTATCAACTAACGAGTGCAATCTCTGCGTTCGGCTCGCTGTTTTGCGTAATCAGTGGATACGGGCGATTTGTCAGCGATCTTTCGGAACTCTTGTGCCATCAGACTGGAGAAAAGAGCACTGATTTAGTGTTAGGCCGTCACACGGTTCAATCAGCGCAGTGAGCATTGTGCGAAGATCAGGCTGGCACTTTGTTTTTAAATTATCAGCAAACGAGTGCAATCTCTGCGTTCGGCTCGCTGTTTTGCATAATCAGTGGATACGGGCGATTTGTCAGCGATCGGTTGGAACTCTTGTGCCATCAGACAGAAGAGAAGAACACTGATTTAGTGTTAGGCCGTCACACGGTTCAATCAGCGCAGTGAGCATTGTGCGAAGATCAGGCTGGCACTCTGTTTTTAAATTATCAACTAACGAGTGCAATCTCTGCGTTCGGCTCGCTGTTTTGCATAATCAGTGGATACGGGCGATTTGTCAGCGATCGGTTGGAACTCTTGTGCCATCAGACTGGAGAAAAAAGCACTGATTTAGTGTTAGGCCGTCAAACGGTTCAATCAGCGCAGTGAGCATTGTGCGAAGATCAGGCTGGCACTCTGTTTTTAAATTATCAGCAAACGAGTGCAATCTCTGCGTTCGGCTCGCTGTTTTGCATAATCAGTGGATACGGGCGATTTGTCAGCGATCGGTTGGAACTCTTGTGCCATCAGACTGGAGAAAAAAGCACTGATTTAGTGTTAGGCCGTCACACGGTTCAATCAGCGCAGTGAGCATTGTGCGAAGATCAGGCTGGCACTCTGTTTTTAAATTATCAGCAAACGAGTGCAATCTCTGCGTTCGGCTCGCTGTTTTGCATAATCAGTGGATACGGGCGATTTGTCAGCGATCGGCTGGAACTCTTGTGCCATCAGACAGAAGAAAAGAGCACTGACTTTGTGTTAGGCCGTCACACGGTTCAATCAGCGCAGTGAGCATTGTGCGAAGATGAGCCTGGCACTCTGTTTTTAAATTATCAACTAACGAGTGCAACCTCTGCGTTCGGCTCGCTGTTTTGCATAATCAGTGGATACGGGCGATTTGTCAGCGATCGGTTGGAACTCTTGTGCCATCAGACAGAAGAGAAGAACACTGATTTAGTGTTAGGCCGTCACACGGTTCAATCAGCGCAGTGAGCATTGTGCGAAGATCAGGCTGGCACTCTGTTTTTAAATTATCAGCAAACGAGTGCAATCTCTGCGTTCGGCTCTCTGTTTTCCATAATCAGTGGATACGGGCGATTTGTCAGCGATCGGTTGGAACTCTTGTGCCATCAGACAGAAGAGAAGAACACTGATTTAGTGTTAGGCCGTCACACGGTTCAATCAGCGCAGTGAGCATTGTGCGAAGATGAGCCTGGCACTCTGTTTTTAAATTATCAGCAAACGAGTGCAATCTCTGCGTTCGGCTCGCTGTTTTGCATAATCAGTGGATACGGGCAATTTGTCAGCGATCGGTTGGAACTCTTGTGCCATCAGACAGAAGAGAAGAACACTGATTTAGTGTTAGGCCGTCACACGGTTCAATCAGCGCAGTGAGCATTGTGCGAAGATGAGCCTGGCACTCTGTTTTTAAATTATCAGCAAACGAGTGCAATCTCTGCGTTCGGCTTGCTGTTTTGCATAATCAGTGGATACGGGCGATTTGTCAGCAGATCGGTTGGAACTCTTGTGCCATCAGACTGGAGAAAAAAGCACTGATTTAGTGTTAGGCCGTCACACGGTTCAATCAGCGCAGTGAGCATTGTGCGAAGATCAGGCTGGCACTCTGTTTTTAAATTATCAGCAAACGAGTGCAATCTCTGCGTTCGGCTCGCTGTTTTGCATAATCAGTGGATACGGGCGATTTGTCAGCGATCGGTTGGAACTCTTGTGCCATCAGACTGGAGAAAAAAGCACTGATTTAGTGTTAGGCCGTCACACGGTTCAATCAGCGCAGTGAGCATTGTGCGAAGATGAGCCTGGCACTCTGTTTTTAAATTATCAGCAAACGAGTGCAATCTCTGCGTTCGGCTCGCTGTTTTGCATATTCAGTGGATACGGGCGATTTGTCAGCGATCGGTTGGAACTCTTGTGCCATCAGACTGGAGAAAAAAGCACTGATTTAGTGTTATGCCGTCACACGGTTCAATCAGCGCAGTGAGCATTGTGCGAAGATCAGGCTGGCACTCTGTTTTTAAATTATCAGCAAACGAGTGCAATCTCTGCGTTCGGCTCGCTGTTTTGCATATTCAGTGGATACGGGCGATTTGTCAGCGATCGGTTGGAACTCTTGTGCCATCAGACTGGAGAAAAAAGCACTGACTTAGTGTTAGGCCGTCACACGGTTCAATCAGCGCAGTGAGCATTGTGCGAAGATCAGGCTGGCACTCTGTTTTTAAATTATCAGCAAACGAGTGCAACCTCTGCGTTCGGCTCGCTGTTTTGCATAATCAGTGGATACGGGCGATTTGTCAGCGATCGGTTGGAACTCTTGTGCCATCAGACTGGAGAAAAAAGCACTGATTTAGTGTTAGGCCGTCACACGGTTCAATCAGCGCAGTGAGCATTGTGCGAAGATGAGCCTGGCACTCTGTTTTTAAATTATCAACTAACGAGTGCAACCTCTGCGTTCGGCTCGCTGTTTTGCATAATCAGTGGATACGGGCGATTTGTCAGCGATCGGTTGGAACTCTTGTGCCATCAGACTGGAGAAAAAAGCACTGACTTAGTGTTAGGCCGTCACACGGTTCAATCAGCGCAGTGAGCATTGTGCGAAGATGAGCCTGGCACTCTGTTTTTAAATTATCAACTAACGAGTGCAACCTCTGCGTTCGGCTCGCTGTTTTGCATAATCAGTGGATACGGGCGATTTGTCAGCGATCGGTTGGAACTCTTGTGCCATCAGACTGGAGAAAAAAGCACTGATTTAGTGTTAGGCCGTCACACGGTTCAATCAGCGCAGTGAGCATTGTGCGAAGATGAGCCTGGCACTCTGTTTTTAAATTATCAACTAACGAGTGCAACCTCTGCGTTCGGCTCGCTGTTTTGCATAATCAGTGGATACGGGCGATTTGTCAGCGATCGGTTGGAACTCTTGTGCCATCAGACTGGAGAAAAAAGCACTGATTTAGTGTTAGGCCGTCACACGGTTCAATCAGCGCAGTGAGCATTGTGCGAAGATGAGCCTGGCACTCTGTTTTTAAATTATCAACTAACGAGTGCAACCTCTGCGTTCGGCTCGCTGTTTTGCATAATCAGTGGATACGGGCGATTTGTCAGCGATCGGTTGGAACTCTTGTGCCATCAGACTGGAGAAAAAAGCACTGATTTAGTGTTAGGCCGTCACACGGTTCAATCAGCGCAGTGAGCATTGTGCGAAGATGAGCCTGGCACTCTGTTTTTAAATTATCAACTAACGAGTGCAACCTCTGCGTTCGGCTCGCTGTTTTGCATAATCAGTGGATACGGGCGATTTGTCAGCGATCGGTTGGAACTCTTGTGCCATCAGACTGGAGAAAAAAGCACTGACTTAGTGTTAGGCCGTCACACGGTTCAATCAGCGCAGTGAGCATTGTGCGAAGATCAGGCTGGCACTCTGTTTTTAAATTATCAGCAAACGAGTGCAACCTCTGCGTTCGGCTCGCTGTTTTGCATAATCAGTGGATACGGGCGATTTGTCAGCGATCGGTTGGAACTCTTGTGCCATCAGACAGGAGAAAAAAGCACTGATTTAGTGTTAGGCCGTCACACGGTTCAATCAGCGCAGTGAGCATTGTGCGAAGATCAGGCTGGCACTCTATTTTTAAATTATCAGCAAACGAGTGCAATCTCTGCGTTCGGCTCGCTGTTTTGCATAATCAGTGGATACGGACGATTTGTCAGCGATCGGTTGGAACTCTAGTGCCATCAGACTGGAGAAAAAAGCACTGACTTAGTGTTACGCCGTCACACGGTTCAATCAGCGCAGTGAGCATTGCGCGAAGATGAGCCTGGCACTCTGTTTTTAAATTATCAACTAACGAGTGCAACCTCTGCGTTCGGCTCGCTGTTTTGCATAATCAGTGGATACGGGCGATTTGTCAGCGATCGGTTGGAACTCTTGTGCCATCAGACAGAAGAGAAGAACACTGATTTAGTGTTAGGCCGTCACACGGTTCAATCAGCGCAGTGAGCATTGTGCGAAGATCAGGCTGGCACTCTGTTTTTAAATTATCTGCAAACGAGTGCAATCTCTGCGTTCGGCTCGCTGTTTTGCATAATCAGTGGATACGGGCGATTTGTCAGCGATCGGTTGGAACTCTTGTGCCATCAGACTGGAGAAAAAAGCACTGATTTAGTGTTAGGCCGTCACACGGTTCAATCAGCGCAGTGAGCATTGTGCGAAGATGAATCTGGCACTCTGTTTTTAAATTATCAGCAAACGAGTGCAATCTCTGCGTTCGGCTCGCTGTTTTGCATAATCAGTGGATACGGGCGATTTGTCAGCGATCGGTTGGAACTCTTGTGCCATCAGACAGAAGAGAAGAACACTGATTTAGTGTTAGGCCGTCACACGGTTCAACCAGCGCAGTGAGCATTGTGCGAAGATCAGGCTGGCACTCTGTTTTTAAATTATCAGCAAACGAGTGCAATCTCTGCGTTCGGCTCGCTGTTTTGCATATTCAGTGGATACGGGCGATTTGTCAGCGATCGGTTGGAACTCTTGTGCCATCAGACTGGAGAAAAAAGCACTGACTTAGTGTTAGGCCGTCACACGGTTCAATCAGCGCAGTGAGCATTGTGCGAAGATCAGGCTGGCACTCTGTTTTTAAATTATCAGCAAACGAGTGCAACCTCTGCGTTCGGCTCGCTGTTTTGCATAATCAGTGGATACGGGCGATTTGTCAGCGATCGGTTGGAACTCTTGTGCCATCAGACTGGAGAAAAAAGCACTGATTTAGTGTTAGGCCGTCACACGGTTCAATCAGCGCAGTGAGCATTGTGCGAAGATGAGCCTGGCACTCTGTTTTTAAATTATCAACTAACGAGTGCAACCTCTGCGTTCGGCTCGCTGTTTTGCATAATCAGTGGATACGGGCGATTTGTCAGCGATCGGTTGGAACTCTTGTGCCATCAGACTGGAGAAAAAAGCACTGACTTAGTGTTAGGCCGTCACACGGTTCAATCAGCGCAGTGAGCATTGTGCGAAGATGAGCCTGGCACTCTGTTTTTAAATTATCAACTAACGAGTGCAACCTCTGCGTTCGGCTCGCTGTTTTGCATAATCAGTGGATACGGGCGATTTGTCAGCGATCGGTTGGAACTCTTGTGCCATCAGACTGGAGAAAAAAGCACTGATTTAGTGTTAGGCCGTCACACGGTTCAATCAGCGCAGTGAGCATTGTGCGAAGATGAGCCTGGCACTCTGTTTTTAAATTATCAACTAACGAGTGCAACCTCTGCGTTCGGCTCGCTGTTTTGCATAATCAGTGGATACGGGCGATTTGTCAGCGATCGGTTGGAACTCTTGTGCCATCAGACTGGAGAAAAAAGCACTGATTTAGTGTTAGGCCGTCACACGGTTCAATCAGCGCAGTGAGCATTGTGCGAAGATGAGCCTGGCACTCTGTTTTTAAATTATCAACTAACGAGTGCAACCTCTGCGTTCGGCTCGCTGTTTTGCATAATCAGTGGATACGGGCGATTTGTCAGCGATCGGTTGGAACTCTTGTGCCATCAGACTGGAGAAAAAAGCACTGATTTAGTGTTAGGCCGTCACACGGTTCAATCAGCGCAGTGAGCATTGTGCGAAGATGAGCCTGGCACTCTGTTTTTAAATTATCAACTAACGAGTGCAACCTCTGCGTTCGGCTCGCTGTTTTGCATAATCAGTGGATACGGGCGATTTGTCAGCGATCGGTTGGAACTCTTGTGCCATCAGACTGGAGAAAAAAGCACTGACTTAGTGTTAGGCCGTCACACGGTTCAATCAGCGCAGTGAGCATTGTGCGAAGATCAGGCTGGCACTCTGTTTTTAAATTATCAGCAAACGAGTGCAACCTCTGCGTTCGGCTCGCTGTTTTGCATAATCAGTGGATACGGGCGATTTGTCAGCGATCGGTTGGAACTCTTGTGCCATCAGACAGGAGAAAAAAGCACTGATTTAGTGTTAGGCCGTCACACGGTTCAATCAGCGCAGTGAGCATTGTGCGAAGATCAGGCTGGCACTCTATTTTTAAATTATCAGCAAACGAGTGCAATCTCTGCGTTCGGCTCGCTGTTTTGCATAATCAGTGGATACGGACGATTTGTCAGCGATCGGTTGGAACTCTAGTGCCATCAGACTGGAGAAAAAAGCACTGACTTAGTGTTACGCCGTCACACGGTTCAATCAGCGCAGTGAGCATTGCGCGAAGATGAGCCTGGCACTCTGTTTTTAAATTATCAACTAACGAGTGCAACCTCTGCGTTCGGCTCGCTGTTTTGCATAATCAGTGGATACGGGCGATTTGTCAGCGATCGGTTGGAACTCTTGTGCCATCAGACAGAAGAGAAGAACACTGATTTAGTGTTAGGCCGTCACACGGTTCAATCAGCGCAGTGAGCATTGTGCGAAGATCAGGCTGGCACTCTGTTTTTAAATTATCTGCAAACGAGTGCAATCTCTGCGTTCGGCTCGCTGTTTTGCATAATCAGTGGATACGGGCGATTTGTCAGCGATCGGTTGGAACTCTTGTGCCATCAGACTGGAGAAAAAAGCACTGATTTAGTGTTAGGCCGTCACACGGTTCAATCAGCGCAGTGAGCATTGTGCGAAGATGAATCTGGCACTCTGTTTTTAAATTATCAGCAAACGAGTGCAATCTCTGCGTTCGGCTCGCTGTTTTGCATAATCAGTGGATACGGGCGATTTGTCAGCGATCGGTTGGAACTCTTGTGCCATCAGACAGAAGAGAAGAACACTGATTTAGTGTTAGGCCGTCACACGGTTCAACCAGCGCAGTGAGCATTGTGCGAAGATGAGCCTGGCACTCTGTTTTTAAATTATCAGCAAACGAGTGCAATCTCTGCGTTCGGCTTGCTGTTTTGCATAATCAGTGGATACGGGCGATTTGTCAGCGATCGGTTGGAACTCTTGTGCCATCAGACTGGAGAAAAAAGCACTGATTTAGTGTTAGGCCGTCACACGGTTCAATCAGCGCAGTGAGCATTGTGCGAAGATCAGGCTGGCACTCTGTTTTTAAATTATCAGCAAACGAGTGCAATCTCTGCGTTCGGCTCGCTGTTTTGCATAATCAGTGGATACGGGCGATTTGTCAGCGATCGGTTGGAACTCTTGTGCCATCAGACTGGAGAAAAAAGCTCTGATTTAGTGTTAGGCCGTCACACGGTTCAATCAGCGCAGTGAGCATTGTGCGAAGATCAGGCTGGCACTCTGTTTTTAAATTATCAGCAAACGAGTGCACTCTCTGCGTTCGGCTCGCTGTTTTGCATAATCAGTGGATACGGGCGATTTGTCAGCGATCGGTTGGAACTCTTGTGCCATCAGACTGGAGAAAAAAGCACTGATTTAGTGTTAGGCCGTCACACGGTTCAATCAGCGCAGTGAGCATTGTGCGAAGATGAGCCTGGCACTCTGTTTTTAAAATATCAGCAAACGAGTGCCATCTCTGCGTTCGGCTCGCTGTTTTGCATATTCAGTGGATACGGGCGATTTGTCAGCGATCGGTTGGAACTCTTGTGCCATCAGACTGGAGAAAAAAGCACTGATTTAGTGTTAGGCCGTCACACGGTTCAATCAGCGCAGTGAGCATTGTGCGAAGATCAGGCTGGCACTCTGTTTTTAAATTATCAGCAAACGAGTGCAATCTCTGCGTTCGGCTCGCTGTTTTGCATAATCAGTGGATACGGGCGATTTGTCAGCGATCGGTTGGAACTCTTGTGCCATCAGACTGGAGAAAAAAGCACTGACTTAGTGTTAGGTCGTCACACGGATCAATCAGCGCAGTGAGCATTGTGCGAAGATCAGGCTGGCACTCTCTTTTTAAATTATCAGCAAACGAGTGCAATCTCTGCGTTCGGCTCGCTGTTTTGCTTAATGAGTGTGTACGGGCGATTTATCAGCGATCGGTTGGAACTCTTGTGCCATCAGACAGAAGAGAAGAACACTGATTTAGTGTTAGGCCGTCACACGGTTCAATCAGCGCAGTGAGCATTGTGCGAAGATCAGGCTGGCACTCTGTTTTTAAATTATCAACTAACGAGTGCAACCTCTGCGTTCGGCTCGCTGTTTTGCATAATCAGTGGATACGGGCGATTTGTCAGCGATCGGTTGGAACTCTTGTGCCATCAGACAGGAGAAAAAAGCACTGATTTAGTGTTAGGCCGTCACACGGTTCAATCAGCGCAGTGAGCATTGTGCGAAGATCAGGCTGGCACTCTCTTTTTAAATTATCAGCAAACGAGTGCAATCTCTGCGTTCGGCTCGCTGTTTTGCTTAATGAGTGTGTACGGGCGATTTATCAGCGATCGGTTGGAACTCTTGTGCCATCAGACAGAAGAGAAGAACACTGATTTAGTGTTAGGCCGTCACACGGTTCAATCAACGCAGTGAGCATTGTGCGAAGATCAGGCTGGCACTCTGTTTTTAAATTATCAGCAAACGAGTGCAATCTCTGCGTTCGGCTCGCTGTTTTGCATATTCAGTGGATACGGGCGATTTGTCAGCGATCGGTTGGAACTCTTGTGCCATCAGACTGGAGAAAAAAGCACTGATTTAGTGTTAGGCCGTCACACGGTTCAATCAGCGCAGTGAGCATTGTGCGAAGATCAGGCTGGCACTCTCTTTTTAAATTATCAGCAAACGAGTGCAATCTCTGCGTTCGGCTCGCTGTTTTGCTTAATGAGTGTGTACGGGCGATTTATCAGCGATCGGTTGGAACTCTTGTGCCATCAGACAGAAGAGAAGAACACTGATTTAGTGTTAGGCCGTCACACGGTTCAATCAGCGCAGTGAGCATTGTGCGAAGATCAGGCTGGCACTCTGTTTTTAAATTATCAGCAAACGAGTGCAATCTCTGCGTTCGGCTCGCTGTTTTGCATATTCAGTGGATACGGGCGATTTGTCAGCGATCGGTTGGAACTCTTGTGCCATCAGACTGGAGAAAAAAGCACTGATTTAGTGTTAGGCCGTCACACGGTTCAATCAGCGCAGTGAGCATTGTGCGAAGATGAGCCTGGCACTCTGTTTTTAAATTATCAACTAACGAGTGCAACCTCTGCGTTCGGCTCGCTGTTTTGCATAATCAGTGGATACGGGCGATTTGTCAGCGATCGGTTGGAACTCTTGTGCCATCAGACTGGAGAAAAAAGCACTGACTTAGTGTTAGGCCGTCACACGGTTCAATCAGCGCAGTGAGCATTGTGCGAAGATCAGGCTGGCACTCTGTTTTTAAATTATCAGCAAACGAGTGCAACCTCTGCGTTCGGCTCGCTGTTTTGCATAATCAGTGGATACGGGCGATTTGTCAGCGATCGGTTGGAACTCTTGTGCCATCAGACTGGAGAAAAAAGCACTGATTTAGTGTTAGGCCGTCACACGGTTCAATCAGCGCAGTGAGCATTGTGCGAAGATCAGGCTGGCACTCTGTTTTTAAATTATCAGCAAACGAGTGCAATCTCTGCGTTCGGCTCGCTGTTTTGCATAATCAGTGGATACGGGCGATTTGTCAGCGATCGGTTGGAACTCTTGTGCCATCAGACTGGAGAAAAAAGCACTGACTTAGTGTTAGGTCGTCACACGGATCAATCAGCGCAGTGAGCATTGTGCGAAGATCAGGCTGGCACTCTCTTTTTAAATTATCAGCAAACGAGTGCAATCTCTGCGTTCGGCTCGCTGTTTTGCTTAATGAGTGTGTACGGGCGATTTATCAGCGATCGGTTGGAACTCTTGTGCCATCAGACAGAAGAGAAGAACACTGATTTAGTGTTAGGCCGTCACACGGTTCAATCAGCGCAGTGAGCATTGTGCGAAGATCAGGCTGGCACTCTGTTTTTAAATTATCAACTAACGAGTGCAACCTCTGCGTTCGGCTCGCTGTTTTGCATAATCAGTGGATACGGGCGATTTGTCAGCGATCGGTTGGAACTCTTGTGCCATCAGACAGGAGAAAAAAGCACTGATTTAGTGTTAGGCCGTCACACGGTTCAATCAGCGCAGTGAGCATTGTGCGAAGATCAGGCTGGCACTCTCTTTTTAAATTATCAGCAAACGAGTGCAATCTCTGCGTTCGGCTCGCTGTTTTGCTTAATGAGTGTGTACGGGCGATTTATCAGCGATCGGTTGGAACTCTTGTGCCATCAGACAGAAGAGAAGAACACTGATTTAGTGTTAGGCCGTCACACGGTTCAATCAACGCAGTGAGCATTGTGCGAAGATCAGGCTGGCACTCTGTTTTTAAATTATCAGCAAACGAGTGCAATCTCTGCGTTCGGCTCGCTGTTTTGCATATTCAGTGGATACGGGCGATTTGTCAGCGATCGGTTGGAACTCTTGTGCCATCAGACTGGAGAAAAAAGCACTGATTTAGTGTTAGGCCGTCACACGGTTCAATCAGCGCAGTGAGCATTGTGCGAAGATCAGGCTGGCACTCTCTTTTTAAATTATCAGCAAACGAGTGCAATCTCTGCGTTCGGCTCGCTGTTTTGCTTAATGAGTGTGTACGGGCGATTTATCAGCGATCGGTTGGAACTCTTGTGCCATCAGACAGAAGAGAAGAACACTGATTTAGTGTTAGGCCGTCACACGGTTCAATCAGCGCAGTGAGCATTGTGCGAAGATCAGGCTGGCACTCTGTTTTTAAATTATCAGCAAACGAGTGCAATCTCTGCGTTCGGCTCGCTGTTTTGCATATTCAGTGGATACGGGCGATTTGTCAGCGATCGGTTGGAACTCTTGTGCCATCAGACTGGAGAAAAAAGCACTGATTTAGTGTTAGGCCGTCACACGGTTCAATCAGCGCAGTGAGCATTGTGCGAAGATGAGCCTGGCACTCTGTTTTTAAATTATCAACTAACGAGTGCAACCTCTGCGTTCGGCTCGCTGTTTTGCATAATCAGTGGATACGGGCGATTTGTCAGCGATCGGTTGGAACTCTTGTGCCATCAGACTGGAGAAAAAAGCACTGACTTAGTGTTAGGCCGTCACACGGTTCAATCAGCGCAGTGAGCATTGTGCGAAGATCAGGCTGGCACTCTGTTTTTAAATTATCAGCAAACGAGTGCAACCTCTGCGTTCGGCTCGCTGTTTTGCATAATCAGTGGATACGGGCGATTTGTCAGCGATCGGTTGGAACTCTTGTGCCATCAGACAGGAGAAAAAAGCACTGATTTAGTGTTAGGCCGTCACACGGTTCAATCAGCGCAGTGAGCATTGTGCGAAGATCAGGCTGGCACTCTGTTTTTAAATTATCAGCAAACGAGTGCAGCCTCTGCGTTCGGCTCGCTGTTTTGCATAATCAGTGGATACGGGCGGTTTATCAGCGATCGGTTGGAACTCTTGTGCCATCAGACAGAAGAGAAGAACACTGATTTAGTGTTAGGCCGTCACACGGTTCAATCAGCGCAGTGAGCATTGTGCGAAGATCAGGCTGGCACTCTGTTTTTAAATTATCAGCAAACGAGTGCAATCTCTGCGTTCGGCTCGCTGTTTTGCATATTCAGTGGATACGGGCGATTTGTCAGCGATCGGTTGGAACTCTTGTGCCATCAGACTGGAGAAAAAAGCACTGATTTAGTGTTAGGCCGTCACACGGTTCAATCAGCGCAGTGAGCATTGTGCGAAGATGAGCCTGGCACTCTGTTTTTAAATTATCAACTAACGAGTGCAACCTCTGCGTTCGGCTCGCTGTTTTGCATAATCAGTGGATACGGGCGATTTGTCAGCGATCGGTTGGAACTCTTGTGCCATCAGACTGGAGAAAAAAGCACTGACTTAGTGTTAGGCCGTCACACGGTTCAATCAGCGCAGTGAGCATTGTGCGAAGATCAGGCTGGCACTCTGTTTTTAAATTATCAGCAAACGAGTGCAACCTCTGCGTTCGGCTCGCTGTTTTGCATAATCAGTGGATACGGGCGATTTGTCAGCGATCGGTTGGAACTCTTGTGCCATCAGACAGGAGAAAAAAGCACTGATTTAGTGTTAGGCCGTCACACGGTTCAATCAGCGCAGTGAGCATTGTGCGAAGATCAGGCTGGCACTCTGTTTTTAAATTATCAGCAAACGAGTGCAGCCTCTGCGTTCGGCTCGCTGTTTTGCATAATCAGTGGATACGGGCGGTTTATCAGCGATCGGTTGGAACTCTTGTGCCATCAGACAGAAGAGAAGAACACTGATTTAGTGTTAGGCCGTCACACGGTTCAATCAGAGCAGTGAGCATTGTGCGAAGATCAGGCTGGCACTCTGTTTTTAAATTATCAGCAAACGAGTGCAGCCTCTGCGTTCGGCTCGCTGTTTTGCTTAATGAGTGTGTACGGGCGATTTATCAGCGATCGGTTGGAACTCTTGTGCCATCAGACAGAAGAGAAGAACACTGATTTAGTGTTTATCCGTCACACGGTTCAATCAGCGCAGTGAGCATCGTGCGAAGATCAGGCTGGCACTCTGTTTTTAAATTATCAGCAAACGAGTGCAGCCTCTGCGTTCGGCTCGCTGTTTTGCATAATCAGTGGATACGGGCGATTTATCAGCGATCGGTTGGAACTCTTGTGCCATCAGACAGAAGAGAAGAACACTGATTTAGTGTTAGGCCGTCACACGGTTCAATCAGCGCAGTGAGCATTGTGCGAAGCTCAGGCTGGCACTCTGTTTTTAAATTATCAGCAAACGAGTGCAGCCTCTGCGTTCGGCTCGCTGTTTTGCATAATCAGTGGATACGGGCGATTTATCAGCGATCGGCTGGAACTCTTGTGCCATCAGACAGAAGAGAAGAACACTGATTTAGTGTTAGGCCGTCACACGGTTCAATCAGCGCAGTGAGCATTGTGCGAAGATCAGGCTGGCACTCTGTTTTTAAATTATCAGCAAACGAGTGCAGCCTCTGCGTTCGGCTCGCTGTTTTGCATAATCAGTGGATACGGGCGATTTATCAGCGATCGGCTGGAACTCTTGTGCCATCAGACAGAAGAGAAGAACACTGATTTAGTGTTAGGCCGTCACACGGTTCAATCAGCGCAGTGAGCATTGTGCGAAGATCAGGCTGGCACTCTGTTTTTAAATTATCAACTAACGAGTGCAGCCTCTGCGTTCGGCTCGCAGTTTTGCTTAATGAGTGTGTACGGGCGATTTGTCAGCGATCGGGTGGAACTCTTGTGCCATCAGACTGGAGAAAAGAGCACTGATTTAGTGTTAGGCCGTCACACGGTTCAATCGGCGCAGTGAGCATTGTGCGAAGATCAGGCTGGCACTCTGTTTTTAGATTATCAGCAAACGAGTGCAGCCTCTGCGTTCGGCTCGCGGTTTTGCTTAATGAGTGAGTACGGGCGATTTATCAGCGATCGGGTGGAACTCTTGTGCCATCAGACAGAAGAAAAGAGCACTGATTTAGTATTAGGCCGTCACACGGTTCAATCAGTGCAGTGAGCATTGTGCGAAGATCAGGCTGGCACTTAGTTTTTAAATTATCAGCAAACGAGTGCAGCCTCTGCGTTGGGCTCGCTGTTTTGCTTAATGAGTGTGTACGGGCGATTTATCAGCCATAGGGTGGAACTCTTGTGCCATCAGACAGAAGAAAAGAGCACTGATTTAGTATTAGGCCGTCACACGGTTCAATCAGCGCAGTGAGCATTGTGCGAAGATCAGGCTGGCACTCTGTTTTTAAATTATCAACTAACGAGTGCAACCTCTGCTTTTGGGTTGCTGTTTTGCTAAATGAGTGAGTACGGGCGATTTATCACCGATCGGGTGGAACTCTTGTGCCATCAGACAGAAGAAAAGAGCACTGACTTAGTGTTAGTCCGTCACACGGTTCAAACATCGCAGTGAGCATTGTGCGAAGATCAGCCTGGCACTCTGTTTTTAGATTATTAGCAAACGAGTGCAGCCTCCGCGTTCAGCTCGCTGTTTTGCTTAATGAATAAGTACGGGCGATTTATCAGCGATCGGGTGGAACTCTTGTGCCATCAGATAGAAGAAAAGAGCACTGATTTAGTATTAGGCCGTCACACGGTTCAATCAGCGCAGTGAGCATTGTGCGAAGATCAGGCTGGCACTCTGTTCTTAAATTATCAACTAACGAGTGCAACCTCTGCTTTTGGGTCTCTGTTTTGCTTAATTAGTGAGTACGGGCGATTTATCAGCGATCGGGTGGAACTCTTGTGCCATCAGACAGAAGAAAGAGCACTGACTTAGTGTTAGTCCGTCACACGGTTCAAACAGCGCAGTGAGCATTGTGCGAAGATCAGCCTGGCACTCTGTTTTTAGATTATTAGCAAACGAGTGCAGCCTCCGCGTTCAGCTCGCTGTTTTGCTTAATGAGTGAGTACGGGCGATTTGTCAGCGATCGGGTGGAACTCTTGTGCCATCAGATAGAAGAAAAGAGCACTGATTTAGTATTAGGCCGTCACACGGTTCAATCAGCGCAGTGAGCATTGTGCGAAGATCAGGCTGGCACTCTGTTTTCAAATTATCAACTAACGAGTGCAACCTCTGCTTTTGGGTCGCTGTTTTGCTTAATTAGTGAGTACGGGCGATTTATCAGCGATCGGGTGGAACTCTTGTGCCATCAGACAGAAGAAAAGAGCACTGACTTAGTGTTAGTCCGTCACACGGTTCAAACAGCGCAGTGAGCATTGTGCGAAGATCAGCCTGGCACTCTTTTTTTAGATTATGAGCAAACGAGTGCAGCATCCGCGTTCAGCTCGCTGTTTTTCTTAATGAGTGTGTACGGGCGATTTATCAGCGATCGGGTGGAACTCTTGTGCCATCAGATAGAAGAAAAGAGCACTGACTTAGTGTTAGGCCGTCACACGGTTCAATCAGCGCAGTGAGCATTGTGCGAAGATCAGGCTGGCACTCTGTTTTTAAATTATCAACTGACGAGTGCAACCTCTGCTTTTGGGTCGCTGTTTTGCTTAATGAGTGTGTACGGATGATTTATCAGCGATCGGGTGGAACTCTTGTGCCATCAGACAGAAGAAAAGAGCACTGATTTAATGTTAGGACGCCACACGGTTCAATCAGCGCAGTGAGCATTGTGCGAACATCAGGCTGGCACTCTGTTTTTAAATTATCAACTAACGAGTGCAACCTTTACTTTTGGGTCGCTGTTTTGCCTAATGAGTGTGTACGGGCGATTTATCAGCGATCGGGTGGAACTCTTGTGCCATCAGACAGAAGAAAAGAGCACTGATTTAGTGTTAGGCCGTCACACGGTTCAAACAGCGCAGTGAGCATTGTGCGAAGATCAGGCTGGCACTCTGTTTTTAGATGATCAGCAAACGAGTGCAGCCTCTGCGTTCGCCTCGCTGTTTTGCTTAAGGAGTGAGTACGGGCGATTTGTCAGCGATCGAGTGGAACTCTTGTGCCATCAGACAGAAGAAAAGAGCACTGATTTAGTGTTAGGCCGTCACACGGTTCAAACAGCGCAGTGAGCATTGTGCGAAGATCAGGCTGGCATTTTTTTTTTGATTATCAGCAAACGAGTGCAGCCTCTGCGTTCGGCTCGCTGTTTTGCTTAATGAGTGAGTACGGGCGATTTATCAGCGATCGGGTGGAACTCTTGTGCCATCAGACAGAAGAAAAGAGCACTGATTTAGTGTTAGGCCGTCACACGGTTCAAACAGCGCAGTGAGCATTGTGCGAAGATCAGGCTGGCATTTTTTTTTTGATTATCAGCAAACGAGTGCAGCCTCTGCGTTCGGCTCGCTGTTTTGCTTAATGAGTGAGTACGGGCGATTTGTCAGCGATCGAGTGGAACTCTTGTGCCATCAGACAGAAGAAAAGAGCACTGATTTAGTGTTAGGCCGTCACACGGTTCAAACAGCGCAGTGAGCATTGTGCGAAGATCAGGCTGGCATTTTTTTTTTGATTATCAGCAAACGAGTGCAGCCTCTGCGTTCGGCTCGCTGTTTTGCTTAAGGAGTGAGTACGGGCGATTTGTCAGCGATCGAGTGGAACTCTTGTGCCATCAGACAGAAGAAAAGAGCACTGATTTAGTGTTAGGCCGTCACACGGTTCAAACAGCGCAGTGAGCATTGTGCGAAGATCAGGCTGGCATTTTTTTTTTGATTATCAGCAAACGAGTGCAGCCTCTGCGTTCGCCTCGCTGTTTTGCTTAAGGAGTGAGTACGGGCGATTTGTCAGCGATCGAGTGGAACTCTTGTGCCATCAGACAGAAGAAAAGAGCACTGATTTAGTGTTAGGCCGTCACACGGTTCAAACAGCGCAGTGAGCATTGTGCGAAGATCAGGCTGGCATTTTTTTTTTGATTATCAGCAAACGAGTGCAGCCTCTGCGTTCGGCTCGCTGTTTTGCTTAATGAGTGAGTACGGGCGATTTATCAGCGATCGGGTGGAACTCTTGTGCCATCAGACAGAAGAAAAGAGCACTGATTTAGTGTTAGGCCGTCACACGGTTCAAACAGCGCAGTGAGCATTGTGCGAAGATCAGGCTGGCATTTTTTTTTTGATTATCAGCAAACGAGTGCAGCCTCTGCGTTCGGCTCGCTGTTTTGCTTAATGAGTGAGTACGGGCGATTTATCAGCGATCGGGTGGAACTCTTGTGCCATCAGACAGAAGAAAAGAGCACTGATTTAGTGTTAGGCCGTCACACGGTTCAAACAGCGCAGTGAGCATTGTGCGAAGATCAGGCTGGCATTTTTTTTTTGATTATCAGCAAACGAGTGCAGCCTCTGCGTTCGCCTCGCTGTTTTGCTTAAGGAGTGAGTACGGGCGATTTGTCAGCGATCGAGTGGAACTCTTGTGCCATCAGACAGAAGAAAAGAGCACTGATTTAGTGTTAGGCCGTCACACGGTTCAAACAGCGCAGTGAGCATTGTGCGAAGATCAGGCTGGCATTTTTTTTTTGATTATCAGCAAACGAGTGCAGCCTCTGCGTTCGGCTCGCTGTTTTGCTTAATGAGTGAGTACGGGCGATTTATCAGCGATCGGGTGGAACTCTTGTGCCATCAGACAGAAGAAAAGAGCACTGATTTAGTGTTAGGCCGTCACACGGTTCAAACAGCGCAGTGAGCATTGTGCGAAGATCAGGCTGGCATTTTTTTTTTGATTATCAGCAAACGAGTGCAGCCTCTGCGTTCGCCTCGCTGTTTTGCTTAAGGAGTGAGTACGGGCGATTTGTCAGCGATCGGGTGGAACTCTTGTGCCATCAGACAGAAGAAAAGAGCACTGATTTAGTGTTAGGCCGTCACACGGTTCAAACAGCGCAGTGAGCATTGTGCGAAGATCAGGCTGGCATTTTTTTTTTTGATTATCAGCAAACGAGTGCAGCCTCTGCGTTCGCCTCGCTGTTTTGCTTAAGGAGTGAGTACGGGCGATTTATCAGCGATCGGGTGGAACTCTTGTGCCATCAGACAGAAGAAAAGAGCACTGATTTAGTGTTAGGCCGTCACACGGTTCAAACAGCGCAGTGAGCATTGTGCGAAGATCAGGCTGGCATTTTTTTTCTGATTATCAGCAAACGAGTGCAGCCTCTGCGTTCGCCTCGCTGTTTTGCTTAATGAGTGAGTACGGGCGATTTATCAGCGATCGGGTGGAACTCTTGTGCCATCAGACAGAAGAAAAGAGCACTGATTTAGTGTTAGGCCGTCACACGGTTCAAACAGCGCAGTGAGCATTGTGCGAAGATCAGGCTGGCATTTTTTTTTTGATTATCAGCAAACGAGTGCAGCCTCTGCGTTCGCCTCGCTGTTTTGCTTAAGGAGTGAGTACGGGCGATTTGTCAGCGATCGAGTGGAACTCTTGTGCCATCAGACAGAAGAAAAGAGCACTGATTTAGTGTTAGGCCGTCACACGGTTCAAACAGCGCAGTGAGCATTGTGCGAAGATCAGGCTGGCATTTTTTTTTTGATTATCAGCAAACGAGTGCAGCCTCTGCGTTCGCCTCGCTGTTTTGCTTAAGGAGTGAGTACGGGCGATTTATCAGCGATCGGGTGGAACTCTTGTGCCATCAGACAGAAGAAAAGAGCACTGATTTAGTGTTAGGCCGTCACACGGTTCAAACAGCGCAGTGAGCATTGTGCGAAGATCAGGCTGGCATTTTTTTTTTTGATTATCAGCAAACGAGTGCAGCCTCTGCGTTCGCCTCGCTGTTTTGCTTAAGGAGTGAGTACGGGCGATTTGTCAGCGATCGGGTGGAACTCTTGTGCCATCAGACAGAAGAAAAGAGCACTGATTTAGTGTTAGGCCGTCACACGGTTCAAACAGCGCAGTGAGCATTGTGCGAAGATCAGGCTGGCATTTTTTTTTTTGATTATCAGCAAACGAGTGCAGCCTCTGCGTTCGCCTCGCTGTTTTGCTTAAGGAGTGAGTACGGGCGATTTATCAGCGATCGGGTGGAACTCTTGTGCCATCAGACAGAAGAAAAGAGCACTGATTTAGTGTTAGGCCGTCACACGGTTCAAACAGCGCAGTGAGCATTGTGCGAAGATCAGGCTGGCATTTTTTTTTTGATTATCAGCAAACGAGTGCAGCCTCTGCGTTCGGCTCGCTGTTTTGCTTAATGAGTGAGTACGGGCGATTTATCAGCGATCGGGTGGAACTCTTGTGCCATCAGACAGAAGAAAAGAGCACTGATTTAGTGTTAGGCCGTCACACGGTTCAAACAGCGCAGTGAGCATTGTGCGAAGATCAGGCTGGCATTTTTTTTTTGATTATCAGCAAACGAGTGCAGCCTCTGCGTTCGCCTCGCTGTTTTGCTTAAGGAGTGAGTACGGGCGATTTGTCAGCGATCGAGTGGAACTCTTGTGCCATCAGACAGAAGAAAAGAGCACTGATTTAGTGTTAGGCCGTCACACGGTTCAAACAGCGCAGTGAGCATTGTGCGAAGATCAGGCTGGCATTTTTTTTTTGATTATCAGCAAACGAGTGCAGCCTCTGCGTTCGGCTCGCTGTTTTGCTTAATGAGTGAGTACGGGCGATTTATCAGCGATCGGGTGGAACTCTTGTGCCATCAGACAGAAGAAAAGAGCACTGATTTAGTGTTAGGCCGTCACACGGTTCAAACAGCGCAGTGAGCATTGTGCGAAGATCAGGCTGGCATTTTTTTTTTGATTATCAGCAAACGAGTGCAGCCTCTGCGTTCGCCTCGCTGTTTTGCTTAAGGAGTGAGTACGGGCGATTTGTCAGCGATCGAGTGGAACTCTTGTGCCATCAGACAGAAGAAAAGAGCACTGATTTAGTGTTAGGCCGTCACACGGTTCAAACAGCGCAGTGAGCATTGTGCGAAGATCAGGCTGGCATTTTTTTTTTGATTATCAGCAAACGAGTGCAGCCTCTGCGTTCGCCTCGCTGTTTTGCTTAATGAGTGAGTACGGGCGATTTGTCAGCGATCGAGTGGAACTCTTGTGCCATCAGACAGAAAAAAAGCACTGATTTAGTGTTCGGCCGTCACACGGTTCAAACAGCGCAGTGAGCATTGTGCGAAGATCAGGCTGGCATTTTTTTTTTTTTTGATTATCAGCAAACGAGTGCAGCCTCTGCGTTCGCCTCGCTGTTTTGCTTAAGGAGTGAGTACGGGCGATTTGTCAGCGATCGAGTGGAACTCTTGTGCCATCAGACAGAAGAAAAGAGCACTGATTTAGTGTTAGGCCGTCACACGGTTCAAACAGCGCAGTGAGCATTGTGCGAAGATCAGGCTGGCATTTTTTTTTTGATTATCAGCAAACGAGTGCAGCCTCTGCGTTCGCCTCGCTGTTTTGCTTAAGGAGTGAGTACGGGCGATTTGTCAGCGATCGAGTGGAACTCTTGTGCCATCAGACAGAAGAAAAGAGCACTGATTTAGTGTTAGGCCGTCACACGGTTCAAACAGCGCAGTGAGCATTGTGCGAAGATCAGGCTGGCATTTTTTTTTTGATTATCAGCAAACGAGTGCAGCCTCTGCGTTCGGCTCGCTGTTTTGCTTAATGAGTGAGTACGGGCGATTTATCAGCGATCGGGTGGAACTCTTGTGCCATCAGACAGAAGAAAAGAGCACTGATTTAGTGTTAGGCCGTCACACGGTTCAAACAGCGCAGTGAGCATTGTGCGAAGATCAGGCTGGCATTTTTTTTTTGATTATCAGCAAACGAGTGCAGCCTCTGCGTTCGCCTCGCTGTTTTGCTTAAGGAGTGAGTACGGGCGATTTGTCAGCGATCGAGTGGAACTCTTGTGCCATCAGACAGAAGAAAAGAGCACTGATTTAGTGTTAGGCCGTCACACGGTTCAAACAGCGCAGTGAGCATTGTGCGAAGATCAGGCTGGCATTTTTTTTTTGATTATCAGCAAACGAGTGCAGCCTCTGCGTTCGGCTCGCTGTTTTGCTTAATGAGTGAGTACGGGCGATTTATCAGCGATCGGGTGGAACTCTTGTGCCATCAGACAGAAGAAAAGAGCACTGATTTAGTGTTAGGCCGTCACACGGTTCAAACAGCGCAGTGAGCATTGTGCGAAGATCAGGCTGGCATTTTTTTTTTGATTATCAGCAAACGAGTGCAGCCTCTGCGTTCGCCTCGCTGTTTTGCTTAAGGAGTGAGTACGGGCGATTTGTCAGCGATCGAGTGGAACTCTTGTGCCATCAGACAGAAGAAAAGAGCACTGATTTAGTGTTAGGCCGTCACACGGTTCAAACAGCGCAGTGAGCATTGTGCGAAGATCAGGCTGGCATTTTTTTTTTGATTATCAGCAAACGAGTGCAGCCTCTGCGTTCGCCTCGCTGTTTTGCTTAATGAGTGAGTACGGGCGATTTGTCAGCGATCGAGTGGAACTCTTGTGCCATCAGACAGAAAAAAAGCACTGATTTAGTGTTCGGCCGTCACACGGTTCAAACAGCGCAGTGAGCATTGTGCGAAGATCAGGCTGGCATTTTTTTTTTTTTTGATTATCAGCAAACGAGTGCAGCCTCTGCGTTCGCCTCGCTGTTTTGCTTAAGGAGTGAGTACGGGCGATTTGTCAGCGATCGAGTGGAACTCTTGTGCCATCAGACAGAAGAAAAGAGCACTGATTTAGTGTTAGGCCGTCACACGGTTCAAACAGCGCAGTGAGCATTGTGCGAAGATCAGGCTGGCATTTTTTTTTTGATTATCAGCAAACGAGTGCAGCCTCTGCGTTCGCCTCGCTGTTTTGCTTAAGGAGTGAGTACGGGCGATTTGTCAGCGATCGAGTGGAACTCTTGTGCCATCAGACAGAAGAAAAGAGCACTGATTTAGTGTTAGGCCGTCACACGGTTCAAACAGCGCAGTGAGCATTGTGCGAAGATCAGGCTGGCATTTTTTTTTTGATTATCAGCAAACGAGTGCAGCCTCTGCGTTCGGCTCGCTGTTTTGCTTAAGGAGTGAGTACGGGCGATTTATCAGCGATCGGGTGGAACTCTTGTGCCATCAGACAGAAGAAAAGAGCACTGATTTAGTGTTAGGCCGTCACACGGTTCAAACAGCGCAGTGAGCATTGTGCGAAGATCAGGCTGGCATTTTTTTTTTGATTATCAGCAAACGAGTGCAGCCTCTGCGTTCGCCTCGCTGTTTTGCTTAAGGAGTGAGTACGGGCGATTTGTCAGCGATCGAGTGGAACTCTTGTGCCATCAGACAGAAGAAAAGAGCACTGATTTAGTGTTAGGCCGTCACACGGTTCAAACAGCGCAGTGAGCATTGTGCGAAGATCAGGCTGGCATTTTTTTTTTGATTATCAGCAAACGAGTGCAGCCTCTGCGTTCGGCTCGCTGTTTTGCTTAAGGAGTGAGTACGGGCGATTTGTCAGCGATCGAGTGGAACTCTTGTGCCATCAGACAGAAGAAAAGAGCACTGATTTAGTGTTAGGCCGTCACACGGTTCAAACAGCGCAGTGAGCATTGTGCGAAGATCAGGCTGGCATTTTTTTTTTGATTATCAGCAAACGAGTGCAGCCTCTGCGTTCGGCTCGCTGTTTTGCTTAATGAGTGAGTACGGGCGATTTGTCAGCGATCGAGTGGAACTCTTGTGCCATCAGACAGAAGAAAAGAGCACTGATTTAGTGTTAGGCCGTCACACGGTTCAAACAGCGCAGTGAGCATTGTGCGAAGATCAGGCTGGCATTTTTTTTTTGATTATCAGCAAACGAGTGCAGCCTCTGCGTTCGCCTCGCTGTTTTGCTTAAGGAGTGAGTACGGGCGATTTGTCAGCGATCGAGTGGAACTCTTGTGCCATCAGACAGAAGAAAAGAGCACTGATTTAGTGTTAGGCCGTCACACGGTTCAAACAGCGCAGTGAGCATTGTGCGAAGATCAGGCTGGCATTTTTTTTTTGATTATCAGCAAACGAGTGCAGCCTCTGCGTTCGGCTCGCTGTTTTGCTTAAGGAGTGAGTACGGGCGATTTGTCAGCGATCGAGTGGAACTCTTGTGCCATCAGACAGAAGAAAAGAGCACTGATTTAGTGTTAGGCCGTCACACGGTTCAAACAGCGCAGTGAGCATTGTGCGAAGATCAGGCTGGCATTTTTTTTTTGATTATCAGCAGACGAGTGCAGCCTCTGCGTTCGGCTCGCTGTTTTGCTTAAGGAGTGAGTACGGGCGATTTATCAGCGATCGAGTGGAACTCTTGTGCCATCAGACAGAAGAAAAGAGCACTGATTTAGTGTTAGGCCGTCACACGGTTCAAACAGCGCAGTGAGCATTGTGCGAAGATCAGGCTGGCATTTTTTTTTTGATTATCAGCAAACGAGTGCAGCCTCTGCGTTCGGCTCGCTGTTTTGCTTAAGGAGTGAGTACGGGCGATTTGTCAGCGATCGAGTGGAACTCTTGTGCCATCAGACAGAAGAAAAGAGCACTGATTTAGTGTTAGGCCGTCACACGGTTCAAACAGCGCAGTGAGCATTGTGCGAAGATCAGGCTGGCATTTTTTTTTTGATTATCAGCAAACGAGTGCAGCCTCTGCGTTCGGCTCGCTGTTTTGCTTAAGGAGTGAGTACGGGCGATTTGTCAGCGATCGAGTGGAACTCTTGTGCCATCAGACAGAAGAAAAGAGCACTGATTTAGTGTTAGGCCGTCACACGGTTCAAACAGCGCAGTGAGCATTGTGCGAAGATCAGGCTGGCATTTTTTTTTTGATTATCAGCAAACGAGTGCAGCCTCTGCGTTCGGCTCGCTGTTTTGCTTAAGGAGTGAGTACGGGCGATTTATCAGCGATCGAGTGGAACTCTTGTGCCATCAGACAGAAGAAAAGAGCACTGATTTAGTGTTAGGCCGTCACACGGTTCAAACAGCGCAGTGAGCATTGTGCGAAGATCAGGCTGGCATTTTTTTTTTGATTATCAGCAAACGAGTGCAGCCTCTGCGTTCGGCTCGCTGTTTTGCTTAAGGAGTGAGTACGGGCGATTTATCAGCGATCGGGTGGAACTCTTGTGCCATCAGACAGAAGAAAAGAGCACTGATTTAGTGTTAGGCCGTCACACGGTTCAAACAGCGCAGTGAGCATTGTGCGAAGATCAGGCTGGCATTTTTTTTTTGATTATCAGCAAACGAGTGCAGCCTCTGCGTTCGGCTCGCTGTTTTGCTTAATGAGTGAGTACGGGCGATTTATCAGCGATCGGGTGGAACTCTTGTGCCATCAGACAGAAAAAAAGCACTGATTTAGTGTTCGGCCGTCACACGGTTCAAACAGCGCAGTGAGCATTGTGCGAAGATCAGGCTGGCATTTTTTTTTTGATTATCAGCAAACGAGTGCAGCCTCTGCGTTCGGCTCGCTGTTTTGCTTAATGAGTGAGTACGGGCGATTTATTACCGATCGGGTGGAACTCTTGTGCCATCAGACAGAAGAAAAGAGCACTGATTTAGTGTTAGGCCGTCACACGGTTCAAACAGCGCAGTGAGCATTGTGCGAAGATCAGGCTGGCATTTTTTTTTTGATTATCAGCAAACGAGTGCAGCCTCTGCGTTCGGCTCGCTGTTTTGCTTATTGAGTGAGTACGGGCGATTTATTACCGATCGGGTGGAACTCTTGTGCCATCAGACAGAAAAAAAAGCACTGATTTAGTGTTCGGCCGTCACACGGTTCAAACAGTGCAGTGAGCATTGTGCGAAGATCAGGCTGGCATTTTTTTTTGATTATCAGCAAACGAGTGCAGCCTCTGCGTTCGGCTCGCTGTTTTGCTTAATGAGTGAGTACGGGCGATTTATTACCGATCGGGTGGAACTCTTGTGCCATCAGACAGAAGAAAAGAGCACTGATTTAGTGTTAGGCCGTCACACGGTTCAAACAGCGCAGTGAGCATTGTGCGAAGATCAGGCTGGCATTTTTTTTTTGATTATCAGCAAACGAGTGCAGCCTCTGCGTTCGGCTCGCTGTTTTGCTTAATGAGTGAGTACGGGCGATTTATTACCGATCGGGTGGAACTCTTGTGCCATCAGACAGAAGAAAAGAGCACTGATTTAGTGTTAGGCCGTCACACGGTTCAAACAGCGCAGTGAGCATTGTGCGAAGATCAGGCTGGCATTTTTTTTTTGATTATCAGCAAACGAGTGCAGCCTCTGCGTTCGGCTCGCTGTTTTGCTTATTGAGTGAGTACGGGCGATTTATTACCGATCGGGTGGAACTCTTGTGCCATCAGACAGAAAAAAAAGCACTGATTTAGTGTTCGGCCGTCACACGGTTCAAACAGTGCAGTGAGCATTGTGCGAAGATCAGGCTGGCATTTTTTTTTGATTATCAGCAAACGAGTGCAGCCTCTGCGTTCGGCTCGCTGTTTTGCTTAATGAGTGAGTACGGGCGATTTATTACCGATCGGGTGGAACTCTTGTGCCATCAGACAGAAGAAAAGAGCACTGATTTAGTGTTAGGCCGTCACACGGTTCAAACAGCGCAGTGAGCATTGTGCGAAGATCAGGCTGGCATTTTTTTTTTGATTATCAGCAAACGAGTGCAGCCTCTGCGTTCGGCTCGCTGTTTTGCTTAATGAGTGAGTACGGGCGATTTATTACCGATCGGGTGGAACTCTTGTGCCATCAGACAGAAGAAAAGAGCACTGATTTAGTGTTAGGCCGTCACACGGTTCAAACAGCGCAGTGAGCATTGTGCGAAGATCAGGCTGGCATTTTTTTTTTGATTATCAGCAAACGAGTGCAGCCTCTGCGTTCGGCTCGCTGTTTTGCTTAATGAGTGAGTACGGGCGATTTATTACCGATCGGGTGGAACTCTTGTGCCATCAGACAGAAAAAAAAGCACTGATTTAGTGTTCGGCCGTCACACGGTTCAAACAGTGCAGTGAGCATTGTGCGAAGATCAGGCTGGCATTTTTTTTTGATTATCAGCAAACGAGTGCAGCCTCTGCGTTCGGCTCGCTGTTTTGCTTAATGAGTGAGTACGGGCGATTTATTACCGATCGGGTGGAACTCTTGTGCCATCAGACAGAAGAAAAGAGCACTGATTTAGTGTTAGGCCGTCACACGGTTCAAACAGCGCAGTGAGCATTGTGCGAAGATCAGGCTGGCATTTTTTTTTTGATTATCAGCAAACGAGTGCAGCCTCTGCGTTCGGCTCGCTGTTTTGCTTATTGAGTGAGTACGGGCGATTTATTACCGATCGGGTGGAACTCTTGTGCCATCAGACAGAAGAAAAGAGCACTGATTTAGTGTTAGGCCGTCACACGGTTCAAACAGCGCAGTGAGCATTGTGCGAAGATCAGGCTGGCATTTTTTTTTTGATTATCAGCAAACGAGTGCAGCCTCTGCGTTCGGCTCGCTGTTTTGCTTAATGAGTGAGTACGGGCGATTTATTACCGATCGGGTGGAACTCTTGTGCCATCAGACAGAAAAAAAAGCACTGATTTAGTGTTCGGCCGTCACACGGTTCAAACAGTGCAGTGAGCATTGTGCGAAGATCAGGCTGGCATTTTTTTTTGATTATCAGCAAACGAGTGCAGCCTCTGCGTTCGGCTCGCTGTTTTGCTTAATGAGTGAGTACGGGCGATTTATTACCGATCGGGTGGAACTCTTGTGCCATCAGACAGAAAAAAAAGCACTGATTTAGTGTTCGGCCGTCACACGGTTCAAACAGCGCAGTGAGCATTGTGCGAAGATCAGGCTGGCATTTTTTTTTTGATTATCAGCAAACGAGTGCAGCCTCTGCGTTCGGCTCGCTGTTTTGCTTAATGAGTGAGTACGGGCGATTTATTACCGATCGGGTGGAACTCTTGTGCCATCAGACAGAAGAAAAGAGCACTGATTTAGTGTTAGGCCGTCACACGGTTCAAACAGCGCAGTGAGCATTGTGCGAAGATCAGGCTGGCATTTTTTTTTTGATTATCAGCAAACGAGTGCAGCCTCTGCGTTCGGCTCGCTGTTTTGCTTAATGAGTGAGTACGGGCGATTTATTACCGATCGGGTGGAACTCTTGTGCCATCAGACAGAAGAAAAGAGCACTGATTTAGTGTTAGGCCGTCACACGGTTCAAACAGCGCAGTGAGCATTGTGCGAAGATCAGGCTGGCATTTTTTTTTTGATTATCAGCAAACGAGTGCAGCCTCTGCGTTCGGCTCGCTGTTTTGCTTAATGAGTGAGTACGGGCGATTTATTACCGATCGGGTGGAACTCTTGTGCCATCAGACAGAAGAAAAGAGCACTGATTTAGTGTTAGGCCGTCACACGGTTCAAACAGTGCAGTGAGCATTGTGCGAAGATCAGGCTGGCATTTTTTTTTTGATTATCAGCAAACGAGTGCAGCCTCTGCGTTCGGCTCGCTGTTTTGCTTATTGAGTGAGTACGGGCGATTTATTACCGATCGGGTGGAACTCTTGTGCCATCAGACAGAAGAAAAGAGCACTGATTTAGTGTTAGGCCGTCACACGGTTCAAACAGCGCAGTGAGCATTGTGCGAAGATCAGGCTGGCATTTTTTTTTTGATTATCAGCAAACGAGTGCAGCCTCTGCGTTCGGCTCGCTGTTTTGCTTAATGAGTGAGTACGGGCGATTTATTACCGATCGGGTGGAACTCTTGTGCCATCAGACAGAAAAAAAAGCACTGATTTAGTGTTCGGCCGTCACACGGTTCAAACAGCGCAGTGAGCATTGTGCGAAGATCAGGCTGGCATTTTTTTTTTGATTATCAGCAAACGAGTGCAGCCTCTGCGTTCGGCTCGCTGTTTTGCTTAATGAGTGAGTACGGGCGATTTATTACCGATCGGGTGGAACTCTTGTGCCATCAGACAGAAGAAAAGAGCACTGATTTAGTGTTAGGCCGTCACACGGTTCAAACAGCGCAGTGAGCATTGTGCGAAGATCAGGCTGGCATTTTTTTTTTGATTATCAGCAAACGAGTGCAGCCTCTGCGTTCGGCTCGCTGTTTTGCTTAATGAGTGAGTACGGGCGATTTATTACCGATCGGGTGGAACTCTTGTGCCATCAGACAGAAGAAAAGAGCACTGATTTAGTGTTAGGCCGTCACACGGTTCAAACAGCGCAGTGAGCATTGTGCGAAGATCAGGCTGGCATTTTTTTTTTGATTATCAGCAAACGAGTGCAGCCTCTGCGTTCGGCTCGCTGTTTTGCTTAATGAGTGAGTACGGGCGATTTATTACCGATCGGGTGGAACTCTTGTGCCATCAGACAGAAGAAAAGAGCACTGATTTAGTGTTCGGCCGTCACACGGTTCAAACAGCGCAGTGAGCATTGTGCGAAGATCAGGCTGGCATTTTTTTTTTGATTATCAGCAAACGAGTGCAGCCTCTGCGTTCGGCTCGCTGTTTTGCTTAATGAGTGAGTACGGGCGATTTATTACCGATCGGGTGGAACTCTTGTGCCATCAGACAGAAGAAAAGAGCACTGATTTAGTGTTAGGCCGTCACACGGTTCAAACAGTGCAGTGAGCATTGTGCGAAGATCAGGCTGGCATTTTTTTTTTGATTATCAGCAAACGAGTGCAGCCTCTGCGTTCGGCTCGCTGTTTTGCTTATTGAGTGAGTACGGGCGATTTATTACCGATCGGGTGGAACTCTTGTGCCATCAGACAGAAGAAAAGAGCACTGATTTAGTGTTAGGCCGTCACACGGTTCAAACAGCGCAGTGAGCATTGTGCGAAGATCAGGCTGGCATTTTTTTTTTGATTATCAGCAAACGAGTGCAGCCTCTGCGTTCGGCTCGCTGTTTTGCTTAATGAGTGAGTACGGGCGATTTATTACCGATCGGGTGGAACTCTTGTGCCATCAGACAGAAAAAAAAGCACTGATTTAGTGTTCGGCCGTCACACGGTTCAAACAGTGCAGTGAGCATTGTGCGAAGATCAGGCTGGCATTTTTTTTTTGATTATCAGCAAACGAGTGCAGCCTCTGCGTTCGGCTCGCTGTTTTGCTTAATGAGTGAGTACGGGCGATTTATTACCGATCGGGTGGAACTCTTGTGCCATCAGACAGAAGAAAAGAGCACTGATTTAGTGTTAGGCCGTCACACGGTTCAAACAGCGCAGTGAGCATTGTGCGAAGATCAGGCTGGCATTTTTTTTTTGATTATCAGCAAACGAGTGCAGCCTCTGCGTTCGGCTCGCTGTTTTGCTTATTGAGTGAGTACGGGCGATTTATTACCGATCGGGTGGAACTCTTGTGCCATCAGACAGAAGAAAAGAGCACTGATTTAGTGTTAGGCCGTCACACGGTTCAAACAGCGCAGTGAGCATTGTGCGAAGATCAGGCTGGCATTTTTTTTTTGATTATCAGCAAACGAGTGCAGCCTCTGCGTTCGGCTCGCTGTTTTGCTTAATGAGTGAGTACGGGCGATTTATTACCGATCGGGTTGAACTCTTGTGCCATCAGACAGAAAAAAAAGCACTGATTTAGTGTTCGGCCGTCACACGGTTCAAACAGTGCAGTGAGCATTGTGCGAAGATCAGGCTGGCATTTTTTTTTTGATTATCAGCAAACGAGTGCAGCCTCTGCGTTCGGCTCGCTGTTTTGCTTAATGAGTGAGTACGGGCGATTTATTACCGATCGGGTGGAACTCTTGTGCCATCAGACAGAAGAAAAGAGCACTGATTTAGTGTTAGGCCGTCACACGGTTCAAACAGTGCAGTGAGCATTGTGCGAAGATCAGGCTGGCATTTTTTTTTTTATTATCAGCAAACGAGTGCAGCCTCTGCGTTCGGCTCGCTGTTTTGCTTAATGAGTGAGTACGGGCGATTTATTACCGATCGAGTGGAACTCTTGTGCCATCAGACAGAAAAAAAAGCACTGATTTAGTGTTCGGCCGTCACACGGTTCAAACAGTGCAGTGAGCATTGTGCGAAGATCAGGCTGGCATTTTTTTTTTTATTATCAGCAAACGAGTGCAGCCTCTGCGTTCGGCTCGCTGTTTTGCTTAATGAGTGAGTACGGGCGATTTATTACCGATCGAGTGGAACTCTTGTGCCATCAGACAGAAAAAAAAGCACTGATTTAGTGTTAGGCCGTCACACGGTTCAAACAGCGCAGTGAGCATTGTGCGAAGATCAGGCTGGCATTTTTTTTTTTATTATCAGCAAACGAGTGCAGCCTCTGCGTTCGGCTCGCTGTTTTGCTTAATGAGTGAGTACGGGCGATTTATTACCGATCGGGTGGAACTCTTGTGCCATCAGACAGAAGAAAAGAGCACTGATTTAGTGTTAGGCCGTCACACGGTTCAAACAGTGCAGTGAGCATTGTGCGAAGATCAGGCTGGCATTTTTTTTTTGATTATCAGCAAACGAGTGCAGCCTCTGCGTTCGGCTCGCTGTTTTGCTTAATGAGTGAGTACGGGCGATTTATTACCGATCGAGTGGAACTCTTGTGCCATCAGACAGAAAAAAAAGCACTGATTTAGTGTTCGGCCGTCACACGGTTCAAACAGTGCAGTGAGCATTGTGCGAAGATCAGGCTGGCATTTTTTTTTTGATTATCAGCAAACGAGTGCAGCCTCTGCGTTCGGCTCGCTGTTTTGCTTAATGAGTGAGTACGGGCGATTTATTACCGATCGGGTGGAACTCTTGTGCCATCAGACAGAAGAAAAGAGCACTGATTTAGTGTTAGGCCGTCACACGGTTCAAACAGTGCAGTGAGCATTGTGCGAAGATCAGGCTGGCATTTTTTTTTTGATTATCAGCAAACGAGTGCAGCCTCTGCGTTCGGCTCGCTGTTTTGCTTAATGAGTGAGTACGGGCGATTTATTACCGATCGGGTGGAACTCTTGTGCCATCAGACAGAAGAAAAGAGCACTGATTTAGTGTTAGGCCGTCACACGGTTCAAACAGTGCAGTGAGCATTGTGCGAAGATCAGGCTGGCATTTTTTTTTTGATTATCAGCAAACGAGTGCAGCCTCTGCGTTCGGCTCGCTGTTTTGCTTAATGAGTGAGTACGGGCGATTTATTACCGATCGAGTGGAACTCTTGTGCCATCAGACAGAAGAAAAGAGCACTGATTTAGTGTTAGGCCGTCACACGGTTCAAACAGTGCAGTGAGCATTGTGCGAAGATCAGGCTGGCATTTTTTTTTTGATTATCAGCAAACGAGTGCAGCCTCTGCGTTCGGCTCGCTGTTTTGCTTAATGAGTGAGTACGGGCGATTTATTACCGATCGGGTGGAACTCTTGTGCCATCAGACAGAAGAAAAGAGCACTGATTTAGTGTTAGGCCGTCACACGGTTCAAACAGCGCAGTGAGCATTGTGCGAAGATCAGGCTGGCATTTTTTTTTTGATTATCAGCAAACGAGTGCAGCCTCTGCGTTCGGCTCGCTGTTTTGCTTAATGAGTGAGTACGGGCGATTTATTACCGATCGGGTGGAACTCTTGTGCCATCAGACAGAAAAAAAAGCACTGATTTAGTGTTCGGCCGTCACACGGTTCAAACAGTGCAGTGAGCATTGTGCGAAGATCAGGCTGGCATTTTTTTTTTGATTATCAGCAAACGAGTGCAGCCTCTGCGTTCGGCTCGCTGTTTTGCTTAATGAGTGAGTACGGGCGATTTATTACCGATCGGGTGGAACTCTTGTGCCATCAGACAGAAGAAAAGAGCACTGATTTAGTGTTAGGCCGTCACACGGTTCAAACAGCGCAGTGAGCATTGTGCGAAGATCAGGCTGGCATTTTTTTTTTGATTATCAGCAAACGAGTGCAGCCTCTGCGTTCGGCTCGCTGTTTTGCTTAATGAGTGAGTACGGGCGATTTATTACCGATCGGGTGGAACTCTTGTGCCATCAGACAGAAGAAAAGAGCACTGATTTAGTGTTAGGCCGTCACACGGTTCAAACAGTGCAGTGAGCATTGTGCGAAGATCAGGCTGGCATTTTTTTTTTGATTATCAGCAAACGAGTGCAGCCTCTGCGTTCGGCTCGCTGTTTTGCTTAATGAGTGAGTACGGGCGATTTATTACCGATCGGGTGGAACTCTTGTGCCATCAGACAGAAGAAAAGAGCACTGATTTAGTGTTAGGCCGTCACACGGTTCAAACAGCGCAGTGAGCATTGTGCGAAGATCAGGCTGGCATTTTTTTTTTGATTATCAGCAAACGAGTGCAGCCTCTGCGTTCGGCTCGCTGTTTTGCTTAATGAGTGAGTACGGGCGATTTATTACCGATCGGGTGGAACTCTTGTGCCATCAGACAGAAAAAAAAGCACTGATTTAGTGTTCGGCCGTCACACGGTTCAAACAGTGCAGTGAGCATTGTGCGAAGATCAGGCTGGCATTTTTTTTTTGATTATCAGCAAACGAGTGCAGCCTCTGCGTTCGGCTCGCTGTTTTGCTTAATGAGTGAGTACGGGCGATTTATTACCGATCGGGTGGAACTCTTGTGCCATCAGACAGAAAAAAAAGCACTGATTTAGTGTTCGGCCGTCACACGGTTCAAACAGCGCAGTGAGCATTGTGCGAAGATCAGGCTGGCATTTTTTTTTTGATTATCAGCAAACGAGTGCAGCCTCTGCGTTCGGCTCGCTGTTTTGCTTAATGAGTGAGTACGGGCGATTTATTACCGATCGGGTGGAACTCTTGTGCCATCAGACAGAAGAAAAGAGCACTGATTTAGTGTTAGGCCGTCACACGGTTCAAACAGCGCAGTGAGCATTGTGCGAAGATCAGGCTGGCATTTTTTTTTTGATTATCAGCAAACGAGTGCAGCCTCTGCGTTCGGCTCGCTGTTTTGCTTAATGAGTGAGTACGGGCGATTTATTACCGATCGGGTGGAACTCTTGTGCCATCAGACAGAAAAAAAAGCACTGATTTAGTGTTCGGCCGTCACACGGTTCAAACAGTGCAGTGAGCATTGTGCGAAGATCAGGCTGGCATTTTTTTTTGATTATCAGCAAACGAGTGCAGCCTCTGCGTTCGGCTCGCTGTTTTGCTTAATGAGTGAGTACGGGCGATTTATTACCGATCGGGTGGAACTCTTGTGCCATCAGACAGAAAAAAAAGCACTGATTTAGTGTTCGGCCGTCACACGGTTCAAACAGCGCAGTGAGCATTGTGCGAAGATCAGGCTGGCATTTTTTTTTTGATTATCAGCAAACGAGTGCAGCCTCTGCGTTCGGCTCGCTGTTTTGCTTAATGAGTGAGTACGGGCGATTTATTACCGATCGGGTGGAACTCTTGTGCCATCAGACAGAAAAAAAAGCACTGATTTAGTGTTCGGCCGTCACACGGTTCAAACAGCGCAGTGAGCATTGTGCGAAGATCAGGCTGGCATTTTTTTTTTGATTATCAGCAAACGAGTGCAGCCTCTGCGTTCGGCTCGCTGTTTTGCTTAATGAGTGAGTACGGGCGATTTATTACCGATCGGGTGGAACTCTTGTGCCATCAGACAGAAAAAAAAGCACTGATTTAGTGTTCGGCCGTCACACGGTTCAAACAGTGCAGTGAGCATTGTGCGAAGATCAGGCTGGCATTTTTTTTTTGATTATCAGCAAACGAGTGCAGCCTCTGCGTTCGGCTCGCTGTTTTGCTTAATGAGTGAGTACGGGCGATTTATTACCGATCGGGTGGAACTCTTGTGCCATCAGACAGAAAAAAAAGCACTGATTTAGTGTTCGGCCGTCACACGGTTCAAACAGTGCAGTGAGCATTGTGCGAAGATCAGGCTGGCATTTTTTTTTTGATTATCAGCAAACGAGTGCAGCCTCTGCGTTCGGCTCGCTGTTTTGCTTAATGAGTGAGTACGGGCGATTTATTACCGATCGGGTGGAACTCTTGTGCCATCAGACAGAAAAAAAAGCACTGATTTAGTGTTCGGCCGTCACACGGTTCAAACAGTGCAGTGAGCATTGTGCGAAGATCAGGCTGGCATTTTTTTTTTGATTATCAGCAAACGAGTGCAGCCTCTGCGTTCGGCTCGCTGTTTTGCTTAATGAGTGAGTACGGGCGATTTATTACCGATCGGGTGGAACTCTTGTGCCATCAGACAGAAAAAAAAGCACTGATTTAGTGTTCGGCCGTCACACGGTTCAAACAGCGCAGTGAGCATTGTGCGAAGATCAGGCTGGCATTTTTTTTTTGATTATCAGCAAACGAGTGCAGCCTCTGCGTTCGGCTCGCTGTTTTGCTTAATGAGTGAGTACGGGCGATTTATTACCGATCGGGTGGAACTCTTGTGCCATCAGACAGAAAAAAAAGCACTGATTTAGTGTTCGGCCGTCACACGGTTCAAACAGCGCAGTGAGCATTGTGCGAAGATCAGGCTGGCATTTTTTTTTTGATTATCAGCAAACGAGTGCAGCCTCTGCGTTCGGCTCGCTGTTTTGCTTAATGAGTGAGTACGGGCGATTTATTACCGATCGGGTGGAACTCTTGTGCCATCAGACAGAAAAAAAAGCACTGATTTAGTGTTCGGCCGTCACACGGTTCAAACAGTGCAGTGAGCATTGTGCGAAGATCAGGCTGGCATTTTTTTTTTGATTATCAGCAAACGAGTGCAGCCTCTGCGTTCGGCTCGCTGTTTTGCTTAATGAGTGAGTACGGGCGATTTATTACCGATCGGGTGGAACTCTTGTGCCATCAGACAGAAAAAAAAGCACTGATTTAGTGTTCGGCCGTCACACGGTTCAAACAGCGCAGTGAGCATTGTGCGAAGATCAGGCTGGCATTTTTTTTTTGATTATCAGCAAACGAGTGCAGCCTCTGCGTTCGGCTCGCTGTTTTGCTTAATGAGTGAGTACGGGCGATTTATTACCGATCGGGTGGAACTCTTGTGCCATCAGACAGAAAAAAAAGCACTGATTTAGTGTTCGGCCGTCACACGGTTCAAACAGTGCAGTGAGCATTGTGCGAAGATCAGGCTGGCATTTTTTTTTTGATTATCAGCAAACGAGTGCAGCCTCTGCGTTCGGCTCGCTGTTTTGCTTAATGAGTGAGTACGGGCGATTTATTACCGATCGGGTGGAACTCTTGTGCCATCAGACAGAAGAAAAGAGCACTGATTTAGTGTTAGGCCGTCACACTGTTCAAACAGCGCAGTGAGCATTGTGCGAAGATCAGGCTGGCATTTTTTTTTTGATTATCAGCAAACGAGTGCAGCCTCTGCGTTCGGCTCGCTGTTTTGCTTAATGAGTGAGTACGGGCGATTTATTACCGATCGGGTGGAACTCTTGTGCCATCAGACAGAAGAAAAGAGCACTGATTTAGTGTTAGGCCGTCACACGGTTCAAACAGCGCAGTGAGCATTGTGCGAAGATCAGGCTGGCATTTTTTTTTTGATTATCAGCAAACGAGTGCAGCCTCTGCGTTCGGCTCGCTGTTTTGCTTAATGAGTGAGTACGGGCGATTTATTACCGATCGGGTGGAACTCTTGTGCCATCAGACAGAAAAAAAAGCACTGATTTAGTGTTCGGCCGTCACACGGTTCAAACAGCGCAGTGAGCATTGTGCGAAGATCAGGCTGGCATTTTTTTTTTGATTATCAGCAAACGAGTGCAGCCTCTGCGTTCGGCTCGCTGTTTTGCTTAATGAGTGAGTACGGGCGATTTATTACCGATCGGGTGGAACTCTTGTGCCATCAGACAGAAAAAAAAGCACTGATTTAGTGTTCGGCCGTCACACGGTTCAAACAGCGCAGTGAGCATTGTGCGAAGATCAGGCTGGCATTTTTTTTTTGATTATCAGCAAACGAGTGCAGCCTCTGCGTTCGGCTCGCTGTTTTGCTTAATGAGTGAGTACGGGCGATTTATTACCGATCGGGTGGAACTCTTGTGCCATCAGACAGAAAAAAAAGCACTGATTTAGTGTTCGGCCGTCACACGGTTCAAACAGCGCAGTGAGCATTGTGCGAAGATCAGGCTGGCATTTTTTTTTTGATTATCAGCAAACGAGTGCAGCCTCTGCGTTCGGCTCGCTGTTTTGCTTAATGAGTGAGTACGGGCGATTTATTACCGATCGGGTGGAACTCTTGTGCCATCAGACAGAAAAAAAAGCACTGATTTAGTGTTCGGCCGTCACACGGTTCAAACAGCGCAGTGAGCATTGTGCGAAGATCAGGCTGGCATTTTTTTTTTGATTATCAGCAAACGAGTGCAGCCTCTGCGTTCGGCTCGCTGTTTTGCTTAAGGAGTGAGTACGGGCGATTTATCAGCGATCGGGTGGAACTCTTGTGCCATTTGACAGAAGAAAAGAGCACTGATTTAGTGTTAGGCCGTCACACGGTTCAAACAGCGCAGTGAGCATTGTGCGAAGATCAGGCTGGCACTCTGTTTTTAGATTATCAGCAAACGAGTGCTGCCTCTGCGTTCGGCTCGCTGTTTTCGCTTAATGAGTGAGTACGGGCGATTTATTACCGATCGGGTGGAACTCTTGTGCCATCAGACAGAAAAAAAAGCACTGATTTAGTGTTCGGCCGTCACACGGTTCAAACAGTGCAGTGAGCATTGTGCGAAGATCAGGCTGGCACTCTGTTTTTAGATTATCAGCAAACGAGTGCTGCCTCTGCGTTCGGCTCGCTGTTTTCGCTTAATGAGTGAGTACGGGCGATTTATTACCGATCGGGTGGAACTCTTGTGCCATCAGACAGAAAAAAAAGCACTGATTTAGTGTTCGGCCGTCACACGGTTCAAACAGTGCAGTGAGCATTGTGCGAAGATCAGGCTGGCATTTTTTTTTGATTATCAGCAAACGAGTGCAGCCTCTGCGTTCGGCTCGCTGTTTTGCTTAAGGAGTGAGTACGGGCGATTTATCAGCGATCGGGTGGAACTCTTGTGCCATTTGACAGAAGAAAAGAGCACTGATTTAGTGTTAGGCCGTCACACGGTTCAAACAGCGCAGTGAGCATTGTGCGAAGATCAGGCTGGCACTCTGTTTTTAGATTATCAGCAAACGAGTGCTGCCTCTGCGTTCGGCTCGCTGTTTTCGCTTAATGAGTGAGTACGGGCGATTTATTACCGATCGGGTGGAACTCTTGTGCCATCAGACAGAAAAAAAAAGCACTGATTTAGTGTTCGGCCGTCACACGGTTCAAACAGCGCAGTGAGCATTGTGCGAAGATCAGGCTGGCACTCTGTTTTTAGATTATCAGCAAACGAGTGCAGCCTCTGCGTTCGGCTCGCTGTTTTGCTTAATGAGTGAGTACGGGCGATTTATCAGCGATCGGGTGTAACTCTTGTGCCATCAGACAGAAGAAAAGAGCACTGATTTAGTGTTAGGTCGTCACACGGTTCAAACAGCGCAGTGAGCATTGTGCGAAGATCAGGCTGGCACTCTGTTTTTAGATTATCAGCAAACGAGTGCCGCCTCCGCGTTCGGCTCGCTGTTTTGCTTAAGGAGTGAGTACGGGCGATTTATTAGCGATCGGGTGGAACTCTTGTGCCATCAGACAGAAGAAAAGAGCACTGATTTAGTAATAGGCCGTCACACGGTTCAAACAGCGCAGTGAGCATTGTGCGAAGATCAGGCTGGCACTCTGTTTTTAGATGATCAGCAAACGAGTGCTGCCTCCGCGTTCGGCTCGCTGTTTTGCTTAAGGAGTGAGTACGGGCGATTTATTAGCGATCGGGTGGAACTCTTGTGCCATCAGACAGAAGAAAAGAGCACTGATTTAGTGTTAGGTCGTCACACGGTTCAAACAGCGCAGTGAGCATTGTGCGAAGATCAGGCTGGCACTCTGTTTTTAGATGATCAGCAAACGAGTGCTGCCTCCGCGTTCGGCTCGCTGTTTTGCTTAAGGAGTGAGTACGGGCGATTTATTAGCGATCGGGTGGAACTCTTGTGCCATCAGACAGAAGAAAAGAGCACTGATTTAGTAATAGGCCGTCACACGGTTCAAACAGCGCAGTGAGCATTGTGCGAAGATCAGGCTGGCACTCTGTTTTTAGATGATCAGCAAACGAGTGCAGCCTCTGCGTTCGGCTCGCTGTTTTGCTTAAGGAGTGAGTACGGGCGATTTGTCAGCGATCGAGTGGAACTCTTGTGCCATCAGACAGAAGAGAAGAGCACTGATTTAGTGTTAAGCCGTCACACGGTTCAAACAACGCAGTGAGCATTGTGAGAAGATCAGGATGGCACTCTGTTTTTAGATTATCAGCAAACGAGTGCAGCCTCCGCGTTCGGCTCGCTGTTTTGCTTAATGAGTGAGTACGGGCGATTTATCAGCGATCGGGTGGAACTCTTGTGCCATCAGACAGAAGAAAAGAGCACTGATTTAGTGTTAAGCCGTCACACGGTTCAATCAGCGCAGTGAGCATTGTGCGAAGATCAGGCTGGCACTCTGTTTTTAGATGATCAGCAAACGAGTGCAGCCTCTGCGTTCGGCTCGCTGTTTTGCTTAATGAGTGAGTACGGGCGATTTATTAGCAATCGGGTGGAACTCTTGTGCCATCAGACAGAAGAAAAGAGCACTGATTTAGTGTTAGGCCGTCACACGGTTCAATCAGCGCAGTGAGCATTGTGAGAAGATCAGGATGGCACTCTGTTTTTAGATTATCAGCAAACGAGTGCAGCCTCCGCGCTCGGCTCGCTGTTTTGCTTAATGAGTGAGTACGGGCGATTTATCAGCGATCGGGTGGAACTCTTGTGCCATCAGACAGAAGAAAAGAGCACTGATTTAGTGTTAAGCCGTCACACGGTTCAAACAGCGCAGTGAGCATTGTGAGAAGATCAGGATGGCACTCTGTTTTTAGATTATCAGCAAACGAGTGCAGCCTCTGCGTTCGGCTCGCTGTTTTGCTTAAGGAGTGAGTACGGGCGATTTGTCAGCGATCGAGTGGAACTCTTGTGCCATCAGACAGAAGAAAAGAGCACTGATTTAGTGTTAAGCCGTCACACGGTTCAAACAGCGCAGTGAGCATTGTGAGAAGATCAGGATGGCACTCTGTTTTTAGATTATCAGCAAACGAGTGCAGCCTCCGCGCTCGGCTCGCTGTTTTGCTTAATGAGTGAGTACGGGCGATTTATCAGCGATCGGGTGGAACTCTTGTGCCATCAGACAGAAGAAAAGAGCACTGATTTAGTGTTAAGCCGTCACACGGTTCAAACAGCGCAGTGAGCATTGTGAGAAGATCAGGATGGCACTCTGTTTTTAGATTATCAGCAAACGAGTGCAGCCTCCGCGCTCGGCTCGCTGTTTTGCTTAATGAGTGAGTACGGGCGATTTATTAGCGATCGGGTGGAACTCTTGTGCCATCAGACAGAAGAAAAGAGCACTGATTTAGTGTTAAGCCGTCACACGGTTCAATCAGCGCAGTGAGCATTGTGAGAAGATCAGGATGGCACTCTGTTTTTAGATTATCAGCAAACGAGTGCAGCCTCCGCGCTCGGCTCGCTGTTTTGCTTAATGAGTGAGTACGGGCGATTTATCAGCGATCGGGTGGAACTCTTGTGCCATCAGACAGAAGAAAAGAGCACTGATTTAGTGTTAGGCCGTCACACGGTTCAATCAGCGCAGTGAGCATTGTGAGAAGATCAGGATGGCACTCTGTTTTTAGATTATCAGCAAACGAGTACAGCCTCCGCGCTCGGCTCGCTGTTTTGCTTAATGAGTGAGTACGGGCGATTTATCAGCGATCGGGTGGAACTCTTGTGCCATCAGACAGAAGAAAAGAGCACTGATTTAGTGTTAAGCCGTCACACGGTTCAATCAGCGCAGTGAGCATTGTGCGAAGATCAGGCTGGCACTCTGTTTTTAGATTATCAGCAAACGAGTGCAGCCTCTGCGTTCGGCTCGCTGTTTTGCTTAATGAGTGAGTACGGGCGATTTATCAGCGATCGGGTGGAACTCTTGTGCCATCAGACAGAAGAAAAGAGCACTGATTTAGTGTTAGGCCGTCACACGGTTCAATCAGCGCAGTGAGCATTGTGCGAAGATCAGGCTGGCACTCTGTTTTTAGATTATCAGCAAACGAGTGCAGCCTCTGCGTTCGGCTCGCTGTTTTGCTTAATGAGTGAGTACGGGCGATTTATCAGCGATTGGGTGGAACTCTTGTGCCATCAGACAGAAGAAAAGAGCACTGATTTAGTGTTAAGCCGTCACACGGTTCAATCAGCGCAGTGAGCATTGTGCGAAGATCAGGCTGGCACTCTGTTTTTAGATTATCAGCAAACGAGTGCAGCCTCCGCGTTCGGCTTGCTGTTTTGCTTAATGAGTGAGTACGGGCGATTTATCAGCGATCGGGTGGAACTCTTGTGCCATCAGACAGAAGAAAAGAGCACTGATTTAGTGTTAGGCCGTCACACGGTTCAATCAGCGCAGTGAGCATTGTGCGAAGATCAGGCTGGCACTCTGTTTTTAGATTATCAGCAAACCAGTGCAGCCTCTGCGTTCGGCTCGCTGTTTTGCTTAATGAGTGAGTACGGGCGATTTATCAGCGATCGGGTGGAACTCTTGTGCCATCAGACAGAAGAAAAGAGCACTGATTTAGTGTTAAGCCGTCACACGGTTCAATCAGCGCAGTGAGCATTGTGCGAAGATCAGGCTGGCACTCTGTTTTTAGATTATCAGCAAACGAGTGCAGCCTCCGCGTTCGGCTCGCTGTTTTGCTTAATGAGTGAGTACGGGCGATTTATCAGCGATCGGGTGGAACTCTTGTGCCATCAGACAGAAGAGAGCACTGATTTAGTGTTAGGCCGTCACACGGTTCAATCAGCGCAGTGAGCATTGTGCGAAGATCAGGCTGGCACTCTGTTTTTAGATTATCAGCAAACGAGTGCAGCCTCTGCGTTCGGCTTGCTGTTTTGCTTAATGAGTGAGTACGGGCGATTTATCAGCGATCGGGTGGAACTCTTATGCCATCAGACAGAAGAAAAGAGCACTGATTTAGTGTTAGGCCGTCACACGGTTCAATCAGCGCAGTGAGCATTGTGCAAAGATCAGGCTGGCACTCTGTTTTTAGATTATCAGCAAACGAGTGCAGCCTCTGCGTTCGGCTCGCTGTTTTGCTTACTGAGTGAGTACGGGCGATTTATCAGCGATCGGGTGGAACTCTTGTGCCATCGGAGAGAAGAAAAGAGCACTGATTCAGTGTTAAGCCGTCACACGGTTCAATCAGCGCAGTGAGCATTGTGCGAAGATCAGGCTGGCACTCTGTTTTTAGATTATCAGCAAACGAGTGCAGCCTCTGCGTTCGGCTTGCTGTTTTGCTTAATGAGTGAGTACGGGCGATTTATCAGCGATCGGGTGGAACTCTTGTGCCATCGGAGAGAAGAAAAGAGCACTGATTCAGTGTTAAGCCGTCACACGGTTCAATCAGCGCAGTGAGCATTGTGCGAAGATCAGGCTGGCACTCTGTTTTTAGATTATCAGCAAACGAGTGCAGCCTCTGCGTTCGGCTTGCTGTTTTGCTTAATGAGTGAGTACGGGCGATTTATCAGCGATCGGGTGGAACTCTTATGCCATCAGACAGAAGAAAAGAGCACTGATTTAGTGTTAGGCCGTCACACGGTTCAATCAGCGCAGTGAGCATTGTGCGAAGATCTGGCTGGCACTCTGTTTTTAGATTATCAGCAAACGAGTGCAGCCTCTGCGTTCGGCTTGCTGTTTTGCTTAATGAGTGAGTACGGGCGATTTATCAGCGATCGGGTGGAACTCTTGTGCCATCAGACAGAAGAGAGCACTGATTTAGTGTTAGGCCGTCACACGGTTCAATCAGCGCAGTGAGCATTGTGCGAAGATCAGGCTGGCACTCTGTTTTTAGATTATCAGCAAACGAGTGCAGCCTCTGCGTTCGGCTTGCTGTTTTGCTTAATGAGTGAGTACGGGCGGTTTATCAGCGATCGGGTGGAACTCTTGTGCCATCAGACAGAAGAAAAGAGCACTGATTTAGTGTTAGGCCGTCACACGGTTCAATCAGCGCAGTGAGCATTGTGCGAAGATCAGGCTGGCACTCTGTTTTTAGATTATCAGCAAACGAGTGCAGCCTCTGCGTTCGGCTTGCTGTTTTGCTTAATGAGTGAGTACGGGCGATTTATCAGCGATCGGGTGGAACTCTTGTGCCATCAGACAGAAGAAAAGAGCACTGATTTAGTGTTAGGCCGTCACACGGTTCAATCAGCGCAGTGAGCATTGTGCGAAGATCAGGCTGGCACTCTGTTTTTAGATTATCAGCAAACGAGTGCAGCCTCTGCGTTCGGCTTGCTGTTTTGCTTAATGAGTGAGTACGGGCGATTTATCAGCGATCGGGTGGAACTCTTGTGCCATCAGACAGAAGAGAGCACTGATTTAGTGTTAGGCCGTCACACGGTTCAATCAGCGCAGTGAGCATTGTGCGAAGATCAGGCTGGCACTCTGTTTTTAGATTATCAGCAAACGAGTGCAGCCTCTGCGTTCGGCTTGCTGTTTTGCTTAATGAGTGAGTACGGGCGGTTTATCAGCGATCGGGTGGAACTCTTGTGCCATCAGACAGAAGAAAAGAGCACTGATTTAGTGTTAGGCCGTCACACGGTTCAATCAGCGCAGTGAGCATTGTGCGAAGATCAGGCTGGCACTCTGTTTTTAGATTATCAGCAAACGAGTGCAGCCTCTGCGTTCGGCTTGCTGTTTTGCTTAATGAGTGAGTACGGGCGATTTATCAGCGATCGGGTGGAACTCTTGTGCCATCAGACAGAAGAAAAGAGCACTGATTTAGTGTTAGGCCGTCACACGGTTCAATCAGCGCAGTGAGCATTGTGCGAAGATCAGGCTGGCACTCTGTTTTTAGATTATCAGCAAACGAGAGCAGCCTCTGCGTTCGGCTTGCTGTTTTGCTTAATGAGTGAGTACGGGCGATTTATCAGCGATCGGGTGGAACTCTTGTGCCATCAGACAGAAGAAAAGAGCACTGATTTAGTGTTAGGCCGTCACACAATGCAATCAGCGCAGTGAGCATTGTGCGAAGATCAGGCTTTCACTCTGTTTTAAGATTATCAGCAAACGAGTGCAGCCTCTGCGTTCGGCTCGCTGTTTTGCTTAATGAGTGAGTACGGGCGATTTATCATCGATCGGGTGGAACTCTTGTGCCATCAGACAGAAGAAAAGAGCACTGATTTAGTGTTAGGCCGTCACACGGTTCAATCAGCGCAGTGAGCATTGTGCGAAGATCTGGCTGGCGCTCTGCTTTTAGATTATCAGCAAACGAGTGCAGCCTGTGCGTTCGGCTTGCTGTTTTGCTTAATGAGTGAGTACGGGCGACTTATCAGCGATCGGGTGGAACTCTTGTGCCATCAGACAGAAGAAAAGAGCACTGATTTAGTGTTAGGCCGCCACACGGTTCAATCAGCGCAGTGAGCATTGTGCGAAGATCATGCTGGCACTCTGTTTTTAGATTATCAGCAAACGAGAGCAGCCTCTGCGTTCGGCTCGCTGTTTTGCTTAATGAGTGAGTACGGGCGGTTTGTCAGCGATGGGGTAGAACTCCTGTGCCGTCAGACAGGAGAAAAGAGCATTGATTGAGGGTTAGGCCGTCACACCATTCAATCAGCGCAGTGAGCAATTTGCGAAGATCAGGCTGGCACTTTGTTTTCAAATTGTGAGCAAAAGAGTTCAGCCTCTGCGTTCGGCTCACTGTTTTGCTTAATGAGTGAGTACGGGCGATTTATCAGCGATCGGGTGGAACTCTTGTGCCATCAGACAGAAGAGAGCACTGATTTAGTGTTAGGCCGTCACACGGTTCAATCAGCGTTGTGAGCATTGTGCGAAGATCAGGCTGGCACTCTGTTTTTAGATTATCAGCAAACGAGTGCAGCCTCTGCGTTCGGCTTGCTGTTTTGCTTAATGAGTGAGTACGGGCGATTTATCAGCGATCGGGTGGAACTCTTGTGCCATCAGACAGAAGAGAGCACCGATTTAGTGTTAGGCCGTCACACGGTTCAATCAGCGCAGTGAGCATTGTGCGAAGATCAGGCTGGCACTCTGTTTTTAGATTATCAGCAAACGAGTGCGGCCTGTGCGTTCGGCTTGCTGTTTTGCTTAATGAGTGAGTACGGGCGATTTATCAGCGATCGGGTGGAACTCTTGTGCCATCAGACAGAAGAAAAGAGCACTGATTTAGTGTTAGGCCGTCACACGGTTCAATCAGCGCAGTGAGCATTGTGCGAAGATCAGGCTGGCACTCTGTTTTTAGATTATCAGCAAACGAGTGCAGCCTCTGCGTTCGGCTTGCTGTTTTGCTTAATGAGTGAGTACGGGCGATTTATCAGCGATCGGGTGGAACTCTTGTGCCATCAGACAGAAGAAAAGAGCACTGATTTAGTGTTAGGCCGTCACACGGTTCAATCAGCGCAGTGAGCATTGTGCGAAGATCAAGCTGGCACTCTGTTTTTAGATTATCAGCAAACGAGTGCAGCATCTGCGTTCGGCTCGCTGTTTTGCTTAATGAGTGAGTATGGGCGGTTTGTCAGCGATGGGGTAGAACTCCTGTGCCGTCAGACAGGAGAAAAGAGCATTGATTGAGGGTTAGGCCGTCACACCATTCAATCAGCGCAGTGAGCAATTTGCGAAGATCAGGCTGGCACTTTGTTTTCAAATTGTGAGCAAAAGAGTGCAGCCTCTGCGTTCGGCTCGCTGTTTTGCTTAATGAGTGAGTATGGGCGGTTTGTCAGCGATCTGGTGGAACTCCTGTGTCGTCAGACAGGAGAAAACAGCATTGAATGAGCGTTAGGCCGTCACACGGTTCAATCAGCGCAGTGAGCATTGTGCGAAGATCAGAATGGAACTTTGTTTTCAAATTGTGAGCAAAAGAGTGCAACCTCTGCGTTCGGCTCGCTGTTTTGCTTATTGAGTGAGTATGGGCGGTTTGTCAGAGATCGGGTGGAACTCCTGTGCCGTCCGACAAGAGAAAATAGCATTGATTGAGGGTTAGGCCGTCATACGGTTCAATCAGCGCAGTGAGTATTTTGCGAAGATCAGAATGGAACTTTGTTTTCAAATTGTGAGCAAAGGAGTGCAACCTCTGAGTTCGGCTCGCTGTTTTGCTTAATGAGTTAGTATGGGCGGTGTGTTAGTGATCGGGTGGAACTCCTGTGTCGTCAGACAGGAGAAAACAGCATTGAATGAGCGTTAGGCCGTCACACGGTTCAATCAGCGCAGTGAGCATTGTGCGAAGATCAGAATGGAACTTTGTTTTCAAATTGTGAGCAAAAGAGTGCAACCTCTGCGTTCGGCTCGCTGTTTTGCTTAATGAGTGAGTATGGGCGGTTTGTCAGCGATCGGGTGGAACTCCTGTGCCGTCAGACAGGAGAAAAGAGCATTGATTGAGGGTTGGGCCGTCACACGGTTTAATCAGCGCAGTGAGCATTGTGCGAAGATCAGAATGGAACTTTGTTTTCAAATTGTGAGCAAAAGAGTGCAACCTCTGCGTTCGGCTCGCTGTTTTGCTTAATGAGTGAGTATGGGCGGTTTGTCAGCGATCGCGTGGAACTCCTGGGCCGTCAGACAGGAGAAAAGAGCATTGATTGAGGGTTATGCCGTCATACGGTTCAATCAGCGCAGTGAGTATTTTGCGAAGATCAGGCTGGCACTTTGTTTTCAAATTGTGAGCAAAAGAGTGCAACCTCTGCGTTCGGCTCGCTGTTTTGCTTAATGAGTGAGTATGGGCGGTTTGTCAGCGATCGGGTGGAACTCCTGTGCCGTCAGACAGGAGAAAACAGCATTGAATGAGCGTTAAGCCGTCATACGGTTCAATCAGCGCAGTGAGTATTTTGCGAAGATCAGGCTGGCACTTTGTGTTCGAATTGTGAGCAAAAGAGTGCAGCCTCTGCGTTCGGCTCGCTGTTTTGCTTAATGAGTGAGTATGGGCGGTTTGTCAGCGATCGGGTGGAACTCCTGTGCCGTCCGACAGGAGAAAAGAGCATTGATTGAGGGTTAGGCCGTCACACGGTTCAATCAGCGCAGTGAGCATTGTGCGAAGATCAGGCTGGAACTTTGTTTTCAAATTGTCAGAAAGGAGTGCAACCTCTGAGTTCGGCTCGCTGTTTTGCTTAATGAGTGAGTATGGGCGACTTGTCAGCGAACGGTTGGAACTCCTGTGCCGTCAGACAGGAGAAAGCAGCATTGAACGAGCGTTAGGCCGTCACACGGTTCAATCAGCGCAGTGAGCATTGTGCGAAGATCAGAATGGAAATTTGTTTTCAAATTGTGAGCAAAAGAGTGCAACCTCTGCGTTCGGCTCGCTGTTTTGCTTAATGAGTGAGTATGGGCGGTTTGTCAGCGATCGGGTGGAACTCCTGTGCCGTCCGACAGGAGAAAAGAGCATTGATTGAGGGTTAGGCCGTCACACGGTTCAATCAGCGCAGTGAGCATTGTGCGAAGATCAGGCTGGAACTTTGTTTTCAAATTGTGAGCAAAAGAGTGCAACCTCTGCGTTCGGCTCGCTGTTTTGCTTAATTAGTGATTACGGGCGACTTGTCAGCGATCGGTTGGAACTCCTGTGCCGTCAGACAGGAGAAAACAGCATTGAATGAGCGTTAGGCCGTCACACCGTTCAATCAGCACAGTGAGCATTGTGCGAAGATCAGAATGGAACTTTGTTTTCAAATTGTGAGCAAAAGAGTGCAACCTCTGCGTTGGGCTCGCTGTTTTGCTTAATGAGTGAGTATGGGCGGTTTGTCAGCGATCGGGTGGAACTCCTGTGCCGTCCGACAGGAGAAAAGAGCATTGATTGAGGGTTAGGCCGTCACACGGTTCAATCAGCGCAGTGAGCATTGTGCGAAGATCAGGCTGGAACTTTGTTTTCAAATTGTCAGAAAGGAGTGCAACCTCTGAGTTCGGCTCGCTGTTTTGCTTAATGAGTGAGTATGGGCGGTTTGTCAGCGATCGGGTGGAACTCCTGTGCCGTCAAACAGGAGAAAAGAGCATTGATTGAGGGTTAGGTCGTCACACGGTTCAATCAGCGCAGTGAGCATTGTGCGAAGATTAGGCTGGCAGTTTGTTTTCAAATTGTGAGCAAAGGAGTGCAACCTCTGAGTTCGGCTCGCTGTTTTGCTTAATGAGTGAGTATGGGCGGTGTGTCAGCGATCGGGTGGAACTCCTGTGCCGTCAGACAGGAGAAAACAGCATTGAATGAGGGTTAGGCCGTCACACGGTTCAAACAGCGCAGTGAGCATTATGCGAAGATCAGGCTGGAACTTTGTGTTCAAATTGTGAGCAAAAGAGTGCAACCTCTGCGTTCGGCTCGCTGCTTTGCTTAATGAGTGAGTATGGGCGGTTTGTCAGCGAGCGGGTGGAACTCCTCTGCCGTCAGACAGGAGAAAAGAGCATTGATTGAGGGCTAGGCCGTCACACCGTTCAATCAGCGCAGTGAGCAATTCGCGAAGATCAGGCTGGCACTTTGTTTTCAAATTGTGAGCAAAAGAGTGCAGCCTCTGCGTTCGGCTCGCTGTTTTGCTTAATGAGTGATTACGGGCGACTTGTCAGCGATCGGTTGGAACTCCTGTGCCGTCAGACAGGAGAAAACAGCATTGAATGAGGGTTAGGCCGTCACACGGTTCAATCAGCACAGTGAGCATTGTGCGAAGATCAGAATGGAACTTTGTTTTCAAATTGTGAGCAAAAGAGTGCAACCTCTGCGTTCGGCTCGCTGTTTTGCTTAATTAGTGATTACGGGCGACTTGTCAGCGATCGGTTGGAACTCCTGTGCCGTCAGACAGGAGAAAAAAGCATTGATTGAGGGTTAGGCCGTCATACGGTTCAATCAGCGCAGTGAGTATTTTGCGAAGATCAGGCTGGCACTTCGTTTTCAAATTGTGAGCAAAGGAGGGCAACCTTTGAGTTCGGCTTGCTGTTTTGCTTAATGAGTGATTACGGGCGATCTGTCAGCGATCGGGTGGAACTCCTGTGCCGTCAGACAGGAGAAAAGAGCATTGATTGAGGGTTTGGCCGTCACACGGTTCAATCAGCGCAGTGAGCATTGTGCGAAGATCAGGCTGGAACTTTGTTTTCAAATTGTGAGAAAGGAGTGCAACCTCTGAGTTGGGCTCGCTGTTTTGCTTAATGAGTGAGTATGGGCGGTTTGTCAGCGATCGGGTGGAACTCCTGAGCCGTCAAACAGGAGAAAAGAGCATTGATTGAGGGTTAGGTCGTCACATGGTTCAATCAGCGCAGTGAGCATTGTGCGAAGATTAGGCTGGCAGTTTGTTTTCAAATTGTGAGCAAAGGAGTGCGACCTCTGAGTTCGGCTCGCTGTTTTGCTTAATGAGTGAGTATGGGCGGTGTGTCAGCGATCGGGTGGAACTCCTGTGCCGTCAGACAGGCGAAAACAGCATTGAATGAGGGTTAGGCCGTCACACGGTTCAATCAGCGCAGTGAGCATTGTGCGAAGAACAGAATGGAACTTTGTTTTCAAATTGTGAGCAAAAGAGTGCAACCTCTGCGTTGGGCTCGCTGTTTTGCTTAATGAGTGAGTATGGGCGGTTTGTCAGCGATCGGGTGGAACTCCTGTGCCGTCAGACAGGAGAAAAGAGCATTGATTGAGGGTTAGGCCGTCACACCGTTCAATCAGCGCAGTGAGCAATTTGCGAAAATCAGGCTGGCACTTTGTTTTCAAATTGTGAGCAAAAGAGTGCAGCCTCTGCGTTCGGCTCGCTGTTTTGCTTAATGAGGGAGTATAGGCGGTGTGTTAGAGATCGGGTGGAACTCCTGTGCCGTCCGACAAGAGAAAAAAGCATTGATTGAGGGTTAGGCCGTCATACGGTTCAATCAGCGCAGTGAGTATTTTGCGAAGATCAGGCTGGCACTTTGTTTTCAAATTGTGAGCAAAGGAGTGCAACCTCTGAGTTCGGCTCGCTGTTTTGCTTAATGAGTGAGTATGGGCGGTTTGTCAGCGATCGGGCGGAACTCCTGTGCCGTCAGACAGGAGAAAAGAGCATTGATTGAGGGTTACGCCGTCACACGGTTCAATCAGCGCAATGAGCATTCTGCGAAAATTAGGTTGGCACTTTGTTTTCAAATTGTGAGCAAAGGAGTGCAACCTCTGCTTTTGGGTCGCTGTTTTGCTAAATGAATGAGTATGGGCGGTTTGTCAGCGATCGGGTGAAACTCTTGTGCCATCAGACAGGAGAAAAGAGCATTGATTTAGTCTTAGGCCGTCACACGGTTCAATCAGCGCAGTGAGCGTTGTGCGAAGATCAGGCTGCCACTTTGTTTTCAAATTGTGAGCAAAAGAGTGCAGCCTCTGCGTTCGGCTCGCTGTTTTGCTTAATGAGTGAGTATGGGCGGTTTGTCAGCGATCGGGTGGAACTCCTGTGCCGTCAGAGAGGAGAAAAGAGCATTGATTGAGGGTTAGGCCGTCACACGGTTCAATCAGCGCAGTGAGCATAGTGCGAAGATCAGGCTGGAACTTTGTTTTCAAATTGTCAGAAAGGAGTGCAACCTCTGAGTTCGGCTCGCTGTTTTGCTTAATGAGTGAGTATGGGCGGTTTGTCAGCGATCGGGTGGAACTCCTGTGCCGTCAAACAGGAGAAAAGAGCATTGATTGAGGGTTAGGTCGTCACACGGTTCAATCAGCGCAGTGAGCATAGTGCGAAGATTAGGCTCACAGTTTGTTTTCAAATTGTGAGCAAAGGAGTGCAACCTCTGAGTTCGGCTCGCTGTTTTGCTTAATGAGTGAGTATGGGCGGTGTGTCAGCGATCGGGTGGAACTCCTGTGCCGTCAGACAGGAGAAAACAGCATTGAATGAGGGTTAGGCCGTCACACGGTTCAAACAGCGCAGTGAGCATTATGCGAAGATCAGGCTGGAACTTTGTGTTCAAATTGTGAGCAAAAGAGTGCAACCTCTGCGTTCGGCTCGCTGTTTTGCTTAATGAGTGAGTATGGGCGGTTTGTCAGCGAGCGGGTGGAACTCCTGTGCCGTCAGACAGGAGAAAAGAGCATTGATTGAGGGCTAGGCCGTCACACCGTTCAATCAGCGCAGTGAGCAATTCGCGAAGATCAGGCTGGCACTTTGTTTTCAAATTGTGAGCAAAAGAGTGCAGCCTCTGCGTTCGGCTCGCTGTTTTGCTTAATGAGTGAGTATAGGCGGTTTGTCAGAGATCGGGTGGAACTCCTGTGCCGTCCGACAAGAGAAAAAAGCATTGATTGAGGGTTAGGCCGTCATACGGTTCAATCAGCGCAGTGAGTATTTTGCGAAGATCAGGCTGGCACTTTGTTTTCAAATTGTGAGCAAAGGAGTACAACCTCTGCGTTCGGCTCGCTGTTTTGCTTAATTAGTGATTACGGGCGACTTGTCAGCGATCGGTTGGAACTCCTGTGCCGTCAGACAGGAGAAAACAGCATTGAATGAGGGTTAGGCCGTCACACGGTTCAATCAGCACAGTGAGCATTGTGCGAAGATCAGAATGGAACTTTGTTTTCAAATTGTGAGCAAAAGAGTGCAACCTCTGCGTTCGGCTCGCTGTTTTGCTTAATTAGTGATTACGGGCGACTTGTCAGCGATCGGTTGGAACTCCTGTGCCGTCAGACAGGAGAAAACAGCATTGAATGAGCGTTAGGCCGTCACACGGTTCAATCAGCATAGTGAGCATTGTGCGAAGATCAGAATGGAACTTTGTTTTCAAATTGTGAGCAAAAGAGTGCAACCTCTGCGTTCGGCTCGCTGTTTTGCTTAATGAGTGAGTATGGGCGGTTTGTCAGCGATCGGGTGGAACTCCTGTGCCGTCAGACAGGAGAAAAGAGCATTGATTGAGGGTTAGGCCGTCATACGGTTCAATTAGCGCGGTGAGTATTTTGCGAAGGTCAGGCTGGCACTTCGTTTTCAAATTGTGAGCAAAGGAGGGCAACCTTTGAGTTCGGCTTGCTGTTTTGCTTAATGAGTGATTACGGGCGATCTGTCAGCGATCGGGTGGAACTCCTGTGCCGTCAGACAGGAGAAAAGAGCATTGATTGAGGGTTTGGCCGTCACACGGTTCAATCAGCGCAGTGAGCATTGTGCGAAGATCAGGCTGGAACTTTGTTTTCAAATTGTGAGAAAGGAGTGCAACCTCTGAGTTGGGCTCGCTGTTTTGCTTAATGAGTGAGTATGGGCGGTTTGTCAGCGATCGGGTGGAACTCCTGAGCCGTCAAACAGGAGAAAAGAGCATTGATTGAGGGTTAGGTCGTCACATGGTTCAATCAGCGCAGTGAGCATTGTGCGAAGATTAGGCTGGCAGTTTGTTTTCAAATTGTGAGCAAAGGAGTGCGACCTCTGAGTTCGGCTCGCTGTTTTGCTTAATGAGTGAGTATGGGCGGTGTGTCAGCGATCGGGTGGAACTCCTGTGCCGTCAGACAGGCGAAAACAGCATTGAATGAGGGTTAGGCCGTCACACGGTTCAATCAGCACAGTGAGCATTGTGCGAAGATCAGAATGGAACTTTGTTTTCAAATTGTGAGCAAAAGAGTGCAACCTCTGCGTTCGGCTCGCTGTTTTGCTTAATTAGTGATTACGGGCGACTTGTCAGCGATCGGTTGGAACTCCTGTGCCGTCAGACAGGAGAAAACAGCATTGAATGAGCGTTAGGCCGTCACACGGTTCAATCAGCATAGTGAGCATTGTGCGAAGATCAGAATGGAACTTTGTTTTCAAATTGTGAGCAAAAGAGTGCAACCTCTGCGTTCGGCTCGCTGTTTTGCTTAATGAGTGAGTATGGGCGGTTTGTCAGCGATCGGGTGGAACTCCTGTGCCGTCAGACAGGAGAAAAGAGCATTGATTGAGGGTTAGGCCGTCACACCGTTCAATCAGCGCAGTGAGCAATTTGCGAAAATCAGGCTGGCACTTTGTTTTCAGATTGTGAGCAAAAGAGTGCAGCCTCTGCGTTCGGCTCGCTGTTTTGCTTAATGAGGGAGTATAGGCGGTGTGTTAGAGATCGGGTGGAACTCCTGTGCCGTCCGACAAGAGAAAAAAGCATTGATTGAGGGTTAGGCCGTCACACGGTTCAATCAGCGCAGTGAGCATAGTGCGAAGATCAGAATGGAACTTTGTTTTCAAATTGTGAGCAAAAGAGTGCAACCTCTGCGTTCGGCTCGCTGTTTTGCTTAATGAGTGAGTATAGGCGGTTTGTCAGCGATCGGGTGGAACTCCTGTGCCGTCCGACAGGAGAAAAGAGCATTGATTGTGGGTTAGGCAGTCATACGGTTCAATCAGCGCAGTGAGTATTTTGCGAAGATCAGGCTGGCACTTTGTTTTCAAATTGTGAGCAAAGGAGTGCAACCTCTGAGTTCGGCTCGCTGTTTTGCTTAATGAGTGAGTATGGGCGGTTTGTCAGCGATCGGGCGGAACTCTTGTGCCATCAGACAGGAGAAAAGAGCATTGATTTAGTCTTAGGCCGTCACACGGTTCAATCAGCGCAGTGAGCGTTGTGCGAAGATCAGGCTGGCACTTTGTTTTCAAATTTTGAGCAAAAGAGTGCAGCCTCTGCGTTCGGCTCGCTGTTTTGCTTAATGAGTGAGTATAGCCGGTTTGTCAGCTATCGGGTGGAACTCCTGTGCCGTCCGACAGGAGAAAAGAGCATTGATTGTGGGTTAGGCCGTCATACGGTTCAATCAGCGCAGTGAGTATTTTGCGAAGATCAGGCTGGCACTTTGTTTTCAAATCGTGAGCAAAGGAGTGCAACCTCTGAGTTCGGCTCGCTGTTTTGCTTACTTAGTGATTACGGGCGATTTGTCAGCGATCGGGTGGAACTCCTGTGCCGTCAGAGAGGAGAAAAGAGCATTGATTGAGGGTTAGGCCGTCACACGGTTCAATCAGCGCAGTGAGCATTGTGCGAACATCAGAATGGAACTTTGTTTTCAAATTGTGAGCAAAAGAGTGCAACCTCTGCGTTCGGCTCGCTGTTTTGCTTAATGAGTGAGTATAGGCGGTTTGTCAGCGATCGGGTGGAACTCCTGTGCCGTCCGACAGGAGAAAAGAGCATTGATTGTGGGTTAGGCCGTCATACGGTTCAATCAGCGCAGTGAGTATTTTGCGAAGATCAGGCTGGCACTTTGTTTTCAAATCGTGAGCAAAGGAGTGCAACCTCTGCGTTCGGCTCGCTGTTTTGCTTAATGAGTGAGTATGGGCGGTTTGTCAGCGATCGGGTGGAACTCCTGTGCCGTCAGAGAGGAGAAAAGAGCATTGATTGAGGGTTAGGCCGTCACACGGTTCAATCAGCGCAGTGAGCATTGTGCGAAGATCAGAATGGAACTTTGTTTTCAAATTGTGAGCAAAAGAGTGCAACCTCTGCGTTCGGCTCGCTGTTTTGCTTAATTAGTGATTACGGGCGATTTGTCAGCGATCGGGTGGAACTCCTGTGCCGTCCGACAGGAGAAAAGAGCATTGATTGTGGGTTAGGCCGTCATACGGTTCAATCAGCGCAGTGAGTATTTTGCGAAGATCAGGCTGGCACTTTGTTTTCAAATTGTGAGCAAAGGAGTGCAACCTCTGAGTTCGGCTCGCTGTTTTGCTTAATTAGTGATTACGGGCGATTTGTAGGCGATCGGGTGGAACTCCTGTGCCGTCAGAGAGGAGAAAAGAGCATTGATTGAGGGTTAGGCCGTCACACGGTTCAATCAGCGCAGTGAGCATTGTGCGAAGATCAGAATGGAACTTTGTTTTCAAATTGTGAGCAAAAGAGTGCAACCTCTGCGTTCGGCTCGCTGTTTTGCTTAATGAGTGAGTATGGGCGGTTTTTCAGCGATCGGGTGGAACTCCTGTGCCGTCAGACAGGAGAAAAGAGCATTGATTGAGGGTTAGGCCGTCACACCGTTCAATCAGCGCAGTGAGCAATTTGCGAAGATCAGGCTGGCACTTTGTTTTCAAATTGTGAGCAAAAGTGTGCAGCCTCTGCGTTCGGCTCGCTGTTTTGCTTAATGAGTGAGTATAGGCGGTTTGTCAGCGATCGTGTGTAACTCCTGTGCCGTCAGACAGGAGGAAAGAGCATTGATTGAGGGTTAGGCCTCCACACGGTTCAATCAGCGCAGTGAGCATTGTGCGAAGATCAGGCTGGCACTTTGTTTTCAAATTGTGAGCAAAAGAGTGGAACCTCTGCGTTCGGCTCGCTGTTTTGCTTAATGAGTGAGTATGGGCGGTTTGTCAGCGATCGGGTGGAACTCCTGTGCCGTCAGACAGGAGAAAACAGCATTGAATGAGGGTTAGGCCGTCACACGGTTCAATCAGCGCAGTGAGCATTGTGCGAAGATCAGGCTGGCACTTTGTTTTCAAATTGTGAGCAAAAGTGTGCAGCCTCTGCCTTCGGCTCGCTGTTTTGCTTAATGAGTGAGTATGGGCGGTTTGTCAGCGATCGGGTGGAACTCCTGTGCCGTCAGACAGGAGAAAAGAGCATTGATTGAGGGTTCGGCCGTCATACGGTTCAATCAGCGCAGTGAGTATTTTGCGAAGATCAGGCTGGCACTTTGTTTTCAAATTGTGAGCAAAGCAGTGCAACCTCTGCGTTCGGCTCGCTGTTTTGCTTAATGAGTGAGTATAGGCGGTTTGTCAGCGATCGGGTGGAACTCCTGTGCCGTCAGACAGGAGAAAAGAGCATTGATTGAGGGTTAGGCCTCCACACGGTTCAATCAGCGCAGTGAGCATTGTGCGAAGATCAGGCTGGCACTTTGTTTTCAAATTGTGAGCAAAAGTGTGCAACCTCTGAGTTCGGCTCGCTGTTTTGCTTAATGAGTGATTACGGGCGACTTGTCAGCGATCGGGTGGAACTCCTGTGCAGTCAGACAGGAGAAGACAGCATTGAATGAGGGTTAGGCCGTCGCAGGGTTCAATCAGCGCAGTGAGCATTGTGCGAAGATCAGGCTGGCACTTTGTTTTCAAATTGTGAGCAAAAGTGTGCAGCCTCTGAGTTCGGCTCGCTGTTTTGCTTAATGAGTGATTACGGGCGACTTGTCAGCGATCGGGTGGAACTCCTGTGCCGTCAGACAGGAGAAAAGAGCATTGATTGAGGGTTAGGCCGTCATACGGTTCAATCACCGCGGTGAGTATTTTGCGAAGGTCAGGCTGGCACTTCATTTTCAAATTGTGAGCAAAGGAGTGCAACCTTTGAGTTCGGCTTGCTGTTTTGCTTAACGAGTGATTACGGGCGATCTGTCAGCGATCGGGTGGAACTCCTGTGCCGTCAGACCGGAGAAAAGTGCATTCATTGAGGGTTAGGCCGTCACACGGTTCTATCAGCGCAGTGAGCATTGTGCGAAGATCAGGCTGGCACTTTGTTTTCAAATTGTGAGCAAAGGAGTGCAACCTCTGAGTTCGGCTGGCTGTTTTGCTTAATTAGTGATTACGTGGGACTTGTCAGCGATCGGTTGGAACTCCTGTGCCGTCAGACAGGAGAAAACAGCATTGAATCAGGGTTAGGCCGTCACACGGTTCAATCAGCGCAGTGAGCATTGTGCGAAGATCAGAATGGAACTTTGTTTTCAAATTGTGAGCAAAAGAGTGCTACCTCTGCGTTGGGCTCGCTGTTTTGCTTAATGAGTGAGTATGGGCGGTTTGTCAGCGATCGGGTGGAACTCCTGTGCCGTCCGACAGGAGAAAAGAGCATTGATTGAGGGTTAGGCCGTCACACGGTTTAATCAGCGCAGTGAGCATTGTGCGAAGATCAGGCTGGAACTTTGTTTTCAAATTGTCAGAAAGGAGTGCAACCTCTGAGTTCGGCTCGCTGTTTTGCTTAATGAGTGAGTATGGGCGGTTTGTCAGCGATCGGGTGGAACTCCTGTGCCGTCAAACAGGAGAAAAGAGCATTGATTGAGGGTTAGGTCGTCACACGGTTCAATCAGCGCAGTGAGCATTGTGCGAAGATTAGGCTGGCAGTTTGTTTTCAAATTGTGAGCAAAGGAGTGCAACCTCTGAGTTCGGCTCGCTGTTTTGCTTAATGAGTGAGTATGGGCGGTGTGTCAGCGATCGGGTGGAACTCCTGTGCCGTCAGACAGGAGAAAACAGCATTGAATGAGGGTTAGGCCGTCACACGGTTCAAACAGCGCAGTGAGCATTATGCGAAGATCAGGCTGGAACTTTGTGTTCAAATTGTGAGCAAAAGAGTGCAACCTCTGCGTTCGGCTCGCTGTTTTGCTTAATGAGTGAGTATGGGCGGTTTGTCAGCGATCGGGTGGAACTCCTGTGCCGTCAGACAGGAGAAAAGAGCATTGATTGAGGGCTAGGCCGTCACACCGTTCAATCAGCGCAGTGAGCAATTCGCGAAGATCAGGCTGGCACTTTGTTTTCAAATTGTGAGCAAAACAGTGCAGCCTCTGCGTTCGGCTCGCTGTTTTGCTTAATTAGTGATTACGGGCGACTTGTCAGCGATCGGTTGGAACTCCTGTGCCGTCAGACAGGAGAAAACAGCATTGAACCAGGGTTAGGCCGTCACACGGTTCATTCAGCACTGTGAGCATTGTGCGAAGATCAGAATGGAACTTTGTTTTCAAATTGTGAGCAAAAGAGTGCAACCTCTGCGTTCGGCTCGCTGTTTTGCTTAATTAGTGATTACGGGCGACTTGTCAGCGATCGGTTGGAACTCCTGTGCTGTCAGACAGGAGAAAACAGCATTGAATGAGCGTTAGGCCGTCACACGGTTCAATCAGCACAGTGAGCATTGTGCGAAGATCAGAATCGAACTTTGTTTTCAAATTGTGAGCAAAAGAGGGCAACCTCTGCGTTCGGCTCGCTGTTTTGCTTAATTAGTGATTACGGGCGACTTGTCAGCGATCGGTTGGAACTCCTGTGCCGTCAGACAGGAGAAAACAGCATTGAATGAGCGTTAGGCCGTCACACGGTTCAATCAGCGCAGTGAGCATTGTGCGAAGATCAGAATGGAACTTTGTTTTCAAATTGTGAGCAAAAGAGAGCAACCTCTGCGTTGGGCTCGCTGTTTTGCTTAATGAGTGAGTATGGGCGGTTTGTCAGCGATCGGGTGGAACTCCTGTGCCGTCAGACAGGAGAAAAGAGCATTGATTGAGGGTTAGGCCGTCATACGGTTCAATTAGCGCTGTGAGTTTTTTTTGCGAAGGTCAGGCTGGCACTTCGTTTTCAAATTGTGAGCAAAGGAGGGCAACCTTTGAGTTCGGCTTGCTGTTTTGCTTAATGAGTGATTACGGGCGATCTGTCAGCGATCGGGTGGAACTCCTGTGCCGTCAGACAGGAGAAAAGAGCATTGATTGAGGGTTTGGCCGTCACACGGTTCAATCAGCGCAGTGAGCATTGTGCGAAGATTAGGCTGGCAGTTTGTTTTCAAATTGTGAGCAAATTAGTGCGACCTCTGAGTTCGGCTCGCTGTTTTGCTTAATGAGTGAGTATGGGCGGTGTGTCAGCGATCGGGTGGAACTCCTGTGCCGTCAGACAGGCGAAAACAGCATTGAATGAGGGTTAGGCCGTCACACGGTTCAATCAGCGCAGTGAGCATTGTGCGAAGAACAGAATGGAACTTTGTTTTTAAATTGTGAGCAAAAGAGTGCAACCTCTGCGTTGGGCTCGCTGTTTTGCTTAATGAGTGAGTATGGGCGGTTTGTCAGCGATCGGGTGGAACTCCTGTGCCGTCAGACAGGAGAAAAGAGCATTGATTGAGGGTTAGGCCGTCACACCGTACAATCAGCGCAGTGAGCAATTTGCGAAAATCAGGCTGGCACTTTGTTTTCAAATTGTGAGCAAAAGAGTGCAGCCTCTGCGTTCGGCTCGCTGTTTTGCTTAATGAGGGAGTATAGGCGGTGTGTTAGAGATCGGGTGGAACTCCTGTGCCGTCCGACAAGAGAAAAAAGCATTGATTGAGGGTTAGGCCGTCATACGGTTCAATCAGCGCAGTGAGTATTTTGCGAAGATCAGGCTGGCACTTTGTTTTCAAATTGTGAGCAAAGGAGTGTAACCTCTGAGTTCGGCTCGCTGTTTTGCTTAATGAGTGAGTATGGGCGGTTTGTCAGCGATCGGGCGGAACTTCAGTGCCGTCAGACAGGAGAAAAGAGCATTGATTGTGGGTTAGGCAGTCATACGGTTCAATCAGCGCAATGAGCATTCTGCGAAAATTAGGTTGGCACTTTGTTTTCAAATTGTGAGCAAAGGAGTGCAACCTCTGCTTTTGGGTCGCTGTTTTGCTAAATGAATGAGTATGGGCGGTTTGTCAGCGATCGGGTGAAACTCTTGTGCCATCAGACAGGAGAAAAGAGCATTGATTTAGTCTTAGGCCGTCACACGGTTCAATCAGCGCAGTGAGCGTTGCGCGAAAATCAGGCTGGCACTTTGTTTTCAAATTGTGAGCAAAAGAGTGCAGCCGCTGCGTTCGGCTCGCTGTTTTGCTTAATGAGTGAGTATGGGCGGTTTGTCAGCGATCGGGTGGAACTCCTGTGCCGTCAGAGAGGAGAAAAGAGCATTGATTGAGGGTTAGGCCGTCACACGGTTCAATCAGCGCAGTGAGCATTGTGCGAAGATCAGAATGGAACTTTGTTTTCAAATTGTGAGCAAAAGAGTGCAACCTCTGCCTTCGGCTCGCTGTTTTGCCTAATGAGTGAGTATAGGCGGTTTGTCAGCGATCGGGTGGAACTCCTGTGCCGTCCGACGGGAGAAAAGAGCATTGATTGTGGGTTAGGCAGTCATACGGTTCAATCAGCGCAGTGAGTATTTTGCGAAGATCAGGCTGGCACTTTGTTTTCAAATTGTGAGCAAAGGAGTGCAACCTCTGAGTTCGGCTCGCTGTTTTGCTTAATGAGTGAGTATGGGCGGTTTGTCAGCGATCGGGCGGAACTCCTGTGCCGTCAGACAGGAGAAAAGAGCATTGATTGAGGGTTACGCCGTCACACGGTTCAATCAGTGCAATGAGCATTCTGCGAAAATTAGGTTGGCACTTTGTTTTCAAATTGTGAGTAAAGGAGTGCAACCTCTGCTTTTGGGTCGCTGTTTTGCTAAATGAATGAGTATGGGCGGTTTGTCAGCGATCGGGTGAAACTCTTGTGCCATCAGACAGGAGAAAAGAGCATTGATTTAGTCTTAGGCCGTCACACGGTTCAATCAGCGCAGTGAGCGTTGTGCGAAGATCAGGCTGGCACTTTGTTTTCAAATTGTGAGCAAAAGAGTGCAGCCTCTGCGTTCGGCTTGCTGTTTTGCTTAATGAGTGAGTATAGGCGGTTTGTCAGCGATCGGGTGGAACTCCTGTGCCGTCCGACAGGAGAAAAGAGCATTGATTGTGGGTTAGGCCGTCATACGGTTCAATCAGCGCAGTGAGTATTTTGCGAAGATCAGGCTGGCACTTTGTTTTCAAATTGTGAGCAAAGGAGTGCAAGCTCTGAGTTCGGCTCGCTGTTTTGCTTACTTAGTGATTACGGGCGATTTGTCAGCGATCGGGTGGAACTCCTGTGCCGTCAGAGAGGAGAAAAGAGCATTGATTGAGGGTTAGGCCGTCACACGGTTCAATCAGCGCAGTGAGCATTGTGCGAAGATCAGAATGGAACTTTGTTTTCAAATTGTGAGCAAAAGAGTGCAACCTCTGCGTTCGGCTCGCTGTTTTGCTTAATGAGTGAGTATAGGCGGTTTGTCAGCGATCGGGTGGAACTCCTGTGCCGTCCGACAGGAGAAAAGAGCATTGATTGTGGGTTAGGCCGTCATACGGTTCAATCAGCGCAGTGAGTATTTTGCGAAGATCAGGCTGGCACTTTGTTTTCAAATCGTGAGCAAAGGAGTGCAACCTCTGCGTTCGGCTCGCTGTTTTGCTTAATGAGTGAGTATGGGCGGTTTGTCAGCGATCGGGTGGAACTCCTGTGCCGTCAGAGAGGAGAAAAGAGCATTGATTGAGGGTTAGGCCGTCACACGGTTCAATCAGCGCAGTGAGCATTGTGCGAAGATCAGAATGGAACTTTGTTTTCAAATTGTGAGCAAAAGAGTGCAACCTCTGCGTTCGGCTCGCTGTTTTGCTTAATTAGTGATTACGGGCGATTTGTCAGCGATCGGGTGGAACTCCTGTGCCGTCCGACAGGAGAAAAGAGCATTGATTGTGGGTTAGGCCGTCATACGGTTCAATCAGCGCAGTGAGTATTTTGTGAGGATCAGGCTGGCACTTTGTTTTCAAATTGTGAGCAAAGGAGTGCAACCTCTGAGTTCGGCTCGCTGTTTTGCTTAATTAGTGATTACGGGCGATTTGTCAGCGATCGGGTGGAACTCCTGTGCCGTCAGAGAGGAGAAAATAGCATTGATTGAGGGATAGGCCGTCACACGGTTCAATCAGCGCAGTGAGCATTGTGCGAAGATCAGAATGGAACTTTGTTTTCAAATTGTGAGCAAAAGAGTGCAACCTCTGCGTTCGGCTCGCTGTTTTGCTTAATGAGTGAGTATGGGCGGTTTTTCAGCGATCGGGTGGAACTCCTGTGCCGTCAGACAGGAGAAAAGAGCATTGATTGAGGGTTAGGCCGTCACACCGTTCAATCAGCGCAGTGAGCAATTTGCGAAGATCAGGCTGGCACTTTGTTTTCAAATTGTGAGCAAAAGTGTGCAGCCTCTGCGTTCGGCTCGCTGTTTTGCTTAATGAGTGAGTATAGGCGGTTTGTCAGCGATCGGGTGTAACTCCTGTGCCGTCAGACAGGAGAAAAGAGCATTGATTGAGGGTTAGGCCTCCACACGGTTCAATCAGCGCAGTGACCATTGTGCGAAGATCAGGCTGGCACTTTGTTTTCAAATTGTGAGCAAAAGAGTGGAACCTCTGCGTTCGGCTCGCTGTTTTGCTTAATGAGTGAGTATGGGCGGTTTGTCAGCGATCGGGTGGAACTCCTGTGCCGTCAGAGAGGAGAAAAGAGCATTGATTGAGGGTTAGGCCGTCATACGGTTCAATCAGCGCAGTGAGTATTTTGCGAAGATCAGGCTGGCACTTTGTTTTCAAATTGTGAGCAAAGGAGTGCAACCTCTGCGTTCGGCTCGCTGTTTTGCTTAATGAGTGAGTATGGGCGGTTTGTCAGCGATCGGGCGGAACTTCAGTGCCGTCAGACAGGAGAAAAGAGCATTGATTGTGGGTTAGGCAGTCATACGGTTCAATCAGCGCAATGAGCATTCTGCGAAAATTAGGTTGGCACTTTGTTTTCAAATTGTGAGCAAAGGAGTGCAACCTCTGCTTTTGGGTCGCTGTTTTGCTAAATGAATGAGTATGGGCGGTTTGTCAGCGATCGGGTGAAACTCTTGTGCCATCAGACAGGAGAAAAGAGCATTGATTTAGTCTTAGGCCGTCACACGGTTCAATCAGCGCAGTGAGCGTTGCGCGAAAATCAGGCTGGCACTTTGTTTTCAAATTGTGAGCAAAAGAGTGCAGCCGCTGCGTTCGGCTCGCTGTTTTGCTTAATGAGTGAGTATGGGCGGTTTGTCAGCGATCGGGTGGAACTCCTGTGCCGTCAGAGAGGAGAAAAGAGCATTGATTGAGGGTTAGGCCGTCACACGGTTCAATCAGCGCAGTGAGCATTGTGCGAAGATCAGGCTGGCACTTTGTTTTCAAAATGTGAGCAAAAGTGTGCAACCTCTGAGTTCGGCTCGCTGTTTTGCTTAATGAGGTATTACGGGCGACTTGTCAGCGATCGGGTGGAACTCCTGTGCAGTCAGACAGGAGAAAACAGCATTGAATGAGGGTTAGGCCGTCACAGGGTTCAATCAGCGCAGTGAGCATTGTGCGAAGATCAGGCTGGCACTTTGTTTTCAAATTGTGAGCAAAAGTGTGCAGCCTCTGAGTTCGGCTCGCTGTTTTGCTTAATGAGTGATTACGGGCGACTTGTCAGCGATCGGGTGGAACTCCTGTGCCGTAAGAGAGGAGAAAAGAGCATTGATTGAGGGTTAGGCCGTCATACGGTTCAATCAGCGCGGTGAGTATTTTGCGAAGGTCAGGCTGGCACTTCATTTTCAAATTGTGAGCAAAGGAGTGCAACCTTTGAGTTCGGCTTGCTGTTTTGCTTAACGAGTGATTACGGGCGATCTGTCAGCGATCGGGTGGAACTCCTGTGCCGTCAGACCGGAGAAAAGTGCATTGATTGAGGGTTAGGCCGTCACACGGTTCAATCAGCGCAGTGAGCATTGTGCGAAGATCAGGCTGGCACTTTGTTTTCAAATTGTGAGCAAAGGAGTGCAACCTCTGAGTTCGGCTCGCTGTTTTGCTTAATGAGTGAGTATGGGCGGTTTGTCAGCGATCGGGTGGAACTCCTGTGCCGTCAGACAGGAGAAAAGAGCATTGATTGAGGGTTAGGCCGTCATACGGTTCAATCAGCGCAGTGAGTATTTTGCGAAGATCAGGCTGGCACTTTGTTTTCAAATTGTGAGCAAAGGAGTGCAACCTCTGCGTTGGGCTCGCTGTTTTGCTTAATTAGTGATTACGGGCGACTTTTCAGCGATCGGTTGGAACTCCTGTGCCGTCAGACAGGAGAAAACAGCATTGAATGACGGTTAGGCCTTCACACGGTTCAATCAGCGCAGTGAGCATTGTGCGAAGATCTGAATGGAACTTTGTTTTCAAATTGTGAGCAAAAGAGTGCAACCTCTGTGTTCGGCTCGCTGTTTTGCTTAATGAGTGAGTATGGGCGGTTTGTCAGCGATCGCGTGGAACTCCTGTGCCGTCAGACAGGAGAAAAGAGCATTGATTGAGGGTTATGCCGTCATACAGTTCAATCAGCGCAGTGAGCAATTTGCGAAGATCAGGCTGGCACTTTGTTTTCAAATTGTGAGCAAAAGAGTGCAGCCTCTGTGTTCGGCTCGCTGTTTTGCTTAATGAGTGAGTATAGGCGGTTTGTCAGCGATCGGGTGGAACGCCTGTGCCGTCCGACAGGAGAAAAGAGCATTGATTGAGGGTTAGGCCGTCACACGGTTCAATCAGCGCAGTGAGCATTGTGCGAAGATCAGGCTGGAACTTTGTTTTCAAATTGTGAGCAAAGGAGTGCAACCTCTGCGTTCGGCTCGCTGTTTTGCTTAATTAGTGATTACAGGCGACTTTTCAGCGATCGGTTGGAACTCCTGTGCCGTCAGACAGGAGAAAACAGCATTGAATGAGGGTTAGGCCTTCACACCGTTCAATCAGCGCAGTGAGCATTGTGCGAAGATCTGAATGGAACTTTGTTTTCAAATTGTGAGCAAAAGAGTGCAACCTCTGTGTTCGGCTCGCTGCTTTGCTTAATGAGTGAGTATGGGCGGTTTGTCAGCGATCGGGTAGAACTCCTGTGCCGTCAGACAGGAGAAAAGAGCATTGATTGAGGGTTATGCCGTCATACGGTTCAATCAGCGCAGTGAGCAATTTGCGAAGATCAGGCTGGCACTTTGTTTTCAAATTGTGAGCAAAAGAGTGCATCCTCTGTGTTCGGCTCGCTGTTTTGCTTAATGAGTGAGTATAGGCGGTTTGTCAGCGATCGGGTGGAACGCCTGTGCCGTCCGACAGGAGAAAAGAGCATTGATTGAGGGTTAGGCCGTCACACGGTTCAATAAGCGCAGTGAGTATTGTGCGAAGATCAGGCTGGAACTTTGTTTTCAAATTGTGAGAAAGGAGTGCAACCTCTGAGTTCGGCTCGCTGTTTTTCTTAATGAGTGAGTATGGGCGGTTTGTGAGCAATCGGGTGGAACTCCTGTGCCGTCAAACAGGAGAAACGAGCATTGATTGAGGGTTAGGTCGTCACACGGTTCAATCAGCGCAGTGAGCATTGTGCGAAGATTAGGCTGGCAGTTTGTTTGCAAATTGTGAGCAAAGGAGTGCAACCTCTGAGTTCGGCTCGCTGTTTTGCTTAATGAGTGAGTATGGGCGGTGTGTCAGCGATCGGGTGGAACTCCTGTGCCGTCAGACAGGAGAAAACAGCATTGAATGAGGGTTAGGCCGTCACACGGTTCAAACAGCGCAGTGAGCATAGAGCGAAGATGAGGCTGGAACTTTGTGTTCAAATTGTGAGCAAAGGAGTGCAACCTCTGAGTTCGGCTCGCTGTTTTGCTTAATGAGTGAGTATGAGCGGTTTGTCAGCGATCGGGTGGAACTCCTGTGCCGTCAGACAGGAGAAAAGAGCATTGATTGAGGGTTAGGCCGTCACACCGTTCAATCAGCGCAGTGAGCAATTTGCGAAGATCAGGCTGGCACTTTGTTTTTAAATTGTGAGCAAAAGAGTGCAGCCTCTGCGTTCGGCTCGCTGTTTTGCTTAATGAGTGTGTATAAACGGTTTGTTAGAGATCGGGTGGAACTCCTGTGCCGTCCGACAAGAGAAAAAAAGCATTGATTGAGGGTTAGGCCGTCATACGGTTCAATCAGCGCAGTGAGTATTTTGCGAAGATCAGGCTGGCACTTTGTTTTCAAATTGTGAGCAAAGGAGTGCAACCTCTGCGTTCGGCTCGCTGTTTTTCTTAATTAGTGATTACGGGCGACTTGTCAGCGATCGGTTGGAACTCCTGTGCCGTCAGACAGGAGAAAAGAGCATTGATTGAGGGTTAGGCCGTCACACCGTTCAATCAGCACGGTGAGTATTTTGCGAAGGTCAGGCTGGCACTTGGTTTTCAAATTGTGAGCAAAGGAGTGCAACCTCTGCGTTCGGCTCGCTGTTTTTCTTAATTAGTGATTACGGGCGACTTGTCAGCGATCGGGTGGAACTCCTGTGCCGTCAGACAGGAGAAAAGAGCATTGATTGAGGGTTAGGCCGTCACACCGTTCAATCAGCACGGTGAGTATTTTGCGAAGGTCAGGCTGGCACTTCGTTTTCAAATTGTGAGCAAAGGAGTGCAACCTTTGAGTTCGGCTTGCTGTTTTGCTTAATGAGTGAGTATGAGCGGTTTGTCAGCGATCGGGTGGAACTCCTGTGCCGTCAGACAGGAGAAAAGAGCATTGATTGAGGGTTAGGCCGTCACACCGTTCAATCAGCGCAGTGAGTATTTTGCGAAGATCAGGCTGGAACTTTGTTTTCAAATTGTGAGAAAGGAGTGCAACCTCTGAGTTCGGCTCGCTGTTTTGCTTAATGAGTGAGTATGAGCGGTTTGTCAGCGATCGGGTGGAACTCCTGTGCCGTCAGACAGGAGAAAAGAGCATTGATTGAGGGTTAGGCCGTCACACCGTTCAATCAGCGCAGTGAGCAATTTGCAAAGATCAGGCTGACACTTTGTTTTTAAATTGTGAGCAAAAGAGTGCAGCCTCTGCGTTCGGCTCGCTGTTTTGCTTAATGAGTGTGTATAAACGGTTTGTTAGAGATCGGGTGGAACTCCTGTGCCGTCCGACAAGAGAAAAAAGCATTGATTGAGGGTTAGGCCGTCATACGGTTCAATCAGCGAAGTGAGTATTTTGCGAAGATCAGGCTGGCACTTTGTTTTCAAATTGTGAGCAAAGGAGTGCAACCTCTGCGTTCGGCTCGCTGTTTTGCTTAATTAGTGATTACGGGCGATCTGTCAGCGATCGGGTGGAACTCCTGTGCCGTCAGACAGGAGAAAAGAGCATTGATTGAGGGTTAGGCCGTCACACCGTTCAATCAGCGCAGTGAGCAATTTGCGAAGATCAGGCTGGCACTTTGTTTTTAAATTGTGAGCAAAAGAGTGCAGCCTCTGCGTTCGGCTCGCTGTTTTGCTTAATGAGTGTGTATAAACGGTTTGTTAGAGATCGGGTGGAACTCCAGTGCCGTCCGACAAGAGAAAAAAGCATTGATTGAGGGTTAGGCCGTCATACGGTTCAATCAGCGAAGTGAGTATTTTGCGAAGATCAGGCTGGCACTTTGTTTTCAAATTGTGAGCAAAGGAGTGCAACCTCTGAGTTCGGCTCGCTGTTTTGCTTAATGAGTGAGTATGAGCGGTTTGTCAGCGATCGGGTGGAACTCCTGTGCCGTCAGACAGGAGAAAAGAGCATTGATTGAGGGTTAGGCCGTCACACCGTTCAATCAGCGCAGTGAGCAATTTGCAAAGATCAGGCTGACACTTTGTTTTTAAATTGTGAGCAAAAGAGTGCAGCCTCTGCGTTCGGCTCGCTGTTTTGCTTAATGAGTGTGTATAAACGGTTTGTTAGAGATCGGGTGGAACTCCAGTGCCGTCCGACAAGAGAAAAAAGCATTGATTGAGGGTTAGGCCGTCATACGGTTCAATCAGCGAAGTGAGTATTTTGCGAAGATCAGGCTGGCACTTTGTTTTCAAATTGTGAGCAAAGGAGTGCAACCTCTGAGTTCGGCTCGCTGTTTTGCTTAATGAGTGAGTATGAGCGGTTTGTCAGCGATCGGGTGGAACTCCTGTGCCGTCAGACAGGAGAAAAGAGCATTGATTGAGGGTTAGGCCGTCACACCGTTCAATCAGCGCAGTGAGCAATTTGCAAAGATCAGGCTGACACTTTGTTTTTAAATTGTGAGCAAAAGAGTGCAGCCTCTGCGTTCGGCTCGCTGTTTTGCTTAATGAGTGTGTATAAACGGTTTGTTAGAGATCGGGTGGAACTCCTGTGCCGTCCGACAAGAGAAAAAAGCATTGATTGAGGGTTAGGCCGTCATACGGTTCAATCAGCGAAGTGAGTATTTTGCGAAGATCAGGCTGGCACTTTGTTTTCAAATTGTGAGCAAAGGAGTGCAACCTCTGCGTTCGGCTCGCTGTTTTGCTTAATTAGTGATTACGGGCGACTTGTCAGCGATCGGGTGGAACTCCTGTGCCGTCAGACAGGAGAAAAGAGCATTGATTGAGGGTTAGGCCGTCACACCGTTCAATCAGCGCAGTGAGCAATTTGCGAAGATCAGGCTGGCACTTTGTTTTTAAATTGTGAGCAAAAGAGTGCAGCCTCTGCGTTCGGCTCGCTGTTTTGCTTAATGAGTGTGTATAAACGGTTTGTTAGAGATCGGGTGGAACTCCAGTGCCGTCCGACAAGAGAAAAAAGCATTGATTGAGGGTTAGGCCGTCATACGGTTCAATCAGCGAAGTGAGTATTTTGCGAAGATCAGGCTGGCACTTTGTTTTCAAATTGTGAGCAAAGGAGTGCAACCTCTGAGTTCGGCTCGCTGTTTTGCTTAATGAGTGAGTATGAGCGGTTTGTCAGCGATCGGGTGGAACTCCTGTGCCGTCAGACAGGAGAAAAGAGCATTGATTGAGGGTTAGGCCGTCACACCGTTCAATCAGCGCAGTGAGTATTTTGCGAAGATCAGGCTGGAACTTTGTTTTCAAATTGTGAGCAAAGGAGTGCAACCTCTGAGTTCGGCTTGCTGTTTTGCTTAATGAGTGAGTATGAGCGGTTTGTCAGCGATCGGGTGGAACTCCTGTGCCGTCAGACAGGAGAAAAGAGCATTGATTGAGGGTTAGGCCGTCACACCGTTCAATCAGCGCAGTGAGTATTTTGCGAAGATCAGGCTGGAACTTTGTTTTCAAATTGTGAGAAAGGAGTGCAACCTCTGAGTTCGGCTCGCTGTTTTGCTTAATGAGTGAGTATGAGCGGTTTGTCAGCGATCGGGTGGAACTCCTGTGCCGTCAGACAGGAGAAAAGAGCATTGATTGAGGGTTAGGCCGTCACACCGTTCAATCAGCGCAGTGAGTATTTTGCGAAGATCAGGCTGGAACTTTGTTTTCAAATTGTGAGCAAAGGAGTGCAACCTCTGAGTTCGGCTCGCTGTTTTGCTTAATGAGTGAGTATGAGCGGTTTGTCAGCGATCGGGTGGAACTCCTGTGCCGTCAGACAGGAGAAAAGAGCATTGATTGAGGGTTAGGCCGTCACACCGTTCAATCAGCGCAGTGAGTATTTTGCGAAGATCAGGCTGGAACTTTGTTTTCAAATTGTGAGCAAAGGAGTGCAACCTCTGAGTTCGGCTCGCTGTTTTGCTTAATGAGTGAGTATGAGCGGTTTGTCAGCGATCGGGTGGAACTCCTGTGCCGTCAGACAGGAGAAAAGAGCATTGATTGAGGGTTAGGCCGTCACACCGTTCAATCAGCGCAGTGAGCAATTTGCGAAGATCAGGCTGGAACTTTGTTTTCAAATTGTGAGCAAAGGAGTGCAACCTCTGAGTTCGGCTCGCTGTTTTGCTTAATGAGTGAGTATGAGCGGTTTGTCAGCGATCGGGTGGAACTCCTGTGCCGTCAGACAGGAGAAAAGAGCATTGATTGAGGGTTAGGCCGTCACACCGTTCAATCAGCGCAGTGAGTATTTTGCGAAGATCAGGCTGGAACTTTGTTTTCAAATTGTGAGCAAAGGAGTGCAACCTCTGAGTTCGGCTTGCTGTTTTGCTTAATGAGTGAGTATGAGCGGTTTGTCAGCGATCGGGTGGAACTCCTGTGCCGTCAGACAGGAGAAAAGAGCATTGATTGAGGGTTAGGCCGTCACACCGCTCAATCAGCGCAGTGAGTATTTTGCGAAGATCAGGCTGGAACTTTGTTTTCAAATTGTGAGCAAAGGAGTGCAACCTCTGAGTTCGGCTCGCTGTTTTGCTTAATGAGTGAGTATGAGCGGTTTGTCAGCGATCGGGTGGAACTCCTGTGCCGTCAGACAGGAGAAAAGAGCATTGATTGAGGGTTAGGCCGTCACACCGTTCAATCAGCGCAGTGAGTATTTTGCGAAGATCAGGCTGGAACTTTGTTTTCAAATTGTGAGCAAAGGAGTGCAACCTCTGAGTTCGGCTCGCTGTTTTGCTTAATGAGTGAGTATGAGCGGTTTGTCAGCGATCGGGTGGAACTCCTGTGCCGTCAGACAGGAGAAAAGAGCATTGATTGAGGGTTAGGCCGTCACACCGTTCAATCAGCGCAGTGAGCAATTTGCGAAGATCAGGCTGACACTTTGTTTTTAAATTGTGAGCAAAAGAGTGCAGCCTCTGCGTTCGGCTCGCTGTTTTGCTTAATGAGTGTGTATAAACGGTTTGTTAGAGATCGGGTGGAACTCCTGTGCCGTCCGACAAGAGAAAAAAGCATTGATTGAGGGTTAGGCCGTCATACGGTTCAATCAGCGAAGTGAGTATTTTGCGAAGATCAGGCTGGCACTTTGTTTTCAAATTGTGAGAAAGGAGTGCAACCTCTGAGTTCGGCTCGCTGTTTTGCTTAATGAGTGAGTATGAGCGGTTTGTCAGCGATCGGGTGGAACTCCTGTGCCGTCAGACAGGAGAAAAGAGCATTGATTGAGGGTTAGGCCGTCACACCGTTCAATCAGCGCAGTGAGCAATTTGCGAAGATCAGGCTGACACTTTGTTTTTAAATTGTGAGCAAAAGAGTGCAGCCTCTGCGTTCGGCTCGCTGTTTTGCTTAATGAGTGTGTATAAACGGTTTGTTAGAGATCGGGTGGAACTCCTGTGCCGTCCGACAAGAGAAAAAAGCATTGATTGAGGGTTAGGCCGTCATACGGTTCAATCAGCGAAGTGAGTATTTTGCGAAGATCAGGCTGGCACTTTGTTTTCAAATTGTGAGAAAGGAGTGCAACCTCTGAGTTCGGCTCGCTGTTTTGCTTAATGAGTGAGTATGAGCGGTTTGTCAGCGATCGGGTGGAACTCCTGTGCCGTCAGACAGGAGAAAAGAGCATTGATTGAGGGTTAGGCCGTCACACCGTTCAATCAGCGCAGTGAGCAATTTGCGAAGATCAGGCTGACACTTTGTTTTTAAATTGTGAGCAAAAGAGTGCAGCCTCTGCGTTCGGCTCGCTGTTTTGCTTAATGAGTGTGTATAAACGGTTTGTTAGAGATCGGGTGGAACTCCTGTGCCGTCCGACAAGAGAAAAAAGCATTGATTGAGGGTTAGGCCGTCATACGGTTCAATCAGCGAAGTGAGTATTTTGCGAAGATCAGGCTGGCACTTTGTTTTCAAATTGTGAGAAAGGAGTGCAACCTCTGAGTTCGGCTCGCTGTTTTGCTTAATGAGTGAGTATGAGCGGTTTGTCAGCGATCGGGTGGAACTCCTGTGCCGTCAGACAGGAGAAAAGAGCATTGATTGAGGGTTAGGCCGTCACACCGTTCAATCAGCGCAGTGAGTATTTTGCGAAGATCAGGCTGGAACTTTGTTTTCAAATTGTGAGCAAAGGAGTGCAACCTCTGAGTTCGGCTTGCTGTTTTGCTTAATGAGTGAGTATGAGCGGTTTGTCAGCGATCGGGTGGAACTCCTGTGCCGTCAGACAGGAGAAAAGAGCATTGATTGAGGGTTAGGCCGTCACACCGTTCAATCAGCGCAGTGAGTATTTTGCGAAGATCAGGCTGGAACTTTGTTTTCAAATTGTGAGAAAGGAGTGCAACCTCTGAGTTCGGCTCGCTGTTTTGCTTAATGAGTGAGTATGAGCGGTTTGTCAGCGATCGGGTGGAACTCCTGTGCCGTCAGACAGGAGAAAAGAGCATTGATTGAGGGTTAGGCCGTCACACCGTTCAATCAGCGCAGTGAGTATTTTGCGAAGATCAGGCTGGAACTTTGTTTTCAAATTGTGAGCAAAGGAGTGCAACCTCTGAGTTCGGCTCGCTGTTTTGCTTAATGAGTGAGTATGAGCGGTTTGTCAGCGATCGGGTGGAACTCCTGTGCCGTCAGACAGGAGAAAAGAGCATTGATTGAGGGTTAGGCCGTCACACCGTTCAATCAGCGCAGTGAGTATTTTGCGAAGATCAGGCTGGAACTTTGTTTTCAAATTGTGAGCAAAGGAGTGCAACCTCTGAGTTCGGCTCGCTGTTTTGCTTAATGAGTGAGTATGAGCGGTTTGTCAGCGATCGGGTGGAACTCCTGTGCCGTCAGACAGGAGAAAAGAGCATTGATTGAGGGTTAGGCCGTCACACCGTTCAATCAGCGCAGTGAGCAATTTGCGAAGATCAGGCTGGAACTTTGTTTTCAAATTGTGAGCAAAGGAGTGCAACCTCTGAGTTCGGCTCGCTGTTTTGCTTAATGAGTGAGTATGAGCGGTTTGTCAGCGATCGGGTGGAACTCCTGTGCCGTCAGACAGGAGAAAAGAGCATTGATTGAGGGTTAGGCCGTCACACCGTTCAATCAGCGCAGTGAGTATTTTGCGAAGATCAGGCTGGAACTTTGTTTTCAAATTGTGAGCAAAGGAGTGCAACCTCTGAGTTCGGCTTGCTGTTTTGCTTAATGAGTGAGTATGAGCGGTTTGTCAGCGATCGGGTGGAACTCCTGTGCCGTCAGACAGGAGAAAAGAGCATTGATTGAGGGTTAGGCCGTCACACCGCTCAATCAGCGCAGTGAGTATTTTGCGAAGATCAGGCTGGAACTTTGTTTTCAAATTGTGAGCAAAGGAGTGCAACCTCTGAGTTCGGCTCGCTGTTTTGCTTAATGAGTGAGTATGAGCGGTTTGTCAGCGATCGGGTGGAACTCCTGTGCCGTCAGACAGGAGAAAAGAGCATTGATTGAGGGTTAGGCCGTCACACCGTTCAATCAGCGCAGTGAGTATTTTGCGAAGATCAGGCTGGAACTTTGTTTTCAAATTGTGAGCAAAGGAGTGCAACCTCTGAGTTCGGCTCGCTGTTTTGCTTAATGAGTGAGTATGAGCGGTTTGTCAGCGATCGGGTGGAACTCCTGTGCCGTCAGACAGGAGAAAAGAGCATTGATTGAGGGTTAGGCCGTCACACCGTTCAATCAGCGCAGTGAGCAATTTGCGAAGATCAGGCTGACACTTTGTTTTTAAATTGTGAGCAAAAGAGTGCAGCCTCTGCGTTCGGCTCGCTGTTTTGCTTAATGAGTGTGTATAAACGGTTTGTTAGAGATCGGGTGGAACTCCTGTGCCGTCCGACAAGAGAAAAAAGCATTGATTGAGGGTTAGGCCGTCATACGGTTCAATCAGCGAAGTGAGTATTTTGCGAAGATCAGGCTGGCACTTTGTTTTCAAATTGTGAGAAAGGAGTGCAACCTCTGAGTTCGGCTCGCTGTTTTGCTTAATGAGTGAGTATGAGCGGTTTGTCAGCGATCGGGTGGAACTCCTGTGCCGTCAGACAGGAGAAAAGAGCATTGATTGAGGGTTAGGCCGTCACACCGTTCAATCAGCGCAGTGAGCAATTTGCGAAGATCAGGCTGACACTTTGTTTTTAAATTGTGAGCAAAAGAGTGCAGCCTCTGCGTTCGGCTCGCTGTTTTGCTTAATGAGTGTGTATAAACGGTTTGTTAGAGATCGGGTGGAACTCCTGTGCCGTCCGACAAGAGAAAAAAGCATTGATTGAGGGTTAGGCCGTCATACGGTTCAATCAGCGAAGTGAGTATTTTGCGAAGATCAGGCTGGCACTTTGTTTTCAAATTGTGAGAAAGGAGTGCAACCTCTGAGTTCGGCTCGCTGTTTTGCTTAATGAGTGAGTATGAGCGGTTTGTCAGCGATCGGGTGGAACTCCTGTGCCGTCAGACAGGAGAAAAGAGCATTGATTGAGGGTTAGGCCGTCACACCGTTCAATCAGCGCAGTGAGCAATTTGCGAAGATCAGGCTGACACTTTGTTTTTAAATTGTGAGCAAAAGAGTGCAGCCTCTGCGTTCGGCTCGCTGTTTTGCTTAATGAGTGTGTATAAACGGTTTGTTAGAGATCGGGTGGAACTCCAGTGCCGTCCGACAAGAGAAAAAAGCATTGATTGAGGGTTAGGCCGTCATACGGTTCAATCAGCGAAGTGAGTATTTTGCGAAGATCAGGCTGGCACTTTGTTTTCAAATTGTGAGAAAGGAGTGCAACCTCTGAGTTCGGCTCGCTGTTTTGCTTAATGAGTGAGTATGAGCGGTTTGTCAGCGATCGGGTGGAACTCCTGTGCCGTCAGACAGGAGAAAAGAGCATTGATTGAGGGTTAGGCCGTCACACCGTTCAATCAGCGCAGTGAGCAATTTGCGAAGATCAGGCTGACACTTTGTTTTTAAATTGTGAGCAAAAGAGTGCAGCCTCTGCGTTCGGCTCGCTGTTTTGCTTAATGAGTGTGTATAAACGGTTTGTTAGAGATCGGGTGGAACTCCTGTGCCGTCCGACAAGAGAAAAAAGCATTGATTGAGGGTTAGGCCGTCATACGGTTCAATCAGCGAAGTGAGTATTTTGCGAAGATCAGGCTGGCACTTTGTTTTCGAATTGTGAGCAAAGGAGTGCAACCTCTGCGTTCGGCTCGCTGTTTTGCTTAATTAGTGATTACGGGCGACTTGTCAGCGATCGGGTGGAACTCCTGTGCCGTCAGACAGGAGAAAAGAGCATTGATTGAGGGTTAGGCCGTCACACCGTTCAATCAGCGCAGTGAGCAATTTGCGAAGATCAGGCTGGCACTTTGTTTTTAAATTGTGAGCAAAAGAGTGCAGCCTCTGCGTTCGGCTCGCTGTTTTGCTTAATGAGTGTGTATAAACGGTTTGTTAGAGATCGGGTGGAACTCCTGTGCCGTCCGACAAGAGAAAAAAGCATTGATTGAGGGTTAGGCCGTCATACGGTTCAATCAGCGAAGTGAGTATTTTGCGAAGATCAGGCTGGCACTTTGTTTTCAAATTGTGAGCAAAGGAGTGCAACCTCTGCGTTCGGCTCGCTGTTTTGCTTAATTAGTGATTACGGGCGATCTGTCAGCGATCGGGTGGAACTCCTGTGCCGTCAGACAGGAGAAAAGAGCATTGATTGAGGGTTAGGCCGTCACACCGTTCAATCAGCGCAGTGAGCAATTTGCGAAGATCAGGCTGGCACTTTGTTTTTAAATTGTGAGCAAAAGAGTGCAGCCTCTGCGTTCGGCTCGCTGTTTTGCTTAATGAGTGTGTATAAACGGTTTGTTAGAGATCGGGTGGAACTCCTGTGCCGTCCGACAAGAGAAAAAAGCATTGATTGAGGGTTAGGCCGTCATACGGTTCAATCAGCGAAGTGAGTATTTTGCGAAGATCAGGCTGGCACTTTGTTTTCAAATTGTGAGCAAAGGAGTGCAACCTCTGCGTTCGGCTCGCTGTTTTGCTTAATTAGTGATTACGGGCGACTTGTCAGCGATCGGGTGGAACTCCTGTGCCGTCAGACAGGAGAAAAGAGCATTGATTGAGGGTTAGGCCGTCACACCGTTCAATCAGCGCAGTGAGCAATTTGCGAAGATCAGGCTGGCACTTTGTTTTTAAATTGTGAGCAAAAGAGTGCAGCCTCTGCGTTCGGCTCGCTGTTTTGCTTAATGAGTGTGTATAAACGGTTTGTTAGAGATCGGGTGGAACTCCAGTGCCGTCCGACAAGAGAAAAAAGCATTGATTGAGGGTTAGGCCGTCATACGGTTCAATCAGCGAAGTGAGTATTTTGCGAAGATCAGGCTGGCACTTTGTTTTTAAATTGTGAGCAAAGGAGTGCAACCTCTGCGTTCGGCTCGCTGTTTTGCTTAATTAGTGATTACGGGCGATCTGTCAGCGATCGGGTGGAACTCCTGTGCCGTCAGACAGGAGAAAAGAGCATTGATTGAGGGTTAGGCCGTCACACCGTTCAATCAGCGCAGTGAGCAATTTGCGAAGATCAGGCTGGCACTTTGTTTTTAAATTGTGAGCAAAAGAGTGCAGCCTCTGCGTTCGGCTCGCTGTTTTGCTTAATGAGTGTGTATAAACGGTTTGTTAGAGATCGGGTGGAACTCCTGTGCCGTCCGACAAGAGAAAAAAGCATTGATTGAGGGTTAGGCCGTCATACGGTTCAATCAACGAAGTGAGTATTTTGCGAAGATCAGGCTGGCACTTTGTTTTCAAATTGTGAGCAAAGGAGTGCAACCTCTGCGTTCGGCTCGCTGTTTTGCTTAATTAGTGATTACGGGCGACTTGTCAGCGATCGGGTGGAACTCCTGTGCCGTCAGACAGGAGAAAAGAGCATTGATTGAGGGTTAGGCCGTCACACCGTTCAATCAGCGCAGTGAGCAATTTGCGAAGATCAGGCTGGCACTTTGTTTTTAAATTGTGAGCAAAAGAGTGCAGCCTCTGCGTTCGGCTCGCTGTTTTGCTTAATGAGTGTGTATAAACGGTTTGTTAGAGATCGGGTGGAACTCCTGTGCCGTCCGACAAGAGAAAAAAGCATTGATTGAGGGTTAGGCCGTCATACGGTTCAATCAACGAAGTGAGTATTTTGCGAAGATCAGGCTGGCACTTTGTTTTTAAATTGTGAGCAAAGGAGTGCAACCTCTGCGTTCGGCTCGCTGTTTTGCTTAATTAGTGATTACGGGCGACTTGTCAGCGATCGGGTGGAACTCCTGTGCCGTCAGACAGGAGAAAAGAGCATTGATTGAGGGTTAGGCCGTCACACCGTTCAATCAGCGCAGTGAGCAATTTGCGAAGATCAGGCTGGCACTTTGTTTTTAAATTGTGAGCAAAAGAGTGCAGCCTCTGCGTTCGGCTCGCTGTTTTGCTTAATGAGTGTGTATAAACGGTTTGTTAGAGATCGGGTGGAACTCCTGTGCCGTCCGACAAGAGAAAAAAGCATTGATTGAGGGTTAGGCCGTCATACGGTTCAATCAACGAAGTGAGTATTTTGCGAAGATCAGGCTGGCACTTTGTTTTCAAATTGTGAGCAAAGGAGTGCAACCTCTGCGTTCGGCTCGCTGTTTTGCTTAATTAGTGATTACGGGCGACTTGTCAGCGATCGGGTGGAACTCCTGTGCCGTCAGACAGGAGAAAAGAGCATTGATTGAGGGTTAGGCCGTCACACCGTTCAATCAGCGCAGTGAGCAATTTGCGAAGATCAGGCTGGCACTTTGTTTTTAAATTGTGAGCAAAAGAGTGCAGCCTCTGCGTTCGGCTCGCTGTTTTGCTTAATGAGTGTGTATAAACGGTTTGTTAGAGATCGGGTGGAACTCCTGTGCCGTCCGACAAGAGAAAAAAGCATTGATTGAGGGTTAGGCCGTCATACGGTTCAATCAGCGAAGTGAGTATTTTGCGAAGATCAGGCTGGCACTTTGTTTTCAAATTGTGAGCAAAAGAGTGCAACCTCTGCGTTCGGCTCGCTGTTTTGCTTAATTAGTGATTACGGGCGACTTGTCAGCGATCGGGTGGAACTCCTGTGCCGTCAGACAGGAGAAAAGAGCATTGATTGAGGGTTAGGCCGTCACACCGTTCAATCAGCGCAGTGAGTATTTTGCGAAGATCAGGCTGGAACTTTGTTTTCAAATTGTGAGAAAGGAGTGCAACCTCTGCGTTCGGCTCGCTGTTTTGCTTAATTAGTGATTACGGGCGATCTGTCAGCGATCGGGTGGAACTCCTGTGCCGTCAGACAGGAGAAAAGAGCATTGATTGAGGGTTAGGCCGTCACACCGTTCAATCAGCGCAGTGAGTATTTTGCGAAGATCAGGCTGGCACTTTGTTTTCAAATTGTGAGCAAAGGAGTGCAACCTCTGCGTTCGGCTCGCTGTTTTGCTTAATTAGTGATTACGGGCGATCTGTCAGCGATCGGGTGGAACTCCTGTGCCGTCAGACAGGAGAAAAGAGCATTGATTGAGGGTTAGGCCGTCACACCGTTCAATCAGCGCAGTGAGCAATTTGCGAAGATCAGGCTGGCACTTTGTTTTTAAATTGTGAGCAAAAGAGTGCAGCCTCTGCGTTCGGCTCGCTGTTTTGCTTAATGAGTGTGTATAAACGGTTTGTTAGAGATCGGGTGGAACTCCTGTGCCGTCCGACAAGAGAAAAAAGCATTGATTGAGGGTTAGGCCGTCACACCGTTCAATCAGCGAAGTGAGTATTTTGCGAAGATCAGGCTGGCACTTTGTTTTCAAATTGTGAGCAAAGGAGTGCAACCTCTGAGTTCGGCTCGCTGTTTTGCTTAATGAGTGTGTATAAACGGTTTGTTAGAGATCGGGTGGAACTCCAGTGCCGTCCGACAAGAGAAAAAAGCATTGATTGAGGGTTAGGCCGTCACACCGTTCAATCAGCGAAGTGAGTATTTTGCGGAGATCAGGCTGGCACTTTGTTTTTAAATTGTGAGCAAAAGAGTGCAGCCTCTGCGTTCGGCTCGCTGTTTTGCTTAATGAGTGTGTATAAACGGTTTGTTAGAGATCGGGTGGAACTCCAGTGCCGTCCGACAAGAGAAAAAAGCATTGATTGAGGGTTAGGCCGTCACACCGTTCAATCAGCGAAGTGAGTATTTTGCGAAGATCAGGCTGGCACTTTGTTTTCAAATTGTGAGCAAAGGAGTGCAACCTCTGAGTTCGGCTCGCTGTTTTGCTTAATGAGTGTGTATAAACGGTTTGTTAGAGATCGGGTGGAACTCCAGTGCCGTCCGACAAGAGAAAAAAGCATTGATTGAGGGTTAGGCCGTCACACCGTTCAATCAGCGAAGTGAGTATTTTGCGAAGATCAGGCTGGCACTTTGTTTTCAAATTGTGAGCAAAGGAGTGCAACCTCTGAGTTCGGCTCGCTGTTTTGCTTAATGAGTGTGTATAAACGGTTTGTTAGAGATCGGGTGGAACTCCAGTGCCGTCCGACAAGAGAAAAAAGCATTGATTGAGGGTTAGGCCGTCACACCGTTCAATCAGCGAAGTGAGTATTTTGCGAAGATCAGGCTGGCACTTTGTTTTCAAATTGTGAGCAAAGGAGTGCAACCTCTGCGTTCGGCTCGCTGTTTTGCTTAATTAGTGATTACGGGCGATCTGTCAGCGATCGGGTGGAACTCCTGTGCCGTCAGACAGGAGAAAAGAGCATTGATTGAGGGTTAGGCCGTCACACCGTTCAATCAGCGCAGTGAGTATTTTGCGAAGATCAGGCTGGAACTTTGTTTTCAAATTGTGAGCAAAAGAGTGCAACCTCTGCGTTCGGCTCGCTGTTTTGCTTAATTAGTGATTACGGGCGATCTGTCAGCGATCGGGTGGAACTCCTGTGCCGTCAGACAGGAGAAAAGAGCATTGATTGAGGGTTAGGCCGTCACACCGTTCAATCAGCGCAGTGAGCAATTTGCGAAGATCAGGCTGGCACTTTGTTTTTAAATTGTGAGCAAAAGAGTGCAGCCTCTGCGTTCGGCTCGCTGTTTTGCTTAATGAGTGTGTATAAACGGTTTGTTAGAGATCGGGTGGAACTCCTGTGCCGTCCGACAAGAGAAAAAAGCATTGATTGAGGGTTAGGCCGTCATACGGTTCAATCAACGAAGTGAGTATTTTGCGAAGATCAGGCTGGCACTTTGTTTTTAAATTGTGAGCAAAAGAGTGCAGCCTCTGCGTTCGGCTCGCTGTTTTGCTTAATGAGTGTGTATAAACGGTTTGTTAGAGATCGGGTGGAACTCCTGTGCCGTCCGACAAGAGAAAAAAGCATTGATTGAGGGTTAGGCCGTCATACGGTTCAATCAGCGAAGTGAGTATTTTGCGAAGATCAGGCTGGCACTTTGTTTTCAAATTGTGAGCAAAGGAGTGCAACCTCTGCGTTCGGCTCGCTGTTTTGCTTAATGAGTGTGTATAAACGGTTTGTTAGAGATCGGGTGGAACTCCTGTGCCGTCCGACAAGAGAAAAAAGCATTGATTGAGGGTTAGGCCGTCACACCGTTCAATCAGCGCAGTGAGTATTTTGCGAAGATCAGGCTGGCACTTTGTTTTCAAATTGTGAGCAAAGGAGTGCAACCTCTGCGTTCGGCTCGCTGTTTTGCTTAATTAGTGATTACGGGCGATCTGTCAGCGATCGGGTGGAACTCCTGTGCCGTCAGACAGGAGAAAAGAGCATTGATTGAGGGTTAGGCCGTCACACCGTTCAATCAGCGCAGTGAGCAATTTGCGAAGATCAGGCTGGCACTTTGTTTTTAAATTGTGAGCAAAAGAACGCAGCCTCTGCGTTCGGCTCGCTGTTTTGCTTAATGAGTGTGTATAAACGGTTTGTTAGAGATCGGGTGGAACTCCTGTGCCGTCCGACAAGAGAAAAAAGCATTGATTGAGGGTTAGGCCGTCATACGGTTCAATCAACGAAGTGAGTATTTTGCGAAGATCAGGCTGGCACTTTGTTTTCAAATTGTGAGCAAAGGAGTGCTACCTCTGCGTTCGGCTCGCTGTTTTGCTTAATGAGTGTGTATAAACGGTTTGTTAGAGATCGGGTGGAACTCCTGTGCCGTCCGACAAGAGAAAAAAGCATTGATTGAGGGTTAGGCCGTCACACCGTTCAATCAGCGAAGTGAGTATTTTGCGAAGATCAGGCTGGCACTTTGTTTTCAAATTGTGAGCAAAGGAGTGCAACCTCTGCGTTCGGCTCGCTGTTTTGCTTAATGAGTGTGTATAAACGGTTTGTTAGAGATCGGGTGGAACTCCTGTGCCGTCCGACAAGAGAAAAAAGCATTGATTGAGGGTTAGGCCGTCACACCGTTCAATCAGCGCAGTGAGCAATTTGCGAAGATCAGGCTGGCACTTTGTTTTTAAATTGTGAGCAAAAGAACGCAGCCTCTGCGTTCGGCTCGCTGTTTTGCTTAATGAGTGTGTATAAACGGTTTGTTAGAGATCGGGTGGAACTCCTGTGCCGTCCGACAAGAGAAAAAAGCATTGATTGAGGGTTAGGCCGTCATACGGTTCAATCAACGAAGTGAGTATTTTGCGAAGATCAGGCTGGCACTTTGTTTTCAAATTGTGAGCAAAGGAGTGCTACCTCTGCGTTCGGCTCGCTGTTTTGCTTAATGAGTGTGTATAAACGGTTTGTTAGAGATCGGGTGGAACTCCTGTGCCGTCCGACAAGAGAAAAAAGCATTGATTGAGGGTTAGGCCGTCACACCGTTCAATCAGCGAAGTGAGTATTTTGCGAAGATCAGGCTGGCACTTTGTTTTCAAATTGTGAGCAAAGGAGTGCAACCTCTGCGTTCGGCTCGCTGTTTTGCTTAATGAGTGTGTATAAACGGTTTGTTAGAGATCGGGTGGAACTCCTGTGCCGTCCGACAAGAGAAAAAAGCATTGATTGAGGGTTAGGCCGTCACACCGTTCAATCAGCGCAGTGAGCAATTTGCGAAGATCAGGCTGGCACTTTGTTTTTAAATTGTGAGCAAAAGAACGCAGCCTCTGCGTTCGGCTCGCTGTTTTGCTTAATGAGTGTGTATAAACGGTTTGTTAGAGATCGGGTGGAACTCCTGTGCCGTCCGACAAGAGAAAAAAGCATTGATTGAGGGTTAGGCCGTCATACGGTTCAATCAACGAAGTGAGTATTTTGCGAAGATCAGGCTGGCACTTTGTTTTCAAATTGTGAGCAAAGGAGTGCTACCTCTGCGTTCGGCTCGCTGTTTTGCTTAATGAGTGTGTATAAACGGTTTGTTAGAGATCGGGTGGAACTCCTGTGCCGTCCGACAAGAGAAAAAAGCATTGATTGAGGGTTAGGCCGTCACACCGTTCAATCAGCGAAGTGAGTATTTTGCGAAGATCAGGCTGGCACTTTGTTTTCAAATTGTGAGCAAAGGAGTGCAACCTCTGCGTTCGGCTCGCTGTTTTGCTTAATTAGTGATTACGGGCGATCTGTCAGCGATCGGGTGGAACTCCTGTGCCGTCAGACAGGAGAAAAGAGCATTGATTGAGGGTTAGGCCGTCACACCGTTCAATCAGCGCAGTGAGTATTTTGCGAAGATCAGGCTGGCACTTTGTTTTCAAATTGTGAGCAAAGGAGTGCAACCTCTGCGTTCGGCTCGCTGTTTTGCTTAATTAGTGATTACGGGCGATCTGTCAGCGATCGGGTGGAACTCCTGTGCCGTCAGACAGGAGAAAAGAGCATTGATTGAGGGTTAGGCCGTCACACCGTTCAATCAGCGCAGTGAGCAATTTGCGAAGATCAGGCTGGCACTTTGTTTTTAAATTGTGAGCAAAAGAGTGCAGCCTCTGCGTTCGGCTCGCTGTTTTGCTTAATGAGTGTGTATAAACGGTTTGTTAGAGATCGGGTGGAACTCCTGTGCCGTCCGACAAGAGAAAAAAGCATTGATTGAGGGTTAGGCCGTCATACGGTTCAATCAACGAAGTGAGTATTTTGCGAAGATCAGGCTGGCACTTTGTTTTCAAATTGTGAGCAAAGGAGTGCAACCTCTGCGTTCGGCTCGCTGTTTTGCTTAATTAGTGATTACGGGCGACTTGTCAGCGATCGGGTGGAACTCCTGTGCCGTCAGACAGGAGAAAAGAGCATTGATTGAGGGTTAGGCCGTCACACCGTTCAATCAGCGCAGTGAGCAATTTGCGAAGATCAGGCTGGCACTTTGTTTTTAAATTGTGAGCAAAAGAGTGCAGCCTCTGCGTTCGGCTCGCTGTTTTGCTTAATGAGTGTGTATAAACGGTTTGTTAGAGATCGGGTGGAACTCCAGTGCCGTCCGACAAGAGAAAAAAGCATTGATTGAGGGTTAGGCCGTCATACGGTTCAATCAACGAAGTGAGTATTTTGCGAAGATCAGGCTGGCACTTTGTTTTCAAATTGTGAGCAAAGGAGTGCAACCTCTGCGTTCGGCTCGCTGTTTTGCTTAATTAGTGATTACGGGCGACTTGTCAGCGATCGGGTGGAACTCCTGTGCCGTCAGACAGGAGAAAAGAGCATTGATTGAGGGTTAGGCCGTCACACCGTTCAATCAGCGCAGTGAGTATTTTGCGAAGATCAGGGTGGCACTTTGTTTTCAAATTGTGAGCAAAGGAGTGCAACCTCTGCGTTCGGCTCGCTGTTTTGCTTAATTAGTGATTACGGGCGATCTGTCAGCGATCGGGTGGAACTCCTGTGCCGTCAGACAGGAGAAAAGAGCATTGATTGAGGGTTAGGCCGTCACACCGTTCAATCAGCGCAGTGAGCAATTTGCGAAGATCAGGCTGGCACTTTGTTTTTAAATTGTGAGCAAAAGAGTGCAGCCTCTGCGTTCGGCTCGCTGTTTTGCTTAATGAGTGTGTATAAACGGTTTGTTAGAGATCGGGTGGAACTCCTGTGCCGTCCGACAAGAGAAAAAAGCATTGATTGAGGGTTAGGCCGTCATACGGTTCAATCAACGAAGTGAGTATTTTGCGAAGATCAGGCTGGCACTTTGTTTTCAAATTGTGAGCAAAGGAGTGCAACCTCTGCGTTCGGCTCGCTGTTTTGCTTAATTAGTGATTACGGGCGACTTGTCAGCGATCGGGTGGAACTCCTGTGCCGTCAGACAGGAGAAAAGAGCATTGATTGAGGGTTAGGCCGTCACACCGTTCAATCAGCGCAGTGAGCAATTTGCGAAGATCAGGCTGGCACTTTGTTTTTAAATTGTGAGCAAAAGAGTGCAGCCTCTGCGTTCGGCTCGCTGTTTTGCTTAATGAGTGTGTATAAACGGTTTGTTAGAGATCGGGTGGAACTCCAGTGCCGTCCGACAAGAGAAAAAAGCATTGATTGAGGGTTAGGCCGTCATACGGTTCAATCAACGAAGTGAGTATTTTGCGAAGATCAGGCTGGCACTTTGTTTTCAAATTGTGAGCAAAGGAGTGCAACCTCTGCGTTCGGCTCGCTGTTTTGCTTAATTAGTGATTACGGGCGACTTGTCAGCGATCGGGTGGAACTCCTGTGCCGTCAGACAGGAGAAAAGAGCATTGATTGAGGGTTAGGCCGTCACACCGTTCAATCAGCGCAGTGAGTATTTTGCGAAGATCAGGGTGGCACTTTGTTTTCAAATTGTGAGCAAAGGAGTGCAACCTCTGCGTTCGGCTCGCTGTTTTGCTTAATTAGTGATTACGGGCGATCTGTCAGCGATCGGGTGGAACTCCTGTGCCGTCAGACAGGAGAAAAGAGCATTGATTGAGGGTTAGGCCGTCACACCGTTCAATCAGCGCAGTGAGCAATTTGCGAAGATCAGGCTGGCACTTTGTTATTAAATTGTGAGCAAAAGAGTGCAGCCTCTGCGTTCGGCTCGCTGTTTTGCTTAATGAGTGTGTATAAACGGTTTGTTAGAGATCGGGTGGAACTCCTGTGCCGTCCGACAAGAGAAAAAAGCATTGATTGAGGGTTAGGCCGTCACACCGTTCAATCAGCGAAGTGAGTATTTTGCGAAGATCAGGCTGGCACTTTGTTTTCAAATTGTGAGAAAGGAGTGCAACCTCTGAGTTCGGCTCGCTGTTTTGCTTAATGAGTGTGTATAAACGGTTTGTTAGAGATCGGGTGGAACTCCAGTGCCGTCCGACAAGAGAAAAAAGCATTGATTGAGGGTTAGGCCGTCACACCGTTCAATCAGCGAAGTGAGTATTTTGCGAAGATCAGGCTGGAACTTTGTTTTCAAATTGTGAGAAAGGAGTGCAACCTCTGAGTTCGGCTCGCTGTTTTGCTTAATGAGTGTGTATAAACGGTTTGTTAGAGATCGGGTGGAACTCCTGTGCCGTCCGACAAGAGAAAAAAGCATTGATTGAGGGTTAGGCCGTCATACGGTTCAATCAACGAAGTGAGTATTTTGCGAAGATCAGGCTGGCACTTTGTTTTCAAATTGTGAGAAAGGAGTGCAACCTCTGAGTTCGGCTCGCTGTTTTGCTTAATGAGTGTGTATAAACGGTTTGTTAGAGATCGGGTGGAACTCCAGTGCCGTCCGACAAGAGAAAAAAGCATTGATTGAGGGTTAGGCCGTCACACCGTTCAATCAGCGAAGTGAGTATTTTGCGAAGATCAGGCTGGCACTTTGTTTTCAAATTGTGAGAAAGGAGTGCAACCTCTGAGTTCGGCTCGCTGTTTTGCTTAATGAGTGTGTATAAACGGTTTGTTAGAGATCGGGTGGAACTCCAGTGCCGTCCGACAAGAGAAAAAAGCATTGATTGAGGGTTAGGCCGTCATACGGTTCAATCAGCGAAGTGAGTATTTTGCGAAGATCAGGCTGGCACTTTGTTTTCAAATTGTGAGAAAGGAGTGCAACCTCTGAGTTCGGCTCGCTGTTTTGCTTAATTAGTGATTACGGGCGATCTGTCAGCGATCGGGTGGAACTCCTGTGCCGTCAGACAGGAGAAAAGAGCATTGATTGAGGGTTAGGCCGTCACACCGTTCAATCAGCGCAGTGAGCAATTTGCGAAGATCAGGCTGGCACTTTGTTTTTAAATTGTGAGCAAAAGAGTGCAGCCTCTGCGTTCGGCTCGCTGTTTTGCTTAATGAGTGTGTATAAACGGTTTGTTAGAGATCGGGTGGAACTCCTGTGCCGTCCGACAAGAGAAAAAAGCATTGATTGAGGGTTAGGCCGTCACACCGTTCAATCAGCGAAGTGAGTATTTTGCGAAGATCAGGCTGGCACTTTGTTTTCAAATTGTGAGAAAGGAGTGCAACCTCTGAGTTCGGCTCGCTGTTTTGCTTAATGAGTGTGTATAAACGGTTTGTTAGAGATCGGGTGGAACTCCAGTGCCGTCCGACAAGAGAAAAAAGCATTGATTGAGGGTTAGGCCGTCATACGGTTCAATCAGCGAAGTGAGTATTTTGCGAAGATCAGGCTGGCACTTTGTTTTCAAATTGTGAGCAAAGGAGTGCAACCTCTGCGTTCGGCTCGCTGTTTTGCTTAATTAGTGATTACGGGCGATCTGTCAGCGATCGGGTGGAACTCCTGTGCCGTCAGACAGGAGAAAAGAGCATTGATTGAGGGTTAGGCCGTCACACCGTTCAATCAGCGCAGTGAGCAATTTGCGAAGATCAGGCTGGCACTTTGTTTTTAAATTGTGAGCAAAAGAGTGCAGCCTCTGCGTTCGGCTCGCTGTTTTGCTTAATGAGTGTGTATAAACGGTTTGTTAGAGATCGGGTGGAACTCCTGTGCCGTCCGACAAGAGAAAAAAGCATTGATTGAGGGTTAGGCCGTCACACCGTTCAATCAGCGAAGTGAGTATTTTGCGAAGATCAGGCTGGCACTTTGTTTTCAAATTGTGAGAAAGGAGTGCAACCTCTGAGTTCGGCTCGCTGTTTTGCTTAATGAGTGTGTATAAACGGTTTGTTAGAGATCGGGTGGAACTCCTGTGCCGTCCGACAAGAGAAAAAAGCATTGATTGAGGGTTAGGCCGTCACACCGTTCAATCAGCGAAGTGAGTATTTTGCGAAGATCAGGCTGGCACTTTGTTTTCAAATTGTGAGAAAGGAGTGCAACCTCTGAGTTCGGCTCGCTGTTTTGCTTAATGAGTGTGTATAAACGGTTTGTTAGAGATCGGGTGGAACTCCAGTGCCGTCCGACAAGAGAAAAAAGCATTGATTGAGGGTTAGGCCGTCACACCGTTCAATCAGCGAAGTGAGTATTTTGCGAAGATCAGGCTGGAACTTTGTTTTCAAATTGTGAGAAAGGAGTGCAACCTCTGAGTTCGGCTCGCTGTTTTGCTTAATGAGTGTGTATAAACGGTTTGTTAGAGATCGGGTGGAACTCCAGTGCCGTCCGACAAGAGAAAAAAGCATTGATTGAGGGTTAGGCCGTCATACGGTTCAATCAACGAAGTGAGTATTTTGCGAAGATCAGGCTGGCACTTTGTTTTCAAATTGTGAGAAAGGAGTGCAACCTCTGAGTTCGGCTCGCTGTTTTGCTTAATGAGTGTGTATAAACGGTTTGTTAGAGATCGGGTGGAACTCCAGTGCCGTCCGACAAGAGAAAAAAGCATTGATTGAGGGTTAGGCCGTCATACGGTTCAATCAGCGAAGTGAGTATTTTGCGAAGATCAGGCTGGCACTTTGTTTTCAAATTGTGAGAAAGGAGTGCAACCTCTGAGTTCGGCTCGCTGTTTTGCTTAATGAGTGTGTATAAACGGTTTGTTAGAGATCGGGTGGAACTCCAGTGCCGTCCGACAAGAGAAAAAAGCATTGATTGAGGGTTAGGCCGTCATACGGTTCAATCAGCGAAGTGAGTATTTTGCGAAGATCAGGCTGGCACTTTGTTTTCAAATTGTGAGAAAGGAGTGCAACCTCTGAGTTCGGCTCGCTGTTTTGCTTAATGAGTGTGTATAAACGGTTTGTTAGAGATCGGGTGGAACTCCAGTGCCGTCCGACAAGAGAAAAAAGCATTGATTGAGGGTTAGGCCGTCATACGGTTCAATCAACGAAGTGAGTATTTTGCGAAGATCAGGCTGGCACTTTGTTTTCAAATTGTGAGAAAGGAGTGCAACCTCTGAGTTCGGCTCGCTGTTTTGCTTAATGAGTGTGTATAAACGGTTTGTTAGAGATCGGGTGGAACTCCAGTGCCGTCCGACAAGAGAAAAAAGCATTGATTGAGGGTTAGGCCGTCACACCGTTCAATCAGCGAAGTGAGTATTTTGCGAAGATCAGGCTGGCACTTTGTTTTCAAATTGTGAGAAAGGAGTGCAACCTCTGAGTTCGGCTCGCTGTTTTGCTTAATGAGTGTGTATAAACGGTTTGTTAGAGATCGGGTGGAACTCCAGTGCCGTCCGACAAGAGAAAAAAGCATTGATTGAGGGTTAGGCCGTCATACGGTTCAATCAACGAAGTGAGTATTTTGCGAAGATCAGGCTGGCACTTTGTTTTCAAATTGTGAGCAAAGGAGTGCAACCTCTGCGTTCGGCTCGCTGTTTTGCTTAATTAGTGATTACGGGCGACTTGTCAGCGATCGGGTGGAACTCCTGTGCCGTCAGACAGGAGAAAAGAGCATTGATTGAGGGTTAGGCCGTCACACCGTTCAATCAGCGCAGTGAGCAATTTGCGAAGATCAGGCTGGCACTTTGTTTTTAAATTGTGAGCAAAAGAGTGCAGCCTCTGCGTTCGGCTCGCTGTTTTGCTTAATGAGTGTGTATAAACGGTTTGTTAGAGATCGGGTGGAACTCCTGTGCCGTCCGACAAGAGAAAAAAGCATTGATTGAGGGTTAGGCCGTAATACGGTTCAATCAGCGAAGTGAGTATTTTGCGAAGATCAGGCTGGCACTTTGTTTTCAAATTGTGAGCAAAGGAGTGCAACCTCTGAGTTCGGCTCGCTGTTTTGCTTAATTAGTGATTACGGGCGATCTGTCAGCGATCGGGTGGAACTCCTGTGCCGTCAGACAGGAGAAAAGAGCATTGATTGAGGGTTAGGCCGTCACACCGTTCAATCAGCGAAGTGAGTATTTTGCGAAGATCAGGCTGGAACTTTGTTTTCAAATTGTGAGAAAGGAGTGCAACCTCTGAGTTCGGCTCGCTGTTTTGCTTAATGAGTGTGTATAAACGGTTTGTTAGAGATCGGGTGGAACTCCAGTGCCGTCCGACAAGAGAAAAAAGCATTGATTGAGGGTTAGGCCGTAATACGGTTCAATCAGCGAAGTGAGTATTTTGCGAAGATCAGGCTGGCACTTTGTTTTCAAATTGTGAGCAAAGGAGTGCAACCTCTGAGTTCGGCTCGCTGTTTTGCTTAATTAGTGATTACGGGCGATCTGTCAGCGATCGGGTGGAACTCCTGTGCCGTCAGACAGGAGAAAAGAGCATTGATTGAGGGTTAGGCCGTCTCACGGTTCAATCAGCGCAGTGAGCATTTTGCGAAGATCAGGCTGGAAGTTTGTTTTCAAATTGTGAGAAAGGCGTGCAACCTCTGTGTTCGGCTCGCTGTTTTGCTTAATGAGTGTGTATAAACGGTTTGTTAGAGATCGGGTGGAACTCCAGTGCCGTCCGACAAGAGAAAAGAGCATTGATTGAGGGTTAGGTCGTCACACGGTTCAATCAGCGCAGTGAGCATTGTGCGAAGATCAGAATGGAACTTTGTTTTCAAATTGTGAGCAAAGGAGTGCAACCTCTGCGTTGGGCTCGCTGTTTTGCTTAATGAGTGAGTATGGGCGGTTTGTCAGCGATCGGGTGGAACTCCCGTGCCGCCAGACAGGAGAAAAGAGCATTGATTGAGGGTTAGGCCGTCATACGGTTCAATCAGCGCGGTGAGTATTTTGCGAAGATCAGGCTGGAACTTTGTTTTCAAATTGTGAGAAAGGAGTGCAACCTCTGAGTTCGGCTCGCTGTTTTGCTTAATGAGTGAGTATGGGCGGTTTGTCAGCGATCGGGTGGAACTCCTGTGCCGTCAAACAGGAGAAAAGAGCATTGATTGAGGGTTAGGTCGTCACACGGTTCAATCAGCGCAGTGAGCATTGTGCAAAGATCAGAATGGAACTTTGTTTTCAAATTGTGAGCAAAGGAGTGCAACCTCTGCGTTGGGCTCGCTGTTTTGCTTAATGAGTGAGTATGGGCGGTTTGTCAGCGATCGGGTGGAACTCCTGTGCCGTCAGACAGGAGAAAAGAGCATTGATCGAGGGTTATGCCGTCATACGGTTCAATCAGAGCAGTGAGTATTTTGCGAAGATCAGGCTGGCACTTTGTTTTCAAATTGTGAGCAAAAGAGTGCAACCTCTGCGTTCGGCTCGCTGTTTTGCTTAATTAGTGATTACGGGCGGTTTGTCAGCGATCGGGTGGAACTCCTGTGCCGTCAGACAGGAGAAAAGAGCATTGATTGAGGGTTATGCCGTCATACGGTTCAATCAGCGCAGTGAGCAATTTGCGAAGATCAGGCTGGCACTTTGTTTTCAAATTGTGAGCAAAAGAGTGCAACCTCTGCGTTCGGCTCGCTGTTTTGCTTAATGAGTGATTACGGGCGACTTGTCAGCGATCGGGTGGAACTCCTGTGCCGTCAGACAGGAGAAAACAGCATTGAATGAGCGTTAGGCCGTCACACGGTTCAATCAGCGCAGTGAGCATTGTGCGAAGATCAGAATGGAACTTTGTTTTCAAATTGTGAGCAAAAGAGTGCAACCTCTGCGTTGGGCTCGCTGTTTTGCTTAATGAGTGAGTATGGGCGGTGTGTCAGCGATCGGGTGGAACTCCTGTGCCGTCAGACAGGAGAAAACAGCATTGAATGAGGGTTAGGCCGTCACACGGTTCAAACAGCGCAGTGAACATTATGCGAAGATCAGGCTGGAACTTTGTGTTCAAATTGTGAGCAAAGGAGTGCAACCTCTGAGGTCGGCTCGCTGTTTTGCTTAATGAGTGAGTATGGGCGGTTTGTCAGCGATCGGGTGGAACTCCTGTGCCGTCAGACAGGAGAAAAGAGCATTGATTGAGGGCTAGGCCGTCACACCGTTCAATCAGCGCAGTGAGCAATTCGCGAAGATCAGGCTGGCACTTTGTTTTCAAATTGTGAGCAAAAGAGTGCAGCCTCTGCGTTCGGCTCGCTGTTTTGCTTAATGAGTGAGTATAGGCGGTTTGTCAGCGATCGGGTGGAACTCCTGTGCCGTCAGACAGGAGAAAAGAGCATTGATTGAGGGTTAGGCCGTCACACCGTTCAATCAGCGCAGTGAGCAATTTGCGAAGATCAGGCTGGCACTTTGTTTTCAAATTGTGAGCCAAAGAGTGCAACCTCTGCGTTGGGCTCGCTGTTTTGCTTAATGAGTGAGTATAGGCGGTTTGTCAGCGATCGGGTGGAACTCCTGTGCCGTCAGACAGGAGAAAAGAGCATTGATTGAGGGCTAGGCCGTCACACCGTTCAATCAGCGCAGTGAGCAATTCGCGAAGATCAGGCTGGCACTTTGTTTTCAAATTGTGAGCAAAAGAGTGCAGCCTCTGCGTTCGGCTCGCTGTTTTGCTTAATGAGTGAGTATGGGCGGTTTGTCAGCGATCGGGTGGAACTCCTGTGCCGTCAGACAGGAGAAAAGAGCATTGATTGAGGGTTAGGCCGTCACACCGTTCAATCAGCGCAGTGAGCAATTTGCGAAGATCAGGCTGGCACTTTGTTTTCAAATTGTGAGCCAAAGAGTGCAACCTCTGCGTTGGGCTCGCTGTTTTGCTTAATGAGTGAGTATAGGCGGTTTGTCAGCGATCGGGTGGAACTCCTGTGCCGTCAAACAGGAGAAAAGAGCATTGATTGAGGGTTAGGTCGTCACACGGTTCAATCAGCGCAGTGAGCAATGTGCGAAGATCAGAATGTAACTTTGTTTTCAAATTGTGAGCAAAGGAGTGCAGCCTCTGCGTTCGGCTCGCTGTTTGCTTAATGAGTGAGTATGGGCGGTTTGTCAGCGATCGGGTGGAACTCCTGTGCCGTCAGACAGGAGAAAAGAGCATTGATTGAGGGTTAGGCCGTCACACCGTTCAATCAGCGCAGTGAGCAATTTGCGAAGATCAGGCTGGCACTTTGGTTTCAAATTGTGAGCCAAAGAGTGCAACCTCTGCGTTGGGCTCGCTGTTTTGCTTAATGAGTGAGTATAGGCGGTTTGTCAGCGATCGGGTGAAACTCCTGTGCCGTCAGAGAGGAGAAAAGAGCATTGATTGAGGGCTAGGCCGTCACACCGTTCAATCAGCGCAGTGAGCAATTCGCGAAGATCAGGCTGGCACTTTGTTTTCAAATTGTGAGCAAAAGAGTGCAGCCTCTGCGTTCGGCTCGCTGTTTTGCTTAATGAGTGAGTATGGGCGGTTTGTCAGCGATCGGGTGGAACTCCTGTGCCGTCAGACAGTAGAAAAGAGCATTGATTGAGGGTTAGGCCGTCACACTGTTCAATCAGCGCAGTGAGCAATTTGCGAAGATCAGGCTGGCACTTTGTTTTCAAATTGTGAGCCAAAGAGTGCAACCTCTGCGTTTGGCTCCCTGTTTTGCTTAATGAGTGAGTATGGGCGGTTTGTCAGCGATCGGGTGGAACTCCCGTGCCGTCAGACAGGAGAAAAGAGCATTGATTGAGGGTTAGGCCGTCATACGGTTCAATCAGCGCGGTGAGTATTTTGCGAAGGTCAGGCTGGCACTTCGTTTTCAAATTGTGAGCAAAGGAGTGCAACCTTTGAGTTCGGCTTGCTGTTTTGCTTAATGAGTGATTACGGGCGATCTGTCAGCGATCGGGTGGAACTCCTGTGCAGTCCGACAGGAGAAAAGAGCATTGATTGAGGGTTAGGCCGTCTCACGGTTCAATCAGCGCAGTGAGCATTTTGCGAAGATCAGGCTGGAACTTTGTTTTCAAATTGTGAGAAAGGAGTGCAATCTCTGAGTTCGGCTCGCTGTTTTGCTTAATGAGTGAGTATGGGCGGTTTGTCAGCGATCGGGTGGAACTCCTGTGCCGTCAAACAGGAGAAAAGAGCATTGATTGAGGGTTAGGCCGTCATACGGTTCAATCAGCGCGGTGAGTATTTTGCGAAGGTCAGGCTGGCACTTCGTTTTCAAATTGTGAGCAAAGGAGTGCAACCTTTGAGTTCGGCTTGCTGTTTTGCTTAATGAGTGATACGGGCGATCTGTCACCGATCGGGTGGAACTCCTGTGCCGTCAGACAGGAGAAAAGAGCATTGATTGAGGGTTAGGCCGTCATACGGTTCAATCAGCGCGGTGAGTATTTTGCGAAGGTCAGGCTGGCACTTCGTTTTCAAATTGTGAGCAAAGGAGTGCAACCTTTGAGTTCGGCTTGCTGTTTTGCTTAATGAGTGATTACGGGCGATCTGTCAGCGATCGGGTGGAACTCCTGTGCAGTCCGACAGGAGAAAAGAGCATTGATTGAGGGTTAGGCCGTCTCACGGTTCAATCAGCGCAGTGAGCATTTTGCGAAGATCAGGCTGGAACTTTGTTTTCAAATTGTGAGAAAGGAGTGCAACCTCTGAGTTCGGCTCGCTGTTTTGCTTAATGAGTGAGTATGGGCGGTTTGTCAGCGATCGGGTGGAACTCCTGTGCCGTCAAACAGGAGAAAAGAGCATTGATTGAGGGTTAGGTCGTCACACGGTTCAATCAGCGCAGTGAGCATTGTGCGAAGATCAGAATGGAACTTTGTTTTCAAATTGTGAGCAAAGGAGTGCAACCTCTGCGTTGGGCTCGCTGTTTTGCTTAATGAGTGAGTATGGGCGGTTTGTCAGCGATCGGGCGGAACTCCTGTGCCGTCAGACAGGAGAAAAGAGCATTGATTGAGGGTTAGGCCGTCATACGGTTCAATCAGCGCGGTGAGTATTTTGCGAAGGTCAGGCTGGCACTTTGTTTTCAAATTGTGAGCAAAAGAGTGCAACCTCTGCGTTCGGCTCGCTGTTTTGCTTAATTAGTGATTACGGGCGACTTGTCAGCGATCGGGTGGAACTCCTGTGCCGTCAGACAGGAGAAAACAGCATTGAATGAGCGTTAGGCCGTCACACGGTTCAATCAGCGCAGTGAGCATTGTGCGAAGATCAGAATGGAACTTTGTTTTCAAATTGTGAGCAAAAGAGTGCAACCTCTGCGTTGGGCTCGCTGTTTTGCTTAATGAGTGAGTATGGGCGGTGTGTCAGCGATCGGGTGGAACTCCTGTGCCGTCAGACAGGAGAAAAGAGCATTGATTGAGGGTTATGCCGTCATACGGTTCAATCAGCGCAGTGAGCAATTTGCGAAGATCAGGCTGGCACTTTGTTTTCAAATTGTGAGCAAAAGAGTGCAACCTCTGCGTTCGGCTCGCTGTTTTGCTTAATGAGTGATTACGGGCGACTTGTCAGCGATCGGGTGGAACTCCTGTGCCGTCAGACAGGAGAAAACAGCATTGAATGAGCGTTAGGCCGTCACACGGTTCAATCAGCGCAGTGAGCAATTTGCGAAGGTCAGGCTGGCACTTTGTTTTCAAATTGTGAGCAAAGGAGTGCAACCTCTGCGTTGGGCTCGCTGTTTTGCTTAATGAGTGAGTATGGGCGGTTTGTCAGCGATCGGGTGGAACTCCTGTGCCGTCAGACAGGAGAAAAGAGCATTGATTGAGGGTTATGCCGTCATACGGTTCAATCAGCGCAGTGAGCAATTTGCGAAGATCAGGCTGGCACTTTGTTTTCAAATTGTGAGCAAAAGAGTGCAACCTCTGCGTTCGGCTCGCTGTTTTGCTTAATGAGTGATTACGGGCGACTTGTCAGCGATCGGGTGGAACTCCTGTGCCGTCAGACAGGAGAAAACAGCATTGAATGAGCGTTAGGCCGTCACACGGTTCAATCAGCGCAGTGAGCATTGTGCGAAGATCAGAATGGAACTTTGTTTTCAAATTGTGAGCAAAAGAGTGCAACCTCTGCGTTGGGCTCGCTGTTTTGCTTAATGAGTGAGTATGGGCGGTGTGTCAGCGATCGGGTGGAACTCCTGTGCCGTCAGACAGGAGAAAACAGCATTGAATGAGGGTTAGGCCGTCACACGGTTCAAACAGCGCAGTGAACATTATGCGAAGATCAGGCTGGAACTTTGTGTTCAAATTGTGAGCAAAGGAGTGGAACCTCTGAGGTCGGCTCGCTGTTTTGCTTAATGAGTGAGTATGGGCGGTTTGTCAGCGATCGGGTGGAACTCCTGTGCCGTCAGACAGGAGAAAAGAGCATTGATTGAGGGCTAGGCCGTCACACCGTTCAATCAGCGCAGTGAGCAATTCGCGAAGATCAGGCTGGCACTTTGTTTTCAAATTGTGAGCAAAAGAGTGCAGCCTCTGCGTTCGGCTCGCTGTTTTGCTTAATGAGTGAGTATAGGCGGTTTGTCAGCGATCGGGTGGAACTCCTGTGCCGTCAGACAGGAGAAAAGAGCATTGATTGAGGGTTAGGCCGTCACACCGTTCAATCAGCGCAGTGAGCAATTTGCGAAGATCAGGCTGGCACTTTGTTTTCAAATTGTGAGCCAAAGAGTGCAACCTCTGCGTTGGGCTCGCTGTTTTGCTTAATGAGTGAGTATAGGCGGTTTGTCAGCGATCGGGTGGAACTCCTGTGCCGTCAGACAGGAGAAAAGAGCATTGATTGAGGGCTAGGCCGTCACACCGTTCAATCAGCGCAGTGAGCAATTCGCGAAGATCAGGCTGGCACTTTGTTTTCAAATTGTGAGCAAAAGAGTGCAGCCTCTGCGTTCGGCTCGCTGTTTTGCTTAATGAGTGAGTATGGGCGGTTTGTCAGCGATCGGGTGGAACTCCTGTGCCGTCAGACAGGAGAAAAGAGCATTGATTGAGGGTTAGGCCGTCACACCGTTCAATCAGCGCAGTGAGCAATTTGCGAAGATCAGGCTGGCACTTTGTTTTCAAATTGTGAGCCAAAGAGTGCAACCTCTGCGTTGGGCTCGCTGTTTTGCTTAATGAGTGAGTATAGGCGGTTTGTCAGCGATCGGGTGGAACTCCTGTGCCGTCAAACAGGAGAAAAGAGCATTGATTGAGGGTTAGGTCGTCACACGGTTCAATCAGCGCAGTGAGCAATGTGCGAAGATCAGAATGGAACTTTGTTTTCAAATTGTGAGCAAAGGAGTGCAGCCTCTGCGTTCGGCTCGCTGTTTGCTTAATGAGTGAGTATGGGCGGTTTGTCAGCGATCGGGTGGAACTCCTGTGCCGTCAGACAGGAGAAAAGAGCATTGATTGAGGGTTAGGCCGTCACACCGTTCAATCAGCGCAGTGAGCAATTTGCGAAGATCAGGCTGGCACTTTGTTTTCAAATTGTGAGCCAAAGAGTGCAACCTCTGCGTTGGGCTCGCTGTTTTGCTTAATGAGTGAGTATAGGCGGTTTGTCAGCGATCGGGTGAAACTCCTGTGCCGTCAGAGAGGAGAAAAGAGCATTGATTGAGGGCTAGGCCGTCACACCGTTCAATCAGCGCAGTGAGCAATTCGCGAAGATCAGGCTGGCACTTTGTTTTCAAATTGTGAGCAAAAGAGTGCAGCCTCTGCGTTCGGCTCGCTGTTTTGCTTAATGAGTGAGTATGGGCGGTTTGTCAGCGATCGGGTGGAACTCCTGTGCCGTCAGACAGGAGAAAAGAGCATTGATTGAGGGTTAGGCCGTCACACTGTTCAATCAGCGCAGTGAGCAATTTGCGAAGATCAGGCTGGCACTTTGTTTTCAAATAGTGAGCCAAAGAGTGCAACCTCTGCGTTTGGCTCCCTGTTTTGCTTAATGAGTGAGTATGGGCGGTTGGTCAGCGATCGGGTGGAACTCCCGTGCCGTCAGACAGGAGAAAAGAGCATTGATTGAGGGTTAGGCCGTCATACGGTTCAATCAGCGCGGTGAGTATTTTGCGAAGGTCAGGCTGGCACTTCGTTTTCAAATTGTGAGCAAAGGAGTGCAACCTTTGAGTTCGGCTTGCTGTTTTGCTTAATGAGTGATTACGGGCGATCTGTCAGCGATCGGGTGGAACTCCTGTGCAGTCCGACAGGAGAAAAGAGCATTGATTGAGGGTTAGGCCGTCTCACGGTTCAATCAGCGCAGTGAGCATTTTGCGAAGATCAGGCTGGAACTTTGTTTTCAAATTGTGAGAAAGGAGTGCAATCTCTGAGTTCGGCTCGCTGTTTTGCTTAATGAGTGAGTATGGGCGGTTTGTCAGCGATCGGGTGGAACTCCTGTGCCGTCAAACAGGAGAAAAGAGCATTGATTGAGGGTTAGGTCGTCACACGGTTCAATCAGCGCAGTGAGCATTGTGCGAAGATCAGAATGGAACTTTGTTTTCAAATTGTGAGCAAAGGAGTGCAACCTCTGCGTTGGGCTCGCTGTTTTGCTTAATGAGTGAGTATGGGCGGTTTGTCAGCGATCGGGTGGAACTCCTGTGCCGTCAGACAGGAGAAAAGAGCATTGATTGAGGGTTAGGCCGTCATACGGTTCAATCAGCGCGGTGAGTATTTTGCGAAGGTCAGGCTGGCACTTCGTTTTCAAATTGTGAGCAAAGGAGTGCAACCTTTGAGTTCGGCTTGCTGTTTTGCTTAATGAGTGATACGGGCGATCTGTCACCGATCGGGTGGAACTCCTGTGCCGTCAGACAGGAGAAAAGAGCATTGATTGAGGGTTAGGCCGTCATACGGTTCAATCAGCGCGGTGAGTATTTTGCGAAGGTCAGGCTGGCACTTCGTTTTCAAATTGTGAGCAAAGGAGTGCAACCTTTGAGTTCGGCTTGCTGTTTTGCTTAATGAGTGATTACGGGCGATCTGTCAGCGATCGGGTGGAACTCCTGTGCAGTCCGACAGGAGAAAAGAGCATTGATTGAGGGTTAGGCCGTCTCACGGTTCAATCAGCGCAGTGAGCATTTTGCGAAGATCAGGCTGGAACTTTGTTTTCAAATTGTGAGAAAGGAGTGCAACCTCTGAGTTCGGCTCGCTGTTTTGCTTAATGAGTGAGTATGGGCGGTTTGTCAGCGATCGGGTGGAACTCCTGTGCCGTCAAACAGGAGAAAAGAGCATTGATTGAGGGTTAGGTCGTCACACGGTTCAATCAGCGCAGTGAGCATTGTGCGAAGATCAGAATGGAACTTTGTTTTCAAATTGTGAGCAAAGGAGTGCAACCTCTGCGTTGGGCTCGCTGTTTTGCTTAATGAGTGAGTATGGGCGGTTTGTCAGCGATCGGGTGGAACTCCTGTGCCGTCAGACAGGAGAAAAGAGCATTGATTGAGGGTTAGGCCGTCATACGGTTCAATCAGCGCGGTGAGTATTTTGCGAAGGTCAGGCTGGCACTTCGTTTTCAAATTGTGAGCAAAGGAGTGCAACCTTTGAGTTCGGCTTGCTGTTTTGCTTAATGAGTGATTACGGGCGATCTGTCACCGATCGGGTGGAACTCCTGTGCCGTCAGACAGGAGAAAAGAGCATTGATCGAGGGTTAGGCCGTCACAGTGTTCAAACAGCGCAGTGAGCATTGTGCGAAGATCAGGCTGGAACTTTGTGTTCAAATTGTGAGCAAAGGAGTGCAACCTCTGAGTTCGGCTTGCTGTTTTTCTTAATGAGTTAGTATGGGCGGTTTGTCAGCGATCGGGTGGAACTCCTGTGCCGTCAGACAGGAGAAAAGAGCATTGATTGAGGGTTATGCCGTCATACGGTTCAATCAGCGCAGTGAGTATTTTGCGAAGATCAAGCTGGCACTTTGTTTTCAAATTGTGAGCAAAAGAGTGCAACCTCTACGTTCGGCTGGCTGTTTTGCTTAATTAGTGATTACGGGCGGTTTGTCAGCGATCGGGAGGAACTCCTGTGCCGTCAGACAGGAGAAAAGAGCATTGATTGAGGGTTATGCCGTCATACGGTTTAATCAGCGCAGTGAGCAATTTGCGAAGATCAGGCTGGCACTTTGTTTTCAAATTGTGAGCAAAAGAGTGCAACCTCTGCGTTCGGCTCGCTGTTTTGCTTAATGAGTGATTACGGGCGACTTGTCAGCGATCGGGTGGAACTCCTGTGCCGTCAGACAGGAGAAAGCAGCATTGAATGAGCGTTAGGCCGTCACACGGTTCAATCAGCGCAGTGAGCATTGTGCGAAGATCAGAATGGAACTTTGTTTTCAAATTGTGAGCAAAAGAGTGCAACCTCTGCGTTGGGCTCGCTGTTTTGCTTAATTAGTGAGTATGGGCGGTTTGTCAGCGATCGGGTGGAACTCCTGTGCCGTCAGACAGGAGAAAACAGCATTGAATGAGCGTTAGGCCGTCACACGGTTCAATCAGCGCAGTGAGCATTGTGCGAAGATCAGAATGGAACTTTGTCTTCAAATTGTGAGCAAAAGAGTGCAACCTCTGCGTTGGGCTCGCTGTTTTGCTTAATGAGTGAGTATAGGCGGTTTGTCAGAGATCGAGTGGAACTCCTGTGCCGCCCGACAAGAGAAAAGAGCATTGATTGAGGGTTAGGCCGTTATACGGTTCAATCAGCGCAGTGAGTATTTTGCGAAGGTCAGGCTGGCACTTATTTTCAAATTGTGAGCAAAGGAGTGCAACCTATGAGTTCGGCTTGCTGTTTTGCTTAATGAGTGATTACGGGCGATCTGTCAGCGATCGGTTGGAACTCCTGTGCCGTCAGACAGGAGAAAAGAGAATTGATTGAGGGTTATGCCGTCATTCGGTTCAATCAGCGCAGTGAGTATTTTGCGAAGATCAGGCTGGCACTTTGTTTTCAAATTGTGAGCAAAAGAGTGCAACCTCTGCGTTCGGCTCGCTGTTTTGCTTAATGAGTGAGTATGGGCGGTATGTCAGCGATCGGGTGGAACTCCTGTGCCGTCAGACAGGAGAAAAGAGCATTGATTGAGGGTTGGGCCGTCACACGGTTCAATCAGTGCAGTGAGCATTGTGCGAAGATCAGAATGGAACTTTGTTTTCAAATTGTGAGCAAAAGAGTTCAACCTCTGCGTTCGGCTCGCTGTTTTGCTTAGTGAGTGAGTATGGGCGGTTTGTCAGCGATCGGGTGGAACTCCTGTGCCGTCAGACAGGAGAAAAGAGCATTGATCGAGGGTTATGCCGTCATACGGTTCAATCAGAGCAGTGAAAACTTTGCGAAGATCAGGCTGGCACTTTGTTTTCAAATTGTGAGCAAAAGAGTGCAACCTCTGCGTTCGGCTCGCTGTTTCGCTTAATTAGTGATTACGGGCGGTTTGTCAGCGATCGGGTGGAACTCCTGTGCCGTCAGACAGGAGAAAAGAGCATTGATTGAGGGTTATGCCGGGGCGCGGCATCGTCACGGAAACTACGATGACCTTGTTTTTGGTGCAGATGCTGCTATCCGCTGCCCTGTCAGCGGCGCAGCCAACTGCCCCTCCTGGATGCACACTCACCGTCAACGCCCCTTTCTTCTTGGACGCGAGCACCTTCTGCATGGTGGATACGCCCGACGACCCGGCTTATATCCCGCCAAAACTAAACGACGAAAACTTCTTCGCCTGGCAACCTGGAACCATATCCGATGCATTTCTTCAAAAGCACTCAACGCAGCTCTACCAGTCGGGGCGCGGCATCGTCACGGAAACTACGATGACCTTGTTTTTGGTGCAGATGCTGCTATCCGCTGCCCTGTCAGCGGCGCAGCCAACTGCCCCTCCTGGATGCACACTCACCGTCAACGCCCCTTTCTTCTTGGACGCGAGCACCTTCTGCATGGTGGATACGCCCGACGACCCGGCTTACATCCCGCCAAAACTAAACGACGAAAACTTCTTCGCCTGGCAACCTGGAACCATATCCGATGCATGTCTTCAAAAGCACTCAACGCAGCTCTACCAGTCGGGGCGCGGCATCGTCACGGAAACTACGATGACCTTCTGTTTGGTGCAGGTTAGTTACTTTAAAAATACCGCTTGTTTTCACGATGATGACCCTTGCCTGCTTGCGATGTCGTGCCCCAACGACCTGGTTGATTTGTGTAAAAAAAAGCTACTGTGTCTAGTTCTGAACTATAGTTACGTGGCGTTTCTATTGCAGCTTCTCATTCTATCGGGTGATGTAGAACTAAACCCCGGCCCCATAGAAACCGATAAACTAGAGTCGATTCTAGCCGCTGTGCAGCGAATAGAGGCTGGACAGTCCGCAATGCTAGCGTCAATCACGTCGCTTCAAAACAATCAAAAAACGACCGACACACTGGTGAATGAACTGTTGGAGAGGGTCGCTGCGGTCGAACGCAATCTCGCGGCGGTCCCGTTACAAGCACCCCAGAACCCACCCATTGACAACGATAACACAGTAAACTCTGAGCTCTTGGAAATTAGGACCAGGTGTGACGACGCAGAGAACAGGCTTCGGCGGTCAAACCATTTGTTTCTTGGCATCCCAGATTCGCATTCTGAAACTTGGCTTCAATCAGAAGAGAAGATACTCGAGTTCTGTAGGGAGAGGCTTGGACTAACGCTAGATGCCAACAATCTTGAACGATCTCATCGTTTAGGTCGTTTTTGCCCTGAGAAAAACAGACCGATTATTGTAAAGTTTCTGAGGTTTAAAGATAAAACCGCAGTCTTGGCATCGGGATCTAAACTGAAGGGCTCCCAATTTGCTGTCCGAGAAGACTTATCACCCTCTGTTCGATTAGCACGGAGTAAGCTGTTTCAATTCGCGACGCCACAAAACGTCCCATTCAAGATTCGTTTCGATAAACTCCGTATGCTAAACAAATGCTTTGTATATGACGCTGCATCAGACCGTGTAAAAGAATTTTCTGCATAACTACGCTCTGTAATAAGCCCATCTCGTAATGCTCCCAGTTCATTAACACGTACGGTAACAAAAAGTTCGTCATATCACGTTTCTTTCACTAATATTTGCAGCCTCATGCATAAAAGAGAGGAACTGTGCAGTGTTTTGGAAGATAGTAATTCTGATATTGCTGTGCTGACCGAGACATGGTTGAAGCCAGATGTTCGCGATGACGAGCTATTTCCCGATCACCTTAATCTCTGTATCTACCGAAAGGACAGGCCACTCCAACGCGGTGGTGGTGTTCTTATCGGAGTCAAAAGGCATATCACTCCGTTCTGCATTCAGTTACAATGCAGTTTGGAAATTACTTGTGTCTGTCTTTGTTCGGATATAATTAAAACTGTACTTGTTGTCTGCTACAGACCCCCGAAAAGTGACTCTGCATTCACAAGTGAATTGCATAAAGTCCTATTGGAGATAACTGAACGTTTTCCAAAAGCGAACCTTCTGTTATTCGGAGATTTCAACTTTCCCAACATAAGCTGGTCAAGTCTAACAGCCGATGCATCACGTGATTCTCGCGAGTTTCTGGAACTATGTTTGCTTTTTAATCTAACCCAGGTCGTTTTGAGCCCAACCCGTGGGGATAACATCCTTGACCTTGTACTCACGTCCTCCCCTGATCTTGTTCGATTCGTTACCTACAGCAATGGATTCAGTGACCATAAACTTTTGCACATCTCGGTGTCCCTTCCCATTTTGGTGAAGATGCCTGTCAAAAAGGTGATACGGGACTACGGTAGAGCAGATTTCGTGTCAATGAACAGAAATTTGACCACTTTCTTGCAGTCGTACCAAATCCATTTTTATCTAAGGAGTGTGAATGAGAACTGGATTTTATATAAAAATGAATTGAATGACCTTATTCAGGCATTTGTACCTACTCTGCGGATCCGAAGTGATGGTTGCCAGCCCTGGTATATCAAAAGACTTAAATCACTTGGCAATAAGAAAAAACGCCTCTTTCGCAAAGCAAGACTGACCAGCTGTTCAAATATTTGGGAGAAGTATTATAATTGCCTTAAGGATTATATTCATCTAATAAAAGCTTCAAAGAGAAAATATTTCAATCAGGACCTTCCAACTATCCTTCAGGAGAACCCCAAAAAGTTTTGGAATATAATCACGTCAAAAAACAACAATGATATCATTCAACTTGTCGATGAGGGTGGCAACCCAGTTGAGGAAAAAATGTGCTCAGAGGTAATGAATACCTTTTTCGCATCCATCTTCACGAACGAGTGTCCTTTAAATGTGCCTGAGCTGCCCGCTGTTCACTACGAGCCCATGGCCCCTATCAACGTTTCATCGGCCGGTATTGCCACTCTTATCGATGGGCTCAAGCTTTCATCATCCTCAGGGTCAGATAACATATTATCGAAGATTCTGAAAAGTACTAAGATTGTATCTAGTGATATTTTGCAACTGATATTTAATCAGTCACTATCCGAAGGTTGCCTCCCATCCGATTGGAAAGTAGGTAGGATTGTTCCAGTCCACAAAAGTGATGATCGTTCCTTGCCTTCTAACTATCGTCCCATTTCACTAACTTCCGTTCCATCTAAACTTCTTGAACATATCATTTATTCGCATATAATGTCACATTTAGATTACAATGACTTCTTCTACCATCACCAACATGGCTTTCGCAAAGGTTACTCTTGTGAGACGCAACTCTTTGAATTTACACATGACCTTCATTGCAGCCTTCAATCTCGCAACGAAACAGACGCAATATTTTGAGACTTCTCCAAGGCATTTGATCGTGTCCCACATATTCGTTTAATCTCTAAACTTTCTCGCCTTCATTTAGACCCCCACGTCTTAATGTGGATACGTAATTTTCTTGACTCGCGAATGCAGTACACAGTGTTAAATGGGTACGAATCTGATTTAATTAATGTCACATCTGGCGTGCCCCAGGGCACAGTCCTTGGGCCTCTTCTTTTTCTAATATTTATTAATGACCTTCCAAATTCTATTTCTTCTCACATACGTATTTTTGCAGACGACTGTGTTCTATATCGCGAGATCACTTCACCTAATGACCGCAAACTCATCCAAAAGGACCTAGATAATATATCTCAGTGGTGTAACACCTGGTTGATGCCACTAAATAAATCTAAATGCAAATTAATCCACTTTTCTCGTAAAAGAGTTCCTTCCTCCTTCCAGTATGTGCTGGGCGACGAGATCATTGAAGAAGTCGATAGGTATAAATATCTCGGTGTCGTACTAACTTCCGATATGACATGGATTAATCACATTAACACAATTTCTTCGGACACAGCAAGGACCCTTGGTTACATCCGGCGTTGCTTAAATGCTGCTCCTCCAAAGCTTAGGAAACTTGCATACGAAACCTTCATTCGACCAAAATTGGAATATGCATCTACAATATGGAATCCGCACCAAAATTACTTAATCACCCTACTGGAAGCAATTCAAAACCGAGCAACCCGCTACATTTTATCAAACTATGACTATAAAAACAGTGTCTCTGCCATGAAAACGAGCCTAAATTTACTAACTCTGGAGGTACGCCGCAAGGTTGCGCGTCTTTGCTTACTCCATAAACTTTACCACTACCATCCCACTGTTCGAAGCTCATTCCTGTGCACTCCCGCACGGTCATCTCGTCGGCTCAATAACTCTTACAATTTTCAACGTATATCGGGTTCCAGTAATGCCTTTAACAAATCATTTCTCCCACTAACAATTGTGGACTGGAACAGTCTTCCAGAATCGCTCATTACAATAACTGACCCTGTGGTTTTCAAAAGCTCCATCATGTCGTATTTTTCCGCACTAAGTTAAGTTTTTTTAGCTACGTTGCATGAGAGTGCGTTGTTATGCAATTTTAGCTACGTTGCATGAGTGTGCATTGTTATGTAATTTTTATGTTGTTGTTTTTTTCATTTCTTGTATAATTTCTTGTGTTGCCCCCTCCTTATGTAATGTCCTCGACAGAGGACCCTTAAGGATTAATAAATGAAATGAAATGAAATACGGTTTAATCAGCGCAGTGAGCAATTTGCGAAGATCAGGCTGGCACTTTGTTATCAAATTGTGAGCAAAAGAGTGCAACCGCTGCGTTCGGCTCGCTGTTTTGCTTAATGAGTGATTACGGGCGACTTGTCAGCGATCGGGTGGAACTCCTGTGCCGTCAGACAGGAGAAAAGAGCATTTATTGAGGGTTAGGCCGTCATACGGTTCAATCAGCGCGGTGAGTATTTTGCGAAGGTCAGGCTGGCACTTCGTTTTCAAGTTGTGAGCAAAGGAGTGCAACCTTTGAGTTCGGCTTGCTGTTTTGCTTAATGAGTGAGTATGGGCGGTTTGTCAGCGATCGGGTGGAACTCCTGTGCCGTCAAACAGGAGAAAAGAGCATTGATTGAGGGTTAGGTCGTCACACGGTTCAATCAGCGCAGTGAGCATTGTGCGAAGATTAGGCTGGCAGTTTGTTTTCAAATTGTGAGCAAAGGAGTGCAACCTCTGCGTTCCGCTCGCTGTTTTGCTTAATGAGTGATTACGGGCGACTTGTCAGCGATCGGGTGGAACTCCTGTGCCGTCAGACAGGAGAAAACAGCATTGAATGAGCGTTAGGCCGTCACACGGTTCAATCAGCGCAGTGAGCATTGTGCGAAGATCAGAATGGAACTTTGTTTTCAAATTGTGAGCAAAAGAGTGCAACCTCTGCGTTGGGCTCGCTGTTTTGCTTAATGAGTGAGTATGGGCGGTTTGTCAGCGATCGGGTGGAACTCCTGTGCCGTCAGACAGGAGAAAAGAGCATTGATTGAGGGTTAGGCCGTCACACCGTTCAATCAGCGCAGTGAGCAATTCGCGAAGATCAGGCTGGCACTTTGTTTTCAAATTGTGAGCAAAAGAGTGCAGCCTCTGCGTTCGGCTCTCTGTTTTGCTTAATGAGTGAGTATAGGCGGTTTGTCAGCGATCGGGTGGAACTCCTGTGCCGTCAGACAGGAGAAAAGAGCATTGATTGAGGGTTAGGCCGTCACACCGTTCAATCAGCGCAGTGAGCAATTTGCGAAGATCAGGCTGGCACTTTGTTTTCAAATTGTGAGCCAAAGAGTGCAACCTCTGCGTTGGGCTCGCTGTTTTGCTTAATGAGTGAGTATAGGCGGTTTGTCAGCGATCGGGTGGAACTCCTGTGCCGTCAGACAGGAGAAAAGAGCATTGATTGAGGGCTAGGCCGTCACACCGTTCAATCAACGCAGTGAGAAATTCGGGAAGATCAGGCAGGCACTTTGTTTTCAAATTGTGAGCAAAAGAGTGCAGCCTCTGCGTTCATCTCGCTGTTTTGCTTAATGAGTGAGTATGGGCGGTTTGTCAGCGATCGGGTGGAACTCCTGTTCCGTCAGACAGGAGAAAAGAGCATTGATTGAGGGTTAGGCCGTCACACCGTTCAATCAGCGCAGTGAGCAATTTGCGAAGATCAGGCTGGCACTTTGTTTTCAAATTGTGAGCCAAAGAGTGCAACCTCTGCGTTGGGCTCGCTGTTTTGCTTAATGAGTGAGTATAGGCGGTTTGTCAGCGATCGGGTGGAACTCCTGTGCCGTCAGACAGGAGAAAAGAGCATTGATTGAGGGTTAGGCCGTCACGCGGTTCAATCAGCGCAGTGAGCATTGTGCGAAGATCAGGCTGGAACTTTGTTTTCAAATTGTCAGAAAGGAGTGCAACCTCTGAGTTCGGCTCGCTGTTTTGCTTAATGAGTGAGTATGGGCGGTTTGTCAGCGATCGGGTGGAACTCCTGTGCCGTCAAACAGGAGAAAAGAGCATTGATTGAGGGTTAGGTCGTCACACGGTTCAATCAGCGCAGTGAGCATTGTGAGAAGATTAGGCTGGCAGTTTGTTTTCAAATTGTGAGCAAAGGAGTGCAACCTCTGAGTTCGGCTCGCTGTTTTGCTTAATGAGTGAGTATGGGCGGTGTGTCAGCGATCGGGTGGAACTCCTGTGCCGTCAGACAGGAGAAAACAGCATTGAATGAGGGTTAGGCCGTCACACGGTTCAAACAGCGCAGTGAACATTATGCGAAGATCAGGCTGGAACTTTGTGTTCAAATTGTGAGCAAAGGAGTGCAACCTCTGAGGTCGGCTCGCTGTTTTGCTTAATGAGTGAGTATGGGCGGTTTGTCAGCGATCGGGTGGAACTCCTGTGCCGTCAGACAGGAGAAAAGAGCATTGATCGAGGGTTATGCCGTCATACGGTTCAATCAGAGCAGTGAGTATTTTGCGAAGATCAGGCTGGCACTTTGTTTTCAAATTGTGAGCAAAAGAGTGCAACCTCTACGTTCGGCTCGCTGTTTTGCTTAATTAGTGATTACGGGCGGTTTGTCAGCGGTCGGGTGGAACTCCTGTGCCGTCAGACAGGAGAAAAGAGCATTGATTGAGGGTTAGGCCGTCATACGGTTTAATCAGCGCAGTGAGCAATTTGCGAAGATCAGGCTGGCACTTTGTTTTCAAATTGTGAGCAAAAGAGTGCAACCTCTGCGTTCGGCTCGCTGTTTTGCTTAATGAGTGATTACGGGCGACTTGTCAGCGATCGGGTGGAACTCCTGTGCCGTCAGACAGGAGAAAACAGCATTGAATGAGCGTTAGGCCGTCACACGGTTCAATCAGCGCAGTGAGCATTGTGCGAAGATCAGAATGGAACTTTGTTTTCAAATTGTGAGCAAAAGAGTGCAACCTCTGCGTTGGGCTCGCTGTTTTGCTTAATGAGTGAGTATGGGCGGTTTGTCAGCGATCGGGTGGAACTCCTGTGCCGTCAGACAGGAGAAAACAGCATTGAATGAGCGTTAGGCCGTCACACGGTTCAATCAGCGCAGTGAGCATTGTGCGAAGATCAGAATGGAACTTTGTTTTCAAATTGTGAGCAAAAGAGTGCAACCTCTGCGTTGGGCTCGCTGTTTTGCTTAATGAGTGAGTATAGGCGGTTTGTCAGAGATCGAGTGGAACTCCTGTGCCGCCCGACAAGAGAAAAGAGCATTGATTGAGGGTTAGGCCGTTATACGGTTCAATCAGCGCAGTGAGTATTTTGCGAAGGTCAGGCTGGCACTTTGTTTTCAAATTGTGAGCAAAGGAGTGCAACCTATGAGTTCGGCTTGCTGTTTTGCTTAATGAGTGATTACGGGCGATCTGTCAGCGATCGGTTGGAACTCCTGTGAAGTCAGACAGGAGAAAAGAGCATTGATTGAGGGTTATGCCGTCATACGGTTCAATCAGCGCAGTGAGTATTTTGCGAAGATCAGGCTGGCACTTTGTTTTCAAATTGTGAGCAAAAGAGTGCAACCTCTGCGTTCGGCAGGCTGTTTTGCTTAATTAGTGATTACGGGCGGTTTGTCAGCGATCGGGTGGAACTCCTGTGCCGTCAGACAGGAGAAAAGAGCATTGATTGAGCGTTAGGCCGTCACACGGTTCAATCAGCGCAGTGAGCATTGTGCGAAGATCAGAATGGAACTTTGTTTTCAAATTGTGAGCAAAACAGTGCAACCTCTGCGTTCGGCTCGCTGTTTTGCTTAATGAGTGAGTATGGGCGGTATATCAGCGATCGGGTGGAACTCCTGTGCCGTCAGACAGGAGAAAAGAGCATTGATTGAGGGTTGGGCCGTCACACGGTTCAATCAGTGCAGTGAGCATTGTGCGAAGATCAGAATGGAACTTTGTTTTCAAATTGTGACCAAAAGAGTGCAACCTCTGCGTTCGGCTCGCTGTTTTGCTTAGTGAGTGAGTATGGGCGATTTGTCAGCGATCGGGTGGAACTCGTGTGCCGTCAGACAGGAGAAAAGAGCATTGATCGAGGGTTATGCCGTCATACGGTTCAATCAGAGCAGTGAGTATTTTGCGAAGATCAGGCTGGCACTTTGATTTCAAATTGTGAGCAAAAGAGTGCAACCTCTGCGTTCGGCTCGCTGTTTTGCTTAATTAGTGATTACGGGCGGTTTGTCAGCGATCGGGTGGAACTCCTGTGCCGTCAGACAGGAGAAAAGAGCATTGATTGAGGGTTATGCCGTCATACGGTTTAATCAGCGCAGTGAGCAATTTGCGAAGATCAGGCTGGCACTTTGTTTTCAAATTGTGAGCAAAAGAGTGCAACCTCTGCGTTCGGCTCGCTGTTTTGCTTAATGAGTGATTACAGCGACTTGTCAGCGATCGGGTGGAACTCCTGTGCCGTCAGACAGGAGAAAACAGCATTGAATGAGCGTTAGGCCGTCACACGGTTCAATCAGCGCAGTGAGCATTGTGCGAAGATCAGAATGGAACTTTGTTTTCAAATTGTGAGCAAAAGAGTGCAACCTCTGCGTTGGGCTCGCTGTTTTGCTTAATGAGTGAGTATGGGCGGTTTGTCAGCGATCGGGTGGAACTCCTGTGCCGTCAGACAGGAGAAAAGAGCATTGATTGAGGGTTAGGCCGTCACACCGTTCATTCAGCGCAGTGAGCAATTTGCGAAGATCAGGCTGGCACTTTGTTTTCAAATTGTGAGCCAAAGAGTGCAGCCTCTGCGTTCGGCTCGCTGTTTTGCTTAATGAGTGAGTATAGGCGGTTTGTCAGCGATCGGGTGGAACTCCTGTGCCGTCCGACAGGAGAAAAGAGCATTTATTGAGGGTTAGGCCGTCATACGGTTCAATCAGCGCGGTGAGTATTTTGCGAAGGTCAGGCTGGCACTTCGTTTTCAAGCGTTTTCAAGTTGTGAGCAAAGGAGTGCAACCTTTGAGTTCGGCTTGCTGTTTTGTTTTGCTTAATGAGTGAGTATGGGCGGTTTGTCAGCGATCGGGTGGAACTCCTGCGCCGTCAAACAGGAGAAAAGAGCATTGATTGAGGGTTAGGTCGTCACACGGTTCAATCAGCGCAGTGAGCATTGTGCGAAGATTAGGCTGGCAGTTTGTTTTCAAATTGTGAGCAAAGGAGTGCAACCTCTGCGTTCGGCTCGCTGTTTTGCTTAATGAGTGATTACGGGCGACTTGTCAGCGATCGGGTGGAACTCCTGTGCCGTCAGACAGGAGAAAACAGCATTGAATGAGCGTTAGGCCGTCACACGGTTCAATCAGCGCAGTGAGCATTGTGCGAAGATCAGTATGGAACTTTGTTTTCAAATTGTGAGCAAAAGAGTGCAACCTCTGCGTTGGGCTCGCTGTTTTGCTTAATGAGTGAGTATGGGCGGTTTGTCAGCGATCGGGTGGAACTCCTGTGCCGTCAGACAGGAGAAAAGAGCATTGATTGAGGGTTAGGCCGTCACACCGTTCAATCAGCGCAGTGAGCAATTCGCGAAGATCAGGCTGGCACTTTGTTTTCAAATTGTGAGAAAAAAGAGTGCAACCTCTGCGTTGGGCTCGCTGTTTTGCTTAATGAGTGAGTATAGGCGGTTTGTCAGCGATCGGGTGGAACTCCTGTGCCGTCAGACAGGAGAAAAGAGCATTGATTGAGGGTTAGGCCGTCACACCGTTCAATCAGCGCAGTGAGCAATTTGCGAAGATCAGGCTGGCACTTTGTTTTCAAATTGTGAGCCAAAGAGTGCAGCCTCTGCGTTCGGCTCGCTGTTTTGCTTAATGAGTGAGTATAGGCGGTTTGTCAGCGATCGGGTGGAGCTCCTGTGCCGTCAGACAGGAGAAAAGAGCATTGATTGAGGGCTAGGCCGTCACACCGTTCAATCAGCGCAGTGAGCAATTTGCGAAGATCAGTATGGAACTTTGTTTTCAAATTGTGAGCAAAAGAGTGCAGCCTCTGCGTTCGGCTCGCTGTTTTGCTTAATGAGTGAGTATAGGCGGTTTGTCAGCGATCGGGTGGAGCTCCTGTGCCGTCAGACAGGAGAAAAGAGCATTGATTGAGGGCTAGGCCGTCACACCGTTCAATCAGCGCAGTGAGCAATTCGGGAAGATCAGGCTGGCACTTTGTTTTCAAATTGTGAGCAAAAGAGTGCAGCCTCTGCGTTCGGCTCGCTGTTTTGCTTAATGAGTGAGTATGGGCGGTTTGTCAGCGATCGGGTGGAACTCCTGTTCCGTCAGACAGGAGAAAAGAGCATTGATTGAGGGTTAGGCCGTCACACCGTTCAATCAGCGCAGTGAGCAATTTGCGAAGATCAGGCTGGCACTTTGTTTTCAAATTGTGAGCAAAAGAGTGCAACCTCTGCGTTGGGCTCGCTGTTTTGCTTAATGAGTGAGTATAGGCGGTTTGTCAGCGATCGGGTGGAACTCCTGTGCCGTCAGACAGGAGAAAAGAGCATTGATTGAGGGTTAGGCCGTCACACCGTTCAATCAGCGCAGTGAGCAATTCGGGAAGATCAGAATGGAACTTTGTTTTCAAATTGTGAGCAAAAGAGTGCAGCCTCTGCGTTCGGCTCGCTGTTTTGCTTAATGAGTGAGTATAGGCGGTTTGTCAGCGATCGGGTGGAACTCCTGTGCCGTCAGACAGGAGAAAAGAGCATTGATTGAGGGTTAGGCCGTCACACCGTTCAATCAGCGCAGTGAGCAATTTGCGAAGATCAGGCTGGCACTTTGTTTTCAAATTGTGAGCCAAAGTGTGCAACCTCTGCGTTGGGCTCGCTGTTTTGCTTAGTGAGTGAGTATAGGCGGTTTGTCAGCGATCGGGTGGAACTCCTGTTCCGTCAGACAGGAGAAAAGAGCATTGATTGAGGGTTAGGCCGTCACACCGTTCAATCAGCGCAGTGAACATTATGCGAAGATCAGGCTGGAACTTTGTTTTCAAATTGTGAGCAAAAGAGTGCAACCTCTGCGTTGGGCTCGCTGTTTTGCTTAATGAGTGAGTATAGGCGGTTTGTCAGCGATCGGGTGGAACTCCTGTGCCGTCAGACAGGAGAAAAGAGCATTGATTGAGGGCTAGGCCGTCACACCGTTCAATCAGCGCAGTGAGCAATTTGCGAAGATCAGGCTGGCACTTTGTTTTCAAATTGTGAGCAAAAGAGTGCAGCCTATGCGTTCGGCTCGCTGTTTTGCTTAATGAGTGAGTATGGGCGGTTTGTCAGCGATCGGGTGGAACTCCTGTGCCGTCAGACAGGAGAAAAGAGCATTGATTGAGGGCTAGGCCGTCACACCGTTCAATCAGCGCAGTGAGCAATTTGCGAAGATCAGGCTGGCACTTTGTTTTCAAATTGTGAGCAAAAGAGTGCAGCCTCTGCGTTCGGCTCGCTGTTTTGCTTAATGAGTGAGTATAGGCGGTTTGTCAGCGATCGGGTGGAACTCCTGTGCCGTCAGACAGGAGAAAAGAGCATTGATTGAGGGTTAGGCCGTCACACCGTTCAATCAGCGCAGTGAGCAATTTGCGAAGATCAGGCTGGCACTTTGTTTTCAAATTGTGAGCCAAAGTGTGCAACCTCTGCGTTGGGCTCGCTGTTTTGCTTAGTGAGTGAGTATAGGCGGTTTGTCAGCGATCGGGTGGAACTCCTGTTCCGTCAGACAGGAGAAAAGAGCATTGATTGAGGGTTAGGCCGTCACACGGTTCAATCAGCGCAGTGAACATTATGCGAAGATCAGGCTGGCACTTTGTTTTCAAATTGTGAGCAAAAGAGTGCAACCTCTGCGTTGGGCTCGCTGTTTTGCTTAATGAGTGAGTATAGGCGGTTTGTCAGCGATCGGGTGGAACTCCTGTGCCGTCAGACAGGAGAAAAGAGCATTGATTGAGGGCTAGGCCGTCACACCGTTCAATCAGCGCAGTGAGCAATTTGCGAAGATCAGGCTGGCACTTTGTTTTCAAATTGTGAGCAAAAGAGTGCAGCCTATGCGTTCGGCTCGCTGTTTTGCTTAATGAGTGAGTATGGGCGGTTTGTCAGCGATCGGGTGGAACTCCTGTTCCGTCAGACAGGAGAAAAGAGCATTGATTGAGGGTTAGGCCGTCACACCGTTCAATCAGCGCAGTGAGCAATTTGCGAAGATCAGGCTGGCACTTTGTTTTCAAATTGTGAGCCAAAGAGTGCAACCTCTGCGTTGGGCTCGCTGTTTTGCTTAATGAGTGAGTATAGGCGGTTTGTCAGCGATCGGGTGGAACTCCTGTGCCGTCAGACAGGAGAAAAGAGCATTGATTGAGGGTTAGGCCGTCACACGGTTCAATCAGCGCAGTGAGCATTGTGCGAAGATCAGGCTGGAACTTTGTTTTCAAATTGTCAGAAAGGAGTGCAACCTTTGAGTTCGGCTCGCTGTTTTGCTTAATGAGTGAGTATGGGCGGTTTGTCAGCGATCGGGTGGAACTCCTGTGCCGTCAAACAGGAGAAAAGAGCATTGATTGAGGGTTAGGTCGGCACACGGTTCAATCAGCGCAGTGAGCATTGTGCGAAGATTAGGCTGGCAGTTTGTTTTCAAATTGTGAGCAAATGAGTGCAACCTCTGAGTTCGGCTCGCTGTTTTGCTTAATGAGTGAGTATGGGCGGTGTGTCAGCGATCGGGTGGAACTCCTGTGCCGTCAGACAGGAGAAAACAGCATTGAATGAGGGTTAGGCCGTCACACGGTTCAAACAGCGCAGTGAACATTATGCGAAGATCAGGCTGGAACTTTGTGTTCAAATTGTGAGCAAAGGAGTGCAACCTCTGAGGTCGGCTCGCTGTTTTGCTTAATGAGTGAGTATGGGCGGTTTGTCAGCGATCGGGTGGAACTCCTGTGCCGTCAGACAGGAGAAAAGAGCATTGATTGAGGGCTAGGCCGTCACACCGTTCAATCAGCGCAGTGAGCAATTCGGGAAGATCAGGCTGGCACTTTGTTTTCAAATTGTGAGCAAAAGAGTGCAGCCTCTGCGTTCGGCTCGCTGTTTTGCTTAATGAGTGAGTATGGGCGGTTTGTCAGCGATCGGGTGGAACTCCTGTTCCGTCAGACAGGAGAAAAGAGCATTGATTGAGGGTTAGGCCGTCACACCGTTCAATCAGCGCAGTGAGCAATTTGCGAAGATCAGGCTGGCACTTTGTTTTCAAATTGTGAGCCAAAGAGTGCAACCTCTGCGTTGGGCTCGCTGTTTTGCTTAATGAGTGAGTATAGGCGGTTTGTCAGCGATCGGGTGGAACTCCTGTGCCGTCAGACAGGAGAAAAGAGCATTGATTGAGGGTTAGGCCGTCACACGGTTCAATCAGCGCAGTGAGCATTGTGCGAAGATCAGGCTGGAACTTTGTTTTCAAATTGTCAGAAAGGAGTGCAACCTCTGAGTTCGGCTCGCTGTTTTGCTTAATGAGTGAGTATGGGCGGTTTGTCAGCGATCGGGTGGAACTCCTGTGCCGTCAAACAGGAGAAAAGAGCATTGATTGAGGGTTAGGTCGTCACACGGTTCAATCAGCGCAGTGAGCATTGTGCGAAGATTAGGCTGGCAGTTTGTTTTCAAATTGTGAGCAAATGAGTGCAACCTCTGAGTTCGGCTCGCTGTTTTGCTTAATGAGTGAGTATGGGCGGTGTGTCAGCGATCGGGTGGAACTCCTGTGCCGTCAGACAGGAGAAAACAGCATTGAATGAGGGTTAGGCCGTCACACGGTTCAAACAGCGCAGTGAACATTATGCGAAGATCAGGCTGGAACTTTGTGTTCAAATTGTGAGCAAAGGAGTGCAACCTCTGAGGTCGGCTCGCTGTTTTGCTTAATGAGTGAGTATGGGCGGTTTGTCAGCGATCGGGTGGAACTCCTGTGCCGTCAGACAGGAGAAAAGAGCATTGATTGAGGGCTAGGCCGTCACACCGTTCAATCAGCGCAGTGAGCAATTCGCGAAGATCAGGCTGGCACTTTGTTTTCAAATTGTGAGCAAAAGAGTGCAGCCTCTGCGTTCGGCTCGCTGTTTTGCTTAATCAGTGAGTATAGGCGGTTTGTCAGAGATCGGGTGGAACTCCTGTGCCGTCCGACAAGAGAAAAGAGCATTGAAGGAGGGTTAGGCCATCATACGGTTCAATCAGCGCAGTGAGCATTGTGCGAAGATCAGAATGGAACTTTGTTTTCAAATTGTGAGCAAAAGAGTGCAACATCTGCGTTGGGCTCGCTGTTTTGCTTAATGAGTGAGTATGGGCGGTTTGTCAGCGATCGGGTGGAACTCCTGTGCCGTCAGACAGGAGAAAACAGCATTGAATGAGGGTTAGGCCGTCACACGGTTCAATCAGCGCAGTGAGCATTGTTCGAAGATCAGAATGGAACTTTGTTTTCAAATTGTGAGCAAAAGAGTGCAACCTCTGCGTTGGGCTCGCTGTTTGCTTAATTAGTGATTACGGGCGACTTGTCAGCGATCGGTTGGAACTCCTGTGCCGTCAGGCAGGAGAAAAGAGCATTGATTGAGGGTTAGGCCGTCACACGGTTCAATCAGCGCAGTGAGCATTGTGCGAAGATCAGAATGGAACTTTGTTTTCAAATTGTGAGCAAAAGAGTGCAACATCTGCGTTGGGCTCGCTGTTTTGCTTAATGAGTGAGTATGGGCGGTTTGTCAGCGATCGGGTGGAACTCCTGTGCCGTCAGACAGGAGAAAACAGCATTGAATGAGGGTTAGGCCGTCACACGGTTCAATCAGCGCAGTGAGCATTGTTCGAAGATCAGAATGGAACTTTGTTTTCAAATTGTGAGCAAAAGAGTGCAACCTCTGCGTTGGGCTCGCTGTTTGCTTAATTAGTGATTACGGGCGACTTGTCAGCGATCGGTTGGAACTCCTGTGCCGTCAGGCAGGAGAAAAGAGCATTGATTGAGGGTTAGGCCGTCACACGGTTCAATCAGCGCAGTGAGCATTGTGCGAAGATCAGAATGGGACTTTGTTTTTAAATTGTGAGCAAAAGAGTGCAACCTCTGCGTTGGGCTCGCTGTTTTGTTTAATGAGTGAGTATGGGCGGTTTGTCAGCGATCGGGTGGAACTCCTGTGCCGTCAGGCAGGAGAAAAGAGCATTGATTGAGGGTTAGGCCGTCACACGGTTCAATCAGCGCAGTGAGCATTGTGCGAAGATCAAAATGGGACTTTGTTTTTAAATTGTGAGCAAAAGAGTGCAACCTCTGCGTTGGGCTCGCTGTTTTGCTTAATGAGTGAGTATGGGCGGTTTGTCAGCGATCGGGTGGAACTCCTGTGCCGTCAGGCAGGAGAAAAGAGCATTGATTGAGGGTTAGGCCGTCACACGGTTCAATCAGCGCAGTGAGCATTGTGCGAAGATCAAAATGGAATTTTGTTTTCAAATTGTGAGCAAAAGAGTGCAACCTCTGCGTTCGGCTCGCTGTTTTGCTTAATTAGTGATTACGGGCGACTTGTCAGCGATCGGTTGGAACTCCTTTGCCGTCAGACAGGAGAAAACAGCATTGAATGAGGGTTAGGCCGTCACACGGTTCAATCAGCGCAGTGAGCATTGTGCGAAGATCAGAATGGAACTTTGTTTTCAAATTGTGAGCAAAAGAGTGCAACCTCCGCGTTCGGCTCGCTGTTTTGCTTAATTAGTGACTACGGGCGGTTTGTCAGCGATCGGGTGGAACTCCTGTGCCGTCAGACAGGAGAAAACAGCATTGAATGAGGGTTAGGCCGTCACACGGTTCAATCAGCGCAGTGAGCATTGTGCGAAGATCAGAATGGAACTTTGTTTTCAAATTGTGAGCAAAAGAGTGCAACCTCCGCGTTCGGCTCGCTGTTTTGCTTAATTAGTGACTACGGGCGGTTTGTCAGCGATCGGGTGGAACTCCTGTGCCGTCAGACAGGAGAAAACAGCATTGAATGAGGGTTAGGCCGTCACACGGTTCAATCAGCGCAGTGAGCATTGTGCGAAGATCAGAATGGGACTTTGTTTTTAAATTGTGAGCAAAAGAGTGCAACCTCTGCGTTGGGCTCGCTGTTTTGTTTAATGAGTGAGTATGGGCGGTTTGTCAGCGATCGGGTGGAACTCCTGTGCCGTCAGGCAGGAGAAAAGAGCATTGATTGAGGGTTAGGCCGTCACACGGTTCAATCAGCGCAGTGAGCATTGTGCGAAGATCAAAATGGAATTTTGTTTTCAAATTGTGAGCAAAAGAGTGCAACCTCTGCGTTCGGCTCGCTGTTTTGCTTAATTAGTGATTACGGGCGACTTGTCAGCGATCGGTTGGAACTCCTTTGCCGTCAGACAGGAGAAAACAGCATTGAATGAGGGTTAGGCCGTCACACGGTTCAATCAGCGCAGTGAGCATTGTGCGAAGATCAGAATGGAACTTTGTTTTCAAATTGTGAGCAAAAGAGTGCAACCTCCGCGTTCGGCTCGCTGTTTTGCTTAATTAGTGACTACGGGCGGTTTGTCAGCGATCGGGTGGAACTCCTGTGCCGTCAGACAGGAGAAAACAGCATTGAATGAGGGTTAGGCCGTCACACGGTTCAATCAGCGCAGTGAGCATTGTGCGAAGATCAGAATGGAACTTTGTTTTCAAATTGTGAGCAAAAGAGTGCAACCTCTGCGTTGGGCTCGCTGTTTTGCTTAATGAGTGAGTATGGGCGATTTGTCAGCGATCGGGTGGAACTCCTGTGCCGTCAGACAGGAGAAAACAGCATTGAATGAGGGTTAGGCCGTCACACGGTTCAATCAGCGCAGTGAGCATTGTTCGAAGATCGGAATGGAACTTTGTTTTCAAATTGTGAGCAAAAGAGTGCAACCTCTGCGTTCGGCTCGCTGTTTTGCTTAATTAGTGATTACGGGCGACTTGTCAGCGATCGGTTGGAACTCCTGTGCCGTCAGACAGGAGAAAACAGCATTGAATGAGGGTTAGGCCGTCACACGGTTCAATCAGCGCAGTGAGCATTGTGCGAAGATCAGAATGGAACTTTGTTTTCAAATTGTGAGCAAAAGAGTGCAACCTCTGCGTTGGGCTCGCTGTTTTGCTTAATGGGTGAGTATGGGCGGTTTGTCAGCGATCGGGTGGAACTCCTGTGCCGTCAGACAGGAGAAAACAGCATTGAATGAGGGTTAGGCCGTCACACGGTTCAATCAGCGCAGTGAGCATTGTTCGAAGATCAGAATGGAACTTTGTTTTCAAATTGTGAGCAAAAGAGTGCAACCTCTGCGTTCGGCTCGCTGTTTTGCTTAATTAGTGATTACGGGCGACTTGTCAGAGATCGGTTGGAACTCCTGTGCCGTCAGACAGGAGAAAACAGCATTGAATGAGGGTTAGGCCGTCACACGGTTCAATCAGCGCAGTGAGCATTGTGCGAAGATCAGAATGGAACTTTGTTTTCAAATTGTGAGCAAAAGAGTGTAACCTCTGCGTTGGGCTCGCTGTTTTGCTTAATGAGTGAGTATGGGCGGTTTGTCAGCGATCGGGTGGAACTCCTGTGCCGTCAGACAGGAGAAAACAGCATTGAATGAGGGTTAGGCCGTCACACGGTTCAATCAGCGCAGTGAGCATTGTTCGAAGATCAGAATGGAACTTTGTTTTCAAATTGTGAGCAAAAGAGTGCAACCTCTGCGTTCGGCTCGCTGTTTTGCTTAATTAGAGATTACGGGCGACTTGTCAGCGATCGGTTGGAACTCCTGTGCCGTCAGACAGGAGAAAACAGCATTGAATGAGGGTTAGGCCGTCACACGGTTCAATCAGCGCAGTGAGCATTGTGCGAAGATCAGAATGGAATTTTGTTTTCAAATTGTGAGCAAAGGAGTGCAACCTCTGCGTTCGGCTCGCTGTTTTGCTTAATTAGTGATTACGGGCGACTTGTCAGCGATCGGTTGGAACTCCTGTGCCGTCAGACAGGAGAAAACAGCATTGAATGAGGGTTAGGCCGTCACACGGTTCAATCAGCGCAGTGAGCATTGTGCGAAGATCAGAATGGAACTTTGTTTTCAAATTGTGAGCAAAAGAGTGCAACCTCTGCGTTCGGCTCGCTGTTTTGCTTAACTAGTGATTACGGGCGACTTGTCAGCGATCGGTTGGAACTCCTGTGCCGTCAGACAGGAGAAAAGAGCATTGATTGAGGGTTAGGCCGTCACACGGTTCAATCAGCGCAGTGAGCATTGTTCGAAGATCAGAATGGAACTTTGTTTTCAAATTGTGAGCAAATGAGTGCAACCTCTGCGTTGGGCTCGCTGTTTTGCTTAATGAGTGAGTATGGGCGGTTTGTCTGCGATCGGGTGGAACTCCTGTGCCGTCAGACAGGAGAAAACAGCATTGAATGAGGGTTAGGCCGTCACACGGTTCAATCAGCGCAGTGAGCATTGTTCGAAGATCAGAATGGAACTTTGTTTTCAAATTGTGAGCAAAAGAGTGCAACCTCTGCGTTGGGCTCGCTGTTTTGCTTAATGAGTGAGTATGGGCGGTTTGTCAGCGATCGGGTGGAACTCCTGTGCCGTCAGACAGGAGAAAACAGCATTGAATGAGGGTTAGGCCGTCACACGGTTCAATCAGCGCAGTGAGCATTGTTCGAAGATCAGAATAGAACTTTGTTTTCAAATTGTGAGCAAAAGAGTGCAACCTCTGCGTTGGGCTCGCTGTTTTGCTTAATGAGTGAGTATGGGCGGTTTGTCTGCGATCGCGTGGAACTCCTGTGCCGTCAGACAGGAGAAAAGAGCATTGATTGAGGGTTAGGCCGTCATACAGTTCGATTAGCGCGGTGAGTATTTTCGAAGGTCAGGCTGGCACTTCGTTTTCAAATTGTGAGCAAAGGAGTGCAACCTTTGAGTTCGGCTCGCTGTTTTGCTTATTGAGTGAGTATGGGCGGTTTGTCAGCGATCGGGTGGAACTCTTGTCCCATCAAACAGAAGAAAAGAGCACTGATTGAGTCTTAGACCGTCACCCGGTTCAATCAGCGCAATGAGCATTGTGCTAAGATTAGGCCGGCACTTTGTTTTCAAATTGTGAGCAAAGGAGTGCAACCTCTGTGTTCGGCCCGCTGTTTTGCTTAATAAGTGAGTACGGGCGGTGTCTCAGCGATCGGGTGGAACTTCTGTGCCATCAGACAGGAGAAAAGAGCATTAATTGAGGGTTAGGCCGTCACACGGTTCAATCATCGCAGTGAGCATTGTGCGAAGATTAGGCTGGCACTTTGTTTTCAAATTGTGAGCAAAGGAGTGCAACCTCTGCGTTCGGCTCGCTGTTTTGCTAAATGAATGAGTTTGGGCGGTTTGTCAGCGATCGGGTGAAACTCCTGTGCCGTCAGAGAGGAGAAAAGAGCATTGATTGAGGGTTAGGCCGTCACACGGTTCAATCAGCGCAGTGAGCATTGTGCGAAGATCAGAATGGAACTTTGTTTTCAAATTGTGAGCAAAAGAGTGTAACCTCTGCGTTCGGCTCGCTGTTTTGCTTAATGAGTGAGTATAGGCGGTTTGTCAGCGATCGGGTGGAACTCCTGTGCCGTCCGACAGAAGAAAAGAGCATTGATTGTGGGTTAGGCCGTCATACGGTTCAATCAGCGCAGTGAGTATTTTGCGAAGATCAGGCTGGCACTTTGTTTTCAAATTGTGAGCAAAGGAGTGCAACCTCTGAGTTCGGCTCGCTGTTTTGCTTAATTAGTGATTACGGGCGATTTGTCAGCGATCGGGTGGAACTCCTGTGCCGTCAGAGAGGAGAAAAGAGCATTGATTGCGGGTTAGGCCGTCACACGGTTCAATCAGCGCAGTGAGCATTGTGCGAAGATCAGAATGGAACTTTGTTTTCAAATTGTGAGCAAAAGAGTGCAACCTCTGCGTTCGGCTCGCTGTTTTGCTTAATGAGTGAGTATGGGCGGTTTGTCAGCGATCGGGTGGAACTCCTGTGCCGTCAGAAAGGAGAAAAGAGCATTGATTGCGGGTTAGGCCGTCACACGGTTCAATCAGCGCAGTGAGCATTGTGCGAAGATCAGAATAGAACTTTGTTTTCAAATTGTGAGCAAAAGAGTGCAACCTCTGCGTTCGGCTCGCTGTTTTGCTTAATGAGTGAGTATGGGCGGTTTTTCAGCAATCGGGTGGAACTCCTGTGCCGTCAGACAGGAGAAAAGAGCATTGATTAAGGGTTAGGCCGTCACACCGTTCAATCAGCGCAGTGAGCATTGTGCGAAGATCAGAATAGAACTTTGTTTTCAAATTGTGAGCAAAAGAGTGCAACCTCTGCGTTCGGCTCGCTGTTTTGCTTAATGAGTGAGTATGGGCGGTTTTTCAGCGATCGGGTGGAACTCCTGTGCCGTCAGAAAGGAGAAAAGAGCAGTGATTGCGGGTTAGGCCGTCACACGGTTCAATCAGCGCAGTGAGCATTGTGCGAAGATCTGAATAGAACTTTGTTTTCAAATTGTGAGCAAAAGAGTGCAACCTCTGCGTTCGGCTCGCTGTTTTGCTTAATGAGTGAGTATGGGCGGTTTTTCAGCGATCGGGTGGAACTCCTGTGCCGTCAGAAAGGAGAAAAGAGCATTGATTGCGGGTTAGGCCGTCACACGGTTCAATCAGCGCAGTGAGCATTGTGCGAAGATCAGAATAGAACTTTGTTTTCAAATTGTGAGCAAAAGAGTGCAACCTCTGCGTTCGGCTCGCTGTTTTGCTTAATGAGTGAGTATGGGCGGTTTGTCAGCGATCGGGTGGAACTCCTGTGCCGTCAGAAAGGAGAAAAGAGCAGTGATTGCGGGTTAGGCCGTCACACGGTTCAATCAGCGCAGTGAGCATTGTGCGAAGATCTGAATAGAACTTTGTTTTCAAATTGTGAGCAAAAGAGTGCAACCTCTGCGTTCGGCTCGCTGTTTTGCTTAATGAGTGAGTATGGGCGGTTTTTCAGCGATCGGGTGGAACTCCTGTGCCGTCAGAAAGGAGAAAAGAGCAGTGATTGCGGGTTAGGCCGTCACACGGTTCAATCAGCGCAGTGAGCATTGTGCGAAGATCAGAATAGAACTTTGTTTTCAAATTGTGAGCAAAAGAGTGCAACCTCTGCGTTCGGCTCGCTGTTTTGCTTAATGAGTGAGTATGGGCGGTTTTTCAGCGATCGGGTGGAACTCCTGTGCCGTCAGAAAGGAGAAAAGAGCATTGATTGCGGGTTAGGCCGTCACACGGTTCAATCAGCGCAGTGAGCATTGTGCGAAGATCAGAATAGAACTTTGTTTTCAAATTGTGAGCAAAAGAGTGCAACCTCTGCGTTCGGCTCGCTGTGTTGCTTAATGAGTGAGTATGGGCGGTTTTTCAGCGATCGGGTGGAACTCCTGTGCCGTCAGACAGGAGAAAAGAGCATTGATTAAGGGTTAGGCCGTCACACCGTTCAATCAGCGCAGTGAGCATTGTGCGAAGATCAGAATAGAACCTTGTTTTCAAATTGTGAGCAAAAGAGTGCAACCTCTGCGTTCGGCTCGCTGTTTTGCTTAATGAGTGAGTATGGGCGGTTTTTCAGCGATCGGGTGGAACTCCTGTGCCGTCAGAAAGGACAAAAGAGCAGTGATTGCGGGTTAGGCCGTCACACGGTTCAATCAGCGCAGTGAGCATTGTGCGAAGATCAGAATAGAACTTTGTTTTCAAATTGTGAGCAAAAGAGTGCAACCTCTGCGTTTGGCTCGCTGTTTTGCTTAATGAGTGAGTATGGGCGGTTTGTCAGCGATCGGGTGGAACTCCTGTGCCGTCAGAAAGGAGAAAAGAGCAGTGATTGCGGGTTAGGCCGTCACACGGTTCAATCAGCGCAGTGAGCATTGTGCGAAGATCAGAATAGAACTTTGTTTTCAAATTGTGAGCAAAAGAGTGCAACCTCTGCGTTCGGCTCGCTGTTTTGCTTAATGAGTGAGTATGGGCGGTTTGTCAGCGATCGGGTGGAACTCCTGTGCCGTCAGAAAGGAGAAAAGAGCATTGATTGCGGGTTAGGCCGTCACACGGTTCAATCAGCGCAGTGAGCATTGTGCGAAGATCAGAATAGAACTTTGTTTTCAAATTGTGAGCAAAAGAGTGCAACCTCTGCGTTCGGCTCGCTGTTTTGCTTAATGAGTGAGTATGGGCGGTTTGTCAGCGATCGGGTGGAACTCCTGTGCCGTCAGACAGGAGAAAAGAGCATTGATTGAGGGTTAGGCCGTCATACGGTTCAATCAGCGCTGTGAGTATTTTGCGAAGATCAGGCTGGCACTTTGTTTTCAAATTGTGAGCAAAGGAGTGAAACCTCTGCGTTCGGCTCGCTGTTTTGCTTAATGAGTGAGTATAGGTGGTTTGTCAGCGATCGGGTGGAACTCCTGTGCCGTCAGACAGGAGAAAAGAGCATTGATTGAGGGTTAGGCCGTCATACGGTTCAATCAGCGCTGTGAGTATTTTGCGAAGATCAGGCTGGCACTTTGTTTTCAAATTGTGAGCAAAGGAGTGAAACCTCTGCGTTCGGCTCGCTGTTTTGCTTAATGAGTGAGTATAGGTGGTTTGTCAGCGATCGGGTGGAACTCCTGTGCCGTCAGACAGGAGAAAAGAGCATTGATTGAGGGTTAGGCCTCCACACGGTTCAATCAGCGCAGTGAGCATTGTGCGAAGATCAGGCTGGCACTTTGTTTTCAAATTGTGAGCAAAGGAGTGCAACCTTTGAGTTCGGCTTGCTGTTTTGCTTAATGAGTGAGTATGGGTGGTTTGTCAGCGATCGGGTGGAACTCCTGTGCCGTCAGAAAGGAGAAAAGAGCATTGATTGCGGGTTAGGCCGTCACACGGTTCAATCAGCGCAGTGAGCATTGTGCGAAGATCAGAATAGAACTTTGTTTTCAAATTGTGAGCAAAAGAGTGCAACCTCTGCGTTCGGCTCGCTGTTTTGCTTAATGAGTGAGTATGGGCGGTTTGTCAGCGATCGGGTGGAACTCCTGTGCCGTCCGACAGGAGAAAAGAGCATTGATTGAGGGTTAGGCCGCCATACGGTTCAATCAGCGCGGTGAGTATTTTGCGAAGGTCAGAATAGAACTTTGTTTTCAAATTCTGAGCAAAAAAGTGCAACCTCTGCGTTCGGCTCGCTGTTTTGCTTAATGAGTGAGTATGGGCGGTTTGTCAGCGATCGGGTGGAACTCCTGTGCCGTCAGACAGGAGAAAGGAGCATTAATTGAGGGTTAGGCCGTCACACGGTTCAATCAACGCAGTGAGCATTGTGCGAGGATCAGAATGGAACTTTGTTTTCAAATTGTGAGCAAAAGAGTGCAACCTCTGCGTTCGGCTCGCTGTTTTGCTTAATGAGTGAGTATGGGCGGTTTGTCAGCGATCGGGTGGAACTCCTGTGCCGTCCGACAGGAGAAAAGAGCATTGATTGAGGGTTAGGCCGCCATACGGTTCAATCAGCGCGGTGAGTATTTTGCGAAGGTCAGAATAGAACTTTGTTTTCAAATTCTGAGCAAAAGAGTGCAACCTCTGCGTTCGGCTTGCTGTTTTGCTTAATGATTGAGTATGGGCGGTTTGTCAGCGATCGGGTGGAACTCCTGTGCCGTCCGACAGGAGAAAAGAGCATTGATTGAGGGTTAGGCCGTCATACGGTTCAATCAGCGCGGTGAGTATTTTGCGAAGGTCAGGCTGGCACTTCATTTTCAAATTGTGAGCAAAGGAGTGCAACCTTTGAGTTCGGCTTGCTGTTTTGCTTAACGAGTGATTACGGGCGATCTGTCAGCGATCGGGTTGAACTCCTGTGCCGTCAGACCGGAGAAAAGTGCATTGATTGAGGGTTAGGCCGTCACACGGTTCAATCAGCGCAGTGAGCATTGTGCGAAGATCAGGCTGGCACTTTGTTTTCAAATTGTGAGCAAAGGAGTGCAACCTCTGAGTTCGGCTCGCTGTTTTGCTTAATTAGTGATTACGTGGGACTTGTCAGCGATCGGTTGGAACTCCTGTGCCGTCAGACAGGAGAAAAGAGCATTGATTAAGGGTTAGGCCTCCACACGGGTCAATCAGCGCAGTGAGCATTGTTGGAAGATCAGGCTGGCACTTTGTTTTCAAATTGTGAGCAAAAGAGTGGAACCTCTGCGTTCGGCTCGCTGTTTTGCTTTATGAGTGAGTATGGGCGGTTTGTCAGCGATCGGGTGGAACTCCTGTGCCGTCAGACAGGAGAAAAGAGCATTGATTGAGGGCTAGGCCTCCACACGGTTCAATCAGCGCAGTGAGCATTGTGCGAAGATCAGGCTGGCACTTTGTTTTCAAATTGTGAGCAAAAGAGTGGAACCTCTGCGTTCGGCTCGCTGTTTTGCTTAAAGAGTGAGTATGGGCGGTTTGTCAGCGATCGGGTGGAACTCCTGTGCCGTCAGACAGTTGAAAAGAGCATTGATTGAGGGTTAGGCCTCCACACGGTTCAATCAGCGCAGTGAGCATTGTGCGAAGATCAGGCTGGCACTTTGTTTTCAAATTGTGAGCAAAAGAGTGCAACCTCTGCGTTCGGCTCGCTGTTTTGCTTAATGAGTGAGTATGGGCGGTTTGTCAGCGATCGGGTGGAACTCCTGTGCCGTCAGACAGGAGAAAAGAGCATTGATTGAGGGGTTATGCCGTCATACGTTTCAATCAGCGCAGTGAGCAATTTGCGAAGATCAGGCTGGCACTTTGTTTTCAAATTGTGAGCAAAAGAGTGCAGCCTCTGTGTTCGGCTCGCTGTTTTGCTTAATGAGTGAGTATAGGCGGTTTGTCAGCGATCGGGTGGAACGCCTGTGCCGTCCGACAGGAGAAAAGAGCATTGATTGAGGGTTAGGCCGTCATACGGTTCAATCAGCGCGGTGAGTATTTTGCGAAGGTCAGGCTGGCACTTCGTTTTCAAATTGTCAGCAAAGGAGTGCAACCTTTGAGTTCGGCTTGCTGTTTTGCTTAACGAGTGATTACGGGCGATCTGTCAGCGATCGGGTGGAACTCCTGTGCCGTCAGACCGGAGAAAAGTGCATTGATTGAGGGTTAGGCCGTCACACGGTTCAATCAGCGCAGTGAGCATTGTGCGAAGATCAGGCTGGAACTTTGTTTTCAAATTGTGAGAAAGGAGTGCAACCTCTGAGTTCGGCTCGCTGTTTTGCTTAATGAGTGAGTATGGGCGGTTTGTGAGCGATCGGGTGGAACTCCTGTGCCGTCAAACAGTAGAAAAGAGCATTGATTGAGGGTTAGGTCGTCACACGGTTCAATCAGCGCAGTGAGCATTGTGCGAAGATTAGGCTGGGAGTTTGTTTTCAAATTGTGAGCAAAGGAGTGTAACCTCTGAGTTCGGCTCGCTGTTTTGCTTAATGAGTGAGTATGGGCGGTGTGTCAGCGATCGGGTGGAACTCCTGTGCCGTCAGACAGGAGAAAACAGCATTGAATGAGGGTTAGGCCGTCATACGGTTCTATCAGCGCGGTGAGTAATTTGCGAAGGTCAGGCTGACACTTCGTTTTCAAATTGTGAGGAAAGGAGTGCAACCTTTGAGTTCGGCTTGCTGTTTTGCTTAATGAGTGATTACGGGCGATCTGTCAGCGATCGGGTGGAACTCCTGTGCCGTCAGACAGGAGAAAAGAGCATTGATTGAGGGTTAGGCCGTCACACGGTTCAATAAGCGCAGTGAGCATTGTGCGAAGATCAGGCTGGAACTTTGTTTTCAAATTGTCAGAAAGGAGTGCAACCTCTGAGTTCGGCTCGCTGTTTTGCTTAATGAGTGAGTATGGGCGGTTTGTCAGCGATCGGGTGGAACTCCTGTGCCGTCAAACAGGAGAAAAGAGCATTGATTGAGGGTTAGGTCGTCACACGGTTCAATCAGCGCAGTGAGCATTGTGCGAAGATTAGGCTGGCAGTTTGTTTTCAAATTGTGAGCAAAGGAGTGCAACCTCTGAGTTCGGCTCGCTGTTTTGCTTAATGAGTGAGTATGGGCGGTGTGTCAGCGATCGGGTGGAACTCCTGTGCCGTCAGACAGGAGAAAACAGCATTGAATGAGGGTTAGGCCGTCACACCGTTCAATCAGCGCAGTGAGCAATTCGCGAAGATCAGGCTGGCACTTTGTTTTCAAATTGTGAGCAAAAGAGTGCAGCCTCTGCGTTCGGCTCGCTGTTTTGCTTAATGAGTGAGTATAGGCGGTTTGTCAGAGTTCGGGTGGAACTCCTGTGCCGTCCGACAAGAGAAAAGAGCATTGAAGGAGGGTTAGGCCGTCATACGGTTCAATCAGCGCAGTGAGTATTTTGCGAAGATCAGGCTGGCACTTTGTTTTCAAATTGTGAGCAAAGGAGTGCAACCTCTGCGTTCGGCTCGCTGTTTTGCTTAATTAGTGATTATGGGCGGTTTGTCAGCGATCGGGTGGAACTCCTGTGCCGTCAGACTGGAGAAAAGAGCATTGAATGAGCGTAAGGCCGTCACACGGTTCAATCAGCACAGTGAGCATTGTGCGAAGATCAGAATGGAACTTTGTTTTCAAATTGTGAGCAAAAGAGTGCAACCTCTGCGTTGGGCTCGCTGTTTTGCTTTATGAGTGAGTATGGGCGGTTTGTCAGCGATCGGGTGGAACTCTTGTGCCGTCAGACAGGAGAAAAGAGCATTGATTGAGGGTTAGGCCGTCATACGGTTCAATTAGCGCGGTGAGTATTTTGCGAAGGTCAGGCTGGCACTTCGTTTTCAAATTGTGAGCAAAGGAGGGCAACCTTTGAGTTCGGCTTGCTGTTTTGCTTAATGAGTGATTACGGGCGATCTGTCAGCGATCGGGTGGAACTCCTGTGCCGTCAGACAGGAGAAAAGAGCATTGATTGAGGGTTAGGCCGTCACACGGTTCAATCAGCGCAGTGAGCATTGTGCGAAGATTAGGCTGGCACTCTGTTTTCAAATTGTGAGCAAAGGAGTGCGACCTCTGAGTTCGGCTCGCTGTTTTTGCTTAATGAGTGAGTATGGGCGGTGTGTCAGCGATCGGGTGGAACTCCTGTGCCGTCAGACAGGCGAAAACAGCATTGAATGAGGGTTAGGCCGTCACACGGTTCAATCAGCGCAGTGAGCATTGTGCGAAGAACAGAATGGAACTTTGTTTTTAAATTGTGAGCAAAAGAGTGCAACCTCTGCGTTGGGCTCGCTGTTTTGCTTAATGAGTGAGTATGGGCGGTTTGTCAGCAATCGGGTGGAACTCCTGTGCCGTCAGACAGGAGAAAAGAGCATTGATTGAGGGTTAGGCCGTCACACGGTTCAATCAGCGCAGTGAGTATTTTGCGAAGATCAGGCTCGCACTTTGTTTTCAAATTGTGAGCAAAGGAGTGCAACCTCTGAGTTCGGCTCGCTGTTTTGCTTAATGAGTGAGTGTGGGCGGTTTGTCAGCGATCGGGTGGAACTCCTGTGCCGTCAAACAGGAGAAAAGAGCATTGATTGAGGGTTAGGTCGTCACACGGTTGAATCAGCGCAGTGAGCATTGTGCAAAGATTATTAGGCTGGCAGTTTGTTTTCAAATTGTGAGCAAAGGAGTGCAACCTCTGAGTTCGGCTCGCTGTTTTGCTTATTGAGTCAGTATGGGCGGTTTGTCAGCGATCGGGTGGAACTCCTGAGCCGTCAAACAGGAGAAAAGAGCATTGATGGAGGGTTAGGTCGTCACACGGTTCAATCAGCGCAGTGAGCATTGTGCGAAGATTAGGCTGGCACTTTGTTTTCAAATTGTGAGCAAAGGAGTGCGACCTCTGAGTTCGGCTCGCTGTTTTTGCTTAATGAGTGAGTATGGGCGGTGTGTCAGCGATCGGGTGGAACTCCTGTGCCGTCAGACAGGCGAAAACAGCATTGAATGAGGGTTAGGCCGTCACACGGTTCAATCAGCGCAGTGAGCATTGTGCGAAGAACAGAATGGAACTTTGTTTTTAAATTGTGAGCAAAAGAGTGCAACCTCTGCGTTGGGCTCGCTGTTTTGCTTAATGAGTGAGTATGGGCGGTTTGTCAGCAATCGGGTGGAACTCCTGTGCCGTCAGACAGGAGAAAAGAGCATTGATTGAGGGTTAGGCCGTCACACGGTTCAATCAGCGCAGTGAGTATTTTGCGAAGATCAGGCTCGCACTTTGTTTTCAAATTGTGAGCAAAGGAGTGCAACCTCTGAGTTCGGCTCGCTGTTTTGCTTAATGAGTGAGTGTGGGCGGTTTGTCAGCGATCGGGTGGAACTCCTGTGCCGTCAAACAGGAGAAAAGAGCATTGATTGAGGGTTAGGTCGTCACACGGTTGAATCAGCGCAGTGAGCATTGTGCAAAGATTATTAGGCTGGCAGTTTGTTTTCAAATTGTGAGCAAAGGAGTGCAACCTCTGAGTTCGGCTCGCTGTTTTGCTTAATGAGTGAGTATGGGCGGTGTGTCAGCGATCGGGTGGAACTCCTCTGCCGTCAGACAGGCGAAAACAGCATTGAATGAGGGTTAGGCCGTCACACGGTTCAAACAGCGCAGTGAGAATTGTGCGAAGATCAGGCTGGAACTTTGTGTTCAAATTGTGAGCAAAGGAGTGCAACCTCTGAGGTCGGCTTGCTGTTTTGCTTAATGAGTGAGTATGGGCGGTTTGTCAGCGATCGGGTAGAACTCTTGTGCCGTCAGACAGGAGAAAAGAGCATTGATTGAGGGTTAGGCCGTCACACCGTTCAATCAGCCCAGTGAGCAATTTGCGAAGATTAGGCTGGCACTTTGTTTTCAAATTGTGAGCAAAGGAGTGCAACCTCTGAGTTCGGCTCGCTGTTTTGCTTAATGAGTGAGTATGGGCGGTTTGTCTGCGATCGGGCGGAACTCCTGTGTCGTCAGACAGGAGAAAAGAGCATTGATTGAGGGTTAGGCCGTCACACGGTTCAATCAGCGCAGTGAGCAATTTGCGAAGATCAGGCTGGCACTTTGTTTTCAAATTGTGAGCAAAAGAGTGGAACCTCTGCGTTCGGCTCGCTGTTTTGCTTAATGAGTGATTACGGGCGATTTGTCAGCGATCGGGTGGAACTCGTGTGCCGTCAGAGAGGAGAAAAGAGCATTGATTGCGGGTTAGGCCGTCACACGGTTCAATCAGCGCAGTGAGCATTGTGCGAAGATCAGAATAGAACTTTGTTTTCAAATTGTGAGCAAACGAGTGCAACCTCTGCGTTCGGCTCGCTGTTTTGCTTAATGAGTGAGTATGGGCGGTTTGTCAGCGATCGGGTGGAACTCCTGTGCCGTCAGACAGGAGAAAAGAGCATTGATTGAGGGTTAGGCCGTCACACCGTTCAATCAGCGCAGTGAGCATTGTGCGAAGTTCAGAATATAACTTTGTTTTCAAATTGTGAGCAAAAGAGTGCAACCTCTGCGTTCGGCTCGCTGTTTTGCTTAATGAGTGAGTATGGGCGGTTTGTCAGCGATCGGGTGGAACTCCTGTGCCGTCAGAAAGGAGAAAAGAGCATTGATTGCGGGTTAGGCCGTCACACGGTTCAATCAGCGCAGTGAGCATTGTGCGAAGATCAGAATAGAACTTTGTTTTCAAATTGTGAGCAAAAGAGTGCAACCTCTGCGTTCGGCTCGCTGTTTTGCTTAATGAGTGAGTATGGGCGGTTTGTCAGCGATCGGGTGGAACTCCTGTGCCGTCAGACAGGAGAAAAGAGCATTGATTGAGGGTTAGGCCGTCACACCGTTCAATCAGCGCAGTGAGCATTGTGCGAAGTTCAGAATATAACTTTGTTTTCAAATTGTGAGCAAAAGAGTGCAACCTCTGCGTTCGGCTCGCTGTTTTGCTTAATGAGTGAGTATGGGCGGTTTGTCAGCGATCGGGTGGAACTCCTGTGCCGTCAGAAAGGAGAAAAGAGCATTGATTGCGGGTTAGGCCGTCACACCGTTCAATCAGCGCAGTGAGCAATTTGCGAAGATCAGGCTGGCACTTTGTTTTCAAATTGTGAGCAAAAATTGGAACCTCTGCGTTCGGCTCGCTGTTTTGCTTAATGAGTGAGTATGGGCGGTTTGTCAGCGATCGGGTGGAACTCCTGTGCCGTCAGACAGGAGAAAAGAGCATTGATTGAGGGTTAGGCCGTCACACCGTTCAATCAGCGCAGTGAGCAATTTGCGAAGATCAGGCTGGCACTTTGTTTTCAAATTGTGAGCAAAAGAGTGGAACCTCTGCGTTGGGCTCGCTGTTTTGCTTAATTAATGATTACGGGCGACTTTTCAGCGATCGGTTGGAACTCCTGTGCCGTCAGACAGGAGAAAGGAGCATTGATTGAGGGTTAGGCCGTCACACGGTTCAATCAGCGCAGTGAGCATTGTGCGAGGATCAGAATGGAACTTTGTTTTCAAATTGTGAGCAAAAGAGTGCAACCTCTGCGTTCGGCTTGCTGTTTTGCTTAATGAGTGAGTATGGGCGGTTTGTCAGCGATCGGGTGGAACTCCTGTGCCGTCCGACAGGAGAAAAGAGCATTGATTGAGGGTTAGGCCGTCATACGGTTCAATCAGCGCGGTGAGTATTTTGCGAAGGTCAGAATAGAACTTTGTTTTCAAATTGTGAGCAAAAGAGTGCAACCTCTGCGTTCGGCTCGCTGTTTTGCTTAATGATTGAGTATGGGCGGTTTGTCAGCGATCGGGTGGAACTCCTGTGCCGTCCGACAGGAGAAAAGAGCATTGATTGAGGGTTAGGCCGTCATACGGTTCAATCAGCGCGGTGAGTATTTTGCGAAGGTCAGAATAGAACTTTGTTTTCAAATTGTGAGCAAAAGAGTGCAACCTCTGCGTTCGGCTCGCTGTTTTGCTTAATGAGTGAGTATGGGCGGTTTGTCAGCGATCGGGTGGAACTCCTGTGCCGTCCGACAGGAGAAAAGAGCATTGATTGAGGGTTAGGCCGTCACACCGTTCAATCAGCGCAGTGAGCAATTTGCGAAGATCAGGCTGGCACTTTGTTTTCAAATTGTGAGCAAATATTGGAACCTCTGCGTTCGGCTCGCTGTTTTGCTTAATGAGTGAGTATGGGCGTTTTGTCAGCGATCGGGTGGAACTCCTGTGCCGTCAGACAGGAGAAAAGAGCATTGATTGAGGGTTAGGCCGTCACACCGTTCAATCAGCGCAGTGAGCAATTTGCGAAGATCAGGCTGGCACTTTGTTTTCAAATTGTGAGCAAAAGAGTGCAACCTCTGCGTTGGGCTCGCTGTTTTGCTTAATGAGTGAGTATGGGCGGTTTGTCAGCGATCGGGTGGAACTCCTGTGCCGTCAGACAGGAGAAAAGAGCATTGATTGAGGGTTAGGCCGTCACACCGTTCAATCAGCGCAGTGAGCAATTTGCGAAGGTCAGGCTGGCACTTTGTTTTCAAATTGTGAGCAAAAGAGTGCAACCTCTGCGTTCGGCTCGCTGTTTTGCTTAATGATTGAGTATGGGCGGTTTGTCAGCGATCGTGTGGAACTCCTGTGCCGTCAGACAGGAGGAAAGAGCATTGATTGAGGGTTAGGCCGTCATACGGTTCAATCAGCGCGGTGAGTATTTTGCGAAGGTCAGAATAGAACTTTGTTTTCAAATAGTGAGCAAAAGAGTGCAACCTCTGCGTTCGGCTCGCTGTTTTGCTTAATGAATGAGTATGGGCGGTTTGTCAGCGATCGGGTGGAACTCCTGTGCCGTCCGACAGGAGAAAAGAGCATTGATTGAGGGTTAGGCCGTCATACGGTTCAATCAGCGCGGTGAGTATTTTGCGAAGGTCAGGCTGGCACTTCATTTTCAAATTGTGAGCAAAGGAGTGCAACCTTTGAGTTCGGCTTGCTGTTTTGCTTAACGAGTGATTACGGGCGATCTGTCAGCGATCGGGTGGAACTCCTGTGCCGTCAGACCGGAGAAAAGTGCATTGATTGAGGGTTAGGCCGTCACACGGTTCAATCAGCGCAGTGAGCATTGTGCGAAGATCAGGCTGGCACTTTGTTTTCAAATTGTGAGCAAAGGAGCGCAACCTCTGAGTTCGGCTCGCTGTTTTGCTTAATTAGTGATTACGTGGGACTTGTCAGCGATCGGTTGGAACTCCTGTGCCGTCAGACAGGAGAAAAGAGCATTGATTGAGGGTTAGGCCTCCACACGGTTGAATCAGCGCAGTGAGCATTGTTGGAAGATCAGGCTGGCACTTTGTTTTCAAATTGTGAGCAAAAGAGTGGAACCTCTGCGTTCGGCTCGCTGTTTTGCTTAATGAGTGAGTATGTGCGGTTTGTCAGCGATCGGGTGGAACTCCTGTGCCGTCAGACAGGAGAAAAGAGCATTGATTGAGGGCTAGGCCTCCACACGGTTCAATCTGCGCAGTGAGCATTGTGCGAAGATCAGGCTGGCACTTTGTTTTCAAATTGTGAGCAAAAGAGTGGAACCTCTGCGTTCGGCTCGCTGTTTTGCTTAAAGAGTGAGTATGGGCGGTTTGTCAGCGATCGGGTGGAACTCCTGTGCCGTCAGACAGGAGAAAAGAGCATTGATTGAGGGTTAGGCCTCCACACGGTTCAATCAGCGCAGTGAGCATTGTGCGAAGATCAGGTTGGCACTTTGTTTTCAAATTGTGAGCAAAAGAGTGCAACCTCTGCGTTCGGCTCGCTGTTTTGCTTAATGAGTGAGTATGGGCGGTTTGTCAGCGATCGGGTGGAACTCCTGTGCCGTCAGACTGGAGAAAAGAGCATTGATTGAGGGTTATGCCGTCATACGTTTCAATCAGCGCAGTGAGCAATTTGCGAAGATCAGGCTGGCACTTTGTTTTCAAATTGTGAGCAAAAGAGTGCAGCCTCTGTGTTCGGCTCGCTGTTTTGCTTAATGAGTGAGTATGGGCGGTTTGTTAGCGATCGGGTGGAACTCCTGTGCCGTCAAACAGGAGAAAAGAGCATTGATTGAGGGTTAGGTCGTCACACGGTTCAATCAGCGCAGTGAGCATTGTGCGAAGATTAGGCTGGCAGTTTGTTTTCAAATTGTGAGCAAAGGAGTGCAACCTCTGAGTTCGGCTCGCTGTTTTGCTTAATGAGTGAGTATGGGCGGTGTGTCAGCGATCGGGTGGAACTCCTGTGCCGTCAGACAGGAGAAAACAGCATTGAATGAGGGTTAGGCCGTCACACGGTTCAAACAGCGCAGTGAGCATTATGCGAAGATCAGGCTGAACTTTGTGTTCAAATTGTGAGCAAAGGAGTGCAACCTCTGAGGTCGGCTCGCTGTTTTGCTTAATGAGTGAGTATGGGCGGTTTGTCAGCGATCGGGAGGAACTCCTGTGCCGTCAGACAGGAGAAAAGAGCATTGATTGAGGGCTAGGCCGTCACACCGTTCAATCAGCGCAGTGAGCAATTCGCGAAGATCAGGCTGGCACTTTGTTTTCAAATTGTGAGCAAAAGAGTGCAGCCTCTGCGTTCGGCTCGCTGTTTTGCTTAATGAGTGAGTATAGGCGGTTTGTCAGAGATCGGGTGGAACTCCTGTGCCGTCCGACATGAGAAAAGAGCATTGAAGGAGGGTTAGGCCGTCATACGGTTCAATCAGCGCAGTGAGTATTTTGCGAAGATCAGGCTGGCACTTTGTTTTCAAATTGTGAGCAAAGGAGTGCAACCTTTGAGTTCGGCTTGCTGTTTTGCTTAATGAGTGATTACGAGCGATGTGTCAGCGATCGGGTGGAACTCCTGTGCCGTCAGACAGGAGAAAACAGCATTGAATGAGGGTTAGGCCGTCACACGGTTCAATCAGCGCAGTGAGCATTGTGCGAAGATCAGAATGGAACTTTGTTTTCAAATTGTGAGCAAAAGAGTGCAACCTCTGCGTTGGGCTCGCTGTTTTGCTTATTGAGTGAGTATGGGCGGTTTGTCAGCGATCGGGTGGAACTCCTGTGCCGTCAAACAGGAGAAAAGAGCATTGATTGAGGGTTAGGTCGTCACACGGTTCAATCAGCGCAGTGAGCATTCTGCGAAGATTAGGCTGGCAGTTTGTTTTCAAATTGTGAGCAAAGGAGTGCAACCTCGGGAGTTCGGCTCGCTGTTTTGCTTAATGAGTGAGTATGGGCGGTGTGTCAGCAATCGGGTGGAACTCCTGTGCCGTCAGACAGGAGAAAACAGCATTGAATGAGGGTTAGGCCGTCACACGCTTCAAACATCGCAGAGAGCATTGTGCGAAGATCAGAATGGAACTTTGTTTTCAAATTGTGAGCAAAAGAGAGCAACCTCTGCGTTGGGCTCGCTGTTTTGCTTAATGAGTGAGTATGGGCGGTTTGTCAGCGATCGGGTGGAACTCCTGTGCTGTTGGACAGGAGAAAAGAGCATTGATTGAGGGTTAGGCCGTCATTCGGTTCAATTAGCGCGGTGAGTATTTTGCGAAGGTCAGGCTGGCACTTCGTTTTCAAATTGTGAGCAAAGGAGGGCAACCTTTGAGTTCGGCTTGCTGTTTTGCTTAATGAGTGATTACGGGCGATCTGTCAGCGATCGGGTGGAACTCCTGTGCCGTCAGACAGGAGAAAAGAGCATTGATTGAGGGTTAGGCCGTCACACGGTTCAATCAGCGCAGTGAGCATTGTGCGAAGATCAGGCTGGAACTTTGTTTTCAAATTGTGAGAAAGGAGTGCAACCTCTGAGTTCTGCTCGCTGTTTTGCTTAATGAGTCAGTATGGGCGGTTTGTCAGCGATCGGGTTTAACTCCTGAGCCGTCAAACAGGAGAAAAGAGCATTGATTGAGGGTTAGGTCGTCACACGGTTCAATCAGCGCAGTGAGCATTGTGCGAAGATTAGGCTGGCAGTTTGTTTTCAAATTGTGAGCAAAGGAGTGCGACCTCTGAGTTCGGCTCGCTGTTCTGCTTAATGAGTGAGTATGGGCGGTGTGTCAGCGATCGGGTGGAACTCCTGTGCCGTCAGACAGGAGAAAACAGCATTGAATGAGGGTTGGGCCGTCATACGGTTCAATCAGCGCGGTGAGTATTTTGCGAAGGTCAGGCTGGCACTGCGTTTTCGAATTGTGAGCAAAGGAGTGCAACCTCTGAGTTCGGCTCGCTATTTTGCTTAATGAGTGAGTATGGGCGGTGTGTCAGCGATCGGGTGGAACTCCTGTGCCGTCAGACAGGAGAAAACAGCATTGAATGAGGGTTAGGCCGTCACACGGTTCAAACAGCGCATTGAGCATTATTCGAAGATCAGGCTGGAACTTTGTGTTCAAATTGTGAGCAAAGGAGTGCAACCTCTGAGGTCGGCTCGCTGTTTTGCTCAATGAGTGAGTATGGGCGGTTTGTCAGCGATCGGGTGGAACTCCTGTGACGTCAGACAGGAGAAAAGAGCATTGATTGAGGGCTAGGCCGTCTCACCGTTCAATCAGCGCAGTGAGCAATTCGCGAAGATCAGGCTGGCACTTTGTTTTCAAATTGTGAGCAAAAGAGTGCAGCCTCTGCGTTCGGCTCGCTGTTTTGCTTAATGAGTGAGTATAGGCGGTTTGTCAGAGATCGGGTGGAACTCCTGTGCCGTCCGACAGGAGAAAAGAGCATTGATTGAGGGTTAGGCCGTCATACGGTTCAATCAGCGCGGTGAGTATTTTGCGAAGGTCAGGCTGGCACTTCATTTTCAAATTGTGAGCAAAGGAGTGCAACCTTTGAGTTCGGCTTGCTGTTTTGCTTAACGAGTGATTGCGGGCGATCCGTCAGCGATCGGGTGGAACTCCTGTGCCGTCAGACCGGAGAAAGGTGCATTGATTGAGGGTTAGGCCGTCACACGGTTCAGTCAGCGCAGTGAGCATTGTGCGAAGATCAGAATGGAACTTTGTTTTCAAATTGTGAGCAAAAGAGTGCAACCTCTGCGTTCGGCTCGCTGTTTTGCTTAATGAGTGAGTATAGGCGGTTTGTCAGCGATCGGGTGGAACTCCTGTGCCGTCAGACAGGAGAAAAGAGCATTGATTGAGGGTTAGGCCTCCACACGGTTCAATCAGCGCAGTGAGCATTGTGCGAAGATCAGGCTGGCACTTTGTTTTCAAATTGTGAGCAAAAGTGTGCAGCCTCTGCGTTCGGCTCGCTGTTTTGCTTAATGAGTGAATATGGGCGTTTGTCAGCGATCGGGTGGAACTCGTGTGCCGTCCGACAGGAGAAAACAGCATTGAATGAGGGTTAGGCCGTCATACGGTTCAATCAGCGCGGTGAGTATTTTGCGAAGGTCAGGCTGGCACTTCATTTTCAAATTGTGAGCAAAGGAGTGCAACCTTTGAGTTCGGCTTGCTGTTTTGCTTAACGAGTGATTACGTGCGATCCGTCAGCGATCGGTGGAACTCCTGTGCCGTCAGACCGGAGAAAAGTGCATTGATTGAGGGTTAGGCCGTCACACGGTTCAATCAGCGCAGTGAGCATTGTGCGAAGATCAGAATGGAACTTTGTTTTCAAATTGTGAGCAAAAGAGTGCAACCTCTGCGTTCGGCTCGCTGTTTTGCTTAATGAGTGAGTATAGGCGGTTTGTCAGCGATCGGGTGGAACTCCTGTGCCATCAGACAGGAGAAAAGAGCATTGATTGAGGGTTAGGCCGTCACACGGTTCAATCAGCGCAGTGAGCATTGTGCGAAGATCAGAATGGAACTTTGTTTTCAAGTTGTGAGCAAAAGAGTGCAACCTCTGCGTTCGGCTCGCTGTTTTGCTTAATGAGTGAGTATGGGCGGTTTGTCAGCGATCGGGTGGAACTCCTGTGCCGTCCGACAGGAGAAAAGAGCATTGATTGAAGGTTAGGCCGTCATACGGTTCAATCAGCGCGGTGAGTATTTTGCGAAGGTCAGGCTGGCACTTCATTTTCAAATTGTGAGCAAAGGAGTGCAACCTTTGAGTTCGGCTTGCTGTTTTGCTTAACGAGTGATTACGGGCGATCCGTCAGCGATCGGGTGGAACTCCTGTGCCGTCAGACCGGAGAAAAGTGCATTGATTGAGGGTTAGGCCGTCACACGGTTCAATCAGCGCAGTGAGCATTGTGCGAAGATCAGGCTGGCACTTTGTTTTCAAATTGTGAGCAAAGGAGTGCAACCTCTGAGTTCGGCTCGCTGTTTTGCTTAATTAGTGATTACGTGGGACTTGTCAGCGATCGGTTGGAACTCCTGTGCCGTCAGACAGGAGAAAAGAGCATTGATTGAGGGTTAGGCCGTCACACGGTTCAATCAGCGCAGTGAGCATTGTGCGAAGATCAGGCTGGCACTTTGTTTTAAAATTGTGAGCAAAAGAGTGGAACCTCTGCGTTCGGCTCGCTGTTTTGCTTAATGAGTGAGTATGGGCGGTTTGTCAGCGATCGGGTGGAACTCCTGTGCCGTCCGACAAGAGAAAAGAGCATTGAAGGAGGGTTAGGCCGTCATACGGTTCAATCAGCGCAGTAAGTATTTTGCGAAGATCAGGCTGGCACTTTGTTTTCAAATTGTGAGCAAAGGAGTGCAACCTCTGCGTTCGGCTCGCTGTTTTGCTTAATTAGTGATTACGGGCGACTTGTCAGCGATCGGTTGGAACTCCTGTGCCGTCAGACAGGAGAAAAGAGCATTGATTGAGGGTTAGGCCGTCACACGGTTCAATCAGCACAGTGAGCATTGTGCGAAGATCAGAATGGAACTTTGTTTTCAAATTGTGAGCAAAAGAGTGCAACCTCTGCGTTGGGCCCGCTGTTTTGCTTAATGAGTGAGTATGGGCGGTTTGTCAGCGATCGGGTGGAACTCCTGTGCCGTCAGACAGGAGAAAAGAGCATTGAATGAGCGTAAGGCCGTCACACGGTTCAATCAGCACAGTGAGCATTGTGCGAAGATCAGAATGGAACTTTGTTTTCAAATTGTGAGCAAAAGAGAGCAACCTCTGCGTTGGGCTCGCTGTTTTGCTTAATGAGTGTGTATGGGCGGTTTGTCAGCGATCGGGTGGAACTCCTGTGCCGTCAGACAGGAGAAAAGAGCATTGATTGAGGGTTAGGCCGTCATACGGTTCAATTAGCGCGGTGAGTATTTTGCGAATGTCAGGCTGGCACTTCGTTTTCAAATTGTGAGCAAAGGAGGGCAACCTTTGAGTTCGGCTTGCTGTTTTGCTTAATGAGTGATTACGGGCGATCTGTCAGCGATCGGGTGGAACTCCTGTGCCGTCAGACAGGAGAAAAGAGCATTGATTGAGGGTTAGGCCGTCACACGGTTCAATCAGCGCAGTGAGCATTGTGCGAAGATCAGGCTGGAACTTTGTTTTCAAATTGTGAGAAAGGAGTGCAACCTCTGAGTTCGGCTCGCTGTTTTGCTTAATGAGTCAGTATGGGCGGTTTGTCAGCGATCGGGTGGAACTCCTGAGCCGTCAAACAGGAGAAAAGAGCATTGATTGAGGGTTAGGTCGTCACACGGTTCAATCAGCGCAGTGAGCATTGTGCGAAGATTAGGCTGGCACTTTGTTTTCAAATTGTGAGCAAAGGAGTGCGACCTCTGAGTTCGGCTCGCTGTTTTGCTTAATGAGTGAGTATGGGCGGTGTGTCAGCGATCGGGTGGAACTCCTGTGCCGTCAGACAGGCGAAAACAGCATTGAATGAGGGTTAGGCCGTCACACGGTTCAATCAGCGCAGTGAGCATTGTGCGAAGAACAGAATGGAACTTTGTTTTCAAATTGTGAGCAAAAGAGTGCAACCTCTGCGTTGGGCTCGCTGTTTTGCTTAATGAGTGAGTATGGGCGGTTTGTCAGCGATCGGGTGGAACTCCTGTGCCGTCAGACAGGAGAAAAGAGCATTGATTGAGGGTTAGGCCGTCACACGGTTCAATCAGCGCAGTGAGTATTTTGCGAAGATCAGGCTGGCACTTTGTTTTCAAATTGTGAGCAAAGGAGTGCAACCTCTGAGTTCGGCTCGCTGTTTTGCTTAATGAGTGAGTGTGGGCGGTTTGTCAGCGATCGGGTGGAACTCCTGTGCCGTCAAACAGGAGAAAAGAGCATTGATTGACGCTTAGGTCGTCACACGGTTGAATCAGCGCAGTGAGCATTGTGCAAAGATTATTAGGCTGGCAGTTTGTTTTCAAATTGTGAGCAAAGGAGTGCAACCTCTGAGTTCGGCTCGCTGTTTTGCTTAATGAGTGAGTATGGGCGGTGTGTCAGCGATCGGGTGGAACTCCTGTGCCGTCAGACAGGCGAAAACAGCATTGAATGAGGGTTAGGCCATCACACGGTTCAAACAGCGCAGTGAGAATTGTGCGAAGATCAGGCTGGAACTTTGTGTTCAAATTGTGAGCAAAGGAGTGCAACCTCTGAGGTCGGCTTGCTGTTTTGCTTAATGAGTGAGTATAGGCGGTTTGTCAGCGATCGGGTGGAACTCTTGTGCCGTCAGACAGGAGAAAAGAGCATTGATTGAGGGTTAGGCCGTCACACCGTTCAATCAGCGCAGTGAGCAATTTGCGAAGATGAGGCTGGCACTTTGTTTTCAAATTGTGAGCAAAAGAGTGGAACCTCTGCGTTCGGCTCGCTGTTTTGCTTAATGAGTGAGTATGGGCGGTTTGTCAGCGATCGGTTGGAACTCCTGTGCCGTCAGACAGGAGAAAAGAGCATTGATTGAGGGTTAGGCCGTCACACCGTTCAATCAGCGCAGTGAGCAATTTGCGAAGATCAGGCTGGCACTTTGTTTTCAAATTGTGAGCAAAAGATTGGAACCTCTGCGTTCGGCTCGCTGTTTTGCTTAATGAGTGAGTATGGGCGGTTTGTCAGCGATCGGGTGGAACTCCTGTGCCGTCAGACAGGGGAAAAGAGCATTGATTGAGGGTTAGGCCGTCACACCGTTCAATCAGCGCAGTGAGCAATTTGCGAAGATCAGGCTGGCACTTTGTTTTCAAATTGTGAGCAAAAGAGTGGAACCTCTGCGTTCGGCTCGCTGTTTTGCTTAATGAGTGAGTATGGGCGGTTTGTCAGCGATCGGTTGGAACTCCTGTGCCGTCAGACAGGAGAAAAGAGCATTGATTGTGGGTTAGGCCGTCATACCGTTCAATCAGCGCAGTGAGTATTTTGCGAAGATCAGGCTGGCACTTTGTTTTCAAATTGTGAGCAAAGGAGTGCAACCTCTGAGTTCGGCTCGCTGTTTTGCTTAATTAGTGATTACGGGCGATTTGTCAGCGATCGGGTGGAACTCCTGTGCCGTCAGAGAGGAGAAAAGAGCATTGATTGCGGGTTAGGCCCTCACACGGTTCAATCAGCGCAGTGAGCATTGTGCGAAGATCAGAATATAACTTTGTTTTCAAATTGTGAGCAAAAGAGTGCAACCTCTGCGTTCGGCTCGCTGTTTTGCTTAATGAGTGAGTATGGGCGGTTTTTCAGCGATCGGGTGGAACTCCTGTGCCGTCAGAAAGGAGAAAAGAGCATTGATTGCGGGTTAGGCCGTCACACCGTTCAATCAGCGCAGTGAGCATTGTGCGAAGATCAGAATAGAACTTTGTTTTCAAATTGTGAGCAAAAGTGTGCAACCTCTGCGTTCGGCTCGCTGTTTTGCTTAATTAGTGATTACGGGCGACTTGTCAGCGATCGGTTGGAACTCCTGTGCCGTCAGACAGGAGAAAACAGCACTGAATGAGGGTTAGGCCGTCACACGGTTCAATCAGCGCAGTGAGCATTGTGCGAAGATCAGGCTGGCACTTTGTTTTCAAATTGTGAGCAAAAGAGTGGAACCTCTGCGTTCGGCTTGCTGTTTTGCTTAATGAGTGAGTATGGGCGGTTTTTCAGCGATCGGGTGGAACTCCTGTGCCGTCAGACAGGAGAAAAGAGCATTGATTGAGGGTTAGGCCGTCACACCGTTCAATCAGCGCAGTGAGCAATTTGCGAAGATCAGGCTGGCACTTTGTTTTCAAATTGTGAGCAAAGGAGTGCAACCTCTGCGTTCGGCTCGCTGTTTTGCTTAATGAGTGAGTATAGGCGGTTTGTCAGCGATCGGGTGGAACTCCTGTGCCGTCAGACAGGAGAAAACAGCATTGAATGGGGGTTAGGCCGTCACACGGTTCAATCAGCGCAGTGAGCATTGTGCGAAGATCAGGCTGGCATTTTGTTTTCAAATTGTGAGCAAAAGTGTGGAACCTCTGCGTTCGGCTCGCTGTTTTGCTCAATGAGTGAGTATGGGCGGTTTGTCAGCGATCGGGTGGAACTCCTGTGCCGTCAGACAGGAGAAAAGAGCATTGATTGAGGGTTAGGCCGTCACACCGTTCAATCAGCGCAGTGAGCAATTTGCGAAGATCAGGCTGGCACTTTGTTTTCAAATTGTGAGCAAAGGAGTGCAACCTCTGCGTTCGGCTCGCTGTTTTGCTCAATGAGTGAGTATGGGCGGTTTGTCAGCGATCGGGTGGAACTCCTGTGCCGTCAGACAGGAGAAAAGAGCATTGATTGAGGGTTAGGCCGTCACACCGTTCAATCAGCGCAGTGAGCAATTTGCGAAGATCAGGCTGGCACTTTGTTTTCAAATTGTGAGCAAAGGAGTGCAACCTCTGCGTTCGGCTCGCTGTTTTGCTTAATGAGTGAGTATAGGCGGTTTGTCAGCGATCGGTTGGAACTCCTGTGCCGTCAGACAGGAGAAAACAGCATTGAATGAGGGTTAGGCCGTCATACGGTTCAATCAGCGCAGTGAGTATTTTGCGAAGATCAGGCTGGCAGTTTGTTTTCAAATTGTGAGCAAAAGTGTGGAACCTCTGCGTTCGGCTCGCTGTTTTGCTTAATGAGTGAGTATGGGCGGTTTGTCAGCGATCGGGTGGAACTCCTGTGCCGTCAGACAGGAGAAAAGAGCATTGATTGAGGGTTAGGCCGTCACACCGTTCAATCAGCGCAGTGAGCAATTTGCGAAGATCAGGCTGGCACTTTGTTTTCAAATTGTGAGAAGAGGAGTGCAACCTCTGCGTTCGGCTCGCTGTTTTGCTTAATGAGTGAGTATAGGCGGTTTGTCAGCGATCGGGTGGAACTCCTGTGCCGTCAGACAGGAGAAAAGAGCATTGATTGAGGGTTAGGCCGTCATACGGTTCAATCAGCGCAGTGAGTATTTTGCGAAGATCAGGCTGGCACTTTGTTTTCAAATTGTGAGCAAAGGAGTGCAACCTCTGCGTTCGGCTCGCTGCTTTGCTTAATGAGTGAGTATGGGCGGTTTGTCAGCGATCGGGTGGAACTCCTGTGCCGTCAGACAGGAGAAAACAGCATTGAATGAGGGTTATGCCGTCATACGGTTCAATCAGCGCAGTGAGCATTGTGCGAAGATCAGGCTGGCACTTTGTTTTCAAATTGTGAGCAAAAGAGTGGAACCTCTGCGTTCGGCTCGCTGTTTTGCTTAATGAGTGAGTATGGGCGGTTTGTCAGCGATCGGGTGGAACTCCTGTGCCGTCAGACAGGAGAAAAGAGCATTGATTGAGGGTTAGGCAGTCACACGGTTCAATCAGCGCAGTGAGCATTGTGCGAAGATCAGAATGGAACTTTGTTTTCAAATTGTGAGCAAAAGAGTGCAACCTCTGCGTTCGGCTCGCTGTTTTGCTTAATGAGTGAGTATAGGCGGTTTGTCAGCGATCGGGTGGAACTCCTGTGCCGTCAGACAGGAGAAAAGAGCATTGATTGAGGGTTAGGCCGTCACACGGTTCAATCAGCGCAGAGAGCATTGTGCGAAGATCAGAATGGAACTTTGTTTTCAAATTGTGAGCAAAAGAGTGCAACCTCTGCGTTCGGCTCGCTGTTTTGCTTAATGAGTGAGTATGGGCGGTTTGTCAGCGATCGGGTGGAACTCCTGTGCCGTCCGACAGGAGAAAAGAGCATTGATTGAGGGTTAGGCCGTCATACGGTTCAATCAGCGCGGTGAGTATTTTGCGAAGGTCAGGCTGGCACTTCATTTTCAAATTGTGAGCAAAGGAGTGCAACCTTTGAGTTCGGCTTGCTGTTTTGCTTAACGAGTGATTACGGGCGATCCGTCAGCGATCGGGTGGAACTCCTGTGCCGTCAGACCGGAGAAAAGTGCATTGATTGAGGGTTAGGCCGTCACACGGTTCAATCAGCGCAGTGAGCATTGTGCGAACATCAGGCTGGCACTTTGTTTTCAAATTGTGAGCAAAGGAGTGCAACCTCTGAGTTCGGCTCGCTGTTTTGCTTAATTAGTGATTACGTGGGACTTGTCAGCGATCGGTTGGAACTCCTGTGCCGTCAGACAGGAGAAAAGAGCATTGATTGAGGGTTAGGCCGTCACACGGTTCAATCAGCGCAGTGAGCATTGTGCGAAGATCAGGCTGGCACTTTGTTTTCAAATTGTGAGCAAAAGAGTGGAACCTCTGCGTTCGGCTCGCTGTTTTGCCTAATGAGTGAGTATGGGCGGTTTGTCAGCGATCGGGTGGAACTCCTGTGCCGTCAGACAGGAGAAAAGAGCATTGATTGAGGGTTAGGCCTCCACACGGTTCAATCAGCGCAGTGAGCATTGTGCGAAGATCAGGCTGGCACTTTGTTTTCAAATTGTGAGCAAAAGTGTGCAGCCTCTGCGTTCGGCTCGCTGTTTTGCTTAATGAGTGATTACGGGCGACTTTTCAGCGATCGGGTGGAACTCCTGTGCCGTCAGACAGGAGAAAACAGCATTGAATGAGGGTTAGGCCGTCACATGGTTCAATCAGCGCAGTGAGCATTGTGCGAAGATCAGAATGGAACTTTGTTTTCAAATTGTGAGCAAAAGTGTGCAGCCTCTGCGTTCGGCTCGCTGTTTTGCTTAATGAGTGATTACGGGCGACTTTTCAGCGATCGGGTGGAACTCCTGTGCCGTCAGACAGGAGAAAACAGCATTAAATGAGGGTTAGGCCGTCACACGGTTCAATCAGCGCAGTGAGCATTGTGCGAAGATCAGAATGGAACTTTGTTTTCAAATTGTGAGCAAAAGTGTGCAGCCTCTGCGTTCGGCTCGCTGTTTTGCTTAATGAGTGATTACGGGCGACTTTTCAGCGATCGGGTGGAACTCCTGTGCCGTCAGACAGGAGAAAAGAGCATTGATTGAGGGTTAGGCCGTCACACGGTTCAATCAGCGCAGTGAGCATTGTGCGAAGATCAGAATGGAACTTAGTTTTCAAATTGTGAGCAAAAGTGTGCAGCCTCTGCGTTCGGCTCGCTGTTTTGCTTAATGAGTGATTACGGGCGACTTTTTAGCGATCGGGTGGAACTCCTGTGCCGTCAGACAGGAGAAAACAGCATTGAATGAGGGTTAGGCCGTCACACGGTTCAATCAGCGCAGTGAGCATTGTGCGAAGATCAGGCTGGCACTTTGTTTTCAAATTGTGAGCAAAAGTGTGCAGCCTCTGCGTTCGGCTCGCTGTTTTGCTTAATGAGTGATTACGGGCGACTTTTCAGCGATCGGGTGGAACTCCTGTGCCGTCAGACAGGAGAAAACAGCATTGAATGAGGGTTAGGCCGTCACACGGTTGAATCAGCGCAGTGAGCATTGTGCGAAGATCAGAATGGAACTTTGATTTCAAATTGTGAGCAAAAGTGTGCAGCCTCTGCGTTCGGCTCGCTGTTTTGCTTAATGAGTGATTACGGGCGACTTTTCAGCGATCGGGTGGAACTCCTGTGCCGTCAGACAGGAGAAAAGAGCATTGATTGAGGGTTAGGCCGTCACACGGTTCAATCAGCGCAGTGAGCATTGTGCGAAGATCAGAATGGAACTTTGTTTTCAAATTGTGAGCAAAAGTGTGCAGCCTCTGCGTTCGGCTCGCTGTTTTGCTTAATGAGTGATTACGGGCGACTTTTCAGCGATCGGGTGGAACTCCTGTGCCGTCAGACAGGAGAAAACAGCATTGAATGACGGTTAGGCCGTCACACGGTTCAATCAGCGCAGTGAGCATTGTGCGAAGATCAGGCTGGCACTTTGTTTTCAAATTGTAAGCAAAAGAGTGCAACCTCTGTGTTCGGCTCGCTGTTTTGCTTAATGAGTGAGTATGGGCGGTTTGTCAGCAATCGGGTGGAACTCCTGTGCCGTCAGACAGGAGAAAACAGCATTGAATGAGGGTTAGGCCGTCACACGGTTCAATCAGCGCAGTGAGCATTGTGCGAAGATCAGAATGGAACTTTGTTTTCAAATTGTGAGCAAAAGTGTGCAGCCTCTGCGTTCGGCTCGCTGTTTTGCTTAATGAGTGATTACGGGCGACTTTTCAGCGATCGGGTGGAACTCCTGTGCCGTCAGACAGGAGAAAACAGCATTGAATGACGGTTAGGCCGTCACACGGTTCAATCAGCGCAGTGAGCATTGTGCGAAGATCAGGCTGGCACTTTGTTTTCAAATTGTAAGCAAAAGAGTGCAACCTCTGTGTTCGGCTCGCTGCTTTGCTTAATGAGTGAGTATGGGCGGTTTGTCAGCGATCGGGTGGAACTCCTGTGCCGTCAGACAGGAGAAAACAGCATTGAATGAGGGTTAGGCCGTCACACGGTTCAATCAGCGCAGTGAGCATTGTGCGAAGATCAGAATGAAACTTTGTTTTCAAATTGTGAGCAAAAGTGTGCAGCCTCTGCGTTCGGCTCGCTGTTTTGCTTAATGAGTGATTACGGGCGACTTTTCAGCGATCGGGTGGAACTCCTGTGCCGTCAGACAGGAGAAAAGAGCATTGATTGAGGGTTAGGCCGTCACACGGTTCAATCAGCGCAGTGAGCATTGTGCGAAGATCAGAATGGAACTTTGTTTTCAAATTGTGAGCAAAAGTGAGCAGCCTCTGCGTTCGGCTCGCTGTTTTGCTTAATGAGTGAGTATGGGCGGTTTGTCAGCGATCGGGTGGAACTCCTGTGCCGTCAGACAGGAGAAAACAGCATTGAATGAGGGTTAGGCCGTCACACGGTTCAATCAGCGCAGTGAGCATTGTGCGAAGATCAGAATGGAACTTTGTTTTCAAATTGTGAGCAAAAGAGTGCAGCCTCTGCGTTCGGCTCGCTGTTTTGCTTAATGAGTGATTACGGGCGACTTTTCAGCGATCGGGTGGAACTCCTGTGCCGTCAGACAGGAGAAAACAGCATTGAATGACGGTTAAGCCGTCACACGGTTCAATCAGCGCAGTGAGCATTGTGCGAAGATCAGGCTGGCACTTTGTTTTCAAATTGTGAGCAAAAGAGTGCAATCTCTGTGTTGGGCTCGCTGTTTTGCTTAATGAGTGAGTATGGGCGGTTTGTCAGCGATCGGGTGGAACTCCTGTGCCGTCAGACAGGAGAAAAGAGCATTGATTGAGGGTTAGGCCGTCACACGGTTCAATCAGCGCAGTGAGCATTTTGCGAAGATCAGGCTGGCACTTTGTTTTCAAATTGTGAGCAAAGGAGTGCAACCTCTGAGTTCGGCTTGCTGTTTTGCTTAATGAGTGATTACGGGCGATCTGTCAGCGATCGGGTGGAACTCCTGTGCCGTCAGACAGGAGAAAAGAGCATTGATTGAGGGTTAGGCCGTCACACGGTTCAATCAGCGCAGTGAGCATTGTGCGAAGATTAGGCTGGCAGTTTGTTTTCAAATTGTGAGCAAAGGAGTGCAACCTCTGAGTTCGGCTCACTGTTTTGCTGAATGAGTGAGTATAGGCGGTTTGTCAGAGATCGGGTGGAACTCCTGTGCCGCCCGACAAGAGAAAAGAGCATTGATTGAGGGTTAGGCCGTTATACGGTTCAATCAGCGCAGTGAGCATTTTGCGAAGATCAGGCTGCCACTTTGTTTTCAAATTGTGAGGAAAGGAGTGCAACCTCTGAGTTCGGCTCGCTGTTTTGCTTAATGAGTGAGTATGGGTGGTTTGTCAGCGATCGGTTGGAACTCCTGTGCCGTCAGACAGGAGAAAAGAGCATTGATTGAGGGTTAGGCCGTCACACGATTCAATCAGCACAGTGAGCATTGTGCGAAGATCAGAATGAAACTTTGTTTTCAAATTGTGAGCAAAACAGTGCAACCTCTGCGTTCGGCTCGCTGTTTTGCTTAATTAGTGAGTATGGGCGGTTTGTCAGCGATCGGGTGAAACTCTTGCGCCATCAGACAGGAGAAAAGAGCATTGATTTAGTCTTAGGCCGTCACACGGTTCAATCAGCGCAGTGATCATAGTGCGAAGATCAGGCTGGCACTTAGTTTCCAAATTGTGAGCAGAGGAGTGCAACCTCTGAGTTCGGCTCGCTGTTTTGCTTAATTAGTGATTACGTGGGACTTGTCAGCGATCGGTTGGAACTCCTGTGCCGTCAGACAGGAGAAAAGAGCATTGATTGAGGGTTAGGCCGTCACACGGTTCAATCAGCGCAGTGAGCATTGTGCGAAGATCAGGCTGGCACTTTGTTTTCAAATTGTGAGCAAAAGAGTGGAACCTCTGCGTTCGGCTCGCTGTTTTGCCTAATGAGTGAGTATGGGCGGTTTGTCAGCGATCGGGTGGAACTCCTGTGCCGTCAGACAGGAGAAAAGAGCATTGATTGAGGGTTAGGCCTCCACACGGTTCAATCAGCGCAGTGAGCATTGTGCGAAGATCAGGCTGGCACTTTGTTTTCAAATTGTGAGCAAAAGTGTGCAGCCTCTGCGTTCGGCTCGCTGTTTTGCTTAATGAGTGATTACGGGCGACTTTTCAGCGATCGGGTGGAACTCCTGTGCCGTCAGACAGGAGAAAACAGCATTGAATGAGGGTTAGGCCGTCACATGGTTCAATCAGCGCAGTGAGCATTGTGCGAAGATCAGAATGGAACTTTGTTTTCAAATTGTGAGCAAAAGTGTGCAGCCTCTGCGTTCGGCTCGCTGTTTTGCTTAATGAGTGATTACGGGCGACTTTTCAGCGATCGGGTGGAACTCCTGTGCCGTCAGACAGGAGAAAACAGCATTAAATGAGGGTTAGGCCGTCACACGGTTCAATCAGCGCAGTGAGCATTGTGCGAAGATCAGAATGGAACTTTGTTTTCAAATTGTGAGCAAAAGTGTGCAGCCTCTGCGTTCGGCTCGCTGTTTTGCTTAATGAGTGATTACGGGCGACTTTTCAGCGATCGGGTGGAACTCCTGTGCCGTCAGACAGGAGAAAAGAGCATTGATTGAGGGTTAGGCCGTCACACGGTTCAATCAGCGCAGTGAGCATTGTGCGAAGATCAGAATGGAACTTAGTTTTCAAATTGTGAGCAAAAGTGTGCAGCCTCTGCGTTCGGCTCGCTGTTTTGCTTAATGAGTGATTACGGGCGACTTTTTAGCGATCGGGTGGAACTCCTGTGCCGTCAGACAGGAGAAAACAGCATTGAATGAGGGTTAGGCCGTCACACGGTTCAATCAGCGCAGTGAGCATTGTGCGAAGATCAGGCTGGCACTTTGTTTTCAAATTGTGAGCAAAAGTGTGCAGCCTCTGCGTTCGGCTCGCTGTTTTGCTTAATGAGTGATTACGGGCGACTTTTCAGCGATCGGGTGGAACTCCTGTGCCGTCAGACAGGAGAAAACAGCATTGAATGAGGGTTAGGCCGTCACACGGTTGAATCAGCGCAGTGAGCATTGTGCGAAGATCAGAATGGAACTTTGATTTCAAATTGTGAGCAAAAGTGTGCAGCCTCTGCGTTCGGCTCGCTGTTTTGCTTAATGAGTGATTACGGGCGACTTTTCAGCGATCGGGTGGAACTCCTGTGCCGTCAGACAGGAGAAAAGAGCATTGATTGAGGGTTAGGCCGTCACACGGTTCAATCAGCGCAGTGAGCATTGTGCGAAGATCAGAATGGAACTTTGTTTTCAAATTGTGAGCAAAAGTGTGCAGCCTCTGCGTTCGGCTCGCTGTTTTGCTTAATGAGTGATTACGGGCGACTTTTCAGCGATCGGGTGGAACTCCTGTGCCGTCAGACAGGAGAAAACAGCATTGAATGACGGTTAGGCCGTCACACGGTTCAATCAGCGCAGTGAGCATTGTGCGAAGATCAGGCTGGCACTTTGTTTTCAAATTGTAAGCAAAAGAGTGCAACCTCTGTGTTCGGCTCGCTGTTTTGCTTAATGAGTGAGTATGGGCGGTTTGTCAGCAATCGGGTGGAACGCCTGTGCCGTCAGACAGGAGAAAACAGCATTGAATGAGGGTTAGGCCGTCACACGGTTCAATCAGCGCAGTGAGCATTGTGCGAAGATCAGAATGGAACTTTGTTTTCAAATTGTGAGCAAAAGTGTGCAGCCTCTGCGTTCGGCTCGCTGTTTTGCTTAATGAGTGATTACGGGCGACTTTTCAGCGATCGGGTGGAACTCCTGTGCCGTCAGACAGGAGAAAACAGCATTGAATGACGGTTAGGCCGTCACACGGTTCAATCAGCGCAGTGAGCATTGTGCGAAGATCAGGCTGGCACTTTGTTTTCAAATTGTAAGCAAAAGAGTGCAACCTCTGTGTTCGGCTCGCTGTTTTGCTTAATGAGTGAGTATGGGCGGTTTGTCAGCGATCGGGTGGAACTCCTGTGCCGTCAGACAGGAGAAAACAGCATTGAATGAGGGTTAGGCCGTCACACGGTTCAATCAGCGCAGTGAGCATTGTGCGAAGATCAGAATGAAACTTTGTTTTCAAATTGTGAGCAAAAGTGTGCAGCCTCTGCGTTCGGCTCGCTGTTTTGCTTAATGAGTGATTACGGGCGACTTTTCAGCGATCGGGTGGAACTCCTGTGCCGTCAGACAGGAGAAAAGAGCATTGATTGAGGGTTAGGCCGTCACACGGTTCAATCAGCGCAGTGAGCATTGTGCGAAGATCAGAATGGAACTTTGTTTTCAAATTGTGAGCAAAAGTGAGCAGCCTCTGCGTTCGGCTCGCTGTTTTGCTTAATGAGTGAGTATGGGCGGTTTGTCAGCGATCGGGTGGAACTCCTGTGCCGTCAGACAGGAGAAAACAGCATTGAATGAGGGTTAGGCCGTCACACGGTTCAATCAGCGCAGTGAGCATTGTGCGAAGATCAGAATGGAACTTTGTTTTCAAATTGTGAGCAAAAGAGTGCAGCCTCTGCGTTCGGCTCGCTGTTTTGCTTAATGAGTGATTACGGGCGACTTTTCAGCGATCGGGTGGAACTCCTGTGCCGTCAGACAGGAGAAAACAGCATTGAATGACGGTTAAGCCGTCACACGGTTCAATCAGCGCAGTGAGCATTGTGCGAAGATCAGGCTGGCACTTTGTTTTCAAATTGTGAGCAAAAGAGTGCAATCTCTGTGTTGGGCTCGCTGTTTTGCTTAATGAGTGAGTATGGGCGGTTTGTCAGCGATCGGGTGGAACTCCTGTGCCGTCAGACAGGAGAAAAGAGCATTGATTGAGGGTTAGGCCGTCACACGGTTCAATCAGCGCAGTGAGCATTTTGCGAAGATCAGGCTGGCACTTTGTTTTCAAATTGTGAGCAAAGGAGTGCAACCTCTGAGTTCGGCTTGCTGTTTTGCTTAATGAGTGATTACGGGCGATCTGTCAGCGATCGGGTGGAACTCCTGTGCCGTCAGACAGGAGAAAAGAGCATTGATTGAGGGTTAGGCCGTCACACGGTTCAATCAGCGCAGTGAGCATTGTGCGAAGATTAGGCTGGCAGTTTGTTTTCAAATTGTGAGCAAAGGAGTGCAACCTCTGAGTTCGGCTCACTGTTTTGCTGAATGAGTGAGTATAGGCGGTTTGTCAGAGATCGGGTGGAACTCCTGTGCCGCCCGACAAGAGAAAAGAGCATTGATTGAGGGTTAGGCCGTTATACGGTTCAATCAGCGCAGTGAGCATTTTGCGAAGATCAGGCTGCCACTTTGTTTTCAAATTGTGAGGAAAGGAGTGCAACCTCTGAGTTCGGCTCGCTGTTTTGCTTAATGAGTGAGTATGGGTGGTTTGTCAGCGATCGGTTGGAACTCCTGTGCCGTCAGACAGGAGAAAAGAGCATTGATTGAGGGTTAGGCCGTCACACGATTCAATCAGCACAGTGAGCATTGTGCGAAGATCAGAATGAAACTTTGTTTTCAAATTGTGAGCAAAACAGTGCAACCTCTGCGTTCGGCTCGCTGTTTTGCTTAATTAGTGAGTATGGGCGGTTTGTCAGCGATCGGGTGAAACTCTTGCGCCATCAGACAGGAGAAAAGAGCATTGATTTAGTCTTAGGCCGTCACACGGTTCAATCAGCGCAGTGATCATAGTGCGAAGATCAGGCTGGCACTTAGTTTCCAAATTGTGAGCAGAGGAGTGCAACCTCTGAGTTCGGCTCGCTGCTTTGCTTCATGAGTGAGTATGGGCGGTTTGTCAGCGATCGGGTGGAACTCCTGTGCCCTCAGACATGAGAAAAGAGCATTGATTGAGGGTTAGGCCGTCACACGGTTCAATCAGCGCAATGAGCATTGTGCGAAGATTAGGCCGGCACTTTGTTTTCAAATTGTGAGCAAAGGAGTGCAACCTTTGTGTTCGGCCCGCTGTTTTGCTAAATGAGTGAGTATGGGCGGTTTGTCAGCGATCGGGTGGAACTTCTGTGCCGTCAGACAGGAGAAAAGAGCATTGATTGAGGGTTAGGCCGTCACACGGTTCAATCAGCGCAGTGAGCATTTTGCGAAGATCAGGCTGGCACTTTGTTTTCAAATTGTGAGCAAAGGAGTGCAACCTCTGAGTTCGGCTTGCTGTTTTGCTTAATGAGTGATTACGGGCGATCTGTCAGCGATCGGGTGGAACTCCTGTGCCGTCAGACAGGAGAAAAGAGCATTGATTGAGGGTTAGGCCGTCACACGGTTCAATCAGCGCAGTGAGCATTGTGCGAAGATTAGGCTGGCAGTTTGTTTTCAAATTGTGAGCAAAGGAGTGCAACCTCTGAGTTCGGCTCACTGTTTTGCTGAATGAGTGAGTATAGGCGGTTTGTCAGAGATCGGGTGGAACTCCTGTGCCGCCCGACAAGAGAAAAGAGCATTGATTGAGGGTTAGGCCGTTATACGGTTCAATCAGCGCAGTGAGCATTTTGCGAAGATCAGGCTGCCACTTTGTTTTCAAATTGTGAGGAAAGGAGTGCAACCTCTGAGTTCGGCTCGCTGTTTTGCTTAATGAGTGAGTATGGGTGGTTTGTCAGCGATCGGGTGGAACTCCTGTGCCGTCAGACAGGAGAAAAGAGCATTGATTGAGGGTTAGGCCGTCACACGGTTCAATCAGCGCAGTGAGCATTGTGCGAAGATCAGAATGGAACTTTGTTTTCAAATTGTGAGCAAAAGTGAGCAGCCTCTGCGTTCGGCTCGCTGTTTTGCTTAATGAGTGAGTATGGGCGGTTTGTCAGCGATCGGGTGGAACTCCTGTGCCGTCAGACAGGAGAAAACAGCATTGAATGAGGGTTAGGCCGTCACACGGTTCAATCAGCGCAGTGAGTATTGTGCGAAGATCAGAATGGAACTTTGTTTTCAAATTGTGAGCAAAAGAGTGCAGCCTCTGCGTTCGGCTCGCTGTTTTGCTTAATGAGTGATTACGGGCGACTTTTCAGCGATCGGGTGGAACTCCTGTGCCGTCAGACAGGAGAAAACAGCATTGAATGACGGTTAAGCCGTCACACGGTTCAATCAGCGCAGTGAGCATTGTGCGAAGATCACGCTGGCACTTTGTTTTCAAATTGTGAGCAAAAGAGTGCAATCTCTGTGTTGGGCTCGCTGTTTTGCTTAATGAGTGAGTATGGGCGGTTTGTCAGCGATCGGGTGGAACTCCTGTGCCGTCAGACAGGAGAAAAGAGCATTGATTGAGGGTTAGGCCGTCACACGGTTCAATCAGCGCAGTGAGCATTTTGCGAAGATCAGGCTGGCACTTTGTTTTCAAATTGTGAGCAAAGGAGTGCAACCTCTGAGTTCGGCTTGCTGTTTTGCTTAATGAGTGATTACGGGCGATCTGTCAGCGATCGGGTGGAACTCCTGTGCCGTCAGACAGGAGAAAAGAGCATTGATTGAGGGTTAGGCCGTCACACGGTTCAATCAGCGCAGTGAGCATTGTGCGAAGATTAGGCTGGCAGTTTGTTTTCAAATTGTGAGCAAAGGAGTGCAACCTCTGAGTTCGGCTCACTGTTTTGCTGAATGAGTGAGTATAGGCGGTTTGTCAGAGATCGGGTGGAACTCCTGTGCCGCCCGACAAGAGAAAAGAGCATTGATTGAGGGTTAGGCCGTTATACGGTTCAATCAGCGCAGTGAGCATTTTGCGAAGATCAGGCTGCCACTTTGTTTTCAAATTGTGAGGAAAGGAGTGCAACCTCTGAGTTCGGCTCGCTGTTTTGCTTAATGAGTGAGTATGGGTGGTTTGTCAGCGATCGGTTGGAACTCCTGTGCCGTCAGACAGGAGAAAAGAGCATTGATTGAGGGTTAGGCCGTCACACGATTCAATCAGCACAGTGAGCATTGTGCGAAGATCAGAATGAAACTTTGTTTTCAAATTGTGAGCAAAACAGTGCAACCTTTGCGTTCGGCTCGCTGTTTTGCTTAATTAGTGAGTATGGGCGGTTTGTCAGCGATCGGGTGAAACTCTTGCGCCATCAGACAGGAGAAAAGAGCATTGATTTAGTCTTAGGCCGTCACACGGTTCAATCAGCGCAGTGATCATTGTGCGAAGATCAGGCTGGCACTTAGTTTCCAAATTGTGAGCAGAGGAGTGCAACCTCTGAGTTCGGCTCGCTGCTTTGCTTCATGAATGAGTATGGGCGGTTTGTCAGCGATCGGGTGGAACTCCTGTGCCCTCAGACATGAGAAAAGAGCATTGATTGAGGGTTAGGCCGTCACACGGTTCAATCAGCGCAATGAGCATTGTGCGAAGATTAGGCCGGCACTTTGTTTTCAAATTGTGAGCAAAGGAGTGCAACCTTTGTGTTCGGCCCGCTGTTTTGCTAAATGAGTGAGTACGGGCGGTTTCTCAGCGATCGGGTGGAACTTCTGTGCCATCAGACAGGAGAAAAGAGCATTGATTGAGGGTTAGGCCGTCACACGGTTCAATCAGCGCAGTGAGCATTGTGCGAAGATCAGGCTGGCACTTTGTTTTCAAATTGTGAGCAAAGGCGTGCAACCTCTGCGTTCGGCTCGCTGTTTTTCTGAATGAGTGAGTACGAGCGATCTGTCAGCGATCGTGTGGAACTCTTGTGCCATCTGTTAGGAGAAAAGACCCGTGATTGAGTGTTAGGCCCTCGAACGGGTTCAATCAGCGCAATCAGTATTGTGCCAAGGTTAGGCTGGCACTCGTTTTCAAACAGAGAGCAAACGACTGCAGCGTCTGCGTTCGACTCGCTCTTTTTTTAATGAGTAAGTACGAGCGATTTGTCAGCGATCGGCCGGAACTCTTGTGCCATCAGTCAGGAGAAAAGAGCACTGATTGAGTGTTAGGCCGTCAAACGTGCCCAATCTGCGGGATGAGCACCGTGCCAGGATTAGGCTGGCACTCGTTTTGAAATAGTGAGCTAACGAGTGCAGCCTCTACTTTCGGCTCGCTGTTTTTCTTAAAGAGTGAGTACGAGCGATTTGTCAGCGATCGGCTGGAACTCTTGTGCCATCAGTCAGGAGAAAAGAGCACTGATTGAGTGTTAGGCCGTCAAACGCGCCCAATCAGCGGAATGAGCATTGCGCCAGGATTAGGCTGGCACTTGTTTTGAAATAGTGAGCTAACGAGTGCAGCCTCCGCGTTCGGCTCGCAGTTTTTCTAAATGAGTGAGTACGAGCGATATGCCAGCGATCGGCTGGAACTCTTGTGCCATCAGTCATGAGAAAACAGGACTAATTGAGTGTTAGCCAGTCACACGTGCCCAATAAGCGGGATGAGCATTGTGCCAGGATTAGGGTGGCATTCGTTTTCAATTAGTGAACAAACGAATGCAGTCTCTGCGTTCGGCTCGCTGTTTTTCTTAATGAGTGAGTACGACCGATATGTCAGCGATGGGCTGGAACTCTTGTGCGATCAATCAGGAGAAATGAGCACTGCTTGAGTGTTAGGCAGTCACACGTGCCCAATCAACGGTATGAGCATTGTGTCAGGATTAGGCAGGCACTCGTTTTTATTAGTAAACAAACCACTGCAGCATCTGCGTTCGGCTTGCTGTTTTTCTTAATGAGTGAGTATGAGCAATATGTCAGCGATCGGCTGAAACTCTTGTTCCATCAGTTAGGAGAAAAGACCGCTGATAGAGTCTTAGGGTGTCACACGTGCCTAATCAGCGGAATGAGCATTGCGCCAGGATTAGGCTGGCACTCGTTTTCAAATAGAGAGCAAACGACTCCAGCCTCTGCGTTCGGGTTGCACTTTTTCTTAATGAGTGAGTATGAGCGATATGTCAACGATCGGCTAGAACTCTTGTGCCGTCAGTCATGAGAAAAGAGGACTAATTGAGTGTTAGCCAGTCACACGTGCCCAATCAGCGGGATGAGCATTGCGCCAGGATTAGGCTGGCATTCATTTTCAATTAGTGAACAAACGAATGCAGCCTCTGCGTTCGCCTCGCTGTTTTTCTTAATGACTGAGTGTGAGCGATATGTCAGCGATGGAGTGGAACTCTTGTGCGATCAATCAGGAGAAATGAGCACTGATTGAGTGTTAGGCAGTCACGCGTGCCCAATCAGCGGGATGAGCATTGTGTCAGGATTAGGCTGGCATTCGTTTTCAATTAGTGAGCAAACGACTGGAGCCTCTGCGTTCGGCTCGCTCTTTTTCTTAATGAGTGAGTACGAGCGATTTGTCAGCAATTGGCTGGAACTCTTCTGCCATCAGTCAGGAGAAAAGAGCGCTGATTGAGTGTTAGTCCGTCAAACGGGTTCGGCCAGCGGAATGAGCATTGTTTCAGGATTATGCTGGCACTCGTTTTCAATTAGTGAACAAATGACTGCAGCCTCTGTGTCCGGCTCGCTCTTTTGCATAATCAGTGAGTGGGGGCGATTTGTCTGCGATCGGGTGGAACTCTTGTGCCATCAGACAGAAGAAAAGAGCACTGATTTAGTGTTAGGCCGTCACACGGTTCAATCAGCGCAATGATCATTGTGCAAAGATCAGGCTGGCACTCTGTTTTTAAATTATCAGCAAACTACTGCAACCTCTGCGTTCGTCTCGCTGTTTTGCTCAGTGAGTGAGTGCGGGCGATTTGTCAGCGATCGGGTGGAACTCCTGTGCCATCAGACAGAAGAAAAGAGCGCTGATTGAGTGTTAGGCCGTCACACGTTTCAATCAGCGCAATGAGCATTGTGCGAAGATCTGGCTGGCACTCTGTTTTCAAATTGTGAGCAAAGGAGTGCAACCTCTGCGTTCGGCTCGCTGTTTTGTTTAATGAGTGGGTACGGGCGATTCGTCAGCGATCGGCAGGAACTCTTGCAACATCAGTCAGGACAAAAGAGAAATGATTGAGCGTTATGCCGTCACATGGTTCAATCAGTGGAACGAGAATTGTGCCACGATTCAGCTGACGCAACAAGAGTGGAGCTCACCTCGGTAGCGGCGTAAGCAGTGGCTTGTTGATCGTTGACGTGCGCATGGAGAACGACGGAGAATATTAATTATAAAGACACATACCTGCACACAAAACGAAAACATCGACTGGTTAAGGGGTGTCTCAACGTATACATAATACAAATAGGAATGTGCTGCCACTAAAGTCAAGGCCGGTGTGGTGAGTCATCTACCTAACGCTCCACAGCCAATTCTATTGCTGCGTCAGCTGACATGAGCGCTGAAGTGCCAGTGAAGACACAACAATCATTATGACATTAGGCCAAGCCTGTCATTTATATGTTGTCAGAGATGGTAGTTGATATAAATGGCTGATTCAGCCTTTCCAGTTATGTTTCCTAAGATATTAACGTTACCCTAAAGCATTTAGCCACATAGCACTAAATATTTAGGAAAATAAAATTTAATGTCAACAACCATAACAAGGTTCACAACAAAATTTAGAAGTTGTTTATATGGAAATGACAACGTTCCAAATATTTGGAGTTTAATCAACTATACAAGATGAATAAGTGAACCCGATACCAATATTCACCAGTATGTTTCTTTTTTCATAACAGTACACCGACCGAAGACTCGAAATGAGGTATTATCTTACTATATTCGAGGTACGTATGTTTTAACCTGTATTTCCAGTATTTGCTTGATTTCATTCCTAGTGCACGTGCGAGAAAAATATCAAGTAACTCTGAGATTCGGAGAGGGCATCAGCATATTAACATCCTGCACACAATAACTAATATCACAAAAAGTCCTAGGAAATGAAGGATATTACAATTCCTCAGTGAAAGGGACAATTGGGACGTATAATAATTTTTTGTTGCTTATTCTGTTTTATATAATAAATGAACTACGTTAAAATATTATTGATTATTGTAACGTACTTTAAGGTGCTCCGAAGCAATCACGTGGTTTTATTTTATACATAAACTGTCTAAAAGTTCAAAAAGTAGGCAGCAGTAAATATCTTTATGGGGAGAAAATGTACTTCAAAATAGAATGGCAAGGCTAAGATACAAGATGAAGGAATTTTATTTAGTGGCAGCACACAGAATTTGCACGTGTTTTACAGTGCAGAAATTCTAAGATTGTAAATGTGGGTGAAGGAAGCGGAGGGGGATGAGGGAATTTCATATTTCCAATATTCACAACCGGTGCAAAATAGTAGAACTGGTGGCACAAGAACAACATTGTTGATGCTCTAACCGCAGGCGTGTGTGCTCGCTCCGCAATCAGATAAATAATGCCTATCCCCATCTCGCGACAGACCTCTATATATAAAATTTGATATAGGCTCAGGTGTGACTGAGCACTTTTCAAGAAATTCCTCTAGACATCTAAACCAAACTTTTAGGGACAATGCTGGAACCGTACACTGGCAAGCCATCGTTCCGGAGGGAAAGATTGAAGTGGAGATGCGGCACAACGGGCAAGTCGATTGCCATGAAATTCAAGTGGTGAAGAATATGGTACCTCTACTACAAGAGTAGACACGGCTTCAGAACCTTAAAGTGAACTGCAAGGAAGTAAGAAACATGACCGCAGAAGCAGTAGACATGCCAAGTGTGCTACCAAAATAAGATTTTGTCTTTTTAAGGTCCTGGAGAACAGTAGTACTATGCCGTGAATCTGCGTAAATGAAGAGGCTTAAGAAAATATTCTCAGACAAAGTTCAGTCCCATGTGTTCTTTGACAAAAGATCGAATAGTAGCTTGATTGTCTGGAGAAAAAACACATAATCACTCCAGTGATGAGGAGTAAATGAGCGACTTTATTCGTTTCAGTGATGAAGGCAAATAAACAAGTGCGCACATCCGGGGATTGAAAGGTTACACTCCACCCACCCTTGAAGCTAGATAGGTACCCACGACGTAAGATTAAATATCTCTTTGTGAAGACGTCCAATGATAAAAAGTTCACCGACCTGGATTGCAAGCAAGCCTACTTATGGATCCTCTTAGCGGTACAATCAAGCAATCTGACTATGATGAACACACACAGGGTATTGCCAGGTGAACAGAGTAATATTTGGAATAACGGAATAACCCCTGCATTAGCTATCTTCTCGGGCGTCATTTAAGAACTCGTGGGGAACATGCTCTACACACGGGCATTTCGGGGCGACATCGCGCTTACTGGAAAGAACATTCAAAATCCCTTTCGGAACCTGGACATCTGTACTGCAGAAAGTCGAGGAAAGTTGCCTTCGGCTGTTAAATAAAAAATGCTGCTTCATGTAGGACTCCATTGAGTATCTAGAACACGTCGTAGACAAGAAATCAATAACCGAAATCCCCAGAAGGAGGAGGCGATCTTGCAAGTGAAAACGGCGAAATACAAGAAAAAAAATCTCAGAAGATTTTTGGGAGTCCTGAACTACTCGGATATCTCAACAGCAACCGAGCCGACATTCTAAATCCATTACATGAATTTATGCCAAATGATAAAAGGTGAGGATAATCTAGATCATGCCAGAGAGCATTAAACAAGACGATGAAGCCACAAACAAAGCAGAGTCTGCTAGCACACAGTGACCTGCACTTCCTCTGGAACTGCACTTTAACGCATCAAACCATGGCATCAGAGCAGTACTTCAACACGTTCCACCCAACAACCAAAGGAGGCCGATCAAAATCATCTTAGAAACGCTCTGCTGAGCAGGGCGAATCTACTCTCACAAGGATAGATTTCAGGGCATGTTGGTAATTAAATTTCTAAACAGTATTAGCGCATACGTAAAAAAGAGAGAGAAAATACAGGATAGAGCGCTTAATGCTGTACCTTCTCTCTTCGTTCTACATGAGCGCTAATACCTTTTGAAATCTACCTTAAGATTGAGAAAAAATCGCCGAGTTTTGATGAAGGCGTAGAAAAACTACATCACTAGCTGTTTGAACTCTACTTCAGCCTGTAGACTGACCACGAACCATTGGTATTGATATCAAATGGGAGTAAGGGAATTCCATGCACGATTATAGAAAGGATGCCGCGATTGGCAATTATCTTCTGAGGGTGTGACTTCAACATAAATTATGTGCCAACCGAGAAGGACGTGGTGGAGATCATGCTGTCCGAACTCACAATAACTGAAAGGGCACTGCAGAATTAGAAGTGTCAAGAACAGGTGAACTCAAATGTGTTCATATAAAAAAGCATCAATTAATCCCACTGACACATAAGCAAATCAGCAGAAAGACACAAAAACACCATGTAGTCTAAGTTTTTAAAACTCACCATTAAAGAATAGAAGGAACAAAAAAAATCCAATGACCTTAAGAATTACTTGTGTCGCACAACAGACACCAATGTGGAGGTCGACTGCTTTGTAGGGGGAACACGCATCATGGTGCCCTCGAGGTATTGGAAACACGTTTTGAACGCCTTGCATTAAGGTCAAGGCTGATGACGAAACTGAATGAAGTTGCACGACACTACTTGTGGTGGCCGCTCTTGGATCATCGCATGAAAACGAGGCACCCAAAGTTTTCATATACCCGCGCGAATACCCAAAAAGATATGAAAACGACTGTATGCAGACTTTGCATGAACATTTCAAGGAAGAGCTTTCTGCTGATCATTGATGCATACAGAAATGGCCATGCATGATTTCCGCAGCAACAAAACGAGTATTATTACCCGCTCTTCAAGATATAAACTGCTGAAAATGATTCTGACAAAAAATTGGCCGACGGGCTTGGCAACAATCGTGGAGCGATGACCACTAAACTGTTACTTTTCTTTATGCAGATACTGTGCTTCCCGGAGCATGAGCCCTCCTAACCCGTTCAACCGCCCCAGACAGCTCCCGCCACTATCTTCAGGATGGATACGCCCTTTCGTGACTATGAAGATTTCTACCCATCACGCAAGGCTGATTTCCGTGGTCTCCCCTTGGTGGGTCCTCGGCACTCCAGCCCGGTGGCGCTTCCGTCGACAACAGCCTCGGCAATCACTACAAATGACAAAACGTTCCGGCCGTTCGGCCATGGGCTCGGCAACAATCGTGGAGCGATGTCCACTAAACTGTTACTCTTCGTTATACAGACACTGTGCTTCCCGGAACATGGCCCCTCCCAACCCGTTCAACTGCCCGAGCCAGTTCCCGCTACTATCTTCAGGAGGAATACGCCTTTCGGGACTATGAAGATTTCGACTCATTACGCAAGGCTGATTTCCGTGGTCTCCTCCGGGTGGACCCTCGGCACTCCAGCACGGTGGCGCTTCCATCGACAACAGCCTCGGCAATCACTACAAAAGATCACACGTTCCGGCTGTTCGCCCATGGGCTCGGCGACAAACGTGGAGCGATGACCACTAAACTGTTACTCTTCGTTATACTGGTTGGTGAACCGAAATCGTTTCCCTCTCTGAAGTGTACCTATATCTACGTTCTGCCGAGCGCACGGTCATGACTAGTTGCTATTTGGAAATGGCTGCTCTTATGTACATGTGGTGACATTGAATCCAACCCGGGACCCCTCACTAAGACACAAAGCGAAGAACTTTTGTTAAGTATTCACATGATTGTACAGAAACTTGACACCGGACGGACTGCTCTGATAGACCAAGTAAAAGTACTCGGAGAAAAGCGGACGCAAACGGACATACTCGTAGCTAGTATGTCCTCCCGAGTCACAAACCTCAAAGCTCAGCTTGCTCCATTGAAGTTAAATCCTGCGCCAGTTCGTGCTGAGGATACTAGAACCAGTGTCATCGAATCTCAACTGAGGCAGCTAGAAGCACGCTGCGACGACGCAGAAAGTCGCTCGCGCAAGTGTAACTTGCTGTTTTATGGTCTTCCTGACGAGGCAACAAAAACCTGGGCTGATTCAGAGCAGCTCGTCCGCTCAGTGTGCGCCGAAAAACTTGGTACTGAGTTGGATGATATTGCCATAGAAAGAGCACATCGCCTTGGCTCCTTCAGCCCCGAAAAACAAAGGCCCATCATTGTAAAGTTTTTTTTCTTCAAAAACGTACAAACCATTCTTTCGGCCGGTTTCAAACTGAAGGGCACTACTACATCTACAGGTTTTACTTGAGCTAGTTGGTACATACTTGAATATGGTCAGCTGAACAATTACAAATTAGAAAAAACCGTGAGAGGAAATACATACACACCGCTGACTATCAACTTGCTGCCTCTAATACTAATTGAAGCTCTGGCCAGCGAAGACAGTGCTCAACTGTGCGTGAGCACCCCGTCTATCACAATCCACCCGAAAGAAAAACAATACTTGGGACGTGGCACGAGCCGCATAACACCCTGATGGGGGCATCGCGCGGACATGGCGGATGGCTGTCATCACTAGCTGTAGTGAAGGGAAAAAAAGGAAGACGAAATATTAAAGGCAGCAATTTAATAGTCAGCGGTGTGTATGTATTTCCTCTCACGGTTTTTTTCTAATTTGTAATTGTTCAGCCTACCATATTCAATTACTACATCTATTGGCGAAGACTTTAGGGCAAACGTACGTGTTGCCAGAAGGGAACTGCTTGCATTAGTGAAACCAAAAAAGTGTCGCTTTAGGCTCCAATTTGAAAAGCTAGATACGGACAAAAATTGTTTTGTTTATGATTTTACTAACCAATGTGTCATTCCCCGGAGCGAATAGCAACCCAAGGAGAAAAAGCACGTCTCTTCAGCTCCATCTTCTTCGGCAATAAAGCGAGCTGACGAAACATTCTGCTTTTACTCGGTTTTGTTTACTAACACAAGGAGCTTGCTTCTTAAACGTGACAATCTGTATTCATTTATCGATTCATTGGAAGCCGATTTCGTCCTTCTAACCGAAACGTGGCTGACCACCGAGGTTCATGACTTTGAAATATTTCCTTCGAATATGAATTATGAAATATACAGATGCGATACTATTAACATAAGGGGCGGGGGAGTACTGATAGCGATAAGCAACCGCTTGTCATCGTCGTTATTGGTTACAGCGACTGGCTTGGAGATGGTTTGGATTCATATTTCATCACCTTCAACACAGATACTGCTTGGTCTTTGCTAGAGACCACCTGACATGAGTAGAGATTTTGTTCCTTTCTTACACGAGTGTCTTAGCAACTTATGCTCAAAATTTTCAAGAGCAACTCCTATACTTCTCGGAGATTTTAACTATCCCGCCATTAACTGGGACACCTTATCTACCAGCAATATTGAATCAAAACAATTTATAATAATAATAATCTTTATTTTTGTTGGGTGTCCAAAAACAGCACAAGGCCTAAATAGTGGTACACCGCTCGTCATCAAGGATAAATGCAGGCAACAAAACAAGGTCGTGACTATGTACAAATAATTGACTCAAGCCTATGTCGAAAAACAATCAGGTCACTAAAGATATCTACAGCAGATTGATCCAGTTTGTTAAATTCAAGTTGCATTCTTGTTAGTGGTGACGCGACATTCAAAGCAGACGGGTAAAAAGGACTTTGAAATCTATTGGACCGCAAGCGAGCGTGAAAACAGACAGTGCTTAAAAAAAGTGGTGAGTCAACAGCACCGTTTACAACCTTATGTAAAAACATTAGATCACGTAATCGTCTTCTATCGAGTAACGTACACAACCCAAGTTTTTTAAGTAATTGTTCGTAGCTGTAGTAGCAAGTACGGTCGAAATATCTGTCGTAAATTATGCCTATGAAGCGTTTTTGGACACGCTCAATACAGCATGATGCAGTGAGGTTAATGCAGTTCCATACAGAAGAAGCATACTCCAGCTTCGTACGCACTAGGCAACAAAATAAACGCACAAGACAAACAGGCGAAGAAAACTTTCTCGTGAAACGAGATATCGCCCCGAGGTTTCTAAAAGAGGCGTTGCAGATAGTTAAAACGTGATGATTAAAATTTAACGATGAATCAATAAAAATTCCAAGATCACGAATGACGGAGACTCGGGTGATGACGCTGCCACCTATTGTGTAGGAAAATGCAAGCGAATCACGCTTTCTAGTGAGAGACATTGTTCTTGTTTTTTGTTCGTTCAGTGGAAGATAATTCTTTGCACACCACTGTGAAATTTGCAATGCGTCCTCCTGAAGAAGTACGCAATCGGAGTGAGATTGTACACGTCGAAACAGTTTGATGTCATCCGCATACAAGAGCACTTTTGAATTTTTCGCACAGAGCAAAATGTCATTCACAAACATCAAAAATAATAGTGGACCCAGGTTGCTTCCTTGGGGTACTCCAGAAGGCGATGAAAAATAATCGGACATAGATCCTGACACACGAACATAATTTGTACGACATGTAAGATAAATTTTGAACCATTGGCAGTAAGTCAAGCACAAACCATAGCTATCTAGTTTCGTCAGAAGTGTGCTGTGATTAACCTTGTCGAATGCCTTCGTCATATCAAAGTATATTACGTCTACTTGCTCGCGGTTGCAAACCAATGGAACGGCATAATCTAAAAAAGAGCATAGATTGGTTTCAACCGACTTACCCTTCAGAAATCCATGTTGTTCTGGGTTCATTTTATGTCTAAAGTGCCTGTACAGACGTTTATGCATTACCATTTCAAAAACTTTGGAAAAACTGCACAACAATGAAACGGGACGATAGTTGTTTACAGTACTAGGGTCCCCTGCTTTATGAATCGGAACAACAACAGAGCGTTTCCAGATAGAAGGAAATATTCCTGAATGTATCGATAAATTAAATATGTGTAATAAGACAGGAGTTAGCAGTTCGGCACAGCCTTTCACAATAAAACTTGGAATTCCATCGGAACCAGCAGACAGCTTCGATTTCATATTACGAATGCTTTCCCTGATTTCAGGTTCGTCAATTGGGATAAAAGACAGAAAATCAGATGTGCCATGGCACGTCGCGTTATTGTCAGGGACAGATGCTGATGAAAAACATAATTTAAAATGCTCAGCAAACATGTTGGCAATTTCAATTGAATCACACGTATAGCCAGAACTATTTCGCATCGGTGCCACGCTATTATTCCGCTTCTTTTTTGTCGGTACATATTTCCAAAAGTTGTGAGGCTTGGCGTACATGTCAGACTCAAGCCCATGCAAATGTGCACTTTCGTCTTTTTTAAAAAGCCATTTTGCCAAAGCACGACACTCACTAAATTTTGCGTACCACTTCTCCAATCCCGACCTTTTAAAAAGACGGTGATAATGAAGCTTACGTCTCAAGCAACTTCTTAATTCCTTTGAGAACCACGCAGGGTACTTGTTTAGTCTCGAAACACGTTTAGGCACGAAGTCATTTATCGCGCTCGAGACTACTTCTGTAAGTGCCTCAGCAGCTGAATCAGCGCACTTGTTATTCAGGATAGGTTTCCAGTCATAGCACTGAAAGTACTTGTACATATTCAAGTAATCGCCACTGCTGTACAGTATGTACTCATAGCTGCATAGGGCCTGTTTACGCAGCGGAAAACAAAATGACAGAGCGAAAGGCGGATGGAAATGGTCAACACGTGTTAAGGGGTCAGTGATTGGCGAAATATAGTTGATTGGAGTAGAAACTAATACAAGGTCAAGCACATTTCCCGCTGAATTCTGGATGGTGTTACGTTGTTCAAACCCATTAAAATAAATAAAGTCAAACAGGCTCGAAGCTTTCAGTCTGGTCACATCGCTCGTAATCAAGTTATAATTGACCAGCCAGTCAATTCCAGGTAGATTAAAATCCCCATATATATGCACACGAAACTTTGTCACGTCTAGCTTCCATTCTAAATCCCTAAAATGACGTGCAAAAACGTCCGAGCTAAGGTGTGGCGGAAAGTAGTAGTTACCTATTAAAAAATTAAGCCCATCACGGCACGTCACCTCGATCCATACACATTCCGAGTACAATTCAAGATCGTACCTTCTCCTTGCACACAGAGAAGTGTCAACGGCCGTTAAAACACCTCCCCCATATCGCTGTCGCGTGGCGGCATAATCTCGGTCTTTCCGAAATACTGAATAACACGGAGGAAAATACTGAGAGCTGGGGATAGTGTCCTCGACCCACGTTTCAGTAAGGGAGATGATAGTGTACGAATTACCTATAACTCCGGACAAGAACTCGGATGACTTCGTCCTAAGACCACGAACATTCTGGTAATAAAGCGTGCACTCCATGGTACCTGATTATGCGTTTACATCGACCGAGGTGTCCGTGTCCGAGAGTTCTTTAAGAATGCCGAAAAAAGGGCGAAAAAGGCACCCTGCCGTCCAAATGTCAGGTGTGTTGATTTCGTCAAAGTCATCGTTCTCGACCAACACATGAAAAGAGGCGTAACTATCATGTTTAGTTGCAAGCTTGGTGCACTTCATCCACTTGCCTTTGAGAACACCAGCCAGGGATTCCGTAATGTCCGATTCAGTCGTATGTGGATTCAACCGGGAAATGAAGAGCGCTCGACGTCTTGGTTGGCGCGGCACGCAGCTCAGCTTGCTGACGGTGTTCCTTCCTTCGGTAGGCTTGACCCTTTTCTTTCGCGTGAATGTCTGGAATCCTTCGGCGTCCACGTCATTCCTCTTTGGTTCAGGTTGAGTGGCCGTTGCCAAATTTGAGCGTTGTGGTAAACGAATGGGTTTAGTTGATTGTCTGCCAATACCATCATCGTCGGTGTTTGTTGTAGACTTGCTCGGATTTTTCAAGGCAGCAGCGAAGTTACTTGATTGTCCAGCTGGCAAACCTTGCACTTCCAACGGTGTGCTCGCTTTGCGCAGCAGTTCCGTGTTTTCCGAAAGCCGCAGACGCAATGCCTCGTTGTCTGCTTTTAGCATTTTCACGTCTTTCGCTAGTGCATCGATTTTGTTGCAAAGCTGGGCAACAAGCATGTGAAGACTGACCTCGGTAACGGACGATTCATGGTTGGCGAGCGAACCAGTTTCTTCCATTGAAATGGACGAGTGGGCGTCACCAACCTTCGTTTCCTGAGAGTCCAGGCGCTTCACACACGTAGAGCACTTGTAGCTGCTGACACCGTTCACCATGAGCAGGTCGTAATCCCCTTCAACCACGTTGATGCATTTGCAGTGAAATCTGGGCCTGCAGGTCCCGGAGCAAGCAAGAAACTGCTGCCTTCCATAGAAGGGGGCGGAGCAGCTCCCGCACACGTCCTTACTGCCCGTCATTCCGAGCAGGATGCGTGTTTATGGATATGTGTTTAGATTTCAACCTCCAGCAGCTTATTAATGAACCAACAAGAAGCACTGTTCAGAGAAGCAACATACTGGACCTTTGTCTTTCTACAGATCCTAGTATTATTATTAACCTTTCATTACTTCCTGGGCTCAGTGATCACCTCATAGCACATTTTAATTTTTCCTTCCCTATTAAATGCAAATGCCCTCACAAAAAACAAAATAGAGATTATAGTAAAGCTGACTACGCTTCAATTAACGCAGAATTAGCAATCTTTTATGAACAATTTCGTGAAACATTTCGCTTGCGCACAGTTGAACAAAATGTGATCCAATTTAAAAATAAGTTATCCTTTTTAGCCCGGAAATGCGTACCCCTTCTTAATATTGAAATCAACGGACACAATCCATGGTTTACTAAAGCAATTAGAAGAATAGGCAACAAAAAGAAGAGGTTCTTTAAAAGAGTTAAGCTATCACCCGCCAATAAGGAAGCACGGAATGAATATGAAGAATGTGAAAAATTATCCAGGCAAGAAATTACAAAAGCTAAATTAAAATTTTATGAAAACGCCCTATTAAAAGTATTGTCTAATAATCCTAAACAGTTCTGGAATATGATCAATCCTAAACCTCTCACCCGTCTCGCTTTCACTGACATCGAAGGACTGGCTCTAACTGACAAGCAGTGTGCTGATTGCCTAAATAAACATTTTTGTTCTGTATTTACCAACAAAAACATTAACACTGTTCCGAAGCTTCATATTCCTAATGAGCCACATATGGAAGCGATTACTATTAACCCGTTCGATGTCCTAAAAACTATTGAAAACCGGAAACTTACCTCAAGTACAAGGGATGACGTCATCAATTCCAAGATACTATTCAACACCAAACACATATCATCTCTCTTCCTGTCTGACATTTTCCGTGAATCCCTTGCTTCTGGTTACATTCCCCTTGACTGGAAAATCTCCCGTGTCATCTCTATTCACAAGTCCGGAGACCGAAATTCACCTCTTAATTATTGCCCCATATCGCTCATTAGTATCCCGTCCAAAATTATCAAACAGATAATATTTTCAGACGTCATAAAATACGTTGATTCCAATAACCTTCTCAACATTAATCAACATGGATTTAGGAAAGGACTATCATGTGAAACGTAACTCCTAGAATTTGTGCATAACGTTCACTCTAACCTTGACTATAAAAAGCAAGTCGATGCCATCTTTCTTGAAGTTAGAAAAGCCTTCGATAGAGTACCTCATAATCGTCTTTTGACCGAACTTCATTATTTTAAAATGGATCCCCTTATCATCGCCTGGATATCACAATTTCTTTCTGGTCGCTCTCAATACACCGTCGCAAATAACTCCAAGTCATCTCGAACTAACATAACATCAGGCGTCCCTCAAGGAAGGTACTCGGACCACTTCTTTTTCTAATCTACATTAATGAACTCCCTTTTTGTGTCTCTTCCACCATCCGCCGTTTTGCAAATGACTGCGTAATTTATCGCACAATCACGAATACTGACGATCATTCCTCCCTGCAAACTGACTTATCATCGATTGCCCATTGATGTGACACGTGGCAGATGTCGTTGAACTTAGACAAATGCAAAGTGCTAACCTTTTACTCGTATTTTGTCACTATCTTCTTACACCTACAATATTAACGACACTGTACTCAGTAGTGTTTCATCCTACAAATTTCTTGGTCTTCATATAACAAGCGATTTAACATGGACCACTCATATTAATTACGTGATCGCTAAAGCAAATATCACACTGGGTTTTCTACGAAGGAACTTAAGACTCGCGCCCCCTCAAGTGAAACAGATCGCATAATTAAATTTAGTCCGCCCCGAGCTAGAGTACGCTGCATCCGTATGGTCCCCGTGGCAGAACTACCTTAAACGAGAACTTGAAAGTGTGCAAAACAGAGGTTTGAGATTCATTTATACTGATCATTCTTTTTACACTAGCGTTTCTGGTACGCGAGAGTGAGCGAATCTTCCTGACCTCACTTTAAGAGGGAAGATATCTCGATTGACGCAGTTTTTCAAGATCTACCACCACAACCCTACGCTTAGAAAAATTTTACTCCCACGTCCCATTTAGTTTTCCCCAAGACTAGACAACAGCTGTAAAATAGAGCCTATATTTGCCTCCACGACCTCCTACGCCAATTCTTTTCTTCCTCTGACAATATTAGAATGGAATGCTTTACCTGATAGCATAATTACAACTAACAATGTGGACGTATTTAAAAAGCTACTAGGTGAACATTTAGATCCCTGTGCAAATAATGCTGAGTCTTAACATGTTAATATCGTGCCCTACGTTTACTTTTTTTTTATTATTTTTTTGTGTTTATTTGTATTTTTATTGGTGCTCACGGGTTTGTATTACTATGCTTTATATTGAAATGTTCAGTTTGTCATTCACTGTGTTGCTGCTCACGAGCTTGTATTACAGTTTTTACATTGAAACTATTAGTGTCCCATCCCTTGTGAAATGCCCTGTAACGGGGCCTTCAAGGTATTATGAAATACATAAATAAATAAATCTGATCAAGAAATACCTAGATTTCTTGACGATAAACGGAGTGCAGCAGTCATTCTCAACTCCGAACCATCCTGCAATGAACGGTTTGGCAAAATCCTTCGTGGAATATTCAGCAAGTCTGTTAATGCAAGCCTGAGGTCGGGGATGACCATGAAAGAGGCATGTTATAACTTGGTGGTGGCATACTGGATGCCCCGCCCATGACAGCTGCCTCAACAGCTGCCAAAATATTGAGAGGAGAATAGGTTTGCTCGAGATTCAACCTTTTAGGCCATCAATACCCGATGTGGTGCAATTAAAAGAGGCGAAGTAAAATACCTCGTGCAACTCCAAAAAAAGACACTTACAACAAAACCGGTGGCAATCAGTTCGTTGAACAACGTTACATCGACACGCCATGTTTTATCGACATATTGCTTCATCCATAAATCGATTCAATGACAGTTTAGATCAGCTCTTTCGTAATGAGGTGCATCAGACTTTCGCCTCACAGTTACGTGTACGGGTGGGTCTAGTGGGTTAATTTATGTTTGTGTAATGAGCCGCCAGAGACTCTCGACGGGAAGCGTTCTAAACGGGTCCGCCAGATTGGTTAACGCGCACCACAGTAATACGCGCGCGACGAAATATCCTTTCCGCGTACAATTTGTGTATCCAGTACAATAAAACGCGTGTTCATGTAACGTGTTGCCATTAAAAGTTCTCCAAGAAACGTAGTTCCACCGAACAATGTTTCGACAAGACAATAGGGACCGCAGAACGACCAGGTCTGAATAAAAGTCTAGAAAAAAAGCAGAAAAAGGCCGAAACCAATCGTCGTCCGAGCTCTTGAAAACGAAACATCCAACCATTCGCCCAAAGCACGGGAATATCTACGAACTGCACATTGAACAGCTAAGACATTTACCCAAGAAAAAAGGGGGAATATCAACGTATCCAGACGATAGCCCCAGGCGCGCAAACATATCGAGAAAGTTCCCCATTCCCGCAGCCTAAATAAGACAAATGGTTCACGTTAACCGATTTTCCTTGACGGCTTTCCAAGCAGAAATCAAGACTGAAGGAACGATTCTGCATTTCCGGGCGGCAGGCTCATCAAACTCTCCAGCCACACCGCTTAATGGCACACGTGACGAAGACACAGGGGGCAGCCCTTCATCTTCTCAAAAATTCAACTCCAACACTGCAGCTACCTTTGCGGCTTTGCCTGTGGAAACATTAAGTTTTTTTTTATTTTTTTTAAAGGGATATTTTTGTGTATTACGGGCGTGTCCGCCGTCTATGGCGAACACGACCTATTGAGTGAAAATAACGACACATGCAAACCGCGACACCGGAAAGGGAGATCCGACAACCGCTCCACGATGAATCACGGGACGCTAGAGCCACAGACTGGGCGTCTTCGCAGACCAGGAAAGACGTTCCTTGTAACACTAACCCATTGTAACCAAACTGTTATATGCGTATATATATATACAAGGTGTTTTTTTAAGATGAGAAGATTTGTTTAAAAAAAGCCGTGAAAGTTACACTTACGCCGCTTGTGGTGGTGAGTATACGGTCAGGGGGACATTATGTGGGTGGCTAATGTTTGCAATAATTCGGCTAATTAATTAAAATTCGTTAATTAACTTTTTAAATAATGAAAATCGGCATATGGTTTCAATTAGAAATTTGCCGAAAGTCATCGAAAGCACTAAATCAGTAATTTTCAGAAATACTTTCAGCGCATGAGAAGTGTAGTAGTGCCCTAAAGTTACCACTCGTGGGGCAGGTACAAGGCTAGCGGTTGTGGTAAGGGGCCCGCGCGTTTTTTCCTTCGCTTATCTAGTCCCAGCCTTGTACCTGCCCCACGAGTGGTATTTTAGTGCACTACTACGCTTCTCACGCGCTCAAAATCTTTCTGAAAGTGACTGATATAGTGGTTTTCGGCGACGCGAATCAAGTTTCTGATTGGAACCATCTGTCTATTTTTATTTATTAAAACGTTTATTAATGAATTTTAATTCTCCAGCCAGCCGATCGTTACGATGAGCCCCTCTACTATGTCCCGCGTATAGCTCACCTGCACAAACCGCATATATGCAACTTTCACTGATTTTTTTTTTTAATAAATCTGTTAAGCTTAAAAAAACACCCTTTACATATATATATATATATACCAGCATTATCTGTTTTTAACCACTATATCTAAACCACCACTGTTGTAAACCAACTCAGACCGCGTGCATTGCCTCTGTGCCCGCCGGCAAAATGTCACCATTCACTGGGTACAGAGGCATTCCGGAGCACACCTTAACATAAAAACACAACAATATCGCCACTTCACATGCCTGTTTTGATTATCCTTCCATTGACAGAGCTAGCCTCGACGTTCAAGGTGGCATACTGCCTGGAAACGCAGAGATCTGCCCACTCGAAAAGATACCGAGCGAAGAAGATTGCCCTGGCACGCCTAGAATTTGGGGCCTACCCCTCGGTCACTGCATATCCGCTCCTCACGCCATCACGCTCCGACAAAAACTGGGCAGATCTATCCTCTCCGTGCAAACAAAACCACAACTAAAGGGCACGGGACTAGCCTACTGCCACCACCAGTACACGCTGATCGCACAAGACTACGCCAGACATGTGGTTCCTGCTTTCGGTCTGCCCGCTATACTAGGAGCCCCGAACTCGCGCACTGGACGCCATCCAACAGTATTCACGCCCTACCTCGCTGCGCGCCTTGGCTAGACCGGACCCCTCCACCCTTAAAGCAACCGCCACAAAACACTGGCGATCGCTGCGTGGGTTGCTCCAGGATCCTGGAGCTCAACACGTCGGCAGCAGGATTCGCCTTTTCACGGCAGCGTTTTAAAGAAATCAATGTAAAATAAACGTTTAACAGTACCACCGCCGGAGCGCTGAGGAGTGATAGACGAAGTACAGACGATGCACGAATTGGAAGCTAGTGAGTGAGCAAAACTTTCGAGAAATAACTCAGAAACGTGTTCAAGAGGCGTCGCAGCACCCACAGCGGCTCCAGAATGGTAGCGTAAAACTCTAGCACCAGTCTCGCTGTGACACACGTAACGGAATAGCATAATTGAACTTACGCTTCATTTTCTAGGACACGTGGTGCATAGCTAATGCTATCTAGAATAAGAGGCCTGCGCATTGGCATCCCAATCATGGTCACTAGTGGATCCCCGGAACGCCGTCTGGATTGTGTCGCCCTGGCCACCAGCGCGTCATGCAGGGTCTGAGCCAGCGCGACACGAGCACACTGCGACTCTTCATGATCCTCATTGTGTTTACTGCATGGCGCGTGTTGAGATCCACTAACCTAATCGTGATGCCCTGTCAGCGAGGTGGTATTCACATAATGAGTGACATGCCGATTGCGTTGGTTCATTTAACTCCTTATTTTGACATCCAGAATTTATTTAGCTGCCCTGGGAGTGTGTACATTAAAGAAAACCTAGACGCAAGTGTTGTAACCTTCAGTACTGACTTTTTTTTCTCACAGGAATGTGTCTTAAAAAAGTTTGAGCGACTGAACAACCCCGAAGGGATGATTGCTGCGTTTGAAGGGCGTTTATTGTAATCACCTGACCAACTTGGAGCATGCATCTGAGTATAATAAAGTGGTGATAAATAAAACACTCAATAATTAGTGTGTTCATCTGCGAAAGTGTCTTTCTTCCATGCGCGTGACACAAATTCTGGATAATATGGTCGTTACACCATCTGAGACAGATGTATCATCCTTTTCATTCCAGCGGACGCTGGCGTGGCGCCCGATTGATTCTTAATATAAAATAATGCTCCTAGTGAATGAACGCCTAAAACGCCGTGCGCGCAGGCATCTCATTATCGTTCTTTAGCCAATGAGACCGCACGCTTTGAAAACAATGACGCCGAAGAGCGTGAACATAATAAATCACGCCTTTTTTTTAAGTTGTCGGTGACTGTAATATGAACAAATTAAACATGTGCAGAATATGGTCACTTATGACGAGGTGACGAAACAAAGGATAACTGAGTAAACTGAAATGTTTAATGTGGCGAACTTGTGCCCAAAACAAAGTGAACAGGAGATAACAACATAGCGTCACCGGCGTCGAAGTCGGCGTAAAAGCAGTGTTAGTGATTAGGTTGAACAAATTACGATGAGGTTGGATTAAACTGTTTATTTAATTAAAACTTTGAGGAATACGCAAATGGGCGATTATATAAAGGTTACAGTTCTAGAGCGCTCGGCGTCGTGCGATGGAATGCCCTTCTCCGTGGGCGAGGGCGGTCGCCTCCGAAGCGGTTGCTTGCGGGCAGGCACGCGGGGCTCGAGCATTCTCCAGGGACTGCATAGCAACTTCTATCCGTATAGCAACTTCTGCCTGGGAGCAGCCGGGGTCGGAGGCTACTTACGAGCTTTTGCATTCTTTTCTGATTTAAATCTCTTGATCGCTAACACTCGGCCTTCCTACTGCACAACCGCCCCCGGTTGGAATCTTGTTGGAATATGTCCCCGAACTGAGCCTCCGAATCTCAAGTCGCATTTTGCGTGTCTCCTTCGCACTTCGAGTCCGGCGACTGGTTGTCGTCGCTGCCCTCGTCACATGGAACGAAACGCTTCATCTTGTCAACAGCTGCTATTCCGTCGTAGAAGCGCTGTGAGCGTTGAGTCTCGGGGAGGTCCTGCACTCTATACCTGTCGTGGGGCAACTTTTCCTCAACAATGTATGGGCCTCTATATTTTGGACGCAGTTTCCGTGACTTTCCCGTTGCGACTGGCTCTCGCTCGAGTAACACCATATCTCCTGGTTTGTAGACAGGCGCAGCTACTCTTTTCTTGTTGTAATGTTCTCTCTGCTTTTCTTGGTCTCGGCGTATGTTCTCTATTGCCTTTTTCCGGAGCTTCAGTACGGTAGAGTCAAGCTCGTGCGCGAGCGCGCTGACGACTTCATCGCCTGTCACGTTTTGGGGGCAAAAGTTAAAAAGCAGACTGAAGGGCCTCGCTTTGGTCGCGCGGTTCAGCGTGTTGTTCATACCCCACTGGACCTGAGTCAGGGTTTCGTCCCAGTCCTTTTCATCGCTCCGTTTTGAGAGGCTGGTAATGGCGGGTGTTATCATTCTGTTATATCTCTTGACCTGCCCGTTAGCTCGGGACGTGCAGGTTGCATTTTTCACGTGGATGACGTTGACAGGACTGCAGTACTGTACGAACTGTCGTCTGGTGTACGCGGTTCCCTGGTCGGTGATCAACCTCCGCGGCGCAAACTCAAGCCTGTTTCTCTTAAAGTGCCGGGAGCCACAGGGCCAGATGAGGCCAAGCGGACCCCCGCCCAAGAGATGTTACATGGGCCAGGTTTTTAACTCCACCCGAAGCAGGAGAGGACAAGCCCAGCTCTAGGGGTGCTAAACCCCAAGAAGAAGGGCCGGTAGCAAGCCCGCTTCCGGGTAGGCAGGGCAATTCCAGGCCCTGCTGGCGTTACTCCCGGAAGCTATAAGAGAAGCGAAGGATTGTCACTCTGAGATGACTGGGCAGAGGGACCCGAACAACCCCGTGCTCCGAGGAACACGGGTAGAGCCTGGCCGCTGCACAGGGCTCAAGCAAGAGGACAAAGGCCCTCACCGATTGTCCTAGTACTGGACTTGCATAGGCCTCAGCCAGGCGGCCATCCAGTTTGGGGCAGTTATGGCGTCATACGGGCAGACGGCCCGAATTTCCTCAAGGACCTGGTCGCCACAAGTGGCGACCAGGTCCTTGAGGAAATTCCTCGCGTAGCCCGACGAAGTGTTCCTCACTGTTCGAAGGATGACGAACTTCGTGAAGCCGTCTACTGCCACAATGATGTGCGTGTTGCCACTTGTGCAGCGGACTGATGGGCCTAAATGGTCCATGTGGAGAGTGTCAAATGGTAGGGCCGCTTTTTCGATGCTGTGTAGCTTGCCTGTTTTTTTTTTTTTTTTTCCGGACGGAGCTTTGTGATAGAAAGCACTCCAGAGAGCACGCAGTTGCCTTCTCACGTACCGACGGATCCTGGGGAAGCGGTACATCTTGGTGAGCAAAGCCATGGTCTTGTCGAGAGCGACGTGTCCGTCACCGTCGTGGCACCGTCGCACAATCTGCCAGCGAGCTCCTCGTGGTACTACCCATAGTAGGCGCTCTTCTCCGTCATCGATGACTCTCTTGAAAAGCTTTCCTTCTGAGAGTGCGGACTCCTTCTCGATACGCTGCGACTCCTTCGTCGTTAAGGGCTTCTTAGGCTTTCGTTGATTCCTTGAAACGTTGGATCTGTCTGTTGAGCTAACACCAACCAATTGTCGTCGGGTAGCTCTGTCGCAAAAACACTGGCGCCGATTGCGACATCCATTTCTTCAAGCTCCGACACAGGAGCCCTGCTGAGAGCGTCGACGTGGGCCATCTTATCTCCCGGCCGATGTTCCACTTCGAACGTGTAGTCCTGTAGCCACAGATACCGCATCCTACACGTGGCACTAGGTATCTCTTCGACAGCGTGGTTCGCAAGAAGTTGCAATCCGTGACGAGAGTGAACTCGATCCCATACAAGTACGGCCGAAGGTTCTCAACTGTCCACACAACTGCTATTGCTTCGAGTTCGTAAGAGTGATATCGCTCCTCGTCTTGCGTCGTGCGGCTGCTGACGTACATAACCGGGTGCATTAACCCGTCCGCTTGTTTCTGCTCTTCCTCCGAGGACAAACTTGCAAGCCTCTGTGTGCAGCTCCGTTTTTGCACCCTGTACGTGGAGTGCCAACGTAGGCTCACTCATTAGACAGCCCTGCAGCCTCCGGAACGCAGCCTCCTGGTCGGTCGTCCAGTGCCATTCCTCTCCTTTACGAAGCAGCGTGGTTAGTGGCTTTGATATCGTGGCAAACTCAGCCACAAAGCGTCGGAAATAGCTGCACAAGCCGAGGAATCGTCGGACGTCATGGACGTTTGTCGGAACTGGAAAATCACAGATGCCCTTTAACTTGAGGTTGTTGGGTTTGATGCTCGAAGCTAAAATCTCGTATTCCAAATATGTGATTTTCCCTTAAAAGAAACAGCACTTTTTTAGGCGCAGCGTGAGACCAGCGGTCCCCAGAAGCTCGAGAACCTCACGCAGAATGGCCAACCCCTTCTCAAATGTACCCGAGGGGATCAACAAGTCGTTTATGTAGGCCACGACCTTCGTGTTCCTGAGAGAGCCGAACACAGTGTTGATCATGCGCTGGAACACGCTCGGTGCATTGACCAAGCCAAAAGGCATGCGGGTGAATTCGTACTGTCCGCCCGAGGTGAGAAACCCGGTCTTCTCTCGGCTTTCCCTGGAGCGGGGCACCTGATAGTAGCCAGATGCGAGATCGAGGCCAGTGAACAACCGTTTGTCGTGGAGCCTGTCAAGCTGGTCGTCTATCAGCGGGAGGGGATATCTGTCTCTGGTAATTTTGTTGAGGGCTCGGAGCTCAACACATAGCCGCTTCATCCCTGTCTCCTTCGCCACCAGTAGGATAAGGTTCGCAAAGTCTGAGGTTGAATCTTGGACAACACCTGCCTCCTTAAGTTCCTCGATCATGCTTCGAACAGTCTCTCTCTCTCAGAGTGCGCAAGACGACAAGGCCTATACGTTACAGGCGTGTCATTCGTGAGCTCAATTTTCATCTCGGCTACATCAGTGCTCCCGATTTCAGAAAAAGAAGTGGCAAAGCACTCACGGTATTCGCTTATCAGATCGACGAGTCCATCCCGTTGCGTTTCCGTCACGTATTCGCCCATATTGAGGTCCGTCGCCTCAATCAGGTTGTAGTGTTGTTTTTCGTCACAGCGCACACTCTCCTCCGCTGGGGTACGCTCCTCGTTGCACCACTCGGCTCGAATGAATCGTTCTCCTTCTTTAAACGTAATCTCATGATCTGCCACGTCCGCCACTGGCAGGACGTATTCTTCGTTGCAGTTCTTCTTCAGAACAGAACTCATGATGTCGTGGTCCTGATCCATCCTTCCATAGTGTCGTCGGTCAACGAAGATGTCTCCTCTTGACTCCTCGCTCGTATAGGGGGTAACAAGGCCCACATAATTTGGAGGAATTACCGCAGCCTCTTTGGCCCAGTGGCTCACTCGGCGCGGCGCAAGATCAGGCATTTGGATGTTTCGCAGGGTTCCATCTTCCTCTCCCGATTTCTCGCGCTCCTCGAAAATGCGGAGAGTGACTTTTCTGCGAATGTTCGTGACGTGCGACTGTTCCGTAAACGGCTGGCCTATGAGTAGCGAAATCACCTGGACGTCGTCAGGAACGATGTATACGTCGACGACTGCTGTTGCCTCATCCACCGTCAGTACAGCTCTTGCGCGCCCCAGTGGTGTCGTCTGTCCTGCTCCGTAGCCGCTAATCGTGAAAGGGTGGAGGAGCTTGTCATACGGGCACGCCAACGATATCGCGTCGCTCTCTCCAAGAGTCACACATTGGCTGCCCATATCCACGAAAGCGTTGACCTCCCCTCCGTTTAATCGCGGTAACATGAAATACATCCCGTTGGTGTCGGTTGGATTTTTCGGTGACTTCCCGTGCTTGCAGGCTTGGGTGAGGGCTGCTCCCGGTTTTAGAGATGTGTCCGACTTGCCAGATCTCAGGCGGCAATCTTTCGATTCATGTCCGGTTCGATTGCATATGCCACATTGAGGTCTTTTTCGAGTATTGGGGCATGCAGCAGAATAGTGTTCGTATGTAGAACAATTGAAGCAGAGGGGTTCACCTTTTTCGTTGAATGTTTGCAGGGCGTTGTTTCTGCCAATTGACGCAGTGTTCATAGGCTTCGTGTCACGAGATGTCATCGGTGGGGGTTTGCTGATCTTTGGCTGCGTCTGTCTGAAAGTGTCCACCCGTTCATCCAGTCTCTTCATACAACGCTGAAGTTTTCGGGGTTGCCCTCCCCCCGGACACTCAGCGATTGCACCATGTCCTCGACGTGCAATCCTGTCCCAACATATTCCATGCAGGCCTCGTCGTTCAAGTTGCATCGTCGTGCCTTGGCTAGCTTATCGTAAAAGTAGATCTCCATGCTTTCGTCGCGTTGTTTGCGACGTGACTCCATCTCTCTAAAAGATGCTGGAATCCGGCGCTCGATGTAAACGCTCTCTTCAGCTCGGTTTTCCACTCATCTCACGATCGCTGTGCAGTCGTGAATCCACCGTACCATGTTTTCGCCACTCCTTGTAGTTTAACGAGGGCGAAGCATGTCGTCTGCTTGTCGTTCCACCCGTAGGCAGCCGCCAGATTATCCACCCTGCTCATCCCAGCCTCCACCGTTGTCTGTGTCTTGGTCGTGGTGTCGTACACTGGCACAAGCTGGGCGCTCGCCGTGGCCAGCCGGCCGTCCGTTGCACTCGTAACGTCTGGAGTGACATGTCGTTGTTGCGTTTGCTAGAGTTGAGCAGCACAGTTCATCGCCTCACGCACCGCCGTCTGGATGGTCGCTTGCATGAATGCCTGGAAGTCGAAGGAGCCACCGCTGTCGTTCGGGGGCTGTCCTTGTGCGTTCGGCATTCCTGCGTTGCCTCCATCAGGGAGTGTTTCGTATTTCACCTCCGGCAGTGGGGCAGCGGAGTCGAGAAGGGGTGTACGCCCGGCAGGCTCGTTGCAGTCACTTGGCTCACTTTGCTTTTGTTGGCTTCGTCGCTGCCAACCACGTTGCTCGTTGAAGTGGCCTCGCTGCTTGCCGGCTGTGCGTCCTTCGTTCCCTTCCGTTTCATGATGAAGAGTTTGGTGGCCGATTGACGGTTTGGCTATTTAAAATTTATCCCACTTCTGAAATGCTAGCGATTAGGTTGAACAAGTTACGATGAGGTTGGATTAAACTGTTTATTTAATTAAAACTTTGAGGAATACACAAATGGGCTATTATATACAGCTTACAGTTCTAGAGCGGTGCTGCTTCTCGCTCGGCGTCGTCCGATGGAATGCCCTTCTCCGTGGGCGAGAGTGGTCGCCTCCAAAGCTGTTGCTTGCGGGCACGCACGCGGGGCTTGGGTTTCACGGCAGAGAGGCCCCATCTTGGGGGCTCGGGAATTCTCCAGGGACCGCATAGCAAATTCTGTCTGGGAGCAGCCGGGGTCGGAGGCCACTTACGAGCTTTTGCATTTGTTTCTGAATTAAATCTCTTGATCGCTAACAGCAGGATCAAATGGTGGAGCGAGACTGACACCGGCTCGCCATGCGAAGTCCCTTAAGTAAACGCATTTCCTTCAGGAACGATTTCCTGGAAGGTTTGGTGGCTAGAGTATTCGGACATAGAACAAGACAAAGGGTTTTTGAATTTATCAGAACATTAAACTGTAAAAAAGAAAGAAATAAAAGACGCTTAACTACCTGGAAAGAACCCTGTGCCTCCGAGCAAAGGTCAAACGCGGTAACCAATCGGCCGTGCACCCGCTCGCTTGCCGAAGCGCGTGGCAGTTGTGTCACGATTGTAGATGTGACGAAACAATGAAACAGCTGAGAAAACTGAAACGATTCAAAAGGTAAACTTGTGCGCAAAACAAAACAAAAAAAAAAAGAACAGAAGAAATCAACAGAGCGTCGCGGGCGTCGAAGTGTGCGGAACAGCAGAATCGGAAGCTAGGGCATGACTGGCTGCGGCTTGCCACGCGGAGCCCCATTTGTACACCCGTGAACTGCTGGAACATTAGGTGTGGAAGGTTTGGTGCGTAGAACATTTTAACCTGGAATCAGACAGACGGTTCTCGAATTTACTAGAACATCACATAACAGAGTCAACAAAAATGTATGGCCGCGGACAGGAATTAAACCCTGGCCTTCTGCGTGAAAAGCAAGCACGGTAACCGTTAGGCCACAGGCGCGCAGCCTACTTAGTCAGCTGCGCGCGCGGAACTATGACACATTTAAAAAAAAACGCATTTTCTTTATGCAACACAAAACGAAAGCAGTATTTACAACAAAAGGACAGTAGAATCGCCAGCCACAATTTACAGTTCACTTGTCAACGATAGTGCAAAGTTCTATTGTTCGTAATACGGCTTCATCCGGACGACGTGCACCAGATAGGGTCACTTTTAACGACTTGTTCATGGTCGTGTTCCGTTGGGAAGAACTTCGTAGTTCAGGTCTCCGAAACATCGGATGATCTTGTAAGGCGCATTGTAGCGCCTCAACCGTTTTTCGCTTAGACCGTGACGACGAATCGGTGTCAACACCCACACTCAGACTCCGGGCTAGAAGTGGACGCAGCGGCGACAAAGACTGTACCGGCGAGCGCCGACACGCTGTTAATTGTGGATATGAAGGCAGGCTAGCTGGTGTGTCTCTTCTGGTCTCTGACTGGCAATATGGGCATTGTCGCATCCGTCATTCACTGGCTCATGGGCAACATCGCGTTAAGCATGGTCGTCACTTTTCTGCCATGCACCAGCTTGAAGGGTGTAAACCCGGTAGGTTTTCTTGAACTGCGGTGTTGTAGGCGGAAGTGACGAATGGGAATACCTCTCCCTACGTCCTGTGTTTAAGTCGACATACATGGAGATCACGTCGGCCATCGTCTTGTTGAGAGGCTCCGGTAGCCCGTTGGTCTGCGATGATACAAGGTCGTCCGACGATGGCTGGTGTGGCTGAACCAAAGGATCTCTTGCGTGAGCTGGCCCAGGAACGATGAACATCGGTAGGTTATCAAGACTTCGGGAGCGCCATGTCGAAGGAGAATAGATTCAACGAAAAACTTGGCAACTTCTACCGCTCTTCCGACGGAGTGGCTTTCGTCTCCGCGTTCTGGCTAAGGTAATCTGTGGCAATAATTATCCGGCGCTTCCTCGACGTTGAAGGCGGAAGGGGCCCAAGCAAAATAACTTGATTCGGATAGAATGGCGTAGTTGGTGCCGATACAGGTTACTGAAATCCAGCAGGCGTTGTTGGAGGCTTCTTACCCTGTTGGCATTCGTGACACGACCGTTGTGTACCGATTAAGTCTTCGGGAGTTTTAGCCAATAGTACCTGTCACGAATCCGGGCAAGAGTTCCGCTGTAGCCTCAGATATCCAGCCATTGGGTCGTCGTGGCACGCTTGAAAGATTTCTTCCCGCAGGCTGGTGGGGACAAACAGTAGACAGGGAGTTCTGCTGGTTCTGAAATTCTTTCGGAAGAGCACGCTTCGCCGCAGGACAATGCTCGATGGGTCCCGAGAAAAAACCCATGGGACTGAGCCTCCCCGACCTTCGAGGGGGTCGATCACGGAGCGAAGTTCCGCGTCGTCACGTTGAAGTGCCCTCATGTCGGTTGCGGTAACTATAATACGATAACAGCCCATCATCGTCGTCGGCGCCGGTCATGGGAAGTTCGGCTGGAGCCCTAAGCAAACAGTCAGGGTCATTATCCCGAAGGAAAAATTCATCAATGTAACCTGTTTGGCAGTCAATGTTTTCTAGTGGACCGCTGACTGTGCCTGACTGTATGTCAAGCATGTCTGATTGGCCAACAAGTCACTCTTACCGACAGTCAAACTCCAGTGAGACTCCGCTTGTCGGCTTTCTGATGGTTTCCTGGTGGCAGTCGGCCGCCACGAAATTCCATCAAGAAGTCTCGGTGGCGATTCTGATTGTACATCGATTGTCTCTGACTGTACGTCAAAAAGCTTTGACGTGCAGACAGACGTAGGTTTAAAGGACGTAAAGTTCGTTCGGATACCCGTCTGTCGTCAAAACTATGACTACGAAAAATAATCTATGCACAAGAAAACGATTTCGGGACGTGAGCCCATGAAACCGCTGATGTTAGAGATATGACACGCAACCTACCGACAACCTTGATCAGAAGTTCGCCGAAACGCCGTAACACGCCACTTGGCTTCGCCCATTGACGCTTCGCCGAGCTTTCATGAACGATCACTCTCGACTCCTTTTGTTTGCCCGCTTGCTCCAACCTGTCGATCCTGCCCCGGGCTCTACAATGTCTTATGTTTTAGTAGAATTTCTACTCGACAAGACCTAGCCTGTTGTGAGTTCCGCCGATGTAAGGAACTTTTGCGGTTTAGTTGAAGACAACAAGGTGTACCAGGTATACTGGGCCGGAGGCGCGCGAACAAAAGGATCGTTCTAAGACGCGAAAGTACTCTACATGGCAGGTGAGTAGAACTGAAGTACGGCGAGTGATGTACGAGTGCTGTGCATAACCTGCTGAGGGCTTAACTGCATTTGCAGCCGAAGCATCTCATATAAAACGAATGGTCAAATCGCGTTTCCAAAGCGGTGTCATAGCATAGGAATTAAGGTAAAAAAAACATAGGGGTTAAGGTGTCCGATTTGTACGCAAGTGGTCGCGGGTCTGATCCGCGGTGGTCCTGCTTTTTCTTTTCTTTTTTTTTTCTCGAACATTTTATTTTATCAAGGCATTTGGCGATATTTTTGACTGCGTCTAGCTTTACTCTTATATAAATGCTGCCCTTGTTGATGAAATTCCCTTTGCAGTGGCAGTCAGACGTCATCTGATTGACCATCAGATAACGTCTGATGGTCCATCACGCCCTACCAAGGCTGCTGACTGGCAGTCAGTGTCCCAAAATATGTATCTTGATGGAATTTTCAATAGGGAAGTGGTTGCGGGTTCGATCCGCGGTGGTTCTTATTTTTTTTCTTTTTTTTCTGAAACATTTTGTTTTATCGGGGCATTTGGCGATATTTATGAGTGCGTATAGCTTTACTCTTATAAAAATGCTGCCCTTGTTGATGAAATTCCCTTGGCAGTGGCAGTCAGACGTCATCTGACGGACCATCAGATGACGTCTGATGGTCCATCACGTTCCACCAAGGCTGCTGACTGGCCGTCAGTGTCCCAAATTACGTATCTCGATATTGAATTTTCAATAGGGATGCTTGCGGCCAGACTTATGCACAATAGTTTCGTCGAATTCTTGCTGTAGAAGACTGCAGAATGCGAGGCATCCTGACGGATTCTTGAGGTTTGCGAGACAACAGAGTCGTAGTGGTCAGTGACCACGCGGAACGGGATACCGTACAAGTAAGGAAGGAACTTGGTTATCGCCCAGACAAAAGCAAGCCATTCTTTGCCTGTCGTTGAATAATTTTGTTTTGCCCTTGACAGCGCCCGGCTCGCGCAAGCGATTAATTTATCTGCCCCTTCCGGCCGCTGAACGACTACCGCACCAAGACCGGTATTGCTGGCGTCCGTGTAAATGTCTGTGTCCGCCGACTGGCCAAATGTCTTATGATACTGGGCGACTGGAGCCTTTGCTTGAGATCGTAGAATGCTTGTTCTTGTTCTTCCCCAACTGTGACTTCACGTCTTCCTTCGTCAGATTTGTCAGCAGTGCGGAAATCTGTGCAAAGTGATGAAAGAAACGTCTGTATTAGGCGCACAGCACAAGGAAATTTCGGACGGCCTTCCCAAGCAGCACGTTGTGAATCGGCCATCGCTGGCAATTGTACTATGGCCAACCAGATTTTCGATGGCCCAAGCTTGGCCAAAGTGCTCGGCAATAGCAGTGTTTTCGTCCTCGTCTGGTGACTTGCCATTCACTTTATGCCAGTCGCTGGCCATTCACTTTAGGCCAGTGACTGGCCATTCACTTTAGGCCAGTGACTGGCCATTCACCTTTGTCCAGTGGCTGGTCATTCACTTTAGGCCAGTTGCTGGCCATTCACCTTTGGCCATAACTGGCCATTCACATTTGGCCAGTGACTGGCCATTCACTTTAGGCCAGCAACTTGCCATTCACCTTTGGCCAGTCACTTTCGGCCAGCCACTGGCCATTCACGTTTGGCCAGCCACTAACCATTGACTTCCGGCCAGTCACTGGCCAAAAGTTGCTGTAGTTATACACTTAATACATAATTTATTACAGACTGCCAGAAAATTTGGGTGTTCCTCAGAAGACTGTCAAGAGTTTCGGAAGGTCACGTTTGAGATCTCAACCCCAGAACCTTTTATATAGTAATGACACGCGAAGCTGCTGCAAGGCTGCTCAATATTTATTGGACTTTTTGAGTACTAAGCCTCACGACGCTGGTTGCGACCACCATTCCAGTCGTCGTGGGTTCAGGGATGGTATGTTGTCCCATCATTAAGATCCCCCGGTAGTGCAGCAGTAAAACAATAAAAAGAAGTAACTTTAGGTGAAGGGACAGTGCAACAATAGAGAGTTTTAGTAGATCGTTCCGATACCTCCGATAGCCCCGATAACGATACCATGCATGCGCAAGGGAGGCGGTGGCGGAGTATCGGGTATCGTTATCGGAGTCATGGGAGCGATCTACTAAAACTCTCTACTCTTCAGTTACAATGTTTTTCACTTTACACAAGCTTACTGGCACTAATGGGAAAGAGAAGCCTTGAGTACACAGTAAAAGTTTTTACACACTTAAGGGTGTAAATCAGTTTGTCCCTGGGCTAACACACTTATGGGGTTCAGGCAAGCCCCCTTCATAAAAGGTGCTTGCTAACACCCTTGGTAAAGGCTGCTTGGCATGAAATGGGCACCTGCTGGGGTGGCCCAGTGGATGCTGGGCCACCCCAGCTAATCTGGCGCCGGGAGAGTATCATGCGACGTTTTGGTTATGTGGAGTACAAGGTCACATGACGCTTTCTCGACGCTGGATTGGCTGGTAGCGTCCGCCGCGCTCGGACGAAGGGTGAAATGAAGTATAGACCCCAGTGAACATTTCATTGGAATGTGTCCAATACACATATCAGAACTTGTAAATTGTACAAAAATCATATATGGTATTGCATATTCTTATATTGTTATTACATGACTTGCAGCTTATCATGTTTACTTAACACATTTACACTTTTTTCACTTAGAGGGATTGCCACATCACCACATAGGAGGCATGTGATAAGGAAATAATGAGTCACACTAAACACAACTCACTTCATGAAGTAATAAAAAAGAGCTCCTTGCAAGACACATCATAACCCCGTGGGCCATTGGGAAGTGCTACGGCATCCCCCTTTCTCGAACTCTAAGTGAGCAAGCAGTGGCCCCAAGCATCGCACTGCACGGCTGAACCATTGTGAACATCATGGTCCGCCACAAACGAAGCATGTAAAGCTTTCCTGTTTTGAGATCAAGTGACGTGTTTTGTTTGTCTCAGAGGATTGCAAGCAACCCACGCTTCGCTTATCACTCGTCTCCTACGCGCATCTGGCTCAACTCACAAATCGCTCATTGTACCAAACGGTCCAAAAAGACGGAAAGGAAGGACTCCCCCCATTCTCGGACCCTCGTTCGTGCAAACGGAAACAGCCATTCTCCGCCTAGAGGAATAGCCCGTCGCTCAAAACTCAAACAAAAGTTGCTTTCCCCACCCCGTTCAGCCCTAAGCTGACAGTGTTGCGGAAGATACGTGCTCCGTGGGCCAGCCCACGTGGGTCAGCCACACGCTCGTCACGACACGGGTACTTCGAACGGTTCGGTTGAAACGCGCTGACGCTATTGTCACCACCACAACGCTGCCAGCGCCACCAAGGGCAAAGCTGATAACCACGCCTGCCTTGCTACTCTACGAACGCGGGTAATCTTTTCTTTCTGCTTTTGTTTGCGCCGGATATCCCATGGCGCATCGCGCTCTCCGTTCGCTTCTCTTCGAGCGCTTGCGAGTGCACCGTTTGGAACGCAAAATATAGCCAGTCGTTCAAAATACAAACGTGCGATTATCATTTACGGTCATTATCCCTCATACTTGATTCACTTCTGAACGAAATTTGAATATTTCAATTTTTGTTTCCGTACCCCTTTAAAGAACACAACTGTGATGATGATTTAATGAATGATGATGATGAAATAATTTTGACTAAAGAGAGTGACCACAAGGGCATACTGAAAGAATCACTAACAATGATGAAACCTAGAAATCTATTAGTGCCTTCCCTGTGTTTTGCCATTGAGTGGAAGACGTTTCTTGGCCTATATTTTTGTTAGAAACAGGTGTGATGTGTCCGTCTGTTGTTTTAAATCTTAATGTTGTGCATATTTTTTATTTCCTAGGTTGAAAGCTCAGGGCATTCCCTGTTGTTTTTTCAATTTCATTTACCCAAATGTTGGTAGGTTGCTTTTTTTATGTTTACTGTCCTTGGGTATGTCAGGGGTTGTGAACAGTAAAACGCTGTAAGGCCCAGGAAGGAATTCCCTTTGTAAAGTGGTGGCAAGCAAAAGAGATATTGTAAAGACTGACTTCATGTCTTCTCCTGCGTTTTCTTTTTTGGGTCGCCTATTCATTTTTGCCCATTAATACTCAGCTGTGTTTGATACTTCTCTGCGTTTGTGTCATCCTTCAGAGAACCCATCTTTAATAAATTATGTGTTTAGCCTGTTTAGCTAGCTTGCACCCTTGTTTTTGTTTATTAATAAATGACTGTAGGATTCAACTGCAAGCACGGTGTTAATGCATACTAATAAATAGCAGCATACTTTTATTGACTAGTGCTGATGATTGGACTAGTTAGTAGCCAATTATTGAAAAGAAATCATGGAGAATATGGGAACAGAGGATACGAACACAACACAGCGCTGTGTTGATCTCCACCTTCTTGTCCGTGCCATTCGCATTCCATGTTTTTAATAACACATTTATTAATAATGTTCTGCTTGGTATCATCTGTATAGGGGTTCACTGGAACGACCCATCTGCTATTGCATTCACTTTAGGCAGCTCCCCCTTCCTCATGGTGTCATCGTTCAGGAAGTGCAAGGCGGGTGTCACTCTCACCCTTGTGGTTTAGTGCCCCAGGTTCCCATAGGTTTCAAGCTGCTAGCCAAACTGAGTCAGGCCTTCCAACCCTGCAGGAAATGTCAATTCCACTCTTTTGACGTAGACACCCACGTTTTGCGTGTACGTGAAAGAAGCTCTAACAGAGAGGAAACAAAATGATTGGCCTTTTTTTAATGCCTACTTTTCTTTTGCTGAGAACATAAATAAACGTTACACGCTATTGTACATTCAGTGGTGCGGCTTAATTTAGGAAAAGCACTTTTTTCATATAACTTTTATATAAAGAAAAAAACTCAATATAATGGGTCGGGCACAAATGGTTGCTATGAACTGCCCTATACATTTACACATTACCTGATATCATCCTGATATCACCTATATATTTACAGATTACCTGATATCATCAAAAGAGTAGAGTAGCGTAGAGCTGCACTGCACCAATTACGTCTTTGTAACCAATTAATAGTTGGCATTTATTTATTACTATTGGCTATTATTCTTTGACAGAAGGAATAACCGGGCGAGTTGGTACGGTGGTAGTCTTGGAACCCCATCAAATATTTAGGTTTGACATTAGCTAATTTGTTCCGCCTTTTTTCATGTTTTTGCTTTTTCTAGCTGCTCTGATTTTTGTAAGGTCTTTCGCCACTACTAAAAGACGTGACGTCTAAAGTCCTTTCATTTTTTGCATCACACAATCGTAAACTTAAAAATGTGCCGGTTCGGTAAACGCGAAGAGACCTAATTTCTCAGGGTGAAACCTCTGAAAACAACGGACCAGTAAAAGAAACAAACACAGGGCGTTGTTTGTCTGTGGTGTTTAGCGCTTTTATTCTCGGAAATATGACGATGAGACCGCGCGTCTCTACGCACAGTCATTAGCTAATGCGAAAAATCATGCTGCATGCTCGCTCTTCTAACGTTTTTCTCGCTCCCGCTTTATGAAACAAATCGGTGGCGGGCGGCTGTTAGGACAAGATGTCAGAACTAGCATGACCTGTGATTAACACTTTGGGACGGCGACTGAATGCTTGAACTGCCGTCAGACGGCACTTGAACGCTCCGCACAAGCGTCGTCGGACGAGCGCCGCACGACGGCGCAAAGAGCGTGCCCACGGTTCCGCCGCGCGGGAATCTTTCTCACACTGCGGAGCGAGCCATAGGTTTTGAAGAAGATACGCTCTTTTCAAATAACGAAATAACACAGGGCAGAACAGGGATTTCCCTCTACCCCCCCTAGGGGGGGGGGGTTAGGACACTCCCTCGTTTTTCCGAAGGCACCCCCCTTAATTCACGACTCCTATATTCGCAATGCCCCCCCCCCCCCCTTTAACCCCCCAAAAAAATTTAGACCCCCCCCCCCCCCCCCCTGGTTTGAATTCCTGGGGAAACCCCTGGGGCAGAAGCATAGTTAGAATGAAGCATAACTTAGCAAGCACACGGTACACGACAAAGTTTGAAACAGCAGCCCACTTCGCAGAAACAAAAGTTGCTTACCGGCGTTTGCACGAGTCGTGCATGGGCGGTTGTGAACTTACGGGCGTTGGCTTGACGCAGCGTCTCCCAGCTCTCAGTCATCGATTGTTATTCTTGAACACGGTATTCGTAAGGAAGACATTTAAAATATCCACTAAAACGGCTAAAATGTAAAAAAAGGAGATTTCAGAAACTTCCGGAACTTCAACGACCGTTCAACCGAGCCCAAAGGAAGCTGATTGCGATAGCGATGGTCTTGCGCAGTCTTCAAGTCTCTTTTCCTTTTTATTATTGTTATTTTTTTTAGAATGACACTCAGCAAAATATTATTATATTAGTAACAATAAGAATTTCACTAAAATAATAATGTAAAACATTACAAAAAGTGAGTAAATCTTAGGTTTTATTTAAACTTTAGGTTGTTTATTTTTGTGCAAAACGGAACCGAAACTAACTCAAGTAACGTTTCCTTCGTCGTAATTGTTTGCGTGTGTGTGTGTGCATGCGCGTGCGTGTGTTTGTGCGCGCTCGTGTGGATGCGTCAGCGTGCATGCGCGTGTGCGTTTCTGGTTGTGCGTGCGTGTGCGTCTGCGCGTGGGTTTGCGCGTGTGCATGCGTGTAAACGTGCGTGCGCGCGGGTACGTGTGCGACTGCGAGCGCGCAAGCGTCTGTTTGTTCGTTCTATTGCACTGCGCCCGCAAGAAGAGCAATTGGATGTCCCTGGACACTATTAAAACACTAACTTATTGATTATTATAATTATTATTATTATTATTATTATTATTATTATTATTATTATTATTATTATTGTTATTGAAACATAGCCCTGAGACTTTAGACACAGGGCCCTATACGTTTCTATAGCTGGCTGTAGCTGTATCTATAAATTTTTAAGGCCGACCATGCAAAGCTACAGGGGGTGATAGCCTCCCATTGAATTTCCCATAGACGACCATAGGCCATTTTTTATGGGACGTCTCAGACTGGATTATTATGGGATTTCCCTCTTTAGGTGTGTGAGTTTTTGTGCATATCACCATATTCTCAAATGAATATTTTACTCGGGTTGACATGGTCATGAGACACGTTCTAGCAGCATGTCATGAATATTTGTCAAACATTCTCACAATATTTTGATTTCATGTTGCCAGATATAAACTCGAGACTAACTGATTTTCTTTCTGTACACTTCCATCAATAAATATTTGTAAACAATGCTATTATAGAGCATTTCACCCTACTTTCCGATTTCTGAGCGTGGAGTGATTTGTATGAAAATTAAATATGAACTCATATATAAAATTTTGTTTGCAAACATAAAAATTCTATGCAAAATACATAAAAATTGTATCCAAAATACATAAAGATTGTACTTTATTATCAGCTATTTGCATGAATTACAACTGACATTATAAGAAACTAGACTGCTGACAACTGTTGCTTTTCAAGCAAAAATTTTACATGTACATTCTGTACAGAGCCATATATAAGCTTTTCAAAACCATTTCACATTATTTACTTAGCACCCTCTTCTACACCCTTCTCACATTCTTCACTAAATGTAGGGTGTAACACGAAACAGCACCTTTTTCGGTAAAATTATGAGGTTGTATTCCTAGTTTTAGGGTATTAAAAGGGTGTAGCCGTGAGTGTAAGTTGCTACAACACCCCTTTTCCACCCTTAAAGGTGTAAAACCTTTTACTGTGTAGTACGGCCGAGCATCACTGGCGTCAATCACCACAATGGCGTCAATAGCGTCACGGCGTTGCCCACTACCCGCCAACAACCACGTTGTTTACAACGAAACCAGCGTTCTGCACATCTAGATCGAGATGTTCATTTTATTTTTATTTTACGTGTGGTTCGATTTTGAACGTTTCCGTGGCGGTTTTAACCGAAGCTGTTAGCTTTCTTTGGCTCAGGAAATCAGTATCCTGGCACCTAATTAAAACATTACTGAGACTAGCTTAAGTTTAATCAATATATGAGAGGCGTCTTGTTTCGGCCCTTCCAGAACACAAAGCCTGAGATATCGAATCTTATCCGGTTCAAGCACAAGCTGATCGGGGTGCGTGGCTAGCGTGGTGGTTTACTAAGCCGAGTGCATTGATACACCTATAGGTTTTTAAGGTAGAGAAGGGGGCTTATGGTCGGTGTACAAGTACACTGGCTGGGTAACGGAGGCTGCGTCTTCAAGGAAACGGGAGCATCTGCGCCCGATGCACCCGACTACAACTTTTTTTTCTTCGAGTGCAGTTGGGTAGTAAATATGTGGAGCACTAACCGAAAAATCGCGGATGTGGTATTCGCGCTAAGAGTGGAGTCACGCAGCGACAGAGCGCTATTGTTAGCGCGAAGATGACATCGGCGCTGCTTTCGTATTTTATTTTCATTGAACAACGACGGGCACAATATTTTCCCACTTCTAGTAATGCCTCGGAAATTAAAAACAGCGCGGAAAGACGAGGACCAGACAAGGAAGTGACACGGACGTAGCGCTGACTTACAACTGAGTTTATTGAACGCAAACTCGCAATATTTATTTGCGGTGTCACGAACAAAAGAACATAAAAAATTCAGCCCATATGATGTATCACCAATAAAAATAAAACAATGATAAAAAAAAAATGAAATGCGCCATGACACAGCCGTACAGAGTATGTGCTAAAAATCGAGCAAGTCACGGAACTAGAAAATTCATCTCTTTGCCTGATAGGGCCACAGAAGGACTGCTTACACATGCTGCACCCAGCCTCGCTATCTCAACAGCCTCTAGAATTTCCCGAGTAAGCTGGTCCCTATGACGCTTAACAACCTCACACCGTTGGAAGTCGGGAAGGCAACCACAGTCGCGGCAATGAATGCCCAGGTGACCAGACACGGTTGTGGAGACACTGTAAGCGTGCTCTCTCAACCTGTCGTTGAGACAGCGGCCCGTCTGGCCAACGTAGCGCCTGCCACACGTTAGAGGGAGAGAATAAACAACCCCCTCCGAACACGGGACGAAGCGATCTCGATGCCTCGTACTGCAAGCCGTGGCCGCCCTCGAAGAAGGGTTAACAGCTCTGCACAACCTGGACAGCTTGTCCGGGGCAGAGAATAAAACGTCGACGTCACACCTGCCAGCAATGCGTTTTAGGTTGTGGGACAGGCCGTGTACGTAGGGAATAACCACAAACTTTCTTCTTTCCCTTCCCTTTCTGTTGTTGGCCTCTTCTTCACTTCTCATAGGGCTGCTCTTGATATCTTTCAGCAAAGACTCGGCGACCGTTGTTAACACGTGAGAGGGAAACCCAGCATCTGCGAGGCGTTCAGTTTGCCTGTCAAAGCTATGTTTAATTTTATGATAACAAGACCTAGGCAGCGCATGTGTATAGCAAGTCCTTGCAATCGCCCGCTTGACAGTTTTTGAGTGAGCGGACTCGAATGGCAACAATGGCTTTCCAGCACGGGGTTCATAGCTCCAACAAAGATGACCTGGACATATAGTTAAATTCAAATCCAAAAGCCGGATGCATCCTGCCTCAGGCACTTCATGAGTCAGAACAAGTGGCGAAAGGCAATGACTAAAAATGCCTAAAACGTCAGTCACTGACGAAAGAAAGGATACGGCATCGGCATGAAACAAAATCAGAAAATCATCTACGTACCGGAAGACCTTTGCTACTTTGGTTCCCCCAAGCCGTTCAAAGATGAGGCGGTCAAGGCTCGCTAACAACAAGTCGCTAAGTACGGGGGCAATGCAAGAACCAATACATATCCCTTGCCGTTGCAAATAGATGTTACCCTCCCAAGTCGCAAAGGTCGACCTCAGATACATATCAAGGAGTTCCATGAAGCCTTCAACTGAAATTCCCGCAGCATTTTGAAAGGCAACTACACCAAACACATCGATGCAGTCACGAATGCAGGTAAGGAGTCCATTATGTGGCAAGGAGTAATACAAATCCTTGATATCGAATGAACAGGCCATAAAGCTAGTGCGCTGGTTGTCTTTAAGAAAAGAAATGACATTATCGGAACTCTTCACGAGAAAAGGATCGTGAATCTCAAACAGCTTCAAACTCTTTTGCAGGAACAAGGCAACCAACTTCTGCCAAGTACCGGCCTCCGAAACAATGACACGCAAAGGGCAATCTACCTTGTGGGTCTTTGCTGCGAAGAAAAGCTCCAAACTAAGCTGTTTCCCAGCGTCAATTTTCTTAACCAGCTGTTCGAGGTTCAGCCTCTTACAAAATTTTTTCGCCTCAGATTTTTGTTTAATGTAGTAATGCTCCAAATTAACATATCACACGACAGTGCTAGTTAAGACAATAGTCTTTCAAGTCTAACGAAAAAAAAAATGAATAAAACGGTGATCGTCTGCTTGCGCTAACAGTGTTCGCGAGATGCACGCACTAATATCCTGCCAATTACTCGCTCATGATGCTTCTCTCGCTGCCCGTCGTTATGCCAAAGTTTCGTCAACGCGATGAAAGTTTAGATTATGGGTGTCCCTGCGGCGAAACTGAAAATTAGCACTTTTGGCCGAACACTTGTCGGCCATGTTTATGTCCACGGCGGCCAAGCTGAGAATCAGCACTTCTGGTCAAACACTTGCCGGCCGTGTTTATGTTTCCGGCGGCCAAGCTGGAAATCAGCACTGCTGGCCAAACACTTGCCGGCCGTGTTTACGTCTCCGGCGGCCAAGCTGAAAATCAGCATTGCTGGCCAAACACTCGCCGGCCGTGTTTATGTTTCCGGCGGCCAAGCTGAAAATCAGCAATACTGACCAAACACTTGCCGGCCGTGTTTATGTCTCCGGCGGCCGAGCTAAAAATCACCATTTGTGGCCAAACACTTGCCGGGTGTGTTTATTTCCCCGGCGGCCAAGCTGAAAATCAGCACTTCTGGCCAAACACTTGCCGGCTGTGTTGATGTCCCCGGCGGCCAAGCGGAAAATCACCACTGCTGGCCAAACAGTTGCCGGCCGTGTTTATGTCTCCGGCGGCCAAGCTGAAAATGAGTACTTCTGGCCAGGCGCTTGCCGGCAGCGTTTATGTCTCCGACGGACAAGCTAAAAACAGCTAGCTTGTGGCCGGACTCTTGCCGGCCTTGTTTATGTGTCCGGTTGCCAAGCACTTAAAGTGGCCAAGCTGTCCAGACACTGGCCAACAGTCGGCCGATCGAAATTCACTTTCTTGTGCTGCTTGGGTTATGCTTGATGGCTTTCCCAATTCGGCGACCGCGGATGTCTTTGCAGGATCAGGCCTTACACCCTGAGCACTCATGACATGGCCCGAGAATTTCAGCTCACCATAGGTGAACCGACACTTGGAATGCTTGAGTGTCAACCTAGCAGCCTTGAAAGCCCATTGCACGGCTCGCAGCCTTCTCTAGCACTCGTCGAAGTTGCTTGCGAACACCACAGTGTCGTTGAGGTAGACGAGACAGCTCTGCCATTTCAAGCCGGAAAGAAGTGGGTCCATAACGCGCCGGAAGATTAACAGCGCTGTGCACAGCCCGAATGGCATTACTTCAAGTTTATACAGTCCATCCGGCGGGGCGAAGGCCGTCTTGTCATGATCTCGTTCGTCGACCTCAATCTGCCAGTACCCGCTTTTCAGGTCCATCGACGAAAATTATCGGGCGTGGCGCAGCCAGTCCAGGGTGCCGTCGATGCGGGACAGCGGATAGACGTCCTTTTTTTTTTTTACTGCGTTCAGCCGGCGATAGTCCACGCAGAACCTCAGGGTTTGGTCTTTCTTCCTTACTAGGAGGACTGCTTTGGAAGCCCACAGACTGTTCGAGGGCTGGACGATGTCGTCCCCAAGCATTTCCTGAACTTGCTTCTCGATTGCTTCCCTTTATTTCATGGAGATTCGATACGGTGATCGATGCACAGGAAGTGCGTCGTCATCAGTAACTACTCGATGCTTCGTAACCGTCGTATGGTGCACCTATGATAACGTGGCGAAGCATTTATTGAACTGGGCGAGAAGGTCAGTCAGCTGTCGTCGTTGGGGAACGGGGAGGTTTGGGTTCATGTAGAGCTCTCAGAATGACGCTCTTTCGCATTGGGATGAAGGGGAGTCGTCGGAGATTTCTGCGATCGCTCATGTGTCCTGGAGTTTCTTGATGTGTCCCACGGAGGTGCCTTTCTTAAGGTGCTGAACCTTTTGTCGGAAGTTTGTTACAAGGTCAGCGCTGTGCCCATCTCGGAGCTTTGTTATGCCTCTGGCGACAACAATTCCTCAGCCTAGGATCAGTTGAACATTACTTTTCAGCAGGGCGTCTGCGCAGATTTCTCTTTCGGTTCCCACGGGCACCAGCACCCTAGAGCGCGGTAGCAAGTTCATGTGGTTGGACGTCATAACAGGTTTTCGCGGTGTCAATTAGTTGGATTCCAGATCGATGACGACTCCAGATTTGCACAAAGAGTGAATTCTGAGAATTACGTCTCTCGTACAGACTCGTATGACGACGAACATTACCGGACCCGTCTAGCCGCGATTCTCGACGCGAGCAGTGCGTCTTCCGACTGGCGTGATAATATGTACTCCGGCGGTTCGTATCTGTGGGCAATCCCACCACGTCGTCACTTTCCGAAGGCGTTGGGAGAGCCTCCCACTCAGGACGGAGAAGTCTGCTCCGGTGTCGATGGGAGCCGATGCGTCCTGGCCGTCAATAACGTCAAAAACGACGTTTAGGTTATTCTTTACCGTTGCAAGTGCGTCGTTTCGGACTCCGGTGGCGTTCAAGTGGGAGCCCTCCGACGTTCGTGGAGGATCTTAGCGTCGGTCCTCTTCGGTAACTCTTCCTCCTGGAGTTCCCGTGCCTAGTTTCCCCGGTGAGGGGCGAAGGGCGACAGGCTTTAACGTCGGGGTCGGTGCATCGGCGAAGCTGGACGTCGCGGTGATGGTGACCGGTACCCTCGGCGGGACACAGGCTCGGGGGACTGAGCTTGTCGCAAATACTCGTCGAATTCTCAAGGGCGTTCACTATAACGGGGGCGCGGGTCGTTCTGGTGGAACCCGCGCATTCCGAGTCGTCGGTAAGGGTATCGTCGGTGCACAAGGTCAGCTTCGCCGCAGTGCTAGCACAGCGGATGTCTTCCTCGGTGTAGGTCGCTCTGGTTGAACGGGTGCTTGTTCTTCCTGGCGCCGGGGGTACTGCGGAGTTGGGGCGTCTCTTCGGGAGCAGTAGCTTGGCGGGGAGATTGCGGTGGTCGTCGGGCCGTGGCGGCGTAGCTCAACGTCAGTTCCTTCGGTGCCACCGTGGTGACGGAAACCTCTGGCTGGAGCACCCGATGCACTGCGTCGCGGACAGCCTCGTCGATGGAAAGGGTTGGCGGACGACTGGCGGTTGGCCGAACCTTCGCTGTTTCTCCCGGACGACCTCCCGGGTAATTTCCTATATCCGGCGTACCCGTAGTGTTTTCACCGTTAAGCAGCGTAATGTAGTGACGCCTGCATGTCGATGGTACTGGGAAGCGCGCGCTTCAAGCGCCCGCTCGATGTTGGTTGCCTGAGTGACGAAAGCGTCGACGGTTGCCGGCGGGCTGCGGACGAGGCCTCCATAGATGTCGTCTCTCACCCGCGCATGAGGACCGCAACGTCTTGTCGTTTGAGCTGAGTGGGTCGGCACGGGCGCTAAGGTGCAGGACATCTATCACAAAACTGGAGACGCTTTCGTTGGGTCCCTGGGTTCCAATCCGTAGAAAATCCTCTGCACTCTACTGTCGGTGTTGGGTGGCGAAGGTCTGCTGCAGCTCGGCCCCACATATGTTCCACGACGTGAACGGACCCTCGTGGTTCTCAGACCACTGCCGTGCGGTGCCCTGCAAAGAGAAATAGAGTTTTTGTAGGCGCTGCTCGCTGGTTCATTCATTATTGTGGGCTACGCGTTTTTAGTGTTGAGGCCAGTCCTCCACATCCTTGTGCGTCTCGCAAGGAAGGTCGTCGGAGTTTTTGGGTTGCGGGAAGGTAGATGTTGGGTGGGGTGGTTTCAGTTTGCGCCGACTGGCTGTTCATCGACCGGGTTGTTGACTGCTTTGCAAGCATGGCGACAAATTCCGGGGGTAGAGCTTGGTTGCGGCGACTTGATCGAGTCTTGGTAGTGCCTCGTTGGGTCTTCGTGGGCATATGTCTGGCTTCCTCTTCGGCCTTCGGATGGGTACGCGGCAGGGCCATGCGTTGCCCCCAACTCTACCATAATGTCATGAATAAAGTGTTGATAACGCTAAAGAAAATCTAGGGACCAAAAGAAAAAGGGAAAACAAGAAAACAACAGAGCGTCGCAGGCGTCGAAGCCGGCGGAACAGCAGTATCGGACGCTGAGGCGAGACTTACTGCGACTTGCCAGGCAGAGCCCCTTTTGTACACGCGTGGTCTTCTGAAATATTCGGCATAGAAGGTTCGGCACGTAGAAGATTCTAACCTCGAATCACGAAGACGGGTCTCGAATTTGTCAGATCATCACATTACACACTCAACAAAAATACGTAGCCGCGCCCAGAAATTGAAACCTGGCCTTCTGTGTGGAAAACAAGCACGATAAATGTTAGGCCACGGACAGGCTGCCTACTTAGGCAGCTGTGAGCGGCAATAAAAATACTAACGACAGGCAACAAGGTGGTTACCCTGTTGGAAAATTTTGAAGGTGGAAAGATGATAGAAAAGGCTCATACAAGCGTAACCGTAATATGGGACATCCTATACAAGCGAAAAGGCGGCTTCAGTAAGGCGGAACGATACAGGTAGGAGGAACCAGACAAGCGTGTCGTATTATGGGACATCCTATACCAGCGTAGTGGATTATGCGGAACCATGTAGGCGGACGGAACCATACATGCATAACGTAATATGGGACATCCTATACCAGCGAAATGGCGACACCACCACGGTGGAGCCATATGGCTCCAACATGCTGGTTTCGCCTTTTCACTGTTGTACAAAGCGATTTAGATTTAAGCTTTACATATATGTTTAGAAAGGTCGTGAAACCTAAATTAATGCTGTTTGTGCAGGCGAGTTATATGGCCAGGCGTACGTAGTATAGGGACCCAGTCGTAACGATCAGTCAGATAATTAAACACATTTTGTTAATTAACTGTTTAATCAGTGAAAATGAAAATATGGTTTCAATTAGAAACTTGCCGAGTCACTGAAAACCAAAAAAATCAACTCTTTTTAGAAGGATATATAGCAGGGGTAGCATTTTACGCTTTTTATAAAAACGCTTTATTTGGACGAGTTTCTAGGTTTCAGTTTCCTATCAGAGTTCGTCTTTACGCCCACGGTCCTGTTCCCCAGGGGCTTAGACGCGCAACTCACGTGCGCCTTGCATCCCTCCATCCTAAGATGGAGGCGAGGGGACGGCTCCGCACTGCGGCCGCCGGGCAGCAGCACCGCAGGTGCAAAGATGCGCTCTGGTAAGAAACCGAAGTATGGAAACGCGTCCGAATTGACCATTTTTTAGAACGCCATAAAATGCTGCTCTTGTCTTATATCTTTACAAAGAAAGTTGATTTACTGTGTTTTGACGATGCTTATCAAGTTTCTAGTTGGAACCATGAGTCTATTTTCACTGATTAAAAATTTCAGGAACATACTATACTTAGAGAGAGGCTGAAGCGGTTTCGTATTTGAAAAAACACGTTTAAATTTTCTTCATTTGACCTCCGGAATCTCAAATATCAAAATTATTTGGTAAATTGATGAATCGAGGCTGCATAGTCATTTTCAAAGCGCTGTGAGAGCACTTCCCAGGAGAGCGACGTCACAAAAGCAGCTTTGGAAATCTTTGCTCACGCATCTTCAGCGCCTATCAAAGCTATGCACGCAAATGTTATTTTTTAAAAGGGCAGAAAAATGTGTCACGACTGGTGCCAATGTGGGAAAAAATACCTAGAAAACTTGCGATTGGACCCGCGGCCCTTAAGTGACACACGCTTGGCGGCCGAAAGGTCATTTTACGATGTCACTATTGGTAGGATTTGTTTGTCTTTTCTCACGTTTAGTAATATCTTTGTGGAAGACGAACAGGATATTCAGATTCGTGGGATAAAACTACACTAGAATGAACCTCCATCTAGTTTTCTGAAAGAAGTCTGGCACATCTCTGTAGTAAGCCGACTGATCATTACAAATTAGCCTTTTATACTATGCCGCCCTGGCCATATAAGTCATGTGCACAGGCCGCGTAAGGGTAGCTTTTACGGCTTTTAAAAAAAAAAAAATCTGTAAAACAAACAAAAAACACTCTGTAGAATGTCCCCCAAAACGATACGATTGTATGGTTCATTTCCCGCTTGCATTGTTCAAAAAAAAAAAACTTGTGGGCATCCAGCGTTTCATTGGAATGCTGGATGTCAGCGAGTCTCTACATCAGTGGGTGGTTTCAAACAAGCATAATGTTTGCACACCAGTAAGCTCTTATCCGAGGCTCACCAGGAGCACTAAGAGCAGAGGCAAAATGTCGTGACCTGGTAAATTTGGTTGCAGGTATTTATTTTTGAAGAACTGCATGCAGCAAATCTTAACTTTGCTCAAAAGAAGATAATTGAAAATTCAATACTGAACAATGGTGTCCCTTGAGCTGTCAGACCAAACTCCCACTCTTGCCACTCAGGAGTTCCTAACTTGTGCGTAGAGGATCAGCACAACCCAGATTTGTGCTGCCAGAGCACCTGCAATATAAATGTTGAATAAACATAATATGAAATATGAGACGTTTACAATTCTCTGTAATGTGAAATTAGAGCGCATATCTTGAAGCGGAGGATGGGAAGGTATGCCCCTCCTCCCCCACCCCTCCTCCTCTTCTGCTCCCACCCGTTTAGCGGGAAATTTCCCTGAATTTAGCGGGAAAATTTCCCCACTAAATTTAGCTGGTTAAGTTTCCCACTAAATGTAGCGCGGAAATTGATGTCACATGACCTCAACACAAATGCAGTTTTCCCGCTAAAAGTAGCGGAGAAAATGACGTCGCGTGACCGTGTCACGTCATACATAAAAAATTCAGTTTCTCAGCTAGACTTAGCGGAAATATTAACGTCACATGACCGCAATAGAAATTCAATTTCCTGCCAAGTTTAGTTGGGCGGTTACGCCGACAGAGACGCCGCGAAACACGGAAGCGGGTGCTAAGAGCTGCGCTAAAAACTAATTACATGAGGTGAAATAAAGTGAACATACTGTAAAAAAAAAAAGAGAATCTAGGATACCCTTCTCAGATTCTTTCTTTTGTCCATTCTCAAATGTTTTGATTTCAAGAAATGTTTATCTCTTTTTTCACACCCAGGGAACCCCTCCCAGTTTCAGCAGGAATGCAATAAATCTATGCAGACTAGACTTTGTAAACAATAATGCACATGAAAATGAATGTTTGACACATAGTCATGTATGAGTCAGTGGCTCAGATCTCTAAATATATTTGTATTGAGGAACATTCTTGAATAAAACTTCTGGGCTTCGAATTCGACAGTTTGTACTTCCATAGGAACACTGTATGGCACTGATTTTTGTTTGCGACACATCAGAAACAGCACAGCACTGTCATCCTTGCATACTTAACAAGAATTTATATTTTTTTTAGCATGGCATGTGCTATTCTAATGCCCATACAGCCTCCTTTAACAAAACTTCCTTTGTAGAGCTTTTTATTGGTTCTTATTTAACTCGCACGACAGATTCGGTACCTTGAACTCTCACTCGGCATCAAGTTTTGTATATTAATGTACCGTAATAGCGAAAGACAAGATGTACTGACTTGAGTACGGCTCAACAAGCACAGATGTTGAGAAAAGTACAGAAGAAAACTCAAATGTCAAAATAAAAATAAGGTGGAATGTGGATACAATTATGGATATGGTCATGAATACAGTTAGCAGATTCAATATGAAGAATACGTGTTAGACGCAAACTCAAAGAAACCTGTTGCATCTATATCCATGCAAATTACTTCGCAGAACCCAGCACTGCAATCTTGGGTGCGAGTTCGCTGAATGAGTCCACTGAAAATGAGTGTAGACGGGAAAAGCAGTTTGATCTGTAACAATGAGCATTACATACGCAAGTGACATGTCATTATTACTTTTACAGTGCCGAATGTTTCAACTGCCAGTCGAATCATTCTATGAGTTCCATCCGTATATTACACGGTTTGGATCTCTCGAATGCTTTGCGAGAAAAATGATGAACTGGAAATATCTAGCGTTGTTCTAGAAAAACTAATTCCAGAATCCTATCCCAGCATCGTAAAGAATATAAAAAATTTCTAGAGATAAGGTTAGCGCAGCAGTTGAATAAACTAAATACTTAGTTTTGCGAAACCATCTTGCCGTAGTAAATGTCTAAAGTTCCCCTAGGTAGAGCTATTCATTACGGATGATTGTGCCCATTGCATACCATAAAAATTTAATTTGTGACCTACAATATTTATAGACTCAACCAACTCTGAATAAGTGGAACACTTGGCACTAAAGATTGGTCTCACCATCACTGTCTGCAAACATCCATATAATAATTTCCATAAACCTATGTATTTTAAGAAAATATTTGGAGCGAGCTGTTTAAAACGCCATAACACTTTTTAACACTAATAGAAAGCTTGTAGTGGGCCACAACTTACGCAGTTTTTACGTCATTATGGAGGCGATAACACATATGTGAACCTTAAAACTAGGCCTGCACTGAATTGCTTTCTTAAGTTGAACGTGCTATGCTCGGTTCAATATATTACCTTTGCAGAGCTGACAATGTGGAAGTTCCCATTTTTTATATTTCACATTTCCCGACTGCTGGGTAGGGGTAGGTACATAAGAGTGATGACACCAACGTAACACAATGATTATTTTAAGAATTTGTTTGGGTATAGCACTAGCGAAGCCATCTGCGGGAAGTTATTTCTGTGACTCCTCGAACCTACATCCGCGGGATTTAAGTTCACATGTGAATCATGTCTGCATACTCCTTTTTGTAATTGGAACTCCGTCCAACCCAAGATTTAAATATGTTTTTTTGCGTTTTAGGTTTAGTAGTGCTTTTGCTGTTTCACTTAAAGAATAGGTAAGAATGCTTATGACGAGTAGCATACCTAACACCTGTTGGAACGAGGACTCCGTTGTCGTGAAGCTAATCGAAAGTCACAGGCAGGGAGATACCGTGATGCCCTTGTTGCTGGGATTACCTCCCCCGTGGTCCTGGCCAAACCGCAGAAAAAGATTGAGTCCAAGCTTGTGGCCATTAGGAACTCCAGATCTTGAGGCACCCAAGTAGCTGGAAAAGAAAAGAAATCCAAATTAAGTACTTGGCAGAGCTACATTAGGATGACTAGCCTATTCTTTCATGATCAGCACATAGATCCTTTTGTTTTTATAGTTTGTACTTGTACCTATTAAAAAACTGCTCCTTCACAGCCACAGTCATAGTCACACCCCAGGACAAGGCCACACAGGTTTTGAAATGATGGGTACCGAATTAAGGGGAATGATCAAATGCTTTCATTTAACCCTCTTTCACCCCAACCTGAGAGATTTCTGTCAAATATTCACATTTAACTCTAAAGACTATAAAAAAAAGCTACTACTGCAATGCAAAGCCGTATAGTGGGAGAGTTTAGCCAGTGGGTGTGGTGACTAAGGTGCCAGAGAAGAGGAAAGGGAGGAGAGCGCCGAAGAAGGGAGAGAGACGGCAGCAAAGAGGAGACGACCGCCATTTTGACGCAACGCTGTTGGCACGGAGCACTGTTGACGCTACGCGTCGTCTGCTACTGGCTTATTTCATTTTTGCCTGAATAACAATTTGCGTGTAAACATGCAGAAATTTCTTTGGGATTTTATCCACCGAGGAGTAACACTATATTGTTAATTGCCAGGGCCTGCCAAATAAAAGGAAAGGGCAGGTGTCTGGATAGAAAGTTTAGTTGGCGCACCAAGAGGCTAACCAATAAAAATGGGTACTACTCTGCACAAAATGCCTAAAAAGCGTGGATCTCTACTTGACACTAACAGCTGCACACAGTATCTATTTTACTGGCTAAAGGGTACTAGATCATTATTTTCAGCTAACTAGTCAAACTAAATATTCTTCCCGACTTGCTTTTTAGGAAAATTGTTAAATTTACTAGAACTATTAAGACAGCGGCTAAGAAAAAAAAATGGCAAAATTAACAATCGAAGTCTCCCGCTCTCCAGTAGCACGACATCTATAGATGGCAGACCTGCAGAATGAGCAAGCGGTCTAAAAAAGTGTATATCCTATGTATAATTTGTTTTCATGCTGCAAAGCAAGTGCTGGAAAGGGGTTTCACGACATTAACAAAATTTCTTGCAATCAGTTGAGAACAAGTTAGAGCGGTGAACTTGGTCTTGCTTCTGGCATAACGTTTTAGTGTTGCCCATGGAAACTCACGTAAATTTGTAAATAAAAACAAAAAAGACTAACCTTCATAAAAAATCTAAATTTCGCAAACAAAAGTTATCTTGAACAAAATACGATATGTACAATACAGTTGTACAGCGTCCATTTGTGTGCTGAACCACTGTTGAGGCAAATCTGCGAGAATGAAAAGGAAACGCCCGAGTCCAATTAAGGGAAAGACAGAAAGGATGCATACCTACAACAAAAAAATTTAGAACGACCACGGGCAGGAACCTCTGGTAAGGCTCTCGGAGTGACTCCCTGCAATGGGCCTGCGCAGACCAGAGAACAAGATCGGTCAGAGCTTGCAGCCATAAGGTGCTTCATACCATGAAGTTCCAGAAGTAGCTGCAATTGGAAGCAAAGTGCATTTAATTTCTCTGCAGAATGCAGAGTTTAATAGCTAGTACCCAGGTAGCACGCCAGAGGAATGCCCAACTTGGGCAAAGGTCTGGCAAACATAAGGGCCCAACTTTGGCGCAGTTAGGTTTTTGCACCATGGCATTCATCAGTGCCAAAGTACGGTGCCTAACTATAGCCTTAGTTCGGCGATCCTATGGCATGCCAAAGTTTGGCTCTTCTCCGGTACGCCAGAGGAGTGCCAAAGTTGGAGCCATACTTGAGCCATAACTGCCATAGTAAATCCTAATCTGGGAATTCGGGGCGTGCCAAGGTTTGGCATTTCTCTGGTCTGCCAGAGGAGCGCCAAAGTTGGTGCCATACTTCAGCCATAACTGCCAGAGCAACGCCTAATTTCGGTATTTGGGACGTGCTAAAGTTTGGCTTTTCTCGGGTCCGCCACAGGATTGCCGAAGTAGTGCAATACTAGAGCTATAACTGCAAGAGCGATGCCCAATTTGGGTATTTTGGACATGCCAAAGTGTGGCGTTGCTCTGGTCCGCCAGAGGAGCGCTAAAGTTGGTGCCAGATTTGAGCCATAACTGCCATAGTAAAACCTAAACTGGGAATTCGGGGCATGCCAAGGTTTGGCGTTTCTCTGGTCCGCCAGAGGAGCGCCAAAGTTGGTGCCATACTTCAGCCATAACTGCCAGAGCAACGCCTAATTTCGGTATTTGGGACGTGCCAAGGTTTGGCGTTTCTCTGGTCCGCCAGAGGAGCGCCAAAGTTGGTGCCATACTTCAGCCATAGCTGCCAGAGCAACGCCTCATTTCGGTATTTGGGACGTGCTAAGGTTTGGCGTTTCTCTGGTCCGCCAGAGGAGCGCCAAAGTTGATGCAATAATTCAGCCATAACTGCCAGAGCAACGCCTAATTTGGGTATTTCGGACACGCCAAAATTTGGCGTTTCTCTGATACGCCACAGGAGTGCCGAAGTGTGCCATACTTGAGCCATAACTACCAAAGCAACGCCTAATTTCGGTATTTCAGCCTCGCCGAGTTTGGCTTTTCTCTGGTCCGCCACAGTTGTGCCAAAGTAAGTGCCAGACTTGAGCCATAACTGCCGCAGTAAATCTTAATTTGTCAATTCGGGGCATGCCGAAGTTTGGTTCTTTCCTGGCTACCCACTGAAGTGCCAAGTAAGTGCCAAAAGTGGTAAAGAAAGCCGAGAGGCCAGCCCAAGTTTCGAATATCTCTGGTGTGTCACAGAAGTGCTCTTTTACGCGTCCCAGAAGAGAAATAAAATAAATAAGCGTTGGAAGCACGATAGTAAGATATCATAACCTCCGTTCCCAAGCAGCACGGCAATACTTTGCAGTATCGTGCCAGTGCCGGCCGAAAGTCGGTTCCAATATCGCTCAACTGTCCAGTTTTGCACCACCGTTTGATACCCGGCAGGTATTGCCGTACAGCTGTTTCGCCCCGGCCTAGCGTTCACGTAATATTGTGGGAAAACTCTACGATGCGTCTGCTTCGTATTGGCCGAGCGTCGTGCAAGTATGTGTACGTTGCATGTCATTTGTTGCATATCCAATCACTTATACGGACAAACAAATTTTTTCGATCGCTCCCAGAAGTTTATTAAACAACTATCATTACACACAGTGTATTCTCAACATATTTACAAGGTCACACTTCTCTGTGAAACGAAAAGCAAATTATAAAATACAATTAACACTGTCCTCATGCCAAGCAAAACTCATCACACGTAAAACCGCGGATAATGAAAGGAAAGCAGGACGACTATCAGAATCATGCTGGCAGTGCACTTACTAATAAAAGAGCGATATCATGTAATCCTTGATAGATGCATAATCCAACTCAGGCACCCCACAAACACATTCGAGGAAGAAGGTTGCGCACATTCAACTGACGTCTCGTCGTCGGCGAAGAGCAGTTTTTGTCGAAGCGTGTCCAACAAACACGTCACAAGTATTCCACGAACCCCGGTGCAAAAAATGACTGTTACCGAAAATTGGCATGGACGTATTCCGACCGTTTACGACGAAAAAACACGGCCGCGTCTGCAACGCACGAAAGCAACAGAACACTGAAGAGCCCAGTTCGAAAACCGGACCTACGTGGCCTGCTTATTTCTATAACTAGGCAAACGGCGAAAACGACAGCCCCGGAGATCCCATCAGCGTGACAGAGAAAGTCACGTGACAAATTTTCGTCCAAACTTTTTTGTCCTACGCGTCCTATGTAGAGAGGTCACGCTGAGTCACGCGTTTCGCTTCATCCTTTTGATTTGCTTAAAGCGGCTGTCAAGCTCGCTGACAGCCACACGAAGGCGCAAAACCAGGTGGGGAGGATTTGCAAAAGGCGAGGTCGAAGGGGCATCAACAACGCATAAAAGGAAAGGCCGCTTCTGCCGGTGACCTTGTCGCCTTGCCTAGCCTGTCAGCGTTCGGCTTCAAGTCCGAACTCGTCGACCCGCATGGACGTCAGGACATCAATTTGACATTGACAAGGCATCGACCTTGGAGGGGGATAAAAGGTGGGAACCGAGGAAGCTGCTGGAATCTTGGTTCATGCAGAACGACAAACGCGGAAGTGATTCATCGCTGGTAAACAAGAACCGTGGCCTCCTGCCGGACGTGTACACAAACTTTATGCCTAAATAGCCGAACTTTTTTGTGCGACTCTCACTCGCTCTGTGCTCTACTGAAGATGCCTCCCGCATTGGAGGCGCAACGTTTAATTAAATTGTTATTTCTGTTATGTCAAGCCGTTTTTGTTATTACATAAATTAGGAGCGCAACCGGGACATTTTCTCCCGTGAATGACGATCGGGTGCTTGGACTCCGAAGCAGCTCTTTCGGCGTTCATTTCATGTTCTCGGAGTCGGTCGTTGAGGCATCGCCCCGTTTGCCCGATGTACCTGGTCCCGCAGGACAGGGGGATCGCGTACACTTCCTTCGCTTCCTCTCCTTCCGCCAAGATTTCTCTTTCCGGTACTCCCACGGAGCGGGCGGGTTTCGAGGTTGAAGCCGAAAATAAAGTTCGCTCTTTCCACTTTTTTTTGCGTTTCCTCCTCTCCTGCCCTCCTTTACTCCCTTCACCGCCCTCCCCCGAGGGGCCAACGCGGAGAATGGATTAGGAGACGCCTCCGTTAATCCGGCATAACCCGCCGTAGAGGGGGCGTGCTGCTTGACTAAAGATTATCTCGCTGCACAAAAAAAAAAAAAAATAAAAAAAATAAATAAAAAAAAAATAAAAAATAAAAAACGTCGCGGGCAGCGATTTAATGCGCTTTGCCGGATGCGTAACGCTTCGCCCGCCTTGAACAAGCTGGTATGGATTGGACTAACATTTTTCGAAGCACGGCAGGTTTAGTGTAGGTCCTATCATAATGGTCCTGCAAGACTTCCCTGTCCGCCACAAGCTAGTCAATAATTCAACGACATAACGACGGCAGCGTATTCACACAGTGTAAAATAAAATGTATACAATATTTATCAGAACACCATCGTCTTCACTGCTTGGCTTTCAAATTTTTAGCGCCGCAAATAATCGTAATCAAAATATTTTTATAATTGAAGACCCCTCGTCGTGCATCGAACCCAAAATTACGCTTACGTGAAACAAGATTCGGCGCGGGAGCAACTCGAGTCACCGTAATTTTTTATTTTTTTTAACGCGGATTTTGTTTTTTAATCTAACTGAGGTACCACTGGCAGAACACGAATCGCATACTTGGAAGGATCTGAAAACTCATATAGCTGGTTGAGTGAATGCAATACTATCGCATTCGTTGAAGCTCGATTTGTTGATTCGAACTTCAACAAATCACACGCACCCATTCTACCAATTTCTGTTTACCCAGTCATAGTCGTTCCCTCACGATGCAATACGAGTACAAGTAACGGCAGTTTATGCAATGTTGACGATACACAGCATTGATCGCACGGTTTTTAGAAGCGCTATAGAACGAGCACAAGCGTCTAATTTCGGTACTCTGATTGATTTCTGTCTTCCCGCCGTGACGAAATGGATCTCTGCAGCCAATACCCAACCGTTCGCGAGGTGACTGGGCAAAAGCATACATTACCTCCGTGCCTTTACCCTCTGCGCACCGCCAGAGAGAGTCATACAAACTCCTTTGCGCTATTATCAACACGATTGCGTTTGCAAGCCGGTAGGATTCGTCCCTTCTGACTTTCATAACTCTCTATGAAACCAGAAAGGTAGATACTTTTCTCCATTGGGTTGGTTTGCCCGGGGCCTCCAGTTATTTAAGGCCAAAATCACACTAGAGGCGCTTCAGCAATGTTCACTCTGGTCGACACACGTGCTCCTTAAAAATGCCTGTCGTCAACCCTTTCCCAAAAGATACTTGAAGAGCCAATCTTAGAGACCGACGGATAACGAGGCCTTAGACCTCAAAGAAATTATAACACAAATTTGGCGTCGTCATTCCCAAACTGGTTGCCGGACGAAATCCAGGGTTGGTAATAGTAACATAAGATACGTACGGCAGAATTCCCTGCCATAAATAAAACGATTTGGCTAACGCCAATGTAACGCGAAATAGGTGCATAGTGTTTTGCGATAGGAAGCGTAAACCGAAAAAAAGGAAAAAGAAAGAAAGAAAGAAAGAAAGACTGAAGAAAAGGAGAAATTAGAAAAAAAAAAAACCTCTGGTGACTTGGCCAAAAAAAAAGATTCTGTTCATGTGATTTTTCTTGTCACGTGACCAAACAAAAAAAAAACGAAAAAAATAACACGAGAAAAAAAACCATCCCCTGCCCGGTTTCGAAGCTAGGCCCTCTTGATCGTGAAACTAGCGCGCTATCCGTTGCGCCAACATAACTTTTTTTTTTCTTTCTTTATTGCAAGTTGCGCCAACATAACTCTGCCTGTAATGCTCACGCATTCCCACATCATAGGCGAAAGCTTAGGTGCCTTCGCAGTTTTTCATGCATGTGTTATTTTTATTTGTGGCAAGAGTTCACGTCCAGAATGCTTTTAGAGTTTTCGACCAAAACGAGTTTTCTTCATCCGAGTCACCTTCTAGAACCAGTTGACCGCACTGGGTCGTCCGGCTAATCAAGCAGCTAATTTCAAATTCTCTGGCGTGCCCGTCCTCGGATCCGAGGTCGCCGTTTGACAAGCTTAACTTTCTTCCACCTGATAGCCGGAACCACCACGGACAGCTTTGTTCCGTCCCCACTCCCTCTCGAGAGGATGGCCTCGCCCCGAGGCTAATCCCATTCTCTAAACCTCCTTCCATCCAACGCTTGACCTTTCCCTCCCCATCCCCCAGCTTCGGGAGAGAAGGTTCTTCTCTGCAGAACGTCCCGTTTGTACAGCGGCTTTAAAGTTCAGAGATTGTCCTGTCTTTATCGTCCCTTTTGTGTCTCCACTTTTTAATGTTTAAAAAGTATCAACACGCTAAAATAGGACAATTTCCGGGATTTCATTTTCATCCCCCAAGTGTGATGCGGGAACCGCGCCATAGAGCCACGGTCGTTTCCGCACTTTGTTATCGCTAGGATTTGACAGTGCTCAATCACGATGCAAGACACGCACAGAACCACGCTCGCTTTTGCAATGCGCCGCCTAAAGGGGTGTCCAAACAGGACACGACTCCGACAAATCGTGAAAATTAAAGCGGGCTTGAAGCGGGCGCGTCCGCTTCAATTTTCACGATTTGTAGGAGTCGTGCGTTTTGTAGTGTCCTGTTTGGACACCCGTCAATAATGATATATCTTGTTGAGACGTGCGCACAGCACTTTCTGTAAAGGCGGATTCACACCGGGGATAGCAGTCGCGCGATCCAACTAAATCGCATCGCAAAAAAAAAAAGAAAAAGTAATTAGTCGGTCAATTTGGCGTGCGCGATGAGCGAGTCCAATGCCTTCGTTGGCGAGTCGCGTCTCAAAAACTCTCGCTCCGAACGCCGTTGGTTGGCTCGGCCTCTCCGCGACTAGAGTGCATCGCAAAACGTCGGGTCAGCAAGCGACTGCTCAAAACCCCTCACTTTTTGCCCGCGATGGTCGCTTTTGCGATGAAAGTTATGGCGCGACTAGATCGCGTCGCCGGTGTGAACGCGCCATAATGTCGAACCAGCCTCACGGCGCGTCCCGATATTGGCTTGTGTACTTACGCGCGAGTAAAACATCTGGCACAATTTGCGTTTGCAAAGCCTGCTCCAGCCGCGTCAAAACATTCAGCCAACCTTTGGACTGCAGAAATCAAGAGACAACCAAAATAAGATAAAGTTGCCAGCCGAATAAAACTTGATTTCTATTTAATTAAGATGAAGACCACCCGCGTACATCAAATACCTCATCAGCCGAACTCCAAGGCAGTAAGCCTAGTTCTGGCACTTGTTTGGCACCTTTGGCCCGTCGCTGCCAGATCACAGCCAAACTATCGGGAAGCGAAGCCTAACTCGGGCACTCGCTTGGCGACTTGGGCCCAAAGATGCCAGATCTCAACCGAACTACAAGGTAGTAAGCCTAACTCTGGCACATATGTGGCGATTTTGGCCCGAATGTGCTAGGTGTCTGCCGAACTGTCAAAAAGTGAAGCCTAACTTTGGCATTAGTTTGGCGATTTTGGCCCGAAAATGCTAAAGCTCTGCCGAACTACAAGGTAGTAAGCCTAACTCTGGCACATCTGTGGCGATTTTGGCCCGAATGTGCCTGGTGACAGCCGAACTGTCAAAAAGTGAAGCCTAACTTTGGCATTAGTTTGGCGATTTTGGCCCAAAAATGCCAAAGCTCTGCCGAACTACAAGCTAGTAAGCCTAACTCTGGCACATCTGTGGCGATTTCGGCCCGAATGTGCCAGGTGATAGCCGAACTATCAAAAAGTGAAGCCTAACTTTGGCATTAGTTTGGCGATTTTGGCCCAAAAATGCCAAAGATCTGCCGAACTAACGGGCAGTAAGCCTAAATCTGGCATTTGTTAGGCGATTTAGGCCCGAAGATGCCAGATAATAACCGAACTACCCGGCAGCGAAGCCTAAGTTTGGCACTTGTTTGGCGAATTAGGGCCAAGATACCCAGACTGTTGGCAAGGGACGTCAGGTTTGGCACTACTTTGGCTTCTTCGGGCTTTTTAATGCAATAAACTGCCAGACGCAAGCCAAGTTTTGGCCCAGAACTCGGTGCTGCCTGGGTATGCATACATAAGGCGATACAGTCACGAATGCAGATTTTTCAATGCAGCACTATATCACCAAATTGTTAACCGTGCCGGGAAATACCAAAGTTAACCACGGCAGAAGCTGCAAGCCATGTGACCTAATTGGATGCTATGGTACGTCGAAATTATAATCATGTGTCACCCACTGTTTTTGCTGCAATGGCTTGTAGTGTCAAAAGTGGTCCAGCTTAAAGAGATGCAAAGTATAGACGTTTGTGAGTGGGGCCCTGACCTAGTCTTCAGCTATATTGCGAGGTAGAACATTCCAACCCGGGATGTTTGCTGCCTGTAACCACACGATCAGCTTGTGCACAGCGTTTGTTCGAGCCGAGTACATGTCCTCGACAGTGCCGTTATTTGACAAGCCGTTTTATGAATGTTAAACATGACTGACTTACAGAGAGACTACATCTCAACGACTCATGACTTGGGATACCTAACTGAATACTGATATATTAACTAAATGCCAAACAATTACCTAGCAGGCATTAAATTTTTCAACAGGGTGGGTCGACTCCGCATTAAGTTGAAGGAGTCCATGCATGAGTCACGTAGCCAGGATTTTGTTACAGCCGCTCATGACAAAATGCTGTATGACGGGGAGGGGGGAGAGGAGGACACATGCAAAATGGAAGATTTCGGGGGGGGGGGGGGGGGGGGGGCTGGGCCCCATGGGCCTCCGCCTGGCTACGTGCCTGCGATGCGTAATGGGATAATACAAACAAAAATATGCCTTACAATTCCTTTCGCACCCCCAAAATGATGTGTTTTTGAAGGTAAGATACACAATGTTCTTTATTCAGAAAGTGCCTCAGCTGTACAAATGCATATGCAGTAAGGGCACTCGCCAAGCCTATTCTCCTCAGCTCTGTGCAGGTAAAGCTAAGTTAGAGTATAGAAGTACGCGTTCACTGACAGCATGAGAAAGGCAGAGAGAAGTCTCCGTTGTTCCACCACCAGCCCGTCAGCTACCTTCGATGATGTTTCAGCGCCTTATGAGCCTGGAGCGAGCACATCTGTCCAAAGTGGGGTGAAAAGCACAAGCACGTGCTGGAGGTCGCTTAGCCATTCTCTTTTTGTCATCGGCATTTCTACATATTTTTAGTATGACATATTTTTAAGTGAGAAAAAGTATTCCAAATATCCAGTCCAACATTGACCATAATACAGAATTCTGATAAAGATAACAGTTGCCATTCACCATTTTCCAAATAAGTGCTTCCACCTATCGGAACATCTACATATGTGGCGCGTGAGTGGGTTCAGCACTGAGAGGCTAGAAAACGAAGCGCTCACAAGGCTTGTCTGGCCCTTCCCACCACGTGGGTGCATTCGTCCCAAATCCCCGATTTTTAGACAAAATGATTTAGAATGAGCAAACCTTGTCTACGCCCGATGTAGAACATTGAATTTTGATTCCCCCATATTGTGTCAACCATCCTTCAACCTGCGGTACCACCTGCAAATGAACTATGTTGTGCTGCGGCATGCGTCCATGCTGCCTGCTTCAGAGGAAAAGCACTGGTCGTGTTGAAGACGACATCCCACAATGTACAGGCAACAATGTTTAACGAACTAAAATATAATTGATATCATCCAATAGACACAGATAGGCTCACAAAGTGTCGACACCATGATTGTTGTTGCTGGTTTTACTCTTGCATACAAACAAATGTGACTTCCTCTTTTCTCCGATGTACAGTTAAACCCCCTTATCTTCGTGGCCCCTATTTCTTCTCGAATCGGTCACAGAGGACATAATTTCAGCCACTGAATTCCGCAAAATTAAAGGCCCTGAAAATTAAAGGTTCGCCAACGTTAAGGGGTTTACTGTTCTTCCGTGTGTCACATGATGTTAACATTTCAAGGAGGCTGAAGGTATTGGTTTAAGAAAAAAATTACCTATGAAAAAAATGACCTCCTCCAGGTTAGGCACGCGAGGTTCTTTTGCACTACCTATAAGGCGGCAAGTTTGTTTCGGCAGAGCTTTTGGTAAAACGGAGTCACAAAAGTAGCTATACTTGGCGTCAACTATTTTGTGCTGCATTATAAAGCTAGAGTAAATTCCACAGTGCTTCGGCACAGCACTGTTTGTGGCGAGAGCATATGTGGTTTAGTGTTGCATCCCATTTGCATGATCGAGGGAAACTAGCGCTGACACTGTTGGAGCACTCCAAAAAAACAGCCGACTGTGGAAACATTGAGAGATGCACACATGCGAAATGTGCATTTCTTAAAAGTGGATTCGAGCAAAGGTAAAAACAATATATATACTTACGGCGGCTATACTTGCCTTTCCCAAGCATGACCACTTTTCCCTCGGTAGCACCATCCAGTAAGAAGCACCAGCAACACGCCCATGAGACGCCGCCACCTCCTGGATTGAATGACGACCCGCCTGAGGTCTTGGAAGGAGATTCGGAACACTGCTTTAGGCCAGATGTTGTATCTGGTGGCGAACGGACTAAAAGTAAAAATTAACAAATTTATCTGAAGTACTACATTCCTATAGCATAAACTCAAGGATAGCAGTATTTTTTTTTCTTTTTGTGGTCAGTGATGCGTTTGAATTAAACACAAATGGTTGGTTTATATTATGAACCAGCAGCCCCTATTTTGCTTAAGTGTAACGCAGTGTCTAACGTTACGTCCGACGGAACCCGAAATAAAATTAGTTACTTCTAACGTAACTGTCAAGCATTCGAGTTGCGTCCGACGTAACCCAAAATAAAAATTAAAGTTACCGTATTTACTCGAAAATAGGTTGAACCCTATTTATTGGACCCACCGAGAATAAACACAAAAAATAATTCGAATATAGGTCTACCTTTTTTTTATTTTTAAGAACAGGGGAAATTTTTGGGCAAAAGAAAGAAACAAACCTTTTTTTACATCACTCTCAGCTAAATCACGGGGCGATGCTAAAAACTTAATCACCTTCAGAACTTCTGGAGATGTGATCGTCGTCCTAAGCTTCGTCAGCTGGGTAGACATTTTCGGAAATTCGCAACAAGACTTCACTGACACCGTTGTAAAATGGCGACAAGAAATGAATCAAGGTGCGAAGTGACAAAATACAAACTACAAAGACGCAAGCAAAGCCGCTCCCTATTGAAAATTCCGGCAAAAACTTCCTGTGACATTTGGTGGAAAAGGGCTAATTTCCACTCATTTTCACCAGAAACCAGCGTAGTTTACCAGTGTTTTGGTGGAAACATTACCGGCCGCCACTTTCAGTGACCAGATTTCGCTGAACCTTTTACCGGAACCACTTTCGGTTAAAATCCGGCAAAAACTTCCAGTAACGGTCGGCGGGAACGGGTTAATTTCCACTCATTTTCATCAGAAACCAGCGTAGCCACTTTCGCTAAAAGCTTACCAAAACCACGTTGGATTACCCGCCGCTGGAATCCTTCTGGAAGCCACTCTCGTTTGCCGGACACCAAACATCACAGGAAGCCGACGCAAGGGGAACCGCTAAAGTCAAGGAGGCCAAGACGAGCAAGGGGACAGAGTTTGTAATGGCGGCCGCCAATGCAGCGGCATTCTCGTGAGTGCGTGTTTTAGCTAGAAACGACGTTGCAATTCTGCAAGAAGTGCGTGCAGCGAACTGTTTTGACGACCCAAAACGGTGGGCAGCGATCACCGGCAACTTGATATTTGCGACAGGCAAAACTCTGGGCCGGAGCAGGTACGAGACCACTCGAGCGGCATTCTCGTGAGTGCAAGTTTTAGCTCGGGACGACGTTGCAATCCTCAAGAAGTACGTGCTGTGAACTCTTTTGACGATCCAAAAAAATGGGCACTTTCACGCGTTTTCATCCGAAACCAATTTACCATGTCTTCGGTAGATTATCTGCCGGCAAACAGATTTCGCTGGGATGTCCCCGGCAGCCACTTTCCTATACCAAACGACCCGGATTTCCTAGAAACTTACTCTACACACGAGGCTGCGTCGCCTCCGAAACGGAGAGAACGGCGAGAGAAGGACCAGCGCTGAGGAAGCCAGAAGGCAACGGCGGCTGCCTCAGAGGAGTGCAACTTCCTATACCGCCCGTGGAACGCAAATCGGAAAACCCTGAGAGGCCGCAGCGCCATTTGAATCCCCTGGTATCTGGTGGCTGTACTAAAATCAACATGGCGGCACAGCGAAACCAAAATCGAAACTGCACGAAAGCGCCATTGTTTGGATGGATGGGCGGTAGCTTGCGCCACCTAGATTTAAGAAATATATATATATTGTAGCTTTTTTTTTTTCCGGTTTGCGCGTTGCTTTGCTAGGCTTCTGCTGCTTTGCGGCTGGTTTTCGCATTTCAATGCTGGATAATGGGCGTTGAAACGCACACAAGCCAGCACTAAAAAGCGAGACCAGCAAAGCAGCAGAAACCTAGCAAAGCAACGAAAGTGACACATACACAAAAAATATGCAATGCTTGTCGTTTTGCGTTCATTTTTATTCAAAAGACAGTAGAAAATACAGACGAAATTTCTCACTATTTTGCACACAAGAATCAAAGAAATGAACAACAAAACAGGATAAAACGTTAAGGTTACGTGCGACGAAGGTGGTGATATGCGTCCTTGCAAAAACACTTAGCTAAATTTACATAAAATCTCCAAGTTCGTGATCCTTTTCGAGCTTCTTGGCGTATACTCACAAGCCTCACGCCGCCCAGCCACAGGCTTGGAGCCTAGAAAAAAATAGTTGAAATGCTTGATTGGCCATTACGTGCCTGATAGGTTCATATGAAAACAGCGAGCATTTTATGTGCCTCCTTTCAAAAAACGGTACTTGGAGTTCAACACTACGACACTAAAAACTCGTGTCTCCTGTATTTTCTTTCTCCCTGATTTAAATTCCTTCACGCTAAATTGACAATCATTTCGAATTGGATTATATTAGTAAGAAAATGTAAAGACCGACGACGGTGTCTTGCAACTAAAGGAAACTAAGCAATGAAGTCAAGAAAAACAGCTCAGCTCTTTGGTATTGAGTCTTCATCGAGAACCTGCATTCGTTTTTAATATTATCACTTAAATTTAGGAGAGCGTCACTGCTAAATGAAACGGGAAACCAGAGCAGATGGCTCCATCGCTCATCCTCATTTAATCGAAAAATATTTAGGCTCATTTTCACACCTCGCGAACAGACGCGTGAATCGCTGACAACAATGCCAAATAAACAGCTCACAGCAAAAAGTTTCCCATATTTTAAAGTGAGCATATGTGCTCGATCTTGATATGACACAGAACTCTCCAGTAATTTGACAATGACATATTTCTCGCGGCGAGTGAAGAGCAATCCTGAACAATGATAGGATTTGGTTTTGTGATTGGAAACCATCGTAGTTACTGCCAAAATCAAGCAATTAATACTCACTACCACTGCGACAGTTAGGTTTTGTTGCAAATATCTAATCACAAACTTAAGCAAGACCAAAAGAGCGTACGGCACGTCCATTGGAACTCGAAACCATTGATGTCCCGGCTTTGGGCAGTCATTGTTTCCCCACTTGGCACATCAGGTGGTGTGGTGATGACGAAAATCCATGCTTGACCACATTACAAAAACAACGAGTTCCCACGAAAAAGAAAAGAAAGCCGCGCGTGCACGAAAGCGGCACGAATCTCGCGCCGCGACGCACTCCCAGGAGCAAACAACTCGCCGGCTCACGTCCCCCTCGCGCGTTCTAACGCTCCACCGACTTCCCGGCGCCAGCGGCCAGCGCATCTCGAGGCGCGAGGCGCGGGTTTGGAGAGAGAGAAAGCGCGCCCAGACACGTTGAAAGGTGAAAGAGAAAGTTACGATAACAAGCTTCAAAGCCATTCACACCTTAAAAACAACTTCACCTTTATTTCGCTTCATTAAATATATGAATCATATTCATTTAAAATAAAATAATAAGTGCCAACAGCCGCTGGGAGCGCGGCAATCGGAAGCAGTTCGCCGGGCCGGACGAACGTCATAAGTATAAGCGGCCGGACGGAAGTAGCCGAGAGCTTCACCCCACTGGCTGCCTCCTCTCCGTGCTACGTGCACGTGACGTCCGAGACCCCTTGCCTGCGACGACCCACCGATTGAAAAAAAAAAAAAAAATCTCCGGTGAGCACACACAATTGGCCCTCTCCTCCCCCTCCTCCCTCCCCTCTTTTAGAACACCTACACACACACACACACACACACACACGCACGTCTGTCTCGGCAGTCTCCGTCGGACGTGTGCTTGTTTGTTTTCAGCTTTGGGGGTACCGGCCGTCGCGATTCCTTGTGGTGCTGTTAAGCCTCGGCTAAAGTTTGTTTCGGCGGACATCGGTGGTGTGGCGCCGGACCCAGAGCTGCGACCTGAAGATGGCGTGTGCCCGCGCCAAATACCGTGCCAAAACACTGCAAGAGTGACATCCTGCGGGAAGTGGACGCCGGGCTCTTGCCTAAGCAAGAAATTGCGAAGAAGCGTGCAATACCGAAAAGCACGCTATGGCGGCAGAAGTTGCCAACGAAAGGAAGAGGATGCGGCCTGCAAAGTATCCCGACCTCGAGAAAGCGCTTCTGCTTTGGATTAGGGACATGCGTGGACACGATATTCCACTGAGCGGCCCTGTCATGCTGGCGAGGCAGCGGACTTCCCCCAGCAGCTGGTTTACGACGACTTTGCTGCTTCAGATGGGTGGCTGCACCGATTGCACGAGCGTTACGACTTGGTTTTCCGTGCTGTGTCGAGAGAAGGTGAGGCCGTTACTGCACTTTCGTTTGTTCGAACTTTCGTTAGTTCGAACTGAGGCGCCTCCCCCTTGCGGTTCGCATTAAAGAGCTTTTACTGTATGTGGGGGGCCTATATATTCCAAAGCAGCTGGGTGTGCACACGGAAAGAATATATTTTTCAGTGACCTGTTTCTTACGCCTCTGTCCGTCCGCCTTCAGAAGCATCCAGCGAGCGAAAAAGACTGCACAAAATTTCTCAACGCCGGCGGATGTTCGTTTCGCGCATTCGTGGTTTTCGCGAAGCGCGCTACTGACGCCTGGTGCACCCGCGGCGACGGCATCAGGGACGACATCGTAAGTGTGCCCGGGATTTCTCTACGGCGGCGGATGTTCGCTCTGCGCGGTCGTGGTTTTCGCTAAGCGTGCTACTGACGCCTGGTGCACCCGCGGCGACGGCATCAGGGACGACATCGCGAGTGTGCCCAAGATTTTTCAAGGGACGCGGATGTTCGCTCCGCGCGGTTGTGGTTTTTGCTAAGCGTGCTACTGACGCCTGGTGCACCTGCGGCGACGGCATCAGGGACGACATCGTGAGTTTGCCCAAGATTTTTCAAGGGAGGTGGATGTTCGCTCTGTGCCGTCATGGTTTTCGCTAAGCGTGCTACTGACGCCTGGTGCACCCGCGGCGACGGCATCAGGGACGACATCGTGAGTGTGCCCGGAATTTCTCTACGGCGGCGGATGTTCGGTCTGCCCGGTTGTGGTTTTCGCTAAGCGTGCTACTGACGCCTGGTGCACCCGCGGCGACGGTATCAGGGACGACATCGTGAGTGTGCCCAAGATTTTTCAAGGGAGGTGGATGTTCGCTCCGCGCGGTTGTGGTTTTTGCTAAGCGTGCTACTGACGCCTGGTGCACCCGCGGTGACGGCATCAGGGACGACATCGCGAGTGTGCCCAAGATTTTTCAAGGGACGCGGATGTTCGCTCCGCGCCGTCATGGTTTTCGCTAAGCGTGCTACTGACGCCTGGTGCACCCGCGGCGACGGCATCAGGGACGACATCGTGAGTGTGCCAGGGATTTCTCTACGGCGGCGGATGTTCGCTCCGCGCGGTCGTGGTTTTCGCTAAGCGTGCTACTGACGCCTGGTGCACCCGCGGCGACGGCATCAGGGACGACATCGTGTGTGTGCCCGGGATTTCTCTACGGCGGCGGATGTTCGCTCCACGCGGTCGTGGTTTTCGCTAAGCGTGCTACTGACGCCTGGTGCACCCGCGGCGACGGCATCAGGAACGACATCGTGAGTGTGCCCAAAATTTTTCAAGGGGGGTGGATGTTCGCTCCGCGCGGTTGTGGTTTTCGCTAAGCGTGCTACTGACGCCTGGTGCACCCGCGGCGACGGCATCAGGGACGACATCGTGTGTGTGCCCGGGATTTCTCTACGGCGGCGGATGTTCGCTCCGCGCGGTCGTGGTTTTCGCTAAGCGTGCTACTGACGCCTGGTGCACCCGCGGCGACGGCATCAGGGACGACATCGTGTGTGTGCCCGGGATTTCTCTATGGCGGCGGATGTTCGCTCCGCGCGGTCGTGGTTTTCGCTAAGCGTGCTACTGACGCCTGGTGCACCCGCGGCGACGGCATCAGGGACGACATCATATGTGTGCCCGGGATTTCTCTACGGCGGCGGATGTTCGCTCTGCGCGGTTGTGGTTTTCGCTAAGCGTGCTACTGACGCCTGGTGCACCCGCGGCGACGGCATCAGGGACGACATCGTGAGTGTGCCCAAGATTTTTCAAGGGAGGTGGATGTTCGCTCCGCGCGGTTGTGGTTTTCGCTAAGCGTGCTACTGACGCCTGGTGCACCCGCGGCGACGGCATCAGGGACGACATCGTGAGTGTGCCCGGAACTTCTCTACGGCGGCGGATGTTCGCTCTGCGCGGTCGTGGTTTTCGCTAAGCGTGCTACTGACGCCTGGTGCACCCGCGGCGACGGCATCAGGGACGACATCGTAAGTGTGCCCGGGATTTCTCTACGGCGGCGGATGTTCGCTCTGCGCGGTCGTGGTTTTCGCTAAGCGTCCTACTGACGCCTGGTGCACCCGCGGCGACGGCATCAGGGGCGACATCGTGAGTGTGCCCAAGATTTTTCAAGGGAGGTGGATGTTCGCTCCGCGCGGTTGTGGTTTTCGCTAAGCGTGCTACTGACGCCTGGTGCACCCGCGGCGACGGCATCAGGGACGACATGGTGAGTGTGCCCGGGATTTCTCTACGGCGGCGGATGTTCGCTCTGCGCGGTCGTGGTTTTCGCTAAGCGTGCTACTGACGCCTGGTGCACCCGCGGCGACGGCATCAGGGACGACATCGCGAGTGTGCCCAAGATTTTTCAAGGGACGCGGATGTTCGCTCCGCGCCGTCATGGTTTTCGCTAAGCGTGCTACTGACGCCTGGCGCACCCGCGGCGACGGCATCGGGGACGACATCGTGAGTGTGCCCGGGATTTCTCTACGGCGGCGGATGTTCGCTCTGCGCGGTTGTGGTTTTCGCTAAGCGTGCTACTGACGCCTGGTGCACCCGCGGCGACGGCATCAGGGACGACATCGTGAGTGTGCCCGGGATTTCTCTACGGCGGCGGATGTTCGCTCTGCGCGGTCGTGGTTTTCGCTAAGCGTGCTGCTGACGCCTGGTGCACCCGCGGCGACGGCATCAGGGACGACATCGTGAGTGTGCCCGGGATTTCTCTACGGCGGCGGATGTTCGCTCTGCGCGGTTGTGGTTTTCGCTAAGCGTGCTGCTGACGCCTGGTGCACCCGCGGCGACGGCATCAGGGACGACATCGTGAGTGTGCCCGGGATTTCTCTACGGCGGCGGATGTTCGCTCTGCGCGGTCGTGGTTTTCGCTAAGCGTGCTGCTGACGCCTGGTGCACCCGCAGCGACGGCATCGGGGACGACATCGTGAGTGTGCCCGGGATTTCTCTACGGCGGCGGATGTTCGCTCTGCGCGGTCGTGGTTTTCGCTAAGCGTGCTGCTGACGCCTGGTGCACCCGCGGCGACGGCATCAGGGACGACATCGTGAGTGTGCCCGGGATTTCTCTACGGCGGCGGATGTTCGCTCTGCGCGGTTGTGGTTTTCGCTAAGCGTGCTGCTGACGCCTGGTGCACCCGCAGCGACGGCATCGGGGACGACATCGTGAGTGTGCCCGGGATTTCTCTACGGCGGCGGATGTTCGCTCTGCGCGGTTGTGGTTTTCGCTAAGCGTGCTGCTGACGCCTGGTGCACCCGCAGCGACGGCATCAGGGACGACATCGTGAGTGTGCCCGGGATTTCTCTACGGCGGCGGATGTTCGCTCTGCGCGGTTGTGGTTTTCGCTAAGCGTGCTGCTGACGCCTGGTGCACCCGCAGCGACGGCATCGGGGACGACATCGTGAGTGTGCCCGGGATTTCTCTACGGCGGCGGATGTTCGCTCTGCGCGGTCGTGGTTTTCGCTAAGCGTGCTGCTGACGCCTGGTGCACCCGCGGCGACGGCATCAGGGACGACATCGTGAGTGTGCCCGGGATTTCTCTACGGCGGCGGATGTTCGCTCTGCGCGGTTGTGGTTTTCGCTAAGCGTGCTACTGACGCCTGGTGCACCCGCGGCGACGGCATCAGGGACGACATCGTGAGTGTGCCCGGGATTTCTCTACGGCGGCGGATGTTCGCTCCGCGCGGTCGTGGTTTTCGCTAAGCGTGCTACTGACGCCTGGTGCACCCGCGGCGACGGCATCAGGGGCGACATCGTGAGCGTGCCCGGGATTTCTCTACGGCGGCGGATGTTCGCTCTGCGCGGTTGTGGTTTTCGCTAAGCGTGCTACTGACGCCTGGTGCACCCGCGGCGACGGCATCAGGGACGACATCGTGAGTGTGCCCGGGATTTCTCTACGGCGGCGGATGTTCGCTCCGCGCGGTCGTGGTTTTCGCTAAGCGTGCTACTGACGCCTGGTGCACCCGCGGCGACGGCATCAGGGACGACATCGTGAGTGTGCCCGGGATTTCTCTACGGCGGCGGATGTTCGCTCCGCGCGGTCGTGGTTTTCGCTAAGCGTGCTACTGACGCCTGGTGCACCCGCGCCGACGGCATCAGGGACGACATCGTGAGTGTGCCCGGGATTTCTCTACGGCGGCGGATGTTCGCTCCGCGCGGTCGTGGTTTTCGCTAAGCGTGCTACTGACGCCTGGTGCACCCGCGGCGACGGCATCAGGGACGACATCGTGAGTTTGTCCGGGATTTCTCTACGGCGGCGGATGTTCGCTCCGCGCCGTCATGGTTTTCGCTAAGCGTGCTACTGACGCCTGGTGCACCCGCGGCGACGGCATCAGGGACGACATCGTGAGTGTGCCCAAGATTTTTCAAGGGAGGTGGATGTTCGCTCTGCGCGGTTGTGGTTTTCGCTAAGCGTGCTACTGACGCCTGGTGCACCCGCGGCGACGGCATCAGGGACGACATCGTGAGTGTGCCCGGGATTTTTCTACGGCGGCGGATGTTCGCTCCGCGCGGTCGTGGTTTTCGCTAAGCGTGCTACTGACGCCTGGTGCACCCGCGGCGACGGCATCAGGGACGACATCGTGAGTGTGCCCGGGATTTCTCTACGGCGGCGGATGTTCGCTCCGCGCGGTCGTGGTTTTCGCTAAGCGTGCTACTGACGCCTGGTGCACCCGCGGCGACGGCATCAGGGACGACATCGTGAGTGTGCCCGGGATTTCTCTACGGCGGCGGATGTTCGCTCCGCGCGGTCGTGGTTTTCGCTAAGCGTGCTGCTGACGCCTGGTGCACCCGCGGCGACGGTATCAGGGACGACATCGTGAGTTTGTCCGGGATTTCTCTACGGCGGCGGATGTTCGCTCCGCGCCGTCATGGTTTTCGCTAAGCGTGCTACTGACGCCTGGTGCACCCGCGGCGACGGCATCAGGGACGACATCGTGAGTGTGCCCGGGATTTCTCTACGGCGGCGGATGTTCGCTCTGCGCGGTCGTGGTTTTCGCTAAGCGTGCTACTGACGCCTGGTGCACCCGCGGCGACGGCATCAGGGACGACATCGTGAGTGTGCCCGGGATTTCTCTACGGCGGCGGATGTTCGCTCTGCGCGGTTGTGGTTTTCGCTAAGCGTGCTACTGACGCCTGGTGCACCCGCGGCGACGGCATCAGGGACGACATCGTGAGTGTGCCCAAGATTTTTCAAGGGAGGTGGATGTTCGCTCTGCGCGGTCGTGGTTTTCGCTAAGCGTGCTACTGACGCCTGGTGCACCCGCGGCGACGGCATCAGGGACGACATCGTGAGTGTGCCCGGGATTTCTCTACGGCGGCGGATGTTCGCTCTGCGCGGTCGTGGTTTTCGCTAAGCGTGCTACTGACGCCTGGTGCACCCGCGGCGACGGCATCAGGGACGACATCGTGAGTGTGCCCAAGATTTTTCAAGGGAGGTGGATGTTCGCTCTGCGCGGTCGTGGTTTTCGCTAAGCGTGCTACTGACGCCTGGTGCACCCGCGGCGACGGCATCGGGGACGACATCGTGAGTGTGCCCAAGATTTTTCAAGGGAGGTGGATGTTCGCTCTGCGCGGTCGTGGTTTTCGCTAAGCGTGCTACTGACGCCTGGTGCACCCGCGGCGACGGCATCAGGGACGACATCGTGAGTGTGCCCGGGATTTCTCTACGGCGGCGGATGTTCGCTCTGCGCGGTTGTGGTTTTCGCTAAGCGTGCTACTGACGCCTGGTGCACCCGCGGCGACGGCATCAGGGACGACATCGTGAGTGTGCCCAAGATTTTTCAAGGGAGGTGGATGTTCGCTCTGCGCGGTCGTGGTTTTCGCTAAGCGTGCTACTGACGCCTGGTGCACCCGCGGCGACGGCATCAGGGACGACATCGTGAGTGTGCCCGGGATTTCTCTACGGCGGCGGATGTTCGCTCTGCGCGGTTGTGGTTTTCGCTAAGCGTGCTACTGACGCCTGGTGCACCGCGGCGACGGCATCAGGGACGACATCGTGAGTGTGCCCAAGATTTTTCAAGGGAGGTGGATGTTCGCTCTGCGCGGTCGTGGTTTTCGCTAAGCGTGCTACTGACGCCTGGTGCACCCGCGGCGACGGCATCAGGGACGACATCGTGAGTGTGCCCGGGATTTCTCTACGGCGGCGGATGTTCGCTCTGCGCGGTCGTGGTTTTCCAAAGCGTGCTACTGACGCCTGTGCACCCGCGGCGACGGCATCAGGGACGACATCGTGAGTGTGCCCAAGATTTTTCAAGGGAGGTGGATGTTCGCTCTGCGCGGTCGTGGTTTTCGCTAAGCGTGCTACTGACGCCTGGTGCACCCGCGGCGACGGCATCGGGGACGACATCGTGAGTGTGCCCGGGATTTCTCTACGGCGGCGGATGTTCGCTCTGCGCGGTTGTGGTTTTCGCTAAGCGTGCTACTGACGCCTGGTGCACCCGCGGCGACGGCATCGGGGACGACATCGTGTGTGTGCCCGGGATTTCTCTACGGCGGCGGATGTTCGCTCTGCGCGGTCGTGGTTTTCGCTAAGCGTGCTACTGACGCCTGGTGCACCCGCGGCGACGGCATCGGGGACGACATCGTGAGTGTGCCCGGGATTTCTCTACGGCGGCGGATGTTCGCTCTGCGCGGTCGTGGTTTTCGCTAAGCGTGCTACTGACGCCTGTGCACCCGCGGCGACGGCATCGGGGACGACATCGTGAGTGTGCCCAAGATTTTTCAAGGGAGGTGGATGTTCGCTCTGCGCGGTCGTGGTTTTCGCTAAGCGTGCTACTGACGCCTGGTGCACCCGCGGCGACGGCATCGGGGACGACATCGTGAGTGTGCCCGGGATTTCTCTACGGCGGCGGATGTTCGCTCTGCGCGGTTGTGGTTTTCGCTAAGCGTGCTACTGACGCCTGGTGCACCCGCGGCGACGGCATCGGGGACGACATCGTGAGTGTGCCCGGGATTTCTCTACGGCGGCGGATGTTCGCTCTGCGCGGTCGTGGTTTTCGCTAAGCGTGCTACTGACGCCTGGTGCACCCGCGGCGACGGCATCGGGGACGACATCGTGAGTGTGCCCGGGATTTCTCTACGGCGGCGGATGTTCGCTCTGCGCGGTCGTGGTTTTCGCTAAGCGTGCTACTGACGCCTGGTGCACCCGCGGCGACGGCATCGGGGACGACATCGTGAGTGTGCCCGGGATTTCTCTACGGCGGCGGATGTTCGCTCTGCGCGGTCGTGGTTTTCGCTAAGCGTGCTACTGACGCCTGGTGCACCCGCGGCGACGGCATCGGGGACGACATCGTGAGTGTGCCCGGGATTTCTCTACGGCGGCGGATGTTCGCTCTGCGCGGTCGTGGTTTTCGCTAAGCGTGCTACTGACGCCTGTGCACCCGCGGCGACGGCATCAGGGACGACATCGTGAGTGTGCCCAAGATTTTTCAAGGGAGGTGGATGTTCGCTCTGCGCGGTCGTGGTTTTCGCTAAGCGTGCTACTGACGCCTGGTGCACCCGCGGCGACGGCATCGGGGACGACATCGTGAGTGTGCCCGGGATTTCTCTACGGCGGCGGATGTTCGCTCTGCGCGGTTGTGGTTTTCGCTAAGCGTGCTACTGACGCCTGGTGCACCCGCGGCGACGGCATCGGGGACGACATCGTGTGTGTGCCCGGGATTTCTCTACGGCGGCGGATGTTCGCTCTGCGCGGTCGTGGTTTTCGCTAAGCGTGCTACTGACGCCTGGTGCACCCGCGGCGACGGCATCGGGGACGACATCGTGAGTGTGCCCGGGATTTCTCTACGGCGGCGGATGTTCGCTCTGCGCGGTCGTGGTTTTCGCTAAGCGTGCTACTGACGCCTGTGCACCCGCGGCGACGGCATCGGGGACGACATCGTGAGTGTGCCCAAGATTTTTCAAGGGAGGTGGATGTTCGCTCTGCGCGGTCGTGGTTTTCGCTAAGCGTGCTACTGACGCCTGGTGCACCCGCGGCGACGGCATCGGGGACGACATCGTGAGTGTGCCCGGGATTTCTCTACGGCGGCGGATGTTCGCTCTGCGCGGTTGTGGTTTTCGCTAAGCGTGCTACTGACGCCTGGTGCACCCGCGGCGACGGCATCGGGGACGACATCGTGAGTGTGCCCGGGATTTCTCTACGGCGGCGGATGTTCGCTCTGCGCGGTCGTGGTTTTCGCTAAGCGTGCTACTGACGCCTGGTGCACCCGCGGCGACGGCATCGGGGACGACATCGTGAGTGTGCCCGGGATTTCTCTACGGCGGCGGATGTTCGCTCTGCGCGGTCGTGGTTTTCGCTAAGCGTGCTACTGACGCCTGGTGCACCCGCGGCGACGGCATCAGGGACGACATCGTGAGTGTGCCCGGGATTTCTCTACGGCGGCGGATGTTCGCTCTGCGCGGTTGTGGTTTTCGCTAAGCGTGCTACTGACGTCTGGTGCACCCGCGGCGACGGCATCGGGGACGACATCGTGAGTGTGCCCGGGATTTCTCTACGGCGGCGGATGTTCGCTCCGCGCGGTTGTGGTTTTCGCTAAGCGTGCTACTGACGCCTGGTGCACCCGCGGCGACGGCATCAGGGACAACATCGTGAGTGTGCCCGGGATTTCTCTACGGCGGCGGATGTTCGCTCTGCGCGGTTGTGGTTTTCGCTAAGCGTGCTACTGACGCCTGGTGCACCCGCGGCGACGGCATCAGGGACGACATCGTGAGTGTGCCCAAGATTTTTCAAGGGAGGTGGATGTTCGCTCTGCGCGGTCGTGGTTTTCGCTAAGCGTGCTACTGACGCCTGGTGCACCCGCGGCGACGGCATCGGGGACGACATCGTGAGTGTGCCCGGGATTTCTCTACGGCGGCGGATGTTCGCTCCGCGCGGTTGTGGTTTTCGCTAAGCGTGCTACTGACGCCTGGTGCACCCGCGGCGACGGCATCAGGGACGACATCGTGAGTGTGCCCGGGATTTCTCTACGGCGGCGGATGTTCGCTCTGCGCGGTTGTGGTTTTCGCTAAGCGTGCTACTGACGCCTGGTGCACCCGCGGCGACGGCATCAGGGACGACATCGTGAGTGTGCCCAAGATTTTTCAAGGGAGGTGGATGTTCGCTCTGCGCGGTCGTGGTTTTCGCTAAGCGTGCTACTGACGCCTGGTGCACCCGCGGCGACGGCATCAGGGACGACATCGTGAGTTTGCCCGGGATTTCTCTACGGCGGCGGATGTTCGCTCTGCGCGGTCGTGGTTTTCGCTAAGCGTGCTACTGACGCCTGGTGCACCCGCGGCGACGGCATCAGGGACGACATCGTGAGTGTGCCCGGAATTTCTCTACGGCGGCGGATGTTCGGTCTGCGCGGTTGTGGTTTTCGCTAAGCGTGCTACTGACGCCTGGTGCACCCGCGGCGACGGCATCAGGGACGACATCGTGAGTGTGCCCGGGATTTCTCTACGGCGGCGGATGTTCGGTCTGCGCGGTTGTGGTTTTCGCTAAGCGTGCTACTGACGCCTGGTGCACCCGCGGCGACGGTATCCGGGACGACATCGTGAGTGTGCCCAAGATTTTTCAAGGGAGGTGGATGTTCGCTCCGCGCGGTTGTGGTTTTCGCTAAGCGTGCTACTGACGCCTGGTGCACCCGCGGCGACGGCATCAGGGACGACATCGTGAGTGTGCCCGGGATTTCTCTACGGCGGCGGATGTTCGCTCCGCGCGGTTGTGGTTTTCGCTAAGCGTGCTACTGACGCATGGTGCACCCGCGGCGACGGCATCAGGGACGACATCGCGAGTGTGCCCAAGATTTTTCAAGGGACGCGGATGTTCGCTCCGCGCCGTCATGGTTTTCGCTAAGCGTGCTACTGACGCCTGGTGCACCCGCGGCGACGGCATCAGGGACGACATCGTGAGTGTGCCCGGGATTTCTCTACGGCGGCGGATGTTCGCTCCGCGCGGTTGTGGTTTTCGCTAAGCGTGCTACTGACGCCTGGTGCACCCGCGGCGACGGCATCAGGGACGACATCGTGAGTGTGCCCGGGATTTCTCTACGGCGGCGGATGTTCGCTCCGCGCGGTTGTGGTTTTCGCTAAGCGTGCTACTGACGCCTGGTGCACCCGAGGCGACGGCATCAGGGACGACATCGCGAGTGTGCCCAAGATTTTTCAAGGGACGCGGATGTTCGCTCCGCGCCGTCATGGTTTTCGCTAAGCGTGCTACTGACGCCTGGTGCACCCGCGGCGACGGCATCAGGGACGACATCGTGAGTGTGCCCGGGATTTCTCTACGGCGGCGGATGTTCGGTCTGCGCGGTTGTGGTTTTCGCTAAGCGTGCTACTGACGCCTGGTGCACCCGCGGCGACGGTATCAGGGACGACATCGTGAGTGTGCCCAAGATTTTTCAAGGGAGGTGGATGTTCGCTCTGCGCGGTCGTGGTTTTCGCTAAGCGTGCTACTGACGCCTGGTGCACCCGCGGCGACGGCATCGGGGACGACATCGTGAGTGTGCCCGGGATTTCTCTACGGCGGCGGATGTTCGCTCTGCGCGGTTGTGGTTTTCGCTAAGCGTGCTACTGACGCCTGGTGCACCCGCGGCGACGGCATCGGGGACGACATCGTGTGTGTGCCCGGGATTTCTCTACGGCGGCGGATGTTCGCTCTGCGCGGTCGTGGTTTTCGCTAAGCGTGCTACTGACGCCTGGTGCACCCGCGGCGACGGCATCGGGGACGACATCGTGAGTGTGCCCGGGATTTCTCTACGGCGGCGGATGTTCGCTCTGCGCGGTCGTGGTTTTCGCTAAGCGTGCTACTGACGCCTGTGCACCCGCGGCGACGGCATCGGGGACGACATCGTGAGTGTGCCCAAGATTTTTCAAGGGAGGTGGATGTTCGCTCTGCGCGGTCGTGGTTTTCGCTAAGCGTGCTACTGACGCCTGGTGCACCCGCGGCGACGGCATCGGGGACGACATCGTGAGTGTGCCCGGGATTTCTCTACGGCGGCGGATGTTCGCTCTGCGCGGTTGTGGTTTTCGCTAAGCGTGCTACTGACGCCTGGTGCACCCGCGGCGACGGCATCGGGGACGACATCGTGAGTGTGCCCGGGATTTCTCTACGGCGGCGGATGTTCGCTCTGCGCGGTCGTGGTTTTCGCTAAGCGTGCTACTGACGCCTGGTGCACCCGCGGCGACGGCATCGGGGACGACATCGTGAGTGTGCCCGGGATTTCTCTACGGCGGCGGATGTTCGCTCTGCGCGGTCGTGGTTTTCGCTAAGCGTGCTACTGACGCCTGGTGCACCCGCGGCGACGGCATCAGGGACGACATCGTGAGTGTGCCCGGGATTTCTCTACGGCGGCGGATGTTCGCTCTGCGCGGTTGTGGTTTTCGCTAAGCGTGCTACTGACGTCTGGTGCACCCGCGGCGACGGCATCGGGGACGACATCGTGAGTGTGCCCGGGATTTCTCTACGGCGGCGGATGTTCGCTCCGCGCGGTTGTGGTTTTCGCTAAGCGTGCTACTGACGCCTGGTGCACCCGCGGCGACGGCATCAGGGACAACATCGTGAGTGTGCCCGGGATTTCTCTACGGCGGCGGATGTTCGCTCTGCGCGGTTGTGGTTTTCGCTAAGCGTGCTACTGACGCCTGGTGCACCCGCGGCGACGGCATCAGGGACGACATCGTGAGTGTGCCCAAGATTTTTCAAGGGAGGTGGATGTTCGCTCTGCGCGGTCGTGGTTTTCGCTAAGCGTGCTACTGACGCCTGGTGCACCCGCGGCGACGGCATCGGGGACGACATCGTGAGTGTGCCCGGGATTTCTCTACGGCGGCGGATGTTCGCTCCGCGCGGTTGTGGTTTTCGCTAAGCGTGCTACTGACGCCTGGTGCACCCGCGGCGACGGCATCAGGGACGACATCGTGAGTGTGCCCAAGATTTTTCAAGGGAGGTGGATGTTCGCTCTGCGCGGTTGTGGTTTTCGCTAAGCGTGCTACTGACGCCTGGTGCACCCGCGGCGACGGCATCGGGGACGACATCGTGAGTGTGCCCGGGATTTCTCTACGGCGGCGGATGTTCGCTCCGCGCGGTTGTGGTTTTCGCTAAGCGTGCTACTGACGCCTGGTGCACCCGCGGCGACGGCATCAGGGACGACATCGTGAGTGTGCCCGGGATTTCTCTACGGCGGCGGATGTTCGCTCTGCGCGGTTGTGGTTTTCGCTAAGCGTGCTACTGACGCCTGGTGCACCCGCGGCGACGGCATCAGGGACGACATCGTGAGTGTGCCCAAGATTTTTCAAGGGAGGTGGATGTTCGCTCTGCGCGGTCGTGGTTTTCGCTAAGCGTGCTACTGACGCCTGGTGCACCCGCGGCGACGGCATCAGGGACGACATCGTGAGTTTGCCCGGGATTTCTCTACGGCGGCGGATGTTCGCTCTGCGCGGTCGTGGTTTTCGCTAAGCGTGCTACTGACGCCTGGTGCACCCGCGGCGACGGCATCAGGGACGACATCGTGAGTGTGCCCGGAATTTCTCTACGGCGGCGGATGTTCGGTCTGCGCGGTTGTGGTTTTCGCTAAGCGTGCTACTGACGCCTGGTGCACCCGCGGCGACGGCATCAGGGACGACATCGTGAGTGTGCCCGGGATTTCTCTACGGCGGCGGATGTTCGGTCTGCGCGGTTGTGGTTTTCGCTAAGCGTGCTACTGACGCCTGGTGCACCCGCGGCGACGGTATCCGGGACGACATCGTGAGTGTGCCCAAGATTTTTCAAGGGAGGTGGATGTTCGCTCCGCGCGGTTGTGGTTTTCGCTAAGCGTGCTACTGACGCCTGGTGCACCCGCGGCGACGGCATCAGGGACGACATCGTGAGTGTGCCCGGGATTTCTCTACGGCGGCGGATGTTCGCTCCGCGCGGTTGTGGTTTTCGCTAAGCGTGCTACTGACGCATGGTGCACCCGCGGCGACGGCATCAGGGACGACATCGCGAGTGTGCCCAAGATTTTTCAAGGGACGCGGATGTTCGCTCCGCGCCGTCATGGTTTTCGCTAAGCGTGCTACTGACGCCTGGTGCACCCGCGGCGACGGCATCAGGGACGACATCGTGAGTGTGCCCGGGATTTCTCTACGGCGGCGGATGTTCGCTCCGCGCGGTTGTGGTTTTCGCTAAGCGTGCTACTGACGCCTGGTGCACCCGCGGCGACGGCATCAGGGACGACATCGTGAGTGTGCCCGGGATTTCTCTACGGCGGCGGATGTTCGCTCCGCGCGGTTGTGGTTTTCGCTAAGCGTGCTACTGACGCCTGGTGCACCCGAGGCGACGGCATCAGGGACGACATCGCGAGTGTGCCCAAGATTTTTCAAGGGACGCGGATGTTCGCTCCGCGCCGTCATGGTTTTCGCTAAGCGTGCTACTGACGCCTGGTGCACCCGCGGCGACGGCATCAGGGACGACATCGTGAGTGTGCCCGGGATTTCTCTACGGCGGCGGATGTTCGGTCTGCGCGGTTGTGGTTTTCGCTAAGCGTGCTACTGACGCCTGGTGCACCCGCGGCGACGGTATCAGGGACGACATCGTGAGTGTGCCCAAGATTTTTCAAGGGAGGTGGATGTTCGCTCTGTGCCGTCATGGTTTTCGCTAAGCGTGCTACTGACGCCTGGTGCACCCGCGGCGACGGCATCAGGGACGACATCGTGAGTGTGCCCGGAATTTCTCTACGGCGGCGGATGTTCGGTCTGCCCGGTTGTGGTTTTCGCTAAGCGTGCTACTGACGCCTGGTGCACCCGCGGCGACGGTATCAGGGACGACATCGTGAGTGTGCCCAAGATTTTTCAAGGGAGGTGGATGTTCGCTCCGCGCGGTTGTGGTTTTTGCTAAGCGTGCTACTGACGCCTGGTGCACCCGCGGTGACGGCATCAGGGACGACATCGCGAGTGTGCCCAAGATTTTTCAAGGGACGCGGATGTTCGCTCCGCGCCGTCATGGTTTTCGCTAAGCGTGCTACTGACGCCTGGTGCACCCGCGGCGACGGCATCAGGGACGACATCGTGAGTGTGCCAGGGATTTCTCTACGGCGGCGGATGTTCGCTCCGCGCGGTCGTGGTTTTCGCTAAGCGTGCTACTGACGCCTGGTGCACCCGCGGCGACGGCATCAGGGACGACATCGTGTGTGTGCCCGGGATTTCTCTACGGCGGCGGATGTTCGCTCCACGCGGTCGTGGTTTTCGCTAAGCGTGCTACTGACGCCTGGTGCACCCGCGGCGACGGCATCAGGAACGACATCGTGAGTGTGCCCAAAATTTTTCAAGGGGGGTGGATGTTCGCTCCGCGCGGTTGTGGTTTTCGCTAAGCGTGCTACTGACGCCTGGTGCACCCGCGGCGACGGCATCAGGGACGACATCGTGTGTGTGCCCGGGATTTCTCTACGGCGGCGGATGTTCGCTCCGCGCGGTCGTGGTTTTCGCTAAGCGTGCTACTGACGCCTGGTGCACCCGCGGCGACGGCATCAGGGACGACATCGTGTGTGTGCCCGGGATTTCTCTATGGCGGCGGATGTTCGCTCCGCGCGGTCGTGGTTTTCGCTAAGCGTGCTACTGACGCCTGGTGCACCCGCGGCGACGGCATCAGGGACGACATCATATGTGTGCCCGGGATTTCTCTACGGCGGCGGATGTTCGCTCTGCGCGGTTGTGGTTTTCGCTAAGCGTGCTACTGACGCCTGGTGCACCCGCGGCGACGGCATCAGGGACGACATCGTGAGTGTGCCCAAGATTTTTCAAGGGAGGTGGATGTTCGCTCCGCGCGGTTGTGGTTTTCGCTAAGCGTGCTACTGACGCCTGGTGCACCCGCGGCGACGGCATCAGGGACGACATCGTGAGTGTGCCCGGAACTTCTCTACGGCGGCGGATGTTCGCTCTGCGCGGTCGTGGTTTTCGCTAAGCGTGCTACTGACGCCTGGTGCACCCGCGGCGACGGCATCAGGGACGACATCGTAAGTGTGCCCGGGATTTCTCTACGGCGGCGGATGTTCGCTCTGCGCGGTCGTGGTTTTCGCTAAGCGTCCTACTGACGCCTGGTGCACCCGCGGCGACGGCATCAGGGGCGACATCGTGAGTGTGCCCAAGATTTTTCAAGGGAGGTGGATGTTCGCTCCGCGCGGTTGTGGTTTTCGCTAAGCGTGCTGCTGACGCCTGGTGCACCCGCGGCGACGGCATCAGGGACGACATCGTGAGTGTGCCCGGGATTTCTCTACGGCGGCGGATGTTCGCTCTGCGCGGTCGTGGTTTTCGCTAAGCGTGCTGCTGACGCCTGGTGCACCCGCGGCGACGGCATCAGGGACGACATGGTGAGTGTGCCCGGGATTTCTCTACGGCGGCGGATGTTCGCTCTGCGCGGTCGTGGTTTTCGCTAAGCGTGCTACTGACGCCTGGTGCACCCGCGGCGACGGCATCAGGGACGACATCGCGAGTGTGCCCAAGATTTTTCAAGGGACGCGGATGTTCGCTCCGCGCCGTCATGGTTTTCGCTAAGCGTGCTACTGACGCCTGGCGCACCCGCGGCGACGGCATCGGGGACGACATCGTGAGTGTGCCCGGGATTTCTCTACGGCGGCGGATGTTCGCTCTGCGCGGTTGTGGTTTTCGCTAAGCGTGCTACTGACGCCTGGTGCACCCGCGGCGACGGCATCAGGGACGACATCGTGAGTGTGCCCGGGATTTCTCTACGGCGGCGGATGTTCGCTCTGCGCGGTCGTGGTTTTCGCTAAGCGTGCTGCTGACGCCTGGTGCACCCGCGGCGACGGCATCAGGGACGACATCGTGAGTGTGCCCGGGATTTCTCTACGGCGGCGGATGTTCGCTCTGCGCGGTTGTGGTTTTCGCTAAGCGTGCTGCTGACGCCTGGTGCACCCGCGGCGACGGCATCAGGGACGACATCGTGAGTGTGCCCGGGATTTCTCTACGGCGGCGGATGTTCGCTCTGCGCGGTCGTGGTTTTCGCTAAGCGTGCTGCTGACGCCTGGTGCACCCGCAGCGACGGCATCGGGGACGACATCGTGAGTGTGCCCGGGATTTCTCTACGGCGGCGGATGTTCGCTCTGCGCGGTCGTGGTTTTCGCTAAGCGTGCTGCTGACGCCTGGTGCACCCGCGGCGACGGCATCAGGGACGACATCGTGAGTGTGCCCGGGATTTCTCTACGGCGGCGGATGTTCGCTCTGCGCGGTTGTGGTTTTCGCTAAGCGTGCTGCTGACGCCTGGTGCACCCGCAGCGACGGCATCGGGGACGACATCGTGAGTGTGCCCGGGATTTCTCTACGGCGGCGGATGTTCGCTCTGCGCGGTTGTGGTTTTCGCTAAGCGTGCTGCTGACGCCTGGTGCACCCGCAGCGACGGCATCAGGGACGACATCGTGAGTGTGCCCGGGATTTCTCTACGGCGGCGGATGTTCGCTCTGCGCGGTTGTGGTTTTCGCTAAGCGTGCTGCTGACGCCTGGTGCACCCGCAGCGACGGCATCGGGGACGACATCGTGAGTGTGCCCGGGATTTCTCTACGGCGGCGGATGTTCGCTCTGCGCGGTCGTGGTTTTCGCTAAGCGTGCTGCTGACGCCTGGTGCACCCGCGGCGACGGCATCAGGGACGACATCGTGAGTGTGCCCGGGATTTCTCTACGGCGGCGGATGTTCGCTCTGCGCGGTTGTGGTTTTCGCTAAGCGTGCTACTGACGCCTGGTGCACCCGCGGCGACGGCATCAGGGACGACATCGTGAGTGTGCCCGGGATTTCTCTACGGCGGCGGATGTTCGCTCCGCGCGGTCGTGGTTTTCGCTAAGCGTGCTACTGACGCCTGGTGCACCCGCGGCGACGGCATCAGGGGCGACATCGTGAGCGTGCCCGGGATTTCTCTACGGCGGCGGATGTTCGCTCTGCGCGGTTGTGGTTTTCGCTAAGCGTGCTACTGACGCCTGGTGCACCCGCGGCGACGGCATCAGGGACGACATCGTGAGTGTGCCCGGGATTTCTCTACGGCGGCGGATGTTCGCTCCGCGCGGTCGTGGTTTTCGCTAAGCGTGCTACTGACGCCTGGTGCACCCGCGGCGACGGCATCAGGGACGACATCGTGAGTGTGCCCGGGATTTCTCTACGGCGGCGGATGTTCGCTCCGCGCGGTCGTGGTTTTCGCTAAGCGTGCTACTGACGCCTGGTGCACCCGCGCCGACGGCATCAGGGACGACATCGTGAGTGTGCCCGGGATTTCTCTACGGCGGCGGATGTTCGCTCCGCGCGGTCGTGGTTTTCGCTAAGCGTGCTACTGACGCCTGGTGCACCCGCGGCGACGGCATCAGGGACGACATCGTGAGTTTGTCCGGGATTTCTCTACGGCGGCGGATGTTCGCTCCGCGCCGTCATGGTTTTCGCTAAGCGTGCTACTGACGCCTGGTGCACCCGCGGCGACGGCATCAGGGACGACATCGTGAGTGTGCCCAAGATTTTTCAAGGGAGGTGGATGTTCGCTCTGCGCGGTTGTGGTTTTCGCTAAGCGTGCTACTGACGCCTGGTGCACCCGCGGCGACGGCATCAGGGACGACATCGTGAGTGTGCCCGGGATTTTTCTACGGCGGCGGATGTTCGCTCCGCGCGGTCGTGGTTTTCGCTAAGCGTGCTACTGACGCCTGGTGCACCCGCGGCGACGGCATCAGGGACGACATCGTGAGTGTGCCCGGGATTTCTCTACGGCGGCGGATGTTCGCTCCGCGCGGTCGTGGTTTTCGCTAAGCGTGCTACTGACGCCTGGTGCACCCGCGGCGACGGCATCAGGGACGACATCGTGAGTGTGCCCGGGATTTCTCTACGGCGGCGGATGTTCGCTCCGCGCGGTCGTGGTTTTCGCTAAGCGTGCTGCTGACGCCTGGTGCACCCGCGGCGACGGTATCAGGGACGACATCGTGAGTTTGTCCGGGATTTCTCTACGGCGGCGGATGTTCGCTCCGCGCCGTCATGGTTTTCGCTAAGCGTGCTACTGACGCCTGGTGCACCCGCGGCGACGGCATCAGGGACGACATCGTGAGTGTGCCCGGGATTTCTCTACGGCGGCGGATGTTCGCTCTGCGCGGTCGTGGTTTTCGCTAAGCGTGCTACTGACGCCTGGTGCACCCGCGGCGACGGCATCAGGGACGACATCGTGAGTGTGCCCGGGATTTCTCTACGGCGGCGGATGTTCGCTCTGCGCGGTTGTGGTTTTCGCTAAGCGTGCTACTGACGCCTGGTGCACCCGCGGCGACGGCATCAGGGACGACATCGTGAGTGTGCCCAAGATTTTTCAAGGGAGGTGGATGTTCGCTCTGCGCGGTCGTGGTTTTCGCTAAGCGTGCTACTGACGCCTGGTGCACCCGCGGCGACGGCATCAGGGACGACATCGTGAGTGTGCCCGGGATTTCTCTACGGCGGCGGATGTTCGCTCTGCGCGGTCGTGGTTTTCGCTAAGCGTGCTACTGACGCCTGGTGCACCCGCGGCGACGGCATCAGGGACGACATCGTGAGTGTGCCCAAGATTTTTCAAGGGAGGTGGATGTTCGCTCTGCGCGGTCGTGGTTTTCGCTAAGCGTGCTACTGACGCCTGGTGCACCCGCGGCGACGGCATCGGGGACGACATCGTGAGTGTGCCCAAGATTTTTCAAGGGAGGTGGATGTTCGCTCTGCGCGGTCGTGGTTTTCGCTAAGCGTGCTACTGACGCCTGGTGCACCCGCGGCGACGGCATCAGGGACGACATCGTGAGTGTGCCCGGGATTTCTCTACGGCGGCGGATGTTCGCTCTGCGCGGTTGTGGTTTTCGCTAAGCGTGCTACTGACGCCTGGTGCACCCGCGGCGACGGCATCAGGGACGACATCGTGAGTGTGCCCAAGATTTTTCAAGGGAGGTGGATGTTCGCTCTGCGCGGTCGTGGTTTTCGCTAAGCGTGCTACTGACGCCTGGTGCACCCGCGGCGACGGCATCAGGGACGACATCGTGAGTGTGCCCGGGATTTCTCTACGGCGGCGGATGTTCGCTCTGCGCGGTTGTGGTTTTCGCTAAGCGTGCTACTGACGCCTGGTGCACCGCGGCGACGGCATCAGGGACGACATCGTGAGTGTGCCCAAGATTTTTCAAGGGAGGTGGATGTTCGCTCTGCGCGGTCGTGGTTTTCGCTAAGCGTGCTACTGACGCCTGGTGCACCCGCGGCGACGGCATCAGGGACGACATCGTGAGTGTGCCCGGGATTTCTCTACGGCGGCGGATGTTCGCTCTGCGCGGTCGTGGTTTTCCAAAGCGTGCTACTGACGCCTGTGCACCCGCGGCGACGGCATCAGGGACGACATCGTGAGTGTGCCCAAGATTTTTCAAGGGAGGTGGATGTTCGCTCTGCGCGGTCGTGGTTTTCGCTAAGCGTGCTACTGACGCCTGGTGCACCCGCGGCGACGGCATCGGGGACGACATCGTGAGTGTGCCCGGGATTTCTCTACGGCGGCGGATGTTCGCTCTGCGCGGTTGTGGTTTTCGCTAAGCGTGCTACTGACGCCTGGTGCACCCGCGGCGACGGCATCGGGGACGACATCGTGTGTGTGCCCGGGATTTCTCTACGGCGGCGGATGTTCGCTCTGCGCGGTCGTGGTTTTCGCTAAGCGTGCTACTGACGCCTGGTGCACCCGCGGCGACGGCATCGGGGACGACATCGTGAGTGTGCCCGGGATTTCTCTACGGCGGCGGATGTTCGCTCTGCGCGGTCGTGGTTTTCGCTAAGCGTGCTACTGACGCCTGTGCACCCGCGGCGACGGCATCGGGGACGACATCGTGAGTGTGCCCAAGATTTTTCAAGGGAGGTGGATGTTCGCTCTGCGCGGTCGTGGTTTTCGCTAAGCGTGCTACTGACGCCTGGTGCACCCGCGGCGACGGCATCGGGGACGACATCGTGAGTGTGCCCGGGATTTCTCTACGGCGGCGGATGTTCGCTCTGCGCGGTTGTGGTTTTCGCTAAGCGTGCTACTGACGCCTGGTGCACCCGCGGCGACGGCATCGGGGACGACATCGTGAGTGTGCCCGGGATTTCTCTACGGCGGCGGATGTTCGCTCTGCGCGGTCGTGGTTTTCGCTAAGCGTGCTACTGACGCCTGGTGCACCCGCGGCGACGGCATCGGGGACGACATCGTGAGTGTGCCCGGGATTTCTCTACGGCGGCGGATGTTCGCTCTGCGCGGTCGTGGTTTTCGCTAAGCGTGCTACTGACGCCTGGTGCACCCGCGGCGACGGCATCGGGGACGACATCGTGAGTGTGCCCGGGATTTCTCTACGGCGGCGGATGTTCGCTCTGCGCGGTCGTGGTTTTCGCTAAGCGTGCTACTGACGCCTGGTGCACCCGCGGCGACGGCATCGGGGACGACATCGTGAGTGTGCCCGGGATTTCTCTACGGCGGCGGATGTTCGCTCTGCGCGGTCGTGGTTTTCGCTAAGCGTGCTACTGACGCCTGTGCACCCGCGGCGACGGCATCAGGGACGACATCGTGAGTGTGCCCAAGATTTTTCAAGGGAGGTGGATGTTCGCTCTGCGCGGTCGTGGTTTTCGCTAAGCGTGCTACTGACGCCTGGTGCACCCGCGGCGACGGCATCGGGGACGACATCGTGAGTGTGCCCGGGATTTCTCTACGGCGGCGGATGTTCGCTCTGCGCGGTTGTGGTTTTCGCTAAGCGTGCTACTGACGCCTGGTGCACCCGCGGCGACGGCATCGGGGACGACATCGTGTGTGTGCCCGGGATTTCTCTACGGCGGCGGATGTTCGCTCTGCGCGGTCGTGGTTTTCGCTAAGCGTGCTACTGACGCCTGGTGCACCCGCGGCGACGGCATCGGGGACGACATCGTGAGTGTGCCCGGGATTTCTCTACGGCGGCGGATGTTCGCTCTGCGCGGTCGTGGTTTTCGCTAAGCGTGCTACTGACGCCTGTGCACCCGCGGCGACGGCATCGGGGACGACATCGTGAGTGTGCCCAAGATTTTTCAAGGGAGGTGGATGTTCGCTCTGCGCGGTCGTGGTTTTCGCTAAGCGTGCTACTGACGCCTGGTGCACCCGCGGCGACGGCATCGGGGACGACATCGTGAGTGTGCCCGGGATTTCTCTACGGCGGCGGATGTTCGCTCTGCGCGGTCGTGGTTTTCGCTAAGCGTGCTACTGACGCCTGGTGCACCCGCGGCGACGGCATCGGGGACGACATCGTGAGTGTGCCCGGGATTTCTCTACGGCGGCGGATGTTCGCTCTGCGCGGTCGTGGTTTTCGCTAAGCGTGCTACTGACGCCTGGTGCACCCGCGGCGACGGCATCGGGGACGACATCGTGAGTGTGCCCGGGATTTCTCTACGGCGGCGGATGTTCGCTCTGCGCGGTCGTGGTTTTCGCTAAGCGTGCTACTGACGCCTGGTGCACCCGCGGCGACGGCATCAGGGACGACATCGTGAGTGTGCCCGGGATTTCTCTACGGCGGCGGATGTTCGCTCTGCGCGGTTGTGGTTTTCGCTAAGCGTGCTACTGACGTCTGGTGCACCCGCGGCGACGGCATCGGGGACGACATCGTGAGTGTGCCCGGGATTTCTCTACGGCGGCGGATGTTCGCTCCGCGCGGTTGTGGTTTTCGCTAAGCGTGCTACTGACGCCTGGTGCACCCGCGGCGACGGCATCAGGGACAACATCGTGAGTGTGCCCGGGATTTCTCTACGGCGGCGGATGTTCGCTCTGCGCGGTTGTGGTTTTCGCTAAGCGTGCTACTGACGCCTGGTGCACCCGCGGCGACGGCATCAGGGACGACATCGTGAGTGTGCCCAAGATTTTTCAAGGGAGGTGGATGTTCGCTCTGCGCGGTCGTGGTTTTCGCTAAGCGTGCTACTGACGCCTGGTGCACCCGCGGCGACGGCATCGGGGACGACATCGTGAGTGTGCCCGGGATTTCTCTACGGCGGCGGATGTTCGCTCCGCGCGGTTGTGGTTTTCGCTAAGCGTGCTACTGACGCCTGGTGCACCCGCGGCGACGGCATCAGGGACGACATCGTGAGTGTGCCCGGGATTTCTCTACGGCGGCGGATGTTCGCTCTGCGCGGTTGTGGTTTTCGCTAAGCGTGCTACTGACGCCTGGTGCACCCGCGGCGACGGCATCAGGGACGACATCGTGAGTGTGCCCAAGATTTTTCAAGGGAGGTGGATGTTCGCTCTGCGCGGTCGTGGTTTTCGCTAAGCGTGCTACTGACGCCTGGTGCACCCGCGGCGACGGCATCAGGGACGACATCGTGAGTTTGCCCGGGATTTCTCTACGGCGGCGGATGTTCGCTCTGCGCGGTCGTGGTTTTCGCTAAGCGTGCTACTGACGCCTGGTGCACCCGCGGCGACGGCATCAGGGACGACATCGTGAGTGTGCCCGGAATTTCTCTACGGCGGCGGATGTTCGGTCTGCGCGGTTGTGGTTTTCGCTAAGCGTGCTACTGACGCCTGGTGCACCCGCGGCGACGGCATCAGGGACGACATCGTGAGTGTGCCCGGGATTTCTCTACGGCGGCGGATGTTCGGTCTGCGCGGTTGTGGTTTTCGCTAAGCGTGCTACTGACGCCTGGTGCACCCGCGGCGACGGTATCCGGGACGACATCGTGAGTGTGCCCAAGATTTTTCAAGGGAGGTGGATGTTCGCTCCGCGCGGTTGTGGTTTTCGCTAAGCGTGCTACTGACGCCTGGTGCACCCGCGGCGACGGCATCAGGGACGACATCGTGAGTGTGCCCGGGATTTCTCTACGGCGGCGGATGTTCGCTCCGCGCGGTTGTGGTTTTCGCTAAGCGTGCTACTGACGCATGGTGCACCCGCGGCGACGGCATCAGGGACGACATCGCGAGTGTGCCCAAGATTTTTCAAGGGACGCGGATGTTCGCTCCGCGCCGTCATGGTTTTCGCTAAGCGTGCTACTGACGCCTGGTGCACCCGCGGCGACGGCATCAGGGACGACATCGTGAGTGTGCCCGGGATTTCTCTACGGCGGCGGATGTTCGCTCCGCGCGGTTGTGGTTTTCGCTAAGCGTGCTACTGACGCCTGGTGCACCCGCGGCGACGGCATCAGGGACGACATCGTGAGTGTGCCCGGGATTTCTCTACGGCGGCGGATGTTCGCTCCGCGCGGTTGTGGTTTTCGCTAAGCGTGCTACTGACGCCTGGTGCACCCGAGGCGACGGCATCAGGGACGACATCGCGAGTGTGCCCAAGATTTTTCAAGGGACGCGGATGTTCGCTCCGCGCCGTCATGGTTTTCGCTAAGCGTGCTACTGACGCCTGGTGCACCCGCGGCGACGGCATCAGGGACGACATCGTGAGTGTGCCCGGGATTTCTCTACGGCGGCGGATGTTCGGTCTGCGCGGTTGTGGTTTTCGCTAAGCGTGCTACTGACGCCTGGTGCACCCGCGGCGACGGTATCAGGGACGACATCGTGAGTGTGCCCAAGATTTTGCAAGGGAGGTGGATGTTCGCTCCGCGCGGTTGTGGTTTTCGCTAAGCGTGCTACTGACGCCTGGTGCACCCGCGGCGACGGCATCAGGGACGACATCGTGTGTGTGCCCGGGATTTCTCTACGGCGGCGGATGTTCGCTCCGCGCGGTCGTGGTTTTCGCTAAGCGTGCTACTGACGCCTGGTGCACCCGCGGCGACGGCATCAGGGACGACATCGTGAGTGTGCCCGGGATTTCTCTACGGCGGCGGATGTTCGGTCTGCGCGGTTGTGGTTTTCGCTAAGCGTGCTACTGACGCCTGGTGCACCCGCGGCGACGGTATCAGGGACGACATCGTGAGTGTGCCCAAGATTTTGCAAGGGAGGTGGATGTTCGCTCCGCGCGGTTGTGGTTTTCGCTAAGCGTGCTACTGACGCCTGGTGCACCCGCGGCGACGGCATCAGGGACGACATCGTGTGTGTGCCCGGGATTTCTCTACGGCGGCGGATGTTCGCTCCGCGCGGTCGTGGTTTTCGCTAAGCGTGCTACTGACGCCTGGTGCACCCGCGGCGACGGCATCAGGGACGACATCGTGAGTGTGCCCGGGATTTCTCTACGGCGGCGGATGTTCGGTCTGCGCGGTTGTGGTTTTCGCTAAGCGTGCTACTGACGCCTGGTGCACCCGCGGCGACGGTATCAGGGACGACATCGTGAGTGTGCCCAAGATTTTGCAAGGGAGGTGGATGTTCGCTCCGCGCGGTTGTGGTTTTCGCTAAGCGTGCTACTGACGCCTGGTGCACCCGCGGCGACGGCATCAGGGACGACATCGTGTGTGTGCCCGGGATTTCTCTACGGCGGCGGATGTTCGCTCCGCGCGGTCGTGGTTTTCGCTAAGCGTGCTACTGACGCCTGGTGCACCCGCGGCGACGGCATCAGGGACGACATCGTATGTGTGCCCGGAATTTCTCTACGGCGGCGGATGTTCGCTCTGCGCGGTCGTGGTTTTCGCTAAGCGTGCTACTGACGCCTGGTGCACCCGCGGCGACGGCATCAGGGACGACATCGTGAGTGTGCCCGGGATTTCTCTACGGCGGCGGATGTTCGCTCCGCGCGGTTGTGGTTTTCGCTAAGCGTGCTACTGACGCCTGGTGCACCCGCGGCGACGGCATCAGGGACGACATCGTGAGTGTGCCCGGGATTTCTCTACGGCGGCGGATGTTCGCTCCGCGCGGTCGTGGTTTTCGCTAAGCGTGCTACTGACGCCTGGTGCACCCGCGGCGACGGCATCAGGGACGACATCGTGTGTGCGCCCGGGATTTCTCTACGGCGGCGGATGTTCGCTCCGCGCGGTCGTGGTTTTCGCTAAGCGTGCTACTGACGCCTGGTGCACCCGCGGCGACGGCATCAGGGACGACATCGTATGTGTGCCCGGAATTTCTCTACGGCGGCGGATGTTCGCTCTGCGCGGTCGTGGTTTTCGCTAAGCGTGCTACTGACGCCTGGTGCACCCGCGGCGACGGCATCAGGGACGACATCGTGAGTGTGCCCGGGATTTCTCTACGGCGGCGGATGTTCGCTCCGCGCGGTTGTGGTTTTCGCTAAGCGTGCTACTGACGCCTGGTGCACCCGCGGCGACGGCATCAGGGACGACATCGTATGTGTGCCCGGAATTTCTCTACGGCGGCGGATGTTCGCTCTGCGCGGTCGTGGTTTTCGCTAAGCGTGCTACTGACGCCTGGTGCACCCGCGGCGACGGCATCAGGGACGACATCGTGAGTGTGCCCGGAATTTCTCTACGGCGGCGGATGTTCGCTCTGCGCGGTCGTGGTTTTCGCTAAGCGTGCTACTGACGCCTGGTGCACCCGCGGCGACGGCATCAGGGACGACATCGTGAGTGTGCCCGGGATTTCTCTACGGCGGCGGATGTTCGCTCCGCGCGGTTGTGGTTTTCGCTAAGCGTGCTACTGGCGCCTGGTGCACCCGCGGCGACGGCATCAGGGACGACATCGCGAGTGTGCCCAAGATTTTTCAAGGGACGCGGATGTTCGCTCCGCGCCGTCATGGTTTTCGCTAAGCGTGCTACTGACGCCTGGTGCACCCGCGGCGACGGCATCAGGGACGACATCGTGGGTGTGCCCGGGATTTCTCTACGGCGGCGGATGTTCGGTCTGCGCGGTTGTGGTTTTCGCTAAGCGTGCTACTGACGCCTGGTGCACCCGCGGCGACGGCATCAGGGACGACATCGTGAGTGTGCCCGGGATTTCTCTACTGCGGCGGATGTTCGGTCTGCGCGGTTGTGGTTTTCGCTAAGCGTGCTACTGACGCCTGGTGCACCCGCGGCGACGGCATCAGGGACGACATCGTGAGTGTGCCCGGGATTTCTCTACGGCGGCGGATGTTCGGTCTGCGCGGTTGTGGTTTTCGCTAAGCGTGCTACTGACGCCTGGTGCACCCGCGGCGACGGTATCAGGGACGACATCGTGAGTGTGCCCAAGATTTTTCAAGGGAGGTGGATGTTCGCTCCGCGCGGTTGTGGTTTTCGCTAAGCGTGCTACTGACGCCTGGTGCACCCGCGGCGACGGCATCAGGGACGACATCGTGAGTGTGCCCGGGATTTCTCTACGGCGGCGGATGTTCGCTCCGCGCGGTTGTGGTTTTCGCTAAGCGTGCTACTGACGCCTGGTGCACCCGCGGCGACGGCATCAGGGACGACATCGCGAGTGTGCCCAAGATTTTTCAAGGGACGCGGATGATCGCTCCGCGCCGTCATGGTTTTCGCTAAGCGTGCTACTGACGCCTGGTGCACCCGCGGCGACGGCATCAGGGACGACATCGTGAGTGTGCCCGGGATTTCTCTACGGCGGCGGATGTTCGCTCCGCGCGGTTGTGGTTTTCGCTAAGCGTGCTACTGACGCCTGGTGCACCCGCGGCGACGGCATCAGGGACGACATCGTGAGTGTGCCCGGGATTTCTCTACGGCGGCGGATGTTCGCTCCGCGCGGTTGTGGTTTTCGCTAAGCGTGCTACTGACGCCTGGTGCACCCGCGGCGACGGCATCAGGGACGACATCGCGAGTGTGCCCAAGATTTTTCAAGGGACGCGGATGTTCGCTCCGCGCCGTCATGGTTTTCGCTAAGCGTGCTACTGATGCCTGGTGCACCCGCGGCGACGGCATCAGGGACGACATCGTGAGTGTGCCCGGGATTTCTCTACGGCGGCGGATGTTCGGTCTGCGCGGTTGTGGTTTTCGCTAAGCGTGCTACTGACGCCTGGTGCACCCGCGGCGACGGCATCAGGGACGACATCGTGTGTGTGCCCGGGATTTCTCTACGGCGGCGGATGTTCGCTCCGCGCGGTCGTGGTTTTCGCTAAGCGTGCTACTGACGCCTGGTGCACCCGCGGCGACGGCATCAGGGACGACATCGTATGTGTGCCCGGAATTTCTCTACGGCGGCGGATGTTCGCTCTGCGCGGTCGTGGTTTTCGCTAAGCGTGCTACTGACGCCTGGTGCACCCGCGGCGACGGCATCAGGGACGACATCGTGAGTGTGCCCGGGATTTCTCTACGGCGGCGGATGTTCGCTCCGCGCGGTTGTGGTTTTCGCTAAGCGTGCTACTGACGCCTGGTGCACCCGCGGCGACGGCATCAGGGACGACATCGTGAGTGTGCCCGGGATTTCTCTACGGCGGCGGATGTTCGCTCCGCGCGGTCGTGGTTTTCGCTAAGCGTGCTACTGACGCCTGGTGCACCCGCGGCGACGGCATCAGGGACGACATCGTGTGTGTGCCCGGGATTTCTCTACGGCGGCGGATGTTCGCTCCGCGCGGTCGTGGTTTTCGCTAAGCGTGCTACTGACGCCTGGTGCACCCGCGGCGACGGCATCAGGGACGACATCGTATGTGTGCCCGGAATTTCTCTACGGCGGCGGATGTTCGCTCTGCGCGGTCGTGGTTTTCGCTAAGCGTGCTACTGACGCCTGGTGCACCCGCGGCGACGGCATCAGGGACGACATCGTGAGTGTGCCCGGGATTTCTCTACGGCGGCGGATGTTCGCTCCGCGCGGTTGTGGTTTTCGCTAAGCGTGCTACTGACGCCTGGTGCACCCGCGGCGACGGCATCAGGGACGACATCGTATGTGTGCCCGGAATTTCTCTACGGCGGCGGATGTTCGCTCTGCGCGGTCGTGGTTTTCGCTAAGCGTGCTACTGACGCCTGGTGCACCCGCGGCGACGGCATCAGGGACGACATCGTGAGTGTGCCCGGAATTTCTCTACGGCGGCGGATGTTCGCTCTGCGCGGTCGTGGTTTTCGCTAAGCGTGCTACTGACGCCTGGTGCACCCGCGGCGACGGCATCAGGGACGACATCGTGAGTGTGCCCGGGATTTCTCTACGGCGGCGGATGTTCGCTCCGCGCGGTTGTGGTTTTCGCTAAGCGTGCTACTGGCGCCTGGTGCACCCGCGGCGACGGCATCAGGGACGACATCGCGAGTGTGCCCAAGATTTTTCAAGGGACGCGGATGTTCGCTCCGCGCCGTCATGGTTTTCGCTAAGCGTGCTACTGACGCCTGGTGCACCCGCGGCGACGGCATCAGGGACGACATCGTGAGTGTGCCCGGGATTTCTCTACGGCGGCGGATGTTCGCTCCGCGCGGTTGTGGTTTTCGCTAAGCGTGCTACTGACGCCTGGTGCACCCGCGGCGACGGCATCAGGGACGACATCGTGGGTGTGCCCGGGATTTCTCTACGGCGGCGGATGTTCGGTCTGCGCGGTTGTGGTTTTCGCTAAGCGTGCTACTGACGCCTGGTGCACCCGCGGCGACGGTATCAGGGACGACATCGCGAGTGTGCCCAAGATTTTTCAAGGGACGCGGATGATCGCTCCGCGCCGTCATGGTTTTCGCTAAGCGTGCTACTGACGCCTGGTGCACCCGCGGCGACGGCATCAGGGACGACATCGTGAGTGTGCCCGGGATTTCTCTACGGCGGCGGATGTTCGCTCCGCGCCGTCATGGTTTTCGCTAAGCGTGCTACTGACGCCTGGTGCACCCGCGGCGACGGCATCAGGGACGACATCGTGAGTGTGCCCGGGATTTCTCTACGGCGGCGGATGTTCGCTCTGCGCGGTCGTGGTTTTCGCTAAGCGTGCTACTGACGCCTGGTGCACCCGCGGCGACGGCATCAGGGACGACATCGTGGGTGTGCCCGGGATTTCTCTACGGCGGCGGATGTTCGGTCTGCGCGGTTGTGGTTTTCGCTAAGCGTGCTACTGACGCCTGGTGCACCCGCGGCGACGGCATCAGGGACGACATCGTGAGTGTGCCCGGGATTTCTCTACTGCGGCGGATGTTCGGTCTGCGCGGTTGTGGTTTTCGCTAAGCGTGCTACTGACGCCTGGTGCACCCGCGGCGACGGCATCAGGGACGACATCGTGAGTGTGCCCGGGATTTCTCTACGGCGGCGGATGTTCGGTCTGCGCGGTTGTGGTTTTCGCTAAGCGTGCTACTGACGCCTGGTGCACCCGCGGCGACGGTATCAGGGACGACATCGTGAGTGTGCCCAAGATTTTTCAAGGGAGGTGGATGTTCGCTCCGCGCGGTTGTGGTTTTCGCTAAGCGTGCTACTGACGCCTGGTGCACCCGCGGCGACGGCATCAGGGACGACATCGTGAGTGTGCCCGGGATTTCTCTACGGCGGCGGATGTTCGCTCCGCGCGGTTGTGGTTTTCGCTAAGCGTGCTACTGACGCCTGGTGCACCCGCGGCGACGGCATCAGGGACGACATCGCGAGTAGGCCCAAGATTTTTCAAGGGACGCGGATGATCGCTCCGCGCCGTCATGGTTTTCGCTAAGCGTGCTACTGACGCCTGGTGCACCCGCGGCGACGGCATCAGGGACGACATCGTGAGTGTGCCCGGGATTTCTCTACGGCGGCGGATGTTCGGTCTGCGCGGTTGTGGTTTTCGCTAAGCGTGCTACTGACGCCTGGTGCACCCGCGGCGACGGTATCAGGGACGACATCGTGAGTGTGCCCAAGATTTTGCAAGGGAGGTGGATGTTCGCTCCGCGCGGTTGTGGTTTTCGCTAAGCGTGCTACTGACGCCTGGTGCACCCGCGGCGACGGCATCAGGGACGACATCGTGTGTGTGCCCGGGATTTCTCTACGGCGGCGGATGTTCGCTCCGCGCGGTCGTGGTTTTCGCTAAGCGTGCTACTGACGCCTGGTGCACCCGCGGCGACGGCATCAGGGACGACATCGTATGTGTGCCCGGAATTTCTCTACGGCGGCGGATGTTCGCTCTGCGCGGTCGTGGTTTTCGCTAAGCGTGCTACTGACGCCTGGTGCACCCGCGGCGACGGCATCAGGGACGACATCGTGAGTGTGCCCGGGATTTCTCTACGGCGGCGGATGTTCGCTCCGCGCGGTTGTGGTTTTCGCTAAGCGTGCTACTGACGCCTGGTGCACCCGCGGCGACGGCATCAGGGACGACATCGTGAGTGTGCCCGGGATTTCTCTACGGCGGCGGATGTTCGCTCCGCGCGGTCGTGGTTTTCGCTAAGCGTGCTACTGACGCCTGGTGCACCCGCGGCGACGGCATCAGGGACGACATCGTGTGTGTGCCCGGGATTTCTCTACGGCGGCGGATGTTCGCTCCGCGCGGTCGTGGTTTTCGCTAAGCGTGCTACTGACGCCTGGTGCACCCGCGGCGACGGCATCAGGGACGACATCGTATGTGTGCCCGGAATTTCTCTACGGCGGCGGATGTTCGCTCTGCGCGGTCGTGGTTTTCGCTAAGCGTGCTACTGACGCCTGGTGCACCCGCGGCGACGGCATCAGGGACGACATCGTGAGTGTGCCCGGGATTTCTCTACGGCGGCGGATGTTCGCTCCGCGCGGTTGTGGTTTTCGCTAAGCGTGCTACTGACGCCTGGTGCACCCGCGGCGACGGCATCAGGGACGACATCGCATGTGTGCCCGGAATTTCTCTACGGCGGCGGATGTTCGCTCTGCGCGGTCGTGGTTTTCGCTAAGCGTGCTACTGACGCCTGGTGCACCCGCGGCGACGGCATCAGGGACGACATCGTGAGTGTGCCCGGAATTTCTCTACGGCGGCGGATGTTCGCTCTGCGCGGTCGTGGTTTTCGCTAAGCGTGCTACTGACGCCTGGTGCACCCGCGGCGACGGCATCAGGGACGACATCGTGAGTGTGCCCGGGATTTCTCTACGGCGGCGGATGTTCGCTCCGCGCGGTTGTGGTTTTCGCTAAGCGTGCTACTGGCGCCTGGTGCACCCGCGGCGACGGCATCAGGGACGACATCGCGAGTGTGCCCAAGATTTTTCAAGGGACGCGGATGTTCGCTCCGCGCCGTCATGGTTTTCGCTAAGCGTGCTACTGACGCCTGGTGCACCCGCGGCGACGGCATCAGGGACGACATCGTGGGTGTGCCCGGGATTTCTCTACGGCGGCGGATGTTCGGTCTGCGCGGTTGTGGTTTTCGCTAAGCGTGCTACTGACGCCTGGTGCACCCGCGGCGACGGCATCAGGGACGACATCGTGAGTGTGCCCGGGATTTCTCTACTGCGGCGGATGTTCGGTCTGCGCGGTTGTGGTTTTCGCTAAGCGTGCTACTGACGCCTGGTGCACCCGCGGCGACGGCATCAGGGACGACATCGTGAGTGTGCCCGGGATTTCTCTACGGCGGCGGATGTTCGGTCTGCGCGGTTGTGGTTTTCGCTAAGCGTGCTACTGACGCCTGGTGCACCCGCGGCGACGGTATCAGGGACGACATCGTGAGTGTGCCCAAGATTTTTCAAGGGAGGTGGATGTTCGCTCCGCGCGGTTGTGGTTTTCGCTAAGCGTGCTACTGACGCCTGGTGCACCCGCGGCGACGGCATCAGGGACGACATCGTGAGTGTGCCCGGGATTTCTCTACGGCGGCGGATGTTCGCTCCGCGCGGTTGTGGTTTTCGCTAAGCGTGCTACTGACGCCTGGTGCACCCGCGGCGACGGCATCAGGGACGACATCGCGAGTGTGCCCAAGATTTTTCAAGGGACGCGGATGATCGCTCCGCGCCGTCATGGTTTTCGCTAAGCGTGCTACTGACGCCTGGTGCACCCGCGGCGACGGCATCAGGGACGACATCGTGAGTGTGCCCGGGATTTCTCTACGGCGGCGGATGTTCGCTCCGCGCGGTTGTGGTTTTCGCTAAGCGTGCTACTGACGCCTGGTGCACCCGCGGCGACGGCATCAGGGACGACATCGTGAGTGTGCCCGGGATTTCTCTACGGCGGCGGATGTTCGCTCCGCGCGGTTGTGGTTTTCGCTAAGCGTGCTACTGACGCCTGGTGCACCCGCGGCGACGGCATCAGGGACGACATCGCGAGTGTGCCCAAGATTTTTCAAGGGACGCGGATGTTCGCTCCGCGCCGTCATGGTTTTCGCTAAGCGTGCTACTGATGCCTGGTGCACCCGCGGCGACGGCATCAGGGACGACATCGTGAGTGTGCCCGGGATTTCTCTACGGCGGCGGATGTTCGGTCTGCGCGGTTGTGGTTTTCGCTAAGCGTGCTACTGACGCCTGGTGCACCCGCGGCGACGGCATCAGGGACGACATCGTGTGTGTGCCCGGGATTTCTCTACGGCGGCGGATGTTCGCTCCGCGCGGTCGTGGTTTTCGCTAAGCGTGCTACTGACGCCTGGTGCACCCGCGGCGACGGCATCAGGGACGACATCGTATGTGTGCCCGGAATTTCTCTACGGCGGCGGATGTTCGCTCTGCGCGGTCGTGGTTTTCGCTAAGCGTGCTACTGACGCCTGGTGCACCCGCGGCGACGGCATCAGGGACGACATCGTGAGTGTGCCCGGGATTTCTCTACGGCGGCGGATGTTCGCTCCGCGCGGTTGTGGTTTTCGCTAAGCGTGCTACTGACGCCTGGTGCACCCGCGGCGACGGCATCAGGGACGACATCGTGAGTGTGCCCGGGATTTCTCTACGGCGGCGGATGTTCGCTCCGCGCGGTCGTGGTTTTCGCTAAGCGTGCTACTGACGCCTGGTGCACCCGCGGCGACGGCATCAGGGACGACATCGTGTGTGTGCCCGGGATTTCTCTACGGCGGCGGATGTTCGCTCCGCGCGGTCGTGGTTTTCGCTAAGCGTGCTACTGACGCCTGGTGCACCCGCGGCGACGGCATCAGGGACGACATCGTATGTGTGCCCGGAATTTCTCTACGGCGGCGGATGTTCGCTCTGCGCGGTCGTGGTTTTCGCTAAGCGTGCTACTGACGCCTGGTGCACCCGCGGCGACGGCATCAGGGACGACATCGTGAGTGTGCCCGGGATTTCTCTACGGCGGCGGATGTTCGCTCCGCGCGGTTGTGGTTTTCGCTAAGCGTGCTACTGACGCCTGGTGCACCCGCGGCGACGGCATCAGGGACGACATCGTATGTGTGCCCGGAATTTCTCTACGGCGGCGGATGTTCGCTCTGCGCGGTCGTGGTTTTCGCTAAGCGTGCTACTGACGCCTGGTGCACCCGCGGCGACGGCATCAGGGACGACATCGTGAGTGTGCCCGGAATTTCTCTACGGCGGCGGATGTTCGCTCTGCGCGGTCGTGGTTTTCGCTAAGCGTGCTACTGACGCCTGGTGCACCCGCGGCGACGGCATCAGGGACGACATCGTGAGTGTGCCCGGGATTTCTCTACGGCGGCGGATGTTCGCTCCGCGCGGTTGTGGTTTTCGCTAAGCGTGCTACTGGCGCCTGGTGCACCCGCGGCGACGGCATCAGGGACGACATCGCGAGTGTGCCCAAGATTTTTCAAGGGACGCGGATGTTCGCTCCGCGCCGTCATGGTTTTCGCTAAGCGTGCTACTGACGCCTGGTGCACCCGCGGCGACGGCATCAGGGACGACATCGTGAGTGTGCCCGGGATTTCTCTACGGCGGCGGATGTTCGCTCCGCGCGGTTGTGGTTTTCGCTAAGCGTGCTACTGACGCCTGGTGCACCCGCGGCGACGGCATCAGGGACGACATCGTGGGTGTGCCCGGGATTTCTCTACGGCGGCGGATGTTCGGTCTGCGCGGTTGTGGTTTTCGCTAAGCGTGCTACTGACGCCTGGTGCACCCGCGGCGACGGTATCAGGGACGACATCGCGAGTGTGCCCAAGATTTTTCAAGGGACGCGGATGATCGCTCCGCGCCGTCATGGTTTTCGCTAAGCGTGCTACTGACGCCTGGTGCACCCGCGGCGACGGCATCAGGGACGACATCGTGAGTGTGCCCGGGATTTCTCTACGGCGGCGGATGTTCGCTCCGCGCCGTCATGGTTTTCGCTAAGCGTGCTACTGACGCCTGGTGCACCCGCGGCGACGGCATCAGGGACGACATCGTGAGTGTGCCCGGGATTTCTCTACTGCGGCGGATGTTCGGTCTGCGCGGTTGTGGTTTTCGCTAAGCGTGGTACTGACGCCTGGTGCACCCGCGGCGACGGCATCAGGGACGACATCGTGAGTGTGCCCGGGATTTCTCTACGGCGGCGGATGTTCGGTCTGCGCGGTTGTGGTTTTCGCTAAGCGTGCTACTGACGCCTGGTGCACCCGCGGCGACGGTATCAGGGACGACATCGTGAGTGTGCCCAAGATTTTTCAAGGGAGGTGGATGTTCGCTCCGCGCGGTTGTGGTTTTCGCTAAGCGTGCTACTGACGCCTGGTGCACCCGCGGCGACGGCATCAGGGACGACATCGTGAGTGTGCCCGGGATTTCTCTACGGCGGCGGATGTTCGCTCCACGCGGTTGTGGTTTTCGCTAAGCGTGCTACTGACGCCTGGTGCACCCGCGGCGACGGCATCAGGGACGACATCGCGAGTGTGCCCAAGATTTTTCAAGGGACGCGGATGATCGCTCCGCGCCGTCATGGTTTTCGCTAAGCGTGCTACTGACGCCTGGTGCACCCGCGGCGACGGCATCAGGGACGACATCGTGAGTGTGCCCGGGATTTCTCTACGGCGGCGGATGTTCGCTCCGCGCGGTTGTGGTTTTCGCTAAGCGTGCTACTGACGCCTGGTGCACCCGCGGCGACGGCATCAGGGACGACATCGTGAGTGTGCCCGGGATTTCTCTACGGCGGCGGATGTTCGCTCCGCGCGGTTGTGGTTTTCGCTAAGCGTGCTACTGACGCCTGGTGCACCCGCGGCGACGGCATCAGGGACGACATCGCGAGTGTGCCCAAGATTTTTCAAGGGACGCGGATGTTCGCTCCGCGCCGTCATGGTTTTCGCTAAGCGTGCTACTGATGCCTGGTGCACCCGCGGCGACGGCATCAGAGACGACATCGTGAGTGTGCCCGGGATTTCTCTACGGCGGCGGATGTTCGGTCTGCGCGGTTGTGGTTTTCGCTAAGCGTGCTACTGACGCCTGGTGCACCCGCGGCGACGGCATCAGGGACGACATCGTGAGTGTGCCCGGGATTTCTCTACGGCGGCGGATGTTCGGTCTGCGCGGTTGTGGTTTTCGCTAAGCGTGCTACTGACGCCTGGTGCACCCGCGGCGACGGTATCAGGGACGACATCGTGAGTGTGCCCAAGATTTTTCAAGGGAGGTGGATGTTCGCTCCGCGCGGTTGTGGTTTTCGCTAAGCGTGCTACTGACGCCTGGTGCACCCGCGGCGACGGCATCAGGGACGACATCGTGAGTGTGCCCGGGATTTCTCTACGGCGGCGGATGTTCGCTCCGCGCGGTTGTGGTTTTCGCTAAGCGTGCTACTGACGCCTGGTGCACCCGCGGCGACGGCATCAGGGACGACATCGCGAGTGTGCCCAAGATTTTTCAAGGGACGCGGATGTTCGCTCCGCGCCGTCATGGTTTTCGCTAAGCGTGCTACTGACGCCTGGTGCACCCGCGGCGACGGCATCAGGGACGACATCGTGAGTGTGCCCGGGATTTCTCTACGGCGGCGGATGTTCGGTCTGCGCGGTTGTGGTTTTCGCTAAGCGTGCTACTGACGCCTGGTGCACCCGCGGCGACGGTATCAGGGACGACATCGTGAGTGTGCCCAAGATTTTTCAAGGGAGGTGGATGTTCGCTCCGCGCGGTTGTGGTTTTCGCTAAGCGTGCTACTGACGCCTGGTGCACCCGCGGCGACGGCATCAGGGACGACATCGTGTGTGTGCCCGGGATTTCTATACGGCGGCGGATGTTCGCTCCGCGCGGTCGTGGTTTTCGCTAAGCGTGCTACTGACGCCTGGTGCACCCGCGGCGACGGCATCAGGGACGACATCGTGAGTGTGCCCAAGATTTTTCAAGGGAGGTGGATGTTCGCTCCGCGCTTTTGTGGTTTTCGCTAAGCGTGCTACTGACGCCTGGTGCACCCGCGGCGACGGTATCAGGGACGACATCGTGAGTGTGCCCAAGATTTTTCAAGGGAGGTGGATGTTCGCTCCGCGCGGTTGTGGTTTTCGCTAAGCGTGCTACTGACGCCTGGTGCACCCGCGGCGACGGCATCAGGGACGACATCGTGTGTGTGCCCGGGATTTCTCTACGGCGGCGGATGTTCGCTCCGCGCGGTCGTGGTTTTCGCTAAGCGTGCTACTGACGCCAGGTGCACCCGCGGCGACGGCATCAGGGACGACATCGTGAGTGTGCCCGGGATTTCTCTACGGCGGCGGATGTTCGCTCCGCGCAGTTGTGGTTTTCGCTAAGCGTGCTACTGACGCCTGGTGCACCCGCGGCGACGGCATCAGGGACGACATCGTATGTGTGCCCGGAATTTCTCTACGGCGGCGGATGTTCGCTCCGCGCGGTCGTGGTTTTCGCTAAGCGTGCTACTGACGCCAGGTGCACCCGCGGCGACGGCATCAGGGACGACATCGTGAGTGTGCCCGGGATTTCTCTACGGCGGTGGATGTTCGCTCCGCGCAGTTGTGGTTTTCGCTAAGCGTGCTACTGACGCCTGGTGCACCCGCGGCGACGGCATCAGGGACGACATCGTGAGTGTGCCCGGGATTTCTCTACGGCGGCGGATGTTCGCTCTGCGCGGTCGTGGTTTTCGCTAAGCGTGCTACTGACGCCTGGTGCACCCGCGGCGACGGCATCAGGGACGACATCGTATGTGTGCCCGGAATTTCTCTACGGCGGCGGATGTTCGCTCCGCGCAGTTGTGGTTTTCGCTAAGCGTGCTACTGACGCCTGGTGCACCCGCGGCGACGGCATCAGGGACGACATCGTGAGTGTGCCCGGGATTTCTCTACGGCGGCGGATGTTCGCTCCGCGCGGTTGTGGTTTTCGCTAAGCGTGCTACTGACGCCTGGTGCACCCGCGGCGACGGCATCAGGGACGACATCGCGAGTGTGCCCAAGATTTTTCAAGGGACGCGGATGATCGCTCCGCGCCGTCATGGTTTTCGCTAAGCGTGCTACTGACGCCTGGTGCACCCGCGGCGACGGCATCAGGGACGACATCGTGAGTGTGCCCGGGATTTCTCTACGGCGGCGGATGTTCGCTCCGCGCGGTTGTGGTTTTCGCTAAGCGTGCTACTGACGCCTGGTGCACCCGCGGCGACGGCATCAGGGACGACATCGTGAGTGTGCCCGGGATTTCTCTACGGCGGCGGATGTTCGCTCCGCGCGGTTGTGGTTTTCGCTAAGCGTGCTACTGACGCCTGGTACACCCGCGGCGACGGCATCAGGGACGACATCGCGAGTGTGCCCAAGATTTTTCAAGGGACGCGGATGTTCGCTCCGCGCCGTCATGGTTTTCGCTAAGCGTGCTACTGATGCCTGGTGCACCCGCGGCGACGGCATCAGGGACGACATCGTGAGTGTGCCCGGGATTTCTCTACGGCGGCGGATGTTCGGTCTGCGCGGTTGTGGTTTTCGCTAAGCGTGCTACTGACGCCTGGTGCACCCGCGGCGACGGCATCAGGGACGACATCGTGATTGTGCCCGGGATTTCTCTACGGCGGCGGATGTTCGGTCTGCGCGGTTGTGGTTTTCGCTAAGCGTGCTACTGACGCCTGGTGCACCCGCGGCGACGGTATCAGGGACGACATCGTGAGTGTGCCCAAGATTTTCAAGGGAGGTGGATGTTCGCTCCGCGCGGTTGTGGTTTTCGCTAAGCGTGCTACTGACGCCTGGTGCACCCGCGGCGACGGCATCAGGGACGACATCGTGAGTGTGCCCGGGATTTCTCTACGGCGGCGGATGTTCGCTCCGCGCGGTTGTGGTTTTCGCTAAGCGTGCTACTGACGCCTGGTGCACCCGCGGCGACGGCATCAGGGACGACATCGCGAGTGTGCCCAAGATTTTTCAAGGGACGCGGATGTTCGCTCCGCGCCGTCATGGTTTTCGCTAAGCGTGCTACTGACGCCTGGTGCACCCGCGGCGACGGCATCAGGGACGACATCGTGAGTGTGCCCGGGATTTCTCTACGGCGGCGGATGTTCGCTCCGCGCGGTCGTGGTTTTCGCTAAGCGTGCTACTGACGCCTGGTGCACCCGCGGCGACGGCATCAGGGACGACATCGTGTGTGTGCCCGGGATTTCTCTACGGCGGCGGATGTTCGCTCCGCGCGGTCGTGGTTTTCGCTAAGCGTGCTACTGACGCCTGGTGCACCCGCGGCGACGGCATCAGGGACGACATCGTATGTGTGCCCGGAATTTCTCTACGGCGGCGGATGTTCGCTCTGCGCGGTCGTGGTTTTCGCTAAGCGTGCTACTGACGCCTGGTGCACCCGCGGCGACGGCATCAGGGACGACATCGTGAGTGTGCCCGGGATTTCTCTACGGCGGCGGATGTTCGCTCCGCGCGGTTGTGGTTTTCGCTAAGCGTGCTACTGACGCCTGGTGCACCCGCGGCGACGGCATCAGGGACGACATCGTATGTGTGCCCGGAATTTCTCTACGGCGGCGGATGTTCGCTCTGCGCGGTCGTGGTTTTCGCTAAGCGTGCTACTGACGCCTGGTGCACCCGCGGCGACGGCATCAGGGACGACATCGTGAGTGTGCCCGGAATTTCTCTACGGCGGCGGATGTTCGCTCTGCGCGGTCGTGGTTTTCGCTAAGCGTGCTACTGACGCCTGGTGCACCCGCGGCGACGGCATCAGGGACGACATCGTGAGTGTGCCCGGGATTTCTCTACGGCGGCGGATGTTCGCTCCGCGCGGTTGTGGTTTTCGCTAAGCGTGCTACTGGCGCCTGGTGCACCCGCGGCGACGGCATCAGGGACGACATCACGAGTGTGCCCAAGATTTTTCAAGGGACGCGGATGTTCGCTCCGCGCCGTCATGGTTTTCGCTAAGCGTGCTACTGACGCCTGGTGTACCCGCGGCGACGGCATCAGGGACGACATCGTGGGTGTGCCCGGGATTTCTCTACGGCGGCGGATGTTCGGTCTGCGCGGTTGTGGTTTTCGCTAAGCGTGCTACTGACGCCTGGTGCACCCGCGGCGACGGCATCAGGGACGACATCGTGAGTGTGCCCGGGATTTCTCTACTGCGGCGGATGTTCGGTCTGCGCGGTTGTGGTTTTCGCTAAGCGTGCTACTGACGCCTGGTGCACCCGCGGCGACGGCATCAGGGACGACATCGTGAGTGTGCCCGGGATTTCTCTACGGCGGCGGATGTTCGGTCTGCGCGGTTGTGGTTTTCGCTAAGCGTGCTACTGACGCCTGGTGCACCCGCGGCGACGGTATCAGGGACGACATCGTGAGTGTGCCCAAGATTTTTCAAGGGAGGTGGATGTTCGCTCCGCGCGGTTGTGGTTTTCGCTAAGCGTGCTACTGACGCCTGGTGCACCCGCGGCGACGGCATCAGGGACGACATCGTGAGTGTGCCCGGGATTTCTCTACGGCGGCGGATGTTCGCTCCGCGCGGTTGTGGTTTTCGCTAAGCGTGCTACTGACGCCTGGTGCACCCGCGGCGACGGCATCAGGGACGACATCGTGAGTGTGCCCGGGATTTCTCTACGGCGGCGGATGTTCGCTCCGCGCGGTTGTGGTTTTCGCTAAGCGTGCTACTGACGCCTGGTGCACCCGCAGCGACGGCATCAGGGACGACATCGTGAGTGTGCCCGGGATTTCTCTACGGCGGCGGATGTTCGCTCCGCGCGGTTGTGGTTTTCGCTAAGCGTGCTACTGACGCCTGGTGCACCCGCGGCGACGGCATCAGGGACGACATCGCGAGTGTGCCCAAGATTTTTCAAGGGACGCGGATGTTCGCTCCGCGCCGTCATGGTTTTCGCTAAGCGTGCTACTGATGCCTGGTGCACCCGCGGCGACGGCATCAGGGACGACATCGTGAGTGTGCCCGGGATTTCTCTACGGCGGCGGATGTTCGGTCTGCGCGGTTGTGGTTTTCGCTAAGCGTGCTACTGACGCCTGGTGCACCCGCGGCGACGGCATCAGGGACGACATCGTGAGTGTGCCCGGGATTTCTCTACGGCGGCGGATGTTCGGTCTGCGCGGTTGTGGTTTTCGCTAAGCGTGCTACTGACGCCTGGTGCACCCGCGGCGACGGTATCAGGGACGACATCGTGAGTGTGCCCAAGATTTTTCAAGGGAGGTGGATGTTCGCTCCGCGCGGTTGTGGTTTTCTCTAAGCGTGCTACTGACGCCTGGTGCACCCGCGGCGACGGCATCAGGGACGACATCGTGAGTGTGCCCGGGATTTCTCTACGGCGGCGGATGTTCGCTCCGCGCGGTTGTGGTTTTCGCTAAGCGTGCTACTGACGCCTGGTGCACCCGCGGCGACGGCATCAGGGACGACATCGCGAGTGTGCCCAAGATTTTTCAAGGGACGCGGATGTTCGCTCCGCGCCGTCATGGTTTTAGCTAAGCGTGCTACTGACGCCTGGTGCACCCGCGGCGACGGCATCAGGGACGACATCGTGAGTGTGCCCGGGATTTCTCTACGGCGGCGGATGTTCGGTCTGCGCGGTTGTGGTTTTCGCTAAGCGTGCTACTGACGCCTGGTGCACCCGCGGCGACGGTATCAGGGACGACATCGTGAGTGTGCCCAAGATTTTTCAAGGGAGGTGGATGTTCGCTCCGCGCGGTTGTGGTTTTCGCTAAGCGTGCTACTGACGCCTGGTGCACCCGCGGCGACGGCATCAGGGACGACATCGTGTGTGTGCCCGGGATTTCTCTACGGCGGCGGATGTTCGCTCCGCGCGGTCGTGGTTTTCGCTAAGCGTGCTACTGACGCCTGGTGCACCCGCGGCGACGGCATCAGGGACGACATCGTGTGTGTGCCCGGGATTTCTCTACGGCGGCGGATGTTCGCTCCGCGCGGTCGTGGTTTTCGCTAAGCGTGCTACTGACGCCTGGTGCACCCGCGGCGACGGCATCAGGGACGACATCGTATGTGTGCCCGGAATTTCTCTACGGCGGCGGATGTTCGCTCCGCGCGGTCGTGGTTTTCGCTAAGCGTGCTACTGACGCCTGGTGCACCCGCGGCAACGGCATCAGGGACGACATCGTGAGTGTGCCCGGGATTTCTCTACGGCGGCGGATGTTCGCTCCGCGCGGTTGTGGTTTTCGCTAAGCGTGCTACTGACGCCTGGTGCACCCGCGGCGACGGCATCAGGGACGACATCGTGAGTGTGCCCGGGATTTCTCTACGGCGGCGGATGTTCGCTCCGCGCGGTCGTGGTTTTCGCTAAGCGTGCTACTGACGCCTGGTGCACCCGCGGCGACGGCATCAGCGACGACATCGTGAGTTTGCCCGGGATTTCTCTACGGCGGCGGAAGTTCGCTCCGCGCGGTTGTGGTTTTCGCTAAGCGTGCTACTGACGCCTGGTGCACCCGCGGCAACGGCATAAGGGACGACATCGTGAGTGTGCCCGGGATTTCTCTACGGCGGCGGATGTTCGCTCCGCGCGGTTGTGGTTTTCGCTAAGCGTGCTACTGACGCCTGGTGCACCCGCGGCGACGGCATCAGGGACGACATCGTGAGTGTGCCCGGGATTTCTCTACGGCGGCGGATGTTCGCTCCGCGCGGTTGTGGTTTTCGCTAAGCGTGCTACTGACGCCTGGTGCACCCGCGGCAACGGCATCAGGGACGACATCGTGAGTGTGCCCGGGATTTCTCTACGGCGGCGGATGTTCGCTCCGCGCGGTTGTGGTTTTCGCTAAGCGTGCTACTGACGCCTGGTGCACCCGCGGCGACGGCATCAGGGACGACATCGTGAGTGTGCCCGGGATTTCTCTACGGCGGCGACTGTTCGCTCCGCGCGGTCGTGGTTTTCGCTAAGCGTGCTACTGACGCCTGGTGCACCCGCGGCGACGGCATCAGGGACGACATCGTGAGTGTGCCCGGGATTTCTCTACGGCGGCGGATGTTCGCTCCGCGCGGTAGTGGTTTTCGCTAAGCGTGCTACTGACGCCTGGTGCACCCGCGGCGACGGCATCAGGGACGACATCGCGAGTGTGCCCAAGATTTTTCAAGGGACGCGGATGTTCGCTCCGCGCGGTTGTGGTTTTTGCTAAGCGTGCTACTGACGCCTGGTGCACCCGCGGCGACGGCATCAGGGACGACATCGCGAGTGTGCCCAAGATTTTTCAAGGGACGCGGATGTTCGCTCCGCGCGGTTGTGGTTTTTGCTAAGCGTGCTACTGACACCTGGTGCACCCGCGGCGACGGCATCAGGGACGACATCGCGAGTGTGCCCAAGATTTTTCAAGGGACGCGGATGTTCGCTCCGCGCCGTCATGTTTTCGCTAAGCGTGCTACTGACGCCTGGTGCACCCGCGGCGACGGCATCAGGGACGACATCGTGAGTGTGCCCAAGAGTTTTCAAGGGAGGTGGATGTTCGCTCCGCGCGGTTGTGGTTTTCGCTAAGCGTGCTACTGACGCCTGGTGCACCCGCGGCGACGGCATCAGGGACGACATCGCGAGTGTGCCCAAGATTTTTCAAGGGACGCGGATGTTCGCTCCGCGCCGTCATGGTTTTCCCTAAGCGTGCTACTGACGCCTGGTGCACCCGCGGCGACGGCATCAGGGACGACATCGTGAGTGTGCCCGGGATTTCTCTACGGCGGCGGATGTTCGGTCTGCGCGGCTGTGGTTTTCGCTAAGCGTGCTACTGACGCCTGGTGCACCCGCGGCGACGGCATCAGGGACGACATCGTGAGTGTGCCCGGGATTTCTCTACGGCGGCGGATATTCGGTCTGCGCGGTTGTGGTTTTCGCTAAGCGTGCTACTGACGCCTGGTGCACCCGCGGCGACGGCATCAGGGACGACATCGTGAGTGTGCCCGGGATTTCTCTACGGCGGCGGATGTTCGGTCTGCGCGGTGTTGGTTTTCGCTAAGCGTGCTACTGACGCCTGGTGCACCCGCGGCGACGGTATCAGGGACGACATCGTGAGTGTGCCCAAGATTTTTCAAGGGAGGTGGATGTTCGCTCCGCGCTGTTGTGGTTTTCGCTAAGCGTGCTACTGACGCCTGGTGCACCCGCGGCGACGGCATCAGGGACGACATCGTGAGTGTGCCCGGGATTTCTCTACGGCGGCGGATGTTCGCTCCGCGCGGTTGTGGTTTTCGCTAAGCGTGCTACTGACGCCTGGTGCACCCGCGGCGACGGCATCAGGGACGACATCGTGAGTGTGCCCGGGATTTCTCTACGGCGGCGGATGTTCGCTCCGCGCGGTTGTGGTTTTCGCTAAGCGTGCTACTGACGCCTGGTGAACCCGCGGCGACGGCATCAGGGACGACATCGCGAGTGTGCCCAAGATTTTTCGAGGGACGCGGATGTTCGCTCCGCGCCGTCATGGTTTTCCCTAAGCGTGCTACTGACGCCTGGTGCACCCGCGGCGACGGCATCAGGGACGACATCTTGAGTGTGCCCGGGATTTCTCTACGGCGGCGGATGTTCGGTCTGCGCGGCTGTGGTTTTCGCTAAGCGTGCTACTGACGCCTGGTGCACCCGCGGCGACGGCATCAGGGACGACATCGTGAGTGTGCCCGGGATTTCTCTACGGCGGCGGATATTCGGTCTGCGCGGTTGTGGTTTTCGCTAAGCGTGCTACTGACGCCTGGTGCACCCGCGGCGACGGCATCAGGGACGACATCGTGAGTGTGCCCGGGATTTCTCTACGGCGGCGGATGTTCGGTCTGCGCGGTGTTGGTTTTCGCTAAGCGTGCTACTGACGCCTGGTGCACCCGCGGCGACGGTATCAGGGACGACATCGTGAGTGTGCCCAAGATTTTTCAAGGGAGGTGGATGTTCGCTCCGCGCGGTTGTGGTTTTCGCTAAGCGTGCTACTGACGCCTGGTGCACCCGCGGCGACGGCATCAGGGACGACATCGTGAGTGTGCCCGGGATTTCTCTACGGCGGCGGATGTTCGCTCCGCGCGGTTGTGGTTTTCGCTAAGCGTGCTACTGACGCCTGGTGCACCCGCGGCGACGGCATCAGGGACGACATCGCGAGTGTACCCAAGATTTTTCAAGGGACGCGGATGTTCGCTCCGCGCCGTCATGGTTTTCGCTAAGCGTGCTACTGACGCCTGGTGCACCCGCGGCGACGGCATCAGGGACGACATCGTGAGTGTGCCCGGGATTTCTCTACGGCGGCGGATGTTCGCTCCGCGCGGTTGTGGTTTTCGCTAAGCGTGCTACTGACGCCTGGTGCACCCGCGGCGACGGCATCAGGGACGACATCGTGAGTGTGCCCGGGATTTCTCTACGGCGGCGGATGTTCGCTCCGCGCGGTTGTGGTTTTCGCTAAGCGTGCTACTGACGCCTGGTGCACCCGCGGCGACGGCATCAGGGACGACATCGTGAGTGTGCCCGGGATTTCTCTACGGCGGCGGATGTTCGGTCTGCGCGGTTGTGGTTTTCGCTAAGCGTGCTACTGACGCCTGGTGCACCCGCGGCGACGGCATCAGGGACGACATCGTGAGTGTGCCCGGGATTTCTCTACGGCGGCGGATGTTCGGTCTGCGCGGTTGTGGTTTTCGCTAAGCGTGCTACTGACGCCTGGTGCACCCGCGGCGACGGCATCAGGGACGACATCGTGAGTGTGCCCGGGATTTCTCTACGGCGGCGGATGTTCGGTCTGCGCGGTTGTGGTTTTCGCTAAGCGTGCTACTGACGCCTGGTGCACCTGCGGCGACGGTATCAGGGACGACATCGTGAGTGTGCCCAAGATTTTTCAAGGGACGCGGATGTTCTCTCCGCGCCGTCATGGTTTTCGCTAAGCGTGCTACTGACGCCTGGTGCACCCGCGGCGACGGCATCAGGGACGACATCGTGAGTGTGCCCGGGATTTCTCTACGGCGGCGGATGTTCGGTCTGCGCGGTTGTGGTTTTCGCTAAGCGTGCTACTGACGCCTGGTGCACCCGCGGCGACGGCATCAGGGACGACATCGTGAGTGTGCCCGGGATTTCTCTACGGCGGCGGATGTTCGGTCTGCGCGGTTGTGGTTTTCGCTAAGCGTGCTACTGACGCCTGGTGCACCCGCGGCGACGGTATCAGGGACGACATCGCGAGTGTGCCCAAGATTTTTCATGGGACGCGGATGTTCGCTCCGCGCCGTCATGGTTTTCGCTAAGCGTGCTACTGACGCCTGGTGCACCCGCGGCGACGGCATCAGGGACGATATCGTGAGTGTGCCCGGGATTTCTCTACGGCGGCGGATGTTCGCTCCGCGCGGTTGTGGTTTTCGCTAAGCGTGCTACTGACGCCTGGTGCACCCGCGGCGACGGCATCAGGGACGACATCGTGAGTGTGCCCGGGATTTCTCTACGGCGGCGGATGTTCGCTCCGCGCGGTTGTGGTTTTCGCTAAGCGTGCTACTGACGCCTGGTGCACCCGCGGCGACGGCATCAGGGACGACATCGTGAGTGTGCCCGGGATTTCTCTACGGCGGTGGATGTTCGGTCTGCGCGGTTGTGGTTTTCGCTAAGCGTGCTACTGACGCCTGGTGCACCTGCGGCGACGGTATCAGGGACGACATCGTGAGTGTGCCCAAGATTTTTCAAGGGACGCGGATGTTCTCTCCGCGCCGTCATGGTTTTCGCTAAGCGTGCTACTGACGCCTGGTGCACCCGCGGCGACGGCATCAGGGACGACATCGTGAGTGTGCCCGGGATTTCTCTACGGCGGCGGATGTTCGGTCTGCGCGGTTGTGGTTTTCGCTAAGCGTGCTACTGACGCCTGGTGCACCCGCGGCGACGGCATCAGGGACGACATCGTGAGTGTGCCCGGGATTTCTCTACGGCGGTGGATGTTCGGTCTGCGCGGTTGTGGTTTTCGCTAAGCGTGCTACTGACGCCTGGTGCACCCGCGGCGACGGTATCAGGGACGACATCGCGAGTGTGCCCAAGATTTTTCATGGGACGCGGATGTTCGCTCCGCGCCGTCATGGTTTTCGCTAAGCGTGCTACTGACGCCTGGTGCACCCGCGGCGACGGCATCAGGGACGATATCGTGAGTGTGCCCGGGATTTCTCTACGGCGGCGGATGTTCGCTCCGCGCGGTTGTGGTTTTCGCTAAGCGTGCTACTGACGCCTGGTGCACCCGCGGCGACGGCATCAGGGACGACATCGTGAGTGTGCCCGGGATTTCTCTACGGCGGCGGATGTTCGCTCCGCGCGGTTGTGGTTTTCGCTAAGCGTGCTACTGACGCCTGGTGCACCCGCGGCGACGGCATCAGGGACGACATCGTGAGTGTGCCCGGGATTTCTCTACGGCGGCGGATGTTCGGTCTGCGCGGTTGTGGTTTTCGCTAAGCGTGCTACTGACGCCTGGTGCACCCGCGGCGACGGCATCAGGGACGACATCGTGAGTGTGCCCGGGATTTCTCTACGGCGGCGGATGTTCGGTCTGCGCGGTTGTGGTTTTCGCTAAGCGTGCTACTGACGCCTGGTGCACCCGCGGCGACGGCATCAGGGACGACATCGTGAGTGTGCCCGGGATTTCTCTACGGCGGCGGATGTTCGGTCTGCGCGGTTGTGGTTTTCGCTAAGCGTGCTACTGACGCCTGGGGCACCCGCGGCGACGGTATCAGGGACGACATCGTGAGTGTGCCCAAGATTTTTCAAGGGAGGTGGATGTTCGCTCCGCGCGGTTGTGGTTTTCGCTAAGCGTGCTACTGACGCCTGGTGCACCCGCGGCGACGGCATCAGGGACGACATCGTGAGTGTGCCCGGGATTTCTCTACGGCGGCGGATGTTCGCTCCGCGCGGTTGTGGTTTTCGCTAAGCGTGCTACTGACGCCTGGTGCACCCGCGGCGACGGCATCAGGGACGACATCGCGAGTGTGCCCAAGATTTTTCAAGGGACGCGGATGTTCGCTCCGCGCCGTCATGGTTTTCGCTAAGCGTGCTACTGACGCCTGGTGCACCCGCGGCGACGGCATCAGGGACGACATCGTGAGTGTGCCCGGGATTTCTCTACGGCGGCGGATGTTCGCTCCGCGCGGTTGTGGTTTTCGATAAGCGTGCTACTGACGCCTGGTGCACCCGCGGCGACGGCATCAGGGACGACATCGTGAGTGTGCCCGGGATTTCTCTACGGCGGCGGATGTTCGCTCCGCGCGGTTGTGGTTTTCGCTAAGCGTGCTACTGACGCCTGGTGCACCCGCGGCGACGGCATCAGGGACGACATCGCGAGTGTGCCCAAGATTTTTCAAGGGACGCGGATGTTCACTCCGCGCCGTCATGGTTTTCGCTAAGCGTGCTACTGACGCCTGGTGCACCCGCGGCGACGGCATCAGGGACGACATCGTGAGTGTGCCCAAGATTTTTCAAGGGAGGTGGATGTTCGCTCCGCGCGGTTGTGGTTTTCGCTAAGCGTGCTACTGATGCCTGGTGCACCCGCGGCGACGGCATCAGGGACGACATCGTGAGTGTGCCCGGGATTTCTCTACGGCGGCGGATGTTCGGTCTGCGCGGTTGTGGTTTCAGCTAAGCGTGCTACTGACGCCTGGTGCACCCGCGGCGACGGCATCAGGGACGACATCGTGAGTGTGCCCGGCATTTCTCTACGGCGCCGGATGTTCGGTCTGCGCGGTTGTGGTTTTCGCTAAGCGTGCTACTGACGCCTGGTGCACCCGCGGCGACGGCATCAGGGACGACATCGTGAGTGTGCCCGGGATTTCTCTACGGCGGCGGATGTTCGGTCTGCGCGGTTGTGGTTTTCGCTAAGCGTGCTACTGACGCCTGGTGCACCCGCGGCGACGGTATCAGGGACGACATCGTGAGTGTGCCCAAGATTTTTCAAGGGAGGTGGATGTTCGCTCCGCGCGGTTGTGGTTTTCGCTAAGCGTGCTACTGACGCCTGGTGCACCCGCGGCGACGGCATCAGGGACGACATCGTGAGTGTGCCCGGGATTTCTCTACGGCGGCGGATGTTCGCTCCGCGCGGTTGTGGTTTTCGCTAAGCGTGCTACTGACGCCTGGTGCACCCGCGGCGACGGCATCAGGGACGACATCGCGAGTGTGCCCAAGATTTTTCAAGGGACGCGGATGTTCGCTCCGCGCCGTCATGGTTTTCGCTAAGCGTGCTACTGACGCCTGGTGCACCCGCGGCGACGGCATCAGGGACGACATCGTGAGTGTGCCCGGGATTTCTCTACGGCGGCGGATGTTCGGTCTGCGCGGTTGTGGTTTTCGCTAAGCGTGCTACTGACGCCTGGTGCACCCGCGGCGACGGTATCAGGGACGACATCGTGAGTGTGCCCAAGATTTTTCAAGGGAGGTGGATGTTAGCTCCGCGCGGTTGTGGTTTTCGCTAAGCGTGCTACTGACGCCTGGTGCACCCGCGGCGACGGCATCAGGGACGACATCGTGTGTGTGCCCGGGATTTCTCTACGGCGGCGGATGTTCGCTCCGCGCGGTCGTGGTTTTCGCTAAGCGTGCTACTGACGCCTGGTGCACCCGCGGCGACGGCATCAGGGACGACATCGTATGTGTGCCCGGGATTTCTCTACGGCGGCGGATGTTCGCTCTGCGCGGTTGTGGTTTTCGCTAAGCGTGCTACTGACGCCTGGTGCACCCGCGGCGACGGCATCAGGGACGACATCGTAAGTGTGCCCGGGATTTCTCTACGGCGGCGGATGCTCGCTCTGCGCGGTCGTGGTTTTCGCTAAGCGTGCTACTGACGCCTGGTGCACCCGCGGCGACGGCATCAGGGGCGACATCGTGAGTGTGCCCAAGATTTTTTAAGGGAGGTGGATGTTCGCTCCGCGCGGTTGTGGTTTTCGCTAAGCGTGCTACTGACGCCTGGTGCACCCGCGGCGACGGCATCAGGGACGACATCGTGAGTGTGCCCGGGATTTCTCTACGGCGGCGGATGTTCGCTCTGCGCGGTCGTGGTTTTCGCTAAGCGTGCTACTGACGCCTGGTGCACCCGCGGCGACGGCATCAGGGACGACATCGCGAGTGTGCCCAAGATTTTTCAAGGGACGCGGATATTCACTCCGCGCCGTCATGGTTTTCGCTAAGCGTGCTACTGACGCCTGGTGCACCCGCGGCGACGGCATCAGGGACGACATCGTGAGTGTGCCCAAGATTTTTCAAGGGAGGTGGATGTTCGCTCCGCGCGGTTGTGGTTTTCGCTAAGCGTGCTACTGACGCCTGGTGCACCCGCGGCGACGGCATCAGGGACGACATCGTGAGTGTGCCCGGGATTTCTCTACGGCGGCGGATGTTCGCTCTGCGTGGTCGTGGTTTTCGCTAAGCGTGCTACTGACGCCTGGTGCACCCGCGGCGACGGCATCAGGGACGACATCGTGAGTGTGCCCGGGATTTCTCTACGGCGGCGGATGTTCGCTCCGCGCGGTCGTGGTTTTCGCTAAGCGTGCTACTGACGCCTGGTGCACCCGCGGCGACGGCATCAGGGGCGACATCGTGAGTGTGCCCGGGATTTCTCTACGGCGGCGGATGTTCGCTCCGCGCGGTCGTGGTTTTCGCTAAGCGTGCTACTGACGCCTGGTGCACCCGCGGCGACGGCATCAGGGACGACATCGTGAGTGTGCCCGGGATTTCTCTACGGCGGCGGATGTTCGCTCCGCGCGGTTGTGGTTTTCGCTAAGCGTGCTACTGACGCCTGGTGCACCCGCGGCGACGGCATCAGGGACGACATCGTGAGTGTGCCCGCGATTTCTCTACGGCGGCGGATGTTCGCTCCGCGCGGTCGTGGTTTTCGGTAAGCGTGCTACTGACGCCCGGTGCACCCGCGGCGACGGCATCAGGGACGACATCGTGAGTGTGCCTGGGATTTCTCTACGGCGGCGGATGTTCGCTCCGCGCGGTTGTGGTTTTCGCTAAGCGTGTTACTGATGCCTGGTGCACCCGCGGTGACGGCATCAGGGACGACATCGTGAGTGTGCCGGGGATTTCTCTACGGCGGCGGATGTTCGCTCCGCGCGGTCGTGGTTTTCGCTAAGCGTGCTACTGACGCCTGGTGCACCCGCGGCGACGGCATCAGGGACGACATCGCGAGTGTGCCCAAGATTTTTCAAGGGACGCGGATGATCGCTCCGCGCCGTCATGGTTTTCGCTAAGCGTGCTACTGACGCCTGGTGCACCCGCGGCGACGGCATCAGGGACGACATCGTGAGTGTGCCCGGGATTTCTCTACGGCGGCGGATGTTCGCTCCGCGCGGTTGTGGTTTTCGCTAAGCGTGCTACTGACGCCTGGTGCACCCGCGGCGACGGCATCAGGGACGACATCGTGAGTGTGCCCGGGATTTCTCTACGGCGGCGGATGTTCGCTCCGCGCGGTTGTGGTTTTCGCTAAGCGTGCTACTGACGCCTGGTGCACCCGCGGCGACGGCATCAGGGACGACATCGCGAGTGTGCCCAAGATTTTTCAAGGGACGCGGATGTTCGCTCCGCGCCGTCATGGTTTTCGCTAAGCGTGCTACTGATGCCTGGTGCACCCGCGGCGACGGCATCAGGGACGACATCGTGAGTGTGCCCGGGATTTCTCTACGGCGGCGGATGTTCGGTCTGCGCGGTTGTGGTTTTCGCTAAGCGTGCTACTGACGCCTGGTGCACCCGCGGCGACGGCATCAGGGACGACATCGTGAGTGTGCCCGGGATTTCTCTACGGCGGCGGATGTTCGGTCTGCGCGGTTGTGGTTTTCGCTAAGCGTGCTACTGACGCCTGGTGCACCCGCGGCGACGGTATCAGGGACGACATCGTGAGTGTGCCCAAGATTTTTCAAGGGAGGTGGATGTTCGCTCCGCGCGGTTGTGGTTTTCGCTAAGCGTGCTACTGACGCCTGGTGCACCCGCGGCGACGGCATCAGGGACGACATCGTGAGTGTGCCCGGGATTTCTCTACGGCGGCGGATGTTCGCTCCGCGCGGTTGTGGTTTTCGCTAAGCGTGCTACTGACGCCTGGTGCACCCGCGGCGACGGCATCAGGGACGACATCGCGAGTGTGCCCAAGATTTTTCAAGGGACGCGGATGTTCGCTCCGCGCCGTCATGGTTTTCGCTAAGCGTGCTACTGACGCCTGGTGCACCCGCGGCGACGGCATCAGGGACGACATCGTGAGTGTGCCCGGGATTTCTCTACGGCGGCGGATGTTCGCTCCGCGCGGTCGTGGTTTTCGTTAAGCGTGCTACTGACGCCTGGTGCACCCGCGGCGACGGCATCAGGGACGACATCGTGTGTGTGCCCGGGATTTCTCTACGGCGGCGGATGTTCGCTCCGCGCGGTCGTGGTTTTCGCTAAGCGTGCTACTGACGCCTGGTGCACCCGCGGCGACGGCATCAGGGACGACATCGTATGTGTGCCCGGAATTTCTCTACGGCGGCGGATGTTCGCTCTGCGCGGTCGTGGTTTTCGCTAAGCGTGCTACTGACGCCTGGTGCACCCGCGGCGACGGCATCAGGGACGACATCGTGAGTGTGCCCGGGATTTCTCTACGGCGGCGGATGTTCGCTCCGCGCGGTTGTGGTTTTCGCTAAGCGTGCTACTGACGCCTGGTGCACCCGCGGCGACGGCATCAGGGACGACATCGTATGTGTGCCCGGAATTTCTCTACGGCGGCGGATGTTCGCTCTGCGCGGTCGTGGTTTTCGCTAAGCGTGCTACTGACGCCTGGTGCACCCGCGGCGACGGCATCAGGGACGACATCGTGAGTGTGCCCGGAATTTCTCTACGGCGGCGGATGTTCGCTCTGCGCGGTCGTGGTTTTCGCTAAGCGTGCTACTGACGCCTGGTGCACCCGTGGCGACGGCATCAGGGACGACATCGTGAGTGTGCCCGGGATTTCTCTACGGCGGCGGATGTTCGCTCCGCGCGGTTGTGGTTTTCGCTAAGCGTGCTACTGGCGCCTGGTGCACCCGCGGCGACGGCATCAGGGACGACATCACGAGTGTGCCCAAGATTTTTCAAGGGACGCGGATGTTCGCTCCGTGCCGTCATGGTTTTCGCTAAGCGTGCTACTGACGCCTGGTGCACCCGCGGCGACGGCATCAGGGACGACATCGTGGGTGTGCCCGGGATTTCTCTACGGCGGCGGATGTTCGGTCTGCGCGGTTGTGGTTTTCGCTAAGCGTGCTACTGACGCCTGGTGCACCCGCGGCGACGGCATCAGGGACGACATCGTGAGTGTGCCCGGGATTTCTCTACTGCGGCGGATGTTCGGTCTGCGCGGTTGTGGTTTTCGCTAAGCGTGCTACTGACGCCTGGTGCACCCGCGGCGACGGCATCAGGGACGACATCGTGAGTGTGCCCGGGATTTCTCTACGGCGGCGGATGTTCGGTCTGCGCGGTTGTGGTTTTCGCTAAGCGTGCTACTGACGCCTGGTGCACCCGCGGCGACGGTATCAGGGACGACATCGTGAGTGTGCCCAAGATTTTTCAAGGGAGGTGGATGTTCGCTCCGCGCGGTTGTGGTTTTCGCTAAGCGTGCTACTGACGCCTGGTGCACCCGCGGCGAGGGCATCAGGGACGACATCGTGAGTGTGCCCGGGATTTCTCTACGGCGGCGGATGTTCGCTCCGCGCGGTTGTGGTTTTCGCTAAGCGTGCTACTGACGCCTGGTGCACCCGCGGCGACGGCATCAGGGACGACATCGCGAGTGTGCCCAAGATTTTTCAAGGGACGCGGATGATCGCTCCGCGCCGTCATGGTTTTCGCTAAGCGTGCTACTGACGCCTGGTGCACCCGCGGCGACGGCATCAGGGACGACATCGTGAGTGTGCCCGGGATTTCTCTACGGCGGCGGATGTTCGCTCCGCGCGGTTGTGGTTTTCGCTAAGCGTGCTACTGACGCCTGGTGCACCCGCGGCGACGGCATCAGGGACGACATCGTGAGTGTGCCCGGGATTTCTCTACGGCGGCGGATGTTCGCTCCGCGCGGTTGTGGTTTTCGCTAAGCGTGCTACTGACGCCTGGTGCACCCGCGGCGACGGCATCAGGGACGACATCGTGTGTGTGCCCGGGATTTCTCTACGGCGGCGGATGTTCGCTCCGCGCGGTCGTGGTTTTCGCTAAGCGTGCTACTGACGCCTGGTGCACCCGCGGCGACGGCATCAGGGACGACATCGCGAGTGTGCCCAAGATTTTTCAAGGGACGCGGATGTTCGCTCCGCGCCGTCATGGTTTTCGCTAAGCGTGCTACTGACGCCTGGTGCACCCGCGGCGACGGCATCAGGGACGACATCGTGAGTGTGCCCGGGATTTCTCTACGGCGGCGGATGTTCGGTCTGCGCGGTTGTGGTTTTCGCTAAGCGTGCTACTGACGCCTGGTGCACCCGCGGCGACGGTATCAGGGACGACATCGTGAGTGTGCCCAAGATTTTTCAAGGGAGGTGGATGTTCGCTCCGCGCGGTTGTGGTTTTCGCTAAGCGTGCTACTGACGCCTGGTGCACCCGCGGCGACGGCATCAGGGACGACATCGTGTGTGTGCCCGGGATTTCTCTATGGCGGCGGATGTTCGCTCCGCGCGGTCGTGGTTTTCGCTAAGCGTGCTACTGACGCCTGGTGCACCCGCGGCGACGGCATCAGGGACGACATCGTGAGTGTGCCCGTAATTTCTCTACGGCGGCGGATGTTCGCTCTGCGCGGTTGTGGTTTTCGCTAAGCGTGCTACTGACGCCTGGTGCACCCGCGGCGACGGCATCAGGGACGACATCGTGAGTGTGCCCAAGATTTTTCGAGGGAGGTGGATGTTCGCTCCGCGCTTTTGTGGTTTTCGCTAAGCGTGCTACTGACGCCTGGTGCACCCGCGGCGACGGCATCAGGGACGACATCGTGAGTGTGCCCGGAATTTCTCTATGGCGGCGGATGTTCGCTCTGCGCGGTCGTGGTTTTCGCTAAGCGTGCTACTGACGCCTGGTGCACCCGCGGCGACGGCATCAGGGACGACATCGTAAGTGTGCCCGGGATTTCTCTACGGCGGCGGATGTTCGCTCTGCGCGGTCGTGGTTTTCGCTAAGCGTGCTACTGACGCCTGGTGCACCCGCGGCGACGGCATCAGGGGCGACATCGTGAGTGTGCCCAAGATTTTTTAAGGGAGGTGGATGTTCGCTCCGCGCGGTTGTGGTTTTCGCTAAGCGTGCTACTGACGCCTGGTGCACCCGCGGCGACGGCATCAGGGACGACATCGCGAGTGTGCCCAAGATTTTTCAAGGGACGCGGATATTCGCTCCGCGCCGTCATGGTTTTCGCTAAGCGTGCTACTGACGCCTGGTGCACCCGCGGCGACGGCATCAGGGACGACATCGTGAGTGTGCCCAAGATTTTTCAAGGGAGGTGGATGTTCGCTCCGCGCGGTTGTGGTTTTCGCTAAGCGTGCTACTGACGCCTGGTGCACCCGCGGCGACGGCATCAGGGACGACATCGTGAGTGTGCCCGGGATTTCTCTACGGCGGCGGATGTTCGTTCTGCGCGGTCGTGGTTTTCGCTAAGCGTGCTACTGACGCCTAGTGCACCCGCGGCGACGGCATCAGGGACGACATCGTGAGTGTGCCCGGGATTTCTCTACGGCGGCGGATGTTCGCTCCGCGCGGTCGTGGTTTTCGCTAAGCGTGCTACTGACGCCTGGTGCACCCGCGGCGACGGCATCAGGGGCGACATCGTGAGTGTGCCCGGGATTTCTCTACGGCGGCGGATGTTCGCTCCGCGCGGTCGTGGTTTTCGCTAAGCGTGCTACTGACGCCTGGTGCACCCGCGGCGACGGCATCAGGGACGACATCGTGAGTGTGCCCGGGATTTCTCTACGGCGGCGGATGTTCGCTCCGCGCGGTTGTGGTTTTCGCTAAGCGTGCTACTGACGCCTGGTGCACCCGCGGCGACGGCATCAGGGACGACATCGTGAGTGTGCCCGCGATTTCTCTACGGCGGCGGATGTTCGCTCCGCGCGGTCGTGGTTTTCGGTAAGCGTGCTACTGACGCCTGGTGCACCCGCGGCGACGGCATCAGGGACGACATCGTGAGTGTGCCTGGGATTTCTCTACGGCGGCGGATGTTCGCTCCGCGCGGTTGTGGTTTTCGCTAAGCGTGCTACTGATGCCTGGTGCACCCGCGGTGACGGCATCAGAGACGACATCGTGAGTGTGCCCGGGATTTCTCTACGGCGGCGGATGTTCGCTCCGCGCGGTTGTGGTTTTCGCTAAGCGTGCTACTGACGCCTGGTGCACCCGCGGCGACTGCATCAGGGACGACATCGTGAGTGTGCCCGGGATTTCTCTACGGCGGCGGATGTTCGCTCCGCGCGGTTGTGGTTTTCGCTAACCGTGCTACTGACGCCTGGTGCACCCGCGGCGACGGCATCAGGGACGACATCGTGAGTGCGCCCGGGATTTCTCTACGGCGGCGGATGTTCGCTCCGCGAGGTCGTGGTTTTCGCTAAGCGTGCTACTGACGCCTGGTGCACCCGCGGCGACGGCATCAGGGACGACATCGTGAGTGTGCCCGGGATTTCTCTACGGCGGCGGATGTTCGCTCCGCGCGGTCGTGGTTTTCGCTAAGCGTGCTACTGACGCCTGGTGCACCCGCGGCGACGGCATCAGGGACGACATCGTGAGTGTGCCCGGGATTTCTTCACGGCGGCGGATGTTCGCTCCGCGCGGTTGTGGTTTTCGCTAAGCGTGCTACTGACGCCTGGTGCACCCGCGGCGACGGCATCAGGGACGACATCGTGAGTGTGCCCGGGATTTCTCTACGGCGGCGGATGTTCGCTCCGCGCGGTCGTGGTTTTCGCTAAGCGTGCTACTGACGCCTGGTGCACCCGCGGCGACGGCATCAGGGACGACATCGTGAGTGTGCCCGGGATTTCTCTACGGCGGCGGATGTTCGCTCCGCGCGGTTGTGGTTTTCGCTAAGCGTGCTACTGACGCCTGGTGCACCCGCGGCGACGGCATCAGGGACGACATCGCGAGTGTGCCCAAGATTTTTCAAGGGACGCGGATATTCGCTCCGCGCCGTCATGGTTTTCGCTAAGCGTGCTACTGACGCCTGGTGCACCCGCGGCGACGGCATCAGGGACGACATCGTGAGTGTGCCCAAGATTTTTCAAGGGAGGTGGATGTTCGCTCCGCGCGGTTGTGGTTTTCGCTAAGCGTGCTACTGACGCCTGGTGCACCCGCGGCGACGGCATCAGGGACGACATCGTGAGTGTGCCCGGGATTTCTCTACGGCGGCGGATGTTCGTTCTGCGCGGTCGTGGTTTTCGCTAAGCGTGCTACTGACGCCTAGTGCACCCGCGGCGACGGCATCAGGGACGACATCGTGAGTGTGCCCGGGATTTCTCTACGGCGGCGGATGTTCGCTCCGCGCGGTCGTGGTTTTCGCTAAGCGTGCTACTGACGCCTGGTGCACCCGCGGCGACGGCATCAGGGGCGACATCGTGAGTGTGCCCGGGATTTCTCTACGGCGGCGGATGTTCGCTCCGCGCGGTCGTGGTTTTCGCTAAGCGTGCTACTGACGCCTGGTGCACCCGCGGCGACGGCATCAGGGACGACATCGTGAGTGTGCCCGGGATTTCTCTACGGCGGCGGATGTTCGCTCCGCGCGGTTGTGGTTTTCGCTAAGCGTGCTACTGACGCCTGGTGCACCCGCGGCGACGGCATCAGGGACGACATCGTGAGTGTGCCCGCGATTTCTCTACGGCGGCGGATGTTCGCTCCGCGCGGTCGTGGTTTTCGGTAAGCGTGCTACTGACGCCTGGTGCACCCGCGGCGACGGCATCAGGGACGACATCGTGAGTGTGCCTGGGATTTCTCTACGGCGGCGGATGTTCGCTCCGCGCGGTTGTGGTTTTCGCTAAGCGTGCTACTGATGCCTGGTGCACCCGCGGTGACGGCATCAGAGACGACATCGTGAGTGTGCCCGGGATTTCTCTACGGCGGCGGATGTTCGCTCCGCGCGGTTGTGGTTTTCGCTAAGCGTGCTACTGACGCCTGGTGCACCCGCGGCGACTGCATCAGGGACGACATCGTGAGTGTGCCCGGGATTTCTCTACGGCGGCGGATGTTCGCTCCGCGCGGTTGTGGTTTTCGCTAACCGTGCTACTGACGCCTGGTGCACCCGCGGCGACGGCATCAGGGACGACATCGTGAGTGCGCCCGGGATTTCTCTACGGCGGCGGATGTTCGCTCCGCGAGGTCGTGGTTTTCGCTAAGCGTGCTACTGACGCCTGGTGCACCCGCGGCGACGGCATCAGGGACGACATCGTGAGTGTGCCCGGGATTTCTCTACGGCGGCGGATGTTCGCTCCGCGCGGTCGTGGTTTTCGCTAAGCGTGCTACTGACGCCTGGTGCACCCGCGGCGACGGCATCAGGGACGACATCGTGAGTGTGCCCGGGATTTCTTCACGGCGGCGGATGTTCGCTCCGCGCGGTTGTGGTTTTCGCTAAGCGTGCTACTGACGCCTGGTGCACCCGCGGCGACGGCATCAGGGACGACATCGTGAGTGTGCCCGGGATTTCTCTACGGCGGCGGATGTTCGCTCCGCGCGGTCGTGGTTTTCGCTAAGCGTGCTACTGACGCCTGGTGCACCCGCGGCGACGGCATCAGGGACGACATCGTGAGTGTGCCCGGGATTTCTCTACGGCGGCGGATGTTCGCTCCGCGCGGTTGTGGTTTTCGCTAAGCGTGCTACTGACGCCTGGTGCACCCGTGGCGACGGCATCAGCGACGACATCGTGAGTGTGCCCGGGATTTCTCTACGGCGGCGGAAGTTCGCTCGCGCGGTTGTGGTTTTCGCTAAGCGTGCTACTGACGCCTGGTGCACCCGCGGCAACGGCATCAGGGACGACATCGTGAGTGTGCCCGGGATTTCTCTACGGCGGCGGATGTTCGCTCCGCGCGGTTGTGGTTTTCGCTAAGCGTGCTACTGACGCCTGGTGCACCCGCGGCGACGGCATCAGGGACGACATCGTGAGTGTGCCCGGGATTTCTCTACGGCGGCGGATGTTCGCTCCGCGCGGTTGTGTTTTTCGCTAAGCGTGCTACTGACGCCTGGTGCACCCGCGGCAACGGCATCAGGGACGACATCGTGAGTGTGCCCGGGATTTCACTACGGCGGCGGATGTTCGCTCCACGCGGTTGTGGTTTTCGCTAAGCGTGCTACTGACGCCTGGTGCACCCGCGGCGACGGCATCAGGGGCGACATCGTGAGTGTGCCCCGGATTTCTCTACGGCGGCGGAAGTTCGCTCCGCGCGGTTGTGGTTTTCGCTAAGCGTGCTACTGACGCCTGGTGCACCCGCGGCAACGGCATCAGGGACGACATCGTGAGTGTGCCCGGGATTTCTCTACGGCGGCGGATGTTCGCTCCGCGCGGTTGTGGTTTTCGCTAAGCGTGCTACTGACGCCTGGTGCACCCGCGGCGACGGCATCAGGGACGACATCGTGAGTGTGCCCGGGATTTCTTTACGGCGGCGGATGTTTGCTCCGCGCGGTTGTGGTTTTCGCTACGCGTGCTACTGACGCCTGGTGCACCCGCGGCGACGGCATCAGGGACGACATCGTGAGTGTGCCCGGGATTTCTCTACGGCGGCGGATGTTCGCTCCGCGCGGTTGTGGTTTTCGCTAAGCGTGCTACTGACGCCTGGTGCACCCGCGGCAACGGCATCAGGGACGACATCGTGAGTGTGCCCGGGATTTCTCTACGGCGGCGGATGTTCGCTCCGCGCGGTTGTGGTTTTCGCTAAGCGTGCTACTGACGCATGGTGCACCCGCGGCGACGGCATCAGGGACGACATCGTGAGTGTGCCCGGGATTTCTCTACGGCGGCGGATGTTCGCTCCGCGCAGTTGTGGTTTTCGCTAAGCGTGCTACTGACGCCTGGTGCACCCGCGGCGACGGCATCAGCGACGACATCGTGAGTGTGCCCGGGATTTCTCTACGGCGGCGGAAGTTCGCTCCGCGCGGTTGTGGTTTTCGCTAAGCGTGCTACTGACGCCTGGTGCACCCGCGGCAACGGCATCAGGGACGACATCGTGAGTGTGCCCGGGATTTCTCTACGGCGGCGGATGTTCGCTCCGCGCGGTCGTGGTTTTCGCTAAGCGTGCTACTGACGCCTGGTGCACCCGCGGCGACGGCATCAGGGACGACATCGTGAGTGTGCCCGGGATTTCTCTACGGCGGCGGATGTTCGCTCCGCGCGGTCGTGGTTTTCGCTAAGCGTGCTACTGACGCCTGGTGCACCCGCGGCGACGGCATCAGGGTCGACATCGTGAGTGTGCCCGGGATTTCTCTACGGCGGCGGATGTTCGCTCCGCGCGGTCGTGGTTTTCGCTAAGCGTGCTACTGACGCCTGGTGCACCCGTGGCGACGGCATCAGGGACGACATCGTGAGTGTGCCCGGGATTTCTCTACGGCGGCGGATGTTCGCTCCGCGCGGTCGTGGTTTTCGCTAAGCGTGCTACTGACGCCTGGTGCACCCGCGGCGACGGCATCAGGGACGACATCGTGAGTGTGCCCGGGATTTCTCTACGGCGGCGGATGTTCGCTCCGCGCGGTCGTGGTTTTCGCTAAGCGTGCTACTGACGCCTGGTGCACCCGTGGCGACGGCATCAGGGTCGACATCGTGAGTGTGCCCGGGATTTCTCTACGGCGGCGGATGTTCGCTCCGCGCGGTCGTGGTTTTCGCTAAGCGTGCTACTGACGCCTGGTGCACCCGCGGCGACGGCATCAGGGACGACATCGTGAGTGTGCCCGGGATTTCTCTACGGCGGCGGATGTTCGCTCCGCGCGGTCGTGGTTTTCGCTAAGCGTGCTACTGACGCCTGGTGCACCCGCGGCGACGGCATCAGGGACGACATCGTGAGTGTGCCCGGGATTTCTCTACGGCGGCGGATGTTCGCTCCGCGCGGTCGTGGTTTTCGCTAAGCGTGCTACTGACGCCTGGTGCACCCGCGGCGACGGCATCAGCGACGACATCGTGAGTGTGCCCGGGATTTCTCTACGGCGGCGGAAGTTCGCTCCGCGCGGTTGTGGTTTTCGCTAAGCGTGCTACTGACGCCTGGTGCACCCGCGGCAACGGCATCAGGGACGACATCGTGAGTGTGCCCGGGATTTCTCTACGGCGGCGGATGTTCGCTCCGCGCGGTTGTGGTTTTCGCTAAGCGTGCTACTGACGCCTGGTGCACCCGCGGCCACGGCATCTGGGACGACATCGTGAGTGTGCCCGGGATTTCTCTACGGCGGCGGATGTTCGCTCCGCGCGGTCGTGGTTTTCGCTAAGCGTGCTACTGACGCCTGGTGCACCCGCGGCGACGGCATCAGCGACGACATCGTGGGTGTGCCCGGGATTTCTCTACGGCGGCGGAAGTTCGCTCCGCGCGGTTGTGGTTTTCGCTAAGCGTGCTACTGACGCCTGGTGCACCCGCGGCAACGGCATCAGGGACGACATCGTGAGTGTGCCCGGGATTTCTCTACGGCGGCGGATGTTCGCTCCGCGCGGTTGTGGTTTTCGCTAAGCGTGCTACTGACGCCTGGTGCACCCGCGGCGACGGCATCAGGGACGACATCGTGAGTGTGCCCGGGATTTCTCTACGGCGGCGAATGTTCGCTCCGCGCGGTCGTGGTTTTCGCTAAGCGTGCTACTGACGCCTGGTGCACCCGCGGCGACAGCATCAGGGACGACATCGTGAGTGTGCCCGGGATTTCTCTACGGCGGCGGATGTTCGCTCCGCGCGGTTGTGGTTTTCGCTAAGCGTGCTACTGACGCCTGGTGCACCCGCGGCGACGGCATCAGGGACGACATCGCGAGTGTGCCCAAGATTTTTCAAGGGACGCGGATGTTCGCTCCGCGCGGTTGTGGTTTTTGCTAAGCGTGCTACTGACGCCTGGTGCACCCGCGGCGACGGCATCAGGGACGACATCGCGAGTGTGCCCAAGATTTTTCAAGGGACGCGGATGTTCGCTCCGCGCGGTTGTGGTTTTTGCTAAGCGTGCTACTGACACCTGGTGCACCCGCGGCGACGGCATCAGGGACGACATCGCGAGTGTGCCCAAGATTTTTCAAGGGACGCGGATGTTCGCTCCGCGCCGTCATGTTTTCGCTAAGCGTGCTACTGACGCCTGGTGCACCCGCGGCGACGGCATCAGGGACGACATCGTGTGTGTGCCCGGGATTTCTCTACGGCGGCGGATGTTCGCTCTGCGCGGTTGTGGTTTTCGCTAAGCGTGCTACTGACGCCTGGTGCACCCGCGGCGACGGCATCAGGGACGACATCGTGAGTGTGCCCAAGAGTTTTCAAGGGAGGTGGATGTTCGCTCCGCGCGGTTGTGGTTTTCGCTAAGCGTGCTACTGACGCCTGGTGCACCCGCGGCGACGGCATCAGGGACGACATCGTGAGTGTGCCCGGAATTTCTCTACGGCGGCGGATGTTCGCTCTGCGCGGTCGTGGTTTTCGCTAAGCGTGCTACTGACGCCTGGTGCACCCGTGGCGACGGCATCAGGGACGACATCGTGAGTGTGCCCGGGATTTCTCTACGGCGGCGGATGTTCGCTCCGCGCGGTTGTGGTTTTCGCTAAGCGTGCTACTGACGCCTGGTGCACCCGCGGCGACGGCATCAGGGACGACATCGTGAGTGTGCCCGGGATTTCTCTACGGCGGCGGATGTTCGCTCCGCGCGGTCGTGGTTTTCGCTAAGCGTGCTACTGACGCCTGGTGCACCCGCGGCGACGGCATCAGGGACGACATCGTGAGTGTGCCCGGGATTTCTCTACGGCGGCGGATGTTCGCTCCGCGCGGTCGTGGTTTTCGCTAAGCGTGCTACTGACGCCTGGTGCACCCGCGGCGACGGCATCAGGGACGACATCGTGAGTGTGCCCGGGATTTCTCTACGGCGGCGGATGTTCGCTCCGCGCGGTCGTGGTTTTCGCTAAGCGTGCTACTGACGCCTGGTGCACCCGCGGCGACGGCATCAGGGACGACATCGTGAGTGTGCCCGGGATTTCTCTACGGCGGCGGATGTTCACTCCGCGCGGTCGTGGTTTTCGCTAAGCGTGCTACTGACGCCTGGTGCACCCGCGGCGACGGCATCAGCGACGACATCGTGAGTGTGCCCGGGATTTCTCTACGGCGGCGGAAGTTCGCTCCGCGCGGTTGTGGTTTTCGCTAAGCGTGCTACTGACGCCTGGTGCACCCGCGGCAACGGCATCAGGGACGACATCGTGAGTGTGCCCGGGATTTCTCTACGGCGGCGGATGTTCGCTCCGCGCGGTTGTGGTTTTCGCTAAGCGTGCTACTGACGCCTGGTGCACCCGCGGCGACGGCATCAGGGACGACATCGTGAGTGTGCCCGGGATTTCTCTACGGCGGCGAATGTTCGCTCCGCGCGGTCGTGGTTTTCGCTAAGCGTGCTACTGACGCCTGGTGCACCCGCGGCGACAGCATCAGGGACGACATCGTGAGTGTGCCCGGGATTTCTCTACGGCGGCGGATGTTCGCTCCGCGCGGTTGTGGTTTTCGCTAAGCGTGCTACTGACGCCTGTTGCACCCGCGGCGACGGCATCAGGGACGACATCGCGAGTGTGCCCAAGATTTTTCAAGGGACGCGGATGTTCGCTCCGCGCGGTTGTGGTTTTTGCTAAGCGTGCTACTGACGCCTGGTGCACCCGCGGCGACGGCATCAGGGACGACATCGCGAGTGTGCCCAAGATTTTTCAAGGGACGCGGATGTTCGCTCCGCGCGGTTGTGGTTTTTGCTAAGCGTGCTACTGACACCTGGTGCACCCGCGGCGACGGCATCAGGGACGACATCGCGAGTGTGCCCAAGATTTTTCAAGGGACGCGGATGTTCGCTCCGCGCCGTCATGTTTTCGCTAAGCGTGCTACTGACGCCTGGTGCACCCGCGGCGACGGCATCAGGGACGACATCGTGTGTGTGCCCGGGATTTCTCTACGGCGGCGGATGTTCGCTCTGCGCGGTTGTGGTTTTCGCTAAGCGTGCTACTGACGCCTGGTGCACCCGCGGCGACGGCATCAGGGACGACATCGTGAGTGTGCCCAAGAGTTTTCAAGGGAGGTGGATGTTCGCTCCGTGCGGTTGTGGTTTTCGCTAAGCGTGCTACTGACGCCTGGTGCACCCGCGGCGACGGCATCAGGGACGACATCGTGAGTGTGCCCGGAATTTCTCTACGGCGGCGGATGTTCGCTCTGCGCGGTCGTGGTTTTCGCTAAGCGTGCTACTGACGCCTGGTGCACCCGCGGCGACGGCATCAGGGACGACATCGTGAGTGTGCCCTGGATTTCTCTACGGCGGCGGATGTTCGCTCCGCGCGGTTGTGGTTTTCGCTAAGCGTGCTACTGACGCCTGGTGCACCCGCGGCGACGGCATCAGGGACGACATCGTGAGTGTGCCCGGGATTTCTCTACGGCGGCGGATGTTCGCTCCGCGCGGTTGTGGTTTTCGCTAAGCGTGCTACTGACGCCTGGTGCACCCGCGGCGACGGCATCAGGGACGACATCGCGAGTGTGCCCAAGATTTTTCAAGGGACGCGGATGTTCGCTCCGCGCCGTCATGGTTTTCCCTAAGCGTGCTACTGACGCCTGGTGCACCTGCGGCGACGGCATCAGGGACGACATCGTGAGTGTGCCCGGGATTTCTCTACGGCGGCGGAAGTTCGCTCCGCTCGGTTGTGGTTTTCGCTAAGCGTGCTACTGACGCCTGGTGCACCCGCGGCAACGGCATCAGGGACGACATCGTGAGTGTGCCCGGGATTTCTCTACGGCGGCGGATGTTCGCTCCGCGCGGTTGTGGTTTTCGCTAAGCGTGCTACTGACGCCTGGTGCACCCGCGGCGACGGCATCAGGGACGACATCGTGAGTGTGCCCGGGATTTCTCTACGGCGGCGGATGTTCGCTCCGCGCGGTCGTGGTTTTCGCTAAGCGTGCTACTGACGCCTGGTGCACCCGCGGCGACGGCATCAGCGACGACATCGTGAGTTTGCCCGGGATTTCTCTACGGCGGCGGAAGTTCGCTCCGCGCGGTTGTGGTTTTCGCTAAGCGTGCTACTGACGCCTGGTGCACCCGCGGCAACGGCATAAGGGACGACATCGTGAGTGTGCCCGGGATTTCTCTACGGCGGCGGATGTTCGCTCCGCGCGGTTGTGGTTTTCGCTAAGCGTGCTACTGACGCCTGGTGCACCCGCGGCGACGGCATCAGGGACGACATCGTGAGTGTGCCCGGGATTTCTCTACGGCGGCGGATGTTCGCTCCGCGCGGTTGTGGTTTTCGCTAAGCGTGCTACTGACGCCTGGTGCACCCGCGGCAACGGCATCAGGGACGACATCGTGAGTGTGCCCGGGATTTCTCTACGGCGGCGGATGTTCGCTCCGCGCGGTTGTGGTTTTCGCTAAGCGTGCTACTGACGCCTGGTGCACCCGCGGCGACGGCATCAGGGACGACATCGTGAGTGTGCCCGGGATTTCTCTACGGCGGCGACTGTTCGCTCCGCGCGGTCGTGGTTTTCGCTAAGCGTGCTACTGACGCCTGGTGCACCCGCGGCGACGGCATCAGGGACGACATCGTGAGTGTGCCCGGGATTTCTCTACGGCGGCGGATGTTCGCTCCGCGCGGTAGTGGTTTTCGCTAAGCGTGCTACTGACGCCTGGTGCACCCGCGGCGACGGCATCAGGGACGACATCGCGAGTGTGCCCAAGATTTTTCAAGGGACGCGGATGTTCGCTCCGCGCGGTTGTGGTTTTTGCTAAGCGTGCTACTGACGCCTGGTGCACCCGCGGCGACGGCATCAGGGACGACATCGCGAGTGTGCCCAAGATTTTTCAAGGGACGCGGATGTTCGCTCCGCGCGGTTGTGGTTTTTGCTAAGCGTGCTACTGACACCTGGTGCACCCGCGGCGACGGCATCAGGGACGACATCGCGAGTGTGCCCAAGATTTTTCAAGGGACGCGGATGTTCGCTCCGCGCCGTCATGTTTTCGCTAAGCGTGCTACTGACGCCTGGTGCACCCGCGGCGACGGCATCAGGGACGACATCGTGTGTGTGCCCGGGATTTCTCTACGGCGGCGGATGTTCGCTCTGCGCGGTTGTGGTTTTCGCTAAGCGTGCTACTGACGCCTGGTGCACCCGCGGCGACGGCATCAGGGACGACATCGTGAGTGTGCCCAAGAGTTTTCAAGGGAGGTGGATGTTCGCTCCGCGCGGTTGTGGTTTTCGCTAAGCGTGCTACTGACGCCTGGTGCACCCGCGGCGACGGCATCAGGGACGACATCGCGAGTGTGCCCAAGATTTTTCAAGGGACGCGGATGTTCGCTCCGCGCCGTCATGGTTTTCCCTAAGCGTGCTACTGACGCCTGGTGCACCCGCGGCGACGGCATCAGGGACGACATCGTGAGTGTGCCCGGGATTTCTCTACGGCGGCGGATGTTCGGTCTGCGCGGCTGTGGTTTTCGCTAAGCGTGCTACTGACGCCTGGTGCACCCGCGGCGACGGCATCAGGGACGACATCGTGAGTGTGCCCGGGATTTCTCTACGGCGGCGGATATTCGGTCTGCGCGGTTGTGGTTTTCGCTAAGCGTGCTACTGACGCCTGGTGCACCCGCGGCGACGGCATCAGGGACGACATCGTGAGTGTGCCCGGGATTTCTCTACGGCGGCGGATGTTCGGTCTGCGCGGTGTTGGTTTTCGCTAAGCGTGCTACTGACGCCTGGTGCACCCGCGGCGACGGTATCAGGGACGACATCGTGAGTGTGCCCAAGATTTTTCAAGGGAGGTGGATGTTCGCTCCGCGCTGTTGTGGTTTTCGCTAAGCGTGCTACTGACGCCTGGTGCACCCGCGGCGACGGCATCAGGGACGACATCGTGAGTGTGCCCGGGATTTCTCTACGGCGGCGGATGTTCGCTCCGCGCGGTTGTGGTTTTCGCTAAGCGTGCTACTGACGCCTGGTGCACCCGCGGCGACGGCATCAGGGACGACATCGTGAGTGTGCCCGGGATTTCTCTACGGCGGCGGATGTTCGCTCCGCGCGGTTGTGGTTTTCGCTAAGCGTGCTACTGACGCCTGGTGAACCCGCGGCGACGGCATCAGGGACGACATCGCGAGTGTGCCCAAGATTTTTCGAGGGACGCGGATGTTCGCTCCGCGCCGTCATGGTTTTCCCTAAGCGTGCTACTGACGCCTGGTGCACCCGCGGCGACGGCATCAGGGACGACATCTTGAGTGTGCCCGGGATTTCTCTACGGCGGCGGATGTTCGGTCTGCGCGGCTGTGGTTTTCGCTAAGCGTGCTACTGACGCCTGGTGCACCCGCGGCGACGGCATCAGGGACGACATCGTGAGTGTGCCCGGGATTTCTCTACGGCGGCGGATATTCGGTCTGCGCGGTTGTGGTTTTCGCTAAGCGTGCTACTGACGCCTGGTGCACCCGCGGCGACGGCATCAGGGACGACATCGTGAGTGTGCCCGGGATTTCTCTACGGCGGCGGATGTTCGGTCTGCGCGGTGTTGGTTTTCGCTAAGCGTGCTACTGACGCCTGGTGCACCCGCGGCGACGGTATCAGGGACGACATCGTGAGTGTGCCCAAGATTTTTCAAGGGAGGTGGATGTTCGCTCCGCGCGGTTGTGGTTTTCGCTAAGCGTGCTACTGACGCCTGGTGCACCCGCGGCGACGGCATCAGGGACGACATCGTGAGTGTGCCCGGGATTTCTCTACGGCGGCGGATGTTCGCTCCGCGCGGTTGTGGTTTTCGCTAAGCGTGCTACTGACGCCTGGTGCACCCGCGGCGACGGCATCAGGGACGACATCGCGAGTGTACCCAAGATTTTTCAAGGGACGCGGATGTTCGCTCCGCGCCGTCATGGTTTTCGCTAAGCGTGCTACTGACGCCTGGTGCACCCGCGGCGACGGCATCAGGGACGACATCGTGAGTGTGCCCGGGATTTCTCTACGGCGGCGGATGTTCGCTCCGCGCGGTTGTGGTTTTCGCTAAGCGTGCTACTGACGCCTGGTGCACCCGCGGCGACGGCATCAGGGACGACATCGTGAGTGTGCCCGGGATTTCTCTACGGCGGCGGATGTTCGCTCCGCGCGGTTGTGGTTTTCGCTAAGCGTGCTACTGACGCCTGGTGCACCCGCGGCGACGGCATCAGGGACGACATCGTGAGTGTGCCCGGGATTTCTCTACGGCGGCGGATGTTCGGTCTGCGCGGTTGTGGTTTTCGCTAAGCGTGCTACTGACGCCTGGTGCACCCGCGGCGACGGCATCAGGGACGACATCGTGAGTGTGCCCGGGATTTCTCTACGGCGGCGGATGTTCGGTCTGCGCGGTTGTGGTTTTCGCTAAGCGTGCTACTGACGCCTGGTGCACCCGCGGCGACGGCATCAGGGACGACATCGTGAGTGTGCCCGGGATTTCTCTACGGCGGCGGATGTTCGGTCTGCGCGGTTGTGGTTTTCGCTAAGCGTGCTACTGACGCCTGGTGCACCCGCGGCGACGGTATCAGGGACGACATCGCGAGTGTGCCCAAGATTTTTCATGGGACGCGGATGTTCGCTCCGCGCCGTCATGGTTTTCGCTAAGCGTGCTACTGACGCCTGGTGCACCCGCGGCGACGGCATCAGGGACGATATCGTGAGTGTGCCCGGGATTTCTCTACGGCGGCGGATGTTCGCTCCGCGCGGTTGTGGTTTTCGCTAAGCGTGCTACTGACGCCTGGTGCACCCGCGGCGACGGCATCAGGGACGACATCGTGAGTGTGCCCGGGATTTCTCTACGGCGGCGGATGTTCGCTCCGCGCGGTTGTGGTTTTCGCTAAGCGTGCTACTGACGCCTGGTGCACCCGCGGCGACGGCATCAGGGACGACATCGTGAGTGTGCCCGGGATTTCTCTACGGCGGTGGATGTTCGGTCTGCGCGGTTGTGGTTTTCGCTAAGCGTGCTACTGACGCCTGGTGCACCTGCGGCGACGGTATCAGGGACGACATCGTGAGTGTGCCCAAGATTTTTCAAGGGACGCGGATGTTCTCTCCGCGCCGTCATGGTTTTCGCTAAGCGTGCTACTGACGCCTGGTGCACCCGCGGCGACGGTATCAGGGACGACATCGCGAGTGTGCCCAAGATTTTTCATGGGACGCGGATGTTCGCTCCGCGCCGTCATGGTTTTCGCTAAGCGTGCTACTGACGCCTGGTGCACCCGCGGCGACGGCATCAGGGACGATATCGTGAGTGTGCCCGGGATTTCTCTACGGCGGCGGATGTTCGCTCCGCGCGGTTGTGGTTTTCGCTAAGCGTGCTACTGACGCCTGGTGCACCCGCGGCGACGGCATCAGGGACGACATCGTGAGTGTGCCCGGGATTTCTCTACGGCGGCGGATGTTCGCTCCGCGCGGTTGTGGTTTTCGCTAAGCGTGCTACTGACGCCTGGTGCACCCGCGGCGACGGCATCAGGGACGACATCGTGAGTGTGCCCGGGATTTCTCTACGGCGGCGGATGTTCGGTCTGCGCGGTTGTGGTTTTCGCTAAGCGTGCTACTGACGCCTGGTGCACCCGCGGCGACGGCATCAGGGACGACATCGTGAGTGTGCCCGGGATTTCTCTACGGCGGCGGATGTTCGGTCTGCGCGGTTGTGGTTTTCGCTAAGCGTGCTACTGACGCCTGGTGCACCCGCGGCGACGGCATCAGGGACGACATCGTGAGTGTGCCCGGGATTTCTCTACGGCGGCGGATGTTCGGTCTGCGCGGTTGTGGTTTTCGCTAAGCGTGCTACTGACGCCTGGGGCACCCGCGGCGACGGTATCAGGGACGACATCGTGAGTGTGCCCAAGATTTTTCAAGGGAGGTGGATGTTCGCTCCGCGCGGTTGTGGTTTTCGCTAAGCGTGCTACTGACGCCTGGTGCACCCGCGGCGACGGCATCAGGGACGACATCGTGAGTGTGCCCGGGATTTCTCTACGGCGGCGGATGTTCGCTCCGCGCGGTTGTGGTTTTCGCTAAGCGTGCTACTGACGCCTGGTGCACCCGCGGCGACGGCATCAGGGACGACATCGCGAGTGTGCCCAAGATTTTTCAAGGGACGCGGATGTTCGCTCCGCGCCGTCATGGTTTTCGCTAAGCGTGCTACTGACGCCTGGTGCACCCGCGGCGACGGCATCAGGGACGACATCGTGAGTGTGCCCGGGATTTCTCTACGGCGGCGGATGTTCGCTCCGCGCGGTTGTGGTTTTCGATAAGCGTGCTACTGACGCCTGGTGCACCCGCGGCGACGGCATCAGGGACGACATCGTGAGTGTGCCCGGGATTTCTCTACGGCGGCGGATGTTCGCTCCGCGCGGTTGTGGTTTTCGCTAAGCGTGCTACTGACGCCTGGTGCACCCGCGGCGACGGCATCAGGGACGACATCGCGAGTGTGCCCAAGATTTTTCAAGGGACGCGGATGTTCGCTCCGCGCCGTCATGGTTTTCGCTAAGCGTGCTACTGATGCCTGGTGCACCCGCGGCGACGGCATCAGGGACGACATCGTGAGTGTGCCCGGGATTTCTCTACGGCGGCGGATGTTCGGTCTGCGCGGTTGTGGTTTCAGCTAAGCGTGCTACTGACGCCTGGTGCACCCGCGGCGACGGCATCAGGGACGACATCGTGAGTGTGCCCGGCATTTCTCTACGGCGCCGGATGTTCGGTCTGCGCGGTTGTGGTTTTCGCTAAGCGTGCTACTGACGCCTGGTGCACCCGCGGCGACGGCATCAGGGACGACATCGTGAGTGTGCCCGGGATTTCTCTACGGCGGCGGATGTTCGGTCTGCGCGGTTGTGGTTTTCGCTAAGCGTGCTACTGACGCCTGGTGCACCCGCGGCGACGGTATCAGGGACGACATCGTGAGTGTGCCCAAGATTTTTCAAGGGAGGTGGATGTTCGCTCCGCGCGGTTGTGGTTTTCGCTAAGCGTGCTACTGACGCCTGGTGCACCCGCGGCGACGGCATCAGGGACGACATCGTGAGTGTGCCCGGGATTTCTCTACGGCGGCGGATGTTCGCTCCGCGCGGTTGTGGTTTTCGCTAAGCGTGCTACTGACGCCTGGTGCACCCGCGGCGACGGCATCAGGGACGACATCGCGAGTGTGCCCAAGATTTTTCAAGGGACGCGGATGTTCGCTCCGCGCCGTCATGGTTTTCGCTAAGCGTGCTACTGACGCCTGGTGCACCCGCGGCGACGGCATCAGGGACGACATCGTGAGTGTGCCCGGGATTTCTCTACGGCGGCGGATGTTCGGTCTGCGCGGTTGTGGTTTTCGCTAAGCGTGCTACTGACGCCTGGTGCACCCGCGGCGACGGTATCAGGGACGACATCGTGAGTGTGCCCAAGATTTTTCAAGGGAGGTGGATGTTAGCTCCGCGCGGTTGTGGTTTTCGCTAAGCGTGCTACTGACGCCTGGTGCACCCGCGGCGACGGCATCAGGGACGACATCGTGTGTGTGCCCGGGATTTCTCTACGGCGGCGGATGTTCGCTCCGCGCGGTCGTGGTTTTCGCTAAGCGTGCTACTGACGCCTGGTGCACCCGCGGCGACGGCATCAGGGACGACATCGTATGTGTGCCCGGGATTTCTCTACGGCGGCGGATGTTCGCTCTGCGCGGTTGTGGTTTTCGCTAAGCGTGCTACTGACGCCTGGTGCACCCGCGGCGACGGCATCAGGGACGACATCGTAAGTGTGCCCGGGATTTCTCTACGGCGGCGGATGCTCGCTCTGCGCGGTCGTGGTTTTCGCTAAGCGTGCTACTGACGCCTGGTGCACCCGCGGCGACGGCATCAGGGGCGACATCGTGAGTGTGCCCAAGATTTTTTAAGGGAGGTGGATGTTCGCTCCGCGCGGTTGTGGTTTTCGCTAAGCGTGCTACTGACGCCTGGTGCACCCGCGGCGACGGCATCAGGGACGACATCGTGAGTGTGCCCGGGATTTCTCTACGGCGGCGGATGTTCGCTCTGCGCGGTCGTGGTTTTCGCTAAGCGTGCTACTGACGCCTGGTGCACCCGCGGCGACGGCATCAGGGACGACATCGCGAGTGTGCCCAAGATTTTTCAAGGGACGCGGATATTCACTCCGCGCCGTCATGGTTTTCGCTAAGCGTGCTACTGACGCCTGGTGCACCCGCGGCGACGGCATCAGGGACGACATCGTGAGTGTGCCCAAGATTTTTCAAGGGAGGTGGATGTTCGCTCCGCGCGGTTGTGGTTTTCGCTAAGCGTGCTACTGACGCCTGGTGCACCCGCGGCGACGGCATCAGGGACGACATCGTGAGTGTGCCCGGGATTTCTCTACGGCGGCGGATGTTCGCTCTGCGTGGTCGTGGTTTTCGCTAAGCGTGCTACTGACGCCTGGTGCACCCGCGGCGACGGCATCAGGGACGACATCGTGAGTGTGCCCGGGATTTCTCTACGGCGGCGGATGTTCGCTCCGCGCGGTCGTGGTTTTCGCTAAGCGTGCTACTGACGCCTGGTGCACCCGCGGCGACGGCATCAGGGGCGACATCGTGAGTGTGCCCGGGATTTCTCTACGGCGGCGGATGTTCGCTCCGCGCGGTCATGGTTTTCGCTAAGCGTGCTACTGACGCCTGGTGCACCCGCGGCGACGGCATCAGGGACGACATCGTGAGTGTGCCCGGGATTTCTCTACGGCGGCGGATGTTCGCTCCGCGCGGTTGTGGTTTTCGCTAAGCGTGCTACTGACGCCTGGTGCACCCGCGGCGACGGCATCAGGGACGACATCGTGAGTGTGCCCGCGATTTCTCTACGGCGGCGGATGTTCGCTCCGCGCGGTCGTGGTTTTCGGTAAGCGTGCTACTGACGCCCGGTGCACCCGCGGCGACGGCATCAGGGACGACATCGTGAGTGTGCCTGGGATTTCTCTACGGCGGCGGATGTTCGCTCCGCGCGGTTGTGGTTTTCGCTAAGCGTGTTACTGATGCCTGGTGCACCCGCGGTGACGGCATCAGGGACGACATCGTGAGTGTGCCGGGGATTTCTCTACGGCGGCGGATGTTCGCTCCGCGCGGTCGTGGTTTTCGCTAAGCGTGCTACTGACGCCTGGTGCACCCGCGGCGACGGCATCAGGGACGACATCGTGAGTGTGCCCGGGATTTCTCTACGGCGGCGGATGTTCGCTCCGCGCGGTTGTGGTTTTCGCTAAGCGTGCTACTGACGCCTGGTGCACCCGCGGCGACGGCATCAGGGACGACATCGTGAGTGTGCCCGGGATTTCTCTACGGCGGCGGATGTTCGCTCCGCGCGGTCGTGGTTTTCCCTAAGCGTGCTACTGACGCCTGGTGCACCCGCGGCGACGGCATCAGGGACGACATCGTGAGTGTGCCCGGGATTTCTCTACGGCGGCGGATGTTCGCTCCGCGCGGTCGTGGTTTTCGCTAAGCGTGCTACTGACGCCTGGTGCACCCGCGGCGACGGCATCAGCGACGACATAGTGAGTGTGCCCGGGATTTCTCTACGGCGGCGGAAGTTCGCTCCGCGCGGTTGTGGTTTTCGCTAATCGTGCTACTGACGCCTGGTGCACCCGCGGCAACGGCATCAGGGGCGACATCGTGAGTGTGCCCGGGATTTCTCTACGGCGGCGGATGTTCGCTCCGCGCGGTTGTGGTTTTCGCTAAGCGTGCTACTGACGCCTGGTGCACCCGCGGCGACGGCATCAGGGACGACATCGTGAGTGTGCCCGGGATTTCTCTACGGCGGCGGATGTTCGCTCCGCGCGGTTGTGGTTTTCGCTAAGCGTGCTACTGACGCCTGGTGCACCCGCGGCGACGGCATCGGGGACGACATCGTGAGTGTGCCCGGGATTTCTCTACGGCGGCGGATGTTCGCTCCACGCGGTCGTGGTTTTCGCTAAGCGTGCTACTGACGCCTGGTGCACCCGCGGCGAAGGCATCAGGGACGACATCGTGAGTGTGCCCAAGATTTTTCAAGGGACGCGGATGTTCGCTCCGCGCGGTTGTGGTTTTTGCTAAGCGTGCTACTGACGCCTGGTGCACCCGCGGCGACGGCATCAGGGACGACATCGCGAGTGTGCCCAAGATTTTTCAAGGGACGCGGATGTTCGCTCCGCGCCGTCATGGTTTTCGCTAAGCGTGCTACTGACGCCTGGTGCACCCGCGGCGACGGCATCAGGGACGACATCGTACGTGTGCCCGGGATTTCTCTACGGCGGCGGATGTTCGCTCCGCGCGGTCGTGGTTTTCGCTAAGCGTGCTACTGACGCCTGGCGCACCCGCGGCGACGGCATCAGGGACGACATCGCGAGTGTGCCCAAGATTTTTCAAGGGACGCGGATGTTCGCTCCGCGCGGTTGTGGTTTTTGCTAAGCGTGCTACTGACGCCTGGTGCACCCGCGGCGACGGCATCAGGGACGACATCGCGAGTGTGCCCAAGATTTTTCAAGGGACGCGGATGTTCGCTCCGCGCCGTCATGGTTTTCGCTAAGCGTGCTACTGACGCCTGGTGCACCCGCGGCGACGGCATCAGGGACGACATCGTGTGTGTGCCCGGGATTTCTCTACGGCGGCGGATGTTCGCTCCGCGCGGTCGTGGTTTTCGCTAAGCGTGCTACTGACGCCTGGCGCACCCGCGGCGACGGCATCAGGGACGACATCGTACGTGTGCCCGGGATTTCTCTACGGCGGCGGATGTTCGCTCCGCGCGGTCGTGGTTTTCGCTAAGCGTGCTACTGACGCCTGGTGCACCCGCGGCGACGGCATCAGGGACGACATCGTAAGTGTGCCCGGGATTTCTCTACGGCGGCGGATGTTCGCTCTGCGCGGTCGTGGTTTTCGCTAAGCGTGCTACTGACGCCTGGTGCACCCGCGGCGACGGCATCAGGGGCGACATCGTGAGTGTGCCCAAGATTTTTTAAGGGAGGTGGATGTTCGCTCCGCGCGGTTGTGGTTTTCGCTAAGCGTGCTACTGACGCCTGGTGCACCCGCGGCGACGGCATCAGGGACGACATCGTGAGTGTGCCCGGGATTTCTCTACGGCGGCGGATGTTCGCTCTGCGCGGTCGTGGTTTTCGCTAAGCGTGCTACTGACGCCTGGTGCACCCGCGGCGACGGCATCAGGGACGACATCGCGAGTGTGCCCAAGATTTTTCAAGGGACGCGGATATTCGCTCCGCGCCGTCTTGGTTTTCGCTAAGCGTGCTACTGACGCCTGGTGCACCCGTGGCGACGGCATCAGGGACGACATCGTGAGTGTGCCCAAGATTTTTCAAGGGAGGTGGATGTTCGCTCCGCGCGGTTGTGGTTTTCGCTAAGCGTGCTACTGACGCCTGGTGCACCCGCGGCGACGGCATCAGGGACGACATCGTGAGTGTGCCCGGGATTTCTCTACGGCGGCGGATGTTCGCTCTGCGCGGTCGTGGTTTTCGCTAAGCGTGCTACTGACGCCTGGTGCACCCGCGGCGACGGCATCAGGGACGACATCGTGAGTGTGCCCGGGATTTCTCTACGGCGGCGGATGTTCGCTCCGCGCGGTCGTGATTTTCGCTAAGCGTGCTACTGACGCCTGGTGCACCCGCGGCGACGGCATCAGGGACGACATCGTGAGTGTGCCCGGGATTTCTCTACGGCGGCGGATGTTCGCTCCGCGCGGTTGTGGTTTTCGCTAAGCGTGCTACTGACGCCTGGCGCACCCGCGGCGACGGCATCAGGGACGACATCGTATGTGTGCCCGGGATTTCTCTACGGCGGCGGATGTTCGCTCCGCGCGGTCGTGGTTTTCGCTAAGCGTGCTACTGACGCCTGGTGCACCCGCGGCGATGGCATCAGGGACGACATCGTATGTGTGCCAAGGATTTCTCTACGGCGGCGGATGTTCGCTCTGCGCGGTTGTGGTTTTCGCTAACCGTGCTACTGACGCCTGGTGCACCCGCGGCGACGGCATCAGGGACGACATCGTGTGTGTGCCCGGGGATTTCTCTACGGCGGCGGATGTTCGCTCCGCGCGGTCGTGGTTTTCGCTAAGCATGCTACTGACGCCTGGTGCACCCGCGGCGACGGCATCAGGAACGACATCGTGAGTGTGCCCAAAATTTTTCAAGGGGGGTGGATGTTCGCTCCGCGCGGTTGTGCTTTCGCTAAGCGTGCTACTGACGCCTGGTGCACCCGCGGCGACGGCATCAGGGACGACATCGTGTGTGTGCCCGGGATTTCTCTACGGCGGCGGATGTTCGCTCCGCGCGGTCGTGGTTTTCGCTAAGCGTGCTACTGACGCCTGGTGCACCCGCGGCGACGGCATCAGGGACGACATCGTATGTGTGCCCGGGATTTCTCTACGGCGGCGGATGTTCGCTCTGCGCGGTTGTGGTTTTCGCTAAGCGTGCTACTGACGCCTGGTGCACCCGCGGTGACGGCATCAGGGACGACATCGTGAGTGTGCCCAAGATTTTTCAAGGGAGGTGAATGTTCGCTCCGCGCGGTTGTGGTTTTCGCTAAGCGTGCTACTGACGCCTGGTGCACCCGCGGCGACGGCATCAGGGACGACATCGTGAGTGTGCCCGGAATTTCTCTACGGCGGCGGATGTTCGCTCTGCGCGGTCGTGGTTTTCGCTAAGCGTGCTACTGACGCCTGGTGCACCCGCGGCGACGGCATCAGGGACGACATCGTAAGTGTGCCCGGGATTTCTCTACGGCGGCGGATGTTCGCTCTGCGCGGTCGTGGTTTTCGCTAAGCGTGCTACTGACGCCTGGTGCACCCGCGGCGACGGCATCAGGGGCGACATCGTGAGTGTGCCCAAGATTTTTCAAGGGAGGTGGATGTTCGCTCCGCGCGGTTGTGGTTTTCGCTAAGCGTGCTACTGACGCCTGGTGCACCCGCGGCGACGGCATCAGGGACGACATGGTGAGTGTGCCCGGGATTTCTCTACGGCGGCAGATGTTCGCTCTGCGCGGTCGTGGTTTTCGCTAAGCGTGCTACTGACGCCTGGTGCACCCGCGGCGACGGCATCAGGGACGACATCGCGAGTGTGCCCAAGATTTTTCAAGGGACGCGGATGTTCGCTCCGCGCCGTCATGGTTTTCGCTAAGCGTGCTACTGACGCCTGGTGCACCCGCGGCGACGGCATCAGGGACGACATCGTGAGTGTGCCCAAGATTTTTCAAGGGAGGTGGATGTTCGCTCCGCGCGGTTGTGGTTTTCGCTAAGCGTGCTACTGACGCCTGGTGCACCCGCGGCGACGGCATCAGGGACGACATCGTGAGTGTGCCCGGGATTTCTCTACGGCGGCGGATGTTCGCTCCGCGCAGTCGTGGTTTTCGCTAAGCGTGCTACTGACGCCTGGTGCACCCGCGGCGACGGCATCAGGGGCGACATCGTGAGTGTGCCCGGGATTTCTCTACGGCGGCGGATGTTCGCTCCACGCGGTCGTGGTTTTCGCTAAGCGTGCTACTGACGCCTGGTGCACCCGCGGCGACGGCATCAGGGGCGACATCGTGAGTGTGCCCGGGATTTCTCTACGGCGGCGGATGTTCGCTCCGCGCGGTCGTGGTTTTCGCTAAGCGTGCTACTGACGCCTGGTGCACCCGCGGCGACGGCATCAGGGACGACATTGTGAGTGTGCCCGGGATTTCTCTACGGCGGCGGATGTTCGCTCCGCGCGGTCGTGGTTTTCGCTAAGCGTGCTACTGACGCCTGGTGCACCCGCGGCGACGGCATCAGGGACGACATCGTGAGTGTGCCCGGGATTTCTCTACGGCGGCGGATGTTCGCTCCGCGCGGTCGTGGTTTTCGCTAAGCGTGCTACTGACGCCTGGTGCACCCGCGGCGACGGCATCAGGGGCGACATCGTGAGTGTGCCCGGGATTTCTCTACGGCGGCGGATGTTCGCTCCGCGCGGTCGTGGTTTTCGCTAAGCGTGCTACTGACGCCTGGTGCACCCGCGGCGACGGCATCAGGGACGACATCGTGAGTGTGCCCGGGATTTCTCTACGGCGGCGGATGTTCGCTCCGCGCGGTCGTGGTTTTCGCTAAGCGTGCTACTGACGCCTGGTGCACCCGCGGCGACGGCATCAGGGGCGACATCGTGAGTGTGCCCGGGATTTCTCTACGGCGGCGGATGTTCGCTCCGCGCGGTCGTGGTTTTCGCTAAGCGTGCTACTGACGCCTGGTGCACCCGCGGCGACGGCATCAGGGACGACATCGTGAGTGTGCCCGGGATTTCTCTACGGCGGCGGATGTTCGCTCCGCGCGGTCGTGGTTTTCGCTAAGCGTGCTACTGACGCCTGGTGCACCCGCGGCGACGGCATCAGGGACGACATCGCGAGTGTGCCCAAGATTTTTCAAGGGAGGTGGATGTTCGCTCCGCGCGGTTGTGGTTTTCGCTAAGCGTGCTACTGACGCCTGGTGCACCCGCGGCGACGGCATCAGGGACGACATCGTGAGTGTGCCCGGGATTTCTCTACGGCGGCGGATGTTCGCTCCGCGCGGTTGTGGTTTTCGCTAAGCGTGCTACTGACGCCTGGTGCACCCGCGGCGACGGCATCAGGGACAACATCGCGAGTGTGCCCAAGATTTTTCAAGGGACGCGGATGTTCGCTCCGCGCCGTCATGGTTTTCGCTAAGCGTGCTACTGACGCCTGGTGCACCCGCGGCGACGGCATCAGGGACGACATTGTGAGTGTGCCCGGGATTTCTCTACGGCGGCGGATGCTCGGTCTGCGCGGTTGTGGTTTTCGCTAAGCGTGCTACTGACGCCTGGTGCACCCGCGGCGACGGTATCAGGGACGACATCGTGAGTGTGCCCAAGATTTTTCAATGAGGTGGATGTTCGCTCCGCGCGGTTGTGGTTTTCGCTAAGCGTGCTACTGACGCCTGGTGCACCCGCGGCGACGGCATCAGGGACGACATCGTGTGTGTGCCCGGGATTTCTCTACGGCGGCGGATGTTCGCTCCGCGCGGTCGTGGTTTTTGCTAAGCGTGCTACTGACGCCTGGTGCACCCGCGGCGACGGCATCAGGGACGACATCGTGAGTGTGCCCGGGATTTCTCTACGGCGGCGGATGTTCGCTCCGCGCGGTCGTGGTTTTCGCTAAGCATGCTACTGACGCCTGGTGCACCCGCGGCGACGGCATCAGGAACGACATCGTGAGTGTGCCCAAAATTTTTCAAGGGGGGTGGATGTTCGCTCCGCGCGGTTGTGCTTTCGCTAAGCGTGCTACTGACGCCTGGTGCACCCGCGGCGACGGCATCAGGGACGACATCGTGTGTGTGCCCGGGATTTCTCTACGGCGGCGGATGTTCGCTCCGCGCGGTCGTGGTTTTCGCTAAGCGTGCTACTGACGCCTGGTGCACCCGCGGCGACGGCATCAGGGACGACATCGTATGTGTGCCCGGGATTTCTCTACGGCGGCGGATGTTCGCTCTGCGCGGTTGTGGTTTTCGCTAAGCGTGCTACTGACGCCTGGTGCACCCGCGGTGACGGCATCAGGGACGACATCGTGAGTGTGCCCAAGATTTTTCAAGGGAGGTGAATGTTCGCTCCGCGCGGTTGTGGTTTTCGCTAAGCGTGCTACTGACGCCTGGTGCACCCGCGGCGACGGCATCAGGGACGACATCGTGAGTGTGCCCGGAATTTCTCTACGGCGGCGGATGTTCGCTCTGCGCGGTCGTGGTTTTCGCTAAGCGTGCTACTGACGCCTGGTGCACCCGCGGCGACGGCATCAGGGACGACATCGTAAGTGTGCCCGGGATTTCTCTACGGCGGCGGATGTTCGCTCTGCGCGGTCGTGGTTTTCGCTAAGCGTGCTACTGACGCCTGGTGCACCCGCGGCGACGGCATCAGGGGCGACATCGTGAGTGTGCCCAAGATTTTTCAAGGGAGGTGGATGTTCGCTCCGCGCGGTTGTGGTTTTCGCTAAGCGTGCTACTGACGCCTGGTGCACCCGCGGCGACGGCATCAGGGACGACATGGTGAGTGTGCCCGGGATTTCTCTACGGCGGCGGATGTTCGCTCTGCGCGGTCGTGGTTTTCGCTAAGCGTGCTACTGACGCCTGGTGCACCCGCGGCGACGGCATCAGGGACGACATCGCGAGTGTGCCCAAGATTTTTCAAGGGACGCGGATGTTCGCTCCGCGCCGTCATGGTTTTCGCTAAGCGTGCTACTGACGCCTGGTGCACCCGCGGCGACGGCATCAGGGACGACATCGTGAGTGTGCCCAAGATTTTTCAAGGGAGGTGGATGTTCGCTCCGCGCGGTTGTGGTTTTCGCTAAGCGTGCTACTGACGCCTGGTGCACCCGCGGCGACGGCATCAGGGACGACATCGTGAGTGTGCCCGGGATTTCTCTACGGCGGCGGATGTTCGCTCTGCGCGGTCGTGGTTTTCGCTAAGCGTGCTACTGACGCCTGGTGCACCCGCGGCGACGGCATCAGGGACGACATTGTGAGTGTGCCCGGGATTTCTCTACGGCGGCGGATGTTCGCTCCGCGCAGTCGTGGTTTTCGCTAAGCGTGCTACTGACGCCTGGTGCACCCGCGGCGACGGCATCAGGGGCGACATCGTGAGTGTGCCCGGGATTTCTCTACGGCGGCGGATGTTCGCTCCACGCGGTCGTGGTTTTCGCTAAGCGTGCTACTGACGCCTGGTGCACCCGCGGCGACGGCATCAGGGGCGACATCGTGAGTGTGCCCGGGATTTCTCTACGGCGGCGGATGTTCGCTCCGCGCGGTCGTGGTTTTCGCTAAGCGTGCTACTGACGCCTGGTGCACCCGCGGCGACGGCATCAGGGACGACATTGTGAGTGTGCCCGGGATTTCTCTACGGCGGCGGATGTTCGCTCCGCGCGGTCGTGGTTTTCGCTAAGCGTGCTACTGACGCCTGGTGCACCCGCGGCGACGGCATCAGGGACGACATCGTGAGTGTGCCCGGGATTTCTCTACGGCGGCGGATGTTCGCTCCGCGCGGTCGTGGTTTTCGCTAAGCGTGCTACTGACGCCTGGTGCACCCGCGGCGACGGCATCAGGGGCGACATCGTGAGTGTGCCCGGGATTTCTCTACGGCGGCGGATGTTCGCTCCGCGCGGTCGTGGTTTTCGCTAAGCGTGCTACTGACGCCTGGTGCACCCGCGGCGACGGCATCAGGGACGACATCGTGAGTGTGCCCGGGATTTCTCTACGGCGGCGGATGTTCGCTCCGCGCGGTCGTGGTTTTCGCTAAGCGTGCTACTGACGCCTGGTGCACCCGCGGCGACGGCATCAGGGGCGACATCGTGAGTGTGCCCGGGATTTCTCTACGGCGGCGGATGTTCGCTCCGCGCGGTCGTGGTTTTCGCTAAGCGTGCTACTGACGCCTGGTGCACCCGCGGCGACGGCATCAGGGACGACATCGTGAGTGTGCCCGGGATTTCTCTACGGCGGCGGATGTTCGCTCCGCGCGGTCGTGGTTTTCGCTAAGCGTGCTACTGACGCCTGGTGCACCCGCGGCGACGGCATCAGGGACGACATCGCGAGTGTGCCCAAGATTTTTCAAGGGAGGTGGATGTTCGCTCCGCGCGGTTGTGGTTTTCGCTAAGCGTGCTACTGACGCCTGGTGCACCCGCGGCGACGGCATCAGGGACGACATCGTGAGTGTGCCCGGGATTTCTCTACGGCGGCGGATGTTCGCTCCGCGCGGTTGTGGTTTTCGCTAAGCGTGCTACTGACGCCTGGTGCACCCGCGGCGACGGCATCAGGGACAACATCGCGAGTGTGCCCAAGATTTTTCAAGGGACGCGGATGTTCGCTCCGCGCCGTCATGGTTTTCGCTAAGCGTGCTACTGACGCCTGGTGCACCCGCGGCGACGGCATCAGGGACGACATTGTGAGTGTGCCCGGGATTTCTCTACGGCGGCGGATGCTCGGTCTGCGCGGTTGTGGTTTTCGCTAAGCGTGCTACTGACGCCTGGTGCACCCGCGGCGACGGTATCAGGGACGACATCGTGAGTGTGCCCAAGATTTTTCAATGAGGTGGATGTTCGCTCCGCGCGGTTGTGGTTTTCGCTAAGCGTGCTACTGACGCCTGGTGCACCCGCGGCGACGGCATCAGGGACGACATCGTGTGTGTGCCCGGGATTTCTCTACGGCGGCGGATGTTCGCTCCGCGCGGTCGTGGTTTTTGCTAAGCGTGCTACTGACGCCTGGTGCACCCGCGGCGACGGCATCAGGGACGACATCGTGAGTGTGCCCGGGATTTCTCTACGGCGGCGGATGTTCGCTCCGCGCGGTCGCGGTTTTCGCTAAGCGTGCTACTGACGCCTGGTGCACCCGCGGCGACGGCATCAGGGGCGACATCGTGAGTGTGCCCGGGATTTCTCTACGGCGGCGGATGTTCGCTCCGCGCGGTTGTGGTTTTCGCTAAGCGTGCTACTGACGCCTGGTGCACCCGCGGCGACGGCATCAGGGACGACATCGTGAGTGTGCCCGGGATTTCTCTACGGCGGCGGATGTTCGCTCCGCGCGGTTGTGGTTTTCGCTAAGCGTGCTACTGACGCCTGGTGCACCCGCGGCGACGGCATCAGGGACGACATCGCGAGTGTGCCCAAGATTTTTCAAGGGAGGTGGATGTTCGCTCCGCGCGGTTGTGGTTTTCGCTAAGCGTGCTACTGACGCCTGGTGCACCCGCGGCGACGGCATCAGGGACGACATCGTGAGTGTGCCCGGGATTTCTCTACGGCGGCGGATGTTCGCTCCGCGCGGTTGTGGTTTTCGCTAAGCGTGCTACTGACGCCTGGTGCACCCGCGGCGACGGCATCAGGGACAACATCGCGAGTGTGCCCAAGATTTTTCAAGGGACGCGGATGTTCGCTCCGCGCCGTCATGGTTTTCGCTAAGCGTGCTACTGACGCCTGGTGCACCCGCGGCGACGGCATCAGGGACGACATTGTGAGTGTGCCCGGGATTTCTCTACGGCGGCGGATGCTCGGTCTGCGCGGTTGTGGTTTTCGCTAAGCGTGCTACTGACGCCTGGTGCACCCGCGGCGACGGTATCAGGGACGACATCGTGAGTGTGCCCAAGATTTTTCAATGAGGTGGATGTTCGCTCCGCGCGGTTGTGGTTTTCGCTAAGCGTGCTACTGACGCCTGGTGCACCCGCGGCGACGGCATCAGGGACGACATCGTGTGTGTGCCCGGGATTTCTCTACGGCGGCGGATGTTCGCTCCGCGCGGTCGTGGTTTTCGCTAAGCGTGCTACTGACGCCTGGTGCACCCGCGGCGAGGGCATCAGGGACGATATCGTATGTGTGCCCGGGATTTCTCTACGGCGGCGGATGTTCGCTCCGCGCGGTTGTGGTTTTCGCTAAGCGTGCTACTGACGCCTGGTGCACCCGCGGCGACGGCATCAGGGACGACATCGTATGTGTGCCCGGGATTTCTCTACGGCGGCGGATGTTCGCTCCGCATGGTTGTGGTTTTCGCTAAGCGTGCTACTGACGCCTGGTGCACCCGCGGCGACGGCATCAGGGACGACATGGTGAGTGTGCCCGGGATTTCTCTACGGCGGCGGATGTTCGCTCTGCGCGGTCGTGGTTTTCGCTAAGCGTGCTACTGACGCCTGGTGCACCCGCGGCGACGGCATCAGGGACGACATCGCGAGTGTGCCCAAGATTTTTCAAGGGACGCGGATGTTTGCTCCGCGCCGTCATGGTTTTCGCTAAGCGTGCTACTGACGCCTGGTGCACCCGCGGCGACGGCATCAGGGACGACATCGTGAGTGTGCCCAAGATTTTTCAAGGGAGGTGGATGTTCGCTCCGCGCGGTTGTGGTTTTCGCTAAGCGTGCTACTGACGCCTGGTGCACCCGCGGCGACGGCATCAGGGACGACATCGTGAGTGTGCCCGGGATTTCTCTACGGCGGCGGATGTTCGCTCTGCGCGGTCGTGGTTTTCGCTAAGCGTGCTACTGACGCCTGGTGCACCCGCGGCGACGGCATCAGGGACGACATTGTGAGTGTGCCCGGGATTTCTCTACGGCGGCGGATGTTCGCTCCGCGCGGTCGTGGTTTTCGCTAAGCGTGCTTCTGACGCCTGGTGCACCCGCGGCGACGGCATCAGGGGCGACATCGTGAGTGTGCCCGGGATTTCTCTACGGCGGCGGATGTTCGCTCCGCGCGGTCGTGGTTTTCGCTAAGCGTGCTACTGACGCCTGGTGCACCCGCGGCGACGGCATCAGGGGCGACATCGTGGGTGTGCCCGGGATTTCTCTACGGCGGCGGATGTTCGCTCCGCGCGGTCGTGGTTTTCGCTAAGCGTGCTACTGACGCCTGGTGCACCCGCGGCGACGGCATCAGGGACGACATTGTGAGTGTGCCCGGGATTTCTCTACGGCGGCGGATGTTCGCTCCGCGCGGTCGTGGTTTTCGCTAAGCGTGCTACTGACGCCTGGTGCACCCGCGGCGACGGCATCAGGGACGACATCGTGAGTGTGCCCGGGATTTCTCTACGGCGGCGGATGTTCGCTCCGCGCGGTCGTGGTTTTCGCTAAGCGTGCTACTGACGCCTGGTGCACCCGCGGCGACGGCATCAGGGGCGACATCGTGAGTGTGCCCGGGATTTCTCTACGGCGGCGGATGTTCGCTCCGCGCGGTTGTGGTTTTCGCTAAGCGTGCTACTGACGCCTGGTGCACCCGCGGCGAGGGCATCAGGGACGACATCGTGAGTGTGCCCGGGATTTCTCTACGGCGGCGGATGTTCGCTCCGCGCGGTTGTGGTTTTCGCTAAGCGTGCTACTGACGCCTGGTGCACCCGCGGCGACGGCATCAGGGACGACATCGCGAGTGTGCCCAAGATTTTTCAAGGGAGGTGGATGTTCGCTCCGCGCGGTTGTGGTTTTCGCTAAGCGTGCTACTGACGCCTGGTGCACCCGCGGCGACGGCATCAGGGACGACATCGTGAGTGTGCCCGGGATTTCTCTACGGCGGCGGATGTTCGCTCCGCGCGGTTGTGGTTTTCGCTAAGCGTGCTACTGACGCCTGGTGCACCCGCGGCGACGGCATCAGGGACAACATCGCGAGTGTGCCCAAGATTTTTCAAGGGACGCGGATGTTCGCTCCGCGCCGTCATGGTTTTCGCTAAGCGTGCTACTGACGCCTGGTGCACCCGCGGCGACGGCATCAGGGACGACATTGTGAGTGTGCCCGGGATTTCTCTACGGCGGCGGATGCTCGGTCTGCGCGGTTGTGGTTTTCGCTAAGCGTGCTACTGACGCCTGGTGCACCCGCGGCGACGGTATCAGGGACGACATCGTGAGTGTGCCCAAGATTTTTCAATAAGGTGGATGTTCGCTCCGCGCGGTTGTGGTTTTCGCTAAGCGTGCTACTGACGCCTGGTGCACCCGCGGCGACGGCATCAGGGACGACATCGTGTGTGTGCCCGGGATTTCTCTACGGCGGCGGATGTTCGCTCCGCGCGGTCGTGGTTTTCGCTAAGCGTGCTACTGACGCCTGGTGCACCCGCGGCGACGGCATCAGGGACAACATCGCGAGTGTGCCCAAGATTTTTCAAGGGACGCGGATGTTCGCTCCGCGCCGTCATGGTTTTCGCTAAGCGTGCTACTGACGCCTGGTGCACCCGCGGCGAGGGCATCAGGGACGACATCGTGAGTGTGCCCGGGATTTCTCTACGGCGGCGGATGCTCGGTCTGCGCGGTTGTGGTTTTCGCTAAGCGTGCTACTGACGCCTGGTGCACCCGCGGCGACGGTATCAGGGACGACATCGTGAGTGTGCCCAAGATTTTTCAATAAGGTGGATGTTCGCTCCGCGCGGTTGTGGTTTTCGCTAAGCGTGCTACTGACGCCTGGTGCACCCGCGGCGACGGCATCAGGGACGACATCGTGTGTGTGCCCGGGATTTCTCTACGGCGGCGGATGTTCGCTCCGCGCGGTCGTGGTTTTCGCTAAGCGTGCTACTGACGCCTGGTGCACCCGCGGCGAGGGCATCAGGGACGACATCGTATGTGTGCCCGGGATTTCTCTACGGCGGCGGATGTTCGCTCCGCGCGGTTGTGGTTTTCGCTAAGCGTGCTACTGACGCCTGGTGCACCCGCGGCGACGGCATCAGGGACGACATCGTATGTGTGCCCGGGATTTCTCTACGGCGGCGGATGTTCGCTCCGCATGGTTGTGGTTTTCGCTAAGCGTGCTACTGACGCCTGGTGCACCCGCGGCGACGGCATCAGGGACGACATCGTATTTGTGCCCGGGATTTCTCTACGGCGGCGGATGTTCGCTCCGCGCAGTTGTGGTTTTCGCTAAGCGTGCTACTGACGCCTGGTGCACCCGCGGCGACGGCATCAGGGACGACATCGTATGTGTGCCCGGGATTTCTCTACGGCGGCGGATGTTCGCTCCGCGCGGTTGTGGTTTTCGCTAAGCGTGCTACTGACGCCTGGTGCACCCGCGGCGACGGCATCAGGGACGACATCGTATGTGTGCCCGGGATTTCTCTACGGCGGCGGATGTTCGCTCCGCGCGGTCGTGGTTTTCGCTAAGCGTGCTACTGACGCCTGGTGCACCCGCGGCGACGGCATCAGGGACGACATCGTATGTGTGCCCGGGATTTCTCTACGGCGGCGGATGTTCGCTCCGCGCGGTTGTGGTTTTCGCTAAGCGTGCTACTGACGCCTGGTGCACCCGCGGCGACGGCATCAGGGACGACATCGTATGTGTGCCCGGGATTTCTCTACGGCGGCGGATGTTCGCTCCGCGCGGTTGTGGTTTTCGCTAAGCGTGCTACTGACGCCTGGTGCACCCGCGGCGACGGCATCAGGGACGACATCGTATGTGTGCCCGGGATTTCTCTGCGGCGGGGGATGTTCGCTCCGCGCGGTCGTGGTTTTCGCTAAGCGTGCTACTGACGCCTGGTGCACCCGCGGCGACGGCATCAGGGACGACATCGTATGTGTGCCCGGGATTTCTCTACGGCGGCGGATGTTCGCTCCGCGCGGTTGTGGTTTTCGCTAAGCGTGCTACTGACGCCTGGTGCACCCGCGGCGACGGCATCAGGGACGACATCGTATGTGTGCCCGGGATTTCTCTACGGCGGCGGATGTTCGCTCCGCGCGGTTGTGGTTTTCGCTAAGCGTGCTACTGACGCCTGGTGCACCCGCGGCGACGGCATCAGGGACGACATCGTGAGTGTGCCCGGGATTTCTCTACGGCGGCGGATGTTCGCTCCGCGCGGTTGTGGTTTTCGCTAAGCGTGCTACTGACGCCTGGTGCACCCGCGGCGACGGCATCAGGGACGACATCGTATGTGTGCCCGGGATTTCTCTACGGCGGCGGATGTTCGCTCCGCGCGGTCGTGGTTTTCGCTAAGCGTGCTACTGACGCCTGGTGCACCCGCGGCGACGGCATCAGGGACGACATCGTGAGTGTGCCCGGGATTTCTCTACGGCGGCGGATGTTCGCTCCGCGCGGTTGTGGTTTTCGCTAAGCGTGCTACTGACGCCTGGTGCACCCGCGGCGACGGCATCAGGGACGACATCGTATGTGTGCCCGGGATTTCTCTACGGCGGCGGATGTTCGCTCCGCGCGGTTGTGGTTTTCGCTAAGCGTGCTACTGACGCCTGGTGCACCCGCGGCGACGGCATCAGGGACGACATCGTATGTGTGCCCGGGATTTCTCAACGGCGGCGGATGTTCGCTCCGCGCGGTTGTGGTTTTCGCTAAGCGTGCTACTGACGCCTGGTGCACCCGCGGCGACGGCATCAGGGACGACATCGTGAGTGTGCCCGGGATTTCTCTACGGCGGCGGATGTTCGCTCCGCGCGGTTGTGGTTTTCGCTAAGCGTGCTACTGACGCCTGGTGCACCCGCGGCGACGGCATCAGGGACGACATCGTATGTGTGCCCGGGATTTCTCTACGGCGGCGGATGTTCGCTCCGCGCGGTCGTGGTTTTCGCTAAGCGTGCTACTGACGCCTGGTGCACCCGCGGCGACGGCATCAGGGACGACATCGTGAGTGTGCCCGGGATTTCTCTACGGCGGCGGATGTTCGCTCCGCGCGGTTGTGGTTTTCGCTAAGCGTGCTACTGACGCCTGGTGCACCCGCGGCGACGGCATCAGGGACGACATCGTATGTGTGCCCGGGATTTCTCTACGGCGGCGGATGTTCGCTCCGCGCGGTTGTGGTTTTCGCTAAGCGTGCTACTGACGCCTGGTGCACCCGCGGCGACGGCATCAGGGACAGCATCGTATGTGTGCCCGGGATTTCTCTGCGGCGGGGGATGTTCGCTCCGCGCGGTCGTGGTTTTCGCTAAGCGTGCTACTGACGCCTGGTGCACCCGCGGCGACGGCATCAGGGACGACATCGTATGTGTGCCCGGGATTTCTCTACGGCGGCGGATGTTCGCTCCGCGCGGTTGTGGTTTTCGCTAAGCGTGCTACTGACGCCTGGTGCACCCGCGGCGACGGCATCAGGGACGACATCGTATGTGTGCCCGGGATTTCTCTACGGCGGCGGATGTTCGCTCCGCGCGGTTGTGGTTTTCGCTAAGCGTGCTACTGACGCCTGGTGCACCCGCGGCGACGGCATCAGGGACGACATCGTGAGTGTGCCCGGGATTTCTCTACGGCGGCGGATGTTCGCTCCGCGCGGTTGTGGTTTTCGCTAAGCGTGCTACTGACGCCTGGTGCACCCGCGGCGACGGCATCAGGGACGACATCGTATGTGTGCCCGGGATTTCTCTACGGCGGCGGATGTTCGCTCCGCGCGGTCGTGGTTTTCGCTAAGCGTGCTACTGACGCCTGGTGCACCCGCGGCGACGGCATCAGGGACGACATCGTGAGTGTGCCCGGGATTTCTCTACGGCGGCGGATGTTCGCTCCGCGCGGTTGTGGTTTTCGCTAAGCGTGCTACTGACGCCTGGTGCACCCGCGGCGACGGCATCAGGGACGACATCGTATGTGTGCCCGGGATTTCTCTACGGCGGCGGATGTTCGCTCCGCGCGGTTGTGGTTTTCGCTAAGCGTGCTACTGACGCCTGGTGCACCCGCGGCGACGGCATCAGGGACGACATCGTATGTGTGCCCGGGATTTCTCTACGGCGGCGGATGTTCGCTCCGCGCGGTTGTGGTTTTCGCTAAGCGTGCTACTGACGCCTGGTGCACCCGCGGCGACGGCATCAGGGACGACATCGTGAGTGTGCCCGGGATTTCTCTACGGCGGCGGATGTTCGCTCCGCGCGGTTGTGGTTTTCGCTAAGCGTGCTACTGACGCCTGGTGCACCCGCGGCGACGGCATCAGGGACGACATCGTGAGTGTGCCCGGGATTTCTCTACGGCGGCGGATGTTCGCTCCGCGCGGTTGTGGTTTTCGCTAAGCGTGCTACTGACGCCTGGTGCACCCGCGGCGACGGCATCAGGGACGACATCGTATGTGTGCCCGGGATTTCTCTGCGGCGGGGGATGTTCGCTCCGCGCGGTCGTGGTTTTCGCTAAGCGTGCTACTGACGCCTGGTGCACCCGCGGCGACGGCATCAGGGACGACATCGTATGTGTGCCCGGGATTTCTCTACGGCGGCGGATGTTCGCTCCGCGCGGTCGTGGTTTTCGCTAAGCGTGCTACTGACGCCTGGTGCACCCGCGGCGACGGCATCAGGGACGACATCGTATGTGTGCCCGGGATTTCTCTACGGCGGCGGATGTTCGCTCCGCGCGGTTGTGGTTTTCGCTAAGCGTGCTACTGACGCCTGGTGCACCCGCGGCGACGGCATCAGGGACGACATCGTATGTGTGCCCGGGATTTCTCTACGGCGGCGCATGTTCGCTCCGCGCGGTCGTGGTTTTCGCTAAGCGTGCTACTGACGCCTGGTGCACCCGCGGCGACGGCATCAGGGACGACATCGTATGTGTGCCCGGGATTTCTCTACGGCGGCGGATGTTCGCTCCGCGCGGTCGTGGTTTTCGCTAAGCGTGCTACTGACGCCTGGTGCACCCGCGGCGACGGCATCAGGGACGACATCGTATGTGTGCCCGGGATTTCTCTACGGCGGCGGATGTTCGCTCCGCGCGGTTGTGGTTTTCGCTAAGCGTGCTACTGACGCCTGGTGCACCCGCGGCGACGGCATCAGGGACGACATCGTATGTGTGCCCGGGATTTCTCCACGGCGGCGGATGTTCGCTCCGCGCGGTCGTGGTTTTCGCTAAGCGTGCTACTGACGCCTGGTGCACCCGCGGCGACGGCATCAGGGACGACATCGTATGTGTGCCCGGGATTTCTCTACGGCGGCGGATGTTCGCTCCGCGCGGTTGTGGTTTTCGCTAAGCGTGCTACTGACGCCTGGTGCACCCGCGGCGACGGCATCAGGGACGACATCGTATGTGTGCCCGGAATTTCTCTACGGCGGCGGATGTTCGCTCCGCGCGGTCGTGGTTTTCGCTAAGCGTGCTACTGACGCCTGGTGCACCCGCGGCGACGGCATCAGGTACGACATCGTATGTGTGCCCGGGATTTCTCTACGGCGGCGGATGTTCGCTCCGCGCGGTTGTGGTTTTCGCTAAGCGTGCTACTGACGCCTGGTGCACCCGCGGCGACGGCATCAGGGACGACATCGTATGTGTGCCCGGGATTTCTCTACGGCGGCGGATGTTCGCTCCGCGCGGTTGTGGTTTTCGCTAAGCGTGCTACTGACGCCTGGTGCACCCGCGGCGACGGCATCAGGGACGACATCGTATGTGTGCCCGGGATTTCTCTACGGCGGCGGATGTTCGCTCCGCGCGGTTGTGGTTTTCGCTAAGCGTGCTACTGACGCCTGGTGCACCCGCGGCGACGGCATCAGGGACGACATCGTGTGTGTGCCCGGGATTTCTCTACGGCGGCGGATGTTCGCTCCGCGCGGTCGTGGTTTTCGCTAAGCGTGCTACTGACGCCTGGTGCACCCGCGGCGACGGCATCAGGGACGACATCGTATGTGTGCCCGGGATTTCTCTACGGCGGCGGATGTTCACTCTGCGCGGTTGTGGTTTTCGCTAAGCGTGCTACTGACGCCTGGTGCACCCGCGGCGACGGCATCAGGGACGACATCGTGAGTGTGCCCAAGAGTTTTCAAGGGAGGTGGATGTTCGCTCCGCGCGGTTGTGGTTTTCGCTAAGCGTGCTACTGACGCCTGGTGCACCCGCGGCGACGGCATCAGGGACGACATCGTGAGTGTGCCCGGAATTTCTCTACGGCGGCGGATGTTCGCTCTGCGCGGTCGTGGTTTTCGCTAAGCGTGCTACTGACGCCTGGTGCACCCGCGGCGACGGCATCAGGGACGACATCATGAGTGTGCCCGGGATTTCTCTACGGCGGCGGATGTTCGCTCCGCGCGGTTGTGGTTTTCGCTAAGCGTGCTACTGACGCCTGGTGCACCCGCGGCGACGGCATCAGGGACGACATCGTGAGTGTGCCCGGGATTTCTCTACGGCGGCGGATGTTCGCTCCGCGCGGTTGTGGTTTTCGCTAAGCGTGCTACTGACGCCTGGTGCACCCGCGGCGACGGCATCAGGGACGACATCGTGAGTGTGCCCGGGATTTCTCTACGGCGGCGGATGTTCGGTCTGCGCGGTTGTGGTTTTCACTAAGCGTGCTACTGACGCCTGGTGCACCCGCGGCGACGGTATCAGGGACGACATCGTGAGTGTGCCCAAGATTTTTCAAGGGAGGTGGATGTTCGCTCCGCGCGGTTGTGGTTTTCGCTAAGCGTGCTACTGACGCCTGGTGCACCCGCGGCGACGGCATCAGGGACGACATCGTGTGTGTGCCCGGGATTTCTCTACGGCGGCGGATGTTCGCTCCGCGCGGTCGTGGTTTTCGCTAAGCGTGCTACTGACGCCTGGTGCACCCGCGGCGACGGCATCAGGGACGACATCGTATGTGTGCCCGGGATTTCTCTACGGCGGCGGATGTTCGCTCCGCGCGGTTGTGGTTTTCGCTAAGCGTGCTACTGACGCCTGGTGCACCCGCGGCGACGGCATCAGGGACGACATCGTATGTGTGCCCGGAATTTCTCTACGGCGGCGGATGTTCGCTCCGCGCGGTCGTGGTTTTCGCTAAGCGTGCTACTGACGCCTGGTGCACCCGCGGCGACGGCATCAGGTACGACATCGTGAGTGTGCCCGGGATTTCTCTACGGCGGCGGATGTTCGGTCTGCGCGGTTGTGGTTTTCACTAAGCGTGCTACTGACGCCTGGTGCACCCGCGGCGACGGCATCAGGGACGACATCGTGAGTGTGCCCAAGATTTTTCAAGGGAGGTGGATGTTCGCTCCGCGCGGTTGTGGTTTTCGCTAAGCGTGCTACTGACGCCTGGTGCACCCGCGGCGACGGCATCAGGGACGACATCGTGAGTGTGCCCGGGATTTCTCTACGGCGGCGGATGTTCGCTCTGCGCGGTCGTGGTTTTCGCTAAGCGTGCTACTGACGCCTGGTGCACCCGCGGCGACGGCATCAGGGACGACATTGTGAGTGTGCCCGGGATTTCTCTACGGCGGCGGATGTTCGCTCCGCGCAGTCGTGGTTTTCGCTAAGCGTGCTACTGACGCCTGGTGCACCCGCGGCGACGGCATCAGGGGCGACATCGTGAGTGTGCCCGGGATTTCTCTACGGCGGCGGATGTTCGCTCCACGCGGTCGTGGTTTTCGCTAAGCGTGCTACTGACGCCTGGTGCACCCGCGGCGACGGCATCAGGGGCGACATCGTGAGTGTGCCCGGGATTTCTCTACGGCGGCGGATGTTCGCTCCGCGCGGTCGTGGTTTTCGCTAAGCGTGCTACTGACGCCTGGTGCACCCGCGGCGACGGCATCAGGGACGACATTGTGAGTGTGCCCGGGATTTCTCTACGGCGGCGGATGTTCGCTCCGCGCGGTCGTGGTTTTCGCTAAGCGTGCTACTGACGCCTGGTGCACCCGCGGCGACGGCATCAGGGACGACATCGTGAGTGTGCCCGGGATTTCTCTACGGCGGCGGATGTTCGCTCCGCGCGGTCGTGGTTTTCGCTAAGCGTGCTACTGACGCCTGGTGCACCCGCGGCGACGGCATCAGGGGCGACATCGTGAGTGTGCCCGGGATTTCTCTACGGCGGCGGATGTTCGCTCCGCGCGGTCGTGGTTTTCGCTAAGCGTGCTACTGACGCCTGGTGCACCCGCGGCGACGGCATCAGGGACGACATCGTGAGTGTGCCCGGGATTTCTCTACGGCGGCGGATGTTCGCTCCGCGCGGTCGTGGTTTTCGCTAAGCGTGCTACTGACGCCTGGTGCACCCGCGGCGACGGCATCAGGGGCGACATCGTGAGTGTGCCCGGGATTTCTCTACGGCGGCGGATGTTCGCTCCGCGCGGTCGTGGTTTTCGCTAAGCGTGCTACTGACGCCTGGTGCACCCGCGGCGACGGCATCAGGGACGACATCGTGAGTGTGCCCGGGATTTCTCTACGGCGGCGGATGTTCGCTCCGCGCGGTCGTGGTTTTCGCTAAGCGTGCTACTGACGCCTGGTGCACCCGCGGCGACGGCATCAGGGACGACATCGCGAGTGTGCCCAAGATTTTTCAAGGGAGGTGGATGTTCGCTCCGCGCGGTTGTGGTTTTCGCTAAGCGTGCTACTGACGCCTGGTGCACCCGCGGCGACGGCATCAGGGACGACATCGTGAGTGTGCCCGGGATTTCTCTACGGCGGCGGATGTTCGCTCCGCGCGGTTGTGGTTTTCGCTAAGCGTGCTACTGACGCCTGGTGCACCCGCGGCGACGGCATCAGGGACAACATCGCGAGTGTGCCCAAGATTTTTCAAGGGACGCGGATGTTCGCTCCGCGCCGTCATGGTTTTCGCTAAGCGTGCTACTGACGCCTGGTGCACCCGCGGCGACGGCATCAGGGACGACATTGTGAGTGTGCCCGGGATTTCTCTACGGCGGCGGATGCTCGGTCTGCGCGGTTGTGGTTTTCGCTAAGCGTGCTACTGACGCCTGGTGCACCCGCGGCGACGGTATCAGGGACGACATCGTGAGTGTGCCCAAGATTTTTCAATGAGGTGGATGTTCGCTCCGCGCGGTTGTGGTTTTCGCTAAGCGTGCTACTGACGCCTGGTGCACCCGCGGCGACGGCATCAGGGACGACATCGTGTGTGTGCCCGGGATTTCTCTACGGCGGCGGATGTTCGCTCCGCGCGGTCGTGGTTTTTGCTAAGCGTGCTACTGACGCCTGGTGCACCCGCGGCGACGGCATCAGGGACGACATCGTGAGTGTGCCCGGGATTTCTCTACGGCGGCGGATGTTCGCTCCGCGCGGTCGCGGTTTTCGCTAAGCGTGCTACTGACGCCTGGTGCACCCGCGGCGACGGCATCAGGGGCGACATCGTGAGTGTGCCCGGGATTTCTCTACGGCGGCGGATGTTCGCTCCGCGCGGTTGTGGTTTTCGCTAAGCGTGCTACTGACGCCTGGTGCACCCGCGGCGACGGCATCAGGGACGACATCGTGAGTGTGCCCGGGATTTCTCTACGGCGGCGGATGTTCGCTCCGCGCGGTTGTGGTTTTCGCTAAGCGTGCTACTGACGCCTGGTGCACCCGCGGCGACGGCATCAGGGACGACATCGCGAGTGTGCCCAAGATTTTTCAAGGGAGGTGGATGTTCGCTCCGCGCGGTTGTGGTTTTCGCTAAGCGTGCTACTGACGCCTGGTGCACCCGCGGCGACGGCATCAGGGACGACATCGTGAGTGTGCCCGGGATTTCTCTACGGCGGCGGATGTTCGCTCCGCGCGGTTGTGGTTTTCGCTAAGCGTGCTACTGACGCCTGGTGCACCCGCGGCGACGGCATCAGGGACAACATCGCGAGTGTGCCCAAGATTTTTCAAGGGACGCGGATGTTCGCTCCGCGCCGTCATGGTTTTCGCTAAGCGTGCTACTGACGCCTGGTGCACCCGCGGCGACGGCATCAGGGACGACATTGTGAGTGTGCCCGGGATTTCTCTACGGCGGCGGATGCTCGGTCTGCGCGGTTGTGGTTTTCGCTAAGCGTGCTACTGACGCCTGGTGCACCCGCGGCGACGGTATCAGGGACGACATCGTGAGTGTGCCCAAGATTTTTCAATGAGGTGGATGTTCGCTCCGCGCGGTTGTGGTTTTCGCTAAGCGTGCTACTGACGCCTGGTGCACCCGCGGCGACGGCATCAGGGACGACATCGTGTGTGTGCCCGGGATTTCTCTACGGCGGCGGATGTTCGCTCCGCGCGGTCGTGGTTTTCGCTAAGCGTGCTACTGACGCCTGGTGCACCCGCGGCGAGGGCATCAGGGACGATATCGTATGTGTGCCCGGGATTTCTCTACGGCGGCGGATGTTCGCTCCGCGCGGTTGTGGTTTTCGCTAAGCGTGCTACTGACGCCTGGTGCACCCGCGGCGACGGCATCAGGGACGACATCGTATGTGTGCCCGGGATTTCTCTACGGCGGCGGATGTTCGCTCCGCATGGTTGTGGTTTTCGCTAAGCGTGCTACTGACGCCTGGTGCACCCGCGGCGACGGCATCAGGGACGACATGGTGAGTGTGCCCGGGATTTCTCTACGGCGGCGGATGTTCGCTCTGCGCGGTCGTGGTTTTCGCTAAGCGTGCTACTGACGCCTGGTGCACCCGCGGCGACGGCATCAGGGACGACATCGCGAGTGTGCCCAAGATTTTTCAAGGGACGCGGATGTTTGCTCCGCGCCGTCATGGTTTTCGCTAAGCGTGCTACTGACGCCTGGTGCACCCGCGGCGACGGCATCAGGGACGACATCGTGAGTGTGCCCAAGATTTTTCAAGGGAGGTGGATGTTCGCTCCGCGCGGTTGTGGTTTTCGCTAAGCGTGCTACTGACGCCTGGTGCACCCGCGGCGACGGCATCAGGGACGACATCGTGAGTGTGCCCGGGATTTCTCTACGGCGGCGGATGTTCGCTCTGCGCGGTCGTGGTTTTCGCTAAGCGTGCTACTGACGCCTGGTGCACCCGCGGCGACGGCATCAGGGACGACATTGTGAGTGTGCCCGGGATTTCTCTACGGCGGCGGATGTTCGCTCCGCGCGGTCGTGGTTTTCGCTAAGCGTGCTTCTGACGCCTGGTGCACCCGCGGCGACGGCATCAGGGGCGACATCGTGAGTGTGCCCGGGATTTCTCTACGGCGGCGGATGTTCGCTCCGCGCGGTCGTGGTTTTCGCTAAGCGTGCTACTGACGCCTGGTGCACCCGCGGCGACGGCATCAGGGGCGACATCGTGGGTGTGCCCGGGATTTCTCTACGGCGGCGGATGTTCGCTCCGCGCGGTCGTGGTTTTCGCTAAGCGTGCTACTGACGCCTGGTGCACCCGCGGCGACGGCATCAGGGACGACATTGTGAGTGTGCCCGGGATTTCTCTACGGCGGCGGATGTTCGCTCCGCGCGGTCGTGGTTTTCGCTAAGCGTGCTACTGACGCCTGGTGCACCCGCGGCGACGGCATCAGGGACGACATCGTGAGTGTGCCCGGGATTTCTCTACGGCGGCGGATGTTCGCTCCGCGCGGTCGTGGTTTTCGCTAAGCGTGCTACTGACGCCTGGTGCACCCGCGGCGACGGCATCAGGGGCGACATCGTGAGTGTGCCCGGGATTTCTCTACGGCGGCGGATGTTCGCTCCGCGCGGTTGTGGTTTTCGCTAAGCGTGCTACTGACGCCTGGTGCACCCGCGGCGAGGGCATCAGGGACGACATCGTGAGTGTGCCCGGGATTTCTCTACGGCGGCGGATGTTCGCTCCGCGCGGTTGTGGTTTTCGCTAAGCGTGCTACTGACGCCTGGTGCACCCGCGGCGACGGCATCAGGGACGACATCGCGAGTGTGCCCAAGATTTTTCAAGGGAGGTGGATGTTCGCTCCGCGCGGTTGTGGTTTTCGCTAAGCGTGCTACTGACGCCTGGTGCACCCGCGGCGACGGCATCAGGGACGACATCGTGAGTGTGCCCGGGATTTCTCTACGGCGGCGGATGTTCGCTCCGCGCGGTTGTGGTTTTCGCTAAGCGTGCTACTGACGCCTGGTGCACCCGCGGCGACGGCATCAGGGACAACATCGCGAGTGTGCCCAAGATTTTTCAAGGGACGCGGATGTTCGCTCCGCGCCGTCATGGTTTTCGCTAAGCGTGCTACTGACGCCTGGTGCACCCGCGGCGACGGCATCAGGGACGACATTGTGAGTGTGCCCGGGATTTCTCTACGGCGGCGGATGCTCGGTCTGCGCGGTTGTGGTTTTCGCTAAGCGTGCTACTGACGCCTGGTGCACCCGCGGCGACGGTATCAGGGACGACATCGTGAGTGTGCCCAAGATTTTTCAATAAGGTGGATGTTCGCTCCGCGCGGTTGTGGTTTTCGCTAAGCGTGCTACTGACGCCTGGTGCACCCGCGGCGACGGCATCAGGGACGACATCGTGTGTGTGCCCGGGATTTCTCTACGGCGGCGGATGTTCGCTCCGCGCGGTCGTGGTTTTCGCTAAGCGTGCTACTGACGCCTGGTGCACCCGCGGCGACGGCATCAGGGACAACATCGCGAGTGTGCCCAAGATTTTTCAAGGGACGCGGATGTTCGCTCCGCGCCGTCATGGTTTTCGCTAAGCGTGCTACTGACGCCTGGTGCACCCGCGGCGAGGGCATCAGGGACGACATCGTGAGTGTGCCCGGGATTTCTCTACGGCGGCGGATGCTCGGTCTGCGCGGTTGTGGTTTTCGCTAAGCGTGCTACTGACGCCTGGTGCACCCGCGGCGACGGTATCAGGGACGACATCGTGAGTGTGCCCAAGATTTTTCAATAAGGTGGATGTTCGCTCCGCGCGGTTGTGGTTTTCGCTAAGCGTGCTACTGACGCCTGGTGCACCCGCGGCGACGGCATCAGGGACGACATCGTGTGTGTGCCCGGGATTTCTCTACGGCGGCGGATGTTCGCTCCGCGCGGTCGTGGTTTTCGCTAAGCGTGCTACTGACGCCTGGTGCACCCGCGGCGAGGGCATCAGGGACGACATCGTATGTGTGCCCGGGATTTCTCTACGGCGGCGGATGTTCGCTCCGCGCGGTTGTGGTTTTCGCTAAGCGTGCTACTGACGCCTGGTGCACCCGCGGCGACGGCATCAGGGACGACATCGTATGTGTGCCCGGGATTTCTCTACGGCGGCGGATGTTCGCTCCGCATGGTTGTGGTTTTCGCTAAGCGTGCTACTGACGCCTGGTGCACCCGCGGCGACGGCATCAGGGACGACATCGTATTTGTGCCCGGGATTTCTCTACGGCGGCGGATGTTCGCTCCGCGCAGTTGTGGTTTTCGCTAAGCGTGCTACTGACGCCTGGTGCACCCGCGGCGACGGCATCAGGGACGACATCGTATGTGTGCCCGGGATTTCTCTACGGCGGCGGATGTTCGCTCCGCGCGGTTGTGGTTTTCGCTAAGCGTGCTACTGACGCCTGGTGCACCCGCGGCGACGGCATCAGGGACGACATCGTATGTGTGCCCGGGATTTCTCTACGGCGGCGGATGTTCGCTCCGCGCGGTCGTGGTTTTCGCTAAGCGTGCTACTGACGCCTGGTGCACCCGCGGCGACGGCATCAGGGACGACATCGTATGTGTGCCCGGGATTTCTCTACGGCGGCGGATGTTCGCTCCGCGCGGTTGTGGTTTTCGCTAAGCGTGCTACTGACGCCTGGTGCACCCGCGGCGACGGCATCAGGGACGACATCGTATGTGTGCCCGGGATTTCTCTACGGCGGCGGATGTTCGCTCCGCGCGGTTGTGGTTTTCGCTAAGCGTGCTACTGACGCCTGGTGCACCCGCGGCGACGGCATCAGGGACGACATCGTATGTGTGCCCGGGATTTCTCTGCGGCGGGGGATGTTCGCTCCGCGCGGTCGTGGTTTTCGCTAAGCGTGCTACTGACGCCTGGTGCACCCGCGGCGACGGCATCAGGGACGACATCGTATGTGTGCCCGGGATTTCTCTACGGCGGCGGATGTTCGCTCCGCGCGGTTGTGGTTTTCGCTAAGCGTGCTACTGACGCCTGGTGCACCCGCGGCGACGGCATCAGGGACGACATCGTATGTGTGCCCGGGATTTCTCTACGGCGGCGGATGTTCGCTCCGCGCGGTTGTGGTTTTCGCTAAGCGTGCTACTGACGCCTGGTGCACCCGCGGCGACGGCATCAGGGACGACATCGTGAGTGTGCCCGGGATTTCTCTACGGCGGCGGATGTTCGCTCCGCGCGGTTGTGGTTTTCGCTAAGCGTGCTACTGACGCCTGGTGCACCCGCGGCGACGGCATCAGGGACGACATCGTATGTGTGCCCGGGATTTCTCTACGGCGGCGGATGTTCGCTCCGCGCGGTCGTGGTTTTCGCTAAGCGTGCTACTGACGCCTGGTGCACCCGCGGCGACGGCATCAGGGACGACATCGTGAGTGTGCCCGGGATTTCTCTACGGCGGCGGATGTTCGCTCCGCGCGGTTGTGGTTTTCGCTAAGCGTGCTACTGACGCCTGGTGCACCCGCGGCGACGGCATCAGGGACGACATCGTATGTGTGCCCGGGATTTCTCTACGGCGGCGGATGTTCGCTCCGCGCGGTTGTGGTTTTCGCTAAGCGTGCTACTGACGCCTGGTGCACCCGCGGCGACGGCATCAGGGACGACATCGTATGTGTGCCCGGGATTTCTCAACGGCGGCGGATGTTCGCTCCGCGCGGTTGTGGTTTTCGCTAAGCGTGCTACTGACGCCTGGTGCACCCGCGGCGACGGCATCAGGGACGACATCGTGAGTGTGCCCGGGATTTCTCTACGGCGGCGGATGTTCGCTCCGCGCGGTTGTGGTTTTCGCTAAGCGTGCTACTGACGCCTGGTGCACCCGCGGCGACGGCATCAGGGACGACATCGTATGTGTGCCCGGGATTTCTCTACGGCGGCGGATGTTCGCTCCGCGCGGTCGTGGTTTTCGCTAAGCGTGCTACTGACGCCTGGTGCACCCGCGGCGACGGCATCAGGGACGACATCGTGAGTGTGCCCGGGATTTCTCTACGGCGGCGGATGTTCGCTCCGCGCGGTTGTGGTTTTCGCTAAGCGTGCTACTGACGCCTGGTGCACCCGCGGCGACGGCATCAGGGACGACATCGTATGTGTGCCCGGGATTTCTCTACGGCGGCGGATGTTCGCTCCGCGCGGTTGTGGTTTTCGCTAAGCGTGCTACTGACGCCTGGTGCACCCGCGGCGACGGCATCAGGGACAGCATCGTATGTGTGCCCGGGATTTCTCTGCGGCGGGGGATGTTCGCTCCGCGCGGTCGTGGTTTTCGCTAAGCGTGCTACTGACGCCTGGTGCACCCGCGGCGACGGCATCAGGGACGACATCGTATGTGTGCCCGGGATTTCTCTACGGCGGCGGATGTTCGCTCCGCGCGGTTGTGGTTTTCGCTAAGCGTGCTACTGACGCCTGGTGCACCCGCGGCGACGGCATCAGGGACGACATCGTATGTGTGCCCGGGATTTCTCTACGGCGGCGGATGTTCGCTCCGCGCGGTTGTGGTTTTCGCTAAGCGTGCTACTGACGCCTGGTGCACCCGCGGCGACGGCATCAGGGACGACATCGTGAGTGTGCCCGGGATTTCTCTACGGCGGCGGATGTTCGCTCCGCGCGGTTGTGGTTTTCGCTAAGCGTGCTACTGACGCCTGGTGCACCCGCGGCGACGGCATCAGGGACGACATCGTATGTGTGCCCGGGATTTCTCTACGGCGGCGGATGTTCGCTCCGCGCGGTCGTGGTTTTCGCTAAGCGTGCTACTGACGCCTGGTGCACCCGCGGCGACGGCATCAGGGACGACATCGTGAGTGTGCCCGGGATTTCTCTACGGCGGCGGATGTTCGCTCCGCGCGGTTGTGGTTTTCGCTAAGCGTGCTACTGACGCCTGGTGCACCCGCGGCGACGGCATCAGGGACGACATCGTATGTGTGCCCGGGATTTCTCTACGGCGGCGGATGTTCGCTCCGCGCGGTTGTGGTTTTCGCTAAGCGTGCTACTGACGCCTGGTGCACCCGCGGCGACGGCATCAGGGACGACATCGTATGTGTGCCCGGGATTTCTCTACGGCGGCGGATGTTCGCTCCGCGCGGTTGTGGTTTTCGCTAAGCGTGCTACTGACGCCTGGTGCACCCGCGGCGACGGCATCAGGGACGACATCGTGAGTGTGCCCGGGATTTCTCTACGGCGGCGGATGTTCGCTCCGCGCGGTTGTGGTTTTCGCTAAGCGTGCTACTGACGCCTGGTGCACCCGCGGCGACGGCATCAGGGACGACATCGTGAGTGTGCCCGGGATTTCTCTACGGCGGCGGATGTTCGCTCCGCGCGGTTGTGGTTTTCGCTAAGCGTGCTACTGACGCCTGGTGCACCCGCGGCGACGGCATCAGGGACGACATCGTATGTGTGCCCGGGATTTCTCTGCGGCGGGGGATGTTCGCTCCGCGCGGTCGTGGTTTTCGCTAAGCGTGCTACTGACGCCTGGTGCACCCGCGGCGACGGCATCAGGGACGACATCGTATGTGTGCCCGGGATTTCTCTACGGCGGCGGATGTTCGCTCCGCGCGGTCGTGGTTTTCGCTAAGCGTGCTACTGACGCCTGGTGCACCCGCGGCGACGGCATCAGGGACGACATCGTATGTGTGCCCGGGATTTCTCTACGGCGGCGGATGTTCGCTCCGCGCGGTTGTGGTTTTCGCTAAGCGTGCTACTGACGCCTGGTGCACCCGCGGCGACGGCATCAGGGACGACATCGTATGTGTGCCCGGGATTTCTCTACGGCGGCGCATGTTCGCTCCGCGCGGTCGTGGTTTTCGCTAAGCGTGCTACTGACGCCTGGTGCACCCGCGGCGACGGCATCAGGGACGACATCGTATGTGTGCCCGGGATTTCTCTACGGCGGCGGATGTTCGCTCCGCGCGGTCGTGGTTTTCGCTAAGCGTGCTACTGACGCCTGGTGCACCCGCGGCGACGGCATCAGGACGACATCGTATGTGTGCCCGGGATTTCTCTACGGCGGCGGATGTTCGCTCCGCGCGGTTGTGGTTTTCGCTAAGCGTGCTACTGACGCCTGGTGCACCCGCGGCGACGGCATCAGGGACGACATCGTATGTGTGCCCGGGATTTCTCCACGGCGGCGGATGTTCGCTCCGCGCGGTCGTGGTTTTCGCTAAGCGTGCTACTGACGCCTGGTGCACCCGCGGCGACGGCATCAGGGACGACATCGTATGTGTGCCCGGGATTTCTCTACGGCGGCGGATGTTCGCTCCGCGCGGTTGTGGTTTTCGCTAAGCGTGCTACTGACGCCTGGTGCACCCGCGGCGACGGCATCAGGGACGACATCGTATGTGTGCCCGGAATTTCTCTACGGCGGCGGATGTTCGCTCCGCGCGGTCGTGGTTTTCGCTAAGCGTGCTACTGACGCCTGGTGCACCCGCGGCGACGGCATCAGGTACGACATCGTATGTGTGCCCGGGATTTCTCTACGGCGGCGGATGTTCGCTCCGCGCGGTTGTGGTTTTCGCTAAGCGTGCTACTGACGCCTGGTGCACCCGCGGCGACGGCATCAGGGACGACATCGTATGTGTGCCCGGGATTTCTCTACGGCGGCGGATGTTCGCTCCGCGCGGTTGTGGTTTTCGCTAAGCGTGCTACTGACGCCTGGTGCACCCGCGGCGACGGCATCAGGGACGACATCGTATGTGTGCCCGGGATTTCTCTACGGCGGCGGATGTTCGCTCCGCGCGGTTGTGGTTTTCGCTAAGCGTGCTACTGACGCCTGGTGCACCCGCGGCGACGGCATCAGGGACGACATCGTGTGTGTGCCCGGGATTTCTCTACGGCGGCGGATGTTCGCTCCGCGCGGTCGTGGTTTTCGCTAAGCGTGCTACTGACGCCTGGTGCACCCGCGGCGACGGCATCAGGGACGACATCGTATGTGTGCCCGGGATTTCTCTACGGCGGCGGATGTTCACTCTGCGCGGTTGTGGTTTTCGCTAAGCGTGCTACTGACGCCTGGTGCACCCGCGGCGACGGCATCAGGGACGACATCGTGAGTGTGCCCAAGAGTTTTCAAGGGAGGTGGATGTTCGCTCCGCGCGGTTGTGGTTTTCGCTAAGCGTGCTACTGACGCCTGGTGCACCCGCGGCGACGGCATCAGGGACGACATCGTGAGTGTGCCCGGAATTTCTCTACGGCGGCGGATGTTCGCTCTGCGCGGTCGTGGTTTTCGCTAAGCGTGCTACTGACGCCTGGTGCACCCGCGGCGACGGCATCAGGGACGACATCATGAGTGTGCCCGGGATTTCTCTACGGCGGCGGATGTTCGCTCCGCGCGGTTGTGGTTTTCGCTAAGCGTGCTACTGACGCCTGGTGCACCCGCGGCGACGGCATCAGGGACGACATCGTGAGTGTGCCCGGGATTTCTCTACGGCGGCGGATGTTCGCTCCGCGCGGTTGTGGTTTTCGCTAAGCGTGCTACTGACGCCTGGTGCACCCGCGGCGACGGCATCAGGGACGACATCGTGAGTGTGCCCGGGATTTCTCTACGGCGGCGGATGTTCGGTCTGCGCGGTTGTGGTTTTCACTAAGCGTGCTACTGACGCCTGGTGCACCCGCGGCGACGGTATCAGGGACGACATCGTGAGTGTGCCCAAGATTTTTCAAGGGAGGTGGATGTTCGCTCCGCGCGGTTGTGGTTTTCGCTAAGCGTGCTACTGACGCCTGGTGCACCCGCGGCGACGGCATCAGGGACGACATCGTGTGTGTGCCCGGGATTTCTCTACGGCGGCGGATGTTCGCTCCGCGCGGTCGTGGTTTTCGCTAAGCGTGCTACTGACGCCTGGTGCACCCGCGGCGACGGCATCAGGGACGACATCGTATGTGTGCCCGGGATTTCTCTACGGCGGCGGATGTTCGCTCCGCGCGGTTGTGGTTTTCGCTAAGCGTGCTACTGACGCCTGGTGCACCCGCGGCGACGGCATCAGGGACGACATCGTATGTGTGCCCGGAATTTCTCTACGGCGGCGGATGTTCGCTCCGCGCGGTCGTGGTTTTCGCTAAGCGTGCTACTGACGCCTGGTGCACCCGCGGCGACGGCATCAGGTACGACATCGTATGTGTGCCCGGGATTTCTCTACGGCGGCGGATGTTCGCTCCGCGCGGTTGTGGTTTTCGCTAAGCGTGCTACTGACGCCTGGTGCACCCGCGGCGACGGCATCAGGGACGACATCGTATGTGTGCCCGGGATTTCTCTACGGCGGCGGATGTTCGCTCCGCGCGGTTGTGGTTTTCGCTAAGCGTGCTACTGACGCCTGGTGCACCCGCGGCGACGGCATCAGGGACGACATCGTGTGTGTGCCCGGGATTTCTCTACGGCGGCGGATGTTCGCTCCGCGCGGTCGTGGTTTTCGCTAAGCGTGCTACTGACGCCTGGTGCACCCGCGGCGACGGCATCAGGGACGACATCGTATGTGTGCCCGGGATTTCTCTACGGCGGCGGATGTTCACTCTGCGCGGTTGTGGTTTTCGCTAAGCGTGCTACTGACGCCTGGTGCACCCGCGGCGACGGCATCAGGGACGACATCGTGAGTGTGCCCAAGAGTTTTCAAGGGAGGTGGATGTTCGGTCCGCGCGGTTGTGGTTTTCGCTAAGCGTGCTACTGACGCCTGGTGCACCCGCGGCGACGGCATCAGGGACGACATCGTGAGTGTGCCCGGAATTTCTCTACGGCGGCGGATGTTCGCTCTGCGCGGTCGTGGTTTTCGCTAAGCGTGCTACTGACGCCTGGTGCACCCGCGGCGACGGCATCAGGGACGACATCATGAGTGTGCCTGGGATTTCTCTACGGCGGCGGATGTTCGCTCCGCGCGGTTGTGGTTTTCGCTAAGCGTGCTACTGACGCCTGGTGCACCCGCGGCGACGGCATCAGGGACGACATCGTGAGTGTGCCCGGGATTTCTCTACGGCGGCGGAAGTTCGCTCCGCGCGGTTGTGGTTTTCGCTAAGCGTGCTACTGACGCCTGGTGCACCCGCGGCGACGGCATCAGGGACGACATCGCGAGTGTGCCCAAGATTTTTCAAGGGACGCGGATGTTCGCTCCGCGCCGTCATGGTTTTCGCTAAGCGTGCTACTGACGCCTGGTGCACCCGCGGCGACGGCATCAGGGACGACATCGTGAGTGTGCCCGGGATTTCTCTACGGCGGCGGATGTTCGGTCTGCGCGGTTGTGGTTTTCGCTAAGCGTGCTACTGACGCCTGGTGCACCCGCGGCGACGGTATCAGGGACGACATCGTGAGTGTGCCCAAGATTTTTCAAGGGAGGTGGATGTTCGCTCCGCGCGGTTGTGGTTTTCGCTAAGCGTGCTACTGACGCCTGGTGCACCCGCGGCGACGGCATCAGGGACGACATCGTGAGTGTGCCCGGGATTTCTCTACGGCGGCGGATGTTCGCTCCGCGCGGTTGTGGTTTTCGCTAAGCGTGCTACTGACGCCTGGTGCACCCGCGGCGACGGCATCAGGGACGACATCGCGAGTGTGCCCAAGATTTTTCAAGGGACGCGGATGTTCGCTCCGCGCCGTCATGGTTTTCGCTAAGCGTGCTACTGACGCCTGGTGCACCCGCGGCGACGGCATCAGGGACGACATCGTGAGTGTGCCCGGGATTTCTCTACGGCGGCGGATGTTCGGTCTGCGCGGTTGTGGTTTTCACTAAGCGTGCTACTGACGCCTGGTGCACCCGCGGCGACGGTATCAGGGACGACATCGTGAGTGTGCCCAAGATTTTTCAAGGGAGGTGGATGTTCGCTCCGCGCGGTTGTGGTTTTCGCTAAGCGTGCTACTGACGCCTGGTGCACCCGCGGCGACGGCATCAGGGACGACATCGTGTGTGTGCCCGGGATTTCTCTACGGCGGCGGATGTTCGCTCCGCGCGGTCGTGGTTTTCGCTAAGCGTGCTACTGACGCCTGGTGCACCCGCGGCGACGGCATCAGGGACGACATCGTATGTGTGCCCGGGATTTCTCTACGGCGGCGGATGTTCGCTCTGCGCTGTTGTGGTTTTCGCTAAGCGTGCTACTGACGCCTGGTGCACCCGCGGCGACGGCATCAGGGACGACATCGTGAGTGTGCCCAAGATTTTTAAAGGGAGGTGGATGTTCGCTCCGCGCGGTTGTGGTTTTCGCTAAGCGTGCTACTGACGCCTGGTGCACCCGCGGCGACGGCATCAGGGACGACATCATGAGTGTGCCCGGAATTTCTCTACGGCGGCGGATGTTCGCTCTGCGCGGTCGTGGTTTTCGCTAAGCGTGCTACTGACGCCTGGTGCACCCGCGGCGACGGCATCAGGGACGACATCGTAAGTGTGCCCGGGATTTCTCTACGGCGGCGGATGTTCGCTCTGCGCGGTCGTGGTTTTCGCTAAGCGTGCTACTGACGCCTGGTGCACCCGCGGCGACGGCATCAGGGGCGACATCGTGAGTGTGCCCAAGATTTTTTAAGGGAGGTGGATGTTCGCTCCGCGCGGTTGTGGTTTTCGCTAAGCGTGCTACTGACGCCTGGTGCACCCGCGGCGACGGCATCAGGGACGACATCGTGAGTGTGCCCGGGATTTCTCTACGGCGGCGGATGTTCGCTCTGCGCGGTCGTGGTTTTCGCTAAGCGTGCTACTGACGCCTGGTGCACCCGCGGCGACGGCATCAGGGACGACATCGCGAGTGTGCCCAAGATTTTTCAAGGGACGCGGATATTCGCTCCGCGCCGTCATGGTTTTCGCTAAGCGTGCTACTGACGCCTGGTGCACCCGCGGCGACGGCATCAGGGACGACATCGTGAGTGTGCCCAAGATTTTTCAAGGGAGGTGGATGTTCGCTCCGCGCGGTTGTGGTTTTCGCTAAGCGTGCTACTGACGCCTGGTGCACCCGCGGCGACGGCATCAGGGACGACATCGTGAGTGTGCCCGGGATTTCTCTACGGCGGCGGATGTTCACTCTGCGCGGTCGTGGTTTTCGCTAAGCGTGCTACTGACGCCTGGTGCACCCGCGGCGACGGCATCAGGGACGACATCGTGAGTGTGCCCGGGATTTCTCTACGGCGGCGGATGTTCGCTCCGCGCGGTCGTGGTTTTCGCTAAGCGTGGTACTGACGCCTGGTGCACCCGCGGCGACGGCATCAGGGGCGACATCGTGAGTGTGCCCGGGATTTCTCTACGGCGGCGGATGTTCGCTCCGCGCGGTCGTGGTTTTCGCTAAGCGTGCTACTGACGCCTGGTGCACCCGCGGCGACGGCATCAGGGACGACATCGTGAGTGTGCCCGGGATTTCTCTACGGCGGCGGATGTTCGCTCCGCGCGTTTGTGGTTTTCGCTAAGCGTGCTACTGACGCCTGGTGCACCCGCGGCGACGGCATCAGGGACGACATCGTGAGTGTGCCCGCGATTTCTCTACGGCGGCGGATGTTCGCTCCGCGCGGTCGTGGTTTTCGGTAAGCGTGCTACTGACGCCTGGTGCACCCGCGGCGACGGCATCAGGGACGACATCGTGAGTGTGCCCGGGATTTCTCTACGGCGGCGGATGTTCGCTCCGCGCGGTTGTGGTTTTCGCTAAGCGTGCTACTGACGCCTGGTGCACCCGCGGTGACGGCATCAGGGACGACATCGTGAGTGTGCCCGGGATTTCTCTACGGCGGCGGATGTTCGCTCCGCGCGGTTGTGGTTTTCGCTAAGCGTGCTACTGACGCCTGGTGCACCCGCGGCGACGGCATCAGGGACGACATCGTGAGTGTGCCCGGGATTTCTCTACGGCGGCGGATGTTCGCTCCGCTCGGTTGTGGTTTTCGCTAAGCGTGCTACTGACGCCTGGTGCACCCGCGGCGACGGCATCAGGGACGACATCGTGAGTGCGCCCGGGATTTCTCTACGGCGGCGGATGTTCGCTCCGCGCGGTTGTGGTTTTCGCTAAGCGTGCTACTGACGCCTGGTGCACCCGCGGCGACGGCATCAGGGACGACATCGTGAGTTTGCCCGGGATTTCTCTACGGCGGCGGATGTTCGCTCCGCGCGGTCGTGGTTTTCGCTAAGCGAGCTACTGACGCCTGGTGCACCCGCGGCGACGGCATCAGGGACGACATCGTGAGTGTGCCCGGGATTTCTCTACGGCGGCGGATGTTCGCTCCGCATGGTCGTGGTTTTCGCTAAGCGTGCTACTGACGCCTGGTGAACCCGCGGCGACGGCATCAGCGACGACATCGTGAGTGTGCCCGGGATTTCTCTACGGCGGCGGATGTTCGCTATGCGCGGTTGTGGTTTTCGCTAAGCGTGCTGCTGACGCCTGGTGCACCCGCGGCGACGGCATCAGGGACGAAATCGTGAGTGTGCCCAAGATTTTTCAAGGGAGGTGGATGTTCGCTCCGCGCGGTTGTGGTTTTCGCTAAGCGTGCTACTGACGCCTGGTGCACCCGCGGCGACGGCATCAGGGACGACATCGTGAGTGTGCCCGGAATTTCTCTACGGCGGCGGATGTTCGCTCTGCGCGGTCGTGGTTTTCGCTAAGCGTGCTACTGACGCCTGGTGCACCCGCGGCGACGGCATCAGGGACGACATCGTAAGTGTGCCCGGGATTTCTCTACGGCGGCGGATGTTCGCTCTGCGCGGTCGTGGTTTTCGCTAAGCGTGCTACTGACGCCTGGTGCACCCGCGGCGACGGCATCAGGGGCGACATCGTGAGTGTGCCCAAGATTTTTCAAGGGAGGTGGATGTTCACTCCGCGCGGTTGTGGTTTTCGCTAAGCGTGCTACTGACGCCTGGTGCACCCGCGGCGACGGCATCAGGGACGATATGGTGAGTGTGCCCGGGATTTCTCTACGGCGGCGGATGTTCGCTCTGCGCGGTCGTGGTTTTCGCTAAGCGTGCTACTGACGCCTGGTGCACCCGCGGCGACGGCATCAGGGACGACATCGCGAGTGTGCCCAAGATGTTTCAAGGGACGCGGATGTTTGCTCCGCGCCGTCATGGTTTTCGCTAAGCGTGCTACTGACGCCTGGTGCACCCGCGGCGACGGCATCAGGGACGACATCGTATGTGTGCCCGGGATTTCTCTACGGCGGCGGATGTTCGCTCCACGCGGTTGTGGTTTTCGCTAAGCGTGCTACTGACGCCTGGTGCACCCGCGGCGACGGCATCAGGGACGACATCGTATGTGTGCCCGGGATTTCTCTACGGCGGCGGATGTTCGCTCCGCGCGGTTGTGGTTTTCGCTAAGCGTGCTACTGACGCCTGGTGCACCCGCGGCGACGGCATCAGGGACGACATCGTATGTGTGCCCGGGATTTCTCTACGGCGGCGGATGTTCGCTCCGCGCGGTCGTGGTTTTCGCTAAGCGTGCTACTGACGCCTGGTGCACCCGCGGCGACGGCATCAGGGACGACATCGTATGTGTGCCCGGGATTTCTCTACGGCGGCGGATGTTCGCTCCGCGCGGTTGTGGTTTTCGCTAAGCGTGCTACTGACGCCTGGTGCACCCGCGGCGACGGCATCAGGGACGACATCGTATGTGTGCCCGGGATTTCTCTACGGCGGCGGATGTTCGCTCCGCGCGGTCGTGGTTTTCGCTAAGCGTGCTACTGACGCCTGGTGCACCCGCGGCGACGGCATCAGGGACGACATCGTGAGTGTGCCCGGGATTTCTCTACGGCGGCGGATGTTCGCTCCGCGCGGTCGCGGTTTTCGCTAAGCGTGCTACTGACGCCTGGTGCACCCGCGGCGACGGCATCAGGGGCGACATCGTGAGTGTGCCCGGGATTTCTCTACGGCGGCGGATGTTCGCTCCGCGCGGTTGTGGTTTTCGCTAAGCGTGCTACTGACGCCTGGTGCACCCGCGGCGACGGCATCAGGGACGACATCGTGAGTGTGCCCGGGATTTCTCTACGGCGGCGGATGTTCGCTCCGCGCGGTTGTGGTTTTCGCTAAGCGTGCTACTGACGCCTGGTGCACCCGCGGCGACGGCATCAGGGACGACATCGCGAGTGTGCCCAAGATTTTTCAAGGGAGGTGGATGTTCGCTCCGCGCGGTTGTGGTTTTCGCTAAGCGTGCTACTGACGCCTGGTGCACCCGCGGCGACGGCATCAGGGACGACATCGTGAGTGTGCCCGGGATTTCTCTACGGCGGCGGATGTTCGCTCCGCGCGGTTGTGGTTTTCGCTAAGCGTGCTACTGACGCCTGGTGCACCCGCGGCGACGGCATCAGGGACAACATCGCGAGTGTGCCCAAGATTTTTCAAGGGACGCGGATGTTCGCTCCGCGCCGTCATGGTTTTCGCTAAGCGTGCTACTGACGCCTGGTGCACCCGCGGCGACGGCATCAGGGACGACATTGTGAGTGTGCCCGGGATTTCTCTACGGCGGCGGATGCTCGGTCTGCGCGGTTGTGGTTTTCGCTAAGCGTGCTACTGACGCCTGGTGCACCCGCGGCGACGGTATCAGGGACGACATCGTGAGTGTGCCCAAGATTTTTCAATGAGGTGGATGTTCGCTCCGCGCGGTTGTGGTTTTCGCTAAGCGTGCTACTGACGCCTGGTGCACCCGCGGCGACGGCATCAGGGACGACATCGTGTGTGTGCCCGGGATTTCTCTACGGCGGCGGATGTTCGCTCCGCGCGGTCGTGGTTTTCGCTAAGCGTGCTACTGACGCCTGGTGCACCCGCGGCGAGGGCATCAGGGACGACATCGTATGTGTGCCCGGGATTTCTCTACGGCGGCGGATGTTCGCTCCGCGCGGTTGTGGTTTTCGCTAAGCGTGCTACTGACGCCTGGTGCACCCGCGGCGACGGCATCAGGGACGACATCGTATGTGTGCCCGGGATTTCTCTACGGCGGCGGATGTTCGCTCCGCATGGTTGTGGTTTTCGCTAAGCGTGCTACTGACGCCTGGTGCACCCGCGGCGACGGCATCAGGGACGACATGGTGAGTGTGCCCGGGATTTCTCTACGGCGGCGGATGTTCGCTCTGCGCGGTCGTGGTTTTCGCTAAGCGTGCTACTGACGCCTGGTGCACCCGCGGCGACGGCATCAGGGACGACATCGCGAGTGTGCCCAAGATTTTTCAAGGGACGCGGATGTTTGCTCCGCGCCGTCATGGTTTTCGCTAAGCGTGCTACTGACGCCTGGTGCACCCGCGGCGACGGCATCAGGGACGACATCGTGAGTGTGCCCAAGATTTTTCAAGGGAGGTGGATGTTCGCTCCGCGCGGTTGTGGTTTTCGCTAAGCGTGCTACTGACGCCTGGTGCACCCGCGGCGACGGCATCAGGGACGACATCGTGAGTGTGCCCGGGATTTCTCTACGGCGGCGGATGTTCGCTCTGCGCGGTCGTGGTTTTCGCTAAGCGTGCTACTGACGCCTGGTGCACCCGCGGCGACGGCATCAGGGACGACATTGTGAGTGTGCCCGGGATTTCTCTACGGCGGCGGATGTTCGCTCCGCGCGGTCGTGGTTTTCGCTAAGCGTGCTTCTGACGCCTGGTGCACCCGCGGCGACGGCATCAGGGGCGACATCGTGAGTGTGCCCGGGATTTCTCTACGGCGGCGGATGTTCGCTCCGCGCGGTCGTGGTTTTCGCTAAGCGTGCTACTGACGCCTGGTGCACCCGCGGCGACGGCATCAGGGGCGACATCGTGGGTGTGCCCGGGATTTCTCTACGGCGGCGGATGTTCGCTCCGCGCGGTCGTGGTTTTCGCTAAGCGTGCTACTGACGCCTGGTGCACCCGCGGCGACGGCATCAGGGACGACATTGTGAGTGTGCCCGGGATTTCTCTACGGCGGCGGATGTTCGCTCCGCGCGGTCGTGGTTTTCGCTAAGCGTGCTACTGACGCCTGGTGCACCCGCGGCGACGGCATCAGGGACGACATCGTGAGTGTGCCCGGGATTTCTCTACGGCGGCGGATGTTCGCTCCGCGCGGTCGTGGTTTTCGCTAAGCGTGCTACTGACGCCTGGTGCACCCGCGGCGACGGCATCAGGGGCGACATCGTGAGTGTGCCCGGGATTTCTCTACGGCGGCGGATGTTCGCTCCGCGCGGTTGTGGTTTTCGCTAAGCGTGCTACTGACGCCTGGTGCACACGCGGCGAGGGCATCAGGGACGACATCGTGAGTGTGCCCGGGATTTCTCTACGGCGGCGGATGTTCGCTCCGCGCGGTTGTGGTTTTCGCTAAGCGTGCTACTGACGCCTGGTGCACCCGCGGCGACGGCATCAGGGACGACATCGCGAGTGTGCCCAAGATTTTTCAAGGGAGGTGGATGTTCGCTCCGCGCGGTTGTGGTTTTCGCTAAGCGTGCTACTGACGCCTGGTGCACCCGCGGCGACGGCATCAGGGACGACATCTTGAGTGTGCCCGGGATTTCTCTACGGCGGCGGATGTTCGCTCCGCGCGGTTGTGGTTTTCGCTAAGCGTGCTACTGACGCCTGGTGCACCCGCGGCGACGGCATCAGGGACAACATCGCGAGTGTGCCCAAGATTTTTCAAGGGACGCGGATGTTCGCTCCGCGCCGTCATGGTTTTCGCTAAGCGTGCTACTGACGCCTGGTGCACCCGCGGCGACGGCATCAGGGACGACATTGTGAGTGTGCCCGGGATTTCTCTACGGCGGCGGATGCTCGGTCTGCGCGGTTGTGGTTTTCGCTAAGCGTGCTACTGACGCCTGGTGCACCCGCGGCGACGGTATCAGGGACGACATCGTGAGTGTGCCCAAGATTTTTCAATAAGGTGGATGTTCGCTCCGCGCGGTTGTGGTTTTCGCTAAGCGTGCTACTGACGCCTGGTGCACCCGCGGCGACGGCATCAGGGACGACATCGTGTGTGTGCCCGGGATTTCTCTACGGCGGCGGATGTTCGCTCCGCGCGGTCGTGGTTTTCGCTAAGCGTGCTACTGACGCCTGGTGCACCCGCGGCGAGGGCATCAGGGACGACATCGTATGTGTGCCCGGGATTTCTCTACGGCGGCGGATGTTCGCTCCGCGCGGTTGTGGTTTTCGCTAAGCGTGCTACTGACGCCTGGTGCACCCGCGGCGACGGCATCAGGGACGACATCGTATGTGTGCCCGGGATTTCTCTACGGCGGCGGATGTTCGCTCCGCATGGTTGTGGTTTTCGCTAAGCGTGCTACTGACGCCTGGTGCACCCGCGGCGACGGCATCAGGGACGACATCGTATTTGTGCCCGGGATTTCTCTACGGCGGCGGATGTTCGCTCCGCGCAGTTGTGGTTTTCGCTAAGCGTGCTACTGACGCCTGGTGCACCCGCGGCGACGGCATCAGGGACGACATCGTATGTGTGCCCGGGATTTCTCTACGGCGGCGGATGTTCGCTCCGCGCGGTTGTGGTTTTCGCTAAGCGTGCTACTGACGCCTGGTGCACCCGCGGCGACGGCATCAGGGACGACATCGTATGTGTGCCCGGGATTTCTCTACGGCGGCGGATGTTCGCTCCGCGCGGTCGTGGTTTTCGCTAAGCGTGCTACTGACGCCTGGTGCACCCGCGGCGACGGCATCAGGGACGACATCGTATGTGTGCCCGGGATTTCTCTACGGCGGCGGATGTTCGCTCCGCGCGGTTGTGGTTTTCGCTAAGCGTGCTACTGACGCCTGGTGCACCCGCGGCGACGGCATCAGGGACGACATCGTATGTGTGCCCGGGATTTCTCTACGGCGGCGGATGTTCGCTCCGCGCGGTTGTGGTTTTCGCTAAGCGTGCTACTGACGCCTGGTGCACCCGCGGCGACGGCATCAGGGACGACATCGTATGTGTGCCCGGGATTTCTCTGCGGCGGGGGATGTTCGCTCCGCGCGGTCGTGGTTTTCGCTAAGCGTGCTACTGACGCCTGGTGCACCCGCGGCGACGGCATCAGGGACGACATCGTATGTGTGCCCGGGATTTCTCTGCGGCGGCGGATGTTCGCTCCGCGCGGTTGTGGTTTTCGCTAAGCGTGCTACTGACGCCTGGTGCACCCGCGGCGACGGCATCAGGGACGACATCGTATGTGTGCCCGGGATTTCTCTACGGCGGCGGATGTTCGCTCCGCGCGGTTGTGGTTTTCGCTAAGCGTGCTACTGACGCCTGGTGCACCCGCGGCGACGGCATCAGGGACGACATCGTGAGTGTGCCCGGGATTTCTCTACGGCGGCGGATGTTCGCTCCGCGCGGTTGTGGTTTTCGCTAAGCGTGCTACTGACGCCTGGTGCACCCGCGGCGACGGCATCAGGGACGACATCGTATGTGTGCCCGGGATTTCTCTACGGCGGCGGATGTTCGCTCCGCGCGGTTGTGGTTTTCGCTAAGCGTGCTACTGACGCCTGGTGCACCCGCGGCGACGGCATCAGGGACGACATCGTATGTGTGCCCGGGATTTCTCTACGGCGGCGGATGTTCGCTCCGCGCGGTTGTGGTTTTCGCTAAGCGTGCTACTGACGCCTGGTGCACCCGCGGCGACGGCATCAGGGACGACATCGTGAGTGTGCCCGGGATTTCTCTACGGCGGCGGATGTTCGCTCCGCGCGGTTGTGGTTTTCGCTAAGCGTGCTACTGACGCCTGGTGCACCCGCGGCGACGGCATCAGGGACGACATCGTGAGTGTGCCCGGGATTTCTCTACGGCGGCGGATGTTCGCTCCGCGCGGTTGTGGTTTTCGCTAAGCGTGCTACTGACGCCTGGTGCACCCGCGGCGACGGCATCAGGGACGACATCGTATGTGTGCCCGGGATTTCTCTGCGGCGGGGGATGTTCGCTCCGCGCGGTCGTGGTTTTCGCTAAGCGTGCTACTGACGCCTGGTGCACCCGCGGCGACGGCATCAGGGACGACATCGTGAGTGTGCCCGGGATTTCTCTACGGCGGCGGATGTTCGCTCCGCGCGGTTGTGGTTTTCGCTAAGCGTGCTACTGACGCCTGGTGCACCCGCGGCGACGGCATCAGGGACGACATCGTATGTGTGCCCGGGATTTCTCTACGGCGGCGGATGTTCGCTCCGCGCGGTTGTGGTTTTCGCTAAGCGTGCTACTGACGCCTGGTGCACCCGCGGCGACGGCATCAGGGACAGCATCGTATGTGTGCCCGGGATTTCTCTGCGGCGGGGGATGTTCGCTCCGCGCGGTCGTGGTTTTCGCTAAGCGTGCTACTGACGCCTGGTGCACCCGCGGCGACGGCATCAGGGACGACATCGTATGTGTGCCCGGGATTTCTCTACGGCGGCGGATGTTCGCTCCGCGCGGTTGTGGTTTTCGCTAAGCGTGCTACTGACGCCTGGTGCACCCGCGGCGACGGCATCAGGGACGACATCGTATGTGTGCCCGCGATTTCTCTACGGCGGCGGATGTTCGCTCCGCGCGGTTGTGGTTTTCGCTAAGCGTGCTACTGACGCCTGGTGCACCCGCGGCGACGGCATCAGGGACGACATCGTGAGTGTGCCCGGGATTTCTCTACGGCGGCGGATGTTCGCTCCGCGCGGTTGTGGTTTTCGCTAAGCGTGCTACTGACGCCTGGTGCACCCGCGGCGACGGCATCAGGGACGACATCGTATGTGTGCCCGGGATTTCTCTACGGCGGCGGATGTTCGCTCCGCGCGGTCGTGGTTTTCGCTAAGCGTGCTACTGACGCCTGGTGCACCCGCGGCGACGGCATCAGGGACGACATCGTGAGTGTGCCCGGGATTTCTCTACGGCGGCGGATGTTCGCTCCGCGCGGTTGTGGTTTTCGCTAAGCGTGCTACTGACGCCTGGTGCACCCGCGGCGACGGCATCAGGGACGACATCGTATGTGTGCCCGGGATTTCTCTACGGCGGCGGATGTTCGCTCCGCGCGGTTGTGGTTTTCGCTAAGCGTGCTACTGACGCCTGGTGCACCCGCGGCGACGGCATCAGGGACGACATCGTATGTGTGCCCGGGATTTCTCTACGGCGGCGGATGTTCGCTCCGCGCGGTTGTGGTTTTCGCTAAGCGTGCTACTGACGCCTGGTGCACCCGCGGCGACGGCATCAGGGACGACATCGTGAGTGTGCCCGGGATTTCTCTACGGCGGCGGATGTTCGCTCCGCGCGGTTGTGGTTTTCGCTAAGCGTGCTACTGACGCCTGGTGCACCCGCGGCGACGGCATCAGGGACGACATCGTGAGTGTGCCCGGGATTTCTCTACGGCGGCGGATGTTCGCTCCGCGCGGTTGTGGTTTTCGCTAAGCGTGCTACTGACGCCTGGTGCACCCGCGGCGACGGCATCAGGGACGACATCGTATGTGTGCCCGGGATTTCTCTGCGGCGGGGGATGTTCGCTCCGCGCGGTCGTGGTTTTCGCTAAGCGTGCTACTGACGCCTGGTGCACCCGCGGCGACGGCATCAGGGACGACATCGTATGTGTGCCCGGGATTTCTCTACGGCGGCGGATGTTCGCTCCGCGCGGTCGTGGTTTTCGCTAAGCGTGCTACTGACGCCTGGTGCACCCGCGGCGACGGCATCAGGGACGACATCGTATGTGTGCCCGGGATTTCTCTACGGCGGCGGATGTTCGCTCCGCGCGGTTGTGGTTTTCGCTAAGCGTGCTACTGACGCCTGGTGCACCCGCGGCGACGGCATCAGGGACGACATCGTATGTGTGCCCGGGATTTCTCTACGGCGGCGCATGTTCGCTCCGCGCGGTCGTGGTTTTCGCTAAGCGTGCTACTGACGCCTGGTGCACCCGCGGCGACGGCATCAGGGACGACATCGTATGTGTGCCCGGGATTTCTCTACGGCGGCGGATGTTCGCTCCGCGCGGTCGTGGTTTTCGCTAAGCGTGCTACTGACGCCTGGTGCACCCGCGGCGACGGCATCAGGGACGACATCGTATGTGTGCCCGGGATTTCTCTACGGCGGCGGATGTTCGCTCCGCGCGGTTGTGGTTTTCGCTAAGCGTGCTACTGACGCCTGGTGCACCCGCGGCGACGGCATCAGGGACGACATCGTATGTGTGCCCGGGATTTCTCCACGGCGGCGGATGTTCGCTCCGCGCGGTCGTGGTTTTCGCTAAGCGTGCTACTGACGCCTGGTGCACCCGCGGCGACGGCATCAGGGACGACATCGCATGTGTGCCCGGGATTTCTCTACGGCGGCGGATGTTCGCTCCGCGCGGTTGTGGTTTTCGCTAAGCGTGCTACTGACGCCTGGTGCACCCGCGGCGACGGCATCAGGGACGACATCGTATGTGTGCCCGGAATTTCTCTACGGCGGCGGATGTTCGCTCCGCGCGGTCGTGGTTTTCGCTAAGCGTGCTACTGACGCCTGGTGCACCCGCGGCGACGGCATCAGGGACGACATCGTATGTGTGCCCGGAATTTCTCTACGGCGGCGGATGTTCGCTCCGCGCGGTCGTGGTTTTCGCTAAGCGTGCTACTGACGCCTGGTGCACCCGCGGCGACGGCATCAGGGACGACATCGTATGTGTGCCCGGGATTTCTCTACGGCGGCGGATGTTCGCTCCGCGCGGTTGTGGTTTTCGCTAAGCGTGCTACTGACGCCTGGTGCACCCGCGGCGACGGCATCAGGGACGACATCGTATGTGTGCCCGGGATTTCTCCACGGCGGCGGATGTTCGCTCCGCGCGGTCGTGGTTTTCGCTAAGCGTGCTACTGACGCCTGGTGCACCCGCGGCGACGGCATCAGGGACGACATCGTATGTGTGCCCGGGATTTCTCCACGGCGGCGGATGTTCGCTCCGCGCGGTCGTGGTTTTCGCTAAGCGTGCTACTGACGCCTGGTGCACCCGCGGCGACGGCATCAGGGACGACATCGTATGTGTGCCCGGGATTTCTCCACGGCGGCGGATGTTCGCTCCGCGCGGTCGTGGTTTTCGCTAAGCGTGCTACTGACGCCTGGTGCACCCGCGGCGACGGCATCAGGGACGACATCGTATGTGTGCCCGGGATTTCTCCACGGCGGCGGATGTTCGCTCCGCGCGGTTGTGGTTTTCGCTAAGCGTGCTACTGACGCCTGGTGCACCCGCGGCGACGGCATCAGGGACGACATCGTATGTGTGCCCGGGATTTCTCTACGGCGGCGGATGTTCGCTCCGCGCGGTTGTGGTTTTCGCTAAGCGTGCTACTGACGCCTGGTGCACCCGCGGCGACGGCATCAGGGACGACATCGTATGTGTGCCCGGGATTTCTCCACGGCGGCGGATGTTCGCTCCGCGCGGTCGTGGTTTTCGCTAAGCGTGCTACTGACGCCTGGTGCACCCGCGGCGACGGCATCAGGGACGACATCGTATGTGTGCCCGGGATTTCTCTACGGCGGCGGATGTTCGCTCCGCGCGGTTGTGGTTTTCGCTAAGCGTGCTACTGACGCCTGGTGCACCCGCGGCGACGGCATCAGGGACGACATCGTATGTGTGCCCGGAATTTCTCTACGGCGGCGGATGTTCGCTCCGCGCGGTCGTGGTTTTCGCTAAGCGTGCTACTGACGCCTGGTGCACCCGCGGCGACGGCATCAGGTACGACATCGTATGTGTGCCCGGGATTTCTCTACGGCGGCGGATGTTCGCTCCGCGCGGTTGTGGTTTTCGCTAAGCGTGCTACTGACGCCTGGTGCACCCGCGGCGACGGCATCAGGGACGACATCGTATGTGTGCCCGGGATTTCTCTACGGCGGCGGATGTTCGCTCCGCGCGGTTGTGGTTTTCGCTAAGCGTGCTACTGACGCCTGGTGCACCCGCGGCGACGGCATCAGGTACGACATCGTATGTGTGCCCGGGATTTCTCTACGGCGGCGGATGTTCGCTCCGCGCGGTTGTGGTTTTCGCTAAGCGTGCTACTGACGCCTGGTGCACCCGCGGCGACGGCATCAGGGACGACATCGTATGTGTGCCCGGGATTTCTCTACGGCGGCGGATGTTCGCTCCGCGCGGTTGTGGTTTTCGCTAAGCGTGCTACTGACGCCTGGTGCACCCGCGGCGACGGCATCAGGGACGACATCGTATGTGTGCCCGGGATTTCTCTACGGCGGCGGATGTTCGCTCCGCGCGGTTGTGGTTTTCGCTAAGCGTGCTACTGACGCCTGGTGCACCCGCGGCGACGGCATCAGGGACGACATCGTGTGTGTGCCCGGGATTTCTCTACGGCGGCGGATGTTCGCTCCGCGCGGTCGTGGTTTTCGCTAAGCGTGCTACTGACGCCTGGTGCACCCGCGGCGACGGCATCAGGGACGACATCGTATGTGTGCCCGGGATTTCTCTACGGCGGCGGATGTTCACTCTGCGCGGTTGTGGTTTTCGCTAAGCGTGCTACTGACGCCTGGTGCACCCGCGGCGACGGCATCAGGGACGACATCGTGAGTGTGCCCAAGAGTTTTCAAGGGAGGTGGATGTTCGCTCCGCGCGGTTGTGGTTTTCGCTAAGCGTGCTACTGACGCCTGGTGCACCCGCGGCGACGGCATCAGGGACGACATCGTGAGTGTGCCCGGAATTTCTCTACGGCGGCGGATGTTCGCTCTGCGCGGTCGTGGTTTTCGCTAAGCGTGCTACTGACGCCTGGTGCACCCGCGGCGACGGCATCAGGGACGACATCATGAGTGTGCCCGGGATTTCTCTACGGCGGCGGATGTTCGCTCCGCGCGGTTGTGGTTTTCGCTAAGCGTGCTACTGACGCCTGGTGCACCCGCGGCGACGGCATCAGGGACGACATCGTGAGTGTGCCCGGGATTTCTCTACGGCGGCGGAAGTTCGCTCCGCGCGGTTGTGGTTTTCGCTAAGCGTGCTACTGACGCCTGGTGCACCCGCGGCGACGGCATCAGGGACGACATCGCGAGTGTGCCCAAGATTTTTCAAGGGACGCGGATGTTCGCTCCGCGCCGTCATGGTTTTCGCTAAGCGTGCTACTGACGCCTGGTGCACCCGCAGCGACGGCATCAGGGACGACATCGTGAGTGTGCCCGGGATTTCTCTACGGCGGCGGATGTTCGGTCTGCGCGGTTGTGGTTTTCGCTAAGCGTGCTACTGACGCCTGGTGCACCCGCGGCGACGGTATCAGGGACGACATCGTGAGTGTGCCCAAGATTTTTCAAGGGAGGTGGATGTTCGCTCCGCGCGGTTGTGGTTTTCGCTAAGCGTGCTACTGACGCCTGGTGCACCCGCGGCGACGGCATCAGGGACGACATCGTGAGTGTGCCCGGGATTTCTCTACGGCGGCGGATGTTCGCTCCGCGCGGTTGTGGTTTTCGCTAAGCGTGCTACTGACGCCTGGTGCACCCGCGGCGACGGCATCAGGGACGACATCGCGAGTGTGCCCAAGATTTTTCAAGGGACGCGGATGTTCGCTCCGCGCCGTCATGGTTTTCGCTAAGCGTGCTACTGACGCCTGGTGCACCCGCGGCGACGGCATCAGGGACGACATCGTGAGTGTGCCCGGGATTTCTCTACGGCGGCGGATGTTCGGTCTGCGCGGTTGTGGTTTTCACTAAGCGTGCTACTGACGCCTGGTGCACCCGCGGCGACGGTATCAGGGACGACATCGTGAGTGTGCCCAAGATTTTTCAAGGGAGGTGGATGTTCGCTCCGCGCGGTTGTGGTTTTCGCTAAGCGTGCTACTGACGCCTGGTGCACCCGCGGCGACGGCATCAGGGACGACATCGTGTGTGTGCCCGGGATTTCTCTACGGCGGCGGATGTTCGCTCCGCGCGGTCGTGGTTTTCGCTAAGCGTGCTACTGACGCCTGGTGCACCCGCGGCGACGGCATCAGGGACGACATCGTATGTGTGCCCGGGATTTCTCTACGGCGGCGGATGTTCGCTCCGCGCGGTTGTGGTTTTCGCTAAGCGTGCTACTGACGCCTGGTGCACCCGCGGCGACGGCATCAGGGACGACATCGTATGTGTGCCCGGAATTTCTCTACGGCGGCGGATGTTCGCTCCGCGCGGTCGTGGTTTTCGCTAAGCGTGCTACTGACGCCTGGTGCACCCGCGGCGACGGCATCAGGTACGACATCGTATGTGTGCCCGGGATTTCTCTACGGCGGCGGATGTTCGCTCCGCGCGGTTGTGGTTTTCGCTAAGCGTGCTACTGACGCCTGGTGCACCCGCGGCGACGGCATCAGGGACGACATCGTATGTGTGCCCGGGATTTCTCTACGGCGGCGGATGTTCGCTCCGCGCGGTTGTGGTTTTCGCTAAGCGTGCTACTGACGCCTGGTGCACCCGCGGCGACGGCATCAGGGACGACATCGTATGTGTGCCCGGGATTTCTCTACGGCGGCGGATGTTCGCTCCGCGCGGTTGTGGTTTTCGCTAAGCGTGCTACTGACGCCTGGTGCACCCGCGGCGACGGCATCAGGGACGACATCGTGTGTGTGCCCGGGATTTCTCTACGGCGGCGGATGTTCGCTCCGCGCGGTCGTGGTTTTCGCTAAGCGTGCTACTGACGCCTGGTGCACCCGCGGCGACGGCATCAGGGACGACATCGTATGTGTGCCCGGGATTTCTCTACGGCGGCGGATGTTCACTCTGCGCGGTTGTGGTTTTCGCTAAGCGTGCTACTGACGCCTGGTGCACCCGCGGCGACGGCATCAGGGACGACATCGTGAGTGTGCCCAAGAGTTTTCAAGGGAGGTGGATGTTCGCTCCGCGCGGTTGTGGTTTTCGCTAAGCGTGCTACAGACGCCTGGTGCACCCGCGGCGACGGCATCAGGGACGACATCGTGAGTGTGCCCGGAATTTCTCTACGGCGGCGGATGTTCGCTCTGCGCGGTCGGGGTTTTCGCTAAGCGTGCTACTGACGCCTGGTGCACCCGCGGCGACGGCATCAGGGACGACATCATGAGTGTGCCCGGGATTTCTCTACGGCGGCGGATGTTCGCTCCGCGCGGTTGTGGTTTTCGCTAAGCGTGCTACTGACGCCTGGTGCACCCGCGGCGACGGCATCAGGGACGACATCGTGAGTGTGCCCGGGATTTCTCTACGGCGGCGGAAGTTCGCTCCGCGCGGTTGTGGTTTTCGCTAAGCGTGCTACTGACGCCTGGTGCACCCGCGGCGACGGCATCAGGGACGACATCGCGAGTGTGCCCAAGATTTTTCAAGGGACGCGGATGTTCGCTCCGCGCCGTCATGGTTTTCGCTAAGCGTGCTACTGACGCCTGGTGCACCCGCGGCGACGGCATCAGGGACGACATCGTGAGTGTGCCCGGGATTTCTCTACGGCGGCGGATGTTCGGTCTGCGCGGTTGTGGTTTTCGCTAAGCGTGCTACTGACGCCTGGTGCACCCGCGGCGACGGTATCAGGGACGACATCGTGAGTGTGCCCAAGATTTTTCAAGGGAGGTGGATGTTCGCTCCGCGCGGTTGTGGTTTTCGCTAAGCGTGCTACTGACGCCTGGTGCACCCGCGGCGACGGCATCAGGGACGACATCGTGAGTGTGCCCGGGATTTCTCTACGGCGGCGGATGTTCGCTCCGCGCGGTTGTGGTTTTCGCTAAGCGTGCTACTGACGCCTGGTGCACCCGCGGCGACGGCATCAGGGACGACATCGCGAGTGTGCCCAAGATTTTTCAAGGGACGCGGATGTTCGCTCCGCGCCGTCATGGTTTTCGCTAAGCGTGCTACTGACGCCTGGTGCACCCGCGGCGACGGCATCAGGGACGACATCGTGAGTGTGCCCGGGATTTCTCTACGGCGGCGGATGTTCGGTCTGCGCGGTTGTGGTTTTCACTAAGCGTGCTACTGACGCCTGGTGCACCCGCGGCGACGGTATCAGGGACGACATCGTGAGTGTGCCCAAGATTTTTCAAGGGAGGTGGATGTTCGCTCCGCGCGGTTGTGGTTTTCGCTAAGCGTGCTACTGACGCCTGGTGCACCCGCGGCGACGGCATCAGGGACGACATCGTGTGTGTGCCCGGGATTTCTCTACGGCGGCGGATGTTCGCTCCGCGCGGTCGTGGTTTTCGCTAAGCGTGCTACTGACGCCTGGTGCACCCGCGGCGACGGCATCAGGGACGACATCGTATGTGTGCCCGGGATTTCTCTACGGCGGCGGATGTTCGCTCTGCGCTGTTGTGGTTTTCGCTAAGCGTGCTACTGACGCCTGGTGCACCCGCGGCGACGGCATCAGGGACGACATCGTGAGTGTGCCCAAGATTTTTAAAGGGAGGTGGATGTTCGCTCCGCGCGGTTGTGGTTTTCGCTAAGCGTGCTACTGACGCCTGGTGCACCCGCGGCGACGGCATCAGGGACGACATCATGAGTGTGCCCGGAATTTCTCTACGGCGGCGGATGTTCGCTCTGCGCGGTCGTGGTTTTCGCTAAGCGTGCTACTGACGCCTGGTGCACCCGCGGCGACGGCATCAGGGACGACATCGTAAGTGTGCCCGGGATTTCTCTACGGCGGCGGATGTTCGCTCTGCGCGGTCGTGGTTTTCGCTAAGCGTGCTACTGACGCCTGGTGCACCCGCGGCGACGGCATCAGGGGCGACATCGTGAGTGTGCCCAAGATTTTTTAAGGGAGGTGGATGTTCGCTCCGCGCGGTTGTGGTTTTCGCTAAGCGTGCTACTGACGCCTGGTGCACCCGCGGCGACGGCATCAGGGACGACATCGTGAGTGTGCCCGGGATTTCTCTACGGCGGCGGATGTTCGCTCCGCGCGGTTGTGGTTTTCGCTAAGCGTGCTACTGACGCCTGGTGCACCCGCGGCGACGGCATCAGGGACGACATCGTGAGTGTGCCCGCGATTTCTCTACGGCGGCGGATGTTCGCTCCGCGCGGTCGTGGTTTTCGGTAAGCGTGCTACTGACGCCTGGTGCACCCGCGGCGACGGCATCAGGGACGACATCGTGAGTGTGCCCGGGATTTCTCTACGGCGGCGGATGTTCGCTCCGCGCGGTTGTGGTTTTCGCTAAGCGTGCTACTGACGCCTGGTGCACCCGCGGTGACGGCATCAGGGACGACATCGTGAGTGTGCCCGGGATTTCTCTACGGCGGCGGATGTTCGCTCCGCGCGGTTGTGGTTTTCGCTAAGCGTGCTACTGACGCCTGGTGCACCCGCGGCGACGGCATCAGGGACGACATCGTGAGTGTGCCCGGGATTTCTCTACGGCGGCGGATGTTCGCTCCGCTCGGTTGTGGTTTTCGCTAAGCGTGCTACTGACGCCTGGTGCACCCGCGGCGACGGCATCAGGGACGACATCGTGAGTGCGCCCGGGATTTCTCTACGGCGGCGGATGTTCGCTCCGCGCGGTTGTGGTTTTCGCTAAGCGTGCTACTGACGCCTGGTGCACCCGCGGCGACGGCATCAGGGACGACATCGTGAGTTTGCCCGGGATTTCTCTACGGCGGCGGATGTTCGCTCCGCGCGGTCGTGGTTTTCGCTAAGCGTGCTACTGACGCCTGGTGCACCCGCGGCGACGGCATCAGGGACGACATCGTGAGTGTGCCCGGGATTTCTCTACGGCGGCGGATGTTCGCTCCGCATGGTCGTGGTTTTCGCTAAGCGTGCTACTGACGCCTGGTGAACCCGCGGCGACGGCATCAGCGACGACATCGTGAGTGTGCCCGGGATTTCTCTACGGCGGCGGATGTTCGCTATGCGCGGTTGTGGTTTTCGCTAAGCGTGCTGCTGACGCCTGGTGCACCCGCGGCGACGGCATCAGGGACGAAATCGTGAGTGTGCCCAAGATTTTTCAAGGGAGGTGGATGTTCGCTCCGCGCGGTTGTGGTTTTCGCTAAGCGTGCTACTGACGCCTGGTGCACCCGCGGCGACGGCATCAGGGACGACATCGTGAGTGTGCCCGGAATTTCTCTACGGCGGCGGATGTTCGCTCTGCGCGGTCGTGGTTTTCGCTAAGCGTGCTACTGACGCCTGGTGCACCCGCGGCGACGGCATCAGGGACGACATCGTAAGTGTGCCCGGGATTTCTCTACGGCGGCGGATGTTCGCTCTGCGCGGTCGTGGTTTTCGCTAAGCGTGCTACTGACGCCTGGTGCACCCGCGGCGACGGCATCAGGGGCGACATCGTGAGTGTGCCCAAGATTTTTCAAGGGAGGTGGATGTTCACTCCGCGCGGTTGTGGTTTTCGCTAAGCGTGCTACTGACGCCTGGTGCACCCGCGGCGACGGCATCAGGGACGACATCGTATGTGTGCCCGGGATTTCTCAACGGCGGCGGATGTTCGCTCCGCGCGGTTGTGGTTTTCGCTAAGCGTGCTACTGACGCCTGGTGCACCCGCGGCGACGGCATCAGGGACGACATCGTATGTGTGCCCGGGATTTCTCTACGGCGGCGGATGTTCGCTCCGCGCGGTTGTGGTTTTCGCTAAGCGTGCTACTGACGCCTGGTGCACCCGCGGCGACGGCATCAGGGACAGCATCGTATGTGTGCCCGGGATTTCTCTGCGGCGGGGGATGTTCGCTCCGCGCGGTCGTGGTTTTCGCTAAGCGTGCTACTGACGCCTGGTGCACCCGCGGCGACGGCATCAGGGACGACATCGTATGTGTGCCCGGGATTTCTCTACGGCGGCGGATGTTCGCTCCGCGCGGTTGTGGTTTTCGCTAAGCGTGCTACTGACGCCTGGTGCACCCGCGGCGACGGCATCAGGGACGACATCGTATGTGTGCCCGGGATTTCTCTACGGCGGCGGATGTTCGCTCCGCGCGGTTGTGGTTTTCGCTAAGCGTGCTACTGACGCCTGGTGCACCCGCGGCGACGGCATCAGGGACGACATCGTGAGTGTGCCCGGGATTTCTCTACGGCGGCGGATGTTCGCTCCGCGCGGTTGTGGTTTTCGCTAAGCGTGCTACTGACGCCTGGTGCACCCGCGGCGACGGCATCAGGGACGACATCGTATGTGTGCCCGGGATTTCTCTACGGCGGCGGATGTTCGCTCCGCGCGGTCGTGGTTTTCGCTAAGCGTGCTACTGACGCCTGGTGCACCCGCGGCGACGGCATCAGGGACGACATCGTGAGTGTGCCCGGGATTTCTCTACGGCGGCGGATGTTCGCTCCGCGCGGTTGTGGTTTTCGCTAAGCGTGCTACTGACGCCTGGTGCACCCGCGGCGACGGCATCAGGGACGACATCGTATGTGTGCCCGGGATTTCTCTACGGCGGCGGATGTTCGCTCCGCGCGGTTGTGGTTTTCGCTAAGCGTGCTACTGACGCCTGGTGCACCCGCGGCGACGGCATCAGGGACGACATCGTATGTGTGCCCGGGATTTCTCTACGGCGGCGGATGTTCGCTCCGCGCGGTTGTGGTTTTCGCTAAGCGTGCTACTGACGCCTGGTTCACCCGCGGCGACGGCATCAGGGACGACATCGTGAGTGTGCCCGGGATTTCTCTACGGCGGCGGATGTTCGCTCCGCGCGGTTGTGGTTTTCGCTAAGCGTGCTACTGACGCCTGGTGCACCCGCGGCGACGGCATCAGGGACGACATCGTGAGTGTGCCCGGGATTTCTCTACGGCGGCGGATGTTCGCTCCGCGCGGTTGTGGTTTTCGCTAAGCGTGCTACTGACGCCTGGTGCACCCGCGGCGACGGCATCAGGGACGACATCGTATGTGTGCCCGGGATTTCTCTGCGGCGGGGGATGTTCGCTCCGCGCGGTCGTGGTTTTCGCTAAGCGTGCTACTGACGCCTGGTGCACCCGCGGCGACGGCATCAGGGACGACATCGTATGTGTGCCCGGGATTTCTCTACGGCGGCGGATGTTCGCTCCGCGCGGTCGTGGTTTTCGCTAAGCGTGCTACTGACGCCTGGTGCACCCGCGGCGACGGCATCAGGGACGACATCGTATGTGTGCCCGGGATTTCTCTACGGCGGCGGATGTTCGCTCCGCGCGGTTGTGGTTTTCGCTAAGCGTGCTACTGACGCCTGGTGCACCCGCGGCGACGGCATCAGGGACGACATCGTATGTGTGCCCGGGATTTCTCTACGGCGGCGCATGTTCGCTCCGCGCGGTCGTGGTTTTCGCTAAGCGTGCTACTGACGCCTGGTGCACCCGCGGCGACGGCATCAGGGACGACATCGTATGTGTGCCCGGGATTTCTCTACGGCGGCGGATGTTCGCTCCGCGCGGTCGTGGTTTTCGCTAAGCGTGCTACTGACGCCTGGTGCACCCGCGGCGACGGCATCAGGGACGACATCGTATGTGTGCCCGGGATTTCTCTACGGCGGCGGATGTTCGCTCCGCGCGGTTGTGGTTTTCGCTAAGCGTGCTACTGACGCCTGGTGCACCCGCGGCGACGGCATCAGGGACGACATCGTATGTGTGCCCGGGATTTCTCCACGGCGGCGGATGTTCGCTCCGCGCGGTCGTGGTTTTCGCTAAGCGTGCTACTGACGCCTGGTGCACCCGCGGCGACGGCATCAGGGACGACATCGTATGTGTGCCCGGGATTTCTCTACGGCGGCGGATGTTCGCTCCGCGCGGTTGTGGTTTTCGCTAAGCGTGCTACTGACGCCTGGTGCACCCGCGGCGACGGCATCAGGGACGACATCGTATGTGTGCCCGGAATTTCTCTACGGCGGCGGATGTTCGCTCCGCGCGGTCGTGGTTTTCGCTAAGCGTGCTACTGACGCCTGGTGCACCCGCGGCGACGGCATCAGGTACGACATCGTATGTGTGCCCGGGATTTCTCTACGGCGGCGGATGTTCGCTCCGCGCGGTTGTGGTTTTCGCTAAGCGTGCTACTGACGCCTGGTGCACCCGCGGCGACGGCATCAGGGACGACATCGTATGTGTGCCCGGGATTTCTCTACGGCGGCGGATGTTCGCTCCGCGCGGTTGTGGTTTTCGCTAAGCGTGCTACTGACGCCTGGTGCACCCGCGGCGACGGCATCAGGGACGACATCGTATGTGTGCCCGGGATTTCTCTACGGCGGCGGATGTTCGCTCCGCGCGGTTGTGGTTTTCGCTAAGCGTGCTACTGACGCCTGGTGCACCCGCGGCGACGGCATCAGGGACGACATCGTGTGTGTGCCCGGGATTTCTCTACGGCGGCGGATGTTCGCTCCGCGCGGTCGTGGTTTTCGCTAAGCGTGCTACTGACGCCTGGTGCACCCGCGGCGACGGCATCAGGGACGACATCGTATGTGTGCCCGGGATTTCTCTACGGCGGCGGATGTTCACTCTGCGCGGTTGTGGTTTTCGCTATGCGTGCTACTGACGCCTGGTGCACCCGCGGCGACGGCATCAGGGACGACATCGTGAGTGTGCCCAAGAGTTTTCAAGGGAGGTGGATGTTCGCTCCGCGCGGTTGTGGTTTTCGCTAAGCGTGCTACTGACGCCTGGTGCACCCGCGGCGACGGCATCAGGGACGACATCGTGAGTGTGCCCGGAATTTCTCTACGGCGGCGGATGTTCGCTCTGCGCGGTCGTGGTTTTCGCTAAGCGTGCTACTGACGCCTGGTGCACCCGCGGCGACGGCATCAGGGACGACATCATGAGTGTGCCCGGGATTTCTCTACGGCGGCGGATGTTCGCTCCGCGCGGTTGTGGTTTTCGCTAAGCGTGCTACTGACGCCTGGTGCACCCGCGGCGACGGCATCAGGGACGACATCGTGAGTGTGCCCGGGATTTCTCTACGGCGGCGGAAGTTCGCTCCGCGCGGTTGTGGTTTTCGCTAAGCGTGCTACTGACGCCTGGTGCACCCGCGGCGACGGCATCAGGGACGACATCGCGAGTGTGCCCAAGATTTTTCAAGGGACGCGGATGTTCGCTCCGCGCCGTCATGGTTTTCGCTAAGCGTGCTACTGACGCCTGGTGCACCCGCAGCGACGGCATCAGGGACGACATCGTGAGTGTGCCCGGGATTTCTCTACGGCGGCGGATGTTCGGTCTGCGCGGTTGTGGTTTTCGCTAAGCGTGCTACTGACGCCTGGTGCACCCGCGGCGACGGTATCAGGGACGACATCGTGAGTGTGCCCAAGATTTTTCAAGGGAGGTGGATGTTCGCTCCGCGCGGTTGTGGTTTTCGCTAAGCGTGCTACTGACGCCTGGTGCACCCGCGGCGACGGCATCAGGGACGACATCGTGAGTGTGCCCGGGATTTCTCTACGGCGGCGGATGTTCGCTCCGCGCGGTTGTGGTTTTCGCTAAGCGTGCTACTGACGCCTGGTGCACCCGCGGCGACGGCATCAGGGACGACATCGCGAGTGTGCCCAAGATTTTTCAAGGGACGCGGATGTTCGCTCCGCGCCGTCATGGTTTTCGCTAAGCGTGCTACTGACGCCTGGTGCACCCGCGGCGACGGCATCAGGGACGACATCGTGAGTGTGCCCGGGATTTCTCTACGGCGGCGGATGTTCGGTCTGCGCGGTTGTGGTTTTCACTAAGCGTGCTACTGACGCCTGGTGCACCCGCGGCGACGGTATCAGGGACGACATCGTGAGTGTGCCCAAGATTTTTCAAGGGAGGTGGATGTTCGCTCCGCGCGGTTGTGGTTTTCGCTAAGCGTGCTACTGACGCCTGGTGCACCCGCGGCGACGGCATCAGGGACGACATCGTGTGTGTGCCCGGGATTTCTCTACGGCGGCGGATGTTCGCTCCGCGCGGTCGTGGTTTTCGCTAAGCGTGCTACTGACGCCTGGTGCACCCGCGGCGACGGCATCAGGGACGACATCGTATGTGTGCCCGGGATTTCTCTACGGCGCCGGATGTTCGCTCCGCGCGGTTGTGGTTTTCGCTAAGCGTGCTACTGACGCCTGGTGCACCCGCGGCGACGGCATCAGGGACGACATCGTATGTGTGCCCGGAATTTCTCTACGGCGGCGGATGTTCGCTCCGCGCGGTCGTGGTTTTCGCTAAGCGTGCTACTGACGCCTGGTGCACCCGCGGCGACGGCATCAGGTACGACATCGTATGTGTGCCCGGGATTTCTCTACGGCGGCGGATGTTCGCTCCGCGCGGTTGTGGTTTTCGCTAAGCGTGCTACTGACGCCTGGTGCACCCGCGGCGACGGCATCAGGGACGACATCGTATGTGTGCCCGGGATTTCTCTACGGCGGCGGATGTTCGCTCCGCGCGGTTGTGGTTTTCGCTAAGCGTGCTACTGACGCCTGGTGCACCCGCGGCGACGGCATCAGGGACGACATCGTGTGTGTGCCCGGGATTTCTCTACGGCGGCGGATGTTCGCTCCGCGCGGTCGTGGTTTTCGCTAAGCGTGCTACTGACGCCTGGTGCACCCGCGGCGACGGCATCAGGGACGACATCGTATGTGTGCCCGGGATTTCTCTACGGCGGCGGATGTTCACTCTGCGCGGTTGTGGCTTTCGCTAAGCGTGCTACTGACGCCTGGTGCACCCGCGGCGACGGCATCAGGGACGACATCGTGAGTGTGCCCAAGAGTTTTCAAGGGAGGTTGATGTTCGCTCCGCGGGGTTGTGGTTTTCGCTAAGCGTGCTACTGACGCCTGGTGCACCCGCGGCGACGGCATCAGGGACGACATCGTGAGTGTGCCCGGAATTTCTCTACGGCGGCGGATGTTCGCTCTGCGCGGTCGTGGTTTTCGCTAAGCGTGCTACTGACGCCTGGTGCACCCGCGGCGACGGCATCAGGGACGACATCATGAGTGTGCCCGGGATTTCTCTACGGCGGCGGATGTTCGCTCCGCGCGGTTGTGGTTTTCGCTAAGCGTGCTACTGACGCCTGGTGCACCCGCGGCGACGGCATCAGGGACGACATCGTGAGTGTGCCCGGGATTTCTCTACGGCGGCGGAAGTTCGCTCCGCGCGGTTGTGGTTTTCGCTAAGCGTGCTACTGACGCCTGGTGCACCCGCGGCGACGGCATCAGGGACGACATCGCGAGTGTGCCCAAGATTTTTCAAGGGACGCGGATGTTCGCTCCGCGCCGTCATGGTTTTCGCTAAGCGTGCTACTGACGCCTGGTGCACCCGCGGCGACGGCATCAGGGACGACATCGTGAGTGTGCCCGGGATTTCTCTACGGCGGCGGATGTTCGGTCTGCGCGGTTGTGGTTTTCGCTAAGCGTGCTACTGACGCCTGGTGCACCCGCGGCGACGGTATCAGGGACGACATCGTGAGTGTGCCCAAGATTTTTCAAGGGAGGTGGATGTTCGCTCCGCGCGGTTGTGGTTTTCGCTAAGCGTGCTACTGACGCCTGGTGCACCCGCGGCGACGGCATCAGGGACGACATCGTGAGTGTGCCCGGGATTTCTCTACGGCGGCGGATGTTCGCTCCGCGCGGTGGTGGTTTTCGCTAAGCGTGCTACTGACGCCTGGTGCACCCGCGGCGACGGCATCAGGGACGACATCGCGAGTGTGCCCAAGATTTTTCAAGGGACGCGGATGTTCGCTCCGCGCCGTCATGGTTTTCGCTAAGCGTGCTACTGACGCCTGGTGCACCCGCGGCGACGGCATCAGGGACGACATCGTGAGTGTGCCCGGGATTTCTCTACGGCGGCGGATCTTCGGTCTGCGCGGTTGTGGTTTTCACTAAGCGTGCTACTGACGCCTGGTGCACCCGCGGCGACGGTATCAGGGACGACATCGTGAGTGTGCCCAAGATTTTTCAAGGGAGGTGGATGTTCGCTCCGCGCGGTTGTGGTTTTCGCTAAGCGTGCTACTGACGCCTGGTGCACCCGCGGCGACGGCATCAGGGACGACATCGTGTGTGTGCCCGGGATTTCTCTACGGCGGCGGATGTTCGCTCCGCGCGGTCGTGGTTTTCGCTAAGCGTGCTACTGACGCCTGGTGCACCCGCGGCGACGGCATCAGGGACGACATCGTATGTGTGCCCGGGATTTCTCTACGGCGGCGGATGTTCGCTCTGCGCTGTTGTGGTTTTCGCTAAGCGTGCTACTGACGCCTGGTGCACCCGCGGCGACGGCATCAGGGACGACATCGTGAGTGTGCCCACGATTTTTAAAGGGAGGTGGATGTTCGCTCCGCGCGGTTGTGGTTTTCGCTAAGCGTGCTACTGACGCCTGGTGCACCCGCGGCGACGGCATCAGGGACGACATCATGAGTGTGCCCGGAATTTCTCTACGGCGGCGGATGTTCGCTCTGCGCGGTCGTGGTTTTCGCTAAGCGTGCTACTGACGCCTGGTGCACCCGCGGCGACGGCATCAGGGACGACATCGTAAGTGTGCCCGGGATTTCTCTACGGCGGCGGATGTTCGCTCTGCGCGGTCGTGGTTTTCGCTAAGCGTGCTACTGACGCCTGGTGCACCCGCGGCGACGGCATCAGGGGCGACATCGTGAGTGTGCCCAAGATTTTTTAAGGGAGGTGGATGTTCGCTCCGCGCGGTTGTGGTTTTCGCTAAGCGTGCTACTGACGCCTGGTGCACCCGCGGCGACGGCATCAGGGACGACATCGTGAGTGTGCCCGGGATTTCTCTACGGCGGCGGATGTTCGCTCTGCGCGGTCGTGGTTTTCGCTAAGCGTGCTACTGACGCCTGGTGCACCCGCGGCGACGGCATCAGGGACGACATCGCGAGTGTGCCCAAGATTTTTCAAGGGACGCGGATATTCGCTCCGCGCCGTCATGGTTTTCGCTAAGCGTGCTACTGACGCCTGGTGCACCCGCGGCGACGGCATCAGGGACGACATCGTGAGTGTGCCCAAGATTTTTCAAGGGAGGTGGATGTTCGCTCCGCGCGGTTGTGGTTTTCGCTAAGCGTGCTACTGACGCCTGGTGCACCCGCGGCGACGGCATCAGGGACGACATCGTGAGTGTGCCCGGGATTTCTCTACGGCGGCGGATGTTCACTCTGCGCGGTCGTGGTTTTCGCTAAGCGTGCTACTGACGCCTGGTGCACCCGCGGCGACGGCATCAGGGACGACATCGTGAGTGTGCCCGGGATTTCTCTACGGCGGCGGATGTTCGCTCCGCGCGGTCGTGGTTTTCGCTAAGCGTGGTACTGACGCCTGGTGCACCCGCGGCGACGGCATCAGGGGCGACATCGTGAGTGTGCCCGGGATTTCTCTACGGCGGCGGATGTTCGCTCCGCGCGGTCGTGGTTTTCGCTAAGCGTGCTACTGACGCCTGGTGCACCCGCGGCGACGGCATCAGGGACGACATCGTGAGTGTGCCCGGGATTTCTCTACGGCGGCGGATGTTCGCTCCGCGCGGTTGTGGTTTTCGCTAAGCGTGCTACTGACGCCTGGTGCTCCCGCGGCGACGGCATCAGGGACGACATCGTGAGTGTGCCCGCGATTTCTCTACGGCGGCGGATGTTCGCTCCGCGCGGTCGTGGTTTTCGGTAAGCGTGCTACTGACGCCTGGTGCACCCGCGGCGACGGCATCAGGGACGACATCGTGAGTGTGCCCGGGATTTCTCTACGGCGGCGGATGTTCGCTCCGCGCGGTTGTGGTTTTCGCTAAGCGTGCTACTGACGCCTGGTGCACCCGCGGTGACGGCATCAGGGACGACATCGTGAGTGTGCCCGGGATTTCTCTACGGCGGCGGATGTTCGCTCCGCGCGGTTGTGGTTTTCGCTAAGCGTGCTACTGACGCCTGGTGCACCCGCGGCGACGGCATCAGGGACGACATCGTGAGTGTGCCCGGGATTTCTCTACGGCGGCGGATGTTCGCTCCGCTCGGTTGTGGTTTTCGCTAAGCGTGCTACTGACGCCTGGTGCACCCGCGGCGACGGCATCAGGGACGACATCGTGAGTGCGCCCGGGATTTCTCTACGGCGGCGGATGTTCGCTCCGCGCGGTTGTGGTTTTCGCTAAGCGTGCTACTGACGCCTGGTGCACCCGCGGCGACGGCATCAGGGACGACATCGTGAGTTTGCCCGGGATTTCTCTACGGCGGCGGATGTTCGCTCCGCGCGGTCGTGGTTTTCGCTAAGCGTGCTACTGACGCCTGGTGCACCCGCGGCGACGGCATCAGGGACGACATCGTGAGTGTGCCCGGGATTTCTCTACGGCGGCGGATGTTCGCTCCGCATGGTCGTGGTTTTCGCTAAGCGTGCTACTGACGCCTGGTGAACCCGCGGCGACGGCATCAGCGACGACATCGTGAGTGTGCCCGGGATTTCTCTACGGCGGCGGATGTTCGCTATGCGCGGTTGTGGTTTTCGCTAAGCGTGCTGCTGACGCCTGGTGCACCCGCGGCGACGGCATCAGGGACGAAATCGTGAGTGTGCCCAAGATTTTTCAAGGGAGGTGGATGTTCGCTCCGCGCGGTTGTGGTTTTCGCTAAGCGTGCTACTGACGCCTGGTGCACCCGCGGCGACGGCATCAGGGACGACATCGTGAGTGTGCCCGGAATTTCTCTACGGCGGCGGATGTTCGCTCTGCGCGGTCGTGGTTTTCGCTAAGCGTGCTACTGACGCCTGGTGCACCCGCGGCGACGGCATCAGGGACGACATCGTAAGTGTGCCCGGGATTTCTCTACGGCGGCGGATGTTCGCTCTGCGCGGTCGTGGTTTTCGCTAAGCGTGCTACTGACGCCTGGTGCACCCGCGGCGACGGCATCAGGGGCGACATCGTGAGTGTGCCCAAGATTTTTCAAGGGAGGTGGATGTTCACTCCGCGCGGTTGTGGTTTTCGCTAAGCGTGCTACTGACGCCTGGTGCACCCGCGGCGACGGCATCAGGGACGATATGGTGAGTGTGCCCGGGATTTCTCTACGGCGGCGGATGTTCGCTCTGCGCGGTCGTGGTTTTCGCTAAGCGTGCTACTGACGCCTGGTGCACCCGCGGCGACGGCATCAGGGACGACATCGCGAGTGTGCCCAAGATGTTTCAAGGGACGCGGATGTTTGCTCCGCGCCGTCATGGTTTTCGCTAAGCGTGCTACTGACGCCTGGTGCACCCGCGGCGACGGCATCAGGGACGACATCGTATGTGTGCCCGGGATTTCTCTACGGCGGCGGATGTTCGCTCCACGCGGTTGTGGTTTTCGCTAAGCGTGCTACTGACGCCTGGTGCACCCGCGGCGACGGCATCAGGGACGACATCGTATGTGTGCCCGGGATTTCTCTACGGCGGCGGATGTTCGCTCCGCGCGGTTGTGGTTTTCGCTAAGCGTGCTACTGACGCCTGGTGCACCCGCGGCGACGGCATCAGGGACGACATCGTATGTGTGCCCGGGATTTCTCTACGGCGGCGGATGTTCGCTCCGCGCGGTCGTGGTTTTCGCTAAGCGTGCTACTGACGCCTGGTGCACCCGCGGCGACGGCATCAGGGACGACATCGTATGTGTGCCCGGGATTTCTCTACGGCGGCGGATGTTCGCTCCGCGCGGTTGTGGTTTTCGCTAAGCGTGCTACTGACGCCTGGTGCACCCGCGGCGACGGCATCAGGGACGACATCGTATGTGTGCCCGGGATTTCTCTACGGCGGCGGATGTTCGCTCCGCGCGGTCGTGGTTTTCGCTAAGCGTGCTACTGACGCCTGGTGCACCCGCGGCGACGGCATCAGGGACGACATCGTGAGTGTGCCCGGGATTTCTCTACGGCGGCGGATGTTCGCTCCGCGCGGTCGCGGTTTTCGCTAAGCGTGCTACTGACGCCTGGTGCACCCGCGGCGACGGCATCAGGGGCGACATCGTGAGTGTGCCCGGGATTTCTCTACGGCGGCGGATGTTCGCTCCGCGCGGTTGTGGTTTTCGCTAAGCGTGCTACTGACGCCTGGTGCACCCGCGGCGACGGCATCAGGGACGACATCGTGAGTGTGCCCGGGATTTCTCTACGGCGGCGGATGTTCGCTCCGCGCGGTTGTGGTTTTCGCTAAGCGTGCTACTGACGCCTGGTGCACCCGCGGCGACGGCATCAGGGACGACATCGCGAGTGTGCCCAAGATTTTTCAAGGGAGGTGGATGTTCGCTCCGCGCGGTTGTGGTTTTCGCTAAGCGTGCTACTGACGCCTGGTGCACCCGCGGCGACGGCATCAGGGACGACATCGTGAGTGTGCCCGGGATTTCTCTACGGCGGCGGATGTTCGCTCCGCGCGGTTGTGGTTTTCGCTAAGCGTGCTACTGACGCCTGGTGCACCCGCGGCGACGGCATCAGGGACAACATCGCGAGCGTGCCCAAGATTTTTCAAGGGACGCGGATGTTCGCTCCGCGCCGTCATGGTTTTCGCTAAGCGTGCTACTGACGCCTGGTGCACCCGCGGCGACGGCATCAGGGACGACATTGTGAGTGTGCCCGGGATTTCTCTACGGCGGCGGATGCTCGGTCTGCGCGGTTGTGGTTTTCGCTAAGCGTGCTACTGACGCCTGGTGCACCCGCGGCGACGGTATCAGGGACGACATCGTGAGTGTGCCCAAGATTTTTCAATGAGGTGGATGTTCGCTCCGCGCGGTTGTGGTTTTCGCTAAGCGTGCTACTGACGCCTGGTGCACCCGCGGCGACGGCATCAGGGACGACATCGTGTGTGTGCCCGGGATTTCTCTACGGCGGCGGATGTTCGCTCCGCGCGGTCGTGGTTTTCGCTAAGCGTGCTACTGACGCCTGGTGCACCCGCGGCGAGGGCATCAGGAACGACATCGTATGTGTGCCCGGGATTTCTCTACGGCGGCGGATGTTCGCTCCGCGCGGTTGTGGTTTTCGCTAAGCGTGCTACTGACGCCTGGTGCACCCGCGGCGACGGCATCAGGGACGACATCGTATGTGTGCCCGGGATTTCTCTACGGCGGCGGATGTTCGCTCCGCATGGTTGTGGTTTTCGCTAAGCGTGCTACTGACGCCTGGTGCACCCGCGGCGACGGCATCAGGGACGACATGGTGAGTGTGCCCGGGATTTCTCTACGGCGGCGGATGTTCGCTCTGCGCGGTCGTGGTTTTCGCTAAGCGTGCTACTGACGCCTGGTGCACCCGCGGCGACGGCATCAGGGACGACATCGCGAGTGTGCCCAAGATTTTTCAAGGGACGCGGATGTTTGCTCCGCGCCGTCATGGTTTTCGCTAAGCGTGCTACTGACGCCTGGTGCACCCGCGGCGACGGCATCAGGGACGACATCGTGAGTGTGCCCAAGATTTTTCAAGGGAGGTGGATGTTCGCTCCGCGCGGTTGTGGTTTTCGCTAAGCGTGCTACTGACGCCTGGTGCACCCGCGGCGACGGCATCAGGGACGACATCGTGAGTGTGCCCGGGATTTCTCTACGGCGGCGGATGTTCGCTCTGCGCGGTCGTGGTTTTCGCTAAGCGTGCTACTGACGCCTGGTGCACCCGCGGCGACGGCATCAGGGACGACATTGTGAGTGTGCCCGGGATTTCTCTACGGCGGCGGATGTTCGCTCCGCGCGGTCGTGGTTTTCGCTAAGCGTGCTTCTGACGCCTGGTGCACCTGCGGCGACGGCATCAGGGGCGACATCGTGAGTGTGCCCGGGATTTCTCTACGGCGGCGGATGTTCGCTCCGCGCGGTCGTGGTTTTCGCTAAGCGTGCTACTGACGCCTGGTGCACCCGCGGCGAGGGCATCAGGGACGACATCGTATGTGTGCCCGGGATTTCTCTACGGCGGCGGATGTTCGCTCCGCGCGGTTGTGGTTTTCGCTAAGCGTGCTACTGACGCCTGGTGCACCCGCGGCGACGGCATCAGGGACGACATCGTGTGTGTGCCCGGGATTTCTCTACGGCGGCGGATGTTCGCTCCGCGCGGTCGTGGTTTTCGCTAAGCGTGCTACTGACGCCTGGTGCACCCGCGGCGAGGGCATCAGGGACGACATCGTATGTGTGCCCGGGATTTCTCTACGGCGGCGGATGTTCGCTCCGCGCGGTTGTGGTTTTCGCTAAGCGTGCTACTGACGCCTGGTGCACCCGCGGCGACGGCATCAGGGACGACATCGTATGTGTGCCCGGGATTTCTCTACGGCGGCGGATGTTCGCTCCGCATGGTTGTGGTTTTCGCTAAGCGTGCTACTGACGCCTGGTGCACCCGCGGCGACGGCATCAGGGACGACATCGTATTTGTGCCCGGGATTTCTCTACGGCGGCGGATGTTCGCTCCGCGCAGTTGTGGTTTTCGCTAAGCGTGCTACTGGCGCCTGGTGCACCCGCGGCGACGGCATCAGGGACGACATCGTATGTGTGCCCGGGATTTCTCTACGGCGGCGGATGTTCGCTCCGCGCGGTTGTGGTTTTCGCTAAGCGTGCTACTGACGCCTGGTGCACCCGCGGCGACGGCATCAGGGACGACATCGTATGTGTGCCCGGGATTTCTCTACGGCGGCGGATGTTCGCTCCGCGCGGTCGTGGTTTTCGCTAAGCGTGCTACTGACGCCTGGTGCACCCGCGGCGACGGCATCAGGGACGACATCGTATGTGTGCCCGGGATTTCTCTACGGCGGCGGATGTTCGCTCCGCGCGGTTGTGGTTTTCGCTAAGCGTGCTACTGACGCCTGGTGCACCCGCGGCGACGGCATCAGGGACGACATCGTATGTGTGCCCGGGATTTCTCTACGGCGGCGGATGTTCGCTCCGCGCGGTTGTGGTTTTCGCTAAGCGTGCTACTGACGCCTGGTGCACCCGCGGCGACGGCATCAGGGACGACATCGTATGTGTGCCCGGGATTTCTCTGCGGCGGGGGATGTTCGCTCCGCGCGGTCGTGGTTTTCGCTAAGCGTGCTACTGACGCCTGGTGCACCCGCGGCGACGGCATCAGGGACGACATCGTATGTGTGCCCGGGATTTCTCTGCGGCGGCGGATGTTCGCTCCGCGCGGTTGTGGTTTTCGCTAAGCGTGCTACTGACGCCTGGTGCACCCGCGGCGACGGCATCAGGGACGACATCGTATGTGTGCCCGGGATTTCTCTACGGCGGCGGATGTTCGCTCCGCGCGGTTGTGGTTTTCGCTAAGCGTGCTACTGACGCCTGGTGCACCCGCGGCGACGGCATCAGGGACGACATCGTGAGTGTGCCCGGGATTTCTCTACGGCGGCGGATGTTCGCTCCGCGCGGTTGTGGTTTTCGCTAAGCGTGCTACTGACGCCTGGTGCACCCGCGGCGACGGCATCAGGGACGACATCGTATGTGTGCCCGGGATTTCTCTACGGCGGCGGATGTTCGCTCCGCGCGGTTGTGGTTTTCGCTAAGCGTGCTACTGACGCCTGGTGCACCCGCGGCGACGGCATCAGGGACGACATCGTATGTGTGCCCGGGATTTCTCTACGGCGGCGGATGTTCGCTCCGCGCGGTTGTGGTTTTCGCTAAGCGTGCTACTGACGCCTGGTGCACCCGCGGCGACGGCATCAGGGACGACATCGTGAGTGTGCCCGGGATTTCTCTACGGCGGCGGATGTTCGCTCCGCGCGGTTGTGGTTTTCGCTAAGCGTGCTACTGACGCCTGGTGCACCCGCGGCGACGGCATCAGGGACGACATCGTGAGTGTGCCCGGGATTTCTCTACGGCGGCGGATGTTCGCTCCGCGCGGTTGTGGTTTTCGCTAAGCGTGCTACTGACGCCTGGTGCACCCGCGGCGACGGCATCAGGGACGACATCGTATGTGTGCCCGGGATTTCTCTGCGGCGGGGGATGTTCGCTCCGCGCGGTCGTGGTTTTCGCTAAGCGTGCTACTGACGCCTGGTGCACCCGCGGCGACGGCATCAGGGACGACATCGTGAGTGTGCCCGGGATTTCTCTACGGCGGCGGATGTTCGCTCCGCGCGGTTGTGGTTTTCGCTAAGCGTGCTACTGACGCCTGGTGCACCCGCGGCGACGGCATCAGGGACGACATCGTATGTGTGCCCGGGATTTCTCTACGGCGGCGGATGTTCGCTCCGCGCGGTTGTGGTTTTCGCTAAGCGTGCTACTGACGCCTGGTGCACCCGCGGCGACGGCATCAGGGACAGCATCGTATGTGTGCCCGGGATTTCTCTGCGGCGGGGGATGTTCGCTCCGCGCGGTCGTGGTTTTCGCTAAGCGTGCTACTGACGCCTGGTGCACCCGCGGCGACGGCATCAGGGACGACATCGTATGTGTGCCCGGGATTTCTCTACGGCGGCGGATGTTCGCTCCGCGCGGTTGTGGTTTTCGCTAAGCGTGCTACTGACGCCTGGTGCACCCGCGGCGACGGCATCAGGGACGACATCGTATGTGTGCCCGGGATTTCTCTACGGCGGCGGATGTTCGCTCCGCGCGGTTGTGGTTTTCGCTAAGCGTGCTACTGACGCCTGGTGCACCCGCGGCGACGGCATCAGGGACGACATCGTGAGTGTGCCCGGGATTTCTCTACGGCGGCGGATGTTCGCTCCGCGCGGTTGTGGTTTTCGCTAAGCGTGCTACTGACGCCTGGTGCACCCGCGGCGACGGCATCAGGGACGACATCGTATGTGTGCCCGGGATTTCTCTACGGCGGCGGATGTTCGCTCCGCGCGGTCGTGGTTTTCGCTAAGCGTGCTACTGACGCCTGGTGCACCCGCGGCGACGGCATCAGGGACGACATCGTGAGTGTGCCCGGGATTTCTCTACGGCGGCGGATGTTCGCTCCGCGCGGTTGTGGTTTTCGCTAAGCGTGCTACTGACGCCTGGTGCACCCGCGGCGACGGCATCAGGGACGACATCGTATGTGTGCCCGGGATTTCTCTACGGCGGCGGATGTTCGCTCCGCGCGGTTGTGGTTTTCGCTAAGCGTGCTACTGACGCCTGGTGCACCCGCGGCGACGGCATCAGGGACGACATCGTATGTGTGCCCGGGATTTCTCTACGGCGGCGGATGTTCGCTCCGCGCGGTTGTGGTTTTCGCTAAGCGTGCTACTGACGCCTGGTGCACCCGCGGCGACGGCATCAGGGACGACATCGTGAGTGTGCCCGGGATTTCTCTACGGCGGCGGATGTTCGCTCCGCGCGGTTGTGGTTTTCGCTAAGCGTGCTACTGACGCCTGGTGCACCCGCGGCGACGGCATCAGGGACGACATCGTGAGTGTGCCCGGGATTTCTCTACGGCGGCGGATGTTCGCTCCGCGCGGTTGTGGTTTTCGCTAAGCGTGCTACTGACGCCTGGTGCACCCGCGGCGACGGCATCAGGGACGACATCGTATGTGTGCCCGGGATTTCTCTGCGGCGGGGGATGTTCGCTCCGCGCGGTCGTGGTTTTCGCTAAGCGTGCTACTGACGCCTGGTGCACCCGCGGCGACGGCATCAGGGACGACATCGTATGTGTGCCCGGGATTTCTCTACGGCGGCGGATGTTCGCTCCGCGCGGTCGTGGTTTTCGCTAAGCGTGCTACTGACGCCTGGTGCACCCGCGGCGACGGCATCAGGGACGACATCGTATGTGTGCCCGGGATTTCTCTACGGCGGCGGATGTTCGCTCCGCGCGGTTGTGGTTTTCGCTAAGCGTGCTACTGACGCCTGGTGCACCCGCGGCGACGGCATCAGGGACGACATCGTATGTGTGCCCGGGATTTCTCTACGGCGGCGCATGTTCGCTCCGCGCGGTCGTGGTTTTCGCTAAGCGTGCTACTGACGCCTGGTGCACCCGCGGCGACGGCATCAGGGACGACATCGTATGTGTGCCCGGGATTTCTCTACGGCGGCGGATGTTCGCTCCGCGCGGTCGTGGTTTTCGCTAAGCGTGCTACTGACGCCTGGTGCACCCGCGGCGACGGCATCAGGGACGACATCGTATGTGTGCCCGGGATTTCTCTACGGCGGCGGATGTTCGCTCCGCGCGGTTGTGGTTTTCGCTAAGCGTGCTACTGACGCCTGGTGCACCCGCGGCGACGGCATCAGGGACGACATCGTATGTGTGCCCGGGATTTCTCCACGGCGGCGGATGTTCGCTCCGCGCGGTCGTGGTTTTCGCTAAGCGTGCTACTGACGCCTGGTGCACCCGCGGCGACGGCATCAGGGACGACATCGTATGTGTGCCCGGGATTTCTCTACGGCGGCGGATGTTCGCTCCGCGCGGTTGTGGTTTTCGCTAAGCGTGCTACTGACGCCTGGTGCACCCGCGGCGACGGCATCAGGGACGACATCGTATGTGTGCCCGGAATTTCTCTACGGCGGCGGATGTTCGCTCCGCGCGGTCGTGGTTTTCGCTAAGCGTGCTACTGACGCCTGGTGCACCCGCGGCGACGGCATCAGGTACGACATCGTATGTGTGCCCGGGATTTCTCTACGGCGGCGGATGTTCGCTCCGCGCGGTTGTGGTTTTCGCTAAGCGTGCTACTGACGCCTGGTGCACCCGCGGCGACGGCATCAGGGACGACATCGTATGTGTGCCCGGGATTTCTCTACGGCGGCGGATGTTCGCTCCGCGCGGTTGTGGTTTTCGCTAAGCGTGCTACTGACGCCTGGTGCACCCGCGGCGACGGCATCAGGGACGACATCGTATGTGTGCCCGGGATTTCTCTACGGCGGCGGATGTTCGCTCCGCGCGGTTGTGGTTTTCGCTAAGCGTGCTACTGACGCCTGGTGCACCCGCGGCGACGGCATCAGGGACGACATCGTGTGTGTGCCCGGGATTTCTCTACGGCGGCGGATGTTCGCTCCGCGCGGTCGTGGTTTTCGCTAAGCGTGCTACTGACGCCTGGTGCACCCGCGGCGACGGCATCAGGGACGACATCGTATGTGTGCCCGGGATTTCTCTACGGCGGCGGATGTTCACTCTGCGCGGTTGTGGTTTTCGCTAAGCGTGCTACTGACGCCTGGTGCACCCGCGGCGACGGCATCAGGGACGACATCGTGAGTGTGCCCAAGAGTTTTCAAGGGAGGTGGATGTTCGCTCCGCGCGGTTGTGGTTTTCGCTAAGCGTGCTACTGACGCCTGGTGCACCCGCGGCGACGGCATCAGGGACGACATCGTGAGTGTGCCCGGAATTTCTCTACGGCGGCGGATGTTCGCTCTGCGCGGTCGTGGTTTTCGCTAAGCGTGCTACTGACGCCTGGTGCACCCGCGGCGACGGCATCAGGGACGACATCATGAGTGTGCCCGGGATTTCTCTACGGCGGCGGATGTTCGCTCCGCGCGGTTGTGGTTTTCGCTAAGCGTGCTACTGACGCCTGGTGCACCCGCGGCGACGGCATCAGGGACGACATCGTGAGTGTGCCCGGGATTTCTCTACGGCGGCGGAAGTTCGCTCCGCGCGGTTGTGGTTTTCGCTAAGCGTGCTACTGACGCCTGGTGCACCCGCGGCGACGGCATCAGGGACGACATCGCGAGTGTGCCCAAGATTTTTCAAGGGACGCGGATGTTCGCTCCGCGCCGTCATGGTTTTCGCTAAGCGTGCTACTGACGCCTGGTGCACCCGCAGCGACGGCATCAGGGACGACATCGTGAGTGTGCCCGGGATTTCTCTACGGCGGCGGATGTTCGGTCTGCGCGGTTGTGGTTTTCGCTAAGCGTGCTACTGACGCCTGGTGCACCCGCGGCGACGGTATCAGGGACGACATCGTGAGTGTGCCCAAGATTTTTCAAGGGAGGTGGATGTTCGCTCCGCGCGGTTGTGGTTTTCGCTAAGCGTGCTACTGACGCCTGGTGCACCCGCGGCGACGGCATCAGGGACGACATCGTGAGTGTGCCCGGGATTTCTCTACGGCGGCGGATGTTCGCTCCGCGCGGTTGTGGTTTTCGCTAAGCGTGCTACTGACGCCTGGTGCACCCGCGGCGACGGCATCAGGGACGACATCGCGAGTGTGCCCAAGATTTTTCAAGGGACGCGGATGTTCGCTCCGCGCCGTCATGGTTTTCGCTAAGCGTGCTACTGACGCCTGGTGCACCCGCGGCGACGGCATCAGGGACGACATCGTGAGTGTGCCCGGGATTTCTCTACGGCGGCGGATGTTCGGTCTGCGCGGTTGTGGTTTTCACTAAGCGTGCTACTGACGCCTGGTGCACCCGCGGCGACGGTATCAGGGACGACATCGTGAGTGTGCCCAAGATTTTTCAAGGGAGGTGGATGTTCGCTCCGCGCGGTTGTGGTTTTCGCTAAGCGTGCTACTGACGCCTGGTGCACCCGCGGCGACGGCATCAGGGACGACATCGTGTGTGTGCCCGGGATTTCTCTACGGCGGCGGATGTTCGCTCCGCGCGGTCGTGGTTTTCGCTAAGCGTGCTACTGACGCCTGGTGCACCCGCGGCGACGGCATCAGGGACGACATCGTATGTGTGCCCGGGATTTCTCTACGGCGGCGGATGTTCGCTCCGCGCGGTTGTGGTTTTCGCTAAGCGTGCTACTGACGCCTGGTGCACCCGCGGCGACGGCATCAGGGACGACATCGTATGTGTGCCCGGAATTTCTCTACGGCGGCGGATGTTCGCTCCGCGCGGTCGTGGTTTTCGCTAAGCGTGCTACTGACGCCTGGTGCACCCGCGGCGACGGCATCAGGTACGACATCGTATGTGTGCCCGGGATTTCTCTACGGCGGCGGATGTTCGCTCCGCGCGGTTGTGGTTTTCGCTAAGCGTGCTACTGACGCCTGGTGCACCCGCGGCGACGGCATCAGGGACGACATCGTATGTGTGCCCGGGATTTCTCTACGGCGGCGGATGTTCGCTCCGCGCGGTTGTGGTTTTCGCTAAGCGTGCTACTGACGCCTGGTGCACCCGCGGCGACGGCATCAGGGACGACATCGTATGTGTGCCCGGGATTTCTCTACGGCGGCGGATGTTCGCTCCGCGCGGTTGTGGTTTTCGCTAAGCGTGCTACTGACGCCTGGTGCACCCGCGGCGACGGCATCAGGGACGACATCGTGTGTGTGCCCGGGATTTCTCTACGGCGGCGGATGTTCGCTCCGCGCGGTCGTGGTTTTCGCTAAGCGTGCTACTGACGCCTGGTGCACCCGCGGCGACGGCATCAGGGACGACATCGTATGTGTGCCCGGGATTTCTCTACGGCGGCGGATGTTCACTCTGCGCGGTTGTGGTTTTCGCTAAGCGTGCTACTGACGCCTGGTGCACCCGCGGCGACGGCATCAGGGACGACATCGTGAGTGTGCCCAAGAGTTTTCAAGGGAGGTGGATGTTCGCTCCGCGCGGTTGTGGTTTTCGCTAAGCGTGCTACTGACGCCTGGTGCACCCGCGGCGACGGCATCAGGGACGACATCGTGAGTGTGCCCGGAATTTCTCTACGGCGGCGGATGTTCGCTCTGCGCGGTCGTGGTTTTCGCTAAGCGTGCTACTGACGCCTGGTGCACCCGCGGCGACGGCATCAGGGACGACATCATGAGTGTGCCCGGGATTTCTCTACGGCGGCGGATGTTCGCTCCGCGCGGTTGTGGTTTTCGCTAAGCGTGCTACTGACGCCTGGTGCACCCGCGGCGACGGCATCAGGGACGACATCGTGAGTGTGCCCGGGATTTCTCTACGGCGGCGGAAGTTCGCTCCGCGCGGTTGTGGTTTTCGCTAAGCGTGCTACTGACGCCTGGTGCACCCGCGGCGACGGCATCAGGGACGACATCGCGAGTGTGCCCAAGATTTTTCAAGGGACGCGGATGTTCGCTCCGCGCCGTCATGGTTTTCGCTAAGCGTGCTACTGACGCCTGGTGCACCCGCGGCGACGGCATCAGGGACGACATCGTGAGTGTGCCCGGGATTTCTCTACGGCGGCGGATGTTCGGTCTGCGCGGTTGTGGTTTTCGCTAAGCGTGCTACTGACGCCTGGTGCACCCGCGGCGACGGTATCAGGGACGACATCGTGAGTGTGCCCAAGATTTTTCAAGGGAGGTGGATGTTCGCTCCGCGCGGTTGTGGTTTTCGCTAAGCGTGCTACTGACGCCTGGTGCACCCGCGGCGACGGCATCAGGGACGACATCGTGAGTGTGCCCGGGATTTCTCTACGGCGGCGGATGTTCGCTCCGCGCGGTTGTGGTTTTCGCTAAGCGTGCTACTGACGCCTGGTGCACCCGCGGCGACGGCATCAGGGACGACATCGCGAGTGTGCCCAAGATTTTTCAAGGGACGCGGATGTTCGCTCCGCGCCGTCATGGTTTTCGCTAAGCGTGCTACTGACGCCTGGTGCACCCGCGGCGACGGCATCAGGGACGACATCGTGAGTGTGCCCGGGATTTCTCTACGGCGGCGGATGTTCGGTCTGCGCGGTTGTGGTTTTCACTAAGCGTGCTACTGACGCCTGGTGCACCCGCGGCGACGGTATCAGGGACGACATCGTGAGTGTGCCCAAGATTTTTCAAGGGAGGTGGATGTTCGCTCCGCGCGGTTGTGGTTTTCGCTAAGCGTGCTACTGACGCCTGGTGCACCCGCGGCGACGGCATCAGGGACGACATCGTGTGTGTGCCCGGGATTTCTCTACGGCGGCGGATGTTCGCTCCGCGCGGTCGTGGTTTTCGCTAAGCGTGCTACTGACGCCTGGTGCACCCGCGGCGACGGCATCAGGGACGACATCGTATGTGTGCCCGGGATTTCTCTACGGCGGCGGATGTTCGCTCTGCGCTGTTGTGGTTTTCGCTAAGCGTGCTACTGACGCCTGGTGCACCCGCGGCGACGGCATCAGGGACGACATCGTGAGTGTGCCCAAGATTTTTAAAGGGAGGTGGATGTTCGCTCCGCGCGGTTGTGGTTTTCGCTAAGCGTGCTACTGACGCCTGGTGCACCCGCGGCGACGGCATCAGGGACGACATCATGAGTGTGCCCGGAATTTCTCTACGGCGGCGGATGTTCGCTCTGCGCGGTCGTGGTTTTCGCTAAGCGTGCTACTGACGCCTGGTGCACCCGCGGCGACGGCATCAGGGACGACATCGTGAGTGTGCCCGGGATTTCTCTACGGCGGCGGATGTTCGGTCTGCGCGGTTGTGGTTTTCACTAAGCGTGCTACTGACGCCTGGTGCACCCGCGGCGACGGTATCAGGGACGACATCGTGAGTGTGCCCAAGATTTTTCAAGGGAGGTGGATGTTCGCTCCGCGCGGTTGTGGTTTTCGCTAAGCGTGCTACTGACGCCTGGTGCACCCGCGGCGACGGCATCAGGGACGACATCGTGTGTGTGCCCGGGATTTCTCTACGGCGGCGGATGTTCGCTCCGCGCGGTCGTGGTTTTCGCTAAGCGTGCTACTGACGCCTGGTGCACCCGCGGCGACGGCATCAGGGACGACATCGTATGTGTGCCCGGGATTTCTCTACGGCGGCGGATGTTCGCTCTGCGCTGTTGTGGTTTTCGCTAAGCGTGCTACTGACGCCTGGTGCACCCGCGGCGACGGCATCAGGGACGACATCGTGAGTGTGCCCAAGATTTTTAAAGGGAGGTGGATGTTCGCTCCGCGCGGTTGTGGTTTTCGCTAAGCGTGCTACTGACGCCTGGTGCACCCGCGGCGACGGCATCAGGGACGACATCATGAGTGTGCCCGGAATTTCTCTACGGCGGCGGATGTTCGCTCTGCGCGGTCGTGGTTTTCGCTAAGCGTGCTACTGACGCCTGGTGCACCCGCGGCGACGGCATCAGGGACGACATCGTAAGTGTGCCCGGGATTTCTCTACGGCGGCGGATGTTCGCTCTGCGCGGTCGTGGTTTTCGCTAAGCGTGCTACTGACGCCTGGTGCACCCGCGGCGACGGCATCAGGGGCGACATCGTGAGTGTGCCCAAGATTTTTTAAGGGAGGTGGATGTTCGCTCCGCGCGGTTGTGGTTTTCGCTAAGCGTGCTACTGACGCCTGGTGCACCCGCGGCGACGGCATCAGGGACGACATCGTGAGTGTGCCCGGGATTTCTCTACGGCGGCGGATGTTCGCTCCGCGCGGTTGTGGTTTTCGCTAAGCGTGCTACTAACGCCTGGTGCACCCGCGGCGACGGCATCAGGGACGACATCGTGAGTGTGCCCGCGATTTCTCTACGGCGGCGGATGTTCGCTCCGCGCGGTCGTGGTTTTCGGTAAGCGTGCTACTGACGCCTGGTGCACCCGCGGCGACGGCATCAGGGACGACATCGTGAGTGTGCCCGGGATTTCTCTACGGCGGCGGATGTTCGCTCCGCGCGGTTGTGGTTTTCGCTAAGCGTGCTACTGACGCCTGGTGCACCCGCGGTGACGGCATCAGGGACGACATCGTGAGTGTGCCCGGGATTTCTCTACGGCGGCGGATGTTCGCTCCGCGCGGTTGTGGTTTTCGCTAAGCGTGCTACTGACGCCTGGTGCACCCGCGGCGACGGCATCAGGGACGACATCGTGAGTGTGCCCGGGATTTCTCTACGGCGGCGGATGTTCGCTCCGCTCGGTTGTGGTTTTCGCTAAGCGTGCTACTGACGCCTGGTGCACCCGCGGCGACGGCATCAGGGACGACATCGTGAGTGCGCCCGGGATTTCTCTACGGCGGCGGATGTTCGCTCCGCGCGGTTGTGGTTTTCGCTAAGCGTGCTACTGACGCCTGGTGCACCCGCGGCGACGGCATCAGGGACGACATCGTGAGTTTGCCCGGGATTTCTCTACGGCGGCGGATGTTCGCTCCGCGCGGTCGTGGTTTTCGCTAAGCGTGCTACTGACGCCTGGTGCACCCGCGGCGACGGCATCAGGGACGACATCGTGAGTGTGCCCGGGATTTCTCTACGGCGGCGGATGTTCGCTCCGCATGGTCGTGGTTTTCGCTAAGCGTGCTACTGACGCCTGGTGAACCCGCGGCGACGGCATCAGCGACGACATCGTGAGTGTGCCCGGGATTTCTCTACGGCGGCGGATGTTCGCTATGCGCGGTTGTGGTTTTCGCTAAGCGTGCTGCTGACGCCTGGTGCACCCGCGGCGACGGCATCAGGGACGAAATCGTGAGTGTGCCCAAGATTTTTCAAGGGAGGTGGATGTTCGCTCCGCGCGGTTGTGGTTTTCGCTAAGCGTGCTACTGACGCCTGGTGCACCCGCGGCGACGGCATCAGGGACGACATCGTGAGTGCGCCCGGAATTTCTCTACGGCGGCGGATGTTCGCTCTGCGCGGTCGTGGTTTTCGCTAAGCGTGCTACTGACGCCTGGTGCACCCGCGGCGACGGCATCAGGGACGACATCGTAAGTGTGCCCGGGATTTCTCTACGGCGGCGGATGTTCGCTCTGCGCGGTCGTGGTTTTCGCTAAGCGTGCTACTGACGCCTGGTGCACCCGCGGCGACGGCATCAGGGGCGACATCGTGAGTGTGCCCAAGATTTTTCAAGGGAGGTGGATGTTCACTCCGCGCGGTTGTGGTTTTCGCTAAGCGTGCTACTGACGCCTGGTGCACCCGCGGCGACGGCATCAGGGACGATATGGTGAGTGTACCCGGGATTTCTCTACGGCGGCGGATGTTCGCTCTGCGCGGTCGTGGTTTTCGCTAAGCGTGCTACTGACGCCTGGTGCACCCGCGGCGACGGCATCAGGGACGACATCGCGAGTGTGCCCAAGATGTTTCAAGGGACGCGGATGTTTGCTCCGCGCCGTCATGGTTTTCGCTAAGCGTGCTACTGACGCCTGGTGCACCCGCGGCGACGGCATCAGGGACGACATCGTATGTGTGCCCGGGATTTCTCTACGGCGGCGGATGTTCGCTCCACGCGGTTGTGGTTTTCGCTAAGCGTGCTACTGACGCCTGGTGCACCCGCGGCGACGGCATCAGGGACGACATCGTATGTGTGCCCGGGATTTCTCTACGGCGACGGATGTTCGCTCCGCGCGGTTGTGGTTTTCGCTAAGCGTGCTACTGACGCCTGGTGCACCCGCGGCGACGGCATCAGGGACGACATCGTATGTGTGCCCGGGATTTCTCTACGGCGGCGGATGTTCGCTCCGCGCGGTCGTGGTTTTCGCTAAGCGTGCTACTGACGCCTGGTGCACCCGCGGCGACGGCATCAGGGGCGACATCGTATGTGTGCCCGGGATTTCTCTACGGCGGCGGATGTTCGCTCCGCGCGGTTGTGGTTTTCGCTAAGCGTGCTACTGACGCCTGGTGCACCCGCGGCGACGGCATCAGGGACGACATCGTATGTGTGCCCGGGATTTCTCCACGACGGCGGATGTTCGCTCCGCGCGGTCGTGGTTTTCGCTAAGCGTGCTACTGACGCCTGGTGCACCCGAGGCGACGGCATCAGGGACGACATCGTATGTGTGCCCGGGATTTCTCTACAGCGGCGGATGTTCGCTCCGCGCGGTTGTGGTTTTCGCTAAGCGTGCTACTGACGCCTGGTGCACCCGCGGCGACGGCATCAGGGACGACATCGTATGTGTGCGCGGGATTTCTCTACGGCGGCGGATGTTCGCTCCGCGCGGTCGTGGTTTTCGCTAAGCGTGCTACTGACGCCTGGTGCACCCACGGCGACGGCATCAGGGACGACATCGTATGTGTGCCCGGGATTTCTCTACGGCGGCGGATGTTCGCTCCGCGCGGTTGTGGTTTTCGCTAAGCGTGCTACTGACGCCTGGTGCACCCGCGGCGACGGCATCAGGGACGACATCGTATGTGTGCCCGGGATTTCTCTACGGCGGCGGATGTTCGCTCCGCGCGGTTGTGGTTTTCGCTAAGCGTGCTACTGACGCCTGGTGCACCCGCGGCGACGGCATCAGGGACGACATCGTATGTGTGCCCGGGATTTCTCTACGGCGGCGGATGTTCGCTCCGCGCGGTTGTGGTTTTCGCTAAGCGTGCTACTGACGACTGGTGCACCGGCGGCGACGGCATCAGGGACGACATCGTGTGTGTGCCCGGGATTTCTCTACGGCGGCGGATATGCGCTCTGCGCGGTTGTGGTTTTCGCTAAGCGTGCTACTGACGCCTGGTGCACCCGCGGCGACGGCATCAGGGACGACATCGTGAGTGTGCCCAAGAGTTTTCAAGGGAGGTGGATGTTCGCTCCGCGCGGTTGTGGTTTTCGCTAAGCGTGCTACTGACGCCTGGTGCACCCACGGCGACGGCATCAGGGACGACATCGTGAGTGTGCCCGGAATTTCTCTACGGCGGCGGATGTTCGCTCTGCGCGGTCGTGGTTTTCGCTAAGCGTGCTACTGACGCCTGGTGCACCCGCGGCGACGGCATCAGGGACGACATCGTGAGTGTGCCCGGGATTTCTCTACGGCGGCGGATGTTCGCTCCGCGCGGTTGTGGTTTTCGCTAAGCGTGCTACTGACGCCTGGTGCACCCGCGGCGACGGCATCAGGGACGACATCGTGAGTGTGCCCGGGATTTCTCTACGGCGGCGGATGTTCGCTCCGCGCGGTTGTGGTTTTCGCTAAGCGTGCTACTGACGCCTGGTGCACCCGCGGCGACGGCATCAGGGACGACATCGCGAGTGTGCCCAAGATTTTTCAAGGGACGCGGATGTTCGCTCCGCGCCGTCATGGTTTTCGCTAAGCGTGCTACTGACGCCTGGTGCACCCGCGGCGACGGCATCAGGGACGACATCGTGAGTGTGCCCGGGATTTCCCTACGGCGGCGGATGTTCGGTCTGCGCGGTTGTGGTTTTCGCCAAGCGTGCTACTGACGCCTGGTGCACCCGCGGCGACGGTATCAGGGACGACATCGTGAGTGTGCCCAAGATTTTTCAAGGGAGGTGGACGTTCGCTCCGAGCGGTTGTGGTTTTCGCTAAGCGTGCTACTGACGCCTGGTGCACCCGCGGCGACGGCATCCGGGACGACATCGTGAGTGTGCCCGGGATTTCTCTACGGCGGCGGATGTTCGCTCCGCGCGGTTGTGGTTTTCGCTAAGCGTGCTACTGACGCCTGGTGCACCCGCGGCGACGGCATCAGGGACGACATCGCGAGGGTGCCCAAGATTTTTCAAGGGACGCGGATGTTCGCTCCGCGCCGTCATGGTTTTCGCTAAGCGTGCTACTGACGCCTGGTGCACCCGCGGCGACGGCATCAGGGACGACATCGTGAGTGTGCCCGGGATTTCTCTACGGCGGCGGATGTTCGGTCTGCGCGGTTGTGGTTTTCGCTAAGCGTGCTACTGACGCCTGGTGCACCCGCGGCGACGGTATCAGGGACGACATCGTGAGAGTGCCCAAGATTTTTCAAGGGAGGTGGATGTTCGCTCCGCGCGGTTGTGCTTTTCGCTAAGCGTGCTACTGACGCCTGGTGCACCCGCGGCGACGGCATCAGGGACGACATCGTGTGTGTGCCCGGGATTTCTCTACGGCGGCGGATGTTCGCTCCGCGCGGTCGTGGTTTTCGCTAAGCGTGCTACTGACGCCTGGTTCACCCGCGGCGACGGCATCAGGGACGACATCGTATGTGTGCCCGGGATTTCTCTACGGCGGCGGATGTTCACTCTGCGCGGTAGTGGTTTTCGCTAAGCGTGCTTCTGACGCCTGGTGCACCCGCGGCGACGGCATCAGGGACGACATCGTGAGTGTGCCCAAGATTTTTCAAGGGAGGTGGAAGTTCGCTCCGCGCGGTTGTGGTTTTCGCTAAGCGTGCTACTGACGCCTGGTGCACCCGCGGCGACGGCATCAGGGACGACATCGTGAGTGTGCCCGGAATTTCTCTACGGCGGCGGATGTTCGCTCTGCGCGGTCGTGGTTTTCGCTAAGCGTGCTACTGAAGCCTGGTGCACCCGCGGCGACGGCATCAGGGACGACATCGTAAGTGTGCCCGGGATTTCTCTACGGTGGCGGATGTTCGCTCTGCGCGGTTGTGGTTTTCGCTAAGCGTGCTACTGACGCCTGGTGCACCCGCGGCGACGGCATCAGGGACGACATCGTGAGTGTGCCCGGGATTTCTCTACGGCGGCGGATGTTCGCTCTGCGCGGTCGTGGTTTTCGCTAAGCGTGCTACTGACGCCTGGTGCACCCGCGGCGACGGCATCAGGGACGACATCGCGAGTGTGCCCAAGATTTTTCAAGGGACGCGGATATTCGCTCCGCGCCGTCATGGTTTTCGCTAAGCGTGCTCCTGACGCCTGGTGCACCCGCGGCGACGGCATCAGGGACGACATCGTGAGTGTGCCCAAGATTTTTCAAGGGAGGTGGATGTTCGCTCCGCGCGGTTGTGGTTTTCGCTAAGCGTGCTACTGACGCCTGGTGCACCCGCGGCGACGGCATCAGGGACGACATCGTGAGTGTGCCCGGGATTTCTGTACGGCGGCGGATGTTCACTCTGCGCGGTCGTGGTTTTCGCTAAGCGTGCTACTGACGCCTGGTGCACCCGCGGCGACGGCATCAGGGACGACATCGTGAGTGTGCCCGGGATTTCTCTACGGCGGCGGATGTTCGCTCCGCGCGGTCATGGTTTTCGCTAAGCGTGGTACTGACGCCGGGTGCACCCGCGGCGACGGCATCAGGGACGACATCGTGAGTGTGCCCAAGATTTTTCAAGGGAGGTGGATGTTCGCTCCGCGCGGTCGTGGTTTTCGCTAAGCGTGCTACTGACGCCTGGTGCACCCGCGGCGACGGCATCAGGGACGACATCGTGAGTGTGCCCGGGATTTCTCTACGGCGGCGGATGTTCGCTCCGCGCGGTTGTGGTTTTCGCTAAGCGTGCTACTGGCGCCTGGTGCACCCGCGGGGACGGCATCAGGGACGACATCGTGAGTGTGCCCGGGATTTCTCTACGGCGGCGGGTGTTCGCTCCGCGCGGTTGTGGTTTTCGCTAAGCGTGCTACTGACGCCTGGTGCACCCGCGGCGACGGCATCAGGGACGACATCGTGAGTGTGCCCGGGATTTCTCTACGGCGGCGGATGTTCGCTCCGCGCGGTTGTGGTTTTCGCTAAGCGTGCTACTGACGCCTGGTGCACCCGCGGCGACGGCATCAGGGACGACATCGTGAGTGTGCCCGGGATTTCTCTACGGCGGCGGATGTTCGCTCCGCGCGGTTGTGGTTTTCGCTAAGCGTGCTACTGACGCCTGGTGCACCCGCGGCGACGGCATCAGGGACGACATCGTGAGTGTGCCCGGGATTTCTCTACGGCGGCGGATGTTCGCTCCGCGCGGTTGTGGTTTTCGCTGAGCGTGCTACTGACGCCTGGTGCACCCGCGGCGACGGCATCAGGGACGACATCGTGAGTGCGCCCGGGATTTCTCTACGGCGGCGGATGTTCGCTCCGCGCGGTCGTGGTTTTCGCTAAGCGTGCTACTGACGCCTGGTGCACCCGCGGCGACGGCATCAGGGACGACATCGTGAGTGTGCCCGGGATTTCTCTACGGCGGCGGATGTTCGCTCCGCGCGGTTGTGGTTTTCGCTAAGCGTGCTACTGACGCCTGGTGCACCCGCGGCGACGGCATCAGGGACGACATCGTATGTGTGCCCGGGATTTCTCTACGGCGGCGGATGTTCGCTCCGCGCGGTTGTGGTTTTCGCTAAGCGTGCTACTGACGCCTGGTGCACCCGCGGCGACGGCATCAGGGACGACATCGTATGTGTGCCCGGGATTTCTCTACGGCGGCGGATGTTCGCTCCGCGCGGTTGTGGTTTTCGCTAAGCGTGCTACTGACGCCTGGTGCACCCGCGGCGACGGCATCAGGGACGACATCGTGTGTGTGCCCGGGATTTCTCTACGGCGGCGGATGTTCGCTCCGCGCGGTCGTGGTTTTCGCTAAGCGTGCTACTGACGCCTGGTGCACCCGCGGCGACGGCATCAGGGACGACATCGTATGTGTGCCCGGGATTTCTCTACGGCGGCGGATGTTCACTCTGCGCGGTTGTGGTTTTCGCTAAGCGTGCTACTGACGCCTGGTGCACCCGCGGCGACGGCATCAGGGACGACATCGTGAGTGTGCCCAAGAGTTTTCAAGGGAGGTGGATGTTCGCTCCGCGCGGTTGTGGTTTTCGCTAAGCGTGCTACTGACGCCTGGTGCACCCGCGGCGACGGCATCAGGGACGACATCGTGAGTGTGCCCGGAATTTCTCTACGGCGGCGGATGTTCGCTCTGCGCGGTCGTGGTTTTCGCTAAGCGTGCTACTGACGCCTGGTGCACCCGCGGCGACGGCATCAGGGACGACATCGTGAGTGTGCCCGGGATTTCTCTACGGCGGCGGATGTTCGCTCCGCGCGGTTGTGGTTTTCGCTAAGCGTGCTACTGACGCCTGGTGCACCCGCGGCGACGGCATCAGGGACGACATCGTGAGTGTGCCCGGGATTTCTCTACGGCGGCGGAAGTTCGCTCCGCGCGGTTGTGGTTTTCGCTAAGCGTGCTACTGACGCCTGGTGCACCCGCGGCGACGGCATCAGGGACGACATCGCGAGTGTGCCCAAGATTTTTCAAGGGACGCGGATGTTCGCTCCGCGCCGTCATGGTTTTCGCTAAGCGTGCTACTGACGCCTGGTGCACCCGCGGCGACGGCATCAGGGACGACATCGTGAGTGTGCCCAAGATTTTTCAAGGGAGGTGGATGTTCGCTCCGCGCGGTTGTGGTTTTCGCTAAGCGTGCTACTGACGCCTGGTGCACCCGCGGCGACGGCATCAGGGACGACATCGTGGGTGTGCCCGGAATTTCTCTACGGCGGCGGATGTTCGCTCTGCGCGGTCGTGGTTTTCGCTAAGCGTGCTACTGACGCCTGGTGCACCCGCGGCGACGGCATCAGGGACGACATCGTAAGTGTGCCCGGGATTTCTCTACGGCGGCGGATGTTCGCTCTGCGCGGTCGTGGTTTTCGCTAAGCGTGCTACTGACGCCTGGTGCACCCGCGGCGACGGCATCAGGGGCGACATCGTGAGTGTGCCCAAGATTTTTTAAGGGAGGTGGATGTTCGCTCCGCGCGGTTGTGGTTTTCGCTAAGCGTGCTACTGACGCCTGGTGCACCCGCGGCGACGGCATCAGGGACGACATCGTGAGTGTGCCCGGGATTTCTCTACGGCGGCGGATGTTCGCTCTGCGCGGTCGTGGTTTTCGCTAAGCGTGCTACTGACGCCTGGTGCACCCGCGGCGACGGCATCAGGGACGACATCGCGAGTGTGCCCAAGATTTTTCAAGGGACGCGGATATTCGCTCCGCGCCGTCATGGTTTTCGCTAAGCGTGCTACTGACGCCTGGTGCACCCGCGGCGACGGCATCAGGGACGACATCGTGAGTGTGCCCAAGATTTTTCAAGGGAGGTGGATGTTCGCTCCGCGCGGTTGTGGTTTTCGCTAAGCGTGCTACTGACGCCTGGTGCACCCGCGGCGACGGCATCAGGGACGACATCGTGAGTGTGCCCGGGATTTCTCTACGGCGGCGGATGTTCGCTCTGCGCGGTCGTGGTTTTCGCTAAGCGTGCTACTGACGCCTGGTGCACCCGCGGCGACGGCATCAGGGACGACATCGTGAATGTGCCCGGGATTTCTCTACGGCGGCGGATGTTCGCTCCGCGCGGTCGTGGTTTTCGCTAAGCGTGGTACTGACGCCTGGTGCACCCGCGGCGACGGCATCAGGGGCGACATCGTGAGTGTGCCCGGGATTTCTCTACGGCGGCGGATGTTCGCTCCGCGCGGTCGTGGTTTTCGCTAAGCGTGCTACTGACGCCTGGTGCACCCGCGGCGACGGCATCAGGGACGACATCGTGAGTGTGCCCGCGATTTCTCTACGGCGGCGGATGTTCGCTCCGCGCGGTCGTGGTTTTCGGTAAGCGTGCTACTGACGCCTGGTGCACCCGCGGCGACGGCATCAGGGACGACATCGTGAGTGTGCCCGGGATTTCTCTACGGCGGCGGATGTTCGCTCCGCGCGGTTGTGGTTTTCGCTAAGCGTGCTACTGACGCCTGGTGCACCCGCGGTGACGGCATCAGGGACGACATCGTGAGTGTGCCCGGGATTTCTCTACGGCGCGGATGTTCGCTCCGCGCGGTTGTGGTTTTCGCTAAGCGTGCTACTGACGCCTGGTGCACCCGCGGCGACGGCATCAGGGACGACATCGTGAGTGTGCCCGGGATTTCTCTACGGCGGCGGATGTTCGCTCCGCTCGGTTGTGGTTTTCGCTAAGCGTGCTACTGACGCCTGGTGCACCCGCGGCGACGGCATCAGGGACGACATCGTGAGTGCGCCCGGGATTTCTCTACGGCGGCGGATGTTCGCTCCGCGCGGTTGTGGTTTTCGCTAAGCGTGCTACTGACGCCTGGTGCACCCGCGGCGACGGCATCAGGGACGACATCGTGAGTGTGCCCGGGATTTCTCTACGGCGGCGGATGTTCGCTCCGCGCGGTCGTGGTTTTCGCTAAGCGTGCTACTGACGCCTGGTGCACCCGCGGCGACGGCATCAGGGACGACATCGTGAGTGTGCCCGGGATTTCTCTACGGCGGCGGATGTTCGCTCCGCATGGTCGTGGTTTTCGCTAAGCGTGCTACTGACGCCTGGTGAACCCGCGGCGACGGCATCAGCGACGACATCGTGAGTGTGCCCGGGATTTCTCTACGGCGGCGGATGTTCGCTATGCGCGGTTGTGGTTTTCGCTAAGCGTGCTGCTGACGCCTGGTGCACCCGCGGCGACGGCATCAGGGACGACATCGTGAGTGTGCCCAAGATTTTTCAAGGGAGGTGGATGTTCGCTCCGCGCGGTTGTGGTTTTCGCTAAGCGTGCTACTGACGCCTGGTGCACCCGCGGCGACGGCATCAGGGACGACATCGCGAGTGTGCCCGGAATTTCTCTACGGCGGCGGATGTTCGCTCTGCGCGGTCGTGGTTTTCGCTAAGCGTGCTACTGACGCCTGGTGCACCCGCGGCGACGGCATCAGGGACGACATCGTAAGTGTGCCCGGGATTTCTCTACGGCGGCGGATGTTCGCTCTGCGCGGTCGTGGTTTTCGCTAAGCGTGCTACTGACGCCTGGTGCACCCGCGGCGACGGCATCAGGGGCGACATCGTGAGTGTGCCCAAGATTTTTCAAGGGAGGTGGACGTTCACTCCGCGCGGTTGTGGTTTTCGCTAAGCGTGCTACTGACGCCTGGTGCACCCGCGGCGACGGCATCAGGGACGACATGGTGAGTGTGCCCGGGATTTCTCTACGGCGGCGGATGTTCGCTCTGCGCGGTCGTGGTTTTCGCTAAGCGTGCTACTGACGCCTGGTGCACCCGCGGCGACGGCATCAGGGACGACATCGCGAGTGTGCCCAAGATTTTTCAAGGGACGCGGATGTTTGCTCCGCGCCGTCATGGTTTTCGCTAAGCGTGCTACTGACGCCTGGTGCACCCGCGGCGACGGCATCAGGGACGACATCGTATGTGTGCCCGGGATTTCTCTACGGCGGCGGATGTTCGCTCCGCGCGGTTGTGGTTTTCGCTAAGCGTGCTACTGACGCCTGGTGCACCCGCGGCGACGGCATCAGGGACGACATCGTATGTGTGCCCGGGATTTCTCTACGGCGGCGGATGTTCGCTCCGCGCGGTTGTGGTTTTCGCTAAGCGTGCTACTGACGCCTGGTGCACCCGCGGCGACGGCATCAGGGACGACATCGTATGTGTGCCCGGGATTTCTCTACGGCGGCGGATGTTCGCTCCGCGCGGTCGTGGTTTTCGCTAAGCGTGCTACTGACGCCTGGTGCACCCGCGGCGACGGCATCAGGGACGACATCGTATGTGTGCCCGGGATTTCTCTACGGCGGCGGATGTTCGCTCCGCGCGGTTGTGGTTTTCGCTAAGCGTGCTACTGACGCCTGGTGCACCCGCGGCGACGGCATCAGGGACGACATCGTATGTGTGCCCGGGATTTCTCCACGACGGCGGATGTTCGCTCCGCGCGGTCGTGGTTTTCGCTAAGCGTGCTACTGACGCCTGGTGCACCCGAGGCGACGGCATCAGGGACGACATCGTATGTGTGCCCGGGATTTCTCTACAGCGGCGGATGTTCGCTCCGCGCGGTTGTGGTTTTCGCTAAGCGTGCTACTGACGCCTGGTGCACCCGCGGCGACGGCATCAGGGACGACATCGTATGTGTGCCCGGGATTTCTCTACGGCGGCGGATGTTCGCTCCGCGCGGTCGTGGTTTTCGCTAAGCGTGCTACTGACGCCTGGTGCACCCACGGCGACGGCATCAGGGACGACATCGTATGTGTGCCCGGGATTTCTCTACGGCGGCGGATGTTCGCTCCGCGCGGTTGTGGTTTTCGCTAAGCGTGCTACTGACGCCTGGTGCACCCGCGGCGACGGCATCAGGGACGACATCGTATGTGTGCCCGGGATTTCTCTACGGCGGCGGATGTTCGCTCCGCGCGGTTGTGGTTTTCGCTAAGCGTGCTACTGACGCCTGGTGCACCCGCGGCGACGGCATCAGGGACGACATCGTATGTGTGCCCGGGATTTCTCTACGGCGGCGGATGTTCGCTCCGCGCGGTTGTGGTTTTCGCTAAGCGTGCTACTGACGACTGGTGCACCGGCGGCGACGGCATCAGGGACGACATCGTGTGTGTGCCCGGGATTTCTCTACGGCGGCGGATATTCGCTCTGCGCGGTTGTGGTTTTCGCTAAGCGTGCTACTGACGCCTGGTGCACCCGCGGCGACGGCATCAGGGACGACATCGTGAGTGTGCCCAAGAGTTTTCAAGGGAGGTGGATGTTCGCTCCGCGCGGTTGTGGTTTTCGCTAAGCGTGCTACTGACGCCTGGTGCACCCGCGGCGACGGCATCAGGGACGACATCGTGAGTGTGCCCGGAATTTCTCTACGGCGGCGGATGTTCGCTCTGCGCGGTCGTGGTTTTCACTAAGCGTGCTACTGACGCCTGGTGCACCCGCGGCGACGGCATCAGGGACGACATCGTGAGTGTGCCCGGGATTTCTCTACGGCGGCGGATGTTCGCTCCGCGCGGTTGTGGTTTTCGCTAAGCGTGCTACTGACGCCTGGTGCACCCGCGGCGACGGCATCAGGGACGACATCGTGAGTGTGCCCGGGATTTCTCTACGGCGGCGGATGTTCGCTCCGCGCGGTTGTGGTTTTCGCTAAGCGTGCTACTGACGCCTGGTGCACCCGCGGCGACGGCATCAGGGACGACATCGCGAGTGTGCCCAAGATTTTTCAAGGGACGCGGATGTTCGCTCCGCGCCGTCATGGTTTTCGCTAAGCGTGCTACTGACGCCTGGTGCACCCGCGGCGACGGCATCAGGGACGACATCGTGAGTGTGCCCGGGATTTCTCTACGGCGGCGGATGTTCGGTCTGCGCGGTTGTGGTTTTCGCTAAGCGTGCTACTGACGCCTGGTGCACCCGCGGCGACGGTATCAGGGACGACATCGTGAGTGTGCCCAAGATTTTTCAAGGGAGGTGGATGTTCGCTCCGCGCGGTTGTGGTTTTCGCTAAGCGTGCTACTGACGCCTGGTGCACCCGCGGCGACGGCATCCGGGACGACATCGTGAGTGTGCCCGGGATTTCTCTACGGCGGCGGATGTTCGCTCCGCGCGGTTGTGGTTTTCGCTAAGCGTGCTACTGACGCCTGGTGCACCCGCGGCGACGGCATCAGGGACGACATCGCGAGGGTGCCCAAGATTTTTCAAGGGACGCGGATGTTCGCTCCGCGCCGTCATGGTTTTCGCTAAGCGTGCTACTGACGCCTGGTGCACCCGCGGCGACGGCATCAGGGACGACATCGTGAGTGTGCCCGGGATTTCTCTACGGCGGCGGATGTTCGGTCTGCGCGGTTGTGGTTTTCGCTAAGCGTGCTACTGACGCCTGGTGCACCCGCGGCGACGGTATCAGGGACGACATCGTGAGAGTGCCCAAGATTTTTCAAGGGAGGTGGATGTTCGCTCCGCGCGGTTGTGCTTTTCGCTAAGCGTGCTACTGACGCCTGGTGCACCCGCGGCGACGGCATCAGGGACGACATCGTGTGTGTGCACGGGATTTCTCTACGGCGGCGGATGTTCGCTCCGCGCGGTCGTGGTTTTCGCTAAGCGTGCTACTGACGCCTAGTGCACCCGCGGCGACGGCATCAGGGACGACATCGTATGTGTGCCCGGGATTTCTCTACGGCGGCGGATGTTCGCTCTGCGCGGTTGTGGTTTTCGCTAAGCGTGCTTCTGACGCCTGGTGCACCCGCGGCGACGGCATCAGGGACGACATCGTGAGTGTGCCCAAGATTTTTCAAGGGAGGTGGAAGTTCGCTCCGCGCGGTTGTGGTTTTCGGTAAGCGTGCTACTGACGCCTGGTGCACCCGCGGCGACGGCATCAGGAACGACATCGTGAGTGTGCCCGGAATTTCTCTACGGCGGCGGATGTTCGCTCTGCGCGGTCGTGGTTTTCGCTAAGCGTGCTACTGAAGCCTGGTGCACCCGCGGCGACGGCATCAGGGACGACATCGTAAGTGTGCCCGGGATTTCTCTACGGTGGCGGATGTTCGCTCTGCGCGGTTGTGGTTTTCGCTAAGCGTGCTACTGACGCCTGGTGCACCCGCGGCGACGGCATCAGGGACGACATCGTGAGTGTGCCCGGGATTTCTCTACGGCGGCGGATGTTCGCTCTGCGCGGTCGTGGTTTTCGCTAAGCGTGCTACTGACGCCTGGTGCACCCGCGGCGACGGCATCAGGGACGACATCGCGAGTGTGCCCAAGATTTTTCAAGGGACGCGGATATTCGCTCCGCGCCGTCATGGTTTTCGCTAAGCGTGCTACTGACGCCTGGTGCACCCGCGGCGACGGCATCAGGGACGACATCGTGAGTGTGCCCAAGATTTTTCAAGGGAGGTGGATGTTCGCTCCGCGCGGTTGTGGTTTTTTGCTAAGCGTGCTACTGACGCCTGGTGCACCCGCGGCGACGGCATCAGGGACGACATCGTGAGTGTGCCCGGGATTTCTCTACGGCGGCGGATGTTAACTCTGCGCGGTCGTGGTTTTCGCTAAGCGTGCTACTGACGCCTGGTGCACCCGCGGCGACGGCATCAGGGACGACATCGTGAGTGTGCCCGGGATTTCTCTACGGCGGCGGATGTTCGCTCCGCGCGGTCATGGTTTTCGCTAAGCGTGGTACTGACGCCTGGTGCACCCGCGGCGACGGCATCAGGGACGACATCGTGAGTGTGCCCAAGATTTTTCAAGGGAGGTGGATGTTCGCTCCGCGCGGTCGTGGTTTTCGCTAAGCGTGCTACTGACGCCTGGTGCACCCGCGGCGACGGCATCAGGGACGACATCGTGAGTGTGCCCGGGATTTCTCTACAGCGGCGGATGTTCGCTCCGCGCGGTTGTGGTTTTCGCTAAGCGTGCTACTGACGCCTGGTGCACCCGCGGTGACGGCATCAGGGACGACATCGTGAGTGTGCCCGGGATTTCTCTACGGCGGCGGGTGTTCGCTCCGCGCGGTTGTGGTTTTCGCTAAGCGTGCTACTGACGCCTGGTGCACCCGCGGCGACGGCATCAGGGACGACATCGTGAGTGTGCCCAAGATTTTTCAAGGGAGGTGGAAGTTCGCTCCGCGCGGTTGTGGTTTTCGCTAAGCGTGCTACTGACGCCTGGTGCACCCGCGGCGACGGCATCAGGGACGACATCGTGAGTGTGCCCGGAATTTCTCTACGGCGGCGGATGTTCGCTCTGCGCGGTCGTGGTTTTCGCTAAGCGTGCTACTGAAGCCTGGTGCACCCGCGGCGACGGCATCAGGGACGACATCGTAAGTGTGCCCGGAATTTCTCTACGGTGGCGGATGTTCGCTCTGCGCGGTTGTGGTTTTCGCTAAGCGTGCTACTGACGCCTGGTGCACCCGCGGCGACGGCATCAGGGACGACATCGTGAGTGTGCCCGGGATTTCTCTACGGCGGCGGATGTTCGCTCTGCGCGGTCGTGGTTTTCGCTAAGCGTGCTACTGACGCCTGGTGCACCCGCGGCGACGGCATCAGGGACGACATCGCGAGTGTGCCCAAGATTTTTCAAGGGACGCGGATATTCGCTCCGCGCCGTCATGGTTTTCGCTAAGCGTGCTACTGACGCCTGGTGCACCCGCGGCGACGGCATCAGGGACGACATCGTGAGTGTGCCCAAGATTTTTCAAGGGAGGTGGATGTTCGCTCCGCGCGGTTGTGGTTTTCGCTAAGCGTGCTACTGACGCCTGGTGCACCCGCGGCGACGGCATCAGGGACGACATCGTGAGTGTGCCCGGGATTTCTCTACGGCGGCGGATGTTCACTCTGCGCGGTCGTGGTTTTCGCTAAGCGTGCTACTGACGCCTGGTGCACCCGCGGCGACGGCATCAGGGACGACATCGTGAGTGTGCCCGGGATTTCTCTACGGCGGCGGATGTTCGCTCCGCGCGGTCATGGTTTTCGCTAAGCGTGGTACTGACGCCTGGTGCACCCGCGGCGACGGCATCAGGGACGACATCGTGAGTGTGCCCAAGATTTTTCAAGGGAGGTGGATGTTCGCTCCGCGCGGTCGTGGTTTTCGCTAAGCGTGCTACTGACGCCTGGTGCACCCGCGGCGACGGCATCAGGGACGACATCGTGAGTGTGCCCGGGATTTCTCTACGGCGGCGGATGTTCGCTCCGCGCGGTTGTGGTTTTCGCTAAGCGTGCTACTGACGCCTGGTGCACCCGCGGTGACGGCATCAGGGACGACATCGTGAGTGTGCCCGGGATTTCTCTACGGCGGCGGGTGTTCGCTCCGCGCGGTTGTGGTTTTCGCTAAGCGTGCTACTGACGCCTGGTGCACCCGCGGCGACGGCATCAGGGACGACATCGTGAGTGTGCCCGGGATTTCTCTACGGCGGCGGATGTTCGCTCCGCGCGGTTGTGGTTTTCGGTAAGCGTGCTACTGACGCCTGGTGCACCCGCGGCGACGGCATCAGGGACGACATCGTGAGTGTGCCCGGGATTTCTCTACGGCGGCGGATGTTCGCTCCGCGCGGTCGTGGTTTTCGCTAAGCGTGCTACTGACGCCTGGTGCACCCGCGGCGACGGCGTCAGGGACGACATTGTGAGTGTGCCCGGGATTTCTCTACGGCGGCGGATGTTCGCTCCGCGTGGTCGTGGTTTTCGCTAAGCGTGCTACTGACGCCTGGTGAACCCGCGGCGACGGCATCAGCGACGACATCGTGAGTGTGCCCGGGATTTCTCTACGGCGGCGGATGTTCGCTCCGCGCGGTTGTGGTTTTCGCTAAGCGTGCTACTGACGCCTGGTGCACCCGCGGCAACGGCATCAGGGACGACATCGTGAGTGTGCCCGGGATTTCTCTACGGCGGCGGATGTTCGCTCCGCGCGGTTGTGGTTTTCGCTAAGCGTGCTACTGACGCCTGGTGAACCCGCGGCGACGGCATCAGGGACGACATCGTGAGTGTGCCCGGGATTTCTCTACGGCGGCGGATGTTCGCTCCACGCGGTTGTGGTTTTCGCTAAGCGTGCTACTGACGCCTGGTGCACCCGCGGTGACGGCATCAGGGACGACATCGTGAGTGTGCCCGGGCGGCGGCGGATGTTCGCTCCGCGCGGTCGTGGTTTTCGCTAAGCGTGCTACTGACGCCTGGTGCACCCGCGGCGACGGCATCAGGGACGACATCGTGAGTGTGGCCGGGATTTCTCAACGGCGGCGGATGTTCGCTCCGCGCGGTTGTGGTTTTCGCTAAGCGTGCTACTGACGCCTGGTGCACCCGCGGCGACGGCATCAGGGACGACATCGTGAGTGTGCCCGGGATTTCTCTACGGCGGCGGATGTTCGCTCCGCGCGGTTGTGGTTTTCGCTAAGCGTGCTACTGACGCCTGGTGCACCCGCGGCGACGGCAACAGGGACGACATCGTGAGTGTGCCCGGGATTTCTCTACGGCGGCGGATGTTCGCTCCGCGCGGTTGTGGTTTTCGCTAAGCGTGCTACTGACGCCTGGTGCACCCGCGGCGACGGCATCAGGGACGACATCGTGAGTGTGCCCGGGATTTCTCTACGGCGGCGGATGTTCGCTCCGCGCGGTCGTGGTTTTCGCTAAGCGTGCTACTGACGCCTGGTGCACCCGCGGCGACGGCATCAGGGACGACATCGTGAGTGTGCCCGGGATTTCTCTACGGCGGCGGATGTTCGCTCCGCGCGGTTGTGGTTTTCGCTAAGCGTGCTACTGACGCCTGGTGCACCCGCGGCGACGGCATCAGGGACGACATCATGAGTGTGCCCGGGATTTCTCTGCGGCGGCGGATGTTCGCTCCGCGCGGTTGTGGTTTTCGCTAAGCGTGCTACTGACGCCTGGTGCACCCGCGGCGACGGCATCAGGGACGACATCGTGAGTGTGCCCGGGATTTCTCTACGGCGGCGGATGTTCGCTCCACGCGGTCGTGGTTTTCGCTAAGCGTGCTACTGACGCCTGGTGCACCCGCGGCGACGGCATCAGGGACGACATCGTGAGTGTGCCCGGGATTTCTCTACGGCGGCGGATGTTCGCTCCGCGCGGTTGTGGTTTTCGCTAAGCGTGCTACTGACGCCTGGTGCACCCGCGGCGACGGCATCAGGGACGACATCGTGAGTGTGCCCGGGATTTCTCTACGGCGACGGATGTTCGCTCCGCGCGGTTGTGGTTTTCGCTAAGCGTGCTACTGACGCCTGGTGCACCCGCGGCGACGGCATCAGGGACGACATCGTGAGTGTGCCCGGGATTTCTCTACGGCGGCGGATGTTCGCTCCGCGCGGTTGTGGTTTTTGCTAAGCGTGCTACTGACGCCTGGTGCACCCGCGGCGACGGCATCAGGGACGACATCCTGAGTGTGCCCGGGATTTCTCTACGGCGGCGGATGTTCGCTCCGCGCGGTTGTGGTTTTCGCTAAGCGTGCTACTGACGCCTGGTGCACCCGCGGCGACGGCATCAGGGACGACATCGTGAGTGTGCCCGGGATTTCTCAACGGCGGCGGACGTTCGGTCTGCGCGGTCGTGGTTTTCGCTAAGCGTGCTACTGACGCCTGGTGCACCCGCGGCGACGGCATCAGGGACGACATCGTGAGTGTGCCCAAGATTTTTCAAGGGACGCGGATGTTCGCTCCGCGCCGTCATGGTTTTCTCTAAGCGTGCTACTGACGCCTGGTGCACCCGCGGCGACGGCATCCGGGACGACATCGTGAGTGTGCCCGGGATTTCTCTACGGCGGCGGATGTTCGCTCTGCGCGTTCGTGGTTTTCGCTAAGCGTGCTACTGAAGCCTGGTGCACCCGCGGCGACATAATCAGGGACGACATCGTGAGTGGGCCCAAGATTTTTCAAGGGACGCGGATGTTCGCTCCGCGCGCTTGTGGTTTTCGCTAAGCGTGCTACTGACGCGTGGTGCACCCGCGGCGACGGCATCAGGGACGACAACGTGAGTGTGCCCGGGATTTCTCTACGGCGGCGGATGTTCGCTCCGCGCGGTTGTGGTTTTCGCTAAGCGTGCTACTGACGCTTGGTGCCCCCGCGGCGACGGCATCAGGGACGACATCGTGAGTGTGCCCGCGATTTCTCTACGGCGGCGGATGTTCGCTCCGCGCGGTCGTGGTTTTCGGTAAGCGTGCTACTGACGCCTGGTGCACCCGCGGCGACGGCATCAGGGACGACATCGTGAGTGTGCCCGGGATTTCTCTACGGCGGCGGATGTTCGCTCCGCGAGGTTGTGGTTTTCGCTAAGCGTGCTACTGACGCCTGGTGCACCCGCGGTGACAGCATCAGGGACGACATCGTGAGTGTGCCCGGGATTTCTCTACGGCGGCGGATGTTCGCTCCGCGCGGTTGTGGTTTTCGCTAAGCGTGCTACTGACGCCTGGTGCACCCGCGGCGACGGCATCAGGGACGACATCGTGAGTGTGCCCGGGATTTCTCTACGGCGGCGGATGTTCGCTCCGCGCGGTGGTGGTTTTCGCTAAGCGTGCTACTGACGCCTGGTGCACCCGCGGCGACGGCATCAGGGACGACATCGTGAGTGCGCCCGGGATTTCTCTACGGCGGCGGATGTTCGCTCCGCGCGGTCGTGGTTTTCGCTAAGCGTGCTACTGACGCCTGGTGCACCCGCGGCGACGGCATCAGGGACGACATCGTGAGTGTGCCCGGGATTTCTCTACGGCGGCGGATGTTCGCTCCGCGCGGTCGTGGTTTTCGCTAAGCGTGCTTCTGACGCCTGGTGCACCCGCGGCGACGGCATCAGGGACGACATCGTGAGTGTGCCCGGGATTTCTCTACGGCGGCGGATGTTCGCTCCGCGCGGTTGTGGTTTTCGCTAAGCGTGCTACTGACGCCTGGTGCACCCGCGGCGACGGCATCAGGGTCGACATCGTGAGTGTGCCCGGGATTTCTCTACGGCGGCGGATGTTCGCTCCGCGCGGTCGTGGTTTTCGCAAAGCGTGCTACTGACGCCTGGTGCACCCGCGGCGACGGCATCAGGGACGACATCGTGAGTGTGCCCGGGATTTCTCTACGGCGGCGGATGTTCGCTCCGCGCGGTCGTGGTTTTCGCTAAGCGTGCTACAGACGCCTGGTGCACCCGCGGCGACGGCATCAGCGACGACATCGTGAGTGTGCCCGGGATTTCTCTACGGCGGCGGATGTTCGCTCCGCGCGGTTGTGGTTTTCGCTAAGCGTGCTACTGACGCCTGGTGCACCCGCGGCAACGGCATCAGGGACGACATCGTGAGTGTGCCCGGGATTTCTCTACGGCGGCGGATGTTCGCTCCGCGCGGTTGTGGTTTTCGCTAAGCGTGCTACTGACGCCTGGTGCACCCGCGGCGACGGCATCAGGGACGACATCGTGAGTGTGCCCGGGATTTCTCTACGGCGGCAGATGTTCGCTCCACGCGGTTGTGGTTTTCGCTAAGCGTGCTACTGACGCCTGGTGCACCCGCGGCGACGGCATCAGGGACGACATCGTGAGTGTGCCCGGGCGGCGGCGGATGTTCGCTCCGCGCGGTCGTGGTTTTCGCTAAGCGTGCTACTGACGCCTGGTGCACCCGCGGCGACGGCTTCAGGGACGACATCGTGAGTGTGCCCGGGATTTCTCTACGGCGGCGGATGTTCGCTCCGCGCGGTTGTGGTTTTCGCTAAGCATGCTACTGACGCCTGGTGCACCCGCGGCGACGGCATCAGGGACGACATCGTGAGTGTGCCCGGGATTTCTCTACGGCGGCGGATGTTCGCTCCGCGCGGTTGTGGTTTTCGCTAAGCGTGCTACTGACGCCTGGTGCACCCGCGGCGACGGCATCAGGGACGACATCGTGAGTGTGCCCGGGATTTCTCTACGGCGGCGGATGTTCGCTCCACGCGGTCGTGGTTTTCGCTAAGCATGCTACTGACGCCTGGTGCACCCGCGGCGACGGCATCAGAGACGACATCGTGAGTGTGCCCGGGATTTCTCTACGGCGGCGGATGTTCGCTCCGCGCGGTTGTGGTTTTCGCTAAGCGTGCTACTGACGCCTGGTGCACCCGCGGCGACGGCAACAGGGACGACATCGTGAGTGTACCCGGGATTTCTCTACGGCGGCGGATGTTCGCTCCGCGCGGTTGTGGTTTTCGCTAAGCGTGCTACTGACGCCTGGTGCACCCGCGGCGACGGCATCAGGGACGACATCGTGAGTGTGCCCGGGATTTCTCTACGGCGGCAGATGTTCGCTCCGCGCGGTCGTGGTTTTCGCTAAGCGTGCTACTGACGCCTGGTGCACCCGCGGCGACGGCATCAGGGACGACATCGTGAGTGTGCCCGGGATTTCTCTACGGCGGCGGATGTTCGCTCCGCGCGGTTGTGGTTTTCGCTAAGCGTGCTACTGACGCCTGGTGCACCCGCGGTGACGGCATCAGGGACGACATCGTGAGTGTGCCCGGGATTTCTCTACGGCGGCGGATGTTCGCTCCGCGCGGTTGTGGTTTTCGCTAAGCGTGCTTCTGACGCCTGGTGCACCCGCGGCGACGGCATCAGGGACGACATCGTGAGTGTGCCCGGGATTTCTCTACGGCGGCGGATGTTCGCTCCACGCGGTCGTGGTTTTCGCTAAGCGTGCTACTGACGCCTGGTGCACCCGCGGCGACGGCATCATTGACGACATCGTGAGTGTGCCCGGGATTTCTCTACGGCGGCGGATGTTCGCTCCGCGCGGTTGTGGTTTTCGCTAAGCGTGCTACTGACGCCTGGTGCACCCGCGGCGACGGCATCAGGGACGACATCGTGAGTGTGCCCGGGATTTCTCTACGGCGGCGGATGTTCGCTCCGCGCGGTTGTGGTTTTCGCTAAGCGTGCTACTGACGCCTGGTGCACCCGCGGCGACGGCCTCAGGGACGACATCGTGAGTGTGCCCGGGATTTCTCTACGGCGGCAGATGTTCGCTCCGCGCGGTCGTGGTTTTCGCTAAGCGTGCTACTGACGCCTGGTGCACCCGCGGCGACGGCATCAGGGACGACATCGTGAGTGTGCCCGGAATTTCTCTACGGCGGCGGATGTTCGCTCTGCGCGGTCGTGGTTTTCGCTAAGCGTGCTACTGAAGCCTGGTGCACCCGCGGCGACGGCATCAGGGACGACATCGTAAGTGTGCCCGGGATTTCTCTACGGTGGCGGATGTTCGCTCTGCGCGGTTGTGGTTTTCGCTAAGCGTGCTACTGACGCCTGGTGCACCCGCGGCGACGGCATCAGGGACGACATCGTGAGTGTGCCCGGGATTTCTCTACGGCGGCGGATGTTCGCTCTGCGCGGTCGTGGTTTTCGCTAAGCGTGCTACTGACGCCTGGTGCACCCGCGGCGACGGCATCAGGGACGACATCGCGAGTGTGCCCAAGATTTTTCAAGGGACGCGGATATTCGCTCCGCGCCGTCATGGTTTTCGCTAAGCGTGCTACTGACGCCTGGTGCACCCGCGGCGACGGCATCAGGGACGACATCGTGAGTGTGCCCAAGATTTTTCAAGGGAGGTGGATGTTCGCTCCGCGCGGTTGTGGTTTTCGCTAAGCGTGCTACTGACGCCTGGTGCACCCGCGGCGACGGCATCAGGGACGACATCGTGAGTGTGCCCGGGATTTCTCTACGGCGGCGGATGTTCACTCTGCGCGGTCGTGGTTTTCGCTAAGCGTGCTACTGACGCCTGGTGCACCCGCGGCGACGGCATCAGGGACGACATCGTGAGTGTGCCCGGGATTTCTCTACGGCGGCGGATGTTCGCTCCGCGCGGTCATGGTTTTCGCTAAGCGTGGTACTGACGCCTGGTGCACCCGCGGCGACGGCATCAGGGACGACATCGTGAGTGTGCCCAAGATTTTTCAAGGGAGGTGGATGTTCGCTCCGCGCGGTCGTGGTTTTCGCTAAGCGTGCTACTGACGCCTGGTGCACCCGCGGCGACGGCATCAGGGACGACATCGTGAGTGTGCCCGGGATTTCTCTACGGCGGCGGATGTTCGCTCCGCGCGGTTGTGGTTTTCGCTAAGCGTGCTACTGACGCCTGGTGCACCCGCGGTGACGGCATCAGGGACGACATCGTGAGTGTGCCCGGGATTTCTCTACGGCGGCGGGTGTTCGCTCCGCGCGGTTGTGGTTTTCGCTAAGCGTGCTACTGACGCCTGGTGCACCCGCGGCGACGGCATCAGGGACGACATCGTGAGTGTGCCCGGGATTTCTCTACGGCGGCGGATGTTCGCTCCGCGCGGTTGTGGTTTTCGGTAAGCGTGCTACTGACGCCTGGTGCACCCGCGGCGACGGCATCAGGGACGACATCGTGAGTGTGCCCGGGATTTCTCTACGGCGGCGGATGTTCGCTCCGCGCGGTCGTGGTTTTCGCTAAGCGTGCTAGTGACGCCTGGTGCACCCGCGGCGACGGCATCAGGGACGACATCGTGAGTGTGCCCGGGATTTCTCTACGGCGGCGGATGTTCGCTCCGCGTGGTCGTGGTTTTCGCTAAGCGTGCTACTGACGCCTGGTGAACCCGCGGCGAGGGCATCAGCGACGACATCGTGAGTGTGCCCGGGATTTCTCTAAGGCGGCGGATGTTCGCTCCGCGCGGTTGTGGTTTTCGCTAAGCGTGCTACTGACGCCTGGTGCACCCGCGGCAACGGCATCAGGGACGACATCGTGAGTGTGCCCGGGATTTCTCTACGGCGGCGGATGTTCGCTCCGCGCGGTTGTGGTTTTCGCTAAGCGTGCTACTGACGCCTGGTGAACCCGCGGCGACGGCATCAGGGACGACATCGTGAGTGTGCCCGGGATTTCTCTACGGCGGCGGATGTTCGCTCCACGCGGTTGTGGTTTTCGCTAAGCGTGCTACTGACGCCTGGTGCACCCGCGGTGACGGCATCAGGGACGACATCGTGAGTGTGCCCGGGCGGCGGCGGATGTTCGCTCCGCGCGGTCGTGGTTTTCGCTAAGCGTGCTACTGACGCCTGGTGCACCCGCGGCGACGGCATCAGGGACGACATCGTGAGTGTGCCCGGGATTTCTCAACGGCGGCGGATGTTCGCTCCGCGCGGTTGTGGTTTTCGCTAAGCGTGCTACTGACGCCTGGTGCACCCGCGGCGACGGCATCAGGGACGACATCGTGAGTGTGCCCGGGATTTCTCTACGGCGGCGGATGTTCGCTCCGCGCGGTTGTGGTTTTCGCTAAGCGTGCTACTGACGCCTGGTGCACCCGCGGCGACGGCAACAGGGACGACATCGTGAGTGTGCCCGGGATTTCTCTACGGCGGCGGATGTTCGCTCCGCGCGGTTGTGGTTTTCGCTAAGCGTGCTACTGACGCCTGGTGCACCCGCGGCGACGGCATCAGGGACGACATCGTGAGTGTGCCCGGGATTTCTCTACGGCGGCGGATGTTCGCTCCGCGCGGTCGTGGTTTTCGCTAAGCGTGCTACTGACGCCTGGTGCACCCGCGGCGACGGCATCAGGGACGACATCGTGAGTGTGCCCGAGATTTCTCTACGGCGGCGGATGTTCGCTCCGCGCGGTTGTGGTTTTCGCTAAGCGTGCTACTGACGCCTGGTGCACCCGCGGCGACGGCATCAGGGACGACATCATGAGTGTTCCCGGGATTTCTCTGCGGCGGTGGATGTTCGCTCCGCGCGGTTGTGGTTTTCGCTAAGCGTGCTACTGACGCCTGGTGCACCCGCGGCGACGGCATCAGGGACGACATCGTGAGTGTGCCCGGGATTTCTCTACGGCGGCGGATATTCGCTCCACGCGGTCGTGGTTTTCGCTAAGCGTGCTACTGACGCCTGGTGCACCCGCGGCGACGGCATCAGGGACGACATCGTGAGTGTGCCCGGGATTTCTCTACGGCGGCGGATGTTCGCTCCGCGCGGTTGTGGTTTTCGCTAAGCGTGCTACTGACGCCTGGTGCACCCGCGGCGACGGCATCAGGGACGACATCGTGAGTGTGCCCGGGATTTCTCTACGGCGGCGGATGTTCGCTCCGCGCGGTTGTGGTTTTCGCTAAGCGTGCTACTGACGCCTGGTGCACCCGCGGCGACGGCATCAGGGACGACATCGTGAGTGTGCCCGGGATTTCTCTACGGCGGCGGATGTTCGCTCCGCGCGGTTGTGGTTTTCGCTAAGCGTGCTACTGACGCCTGGTGCACCCGCGGCGACGGCATCAGGGACGACATCCTGAGTGTGCCCGGGATTTCTCTACGGCGGCGGATGTTCGCTCCGCGCGGTTGTGGTTTTCGCTAAGCGTGCTACTGACGCCTGGTGCACCCGCGGCGACGGCATCAGGGACGACATCGTGAGTGTGCCCGGGATTTCTCAACGGCGGCGGACGTTCGGTCTGCGCGGTCGTGGTTTTCGCTAAGCGTGCTACTGACGCCTGGTGCACCCGCGGCGACGGCATCAGGGACGACATCGTGAGTGTGCCCAAGATTTTTCAAGGGACGCGGATGTTCGCTCCGCGCCGTCATGGTTTTCTCTAAGCGTGCTACTGACGCCTGGTGCACCCGCGGCGACGGCATCCGGGACGACATCGTGAGTGTGCCCGGGATTTCTCTACGGCGGCGGATGTTCGCTCTGCGCGTTCGTGGTTTTCGCTAAGCGTGCTACTGAAGCCTGGTGCACCCGCGGCGACATAATCAGGGACGACATCGTGAGTGGGCCCAAGATTTTTCAAGGGACGCGGATGTTCGCTCCGCGCGGTTGTGGTTTTCGCTAAGCGTGCTACTGACGCGTGGTGCCCCCGCGGCGACCGCATCAGGGACGACATCGTGAGTGTGCCCGCGATTTCTCTACGGCGGCGGATGTTCGCTCCGCGCGGTCGTGGTTTTCGGTAAGCGTGCTACTGACGCCTGGTGCACCCGCGGCGACGGCATCAGGGACGACATCGTGAGTGTGCCCGGGATTTCTCTACGGCGGCGGATGTTCGCTCCGCGAGGTTGTGGTTTTCGCTAAGCGTGCTACTGACGCCTGGTGCACCCGCGGTGACAGCATCACGGACGACATCGTGAGTGTGCCCGGGATTTCTCTACGGCGGCGGATGTTCGCTCCGCGCGGTTGTGGTTTTCGCTAAGCGTGCTACTGACGCCTGGTGCACCCGCGGCGACGGCATCAGGGACGACATCGTGAGTGTGCCCGGGATTTCTCTACGGCGGCGGATGTTCGCTCCGCGCGGTGGTGGTTTTCGCTAAGCGTGCTACTGACGCCTGGTGCACCCGCGGCGACGGCATCAGGGACGACATCGTGAGTGCGCCCGGGATTTCTCTACGGCGGCGGATGTTCGCTCCGCGCGGTCGTGGTTTTCGCTAAGCGTGCTACTGACGCCTGGTGCACCCGCGGCGACGGCATCAGGGACGACATCGTGAGTGTGCCCGGGATTTCTCTACGGCGGCGGATGTTCGCTCCGCGCGGTCGTGGTTTTCGCTAAGCGTGCTTCTGACGCCTGGTGCACCCGCGACGACGGCATCAGGGACGACATCGTGAGTGTGCCCGGGATTTCTCTACGGCGGCGGATGTTCGCTCCGCGCGGTTGTGGTTTTCGCTAAGCGTGCTACTGACGCCTGGTGCACCCGCGGCGACGGCATCAGGGTCGACATCGTGAGTGTGCCCGGGATTTCTCTACGGCGGCGGATGTTCGCTCCGCGCGGTCGTGGTTTTCGCAAAGCGTGCTACTGACGCCTGGTGCACCCGCGGCGACGGCATCAGGGACGACATCGTGAGTGTGCCCGGGATTTCTCTAAGGCGGCGGATGTTCGCTCCGCGCGGTCGTGGTTTTCGCTAAGCGTGCTACAGACGCCTGGTGCACCCGCGGCGACGGCATCAGCGACGACATCGTGAGTGTGCCCGGGATTTCTCTACGGCGGCGGATGTTCGCTCCGCGCGGTTGTGGTTTTCGCTAAGCGTGCTACTGACGCCTGGTGCACCCGCGGCAACGGCATCAGGGACGACATCGTGAGTGTGCCCGGGATTTCTCTACGGCGGCGGATGTTCGCTCCGCGCGGTTGTGGTTTTCGCTAAGCGTGCTACTGACGCCTGGTGCACCCGCGGCGACGGCATCAGGGACGACATCGTGAGTGTGCCCGGGATTTCTCTACGGCGGCAGATGTTCGCTCCACGCGGTTGTGGTTTTCGCTAAGCGTGCTACTGACGCCTGGTGCACCCGCGGCGACGGCATCAGGGACGACATCGTGAGTGTGCCCGGGCGGCGGCGGATGTTCGCTCCGCGCGGTCGTGGTTTTCGCTAAGCGTGCTACTGACGCCTGGTGCACCCGCGGCGACGGCTTCAGGGACGACATCGTGAGTGTGCCCGGGATTTCTCTACGGCGGCGGATGTTCGCTCCGCGCGGTTGTGGTTTTCGCTAAGCATGCTACTGACGCCTGGTGCACCCGCGGCGACGGCATCAGGGACGACATCGTGAGTGTGCCCGGGATTTCTCTACGGCGGCGGATGTTCGCTCCGCGCGGTTGTGGTTTTCGCTAAGCGTGCTACTGACGCCTGGTGCACCCGCGGCGACGGCATCAGGGACGACATCGTGAGTGTGCCCGGGATTTCTCTACGGCGGCGGATGTTCGCTCCACGCGGTCGTGGTTTTCGCTAAGCGTGCTACTGACGCCTGGTGCACCCGCGGCGACGGCATCAGAGACGACATCGTGAGTGTGCCCGGGATTTCTCTACGGCGGCGGATGTTCGCTCCGCGCGGTTGTGGTTTTCGCTAAGCGTGCTACTGACGCCTGGTGCACCCGCGGCAACGGCAACAGGGACGACATCGTGAGTGTACCCGGGATTTCTCTACGGCGGCGGATGTTCGCTCCGCGCGGTTGTGGTATTCGCTAAGCGTGCTACTGACGCCTGGTGCACCCGCGGCGACGGCATCAGGGACGACATCGTGAGTGTGCCCGGGATTTCTCTACGGCGGCAGATGTTCGCTCCGCGCGGTCGTGGTTTTCGCTAAGCGTGCTACTGACGCCTGGTGCACCCGCGGCGACGGCATCAGGGACGACATCGTGAGTGTGCCCGGGATTTCTCTACGGCGGCGGATGTTCGCTCCGCGCGGTTGTGGTTTTCGCTAAGCGTGCTACTGACGCCTGGTGCACCCGCGGTGACGGCATCAGGGACGACATCGTGAGTGTGCCCGGGATTTCTCTACGGCGGCGGATGTTCGCTCCGCGCGGTTGTGGTTTTCGCTAAGCGTGCTTCTGACGCCTGGTGCACCCGCGGCGACGGCATCAGGGACGACATCGTGAGTGTGCCCGGGATTTCTCTACGGCGGCGGATGTTCGCTCCACGCGGTCGTGGTTTTCGCTAAGCGTGCTACTGACGCCTGGTGCACCCGCGGCGACGGCATCATTGACGACATCGTGAGTGTGCCCGGGATTTCTCTACGGCGGCGGATGTTCGCTCCGCGCGGTTGTGGTTTTCGCTAAGCGTGCTACTGACGCCTGGTGCACCCGCGGCGACGGCATCAGGGACGACATCGTGAGTGTGCCCGGGATTTCTCTACGGCGGCGGATGTTCGCTCCGCGCGGTTGTGGTTTTCGCTAAGCGTGCTACTGACGCCTGGTGCACCCGCGGCGACGGCATCAGGGACGACATCGTGAGTGTGCCCGGGATTTCTCTACGGCGGCGGATGTTCGCTCCGCGCGGTTGTGGTTTTCGCTAAGCGTGCTACTGACGCCTGGTGCACCCGCGGCGACGGCATCAGGGACGACATCGTGAGTGTGCCCGGGATTTCTCTACGGCGGCGGATGTTCGGTCTGCGCGGTCGTGGTTTTCGCTAAGCGTGCTACTGACGCCTGGTGCACCCGCGGCGACGGCATCAGGGACGACATCGTGAGTGTGCCCAAGATTTTTCAAGGGACGCGGATGTTCGCTCCGCGCCGTCATGGTTTTCTCTAAGCGTGCTACTGACGCCTGGTGCACCCGCGGCGACGGCATCCGGGACGACATCGTGAGTGTGCCCGGGATTTCTCTACGGCGGCGGATGTTCGCTCTGCGCGGTCGTGGTTTTCGCTAAGCGTGCTACTGAAGCCTGGTGCACCCGCGGCGACGGCATCAGGGACGACATCGTGAGTGTGCCCGGGATTTCTCTACGGCGGCGGATGTTCGCTCCGCGCGGTTGTGGTTTTCGCTAAGCGTGCTACTGACGCCTGGTGCACCCGCGGCGACGGCCTCAGGGACGACATCGTGAGTGTGCCCGGGATTTCTCTACGGCGGCAGATGTTCGCTCCGCGCGGTCGTGGTTTTCGCTAAGCGTGCTACTGACGCCTGGTGCACCCGCGGCGACGGCATCAGGGACGACATCGTGAGTGTGCCCGGGATTTCTCTACGGCGGCGGATGTTCGCTCCGCGCGGTTGTGGTTTTCGCTAAGCGTGCTACTGACGCCTGGTGCACCCGCGGTGACGGCATCAGGGACGACATCGTGAGTGTGCCCGGGATTTCTCTACGGCGGCGGATGTTCGCTCCGCGCGGTTGTGGTTTTCGCTAAGCGTGCTTCTGACGCCTGGTGCACCCGCGGCGACGGCATCAGGGACGACATCGTGAGTGTGCCCGGGATTTCTCTACGGCGGCGGATGTTCGCTCCACGCGGTCGTGGTTTTCGCTAAGCGTGCTACTGACGCCTGGTGCACCCGCGGCGACGGCATCATTGACGACATCGTGAGTGTGCCCGGGATTTCTCTACGGCGGCGGATGTTCGCTCCGCGCGGTTGTGGTTTTCGCTAAGCGTGCTACTGACGCCTGGTGCACCCGCGGCGACGGCATCAGGGACGACATCGTGAGTGTGCCCGGGATTTCTCTACGGCGGCGGATGTTCGCTCCGCGCGGTTGTGGTTTTCGCTAAGCGTGCTACTGACGCCTGGTGCACCCGCGGCGACGGCATCAGGGACGACATCGTGAGTGTGCCCGGGATTTCTCGACGGCGGCGGATGTTCGCTCCGCGCGGTTGTGGTTTTCGCTAAGCGTGCTACTGACGCCTGGTGCACCCGCGGCGACGGCATCAGGGACGACATCGTGAGTGTGCCCGGGATTTCTCTACGGCGGCGGATGTTCGGTCTGCGCGGTCGTGGTTTTCGCTAAGCGTGCTACTGACGCCTGGTGCACCCGCGGCGACGGCATCAGGGACGACATCGTGAGTGTGCCCAAGATTTTTCAAGGGACGCGGATGTTCGCTCCGCGCCGTCATGGTTTTCTCTAAGCGTGCTACTGACGCCTGGTGCACCCGCGGCGACGGCATCCGGGACGACATCGTGAGTGTGCCCGGGATTTCTCTACGGCGGCGGATGTTCGCTCTGCGCGGTCGTGGTTTTCGCTAAGCGTGCTACTGAAGCCTGGTGCACCCGCGGCGACGGCATCAGGGACGACATCGTGAGTGTGCCCGGGATTTCTCTACGGCGGCGGATGTTCGCTCCGCGCGGTTGTGGTTTTCGCTAAGCGTGCTACTGACGCCTGGTGCACCCGCGGCGACGGCCTCAGGGACGACATCGTGAGTGTGCCCGGGATTTCTCTACGGCGGCAGATGTTCGCTCCGCGCGGTCGTGGTTTTCGCTAAGCGTGCTACTGACGCCTGGTGCACCCGCGGCGACGGCATCAGGGACGACATCGTGAGTGTGCCCGGGATTTCTCTACGGCGGCGGATGTTCGCTCCGCGCGGTTGTGGTTTTCGCTAAGCGTGCTACTGACGCCTGGTGCACCCGCGGTGACGGCATCAGGGACGACATCGTGAGTGTGCCCGGGATTTCTCTACGGCGGCGGATGTTCGCTCCGCGCGGTTGTGGTTTTCGCTAAGCGTGCTTCTGACGCCTGGTGCACCCGCGGCGACGGCATCAGGGACGACATCGTGAGTGTGCCCGGGATTTCTCTACGGCGGCGGATGTTCGCTCCACGCGGTCGTGGTTTTCGCTAAGCGTGCTACTGACGCCTGGTGCACCCGCGGCGACGGCATCATTGACGACATCGTGAGTGTGCCCGGGATTTCTCTACGGCGGCGGATGTTCGCTCCGCGCGGTTGTGGTTTTCGCTAAGCGTGCTACTGACGCCTGGTGCACCCGCGGCGACGGCATCAGGGACGACATCGTGAGTGTGCCCGGGATTTCTCTACGGCGGCGGATGTTCGCTCCGCGCGGTTGTGGTTTTCGCTAAGCGTGCTACTGACGCCTGGTGCACCCGCGGCGACGGCATCAGGGACGACATCGTGAGTGTGCCCGGGATTTCTCTACGGCGGCGGATGTTCGCTCCGCGCGGTTGTGGTTTTCGCTAAGCGTGCTACTGACGCCTGGTGCACCCGCGGCGACGGCATCAGGGACGACATCGTGAGTGTGCCCGGGATTTCTCTACGGCGGCGGATGTTCGGTCTGCGCGGTCGTGGTTTTCGCTAAGCGTGCTACTGACGCCTGGTGCACCCGCGGCGACGGCATCAGGGACGACATCGTGAGTGTGCCCAAGATTTTTCAAGGGACGCGGATGTTCGCTCCGCGCCGTCATGTTTTTCTCTAAGCGTGCTACTGACGCCTGGTGCACCCGCGGCGACGGCATCCGGGACGACATCGTGAGTGTGCCCGGGATTTCTCTACGGCGGCGGATGTTCGCTCTGCGCGGTCGTGGTTTTCGCTAAGCGTGCTACTGACGCCTGGTGCACCCGCGGCGACGGCATCAGGGACGACATCGTCAGTGTGCCCAAGATTTTTCAAGGGAGGTGGATGTTCGCTCTGCGCGGTCGTGGTTTTCGCTAAGCGTGCTACTGACGCCTGGTGCACCCGCGGCGACGGCATCAGGGACGACATCGTCAGTGTGCCCGGGATTTCTCAACGGCGGCGGATGTTCGGTCTGCGCGGTTGTGGTTTTCGCTAAGCGTGCTACTGACGCCTGGTGCACCCGCGGCGACGGCATCAGGGACGACATCGTGAGTGTGCCCGGGATTTCTCTACGGCGGCGGATGTTCGGTCTGCGCGGTTGTGGTTTTCGCTAAGCGTGCTACTGACGCCTGGTGCACCCGCGGCGACGGCATCAGGGACGACATCGTGAGTGTGCCCGGGATTTCTCTACGGCGGCGGATGTTCGGTCTGCGCGGTTGTGGTTTTCGCTAAGCGTGCTACTGACGCCTGGTGCACCCGCGGCGACGGCATCAGGGACGACATCGTGAGTGTGCCCGGGATTTCTCTACGGCGGCGGATGTTCGGTCTGCGCGGTTGTGGGTTTCGCTAAGCGTGCTACTGACGCCTGGTGCATCCGCGGCGACGGCATCAGGGACGACATCGTGAGTGTGCAAAAGATTTTTCAAGGGAGGTGGATGTTCGCTCTGCGCGGTTGTGGTTTTCGCTAAGCGTGCTACTGACGCCTGGTGCACCCGCGGCGAAGGCATCAGGGACGACATCGTGAGTGTGCCCGGGATTTCTCTACGGCGGCGGATGTCCGGTCTGCGCGGTTGTGGTTTTCGCTAAGCGTGCTACTGACGCCTGGTGCACCCGCGGCGAAGGCATCAGGGACGACATCGTGAGTGTGCCCAAGATTTTTCAAAGGAGGTGGGTGTTCGCTCTGCGCGGTCGTGGTTTTCGCTAAGCGTGCTACTGACGCCTGGTGCACCCGCTTCGACGGCATCAGGGACGACATCGTGAGTGTGCCCAAGATTTTTCAAGAGAGGTGGATGTTCGCTCTGCGCGGTCGTGGTTTTCGCTAAGCGTGCTACTGACGCCTGGTGCACCCGCGGCGACGGCATCAGGGACGACATCGTGAGTGTGCCCGGGATTTCTCTACGGCGGCGGATGTTCGCTCTGCGCGGTCGTGGTTTTCGCTAAGCGTGCTACTGACGCCTGGTGCACCCGCGGCGACGGCATCAGGGACGACATCATGAGTGTGCCCAAGATTTTTCAAGGGAGGTGGATGTTCGCTCTGCGCGGTTGTGGTTTTCGCTAAGCGTGCTACTGACGCCTGGTGCACCCGCGGCGACGGCATCAGGGACGACATCGTGAGTGTGCCCGGGATTTCTCTACGGCGGCGGATGTTCGCTCTGCGCGGTCGTGGTTTTCGCTAAGCGTGCTACTGACGCCTGGTGCACCCGCTTCGACGGCATCAGGGACGACATCGTGAGTGTGCCCAAGATTTTTCAAGAGAGGTGGATGTTCGCTCTGCGCGGTCGTGGTTTTCGCTAAGCGTGCTACTGACGCCTGGTGCACCCGCGGCGACGGCGTCAGGGACGACATCGTGAGTGTGCCCGGGATTTCTCTACGGCGGCGGATGTTCGCTCTGCGCGGTCGTGGTTTTCGCTAAGCGTGCTACTGACGCCGGGTGCACCCGCGGCGACGGCATCAGGGACGACATCATGAGTGTGCCCAAGATTTTTCAAGGGAGGTGGATGTTCGCTCTGCGCGGTTGTGGTTTTCGCTAAGCGTGCTACTGACGCCTGGTGCACCCGCGGCGACGGCATCAGGGACGACATCGTGAGTGTGCCCAAGATTTTTCAAGGGAGCTGGATGTTCGCTCTGCGCGGTCGTGGTTTTCGCTAAGCGTGCTACTGACGCCTGGTGCACCCGCGGCGACGGCATCAGGGACGACATCGTGAGTGTGCCCAAGATTTTTCAAGGGAGGTGGATGTTCGCTCTGCGCGGTCGTGGTTTTTGCTAAGCGTGCTACTGACGCCTGGTGCACCCGCGGCGACGGCATCAGGGACGACATCGTGAGTGTGCCCAAGATTTTTCAAGGGAGGTGGATGTTCGCTCTGCGTGGTTGTGGTTTTCGCTAAGCGTGCTACTGACTCCTGGTGCACCCGCGGCGACGGCATCAGGGACGACATCGTGAGTGTGCCCAAGATTTTTCAAGGGAGGTGGATGTTCGCTCCGCACGGTTGTGGTTTTCGCTAAGCGTGCCACTGACGCCTGGTGCACCCGCGGCGACGGCATCAGGGACGACATCGCGAGTGTGGCCAAGATTTTTCAAGGGAGGTGGATGTTCGCTCTGCGCGGTCGTGGTTTTCGCTAAGCGTGCTACTGACGCCTGGTGCACCCGCGGCGACGGCATCAGGGACGACATCGTGAGTGTGCCCGGGATTTCTCTACGGCGGCGGATGTTCGGTCTGCGCGGTTGTGGGTTTCGCTAAGCGTGCTACTGACGCCTGGTGCACCCGCGGCGACGGCATCAGGGACGACATCGCGAGTGTGGCCAAGATTTTTCAAGGGAGGTGGATGTTCGCTCCGCACGGTTGTGGTTTTCGCTAAGCGTGCTACTGACGCCTGGTGCACCCGCGGCGACGGCATCAGGGACCACATCGTGAGTGTGCCCGGGATTTCTCTACGGCGGTGGATGTTCGGTCTGCGCGGTCGTGGTTTTCGCTAAGCGTGCTACTGACGCCTGGTGCACCCGCGGCGACGGCATCAGGGGCGACATCGTGAGTGTGCCCGGGATTTCTCTACGGCGGCGGATGTTCGCTCTGCGCGGTCGTGGTTTTCGCTAAGCGTGCTACTGACGCCTGGTGCACCCGCGGCGACGGCATCAGGGACGACATCGCGAGTGTGCCCAAGATTTTTCAAGGGAGGTGGATGTTCGCTCCGCACGGTTGTGGTTTTCGCTAAGCGTGCTACTGACGCCTGGTGCACCCGCGGCGACGGCATCAGGGACGACATCGTGAGTGTGCCCGGGATTTCTCTACGGCGGCGGATGTTCGGTCTGCGCGGTCGTGGTTTTCGCTAAGCGTGCTACTGACGCCTGGTGCACCCGCGGCGACGGCATCAGGGACGACATCGTGAGTGTGCCCGGGATTTCTCTACGGCGGCGGATTTTCGGTCTGCGCGGTCGTGGTTTTCGCTAAGCGTGCTACTGACGCCTGGTGCACCCGCGGCGACGGCATCAGGGACGACATCGTGAGTGCGCTTAAGATTTTTCAAGGGAGGTGGATGTTCGCTCCGCGCGGTTGTGGTTTTCGCTAAGCGTGCTACTAACGCCTGGTGCACCCGCGGCGACGGCATCAGGGACGACATCGTGAGTGTGCCCGGGATTTCTCTACGGCGGCGGATGTTCGGTCTGCGCGGTTGTGGTTTTCGCTAAGCGTGCTACTGACGCCTGGTGCACCCGCGGCGACGGCATCAGGGACGACATCGTCAGTGTGCCCAAGATTTTTCAAGGGAGGTGGATGTTCGCTCTGCGCGGTCGTGGTTTTCGCTAAGCGTGCTACTGACGCCTGGTGCACCCGCGGCGACGGCATCAGGGACGACATCGTCAGTGTGCCCGGGATTTCTCAACGGCGGCGGATGTTCGGTCTGCGCGGTTGTGGTTTTCGCTAAGCGTGCTACTGACGCCTGGTGCACCCGCGGCGACGGCATCAGGGACGACATCGTGAGTGTGCCCGGGATTTCTCTACGGCGGCGGATGTTCGGTCTGCGCGGTTGTGGTTTTCGCTAAGCGTGCTACTGACGCCTGGTGCACCCGCGGCGACGGCATCAGGGACGACATCGTGAGTGTGCCCGGGATTTCTCTACGGCGGCGGATGTTCGGTCTGCGCGGTTGTGGTTTTCGCTAAGCGTGCTACTGACGCCTGGTGCACCCGCGGCGACGGCATCAGGGACGACATCGTGAGTGTGCCCGGGATTTCTCTACGGCGGCGGATGTTCGGTCTGCGCGGTTGTGGGTTTCGCTAAGCGTGCTACTGACGCCTGGTGCATCCGCGGCGACGGCATCAGGGACGACATCGTGAGTGTGCCCAATATTTTTCAAGGGAGGTGGATGTTCGCTCTGCGCGGTTGTGGTTTTCGCTAAGCGTGCTACTGACGCCTGGTGCACCCGCGGCGAAGGCATCAGGGACGACATCGTGAGTGTGCCCGGGATTTCTCTACGGCGGCGGATGTCCGGTCTGCGCGGTTATGGTTTTCGCTAAGCGTGCTACTGACGCCTGGTGCACCCGCGGCGAAGGCATCAGGGACGACATCGTGAGTGTGCCCAAGATTTTTCAAAGGAGGTGGGTGTTCGCTCTGCGCGGTCGTGGTTTTCGCTAAGCGTGCTACTGACGCCTGGTGCACCCGCTTCGACGGCATCAGGGACGACATCGTGAGTGCGCCCAAGATTTTTCAAGAGAGGTGGATGTTCGCTCTGCGCGGTCGTGGTTTTCGCTAAGCGTGCTACTGACGCCTGGTGCACCCGCGGCGACGGCATCAGGGACGACATCGTGAGTGTGCCCGGGATTTCTCTACGGCGGCGGATGTTCGCTCTGCGCGGTCGTGGTTTTCGCTAAGCGTGCTACTGACGCCTGGTGCACCCGCGGCGACGGCATCAGGGACGACATCATGAGTGTGCCCAAGATTTTTCAAGGGAGGTGGATGTTCGCTCTGCGCGGTTGTGGTTTTCGCTAAGCGTGCTACTGACGCCTGGTGCACCCGCGGCGACGGCATCAGGGACGACATCGTGAGTGTGCCCGGGATTTCTCTACGGCGGCGGATGTTCGCTCTGCGCGGTCGTGGTTTTCGCTAAGCGTGCTACTGACGCCTGGTGCACCCGCTTCGACGGCATCAGGGACGACATCGTGAGTGTGCCCAAGATTTTTCAAGAGAGGTGGATGTTCGCTCTGCGCGGTCGTGGTTTTCGCTAAGCGTGCTACTGACGCCTGGTGCACCCGCGGCGACGGCGTCAGGGACGACATCGTGAGTGTGCCCGGGATTTCTCTACGGCGGCGGATGTTCGCTCTGCGCGGTCGTGGTTTTCGCTAAGCGTGCTACTGACGCCGGGTGCACCCGCGGCGACGGCATCAGGGACGACATCATGAGTGTGCCCAAGATTTTTCAAGGGAGGTGGATGTTCGCTCTGCGCGGTTGTGGTTTTCGCTAAGCGTGCTACTGACGCCTGGTGCACCCGCGGCGACGGCATCAGGGACGACATCGTGAGTGTGCCCAAGATTTTTCAAGGGAGCTGGATGTTCGCTCTGCGCGGTCGTGGTTTTCGCTAAGCGTGCTACTGACGCCTGGTGCACCCGCGGCGACGGCATCAGGGACGACATCGTGAGTGTGCCCAAGATTTTTCAAGGGAGGTGGATGTTCGCTCTGCGTGGTTGTGGTTTTCGCTAAGCGTGCTACTGACTCCTGGTGCACCCGCGGCGACGGCATCAGGGACGACATCGTGAGTGTGCCCAAGATTTTTCAAGGGAGGTGGATGTTCGCTCTGCGCGGTCGTGGTTTTCGCTAAGCGTGCTACTGACGCCTTGTGCACCCGCGGCGACGGCATCAGGGACGACATCGTGAGTGTGCCCGGGATTTCTCTACGGCGGCGGATGTTCGGTCTGCGCGGTCGTGGTTTTCGCTAATCGTGCTACTGACGCCTGGTGCACCCGCGGCGACGGCATCAGAGACGACATCGCGAGTGTGCCCGGGATTTCTCTACGGCGGCGGATGTTCGCTCTGCGCGGTCGTGGTTTTCGCTAAGCGTGCTACTGACGCCTGGTGCACCCGCGGCGACGGCATCAGGGACGACATCGTGAGTGTGCCCGGGATTTCTCTACGGCGGCAGATGTTCGGTCTGCGCGGTCGTGGTTTTCGCTAAGCGTGCTACTGACGCCTGGTGCACCCGCGGCGACGGCATCAGGGGCGACATCGCGAGTGTGCCCGGGATTTCTCTACGGCGGCGGATGTTCGCTCTGCGCGGTCGTGGTTTTCGCTAAGCGTGCTACTGACGCCTGGTGCACCCGCGGCGACGGCATCAGGGACGACATAGCGAGTGTGCCCAAGATTTTTCAAGGGAGGTGGATGTTCGCTCCGCACGGTTGTGGTTTTCGCTAAGCGTGCTACTGACGCCTGGTGCACCCGCGGCGACGGCATCAGGGGCGACATCGCGAGTGTGCCCGGGATTTCTCTACGGCGGCGGATGTTCGCTCTGCGCGGTCGTGGTTTTCGCTAAGCGTGCTACTGACGCCTGGTGCACCCGCGGCGACGGCATCAGGGACGACATCGTGAGTGTGCCCGGGATTTCTCTACGGCGGCGGATGTTCGGTCTGCGCGGTTGTGGGTTTCGCAAAGCGTGCTACTGACGCCTGGTGCACCCGCGCGACGGCATCAGGGACGACATCGCGAGTGTGCCCAAGATTTTTCAAGGGAGGTGGATGTTCGCTCCGCACGGTTGTGGTTTTCGCTAAGCGTGCTACTGACGCCTGGTGCACCCGCGGCGACGGCATCAGGGACGACATCGTGAGTGTGCCCGGGATTTCTCTACGGCGGCGGATGTTCGGTCTGCGCGGTCGTGGTTTTCGCTAAGCGTGCTACTGACGCCTGGTGCACCCGCGGCGACGGCATCAGGGGCGACATCGTGAGTGTGCCCGGGATTTCTCTACGGCGGCGGATGTTCGCTCTGCGCGGTCGTGGTTTTCGCTAAGCGTGCTACTGACGCCTGGTGCACCCGCGGCGACGGCATCAGGGACGACATCGCGAGTGTGCCCAAGATTTTTCAAGGGAGGTGGATGTTCGCTCCGCACGGTTGTGGTTTTCGCTAAGCGTGCTACTGACGCCTGGTGCACCCGCGGCGACGGCATCAGGGACGACATCGTGAGTGTGCCCGGGATTTCTCTACGGCGGCGGATGTTCGGTCTGCGCGGTCGTGGTTTTCGCTAAGCGTGCTACTGACGCCTGGTGCACCCGCGGCGACGGCATCAGGGACGACATCGTGAGTGTGCCCGGGATTTCTCTACGGCGGCGGATGTTCGGTCTGCGCGGTCGTGGTTTTCGCTAAGCGTGCTACTGACGCCTGGTGCACCCGCGGCAACGGCATCAGGGACGACATCGCGAGTGTGCCCAAGATTTTTCAAGGGACGCGGATGTTCGCTCCGCGCCGTCATGGTTTTCGCTAAGCGTGCTACTGACGCCTGGTGCACCCGCGGCAACGGCATCAGGGACGACATCGTGAAGATGCCCGGGATTTCTCTGCGGCGGCGGATGTTCGGTCTGCGCGGTCGTGGTTTTCGCTAAGCGTGCTACTGACGCCTGGTGCACCCGCGGCGACGGCATCAGGGACGACATCGTCAGTGTGCCCAAGATTTTTCAAGGGAGGTGGATGTTCGCTCTGCGCGGTCGTGGTTTTCGCTAAGCGTGCTACTGACGCCTGGTGCACCCGCGGCGACGGCATCAGGGACGACATCGTCAGTGTGCCCGGGATTTCTCTACGGCGGCGGATGTTCGGTCTGCGCGGTTGTGGTTTTCGCTAAGCGTGCTACTGACGCCTGGTGCACCCGCGGCGACGGCATCAGGGACGACATCGTGAGTGTGCCCGGGATTTCTCTACGGCGGCGGATGTTCGGTCTGCGCGGTTGTGGTTTTCGCTAAGCGTGCTACTGACGCCTGGTGCACCCGCGGCGACGGCATCAGAACGACATCGTGAGTGTGCCCGGGATTTCTCTACGGCGGCGGATGTTCGGTCTGCGCGGTTGTGGTTTTCGCTAAGCGTGCTACTGACGCCTGGTGCACCCGCGGCGACGGCATCAGGGACGACATCGTGAGTGTGCCCGGGATTTCTCTACGGCGGCGGATGTTCGCTCTGCGCGGTCGTGGTTTTCGCTAAGCGTGCTACTGACGCCGGGTGCACCCGCGGCGACGGCATCAGGGACGACATCATGAGTGTGCCCAAGATTTTTCAAGGGAGGTGGATGTTCGCTCTGCGCGGTTGTGGTTTTCGCTAAGCGTGCTACTGACGCCTGGTGCACCCGCGGCGACGGCATCAGGGAAGACATCGTGAGTGTGCCCAAGATTTTTCAAGGGAGCTGGATGTTCGCTCTGCGCGGTCGTGGTTTTCGCTAAGCGTGCTACTGACGCCTGGTGCACCCGCGGCGACGGCATCAGGGACGACATCGTGAGTGTGCCCAAGATTTTTCAAGGGAGGTGGATGTTCGCTCTGCGCGGTCGTGGTTTTTGCTAAGCGTGCTAATGACGCCTGGTGCACCCGCGGCGACGGCATCAGGGACGACATCGTGAGTGTGCCTAAGATTTTTCAAGGGAGGTGGATGTTCGCTCTGCGCGGTTGTGGTTTTCGCTAAGCGTGCTACTGACTCCTGGTGCACCCGCGGCGACGGCATCAGGGACGACATTGTGAGTGTGCCCAAGATTTTTCAAGGGAGGTGGATGTTCGCTCTGCGCGGTCGTGGTTTTCGCTAAGCGTGCTACTGACGCCTTGTGCACCCGCGGCGACGGCATCAGGGACGACATCGTGAGTGTGCCCTGGATTTTTCAAGGGAGGTGGATGTTCGCTCTGCGCGGTCCTGGTTTTCGCTAAGCGTGCTACTGACGCCTGGTGCACCCGCGGCAACGGCATCAGGGACGACATCGTGAGTGTGCCCGGGATTTCTCTACGGCGGCGGATGTTCGCTCTGCGCGGTCGTGGTTTTCGCTAAGCGTGCTACTGACGCCTGGTGAACCCGCGGCGACGGCATCAGGCACGACATCGTGAGTGTGCCCAAGATTTTTCAAGGGAGGTGGATGTTCGCTCTGCGCGGTCGTGGTTTTCGCTAAGCGTGCTACTGACGCCTGGTGCACCCGCGGCGACGGCATCAGGGACGACATCGTGAGTGTGCCCGGGATTTCTCTACGGCGGCGGATGTTCGCTCTGCGCGGTCGTGGTTTTCGCTAAGCGTGCTACTGACGCCTGGTGCACCCGCGGCGACGGCATCAGGGACGACATCGTGAGTGTGCCCAAGATTTTTCAAGGGAGCTGGATGTTCGCTCTGCGGGGTCGTGGTTTTCGCTAAGCGTGCTACTGACGCCTGGTGCACCCGCGGCGACGGCATCAGGGACGACATCGTGAGTGTGCCCAAGATTTTTCAAGGGAGGTGGATGTTCGCTCTGCGCGGTCGTGGTTTTTGCTAAGCGTGCTACTGACGCCTGGTGCACCCGCGGCGACGGCATCAGGGACGACATCGTGAGTGTGCCCGGGATTTCTCTACGGCGGCGGATGTTCGGTCTGCGCGGTTGTGGGTTTCGCTAAGCGTGCTACTGACGCCTGGTGCACCCGCGGCGACGGCATCAGGGACGACATCGCGAGTGTGCCCAAGATTTTTCAAGGGAGGTGGATGTTCGCTCCGCACGGTTGTGGTTTTCGCTAAGCGTGCTACTGACGCCTGGTGCACCCGCGGCGACGGCATCAGGGACGACATCGTGAGTGTGCCCGGGATTTCTCTACGGCGGCGGATGTTAGGTCTGCGCGGTCTTGGTTTTCGCTAAGCGTGCTACTGACGCCTGGTGCACCCGCGGCGACGGCATCAGGGACGACATCGTGAGTGTGCCCGGGATTTCTCTACGGCGGCGGATGTTCGCTCTGCGCGGTCGTGGTTTTCGCTAAGCGTGCTACTGACGCCTGGTGCACCCGCGGCGACGGCATCAGGGACGACATCGCGAGTGTGCCCAAGATTTTTCAAGGGAGGTGGATGTTCGCTCCGCACGGTTGTGGTTTTCGCTAAGCGTGCTACTGACGCCTGGTGCACCCGCGGCGACGGCATCAGGGACGACATCGTGAGTGTGCCCGGGATTTCTCTACGGCGGCGGATGTTCGGTCTGCGCGGTCGTGGTTTTCGCTAAGCGTGCTACTGACGCCTGGTGCACCCGCGGCGACGGCATCAGGGACGACATCGTGAGTGAGCCCGGGATTTCTCTACGGCGGCGGATGTTCGGTCTGCGCGGTCGTGGTTTTCGCTAAGCGTGCTACTGACGCCTGGTGCACCCGCGGCAACGGCATCAGGGACGACATCGTGAGTGTGCCCGGGATTTCTCTACGGCGGCGGATGTTCGGTCTGCGCGGTCGTGGTTTTCGCTAAGCGTGCTACTGACGCCTGGTGCACCCGCGGCGACGGCATCAGGGACGACATCGTCAGTGTGCCCAAGATTTTTCAAGGGAGGTGGATGTTCGCTCTGCGCGGTCGTGGTTTTCGCTAAGCGTGCTACTGACGCCTGGTGCACCCGCGGCGACGGCATCAGGGACGACATCGTCAGTGTGCCCGGGATTTCTCTACGGCGGCGGATGTTCGGTCTGCGCGGTTGTGGTTTTCGCTAAGCGTGCTACTGACGCCTGGTGCACCCGCGGCGACGGCATCAGGGACGACATCGTGAGTGTGCCCGGGATTTCTCTACGGCGGCGGATGTTCGGTCTGCGCGGTTGTGGTTTTCGCTAAGCGTGCTACTGACGCCTGGTGCACCCGCGGCGACGGCATCAGGGACGACATCGTAAGTGTGCCCGGGATTTCTCTACGGCGGCGGATGTTCGGTCTGCGCGGTTGTGGTTTTCGCTAAGCGTGCTACTGACGCCTGGTGCACCCGCGGCGATGGCATCAGGGACGACATCGTGAGTGTGCCCGGGATTTCTCTACGGCGGCGGATGTTCGCTCTGCGCGGTCGTGGTTTTCGCTAAGCGTGCTACTGACGCCGGGTGCACCCGCGGCGACGGCATCAGGGACGACATCATGAGTGTGCCCAAGATTTTTCAAGGGAGGTGGATGTTCGCTCTGCGCGGTTGTGGTTTTCGCTAAGCGTGCTACTGACGCCTGGTGCACCCGCGGCGACGGCATCAGGGACGACATCGTGAGTGTGCCCAAGATTTTTCAAGGGAGCTGGATGTTCGCTCTGCGCGGTCGTGGTTTTCGCTAAGCGTGCTACTGACGCCTGGTGCACCCGCGGCGACGGCATCAGGGACGACATCGTGAGTGTGCCCAAGATTTTTCAAGGGAGGTGGATGTTCGCTCTGCGCGGTCGTGGTTTTTGCTAAGCGTGCTAATGACGCCTGGTGCACCCGCGGCGACGGCATCAGGGACGACATCGTGAGTGTGCCCAAGATTTTTCAAGGGAGGTGAATGTTCGCTCTGCGTGGTTGTGGTTTTCGCTAAGCGTGCTACTGACTCCTGGTGCACCCGCGGCGACGGCATCAGGGACGACATCGTGAGTGTGCCCAAGATTTTTCAAGGGAGGTGGATGTTCGCTCTGCGCGGTCGTGGTTTTCGCTAAGCGTCCTACTGACGCCTTGTGCACCCGCGGCGACGGCATCAGGGACGACATCGTGAGTGTGCCCTGGATTTTTCAAGGGAGGTGGATGTTCGCTCTGCGCGGTCCTGGTTTTCGCTAAGCGTGCTACTGACGCCTGGTGCACCCGCGGCAACGGCATCAGGGACTACATCGTGAGTGTGCCCGGGATTTCTCTACGGCGGCGGATGTTCGCTCTGCGCGGTCGTGGTTTTCGCTAAGCGTGCTACTGACGCCTGGTGAACCCGCGGCGACGGCATCAGGCACGACATCGTGAGTGTGCCCAAGATTTTTCAAGGGAGGTGGATGTTCGCTCTGCGCGGTCGTGGTTTTCGCTATGCGTGCTACTGACGCCTGGTGCACCCGCGGCGACGGCATCAGGGACGACATCGTGAGTGTGCCCGGGATTTCTCTACGGCGGCGGATGTTCGCTCTGCGCGGTCGTGGTTTTCGCTAAGCGTGCTACTGACGCCTGGTGCACCCGCGGCGACGGCATCAGGGACGACATCGTGAGTGTGCCCAAGATTTTTCAAGGGAGCTGGATGTTCGCTCTGCGGGGTCGTGGTTTTCGCTAAGCGTGCTACTGAAGCCTGGTGCACCCGCGGCGACGGCATCAGGGACGACATCGTGAGTGTGCCCAAGATTTTTCAAGGGAGGTGGATGTTCGCTCTGCGCGGTCGTGGTTTTTGCTAAGCGTGCTACTGACGCCTGGTGCACCCGCGGCGACGGCATCAGGGACGACATCGTGAGTGTGCCCGGGATTTCTCTACGGCGGCGGATGTTCGGTCTGCGCGGTTGTGGGTTTCGCTAACCGTGCTACTGACGCCTGGTGCACCCGCGGCGACGGCATCAGGGACGACATCGCGAGTGTGCCCAAGATTTTTCAAGGGAGGTGGATGTTCGCTCCGCACGGTTGTGGTTTTCGCTAAGCGTGCTACTGACGCCTGGTGCACCCGCGGCGACGGCATCAGGGACGACATCGTGAGTGTGCCCGGGATTTCTCTACGGCGGCGGATGTTCGGTCTGCGCGGTCGTGGTTTTCGCTAAGCGTGCTACTGACGCCTGGTGCACCCGCGGCGACGGCATCAGGGGCGACATCGTGAGTGTGCCCGGGATTTCTCTACGGCGGCGGATGTTCGCTCTGCGCGGTCGTGGTTTTCGCTAAGCGTGCTACTGACGCCTGGTGCACCCGCGGCGACGGCATCAGGGACGACATCGCGAGTGTGCCCAAGATTTTTCAAGGGAGGTGGATGTTCGCTCCGCACGGTTGTGGTTTTCGCTAAGCGTGCTACTGACGCCTGGTGCACCCGCGGCGACGGCATCAGGGACGACATCGTGAGTGTGCCCGGGATTTCTCTACGGCGGCGGATGTTCGGTCTGCGCGGTCGTGGTTTTCGCTAAGCGTGCTACTGACGCCTGGTGCACCCGCGGCGACGGCATCAGGGACGACATCGTGAGTGTGCCCGGGATTTCTCTACGGCGGCGGATGATCGGTCTGCGCGGTCGTGGTTTTCGCTAAGCGTGCTACTGACGCCTGGTGCACCCGCGGCAACGGCATCAGGGACGACATCGCGAGTGTGCCCAAGATTTTTCAAGGGACGCGGATGTTCGCTCCGCGCCGTCATGGTTTTCGCTAAGCGTGCTACTGACGCCTGGTGCACCCGCGGCAACGGCATCAGGGACGACATCGTGAGTGTGCCCGGGATTTCTCTACGGCGGCGGATGTTCGGTTTGCGCGGTCGTGGTTTTCGCTAAGCGTGCTACTGACGCCTGGTGCACCCGCGGCGACGGCATCAGGGACGACATCGTCAGTGTGCCCAAGATTTTTCAAGGGAGGTGGATGTTCGCTCTGCGCGGTCGTGGTTTTCGCTAAGCGTGATACTGACGCCTGGTGCACCCGCGGCGACGGCATCAGGGACGACATCGTCAGTGTGCCCGGGATTTCTCTACGGCGGCGGATGTTCGGTCTGCGCGGTTGTGGTTTTCGCTAAGCGTGCTACTGACGCCTGGTGCACCCGCGGCGACGGCATCAGGGACGACATCGTGAGTGTGCCCGGGATTTCTCTACGGCGGCGGATGTTCGGTCTGCGCGGTTGTGGTTTTCGCTAAGCCTGCTACTGACGCCTGGTGCAACCGCGGCGACGGCATCAGGGACGACATCGTGAGTGTGCCCGGGATTTCTCTACGGCGGCGGATGTTCGGTCTGCGCGGTTGTGGTTTTCGCTAAGCGTGCTACTGACGCCTGGTGCACCCGCGGCGACGGCATCAGGGACGACATCGTGAGTGTGCCCGGGATTTCTCTACGGCGGCGGATGTTCGCTCTGCGCGGTCGTGGTTTTCGCTAAGCGTGCTACTGACGCCGGGTGCACCCGCGGCGACGGCATCAGGGACGACATCATGAGTGTGCCCAAGATTTTTCAAGGGACGTGGATGTTCGCTCTGCGCGGTTGTGGTTTTCGCTAAGCGTGCTACTGACGCCTGGTGCACCCGCGGCGACGGCATCAGGGACGACATCGTGAGTGTGCCCGGGATTTCTCTACGGCGGCGGATGTTCGGTCTGCGCGGTTGTGGGTTTCACTAAGCGTGCTACTGACGCCTGGTGCACCCGCGGCGACGGCATCAGGGACGACATCGCGAGTGTGCCCAAGATTTTTCAAGGGAGGTGGATGTTCGCTCCGCACGGTTGTGGTTTTCGCTAAGCGTGCTACTGACGCCTGGTGCACCCGCGGCGACGGCATCAGGGACGACATCGTGAGTGTGCCCGGGATTTCTCTACGGCGGCGGATGTTCGGTCTGCGCGGTCGTGGTTTTCGCTAAGCGTGCTACTGACGCCTGGTGCACCCGCGGCGACGGCATCAGGGGCGACATCGTGAGTGTGCCCGGGATTTCTCTACGGCGGCGGATGTTCGCTCTGCGCGGTCGTGGTTTTCGCTAAGCGTGCTACTGACGCCTGGTGCACCCGCGGCGACGGCATCAGGGACGACATCGCGAGTGTGCCCAAGATTTTTAAAGGGAGGTGGATGTTCGCTCCGCACGGTTGTGGTTTTCGCTAAGCGTGCTACTGACGCCTGGTGCACCCGCGGCGACGGCATCAGGGACGACATCGTGAGTGTGCCCGGGATTTCTCTACGGCGGCGGATGTTCGGTCTGCGCGGTCGTGGTTTTCGCTAAGCGTGCTACTGACGCCTGGTGCACCCGCGGCGACGGCATCAGGGACGACATCGTGAGTGTGCCCGGGATTTCTCTACGGCGGCGGATGATCGGTCTGCGCGGTCGTGGTTTTCGCTAAGCGTGCTACTGACGCCTGGTGCACCCGCGGCAACGGCATCAGGGACGACATCGTGAGTGTGCCCGGGATTTCTCTACGGCGGCGGATGTTCGGTTTGCGCGGTCGTGGTTTTCGCTAAGCGTGCTACTGACGCCTGGTGCACCCGCGGCGACGGCATCAGGGACGACATCGTCAGTGTGCCCAAGATTTTTCAAGGGAGGTGGATGTTCGCTCTGCGCGGTCGTGGTTTTCGCTAAGCGTGCTACTGACGCCTGGTGCACCCGCGGCGACGGCATCAGGGACGACATCGTCAGTGTGCCCGGGATTTCTCTACGGCGGCGGATGTTCGGTCTGCGCGGTTGTGGTTTTCGCTAAGCGTGCTACTGACGCCTGGTGCACCCGCGGCGACGGCATCAGGGACGACATCGTGAGTGTGCCCGGGATTTCTCTACGGCGGCGGATGTTCGGTCTGCGCGGTTGTGGTTTTCGCTAAGCGTGCTACTGACGCCTGGTGCAACCGCGGCGACGGCATCAGGGACGACATCGTGAGTGTGCCCGGGATTTCTCTACGGCGGCGGATGTTCGGTCTGCGCGGTTGTGGTTTTCGCTAAGCGTGCTACTGACGCCTGGTGCACCCGCGGCGACGGCATCAGGGACGACATCGTGAGTGTGCCCGGGATTTCTCTACGGCGGCGGATGTTCGCTCTGCGCGGTCGTGGTTTTCGCTAAGCGTGCTACTGACGCCGGGTGCACCCGCGGCGACGGCATCAGGGACGACATCATGAGTGTGCCCAAGATTTTTCAAGGGACGTGGATGTTCGCTCTGCGCGGTTGTGGTTTTCGCTAGCGTGCTACTGACGCCTGGTGCACCCGCGGCGACGGCATCAGGGACGACATCGTAAGTGTGCCCGGGATTTCTCTACGGCGGCGGATGTTCGGTCTGCGCGGTTGTGGGTTTCACTAAGCGTGCTACTGACGCCTGGTGCACCCGCGGCGACGGCATCAGGGACGACATCGCGAGTGTGCCCAAGATTTTTCAAGGGAGGTGGATGTTCGCTCCGCACGGTTGTGGTTTTCGCTAAGCGTGCTACTGACGCCTGGTGCACCCGCGGCGACGGCATCAGGGACGACATCGTGAGTGTTCCCGGGATTTCTCTACGGCGGCGGATGTTCGGTCTGCGCGGTCGTGGTTTTCGCTAAGCGTGCTACTGACGCCTGGTGCACCCGCGGCGACGGCATCAGGGGCGACATCGTGAGTGTGCCCGGGATTTCTCTACGGCGGCGGATGTTCGCTCTGCGCGGTCGTGGTTTTCGCTAAGCGTGCTACTGACGCCTGGTGCACCCGCGGCGACGGCATCAGGGACGACATCGCGAGTGTGCCCAAGATTTTTCAAGGGAGGTGGATGTTCGCTCCGCACGGTTGTGGTTTTCGCTAAGCGTGCTACTGACGCCTGGTGCACCCGCGGCGACGGCATCAGGGACGACATCGTGAGTGTGCCCGGGATTTCTCTACGGCGGCGGATGTTCGGTCTGCGCGGTCGTGGTTTTCGCTAAGCGTGCTACTGACGCCTGGTGCACCCGCGGCGACGGCATCAGGGACGACATCGTGAGTGCGCTTAAGATTTTTCAAGGGAGGTGGATGTTCGCTCCGCGCGGTTGTGGTTCTCGCTAAGCGTGCTACTGACGCCTGGTGCACCCGCGGCGACGGCATCAGGGACGACATCGTGAGTGTGCCCGGGATTTCTCTACGGCGGCGGATGTTCGGTCTGCGCGGTTGTGGTTTTCGCTAAGCGTGCTACTGACGCCTGGTGCACCCGCGGCGACGGCATCAGGAACGACATCGTCAGTGTGCCCAAGATTTTTCAAGGGAGGTGGATGTTCGCTCTGCGCGGTCGTGGTTTTCGCTAAGCGTGCTACTGACGCCTGGTGCACCCGCTTCGACGGCATCAGGGACGACATCGTGAGTGTGCCCAAGATTTTTCAAGAGAGGTGGATGTTCGCTCTGCGCGGTCGTGGTTTTCGCTAAGCGTGCTACTGACGCCTGGTGCACCCGCTTCGACGGCATCAGGGACGACATCGTCAGTGTGCCCAAGATTTTTCAAGAGAGGTGGATGTTCGCTCTGCGCGGTTGTGGTTTTCGCTAAGCGTGCTACTGACGCCTGGTGCACCCGCTTCGACGGCATCAGGGACGACATCGTGAGTGTGCCCAAGATTTTTCAAGAGAGGTGGATGTTCGCTCTGCGCGGTCGTGGTTTTCGCTAAGCGTGCTACTTACGCCTGGTGCACCCGCTTCGACGGCATCAGGGACGACATCGTGAGTGTGCCCAAGATTTTTCAAGAGAGGTGGATGTTCGCTCTGCGCGGTCGTGGTTTTCGCTAAGCGTGCTACTGACGCCTGGTGCACCCGCTTCGACGGCATCAGGGACGACATCGTGAGTGTGCCCAAGATTTTTCAAGAGAGGTGGATGTTCGCTCTGCGCGGTCGTGGTTTTCGCTAAGCGTGCTACTGACGCCTGGTGCACCCGCTTCGACGGCATCAGGGACGACATCGTGAGTGTGCCCAAGATTTTTCAAGGGAGGTGGATGTTCGCTCTGCGCGGTTGTGGTTTTCGCTAAGCGTGCTACTGACGCCTGGTGCACCCGCTTCGACGGCATCAGGGACGACATCGTGAGTGTGCCCAAGATTTTTCAAGAGAGGTGGATGTTCGCTCTGCGCGGTCGTGGTTTTCGCTAAGCGTGCTACTGACGCCTGGTGCACCCGCTTCGACGGCATCAGGGACGACATCGTGAGTGTGCCCAAGATTTTTCAAGAGAGGTGGATGTTCGCTCTGCGCGGTTGTGGTTTTCGCTAAGCGTGCTACTGACGCCTGGTGCACCCGCTTCGACGGCATCAGGGACGACATCGTGAGTGTGCCCAAGATTTTTCAAGGGAGGTGGATGTTCGCTCAGCGCGGTTGTGGTTTTCGCTAAGCGTGCTACTGACGCCTGGTGCACCCGCTTCGACGGCATCAGGGACGACATCGTGAGTGTGCCCAAGATTTTTCAAGAGAGGTGGATGTTCGCTCTGCGCGGTCGTGGTTTTCGCTAAGCGTGCTACTGACGCCTGGTGCACCCGCTTCGACGGCATCAGGGACGACATCGTGAGTGTGCCCAAGATTTTTCAAGAGAGGTGGATGTTCGCTCTGCGCGGTTGTGGTTTTCGCTAAGCGTGCTACTGACGCCTGGTGCACCCGCTTCGACGGCATCAGGGACGACATCGTGAGTGTGCCCAAGATTTTTCAAGGGAGGTGGATGTTCGCTCTGCGCGGTTGTGGTTTTCGCTAAGCGTGCTACTGACGCCTGGTGCACCCGCGGCGAAGGCATCAGGGACGACATCGTCAGTGTGCCCGGGATTTCTCTACGGCGGCGGATGTCCGGTCTGCGCGGTTGTGGTTTTCGCTAAGCGTGCTACTGACGCCTGGTGCACCCGCGGCGAAGGCATCAGGGACGACATCGTGAGTGTGCCCAAGATTTTTCAAAGGAGGTGGGTGTTCGCTCTGCGCGGTCGTGGTTTTCGCTAAGCGTGCTACTGACGCCTGGTGCACCCGCTTCGACGGCATCAGGGACGACATCGTGAGTGTGCCCAAGATTTTTCAAGAGAGGTGGATGTTCGCTCTGCGCGGTCGTGGTTTTCGCTAAGCGTGCTACTGACGCCTGGTGCACCCGCGGCGACGGCATCAGGGACGACATCGTGAGTGTGCCCGGGATTTCTCTACGGCGGCGGATGTTCGCTCTGCGCGGTCGTGGTTTTCGCTAAGCGTGCTTCTGACGCCTGGTGCACCCGCGGCGACGGCATCAGTGACGACATCGCGAGTGTGCCCAAGATTTTTCAAGGGAGGTGGATGTTCGCTCCGCACGGTTGTGGTTTTCGCTAAGCGTGCTACTGACGCCTGGTGCACCCGTGGCGACGGCATCAGGGACGACATCGTGAGTGTGCCCGGGATTTCTCTACGGCGGCGGATGTTCGGTCTGCGCGGTCGTGGTTTTCGCTAAGCGTGCTACTGACGCCTGGTGCACCCGCGGTGACGGCATCAGGGACGACATCGTGAGTGCGCTTAAGATTTTTCAAGGGAGGTGGATGTTCGCTCCGCGCGGTTGTGGTTTTCACTAAGCGTGCTACTGACGCCTGGTGCACCCGCGGCGACGGCATCAGGGACGACATCGTGAGTGTGCCCGGGATTTCTCTACGGCGGCGGATGTTCGGTCTGCGCGGTTGTGGTTTTCGCTAAGCGTGCTACTGACGCCTGGTGCACCCGCGGCGACGGCATCAGGGACGACATCGTCAGTGTGCCCAAGATTTTTCAAGGGAGGTGGATGTTCGCTCTGCGCGGTCGTGGTTTTCGCTAAGCGTGCTACTGACGCCTGGTGCACCCGCGGCGACGGCATCAGGGACGACATCGTCAGTGTGCCCGGGATTTCTCTACGGCGGCGGATGTTCGGTCTGCGCGGTTGTGGTTTTCGCTAAGCGTGCTACTGACGCCTGGTGCACCCGCGGCGACGGCATCAGGGACGACATCGTGAGTGTGCCCGGGATTTCTCTACGGCGGCGGATGTTCGGTCTGCGCGGTTGTGGTTTTCGCTAAGCGTGCTACTGACGCCTGGTGCACCCGCGGCGACGGCATCAGGGACGACATCGTGAGTGTGCCCGGGATTTCTCTACGGCGGCGGATGTTCGGTCTGCGCGGTTGTGGTTTTCGCTAAGCGTGCTACTGACGCCTGGTGCACCCGCGGCGACGGCATCAGGGACGACATCGTGAGTGTGCCCGGGATTTCTCTACGGCGGCGGATGTTCGGTCTGCGCGGTTGTGGGTTTCGCTAAGCGTGCTACTGACGCCTGGTGCATCCGCGGCGACGGCATCAGGGACGACGTCGTGAGTGTGCCCAAGATTTTTCAAGGGAGGTGGATGTTCGCTCTGCGCGGTAGTGGTTTTCGCTAAGCGTGCTACTGACGCCTGGTGCACCCGCGGCGAAGGCATCAGGGACGACATCGTGAGTGTGCCCGGGATTTCTCTACGGCGGCGGATGTCCGGTCTGCGCGGTTGTGGTTTTCGCTAAGCGTGCTACTGACGCCTGGTGCACCCGCGGCGAAGGCATCAGGGACGACATCGTGAGTGTGCCCAAGATTTTTCAAAGGAGGTGGGTGTTCGCTCTGCGCGGTCGTGGTTTTCGCTAAGCGTGCTACTGACGCCTGGTGCACCCGCTTCGACGGCATCAGGGACGACATCGTGAGTGTGCCCAAGATTTTACAAGAGAGGTGGATGTTCGCTCTGCGCGGTCGTGGTTTTCGCTAAGCGTGCTACTGACGCCTGGTGCACCCGCGGCGACGGCATCAGGGACGACATCGTGAGTGTGCCCGGGATTTCTCTACGGCGGCGGATGTTCGCTCTGCGCGGTCGTGGTTTTCGCTAAGCGTGCTACTGACGCCGGGTGCACCCGCGGCGACGGCATCAGGGACGACATCATGAGTGTGCCCAAGATTTTTCAAGGGAGGTGGATGTTCGCTCTGCGCGGTTGTGGTTTTCGCTAAGCGTGCTACTGACGCCTGGTGCACCCGCGGCGACGGCATCAGGGACGACATCGTGAGTGTGCCCAAGATTTTTCAAGGGAGCTGGATGTTCGCTCTGCGCGGTCGTGGTTTTTTGCTAAGCGTGCTACTGACGCCTGGTGCACCCGCGGCGACGGCATCAGGGACGACATCGTGAGTGTGCCCAAGATTTTTCAAGGGAGGTGGATGTTCGCTCTGCGTGGTTGTGGTTTTCGCTAAGCGTGCTACTGACTCCTGGTGCACCCGCGGCGACGTCATCAGGGACGACATCGTGAGTGTGCCCAAGATTTTTCAAGGGAGGTGGATGTTCGCTCTGCGCGGTCGTGGTTTTCGCTAAGCGTGCTACTGACGCCTTGTGCACCCGCGGCGACGGCATCAGGGACGACATCGTGAGTGTGCCCGGGATTTTTCAAGGGAGGTGGATGTTCGCTCTGCGCGGTCCTGGTTTTCGCTAAGCGTGCTACTGACGCCTGGTGCACCCGCGGCGACGGCATCAGGGACTACATCGTGAGTGTGCCCGGGATTTCTCTACGGCGGCGGATGTTCGCTCTGCGCGGTCGGGGTTTTCGCTAAGCGTGCTACTGACGCCTGGTGCACCCGCGGCGACGGCATCAGGCACGACATCGTGAGTGTGCCCAAGATTTTTCAAGGGAGGTGGATGTTCGCTCTGCGCGGTCTTGGTTTTCGCTAAGCGTGCTACTGACGCCTGGTGCACCCGCGGCGACGGCATCAGGGACGACATCGCGAGTGTGCCCGGGATTTCTCTACGGCGGCGGATGTTCGCTCTGCGCGGTCGTGGTTTTCGCTAAGCGTGCTACTGACGCCTGGTGCACCCGCGGCGACGGCATCAGGGACGACATCGTGAGTGTGCCCGGGATTTCTCTACGGCGGCGGATGTTCGGTCTGCGCGGTCGTGGTTTTCGCTAAGCGTGCTACTGACGCCTGGTGCACCCGCGGCGACGGCATCAGGGACGATATCGCGAGTGTGCCCGGGATTTCTCTACGGCGGCGGATGTTCGCTCTGCGCGGTCGTGGTTTTCGCTAAGCGTGCTACTGACGCCTGGTGCACCCGCGGCGACGGCATCAGGGACGACATCGCGAGTGTGCCCGGGATTTCTCTACGGCGGCGGATGTTCGGTCTGCGCGGTCGTGGTTTTCGCTAATCGTGCTACTGACGCCTGGTGCACCCGCGGCGACGGCATCAGGGACGACATCGCGAGTGTGCCCGGGATTTCTCTACGGCGGCGGATGTTCGCTCTGCGCGGTCGTGGCTTTCGCTAAGCGTGCTACTGACGCCTGGTGCACCCGCGGCGACGGCATCAGGGACGACATCGTGAGTGTGCCCGGGATTTCTCTACGGCGGCAGATGTTCGGTCTGCGCGGTCGTGGTTTTCGCTAAGCGTGCTACTGACGCCTGGTGCACCCGCGGCGACGGCATCAGGGGCGACATCGCGAGTGTGCCCGGGATTTCTCTACGGCGGCGGATGTTCGCTCTGCGTGGTCGTGGTTTTCGCTAAGCGTGCTAGTGACGCCTGGTGCACCCGCGGCGACGGCATCAGGGACGACATAGCGAGTGTGCCCAAGATTTTTCAAGGGAGGTGGATGTTCGCTCCGCACGGTTGTGGTTTTCGCTAAGCGTGCTACTGACGCCTGGTGCACCCGCGGCGACGGCATCAGGGGCGACATCGCGAGTGTGCCCGGGATTTCTCTACGGCGGCGGATGTTCGCTCTGCGCGGTCGTGGTTTTCGCTAAGCGTGCTACTGACGCCTGGTGCACCCGCGGCGACGGCATCAGGGACGACATCGTGAGTGTGCCCGGGATTTCTCTACGGCGGCGGATGTTCGGTCTGTGCGGTTGTGGGTTTCGCTAAGCGTGCTACTGACGCCTGGTGCACCCGCGGCGACGGCATCAGGGACGACATCGCGAGTGTGCCCAAGATTTTTCAAGGGAGGTGGATGTTCGCTCCGCACGGTTGGGGTTTTCGCTAAGCGTGCTACTGACGCCTGGTGCACCCGCGGCGACGGCATCAGGGACGACATCGTGAGTGTGCCCGGGATTTCTCTACGGCGGCGGATGTTCGGTCTGCGCGGTCGTGGTTTTCGCTAAGCGTGCTACTGACGCCTGGTGCACCCGCGGCGACGGCATCAGGGGCGACATCGTGAGTGTGCCCGGGATTTCTCTACGGCGGCGGATGTTCGCTCTGCGCGGTCGTGGTTTTCGCTAAGCGTGCTACTGACGCCCGGTGCACCCGCGGCGACGGCATCAGGGACGACATCGGGAGTGTGCCCAAGATTTTTCAAGGGAGGTGGATGTTCGCTCCGCACGGTTGTGGTTTTCGCTAAGCGTGCTACTGACGCCTGGTGCACCCGCGGCGACGGCATCAGGGACGACATCGTGAGTGTGCCCGGGATTTCTCTACGGCGGCGGATGTTCGGTCTGCGCGGTCGTGGTTTTCGCTAAGCGTGCTACTGACGCCTGGTGCACCCGCGGCGACGGCATCAGGGACGACATCATGAGTGTGCCCGGGATTTCTCTACGGCGGCGGATGTTCGGTCTGCGCGGTCGTGGTTTTCGCTAAGCGTGCTACTGACGCCTGGTGCACCCGCGGCAACGGCATCAGGGACGACATCGCGAGTGTGCCCAAGATTTTTCAAGGGACGCGGATGTTCGCTCCGCGCCGTCATGGTTTTCGCTAAGCGTGCTACTGACGCCTGGTGCACCCGCGGCAACGGCATCAGGGACGACATCGTGAGTGTGCCCGGGATTTCTCTACGGCGGCGGATGTTCGGTCTGCGCGGTCGTGGTTTTCGCTAAGCGTGCTACTGACGCCTGGTGCACCCGCGGCGACGGCATCAGGGACGACATCGTCAGTGTGCCCAAGATTTTTCAAGGGAGGTGGATGTTCGCTCCGCGCGGTCGTGGTTTTCGCTAAGCGTGCTACTGACGCCTGGTGCACCCGCGGCGACGGCATCAGGGACGACATCGTCAGTGTGCCCGGGATTTCTCTACGGCGGCGGATGTTCGGTCTGCGCGGTTGTGGTTTTCGCTAAGCGTGCTACTGACGCCTGGTGCACCCGCGGCGACGGCATCAGGGACGACATCGTGAGTGTGCCCGGGATTTCTCTACGGCGGCGGATGTTCGGTCTGCGCGGTTGTGGTTTTCGCTAAGCGTGCTACTGACGCCTGGTGCACCCGCGGCGACGGCATCAGGGACGACATCGTGAGTGTGCCCGGGATTTCTCTACGGCGGCGGATGTTCGGTCTGCGCGGTTGTGGTTTTCGCTAAGCGTGCTACTGACGCCTGGTGCACCCGCGGCGACGGCATCAGGGACGACATCGTGAGTGTGCCCGGGATTTCTCTACGGCGGCGGATGTTCGCTCTGCGCGGTCGTGGTTTTCGCTAAGCGTGCTACTGACGCCGGGTGCACCCGCGGCGACGGCATCAGGGACGACATCATGAGTGTGCCCAAGATTTTTCAAGGGAGGTGGATGTTCGCTCTGCGCGGTTGTGGTTTTCGCTAAGCGTGCTACTGACGCCTGGTGCACCCGCGGCGACGGCATCAGGGACGACATCGTGAGTGTGCCCAAGATTTTTCAAGGGAGGTGGATGTTCGCTCTGCGCGGTCGTGGTTTTTGCTAAGCGTGCTAATGACGCCTGGTGCACCCGCGGCGACGGCATCAGGGACGACATCGTGAGTGTGCCCAAGATTTTTCAAGGGAGGTGGATGTTCGCTCTGCGCGGTTGTGGTTTTCGCTAAGCGTGCTACTGACTCCTGGTGCACCCGCGGCGACGGCATCAGGGACGACATCGTGAGTGTGCCCAAGATTTTTCAAGGGAGGTGGATGTTCGCTCTGCGCGGTCGTGGTTTTCGCTAAGCGTGCTACTGACGCCTTGTGCACCCGCGGTGACGGCATCAGGGACGACATCGTGAGTGTGCCCTGGATTTTTCAAGGGAGGTGGATGTTCGCTCTGCGCGGTCCTGGTTTTCGCTAAGCGTGCTACTGACGCCTGGTGCACCCGCGGCAACGGCATCAGGGACTACATCGTGAGTGTGCCCGGGATTTCTCTACGGCGGCGGATGTTCGCTCTGCGCGGTCGTGGTTTTCGCTAAGCGTGCTACTGACGCCTGGTGAACCCGCGGCGACGGCATCAGGCACGACATCGTGAGTGTGCCCAAGATTTTTCAAGGGAGGTGGATGTTCGCTCTGCGCGGTCGTGGTTTTCGCTAAGCGTGCTACTGACGCCTGGTGCACCCACGGCGACGGCATCAGGGACGACATCGTTTTTGTGCCCGGGATTTCTCTACGGCGGCGGATGTTCGCTCTGCGCGGTCGTGGTTTTCGCTAAGCGTGCTACTGACGCCTGGTGCACCCGCGGCGACGGCATCAGGGACGACATCGTGAGTGTGCCCAAGATTTTTCAAGGGAGCTGGATGTTCGCTCTGCGGGGTCGTGGTTTTCGCTAAGCGTGCTACTGACGCCTGGTGCACCCGCGGCGACGGCATCAGCGACGACATCGTGAGTGTGCCCGGGATTTCTCTACGGCGGCGGATGTTCGGTCTGCGCGGTTGTGGGTTTCGCTAAGCGTGCTACTGACGCCTGGTGCACCCGCGGCGACGGCATCAGGGACGACATCGCGAGTGTGCCCAAGATTTTTCAAGGGAGGTGGATGTTCGCTCCGCACGGTTGTGGTTTTCGCTAAGCGTGCTACTGACGCCTGGTGCACCCGCGGCAACGGCATCAGGGACGACATCGTGAGTGTGCCCGGGATTTCTCTACGGCGGCGGATGTTCGGTCTGCGCGGTCGTGGTTTTCGCTAAGCGTGCTACTGACGCCTGGTGCACCCGCGGCGACGGTATCAGGGGCGACATCGTGAGTGTGCCCGGGATTTCTCTACGGCGGCGGATGTTCGCTCTGCGCGGTCGTGGTTTTCGCTAAGCGTGCTACTGACGCCTGGTGCACCCGCGGCGACGGCATCAGGGACGACATCGCGAGTGTGCCCAAGATTTTTCAAGGGAGGTGGATGTTCGCTCCGCACGGTTGTGGTTTTCGCTAAGCGTGCTACTGACGCCTGGTGCACCCGCGGCGACGGCATCAGGAACGACATCGTGAGTGTGCCCGGGATTTCTCTACGGCGGCGGATGTTCGGTCTGCGCGGTCGTGGTTTTCGCTAAGCGTGCTACTGACGCCTGGTGCACCCGCGGCGACGGCATCAGGGACGACATCGTGAGTGTGCCCGGGATTTCTCTACGGCGGCGGATGTTCGGTCTGCGCGGTCGTGGTTTTCGCTAAGCGTGCTACTGACGCCTGGTGCACCCGCGGCAACGGCATCAGGGACGACATCGCGAGTGTGCCCAAGATTTTTCAAGGGACGCGGATGTTCGCTCCGCGCCGTCATGGTTTTCGCTAAGCGTGCTACTGACGCCTGGTGCACCCGCGGCAACGGCATCAGGGACGACATCGTGAGTGTGCCCGGGATTTCTCTACGGCGGCGGATGTTCGGTCTGCGCGGTCGTGGTTTTCGCTAAGCGTGCTACTGACGCCTGGTGCACCCGCGGCGACGGCATCAGGGACGACATCGTCAGTGTGCCCAAGATTTTTCAAGGGAGGTGGATGTTCGCTCTGCGCGGTCGTGGTTTTCGCTAAGCGTGCTACTGACGCCTGGTGCACCCGCGGCGACGGCATCAGGGACGACATCGTCAGTGTGCCCGGGATTTCTCTACGGCGGCGGATGTTCGGTCTGCGCGGTTGTGGTTTTCGCTAAGCGTGCTACTGACGCCTGGTGCACCCGCGGCGACGGCATCAGGGACGACATCGTGAGTGTGCCCGGGATTTCTCTACGGCGGCGGATGTTCGGTCTGCGCGGTTGTGGTTTTCGCTAAGCGTGCTACTGACGCCTGGTGCACCCGCGGCGACGGCATCAGGGACGACATCGTGAGTGTGCCCGGGATTTCTCTACGGCGGCGGATGTTCGGTCTGCGCGGTTGTGGTTTTCGCTAAGCGTGCTACTGACGCCTGGTGCACCCGCGGCGACGGCATCAGGGACGACATCGTGAGTGTGCCCGGGATTTCTCTACGGCGGCGGATGTTCGCTCTGCGCGGTCGTGGTTTTCGCTAAGCGTGCTACTGACGCCGGGTGCACCCGCGGCGACGGCATCAGGGACGACATCATGAGTGTGCCCAAGATTTTTCAAGGGAGGTGGATGTTCGCTCTGCGCGGTTGTGGTTTTCGCTAAGCGTGCTACTGACGCCTGGTGCACCCGCGGCGACGGCATCAGGGACGACATCGTGAGTGTGCCCAAGATTTTTCAAGGGAGGTGGATGTTCGCTCTGCGCGGTCGTGGTTTTTGCTAAGCGTGCTACTGACGCCTGGTGCACCCGCGGCGACGGCATCAGGGACGACATCGTGAGTGAGCCCGGGATTTTTCAAGGGAGGTGGATGTTCGCTCTGCGCGGTCGTGGTTTTTGCTAAGCGTGCTACTGACGCCTGGTGCACCCGCGGCGACGGCATCAGGGACGACATCGTGAGTGTGCCCAAGATTTTTCAAGGGAGGTGGATGTTCGCTCTGCGCGGTCGTGGTTTTCGCTAAGCGTGCTACTGACGCCTGGTGCACCCGCGGCGACGGCATCAGGGACGACATCGTGAGTGTGCCCAAGATTTTTCAAGGGAGGTGGATGTTCGCTCTGCGCGGTTGTGGTTTTCGCTAAGCGTGCTACTGACGCCTGGTGCACCCGCGGCGACGGCATCAGGGACGACATCGTGAGTGTGCCCAAGATTTTTCAAGGGAGGTGGATGTTCGCTCTGCGCGGTCGTGGTTTTTGCTAAGCGTGCTACTGACGCCTGGTGCACCCGCGGCGACGGCATCAGGGACGACATCGTGAGTGTGCCCAAGATTTTTCAAGGGAGGTGGATGTTCGCTCTGCGCGGTCGTGGTTTTCGCTAAGCGTGCTACTGACGCCTGGTGCACCCGCGGCGACGGCATCAGGGACGACATCGTGAGTGAGCCCGGGATTTCTCTACGGCGGCGGATGTTCGGTCTGCGCGGTTGTGGTTTTCGCTAAGCGTGCTACTGACGCCTGGTGCACCCGCGGCGACGGCATCAGGGACGACATCGTGAGTGTGCCCGGGATTTCTCTACGGCGGCGGATGTTCGGTCTGCGTGGTTGTGGTTTTCGCTAAGCGTGCTACTGACGCCTGGTGCACCCGCGGCGACGGCATCAGGGACGACATCGTGAGTGTGCCCGGGATTTCTCTACGGCGGCGGATGTTCGCTCTGCGTGGTCGTGGTTTTCGCTAAGCGTGCTACTGACGCCGGGTGCACCCGCGGCGACGGCATCAGGGACGACATCGTGAGTGTGCCCAAGATTTTTCAAGGGAGGTGGATGTTCGCTCTGCGCGGTCGTGGTTTTCGCTAAGCGTGCTACTGACGCCTGGTGCACCCGCGGCGACGGCATCAGGGACGACATCGTGAGTGTGCCAGGGATTTCTCTACGGCGGCGGATGTTCGCTCTGCGCGGTTGTGGTTTTCGCTAAGCGTGCTACTGATGCCTGGTGCACCCGCGGCGACGGCATCAGGGACGACATCGTGAGTGTGCCCAAGATTTTTCAAGGGAGGTGGATGTTCGCTCTGCGCGGTCGCGGTTTTCGCTAAGCGTGCTACTGACGCCTGGTGCACCCGCGGCGACGGCATCAGGGACGACATCATGAGTGTGCCCAAGATTTTTCAAGGGAGGTGGATGTTCGCTCTGCGCGGTTGTGGTTTTCGCTAAGCGTGCTACTGACGCCTGGTGCACCCGCGGCGACGGCATCAGGGACGACATCGTGAGTGTGCCCAAGATTTTTCAAGGGAGGTGGATGTTCGCTCTGCGCGGTCGTGGTTTTTGCTAAGCGTGCTAATGACGCCTGGTGCACCCGCGGCGACGGCATCAGGGACGACATCGTGAGTGTGCCCAAGATTTTTCAAGGGAGGTGGATGTTCGCTCTGTGCGGTTGTGGTTTTCGCTAAGCGTGCTACTGACTCCTGGTGCACCCGCGGCGACGGCATCAGGAACGACATCGTGAGTGTGCCCAAGATTTTTCAAGGGAGGTGGATGTTCGCTCTGCGCGGTCGTGGTTTTCGCTAAGCGTGCTACTGACGCCTTGTGCACCCGCGGCGACGGCATCAGGGACGACATCGTGAGTGTGCCCTGGATTTTTCAAGGGAGGTGGATGTTCGCTCTGCGCGGTCCTGGTTTTCGCTATGCGTGCTACTGACGCCTGGTGCACCCGCGGCAACGGCATCAGGGACTACATCGTGAGTGTGCCCGGGATTTCTCTACGGCGGCGGATGTTCGCTCTGCGCGGTCGTGGTTTTCGCTAAGCGTGCTACTGACGCCTGGTGCACCCGCGGCGACGGCATCAGGCACGACATCGTGAGTGTGCCCAAGATTTTTCAAGGGAGGTGGATGTTCGCTCTGCGCGGTCGTGGTTTTCGCTAAGCGTGCTACTGACGCCTGGTGAACCCGCAGCGACGGCATCAGGGACGACATCGTGAGTGTGCCCGGGATTTCTCTACGGCGGCGGATGTTCGCTCTGCGCGGTCGTGGTTTTCGCTAAGCGTGCTACTGACGCCTGGTGCACCCGCGGCGACGGCATCAGGGACGACATCGTGAGTTTGCCCAAGATTTTTCAAGGGAGGTGGATGTTCGCTCTGCGCGGTCGTGGTTTTTGCTAAGCGTGCTACTGACGCCTGGTGCACCCGCGGCGACGGCATCAGGGACGACATCGTGAGTGTGCCCAAGATTTTTCAAGGGAGGTGGATGTTCGCTCTGCGCGGTTGTGGTTTTCGCTAAGCGTGCTACTGACTCCTGGTGCACCCGCGGCGACGGCATCAGGGACGACATCGTGAGTGTGCCCAAGATTTTTCAAGGGAGGTGGATGTTCGCTCCGCGCGGTTGTGGTTTTCGCTAAGCGTGCTACTGACGCCTGGTGCACCCGCGGCGACGGCATCAGGGACGACATCGTGAGTGTGCCCGGGATTTCTCTACGGCGGCGGATGTTCGGTCTGCGCGGTTGTGGTTTTCGCTAAGCGTGCTACTGACGCCTGGTGCACCCGCGGCGACGGCATCAGGGACGACATCGTCAGTGTGCCCGGGATTTCTCTACGGCGGCGGATGTTCGGTCTGCGCGGTTGTGGTTTTCGCTAAGCGTGCTACTGACGCCTGGTGCACCCGCGGCGACGGCATCAGGGATGACATCGTGAGTGTGCCCGGGATTTCTCTACGGCGGCGGATGTTCGGTCTGCGCGGTTGTGGTTTTCGCTAAGCATGGTACTGACGCCTGGTGCACCCGCGGCGACGGCATCAGGGACGACATCGTGAGTGTGCCCGGGATTTCTCTACGGCGGCGGATGTTCGGTCTGCGCGGTTGTGGTTTTCGCTAAGCGTGCTACTGACGCCTGGTGCACCCGCGGCGACGGCATCAGGGACGACATCGTGAGTGTGCCCGGGATTTCTCTACGGCGGCGGATGTTCGGTCTGCGCGGTTGTGGGTTTCGCTAAGCGTGCTACTGACGCCTGGTGCATCCGCGGCGACGGCATCAGGGACGACATCGTGAGTGTGCCCAAGATTTTTCAAGGGAGCTGGATGTTCGCTCTGCGCGGTCATGGTTTTCGCTAAGCGTGCTACTGACGCCTGGTGCACCCGTGGCGACGGCATCAGGGACGACATCGTGAGTGTGCCCAAGATTTTTCAAGGGAGGTGGATGTTCGCTCTGCGCGGTCGTGGTTTTTGCTAAGCGTGCTACTGACGCCTGGTGCACCCGCGGCGACGGCATCAGGGACGACATCGTGAGTGTGCCCAAGATTTTTCAAGGGAGGTGGATGTTCGCTCTGCGCGGTTGTGGTTTTCGCTAAGCGTGCTACTGACTCCTGGTGCACCCGCGGCGACGGCATCAGGGACGACATCGTGAGTGTGCCCAAGATTTTTCAAGGGAGGCGGATGTTCGCTCCGCGCGGTTGTGGTTTTCGCTAAGCGTGCTACTGACGCCTGGTGCACCCGCGGCGACGGCATCAGGGACGACATCGTGAGTGTGCCCGGGATTTCTCTACGGCGGCGGATGTTCGGTCTGCGCGGTTGTGGTTTTCGCTAAGCGTGCTACTGACGCCTGGTGCACCCGCGGCGACGGCATCCGGGACGACATCGTCAGTGTGCCCGGGATTTCTCTACGGCGGCGGATGTTCGGTCTGCGCGGTTGTGGTTTTCGCTAAGCGTGCTACTGACGCCTGGTGCACCCGCGGCGACGGCATCAGGGATGACATCGTGAGTGTGCCCGGGATTTCTCTACGGCGGCGGATGTTCGGTCTGCGCGGTTGTGGTTTTCGCTAAGCGTGCTACTGACGCCTGGTGCACCCGCGGCGACGGCATCAGGGACAACATCGTGAGTGTGCCCGGGATTTCTCTACGGCGGCGGATGTTCGGTCTGCGCGGTTGTGGTTTTCGCTAAGCGTGCTACTGACGCCTGGAGCACCCGCGGCGACGGCATCAGGGACGACATCGTGAGTGTGCCCGGGATTTCTCTACGGCGGCGGATGTTCGGTCTGCGCGGTTGTGGGTTTCGCTAAGCGTGCTACTGACGCCTGGTGCATCCGCGGCGACGGCATCAGCGACGACATCGTGAGTGTGCCCAAGATTTTTCAAGGGAGGTGGATGTTCGCTCTGCGCGGTTGTGGTTTTCGCTAAGCGTGCTACTGACGCCTGGTGCACCCGCGGCGAAGGCATCAGGGACGACATCGTGAGTGTGCCCAAGATTTTTCAAGGGAGGTGGATGTTCGCTCTGCGCGGTCCTGGTTTTCGCTAAGCGTGCTACTGACGCCTGGTGCACCCGCGGCGACGGCATCAGGGACGACATCGTGAGTGTGCCCGGGATTTCTCTACGGCGGCGGATGTTCGCTCTGCGCGGTCGTGGTTTTCGCTAAGCGTGCTACTGACGCCTGGTGCACCCGCGGCGACGGCATCAGGGACGACATTGTGAGTGTGCCCAAGATTTTTCAAGGGAGGTGGATGTTCGCTCTGCGCGGTCGTGGTTTTCGCTAAGCGTGCTACTGACGCCTGGTGCACCCGCGGCGACGGCATCAGGGACGACATCGTGATTGTGCCCAAGATTTTTCAAGGGAGGTGGATGTTCGCTCTGCGCGGTCCTGGTTTTCGCTAAGCGTGCTACTGACGCCTGGTGCACCCGCGGCGACGGCATCAGGCACGACATCGTGAGTGTGCCCAAGATTTTTCAAGGGAGGTGGATGTTCGCTCTGCGCGGTCGTGGTTTTCGCTAAGCGTGCTACTGACGCCTGGTGCACCCGCGGCGACGGCATCAGGGACGACATCGTGAGTGTGCCCGGGATTTCTCTACGGCGGCGGATGTTCGCTCTGCGCGGTCGTGGTTTTCGCTAAGCGTGCTACTGACGCCTGGTGCACCCGCGGCGACGGCATCAGGGACGACATCGTGAGTGTGCCCAAGATTTTTCAAGGGAGGTGGATGTTCGCTCTGCGCGGTCGTGGTTTTCGCTAAGCGTGCTACTGACGCCTGGTGCACCCGCGGCGACGGCATCAGGGACGACATCGTGAGTGTGCCCAAGATTTTTCAAGGGAGGTGGATGTTCGCTCTGCGCGTTCCTGGTTTTCGCTAAGCGTGCTACTGACGCCTGGTGCACCCGCGGCGACGGCATCAGGGACGACATCGTGAGTGTGCCCGGGAATTCTCTACGGCGGCGGATGTTCGCTCTGCGCGGTCGTGGTTTTCGCTAAGCGTGCTACTGACGCCTGGTGCACCCGCGGCGACGGCATCAGGGACGACATCGTGAGTGTGCCCAAGATTTTTCAAGGGAGGTGGATGTTCGCTCTACGCGGTCGTGGTTTTCGCTAAGCGTGCTACTGACGCCTGGTGCACCCGCGGCGACGGCATCAGGGACGACATCGTGAGTGTGCCCGGGATTTCTCTACGGCGGCGGATGTTCGCTCTGCGCGGTCGTGGTTTTCGCTAAGCGTGCTACTGACGCCTGGTGCACCCGCGGCGACGGCATCAGGGACGACATCGTGAGTGTGCCCAAGATTTTTCAAGGGAGGTGGATGTTCGCTCTGCGCGGTCGTGGTTTTCGCTAAGCGTGCTACTGACGCCTGGTGCACCCGCGGCGACGGCATCAGGGACGACATCGTGAGTGTGCCCAAGATTTTTCAAGGGAGGTGGATGTTCGCTCTGCGCGTTCCTGGTTTTCGCTAAGCGTGCTACTGACGCCTGGTGCACCCGCGGCGACGGCATCAGGGACGACATCGTGAGTGTGCCCGGGAATTCTCTACGGCGGCGGATGTTCGCTCTGCGCGGTCGTGGTTTTCGCTAAGCGTGCTACTGACGCCTGGTGCACCCGCGGCGACGGCATCAGGGAGGACATCGTGAGTGTGCCCAAGATTTTTCAAGGGAGGTGTATGTTCGCTCTACGCGGTCGTGGTTTTCGCTAAGCTTGCTACTGACGCCTGGTGCACCCGCGGCGACGGCATCAGGGACGACATCGTGAGTGTGCCCGGGATTTCTCTACGGCGGCGGATGTTCGCTCTGCGCGGTAGTGGTTTTCGCTAAGCGTGCTACTGACGCCTGGTGCACTCGCGGCGACGGCATCAGGGACGTCATCGTGAGTGTGCCCAAGATTTTTCAAGGGAGGTGGATGTTCGCTCTGCGCGGTCGTGGTTTTCGCTAAGCGTGCTACTGACGCCTGGTGCACCCGCGGCGACGGCATCAGGGACGACATCGTGAGTGTGCCCGGGATTTTTCAATGGAGGTGGATGTTCGGTCTGCGCGGTCCTGGTTTTCGCTAAGCGTGCTACTGACGCCTGGTGCACCCGCGGCGACGGCATCAGGGACGACATCGTGAGTGTGCCCGGGATTTCTCTACGGCGGTGGATGTTCGCTCTGCGCGGTCGTGGTTTTCGCTAAGCGTGCTACTGACGCCTGGTGCACCCGCGGCGACGGCATCAGGGACGACATCGTGAGTGTGCCCAAGATTTTTCAAGGGAGGTGGATGTTCGCTCTGCGCGGTCGTGGTTTTCGCTAAGCGTGCTACTGACGCCTGGTGCACCAGCGGCGACGGCATCAGGGACGACATCGTGAGCGTGCCCGGGATTTCTCTACGGCGGCGGATGTTCGCTCTGCGCGGTCGTGGTTTTCGCTAAGCGTGCTACTGACGCCTGGTGCACCCGCGGCGACGGCATCAGGGACGACATCGTGAGTGTGCCCAGGATTTCTCTACGGCGGCGGATGTTCGCTCTGCGAGGTCTTGGTTTTCGCTAAGCGTGCTACTGACGCCTGGTGCACCCGCGGCGACGGCATCAGGCACGACATCGTGAGTGTGCCCAAGATTTTTCAAGGGAGGTGGATGTTCGCTCTGCGCGTTCCTGGTTTTCGCTAAGCGTGCTACTGACGCCTGGTGCACCCGCGCCGACGGCATCAGGGACGACATCGTGAGTGTGCCCGGGATTTCTCTACGGCGGCGGATGTTCGGTCTGCGCGGTTGTGGTTTTCGCTAAGCGTGCTACTGACGCCTGGTGCACCCGCGGCGACGGCATCAGGGACGACATCGTGAGTGTGCCCGGGATTTCTCTACGGCGGCGGATGTTCGGTCTGCGCGGTTGTGGGTTTCGCTAAGCGTGCTACTGACGCCTGGTGCATCCGCGCCGACGGCATCAGGGACGACATCGTGAGTGTGCCCAAGATTTTTCAAGGGAGGTGGATGTTCGCTCTGCGCGGTTGTGGTTTTCGCTAAGCGTGCTACTGACGCCTGGTGCACCCGCGGCGAAGGCATCAGGGACGACATCGAGAGTGTGCCCGGGATTTCTCTACGGCGGCGGATGTCCGGTCTGCGCGGTTGTGGTTTTCGCTAAGCGTGCTACTGACGCCTGGTGCACCCGCGGCGACGGCATCAGGGACGACATCGTGAGTGTGCCCAAGATTTTTCAAGGGAGGTGGATGTTCGCTCTGCGCGGTCGTGGTTTTCACTAAGCGTGCTACTGACGCCTGGTGCACCCGCGGCGACGGCATCAGGGACGACATCGTGAGTGTGCCCGGGATTTCTCTACGGCGGCGGATGTTCGCTCTGCGCGGTAGTGGTTTTCGCTAAGCGTGCTACTGACGCCTGGTGCACTCGCGGCGACGGCATCAGGGACGTCATCGTGAGTGTGCCCAAGATTTTTCAAGGGAGGTGGATGTTCGCTCTGCGCGGTCGTGGTTTTCGCTAAGCGTGCTACTGACGCCTGGTGCACCCGCGGCGACGGCATCAGGGACGACATCGTGAGTGTGCCCGGGATTTTTCAATGGAGGTGGATGTTCGGTCTGCGCGGTCCTGGTTTTCGCTAAGCGTGCTACTGACGCCTGGTGCACCCGCGGCGACGGCATCAGGGACGACATCGTGAGTGTGCCCGGGATTTCTCTACGGCGGTGGATGTTCGCTCTGCGCGGTCGTGGTTTTCGCTAAGCGTGCTACTGACGCCTGGTGCACCCGCGGCGACGGCATCATTGACGACATCGTGAGTGTGCCCAAGATTTTTCAAGGGAGGTGGATGTTCGCTCTGCGCGGTCGTGGTTTTCGCTAAGCGTGCTACTGACGCCTGGTGCACCAGCGGCGACGGCATCAGGGACGACATCGTGAGCGTGCCCGGGATTTCTCTACGGCGGTGGATGTTCGCTCTGCGCGGTCGTGGTTTTCGCTAAGCGTGCTACTGACGCCTGGTGCACCCGCGGCGACGGCATCAGGGACGACATCATGAGTGTGCCCGAGATTTCTCTACGGCGGCGGATGTTCGCTCTGCGCGGTCGTGGTTTTCGCGAAGCGTGCTACTGACGCCTGGTGCACCCGCGGCGACGGCATCAGGGACGACATCGTGAGTGTGCCCAGGATTTCTCTACGGCGGCGGATGTTCGCTCTGCGAGGTCTTGGTTTTCGCTAAGCGTGCTACTGACGCCTGGTGCACCCGCGGCGACGGCATCAGGCACGACATCATGAGTGTGCCCAAGATTTTTCAAGGGAGGTGGATGTTCGCTCTGCGCGTTCCTGGTTTTCGCTAAGCGTGCTACTGACGCCTGGTGCACCCGCGCCGACGGCATCAGGGACGACATCGTGAGTGTGCCCGGGATTTCTCTACGGCGGCGGATGTTCGCTCTGCGCGGTCGTGGTTTTCGCTAAGCGTGCTACTGACGCCTGGTGCACCCGCGGCGACGGCATCAGGCACGACATCGTGAATGTGCCCAAGATTTTTCAAGGGAGGTGGATGTTCGCTCTGCGCGGTCGTGGTTTTCGCTAAGCGTGCTACTGACGCCTGGTGCACCCGCGGCGACGGCATCAGGGACGACATCGTGAGTGTGCCCGGGATTTCTCTACGGCGGCGGATGTTCGGTCTGCGCGGTTGTGGTTTTCGCTAAGCGTGCTACTGACGCCTGGTGCACCCGCGGCGACGGCATCAGGGACGACATCGTGAGTGTGCCCGGGATTTCTCTACGGCGGCGGATGTTCGGTCTGCGCGGTTGTGGGTTTCGCTAAGCGTGCTACTGACGCCTGGTGCATCCGCGCCGACGGCATCAGGGACGACATCGTGAGTGTGCCCAAGATTTTTCAAGGGAGGTGGATGTTCGCTCTGCGCGGTTGTGGTTTTCGCTAAGCGTGCTACTGACGCCTGGTGCACCCGCGGCGAAGGCATCAGGGACGACATCGAGAGTGTGCCCGGGATTTCTCTACGGCGGCGGATGTCCGGTCTGCGCGGTTGTGGTTTTCGCTAAGCGTGCTACTGACGCCTGGTGCACCCGCGGCGACGGCATCAGGGACGACATCGTGAGTGTGCCCAAGATTTTTCAAGGGAGGTGGATGTTCGCTCTGCGCGGTCGTGGTTTTCGCTAAGCGTGCTACTGACGCCTGGTGCACCCGCTTCGACGGCATCAGGGACGACATCGTGAGTGTGCCCAAGATTTTTCAAGAGAGGTGGATGTTCGCTCTGCGCGGTCGTGGTTTTCGCTAAGCGTGCTACTGACGCCTAGTGCACCCGCGGCGACGGCATCAGGGACGACATCGTGAGTGTGCCCGGGATTTCTCTACGGCGGCGGATGTTCGCTCTGCGCGGTCGTGGTTTTCGCTAAGCGTGCTACTGACGCCGGGTGCACCCGCGGTCACGGCATCAGGGACGACATCATGAGTGTGCCCAAGATTTTTCAAGGGAGGTGGATGTTCGCTCTGCGCGGTTGTGGTTTTCGCTAAGCGTGCTACTGACGCCTGGTGCACCCGCGGCGACGGCATCAGGGACGACATCGTGAGTGTGCCCAAGATTTTTCAAGGGAGCTGGATGTTCGCTCTGCGCGGTCGTGGTTTTCGCTAAGCGTGCTACTGACGCCTGGTGCACCCGCGGCGACGGCATCAGGGACGACATCGTGAGTGTGCCCAAGATTTTTCAAGGGAGGTGGATGTTCGCTCTGCGCGGTCCTGGTTTTCGCTAAGCGTGCTACTGACGCCTGGTGCACCCGCGGCGACGGCATCAGGGACTACATCGTGAGTGTGCCCGGGATTTCTCTACGGCGGCGGATGTTCGCTCTGCGCGGTCGTGGTTTTCGCTAAGCGTGCTACTGACGCTTGGTGCACCCGCGGCGACGGCATCAGGTTCGACATCGTGAGTGTGCCCAAGATTTTTCAAGGGAGGTGGATGTTCGCTCTGCGCGGTCGTGGTTTTCGCTAAGCGTGCTACTGACGCCTGGTGCACCCGCGGCGACGGCATCAGGGACGACATCGTGAGTGTGCCCGGGATTTCTCTACGGCGGCGGATGTTCGCTCTGCGCGGTCGTGGTTTTCGCTAAGCGTGCTACTGACGCCTGGTGCACCCGCGGCGACGGCATCAGGGACGACATCGTGAGTGTGCCCAAGATTTTTCAAGGGAGGTGGATGTTCGCTCTGCGCGGTCGTGGTTTTCGCTAAGCGTGCTACTGACGCCTGGTGCACCCGCGGCGACGGCATCAGGGGCGACATCGTGAGTGTGCCCAAGATTTTTCAAGGGAGGTGGATGTTCGCTCTGCGCGGTCCTGGTTTTCGCTAAGCGTGCTACTGACGCCTGGTGCACCCGCGGCGACGGCATCAGGGACGACATCGTGAGTGTGCCCGGGATTTCTCTACGGCGGCGGATGTTCGCTCTGCGCGGTCGTGGTTTTCGCTAAGCGTGCTACTGACGCCTGGTGCACCCGCGGCGACGGCATCAGGGACGACATCGTGAGTGTGGCCAAGATTTTTCAAGGGAGGTGGATGTTCGCTCTGCGCGGTCATGGTTTTCGCTAAGCGTGCTACTGACGCCTGGTGCACCCGCGGCGACGGCATCAGGGACGACATCGTGAGTGTGCCCAAGATTTTTCAAGGGAGGTGGATGTTCGCTCTGCGCGGTCCTGGTTTTCGCTAAGCGTGCTACTGACGCCTGGTGCACCCGCGGCGACGGCATCAGGCACGACATCGTGAGTGTGCCCAAGATTTTTCAAGGGAGGTGGATGTTCGCTCTGCGCGGTCGTGGTTTTCGCTAAGCGTGCTACTGACGCCTGGTGCACCCGCGGCGACGGCATCAGGGACGACATCGTGAGTGTGCCCGGGATTTCTCTACGGCGGCGGATGTTCGCTCTGCGCGGTCGTGGTTTTCGCTAAGCGTGCTACTGACGCCTGGCGCACCCGCGGCGACGGCATCAGGGACGACATCGTGAGTGTGCCCAAGATTTTTCAAGGGAGGTGGATGTTCGCTCTGCGCGGTCGTGGTTTTCGCTAAGCGTGCTACTGACGCCTGGTGCACCCGCGGCGACGGCATCAGGGACGACATCGTGAGTGTGCCCGGGATTTTTCAATGGAGGTGGATGTTCGGTCTGCGCGGTCCTGGTTTTCGCTAAGCGTGCTACTGACGCCTGGTGCACCCGCGGCGACGGCATCAGGGACGACATCGTGAGTGTGCCCGGGATTTCTCTACGGCGGTGGATGTTCGCTCTGCGCGGTCGTGGTTTTCGCTAAGCGTGCTACTGACGCCTGGTGCACCCGCGGCGACGGCATCAGGGACGACATCGTGAGTGTGCCCAAGATTTTTCAAGGGAGGTGGATGTTCGCTCTGCGCGGTCGTGGTTTTCGCTAAGCGTGCTACTGACGCCTGGTGCACCAGCGGCGACGGCATCAGGGACGACATCGTGAGCGTGCCCGGGATTTCTCTACGGCGGTGGATGTTCGCTCTGCGCGGTCGTGGTTTTCGCTAAGCGTGCTACTGACGCCTGGTGCACCCGCGGCGACGGCATCAGGGACGACATCGTGAGTGTGCCTGAGATTTCTCTACGGCGGCGGATGTTCGCTCTGCGCGGTCGTGGTTTTCGCTAAGCGTGCTACTGACGCCTGGTGCACCCGCGGCGACGGCATCAGGGACGACATCGTGAGTGTGCCCAGGATTTCTCTACGGCGGCGGATGTTCGCTCTGCGAGGTCTTGGTTTTCGCTAAGCGTGCTACTGACGCCTGGTGCACCCGCGGCGACGGCATCAGGCACGACATCGTGAGTGTGCCCAAGATTTTTCAAGGGAGGTGGATGTTCGCTCTGCGCGTTCCTGGTTTTCGCTAAGCGTGCTACTGACGCCTGGTGCACCCGCGCCGACGGCATCAGGGACGACATCGTGAGTGTGCCCGGGATTTCTCTACGGCGGCGGATGTTCGCTCTGCGCGGTCGTGGTTTTCGCTAAGCGTGCTACTGACGCCTGGTGCACCCGCGGCGACGGCATCAGGCACGACATCGTGAGTGTGCCCAAGATTTTTCAAGGGAGGTGGATGTTCGCTCTGCGCGGTCGTGGTTTTCGCTAAGCGTGCTACTGACGCCTGGTGCACCCGCGGCGACGGCATCAGGGACGACATCGTGAGTGTGCCCAAGATTTTTCAAGGGAGGTGGATGTTCGCTCTGCGCGGTCGTGGTTTTCGCTAAGCGTGCTACTGACGCCTGGTGCACCCGCGGCGACGGCATCAGGGACGACATCGTGAGTGTGCCCGGGATTTCTCTACGGCGGCGGATGTTCGCTCTGCGCGGTCGTGGTTTTCGCTAAGCGTGCTACTGACGCCTGGTGCACCCGCGGCGACGGCATCAGGGACGACATCGTGAGTGTGCCCAAGATTTTTCAAGGGAGGTGGATGTTCGCTCTGCGCGGTCGTGGTTTTCGCTAAGCGTGCTACTGACGCCTGGTGCACCCGCGGCGACGGCATCAGGGACGACATCGTGAGTGTGCCCGGGATTTTTCAAGGGAGGTGGATGTTCGCTCTGCGCGGTCCTGGTTTTCGCTAAGCGTGCTACTGACGCCTGGTGCACCCGCGGCGACGGCATCAGGGACTACATCGTGAGTGTGCCCAAGATTTTTCAAGGGAGGTGGATGTTCGCTCTGCGCGGTCGTGGTTTTCGCTAAGCGTGCTACTGACGCCTGGTGCACCCACGGCGACGGCATCAGACACGACATCGTGAGTGTGCCCAAGATTTTTCAAGGGAGGTGGATGTTCGCTCTGCGCGGTCGTGGTTTTCGCTAAGCGTGCTACTGACGCCTGGTGCACCCACGGTGACGGCATCAGGCACGACATCGTGAGTGTGCCCAAGATTTTTCAAGGGAGGTGGATGTTCGCTCTGCGCGGTCGTGGTTTTCGCTAAGCGTGCTACTGACGCCTGGTGCACCCACGGCGACGGCATCAGGCACGACATCGTGAGTGTGCCCAAGATTTTTCAAGGGAGGTGGATGTTCGCTCTGCGCGGTCGTGGTTTTCGCTAAGCGTGCTACTGACGCCTGGTGCACCCACGGCGACGGCATCAGGCACGACATCGTGAGTGTGCCCAAGATTTTTCAAGGGAGGTGGATGTTCGCTCTGCGCGGTCGTGGTTTTCGCTAAGCGTGCTACTGACGCCTGGTGCACCCACGGCGACGGCATCAGGCACGACATCGTGAGTGTGCCCAAGATTTTTCAAGGGAGGTGGATGTTCGCTCTGCGCGGTCGTGGTTTTCGCTAAGCGTGCTACTGACGCCTGGTGCACCCGCGGCGACGGCATCAGGGACGACATCGTGAGTGTGCCCACGATTTTTCAAGGGAGGTGGATGTTCGCTCTGCGCGGTCGTGGTTTTCGCTAAGCGTGCTACTGACGCCTGGTGCACCCGCGGCGACGGCATCAGGGACGACATCGTGAGTGTGCCCAAGATTTTTCAAGGGAGGTGGATGTTCGCTCTGCGCGGTCGTGGTTTTCGCTAAGCGTGCTACTGACGCCTGGTGCACCCACGGCGACGGCATCAGGGACGACATCGTGAGTGTGCCCAAGATTTTTCAAGGGAGGTGGATGTTCGCTCTGCGCGGTCGTGGTTTTCGCTAAGCGTGCTACTGACGCCTGGTGCACCCGCGGCGACGGCATCAGGGACGACATCGTGAGTGTGCCAAGATTTTTCAAGGGAGGTGGATGTTCGCTCTGCGCGGTCGTGGTTTTCGCTAAGCGTGCTACTGACGCTTGGTGCACCCGCGGCGACGGCATCAGGGACGACATCGTGAGTGTGCCCAAGATTTTTCAAGGGAGGTGGATGTTCGCTCTGCGCGGTCGTGGTTTTCGCTAAGCGTGCTACTAACGCCTGGTGCACCCGCGGCGACGGCATCAGGGACGACATCGTGAGTGTGCCCGGGATTTTTCAAGGGAGGTGGATGTTCGCTCTGCGCGGTCCTGGTTTTCGCTAAGCGTGCTACTGACGCCTGGTGCACCCGCGGCGACGGCATCAGGGACTACATCGTGAGTGTGCCCAAGATTTTTCAAGGGAGGTGGATGTTCGCTCTGCGCGGTCCTGGTTTTCGCTAAGCGTGCTACTGACGCCTGGTGCACCCGCGGCGACGGCATCAGGGACGACATCGTGAGTGTGCCCAAGATTTTTCAAGGGAGGTGGATGTTCGCTCTGCGCGGTCCTGGTTTTCGCTAAGCGTGCTACTGACGCCTGGTGCACCCGCGGCGACGGCATCAGGGACGACATCGTGAGTGTGCCCAAGATTTTTCAAGGGAGGTGGATGTTCGCTCTGCGCGGTCGTGGTTTTCGCTAAGCGTGCTACTGACGCCTGGTGCACCCGCGGCGACGGCATCAGGGACGACATCGTGAGTGTGCCCAAGATTTTTCAAGGGAGGTGGATGTTCGCTCTGCGCGGTCGTGGTTTTCGCTAAGCGTGCTACTGACGCCTGGTGCACCCGCGGCGACGGCATCAGGGACGACATCGTGAGTGTGCCCAAGATTTTTCAAGGGAGGTGGATGTTCGCTCTGCGCGGTCCTGGTTTTCGCTAAGCGTGCTACTGACGCCTGGTGCACCCGCGGCGACGGCATCAGGCACGACATCGTGAGTGTGCCCAGGATTTTTCAAGGGAGGTGGATGTTCGCTCTGCGCGGTCGTGGTTTTCGCTAAGCGTGCTACTGACGCCTGGTGCACCCGCGGCGACGGCATCAGGGACGACATCGTGAGTGTGCCCGGGATTTCTCTACGGCGGCGGATGTTCGCTCTGCGCGGTCGTGGTTTTCGCTAAGCGTGCTACTGACGCCTGGTGCACCCGCGGCGACGGCATCAGGGACGACATCGTGAGTGTGCCCAAGATTTTTCAAGGGAGGTGGATGTTCGCTCTGCGCGGTCGTGGTTTTCGCTAAGCGTGCTACTGACGCCTGGTGCACCCGCGGCGACGGCATCAGGGACGACATCGTGAGTGTGCCCAAGATTTTTCAAGGGAGGTGGATGTTCGCTCTGCGCGTTCCTGGTTTTCGCTAAGCGTGCTACTGACGCCTGGTGCACCCGCGGCGACGGCATCAGGGACGACATCGTGAGTGTGCCCGGGAATTCTCTACGGCGGCGGATGTTCGCTCTGCGCGGTCGTGGTTTTCGCTAAGCGTGCTACTGACGCCTGGTGCACCCGCGGCGACGGCATCAGGGACGACATCGTGAGTGTGCCCAAGATTTTTCAAGGGAGGTGGATGTTCGCTCTACGCGGTCGTGGTTTTCGCTAAGCGTGCTACTGACGCCTGGTGCACCAGCGGCGACGGCATCAGGGACGACATCGTGAGTGTGCCCAAGATTTTTCAAGGGAGGTGGATGTTCGCTCTGCGCGGTCGTGGTTTTCGCTAAGCGTGCTACTGACGCCTGGTGCACCCGCGGCGACGGCATCAGGGACGACATCGTGAGTGTGCCCAAGATTTTTCAAGGGAGGTGGATGTTCGCTCTGCGCGTTCCTGGTTTTCGCTAAGCGTGCTACTGACGCCTGGTGCACCCGCGGCGACGGCATCAGGGACGACATCGTGAGTGTGCCCGGGATTTCTCTACGGCGGCGGATGTTCGCTCTGCGCGGTCGTGGTTTTCGCTAAGCGTGCTACTGACGCCTGGTGCACTCGCGGCGACGGCATCACAGACGTCATCGTGAGTGTGCCCAAGATTTTTCAAGGGAGGTGGATGTTCGCTCTGCGCGGTCGTGGTTTTCGCTAAGCGTGCTACTGACGCCTGGTGCACCCGCGGCGACGGCATCAGGGACGACATCGTGAGTGTGCCCGGGATTTTTCAATGGAGGTGGATGTTCGGTCTGCGCGGTCCTGGTTTTCGCTAAGCGTGCTACTGACGCCTGGTGCACCCGCGGCGACGGCATCAGGGACGACATCGTGAGTGTGCCCGGGATTTTTCTACGGCGGTGGATGTTCGCTCTGCGCGGTCGTGGTTTTCGCTAAGCGTGCTACTGACGCCTGGTGCACCCGCGGCGACGGCATCAGGGACGACATCGTGAGTGTGCCCAAGATTTTTCAAGGGAGGTGGATGTTCGCTCTGCGCGGTCGTGGTTTTCGCTAAGCGTGCTACTGACGCCTGGTGCACCAGCGGCGACGGCATCAGGGACGACATCGTGAGCGTGCCCGGGATTTCTCTACGGCGGTGGATGTTCGCTCTGCGCGGTCGTGGTTTTCGCTAAGCGTGCTACTGACGCCTGGTGCACCCGCGGCGACGGCATCAGGGACGACATCGTGAGTGTGCCCGAGATTTCTCTACGGCGGCGGATGTTCGCTCTGCGCGGTCGTGGTTTTCGCTAAGCGTGCTACTGACGCCTGGTGCACCCGCGGCGACGGCATCAGGGACGACATCGTGAGTGTGCCCAGGATTTCTCTACGGCGGCGGATGTTCGCTCTGCGAGGTCTTGGTTTTCGCTAAGCGTGCTACTGACGCCTGGTGCACCCGCGGCGACGGCATCAGGCACGACATCGTGAGTGTGCCCAAGATTTTTCAAGGGAGGTGGATGTTCGCTCTGCGCGTTCCTGGTTTTCGCTAAGCGTGCTACTGACGCCTGGTGCACCCGCGCCGACGGCATCAGGGACGACATCGTGAGTGTGCCCGGGATTTCTCTACGGCGGCGGATGTTCGCTCTGCGCGGTCGTGGTTTTCGCTAAGCGTGCTACTGACGCCTGGTGCACCCGCGGCGACGGCATCAGGCACGACATCGTGAGTGTGCCCAAGATTTTTCAAGGGAGGTGGATGTTCGCTCTGCGCGGTCGTGGTTTTCGCTAAGCGTGCTACTGACGCCTGGTGCACCCGCGGCGACGGCATCAGGGACGACATCGTGAGTGTGCCCAAGATTTTTCAAGGGAGGTGGATGTTCGCTCTGCGCGGTCGTGGTTTTCGCTAAGCGTGCTACTGACGCCTGGTGCACCCGCGGCGACGGCATCAGGGACGACATCGTGAGTGTGCCCGGGATTTTTCAAGGGAGGTGGATGTTCGCTCTGCGCGGTCCTGGTTTTCGCTAAGCGTGCTACTGACGCCTGGTGCACCCGCGGCGACGGCATCAGGGACTACATCGTGAGTGTGCCCAAGATTTTTCAAGGGAGGTGGATGTTCGCTCTGCGCGGTCGTGGTTTTCGCTAAGCGTGCTACTGACGCCTGGTGCACCCACGGCGACGGCATCAGGCACGACATCGTGAGTGTGCCCAAGATTTTTCAAGGGAGGTGGATGTTCGCTCTGCGCGGTCGTGGTTTTCGCTAAGCGTGCTACTGACGCCTGGTGCACCCACGGCGACGGCATCAGGCACGACATCGTGAGTGTGCCCAAGATTTTTCAAGGGAGGTGGATGTTCGCTCTGCGCGGTCGTGGTTTTCGCTAAGCGTGCTACTGACGCCTGGTGCACCCACGGCGACGGCATCAGGCACGACATCGTGAGTGTGCCCAAGATTTTTCAAGGGAGGTGGATGTTCGCTCTGCGCGGTCGTGGTTTTCGCTAAGCGTGCTACTGACGCCTGGTGCACCCACGGCGACGGCATCAGGCACGACATCGTGAGTGTGCCCAAGATTTTTCAAGGGAGGTGGATGTTCGCTCTGCGCGGTCGTGGTTTTCGCTAAGCGTGCAACTGACGCCTGGTGCACCCACGGCGACGGCATCAGGCACGACATCGTGAGTGTGCCCAAGATTTTTCAAGGGAGGTGGATGTTCGCTCTGCGCGGTCGTGGTTTTCGCTAAGCGTGCTACTGACGCCTGGTGCACCCGCGGCGACGGCATCAGGGACGACATCGTGAGTGTGCCCAAGATATTTCAAGGGAGGTGGATGTTCGCTCTGCGCGGTCGTGGTTTTCGCTAAGCGTGCTACTGACGCCTGGTGCACCCGCGGCGACGGCATCAGGGACGACATCGTGAGTGTGCCCAAGATTTTTCAAGGGAGGTGGATGTTCGCTCTGCGCGGTCGTGGTTTTCGCTAAGCGTGCTACTGACGCCTGGTGCACCCACGGCGACGGCATCAGGGACGACATCGTGAGTGTGCCCGGGATTTTTCAAGGGAGGTGGATGTTCGCTCTGCGCGGTCGTGGTTTTCGCTAAGCGTGCTACTGACGCCTGGTGCACCCGCGGCGACGGCATCAGGGACTACATCGTGAGTGTGCCCAAGATTTTTCAAGGGAGGTGGATGTTCGCTCTGCGCGGTCCTGGTTTTCGCTAAGCGTGCTACTGACGCCTGGTGCACCCGCGGCGACGGCATCAGGGACGACATCGTGAGTGTGCCCAAGATTTTTCAAGGGAGGTGGATGTTCGCTCTGCGCGGTCCTGGTTTTCGCTAAGCGTGCTACTGACGCCTGGTGCACCCGCGGCGACGGCATCAGGCACGACATCGTGAGTGTGCCCAAGATTTTTCAAGGGAGGTGGATGTTCGCTCTGCGCGGTCGTGGTTTTCGCTAAGCGTGCTACTGACGCCTGGTGCACCCGCGGCGACGGCATCAGGGACGACATCGTGAGTGTGCCCGGGATTTCTCTACGGCGGCGGATGTTCGCTCTGCGCGGTCGTGGTTTTCGCTAAGCGTGCTACTGACGCCTGGTGCACCCGCGGCGACGGCATCAGGGACGACATCGTGAGTGTGCCCGGGATTTCTCTACGGCGGCGGATGTTCGCTCTGCGCGGTCGTGGTTTTCGCTAAGCGTGCTACTGACGCCTGGTGCACCCGCGGCGACGGCATCGGGGACGACATCGTGACTGTGCCCAAGATTTTTCAAGGGAGGTGGATGTTCGCTCTGCGCGGTCGTGGTTTTCGCTAAGCGTGCTACTGACGCCTGGTGCACCCGCGGCGACGGCATCAGGGACGACATCGTGAGTGTGCCAAGATTTTTCAAGGGAGGTGGATGTTCGCTCTGCGCGGTCGTGGTTTTCGCTAAGCGTGCTACTGACGCCTGGTGCACCCGCGGTGACGGCATCAGGACCGACATCGTGAGTGTGCCCGGGATTTTTCAAGGGAGGTGGATGTTCGCTCTGCGCGGTCCTGGTTTTCGCTAAGCGTGCTACTGACGCCTGGTGCACCCGCGGCGACGGCATCAGGGACTACATCGTGAGTGTGCCCGGGATTTCTCTACGGCGGCGGATGTTCGCTCTGCGCGGTCGTGGTTTTCGCTAAGCGTGCTACTGACGCCTGGTGCACCCGCGGCGACGGCATCAGGGACGACATCGTGAGTGTGCCCAAGATTTTTCAAGGGAGGTGGATGTTCGCTCTGCGCGGTCCTGGTTTTCGCTAAGCGTGCTACTGACGCCTGGTGCACCCGCGGCGACGGCATCAGGCACGACATCGTGAGTGTGCCCAAGATTTTTCAAGGGAGGTGGATGTTCGCTCTGCGCGGTCGTGGTTTTCGCTAAGCGTGCTACTGACGCCTGGTGCACCCGCGGCGACGGCATCAGGGACGACATCGTGAGTGTGCCCAAGATTTTTCAAGGCAGGTGGATGTTCGCTCTGCGCGGTCGTGGTTTTCGCTAAGCGTGCTACTGACGCCTGGTGCACCCGCGGCGACGGCATCAGGGACGACATCGTGAGTGTGCCAAGATTTTTCAAGGGAGGTGGATGTTCGCTCTGCGCGGTCGTGGTTTTCGCTAAGCGTGCTACTGACGCCTGGTGCACCCGCGGCGACGGCATCAGGGACGACATCGTGAGTGTGCCCAAGATTTTTCAAGGGAGGTGGATGTTCGCTCTGCGCGGTCGTGGTTTTCGCTAAGCGTGCTACTGACGCTTGGTGCACCCACGGCGACGGCATCGGTGGACGACATCGTGACTGTGCCCAAGATTTTTCAAGGGAGGTGGATGTTCGCTCTGCGCGGTCGTGGTTTTCGCTAAGCGTGCTACTGACGCCTGGTGCACCCACGGCGACGGCATCAGGGACGACATCGTGAGTGTGCCCAAGATTTTTCAAGGGAGGTGGATGTTCGCTCTGCGCGGTCGTGGTTTTCGCTAAGCGTGCTACTGACGCCTGGTGCACCCGCGGCGACGGCATCAGGGACGACATCGTGAGTGTGCCAAGATTTTTCAAGGGAGGTGGATGTTCGCTCTGCGCGGTCGTGGTTTTCGCTAAGCGTGCTACTGACGCTTGGTGCACCCGCGGCGACGGCATCAGGGACGACATCGTGACTGTGCCCAAGATTTTTCAAGGGAGGTGGATGTTCGCTCTGCGCGGTCGTGGTTTTCGCTAAGCGTGCTACTGACGCTTGGTGCACCCGCGGCGACGGCATCGGGGACGACATCGTGACTGTGCCCAAGATTTTTCAAGGGAGGTGGATGTTCGCTCTGCGCGGTCGTGGTTTTCGCTAACCGTGCTACTGACGCCTGGTGCACCCGCGGCGACGGCATCAGGGACGACATCGTGAGTGTGCCCAAGATTTTTCAAGGGAGGTGGATGTTCGCTCTGCGCGGTCGTGGTTTTCGCTAAGCGTGCTACTGACGCTTGGTGCACCCGCGGCGACGGCATCAGGGATGACATCGTGAGTGTGCCAAGATTTTTCAAGGGAGGTGGATGTTCGCTCTGCGCGGTCGTGGTTTTCGCTAAGCGTGCTACTGACGCCTGGTGCACCCGCGGCGACGGCATCAGGGACGACATCGTGAGTGTGCCCAAGATTTTTCAAGGGAGGTGGATGTTCGCTCTGCGCGGTCGTGGTTTTCGCTAAGCGTGCTACTGACGCCTGGTGCACCCGCGGCGACGGCATCAGGGACGGCATCGTGAGTGTGCCAAGATTTTTCAAGGGAGGTGGATGTTCGCTCTGCGCGGTCGTGGTTTTCGCTAAGCGTGCTACTGACGCCTGGTGCACCCGCGGCGACGGCATCAGGGACGACATCGTGAGTGTGCCCAAGATTTTTCAAGGGAGGTGTATGTTCGCTCTGCGCGGTCGTGGTTTTCGCTAAGCGTGCTACTGACGCTTGGTGCACCCACGGCGACGGCATCGGGGACGACATCGTGACTGTGCCCAAGATTTTTCAAGACAGGTGGATGTTCGCTCTGCGCGGTCGTGGTTTTCGCTAAGCGTGCTACTGACGCCTGGTGCACCCGCGGCGACGGCATCGGGGACGACATCGTGACTGTGCCCAAGATTTTTCAAGGGAGGTGGATGTTCGCTCTGCGCGGTCGTGGTTTTCGCTAAGCGTGCTACTGACGCCTGGTGCACCCGCGGCGACGGCATCGGGGACGACATCGTGACTGTGCCCAAGATTTTTCAAGGGAGGTGGATGTTCGCTCTGCGCGGTCGTGGTTTTCGCTAAGCGTGCTACTGACGCCTGGTGCACCCGCGGCGACGGCATCAGGGACGACATCGTGAATGTGCCCAAGATTTTTTAGGGAGGTGGATGTTCGCTCTGCGCGGTCGTGGTTTTCGCTAAGCGTGCTACTGACGCCTGGTGCACCCGCGGCGACGGCATCGGGGACTACATCGTGACTGTGCCCAAGATTTTTCAAGGGAGGTGGATGTTCGCTCTGCGCGGTCGTGGTTTTCGCTAAGCGTGCTACTGACGCCTGGTGCACCCACGGCGACGGCATCAGGGACGACATCGTGAGTGTGCCCAAGATTTTTCAAGGGAGGTGGATGTTCGCTCTGCGCGGTCGTGGTTTTCGCTAAGCGTGCTACTGACGCCTGGTGCACCCGCGGCGACGGCATCAGGGACGACATCGTGAGTGTGCCAAGATTTTTCAAGGGAGGTGGATGTTCGCTCTGCGCGGTCGTGGTTTTCGATAAGCGTGCTACTGACGCTTGGTGCACCCGCGGCGACGGCATCGGGGACGACATCGTGACTGTGCCCAAGATTTTTCAAGGGAGGTGGATGTTGGCTCTGCGCGGTCGTGGTTTTCGCTAAGCGTGCTACTGACGCCTGGTGCACCCGCGGCGACGGCATCAGGGACGACATCGTGAGTGTGCCAAGATTTTTCAAGGGAGGTGGATGTTCGCTCTGCGCGGTCGTGGTTTTCGCTAAGCGTGCTACTGACGCCTGGTGCACCCGCGGCGACGGCATCAGGGACGACATCGTGAGTGTGCCAAAATTTTTCAAGGGAGGTGGATGTTCGCTCTGCGCGGTCGTGGTTTTCGCTAAGCGTGCTACTGACGCTTGGTGCACCCGCGGCGACGGCATCGGGGACGACATCGTGACTGTGCCCAAGATTTTTCAAGGGAGGTGGATGTTCGCTCTGCGCGGTCGTGGTTTTCGCTACGCGTGCTACTGACGCCTGGTGCACCCGCGGCGACGGCATCAGGGACGACATCGTGAGTGTGCCCAAGATTTTTCAAGGGAGGTGGATGTTCGCTCTGCGCGGTCGTGGTTTTCGCTAAGCGTGCTACTGACGCCTGGTGCACCCGCGGCGACGGCATCAGGGACGACATCGTGAGTGTGCCCAAGATTTTTCAAGGGAGGTGGATGTTCGCTCTGCGCGGTCGTGGTTTTCGCTAAGCGTGCTACTGACGCCTGGTGCACCCGCGGCGACGGCATCAGGGACGACATCGTGAGTGTGCCCAAGATTTTTCAAGGGAGGTGGATGTTCGCTCTGCGCGGTCGTGGTTTTCGCTACGCGTGCTACTGACGCTTGGTGCACCCGCGGCGACGGCATCAGGGACGACATCGCGAGTGTGCCCAAGATTTTTCAAGGGAGGTGGATGTTCGCTCTGCGCGGTCGTGGTTTTCGCTAAGCGTGCTACTGACGCCTGGTGCACCCGCGGCGACGGCATCAGGGACGACATCGTGAGTGTGCCCAAGATTTTTCAAGGGAGGTGGATGTTCGCTCTGCGCGGTCGTGGTTTTCGCTACGCGTGCTACTGACGCTTGGTGCACCCGCGGCGACGGCATCAGGGACGACATCGTGAGTGTGCCCAAGATTTTTCAAGGGAGGTGGATGTTCGCTCTGCGCGGTCGTGGTTTTCGCTAAGCGTGCTACTGACGCCTGGTGCACCCGCGGCGACGGCATCAGGGACGACATCGTGAGTGTGCCCAAGATTTTTCAAGGGAGGTGGATGTTCGCTCTGCGCGGTCGTGGTTTTCGCTACGCGTGCTACTGACGCTTGGTGCACCCGCGGCGACGGCATCAGGGACGACATCGTGAGTGTGCCCAAGATTTTTCAAGGGAGGTGGATGTTCGCTCTGCGCGGTCGTGGTTTTCGCTAAGCGTGCTACTGACGCCTGGTGCACCCGCGGCGACGGCATCAGGGACGACATCGTGAGTGTGCCCAAGATTTTTCAAGGGAGGTGGATGTTCGCTCTGCGCGGTCGTGGTTTTCGCTACGCGTGCTACTGACGCTTGGTGCACCCGCGGCGACGGCATCAGGGACGACATCGTGAGTGTGCCCAAGATTTTTCAAGGGAGGTGGATGTTCGCTCTGCGCGGTCGTGGTTTTCGCTAAGCGTGCTACTGACGCCTGGTGCACCCGCGGCGACGGCATCAGGGACGACATCGTGAGTGTGCCCAAGATTTTTCAAGGGAGGTGGATGTTCGCTCTGCGCGGTCGTGGTTTTCGCTAAGCGTGCTACTGACGCCTGGTGCACCCGCGGCGACGGCATCAGGGACGACATCGTGAGTGTGCCAAGATTTTTCAAGGGAGGTGGATGTTCGCTCTGCGCGGTCGTGGTTTTCGCTAAGCGTGCTACTGACGCCTGGTGCACCCGCGGCGACGGCATCAGGGACGACATCGTGAGTGTGCCCAAGATTTTTCAAGGGAGGTGGATGTTCGCTCTGCGCGGTCGTGGTTTTCGCTAAGCGTGCTACTGACGCCTGGTGCACCCACGGCGACGGCATCGGGGACGACATCGTGACTGTGCCCAAGATTTTTCAAGGGAGGTGGATGTTCGCTCTGCGCGGTCGTGGTTTTCGCTAAGCGTGCTACTGACGCCTGGTGCACCCGCGGCGACGGCATCGGGGACGACATCGTGACTGTGCCCAAGATTTTTCAAGGGAGGTGGATGTTCGCTCTGCGCGGTCGTGGTTTTCGCTAAGCGTGCTACTGACGCCTGGTGCACCCACGGCGACGGCATCAGGGACGACATCGTGAGTGTGCCAAGATTTTTCAAGGGAGGTGGATGTTCGCTCTGCGCGGTCGTGGTTTTCGCTAAGCGTGCTACTGACGCCTGGTGCACCCGCGGCGACGGCATCGGGGACGACATCGTGACTGTGCCCAAGATTTTTCAAGGGAGGTGGATGTTCGCTCTGCGCGGTCGTGGTTTTCGCTAAGCGTGCTACTGACGCCTGCTGCACCCGCGGCGACGGCATCAGGGACGACATCGTGAGTGTGCCCAAGATTTTTCAAGGGAGGTGGATGTTCGCTCTGCGCGGTCGTGGTTTTCGCTAAGCGTGCTACTGACGCCTGGTGCACCCACGGCGACGGCATCGGGGACGACATCGTGACTGTGCCCAAGATTTTTCAAGGGAGGTGGATGTTCGCTCTGCGCGGTCGTGGTTTTCGCTAAGCGTGCTACTGACGCCTGGTGCACCCGCGGCGACGGCATCGGGGACGACATCGTGACTGTGCCCAAGATTTTTCAAGGGAGGTGGATGTTCGCTCTGCGCGGTCTTGGTTTTCGCTAAGCGTGCTACTGACGCCTGGTGCACCCACGGCGACGGCATCAGGGACGACATCGTGAGTGTGCCAAGATTTTTCAAGGGAGGTGGATGTTCGCTCTGCGCGGTCGTGGTTTTCGCTAAGCGTGCTACTGACGCCTGGTGCACCCGCGGCGACGGCATCAGGGACGACATCGTGAGTGTGCCAAGATTTTTCAAGGGAGGTGGATGTTGGCTCTGCGCGGTCGTGGTTTTCGCTAAGCGTGCTACTGACGCCTGGTGCACCCGCGGCGACGGCATCGGGGACGACATCGTGAGTGTGCCCAAGATTTTTCAAGGGAGGTGGATGTTCGCTCTGCGCGATCGTGGTTTTCGCTAAGCGTGCTACTGACGCCTGGTGCACCCGCGGCGACGGCATCGGGGACGACATCGTGACTGTGCCCAAGATTTTTCAAGGGAGGTGGATGTTCGCTCTGCGCGGTCGTGGTTTTCGCTAAGCGTGCTACTGACGCCTGGTGCACCCACGGCGACGGCATCAGGGACGACATCGTGAGTGTGCCAAGATTTTTCAAGGGAGGTGGATGTTCGCTCTGCGCGGTCGTGGTTTTCGCTAAGCGTGCTACTGACGCCTGGTGCACCCGCGGCGACGGCATCAGGGACGACATCGTGAGTGTGCCAAGATTTTTCAAGGGAGGTGGATGTTGGCTCTGCGCGGTCGTGGTTTTCGCTAAGCGTGCTACTGACGCTTGGTGCACCCACGGCGACGGCATCAGGGACGACATCGTGAGTGTGCCAAGATGTTTCAAGGGAGGTGGATGTTCGCTCTGCGCGGTCGTGGTTTTCGCTAAGCGTGCTACTGACGCCTGGTGCACCCGCGGCGACGGCATCAGGGACGACATCGTGAGTGTGCCAAGATTTTTCAAGGGAGGTGGATGTTCCCTGTGCGCGGTCGTGGTTTTCGCTAAGCGTGCTACTGACGCTTGGTGCACCCACGGCGACGGCATCAGGGACGACATCGTGAGTGTGCCAAGATTTTTCAAGGGAGGTGGATGTTCGCTCTGCGCGGTCGTGGTTTTCGCTAAGCGTGCTACTGACGCCTGGTGCACCCACGGCGACGGCATCAGGGACGACATCGTGAGTGTGCCAAGATTTTTCAAGGGAGGTGGATGTTCGCTCTGCGCGGTCGTGGTTTTCGCTAAGCGTGCTACTGACGCCTGGTGCACCCGCGGCGACGGCATCAGGGACGACATCGTAAGTGTGCCAAGATTTTTCAAGGGAGGTGGATGTTGGCTCTGCGCGGTCGTGGTTTTCGCTAAGCGTGCTACTGACGCTTGGTGCACCCACGGCGACGGCATCAGGGACGAAATCGTGAGTGTGCCAAGATTTTTCAAGGGAGGTGGATGTTGGCTCTGCGCGGTCGTGCTTTTCGCTAAGCGTGCTACTGACGCTTGGTGCACCCACGGCGACGGCATCAGGGACGACATCGTGAGTGTGCCAAGATTTTTCAAGGGAGGTGGATGTTCGCTCTGCGCGGTCGTGGTTTTCGCTAAGCGTGCTACTGACGCTTGGTGCACCCACGGCGACGGCATCAGGGACGACATCGTGAGTGTGCCAAGATTTTTCAAGGGAGGTGGATGTTCGCTTTGCGCGGTCGTGGTTTTCGCTAAGCGTGCTACTGACGCTTGGTGCACCCGCGGCGACGGCATCGGGGACGACATCGTGACTGTGCCCAAGATTTTTCAAGGGAGGTGGATGTTCGCTCTGCGCGGTCGTGGTTTTCGCTAAGCGTGCTACTGACGCTTGGTGCACCCGCGGCGACGGCATCGGGGACGACATCGTGACTGTGCCCAAGATTTTTCAAGGGAGGTGGATGTTGGCTCTGCGCGGTCGTGGTTTTCGCTAAGCGTGCTACTGACGCCTGGTGCACCCACGGCGATGGCATCAGGGACGACATCGTGAGTGTGCCAAGATTTTTCAAGGGAGGTGGATGTTCGCTTTGCGCGGTCGTGGTTTTCGCTAAGCGTGCTGCTGACGCTTGGTGCACCCGCGGCGACGGCATCGGGGACGACATCGTGACTGTGCCCAAGATTTTTCAAGGGAGGTGGATGTTCGCTCTGCGCGGTCGTGGTTTTCGCTAAGCGTGCTACTGACGCTTGGTGCACCCGCGGCGACGGCATCGGGGACGACATCGTGACTGTGCCCAAGATTTTTCAAGGGAGGTGGATGTTGGCTCTGCGCGGTCGTGGTTTTCGCTAAGCGTGCTACTGACGCCTGGTGCACCCACGGCGACGGCATCAGGGACGACATCGTGAGTGTGCCAAGATTTTTCAAGGGAGGTGGATGTTCGCTCTGCGCGGTCGTGGTTTTCGCTAAGCGTGCTACTGACGCCTGGTGCACCCGCGGCGACGGCATCAGGGACGACATCGTGAGTGTGCCAAGATTTTTCAAGGGAGGTGGATGTTGGCTCTGCGCGGTCGTGGTTTTCGCTAAGCGTGCTACTGACGCCTGGTGCACCCGCGGCGACGGCATCGGGGACGACATCGTGACTGTGCCCAAGATTTTTCAAGGTAGGTGGATGTTCGCTCTGCGCGGTCGTGGTTTTCGCTAAGCGTGCTACTGACGCCTGGTGCACCCACGGCGACGGCATCAGGGACGACATCGTGAGTGTGCCAAGATTTTTCAAGGGAGGTGGATGTTCGCTCTGCGCGGTCGTGGTTTTCGCTAAGCGTGCTACTGACGCCTGGTGCACCCGCGGCGACGGCATCAGGGACGACATCGTGAGTGTGCCAAGATTTTTCAAGGGAGGTGGATGTTGGCTCTGCGCGGTCGTGGTTTTCGCTAAGCGTGCTACTGACGCTTGGTGCACCCACGGCGACGGCATCAGGGACGACATCGTGAGTGTGCCAAGATGTTTCAAGGGAGGTGGATGTTCGCTCTGCGCGGTCGTGGTTTTCGCTAAGCGTGCTACTGACGCCTGGTGCACCCGCGGCGACGGCATCAGGGACGACATCGTGAGTGTGCCAAGATTTTTCAAGGGAGGTGGATGTTCCCTCTGCGCGGTCGTGGTTTTCGCTAAGCGTGCTACTGACGCCTGGTGCACCCACGGCGATGGCATCAGGGACGACATCGTGAGTGTGCCAAGATTTTTCAAGGGAGGTGGATGTTCGCTTTGCGCGGTCGTGGTTTTCGCTAAGCGTGCTGCTGACGCTTGGTGCACCCGCGGCGACGGCATCGGGGACGACATCGTGACTGTGCCCAAGATTTTTCAAGGGAGGTGGATGTTCGCTCTGCGCGGTCGTGGTTTTCGCTAAGCGTGCTACTGACGCTTGGTGCACCCGCGGCGACGGCATCGGGGACGACATCGTGACTGTGCCCAAGATTTTTCAAGGGAGGTGGATGTTGGCTCTGCGCGGTCGTGGTTTTCGCTAAGCGTGCTACTGACGCCTGGTGCACCCACGGCGACGGCATCAGGGACGACATCGTGAGTGTGCCAAGATTTTTCAAGGGAGGTGGATGTTCGCTCTGCGCGGTCGTGGTTTTCGCTAAGCGTGCTACTGACGCCTGGTGCACCCGCGGCGACGGCATCAGGGACGACATCGTGAGTGTGCCAAGATTTTTCAAGGGAGGTGGATGTTGGCTCTGCGCGGTCGTGGTTTTCGCTAAGCGTGCTACTGACGCTTGGTGCACCCACGGCGACGGCATCAGGGACGACATCGTGAGTGTGCCAAGATTTTTCAAGGGAGGTGGATGTTCGCTCTGCGCGGTCGTGGTTTTCGCTAAGCGTGCTACTGACGCCTGGTGCACCCGCGGCGACGGCATCAGGGACGACATCGTGAGTGTGCCAAGATTTTTCAAGGGAGGTGGATGTTGGCTCTGCGCGGTCGTGGTTTTCGCTAAGCGTGCTACTGACGCTTGGTGCACCCACGGCGACGGCATCAGGGACGACATCGTGAGTGTGCCAAGATTTTTCAAGGGAGGTGGATGTTCGCTCTGCGCGGTCGTGGTTTTCGCTAAGCGTGCTACTGACGCCTGGTGCACCCGCGGCGACGGCATCAGGGACGACATCGTGAGTGTGCCCAAGATTTTTCAAGGGAGGTGGATGTTCGCTCTGCGCGGTCGTGGTTTTCGCTAAGCGTGCTACTGACGCATGGTGCACCCGCGGCGACGGCATCAGGGACGACATCGTGAGTGTGCCCAAGATTTTTCAAGGGAGGTGGATGTTCGCTCTGCGCGGTCGTGGTTTTCGCTAAGCGTGCTACTGACGCCTGGTGCACCCGCGGCGACGGCATCGGGGACGACATCGTGACTGTGCCCAAGATTTTTCAAGGGAGGTGGATGTTCGCTCTGCGCGGTCGTGGTTTTCGCTAAGCGTGCTACTGACGCCTGGTGCACCCGCGGCGACGGCATCAGGGACGACATCGTGAGTGTGCCCAAGATTTTTCAAGGGAGGTGGATGTTCGCTCTGCGCGGTCGTGGTTTTCGCTAAGCGTGCTACTGACGCCTGGTGCACCCGCGGCGACGGCATCGGGGACGACATCGTGAGTGTGCCCAAGATTTTTCAAGGGAGGTGGATGTTCGCTCTGCGCGGTCGTGGTTTTCGCTAAGCGTGCTACTGACGCCTGGTGCACCCGCGGCGACGGCATCGGGGACGACATCGTGACTGTGCCCAAGATTTTTCAAGGGAGGTGGATGTTCGCTCTGCGCGGTTGTGGTTTTCGCTAAGCGTGCTACTGACGCCTGGTGCACCCGCGGCGACGGCATCGGGGACGACATCGTGAGTGTGCCCAAGATTTTTCAAGGGAGGTGGATGTTCGCTCTGCGCGGTTGTGGTTTTCGCTAAGCGTGCTACTGACGCCTGGTGCACCCGCGGCGACGGCATCGGGGACGACATCGTGACTGTGCCCAAGATTTTTCAAGGGAGGTGGATGTTCGCTCTGCGCGGTCGTGGTTTTCGCTAAGCGTGCTACTGACGCCTGGTGCACCCGCGGCGACGGCATCGGGGACGACATCGTGACTGTGCCCAAGATTTTTCAAGAGAGGTGGATGTTCGCTCTGCGCGGTTGTGGTTTTCGCTAAGCGTGCTACTGACGCCTGGTGCACCCGCGGCGACGGCATCAGGGACGACATCGTGAGTGTGCCCAAGATTTTTCAAGGGAGGTGGATGTTCGCTCTGCGCGGTCGTGGTTTTCGCTAAGCGTGCTACTGACGCCTGGTGCACCCGCGGCGACGGCATCAGGGACGACATCGTGAGTGTGCCCAAGATTTTTCAAGGGAGGTGGATGTTCGCTCTGCGCGGTCGTGGTTTTCGCTAAGCGTGCTACTGACGCCTGGTGCACCCGCGGCGACGGCATCGGGGACGACATCGTGAGTGTGCCCAAGATTTTTCAAGGAAGGTGGATTTTCGCTCTGCGCGGTCGTGGTTTTCGCTAAGCGTGCTACTGACGCCTGGTGCACCCGCGGCGACGGCATAAGGGACGACATCGTGAGTGTGCCCGGGAATTCTCTACGGCGGCGGATGTTCGCTCTGCGCGGTCGTGGTTTTCGCTAAGCGTGCTACTGACGCCTGGTGCACCCGCGGCGACGGCATCAGGGACGACATCGTGAGTGTGCCCAAGATTTTTCAAGGGAGGTGGATGTTCGCTCTGCGCGGTCGTGGTTTTCGCTAAGCGTGCTACTGACGCCTGGTGCACCCGCGGCGACGGCATCGGGGACGACATCGTGAGTGTGCCCAAGATTTTTCAAGGGAGGTGGATGTTCGCTCTGCGCGGTCGTGGTTTTCGCTAAGCGTGCTACTGACGCCTGGTGCACCCGCGGCGACGGCATCAGGGACGACATCGTGAGTGTGCCCAAGATTTTTCAAGGGAGGTGGATGTTCGCTCTGCGCGGTCGTGGTTTTCGCTAAGCGTGCTACTGACGCCTGGTGCACCCGCGGCGACGGCATCGGGGACGACATCGTGAGTGTGCCCAAGATTTTTCAAGGGAGGTGGATGTTCGCTCTGCGCGGTCGTGGTTTTCGCTAAGCGTGCTACTGACGCCTGGTGCACCCGCGGCGACGGCATCGGGGACGACATCGTGACTGTGCCCAAGATTTTTCAAGGGAGGTGGACGTTCGCTCTGCGCGGTTGTGGTTTTCGCTAAGCGTGCTACTGACGCCTGGTGCACCCGCGGCGACGGCATCGGGGACGACATCGTGAGTGTGCCCAAGATTTTTCAAGGGAGGTGGATGTTCGCTCTGCGCGGTTGTGGTTTTCGCTAAGCGTGCTACTGACGCCTGGTGCACCCGCGGCGACGGCATCGGGGACGACATCGTGACTGTGCCCAAGATTTTTCAAGGGAGGTGGATGTTCGCTCTGCGCGGTCGTGGTTTTCGCTAAGCGTGCTACTGACGCCTGGTGCACCCGCGGCGACGGCATCGGGGACGACATCGTGACTGTGCCCAAGATTTTTCAAGGGAGGTGGATGTTCGCTCTGCGCGGTTGTGGTTTTCGCTAAGCGTGCTACTGACGCCTGGTGCACCCGCGGCGACGGCATCAGGGACGACATCGTGAGTGTGCCCAAGATTTTTCAAGGGAGGTGGATGTTCGCTCTGCGCGGTCGTGGTTTTCGCTAAGCGTGCTACTGACGCCTGGTGCACCCGCGGCGACGGCATCAGGGACGACATCGTGAGTGTGCCCAAGATTTTTCAAGGGAGGTGGATGTTCCCTCTGCGCGGTCGTGGTTTCCGCTAAGCGTGCTACTGACGCCTGGTGCACCCGCGGCGACGGCATCGGGGACGACATCGTGAGTGTGCCCAAGATTTTTCAAGGGAGGTGGATGTTCGCTCTGCGCGGTCGTGGTTTTCGCTAAGCGTGCTACTGACGCCTGGTGCACCCGCGGCGACGGCATCAGGGACGACATCGTGAGTGTGCCCAAGATTTTTCAAGGGAGGTGGATGTTCGCTCTGCGCGGTCGTGGTTTTCGCTAAGCGTGCTACTGACGCCTGGTGCACCCGCGGCGACGGCATCGGGGACGACATCGTGAGTGTGCCCAAGATTTTTCAAGGGAGGTGGATGTTCGCTCTGCGCGGTCGTGGTTTTCGCTAAGCGTGCTACTGACGCCTGGTGCACCCGCGGCGACGGCATAAGGGACGACATCGTGAGTGTGCCCGGGAATTCTCTACGGCGGCGGATGTTCGCTCTGCGCGGTCGTGGTTTTCGCTAAGCGTGCTACTGACGCCTGGTGCACCCGCGGCGACGGCATCGGAGACGACATCGTGACTGTGCCCAAGATTTTTCAAGGGAGGTGGATGTTCGCTCTGCGCGGTCGTGGTTTTCGCTAAGCGTGCTACTGACGCCTGGTGCACCCGCGGCGACGGCATCGGGGACGACATCGTGACTGTGCCCAAGATTTTTCAAGGGAGGTGGATGTTCGCTCTGCGCGGTTGTGGTTTTCGCTAAGCGTGCTACTGACGCCTGGTGCACCCGCGGCGACGGCATCGGGGACGACATCGTGAGTGTGCCCAAGATTTTTCAAGGGAGGTGGATGTTCGCTCTGCGCGGTCGTGGTTTTCGCTAAGCGTGCTACTGACGCCTGGTGCACCCGCGGCGACGGCATCGGAGACGACATCGTGACTGTGCCCAAGATTTTTCAAGGGAGGTGGATGTTCGCTCTGCGCGGTCGTGGTTTTCGCTAAGCGTGCTACTGACGCCTGGTGCACCCGCGGCGACGGCATCGGGGACGACATCGTGACTGTGCCCAAGATTTTTCAAGGGAGGTGGATGTTCGCTCTGCGCGGTTGTGGTTTTCGCTAAGCGTGCTACTGACGCCTGGAGCACCCGCGGCGACGGCATCGGGGACGACATCGTGAGTGTGCCCAAGATTTTTCAAGGGAGGTGGATGTTCGCTCTGCGCGGTCGTGGTTTTCGCTAAGCGTGCTACTGACGCCTGGTGCACCCGCGGCGACGGCATCGGGGACGACATAGTGACTGTGCCCAAGATTTTTCAAGGGAGGTGGATGTTCGCTCTGCGCGGTCGTGGTTTTCGCTAAGCATGCTACTGACGCCTGGTGCACCCGCGGCGACGGCATCAGGGACGACATCGTGAGTGTGCCCAAGATTTTTCAAGGGAGGTGGATGTTCGCTCTGCGCGGTCGTGGTTTTCGCTAAGCGTGCTACTGACGCCTGGTGCACCCGCGGCGACGGCATCAGGGACGACATCGTGAGTGTGCCCAAGATTTTTCAAGGGAGGTGGATGTTCGCTCTGCGCGGTCGTGGTTTTCGCTAAGCGTGCTACTGACGCCTGGTGCACCCGCGGCGACGGCATCGGGGACGACATCGTGAGTGTGCCCAAGATTTTTCAAGGGAGGTGGATGTTCGCTCTGCGCGGTCGTGGTTTTCGCTAAGCGTGCTACTGACGCCTGGTGCACCCGCGGCGACGGCATCGGGGACGACATCGTGAGTGTGCCCAATATTTTTCAAGGGAGGTGGATGTTCGCTCTGCGCGGTCGTGGTTTTCGCTAAGCGTGCTACTGACGCCTGGTGCACCCGCGGCGACGGCATCAGGGACGACATCGTGAGTGTGCCCGGGAATTCTCTACGGCGGCGGATGTTCGCTCTGCGCGGTCGTGGTTTTCGCTAAGCGTGCTACTGACGCCTGGTGCACCCGCGGCGACGGCATCAGGGACGACATCGTGAGTGTGCCCAAGATTTTTCAAGGGAGGTGGATGTTCGCTCTGCGCGGTCGTGGTTTTCGCTAAGCGTGCTACTGACGCCTGGTGCACCCGCGGCGACGGCATCGGGGACGACATCGTGAGTGTGCCCAAGATTTTTCAAGGGAGGTGGATGTTCGCTCTGCGCGGTCGTGGTTTTCGCTAAGCGTGCTACTGACGCCTGGTGCACCCGCGGCGACGGCATCAGGGACGACATCGTGAGTGTGCCCAAGATTTTTCAAGGGAGGTGGATGTTCGCTCTGCGCGGTCGTGGTTTTCGCTAAGCGTGCTACTGACGCATGGTGCACCCGCGGCGACGGCATCAGGGACGACATCGTGAGTGTGCCCAAGATTTTTCAAGGGAGGTGGATGTTCGCTCTGCGCGGTCGTGGTTTTCGCTAAGCGTGCTACTGACGCCTGGTGCACCCGCGGCGACGGCATCGGGGACGACATCGTGACTGTGCCCAAGATTTTTCAAGGGAGGTGGATGTTCGCTCTGCGCGGTCGTGGTTTTCGCTAAGCGTGCTACTGACGCCTGGTGCACCCGCGGCGACGGCATCAGGGACGACATCGTGAGTGTGCCCAAGATTTTTCAAGGGAGGTGGATGTTCGCTCTGCGCGGTCGTGGTTTTCGCTAAGCGTGCTACTGACGCCTGGTGCACCCGCGGCGACGGCATCGGGGACGACATCGTGAGTGTGCCCAAGATTTTTCAAGGGAGGTGGATGTTCGCTCTGCGCGGTCGTGGTTTTCGCTAAGCGTGCTACTGACGCCTGGTGCACCCGCGGCGACGGCATCGGGGACGACATCGTGACTGTGCCCAAGATTTTTCAAGGGAGGTGGATGTTCGCTCTGCGCGGTTGTGGTTTTCGCTAAGCGTGCTACTGACGCCTGGTGCACCCGCGGCGACGGCATCGGGGACGACATCGTGAGTGTGCCCAAGATTTTTCAAGGGAGGTGGATGTTCGCTCTGCGCGGTTGTGGTTTTCGCTAAGCGTGCTACTGACGCCTGGTGCACCCGCGGCGACGGCATCGGGGACGACATCGTGACTGTGCCCAAGATTTTTCAAGGGAGGTGGATGTTCGCTCTGCGCGGTCGTGGTTTTCGCTAAGCGTGCTACTGACGCCTGGTGCACCCGCGGCGACGGCATCAGGAACGACATCGTGAGTGTGCCAAGATTTTTCAAGGGAGGTGGATGTTCCCTCTGCGCGGTCGTGGTTTTCGCTAAGCGTGCTACTGACGCTTGGTGCACCCACGGCGACGGCATCAGGGACGACATCGTGAGTGTGCCAAGATTTTTCAAGGGAGGTGGATGTTCGCTCTGCGCGGTCGTGGTTTTCGCTAAGCGTGCTACTGACGCCTGGTGCACCCACGGCGACGGCATCAGGGACGACATCGTGAGTGTGCCAAGATTTTTCAAGGGAGGTGGATGTTCGCTCTGCGCGGTCGTGGTTTTCGCTAAGCGTGCTACTGACGCCTGGTGCACCCGCGGCGACGGCATCAGGGACGACATCGTGAGTGTGCCAAGATTTTTCAAGGGAGGTGGATGTTGGCTCTGCGCGGTCGTGGTTTTCGCTAAGCGTGCTACTGACGCTTGGTGCACCCACGGCGACGGCATCAGGGACGAAATCGTGAGTGTGCCAAGATTTTTCAAGGGAGGTGGATGTTGGCTCTGCGCGGTCGTGCTTTTCGCTAAGCGTGCTACTGACGCTTGGTGCACCCACGGCGACGGCATCAGGGACGACATCGTGAGTGTGCCAAGATTTTTCAAGGGAGGTGGATGTTCGCTCTGCGCGGTCGTGGTTTTCGCTAAGCGTGCTACTGACGCTTGGTGCACCCACGGCGACGGCATCAGGGACGACATCGTGAGTGTGCCAAGATTTTTCAAGGGAGGTGGATGTTCGCTTTGCGCGGTCGTGGTTTTCGCTAAGCGTGCTACTGACGCTTGGTGCACCCGCGGCGACGGCATCGGGGACGACATCGTGACTGTGCCCAAGATTTTTCAAGGGAGGTGGATGTTCGCTCTGCGCGGTCGTGGTTTTCGCTAAGCGTGCTACTGACGCTTGGTGCACCCGCGGCGACGGCATCGGGGACGACATCGTGACTGTGCCCAAGATTTTTCAAGGGAGGTGGATGTTGGCTCTGCGCGGTCGTGGTTTTCGCTAAGCGTGCTACTGACGCCTGGTGCACCCACGGCGACGGCATCAGGGACGACATCGTGAGTGTGCCAAGATTTTTCAAGGGAGGTGGATGTTCGCTTTGCGCGGTCGTGGTTTTCGCTAAGCGTGCTACTGACGCTTGGTGCACCCGCGGCGACGGCATCGGGGACGACATCGTGACTGTGCCCAAGATTTTTCAAGGGAGGTGGATGTTCGCTCTGCGCGGTCGTGGTTTTCGCTAAGCGTGCTACTGACGCTTGGTGCACCCGCGGCGACGGCATCGGGGACGACATCGTGACTGTGCCCAAGATTTTTCAAGGGAGGTGGATGTTGGCTCTGCGCGGTCGTGGTTTTCGCTAAGCGTGCTACTGACGCCTGGTGCACCCGCGGCGACGGCATCAGGGACGACATCGTGAGTGTGCCCGGGATTTCTCTACGGCGGCGGATGTTCGCTCCGCGCGGTTGTGGTTTTCGCTAAGCGTGCTACTGACGCCTGGTGCACCCGCGGCGACGGCATCAGGGACGACATCGTGAGTGTGCCCGGGATTTCTCTACGGCGGCGGATGTTCGCTCCGCGCGGTTGTGGTTTTCGCTAAGCGTGCTACTGACGCCTGGTGCACCCGCGGCGACGGCATCAGGGACGACATCGCGAGTGTGCCCAAGATTTTTCAAGGGACGCGGATGTTCGCTCCGCGCCGTCATGGTTTTCGCTAAGCGTGCTACTGATGCCTGGTGCACCCGCGGCGACGGCATCAGGGACGACATCGTGAGTGTGCCCGGGATTTCTCTACGGCGGCGGATGTTCGGTCTGCGCGGTTGTGGTTTTCGCTAAGCGTGCTACTGACGCCTGGTGCACCCGCGGCGACGGCATCAGGGACGACATCGTGAGTGTGCCCGGGATTTCTCTACGGCGGCGGATGTTCGGTCTGCGCGGTTGTGGTTTTCGCTAAGCGTGCTACTGACGCCTGGTGCACCCGCGGCGACGGTATCAGGGACGACATCGTGAGTGTGCCCAAGATTTTTCAAGGGAGGTGGATGTTCGCTCCGCGCGGTTGTGGTTTTCGCTAAGCGTGCTACTGACGCCTGGTGCACCCGCGGCGACGGCATCAGGGACGACATCGTGTGTGTGCCCGGGATTTCTATACGGCGGCGGATGTTCGCTCCGCGCGGTCGTGGTTTTCGCTAAGCGTGCTACTGACGCCTGGTGCACCCGCGGCGACGGCATCAGGGACGACATCGTGAGTGTGCCCAAGATTTTTCAAGGGAGGTGGATGTTCGCTCCGCGCTTTTGTGGTTTTCGCTAAGCGTGCTACTGACGCCTGGTGCACCCGCGGCGACGGTATCAGGGACGACATCGTGAGTGTGCCCAAGATTTTTCAAGGGAGGTGGATGTTCGCTCCGCGCGGTTGTGGTTTTCGCTAAGCGTGCTACTGACGCCTGGTGCACCCGCGGCGACGGCATCAGGGACGACATCGTGTGTGTGCCCGGGATTTCTTTACGGCGGCGGATGTTCGCTCCGCGCGGTCGTGGTTTTCGCTAAGCGTGCTACTGACGCCTGGTGCACCCGCGGCGACGGCATCAGGGACGACATCGTATGTGTGCCCGGAATTTCTCTACGGCGGCGGATGTTCGCTCTGCGCGGTCGTGGTTTTCGCTAAGCGTGCTACTGACGCCAGGTGCACCCGCGGCGACGGCATCAGGGACGACATCGTGAGTGTGCCCGGGATTTCTCTACGGCGGCGGATGTTCGCTCCGCGCAGTTGTGGTTTTCGCTAAGCGTGCTACTGACGCCTGGTGCACCCGCGGCGACGGCATCAGGGACGACATCGTGAGTGTGCCCGGGATTTCTCTACGGCGGCGGATGTTCGCTCCGCGCGGTCGTGGTTTTCGCTAAGCGTGCTACTGACGCCTGGTGCACCCGCGGCGACGGCATCAGGGACGACATCGTGTGTGTGCCCGGGATTTCTCTACGGCGGCGGATGTTCGCTCCGCGCGGTCGTGGTTTTCGCTAAGCGTGCTACTGACGCCTGGTGCACCCGCGGCGACGGCATCAGGGACGACATCGTATGTGTGCCCGGAATTTCTCTACGGCGGCGGATGTTCGCTCTGCGCGGTCGTGGTTTTCGCTAAGCGTGCTACTGATGCCTGGTGCACCCGCGGCGACGGCATCAGGGACGACATCGTGAGTGTGCCCGGGATTTCTCTACGGCGGCGGATGTTCGCTCCGCGCGGTTGTGGTTTTCGCTAAGCGTGCTACTGACGCCTGGTGCACCCGCGGCGACGGCATCAGGGACGACATCGTGAGTGTGCCCGGGATTTCTCTACGGCGGCGGATGTTCGCTCCGCGCGGTTGTGGTTTTCGCTAAGCGTGCTACTGACGCCTGGTGCACACGCGGCGACGGCATCAGGGACGACATCGCGAGTGTGCCCAAGATTTTTCAAGGGACGCGGATGTTCGCTCCGCGCCGTCATGGTTTTCGCTAAGCGTGCTACTGATGCCTGGTGCACCCGCGGCGACGGCATCAGGGACGACATCGTGAGTTTGCCCGGGATTTCTCTACGGCGGCGGATGTTCGGTCTGCGCGGTTGTGGTTTTCGCTAAGCGTGCTACTGACGCCTGGTGCACCCGCGGCGACGGCATCAGGGACGACATCGTGAGTGTGCCCGGGATTTCTCTACGGCGGCGGATGTTCGGTCTGCGCGGTTGTGGTTTTCGCTAAGCGTGCTACTGACGCCTGGTGCACCCGCGGCGACGGTATCAGGGACGACATCGTGAGTGTGCCCAAGATTTTTCAAGGGAGGTGGATGTTCGCTCCGCGCGGTTGTGGTTTTCGCTAAGCGTGCTACTGACGCCTGGTGCACCCGCGGCGACGGCATCAGGGACGACATCGTGAGTGTGCCCGGGATTTCTCTACGGCGGCGGATGTTCGCTCCGCGCGGTTGTGGTTTTCGCTAAGCGTGCTACTGACGCCTGGTGCACCCGCGGCGACGGCATCAGGGACGACATCGCGAGTGTGCCCAAGATTTTTCAAGGGACGCGGATGTTCGCTCCGCGCCGTCATGGTTTTCGCTAAGCGTGCTACTGACGCCTGGTGCACCCGCGGCGACGGCATCAGGGACGACATCGTGAGTGTGCCCGGGATTTCTCTACGGCGGCGGATGTTCGGTCTGCGCGGTTGTGGTTTTCGCTAAGCGTGCTACTGACGCCTGGTGCACCCGCGGCGACGGTATCAGGGACGACATCGTGAGTGTGCCCAAGATTTTTCAAGGGAGGTGGATGTTCGCTCCGCGCGGTTGTGGTTTTCGCTAAGCGTGCTACTGACGCCTGGTGCACCCGCGGCGACGGCATCAGGGACGACATCGTGTGTGTGCCCGGGATTTCTCTACGGCGGCGGATGTTCGCTCCGCGCGGTCGTGGTTTTCGCTAAGCGTGCTACTGACGCCTGGTGCACCCGCGGCGACGGCATCAGGGACGACATCGTGAGTGTGCCCGGGATTTCTCTACGGCGGCGGATGTTCGCTCTGCGCGGTTGTGGTTTTCGCTAAGCGTGCTACTGACGCCTGGTGCACCCGCGGCGACGGCATCAGGGACGACATCGTGAGTGTGCCCAAGATTTTTCAAGGGAGGTGGATGTTCGCTCCGCGCTTTTGTGGTTTTCGCTAAGCGTGCTACTGACGCCTGGTGCACCCGCGGCGACGGCATCAGGGACGACATCGTGAGTGTGCCCGGAATTTCTCTATGGCGGCGGATGTTCGCTCTGCGCGGTCGTGGTTTTCGCTAAGCGTGCTACTGACGCCTGGTGCACCCGCGGCGACGGCATCAGGGACGACATCGTAAGTGTGCCCGGGATTTCTCTACGGCGGCGGATGTTCGCTCTGCGCGGTCGTGGTTTTCGCTAAGCGTGCTACTGACGCCTGGTGCACCCGCGGCGACGGCATCAGGGGCGACATCGTGAGTGTGCCCAAGATTTTTTAAGGGAGGTGGATGTTCGCTCCGCGCGGTTGTGGTTTTCGCTAAGCGTGCTACTGACGCCTGGTGCACCCGCGGCGACGGCATCAGGGACGACATCGTGAGTGTGCCCGGGATTTCTCTACGGCGGCGGATGTTCGCTCTGCGGGGTCGTGGTTTTCGCTAAGCGTGCTACTGACGCCTGGTGCACCCGCGGCGACGGCATCAGGGACGACATCGCGAGTGTGCCCAAGATTTTTCAAGGGACGCGGATATTCGCTCCGCGCCGTCATGGTTTTCGCTAAGCGTGCTACTGACGCCTGGTGCACCCGCGGCGACGGCATCAGGGACGACATCGTGAGTGTGCCCAAGATTTTTCAAGGGAGGTGGATGTTCGCTCCGCGCGGTTGTGGTTTTCGCTAAGCGTGCTACTGACGCCTGGTGCACCCGCGGCGACGGCATCAGGGACGACATCGTGAGTGTGCCCGGGATTTCTCTACGGCGGCGGATGTTCGCTCTGCGCGGTCGTGGTTTTCGCTAAGCGTGCTACTGACGCCTAGTGCACCCGCGGCGACGGCATCAGGGACGACATCGTGAGTGTGCCCGGGATTTCTCTACGGCGGCGGATGTTCGCTCCGCGCGGTCGTGGTTTTCGCTAAGCGTGCTACTGACGCCTGGTGCACCCGCGGCGACGGCATCAGGGGCGACATCGTGAGTGTGCCCGGGATTTCTCTACGGCGGCGGATGTTCGCTCCGCGCGGTCGTGGTTTTCGCTAAGCGTGCTACTGACGCCTGGTGCACCCGCGGCGACGGCATCAGGGACGACATCGTGAGTGTGCCCGGGATTTCTCTACGGCGGCGGATGTTCGCTCCGCGCGGTTGTGGTTTTCGCTAAGCGTGCTACTGACGCCTGGTGCACCCGCGGCGACGGCATCAGGGACGACATCGTGAGTGTGCCCGCGATTTCTCTACGGCGGCGGATGTTCGCTCCGCGCGGTCGTGGTTTTCGGTAAGCGTGCTACTGACGCCTGGTGCACCCGCGGCGACGGCATCAGGGACGACATCGTGAGTGTGCCTGGGATTTCTCTACGGCGGCGGATGTTCGCTCCGCGCGGTTGTGGTTTTCGCTAAGCGTGCTACTGATGCCTGGTGCACCCGCGGTGACGGCATCAGGGACGACATCGTGAGTGTGCCCGGGATTTCTCTACGGCGGCGGATGTTCGCTCCGCGCGGTTGTGGTTTTCGCTAAGCGTGCTACTGACGCCTGGTGCACCCGCGGCGACGGCATCAGGGACGACATCGTGAGTGCGCCCGGGATTTCTCTACGGCGGCGGATGTTCGCTCCGCGCGGTCGTGGTTTTCGCTAAGCGTGCTACTGACGCCTGGTGCACCCGCGGCGACGGCATCAGGGGCGACATCGTGAGTGTGCCCGGGATTTCTCTACGGCGGCGGATGTTCGCTCCGCGCGGTCGTGGTTTTCGCTAAGCGTGCTACTGACGCCTGGTGCACCCGCGGCGACGGCATCAGGGACGACATCGTGAGTGTGCCCGGGATTTCTCTACGGCGGCGGATGTTCGCTCCGCGCGGTCGTGGTTTTCGCTAAGCGTGCTACTGACGCCTGGTGCACCCGCGGCGACGGCATCAGGGGCGACATCGTGAGTGTGCCTGGGATTTCTCTACGGCGGCGGATGTTCGCTCCGCGCGGTTGTGGTTTTCGCTAAGCGTGCTACTGATGCCTGGTGCACCCGCGGTGACGGCATCAGGGACGACATCGTGAGTGTGCCCGGGATTTCTCTACGGCGGCGGATGTTCGCTCCGCGCGGTTGTGGTTTTCGCTAAGCGTGCTACTGACGCCTGGTGCACCCGCGGCGACGGCATCAGGGGCGACATCGTGAGTGTGCCCGGGATTTCTCTACGGCGGCGGATGTTCGCTCCGCGCGGTCGTGGTTTTCGCTAAGCGTGCTACTGACGCCTGGTGCACCCGCGGCGACGGCATCAGGGACGACATCGTGAGTGTGCCCGGGATTTCTCTACGGCGGCGGATGTTCGCTCCGCGCGGTTGTGGTTTTCGCTAAGCGTGCTACTGACGCCTGGTGCACCCGCGGCGACGGCATCAGGGACGACATCGTGAGTGTGCCCGCGATTTCTCTACGGCGGCGGATGTTCGCTCCGCGCGGTCGTGGTTTTCGGTAAGCGTGCTACTGACGCCTGGTGCACCCGCGGCGACGGCATCAGGGACGACATCGTGAGTGTGCCTGGGATTTCTCTACGGCGGCGGATGTTCGCTCCGCGCGGTTGTGGTTTTCGCTAAGCGTGCTACTGATGCCTGGTGCACCCGCGGCGACTGCATCAGGGACGACATCGTGAGTGTGCCCGGGATTTCTCTACGGCGGCGGATGTTCGCTCCGCGCGGTTGTGGTTTTCGCTAACCGTGCTACTGACGCCTGGTGCACCCGCGGCGACGGCATCAGGGACGACATCGTGAGTGCGCCCGGGATTTCTCTACGGCGGCGGATGTTCGCTCCGCGCGGTCGTGGTTTTCGCTAAGCGTGCTACTGACGCCTGGTGCACCCGCGGCGACGGCATCAGGGACGACATCGTGAGTGTGCCCGGGATTTCTCTACGGCGGCGGATGTTCGCTCCGCGCGGTCGTGGTTTTCGCTAAGCGTGCTACTGACGCCTGGTGCACCCGCGGCGACGGCATCAGGGACGACATCGTGAGTGTGCCCGGGATTTCTTCACGGCGGCGGATGTTCGCTCCGCGCGGTTGTGGTTTTCGCTAAGCGTGCTACTGACGCCTGGTGCACCCGCGGCGACGGCATCAGGGACGACATCGTGAGTGTGCCCGGGATTTCTCTACGGCGGCGGATGTTCGCTCCGCGCGGTCGTGGTTTTCGCTAAGCGTGCTACTGACGCCTGGTGCACCCGCGGCGACGGCATCAGGGACGACATCGCGAGTGTGCCCGGGATTTCTCTACGGCGGCGGATGTTCGCTCCGCGCGGTTGTGGTTTTCGCTAAGCGTGCTACTGACGCCTGGTGCACCCGCGGCGACGGCATCAGCGACGACATCGTGAGTGTGCCCGGGATTTCTCTACGGCGGCGGAAGTTCGCTCCGCGCGGTTGTGGTTTTCGCTAAGCGTGCTACTGACGCCTGGTGCACCCGCGGCAACGGCATCAGGGACGACATCGTGAGTGTGCCCGGGATTTCTCTACGGCGGCGGATGTTCGCTCCGCGCGGTTGTGGTTTTCGCTAAGCGTGCTACTGACGCCTGGTGCACCCGCGGCGACGGCATCAGGGACGACATCGTGAGTGTGCCCGGGATTTCTCTACGGCGGCGGATGTTCGCACCGCGCGGTTGTGGTTTTCGCTAAGCGTGCTACTGACGCCTGGTGCACCCGCGGCAACGGCATCAGGGACGACATCGTGAGTGTGCCCGGGATTTCTCTACGGCGGCGGATGTTCGCTCCACGCGGTTGTGGTTTTCGCTAAGGGTGCTACTGACGCCTGGTGCACCCGCGGCGACGGCATCAGGGACGACATCGTGAGTGTGCCCCGGATTTCTCTACGGCGGCGGAAGTTCGCTCCGCGCGGTTGTGGTTTTCGCTAAGCGTGCTACTGACGCCTGGTGCACCCGCGGCAACGGCATCAGGGACGACATCGTGAGTGTGCCCGGGATTTCTCTACGGCGGCGGATGTTCGCTCCGCGCGGTTGTGGTTTTCGCTAAGCGTGCTACTGACGCCTGGTGCACCCGCGGCGACGGCATCAGGGACGACATCGTGAGTGTGCCCGGGATTTCTCTACGGCGGCGGATGTTTGCTCCGCGCGGTTGTGGTTTTCGCTACGCGTGCTACTGACGCCTGGTGCACCCGCGGCGACGGCATCAGGGACGACATCGTGAGTGTGCCCGGGATTTCTCTACGGCGGCGGATGTTCGCTCCGCGCGGTTGTGGTTTTCGCTAAGCGTGCTACTGACGCCTGGTGCACCCGCGGCAACGGCATCAGGGACGACATCGTGAGTGTGCCCGGGATTTCTCTACGGCGGCGGATGTTCGCTCCGCGCGGTTGTGGTTTTCGCTAAGCGTGCTACTGACGCCTGGTGCACCCGCGGCGACGGCATCAGGGACGACATCGTGAGTGTGCCCGGGATTTCTCTACGGCGGCGGATGTTCGCTCCGCGCGGTTGTGGTTTTCGCTAAGCGTGCTACTGACGCCTGGTGCACCCGCGGCGACGGCATCAGGGACGACATCGTGAGTGTGCCCGGGATTTCTCTACGGCGGCGGATGTTCGCTCCGCGCGGTTGTGGTTTTCGCTAAGCGTGCTACTGACGCCTGGTGCGCCCGCGGCAACGGCATCAGGGACGACATCGTGAGTGTGCCCGGGATTTCTCTACGGCGGCGGATGTTCGCTCCGCGCAGTTGTGGTTTTCGCTAAGCGTGCTACTGACGCCTGGTGCACCCGCGGCGACGGCATCAGCGACGACATCGTGAGTGTGCCCGGGATTTCTCTACGGCGGCGGAAGTTCGCTCCGCGCGGTTGTGGTTTTCGCTAAGCGTGCTACTGACGCCTGGTGCACCCGCGGCAACGGCATCAGGGACGACATCGTGAGTGTGCCCGGGATTTCTCTACGGCGGCGGATGTTCGCTCCGCGCGGTCGTGGTTTTCGCTAAGCGTGCTACTGACGCCTGGTGCACCCGCGGCGACGGCATCAGGGACGACATCGTGAGTGTGCCCGGGATTTCTCTACGGCGGCGGATGTTCGCTCCGCGCGGTCGTGGTTTTCGCTAAGCGTGCTACTGACGCCTGGTGCACCCGCGGCGACGGCATCAGGGTCGACATCGTGAGTGTGCCCGGGATTTCTCTACGGCGGCGGATGTTCGCTCCGCGCGGTCGTGGTTTTCGCTAAGCGTGCTACTGACGCCTGGTGCACCCGTGGCGACGGCATCAGGGACGACATCGTGAGTGTGCCCGGGATTTCTCTACGGCGGCGGATGTTCGCTCCGCGCGGTCGTGGTTTTCGCTAAGCGTGCTACTGACGCCTGGTGCACCCGCGGCGACGGCATCAGCGACGACATCGTGAGTGTGCCCGGGATTTCTCTACGGCGGCGGATGTTCGCTCCGCGCGGTTGTGGTTTTCGCTAAGCGTGCTACTGACGCCTGGAGCACCCGCGGCGACGGCATCGGGGACGACATCGTGAGTGTGCCCGGGATTTCTCTACGGCGGCGGATGTTCGCTCCGCGCGGTCGTGGTTTTCGCTAAGCGTGCTACTGACGCCTGGTGCACCCGCGGCGACGGCATCAGGGAAGACATCGTGAGTGTGCCCGGGATTTCTCTACGGCGGCGGATGTTCGCTCCGCGCGGTCGTGGTTTTCGCTAAGCGTGCTACTGACGCCTGGTGCACCCGCGGCGACGGCATCAGGGACGACATCGTGAGTGTGCCCGGGATTTCTCTACGGCGGCGGATGTTCGCTCCGCGCGGTCGTGGTTTTCGCTAAGCGTGCTACTGACGCCTGGTGCACCCGCGGCGACGGCATCAGCGACGACATCGTGAGTGTGCCCGGGATTTCTCTACGGCGGCGGAAGTTCGCTCCGCGCGGTTGTGGTTTTCGCTAAGCGTGCTACTGACGCCTGGTGCACCCGCGGCAACGGCATCAGGGACGACATCGTGAGTGTGCCCGGGATTTCTCTACGGCGGCGGATGTTCGCTCCGCGCGGTTGTGGTTTTCGCTAAGCGTGCTACTGACGCCTGGTGCACCCGCGGCCACGGCATCTGGGACGACATCGTGAGTGTGCCCGGGATTTCTCTACGGCGGCGGATGTTCGCTCCGCGCGGTCGTGGTTTTCGCTAAGCGTGCTACTGACGCCTGGTGCACCCGCGGCGACGGCATCAGCGACGACATCGTGGGTGTGCCCGGGATTTCTCTACGGCGGCGGAAGTTCGCTCCGCGCGGTTGTGGTTTTCGCTAAGCGTGCTACTGACGCCTGGTGCACCCGCGGCAACGGCATCAGGGACGACATCGTGAGTGTGCCCGGGATTTCTCTACGGCGGCGGATGTTCGCTCCGCGCGGTTGTGGTTTTCGCTAAGCGTGCTACTGACGCCTGGTGCACCCGCGGCGACGGCATCAGGGACGACATCGTGAGTGTGCCCGGGATTTCTCTACGGCGGCGAATGTTCGCTCCGCGCGGTCGTGGTTTTCGCTAAGCGTGCTACTGACGCCTGGTGCACCCGCGGCGACAGCATCAGGGACGACATCGTGAGTGTGCCCGGGATTTCTCTACGGCGGCGGATGTTCGCTCCGCGCGGTTGTGGTTTTCGCTAAGCGTGCTACTGACGCCTGGTGCACCCGCGGCGACGGCATCAGGGACGACATCGCGAGTGTGCCCAAGATTTTTCAAGGGACGCGGATGTTCGCTCCGCGCGGTTGTGGTTTTTGCTAAGCGTGCTACTGACGCCTGGTGCACCCGCGGCGACGGCATCAGGGACGACATCGCGAGTGTGCCCAAGATTTTTCAAGGGACGCGGATGTTCGCTCCGCGCGGTTGTGGTTTTTGCTAAGCGTGCTACTGACACCTGGTGCACCCGCGGCGACGGCATCAGGGACGACATCGCGAGTGTGCCCAAGATTTTTCAAGGGACGCGGATGTTCGCTCCGCGCCGTCATGTTTTCGCTAAGCGTGCTACTGACGCCTGGTGCACCCGCGGCGACGGCATCAGGGACGACATCGTGTGTGTGCCCGGGATTTCTCTACGGCGGCGGATGTTCGCTCTGCGCGGTTGTGGTTTTCGCTAAGCGTGCTACTGACGCCTGGTGCACCCGCGGCGACGGCATCAGGGACGACATCGTGAGTGTGCCCAAGAGTTTTCAAGGGAGGTGGATGTTCGCTCCGCGCGGTTGTGGTTTTCGCTAAGCGTGCTACTGACGCCTGGTGCACCCGCGGCGACGGCATCAGGGACGACATCGTGAGTGTGCCCGGAATTTCTCTACGGCGGCGGATGTTCGCTCTGCGCGGTCGTGGTTTTCGCTAAGCGTGCTACTGACGCCTGGTGCACCCGTGGCGACGGCATCAGGGACGACATCGTGAGTGTGCCCGGGATTTCTCTACGGCGGCGGATGTTCGCTCCGCGCGGTTGTGGTTTTCGCTAAGCGTGCTACTGACGCCTGGTGCACCCGCGGCGACGGCATCAGGGACGACATCGTGAGTGTGCCCGGGATTTCTCTACGGCGGCGGATGTTCGCTCCGCGCGGTCGTGGTTTTCGCTAAGCGTGCTACTGACGCCTGGTGCACCCGCGGCGACGGCATCAGGGACGACATCGTGAGTGTGCCCGGGATTTCTCTACGGCGGCGGATGTTCGCTCCGCGCGGTCGTGGTTTTCGCTAAGCGTGCTACTGACGCCTGGTGCACCCGCGGCGATGGCATCAGGGACGACATCGGGAGTGTGCCCGGGATTTCTCTACGGCGGCGGATGTTCGCTCCGCGCGGTCGTGGTTTTCGCTAAGCGTGCTACTGACGCCTGGTGCACCCGCGGCGACGGCATCAGGGACGACATCGTGAGTGTGCCCGGGATTTCTCTACGGCGGCGGATGTTCGCTCCGCGCGGTCGTGGTTTTCGCTAAGCGTGCTACTGACGCCTGGTGCACCCGCGGCGACGGCATCAGGGACGACATCGTGAGTGTGCCCGGGATTTCTCTACGGCGGCGGATGTTCGCTCCGCGCGGTCGTGGTTTTCGCTAAGCGTGCTACTGACGCCTGGTGCACCCGCGGCGACGGCATCAGCGACGACATCGTGAGTGTGCCCGGGATTTCTCTACGGCGGCGGAAGTTCGCTCCGCGCGGTTGTGGTTTTCGCTAAGCGTGCTACTGACGCCTGGTGCACCCGCGGCAACGGCATCAGGGACGACATCGTGAGTGTGCCCGGGATTTCTCTACGGCGGCGGATGTTCGCTCCGCGCGGTTGTGGTTTTCGCTAAGCGTGCTACTGACGCCTGGTGCACCCGCGGCGACGGCATCAGGGACGACATCGTGAGTGTGCCCGGGATTTCTCTACGGCGGCGAATGTTCGCTCCGCGCGGTCGTGGTTTTCGCTAAGCGTGCTACTGACGCCTGGTGCACCCGCGGCGACAGCATCAGGGACGACATCGTGAGTGTGCCCGGGATTTCTCTACGGCGGCGGATGTTCGCTCCGCGCGGTTGTGGTTTTCGCTAAGCGTGCTACTGACGCCTGTTGCACCCGCGGTGACGGCATCAGGGACGACATCGCGAGTGTGCCCAAGATTTTTCAAGGGACGCGGATGTTCGCTCCGCGCGGTTGTGGTTTTTGCTAAGCGTGCTACTGACGCCTGGTGCACTCGCGGCGACGGCATCAGGGACGACATCGCGAGTGTGCCCAAGATTTTTCAAGGGACGCGGATGTTCGCTCCGCGCGGTTGTGGTTTTTGCTAAGCGTGCTACTGACACCTGGTGCACCCGCGGCGACGGCATCAGGGACGACATCGCGAGTGTGCCCAAGATTTTTCAAGGGACGCGGATGTTCGCTCCGCGCCGTCATGTTTTCGCTAAGCGTGCTACTGACGCCTGGTGCACCCGCGGCGACGGCATCAGGGACGACATCGTGTGTGTGCCCGGGATTTCTCTACGGCGGCGGATGTTCGCTCTGCGCGGTTGTGGTTTTCGCTAAGCGTGCTACTGACGCCTGGTGCACCCGCGGCGACGGCATCAGGGACGACATCGTGAGTGTGCCCAAGAGTTTTCAAGGGAGGTGGATGTTCGCTCCGCGCGGTTGTGGTTTTCGCTAAGCGTGCTACTGACGCCTGGTGCACCTGCGGCGACGGCATCAGGGACGACATCGTGAGTGTGCCCGGAATTTCTCTACGGCGGCGGATGTTCGCTCTGCGCGGTCGTGGTTTTCGCTAAGCGTGCTACTGACGCCTGGTGCACCCGCGGCGACGGCATCAGGGACGACATCGTGAGTGTGCCCGGGATTTCTCTACGGCGGCGGATGTTCGCTCCGCGCGGTTGTGGTTTTCGCTAAGCGTGCTACTGACGCCTGGTGCACCCGCGGCGACGGCATCAGTAACGACATCGTGAGTGTGCCCGGGATTTCTCTACGGCGGCGGATGTTCGCTCCGCGCGGTTGTGGTTTTCGCTAAGCGTGCTACTGACGCCTGGTGCACCCGCGGCGACGGCATCAGGGACGACATCGCGAGTGTGCCCAAGATTTTTCAAGGGACGCGGATGTTCGCTCCGCGCCGTCATGGTTTTCCCTAAGCGTGCTACTGACGCCTGGTGCACCCGCGGCGACGGCATCAGGGACGACATCGTGAGTGTGCCCGGGATTTCTCTACGGCGGCGGAAGTTCGCTCCGCTCGGTTGTGGTTTTCGCTAAGCGTGCTACTGACGCCTGGTGCACCCGCGGCAACGGCATCAGGGACGACATCGTGAGTGTGCCCGGGATTTCTCTACGGCGGCGGATGTTCGCTCCGCGCGGTTGTGGTTTTCGCTAAGCGTGCTACTGACGCCTGGTGCACCCGCGGCGACGGCATCAGGGACGACATCGTGAGTGTGCCCGGGATTTCTCTACGGCGGCGGATGTTCGCTCCGCGCGGTCGTGGTTTTCGCTAAGCGTGCTACTGACGCCTGGTGCACCCGCGGCGACGGCATCAGCGACGAAATCGTGAGTGTGCCCGGGATTTCTCTACGGCGGCGGAAGTTCGCTCCGCGCGGTTGTGGTTTTCGCTAAGCGTGCTACTGACGCCTGGTGCACCCGCGGCAACGGCATCAGGGACGACATCGTGAGTGTGCCCGGGATTTCTCTACGGCGGCGGATGTTCGCTCCGCGCGGTTGTGGTTTTCGCTAAGCGTGCTACTGACGCCTGGTGCACCCGCGGCGACGGCATCAGGGACGACATCGTGAGTGTGCCCGGGATTTCTCTACGGCGGCGGATGTTCGCTCCGCGCGGTTGTGGTTTTCGCTAAGCGTGCTACTGACGCCTGGTGCACCCGCGGCAACGGCATCAGGGACGACATCGTGAGTGTGCCCGGGATTTCTCTACGGCGGCGGATGTTCGCTCCGCGCGGTTGTGGTTTTCGCTAAGCGTGCTACTGACGCCTGGTGCACCCGCGGCGACGGCATCAGGGACGACATCGTGAGTGTGCCCGGGATTTCTCTACGGCGGCGACTGTTCGCTCCGCGCGGTCGTGGTTTTCGCTAAGCGTGCTACTGACGCCTGGTGCACCCGCGGCGACGGCATCAGGGACGACATCGTGAGTGTGCCCGGGATTTCTCTACGGCGGCGGATGTTCGCTCCGCGCGGTAGTGGTTTTCGCTAAGCGTGCTACTGACGCCTGGTGCACCCGCGGCGACGGCATCAGGGACGACATCGCGAGTGTGCCCAAGATTTTTCAAGGGACGCGGATGTTCGCTCCGCGCGGTTGTGGTTTTTGCTAAGCGTGCTACTGACGCCTGGTGCACCCGCGGCGACGGCATCAGGGACGACATCGCGAGTGTGCCCAAGATTTTTCAAGGGACGCGGATGTTCGCTCCGCGCGGTTGTGGTTTTTGCTAAGCGTGCTACTGACACCTGGTGCACCCGCGGCGACGGCATCAGGGACGACATCGCGAGTGTGCCCAAGATTTTTCAAGGGACGCGGATGTTCGCTCCGCGCCGTCATGTTTTCGCTAAGCGTGCTACTGACGCCTGGTGCACCCGCGGCGACGGCATCAGGGACGACATCGTGTGTGTGCCCGGGATTTCTCTACGGCGGCGGATGTTCGCTCTGCGCGGTTGTGGTTTTCGCTAAGCGTGCTACTGACGCCTGGTGCACCCGCGGCGACGGCATCAGGGACGACATCGTGAGTGTGCCCAAGAGTTTTCAAGGGAGGTGGATGTTCGCTCCGCGCGGTTGTGGTTTTCGCTAAGCGTGCTACTGACGCCTGGTGCACCCGCGGCGACGGCATCAGGGACGACATCGTGAGTGTGCCCGGAATTTCTCTACGGCGGCGGATGTTCGCTCTGCGCGGTCGTGGTTTTCGCTAAGCGTGCTACTGACGCCTGGTGCACCCGCGGCGACGGCATCAGGGACGACATCGTGAGTGTGCCCGGGATTTCTCTACGGCGGCGGATGTTCGCTCCGCGCGGTTGTGGTTTTCGCTAAGCGTGCTACTGACGCCTGGTGCACCCGCGGCGACGGCATCAGGGACGACATCGTGAGTGTGCCCGGGATTTCTCTACGGCGGCGGATGTTCGCTCCGCGCGGTTGTGGTTTTCGCTAAGCGTGCTACTGACGCCTGGTGCACCCGCGGCGACGGCATCAGGGACGACATCGCGAGTGTGCCCAAGATTTTTCAAGGGACGCGGATGTTCGCTCCGCGCCGTCATGGTTTTCCCTAAGCGTGCTACTGACGCCTGGTGCACCCGCGGCGACGGCATCAGGGACGACATCGTGAGTGTGCCCGGGATTTCTCTACGGCGGCGGATGTTCGGTCTGCGCGGCTGTGGTTTTCGCTAAGCGTGCTACTGACGCCTGGTGCACCCGCGGCGACGGCATCAGGGACGACATCGTGAGTGTGCCCGGGATTTCTCTACGGCGGCGGATATTCGGTCTGCGCGGTTGTGGTTTTCGCTAAGCGTGCTACTGACGCCTGGTGCACCCGCGGCGACGGCATCAGGGACGACATCGTGAGTGTGCCCGGGATTTCTCTACGGCGGCGGATGTTCGGTCTGCGCGGTGTTGGTTTTCGCTAAGCGTGCTACTGACGCCTGGTGCACCCGCGGCGACGGTATCAGGGACGACATCGTGAGTGTGCCCAAGATTTTTCAAGGGAGGTGGATGTTCGCTCCGCGCGGTTGTGGTTTTCGCTAAGCGTGCTACTGACGCCTGGTGCACCCGCGGCGACGGCATCAGGGACGACATCGTGAGTGTGCCCGGGATTTCTCTACGGCGGCGGATGTTCGCTCCGCGCGGTTGTGGTTTTCGCTAAGCGTGCTACTGACGCCTGGTGCACCCGCGGCGACGGCATCAGGGACGACATCGCGAGTGTGCCCAAGATTTTTCAAGGGACGCGGATGTTCGCTCCGCGCCGTCATGGTTTTCGCTAAGCGTGCTACTGACGCCTGGTGCACCCGCGGCGACGGCATCAGGGACGACATCGTGAGTGTGCCCGGGATTTCTCTACGGCGGCGGATGTTCGCTCCGGGCGGTTGTGGTTTTCGCTAAGCGTGCTACTGACGCCTGGTGCACCCGCGGCGACGGCATCAGGGACGACATCGCGAGTGTGCCCAAGATTTTTCAAGGGACGCGGATGTTCGCTCCGCGCCGTCATGGTTTTCGCTAAGCGTGCTACTGACGCCTGGTGCACCCGCGGCGACGGCATCAGGGACGACATCGCGAGTGTGCCCAAGATTTTTCAAGGGACGCGGATGTTCGCTCCGCGCCGTCATGGTTTTCGCTAAGCGTGCTACTGACGCCTGGTGCACCCGCGGCGACGGCATCAGGGACGACATCGCGAGTGTGCCCAAGATTTTTCAAGGGACGCGGATGTTCGCTCCGCGCCGTCATGGTTTTCGCTAAGCGTGCTACTGACGCCTGGTGCACCCGCGGCGACGGCATCAGGGACGACATCGTGAGTGTGCCCGGGATTTCTCTACGGCGGCGGATGTTCGGTCTGCGCGGCTGTGGTTTTCGCTAAGCGTGCTACTGACGCCTGGTGCACCCGCGGCGACGGCATCAGGGACGACATCGTGAGTGTGCCCGGGATTTCTCTACGGCGGCGGATGTTCGGTCTGCGCGGTTGTGGTTTTCGCTAAGCGTGCTACTGACGCCTGGTGCACCCGCGGCGACGGCATCAGGGACGACATCGTGAGTGTGCCCGGGATTTCTCTACGGCGGCGGATGTTCGGTCTGCGCGGCTGTGGTTTTCGCTAAGCGTGCTACTGACGCCTGGTGCACCCGCGGCGACGGCATCAGGGACGACATCGTGAGTGTGCCCGGGATTTCTCTACGGCGGCGGATATTCGGTCTGCGCGGTTGTGGTTTTCGCTAAGCGTGCTACTGACGCCTGGTGCACCCGCGGCGACGGCATCAGGGACGACATCGTGAGTGTGCCCGGGATTTCTCTACGGCGGCGGATGTTCGGTCTGCGCGGTGTTGGTTTTCGCTAAGCGTGCTACTGACGCCTAGTGCACCCGCGGCGACGGTATCAGGGACGACATCGTGAGTGTGCCCAAGATTTTTCAAGGGAGGTGGATGTTCGCTCCGCGCGGTTGTGGTTTTCGCTAAGCGTGCTACTGACGCCTGGTGCTCCCGCGGCGACGGCATCAGGGACGACATCGTGAGTGTGCCCGGGATTTCTCTACGGCGGCGGATGTTCGCTCCGCGCGGTTGTGGTTTTCGCTAAGCGTGCTACTGACGCCTGGTGCACCCGCGGCGACGGCATCAGGGACGACATCGCGAGTGTGCCCAAGATTTTTCAAGGGACGCGGATGTTCGCTCCGCGCCGTCATGGTTTTCGCTAAGCGTGCTACTGACGCCTGGTGCACCCGCGGCGACGGCATCAGGGACGACATCGTGAGTGTGCCCGGGATTTCTCTACGGCGGCGGATGTTCGCTCCGCGCGGTTGTGGTTTTCGCTAAGCGTGCTACTGACGCCTGGTGCACCCGCGGCGACGGCATCAGGGACGACATCGTGAGTGTGCCCGGGATTTCTCTACGGCGGCGGATGTTCGCTCCGCGCGGTTGTGGTTTTCGCTAAGCGTGCTACTGACGCCTGGTGCACCCGCGGCGACGGCATCAGGGACGACATCGTGAGTGTGCCCGGGATTTCTCTACGGCGGCGGATGTTCGCTCCGCGCGGTTGTGGTTTTCGCTAAGCGTGCTACTGACGCCTGGTGCACCCGCGGCGACGGCATCAGGGACGACATCGCGAGTGTGCCCAAGATTTTTCAAGGGACGCGGATGTTCGCTCCGCGCCGTCATGGTTTTCGCTAAGCGTGCTACTGACGCCTGGTGCACCCGCGGCGACGGCATCAGGGACGACATCGTGAGTGTGCCCGGGATTTCTCTACGGCGGCGGATGTTCGCTCCGCGCGGTTGTGGTTTTCGCTAAGCGTGCTACTGACGCCTGGTGCACCCGCGGCGACGGCATCAGGGACGACATCGTGAGTGTGCCCGGGATTTCTCTACGGCGGCGGATGTTCGCTCCGCGCGGTTGTGGTTTTTGCTAAGCGTGCTACTGACGCCTGGTGCACCCGCGGCGACGGCATCAGGGACGACATCGTGAGTGTGCCCGGGATTTCTCTACGGCGGCGGATGTTCGGTCTGCGCGGTTGTGGTTTTCGCTAAGCGTGCTACTGACGCCTGGTGCACCCGCGGCGACGGCATCAGGGACGACATCGTGAGTGTGCCCGGGATTTCTCTACGGCGGCGGATGTTCGGTCTGCGCGGTTGTGGTTTTCGCTAAGCGTGCTACTGACGCCTGGTGCACCCGCGGCGACGGCATCAGGGACGACATCGTGAGTGTGCCCGGGATTTCTCTACGGCGGCGGATGTTCGGTCTGCGCGGTTGTGGTTTTCGCTAAGCGTGCTACTGACGCCTGGTGCACCTGCGGCGACGGTATCAGGGACGACATCGTGCGTGTGCCCAAGATTTTTCAAGGGACGCGGATGTTCTCTCCGCGCCGTCATGGTTTTCGCTAAGCGTGCCACTGACGCCTGGTGCACCCGCGGCGACGGCATCAGGGACGACATCGTGAGTGTGCCCGGGATTTCTCTACGGCGGCGGATGTTCGCTCCGCGCGGTTGTGGTTTTCGCTAAGCGTGCTACTGACGCCTGGTGCACCCGCGGCGACGGCATCAGGGACGACATCGTGAGTGTGCCCGGGATTTCTCTACGGCGGCGGATGTTCGCTCCGCGCGGTTGTGGTTTTCGCTAAGCGTGCTACTGACGCCTGGTGCACCCGCGGCGACGGCATCAGGGACGACATCGTGAGTGTGCCCGGGATTTCTCTACGGCGGCGGATGTTCGGTCTGCGCGGTTGTGGTTTTCGCTAAGCGTGCTACTGACGCCTGGTGCACCTGCGGCGACGGTATCAGGGACGACATCGTGAGTGTGCCCAAGATTTTTCAAGGGACGCGGATGTTCTCTCCGCGCCGTCATGGTTTTCGCTAAGCGTGCTACTGACGCCTGGTGCACCCGCGGCGACGGCATCAGGGACGACATCGTGAGTGTGCCCGGGATTTCTCTACGGCGGCGGATGTTCGGTCTGCGCGGTTGTGGTTTTCGCTAAGCGTGCTACTGACGCCTGGTGCACCCGCGGCGACGGCATCAGGGACGACATCGTGAGTGTGCCCGGGATTTCTCTACGGCGGCGGATGTTCGGTCTGCGCGGTGTTGGTTTTCGCTAAGCGTGCTACTGACGCCTGGTGCACCCGCGGCGACGGTATCAGGGACGACATCGTGAGTGTGCCCGGGATTTCTCTACGGCGGCGGATGTTCGCTCCGCGCGGTTGTGGTTTTCGCTAAGCGTGCTACTGACGCCTGGTGCACCCGCGGCGACGGCATCAGGGACGACATCGCGAGTGTGCCCAAGATTTTTCAAGGGACGCGGATGTTCGCTCCGCGCCGTCATGGTTTTCGCTAAGCGTGCTACTGACGCCTGGTGCACCCGCGGCGACGGCATCAGGGACGACATCGTGAGTGTGCCCGGGATTTCTCTACGGCGGCGGATGTTCGCTCCGCGCGGTTGTGGTTTTCGCTAAGCGTGCTACTGACGCCTGGTGCACCCGCGGCGACGGCATCAGGGACGACATCGTGAGTGTGCCCGGGATTTCTCTACGGCGGCGGATGTTCGCTCCGCGCGGTTGTGGTTTTCGCTAAGCGTGCTACTGACGCCTGGTGCACCCGCGGCGACGGCATCAGGGACGACATCGTGAGTGTGCCCGGGATTTCTCTACGGCGGCGGATGTTCGGTCTGCGCGGTTGTGGTTTTCGCTAAGCGTGCTACTGACGCCTGGTGCACCCGCGGCGACGGCATCAGGGACGACATCGTGAGTGTGCCCGGGATTTCTCTACGGCGGCGGATGTTCGGTCTGCGCGGTTGTGGTTTTCGCTAAGCGTGCTACTGACGCCTGGTGCACCCGCGGCGACGGCATCAGGGACGACATCGTGAGTGTGCCCGGGATTTCTCTACGGCGGCGGATGTTCGGTCTGCGCGGTTGTGGTTTTCGCTAAGCGTGCTACTGACGCCTGGTGCACCTGCGGCGACGGTATCAGGGACGACATCGTGAGTGTGCCCAAGATTTTTCAAGGGACGCGGATGTTCTCTCCGCGCCGTCATGGTTTTCGCTAAGCGTGCTACTGACGCCTGGTGCACCCGCGTCGACGGCATCAGGGACGACATCGTGAGTGTGCCCGGGATTTCTCTACGGCGGCGGATGTTCGGTCTGCGCGGTTGTGGTTTTCGCTAAGCGTGCTACTGACGCCTGGTGCACCCGCGGCGACGGCATCAGGGACGACATCGTGAGTGTGCCCGGGATTTCTCTACGGCGGCGGATGTTCGGTCTGCGCGGTTGTGGTTTTCGCTAAGCGTGCTACTGACGCCTGGTGCACCCGCGGCGACGGTATCAGGGACGACATCGCGAGTGTGCCCAAGATTTTTCATGGGACGCGGATGTTCGCTCCGCGCCGTCATGGTTTTCGCTAAGCGTGCTACTGACGCCTGGTGCACCCGCGGCGACGGCATCAGGGACGATATCGTGAGTGTGCCCGGGATTTCTCTACGGCGGCGGATGTTCGCTCCGCGCGGTTGTGGTTTTCGCTAAGCGTGCTACTGACGCCTGGTGCACCCGCGGCGACGGCATCAGGGACGACATCGTGAGTGTGCCCGGGATTTCTCTACGGCGGCGGATGTTCGCTCCGCGCGGTTGTGGTTTTCGCTAAGCGTGCTACTGACGCCTGGTGCACCCGCGGCGACGGCATCAGGGACGACATCGTGAGTGTGCCCGGGATTTCTCTACGGCGGCGGATGTTCGGTCTGCGCGGTTGTGGTTTTCGCTAAGCGTGCTACTGACGCCTGGTGCACCTGCGGCGACGGTATCAGGGACGACATCGTGAGTGTGCCCAAGATTTTTCAAGGGACGCGGATGTTCTCTCCTCGCCGTCATGGTTTTCGCTAAGCGTGCTACTGACGCCTGGTGCACCCGCGGCGACGGCATCAGGGACGACATCGTGAGTGTGCCCGGGATTTCTCTACGGCGGCGGATGTTCGGTCTGCGCGGTTGTGGTTTTCGCTAAGCGTGCTACTGACGCCTGGTGCACCCGCGGCGACGGCATCAGGGACGACATCGTGAGTGTGCCCGGGATTTCTCTACGGCGGCGGATGTTCGGTCTGCGCGGTTGTGGTTTTCGCTAAGCGTGCTACTGACGCCTGGTGCACCCGCGGCGACGGTATCAGGGACGACATCGCGAGTGTGCCCAAGATTTTTCATGGGACGCGGATGTTCGCTCCGCGCCGTCATGGTTTTCGCTAAGCGTGCTACTGACGCCTGGTGCACCCGCGGCGACGGCATCAGGGACGATATCGTGAGTGTGCCCGGGATTTCTCTACGGCGGCGGATGTTCGCTCCGCGCGGTTGTGGTTTTCGCTAAGCGTGCTACTGACGCCTGGTGCACCCGCGGCGACGGCATCAGGGACGACATCGTGAGTGTGCCCGGGATTTCTCTACGGCGGCGGATGTTCGCTCCGCGCGGTTGTGGTTTTCGCTAAGCGTGCTACTGACGCCTGGTGCACCCGCGGCGACGGCATCAGGGACGACATCGTGAGTGTGCCCGGGATTTCTCTACGGCGGCGGATGTTCGGTCTGCGCGGTTGTGGTTTTCGCTAAGCGTGCTACTGACGCCTGGTGCACCCGCGGCGACGGCATCAGGGACGACATCGTGAGTGTGCCCGGGATTTCTCTACGGCGGCGGATGTTCGCTCCGCGCGGTTGTGGTTTTCGCTAAGCGTGCTACTGACGCCTGGTGCACCCGCGGCGACGGCATCAGGGACGACATCGTGAGTGTGCCCGGGATTTCTCTACGGCGGCGGATGTTCGGTCTGCGCGGTTGTGGTTTTCGCTAAGCGTGCTACTGACGCCTGGTGCACCCGCGGCGACGGCATCAGGGACGACATCGTGAGTGTGCCCGGGATTTCTCTACGGCGGCGGATGTTCGGTCTGCGCGGTTGTGGTTTTCGCTAAGCGTGCTACTGACGCCTGGTGCACCCGCGGCGACGGCATCAGGGACGACATCGTGAGTGTGCCCGGGATTTCTCTACGGCGGCGGATGTTCGGTCTGCGCGGTTGTGGTTTTCGCTAAGCGTGCTACTGACGCCTGGGGCACCCGCGGCGACGGTATCAGGGACGACATCGTGAGTGTGCCCAAGATTTTTCAAGGGAGGTGGATGTTCGCTCCGCGCGGTTGTGGTTTTCGCTAAGCGTGCTACTGACGCCTGGTGCACCCGCGGCGACGGCATCAGGGACGACATCGTGAGTGTGCCCGGGATTTCTCTACGGCGGCGGATGTTCGCTCCGCGCGGTTGTGGTTTTCGCTAAGCGTGCTACTGACGCCTGGTGCACCCGCGGCGACGGCATCAGGGACGACATCGCGAGTGTGCCCAAGATTTTTCAAGGGACGCGGATGTTCGCTCCGCGCCGTCATGGTTTTCGCTAAGCGTGCTACTGACGCCTGGTGCACCCGCGGCGACGGCATCAGGGACGACATCGTGAGTGTGCCCGGGATTTCTCTACGGCGGCGGATGTTCGCTCCGCGCGGTTGTGGTTTTCGCTAAGCGTGCTGCTGACGCCTGGTGCACCCGCGGCGACGGCATCAGGGACGACATCGTGAGTGTGCCCGGGATTTCTCTACGGCGGCGGATGTTCGCTCCGCGCGGTTGTGGTTTTCGCTAAGCGTGCTACTGACGCCTGGTGCACCCGCGGCGACGGCATCAGGGACGACATCGCGAGTGTGCCCAAGATTTTTCAAGGGACGCGGATGTTCGCTCCGCGCCGTCATGGTTTTCGCTAAGCGTGCTACTGATGCCTGGTGCACCCGCGGCGACGGCATCAGGGACGACATCGTGAGTGTGCCCGGGATTTCTCTACGGCGGCGGATGTTCGGTCTGCGCGGTTGTGGTTTCAGCTAAGCGTGCTACTGACGCCTGGTGCACCCGCGGCGACGGCATCAGGGACGACATCGTGAGTGTGCCCGGGATTTCTCTACCGCGCCGGATGTTCGGTCTGCGCGGTTGTGGTTTTCGCTAAGCGTGCTACTGACGCCTGGTGCACCCGCGGCGACGGCATCAGGGACGACATCGTGAGTGTGCCCGGGATTTCTCTACGGCGGCGGATGTTCGGTCTGCGCGGTTGTGGTTTTCGCTAAGCGTGCTACTGACGCCTGGTGCACCCGCGGCGACGGTATCAGGGACGACATCGTGAGTGTGCCCAAGATTTTTCAAGGGAGGTGGATGTTCGCTCCGCGCGGTTGTGGTTTTCGCTAAGCGTGCTACTGACGCCTGGTGCACCCGCGGCGACGGCATCAGGGACGACATCGTGAGTGTGCCCGGGATTTCTCTACGGCGGCGGATGTTCGCTCCGCGCGGTTGTGGTTTTCGCTAAGCGTGCTACTGACGCCTGGTGCACCCGCGGCGACGGCATCAGGGACGACATCGCGAGTGTGCCCAAGATTTTTCAAGGGACGCGGATGTTCGCTCCGCGCCGTCATGGTTTTCGCTAAGCGTGCTACTGACGCCTGGTGCACCCGCGGCGACGGCATCAGGGACGACATCGTGAGTGTGCCCGGGATTTCTCTACGGCGGCGGATGTTCGGTCTGCGCGGTTGTGGTTTTCGCTAAGCGTGCTACTGACGCCTGGTGCACCCGCGGCGACGGTATCAGGGACGACATCGTGAGTGTGCCCAAGATTTTTCAAGGGAGGTGGATGTTAGCTCCGCGCGGTTGTGGTTTTCGCTAAGCGTGCTACTGACGCCTGGTGCACCCGCGGCGACGGCATCAGGGACGACATCGTGTGTGTGCCCGGGATTTCTCTACGGCGGCGGATGTTCGCTCCGCGCGGTCGTGGTTTTCGCTAAGCGTGCTAGTGACGCCTGGTGCACCCGCGGCGACGGCATCAGGGACGACATCGTATGTGTGCCCGGGATTTCTCTACGGCGGCGGATGTTCGCTCTGCGCGGTTGTGGTTTTCGCTAAGCGTGCTACTGACGCCTGGTGCACCCGCGGCGACGGCATCAGGGACGACATCGTAAGTGTGCCCGGGATTTCTCTACGGCGGCGGATGTTCGCTCTGCGCGGTCGTGGTTTTCGCTAAGCGTGCTACTGACGCCTGGTGCACCCGCGGCGACGGCATCAGGGGCGACATCGTGAGTGTGCCCAAGATTTTTTAAGGGAGGTGGATGTTCGCTCCGCGCGGTTGTGGTTTTCGCTAAGCGTGCTACTGACGCCTGGTGCACCCGCGGCGACGGCATCAGGGACGACATCGTGAGTGTGCCCGGGATTTCTCTACGGCGGCGGATGTTCGCTCTGCGCGGTCGTGGTTTTCGCTAAGCGTGCTACTGACGCCTGGTGCACCCGCGGCGACGGCATCAGGGACGACATCGCGAGTGTGCCCAAGATTTTTCAAGGGACGCGGATATTCACTCCGCGCCGTCATGGTTTTCGCTAAGCGTGCTACTGACGCCTGGTGCACCCGCGGCGACGGCATCAGGGACGACATCGTGAGTGTGCCCAAGATTTTTCAAGGGAGGTGGATGTTCGCTCCGCGCGGTTGTGGTTTTCGCTAAGCGTGCTACTGACGCCTGGTGCACCCGCGGCGACGGCATCAGGGACGACATCGTGAGTGTGCCCGGGATTTCTCTACGGCGGCGGATGTTCGCTCTGCGTGGTCGTGGTTTTCGCTAAGCGTGCTACTGACGCCTGGTGCACCCGCGGCGACGGCATCAGGGACGACATCGTGAGTGTGCCCGGGATTTCTCTACGGCGGCGGATGTTCGCTCCGCGCGGTCGTGGTTTTCGCTAAGCGTGCTACTGACGCCTGGTGCACCCGCGGCGACGGCATCAGGGGCGACATCGTGAGTGTGCCCGGGATTTCTCTACGGCGGCGGATGTTCGCTCCGCGCGGTTGTGGTTTTCGCTAAGCGTGCTACTGACGCCTGGTGCACCCGCGGCGACGGCATCAGGGACGACATCGTGAGTGTGCCCGGGATTTCTCTACGGCGGCGGATGTTCGCTCCGCGCGGTTGTGGTTTTCGCTAAGCGTGCTACTGACGCCTGGTGCACCCGCGGCGACGGCATCAGGGACGACATCGTGAGTGTGCCCGTGATTTCTCTACGGCGGCGGATGTTCGCTCCGCGCGGTCGTGGTTTTCGCTAAGCGTGCTACTGACGCCTGGTGCACCCGCGGCGACGGCATCAGGGGCGACATCGTGAGTGTGCCCGGGATTTCTCTACGGCGGCGGATGTTCGCTCCGCGCGGTCGTGGTTTTCGCTAAGCGTGCTACTGACGCCTGGTGCACCCGCGGCGACGGCATCAGGGACGACATCGTGAGTGTGCCCGGGATTTCTCTACGGCGGCGGATGTTCGCTCCGCGCGGTTGTGGTTTTCGCTAAGCGTGCTACTGACGCCTGGTGCACCCGCGGCGACGGCATCAGGGACGACATCGTGAGTGTGCCCGTGATTTCTCTACGGCGGCGGATGTTCGCTCCGCGCGGTCGTGGTTTTCGGTAAGCGTGCTACTGACGCCTGGTGCACCCGCGGCGACGGCATCAGGGACGACATCGTGAGTGTGCCTGGGATTTCTCTACGGCGGCGGATGTTCGCTCCGCGCGGTTGTGGTTTTCGCTAAGCGTGTTACTGATGCCTGGTGCACCCGCGGTGACGGCATCAGGGACGACATCGTGAGTGTGCCCGGGATTTCTCTACGGCGGCGGATGTTCGCTCCGCGCGGTCGTGGTTTTCGCTAAGCGTGCTACTGACGCCTGGTGCACCCGCGGCGACGGCATCAGGGACGACATCGTGAGTGTGCCCGGGATTTCTCTACGGCGGCGGATGTTCGCTCCGCGCGGTTGTGGTTTTCGCTAAGCGTGCTACTGACGCCTGGTGCACCCGCGGCGACGGCATCAGGGACGACATCGTGAGTGTGCCCGGGATTTCTCTACGGCGGCGGATGTTCGCTCCGCGCGGTCGTGGTTTTCGCTAAGCGTGCTACTGACGCCTGGTGCACCCGCGGCGACGGCATCAGGGACGACATCGTGAGTGTGCCCGGGATTTCTCTACGGCGGCGGATGTTCGCTCCGCGCGGTCGTGGTTTTCGCTAAGCGTGCTACTGACGCCTGGTGCACCCGCGGCGACGGCATCAGCGACGACATCGTGAGTGTGCCCGGGATTTCTCTACGGCGGCGGAAGTTCGCTCCGCGCGGTTGTGGTTTTCGCTAAGCGTGCTACTGACGCCTGGTGCACCCGCGGCAACGGCATCAGGGACGACATCGTGAGTGTGCCCGGGATTTCTCTACGGCGGCGGATGTTCGCTCCGCGCGGTTGTGGTTTTCGCTAAGCGTGCTACTGACGCCTGGTGCACCCGCGGCGACGGCATCAGGGACGACATCGTGAGTGTGCCCGGGATTTCTCTACGGCGGCGGATGTTCGCTCCGCGCGGTTGTGGTTTTCGCTAAGCGTGCTACTGACGCCTGGTGCACCCGCGGCGACGGCATCGGGGACGACATCGTGAGTGTGCCCGGGATTTCTCTACGGCGGCGGATGTTCGCTCCACGCGGTCGTGGTTTTCGCTAAGCGTGCTACTGACGCCTGGTGCACCCGCGGCGAAGGCATCAGGGACGACATCGTGAGTGTGCCCAAGATTTTTCAAGGGACGCGGATGTTCGCTCCGCGCGGTTGTGGTTTTTGCTAAGCGTGCTACTGACGCCTGGTGCACCCGCGGCGACGGCATCAGGGACGACATCGCGAGTGTGCCCAAGATTTTTCAAGGGACGCGGATGTTCGCTCCGCGCCGTCATGGTTTTCGCTAAGCGTGCTACTGACGCCTGGTGCACCCGCGGCGACGGCATCAGGGACGACATCGTGTGTGTGCCCGGGATTTCTCTACGGCGGCGGATGTTCGCTCCGCGCGGTCGTGGTTTCCGCTAAGCGTGCTACTGACGCCTGGCGCACCCGCGGCGACGGCATCAGGGACGACATCGTATGTGTGCCCGGGATTTCTCTACGGCGGCGGATGTTCGCTCCGCGCGGTCGTGGTTTTCGCTAAGCGTGCTACTGACGCCTGGTGCACCCGCGGCGACGGCATCAGGGACGACATCGTAAGTGTGCCCGGGATTTCTCTACGGCGGCGGATGTTCGCTCTGCGCGGTCGTGGTTTTCGCTAAGCGTGCTACTGACGCCTGGTGCACCCGCGGCGACGGCATCAGGGGCGACATCGTGAGTGTGCCCAAGATTTTTTAAGGGAGGTGGATGTTCGCTCCGCGCGGTTGTGGTTTTCGCTAAGCGTGCTACTGACGCCTGGTGCACCCGCGGCGACGGCATCAGGGACGACATCGTGAGTGTGCCCGGGATTTCTCTACGGCGGCGGATGTTCGCTCTGCGCGGTCGTGGTTTTCGCTAAGCGTGCTACTGACGCCTGGTGCACCCGCGGCGACGGCATCAGGGACGACATCGCGAGTGTGCCCAAGATTTTTCAAGGGACGCGGATATTCGCTCCGCGCCGTCATGGTTTTCGCTAAGCGTGCTACTGACGCCTGGTGCACCCGTGGCGACGGCATCAGGGACGACATCGTGAGTGTGCCCAAGATTTTTCAAGGGAGGTGGATGTTCGCTCCGCGCGGTTGTGGTTTTCGCTAAGCGTGCTACTGACGCCTGGTGCACCCGCGGCGACGGCATCAGGGACGACATCGTGAGTGTGCCCGGGATTTCTCTACGGCGGCGGATGTTCGCTCTGCGCGGTCGTGGTTTTCGCTAAGCGTGCTACTGACGCCTGGTGCACCCGCGGCGACGGCATCAGGGACGACATCGTGAGTGTGCCCGGGATTTCTCTACGGCGGCGGATGTTCGCTCCGCGCGGTCGTGATTTTCGCTAAGCGTGCTACTGACGCCTGGTGCACCCGCGGCGACGGCATCAGGGGCGACATCGTGAGTGTGCCCGGGATTTCTCTACGGCGGCGGATGCTCGCTCCGCGCGGGCGTGGTTTTCGCTAAGCGTGCTACTGACGCCTGGTGCACCCGCGGCGACGGCATCAGGGACGACATCGTGAGTGTGCCCGGGATTTCTCTACGGCGGCGGATGTTCGCTCCGCGCGGTTGTGGTTTTCGCTAAGCGTGCTACTGACGCCTGGTGCACCCGCGGCGACGGCATCAGGGACGACATCGTGAGTGTGCCCGCGATTTCTCTACGGCGGCGGATGTTCGCTCCGCGCGGTCGTGGTTTTCGGTAAGCGTGCTACTGACGCCTGGTGCACCCGTGGCGACGGCATCAGGGACGACATCGTGAGTGTGCCTGGAATTTCTCTACGGCGGCGGATGTTCGCTCCGCGCGGTTGTGGTTTTCGCTAAGCGTGCTACTGATGCCTGGTGCACCCGCGGTGACGGCATCAGGGACGACATCGTGAGTGTGCCCGGGATTTCTCTACGGCGGCGGATGTTCGCTCCGCTCGGTTGTGGTTTTCGCTAAGCGTGCTACTGACGCCTGGTGCACCCGCGGCGACGGCATCAGGGACGACATCGTGAGTGTGCCCGGGATTTCTCTACGGCGGCGGATGTTCGCTCCGCGCGGTTGTGGTTTTCGCTAAGCGTGCTACTGACGCCTGGTGCACCCGCGGCGACGGCATCAGGGACGACATCGTGAGTGTGCCCGGGATTTCTCTACGGCGGCGGATGTTCGCTCCACGCGGTCGTGGTTTTCGCTAAGCGTGCTACTGACGCCTGGTGCACCCGCGGCGAAGGCATCAGGGACGACATCGTGAGTGTGCCCAAGATTTTTCAAGGGACGCGGATGTTCGCTCCGCGCGGTTGTGGTTTTTGCTAAGCGTGCTACTGACGCCTGGTGCACCCGCGGCGACGGCATCAGGGACGACATCGCGAGTGTGCCCAAGATTTTTCAAGGGACGCGGATGTTCGCTCCGCGCCGTCATGGTTTTCGCTAAGCGTGCTACTGACGCCTGGTGCACCCGCGGCGACGGCATCAAGTTTCAAGTTTCAAGTTTCAAGTTTCAAGTTTCTTTATTCCTCTTCAAGCAAGAAGAGAGGGAGGAGGGAAAAAAGCAGTACAAAACTGCTTGACAGTGCCCTCTCCTCCCCCAACAGCAACAGCAGAAGAGGCACTCAAGACAAAAAACACTCTCAAGAGTACACAGTCAGATTTCTCACGAAACTATTAAAGATAATATGCGTTTGTTAGAACAGTTTTCAATTGTAATATTACGCGACAAAAAATAGTTTAACATTTTGGGCAGCTGGTATCTCACCATCTGATTTCCATAGTTTGTTCTCGAGCGCGGGACCGTCCAGGCGTCAGCATGGCGGGTGGCATACGAAGTGTTTTGTGAGTGAAGGCAGGAAAGAGAAAGAGGGACGACATCGTGTGTGTGCCCGGGATTTCTCTACGGCGGCGGATGTTCGCTCCGCGCGGTCGTGGTTTTCGCTAAGCGTGCTACTGACGCCTGGCGCACCCGCGGCGACGGCATCAGGGACGACATCGTATGTGTGCCCGGGATTTCTCTACGGCGGCGGATGTTCGCTCCGCGCGGTCGTGGTTTTCGCTAAGCGTGCTACTGACGCCTGGTGCACCCGCGGCGATGGCATCAGGGACGACATCGTATGTGTGCCAAGGATTTCTCTACGGCGGCGGATGTTCGCTCTGCGCGGTTGTGGTTTTCGCTAACCGTGCTACTGACGCCTGGTGCACCCGCGGCGACGGCATCAGGGACGACATCGTGTGTGTGCCCGGGGATTTCTCTACGGCGGCGGATGTTCGCTCCGCGCGGTCGTGGTTTTCGCTAAGCATGCTACTGACGCCTGGTGCACCCGCGGCGACGGCATCAGGAACGACATCGTGAGTGTGCCCAAAATTTTTCAAGGGGGGTGGATGTTCGCTCCGCGCGGTTGTGCTTTCGCTAAGCGTGCTACTGACGCCTGGTGCACCCGCGGCGACGGCATCAGGGACGACATCGTGTGTGTGCCCGGGATTTCTCTACGGCGGCGGATGTTCGCTCCGCGCGGTCGTGGTTTTCGCTAAGCGTGCTACTGACGCCTGGTGCACCCGCGGCGACGGCATCAGGGACGACATCGTATGTGTGCCCGGGATTTCTCTACGGCGGCGGATGTTCGCTCTGCGCGGTTGTGGTTTTCTCTAAGCGTGCTACTGACGCCTGGTGCACCCGCGGTGACGGCATCAGGGACGACATCGTGAGTGTGCCCAAGATTTTTCAAGGGAGGTGGATGTTCGCTCCGCGCGGTTGTGGTTTTCGCTAAGCGTGCTACTGACGCCTGGTGCACCCGCGGCGACGGCATCAGGGACGACATCGTGAGTGTGCCCGGAATTTCTCTACGGCGGCGGATGTTCGCTCTGCGCGGTCGTGGTTTTCGCTAAGCGTGCTACTGACGCCTGGTGCACCCGCGGCGACGGCATCAGGGACGACATCGTAAGTGTGCCCGGGATTTCTCTACGGCGGCGGATGTTCGCTCTGCGCGGTCGTGGTTTTCGCTAAGCGTGCTACTGACGCCTGGTGCAACCGCGGCGACGGCATCAGGGGCGACATCGTGAGTGTGCCCAAGATTTTTCAAGGGAGGTGGATGTTCGCTCCGCGCGGTTGTGGTTTTCGCTAAGCGTGCTACTGACGCCTGGTGCACCCGCGGCGACGGCATCAGGGACGACATGGTGAGTGTGCCCGGGATTTCTCTACGGCGGCGGATGTTCGCTCTGCGCGGTCGTGGTTTTCGCTAAGCGTGCTACTGACGCCAGGTGCACCCGCGGCGACGGCATCAGGGACGACATCGCGAGTGTGCCCAAGATTTTTCAAGGGACGCGGATGTTCGCTCCGCGCCGTCATGGTTTTCGCAAAGCGTGCTACTGACGCCTGGTGCACCCGCGGCGACGGCATCAGGGACGACATCGTGAGTGTGCCCAAGATTTTTCAAGGGAGGTGGATGTTCGCTCCGCGCGGTTGTGGTTTTCGCTAAGCGTGCTACTGACGCCTGGTGCACCCGCGGCGACGGCATCAGGGACGACATCGTGAGTGTGCCCGGGATTTCTCTACGGCGGCGGATGTTCGCTCTGCGCGGTCGTGGTTTTCGCTAAGCGTGCTACTGACGCCTGGTGCACCCGCGGCGACGGCATCAGGGAAGACATTGTGAGTGTGCCCGGGATTTCTCTACGGCGGCGGATGTTCGCTCCGCGCAGTCGTGGTTTTCGCTAAGCGTGCTACTGACGCCTGGTGCACCCGCGGCGACGGCATCAGGGGCGACATCGTGAGTGTGCCCGGGATTTCTCTACGGCGGCGGATGTTCGCTCCGCGCGGTCGTGGTTTTCGCTAAGCGTGCTACTGACGCCTGGTGCACCCGCGGCGACGGCATCAGGGGCGACATCGTGAGTGTGCCCGGGATTTCTCTACGGCGGCGGATGTTCGCTCCGCGCGGTCGTGGTTTTCGCTAAGCGTGCTACTGACGCCTGGTGCACCCGCGGCGACGGCATCAGGGACGACATTGTGAGTGTGCCCGGGATTTCTATACGGCGGCGGATGTTCGCTCCGCGCGGTCGTGGTTTTCGCTAAGCGTGCTACTGACGCCTGGTGCACCCGCGGCGACGGCATCAGGGACGACATCGTGAGTGTGCCCGGGATTTCTCTACGGCGGCGGATGTTCGCTCCGCGCGGTCGTGGTTTTCGCTAAGCGTGCTACTGACGCCTGGTGCACCCGCGGCGACGGCATCAGGGGCGACATCGTGAGTGTGCCCGGGATTTCTCTACGGCGGCGGATGTTCGCTCCGCGCGGTTGTGGTTTTCGCTAAGCGTGCTACTGACGCCTGGTGCACCCGCGGCGACGGCATCAGGGACGACATCGTGAGTGTGCCCGGGATTTCTCTACGGCGGCGGATGTTCGCTCGGCGCGGTTGTGGTTTTCGCAAAGCGTGCTACTGACGCCTGGTGCACCCGCGGCGACGGCATCAGGGACGACATCGCGAGTGTGCCCAAGATTTTTCAAGGGAGGTGGATGTTCGCTCCGCGCGGTTGTGGTTTTCGCTAAGCGTGCTACTGACGCCTGGTGCACCCGCGGCGACGGCATCAGGGACGACATCGTGAGTGTGCCTGGGATTTCTCTACGGCGGCGGATGTTCGCTCCGCGCGGTTGTGGTTTTCGCTAAGCGTGCTACTGACGCCTGGTGCACCCGCGGCGACGGCATCAGGGACAACATCGCGAGTGTGCCCAAGATTTTTCAAGGGACGCGGATGTTCGCTCCGCGTCGTCATGGTTTTCGCTAAGCGTGCTACTGACGCCTGGTGCACCCGCGGCGACGGTATCAGGGACGACATCGTGAGTGTGCCCAAGATTTTTCAATGAGGTGGATGTTCGCTCCGCGCGGTTGTGGTTTTCGCTAAGCGTGCTACTGACGCCTGGTGCACCCGCGGCGACGGCATCAGGGACGACATCGTGTGTGTGCCCGGGATTTCTCTACGGCGGCGGATGTTCGCTCCGCGCGGTCGTGGTTTTCGCTAAGCGTGCTACTGACGCCTGGTGCACCCGCGGCGACGGCATCAGGGACGACATCGTGAGTGTGCCCGGGATTTCTCTACGGCGGCGGATGTTCGCTCCGCGCGGTCGCGGTTTTCGCTAAGCGTGCTACTGACGCCTGGTGCACCCGCGGCGACGGCATCAGGGGCGACATCGTGAGTGTGCCCGGGATTTCTCTACGGCGGCGGATGTTCGCTCCGCGCGGTTGTGGTTTTCGCTAAGCGTGCTACTGACGCCTGGTGCACCCGCGGCGACGGCATCAGGGACGACATCGTGAGTGTGCCCGGGATTTCTCTACGGCGGCGGATGTTCGCTCCGCGCGGTTGTGGTTTTCGCTAAGCGTGCTACTGACGCCTGGTGCACCCGCGGCGACGGCATCAGGGACGACATCGCGAGTGTGCCCAAGATTTTTCAAGGGAGGTGGATGTTCGCTCCGCGCGGTTGTGGTTTTCGCTAAGCGTGCTACTGACGCCTGGTGCACCCGCGGCGACGGCATCAGGGACGACATCGTGAGTGTGCCCGGGATTTCTCTACGGCGGCGGATGTTCGCTCCGCGCGGATGTGGTTTTCGCTAAGCGTGCTACTGACGCCTGGTGCACCCGCGGCGACGGCATCAGGGACGACATCGTATGTGTGCCCGGGATTTCTCTACGGCGGCGGATGTTCGCTCCGCATGGTTGTGGTTTTCGCTAAGCGTGCTACTGACGCCTGGTGCACCCGCGGCGACGGCATCAGGGACGACATGGTGAGTGTGCCCGGGATTTCTCTACGGCGGCGGATGTTCGCTCTGCGCGGTCGTGGTTTTCGCTAAGCGTGCTACTGACGCCTGGTGCACCCGCGGCGACGGCATCAGGGACGACATCGCGAGTGTGCCCAAGATTTTTCAAGGGACGCGGATGTTCGCTCCGCGCCGTCATGGTTTTCGCTAAGCGTGCTACTGACGCCTGGTGCACCCGCGGCGACGGCATCAGGGACGACATCGTGAGTGTGCCCAAGATTTTTCAAGGGAGGTGGATGTTCGCTCCGCGCGGTTGTGGTTTTCGCTAAGCGTGCTACTGACGCCTGGTGCACCCGCGGCGACGGCATCAGGGACGACATCGTGAGTGTGCCCGGGATTTCTCTACGGCGGCGGATGTTCGCTCTGCGCGGTCGTGGTTTTCGCTAAGCGTGCTACTGACGCCTGGTGCACCCGCGGCGACGGCATCAGGGACGACATTGTGAGTGTGCCCGGGATTTCTCTACGGCGGCGGATGTTCGCTCCGCGCGGTCGTGGTTTTCGCTAAGCGTGCTACTGACGCCTGGTGCACCCGCGGCGACGGCATCAGGGGCGACATCGTGAGTGTGCCCGGGATTTCTCTACGGCGGCGGATGTTCGCTCCGCGCGGTCGTGGTTTTCGCTAAGCGTGCTACTGACGCCTGGTGCACCCGCGGTGACGGCATCAGGGGCGACATCGTGGGTGTGCCCGGGATTTCTCTACGGCGGCGGATGTTCGCTCCGCGCGGTCGTGGTTTTCGCTAAGCGTGCTACTGACGCCTGGTGCACCCGCGGCGACGGCATCAGGGACGACATTGTGAGTGTGCCCGGGATTTCTCTACGGCGGCGGATGTTCGCTCCGCGCGGTCGTGGTTTTCGCTAAGCGTGCTACTGACGCCTGGTGCACCCGCGGCGACGGCATCAGGGACGACATCGTGAGTGTGCCCGGGATTTCTCTACGGCGGCGGATGTTCGCTCCGCGCGGTCGTGGATTTCGCTAAGCGTGCTACTGACGCCTGGTGCACCCGCGGCGACGGCATCAGGGGCGACATCGTGAGTGTGCCCGGGATTTCTCTACGGCGGCGGATGTTCGCTCCGCGCGGTTGTGGTTTTCGCTAAGCGTGCTACTGACGCCTGGTGCACCCGCGGCGAGGGCATCAGGGACGACATCGTGAGTGTGCCCGGGATTTCTCTACGGCGGCGGATGTTCGCTCCGCGCGGTTGTGGTTTTCGCTAAGCGTGCTACTGACGCCTGGTGCACCCGCGGCGACGGCATCAGGGACAACATCGCGAGTGTGCCCAAGATTTTTCAAGGGACGCGGATGTTCGCTCCGCGCCGTCATGGTTTTCGCTAAGCGTGCTACTGACGCCTGGTGCACCCGCGGCGACGGCATCAGGGACGACATTGTGAGTGTGCCCGGGATTTCTCTACGGCGGCGGATGCTCGGTCTGCGCGGTTGTGGTTTTCGCTAAGCGTGCTACTGACGCCTGGTGCACCCGCGGCGACGGTATCAGGGACGACATCGTGAGTGTGCCCAAGATTTTTCAATAAGGTGGATGTTCGCTCCGCGCGGTTGTGGTTTTCGCTAAGCGTGCTACTGACGCCTGGTGCACCCGCGGCGACGGCATCAGGGACGACATCGTGTGTGTGCCCGGGATTTCTCTACGGCGGCGGATGTTCGCTCCGCGCGGTCGTGGTTTTCGCTAAGCGTGCTACTGACGCCTGGTGCACCCGCGGCGAGGGCATCAGGGACGACATCGTATGTGTGCCCGGGATTTCTCTACGGCGGCGGATGTTCGCTCCGCGCGGTTGTGGTTTTCGCTAAGCGTGCTACTGACGCCTGGTGCACCCGCGGCGACGGCATCAGGGACGACATCGTATGTGTGCCCGGGATTTCTCTACGGCGGCGGATGTTCGCTCCGCATGGTTGTGGTTTTCGCTAAGCGTGCTACTGACGCCTGGTGCACCCGCGGCGACGGCATCAGGGACGACATCGTATTTGTGCCCGGGATTTCTCTACGGCGGCGGATGTTCGCTCCGCGCAGTTGTGGTTTTCGCTAAGCGTGCTACTGACGCCTGGTGCACCCGCGGCGACGGCATCAGGGACGACATCGTATGTGTGCCCGGGATTTCTCTACGGCGGCGGATGTTCGCTCCGCGCGGTTGTGGTTTTCGCTAAGCGTGCTACTGACGCCTGGTGCACCCGCGGCGACGGCATCAGGGACGACATCGTATGTGTGCCCGGGATTTCTCTACGGCGGCGGATGTTCGCTCCGCGCGGTCGTGGTTTTCGCTAAGCGTGCTACTGACGCCTGGTGCACCCGCGGCGACGGCATCAGGGACGACATCGTATGTGTGCCCGGGATTTCTCTACGGCGGCGGATGTTCGCTCCGCGCGGTTGTGGTTTTCGCTAAGCGTGCTACTGACGCCTGGTGCACCCGCGGCGACGGCATCAGGGACGACATCGTATGTGTGCCCGGGATTTCTCTACGGCGGCGGATGTTCGCTCCGCGCGGTTGTGGTTTTCGCTAAGCGTGCTACTGACGCCTGGTGCACCCGCGGCGACGGCATCAGGGACGACATCGTATGTGTGCCCGGGATTTCTCTGCGGCGGGGGATGTTCGCTCCGCGCGGTCGTGGTTTTCGCTAAGCGTGCTACTGACGCCTGGTGCACCCGCGGCGACGGCATCAGGGACGACATCGTATGTGTGCCCGGGATTTCTCTACGGCGGCGGATGTTCGCTCCGCGCGGTTGTGGTTTTCGCTAAGCGTGCTACTGACGCCTGGTGCACCCGCGGCGACGGCATCAGGGACGACATCGTATGTGTGCCCGGGATTTCTCTACGGCGGCGGATGTTCGCTCCGCGCGGTTGTGGTTTTCGCTAAGCGTGCTACTGACGCCTGGTGCACCCGCGGCGACGGCATCAGGGACGACATCGTATGTGTGCCCGGGATTTCTCTGCGGCGGGGGATGTTCGCTCCGCGCGGTTGTGGTTTTCGCTAAGCGTGCTACTGACGCCTGGTGCACCCGCGGCGACGGCATCAGGGACGACATCGTATGTGTGCCCGGGATTTCTCTACGGCGGCGGATGTTCGCTCCGCGCGGTTGTGGTTTTCGCTAAGCGTGCTACTGACGCCTGGTGCACCCGCGGCGACGGCATCAGGGACGACATCGTATGTGTGCCCGGGATTTCTCTACGGCGGCGGATGTTCGCTCCGCGCGGTTGTGGTTTTCGCTAAGCGTGCTACTGACGCCTGGTGCACCCGCGGCGACGGCATCAGGGACGACATCGTGAGTGTGCCCGGGATTTCTCTACGGCGGCGGATGTTCGCTCCGCGCGGTTGTGGTTTTCGCTAAGCGTGCTACTGACGCCTGGTGCACCCGCGGCGACGGCATCAGGGACGACATCGTATGTGTGCCCGGGATTTCTCTACGGCGGCGGATGTTCGCTCCGCGCGGTCGTGGTTTTCGCTAAGCGTGCTACTGACGCCTGGTGCACCCGCGGCGACGGCATCAGGGACGACATCGTGAGTGTGCCCGGGATTTCTCTACGGCGGCGGATGTTCGCTCCGCGCGGTTGTGGTTTTCGCTAAGCGTGCTACTGACGCCTGGTGCACCCGCGGCGACGGCATCAGGGACGACATCGTATGTGTGCCCGGGATTTCTCTACGGCGGCGGATGTTCGCTCCGCGCGGTTGTGGTTTTCGCTAAGCGTGCTACTGACGCCTGGTGCACCCGCGGCGACGGCATCAGGGACGACATCGTATGTGTGCCCGGGATTTCTCAACGGCGGCGGATGTTCGCTCCGCGCGGTTGTGGTTTTCGCTAAGCGTGCTACTGACGCCTGGTGCACCCGCGGCGACGGCATCAGGGACGACATCGTGAGTGTGCCCGGGATTTCTCTACGGCGGCGGATGTTCGCTCTGCGCGGTCGTGGTTTTCGCTAAGCGTGCTACTGACGCCTGGTGCACCCGCGGCGACGGCATCAGGGGCGACATCGTGAGTGTGCCCAAGATTTTTCAAGGGAGGTGGATGTTCACTCCGCGCGGTTGTGGTTTTCGCTAAGCGTGCTACTGACGCCTGGTGCACCCGCGGCGACGGCATCAGGGACGATATGGTGAGTGTGCCCGGGATTTCTCTACGGCGGCGGATGTTCGCTCTGCGCGGTCGTGGTTTTCGCTAAGCGTGCTACTGACGCCTGGTGCACGCGCGGCGACGGCATCAGGGGCGACATCGTGAGTGTGCCCAAGATTTTTCAAGGGAGGTGGATGTTCACTCCGCGCGGTTGTGGTTTTCGCTAAGCGTGCTACTGACGCCTGGTGCACCCGCGGCGACGGCATCAGGGACGACATCGTGAGTGTGCCCGGGATTTCTCTACGGCGGCGGATGTTCGCTCCGCGCGGTTGTGGTTTTCGCTGAGCGTGCTACTGACGCCTGGTGCACCCGCGGCGACGGCATCAGGGACGACATCGTGAGTGCGCCCGGGATTTCTCTACGGCGGCGGATGTTCGCTCCGCGCGGTCGTGGTTTTCGCTAAGCGTGCTACTGACGCCTGGTGCACCCGCGGCGACGGCATCAGGGACGACATCGTGAGTGTGCCCGGGATTTCTCTACGGCGGCGGATGTTCGCTCCGCGCGGTTGTGGTTTTCGCTAAGCGTGCTACTGACGCCTGGTGCACCCGCGGCGACGGCATCAGGGACGACATCGTATGTGTGCCCGGGATTTCTCTACGGCGGCGGATGTTCGCTCCGCGCGGTTGTGGTTTTCGCTAAGCGTGCTACTGACGCCTGGTGCACCCGCGGCGACGGCATCAGGGACGACATCGTATGTGTGCCCGGGATTTCTCTACGGCGGCGGATGTTCGCTCCGCGCGGTTGTGGTTTTCGCTAAGCGTGCTACTGACGCCTGGTGCACCCGCGGCGACGGCATCAGGGACGACATCGCGAGTGTGCCCAAGATTTTTCAAGGGACGCGGATGTTCGCTCCGCGCCGTCATGGTTTTCGCTAAGCGTGCTACTGACGCCTGGTGCACCCGCGGCGACGGCATCAGGGACGACATCGTGAGTGTGCCCGGGATTTCTCTACGGCGGCGGATGTTCGCTCCGCGCGGTTGTGGTTTTCGCTAAGCGTGCTACTGACGCCTGGTGCACCCGCGGCGACGGCATCAGGGACGACATCGTGAGTGTGCCCGGGATTTCTCTACGGCGGCGGATGTTCGCTCCGCGCGGTTGTGGTTTTCGCTAAGCGTGCTACTGACGCCTGGTGCACCCGCGGCGACGGCATCAGGGACGACATCGCGAGTGTGCCCAAGATTTTTCAAGGGACGCGGATGTTCGCTCCGCGCCGTCATGGTTTTCGCTAAGCGTGCTACTGACGCCTGGTGCACCCGCGGCGACGGCATCAGGGACGACATCGTGAGTGTGCCCGGGATTTCTCTACGGCGGCGGATGTTCGCTCCGCGCGGTTGTGGTTTTCGCTAAGCGTGCTACTGACGCCTGGTGCACCCGCGGCGACGGCATCAGGGACGACATCGTGAGTGTGCCCGGGATTTCTCTACGGCGGCGGATGTTCGCTCCGCGCGGTTGTGGTTTTTGCTAAGCGTGCTACTGACGCCTGGTGCACCCGCGGCGACGGCATCAGGGACGACATCGTGAGTGTGCCCGGGATTTCTCTACGGCGGCGGATGTTCGGTCTGCGCGGTTGTGGTTTTCGCTAAGCGTGCTACTGACGCCTGGTGCACCCGCGGCGACGGCATCAGGGACGACATCGTGAGTGTGCCCGGGATTTCTCTACGGCGGCGGATGTTCGGTCTGCGCGGTTGTGGTTTTCGCTAAGCGTGCTACTGACGCCTGGTGCACCCGCGGCGACGGCATCAGGGACGACATCGTGAGTGTGCCCGGGATTTCTCTACGGCGGCGGATGTTCGGTCTGCGCGGTTGTGGTTTTCGCTAAGCGTGCTACTGACGCCTGGTGCACCTGCGGCGACGGTATCAGGGACGACATCGTGCGTGTGCCCAAGATTTTTCAAGGGACGCGGATGTTCTCTCCGCGCCGTCATGGTTTTCGCTAAGCGTGCCACTGACGCCTGGTGCACCCGCGGCGACGGCATCAGGGACGACATCGTGAGTGTGCCCGGGATTTCTCTACGGCGGCGGATGTTCGGTCTGCGCGGTTGTGGTTTTCGCTAAGCGTGCTACTGACGCCTGGTGCACCCGCGGCGACGGCATCAGGGACGACATCGTGAGTGTGCCCGGGATTTCTCTACGGCGGCGGATGTTCGGTCTGCGCGGTTGTGGTTTTCGCTAAGCGTGCTACTGACGCCTGGTGCACCCGCGGCGACGGTATCAGGGACGACATCGCGAGTGTGCCCAAGATTTTTCATGGGACGCGGATGTTCGCTCCGCGCCGTCATGGTTTTCGCTAAGCGTGCTACTGACGCCTGGTGCACCCGCGGCGACGGCATCAGGGACGATATCGTGAGTGTGCCCGGGATTTCTCTACGGCGGCGGATGTTCGCTCCGCGCGGTTGTGGTTTTCGCTAAGCGTGCTACTGACGCCTGGTGCACCCGCGGCGACGGCATCAGGGACGACATCGTGAGTGTGCCCGGGATTTCTCTACGGCGGCGGATGTTCGCTCCGCGCGGTTGTGGTTTTCGCTAAGCGTGCTACTGACGCCTGGTGCACCCGCGGCGACGGCATCAGGGACGACATCGTGAGTGTGCCCGGGATTTCTCTACGGCGGCGGATGTTCGGTCTGCGCGGTTGTGGTTTTCGCTAAGCGTGCTACTGACGCCTGGTGCACCTGCGGCGACGGTATCAGGGACGACATCGTGAGTGTGCCCAAGATTTTTCAAGGGACGCGGATGTTCTCTCCGCGCCGTCATGGTTTTCGCTAAGCGTGCTACTGACGCCTGGTGCACCCGCGGCGACGGCATCAGGGACGACATCGTGAGTGTGCCCGGGATTTCTCTACGGCGGCGGATGTTCGGTCTGCGCGGTTGTGGTTTTCGCTAAGCGTGCTACTGACGCCTGGTGCACCCGCGGCGACGGCATCAGGGACGACATCGTGAGTGTGCCCGGGATTTCTCTACGGCGGCGGATGTTCGGTCTGCGCGGTGTTGGTTTTCGCTAAGCGTGCTACTGACGCCTGGTGCACCCGCGGCGACGGTATCAGGGACGACATCGTGAGTGTGCCCGGGATTTCTCTACGGCGGCGGATGTTCGCTCCGCGCGGTTGTGGTTTTCGCTAAGCGTGCTACTGACGCCTGGTGCACCCGCGGCGACGGCATCAGGGACGACATCGCGAGTGTGCCCAAGATTTTTCAAGGGACGCGGATGTTCGCTCCGCGCCGTCATGGTTTTCGCTAAGCGTGCTACTGACGCCTGGTGCACCCGCGGCGACGGCATCAGGGACGACATCGTGAGTGTGCCCGGGATTTCTCTACGGCGGCGGATGTTCGCTCCGCGCGGTTGTGGTTTTCGCTAAGCGTGCTACTGACGCCTGGTGCACCCGCGGCGACGGCATCAGGGACGACATCGTGAGTGTGCCCGGGATTTCTCTACGGCGGCGGATGTTCGCTCCGCGCGGTTGTGGTTTTCGCTAAGCGTGCTACTGACGCCTGGTGCACCCGCGGCGACGGCATCAGGGACGACATCGTGAGTGTGCCCGGGATTTCTCTACGGCGGCGGATGTTCGGTCTGCGCGGTTGTGGTTTTCGCTAAGCGTGCTACTGACGCCTGGTGCACCCGCGGCGACGGCATCAGGGACGACATCGTGAGTGTGCCCGGGATTTCTCTACGGCGGCGGATGTTCGGTCTGCGCGGTTGTGGTTTTCGCTAAGCGTGCTACTGACGCCTGGTGCACCCGCGGCGACGGCATCAGGGACGACATCGTGAGTGTGCCCGGGATTTCTCTACGGCGGCGGATGTTCGGTCTGCGCGGTTGTGGTTTTCGCTAAGCGTGCTACTGACGCCTGGTGCACCTGCGGCGACGGTATCAGGGACGACATCGTGAGTGTGCCCAAGATTTTTCAAGGGACGCGGATGTTCTCTCCGCGCCGTCATGGTTTTCGCTAAGCGTGCTACTGACGCCTGGTGCACCCGCGTCGACGGCATCAGGGACGACATCGTGAGTGTGCCCGGGATTTCTCTACGGCGGCGGATGTTCGGTCTGCGCGGTTGTGGTTTTCGCTAAGCGTGCTACTGACGCCTGGTGCACCCGCGGCGACGGCATCAGGGACGACATCGTGAGTGTGCCCGGGATTTCTCTACGGCGGCGGATGTTCGGTCTGCGCGGTTGTGGTTTTCGCTAAGCGTGCTACTGACGCCTGGTGCACCCGCGGCGACGGTATCAGGGACGACATCGCGAGTGTGCCCAAGATTTTTCATGGGACGCGGATGTTCGCTCCGCGCCGTCATGGTTTTCGCTAAGCGTGCTACTGACGCCTGGTGCACCCGCGGCGACGGCATCAGGGACGATATCGTGAGTGTGCCCGGGATTTCTCTACGGCGGCGGATGTTCGCTCCGCGCGGTTGTGGTTTTCGCTAAGCGTGCTACTGACGCCTGGTGCACCCGCGGCGACGGCATCAGGGACGACATCGTGAGTGTGCCCGGGATTTCTCTACGGCGGCGGATGTTCGCTCCGCGCGGTTGTGGTTTTCGCTAAGCGTGCTACTGACGCCTGGTGCACCCGCGGCGACGGCATCAGGGACGACATCGTGAGTGTGCCCGGGATTTCTCTACGGCGGCGGATGTTCGGTCTGCGCGGTTGTGGTTTTCGCTAAGCGTGCTACTGACGCCTGGTGCACCTGCGGCGACGGTATCAGGGACGACATCGTGAGTGTGCCCAAGATTTTTCAAGGGACGCGGATGTTCTCTCCTCGCCGTCATGGTTTTCGCTAAGCGTGCTACTGACGCCTGGTGCACCCGCGGCGACGGCATCAGGGACGACATCGTGAGTGTGCCCGGGATTTCTCTACGGCGGCGGATGTTCGGTCTGCGCGGTTGTGGTTTTCGCTAAGCGTGCTACTGACGCCTGGTGCACCCGCGGCGACGGCATCAGGGACGACATCGTGAGTGTGCCCGGGATTTCTCTACGGCGGCGGATGTTCGGTCTGCGCGGTTGTGGTTTTCGCTAAGCGTGCTACTGACGCCTGGTGCACCCGCGGCGACGGTATCAGGGACGACATCGCGAGTGTGCCCAAGATTTTTCATGGGACGCGGATGTTCGCTCCGCGCCGTCATGGTTTTCGCTAAGCGTGCTACTGACGCCTGGTGCACCCGCGGCGACGGCATCAGGGACGATATCGTGAGTGTGCCCGGGATTTCTCTACGGCGGCGGATGTTCGCTCCGCGCGGTTGTGGTTTTCGCTAAGCGTGCTACTGACGCCTGGTGCACCCGCGGCGACGGCATCAGGGACGACATCGTGAGTGTGCCCGGGATTTCTCTACGGCGGCGGATGTTCGCTCCGCGCGGTTGTGGTTTTCGCTAAGCGTGCTACTGACGCCTGGTGCACCCGCGGCGACGGCATCAGGGACGACATCGTGAGTGTGCCCGGGATTTCTCTACGGCGGCGGATGTTCGGTCTGCGCGGTTGTGGTTTTCGCTAAGCGTGCTACTGACGCCTGGTGCACCCGCGGCGACGGCATCAGGGACGACATCGTGAGTGTGCCCGGGATTTCTCTACGGCGGCGGATGTTCGCTCCGCGCGGTTGTGGTTTTCGCTAAGCGTGCTACTGACGCCTGGTGCACCCGCGGCGACGGCATCAGGGACGACATCGTGAGTGTGCCCGGGATTTCTCTACGGCGGCGGATGTTCGGTCTGCGCGGTTGTGGTTTTCGCTAAGCGTGCTACTGACGCCTGGTGCACCCGCGGCGACGGCATCAGGGACGACATCGTGAGTGTGCCCGGGATTTCTCTACGGCGGCGGATGTTCGGTCTGCGCGGTTGTGGTTTTCGCTAAGCGTGCTACTGACGCCTGGTGCACCCGCGGCGACGGCATCAGGGACGACATCGTGAGTGTGCCCGGGATTTCTCTACGGCGGCGGATGTTCGGTCTGCGCGGTTGTGGTTTTCGCTAAGCGTGCTACTGACGCCTGGGGCACCCGCGGCGACGGTATCAGGGACGACATCGTGAGTGTGCCCAAGATTTTTCAAGGGAGGTGGATGTTCGCTCCGCGCGGTTGTGGTTTTCGCTAAGCGTGCTACTGACGCCTGGTGCACCCGCGGCGACGGCATCAGGGACGACATCGTGAGTGTGCCCGGGATTTCTCTACGGCGGCGGATGTTCGCTCCGCGCGGTTGTGGTTTTCGCTAAGCGTGCTACTGACGCCTGGTGCACCCGCGGCGACGGCATCAGGGACGACATCGCGAGTGTGCCCAAGATTTTTCAAGGGACGCGGATGTTCGCTCCGCGCCGTCATGGTTTTCGCTAAGCGTGCTACTGACGCCTGGTGCACCCGCGGCGACGGCATCAGGGACGACATCGTGAGTGTGCCCGGGATTTCTCTACGGCGGCGGATGTTCGCTCCGCGCGGTTGTGGTTTTCGCTAAGCGTGCTACTGACGCCTGGTGCACCCGCGGCGACGGCATCAGGGACGACATCGTGAGTGTGCCCGGGATTTCTCTACGGCGGCGGATGTTCGCTCCGCGCGGTTGTGGTTTTCGCTAAGCGTGCTACTGACGCCTGGTGCACCCGCGGCGACGGCATCAGGGACGACATCGCGAGTGTGCCCAAGATTTTTCAAGGGACGCGGATGTTCGCTCCGCGCCGTCATGGTTTTCGCTAAGCGTGCTACTGATGCCTGGTGCACCCGCGGCGACGGCATCAGGGACGACATCGTGAGTGTGCCCGGGATTTCTCTACGGCGGCGGATGTTCGGTCTGCGCGGTTGTGGTTTCAGCTAAGCGTGCTACTGACGCCTGGTGCACCCGCGGCGACGGCATCAGGGACGACATCGTGAGTGTGCCCGGGATTTCTCTACCGCGCCGGATGTTCGGTCTGCGCGGTTGTGGTTTTCGCTAAGCGTGCTACTGACGCCTGGTGCACCCGCGGCGACGGCATCAGGGACGACATCGTGAGTGTGCCCGGGATTTCTCTACGGCGGCGGATGTTCGGTCTGCGCGGTTGTGGTTTTCGCTAAGCGTGCTACTGACGCCTGGTGCACCCGCGGCGACGGTATCAGGGACGACATCGTGAGTGTGCCCAAGATTTTTCAAGGGAGGTGGATGTTCGCTCCGCGCGGTTGTGGTTTTCGCTAAGCGTGCTACTGACGCCTGGTGCACCCGCGGCGACGGCATCAGGGACGACATCGTGAGTGTGCCCGGGATTTCTCTACGGCGGCGGATGTTCGCTCCGCGCGGTTGTGGTTTTCGCTAAGCGTGCTACTGACGCCTGGTGCACCCGCGGCGACGGCATCAGGGACGACATCGCGAGTGTGCCCAAGATTTTTCAAGGGACGCGGATGTTCGCTCCGCGCCGTCATGGTTTTCGCTAAGCGTGCTACTGACGCCTGGTGCACCCGCGGCGACGGCATCAGGGACGACATCGTGAGTGTGCCCGGGATTTCTCTACGGCGGCGGATGTTCGGTCTGCGCGGTTGTGGTTTTCGCTAAGCGTGCTACTGACGCCTGGTGCACCCGCGGCGACGGTATCAGGGACGACATCGTGAGTGTGCCCAAGATTTTTCAAGGGAGGTGGATGTTAGCTCCGCGCGGTTGTGGTTTTCGCTAAGCGTGCTACTGACGCCTGGTGCACCCGCGGCGACGGCATCAGGGACGACATCGTGTGTGTGCCCGGGATTTCTCTACGGCGGCGGATGTTCGCTCCGCGCGGTCGTGGTTTTCGCTAAGCGTGCTAGTGACGCCTGGTGCACCCGCGGCGACGGCATCAGGGACGACATCGTATGTGTGCCCGGGATTTCTCTACGGCGGCGGATGTTCGCTCTGCGCGGTTGTGGTTTTCGCTAAGCGTGCTACTGACGCCTGGTGCACCCGCGGCGACGGCATCAGGGACGACATCGTAAGTGTGCCCGGGATTTCTCTACGGCGGCGGATGTTCGCTCTGCGCGGTCGTGGTTTTCGCTAAGCGTGCTACTGACGCCTGGTGCACCCGCGGCGACGGCATCAGGGGCGACATCGTGAGTGTGCCCAAGATTTTTTAAGGGAGGTGGATGTTCGCTCCGCGCGGTTGTGGTTTTCGCTAAGCGTGCTACTGACGCCTGGTGCACCCGCGGCGACGGCATCAGGGACGACATCGTGAGTGTGCCCGGGATTTCTCTACGGCGGCGGATGTTCGCTCTGCGCGGTCGTGGTTTTCGCTAAGCGTGCTACTGACGCCTGGTGCACCCGCGGCGACGGCATCAGGGACGACATCGCGAGTGTGCCCAAGATTTTTCAAGGGACGCGGATATTCACTCCGCGCCGTCATGGTTTTCGCTAAGCGTGCTACTGACGCCTGGTGCACCCGCGGCGACGGCATCAGGGACGACATCGTGAGTGTGCCCAAGATTTTTCAAGGGAGGTGGATGTTCGCTCCGCGCGGTTGTGGTTTTCGCTAAGCGTGCTACTGACGCCTGGTGCACCCGCGGCGACGGCATCAGGGACGACATCGTGAGTGTGCCCGGGATTTCTCTACGGCGGCGGATGTTCGCTCTGCGTGGTCGTGGTTTTCGCTAAGCGTGCTACTGACGCCTGGTGCACCCGCGGCGACGGCATCAGGGACGACATCGTGAGTGTGCCCGGGATTTCTCTACGGCGGCGGATGTTCGCTCCGCGCGGTCGTGGTTTTCGCTAAGCGTGCTACTGACGCCTGGTGCACCCGCGGCGACGGCATCAGGGGCGACATCGTGAGTGTGCCCGGGATTTCTCTACGGCGGCGGATGTTCGCTCCGCGCGGTTGTGGTTTTCGCTAAGCGTGCTACTGACGCCTGGTGCACCCGCGGCGACGGCATCAGGGACGACATCGTGAGTGTGCCCGGGATTTCTCTACGGCGGCGGATGTTCGCTCCGCGCGGTTGTGGTTTTCGCTAAGCGTGCTACTGACGCCTGGTGCACCCGCGGCGACGGCATCAGGGACGACATCGTGAGTGTGCCCGTGATTTCTCTACGGCGGCGGATGTTCGCTCCGCGCGGTCGTGGTTTTCGCTAAGCGTGCTACTGACGCCTGGTGCACCCGCGGCGACGGCATCAGGGGCGACATCGTGAGTGTGCCCGGGATTTCTCTACGGCGGCGGATGTTCGCTCCGCGCGGTCGTGGTTTTCGCTAAGCGTGCTACTGACGCCTGGTGCACCCGCGGCGACGGCATCAGGGACGACATCGTGAGTGTGCCCGGGATTTCTCTACGGCGGCGGATGTTCGCTCCGCGCGGTTGTGGTTTTCGCTAAGCGTGCTACTGACGCCTGGTGCACCCGCGGCGACGGCATCAGGGACGACATCGTGAGTGTGCCCGTGATTTCTCTACGGCGGCGGATGTTCGCTCCGCGCGGTCGTGGTTTTCGGTAAGCGTGCTACTGACGCCTGGTGCACCCGCGGCGACGGCATCAGGGACGACATCGTGAGTGTGCCTGGGATTTCTCTACGGCGGCGGATGTTCGCTCCGCGCGGTTGTGGTTTTCGCTAAGCGTGTTACTGATGCCTGGTGCACCCGCGGTGACGGCATCAGGGACGACATCGTGAGTGTGCCCGGGATTTCTCTACGGCGGCGGATGTTCGCTCCGCGCGGTCGTGGTTTTCGCTAAGCGTGCTACTGACGCCTGGTGCACCCGCGGCGACGGCATCAGGGACGACATCGTGAGTGTGCCCGGGATTTCTCTACGGCGGCGGATGTTCGCTCCGCGCGGTTGTGGTTTTCGCTAAGCGTGCTACTGACGCCTGGTGCACCCGCGGCGACGGCATCAGGGACGACATCGTGAGTGTGCCCGGGATTTCTCTACGGCGGCGGATGTTCGCTCCGCGCGGTCGTGGTTTTCGCTAAGCGTGCTACTGACGCCTGGTGCACCCGCGGCGACGGCATCAGGGACGACATCGTGAGTGTGCCCGGGATTTCTCTACGGCGGCGGATGTTCGCTCCGCGCGGTCGTGGTTTTCGCTAAGCGTGCTACTGACGCCTGGTGCACCCGCGGCGACGGCATCAGCGACGACATCGTGAGTGTGCCCGGGATTTCTCTACGGCGGCGGAAGTTCGCTCCGCGCGGTTGTGGTTTTCGCTAAGCGTGCTACTGACGCCTGGTGCACCCGCGGCAACGGCATCAGGGACGACATCGTGAGTGTGCCCGGGATTTCTCTACGGCGGCGGATGTTCGCTCCGCGCGGTTGTGGTTTTCGCTAAGCGTGCTACTGACGCCTGGTGCACCCGCGGCGACGGCATCAGGGACGACATCGTGAGTGTGCCCGGGATTTCTCTACGGCGGCGGATGTTCGCTCCGCGCGGTTGTGGTTTTCGCTAAGCGTGCTACTGACGCCTGGTGCACCCGCGGCGACGGCATCGGGGACGACATCGTGAGTGTGCCCGGGATTTCTCTACGGCGGCGGATGTTCGCTCCACGCGGTCGTGGTTTTCGCTAAGCGTGCTACTGACGCCTGGTGCACCCGCGGCGAAGGCATCAGGGACGACATCGTGAGTGTGCCCAAGATTTTTCAAGGGACGCGGATGTTCGCTCCGCGCGGTTGTGGTTTTTGCTAAGCGTGCTACTGACGCCTGGTGCACCCGCGGCGACGGCATCAGGGACGACATCGCGAGTGTGCCCAAGATTTTTCAAGGGACGCGGATGTTCGCTCCGCGCCGTCATGGTTTTCGCTAAGCGTGCTACTGACGCCTGGTGCACCCGCGGCGACGGCATCAGGGACGACATCGTGTGTGTGCCCGGGATTTCTCTACGGCGGCGGATGTTCGCTCCGCGCGGTCGTGGTTTTCGCTAAGCGTGCTACTGACGCCTGGCGCACCCGCGGCGACGGCATCAGGGACGACATCGTATGTGTGCCCGGGATTTCTCTACGGCGGCGGATGTTCGCTCCGCGCGGTCGTGGTTTTCGCTAAGCGTGCTACTGACGCCTGGTGCACCCGCGGCGACGGCATCAGGGACGACATCGTAAGTGTGCCCGGGATTTCTCTACGGCGGCGGATGTTCGCTCTGCGCGGTCGTGGTTTTCGCTAAGCGTGCTACTGACGCCTGGTGCACCCGCGGCGACGGCATCAGGGGCGACATCGTGAGTGTGCCCAAGATTTTTTAAGGGAGGTGGATGTTCGCTCCGCGCGGTTGTGGTTTTCGCTAAGCGTGCTACTGACGCCTGGTGCACCCGCGGCGACGGCATCAGGGACGACATCGTGAGTGTGCCCGGGATTTCTCTACGGCGGCGGATGTTCGCTCTGCGCGGTCGTGGTTTTCGCTAAGCGTGCTACTGACGCCTGGTGCACCCGCGGCGACGGCATCAGGGACGACATCGCGAGTGTGCCCAAGATTTTTCAAGGGACGCGGATATTCGCTCCGCGCCGTCATGGTTTTCGCTAAGCGTGCTACTGACGCCTGGTGCACCCGTGGCGACGGCATCAGGGACGACATCGTGAGTGTGCCCAAGATTTTTCAAGGGAGGTGGATGTTCGCTCCGCGCGGTTGTGGTTTTCGCTAAGCGTGCTACTGACGCCTGGTGCACCCGCGGCGACGGCATCAGGGACGACATCGTGAGTGTGCCCGGGATTTCTCTACGGCGGCGGATGTTCGCTCTGCGCGGTCGTGGTTTTCGCTAAGCGTGCTACTGACGCCTGGTGCACCCGCGGCGACGGCATCAGGGACGACATCGTGAGTGTGCCCGGGATTTCTCTACGGCGGCGGATGTTCGCTCCGCGCGGTCGTGATTTTCGCTAAGCGTGCTACTGACGCCTGGTGCACCCGCGGCGACGGCATCAGGGGCGACATCGTGAGTGTGCCCGGGATTTCTCTACGGCGGCGGATGCTCGCTCCGCGCGGGCGTGGTTTTCGCTAAGCGTGCTACTGACGCCTGGTGCACCCGCGGCGACGGCATCAGGGACGACATCGTGAGTGTGCCCGGGATTTCTCTACGGCGGCGGATGTTCGCTCCGCGCGGTTGTGGTTTTCGCTAAGCGTGCTACTGACGCCTGGTGCACCCGCGGCGACGGCATCAGGGACGACATCGTGAGTGTGCCCGCGATTTCTCTACGGCGGCGGATGTTCGCTCCGCGCGGTCGTGGTTTTCGGTAAGCGTGCTACTGACGCCTGGTGCACCCGTGGCGACGGCATCAGGGACGACATCGTGAGTGTGCCTGGAATTTCTCTACGGCGGCGGATGTTCGCTCCGCGCGGTTGTGGTTTTCGCTAAGCGTGCTACTGATGCCTGGTGCACCCGCGGTGACGGCATCAGGGACGACATCGTGAGTGTGCCCGGGATTTCTCTACGGCGGCGGATGTTCGCTCCGCTCGGTTGTGGTTTTCGCTAAGCGTGCTACTGACGCCTGGTGCACCCGCGGCGACGGCATCAGGGACGACATCGTGAGTGTGCCCGGGATTTCTCTACGGCGGCGGATGTTCGCTCCGCTCGGTTGTGGTTTTCGCTAAGCGTGCTACTGACGCCTGGTGCACCCGCGGCGACGGCATCAGGGACGACATCGTGAGTGTGCCCGGGATTTCTCTACGGCGGCGGATGTTCGCTCCGCGCGGTTGTGGTTTTCGCTAAGCGTGCTACTGACGCCTGGTGCACCCGCGGCGACGGCATCAGGGACGACATCGTGAGTGTGCCCGGGATTTCTCTACGGCGGCGGATGTTCGCTCCACGCGGTCGTGGTTTTCGCTAAGCGTGCTACTGACGCCTGGTGCACCCGCGGCGAAGGCATCAGGGACGACATCGTGAGTGTGCCCAAGATTTTTCAAGGGACGCGGATGTTCGCTCCGCGCGGTTGTGGTTTTTGCTAAGCGTGCTACTGACGCCTGGTGCACCCGCGGCGACGGCATCAGGGACGACATCGCGAGTGTGCCCAAGATTTTTCAAGGGACGCGGATGTTCGCTCCGCGCCGTCATGGTTTTCGCTAAGCGTGCTACTGACGCCTGGTGCACCCGCGGCGACGGCATCAAGTTTCAAGTTTCAAGTTTCAAGTTTCAAGTTTCTTTATTCCTCTTCAAGCAAGAAGAGAGGGAGGAGGGAAAAAAGCAGTACAAAACTGCTTGACAGTGCCCTCTCCTCCCCCAACAGCAACAGCAGAAGAGGCACTCAAGACAAAAAACACTCTCAAGAGTACACAGTCAGATTTCTCACGAAACTATTAAAGATAATATGCGTTTGTTAGAACAGTTTTCAATTGTAATATTACGCGACAAAAAATAGTTTAACATTTTGGGCAGCTGGTATCTCACCATCTGATTTCCATAGTTTGTTCTCGAGCGCGGGACCGTCCAGGCGTCAGCATGGCGGGTGGCATACGAAGTGTTTTGTGAGTGAAGGCAGGAAAGAGAAAGAGGGACGACATCGTGTGTGTGCCCGGGATTTCTCTACGGCGGCGGATGTTCGCTCCGCGCGGTCGTGGTTTTCGCTAAGCGTGCTACTGACGCCTGGCGCACCCGCGGCGACGGCATCAGGGACGACATCGTATGTGTGCCCGGGATTTCTCTACGGCGGCGGATGTTCGCTCCGCGCGGTCGTGGTTTTCGCTAAGCGTGCTACTGACGCCTGGTGCACCCGCGGCGATGGCATCAGGGACGACATCGTATGTGTGCCAAGGATTTCTCTACGGCGGCGGATGTTCGCTCTGCGCGGTTGTGGTTTTCGCTAACCGTGCTACTGACGCCTGGTGCACCCGCGGCGACGGCATCAGGGACGACATCGTGTGTGTGCCCGGGGATTTCTCTACGGCGGCGGATGTTCGCTCCGCGCGGTCGTGGTTTTCGCTAAGCATGCTACTGACGCCTGGTGCACCCGCGGCGACGGCATCAGGAACGACATCGTGAGTGTGCCCAAAATTTTTCAAGGGGGGTGGATGTTCGCTCCGCGCGGTTGTGCTTTCGCTAAGCGTGCTACTGACGCCTGGTGCACCCGCGGCGACGGCATCAGGGACGACATCGTGTGTGTGCCCGGGATTTCTCTACGGCGGCGGATGTTCGCTCCGCGCGGTCGTGGTTTTCGCTAAGCGTGCTACTGACGCCTGGTGCACCCGCGGCGACGGCATCAGGGACGACATCGTATGTGTGCCCGGGATTTCTCTACGGCGGCGGATGTTCGCTCTGCGCGGTTGTGGTTTTCGCTAAGCGTGCTACTGACGCCTGGTGCACCCGCGGTGACGGCATCAGGGACGACATCGTGAGTGTGCCCAAGATTTTTCAAGGGAGGTGGATGTTCGCTCCGCGCGGTTGTGGTTTTCGCTAAGCGTGCTACTGACGCCTGGTGCACCCGCGGCGACGGCATCAGGGACGACATCGTATGTGTGCCCGGAATTTCTCTACGGCGGCGGATGTTCGCTCTGCGCGGTCGTGGTTTTCGCTAAGCGTGCTACTGACGCCTGGTGCACCCGCGGCGACGGCATCAGGGACGACATTGTGAGTGTGCCCAAGATTTTTCAAGGGACGCGGATGTTCGCTCCGCGCCGTCATGGTTTTCGCTAAGCGTGCTACTGACGCCTGGTGCACCCGCGGCGACGGCATCAGGGACGACATTGTGAGTGTGCCCGGGATTTCTCTACGGCGGCGGATGCTCGGTCTGCGCGGTCGTGGTTTTCGCTAAGCGTGCTACTGACGCCTGGTGCACCCGCGGCGACGGCATCAGGGACGACATCGTGAGTGTGCCCAAGATTTTTCAAGGGAGGTGGATGTTCGCTCCGCGCGGTTGTGGTTTTCGCTAAGCGTGCTACTGACGCCTGGTGCACCCGCGGCGACGGCATCAGGGACGACATCGTGAGTGTGCCCAAGATTTTTCAAGGGAGGTGGATGTTCGCTCCGCGCGGTTGTGGTTTTCGCTAAGCGTGCTACTGACGCCTGGTGCACCCGCGGCGACGGCATCAGGGACGACATTGTGAGTGTGCCCGGGATTTCTCTACGGCGGCGGATGCTCGGTCTGCGCGGTTGTGGTTTTCGCTAAGCGTGCTACTGACGCCTGGTGCACCCGCGGCGACGGCATCAGGGACGACATCGTGAGTGTGCCCAAGATTTTTCAAGGGAGGTGGATGTTCGCTCCGCGCGGTTGTGGTTTTCGCTAAGCGTGCTACTGACGCCTGGTGCACCCGCGGCGACGGCATCAGGGACGACATTGTGAGTGTGCCCGGGATTTCTCTACGGCGGCGGATGCTCGGTCTGCGCGGTCGTGGTTTTCGCTAAGCGTGCTACTGACGCCTGGTGCACCCGCGGCGAGGGCATCAGGGACGACATCGTATGTGTGCCCGGGATTTCTCTACGGCGGCGGATGTTCGCTCCGCGCGGTTGTGGTTTTCGCTAAGCGTGCTACTGACGCCTGGTGCACCCGCGGCGACGGCATCAGGGACGACATCGTGAGTGTGCCCAAGATTTTTCAAGGGAGGTGGATGTTCGCTCCGCGCGGTTGTGGTTTTCGCTAAGCGTGCTACTGACGCCTGGTGCACCCGCGGCGACGGCATCAGGGACGACATTGTGAGTGTGCCCGGGATTTCTCTACGGCGGCGGATGCTCGGTCTGCGCGGTTGTGGTTTTCGCTAAGCGTGCTACTGACGCCTGGTGCACCCGCGGCGACGGCATCAGGGACGACATCGCGAGTGTGCCCAAGATTTTTCAAGGGAGGTGGATGTTCGCTCCGCGCGGTTGTGGTTTTCGCTAAGCGTGCTACTGACGCCTGGTGCACCCGCGGCGACGGCATCAGGGACGACATCGTGAGTGTGCCCGGGATTTCTCTACGGCGGCGGATGTTCGCTCCGCGCGGTTGTGGTTTTCGCTAAGCGTGCTACTGACGCCTGGTGCACCCGCGGCGACGGCATCAGGGACAACATCGCGAGTGTGCCCAAGATTTTTCAAGGGACGCGGATGTTCGCTCCGCGCCGTCATGGTTTTCGCTAAGCGTGCTACTGACGCCTGGTGCACCCGCGGCGACGGCATCAGGGACGACATTGTGAGTGTGCCCGGGATTTCTCTACGGCGGCGGATGCTCGGTCTGCGCGGTTGTGGTTTTCGCTAAGCGTGCTACTGACGCCTGGTGCACCCGCGGCGACGGTATCAGGGACGACATCGTGAGTGTGCCCAAGATTTTTCAATAAGGTGGATGTTCGCTCCGCGCGGTTGTGGTTTTCGCTAAGCGTGCTACTGACGCCTGGTGCACCCGCGGCGACGGCATCAGGGACGACATCGTGTGTGTGCCCGGGATTTCTCTACGGCGGCGGATGTTCGCTCCGCGCGGTCGTGGTTTTCGCTAAGCGTGCTACTGACGCCTGGTGCACCCGCGGCGAGGGCATCAGGGACGACATCGTATGTGTGCCCGGGATTTCTCTACGGCGGCGGATGTTCGCTCCGCGCGGTTGTGGTTTTCGCTAAGCGTGCTACTGACGCCTGGTGCACCCGCGGCGACGGCATCAGGGACGACATCGTATGTGTGCCCGGGATTTCTCTACGGCGGCGGATGTTCGCTCCGCATGGTTGTGGTTTTCGCTAAGCGTGCTACTGACGCCTGGTGCACCCGCGGCGACGGCATCAGGGACGACATCGTATTTGTGCCCGGGATTTCTCTACGGCGGCGGATGTTCGCTCCGCGCAGTTGTGGTTTTCGCTAAGCGTGCTACTGACGCCTGGTGCACCCGCGGCGACGGCATCAGGGACGACATCGTATGTGTGCCCGGGATTTCTCTACGGCGGCGGATGTTCGCTCCGCGCGGTTGTGGTTTTCGCTAAGCGTGCTACTGACGCCTGGTGCACCCGCGGCGACGGCATCAGGGACGACATCGTATGTGTGCCCGGGATTTCTCTACGGCGGCGGATGTTCGCTCCGCGCGGTCGTGGTTTTCGCTAAGCGTGCTACTGACGCCTGGTGCACCCGCGGCGACGGCATCAGGGACGACATCGTATGTGTGCCCGGGATTTCTCTACGGCGGCGGATGTTCGCTCCGCGCGGTTGTGGTTTTCGCTAAGCGTGCTACTGACGCCTGGTGCACCCGCGGCGACGGCATCAGGGACGACATCGTATGTGTGCCCGGGATTTCTCTACGGCGGCGGATGTTCGCTCCGCGCGGTTGTGGTTTTCGCTAAGCGTGCTACTGACGCCTGGTGCACCCGCGGCGACGGCATCAGGGACGACATCGTATGTGTGCCCGGGATTTCTCTGCGGCGGGGGATGTTCGCTCCGCGCGGTCGTGGTTTTCGCTAAGCGTGCTACTGACGCCTGGTGCACCCGCGGCGACGGCATCAGGGACGACATCGTATGTGTGCCCGGGATTTCTCTACGGCGGCGGATGTTCGCTCCGCGCGGTTGTGGTTTTCGCTAAGCGTGCTACTGACGCCTGGTGCACCCGCGGCGACGGCATCAGGGACGACATCGTATGTGTGCCCGGGATTTCTCTACGGCGGCGGATGTTCGCTCCGCGCGGTTGTGGTTTTCGCTAAGCGTGCTACTGACGCCTGGTGCACCCGCGGCGACGGCATCAGGGACGACATCGTATGTGTGCCCGGGATTTCTCTGCGGCGGGGGATGTTCGCTCCGCGCGGTTGTGGTTTTCGCTAAGCGTGCTACTGACGCCTGGTGCACCCGCGGCGACGGCATCAGGGACGACATCGTATGTGTGCCCGGGATTTCTCTACGGCGGCGGATGTTCGCTCCGCGCGGTTGTGGTTTTCGCTAAGCGTGCTACTGACGCCTGGTGCACCCGCGGCGACGGCATCAGGGACGACATCGTATGTGTGCCCGGGATTTCTCTACGGCGGCGGATGTTCGCTCCGCGCGGTTGTGGTTTTCGCTAAGCGTGCTACTGACGCCTGGTGCACCCGCGGCGACGGCATCAGGGACGACATCGTGAGTGTGCCCGGGATTTCTCTACGGCGGCGGATGTTCGCTCCGCGCGGTTGTGGTTTTCGCTAAGCGTGCTACTGACGCCTGGTGCACCCGCGGCGACGGCATCAGGGACGACATCGTATGTGTGCCCGGGATTTCTCTACGGCGGCGGATGTTCGCTCCGCGCGGTCGTGGTTTTCGCTAAGCGTGCTACTGACGCCTGGTGCACCCGCGGCGACGGCATCAGGGACGACATCGTGAGTGTGCCCGGGATTTCTCTACGGCGGCGGATGTTCGCTCCGCGCGGTTGTGGTTTTCGCTAAGCGTGCTACTGACGCCTGGTGCACCCGCGGCGACGGCATCAGGGACGACATCGTATGTGTGCCCGGGATTTCTCTACGGCGGCGGATGTTCGCTCCGCGCGGTTGTGGTTTTCGCTAAGCGTGCTACTGACGCCTGGTGCACCCGCGGCGACGGCATCAGGGACGACATCGTATGTGTGCCCGGGATTTCTCAACGGCGGCGGATGTTCGCTCCGCGCGGTTGTGGTTTTCGCTAAGCGTGCTACTGACGCCTGGTGCACCCGCGGCGACGGCATCAGGGACGACATCGTGAGTGTGCCCGGGATTTCTCTACGGCGGCGGATGTTCGCTCTGCGCGGTCGTGGTTTTCGCTAAGCGTGCTACTGACGCCTGGTGCACCCGCGGCGACGGCATCAGGGGCGACATCGTGAGTGTGCCCAAGATTTTTCAAGGGAGGTGGATGTTCACTCCGCGCGGTTGTGGTTTTCGCTAAGCGTGCTACTGACGCCTGGTGCACCCGCGGCGACGGCATCAGGGACGATATGGTGAGTGTGCCCGGGATTTCTCTACGGCGGCGGATGTTCGCTCTGCGCGGTCGTGGTTTTCGCTAAGCGTGCTACTGACGCCTGGTGCACGCGCGGCGACGGCATCAGGGGCGACATCGTGAGTGTGCCCAAGATTTTTCAAGGGAGGTGGATGTTCACTCCGCGCGGTTGTGGTTTTCGCTAAGCGTGCTACTGACGCCTGGTGCACCCGCGGCGACGGCATCAGGGACGACATCGTGAGTGTGCCCGGGATTTCTCTACGGCGGCGGATGTTCGCTCCGCGCGGTTGTGGTTTTCGCTGAGCGTGCTACTGACGCCTGGTGCACCCGCGGCGACGGCATCAGGGACGACATCGTGAGTGCGCCCGGGATTTCTCTACGGCGGCGGATGTTCGCTCCGCGCGGTCGTGGTTTTCGCTAAGCGTGCTACTGACGCCTGGTGCACCCGCGGCGACGGCATCAGGGACGACATCGTGAGTGTGCCCGGGATTTCTCTACGGCGGCGGATGTTCGCTCCGCGCGGTTGTGGTTTTCGCTAAGCGTGCTACTGACGCCTGGTGCACCCGCGGCGACGGCATCAGGGACGACATCGTATGTGTGCCCGGGATTTCTCTACGGCGGCGGATGTTCGCTCCGCGCGGTTGTGGTTTTCGCTAAGCGTGCTACTGACGCCTGGTGCACCCGCGGCGACGGCATCAGGGACGACATCGTATGTGTGCCCGGGATTTCTCTACGGCGGCGGATGTTCGCTCCGCGCGGTTGTGGTTTTCGCTAAGCGTGCTACTGACGCCTGGTGCACCCGCGGCGACGGCATCAGGGACGACATCGTGTGTGTGCCCGGGATTTCTCTACGGCGGCGGATGTTCGCTCCGCGCGGTCGTGGTTTTCGCTAAGCGTGCTACTGACGCCTGGTGCACCCGCGGCGACGGCATCAGGGACGACATCGTATGTGTGCCCGGGATTTCTCTACGGCGGCGGATGTTCACTCTGCGCGGTTGTGGTTTTCGCTAAGCGTGCTACTGACGCCTGGTGCACCCGCGGCGACGGCATCAGGGACGACATCGTGAGTGTGCCCAAGAGTTTTCAAGGGAGGTGGATGTTCGCTCCGCGCGGTTGTGGTTTTCGCTAAGCGTGCTACTGACGCCTGGTGCACCCGCGGCGACGGCATCAGGGACGACATCGTGAGTGTGCCCGGAATTTCTCTACGGCGGCGGATGTTCGCTCTGCGCGGTCGTGGTTTTCGCTAAGCGTGCTACTGACGCCTGGTGCACCCGCGGCGACGGCATCAGGGACGACATCGTGAGTGTGCCCGGGATTTCTCTACGGCGGCGGATGTTCGCTCCGCGTGGTTGTGGTTTTCGCTAAGCGTGCTACTGACGCCTGGTGCACCCGCGGCGACGGCATCAGGGACGACATCGTGAGTGTGCCCGGGATTTCTCTACGGCGGCGGAAGTTCGCTCCGCGCGGTTGTGGTTTTCGCTAAGCGTGCTACTGACGCCTGGTGCACCCGCGGCGACGGCATCAGGGACGACATCGCGAGTGTGCCCAAGATTTTTCAAGGGACGCGGATGTTCGCTCCGCGCCGTCATGGTTTTCGCTAAGCGTGCTACTGACGCCTGGTGCACCCGCGGCGACGGCATCAGGGACGACATCGTGAGTGTGCCCGGGATTTCTCTACGGCGGCGGATGTTCGGTCTGCGCGGTTGTGGTTTTCACTAAGCGTGCTACTGACGCCTGGTGCACCCGCGGCGACGGTATCAGGGACGACATCGTGAGTGTGCCCAAGATTTTTCAAGGGAGGTGGATGTTCGCTCCACGCGGTTGTGGTTTTCGCTAAGCGTGCTACTGACGCCTGGTGCACCCGCGGCGACGGCATCAGGGACGACATCGTGTGTGTGCCCGGGATTTCTCTACGGCGGCGGATGTTCGCTCCGCGCGGTCGTGGTTTTCGCTAAGCGTGCTACTGACGCCTGGTGCACCCGCGGCGACGGCATCAGGGACGACATCGTATGTGTGCCCGGGATTTCTCTACGGCGGCGGATGTTCGCTCTGCGCTGTTGTGGTTTTCGCTAAGCGTGCTACTGACGCCTGGTGCACCCGCGGCGACGGCATCAGGGACGACATCGTGAGTGTGCCCAAGATTTTTCAAGGGAGGTGGATGTTCGCTCCGCGCGGTTGTGGTTTTCGCTAAGCGTGCTACTGACGCCTGGTGCACCCGCGGCGACGGCATCAGGGACGACATCGTGGGTGTGCCCGGGATTTCTCTACGGCGGCGGATGTTCGCTCTGCGCGGTCGTGGTTTTCGCTAAGCGTGCTACTGACGCCTGGTGCACCCGCGGCGACGGCATCAGGGACGACATCGTATGTGTGCCCGGGATTTCTCTACGGCGGCGGATGTTCGCTCTGCGCGGTCGTGGTTTTCGCTAAGCGTGCTACTGACGCCTGGTGCACCCGCGGCGACGGCATCAGGGGCGACATCGTGAGTGTGCCCAAGATTTTTTAAGGGAGGTGGATGTTCGCTCCGCGCGGTTGTGGTTTTCGCTAAGCGTGCTACTGACGCCAGGTGCACCCGCGGCGACGGCATCAGGGACGACATCGTGAGTGTGCCCGGGATTTCTCTACGGCGGCGGATGTTCGCTCTGCGCGGTCGTGGTTTTCGCTAAGCGTGCTACTGACGCCTGGTGCACCCGCGGCGACGGCATCAGGGACGACATCGCGAGTGTGCCCAAGATTTTTCAAGGGACGCGGATATTCGCTCCGCGCCGTCATGGTTTTCGCTAAGCGTGCTACTGACGCCTGGTGCACCCGCGGCGACGGCATCAGGGACGACATCGTGAGTGTGCCCAAGATTTTTCAAGGGAGGTGGATGTTCGCTCCGCGCGGTTGTGGTTTTCGCTAAGCGTGCTACTGACGCCTGGTGCACCCGGGGCGACGGCATCAGGGACGACATCGTGAGTGTGCCCGGGATTTCTCTACGGCGGCGGATGTTCGCTCTGCGCGGTCGTGGTTTTCGCTAAGCGTGCTACTGACGCCTGGTGCACCCGCGGCGACGGCATCAGGGACGACATCGTGAGTGTGCCCGGGATTTCTCTACGGCGGCGGATGTTCGCTCCGCGCGGTCGTGGTTTTCGCTAAGCGTGCTACTGACGCCTGGTGCACCCGCGGCGACGGCATCAGGGACGACATCGCGAGTGTGCCCAAGATTTTTCAAGGGACGCGGATATTCGCTCCGCGCCGTCATGGTTTTCGCTAAGCGTGCTACTGACGCCTGGTGCACCCGCGGCGACGGCATCAGGGACGACATCGTGAGTGTGCCCGGGATTTCTCTACGGCGGCGGATGTTCGCTCCGCGCGGTCGTGGTTTTCGCTAAGCGTGCTACTGACGCCTGGTGCACCCGCGGCGACGGCATCAGGGACGACATCGCGAGTGTGCCCAAGATTTTTCAAGGGACGCGGATATTCGCTCCGCGCCGTCATGGTTTTCGCTAAGCGTGCTACTGACGCCTGGTGCACCCGCGGCGACGGCATCAGGGACGACATCGTGAGTGTGCCCGGGATTTCTCTACGGCGGCGGATGTTCGCTCCGCGCGGTCGTGGTTTTCGCTAAGCGTGCTACTGACGCCTGGTGCACCCGCGGCGACGGCATCAGGGACGACATCGCGAGTGTGCCCAAGATTTTTCAAGGGACGCGGATATTCGCTCCGCGCCGTCATGGTTTTCGCTAAGCGTGCTACTGACGCCTGGTGCACCCGCGGCGACGGCATCAGGGACGACATCGTGAGTGTGCCCGGGATTTCTCTACGGCGGCGGATGTTCGCTCCGCGCGGTCGTGGTTTTCGCTAAGCGTGCTACTGACGCCTGGTGCACCCGCGGCGACGGCATCAGGGACGACATCGTGAGTGTGCCCGGGATTTCTCTACGGCGGCGGATGTTCGCTCCGCGCGGTTGTGGTTTTCGCTAAACGTGCTACTGACGCCTGGTGCACCCGCGGCGACGGCATCAGGGACGACATCGTGAGTGTGCCCGCGATTTCTCTACGGCGGCGGATGTTCGCTCCGCGCGGTCGTGGTTTTCGGTAAGCGTGCTACTGACGCCTGGTGCACCCGCGGCGACGGCATCAGGGACGACATCGTGAGTGTGCCCGGGATTTCTCTACGGCGGCGGATGTTCGCTCCGCGCGGTTGTGGTTTTCGCTAAGCGTGCTACTGACGCCTGGTGCACCCGCGGTGACGGCATCAGGGACGACATCGTGAGTGTGCCCGGGATTTCTCTACGGCGCGGATGTTCGCTCCGCGCGGTTGTGGTTTTCGCTAAGCGTGCTACTGACGCCTGGTGCACCCGCGGCGACGGCATCAGGGACGACATCGTGAGTGTGCCCGGGATTTCTCTACGGCGGCGGATGTTCGCTCCGCTCGGTTGTGGTTTTCGCTAAGCGTGCTACTGACGCCTGGTGCACCCGCGGCGACGGCATCAGGGACGACATCGTGAGTGCGCCCGGGATTTCTCTACGGCGGCGGATGTTCGCTCCGCGCGGTTGTGGTTTTCGCTAAGCGTGCTACTGACGCCTGGTGCACCCGCGGCGACGGCATCAGGGACGACATCGTGAGTGTGCCCGGGATTTCTCTACGGCGGCGGATGTTCGCTCCGCGCGGTCGTGGTTTTCGCTAAGCGTGCTACTGACGCCTGGTGCACCCGCGGCGACGGCATCAGGGACGACATCGTGAGTGTGCCCGGGATTTCTCTACGGCGGCGGATGTTCGCTCCGCATGGTCGTGGTTTTCGCTAAGCGTGCTACTGACGCCTGGTGAACCCGCGGCGACGGCATCAGCGACGACATCGTGAGTGTGCCCGGGATTTCTCTACGGCGGCGGATGTTCGCTATGCGCGGTTGTGGTTTTCGCTAAGCGTGCTGCTGACGCCTGGTGCACCCGCGGCGACGGCATCAGGGACGACATCGTGAGTGTGCCCAAGATTTTTCAAGGGAGGTGGATGTTCGCTCCGCGCGGTTGTGGTTTTCGCTAAGCGTGCTACTGACGCCTGGTGCACCCGCGGCGACGGCATCAGGGACGACATCGCGAGTGTGCCCGGAATTTCTCTACGGCGGCGGATGTTCGCTCTGCGCGGTCGTGGTTTTCGCTAAGCGTGCTACTGACGCCTGGTGCACCCGCGGCGACGGCATCAGGGACGACATCGTAAGTGTGCCCGGGATTTCTCTACGGCGGCGGATGTTCGCTCTGCGCGGTCGTGGTTTTCGCTAAGCGTGCTACTGACGCCTGGTGCACCCGCGGCGACGGCATCAGGGGCGACATCGTGAGTGTGCCCAAGATTTTTCAAGGGAGGTGGATGTTCACTCCGCGCGGTTGTGGTTTTCGCTAAGCGTGCTACTGACGCCTGGTGCACCCGCGGCGACGGCATCAGGGACGACATGGTGAGTGTGCCCGGGATTTCTCTACGGCGGCGGATGTTCGCTCTGCGCGGTCGTGGTTTTCGCTAAGCGTGCTACTGACGCCTGGTGCACCCGCGGCGACGGCATCAGGGACGACATCGCGAGTGTGCCCAAGATTTTTCAAGGGACGCGGATGTTTGCTCCGCGCCGTCATGGTTTTCGCTAAGCGTGCTACTGACGCCTGGTGCACCCGCGGCGACGGCATCAGGGACGACATCGTATGTGTGCCCGGGATTTCTCTACGGCGGCGGATGTTCGCTCCGCGCGGTTGTGGTTTTCGCTAAGCGTGCTACTGACGCCTGGTGCACCCGCGGCGACGGCATCAGGGACGACATCGTATGTGTGCCCGGGATTTCTCTACGGCGGCGGATGTTCGCTCCGCGCGGTTGTGGTTTTCGCTAAGCGTGCTACTGACGCCTGGTGCACCCGCGGCGACGGCATCAGGGACGACATCGTATGTGTGCCCGGGATTTCTCTACGGCGGCGGATGTTCGCTCCGCGCGGTCGTGGTTTTCGCTAAGCGTGCTACTGACGCCTGGTGCACCCGCGGCGACGGCATCAGGGACGACATCGTATGTGTGCCCGGGATTTCTCTACGGCGGCGGATGTTCGCTCCGCGCGGTTGTGGTTTTCGCTAAGCGTGCTACTGACGCCTGGTGCACCCGCGGCGACGGCATCAGGGACGACATCGTATGTGTGCCCGGGATTTCTCCACGACGGCGGATGTTCGCTCCGCGCGGTCGTGGTTTTCGCTAAGCGTGCTACTGACGCCTGGTGCACCCGAGGCGACGGCATCAGGGACGACATCGTATGTGTGCCCGGGATTTCTCTACAGCGGCGGATGTTCGCTCCGCGCGGTTGTGGTTTTCGCTAAGCGTGCTACTGACGCCTGGTGCACCCGCGGCGACGGCATCAGGGACGACATCGTGAGTGTGCCCGGGATTTCTCTACGGCGGCGGATGTTCGCTCCGCGCGGTCGTGGTTTTCGCTAAGCGTGCTACTGACGCCTGGTGCACCCGCGGCGACGGCATCAGGGACGACATCGTGAGTGTGCCCGGGATTTCTCTACGGCGGCGGATGTTCGCTCCGCATGGTCGTGGTTTTCGCTAAGCGTGCTACTGACGCCTGGTGAACCCGCGGCGACGGCATCAGCGACGACATCGTGAGTGTGCCCGGGATTTCTCTACGGCGGCGGATGTTCGCTATGCGCGGTTGTGGTTTTCGCTAAGCGTGCTGCTGACGCCTGGTGCACCCGCGGCGACGGCATCAGGGACGACATCGTGAGTGTGCCCAAGATTTTTCAAGGGAGGTGGATGTTCGCTCCGCGCGGTTGTGGTTTTCGCTAAGCGTGCTACTGACGCCTGGTGCACCCGCGGCGACGGCATCAGGGACGACATCGCGAGTGTGCCCGGAATTTCTCTACGGCGGCGGATGTTCGCTCTGCGCGGTCGTGGTTTTCGCTAAGCGTGCTACTGACGCCTGGTGCACCCGCGGCGACGGCATCAGGGACGACATCGTAAGTGTGCCCGGGATTTCTCTACGGCGGCGGATGTTCGCTCTGCGCGGTCGTGGTTTTCGCTAAGCGTGCTACTGACGCCTGGTGCACCCGCGGCGACGGCATCAGGGGCGACATCGTGAGTGTGCCCAAGATTTTTCAAGGGAGGTGGATGTTCACTCCGCGCGGTTGTGGTTTTCGCTAAGCGTGCTACTGACGCCTGGTGCACCCGCGGCGACGGCATCAGGGACGACATGGTGAGTGTGCCCGGGATTTCTCTACGGCGGCGGATGTTCGCTCTGCGCGGTCGTGGTTTTCGCTAAGCGTGCTACTGACGCCTGGTGCACCCGCGGCGACGGCATCAGGGACGACATCGCGAGTGTGCCCAAGATTTTTCAAGGGACGCGGATGTTTGCTCCGCGCCGTCATGGTTTTCGCTAAGCGTGCTACTGACGCCTGGTGCACCCGCGGCGACGGCATCAGGGACGACATCGTATGTGTGCCCGGGATTTCTCTACGGCGGCGGATGTTCGCTCCGCGCGGTTGTGGTTTTCGCTAAGCGTGCTACTGACGCCTGGTGCACCCGCGGCGACGGCATCAGGGACGACATCGTATGTGTGCCCGGGATTTCTCTACGGCGGCGGATGTTCGCTCCGCGCGGTTGTGGTTTTCGCTAAGCGTGCTACTGACGCCTGGTGCACCCGCGGCGACGGCATCAGGGACGACATCGTATGTGTGCCCGGGATTTCTCTACGGCGGCGGATGTTCGCTCCGCGCGGTCGTGGTTTTCGCTAAGCGTGCTACTGACGCCTGGTGCACCCGCGGCGACGGCATCAGGGACGACATCGTATGTGTGCCCGGGATTTCTCTACGGCGGCGGATGTTCGCTCCGCGCGGTTGTGGTTTTCGCTAAGCGTGCTACTGACGCCTGGTGCACCCGCGGCGACGGCATCAGGGACGACATCGTATGTGTGCCCGGGATTTCTCCACGACGGCGGATGTTCGCTCCGCGCGGTCGTGGTTTTCGCTAAGCGTGCTACTGACGCCTGGTGCACCCGAGGCGACGGCATCAGGGACGACATCGTATGTGTGCCCGGGATTTCTCTACAGCGGCGGATGTTCGCTCCGCGCGGTTGTGGTTTTCGCTAAGCGTGCTACTGACGCCTGGTGCACCCGCGGCGACGGCATCAGGGACGACATCGTATGTGTGCCCGGGATTTCTCTACGGCGGCGGATGTTCGCTCCGCGCGGTCGTGGTTTTCGCTAAGCGTGCTACTGACGCCTGGTGCACCCACGGCGACGGCATAAGGGACGACATCGTATGTGTGCCCGGGATTTCTCTACGGCGGCGGATGTTCGCTCCGCGCGGTTGTGGTTTTCGCTAAGCGTGCTACTGACGCCTGGTGCACCCGCGGCGACGGCATCAGGGACGACATCGTATGTGTGCCCGGGATTTCTCTACGGCGGCGGATGTTCGCTCCGCGCGGTTGTGGTTTTCGCTAAGCGTGCTACTGACGCCTGGTGCACCCGCGGCGACGGCATCAGGGACGACATCGTATGTGTGCCCGGGATTTCTCTACGGCGGCGGATGCTCGCTCCGCGCGGTTGTGGTTTTCGCTAAGCGTGCTACTGACGACTGGTGCACCGGCGGCGACGGCATCAGGGACGACATCGTGTGTGTGCCCGGGATTTCTCTACGGCGGCGGATATTCGCTCTGCGCGGTTGTGGTTTTCGCTAAGCGTGCTACTGACGCCTGGTGCACCCGCGGCGACGGCATCAGGGACGACATCGTGAGTGTGCCCAAGAGTTTTCAAGGGAGGTGGATGTTCGCTCCGCGCGGTTGTGGTTTTCGCTAAGCGTGCTACTGACGCCTGGTGCACCCGCGGCGACGGCATCAGGGACGACATCGTGAGTGTGCCCGGAATTTCTCTACGGCGGCGGATGTTCGCTCTGCGCGGTCGTGGTTTTCGCTAAGCGTGCTACTGACGCCTGGTGCACCCGCGGCGACGGCATCAGGGACGACATCGTGAGTGTGCCCGGGATTTCTCTACGGCGGCGGATGTTCGCTCCGCGCGGTTGTGGTTTTCGCTAAGCGTGCTACTGACGCCTGGTGCACCCGCGGCGACGGCATCAGGGACGACATCGTGAGTGTGCCCGGGATTTCTCTACGGCGGCGGATGTTCGCTCCGCGCGGTTGTGGTTTTCGCTAAGCGTGCTACTGACGCCTGGTGCACCCGCGGCGACGGCATCAGGGACGACATCGCGAGTGTGCCCAAGATTTTTCTAGGGACGCGGATGTTCGCTCCGCGCCGTCATGGTTTTCGCTAAGCGTGCTACTGACGCCTGGTGCACCCGCGGCGACGGCATCAGGGACGACATCGTGAGTGTGCCCGGGATTTCTCTACGGCGGCGGATGTTCGGTCTGCGCGGTTGTGGTTTTCGCTAAGCGTGCTACTGACGCCTGGTGCACCCGCGGCGACGGTATCAGGGACGACATCGTGAGTGTGCCCAAGATTTTTCAAGGGAGGTGGATGTTCGCTCCGCGCGGTTGTGGTTTTCGCTAAGCGTGCTACTGACGCCTGGTGCACCCGCGGCGACGGCATCCGGGACGACATCGTGAGTGTGCCCGGGATTTCTCTACGGCGGCGGATGTTCGCTCCGCGCGGTTGTGGTTTTCGCTAAGCGTGCTACTGACGCCTGGTGCACCCGCGGCGACGGCATCAGGGACGACATCGCGAGGGTGCCCAAGATTTTTCAAGGGACGCGGATGTTCGCTCCGCGCCGTCATGGTTTTCGCTAAGCGTGCTACTGACGCCTGGTGCACCCGCGGCGACGGCATCAGGGACGACATCGTGAGTGTGCCCGGGATTTCTCTACGGCGGCGGATGTTCGGTCTGCGCGGTTGTGGTTTTCGCTAAGCGTGCTACTGACGCCTGGTGCACCCGCGGCGACGGTATCAGGGACGACATCGTGAGAGTGCCCAAGATTTTTCAAGGGAGGTGGATGTTCGCTCCGCGCGGTTGTGCTTTTCGCTAAGCGTGCTACTGACGCCTGGTGCACCCGCGGCGACGGCATCAGGGACGACATCGTGTGTGTGCCCGGGATTTCTCTACGGCGGCGGATGTTCGCTCCGCGCGGTCGTGGTTTTCGCTAAGCGTGCTACTGACGCCTAGTGCACCCGCGGCGACGGCATCAGGGACGACATCGTATGTGTGCCCGGGATTTCTCTACGGCGGCGGATGTTCGCTCTGCGCGGTTGTGGTTTTCGCTAAGCGTGCTTCTGACGCCTGGTGCACCCGCGGCGATGGCATCAGGGACGACATCGTGAGTGTGCCCAAGATTTTTCAAGGGAGGTGGAAGTTCGCTCCGCGCGGTTGTGGTTTTCGCTAAGCGTGCTACTGACGCCTGGTGCACCCGCGGCGACGGCATCAGGGACGACATCGTGAGTGTGCCCGGAATTTCTCTACGGCGGCGGATGTTCGCTCTGCGCGGTCGTGGTTTTCGCTAAGCGTGCTACTGAAGCGTGGTGCACCCGCGGCGGCGGCATCAGGGACGACATCGTAAGTGTGCCCGGGATTTCTCTACGGTGGCGGATGTTCGCTCTGCGCGGTTGTGGTTTTCGCTAAGCGTGCTACTGACGCCTGGTGCACCCGCGGCGACGGCATCAGGGACGACATCGTGAGTGTGCCCGGGATTTCTCTACGGCGGCGGATGTTCGCTCTGCGCGGTCGTGGTTTTCGCTAAGCGTGCTACTGACGCCTGGTGCACCCGCGGCGACGGCATCAGGGACGACATCGCGAGTGTGCCCAAGATTTTTCAAGGGACGCGGATATTCGCTCCGCGCCGTCATGGTTTTCGCTAAGCGTGCTACTGACGCCTGGTGCACCCGCGGCGACGGCATCAGGGACGACATCGTGAGTGTGCCCAAGATTTTTCAAATGAGGTGGATGTTCGCTCCGCGCGGTTGTGGTTTTCGCTAAGCGTGCTACTGACGCCTGGTGCACCCGCGGCGACGGCATCAGGGACGACATCGTGAGTGTGCCCGGGATTTCTCTACGGCGGCGGATGTTCACTCTGCGCGGTCGTGGTTTTCGCTAAGCGTGCTACTGACGCCTGGTGCACCCGCGGTGACGGCATCAGGGACGACATCGTGAGTGTGCCCGGGATTTCTCTACGGCGGCGGATGTTCGCTCCGCGCGGTCATGGTTTTCGCTAAGCGTGGTACTGACGCCTGGTGCACCCGCGGCGACGGCATCAGGGACGACATCGTGAGTGTGCCCAAGATTTTTCAAGGGAGGTGGATGTTCGCTCCGCGCGGTCGTGGTTTTCGCTAAGCGTGCTACTGACGCCTGGTGCACCCGCGGCGACGGCATCAGGGACGACATCGTGAGTGTGCCCGGGATTTCTCTACGGCGGCGGATGTTCGCTCCGCGCGGTTGTGGTTTTCGCTAAGCGTGCTACTGACGCCTGGTGCACCCGCGGTGACGGCATCAGGGACGACATCGTGAGTGTGCCCGGGATTTCTCTACGGCGGCGGGTGTTCGCTCCGCGCGGTTGTGGTTTTCGCTAAGCGTGCTACTGACGCCTGGTGCACCCGCGGCGACGGCATCAGGGACGACATCGTGAGTGTGCCCAAGATTTTTCAAGGGAGGTGGAAGTTCGCTCCGCGCGGTTGTGGTTTTCGCTAAGCGTGCTACTGACGCCTGGTGCACCCGCGGCGACGGCATCAGGGACGACATCGTGAGTGTGCCCGGAATTTCTCTACGGCGGCGGATGTTCGCTCTGCGCGGTCGTGGTTTTCGCTAAGCGTGCTACTGAAGCCTGGTGCACCCGCGGCGACGGCATCAGGGACGACATCGTAAGTGTGCCCGGGATTTCTCTACGGTGGCGGATGTTCGCTCTGCGCGGTTGTGGTTTGCGCTAAGCGTGCTACTGACGCCTGGTGCACCCGCGGCGACGGCATCAGGGACGACATCGTGAGTGTGCCCGGGATTTCTCTACGGCGGCGGATGTTCGCTCTGCGCGGTCGTGGTTTTCGCTAAGCGTGCTACTGACGCCTGGTGCACCCGCGGCGACGGCATCAGGGACGACATCGCGAGTGTGCCCAAGATTTTTCAAGGGACGCGGATATTCGCTCCGCGCCGTCATGGTTTTCGCTAAGCGTGCTACTGACGCCTGGTGCACCCGCGGCGACGGCATCAGGGACGACATCGTGAGTGTGCCCAAGATTTTTCAAGGGAGGTGGATGTTCGCTCCGCGCGGTTGTGGTTTTCGCTAAGCGTGCTACTGACGCCTGGTGCACCCGCGGCGACGGCATCAGGGACGACATCGTGAGTGTGCCCGGGATTTCTCTACGGCGGCGGATGTTCACTCTGCGCGGTCGTGGTTTTCGCTAAGCGTGCTACTGACGCCTGGTGCACCCGCGGCGACGGCATCAGGGACGACATCGTGAGTGTGCCCGGGATTTCTCTACGGCGGCGGATGTTCGCTCCGCGCGGTCATGGTTTTCGCTAAGCGTGGTACTGACGCCTGGTGCACCCGCGGCGACGGCATCAGGGACGACATCGTGAGTGTGCCCAAGATTTTTCAAGGGAGGTGGATGTTCGCTCCGCGCGGTCGTGGTTTTCGCTAAGCGTGCTACTGACGCCTGGTGCACCCGCGGCGACGGCATCAGGGACGACATCGTGAGTGTGCCCGGGATTTCTCTACGGCGGCGGATGTTCGCTCCGCGCGGTTGTGGTTTTCGCTAAGCGTGCTACTGACGCCTGGTGCACCCGCGGTGACGGCATCAGGGACGACATCGTGAGTGTGCCCGGGATTTCTCTACGGCGGCGGGTGTTCGCTCCGCGCGGTTGTGGTTTTCGCTAAGCGTGCTACTGACGCCTGGTGCACCCGCGGCGACGGCATCAGGGACGACATCGTGAGTGTGCCCGGGATTTCTCTACGGCGGCGGATGTTCGCTCCGCGCGGTTGTGGTTTTCGGTAAGCGTGCTACTGACGCCTGGTGCACCCGCGGCGACGGCATCAGGGACGACATCGTGAGTGTGCCCGGGATTTCTCTACGGCGGCGGATGTTCGCTCCGCGCGGTCGTGGTTTTCGCTAAGCGTGCTACTGACGCCTGGTGCACCCGCGGCGACGGCATCAGGGACGACATCGTGAGTGTGCCCGGGATTTCTCTACGGCGGCGGATGTTCGCTCCGCGTGGTCGTGGTTTTCGCTAAGCGTGCTACTGACGCCTGGTGAACCCGCGGCGACGGCATCAGCGACGACATCGTGAGTGTGCCCGGGATTTCTCTACGGCGGCGGATGTTCGCTCCGCGCGGTTGTGGTTTTCGCTAAGCGTGCTACTGACGCCTGGTGCACCCGCGGCAACGGCATCAGGGACGACATCGTGAGTGTGCCCGGGATTTCTCTACGGCGGCGGATGTTCGCTCCGCGCGGTTGTGGTTTTCGCTAAGCGTGCTACTGACGCCTGGTGAACCCGCGGCGACGGCATCAGGGACGACATCGTGAGTGTGCCCGCGATTTCTCTACGGCGGCGGATGTTCGTTCCACGCGGTTGTGGTTTTCGCTAAGCGTGCTACTGACGCCTGGTGCACCCGCGGTGACGGCATCAGGGACGACATCGTGAGTGTGCCCGGGCGGCGGCGGATGTTCGCTCCGCGCGGTCGTGGTTTTCGCTAAGCGTGCTACTGACGCCTGGTGCACCCGCGGCGACGGCATCAGGGACGACATCGTGAGTGTGCCCGGGATTTCTCAACGGCGGCGGATGTTCGCTCCGCGCGGTTGTGGTTTTCGCTAAGCGTGCTACTGACGCCTGGTGCACCCGCGGCGACGGCATCAGGGACGACATCGTGAGTGTGCCCGGGATTTCTCTACGGCGGCGGATGTTCGCTCCGCGCGGTTGTGGTTTTCGCTAAGCGTGCTACTGACGCCTGGTGCACCCGCGGCGACGGCAACAGGGACGACATCGTGAGTGTGCCCGGGATTTCTCTACGGCGGCGGATGTTCGCTCCGCGCGGTTGTGGTTTTCGCTAAGCGTGCTACTGACGCCTTGTGCACCCGCGGCGACGGCATCAGGGACGACATCGTGAGTGTGCCCGGGATTTCTCTACGGCGGCGGATGTTCGCTCCGCGCGGTCGTGGTTTTCGCTAAGCGTGCTACTGACGCCTGGTGCACCCGCGGCGACGGCATCAGGGACGACATCGTGAGTGTGCCCGGGATTTCTCTACGGCGGCGGATGTTCGCTCCGCGCGGTTGTGGTTTTCGCTAAGCGTGCTACTGACGCCTGGTGCACCCGCGGCGACGGCATCAGGGACGACATCATGAGTGTGCCCGGGATTTCTCTGCGGCGGCGGATGTTCGCTCCGCGCGGTTGTGGTTTTCGCTAAGCGTGCTACTGACGCCTGGTGCACCCGCGGCGACGGCATCAGGGACGACATCGTGAGTGTGCCCGGGATTTCTCTACGGCGGCGGATGTTCGCTCCACGCGGTCGTGGTTTTCGCTAAGCGTGCTACTGACGCCTGGTGCACCCGCGGCGACGGCATCAGGGACGACATCGTGAGTGTGCCCGGGATTTCTCTACGGCGGCGGATGTTCGCTCCGCGCGGTTGTGGTTTTCGCTAAGCGTGCTACTGACGCCTGGTGCACCCGCGGCGACGGCATCAGGGACGACATCGTGAGTGTGCCCGGGATTTCTCTACGGCGGCGGATGTTCGCTCCGCGCGGTTGTGGTTTTCGCTAAGCGTGCTACTGACGCCTGGTGCACCCGCGGCGACGGCATCAGGGACGACATCGTGAGTGTGCCCGGGATTTCTCTACGGCGGCGGATGTTCGCTCCGCGCGGTTGTGGTTTTCGCTAAGCGTGCTACTGACGCCTGGTGCACCCGCGGCGACGGCATCAGGGACGACATCCTGAGTGTGCCCGGGATTTCTCTACGGCGGCGGATGTTCGCTCCGCGCGGTTGTGGTTTTCGCTAAGCGTGCTACTGACGCCTGGTGCACCCGCGGCGACGGCATCAGGGACGACATCGTGAGTGTGCCCGGGATTTCTCAACGGCGGCGGACGTTCGGTCTGCGCGGTCGTGGTTTTCGCTAAGCGTGCTACTGACGCCTGGTGCACCCGCGGCGACGGCATCAGGGACGACATCGTGAGTGTGCCCAAGATTTTTCAAGGGACGCGGATGTTCGCTCCGCGCCGTCATGGTTTTCTCTAAGCGTGCTACTGACGCCTGGTGCACCCGCGGCGACGGCATCCGGGACGACATCGTGAGTGTGCCCGGGATTTCTCTACGGCGGCGGATGTTCGCTCTGCGCGTTCGTGGTTTTCGCTAAGCGTGCTACTGAAGCCTGGTGCACCCGCGGCGACATAATCAGGGACGACATCGTGAGTGGGCCCAAGATTTTTCAAGGGACGCGGATGTTCGCTCCGCGCGGTTGTGGTTTTCGCTAAGCGTGCTACTGACGCGTGGTGCACCCGCGGCGACGGCATCAGGGACGACAACGTGAGTGTGCCCGGGATTTCTCTACGGCGGCGGATGTTCGCTCCGCGCGGTTGTGGTTTTCGCTAAGCGTGCTACTGACGCTTGGTGCCCCCGCGGCGACGGCATCAAGGACGACATCGTGAGTGTGCCCGCGATTTCTCTACGGCGGCGGATGTTCGCTCCGCGCGGTCGTGGTTTTCGGTAAGCGTGCTACTGACGCCTGGTGCACCCGCGGCGACGGCATCAGGGACGACATCGTGAGTGTGCCCGGGATTTCTCTACGGCGGCGGATGTTCGCTCCGCGAGGTTGTGGTTTTCGCTAAGCGTGCTACTGACGCCTGGTGCACCCGCGGTGACAGCATCAGGGACGACATCGTGAGTGTGCCCGGGATTTCTCTACGGCGGTAGATGTTCGCTCCGCGCGGTTGTGGTTTTCGCTAAGCGTGCTACTGACGCCTGGTGCACCCGCGGCGACGGCATCAGGGACGACATCGTGAGTGTGCCCGGGATTTCTCTACGGCGGCGGATGTTCGCTCCGCGCGGTGGTGGTTTTCGCTAAGCGTGCTACTGACGCCTGGTGCACCCGCGGCGACGGCATCAGGGACGACATCGTGAGTGCGCCCGGGATTTCTCTACGGCGGCGGATGTTCGCTCCGCGCGGTCGTGGTTTTCGCTAAGCGTGCTACTGACGCCTGGTGCACCCGCGGCGACGGCATCAGGGACGACATCGTGAGTGTGCCCGGGATTTCTCTACGGCGGCGGATGTTCGCTCCGCGCGGTCGTGGTTTTCGCTAAGCGTGCTTCTGACGCCTGGTGCACCCGCGGCGACGGCATCAGGGACGACATCGTGAGTGTGCCCGGGATTTCTCTACGGCGGCGGATGTTCGCTCCGCGCGGTTGTGGTTTTCGCTAAGCGTGCTACTGACGCCTGGTGCACCCGCGGCGACGGCATCAGGGTCGACATCGTGAGTGTGCCCGGGATTTCTCTACGGCGGCGGATGTTCGCTCCGCGCGGTCGTGGTTTTCGCAAAGCGTGCTACTGACGCCTGGTGCACCCGCGGCGACGGCATCAGGGACGACATCGTGAGTGTGCCCGGGATTTCTCAACGGCGGCGGATGTTCGCTCCGCGCGGTCGTGGTTTTCGCTAAGCGTGCTACAGACGCCTGGTGCACCCGCGGCGACGGCATCAGCGACGACATCGTGAGTGTGCCCGGGATTTCTCTACGGCGGCGGATGTTCGCTCCGCGCGGTTGTGGTTTTCGCTAAGCGTGCTACTGACGCCTGGTGCACCCGCGGCAACGGCATCAGGGACGACATCGTGAGTGTGCCCGGGATTTCTCTACGGCGGCGGATGTTCGCTCCGCGCGGTTGTGGTTTTCGCTAAGCGTGCTACTGACGCCTGGTGCACCCGCGGCGACGGCATCAGGGACGACATCGTGAGTGTGCCCGGGATTTCTCTACGGCGGCAGATGTTCGCTCCACGCGGTTGTGGTTTTCGCTAAGCGTGCTACTGACGCCTGGTGCACCCGCGGCGACGGCATCAGGGACGACATCGTGAGTGTGCCCGGGCGGCGGCGGATGTTCGCTCCGCGCGGTCGTGGTTTTCGCTAAGCGTGCTACTGACGCCTGGTGCACCCGCGGCGACGGCTTCAGGGACGACATCGTGAGTGTGCCCGGGATTTCTCTACGGCGGCGGATGTTCGCTCCGCGCGGTTGTGGTTTTCGCTAAGCATGCTACTGACGCCTGGTGCACCCGCGGCGACGGCATCAGGGACGACATCGTGAGTGTGCCCGGGATTTCTCTACGGCGGCGGATGTTCGCTCCGCGCGGTTGTGGTTTTCGCTAAGCGTGCTACTGACGCCTGGTGCACCCGCGGCGACGGCATCAGGGACGACATCGTGAGTGTGCCCGGGATTTCTCTACGGCGGCGGATGTTCGCTCCACGCGGTCGTGGTTTTCGCTAAGCGTGCTACTGACGCCTGGTGCACCCGCGGCGACGGCATCAGAGACGACATCGTGAGTGTGCCCGGGATTTCTCTACGGCGGCGGATGTTCGCTCCGCGCGGTTGTGGTTTTCGCTAAGCGTGCTACTGACGCCTGGTGCACCCGCGGCGACGGCAACAGGGACGACATCGTGAGTGTACCCGGGATTTCTCTACGGCGGCGGATGTTCGCTCCGCGCGGTTGTGGTTTTCGCTAAGCGTGCTACTGACGCCTGGTGCACCCGCGGCGACGGCATCAGGGACGACATCGTGAGTGTGCCCGGGATTTCTCTACGGCGGCAGATGTTCGCTCCGCGCGGTCGTGGTTTTCGCTAAGCGTGCTACTGACGCCTGGTGCACCCGCGGCGACGGCATCAGGGACGACATCGTGAGTGTGCCCGGGATTTCTCTACGGCGGCGGATGTTCGCTCCGCGCGGTTGTGGTTTTCGCTAAGCGTGCTACTGACGCCTGGTGCACCCGCGGTGACGGCATCAGGGACGACATCGTGAGTGTGCCCGGGATTTCTCTACGGCGGCGGATGTTCGCTCCGCGCGGTTGTGGTTTTCGCTAAGCGTGCTTCTGACGCCTGGTGCACCCGCGGCGACGGCATCAGGGACGACATCGTGAGTGTGCCCGGGATTTCTCTACGGCGGCGGATGTTCGCTCCACGCGGTCGTGGTTTTCGCTAAGCGTGCTACTGACGCCTGGTGCACCCGCGGCGACGGCATCATTGACGACATCGTGAGTGTGCCCGGGATTTCTCTACGGCGGCGGATGTTCGCTCCGCGCGGTTGTGGTTTTCGCTAAGCGTGCTACTGAAGCCTGGTGCACCCGCGGCGACGGCATCAGGGACGACATCGTGAGTGTGCCCAAGATTTTTCAAGGGACGCGGATGTTCGCTCCGCGCCGTCATGGTTTTCTCTAAGCGTGCTACTGACGCCTGGTGCACCCGCGGCGACGGCATCCGGGACGACATCGTGAGTGTGCCCGGGATTTCTCTACGGCGGCGGATGTTCGCTCTGCGCGGTCGTGGTTTTCGCTAAGCGTGCTACTGAAGCCTGGTGCACCCGCGGCGACATAATCAGGGACGACATCGTGAGTGTGCCCAAGATTTTTCAAGGGACGAGGATGTTCGCTCCGCGCGGTTGTGGTTTTCGCTAAGCGTGCTACTGACGCCTGGTGCACCCGCGGCGACGGCATCAGGGACGACATCGTGAGTGTGCCCGGGATTTCTCTACGGCGGCGGATGTTCGGTCTGAGCGGTTGTGGTTTTCGCTAAGCGTGCTACTGACGCCTGGTGCACCCGCGGCGACGGCATCAGGGACGACATCGCGAGTGTGCCCGGGATTTCTCTACGGCGGCAGATGTTCGCTCTGCGCGGTCGTGGTTTTCGCTGAGCGTGCTACTGACGCCTGGTGCACCCGCGGCGACGGCATCAGGGACGACATCGTGAGTGTGCCCGGGATTTCTCTACGGCGGCGGATGTTCGCTCTGCGCGGTCGTGGTATTCGCTAAGCGTGCTACTGACGCCTGGTGCACCCGCGGCGACGGCATCAGGGACGACATCGCGAGTGTGCCCGGGATTTCTCTACGGCGGCGGATGTTCGCTCTGCGCGGTCGTGGTTTTCGCTAAGCGTGCTACTGACGCCTGGTGCACCCGCGGCGACGGCATCAGGGACGACATCGTGAGTGTGCCCGGGATTTCTCTACGGCGGCGGATGTTCGGTCTGCGCGGTCGTGGTTTTCGCTAAGCGTGCTACTGACGCCTGGTGCACCCGCGGCGACGGCATCAGGGACGATATCGCGAGTGTGCCCGGGATTTCTCTACGGCGGCGGATGTTCGCTCTGCGCGGTCGTGGTTTTCGCTAAGCGTGCTACTGACGCCTGGTGCACCCGCGGCGACGGCATCAGGGACGACATCGCGAGTGTGCCCGGGATTTCTCTACGGCGGCGGATGTTCGGTCTGCGCGGTCGTGGTTTTCGCTAATCGTGCTACTGACGCCTGGTGCACCCGCAGCGACGGCATCAGGGACGACATCGCGAGTGTGCCCGGGATTTCTCTACGGCGGCGGATGTTCGCTCTGCGCGGTCGTGGTTTTCGCTAAGCGTGCTACTGACGCCTGGTGCACCCGCGGCGACGGCATCAGGGACGACATCGTGAGTGTGCCCGGGATTTCTCTACGGCGGAAGATGTTCGGTCTGCGCGGTCGTGGTTTTCGCTAAGCGTGCTACTGACGCCTGGTGCACCCGCGGCGACGGCATCAGGGGCGACATCGCGAGTGTGCCCGGGATTTCTCTACGGCGGCGGATGTTCGCTCTGCGCGGTCGTGGTTTTCGCTAAGCGTGCTACTGACGCCTGGTGCACCCGTGGCGACGGCATCAGGGACGACATCGCGAGTGTGCCCAAGATTTTTCAAGGGAGGTGGATGTTCGCTCCGCACGGTTGTGGTTTTCGCTAAGCGTGCTACTGACGCCTGGTGCACCCGCGGCGACGGCATCAGGGGCGACATCGCGAGTGTGCCCGGGATTTCTCTACGGCGGCGGATGTTCGGTCTGCGCGGTTGTGGGTTTCGCTAAGCGTGCTACTGACGCCTGGTGCACCCGCGGCGACGGCATCAGGGACGACATCGCGAGTGTGGCCAAGATTTTTCAAGGGAGGTGGATGTTCGCTCTGCGCGGTCGTGGTTTTCGCTAAGCGTGCTACTGACGCCTGGTGCACCCGCGGCGACGGCATCAGGGACGACATCGTGAGTGTGCCCGGGATTTCTCTACGGCGGCGGATGTTCGGTCTGCGCGGTTGTGGGTTTCGCTAAGCGTGCTACTGACGCCTGGTGCACCCGCGGCGACGGCATCAGGGACGACATCGCGAGTGTGGCCAAGATTTTTCAAGGGAGGTGGATGTTCGCTCCGCACGGTTGTGGTTTTCGCTAAGCGTGCTACTGACGCCTGGTGCACCCGCGGCGACGGCATCAGGGACCACATCGTGAGTGTGCCCGGGATTTCTCTACGGCGGTGGATGTTCGGTCTGCGCGGTCGTGGTTTTCGCTAAGCGTGCTACTGACGCCTGGTGCACCCGCGGCGACGGCATCAGGGGCGACATCGTGAGTGTGCCCGGGATATCTCTACGGCGGCGGATGTTCGCTCTGCGCGGTCGTGGTTTTCGCTAAGCGTGCTACTGACGCCTGGTGCACCCGCGGCGACGGCATCAGGGACGACATCGCGAGTGTGCCCAAGATTTTTCAAGGGAGGTGGATGTTCGCTCCGCACGGTTGTGGTTTTCGCTAAGCGTGCTACTGACGCCTGGTGCACCCGCGGCGACGGCATCAGGGACGACATCGTGAGTGTGCCCGGGATTTCTCTACGGCGGCGGATGTTCGGTCTGCGCGGTCGTGGTTTTCGCTAAGCGTGCTACTGACGCCTGGTGCACCCGCGGCGACGGCATCAGGGACGACATCGTGAGTGTGCCCGGGATTTCTCTACGGCGGCGGATTTTCGGTCTGCGCGGTCGTGGTTTTCGCTAAGCGTGCTACTGACGCCTGGTGCACCCGCGGCGACGGCATCAGGGACGACATCGTGAGTGCGCTTAAGATTTTTCAAGGGAGGTGGATGTTCGCTCCGCGCGGTTGTGGTTTTCGCTAAGCGTGCTACTAACGCCTGGTGCACCCGCGGCGACGGCATCAGGGACGACATCGTGAGTGTGCCCGGGATTTCTCTACGGCGGCGGATGTTCGGTCTGCGCGGTTGTGGTTTTCGCTAAGCGTGCTACTGACGCCTGGTGCACCCGCGGCGACGGCATCAGGGACGACATCGTCAGTGTGCCCAAGATTTTTCAAGGGAGGTGGATGTTCGCTCTGCGCGGTCGTGGTTTTCGCTAAGCGTGCTACTGACGCCTGGTGCACCCGCGGCGACGGCATCAGGGACGACATCGTCAGTGTGCCCGGGATTTCTCAACGGCGGCGGATGTTCGGTCTGCGCGGTTGTGGTTTTCGCTAAGCGTGCTACTGACGCCTGGTGCACCCGCGGCGACGGCATCAGGGACGACATCGTGAGTGTGCCCGGGATTTCTCTACGGCGGCGGATGTTCGGTCTGCGCGGTTGTGGTTTTCGCTAAGCGTGCTACTGACGCCTGGTGCACCCGCGGCGACGGCATCAGGGACGACATCGTGAGTGTGCCCGGGATTTCTCTACGGCGGCGGATGTTCGGTCTGCGCGGTTGTGGTTTTCGCTAAGCGTGCTACTGACGCCTGGTGCACCCGCGGCGACGGCATCAGGGACGACATCGTGAGTGTGCCCGGGATTTCTCTACGGCGGCGGATGTTCGGTCTGCGCGGTTGTGGGTTTCGCTAAGCGTGCTACTGACGCCTGGTGCATCCGCGGCGACGGCATCAGGGACGACATCGTGAGTGTGCCCAAGATTTTTCAAGGGAGGTGGATGTTCGCTCTGCGCGGTTGTGGTTTTCGCTAAGCGTGCTACTGACGCCTGGTGCACCCGCGGCGAAGGCATCAGGGACGACATCGTGAGTGTGCCCGGGATTTCTCTACGGCGGCGGATGTCCGGTCTGCGCGGTTGTGGTTTTCGCTAAGCGTGCTACTGACGCCTGGTGCACCCGCGGCGAAGGCATCAGGGACGACATCGTGAGTGTGCCCAAGATTTTTCAAAGGAGGTGGGTGTTCGCTCTGCGCGGTCGTGGTTTTCGCTAAGCGTGCTACTGACGCCTGGTGCACCCGCTTCGACGGCATCAGGGACGACATCGTGAGTGTGCCCAAGATTTTTCAAGAGAGGTGGATGTTCGCTCTGCGCGGTCGTGGTTTTCGCTAAGCGTGCTACTGACGCCTGGTGCACCCGCGGCGACGGCATCAGGGACGACATCGTGAGTGTGCCCGGGATTTCTCTACGGCGGCGGATGTTCGCTCTGCGCGGTCGTGGTTTTCGCTAAGCGTGCTACTGACGCCTGGTGCACCCGCGGCGACGGCATCAGGGACGACATCATGAGTGTGCCCAAGATTTTTCAAGGGAGGTGGATGTTCGCTCTGCGCGGTTGTGGTTTTCGCTAAGCGTGCTACTGACGCCTGGTGCACCCGCGGCGACGGCATCAGGGACGACATCGTGAGTGTGCCCGGGATTTCTCTACGGCGGCGGATGTTCGCTCTGCGCGGTCGTGGTTTTCGCTAAGCGTGCTACTGACGCCTGGTGCACCCGCTTCGACGGCATCAGGGACGACATCGTGAGTGTGCCCAAGATTTTTCAAGAGAGGTGGATGTTCGCTCTGCGCGGTCGTGGTTTTCGCTAAGCGTGCTACTGACGCCTGGTGCACCCGCGGCGACGGCGTCAGGGACGACATCGTGAGTGTGCCCGGGATTTCTCTACGGCGGCGGATGTTCGCTCTGCGCGGTCGTGGTTTTCGCTAAGCGTGCTACTGACGCCGGGTGCACCCGCGGCGACGGCATCAGGGACGACATCATGAGTGTGCCCAAGATTTTTCAAGGGAGGTGGATGTTCGCTCTGCGCGGTTGTGGTTTTCGCTAAGCGTGCTACTGACGCCTGGTGCACCCGCGGCGACGGCATCAGGGACGACATCGTGAGTGTGCCCAAGATTTTTCAAGGGAGCTGGATGTTCGCTCTGCGCGGTCGTGGTTCTCGCTAAGCGTGCTACTGACGCCTGGTGCACCCGCGGCGACGGCATCAGGGACGACATCGTGAGTGTGCCCAAGATTTTTCAAGGGAGGTGGATGTTCGCTCTGCGCGGTCGTGGTTTTTGCTAAGCGTGCTACTGACGCCTGGTGCACCCGCGGCGACGGCATCAGGGACGACATCGTGAGTGTGCCCAAGATTTTTCAAGGGAGGTGGATGTGCGCTCTGCGTGGTTGTGGTTTTCGCTAAGCGTGCTACTGACTCCTGGTGCACCCGCGGCGACGGCATCAGGGACGACATCGTGAGTGTGCCCAAGATTTTTCAAGGGAGGTGGATGTTCGCTCCGCACGGTTGTGGTTTTCGCTAAGCGTGCTACTGACGCCTGGTGCACCCGCGGCGACGGCATCAGGGGCGACATCGCGAGTGTGCCCGGGATTTCTCTACGGCGGCGGATGTTCGGTCTGCGCGGTTGTGGGTTTCGCTAAGCGTGCTACTGACGCCTGGTGCACCCGCGGCGACGGCATCAGGGACGACATCGCGAGTGTGGCCAAGATTTTTCAAGGGAGGTGGATGTTCGCTCTGCGCGGTCGTGGTTTTCGCTAAGCGTGCTACTGACGCCTGGTGCACCCGCGGCGACGGCATCAGGGACGACATCGTGAGTGTGCCCGGGATTTCTCTACGGCGGCGGATGTTCGGTCTGCGCGGTTGTGGGTTTCGCTAAGCGTGCTACTGACGCCTGGTGCACCCGCGGCGACGGCATCAGGGACGACATCGCGAGTGTGGCCAAGATTTTTCAAGGGAGGTGGATGTTCGCTCCGCACGGTTGTGGTTTTCGCTAAGCGTGCTACTGACGCCTGGTGCACCCGCGGCGACGGCATCAGGGACCACATCGTGAGTGTGCCCGGGATTTCTCTACGGCGGTGGATGTTCGGTCTGCGCGGTCGTGGTTTTCGCTAAGCGTGCTACTGACGCCTGGTGCACCCGCGGCGACGGCATCAGGGGCGACATCGTGAGTGTGCCCGGGATTTCTCTACGGCGGCGGATGTTCGCTCTGCGCGGTCGTGGTTTTCGCTAAGCGTGCTACTGACGCCTGGTGCACCCGCGGCGACGTCATCAGGGACGACATCGCGAGTGTGCCCAAGATTTTTCAAGGGAGGTGGATGTTCGCTCCGCACGGTTGTGGTTTTCGCTAAGCGTGCTACTGACGCCTGGTGCACCCGCGGCGACGGCATCAGGGACGACATCGTGAGTGTGCCCGGGATTTCTCTACGGCGGCGGATGTTCGGTCTGCGCGGTCGTGGTTTTCGCTAAGCGTGCTACTGACGCCTGGTGCACCCGCGGCGACGGCATCAGGGACGACATCGTGAGTGTGCCCGGGATTTCTCTACGGCGGCGGATTTTCGGTCTGCGCGGTCGTGGTTTTCGCTAAGCGTGCTACTGACGCCTGGTGCACCCGCGGCGACGGCATCAGGGACGACATCGTGAGTGCGCTTAAGATTTTTCAAGGGAGGTGGATGTTCGCTCCGCGCGGTTGTGGTTTTCGCTAAGCGTGCTACTAACGCCTGGTGCACCCGCGGCGACGGCATCAGGGACGACATCGTGAGTGTGCCCGGGATTTCTCTACGGCGGCGGATGTTCGGTCTGCGCGGTTGTGGTTTTCGCTAAGCGTGCTACTGACGCCTGGTGCACCCGCGGCGACGGCATCAGGGACGACATCGTCAGTGTGCCCAAGATTTTTCAAGGGAGGTGGATGTTCGCTCTGCGCGGTCGTGGTTTTCGCTAAGCGTGCTACTGACGCCTGGTGCACCCGCGGCGACGGCATCAGGGACGACATCGTCAGTGTGCCCGGGATTTCTCAACGGCGGCGGATGTTCGGTCTGCGCGGTTGTGGTTTTCGCTAAGCGTGCTACTGACGCCTGGTGCACCCGCGGCGACGGCATCAGGGACGACATCGTGAGTGTGCCCGGGATTTCTCTACGGCGGCGGATGTTCGGTCTGCGCGGTTGTGGTTTTCGCTAAGCGTGCTACTGACGCCTGGTGCACCCGCGGCGACGGCATCAGGGACGACATCGTGAGTGTGCCCGGGATTTCTCTACGGCGGCGGATGTTCGGTCTGCGCGGTTGTGGTTTTCGCTAAGCGTGCTACTGACGCCTGGTGCACCCGCGGCGACGGCATCAGGGACGACATCGTGAGTGTGCCCGGGATTTCTCTACGGCGGCGGATGTTCGGTCTGCGCGGTTGTGGGTTTCGCTAAGCGTGCTACTGACGCCTGGTGCATCCGCGGCGACGGCATCAGGGACGACATCGTGAGTGTGCCCAATATTTTTCAAGGGAGGTGGATGTTCGCTCTGCGCGGTTGTGGTTTTCGCTAAGCGTGCTACTGACGCCTGGTGCACCCGCGGCGAAGGCATCAGGGACGACATCGTGAGTGTGCCCGGGATTTCTCTACGGCGGCGGATGTCCGGTCTGCGCGGTTGTGGTTTTCGCTAAGCGTGCTACTGACGCCTGGTGCACCCGCGGCGAAGGCATCAGGGACGACATCGTGAGTGTGCCCAAGATTTTTCAAAGGAGGTGGGTGTTCGCTCTGCGCGGTCGTGGTTTTCGCTAAGCGTGCTACTGACGCCTGGTGCACCCGCTTCGACGGCATCAGGGACGACATCGTGAGTGTGCCCAAGATTTTTCAAGAGAGGTGGATGTTCGCTCTGCGCGGTCGTGGTTTTCGCTAAGCGTGCTACTGACGCCTGGTGCACCCGCGGCGACGGCATCAGGGACGACATCGTGAGTGTGCCCGGGATTTCTCTACGGCGGCGGATGTTCGCTCTGCGCGGTCGTGGTTTTCGCTAAGCGTGCTACTGACGCCTGGTGCACCCGCGGCGACGGCATCAGGGACGACATCATGAGTGTGCCCAAGATTTTTCAAGGGAGGTGGATGTTCGCTCTGCGCGGTTGTGGTTTTCGCTAAGCGTGCTACTGACGCCTGGTGCACCCGCGGCGACGGCATCAGGGACGACATCGTGAGTGTGCCCGGGATTTCTCTACGGCGGCGGATGTTCGCTCTGCGCGGTCGTGGTTTTCGCTAAGCGTGCTACTGACGCCTGGTGCACCCGCTTCGACGGCATCAGGGACGACATCGTGAGTGTGCCCAAGATTTTTCAAGAGAGGTGGATGTTCGCTCTGCGCGGTCGTGGTTTTCGCTAAGCGTGCTACTGACGCCTGGTGCACCCGCGGCGACGGCGTCAGGGACGACATCGTGAGTGTGCCCGGGATTTCTCTACGGCGGCGGATGTTCCCTCTGCGCGGTCGTGGTTTTCGCTAAGCGTGCTACTGACGCCGGGTGCACCCGCGGCGACGGCATCAGGGACGACATCATGAGTGTGCCCAAGATTTTTCAAGGGAGGTGGATGTTCGCTCTGCGCGGTTGTGGTTTTCGCTAAGCGTGCTACTGACGCCTGGTGCACCCGCGGCGACGGCATCAGGGACGACATCGTGAGTGTGCCCAAGATTTTTCAAGGGAGCTGGATGTTCGCTCTGCGCGGTCGTGGTTTTCGCTAAGCGTGCTACTGACGCCTGGTGCACCCGCGGAGACGGCATCAGGGACGACATCGTGAGTGTGCCCAAGATTTTTCAAGGGAGGTGGATGTTCGCTCTGCGCGGTCGTGGTTTTTGCTAAGCGTGCTACTGACGCCTGGTGCACCCGCGGCGACGGCATCAGGGACGACATCGTGAGTGTGCCCAAGATTTTTCAAGGGGGGTGGATGTTCGCTCTGCGTGGTTGTGGTTTTCGCTAAGCGTGCTACTGACTCCTGGTGCACCCGCGGCGACGGCATCAGGGACGACATCGTGAGTGTGCCCAAGATTTTTCAAGGGAGGTGGATGTTCGCTCTGCGCGGTCGTGGTTTTCGCTAAGCGTGCTACTGACGCCTTGTGCACCCGCGGCGACGGCATCAGGGACGACATCGTGAGTGTGCCCGGGATTTTTCAAGGGAGGTGGATGTTCGCTCTGCGCGGTCCTGGTTTTCGCTAAGCGTGCTACTGACGCCTGGTGCACCCGCGGCGACGGCATCAGGGACTACATCGTGAGTGTGCCCGGGATTTCTCTACGGCGGCAGATGTTCGCTCTGCGCGGTCGTGGTTTTCGCTAAGCGTGCTACTGACGCCTGGTGCACCCGCGGCGACGGCATCAGGCACGACATCGTGAGTGTGCCCAAGATTTTTCAAGGGAGGTGGATGTTCGCTCTGCGCGGTCGTGGTTTTCGCTAAGCGTGCTACTGACGCCTGGTGCACCCGCGGCGACGGCATCAGGGACGACATCGCGAGTGTGCCCGGGATTTCTCTACGGCGGCGGATGTTCGCTCTGCGCGGTCGTGGTTTTCGCTAAGCGTGCTACTGACGCCTGGTGCACCCGCGGCGACGGCATCAGGGACGACATCGTGAGTGTGCCCGGGATTTCTCTACGGCGGCGGATGTTCGGTCTGCGCGGTCGTGGTTTTCGCTAAGCGTGCTACTGACGCCTGGTGCACCCGCGGCGACGGCATCAGGGACGATATCGCGAGTGTGCCCGGGATTTCTCTACGGCGGCGGATGTTCGCTCTGCGCGGTCGTGGTTTTCGCTAAGCGTGCTACTGACGCCTGGTGCACCCGCGGCGACGGCATCAGGGACGACATCGCGAGTGTGCCCGGGATTTCTCTACGGCGGCGGATGTTCGGTCTGCGCGGTCGTGGTTTTCGCTAAGCGTGCTACTGACGCCTGGTGCACCCGCGGCGACGGCATCAGAGACGACATCGCGAGTGTGCCCGGGATTTCTCTACGGCGGCGGATGTTCGCTCTGCGCGGTCGTGGTTTTCGCTAAGCGTGCCACTGACGCCTGGTGCACCCGCGGCGACGGCATCAGGGACGACATCGTGAGTGTGCCCGGGATTTCTCTACGGCGGCAGATGTTCGGTCTGCGCGGTCGTGGTTTTCGCTAAGCGTGCTACTGACGCCTGGTGCACCCGCGGCGACGGCATCAGGGGCGACATCGCGAGTGTGCCCGGGATTTCTCTACGGCGGCGGATGTTCGCTCTGCGCGGTCGTGGTTTTCGCTAAGCGTGCTACTGACGCCTGGTGCACCCGCGGCGACGGCATCAGGGACGACATAGCGAGTGTGCCCAAGATTTTTCAAGGGAGGTGGATGTTCGCTCCGCACGGTTGTGGTTTTCGCTAAGCGTGCTACTGACGCCTGGTGCACCCGCGGCGACGGCATCAGGGGCGACATCGCGAGTGTGCCCGGGATTTCTCTACGGCGGCGGATGTTCGCTCTGCGCGGTCGTGGTTTTCGCTAAGCGTGCTACTGACGCCTGGTGCACCCGCGGCGACGGCATCAGGGACGACATCGTGAGTGTGCCCGGGATTTCTCTACGGCGGCGGATGTTCGGTCTGCGCGGTTGTGGGTTTCGCAAAGCGTGCTACTGACGCCTGGTGCACCCGCGCGACGGCATCAGGGACGACATCGCGAGTGTGCCCAAGATTTTTCAAGGGAGGTGGATGTTCGCTCCGCACGGTTGTGGTTTTCGCTAAGCGTGCTACTGACGCCTGGTGCACCCGCGGCGACGGCATCAGGGACGACATCGTGAGTGTGCCCGGGATTTCTCTACGGCGGCGGATGTTCGGTCTGCGCGGTCGTGGTTTTCGCTAAGCGTGCTACTGACGCCTGGTGCACCCGCGGCGACGGCATCAGGGGCGACATCGTGAGTGTGCCCGGGATTTCTCTACGGCGGCGGATGTTCGCTCTGCGCGGTCGTGGTTTTCGCTAAGCGTGCTACTGACGCCTGGTGCACCCGCGGCGACGGCATCAGGGACGACATCGCGAGTGTGCCCAAGATTTTTCAAGGGAGGTGGATGTTCGCTCCGCACGGTTGTGGTTTTCGCTAAGCGTGCTACTGACGCCTGGTGCACCCGCGGCGACGGCATCAGGGACGACATCGTGAGTGTGCCCGGGATTTCTCTACGGCGGCGGATGTTCGGTCTGCGCGGTCGTGGTTTTCGCTAAGCGTGCTACTGACGCCTGGTGCACCCGCGGCGACGGCATCAGGGACGACATCGTGAGTGTGCCCGGGATTTCTCTACGGCGGCGGATGTTCGGTCTGCGCGGTCGTGGTTTTCGCTAAGCGTGCTACTGACGCCTGGTGCACCCGCGGCAACGGCATCAGGGACGACATCGCGAGTGTGCCCAAGATTTTTCAAGGGACGCGGATGTTCGCTCCGCGCCGTCATGGTTTTCGCTAAGCGTGCTACTGACGCCTGGTGCACCCGCGGCAACGGCATCAGGGACGACATCGTGAGTGTGCCCGGGATTTCTCTGCGGCGGCGGATGTTCGGTCTGCGCGGTCGTGGTTTTCGCTAAGCGTGCTACTGACGCCTGGTGCACCCGCGGCGACGGCATCAGGGACGACATCGTCAGTGTGCCCAAGATTTTTCAAGGGAGGTGGATGTTCGCTCTGCGCGGTCGTGGTTTTCGCTAAGCGTGCTACTGACGCCTGGTGCACCCGCGGCGACGGCATCAGGGACGACATCGTCAGTGTGCCCGGGATTTCTCTACGGCGGCGGATGTTCGGTCTGCGCGGTTGTGGTTTTCGCTAAGCGTGCTACTGACGCCTGGTGCACCCGCGGCGACGGCATCAGGGACGACATCGTGAGTGTGCCCGGGATTTCTCTACGGCGGCGGATGTTCGGTCTGCGCGGTTGTGGTTTTCGCTAAGCGTGCTACTGACGCCTGGTGCACCCGCGGCGACGGCATCAGAACGACATCGTGAGTGTGCCCGGGATTTCTCTACGGCGGCGGATGTTCGGTCTGCGCGGTTGTGGTTTTCGCTAAGCGTGCTACTGACGCCTGGTGCACCCGCGGCGACGGCATCAGGGACGACATCGTGAGTGTGCCCGGGATTTCTCTACGGCGGCGGATGTTCGCTCTGCGCGGTCGTGGTTTTCGCTAAGCGTGCTACTGACGCCGGGTGCACCCGCGGCGACGGCATCAGGGACGACATCATGAGTGTGCCCAAGATTTTTCAAGGGAGGTGGATGTTCGCTCTGCGCGGTTGTGGTTTTCGCTAAGCGTGCTACTGACGCCTGGTGCACCCGCGGCGACGGCATCAGGGAAGACATCGTGAGTGTGCCCAAGATTTTTCAAGGGAGCTGGATGTTCGCTCTGCGCGGTCGTGGTTTTCGCTAAGCGTGCTACTGACGCCTGGTGCACCCGCGGCGACGGCATCAGGGACGACATCGTGAGTGTGCCCAAGATTTTTCAAGGGAGGTGGATGTTCGCTCTGCGCGGTCGTGGTTTTTGCTAAGCGTGCTAATGACGCCTGGTGCACCCGCGGCGACGGCATCAGGGACGACATCGTGAGTGTGCCTAAGATTTTTCAAGGGAGGTGGATGTTCGCTCTGCGCGGTTGTGGTTTTCGCTAAGCGTGCTACTGACTCCTGGTGCACCCGCGGCGACGGCATCAGCGACGACATTGTGAGTGTGCCCAAGATTTTTCAAGGGAGGTGGATGTTCGCTCTGCGCGGTCGTGGTTTTCGCTAAGCGTGCTACTGACGCCTTGTGCACCCGCGGCGACGGCATCAGGGACGACATCGTGAGTGTGCCCTGGATTTTTCAAGGGAGGTGGATGTTCGCTCTGCGCGGTCCTGGTTTTCGCTAAGCGTGCTACTGACGCCTGGTGCACCCGCGGCAACGGCATCAGGGACGACATCGTGAGTGTGCCCGGGATTTCTCTACGGCGGCGGATGTTCGCTCTGCGCGGTCGTGGTTTTCGCTAAGCGTGCTACTGACGCCTGGTGAACCCGCGGCGACGGCATCAGGCACGACATCGTGAGTGTGCCCAAGATTTTTCAAGGGAGGTGGATGTTCGCTCTGCGCGGTCGTGGTTTTCGCTAAGCGTGCTACTGACGCCTGGTGCACCCGCGGCGACGGCATCAGGGACGACATCGTGAGTGTGCCCGGGATTTCTCTACGGCGGCGGATGTTCGCTCTGCGCGGTCGTGGTTTTCGCTAAGCGTGCTACTGACGCCTGGTGCACCCGCGGCGACGGCATCAGGGACGACATCGTGAGTGTGCCCAAGATTTTTCAAGGGAGCTGGATGTTCGCTCTGCGGGGTCGTGGTTTTCGCTAAGCGTGCTACTGACGCCTGGTGCACCCGCGGCGACGGCATCAGGGACGACATCGTGAGTGTGCCCAAGATTTTTCAAGGGAGGTGGATGTTCGCTCTGCGCGGTCGTGGTTTTTGCTAAGCGTGCTACTGACGCCTGGTGCACCCGCGGCGACGGCATCAGGGACGACATCGTGAGTGTGCCCGGGATTTCTCTACGGCGGCGGATGTTCGGTCTGCGCGGTTGTGGGTTTCGCTAAGCGTGCTACTGACGCCTGGTGCACCCGCGGCGACGGCATCAGGGACGACATCGCGAGTGTGCCCAAGATTTTTCAAGGGAGGTGGATGTTCGCTCCGCACGGTTGTGGTTTTCGCTAAGCGTGCTACTGACGCCTGGTGCACCCGCGGCGACGGCATCAGGGACGACATCGTGAGTGTGCCCGGGATTTCTCTACGGCGGCGGATGTTCGGTCTGCGCGGTCGTGGTTTTCGCTAAGCGTGCTACTGACGCCTGGTGCACCCGCAGCGACGGCATCAGGGGCGACATCGTGAGTGTGCCCGGGATTTCTCTACGGCGGCGGATGTTCGCTCTGCGCGGTCGTGGTTTTCGCTAAGCGTGCTACTGACGCCTGGTGCACCCGCGGCGACGGCATCAGGGACGACATCGCGAGTGTGCCCAAGATTTTTCAAGGGAGGTGGATGTTCGCTCCGCACGGTTGTGGTTTTCGCTAAGCGTGCTACTGACGCCTGGTGCACCCGCGGCGACGGCATCAGGGACGACATCGTGAGTGTGCCCGGGATTTCTCTACGGCGGCGGATGTTCGGTCTGCGCGGTCGTGGTTTTCGCTAAGCGTGCTACTGACGCCTGGTGCACCCGCGGCGACGGCATCAGGGACGACATCGTGAGTGAGCCCGGGATTTCTCTACGGCGGCGGATGTTCGGTCTGCGCGGTCGTGGTTTTCGCTAAGCGTGCTACTGACGCCTGGTGCACCCGCGGCAACGGCATCAGGGACGACATCGCGAGTGTGCCCAAGATTTTTCAAGGGACGCGGATGTTCGCTCCGCGCCGTCATGGTTTTCGCTAAGCGTGCTACTGACGCCTGGTGCACCCGCGGCAACGGCATCAGGGACGACATCGTGAGTGTGCCCGGGATTTCTCTACGGCGGCGGATGTTCGGTCTGCGCGGTCGTGGTTTTCGCTAAGCGTGCTACTGACGCCTGGTGCACCCGTGGCGACGGCATCAGGGACGACATCGTCAGTGTGCCCAAGATTTTTCAAGGGAGGTGGATGTTCGCTCTGCGCGGTCGTGGTTTTCGCTAAGCGTGCTACTGACGCCTGGTGCACCCGCGGCGACGGCATCAGGGACGACATCGTCAGTGTGCCCGGGATTTCTCTACGGCGGCGGATGTTCGGTCTGCGCGGTTGTGGTTTTCGCTAAGCGTGCTACTGACGCCTGGTGCACCCGCGGCGACGGCATCAGGGACGACATCGTGAGTGTGCCCGGGATTTCTCTACGGCGGCGGATGTTCGGTCTGCGCGGTTGTGGTTTTCGCTAAGCGTGCTACTGACGCCTGGTGCACCCGCGGCGACGGCATCAGGGACGACATCGTAAGTGTGCCCGGGATTTCTCTACGGCGGCGGATGTTCGGTCTGCGCGGTTGTGGTTTTCGCTAAGCGTGCTACTGACGCCTGGTGCACCCGCGGCGACGGCATCAGGGACGACATCGTGAGTGTGCCCAAGATTTTTCAAGGGAGGTGGATGTTCGCTCTGCGCGGTCGTGGTTTTTGCTAAGCGTGCTAATGACGCCTGGTGCACCCGCGGCGACGGCATCAGGGACGACATCGTGAGTGTGCCCAAGATTTTTCAAGGGAGGTGAATGTTCGCTCTGCGCGGTTGTGGTTTTCGCTAAGCGTGCTACTGACTCCTGGTGCACCCGCGGCGACGGCATCAGGGACGACATCGTGAGTGTGCCCAAGATTTTTCAAGGGAGGTGGATGTTCGCTCTGCGCGGTCGTGGTTTTCGCTAAGCGTGCTACTGACGCCTTGTGCACCCGCGGCGACGGCATCAGGGACGACATCGTGAGTGTGCCCTGGATTTTTCAAGGGAGGTGGATGTTCGCTCTGCGCGGTCCTGGTTTTCGCTAAGCGTGCTACTGACGCCTGGTGCACCCGCGGCAACGGCATCAGGGACTACATCGTGAGTGTGCCCGGGATTTCTCTACGGCGGCGGATGTTCGCTCTGCGCGGTCGTGGTTTTCGCTAAGCGTGTTACTGACGCCTGGTGAACCCGCGGCGACGGCATCAGGCACGACATCGTGAGTGTGCCCAAGATTTTTCAAGGGAGGTGGATGTTCGCTCTGCGCGGTCGTGGTTTTCGCTATGCGTGCTACTGACGCCTGGTGCACCCGCGGCGACGGCATCAGGGACGACATCGTGAGTGTGCCCGGGATTTCTCTACGGCGGCGGATGTTCGCTCTGCGCGGTCGTGGTTTTCGCTAAGCGTGCTACTGACACCTGGTGCACCCGCGGCGACGGCATCAGGGACGACATCGTGAGTGTGCCCAAGATTTTTCAAGGGAGCTGGATGTTCGCTCTGCGGGGTCGTGGTTTTCGCTAAGCGTGCTACTGAAGCCTGGTGCACCCGCGGCGACGGCATCAGGGACGACATCGTGAGTGTGCCCAAGATTTTTCAAGGGAGGTGGATGTTCGCTCTGCGCGGTCGTGGTTTTTGCTAAGCGTGCTACTGACGCCTGGTGCACCCGCGGCGACGGCATCAGGGACGACATCGTGAGTGTGCCCGGGATTTCTCTACGGCGGCGGATGTTCGGTCTGCGCGGTTGTGGGTTTCGCTAACCGTGCTACTGACGCCTGGTGCACCCGCGGCGACGGCATCAGGGACGACATCGCGAGTGTGCCCAAGATTTTTCAAGGGAGGTGGATGTTCGCTCCGCACGGTTGTGGTTTTCGCTAAGCGTGCTACTGACGCCTGGTGCACCCGCGGCGACGGCATCAGGGACGACATCGTGAGTGTGCCCGGGATTTCTCTACGGCGGCGGATGTTCGGTCTGCGCGGTCGTGGTTTTCGCTAAGCGTGCTACTGACGCCTGGTGCACCCGCGGCGACGGCATCAGGGGCGACATCGTGAGTGTGCCCGGGATTTCTCTACGGCGGCGGATGTTCGCTCTGCGCGGTCGTGGTTTTCGCTAAGCGTGCTACTGACGCCTGGTGCACCCGCGGCGACGGCATCAGGGACGACATCGCGAGTGTGCCCAAGATTTTTCAAGGGAGGTGGATGTTCGCTCCGCACGGTTGTGGTTTTCGCTAAGAGTGCTACTGACGCCTGGTGCACCCGCGGCGACGGCATCAGGGACGACATCGTGAGTGTGCCCGGGATTTCTCTACGGCGGCGGATGTTCGGTCTGCGCGGTCGTGGTTTTCGCTAAGCGTGCTACTGACGCCTGGTGCACCCGCGGCGACGGCATCAGGGACGACATCGTGAGTGTGCCCGGGATTTCTCTACGGCGGCGGATGATCGGTCTGCGCGGTCGTGGTTTTCGCTAAGCGTGCTACTGACGCCTGGTGCACCCGCGGCAACGGCATCAGGGACGACATCGCGAGTGTGCCCAAGATTTTTCAAGGGACGCGGATGTTCGCTCCGCGCCGTCATGGTTTTCGCTAAGCGTGCTACTGACGCCTGGTGCACCCGCGGCAACGGCATCAGGGACGACATCGTGAGTGTGCCCGGGATTTCTCTACGGCGGCGGATGTTCGGTTTGCGCGGTCGTGGTTTTCGCTAAGCGTGCTACTGACGCCTGGTGCACCCGCGGCGACGGCATCAGGGACGACATCGTCAGTGTGCCCAAGATTTTTCAAGGGAGGTGGATGTTCGCTCTGCGCGGTCGTGGTTTTCGCTAAGCGTGCTACTGACGCCTGGTGCACCCGCGGCGACGGCATCAGGGACGACATCGTCAGTGTGCCCGGGATTTCTCTACGGCGGCGGATGTTCGGTCTGCGCGGTTGTGGTTTTCGCTAAGCGTGCTACTGACGCCTGGTGCACCCGCGGCGACGGCATCAGGGACGACATCGTGAGTGTGCCCGGGATTTCTCTACGGCGGCGGATGTTCGGTCTGCGCGGTTGTGGTTTTCGCTAAGCGTGCTACTGACGCCTGGTGCAACCGCGGCGACGGCATCAGGGACGACATCGTGAGTGTGCCCGGGATTTCTCTACGGCGGCGGATGTTCGGTCTGCGCGGTTGTGGTTTTCGCTAAGCGTGCTACTGACGCCTGGTGCACCCGCGGCGACGGCATCAGGGACGACATCGTGAGTGTGCCCGGGATTTCTCTACGGCGGCGGATGTTCGCTCTGCGCGGTCGTGGTTTTCGCTAAGCGTGCTACTGACGCCGGGTGCACCCGCGGCGACGGCATCAGGGACGACATCATGAGTGTGCCCAAGATTTTTCAAGGGACGTGGATGTTCGCTCTGCGCGGTTGTGGTTTTCGCTAAGCGTGCTACTGACGCCTGGTGCACCCGCGGCGACGGCATCAGGGACGACATCGTGAGTGTGCCCGGGATTTCTCTACGGCGGCGGATGTTCGGTCTGCGCGGTTGTGGGTTTCACTAAGCGTGCTACTGACGCCTGGTGCACCCGCTTCGACGGCATCAGGGACGACATCGTGAGTGTGCCCAAGATTTTTCAAGAGAGGTGGATGTTCGCTCTGCGCGGTCGTGGTTTTCGCTAAGCGTGCTACTGACGCCTGGTGCACCCGCTTCGACGGCATCAGGGACGACATCGTGAGTGTGCCCAAGATTTTTCAAGAGAGGTGGATGTTCGCTCTGCGCGGTTGTGGTTTTCGCTAAGCGTGCTACTGACGCCTGGTGCACCCGCTTCGACGGCATCAGGGACGACATCGTGAGTGTGCCCAAGATTTTTCAAGGGAGGTGGATGTTCGCTCTGCGCGGTTGTGGTTTTCGCTAAGCGTGCTACTGACGCCTGGTGCACCCGCGGCGAAGGCATCAGGGACGACATCGTCAGTGTGCCCGGGATTTCTCTACGGCGGCGGATGTCCGGTCTGCGCGGTTGTGGTTTTCGCTAAGCGTGCTACTGACGCCTGGTGCACCCGCGGCGAAGGCATCAGGGACGACATCGTGAGTGTGCCCAAGATTTTTCAAAGGAGGTGGGTGTTCGCTCTGCGCGGTCGTGGTTTTCGCTAAGCGTGCTACTGACGCCTGGTGCACCCGCTTCGACGGCATCAGGGACGACATCGTGAGTGTGCCCAAGATTTTTCAAGAGAGGTGGATGTTCGCTCTGCGCGGTCGTGGTTTTCGCTAAGCGTGCTACTGACGCCTGGTGCACCCGCGGCGACGGCATCAGGGACGACATCGTGAGTGTGCCCGGGATTTCTCTACGGCGGCGGATGTTCGCTCTGCGCGGTCGTGGTTTTCGCTAAGCGTGCTACTGACGCCTGGTGCACCCGCGGCGACGGCATCAGGGACGACATCGCGAGTGTGCCCAAGATTTTTCAAGGGAGGTGGATGTTCGCTCCGCACGGTTGTGGTTTTCGCTAAGCGTGCTACTGACGCCTGGTGCACCCGCGGCGACGGCATCAGGGACGACATCGTGAGTGTGCCCGGGATTTCTCTACGGCTGCGGATGTTCGGTCTGCGCGGTCGTGGTTTTCGCTAAGCGTGCTACTGACGCCTGGTGCACCCGCGGCGACGGCATCAGGGACGACATCGTGAGTGCGCTTAAGATTTTTCAAGGGAGGTGGATGTTCGCTCCGCGCGGTTGTGGTTTTCACTAAGCGTGCTACTGACGCCTGGTGCACCCGCGGCGACGGCATCAGGGACGACATCGTGAGTGTGCCCGGGATTTCTCTACGGCGGCGGATGTTCGGTCTGCGCGGTTGTGGTTTTCGCTAAGCGTGCTACTGACGCCTGGTGCACCCGCGGCGACGGCATCAGGGACGACATCGTCAGTGTGCCCAAGATTTTTCAAGGGAGGTGGATGTTCGCTCTGCGCGGTCGTGGTTTTCGCTAAGCGTGCTACTGACGCCTGGTGCACCCGCGGCGACGGCATCAGGGACGACATCGTCAGTGTGCCCGGGATTTCTCTACGGCGGCGGATATTCGGTCTGCGCGGTTGTGGTTTTCGCTAAGCGTGCTACTGACGCCTGGTGCACCCGCGGCGACGGCATCAGGGACGACATCGTGAGTGTGCCCGGGATTTCTCTACGGCGGCGGATGTTCGGTCTGCGCGGTTGTGGTTTTCGCTAAGCGTGCTACTGACGCCTGGTGCACCCGCGGCGACGGCATCAGGGACGACATCGTGAGTGTGCCCGGGATTTCTCTACGGCGGCGGATGTTCGGTCTGCGCGGTTGTGGTTTTCGCTAAGCGTGCTACTGACGCCTGGTGCACCCGCGGCGACGGCATCAGGGACGACATTGTGAGTGTGCCCGGGATTTCTCTACGGCGGCGGATGTTCGGTCTGCGCGGTTGTGGGTTTCGCTAAGCGTGCTACTGACGCCTGGTGCATCCGCGGCGACGGCATCAGGGACGACGTCGTGAGTGTGCCCAAGATTTTTCAAGGGAGGTGGATGTTCGCTCTGCGCGGTAGTGGTTTTCGCTAAGCGTGCTACTGACGCCTGGTGCACCCGCGGCGAAGGCATCAGGGACGACATCGTGAGTGTGCCCGGGATTTCTCTACGGCGGCGGATGTCCGGTCTGCGCGGTTGTGGTTTTCGCTAAGCGTGCTACTGACGCCTGGAGCACCCGCGGCGAAGGCATCAGGGACGACATCGTGAGTGTGCCCAAGATTTTTCAAAGGAGGTGGGTGTTCGCTCTGCGCGGTCGTGGTTTTCGCTAAGCGTGCTACTGACGCCTGGTGCACCCGCTTCGACGGCATCAGGGACGACATCGTGAGTGTGCCCAAGATTTTTCAAGAGAGGTGGATGTTCGCTCTGCGCGGTCGTGGTTTTCGCTAAGCGTGCTACTGACGCCTGGTGCACCCGCGGCGACGGCATCAGGGACGACATCGTGAGTGTGCCCGGGATTTCTCTACGGCGGCGGATGTTCGCTCTGCGCGGTCGTGGTTTTCGCTAAGCGTGCTACTGACGCCGGGTGCACCCGCGGCGACGGCATCAGGGACGACATCATGAGTGTGCCCAAGATTTTTCAAGGGAGGTGGATGTTCGCTCTGCGCGGTTGTGGTTTTCGCTAAGCGTGCTACTGACGCCTGGTGCACCCGCGGCGACGGCATCAGGGACGACATCGTGAGTGTGCCCAAGATTTTTCAAGGGAGCTGGATGTTCGCTCTGCGCGGTCGTGGTTTTCGCTAAGCGTGCTACTGACGCCTGGTGCACCCGCGGCGACGGCATCAGGGACGACATCGTGAGTGTGCCCAAGATTTTTCAAGGGAGGTGGATGTTCGCTCTGCGTGGTTGTGGTTTTCGCTAAGCGTGCTACTGACTCCTGGTGCACCCGCGGCGACGGCATCAGGGACGACATCGTGAGTGTGCCCAAGATTTTTCAAGGGAGGTGGATGTTCGCTCTGCGCGGTCGTGGTTTTCGCTAAGCGTGCTACTGACGCCTGGTGCACCCGCGGCGACGGCATCAGGCACGACATCGTGAGTGTGCCCAAGATTTTTCAAGGGAGGTGGATGTTCGCTCTGCGCGGTCTTGGTTTTCGCTAAGCGTGCTACTGACGCCTGGTGCACCCGCGGCGACGGCATCAGGGACGACATCGCGAGTGTGCCCGGGATTTCTCTACGGCGGCGGATGTTCGCTCTGCGCGGTCGTGGTTTTCGCTAAGCGTGCTACTGACGCCTGGTGCACCCGCGGCGACGGCATCAGGGACGACATCGTGAGTGTGCCCGGGATTTCTCTACGGCGGCGGATGTTCGGTCTGCGCGGTCGTGGTTTTCGCTAAGCGTGCTACTGACGCCTGGTGCACCCGCGGCGACGGCATCAGGGACGATATCGCGAGTGTGCCCGGGATTTCTCTACGGCGGCGGATGTTCGCTCTGCGCGGTCGTGGTTTTCGCTAAGCGTGCTACTGACGCCTGGTGCACCCGCGGCGACGGCATCAGGGACGACATCGCGAGTGTGCCCGGGATTTCTCTACGGCGGCGGATGTTCGGTCTGCGCGGTCGTGGTTTTCGCTAATCGTGCTACTGACGCCTGGTGCACCCGCGGCGACGGCATCAGGGACGACATCGCGAGTGTGCCCGGGATTTCTCTACGGCGGCGGATGTTCGCTCTGCGCGGTCGTGGTTTTCGCTAAGCGTGCTACTGACGCCTGGTGCACCCGCGGCGACGGCATCAGGGACGACATCGTGAGTGTGCCCGGGATTTCTCTACGGCGGCAGATGTTCGGTCTGCGCGGTCGTGGTTTTCGCTAAGCGTGCTACTGACGCCTGGTGCACCCGCGGCGACGGCATCAGGGGCGACATCGCGAGTGTGCCCGGGATTTCTCTACGGCGGCGGATGTTCGCTCTGCGTGGTCGTGGTTTTCGCTAAGCGTGCTAGTGACGCCTGGTGCACCCGCGGCGACGGCATCAGGGACGACATAGCGAGTGTGCCCAAGATTTTTCAAGGGAGGTGGATGTTCGCTCCGCACGGTTGTGGTTTTCGCTAAGCGTGCTACTGACGCCTGGTGCACCCGCGGCGACGGCATCAGGGGCGACATCGCGAGTGTGCCCGGGATTTCTCTACGGCGGCGGATGTTCGCTCTGCGCGGTCGTGGTTTTCGCTAAGCGTGCTACTGACGCCTGGTGCACCCGCGGCGACGGCATCAGGGACGACATCGTGAGTGTGCCCGGGATTTCTCTACGGCGGCGGATGTTCGGTCTGTGCGGTTGTGGGTTTCGCTAAGCGTGCTACTGACGCCTGGTGCACCCGCGGCGACGGCATCAGGGACGACATCGCGAGTGTGCCCAAGATTTTTCAAGGGAGGTGGATGTTCGCTCCGCACGGTTGTGGTTTTCGCTAAGCGTGCTACTGACGCCTGGTGCACCCGCGGCGACGGCATCAGGGACGACATCGTGAGTGTGCCCGGGATTTCTCTACGGCGGCGGATGTTCGGTCTGCGCGGTCGTGGTTTTCGCTAAGCGTGCTACTGACGCCTGGTGCACCCGCGGCGACGGTATCAGGGGCGACATCGTGAGTGTGCCCGGGATTTCTCTACGGCGGCGGATGTTCGCTCTGCGCGGTCGTGGTTTTCGCTAAGCGTGCTACTGACGCCTGGTGCACCCGCGGCGACGGCATCAGGGACGACATCGCGAGTGTGCCCAAGATTTTTCAAGGGAGGTGGATGTTCGCTCCGCACGGTTGTGGTTTTCGCTAAGCGTGCTACTGACGCCTGGTGCACCCGCGGCGACGGCATCAGGAACGACATCGTGAGTGTGCCCGGGATTTCTCTACGGCGGCGGATGTTCGGTCTGCGCGGTCGTGGTTTTCGCTAAGCGTGCTACTGACGCCTGGTGCACCCGCGGCGACGGCATCAGGGACGACATCGTGAGTGTGCCCGGGATTTCTCTACGGCGGCGGATGTTCGGTCTGCGCGGTCGTGGTTTTCGCTAAGCGTGCTACTGACGCCTGGTGCACCCGCGGCAACGGCATCAGGGACGACATCGCGAGTGTGCCCAAGATTTTTCAAGGGACGCGGATGTTCGCTCCGCGCCGTCATGGTTTTCGCTAAGCGTGCTACTGACGCCTGGTGCACCCGCGGCAACGGCATCAGGGACGACATCGTGAGTGTGCCCGGGATTTCTCTACGGCGGCGGATGTTCGGTCTGCGCGGTCGTGGTTTTCGCTAAGCGTGCTACTGACGCCTGGTGCACCCGCGGCGACGGCATCAGGGACGACATCGTCAGTGTGCCCAAGATTTTTCAAGGGAGGTGGATGTTCGCTCTGCGCGGTCGTGGTTTTCGCTAAGCGTGCTACTGACGCCTGGTGCACCCGCGGCGACGGCATCAGGGACGACATCGTCAGTGTGCCCGGGATTTCTCTACGGCGGCGGATGTTCGGTCTGCGCGGTTGTGGTTTTCGCTAAGCGTGCTACTGACGCCTGGTGCACCCGCGGCGACGGCATCAGGGACGACATCGTGAGTGTGCCCGGGATTTCTCTACGGCGGCGGATGTTCGGTCTGCGCGGTTGTGGTTTTCGCTAAGCGTGCTACTGACGCCTGGTGCACCCGCGGCGACGGCATCAGGGACGACATCGTGAGTGTGCCCGGGATTTCTCTACGGCGGCGGATGTTCGGTCTGCGCGGTTGTGGTTTTCGCTAAGCGTGCTACTGACGCCTGGTGCACCCGCGGCGACGGCATCAGGGACGACATCGTGAGTGTGCCCGGGATTTCTCTACGGCGGCGGATGTTCGCTCTGCGCGGTCGTGGTTTTCGCTAAGCGTGCTACTGACGCCGGGTGCACCCGCGGCGACGGCATCAGGGACGACATCATGAGTGTGCCCAAGATTTTTCAAGGGAGGTGGATGTTCGCTCTGCGCGGTTGTGGTTTTCGCTAAGCGTGCTACTGACGCCTGGTGCACCCGCGGCGACGGCATCAGGGACGACATCGTGAGTGTGCCCAAGATTTTTCAAGGGAGGTGGATGTTCGCTCTGCGCGGTCGTGGTTTTTGCTAAGCGTGCTACTGACGCCTGGTGCACCCGCGGCGACGGCATCAGGGACGACATCGTGAGTGAGCCCGGGATTTTTCAAGGGAGGTGGATGTTCGCTCTGCGCGGTCGTGGTTTTTGCTAAGCGTGCTACTGACGCCTGGTGCACCCGCGGCGACGGCATCAGGGACGACATCGTGAGTGTGCCCAAGATTTTTCAAGGGAGGTGGATGTTCGCTCAGCGCGGTCGTGGTTTTCGCTAAGCGTGCTACTGACGCCTGGTGCACCCGCGGCGACGGCATCAGGGACGACATCGTGAGTGTGCCCAAGATTTTTCAAGGGAGGTGGATGTTCGCTCTGCGCGGTTGTGGTTTTCGCTAAGCGTGCTACTGACGCCTGGTGCACCCGCGGCGACGGCATCAGGGACGACATCGTGAGTGTGCCCAAGATTTTTCAAGGGAGGTGGATGTTCGCTCTGCGCGGTCGTGGTTTTTGCTAAGCGTGCTACTGACGCCTGGTGCACCCGCGGCGACGGCATCAGGGACGACATCGTGAGTGTGCCCAAGATTTTTCAAGGGAGGTGGATGTTCGCTCTGCGCGGTCGTGGTTTTCGCTAAGCGTGCTACTGACGCCTGGTGCACCCGCGGCGACGGCATCAGGGACGACATCGTGAGTGAGCCCGGGATTTCTCTACGGCGGCGGATGTTCGGTCTGCGCGGTTGTGGTTTTCGCTAAGCGTGCTACTGACGCCTGGTGCACCCGCGGCGACGGCATCAGGGACGACATCGTGAGTGTGCCCGGGATTTCTCTACGGCGGCGGATGTTCGGTCTGCGTGGTTGTGGTTTTCGCTAAGCGTGCTACTGACGCCTGGTGCACCCGCGGCGACGGCATCAGGGACGACATCGTGAGTGTGCCCGGGATTCCTCTACGGCGGCGGATGTTCGCTCTGCGTGGTCGTGGTTTTCGCTAAGCGTGCTACTGACGCCGGGTGCACCCGCGGCGACGGCATCAGGGACGACATCGTGAGTGTGCCCAAGATTTTTCAAGGGAGGTGGATGTTCGCTCTGCGCGGTCGTGGTTTTCGCTAAGCGTGCTACTGACGCCTGGTGCACCCGCGGCGACGGCATCAGGGACGACATCGTGAGTGTGCCCGGGATTTCTCTACGGCGGCGGATGTTCGCTCTGCGCGGTTGTGGTTTTCGCTAAGCGTGCTACTGACGCCTGGTGCACCCGCGGCGACGGCATCAGGGACGACATCGTGAGTGTGCCCGGGATTTCTCTACGGCGGCGGATGTTCGGTCTGCGCGGTTGTGGTTTTCGCTAAGCGTGCTACTGACGCCTGGTGCACCCGCGGCGACGGCATCAGGGACGACATCGTCAGTGTGCCCGGGATTTCTCTACGGCGGCGGATGTTCGGTCTGCGCGGTTGTGGTTTTCGCTAAGCGTGCTACTGACGCCTGGTGCACCCGCGGCGACGGCATCAGGGATGACATCGTGAGTGTGCCCGGGATTTCTCTACGGCGGCGGATGTTCGGTCTGCGCGGTTGTGGTTTTCGCTAAGCATGGTACTGACGCCTGGTGCACCCGCGGCGACGGCATCAGGGACGACATCGTGAGTGTGCCCGGGATTTCTCTACGGCGGCGGATGTTCGGTCTGCGCGGTTGTGGTTTTCGCTAAGCGTGCTACTGACGCCTGGTGCACCCGCGGCGACGGCATCAGGGACGACATCGTGAGTGTGCCCGGGATTTCTCTACGGCGGCGGATGTTCGGTCTGCGCGGTTGTGGGTTTCGCTAAGCGTGCTACTGACGCCTGGTGCATCCGCGGCGACGGCATCAGGGACGACATCGTGAGTGTGCCCAAGATTTTTCAAGGGAGCTGGATGTTCGCTCTGCGCGGTCATGGTTTTCGCTAAGCGTGCTACTGACGCCTGGTGCACCCGCGGCGACGGCATCAGGGACGACATCGTGAGTGTGCCCAAGATTTTTCAAGGGAGGTGGATGTTCGCTCTGCGCGGTCGTGGTTTTTGCTAAGCGTGCTACTGACGCCTGGTGCACCCGCGGCGACGGCATCAGGGACGACATCGTGAGTGTGCCCAAGATTTTTCAAGGGAGGTGGATGTTCGCTCTGCGCGGTTGTGGTTTTCGCTAAGCGTGCTACTGACTCCTGGTGCACCCGCGGCGACGGCATCAGGGACGACATCGTGAGTGTGCCCAAGATTTTTCAAGGGAGGCGGATGTTCGCTCCGCGCGGTTGTGGTTTTCGCTAAGCGTGCTACTGACGCCTGGTGCACCCGCGGCGACGGCATCAGGGACGACATCGTGAGTGTGCCCGGGATTTCTCTACGGCGGCGGATGTTCGGTCTGCGCGGTTGTGGTTTTCGCTAAGCGTGCTACTGACGCCTGGTGCACCCGCGGCGACGGCATCCGGGACGACATCGTCAGTGTGCCCGGGATTTCTCTACGGCGGCGGATGTTCGGTCTGCGCGGTTGTGGTTTTCGCTAAGCGTGCTACTGACGCCTGGTGCACCCGCGGCGACGGCATCAGGGATGACATCGTGAGTGTGCCCGGGATTTCTCTACGGCGGCGGATGTTCGGTCTGCGCGGTTGTGGTTTTCGCTAAGCGTGCTACTGACGCCTGGTGCACCCGCGGCGACGGCATCAGGGACAACATCGTGAGTGTGCCCGGGATTTCTCTACGGCGGCGGATGTTCGGTCTGCGCGGTTGTGGTTTTCGCTAAGCGTGCTACTGACGCCTGGTGCACCCGCGGCGACGGCATCAGGGACGACATCGTGAGTGTGCCCGGGATTTCTCTACGGCGGCGGATGTTCGGTCTGCGCGGTTGTGGGTTTCGCTAAGCGTGCTACTGACGCCTGGTGCATCCGCGGCGACGGCATCAGGGACGACATCGTGAGTGTGCCCAAGATTTTTCAAGGGAGGTGGATGTTCGCTCTGCGCGGTTGTGGTTTTCGCTAAGCGTGCTACTGACGCCTGGTGCACCCGCGGCGAAGGCATCAGGGACGACATCGTGAGTGTGCCCAAGATTTTTCAAGGGAGGTGGATGTTCGCTCTGCGCGGTCCTGGTTTTCGCTAAGCGTGCTACTGACGCCTGGTGCACCCGCGGCGACGGCATCAGGGACGACATCGTGAGTGTGCCCGGGATTTCTCTACGGCGGCGGATGTTCGCTCTGCGCGGTCGTGGTTTTCGCTAAGCGTGCTACTGACGCCTGGTGCACCCGCGGCGACGGCATCAGGGACGACATTGTGAGTGTGCCCAAGATTTTTCAAGGGAGGTGGATGTTCGCTCTGCGCGGTCGTGGTTTTCGCTAAGCGTGCTACTGACGCCTGGTGCACCCGCGGCGACGGCATCAGGGACGACATCGTGATTGTGCCCAAGATTTTTCAAGGGAGGTGGATGTTCGCTCTGCGCGGTCCTGGTTTTCGCTAAGCGTGCTACTGACGCCTGGTGCACCCGCGGCGACGGCATCAGGCACGACATCGTGAGTGTGCCCAAGATTTTTCAAGGGAGGTGGATGTTCGCTCTGCGCGGTCGTGGTTTTCGCTAAGCGTGCTACTGACGCCTGGTGCACCCGCGGCGACGGCATCAGGGACGACATCGTGAGTGTGCCCGGGATTTCTCTACGGCGGCGGATGTTCGCTCTGCGCGGTCGTGGTTTTCGCTAAGCGTGCTACTGACGCCTGGTGCACCCGCGGCGACGGCATCAGGGACGACATCGTGAGTGTGCCCAAGATTTTTCAAGGGAGGTGGATGTTCGCTCTGCGCGGTCGTGGTTTTCGCTAAGCGTGCTACTGACGCCTGGTGCACCCGCGGCGACGGCATCAGGGACGACATCGTGAGTGTGCCCAAGATTTTTCAAGGGAGGTGGATGTTCGCTCTGCGCGTTCCTGGTTTTCGCTAAGCGTGCTACTGACGCCTGGTGCACCCGCGGCGACGGCATCAGGGACGACATCGTGAGTGTGCCCGGGAATTCTCTACGGCGGCGGATGTTCGCTCTGCGCGGTCGTGGTTTTCGCTAAGCGTGCTACTGACGCCTGGTGCACCCGCGGCGACGGCATCAGGGACGACATCGTGAGTGTGCCCAAGATTTTTCAAGGGAGGTGGATGTTCGCTCTACGCGGTCGTGGTTTTCGCTAAGCGTGCTACTGACGCCTGGTGCACCCGCGGCGACGGCATCAGGGACGACATCGTGAGTGTGCCCGGGATTTCTCTACGGCGGCGGATGTTCGCTCTGCGCGGTCGTGGTTTTCGCTAAGCGTGCTACTGACGCCTGGTGCACCCGCGGCGACGGCATCAGGGACGACATCGTGAGTGTGCCCAAGATTTTTCAAGGGAGGTGGATGTTCGCTCTGCGCGGTCGTGGTTTTCGCTAAGCGTGCTACTGACGCCTGGTGCACCCGCGGCGACGGCATCAGGGACGACATCGTGAGTGTGCCCAAGATTTTTCAAGGGAGGTGGATGTTCGCTCTGCGCGTTCCTGGTTTTCGCTAAGCGTGCTACTGACGCCTGGTGCACCCGCGGCGACGGCATCAGGGACGACATCGTGAGTGTGCCCGGGAATTCTCTACGGCGGCGGATGTTCGCTCTGCGCGGTCGTGGTTTTCGCTAAGCGTGCTACTGACGCCTGGTGCACCCGCGGCGACGGCATCAGGGACGACATCGTGAGTGTGCCCAAGATTTTTCAAGGGAGGTGTATGTTCGCTCTACGCGGTCGTGGTTTTCGCTAAGCGTGCTACTGACGCCTGGTGCACCCGCGGCGACGGCATCAGGGACGACATCGTGAGTGTGCCCGGGATTTCTCTACGGCGGCGGATGTTCGCTCTGCGCGGTAGTGGTTTTCGCTAAGCGTGCTACTGACGCCTGGTGCACTCGCGGCGACGGCATCAGGGACGTCATCGTGAGTGTGCCCAAGATTTTTCAAGGGAGGTGGATGTTCGCTCTGCGCGGTCGTGGTTTTCGCTAAGCGTGCTACTGACGCCTGGTGCACCCGCGGCGACGGCATCAGGGACGACATCGTGAGTGTGCCCGGGATTTTTCAATGGAGGTGGATGTTCGGTCTGCGCGGTCCTGGTTTTCGCTAAGCGTGCTACTGACGCCTGGTGCACCCGCGGCGACGGCATCAGGGACGACATCGTGAGTGTGCCCGGGATTTCTCTACGGCGGTGGATGTTCGCTCTGCGCGGTCGTGGTTTTCGCTAAGCGTGCTACTGACGCCTGGTGCACCCGCGGCGACGGCATCAGGGACGACATCGTGAGTGTGCCCAAGATTTTTCAAGGGAGGTGGATGTTCGCTCTGCGCGGTCGTGGTTTTCGCTAAGCGTGCTACTGACGCCTGGTGCACCAGCGGCGACGGCATCAGGGACGACATCGTGAGCGTGCCCGGGATTTCTCTACGGCGGTGGATGTTCGCTCTGCGCGGTCGTGGTTTTCGCTAAGCGTGCTACTGACGCCTGGTGCACCCGCGGCGACGGCATCAGGGACGACATCATGAGTGTGCCCGAGATTTCTCTACGGCGGCGGATGTTCGCTCTGCGCGGTCGTGGTTTTCGCTAAGCGTGCTACTGACGCCTGGTGCACCCGCGGCGACGGCATCAGGGACGACATCGTGAGTGTGCCCAGGATTTCTCTACGGCGGCGGATGTTCGCTCTGCGAGGTCTTGGTTTTCGCTAAGCGTGCTACTGACGCCTGGTGCACCCGCGGCGACGGCATCAGGCACGACATCGTGAGTGTGCCCAAGATTTTTCAAGGGAGGTGGATGTTCGCTCTGCGCGTTCCTGGTTTTCGCTAAGCGTGCTACTGACGCCTGGTGCACCCGCGCCGACGGCATCAGGGACGACATCGTGAGTGTGCCCGGGATTTCTCTACGGCGGCGGATGTTCGCTCTGCGCGGTCGTGGTTTTCGCTAAGCGTGCTACTGACGCCTGGTGCACCCGCGGCGACGGCATCAGGCACGACATCGTGAATGTGCCCAAGATTTTTCAAGGGAGGTGGTTGTTCGCTCTGCGCGGTCGTGGTTTTCGCTAAGCGTGCTACTGACGCCTGGTGCACCCGCGGCGACGGCATCAGGGACGACATCGTGAGTGTGCCCGGGATTTCTGTACGGCGGCGGATGTTCGGTCTGCGCGGTTGTGGTTTTCGCTAAGCGTGCTACTGACGCCTGGTGCACCCGCGGCGACGGCATCAGGGACGACATCGTGAGTGTGCCCGGGATTTCTCTACGGCGGCGGATGTTCGGTCTGCGCGGTTGTGGGTTTCGCTAAGCGTGCTACTGACGCCTGGTGCATCCGCGCCGACGGCATCAGGGACGACATCGTGAGTGTGCCCAAGATTTTTCAAGGGAGGTGGATGTTCGCTCTGCGCGGTTGTGGTTTTCGCTAAGCGTGCTACTGACGCCTGGTGCACCCGCGGCGAAGGCATCAGGGACGACATCGAGAGTGTGCCCGGGATTTCTCTACGGCGGCGGATGTCCGGTCTGCGCGGTTGTGGTTTTCGCTAAGCGTGCTACTGACGCCTGGTGCACCCGCGGCGACGGCATCAGGGACGACATCGTGAGTGTGCCCCAGATTTTTCAAGGGAGGTGGATGTTCGCTCTGCGCGGTCGTGGTTTTCGCTAAGCGTGCTACTGACGCCTGGTGCACCCGCTTCGACGGCATCAGGGACGACATCGTGAGTGTGCCCAAGATTTTTCAAGAGAGGTGGATGTTCGCTCTGCGCGGTCGTGGTTTTCGCTAAGCGTGCTACTGACGCCTGGTGCACCCGCGGCGACGGCATCAGGGACGACATCGTGAGTGTGCCCGGGATTTCTCTACGGCGGCGGATGTTCGCTCTGCGCGGTCGTGGTTTTCGCTAAGCGTGCTACTGACGCCGGGTGCACCCGCGGTCACGGCATCAGGGACGACATCATGAGTGTGCCCAAGATTTTTCAAGGGAGGTGGATGTTCGCTCTGCGCGGTTGTGGTTTTCGCTAAGCGTGCTACTGACGCCTGGTGCACCCGCGGCGACGGCATCAGGGACGACATCGTGAGTGTGCCCAAGATTTTTCAAGGGAGCTGGATGTTCGCTCTGCGCGGTCGTGGTTTTCGCTAAGCGTGCTACTGACGCCTGGTGCACCCGCGGCGACGGCATCAGGGACGACATCGTGAGTGTGCCCAAGATTTTTCAAGGGAGGTGGATGTTCGCTCTGCGCGGTCGTGGTTTTTGCTAAGCGTGCTACTGACGCCTGGTGCACCCGCGGCGACGGCATCAGGGACGACATCGTGAGTGTGCCCAAGATTTTTCAAGGGAGGTGGATGTTCGCTCTGCGCGGTTGTGGTTTTCGCTAAGCGTGCTACTGACTCCTGGTGCAACCGCGGCGACGGCATCAGGGACGACATCGTGAGTGTGCCCAAGATTTTTCAAGGGAGGTGGATGTTCGCTCTGCGCGGTCGTGGTTTTCGCTAAGCGTGCTACTGACGCCTTGTGCACCCGCGGCGACGGCATCAGGGACGACATCGTGAGTGTGCCCGGGATTTTTCAAGGGAGGTGGATGTTCGCTCTGCGCGGTCCTGGTTTTCGCTAAGCGTGCTACTGACGCCTGGTGCACCCGCGGCGACGGCATCAGGGACTACATCGTGAGTGTGCCCGGGATTTCTCTACGGCGGCGGATGTTCGCTCTGCGCGGTCGTGGTTTTCGCTAAGCGTGCTACTGACGCTTGGTGCACCCGCGGCGACGGCATCAGGTTCGACATCGTGAGTGTGCCCAAGATTTTTCAAGGGAGGTGGATGTTCGCTCTGCGCGGTCGTGGTTTTCGCTAAGCGTGCTACTGACGCCTGGTGCACCCGCGGCGACGGCATCAGGGACGACATCGTGAGTGTGCCCGGGATTTCTCTACGGCGGCGGATGTTCGCTCTGCGCGGTCGTGGTTTTCGCTAAGCGTGCTACTGACGCCTGGTGCACCCGCGGCGACGGCATCAGGGACGACATCGTGAGTGTGCCCAAGATTTTTCAAGGGAGGTGGATGTTCGCTCTGCGCGGTCGTGGTTTTCGCTAAGCGTGCTACTGACGCCTGGTGCACCCGCGGCGACGGCATCAGGGGCGACATCGTGAGTGTGCCCAAGATTTTTCAAGGGAGGTGGATGTTCGCTCTGCGCGGTCCTGGTTTTCGCTAAGCGTGCTACTGACGCCTGGTGCACCCGCGGCGACGGCATCAGGGACGACATCGTGAGTGTGCCCGGGATTTCTCTACGGCGGCGGATGTTCGCTCTGCGCGGTCGTGGTTTTCGCTAAGCGTGCTACTGACGCCTGGTGCACCCGCGGCGACGGCATCAGGGACGACATCGTGAGTGTGCCCAAGATTTTTCAAGGGAGGTGGATGTTCGCTCTGCGCGGTCAAGGTTTTCGCTAAGCGTGCTACTGACGCCTGGTGCACCCGCGGCGACGGCATCAGGGACGACATCGTGAGTGTGCCCAAGATTTTTCAAGGGAGGTGGATGTTCGCTCTGCGCGGTCCTGGTTTTCGCTAAGCGTGCTACTGACGCCTGGTGCACCCGCGGCGACGGCATCAGGCACGACATCGTGAGTGTGCCCAAGATTTTTCAAGGGAGGTGGATGTTCGCTCTGCGCGGTCGTGGTTTTCGCTAAGCGTGCTACTGACGCCTGGTGCACCCGCGGCGACGGCATCAGGGACGACATCGTGAGTGTGCCCGGGATTTCTCTACGGCGGCGGATGTTCGCTCTGCGCGGTCGTGGTTTTCGCTAAGCGTGCTACTGACGCCTGGCGCACCCGCGGCGACGGCATCAGGGACGACATCGTGAGTGTGCCCAAGATTTTTCAAGGGAGGTGGATGTTCGCTCTGCGCGGTCGTGGTTTTCGCTAAGCGTGCTACTGACGCCTGGTGCACCCGCGGCGACGGCATCAGGGACGACATCGTGAGTGTGCCCGGGATTTTTCAATGGAGGTGGATGTTCGGTCTGCGCGGTCCTGGTTTTCGCTAAGCGTGCTACTGACGCCTGGTGCACCCGCGGCGACGGCATCAGGGACGACATCGTGAGTGTGCCCAAGATTTTTCAAGGGAGGTGGATGTTCGCTCTGCGCGGTCGTGGTTTTCGCTAAGCGTGCTACTGACGCCTGGTGCACCAGCGGCGACGGCATCAGGGACGACATCGTGAGCGTGCCCGGGATTTCTCTACGGCGGTGGATGTTCGCTCTGCGCGGTCGTGGTTTTCGCTAAGCGTGCTACTGACGCCTGGTGCACCCGCGGCGACGGCATCAGGGACGACATCGTGAGTGTGCCTGAGATTTCTCTACGGCGGCGGATGTTCGCTCTGCGCGGTCGTGGTTTTCGCTAAGCGTGCTACTGACGCCTGGTGCACCCGCGGCGACGGCATCAGGGACGACATCGTGAGTGTGCCCAGGATTTCTCTACGGCGGCGGATGTTCGCTCTGCGAGGTCTTGGTTTTCGCTAAGCGTGCTACTGACGCCTGGTGCACCCGCGGCGACGGCATCAGGCACGACATCGTGAGTGTGCCCAAGATTTTTCAAGGGAGGTGGATGTTCGCTCTGCGCGTTCCTGGTTTTCGCTAAGCGTGCTACTGACGCCTGGTGCACCCGCGCCGACGGCATCAGGGACGACATCGTGAGTGTGCCCGGGATTTCTCTACGGCGGCGGATGTTCGCTCTGCGCGGTCGTGGTTTTCGCTAAGCGTGCTACTGACGCCTGGTGCACCCGCGGCGACGGCATCAGGCACGACATCGTGAGTGTGCCCAAGATTTTTCAAGGGAGGTGGATGTTCGCTCTGCGCGGTCGTGGTTTTCGCTAAGCGTGCTACTGACGCCTGGTGCACCCGCGGCGACGGCATCAGGGACGACATCGTGAGTGTGCCCAAGATTTTTCAAGGGAGGTGGATGTTCGCTCTGCGCGGTCGTGGTTTTCGCTAAGCGTGCTACTGACGCCTGGTGCACCCGCGGCGACGGCATCAGGGACGACATCGTGAGTGTGCCCGGGATTTCTCTACGGCGGCGGATGTTCGCTCTGCGCGGTCGTGGTTTTCGCTAAGCGTGCTACTGACGCCTGGTGCACCCGCGGCGACGGCATCAGGGACGACATCGTGAGTGTGCCCAAGATTTTTCAAGGGAGGTGGATGTTCGCTCTGCGCGGTCGTGGTTTTCGCTAAGCGTGCTACTGACGCCTGGTGCACCCGCGGCGACGGCATCAGGGACGACATCGTGAGTGTGCCCGGGATTTTTCAAGGGAGGTGGATGTTCGCTCTGCGCGGTCCTGGTTTTCGCTAAGCGTGCTACTGACGCCTGGTGCACCCGCGGCGACGGCATCAGGGACTACATCGTGAGTGTGCCCAAGATTTTTCAAGGGAGGTGGATGTTCGCTCTGCGCGGTCGTGGTTTTCGCTAAGCGTGCTACTGACGCCTGGTGCACCCACGGCGACGGCATCAGGCACGACATCGTGAGTGTGCCCAAGATTTTTCAAGGGAGGTGGATGTTCGCTCTGCGCGGTCGTGGTTTTCGCTAAGCGTGCTACTGACGCCTGGTGCACCCACGGTGACGGCATCAGGCACGACATCGTGAGTGTGCCCAAGATTTTTCAAGGGAGGTGGATGTTCGCTCTGCGCGGTCGTGGTTTTCGCTAAGCGTGCTACTGACGCCTGGTGCACCCACGGCGACGGCATCAGGCACGACATCGTGAGTGTGCCCAAGATTTTTCAAGGGAGGTGGATGTTCGCTCTGCGCGGTCGTGGTTTTCGCTAAGCGTGCTACTGACGCCTGGTGCACCCACGGCGACGGCATCAGGCACGACATCGTGAGTGTGCCCAAGATTTTTCAAGGGAGGTGGATGTTCGCTCTGCGCGGTCGTGGTTTTCGCTAAGCGTGCTACTGACGCCTGGTGCACCCACGGCGACGGCATCAGGCACGACATCGTGAGTGTGCCCAAGATTTTTCAAGGGAGGTGGATGTTCGCTCTGCGCGGTCGTGGTTTTCGCTCAGCGTGCTACTGACGCCTGGTGCACCCGCGGCGACGGCATCAGGGACGACATCGTGAGTGTGCCCAAGATTTTTCAAGGGAGGTGGATGTTCGCTCTGCGCGGTCGTGGTTTTCGCTAAGCGTGCTACTGACGCCTGGTGCACCCGCGGCGACGGCATCAGGGACGACATCGTGAGTGTGCCCAAGATTTTTCAAGGGAGGTGGATGTTCGCTCTGCGCGGTCGTGGTTTTCGCTAAGCGTGCTACTGACGCCTGGTGCACCCACGGCGACGGCATCAGGGACGACATCGTGAGTGTGCCCAAGATTTTTCAAGGGAGGTGGATGTTCGCTCTGCGCGGTCGTGGTTTTCGCTAAGCGTGCTACTGACGCCTGGTGCACCCGCGGCGACGGCATCAGGGACGACATCGTGAGTGTGCCAAGATTTTTCAAGGGAGGTGGATGTTCGCTCTGCGCGGTCGTGGTTTTCGCTAAGCGTGCTACTGACGCTTGGTGCACCCGCGGCGACGGCATCAGGGACGACATCGTGAGTGTGCCCAAGATTTTTCAAGGGAGGTGGATGTTCGCTCTGCGCGGTCGTGGTTTTCGCTAAGCGTGCTACTGACGCCTGGTGCACCCGCGGCGACGGCATCAGGGACGACATCGTGAGTGTGCCCGGGATTTTTCAAGGGAGGTGGATGTTCGCTCTGCGCGGTCCTGGTTTTCGCTAAGCGTGCTACTGACGCCTGGTGCACCCGCGGCGACGGCATCAGGGACTACATCGTGAGTGTGCCCAAGATTTTTCAAGGGAGGTGGATGTTCGCTCTGCGCGGTCCTGGTTTTCGCTAAGCGTGCTACTGACGCCTGGTGCACCCGCGGCGATGGCATCAGGGACGACATCGTGAGTGTGCCCAAGATTTTTCAAGGGAGGTGGATGTTCGCTCTGCGCGGTCCTGGTTTTCGCTAAGCGTGCTACTGACGCCTGGTGCACCCGCGGCGACGGCATCAGGGACGACATCGTGAGTGTGCCCAAGATTTTTCAAGGGAGGTGGATGTTCGCTCTGCGCGGTCGTGGTTTTCGCTAAGCGTGCTACTGACGCCTGGTGCACCCGCGGCGACGGCATCAGGGACGACATCGTGAGTGTGCCCAAGATTTTTCAAGGGAGGTGGATGTTCGCTCTGCGCGGTCGTGGTTTTCGCTAAGCGTGCTACTGACGCCTGGTGCACCCGCGGCGACGGCATCAGGGACGACATCGTGAGTGTGCCCAAGATTTTTCAAGGGAGGTGGATGTTCGCTCTGCGCGGTCCTGGTTTTCGCTAAGCGTGCTACTGACGCCTGGTGCACCCGCGGCGACGGCATCAGGCACGACATCGTGAGTGTGCCCAGGATTTTTCAAGGGAGGTGGATGTTCGCTCTGCGCGGTCGTGGTTTTCGCTAAGCGTGCTACTGACGCCTGGTGCACCCGCGGCGACGGCATCAGGGACGACATCGTGAGTGTGCCCGGGATTTCTCTACGGCGGCGGATGTTCGCTCTGCGCGGTCGTGGTTTTCGCTAAGCGTGCTACTGACGCCTGGTGCACCCGCGGCGACGGCATCAGGGACGACATCGTGAGTGTGCCCAAGATTTTTCAAGGGAGGTGGATGTTCGCTCTGCGCGGTCGTGGTTTTCGCTAAGCGTGCTACTGACGCCTGGTGCACCCGCGGCGACGGCATCAGGGACGACATCGTGAGTGTGCCCAAGATTTTTCAAGGGAGGTGGATGTTCGCTCTGCGCGTTCCTGGTTTTCGCTAAGCGTGCTACTGACGCCTGGTGCACCCGCGGCGACGGCATCAGGGACGACATCGTGAGTGTGCCCGGGAATTCTCTACGGCGGCGGATGTTCGCTCTGCGCGGTCGTGGTTTTCGCTAAGCGTGCTACTGACGCCTGGTGCACCCGCGGCGACGGCATCAGGGACGACATCGTGAGTGTGCCCAAGATTTTTCAAGGGAGGTGGATGTTCGCTCTACGCGGTCGTGGTTTTCGCTAAGCGTGCTACTGACGCCTGGTGCACCAGCGGCGACGGCATCAGGGACGACATCGTGAGTGTGCCCAAGATTTTTCAAGGGAGGTGGATGTTCGCTCTGCGCGGTCGTGGTTTTCGCTAAGCGTGCTACTGACGCCTGGTGCACCCGCGGCGACGGCATCAGGGACGACATCGTGAGTGTGCCCAAGATTTTTCAAGGGAGGTGGATGTTCGCTCTGCGCGTTCCTGGTTTTCGCTAAGCGTGCTACTGACGCCTGGTGCACCCGCGGCGACGGCATCAGGGACGACATCGTGAGTGTGCCCGGGATTTCTCTACGGCGGCGGATGTTCGCTCTGCGCGGTCGTGGTTTTCGCTAAGCGTGCTACTGACGCCTGGTGCACTCGCGGCGACGGCATCACAGACGTCATCGTGAGTGTGCCCAAGATTTTTCAAGGGAGGTGGATGTTCGCTCTGCGCGGTCGTGGTTTTCGCTAAGCGTGCTACTGACGCCTGGTGCACCCGCGGCGACGGCATCAGGGACGACATCGTGAGTGTGCCCGGGATTTTTCAATGGAGGTGGATGTTCGGTCTGCGCGGTCCTGGTTTTCGCTAAGCGTGCTACTGACGCCTGGTGCACCCGCGGCGACGGCATCAGGGACGACATCGTGAGTGTGCCCGGGATTTTTCTACGGCGGTGGATGTTCGCTCTGCGCGGTCGTGGTTTTCGCTAAGCGTGCTACTGACGCCTGGTGCACCCGCGGCGACGGCATCAGGGACGACATCGTGAGTGTGCCCAAGATTTTTCAAGGGAGGTGGATGTTCGCTCTGCGCGGTCGTGGTTTTCGCTAAGCGTGCTACTGACGCCTGGTGCACCAGCGGCGACGGCATCAGGGACGACATCGTGAGCGTGCCCGGGATTTCTCTACGGCGGTGGATGTTCGCTCTGCGCGGTCGTGGTTTTCGCTAAGCGTGCTACTGACGCCTGGTGCACCCGCGGCGACGGCATCAGGGACGACATCGTGAGTGTGCCCGAGATTTCTCTACGGCGGCGGATGTTCGCTCTGCGCGGTCGTGGTTTTCGCTAAGCGTGCTACTGACGCCTGGTGCACCCGCGGCGACGGCATCAGGGACGACATCGTGAGTGTGCCCAGGATTTCTCTACGGCGGCGGATGTTCGCTCTGCGAGGTCTTGGTTTTCGCTAAGCGTGCTACTGACGCCTGGTGCACCCGCGGCGACGGCATCAGGCACGACATCGTGAGTGTGCCCAAGATTTTTCAAGGGAGGTGGATGTTCGCTCTGCGCGTTCCTGGTTTTCGCTAAGCGTGCTACTGACGCCTGGTGCACCCGCGCCGACGGCATCAGGGACGACATCGTGAGTGTGCCCGGGATTTCTCTACGGCGGCGGATGTTCGCTCTGCGCGGTCGTGGTTTTCGCTAAGCGTGCTACTGACGCCTGGTGCACCCGCGGCGACGGCATCAGGCACGACATCGTGAGTGTGCCCAAGATTTTTCAAGGGAGGTGGATGTTCGCTCTGCGCGGTCGTGGTTTTCGCTAAGCGTGCTACTGACGCCTGGTGCACCCGCGGCGACGGCATCAGGGACGACATCGTGAGTGTGCCCAAGATTTTTCAAGGGAGGTGGATGTTCGCTCTGCGCGGTCGTGGTTTTCGCTAAGCGTGCTACTGACGCCTGGTGCACCCGCGGCGACGGCATCAGGGACGACATCGTGAGTGTGCCCGGGATTTTTCAAGGGAGGTGGATGTTCGCTCTGCGCGGTCCTGGTTTTCGCTAAGCGTGCTACTGACGCCTGGTGCACCCGCGGCGACGGCATCAGGGACTACATCGTGAGTGTGCCCAAGATTTTTCAAGGGAGGTGGATGTTCGCTCTGCGCGGTCGTGGTTTTCGCTAAGCGTGCTACTGACGCCTGGTGCACCCACGGCGACGGCATCAGGCACGACATCGTGAGTGTGCCCAAGATTTTTCAAGGGAGGTGGATGTTCGCTCTGCGCGGTCGTGGTTTTCGCTAAGCGTGCTACTGACGCCTGGTGCACCCACGGCGACGGCATCAGGCACGACATCGTGAGTGTGCCCAAGATTTTTCAAGGGAGGTGGATGTTCGCTCTGCGCGGTCGTGGTTTTCGCTAAGCATGCTACTGACGCCTGGTGCACCCACGGCGACGGCATCAGGCACGACATCGTGAGTGTGCCCAAGATTTTTCAAGGGAGGTGGATGTTCGCTCTGCGCGGTCGTGGTTTTCGCTAAGCGTGCTACTGACGCCTGGTGCACCCACGGCGACGGCATCAGGCACGACATCGTGAGTGTGCCCAAGATTTTTCAAGGGAGGTGGATGTTCGCTCTGCGCGGTCGTGGTTTTCGCTAAGCGTGCTACTGACGCCTGGTGCACCCACGGCGACGGCATCAGGCACGACATCGTGAGTGTGCCCAAGATTTTTCAAGGGAGGTGGATGTTCGCTCTGCGCGGTCGTGGTTTTCGCTAAGCGTGCTACTGACGCCTGGTGCACCCGCGGCGACGGCATCAGGGACGACATCGTGAGTGTGCCCAAGATTTTTCAAGGGAGGTGGATGTTCGCTCTGCGCGGTCGTGGTTTTCGCTAAGCGTGCTACTGACGCCTGGTGCACCCGCGGCGACGGCATCAGGGACGACATCGTGAGTGTGCCCAAGATTTTTCAAGGGAGGTGGATGTTCGCTCTGCGCGGTCGTGGTTTTCGCTAAGCGTGCTACTGACGCCTGGTGCACCCACGGCGACGGCATCAGGGACGACATCGTGAGTGTGCCCAAGATTTTTCAAGGGAGGTGGATGTTCGCTCTGCGCGGTCGTGGTTTTCGCTAAGCGTGCTACTGACGCCTGGTGCACCCGCGGCGACGGCATCAGGGACGACATCGTGAGTGTGCCAAGATTTTTCAAGGGAGGTGGATGTTCGCTCTGCGCGGTCGTGGTTTTCGCTAAGCGTGCTACTGACGCTTGGTGCACCCGCGGCGACGGCATCAGGGACGACATCGTGAGTGTGCCCAAGATTTTTCAAGGGAGGTGGATGTTCGCTCTGCGCGGTCGTGGTTTTCGCTAAGCGTGCTACTGACGCCTGGTGCACCCGCGGCGACGGCATCAGGGACGACATCGTGAGTGTGCCCGGGATTTTTCAAGGGAGGTGGATGTTCGCTCTGCGCGGTCCTGGTTTTCGCTAAGCGTGCTACTGACGCCTGGTGCACCCGCGGCGACGGCATCAGGGACTACATCGTGAGTGTGCCCAAGATTTTTCAAGGGAGGTGGATGTTCGCTCTGCGCGGTCCTGGTTTTCGCTAAGCGTGCTACTGACGCCTGGTGCACCCGCGGCGACGGCATCAGGGACGACATCGTGAGTGTGCCCAAGATTTTTCAAGGGAGGTGGATGTTCGCTCTGCGCGGTCCTGGTTTTCGCTAAGCGTGCTACTGACGCCTGGTGCACCCGCGGCGACGGCATCAGGCACGACATCGTGAGTGTGCCCAAGATTTTTCAAGGGAGGTGGATGTTCGCTCTGCGCGGTCGTGGTTTTCGCTAAGCGTGCTACTGACGCCTGGTGCACCCGCGGCGACGGCATCAGGGACGACATCGTGAGTGTGCCCGGGATTTCTCTACGGCGGCGGATGTTCGCTCTGCGCGGTCGTGGTTTTCGCTAAGCGTGCTACTGACGCCTGGTGCACCCGCGGCGACGGCATCAGGGACGACATCGTGAGTGTGCCCGGGATTTCTCTACGGCGGCGGATGTTCGCTCTGCGCGGTCGTGGTTTTCGCTAAGCGTGCTACTGACGCCTGGTGCACCCGCGGCGACGGCATCGGGGACGACATCGTGACTGTGCCCAAGATTTTTCAAGGGAGGTGGATGTTCGCTCTGCGCGGTCGTGGTTTTCGCTAAGCGTGCTACTGACGCCTGGTGCACCCGCGGCGACGGCATCAGGGACGACATCGTGAGTGTGCCAAGATTTTTCAAGGGAGGTGGATGTTCGCTCTGCGCGGTCGTGGTTTTCGCTAAGCGTGCTACTGACGCCTGGTGCACCCGCGGCGACGGCATCAGGACCGACATCGTGAGTGTGCCCGGGATTTTTCAAGGGAGGTGGATGTTCGCTCTGCGCGGTCCTGGTTTTCGCTAAGCGTGCTACTGACGCCTGGTGCACCCGCGGCGACGGCATCAGGGACTACATTGTGAGTGTGCCCGGGATTTCTCTACGGCGGCGGATGTTCGCTCTGCGCGGTCGTGGTTTTCGCTAAGCGTGCTACTGACGCCTGGTGCACCCGCGGCGACGGCATCAGGGACGACATCGTGAGTGTGCCCAAGATTTTTCAAGGGAGGTGGATGTTCGCTCTGCGCGGTCCTGGTTTTCGCTAAGCGTGCTACTGACGCCTGGTGCACCCGCGGCGACGGCATCAGGCACGACATCGTGAGTGTGCCCAAGATTTTTCAAGGGAGGTGGATGTTCGCTCTGCGCGGTCGTGGTTTTCGCTAAGCGTGCTACTGACGCCTGGTGCACCCGCGGCGACGGCATCAGGGACGACATCGTGAGTGTGCCCAAGATTTTTCAAGGCAGGTGGATGTTCGCTCTGCGCGGTCGTGGTTTTCGCTAAGCGTGCTACTGACGCCTGGTGCACCCGCGGCGACGGCATCAGGGACGACATCGTGAGTGTGCCAAGATTTTTCAAGGGAGGTGGATGTTCGCTCTGCGCGGTCGTGGTTTTCGCTAAGCGTGCTACTGACGCCTGGTGCACCCGCGGCGACGGCATCAGGGACGACATCGTGAGTGTGCCCAAGATTTTTCAAGGGAGGTGGATGTTCGCTCTGCGCGGTCGTGGTTTTCGCTAAGCGTGCTACTGACGCTTGGTGCACCCACGGCGACGGCATCGGTGGACGACATCGTGACTGTGCCCAAGATTTTTCAAGGGAGGTGGATGTTCGCTCTGCGCGGTCGTGGTTTTCGCTAAGCGTGCTACTGACGCCTGGTGCACCCACGGCGACGGCATCAGGGACGACATCGTGAGTGTGCCCAAGATTTTTCAAGGGAGGTGGATGTTCGCTCTGCGCGGTCGTGGTTTTCGCTAAGCGTGCTACTGACGCCTGGTGCACCCGCGGCGACGGCATCAGGGACGACATCGTGAGTGTGCCAAGATTTTTCAAGGGAGGTGGATGTTCGCTCTGCGCGGTCGTGGTTTTCGCTAAGCGTGCTACTGACGCTTGGTGCACCCGCGGCGACGGCATCAGGGACGACATCGTGACTGTGCCCATGATTTTTCAAGGGAGGTGGATGTTCGCTCTGCGCGGTCGTGGTTTTCGCTAAGCGTGCTACTGACGCTTGGTGCACCCGCGGCGACGGCATCGGGGACGACATCGTGACTGTGCCCAAGATTTTTCAAGGGAGGTGGATGTTCGCTCTGCGCGGTCGTGGTTTTCGCTAACCGTGCTACTGACGCCTGGTGCACCCGCGGCGACGGCATCAGGGACGACATCGTGAGTGTGCCCAAGATTTTTCAAGGGAGGTGGATGTTCGCTCTGCGCGGTCGTGGTTTTCGCTACGCGTGCTACTGACGCTTGGTGCACCCGCGGCGACGGCATCAGGGATGACATCGTGAGTGTGCCAAGATTTTTCAAGGGAGGTGGATGTTCGCTCTGCGCGGTCGTGGTTTTCGCTAAGCGTGCTACTGACGCCTGGTGCACCCGCGGCGACGGCATCAGGGACGACATCGTGAGTGTGCCCAAGATTTTTCAAGGGAGGTGGATGTTCGCTCTGCGCGGTCGTGGTTTTCGCTAAGCGTGCTACTGACGCCTGGTGCACCCGCGGCGACGGCATCAGGGACGGCATCGTGAGTGTGCCAAGATTTTTCAAGGGAGGTGGATGTTCGCTCTGCGCGGTCGTGGTTTTCGCTAAGCGTGCTACTGACGCCTGGTGCACCCGCGGCGACGGCATCAGGGACGACATCGTGAGTGTGCCCAAGATTTTTCAAGGGAGGTGGATGTTCGCTCTGCGCGGTCGTGGTTTTCGCTAAGCGTGCTACTGACGCTTGGTGCACCCACGGCGACGGCATCGGGGACGACATCGTGACTGTGCCCAAGATTTTTCAAGACAGGTGGATGTTCGCTCTGCGCGGTCGTTGTTTTCGCTAAGCGTGCTACTGACGCCTGGTGCACCCGCGGCGACGGCATCGGGGACGACATCGTGACTGTGCCCAAGATTTTTCAAGGGAGGTGGATGTTCGCTCTGCGCGGTCGTGGTTTTCGCTAAGCGTGCTACTGACGCCTGGTGCACCCGCGGCGACGGCATCGGGGACGACATCGTGACTGTGCCCAAGATTTTTCAAGGGAGGTGGATGTTCGCTCTGCGCGGTCGTGGTTTTCGCTAAGCGTGCTACTGACGCCTGGTGCACCCGCGGCGACGGCATCAGGGACGACATCGTGACTGTGCCCAAGATTTTTCAAGGGAGGTGGATGTTCGCTCTGCGCGGTCGTGGTTTTCGCTAAGCGTGCTACTGACGCCTGGTGCACCCGCGGCGACGGCATCGGGGACGACATCGTGACTGTGCCCAAGATTTTTCAAGGGAGGTGGATGTTCGCTCTGCGCGGTCGTGGTTTTCGCTAAGCGTGCTACTGACGCCTGGTGCACCCGCGGCGACGGCATCAGGGACGACATCGTGACTGTGCCCAAGATTTTTCAAGGGAGGTGGATGTTCGCTCTGCGCGGTCGTGGTTTTCGCTAAGCGTGCTACTGACGCCTGGTGCACCCGCGGCGACGGCATCGGGGACGACATCGTGACTGTGCCCAAGATTTTTCAAGGGAGGTGGATGTTGGCTCTGCGCGGTCGTGGTTTTCGCTAAGCGTGCTACTGACGCCTGGTGCACCCGCGGCGACGGCATCAGGGATGACATCGTGAGTGTGCCAAGATTTTTCAAGGGAGGTGGATGTTCGCTCTGCGCGGTCGTTGTTTTCGCTAAGCGTGCTACTGACGCCTGGTGCACCCGCGGCGACGGCATCGGGGACGACATCGTGACTGTGCCCAAGATTTTTCAAGGGAGGTGGATGTTCGCTCTGCGCGGTCGTGGTTTTCGCTAAGCGTGCTACTGACGCCTGGTGCACCCGCGGCGACGGCATCAGGGACGACATCGTGACTGTGCCCAAGATTTTTCAAGGGAGGTGGATGTTCGCTCTGCGCGGTCGTGGTTTTCGCTAAGCGTGCTACTGACGCCTGGTGCACCCGCGGCGACGGCATCGGGGACGACATCGTGACTGTGCCCAAGATTTTTCAAGGGAGGTGGATGTTCGCTCTGCGCGGTCGTGGTTTTCGCTAAGCGTGCTACTGACGCCTGGTGCACCCACGGCGACGGCATCAGGGACGACATCGTGAGTGTGCCCAAGATTTTTCAAGGGAGGTGGATGTTCGCTCTGCGCGGTCGTGGTTTTCGCTAAGCGTGCTACTGACGCCTGGTGCACCCGCGGCGACGGCATCAGGGACGACATCGTGAGTGTGCCAAGATTTTTCAAGGGAGGTGGATGTTCGCTCTGCGCGGTCGTGGTTTTCGCTAAGCGTGCTACTGACGCTTGGTGCACCCGCGGCGACGGCATCGGGGACGACATCGTGACTGTGCCCAAGATTTTTCAAGGGAGGTGGATGTTGGCTCTGCGCGGTCGTGATTTTCGCTAAGCGTGCTACTGACGCCTGGTGCACCCGCGGCGACGGCATCAGGGACGACATCGTGAGTGTGCCAAGATTTTTCAAGGGAGGTGGATGTTCGCTCTGCGCGGTCGTGGTTTTCGCTAAGCGTGCTACTGACGCCTGGTGCACCCGCGGCGACGGCATCAGGGACGACATCGTGAGTGTGCCAAAATTTTTCAAGGGAGGTGGATGTTCGCTCTGCGCGGTCGTGGTTTTCGCTAAGCGTGCTACTGACGCTTGGTGCACCCGCGGCGACGGCATCGGGGACGACATCGTGACTGTGCCCAAGATTTTTCAAGGGAGGTGGATGTTCGCTCTGCGCGGTCGTGGTTTTCGCTACGCGTGCTACTGACGCCTGGTGCACCCGCGGCGACGGCATCAGGGACGACATCGTGAGTGTGCCCAAGATTTTTCAAGGGAGGTGGATGTTCGCTCTGCGCGGTCGTGGTTTTCGCTAAGCGTGCTACTGACGCTTGGTGCACCCGCGGCGACGGCATCAGGGACGACATCGTGAGTGTGCCAAGATTTTTCAAGGGAGGTGGATGTTCGCTCTGCGCGGTCGTGGTTTTCGCTAAGCGTGCTACTGACGCCTGGTGCACCCGCGGCGACGGCATCAGGGACGACATCGTGAGTGTGCCCAAGATTTTTCAAGGGAGGTGGATGTTCGCTCTGCACGGTCGTGGTTTTCGCTAAGCGTGCTACTGACGCCTGGTGCACCCGCGGCGACGGCATCAGGGACGACATCGTGAGTGTGCCAAGATTTTTCAAGGGAGGTGGATGTTCGCTCTGCGCGGTCGTGGTTTTCGCTAAGCGTGCTACTGACGCCTGGTGCACCCGCGGCGACGGCATCAGGGACGACATCGTGAGTGTGCCCAAGATTTTTCAAGGGAGGTGGATGTTCGCTCTGCGCGGTCGTGGTTTTCGCTAAGCGTGCTACTGACGCCTGGTGCACCCACGGCGACGGCATCGGGGACGACATCGTGACTGTGCCCAAGATTTTTCAAGGGAGGTGGATGTTCGCTCTGCGCGGTCGTGGTTTTCGCTAAGCGTGCTACTGACGCCTGGTGCACCCGCGGCGACGGCATCGGGGACGACATCGTGACTGTGCCCAAGATTTTTCAAGGGAGGTGGATGTTCGCTCTGCGCGGTCGTGGTTTTCGCTAAGCGTGCTACTGACGCCTGGTGCACCCACGGCGACGGCATCAGGGACGACATCGTGAGTGTGCCAAGATTTTTCAAGGGAGGTGGATGTTCGCTCTGCGCGGTCGTGGTTTTCGCTAAGCGTGCTACTGACGCCTGGTGCACCCGCGGCGACGGCATCGGGGACGACATCGTGACTGTGCCCAAGATTTTTCAAGGGAGGTGGATGTTCGCTCTGCGCGGTCGTGGTTTTCGCTAAGCGTGCTACTGACGCCTGGTGCACCCGCGGCGACGGCATCAGGGACGACATCGTGAGTGTGCCCAAGATTTTTCAAGGGAGGTGGATGTTCGCTCTGCGCGGTCGTGGTTTGCGCTAAGCGTGCTACTGACGCCTGGTGCACCCACGGCGACGGCATCGGGGACGACATCGTGACTGTGCCCAAGATTTTTCAAGGGAGGTGGATGTTCGCTCTGCGCGGTCGTGGTTTTCGCTAAGCGTGCTACTGACGCCTGGTGCACCCGCGGCGACGGCATCGGGGACGACATCGTGACTGTGCCCAAGATTTTTCAAGGGAGGTGGATGTTCGCTCTGCGCGGTCGTGGTTTTCGCTAAGCGTGCTACTGACGCCTGGTGCACCCACGGCGACGGCATCAGGGACGACATCGTGAGTGTGCCAAGATTTTTCAAGGGAGGTGGATGTTCGCTCTGCGCGGTCGTGGTTTTCGCTAAGCGTGCTACTGACGCCTGGTGCACCCGCGGCGACGGCATCAGGGACGACATCGTGAGTGTGCCAAGATTTTTCAAGGGAGGTGGATGTTGGCTCTGCGCGGTCGTGGTTTTCGCTAAGCGTGCTACTGACGCCTGGTGCACCCGCGGCGACGGCATCGGGGACGACATCGTGAGTGTGCCCAAGATTTTTCAAGGGAGGTGGATGTTCGCTCTGCGCGGTCGTGGTTTTCGCTAAGCGTGCTACTGACGCCTGGTGCACCCGCGGCGACGGCATCGGGGACGACATCGTGACTGTGCCCAAGATTTTTCAAGGGAGGTGGATGTTCGCTCTGCGCGGTCGTGGTTTTCGCTAAGCGTGCTACTGACGCCTGGTGCACCCACGGCGACGGCATCAGGGACGACATCGTGAGTGTGCCAAGATTTTTCAAGGGAGGTGGATGTTCGCTCTGCGCGGTCGTGGTTTTCGCTAAGCGTGCTACTGACGCCTGGTGCACCCGCGGCGACGGCATCAGGGACGACATCGTGAGTGTGCCAAGATTTTTCAAGGGAGGTGGATGTTGGCTCTGCGCGGTCGTGGTTTTCGCTAAGCGTGCTACTGACGCTTGGTGCACCCACGGCGACGGCATCAGGGACGACATCGTGAGTGTGCCAAGATGTTTCAAGGGAGGTGGATGTTCGCTCTGCGCGGTCGTGGTTTTCGCTAAGCGTGCTACTGACGCCTGGTGCACCCGCGGCGACGGCATCAGGGACGACATCGTGAGTGTGCCAAGATTTTTCAAGGGAGGTGGATGTTCCCTCTGCGCGGTCGTGGTTTTCGCTAAGCGTGCTACTGACGCTTGGTGCACCCACGGCGACGGCATCAGGGACGACATCGTGAGTGTGCCAAGATTTTTCAAGGGAGGTGGATGTTCGCTCTGCGCGGTCGTGGTTTTCGCTAAGCGTGCTACTGACGCCTGGTGCACCCACGGCGACGGCATCAGGGACGACATCGTGAGTGTGCCAAGATTTTTCAAGGGAGGTGGATGTTCGCTCTGCGCGGTCGTGGTTTTCGCTAAGCGTGCTACTGACGCCTGGTGCACCCGCGGCGACGGCATCAGGGACGACATCGTAAGTGTGCCAAGATTTTTCAAGGGAGGTGGATGTTGGCTCTGCGCGGTCGTGGTTTTCGCTAAGCGTGCTACTGACGCTTGGTGCACCCACGGCGACGGCATCAGGGACGAAATCGTGAGTGTGCCAAGATTTTTCAAGGGAGGTGGATGTTGGCTCTGCGCGGTCGTGCTTTTCGCTAAGCGTGCTACTGACGCTTGGTGCACCCACGGCGACGGCATCAGGGACGACATCGTGAGTGTGCCAAGATTTTTCAAGGGAGGTGGATGTTCGCTCTGCGCGGTCGTGGTTTTCGCTAAGCGTGCTACTGACGCTTGGTGCACCCACGGCGACGGCATCAGGGACGACATCGTGAGTGTGCCAAGATTTTTCAAGGGAGGTGGATGTTCGCTTTGCGCGGTCGTGGTTTTCGCTAAGCGTGCTACTGACGCTTGGTGCACCCGCGGCGACGGCATCGGGGACGACATCGTGACTGTGCCCAAGATTTTTCAAGGGAGGTGGATGTTCGCTCTGCGCGGTCGTGGTTTTCGCTAAGCGTGCTACTGACGCCTGGTGCACCCACGGCGACGGCATCAGGGACGACATCGTGAGTGTGCCAAGATTTTTCAAGGGAGGTGGATGTTCGCTTTGCGCGGTCGTGGTTTTCGCTAAGCGTGCTACTGACGCTTGGTGCACCCGCGGCGACGGCATCGGGGACGACATCGTGACTGTGCCCAAGATTTTTCAAGGGAGGTGGATGTTCGCTCTGCGCGGTCGTGGTTTTCGCTAAGCGTGCTACTGACGCTTGGTGCACCCGCGGCGACGGCATCGGGGACGACATCGTGACTGTGCCCAAGATTTTTCAAGGGAGGTGGATGTTCGCTCTGCGCGGTCGTGCTTTTCGCTAAGCGTGCTACTGACGCCTGGTGCACCCACGGCGACGGCATCAGGGACGAAATCGTGAGTGTGCCAAGATTTTTCAAGGGAGGTGGATGTTGGCTCTGCGCGGTCGTGCTTTTCGCTAAGCGTGCTACTGACGCTTGGTGCACCCACGGCGACGGCATCAGGGACGAAATCGTGAGTGTGCCAAGATTTTTCAAGGGAGGTGGATGTTGGCTCTGCGCGGTCGTGCTTTTCGCTAAGCGTGCTACTGACGCTTGGTGCACCCACGGCGACGGCATCAGGGACGAAATCGTGAGTGTGCCAAGATTTTTCAAGGGAGGTGGATGTTGGCTCTGCGCGGTCGTGCTTTTCGCTAAGCGTGCTACTGACGCTTGGTGCACCCACGGCGACGGCATCAGGGACGACATCGTGAGTGTGCCAAGATTTTTCAAGGGAGGTGGATGTTCGCTCTGCGCGGTCGTGGTTTTCGCTAAGCGTGCTACTGACGCTTGGTGCACCCACGGCGACGGCATCAGGGACGACATCGTGAGTGTGCCAAGATTTTTCAAGGGAGGTGGATGTTCGCTTTGCGCGGTCGTGGTTTTCGCTAAGCGTGCTACTGACGCTTGGTGCACCCGCGGCGACGGCATCGGGGACGACATCGTGACTGTGCCCAAGATTTTTCAAGGGAGGTGGATGTTGGCTCTGCGCGGTCGTGGTTTTCGCTAAGCGTGCTACTGACGCCTGGTGCACCCACGGCGACGGCATCAGGGACGACATCGTGAGTGTGCCAAGATTTTTCAAGGGAGGTGGATGTTCGCTTTGCGCGGTCGTGGTTTTCGCTAAGCGTGCTACTGACGCTTGGTGCACCCGCGGCGACGGCATCGGGGACGACATCGTGACTGTGCCCAAGATTTTTCAAGGGAGGTGGATGTTCGCTCTGCGCGGTCGTGGTTTTCGCTAAGCGTGCTACTGACGCTTGGTGCACCCGCGGCGACGGCATCGGGGACGACATCGTGACTGTGCCCAAGATTTTTCAAGGGAGGTGGATGTTCGCTCTGCGCGGTCGTGGTTTTCGCTAAGCGTGCTACTGACGCTTGGTGCACCCGCGGCGACGGCATCGGGGACGACATCGTGACTGTGCCCAAGATTTTTCAAGGGAGGTGGATGTTGGCTCTGCGCGGTCGTGGTTTTCGCTAAGCGTGCTACTGACGCCTGGTGCACCCACGGCGACGGCATCAGGGACGACATCGTGAGTGTGCCAAGATTTTTCAAGGGAGGTGGATGTTCGCTCTGCGCGGTCGTGGTTTTCGCTAAGCGTGCTACTGACGCCTGGTGCACCCACGGCGACGGCATCGGGGACGACATCGTGACTGTGCCCAAGATTTTTCAAGGGAGGTGGATGTTCGCTCTGCGCGGTCGTGGTTTTCGCTAAGCGTGCTACTGACGCCTGGTGCACCCGCGGCGACGGCATCGGGGACGACATCGTGACTGTGCCCAAGATTTTTCAAGGGAGGTGGATGTTCGCTCTGCGCGGTCGTGGTTTTCGCTAAGCGTGCTACTGACGCCTGGTGCACCCACGGCGACGGCATCAGGGACGACATCGTGAGTGTGCCAAGATTTTTCAAGGGAGGTGGATGTTCGCTCTGCGCGGTCGTGGTTTTCGCTAAGCGTGCTACTGACGCCTGGTGCACCCGCGGCGACGGCATCAGGGACGACATCGTGAGTGTGCCAAGATTTTTCAAGGGAGGTGGATGTTGGCTCTGCGCGGTCGTGGTTTTCGCTAAGCGTGCTACTGACGCCTGGTGCACCCGCGGCGACGGCATCGGGGACGACATCGTGAGTGTGCCCAAGATTTTTCAAGGGAGGTGGATGTTCGCTCTGCGCGGTCGTGGTTTTCGCTAAGCGTGCTACTGACGCCTGGTGCACCCGCGGCGACGGCATCGGGGACGACATCGTGACTGTGCCCAAGATTTTTCAAGGGAGGTGGATGTTCGCTCTGCGCGGTCGTGGTTTTCGCTAAGCGTGCTACTGACGCCTGGTGCACCCACGGCGACGGCATCAGGGACGACATCGTGAGTGTGCCAAGATTTTTCAAGGGAGGTGGATGTTCGCTCTGCGCGGTCGTGGTTTTCGCTAAGCGTGCTACTGACGCCTGGTGCACCCGCGGCGACGGCATCAGGGACGACATCGTGAGTGTGCCAAGATTTTTCAAGGGAGGTGGATGTTGGCTCTGCGCGGTCGTGGTTTTCGCTAAGCGTGCTACTGACGCTTGGTGCACCCACGGCGACGGCATCAGGGACGACATCGTGAGTGTGCCAAGATGTTTCAAGGGAGGTGGATGTTCGCTCTGCGCGGTCGTGGTTTTCGCTAAGCGTGCTACTGACGCCTGGTGCACCCGCGGCGACGGCATCAGGGACGACATCGTGAGTGTGCCAAGATTTTTCAAGGGAGGTGGATGTTCCCTCTGCGCGGTCGTGGTTTTCGCTAAGCGTGCTACTGACGCTTGGTGCACCCACGGCGACGGCATCAGGGACGACATCGTGAGTGTGCCAAGATTTTTCAAGGGAGGTGGATGTTCGCTCTGCGCGGTCGTGGTTTTCGCTAAGCGTGCTACTGACGCCTGGTGCACCCACGGCGACGGCATCAGGGACGACATCGTGAGTGTGCCAAGATTTTTCAAGGGAGGTGGATGTTCGCTCTGCGCGGTCGTGGTTTTCGCTAAGCGTGCTACTGACGCCTGGTGCACCCGCGGCGACGGCATCAGGGACGACATCGTAAGTGTGCCAAGATTTTTCAAGGGAGGTGGATGTTGGCTCTGCGCGGTCGTGGTTTTCGCTAAGCGTGCTACTGACGCTTGGTGCACCCACGGCGACGGCATCAGGGACGAAATCGTGAGTGTGCCAAGATTTTTCAAGGGAAGTGGATGTTGGCTCTGCGCGGTCGTGCTTTTCGCTAAGCGTGCTACTGACGCTTGGTGCACCCACGGCGACGGCATCAGGGACGACATCGTGAGTGTGCCAAGATTTTTCAAGGGAGGTGGATGTTCGCTCTGCGCGGTCGTGGTTTTCGCTAAGCGTGCTACTGACGCTTGGTGCACCCACGGCGACGGCATCAGGGACGACATCGTGAGTGTGCCAAGATTTTTCAAGGGAGGTGGATGTTCGCTTTGCGCGGTCGTGGTTTTCGCTAAGCGTGCTACTGACGCTTGGTGCACCCGCGGCGACGGCATCGGGGACGACATCGTGACTGTGCCCAAGATTTTTCAAAGAGGTGGATGTTCGCTCTGCGCGGTCGTGGTTTTCGCTAAGCGTGCTACTGACGCTTGGTGCACCCGCGGCGACGGCATCGGGGACGACATCGTGACTGTGCCCAAGATTTTTCAAGGGAGGTGGATGTTGGCTCTGCGCGGTCGTGGTTTTCGCTAAGCGTGCTACTGACGCCTGGTGCACCCACGGCGACGGCATCAGGGACGACATCGTGAGTGTGCCAAGATTTTTCAAGGGAGGTGGATGTTCGCTTTGCGCGGTCGTGGTTTTCGCTAAGCGTGCTACTGACGCTTGGTGCACCCGCGGCGACGGCATCGGGGACGACATCGTGACTGTGCCCAAGATTTTTCAAGGGAGGTGGATGTTCGCTCTGCGCGGTCGTGGTTTTCGCTAAGCGTGCTACTGACGCTTGGTGCACCCGCGGCGACGGCATCGGGGACGACATCGTGACTGTGCCCAAGATTTTTCAAGGGAGGTGGATGTTGGCTCTGCGCGGTCGTGGTTTTCGCTAAGCGTGCTACTGACGCCTGGTGCACCCACGGCGACGGCATCAGGGACGACATCGTGAGTGTGCCAAGATTTTTCAAGGGAGGTGGATGTTCGCTCTGCGCGGTCGTGGTTTTCGCTAAGCGTGCTACTGACGCCTGGTGCACCCGCGGCGACGGCATCAGGGACGACATCGTGAGTGTGCCAAGATTTTTCAAGGGAGGTGGATGTTGGCTCTGCGCGGTCGTGGTTTTCGCTAAGCGTGCTACTGACGCTTGGTGCACCCACGGCGACGGCATCAGGGACGACATCGTGAGTGTGCCAAGATTTTTCAAGGGAGGTGGATGTTCGCTCTGCGCGGTCGTGGTTTTCGCTAAGCGTGCTACTGACGCCTGGTGCACCCGCGGCGACGGCATCAGGGACGACATCGTGAGTGTGCCAAGATTTTTCAAGGGAGGTGGATGTTGGCTCTGCGCGGTCGTGGTTTTCGCTAAGCGTGCTACTGACGCTTGGTGCACCCACGGCGACGGCATCAGGGACGACATCGTGAGTGTGCCAAGATTTTTCAAGGGAGGTGGATGTTCGCTCTGCGCGGTCGTGGTTTTCGCTAAGCGTGCTACTGACGCCTGGTGCACCCGCGGCGACGGCATCAGGGACGACATCGTGAGTGTGCCCAAGATTTTTCAAGGGAGGTGGATGTTCGCTCTGCGCGGTCGTGGTTTTCGCTAAGCGTGCTACTGACGCATGGTGCACCCGCGGCGACGGCATCAGGGACGACATCGTGAGTGTGCCCAAGATTTTTCAAGGGAGGTGGATGTTCGCTCTGCGCGGTCGTGGTTTTCGCTAAGCGTGCTACTGACGCCTGGTGCACCCGCGGCGACGGCATCGGGGGCGACATCGTGACTGTGCCCAAGATTTTTCAAGGGAGGTGGATGTTCGCTCTGCGCGGTCGTGGTTTTCGCTAAGCGTGCTACTGACGCCTGGTGCACCCGCGGCGACGGCATCAGGGACGACATCGTGAGTGTGCCCAAGATTTTTCAAGGGAGGTGGATGTTCGCTCTGCGCGGTCGTGGTTTTCGCTAAGCGTGCTACTGACGCCTGGTGCACCCGCGGCGACGGCATCGGGGACGACATCGTGAGTGTGCCCAAGATTTTTCAAGGGAGGTGGATGTTCGCTCTGCGCGGTCGTGGTTTTCGCTAAGCGTGCTACTGACGCCTGGTGCACCCGCGGCGACGGCATCGGGGACGACATCGTGACTGTGCCCAAGATTTTTCAAGGGAGGTGGATGTTCGCTCTGCGCGGTTGTGGTTTTCGCTAAGCGTGCTACTGACGCCTGGTGCACCCGCGGCGACGGCATCGGGGACGACATCGTGAGTGTGCCCAAGATTTTTCAAGGGAGGTGGATGTTCGCTCTGCGCGGTTGTGGTTTTCGCTAAGCGTGCTACTGACGCCTGGTGCACCCGCGGCGACGGCATCGGGGACGACATCGTGAGTGTGCCCAAGATTTTTCAAGGGAGGTGGATGTTCGCTCTGCGCGGTTGTGGTTTTCGCTAAGCGTGCTACTGACGCCTGGTGCACCCGCGGCGACGGCATCGGGGACGACATCGTGAGTGTGCCCAAGATTTTTCAAGGGAGGTGGATGTTCGCTCTGCGCGGTTGTGGTTTTCGCTAAGCGTGCTACTGACGCCTGGTGCACCCGCGGCGACGGCATCGGGGACGACATCGTGAGTGTGCCCAAGATTTTTCAAGGGAGGTGGATGTTCGCTCTGCGCGGTTGTGGTTTTCGCTAAGCGTGCTACTGACGCCTGGTGCACCCGCGGCGACGGCATCTGGGACGACATCGTGACTGTGCCCAAGATTTTTCAAGGGAGGTGGATGTTCGCTCTGCGCGGTCGTGGTTTTCGCTAAGCGTGCTACTGACGCCTGGTGCACCCGCGGCGACGGCATCGGGGACGACATCGTGACTGTGCCCAAGATTTTTCAAGAGAGGTGGATGTTCGCTCTGCGCGGTTGTGGTTTTCGCTAAGCGTGCTACTGACGCCTGGTGCACCCGCGGCGACGGCATCAGGGACGACATCGTGAGTGTGCCCAAGATTTTTCAAGATGGTGGATGTTCGCTCTGCGCGGTTGTGGTTTTCGCTAAGCGTGCTACTGACGCCTGGTGCACCCGCGGCGACGGCATAAGGGACGACATCGTGAGTGTGCCCGGGAATTCTCTACGGCGGCGGATGTTCGCTCTGCGCGGTCGTGGTTTTCGCTAAGCGTGCTACTGACGCCTGGTGCACCCGCGGCGACGGCATCAGGGACGACATCGTGAGTGTGCCCAAGATTTTTCAAGGGAGGTGGATGTTCGCTCTGCGCGGTCGTGGTTTTCGCTAAGCGTGCTACTGACGCCTGGTGCACCCGCGGCGACGGCATCGGGGACGACATCGTGAGTGTGCCCAAGATTTTTCAAGGGAGGTGGATGTTCGCTCTGCGCGGTCGTGGTTTTCGCTAAGCGTGCTACTGACGCCTGGTGCACCCGCGGCGACGGCATCAGGGACGACATCGTGAGTGTGCCCAAGATTTTTCAAGGGAGGTGGATGTTCGCTCTGCGCGGTCGTGGTTTTCGCTAAGCGTGCTACTGACGCCTGGTGCACCCGCGGCGACGGCATCGGGGACGACATCGTGAGTGTGCCCAAGATTTTTCAAGGGAGGTGGATGTTCGCTCTGCGCGGTCGTGGTTTTCGCTAAGCGTGCTACTGACGCCTGGTGCACCCGCGGCGACGGCATCGGGGACGACATCGTGACTGTGCCCAAGATTTTTCAAGGGAGGTGGACGTTCGCTCTGCGCGGTTGTGGTTTTCGCTAAGCGTGCTACTGACGCCTGGTGCACCCGCGGCGACGGCATCGGGGACGACATCGTGAGTGTGCCCAAGATTTTTCAAGGGAGGTGGATGTTCGCTCTGCGCGGTCGTGGTTTTCGCTAAGCGTGCTACTGACGCCTGGTGCACCCGCGGCGACGGCATCGGGGACGACATCGTGAGTGTGCCCAAGATTTTTCAAGGGAGGTGGATGTTCGCTCTGCGCGGTTGTGGTTTTCGCTAAGCGTGCTACTGACGCCTGGTGCACCCGCGGCGACGGCATCGGGGACGACATCGTGACTGTGCCCAAGATTTTTCAAGGGAGGTGGATGTTCGCTCTGCGCGGTCGTGGTTTTCGCTAAGCGTGCTACTGACGCCTGGTGCACCCGCGGCGACGGCATCGGGGACGACATCGTGACTGTGCCCAAGATTTTTCAAGGGAGGTGGATGTTCGCTCTGCGCGGTTGTGGTTTTCGCTAAGCGTGCTACTGACGCCTGGTGCACCCGCGGCGACGGCATCAGGGACGACATCGTGAGTGTGCCCAAGATTTTTCAAGGGAGGTGGATGTTCGCTCTGCGCGGTCGTGGTTTTCGCTAAGCGTGCTACTGACGCCTGGTGCACCCGCGGCGACGGCATCAGGGACGACATCGTGAGTGTGCCCAAGATTTTTCAAGGGAGGTGGATGTTCCCTCTGCGCGGTCGTGGTTTCCGCTAAGCGTGCTACTGACGCCTGGTGCACCCGCGGCGACGGCATCGGGGACGACATCGTGAGTGTGCCCAAGATTTTTCAAGGGAGGTGGATGTTCGCTCTGCGCGGTCGTGGTTTTCGCTAAGCGTGCTACTGACGCCTGGTGCACCCGCGGCGACGGCATCAGGGACGACATCGTGAGTGTGCCCAAGATTTTTCAAGGGAGGTGGATGTTCGCTCTGCGCGGTCGTGGTTTTCGCTAAGCGTGCTACTGACGCCTGGTGCACCCGCGGCGACGGCATCGGGGACGACATCGTGAGTGTGCCCAAGATTTTTCAAGGGAGGTGGATGTTCGCTCTGCGCGGTCGTGGTTTTCGCTAAGCGTGCTACTGACGCCTGGTGCACCCGCGGCGACGGCATAAGGGACGACATCGTGAGTGTGCCCGGGAATTCTCTACGGCGGCGGATGTTCGCTCTGCGCGGTCGTGGTTTTCGCTAAGCGTGCTACTGACGCCTGGTGCACCCGCGGCGACGGCATCGGAGACGACATCGTGACTGTGCCCAAGATTTTTCAAGGGAGGTGGATGTTCGCTCTGCGCGGTCGTGGTTTTCGCTAAGCGTGCTACTGACGCCTGGTGCACCCGCGGCGACGGCATCGGGGACGACATCGTGACTGTGCCCAAGATTTTTCAAGGGAGGTGGATGTTCGCTCTGCGCGGTTGTGGTTTTCGCTAAGCGTGCTACTGACGCCTGGTGCACCCGCGGCGACGGCATCGGGGACGACATCGTGAGTGTGCCCAAGATTTTTCAAGGGAGTTGGATGTTCGCTCTGCGCGGTCGTGGTTTTCGCTAAGCGTGCTACTGACGCCTGGTGCACCCGCGGCGACGGCATCGGAGACGACATCGTGACTGTGCCCAAGATTTTTCAAGGGAGGTGGATGTTCGCTCTGCGCGGTCGTGGTTTTCGCTAAGCGTGCTACTGACGCCTGGTGCACCCGCGGCGACGGCATCGGGGACGACATCGTGACTGTGCCCAAGATTTTTCAAGGGAGGTGGATGTTCGCTCTGCGCGGTTGTGGTTTTCGCTAAGCGTGCTACTGACGCCTGGAGCACCCGCGGCGACGGCATCGGGGACGACATCGTGAGTGTGCCCAAGATTTTTCAAGGGAGGTGGATGTTCGCTCTGCGCGGTCGTGGTTTTCGCTAAGCATGCTACTGACGCCTAGTGCACCCGCGGCGACGGCATCAGGGACGACATCGTGAGTGTGCCCAAGATTTTTCAAGGGAGGTGGATGTTCGCTCTGCGCGGTCGTGGTTTTCGCTAAGCGTGCTACTGACGCCTGGTGCACCCGCGGCGACGGCATCAGGGACGACATCGTGAGTGTGCCCAAGATTTTTCAAGGGAGGTGGATGTTCGCTCTGCGCGGTCGTGGTTTTCGCTAAGCGTGCTACTGACGCCTGGTGCACCCGCGGCGACGGCATCGGGGACGACATCGTGAGTGTGCCCAAGATTTTTCAAGGGAGGTGGATGTTCGCTCTGCGCGGTCGTGGTTTTCGCTAAGCGTGCTACTGACGCCTGGTGCACCCGCGGCGACGGCATCGGGGACGACATCGTGAGTGTGCCCAATATTTTTCAAGGGAGGTGGATGTTCGCTCTGCGCGGTCGTGGTTTTCGCTAAGCGTGCTACTGACGCCTGGTGCACCCGCGGCGACGGCATCAGGGACGACATCGTGAGTGTGCCCGGGAATTCCCTACGGCGGCGGATGTTCGCTCTGCGCGGTCGTGGTTTTCGCTAAGCGTGCTACTGACGCCTGGTGCTCCCGCGGCGACGGCATCAGGGACGACATCGTGAGTGTGCCCAAGATTTTTCAAGGGAGGTGGATGTTCGCTCTGCGCGGTCGTGGTTTTCGCTAAGCATGCTACTGACGCCTGGTGCACCCGCGGCGACGGCATCGGGGACGACATCGTGAGTGTGCCCAAGATTTTTCAAGGGAGGTGGATGTTCGCTCTGCGCGGTCGTGGTTTTCGCTAAGCGTGCTACTGACGCCTGGTGCACCCGCGGCGACGGCATCAGGAACGACATCGTGAGTGTGCCCAAGATTTTTCAAGGGAGGTGGATGTTCGCTCTGCGCGGTCGTGGTTTTCGCTAAGCGTGCTACTGACGCATGGTGCACCCGCGGCGACGGCATCAGGGACGACATCGTGAGTGTGCCCAAGATTTTTCAAGGGAGGTGGATGTTCGCTCTGCGCGGTCGTGGTTTTCGCTAAGCGTGCTACTGACGCCTGGTGCACCCGCGGCGACGGCATCGGGGACGACATCGTGACTGTGCCCAAGATTTTTCAAGGGAGGTGGATGTTCGCTCTGCGCGGTCGTGGTTTTCGCTAAGCGTGCTACTGACGCCTGGTGCACCCGCGGCGACGGCATCAGGGACGACATCGTGAGTGTGCCCAAGATTTTTCAAGGGAGGTGGATGTTCCCTCTGCGCGGTCGTGGTTTCCGCTAAGCGTGCTACTGACGCCTGGTGCACCCGCGGCGACGGCATCGGGGACGACATCGTGAGTGTGCCCAAGATTTTTCAAGGGAGGTGGATGTTCGCTCTGCGCGGTCGTGGTTTTCGCTAAGCGTGCTACTGACGCCTGGTGCACCCGCGGCGACGGCATCAGGGACGACATCGTGAGTGTGCCCAAGATTTTTCAAGGGAGGTGGATGTTCGCTCTGCGCGGTCGTGGTTTTCGCTAAGCGTGCTACTGACGCCTGGTGCACCCGCGGCGACGGCATCGGGGACGACATCGTGAGTGTGCCCAAGATTTTTCAAGGGAGGTGGATGTTCGCTCTGCGCGGTCGTGGTTTTCGCTAAGCGTGCTACTGACGCCTGGTGCACCCGCGGCGACGGCATAAGGGACGACATCGTGAGTGTGCCCGGGAATTCTCTACGGCGGCGGATGTTCGCTCTGCGCGGTCGTGGTTTTCGCTAAGCGTGCTACTGACGCCTGGTGCACCCGCGGCGACGGCATCGGAGACGACATCGTGACTGTGCCCAAGATTTTTCAAGGGAGGTGGATGTTCGCTCTGCGCGGTCGTGGTTTTCGCTAAGCGTGCTACTGACGCCTGGTGCACCCGCGGCGACGGCATCGGGGACGACATCGTGACTGTGCCCAAGATTTTTCAAGGGAGGTGGATGTTCGCTCTGCGCGGTTGTGGTTTTCGCTAAGCGTGCTACTGACGCCTGGTGCACCCGCGGCGACGGCATCGGGGACGACATCGTGAGTGTGCCCAAGATTTTTCAAGGGAGGTGGATGTTCGCTCTGCGCGGTCGTGGTTTTCGCTAAGCGTGCTACTGACGCCTGGTGCACCCGCGGCGACGGCATCGGAGACGACATCGTGACTGTGCCCAAGATTTTTCAAGGGAGGTGGATGTTCGCTCTGCGCGGTCGTGGTTTTCGCTAAGCGTGCTACTGACGCCTGGTGCACCCGCGGCGACGGCATCGGGGACGACATCGTGACTGTGCCCAAGATTTTTCAAGGGAGGTGGATGTTCGCTCTGCGCGGTTGTGGTTTTCGCTAAGCGTGCTACTGACGCCTGGAGCACCCGCGGCGACGGCATCGGGGACGACATCGTGAGTGTGCCCAAGATTTTTCAAGGGAGGTGGATGTTCGCTCTGCGCGGTCGTGGTTTTCGCTAAGCATGCTACTGACGCCTGGTGCACCCGCGGCGACGGCATCAGGGACGACATCGTGAGTGTGCCCAAGATTTTTCAAGGGAGGTGGATGTTCGCTCTGCGCGGTCGTGGTTTTCGCTAAGCGTGCTACTGACGCCTGGTGCACCCGCGGCGACGGCATCAGGGACGACATCGTGAGTGTGCCCAAGATTTTTCAAGGGAGGTGGATGTTCGCTCTGCGCGGTCGTGGTTTTCGCTAAGCGTGCTACTGACGCCTGGTGCACCCGCGGCGACGGCATCGGGGACGACATCGTGAGTGTGCCCAAGATTTTTCAAGGGAGGTGGATGTTCGCTCTGCGCGGTCGTGGTTTTCGCTAAGCGTGCTACTGACGCCTGGTGCACCCGCGGCGACGGCATCGGGGACGACATCGTGAGTGTGCCCAATATTTTTCAAGGGAGGTGGATGTTCGCTCTGCGCGGTCGTGGTTTTCGCTAAGCGTGCTACTGACGCCTGGTGCACCCGCGGCGACGGCATCAGGGACGACATCGTGAGTGTGCCCGGGAATTCCCTACGGCGGCGGATGTTCGCTCTGCGCGGTCGTGGTTTTCGCTAAGCGTGCTACTGACGCCTGGTGCTCCCGCGGCGACGGCATCAGGGACGACATCGTGAGTGTGCCCAAGATTTTTCAAGGGAGGTGGATGTTCGCTCTGCGCGGTCGTGGTTTTCGCTAAGCATGCTACTGACGCCTGGTGCACCCGCGGCGACGGCATCGGGGACGACATCGTGAGTGTGCCCAAGATTTTTCAAGGGAGGTGGATGTTCGCTCTGCGCGGTCGTGGTTTTCGCTAAGCGTGCTACTGACGCCTGGTGCACCCGCGGCGACGGCATCAGGAACGACATCGTGAGTGTGCCCAAGATTTTTCAAGGGAGGTGGATGTTCGCTCTGCGCGGTCGTGGTTTTCGCTAAGCGTGCTACTGACGCATGGTGCACCCGCGGCGACGGCATCAGGGACGACATCGTGAGTGTGCCCAAGATTTTTCAAGGGAGGTGGATGTTCGCTCTGCGCGGTCGTGGTTTTCGCTAAGCGTGCTACTGACGCCTGGTGCACCCGCGGCGACGGCATCGGGGACGACATCGTGACTGTGCCCAAGATTTTTCAAGGGAGGTGGATGTTCGCTCTGCGCGGTCGTGGTTTTCGCTAAGCGTGCTACTGACGCCTGGTGCACCCGCGGCGACGGCATCAGGGACGACATCGTGAGTGTGCCCAAGATTTTTCAAGGGAGGTGGATGTTCGCTCTGCGCGGTCGTGGTTTTCGCTAAGCGTGCTACTGACGCCTGGTGCACCCGCGGCGACGGCATCGGGGACGACATCGTGAGTGTGCCCAAGATTTTTCAAGGGAGGTGGATGTTCGCTCTGCGCGGTCGTGGTTTTCGCTAAGCGTGCTACTGACGCCTGGTGCACCCGCGGCGACGGCATCGGGGACGACATCGTGACTGTGCCCAAGATTTTTCAAGGGAGGTGGATGTTCGCTCTGCGCGGTTGTGGTTTTCGCTAAGCGTGCTACTGACGCCTGGTGCACCCGCGGCGACGGCATCGGGGACGACATCGTGAGTGTGCCCAAGATTTTTCAAGGGAGGTGGATGTTCGCTCTGCGCGGTTGTGGTTTTCGCTAAGCGTGCTACTGACGCCTGGTGCACCCGCGGCGACGGCATCGGGGACGACATCGTGACTGTGCCCAAGATTTTTCAAGGGAGGTGGATGTTCGCTCTGCGCGGTCGTGGTTTTCGCTAAGCGTGCTACTGACGCCTGGTGCACCCGCGGCGACGGCATCAGGGACGACATCGTGAGTGTGCCAAGATTTTTCAAGGGAGGTGGATGTTCCCTCTGCGCGGTCGTGGTTTTCGCTAAGCGTGCTACTGACGCTTGGTGCACCCACGGCGACGGCATCAGGGACGACATCGTGAGTGTGCCAAGATTTTTCAAGGGAGGTGGATGTTCGCTCTGCGCGGTCGTGGTTTTCGCTAAGCGTGCTACTGACGCCTGGTGCACCCACGGCGACGGCATCAGGGACGACATCGTGAGTGTGCCAAGATTTTTCAAGGGAGGTGGATGTTCGCTTTGCGCGGTCGTGGTTTTCGCTAAGCGTGCTACTGACGCCTGGTGCACCCACGGCGACGGCATCAGGGACGACATCGTGAGTGTGCCAAGATTTTTCAAGGGAGGTGGATGTTCGCTTTGCGCGGTCGTGGTTTTCGCTAAGCGTGCTACTGACGCTTGGTGCACCCGCGGCGACGGCATCGGGGACGACATCGTGACTGTGCCCAAGATTTTTCAAGGGAGGTGGATGTTGGCTCTGTGCGGTCGTGGTTTTCGCTAAGCGTGCTACTGATGCCTGGTGCACCCACGGCGACGGCATCAGGGACGACATCGTGAGTGTGCCAAGATTTTTCAAGGGAGGTGGATGTTCGCTCTGCGCGGTCGTGGTTTTCGCTAAGCGTGCTACTGACGCCTGGTGCACCCGCGGCGACGGCATCAGGGACGACATCGTGAGTGTGCCAAGATTTTTCAAGGGAGGTGGATGTTGGCTCTGCGCGGTCGTGGTTTTCGCTAAGCGTGCTACTGACGCTTGGTGCACCCACGGCGACGGCATCAGGGACGACATCGTGAGTGTGCCAAGATTTTTCAAGGGAGGTGGATGTTCGCTCTGCGCGGTCGTGGTTTTCGCTAAGCGTGCTACTGACGCCTGGTGCACCCGCGGCGACGGCATCAGGGACGACATCGTGAGTGTGCCAAGATTTTTCAAGGGAGGTGGATGTTGGCTCTGCGCGGTCGTGGTTTTCGCTAAGCGTGCTACTGACGCTTGGTGCACCCACGGCGACGGCATCAGAGACGACATCGTGAGTGTGCCAAGATTTTTCAAGGGAGGTGGATGTTCGCTCTGCGCGGTCGTGGTTTTCGCTAAGCGTGCTACTGACGCCTGGTGCACCCGCGGCGACGGCATCGGGGACGACATCGTGACTGTGCCCAAGATTTTTCAAGGGAGGTGGATGTTCGCTCTGCGCGGTCGTGGTTTTCGCTAAGCGTGCTACTGACGCCTGGTGCACCCGCGGCGACGGCATCGGGGACGACATCGTGACTGTGCCCAAGATTTTTCAATGGAGGTGGATGTTCGCTCTGCGCGGTCGTGGTTTTCGCTAAGCGTGCTACTGACGCCTGGTGCACCCGCGGCGACGGCATCAGGGACGACATCGTGAGTGTGCCCAAGATTTTTCAAGGGAGGTGGATGTTCGCTCTGCGCGGTCGTGGTTTTCGCTAAGCGTGCTACTGACGCCTGGTGCACCCGCGGCGACGGCATCGGGGACGACATCGTGACTGTGCCCAAGATTTTTCAAGGGAGGTGGATGTTCGCTCTGCGCGGTCGTGGTTTTCGCTAAGCGTGCTACTGACGCCTGGTGCACCCGCGGCGACGGCATCAGGGACGACATCGTGACTGTGCCCAAGATTTTTCAAGGGAGGTGGATGTTCGCTCTGCGCGGTCGTGGTTTTCGCTAAGCGTGCTACTGACGCCTGGTGCACCCGCGGCGACGGCATCGGGGACGACATCGTGAGTGTGCCCAAGATTTTTCAAGGGAGGTGGATGTTCGCTCTGCGCGGTCGTGGTTTTCGCTAAGCGTGCTACTGACGCCTGGTGCACCCGCGGCGACGGCATCAGGGACGACATCGTGAGTGTGCCCAAGATTTTTCAAGGGAGGTGGATGTTCGCTCTGCGCGGTCGTGGTTTTCGCTAAGCGTGCTACTGACGCCTGGTGCACCCGCGGCGACGGCATCGGGGACGACATCGTGACTGTGCCCAAGATTTTTCAAGGGAGGTGGATGTTCGCTCTGCGCGGTCGTGGTTTTCGCTAAGCGTGCTACTGACGCCTGGTGCACCCGCGGCGACGGCATCAGGGACGACATCGTGAGTGTGCCCAAGATTTTTCAAGGGAGGTGGATGTTCGCTCTGCGCGGTCGTGGTTTTCGCTAAGCGTGCTACTGACGCCTGGTGCACCCGCGGCGACGGCATCGGGGACGACATCGTGAGTGTGCCCAAGATTTTTCAAGGGAGGTGGATGTTCGCTCTGCGCGGTCGTGGTTTTCGCTAAGCGTGCTACTGACGCCTGGTGCACCCGCGGCGACGGCATCGGGGACGACATCGTGAGTGTGCCCAATATTTTTCAAGGGAGGTGGATGTTCGCTCTGCGCGGTCGTGGTTTTCGCTAAGCGTGCTACTGACGCCTGGTGCACCCGCGGCGACGGCATCAGGGACGACATCGTGAGTGTGCCCGGGAATTCCCTACGGCGGCGGATGTTCGCTCTGCGCGGTCGTGGTTTTCGCTAAGCGTGCTACTGACGCCTGGTGCACCCGCGGCGACGGCATCAGGGACGACATCGTGAGTGTGCCCAAGATTTTTCAAGGGAGGTGGATGTTCGCTCTGCGCGGTCGTGGTTTTCGCTAAGCGTGCTACTGACGCCTGGTGCACCCGCGGCGACGGCATCGGGGACGACATCGTGACTGTGCCCAAGATTTTTCAAGGGAGGTGGATGTTCGCTCTGCGCGGTCGTGGTTTTCGCTAAGCGTGCTACTGACGCCTGGTGCACCCGCGGCGACGGCATCGGGGACGACATCGTGACTGTGCCCAAGATTTTTCAAGGGAGGTGGATGTTCGCTCTGCGCGGTCGTGGTTTTCGCTAAGCGTGCTACTGACGCCTGGTGCACCCGCGGCGACGGCATCAGGGACGACATCGTGAGTGTGCCCAAGATTTTTCAAGGGAGGTGGATGTTGGCTCTGCGCGGTCGTGGTTTTCGCTAAGCGTGCTACTGACGCCTGGTGCACCCGCGGCGACGGCATCGGGGACGACATCGTGACTGTGCCCAAGATTTTTCAAGGGAGGTGGATGTTGGCTCTGCGCGGTCCTGGTTTTCGCTAAGCGTGCTACTGACGCCTGGTGCACCCGCGGCGACGGCATCGGGGACGACATCGTGACTGTGCCCAAGATTTTTCAAGGGAGGTGGATGTTGGCTCTGCGCGGTCCTGGTTTTCGCTAAGCGTGCTACTGACGCTTGGTGCACCCGCGGCGACGGCATCAGGGACGACATCGTGAGTGTGCCCAAGATTTTTCAAGGGAGGTGGATGTTCGCTCTGCGCGGTCCTGGTTTTCGCTAAGCGTGCTACTGACGCCTGGTGCACCCGCGGCGACGGCATCAGGGACGACATCGTGAGTGTGCCCAAGATTTTTCAAGGGAGATGGATGTTCGCTCTGCGCGGTCGTGGTTTTCGCTAAGCGTGCTACTGACGCCTGGTGCACCCGCGGCGACGGCATCGGGGACGACATCGTGAGTGTGCCCAAGATTTTTCAAGGGAGGTGGATGTTCGCTCTGCGCGGTCGTGGTTTTCGCTAAGCGTGCTACTGACGCCTGGTGCACCCGCGGCGACGGCATCAGGGACGACATCGTGAGTGTGCCCGGGATTTTTCAAGGGAGGTGGATGTTCGCTCTGCGCGGTCGTGGTTTTCGCTAAGCGTGCTACTGACGCCTGGTGCACCCGCGGCGACGGCATCAGGGACGACATCGTGAGTGTGCCCAAGATTTTTCAAGGGAGGTGGATGTTCGCTCTGCGCGGTCCTGGTTTTCGCTAAGCGTGCTACTGACGCCTGGTGCACCCGCGGCGACGGCATCGGGGACGACATCGTGAGTGTGCCCGGGAATTCTCTACGGCGGCGGATGTTCGCTCTGCGCGGTCGTGGTTTTCGCTAAGCGTGCTACTGACGCCTGGTGCACCCGCGGCGACGGCATCGGGGACGACATCGTGAGTGTGCCCAAGATTTTTCAAGGGAGGTGGATGTTCGCTCTGCGCGGTCGTGGTTTTCGCTAAGCGTGCTACTGACGCCTGGTGCACCCGCGGCGACGGCATCAGGGACGACATCGTGAGTGTGCCCAAGATTTTTCAAGGGAGGTGGATGTTGGCTCTGCGCGGTCCTGGTTTTCGCTAAGCGTGCTACTGACGCCTGGTGCACCCGCGGCGACGGCATCAGGGACGACATCGTGAGTGTGCCCGGGAATTCTCTACGGCGGCGGATGTTCGCTCTGCGCGGTCGTGGTTTTCGCTAAGCGTGCTACTGACGCCTGGTGCACCCGCGGCGACGGCATCGGGGACGACATCGTGAGTGTGCCCAAGATTTTTCAAGGGAGGTGGATGTTCGCTCTGCGCGGTCGTGGTTTTCGCTAAGCGTGCTACTGACGCCTGGTGCACCCGCGGCGACGGCATCAGGGACGACATCGTGAGTGTGCCCAAGATTTTTCAAGGGAGGTGGATGTTCGCTCTGCGCGGTCCTGGTTTTCGCTAAGCGTGCTACTGACGCCTGGTGCACCCGCGGCGACGGCATCGGGGACGACATCGTGACTGTGCCCAAGATTTTTCAAGGGAGGTGGATGTTCGCTCTGCGCGGTCCTGGTTTTCGCTAAGCGTGCTACTGACGCCTGGTGCACCCGCGGCGACGGCATCGGGGACGACATCGTGACTGTGCCCAAGATTTTTCAAGGGAGGTGGATGTTGGCTCTGCGCGGTCCTGGTTTTCGCTAAGCGTGCTACTGACGCCTGGTGCACCCGCGGCGACGGCATCAGGGACGACATCGTGAGTGTGCCCGGGAATTCTCTACGGCGGCGGATGTTCGCTCTGCGCGGTCGTGGTTTTCGCTAAGCGTGCTACTGATGCCTGGTGCACCCGCGGCGACGGCATCGGGGACGACATCGTGAGTGTGCCCAAGATTTTTCAAGGGAGGTGGATGTTCGCTCTGCGCGGTCGTGGTTTTCGCTAAGCGTGCTACTGACGCCTGGTGCACCCGCGGCGACGGCATCAGGGACGACATCGTGACTCTGCCCAAGATTTTTCAAGGGAGGTGGATGTTCGCTCTGCGCGGTTGTGGTTTTCGCTAAGCGTGCTACTGACGCCTGGTGCACCCGCGGCGACGGCATCGGGGACGACATCGTGAGTGTGCCCAAGATTTTTCAAGGGAGGTGGATGTTCGCTCTGCGCGGTCGTGGTTTTCGCTAAGCGTGCTACTGACGCCTGGTGCACCCGCGGCGACGGCATCAGGGACGACATCGTGAGTGTGCCCAAGATTTTTCAAGGGAGGTGGATGTTCGCTCTGCGCGGTCGTGGTTTTCGCTAAGCGTGCTACTGACGCCTGGTGCACCCGCGGCGACGGCATCGGGGACGACATCGTGACTGTGCCCAAGATTTTTCAAGGGAGGTGGATGTTCGCTCTGCGCGGTCGTGGTTTTCGCTAAGCGTGCTACTGACGCCTGGTGCACCCGCGGCGGCGGCATCAGGGACGACATCGTGAGTGTGCCCAAGATTTTTCAAGGGAGGTGGATGTTCGCTCTGCGCGGTCGTGGTTTTCGCTAAGCGTGCTACTGACGCCTGGTGCACCCGCGGCGACGGCATCAGGGACGACATCGTGAGTGTGCCCAAGATTTTTCAAGGGAGGTGGATGTTCGCTCTGCGCGGTCGTGGTTTTCGCTAAGCGTGCTACTGACGCCTGGTGCACCCGCGGCGACGGCATCGGGGACGACATCGTGAGTGTGCCCAAGATTTTTCAAGGGAGGTGGATGTTCGCTCTGCGCGGTCGTGGTTTTCGCTAAGCGTGCTACTGACGCCTGGTGCACCCGCGGCGACGGCATCGGGGACGACATCGTGACTGTGCCCAAGATTTTTCAAGGGAGGTGGATGTTCGCTCTGCGCGGTTGTGGTTTTCGCTAAGCGTGCTACTGACGCCTGGTGCACCCGCGGCGACGGCATCGGGGACGACATCGTGAGTGTGCCCAAGATTTTTCAAGGGAGGTGGATGTTCGCTCTGCGCGGTCGTGGTTTTCGCTAAGCGTGCTACTGACGCCTGGTGCACCCGCGGCGACGGCATCGGAGACGACATCGTGACTGTGCCCAAGATTTTTCAAGGGAGGTGGATGTTCGCTCTGCGCGGTCGTGGTTTTCGCTAAGCGTGCTACTGACGCCTGGTGCACCCGCGGCGACGGCATCGGGGACGACATCGTGACTGTGCCCAAGATTTTTCAAGGGAGGTGGATGTTCGCTCTGCGCGGTTGTGGTTTTCGCTAAGCGTGCTACTGACGCCTGGTGCACCCGCGGCGACGGCATCGGGGACGACATCGTGAGTGTGCCCAAGATTTTTCAAGGGAGGTGGATGTTCGCTCTGCGCGGTCGTGGTTTTCGCTAAGCGTGCTACTGACGCCTGGTGCACCCGCGGCGACGGCATCAGGGACGACATCGTGAGTGTGCCCAAGATTTTTCAAGGGAGGTGGATGTTCGCTCTGCGCGGTCGTGGTTTTCGCTAAGCGTGCTACTGACGCCTGGTGCACCCGCGGCGACGGCATCAGGGACGACATCGTGAGTGTGCCCAAGATTTTTCAAGGGAGGTGGATGTTCGCTCTGCGCGGTCGTGGTTTTCGCTAAGCGTGCTACTGACGCCTGGTGCACCCGCGGCGACGGCATCGGGGACGACATCGTGAGTGTGCCCAAGATTTTTCAAGGGAGGTGGATGTTCGCTCTGCGCGGTCGTGGTTTTCGCTAAGCGTGCTACTGACGCCTGGTGCACCCGCGGCGACGGCATCGGGGACGACATCGTGAATGTGCCCAATATTTTTCAAGGGAGGTGGATGTTCGCTCTGCGCGGTCGTGGTTTTCGCTAAGCGTGCTACTGACGCCTGGTGCACCCGCGGCGACGGCATCAGGGACGACATCGTGAGTGTGCCCGGGAATTCCCTACGGCGGCGGATGTTCGCTCTGCGCGGTCGTGGTTTTCGCTAAGCGTGCTACTGACGCCTGGTGCACCCGCGGCGACGGCATCAGGGACGACATCGTGAGTGTGCCCAAGATTTTTCAAGGGAGGTGGATGTTCGCTCTGCGCGGTCGTGGTTTTCGCTAAGCGTGCTACTGACGCCTGGTGCACCCGCGGCGACGGCATCGGGGACGACATCGTGAGTGTGCCCAAGATTTTTCAAGGGAGGTGGATGTTCGCTCTGCGCGGTCGTGGTTTTCGCTAAGCGTGCTACTGACGCCTGGTGCACCCGCGGCGACGGCATCAGGGACGACATCGTGAGTGTGCCCAAGATTTTTCAAGGGAGGTGGATGTTCGCTCTGCGCGGTCGTGGTTTTCGCTAAGCGTGCTACTGACGCATGGTGCACCCGCGGCGACGGCATCAGGGACGACATCGTGAGTGTGCCCAAGATTTTTCAAGGGAGGTGGATGTTCGCTCTGCGCGGTCGTGGTTTTCGCTAAGCGTGCTACTGACGCCTGGTGCACCCGCGGCGACGGCATCGGGGACGACATCGTGACTGTGCCCAAGATTTTTCAAGGGAGGTGGATGTTCGCTCTGCGCGGTCGTGGTTTTCGCTAAGCGTGCTACTGACGCCTGGTGCACCCGCGGCGACGGCATCGGGGACGACATCGTGACTGTGCCCAAGATTTTTCAAGGGAGGTGGATTTTCGCTCTGCGCGGTTGTGGTTTTCGCTAAGCGTGCTACTGACGCCTGGTGCACCCGCGGCGACGGCATCGGGGACGACATCGTGAGTGTGCCCAAGATTTTTCAAGGGAGGTGGATGTTCGCTCTGCGCGGTTGTGGTTTTCGCTAAGCGTGCTACTGACGCCTGGTGCACCCGCGGCGACGGCATCGGGGACGACATCGTGACTGTGCCCAAGATTTTTCAAGGGAGGTGGATGTTCGCTCTGCGCGGTCGTGGTTTTCGCTAAGCGTGCTACTGACGCCTGGTGCACCCGCGGCGACGGCATCGGGGACGACATCGTGACTGTGCCCAAGATTTTTCAAGAGAGGTGGATGTTCGCTCTGCGCGGTTGTGGTTTTCGCTAAGTGTGCTACTGACGCCTGGTGCACCCGCGGCGACGGCATCAGGGACGACATCGTGAGTGTGCCCAAGATTTTTCAAGGGAGGTGGATGTTCGCTCTGCGCGGTCGTGGTTTTCGCTAAGCGTGCTACTGACGCCTGGTGCACCCGCGGCGACGGCATCGGGGACGACATCGTGAGTGTGCCCAAGATTTTTCAAGGGAGGTGGATGTTCGCTCTGCGCGGTCGTGGTTTTCGCTAAGCGTGCTACTGACGCCTGGTGCACCCGCGGCGACGGCATCAGGGACGACATCGTGAGTGTGCCCAAGATTTTTCAAGGGAGGTGGATGTTCGCTCTGCGCGGTCGTGGTTTTCGCTAAGCGTGCTACTGACGCATGGTGCACCCGCGGCGACGGCATCAGGGACGACATCGTGAGTGTGCCCAAGATTTTTCAAGGGAGGTGGATGTTCGCTCTGCGCGGTCGTGGTTTTCGCTAAGCGTGCTACTGACGCCTGGTGCACCCGCGGCGACGGCATCGGGGACGACATCGTGACTGTGCCCAAGATTTTTCAAGGGAGGTGGATGTTCGCTCTGCGCGGTCGTGGTTTTCGCTAAGCGTGCTACTGACGCCTGGTGCACCCGCGGCGACGGCATCAGGGACGACATCGTGAGTGTGCCCAAGATTTTTCAAGGGAGGTGGATGTTCGCTCTGCGCGGTCGTGGTTTTCGCTAAGCGTGCTACTGACGCCTGGTGCACCCGCGGCGACGGCATCGGGGACGACATCGTGAGTGTGCCCAAGATTTTTCAAGGGAGGTGGATGTTCGCTCTGCGCGGTCGTGGTTTTCGCTAAGCGTGCTACTGACGCCTGGTGCACCCGCGGCGACGGCATCGGGGACGACATCGTGACTGTGCCCAAGATTTTTCAAGGGAGGTGGATTTTCGCTCTGCGCGGTTGTGGTTTTCGCTAAGCGTGCTACTGACGCCTGGTGCACCCGCGGCGACGGCATCGGGGACGACATCGTGAGTGTGCCCAAGATTTTTCAAGGGAGGTGGATGTTCGCTCTGCGCGGTTGTGGTTTTCGCTAAGCGTGCTACTGACGCCTGGTGCACCCGCGGCGACGGCATCGGGGACGACATCGTGACTGTGCCCAAGATTTTTCAAGGGAGGTGGATGTTCGCTCTGCGCGGTCGTGGTTTTCGCTAAGCGTGCTACTGACGCCTGGTGCACCCGCGGCGACGGCATCGGGGACGACATCGTGACTGTGCCCAAGATTTTTCAAGAGAGGTGGATGTTCGCTCTGCGCGGTTGTGGTTTTCGCTAAGTGTGCTACTGACGCCTGGTGCACCCGCGGCGACGGCATCAGGGACGACATCGTGAGTGTGCCCAAGATTTTTCAAGGGAGGTGGATGTTCGCTCTGCGCGGTCGTGGTTTTCGCTAAGCGTGCTACTGACGCCTGGTGCACCCGCGGCGACGGCATCAGGGACGACATCGTGAGTGTGCCCAAGATTTTTCAAGGGAGGTGGATGTTCGCTCTGCGCGGTCGTGGTTTTCGCTAAGCGTGCTACTGACGCCTGGTGCACCCGCGGCGACGGCATCGGGGACGACATCGTGAGTGTGCCCAAGATTTTTCAAGGGAGGTGGATGTTCGCTCTGCGCGGTCGTGGTTTTCGCTAAGCGTGCTACTGACGCCTGGTGCACCCGCGGCGACGGCATAAGGGACGACATCGTGAGTGTGCCCGGGAATTCTCTACGGCGGCGGATGTTCGCTGTGCGCGGTCGTGGTTTTCGCTAAGCGTGCTACTGACGCCTGGTGCACCCGCGGCGACGGCATCAGGGACGACATCGTGAGTGTGCCCAAGATTTTTCAAGGGAGGTGGATGTTCGCTCTGCCCGGTCGTGGTTTTCGCTAAGCGTGCTACTGACGCCTGGTGCACCCGCGGCGACGGCATCGGGGACGACATCGTGAGTGTGCCCAAGATTTTTCAAGGGAGGTGGATGTTCGCTCTGCGCGGTCGTGGTTTTCGCTAAGCGTGCTACTGACGCCTGGTGCACCCGCGGCGACGGCATCAGGGACGACATCGTGAGTGTGCCCAAGATTTTTCAAGGGAGGTGGATGTTCGCTCTGCGCGGTCGTGGTTTTCGCTAAGCGTGCTACTGACGCCTGGTGCACCCGCGGCGACGGCATCGGGGACGACATCGTGAGTGTGCCCAAGATTTTTCAAGGGAGGTGGATGTTCGCTCTGCGCGGTCGTGGTTTTCGCTAAGCGTGCTACTGACGCCTGGTGCACCCGCGGCGACGGCATCGGGGACGACATCGTGACTGTGCCCAAGATTTTTCAAGGGAGGTGGATGTTCGCTCTGCGCGGTTGTGGTTTTCGCTAAGCGTGCTACTGACGCCTGGTGCACCCGCGGCGACGGCATCGGGGACGACATCGTGAGTGTGCCCAAGATTTTTCAAGGGAGGTGGATGTTCGCTCTGCGCGGTTGTGGTTTTCGCTAAGCGTGCTACTGACGCCTGGTGCACCCGCGGCGACGGCATCGGGGACGACATCGTGACTGTGCCCAAGATTTTTCAAGGGAGGTGGATGTTCGCTCTGCGCGGTCGTGGTTTTCGCTAAGCGTGCTACTGACGCCTGGTGCACCCGCGGCGACGGCATCGGGGACGACATCGTGACTGTGCCCAAGATTTTTCAAGGGAGGTGGATGTTCGCTCTGCGCGGTTGTGGTTTTCGCTAAGCGTGCTACTGACGCCTGGTGCACCCGCGGCGACGGCATCAGGGACGACATCGTGAGTGTGCCCAAGATTTTTCAAGGGAGGTGGATGTTCGCTCTGCGCGGTCGTGGTTTTCGCTAAGCGTGCTACTGACGCCTGGTGCACCCGCGGCGACGGCATCAGGGACGACATCGTGAGTGTGCCCAAGATTTTTCAAGGGAGGTGGATGTTCCCTCTGCGCGGTCGTGGTTTTCGCTAAGCGTGCTACTGACGCCTGGTGCACCCGCGGCGACGGCATCGGGGACGACATCGTGAGTGTGCCCAAGATTTTTCAAGGGAGGTGGATGTTCGCTCTGCGCGGTCGTGGTTTTCGCTAAGCGTGCTACTGACGCCTGGTGCACCCGCGGCGACGGCATCAGGGACGACATCGTGAGTGTGCCCAAGATTTTTCAAGGGAGGTGGATGTTCGCTCTGCGCGGTCGTGGTTTTCGCTAAGCGTGCTACTGACGCCTGGTGCACCCGCGGCGACGGCATCGGGGACGACATCGTGAGTGTGCCCAAGATTTTTCAAGGGAGGTGGATGTTCGCTCTGCGCGGTCGTGGTTTTCGCTAAGCGTGCTACTGACGCCTGGTGCACCCGCGGCGACGGCATAAGGGACGACATCGTGAGTGTGCCCGGGAATTCTCTACGGCGGCGGATGTTCGCTCTGCGCGGTCGTGGTTTTCGCTAAGCGTGCTACTGACGCCTGGTGCACCCGCGGCGACGGCATCGGAGACGACATCGTGACTGTGCCCAAGATTTTTCAAGGGAGGTGGATGTTCGCTCTGCGCGGTCGTGGTTTTCGCTAAGCGTGCTACTGACGCCTGGTGCACCCGCGGCGACGGCATCGGGGACGACATCGTGACTGTGCCCAAGATTTTTCAAGGGAGGTGGATGTTCGCTCTGCGCGGTTGTGGTTTTCGCTAAGCGTGCTACTGACGCCTGGTGCACCCGCGGCGACGGCATCGGGGACGACATCGTGAGTGTGCCCAAGATTTTTCAAGGGAGGTGGATGTTCGCTCTGCGCGGTCGTGGTTTTCGCTAAGCGTGCTACTGACGCCTGGTGCACCCGCGGCGACGGCATCGGAGACGACATCGTGACTGTGCCCAAGATTTTTCAAGGGAGGTGGATGTTCGCTCTGCGCGGTCGTGGTTTTCGCTAAGCGTGCTACTGACGCCTGGTGCACCCGCGGCGACGGCATCGGGGACGACATCGTGACTGTGCCCAAGATTTTTCAAGGGAGGTGGATGTTCGCTCTGCGCGGTTGTGGTTTTCGCTAAGCGTGCTACTGACGCCTGGAGCACCCGCGGCGACGGCATCGGGGACGACATCGTGGTGTGCCCAAGATTTTTCAAGGGAGGTGGATGTTCGCTCTGCGCGGTCGTGGTTTTCGCTAAGCGTGCTACTGACGCCTGGTGCACCCGCGGCGACGGCATCAGGGACGACATCGTGAGTGTGCCCAAGATTTTTCAAGGGAGGTGGATGTTCGCTCTGCGCGGTCGTGGTTTTCGCTAAGCGTGCTACTGACGCCTGGTGCACCCGCGGCGACGGCATCAGGGACGACATCGTGAGTGTGCCCAAGATTTTTCAAGGGAGGTGGATGTTCGCTCTGCGCGGTCGTGGTTTTCGCTAAGCGTGCTACTGACGCCTGGTGCACCCGCGGCGACGGCATCGGGGACGACATCGTGAGTGTGCCCAAGATTTTTCAAGGGAGGTGGATGTTCGCTCTGCGCGGTCGTGGTTTTCGCTAAGCGTGCTACTGACGCCTGGTGCACCCGCGACGACGGCATCGGGGACGACATCGTGAGTGTGCCCAATATTTTTCAAGGGAGGTGGATGTTCGCTCTGCGCGGTCGTGGTTTTCGCTAAGCGTGCTACTGACGCCTGGTGCACCCGCGGCGACGGCATCAGGGACGACATCGTGAGTGTGCCCGGGAATTCCCTACGGCGGCGGATGTTCGCTCTGCGCGGTCGTGGTTTTCGCTAAGCGTGCTACTGACGCCTGGTGCACCCGCGGCGACGGCATCAGGGACGACATCGTGAGTGTGCCCAAGATTTTTCAAGGGAGGTGGATGTTCGCTCTGCGCGGTCGTGGTTTTCGCTAAGCGTGCTACTGACGCCTGGTGCACCCTTGGCGACGGCATCAGGGACGACATCGTGAGTGTGCCCAAGATTTTTCAAGGGAGGTGGATGTTCGCTCTGCGCGGTCGTGGTTTTCGCTAAGCGTGCTACTGACGCCTGGTGCACCCGCGGCGACGGCATCGGGGACGACATCGTGAGTGTGCCCAAGATTTTTCAAGGGAGGTGGATGTTCGCTCTGCGCGGTCGTGGTTTTCGCTAAGCGTGCTACTGACGCCTGGTGCACCCGCGGCGACGGCATCAGGGACGACATCGTGAGTGTGCCCAAGATTTTTCAAGGGAGGTGGATGTTCGCTCTGCGCGGTCGTGGTTTTCGCTAAGCGTGCTACTGACGCCTGGTGCACCCGCGGCGACGGCATCGGGGACGACATCGTGAGTGTGCCCAAGATTTTTCAAGGGAGGTGGATGTTCGCTCTGCGCGGTTGTGGTTTTCGCTAAGCGTGCTACTGACGCCTGGTGCACCCGCGGCGACGGCATCAGGGACGACATCGTGAGTGTGCCCAAGATTTTTCAAGGGAGGTGGATGTTCGCTCTGCGCGGTCGTGGTTTTCGCTAAGCGTGCTACTGACGCCTGGTGCACCCGCGGCGACGGCATCAGGGACGACATCGTGAGTGTGCCCAAGATTTTTCAAGGGAGGTGGATGTTCCCTCTGCGCGGTCGTGGTTTTCGCTAAGCGTGCTACTGACGCCTGGTGCACCCGCGGCGACGGCATCGGGGACGACATCGTGAGTGTGCCCAAGATTTTTCAAGGGAGGTGGATGTTCGCTCTGCGCGGTCGTGGTTTTCGCTAAGCGTGCTACTGACGCCTGGTGCACCCGCGGCGACGGCATCAGGGACGACATCGTGAGTGTGCCCAAGATTTTTCAAGGGAGGTGGATGTTCGCTCTGCGCGGTCGTGGTTTTCGCTAAGCGTGCTACTGACGCCTGGTGCACCCGCGGCGACGGCATCGGGGACGACATCGTGAGTGTGCCCAAGATTTTTCAAGGGAGGTGGATGTTCGCTCTGCGCGGTCGTGGTTTTCGCTAAGCGTGCTACTGACGCCTGGTGCACCCGCGGCGACGGCATAAGGGACGACATCGTGAGTGTGCCCGGGAATTCTCTACGGCGGCGGATGTTCGCTCTGCGCGGTCGTGGTTTTCGCTAAGCGTGCTACTGACGCCTGGTGCACCCGCGGCGACGGCATCGGAGACGACATCGTGACTGTGCCCAAGATTTTTCAAGGGAGGTGGATGTTCGCTCTGCGCGGTCGTGGTTTTCGCTAAGCGTGCTACTGACGCCTGGTGCACCCGCGGCGACGGCATCGGGGACGACATCGTGACTGTGCCCAAGATTTTTCAAGGGAGGTGGATGTTCGCTCTGCGCGGTTGTGGTTTTCGCTAAGCGTGCTACTGACGCCTGGTGCACCCGCGGCGACGGCATCGGGGACGACATCGTGAGTGTGCCCAAGATTTTTCAAGGGAGGTGGATGTTCGCTCTGCGCGGTCGTGGTTTTCGCTAAGCGTGCTACTGACGCCTGGTGCACCCGCGGCGACGGCATCGGAGACGACATCGTGACTGTGCCCAAGATTTTTCAAGGGAGGTGGATGTTCGCTCTGCGCGGTCGTGGTTTTCGCTAAGCGTGCTACTGACGCCTGGTGCACCCGCGGCGACGGCATCGGGGACGACATCGTGACTGTGCCCAAGATTTTTCAAGGGAGGTGGATGTTCGCTCTGCGCGGTTGTGGTTTTCGCTAAGCGTGCTACTGACGCCTGGAGCACCCGCGGCGACGGCATCGGGGACGACATCGTGGTGTGCCCAAGATTTTTCAAGGGAGGTGGATGTTCGCTCTGCGCGGTCGTGGTTTTCGCTAAGCGTGCTACTGACGCCTGGTGCACCCGCGGCGACGGCATCGGGGACGACATCGTGACTGTGCCCAAGATTTTTCAAGGGAGGTGGATGTTCGCTCTGCGCGGTTGTGGTTTTCGCTAAGCGTGCTACTGACGCCTGGAGCACCCGCGGCGACGGCATCGGGGACGACATCGTGGTGTGCCCAAGATTTTTCAAGGGAGGTGGATGTTCGCTCTGCGCGGTCGTGGTTTTCGCTAAGCGTGCTACTGACGCCTGGTGCACCCGCGGCGACGGCATCAGGGACGACATCGTGAGTGTGCCCAAGATTTTTCAAGGGAGGTGGATGTTCGCTCTGCGCGGTCGTGGTTTTCGCTAAGCGTGCTACTGACGCCTGGTGCACCCGCGGCGACGGCATCAGGGACGACATCGTGAGTGTGCCCAAGATTTTTCAAGGGAGGTGGATGTTCGCTCTGCGCGGTCGTGGTTTTCGCTAAGCGTGCTACTGACGCCTGGTGCACCCGCGGCGACGGCATCGGGGACGACATCGTGAGTGTGCCCAAGATTTTTCAAGGGAGGTGGATGTTCGCTCTGCGCGGTCGTGGTTTTCGCTAAGCGTGCTACTGACGCCTGGTGCACCCGCGACGACGGCATCGGGGACGACATCGTGAGTGTGCCCAATATTTTTCAAGGGAGGTGGATGTTCGCTCTGCGCGGTCGTGGTTTTCGCTAAGCGTGCTACTGACGCCTGGTGCACCCGCGGCGACGGCATCAGGGACGACATCGTGAGTGTGCCCGGGAATTCCCTACGGCGGCGGATGTTCGCTCTGCGCGGTCGTGGTTTTCGCTAAGCGTGCTACTGACGCCTGGTGCACCCGCGGCGACGGCATCAGGGACGACATCGTGAGTGTGCCCAAGATTTTTCAAGGGAGGTGGATGTTCGCTCTGCGCGGTCGTGGTTTTCGCTAAGCGTGCTACTGACGCCTGGTGCACCCTTGGCGACGGCATCAGGGACGACATCGTGAGTGTGCCCAAGATTTTTCAAGGGAGGTGGATGTTCGCTCTGCGCGGTCGTGGTTTTCGCTAAGCGTGCTACTGACGCCTGGTGCACCCGCGGCGACGGCATCGGGGACGACATCGTGAGTGTGCCCAAGATTTTTCAAGGGAGGTGGATGTTCGCTCTGCGCGGTCGTGGTTTTCGCTAAGCGTGCTACTGACGCCTGGTGCACCCGCGGCGACGGCATCAGGGACGACATCGTGAGTGTGCCCAAGATTTTTCAAGGGAGGTGGATGTTCGCTCTGCGCGGTCGTGGTTTTCGCTAAGCGTGCTACTGACGCCTGGTGCACCCGCGGCGACGGCATCGGGGACGACATCGTGAGTGTGCCCAAGATTTTTCAAGGGAGGTGGATGTTCGCTCTGCGCGGTCGTGGTTTTCGCTAAGCGTGCTACTGACGCCTGGTGCACCCGCGGCGACGGCATCGGGGACGACATCGTGACTGTGCCCAAGATTTTTCAAGGGAGGTGGATGTTCGCTCTGCGCGGTTGTGGTTTTCGCTAAGCGTGCTACTGACGCCTGGTGCACCCGCGGCGACGGCATCGGGGACGACATCGTGAGTGTGCCCAAGATTTTTCAAGGGAGGTGGATGTTCGCTCTGCGCGGTTGTGGTTTTCGCTAAGCGTGCTACTGACGCCTGGTGCACCCGCGGCGACGGCATCGGGGACGACATCGTGACTGTGCCCAAGATTTTTCAAGGGAGGTGGATGTTCGCTCTGCGCGGTCGTGGTTTTCGCTAAGCGTGCTACTGACGCCTGGTGCACCCGCGGCGACGGCATCGGGGACGACATCGTGACTGTGCCCAAGATTTTTCAAGGGAGGTGGATGTTCGCTCTGCGCGGTTGTGGTTTTCGCTAAGCGTGCTACTGACGCCTGGTGCACCCGCGGCGACGGCATCAGGGACGACATCGTGAGTGTGCCCAAGATTTTTCAAGGGAGGTGGATGTTCGCTCTGCGCGGTCGTGGTTTTCGCTAAGCGTGCTACTGACGCCTGGTGCACCCGCGGCGACGGCATCAGGGACGACATCGTGAGTGTGCCCAAGATTTTTCAAGGGAGGTGGATGTTCGCTCTGCGCGGTCGTGGTTTTCGCTAAGCGTGCTACTGACGCCTGGTGCACCCGCGGCGACGGCATCGGGGACGACATCGTGAGTGTGCCCAAGATTTTTCAAGGGAGGTGGATGTTCGCTCTGCGCGGTCGTGGTTTTCGCTAAGCGTGCTACTGACGCCTGGTGCACCCGCGGCGACGGCATCAGGGACGACATCGTGAGTGTGCCCAAGATTTTTCAAGGGAGGTGGATGTTCGCTCTGCGCGGTCGTGGTTTTCGCTAAGCGTGCTACTGACGCCTGGTGCACCCGCGGCGACGGCATCGGGGACGACATCGTGAGTGTGCCCAAGATTTTTCAAGGGAGGTGGATGTTCGCTCTGCGCGGTCGTGGTTTTCGCTAAGCGTGCTACTGACGCCTGGTGCACCCGCGGCGACGGCATAAGGGACGACATCGTGAGTGTGCCCGGGAATTCTCTACGGCGGCGGATGTTCGCTCTGCGCGGTCGTGGTTTTCGCTAAGCGTGCTACTGACGCCTGGTGCACCCGCGGCGACGGCATCAGGGACGACATCGTGAGTGTGCCCAAGATTTTTCAAGGGAAGTGGATGTTCGCTCTGCGCGGTCGTGGTTTTCGCTAAGCGTGCTACTGACGCCTGGTGCACCCGCGGCGACGGCATCGGGGACGACATCGTGAGTGTGCCCAAGATTTTTCAAGGGAGGTGGATGTTCGCTCTGCGCGGTCGTGGTTTTCGCTAAGCGTGCTACTGACGCCTGGTGCACCCGCGGCGACGGCATCAGGGACGACATCGTGAGTGTGCCCAAGATTTTTCAAGGGAGGTGGATGTTCGCTCTGCGCGGTCGTGGTTTTCGCTAAGCGTGCTACTGACGCCTGGTGCACCCGCGGCGACGGCATCAGGGACGACATCGTGAGTGTGCCCAAGATTTTTCAAGGGAGGTGGATGTTCGCCCTGCGCGGTCGTGGTTTTCGCTAAGCGTGCTACTGACGCCTGGTGCACCCGCGGCGACGGCATCGGGGACGACATCGTGAGTGTGCCCAAGATTTTTCAAGGGAGGTGGATGTTCGCTCTGCGCGGTCGTGGTTTTCGCTAAGCGTGCTACTGACGCCTGGTGCAGCCGCGGCGACGGCATCGGGGACGACATCGTGAGTGTGCCCAAGATTTTTCAAGGGAGGTGGATGTTCGCTCTGCGCGGTCGTGGTTTTCGCTAAGCGTGCTACTGACGCCTGGTGCACCCGCGGCGACGGCATCAGGGACGACATCGTGAGTGTGCCCAAGATTTTTCAAGGGAGGTGGATGTTCGCTCTGCGCGGTCGTGGTTTTCGCTAAGCGTGCTACTGACGCCTGGCGCACCCGCGGCGACGGCATCAGGGACGACATCGTGAGTGTGCCCAAGATTTTTCAAGGGAGGTGGATGTTCGCTCTGCGCGGTCGTGGTTTTCGCTAAGCGTGCTACTGACGCCTGGTGCACCCGCGGCGACGGCATCGGGGACGACATCGTGAGTGTGCCCAAGATTTTTCAAGGGAGGTGGATGTTCGCTCTGCGCGGTCGTGGTTTTCGCTAAGCGTGCTACTGACGCCTGGTGCACCCGCGGCGACGGCATCAGGGACGACATCGTGAGTGTGCCCAAGATTTTTCAAGGGAGGTGGATGTTCGCTCTGCGCGGTCGTGGTTTTCGCTAAGCGTGCTACTGACGCCTGGTGCACCCGCGGCGACGGCATCGGGGACGACATCGTGAGTGTGCCCAAGATTTTTCAAGGGAGGTGGATGTTCGCTCTGCGCGGTCGTGGTTTTCGCTAAGCGTGCTACTGACGCCTGGTGCACCCGCGGCGACGGCATCAGGGACGACATCGTGAGTGTGCCCAAGATTTTTCAAGGGAGGTGGATGTTCGCTCTGCGCGGTCGTGGTTTTCGCTAAGCGTGCTACTGACGCCTGGTGCACCCGCGGCGACGGCATCAGGGACGACATCGTGAGTGTGCCCAAGATTTTTCAAGGGAGATGGATGTTCGCTCTGCGCGGTCGTGGTTTTCGCTAAGCGTGCTACTGACGCCTGGTGCACCCGCGGCGACGGCATCGGGGACGACATCGTGAGTGTGCCCAAGATTTTTCAAGGGAGGTGGATGTTCGCTCTGCGCGGTCGTGGTTTTCGCTAAGCGTGCTACTGACGCCTGGTGCACCCGCGGCGACGGCATCAGGGACGACATCGTGAGTGTGCCCAAGATTTTTCAAGGGAGGTGGATGTTCGCTCTGCGCGGTCGTGGTTTTCGCTAAGCGTGCTACTGACGCCTGGTGCACCCGCGGCGACGGCATCGGGGACGACATCGTGAGTGTGCCCAAGATTTTTCAAGGGAGGTGGATGTTCGCTCTGCGCGGTCGTGGTTTTCGCTAAGCGTGCTACTGACGCCTGGTGCACCCGCGGCGACGGCATCAGGGACGACATCGTGAGTGTGCCCAAGATTTTTCAAGGGAGGTGGATGTTCGCTCTGCGCGGTCGTGGTTTTCGCTAAGCGTGCTACTGACGCCTGGTGCACCCGCGGCGACGGCATCAGGGACGACATCGTGAGTGTGCCCAAGATTTTTCAAGGGAGGTGGATGTTCGCTCTGCGCGGTCGTGGTTTTCGCTAAGCGTGCTACTGACGCCTGGTGCACCCGCGGCGACGGCATCGGGGACGACATCGTGAGTGTGCCCAAGATTTTTCAAGGGAGGTGGATGTTCGCTCTGCGCGGTCGTGGTTTTCGCTAAGCGTGCTACTGACGCCTGGTGCACCCGCGGCGACGGCATCAGGGACGACATCGTGAGTGTGCCCAAGATTTTTCAAGGGAGGTGGATGTTCGCTCTGCGCGGTCGTGGTTTTCGCTAAGCGTGCTACTGACGCCTGGTGCACCCGCGGCGACGGCATCGGGGACGACATCGTGAGTGTGCCCAAGATTTTTCAAGGGAGGTGGATGTTCGCTCTGCGCGGTCGTGGTTTTCGCTAAGCGTGCTACTGACGCCTGGTGCACCCGCGGCGACGGCATCAGGGACGACATCGTGAGTGTGCCCAAGATTTTTCAAGTGAGGTGGATGTTCGCTCTGCGCGGTCGTGGTTTTCGCTAAGCGTGCTACTGACGCCTGGTGCACCCGCGGCGACGGCATCGGGGACGACATCGTGAGTGTGCCCGGGAATTCTCTACGGCGGCGGATGTTCGCTCTGCGCGGTCGTGGTTTTCGCTAAGCGTGCTACTGACGCCTGGTGCACCCGCGGCGACGGCATCAGGGACGACATCGTGAGTGTGCCCAAGATTTTTCAAGGGAGGTGGATGTTCGCTCTGCGCGTTCCTGGTTTTCGCTAAGCGTGCTACTGACGCCTGGTGCACCCGCGCCGACGGCATCAGGGACGACATCGTGAGTGTGCCCGGGAATTCTCTACGGCGGCGGATGTTCGCTCTGCGCGGTCGTGGTTTTCGCTAAGCGTGCTACTGACGCCTGGTGCACCCGCGGCGACGGCATCAGGGACGACATCGTGAGTGTGCCCAAGATTTTTCAAGGGAGGTGGATGTTCGCTCTACGCGGTCGTGGTTTTCGCTAAGCGTGCTACTGACGCCTGGTGCACCCGCGGCGACGGCATCAGGGACGACATCGTGAGTGTGCCCGGGATTTCTCTACGGCGGCGGATGTTCGCTCTGCGCGGTCGTGGTTTTCGCAAAGCGTGCTACTGACGCCTGGTGCACCCGCGGCGACGGCATCAGGGACGACATCGTGAGTGTGCCCAAGATTTTTCAAGGGAGGTGGATGTTCGCTCTGCGCGGTCGTGGTTTTCGCTAAGCGTGCTACTGACGCCTGGTGCACACGCGGCGACGGCATCAGGGACGACATCGTGAGTGTGCTCAAGATTTTTCAAGGGAGGTGGATGTTCGCTCTGCGCGTTTCTGGTTTTCGCTAAGCGTGCTACTGACGCCTGGTGCACCCGCGGCGACGGCATCAGGGACGACATCGTGAGTGTGCCCGGGAATTCTCTACGGCGGCGGATGTTCGCTCTGCGCGGTCGTGGTTTTCGCTAAGCGTGCTACTGACGCCTGGTGCACCCGCGGTGACGGCATCAGGGACGACATCGTGAGTGTGCCCAAGATTTTTCAAGGGAGGTGGATGTTCGCTCTACGCGGTCGTGGTTTTCGCTAAGCGTGCTACTGACGCCTGGTGCACCCGCGGCGACGGCATCAGGGACGACATCGTGAGTGTGCCCGGGATTTCTCTACGGCGGCGGATGTTCGCTCTGCGCGGTCGTGGTTTTCGCTAAGCGTGCTACTGACGCCTGGTGCACTCGCGGCGACGGCATCAGGGACGACATCGTGAGTGTGCCCAAGATTTTTCAAGGGAGGTGGATGTTCGCTCTGCGCGGTCGTGGTTTTCGCTAAGCGTGCCACTGACGCCTGGTGCACCCGCGGCGACGGCATCAGGGACGACATCGTGAGTGTGCCCGGGATTTTTCAATGGAGGTGGATGTTCGGTCTGCGCGGTCCTGGTTTTCGCTAAGCGTGCTACTGACGCCTGGTGCACCCGCGGCGACGGCATCAGGGACGACATCGTGAGTGTGCCCGGGATTTCTCTACGGCGGCGGATGTTCGCTCTGCGCGGTCGTGGTTTTCGCTAAGCGTGCTACTGACGCCTGGTGCACCCGCGGCGACGGCATCAGGGACGACATCGTGAGTGTGCCCAAGATTTTTCAAGGGAGGTGGATGTTCGCTCTGCGCGTTCCTGGTTTTCGCTAAGCGTGCTACTGACGCCTGGTGCACCCGCGGCGACGGCATCAGGGACGACATCGTGAGTGTGCCCGGGAATTCTCTACGGCGGCGGATGTTCGCTCTGCGCGGTCGTGGTTTTCGCTAAGCGTGCTACTGACGCCTGGTGCACCCGCGGCGACGGCATCAGGGACGACATCGTGAGTGTGCCCAAGATTTTTCAAGGGAGGTGGATGTTCGCTCTACGCGGTCGTGGTTTTCGCTAAGCGTGCTACTGACGCCTGGTGCACCCGCGGCGACGGCATCAGGGACGACATCGTGAGTGTGCCCGGGATTTCTCTACGGCGGCGGATGTTCGCTCTGCGCGGTCGTGGTTTTCGCTAAGCGTGCTACTGACGCCTGGTGCACTCGCGGCGACGGCATCAGGGACGACATCGTGAGTTTGCCCAAGATTTTTCAAGGGAGGTGGATGTTCGCTCTGCGCGGTCGTGGTTTTCGCTAAGCGTGCTACTGACGCCTGGTGCACCCGCGGCGACGGCATCAGGGACGACATCGTGAGTGTGCCCGGGATTTTTCAATGGAGGTGGATGTTCGGTCTGCGCGGTCCTGGTTTTCGCTAAGCGTGCTACTGACGCCTGGTGCACCCGCGGCGACGGCATCAGGGACGACATCGTGAGTGTGCCCGGGATTTCTCTACGGCGGCGGATGTTCGCTCTGCGCGGTCGTGGTTTTCGCTAAGCGTGCTACTGACGCCTGGTGCACCCGCGGCGACGGCATCAGGGACGACATCGTGAGTGTGCCCGGGATTTCTCTACGGCGGCGGATGTTCGCTCTGCGCGGTCGTGGTTTTCGCTAAGCGTGCTACTGACGCCTGGTGCACCCGCGGCGACGGCATCGGGGACGACATCGTGAGTGTGCCCAAGATTTTTCAAGGGAGGTGGATGTTCGCTCTGCGCGGTCGTGGTTTTCGCTAAGCGTGCTACTGACGCCTGGTGCACCCGCGGCGACGGCATCAGGGACGACATCGTGAGTGTGCCCAAGATTTTTCAAGGGAGGTGGATGTTCGCTCTGCGCGTTCCTGGTTTTCGCTAAGCGTGCTACTGACGCCTGTTGCACCCGCGGCGACGGCATCAGGGACGACATCGTGAGTGTGCCCGGGAATTCTCTACGGCGGCGGATGTTCGCTCTGCGGGGTCGTGGTTTTCGCTAAGCGTGCTACTGACGCCTGGTGCACCCGCGGCGACGGCATCAGGGACGACATCGTGAGTGTGCCCAAGATTTTTCAAGGGAGGTGGATGTTCGCTCTACGCGGTCGTGGTTTTCGCTAAGCGTGCTACTGACGCCTGGTGCACCCGCGGCGACGGCATCAGGGACGACATCGTGAGTGTGCCCGGGGTTTCTCTACGGCGGCGGATGTTCGCTCTGCGCGGTCGTGGTTTTCGCTAAGCGTGCTACTGACGCCTGGTGCACCCGCGGCGACGGCATCAGGGACGACATCGTGAGTGTGCCCAAGATTTTTCAAGGGAGGTGGATGTTCGCTCTACGCGGTCGTGGTTTTCGCTAAGCGTGCTACTGACGCCTGGTGCACCCGCGGCGACGGCATCAGGGACGACATCGTGAGTGTGCCCAAGATTTTTCAAGGGAGGTGGATGTTCGCTCTGCGTGTTCCTGGTTTTCGCTAAGCGTGCTACTGACGCCTGGTGCACCCGCGGCGACGGCATCAGGGACGACATCGTGAGTGTGCCCGGGAATTCTCTACGGCGGCGGATGATCGCTCTGCGCGGTCGTGGTTTTCGCTAAGCGTGCTACTGACGCCTGGTGCACCCGCGGCGACGGCATCAGGGACGACATCGTGAGTGTGCCCAAGATTTTTCAAGGGAGGTGGATGTTCGCTCTACGCGGTCGTGGTTTTCGCTAAGCGTGCTACTGACGCCTGGTGCACCCGCGGCGACGGCATCAGGGACGACATCGTGAGTGTGCCCGGGATTTCTCTACGGCGGCGGATGTTCGCTCTGCGCGGTCGTGGTTTTCGCTAAGCGTGCTACTGACGCCTGGTGCACTCGCGGCGACGGCATCAGGGACGACATCGTGAGTGTGCCCAAGATTTTTCAAGGGAGGTGGATGTTCGCTCTGCGCGGTCGTGGTTTTCGCTAAGCGTGCTACTGACGCCTGGTGCACCCGCGGCGACGGCATCAGGGACGACATCGTGAGTGTGCCCGGGATTTTTCAATGGAGGTGGATGTTCGGTCTGCGCGGTCCTGGTTTTCGCTAACCGTGCTACTGACGCCTGGTGCACCCGCGGCGACGGCATCAAGGACGACATCGTGAGTGTGCCCGGGATTTCTCTACGGCGGAGGGATGTTCGCTCTGCGCGGTCGTGGTTTTCGCTAAGCGTGCTACTGACGCCTGGTGCACCCGCGGCGACGGCATCAGGGACGACATCGTGAGTGTGCCCAAGATTTTTCAAGGGAGGTGGATGTTCGCTCTGCGCGTTCCTGGTTTTCGCTAAGCGTGCTACAGACGCCTGGTGCACCCGCGGCGACGGTATCAGGGACGACATCGTGAGTGTGCCCGGGAATTCTCTACGGCGGCGGATGTTCGCTCTGCGCGGTCGTGGTTTTCGCTAAGCGTGCTACTGACGCCTGGTGCACCCGCGGCGACGGCATCAGGGACGACATCGTGAGTGTGCCCAAGATTTTTCAAGGGAGGTGGATGTTCGCTCTACGTGGTCGTGGTTTTCGCTAAGCGTGCTACTGACGCCTGGTGCACCCGCGGCGACGGCATCAGGGACGACATCGTGAGTGTGCCCGGGATTTCTCTACGGCGGCGGATGTTCGCTCTGCGCGGTCGTGGTTTTCGCTAAGCGTGCTACTGACGCCTGGTGCACTCGCGGCGACGGCATCAGGGACGACATCGTGAGTGTGCCCAAGATTTTTCAAGGGAGGTGGATGTTCGCTCTGCGCGGTCGTGGTTTTCGCTAAGCGTGCTACTGACGCCTGGTGCACCCGCGGCGACGGCATCAGGGACGACATCGTGAGTGTGCCCGGGATTTTTCAATGGAGGTGGATGTTCGGTCTGCGCGGTCCTGGTTTTCGCTAAGCGTGCTACTGACGCCTGGTGCACCCGCGGCGACGGCATCAGGGACGACATCGTGAGTGTGCCCGGGATTTCTCTACGGCGGCGGATGTTCGCTCTGCGCGGTCGTGGTTTTCGCTAAGCGTGCTACTGACGCCTGGTGCACCCGCGGCGACGGCATCAGGGACGACATCGTGAGTGTGCCCAAGATTTTTCAAGGGAGGTGGATGTTCGCTCTGCGCGGTCGTGGTTTTCGCTAAGCGTGCTACTGACGCCTGGTGCACCAGCGGCGACGGCATCAGGGACGACATCGTGAGCGTGCCCGGGATTTCTCTACGGCGGCGGATGTTCGCTCTGCGCGGTCGTGGTTTTCGCTAAGCGTGCTACTGACGCCTGGTGCACCCGCGGCGACGGCATCAGGGACGACATCGTGAGTGTGCCCGGGATTTCTCTACGGCGGCGGATGTTCGCTCTGCGCGGTCGTGGTTTTCGCTAAGCGTGCTACTGACGCCTGGTGCACCCGCGGCGACGGCATCAGGGACGACATCGTGAGTGTGCCCGGGATTTCTCTACGGCGGCGGATGTTCGCTCTGCGCGGTCGTGGATTTCGCTAAGCGTGCTACTGACGCCTGGTGCACCCGCGGCGACGGCATCAGGCACGACATCGTGAGTGTGCCCAAGATTTTTCAAGGGAGGTGGATGTTCGCTCTGCGCGTTCCTGGTTTTCGCTAAGCGTGCTACTGACGCCTGGTGCACCCGCGCCGACGGTATCAGGGACGACATCGTGAGTGTGCCCGGGATTTCTCTACGGCGGCGGATGTTCGCTCTGCGCGGTCGTGGTTTTCGCTAAGCGTGCTACTGACGCCTGGTGCACCCGCGGCGACGGCATCAGGCACGACATCGTGAGTGTGCCCAAGATTTTTCAAGGGAGGTGGATGTTCGCTCTGCGCGGTCGTGGTTTTCGCTAAGCGTGCTACTAACGCCTGGTGCACCCGCGGCGACGGCATCAGGGACGACATCGTGAGTGTGCCCGGGATTTCTCTACGGCGGCGGATGTTCGCTCTGCGCGGTCGTGGTTTTCGCTAAGCGTGCTACTGACGCCTGGTGCACCCGCGGCGACGGCATCAGGGACGACATCGTGAGTGTGCCCAAGATTTTTCAAGGGAGGTGGATGTTCGCTCTGCGCGGTCGTGGTTTTCGCTAAGCGTGCTACTGACGCCTGGTGCACCCGCGGCGACGGCATCAGGGACGACATCGTGAGTGTGCCCGGGATTTTTCAAGGGAGGTGGATGTTCGCTCTGCGCGGTCCTGGTTTTCGCTAAGCGTGCTACTGACGCCTGGTGCACCCGCGGCGACGGCATCAGGGACTACATCGTGAGTGTGCCCGGGATTTCTCCACGGCGGCGGTTGTTCGCTCTGCGCGGTCGTGGTTTTCGCTAAGCGTGCTACTGACGCCTGGTGCACCCGCGGCGACGGCATCAGGGACGACATCGTGAGTGTGCCCAAGATTTTTCAAGGGAGGTGGATGTTCGCTCTGCGCGGTCCTGGTTTTCGCTAAGCGTGCTACTGACGCCTGGTGCACCCGCGGCGACGGCATCAGGCACGACATCGTGAGTGTGCCCAAGATTTTTCAAGGGAGGTGGATGTTCGCTCTGCGCGGTCCTGGTTTTCGCTAAGCGTGCTACTGACGCCTGGTGCACCCGCGGCGACGGCATCAGGGACGACATCGTGAGTGTGCCCAAGATTTTTCAAGGGAGGTGGATGTTCGCTCTGCGCGGTCCTGGTTTTCGCTAAGCGTGCTACTGACGCCTGGTGCACCCGCGGCGACGGCATCAGGGACTACATCGTGAGTGTGCCCGGGATTTCTCTACGGCGGCGGATGTTCGCTCTGCGCGGTCGTGGTTTTCGCTAAGCGTGCTACTGACGCCTGGTGCACCCGCGGCGACGGCATCAGGGACGACATCGTGAGTGTGCCCAAGATTTTTCAAGGGAGGTGGATGTTCGCTCTGCGCGGTCGTGGTTTTCGCTAAGCGTGCTACTGACGCCTGGTGCACCCGCGGCGACGGCATCAGGGACGACATCGTGAGTGTGCCCGGGATTTCTCTACGGCGCCGGATGTTCGCTCTGCGCGGTCGTGGTTTTCGCTAAGCGTGCTACTGACGCCTGGTGCACCCGCGGCGACGGCATCAGGGACGACATCGTGAGTGTGCCCGAGATTTCTCTACGGCGGCGGATGTTCGCTCAGCGCGGTAGTGGTTTTCGCTAAGCGTGCTACTGACGCCTGGTGCACCCGCGGCGACGGCATCAGGGACGACATCGTGAGTGTGCCCGGGATTTTTCAAGGGAGGTGGATGTTCGCTCTGCGCGGTCCTGGTTTTCGCTAAGCGTGCTACTGACGCCTGGTGCACCCGCGGCGACGGCATCAGGGACGACATCGTGAGTGTGCCCAAGATTTTTCAAGGGAGGTGGATGTTCGCTCTGCGCGGTCGTGGTTTTCGCTAAGCGTGCTACTGACGCCTGGGGCACCCGCGGCGACGGCATCAAGGACGACATCGTGAGTGTGCCCAAGATTTTTCAAGGGAGGTGGATGTTCGCTCTGCGCGGTCGTGGTTTTCACTAAGCGTGCTACTGACGCCTGGTGCACCCGCGGCGACGGCATCAGGGACGACATCGTGAGTGTGCCCGGGATTTCTCTACGGCGGCGGATGTTCGCTCTGCGCGGTCGTGGTTTTCGCTAAGCGTGCTACTGACGCCTGGTGCACCCGCAGCGACGGCATCAGGGACGACATCGTGAGTGTGCCCGGGATTTTTCAAGGGAAGTGGATGTTCGCTCTGCGCGGTCCTGGTTTTCGCTAAGCGTGCTACTGACGCCTGGTGCACCCGCGGCGACGGCATCAAGGACGACATCGTGAGTGTGCCCAAGATTTTTCAAGGTAGGTTGATGTTCGCTCTGCGCGGTCGTGGTTTTCGCTAAGCTTGCTACTGGCGCCTGGTGCACCCGCGGCGACGGCATCAAGGACGACATCGTGAGTGTGCCCGGGATTTTTCAAGGGAGGTGGATGTTCGCTCTGCGCGGTCCTGGTTTTCGCTAAGCGTGCTACTGACGCCTGGTGCACCCGCGGCGACGGCATCAAGGACGACATCGTGATTGTGCCCAAGATTTTTCAAGGGAGGTTGATGTTCGCTCTGCGCGGTCGTGGTTTTCGCTAAGCGTGCTACTGACGCCTGGTGCACCCGCGGCGACGGCATCAGGGACGACATCGTGAGTGTGCCCAAGATTTTTCAAGGGAGGTGGATGTTCGCTCTGCGCGGTCGTGGTTTTCGCTAAGCGTGCTACTGACGCCTGGTGCACCCGCAGCGACGGCATCAGGGACGACATCGTGAGTGTGCCCGGGATTTTTCAAGGGAGGTTGATGTTCGCTCTGCGCGGTCGTGGTTTTCGCTAAGCGTGCTACTGACGCCTGGTGCACCCGCGGCGACGGCATCAGGGACGACATCGTGAGTGTGCCCAAGATTTTTCAAGGGAGGTGGATGTTCGCTCTGCGTGGTCCTGGTTTTCGCTAAGCGTGCTACTGACGCCTGGTGCACCCGCGGCGACGGCATCAAGGACGACATCGTGATTGTGCCCAAGATTTTTCAAGGGAGGTTGATGTTCGCTCTGCGCGGTCCTGGTTTTCGCTAAGCGTGCTACTGACGCCTGGTGCACCCGCGGCGACGGCATCAAGGACGACATCGTGATTGTGCCCAAGATTTTTCAAGGGAGGTTGATGTTCGCTCTGCGCGGTCGTGGTTTTCGCTAAGCGTGCTACTGACGCCTGGTGCACCCGCGGCGACGGCATCAAGGACGACATCGTGATTGTGCCCAAGATTTTTCAAGGGAGGTTGATGTTCGCTCTGCGCGGTCGTGGTTTTCGCTAAGCGTGCTACTGACGCCTGGTGCACCCGCGGCGACGGCATCAGGGACGACATCGTGAGTGTGCCCAAGATTTTTCAAGGGAGGTGGATGTTCGCTCTGCGCGGTCGTGGTTTTCGCTAAGCGTGCTACTGACGCCTGGTGCACCCGCAGCGACGGCATCAGGGACGACATCGTGAGTGTGCCCGGGATTTTTCAAGGGAGGTTGATGTTCGCTCTGCGCGGTCGTGGTTTTCGCTAAGCGTGCTACTGACGCCTGGTGCACCCGCGGCGACGGCATCAAGGACGACATCGTGATTGTGCCCGGGATTTTTCAAGGGAGGTGGATGTTCGCTCTGCGCGGTCGTGGTTTTCGCTAAGCGTGCTACTGACGCCTGGTGCACCCGCGGCGACGGCATCAAGGACGACATCGTGATTGTGCCCAAGATTTTTCAAGGGAGGTTGATGTTCGCTCTGCGCGGTCGTGGTTTTCGCTAAGCGTGCTACTGACGCCTGGTGCACCCGCGGCGACGGCATCAGGGACGACATCGTGAGTGTGCCCAAGATTTTTCAAGGGAGGTGGATGTTCGCTCTGCGCGGTCGTGGTTTTCGCTAAGCGTGCTACTGACGCCTGGTGCACCCGCAGCGACGGCATCAGGGACGACATCGTGAGTGTGCCCGGGATTTTTCAAGGGAGGTTGATGTTCGCTCTGCGCGGTCGTGGTTTTCGCTAAGCGTGCTACTGACGCCTGGTGCACCCGCGGCGACGGCATCAAGGACGACATCGTGATTGTGCCCGGGATTTTTCAAGGGAGGTGGATGTTCGCTCTGCGCGGTCGTGGTTTTCGCTAAGCGTGCTACTGACGCCTGGTGCACCCGCGGCGACGGCATCAAGGACGACATCGTGATTGTGCCCAAGATTTTTCAAGGGAGGTTGATGTTCGCTCTGCGCGGTCGTGGTTTTCGCTAAGCGTGCTACTGACGCCTGGTGCACCCGCGGCGACGGCATCAGGGACGACATCGTGAGTGTGCCCGAGATTTTTCAAGGGAGGTGGATGTTCGCTCTGCGCGGTCGTGGTTTTCGCTAAGCGTGCTACTGACGCCTGGTGCACCCGCAGCGACGGCATCAGGGACGACATCGTGAGTGTGCCCGGGATTTTTCAAGGGAGGTTGATGTTCGCTCTGCGCGGTCGTGGTTTTCGCTAAGCGTGCTACTGACGCCTGGTGCACCCGCGGCGACGGCATCAGGGACGACATCGTGAGTGTGCCCAAGATTTTTCAAGGGAGGTGGATGTTCGCTCTGCGCGGTCCTGGTTTTCGCTAAGCGTGCTACTGACGCCTGGTGCACCCGCGGCGACGGCATCAAGGACGACATCGTGATTGTGCCCAAGATTTTTCAAGGGAGGTTGATGTTCGCTCTGCGCGGTCCTGGTTTTCGCTAAGCGTGCTACTGACGCCTGGTGCACCCGCGGCGACGGCATCAAGGACGACATCGTGAGTGCGCCCGGGATTTTTCAAGGGAGGTGGATGTTCGCTCTGCGCGGTCGTGGTTTTCGCTAAGCGTGCTACTGACGCCTGGTGCACCCGCGGCGACGGCATCAGGGACGACATCGTGAGTGTGCCCAAGATTTTTCAAGGGAGGTGGATGTTCGCTCTGCGCGGTCGTGGTTTTCGCTAAGCGTGCTACTCACGCCTGGTGCACCCGCGGCGACGGCATCAGGGACGACATCGTGAGTGTGCCCAAGATTTTTCAAGGGAGGTGGATGTTCGCTCTGCGCGGTCGTGGTTTTCGCTAAGCGTGCTACTGACGCCTGGTGCACCCGCGGCGACGGCATCAGGGACGACATCGTGAGTGTGCCCAAGATTTTTCAAGGGAGGTGGATGTTTGCTCTGCGCGGTCCTGGTTTTCGCTAAGCGTGCTACTGACGCCTGGTGCACCCGCGGCGACGGCATCAGGCACGACATCGTGAGTGTGCCCAAGATTTTTCAAGGGAATTGGATGTTCGCTCTGCGCGGTCGTGGTTTTCGCTAAGCGTGCTACTGACGCCTGGTGCACCCGCGGCGACGGCATCAGGGACGACATCGTGAGTGTGCCCGGGATTTCTCTACGGCGGCGAATGTTCGCTCTGCGCGGTCGTGGTTTTCGCTAAGCGTGCTACTGACGCCTGGTGCACCCGCGGCGACGGCATCAAGGACGACATCGTGAGTGTGCCCGGGATTTCTCTACGGCGGCGGGTGTTCGCTCTGCGCGGTCGTGGTTTTCGCTAAGCGTGCTACTGACGCCTGGTGCACCCGCGGCGACGGCATCAGGGACGACATCGTGAGTGTGCCCGGGATTTCTCCACGGCGGCGGATGTTCGCTCTGCGCGGTCGTGGTTTTCGCTAAGCGTGCTACTGACGCCTGGTGCACCCGCGGCGACGGCATCAGGGACGACATCGTGAGTGTGCCCGGGATTTCTCTACGGCGGCGGATGTTCGCTCTGCGCGGTCGTGGTTTTCGCTAAGCGTGCTACTGACGCCTGGTGCACCCGCGGCGACGGCATCAGGGACGACATCGTGAGTGTGCCCGGGATTTCTCCACGGCGGCGGATGTTCGCTCTGCGCGGTCGTGGTTTTCGCTAAGCGTGCTACTGATGCCTGGTGCACCCGCGCCGACGGCATCAGGGACGACATCGTGAGTATGCCCAAGATTTTTCAAGGGAGGTAAATGTTCGCTCTGCGCGGTCCTGGTTTTCGCTAAGCGTGCTACTGACGCCTGGTGCACCCGCGGCGACGGCATCAGGCACGACATCGTGAGTGTGCCCAAGATTTTTCAAGGGAGGTGGATGTTCGCTCTGCGCGGTCGTGGTTTTCGCTAAGCGTGCTACTGACCCCTGGTGCACCCGCGGCGACGGCATCAGGGTCGACATCGTGAGTGTGACCGGGATTTCTCTACGGCGGCGGATGTTCGCTCTCGCGGTCGTGGTTTTCGCTAAGCGTGCTACTGACGCCTGGTGCACCGGCGGCGACTGCATCAGGGACGACATCGTGAGTGTGCCCAAGATTTTTCAAGGGAGGTGGATGTTCGCTCTGCGCGGTCCTGGTTTTCGCTAAGCGTGCTACTGACGCCTGGTGCACCCGCGGCGACGGCATCAGGCACGACATCGTGAGTGTGCCCAAGATTTTTAAAGGAGGTGGATGTTCGCTCTGTGCGGTCGTGGTTTTCGCTAAGCGTGCTACTGACGCCTGGTGCACCCGCGGCGACGGCATCAGGGACGACATCGTGGGTGTGCCCAAGATTTTTCAAGGGAGGTGGATGTTCGCTCTGCGCGGTCGTGGTTTTCGCTAAGCGTGCTACTGACGCCTGGTGCACCCGCGGCGACGGCATCAGGGACGACATCGTGAGTGTGCCCGGGATTTCTCTACGGCGGCGGATGTTCGCTCTGCGCGGTCGTGGTTTTCACTAAGCGTGCTACTGACGCCTGGTGCACCCGCCGCGACGGCATCAGGGACGACATCGTGAGTGTGCCCGGGATTTTTCAAGGGAGGTGGATGTTCGCTCTGCGCGGTCCTGGTTTTCGCTAAGCGTGCTACTGACGCCTGGTGCACCCGCGGCGACGGCATGAGGGACGACATCGTGGGTGTGCCCAAGATTTTTCAAGGGAGGTGGATGTTCGCTCTGCGCGGTTGTGGTTTTCGCTAAGCGTGCTACTGACGCCTGGTGCACCCGCGGCGACGGCATCAGGGACAACATCGTGGGTGTGCCCAAGATTTTTCAAGGGAGGTGGATGTTCGCTCTGCGCGGTCGTGGTTTTCGCTAAGCGTGCTACTGACGCCTGGTGCACCCGAGGCGACGGCATCAGGGACGACATCGTGGGTGTGCCCAAGATTTTTCAAGGGAGGTGGATGTTCGCTCTGCGCGGTCGTGTTTTTCGCTAAGCGTGCTACTGACGCCTGGTGCACCCGCGGCGACGGCATCAGGGACGACATCGTGGGTGTGCCCAAGATTTTTCAAGGGAGGTGGATGTTCGCTCTGCGCGGTTGTGGTTCTCGCTAAGCGTGCTACTGACGCCTGGTGCACCCGCGGCGACGGCATCAGGGACGACATCGTGAGTGTGCCCAAGATTTTTCAAGGGAGGTGGATGTTCGCTCTGCGCGGTTGTGGTTTTCGCTAAGCGTGCTACTGACGCCTGGTGCACCCGCGGCGACGGCATCAGGGACGACATCGTGGGTGTGCCCAAGATTTTTCAAGGGAGGTGGATGTTCGCTCTGCGCGGTCGTGGTTTTCGCTAAGCGTGCTACTGACGCCTGGTGCACCCGCGGCGACGGCATCAGGGACGACATCGTGGGTGTGCCCAAGATTTTTCAAGGGAGGTGGATGTTCGCTCTGCGCGGTCGTGGTTTTCGCTAAGCGTGCTACTGACGCCTGGTGCACCCGCGGCGACGGCATCAGGGACGACATCTTGAGTGTGCCCAAGATTTTTCAAGGGAGGTGGATGTTCGCTCTGCGCGGTTGTGGTTTTCGCTAAGCGTGCTACTGACGCCTGGTGCACCCGCGGCGACGGCATCAGGGACGACATCGTGAGTGTGCCCAAGATTTTTCAAGGGAGGTGGATGTTCGCTCTGCGCGGTCCTGGTTTTCGCTAAGCGTGCTACTGACGCCTGGTGCACCCGCGGCGACGGCATCAGGGACGACATCTTGAGTGTGCCCAAGATTTTTCAAGGGAGGTGGATGTTCGCTCTGCGTGGTTGTGGTTTTCGCTAAGCGTGCTACTGACGCCTGGTGCACCCGCGGCGACGGCATCAGGGACGACATCGTGAGTGTGCCCAAGATTTTTCAAGGGAGGTGGATGTTCGCTCTGCGCGGTTGTGGTTTTCGCTAAGCGTGCTACTGACGCCTGGTGCACCCGCGGCGACGGCATCAGGGACGACATCTTGAGTGTGCCCAAGATTTTTCAAGGGAGGTGTATGTTTGCTCTGCGCGGTGTTGGTTTTCGCTAAGCGTGCTACTGACGCCTGGTGCACCCGCGGCGACGGCATCAGGGACGACATCGTGGGTGTGCCCAAGATTTTTCAAGGGAGGTGGATGTTCGCTCTGCGCGGTCGTGGTTTTCGCTAAGCGTGCTACTGACGCCTGGTGCACCCGCGGCGACGGCATCAGGGACGACATCGTGAGTGTGCCCGGGATTTCTCTACGGCGGCGGATGTTCGCTCTGCGCGGTCGTGGTTTTCGCTAAGCGTGCTACTGACGCCTGGTGCACCCGCCGCGACGGCATCAGGGACGACATCGTGAGTGTGCCCGGGATTTTTCAAGGGAGGTGGATGTTCGCTCTGCGCGGTCCTGGTTTTCGCTAAGCGTGCTACTGACGCCTGGTGCACCCGCGGCGACGGCATGAGGGACGACATCGTGGGTGTGCCGAAGATTTTTCAAGGGAGGTGGATGTTCGCTCTGCGCGGTTGTGGTTTTCGCTAAGCGTGCTACTGACGCCTGGTGCACCCGCGGCGACGGCATCAGGGACGACATCGTGGGTGTGCCCAAGATTTTTCAAGGGAGGTGGATGTTCGCTCTGCGCGGTCGTGGTTTTCGCTAAGCGTGCTACTGACGCCTGGTGCACCCGCGGCGACGGCATCAGGGACGACATCGTGGGTGTGCCCAAGATTTTTCAAGGGAGGTGGATGTTCGCTCTGCGCGGTCGTGGTTTTCGCTAAGCGTGCTACTGACGCCTGGTGCACCCGCGGCGACGGCATCAGGGACGACATCGTGGGTGTGCCCAAGATTTTTCAAGGGAGGTGGATGTTCGCTCTGCGCGGTCGTGGTTTTCGCTAAGCGTGCTACTGACGCCTGGTGCACCCGAGGCGACGGCATCAGGGACGACATCGTGGGTGTGCCCAAGATTTTTCAAGGGAGGTGGATGTTCGCTCTGCGCGGTCGTGGTTTTCGCTAAGCGTGCTACTGACGCCTGGTGCACCCGCGGCGACGGCATCAGGGACGACATCGTGAGTGTGCCCGGGATTTCTCTACGGCGGCGGATGTTCGCTCTGCGCGGTCGTGTTTTTTGCTAAGCGTGCTACTGACGCCTGGTGCACCCGCGGCGACGGCATCAGGGACGACATCGTGAGTATGCCCAAGATTTTTCAAGGGAGGTGGATGTTCGCTCTGCGCGGTCCTGGTTTTCGCTAAGCGTGCTACTGACGCCTGGTGCACCCGCGGCGACGGCATCAGGCACGACATCGTGAGTGTGCCCAAGATTTTTCAAGGGAGGTGGATGTTCGCTCTGCGCGGTCGTGGTTTTCGCTAAGCGTGCTACTGACGCCTGGTGCACCCGCGGTGACGGCATCAGGGACGACATCGTGAGTGTGCCCGGGATTTCTCTACGGCGGCGGATGTTCGCTCTCGCGGTCGTGGTTTTCGCTAAGCGTGCTACTGACGCCTGGTGCACCGGCGGCGACGGCATCAGGGACGACATCGTGAGTGCGCCCAAGATTTTTCAAGGGAGGTGGATGTTCGCTCTGCGCGGTCCTGGTTTTCGCTAAGCGTGCTACTGACGCCTGGTGCACCCGCGGCGACGGCATCAGGCACGACATCGTGAGTGTGCCCAAGATTTTTCAAGGGAGGTGGATGTTCGCTCTGCGCGGTCCTGGTTTTCGCTAAGCGTGCTACTGACGCCTGGTGCACCCGCGGCGACGGCATCAGGGACGACATCGTGAGTGTGCCCGGGATTTCTCTACGGCGGCGGATGTTCGCTCTGCGCGGTCGTGGTTTTCGCTAAGCGTGCTACTGACGCCTGGTGCACCCGCGGCGACGGCATCAGGGACGACATCGTGAGTGTGCCCAAGATTTTTCAAGGGAGGTAGATGTTCGCTCTGCGCGGTCGTGGTTTTCGCTAAGCGTGCTACTGACGCCTGGTGCACCCGCGGCGACGGCATCAGGGACGACATTTTGAGTGTGCCCAAGATTTTTCAAGGGAGGTGGATGTTCGCTCTGCGCGGTTGTGGTTTTCGCTAAGCGTGCTACTGACGCCTGGTGCACCCGCGGCGACGGCATCAGGGACGACATCGTGAGCGTGCCCGGGATTTCTCTACGGCGGCGGATGTTCGCTCTGCGCGGTCGTGGTTTTCGCTAAGCGTGCTACTGACGCCTGGTGCACCCGCGGCGACGGCATCAGGGACGACATCGTGAGTGTGCCCAAGATTTTTCTAGGGAGGTGGATGTTCGCTCTGCGCGGTCGTGGTTTTCGCTAAGCGTGCTACTGACGCCTGGTGCACCCGCGGCGACGGCATCAGGGACGACATCGTGAGTGTGCCCAAGATTTTTCAAGGGAGGTGAATGTTCGCTCTGCGCGGTTGTGGTTTTCGCTAAGCGTGCTACTGACGCCTGGTGCACCCGCGGCGACGGCATCAGGGACGACATCGTGAGTGTGCCCAAGATTTTTCAAGGGAGGTGGATGTTCGCTCTGCGCGGTCGTGGTTTTCGCTAAGCGTGCTACTGACGCCTGGTGCACCCGCGGCGACGGCATCAGGGACGACATCGTGAGTGTGCCCAAGATTTTTCAAGGGAGGTGGATGTTCGCTCTGCGCGGTTGTGGTTTTCGCTAAGCGTGCTACTGACGCCTGGTGCACCCGCGGCGACGGCATCAGGGGCGACATCGTGAGTGTGCCCAAGATTTTTCAAGGGAGGTGGATGTTCGCTCTGCGCGGTCGTGGTTTTCGCTAAGCGTGCTACTGACGCCTGGTGCACCCGCGGCGACGGCATCAGGAACGACATCGTGAGTGTGCCCAAGATTTTTCAAGGGAGGGGGATGTTCGCTCTGCGCGGTTGTGGTTTTCGCTAAGCGTGCTACTGACGCCTGGTGCACCCGCGGCGACGGCATCAGGGACGACATCGTGAGTGTGCCCAAGATTTTTCAAGGGAGGTGGATGGTCGCTCTGCGCGGTTGTGGTTTTCGCTAAGCGTGCTACTGACGCCTGGTGCACCTGCGGCGACGGCATCAGGGACGACATCGTGAGTGTGCCCAAGATTTTTCAAGGGAGGTGGATGTTCGCTCTGCGCGGTCGTGGTTTTCGCTAAGCGTGCTACTGACGATTGGTGCACCCGTGGCGACGGCATGAGGGACGACATCGTGAGCGTGCCCGGGATTTCTCTACGGCGGCGGATGTTCGCTCTGCGCGGTCGTGGTTTTCGCTAAGCGTGCTACTGACGCCTGGTGCACCCGCGGCGACGGCATCAGGGACGACATCGTGGGTGTGCCCAAGATTTTTCAAGGGAGGTGGATGTTCGCTCTGCGCGGTCGTGGTTTTCGCTAAGCGTGCTACTGACGTCTGGTGCACCCGCGGCGACGGCATCAGGGACGACATCGTGGTTGTGCCCAAGATTTTTCAAGGGAGGTGGATGTTCGCTCTGCGCGGTTGTGGTTTTCGCTAAGCGTGCTACTGACGCCTGGTGCACCCGCGGCGACGGCATCAGGGACGACATCGTGGGTGTGCCCAAGATTTTTCAAGGGAGGTGTATGTTTGCTCTGCGCGGTGTTGGTTTTCGCTAAGCGTGCTACTGACGCCTGGTGCACCCGCGGCGACGGCATCAGGGACGACATCGTGGGTGTGCCCAAGATTTTTCAAGGGAGGTGGATGTTCGCTCTGCGCGGTCGTGGTTTTCGCTAAGCGTGCTACTGACGCCTGGTGCACCCGCGGCGACGGCATCAGGGACGACATCGTGAGTGTGCCCGGGATTTCTCTACGGCGGCGGATGTTCGCTCTGCGCGGTCGTGGTTTTCACTAAGCGTGCTACTGACGCCTGGTGCACCCGCCGCGACGGCATCAGGGACGACATCGTGAGTGTGCCCGGGATTTTTCAAGGGAGGTGGATGTTCGCTCTGCGCGGTCCTGGTTTTCGCTAAGCGTGCTACTGACGCCTGGTGCACCCGCGGCGACGGCATGAGGGACGACATCGTGGGTGTGCCCAAGATTTTTCAAGGGAGGTGGATGTTCGCTCTGCGCGGTTGTGGTTTTCGCTAAGCGTGCTACTGACGCCTGGTGCACCCGCGGCGACGGCATCAGGGACAACATCGTGGGTGTGCCCAAGATTTTTCAAGGGAGGTGGATGTTCGCTCTGCGCGGTCGTGGTTTTCGCTAAGCGTGCTACTGACGCCTGGTGCACCCGAGGCGACGGCATCAGGGACGACATCGTGGGTGTGCCCAAGATTTTTCAAGGGAGGTGGATGTTCGCACTGCGCGGTCGTGGTTTTCGCTAAGCGTGCTACTGACGCCTGGTGCACCCGCGGCGACGGCATCAGGGACGACATCGTGGGTGTGCCCAAGATTTTTCAAGGGAGGTGGATGTTCGCTCTGCGCGGTTGTGGTTCTCGCTAAGCGTGCTACTGACGCCTGGTGCACCCGCGGCGACGGCATCAGGGACGACATCGTGAGTGTGCCCAAGATTTTTCAAGGGAGGTGGATGTTCGCTCTGCGCGGTTGTGGTTTTCGCTAAGCGTGCTACTGACGCCTGGTGCACCCGCGGCGACGGCATCAGGGACGACATCGTGGGTGTGCCCAAGATTTTTCAAGGGAGGTGGATGTTCGCTCTGCGCGGTCGTGGTTTTCGCTAAGCGTGCTACTGACGCCTGGTGCACCCGCGGCGACGGCATCAGGGACGACATCGTGGGTGTGCCCAAGATTTTTCAAGGGAGGTGGATGTTCGCTCTGCGCGGTCGTGGTTTTCGCTAAGCGTGCTACTGACGCCTGGTGCACCCGCGGCGACGGCATCAGGGACGACATCTTGAGTGTGCCCAAGATTTTTCAAGGGAGGTGGATGTTCGCTCTGCGCGGTTGTGGTTTTCGCTAAGCGTGCTACTGACGCCTGGTGCACCCGCGGCGACGGCATCAGGGACGACATCGTGAGTGTGCCCAAGATTTTTCAAGGGAGGTGGATGTTCGCTCTGCGCGGTCCTGGTTTTCGCTAAGCGTGCTACTGACGCCTGGTGCACCCGCGGCGACGGCATCAGGGACGACATCTTGAGTGTGCCCAAGATTTTTCAAGGGAGGTGGATGTTCGCTCTGCGTGGTTGTGGTTTTCGCTAAGCGTGCTACTGACGCCTGGTGCACCCGCGGCGACGGCATCAGGGACGACATCGTGAGTGTGCCCAAGATTTTTCAAGGGAGGTGGATGTTCGCTCTGCGCGGTTGTGGTTTTCGCTAAGCGTGCTACTGACGCCTGGTGCACCCGCGGCGACGGCATCAGGGACGACATCTTGAGTGTGCCCAAGATTTTTCAAGGGAGGTGTATGTTTGCTCTGCGCGGTGTTGGTTTTCGCTAAGCGTGCTACTGACGCCTGGTGCACCCGCGGCGACGGCATCAGGGACGACATCGTGGGTGTGCCCAAGATTTTTCAAGGGAGGTGGATGTTCGCTCTGCGCGGTCGTGGTTTTCGCTAAGCGTGCTACTGACGCCTGGTGCACCCGCGGCGACGGCATCAGGGACGACATCGTGAGTGTGCCCGGGATTTCTCTACGGCGGCGGATGTTCGCTCTGCGCGGTCGTGGTTTTCGCTAAGCGTGCTACTGACGCCTGGTGCACCCGCCGCGACGGCATCAGGGACGACATCGTGAGTGTGCCCGGGATTTTTCAAGGGAGGTGGATGTTCGCTCTGCGCGGTCCTGGTTTTCGCTAAGCGTGCTACTGACGCCTGGTGCACCCGCGGCGACGGCATGAGGGACGACATCGTGGGTGTGCCGAAGATTTTTCAAGGGAGGTGGATGTTCGCTCTGCGCGGTTGTGGTTTTCGCTAAGCGTGCTACTGACGCCTGGTGCACCCGCGGCGACGGCATCAGGGACGACATCGTGGGTGTGCCCAAGATTTTTCAAGGGAGGTGGATGTTCGCTCTGCGCGGTCGTGGTTTTCGCTAAGCGTGCTACTGACGCCTGGTGCACCCGCGGCGACGGCATCAGGGACGACATCGTGGGTGTGCCCAAGATTTTTCAAGGGAGGTGGATGTTCGCTCTGCGCGGTCGTGGTTTTCGCTAAGCGTGCTACTGACGCCTGGTGCACCCGCGGCGACGGCATCAGGGACGACATCGTGGGTGTGCCCAAGATTTTTCAAGGGAGGTGGATGTTCGCTCTGCGCGGTCGTGGTTTTCGCTAAGCGTGCTACTGACGCCTGGTGCACCCGAGGCGACGGCATCAGGGACGACATCGTGGGTGTGCCCAAGATTTTTCAAGGGAGGTGGATGTTCGCTCTGCGCGGTCGTGGTTTTCGCTAAGCGTGCTACTGACGCCTGGTGCACCCGCGGCGACGGCATCAGGGACGACATCGTGGGTGTGCCCAAGATTTTTCAAGGGAGGTGGATGTTCGCTCTGCGCGGTTGTGGTTTTCGCTAAGCGTGCTACTGACGCCTGGTGCACCCGCGGCGACGGCATCAGGGACGACATCTTGAGTGTGCCCAAGATTTTTCAAGGGAGGTGGATGTTCGCTCTGCGCGGTTGTGGTTTTCGCTAAGCGTGCTACTGACGCCTGGTGCACCCGCGGCGACGGCATCAGGGACGACATCGTGAGTGTGCCCGGGATTTTTCAAGGGAGGTGGATGTTCGCTCTGCGCGGTTGTGGTTTTCGCTAAGCGTGCTACTGACGCCTGGTGCACCCGCGGCGACGGCATCAGGGACAACATCGTGGGTGTGCCCAAGATTTTTCAAGGGAGGTGGATGTTCGCTCTGCGCGGTCGTGGTTTTCGCTAAGCGTGCTACTGACGCCTGGTGCACCCGAGGCGACGGCATCAGGGACGACATCGTGGGTGTGCCCAAGATTTTTCAAGGGAGGTGGATGTTCGCTCTGCGCGGTCGTGGTTTTCGCTAAGCGTGCTACTGACGCCTGGTGCACCCGCGGCGACGGCATCAGGGACGACATCGTGGGTGTGCCCAAGATTTTTCAAGGGAGGTGGATGTTCGCTCTGCGCGGTTGTGGTTCTCGCTAAGCGTGCTACTGACGCCTGGTGCACCCGCGGCGACGGCATCAGGGACGACATCGTGGGTGTGCCCAAGATTTTTCAAGGGAGGTGGATGTTCGCTCTGCGCGGTCGTGGTTTTCGCTAAGCGTGCTACTGACGCCTGGTGCACCCGCGGCGACGGCATCAGGGACGACATCTTGAGTGTGCCCAAGATTTTTCAAGGGAGGTGGATGTTCGCTCTGCGCGGTTGTGGTTTTCGCTAAGCGTGCTACTGACGCCTGGTGCACCCGCGGCGACGGCATCAGGGACGACATCGTGAGTGTGCCCAAGATTTTTCAAGGGAGGTGGATGTTCGCTCTGCGCGGTCCTGGTTTTCGCTAAGCGTGCTACTGACACCTGGTGCACCCGCGGCGACGGCATCAGGGACGACATCTTGAGTGTGCCCAAGATTTTTCAAGGGAGGTGGATGTTCGCTCTGCGTAGTTGTGGTTTTCGCTAAGCGTGCTACTGACGCCTGGTGCACCCGCGGCGACGGCATCAGGGACGACATCGTGAGTGTGCCCAAGATTTTTCAAGGGAGGTGGATGTTCGCTCTGCGCGGTTGTGGTTTTCGCTAAGCGTGCTACTGACGCCTGGTGCACCCGCGGCGACGGCATCAGGGACGACATCTTGAGTGTGCCCAAGATTTTTCAAGGGAGGTGTATGTTTGCTCTGCGCGGTGTTGGTTTTCGCTAAGCGTGCTACTGACGCCTGGTGCACCCGCGGCGACGGCATCAGGGACGACATCGTGGGTGTGCCCAAGATTTTTCAAGGGAGGTGGATGTTCGCTCTGCGCGGTCGTGGTTTTCGCTAAGCGTGCTACTGACGCCTGGTGCACCCGCGGCGACGGCATCAGGGACGACATCGTGAGTGTGCCCGGGATTTCTCTACGGCGGCGGATGTTCGCTCTGCGCGGTCGTGGTTTTCGCTAAGCGTGCTACTGACGCCTGGTGCACCCGCCGCGACGGCATCAGGGACGACATCGTGAGTGTGCCCGGGATTTTTCAAGGGAGGTGGATGTTCGCTCTGCGCGGTCCTGGTTTTCGCTAAGCGTGCTACTGACGCCTGGTGCACCCGCGGCGACGGCATGAGGGACGACATCGTGGGTGTGCCGAAGATTTTTCAAGGGAGGTGGATGTTCCCTCTGCGCGGTTGTGGTTTTCGCTAAGCGTGCTACTGACGCCTGGTGCACCCGCGGCGACGGCATCAGGGACGACATCGTGGGTGTGCCCAAGATTTTTCAAGGGAGGTGGATGTTCGCTCTGCGCGGTCGTGGTTTTCGCTAAGCGTGCTACTGACGCCTGGTGCACCCGCGGCGACGGCATCAGGGACGACATCGTGGGTGTGCCCAAGATTTTTCAAGGGAGGTGGATGTTCGCTCTGCGCGGTCGTGGTTTTCGCTAAGCGTGCTACTGACGCCTGGTGCACCCGCGGCGACGGCATCAGGGACGACATCGTGGGTGTGCCCAAGATTTTTCAAGGGAGGTGGATGTTCGCTCTGCGCGGTTGTGGTTCTCGCTAAGCGTGCTACTGACGCCTGGTGCACCCGCGGCGACGGCATCAGGGACGACATCGTGAGTGTGCCCAAGATTTTTCAAGGGAGGTGGATGTTCGCTCTGCGCGGTTGTGGTTTTCGCTAAGCGTGCTACTGACGCCTGGCGCACCCGCGGCGACGGCATCAGGGACGACATCGTGGGTGTGCCCAAGATTTTTCAAGGGAGGTGGATGTTCGCTCTGCGCGGTCGTGGTTTTCGCTAAGCGTGCTACTGACGCCTGGCGCACCCGAGGCGACGGCATCAGGGACGACATCGAGGGTGTGCCCAAGATTTTTCAAGGGAGGTGGATGTTCGCTCTGCGCGGTCGTGGTTTTCGCTAAGCGTGCTACTGACGCCTGGTGCACCCGCGGCGACGGCATCAGGGACGACATCGTGGGTGTGCCCAAGATTTTTCAAGGGAGGTGGATGTTCGCTCTGCGCGGTTGTGGTTTTCGCTAAGCGTGCTACTGACGCCTGGTGCACCCGCGGCGACGGCATCAGGGACGACATCTTGAGTGTGCCCAAGATTTTTCAAGGGAGGTGGATGTTCGCTCTGCGCGGTTGTGGTTTTCGCTAAGCGTGCTACTGACGCCTGGTGCACCCGCGGCGACGGCATCAGGGACGACATCGTGAGTGTGCCCGGGATTTTTCAAGGGAGGTGGATGTTCGCTCTGCGCGGTTGTGGTTCTCGCTAAGCGTGCTACTGACGCCTGGTGCACCCGCGGCGACGGCATCAGGGACGACATCTTGAGTGTGCCCAAGATTTTTCAAGGGAGGTGGATGTTCGCTCTGCGCGGTTGTGGTTTTCGCTAAGCGTGCTACTGACGCCTGGTGCACCCGCGGCGACGGCATCAGGGACGACATCGTGAGTGTGCCCAAGATTTTTCAAGGGAGGTGGATGTTCGCTCTGCGCGGTTGTGGTTTTCGCTAAGCGTGCTACTGACGCCTGGTGCACCCGCGGCGACGGCATCAGGGACGACATCTTGAGTGTGCCCAAGATTTTTCAAGGGAGGTGTATGTTTGCTCTGCGCGGTGTTGGTTTTCGCTAAGCGTGCTACTGACGCCTGGTGCACCCGCGGCGACGGCATCAGGGACGACATCGTGGGTGTGCCCAAGATTTTTCAAGGGAGGTGGATGTTCGCTCTGCGCGGTCGTGGTTTTCGCTAAGCGTGCTACTGACGCCTGGTGCACCCGCGGCGACGGCATCAGGGACGACATCGTGAGTGTGCCCGGGATTTCTCTACGGCGGCGGATGTTCGCTCTGCGCGGTCGTGGTTTTCGCTAAGCGTGCTACTGACGCCTGGTGCACCCGCCGCGACGGCATCAGGGACGACATCGTGAGTGTGCCCGGGATTTTTCAAGGGAGGTGGATGTTCGCTCTGCGCGGTCCTGGTTTTCGCTAAGCGTGCTACTGACGCCTGGTGCACCCGCGGCGACGGCATGAGGGACGACATCGTGGGTGTGCCCAAGATTTTTCAAGGGAGGTGGATGTTCGCTCTGCGCGGTTGTGGTTTTCGCTAAGCGTGCTACTGACGCCTGGTGCACCCGCGGCGACGGCATCAGGGACGACATCGTGGGTGTGCCCAAGATTTTTCAAGGGAGGTGGATGTTCGCTCTGCGCGGTCGTGGTTTTCGCTAAGCGTGCTACTGACGCCTGGTGCACCCGCGGCGACGGCATCAGGGACGACATCGTGGGTATGCCCAAGATTTTTCAAGGGAGGTGGATGTTCGCTCTGCGCGGTCGTGGTTTTCGCTAAGCGTGCTACTGACGCCTGGTGCACCCGCGGCGACGGCATCAGGGACGACATCGTGGGTGTGCCCAAGATTTTTCAAGGGAGGTGGATGTTCGCTCTGCGCGGTTGTGGTTCTCGCTAAGCGTGCTACTGACGCCTGGTGCACCCGCGGCGACGGCATCAGGGACGACATCGTGAGTGTGCCCAAGATTTTTCAAGGGAGGTGGATGTTCGCTCTGCGCGGTTGTGGTTTTCGCTAAGCGTGCTACTGACGCCTGGCGCACCCGCGGCGACGGCATCAGGGACGACATCGTGGGTGTGCCCAAGATTTTTCAAGGGAGGTGGATGTTCGCTCTGCGCGGTCGTGGTTTTCGCTAAGCGTGCTACTGACGCCTGGTGCACCCGCGGCGACGGCATCAGGGACGACATCGTGAGTGTGCCCAAGATTTTTCAAGGGAGGTGGATGTTCGCTCTGCGCGGTCGTGGTTTTCGCTAAGCGTGCTACTGACGCCTGGTGCACCCGCGGCGACGGCATCAGGGACGACATCGTGGGTGTGCCCAAGATTTTTCAAGGGAGGTGGATGTTCGCTCTGCGCGGTTGTGGTTTTCGCTAAGCGTGCTACTGACGCCTGGTGCACCCGCGGCGACGGCATCAGGGACGACATCTTGAGTGTGCCCAAGATTTTTCAAGGGAGGTGGATGTTCGCTCTGCGCGGTTGTGGTTTTCGCTAAGCGTGCTACTGACGCCTGGTGCACCCGCGGCGACGGCATCAGGGACGACATCGTGAGTGTGCCCGGGATTTTTCAAGGGAGGTGGATGTTCGCTCTGCGCGGTCGTGGTTTTCGCTAAGCGTGCTACTGACGCCTGGTGCACCCGCGGCGACGGCATCAGGGACGACATCTTGAGTGTGCCCAAGATTTTTCAAGGGAGGTGGATGTTCGCTCTGCGCGGTTGTGGTTTTCGCTAAGCGTGCTACTGACGCCTGGTGCTCCCGCGGCGACAGCATCAGGGACGACATCGTGAGTGTGCCCAAGATTTTTCAAGGGAGGTGGATGTTCGCTCTGCGCGGTCCTGGTTTTCGCTAAGCGTGCTACTGACGCCTGGTGCACCCGCGGCGACGGCATCAGGGACGACATCTTGAGTGTGCCCAAGATTTTTCAAGGGAGGTGGATGTTCGCTCTGCGCGGTGTTGGTTTTCGCTAAGCGTGCTACTGACGCCTGGTGCACCCGCGGCGACGGCATCAGGGACGACATCGTGGGTGTGCCCAAGATTTTTCAAGGGAGGTGGATGTTCGCTCTGCGCGGTCGTGGTTTTCGCTAAGCGTGCTACTGACGCCTGGTGCACCCGCGGCGACGGCATCAGGGACGACATCGTGAGTGTGCCGAAGATTTTTCAAGGGAGGTGGATGTTCGCTCTGCGCGGTTGTGGTTTTCGCTAAGCGTGCTACTGACGCCTGGTGCACCCGCGGCGACGGCATCAGGGACGACATCTTGAGTGTGCCCAAGATTTTTCAAGGGAGGTGGATGTTCGCTCTGCGCGGTCCTGGTTTTCGCTAAGCGTGCTACTGACGCCTGGTGCACCCGCGGCGACGGCATCAGGGACGACATCGTGAGTGTGCCCAAGATTTTTCAAGGGAGGTGGATGTTCGCTCTGCGCGGTCGTGGTTTTCGCTAAGCGTGCTACTGACGCCTGGTGCACCCGCGGCGACGGCATCAAGGACGACATCGTGAGTGTGCCCAAGATTTTTCAAGGGAGGTGGATGTTCGGTCTGCGCGGTCCTGGTTTTCGCTAAGCGTGCTACTGACGCCTGGTGCACCCGCGGCGACGGCATCAGGGACGACATCGTGAGTGTGCCCAAGATTTTTCAAGGGAGGTGGATGTTCGCTCTGCGCGGTTGTGGTTTTCGCTAAGCGTGCTACTGACGCCTGGTGCACCCGCGGCGACGGCATCAGGGACGACATCGTGGGTGTGCCCAAGATTTTTCAAGGGAGGTGGATGTTCGCTCTGTGCGGTCGTGGTTTTCGCTAAGCGTGCTACTGACGCCTGGTGCACCCGCGGCGACGGCATCAGGGACGACATCGTGGGTGTGCCCAAGATTTTTCAAGGGAGGTGGATGTTCGCTCTGCGCGGTCGTGGTTTTCGCTAAGCGTGCTACTGACGCCTGGTGCACCCGCGGCGACGGCATCAGGGACGACATCGTGGGTGTGCCCAAGATTTTTCAAGGGAGGTGGATGTTCGCTCTGCGCGGTTGTGGTTTTCGCTAAGCGTGCTACTGACGCCTGGTGCACCCGCGGCGACGGCATCAGGGACGACATCTTGAGTGTGCCCAAGATTTTTCAAGGGAGGTGGATGTTCGCTCTGCACGGTTGTGGTTTTCGCTAAGCGTGCTACTGACGCCTGGTGCACCCGCGGCGACGGCATCAGGGACGACATCGTGAGTGTGCCCGGGATTTCTCAAGGGAGGTGGATGTTCGCTCTGCGCGGTCGTGGTTTTCGCTAAGCGTGCTACTGACGCCTGGTGCACCCGCGGCGACGGCATCAGGGACGACATCTTGAGTGTGCCCAAGATTTTTCAAGGGAGGTGGATGTTCGCTCTGCGCGGTTGTGGTTTTCGCTAAGCGTGCTACTGACGCCTGGTGCACCCGCGGCGACGGCATCAGGGACGACATCGTGAGTGTGCCCAAGATTTTTCAAGGGAGGTGGATGTTCGCTCTGCGCGGTCCTGGTTTTCGCTAAGCGTGCTACTGACGCCTGGTGCACCCGCGGCGACGGCATCAGGGACGACATCTTGAGTGTGCCCAAGATTTTTCAAGGGAGGTGGATGTTCGCTCTGCGTGGTTGTGGTTTTCGCTAAGCGTGCTACTGACGCCTGGTGCACCCGCGGCGACGGCATCAGGGACGACATCGTGAGTGTGCCCAAGATTTTTCAAGGGAGGTGGATGTTCGCTCTGCGCGGTTGTGGTTTTCGCTAAGCGTGCTACTGACGCCTGGTGCACCCGCGGCGACGGCATCAGGGACGACATCTTGAGTGTGCCCAAGATTTTTCAAGGGAGGTGTATGTTTGCTCTGCGCGGTGTTGGTTTTCGCTAAGCGTGCTACTGACGCCTGGTGCACCCGCGGCGACGGCATCAGGGACGACATCGTGGGTGTGCCCAAGATTTTTCAAGGGAGGTGGATGTTCGCTCTGCGCGGTCGTGGTTTTCGCTAAGCGTGCTACTGACGCCTGGTGCACCCGCGGCGACGGCATCAGGGACGACATCGTGAGTGTGCCCGGGATTTCTCTACGGCGGCGGATGTTCGCTCTGCGCGGTCGTGGTTTTCGCTAAGCGTGCTACTGACGCCTGGTGCACCCGCCGCGACGGCATCAGGGACGACATCGTGAGTGTGCCCGGGATTTTTCAAGGGAGGTGGATGTTCGCTCTGCGCGGTCCTGGTTTTCGCTAAGCGTGCTACTGACGCCTGGTGCACCCGCGGCGACGGCATGAGGGACGACATCGTGGGTGTGCCGAAGATTTTTCAAGGGAGGTGGATGTTCGCTCTGCGCGGTTGGGGTTTTCGCTAAGCGTGCTACTGACGCCTGGTGCACCCGCGGCGACGGCATCAGGGACGACATCGTGGGTGTGCCCAAGATTTTTCAAGGGAGGTGGATGTTCGCTCTGCGCGGTCGTGGTTTTCGCTAAGCGTGCTACTGACGCCTGGTGCACCCGCGGCGACGGCATCAGGGACGACATCGTGGGTGTGCCCAAGATTTTTCAAGGGAGGTGGATGTTCGCTCTGCGCGGTCGTGGTTTTCGCTAAGCGTGCTACTGACGCCTGGTGCACCCGCGGCGACGGCATCAGGGACGACATCGTGGGTGTGCCCAAGATTTTTCAAGGGAGGTGGATGTTCGCTCTGCGCGGTTGTGGTTCTCGCTAAGCGTGCTACTGACGCCTGGTGCACCCGCGGCGACGGCATCAGGGACGACATCGTGAGTGTGCCCAAGATTTTTCAAGGGAGGTGGATGTTCGCTCTGCGCGGTTGTGGTTTTCGCTAAGCGTGCTACTGACGCCTGGCGCACCCGCGGCGACGGCATCAGGGACGACATCGTGGGTGTGCCCAAGATTTTTCAAGGGAGGTGGATGTTCGCTCTGCGCGGTCGTGGTTTTCGCTAAGCGTGCTACTGACGCCTGGTGCACCCGAGGCGACGGCATCAGGGACGACATCGTGGGTGTGCCCAAGATTTTTCAAGGGAGGTGGATGTTCGCTCTGCGCGGTCGTGGTTTTCGCTAAGCGTGCTACTGACGCCTGGTGCACCCGCGGCGACGGCATCAGGGACGACATCGTGGGTGTGCCCAAGATTTTTCAAGGGAGGTGGATGTTCGCTCTGCGCGGTTGTGGTTTTCGCTAAGCGTGCTACTGACGCCTGGTGCACCCGCGGCGACGGCATCAGGGACGACATCTTGAGTGTGCCCAAGATTTTTCAAGGGAGGTGGATGTTCGCTCTGCGCGGTTGTGGTTTTCGCTAAGCGTGCTACTGACGCCTGGTGCACCCGCGGCGACGGCATCAGGGACGACATCGTGAGTGTGCCCGGGATTTTTCAAGGGAGGTGGATGTTCGCTCTGCGCGGTTGTGGTTCTCGCTAAACGTGCTACTGACGCCTGGTGCACCCGCGGCGACGGCATCAGGGACGACATCTTGAGTGTGCCCAAGATTTTTCAAGGGAGGTGGATGTTCGCTCTGCGCGGTTGTGGTTTTCGCTAAGCGTGCTACTGACGCCTGGTGCACCCGCGGCGACGGCATCAGGGACGACATCGTGAGTGTGCCCAAGATTTTTCAAGGGAGGTGGATGTTCGCTCTGCGCGATTGTGGTTTTCGCTAAGCGTGCTACTGACGCCTGGTGCACCCGCGGCGACGGCATCAGGGACGACATCTTGAGTGTGCCCAAGATTTTTCAAGGGAGGTGTATGTTTGCTCTGCGCGGTGTTGGTTTTCGCTAAGCGTGCTACTGACGCCTGGTGCACCCGCGGCGACGGCATCAGGGACGACATCGTGGGTGTGCCCAAGATTTTTCAAGGGAGGTGGATGTTCGCTCTGCGCGGTCGTGGTTTTCGCTAAGCGTGCTACTGACGCCTGGTGCACCCGCGGCGACGGCATCAGGGACGACATCGTGAGTGTGCCCGGGATTTCTCTACGGCGGCGGATGTTCGCTCTGCGCGGTCGTGGTTTTCGCTAAGCGTGCTACTGACGCCTGGTGCACCCGCCGCGACGGCATCAGGGACGACATCGTGAGTGTGCCCGGGATTTTTCAAGGGAGATGGATGTTCGCTCTGCGCGGTCCTGGTTTTCGCTAAGCGTGCTACTGACGCCTGGTGCACCCGCGGCGACGGCATGAGGGACGACATCGTGGGTGTGCCCAAGATTTTTCAAGGGAGGTGGATGTTCGCTCTGCGCGGTTGTGGTTTTCGCTAAGCGTGCTACTGACGCCTGGTGCACCCGCGGCGACGGCATCAGGGACGACATCGTGGGTGTGCCCAAGATTTTTCAAGGGAGGTGGATGTTCGCTCTGCGCGGTCGTGGTTTTCGCTAAGCGTGCTACTGACGCCTGGTGCACCCGCGGCGACGGCATCAGGGACGACATCGTGGGTATGCCCAAGATTTTTCAAGGGAGGTGGATGTTCGCTCTGCGCGGTCGTGGTTTTCGCTAAGCGTGCTACTGACGCCTGGTGCACCCGCGGCGACGGCATCAGGGACGACATCGTGGGTGTGCCCAAGATTTTTCAAGGGAGGTGGATGTTCGCTCTGCGCGGTTGTGGTTCTCGCTAAGCGTGCTACTGACGCCTGGTGCACCCGCGGCGACGGCATCAGGGACGACATCGTGAGTGTGCCCAAGATTTTTCAAGGGAGGTGGATGTTCGCTCTGCGCGGTTGTGGTTTTCGCTAAGCGTGCTACTGACACCTGGCTCACCCGCGGCGACGGCATCAGGGACGACATCGTGGGTGTGCCCAAGATTTTTCAAGGGAGGTGGATGTTCGCTCTGCGCGGTCGTGGTTTTCGCTAAGCGTGCTACTGACGCCTGGTGCACCCGCGGCGACGGCATCAGGGACGACATCGTGGGTGTGCCCAAGATTTTTCAAGGGAGGTGGATGTTCGCTCTGCGCGGTCGTGGTTTTCGCTAAGCGTGCTACTGACGCCTGGTGCACCCGCGGCGACGGCATCAGGGACGACATCGTGGGTGTGCCCAAGATTTTTCAAGGGAGGTGGATGTTCGCTCTGCGCGGTTGTGGTTTTCGCTAAGCGTGCTACTGACGCCTGGTGCACCCGCGGCGACGGCATCAGGAACGACATCTTGAGTGTGCCCAAGATTTGTCAAGGGAGGTGGATGTTCGCTCTGCGCGGTTGTGGTTTTCGCTAAGCGTGCTACTGACGCCTGGTGCACCCGCGGCGACGGCATCAGGGACGACATCGTGAGTGTGCCCGGGATTTTTCAAGGGAGGTGGATGTTCGCTCTGCGCGGTCGTGGTTTTCGCTAAGCGTGCTACTGACGCCTGGTGCACCCGCGGCGACGGCATCAGGGACGACATCTTGAGTGTGCCCAAGATTTTTCAAGGGAGGTGGATGTTCGCTCTGCGCGGTTGTGGTTTTCGCTAAGCGTGCTACTGACGCCTGGTGCTCCCGCGGCGACGGCATCAGGGACGACATCGTGAGTGTGCCCAAGATTTTTCAAGGGAGGTGGATGTTCGCTCTGCGCGGTCCTGGTTTTCGCTAAGCGTGCTACTGACGCCTGGTGCACCCGCGGCGACGGCATCAGGGACGACATCTTGAGTGTGCCCAAGATTTTTCAAGGGAGGTGGATGTTCGCTCTGCGCGGTTGTGGTTTTCGCTAAGCGTGCTACTGACGCCTGGTGCACCCGCGGCGACGGCATCAGGGACGACATCGTGAGTGTGCCGAAGATTTTTCAAGGGAGGTGGATGTTCGCTCTGCGCGGTTGTGGTTTTCACTAAGCGTGCTACTGACGCCTGGTGCACCCGCGGCGACGGCATCAGGGACGACATCTTGAGTGTGCCCAAGATTTTTCAAGGGATGTGGATGTTCGCTCTGCGCGGTCCTGGTTTTCGCTAAGCGTGCTACTGACGCCTGGTGCACCCGCGGCGACGGCATCAGGGACGACATCGTGAGTGTGCCCAAGATTTTTCAAGGGAGGTGGATGTTCGCTCTGCGCGGTCGTGGTTTTCGCTAAGCGTGCTACTGACGCCTGGTGCACCCGCGGCGACGGCATCAAGGACGACATCGTGAGTGTGCCCGGGATCTTTCAAGGGAGGTGGATGTTCGCTCTGCGCGGTCGTGGTTTTCGCTGAGCGTGCTACTGACGCCTGGTGCACCCGCGGCGACGGCATCAGGGACGACATCGTGAGTGTGCCCGGGATTTCTCTACGGCGGCGGATGTTCGCTCTTCGCGGTCGTGATTTTCGCTAAGCGTGCTACTGACGCCTGGTGCACCCGCGGCGACGGGGTCAGGGACGACATCGTGAGTGTGCCCAAGATTTTTCAAGGGAGGTGGATGTACGCTCTGCGCGGTTGTGGTTTTCGCTAAGCGTGCTACTGACGCCTGGTGCACCCGCGGCGACGGCATCAGGGACGACATCGTGAGTGTGCCCGGGATTTTTCAAGGGAGGTGGATGTTCGCTCTGCGCGGTCCTGGTTTTCGCTAAGCGTGCTACTGACGCCTGGTGCACCCGCGGCGACGGCATCAAGGACGACATCGTGAGTGTGCCCAAGATTTTTCAAGGGAGGTTGATGTTCGCTCTGCGCGGTCGTGGTTTTCGCTAAGCGTGCTACTGACGCCTGGTGCACCCGCGGCGACGGCATCAAGGACGACATTGTGAGTGTGCCCGGGATTTTTCAAGGGAGGTGGATGTTCGCTCTGCGCGGTCGTGGTTTTCGCTAAGCGTGCTACTGACGCCTGGTGCACCCGCGGCGACGGCATCAGGGACGACATCGTGAGTGTGCCCAAGATTTTTCAAGGGAGGTGGATGTTCGCTATGCTTGGTCGTGGTTTTCGCTAAGCGTGCTACTGACGCCTGGTGCACCCGCGGCGACGGCATCAGGGACGACATCGTGAGTGTGCCCAAGATTTTTCAAGGGAGGTGGATGTTCGCTCTGCGCGGTCGTGGTTTTCGCTAAGCGTGCTACTGACGCCTGGTGCACCCGCGGCGACGGCATCAGGGACGACATCGTGAGTGTGCCCGGGATTTTTTAAGGGAGGTGGATGTTCGCTCTGCGCGGTCGTGGTTTTCGCTAAGCGTGCTACTGACGCCTGGTGCACCCGCGGCGACGGCATCAGGGACGACATCGTGAGTTTGCCCAAGATTTTTCAAGGGAGGTGGATGTTCGCTCTGCTTGGTCGTGGTTTTCGCTAAGCGTGCTACTGACGCCTGGTGCACCCGCGGCGACGGCATCAAGGACGACATCGTGAGTGTGCCCAAGATTTTTCAAACAGGTTGATGTTCGCTCTGCGCGGTCGTGGTTTTCGCTAAGCGTGCTACTGACGCCTGGTGCACCCGCGGCGACGGCATCAAGGACGACATCGTGAGTGTGCCCGGGATTTTTCAAGGGAGGTGGATGTTCGCTCTGCGCGGTCGTGGTTTTCGCTAAGCGTGCTACTGACGCCTGGTGCACCCGCGGCGACGGCATCAGGGACGACATCGTGAGTGTGCCCAAGATTTTTCAAGGGAGGTGGATGTTCGCTCTGCTTGGTCGTGGTTTTCGCTAAGCGTGCTACTGACGCCTGGTGCACCCGCGGCGACGGCATCAGGGACGACATCGCGAGTGTGCCCAAGATTTTTCAAGGGAGGTGGATGTTCGCTCTGCTTGGTCGTGGTTTTCGCTAAGCGTGCTACTGACGCCTGGTGCACCCGCGGCGACGGCATCAAGGACGACATCGTGAGTGTGCCCAAGATTTTTCAAGGGAGGTGGATGTTCGCTCTGCTTGGTCGTGGTTTTCGCTAAGCGTGCTACTGACGCCTGGTGCACCCGCGGCGACGGCATCAAGGACGACATCGTGAGTGTGCCCAAGATTTTTCAAGGGAGGTGGATGTTCGCTCTGCTTGGTCGTGGTTTTCGCTAAGCGTGCTACTGACGCCTGGTGCACCCGCGGCGACGGCATCAAGGACGACATCGTGAGTGTGCCCAAGATTTTTCAAGGGAGGTGGATGTTCGCTCTGCTTGGTCGTGGTTTTCGCTAAGCGTGCTACTGACGCCTGGTGCACCCGCGGCGACGGCATCAGGGACGACATCGTGAGTGTGCCCAAGATTTTTCAAGGGAGGTGGATGTTCGCTCTGCTTGGTCGTGGTTTTCGCTAAGCGTGCTACTGACGCCTGGTGCACCCGCGGCGACGGCATCAGGGACGACATCGTGAGTGTGCCCAAGATTTTTCAAGGGAGGTGGATGTTCGCTCTGCTTGGTCGTGGTTTTCGCTAAGCGTGCTACTGACGCCTGGTGCACCCGCGGCGACGGCATCAAGGACGACATCGTGAGTGTGCCCAAGATTTTTCAAGGGAGGTGGATGTTCGCTCTGCTTGGTCGTGGTTTTCGCTAAGCGTGCTACTGACGCCTGGTGCACCCGCGGCGACGGCATCAGGGACGACATCGTGAGTGTGCCCAAGATTTTTCAAGGGAGGTGGATGTTCGCTCTGCTTGGTCGTGGTTTTCGCTAAGCGTGCTACTGACGCCTGGTGCACCCGCGGCGACGGCATCAAGGACGACATCGTGAGTGTGCCCAAGATTTTTCAAGGGAGGTGGATGTTCGCTCTGCTTGGTCGTGGTTTTCGCTAAGCGTGCTACTGACGCCTGGTGCACCCGCGGCGACGGCATCAGGGACGACATCGTGAGTGTGCCCAAGATTTTTCAAGGGAGGTGGATGTTCGCTCTGCTTGGTCGTGGTTTTCGCTAAGCGTGCTACTGACGCCTGGTGCACCCGCGGCGACGGCATCAAGGACGACATCGTGAGTGTGCCCAAGATTTTTCAAGGGAGGTGGATGTTCGCTCTGCTTGGTCGTGGTTTTCGCTAAGCGTGCTACTGACGCCTGGTGCACCCGCGGCGACGGCATCAGGGACGACATCGTGAGTGTGCCCAAGATTTTTCAAGGGAGGTGGATGTTCGCTCTGCTTGGTCGTGGTTTTCGCTAAGCGTGCTACTGACGCCTGGAGCACCCGCGGCGACGGCATCAGGGACGACATCGCGAGTGTGCCCAAGATTTTTCAAGGGAGGTGGATGTTCGCTCTGCTTGGTCGTGGTTTTCGCTAAGCGTGCTACTGACGCCTGGTGGACCCGCGGCGACGGCATCAAGGACGACATCGTGAGTGTGCCCGGGATTTTTCAAGGGAGGTGGATGTTCGCTCTGCGCGGTCGTGGTTTTCGCTAAGCGTGCTACTGACGCCTGGTGCACCCGCGGCGACGGCATCAGGGACGACATCGTGAGTGTGCCCGGGATTTTTTAAGGGAGGTGGATGTTCGCTCTGCTTGGTCGTGGATTTCGCTAAGCGTGCTACTGACGCCTGGTGCACCCGCGGCGACGGCATCAGGGACGACATCGTGAGTGTGCCCAAGATTTTTCAAGGGAGGTGGATGTTCGCTCTGCTTGGTCGTGGTTTTCGCTAAGCGTGCTACTGACGCCTGGTGCACCCGCGGCGACGGCATCAGGGACGACATCGTGAGTGTGCCCAAGATTTTTCAAGGGAGGTGGATGTTCGCTCTGCTTGGTCGTGGTTTTCGCTAAGCGTGCTACTGACGCCTGGTGCACCCGCGGCGACGGCATCAAGGACGACATCGTGAGTGTGCCCAAGATTTTTCAAGGGAGGTGGATGTTCGCTCTGCTTGGTCGTGGTTTTCGCTAAGCGTGCTACTGACGCCTGGTGCACCCGCGGCGACGGCATCAGGGACGACATCGTGAGTGTGCCCAAGATTTTTCAAGGGAGGTGGATGTTCGCTCTGCTTGGTCGTGGTTTTCGCTAAGCGTGCTACTGACGCCTGGTGCACCCGCGGCGACGGCATCAAGGACGACATCGTGAGTGTGCCCAAGATTTTTCAAGGGAGGTGGATGTTCGCTCTGCTTGGTCGTGGTTTTCGCTAAGCGTGCTACTGACGCCTGGTGCACCCGCGGCGACGGCATCAGGGACGACATCGTGAGTGTGCCCAAGATTTTTCAAGGGAGGTGGATGTTCGCTCTGCTTGGTCGTGGTTTTCGCTAAGCGTGCTACTGACGCCTGGTGCACCCGCGGCGACGGCATCAGGGACGACATCGCGAGTGTGCCCAAGATTTTTCAAGGGAGGTGGATGTTCGCTCTGCTTGGTCGTGGTTTTCGCTAAGCGTGCTACTGACGCCTGGTGCACCCGCGGCGACGGCATCAAGGACGACATCGTGAGTGTGCCCGGGATTTTTCAAGGGAGGTGGATGTTCGCTCTGCGCGGTCGTGGTTTTCGCTAAGCGTGCTACTGACGCCTGGTGCACCCGCGGCGACGGCATCAGGGACGACATCGTGAGTGTGCCCGGGATTTTTTAAGGGAGGTGGATGTTCGCTCTGCGCGGTTGTGGTTTTCGCTAAGCGTGCTACTGACGCCTGCTGCACCCGCGGCGACGGCATCAGGGACGACATCGTGAGTGTGCCCGGGATTTTTCAAGGGAGGTGGATGTTCGCTCTGCGCGGTCCTGGTTTTCGCTAAGCGTGCTACTGACGCCTGGTGCACCCGCGGCGACGGCATCAGGGACGACATCGTGAGTGTGCCCGGGATTTTTTAAGGGAGGTGGATGTTCGCTCTGCGCGGTTGTGGTTTTCGCTAAGCGTGCTACTGACGCCTGGTGCACCCGCGGCGACGGCATCAGGGACGACATCGTGAGTGTGCCCGGGATTTTTCAAGGGAGGTGGATGTTCGCTCTGCGCGGTCCTGGTTTTCGCTAAGCGTGCTACTGACGCCTGGTGCACCCGCGGCGACGGCATCAAGGACGACATCGTGAGTGTGCCCAAGATTTTTCAAACAGGTTGATGTTCGCTCTGCGCGGTCGTGGTTTTCGCTAAGCGTGCTACTGACGCCTGGTGCACCCGCGGCGACGGCATCAAGGACGACATCGTGAGTGTGCCCGGGATTTTTCAAGGGAGGTGGATGTTCGCTCTGCGCGGTCGTGGTTTTCGCTAAGCGTGCTACTGACGCCTGGTGCACCCGCGGCGACGGCATCAGGGACGACATCGTGAGTGTGCCCAAGATTTTTCAAGGGAGGTGGATGTTCGCTCTGCTTGGTCGTGGTTTTCGCTAAGCGTGCTACTGACGCCTGGTGCACCCGCGGCGACGGCATCAGGGACGACATCGCGAGTGTGCCCAAGATTTTTCAAGGGAGGTGGATGTTCGCTCTGCTTGGTCGTGGTTTTCGCTAAGCGTGCTACTGACGCCTGGTGCACCCGCGGCAACGGCATCAAGGACGACATCGTGAGTGTGCCCAAGATTTTTCAAGGCAGGTGGATGTTCGCTCTGCTTGGTCGTGGTTTTCGCTAAGCGTGCTACTGACGCCTGGTGCACCCGCGGCGACGGCATCAGGGACGACATCGTGAGTGTGCCCAAGATTTTTCAAGGGAGGTGGATGTTCGCTCTGCTTGGTCGTGGTTTTCGCTAAGCGTGCTACTGACGCCTGGTGCACCCGCGGCGACGGCATCAAGGACGACATCGTGAGTGTGCCCAAGATTTTTCAAGGGAGGTGGATGTTCGCTCTGCTTGGTCGTGGTTTTCGCTAAGCGTGCTACTGACGCCTGGTGCACCCGCGGCGACGGCATCAAGGACGACATCGTGAGTGTGCCCAAGATTTTTCAAGGGAGGTGGATGTTCGCTCTGCTTGGTCGTGGTTTTCGCTAAGCGTGCTACTGACGCCTGGTGCACCCGCGGCGACGGCATCAGGGACGACATCGTGAGTGTGCCCAAGATTTTTCAAGGGAGGTGGATGTTCGCTCTGCTTGGTCGTGGTTTTCGCTAAGCGTGCTACTGACGCCTGGTGCACCCGCGGCGACGGCATCAGGGACGACATCGTGAGTGTGCCCAAGATTTTTCAAGGGAGGTGGATGTTCGCTCTGCTTGGTCGTGGTTTTCGCTAAGCGTGCTACAGACGCCTGGTGCACCCGCGGCGACGGCATCAAGGACGACATCGTGAGTGTGCCCAAGATTTTTCAAGGGAGGTGGATGTTCGCTCTGCTTGGTCGTGGTTTTTGCTAAGCGTGCTACTGACGCCTGGTGCACCCGCGGCGACGGCATCAGGGACGACATCGTGAGTGTGCCCAAGATTTTTCAAGGGAGGTGGATGTTCGCTCTGCTTGGTCGTGGTTTTCGCTAAGCGTGCTACTGACGCCTGGTGCACCCGCGGCGACGGCATCAAGGACGACATCGTGAGTGTGCCCAAGATTTTTCAAGGGAGGTGGATGTTCGCTCTGCTTGGTCGTGGTTTTCGCTAAGCGTGCTACTGACGCCTGGTGCACCCGCGGCGACGGCATCAGGGACGACATCGTGAGTGTGCCCAAGATTTTTCAAGGGAGGTGGATGTTCGCTCTGCTTGGTCGTGGTTTTCGCTAAGCGTGCTATTGACGCCTGGTGCACCCGCGGCGACGGCATCAAGGACGACATCGTGAGTGTGCCCAAGATTTTTCAAGGGAGGTGGATGTTCGCTCTGCTTGGTCGTGGTTTTCGCTAAGCGTGCTACTGACGCCTGGTGCACCCGCGGCGACGGCATCAGGGACGACATCGTGAGTGTGCCCAAGATTTTTCAAGGGAGGTGGATGTTCGCTCTGCTTGGTCGTGGTTTTCGCTAAGCGTGCTACTGACGCCTGGTGCACCCGCGGCGACGGCATCAGGGACGACATCGCGAGTGTGCCCAAGATTTTTCAAGGGAGGTGGATGTTCGCTCTGCTTGGTCGTGCTTTTCGCTAAGCGTGCTACTGACGCCTGGTGCACCCGCGGCGACGGCATCAAGGACGACATCGTGAGTGTGCCCGGGATTTTTCAAGGGAGGTGGATGTTCGCTCTGCGCGGTCGTGGTTTTCGCTAAGCGTGCTACTGACGCCTGGTGCACCCGCGGCGACGGCATCAGGGACGACATCGTGAGTGTGCCCGGGATTTTTTAAGGGAGGTGGATGTTCGCTCTGCGCGGTCGTGGTTTTCGCTAAGCGTGCTACTGACGCCTGGTGCACCCGCGGCGACGGCATCAGGGACGACATCGCGAGTGTGCCCAAGATTTTTCAAGGGACGCGGATGTTCGCTCTGCTTGGTCGTGGTTTTCGCTAAGCGTGCTACAGACGCCTGGTGCACCCGCGGCGACGGCATCAAGGACGACATCGTGAGTGTGCCCAAGATTTTTCAAGGGAGGTGGATGTTCGCTCTGCTTGGTCGTGGTTTTTGCTAAGCGTGCTACTGACGCCTGGTGCACCCGCGGCGACGGCATCAGGGACGACATCGTGAGTGTGCCCAAGATTTTTCAAGGGAGGTGGATGTTCGCTCTGCTTGGTCGTGGTTTTCGCTAAGCGTGCTACTGACGCCTGGTGCACCCGCGGCGACGGCATCAAGGACGACATCGTGAGTGTGCCCAAGATTTTTCAAGGGAGGTGGATGTTCGCTCTGCTTGGTCGTGGTTTTCGCTAAGCGTGCTACTGACGCCTGGTGCACCCGCGGCGACGGCATCAGGGACGACATCGTGAGTGTGCCCAAGATTTTTCAAGGGAGGTGGATGTTCGCTCTGCTTGGTCGTGGTTTTCGCTAAGCGTGCTATTGACGCCTGGTGCACCCGCGGCGACGGCATCAAGGACGACATCGTGAGTGTGCCCAAGATTTTTCAAGGGAGGTGGATGTTCGCTCTGCTTGGTCGTGGTTTTCGCTAAGCGTGCTACTGACGCCTGGTGCACCCGCGGCGACGGCATCAGGGACGACATCGTGAGTGTGCCCAAGATTTTTCAAGGGAGGTGGATGTTCGCTCTGCTTGGTCGTGGTTTTCGCTAAGCGTGCTACTGACGCCTGGTGCACCCGCGGCGACGGCATCAGGGACGACATCGCGAGTGTGCCCAAGATTTTTCAAGGGAGGTGGATGTTCGCTCTGCTTGGTCGTGCTTTTCGCTAAGCGTGCTACTGACGCCTGGTGCACCCGCGGCGACGGCATCAAGGACGACATCGTGAGTGTGCCCGGGATTTTTCAAGGGAGGTGGATGTTCGCTCTGCGCGGTCGTGGTTTTCGCTAAGCGTGCTACTGACGCCTGGTGCACCCGCGGCGACGGCATCAGGGACGACATCGTGAGTGTGCCCGGGATTTTTTAAGGGAGGTGGATGTTCGCTCTGCGCGGTCGTGGTTTTCGCTAAGCGTGCTACTGACGCCTGGTGCACCCGCGGCGACGGCATCAGGGACGACATCGCGAGTGTGCCCAAGATTTTTCAAGGGACGCGGATGTTCGCTCCGCGCCGTCATGGTTTTCGCTAAGCGTGCTACTGACGCCTGGTGCACCCGCGGCGACGGCATCAGGGTCGACATCGTGAGTGTGCCCGGGATTTCTCTACGGCGGCGGATGTTCGCTCTGCGCGGTCGTGGTTTTCGCTAAGCGTGCTTCTGACGCCTGGTGCACCCGCGGCGACGGCATCAAGGACGACATCGAGAGTGTGCCCAAGATTTTTCAAGGGAGGTGGATGTTCGCTCTGCGCGGTCGTGGTTTTCGCTAAGCGTGCTACTGACGCCTGGTGCACCAGCGGCGACGGCATCAGGGACGGCATCGTGAGTGTGCCCAAGATTTTTCTAGGGAGGTGGATGTTCGCTTTGCGCGGTCGTGGTTTTCGCTAAGCATGCTACTGACGCCTGGTGCACCCGCGGCGACGGCATCAGGGACGACATCGTGAGTGTGCCCAAGATTTTTCAAGGGAGGTGGATGTTCGCTCTGCGCGGTTGTGGTTTTCGCTAAGCGTGCTACTGACGCCTGGTGCACCCGCGGCGACGGCATCAGGGACGACATCGTGAGTGTGCCCAAGATTTTTCAAGGGAGGTGGATGTTCGCTCTGCGCGGTCGTGGCTTTCGCTAAGCGTGCTACTGACGCCTGGTGCACCCGCGGCGACGGCATCAGGGACGACATCGTGAGTGTGCCCAAGATTTTTCAAGGGAGGAGGATGTTCGCTCTGCGCGGTTGTGGTTTTCGCTAAGCGTGCTACTGACACCTGATGCACCCGCGGCGACGGCATCAGGGACGACATCGTGAGTGTGCCCAAGATTTTTCAAGGGAGGTGGATGTTCGCTCTGCGTGGTCGTGGTTTTCGCTAAGCGTGCTACTGACGCCTGGTGCACCCGCGGCGACGGCATCAGGGACGACATCGTGAGTGTGCCCAAGATTTTTCAAGGGAGGTGGATGTTCGCTCTGCGTGGTTGTGGTTTTCGCTAAGCGTGCTACTGACGCCTGGTGCACCCGCGGCGACGGCATCAGGGACGACATCGTGAGTGTGCCCAAGATTTTTCAAGGGAGGTGGATGTTCGCTCTGCGCGGTTTTGGTTTTCGCTAAGCGTGCTACTGACGCCTGGTGCACCCGCGGCGACGGCATCAGGGACGACATCGTGAGTGTGCCCAAGATTTTTCAAGGGAGGTGGATATTGGCTCTGCGCGGTCGTGGTTTTCGCTAAGCGTGCTACTGACGCCTGGTGCACCCGTGGCGACGGCATGAGGGACGACATCGTGAGCGTGCCCGGGATTTCTCTATGGCGGCGGATGTTCGCTCTGCGCGGTCGTGGTTTTCGCTAAGCGTGCTACTGACGCCTGGTGCACCCGCGGCGACGGCATCAGGGACGACATCGTGAGTGTGCCCAAGATTTTTCAAGGGAGGTGTATGTTCGCTCTGCGCGGTTGTGGTTTTCGCTAAGCGTGCTACTGACGCCTGGTGCACCCGCGGCGACGGCATCAGGGACGACATCGTGGGTGTGCCCAAGATTTTTCAAGGGAGGTGGATGTTCGCTCTGCGCGGTCGTGGTTTTCGCTAAGCGTGCTACTGACGCCTGGTGCACCCGCGGCGACGGCATCAGGGACGACATCGTGAGTGTGCCCAAGATTTTTCAAGGGAGGTGGATGTTCGCTCTGCGCGGTCGTGGCTTTCGCAAAGCGTGCTACTGACGCCTGGTGCACCCGCGGCGACGGCATCAGGGACGACATCGTGAGTGTGCCCAAGATTTTTCAAGGGAGGTGGATGTTCGCTCTGCGCGGTTGTGGTTTTCGCTAAGCGTGCTACTGACGCCTGGTGCACCCGCGGCGACGGCATCAGGGACGACATCGTGAGTGTGCCCAAGATTTTTCAAGGGAGGTGGATGTTCGCTCTGCGCGGTCGTGGCTTTCGCTAAGCGTGCTACTGACGCCTCGTGCACCCGCGGCGACGGCATCAGGGACGACATCGTGAGTGTGCCCAAGATTTTTCAAGGGAGGTGGATGTTCGCTCTGCGCGGTTGTGGTTTTCGCTAAGCGTGCTACTGACGCCTGGTGCACCCGCGGCGACGGCATCAGGGACGACATCGTGCGTGTGCCCAAGATTTTTCAAGGGAGGTGGATGTTCGCTCTGCGTGGTCGTGGTTTTCGCTAAGCGTGCTACTGACGCCTGGTGCACCCGCGGCGACGGCATCAGGGACGACATCGTGAGTGTGCCCAAGATTTTTCAAGGGAGGTGGATGTTCGCTCTGCGCTGTTGTGGTTTTCGCTAAGCGTGCTACTGACGCCTGGTGCACCCGCGGCGACGGCATCAGGGACGACATCGTGAGTGTGCCCAAGATTTTTCAAGGGAGGTGGATGTTCGCTCTGCTTGGTCGTGGTTTTCGCTAAGCGTGCTACTGACGCCTGGTGCACCCGCGGCGACGGCATCAAGGACGACATCGTGAGTGTGCCCAAGATTTTTCAAGGGAGGTGGATGTTCGCTCTGCTTGGTCGTGGTTTTCGCTAAGCGTGCTACTGACGCCTGGTGCACCCGCGGCGACGGCATCAAGGACGACATCGTGAGTGTGCCCAAGATTTTTCAAGGGAGGTGGATGTTCGCTCTGCTTGGTCGTGGTTTTCGCTAAGCGTGCTACTGACGCCTGGTGCACCCGCGGCGACGGCATCAGGGACGACATCGTGAGTGTGCCCAAGATTTTTCAAGGGAGGTGGATGTTCGCTCTGCTTGGTCGTGGTTTTCGCTAAGCGTGCTACTGACGCCTGGTGCACCCGCGGCGACGGCATCAGGGACGACATCGTGAGTGTGCCCAAGATTTTTCAAGGGAGGTGGATGTTCGCTCTGCTTGGTCGTGGTTTTCGCTAAGCGTGCTACTGACGCCTGGTGCACCCGCGGCGACGGCATCAAGGACGACATCGTGAGTGTGCCCAAGATTTTTCAAGGGAGGTGGATGTTCGCTCTGCTTGGTCGTGGTTTTCGCTAAGCGTGCTACTGACGCCTGGTGCACCCGCGGCGACGGCATCAGGGACGACATCGTGAGTGTGCCCAAGATTTTTCAAGGGAGGTGGATGTTCGCTCTGCTTGGTCGTGGTTTTCGCTAAGCGTGCTACTGACGCCTGGTGCACCCGCGGCGACGGCATCAAGGACGACATCGTGAGTGTGCCCAAGATTTTTCAAGGGAGGTGGATGTTCGCTCTGCTTGGTCGTGGTTTTCGCTAAGCGTGCTACTGACGCCTGGTGCACCCGCGGCGACGGCATCAGGGACGACATCGTGAGTGTGCCCAAGATTTTTCAAGGGAGGTGGATGTTCGCTCTGCTTGGTCGTGGTTTTCGCTAAGCGTGCTACTGACGCCTGGTGCACCCGCGGCGACGGCATCAAGGACGACATCGTGAGTGTGCCCAAGATTTTTCAAGGGAGGTGGATGTTCGCTCTGCTTGGTCGTGGTTTTCGCTAAGCGTGCTACTGACGCCTGGTGCACCCGCGGCGACGGCATCAGGGACGACATCGTGAGTGTGCCCAAGATTTTTCAAGGGAGGTGGATGTTCGCTCTGCTTGGTCGTGGTTTTCGCTAAGCGTGCTACTGACGCCTGGTGCACCCGCGGCGACGGCATCAGGGACGACATCGCGAGTGTGCCCAAGATTTTTCAAGGGAGGTGGATGTTCGCTCTGCTTGGTCGTGCTTTTCGCTAAGCGTGCTACTGACGCCTGGTGCACCCGCGGCGACGGCATCAAGGACGACATCGTGAGTGTGCCCGGGATTTTTCAAGGGAGGTGGATGTTCGCTCTGCGCGGTCGTGGTTTTCGCTAAGCGTGCTACTGACGCCTGGTGCACCCGCGGCGACGGCATCAGGGACGACATCGTGAGTGTGCCCAAGATTTTTCAAGGGAGGTGGATGTTCGCTCTGCGCGGTCGTGGTTTTCGCTAAGCGTGCTACTGACGCCTGGTGCACCCGTGGCGACGGCATCAGGGACGACATCGTGAGTGTGCCCGGGATTTTTTAAGGGAGGTGGATGTTCGCTCTGCGCGGTCGTGGTTTTCGCTAAGCGTGCTACTGACGCCTGGTGCACCCGCGGCGACGGCATCAGGGACGACATCACGAGTGTGCCCAAGATTTTTCAAGGGACGCGGATGTTCGCTCCGCGCCGTCATGGTTTTCGCTAAGCGTGCTACTGACGCCTGGTGCACCCGCGGCGACGGCATCAGGGTCGACATCGTGAGTGTGCCCGGGATTTCTCTACGGCGGCGGATGTTCGCTCTGCGCGGTCGTGGTTTTCGCTAAGCGTGCTTCTGACGCCTGGTGCACCCGCGGCGACGGCATCAAGGACGACATCGAGAATGTGCCCAAGATTTTTCAAGGGAGGTGGATGTTCGCTCTGCGCGGTCGTGGTTTTCGCTAAGCGTGCTACTGACGCCTGGTGCACCAGCGGCGACGGCATCAGGGACGACATCGTGAGTGTGCCCAAGATTTTTCTAGGGAGGTGGATGTTCGCTCTGCGCGGTCGTGGTTTTCGCTAAGCATGCTACTGACGCCTGGTGCACCCGCGGCGACGGCATCAGGGACGACATCGTGAGTGTGCCCAAGATTTTTCAAGGGAGGTGGATGTTCGCTCTGCGCGGTTGTGGTTTTCGCTAAGCGTGCTACTGACGCCTGGTGCACCCGCGGCGACGGCATCAGGGACGACATCGTGAGTGTGCCCAAGATTTTTCAAGGGAGGTGGATGTTCGCTCTGCGCGGTCGTGGCTTTCGCTAAGCGTGCTACTGACGCCTGGTGCACCCGCGGCGACGGCATCAGGGACGACATCGTGAGTGTGCCCAAGATTTTTCAAGGGAGGAGGATGTTCGCTCTGCGCGGTTGTGGTTTTCGCTAAGCGTGCTACTGACACCTGGTGCACCCGCGGCGACGGCATCAGGGACGACATCGTGAGTGTGCCCAAGATTTTTCAAGGGAGGTGGATGTTCGCTCTGCGTGGTCGTGGTTTTCGCTAAGCGTGCTACTGACGCCTGGTGCACCCGCGGCGACGGCATCAGGGACGACATCGTGAGTGTGCCCAAGATTTTTCAAGGGAGGTGGATGTTCGCTCTGCGTGGTTGTGGTTTTCGCTAAGCGTGCTACTGACGCCTGGTGCACCCGCGGCGACGGCATCAGGGACGACATCGTGAGTGTGCCCAAGATTTTTCAAGGGAGGTGGATGTTCGCTCTGCGCGGTTTTGGTTTTCGCTAAGCGTGCTACTGACGCCTGGTGCACCCGCGGCGACGGCATCAGGGACGACATCGTAAGTGTGCCCAAGATTTTTCAAGGGAGGTGGATATTGGCTCTGCGCGGTCGTGGTTTTCGCTAAGCGTGCTACTGACGCCTGGTGCACCCGTGGCGACGGCATGAGGGACGACATCGTGAGCGTGCCCGGGATTTCTCTATGGCGGCGGATGTTCGCTCTGCGCGGTCGTGGTTTTCGCTAAGCGTGCTACTGACGCCTGGTGCACCCGCGGCGACGGCATCAGGGACGACATCGTGAGTGTGCCCAAGATTTTTCAAGGGAGGTGTATGTTCGCTCTGCGCGGTTGTGGTTTTCGCTAAGCGTGCTACTGACGCCTGGTGCACCCGCGGCGACGGCATCAGGGACGACATCGTGGGTGTGCCCAAGATTTTTCAAGGGAGGTGGATGTTCGCTCTGCGCGGTCGTGGTTTTCGCTAAGCGTGCTACTGACGCCTGGTGCACCCGCGGCGACGGCATCAGGGACGACATCGTGAGTGTGCCCAAGATTTTTCAAGGGAGGTGGATGTTCGCTCTGCGCGGTCGTGGCTTTCGCAAAGCGTGCTACTGACGCCTGGTGCACCCGCGGCGACGGCATCAGGGACGACATCGTGAGTGTGCCCAAGATTTTTCAAGGGAGGTGGATGTTCGCTCTGCGCGGTTGTGGTTTTCGCTAAGCGTGCTACTGACGCCTGGTGCACCCGCGGCGACGGCATCAGGGACGACATCGTGAGTGTGCCCAAGATTTTTCAAGGGAGGTGGATGTTCGCTCTGCGCGGTCGTGGCTTTCGCTAAGCGTGCTACTGACACCTCGTGCACCCGCGGCGACGGCATCAGGGACGACATCGTGAGTGTGCCCAAGATTTTTCAAGGGAGGTGGATGTTCGCTCTGCGCGGTTGTGGTTTTCGCTAAGCGTGCTACTGACGCCTGGTGCACCCGCGGCGACGGCATCAGGGACGACATCGTGAGTGTGCCCAAGATTTTTCAAGGGAGGTGGATGTTCGCTCTGCGTGGTCGTGGTTTTCGCTAAGCGTGCTACTGACGCCTGGTGCACCCGCGGCGACGGCATCAGGGACGACATCGTGAGTGTGCCCAAGATTTTTCAAGGGAGGTGGATGTTCGCTCTGCGCTGTTGTGGTTTTCGCTAAGCGTGCTACTGACGCCTGGTGCACCCGCGGCGACGGCATCAGGGACGACATCGTGAGTGTGCCCAAGATTTTTCAAGGGAGGTGGATGTTCGCTCTGCGCGGTTTTGGTTTTCGCTAAGCGTGCTACTGACGCCTGGTGCACCCGCGGCGACGGCATCAGGGACGACATCGTGAGTGTGCCCAAGATTTTTCAAGGGAGGTGGATGTTGGCTCTGCGCGGTCGTGGTTTTCGCTAAGCGTGCTACTGACGCCTGGTGCACCCGTGGCGACGCCAGGAGGGACGACATCGTGAGCGTGCCCGGGATTTCACTATGGCGGCGGATGTTCGCTCTGCGCGGTCGTGGTTTTCGCTAAGCGTGCTACTGACGCCTGGTGCACCCGCGGCGACGGCATCAGGGACGACATCGTGAGTGTGCCCAAGATTTTTCAAGGAAGGTGTATGTTCGCTCTGCGCGGTTGTGGTTTTCGCTAAGCGTGCTACTGACGCCTGGTGCACCCGCGGCGACGGCATCAGATACGACATCGTGGGTGTGCCCAAGATTTTTCAAGGGAGGTGGATGTTCGCTCTGCGCGGTCGTGGTTTTCGCTAAGCGTGCTACTGACGCCTGGTGCACCCGCGGCGACGGCATCAGGGACGACATCGTGAGTGTGCCCGGGATTTCTCTACGGCGGCGGATGTTCGCTCTGCGCGGTCGTGGTTTTCGCTAAGCGTGCTACTGACGCCTGGTGCACCCGCGGCGACGGCATCAGGGACGACATCGTGAGTGTGCCCGGGATTTTTCAAGGGAGGTGGATGTTCGCTCTGCGCGGTCCTGGTTTTCGCTAAGCGTGCTACTGACGCCTGGTGCACCCGCGGCGACGGCATCAGGAACGACATCGTGAGTGTGCCCAAGATTTTTCAAGGGAGGTGGATGTTCGCTCTGCGCGGTCGTGGTTTTCGCTAAGCGTGCTACTGACGCCTGGTGCACCCGCGGCGACGGCATCAAGGACGACATCGTGAGTGTGCCCAAGATTTTTCAAGGGAGGTGGATGTTCGGTCTGCGCGGTCGTGGTTTTTGCTAAGCGTGCTACTGACGCCTGGTGCACCCGCGGCGACGGCATCAGGGACGACATCGTGAGTGTGCCCGGGATTTCTCTACGACGGCGGATATTCGCTCTGCGCGGTCGGGGTTTTCGCTAAGCGTGCTACTGATGCCTGGTGCACCCGCGGCGACGGCATCAGGCACGACATCGTGAGTGTGCCCAAGATTTTTCAAGGGAGGTGGATGTTCGCTCTGCGCGGTCGTGGTTTTCGCTAAGCGTGCTACTGACGCCTGGTGCACCCGCGGCGACGGCATCAGGGACGACATCGTGAGTGTGCCCGGGATTTCTCTACGGCGGCGGATGTTCGCTCTGCGCTGTCGTGGTTTTCGCTAAGCGTGCTACTGACGCCTGGTGCACCCGCGGCGACGGCATCAGGGACGACATCGTGAGTGTGCCCAAGATTTTTCAAGGGAGGTGGATGTTCGCTCTGCGCGGTCGTGGTTTTCGCTAAGCGTGCTACTGACGCCTGGTGCACCCGCGGCGACGGCATCAGGGACGACATCGTGAGTGTGCCCGGGATTTTTCAAGGGAGGTGGATGCTCGCTCTGCGCGGTCCTGGTTTTCGCTAAGCGTGCTACTGACGCCTGGTGCACCCGCGGCGACGGCATCAGGGACGACATCGTGAGTGTGCCCGGGATTTCTCTACGGCGGCGGATGTTCGCTCTGCGCGGTCGTGGTTTTCGCTAAGCGTGCTACTGACGCCTGGTGCACCCGCGGCGACGGCATCAGGGACGACATCGTGAGTGTGCCCAAGATTTTTCAAGGGAGGTGGATGTTCGCTCTGCGCGGTCATGGTTTTCGCTAAGCGTGCTACTGACGCCTGGTGCACCCGCGGCGACGGCATCAGGAACGACATCGTGAGTGTGCCCAAGATTTTTCAAGGGAGGTGGATGTTCGCTCTGCGCGGTTGTGGTTTTCGCTAAGCGTGCTACTGACGCCTGGTGCACCCGCGGCGACGGCATCAGGGACGACATCGTGAGTGTGCCCGGGATTTTTCAAGGGAGGTGGATGTTCGCTCTGCGCGGTCCTGGTTTTCGCTAAGCGTGCTACTGACGCCTGGTGCACCCGCGGCGACGGCATCAAGGACGACATCGTGAGTGTGCCCGGGATTTTTCAAGGGAGGTGGATGTTCGCTCTGCGCGGTCGTGGTTTTCGCTAAGCGTGCTACTGACGCCTGGTGCACCCGCGGCGACGGCATCAAGGACGACATCGTGAGTGTGCCCGGGATTTTTCAAGGGAGGTGGATGTTCACTCTGCTTGGTCGTGGTTTTCGCTAAGCGTGCTACTGACGCCTGGTGCACCCGCGGCGACGGCATCAGGGACGACATCGTGAGGGTGCCCAAGATTTTTCAAGGGAGGTGGATGTTCGCTCTGCGCGGTCATGGTTTTCGCTAAGGGTGATACTGACGCCTGGTGCACCCGCGGCGACGGCATCAGGGACGACATCGTGAGTGTGCCCAAGATTTTTCAAGGGAGGTGGATGTTCGCTCTGCGCGGTTGTGGTTTTCGCTAAGCGTGTTACTGACGCCTGGTGCACCCGCGGCGACGGCATCAGGGACGACATCGTGAGTGTGCCCGGGATTTTTCAAGGGAGGTGGATGTTCGCTCTGCGCGGTCCTGGTTTTCGCTAAGCGTGCTACTGACGCCTGGTGCACCCGCGGCGACGGCATCAAGGACGACATCGTGAGTGTGCCCGGGATTTTTCAAGGGAGGTGGATGTTCGCTCTGCGCGGTCGTGGTTTTCGCTAAGCGTGCTACTGACGCCTGGTGCACCCGCGGCGACGGCATCAAGGACGACATCGTGAGTGTGCCCGGGATTTTTCAAGGGAGGTGGATCTTCGCTCTGCTTGGTCGTGGTTTTCGCTAAGCGTGCTACTGACGCCTGGTGCACCCGCGGCGACGGCATCAGGGACGACATCGTGAGTGTGCCCAAGATTTTTCAAGGGAGGTGGATGTTCGCTCTGCGCGGTCGTGGTTTTCGCTAAGCGTGCTACTGACGCCTGGTGCACCCGCGGCGACGGCATCAGGGACGACATCGTGAGTGTGCCCGGGATTTTTTAAGGGAGGTGGATGTTCGCTCTGCGCGGTCGTGGTTTTCGCTAAGCGTGCTACTGACGCCTGGTGCACCCGCGGCGACGGCATCAGGGACGACATCGCGAGTGTGCCCAAGATTTTTCAAGGGACGCGGATGTTCGCTCCGCGCCGTCATGGTTTTCGCTAAGCGTGCTACTGACGCCTGGTGCACCCGCGGCGACGGCATCAGGGTCGACATCGTGAGTGTGCCCGGGATTTCTCTACGGCGGCGGATGTTCGCTCTGCGCGGTCGTGGTTTTCGCTAAGCGTGCTTCTGACGCCTGGTGCACCCGCGGCGACGGCATCAAGGACGACATCGAGAGTGTGCCCAAGATTTTTCAAGGGAGGTGGATGTTCGCTCTGCGCGGTCGTGGTTTTCGCTAAGCGTGCTACTGACGCCTGGTGCACCAGCGGCGACGGCATCAGGGACGACATCGTGGGTGTGCCCAAGGTTTTTTCAAGGGAGGTGGATGTTCGCTCTGCGCGGTCGTGGTTTTCGCTAAGCGTGCTACTGACGCCTGGTGCACCCGCGGCGACGGCATCAGGGACGACATCGTGAGTGTGCCCGGGATTTCTCTACGGCGGCGGATGTTCGCTCTGCGCGGTCGTGGTTTTCGCTAAGCGTGCTACTGACGCCTGGTGCACCCGCGGCGACGGCATCAGGGACGACATCGTGGGTGTGCCCAAGATTTTTCAAGGGAGGTGGATGTTCCCTCTGCGCGGTCGTGGTTTTCGCTAAGCGTGCTATTGACACCTGGTGCACCCGCGGCGACGGCATCAGGGACGACATCGTGAGTGTGCCCAAGATTTTTCAAGGGAGGTGGATGTTCGCTCTGCGCGGTTGTGGTTTTCGCTAAGCGTGCTACTGACGCCTGGTGCACCCGCGGCGACGGCATCAGGGACGACATCGGGAGTGTGCCCAAGATTTTTCAAGGGAGGTGGATGTTCGCTCTGCGCGGTCGTGGCTTTCGCTAAGCGTGCTACTGACGCCTGGTGCACCCGTGGCGACGGCATCAGGGACGACATCGTGAGTGTGCCCAAGATTTTTCAAGGGAGGTGGATGTTCGCTCTGCGCGGTTGTGGCTTTCGCTAAGCGTGCTAGTGACGCCTGGTGCACCCGCGGCGACGGCATCAGGGACGACATCGTGAGTGTGCCCAAGATTTTTCAAGAGAGGTGGATGTTCACTCTGCGCGGTCGTGGCTTTCGCTAAGCGTGCTACTGACGCCTGGTGCACCCGCGGCGACGGCATCAGGGACGACATCGTGAGTGTGCCCAAGATTTTTCAAGGGAGGTGGATGTTCGCTCTGCGCGGTTGTGGTTTTCGCTAAGCGTGCTACTGACGCCTGGTGCACCCGCGGCGACGGCATCAGGGACGACATCGTGAGTGTGCCCAAGATTTTTCAAGGGAGGTGGATGTTCGCTCTGCGCGGTTTTGGTTTTCGCTAAGCGTGCTACTGACGCCTGGTGCACCTGCGGCGACGGCATCAGGGACGACATCGTGAGTGTGCCCAAGATTTTTCAAGGGAGGTGGATGTTAGCTCTGCGCGGTCGTGGTTTTCGCTAAGCGTGCTACTGACGCCTGGTGCACCCGTGGCGACGGCATGAGGGACGACATCGTGAGCGTGCCCGGGATTTCTCTATGGCGGCGGATGTTCGCTCTGCGCGGTCGTGGTTTTCGCTAAGCGTGCTACTGACGCCTGGTGCACCCGCGGCGACGGCATCAGGGACGACATCGTGAGTGTGCCCAAGATTTTTCAAGGGAGGTGTATGTTCGCTCTGCGCGGTTGTGGTTTTTGCTAAGCGTGCTACTGACGCCTGGTGCACCCGCGGCGACGGCATCAGGGACGACATCGTGGGTGTGCCCAAGATTTTTCAAGGGAGGTGGATGTTCGCTCTGCGCGGTCGTGGTTTTCGCTAAGCGTGCTACTGACGCCTGGTGCACCCGCGGCGACGGCATCAGGGACGACATCGTGAGTGTGCCCGGGATTTCTCTACGGCGGCGGATGTTCGCTCTGCGCGGTCGTGGTTTTCGCTAAGCGTGCTACTGACGCCTGGTGCACCCGCGGCGACGGCATCAGGGACGACATCGTGAGTGTGCCCGGGATTTTTCAAGGGAGGTGGATGTTCGCTCTGCGCGGTCCTGGTTTTTGCTAAGCGTGCTACTGACGCCTGGTGCACCCGCGGCGACGGCATCAGGAACGACATCGTGAGTGTGCCCAAGATTTTTCAAGGGAGGTGGATGTTCGCTCTGCGCGGTCGTGGTTTTCGCTAAGCGTGCTACTGACGCCTGGTGCACCCGCGGCGACGGCATCAAGGACGACATCGTGAGTGTGCCCAAGATTTTTCAAGGGAGGTGGATGTTCGGTCTGTGCGGTCGTGGTTTTCGCTAAGCGTGCTACTGACGCCTGGTGCACCCGCGGCGACGGCATCAGGGACGACATCGTGAGTGTGCCCGGGATTTCTCTACGGCGGCGGATGTTCGCTCTGCCGCGGTCGGGGTTTTCGCTAAGCGTGCTACTGACGCCTGGTGCACCCGCGGCGACGGCATCAGGCACGACATCGTGAGTGTGCCCACGATTTTTCAAGGGAGGTGGATGTTCGCTCTGCGCGGTCGTGGTTTTCGCTAAGCGTGCTACTGACGCCTGGTGCACCCGCGGCGACGGCATCAGGGACGACATCGTGAGTGTGCCCGGGATTTCTCTACGGCGGCGGATGTTCGCTCTGCGGTGTCGTGGTTTTCGCTAAGCGTGCTACTGACGCCTGGTGCACCCGCGGCGACGGCATCAGGGACGACATCGTGAGTGTGCCCAAGATTTTTCAAAGGAGGTGGATGTTCGCTCTGCGCGGTCGTGGTTTTCGCTAAGCGTGCTACTGACGCCTGGTGCACCCGCGGCGACGGCATCAGGGACGACATCGTGAGTGTGCCCGGGATTTCTCTACGGCGGCGGATGTTCGCTCTGCGCGGTCGTGGTTTTCGCTAAGCGTGCTACTGACGCCTGGTGCACCCGCGGCGACGGCATCAGGGACGACATCGTGAGTGTGCCCAAGATTTTTCAAGGGAGGTGGATGTTCGCTCTGCGCGGTCATGGTTTTCGCTAAGCGTGCTACTGACGCCTGGTGCACCCGCGGCGACGGCATCAGGGACGACATCGTGAGTGTGCCCAAGATTTTTCAAGGGAGGTGGATGTTCGCTCTGCGCGGTTGTGGTTTTCGCTAAGCGTGCTACTGACGCCTGGTGCACCCGCGGCGACGGCATCAGGGACGACATCGTGAGTGTGCCCGGGATTTTTCAAGGGAGGTGGATGTTCGCTCTGCGCGGTCCTGGTTTTCGCTAAGCGTGCTACTGACGCCTGGTGCACCCGCGGCGACGGCATCAAGGACGACATCGTGAGTGTGCCCGGGATTTTTCAAGGGAGGTGGATGTTCGCTCTGCGCGGTCGTGGTTTTCGCTAAGCGTGCTACTGACGCCTGGTGCACCCGCGGCGACGGCATCAAGGACGACATCGTGATTGTGCCCAAGATTTTTCAAGGGAGGTTGATGTTCGCTCTGCGCGGTCGTGGTTTTCGCTAAGCGTGCTACTGACGCCTGGTGCACCCGCGGCGACGGCATCAAGGACGACATCGTGAGTGTGCCCGGGATTTTTCAAGGGAGGTGGATGTTCGCTCTGCGCGGTCGTGGTTTTCGCTAAGCGTGCTACTGACGCCTGGTGCACCCGCGGCGACGGCATCAGGGACGACATCGTGAGTGTGCCCAAGATTTTTCAAGGGAGGTGGGGTTCGCTCTGCTTGGTCGTGGTTTTCGCTAAGCGTGCTACTGACGCCTGGTGCACCCGCGGCGACGGCATCAGGGACGACATCGTGAGTGTGCCGAAGATTTTTCAAGGGAGGTGGATGTTCGCTCTGCTTGGTCGTGGTTTTCGCTAAGCGTGCTACTGACGCCTGGTGCACCCGCGGCGACGGCATCAGGGACGACATCGTGAGTGTGCCCGGGATTTCTCTACGGCGGCGGATGTTCGCTCTGCGCGGTCGTGGTTTTCGCTAAGCGTGCTACTGACGCCTGGTGCACCCGCGGCGACGGCATCAGGGACGACATCGTGAGTGTGCCCAAGATTTTTCAAGGGAGGTGGATGTTCGCTCTGCGCGGTTGTGGTTTTCGCTAAGCGTGCTACTGACGCCTGGTGCACCCGCGGCGACGTCATCAGGGACGACATCGTGAGTGTGCCCGGGATTTTTCAAGGGAGGTGGATGTTCGCTCTGCGCGGTCCTGGTTTTCGCTAAGCGTGCTACTGACGCCTGGTGCACCCGCGGCGACGGCATCAAGGACGACATCGTGAGTGTGCCCGGGATTTTTCAAGGGAGGTGGATGTTCGCTCTGCGCGGTCGTGGTTTTCGCTAAGCGTGCTACTGACGCCTGGTGCACCCGCGGCGACGGCATCAAGGACGACATCGTGATTGTGCCCACGATTTTTCAAGGGAGGTGGATGTTCGCTCTGCGCGGTTGTGGTTTTCGCTAAGCGTGCTACTGACGCCTGGTGCACCCGCGGCGACGGCATCAAGGACGACATCGTGAGTGTGCCCGGGATTTTTCAAGGGAGGTAGATGTTCGCTCTGCGCGGTCGTGGTTTTCGCTAAGCGTGCTACTGACGCCTGGTGCACCCGCGGCGACGGCATCAAGGACGACATCGAGAGTGTGCCGAAGATTTTTCAAGGGAGGTGGATGTTCGCTCTGCTTGGTCGTGGTTTTCGCTAAGCGTGCTACTGACGCCTGGTGCACCCGCGGCGACGGCATCAGGGACGACATCGTGAGTGTGCCGAAGATTTTTCAAGGGAGGTGGATGTTCGCTCTGCTTGGTCGTGGTTTTCGCTAAGCGTGCTACTGACGCCTGGTGCACCCGCGGCGACGGCATCAGGGACGACATCGTGAGTGTGCCCAAGATTTTTCAAGGGAGGCGGATGTTCGCTCTGCTTGGTCGTGGTTTTCGCTAAGCGTGCTACTGACGCCTGGTGCACCCGCGGCGACGGCATCAGGGACGACATCGTGAGTGTGCCGAAGATTTTTCAAGGGAGGTGGATGTTCGCTCTGCGCGGTCGTGGTTTTCGCTAAGCGTGCTACTGACGCCTGGTGCACCCGCGGCGACGGCATCAGGGACGACATCGTGAGTGTGCCCGGGATTTTTTAAGGGAGGTGGATGTTCGCTCTGCGCGGTCGTGGTTTTTGCTAAGCGTGCTACTGACGCCTGGTGCACCCGCGGCGACGGCATCAGGGACGACATCGCGAGTGTGCCCAAGATTTTTCAAGGGACTCGGATGTTCGCTCCGCGCCGTCATGGTTTTCGCTAAGCGTGCTACTGACGCCTGGTGCACCCGCGGCGACGGCATCAGGGACGACATCGTGAGTGTGCCCGGGATTTCTCTACGGCGGCGGATGTTCGCTCTGCGCGGTCGTGGTTTTCGCTAAGCGTGCTTCTGACGCCTGGTGCACCCGCGGCGACGGCATCAAGGACGACATCGAGAGTGTGCCCAAGATTTTTCAAGGGAGGTGGATGTTCGCTCTGCGCGGTCGTGGTTTTCGCTAAGCGTGCTACTGACGCCTGGTGCACCCGCGGCGACGGCATCAGGGACGACATCGTGAGTGTGCCCGGGATTTTTCTACGGCGGCGGATGTTCGCTCTGCGCGGTCGTGGTTTTCGCTAAGCGTGCTACTGACGCCTGGTGCACCCGCGGCGACGGCATCAGGGACGACATCGTGAGTGTGCCCAAGACTTTTCAAGGGAGGTGGATGTTCGCTCTGCGCGGTTGTGGTTTTCGCTAAGCGTGCTACTGACGCCTGGTTGCACCCGCGGCGACGGCATCAGGGACGACATCGTGAGTGTGCCCAAGATTTTTCAAGGGAGGTGGATGTTCGCTCTGCGCGGTCGTGGTTTTCGCTAAGCGTGCTACTGACGCCTGGTGCACCCGCGGCGACGGCATCAGGGACGACATCGTGAGTGTGCCCAAGATTTTTCAAGGGAGGTGGATGTTCGCTCTGCGTGGTTGTGGTTTTCGCTAATCGTGCTACTGACGCCTGGTGCAGCCGCGGCGACGGCATCAGGGACGACATCGTGAGTGTGCCCAAGATTTTTCAAGGGAGGTGGATGTTCGCTCTGCACGGTCGTGGTTTTCGCTAAGCGTGCTACTGACGCCTGGTGCACCCGCGGCGACGGCATCAGGGACGACATCGTGAGTGTGCCCGGGATTTCTCTACGGCGGCGGATGTTCGCTCTGCGCGGTCGTGGTTTTCGCTAAGCGTGCTACTGACGCCTGGTGCACCCGCGACGACGGCATCAGGGACGACATCGTGAGTGTGCCCGGGATTTCTCTACGGCGGCGGATGTTCGCTCTGCGCGGTCGTGGTTTTCGCTAAGCGTGCTACTGACGCCTGGTGCACCCGCGGCGACGGCATCAGGGACGACATCGTGAGTGTGCCCAAGATTTTTCAAGGGAGGTGGATGTTCGCTTTGCGCGGTTGTGGTTTTCGCTAAGCGTGCTACTGACGCCTGGTGCACCCGCGGCGACGGCATCAGGGACGACATCGTGAGCGTGCTCGGGATTTCTCTACGGCGGCGGATGTTCGCTCTGCGCGGTCGTGGTTTTCGCTAAGCGTGCTACTGACGCCTGGTGCACCCGCGGCGACGGCATCAAGGACGACATCGTGAGTGTGCCCAAGATTTTTCAAGGGAGGTGGATGTTCGCTCTGCGCGGTCGTGGTTTTCGCTAAGCGTGCTACTGACGCCTGGTGCACCCGCGGCGACGGCATCAGGGACGACATCGTGAGTGTGCCCAAGATTTTTCAAGGGAGGTGGATGTTCGCTCTGCGCGGTTGTGGTTTTCGCTAAGCGTGCTACTGACGCCTGGTGCACCCGCGGCGACGGCATCAGGGACGACATCGTGAGTGTGCCCAAGATTTTTCAAGGGAGGTGGATGTTCGCTCTGCGCGGTCGTGGTTTTCGCTAAGCGTGCTACTGACGCCTGGTGCACCCGCGGCGACGGCATCAGGGACGACATCGTGAGTGTGCCCAAGATTTTTCAAGGGAGGTGGATGTTCGCTCTGCGCGGTCGTGGTTTTCGCTAAGCGTGCTACTGACGCCTGGTGCACCCGCGGCGACGGCATCAGGGACGACATCGTGAGTGTGCCCAAGATTTTTCAAGGGAGGTGGATGTTCGCTCTGCGCGGTTGTGGTTTTTGCTAAGCGTGCTACTGACGCCTGGTGCACCCGCGGCGACGGCATCAGGGACGACATCGTGAGTGTGCCCAAGATTTTTCAAGGGAGGTGGATGTTCGCTCTGCACGGTCGTGGTTTTCGCTAAGCGTGCTACTGACGCCTGGTGCACCCGCGGCGACGGCATCAGGGACGACATCGTGAGTGTGCCCAAGATTTTTCAAGGGAGGTGGATGTTCGCTCTGCGCGGTCGTGGTTTTCGCTAAGCGTGATACTGACGCCTGGTGCACCCGCGGCGACGGCATCAGCTACGACATCGTCAGTGTGCCCGGGATTTCTCTACGGCGGCGGATGTTCGGTCTGCGCGGTTGTGGTTTTCGCCAAGCGTGCTACTGACGCCTGGTGCACCCGCGGCGACGGCATCAGGGACCACATCGTGAGTGTGCCCAAGATTTTTCAAGGGAGGTGGATGTTCGCTCTGCGCGGTCGTGGTTTTCGCTAAGCGTGCTACTGACGCCTGGTGCACCCGCGGCGACGGCATCAGTGACGACATCGTGAGTGTGCCCGGGATTTCTCTACGGCGGCGGATGTTCGCTCTGCGCGGTCGTGGTTTTCGCTAAGCGTGCTACTGACGCCTGGTGCACCCGCGGCGACGGCATCAGGGACGACATCGTGAGTGTGCCCAAGACTTTTCAAGGGAGGTGGATGTTCGCTCTGCGCGGTCCTGGTTTTCGCTAAGCGTGCTACTGACGCCTGGTGCACCCGCGGCGACGGCATCAAGGACGACATCGTGAGTGTGCCCAAGGTTTTTCAAGGGAGGTGGATGTTCGCTCTGCGCGGTCGTGGTTTTCGCTAAGCGTGCTACTGACGCCTGGTGCACCCGCGGCGACGGCATCAGGGACGACATCGTGAGTGTGCCCGGGATTTTTCAAGGGAGGTGGATGTTCGCTCTGCGCGGTCCTGGTTTTCGCTAAGCGTGCTACTGACGCCTGGTGCACCCGCGGCGACGGCATCAAGGACGACATCGTGAGTGTGCCCGGGATTTTTCAAGGGAGGTGGATGTTCGCTCTGCGCGGTCGTGGTTTTCGCTAAGCGTGCTACTGACGCCTGGTGCACCCGCGGCGACGGCATCAAGGACGACATCGTGATTGTGCCCACGATTTTTCAAGGGAGGTGGATGTTCGCTCTGCGCGGTTGTGGTTTTCGCTAAGCGTGCTACTGACGCCTGGTGCACCCGCGGCGACGGCATCAAGGACGACATCGTGAGTGTGCCCGGGATTTTTCAAGGGAGGTAGATGTTCGCTCTGTGCGGTCGTGGTTTTCGCTAAGCGTGCTACTGACGCCTGGTGCACCCGCGGCGACGGCATCAAGGACGACATCGAGAGTGTGCCGAAGATTTTTCAAGGGAGGTGGATGTTCGCTCTGCTTGGTCGTGGTTTTCGCTAAGCGTGCTACTGACGCCTGGTGCACCCGCGGCGACGGCATCAGGGACGACATCGTGAGTGTGCCGAAGATTTTTCAAGGGAGGTGGATGTTCGCTCTGCTTGGTCGTGGTTTTCGCTAAGCGTGCTTCTGACGCCTGGTGCACCCGCGGCGACGGCATCAAGGACGACATCGAGAGTGTGCCCAAGATTTTTCAAGGGAGGTGGATGTTCGCTCTGCGCGGTCGTGGTTTTCGCTAAGCGTGCTACTGACGCCTGGTGCACCCGCGGCGACGGCATCAGGGACGACATCGTGAGTGTGCCCGGGATTTTTCTACGGCGGCGGATGTTCGCTCTGCGCGGTCGTGGTTTTCGCTAAGCGTGCTACTGACGCCTGGTGCACCCGCGGCGACGGCATCAGGGACGACATCGTGAGTGTGCCCAAGACTTTTCAAGGGAGGTGGATGTTCGCTCTGCGCGGTTGTGGTTTTCGCTAAGCGTGCTACTGACGCCTGGTTGCACCCGCGGCGACGGCATCAGGGACGACATCGTGAGTGTGCCCAAGATTTTTCAAGGGAGGTGGATGTTCGCTCTGCGCGGTCGTGGTTTTCGCTAAGCGTGCTACTGACGCCTGGTGCACCCGCGGCGACGGCATCAGGGACGACATCGTGAGTGTGCCCAAGATTTTTCAAGGGAGGTGGATGTTCGCTCTGCGTGGTTGTGGTTTTCGCTAATCGTGCTACTGACGCCTGGTGCAGCCGCGGCGACGGCATCAGGGACGACATCGTGAGTGTGCCCAAGATTTTTCAAGGGAGGTGGATGTTCGCTCTGCACGGTCGTGGTTTTCGCTAAGCGTGCTACTGACGCCTGGTGCACCCGCGGCGACGGCATCAGGGACGACATCGTGAGTGTGCCCGGGATTTCTCTACGGCGGCGGATGTTCGCTCTGCGCGGTCGTGGTTTTCGCTAAGCGTGCTACTGACGCCTGGTGCACCCGCGACGACGGCATCAGGGACGACATCGTGAGTGTGCCCGGGATTTCTCTACGGCGGCGGATGTTCGCTCTGCGCGGTCGTGGTTTTCGCTAAGCGTGCTACTGACGCCTGGTGCACCCGCGGCGACGGCATCAGGGACGACATCGTGAGTGTGCCCAAGATTTTTCAAGGGAGGTGGATGTTCGCTTTGCGCGGTTGTGGTTTTCGCTAAGCGTGCTACTGACGCCTGGTGCACCCGCGGCGACGGCATCAGGGACGACATCGTGAGCGTGCTCGGGATTTCTCTACGGCGGCGGATGTTCGCTCTGCGCGGTCGTGGTTTTCGCTAAGCGTGCTACTGACGCCTGGTGCACCCGCGGCGACGGCATCAAGGACGACATCGTGAGTGTGCCCAAGATTTTTCAAGGGAGGTGGATGTTCACTCTGCGCGGTCGTGGTTTTCGCTAAGCGTGCTACTGACGCCTGGTGCACCCGCGGCGACGGCATCAGGGACGACATCGTGAGTGTGCCCAAGATTTTTCAAGGGAGGTGGATGTTCGCTCTGCGCGGTTGTGGTTTTCGCTAAGCGTGCTACTGACGCCTGGTGCACCCGCGGCGACGGCATCAGGGACGACATCGTGAGTGTGCCCAAGATTTTTCAAGGGAGGTGGATGTTCGCTCTGCGCGGTCGTGGTTTTCGCTAAGCGTGCTACTGACGCCTGGTGCACCCGCGGCGACGGCATCAGGGACGACATCGTGAGTGTGCCCAAGATTTTTCAAGGGAGGTGGATGTTCGCTCTGCGCGGTCGTGGTTTTCGCTAAGCGTGCTACTGACGCCTGGTGCACCCGCGGCGACGGCATCAGGGACGACATCGTGAGTGTGCCCAAGATTTTTCAAGGGAGGTGGATGTTCGCTCTGCGCGGTTGTGGTTTTTGCTAAGCGTGCTACTGACGCCTGGTGCACCCGCGGCGACGGCATCAGGGACGACATCGTGAGTGTGCCCAAGATTTTTCAAGGGAGGTGGATGTTCGCTCTGCACGGTCGTGGTTTTCGCTAAGCGTGCTACTGACGCCTGGTGCACCCGCGGCGACGGCATCAGGGACGACATCGTGAGTGTGCCCAAGATTTTTCAAGGGAGGTGGATGTTCGCTCTGCGCGGTCGTGGTTTTCGCTAAGCGTGATACTGACGCCTGGTGCACCCGCGGCGACGGCATCAGCTACGACATCGTCAGTGTGCCCGGGATTTCTCTACGGCGGCGGATGTTCGGTCTGCGCGGTTGTGGTTTTCGCCAAGCGTGCTACTGACGCCTGGTGCACCCGCGGCGACGGCATCAGGGACCACATCGTGAGTGTGCCCAAGATTTTTCAAGGGAGGTGGATGTTCGCTCTGCGCGGTCGTGGTTTTCGCTAAGCGTGCTACTGACGCCTGGTGCACCCGCGGCGACGGCATCAGTGACGACATCGTGAGTGTGCCCGGGATTTCTCTACGGCGGCGGATGTTCGCTCTGCGCGGTCGTGGTTTTCGCTAAGCGTGCTACTGACGCCTGGTGCACCCGCGGCGACGGCATCAGGGACGACATCGTGAGTGTGCCCAAGACTTTTCAAGGGAGGTGGATGTTCGCTCTGCGCGGTCCTGGTTTTCGCTAAGCGTGCTACTGACGCCTGGTGCACCCGCGGCGACGGCATCAAGGACGACATCGTGAGTGTGCCCAAGGTTTTTCAAGGGAGGTGGATGTTCGCTCTGCGCGGTCGTGGTTTTCGCTAAGCGTGCTACTGACGCCTGGTGCACCCGCGGCGACGGCATCAGGGACGACATCGTGAGTGTGCCCGGGATTTTTCAAGGGAGGTGGATGTTCGCTCTGCGCGGTCCTGGTTTTCGCTAAGCGTGCTACTGACGCCTGGTGCACCCGCGGCGACGGCATCAAGGACGACATCGTGAGTGTGCCCGGGATTTTTCAAGGGAGGTGGATGTTCGCTCTGCGCGGTCGTGGTTTTCGCTAAGCGTGCTACTGACGCCTGGTGCACCCGCGGCGACGGCATCAAGGACGACATCGTGATTGTGCCCACGATTTTTCAAGGGAGGTGGATGTTCGCTCTGCGCGGTTGTGGTTTTCGCTAAGCGTGCTACTGACGCCTGGTGCACCCGCGGCGACGGCATCAAGGACGACATCGTGAGTGTGCCCGGGATTTTTCAAGGGAGGTAGATGTTCGCTCTGTGCGGTCGTGGTTTTCGCTAAGCGTGCTACTGACGCCTGGTGCACCCGCGGCGACGGCATCAAGGACGACATCGAGAGTGTGCCGAAGATTTTTCAAGGGAGGTGGATGTTCGCTCTGCTTGGTCGTGGTTTTCGCTAAGCGTGCTACTGACGCCTGGTGCACCCGCGGCGACGGCATCAGGGACGACATCGTGAGTGTGCCGAAGATTTTTCAAGGGAGGTGGATGTTCGCTCTGCTTGGTCGTGGTTTTCGCTAAGCGTGCTACTGACGCCTGGTGCACCCGCGGCGACGGCATCAGGGACGACATCGTGAGTGTGCCCAAGATTTTTCAAGGGAGGCGGATGTTCGCTCTGCTTGGTCGTGGTTTTCGCTAAGCGTGCTACTGACGCCTGGTGCACCCGCGGCGACGGCATCAGGGACGACATCGTGAGTGTGCCGAAGATTTTTCAAGGGAGGTGGATGTTCGCTCTGCGCGGTCGTGGTTTTCGCTAAGCGTGCTACTGACGCCTGGTGCACCCGCGGCGACGGCATCAGGGACGACATCGTGAGTGTGCCCGGGATTTTTTAAGGGAGGTGGATGTTCGCTCTGCGCGGTCGTGGTTTTCGCTAAGCGTGCTACTGACGCCTGGTGCACCCGCGGCGACGGCATCAGGGACGACATCGCGAGTGTGCCCAAGATTTTTCAAGGGACTCGGATGTTCGCTCCGCGCCGTCATGGTTTTCGCTAAGCGTGCTACTGACGCCTGGTGCACCCGCGGCGACGGCATCAGGGACGACATAGTGAGTGTGCCCGGGATTTCTCTACGGCGGCGGATGTTCGCTCTGCGCGGTCGTGGTTTTCGCTAAGCGTGCTTCTGACGCCTGGTGCACCCGCGGCGACGGCATCAAGGACGACATCGAGAGTGTGCCCAAGATTTTTCAAGGGAGGTGGATGTTCGCTCTGCGCGGTCGTGGTTTTCGCTAAGCGTGCTACTGACGCCTGGTGCACCCGCGGCGACGGCATCAGGGACGACATCGTGAGTGTGCCCGGGATTTCTCTACGGCGGCGGATGTTCGCTCTGCGCGGTCGTGGTTTTCGCTAAGCGTGCTACTGACGCCTGGTGCACCCGCGGCGACGGCATCAGGGACGACATCGTGAGTGTGCCCAAGACTTTTCAAGGGAGGTGGATGTTCGCTCTGCGCGGTTGTGGTTTTCGCTAAGCGTGCTACTGACGCCTGGTTGCACCCGCGGCGACGGCATCAGGGACGACATCGTGAGTGTGCCCAAGATTTTTCAAGGGAGGTGGATGTTCGCTCTGCGCGGTCGTGGTTTTCGCTAAGCGTGCTACTGACGCCTGGTGCACCCGCGGCGACGGCATCAGGGACGACATCGTGAGTGTGCCCAAGATTTTTCAAGGGAGGTGGATGTTCGCTCTGCGTGGTTGTGGTTTTCGCTAATCGTGCTACTGACGCCTGGTGCAGCCGCGGCGACGGCATCAGGGACGACATCGTGAGTGTGCCCAAGATTTTTCAAGGGAGGTGGATGTTCGCTCTGCACGGTCGTGGTTTTCGCTAAGCGTGCTACTGACGCCTGGTGCACCCGCGGCGACGGCATCAGGGACGACATCGTGAGTGTGCCCGGGATTTCTCTACGGCGGCGGATGTTCGCTCTGCGCGGTCGTGGTTTTCGCTAAGCGTGCTACTGACGCCTGGTGCACCCGCGACGACGGCATCAGGGACGACATCGTGAGTGTGCCCGGGATTTCTCTACGGCGGCGGATGTTCGCTCTGCGCGGTCGTGGTTTTCGCTAAGCGTGCTACTGACGCCTGGTGCACCCGCGGCGACGGCATCAGGGACGACATCGTGAGTGTGCCCAAGATTTTTCAAGGGAGGTGGATGTTCGCTTTGCGCGGTTGTGGTTTTCGCTAAGCGTGCTACTGACGCCTGGTGCACCCGCGGCGACGGCATCAGGGACGACATCGTGAGCGTGCTCGGGATTTCTCTACGGCGGCGGATGTTCGCTCTGCGCGGTCGTGGTTTTCGCTAAGCGTGCTACTGACGCCTGGTGCACCCGCGGCGACGGCATCAAGGACGACATCGTGAGTGTGCCCAAGATTTTTCAAGGGAGGTGGATGTTCGCTCTGCGCGGTCGTGGTTTTCGCTAAGCGTGCTACTGACGCCTGGTGCACCCGCGGCGACGGCATCAGGGACGACATCGTGAGTGTGCCCAAGATTTTTCAAGGGAGGTGGATGTTCGCTCTGCGCGGTTGTGGTTTTCGCTAAGCGTGCTACTGACGCCTGGTGCACCCGCGGCGACGGCATCAGGGACGACATCGTGAGTGTGCCCAAGATTTTTCAAGGGAGGTGGATGTTCGCTCTGCGCGGTCGTGGTTTTCGCTAAGCGTGCTACTGACGCCTGGTGCACCCGCGGCGACGGCATCAGGGACGACATCGTGAGTGTGCCCAAGATTTTTCAAGGGAGGTGGATGTTCGCTCTGCGCGGTCGTGGTTTTCGCTAAGCGTGCTACTGACGCCTGGTGCACCCGCGGCGACGGCATCAGGGACGACATCGTGAGTGTGCCCAAGATTTTTCAAGGGAGGTGGATGTTCGCTCTGCGCGGTTGTGGTTTTTGCTAAGCGTGCTACTGACGCCTGGTGCACCCGCGGCGACGGCATCAGGGACGACATCGTGAGTGTGCCCAAGATTTTTCAAGGGAGGTGGATGTTCGCTCTGCACGGTCGTGGTTTTCGCTAAGCGTGCTACTGACGCCTGGTGCACCCGCGGCGACGGCATCAGGGACGACATCGTGAGTGTGCCCAAGATTTTTCAAGGGAGGTGGATGTTCGCTCTGCGCGGTCGTGGTTTTCGCTAAGCGTGATACTGACGCCTGGTGCACCCGCGGCGACGGCATCAGCTACGACATCGTCAGTGTGCCCGGGATTTCTCTACGACGGCGGATGTTCGGTCTGCGCGGTTGTGGTTTTCGCCAAGCGTGCTACTGACGCCTGGTGCACCCGCGGCGACGGCATCAGGGACCACATCGTGAGTGTGCCCAAGATTTTTCAAGGGAGGTGGATGTTCGCTCTGCGCGGTCGTGGTTTTCGCTAAGCGTGCTACTGACGCCTGGTGCACCCGCGGCGACGGCATCAGTGACGACATCGTGAGTGTGCCCGGGATTTCTCTACGGCGGCGGATGTTCGCTCTGCGCGGTCGTGGTTTTCGCTAAGCGTGCTACTGACGCCTGGTGCACCCGCGGCGACGGCATCAGGGACGACATCGTGAGTGTGCCCAAGACTTTTCAAGGGAGGTGGATGTTCGCTCTGCGCGGTCCTGGTTTTCGCTAAGCGTGCTACTGACGCCTGGTGCACCCGCGGCGACGGCATCAAGGACGACATCGTGAGTGTGCCCAAGGTTTTTCAAGGGAGGTGGATGTTCGCTCTGCGCGGTCGTGGTTTTCGCTAAGCGTGCTACTGACGCCTGGTGCACCCGCGGCGACGGCATCAGGGACGACATCGTGAGTGTGCCCGGGATTTTTCAAGGGAGGTGGATGTTCGCTCTGCGCGGTCCTGGTTTTCGCTAAGCGTGCTACTGACGCCTGGTGCACCCGCGGCGACGGCATCAAGGACGACATCGTGAGTGTGCCCGGGATTTTTCAAGGGAGGTGGATGTTCGCTCTGCGCGGTCGTGGTTTTCGCTAAGCGTGCTACTGACGCCTGGTGCACCCGCGGCGACGGCATCAAGGACGACATCGTGATTGTGCCCACGATTTTTCAAGGGAGGTGGATGTTCGCTCTGCGCGGTTGTGGTTTTCGCTAAGCGTGCTACTGACGCCTGGTGCACCCGCGGCGACGGCATCAAGGACGACATCGTGAGTGTGCCCGGGATTTTTCAAGGGAGGTAGATGTTCGCTCTGTGCGGTCGTGGTTTTCGCTAAGCGTGCTACTGACGCCTGGTGCACCCGCGGCGACGGCATCAAGGACGACATCGAGAGTGTGCCGAAGATTTTTCAAGGGAGGTGGATGTTCGCTCTGCTTGGTCGTGGTTTTCGCTAAGCGTGCTACTGACGCCTGGTGCACCCGCGGCGACGGCATCAGGGACGACATCGTGAGTGTGCCGAAGATTTTTCAAGGGAGGTGGATGTTCGCTCTGCTTGGTCGTGGTTTTCGCTAAGCGTGCTACTGACGCCTGGTGCACCCGCGGCGACGGCATCAGGGACGACATCGTGAGTGTGCCCAAGATTTTTCAAGGGAGGCGGATGTTCGCTCTGCTTGGTCGTGGTTTTCGCTAAGCGTGCTACTGACGCCTGGTGCACCCGCGGCGACGGCATCAGGGACGACATCGTGAGTGTGCCGAAGATTTTTCAAGGGAGGTGGATGTTCGCTCTGCGCGGTCGTGGTTTTCGCTAAGCGTGCTACTGACGCCTGGTGCACCCGCGGCGACGGCATCAGGGACGACATCGTGAGTGTGCCCGGGATTTTTTAAGGGAGGTGGATGTTCGCTCTGCGCGGTCGTGGTTTTCGCTAAGCGTGCTACTGACGCCTGGTGCACCCGCGGCGACGGCATCAGGGACGACATCGCGAGTGTGCCCAAGATTTTTCAAGGGACTCGGATGTTCGCTCCGCGCCGTCATGGTTTTCGCTAAGCGTGCTACTGACGCCTGGTGCACCCGCGGCGACGGCATCAGGGACGACATAGTGAGTGTGCCCGGGATTTCTCTACGGCGGCGGATGTTCGCTCTGCGCGGTCGTGGTTTTCGCTAAGCGTGCTTCTGACGCCTGGTGCACCCGCGGCGACGGCATCAAGGACGACATCGAGAGTGTGCCCAAGATTTTTCAAGGGAGGTGGATGTTCGCTCTGCGCGGTCGTGGTTTTCGCTAAGCGTGCTACTGACGCCTGGTGCACCCGCGGCGACGGCATCAGGGACGACATCGTGAGTGTGCCCGGGATTTCTCTACGGCGGCGGATGTTCGCTCTGCGCGGTCGTGGTTTTCGCTAAGCGTGCTACTGACGCCTGGTGCACCCGCGGCGACGGCATCAGGGACGACATCGTGAGTGTGCCCAAGACTTTTCAAGGGAGGTGGATGTTCGCTCTGCGCGGTTGTGGTTTTCGCTAAGCGTGCTACTGACGCCTGGTTGCACCCGCGGCGACGGCATCAGGGACGACATCGTGAGTGTGCCCAAGATTTTTCAAGGGAGGTGGATGTTCGCTCTGCGCGGTCGTGGTTTTCGCTAAGCGTGCTACTGACGCCTGGTGCACCCGCGGCGACGGCATCAGGGACGACATCGTGAGTGTGCCCAAGATTTTTCAAGGGAGGTGGATGTTCGCTCTGCGTGGTTGTGGTTTTCGCTAATCGTGCTACTGACGCCTGGTGCAGCCGCGGCGACGGCATCAGGGACGACATCGTGAGTGTGCCCAAGATTTTTCAAGGGAGGTGGATGTTCGCTCTGCACGGTCGTGGTTTTCGCTAAGCGTGCTACTGACGCCTGGTGCACCCGCGGCGACGGCATCAGGGACGACATCGTGAGTGTGCCCGGGATTTCTCTACGGCGGCGGATGTTCGCTCTGCGCGGTCGTGGTTTTCGCTAAGCGTGCTACTGACGCCTGGTGCACCCGCGACGACGGCATCAGGGACGACATCGTGAGTGTGCCCGGGATTTCTCTACGGCGGCGGATGTTCGCTCTGCGCGGTCGTGGTTTTCGCTAAGCGTGCTACTGACGCCTGGTGCACCCGCGGCGACGGCATCAGGGACGACATCGTGAGTGTGCCCAAGATTTTTCAAGGGAGGTGGATGTTCGCTTTGCGCGGTTGTGGTTTTCGCTAAGCGTGCTACTGACGCCTGGTGCACCCGCGGCGACGGCATCAGGGACGACATCGTGAGCGTGCTCGGGATTTCTCTACGGCGGCGGATGTTCGCTCTGCGCGGTCGTGGTTTTCGCTAAGCGTGCTACTGACGCCTGGTGCACCCGCGGCGACGGCATCAAGGACGACATCGTGAGTGTGCCCAAGATTTTTCAAGGGAGGTGGATGTTCGCTCTGCGCGGTCGTGGTTTTCGCTAAGCGTGCTACTGACGCCTGGTGCACCCGCGGCGACGGCATCAGGGACGACATCGTGAGTGTGCCCAAGATTTTTCAAGGGAGGTGGATGTTCCCTCTGCGCGGTTGTGGTTTTCGCTAAGCGTGCTACAGACGCCTGGTGCACCTGCGGCGACGGCATCAGGGACGACATCGTGAGTGTGCCCAAGATTTTTCAAGGGAGGTGGATGTTCGCTCTGCGCGGTCGTGGTTTTCGCTAAGCGTGCTACTGACGCCTGGTGCACCCGCGGCGACGGCATCAGGGACGACATCGTGAGTGTGCCCAAGATTTTTCAAGGGAGGTGGATGTTCGCTCTGCGCGGTCGTGGTTTTCGCTAAGCGTGCTACTGACGCCTGGTGCACCCGCGGCGACGGCATCAGGGACGACATCGTGAGTGTGCCCAAGATTTTTCAAGGGAGGTGGATGTTCGCTCTGCGCGGTTGTGGTTTTTGCTAAGCGTGCTACTGACGCCTGGTGCACCCGCGGCGACGGCATCAGGGACGACATCGTGAGTGTGCCCAAGATTTTTCAAGGGAGGTGGATGTTCGCTCTGCACGGTCGTGGTTTTCGCTAAGCGTGCTACTGACGCCTGGTGCACCCGCGGCGACGGCATCAGGGACGACATCGTGAGTGTGCCCAAGATTTTTCAAGGGAGGTGGATGTTCGCTCTGCGCGGTCGTGGTTTTCGCTAAGCGTGATACTGACGCCTGGTGCACCCGCGGCGACGGCATCAGCTACGACATCGTCAGTGTGCCCGGGATTTCTCTACGGCGGCGGATGTTCGGTCTGCGCGGTTGTGGTTTTCGCCAAGCGTGCTACTGACGCCTGGTGCACCCGCGGCGACGGCATCAGGGACCACATCGTGAGTGTGCCCAAGATTTTTCAAGGGAGGTGGATGTTCGCTCTGCGCGGTCCTGGTTTTCGCTAAGCGTGCTACTGACGCCTGGTGCACCCGCGGCGACGGCATCAAGGACGACATCGTGAGTGTGCCCAAGGTTTTTCAAGGGAGGTGGATGTTCGCTCTGCGCGGTCGTGGTTTTCGCTAAGCGTGCTACTGACGCCTGGTGCACCCGCGGCGACGGCGTCAGGGACGACATCGTGAGTGTGCCCGGGATTTCTCTACGGCGGCGGATGTTCGCTCTGCGCGGTCGTGGTTTTCGCTAAGCGTGCTACTGACGCCTGGTGCACCCGCGGCGACGGCATCATGGACGACATCGTGAGTGTGCCCAAGATTTTTCAAGGGAGGTGGATGTTCGCTCTGCGCGGTCCTGGTTTTTGCTAAGCGTGCTACTGACGCCTGGTGCACCCGCGGCGACGGCATCAGGCACGACATCGTGAGTGTGCCCAAGATTTTTCAAGGGAGGTGGATGTTCGCTCTGCGCGGTCGTGGTTTTCGCTTAGCGTGCTACTGACGCCTGGTGCACCCGTGGCGACGGCATCAGGGACGACATCGTGAGTGTGCCCGGGATTTCTCTACGGCGGCGGATGTTCGCTCTGCGCGGTCGTGGTTTTCGCTAAGCGTGCTACTGACGCCTGGTGCACCCGCGGCGACGGCATCAGGGACGACATCGTGAGTGTGCCCGGGATTTCTCTACGGCGGCGGATGTTCGCTCTGCGCGGTCGTGGTTTTCGCTAAGCGTGCTACTGACGCCTGGTGCACCCGCGGCGACGGCATTAGGGACGACATCGTGAGTGTGCCCAAGATTTTTCAAGGGAGGTGGATGTTCGCTCTGCGCGGTCCTGGTTTTTGATAAGCGTGCTACTGACGCCTAATGCACCCGCGGCGACGGCATCAGGCACGACATCGTGAGTGTGCCCAAGATTTTTCAAGGGAGGTGGATGTTCGCTCTGCGCGGTCGTGGTTTTCGCTAAGTATGCTACTGACGCCTGGTGCACCCGCGGCGACGGCATCAGGGACGACATCGTGAGTGTGCCCGGGATTTCTCTACGGCGGCGGATGTTCGCTCTGCGCGGTCGTGGTTTTCGCTAAGCGTGCTACTGACGCCTGGTGCACCCGCGGCGACGGCATCAGGGACGACATCGTGAGTGTGCCCAAGATTTTTCAAGGGAGGTGGATGTTCGCTCTGCGCGGTCCTGGTTTTCGCTAAGCGTGCTACTGACGCCTGGTGCACCCGCGGCGACGGCATCAAGGACGACATCGTGAGTGTGCCCGGGATTTCTCTGCGGCGGCGGATGTTCGCTCTGCGCGGTCGTGGTTTTCGCTAAGCGTGCTACTGACGCCTGGTGCACCCGCGGCGACGGCATCAGGGACGACATCGTGAGTGTGCCCGGGATTTCTCTGCGGCGGCGGGTGTTCGCTCTGCGCGGTCGTGGTTTTCGCTAAGCGTGCTACTGACGCCTGGTGCACCCGCGGCGACGGCATCAGGGACGACATCGTGAGTGTGCCCAAGATTTTTCAAGGGAGGTGGATGTTCGCTCTGCACGGTCCTGGTTTTCGCTAAGCGTGCTACTGACGCCTGGTGCACCCGAGGCGACGGCATCAGGCACGACATCGTGAGTGTGCCCAAGATTTTTCAAGGGAGGTGGATGTTCGCTCTGCGCGGTCGTGGTTTTCGCTAAGCGTGCTACTGACGCCTGGTGCACCCGCGGCGACGGCATCAGGGACGACATCGTGAGTGTGCCCGGGATTTCTCTACGGCGGCGGATGTTCGCTGTGCGCGGTCGTGGTTTTCGCTAAGCGTGCTACTGACGCCTGGTGCACCCGCGGCGACGGCATCAGGGACGACATCGTGAGTGTTCCCGGGATTTCTCTACGGCGGCGGATGTTCGGTCTGCGAGGTTGTGGTTTTCGCTAAGCGTGCTACTGACGCCTGGTGCACCCGCGGCGACGGCATCAGCTACGACATCGTCAGTGTGCCCGGGATTTCTCTACGGCGGCGGATGTTCGGTCTGCGCGGTTGTGGTTTTCGCCAAGCGTGCTACTGACGCCTGGTGCACCCGCGGCGACGGCATCAGGGACGACATCGTGAGTGTGCCCGGGATTTCTCTACGGCGGCGGATGTTCGCTCTGCGCGGTCGTGGTTTTCGCTAAGCGTGCTACTGACGCCTGGTGCACCCGCGGCGACGGCATCAGGGACGACATTGTGAGTGTGCCCGGGATTTCTCTACGGCGGCGGATGTTCGGTCTGCGAGGTTGTGGTTTTCGCTAAGCGTGCTACTGACGCCTGGTGCACCCGCGGCGACGGCATCAGCTACGACATCGTCAGTGTGCCCGGGATTTCTCTACGGCGGCGGATGTTCGGTCTGCGCGGTCGTGGTTTTCGCTAAGCGTGCTACTGACGCCTGGTGCACCCGCGGCGACGGCATCAGGGACGACATCGTCAGTGTGCCCGGGATTTCTCTACGGCGGCGGATGTTCGGTCTGCGCGGTTGTGGTTTTCGCTAAGCGTGCTACTGACGCCTGGTGCACCCGCGGCGACGGCATCAGGGACGACATCGTGAGTGTGCCCGGGATTTCTCTACGGCGGCGGATGTTCGGTCTGCGCGGTCGTGGTTTTCGCTAAGCGTGCTACTGACGCCTGGTGCACCCCCGGCGACGGCATCAGGGACGACATCGTCAGTGTGCCCGGGATTTCTCTACGGCGGCGGATGTTCGGTCTGCGAGGTTGTGGTTTTCGCTAAGCGTCCTACTGACGCCTGGTGCACCCGCGGCGACGGCATCAGCTACGACATCGTCAGTGTGCCCGGGATTTCTCTACGGCGGCGGATGTTCGGTCTGCGCGGTTGTGGTTTTCGCCAAGCGTGCTACTGACGCCTGGTGCACCCGCGGCGACGGCATCAGGGACGACATCGTGAGTGTGCCCGGGATTTCTCTACGGCGGCGGATGTTCGCTCTGCGCGGTCGTGGTTTTCGCTAAGCGTGCTACTGACGCCTGGTGCACCCGCGGCGACGGCATCAGCTACGACATCGTCAGTGTGCCCGGGATTTCTCTACGGCGGCGGATGTTCGGTCTGCGCGGTCGTGGTTTTCGCCAAGCGTGCTACTGACGCCTGGTGCACCCGCGGCGACGGCATCAGGGACGACATCGTGAGTGTGCCCGGGATTTCTCTACGGCGGCGGATGTTCGCTCTGCGCGGTCGTGGTTTTCGCTAAGCGTGCTACTGACGCCTGGTGCACCCGCGGCGACGGCATCAGGGACGACATCGTGAGTGTGCCCGGGATTTCTCTACGGCGGCGGATGTTCGGTCTGCGCGGTCGTGGTTTTCGCTAAGCGTGCTACTGACGCCTGGTGCACCCGCGGCGACGGCATCAGGGACGACATCGTGAGTGTGCCCGGGATTTCTCTACGGCGGCGGATGTTCGGTCTGCGCGGTTGTGGTTTTCGCTAGCGTGCTAGTGACGCCTGGTGCACCCGCGGCGACGGCATCAGGGACGACATCGTGAGTGTGCCCGGGATTTCTCTACGGCGGCGGATGTTCGGTCTGCGCGGTCGTGGTTTTCGCTAAGCGTGCTACTGACGCCTGGTGCACCCGCGGCGACGGCATCAGGGACGACATCGTCAGTGTGCCCGGGATTTCTCTACGGCGGCGGATGTTCGGTCTGCGAGGTTGTGGTTTTCGCTAAGCGTGCTACTGACGCCTGGTGCACCCGCGGCGACGGCATCAGCTACGACGTCGTCAGTGTGCCCGGGATTTCTCTACGGCGGCGGATGTTCGGTCTGCGCGGTTGTGGTTTTCGCCGAGCGTGCTACTGACGCCTGGTGCACCCGCGGCGACGGCATCAGGGACGACATCGTGAGTGTGCCCGGGATTTCTCTATGGCGGCGGATGTTCGCTCTGCGCGGTCGTGGTTTTCGCTAAGCGTGCTACTGACGCCTGGTGCACCCGCGGCGACGGCAATAGCTACGACATCGTCAGTGTGCCCGGGATTTCTCTACGGCGGCGGATGTTCGGTCTGCGAGGTTGTGGTTTTCGCTAAGCGTGCTACTGACGCCTGGTGCACCCGCGGCGACGGCATCAGGGACGACATCGTCAGTGTGCCCGGGATTTCTCTATGGCGGCGGATGTTCGCTCTGCGCGGTCGTTGTTTTCGCTAAGCGTGCTACTGACGCCTGGTGCACCCGCGGCGACGGCATCAGCTACGACATCGTCAGTGTGCCCGGGATTTCTCTACGGCGGCGGATGTTCGGTCTGCGAGGTTGTGGTTTTCGCTAAGCGTGCTACTGACGCCTGGTGCACCCGCGGCGACGGCATCAGCTACGACATCGTCAGTGTGCCCGGGATTTCTCTACGGCGGCGGATGTTCGGTCTGCGCGGTTGTGGTGTTCGCCAAGCGTGCTACTGACGCCTGGTGCACCCGCGGCGACGGCATCAGGGACGACATCGTGAGTGTGCCCGGGATTTCTCTACGGCGGCGGATGTTCGGTCTGCGCGGTCGTGGTTTTCGCTAGGCGTGCTACTGACGCCTGGTGCACCCGCGGCGACGGCAATAGCTACGACATCGTCAGTGTGCCCGGGATTTCTCTACGGCGGCGGATGTTCGGTCTGCGCGGTTGTGGTTTTCGCCAAGCGTGCTACTGACGCCTGGTGCACCCGCGGCGACGGCATCAGGGACGACATCGTGAGTGTGCCCGGGATTTCTCTACGGCGGCGGATGTTCGGTCTGCGCGGTTGTGGTTTTCGCTAAGCGTGCTACTGACGCCTGGTGCACCCGCGGCGACGGCATCAGGGACGACATCGTGAGTGTGCCCGGGATTTCTCTACGGCGGCGGATGTTCGCTCTGCGCGGTTGTGGTTTTCGCTAAGCGTGCTACTGACGCCTGGTGCACCCGCGGCGACGGCATCAGGGACGACATCGTGAGTGTGCCCGGGATTTCTCTACGGCGGCGGATGTTCGCTCTGCGTGGTTGTGGTTTTCGCTAAGCGTGCTACTGACGCCTGGTGCACCCGCGGCGACGGCATCAGGGACGACATCGTGAGTGTGCCCGGGATTTCTCTACGGCGGCGGATGTTCGCTCTGCGCGGTTGTGGTTTTCGCTAAGCGTGCTACTGACCCTTGGTGCACCCGCGGCGACGGCATCAGGGACGACATCGTGAGTGTGCCCGGGATTTCTCTACGGCGGCGGATGTTCGCTCTGCGCGGTTGTGGTTTTCGCTAAGCGTGCTACTGACGCCTGGTGCACCCGCGGCGACGGCATCAGGGACGACATCGTGAGTGTGCCCGGGATTTCTCTACGGCGGCGGATGTTCGGTCTGCGCGGTTGTGGTTTTCGCTAAGCGTGCTACTGACGCCTGGTGCACCCGCGGCGACGGCATCAGGGACGACATCGTGAGTGTGCCCGGGATTTCTCTACGGCGGCGGATGTTCGGTCTGCACGGTTGTGGTTTTCGCTAAGCGTGCTACTGACGCCTGGTGCACCCGCGGCGACGGCATCAGGGACGACATCGTGAGTGTGCCCGGGATTTCTCTACGGCGGCGGATGTTCGCTCTGCGCGGTTGTGGTTTTCGCTAAGCGTGCTACTGACGCCTGGTGCACCCGCGGCGACGGCATCAGGGACGACATCGTGAGTGTGCCCGGGATTTCTCTACGGCGGCGGATGTTCGCTCTGCGCGGTTGTGGTTTTCGCTAAGCGTGCTACTGACGCCTGGTGCACCCGCGGCGACGGCATCAGGGACGACATCGTGAGTGTGCCCGGGATTTCTCTACGGCGGCGGATGTTCGCTCTGCGCGGTTGTGGTTTTCGCTAAAAGTGCTACTGACGCCTGGTGCACCCGCGGCGACGGCATCAGGGACGACATGGTGAGTGTGCCCGGGATTTCTCTACGGCGGCGGATGTTCGGTCTGCGCGGTTGTGGTTTTCGCTAAGCGTGCTACTGACGCCTGGTGCACCCGCGGCGACGGCATCAGGGACGACATCGTGAGTGTGCCCGGGATTTCTCTACGGCGGCGGATGTTCGCTCTGCGCGGTCGTGGTTTTCGCTAAGCGTGCTACTGACGCCTGGTGCACCCGCGGCGACGGCATCAAGGACGACATCGTGAGTGTGCCCAAGATTTTTCAAGGGAGCTGGATGTTCGCTCTGCGCGGTCGTGGTTTTCGCTAAGCGTGCTACTGACGCCTGGTGCACCCGCGGCGACGGCATCAGGGACGACATCGTGAGTGTGCCCGGGATTTCTCTACGACGGCGTATGTTCGCTCTGCGCGGTCGTGGTTTGCGCTAAGCGTGCTACTGACGCCTGGTGCACCCGCGGCGACGGCATCAGGGACGACATCGTGAGTGTGCCCAAGATTTTTCAAGGGAGGTGGATGTTCGCTCTGCGCGGTCCTGGTTTTCGCTAAGCGTGCTACTGACGCCTAATGCACCCGCGGCGACAGCATCAGGCACGACATCGTGAGTGTGCCCAAGATTTTTCAAGGGAGGTGGATGTTCGCTCTGCGCGGTCGTGGTTTTCGCTAAGCGTGCTACTGACGCCTGGTGCACCCGCGGCGACGGCATCAGGGACGACATCGCGAGTGTGCCCAAGATTTTTCAAGGGAGGCGGATGTTCGCTCCGCACGGTTGTGGTTTTCGCTAAGCGTGCTACTGACGCCTGGTGCACCCGCGGCGACGGCCTCAGGGACGACATCGCGAGTGTGCCCGGGATTTCTCTACGGCGGCGGATGTTCGGTCTGCGCGGTCGTGGTTTTCGCTAAGCGTGCTACTGACGCCTGGTGCACCCGCGGCTACGGCATCAGGGACGACATCGCGAGTGTGCCCAAGATTTTTCAAGGGAAGCGGATGTTCGCTCCGCGCCGTCATGGTTTTCGCTAAGCGTGCTACTGACGCCTGGTGCACCCGCGGCGACGGCATCAGGGACGACATCGTGAGTGTGCCCGGGATTTCTCTACGGCGGCGGATGTTCGGTCTGCGCGGTCGTGGTTTTCGCTAAGCGTGCTACTGACGCCTGGTGCACCCGCGGCGACGGCATCAGGGACGACATCGTGAGTGCGCCCAAGATTTTTCAAGGGAGGTGGATGTTCGCTCTGCGCGGTTGTGGTTTTCGCTAAGCGTGCTACTGACGCCTGGTGCACCCGCGGCGACGGCATCAGGGACGACATCGTGAGTGTGCCCGGGATTTCTCTACGGCGGCGGATGTTCGCTCCGCGCGGTTGTGGTTTTCGCTAAGCGTGCTACTGACGCCTGGTGCACCCGCGGCGACGGCATCAGGGACGACATCGTGAGTGTGCCCGGGATTTCTCTACGGCGGCGGATGTTCGGTCTGCGCGGTTGTGGTTTTCGCTAAGCGTGCTACTGACGCCTGGTGTACCCGCGGCGACGGCATCAGGGACGACATCGTCAGTGTGCCCAAGATTTTTCAAGGGAGGTGGATGTTCGCTCTGCGCGGTCGTGGTTTTCGCTAAGCGTGCTACTGACGCCTGGTGCACCCGCGGCGACGGCATCAGGGACGACATCGTGAGTGTGCCCAAGATTTTTCAAGGGAGGTGGATGTTCGCTCTGCGCGGTCGTGGTTTTCGCTAAGCGTGCTACTGACGCCTGGTGCACCCGCGGCGACGGCATCAGGGACGACATCGTCAGTGTGCCCGGGATTTCTCTACGGCGGCGGATGTTCGGTCTGCGCGGTTGTGGTTTTCGCTAAGCGTGCTACTGACGCCTGGTGCACCCGCGGCGACGGCATCAGGGACGACATCGTGAGTGTGCCCGGGATTTCTCTACGGCGGCGGATGTTCGGTCTGCGCGGTTGTGGTTTTCGCTAAGCGTGCTACCGACGCCTGGTGCACCCGCGGCGACGGCATCAGGGACGACATCGTGAGTGTGCCCGGGATTTCTCTACGGCGGCGGATGTTCGGTCTGCCCGGTTGTGGTTTTCGCTAAGCGTGCTACTGACGCCTGGTGCATCCGCGGCGACGGCATCAGGGACGACATCGTGAGTGTGCCCAAGATTTTTCAAGGGAGGTGGATGTTCGCTCTGCGCGGTCGTGGATTTCGCTAAGCGTGCTACTGACGCCTGGTGCACCCGCGGCGACGGCATCAGGGACGACATCGTGAGTGTGCCCGGGATTTCTCTACGGCGGCGGATGTTCGCTCTGCGCGGTCGTGGTTTTCGCTAAGCGTGCTACTGACGCCTGGTGCACCCGCGGCGACGGCATCAGGGACGACATCGTGAGTGTGCCCAAGATTTTTCAAGGGAGGTGGATGTTCGCTCTGCGCGGTCGTGGTTTTCGCTAAGCGTGCTACTGACGCCTGGTGCAACCGCGGCGACGGCATCAGGGACGACATCGTGAGTGTTCCCGGGATTTCTCTACGGCGGCGGATGTTCGGTCTGCGCGGTTGTGGTTTTCGCTAAGCGTGCTACCGACGCCTGGTGCACCCGCGGCGACGGCATCAGGGACGACATCGTGAATGTGCCCGGGATTTCTCTACGGCGGCGGATGTTCGGTCTGCCCGGTTGTGGTTTTCGCTAAGCGTGCTACTGACGCCTGGTGCATCCGCGGCGACGGCATCAGGGACGACATCGTGAGTGTGCCCAAGATTTTTCAAGGGAGGTGGATGTTCGCTCTGCGCGGTCGTGGATTTCGCTAAGCGTGCTACTGACGCCTGGTGCACCCGCGGCGACGGCATCAGGGACGACATCGTGAGTGTGCCCGGGATTTCTCTACGGCGGCGGATGTTCGCTCTGCGCGGTCGTGGTTTTCGCTAAGCGTGCTACTGACGCCTGGTGCACCCGCGGCGACGGCATCAGGGACGACATCGTGAGTGTGCCCAAGATTTTTCAAGGGAGGTGGATGTTCGCTCTGCGCGGTCGTGGTTTTCGCTAAGCGTGCTACTGACGCCTGGTGCACCCGCGGCGACGGCATCAGGGACGACATCGTGAGTGTGCCCAAGATTTTTCAAGGGAGATGGATGTTCGCTCTGCGCGGTCCTGGTTTTCGCTAAGCGTGCTACTGACGCCTGGTGCACCCGCGCCGACGGCATCAAGGACGACATCGTGAGTGTGCCCAAGATTTTTCAAGGGAGGTGGATGTTCGCTCTGCGAGGTCGTGGTTTTCGCTAAGCGTGCTACTGACGCCTGGTGCTCCCGCGGCGACGGCATCAGGGACGACATCGTGAGTGTGCCCGGGATTTCTCTACGGCGGCGGATGTTCGCTCTGCGCGGTCGTGGTTTTCGCTAAGCGTGCTACTGACGCCTGGTGCACCCGCGGCGACGGCATCAGGGACGACATCGTGAGTGTGCCCAAGATTTTTCAAGGGAGGTGGATGTTCGCTCTGCGCGGTTGTGGTTTTCGCTAAGCGTGCTACTGACGCCTGGTTGCACCCGCGGCGACGGCATCAGGGACGACATCGTGAGTGTGCCCAAGATTTTTCAAGGGAGGTGGATGTTCGCTCTGCGCGGTCGTGGTTTTCGCTAAGCGTGCTACTGACGCCTGGTGCACCCGCGGCGACGGCATCAGGGACGACATCGTGAGTGTGCCCAAGATTTTTCAAGGGAGGTGGATGTTCGCTCTGCGTGGTTGTGGTTTTCGCTAATTGTGCTACTGACGCCTGGTGCAGCCGCGGCGACGGCATCAGGGACGACATCGTGAGTGTGCCCAAGATTTTTCAAGGGAGGTGGATGTTCGCTCTGCACGGTCGTGGTTTTCGCTAAGCGTGCTACTGACGCCTGGTGCACCCGCGGCGACGGCATCAGGGACGACATCGTGAGTGTGCCCGGGATTTCTCTACGGCGGCGGATGTTCGCTCTGCGCGGTCGTGGTTTTCGCTAAGCGTGCTACTGACGCCTGGTGCACCCGCGACGACGGCATCAGGGACGACATCGTGAGTGTGCCCGGGATTTCTCTACGGCGGCGGATGTTCGCTCTGCGCGGTCGTGGTTTTCGCTAAGCGTGCTACTGACGCCTGGTGCACCCGCGGCGACGGCATCAGGGACGACATCGTGAGTGTGCCCAAGATTTTTCAAGGGAGGTGGATGTTCGCTTTGCGCGGTTGTGGTTTTCGCTAAGCGTGCTACTGACGCCTGGTGCACCCGCGGCGACGGCATCAGGGACGACATCGTGAGCGTGCTCGGGATTTCTCTACGGCGGCGGATGTTCGCTCTGCGCGGTCGTGGTTTTCGCTAAGCGTGCTACTGACGCCTGGTGCACCCGCGGCGACGGCATCAAGGACGACATCGTGAGTGTGCCCAAGATTTTTCAAGGGAGGTGGATGTTCGCTCTGCGCGGTCGTGGTTTTCGCTAAGCGTGCTACTGACGCCTGGTGCACCCGCGGCGACGGCATCAGGGACGACATCGTGAGTGTGCCCAAGATTTTTCAAGGGAGGTGGATGTTCGCTCTGCGCGGTTGTGGTTTTCGCTAAGCGTGCTACTGACGCCTGGTGCACCCGCGGCGACGGCATCAGGGACGACATCGTGAGTGTGCCCAAGATTTTTCAAGGGAGGTGGATGTTCGCTCTGCGCGGTCGTGGTTTTCGCTAAGCGTGCTACTGACGCCTGGTGCACCGGCGGCGACGGCATCAGGGACGACATCGTGAGTGTGCCCAAGATTTTTCAAGGGAGGTGGATGTTCGCTCTGCGCGGTTGTGGTTTTCGCTAAGCGTGCTACTGACGCCTGGTGCACCCGCGGCGACGGCATCAGGGACGACATCGTGAGTGTGCCCAAGATTTTTCAAGGGAGGTGGATGTTCGCTCTGCGCGGTCGTGGTTTTCGCTAAGCGTGCTACTGACGCCTGGTGCACCCGCGGCGACGGCATCAGGGACGACATCGTGAGTGTGCCCAAGATTTTTCAAGGGAGGTGGATGTTCGCTCTGCGCGGTTGTGGTTTTTGCTAAGCGTGCTACTGACGCCTGGTGCACCCGCGGCGACGGCATCAGGGACGACATCGTGAGTGTGCCCAAGATTTTTCAAGGGAGGTGGATGTTCGCTCTGCACGGTCGTGGTTTTCGCTAAGCGTGCTACTGACGCCTGGTGCACCCGCGGCGACGGCATCAGGGACGACATCGTGAGTGTGCCCAAGATTTTTCAAGGGAGGTGGATGTTCGCTCTGCGCGGTCGCGGTTTTCGCTAAGCGTGATACTGACGCCTGGTGCACCCGCGGCGACGGCATCAGCTACGACATCGTCAGTGTGCCCGGGATTTCTCTACGGCGGCGGATGTTCGGTCTGCGCGGTTGTGGTTTTCGCCAAGCGTGCTACTGACGCCTGGTGCACCCGCGGCGACGGCATCAGGGACCACATCGTGAGTGTGCCCAAGATTTTTCAAGGGAGGTGGATGTTCGCTCTGCACGGTCCTGGTTTTCGCTAAGCGTGCTACTGACGCCTGGTGCACCCGAGGCGACGGCATCAGGCACGACATCGTGAGTGTGCCCAAGATTTTTCAAGGGAGGTGGATGTTCGCTCTGCGCGGTCGTGGTTTTCGCTAAGCGTGCTACTGACGCCTGGTGCACCCGCGGCGACGGCATCATGGACGACATCGTGAGTGTGCCCGGGATTTCTCTACGGCGGCGGATGTTCGCTCTGCGCGGTCGTGGTTTTCGCTAAGCGTGCTACTGACGCCTGGTGCACCCGCGGCGACGGCATCAGGGACGACATCGTGAGTGTGCCCAAGACTTTTCAAGGGAGGTGGATGTTCGCTCTGCGCGGTCCTGGTTTTCGCTAAGCGTGCTACTGACGCCTGGTGCACCCGCGGCGACGGCATCAAGGACGACATCGTGAGTGTGCCCAAGGTTTTTCAAGGGAGGTGGATGTTCGCTCTGCGCGGTCGTGGTTTTCGCTAAGCGTGCTACTGACGCCTGGTGCACCCGCGGCGACGGCGTCAGGGACGACATCGTGAGTGTGCCCGGGATTTCTCTACGGCGGCGGATGTTCGCTCTGCGCGGTCGTGGTTTTCGCTAAGCGTGCTACTGACGCCTGGTGCACCCGCGGCGACGGCATCATGGACGACATCGTGAGTGTGCCCAAGATTTTTCAAGGGAGGTGGATGTTCGCTCTGCGCGGTCCTGGTTTTTGCTAAGCGTGCTACTGACGCCTGGTTTCCCGCGGCGACGGCATCAGGCACGACATCGTGAGTGTGCCCAAGATTTTTCAAGGGAGGTGGATGTTCGCTCTGCGCGGTCGTGGTTTTCGCTTAGCGTGCTACTGACGCCTGGTGCACCCGTGGCGACGGCATCAGGGACGACATCGTGAGTGTGCCCGGGATTTCTCTACGGCGGCGGATGTTCGCTCTGCGCGGTCGTGGTTTTCGCTAAGCGTGCTACTGACGCCTGGTGCACCCGCGGCGACGGCATCAGGGACGACATCGTGAGTGTGCCCGGGATTTCTCTACGGCGGCGGATGTTCGCTCTGCGCGGTCGTGGTTTTCGCTAAGCGTGCTACTGACGCCTGGTGCACCCGCGGCGACGGCATTAGGGACGACATCGTGAGTGTGCCCAAGATTTTTCAAGGGAGGTGGATGTTCGCTCTGCGCGGTCCTGGTTTTTGATAAGCGTGCTACTGACGCCTAATGCACCCGCGGCGACGGCATCAGGCACGACATCGTGAGTGTGCCCAAGATTTTTCAAGGGAGGTGGATGTTCGCTCTGCGCGGTCGTGGTTTTCGCTAAGTATGCTACTGACGCCTGGTGCACCCGCGGCGACGGCATCAGGGACGACATCGTGAGTGTGCCCGGGATTTCTCTACGGCGGCGGATGTTCGCTCTGCGCGGTCGTGGTTTTCGCTAAGCGTGCTACTGACGCCTGGTGCACCCGCGGCGACGGCATCAGGGACGACATCGTGAGTGTGCCCAAGATTTTTCAAGGGAGGTGGATGTTCGCTCTGCGCGGTCCTAGTTTTCGCTAAGCGTGCTACTGACGCCTGGTGCACCCGCGGCGACGGCATCAAGGACGACATCGTGAGTGTGCCCGGGATTTCTCTGCGGCGGCGGATGTTCGCTCTGCGCGGTCGTGGTTTTCGCTAAGCGTGCTACTGACGCCTGGTGCACCCGCGGCGACGGCATCAGGGACGACATCGTGAGTGTGCCCGGGATTTCTCTGCGGCGGCGGGTGTTCGCTCTGCGCGGTCGTGGTTTTCGCTAAGCGTGCTACTGACGCCTGGTGCACCCGCGGCGACGGCATCAGGGACGACATCGTGAGTGTGCCCAAGATTTTTCAAGGGAGGTGGATGTTCGCTCTGCACGGTCCTGGTTTTCGCTAAGCGTGCTACTGACGCCTGGTGCACCCGAGGCGACGGCATCAGGCACGACATCGTGAGTGTGCCCAAGATTTTTCAAGGGAGGTGGATGTTCGCTCTGCGCGGTCGTGGTTTTCGCTAAGCGTGCTACTGACGCCTGGTGCACCCGCGGCGACGGCATCAGGGACGACATCGTGAGTGTGCCCGGGATTTCTCTACGGCGGCGGATGTTCGCTGTGCGCGGTCGTGGTTTTCGCTAAGCGTGCTACTGACGCCTGGTGCACCCGCGGCGACGGCATCAGGGACGACATCGTGAGTGTTCCCGGGATTTCTCTACGGCGGCGGATGTTCGGTCTGCGAGGTTGTGGTTTTCGCTAAGCGTGCTACTGACGCCTGGTGCACCCGCGGCGACGGCATCAGCTACGACATCGTCAGTGTGCCCGGGATTTCTCTACGGCGGCGGATGTTCGGTCTGCGCGGTTGTGGTTTTCGCCAAGCGTGCTACTGACGCCTGGTGCACCCGCGGCGACGGCATCAGGGACGACATCGTGAGTGTGCCCGGGATTTCTCTACGGCGGCGGATGTTCGCTCTGCGCGGTCGTGGTTTTCGCTAAGCGTGCTACTGACGCCTGGTGCACCCGCGGCGACGGCATCAGGGACGACATTGTGAGTGTGCCCGGGATTTCTCTACGGCGGCGGATGTTCGGTCTGCGAGGTTGTGGTTTTCGCTAAGCGTGCTACTGACGCCTGGTGCACCCGCGGCGACGGCATCAGCTACGACATCGTCAGTGTGCCCGGGATTTCTCTACGGCGGCGGATGTTCGGTCTGCGCGGTCGTGGTTTTCGCTAAGCGTGCTACTGACGCCTGGTGCACCCGCGGCGACGGCATCAGGGACGACATCGTCAGTGTGCCCGGGATTTCTCTACGGCGGCGGATGTTCGGTCTGCGCGGTTGTGGTTTTCGCTAAGCGTGCTACTGACGCCTGGTGCACCCGCGGCGACGGCATCAGGGACGACATCGTGAGTGTGCCCGGGATTTCTCTACGGCGGCGGATGTTCGGTCTGCGCGGTCGTGGTTTTCGCTAAGCGTGCTACTGACGCCTGGTGCACCCCCGGCGACGGCATCAGGGACGACATCGTCAGTGTGCCCGGGATTTCTCTACGGCGGCGGATGTTCGGTCTGCGAGGTTGTGGTTTTCGCTAAGCGTCCTACTGACGCCTGGTGCACCCGCGGCGACGGCATCAGCTACGACATCGTCAGTGTGCCCGGGATTTCTCTACGGCGGCGGATGTTCGGTCTGCGCGGTTGTGGTTTTCGCCAAGCGTGCTACTGACGCCTGGTGCACCCGCGGCGACGGCATCAGGGACGACATCGTGAGTGTGCCCGGGATTTCTCTACGGCGGCGGATGTTCGCTCTGCGCGGTCGTGGTTTTCGCTAAGCGTGCTACTGACGCCTGGTGCACCCGCGGCGACGGCATCAGCTACGACATCGTCAGTGTGCCCGGGATTTCTCTACGGCGGCGGATGTTCGGTCTGCGCGGTCGTGGTTTTCGCCAAGCGTGCTACTGACGCCTGGTGCACCCGCGGCGACGGCATCAGGGACGACATCGTGAGTGTGCCCGGGATTTCTCTACGGCGGCGGATGTTCGCTCTGCGCGGTCGTGGTTTTCGCTAAGCGTGCTACTGACGCCTGGTGCACCCGCGGCGACGGCATCAGGGACGACATCGTGAGTGTGCCCGGGATTTCTCTACGGCGGCGGATGTTCGCTCTGCGCGGTCGTGGTTTTCGCTAAGCGTGCTACTGACGCCTGGTGCACCCGCGGCGACGGCATCAGGGACGACATCGTGAGTGTGCCCAAGATTTTTCAAGGGAGGTGGATGTTCGCTCTGCGCGGTCGTGGTTTTCGCTAAGCGTGCTACTGACGCCTGGTGCAACCGCGGCGACGGCATCAGGGACGACATCGTGAGTGTTCCCGGGATTTCTCTTCGGCGGCGGATGTTCGCTCTGCGCGGTCGTGGTTTTCGCTAAGCGTGCTACTGACGCCTGGTGCACCCGCGGCGACGGCATCAGGGACGACATCGTGAGTGTGCCCAAGATTTTTCAAGGGAGATGGATGTTCGCTCTGCGCGGTCCTGGTTTTCGCTAAGCGTGCTACTGACGCCTGGTGCACCCGCGCCGACGGCATCAAGGACGACATCGTGAGTGTGCCCAAGATTTTTCAAGGGAGGTGGATGTTCGCTCTGCGAGGTCGTGGTTTTCGCTAAGCGTGCTACTGACGCCTGGTGCTCCCGCGGCGACGGCATCAGGGACGACATCGTGAGTGTGCCCGGGATTTCTCTACGGCAGCGGATGTTCGCTCTGCGCGGTCGTGGTTTTCGCTAAGCGTGCTACTGACGCCTGGTGCACCCGCGGCGACGGCATCAGGGACGACATCGTGAGTGTGCCCAAGATTTTTCAAGGGAGGTGGATGTTCGCTCTGCGCGGTTGTGGTTTTCGCTAAGCGTGCTACTGACGCCTGGTTGCACCCGCGGCGACGGCATCAGGGACGACATCGTGAGTGTGCCCAAGATTTTTCAAGGGAGGTGGATGTTCGCTCTGCGCGGTCGTGGTTTTCGCTAAGCGTGCTACTGACGCCTGGTGCACCCGCGGCGACGGCATCAGGGACGACATCGTGAGTGTGCCCAAGATTTTTCAAGGGAGGTGGATGTTCGCTCTGCGTGGTTGTGGTTTTCGCTAATTGTGCTACTGACGCCTGGTGCAGCCGCGGCGACGGCATCAGGGACGACATCGTGAGTGTGCCCAAGATTTTTCAAGGGAGGTGGATGTTCGCTCTGCACGGTCGTGGTTTTCGCTAAGCGTGCTACTGACGCCTGGTGCACCCGCGGCGACGGCATCAGGGACGACATCGTGAGTGTGCCCGGGATTTCTCTACGGCGGCGGATGTTCGCTCTGCGCGGTCGTGGTTTTCGCTAAGCGTGCTACTGACGCCTGGTGCACCCGCGACGACGGCATCAGGGACGACATCGTGAGTGTGCCCGGGATTTGTCTACGGCGGCGGATGTTCGCTCTGCGCGGTCGTGGTTTTCGCTAAGCGTGCTACTGACGCCTGGTGCACCCGCGGCGACGGCATCAGGGACGACATCGTGAGTGTGCCCAAGATTTTTCAAGGGAGGTGGATGTTCGCTTTGCGCGGTTGTGGTTTTCGCTAAGCGTGCTACTGACGCCTGGTGCACCCGCGGCGACGGCATCAGGGACGACATCGTGAGCGTGCTCGGGATTTCTCTACGGCGGCGGATGTTCGCTCTGCGCGGTCGTGGTTTTCGCTAAGCGTGCTACTGACGCCTGGTGCACCCGCGGCGACGGCATCAAGGACGACATCGTGAGTGTGCCCAAGATTTTTCAAGGGAGGTGGATGTTCGCTCTGCGCGGTCGTGGTTTTCGCTAAGCGTGCTACTGACGCCTGGTGCACCCGCGGCGACGGCATCAGGGACGACATCGTGAGTGTGCCCAAGATTTTTCAAGGGAGGTGGATGTTCGCTCTGCGCGGTTGTGGTTTTCGCTAAGCGTGCTACTGACGCCTGGTGCACCCGCGGCGACGGCATCAGGGACGACATCGTGAGTGTGCCCAAGATTTTTCAAGGGAGGTGGATGTTCGCTCTGCGCGGTCGTGGTTTTCGCTAAGCGTGCTACTGACGCCTGGTGCACCGGCGGCGACGGCATCAGGGACGACATCGTGAGTGTGCCCAAGATTTTTCAAGGGAGGTGGATGTTCGCTCTGCGCGGTTGTGGTTTTCGCTAAGCGTGCTACTGACGCCTGGTGCACCCGCGGCGACGGCATCAGGGACGACATCGTGAGTGTGCCCAAGATTTTTCAAGGGAGGTGGATGTTCGCTCTGCGCGGTCGTGGTTTTCGCTAAGCGTGCTACTGACGCCTGGTGCACCCGCGGCGACGGCATCAGGGACGACATCGTGAGTGTGCCCAAGATTTTTCAAGGGAGGTGGATGTTCGCTCTGCGCGGTTGTGGTTTTTGCTAAGCGTGCTACTGACGCCTGGTGCACCCGCGGCGACGGCATCAGGGACGACATCGTGAGTGTGCCCAAGATTTTTCAAGGGAGGTGGATGTTCGCTCTGCACGGTCGTGGTTTTCGCTAAGCGTGCTACTGACGCCTGGTGCACCCGCGGCGACGGCATCAGGGACGACATCGTGAGTGTGCCCAAGATTTTTCAAGGGAGGTGGATGTTCGCTCTGCGCGGTCGCGGTTTTCGCTAAGCGTGATACTGACGCCTGGTGCACCCGCGGCGACGGCATCAGCTACGACATCGTCAGTGTGCCCGGGATTTCTCTACGGCGGCGGATGTTCGGTCTGCGCGGTTGTGGTTTTCGCCAAGCGTGCTACTGACGCCTGGTGCACCCGCGGCGACGGCATCAGGGACCACATCGTGAGTGTGCCCAAGATTTTTCAAGGGAGGTGGATGTTCGCTCTGCACGGTCCTGGTTTTCGCTAAGCGTGCTACTGACGCCTGGTGCACCCGAGGCGACGGCATCAGGCACGACATCGTGAGTGTGCCCAAGATTTTTCAAGGGAGGTGGATGTTCGCTCTGCGCGGTCGTGGTTTTCGCTAAGCGTGCTACTGACGCCTGGTGCACCCGCGGCGACGGCATCATGGACGACATCGTGAGTGTGCCCGGGATTTCTCTACGGCGGCGGATGTTCGCTCTGCGCGGTCGTGGTTTTCGCTAAGCGTGCTACTGACGCCTGGTGCACCCGCGGCGACGGCATCAGGGACGACATCGTGAGTGTGCCCAAGACTTTTCAAGGGAGGTGGATGTTCGCTCTGCGCGGTCCTGGTTTTCGCTAAGCGTGCTACTGACGCCTGGTGCACCCGCGGCGACGGCATCAAGGACGACATCGTGAGTGTGCCCAAGGTTTTTCAAGGGAGGTGGATGTTCGCTCTGCGCGGTCGTGGTTTTCGCTAAGCGTGCTACTGACGCCTGGTGCACCCGCGGCGACGGCGTCAGGGACGACATCGTGAGTGTGCCCGGGATTTCTCTACGGCGGCGGATGTTCGCTCTGCGCGGTCGTGGTTTTCGCTAAGCGTGCTACTGACGCCTGGTGCACCCGCGGCGACGGCATCATGGACGACATCGTGAGTGTGCCCAAGATTTTTCAAGGGAGGTGGATGTTCGCTCTGCGCGGTCCTGGTTTTTGCTAAGCGTGCTACTGACGCCTGGTTTCCCGCGGCGACGGCATCAGGCACGACATCGTGAGTGTGCCCAAGATTTTTCAAGGGAGGTGGATGTTCGCTCTGCGCGGTCGTGGTTTTCGCTTAGCGTGCTACTGACGCCTGGTGCACCCGTGGCGACGGCATCAGGGACGACATCGTGAGTGTGCCCGGGATTTCTCTACGGCGGCGGATGTTCGCTCTGCGCGGTCGTGGTTTTCGCTAAGCGTGCTACTGACGCCTGGTGCACCCGCGGCGACGGCATCAGGGACGACATCGTGAGTGTGCCCGGGATTTCTCTACGGCGGCGGATGTTCGCTCTGCGCGGTCGTGGTTTTCGCTAAGCGTGCTACTGACGCCTGGTGCACCCGCGGCGACGGCATTAGGGACGACATCATGAGTGTGCCCAAGATTTTTCAAGGGAGGTGGATGTTCGCTCTGCGCGGTCCTGGTTTTTGATAAGCGTGCTACTGACGCCTAATGCACCCGCGGCGACGGCATCAGGCACGACATCGTGAGTGTGCCCAAGATTTTTCAAGGGAGGTGGATGTTCGCTCTGCGCGGTCGTGGTTTTCGCTAAGTATGCTACTGACGCCTGGTGCACCCGCGGCGACGGCATCAGGGACGACATCGTGAGTGTGCCCGGGATTTCTCTACGGCGGCGGATGTTCGCTCTGCGCGGTCGTGGTTTTCGCTAAGCGTGCTACTGACGCCTGGTGCACCCGCGGCGACGGCATCAGGGACGACATCGTGAGTGTGCCCAAGATTTTTCAAGGGAGGTGGATGTTCGCTCTGCGCGGTCCTGGTTTTCGCTAAGCGTGCTACTGACGCCTGGTGCACCCGCGGCGACGGCATCAAGGACGACATCGTGAGTGTGCCCGGGATTTCTCTGCGGCGGCGGATGTTCGCTCTGCGCGGTCGTGGTTTTCGCTAAGCGTGCTACTGACGCCTGGTGCACCCGCGGCGACGGCATCAGGGACGACATCGTGAGTGTGCCCGGGATTTCTCTGCGGCGGCGGGTGTTCGCTCTGCGCGGTCGTGGTTTTCGCTAAGCGTGCTACTGACGCCTGGTGCACCCGCGGCGACGGCATCAGGGACGACATCGTGAGTGTGCCCAAGATTTTTCAAGGGAGGTGGATGTTCGCTCTGCACGGTCCTGGTTTTCGCTAAGCGTGCTACTGACGCCTGGTGCACCCGAGGCGACGGCATCAGGCACGACATCGTGAGTGTGCCCAAGATTTTTCAAGGGAGGTGGATGTTCGCTCTGCGCGGTCGTGGTTTTCGCTAAGCGTGCTACTGACGCCTGGTGCACCCGCGGCGACGGCATCAGGGACGACATCGTGAGTGTGCCCGGGATTTCTCTACGGCGGCGGATGTTCGCTGTGCGCGGTCGTGGTTTTCGCTAAGCGTGCTACTGACGCCTGGTGCACCCGCGGCGACGGCATCAGGGACGACATCGTGAGTGTTCCCGGGATTTCTCTACGGCGGCGGATGTTCGGTCTGCGAGGTTGTGGTTTTCGCTAAGCGTGCTACTGACGCCTGGTGCACCCGCGGCGACGGCATCAGCTACGACATCGTCAGTGTGCCCGGGATTTCTCTACGGCGGCGGATGTTCGGTCTGCGCGGTTGTGGTTTTCGCCAAGCGTGCTACTGACGCCTGGTGCACCCGCGGCGACGGCATCAGGGACGACATCGTGAGTGTGCCCGGGATTTCTCTACGGCGGCGGATGTTCGCTCTGCGCGGTCGTGGTTTTCGCTAAGCGTGCTACTGACGCCTGGTGCACCCGCGGCGACGGCATCAGGGACGACATTGTGAGTGTGCCCGGGATTTCTCTACGGCGGCGGATGTTCGGTCTGCGAGGTTGTGGTTTTCGCTAAGCGTGCTACTGACGCCTGGTGCACCCGCGGCGACGGCATCAGCTACGACATCGTCAGTGTGCCCGGGATTTCTCTACGGCGGCGGATGTTCGGTCTGCGCGGTCGTGGTTTTCGCTAAGCGTGCTACTGACGCCTGGTGCACCCGCGGCGACGGCATCAGGGACGACATCGTCAGTGTGCCCGGGATTTCTCTACGGCGGCGGATGTTCGGTCTGCGCGGTTGTGGTTTTCGCTAAGCGTGCTACTGACGCCTGGTGCACCCGCGGCGACGGCATCAGGGACGACATCGTGAGTGTGCCCGGGATTTCTCTACGGCGGCGGATGTTCGGTCTGCGCGGTCGTGGTTTTCGCTAAGCGTGCTACTGACGCCTGGTGCACCCGCGGCGACGGCATCAGGGACGACATCGTGAGTGTGCCCGGGATTTCTCTACGGCGGCGGATGTTCGGTCTGCGCGGTTGTGGTTTTCGCTAGCGTGCTACTGACGCCTGGTGCACCCGCGGCGACGGCATCAGGGACGACATCGTGAGTGTGCCCGGGATTTCTCTACGGCGGCGGATGTTCGGTCTGCGCGGTCGTGGTTTTCGCTAAGCGTGCTACTGACGCCTGGTGCACCCGCGGCGACGGCATCAGGGACGACATCGTCAGTGTGCCCGGGATTTCTCTACGCCGGCGGATGTTCGGTCTGCGAGGTTGTGGTTTTCGCTAAGCGTGCTACTGACGCCTGGTGCACCCGCGGCGACGGCATCAGCTACGACGTCGTCAGTGTGCCCGGGATTTCTCTACGGCGGCGGATGTTCGGTCTGCGCGGTTGTGGTTTTCGCCGAGCGTGCTACTGACGCCTGGTGCACCCGCGGCGACGGCATCAGGGACGACATCGTGAGTGTGCCCGGGATTTCTCTATGGCGGCGGATGTTCGCTCTGCGCGGTCGTGGTTTTCGCTAAGCGTGCTACTGACGCCTGGTGCACCCGCGGCGACGGCAATAGCTACGACATCGTCAGTGTGCCCGGGATTTCTCTACGGCGGCGGATGTTCGGTCTGCGAGGTTGTGGTTTTCGCTAAGCGTGCTACTGACGCCTGGTGCACCCGCGGCGACGGCATCAGGGACGACATCGTCAGTGTGCCCGGGATTTCTCTATGGCGGCGGATGTTCGCTCTGCGCGGTCGTGGTTTTCGCTAAGCGTGCTACTGACGCCTGGTGCACCCGCGGCGACGGCATCAGCTACGACATCGTCAGTGTGCCCGGGATTTCTCTACGGCGGCGGATGTTCGGTCTGCGAGGTTGTGGTTTTCGCTAAGCGTGCTACTGACGCCTGGTGCACCCGCGGCGACGGCATCAGCTACGACATCGTCAGTGTGCCCGGGATTTCTCTACGGCGGCGGATGTTCGGTCTGCGCGGTTGTGGTGTTCGCCAAGCGTGCTACTGACGCCTGGTGCACCCGCGGCGACGGCATCAGGGACGACATCGTGAGTGTGCCCGGGATTTCTCTACGGCGGCGGATGTTCGGTCTGCGCGGTCGTGGTTTTCGCTAGGCGTGCTACTGACGCCTGGTGCACCCGCGGCGACGGCAATAGCTACGACATCGTCAGTGTGCCCGGGATTTCTCTACGGCGGCGGATGTTCGGTCTGCGCGGTTGTGGTTTTCGCCAAGCGTGCTACTGACGCCTGGTGCACCCGCGGCGACGGCATCAGGGACGACATCGTGAGTGTGCCCGGGATTTCTCTACGGCGGCGGATGTTCGGTCTGCGCGGTTGTGGTTTTCGCTAAGCGTGCTACTGACGCCTGGTGCACCCGCGGCGACGGCATCAGGGACGACATCGTGAGTGTGCCCGGGATTTCTCTACGGCGGCGGATGTTCGCTCTGCGCGGTTGTGGTTTTCGCTAAGCGTGCTACTGACGCCTGGTGCACCCGCGGCGACGGCATCAGGGACGACATCGTGAGTGTGCCCGGGATTTCTCTACGGCGGCGGATGTTCGGTCTGCGCGGTTGTGGTTTTCGCTAAGCGTGCTAGTGACGCCTGGTGCACCCGCGGCGACGGCATCAGGGACGACATCGTGAGTGTGCCCGGGATTTCTCTACGGCGGCGGATGTTCGCTCTGCGCGGTTGTGGTTTTCGCTAAGCGTGCTACTGACGCCTGGTGCACCCGCGGCGACGGCATCAGGGACGACATCGTGAGTGTGCCCGGGATTTCTCTACGGCGGCGGATGTTCGCTCTGCGCGGTTGTGGTTTTCGCTAAGCGTGCTACTGACCCTTGGTGCACCCGCGGCGACGGCATCAGGGACGACATCGTGAGTGTGCCCGGGATTTCTCTACGGCGGCGGATGTTCGCTCTGCGCGGTTGTGGTTTTCGCTAAGCGTGCTACTGACGCCTGGTGCACCCGCGGCGACGGCATCAGGGACGACATCGTGAGTGTGCCCGGGATTTCTCTACGGCGGCGGATGTTCGGTCTGCGCGGTTGTGGTTTTCGCTAAGCGTGCTACTGACGCCTGGTGCACCCGCGGCGACGGCATCAGGGACGACATCGTGAGTGTGCCCGGGATTTCTCTACGGCGGCGGATGTTCGGTCTGCACGGTTGTGGTTTTCGCTAAGCGTGCTACTGACGCCTGGTGCACCCGCGGCGACGGCATCAGGGACGACATCGTGAGTGTGCCCGGGATTTCTCTACGGCGGCGGATGTTCGCTCTGCGCGGTTGTGGTTTTCGCTAAGCGTGCTACTGACGCCTGGTGCACCCGCGGCGACGGCATCAGGGACGACATCGTGAGTGTGCCCGGGATTTCTCTACGGCGGCGGATGTTCGCTCTGCGCGGTTGTGGTTTTCGCTAAGCGTGCTACTGACGCCTGGTGCACCCGCGGCGACGGCATCAGGGACGACATCGTGAGTGTGCCCGGGATTTCTCTACGGCGGCGGATGTTCGGTCTGCGCGGTCGTGGTTTTCGCTAAGCGTGCTACTGACGCCTGGTGCACCCGCGGCGACGGCATCAGGGACGACATCGTGAGTGTGCCCGGGATTTCTCTACGGCGGCGGATGTTCGGTCTGCGCGGTTGTGGTTTTCGCTAGCGTGCTACTGACGCCTGGTGCACCCGCGGCGACGGCATCAGCTACGACATCGTCAGTGTGCCCGGGATTTCTCTACGGCGGCGGATGTTCGGTCTGCGAGGTTGTGGTTTTCGCTAAGCGTGCTACTGACGCCTGGTGCACCCGCGGCGACGGCATCAGCTACGACATCGTCAGTGTGCCCGGGATTTCTCTACGGCGGCGGATGTTCGGTCTGCGCGGTTGTGGTGTTCGCCAAGCGTGCTACTGACGCCTGGTGCACCCGCGGCGACGGCATCAGGGACGACATCGTGAGTGTGCCCGGGATTTCTCTACGGCGGCGGATGTTCGGTCTGCGCGGTCGTGGTTTTCGCTAGGCGTGCTACTGACGCCTGGTGCACCCGCGGCGACGGCAATAGCTACGACATCGTCAGTGTGCCCGGGATTTCTCTACGGCGGCGGATGTTCGGTCTGCGCGGTTGTGGTTTTCGCCAAGCGTGCTACTGACGCCTGGTGCACCCGCGGCGACGGCATCAGGGACGACATCGTGAGTGTGCCCGGGATTTCTCTACGGCGGCGGATGTTCGGTCTGCGCGGTTGTGGTTTTCGCTAAGCGTGCTACTGACGCCTGGTGCACCCGCGGCGACGGCATCAGGGACGACATCGTGAGTGTGCCCGGGATTTCTCTACGGCGGCGGATGTTCGCTCTGCGCGGTTGTGGTTTTCGCTAAGCGTGCTACTGACGCCTGGTGCACCCGCGGCGACGGCATCAGGGACGACATCGTGAGTGTGCCCGGGATTTCTCTACGGCGGCGGATGTTCGGTCTGCGCGGTTGTGGTTTTCGCTAAGCGTGCTAGTGACGCCTGGTGCACCCGCGGCGACGGCATCAGGGACGACATCGTGAGTGTGCCCGGGATTTCTCTACGGCGGCGGATGTTCGCTCTGCGCGGTTGTGGTTTTCGCTAAGCGTGCTACTGACGCCTGGTGCACCCGCGGCGACGGCATCAGGGACGACATCGTGAGTGTGCCCGGGATTTCTCTACGGCGGCGGATGTTCGCTCTGCGCGGTTGTGGTTTTCGCTAAGCGTGCTACTGACGCCTGGTGCACCCGCGGCGACGGCATCAGGGACGACATCGTGAGTGTGCCCGGGATTTCTCTACGGCGGCGGATGTTCGGTCTGCACGGTTGTGGTTTTCGCTAAGCGTGCTACTGACGCCTGGTGCACCCGCGGCGACGGCATCAGGGACGACATCGTGAGTGTGCCCGGGATTTCTCTACGGCGGCGGATGTTCGCTCTGCGCGGTTGTGGTTTTCGCTAAGCGTGCTACTGACGCCTGGTGCACCCGCGGCGACGGCATCAGGGACGACATCGTGAGTGTGCCCGGGATTTCTCTACGGCGGCGGATGTTCGCTCTGCGCGGTTGTGGTTTTCGCTAAGCGTGCTAGTGACGCCTGGTGCACCCGCGGCGACGGCATCAGGGACGACATCGTGAGTGTGCCCGGGATTTCTCTACGGCGGCGGATGTTCGGTCTGCACGGTTGTGGTTTTCGCTAAGCGTGCTACTGACGCCTGGTGCACCCGCGGCGACGGCATCAGGGACGACATCGTGAGTGTGCCCGGGATTTCTCTACGGCGGCGGATGTTCGCTCTGCGCGGTTGTGGTTTTCGCTAAGCGTGCTACTGACGCCTGGTGCACCCGCGGCGACGGCATCAGGGACGACATCGTGAGTGTGCCCGGGATTTCTCTACGGCGGCGGATGTTCGCTCTGCGCGGTTGTGGTTTTCGCTAAGCGTGCTACTGACGCCTGGTGCACCCGCGGCGACGGCATCAGGGACGACATCGTGAGTGTGCCCGGGATTTCTCTACGGCGGCGGATGTTCGGTCTGCGCGGTCGTGGTTTTCGCTAAGCGTGCTACTGACGCCTGGTGCACCCGCGGCGACGGCATCAGGGACGACATCGTGAGTGTGCCCGGGATTTCTCTACGGCGGCGGATGTTCGGTCTGCGCGGTTGTGGTTTTCGCTAGCGTGCTACTGACGCCTGGTGCACCCGCGGCGACGGCATCAGCTACGACATCGTCAGTGTGCCCGGGATTTCTCTACGGCGGCGGATGTTCGGTCTGCGAGGTTGTGGTTTTCGCTAAGCGTGCTACTGACGCCTGGTGCACCCGCGGCGACGGCATCAGCTACGACATCGTCAGTGTGCCCGGGATTTCTCTACGGCGGCGGATGTTCGGTCTGCGCGGTTGTGGTGTTCGCCAAGCGTGCTACTGACGCCTGGTGCACCCGCGGCGACGGCATCAGGGACGACATCGTGAGTGTGCCCGGGATTTCTCTACGGCGGCGGATGTTCGGTCTGCGCGGTCGTGGTTTTCGCTAGGCGTGCTACTGACGCCTGGTGCACCCGCGGCGACGGCAATAGCTACGACATCGTCAGTGTGCCCGGGATTTCTCTACGGCGGCGGATGTTCGGTCTGCGCGGTTGTGGTTTTCGCCAAGCGTGCTACTGACGCCTGGTGCACCCGCGGCGACGGCATCAGGGACGACATCGTGAGTGTGCCCGGGATTTCTCTACGGCGGCGGATGTTCGGTCTGCGCGGTTGTGGTTTTCGCTAAGCGTGCTACTGACGCCTGGTGCACCCGCGGCGACGGCATCAGGGACGACATCGTGAGTGTGCCCGGGATTTCTCTACGGCGGCGGATGTTCGCTCTGCGCGGTTGTGGTTTTCGCTAAGCGTGCTACTGACGCCTGGTGCACCCGCGGCGACGGCATCAGGGACGACATCGTGAGTGTGCCCGGGATTTCTCTACGGCGGCGGATGTTCGGTCTGCGCGGTTGTGGTTTTCGCTAAGCGTGCTAGTGACGCCTGGTGCACCCGCGGCGACGGCATCAGGGACGACATCGTGAGTGTGCCCGGGATTTCTCTACGGCGGCGGATGTTCGCTCTGCGCGGTTGTGGTTTTCGCTAAGCGTGCTACTGACGCCTGGTGCACCCGCGGCGACGGCATCAGGGACGACATCGTGAGTGTGCCCGGGATTTCTCTACGGCGGCGGATGTTCGCTCTGCGCGGTTGTGGTTTTCGCTAAGCGTGCTACTGACCCTTGGTGCACCCGCGGCGACGGCATCAGGGACGACATCGTGAGTGTGCCCGGGATTTCTCTACGGCGGCGGATGTTCGCTCTGCGCGGTTGTGGTTTTCGCTAAGCGTGCTACTGACGCCTGGTGCACCCGCGGCGACGGCATCAGGGACGACATCGTGAGTGTGCCCGGGATTTCTCTACGGCGGCGGATGTTCGGTCTGCGCGGTTGTGGTTTTCGCTAAGCGTGCTACTGACGCCTGGTGCACCCGCGGCGACGGCATCAGGGACGACATCGTGAGTGTGCCCGGGATTTCTCTACGGCGGCGGATGTTCGGTCTGCACGGTTGTGGTTTTCGCTAAGCGTGCTACTGACGCCTGGTGCACCCGCGGCGACGGCATCAGGGACGACATCGTGAGTGTGCCCGGGATTTCTCTACGGCGGCGGATGTTCGCTCTGCGCGGTTGTGGTTTTCGCTAAGCGTGCTACTGACGCCTGGTGCACCCGCGGCGACGGCATCAGGGACGACATCGTGAGTGTGCCCGGGATTTCTCTACGGCGGCGGATGTTCGCTCTGCGCGGTTGTGGTTTTCGCTAAGCGTGCTACTGACGCCTGGTGCACCCGCGGCGACGGCATCAGGGACGACATCGTGAGTGTGCCCGGGATTTCTCTACGGCGGCGGATGTTCGCTCTGCGCGGTTGTGGTTTTCGCTAAAAGTGCTACTGACGCCTGGTGCACCCGCGGCGACGGCATCAGGGACGACATCGTGAGTGTGCCCGGGATTTCTCTACGGCGGCGGATGTTCGGTCTGCGCGGTTGTGGTTTTCGCTAAGCGTGCTACTGACGCCTGGTGCACCCGCGGCGACGGCATCAGGGACGACATCGTGAGTGTGCCCGGGATTTCTCTACGGCGGCGGATGTTCGCTCTGCGCGGTCGTGGTTTTCGCTAAGCGTGCTACTGACGCCTGGTGCACCCGCGGCGACGGCATCAAGGACGACATCGTGAGTGTGCCCAAGATTTTTCAAGGGAGCTGGATGTTCGCTCTGCGCGGTCGTGGTTTTCGCTAAGCGTGCTACTGACGCCTGGTGCACCCGCGGCGACGGCATCAGGGACGACATCGTGAGTGTGCCCGGGATTTCTCTACGACGGCGTATGTTCGCTCTGCGCGGTCGTGGTTTGCGCTAAGCGTGCTACTGACGCCTGGTGCACCCGCGGCGACGGCATCAGGGACGACATCGTGAGTGTGCCCAAGATTTTTCAAGGGAGGTGGATGTTCGCTCTGCGCGGTCCTGGTTTTCGCTAAGCGTGCTACTGACGCCTAATGCACCCGCGGCGACAGCATCAGGCACGACATCGTGAGTGTGCCCAAGATTTTTCAAGGGAGGTGGATGTTCGCTCTGCGCGGTCGTGGTTTTCGCTAAGCGTGCTACTGACGCCTGGTGCACCCGCGGCGACGGCATCAGGGACGACATCGCGAGTGTGCCCAAGATTTTTCAAGGGAGGCGGATGTTCGCTCCGCACGGTTGTGGTTTTCGCTAAGCGTGCTACTGACGCCTGGTGCACCCGCGGCGACGGCCTCAGGGACGACATCGCGAGTGTGCCCGGGATTTCTCTACGGCGGCGGATGTTCGGTCTGCGCGGTCGTGGTTTTCGCTAAGCGTGCTACTGACGCCTGGTGCACCCGCGGCGACGGCATCAGGGACGACATCGCGAGTGTTCCCAAGATTTTTCAAGGGAAGCGGATGTTCGCTCCGCGCCGTCATGGTATTCGCTAAGCGTGCTACTGACGCCTGGTGCACCCGCGGCGACGGCATCAGGGACGACATCGTGAGTGTGCCCGGGATTTCTCTACGGCGGCGGATGTTCGGTCTGCGCGGTCGTGGTTTTCGCTAAGCGTGCTACTGACGCCTGGTGCACCCGCGGCGACGGCATCAGGGACGACATCGTGAGTGCGCCCAAGATTTTTCAAGGGAGGTGGATGTTCGCTCTGCGCGGTTGTGGTTTTCGCTAAGCGTGCTACTGACGCCTGGTGCACCCGCGGCGACGGCATCAGGGACGACATCGTGAGTGTGGCCGGGATTTCTCTACGGCGGCGGATGTTCGCTCCGCGCGGTTGTGGTTTTCGCTAAGCGTGCTACTGACGCCTGGTGCACCCGCGGCGACGGCATCAGGGACGACATCGTGAGTGTGCCCAAGATTTTTCAAGGGAGGTGGATGTTCGCTCTGCGCGGTCCTGGTTTTCGCTAAGCGTGCTACTGACGCCTGGTGCACCCGCGGCGACGGTATCAGGGACGACATCGTCAGTGTGCCCGGGATTTCTCTACGGCGGCGGATGTTCGCTCTGCTCGGTCGTGGTTTTCGCTAAGCGTGCTACTGACGCCTGGTGCACCCGCGGCGACGGCATCATGAACGACATCGTGAGTGTGCCCAAGATTTTTCAAGGGAGGTGGATGTTCGCTCTGCGCGGTCCTGGTTTTCGCTAAGCGTGTTACTGACGCCTGGTGCACCCGCGGCGACGGCATCAAGGACCACATCGTGAGTGTGCCCGGGATTTCTCTGCGGCGGCGGATGTTCGGTCTGCGCGGTTGTGGTTTTCGCTAAGCGTGCTACCGACGCCTGGTGCACCCGCGGCGACGGCATCAGGGACGACATCGTGAGTGTGCCCGGGATTTCTCTACGGCGGCGGATGTTCGGTCTGCCCGGTTGTGGTTTTCGCTAAGCGTGCTACTGACGCCTGGTGCATCCGCGGCGACGGCATCAGGGACGACATCGTGAGTGTGCCCAAGATTTTTCAAGGGAGGTGGATGTTCGCTCTGCGCGGTCGTGGATTTCGCTAAGCGTGCTACTGACGCCTGGTGCACCCGCGGCGACGGCATCAGGGACGACATCGTGAGTGTGCCCGGGATTTCTCTACGGCGGCGGATGTTCGCTCTGCGCGGTCGTGGTTTTCGCTAAGCGTGCTACTGACGCCTGGTGCACCCGCGGCGACGGCATCAGGGACGACATCGTGAGTGTGCCCAAGATTTTTCAAGGGAGGTGGATGTTCGCTCTGCGCGGTCGTGGTTTTCGCTAAGCGTGCTACTGACGCCTGGTGCAACCGCGGCGACGGCATCAGGGACAACATCGTGAGTGTTCCCGGGATTTTTCTACGGCGGCGGATGTTCGCTCTGCGCGGTCGTGGTTTTCGCTAAGCGTGCTACTGACGCCTGGTGCACCCGCGGCGACGGCATCAGGGACGACATCGTGAGTGTGCCCAAGATTTTTCAAGGGAGGTGGATGTTCGCTCTGCGCGGTCCTGGTTTTCGCTAAGCGTGCTACTGACGCCTGGTGCACCCGCGGCGACGGCATCAGGGACGACATCGTGAGTGTGCCCGGGATTTCTCTACGGCGGCGGATGTTCGCTCTGCGCGGTCATGGTTTTCGCTAAGCGTGCTACTGACGCCTGGTGCACCCGCGGCGACGGCATCATGGACGACATCGTGAGTGTGCCCAAGATTTTTCAAGGGAGGTGGATGTTCGCTCTGCGCGGTCGTGGTTTTCGCTAAGCGTGCTACTGACGCCTGGTGCACCCGCGGCGACGGCATCAGGCACGACATCGTGAGTGTGCCCAAGATTTTTCAAGGGAGGTGGATGTTCGCTCTGCGCGGTCGTGGTTTTCGCTAAGCGTGCTACTGACGCCTGGTGCACCCGCGGCGACGGCATTAGGGACGACATCGTGAGTGTGCCCGGGATTTCTCTACGGCGGCGGATGTTCGCTCTGCGCGGTCGTGGTTTTCGCTAAGCATGCTACTGAAGCCTGGTGCACCCGCGGCGACGGCATTAGGGACGACATCGTGAGTGTGCCCAAGATTTTGCAAGGGAGGTGGATGTTCGCTCTGCGCGGTCCTGGTTTTCGCTCAGCGTGCTACTGACGCCTAATGCACCCGCGGCGACGGCATCAGGCACGACATTGTGAGTGTGCCCAAGATTTTTCAAGGGAGGTGGATGTTCGCTCTGCGCGGTCGTGGTTTTCGCTAAGTGTGCTACTGACGCCTGGTGCACCCGCGGCGACGGCATCAGGGACGACATCGTGAGTGTGCCCGGGATTTCTCTACGGCGGCGGATGTTCGCTCTGCGCGGTCGTGGTTTTCGCTAAGCGTGCTACTGACGCCTGGTGCACCCGCGGCGACGGCATCAGGGACGACATCGTGAGTGTGCCCAAGATTTTTCAAGGGAGGTGGATGTTCGCTCTGCGCGGTCCTGGTTTTCGCTAAGCGTGTTACTGACGCCTGGTGCACCCGCGGCGACGGCATCAAGGACCACATCGTGAGTGTGCCCGGGATTTCTCTGCGGCGGCGGATGTTCGCTCTGCGCGGTCGTGGTTTTCGCTAAGCGTGCTACTGACGCCTGGTGCACCCGCGGCGACGGCATCAGGGACGACATCGTGAGTGTGCCCGGGATTTCTCTGCGGCGGCGGATGTTCGCTCTGCGTGGTCGTGGTTTTCGCTAAGCGTGCTACTGACGCCTGGTGCACCCGCGGCGACGGCATCAGGGACGACATCGTGAGTGTGCCCAAGATTTTTCAAGGGAGGTGGATGTTCGCTCTGCACGGTCCTGGGTTTCGCTAAGCGTGCTACTGACGCCTGGTGCACCCGAGGCGACGGCATCAGGCACGACATCGTGAGTGTGCCCAAGATTTTTCAAGGGAGGTGGATGTTCGCTCTGCGCGGTCGTGGTTTTCGCTAAGCGTGCTACTGACGCGTGGTGCACCCGCGGCGACGGCATGAGGGACGACATCGTGAGTGTGCCCGGGATTTCTCTACGGCGGCGGATGTTCGCTCTGCGTGGTCGTGGTTTTCGCTAAGCGTGCTACTGACGCCTGGTGCACCCGCGGCGACGGCATCAGGGACGACATCGTGAGTGTGCCCGGGATTTCTCTACGGCGGCGGATGTTCGCTCTGCGCGGTCGTGGTTTTCGCTAAGCGTGCTACTGACGCCTGGTGCACCCGCGGCGACGGCATCAGGGACGACATCGTGAGTGTGCCCAAGATTTTTCAAGGGAGGTGGATGTTCGCTCTGCGCGGTCCTGGTTTTCGCTAAGCGTGCTACTGACGCCTGGTGCACCCGCGGCGACGGCATCAGGGACGACATCGTGAGTGTGCCCAAGATTTTTCAAGGGAGGTGGATGTTCGCTCTGCACGGTCCTGGTTTTCGCTAAGCGTGCTACTGACGCCTGGTGCACCCGAGGCGACGGCATCAGGCACGACATCGTGAGTGTGCCCAAGATTTTTCAAGGGAGGTGGATGTTCGCTCTGCGCGGTCGTGGTTTTCGCTAAGCGTGCTACTGACGCCTGGTGCACCCGCGGCGACGGCATCAGGGACGACATCGTGAGTGTGCCCGGGATTTCTCTACGGCGGCGGATGTTCGCTCTGCGCGGTCGTGGTTTTCGCTAAGCGTGCTACTGACGCCTGGTGCACCCGCGGCGACGACATCAGGGACGACATCGTGAGTGTGCCCGGGATTTCTCTACGGCGGCGGATGTTCGCTCTGCGCGGTCGTGGTTTTCGCTAAGCGTGCTACTGACGCCTGGTGCACCCGCGGCGACGGCATCAGGGACGACATCGTGAGTGTGCCCAAGATTTTTCAAGGGAGGTGGATGTTCGCTCTGCGCGGTCGTGGTTTTCGCTAAGCGTGCTACTGACGCCTGGTGCACCCGCGGCGACGGCATCAAGGACGACATCGTGAGTGTGCCCAAGATTTTTCAAAGGAGGTGGATGTTCGCTCTGCGCGGTCGTGGTTTTCGCTAAGCGTGCTACTGACGCCTGGTGCACCCGCGGCGACGGCATCAGGGGCGACATCGTGAGTGTGCCCAAGATTTTTCAAGGGAGGTGGATGTTCGCTCTGCGCGGTCGTGGTTTTCGCTAAGCGTGCTACTGACGCCTGGTGCACCCGCGGCGACGGCATCAGGGACGACATCGTGAGTGTGCCCAAGATTTTTCAAGGGAGGTGGATGTTCGCTCTGCGCGGTTGTGGTTTTCGCTAAGCGTGCTACTGACGCCTGGTGCACCCGAGGCGACGGCATCAGGGACGACATCGTGAGTGTGCCCATGATTTTTCAATGGAGGTGGATGTTCGCTCTGCGCGGTCGTGGTTTTCGCTAAGCGTGCTACTAACGCCTGGTGCACCCGCGGCGACGGCATCAGGGACGACATCGTGAGTGTGCCCAAGATTTTTCAAGGGAGGTGGATGTTCGCTCTGCGCGGTTGTGGTTTTCGCTAAGCGTGCTACTGACGCCTGGTGCACCCGCGGCGACGGCATCAGGGACGACATCGTGAGTGTGCCCGGGATTTTTCAAGGGAGGTGGATGTTCGCTCTGCGCGGTCCTGGTTTTCGCTAAGCGTGCTACTGACGCCTGGTGCACCCGCGGCGACGGCATCAAGGACGACATCGTGAGTGTGCCCAAGATTTTTCAAGGGAGGTTCATGTTCGCTCTGCGCGGTCGTGGTTTTCGCTAAGCGTGTTACTGACGCCTGGTGCACCCGCGGCGACGGTATCAAGGACGACATCGTGAGTGTGCCCGGGATTTTTCAAGGGAGGTGGATGTTCGCTCTGCGCGGTCGTGGTTTTCGCTAAGCGTGCTACTGACGCCTGGTACACCCGCGGCGACGGCATCAGGGACGACATCGCGAGTGTGCCCAAGATTTTTCAAGGGAGGCGGATGTTCGCTCCGCACGGTTGTGGTTTTCGCTAAGCGTGCTACTGACGCCTGGTGCACCCGCGGCGAGGGCATCAGGGACGACATCGCGAGTGTGCCCGGGATTTCTCTACGGCGGCGGATGTTCGGTCTGCGCGGTCGTGGTTTTCGCTAAGCGTGCTACTGACGCCTGGTGCACCCGCGGCGACGGCATCAGGGACGACATCGCGAGTGTGCCCAAGATTTTTCAAGGGACGCGGATGTTCGCTCCGCGCCGTCATGGTTTTCGCTAAGCGTGCTACTGACGCCTGGTGCACCCGCGGCGACGGCATCAGGGACGACATCGTGAGTGTGCCCGGGATTTCTCTACGGCGGCGGATGTTCGGTCTGCGCGGTCGTGGTTTTCGCTTAGCGTGCTACTGACGCCTGGTGCACCCGCGGCGACGGCATCAGGGACGACATCGTGAGTGCGCCCAAGATTTTTCAAGGGAGGTGGATGTTCGCTCTGCGCGGTTGTGGTTTTCGCTAAGCGTGCTACTGACGCCTGGTGCACCCGCGGCGACGGCATCAGGGACGACATCGTGAGTGTGCCCGGGATTTCTCTACGGCGGCGGATGTTCGGTCTGCGCGGTTGTGGTTTTCGCTAAGCGTGCTACTGACGCCTGGTGTACCCGCGGCGACGGCATCAGGGACGACATCGTCAGTGTGCCCAAGATTTTTCAAGGGAGGTGGATGTTCGCTCTGCGCGGTCGTGGTTTTCGCTAAGCGTGCTACTGACGCCTGGTGCACCCGCGGCGACGGCATCAGGGACGACATCGTGAGTGTGCCCAAGATTTTTCAAGGGAGGTGGATGTTCGCTCTGCGCGGTCGTGGTTTTCGCTAAGCGTGCTACTGACGCCTGGTGCACCCGCGGCGACGGCATCAGGGACGACATCGTCAGTGTGCATGGGATTTCTCTACGGCGGCGGATGTTCGGTCTGCGCGGTTGTGGTTTTCGCTAAGCGTGCTACTGACGCCTGGTGCACCCGCGGCGACGGCATCAGGGACGACATCGTGAGTGTGCCCGGGATTTCTCTACGGCGGCGGATGTTCGGTCTGCGCGGTTGTGGTTTTCGCTAAGCGTGCTACCGACGCCTGGTGCACCCGCGGCGACGGCATCAGGGACGACATCGTGAGTGTGCCCGGGATTTCTCTACGGCGGCGGATGTTCGGTCTGCCCGGTTGTGGTTTTCGCTAAGCGTGCTACTGACGCCTGGTGCATCCGCGGCGACGGCATCAGGGACGACATCGTGAGTGTGCCCAAGATTTTTCAAGGGAGGTGGATGTTCGCTCTGCGCGGTCGTGGATTTCGCTAAGCGTGCTACTGACGCCTGGTGCACCCGCGGCGACGGCATCAGGGACGACATCGTGAGTGTGCCCGGGATTTCTCTATGGCGGCGGATGTTCGCTCTGCGCGGTCGTGGTTTTCGCTAAGCGTGCTACTGACGCCTGGTGCACCCGCGGCGACGGCATCAGGGACGACATCGTGAGTGTGCCCAAGATTTTTCAAGGGAGGTGGATGTTCGCTCTGCGCGGTCGTGGTTTTCGCTAAGCGTGCTACTGACGCCTGGTGCAACCGCGGCGACGGCATCAGGGACGACATCGTGAGTGTGCCCGGGATTTCTCTACGGCGGCGGATGTTCGCTCTGCGCGGTCGTGGTTTTCGCTAAGCGTGCTACTGACGCCTGGTGCACCCGCGGCGACGGCATCAGGGACGACATCGTGAGTGTGCCCAAGATTTTTCAAGGGAGGTGGATGTTCGCTCTGCGCGGTCCTGGTTTTCGCTAAGCGTGCTACTGACGCCTGGTGCACCCGCGGCGACGGCATCAGGGACGACATCGTGAGTGTGCCCGGGATTTCTCTACGGCGGCGGATGTTCGCTCTGCGCGGTCGTGGTTTTCGCTAAGCGTGCTACTGACGCCTGGTGCACCCGCGGCGACGGCATCATGGACGACATCGTGAGTGTGCCCAAGATTTTTCAAGGGAGGTGGATGTTCGCTCTGCGCGGTCCTGGTTTTCGCTAAGCGTGCTACTGACGCCTGGTGCACCCGCGGCGACGGCATCAGGCACGACATCGTGAGTGTGCCCAAGATTTTTCAAGGGAGGTGGATGTTCGCTCTGCGCGGTCGTGGTTTTCGCTAAGCGTGCTACTGACGCCTGGTGCACCCGCGGCGACGGCATTAGGGACGACATCGTGAGTGTGCCCGGGATTTCTCTACGGCGGCGGATGTTCGCTCTGCGCGGTCGTGGTTTTCGCTAAGCGTGCTACTGACGCCTGGTGCACCCGCGGCGACGGCATCAGGGACGACATCGTGAGTGTGCCCGGGATTTCTCTACGGCGGCGGATGTTCGCTCTGCGCGGTCGTGGTTTTCGCTAAGCATGCTACTGACGCCTGGTGCACCCGCGGCGACGGCATTAGGGACGACATCGTGAGTGTGCCCAAGATTTTGCAAGGGAGGTGGATGTTCGCTCTGCGCGGTCCTGGTTTTCGCTCAGCGTGCTACTGACGCCTAATGCACCCGCGGCGACGGCATCAGGCACGACATTGTGAGTGTGCCCAAGATTTTTCAAGGGAGGTGGATGTTCGCTCTGCGCGGTCGTGGTTTTCGCTAAGTGTGCTACTGACGCCTGGTGCACCCGCGGCGACGGCATCAGGGACGACATCGTGAGTGTGCCCGGGATTTCTCTACGGCGGCGGATGTTCGCTCTGCGCGGTCGTGGTTTTCGCTAAGCGTGCTACTGACGCCTGGTGCACCCGCGGCGACGGCGTCAGGGACGACATCGTGAGTGTGCCCAAGATTTTTCAAGGGAGGTGGATGTTCGCTCTGCGCAGTCCTGGTTTTCGCTAAGCGTGCTACTGACGCCTGGTGCACCCGCGGCGACGGCATCAAGGACCACATCGTGAGTGTGCCCGGCATTTCTCTGCGGCGGCGGATGTTCGCTCTGCGTGGTCGTGGTTTTCGCTAAGCGTGCTACTGACGCCTGGTGCACCCGCGGCGACGGCATCAGGGACGACATCGTGAGTGTGCCCGGGATTTCTCTGCGGCGGCGGATGTTCGCTCTGCGCGGTCGTGGTTTTCGCTAAGCGTGCTACTGACGCCTGGTGCACCCGCGGCGACGGCATCAGGGACGACATCGTGAGTGTGCTCAAGATTTTTCAAGGGAGGTGGATGTTCGCTCTGCATGGTCCTGGGTTTCGCTAAGCGTGCTACTGACGCCTGGTGCACCCGAGGCGACGGCATCAGGCACGACATCGTGAGTGTGCCCAAGATTTTTCAAGGGAGGTGGATGTTCGCTCTGCGCGGTCGTGGTTTTCGCTAAGCGTGCTACTGACGCCTGGTGCACCCGCGGCGACGGCATCAGGGACGACATCGTGAGTGTGCCCGGGATTTCTCTACGGCGGCGGATGTTCGCTCTGCGCGGTCGTGGTTTTCGCTAAGCGTGCTACTGACGCCTGGTGCACCCGCGGCGACGGCATCAGGGACGACATCGTGAGTGTGCCCGGGATTTCTCTACGGCGGCGGATGTTCGCTCTGCGCGGTCGTGGTTTTCGCTAAGCGTGCTACTGACGCCTGGTGCACCCGCGGCGACGGCATCAGGGACGACATCGTGAGTGTGCCCAAGATTTTTCAAGGGAGGTGGATGTTCGCTCTGCGCGGTCCTGGTTTTCGCTAAGCGTGCTACTGACGCCTGGTGCAACCGCGGCGACGGCATCAGGGACGACATCGCGCGTGTGCCCAAGATTTTTCAAGGGATGTGGATGTTCGCTCCGCACGGTTGTGGTTTTCGCTAAGCGTGCTACTGACGCCTGGTGCACCCGCGGCGACGGCATCAGGGACGACATCGCGAGTGTGCCCAAGATTTTTCAAGGGACGCGGATGTTCGCTCCGCGCCGTCATGGTTTTCGCTAAGTGTGCTACTGACGCCTGGTGCACCCGCGGCGACGGCATCAGGGACGACATCGTGAGTGTGCCCGGGATTTCTCTACGGCGGCGGATGTTCCGTCTGCGCGGTCGTGGTTTTCGCTAAGCGTGCTACTGACGCCTGGTGCACCCGCGGCGACGGCATCAGGGACGACATCGCGAGTGTGCCCAAGATTTTTCAAGGGACGCGGATGTTCGCTCCGCGCCGTCATGGTTTTCGCTAAGCGTGCTACTGACGCCTGGTGCACCCGCGGCGACGGCATCAGGGACGACATCGTGAGTGTGCCCGGGATTTCTCTACGGCGGCGGATGTTCCGTCTGCGCGGTCGTGGTTTTCGCTAAGCGTGCTACTGACGCCTGGTGCACCCGCGGCGACGGCATCAGGGACGACATCGTGAGTGCGCCCAAGATTTTTCAAGGGAGGTGGATGTTCGCTCTGCGCGGTCGTGGTTTTCGCTAAGCGTGCTACTGACGCCTGGTGCACCCGCGGCGACGGCATCAAGGACGACATCGTGAGTGTGCCCAAGATTTTTCAAAGGAGGTGGATGTTCGCTCTGCGCGGTCGTGGTTTTCGCTAAGCGTGCTACTGACGCATGGTGCACCCGCGGCGACGGCATCAGGGGCGACATCGTGAGTGTGCCCAAGATTTTTCAAGGGAGGTGGATGTTCGCTCTGCGCGGTCGTGGTTTTCGCTAAGCGTGCTACTGACGCCTGGTGCACCTGCGGCGACGGCATCAGGGACGACATCGTGAGTGTGCCTAAGATTTTTCAAGGGAGGTGGATGTTCGCTCTGCGCGGTTGTGGTTTTCGCTAAGCGTGCTACTGACGCCTGGTGCACCCGAGGCGACGGCATCAGGGACGACATCGTGAGTGTGCCCATGATTTTTCAATGGAGGTGGATGTTCGCTCTGCGCGGTCGTGGTTTTCGCTAAGCGTGCTACTGACGCCTGGTGCACCCGCGGCGACGGCATCAGGGACGACATCGTGAGTGTGCCCAAGATTTTTCAAGGGAGGTGGATGTTCGCTCTGCGCGGTTGTGGTTTTCGCTAAGCGTGCTACTGATGCCTGGTGCACCCGCGGCGACGGCATCAGGGACGACATCGTGAGTGTGCCCGGGATTTTTCAAGGGAGGTGGATGTTCGCTCTGCGCGGTCGTGGTTTTCGCTAAGCGTGCTACTGACGCCTGGTGCACCCGCGGCGACGGCATCAGGGACGACATCGTGAGTGTGCCCAAGATTTTTCAAGGGAGGTGGATGTTCGCTCTGCGCGGTCGTGGTTTTCGCTAAGCGTGCTACTGACGCCTGGTGCACCCGCGGCGACGGCATCAGGGACGACATCGTGAGTGTGCCCAAGATTTTTCAAGGGAGGTGGATGTTCGCTCTGCGCGGTCGTGGTTTTCGCTAAGCGTGCTACTGACGCCTGGTGCACCCGCGGCGACGGCATCAGGGACGACATCGTGAGTGTGCCCGGGATTTTTTAAGGGAGGTGGATGTTCGCTCTGCGCGGTCCTGGTTTTCGCTAAGCGTGCTACTGACGCCTGGTGCACCCGCGGCGACGGCATCAGGGACGACATCGCGAGTGTGCCCAAGATTTTTCAAGGGACGCGGATGTTCGCTCCGCGCCGTCATGGTTTTCGCTAAGTGTGCTACTGACGCCTGGTGCACCCGCGGCGACGGCATCAGGGACGACATCGTGAGTGTGCCCGGGATTTCTCTACGGCGGCGGATGTTCGCTCTACGCGCTCGTGGTTTTCGCTACGCGTGCCACTGACGCCTGGTGCACCCGCGGCGACGGCATCAGGGACGACATCGTGAGTGTGCCCAAGATTTTTCAAGGGAGGTGGATGTTCGCTCTGCGCGGTCGTGGTTTTCGCTAAGCGTGCTACTGACGCCTGGTGCACCCGCGGCGACGGCATCAGGGACGACATCGTGAGTGTGCCCGGGATTTTTTAAGGGAGGTGGATGTTCGCTCTGCGCGGTCCTGGTTTTCGCTAAGCGTGCTACTGACGCCTGGTGCACCCGCGGCGACGGCATCAGGGACGACATCGCGAGTGTGCCCAAGATTTTTCAAGGGACGCGGATGTTCGCTCCGCGCCGTCATGGTTTTCGCTAAGCGTGCTACTGACGCCTGGTGCACCCGCGGCGACGGCATCAGGGACGACATCGTGAGTGTGCCCGGGATTTCTCTACGGCGGCGGATGTTCGCTCTACGCGCTCGTGGTTTTCGCTACGCGTGCCACTGACGCCTGGTGCACCCGCGGCGACGGCATCAGGGACGACATCGTGAGTGTGCCCAAGATTTTTCAAGGGAGGTGGATGTTCGCTCTGCGCGGTCGTGGTTTTCGCTAAGCGTGCTACTGACGCCTGGTGCACCCGCGGCGACGGCATCAAGGACGACATCGTGAGTGTGCCCAAGATTTTTCAAAGGAGGTGGATGTTCGCTCTGCGCGGTCGTGGTTTTCGCTAAGCGTGCTACTGACGCCTGGTGCACCCGCGGCGACGGCATCAGGGACGACATCGTGAGTGTGCCTGGGATTTCTCTACGGCGGCGGATGTTCGCTCTGCGCGGTCGTGGTTTTCGCTAAGCGTGCTACTGACGCTTGGTGCACCCGCGGCGACGGCATCAAGGACGACATCGTGAGTGTGCCCAAGATTTTTCAAGGGAGGTGGATGTTCGCTCTGCGCGGTCGTGGTTTTCGCTAAGCGTGCTACTGACGCCTGGTGCACCCGCGGCGACGGCATCAGGGACGACATCGTGAGTGTGCCCGGGATTTCTCTACGGCGGCGGATGTTCGCTCTGCGCGGTCGTGGTTTTCGCTAAGCGTGCTACTGACGCCTGGTGCACCCGCGGCGACGGCATCAGGGACGACATCGTGAGTGTGCCCAAGATTTTTCAAGGGAGGTGGATGTTCGCTCTGCGCGGTTGTGGTTTTCGCTTAAGCGTGCTACTGACGCCTGGTGCACCCGCGGCGACGGCATCAGGGACGACATCGTGAGTGTGCCCAAGATTTTTCAAGGGAGGTGGATGTTCGCTCTGCGCGGTTGTGGTTTTCGCTAAGCGTGCTACTGACGCCTGGTGCACCCGCAGCGACGGCATCAGGGACGACATCGTGAGTGTGCCCAAGATTTTTCAAGGGAGGTGGATGTTCGCTCTGCGCGGTCGTGGTTTTCGCTAAGCGTGCTTCTGACGCCTGGTGCACCCGCGGCGACGGCATCAGGGACGACTTCGTGAGTGTGCCCGGGATTTTTCAATGGAGGTGGATGTTCGTTCTGCGCGGTCCTGGTTTTCGCTAAGCGTGCTACTGACGCCTGGTGCACCCGCGGCGACGGCATCAGGGACGACATCGTGAGTGTGCCCGGGATTTCTCTACGACGGCGGATGTTCGCTCTGCGCGGTCGTGGTTTTCGCTAAGCGTGCTACTGACGCCTGGTGCACCCGCGGCGACGGCATCAGGGACGACATCGTGAGTGTGCCCAATATTTTTCAAGGGAGGTGGATGTTCGCTCTGCGCGGTCCTGGTTTTCGCTAAGCGTGCTACTGACGCCTGGTGCACCCGCGGCGACGGCATCAGGAACGACATCGTGAGTGTGCCCAAGATTTTTCAAGGGAGGTGGATGTTCGCTCTGCGCGGTCCTGGTTTTCGCTAAGCGTGCTACTGACGCCTAATGCACCCGCGGCGACGGCATCAGGCACGACATCGTGAGTGTGCCCAAGATTTTTCAAGGGAGGTGGATGTTCGCTCTGCGCGGTCGTGGTTTTCGCTAAGCGTGCTACTGACGCCTGGTGCACCCGCGGCGACGGCATCAGGGACTACATCGCGCGTGTGCCCAAGATTTTTCAAGGGATGTGGATGTTCGCTCAGCACGGTTGTGGTTTTCGCTAAGCGTGCTACTGACGCCTGGTGCACCCGCGGCGACGGCATCAGGGACGACATCGCGAGTGTGCCCGGGATTTCTCTACGGCGACGGATGTTCGGTCTGCGCGGTCGTGGTTTTCGCTAAGCGTGCTACTGACGCCTGGTGCACCCGCGGCGACGGCATCAGGGACGACATCGCGAGTGTGCCCAAGATTTTTCAAGGGACGCGGATGTTCGCTCCGCGCCGTCATGGTTTTCGCTAAGCGTGCTACTGACGCCTGGTGCACCCGCGGCGACGGCATTAGGGACGACATCGTGAGTGTGCCCAAGATTTTTCAAGGGAGGTGGATGTTCGCTCTGCGCGGTCCTGGTTTTCGCTAAGCGTGCTACTGACGCCTAATGCACCCGCGGCGACGGCATCAGGCACGACATCGTGAGTGTGCCCAAGATTTTTCAAGGGAGGTGGATGTTCGCTCTGCGCGGTCGTGGTTTTCGCTAAGCGTGCTACTGACGCCTGGTGCACCCGCGGCGACGGCATTAGGGACGACATCGTGAGTGTGCCCGGGATTTCTCTACGGCGGCGGATGTTCGCTCTGCGCGGTCGTGGTTTTCGCTAAGCGTGCTACTGACGCCTGGTGCACCCGCGGCGACGGCATCAGGGACGAAATCGTGAGTGTGCCCGGGATTTCTCTACGGCGGCGGATGTTCGCTCTGCGCGGTCGTGGTTTTCGCTAAGCATGCTACTGACGCCTGGTGCACCCGCGGCGACGGCATTAGGGACGACATCGTGAGTGTGCCCAAGATTTTGCAAGGGAGGTGGATGTTCGCTCTGCGCGGTCCTGGTTTTCGCTCAGCGTGCTACTGACGCCAAATGCACCCGCGGCGACGGCATCAGGCACGACATTGTGAGTGTGCCCAAGATTTTTCAAGGGAGGTGGATGTTCGCTCTGCGCGGTCGTGGTTTTCGCTAAGTGTGCTACTGACGCCTGGTGCACCCGCGGCGACGGCATCAGGGACGACATCGTGAGTGTGCCCGGGATTTCTCTACGGCGGCGGATGTTCGCTCTGCGCGGTCGTGGTTTTCGCTAAGCGTGCTACTGACGCCTGGTGCACCCGCGGCGACGGCATCAGGGACGACATCGTGAGTGTGCCCAAGATTTTTCAAGGGAGGTGGATGTTCGCTCTGCGCGGTCCTGGTTTTCGCTAAGCGTGCTACTGACGCCTGGTGCACCCGCGGCGACGGCATCAAGGACCACATCGTGAGTGTGCCCGGGATTTCTCTGCGGCGGCGGATGTTCGCTCTGCGCGGTCGTGGTTTTCGCTAAGCGTGCTACTGACGCCTGGTGCACCCGCGGCGACGGCATCAGGGACGACATCGTGAGTGTGCCCGGGATTTCTCTGCGGCGGCGGATGTTCGCTCTGCGCGGTCGTGGTTTTCGCTAAGCGTGCTACTGACGCCTGGTGCACCCGCTGCGACGGCATCAGGGACGACATCGTGAGTGTGCTCAAGATTTTTCAAGGGAGGTGGATGTTCGCTCTGCACGGTCCTGGGTTTCGCTAAGCGTGCTACTGACGCCTGGTGCACCCGAGGCGACGGCATCAGGCACGACATCGTGAGTGTGCCCAAGATTTTTCAAGGGAGGTGGATGTTCGCTCTGCGCGGTCGTGGTTTTCGCTAAGCGTGCTACTGACGCCTGGTGCACCCGCGGCGACGGCATCAGGGACGACATCGTGAGTGTGCCCGGGATTTCTCTACGGCGGCGGATGTTCGCTCTGCGCGGTCGTGGTTTTCGCTAAGCGTGCTACTGACGCCTGGTGCACCCGCGGCGACGGCATCAGGGACGACATCGTGAGTGTGCCCAAGATTTTTCAAGGGAGGTGGATGTTCGCTCTGCGCGGTCCTGGTTTTCGCTAAGCGTGCTACTGACGCCTGGTGCAACCGCGGCGACGGCATCAGGGACGACATCGCGCGTGTGCCCAAGATTTTTCAAGGGATGTGGATGTTCGCTCCGCACGGTTGTGGTTTTCGCTAAGCGTGCTACTGACGCCTGGTGCACCCGCGGCGACGGCATCAGGGACGACATCGCGAGTGTGCCCAAGATTTTTCAAGGGACGCGGATGTTCGCTCCGCGCCGTCATGGTTTTCGCTAAGTGTGCTACTGACGCCTGGTGCACCCGCGGCGACGGCATCAGGGACGACATCGTGAGTGTGCCCGGGATTTCTCTACGGCGGCGGATGTTCCGTCTGCGCGGTCGTGGTTTTCGCTAAGCGTGCTACTGACGCCTGGTGCACCCGCGGCGACGGCATCAGGGACGACATCGCGAGTGTGCCCAAGATTTTTCAAGGGACGCGGATGTTCGCTCCGCGCCGTCATGGTTTTCGCTAAGCGTGCTACTGACGCCTGGTGCACCCGCGGCGACGGCATCAGGGACGACATCGTGAGTGTGCCCGGGATTTCTCTACGGCGGCGGATGTTCCGTCTGCGCGGTCGTGGTTTTCGCTAAGCGTGCTACTGACGCCTGGTGCACCCGCGGCGACGGCATCAAGGACCACATCGTGAGTGTGCCCGGGATTTCTCTGCGGCGGCGGATGTTCGCTCTGCGCGGTCGTGGTTTTCGCTAAGCGTGCTACTGACGCCTGGTGCACCCGCGGCGACGGCATCAGGGACGACATCGTGAGTGTGCCCGGGATTTCTCTGCGGCGGCGGATGTTCGCTCTGCGCGGTCGTGGTTTTCGCTAAGCGTGCTACTGACGCCTGGTGCACCCGCTGCGACGGCATCAGGGACGACATCGTGAGTGTGCTCAAGATTTTTCAAGGGAGGTGGATGTTCGCTCTGCACGGTCCTGGGTTTCGCTAAGCGTGCTACTGACGCCTGGTGCACCCGAGGCGACGGCATCAGGCACGACATCGTGAGTGTGCCCAAGATTTTTCAAGGGAGGTGGATGTTCGCTCTGCGCGGTCGTGGTTTTCGCTAAGCGTGCTACTGACGCCTGGTGCACCCGCGGCGACGGCATCAGGGACGACATCGTGAGTGTGCCCGGGATTTCTCTACGGCGGCGGATGTTCGCTCTGCGCGGTCGTGGTTTTCGCTAAGCGTGCTACTGACGCCTGGTGCACCCGCGGCGACGGCATCAGGGACGACATCGTGAGTGTGCCCAAGATTTTTCAAGGGAGGTGGATGTTCGCTCTGCGCGGTCCTGGTTTTCGCTAAGCGTGCTACTGACGCCTGGTGCAACCGCGGCGACGGCATCAGGGACGACATCGCGCGTGTGCCCAAGATTTTTCAAGGGATGTGGATGTTCGCTCCGCACGGTTGTGGTTTTCGCTAAGCGTGCTACTGACGCCTGGTGCACCCGCGGCGACGGCATCAGGGACGACATCGCGAGTGTGCCCAAGATTTTTCAAGGGACGCGGATGTTCGCTCCGCGCCGTCATGGTTTTCGCTAAGTGTGCTACTGACGCCTGGTGCACCCGCGGCGACGGCATCAGGGACGACATCGTGAGTGTGCCCGGGATTTCTCTACGGCGGCGGATGTTCCGTCTGCGCGGTCGTGGTTTTCGCTAAGCGTGCTACTGACGCCTGGTGCACCCGCGGCGACGGCATCAGGGACGACATCGCGAGTGTGCCCAAGATTTTTCAAGGGACGCGGATGTTCGCTCCGCGCCGTCATGGTTTTCGCTAAGCGTGCTACTGACGCCTGGTGCACCCGCGGCGACGGCATCAGGGACGACATCGTGAGTGTGCCCGGGATTTCTCTACGGCGGCGGATGTTCCGTCTGCGCGGTCGTGGTTTTCGCTAAGCGTGCTACTGACGCCTGGTGCACCCGCGGCGACGGCATCAAGGACCACATCGTGAGTGTGCCCGGGATTTCTCTGCGGCGGCGGATGTTCGCTCTGCGCGGTCGTGGTTTTCGCTAAGCGTGCTACTGACGCCTGGTGCACCCGCGGCGACGGCATCAGGGACGACATCGTGAGTGTGCCCGGGATTTCTCTGCGGCGGCGGATGTTCGCTCTGCGCGGTCGTGGTTTTCGCTAAGCGTGCTACTGACGCCTGGTGCACCCGCTGCGACGGCATCAGGGACGACATCGTGAGTGTGCTCAAGATTTTTCAAGGGAGGTGGATGTTCGCTCTGCACGGTCCTGGGTTTCGCTAAGCGTGCTACTGACGCCTGGTGCACCCGAGGCGACGGCATCAGGCACGACATCGTGAGTGTGCCCAAGATTTTTCAAGGGAGGTGGATGTTCGCTCTGCGCGGTCGTGGTTTTCGCTAAGCGTGCTACTGACGCCTGGTGCACCCGCGGCGACGGCATCAGGGACGACATCGTGAGTGTGCCCGGGATTTCTCTACGGCGGCGGATGTTCGCTCTGCGCGGTCGTGGTTTTCGCTAAGCGTGCTACTGACGCCTGGTGCACCCGCGGCGACGGCATCAGGGACGACATCGTGAGTGTGCCCAAGATTTTTCAAGGGAGGTGGATGTTCGCTCTGCGCGGTCCTGGTTTTCGCTAAGCGTGCTACTGACGCCTGGTGCAACCGCGGCGACGGCATCAGGGACGACATCGCGCGTGTGCCCAAGATTTTTCAAGGGATGTGGATGTTCGCTCCGCACGGTTGTGGTTTTCGCTAAGCGTGCTACTGACGCCTGGTGCACCCGCGGCGACGGCATCAGGGACGACATCGCGAGTGTGCCCAAGATTTTTCAAGGGACGCGGATGTTCGCTCCGCGCCGTCATGGTTTTCGCTAAGTGTGCTACTGACGCCTGGTGCACCCGCGGCGACGGCATCAGGGACGACATCGTGAGTGTGCCCGGGATTTCTCTACGGCGGCGGATGTTCCGTCTGCGCGGTCGTGGTTTTCGCTAAGCGTGCTACTGACGCCTGGTGCACCCGCGGCGACGGCATCAGGGACGACATCGCGAGTGTGCCCAAGATTTTTCAAGGGACGCGGATGTTCGCTCCGCGCCGTCATGGTTTTCGCTAAGCGTGCTACTGACGCCTGGTGCACCCGCGGCGACGGCATCAGGGACGACATCGTGAGTGTGCCCGGGATTTCTCTACGGCGGCGGATGTTCCGTCTGCGCGGTCGTGGTTTTCGCTAAGCGTGCTACTGACGCCTGGTGCACCCGCGGCGACGGCATCAGGGACGACATCGTGAGTGCGTCCAAGATTTTTCAAGGGAGGTGGATGTTCGCTCTGCGCGGTCGTGGTTTTCGCTAAGCGTGCTACTGACGCCTGGTGCACCCGCGGCGACGGCATCAAGGACGACATCGTGAGTGTGCCCAAGATTTTTCAAAGGAGGTGGATGTTCGCTCTGCGCGGTCGTGGTTTTCGCTAAGCGTGCTACTGACGCATGGTGCACCCGCGGCGACGGCATCAGGGGCGACATCGTGAGTGTGCCCAAGATTTTTCAAGGGAGGTGGATGTTCGCTCTGCGCGGTCGTGGTTTTCGCAAAGCGTGCTACTGACGCCTGGTGCACCTGCGGCGACGGCATCAGGGACGACATCGTGAGTGTGCCCAAGATTTTTCAAGGGAGGTGGATGTTCGCTCTGCGCGGTTGTGGTTTTCGCTAAGCGTGCTACTGACGCCTGGTGCACCCGAGGCGACGGCATCAGGGACGACATCGTGAGTGTGCCCATGATTTTTCAATGGAGGTGGATGTTCGCTCTGCGCGGTCGTGGTTTTCGCTAAGCGTGCTACTGACGCCTGGTGCACCCGCGGCGACGGCATCAGGGACGACATCGCGCGTGTGCCCAAGATTTTTCAAGGGATGTGGATGTTCGCTCAGCACGGTTGTGGTTTTCGCTAAGCGTGCTACTGACGCCTGGTGCACCCGCGGCGACGGCATCAGGGACGACATCGCGAGTGTGCCCGGGATTTCTCTACGGCGGCGGATGTTCGGTCTGCGCGGTCGTGGTTTTCGCTAAGCGTGCTACTGACGCCTGGTGCACCCGCGGCGACGGCATCAGGGACGACATCGCGAGTGTGCCCAAGATTTTTCAAGGGACGCGGATGTTCGCTCCGCGCCGTCATGGTTTTCGCTAAGCGTGCTACTGACGCCTGGTGCACCCGCGGCGACGGCATCAGGCACGACATCGTGAGTGTGCCCAAGATTTTTCAAGGGAGGTGGATGTTCGCTCTGCGCGGTCGTGGTTTTCGCTAAGCGTGCTACTGACGCCTGGTGCACCCGCGGCGACGGCATTAGGGACGACATCGTGAGTGTGCCCGGGATTTCTCTACGGCGGCGGATGTTCGCTCTGCGCGGTCGTGGTTTTCGCTAAGCGTGCTACTGACGCCTGGTGCACCCGCGGCGACGGCATCAGGGACGAAATCGTGAGTGTGCCCGGGATTTCTCTACGGCGGCGGATGTTCGCTCTGCGCGGTCGTGGTTTTCGCTAAGCATGCTACTGACGCCTGGTGCACCCGCGGCGACGGCATTAGGGACGACATCGTGAGTGTGCCCAAGATTTTGCAAGGGAGGTGGATGTTCGCTCTGCGCGGTCCTGGATTTCGCTCAGCGTGCTACTGACGCCTAATGCACCCGCGGCGACGGCATCAGGCACGACATTGTGAGTGTGCCCAAGATTTTTCAAGGGAGGTGGATGTTCGCTCTGCGCGGTCGTGGTTTTCGCTAAGTGTGCTACTGACGCCTGGTGCACCCGCGGCGACGGCATCAGGGACGACATCGTGAGTGTGCCCGGGATTTCTCTACGGCGGCGGATGTTCGCTCTGCGCGGTCGTGGTTTTCGCTAAGCGTGCTACTGACGCCTGGTGCACCCGCGGCGACGGCATCAGGGACGACATCGTGAGTGTGCCCAAGATTTTTCAAGGGAGGTGGATGTTAGCTCTGCGCGGTCCTGGTTTTCGCTAAGCGTGCTACTGACGCCTGGTGCACCCGCGGCGACGGCATCAAGGACCACATCGTGAGTGTGCCCGGGATTTCTCTGCGGCGGCGGATGTTCGCTCTGCGCGGTCGTGGTTTTCGCTAAGCGTGCTACTGACGCCTGGTGCACCCGCGGCGACGGCATCAGGGACGACATCGTGAGTGTGCCCGGGATTTCTCTGCGGCGGCGGATGTTCGCTCTGCGCGGTCGTGGTTTTCGCTAAGCGTGCTACTGACGCCTGGTGCACCCGCGGCGACGGCATCAGGGACGACATCGTGAGTGTGCTCAAGATTTTTCAAGGGAGGTGGATGTTCGCTCTGCACGGTCCTGGGTTTCGCTAAGCGTGCTACTGACGCCTGGTGCACCCGAGGCGACGGCATCAGGCACGACATCGTGAGTGTGCCCAAGATTTTTCAAGGGAGGTGGATGTTCGCTCTGCGCGGTCGTGGTTTTCGCTAAGCGTGCTACTGACGCCTGGTGCACCCGCGGCGACGGCATCAGGGACGACATCGTGAGTGTGCCCGGGATTCCTCTACGGCGGCGGATGTTCGCTCTGCGCGGTCGTGGTTTTCGCTAAGCGTGCTACTGACGCCTGGTGCACCCGCGGCGACGGCATCAGGGACGACATCGTGAGTGTGCCCGGGATTTCTCTACGGCGGCGGATGTTCGCTCTGCGCGGTCGTGGTTTTCGCTAAGCGTGCTACTGACGCCTGGTGCACCCGCGGCGACGGCATCAGGGACGACATCGTGAGTGTGCCCAAGATTTTTCAAGGGAGGTGGATGTTCGCTCTGCGCGGTCCTGGTTTTCGCTAAGCGTGCTACTGACGCCTGGTGCAACCGCGGCGACGGCATCAGGGACGACATCGCGCGTGTGCCCAAGATTTTTCAAGGGTTGTGGATGTTCGCTCCGCACGGTTGTGGTTTTCGCTAAGCGTGCTACTGACGCCTGGTGCACCCGCGGCGACGGCATCAGGGACGACATCGCGAGTGTGCCCAAGATTTTTCAAGGGACGCGGATGTTCGCTCCGCGCCGTCATGGTTTTCGCTAAGTGTGCTACTGACGCCTGGTGCACCCGCGGCGACGGCATCAGGGACGACATCGTGAGTGTGCCCGGGATTTCTCTACGGCGGCGGATGTTCCGTCTGCGCGGTCGTGGTTTTCGCTAAGCGTGCTACTGACGCCTGGTGCACCCGCGGCGACGGCATCAGGGACGACATCGCGAGTGTGCCCAAGATTTTTCAAGGGACGCGGATGTTCGCTCCGCGCCGTCATGGTTTTCGCTAAGCGTGCTACTGACGCCTGGTGCACCCGCGGCGACGGCATCAGGGACGACATCGTGAGTGTGCCCGGGATTTCTCTACGGCGGCGGATGTTCCGTCTGCGCGGTCGTGGTTTTCGCTAAGCGTGCTACTGACGCCTGGTGCACCCGCGGCGACGGCATCAGGGACGACATCGTGAGTGCGCCCAAGATTTTTCAAGGGAGGTGGATGTTCGCTCTGCGCGGTCGTGGTTTTCGCTAAGCGTGCTACTGACGCCTGGTGCACCCGCGGTGACGGCATCAAGGACGACATCGTGAGTGTGCCCAAGATTTTTCAAAGGAGGTGGATGTTCGCTCTGCGCGGTCGTGGTTTTCGCTAAGCGTGCTACTGACGCATGGTGCACCCGCGGCGACGGCATCAGGGGCGACATCGTGAGTGTGCCCAAGATTTTTCAAGGGAGGTGGATGTTCGCTCTGCGCGGTCGTGGTTTTCGCTAAGCGTGCTACTGACGCCTGGTGCACCTGCGGCGACGGCATCAGGGACGACATCGTGAGTGTGCCCAAGATTTTTCAAGGGAGGTGGATGTTCGCTCTGCGCGGTTGTGGTTTTCGCTAAGCGTGCTACTGACGCCTGGTGCACCCGAGGCGACGGCATCAGGGACGACATCGTGAGTGTGCCCATGATTTTTCAATGGAGGTGGATGTTCGCTCTGCGCGGTCGTGGTTTTCGCTAAGCGTGCTACTGACGCCTGGTGCACCCGCGGCGACGGCATCAGGGACGACATCGTGAGTGTGCCCAAGATTTTTCAAGGGAGGTGGATGTTCGCTCTGCGCGGTTGTGGTTTTCGCTAAGCGTGCTACTGATGCCTGGTGCACCCGCGGCGACGGCATCAGGGACGACATCGTGAGTGTGCCCGGGATTTTTCAAGGGAGGTGGATGTTCGCTCTGCGCGGTCGTGGTTTTCGCTAAGCGTGCTACTGACGCCTGGTGCACCCGCGGCGACGGCATCAGGGACGACATCGTGAGTGTGCCCAAGATTTTTCAAGGGAGGTGGATGTTCGCTCTGCGCGGTCGTGGTTTTCGCTAAGCGTGCTACTGACGCCTGGTGCACCCGCGGCGACGGCATCAGGGACGACATCGTGAGTGTGCCCAAGATTTTTCAAGGGAGGTGGATGTTCGCTCTGCGCGGTCGTGGTTTTCGCTAAGCGTGCTACTGACGCCTGGTGCACCCGCGGCGACGGCATCAGGGACGACATCGTGAGTGTGCCCGGGATTTTTTAAGGGAGGTGGATGTTCGCTCTGCGCGGTCCTGGTTTTCGCTAAGCGTGCTACTGACGCCTGGTGCACCCGCGGCGACGGCATCAGGGACGACATCGCGAGTGTGCCCAAGATTTTTCAAGGGACGCGGATGTTCGCTCCGCGCCGTCATGGTTTTCGCTAAGTGTGCTACTGACGCCTGGTGCACCCGCGGCGACAGCATCAGGGACGACATCGTGAGTGTGCCCGGGATTTCTCTACGGCGGCGGATGTTCGCTCTACGCGCTCGTGGTTTTCGCTACGCGTGCCACTGACGCCTGGTGCACCCGCGGCGACGGCATCAGGGACGACATCGTGAGTGTGCCCAAGATTTTTCAAGGGAGGTGGATGTTCGCTCTGCGCGGTCGTGGTTTTCGCTAAGCGTGCTACTGACGCCTGTTGCACCCGCGGCGACGGCATCAAGGACGACATCGTGAGTGTGCCCAAGATTTTTCAAAGGAGGTGGATGTTCGCTCTGCGCGGTCGTGGTTTTCGCTAAGCGTGCTACTGACGCCTGGTGCACCCGCGGCGACGGCATCAGGGACGACATCGTGAGTGTGCCTGGGATTTCTCTACGGCGGCGGATGTTCGCTCTGCGCGGTCGTGGTTTTCGCTAAGCGTGCTACTGACGCTTGGTGCACCCGCGGCGACGGCATCAAGGACGACATCGTGAGTGTGCCCAAGATTTTTCAAGGGAGGTGGATGTTCGCTCTGCGCGGTCGTGGTTTTCGCTAAGCGTGCTACTGACGCCTGGTGCACCCGCGGCGACGGCATCAGGGACGACATCGTGAGTGTGCCCGGGATTTCTCTACGGCGGCGGATGTTCGCTCTGCGCGGTCGTGGTTTTCGCTAAGCGTGCTACTGACGCCTGGTGCACCCGCGGCGACGGCATCAGGGACGACATCGTGAGTGTGCCCAAGATTTTTCAAGGGAGGTGGATGTTCGCTCTGCGCGGTTGTGGTTTTAGCTTAAGCGTGCTACTGACGCCTGGTGCACCCGCGGCGACGGCATCAGGGACGACATCGTGAGTGTGCCCAAGATTTTTCAAGGGAGGTGGATGTTCGCTCTGCGCGGTTGTGGTTTTCGCCAAGCGTGCTACTGACGCCTGGTGCACCCGCGGCGACGGCATCAGGGACGACATCGTGAGTGTGCCCAAGATTTTTCAAGGGAGGTGGATGTTCGCTCTGCGCGGTCGTGGTTTTCGCTAAGCGTGCTTCTGACGCCTGGTGCACCCGCGGCGGCGGCATCAGGGACGACTTCGTGAGTGTGCCCGGGATTTTTCAATGGAGGTGGATGTTCGTTCTGCGCGGTCCTGGTTTTCGCTAAGCGTGCTACTGACGCCAAGTGCACCCGCGGCGACGGCATCAGGGACGACATCGTGAGTGTGCCCGGGATTTCTCTACGACGGCGGATGTTCGCTCTGCGCGGTCGTGGTTTTCGCTAAGCGTGCTACTGACGCCTGGTGCACCCGCGGCGACGGCATCAGGGACGACATCGTGAGTGTGCCCAATATTTTTCAAGGGAGGTGGATGTTCGCTCTGCGCGGTCCTGGTTTTCGCTAAGCGTGCTACTGACGCCTGGTGCACCCGCGGCGACGGCATCAGGGACGACATCGTGAGTGTGCCCAAGATTTTTCAAGGGAGGTGGATGTTCGCTCTGCGCGGTCCTGGTTTTCGCTAAGCGTGCTACTGACGCCTAATGCACCCGCGGCGACGGCATCAGGCACGACATCGTGAGTGTGCCCAAGATTTTTCAAGGGAGGTGGATGTTCGCTCTGCGCGGTCGTGGTTTTCGCTAAGCGTGCTACTGACGCCTGGTGCACCCGCGGCGACGGCATCAGGGACGACATCGCGCGTGTGCCCAAGATTTTTCAAGGGATGTGGATGTTCGCTCAGCACGGTTGTGGTTTTCGCTAAGCGTGCTACTGACGCCTGGTGCACCCGCGGCGACGGCATCAGGGACGACATCGCGAGTGTGCCCGGGATTTCTCTACGGCGGCGGATGTTCGGTCTGCGCGGTCGTGGTTTTCGCTAAGCGTGCTACTGACGCCTGGTGCACCCGCGGCGACGGCATCAGGGACGACATGGCGAGTGTGCCCAAGATTTTTCAAGGGACGCGGATGTTCGCTCCGCGCCGTCATGGTTTTCGCTAAGCGTGCTACTGACGCCTGGTGCACCCGCGGCGACGGCATCACGGACGACATCGTGAGTGTGCCCAAGATTTTTCAAGGGAGGTGGATGTTCGCTCTGCGCGGTCGTGGTTTTCGCTAAGCGTGCTACTGACGCCTGGTGCACCCGCGGCGACGGCATCAGGGACGACATCGTGAGAGTGCCCGGGATTTCTCTACGGCGGCGGATGTTCGCTCCGCGCGGTTGTGGTTTTCGCTAAGCGTGCTACTGACGCCTGGTGCACCCGCGGCGACGGCATCAGGGACGACATCGTCAGTGTGCCCAAGATTTTTCAAGGGAGGTGGATGATCGCTCTGCGCGGTTGTGGTTTTCGCTAAGCGTGCTACTGACGCCTGGTGCACCCGCGGCGACGGCATCAGGGACCACATCGTGAGAGTGCCCGGGATTTCTCTACGGCGGCGGATGTTCGCTCCGCGCGGTTGTGGTTTTCGCTAAGCGTGCTACTGACGCCTGGTGCACCCGCGGCGACGGCATCAGGGACCACATCGTGAGTGTGCCCGGGATTTCTCTACGGCGGCGGATGTTCGGTCTGCGCGGATGTGGTTTTCGCTAAGCGTGCTACTGACGCCTGGTGCACCCGCGGCGACGGCATCAGGGACGACATCGTCAGTGTGCCCAAGATTTTTCAAGGGAGGTGGATGTTCGCTCTGCGCGGTTGTGGTTTTCGCTAAGCGTGCTACTGACGCCTGGTGCACCCGCGGCGACGGCATCAGGGACCACATCGTGAGAGTGCCCGGGATTTCTCTACGGCGGCGGATGTTCGGTCTGCGCAGATGTGGTTTTCGCTAAGCGTGCTACTGACGCCTGGTGCACCCGCGGCGACGGCATCAGGGACCACATCGTGAGTGTGCCCGGGATTTCTCTACGGCGGCGGATGTTCGGTCTGCGCGGATGTGGTTTTCGCTAAGCGTGCTACTGACGCCTGGTGCACCCGCGGCGACGGCATCAGGGACGACATCGTCAGTGTGCCCAAGATTTTTCAAGGGAGGTGGATGTTCGCTCTGCGCGGTTGTGGTTTTCGCTAAGCGTGCTACTGACGCCTGGTGCACCCGCGGCGACGGCATCAGGGACCACATCGTGAGAGTGCCCGGGATTTCTCTACGGCGGCGGATGTTCGCTCCGCGCGGTTGTGGTTTTCGCTAAGCGTGCTACTGACGCCTGGTGCACCCGCGGCGACGGCATCAGGGACCACATCGTGAGAGTGCCCGGGATTTCTCTACGGCGGCGGATGTTCGGTCTGCGCAGATGTGGTTTTCGCTAAGCGTGCTACTGACGCCTGGTGCACCCGCGGCGACGGCATCAGGGACCACATCGTGAGTGTGCCCGGGATTTCTCTACGGCGGCGGATGTTCGGTCTGCGCGGATGTGGTTTTCGCTAAGCGTGCTACTGACGCCTGGTGCACCCGCGGCGACGGCATCAGGGACGACATCGTCAGTGTGCCCAAGATTTTTCAAGGGAGGTGGATGATCGCTCTGCGCGGTTGTGGTTTTCGCTAAGCGTGCTACTGACGCCTGGTGCACCCGCGGCGACGGCATCAGGGACCACATCGTGAGTGTGCCCGGGATTTCTCTACGGCGGCGGATGTTCGGTCTGCGCAGATGTGGTTTTCGCTAAGCGTGCTACTGACGCCTAGTGCACCCGCGGCGACGGCATCAGGGACCACATCGTGAGAGTGCCCGGGATTTCTCTACGGCGGCGGATGTTCGCTCCGCGCGGTTGTGGTTTTCGCTAAGCGTGCTACTGACGCCTGGTGAACCCGCGGCGACGGCATCAGGGACCACATCGTGAGTGTGCCCGGGATTTCTCTACGGCGGCGGATGTTCGGTCTGCGCGGATGTGGTTTTCGCTAAGCGTGCTACTGACGCCTGGTGCACCCGCGGCGACGGCATCAGGGACCACATCGTGAGAGTGCCCGGGATTTCTCTACGGCGGCGGATGTTCGCTCCGCGCGGTTGTGGTTTTCGCTAAGCGTGCTACTGACGCCTGGTGAACCCGCGGCGACGGCATCAGGGACCACATCGTGAGAGTGCCCGGGATTTCTCTACGGCGGCGGATGTTCGGTCTGCGCGGATGTGGTTTTCGCTAAGCGTGCTACTGACGCCTGGTGCACCCGCGGCGACGGCATCAGGGACCACATCGTGAGTGTGCCCGGGATTTCTCTACGGCGGCGGATGTTCGGTCTGCGCGGATGTGGTTTTCGCTAAGCGTGCTACTGACGCCTGGTGCACCCGCGGCGACGGCATCAGGGACGACATCGTCAGTGTGCCCAAGATTTTTCAAGGGAGGTGGATGATCGCTCTGCGCGGTTGTGGTTTTCGCTAAGCGTGCTACTGACGCCTGGTGCACCCGCGGCGACGGCATCAGGGACCACATCGTGAGTGTGCCCGGGATTTCTCTACGGCGGCGGATGTTCGGTCTGCGCAGATGTGGTTTTCGCTAAGCGTGCTACTGACGCCTGGTGCACCCGCGGCGACGGCATCAGGGACCACATCGTGAGAGTGCCCGGGATTTCTCTACGGCGGCGGATGTTCGCTCCGCGCGGTTGTGGTTTTCGCTAAGCGTGCTACTGACGCCTGGTGAACCCGCGGCGACGGCATCAGGGACCACATCGTGAGTGTGCCCGGGATTTCTCTACGGCGGCGGATGTTCGGTCTGCGCGGATGTGGTTTTCGCTAAGCGTGCTACTGACGCCTGGTGCACCCGCGGCGACGGCATCAGGGACCACATCGTGAGAGTGCCCGGGATTTCTCTACGGCGGCGGATGTTCGCTCCGCGCGGTTGTGGTTTTCGCTAAGCGTGCTACTGACGCCTGGTGAACCCGCGGCGACGGCATCAGGGACCACATCGTGAGTGTGCCCGGGATTTCTCTACGGCGGCGGATGTTCGGTCTGCGCGGATGTGGTTTTCGCTAAGCGTGCTACTGACGCCTGGTGCACCCGCGGCGACGGCATCAGGGACGACATCGTCAGTGTGCCCAAGATTTTTCAAGAGAGGTGGATGTTCGCTCTGCGCGGTTGTGGTTTTCGCTAAGCGTGCTACTGACGCCTGGTGCACCCGCGGCGACGGCATCAGGGACCACATCGTGAGAGTGCCCGGGATTTCTCTACGGCGGCGGATGTTCGCTCCGCGCGGTTGTGGTTTTCGCTAAGCGTGCTACTGACGCCTGGTGCACCCGCGGCGACGGCATCAGGGAGCACATCGTGAGTGTGCCCGGGATTTCTCTACGGCGGCGGATGTTCGGTCTGCGCGGATGTGGCTTTCGCTAAGCGTGCTACTGACGCCTGGTGCACCCGCGGCGACGGCATCAGGGACGACATCGTCAGTGTGCCCAAGATTTTTCAAGGGAGGTGGATGTTCGCTCTGCGCGGTTGTGGTTTTCGCTAAGCGTGCTACTGACGCCTGGTGCACCCGCGGCGACGGCATCAGGGACCACATCGTGAGAGTGCCCGGGATTTCTCTACGGCGGCGGATGTTCGGTCTGCGCGGATGTGGTTTTCGCTAAGCGTGCTACTGACGCCTGGTGCACCCGCGGCGACGGCATCAGGGACCACATCGTGAGTGTGCCCGGGATTTCTCTACGGCGGCGGATGTTCGGTCTGCGCGGATGTGGTTTTCGCTAAGCGTGCTACTGACGCCTGGTGCACCCGCGGCGACGGCATCAGGGACGACATCGTCAGTGTGCCGAAGATTTTTCAAGGGAGGTGGATGTTCGCTCTGCGCGGTTGTGGTTTTCGCTAAGCGTGCTACTGACGCCTGGTGCACCCGCGGCGACGGCATCAGGGACCACATCGTGAGAGTGCCCGGGATTTCTCTACGGCGGCGGATGTTCGGTCTGCGCGGATGTGGTTTTCGCTAAGCGTGCTACTGACGCCTGGTGCACCCGCGGCGACGGCATCAGGGACCACATCGTGAGTGTGCCCGGGATTTCTCTACGGCGGCGGATGTTCGGTCTGCGCGGATGTGGTTTTCGCTAAGCGTGCTACTGACGCCTGGTGCACCCGCGGCGACGGCATCAGGGACGACATCGTCAGTGTGCCCAAGATTTTTCAAGGGAGGTGGATGTTCGCTCTGCGCGGTTGTGGTTTTCGCTAAGCGTGCTACTGACGCCTGGTGCACCCGCGGCGACGGCATCCGGGACCACATCGTGAGAGTGCCCGGGATTTCTCTACGGCGGCGGATGTTCGCTCCGCGCGGTTGTGGTTTTCGCTAAGCGTGCTACTGACGCCTGGTGCACCCGCGGCGACGGCATCAGGGACCACATCGTGAGAGTGCCCGGGATTTCTCTACGGCGGCGGATGTTCGCTCCGCGCGGTTGTGGTTTTCGCTAAGCGTGCTACTGACGCCTGGTGCACCCGCGGCGACGGCATCACGGACGACATCGTGAGTGTGCCCAAGATTTTTCAAGGGAGGTGGATGTTCGCTCTGCGCGGTCGTGGTCTTCGCTAAGCGTGCTACTGACGCCTGGTGCACCCGCGGCGACGGCATCAGGGACGACATCGTGAGAGTGCCCGGGATTTCTCTACGGCGGCGGATGTTCGCTCCGCGCGGTTGTGGTTTTCGCTAAGCGTGCTACTGACGCCTGGTGCACCCGCGGCGACGGCATCAGGGACCACATCGTGAGTGTGCCCGGGATTTCTCTACGGCGGCGGATGTTCGGTCTCCGCGGATGTGGTTTTCGCTAAGCGTGCTACTGACGCCTGGTGCACCCGCGGCGACGGCATCAGGGACGACATCGTCAGTGTGCCCAAGATTTTTCAAGGGAGGTGGATGTTCGCTCTGCGCGGTCGTGGTTTTCGCTAAGCGTGCTACTGACGCCTGGTGCACCCGCGGCGACGGCATCAGGGACGACATCGTGAGTGTGCCCAAGATTTTTCAAGGGAGGTGGATGTTCGCTCTGCGCGGTCGTGGTTTTCGCTAAGCGTGCTACTGACGCCTGGTGCACCCGCGGCGACGGCATCAGGGACGACATCGTCAGTGTGCCCGGGATTTCTCTACGGCGGCGGATGTTCGGTCTGCGCGGTTGTGGTTTTCGCTAAGCGTGCTACTGACGCCTGGTGCACCCGCGGCGACGGCATCAGGGACGACATCGTGAGTGTGCCCGGGATTTCTCTACGGCGGCGGATGTTCGGTCTGCGCGGTTGTGGTTTTCGCTAAGCCTGCTACTGACGCCTGGTGCACCCGCGGCGACGGCATCAGGGACGACTTCGTGAGTGTGCCCGGGATTTCTCTACGGCGGCGGATGTTCGGTCTGCGCGGTTGTGGGTTTCGCTAAGCGTGCTACTGACGCCTGGTGCATCCGCGGCGACGGCATCAGGGACGACATCGTGAGTGTGCCCAAGATTTTTCAAGGGAGGTGGATGTTCGCTCTGCGCGGTCGTGGTTTTCGCTAAGCGTGCTACTGACGCCTGGTGCACCCGCGGCGACGGCATCAGGGACAAAACGTGAGTGTGCCCGGGATTTTTCAAGGGAGGTGGATGTTCGCTCTCCGGGGTCCTGGTTTTCGCTAAGCGTGCTACTGACGCCTGGTGCACCCGCGGCGACGGCATCAGGGACTGCATCGTGAGTGTGCCCGGGATTTTTCTACGGCGGCGGATGTTCGCTCTGCGCGTCGTGGTTTTCGCTAAGCGTGCTACTGACGCCTGGTGCACCCGCGGCGACGGCATCAGGGACGACATCGTGAGTGTGCCCAAGATTTTTCAAGGGAGGTGGATGTTCGCTCTGCGCGGTCCTGGTTTTCGCTAAGCGTGCTACTGACGCCTGGTGCACCCGCGGCGACGGCATCAGGGACGACATCGTGAGTGTGCCCAAGATTTTTCAAGGGAGGTGGATGTTCGCTCTGCGCGGTCGTGGTTTTCGCTAAGCGTGCTACTGACGCCTGGTGCACCCGCGGCGACGGCATCAGGGACGACATCGTGAGTGTGCCCGGGATTTCTCTACGGCGGCGGATGTTCGCTCTGCGCGGTCGTGGTTTTCGCTAAGCGTGCCCTTAGCGAAAACTAATACGTTTGAAATATACCACATTCTAATTTGAGTGTATTTGAAATACAGTTCATAATTGTAAGTGCACAAAAAATAGACCGAAAATATAAACTTCTTTTTTTTTTGTACTTAGTACTAAAATATACTTCTAAAATTCATTTTAAAATACCTTTACTTAAACTACATTTGAAGTTCCCTTCATGCGTTTTGAAATATGTAAATACTAAATTAATAGGCCCAAAATACCTTTCACATATATTTCTGGAAATATTCATTTAATTCATGCAAAATATACTCCAACCCTAAAAAAATGGAGCAATCAAAAATACGTGCATGTAAATACTAAATTAATAGGCCCAAAATACCTTTCACATATATTTCTGGAAATATTCATTTAATTCATGCAAAATATACTCCAACCCTAAAAAAATGGAGCAATCAAAAATACGTTCTTAAAATGCCTGAAAATAGTAAATACTGTTGTGCTATACTCTAAGTACCTTTTGACGGCAATACTTTGGTAGTTTGACTTAAACTACCAAAATATTGAAAAGCTCCCCTTCTAGAAGTTCACTTCAAGCAGATATGGAGTACACTGAAGCGCCTGAATACAACATTTGATTAGTTTGTCAACTGAATTGCGCCGCATCGCACTGATAAATCAGCCCAGTTTATGTTATTGTTTCCTTTTTTCTATCAAGAACACACCTGATCAGTACCTTGCACACCAATTACAAACGGGGTTCGGGAAATACAACCACAACATTTGCTGATGCTGGAAAGCTTCAGCAGATGCTGTGAACAGATACGTTTGGCGTGGTTTTGTTAGCACAATGTTAGGTCACTGAGCGTGTATACTCACCATTGTACGTGATGTGAATAGTGACTTTAATATAGTGACATTAACTACCATATTAAATGGTCAACTACTAAAAAGGAAAGGCAAAACAACTACTGTAAAATATTTATTTTTCGCGGGCTCAATATTTCGCGATTTAGGTAAAAGTTGGAGTTTTGGGATAATTCGCAAATTCTAATTTTCGCGACGCGCTGGGATCGCAATATAGATTTTAATGTTTTTACATTTTGCCGGAATTGTTCACGGGACCTATTTTTGGGAATTGTAGGCGATTCGCGAACTTTGCGAGAATTAGGTCCTCACGAAAATAAAGACGTTTACAGTATTTTAAAGTGAAGAAACTGCCTTGATTCGCTTCGTCCTGAGTGGTGCTACGCAGAGAAGCAATGACATGCATTTTATGAGCCGTTTGTGTGGATATTGTTTTAGGGACTGCGCCGAATTGTTATTAGTTGTACCAATGCCTTTTAGTAAGAGATATCGTCCACGAACTTCAAAACACTGTTTCCCCTTTGACAGACTCCCGAGGAGAAGATCGAGTACTTGGAACCTTAATAAGCGAGAGGTGGTCACCGAAAAAATTATTATCTTCAATATGTAGGCTATATAAGGCTCTAGAGCAGTCACCGGGACTGTGAATGAGCTGTTCAGTGCGTCATGGTGTTTGTGTTTGTGTTCGCTTCTAATGTAGCTTTGTGAGATGTATTTAGTATTTGCTGACAATGTCGATAATAAAAAAAATTGTGTAACCGGTTTTTAATGCACAAATGGCATCTTGAGTGTGAAGGAATAATATTTTTGGTATATCTAAAATATTTTTTGATTCATATTTATAATGTATTTTGAATACCTTACGCGCGTATTTCGAATGCGGCCAAAATAATACAGAATAAATACAAAATAAATATTCGTATTAAATATATTTCAACTTCGTTTGAAGTACGGCCTCTTTTTGCTAAGGGTGCTACTGACGCCTGGTGCACCCGCGGCGACGGCATCAGGGACGACATCGTGAGTGTGCCCAAGATTTTTCAAGGGAGGTGGATGTTCGCTCTGCGCGGTCGTGGTTTTCGCTAAGCGTGCTACTGACGCCTGGTGCACCCGCGGCGGCGGCATCAGGGACGACATCGTGAGTGTGCCCAAGATTTTTCAAGGGAGGTGGATGTTCGCTCTGCGCATTCCTGGTTTTCGCTAAGCGTGCTACTGACGCCTGGTGCACCCGCGCCGACGGCATCAGGGACGACATCGTGAGTGTGCCCGGGATTTCTTTACGGCGGCGGATGTTCGCTCTGCGCGGTCGTGGTTTTCGCTAAGCGTGCTACTGACGCCTGGTGCACCCGCGGCGGCGGCATCAGGGACGACATCGTGAGTGTGCCCAAGATTTTTCAAGGGAGGTGGATGTTCGCTCTGCGCATTCCTGGTTTTCGCTAAGCGTGCTACTGACGCCTGGTGCACCCGCGCCGACGGCATCAGGGACGACATCGTGAGTGTGCCCGGGATTTCTCTACGGCGGCGGATGTTCGCTCTGCGCGGTCGTGGTTTTCGCTAAGCGTGCTACTGACGCCTGGTGCACCCGCGACGACGGCATCAGGCACGACATCGTGAGTGTGCCCAAGATTTTTCAAGGGAGGTGGATGTTCGCTCTGCGCGGTCGTGGTTTTCGCTAAGCGTGCTACTGACGCCTGGTGCACCCGCGGCGACGGCATCAGGGACGACATCGTGAGTGTGCCCGGGAATTCTCTACGGCGGCGGATGTTCGCTCTGCGCGGTCGTGGTTTTCGCTAAGCGTGCTACTGACGCCTGGTGCACCCGCGGCGACGGCATCAGGGACGACATCGTGAGTGTGCCCAAGATTTTTCAAGGGAGGTGGATGTTCGCTCTGCGCGGTCGTGGTTTTCGCTAAGCGTGCTACTGACGCCTGGTGCACCCGCGGCGACGGCATCAGGCACGACATCGTGAGTGTGCCCAAGATTTTTCAAGGGAGGTGGATGTTCGCTCTGCGCGGTCGTGGTTTTCGCTAAGCGTGCTACTGACGCCTGGTGCACCCGCGGCGACGGCATCAGGGACGACATCGTGAGTGTGCCCGGGAATTCTCTACGGCGGCGGATGTTCGCTCTGCGCGGTCGTGGTTTTCGCTAAGCGTGCTACTGACGCCTGGTGCACCCGCGGCGACGGCATCAGGGACGACATCGTGAGTGTGCCCGGGATTTCTCTACGGCGGCGGATGTTCGCTCTGCGCGGTCGTGGTTTTCGCTAAGCGTGCTACTGACGCCTGGTGCACCCGCGGCGACGGAATCAGGCACGACATCGTGAGTGTGCCCGGGAATTCTCTACGGCGGCGGATGTTCGCTCTGCGCACTCGTGGTTTTCGCTAAGCGTGCTACTGACGCCTGGTGCACCCGCGGCGACGGCATCAGGGACGACGTCGTGAGTGTGCCCAAGAATTTTAGAGGGAGGTGGATGTTCGCTCTGCGCGGTCGTGGTTTTCGCTAAGCGTGCTACTGACGCCTGGTGCACCCGCGGCGACGCCATCAGGGACGACATCGTGTGTGTGCCCGGGATTTCTCTACGGCGGCGGATGTTCGCTCTGCGCGGTCGTGGTTTTCGCTAAGCGTGCTACTGACGCCTGGTGCACCCGCGGCGACGGCATCAGGGACGACATCGTGAGTGTGCCCAAGATTTTTCAAGGGAGGTGGATGTTCGCTCTGCGCGGTCGTGGTTTTCGCTAAGCGTGCTACTGACTCCTGGTGCACCCGCGGCGACGGCATCAGGGACGACATCGTGAGTGTGCCCGGGATTTTTCAAGGGAGGTGGATGTTCGGTCTGCGCGGTCCTGCTTTTCGCTAAGCGTGCTACTGACGCCTGGTGCAGCCGCGGCGACGGCATCAGGGACGACATAGTGAGTGTGCCCGGGATTTCTCTACAGCGGCGGATGTTCGCTCTGCGCGGTCGTGGTTTTCGCTAAGCGTGCTACTGACGCCTGGTGCACCCGCGGCGACGGCATCAGGGACGACATCGTGAGTGTGCCCAAGATTTTTCAAGGGAGGTGGATGTTCGCTCTGCGCGGTCGTGGTTTTCGCTAAGCGTGCTACTGACGCCTGGCGCACCCGCGGCGACGGCATCAGGGACGACATCGTGAGCGTGCCCGGGATTTCTCTACGGCGGCGGATGTTCGCACTGCGCGGTCGTGGTTTTCGCTAAGCGTGCTACTGACGCCTGGTGCAACCGCGGCGACGGCATCAGGGACGACATCGTGAGTGTGCCCAAGATTTTTCAAGGGAGGTGGATGTTCGCTCTGCGCGGTCGTGGTTTTCGCTAAGCGTGCTACTGACGCCTGGTGCACCCGCGGCGACGGCATCAGGGACGACATCGTGAGTGTGCCCGGGATTTTTCAAGGGAGGTGGATGTTCGGTCTGCGCGGTCCTGGTTTTCGCTAAGCGTGCTACTGACGCCTGGTGCAAACGCGGCGACGGCATCAGGGACGACATCGTGAGTGTGCCCGGGATTTCTCTACGGCGGCAGATGTTCGCTCTGCGCGGTCGTGGTTTTCGCTAAGCGTGCTACTGACGCGTGGTGCACCCGCGGCGACGGCATCAGGGACTACATCGTGAGTGTGCCCGGGATTTCTCTACGGCGGCGGATGTTCGCTCTGCGCGGTCGTGGTTTTCGCTAAGCGTGCTACTGACGCCTGGTGCACCCGCGGCGACGGCATCAGGGACGACATCGTGAGTGTGCCCAAGATTTTTCAAGGGAGGTGGATGTTCGCTCTGCGCGGTCCTGGTTTTCGCTAAGCGTGCTACTGACGCCTGGTGCACCCGCGGCGACGGCATCAAGGACGACATCGTGAGTGTGCCCAAGATTTTTCAAGGGAGGTTGATGTTCGCTCTGCGCGGTCGTGGTTTTCGCTAAGCGTGCTACTGACGCCTGGTGCACCCGCGGCGACGGCATCAAGGACGACATCGTGAGTGTGCCCGGGATTTTTCAAGGGAGGTGGATGTTCGCTCTGCGTGGTCGTGGTTTTCGCTAAGCGTGCTACTGACGCCTGGAGCACCCGCGGCGACGGCATCAGGGACGACATCGTGAGTGTGCCCGGGATTTTTCAAGGGAGGTGGATGTTCGCTCTGCGCGGTCCTAATTTTCGCTAAGCGTGCTACTGACGCCTGGTGCACCCGCGGAGACGGCATCAAGGACGACATCGTGAGTGTGCCCGGGATTTTTCAAGGGAGGTGGATGTTCGCTCTGCGCGGTCGTGGTTTTCGCTAAGCGTGCTACTGACGCCTGGTGCACCCGCGGCGACGTCATCAGGGACGACATCGTGAGTGTGCCCAAGATTTTTCAAGGGAGGTGGATGTTCGCTCTGCGCGGTCGTGGTTTTCGCTAAGCGTGCTACTGACGCCTGGTGCACCCGCGGCGACGGCATCAGGGACGACATCGTGAGTGTGCCCGGGATTTTTCAAGGGAGGTGGATGTTCGCTCTGCGCGGTCGTGGTTTTCGCTAAGCGTGCTACTGACGCCTGGTGCACCCGCGGAGTCGGCATCAGGGACGACATCGTGAGTGTGCCCAAGATTTTTCAAGGGAGGTGGATGTTCGCTCTGCGCGGTCGTGGTTTTCGCTAAGCGTGCTACTGACGCCTGGTGCACCCGCGGCGATGGCATCAGGGACGACATCGTGAGTGTGCCCGGGATTTTTCAAGGGAGGTGGATGTTCGCTCTGCGCGGTCGTGGTTTTCGCTATGCGTGCTACTGACGCCTGGTGCACCCGCGGAGACGGCATCAGGTACGACATCGTGAGTGTGCCCGGGATTTTTCAAGGGAGGTTGATGTTCGCTCTGCGCGGTCGTGGTTTTCGCTAAGCGTGCTACTGACGCCTGGTGCACCCGCGGCGACGGCATCAAGGACGACATCGTGAGTGTGCCCGGGATTTTTCAAGGGAGGTGGATGTTCGCTCTGCGCGGTCGTGGTTTTCGCTAAGCGTGCTACTGACGCCTGGTGCACCCGCGGCGACGGCATCAGGGACGACATCGTGAGTGTGCCCAAGATTTTTCAAGGGAGGTGGATGTTCGCTCTGCGCGGTCGTGGTTTTCGCTAAGCGTGCTACTGACGTCTGGTGCACCCGCGGCGACGGCATCAGGGACGACATCGTGAGTGTGCCCGGGATTTTTCAAGGGAGGTGGATGTTCGCTCTGCGCGGTCGTGGTTTTCGCTAAGCGTGCTACTGACGCCTGGTGCACCCGCGGCGACGGCATCAGGGACGACATCGTGAGTGTGCCCGGGATTTTTCAAGGGAGGTGGATGTTCGCTCTGCGCGGTCCTGGTTTTCGCTAAGCGTGCTACTGACGCCTGGTGCACCCGCGACGACGGCATCAGGCACGACATCGTGAGTGTGCCCAAGATTTTTCAAGGGAGGTGGATGTTCGCTCTGCGCGGTCGTGGTTTTCGCTAAGCGTGCTACTGACGCCTGGTGCCCCCGCGGCGACGGCATCAGGGACGACATCGTGAGTGTGCCCGGGAATTCTCTACGGCGGCGGATGTTCGCTCTGCGCGGTCGTGGTTTTCGCTAAGCGTGCTACTGACGCCTGGTGCACCCGCGGCGACGGCATCAGGGACGACATCGTGAGTGTGCCCAAGATTTTTCAAGGGAGGTGGATGTTCGCTCTGCGCGGTCGTGGTTTTCGCTAAGCGTGCTACTGACGCCTGGTGCACCCGCGGCGACGGCATCAGGCACGACATCGTGAGTGTGCCCAAGATGTTTCAAGGGAGGTGGATGTTCGCTCTGCGCGGTCGTGGTTTTCGCTAAGCGTGCTACTGACGCCTGGTGCACCCGCGGCGACGGCATCAGGGACGACATCGTGAGTGTGCCCGGGAATTCTCTACGGCGGCGGATGTTCGCTCTGCGCGGTCGTGGTTTTCGCTAAGCGTGCTACTGACGCCTGGTGCACCCGCGGCGACGGCATCAGGGACGACATCGTGAGTGTGCCCGGGATTTCTCTACGGCGGCGGATGTTCGCTCTGCGCGGTCGTGGTTTTCGCTAAGCGTGCTACTGACGCCTGGTGCACCCGCGGCGACGGCATCAGGCACGACATCGTGAGTGTGCCCGGGAATTCTCTACGGCGGCGGATGTTCGCTCTGCGCAGTCGTGGTTTTCGCTAAGCGTGCTACTGACGCCTGGTGCACCCGCGGCGACGGCATCAGGGACGACGTCGTGAGTGTGCCCAAGAATTTTAGAGGGAGGTGGATGTTCGCTCTGCGCGGTCGTGGTTTTCGCTAAGCGTGCTACTGACGCCTGGTGCACCCGCGGCGACGCCATCAGGGACGACATCGTGTGTGTGCCCGGGATTTCTCTACGGCGGCGGATGTTCGCTCTGCGCGGTCGTGGTTTTCGCTAAGCGTGCTACTGACGCCTGGTGCACCCGCGGCGACGGCATCAGGGACGACATCGTGAGTGTGCCCAAGATTTTTCAAGGGAGGTGGATGTTCGCTCTGCGCGGTCGTGGTTTTCGCTAAGCGTGCTACTGACGCCTGGTGCACCCGCGGCGACGGCATCAGGGACGACATCGTGAGTGTGCCCGGGATTTTTCAAGGGAGGTGGATGTTCGGTCTGCGCGGTCCTGCTTTTCGATAAGCGTGCTACTGACGCCTGGTGCAGCCGCGGCGACGGCATCAGGGACGACATAGTGAGTGTGCCCGGGATTTCTCTACAGCGGCGGATGTTCGCTCTGCGCGGTCGTGGTTTTCGCTAAGCGTGCTACTGACGCCTGGTGCACCCGCGGCGACGGCATCAGGGACGACATCGTGAGTGTGCCCAAGATTTTTCAAGGGAGGTGGATGCTCGCTCTGCGCGGTCGTGGTTTTCGCTAAGCGTGCTACTGACGCCTGGCGCACCCGCGGCGACGGCATCAGGGACGACATCGTGAGCGTGCCCGGGATTTCTCTACGGCGGCGGATGTTCGCTCTGCGCGGTCGTGGTTTTCTCTAAGCGTGCTACTGACGCCTGGTGCAACCGCGGCGACGGCATCAGGGACGACATCGTGAGTGTGCCCAAGATTTTTCAAGGGAGGTGGATGTTCGCTCTGCGCGGTCGTGGTTTTCGCTAAGCGTGCTACTGACGCCTGGTGCACCCGCGGCGACGGCATCAGGGACGACATCGTGAGTGTGCCCGGGATTTTTCAAGGGAGGTGGATGTTCGGTCTGCGCGGTCCTGGTTTTCGCTAAGCGTGCTACTGACGCCTGGTGCAAACGCGGCGACGGCATCAGGGACGACATCGTGAGTGTGCCCGGGATTTCTCTACGGCGGCAGATGTTCGCTCTGCGCGGTCGTGGTTTTCGCTAAGCGTGCTACTGACGCGTGGTGCACCCGCGGCGACGGCATCAGGGACTACATCGTGAGTGTGCCCGGGATTTCTCTACGGCGGCGGATGTTCGCTCTGCGCGGTCGTGGTTTTCGCTAAGCGTGCTACTGACGCCTGGTGCACCCGCGGCGACGGCATCAGGGACGACATCGTGAGTGTGCCCAAGATTTTTCAAGGGAGGTGGATGTTCGCTCTGCGCGGTCCTGGTTTTCGCTAAGCGTGCTACTGACGCCTGGTGCACCCGCGGCGACGGCATCAAGGACGACATCGTGAGTGTGCCCAAGATTTTTCAAGGGAGGTTGATGTTCGCTCTGCGCGGTCGTGGTTTTCGCTAAGCGTGCTACTGACGCCTGGTGCACCCGCGGCGACGGCATCAAGGACGACATCGTGAGTGTGCCCGGGATTTTTCAAGGGAGGTGGATGTTCGCTCTGCGTGGTCGTGGTTTTCGCTAAGCGTGCTACTGACGCCTGGAGCACCCGCGGCGACGGCATCAGGGACGACATCGTGAGTGTGCCCGGGATTTTTCAAGGGAGGTGGATGTTCGCTCTGCGCGGTCCTAATTTTCGCTAAGCGTGCTACTGACGCCTGGTGCACCCGCGGAGACGGCATCAAGGACGACATCGTGAGTGTGCCCGGGATTTTTCAAGGGAGGTGGATGTTCGCTCTGCGCGGTCGTGGTTTTCGCTAAGCGTGCTACTGACGCCTGGTGCACCCGCGGCGACGTCATCAGGGACGACATCGTGAGTGTGCCCAAGATTTTTCAAGGGAGGTGGATGTTCGCTCTGCGCGGTCGTGGTTTTCGCTAAGCGTGCTACTGACGCCTGGTGCACCCGCGGCGACGGCATCAGGGACGACATCGTGAGTGTGCCCGGGATTTTTCAAGGGAGGTGGATGTTCGCTCTGCGCGGTCGTGGTTTTCGCTAAGCGTGCTACTGACGCCTGGTGCACCCGCGGAGTCGCCATCAGGGACGACATCGTGAGTGTGCCCAAGATTTTTCAAGGGAGGTGGATGTTCGCTCTGCGCGGTCGTGGTTTTCGCTAAGCGTGCTACTGACGCCTGGTGCACCCGCGGCGATGGCATCAGGGACGACATCGTGAGTGTGCCCGGGATTTTTCAAGGGAGGTGGATGTTCGCTCTGCGCGGTCGTGGTTTTCGCTATGCGTGCTACTGACGCCTGGTGCACCCGCGGAGACGGCATCAGGTACGACATCGTGAGTGTGCCCGGGATTTTTCAAGGGAGGTTGATGTTCGCTCTGCGCGGTCGTGGTTTTCGCTAAGCGTGCTACTGACGCCTGGTGCACCCGCGGCGACGGCATCAAGGACGACATCGTGAGTGTGCCCGGGATTTTTCAAGGGAGGTGGATGTTCGCTCTGCGCGGTCGTGGTTTTCGCTAAGCGTGCTACTGACGCCTGGTGCACCCGCGGCGACGGCATCAGGGACGACATCGTGAGTGTGCCCAAGATTTTTCAAGGGAGGTGGATGTTCGCTCTGCGCGGTCGTGGTTTTCGCTAAGCGTGCTACTGACGTCTGGTGCACCCGCGGCGACGGCATCAGGGACGACATCGTGAGTGTGCCCGGGATTTTTCAAGGGAGGTGGATGTTCGCTCTGCGCGGTCGTGGTTTTCGCTAAGCGTGCTACTGACGCCTGGTGCACCCGCGGCGACGGCATCAGGGACGACATCGTGAGTGTGCCCGGGATTTTTCAAGGGAGGTGGATGTTCGCTCTGCGCGGTCCTGGTTTTCGCTAAGCGTGCTACTGACGCCTGGTGCACCCGCGGCGACGGCATCAGGCACGACATCGTGAGTGTGCCCAAGATTTTTCAAGGGAGGTGGATGTTCGCTCTGCGCGGTCGTGGTTTTCGCTAAGCGTGCTACTGACGCCTGGTGCACCCGCGGCGACGGCATCAGGGACGACATCGTGAGTGTGCCCGGGATTTCTCTACGGCGGCGGATGTTCGCTTTGCGCGGTCGTGGTTTTCGCTAAGCGTGCTACTGACGCCTGGTGCACCCGCGGCGACGGCATCAAGGACGACATCGTGAGTGTGCCCAAGATTTTTCAAGGGAGGTGGATGTTCGCTCTGCGCGGTCGTGGTTTTCGCTAAGCGTGCTACTGACGCCTGGTGCACCCGCGGCGACGGCATCAGGGACGACATCGTGAGTGTGCCCGGGATTTCTCTACGGCGGCGGATGTTCGCTCTGCGCGGTCGTGGTTTTCGCTAAGCGTGCTACTGACGCCTGGTGCACCCGCGGCGACGGCATCAGGGACGACATCGTGAGTGTGCCCGGGATTTCTCTACGGCGGCGGATGTTCGCTCTGCGCGGTCGTGGTTTTCGCTAAGCGTGCTACTGACGCCTGGTGCACCCGCGGCGACGGCATCAGGGACGACATCGTGAGTGTGCCCAAGATTTTTCAAGGGCGGTGGATGTTCGCTCTGCGCGGTTGTGGTTTTCGCTAAGCGTGCTACTGACGCCTGGTGCACCCGCGGCGACGACATCAGGGACGACATCGTGAGTGTGCCCAAGATTTTTCAAGGGAGGTGGATGTTCGCTCTGCGCGGTTGTGGTTTTCGCTAAGCGTGCTACTGACGCCTGGTGCACCCGCGGCGACGGCATCAGGGACGACATCGTGAGCGTGCCCGGGATTTTTCTACGGCGGCGGATGTTCGCTCTGCGCGGTCGTGGTTTTCGCTAAGCGTGCTACTGACGCCTGGTGCACCCGCGGCGACGGCATCAGGGACGACATCGTGAGTGTGCCCAAGATTTTTCAAGGGAGGTGGATGTTCGCTCTGCGCGGTCGTGGTTTTCGCTAAGCGTGCTACTGACGCCTGGTGCACCCGCGGCGACGGTATCAGGGACGACATCGTGAGTGTGCCCAAGATTTTTCAAGGGAGGTGGATGTTCGCTCTGCGTGGTTGTGGTTTTCGCTAAGCGTGCTACTGACGCCTGGTGCACCCCCGGCGACGGCATCAGGGACGACATCGTGAGTGTGCCCAAGATTTTTCAAGGGAGGTGGATGTTCGCTCTGCGCGGTCGTGGTTTTCGCTAAGCGTGCTACTGACGCCTGGTGCACCCGCGGCGACGGCATCAGGGACGACATCGTGAGTGTGCCCAAGATTTTTCAAGGGAGGTGGATGTTCGCTCTGCGCGGTTGTGGTTTTCGCTAAGCGTGCTACTGACGCCTGGTGCACCCGCGGCGACGGCATCAGGGACGACATCGTGAGTGTGCCCAAGATTTTTCAAGGGAGGTGGATGTTCGCTCTGCGCGGTCGTGGTTTTCGCTAAGCGTGCTACTGACGCCTGGTGCACCCGCGGCGACGGCATCAGGGACGACATCGTGAGTGTGCCCAAGATTTTTCAAGGGAGGTGGATGTTCGCTCTGCGCGGTCGTGGTTTTCGCTAAGCGTGCTACTGACGCCTGGTGCACCCGCGGAGACGGCATCAGGGACGACATCGTGAGTGTGCCCGGGATTTTTCAAGGGAGGTTGATGTTCGCTCTGCGCGGTCGTGGTTTTCGCTAAGCGTGCTACTGACGCCTGGTGCACCCGCGGCGACGGCATCAAGGACGACATCGTGAGTGTGCCCGGGATTTTTCAAGGGAGGTGGATGTTCGCTCTGCGCGGTCGTGGTTTTCGCTAAGCGTGCTACTGACGCCTGGTGCACCCGCGGCGACGGCATCAGGGACGACATCGTGAGTGTGCCCAAGATTTTTCAAGGGAGGTGGATGTTCGCTCTGCGCGGTCGTGGTTTTCGCTAAGCGTGCTACTGACGCCTGGTGCACCCGCGGCGACGGCATCAAGGACGACATCGTGAGTGTGCCCGGGATTTTTCAAGGGAGGTGGATGTTCGCTCTGCGCGGTCGTGGTTTTCGCTAAGCGTGCTACTGACGCCTGGTGCACCCGCGGCGACGGCATCAGGGACGACATCGTGAGTGTGCCCGGGATTTTTCAAGGGAGGTGGATGTTCGCTCTGCGCGGTCGTGGTTTTCGCTAAGCGTGCTATTGACGCCTGGTGCACCCGCGGCGACGGCATCAGGGACGACATCGTGAGTGTGCCCGGGATTTCTCTACGGCGGCGGATGTTCGCTCTGCGCGGTCGTGGTTTTCGCTAAGCGTGCTACTGACGCCTGGTGCACCCGCGGCGACGGCATCAGGGACGACATCGTGAGTATGCCCAAGATTTTTCAAGGGAGGTGGATGTTCGCTCTGCGCGGTCCTGGTTTTCGCTAAGCGTGCTACTGACGCCTGGTGAACCCGCGGCGACGGCATCAGGGACGACATCGTGAGTGTGCCCGGGATTTCTCTACGGCGGCGGATGTTCGCTCTCGCGGTCGTGGTTTTCGCTAAGCGTGCTACTGACGCCTGGTGCACCCGCGGCGACGGCATCAGGGACGACATCGTGAGTGAGCCCAAGATTTTTCAAAGGAGGTGGATGTTCGCTCTGCGCGGTCCTGGTTTTCGCTAAGCGTGCTACTGACGCCTGGTGCACCCGCGGCGACGGCATCAGGCACGACATCGTGAGTGTGCCCAAGATTTTTCAAGGGAGGTGGATGTTCGCTCTGCGCGGTCGTGGTTTTCGCTAAGCGTGCTACTGACACCTGGTGCACCCGCGGCGACGGCATCAGGGACGACATCGTGAGTGTGCCCGGGATTTCTCTACGGCGGCGGATGTTCGCTCTGCGCGGTCGCGGTTTTCGCTAAGCGTGCTACTGACGCCTGGTGCACCCGCGGCGACGGCATCAGGGACGACATCGTGAGTGTGCCCAAGATTTTTCAAGGGAGGTGGATGTTCGCTCTGCGCGGTTGTGGTTTTCGCTAAGCGTGCTACTGACGCCTGGTGCTCCCGCGGCGACGGCATCAGGCACGACATCGTGAGTGTGCACAAGATTTTTCAAGGGAGGTGGATGTTCGCTCCGCGCGGTCCTGGTTTTCGCTAAGCGTGCTACTGACGCCTGGTGAACCAGCGGCGACGGCATCAGGGACGACATCGTGAGTGTGCCCAAGATTTTTCAAGGGAGGTGGATGTTCGCTCTGCGCGGTCGTGGTTTTCGCTAACTGACGCCTGGTGCACCCGCGGCGACGGCATCAGGGACGACATCGTGAGTGTGCCCAAGATTTTTCAAGGGAGGTGGATGTTCGCTCTGCGCGGTTGTGGTTTTCGCTAAGCGTGCTACTGACGCCTGGTGCACCCGCGGCGACGGCATCAGGGACGACATCGTGAGTGTGCCCAAGATTTTTCAAGGGAGGTGGATATTCGCTCTGCGCGGTCGTGGTTTTCGCTAAGCGTGCTACTGACGCCTGGTGCACCCGCGGCGACGGCATCAGAGACGACATCCTGAGTGTGCCCGGGATTTCTCTACGGCGGCGGATGTTCGCTCTGCGCGGTCGTGGTTTTCGCTAAGCGTGCTACTGACGCCTGGTGCACCCGCGGCGACGGCATCAGGGACGACATCGTGAGTGTGCCCAAGATTTTTCAAGGGAGGTGGATGTTCGCTCTGCGCGGTTGTGGTTTTCGCTAAGCGTGCTACTGACGCCTGGTGCTCCCGCGGCGACGGCATCAGGCACGACATCGTGAGTGTGCACAAGATTTTTCAAGGGAGGTGGATGTTCGCTCCGCGCGGTCCTGGTTTTCGCTAAGCGTGCTACTGACGCCTGGTGAACCAGCGGCGACGGCATCAGGGACGACATCGTGAGTGTGCCCAAGATTTTTCAAGGGAGGTGGATGTTCGCTCTGCGCGGTCGTGGTTTTCGCTAAGCGTGCTACTGACGCCTGGTGCACCCGCGGCGACGGCATCAGGGACGACATCGTGAGTGTGCCCAAGATTTTTCAAGGGAGGTGGATGTTCGCTCTGCGCGGTTGTGGTTTTCGCTAAGCGTGCTACTGACGCCTGGTGCACCCGCGGCGACAGCATCAGGGACGACATCGTGAGTGTGCCCAAGATTTTTCAAGGGAGGTGGATGTTCGCTCTGCGCGGTCGTGGTTTTCGCTAAGCGTGCTACTGACGCCTGGTGCACCCGCGGCGACGGCATCAGAGACGACATCGTGAGTGTGCCCGGGATTTCTCTACGGCGGCGGATGTTCGCTCTGCGCGGTCGTGGTTTTCGCTAAGCGTGCTACTGACGCCTGGTGCACCCGCGGCGACGGCATCAGGGACGACATCGTGAGTGTGCCCAAGATTTTTCAAGGGCGGTGGATGTTCGCTCTGCGCGGTTGTGGTTTTCGCTAAGCGTGCTACTGACGCCTGGTGCACCCGCGGCGACGGCATCAGGGACGACATCGTGAGTGTGCCCAAGATTTTTCAAGGGAGGTGGATGTTCGCTCTGCGCGGTCGTGGTTTTCGCTAAGCGAGCTACTGACGCCTGGTGCACCCGCGGCGACGGCATCAGGGACGACATCGTGAGTGTGCCCGGGATTTCTCTACGGCGGCGGATGTTCGCTCTGCGCGGTCGTGGTTTTCGCTAAGCGCGCTACTGACGCCTGGTGCACCCGCGGCGACGGCATCAGGGACGACATCATGAGTGTGCCCAAGATTTTTCAAGGGAGGTGGATGTTCGCTCTGCGCGGTTGTGGTTTTCGCTAAGCGTGCTACTGACGCCTGGTGCACCCGCGGCGACGGCATCAGGGACGACATCGTGAGCGTGCCCGGGATTTTTCTACGGCGGCGGATGTTCGCTCTGCGCGGTCGTGGTTTTCGCTAAGCGTGCTACTGACGCCTGGTGCACCCGCGGCGACGGCATCAGGGACGACATCGTGAGTGTGCCCAAGATTTTTCAAGGGAGGTGGATGTTCGCTCTGCGCGGTCGTGGTTTTCGCTAAGCGTGCTACTGACGCCTGGTGCACCCGCGGCGACGGAATCAGGGACGACATCGTGAGTGTGCCCAAGATTTTTCAAGGGAGGTGGATGTTCGCTCTGCGCGGTTGTGGTTTTCGCTAAGCGTGCTACTGACGCCTGGTGCACCCCCGGCGACGGCATCAGGGACGACATCGTGAGTGTGCCCAAGATTTTTCAAGGGAGGTGGATGTTCACTCTGCGCGGTCGTGGTTTTCGCTAAGCGTGCTACTGACGCCTGGTGCACCCGCGGCGACGGCATCAGAGACGACATCGTGAGTGTGCCCGGGATTTCTCTACGGCGGCGGATGTTCGCTCTGCGCGGTCGTGGTTTTCGCTAAGCGTGCTACTGACGCCTGGTGCACCCGCGGCGACGGCATCAGGGACGACATCGTGAGTGTGCCCAAGATTTTTCAAGGGCGGTGGATGTTCGCTCTGCGCGGTTGTGGTTTTCGCTAAGCGTGCTACTGACGCCTGGTGCACCCGCGGCGACGGCATCAGGGACGACATCGTGAGTGTGCCCAAGATTTTTCAAGGGAGGTGGATGTTCGCTCTGCGCGGTCGTGGTTTTCGCTAAGCGAGCTACTGACGCCTGGTGCACCCGCGGCGACGGCATCAGGGACGACATCGTGAGTGTGCCCGGGATTTCTCTACGGCGGCGGATGTTCGCTCTGCGCGGTCGTGGTTTTCGCTAAGCGCGCTACTGACGCCTGGTGCACCCGCGGCGACGGCATCAGGGACGACATCTTGAGTGTGCCCAAGATTTTTCAAGGGAGGTGGATGTTCGCTCTGCGCGGTTGTGGTTTTCGCTAAGCGTGCTACTGACGCCTGGTGCACCCGCGGCGACGGCATCAGGGACGACATCGTGAGCGTGCCCGGGATTTTTCTACGGCGGCGGATGTTCGCTCTGCGCGGTCGTGGTTTTCGCTAAGCGTGCTACTGACGCCTGGTGCACCCGCGGCGACGGCATCAGGGACGACATCGTGAGTGTGCCCAAGATTTTTCAAGGGAGGTGGATGTTCGCTCTGCGCGGTCGTGGTTTTCGCTAAGCGTGCTACTGACGCCTGGTGCACCCGCGGCGACGGCATCAGGGACGACATCGTGAGTGTGCCCAAGATTTTTCAAGGGAGGTGGATGTTCGCTCTGCGCGGTTGTGGTTTTCGCTAAGCGTGCTACTGACGCCTGGTGCACCCTCGGCGACGGCATCAGGGACGACATCGTGAGCGTGCCCGGGATTTTTCTACGGCGGCGGATGTTCGCTCTGCGCGGTTGTGGTTTTCGCTAAGCGCGCTACTGACGCCTGGTGCACCCGCGGCGACGGCATCAGGGACGACATCTTGAGTGTGCCCAAGATTTTTCAAGGGAGGTGGATGTTCGCTCTGCGCGGTTGTGGTTTTCGCTAAGCGAGCTACTGACGCCTGGTGCACCCGCGGCGACGGCATCAGGGACGACATCGTGAGTGTGCCCAAGATTTTTCAAGGGAGGTGGATGTTCGCTCTGCGCGGTCGTGGTTTTCGCTAAGCGTGCTACTGACGCCTGGTGCACCCGCGGCGACGGCATCAGGGACGACATCGTGAGTGTGCCCGGGATTTCTCTACGGCGGCGGATGTTTGCTCTGCGCGGTCGTGGTTTTCGCTAAGCGTGCTACTGACGCCTGGTGCACCCGCGGCGACGGCATCAGAGACGACATCGTGAGTGTGCCCAGGATTTTTCAAGGGAGGTGGATGTTCGCTCTGCGCGGTCCTGGTTTTCGCTAAGCGTGCTACTGACGCCTGGTGCACCCGCGGCGACGGCATCAGGGACGACATCGTGAGTGTGCCCAAGATTTTTCAAGGGAGGTGGATGTTCGCTCAGCGCGGTCGTGGTTTTCGCTAAGCGTGCTACTGACGCCTGGTGCACCCGCGGCGACGGCATCAGGGACGACATCGTGAGTGTGCCCGGGATTTCTCTACGGCTCCGGATGTTCGCTCTGCGCGGTCGTGGTTTTCGCCATGCGTGCTACTGACGCCTGGTGCACCCGCGGCGACGGCATCAGGGACGACATCGTGAGTGTGCCCAAGATTTTTCAAGGGAGGTGGATGTTCGCTCTGCGCGGTCGTGGTTTTCGCTAAGCGTGCTACTGACGCCTGGTGCACCCGCGGCGACGGCATCAGGGATGACATCGTGAGTGTGCCCAAGATTTTTCAAGGGAGGTGGATGTTCGCTCTGCGCGGTCGTGGTTTTCGCTAAGCGTGCTACTGACGCCTGGTGCACCCGCGGCGACGGCATCAGGGACGACATCGTGAGCGTGCCCGGGATTTCGCTACGGCGGCGGATGTTCGCTCTGCGCGGTCGTGGTTTTCGCTAAGCGTGCTACTGACGCCTGGTGCACCCGCGGCGACGGCATCAGGGACGACATCGTGAGTGTGCCCAAGATTTTTCAAGGGAGGTGGATGTTCGCTCTGCGCGGTTGTGGTTTTCGCTAAGCGTGCTACTGACGCCTGGTGCACCCGAGGCGACGGCATCAGGGACGACATCGTGAGTGTGCCCATGATTTTTCAATGGAGGTGGATGTTCGCTCTGCGCGGTCGTGGTTTTCGCTAAGCGTGCTACTGACGCCTGGTGCACCCGCGGCGACGGCATCAGGGACGACATCGTGAGTGTGCCCAAGATTTTTCAAGGGAGGCGGATGTTCGCTCTGCGCGGTTGTGGTTTTCGCTAAGCGTGCTACTGACGCCTGGTGCACCCGCGGCAACGGCATCAGGGACGACATCGTGAGTGTGCCCGGGATTTTTCAAGGGAGGTGGATGTTCGCTCTGCGCGGTCCTGGTTTTCGCTAAGCGTGCTACTGACGCCTGGTGCACCCGCGGCGACGGCATCAAGGACGACATCGTGAGTGTGCCCAAGATTTTTCAAGGGAGGTTGATGTTCGCTCTGCGCGGTCGTGGTTTTCGCTAAGCGTGCTACTGACGCCTGGTGCACCCGCGGCGACGGTATCAAGGACGACATCGTGAGTGTGCCCGGGATTTTTCAAGGGAGGTGGATGTTCGCTCTGCGCGGTCGTGGTTTTCGCTAAGCGTGCTACTGACGCCTGGTGCACCCGCGGCGACGGCATCAGGGACGACATCGTGAGTGTGCCCAAGATTTTTCAAGGGAGGTGGATGTTTGCTCTGCGCGGTCGTGGTTTTCGCTAAGCGTGCTACTGACGCCTGGTGCACCCGCGGCGACGGCATCAGGGACGACATCGTGAGTGTGCCCAAGATTTTTCAAGGGAGGTGGATGTTCGCTCTGCGCGGTCGTGGTTTTCGCTAAGCGTGCTACTGACGCCTGGTGCACCCGCTGCGACGGCATCAGGGACGACATCGTGAGCGTGCCCGGGATTTTTTAAGGGAGGTGGATGTTCGCTCTGCGCGGTCCTGGTTTTCGCTAAGCGTGCTACTGACGCCTGGTGCACCCGCGGCGACGGCATCAGGGACGACATCGCGAGTGTGCCCAAGATTTTTCAAGGGACGCGGATGTTCGCTCCGCGCCGTCATGGTTTTCGCTAAGCGTGCTACTGACGCCTGGTGCACCCGCGGCGACGGCATCAGGGACGACATCGTGAGTGTGCCCGGGATTTCTCTACGGCGGCGGATGTTCGCTCTGCGCGGTCGTGGTTTTCGCTAAGCGTGCTTCTGACGCCTGGTGCACCCGCGGCGACGGCATCAGGGACGACATCGTGAGTGTGCCCGGGATTTCTCTACGGCGGCGGATGTTCGCTCTGCGCGGTCGTGGTTTTCGCTAAGCGTGCTACTGACGCCTGGTGCACCCGCGGCGACGGCATCAGGGACGACATCGTGAGTGTGCCCAAGATTTTTCAAGGGAGGTGGATGTTCGCTCTGCGCGGTCCTGGTTTTCGCTAAGCGTGCTACTGACGCCTGGTGCACCCGCGGCGACGGCATCAGGGACGACATCGTGAGTGTGCCCGGGATTTCTCTACGGCGGCGGATGTTCGCTCTGCGCGGTCGTGGTTTTCGCTAAGCGTGCTACTGACGCCTGGTGCACCCGCGGCGACGGCATCAGGGACGACATCGTGAGTGTGCCCAAGATTTTTCAAGGGAGGTGGATGTTCGCTCTGCGCGGTCCTGGTTTTCGCTAAGCGTGCTACTGACGCCTGGTGCGCCCGCGGCGACGGCATCAGGCACGACATCGTGAGTGTGCCCAAGGTTTTTCAAGGGAGGTGGATGTTCGCTCTGCGCGGTCGTGGTTTTCGCTAAGCGTGCTACTGACGCCTGGTGCACCCGCGGCGACGGCATCAGGGACGACATCGTGAGTGTGCCCGGGATTTCTCTACGGCGGCGGATGTTCGCTCTCGCGGTCGTGGTTTTCGCTAAGCGTGCTACTGACGCCTAGTGCACCCGCGGCGACGGCATCAGGGACGACATCGTGAGTGTGCCCAAAATTTTTCAAGGGAGGTGGATGTTCGCTCTGCGCGGTCCTGGTTTTCGCTAAGCGTGCTACTGACGCCTGGTGCACCCGCGGCGACGGCATCAGCCACGACATCGTGAGTGTGCCCAAGATTTTTCAAGGGAGGTGGTTGTTCGCTCTGCGCGGTCGTGGTTTTCGCTAAGCGTGCTACTGACGCCTGGTGCACCCGCGGCGACGGCATCAGGGACGACATCGTGAGTGTGCCCGGGATTTCTCTACGGCGGCGGATGTTCGCTCTGCGCGGTCGTGGTTTTCGCTAAGCGTGCTACTGACGCCTGGTGCACCCGCGGCGACGGCATCAAGGACGACATCGTGAGTGTGCCCAAGATTTTTCAAGGGAGGTGGATGTTCGCTCTGCGAGGTCGTGGTTTTCGCTAAGCGTGCTACTGACGCCTGGTGCACCCGCGGCGACGGCATCAGGGACGACATCGTGAGTGTGCCCGGGATTTCTCTACGGCGGCGGATGTTCGCTCTGCGCGGTCGTGGTTTTCGCTAAGCGTGCTACTGACGCCTGGTGCACCCGCGGCGACGGCATCAGGGACGACATCGTGAGTGTGCCCAAGATTTTTCAAGGGAGGTGGATGTTCGCTCTGCGCGGTTGTGGTTATCGCTAAGCGTGCTACTGACGCCTGGTTGCACCCGCGGCGACGGCATCAGGGACGACATCGTGAGTGTGCCCAAGATTTTTCAAGGGAGGTGGATGTTCGCTCTGCGCGGTCGTGGTTTTCGCTAAGCGTGCTACTGACGCCTGGTGCACCCGCGGCGACGGCATCAGGGACGACATCGTGAGCGTGCCCGGGATTTTTCTACGGCGGCGGATGTTCGCTCTGCGCGGTCGTGGTTTTCGCTAAGCGTGCTACTGATGCCTGGTGCACCCGCGGCGACGGCATCAGGGACGACATCGTGAGTGTGCCCAAGATTTTTCAAGGGAGGTGGATGTCCGCTCTGCGCGGTCGTGGTTTTCGCTAAGCGTGCTACTGACGCCTGGTGCACCCGCGGCGACGGAATCAGGGACGACATCGTGAGTGTGCCCAAGATTTTTCAAGGGAGGTGGATGTTCGCTCTGCGCGGTTGTGGTTTTCGCTAAGCGTGCTACTGACGCCTGGTGCACCCCCGGCGACGGCATCAGGGACGACATCGTGAGTGTGCCCAAGATTTTTCAAGGGAGGTGGATGTTCGCTCTGCGCGGTCGTGGTTTTCGCTAAGCGTGCTACTGACGCCTGGTGCACCCGCGGCGACGGCATCAGGGACGACATCGTGATTGTGCCCAAGATTTTTCGAGGGAGGTGGATGTTCGCTCTGCGCGGTTGTGGTTTTCGCTAAGCGTGCTACTGACGCCTGGTGCACCCGCGGCGACGGCATCAGGGACGACATCGTGAGTGTGCCCAAGATTTTTCAAGGGAGGTGGATGTTCGCTCTGCGCGGTCGTGGTTTTCGCTAAGCGTGCTTCTGACGCCTGGTGCACCCGCGGCGACGGCATCAGGGACGACATCGTGAGTGTGCCCGGGATTTCTCTACGGCGGCGGATGTTTGCTCTGCGCGGTCGTGGTTTTCGCTAAGCGTGCTACTGACGCCTGGTGCACCCGCGGCGACGGCATCAGAGACGACATCGTGAGTGTGCCCAGGATTTTTCAAGGGAGGTGGATGTTCGCTCTGCGCGGTCCTGGTTTTCGCTAAGCGTGCTACTGACGCCTGGTGCACCCGCGGCGACGGCATCAGGGACGACATCGTGAGTGTGCCCAAGATTTTTCAAGGGAGGTGGATGTTCGCTCAGCGCGGTCGTGGTTTTCGCTAAGCGTGCTACTGACGCCTGGTGCACCCGCGGCGACGGCATCAGGGACGACATCGTGAGTGTGCCCGGGATTTCTCTACGGCTCCGGATGTTCGCTCTGCGCGGTCGTGGTTTTCGCCATGCGTGCTACTTACGCCTGGTGCACCCGCGGCGACGGCATCAGGGACGACATCGTGAGTGTGCCCAAGATTTTTCAAGGGAGGTGGATGTTCGCTCTGCGCGGTCGTGGTTTTCGCTAAGCGTGCTACTGACGCCTGGTGCACCCGCGGCGACGGCATCAGGGATGACATCGTGAGTGTGCCCAAGATTTTTCAAGGGAGGTGGATGTTCGCTCTGCGCGGTCGTGGTTTTCGCTAAGCGTGCTACTGACGCCTGGTGCACCCGCGGCGACGGCATCAGGGACGACATCGTGAGCGTGCCCGGGATTTCGCTACGGCGGCGGATGTTCGCTCTGCGCGGTCGTGGTTTTCGCTAAGCGTGCTACTGACGCCTGGTGCACCCGCGGCGACGGCATCAGGGACGACATCGTGAGTGTGCCCAAGATTTTTCAAGGGAGGTGGATGTTCGCTCTGCGCGGTTGTGGTTTTCGCTAAGCGTGCTACTGACGCCTGGTGCACCCGAGGCGACGGCATCAGGGACGACATCGTGAGTGTGCCCATGATTTTTCAATGGAGGTGGATGTTCGCTCTGCGCGGTCGTGGTTTTCGCTAAGCGTGCTACTGACGCCTGGTGCACCCGCGGCGACGGCATCAGGGACGACATCGTGAGTGTGCCCAAGATTTTTCAAGGGAGGCGGATGTTCGCTCTGCGCGGTTGTGGTTTTCGCTAAGCGTGCTACTGACGCCTGGTGCACCCGCGGCAACGGCATCAGGGACGACATCGTGAGTGTGCCCGGGATTTTTCAAGGGAGGTGGATGTTCGCTCTGCGCGGTCCTGGTTTTCGCTAAGCGTGCTACTGACGCCTGGTGCACCCGCGGCGACGGCATCAAGGACGACATCGTGAGTGTGCCCAAGATTTTTCAAGGGAGGTTGATGTTCGCTCTGCGCGGTCGTGGTTTTCGCTAAGCGTGCTACTGACGCCTGGTGCACCCGCGGCGACGGTATCAAGGACGACATCGTGAGTGTGCCCGGGATTTTTCAAGGGAGGTGGATGTTCGCTCTGCGCGGTCGTGGTTTTCGCTAAGCGTGCTACTGACGCCTGGTGCACCCGCGGCGACGGCATCAGGGACGACATCGTGAGTGTGCCCAAGATTTTTCAAGGGAGGTGGATGTTTGCTCTGCGCGGTCGTGGTTTTCGCTAAGCGTGCTACTGACGCCTGGTGCACCCGCGGCGACGGCATCAGGGACGACATCGTGAGTGTGCCCAAGATTTTTCAAGGGAGGTGGATGTTCGCTCTGCGCGGTCGTGGTTTTCGCTAAGCGTGCTACTGACGCCTGGTGCACCCGCTGCGACGGCATCAGGGACGACATCGTGAGCGTGCCCGGGATTTTTTAAGGGAGGTGGATGTTCGCTCTGCGCGGTCCTGGTTTTCGCTAAGCGTGCTACTGACGCCTGGTGCACCCGCGGCGACGGCATCAGGGACGACATCGCGAGTGTGCCCAAGATTTTTCAAGGGACGCGGATGTTCGCTCCGCGCCGTCATGGTTTTCGCTAAGCGTGCTACTGACGCCTGGTGCACCCGCGGCGACGGCATCAGGGACGACATCGTGAGTGTGCCCGGGATTTCTCTACGGCGGCGGATGTTCGCTCTGCGCGGTCGTGGTTTTCGCTAAGCGTGCTTCTGACGCCTGGTGCACCCGCGGCGACGGCATCAGGGACGACATCGTGAGTGTGCCCGGGATTTCTCTACGGCGGCGGATGTTCGCTCTGCGCGGTCGTGGTTTTCGCTAAGCGTGCTACTGACGCCTGGTGCACCCGCGGCGACGGCATCAGGGACGACATCGTGAGTGTGCCCAAGATTTTTCAAGGGAGGTGGATGTTCGCTCTGCGCGGTCCTGGTTTTCGCTAAGCGTGCTACTGACGCCTGGTGCACCCGCGGCGACGGCATCAGGGACGACATCGTGAGTGTGCCCGGGATTTCTCTACGGCGGCGGATGTTCGCTCTGCGCGGTCGTGGTTTTCGCTAAGCGTGCTACTGACGCCTGGTGCACCCGCGGCGACGGCATCAGGGACGACATCGTGAGTGTGCCCAAGATTTTTCAAGGGAGGTGGATGTTCGCTCTGCGCGGTCCTGGTTTTCGCTAAGCGTGCTACTGACGCCTGGTGCGCCCGCGGCGACGGCATCAGGCACGACATCGTGAGTGTGCCCAAGGTTTTTCAAGGGAGGTGGATGTTCGCTCTGCGCGGTCGTGGTTTTCGCTAAGCGTGCTACTGACGCCTGGTGCACCCGCGGCGACGGCATCAGGGACGACATCGTGAGTGTGCCCGGGATTTCTCTACGGCGGCGGATGTTCGCTCTCGCGGTCGTGGTTTTCGCTAAGCGTGCTACTGACGCCTAGTGCACCCGCGGCGACGGCATCAGGGACGACATCGTGAGTGTGCCCAAAATTTTTCAAGGGAGGTGGATGTTCGCTCTGCGCGGTCCTGGTTTTCGCTAAGCGTGCTACTGACGCCTGGTGCACCCGCGGCGACGGCATCAGCCACGACATCGTGAGTGTGCCCAAGATTTTTCAAGGGAGGTGGTTGTTCGCTCTGCGCGGTCGTGGTTTTCGCTAAGCGTGCTACTGACGCCTGGTGCACCCGCGGCGACGGCATCAGGGACGACATCGTGAGTGTGCCCGGGATTTCTCTACGGCGGCGGATGTTCGCTCTGCGCGGTCGTGGTTTTCGCTAAGCGTGCTACTGACGCCTGGTGCACCCGCGGCGACGGCATCAAGGACGACATCGTGAGTGTGCCCAAGATTTTTCAAGGGAGGTGGATGTTCGCTCTGCGAGGTCGTGGTTTTCGCTAAGCGTGCTACTGACGCCTGGTGCACCCGCGGCGACGGCATCAGGGACGACATCGTGAGTGTGCCCGGGATTTCTCTACGGCGGCGGATGTTCGCTCTGCGCGGTCGTGGTTTTCGCTAAGCGTGCTACTGACGCCTGGTGCACCCGCGGCGACGGCATCAGGGACGACATCGTGAGTGTGCCCAAGATTTTTCAAGGGAGGTGGATGTTCGCTCTGCGCGGTTGTGGTTATCGCTAAGCGTGCTACTGACGCCTGGTTGCACCCGCGGCGACGGCATCAGGGACGACATCGTGAGTGTGCCCAAGATTTTTCAAGGGAGGTGGATGTTCGCTCTGCGCGGTCGTGGTTTTCGCTAAGCGTGCTACTGACGCCTGGTGCACCCGCGGCGACGGCATCAGGGACGACATCGTGAGCGTGCCCGGGATTTTTCTACGGCGGCGGATGTTCGCTCTGCGCGGTCGTGGTTTTCGCTAAGCGTGCTACTGATGCCTGGTGCACCCGCGGCGACGGCATCAGGGACGACATCGTGAGTGTGCCCAAGATTTTTCAAGGGAGGTGGATGTCCGCTCTGCGCGGTCGTGGTTTTCGCTAAGCGTGCTACTGACGCCTGGTGCACCCGCGGCGACGGAATCAGGGACGACATCGTGAGTGTGCCCAAGATTTTTCAAGGGAGGTGGATGTTCGCTCTGCGCGGTTGTGGTTTTCGCTAAGCGTGCTACTGACGCCTGGTGCACCCCCGGCGACGGCATCAGGGACGACATCGTGAGTGTGCCCAAGATTTTTCAAGGGAGGTGGATGTTCGCTCTGCGCGGTCGTGGTTTTCGCTAAGCGTGCTACTGACGCCTGGTGCACCCGCGGCGACGGCATCAGGGACGACATCGTGATTGTGCCCAAGATTTTTCGAGGGAGGTGGATGTTCGCTCTGCGCGGTTGTGGTTTTCGCTAAGCGTGCTACTGACGCCTGGTGCACCCGCGGCGACGGCATCAGGGACGACATCGTGAGTGTGCCCAAGATTTTTCAAGGGAGGTGGATGTTCGCTCTGCGCGGTCGTGGTTTTCGCTAAGCGTGCTTCTGACGCCTGGTGCACCCGCGGCGACGGCATCAGGGACGACATCGTGAGTGTGCCCGGGATTTCTCTACGGCGGCGGATGTTTGCTCTGCGCGGTCGTGGTTTTCGCTAAGCGTGCTACTGATGCCTGGTGCACCCGCGGCGACGGCATCAGAGACGACATCGTGAGTGTGCCCAGGATTTTTCAAGGGAGGTGGATGTTCGCTCTGCGCGGTCCTGGTTTTCGCTAAGCGTGCTACTGACGCCTGGTGCACCCGCGGCGACGGCATCAGGGACGACATCGTGAGTGTGCCCAAGATTTTTCAAGGGAGGTGGATGTTCGCTCAGCGCGGTCGTGGTTTTCGCTAAGCGTGCTACTGACGCCTGGTGCACCCGCGGCGACGGCATCAGGGACGACATCGTGAGTGTGCCCGGGATTTCTCTACGGCTCCGGATGTTCGCTCTGCGCGGTCGTGGTTTTCGCTAAGCGTGCTACTGACGCCTGGTGCACCCGCGGCGACGGCATCAGGGACGACATCGTGAGTGTGCCCAAGATTTTTCAAGGGAGGTGGATGTTCGCTCTGCGCGGTCGTGGTTTTCGCTAAGCGTGCTACTGACGCCTGGTGCACCCGCGCCGACGGTATCAAGGACGACATCGTGAGTGTGCCCGGGATTTTTCAAGGGAGGTGAGTGTTCGCTCTGCGCGGTCGTGGTTTTCGCTAAGTGTGCTACTGACGCCTGGTGCACCCGCGGCGACGGCATCAGGGACGACATCGTGAGTGTGCCCAAGATTTTTCAAGGGAGGTGGATGTTTGCTCTGCGCGGTCGTGGTTTTCGCTAAGCGTGCTACTGACGCCTGGTGCACCCGCGGCGACGGCATCAGGGACGACATCGTGAGTGTGCCCAAGATTTTTCAATGGAGGTGGATGTTCGCTCTGCGCGGTCGTGGTTTTCGCTAAGCGTGCTACTGACGCCTGGTGCACCCGCGGCGACGGCATCAGGGACGACATCGTGAGTGTGCCCGGGATTTTTTAAGGGAGGTGGATGTTCGCTCTGCGCGGTCCTGGTTTTCGCTAAGCGTGCTACTGACGCCTGGTGCACCCGCGGCGACGGCATCAGGGACGACATCGCGAGTGTGCCCAAGATTTTTCAAGGGACGCGGATGTTCGCTCCGCGCCGTCATGGTTTTCGCTAAGCGTGCTACTGACGCCTGGTGCACCCGCGGCGACGGCATCAGGGACGACATCGTGAGTGTGCCCGGGATTTCTCTACGGCGGCGGATGTTCGCTCTGCGCGGTCGTGGTTTTCGCTAAGCGTGCTTCTGACGCCTGGTGCACCCGCGGCGACGGCATCAGGGACGACATCGTGAGTGTGCCCGGGATTTCTCTACGGCGGCGGATGTTCGCTCTGCGCGGTCGTGGTTTTCGCTAAGCGTGCTACTGACGCCTGGTGCACCCGCGGCGACGGCATCAGGGACGACATCGTGAGTGTGCCCAAGATTTTTCAAGGGAGGTGGATGTTCGCTCTGCGCGGTCCTGGTTTTCGCTAAGCGTGCTACTGACGCCTGGTGCACCCGCGGCGACGGCATCAGGGACGACATCGTGAGTGTGCCCGGGATTTCTCTACGGCGGCGGATGTTCGCTCTGCGCGGTCGTGGTTTTCGCTAAGCGTGCTACTGACGCCTGGTGCACCCGCGGCGACGGCATCAGGGACGACATCGTGAGTGTGCCCAAGATTTTTCAAGGGAGGTGGATGTTCGCTCTGCGCGGTCCTGGTTTTCGCTAAGCGTGCTACTGACGCCTGGTGCACCCGCGGCGACGGCATCAGGCACGACATCGTGAGTGTGCCCAAGGTTTTTCAAGGGAAGTGGATGTTCGCTCTGCGCGGTCGTGGTTTTCGCTAAGCGTGCTACTGACGCCTGGTGCACCCGCGGCGACGGCATCAGGGACGACATCGTGAGTGTGCCCGGGATTTCTCTACGGCGGCGGATGTTCGCTCTCGCGGTCGTGGTTTTCGCTAAGCGTGCTACTGACGCCTAGTGCACCCGCGGCGACGGCATCAGGGACGACATCGTGAGTGTGCCCAAAATTTTTCAAGGGAGGTGGATGTTCGCTCTGCGCGGTCCTGGTTTTCGCTAAGCGTGCTACTGACGCCTGGTGCACCCGCGGCGACGGCATCAGCCACGACATCGTGAGTGTGCCCAAGATTTTTCAAGGGAGGTGGTTGTTCGCTCTGCGCGGTCGTGGTTTTCGCTAAGCGTGCTACTGACGCCTGGTGCACCCGCGGCGACGGCATCAGGGACGACATCGTGAGTGTGCCCGGGATTTCTCTACGGCGGCGGATGTTCGCTCTGCGCGGTCGTGGTTTTCGCTAAGCGTGCTACTGACGCCTGGTGCACCCGCGGCGACGGCATCAAGGACGACATCGTGAGTGTGCCCAAGATTTTTCAAGGGAGGTGGATGTTCGCTCTGCGCGGTCGTGGTTTTCGCTAAGCGTGCTACTGACGCCTGGTGCACCCGCGGCGACGGCATCAGGGACGACATCGTGAGCGTGCCCGGGATTTCGCTACGGCGGCGGATGTTCGCTCTGCGCGGTCGTGGTTTTCGCTAAGCGTGCTACTGACGCCTGGTGCACCCGCGGCGACGGCATCAGGGACGACATCGTGAGTGTGCCCAAGATTTTTCAAGGGAGGTGGATGTTCGCTCTGCGCGGTTGTGGTTTTCGCTAAGCGTGCTACTGACGCCTGGTGCACCCGCGCCGACGGTATCAAGGACGACATCGTGAGTGTGCCCGGGATTTTTCAAGGGAGGTGAATGTTCGCTCTGCGCGGTCGTGGTTTTCGCTAAGCGTGCTACTGACGCCTGGTGCACCCGCGGCGACGGCATCAGGGACGACATCGTGGGTGTGCCCAAGACTTTTCAAGGGAGGTGGATGTTTGCTCTGCGCGGTCGTGGTTTTCGCTAAGCGTGCTACTGACGCCTGGTGCACCCGCGGCGACGGCATCAGGGACGATATCGTGAGTGTGCCCAAGATTTTTCAAGGGAGGTGGATGTTCGCTCTGCGCGGTCGTGGTTTTCGCTAAGCGTGCTACTGACGCCTGGTGCACCCGCGGCGACGGCATCAGGGACGACATCGTGAGTGTGCCCGGGATATTTTAAGGGAGGTGGATGTTCGCTCTGCGCGGTCCTGGTTTTCGCTAAGCGTGCTACTGACGCCTGGTGCACCCGCGGCGACGGCATCAGGGACGACATCGCGAGTGTGCCCAAGATTTTTCAAGGGACGCGGATGTTCGCTCCGCGCCGTCATGGTTTTCGCTAAGCGTGCTACTGACGCCTGGTGCACCCGCGGCGACGGCATCAGGGACGACATCGTGAGTGTGCCCGGGATTTCTCTACGGCGGCGGATGTTCGCTCTGCGCGGTCGTGGTTTTCGCTAAGCGTGCTTCTGACGCCTGGTGCACCCGCGGCGACGGCATCAGGGACGACATCGTGAGTGTGCCCGGGATTTCTCTACGGCGGCGGATGTTCGCTCTGCGCGGTCGTGGTTTTCGCTAAGCGTGCTACTGACGCCTGGTGCACCCGCGGCGACGGCATCAGGGACGACATCGTGAGTGTGCCCAAGATTTTTCAAGGGAGGTGGATGTTCGCTCTGCGCGGTCCTGGTTTTCGCTAAGCGTGCTACTGACCCCTGGTGCACCCGCGGCGACGGCATCAAGGACGACATCGTGAGTGTGCCCAAGATTTTTCAAGGGAGGTTGATGTTCGCTCTGCGCGGTCGTGGTTTTCGCTAAGCGTGCTACTGACGCCTGGTGCACCCGCGCCGACGGTATCAAGGACGACATCGTGAGTGTGCCCGGGATTTTTCAAGGGAGGTGAATGTTCGCTCTGCGCGGTCGTGGTTTTCGCTAAGCGTGCTACTGACGCCTGGTGCACCCGCGGCGACGGCATCAGGGACGACATCGTGAGTGTGCCCAAGATTTTTCAAGGGAGGTGGATGTTTGCTCTGCGCGGTCGTGGTTTTCGCTAAGCGTGCTACTGACGCCTGGTGCACCCGCGGCGACGGCATCAGGGACGACATCGTGAGTGTGCCCAAGATTTTTCAAGGGAGGTGGATGTTCGCTCTGCGCGGTCGTGGTTTTCGCTAAGCGTGCTACTGACGCCTGGTGCACCCGCGGCGACGGCATCAGGGACGACATCGTGAGTGTGCCCGGGATTTTTTAAGGGAGGTGGATGTTCGCTCTGCGCGGTCCTGGTTTTCGCTAAGCGTGCTACTGACGCCTGGTGCACCCGCGGCGACGGCATCAGGGACGACATCGCGAGTGTGCCCAAGATTTTTCAAGGGACGCGGATGTTCGCTCCGCGCCGTCATGGTTTTCGCTAAGCGTGCTACTGACGCCTGGTGCACCCGCGGCGACGGCATCAGGGACGACATCGTGAGTGTGCCCGGGATTTCTCTACGGCGGCGGATGTTCGCTCTGCGCGGTCGTGGTTTTCGCTAAGCGTGCTACTGACGCCTGGTGCACCCGCGGCGACGGCATCAGCCACGACATCGTGAGTGTGCCCAAGATTTTTCAAGGGAGGTGGTTGTTCGCTCTGCGCGGTCGTGGTTTTCGCTAAGCGTGCTACTGACGCCTGGTGCACCCGCGGCGACGGCATCAGGGACGACTTCGTGAGTGTGCCCGGGATTTCTCTACGGCGGCGGATGTTCGCTCTGCGCGGTCGTGGTTTTCGCTAAGCGTGCTACTGACGCCTGGTGCACCCGCGGCGACGGCATCAAGGACGACATCGTGAGTGTGCCCAAAATTTTTCAAGGGAGGTGGATGTTCGCTCTGCGAGGTCGTGGTTTTCGCTAAGCGTGCTACTGACGCCTGGTGCACCCGCGGCGACGGCATCAGGGACGACATCGTGAGTGTGCCCGGGATTTCTCTACGGCGGCGGATGTTCGCTCTGCGCGGTCGTGGTTTTCGCTAAGCGTGCTACTGACGCCTGGTGCACCCGCGGCGACGGCATCAGGGACGACATCGTGAGTGTGCCCAAGATTTTTCAAGGGAGGTGGATGTTCGCTCTGCGCGGTTGTGGTTTTCGCTAAGCGTGCTACTGACGCCTGGTTGCACCCGCGGCGACGGCATCAGGGACGACATCGTGAGTGTGCCCAAGATTTTTCAAGGGAGGTGGATGTTCGCTCTGCGCGGTCGTGGTTTTCGCTAAGCGTGCTACTGACGCCTGGTGCACCCGCGGCGACGGCATCAGGGACGACATCGTGAGTGTGCCCAAGATTTTTCAAGGGAGGTGGACGTTCGCTCTGCGCGGTTGTGGTTTTCGCTAAGCGTGCTACTGACGCCTGGTGCACCCGCGGCGACGGCATCAGGGACGACATCGTGAGTGTGCCCAAGATTTTTCAAGGGAGGTGGATGTTCGCTCTGCGCGGTCGTGGTTTTCGCTAAGCGTGCTACTGACGCCTGGTACACCCGCGGCGACGGCATCAGGGACGACATCGTGAGTGTGCCCGGGATTTCTCTACGGCGGCGGATGTTCGCTCTGCGCGGTCGTGGTTTTCGCTAAGCGTGCTACTGACGCCTGGTGCACCCGCGGCGACGCCATCAGGGACGACATCGTGAGTGTGCCCAAGATTTTTCAAGGGAGGTGGATGTTCGCTCTGCGCGGTCGTGGTTTTCGCTAAGCGTGCTACTGACGCCTTGTGCACCCGCGGCGACGGCATCAGGGACGACATCGCGAGTGTGCCCAAGATTTTTCAAGGGACGCGGATGTTCGCTCCGCGCCGTCATGGTTTTCGCTAAGCGTGCTACTGACGCCTGGTGCACCCGCGGCGACGGCATCAGGGACGACATCGTGAGTGTGCCCGGGATTTCTCTACGGCGGCGGATGTTCGCTCTGCGCGGTCGTGGTTTTCGCTAAGCGTGCTTCTGACGCCTGGTGCACCCGCGGCGACGGCATCAAGGACGACATCGAGAGTGTGCCCAAGATTTTTCAAGGGAGGTGGATGTTCGCTCTGCGCGGTCGTGGTTTTCGCTAAGCGTGCTACTGACGCCTGGTGCACCCGCTGCGACGGCATCAGGGACGACATCGTGAGTGTGCCCGGGATTTCTCTACGGCGGCGGATGTTCGCTCTGCGCGGTCGTGGTTTTCGCTAAGCGTGCTACTGACGCCTGGTGCACCCGCGGCGACTGCATCAGGGACGACAACGTGAGTGTGCCCGGGATTTCTCTACGGCGGCGGATGTTCGCTCTGCGCGGCCGTGGTTTTCGCTAAGCGTGCTACTGACGCCTGGTGCACCCGCGGCGACGGCATCAGGGACGACATCGTGAGTGTGCCCAAGATTTTTCAAGGGAGGTGGATGTTCGCTCTGCGCGGTCCTGGTTTTCGCTAAGCGTGCTACTGACGCCTGGTGCACCCGCGGCGACGGCATCAGGCACGACATCGTGAGTGTGCCCAAGGTTTTTCAAGGGAGGTGGATGTTCGCTCTGCGCGGTCGTGGTTTTCGCTAAGCGTGCTACTGACGCCTGGTGCACGCGCGGCGACGGCATCAGGGACGACATCGTGAGTGTGCCCGGGATTTCTCTACGGCGGCGGATGTTCGCTCTCGCGGTCGTGGTTTTCGCTAAGCGTGCTACTGACGCCTGGTGCACCCGCGGCGACGGCATCAGGGACGACATCGTGAGTGTGCCCAAAATTTTTCAAGGGAGGTGGATGTTCGCTCTGCGCGGTCCTGGTTTTCGCTAAGCGTGCTACTGACGCCTGGTGCACCCGCGGCGACGGCATCAGGCACGACATCGTGAGTGTGCCCAAGATTTTTCATGGGAGGTGGTTGTTCGCTCTGCGCGGTCGTGGTTTTCGCTAAGCGTGCTACTGACGCCTGGTGCACCCGCGGCGACGGCATCAGGGACGACATCGTGAGTGTGCCCGGGATTTCTCTACGGCGGCGGAAGTTCGCTCTGCGCGGTCGTGGTTTTCGCTAAGCGTGCTACTGACGCCTGGTGCACCCGCGGCGACGGCATCAGGGACGACATCGTGAGTGTGCCCAAGATTTTTCAAGGGAGGTGGATGTTCGCTCTGCGCGGTTGTGGTTTTCGCTAAGCGTGCTACTGACGCCTGGTTGCACCCGCGGCGACGGCATCAGGGACGACATCGTGAGTGTGCCCAAGATTTTTCAAGGGAGGTGGATGTTCGCTCTGCGCGGTCGTGGTTTTCGCTAAGCGTGCTACTGACGCCTGGTGCACCCGCGGCGACGGCATCAGGGACGACATCGTGAGTGTGCCCAAGATTTTTCAAGGGAGGTGGATGTTCGCTCTGCGCGGTTGTGGTTTTCGCTAAGCGTGCTACTGACGCCTGGTGCACCCGCGGCGACGGCATCAGGGACGACATCGTGAGTGTGCCCAAGATTTTTCAAGGGAGGTGGATGTTCGCTCTGCGCGGTCGTGGTTTTCGCTAAGCGTGCTACTGACGCCTGGTACACCCGCGGCGATGGCATCAGGGACGACATCGTGAGTGTGCCCGGGATTTCTCTACGGCGGCGGATGTTCGCTCTGCGCGGTCGTGGTTTTCGCTAAGCGTGCTACTGACGCCTGGTGCACCCGCGGCGACGGCATCAGGGACGACATCGTGAGTGTGCCCAAGATTTTTCAAGGGAGGTGGATGTTCGCTCTGCGCGGTCGTGGTTTTCGCTAAGCGTGCTACTGACGCCTGGTGCACCCGCGGCGACGGCATCAGGGACGACATCGTGAGTGTGCCCGGGATTTCTCTACGGCGGCGGATGTTCGCTCTGCGCGGTCGTGGTTTTCGCTAAGCGTGCTACTGACGCCTGGTGCACCCGCGGCGACGGCATCAGGGACGACATCGTGAGTGTGCCCAAGATTTTTCAAGGGAGGTGGATGTTCGCTCTGCGCGGTCGTGGTTTTCGCTAAGCGTGCTACTGACGCCTGGTGCACCCGCAGCGACGGCATCAGGGACGACATCGTGAGTGTGCCCGGGATTTCTCTACGGCGGCGGATGTTCGCTCTGCGCGGTCGTGGTTTTCGCTAAGCGTGCTACTGACGCCTGGTGCACCCGCGGCGACGGCACCAGGGACGACATCGTGATTGTGCCCAAGATTTTTCAAGGGAGGTGGATGTTCGCTCTGCGCGGTTGTGGTTTTCGCTAAGCGTGCTACTGACGCCTGGTTGCACCCGCGGCGACGGCATCAGGGACGACATCGTGAGTGTGCCCAAGATTTTTCAAGGGAGGTGGATGTTCGCTCTGCGCGGTCGTGTTTTTCGCTAAGCGTGCTACTGACGCCTGGTGCACCCGCGGCGACGGCATCAGGGACGACATCGTGAGTGTGCCCAAGATTTTTCAAGGGAGGTGGATGTTCGCCCTGCGCGGTCGTGGTTTTCGCTAAGCGTGCTACTGACGCCTGGTGCACCCGCGGCGACGGCATCAGGGACGACATCGTGAGTGTGCCCGGGATTTCTCTACGGCGGCGGATGTTCGCTCTGCGCGGTCGTGGTTTTCGCTAAGCGTGCTACTGACGCCTGGTGCACCCGCGGCGACGGCATCAGGGACGACATCGTGAGTGTGCCCAAGATTTTTCAAGGGAGGTGGATGTTCGCTCTGCGCGGTCGTGGTTTTCGCTAAGCGGGCTACTGACGCCTGGTGCACCCGCGGCGACGGCATCAGGGACGACATCGTGAGTGTGCCCGGGTTTTCTCTACGGCGGCGGATGTTCGCTCTGCGCGGTCGTGGTTTTCGCTAAGCGTGCTACTGACGCCTGGTGCACCCGCGGCGACGGCATCAGGGACGACATCGTGAGTGTGCCCAAGATTTTTCAAGGGAGGTGGATGTTCGCTCTGCGCGGTCGTGGTTTTCGCTAAGCGTGCTACTGACGCCTGGTGCACCCGCGGCGACGGCATCAGGGACGACATCGTGAGTGTGCCCAAGATTTTTCAAGGGAGGTGGATGTTCGCTCTGCGCGGTTGTGGTTTTCGCTAAGCGTGCTACTGACGCCTGGTGCACCCGCGGCGACGGCATCAGGGACGACATCGTGAGTGTGCCCAAGATTTTTCAAGGGAGGTGGATGTTCGCTCTGCGCGGTCGTGGTTTTCGCTAAGCGTGCTACTGACGCCTGGTGCACCCGCGGCGACGGCATCAGGGACGACATCGTGAGTGTGCTCGGGATTTCTAAACGGCGGCGGATGTTCGCTCTGCGCGGTCGTGGTTTTCGCTAAGCGTGCTACTGACGCCTGGTGCACCCGCGGCGACGGCATCAGGGACGACATCGTGAGTGTGCCCGGGATTTCTCTACGGCGGCGGATGTTCGCTCTGCGCGGTCGTGGTTTTCGCTAAGCGTGCTACTGACGTCTGGTGCACCCGCGGCGACGGCATCAGGGACGATATCGTGAGTGTGCCCAAGATTTTTCAAGGGAGGTGGATGTTCGCTTTGCGCGGTTGTGGTTTTCGCTAAGCGTGCTACTGACGCCTGGTGCACCCGCGGCGACGGCATCAGGGACGACATCGTGAGCGTGCTCGGGATTTCTCTACGGCGGCGGATGTTCGCTCTGCGCGGTCGTGGTTTTCGCTAAGCGTGCTACAGACGCCTGGTGCACCCGCGGCGACGGCATCAGGGACGACATCGTGAGTGTGCCCAAGATTTTTCAAGGGAGGTGGATGTTCGCTCTGCGCGGTCGTGGTTTTCGCTAAGCGTGCTACTGACGCCTGGTGCACCCGCGGCGACGGCATCAGGGACGACATCGTGAGTGTGCCCAAGATTTTTCAAGGGAGGTGGATGTTCGCTCTGCGCGGTTGTGGTTTTCGCTAAGCGTGCTACTGACGCCTGGTGCACCCGCGGCGACGGCATCAGGGACGACATCGTGAGTGTGCCCAAGATTTTTCAAGGGAGGTGGATGTTCGCTCTGCGCGGTCGTGGTTTTCGCTAAGCGTGCTACTGACGCCTGGTGCACCCGCGGCGACGGCATCAGGGACGACATCGTGAGTGTGCCCAAGATTTTTCAAGGGAGGTGGATGTTCGCTCTGCGCGGTTGTGGTTTTCGCTAAGCGCGCTACTGACGCCTGGTGCACCCGCGGCGACGGCATCAGGGACGACATCGTGAGTGTGCCCAAGATTTTTCAAGGGAGGTGGATGTTCGCTCTGCGCGGTTGTGGTTTTCGCTAAGCGTGCTACTGACGCCTGGTGCACCCGCGGCGACGGCATCAGGGACGACATCGTGAGTGTGCCCAAGATTCTTCAAGGGAGGTGGATGTTCGCTCTGCGCGGTTGTGGTTTTCGCTAAGCGTGCTACTGACGCCTGGTGCACCCGCGGAGACGGCATCAGGGACGACATCGTGAGTGTGCCCAAGATTTTTCAAGGGAGGTGGATGTTCGCTCTGCGCGGTCGTGGTTTTCGCTAAGCGTGCTACTGACGCCTGGTGCACCCGCGGCGACGGCATCAGGGACGACATCGTGAGTGTGCCCAAGATTTTTCAAGGGAGGTGGATGTTCGCTCTGCGCGGTTGTGGTTTTCGCTAAGCGTGCTACTGACGCCTGGTGCACCCGCGGCGACGGCATCAGGGACGACATCGTGAGTGTGCCCAAGATTTTTCAAGGGAGGTGGATGTTCGCTCTGCGCGGTTGTGGTTTTCGCTAAGCGTGCTACTGACGCCTGGTGCACCCGCGGCGACGGCATCAGGGACGACATCGTGAGTGTGCCCAAGATTTTTCAAGGGAGGTGGATGTTCGCTCTGCGCGGTCGTGGTTTTCGCTAAGCGTGCTACTGACGCCTGGTGCACCCGCGGCGACGGCATCAGGGACGACATCGTGAGCGTGCCCGGGATTTCTCTATGGCGGCGGATGTTCGCTCTGCGCGGTCGTGGTTTTCGCTAAGCGTGCTACTGACGCCTGGTGCACCCGCGGCGACGGCATCAGGGACGACATCGTGAGTGTGCCCAAGATTTTTCAAGGGAGGTGGATGTTCGCTCTGCGCGGTCCTGGTTTTCGCTAAGCGTGCTACAGACGCCTGGTGCACCCGCGGCGAAGGCATCAGGGACGACATCGTGAGTGTGCCCGGGATTTCTCTACGGCGGCGGATGTTCGCTCTGCGCGGTCGTGGTTTTCGCTAAGCGTGCTACTGACGCCTGGTGCACCCGCGGCGACGGCATCAGGGACGACATCGTGAGTGTGCCCAAGATTTTTCAAGGGAGGTGGATGTTCGCTCTGCGCGGTCCTGGTTTTCGCTAAGCGTGCTACTGACGCCTGGTGCACCCGAGGCGACGGCATCAGGCACGACATCGTGAGTGTGCCCAAGATTTTTCAAGGGAGGTGGATGTTCGCTCTGCGCGGTCGTGGTTTTCGCTAAGCGTGCTACTGACGCCTGGTGCACCCGCGGCGACGGCATCAGGGACGACATCGTGAGTGTGCCCGGGATTTCTCTACGGCGGCGGATGTTCGCTCTGCGCGGTCGTGGTTTTCGCTAAGCGTGCAACTGACGCCTGGTGCACCCGCGGCGACGGCATCAGGGACGACATCGTGAGTGTGCCCAAGATTTTTCAAGGGAGGTGGATGTTCGCTCTGCGCGGTCCTGGTTTTCGCTAAGCGTGCTACTGACGCCTGGTGCACCCGCGGCGATTGCATCAGGGACGACATCGTGAGTGTGCCCAAGATTTTTCAAGGGAGGTGGATGTTCGCTCTGCGCGGTCCTGGTTTTCGCTAAGCGTGCTACTGACGCCTGGTGCACCCGCGGCGACGGCATCAAGGACGACATCGTGAGTGTGCCCAAGATTTTTCAAGGGAGGTGGATGTTCGCTCTGCGCGGTCGTGGTTTTCGCTAAGCGTGCTACTGACGCCTGGTGCACCCGCGGCGACGGCATCAGGGACGACATCGTGAGTGTGCCCGGGATTTCTCTACGGCGGCGGATGTTCGCTCTGCGCGGTCGTGGTTTTCGCTAAGCGTGCTACTGACGCCTTGTGCACCCGCGGCGACGGCATCAGGGACGACATCGTGAGTGTGCCCGGGATTTCTCTACGGCGGCGGATGTTCGCTCTGCGCGGTCGTGGTTTTCGCTAAGCGTACTACTGACGCCTGGTGCACCCGCGGCGTCGGCATCAGGGACGACATCGTGAGTGTGCCCAAGATTTTTCAAGGGAGGTGGATGTTCGCTCTGCGCGGTCCTGGTTTTCGCTAAGCGTGCTACTGACGCCTGGTGCACCCGCGGCGACGGCATCAGGCACGACATCGTGAGTGTGCCCAAGATTTTTCAAGGGAGGTGGATGTTCGCTCTGCGCGGTCGTGGTTTTCGCTAAGCGTGCTACTGACGCCTGGTGCACCCGCGGCGACGGCATCAGGGACGACATCGTGAGTGTGCCCGGGATTTCTCTACGGCGGCGGATGTTCGCTCTGCGCGGTCGTGGTTTTCGCTAAGCGTGCTACTGACGCCTGGTGCACCCGCGGCGACGGCATCAAGGACGACATCGTGAGTGTGCCCAAGATTTTTCAAGGGAGGTGGATGTTCGCTCTGCGCGGTCGTGGTTTTCGCTAAGCGTGCTACTGACGCCTGGTGCACCCGCGGCGACGGCATCAGGGACCACATCGTGAGTGTGCCCGGGATTTCTCTACGGCGGCGGATGTTCGCTCTGCGCGGTCGTGGTTTTCGCTACGCGTGCTACTGACGCCTGGTGCACCCGCGGCGACGGCATCAGGGACGACATCGTGAGTGTGCCCGGGATTTCTCTACGGCGGCGGATGTTCGCTCTGCGCGGTCGTGGTTTTCGCTAAACGTGCTACTGACGCCTGGTGCACCCGCGGCGACGGCATCAAGGACGACATCGTGAGTGTGCCCAAGATTTTTCAAGGGAGGTGGATGTTCGCTCTGCGCGGTCGTGGTTTTCGCTAAGCGTGCTACTGACGCCTGGTGCACCCGCGGCGACGGCATCAGGGACGACATCGTGAGTGTGCCCGGGATTTCTCTACGGCGGCGGATGTTCGCTCTGCGCGGTCCTGGTTGTCGCTAAGCGTGCTACTGACGCCTGGTGCACCCGCGGCGACGGCATCAAGGACGACATCGTGAGTGTGCCCAAGCTTTTTCAAGGGAGGTGGATGTTCGCTCTGCGCGGTCGTGGTTTTCGCTAAGCGTGCTACTGACGCCTGGTGCACCCACGGCGACGGCATCAGGGACGACATCGTGAGTGTGCCCGGGATTTCTCTACGGCGGCGGATGTTCGCTCTGCGCGGTCGTGGTTTTCGCTAAGCGTGCTACTGACGCCTGGTGCAGCCGCGGCGACGGCATCAGGGACGACATCGTGAGTGTGCCCAAGATTTTTCAAGGGAGGTGGATGTACACTCTGCGCGGTCGTGGTTTTCGCTAAGCGTGCTACTGACGCCTGGTGCACCCGCGGCGACGGCATCAGGCACGACATCGTGAGTGTGCCCAAGATTTTTCAAGGGAGGTGGATGTTCGCTCCGCGCGGTCCTGGTTTTCGCTAAGCGTGCTACTGACGCCTGGTGCACCCGCGGCGACGGCATCAGGGACGACATCGTGAGTGTGCCCAAGATTTTTCAAGGGAGGTGAATGTTCGCTCTGCGCGGTCGTGGTTTTCGCTAAGCGTGCTACTGACGCCTGGTGCACCCGCGGCGACGGCATCAGGCACGACATCGTGAGTGTGCCCAAGATTTTTCAAGGGAGGTGGATGTTCGCTCTGCGCGGTCCTGGTTTTCGCTAAGCGTGCTACTGACGCCTGGTGCACCCGCGGCGACGGCATGAGGCACGACATCGTGAGTGTGCCCAAGATTTTTCAAGGGAGGTGAATGTTCGCTCGGCGCGGTCCTGGTTTTCGCTAAGCGTGCTACTGACGCCTGGTGCACCCGCGGCGACGGCATCAGGGACGACATCGTGAGTGTGCCCGGGATTTCTCTACGGCGGCGGATGTTCGCTCTGTGCGGTCGTGGTTTTCGCTAAGCGTGCTACAGACGCCTGGTGCACCCGCAGCGACGGCATCAAGGACGACATCGTGAGTGTGCCCGGGATTTCTCTACGGCGGCGGATGTTCGCTCTGCGCGGTCGTGGTTTTCGCTAAGCGTGCTACTGACGCCTGGTGCACCCGCAGCGACGGCATCAAGGACGACATCGTGAGTGTGCCCGGGATTTCTCTACGGCGGCGGATGTTCGCTCTGCGCGGTCGTGGTTTTCGCTAAGCGTGCTACTGACGCCTGGTGCACCCGCAGCGACGGCATCAAGGACGACATCGTGAGTGTGCCCAGGATTTCTCTACGGCGGCGGATGTTCGCTCTGCGCGGTCGTGGTTTTCGCTAAGCGTGCTACTGACGCCTGGTGCACCCGCAGCGACGGCATCAGGGACGACATCGTGAGTGTGCCCGGGATTTCTCTACGGCGGCGGATGTTCGTTCTGCGCGGTCGTGGTTTTCGCTAAGCGTGCTACTGACGCCTGGTGCACCCGCAGCGACGGCATCAAGGACGACATCGTGAGTGTGCCCGGGATTTCTCTACGGCGGCGGATGTTCGCTCTGCGCGGTCGTGGTTTTCGCTAAGCGTGCTACTGACGCCTGGTGCACCCGCAGCGACGGCATCAGGGACGACATCGTGAGTGTGCCCGGGATTTCTCTACGGCGGCGGATGTTCGTTCTGCGCGGTCGTGGTTTTCGCTAAGCGTGCTACTGACGCCTGGTGCACCCGCGGCGACGGCCTCAGGGACGACATCGTGAGTGTGCCCGGGATTTCTCTACGGCGGCGAATGTTCGCTCTGCGCGGTCGTGGTTTTCGCTAAGCGTGCTACTGACGCCTGGTGCACCCGCAGCGACAGCCTCAGGGACGACATCGTGAGTGTGCCCGGGATTTCTCTACGGCGGCGGGTGTTCGCTCTGCGCGGTCGTGGTTTTCGCTAAGCGTGCTACTGACGCCTGGTGCACCTGCGGCGACGGCCTCAGGGACGACATCGTGAGTGTGCCCGGGATTTCTCTACGGCGGCGGATGTTCGCTCTGCGCGGTCGTGGTTTTCGCTAAGCGTGCTACTGACGCCTGGTGCACCCGGAGTGACGGCCTCAGGGACGACATCGTGAGTGTGCCCGGGATTTCTCTACGGCGGCGGATGTTCGCTCTGCGCGGTCGTGGTTTTCGCTAAGCGTGCTATTGACGCCTGGTGCACCCGCGGCGACGGCCTCAGGGACGACATCATGAGTGTGCCCGGGATTTCTCCATGGCGGCGGATGCTCGCTCAGCGCGTTCGTGGTTTTCGCTAAATGTGCTGCTGACAGTATACGTGTGTGTGTCCGTGTGGTGCACCTGCGCGGTTTTATTAGTTGAACTACCGTGCGTCTAGGAATTTACCCAGCGGCATTGTGAGTACCTTGGAAGATATCTTTTGCGGCAAAGGACTTGGTTGTTCCTATTTGGTCTGATTGCTTTTGCCTACAGCTCTGCAAATTGTTTCACTGGTATCCACCCTGTTAAATAAATACATAGAACCCTCAGGCCTTTAATTGTTAGCGAATCGTCCAGCATCTGGTAAACATACACCAACCACGGTTCACCGGCTTACTCCTAAGTGTATTCCGTTGACGTCCAAAAAAAGAAAAAAAGACACGGTAAATTCCAGCCAATCTGGTGATCTTCTGCTAAATTGTGGCTTTACTGGAGGTGAAAAGAGTCCCATCATCCAGTAAAATAGATTTTTACTGGAAATATACTTCCGGTACAAATCTGGTGACATTCTGGTAAAAAATCTGCTGACATTCCGATAAAACTCCGGTAACATTCCTGGAAAATAACCGGTGACATTCCAGTAAACTACGGCTTTACAGAAAGTGAAAACAGTCCCATAATCCAGTAAAATAGACTTTTACTGGAAATGACATTCTGGTAAAAAATATTTTTCAATAGGGCTGTGTCGCCATGCGCAACACGCGGGCCGATCCGCCTCAAGCAACTAACAAAGTAACATCTTTTCTTTTTTGTGCGCGTTTGCGAGGATGGAGGGCAAAGTTCATAGCGCATCGCGTTCCTCTTCTTCCCCGTTGCCCAGCAAGGGGAACGCTAGAGGCGCGATGGCAAAATCCCACGCCCGAGGGGTGCGCGCGATAGCGGCACCGGCCACCGCGGGCGGCGGGTCATTTCGGTTGTTTACCAAACGCTTTCTGAAACAAGAAGCGGCGCGGCTCTACGGCAATGCCGGCTCGGTGACTTGATAGCTTCATGCCTCCGGTAGGGTTGCAAAATTTGGTCGCGAATGTAGGTCGAAATTCTTTAATCACGATTTCCCCCCCAAAAAAAAGGTCGACTTATGTTCGAATAAACACGGTAGTAAGCCGCGCGACGAGACAGATAATATGCATCGATTGGAGCGAGCGACCAAGGCGATGAGCGACGTTTTCTAGAAGCCCAAGAGCCGGGCGGCGTCAGCAGCGAGAGTGAGATATCTTCGTCGCTCGGCGCCGGCACTCGTAGCTTCTCGCCGTCGCTCGTCTCGTTGATCGCTACGTTGCTTACATGCCGTTCAGAAAGGCGCTCTAAGTGCTTACCATTGCATTGGGACCAGCCTCGCATCCAACCGTAACCAGTCTTGACTCTTTTAAAGCCGCACAGGTAGACGTTAACATCGTAGTACTTACATCGTTTTCAAGCATGGCTCCTCGTCCATTGCTCGATTTACATTTTCGTTAAATGACAAACCGCAATGAAGCACAATTATTCTAGTTCAAAATTGTCACGAACACTTGGCACGCATGCTTACACTGTAGCGCACCTAACGTGATTTAAAAGTAGAACGAAAACGGGACGAGATTCGCTTACCGCTTCACGGATCCTAGGCCTTCGGATCCTAGGCCTAACGGCCGAAATTGGAAGTCGCCTGCGGTCAGGCGATCGGACGAATCGAGCCGGCCTGACCCAGGCTGACCACGCCTGGTTGAACTATGAGAGGCGCCGTCAAGTTGAGAGCCAGACACGCAGTAGAACCGGACCGTAAAACATCTGTCCCGTAAAACGCAGAACGAGACAGCGATGCCAAAACCGCTCCGTCACCATCTCCGCGACGACCGGAAGCGTGGAAGCCGGGAAGTTAGAAAGGCGCGGCAGCGGAAGCCACTGGGCGGAAGCTTTACGTTTCGGTTTCGCTTTTCTCCGATACCGGCTACGGCTGCGGGCTGGTGGGTTTGCGGCTGGTTGCGACGACGCGAGGGGCCACGAAAAGACGCCGAGTTGGCCGAGTACGAGTCACGGCCCACGATACGAGCAACGGGCCGTTTGCCGCTGTCGACCGGCGATGCGGTATCCGCCACAGGTGTCCGCGGCTTGGTGTCACGATCGGTTTGTTGCCGTGCACATTGACTCAACGCTCGAAGTTATGCAGTTCCGTTCCGGCACCAGCCGCACCACGTTTTCCGGTGCATCGCAAGTGGAGGCCTTTCGACTCATTCAGTGAACGTAAAGATCGTGCCCGCTGTCTTCGGTGCTGTGGAAGTAATTGGGAGACGGAAGAAGCATCAAAACCAAGGCGTTTACGACTCCAGGCCGGGCCGCAGGTTCGCTCTGAACGAAAGGCGACGTATGTGTGCACGCTTTGAGGAAGCCTCCGCGTTTCGCCGCGCTAGACCTCGCCGATCACGACCGGACCAACCGGACCCCGAGTCCGAAAGGCTCTTGCGCAGCCAGGAACGGCACCGAGGTAGGAGCTGCTCGTTCCGCGCTACCATGCAGTACTCTACAGTGCTTGGAGCTCTCGGTGTCTTTCGTGCTTGCACTGAAGCCTTTGTGACCCCTTCGGACGCGCAAGTCGTACTTCGCAAAGGTTTGGACGGCGCCGCCCTCACCGAGCAGCTCCGCTATATTCCGCTTACTTATGATCGCAATAAAAGCTTGCGTTGGTTGTCGGAAAAAAAAAAATTGCGGCACCGCTCTCCCCGCTGCCGACGAGGTTGGCCGTTGCCATCTTCTCAGCTGTTCACTCGCTCCCGCAGCGAGCGCCTTGCCATTATCCTCCCCGTTCCAAAATGCGATGCGCTTTGCGCATTATGCCGTTAACATGACCGCATATTGAATGCGGCAACTGGATTCAATGCGACTAAGTCGCATTTATGAAAACGCGGGTCATGTTCTTTTTCGACATGTATGGTGTATGTAACGATAACGGTGGTGAACGATGGACGTTTTTTTTTGGAAGATGGCGGTCGTCGTTCTGCATGTATGATTTGGTTATACCGGTGGTCGTGTGGTATAAGCGTTTTTTTCGAAAGATGGCGGTCGCCTACGTCATCGAACGCAAAATCACACCAGCCATACCGAATCATATCGGCAAGCAAACTGGCTGCCAGAACCGGCAGAACTGGCTGCCAGTTCTGCCGGTGGTGCCATACCAGAACTGTAAACTCAGCAGGTTTGTTTCTTGTACGTTTTTCCAATCGGGTAATTTAGCCGAAAAAAGATAACTAAAATGTTGTAATGCAACTTTCTTGGCCAATGTGTTTCATAGGTAAAATGTTCTTGAATCATAAGCGATTAGTGATACTCTCTTTAACGGCGCTCTTCATCAAAAACTTTAAAGCGTACTCTGCGTACACTTAATTGTTGTCCTTTCAGTTTCAGGTATGACTGGCACACTTTGTTATTTGAGCTTGTCTACTGGGAGCCACCGTTACTAGATCAACCGTGTCCAATTTGTTTGCAACTAGGTGGAGCTGCCGGCGCAATAATCCACGCCTTTTCGGCTGCTACTGCTCCGCGGCTTCTTGCGAGTCTCGACTCCTTTCGAGGTTCAGCATGGTTGTCGGTTAAATTTTGCCCTTTCGCCAGTAAAAAATATAATTTGAGCATGATAAGCGCTACGACCGTTTTGGCATACGCTTTGCATTATTGTAAAATGCTGCTGCCATAGCTGAACTGACAGCGTGAAGCGTTTCAAACAACTAAAGTTGTAGTGGCTCCGACGAACTAAAGTTCGTCGGCGCCACTACAATCCGGTGTCTACAATCAAAGCGAGTTTCCACCGTAGTAGTAGATGTGCAGTCTTACCAGGGCAATGTCATTGCTGATCGGACATCTAGGTCATCTTCGCACAGAGGAGTCTCAGTTGACCCCCTACTTTCAGTCTTCCTTTCAGAACGCAACAAATATTCCGCGAAGGTCGCAATAACGCTTGGGTACGGCGTCGGGTTTCAAGGCTCAACATACCCCGTGGCGTAACGACGACTTCTTCACGAATCTCGTGGTCGAAGTACTTTAGAATTTGCTTTAGAATTTACCTTTTCCTAAAGCACAAATCACAGGGGACGTCCTTGTGCGACAGATCTTGCCATGGGAAGTTTTTTGCCCCTAAAAAGACGCGTCGTTTCTCGTTTGAAGGAACTTTGAATGAATGTCTCGCCTGAATACCTGGCACCGACCGTTTACGATATCGACACTCCGGTGCGGACCACGCCACCGGCATAATCTGATAAGATTGTAGCCTCACAGATTGTCGCTTAACAAGTTTTGAACAATGTGTGAATTCTCATGCCCTGCTATAAGCTTCTCTGCGTTGTTTTTCCGAGGCGTGAAATGCGCGCGGACGTTCCCGTCACGGCGGTTGCAGACGACCGAAGGAACGTTCGCGCGGGCGCGATCATTATTTTGCGCCCACAGCAGACGACACTTGAAATGTGGTTCAGAGCCATCAAGAACACAGATTCAATGTTTTATTGGTTAAAACAAGTATTGGAATTTCTCATATGTGACTACCAACTGCAGCAGAAACAATTGGAAAGTCGTGTGGTACTATCACAAAAAGCGCCACAATCAAAGCTCAGTAGGCCAGATGCAACGACCACAAGCGCGCCGTCAATGATGATGATAGCGAGTAGTAATGCGGAGCGCGCGCCCTCTAACAGGCGCCACGCAAAGGGACCCCCTTCCGGAGCGGAATTCCAGAACTGAGTTGGTTCTAATAACGTTGACAGGGAGCAGCTACACCTCCCAGCTGCACCAATATGCAATTGTCACGCGTGGTAAATTTCCCTTTAAATTTTGCTTGGATGCTGAATTTGTGAAGATGACACGTGGCATAAGGTCACGCGACGTCAATTTCCCTGCAAAAATATTGAGGAAGCTAAATGTTTGCACAGGTCACGCGACATGAAGTCGGATGACATTATTTCCACCTTTAAATTTAGCGAGAAAACTAAATTTGTGTTGAAGTCACGTGACGTCATTTTTCCTCTAAATCTTGTGGGGACACCGAATTTACGTAAAGGTCGCATGCCACAGTCATGTGGCGTCATTTCGTTCACTAAATTTAGCAGTGGAACTGAAATACCTGTGATGTTGTAGAAGCCTCTTCCGACAGCTTTTGATAATAACAGTGATCTCATATGAACCGCTCCTCAGTGTGGTTTTTTGATTAGTGTGCACAAAAAATATGGGTTGCGTGCCTGGGGCTTAGATGGTAGAAGATCCTTTTTTTGCTCGCCTGGCCTTCTTTACGAGCCGCGTGATTCGGTTGAGCCTGAGCCGCAAGTAAGCGATGTAGCTAGCGGCGAGACGAGCGACGGCGATAGCGACGACAGCGAGCTACGAGCGAGGGATATTTCTCACTGCCGCTCGTCGCGTCGCTCCATTTTTGGATTTCAAAAAAAGTCACTGATCCCCTTGGTAGCTTGCACCCGTCGCTTTCGTGCTCTTTGCCACGTCGAGTGACTGACCGAACAACAACGAAGGGGGCTGCCGTCGGTTGTCTTGTCGCTCACGAAATCACTTTGATGCGGCTTATATTTAATAGTTAAGAGGCGTGTTGCAGACCTCTAGTATGCAAAGAAGTTACACTGGTCTACTAGAAGTTCGTTAATCCGCCAGTCGTGCTTCGCAGAAGCCGAAATTGTGCTCTGTCCAGGGTGTAGTTCAGTTATTCGTCCTCCCTGCCGCATTGTTCTGGGTCGTCTCGCATCGTGAATGGTCATCACGTCCCCGACATCAATAAGTGACGCGAATCGGGAGGAGCGTGATGGGCAGAGCGGAGTTTTAAGATTTACTCATTCATCCACCTCTTTTAAACCTGATGTGAAATAAGTTCTCTGTAGCTTCATCGCTGTCTCTGTTCTGGCAACGACTGCAGAGTGGAGCTTATGTCCCTCATTATCGGTAAACACAGAGAGCGTTTTCCTGCAAAAAATTCGCAGATGTTAAAATTGTTTGTTCCTTTTGATTTATATAAAAAAAAATTAATATACTTCAGATGACGTCCGTTTAGATGTACTGTGAACCCGTCGACACTTCTTCAAAATTAGGATAGCTTCGTCGCATAGCTTTCCTGGGAGAATTCTTCACTATTCGTATTTTTTTTGTTTAGACACATCCCTTCCATGAGGCATTATCGATGTTAAATGTCCATGCGATGCGATGGTGAGCGACATAGTGCTGTACATTGTGATGTCGGAGCAGTTTACAGACAGCTTACATGTCTGTTGAGAGTTTCTTGAATGCCAAATCCTTGTCTGAATAAAGCACTTTTGACAGTCTTCCTATGGAAACAAACCTACGAAGAGTGATTAAGAAGGATTGTGCAGGTACGTTCGTTTAGAGCTCAATGTGAAGTGTTCGTGTTACAAAGCAAATAAAAACAGCTACGTACGACTTCTTTTTCTTCTCAAATTTTGCGTAAAATACACCAGCAAAATCGATCCTCACGAGGTCGAATGGCCACTCAACACGTTGTTTTGGCAGTTTGCCGTAGGTGCTGATGCGGCCCTTAAGTATATCCTTGCACACCTTGTTCAGTTTCGCAGATACTTTTTTACTGCTTGTGTTTGCACAATCCAATACTGTTGGCCTACCTCAGTTAACACTTTTCTACTCCTCTGTGAAGCTCTCGGTTGTGTTGGCTGCAAATATGCAGCTAAGAGCAGCACTGTGCGATGGGGAGTATGAGAGTTGGTTTAAGGTCTTCGGATTTGCTTAATTGTCTGAACCGACCGACTATGCCTAGAACTTAAATGTCATCTATACAATGTTGCAAATTTCTTAATTTCGATTACTTGTTCAGAGGCCTTTTATTTCAGATGCTTTACCATTCTTTCAAGTATTTATTTTTTTGTGTCACCTTCATTCAGTGTTGTTCTGCCCTTTTGAGCTCTTCCGTTGAAAGGTAAATAGACAATTTCTTCAGTGCATTACTGTTTTCTTTCAAACGGCAAAGTCCAGCAGTGATCCTCAGAGCCCTCGAGAGGTCGCTGTGGGCTTTAAGTGAAGTACAGGTTCGTCTACGGCAGATTTTACATGTAGTATGTTGATTTTCATACCATTGTCAAGTATTTTGTATGATATGTCTCATTTCGGACCCGCTTGGGGATATTCGGGTGACAATTTCTCGAGTCAAAACGGACCAGTCAACAACAGGTTGTTTTGCTTTAGTTTTGACTCGAAGAGTCCTCTTGCTAGGCAGTGTGCCGAATTTTGTTTTCACCCTGGCAGATTTTCCAGCGAGATACGGAAGTCTTGCTTTGGATCTCGCTCACTCTATTTGCAACAAATGTCTCCCACCGGGAACCTCTACCGTGGTGATGATTATTGAGGGATCCAGGGCGCAAAATGCCACATAGGCCATAGTGCGCCAATCTAACGTGATATTATATTCGTATACTATGTTGTTACTCAAGAGATGTGAGCGGTATAAGGCATGGTGTAAAATGCAAGTGGTAAAAGTAAAACTCAGTACACGATCAAACGAGATTAGGTTATCTCCTAGTAAACTAAGAGGGCGAAGGGGTATACGGTTTCTAAGAACTCGGGAAAATTATGACGTCGTTAGCTCTCAAGGTCTGAGCAAACCTATAGAATGTGCAGGATTGACACAATATCTCTACAGTGTGCACAGCGTGGTACATCTTCGACACAGAGGAGGTATTTGTGGAAGATGCACGAATGTCCTATGCGAAGTCGACGTAATAAAACATCGTGAAACCGATTCACGAAAGAGTACTGTCCCACAATTGAAGAATGGGACTGATATTGAAGCTTATTATCAGATCCACTTTCCTATATCTTTCTGCCACCTATCAAAACTTGAAACTCTCATGACTGGTTTGGTGTCCTGGTGGGGTATCGAGACAGCTAATTTCAGAAATATCTGGAGGATGAGGCCAGCCTATCAACTTTCTTTTTGCCTAGTATACCCACGTATATTGAAACGCGACGAAATGTAATATAGTATCCGGTGTGCTATGCTGTAATAATCTTGGCACGAACAAGCTGTAAGAGCGTATTCCTGGTGTTTTTTCAGAACAAGATAATGGCAGTGATAACACCACTGCGAGTCTACAACTATAATCGAGCTCCCTATCCTTTTTAGTTTAATGTAATGAATTGCTAAAAATACTGTAGACAGTTTCGCTATAGATAAACTGCAAATTAATTAAGGCGTTTAACAACATAACTGTTCTCCATGTTCATGGCATATTCCGCAAATAATAGATTTTTGTACGACCAGAATAAAGGATGGAATGATCAGTGTGTTTTGCTTCTAATTGTTGAACTTGTTCAATGACGACGGTCGGAGTAAACCTGTGCTAATTGAACTTTGTAAGGGAACAGTCGCAAAAGACTAGCAGCCTCTCCCAGGGGCAAGATAGGACACTGGCGGAGGGAGTGTCCCTCCATCAAGGGGAATCAAGAGATGTGTGATCTCTTGAGAGAATGACATCTTATCCGCACGATGCTGGGTTTGTTTTTCCAAAAGTCGGGAGATCCTTGAATAATTTATAGCATAATATCTTGCATTGTGAGCTTCACGAGAACCTTGTTGGTATATGTCATGATCAAAGATTTCTGTTTTATTGAAAACGCGCTAGATTCTCCATATAAACTCAAAACGGGGGTCTAGTGAAAGCACATGTGGCGAAGACGTAACCCGAGATGGGTTACGTCTCCGCCTAAGTCTAATATTTTAAGAGCTGGTGGTCTCGCTGTTCCATATAAAATGGCACCATAGTCAACACGCCATTGTAAATCGTAATTATAAATTGAAGACACTATCTTATTCGAATGACTTGTGCACAAAACTTCTAAAATGCTTATACTTCAAAGACATTTTCTTTCAGGATCTTCAGGGGAGCGAAAAAAGTTAGTTCTTTGTCAAAAATTGCGCCCTGGAATTTATGCTTGATTATAACAGGCAGGTGTGTTGCTTTAAGCTTCATTTTTCAATTGAGAGTCTTCCCACGTCGTAAAAAAACGGCACACAAACCGTTTTGGCCGGAGAGAACTGAAAACCATTTTTGTCTGCCCAGGTACGTAGTTTATTTAAGTATAACTGAAGCTGGCGCGTTCACAGCTGGAGGTATTACAAAAAGAACAGGAAACTTGAAAATCGTTAAGGTACAATGAATGTGAAATTGCAGAGAGATGTATATTGGCTATTTAGTTTATTTTGACTGGAAACAACGTACTCCTTAGGGAACTTCATTTTTTTTAATAAAGGAATCCGTCAGGGTACAGCCCAGTCGAACCTGGAATGTCCTGTCTGTCGAAAAGTACCTTTATACACCTGATCATACGACCCGAATACCATAGCCGTAAATACACTTACATATTTCCAAAATTCAGTCGTTGTTATCAGCTCTTTCGGGGTCAAGAAAAACAAAAATGCAATGCTCTTTATGCACAAGCATTTACGGATATATGTCTCCACATGGATAAACTGGTCGACTGCATATCGTCCTTGTCAAAAGCCGCACTTGTTATTTGACACAAGTTTCCTTTTTCTAATAGGTATACTAACCGACTGTTTTAATGAGCCTCTCGTACGTTTTTAGAGCGCAGCTCTTAGGCGCCCGTTTCCGGCTTGAGTGGCGTCGCCGTAGCCGTCGCTGTTGGCGTCGTCGTCCCCAAAGGTGTACCCGTGTGGTGCGTTATCGCACGCGTGACGTCACTGGTGACTTCAGTGATGGTGTCATCACAGTGACGTCAAGTGACGCCACATGTGACGTCACAAGGACCAGCAGTGACGTCACGGGACATCACCGTCATCAGTGATGTCACAAGTAACATCATCAGTGATGTCACATATGACGTTATCAGTGACGATGCTGATGACGGTGAAGCTGAGGTAATCATGATGACGTGTGGCGTTCGACTTCCGCCGCCCGCCGCAGGTGATCGACCAGACGACTCGATCCATGGACTTACGAAAGGTTTATTACCATGACTGAGACAGGAGCCCGGTCGAAACCAAACAGTCAATTCCCACCGGCCCGGCTCGGACGTCTAATTTTATGCGTGCGTGGGAGCCGCACCCGCCGTTGGTGTCGGCACACCCCGCTGCGTGGCGTACCGATTGCCCCACACCTCCCCCTCTTAGAGGTCGAGGTCCAGGATGGCCTCTTCGTTCTCCGGATCGCGGAGCAGATCCCGGCGCGCAAGGCGGAGGAACCGGACGGCCTCGGCAACCTCCAACGGGCGGGGGGCCACTGGAGGAGCCACAGGAGGTGGCGCAGCACGGCGGGCCCAGTCCGCTGCCGCGCAGACCTGGTGCAGGGCACCCGCCAGGAGAGTAGGGCGGTGGATCTCCGGCACTCCGCAGACGGGACACAGTAGGCGGCGCTCCGCCTCGTTGCAAACGGCCCCGGGCTCCTGTGGCTGGCGTTCCTCCTAGGTGTTGACCCGGAGGGCTCGGGGACGGTGTTCGGGGGCACGCCGCGGTCAGGCCATGGCTGCTCCCTCTAGCGCAGCGTCAAAGCCCAGCCCCCTAGGACGGTCCTGGGCCACCACCGTTCAGGCTGCGACGCTGGCTTGACCGTGCCGTGGCGGAAAACGCGCCGCCAAACGCCTAACTTAGTGGGTACGGCGGACCCGGTTCTGGTGGTAGTGGCGATCCTGCGAGAGCAATAGGAAACGCACATACACGAAGAAAAAAAATCGAACTAACGGGTCTGGTCGCAATACGCCAAACAAGTTCGGAGGCACTCGCGAACAAGTGAGCCCATTTGTGAGAAAGGGGGCAGACCCGCGGGAAGGTGATGGACCCTCCCCCTTCCCTCTCTGCGAAGAGAAACACAGCCAGCCAAAAAGGATATGAAAAATTAGGTGTTGGGCCACCGTGGGCGCAAGTTGCACCGCCTAGGTGGCGTTCAACGGTCCGACGGCTGGGTGGGGACTGGCTGGTCCCGACACTTCGAAACAGCTGCTGGCTCGAAGTAACGCTTCAGCTCAGACACGGGAATCGGTCCGTATTGCTGTGCGCCATGCAATCGTGCTAAGCGGTAGGTTAGCGAAGAAACTTTCTCGGTTATGCGAAAGGGTTCATCCCAGCGGTTGGCGAGGGATCCCGCGAATCATTTCGGCGAGTCGCTGAGGGAGTGTGTCCGACGAAGTACCAGGTCTCCAACCTGAAATTGAACGCCGCAGTGGCCCTCGTCGTACTGAGCGGCTTGTTAAAGACGAGCGAAGTCGAGGTTCTCTCGTGCTTCGTCGGTAATGGACGTCTTGAGCGAACTGCGCATACGGACGTCCATTCTGTGCGAAACCTGTGTATGGGAACTAGTTTTCTATTGGAAAGGATATCTCCTTACCAAAGTTGAGGCGCGCAGGTGTGAAACCGGTTCATCAGTTGATCGTTATGCGCGTTGCGAATGCCATCTCACCGAGTTTGGCATCCCAGTCTATGTTACGGGCTGTGTGGGAAACCAACATAATTTTGAGGTTGCGGTTGGCCCTCTCCGTGATGTTTGCCTGCGGGTGATATGGCGACGTTAGCTTGTGCCGTATTTCAAGCGCTGCGCAGGTGTCGATGAAGACCAATTAATCAATCAATCAGCGTTTATTTCAGCTTGAAATACAAACTGAGGGTGGCAAGAAAAAAGCAGTGTCGTCCACCGCTTGACGGGCCTCGCCACCTTTACAAGTCAGCAGTGTAAACGCGGTAAAAAATAATATATATATACAAAATTAACAGTACAGACAAAATGAGTACAGAAAAATTATAGAAAAGCGTTCCTAAGGACAGAAGAAGACATATCATTCAAGTGATCACATAGAGGAGTATTCAAAAACTTAGGCAAGATATATCGCAACATTGTAAAGCCATAGTCCGTTCTACATCCAGGTAAAACAAAGGTGTCTTTTTCCCTGGTTGTATAAGGTGTATTGTGGGGCACAGTAGAAACAATACGTGAAAGAAAATTATCATTAATTGCTATTATATTTTTGTAAAAACACGCGAATCTATATTCAAATAAATTATATACAGGCACAATTTTAATCAGTAAGTAAGCCTGCCGGGTTGGGGAATTATATGGAGCTTTTGTAATAGCACGTAGCATTTTCTTTTGCAAGATCAGAAGCTTCTGAATATTGGATGTTGTGGTATTACCCCAGACAAGAAAGCAATAGCTTAAATACCAATAAAAGAAAGCGTAATACAAATTAAGTTTAGTTTTTAGTTTTTTCAGGTAGAACATGCTTATTACGTGAAGTGATTCCAACAACCTTGGAAAGGGCAAGACAAACCTCATTTATGTGGGCGTCCCATGTCATCGTTGCAGTAAAACTTACACCGAGAGATTTAAACGTTTCTACGTGCTCGATAATGGTGTCACTAAAAACTAAAGGCGGTGGGTGCATCACAAGTTTCCCTTTAGGACGAAATATTACGGCTTTAGTTTTCTCTTTGTTTATCTTCAATGAGTTCACTAATGATCACCGTCCTAATAATGTCAATACTCGGTTATCAGTGCCAGTTAGTTCTTCAACGTCAGAGGAGGCAAAGAAAAGGCTCGTATCGTCAGCATAAATAACGTATTTTGCAAGAGTACTAATATCGGAAATGTCATTTATACATATATTAAACAAAAGTGGTCCAAGGATGCTACCCTGAGGGACACCACTAAATATCTTGCTCCTAAAGTACGAAGCACCGTCCGTGATGAGCTCAGCAGGGAAGCCGAATCTGGTGAAGACGGACAGATCTTCCAAGATGCGCTGCGAAAGAAGCTTCCGCAAGAGAAAGAGTTCGACCCACTTGGTGAAGTGGTCGGTCACAACCAGTAGATACTGATTCCCGCGAGGACTAAGTGGAAACAGCCCTATCATATCACCGGCAACAATCTGCCAAGGCGACTGGCTTACGACTGGCGCCAATAATCCTGGTGATTGGCCTCCGCGCGGTTTTGCCTTTTGACACACTGGACAAATGCGAGCATACTTCAGTACATCCTGCCTGATTCCTGGCCAAGTCGCAACACGACATATCTTACCGTAAGTCTTACTGCCGCAGCTGTGACCCGATAATGCTGAATCGTGTAAATACCTCATGAATAACTTGCGCAGCTTCTGAGGTATCACGATCCGGAAAGGCGATCCGTCGGCGTCGTCGTCTGCCTGGGAGATGCAGCGGAGAAGTCCGTATTTGCTCAGCAGGTACGAGTCGTACTCCCAGTCGCTTCCAGTGCTGCCAGCCCTCTACTGCAAGTCCCTCGCACACGCGTCGGCAAAATCCGTCTTCCTGCTGGGCCTTGCGGAGGTCTGCTCGGCTCACCAACGTACCCCACCGCGACTCTGAAGTGTTGGCCACGATGTCAGTTAATCGCACGAACTTTGGTTCTGTCTCAGTGGGCTGGGAGGGACCTGCAAAGGAGCTCGTGACATTGCGTTCGCCACGACGTTAGTCGCTCCTTTCCTGTACGCGAAGGAGTAGTCGTTAGCTTGTAGTGTGAAAGCCCATCGTGCGAAACGTCCGGCTGGGTTTTTGCAGGTTCTTCAGCCTCGAGAGCGCTTGGTGATCAGTATGGATCTGAAAGGGAGCGCCATCGAGATACATGTTAAACCTCTTGAAGGCGAAGATGATGGCGAGACATTCCTTTTCCGTCACGGAATAGTTCCGCTCGGCCGCTGTCAGCGTGCGGCTGGCGAAGGCGACTGGGCGAAGAACGTTGTCGTGTTCCTGAAGCAGGACTGCGCCGAGACTGAAGTTGGTGGCATCCTTTTGAACAACAAATGGGCGATTGAGATTCGGGCTGCAAAGAGGCGACGTCGATGATGGCTTTCGAGAGCCTAAGAAAGGCGACGCGCTGCTCCCCCCCCCCCCCCCCCGTCACCCTTTCTCGCCCTTGCGCAGGAGCAAAGTCAGGGGGTGAGTAATCTCGGCACAGGAAGGAATGAATTGGCGATAAAATGTAATCAAGCCAAGAAACCGCTGCAAACTCTTGACGTCGTGTGGCTTCGGGTACTCTGCTACCGCCCGCAGCTTGTCCTCGTTGGGGCAAAGAACTTCGTTGTCCACCACGATACCAAGAAGGTTAATTTGTGCTGAAGCGAGTTGCACCTTTTTAGGGTGAATTGTTAGGCCGGTAGTTCAAAGGCGCTTGAGGACAATTCTTAGGTGCTCAAGATGCTCCTCGAAGCTATGTGAAAAAACTACGACGTCATCCATGTAAGCCATGGCGAATTGGTACTTTGTGTCGCCTAGAACAATGTCCATTGGGTGCTGAAAACTAGTGGTTGAATTTGAAAGGCCAAAGGGGAGGCGAGTAGATTCAAACAATCCTCTGTGGCAAGTGAACGCAGTCTTTGGTACGTCCTCTGGGTCAATCTCGATTTGCAAGAATCATCGACTACAATCCAAAGAGGTAAACGCTTTTGCGTTGCTGATAGCATACGTAGTCGAGTCAATTGAAGGAAACCGGTATGAATCTCTCATCGTTACAGCATTGAGGAGGCGGTAATCCACGCACAGTCGTACGGAGCCGTCCTTCTTTGGAGCCAAGATGACGGGAAAGGCCCAGGGGCTCTGGGACTCTTGCGCTGCTCCGGTATCTAGCATCTCCTGTAGTGCTGCGTCTAGAAGGGCTCGCTTGGGGACCTGAGGGGTCCCGGGTTGCACCGCAGGGGTCGGGCGTTGCCAGTCTCAATGCGGTGCAACAACACGTCGGTATTGCCCGGGGTTGCCATGAACATCATTGCGAACGGGTGCAGGATGCTCTCGAGCTGCTGCTTCTGCAGAGCGGTGGCTGGGCACGCGGTGAGGGAGTCTCTGAGGCTAATAGCAAGTGCTGCTGCCGGCCGCGCTGTGTAGTGGGCCTGAAGGGTTGCGCCGGTGATGCAGTCTTCCTACGTGCTGAAGGGTGTGATGTGCGGCTGGTCGTCGAGACGATAACCGCCGGCAGCCAAGTCGAGCGAAATGTGTTCGCCTGCAATAAAATTTGGGTCCAAGATAATAGGTGCGACTGAAATAGGTACGGCTTGGAATCAGCGATTATAGCATAGTCACAGCTAGTTTAACACTCCCTCGTCTTTTTGGTGCACAGGAAAGTAGTAGAGAAGTATTGATATATGACAAAGGAAATTATAAAGGCATAGAAAAATATTTGCTTGAATATTTAGGTGATTTTACTAGATTATCCTTGGAGAGCTGTGCGCATACTTCATAGGTTGCTTTTAAGAAATGTTTGTCAGGTCTAATTAAAAAATATATTCAAGCAAAATATATATCTGAAAATACTAAAGCTGATAAGCCTTGGATGACGTATGCTGTTAACAGAGTAAGAAATCAACGTAGGCGTGCATATCAGACGTACAAAATGCATTTATCTTAATTTGCTGTTTCGAAACTTGAGAAGCTGAATAATTCTTATAAAGGTGTTATCACCTTGGCGAAACGGGCATACTTTGGCAAACTTTCAGTTGGAATGCAGTCAAATAGTAAAGAATTTCGGACCTACTTACGAAAAACTGGTAATGAAGATGTTGGCATCCCGGATATTTTGAGTGATGATGAGGTTATTGAAGATAATCATAATAAAGCCAATTGTTTCAACAATTATTTCAGCCTATATTCGCCTTTACCAAAATGCGTTCCTGTTATCCACTCCTCAATGACGGAACAGGGCCTCCTATGCCGCCTCTTGTCATAAATATAGAAGATATTGTGAAATGTTTAGAGGACCTAGATGTAAACAAATTGGTGGCCCCAGACGGCTTGTCGCCAATAGTGCCAAAATCGTGCTCACTCACCGTGTCCCCCTACCTTCACATAGTTTCTTCAAAGTCTCTAGAGGAAAGTGGACTTCCAAGCGAATGGAAAAAGATATTTGTTACGCCAATCCACAAGCAAGGATCGAGAAAAATTGTAGAAGACTATAGCCCCATTTCCCTTGGTTGTGTGTGCTGCAAGGTTTTAGAAAACATCGTGTATAGTAATGTTGTAACACATCTAGATACTAACCACTTCTTTTCTCCAGCTCAACATGGTTTTCGAAAGGGCCTCTGGTGCGTGACTCAGATTGTTGAACTTTACAATGATCTTGTTACAACTGAGAGTGGAAGAGAAACGCATGCAATTTTCCTTGACTTCCCGAAGGCTTTAGATTCTGTGTCCCACCATTTGTTGTTGTATAAACTGCGCTTTTTCGACCTTGGTAACAGCGCCCACCGATAGATTGAAAATTATCTTTTTGAAAGAAAGCAATGCGCAATCATTGACGGTGCAAAATCAGAATTTGTAGCTTTGACATCTGGCGTTCCACCGGGGTTAGTCTTGGGGCGTCTTTTATTCGTTGTTTTTATAAATGACATAGCTGTAGGTATTGACTCGCCTGTGGGGCTTTTCGCAGATGATTTTGTATTATATCGCAAGGTAAGACATTTGCATGATTCTGCACAATTTAATTTAGATAAAATATCCAGTTTATGCCGAACGTGGGAAATAAGTCTCAATGCTGACAAGTGTGTGCACGCCACTTTCGGGAAAAAAAACGCGACAGCATCTTTGTTACCCTATTAACTAACGACATTTACATAGAAACACGCCTGTGAGGTATCATGGAGTCATTTTATTAAGCGATCTTCCTTTTATGCTCACGTAACCCAACCTGTACAAAAGGCTGGTCGAATGTTAAAATTTATTAACAGGCATCTATGCAGTGCTCCCAAAAATCTAAAAGAAACTGCTTACTGCTGCTTGGTAAACCGATGCTTGAATATCCGTGTGTTCTGTGGGACCCGCACCAAGCGTAGTTTTCCATTGAAATAGAAAAAAATTCAAAACCGTGCTGCAAGGTTTGTATCGGGAAAGTACGATAGAACGTCCAGTGTGACAGATATTAAGGGTGAGATCGGTTGGGAACTATTGAATATAAGGAGAAAGAAATTTGGTCCAAAGGTTTTTTTCCCCAATATTTAGTAACTTAACTAGAATTGATAAGTATAAATATCTTGAATGACCAAACTTTATTTACGCCAGAATAGATCATTGTAATAAGATCAAGAAAATATTTTGCCGAACTGATTATAAAAATACTAATTTTTGATTGGTACAATAACGAACTGTAATTCATTGCCTGCATCAGCATTTACTACAGATGACGTAGGATATTTTTTTCTCAATATCCTAAATTTTTTTTACATTCAAGAGTGTGTGTATTTTATTTAACACTACCCTGTTCAAAATATTTTCATACTCGGCATGCTAGGCCAGTATCAAACCGAATTATTGGTAGGGCAAACTGGGAATACTGGTAGTAGTTTTACTGAGAATACTGAACCGGTATCAAACTGGGTTATTGGACGGATAAACTGGGAATGCTGGTACTTTTACTGGGAATACTGGGTTTATCGAACATTGGTATACCGGATGCACTGGTAATACTGGATTTACTGGGCATATGGTAAAAACTAGCCACACTGGTCACACGGGCACACCGGTTGTTCCGGTTTCGCTAGTGAAACCGGTACAACTGGTTGTACCTGAGACACCAGTACAGCCATCTTCACCATACTGAATACACAGGCCATAAACTGTCACAACCTTTATATTTCCATTGAAACTTTATACAATCCTTTAGTAGTTTTGTATAGGGTCATTCCATGCCAAAAACTTGATGTCGGTCATATTTTTGGATGTGCCTGAAAATTTTAACATGAATAAATAACATTAAGGATTGGTAAATCCAGGACTGAATAGCAGCTTTGCTGAGGTCATGGTCCAAAGTGCAGAAAATTTAATAAACTGCTTATTTTACCTCTCACATAATCCGCTCTACCTTATCCTAGAGACAAACAGCAAAGGACACCAAATAGTCTCCGAATATTAGTTAAAAACCCGAATTTACCAATACTTTGATATGTCTTATTCATATTGAAATTTTCGGGCATGCTCAAAATATGCATGCGATTCTATAACACTAAACATAAAGTGTGACTAGACAAGGTTTAAAAAAAACATTGTGTGGTGCCTTAAAAATATACCCGAGGCATTAAACAAGATTAAAGTAAAGTCGGACTAGGCAACAAAAACATTCAGTGTGTGGCACAACATACAACCCTAAAGATAACACACTGTGTCACCTTTCGTGCGAGCGCAGGGGAGGCTTCGGCCACCCCAGCCAATTCAGCGCCAAAAGGATGTCACGTAGCATTCTGGATGGGCGGAGCTCAAGGAAACGTGACGCTCTCTTAACGGTGGACTGGCTGGGATGAACAACAAAAACATTCATTGTGCGCTGCAACGCCTGTTGGTCAATCATGCCCGAGGCACCACACTGTAAATATTAAAAAAAGTCTGACTAGACAATAACAAACATAATGTATGTGGCACAACATGAACCCGTAAAGGTAAAAAATTCCACTAAATGCGAATAAAGGAAGAAAAAAAAACATTCACAGTTCGGTGCAGTCCAGATCCGAAAGGAAGTTTTTCGTGGTGTCGTTCATTTGCCGCACAAGAACAGCGTGGTCCTCTTGCAGGTTGACAGCCTTGGGGTTTGAATGCTGGTAGACATAGTAGCTCAAGGCATCTGAAAGAAAAGTGGATCAGTAGTTGCCAGCTAGAACTATATATATTACTCACTGCTTAGCCTTACATGAAATTTAGGATTGTAGTCTGGTAATCTTAAAAATTATATATGTTAGAAGTGGGGATAGAATAAACCTTTTAACATGTTTGATCACCACTCTTTAATTATTCAATTAGTAACTTGCCTTGATTCTTAGAGATAATAGTTTAAAAGAAAAAAAGAAAAGGGCCAAGTGATGGTGATGCTGACAAAGCTGAAGTCAACAATGTCCGCTTACTAAGATCGCATTGAGGCTAGAAATTCCACATGCAAGCTTGTTTATTATTACAGAGCTAACCACTTACAACGATTCCACATATAGCGATGTACAGCTCACAACGATCAGTTTCTAGAGTTTCTAGACCGGAAATTACCAGTGTCTACTCCAGATACGGTAATCGGTTATGACAATTGAAGTTTTGGGTTTTCTCATTATCTTCTAAGTTGGTTGCACTTCATTAAATAAGCCAGTTTACGACACAAAATATCCTGGCAAAGAAGGGGGAGGAGGAGGGGCCTGGGGGAGGGACACGAAAGATCCTGGGGAAGGAAAGCGGAGGGTGAGAGGGGAGAGGAGAGAGTTGTACCCGGACAAATCACGGAAGATTCTGGAATGGAAGGAAGGAAGGGGGAGAGAGAGAGAGTGCATTACAGTCCAAGGTTTAACGGTCCAGCACTGCAAGGAAGCGTTGCAAGCAACTAATGCAGCTTTTTCGCATGACCTATCCCTACAACACGTTCTGTGTTAATACGACTTTTTTCTTTGCTTATAGCGTTTTCGGAAAAATCCTATAAAATAAAAAAAAACGCCAGTAACGACTTCGTGGACTCTAATTGACCTGAAAAACGTTGATCTTTTTCCAGGAAACATAAAAACCAGCCGTTGAATGAGCCCGGCTGGTTTTTATGTTTTCCTGGAATCCTTGGGCAAGTTATTTTTCTCTTCTATTCCGATTGCATCTTTAGTTTGTAAACGTCACAAAAAGGTGTCTTTTGCCCCTTATTACAAAAACAAGGGAGCCTCGCCATCATACAAGTTCTTCATGTTGGCAGCAGATTAAAACCAGAACAACAAAGTTTTGTTCATGCATTAGAGAATGCACATGATAAACACCATTCGGAAGAGAACGCCAACACTGACGGCGTAAGCTGAACGCGCCGTTCTTCTCATAAAAGCGAGCAGTTCAAGTGGCTTCAGACTGCACTTGAACGCTCCGGAAAGCATCGAGCAGTACCGATGATGATCATCGCAAGGCATTTTTTCCTCACCAGGTGCACCAAGTACTCCAGCCCTAGCAGCGGCACGAAAGCAACGATGCCATCAATGTTGCCATCGTGCAGGAGCTGATGGATTTAGTTTTGCCGCAGGTTCTGAAACTGAACTTTGAAAACATATGCCTAAAAAACTGCACAGTCCCTCCCCCCCCCCCCCCCAATAAGGAAAAAAGAGACTGCAGGACAAACCATGGTGCTGCAGTGACCATTTCACTCTACCACAACGCCTTCTATTCAACAAAGCCGAGTGGCGATTGGCAACTATGCTTATCCAACTCCTGTTGTTGCCAGACTAAACACTTTTGATATTGGTTATTACAGAAAAAAAGAGTTCGCCTATTTCGATCCTCTCCGCCAGTGGGCAAAGCACGAGTGGCAGGGATCGGTGAGTCAGCCACACATTCCGTGAATCAAAATATCAGTTCAGCATTAAGTAGCAGTTTATTTTTCAAAAAGAATCAGTTACAAGGACAATGTAAAAGAAACAAAGAAGTAAACCAGTCACTTACATTCCTTTGCCTGACTTCATAGAGAGGTGGCAGAGCATCCTAGAGTGCTGCGTTCGTCTGGTATGCTGTCCATGAAATATAAATGTGTGTGCATTGGTAGGATCGAATTTGACAACTTTATTTCAGGCAGAATTTACAGAAACCCACTAGGGATTCACAACTATTTGTCATAAAGCAAAACTATACCCTGTTCAAGGCGAAGTCCATTCGACTTAAAAATTTGGGTTTATGACCAAATCAATGTTGGAAAGGACTATATACTGTATGCGGGGACAACATTCTGCAGCTATAAAGTTTGAGGGGCATTAAAGGAGGTTTCTCAGATTGCTTTTTTTGGTAACTCATTTTAGAGCTCTAGGCATCGGAAAAATTTCAGAAGCATAATCATACGCAACCTGGCCGAACGACACACGGTGCTCGACAGCTAATCGCAAGTGCTGGCTATCCGCATGTGTTGGTTACGTGCATGCTGTTCCTCAGTCGCATTTGGGTAAAGGGGCACTAAAGACTGTTCTGAAGACGCTTGTTTTTTTTTTAATATAAAGGAGTAAAGGCTAGCATATGTTATAAGTTTCAGATGACAAAGCCACTGATTGAGCCCATCACAATAGAAATACACGCAATTTATGTTTTCTTTTTATGTACACAGCGCGAACAAGCGATCGCCGTTTTTTTCTAGTTTTTCTCTTGGAAACGAAGGGATGTCATCCAAGTTAATATTGCTACGGAAAGAGCTCATTTAGTTCTGTATTGTAAGCAATAAAATTACGTGCTCGCAAATACAATTTGGAAGTAAAATGCGAAAATGTGCTGATGTCGTGTTTGCGCTAACAGTATCGCAATGTGTACACTGCGCAACACTGTTAGTGCAAACAGAACATTAGTGATTTTAGTTTTACTTTAAAATAAAACTTGTTGGGGGCCATATTTTAACGTGTATGCTAGTGTCCCAAATTACCATTTCCCACGACAGAAGAAGTTTGCATGACAGCCCTCCGACTCTAAAAGAAAGATAGTAAAAACCCACCATCGCGTGTTTGCGCTAACAATATCGTGCTCTCAACCTAACTACTTTCTATGAGAAAACAAACACTAATATTGATTCAATTCATCAGTTTTTAATGGCTCGGCTTACCAAGATTTTCAGGGCCGGTAGGGCTGCTGGTGGAGCATGGTGTTGGCCCAGAGGATGTGCTGCTCTAGGGGTGGGAGCAGTGCGATCCAGAAAGGGGACAGCTGCATGGGCAGGAATGGGTTCTTGATCCGGAAAGGGGGAGGGGGGGGAGCTGCTGCAGGGGTGGGATGTTCTGTTGAATCAGAGAGAGGATAGTTGCTGGGGCAGGAAAAAGGTGCTGAGGCAGAGGGGGTGCCGCTGCGGGGGTGGGAGAGGCAAGGAATGGAGCTGCCACTGACACAAGACCAAGGGACGGGGCTGATGCTACAGCACACAAAAAAGTTGGAGACCTTTTGATTGATTTCTACCATGTAAACCAGGCTCCTAGCTGTGCAGAACCTACAATATCCTTAGAATGCCTGAGAGCTTTCCAGCTGAAAGTCATCCCCCCTCTCCCCCCCCCTCCCGCCCCCCGCCCTCCTTCACAAGGTCTTTCATTTTGCTGGGGCCTCCTCTTCCCCCTCCCTAAGATTCCGCGTCTTCGGATAAATCCAAAAAACTGTGAAAAACACCCGCTGGTAAACTTTTTGTCAATTCTGACTTATCCGATAAACTCCGAATTGTTATGTGCCCATGCCACCCCACGGCAAAAAAAAAATGTTTTTTTTTTTTTTTACAATTTGAGCAATTTAGTACGCATGGACATTTACCCCCTTTTCCCGTATCTCAACACTTCCCCCCCCCCCCCCCCCCCCCCCCGAGCAGCGCAGGATTAAAGGTTCTGGGAAAATGACACCATAATCATTTTTAAAGCATCGAGCCGTTGTCAAAAGACGTCTTACGGCTGGTCTCGTCAAGGTTAGTTTAGGGAAACAGGTCATCGTACCATCCGTGTCACGACCAAAGCTACACTTTTGTTTTCCAGTTTGGGCCATGGGATTTGGAGAAAGGAGAGGGTATGTTTCTGGGGGTAACAGTGAAAGCTATGGACCATAGGGATTGTATAAAATAGGGAAGAGGGGCAGTTGAAACTTCTCTATTACGTCATTAAGCACTCCACGTCGCGTGGCCCCGTGAAAGATTGATGGGATGAATACGAGCTTCCTCCGGCAATTCATTAATTTTAAGGTATCGAGGTTTATCGAAGCCGCACTTGTCTGCGACTTTTGTCGCGGGACAAATTAGTATTGCCGGTGATACCAACGCCAAATTCAATCGAAGAAATCTTAATTGATACAAGCGCGTTTTATTTTTATTTGAGATATGTTTTCATCCGGTTATTAGTTATAATTTCAATAGGAAACACTGCGAAATTAATCTTCGAATTTCGGAGAATTGGGGATTTACAAGAAATAAACACCGATAAACACCAGATTTTCGCTAAAAATAAACTCCGAAGAACACCCTTCGAATTTCACGAAAAATAAGCTCTGAAAACACGGAGCCCTCCCTACCCATCCCCCATACGGCAGTTTGTGATTGGCACCACCGAATCAAGATCCTGGCTGCGTGCCTGGCTTGCATCCTTTTTTTTGTTTGTTCATCACTGTAGGATTCAACTGTAAGCACAGTGTCATTGCAGAGTAAAAAAATAGCAGCATACTTTTGTTGGCTAGTGCTGATGATTGGACCAGTTGTAGCCAATTATTGAAAAGAAATTGAGAAGAATATGGATATTGATGATACAAACACAACAAAGCGCTGTGTTCATCTCCTCCTTCTTGTCCGTGCAATTCGCACTCTTTGTTTTTAATAATACATTTTTGTATGATTCTTTTTTTGGTATCATCTGTATAGGGGTTCATTGGAACGACCCACCTGCCTTTGCATTCACTTTAGCGGCAGTTCCCCCTTCCTTATGGTGCCCATCGCTGAGGAAGTGGAGGGTGGGGATCACTCCCAATCTTGTGGCGGTTCCCCAGGTTCCCATAGGCTGCAAGCTGCCAGCCAATCTGAGTCAGGCGTACCAGCCCCGCGGGACATGTCAATTCCTCTATTTTAGACGCAGACACGCACATTTTGCGTATACCTAAAAGAAGTGTTCTAACAAAGGGGAAACACAATATTTGACCCTTTTTGAATGCATCTTTTTCTTTGGCTGAGAACACCCATAAAGTCACCCTATTGCACATTCATTGGTGAGCAATTTTTCACACAACTTCAAGCATTTAGAGAAAATGAACAATATAATGGATTGGACATAAATTGTTGCTATGAACTACCCTATACATTTACACAATGCCTTATATCGTAAAAGCCATCTAGCTTTACAAATCTGTAACCAATTAAAAGTTTGCATTTATTTAATTTATTACTACTGGCTATTATTCTTTGACAGAAAGAATAACTGGGCGAGACGATACGTTGGGAGTATTTCCACTTCATCGAATATTCAGGTTCTTTTCGCATTTTTTTTTATGTTTTTGCCTTTTCTAGGCACTCGATTTGTAGGGGCTTTCGCCGCCACTAAAAAACGTGACATCCAAACTCATTTTATTTACATTAAAACAATGGTAAACTTCGAAAACCTGTCGCTTCGGCATACGCGCAGAGACCGCGCGTCTCTACGGCACAGGCGTAAGCATTGGAAAGAAATCATGCTGCTCGCTTTTGCAACGTTTTTCTCGCTCCCGCTTTACGAAACAAATCGGTGGAGGGCGGCTGTTGGGACCATCCGTCAGAACTAGCATGACCTGTGATTGCATAAACTGCCGTCAGATTGCACTTGAACGCTCCGCAAAAGCGTCGTCGGACGAACGTCGTCGGACGTTGCCAAGAGCCGAACAGGCTCAGTTCCGCCGCACGCGAATTTGTCTCGCTCTGCGAAGCGAGCCATAGGTTTTGAAGAAGGTACGATCTTTTTAAATAACGAAATAACATCGGCCAGACGCATTGTCAGAATCAAGCATATAGCTTAACAAGCACATGGTACACGACGAAGTTTATAACAGCGGCGCACTTCGCAGAAACAAAGGAAAGTTACTTACCGGCGCTTGCAGCAGCGTCCGCAACTTGCGGGCGTTGGTAAAACGCGGCGTCTCCCAGCCCTCAGTCATCGCTGGACATTCTTGAACATGGTATTCGTAAGGAAACATCTAAAATACCTGCTATAACGGCTAAAACGTAAAAAAAGGAAACGATTTTCGAAGCCTCCGCATCCCCAACGTCGCCAGCCTTAGACAAACGGCCAAACGGAAGCTGATTGCGATAGCGATGGTCTTCCCCAATCATCAAAAGATTATTTTTTAGCGAAACCAAGCAAAATTATATTGTATTGATAATAATATTGTCACTATAATAATGTTGTAAAAAATTAACGAAGATTTAGTCCATCTTATGTTTTATTTAAAGTTTAGGTGTTTTTTTAAGTGTAAGAACCGAAACCGAAACTATTTCAACCAACCTTTCGTTCGTCGTATTCGCAACCGTGCCTGTGTGTGCGTGCATGCGCCCGGGTTCGTGCGCACGTGTGAATGCGTCCCTGTGCTTGTGTGTGCGTGCGTCTGTGGTTGTGCTTGCGTGCGTTTGAGCGTGTGCATGCGTGCGTGCGCTCGTGTATGTGAGCATGTCTGCGCGGGAGCAAACAGCTCTGTTTGCACGTTCTATTGAACTACACCAGCAAGAACACTTATTATTATTATTTTTATTGAAATATGCCAGCGCGAACTTCAGTGGGCCGTCCTTAACTCTGCAGTAAACACTAGTGTATTCATTGATTGAGCTCTATTATTGACGGTTGTGATTTCAGAGAGATGCCAATCGGCCACTTCCGCAAATGGGGCGAACATCCGTTGCTCTTCCAAATATCGCGCTTCGAACGTGCCTCGAGAAGTCCGACGCCTTGATTGTTTCCATTTCAGCAGTTTGATTACCGATATGATCCGATCAATTACAGTATGTACAGTTTAAATTCAGCTGCAAACAAATAAAATATTATATGTTTTTTTTATTTTATTTCTAAATATGGCATGACAACGATCTGCGCCCGTATAGCAGGTGAAATAAAACAGGCAATTTTCAATAGAAAGATTTTGCAGTTAAAGTGGAAAGCTCAAGATTACTGCTTTACTTGGAGGACGGCAGTGGCGGGTCCAAGGGGGGGGGGGGGGCGACGGGGGCGGCCGCTCCCTCCAAACCAAGTCGACCACCCGCGTCCCCCCTTCTCGGAGGGCAATTTGACATGGGTGGACCCCCCGTACACAAAAAAGAATGGGAAATCATTATCCTTACAAATATCTCCCCCCTTCCTCCCCCCCCCCCCCCAAAAAAAAAAAGAAACGAAAAAAACGGAGCTTTGGATCTTCCGCTGGAGAGGAACTCGTACATGAGTTTTAACAAAGTGGTAAATTAAAAAAAAAAAAAAAAGAACGAGCGCTCTTTTTCTTTTAGGTGTGTGTCTCCGCAACTAACCACATAAGTGAAACAAAGTCGCATAATATATATATATTTTTTTTAAAAGACTGCGAAGAGTTTTTGTGGAACAAGTTTTTAGTAACTGGAACAACTTTAGACGGTACAGGTGATAAGCCTGCTCTAAATGCACGTGTTCCATCTTTAAAAAAATCAATTTTAGAAAAAAATGAAAACAAGCGTCCATTTAAAACCATTTGTAAAACGGTCTAAAATCAATTACTTGTATTCTACTTGCAATTTGACATTCTATCATATGAATTAAAACTAGCAAAACAAAACACCAAAAGGAAAACACTCGAAAATTGCATTTCAGAGAGAAGAAAATGCTATGCTATCATATAAAAGTTATTGATTTTGGGTAGCTCAAAGTAACGTAATTGTAAAATAATTGCACTACTTTCTAAAAGAAATTTAAGTTGCAATGAATTACAAGTTCTCCAGGATTATTTTTATTGTAATTACCTTATTTCGGACAAGGGTAGTTTTTTTTTTTTTGGTCTGGGAGGCTGAAGCAAAAGGCGGCAACCGTTGTAAGTATAGTTAAATTATATTTACGAACTAATTGACCAAAGTAAGCTTCTAGGCAGATAATATAACCCCTAACCTTTCTTCGGTATATACAACATTTTGAACAGTTCAACTGCCTGTTAGAGGAGTTCAATTACCAATTTGAACAGTTCGACTACAAGTTTGAACAGTTAGCTATCAGTTGGAACAGTTCCACCACAATTTGAAGCTCGCAAGTTTGAAGAACAGTTTGATTATTAGTGTAGCCAGTTCAGTCACCATTTTGAACAGTTTGAATACCAGTAGGGCCAGTTCTGCTATCACTTTCACCTGTCTAGATCTCAGTTTAGCCTGTTTGGCAAGTTCAGGTTTCTGTTTTCCAAGTTCGGCTGCCTGTTTGTCAAGTTCGGTTGCCTGTTTGACAAGTTTTCTTTGCTGTTTAACCAAATTGGGTTGCCTGTTTGGCAAGTTTGGCTTCCTGTTTGGCAAGTTCGGCTGCCTGTTTTGGAGGTTTATCTGCCAGTTTGGCTCGTTAATTTTCCGAATCGGCCAGCTTGTTTTCCTATATCGCCAGTTTAATCAGTTCGATTTTCATTTTGCCCAGTTCAAATTCAAGTATGCCAAGTTCAGAATCGTACTGTTTTTTTTTTTTTTTTTTTTTAATAGGGTAATTATTGTATTTTTGCCATTGTATTTATGTTTGCGAGTATGTGTATTATTTTGTGTTGCCCGGCTATAATGCTTCGGCGCTTCGGGTTGTTTCTGTCAACAAATAATAAATAAATATTAAATGAACCCTGGCAGATAAAGTAAACGTTGACGCCGCCTTTTTCCGTAAAAGGGTAACTGCAAAAAAAAAAAGTATTTTTTTTTTAACAGCCTAATTGGGACAAGCATGTCACAAAACAAATATCCCCCGAAAAATTTTTTTTTACAATATTTGCGTTACAGCACGTAATTTAGTCAGTCACCATCTCTCCACATTTGAAACCCCCGCTCTTTCGCCGCCTGAGGGAAAAAAAGATCAACCCGCCCCTCGCTCTTGGATTTGCTGTTGGATTGGCTTGGCTGCGGAGTTGAACGTACGCAGCGTCTCAATTTCCGGTGCGTCTTGGGTGCGTACCACTGTCCAGAGCCTTTTGTAGCTTATGTGTCCTCGCGCAAAATAGACCCCGAGTTGAAGCGTCGGCTTATCGGCTGCAGCGAGCAGCTGGGTCTTCGGCCATTCGAAGGCACGCCGCGGAGGACGGTTGCCGACAACGAAGACGGCGCACCGCCCGAACCTCCCGAGCCTTCGGCGCGCTTGGACGACACCCGCTGGTAATTGAACTCCAGGATACCGAGGTTTGACATTGAACATGTTCCTTTTTTTAGTACACGGAAGTGACGTCATCACGTCTGATTGGTTGGAAGCAAAAGTGACGTAATTTCAGTAGAAAAATGTGGGCGGAGTCGGCAAAACTGGCTACCGGACGTGACAACAAAGTGACGTTTCGTTTTGTACCGAGTAAGTTTCAAAACGTACTTGCTCCTGAGTAGGTGTCTATCGTTCGTCATATTTTCCAAACCGCGTCGTCGTCGGACGATTATGCCACTTTTCAACTAATTAAGTTATTGTTTTTCGCCGGGAAGACTTACCGGCAGCACCGCACAGCATGCGAGCTCCCGGAGGATTGCAAGCGTGCGACGCAGCACCGGCAGCGCGAGACAACGTTGGCGCGAGGAACCGGAGGTGAAGACACTGCGAAACGAAGCTCGTGGACGTTCACGACTGTGGAGTTTCAAGTGGTGTATACTTCGTTTCTGCGACACGGAGTGCTTCCAAAGTTTGGAGGCGAGCGATGAGGACGTAGCGCGGGACTGAAGACAGTCGGCATCTCTGTCCGCGTCGCGGCCGTCGCTATCGTGCGTCAAATCGGGGTCCGGCGCTGCTGGCTCCACTTTCCCAAGACGCCGAGCGAGAGGTACGACGTGGAGACGGGCCTCAGGCCGCTCGGTAGGATATTCGGCGTCATCGGTTGCGTGAACGAAACGACGATCGCCATCGTCGGCCTGCCCAAGAACGATCCCACCGCCACGAAGGCGGTGCACTGTGCCGCAAGTATTTCTACGCCCTCAACGTGATGGTGATAAGTACGCTCGTATTACGTACTCAAGATCAGTTCCATGGGTGTCAAAAGGAATAGAGCGTAACGGCGGTACGGTGTCGATATGCCATTTTATAAATGAGAGGTGCTGGCTTGTGTGCTCCGCCGGGGGCAGACGCAGGTATTTCTGGGGGGGGGGGGGGGGGGGGGGAGGGGGGAAGGGGGCATGTTTTTGGTCAGCGTGTCATGTTTAACCCCTCACACCCACCCCCGTTTCCACGCCCTAAATTTTGACACATGCAGTATTCAAGAGCGGGGTCATCCGGACCACTCCTTCTGAATCCGCCCCTCTGCTCCGACTTCACGTGCGTGTGCTCTAGGTAGTATGTCGTGACTTTTAAAACGTGCATCCTTCCGCCCGCAACATTATGTTTGTTTGAAAGAAGTGGTTTCTTGTCATCATACCTTGCGTCCATGAAGTTTTGCTGCAATCATGTTAATAATGTCAAAAGAACTTGGAAGGCTCTGGAATTGAGACTGCTTTGTGAACCATGAGTGGAACATTCAGGTAAATTCATGTCGGTATCCCTCTCATACTTCCAGATGCATGACGCAGAATGCCGGGTAAGATCCATGGAGCCACGGTGCCCTGGGTCGGTGCACAACTCCTTTCTGTAATGCTTCTCTTGGCTCTGCGGCAAAATCAAGCAAGGGCAGCTGGTAGACAACGACAGGCCCCTCCTCGGTGAGCATGCTCGATTCATTCCTCTTGCATACGGTGGATATGTACCGCTTGAAAACCACAGTACCACAGAAAATGTGCTGTACCAAGCATTAACAACTGTGCAGGCCCTGTGTTTACCTCTGGCATGTCTTTGTAAATACTATCCGAAGGAGCATAGTACCAGGAAAACAAAAAGTTGCAATCAGCTCTTTTCACTGCTTCCTTGCCATCAATTTTAAAAAGAACAGATTATAATAGATTCCGTCCTCTAAACACACAGGCGACAACGGCTGCGGCTTGGAGTCTTGGTTCATCACTCCTGTCCCTGAGATCCACGTGACCTCCATTGCTTGCTGCCGGTCTAGTAAGGCACATTCCTCGGTCAGGCCCGTTGGGGAGCGCTGCAGTGGATTGTTGAAAAACAGATTCTCGTGTCTACAAAGGCAACGGTCTCTGCCTTACCATCCATCAATAGCCACCACCACCATTATAGTGGCACGTGCAGTGTTGGACAACGCCTGCCTCGCATTGAGTGAGACAAAACCGGAGTCAGGTTCCGACCATGAAAAGTGAGAGTTGGAGTCTGAGCTGAGCTCAAAGGGGACAGCGTCAAAGGGAGAGGCTGGCTCCTGCCAACCTTCCGGAAGGCCTCTCGGGCAAGGCTCTGAGGCAACGCCTTATCGCCCGGTTCGAGACCTGCTGCAGCCGTGCCCCTGCGCAGCGCCACACACGCCAGGACTGCAGTCCCACCCATGAGGGACGCCGCCGGCATCAAGGAGTCTGTCGCCACAAAGGTGGTCTCGCCCCAAAGAACGCCGTCGTGGAGCCCCTACTGCCTCGCCACGGTGATGCCCAGCACGGACGCCACCGGCGACGGGGAGCCGCTCACCACCACGACTGCGGTCCTGACCACCAAGGACCCATCTGTTCCCTTGCCGTCAGTGAAGCCCTCCCCGTGAAAGCCGTCAAGTGCACACTTCACTCCCTGCTTCGCAGTCGTGGCCGTCCATAAGCAATGCAGTGTCTTCAGCTTCAACACCTTGCACAGTTCATCACGCAGCCACCATGGCTCCAGCCGGCTTGAACTCGAGAGAAAAACATGTTGCTGGACTACTAACCATGGTTTAACACTTCCTATTCGTGTGCCTTAGCTATCCGCTTCTTTTTGTTCTTTATTCTGACAGCTATAGATATACAATATAGTGTGAAACGACCCACATTTCAGCAAAACGTTAAACATTCCAAACACTATTGCTTTTCTTGTCGAGTTTGATGGAAGGCACGCTGACGCATGCTGCTTTGTTTCCTTCGATAGCCGTTGTTTTAAATGTTTTCGCATTTCTCGTGCATACAGACTTTTGTTTCTTGCAAGAATGGTGATGCTGCTAAACACAACACTGCATTTACAAGCGCGGCAATGACCTGCTGCTGTTCCCTTGGCAGGTGCAGCATGCTTTCTTGTTCTAGCATTTACGCACCTGCCAGTTTCACCGATGGGACATATGCCGCGTGATGGGGGAATGTGATAAACAACCCCTGTGTCACACGGGGCATATTATTGTGTCTTGTAAGAAATGTTGCACATTTTCTTCTGGTTGACGTTGATATTTACTTTGTCTTGTCTTGTTAGGGCACACTGTGTAGTGGGCGAGGAGGTCGTTTGAATTGTGAAAGGGGTCTGGGACATGGATACAGGGCGATGGTTGTTCAATAAATTTCAAACTCTGTTAGAGACTTCATTGTTATGTCCGTTTCTTTATTGGTCCTACATCTCGGGGCTACTGTGGATGTCGTTCACCAGCTCGCCTGCGTTTTATACCTTTCTTCATACAATACGCCTTGTTTGGAGTAGAGCAAAGATCCTTATTGCCCTGCCTCGCAGTTACTTGCTTGTAATTTATAGGTCATGCCATGAATGTAGGGTACTACAATCTTTTGCTTAGTTCTTGTCTTCTCTCTTCCATATCTGCGTCAGCTGATTTGTGTTACAGTTTGGTGCAGATGTTTTCAGATGCACTTCCCAGGAAACCAATCGAGTACCTAGATTCGCGTAGGCAGGGAAATCGCTTTTCAGAACTTTGCCCGTTATTCTGGTGACAATATTTCTTTAAGGCCGATGCAAGAGCAATGTTGGAAACACTACGTTTTATAGTTCTAGAATGTCCAGAAGCAAACAAAAGAAATCCTTTGCACAACCTTGGTTCATACTTCCAACATTAGTTTATATCTAAATTCCAATGTGAGGTCGAGGAATGTGATGAATTTGTTCACAGGTATTTCATGTGGTGTGTTCAGAGACGGACGGTACTGCCCCCAGATATGTGTTAAGTGCATGGCAGAGATAAAAATAGCCTTTCTATTTTACAAGCAGAAGGCATGAAATGCGTCGGATAATGACAGAGAAAGCTTGCTGGTTGCCAAACCGACAAAGGTCACCTGTGTTTCCCATGCAAAGAGCCGAGAAATACTTTAGTCCATCTGTTGACCTGTAAAGACCTATTTCTTAGTGTTGATTAAACCAGGAATATTGCCATTTTGGGTACTGTTTCATATCCCCTGTGGTTTTTGACATTCCATTATTACCTTCTGTATTATGACTACATCACTCAGGTGTGCCTCTTGATGTTAGTATTGGGATTTCTGTCAATTAAAATCTCTCAAGTCAATCTAGGTTTCTCCATCCCCCTTACTTTTTGTCACGGTGCCTATTTAAGCACTTTTTGAAAAATAAAAATTTCAGCTGTGTTTGAGACCTTTCGGTGTATGTGTCCTTTTTTACGTAGAGTATCAGGGTTTATGTTATGTGGCACAGCTAGTTTATTTTTGAAAGGGCTTTATTTTTAGAATGCAAAACCGTAACTTGAGAACGTAAAATGATGCAAAAAAGGTTTTGCAATATTTCATTCTCGAAAGTAAAAATGAACACACTAGCATAGCACAACGTAAACACTTGGAGATTCTTAAATCGCACGTTATGTCAAACATTGATCTTGTATTTGAACACGTTTTGAGTACACTATTTCTAGGTTGTATTTCGTAACATATTTATTAATATATACGAAGGCCTGCCATATTTAGGACAAGACTAAATGCAGCTAGACAATAATATAGTTTAAGCGACCTATTTTTCGCAATTTAGGTTAAAGCATATGTTTTGGAATAGTTCGCAGGTTCTAATTTTCGCGACGCGGTGGGATCTCAATATAAATACCAATGTGTTGACACCTTACAGGAATTGTAGGCGATTCGCGCAAATTAAGTCGTTTACAGTATATACAAAAAAAGACTTGGCGAAGTTTGCTACTGAGGTATTCCAGACAAGATAAAAGTAGTTGCTGTTGCAAGTTATGACTACACTGTAGGTTTCAAAAAAAGGTGAGCGCGCGGGCGAGCTCGTGAAAAGTGGACATACCTTGACCTGACACAGGGAAGCAAAAGAAAGGCGCGTCTCCGAACACACAGCTGTTTTTGGAGACGCTGTTTTTTGACGCTTCCTCTTACAAATCTTGTTTATTTCCTGTTTCAGGGTAAGTCATATCAACCGAATGTTTCTTGGGTTCAACAAAGCAAGCAGGCGTCTTTGCCCAAGTCGTCTGCTTGCTTCCGCGCCTTCATTAAGCGCCGGGACCGCGAAACGCTGGTAGCGGGAGCTCTTTATGTGCAGCCATCAGCTCCACGATCCTGGCTTGCTCCGACATGTTGCTTCAAAGAATGCGCGAAGCGCGCATCCCGCATTCCTTGTAATATTGAAACAACTTTCTCTCCAATTAACTATTAAATGTATTGCAAAACGACAGAAAAAAGCGGTTTGTTTTAACAACGCCCAAAAGGTTTTTATTGTTTTTCAATAATTTTACCTGTACTAGAACAGATGCGACCGCCAACGACGCACAGGATTGGTTGCCGTTCCTTAACTAAACGCAGGAACTGCTCCCCGCGTCGTAGTAAATCCTACCCCGTATGCCGCGCGTAGGGACGTCTCGGGAAATGCGTAGCTCCCTCCGCTCGTCGGGGATTGGCACCTCACGTCGCTCAAACGGGTGACAGGTGTCAAGTTTGCGATGACGTAGTGGCGTCAAAGTGAGCAAAGCCGCCACGTGAGTGTTGCTAGGATACGGTCCTCCTTTCCATTACGTCACTTCCATGTACCTTTTCTCAAATGTCCAACCTATCGATCCAGCTGTTCATCGTTAGGCGTTATGCATGTGCGCCTTCTGTTATGCTCCTTTGTATTGTTTAAACGTAGTGTCTAGAGTACCGTCCGGCGGCACTCTTGCAGAGCGTTCAAGTGCCGTCCGACGGTATTCCACTCAAACGTTTAAGTGCCGTGCGAAAGTCTCGTATAAAACGAGTTGTCAAAACGAGTTTCTCGAAGCGGTGTGTAGCTCAGTGGTACGATGACTGTCTCATAATTAAGCGATCCCGGTTTCGACCCCCAGTGCGGGGTTAGTTTTTGTTTTCTCGAACATTGTATTTTGTCGACATTTTCATTTTTTTTTTTTTTTTTTACGATTAACACAGGAAAAAAAGGAATGTTGCCCCCCAAATTTCGCTGATCAAAATGGTATGGGACTTCGTTTCCGGAGGTGCATGGGGAACAACGGGGCTTGGCTTGCCGCCTGGACGCCGCAAAGCGGCGTGTACGACGGGCTTAAATGGCTCAATAGTTTTGTTATTAGCAGCCGCATACTGTCGCCGCGATACGGCGTGAACTCAGGAGGGGGGCCATGTTAAGGAGCTCCCCAGTGATACACGCGCCGTCCGACTCTCTTTCGGACGGCACTTGCAGGCGCGATCGGAGTGCCGTCGGACGGCACTGTAGACACAGCCTTGTTTAAATGTATCACATTGAAGTACATCCCCCCCCCCCCCCCCCACTGTAATGCACCCTGGCGCTGTGGGAAAGTGAATAAATAAATAAATCAAATGAAAAGGACTGCTTGGCTGCTACCTTCTCGCGCGAGACGTCGCATGCTTTGACGAATTGGCCACTGAATGGCTCGGATGGTACCCAACTGCCTCGATTTGTCAAGACTGAAAAAAAAAAAGTTAGTCTACTGCTGCTATTGACTCTTGCGATATTAGGTGCAACCAGGTGCCGCTGCGGCCGCTGCCAGCTAATGCCGACGGCCCGCGAGTGCGTCTCCTGCCTGGAGGCTCCGACTTTTTCGGTGGCATCCTAAACCCAGTCGTGCTCCAGATCGCCTACCGTATGAGAGCGATGGAACTAAATGACATGGAGCTCATTGTACAGAGGAGCACCCATAAGTGAGTCTAACACCACGTCGTGTTATATGCTGTAGACCAGAAAAGAAGATGATGTATTTTTACTTCATTATTTGGAGTGACATAGTAAGCAGATATTAGGGCATGACTGACTTGTTGCTGTAATTGTAATTACGGCCATGCTGACGATGGGGGCCTAGTTTTGTGGTACATAGACAATCGGCATCGGCAGCGATACTAGTTGACATTATGTGCATCTTGTTAATATCTGAGCTGATAAGTTAATTTTATTTTGGCTTGATTCCATTGCATATAGTCTATTTATATTTTTGTTCTAGATTTACAACATTCCTGCTTTTTCAGAGCAGTGTCTTCCTTGAGTTTTCCTTGTATTATCATGCGTCACCTCTGTCATCCTTCTGGTTTTTCAACAGGAAGTACCGGTATGTGGCGTACCGGCAGCTTGTCTGGTGGATCTAGCGCCGCCTTGGCAGAGGAAACCGGACGGTCTTGCCAGCTTGTGTTGTACAGGCCTTTCGAAACATGTATCCATCTGGTGAATACCAGGACTTTAAAGCTCTGTGAGCCGTGGGATTTCTGAGCACACAACTTCATCCACAAAGTTACGTCAACAGTTAATGGGTGCTCCTCTGTCCGATAACCCCAGTCGTTTAGTTCCATCACCCTCATTCGGTTGGCGATCTGGAGCACGACTGGTTTTAGGATGCCACCGAACCAGTCAGCGTAGTCTGTGGTAAAGTGGCTACCGGCATTAGAGGCGTCCTCCGGAATGCGGGACGTCAAAGGAACTTCACCCTCTTTTTTTCTTCCGAAATTAATGAAATCAGAGCCAGGAACTGCGTTTGACGATCTCAGTAATCTCCTTATGTTTTTTCCCCTAATTCCAACGGCCGCTCCTCGAGGTAATGCCGAGGTGAAATAAGTGTACGAAGGACAGTTCTGGTTCTGAAATTATTTTTGTTAAGAAAGTAGTTCCCAAGCTTTAGATTTTAAGGGTGATCACTACACAGCTAGTGTCTTGATGCTATTTGTTAACTTTTGAGTTTCGTACTCATTCATGCCATGTTGTAGGTTTTTTTTCTGTGTTTCCCAGTAACATAATGCATCTTGCATTGCACTGTATGTTGATTTTATTAATTGTGGTATTTGTTTTTTTTTCTCATTTCCCAGTAACATGACAGATCTCTTATTGTATTCAAGAGGTTGACTTGGTGTGCAGTGTTGTATGCAAATAGAGACGTTTTGGAAAAAAAGTCGGTGGAGTAAACTTTTATTGATATTTACACATGCAGTGAGGGAGGAGGGATGCTTAGTAAACAAGTGCGTTATAGAAAGCCTCAGAATATGGTGGCATGTGGTTTGTATTACACTTGCCATGCATCAACGGCACACCAGTTCATGGGGGTGGGAGGGGGGAGGTAGGAAATGGAGGAAATTGGCGTTTGAAGCACTCTGAAAAAAAAAAGAAAATAACCAGACGGGAAGTTACCCACACTGAAAAAGTAACAATTAGATAGGACTGTTCAATGCAATATATTTCGACAAATCGCAAGAAAAAACAAATTAAAATTGAGCCAGCACTGGGCACATTTCCTTTATGCCTCGGGGTAATGTTTCGGCACGGAGAGTAAACCTGGAACTTTCATGGAAAAAACAAAACACATAATTTTACAATATGTTGCCTACCAAATGATCGAGGAGAGACTCGGTCACGTGGAGAAGAGTTACTAGAGCACCTACGTGTACCTCTGATATACAAAAACACCACACAGACAAGCAGCAGGCAGGCGCTAACCTGCGCTGCAAAGCAAGCAACAATGAAACAGCAATGCAGTTTAGTTGAATAAATCGCAGCAAAAATTGTGCCCGCAGAGGACACATTTCCTCCATGCCTCAAGGGACTGTTGCGGCACGAAGGGCACACCTGAAACTTGCAGGAGGAAAATAGTCGTTTCACTACCTGTTACCTACCTCATACTCGAGGCGCAGACTTGGCCGCGCAGGAAAGAGCGACGTGAGCACCTATCACTGCTTTTGAAAAATAAAAACGCCACGCACGAAAGCAACACAGTATAGATGACAAACCAGGAAAAAATTCAGCCCGCACTGGACAGATTTCCTTTATGCCTCGGGGGTGGGAGGGGGGAGGTAGGAAATGGAGAAAATTGGCGCTTGAAGCACTCTGAAAAAAAAAAAAAAAAAAAACAGACGGGAAGTTACTTACACTGAAAAAGTAACAATTAGATAGAACTGTTCCATGCAATATATTTCGACAAATCGTAAGAAAAAAAAATTTAAATTGAGCCAGCACTGGGCACATTTCCTTTATGCCTCGGGGTAATGTTTCGGCACGGAGGGTAAACCTGGAACTTTCATGAAAAAAACAAAACACATAATTTTCCAATATGTTGGCTACCAAATGATCGAGGAAAGACTCGGTCACGTGGAGCCGAGTTACTAGAGCACCTACGTGTACCTCTGATATACAAAAACACCACACAGACAAGCAGCAGGCAGGCGCTAACCTGCGCTGCAAAACAAGCAACAATGAAACAGCAATGCAGTTTAGTTGAATAAATCGCAGCAAAAATTGTGCCCGCAGAGGACACATTTCCTCTATGCCTCAAGGGACTGTTGCGACACGAAGGGCACACCTGAAACTTGCAGGAGGAAAATAGTCGTTTCACTACCTGTTACCTACCTCTTGGCCGCTCAGACTTGGCCGCGCAGAAAAGAGCGACGTGAGCACCCATCACTGCTTCTGAAAAATAAAAACGCCACGCACGAAACCAACACAGTATAGATGACAAACCAGGAAAAAATTCAGGCCGCACTGGACACATTTCCTTTATGCCTCGGGGCAATGTTTTGGCACGCTAGGTACACCTGGAACATAAAAAAAAAGAACAGATTATTTCTTTACATGTTGCCTACCACATGCCCGAGGAGAGACTCGGTCACGTGGAGAAGAGTGATTATAGCACCTATGTGTACCTCTGAAATACAGTAACACCACACAGACAAGCAGCCCCTGTTGGAAAATCTAGATGTTGGAAAGAGGATGGAAAAATGATGGAAAGATGATGGAAAGATGATGGAAAAGGCTCATACAAGGCAAAGCGTAATATGGGACACCCTATACAAGAGAAAAGGCGGGTCCAGTATAGTGGATAAAGGCGACACGTTACAGGTGGGCGGAACCATACAAGCGTGTCGTATTATGGAACATCCTATAACAGCGTAGTGGATTATGGCGGAACCATTTAGGCGGACGGAACCATACACGCATGGCGTAATATGCTACATCCTATACCAGCGAATAGGCGATACCACCATGGTGTAGCCATATGGCGGCAGCATGCTGGTATCGCCTTTTTTACTGTAGTACAGGGCGATTTAGTTTTAAGCTTTACATATATGTTGTGGGAGCAGGGGGTGAAAGACGAAGCAGAGGGCACGAGACAGGCGGCCGGCGGAGAAGGCACGAGCTGGCCGAGACAATGTGTGCTGAGCGAGGCTGGTAGCTGGAAAAGGAACGTTGAAACCAAGCTACCTGGCCTGGCAAACCCCAAAGCGGTCCACCAGCGAGTTCTGGAGAGGGACCGGTGGAAACGGCGAGCCCGGGTCACATGACCTGGGCTATGACAATCCCGGGGGGGTTCCGCAGCGAGACTCGGGCAGCGATAGCCCGGGACAGCCAGCCTACGCAGCGCTGGCGTGGGAAAAGCGATCCGCAGGCCTGGACACGGACTTCGACTGTGAGCTCTGATCGACGGGCGACAACAATGGTCGGCGGGCCTGGACTTCCGGCTCTCGACAACGGGCAACCGAGAGGTACAGTAAACCCATTCGCTGTCTTCACGTTGATGTATGTCACTCCCTGGGTGACTGGGGGAGCGCATACCGATCGGGCGGGATTAATAGTATAGAGGGACCTCCCCCAGAAAGAACCACCACAATGATTAGAAAGGTCGTGAAAGCTAAATTAATGCGGTTTGTGCAGGCGCGTTGTACGGCCAGGGGTACGTAGTATAGGGAGCTAATCGTCATGATCAATCGAATAACTAAATACAATTTGTTAATCAACTTTTTAATTAGTAAAAATGTACATATGGTTTCAATTAGCAACTTGCTGAGTCATTTAAAACCGCAAAATCAAATATTTTTAGAAGGAGATAATGCAGGAGTAGCATTTTACGCGTTCTATAAAAACGCTTGATTTGGGTGCGTTCCTAGGTTTCAGTTTCTTATCGGACGCCGTAAAATCATGCTCTCGTCTTATATCTATCTTCACAAAGAAAGTTGATTTTGTGTTTTTATGATACTTAGCAAGTTTCTAATTAAAACCATGGGTCGATTTTCAGAGATGAAAATTTTAAGAAACATATCATACTTAAAGGGAAGCTGAAGCGGTTTTGCATTTGAGCAAACACGTTAAAATATTCATTTTGACCTCCAGGATATCAAATATCAAACTTATTTCTCAATTTGGTTAATCGACGCTGCATAGAATTATTTTTAAAGTACTGCTGGAGGCACTTCCCTGGAGAGCGACGTCACAAAAGCAGCTTTCGGAATCTTTGCTCACGCATCTTCAGCACCTATCAAAGCTATGCACGCACATGTTATCTTTTAAAAGGGCAGAAAAATGTGTCACGACTGGTGTCAATGCGGGAGAATGTACCTAGGAAACTTGAGATTGGACGCGCGGCCTTGAAGCGACACTCGCTTGGCGGCCGAAAGGTCTTCTTACGATCTCACTATTGGTAGGCTGTTTTTTGTGTTTTCTCACCTTTAGTTATATTTTTGTGGAAAACAAACGGGATATTCAGATTCGCGGGATAAAACTACGCTAGAATGAACCTCCATCTAGTTTTCTGAAAGAAGTCTGGCACTTCTCTGTAATAAGTCGACTGATGATTACGAATTAGCCTTGTGTACTATGCCACCCTGGCCATATACCTCACGTACACAGACAGCGTAAAGGTTGCTTTTACGGCCTTCTTTAAAAAAAAACCTGCAAAACATACAAAAAAACACCCTGTAGAATGTCCCCCGATACGATACGATTGTATGGTTCCTTCCCCGGTTGTATCGTTTAAGAACGACTTGCGGACATCCAACCTTTCATTGGAATGCTGGATGTCAGCGTGAGTGGTTTTAAACAAGCATGATGTTTGAACACCAGTAATCTCTTATCCGAGGCCCTCCAGGAGCACTAAGAGCAGAGGCGAAATGTAGTGACCTCGTAAATTTGGTTGCAGATATTACTTTTTAGAAGACTCGCATGCCGCAAAGTTAACTTTGCTCAAAAGATTATAATTATAAACACAATACTGAACAATGGTGTCCCTTGAGCTGTCAGACCGAGCTCCCACTCTTGCCACTCAGGAGTTCCTAACTTGTTCGTAGAGGATCAGCACAACCCAGATTTGTGCTGCGAGCGCACCTGCAATATAAAAGTTGAATAAACATCAGATGACAAATGAGACGTTTACAGTTCTCTGTAATGTGAAATTAGAGCACAGATCTTGAAAAGGAGGATGGGAGGGTATGCCCCTCCTCTCCCTCCCCTCCTACTCTTCTGCTCCCTCCCATTTAGCGGGAAATTTCCTTTTAATTTAGCGGCAAAATTTCCCCACTAAATATAGCGGGTTAAGTTTCCCACTAAATTTAGCGCGGATATTAATGTCACGTGACCTCAACACCAATGCAGTTTTCCCGCTAAAAGTATCGGGAAAATAACGCCGAATGACCGTGTCACGTCATCCATAAAAAAATTCAGTTTCTCAACTAGACTTAGCGGAAATATTAACGTCACATGACCTCAACATTAATTCAATTTCCTGCCAAGTTTAGTGGGGCGGTTGCGCCGACAGCGACGCCGCGAAATGCGGAAACAATTGCCTAAGAGCTGCGCTAAAAGAACTAAATGCCTCACGTGAAATAAAGTTAAAATTAGAGATAAGACGAAGAAAAGAGAATCTAAGATGCCGTTCTCAGATACTTCCTTCTGTCCGTTCTCAAATATATGGATTTCAAGAAATGTTTATCTCTTTATTCATACCCAGAGAACCCCTCCCAGTTTCAGCATGAATGCAATAAATCAATGCAGACCAGACCTTGTGAACTATAATGCACAAGAAAATGAATGTTTGCCACATAGTCATGTATGAGTCGGTGGCTCAGATATCTAAATACATTTGTAGTGAGGAAAAATCTTGAATAAAACTTCTAGCCTTCGAATTCAACAGTTTGAACTTCCATAAAGAACACTGTACGGCAGATTTTTTTTAGACACATCGGAAACGGTACAGCACTTTCATCCTAGCATACCTAACAATGAATTTGCACTTTTTTTAGCATGGCATGTGCTATTCTAATGCCCATACAGCCCCCTTTATAAAAAAAAATCCTTTGTAGAACTTTTTATTGGTTCTTACTTAACTCGCACGACAGATTCGGTACCTTGAATTCTCACTCGGCATCAACAGTTTTATATATTAATGTAATAGCCAAAGACAAGATGTATGAGCTTGAGTACGGCTGAACAAGCACCGATGTTTGAAAAAAGTACTGTCGAAAACTCAAATGTCAAAATAAAAATTCGGTAGAGTGTGGCTACAATTATGGATATGGTCATGAATACAGTTAGCAGATTCAATATGAAGAATATGTGTTAGACGCACGCTCAAAGAAACCTGTTGCATCTATATTCATTCAAATTACTTCGCAGAACCCAGCGCTCCAGTCTCAGGTGGGAGTTCGCTGAATGAGTCTAACGAAAATGAGTGTAGACAGAAAAAGCAGTTTGATCTGTGACAATGAGAATTACATAGGTGACATGTCATTATTACTGTTACAATGCCGATTGTTTCAAACTGTCAGTCGCGTCATTCTGTGAGTTCCCTCCGTACATTAAAGGGTTTGGCTCTCTCGAATGCTTTGCGAGAAAAATGATGAACTTGAAATATCTAGCATAGGTCTAGAAAAACTATTTCCAAAATCTTATATCAGCACCGTATAGAATATATGAAAGTTTCTAGAGACAAGGTTAGTGCAGGAGTTGAATAAACTAAATACTTCGCTTTGCGAAACCATCTTGTCGTAGTAAACGTATAAAGTTCCCTTAGGGTAGAGCTAGTCTTTACGGATGATTGTGCCCATTGCGTACAATAAAAATTTAATTTGCAACCTACAATATTTACAGACTCAACCAACTCTAAATAAGTTGACCACTTGGCATTAAAGATTGGTCTCACCATGACTGTCTGCAAACATCTACATAAGAATTTCCATGAACCTATATATTTCAAGAATATATTTGGTGCGAGCTGCTTAAAACACAATAGCATTTTTTAACACTAATAAAAAGCCTGTAGTGGGCCACAACTTTAGCAGTTTTCACTTCATTAATAACGGAGAGCAATTACACATATGCGAACCATGAATATAGGTCTACACTGAATTGCTTTCTTAAGTTGAACCTGCTATGCTCTGTTTACTATATAAAGTTTTTGCAGAGCTGACAATCTGCAAGTTCCTGTTTTTTTTTATATTTCACATCTCCTGACTGCTAGGTATGGTAGCTACATAAGATTGATGACACCAGCGTAACATAATGATTATTTTAGGAATTTGTTAGGGTATAGCAGGAGCAATGCGATCTGCGGAGTTATTTCTCTGACACCATCGAACCTATATCACCGGGCTTTAAGTTCACATGTTAATCCTGTCTGCAGACTCATTTTTGTAATTGGGAATCCATCTACCCAAGGTTTGAATATGTTTTTTTGCGTTTCAGGCTTAATAGTGCTTTTGCTGTTCTATTAATAGGTGAGAAGAATGCTTATTTCAAGTGGCATACCTAACACCTGGCGAAATGAGGACTCCCCTGTCGTGACGCTGATCGAAAGTCACAGGCAGGGAGATACTGCGACGCTCTTGTTGCTGGGGTTATCTTGCCCATGGTCCCGGCCAGACCACAGAAGAAGATTGAGTTCAAGCTTGATGCCACTAGGATCTCCAGATCTTGTGGCACCCAAGGAGCTGAAAATAAAAACAAATCACAATCAAGTACTTGGCAGAGCTACATTAGAATGGCTAGCATATTCTTTCGTGACCAGCACCTAGAACCTTTTGTTTTAGTCATAGTAACCCCCCGGACAAGGCCACGCTGGCCTTAAAATGATGGGTACCGAATTAAGGCGAATGATCAAATGCATTCATTTAAACCCCTTCGCCCCAACCTGAGAGATTTCTGTCAGATATTCACATTCAACTGTAAAGTCTATGAAAAAATACTACAGCAATGCAGAGCCGTACAGTGGGAGAGATTAGCCAGTGGGTGTGGCCACGAAGGCGACGGAGAGGAGGAAAGGGAGGATAATGCCGAAGGAGGGAGAGAGAAGGCAGCAAAGAGGCAATGAGGAGACGACCGCCATTTTGACGAAAAGCTGTCGGCACGGAGCACTGTTGAGGCTACGCGTCGTCTGCTACGGGCTTATTTCTTTTCTTTGCGTGAATAAAAATTTGCGTTCAAACATAAAGAAACTTCTTTCTTTAGGTTTTTAAGCCACCGAGGAAAAACACTATATCATTTTATTGCCAGAGCCTGCCAAATAAAGGAAAGAACCGAAATTTGGGTATCGATCCCATGCCGGGCGAATGAATGAAAATGGCGGCCCTCCCCGCTCAGCTGGGAGCAGACTAGAGTTCACGCGCATACGCTCACGCCTCTCGCTCTGTGCTGCGAACTGATTAGATCACTCGGAAGGGAGACGTTACGGCAGCGAAATCATAGACTGCATAACATTCCCCATATATGGCTCTGCTGGATTGGAAAGATTTTCCTACCCTCGTGCTCAGCGAGTGTCGGCTGGGGATACAACTCCAGTTCATACACTCGCTGAACATGAGGGCAGAGTGTACCAGCAGAGGGCAGGTGTCTTGATATAAAGAGTTTAGTTGGTTGGCGCACCAAAAGGCTAACGAATTACTCTGAGCAAAATGCCAAAAAAGCGTGGATCTCGGCTTGACACTAACAGCGGCACACAGTATCTATTTTACTGACTAAGGGGTACTAAATCATTATTTTCAGCCATTTAATTAAACTAAATATTTTTCGGGCTTGCTTTTTAAGAAAATCTCTAAATTTACAAGAACTATTAAGACAACGGTTAAAAAAAAAGAAGCAATAGCAACGCCAACAATCGAATTCGCTTGCTCTTCAGTAGCACGACATCTATGGCAGGCAGACCTGCAGAATGAGCTAGCAGTCTAAAAAACAGAGTGTGTCATATGTATAATTTTTTTTTCACGCTGCAATGCAAGCGCTGGAAGGAGGTTTCACGATATTAGCGAAATTTCTTGCAATCAGTTGAGAACAAGTTAGAGCAGTGAATTTGTCCTCACATAAACTTTTAAATAAAAACAAAAAAGAAAAAAATGTGTTACTTTGGCAAATAAAAGTTACCCTGAACAAAATATGTGCGATACAGTTGTACAGCGTCCATTTGTGTGCTTAAAAAATTTTGAGGCAAATCGGCCAAAATGAAAAGAAGACGTTTGAGTACAATTAAGGGAAAAACAGAAAGGATGCATACCTACAACAAAAAAAAATTAGAACGACCACGGGCAGGAAGTTTTGGTGAGGCTCTTGGAGCGACTCCCTATAATGGGCCTGCGCAGACCACAGAACAAGATCGGTCAGAGCTTGCAGCCATAAGGTGCTTCATACCATGAAGTTACAGAAGTGGGTGCAATTGGAAGCAAAGTGCGTTTCATTTCTCTGCAGAACGAAGAGTTTAATAGCTAGTATGCATTCATAAGGTGATACAGTCATTAATGCACAGACGTTTCAATGCAGCACTATATCACCAAATTGTTTACCATGCCGGGCAACACTAAAAACAGAGAGCATTATTCCAAACTATATCCGCTTAAGTTTAACCCCGACTGAAGCTTCAGGCCATCCTTGCGAATTCAGTGCACAAAGCAAGCCACGTGACCTTCTGGTTGGACGCCATGGTATGTCGAGATTATAATCATGTGTCATGCTGTTTTCGCTGCAATGGCTTGTAGTGTCAAAAGTGGTCCAGCTTAAAGAGAAGCAAAGTATAGACGTTTGTGAGTGGGCCCTCACCTAGTCTGCAGCTACATTGCGAAATAGGACGTTCCAACCGCGATGTTTGCTGCCTGTAACCACACGACCAGCTTGTACCTAGCGATTGTGCGAGCTGAGTACATGTCCTCGACAGTGCCGTTATTTGACAAGGATTTTTATGAATCTTAAACATGACTGACTTACACAGACTCCACCTCCACAACTAATGACGGGATGCCAAACTGAATACTGATATACTAACTAAATGCGAAACAATTACCTGGCAGGCATTAAATTTTTCAAGAGGCTGGGTCGACTCCGCATTAAGTTGAAGGAGTCGATGCGCATTAGGACAACACAAACAAAAATATGCCTTAGAATTCCTTTTGCACCCCCAAAATGATGTGTTTTTGAAGGTAAGATACACAATGTTCTTGATTCAGAAAATGCATCAGCTGTACAAATGCATATGCCGTAAGGGCACTCGCCAAGCCAATTCTATTCAGCTCTGTGCAGGTTAAGCTTAGTTAGAATGTCACTGACACCATGACAAAGGCAGGGAGAAGTCTCCGTTGCTCCACCACCAGCCCGTCTGCTACCTTTGATGACGTTTCAGTGCCTCATGACCCTGGAGCGAGCACATCTGTTCAAAGTGGGGCGAAAAGCACAAGCACGTGCTGGAAGACGCCCAGCCATTCTCTTCTTGTCATCGGCTATACTACATATTTTTAGTATGACATATTTTTAAGTGTGAAAAAGTATTGCCAATATGCAGTTCAACTTTGACCATAATACAGAATTCTGATAAAGATAACAACAGTTGCCATTCACCATTTTCTAAATAAGTGCTCCCACCCATCGGAACATCTACACATGTGGTGCGTGAGTGGGTTCAGGGCTGAGAGGCTAGAAAACGAAGCGCTCACAAGGTAATTGTCTGGCCCTTCCCACCACGTGGGTACATTCGTCGCAAGTTCCCGATTTCTAGACAAAATGATTTAGAATGAGCAAATCTTGTCTACGCCCAAGGTAGAACATTGGATTGCGATTCCCCCATATTGTGTGAACAATCCTTCAAACTGCGGTGCCACCTGCAAATGAACTAAGTTGGTGCCACGGCACACGTCCATGCTGCCTGCTTCAGAGGAAAACCACTGCTCGTGTTGAAGACGACATCCCACAGTGTACAGGTAACAATGTTTAACGAACTAAAACAAAATTGATATCCTCCAATAAACACAGATGGGCTCACAAAGTGTCGACACCATTATTGTTGCTGTTGGTTTTACTCTTGCATACAAACAAAACTGACTTCCTCTTTCCTCCGATGTACAGTAAAACCCCCTTACCTTCGTGGCCCCTATTTCTTCTCGAATCGGTCACAAAGGACAACATTTCAGCCACTGAATTCCGCAAAATTAAAGGCCGCGAAAATTAAAGGTTTCCCAACGATAAGATGTTTATTGTTCTTCCGTATGTCACATGATGTTAATATTTCATGGAGGCTGAAGGTATTGGTTTAAGAAAAAATTTACCTATGAAAAAAAATGCCCTTCTCCAGGTTAGGCGCGCGAGGTTCTTTTGCACTACCTATAAGGCGGCAAGTCTATTGCGGCAGTGCTTTTGGTAAAACGGAGTCACAAAAGTAGCTATACTTGGCGTCAACTATTTTGTGCTGCATTATAAAGCAAGAGTAGATTCAACAGCGCTTCAACAGAGCACTGTTTGTTGCAAGAGCATATGTGGTTTAGTCTTGCATCCCATTTGCATGATCAAGAGAAACTAGCGCTGACAGAGTTGGAGCACTCCGAATAATAACAGCCGACTGTAGAAGCATTGAGAGATGCACACATGCGAACTCTGCATTTCTTAAAAGTGGACTCGAGCAAAGGCAAAAACAATAAGTATACTTACGGCGGCCATACTTGCCTCTCCCAAGCACGACCACTTTTCCCTCGGTAGCACCATCCAGTAAGAAGCACCAGCGACACGCCCATGAGACGCCGCCGACTCCTGGATTGAATGAAGACTCGCCTGAGGTCTTGGAAGGAGATCCGGAATTTTTTTCTTGGCTGAAGCTGAGCATGTTGGTTCATTGCTTGTGAATGGGGCCAGCTGAACATGGAAAACACACAGAGAAAAAATATAACATTCACACCGCTGGACTAGCAACATTTATTGATGCCTCTTTTTCCTTTTCTGCTAATCCTTGATTCCGGTTTTCTTTTTTTTTACACTTAGATTTTTAAATTCTTTACACTTGATTTACGTTTTCTTTTTTTTTTACACTTAATTCGAAATTTCTCTTCCTTAAACGCATTGTCCTTTCTGCCTTCGGAAAGTTCTCATTCCTTTTCTTCTGTCTCCCTTGAACGGTCTTCCTCTTCCTTTACCTTTGCCTGGACCTCATGTCACTCCGCAGGAAAATCTTCTCGGAGTTGTGTAGTGCAACGGAAGGGGCACTGACGCAGGCCTCGCCTTTTTCTTCAATGGCTAGGGCTTCCAGTAGTTCACGGGCGAGTTGATTTTTATGTCGCCCCACGATGCTTACGTTGCACAGGGTTGCCCCGCATCGGCATGCGCGACAATGGGCTGCAAGGTGTCCTGCTGCTGTCACGTTTCGTAGAGATGTGGCATGTTCTCTGGTTCTATCATTGATACAGCGCCCTGTCTGCCCAATATAACACCTTCCACATGTTAATGGAATGTTATAAATGACCTCTTTTTGACATTGGGCGTACCTTGTTTTGTGTGCGATGTTACATGCCTCTTGGTGCCTACGTTGGTTTTCGTTTACCCTGCCGCACATAGAATACCTTTTGTTTGGCGCAGAGCTTATCACTTGGACCCCTTGCCGGCCTGCGATCTTTTTTAGCCGGTGAGTGATGCCATGGAGATATGGTGCTGCCACTATGGGACTTGCATTCTTTTTCTTTGTTGTTCGCTCGCTTGTAATGTGTAAAGTGTAAAGAAAAAGAAAACGTAAATCAAGTGTAAAGAATTAAAAAAATCTAAGTGTAAAGAAAAAGAAAAACGGAATCAAGGATTAGCAGAAAAGGAAAAAGAGGCATCATTAAATGTGGCTAGTTCACTGAGCACGCCTTTTATCTCTTTTAACCTCCTTGAACCGCATGACCTCTGTCTCTTAATCGCAACGCAAGTCTGCCGAGGAAGAATGCTCTCACGTAGTATCAAAAAGAGACTAATCCTGGATGACGTGCGGAAGTTCTTTGGCTTATGTGAGCCATCTGAGGGACACTCCCAGCGGGTTTCAAAAATTCTTCGATCCGAAACCTGGCGCCAAGTCCGCTTACTCACAGATTTCCTGAGAGTAAAATGCCTCAGCCGCAACATCTTCCTAGATCAACTGAAAATGACGAGGAACACAACCGAATGGATGTGGACTCAACATTTCTTCCCACCATGGAAACAGCACCTAGCAAGAAGAACCACAATAAACACTAAAAGGCCTTCGCTTGGCGTCATTGGTGACGTCAATCTTACAGAAAAAGCCAAGAAGGTACTGGAACAGGGTCCAAAGTATGCGGTACCGCCAAAGCTTCAGGCCGTTGACAAGGTTGCACTAGTAAGACGCATCGCGGCCAAAGCTCCAGAAGAAAAAGCATCGCAGATCATAAATGAAGGGATTGCTTGCCTTGCAAGCCTAAGGAGCCCTCAACATCAGAAAATGAGTTTTGACTCTACAGTGCAGGAATTGCGGAACAAAGATCTAAAACTATGCGTATCAGACAAGGAGGGAGGGTTCGTCGTCCTCGATAAAGGAGAATACGGAGAAAGAGCTGATCAGGCCATTACCGAGAATTTCATTCCACTGGATCAAAAAAGAACTACATCAACAAAAAAAAGCCATCCTGAAGATACTAGAAAATACCCATCTAGGCAGTCTCGTCACAAAAGTTAAAGGATCGAAGGATAAACAACTGTCGATTTTTTTCTCAGCCAAGACACATAAAGAGGGAATTCCCTTCCGGGCAATTATAACAGAGAGAAATACATGGCAAGCACAAGTGTCAACATTTCTGGCCAAACAACTGTCCCAAGTGCAGGTACAAGACCCTTTCAAGGTTCCAAACTCAGAAAGTGTGATTTCCTTTCTGCAAGAAAATGGCTCTAACATCGCCTCTGGATTTTCCCTTGACATAAAAGATATGTCTTACTCCATCCCCCATGGAGGCCTCCTAAACATATTTCGAGAAACAATTGAACAGCAAGGTCTCGCATCATTCCGAAGTGCGGCTGGCATGTCCCTCGACAGCTTTTTGGAATTACTTAGTACTTACCTGAAGGCGACGGTGGTGTCCTATCAATATCAGCAGTATGTGCAGAAAAGGGGCGTTTGCATCGGGTCTCGCGTGGCTCCTTACCTCAGCAATGTGTTTCTCGCATCGTGCGGACTTGCTATCCAACGAAGCATGAAAGATCCCCGGGTTGAAGTCATCTTCCGCTCCGTTGATGATTTTTTAATACTTTGTAACACGAAAATAGAAGAACAAGACAACGATTGCCGCGAGTATGTCATGAGGTGCTTTGAACAGAGCTGCTCAGGACTTGAGTTCACTCATGAACTACCCGTAAACAAATCTATCAGGTGCCACGATCTAGCCTTAGACTTTAAAGAAGACCACGTCTGCTGGCGATACCAAGCTCGATCCTGCAAAGGGTTCCTTCCATTCGAATCCGGACACTCAAAGAACGTGAAACGCGGGGTCGCCACCACGGCACTAACATCTGCCTTAAAGAAGTCTTGCGAACACCAGATCCAGAAGAGTTTTGACACTCAGATATCCAGGCTACTTGATGCTGGGTATCCGGAAACGCTACTGGTATCAGTATGTGAAAGGATCTCCCACAAGTTGAAGCGCGGTAAGGAAGGCATCGAGCGAACAACAAAGAAAAAGAATGCAAGTCCCATAGTGGTAGCACCATATCTCCATGGCATCACTCACCGGCTAAAAAAGATCGCAGGCCGGCAAGGGGTCCAATTGATAAGCTCTGCGCCAAACAATGGGTATTCTATGTGCGGCAGGGTAAACGAAAACCAACGTAGGCACCAAGAGGCATGTAACATCGCACACAAAACAAGGTACGCCCAATGTCAAAAAGAGGTCATTTATAACATTCCATTAACATGTGGAAGGTGTTATATTGGGCAGACAGGGCGCTGTATCAATGATAGAACCAGAGAACATGCCACATCTCTACGAAACGTGACAGCAGCAGGACACCTTGCAGCCCATTGTCGCGCATGCCGATGCGGGGCAACCCTGTGCAACGTAAGCATCGTGGGGCGACATAAAAATCAACTCGCCCGTGAACTACTGGAAGCCCTAGCCATTGAAGAAAAAGGCGAGGACTGCGTCAGTGCCCCTTCCGTTGCACTACACAACTCCGAGAAGATTTTCCTGCGGAGTGACATGAGGTCCAGGCAAAGGTAAAGGAAGAGGAAGACCGTTCAAGGAAGACAGAAGAAAAGGGATGAGAACATTCCGAAGGCAGAAAAGACAGTGCGTTTAAAGAAGTGAAATTTCGAATTAAGTGTAAAGAAAAAGAAAACGTAAATCAAGTGTAAAGAATTAAAAAAACCTAAGTGTAAAGAAAAAGAAAACAGGAATCAAGGACTAGCAGAAAAGGAAAAAGAGGCATCATTAAATGTTGCTAGTCCAGCGGTGTGAATGTTATACTTTTTCTCTGTGTGTTTTCCATGTTCAGCTGGCCCCATTCACGAGCGAGATCCGGAACACTGCTTTAGGCCAGATGTTGTATCTTGTGGGGCACGGACTAAAAGTAAAAATTAACAAATTTATCTGAAGCGCTACATTCCTATAGGATAGGAGTATTTCTTTTAGACCAGGGATGTGCTTTAATTAAACACAAATGGTTGGTTTATATGATGAAACAGCACCCCCTATTTTGCTTAAGTGTAACGCAGTGTCTAACGTTACGTCCGACGGAACCCGAAATAAAAACTAAAGTTACGCCCAACGTAACTGTCAAGCATTCGAGTTACGTCCGACGTAATCCAAAATAAAAATTAAAGTTACCGTATTTACTCGAAAATAGGTCGAACCCTATTTGATTTTGTTGGACCCACCGAGAATAAAAAAAAAGAAAAAATTCAAATTTAGGCCGAACTTTTTTTTTGTTTTTTTTTACGAACAGGGGACATTTTGGGGCGATGCCAAAATCACGGGGCGATGCCAAAAACTTTAGCACCGTCGGAACTTCTGGACATGTAATAGTCGTCCGAAGCTTCGTCAGCTTGGTAGACAACCTCGCAAATTCGCAACAACACTGAAACCGTTGTAAAATGACGACAAGAAGAAACGAAAGAAGGTGCGAAGCGACGAAAGACAAACTACAAAGACGCAAGCAAAGCCGCCGTGTCGCCATGAGCAACACGCGAGCCGAGCGTTGGCCGAGCCGCCTCAAGCAACAAACAGATGTAACCTCCGTTTTTTTTCCTTTTTTTTGTGCGCGTTTGCGAGGATGGAAGGCGAAATGCATGGCGCATCGCGTTCCTCTCCTTCCACGTTGCCCAGCAAGGGGAACACTAGTGGATAGAGTTGCGATGGCGAAACCCGACGCCCGAGATGCGCGCGATAGCGGCACCGGCCACCTCGGGCGGGCCATTTCAATTGTTTTCGTGCACCAAAAGCTTTTTGTAACAAGAAACGGCGCGGCTCTATGGCAACGCCGGCTCGGTGACTCGATAGCTGCATGCCTCCGGTAGGGTCGCAAAATTTGGTCGCGAAAGTAGGTTGAAATTCTTTGGTCACGATTTCCGAAAAAAAAAAAAAGGTAGACTTATATTCGAATAAACACGGTAGTCAGCCGCGCGACGAGACACACATTGTGAAAGCGATTGGTTCGAGCGACGAAGGCGATGAGCGACGTTTTCTAGAAGCCCAAGAACCGAGCGGCGCAACAGCGAGTGCCAAATCTTCGTCGCTCGGCGCCGGTACTCGTAGCATCTCGCCGTCGGCCGTCTCGCTGAACGCTATATGCTTACATGCCGTTCAGAAAGGCGCTCTAAGGGCTTACCATTGCATTGGAACCAGCCTCGCATCCAACCGTAAGCAGTCTTGACTTTTTTTTAAGCCGCCCAGGTGGAAATTAGCATCGTACATACATCGTTTTCAAGCGTGACTCCTTGTTCATTGCTAGATTTACATTTTCGGTAAATGACAAACCGCAATGAAGCACAATTCTTGTAGTTCAAAATTGTCACAAACACTTGGCACGCATGCTTACATTGTAGCGCACCTAACGTAATTTAAATATGGAACGAAAACGGGACGAGATTCGCTTACCGCTTCACGGAGACAGACGCCTTTGGATCCTAGGCCTAACGGCCAAACTCGGAAGTCGCCGGCGGTCCGGCGATCGGACGAGGCGAGCCGGCTGCGCTGACCCAGGCTGATTACACCTGGTTGAACTATGAGAGGCGCCGTCCAGTTTAGAACCAGAGACGCAGTAGAAACGGGCCGCAAAACATCTGTCCCGTAACCGTAAACGAGCCAACGAACCCCCACACCTCTATCTTCGCCATTGTTCGCCATCTCCGCGACGACCGGAAGTGGAAGCCGGGAATTTAGAAAAGCCGCGGCAGCGGAAGCCACTGGGCGGAACCTTTACGTTTCGGTTCCGCTTTTCTCCAACGGCGGCTACGGTCGCTACGGTTGCCTGCTGGTGGGTTTGTGGCTGGTTGCGACGACGCGAGGGGCCAGGAAAAGACGCCGAGTTGGCCGAGCACGAGTCACGACCCACCATACGAGCAACGTGCCGTTTGCCGCTGTCGACCGGCGATGCGGTACCCGCGGCTTGGTGTCACGATCGGTTTGTTGCCGTGCACGTTGACTCAAATCTCGAAGTTATGCAGTTCAGTTCCGGCACCAGACGCACCATGTTTTCTGGCGCATCGCACGTGGAGGCCTTTCGACGCATTCAATGAACGTAAAGATCGTGCTCGCTGTCTTCGGTGCTGTGAAAGAAGTTGCGAGACGGAAGAAGCATCAAAACCAAGGCGGTTAGGACTCCAGGCCGGGCCGCCGGTTCACTTTGAACGAGAGGCGATGAGTGTGCGCACGCTTTGAGCAAGCCTCCGCGTTTCGCCGCTCCAAACCTCGCCGATCGCTAACGGACCAACCGGACCCGGAGTCCGAGAGGCTCTTGCGCAGCCAGGAACGGCACCGAGTTAGGAGCTGCTCGTTCCGCGCTACCATAGAATGTTCTTCAGTGCTCGAACCTCTCGGTGTCGTTCTTGCTTGCACCGAAGCCTTTGTGACCCCTTCGGACGCGCAAGTCGTACTTCGCAAAGGTTTGGACAGGGCAGCCCTCACCGAGCAGCTCCGCTATATTCCGCTTACTTTTGATTGCAATAAAAGCTTGCGTTTGTTCTCGGGAAAAAAAACTGCGGGACCGCTCTCCGCGCCGCCGACGAGGTTGGCCGCCGCCATGCTCAGCTGTTCACTCGCTCCCGCAGCCGAGCGCCTTCCGATAATCCTCTCCATTCCAAAACGCGATGCGAACTCCGTTTACATGGGCTGAATGAATGCGCACTCGCCATCTCGATCCACCTCTGTCTAGGGACTTTAATGCGTTGCGCTTTCTTTGCGCATTATGCCATTTACATGACCGCATATTGAATGCGGCAATTGGATTCAATGCGACTAAGTCGCATTCATGTAAACGCGACTTATGTTCTTTTTCGACATGTATGGTGTATGTAACGATGCCGGTGGTAAAAGAGGGACACTTTGTTGGACGATTTCGGTCGTCTTTCTGCATGTATGATTTAGTTATATCGGTGGTCCTGTGGTATAAGCGTGTTCGCTGGAAAGATGGCGGTAGCCTACGTCATCGGACGCAAAATCTTACCAGCCACACCGAATCATATCGGCAAGCAAACTGGCTGCCAGAATTAGCGGCGAGATGTTTTAGTGGCGCCCTCCTACGGTTCCCCCTTTTGACGTCATTACCTTGCAAACAACAAGTTCGATGGTCTTTGTAAATAGCATGGTGGAAGCTTGAAATCATTGCGCTCTCAAAGGAACACTGCCAAATACGTCAAAATTAAAGTTCTTTCATTCCTCTTATTTCCGTCGATGATAAATCCTCTTTCTGACGTCATAGTCGGCGTTCGGCCAATCGTGGAAGGCCGACCACAGCGACGCTTTCGGTCGCGCACGTCAACAATAGACAGACTCGAAGCCATAGCGGTGCCGGTATCTCCAGTTATGTAGAACGCCAAACCAAACTAGCTGCATGCATAATAACAAGTAATCAGTGTTGGTGTCATACCAGAACTATACATGCAGCAGGTTTGTTTCTTGTACGTTTTTCCTATAGGGGCACACAGCACTTACCTGCAATGCAAAGAAAGCAACAATGAAACAGCAATGCAGCTTAGTTAAATTAATCGCAGCAGAAATTGTGTCCGCAGAGGACACATTTCCTCGGTGCCTCAGGGTACTGTTGAGGCACGAACGGGCAAACCTGAAACTTCCAGGAGGAAAATAGTCGTTTCACTACCTGTTACCTACCTCATACTTGAGGCGCAGACTTAACCGCGTGGAAATGAGCAGTGAGAACTTACCCTTGCTTTTGAAATACAAAAACGCCACATAAATGCAGCAGACAGGGACACTTACTTGCGCTGCAAAGAAAGTAAACCTAAAAGAAATGGTGCGTAAGGGCACTTCGGTTTGCTGCAACAAACTCAATTAGCAAGTGTGCTGACAGCAATTAAGAATAAAGCAAGGAATGCCATGGTACAGGCACGGTATGCCACGGAACAAAGGTTTCCCCCCAAAAGCGGGTGCTTATCCTCTAGCCTCAAAAGAAACATTTAATGTGGAAAGACAATCTGCTATACATCCCGTGCCTCATGCCATAAAGAAGGGACTAGCAGAGGGAAAGAGATCGAAAAACCAAAGGCGCTTCAGGACTAGTCTTCAGACGATCTGCAGAGAAAATTTAAATATTAGTAACAGCTAAAAATGCTTGTATTTCCAATTACCGATTATCAACAAAAACAGACAAAAAATGCAGCTGAAGGCTATTGTAAAAGGTAAACCTTAAAGGGAACATCTGTCATCCCTTGGATCAAAAGGCAGCTAAGCTATTGACATATTTATTGCTGACGAGGTTGTCTTATTATCAGGAATATTTGGTACTTGTGTTAACATACCCGGCATGAGAGGTGAAGCGGGATCGTGTGGCCGCAATCAGGTCACTCTTGGAGAGCCTCGGGTACCATGCACACATCGGTGGCAGATGCTGTGACGTATTCGCCTGGAGCGCTTCCTTCAGGGTCGGTCACCTTTCCAGGCAGGTCATGACCTCATCCATCAGCTCGTCACGGTACTCTGAAAAAGTCACAATTTTGTGTCACTGCTTTGTCCCTAACCAACAAAGCAATAACATAACAAACGTTGCGTCGCTTGGGATTGGCCGTGCTGTGGATTGGCCCTGCCGTGCTCTGCACGTGACGACCATGAAGCGACGTACTCCTTCCCGGGTTGTGGCCCGCTCCCGCCCAACGTTTTCATTGTAGTGCAGCGCAGCAACCAGGGTCCTGCAATGAAAAAAGACAAGATATGGGCTGGTGTTTATACAAAAGAACTTGGTTCCAATGGGGAGACCGAAATGTATACGTACACTTGATGAAACAAACTATAGACTCTCTATTACCCTAGTTTCAACGGCGCTCTCAACGGCCATTCAGTCAACGACAGTTGACTCAGTCGCGATTGGCCGGAGTAACACGGCGACGCCAACTATCCTATAGCCGGTAATAACAGTTGGGTTCAGGTGAGCTCCCCTACTTCGGTTCAACTGAACGAACTTCCCGGACGGAGGTAAAATGGACCCTGCCCGCCGGACCGGTGTCGCCCGCCGTCGCATGCGAGGCACTTACTGTTTAGGAATGCAGGGGGAGGCATCTAGAAAGAATAATGGCAGCAAAATATCCGGGACCGAATAGGTTTAGGCGTCCGAGCTGCCGCTGACAATCCCGGCTAGCTGTAAGCCACCAAACGAGCGAAGATAGCGGGGGGACCAGCTGTGTGAATGGGCAAATAGTAATGGGAGCACCCATCGTATCGGGCAATAGCTTGCCCCCCTAGCCTAATATATGCGCGACCTAGACCTGAATTTGCTTTGGTACCCGTGTAAACCCCGCTAAAAAGCAGCAAGGTATTGAACATACTGTACAATATACCTATAATAAATAAAAGGTGTGTCTTTGACTAAATTATTTTAACAATTAGACTGATCACGTGGCAAAATAACGTTTTCGTTTTAGCTGCAGCTGGGCTCTAGAGAGCCGTGTATCACCATCTCAATTCAGTTCGGTTCAATCACAGTTGAGCCCGATAACTGTGATTGAACTCAGTAACAGTTCAAAGCGCCTGCGTAACTAGGGTATATGTTACTCACTAGTACAAAAGCAACCTGAAACTCGAAAAGCTAAGTCACAAGTTAACAACAGACATAACTTTTGACCTTCTAAAGCACATGCCTATCATGCTAATTCCATGAAAAGAACAATATTAATTATGTTTTTTTATTATTAAATATGGTTTTCGGAATCGGCTGCAGGCCACCATGCCAGGAATGGTCGTTCAATCAGAAGAGTTGTTTTCCTCGCTTCCAATCCTTCTGGCCTAAATGCCCGACACTTGGAGGCGAACCCAATCAGTACGCTGTTGAAAGCTTCCTCGGAGGATGTCTGGGACCCGGGTGACAGATGCCTGATGTTCTTGAGGAGCCGCGGGCTTAAAACAATGTTCCGGAGCTTGTTGTAAGCTAGGGTTCCTGGAATAAGCACACAGCTATAATGGACACCATTCAGCAGTATTTTAATTTTTCCTACATCAGAATCGCAAGAGGGGTGTACCGGAGAACGAACGGTGAAATGATCTTAGCCTCAGTAAACCATTCACGGTCAGAAAGTGGCTGGTGCAGGCACTTGCTGAACGGTCCGTCGTGGCCATTGTGCTTGTCCACCCCGTGGTTCAGCAAGCTGAGCCACATACTTACTAGAAGTGGGCCGTTGCCATCACCCAGCGCTGCAGAGTAGTACAGGTGGTTGGTGATTGGCCGCACCCACACCTGCAGTTCCTTGGACTCGCTTTTCCGGCTCGCTGCTTCGAGCTTCTTCTTCAAGCCGTGAAAAGTGTACAATTGTTAGCTATACGTCAGAAGTGTCCACTGTCATATAGGATTTCGTCGGGTAGTCGGGCATGTCTGTGATTATTTCAATGTCTGTGAACAAACTAAGTCTACGACGTTATTTCCGGAAGACATGCAAATAGCTTTCAAACAATATTTTGACAGCTTAAGGTATCAGTCAACGTTTACGCTCTTAGCAAGGTGCGGTGCTTCACAAGTTCTACCTGAAGAAATCATTCTCTGTTCGACGTGTGTGGTGTGTGCTCAAGATTCCAATGTGTATGGTTTGTGCTCCAGAGTTCGACGGGTGACTGGTGGTGGATTTCGAACTGTTCTTCTCTCGTAAATTTAAGAAACAAAGTTTAATTTGAGTATCGTCTTATTCTGCATGTAAGCAAGATGTTTCTTGACTGGTGTCCTGTGCAACAGACTGGGTATGGGTTCAGGCGCACAATGTTTGGTCTCGTTCTCATTCCCACGGCGTCAACAGCACCACCCTATTGAAAAAAAACATTTGGCGCCTGTATGAAAATAAACGGGTCCATACCGGTAACAGTTTAGCCATACCGGTCACCAGTTTGTCAAAGGGGTCGCCCGTATGGCTCAAAGGGGTCCCCCGTATGAGCCATAACGGTCACCTATTTGGGCAAACTGGTCACTTCTTTGGCAAACGGGTCACTCGTCGGGGCAAATGGGCGACACGTTTGGGCAAAGTTGTCGCACGTTTGCTCAAACCGGTGAACATGTTGCACAAGCGGGTGACCGGACCGTCAAACTGTACCGGTTTAATCAAACCGCTCTCGGGAGCCCGTTTGATATTGAACGTACAGATCGGCGGCCTGGGCACGCCTAGCTGTTTGAGCCGTGGCAGCCAATGTTTCCGGAAGGCTGGCTGATTTCAGATCGTCCGCTTAATGCGGACGATCTGAATGAATGTATTTATATTTTAAGTGCGCTGATGTGCGCTTATACTGCAACTAAAACTAACATATTTTTTCTTTTTTTACGTAAACGCGCGACGTTGGTGAGCCGATATTTTTGACAGAACTTTAAAACTTTGTCCATCTTTTTTGCCTCATTTTTCTTATTCAGCTCGAATCTCTCTCGCAGAAGACGCCACCGCATGAAAGAATGTACTTCTGGAGTCCGTTTTACTTCATTTCAAGACGCGGTGAAGATAGCGCGAACACGTTCCTGCAAGAACATCGAGCATTGCGAGAGCACGCCCGCCGTTGCAGCAGTCAAATTACGAGCTCCTGCTGGGTGCTTTTTTGGCTCCGGCGCAAGCCGAGCTCATGGCCGACGCCATTTCCAGCGTGCGTGCTGAACTGCGCGCGTTTCGCCTGCTTTCCAAGGCTGCAAACGCGACGTGCAGTGGCAACTCTAAGAGAGAAGAAAAGCGCGTGTACAGCGGACCGTGCACCCTCTCCCCTAGCATTGACTGCATTGCCACAAAAAGCCAACCGCAAGATTTTTTTTTTTTATAGATTGCACCAGGAGAGGGTTGCGAGGAAAGGAGTGGGGTGTCCCGGTGTCTTGCTCCTTGACCTCGCCCTCGCCGTCGCCCCCTTCCTCCTCTCTGGTCGGCTCTGTCACGTGACCACAGAGAGGGTAGGGCACGCTCCACGCTGATAAGCCTAGCCAGATCCGGCTGCGCGCGCGTTGACAGTCGCTTGTTTCTTTGTCTGCTTGTTTTCCGTTGCAACTTCGTTTGTCCTGCCTGCTTCGATCTGCCGCCTTTCCCTGCGGTCTTATAAGAATGTCTCTTGACAACGTATGGGATGTGCACCAAATGTTCGAAAGTCCTACGCGTATATCGGCGACAAGCGATTCTTCAAAGAAGTCAGGAATTCTTGCGGTTTGGCTGGGTACGGCAAATGACTGCTTGTGCGCCGCATCGTGTTGAAACTTCAACGAGCCTTCCTTCTCATTTTTGTGTTTGTGTGGTTGTCCTGCTTTGACCGTGACGACAAATATCACGGATTACATCTCTCAAGTCCGCTATTATTATGGTAAGTGCACTGCAAATTACGTGTTGGCAACGATTGACCGCTCTTCTACGCGTACTCTTCCAGGTTGTCCGTAGAACTATGAAGCGCTGATTCACGCGGCAGTCGGGAGAATAATTTTCCCGAAAGTCTAGCTGTATAGTCTAGAATTACCTCGGTTCTTGTTTGCTTTGCAATCTTCTCAGTTGTATAAAAGCTTAAAGTGCCTCGCACATTTCACAGATCGCTTGCACGTTTCTACTTGTCGTCAGAAGAGGTAATAAACTTCGAGGAGAATTGAAAGCAATCCTTTGTGTCTCTTTTCCTGTCCATTTGCAAGCACCTACGCGTGCGCATTTGTTCTACGTGTTTTCTCCATGGTGTAAATGCGTTTATGAGTTTCGGGACGTCTTAAATACGTTAAAATAACCAACCTCCCAGAAGATACCCATTTAGGGCTAGCGAATCCGAATGGCACAATCAAACGTGTGGTCACGTGCCAGGTCGAACGGGCGCCCGTATCAAACGGGCACCTGTATCAAACGGCCATCCGTATCAAATGGGTACCATTTCGAACGGGTACCGTTTCAAACGGGTACCCGTATCCCATAATCACGTTTGATTCAAACGGATCGACAGGTTTGATTGAAACGGGTCGACCAGTTTGAATTTCAAATGGTTTTTTTCAGTAGGGCAAGGAGCAACTATTCACGCTAGTGACTCACAATTGCTGTGAAAAAATCTATGAAAAGCAATGTCCCTACTGAAAAAAACCATTTGAAATTCAAACGGGTGGCAAACTGGTAAATCAAACGGGTGCAAACTTGTCGACCCGTTTGGATCAAACGTGATTATGGGATACGGGTAGCCATTTGAAACGGTACCCCCCTCGAAACGGTACCCATTTGATGCAGGTGCCCGTTTGAAACGGGTGCCAGTTTGATACAGGTGCCCGTTCGACCTTGCACGTGACCACACGTTTGAACGTGCCTTTTGAATCGGGAAATTTTGCGCTAGCCCTAAACGGGGATCGTCTGGTAGGTTGGTTATCTTAAACTTATTTAAGACGTTCCGAAACTCATAAACCTATTTATAACATGAAGGAAACACGTAGAACAAATGTGTTCGCGTAGGCGCTTGCAAACGGACAGGAAAACAGACACAAAAGATTGTTTTCAATTCTCCTCAAAGTTTATTACGTCTTCTGTAGGCAAGTACAAACGTGCAAGCGATCAGTGAAATGTGAGAGGCACTCTAAGCTTTTATACAACTGAGAAGATAGCAAACCAAACAAGAACCGAGGTAATTCTAGACTATGAAGGTAGACTTTCGGGAAATTATTCGCCCGGCTGCCGCGAGAATAGTGGCTGCATAATTATATAGATAATCTGGAAGAGTACGAGCAGAAGAACAGTCAATCGTTGCCAAGAAGTAAGATAGCCGTGCACTTACCATAAAAATAGCGGACTTGAAAGATGTAATCCGCGATATTTGTCGACACGGTCAAAGCAGGACAAGCACACAAACACAAATGAGAGGGAACGGCTTCTTGGAAGTTTCAACACGACGTGGCGCACAAGCTGTCAGTTGCCGAACCCAACCAAACCGCAAGATTTCCTGACTTCTTTGAAGAATCGCTTGTTGCCGATATAGGCGTAGGACTTTTCGAACACTGATAGCTTTCGTGCACATCCAATACGTTGTCGAGAGACATTCTAATAAGACCGCGGGGTTAGGCGACAGGTCGAAGCAGGTGGACGCGCGAAGGTCGAGCTGGAACTGACAACAAGCAGACAAAAAAAAGAAAGCGGCTGCTCGGCGCACCCTTTCGGATCTCGGTGCTTATCAGCGTGTAGCTCGCGCGCGGCTGCAGGTCACGTGATGGGTGACAAGAGAGGAGGGAGGGGGCGAGGACCACAGGGACGGCCCCTCTCCCTCTCCCCAGGCATTCCAATTAGATGTGTTTTTGTAACATCGAAAAAAAAAAAAACACGCGCGCGCGCATTTTAGCACGCTCGAACCTTGGAAATGGCGGCGGGGCGGCCAGAAGCCCGGCTTGCGCCCGAGCGAAGAAAGTACTAGTTTGACTGCTGCAACGGCGGGCGTGCTCTCGCAATGCTCGATGTTCTTGCAACCGCGTGTACGCGTGGTACCTTCACTGCGTCTTGAATTAAAGTGAAACGGAGTCTAGACGTACATTCTTTCACGCGGTCGCGTCTTCTGCGAGAGAGATTCGAGCTGAATAAGTAAATTGAGGCAACAAAGATGGACAAAGTTTTAAAGTTCTGTCAAAAATATCGGCTCACCGACGCCCCGCGTTTACGTAAAACAACAGCAAAAAAAGGTGTTACTTTTAGTTGCAATATAAGCGAACATCAGCGCAATTGAAATATAAATTTAATTACTTGCATTACGCGGACGATCTGAAATCGATGAACCGGCGCTCCCAGCCTTCCGGAAACATTGGCTGCCACGGATAAAACGCTAGGCGTGCCCACGCCGCCGATCTGTACGTTCAGTATCAAACGGGCTCCTGAGAGCCGTTTGATTAAACCGGTACAGTTTGCAACATGGTCACCGGTTTGAGCAAACGTGCGACAACTTTGCCCAAACGAGTCGCCCATTTGTCCAGACGAGCGACCCATTTGCCCAACGAGCGACCTGTTTGACAAAGGAGTGACCTGTTTGTCCAAATAGGTGAGCGTTATGGCTCATACGGGAGACCCCTTTGAGCCATACGGGCGACCCCTTTGACGAACTGGTGACCGGTATGGTTAAACTGTTACCGGTATGGACCCGTTTATTTTCATATAGGCGCCAAATGGTTTTTTCCAGTAGGGGTTTGATTATCTCTACAATAATGCCCAGCCTTGATTCGAACCACATTTCAAAGGTTCCGTTTTGCTGTCGGTAAGCAAAGTGCTCAACAATGCCGTTGGCGTACGGGTCGTATAAGTGACCTTTTGTGTCGGAAAACGCATCAATTTTGCTGAATCAAAGCCATTGAAATGGTTATCTCCTTTTATTTCATTACAAAAAGTGAGCACATCAATACTTTTATGAAGGACGTCACAATAATAAATAAACTATTTTGACGGGTGCACGCCCTTTGGAAGCATCCTCATACACATAAAAGTAATTTATAATGTTATTTTGACCACCGATTATCGAATTAGTCACTGCATATCAGTAAATAACATGAAAGAATGGGAAAGCAACCTTTGTCAATGTGCCACGTGTCGAAGTAGTGATTTGTGCCCTTTTCTTCGGTCCTCATGTGGTGCTCGACACCTGGCTGACGGTCTGCACATAAGGGCTTGTATTGTAAAGAACACTAAAAAAGAGATAGCTGGTTAACCTTACAGGGAGCCAGGAAAATACAGTTAGGTGTATAGCTTATGCTGAAAGTTTCCCATACCCGAGATGAAAGAGCCAATGGTGAAGTCTTCCTTCTTGAGCTTGGTGAGGCCACGGACGAAGGTCACATTTTCTATGGCGTTGCTGGAGGGCACCTCATCCGACCGATCACACTGTGTCTGCATTCATTAGTACAACAGTCACCGTACTGCAGTCTGATTGCAAGGTTCTTAGAAATATCACACTTCAAGAGAAAATAACCATGATTTTTAATTATTCTAAGTAAAGAAGTGTGTGATGCAGAATAGGCCTTTTCTTTTGGTTAGTAAATCTTATTTCACCGACTTGCACCTGCTAAATGTGAATGACCTTCTTGGTGCTTGCCTCGTGGAAGCTGTAAGTGCAATATTTTGCACTAAACCCCGGCGAGTCGCAGCGCCTATCTCCAACTAGGTCGGCCACCACAGCGTAAGTGAGAAAGCACCCCGCACTGTAACCAGATGGTTTCCCGATCCATGAATGGCATTTTCCACCGTTGTCAAACTCTGGGGTATCCAACGGAAACTATCCGGAGCAGCCGTCACCTCAACTCCCGAGTCTACTTTGAAAGACGCTGTATAGTTGTTGATCGAGACTCTAACAAACTTAGCCCTTTCTCCGACATCGACTGGAAAACGCTGCTTTTTTGTGCGGGAGAGACAGACCTCTATGGAACGCCTTTCCTTACGGTAAAAGTTGTATTTTGACTTACGCGCGTGACTGTCTGCATAAGGATGAGATGAGCATCCACAGAATTAACAAGAACCAGGTGGGGTATTAACACTGGTCGTGACCAGCGTTAATGGCGTTAGGCTGAGTCCCGCGTTGCTTGTGACGACCTAAGAGCTTGGTCGTGTCGAGGTTGACACCGTTACTTTCTGGATTTGCTGGTGTGCCCTTGGCTGCCGTGGTTGCCATTTCATTGTCTGCGTGTTCGGCTTGGCGCGCTTGCACCCATGCATCCTTGAGCATGAGCTTCGAGTTTCGTCCAAGATTGTCAGAAAGCTGAGGGTCCTGGGGTCCGACGACCAAACGCTCCCTTACAATTCGTTCCTCAACCTCTTGGGAGCCATATAGTTACGCTGCCTGACCAGGCGCGTCAGCTCCACGTGGAACACGTGGAGCTGACGCGCGCTCCACGTGGTGCTTTCCTCAGGTTGATAGACCCGCCGATGGAATCGCAACGATTCAAATACTTCGCTCACGGGGTAGACGGAGTGCTCGGTGAAACGCTGTATCCCGACGTTGTTGGTCGCCTTAACAGAGAGGGAAAGGGCTGCAGCAAGCATCGGACCTCTGAGCCCATGCACTACAATAACAGCAGTATCTGAACATTCTCAGGCGCCGAGGAAAGACAGGATGCGAAGGCGTTGCCTTCATACTCCGATGGCCAGGAGGGCCACAGTTCCGCATTCGAGAAGTTGGAACTGTGAGGCTGGCGTAAAGCGATGCCCCGCCACACCGTGGAATCGCCTGTGTTTTCACTTTTTCATATCCCACGTTTTACACCATGTAGGATTAAGAGCCTACCTCTTGAACCCTGTCGGGCTGAGTTGACTAAAAGACATCTGACTCCAACGGTTGTAGTACACACAAATTGCGCGACAGGGGACGAATACAGGAAAGAAAGAGAAGACAGGACAGAGCGCTCTGTCCTGTCTTCTTTTTCTTTCCTGTGTTCGTCCCCGTCGCGCTAATTGTGTGTACTATGTTCAACAAACTAGGCCATCAAATTATTTTGCTCCAACGGCTGCTGGCAAAGAACTGTCCTTTACCTCCCCCACAAGAACACACACCAAATCTCGCGCTAAGATGGCGCCATAACTACACCCCATCAACTCACAATTAGAAACCTCTACAGTTCCGGCCTTCCACACACACCCCAAACAGAAGTACTTCTGTTTAAAATAATAAAATATAAACTCGTGGACACTCCTTTTTTATTTTCATTGTCGGTACTTGGCACACAGCCACTGGATCTCCCCGAACGAACCGTCAATTGTAGACAAAACTTCAAGATGGGGAAAAGATGAGGGACGATACAAACACTGTGTCAGACACAGCTGCATTTTAGTCGGCAGAGGGTCATGGTTTTATAGGGTTCAAGTGCCCCCAAAATACGGAAAGGAGAAAACTCGCTTTAAATGTTAATTGAGATTTTTAAATTGTGCCGTGCACTGGATTCAAGAAGACTTGCACATCACAGTTGCAAGTTAAACTAACTCCGACTCGACTATCAAGTTGGCTATCAAGCTTTTTAACGGAAGCGTTTTGTTTGTGTTTCTGTTGTCGTATTGTGCAAGATGTAACAGCAAATAATCTTGGCTTTACTCGAAAATATTAAGACCACTTTCTACACCTCGTCGGATCTCCGATGCTTCGTGACCCCCCCTTTACGCAACCCTGCCTTAGGTGGCTGTCATATCGAAGCCTTTTGTTCCTTCATGACCTTTTGCTTTGTGTTTGAAATTGTCAAAGACGTACACTCTTGCAACATTAGGATGGTTGGCTGGCATACCTCATGCAGTACTGCTCTTATATAATGTGGAAAGGAGGCCAAAATCACAATAGGGCAAGGGATGTTCAAGAAGCTGGCATGATGAAGATTCCCACAAGCAGCCCCCACATGCAAGTTGTAGATTCTAAGGTTCATGCTCACCCTCAAAAATAGATGGTGAGCATGAACCGTAGTTTACAACTTGCATGTGGGGACTGCTTGTGGAAACCTTCAACATCAAAAAGAAACAAGGAAAAGGCAACTAAAACAAGTGCACCTACATTAGATGCTTTTGCCTGTAAATGTACACAATATGAAGTAGCAGTAATATTCAATCATCAGTTGTTTTTTTTTTGTCTTGGGATTCCATGCATGGCCACCATAAAAGCTGCGTGGCAGAAACTCCCCATTTAGGACTGTGGTCTAAATGCAACAAAGTAGTAACTTAGGAAAATAAAATCTAGATTAAAATGTTTACACTTAAAAAAATTGCATTCGCAAGGTATGCCAACCACCAAATAATTGCGTGGAACAGGCTCGGCTTAGCCAGCGATTATGTAGACATTTGGTCGAGAAGAAAGTGCTCCAGGGATATGGAACGATTTGAGTTGCAGAAGTTACGCACTGTCATTGGTCGAGTATGCATTTGAGATATTATATACTATAAAGGACATTCGTCTGAGGTTGAGTTCTCATTTTTTATTCCGTGTCCAGAAACCCGGTATAGGCGTCCGAGGGGAATTCCTGACGGATTGTCCTTACGAAAAAGGCAGGCATGGCTCGTCTGTTGCGGCACCCCAGTCTCCGCCACATCATACGTACAAACTGCCTGTAGTCCACGAAGCGTAACCTGTTAAAATGATAACATAGATAGTAACTTGTCAGTGCGTTAAAATTGCGTATAAAGTAAAAGTCCAGACTGCAAGGTTAAACTATACAACTGGAGTGCACATGTACAATATTCCAAAGGTGACATGTAGGCATCTGTACTCCACCTTCAGGATTTGTCCTAAAACCTTTTCATGTATGAAGAAAAACAAACATGTAGTTAGATGAATTTTGATAACCGATACGATGGAGCACAGAGGTATGATGGTCAAAGAGCAGTGGATAACTGAGAATTATATAACACCTACAGAAGCGCAATATTGTACCGAGTCTGCTTGTAGAAGACACTAGTGCTTCTGATAAGATGTACCTATGTTTCGAGCTTTCCCAATGTAAACACTTCTTTGGTGTGACAAGTAGCATCACCTGTCGTGTATTTTACTTGTGTTATTGTTGATAAGCTCACTAGTTATCAGGACACTGTATTCTAATTTAGCTACAGGTTTAGGTGGTACCATCAATATTGTAGTGCTGTTCCATATAATTTGCTTCGGTTCTTCCGTCGCTAAGTAATGGGTTCTACAGGAAAATTAAATCGTTCTACAGCCATGCGAAATTTGAAGTGTGGCATTTGTAATGCTTGTACAGTGTATCACTTTAAAATGCTTTTTCAAGAGCATTCGAGGTTACATATAGCCGGTTGTAAAATCAATTGTAAAATCTATCTCTGTGCAACATGTTTTCTGAGTGCTTAATCTGTTACAACAAATGTGTGTACAATTCAAAACTATTATTTGCCAGCTATTCATAATTGAGTTGATGTGAGTGCTGTCGGTAACAGATAAATGTGAATGTTTGCATAGCGTGCCTATCAGCCACGTAACAATGGCCACCCCTGAAGTATTTACTGTGCAATATGACCTATTACATTTCTATAGAGTTCGAGATCAATGTACTGACGAATAGAATTTGAATTTCAGCAAATATTAGCTTCGCTTAGGGTTCCGGATTTGACTCATTTAAAAAAAGCTGATATCCCGACATGTCTAGAGTATTGCAGAAGAATTAGTTACCGTTATTGCTGATACTTTGGGACAATGGGCTGTGATGAGCCCCAGGTATGACTCCAAGCTCATAGAATTATCTTTTTTGTGTGCTTTATTGCAAAGGCCTCGACCCATTAGTGAGCACTTGTAATGAACAATGAATGAATAAATGGCGTGTCAAGCAACTGCTTTTTGTGTGGATCTATATTTGGGTCACAAGGGGTCTTCCAGATCTTGTGATATGGTATGGTTTCCACATGTGATATGGTATTCACATGGGGAAACAAATTTCTCGCTATATAAAAATTCACAACAGAGAATATGTAAAATAATATCTAGCAGAAAAACTGGATGGTGATCGCTATCGATCGAATCCCTATCCCTCCCCCCATCGACGCATTGTGAACGACCCTTGGGGTGCACTAGTTCCATCTCGGTTGCCACGAAATATAACGGGAGTAAAACGAAAATTCCATGCACATGGCCAGGCAATTAGCAGCGTTGCACTTGCACTTGATGTCACAAAAACCCACCGTAAATCTGTTTGAGGGCTTCTGTTATTTTCGGGCATGAACAAAGAGTGATCAAGTGCGCGTGCCTGCGATGTCGCGCTTTGTAAGTATCTAGAAGTATCTCAAAATGATGGAGACGAACGGAGCATCTCTCGTCCCCTTCCGCCGGGTTGTGACCAGCTTCTTGTAGTGCCCAGAAGGCTACCCGGAGCACGACAGGCTCAAGGCAAATGAGCGAAACGTCTGCGTGCCCTCTCACGCATCCCTCGGCTGAGCAGTTACAGCGGGAGGGCATTCCCGGGAGCAGACGCATTCCCTTGGTGTTTGCATCACCTCGCATTTTTTACAAGAGCACCTTCGATTGAAAAGAAAGAGACGTCGCATGGAAACTGCTGAACTACAGAAAAAAAGCGTATGTTGAGAAACCAGACGCGGTGCTTACCATGCCCTGTTGACAAGACGCCATGCATCTGGGTGCGGACTGGGATCGGGCTGTGCCAACATATCCTCATTTTGCGACCGAACTTTTCTCTCGCGCTGTTCAGGCGTGTCCTAGTACGGCGACATTCCGACAGACTAGCTATACGCGTATATCTCGCGCTCCACTTCCCTCAAACCGTCTCTCCAGGTCGCCATGTTGAGGGAGACAGCGGGCCACGGGAGCCGACGGGAGCCACGGGGAAAGAGCAAGGCACATGAGTGAGGGGTACGGGAGAGAGGGGAAAGTCTGCTCTCGCTGTAGCAACGTCCACAGTGCTAAGGAAAGGACAAGACCGGAAGTCGTGTACCCCGCGGCGCGTCATGCGCTTGAGACCCGGGAAACATTGTATGGGTTGAGGGGCATCCCCAAACGCAATCTTATTTGGCCGGAAGTCGAAAATCGTTTCATGGGTCATTTAAGCAAATCTAAAGGGTTGAGCGAAACGCGTGACCCAGCGTGACCTATCTACGTTGGACGCGTAGGACAAAAATGTTTGAACGAAAATTTGTCATGTGACTTTCTCTGTCACGCTGATGGGATCTCTGGGGCTGTTGTTTTCGCCGTTTGCCTGATTATAGAAATAGGCTGGCCACGTAGGTCCGGTTTTCCAACTTCGGTCTTCAGTGTTCCGCCGCTTTCGTGCGTTGCAGACGCGGCCGTGTTTTTTCGTCCTAAACAGTCGGAATACGTCCATGCCAATTTTCCCGTAGCAGCCATTTTTTAACACCGGAGTTCGTGGAATTCTTGTGATGTGTTTGTTGGACACGCTTCGACAAAAGCTGCTTTCCGCCGACGACGAGACGTCAGTTGAATGTACGCAACCTTCTTTCTCGAATGTGTTGGTGGGGTGCCTGAGCTGGATTATGTATTTATCAAAGATTACTTGATGTCACTCTTTTATTAGTAAGTACACTGCAAGTATGCATCTGATAGTAGTCCTGGTTTCCTCTCAATCTCCGCGGTTTTTCGCGTGATGAGTTTTTCTTGGCACGAGAACAGCGTTAATTCTATTTAATAATTCGCTTTTCGTTTTACAAAGAAGTGTGACCTTTGTAAATATGTTAAGAATACACTGTGTATAAGTGGTTTATTAAATTTCTGCGAGCAATCAAAAAATTGTGTTTATCCGTATATGTGATTGGATATGCAACAAATGATATGCAACGTACACGTGCTTGCACGACGTTCGGTCAATACGGAGCACACGCATCGTACTGTATTCGCACAATATTGAGCGAACGCTAGGCCGGGGCAAAACGACTGTACGGCAATACCTGCCGGATATCAAACGGTGGTGCAAAACTGGACATTTGAACGATATTGGAACCGACTTTCGGCAGGCACTGGCACGATACTGCAAACTACTGCCGTGCGGCTTGGGAACGGAGGTGATGACATCTTACCATTATGTTTCCAAAGTTTATTTAATTTATTTTCTTTTTTCTGGGACTCGAAAAAGAGCAGTTCTGTGACACACCGGAGATATTCGAAGCTTGGGCAGGTATCTCGGCTTTCTTTGCCACTTTTTGCACTCATGTTGCACTTCAGTAGGTAGCGAGAGAAGATGCAAAATAGGGCATGCCCCGAATCGCCATATTAAGATTTACTGCGACAGTTATGGCTTATGACTGGCACTTACTTTGGCAGAACTGTGGCGCACTAAAGAAAAGGCAAACTCGGCGTGGCCGAAATACCGACATTAGTTGTTTTGGTAGTTATGGCTCAAGTATGGAACACTTCGGCTCTCGTATAGCGTACCAGAGAAACTGCAACTTTTGGCGTGTCCGAAATACCTAAATTAGGCGGTGCTCTGGCAGTTATGGCTGAATTATGGCACCAACTTTGGCGCTCCTCTAGCGGACAAGAGAAACGCCAAACCTTGGCATGCCCTAGGATCGCCACAGAAGTGTCGAAGTGGTGCCATACTTCTGCCATAACTGCTAGAGCGATGCCTAATTCGGGAATTTCCGACATGAGAAAGTTTAGCTTTTCTCTGGCTGCCCACAGCAGTTCCGATGTAGTGCCATATTTGAACCCTAACTGCCAGAGCAACGCCTAGTTTTAGGTATTTCGGACATACCAAGGTTCGGCTTTTCTCTAGCCCCCACAGGAGTGCCGAAGTGTTCCCAACTTAACCCATAACTTCCCATTCAATGCCTAAGTTTGGTATTTCGGGCATCCCAAAGTTTGACCTTGCTCTGGCCTGCCACAGAAGAGCCGAAGCAATGCCATATTTCAGCCATACCTGCCAGAGCAACGCCTAATTTGGGTATTTCGAAAATCCAGCTTTGGCTTTTCCTTGGTCCGCCACAAGAGTGCCGAAGTAGTCCCATATTTGAGACCTAACTACCAGAACAATGCCTAATTTGGGTACTTCTGACATACCAAAGTTTGGACTTCTCTGGCCCGCCAGAGAAGTGCCGAAGTAGTGCCTTATTTGAGCCTCAACTGCCAAAGCAACGCCTAATTCGGGTACTTCGAATATGCCAAAGTTTGGCATTTCATTGCCCCCCCCCCCCCCGGAGTGCCGAAGTCGTGCCATACCTCAGCCTTAACTGCCAGAGCAACGCCTAATTTGGGCATTTCTGACATGCCAAAGTTCGGCTCTTCTCTGGCCTGCCACAGGAGTGCCAAAGTAGTGCCACACTTCAGCCATAACTGCCAGAGCATTGCCTAATTTGGGTATTTCCGACATGCCAAAGTTTGGCTTCTCTCAGACTGGCCAAACGACGGGCGATGTAGTGCCAAATTTGAGCCCTAACTCCCAGAGTAACGCCTAATTTCGATATTTCGGACATGCCAAAGTTTGGCTTTTCTCTGGACCACCGCAGGAGTGCCGAACTAGTGACATACCTCAGCCATAACTGCAAGAGCAACACCTTATTTGGGTATTTCGGATAAGCCCAAATATTGCTTCTCTCTGGCCCGCCACAGGAGTGCCGAAGTAGTGCCATATTTGAGACCTAACTAACAGAACAACGCCTAATTTGGGTACTTCTGACATGCCAAAGTTTGGACTTCTCTGGCCCGCCAGAGGAGTGCCGAGGTTTTGCTTTATTTGAGCCTCAACTGCCAAAGCAACGCCTAATTCGGGTACTTCGAATATACCAAAGTTTGGCATTTCATTGCCCCCCCCCAGGAGTTCCGAAGTCGTGCCGTACCTCAGCCATAACTGCAAGAGCAACGCATAATTTGGGCATTTCTGACATGCCAAAGTTCAGCTCTTCTCTGGCCTGCCAAAGGAGTGCCGAAGTAGTGCCACACTTCAGCCATAACTGCCAGAACATTGCCTAATTTGGGTATTTCGGACATGCCAAAGTTTGGCTTCTCTCTGGCTGGCCAAACGAGGGACGGTGTAGTGCCATATTTGAGCCCTAACTCCCAGAGAAGCGCCTAATTTGGGCATTTTGGACATGCCAAAGTTTGGCTTTTCTCTGGCCCACAACAGGAGTGCCGAAGTAGTGCCCAACTTCAGCCATAACTGCCAGAGCAATGTATAGTTTGGGCATTTCCGATATGCTAAAGTTTGGCTTTTGTCTGGCCCGTCACAGGAGTGCCGAAGTATTGCCATAGTTCAGTCATAACTGCCGGAGCAACGCGTAATTTGAGTATCTTAGGCATGCCAAAGTTTAGCTTTTCTCTCGCCCGCCACAGGAGTGCCGAAGTAGGGCCATAGTTCAGCCATAACTGCAAGAGCTACGCCTAATTTGGGTATTTCGGACATGCCAAAGTTTGGCTTTTCTCTTGCCCACCACAGCACTGCCGAAGTATGGTGCCCTACTTCAGCCATAACTGGAGAGCAATGCTTAATTTGGGTATTTCGGATATGCCAGAGTTTGGCTTTTCTCTAGCCCACAACAGGAGCGCCGAAGTAGTGCCCTACGTCAGCCATAACTGCCAGAGCAATGCATAGTTTGGGTACTTCGGATATGCCAAAGTTTGGATTTTGTCTGGCCAGCCACAGGAGTGCCGAAGTATTGCCATAGTTCAGTCATAACTGCCAGAGCAACGCATAATTTGGGTATTTCGGACATGTCGAAGTTTCAATTTTCTCTGGCCCGCCACAGGAGTGCCGAAGTAATGCCATATTTGAGCCCTAACCACCGGAGCAATGGCTAATTAAGATATTACGGAGATGCAAAGTTTGGCTGTTGTCAGGCCCGCCACAAGAGTGCGGAAGTAGTGCCACACTTCAGCCATAACTGCCAGAGCAATGCCTAATTTGGGTATTTCGGACATGCCAAAGTTTGGCTTTTCACTGGTCTGCCACGGGAGGCCGAAGTAGTGCCATTTTTGAGCCTTAACTGCCATGGCAACGCCTAATTCGGGTATTTCGGACTAGCCAAAGTTTGGCTTTTCTCTTTCCCACCTAGGACTGCCGAAGTATGGTGCCCTACTTCAGGCATAACTGTCAGAGCAATGCCTAATTTGGGTATGTCGGACCTCCCAAGATTTGGGATTTATCTGGCTCGCCACAGAAATGCCGAGGTAGTGCCAAACTTCAGAAATAACTGCCACGGCAACACCTAATTTGATTATTTCGGACATTCCAAAGTTTAGCATTTCTCTTGCATTCTACAGGAGTGCCCAACGAGTGCCATATTTGAGCTCTAACTGGATGACCAACGCCTAATTTGGGTATTTCGAACATACCAAAGTTCGGCTTTTCTCCGGCCCCCAATGTAGTGCCGAAGTGTTCCCGACTTAACCCATAACTTCCAGATCAATGCCTAAGTTTGGTATTTCGGACATCCCAATGTTTGACCTTGCTCTGGCCTGCCACAGAACTGCCGAAGCAATGCCATACTTCAGCCATAACTGCCAGAGCAACGCCTAATTTGGGTATTTCGAAAATCCAGGTTTGGCTTTTCTCTGGTCCGGTACAACAGTGCCGAAATAGTGCCATATTTGAGACCTAACTACCAGAACAACGCCTAATTTGGGTACTTCTGACATGCCAAAGTTTGAACTTCTCTGGCCCGCCAGAGGAGTGCCAAAATAGTGCCTTATTTGAGCCTCAACTGCCAAAGCAACGCCTAATTCGGGTACTTCGAATATGCCAAAGTTTGGCATTTAATTGCCCCCCCCCAGGAGTGCCGAAGTCGTGCCATACCTCAGCCATAACTGCCAGGGCAACGCCTAATTTTGGCATTTCTGACATGCCAAAGTTCGGCTTTTCTCTGGCCTGCCACAGGAGTGCCGAAGTAGTGCCACACTTCAGCCATAACTGCCAGAGCATTGCCTAATTTGGGTATTTCGGACATGCCAAAGTTTGGCTTCTCTCTGGCTGGCCAAACGAGGGACGATGAAGTGCCATATTTGAGCCCTAACTCCCAGAGCAACGCCTAATTTGGGCATTTTGGACATGCCGAAGTTTGGCTTTTCTCTGGCCCACAACAGGAGTGCCGAAGTAGTGCCCAACTTCAGCCATAACTGCCACAGCAACGCATAGTTTGGGCATTTCCGATATGCTAAAGTTTGGCTTTTGTCTGGCCCGCCACAGGAGTGCCGAAGTATTGCCATAGTTCAGTCATAACTGCCAGAGCAAAGCATAATTTGAGTATTTTGGGCATGCCAAAGTTTAGCTTTTCTCTTGCCCGCCACAGGAGTGCCGAAGTAGTGCCATAGATCAGGCATAACTGCAAGAGCAACGCCTAATTTGGGTATTTCGGACATGCCAAAGTTTGGCTTTTCTCTTGCCCACCACAGCACTGCCGAAGTATGGTGCCCTACTTCAGCCATAACAGCAGAGCAATGCTTAATATGGGTATTTCGGAAATGCCAGAGTTTGGCTTTTCTCTAGCCCACAAGAGGAGCGCCGAAGTAGTGCCCAACGTCAGCCATAACTGCCAGAGCAATGCATAGTTTGGGTATTTCGGATATGCCAAAGTTTGGCTTTTCACTGGTCTGCTACAGGAGGCCGAAGTAGTGCCATTTTTGAGCCTTAACTGCGATGGCAACGCCTAATTCTGGTATTTCGGACTAGCCAAAGTTTGGCTTTTCTCTTGCCCACCCAGGACTGAAGAAGTATGGTGCCCTACTTCAGGCATAACTGTCAGAGCAACGCCTAATTTGGGTATGTCGGACCTCCCAAGATTTGGGATTTATCTGGCTCGCCACAGAAGTGCCGAGGTAGTGCCAAACTTCAGCCATAACTGCCACGGCAACACCTAATTTGAGTATTTCGGACATGCCAAAGTTTGGCATTTCTCTGGCATTCTACAGGAGTGCCCAACGAGTGCCATATTTGAGCTCTAACTGGATGACCAACGCCTAATTTGGGTATTTCGGACATGCCAAATATTGGCTTTTCTTTGGCCCACCACAGGAGAGCGAAGTGTCCCCAACTTTACTCATAACTTGCAGATCAATTCCTAATTTGGGTTTTTCGGACATGCCAAAGTTTGGCTTTTCTCTGGCCCAACGCAGGAGTGCCACAGTAATGCCATTTGGAGGCCTAACTTCCAGAGCAACGCCTAATTTCGGCATTTCGGAGATGCCAAAGTTTGGCTTTTCTCTTACCTGCCACAGGAGTGCCGAAGTAGTGCCATACCTTAGATATAAATGCCAAAGCAACGCCTAATGCGGGTATTCTGGATATGCCCAAAATTGGCTTTTCTGTTTGGGACATGCCAAAGATTGGCTCTTCTCTGGCACGCCAGAGGAGTGCCGAAGTAGTTCCATTTTTTAGTTCTAATTGCCTGAGCAATGCCTAATTTGTACATTTCGGATATCCCAAATTTTGACTTTTCTCTGGCCCGGAACAGGAGATCCGAAGTAGTGCCACATTTCAGCCGTTACTGCCAGACCAATGCCTAATTTGGGTATTTTGGACATGCCAAAGTTTGTCTTTTCTCTTTCCCACCACAGGAGTGCCGAGGTGTGGTGGCCTACTTCAACTACAACTGCCAGAGCAATGCCTAATTTGGGTATTTCAACCTGTCAAAATTTGGCTTTTTTCTGGCTCGCCACAGGAGCGCCGAGGTAGTACTAAACTTCAGGCATAACTGACAGAGCAACGCCTAATTTAAGTATTTCGGACATGCCAATTTTGGCTTTTCTCTGGCCCGCCCCAGGAGTGACAAAGTGGTGCCCCACTGCAGCCATAACAGCTACAGCAACGCCTAATTTGGTTATTTCGGACATGTCGAAGTTTGGCTTTTCTCTAGCCCACAACATTAGCGCCGAAGTAGTGCCCTACTTCAGCCATAACTGCCAGAGCAATGCATGGTTTGTTTATTTCGGACATGTCAAAGTTTGGCTTGTCTCTAGCTGGCAAAACGAGTGCCGAAGTTGTGTCATATTTGAGCTCTAACTGTCTGAGCAACACCTAATTTGGGTATTTCGGACATGCCAATGTTTGGCTTTTCTCTAGCCCACAACAGGAGCGCCGAAGTTGTGCCCTACTTCACCCATAACTGCCAGAGCAATGCATAGTTTGGGTATTTCGAATATGCCAAAGTTTGGCTTTTTTCAGGCCAGCCACAGGAGTGCCGAAGTATTGCCATAGTTCAGTCATAACTGCCAGAGCAACGCATAATTTGACTATATTGGGCATGCCAAAGTTTAGCTTTTCTCTGGCCCGCCACAGGAGTGCCGAAGTTGTGCCATAGTTCAGCCATTAATGCCAGAGCACCACCTAACTGGGGTATTTCGGACATGCCAAAGTTTGGCTTTTCTCTTGCCCACCACAGGACTGCCGAAGTATGGTGCCCTTCTTCAGCCATAACTGCAGAGCAACGCTTAATTGGGGTATTTCGGGCCTGCCTAAATTTGGCTTTTCTGTGGGTCGCCACAGGAGTGCCGAGATAGTGCCAAACTTCAGCCATAACTGACAGAGAAACGTCTAATTTGAGTATTTCGGACATGCAAAGTTTGGCTTTTCTCTGACCTGCCACAGGAGTGCCGAAGTAGTGCCATATTTGAGCTCTAACTGGATGACCAACGCCTAATTTGGGTATTTCTGACATGCAAAGTTTGACTTTTCTCTGGCCCGCCACAGGAGTGCCGAAGTAGTACCATACCTTAGCCATAACTGCCAGAGCAACGCCTAATTTGGTATTTCGGACATGCCAAGTTTGGTTTTTTCTGGCCCACCACACGAGTGACGAAGTGATGCCATACTGCAGCCATAACTGCTAGAGATATTCCTAATTTTGGTATTTCGGACATGCCGAAGTTTGAATTTTCTTTGGCCCGCCACAGGGGTGCCGAAGTAATGTCATATTTGATCCCTGACCGCCTGAGCAATTGCTAATTAAGATATTGCGGAGATGCAAAGTTTGGCTTTTGTCAGGCCCGCCACAGGAGTGCGGAAGTAGTGCCATACTTCAGGCATAACTGCCAGAGCAATGCCTAATTTGGGTATTTCGGACATGCCAAAGTTTGGCTTTTCACTGGTCTGCCACAGGAGGCCGAAGTAGTGCCATGTTTGAGCCTTAACTGCCAGAGAAACGCCTAATTCGGGTATTTCGCACATGCCAAAGTTTGGCTTTTCTCTTGCCCACCCAGGACTGCCGAAGTATGGTGCCACCGCGAACCCCGAGCTATGTGGGTTTACCCACCCACTCCTGGCTGTGCGTGGCTTAACCCGTGTCCGGGGAAAAGGGGACCCTGGTGGTTGAGCTGAGCCCGGGGTTTGTTTGGACCCTTCCGGGCCCCCCGGGCGAGGCAATACACCGCTTCGGCCCCTGCTTCTCGTAGACGGGTGTCCTGGGTTGGCCCGACCAGGATGATTCAGCCAGTCGCCTCTTCTACCCTCTTCTTCCCTCTTTCACTTTTCCTCCCACCTCTTTCTCTTTTCTTCTACACTCTCTTCCTTCCTTTTTCACCTTCTTAGGCAGCAAGGGCCAACCTTGAGTGGAACAGGACCTGTCCCTGCAACCACACTAGGGTATAGTGCCCGGGCAGCACTGGTAGAGTAATTGTGCCAGCCAAGCCCATCTTGCTATGGCACATTACCTACCCCCTTGTTAGGCTCCGTGGTGGGCGGTGCACCCGGGCACTGAATTTTCCTCCCATCTCTTATGGGTCTGCACAAAAAATCTTTTCTTGATCGGCCCCGAAAAGGGGTCGCACCGAAGTTTCTACCTCGCACGAGACACACACTACTCCACCTAAATTCCCAAAATTCTTGGTACTTCACTCTGAAAGCGACAAACAACTCTCGAAAACGTCACCATTTCTTGTTGCAAAGGTCCTAGAGGGTGTGATTGGAAAGAACTTTAAGGCTAAGAAGCTGGCATCTGGCGATTTGCTTGTAGAAATTGAGACCAGCCACCAGAGTTCTGCGCTCCATGCACTCAACTGTGTGTCGGACTACAAAGTTACAGTGACACCCCACAAGACATTGAACACCATCCAAGGAGTCGTCTCGGAGGACGACCTTCTGGACGCGTCTGAGAGCGAAGTAGTGGAGGGCCTTTCTGAGCAGAGGGTTGTAGCTGCAAGGCGCATCTCCTTGCGTCGTGACGGCCAAGAGCTGAAGACTAGGCACATCGTGCTTACCTTTGAGTCCACCACACTTCCTGAGTCTGTGAAAGCGGGATACCTCTACTGCAGAGTTTGTCCTTACGTTCCGAACCCCAGAAGGTGCTTTAACTGCCAACGATTTGAACACGGTTCACAGAACTGCCGCGGCAAAGCGACATGTGCTAAGTGTGGCAAAACCGACCATGCAGCAGACTCTTGTTCCAACGACACAGTCTGTGTAAACTGCAAAGAGCCCCACCCTGCTTACTCCAGATCGTGTAAGACATGGAAAGGTGAAAAAGGAATTCTTACACTTAAAGTGAAAGAAAACCTTTCATACCCAGAGGCGCGTCGCCGCTTCGCGTTTTTGCGCAAGGGCGGGTTTGCACAGGTGGTGCAGCGGGGACATGCACCACTGAAGGTTGCGGTGGCAACCCAGACGTTCTTCCCGGATGCTAGGAAGCCACTGCAGTCCCCAACACCCCAGCTGAAGCTTCAGCTTCCTGGGCGTTCACTCTCGTCTGGTAGGCCTACATCCCCCTGCAGCGAGAGTTGTACCACTTCCACGGGGCAGCAACCTGTCCCCTCTCATGTAGAGGGCTCACAGGCTGTTTCTCCTACCCAAGATGGGTCGGCTGTGTTCGCACCTATCAGTGCTTCGCGGTCTCCTTCCAAGGAGAAGGGACCACGCTCCCGACCGAATTCTTCGGAGGGAGCGTCCTCATCCAAGGAGCGGCACGATTCTTGTGCCACTCCTCCAGCACCCAAGGGGCAGGAGCAGGTGGGCTTGGGTGACTGCCTGCCCAGTACCTCTGCTCCTCCGGCTGGTGGAGTTAGGGGCCCGGGTTTTCCTCCTCGTGCCCAGAACCTCTCTAAACCGGCTAGAACAGCCTCCGCCCAGGAGGCAGAACCAATGGAGGAGGGTGCCGAACCATCCACTCCTGCGTCTGACCCAGACAACATGGAGTGGCAGGTCCCCAAGTGCAAGCACAAGAGGAAAAGACCAATGTTCCACCAAAGTGACAATTATACTCTACAAGGCTGGTATTCTCTTTGAACAGGAACATCATCCTACATCCTCAGTCACAACACCAACCTCACGACACCAAGATATCTTGCTCATTTCCATTGCTCCACCTACTCCTAGGGTTCAGCCGAGACAGAGGAGTAACGGCGACTCTCTCGCCAGTGGCCCCGGCCCGAAGTCTCGACGCCCTTGGAGGTCGGAGAGGTCAGTTCCATATAGACCAACCAGAGGACTACTGGCGACTCCCTCGCCTGGGGCTTTATTTTTAATTGCTTTTAGCCAAAGGTTCAATCGGAGCTGCCTTCTTGCAGACTCATTAAATCATCCTTCATGTCCTTTTCACATTTTACTAAATTCACCTCCTATGACTGGTTTAGTTTTGCTCTAGCTACCATTACACGAAGCTTGTGACTTTCTGGTGAAAAGCTAACTGCCTAACATTAATCATGTCTGTTTTTTTTACAATGGAACTGTCATGGACTTTTTTCCAATTATGACGACATCACCTTTTTATTAAATGAACACCGCCCTGCTGCCTTTTGTTTGCAGGAGACGCACCTTAAGGAAAGTCACTCAAATTTGCTTAGACACTTCAAAGTCTTCAGGAAAGATAGGTTAAACGCCTCTGTGGTTTCCGGTGGTGTTGCAGTGGTTGTCGAACGCATGGTTCCGTCCACTGAAGTGGCTTTGCAAACCTCTCTGCAGGCCGTCGCTGTCCGTATGCTGCTGGACCGCGTGATTACCGTCTGCTCAGTGTACATCTCCCCGGGATATCAGCTGCAGTATGAGGAGCTAGATAATCTAATTAGCCAGCTTCCGGTGCCTTACATCATTTTAGGTGATTTCAATGCACACAATCCTTTGTGGGGAAGCTGTTGAAGAGATTCTCGAGGGGCACTCATTGAACGGTTTGTTCTTTTGACAGGATTATGTCTGCTCAACACAAAAGAAGCCACTTATTTTAGTTCAGCAACTTGTAGTTTTACTTCCATTGATCTTTCTTTTTGTCATCCTTCATTCTACCCTTTGCTTTTATGGAAGGTCATCCAAAATCCATATGGGAGTGACCACCTTCCACTCATTTTCGTGTTTAACCATCCTCCTGCTGGTCTTTTAACACGCACCCTCGTTGGAAGCTTGAAAAGGCTGACTGGTCAACCTTTACAGGAGCCTCACTTATAGCATGTTCATCCCTTGATGATCTTTCCATCGACTACGTCACCGAGCACATTACTCAGCACATCTTGCAGGCCGCTATGCTTGCCATTCCCATGACGTCCTCACATCTTCCAAAAAGGCAAAAACTGTGGTGGAACGAAGACTGCCGCCAGGCAAAGAAAGAACAGAATCATGCATCGGGTATTCTCAGGCGGTATCCCACGGCCAATAACCTGATCGGTTTTAAGAAAAAACGATCGCAAGCGAGGTATATCCGACGGCGAGCCAAGCGGCAAAGCTTTAGTGGGTATGCTTCCTCAATTAATAGCAGTGCATCCTCGAAGGAAGTTTGGGACCGTGTGCATAAAATTGAAGGCTCCTACCGGGTATTTTCTGTTCCACTCCTGAACCACAACGGAGTATGTCCTGCCAGCTTAGAAGAACAGGCGAATGTCCTTGGTGAGAATTTCAAATTCGTTTCAAGTTCTCAGCATTACACTCCGTCATTTCAGAGACACAAGCTACAGGCAGAGAAAAAGGCAGTTCCTTTGTCAGGTGGCTTGCAGGAGCCCTATAATTCATTATTTACACTCTTTGAACTACAGCTGGTACTCCATTCGTCCAAACAGACGGCTCCTGGGCCAGACGGTATTCATTACAAAATGCTTCTGCACCTCCATCCATCAACTCTGGAGCTTGTATTATATTTGTTCAACCGCATTCGGCTTGAAGGTTGCTTCCCCTCATCTTGGAAGGTGGCTGTCATAATTCCCCTGCTGAAGCCAGGAAAGGATCCTACCTGTGCATCTAGCTTTAGGCCGATAGCTCTCACGAGTTGTTTTTCAAAGACACTAGAAAGGATGATAAATAAAAGGCTTATATTTTATTTAGAAAGAAACAAGCTACTTGACCGTTACCAGTGTGGATTTCGCTCAACTCGATCGACGGTTGACCATCTGGTCCGCTTTGAGACTGCTGTGCGAGAGGCCTTTGTAAATAGACAGCATTGCTTCTCTGTCTTTTTTGACTTGGAAAAGGCATTTGATACAACCTGGCGCTACGGCATATTGCAGGATTTGTTCAACATTGGTCTTCGGGGCAGAATGCTAGGTGCCATCCATAGTTACCTCCGGGATCGCACTTTTCGTGTGAAGCTTGGGGCAACTCTTTCTAAGGAATTCTCGCAAGAAAATGGAGTCCCACAAGGCGGTGTGCTTAGCGTCACACTTTTTATCGTAAAAATGAATTCAATTTCTCGTATTATACCGCCATTTGTTCAGTACTCGCTCTATGTTGATGATGTACAAATTTCAGTCCCATCTTGTAATCCGTCCACCTGTGAACGTCGACTTCAACTAGCAATCAACAATTTGGTCAAATGGGCGGATGTAAATGGTTTTAGGTTTTCTCTTGAGGAAACTGTTTGTGTGTGCTTCTCTCGTCGCCGCGGAATTTTACTTGAGCCTTCCTTAACTATGTATGAAGTCCCTATTGCAGTAAAGAACGAACACAAGTTTTAGGTCTTATATTTGACTCAAAAATGACATTCATTCCACACGTTAAGAGCCTGAAAATGAAATCTGTAAAATCACTTAATATACTAAAGGTCTTGTCGTCCGTATCCTGGGGGGCTGATCGGTGTTGTTTATTGCGCATCTACCGCTCAGTCGTATGGTCCCGACTTGATTATGGCTGTATTGTGTACGGCTCCGCACGGGCATCGGTTCTCAAGATGCTGGACCCCATTCATCATCAGGGGCTCCGACTTTCCACTGGTGCTTTTCGCACATCTCCGATACTCAGCCTATATGTACAGGCAAATGAGCCCTCACTGGAGAAAAGGAGGTTTGAATTAGGCTTCATGTACTCTCTGCGAATTAGGTCTGTTCCTGGTCACCCCATCCTGGACTGCATAGAACAAGTACACTATGAGCAGACTTTCATAAACAAGCCTTTATTTGTTCCACCTCTCGCCATGAGAATTCGTTCTTCTGCTGGGTCCGTAGGGCTGGATGTGCTACCCTCAGTTGTGCAGCGTTTGAACTCAGTAGCTCCTTGGGACCTCATGCCCCTCCACTGTGAGTTGAAATTAACAAAATACAACAAGAAAGAAATCCCTAATGAAGTTCTGAGACAAGAATGTTTCGAACTCCAGGACCAGTACCGAGACTTCACAAGTTTCTACACTGACGGGAGCAAAACTGATTCCTATGTAGGCTGCTCGGTGGTAGGGCCTTCCTTGAAGTGTGTCCAGAAAATTAACAATAATACCTGTATTCTTTCCCCAGAGCTTTACGTCTTACTCCTTGCCATAGACCACATTCTTAAAAAGAAGATCCAAAATTCAATTGTTTACTCTGACTCACTTAGTGCTTTACGAGCTCTGGACACAATGGGGATGTTCAAAATCCACTTGTTCTAGAAATAAGGAACCGGTTACATTCAGCATCAAAAAGGAAGAAAGAAATAGCATTGTGCTGGGTACCTTCCCATGTAGGAATTTCAGGGAATGAGGATGCTGACCGTGCAGTGAGCACTGCTAAGGATCGACAAGTGGATCTGCACAAGATACCCTACAGAGAATATAGACATGCCCTGAAAAAATCTACAAAGTGCAAGTGGCAAGAGGAGTGGAACCAAGAAATGAACAATAAGTTGCATGCCATAAAACCTTTAATTCAAGAATGGGAGAGTGCACGTCATCGTGAGCGATTTTATGAGGTGATATTATGTCGACTCCGAATCGGTCATACACGTCTTACCCATGGGCACCTTTTGCGAGGGGAGGACGCTCCAGAGTGTAAACACTGTCACATACCATTAAGCATCCTGCACATTTTACTTGTATGCCCTTCGTATGACCAAGAACGCCACAGACACTTTGCTAAGGTTGACCAAGAGCATACACCATTACATCTCGCCATTTTACTCAGTGATGAGCCATTGATTCCACACAAGTGTGTTTTCAACTTTCTTAAGGATGTAAGACTCCTGGACCAGCTATAATTTTAATAGTTTGTCGTATTCATTGCCACATCTTATGCGCTTGTACTTCCATGATCATTTTTTTTAAATTAAATTACAAGCTGCTATAGCTCTTCTCTTTAACCTTGATTTCAGCAATAGTTCTAGTTTTTGGCGCATTATAGCCTTGGTCGCTGCTGCGCCATTAAACCCCAATCAATCAATCAAATACCTAATTTGAGTATTTCGGACTCGCCAAAGTTTGGCTTTTCTCTGGCCTTCCACAGGAGTGCCAAAGTAGTGCCATATTTGAGGTCTAACTGGATGACCAACGCCTAATTTGGGTATTTAGGACATGCCAAAGTTTGACTTTTCTCTGACTGGCCCAGGAGTTCCGATTTAGTGCCCTATTTGAGCCCTAACTGTCAAAGCAATGCCGAATATTTGCTATTTCGGGCATGCCAAACTTTGGCTTTTCTCTGGCCCGCCACAGGTCTGCCAAAGTAGTGCCATATATGAGCCCTAACTGCCTGAGAAACACCTAATTTGGGTATTTCGGAGATGTCAAATTTTGGGTTTTCTCTGGCCCGCCACAGGAGTACTGAATCGGTGCCATACCTCAGCGATAAATGCAAGAGCAACGCCTAATTTGGGCATTTCTGACATGCCAAAGTTCGGCTCTTCTTTGGCCTGCCACAGGAGTGCCGACATAGTGCCGTACTTCAGCGATAACTGCCAGAGCTTCACCTAATTTGGGTATTTCGGACATGCCAAAATTTGGCTTTCCTCTGGCTCGCCTCAGGAGTGCCGAGGTTGTGCCAAACATCAGCCATAACTGCCAAAGGTCGCCTAATTTGAGCATTTCGGACATGCCAAGCTTGGCTTTTCTCTGGCCTGCCACAGGAGTGAGCAAGTAGTGCCATACTGCAGCCATAACTGCTAGAGCAACGCCTAATTTAGGTATTTCGGACATGCCGAAGTTTTAATTTTCTCTAGCCCACCACAGGATTGCCGAAGTAGTGCCATATTTGAGCCCTAACTGCCTGAGCAACACCTAATTTGGGTATTTCGGACAGGCCAAAGTTTGGGTTCTTATGGCCCGCCACGGGAGTTTGAAGTAGTGCCATACTTCAGCACAACTGCCAGAGCAATGCTTAGTTAAGGTATTTCGGACATGCCAAAGTTTGGCTTTTCTCTCCCCCTTACATGAAGGCCGAAGTAGTGCCATGTTTGAGCCCTAACTGCCAGAGCAACCCCTAATTTGGTATTTCGCACATGCCAAAATTTGGCTTTTCTCTCGCCCACCACAGGAGTGCCGTAGTTTAGTTTCCTATTTTAGCCATAACTGCCAGATCAGAGCATAATTTGGGTATTTGGGACGTGCCAAGGTTTGGCTTTTCTCTGGCCTGCCACAGAAGTGGCAAAGCGGTGCCATACTTCAACCATAACGGCCAGAGCAATGCCTAATTTGGGTATTTCTGACATGCCAAGTTTGGCTTTCCTTTGGCCCGCCAGAGGAGTGGCGAAGTGGTGCCATACTTCAGTCATAACTGCCAGAGCAATGCCTAATTTGGGTATTTCGGACATTCCAATGTTTGATTTTTCTCTGGCCCACCGCAGGAATGCCGATGTATTGCAATATCTGAGCCCTAACTGCCAGAGCAATGCCTAATTTGGGTATTTTGGATATGCCAAAGTTTGGCTTTTCTCTGGCCCACCACAGGAGTGTAAAGTATAGTCCCCTACTTTAGCCATAACTGCCAGAGCAACACCTGATCTTGGTATTTCAGACATGCTAAAATGTGGCTTTGCTCTGGTCTGCCACAGAAGTGCCAAAGTAGTGCCATACTTCAGCCATAACTGCCAGAGCAACGCCTAATCTGGTATTTCGGACATACCAATTTTGGATTTTTCTTGCCCGCCACAGGAGTGACGTAGTGGTGCACTATTTCAGCCATAACTGCCAGAGCAACGCCTGGTTTGGGTATTTCGGAGATGCAAAATTTTGACTTTTCTCTGGCCCGCCTCAGGAGTGCCGAAGTTGTGACATATTTGAACCCTAACTGCCTGAGCAACACAAAATTTGGGCATTTCGGACATGCCAAATTTCGGGTTTTCTCTAGCCCACCATAGGAGTGCCGAAGGGATGCCGAACTTCAGCCATAACAGCCAGAGCCATGCCTAATTCGGGTGTTTCGGACATGCCAAAGTTCGGCCTTTCTTTTGCCTGCCACAGAAGTGCCGAAGTAGTGCCATACTTCAGCCATAATTTCCAGAGCTACGCCTAATTTGGGTATTTCGGACATGCTAAAGTTTGTCTTTTCTCTTGCACACAACAGGACTGCCGAAGTATGGTGCTTTACTTCAACTATAACTGCCAGAGCAACGCCTTTATTGGGTATTTGGGACCTGCCAAAGTGTGGCTTTTCTCTGGCCTGCCACAGGAGTGCCGAAGTAGTGCGATATTTGAGACCTAACTGTCTGAGCAATGCCTAATTTGGGTATTTCTGACATGCCGAATTTTGGCATTTCACTGGCCCCCACAGGAGTGCCGAAGTAATGCAATATTTGAGCGCAAGCTGCAGAGCGACGGCTAATTTGGGTATTTAGGAAATGCCAAAGTTTAGCCTTTCTCTGGCCCGCTACAGGAGTGCCGAAGCAGTGCCATACCTCAGCCATAACTGCCAGAGCAACGCCTAATTTGGGTATTTCGGACATGCCAAAGTTTTGCTTTGCTCTGGCCTGCCGCAGAAGTGCCGAAATATTGCCATATTTCAGCCGTAACTGCCAGAGTAACGGGTAATCTGGGTATTTCGAATATACAAAGTTAGGCTTTTTCTTGACCGCGACAGGAGTGACGAAGTGGTGGCCTACTTTAGCCATAACTGCTATAGCAATGCCTAATTTGGGTATTTCGGAGAAGCCAAAGGTTGGCTTTTCTCTGGCAAACCACAGGAGTGCCAAAGTAGAGCCAAATTTGAGCCCTAACAGCCTTAGCAACACCTAATTTGTGTATTTCGGACAAGCCAAATTTTGGGTTTTCTCTCGCCCGCCACTGGAGTGCCGAAGTGGTGCCATACGTCAGCCATAACTGCCACAGCAATGCCTAATTTGGGTATTTCGGACGTGCCAAAGTTTGGCTATTCTCTGGCCCGCCACAGGAGTGCCGAAGTAGTGTCATATTTGAGCCCTAACTGCCAGAGCAACGTCTAATTTGGGTATTTCGGATATGCCAAAGGTTGTCTTTTCTCTGGCCCTCCACAGGAGTGTGAAGTATAGTCCCCTACTTTTGCAATAACTGCCAGAGCAACACCTAATTTTGGTATTTCAGACGTGCTAAAATTTGGCTTTGCTCTGGTCTGCCACAGAAGTGCCAAAGTAGTGCCATACTTCAGACAAAACTGCCAGAGCAACGCCTAATCTGGTATTTCGGACATACCCATTTTGGCTTTTTCTTTCCCGCCACAGGAGTGACGAAGTGGTGCACTATTTCAGCCATAACTGCCAGAGCAACGCCTAATTCGGGTATTTCGGAGATGCCAAATTTTGACTTTTCTCTGGCCCGCCACAGGAGTGCCGAAGTAGGGACATATTTCAGCCCTAACTGCCTGAGCAACACCAAATTTGGACATTTCGGACATGCCAAATTTCGGGTTTTCTCTCGCTCGCCATAGGAGTGCCGAAGTGATGCCAAACTTCAGCCATAACTGCCAGAGCCATGCCTAATTTGGGTATTTCGGACCTGCCAAAGTTTGGCCTTTCTTTTGCCTGCCACAGAAGTGCCGAAGTAGTGCCATACTTCAGCTATAATTTCCAGAGCAACGCCTAATTTGGGTATTTCGGAAATGCCAAAGTTTGTCTTTTCTCTTGCCCACGACAGGACTGCCGAAGAATGGTGCTCTACTTCAACTATACCTGCATGAGCAACGCCTAATTTGGGTATTTCAGACATGCCAATGTTTGGCTTTTCTCTGGCCTGCCACAGAAATGCCGAAGTAGTGCGATATTTGAGACCTATCTACCAGAAGAACGCCTAAATTGGGTATTTCTGACATGCAAAAGTTTGGATTTCTCTGGTCCACCAGAGGAGTGCAGAAGTAGTGCAATATTTGAGTCCTAACTGCTTGAGCAACGCCTAATTTGAATATTTCTGCCATGCCAAAGTTTGGCATTTCACTGGCCCCAACAGGAGTGCCAAAGTAATGCAATATTTGAGCCCAAGCTGTCAGAGCAACGCCTAATTTGGGTATTTCGGAGATGCCAAAGTTTTGCTTTTTTCTGGCCCACCACAAGAGTGCCGAAAAAGCGCCATATTTCAGCCATAACTGCCGGAGAAGTGCCTAATTTGGGTGTTTCGTACATGCCAATGTTTGGCTTTTCACTGGTGTGCCACAGTAGGGCGAAGTATTGTCGAATTTGAGCCGTAACTGCCAGAGCAACGACAAATTTGGGGATTTCGGACATGCCGAAATTTGACTTTTCTCTTGCCCGCCACAAGAGTGCCGAAGTTGTGCCATATTTGATACCTAACTACCAGAACAACGCCTAATTTGGGTATTTCTGACATGAAAAAGCTTGGATTTCTCTGGCCCACCAGAGGAGTGCCGAAGTTGTGCCATATTTGAGCCCTAACTGCCAGAGCAACACCTAATTTGGGAATTTCAGACATGCCAAAGTTTGTTTTTTTTCTGACCCGCCACAGGAGTGCCGAAGTAGTGCCATGTTTGAGCCCTAACTGCCAAAGCAACGCCTAATTTGGGTATTTCGGACATGCCACAGTTTGAATTTTCTCTGGCCCGCCACAGAAGTGATGAAGTCGTGCGATACTACAGCCATACCTGCCAGAGCACTGCCCAATTTGGGTATTTCGGACATGCCAAAATTTGGCTTATATTCTGGCTGGCCACAGGAGTGTTGATGTAGTGCCATATTTGAGCCCTAACTGCCAGAGCAACGCCTAATTTGGGTATTTCGGACATGCCAAAGTTTGGCTTTTCTCTGGCTCACAACAGGAGTGCCGAAGTAGTGCCCCACTTCCGCCATTACTTCCACAGCAACGCCCAATTTGGATATTTCGGACATGCCAAAGTTTGGCGTTTCTCTGGCCCACCACAGGACTACCGAAATATGGTGCCGTACTTTAGGTATAACTGCCAGAGAAACGCCTAATTTGGGTTTTTTGGACCTTCCAATGTTTGGCTTTTCTCTTGCCCACCACAGGAGTGCCTAAATAGTGCCCGACTGCAGCCGTAACTGCGAGAAGAACGCCTAATTCGGGTATTTTGGAACGTGCCAAAGTTTGGCCTTTCTCTAACCCGCCACAGGAGTGCCGAGGTAGCCCCATACTTCAGCCATAACTGCCAGAGCAACACCTAAATTAGGAGTTTCGGACATTCCAAAGTTTTGCGCTTTCGCTGGCCCGCCACAGGGGTGCCGAAGTTGTGCAATATTTGAGCCCTAATTGCCTGAGCAACGCCTAATTTGGGTATTTCGAACATGCTAAATTTAGGCTTCTTTCTGGCAAGCCACAGGAGTGCCGAAGTAGTGTCTTACTCCAGCCATAACTGCCAAAGCAACGCCTAATTTGGGTATTTTGGACATGCCAAGTTTGGCCTTTCTCTGGCCCGCCGCAGGAGTGGCGAAATGGTGCCATACTTCAGCCATAACTGCTAGGGCCACGCCTCATTTTGTATTTCGGACATGCCAAAGTTTGGCTTTTCTCTGGGTCACCACACGAGTGACAAAGTAGAGCCATACTTCAACCATAACTGCCAGGGAAACGCCTAATTTTGGTATTTCGAACATGCCAATGTTTGGCTTTTCTCTAGCTGGCCACAGGAGTTCCGATGTAGTGCCATATTGTCACAAAGGAACACACAAGGAAACAAAGAATAACTGGGAGACTGAAACGTTTAATGGGGGCGAACTTGTGCCAAAAATAAAAGGGTACAAAAGATAATAAGAAAGCGTCGCGGGAGTCGAAGTCGGCGTGACAGCAGAACCGAACGCTGGGGCGAGACTGACTGCGGCTTCCCACGCGGAGCCCTTTTTGAACAATCGTCCGTGGAAGGTTCTCGTATCTAACATTTTGATCTCGAACATTCAACAGAGTTCTCCAATTTTTGAGAACAGTAAATTGCAACACTAATAAAAGAAATGTCGCTACCAGAAATCGAACCCTGGCCTTCCGCGTAGAAGGCAAGCGCGATAACCATTAGGCCACGGGCCCTCCGCCTATCTCTTCTGCTGCGCTCGCGGCGTTATTGCCCCCCTTTAACAAAGTGCATCGTCCCGATCCACCACAAAACAACAAACCATAAACAAACAAAAACAAATCCAAAACAAAAGTTTAGCAGTATCGCGTGCCGCAGTTCACAGTTCTCAGTTTACACGTCGACAAGAGTGGAAAGTTCTATCGTTCGTAATACGGCTTCAGCCGGACGATGTGCACCATCTCGGTTCGCGGCTGACGTCTTGCAGATGGGCGCGTTCCGTCGGGAAGGACTTCGTAGTACAGATCGCTGAGGCGTCTGATGATCTCGTAGGGTCCGAAATAGTGTTTCAGAAGCTTCTCGCAGAGATCGCGGTGCCTAATTGGTGTCCGAACCTATACCCGGTCTCCGTGTTGAAAGTGGACGTCCCGGTGACGAAGGTTATACCGGCATGCGTCGACTCGCTGTTAGTCTTAAATCTTGATTCTTGCCAGCTGACGAGCTACCTCCGCGCGCTGGGAGATCAGTTGAGCGTCGTCGTTGCCATCATCGGTTGGCACGTGAGGCAGCATGGCGTCGAGCATTGTGGTAACCGCCCGGCCGTGTACCAGTTGGAAAGGCGTCACTACCGTCGTTTCTTGAACCACTATGTTGTGCGCAAACGTAACGTACGGCAACACCTCCTCTCACGGCTTTTGCTCCACATGGACGCACATGGAGATCATGTCAGCGATCGTCTTTTTGAACCGCTCTGTTAGTCCGTTGGTCTGCGTATGATAAGCTGTGGTTCGTTGATGGTTGGTGTGACTAAGCCGAAAAACCTCTTGAGTCAGGTGTGCCATGAAAGATGATTCTCGATCTGTGATCAACACTTCGGGTGCGTGTGTCGAAGGAGGATGGACTCGACAAAAAACTTGGCAACTTTCAGCGCTGTTCCCTGTGGCAGGGCTTTCGTCTCGAGGTATCGTGTAAGATAATCGGTAGCGACGATAATCCACCAATTTCCTTTAATCGATGTTGGGAACGGCACAAGTAAGTCCATTCCGACCTGCTGGAAGGGCGCCGTCGGGGCAGGTATCGGCTGCAGGAGTCCTGCTGGCTTCGTCAGAGGCCTCTTATGTCGCTGGCACTCATGGCACGATTGTGTGTACAGATGTACTGTTTTCAGGAGTGTCGGCCAGTAGTACCTGTCACGCATCCGGGCGAGCGTCCAGCTGCAGCCCAGGTGTCCAGCAGTTGGGTCGTCGTGGCATGCTTGAGAAATTTCTTCTCGCAGGCTTCAGGGAACAACCAGCAGCCACCAGCCAGGCACGGTTGCTCGTTCCAAAGTTCTTCTTGAAGAGCACGCCTCGCCTCAGAATGAAGCTTCACAAGTCTCGGGCCAAGACTCGCGGAACTGAACTTCCTTGACCTTTAAATGGTCGATCACAGCGCGAAGTTCCATGTCGTCTCATTGGAGTGCTCCCATTTCGGTATCTGTCGTTGCGCCGAAAGAACGGGTGTCATCGTCGTCGTCACTGCTTTCGGTAGGAGATTCGACTGGGGCCCTAGACAAACAGTCGGCGTCGTTGTGCCTGCGGCCAGACTTATGCACAATGATTACGTTGTATTCTTGCAGTCGAAGGCTCCAGCGAGCGAGGCGTCCTGACGGGTCCTTGAGGTTGACGAGCCAACAGAGAGCATGGTGGTCCGTGACAACGCGGAACGGGATCCCGTACAAGAACGGGCGGAACTTGGCTAACGCCCAGATGACAGCGAGACATTCCTTGTCGGTCGTTGAATACTTTTCTCTGCCTTAGAGAGTGCCCTGATTGCGTGAGCCATCACCCTCTCAGCGCCGTCTTGGCTCTGGACGAGTACCGCGCCGAGTTCGTCACTGCTGGCATGCGTGTGAACTTCCGTTTTCGCTAATGGATCGAAGTGTCTCAGGATAGGGGGTGACTGGAGTCTTCCCTTCAATTCTTTAAAGCTTGTTATTGCTCTTCCCTCCACTGGAAGTTCATGTCGTCCTTCGTCAGATGTGTGAGTGGTACAGAAATCTTGGCAAAATCGCGATCGAAACGTCTGTAGTAAGTGCACAGAACAAGAAATCTTCTGACGGCTTTCTTGTCTGATGGCTTCGGAAATTTAGAAAAACAGCGGATGTGTTTGCAGAATAAGGGCTGGCTTACACCCTGAGCACTCACGCCATGACCCAGGAATTTGAGCTCGCCACAAGCGAACCGACATTTTGACGGCTTCAGTGTCAGTCCAGCATCTGGATTAGCACGGCTCGCAAACGTCTCAGGTGCTCGTCAAAGTTGCTTGCGAATACCACGGCGTCGTCAAAATAGGCGAGGCAGCTTTTCCTTTTAGGCCGGAAAGAACGGTGTCCATTACGCGCTGGAACGTCGCCGGTGCTGTGCACAGTCCGAAACGCATCACTTTAAATTCGTACAGTCCGTCCGGCGTGACGAAGGCAGTCTTCTAACGACCCCCTTCGTCGACCTCGATATGCCAGTACCCACTCTTCAGGTCCATCGACGAAACGAATCGGGCGTGGCGGAGCCGGTCCAGAGCGTCGTCTATGCGTGGCAGCGGGTAGACGTCCTTTTTTGTTACGGCGTTTAGTCGACGATAGTCCACGCAGGACCGAAGACTCCCGTATTTCTCTTTCACCAGGACTACCGGTGAAGCCTACGGGCTCTTTAAGGGCTGGACGATGTCGTCGTCGAGCATTTCTTGGACCTGTTTCTGAATGAGTTCTCTCTTTTACAGATACACGGTACGGCGACCGATGAGCAAGAACTGCGTCGTCATCAGTAATAATTCGATGTTCCGCAAGCGTCGTTTGGTGCACCTTTAATGACGTGGAGAAGCACACACTGAACTCGGCGAGAAGGTCACTGAGTTGACGTCGTTGTTGGGTAGGCAGGACTGGATCGACGTCAAACTGCGAAAACGGCGTTGTCTCGTGTGGCCCCGAAAATATGTCTTCTGCTATTCCGGCGATTCCGGCTGAGTCCATGAGTTCCTCGGCGTGACCCACGGAGGTACCTTTTGTAAGGTGCTGAGCCTCCTGTCGGAAGTTTGTTACGAGTGCAAGAGTGTGTCCGTCTTGGAGCTCCGCGATGCCTCTTGCGACGCCGATCCCTATTCCTAGAAGCAACTGGAGGCTTCGCTCGAGGAGAACGTCGCCGCAGAAAGCCCCGTCGATCCCGATGAGTACGAAAACACTGGACCGCGGCGGTAAGTTCACATGATTTGCGAGGACTCGGACCACGGATGACGTCGCTTTGGGTTTCTCCAGCGCTGGAGCAGGTTTTCTTAGTGTCAGCCGGTTTTCTCAGAGGTCGATGACGGCGCCATACTCGCAAAAAAGTTTATTCCTAGGATAACGCCTCTTGAGCAGTCTTGCAAAACGACGAACTTGACAGGGCATGTCTCACCATGGATCTCGACCCGAGCAGTTCAAATCCCAACTGGTGTGATTAGGTGCCCACCGGCGGTTCGTATCGGTGGTCCATCCCACGGCGTCGTCACTTTCCGAAGGCGTTGGGAGAGCCTCCCACTCAGGACGGAGTAGTCTGCTCCGGTGTCGACGAGGGCCGACACGTCGTGGCCGTAGATAACGACGTGTAGGTTATTCTTCACCGATGCAGGAGCGTCGTTTCGGTCTCTAGTAACGTTCGAGTGGGGGCCCTCCGACGTTCGTGGAGGATCTTGGGGTCGGTCGTCCTCGGCAACTTTCCCTCCAGGGGTTGCCGCGCTCAGTTTCCCCAGCGAGAAGCGAGGGGTGACAGGCATTCACGTCGGGGTTGGTGCATCCGCGAAGCTGGACAGCGTGGCGAAGGTGACCGCAACTCTCGGCGGGATGCACGCTCGAGGGACTGAGGTCGTCGCAGGCACTCGTCGATCTCCCGAGGTCGTTCACTATAACTTGGGCGCGGGTTGTTCGGGTGGAACCCACGCAGCCAAAGTCGTCGGTATGGGCATCGACGGTAGGTGTGGTCCGCTTCCCCGCAATGGAAGCACAGAGGGCGTCAGTCGGACTTTCGCCACACGTCGGTCTTGCGGGGTGCGCGAGGCTCTGGGCAGGCGTACTGGACCTGGTAGTCGTGGCGTCGGCCGTGCTGCGCGCAGAAGACTGACATCGGGGCGGCGCGACATAGGCTGGACGAGGAGGCGGTGGCCGTCGGGCCACTGCGGCGTAACTCAACTTCAGTGGTTCCGGAGCGGAGCCGACGAGAACCTCAGGCTGCAGCTCTTGCTGGGCTTCTTCCCTGACAACCTCGGCGATTGAGGGCGAAGCTGGGCTTGCGGCGGCAGGTAGAAACTTCTGATCTCCTCCCGGACGACGTCCCGGATTATCTCGCGGATGTCCGTGGTGTTGCTGCCGGAAGACGAAAAGGCACCGACGCCGGGAACTCGGTGATAGTGGGCGGCTCGTGCTTGAAGGGCACGTTCGACGTTAATGGGGTCCGTCATAAAGCCTTCGATGGTGGTAGGCGGGCTCCGCGCAAGACCACCGAAAATGTCTTCATTCACGCCGCGCATTAAGACTCTAAGATTCTTTGCTTCAGATGCTTCAGGATCGGCGCAGATGCTGAGTCGCAGGACATCTTCCACGAAGCTAACGACGCTCTTGTTAGCGCCTTGGTTCCTCGCTTGAAGAAGCTCTTCCGCGCGTTCTTTTTCTTGTTGGTTCGTGAATGTTCTTCGCAACTCAGTCTTGAGTTTCTCCCAGGAGGTGATCGATGCTTCATGGTTCTCGAACCAGTTCGGAGCGGTTGCGCCCAGGGCGCAGTAAACATTCTGCAGACACTGTTCCTGTGTCCACCCGTTAAAACGGGACACTCGTTCATAATGTTGGACCCAGTCGTCGCTGTCTTCGTGGCTTTCGCCATGGAAGGGAGCCGGTGTCCGAAAAGCGACGGGTAGGTAGACCACGGCAGGAGCGGCGGAGGTCTGCGACTGGTTGGCCATCGGCGTCTTCTTCGGCTTGGGCTTGTCCAGCAGCAAGCCGTACTCAGGATCCTCTCCCTTGGTGCGGCGGCTGGTCCGAGTTTCAGGTACCGCGCTGAGTTGTCTTCTCACCGAGCCGGGAATCCGACTTGCACTGCGGGCCCTATTGCAAAACCCCAATATAAACAGCGTATTATGGATATTGGTAAACAATATCTTTTTATTGTATTGCAATACAATATGGACAGTGAATTGGAAGACATTACATTTATTGTATTGTATTACAATAAGGGTTTGTTGTGGGATTCCAATATCCATAATACGCTGAAAATATTGGAATCCAATACCGTATAAACCCTTATTGGATCCCCATGTGTCGTATGGGGATCCAATAAGGGTTTACGATTCCAATATATTCAGCGTATTATGGATATTGGAATCCAATATATTATACCGGCTACCAATAAAACTATATACGAGTTGGAATATCACGTTCAGCGCAACATTTCTCTGCAACGCAGTCTCTTCTTGTGTGTATTTCCGAGTGATAAATTTAAAAAATGTTGCTGTTGTCAAATTATGAATAAAGAAGCAAAACACTGGGCTTATCCAAACCAAATATATTTAACATATTCCTGAACTGGAGGATCTGGCATTTACTGCAAAAGAAAGTTAATTGTTTAGGACCCTCATTCAAAAACTTGATGTTTGAAAACAGAATGTGAAATCCTCACCTTTTAATGAAAACCGCACCTGCTAGCTGTAGCCATATAGAAACTGCAAAATAAAAATGTGTGATTAGTTCGCAACAAGTAGCAATCCTTCACTAAGCCGGATAGATTCAAAATTATGTGTGTTTGATTGCGGAAAAATAAGCTTCAATTCCACTGCCACCGGTCATTCTGAGCTCGGTCAATTAAATATACCTATCCGCTCGTCTGGCTTCACTATTCCTGCTTCACACCTAACTAGAGTATCTGGAATGCTCACCTTTGAGGAAAAACAAACTGGTGCTTGCTTGCTTGTAGGCCGTGGAAACTGGAAGAGAGATTTGCGATTAGTTGCGTTCAAGTAGCAATTACATTGAGTAGCCCCGTAAAGTACACTAAGTCGGAAAGATTAAAAAAATTACATGAACGGGATATAGATAACCTCTTGCGACATAACTGGGCACACGTCAATGTCGCTCGCGTGTATAACAGAAAAATAAGCTTCAATGCAGGAGCCCCCAGTCGTTCTGAGCTCCGTCAACTAAAAATGCTGTAACGGTCGTCTGGCTTCAGTATTCCTGCTTCGGGAATCTGGAATTCTCACCTCCGAGGAAAAGCAACCTGGGACTGCTGGCTCCTAGGCCGCGGAAACCGCCAGAAAGATTTGCGATTAGTTGAGTCCAAGTACCAATTTCTTTGACCAGCCACCTACAGCACACTAAGCCAGATAAATTCAAAATTACATGTGCGTGACATAATATGCCTCTTGTGACAAAACTGGGCACATGTTTTGTCGCCTACAGCAACACTGCAACCAGACAGACAAGCGGTACGGCATATTTAATTGACGAAGCTCAGAACGACTGGGGACGCTTTCACTAAAGCTTGTTTTGCTGCAATACACACGTGTATTGCAGCAAAACAAGCTTCAGTGAAAGCGTCCCCAGTCGTTCTGAGTTCTGTCAATTAAATATGCCGTACCGCTTGTCTGGCTTCAGTATTGCTGCTTCAGAGCAATCTAGAAAATCTAAATCCTCACCTTTGAACAAGAACGAACTGGTGCCTGCTGGCTTGTGGGCCGTGGAAACTGCAAGAGATTTGCGATTAGTTACCTCCAAGTGACAATTTTTTTGAGTAGCCAACTACAGCACATTTAAAATTATATGCACGGGACATAGATGCCTCATGCGACGAACTCCCTTCATCCTTGTTTTCTGTTAGCTCTGCTCACCTTCACCACTCGCCTCCAATTTCTGCGCTACTTCTTTAATCTCGATTCCCTGGTTCCCAAAGGCCATGCCATGGCTTGTGCCAGTCACGAGTCTGTCAGCTCTGCAACCGGCGCCATTGTGGCAAAGACGCCACAGCACCTGGCGCTGGATGTGTTTGTTCTCTTAAAGGCCGACGACCAGACACGAGATTCTGCAAGGCAGAAGATCCTCCTCCCCCTGGGGGAGGAGGAAACGGGCAATGGTGGACAGGGTAGAAGGGCCGAGAGAAGGAAGCGAGGGAAAAGTGGAAAGCGCAAACTGGTCGTCGGTCTTTAATATTTTGAGCATGGCTCAAAACAGGTGGATGGGTGTCTGGTATGCCCTTTGCTTATTTGCGGATCATTCCGAATCAGAGGGTAGGTGCTTCTGTGATCTAAGCGCATGCTCGGTATTTTACAATAGTTGAAATCGAACTCTGCAGGAATCTTGAAACATAACAAACATAATGTACACGCCAAAAGGCATAGCAAATGAAACACTTACCATCTATCTATTTTCGTCTCTTGTCCGCAAGAAGCTGTCGTATATGCAGCCTCCCTTGCTTAAGCCACTCCTCCCTAGTGTCCCGGTTGGGTCTCATCCTGATGAATCATCAGTGGAAACCTGAGGTGCGGTCAACATCAGATCAGACCTTTTTGAGACAGAACCATATACTTGCTGAGAGGACTTACACCCAAACAAATCTCAGGCATGTCATTTATAGTGCGTTTTGAAATGAGATGCATGATATAAAATGAGGCGTCAATACTGACGCACCCCTTTTGCGAACCTAAACTTTTGAAGGCCTTGTACCCCTCGCTAGGCGGACAATCACATGAATCCTGGCATGTGGATGAAATTTTTACCTTAACACCCCGACTCAATGCCCATCCCCGAATATTCGACCACCACACTTTAAGAAAAAAAATGATTTTTTTACAAAACACAGAGTCATCGACCACTTCGACAAAAGCCTGCACCAAGCATACTCGTACTGTGGCTTGTTTGCTCCGTGCCGCCCCCAAGTTCATTCGGGCCAAAAATGTTTTTTTTTACTTTTTCAAATGGAACCCACATTCTTAGTTCCGGTTTCACTTGTAGAGGCAGGTGGATACTTTTGTAAAGCTTCCTCCTTATGCGCTTCCGAGTCAACATTTTTGCAATGGCCAACCCCCGGGCTTTGATTTTGCGCTCCTTGACAAATGCTGAAACTCATATAGGTGGGCAATCGCTCGCCTTGAAAATACTTGCTCTTGGTGGCCGAGAACAAACACGTGTTCCTGATTGGCAGCCATTTGCTGCGAAGAATACCTGCACATATCCTAAAGAACCCAGTCTTAGTCTAACACAGATGCTTTGGCCGGATCTGATACAAACCACAAAAAGCAGGAAATAGTGTCTGCGAGAGATAAAAACAGACCCAGGTGGAGAGGCTCGTTCTGTTTCACCTTAGTCAAATAGTGTAGCTCATTTTGCTAAAACAATGCATATTTGCTAAAAAATATATATATTTTGCCCCATTTAGCAGAGTTTACTGCCAAGGGTATTTGCACACCAGAATAAGTCAGACTTAGTAAGTTTTTTTTTTCTTCTTTTGATGAGCGACAACAGAATCCTAAACGGGTGATGAAACAAAATATGAGCCCAGCAAGACAGGCTAGTTTGCCGTGTGCAAGCACAGTGCCTCGGCCGACAAATGAGGTTCTATTCTTGGTCACTTGTCATATTTGGTGGTAATAGTAAAGTGAACGAAAATAAGGCAATCTTTCTTGCAGCTGACAGCTGCAAACAAAATTCATATACCTCGATGAATAACCTGGAAATAAAATTGCGTGGTGGCCGAGTGGTTTCAGGTGTCAAATTTCAAACTTACAGACTGTGTAGTTCTGGTTTAAGTCCTTTAAGTCCTCCTAATCTAAATTGTTTTTCTTTTCTCAATTTTTAAACACTAGCACATAATTTATATGCTAATTCACCTTTAGAAGCATTTTAATTATACTCGGCGGCTTCCTAGTGCCCGTAATAGATTCTCAGTAAGAGCGGCTTCTAATCGTTTTTTCTTGCTCTCGCTGCTGCTTGCTTCCTCTCCCTTAAAAGACTGACAACTCGACACAAAAGTAAAAAAAAAAAATGTGTTTCAAATGTGATGAAGATCAGCATTTACAAGTTGTACCCCTCCTTCATGCCCCGACCATGCCACCATACCATACCTGAGTGCAGTGACGAATGGTCCCAGGTGCTGTGACCCGGCCACATATGGCCTTACAGTGTAATGCGACTCATGCAGCACCTATGCTTCATGAGGGAGATAGTGTGCGAGGTGCGACCTGCTAGAGCTGTGCACTACAGCTTTACAGCCTGCAAAGGGTGGGAAGATGCCCGTCCTTTTGCAGAGCTCGCAATAGCTCACCAAGAAGCTATAGCAAACACTAGGGAGCCACAGAGTGTGAATAAAAGCACTTCTGAATGTGAATTAGTGTGCAAATTATGTGTCTATATGTTAAAACTAAAAAAAGCATATATATGTATATGCATATGTATATATATATACATATATATATATATATGTATCAGGGATGGGCAAAATACATGCAAATATATTGAAATACAAATACAAAATACTTCGTCAAAAATGTATTTAATTACAAATCTAATTACATTTCCAAAAAAGCATTTAAAGGGATATTGAACCAAAGAATTTAGTGTCCATAATAAGTGGCGCACGTTCTTTCCACGAGCCAGCAGCCGCCGGTGTGCGCGAGCACACGCAACGAAAATTACGTCAAAGACCTCCATTCTCGCTTAAGAGGACAGTGAAATGCGTGGGATTCGGGCCAAAGGAGACTAAAGCCAGGCTTTTCATCTCTACAAGTGACAGCTACGTGCTTGTTAGACCAACTAATCGCTTACCTGTTACACCAGACATCACTGTGTCGATGAAAAACTTGTCTTTATTCTCTTTTGGCCCGAAGCGCATAGATTTCACTGTCATCTTGAAGGGGAACTCCGGCGATATTTTGAGCAACCCCAGCTAACCATATATTCAAAATCGCCGTCCGTTACTCTTTTCGGTATGCTATTTAGTATCACGAAATTCAGAATAGATTTTGTGAAATCGGCAAATGAAAACGACGCCAAAACGAAGATTCGAATATACCCGCGCTTTTCATTGCCCTGACGTCACGGTTGGGCTGGATTGCGGTTCGAGCAGGGAGTCTAAAAATGAACTATGCGGAGCATTTGTATGGTGCTGCTGCGCGGGGGCTGGAGCGACCTTCCAAAGCATTCATTTGACACCATGAAACTGTTTGTAATCAGATATGAACAAAGTCTACAGCCCAAAGAGTGAACTCCTACCCAACCATGACGTCACTTTTTCAATGATGCCCGTAGAGCTTTTCACTTTGAAAAACACGATGAGGTCCAAAATTGTAAATTCTGTAACTGCACGAAAAAACATTATTTTGTCCAAATATTTGGGTTACTAGTTCAGCGATGTTTGTTGGTGTGTCTAGCAAGCTTTTAGGCAAATCGGGGACTATGAAGAAAACGGCGGAGTACCCCTTTAACCGCGAGTGGAGGTGAACAAAAGGTAAGGGCGCAAACGAGCTGGTGTGGTTAAACATTTCGACAAAAACCCCGAGACTGGGACAAAAAGGGACGGACAAACACAAAGTCTCAAACACAGCTGAATTTTATTTGACAATGAAGGGTGCTTATATAGGCGTCAAATCCTACACAAATCAAAAGAGACGAAGGTAAGAGAGGGAGAAACCTTCACAAACAAAAGAGACGAAAAAAAAGAAGAAAAAGAAAAAAGAAAGAAGAAAACCCGTGTCACAAGCAGTACAACAAAAAACAAGCATTACAATAGAACTGAAAAGTTTATACAAAAACAAAAGCTAAGTAGAAGGACTAAAGTGCATTAGTCCCCAAGAGACCCCAACACTACAACAGGTCGTTTATACAGAAACAAAAGCAAAGTAGACGGACCAAAGTGCATTAGTCCTCAAAAAACCCCAACACTATAACAGGAAGGACGCAACGAACCAACGACCAGGAAACAACAAAGCGAGAAGACTTAAAATCGGACAAAGGCCTCAACACATCGATTGACAGGACGTGCAGACATCAAATTTGTAAAAACTTTCTTTGTTCTTTATCTATTGTGAGGGATGGCTTATTTACCGCATTCCCATGATTCATGATTGTTATAGATTCTTTTATCAAACGCTAGACGGTTTCACATTTTCGCAGAAAATTCTGCGAAAATGTGAAACCGTCTAGAATTGATATCGTTTCAGCCATCCACAGTTTGCCAAATCTTTTACCCAACCCTGCTGAAAAAACTGCATTGGAATCAACCTCGATGAAAATAATGTCTTCCTTAGTAGATCCATCTTACCGGACTGACCGTAGGGATTTTCGAAAAGTTACCTCCGTGAAAAACGAGTTGAAAGAGAAGGACATCATGCTTCTCGAAACAGACAAATCTGGGAAATTTGTTGAATTAAAACTTGTGTTTGGGCGAGTTGGTTCATACTGATTTAAAAGGTTAAAAAGCGCAACACAACAAGGACAATGAAGACACGAAGACGACAGGACGGGCGCTATCCTCGTCTTCGTGTCGTCTTCGTGTCTTGATTGTCCTTGTTGTGTTGCGCTTTTTAACCTTTTAAATCTGGGAAATTTGCTGTTTTACCAATGAATGAGTTCCGAAAAAAATCAGATTTAGCCATAGAGGGGTTGTTCAGGCAGTTCAATGGAAACCTAAGACAGATTAAGCGGGAAATTGTAAGAATAATGAAAGACAATGAATTTCCTGCCTTAGTTTCCAAAATGAAAGTAACCTCAAAAGACACTTTTGGAATCAAGTTTTTCTTGAAGGAACATAAGGTGGACCTTCCTCTTCGAGTTGTGGTGAATGAGGACGGCACTTGGCAAAAACTAGTGTCGTCCTTTCTTCAAAAGACCTTGAGTGGTTTAGATGTCGGAAGTCCATTGACCCTACGTTGCTCAGATGACTTAGTGACAGAATTGGAACCTTTTCATAGTAAGCGCTGCACTCTCTTCTCGATGGATATCAAAGACTTATATTATTCGCTAGAACCTAAGATGTTACTTGAACGCGTAGGTCAGTTTCTTGAAAACAATCTTGTTAGATTCCAGTCCCATTCTGGGATAGGGGTAGCCGACTTCCTTAGGATTCTAGAACTATATTTAAAAGCAACTGTTGTTCAACACAATAATCGAGATTTCATTCAGAAACGTGGAATATGCATAGGTTCGACAGTTGCTCCAATTTTGTCAGAGATATATTTAAGTTATCTAGACCTAAAGCTCCATGACATCGTCCGGAACCGTTCTCCGAGCAACGTTCGTGTAAGGCGGTACGTCGACGACCTTTTGATATGCAGTACCGATCCTAATTTAGCGGCATCACTTGAAAAGGCTGCCCTTAACAGTTCTCCAGAATTAAAGTTTTCTGTAGATAGACCAGAGGGGGGTACCTTACAATTTTTAGATCTACAGCTGAAACATCCATCCAATTTGTGCTGGGAATACGGCAAGCCAAATGCAAAACCTCTCCTTCCATTTCACAGTTGTCACTCAAAACATGTAAAGGCTGGCATAGTACGCAATTTGATCAACAGTGCTCTGAAAAAATCATGTTCCCACTTTATTGAGTCTGCTCTCAAGAGCCTGTTTGACCGTTTTAAAGCCGCTGGGTACCCTCAAGATTACGTGTTCAATCAGTTGTTGTTTCTCATCTCCCTCAAGAAAAAGTGCCAAAGTGTTCTTCAACCCACAAAGCGTGTAGTTCTTCCGTTTTTTCACCAGATTTCACATAATCTTAAATCTATTGGTAATAAGTATGGTATTAGAACGGTATTAAGCAATGATTTAAAACTGAATCGTTTGACTCCGTTTGCTTCCGCCAGAGCAGGGTGCACTAAAAACACAAGGAAAAAGGTCAGTTGTGTGTCAGGAGTAGTATACAGGATCCCGTTTGATTGCGGATTATGCTACATAGGACAAACCAAGCGCTGTATAAACGATCGTCTCACCGAACACAAACGTTGTGTCAAAAACAAAGATCCTTATTCGGAAGTATCAAAACATGTAGTGGAATGCAATAATTGTCTACCCAACTGGGACTCAACAACAGTCATCTTATCAGAAAAGGATGATCGGAAGCGTTTGATAAAAAAATCTATAACAATCATGAATCATGGGAATGCGGTAAATAAGCCGTCCCTCACAATAGATAAAGAACAAAGAAAGTTTTTACAAATTTAATGTCTGCACGTCCTGTCAATCGATGTGTTGAGGCCTTTGTCCGATTTTAAGTCTTCTCGCTTTGTTGTTTCCTGGTCGTTGGTTCGTTGCGTCCTTCCTGTTATAGTGTTGGGGTTTTTTGAGGACTAATGCACTTTGGTCCTTCTACTTTGCTTTTGTTTCTGTATAAACGACCTGTTGTAGTGTTGGGGTCTCTTGGGGACTAATGTACTTTAGTCCTTCTACTTAGCTTTTGTTTTTGTATAAACTTTTCAGTTCTATTGTAATGCTTGTTTTTTGTTGTACTGCTTGTGACACAGGTTTTCTTCTTTTTTTCTTTTTTCTTCTTTTTTTCGTCTCTTTTGTTTGTGAAGGTTTCTCCCTCTCTTTCCTTCGTCTCTTTTGATTTGTGTAGGATTTGACGCCTATATAAGCACCCTTCCTTGTCAAATAAAATTCAGCTGTGTTTGAGACTTTGTGTTTGTCCGTCCCTTTTTGTCCCAGTCTCGGGGTTTTTGTCGAAATGAGTGGAGGTCTTTGACGTCATTTTTGTTGCGTGCGCTCGCGCACACCGGCTGCTGCTGGCTCGTAGAAAGAATGTGCGCCACTTATTATGGACACTAAATTTTTTGGTTCAGTATCCCTTTAAGTACAAGATACAAATTCAACCAAATGTGTTTGGTCTCTTCCAAATACATTCCTCAAAATTAGCGTCAGCGACTTCAGGGCACCTGCAACGGGTTTCTGGGTATCTCATTTTAATTTTGTATCGCACACTCGGGAGTTAGTGTGCGAGGCTCTAGTAATGTTATAGAAATATAATCACAAAAAATGTAATCAGCTTGGACGTAATAGGTTAAAAAAGTACAGAGCTTCAAACAGCTTTTTTTTGTCGATTACATTTTGTTATAGACCAACAAAGAACTGAGACGACCAAGACGCGCAGCACTATCTAGAGAATTTTTTATTGTTGCAACTCGCACCAGTTACGAAAATCTGGACAACCCGCGGATTTAGAATGTTCCAGGCAAAAGTATGGATGGAAAGTAGGCTGGAAAGCATCACAAGTGGTCACAGGCACTTATTTAGCCAGTCCACTAGTTAACGTCGATTTCGTCACTATTCTTGCCCTGGACTAGCACCGTAATCATAAAGTCACTAAACGCTTGTGCTTGATTGAGAGACACTGCATTCGGTGCAGAACGTAGTTTTCTTCCTACTCTGAACATATCTTAGGTGAGCAAACTGAGTCGTGACAATAAATTTGAGGGAAGTATTTTCGCCCACAAAATTGTATTTAATTACAATTGTATTTGAAATACCCACATTTTAATATTTAAATACACACATGAAATACATTACCCAATTTGTAATTAAATACAAACGCAAAATACACAATGTATTTGAAATACGTATTTCAAATACTTGTATTTGCAATATTGCCCATCCCTGATATATATATATATGTGTGTCTGTGCGTGTGCATGTGTGCGTGTGCGTGTGTGTGTGTGTGTGTGTGTGTGTGTGTGTGTGTGTATATATGTGTGTACTAAAAAAGGCAAAAAAAAACAACAATTCTCCACGTGGGTTTGAATTAAGAGCTCCACTGCCCTCGATTTCAGTTTACTAAGGCCCGCTTCAGACGTGGCAACTTTTCCAGCAATTTTGAGGTTGCTGGCGGGTTGTTCCCTAGGTTTACCCAGATCAAAACAAATTCTTGAGATCGGGTTCGGCTCGAAATGGACGAGCAACTCGAGCAACTAGGAGAAGTGTGAAGCGGCAGCAGCCAATCAGGAATGCAATATTTTCACGTGACATCCCTGTGGTGGTGACAATGACAGCTAAAGACTTGGTTCTGGTTTGAAATGGATCGTTTTTGGAAATAAACCGTTTCAAAAAGACGAGTTAGTATTCTCAGTACAATTTAAAGATATAAAAACAGGTTTTTCTATGTAACTGTGCATCTAAATAAAGCAAGGAAAATAAAATTTCATGATGATGATGTCAAGCCCAGTTGTCATCATCGTCACCACCACAGGGGTTTCACGTGAAAATATCACATTCTCGATTGGCTGCTGCCGCTTCAAACATCTCCGAGTTGTCCGAGTTGCTCGTCCCCTTCGAGCGAGACCAGATCTCAGCAATTCGTGTCAATCTAGGGAAAGATATGGAACAACCCACCAGCAACCCCAAAATTGCTCAAAAAGTTGCCCCGTCTGAAGCGGGCCTAAGACACTCTATTGTCTGGTACAGAGACCATTTAGGAATGTTTCGGTGTTTAAACGTTGTACTGCCCTTTTTACAAAAACAACAAAAGAAAAACACATTTCAGAGGGAAAAGTTAAGGAAAGGGAATGTACCATTATGTTCAGTGAAGTTCGGTGACATGACCCGGGACTCGAGCAGGAACACTGTTATCCTTGGTGTGGCCCCATGAGACTGTCTTGCTGTCTTTGCTGCGGCTTATCTAACTGAAGTACCTGTACCAAAAGTAGACGAAACACATGTGCATAACACTCATTATTCACAAGAAAATTTGTCAACATCCAAAATGACCCATGGAGAAAATTATGTGAGGAATTTTTCGGCCTCGTTAGCCGAGTCCCCTATTGTGGCCAATGTTTCATTGCAACTTTAATTGTACTGAACAGTTATAGGGTATATTACAAAGTGCAATTTGGTTTGTATGAAACTACAACACACAAAACAGCACTCTAATACAGTATGTTGAGGTATCTCTGAACAAATTTTAGGGTTTCATGGTGCCTCCTTCAGATAACTGATGTTGAACAAGAAATATGTGCACCAAGGAGTGAGCAAACAGTGACTTCCAATTAGTCCCGCGACATGTCGACAAGGAGTGCGATGTGTAGAAGGTCATCTAGAAGTATGCAGCCAAGATGAAAAAGCAAAATATAACGTTATCAGAATAAGATCACATAAAAAAGGCTCCAGAGCATTGAGACAATCTACAATCTAGGCACAGTAATGAGTCAACCGACGTACAGCCTCGATTCCCTTTGCGTCGATTGAGGTGAAACGTGACAGACAGAAAAATAAGAAACGCGTTTTTTTTTTCTTTTTTACATTATGTTCTTTGTGCAGCCGATAGCAGGGCGGTTGGGCGGCGTCACAAAAATTTGACTCACTCGCTAGCGTTTTTAACATCTTTCGGCGTCAGTCGGCACCACAGATCAGTGGTCGGCACTCATGGTCTACCCGGGAGAAAAAAAAAGTACGAGCTCAGAGCCGAGCGCCGATCGCGACTTGCCTAAAGAGAAGCTCCGGTAACAGTTCGGCGACTCGTCAGCTTCAAACAACGCCTCTTCGAACGAGCCCGCGAATCCAATGCCTCGAACGGTCGCGGCGGCAAGCACGCCGGAAGGAAGGGGGCTGGAGGCGCTCGAGAGGTATCCGAAAGAGACGCGGCGCTGGTTTCTACGTCTATTTCGCACATGAGATAAGAAGATAGCAAAGCTAGGCGAGTGTAACACTGACTGACGTTACATTGGAGTACACGCAGTCGAAATGACGCCTGCAACAGAGCACAGCTAGAGGCTTTCAACAGGGGACACGAGCGTTAAAATAAGCTGCGATTTCAAAACATCATGTCTCTTTTCTGTCCTTCGGTGTTTACTTTGATCAGTGTATACCAAAGCAAAGCACTCAATGCTGCAAGTAATAAAGTCGTGTATACGTACCTTTCGAAGCGATTGAAAGTGCGTTGGTTTCGCTTGCAGCTCACGAGCAAGGAGCACTGTCTGTCGGTCTCGCGTGCTCGCCATGCTCGCGTCTCGACGGGTCGCGCGCAGCAGTGCGCATGCTCGGCGCACGGCGGCACGGCGGCTTGGCCAGGCTCAACTGGGCTTGGCGGCCCGGCTACGTAGACAGGCGGCTCGGCTCGCTCCCTTCGAACTCCAGCTGGTGCGCGCGCTGGTTGACGGCTTCTCAAAAAACGAGGCTGTAACGTATCGTTTGACGCCGCAATGCACGTATTTTCCAAGTCGTTTTCTTTTTTTTTAACAGTGTGTGAATCGGTGTGATGAAGATGAAGAGTGGTGGGTGAAATGTGTTCGCATGTGGTCGTGGATTTTGTTAACGACGTAGGATTACCCCGAAAGATGGGTCAATATCGAGAAATGTTCGCGTAAGATCTGTCAAACCTATTCATCCTCGTTATTTTATCGCGCGCTGCGAACCGACATTGTCACGGATCGCGTTCGATTTGGGTTCGAAAACCGGTAAACCATTTTTTGTTGCATTACAACGACTGCAATAAACATTTCTAAAACGATCACTTCAATAAGAACGTCGTTAATGGACTTTTTCATTGAAAGGTAGGTCGCGGGTGTACCATATAGTTATTGTGAATGGTTTGGTGGTTATCCAGCATTTCAAGCACGCAAGACTGTGTCTACTGTGTGCCGTACCAACAGCTTTATATACTTGCACTGTCAATCAATGTTCATGTTTTCGCAAGGCAGAACGTTTGTGTTAAAATATCTTTCTCTCGCGTGTTGCCGTGAGGTAACTCGTGCAGTTTTACGATATCATTCACGCGATGTCATGTACGTGGGCATACCGATATCCACATGTTGCTTCACGAACGCTGAATATCGTGTTACGTTTTCTGTTGTTGGTAACTTGGTATCCGTTCTGAGATATATGCACGCGATATCATATTGGGCCCGTGATCGACGACCGATATTTATATATCGTGAGGCCGTACAGTAAGTCCATATCGGTCACCAAAAGGCACGCGATGTCGTATTCTATTCCAATAACCACGCATTATCGGGGTATTGTGCTCCAATTTGGTGTTGTAACCACAAGTTCTATCGGGATATTGTGCTTCGATATCGTGTTTTATACCAATAACCGCAAGTTCTATCGGGATATTGTGCTCCAATATCCTGTTGTATACCAATAACCACATACTATATCGGGATATTGTGCTCCGATATGAATTCCCATCGTGCGTTTCGGGTTAATCGGATAACAATAAGATTTTATTGGTTTCCATCAACTTCATTGGAATACAATATTTCCAATAAGCCGAGTTCATATTGGCCTTTTTCAAAAGGTGGCCATGGGAGGGGAACGCTGCACGAGCTTGCGGTACCCCGCACCTCCACCAAAATGTCACAAAGGAACGAATGAGGAAACAAAGAATAACTGGGGAAACTGAAACGTTTAATGGGGGCGAACTTGTGCCAAAAATACAAGGGTACAAAAAGGTAATAACAGATCGTCGCGGGAGTCGAAGTCGGCGTGACAGAAGATTCGAACGCTGGGGCGAGACTGACTGCGGCTTGCCACGCGGAGCACTTTTTATACATCGTGGACTTCTCAAACAATCGACCATGGAAGGTTGGCGCATCGAACATTCTGTCCTCGAATATTCAACAGAGCTCTCGAATTTCCGAGAACAGTAAATTGCAACGATAAATAAAAGATATGTCGCTACCAGGAATCGAATCCTGGCCTTCCGAGTAGAAGGCAAGCGCGATAACCGTTAGGCCACTGGCGCACCGCCTATATGGTATGCTGCGCTCGCGGCAATATTTGAGCCCTAACTGCCAGAGCAACGCCTAATTTGGATATTTCGGACATGCCAAAGTTTGGCTTTTCTCTGGCCCGCCACAGGAGTGCCGAGGTAGCACTATACTTCAGCCATAACTGCCGGAGCAACGCCCAATATGGGTATTTCGGACATGCAAAGTTTGGCTTTTCTCCGGCCCGCCACAGGAGTGACGAAGTGGTGCCATACTTCAGCCATAACTGCTAGGGCAGCACCTAATTTGGGTATTTCGGTCATGCCAAAGCTTGGCTTTCCTCTGGCCCACTACAGGAGTGCCGAAGTAGTGCCATACTTCAGCAATAACTGCAAGAGCAACACCTAATTTGGATATTGCGGACATGCCGAAGTTTGGCTTTTCTCTGACCCGCCACAGGAGTGCCGAAATAGTGCCATACCTCAGCCATAACTTCCAGAGCAACTTTAATTTGAGTATTTCGGGCATACCCAAGTTTGGCTTTTCTCTGGCTGGCCACAGGAGTTCCGATGTAGTGCCATATATGAGCCCTAAATGCCAGAGCAACGCCAAATTTTGGTATTTCGGACATGCCGAAATTTGGCTCTTTTCTGGCCCGCCACGGGAGTGCCGAATTAGTGCCGTATTCGAGCCCTAACTGCTAGAAACGCCTAATTTGGGTATTTCGGACATGCCAAAGTTTGGCGTTTCTCAGGCCCACCACGGGAGTGCCGAAAGGGTGCCATACTTCAGCTATAACTGGCAGAGAAACACCTAATTCGGGTATTTCGGACATGGCAAGTTTGGATTTTTCTGGACCGCCACAGGAGTGACCATGTAGTGCCCTACTTCAGCCGTAACTGCCAGAGCAATGCCTAATTTGGGTATATTGGACACGCCAAAGTTTGGCTTTTCTCTTGCCTGCCGCAGGAGTGCCGAAGTATACTCCCCTACTTTAGCCATAACTGTTAGAGCAACGACTAATTTCGGAATTTTAGACATGCCAAAGTTTGGCTTTTCTCTGGCCCACCACAGAAGTGCCAAAGTAGAGCCATATTTAAGCCCTCCCCTCAGGGGGCACCTGTGAAAGCAGGTGTTTGGAGAGTGGCGTCTCCACGGACCCCGAGCCACGCGGGTTCGCCCGCCCACGACTGGCTCTGCGTGGCTTTCCCGTGTCTGGGGAAAAGGGCATCCTTGTGTTTGCGTCGAGCCCGGGGTAGGTTTGGACCCTTCGGGGCCCCCCGGGCGATGCAATACACCACTTCAGCCCCCGCTTCTCTTAGACGGGAGTCCTGGTGAGGCCCGGCCAGGAAAATTCAGTCTAGTCGCCACTCCTCCTACTATCCCCTCCCCTCTTTCACCTTTGTCTTCTCCTTGTTTTCACTCTTCTCATTTCTCTTCTTTCCTTTTCAACTTCTTTGGCGGCAAGGGCTAACCTTGGGTGGTGACAGATACTCTCGTCAAGATCCACACTTGGGTATAGTTTCTGGGTAGCGCTAATAAAGTAATGCTTCCAGCAAAGCCATATTTGTTATGGGGTATTACCTATTCTCTCGTTGGGCTCCGTGGTGGGCGGCGCGCCACAGATTATGAACAACCTTTGCCTTTTTATGGCGCCCCTCTCTTCTAAACTCCGAGCAGAGAGACCTCCAAAAGGGTTCGCACCGCTCCCCTTACTTTTGCAAAAGTCGAAGAACCCGACACCTTTTCACGTTCTCTTGTACTCCATGCTAAAAAGGACAGTCTACCGTTGTCAAATATGTCACCTTTCCTTGTCTCTAAGGTCCTAGAGCAGACGATCGGAAAGAATTACATGGCAGAAAAACTTGCTGGGGACCTCCTCGTTGAGGTAGAAAATAAAACTCAAAGCACAGCGTTACTCAAGTTGACAAGCTTAGGCGAACACCAAGTTTGTGTAACTCCGCACCGCACTTTGAATACTGTCCGCGGCGTCATCTCTGAGGATTACCTCCTTCAGTGTACTGAAGAGGAAATCCTTAAAGGGCTGCCTCAGAGTGCTGTTGTAGCCGTGCGGCGAATCACCCTACGACGAAACGGACAGGAGATACCGACCCGACACCTAGTCCTGACTTTTGAACTTCACTCTCTGCGTTCCACCGTGAAGGCAGGGTATCTAAACTGCAGAGTCCGTCCTTTCGTTCCGAACCCACAGCTTTGCTTTTGTTGCAGCGTTTTGGGCATGGCTCCCGAAACTGCCGCGGCCGAGAAACTTGTGCGAAATGTAGTGCCACTGACCATGTCGCTGACATATGTGAAAACAACCATAAATGCGTAAACTCTGGCGGACCACACCCCCATTTTCACGCACCTGTCCAAACTGGAAGGAAGAAAAAGAGGTCAAACACAATTTAAGGTCAAACACAATCTCAGCTACCAAGACGCTAGAGAACAGCTTGCCTTCAAGGCAAGGGGTTCATATGCCGAGGCAGTACAAAGGGGACCCCCACTGTCTATGGCATCCGTGGAGACGCAGACTTCCCCGGAAGACCTGTCATCTCCACAAGGATCCTCTTACATACGTCCGAAGACGGTGGGCAACCCACCGCCTTCATGCTCAAATGAGTGTATTGTGCCCTCTAAGGAGGGTGCTGCACCCTCCAAAGAGCCAGACGTGCCGTTACGTGCACCAGCTGGCCCTTCTGGCCGGGGTCAGAGGCTGCGTCCCCGTGCCTCTGGCAGCTCTTCAAAGCCTGGGCGGTCAGATTCACCTCTGTCGCCCAAAGGACCCAAGGTCTCATTGGATGAGAAGATGGATGTAAGCGTCCCACTCTCCGATGAGGACCTTCCTCTCTCTCAAACAGGGTCTGTTTCCTCGGCCTCCTGCGAGGCTGGAAAACGGCCTAAGGGCACAATAAAAAAGAAAACCATCACACGAATTGGGGCACCAAAAGACACATAAACTACATCTCACAATTTTTGTGTAAAACACTTATTGAGGCGTTTCCTTCATTGAAGATAAATGTCTTTCTTCCTTCAGTGGAACTGTAGAGGCCTCCTGTCTAACTACGATGATGTGAGCGATCTTTTAGAGGATCACCGGCCCATTGCATGTTGCTTACAGGAAACGCACCTAAAAACCACCCACACCAATGTTTTAATACACTTCCAGGTGTTTCGTAGGAACCGTACATATGCAGCTCACGCAGCTGGAGGTGTTGCGGTGGTTGTCCAACGTTCAATTCCTTCTAACGAGGTAGCCCTGCAGACTTCACATGAGGCGGTGGCTACACGTATTCTGTTAGATTGAATAACTACAGTCTGTTCATTGTATGTGCCTCCCAATTATCAGTTACATGTGGAGGAGCTAGAAGACCTTGTTAATCAACTTCCTTCACCTTTTTTACTTTTAGGAGATTTTAATGCACACAATCCCCTGTGGGGTAGTGACAGAGTCGATTCTAGAGGGGCCCTTGTTGAACATTTTTTGCTTTTTGCGGGATTGTGCCTGCTAAACAGAAATGAATCTCCATATTTTAGCTCAGGAACCCACACTTTCACTTCCATTGACCTATCTATTTGTCAACCATCATTATTCCCATTGCTTTCATGGAAGGTCATACCGAATCCTCACGGGAGTGACCACTTTCCCATCATCTTAGAATTTAACCATCTTCCCATGACAGTCCCAACACGCTGTCCTCGTTGGAAATTCGAAAATGCCAACTGGCCTACCTTTAAAGAATCATCTCTTTTTGCATGCACATCACTTGACGATCTCGATATCAATAAAGCCATTGAATATATCACTCAGCACATTTTACAAGCTGCCATTCTCTTGATCCCCATGACGTCCTCGCATCTGCCCAGGAGACCAAAGCCCTGGTGGAACAAAGATTTCAGTTTGGCCAAAAAAGAAAATCGAGCGGGGGGTATATTTAGGCGCTACCCTGCAACACACAATCTTATTGAATTTAAGAGAAAAAGGTCCCAGGCGAGGTGGATTAGAAGGCAAGCTAAGAAAAAAAGTTTTAGAGTGTACGCTTCTTCAATTAACAACACTGTATCTGCGAAGGAAGTCTGGGATCGCGTACATAAAATTGACGGCTCTTACCGGGCATTCACTGTCCCATTCTTGAGTCGGAATGGAGTATGCCCCGCAAGCCTTGAGGAACAGGCCAACATCCTCGGTGAACACTTCGAGTATGTCTCCAGTTCGGAACATTACACCAAAACGTTCCAGCGAGACAAGATCAATGCCGAAAAAAGCTGTTATCACATCAGGTGGCACGCACGAAACCTACAACACTCTATTTACATTATACTAACTTCAAATGGCACTCCTTTGTTCCAAACAAACTGCCCCTGGAGCAGAGGTATTCATTATAAAATGCTCGAACATCTTCATCCATCCACTATGGAGCTAATTTTGTACCTTTTTAATAGAGTTTGGCTCGAGGGCCACTTTCCATCCTCCTGGAGGACTGCTGTGGTTGTACCAGCGCTGAAGCCCGGCAAAGATCCCTCTTGTGCATCTAGCTACAGACCAATAGCTCTAACTAGCTGTCTTTCCAAGACATTAGAAAGGATGATTAAGAAGAAACTCATGTTTTTTTCTAGAACGAAACAACTGCTTTGACAAGTTCCAGTTTGGCTTTCGTTCAGCACGGTGCACTGTCGATCATCTCGTCCGCTTTGAGACCTTCGTACGTGAGGCGTTTGTCAACAGACAACTGTGTCTCTCCATCTTCTTTGGTTTGGAAAAGGCATACGTCACAGTCTGGCGTTACGGCATTCTGCAAGATTTATTCGATCTTGGTTTCCGTGGCCGAATGTTGAGTGCCATACAGAGTTACCTGCAGCACCGTACGTTACGCGTGAGGCTGGGAAAAACTCTCTCTAGGGAGTTTTTACAGGAGAATGGAGTCCCTCAGGGGGGTGTACTGAGTGTCACTCTTGTTAACGTCAAACTTAATTCCATTGGCCGTGTAATTCCTCCTTCGGTGCAATATTCTTTATATGTTGATGATCTCCAGATCTCCGTTTCATCCTGTAATCTCTCAATTTGTGAACGTCGCGTTTAACTTGCGGTCAATAATTTGGTCAGATGGGTTCGATACGAATGGGTTTAAAGTTTCTCCCGAAAAAACAGCTTGTGTCAACTTTTCTCGTCGACGTGGTGCTCTTCAGGAACCGTCTTTGAACATGTATGGTTCTCCAATTGTAAAAAATGAGCACAAGTTTTTGGGCCTTGCGTTCGATTCCAAGTTGACTTTCGTGTCACACATTAAGAGGTTAAAACTCAAGTGCCTTAAATCTCTAAACTTCCTTAAGGTCTTGTCACATGCATCATGGGGCTCTGACCGACTGTGTCTGCTGCGTATCTATCACTCAGTCATTCGCTCCCAGCTTGATTATGGTTGTGTTGTCTATAACTCTGCTCGGGAATCAGTTCTAAAGATGTTACATCCTATTCATCATCAAGGACTGCGACTGGCTACTGGTGCATTTCGTACCTCCCCAGTGCTTAGTCTTTACGCGGAAGCGAACGAATTGTCCCTTGAGTATAGGAGGTTTTCCCTGGGTTTTATGTACTCTGTCAGGGTTCGCTCGGTCGCGGAGCACCCCGTTAGAGATAATATTGAGACGATCAAGTTCCAACGCACATTTGAAAAAAACCTTCCACAGTCCCCCCTTTTTCTATGAGGAATAGTACTGCAGCACAATCCGTTGGGATGGATGCAAAGCCTCAGTTAGTCCAATACCCTCCAGATATAGCTCCATGGAACAACTGCCAGATACATTGCGACCTTGCACTGACCAAGTATAACAAAAAGAATGTTCCACAGGAAGTCATAAGGCAGGACTTCTTTGAGCTTCAGACCAAATATCACGAGTATGCCAGTTTTTATACAGACGGGACAAAAAAGGTGAAGGTGAAGGTGAAGGTGAAGAGAATAAATTCAAAAGCCTCTATACTAACAGCAGAGCTTTATAGTTTGTTGTTAGCTGTTGATTACATAATAAAAAAACGCCTTTCTCACGCTGTAACCCACACCGACTCTTTAAGCTCTCTGAAGGCTCTCGCATCAATGAACCGTGTAAAAAACCCACTGGTTTCCGAGTTAAAGTACAAGAAAATCCTGGCTGCAACGAAAACTTTTGACAAAGTCTTATGCTGGGTTCCTAGCCATGTTGGCATTCCTGGAAATGAAGCAGCTGATAGTGCAGCCCGCTCTGCTAATGATAGAAAAATTGACACACACCAAATACCCTACAAAGATTACCACAATTCTCTGAAACGTTGCATCACAGCGAAGTGGCAGCTGCAGTGGAACTGCGAAACCGGCAACAAACTACATGCAATCAAACCTCTTCTAGGCGAGTGGGAGAGCGCCCGATATCGGGAGCGCTTTTATGAAGTCGTACTGTGTAGGTTACGAATCGGTCATACTCGTATTACACATGGACACCTGTTGAGCGGGAAGGATGCCCCTGAATGTGTGCACTGTAACCTACCTCTAAGTATTATGCACATACTCATTGAATGCCCTATGCATGACCAATGCCGGTATAAACGCTGCTCACTGCTTTGTAAAGAACACATTCGACTACACCTTGCCCTACTACTAGGTGACGAACCACACATTCCATCCAGTTGTGTTTTTAATTTCCTCACAGATATCGGCCTTCTACACCGACTGTGATTTTACTTTCTATCCTAAATTCATTGTCATATTGTTTACACTTATACGCATTCAAGTTCATGGTTTTATCATACATTTCGCTACTATAGCTCTTTCCTCTTCTTAAACCCGAATTGCAATAGTCTAAGCTTGGCGCAGTATAGCCTTAGTTGCAGATGCGCCATAAACCCCCAATCAATCAATCAACATTGGAGCCCTAACTGCCAGAGCAACGCCTAACTTGGGTCATTTCGATATACCGAAGTTTGGCTTTTCTCTGGCCCACAACAAGAGTGCCGAAGTAGTGCCCTACTTCAGACATAACTGCCAGAACAATGCCTAATTTGGGTATTTCGGACACGCTAAAGTTTGGTCTTTTCTGGCCCACCACAGGACTGCCGAACTATGGTGCCCTACTTAAGCTATAACTGCCAGAGCAACGCCTAATTTGGGTATTTCGGATCTGCCAAAGCCTGGGTTTTCTTTTGCCCACCACATTAGAGCCGAAATAATGCCCTACTGCAGCCATAACTGCCACAGCAATGCCTAATTTGGGTATTTCGGACTTTTGCTCTGGCGCATCACAGGACTGCAGAAACATGGTGCCCTACTTCAGCTTTAGCTGCCTGAGCAACGCCTAATTTGGGTATTTCGGACATGCCAAAGTTTGGCTTTTCTCTGGCCCGCCACAGGAGTGCCGAAGTAGTGCCATACTTCAGCCATAACTGCTAGAGCAACGCCTAATTTGGGTATTTCGGACATGCCAAAGTTTGGCTTTCTTCTGGCCCGCCACAGGAGGGCCGAATTAGTGCCATACTTCAGCCATAACTGCCAGAGCAACGCCTAATTTGGGTATTTCGGACATGCTAAAATTTGGCTTTTTTCTGGCCCGCCAGAGGAGTGCCGAAGTAGTGCCTTACTTCAGCGCTAACTGCCAAAGTAACGCCTCATTTGGGTATTTCGGACATGGCAAAGTTTGACTTTTCTCGGGCCGGCAACAGAAGTGCCGAAGTAGTGCCCTACTTTAGCCATCACTGCCAGAGCAACGCCTAATTTGGGTAAAAATAAACAAAAATGTAAAGGACCGTGACCGATAGTTGCTTGCTCGGCCACGCCCGAGGACATTATAAAGGACTCATTTTCCGATGCAATTTATGCTGCAGCGTTTATTTAACTTTGGCCAGGCAAACTTTGTTTTGGAGGAGAGGACAAAAGAAAGGTTAGTTTATTGGCCAGTATCAAGCACCATGGTTATGTACAAGGCGAATCCAACAAAACAGCGTTAGTACTGCTTTGCCAAATAGGTATTTTATTTCGCGCGAGGCTATATACCGAACATTTAATTGAAAGCTCTTTAATAAAATTTGTTTCATCGAATGAAATTTCAGGCAAAGTTTGATAGTTTCTTGTTGCCAGCGCTTTTTTCAGTGGTACTTGAAAGGCTGCAGATAAAACGTCCAACTCAGTTGGAATTTATTTCAATTCTTTTGACTTGACCAAATGATCGCCTTGTGCTAGGCAGTGGCACAACCACAACGACGTAAAAATACCTGTACGTCAACACCACATCTTGGCCTAGCTGGTTTTCTTTGTTTTGTACTTCACAGCGTATAAATGTCTCACAATAGAAGGCACAAGCTCAATTGCAAACATAAAAAACCTACATACACCGCTGAACTCACAACTATTTGTATTTTGTCTCCGTTTTCTTCTTCTTAGTGTTCAAGCAAAATCTATAAATTTTTGTGTCTTCATTTTTTTCTATATAAGGACATGAAAACAACTTTGCAAGATAGTCTTTGATTATCATCTTATGATGAGGTAAGCTAATTCTTTGGTAGATAAGGTCAGAGATGGCCTGCTGTATTGTATGTTCTTTTGTGAAGCTTCCTGTTTCGGTGGGGGCGCGGAACAAGTCGTTGAAAGGTTTCCTGCCTTATTTGAAACATCGTTTTTTAATTTCCATTTTTAATCAGTCACCTTCTTGGTATTGTCGACTGAAATAACACCCACCGTTCACCCAAGAGCTTCAAGTGCCCTCTTATCAACGAAGGGCGCTTCCAGAAAGTAATTGCTCAAATTCGAAGCACCGAAAAACCGTCAAATGACCAAAATAGATTTCATTGATTAAAACTTGACACTTCGTCTTTTCTTTTCTTAATTATTGTACCTCGGTAACTACAATGTATCCTAATTTATAGGGTCTTTAGGTCAAAGGCTTGGCCGTCAGGACGAAGAACCCGCCACAGCCACAGCTACATAAGGGTGCTGCGCATGAAAAGTTCGGCATGTTAAGAACTGCCAGCCTGGGCCGTACAAACATGAACGATCTTAGGGTCATCTCCCGAAACAGCTCGAATATTTGTTTTAGGTTTGCAAACGTGGTTGCCCGTTATTGTGAGTCTGTGTAGAAGTACCATCCAATGGTTACATGCTATTTTAATAATTTTAATAATGCTAGGCGTATATTTGCAAGAAACAATTAGCACGCTTGTTGGAGACAGATATGTTCACAATGCTTTACCAGTTGCGCTTCGAGAAATCTGGCCCAAATGGAGGCAATTTTAAGCAAAAACCAGTTCTAGATCACGCGCAGTTTCAGAGTGCTTTCCGCACCAGCTTTGTATCCCAGTCAAAGCAGGGCTGCCTCATTTCCGCCAACTCACTACGCTCGTTTTTTCTCTTTAGAGTGAGCACAGTAAAGGCTAATCTGTCAGGCACCGGGCCACGAATGCCTGTCCCAATGACGTCATTGCACTTGGCCAGCCCTCTTATCGGGGATTATGCAGATTAACAGAGCCTAATCCACGCCTCGTGTTGGCTGCTCGGGAAAAGGGGGGGGGGGGCATAACTTAGCAACGAGGAGGTGGCAAAAGAGTTGTAAAAGAGGGAAAGTGGGATGTAAAAGAAGAAAACTAAGAAAGCAGAAAACGCGAAATGCAAGACGGTCTTCAACGCTATGACGCTAAAAGAGGATAGTGTGCGTTCTACCCTATTCGACCAGGAGGCTATAATTCAACAGGGCACGCCTAGCTGAACATTGGTTGTGGTTGAGCTGGAGGTAATCGCAGGTGTTGTTTCGAGATATGATGTCTCTTTCTTTTTTTTTTTGTTGCTTGATCTTGGGATGCATGCGAGCTGCGCGACGAAAACCTTCTTTACGAAAATAGCAATATTTAGCTTTGGATCGCAGACTAAACTGAATTTTTGATAGCAGAACAAGGTTGCCAAACGCCCTTCTCGAAAAATACCGCGTGATTGCCAAAAAAGCGCCAAAATAACCGTCAGTGTGAACGGCCCACATGTCGGCATTATAGGTCGCACACATTCATCATCAACCTCACAGGCTCACTCACCGAAGCTCCTCACTCACCCTCACCGTCACAGCCACACTCACTCTCAGCCCCTCACTAAAACTCATCCTCACAGTCGCACTCACATTCAACGCCTCGCTCACCCTCAATGAACCTCACGCCCGTCACGCCCCTCACACACTCTCCACCCTCACGGCCCTCGCGCACTGGTACCCCTCACGCACTCACGGTCCTCACAGACTTCACAGGCCACACGGCCCTCATGCCCCTCATGACCTCATGGTCCTCACTCACCCTCACACTCATGAATCTTTTTGGTGCAGTGTTTCACTGACCCTAACCTCACCTGTGAAGATCAGAATGATGTAGGGTGAGTGAAGGCGTTAATGAGCGAGGGTTGCTGAGGTATGGAACAGGCGTACGAAGAACATAAGCATCGCTTTCATTGCACGCATAATATCCGTTAAAGGGGAAGTAACAGGGTATTTCCGTTCGCAGAGGTTTTTATTTCAACCTGACCTGCAGGGCGCTAAAATATCTAGGACAAACTTTGCGGCCCGAAATTCGATTTCTTTCACCATGAAAACAACCGGTCGACGTTTGGCTGGTTTCAGTCACACTCCCTCTCCTTTCCAACGTCGCGTGGTGACCAAACTATGCGCACCATATATTTTCGTCTGTGGTTATATAAGGCACACATTCATAATAAGAAACGTTTAAAAGAGGATGAGCCTCATTTTTGTGGCCTCCAAATAACTACAAATCTGTTCATTGAAAAGTAAATGTTGCGCAGATTACAGGGAGTACATGTACAGGTCATTCGTACCATGGTTACATAACATGGGCTGGTTGACGCGATGACGGCGTACGAAGGACCAACGTTGCGACGAACGTGGGGCTGCTACTTTGGAACTGCCATTCGTGGTATCGGCCAATCGATCTTCAAGTTCAGAATATCGACCGGAAGGGACAGAGATGCGGACAAACCGTGGGACAAACGCTGCACACATATTTATCGTCGACGTCGTCTACTTCAATCGTCGAAGTTGCAGACAAAAAAAAAAACAAAAAAAAACACGGTCAGGTGTAGCCACGTCATTTTTGGCCATGATCTTCTTCGATCTTGTGTCGATTTCGGTTTGGAGCAGTTGAGTTTTTTTGTCTGCACATATATAGGTGGCTGTGCAGCAACAAATTGATTTGGTAGTCTCCTTACAACATATTAATATGGTTAAAAAAACACCGAGACTGCGGGTAAACGACAAAACACTAAAAAGTCTCTAACACATTTGAAATTTTTATTTTCCGAAATCTGGTTATATAGGCACTTCGATACAAAAGAAAAAAGAGGGAGAGGGTGAGAACCCCAAAGAATGCCATTTTCCACCAATGTAACCTTTGACTAAATACAAGGACAACCGACTCTGCGTCATGCACCTCTCTTGTCTTTGACCCCTCGCTACCCGACCGCCAAACACACTGGAAAGCCTAAGTCCATTAACACACAAACACATATAAAAAAAGACGACTTAACGTTTCTTCTACCCGAAAACCTACAAAGGTAAACCTTGAAGGTCAGAACTTTTCACAGCCTAAGAAACCGCCGAAGTTCGTTGTCCAACCCAAACGAAGGCTTATTAACTGCGTTCCCCTGACCTAGTATTGTTAATGACTCTTTTATCAATCGCTTATGGTCATCTTTTTCCCGCAACACTACTGAAGTTAAATGCCACAACGGATGCACTTCCTAAATTCGATAACATGTTTTGACACTTCGGAGTACGGGTCTTTTTTCATTATACAACGTTTGTGTTCCATCAAGCGCTCATTTATACAGCGTTTAGTCTGTCCAATATAACAGAGGCCCCAATCAAAGGGTATCTAGTAAACGACACTTGACGAACATTCTACATCCCTTTCTTTGTGTTTTACCGTGCAACCTGAAACAGTCGAGGCAAAAGGGGTCAAACCGCTCAATCTATAATCTGCAGAAAAGGCAGTGCCAATATTAAACCTGCTGGCTAACGCTTTAATGTTGTGCGAAATTTGATGAAAATAAGGAAAGACTACTCGCTTTGAGGGTCTAAGATTTTTCTGAAGTGACTTCTTCGGACATATTGTCACGGGTAGTGGTAAAAAAAAAACAATAAATAAACAGGAAGAAATAAACGAACTTGTGCCAAAAATAAAAGGGTACAACAGATAATAACAGAGCGTCGCGGGCGTCGAAGTCGGCGTAGCAGCAGAGTCGAACGCTGGGGCGAAACTGACCTCGGTTCGCCACGCGGAGCGCCTTATGTACATGCGTAAACTTCTGGACTGATCGGCGTAGATCGTTCGACGACTGGAACTTTCGGAACTCGATCAGACGAGACTGTTCTCGAACTCACGAGAACGAAATGTTGAAAGAATAAATAAAAGAGCATTCCAGTGACTGGAATCGAAACTAGACTTTCCGCGCAACAGTCAAGCGCAATAACCACTGGGCCACGCACGCGGTCGCTTGCCGACGAGCGTGGCATTGCTTTTCCTTTAAAAAGGCATCGTCTCGATGCCACGTAGAAGGCAACAAAACAGAGCAAGAAAAATAAAAGAATGGGAAAATACGGAAGCTGGCAAAACACAAGCCTATCAAGCGTTGCACAAGATCACAGTTCGCAGACTTATCGCGCGTACTACGCCTTGTGGCGCACGACGTGGACGACTTCCGGTCGTGGAGGGCGGCGTGATGAAGTCCGTCTTCCGCTGGGCATTACCTCGTAGTTCAGATCCCCGAGTCGACGAAGTACTTTGTAGGGGCCGAAGTAGCGCTTCAGAAGTTTCTCGCTGAGACCACGGCGGCGGATCGGTGTCCACACCCACACCCTGTCTCCGGGGTGGAAGTGGACGTCCCGACGACGAAGGTTGTAGCGGCCAGTGTCGACACCTTGGTGGGCTTGAATACGGTGTCTGCCGAGCTGGCGGACTTTTTATGCCCGTTGGGCAACCACCTAGGCGTCGTCGCTTCCGTCGCCAGCCTGTTCGTGGGGTAACATCGCGTCCAGCATTGTCGCTACTTTGCGACCCTGAACCAGTTGGAACGGTGTCACCCCGGTGGTCTCTTGCACAGCCGTGTTGTAGACAAATGTGACGTACGGCAACACCTCGTCCCATGTCTTGTGCTCCACGTCGACGTACATGGATATCATGTCGGCGATGGTCTTGCTGAGTCTCTCCGTCAGCCCGTTGGTCTGCGGGTGGTACGCCGTTGTGTGCCGATGGCTGGTGTGGCTAAGACAGAGGATTTCCTGCGTCAGCTGGGCCATGAAAGATGATCCACGGTCTGAGATCAGAACTTCGGGAGCGCCGTGCTGGAGAACGATAGACTCGATAAAGAACTTGGCGACTTTTACAGCAGTCCCTGCAGGAAGGGCTTTGGTTTCGGCGTACCATGTGAGATAATCGGTGACGTCGATAATCCATCTGTTTCGTGGCGTCGATGGTGGAAAAGAACCAAGTAGATCCATTCCGATCTGCTTGAACGGTGCGGTCGGGGGAACAATCGGCTGCAGGAGCCTTGCCGGCTTCGTCCACGGTTTCTTGCGTCGCTGGCACTCGTGGCACGATCGTGTGTAGAGGTGAACGGCCTTCGGCAGCTTGGGCCAGTAATACCTTTCACGAATTCGGGACAACGTACGGCTGTAACCAAGGTGTCCTGACGTCGGGTCGTCATGGCAGGCTTGGATGATCTCCGCTCAAAGGTCGGTAGCGATTACCAGCAGCCATGGCGAGCTGTTTTCTCCGAATTTCTCCTTGTAAAGCACACCTTGTCGGAGGAAGAATGTCGGCAGGGCTCTCGAGAAGACACGTGGGACAGTCCCCCCTCGTCCTTCGAGGTGCTTGATTAGAGCCCGCAACTCAGGATCGTCTCTTTGACATCGTGCCATGTCGTCGGTTTTCACTGCGTCTAGGAAGCACTCGTCGTCATCGTCGTCGCTGCTGCCGGAAGGCGTTTCGACGGGGGCTCTGGACAGGCAGTCGGCGTCGCTGCGCTTCCGGCCTGACTTGTAGACCACAGTCATGTCGAACTCCTGTATTCGGAGACTCCATCGAGCGAGGAGTCCTGACGGGTCCTTGAGGTTGGCAAGCCAGCAGAGCGAGTGATGGTCGGTGACTACACGGAACGGGCTCCCGTACAAGTACGGAAGAAACTTCGTGATTGCCCAGACCACCGCAAGGCATTCTTTCTCTGTCTTGGAGTAATTTGTCTCCGCCTTGGAGAGTGTCCGACTCGAGTAGGCGATAATTCGCTCGGTGCCTTGTTGCACTTGAACCAGTACCGTGCCAAGTCCGGCGTTACTTGCGTCCGTAGGAATTTCGGTTTCCGCATCCTGATCAAGATGTCCAAGAACAAAAGGAGTCTGCAGACGTCGCTTCAGCTCTAATGCCGGCTGCTGCTCTTCGGCCCTTTCGAACTTTTCGGCGTCCTTTTTGAGGTTTGTTAGCGGTGCGGAAATCCTGCTAAATCTCGAACGAAGCGCCGATAGTAGGCACATAGTCCAAGGAACCTTCGTACGGCCTTCTTGTCTCTCGGCGCTGGAAATGCTGCGACGGTGCGAGTCTTCTCTGGGTCGGGACGAACGCCTTCGTTACTGACCACGTGACCTAGGAACTTCAGTTCGTCATAGGCGAACCGACACTTTGACGGCTTCAGAGTGAGTCCGGCCGTCCGTATGGCTTGGAGAACAGCTCGGAGTCGTCGCAAGTGCTCGTCGAAGTCGCCGGAAAACACTAGGACATCGTCGAGGTAGACGAGACAGCTCTGCCACTTCAGTCCTGCCAGTATGGTGTCCATTACACGCTGGAAAGTTGCTGGCGCCGTGCACAGTCCGAAGGGCATCAGCTTGAACTCGCACAGTCCATCCGGCGTTACGAAGGCTGTCGTTTCTCTGTCCCTTTCGTCGACCTCGATCTGCCAGTAGCCGCTCTTTAAGTCCATCGATGAAAAGTATCGGGAGTGTCACAGCCGGTCTAAAGTGTCGTCGATGCCGGGGAGTGGATAGACGTCTTTCTTCGTCACCCCGTTCAGCTGTCGCTAGTCCACGCAGAACCTAAGCGTTCCGTCCTTCTTCTTAACCAGTACGACTGGAGAGGCCCACGGACTTCTTAGGGCAGGAATATGTCGTCGTTCAGCATCTCTTGAACTTGCTCCTGGATCACCTCCCTTTCTTTAACGGAGACTCTGTACGGTGATCGATGCAGAGGGCGCGCGTCGTCCTCGGTAACGATGCGGTGCTTCGCAATGGCTGTTTGGCGTACCTTCGACGACGTCGCAAAGCAGTCACGGTATTCGGCGAGGAGGTTAATCAGCTGCTGTCGTTTCGCGTCCGCAAGCTTAGAGTCGATGTCGAGTTGCGCTGGCGACGTACCGTCTTGCTGAGGTGGCGAGAATTCATCAGTAATGGCGGCGATTTCGGCGGAGTTTCGGAGTTCCTTGACGTGGCCAACGGCTGCACTTTTTGTGAGGTGTTGCGTTTCGTTCCCGAAGTTCGTCACGAGAACCACAGTGCGGCCATCCTGAAGTTCAGCTACTCCTCGTGCGACGCCTGTTCCTTTTCCTAGAAGCAACTGGAGGTTGCCTTCCAGAACAACTTCGTCGCGGGTAGCTGCATCGGTCACGACGGGTACGACAACAATTGATCGCGGTGGCAAGCTCACGTGGTCGGCTACGATTTGGACGGCGGCTGACGCTGTTTGGGGTTTCTCTGAAGGCAGAAGAGGCTTGCACAGCGTCAATCTGTTGTTACCAAGGTCGATGACGCCGCCGTATGCACAAAGGAAGTCCATGCCGAGAATGACGTCTCCGGAACAGTCTTGTAGAACGACGAACTTCACAGGGCACGTCTCACCGGGGATCTCGACGCGAGCTGTGCATCTCCCGACTGGTGTAATGAGGTGCCTTCCGGCGGTTCGTATTTGAGGTCCATCCCACGGCGTCATGGCTTTTCGAAGGCGGCGGGAGAGCCTCCAATTCAAAACGGAGTAGTCTGCTTTGGTGTCGACGAGTGCCGTCACGTCCTGGCCGTCGATGATAACGATGAAGTTATTCGACACTGTTACAGAAACATCGTTTCGGGGCGTTGCGTCGTTTGAGTGGGAGAGCTCCGACGATCTTGGAGGATCTTGGCATCGTTGATCATCGGCAACGCCACCTCTCGGCATTGCCGCGCCTAGTTTTACCGGCGGGAAGCGATGGGTGACAGGCTATCTCGGCGAGACCGGCGGAAGGGCGATGGCAAGCGTCGAGGAGATGGTGAACGGAACACCCGGAGGGGAAAAGACTCAGGAGATGAAGAGCGGCGGAGGTAGTCCTCGATGTCCCGAGGTCGCTCTTCAAGACGTGGTCGAGGGTCGTTGGGCGCAAACCCTCGTAGGCCCAGCTGGCGGTAGGGGCATCGTCGGTAGATGTGGTCCGCTTCACCACAGTGGTAGCACATGTGGCGTCGATCGGCCGTCCTCCAAACGTCGGTCTTCCTCGCACCACGCTGCTCTGGGGGTGGAGCATACTGCGGCGCCGGTGCCTCACGTCTGGGAGCTGGCTGGTAGTGTGCTGTGACGGGAGGTTCTCTCTTGGCGGCGGCGGCGTAGGTCAGGACCGGCCGTTCGGGAGCCACTGCGACGGGGACCTCTGGCAAGAGGGCCCGGTGTACCTCCTCGCGAACAGCCTCGGCGATTGAAACAGCGGTGGGTCGTTCCGGAGAAGGGAGCAACCGCCTCAGTTCTTCTCGAACCACATCCCGAATGACCTCCCGAAGGTTCTCGATGCCAACTTCGCCGCGGTCAGGGAGGGAAGATGGAAGGCATGAGGTGGCAGCTACGCCGGCGACTCTCTGATTATGACTCTCCCTGGCCGACAGCGCTCGTTCAATGTTAGTTTCCTCAGCAACAAATTCATCTACGGTCGTCGGTGGATTGCGAACGAGGCCGCCAAACATCTCGCTTTTCACGCCTCTCAGGAGGACGCGCAGCTTTTTGTCTTCGGCGGCTCCAGGGTCGGCACGGACGCACAGGCGCAGGACGTCTTCAGTGAAGCTTGTCACGCTCTCGTTCAGACCTTGGCATCTTCTTTGAAGGATGCCCTCGGCTCGTTGACGTCGGTGTTGGTTTGTGAATGTGCGCTTTAGCTCCTCCACGCATGTCTCCCACGTCGTGAGGGAAGCCTCTTGGTTCTCAAACCTTTTTCTTGCCGTTCCCTCCAGTGCGAAGTAAACGTTATGTTGGCGCTGTTCCGCCGTCCACGCGTTGTAGCGGGCCACACGTTCGTACTGCTGCAGCCAGTCTTCTACGTCCTCGTAGATTTCACCATGGAATGGTGTCGGCACACGGGGAACCACAGGCAGAAAGACGTAGGACGGTCCTGCTTGGGGGTTTTCCGTCGGCTGGGCCGTGGAGTTCATCGTCGGCTTCGGTAGCTTCTTTGTTTTGTCCGGTAGTGGTCCAAACTCAGGGCGTTGTCCTAGAAGACGCTGGCTTGCCCGAGGCCCTGCCTCTTCCACGAGTCGACGACTTGGAGTGGTGATTGCCGAACGGGGCCCCGGAGGGGTACGGTTGAGAAACATAGAATGTCTACCCCGCACCTCCACCTCAAAAAACAATAAATATACAGGAACAAATAAAGTCTGATGTGGCGAACTTGTGCCAAAAATAAAAGGGTACAAGAGATAATAACAGAGCGTCGCGGGCGTCGAAGTCGACGTAGCAGCAGGGTCGAACGCTGGGGCGAAACTGACCCCGGTTCGCCACGCGGAGCGCCTTTTGTACATGCGTAAGCTTCTGGTCTAATCGGCGTAGAATGTTCGACGACTGGAACTTTCGAAGAAGTTGGGGCTACCGCCTTTCGGATATTTAACTAAGAGACCTAGATCTCCGTCTTCAATAGTCCTTTAGGCATAAATCTCCTAAGGAAATTCTAGTGAGGAGGTACGTAGATGATATCTTGGTTTGTTCAACAGATGGCTCCTTAGCGGATTCTTTGGAGAATGTAGTGTTCGAAGCAGCGCCCGAATTAAAGTTTTTGCTAGAGAGACCGAATGACGACCGTTTACAATATCTCGATAATCAAGTTAGGAATAGTTTAGGCCTTTGTTGGGAGTACGGAAAGTTCGCAGCAAAACCTCTTCTTCCTTTCAATAGCTGCCATTCTAAACATGTCAAACTGGGAATAATTCAGAATCTCGTCAATTCAACAGTACAGAAATTATGCTCACATTTTATTAGTTCTTCTCTTCGTCGACTGACAGAACGTTTCGAGGTTGCTGGATATCCCCCGGAACATATTTTAAGGCAGTTGATGTATATGATATGTCCGAAGAAGTCAATTTAGAAAAATCCTAGACCTTCAAAGCGAGTAGTCCTTCCCTATTTTCATAAAAGTTCGCAGAACATAAAAGCGTCAGCCAGCAGGTTTAATATTGGCACTGCCTTTTTTACAGATATAGATTGAGCCGTTTGACCCCTTTTGCCTCGACAGTTTCAGGTTGCACGGTAAAACACAGAGAAAGGGACGTAGAATGTTCGTCGGGTGTCGTTTACAAGATACTTTTTGATTGTGGCCTCTTTTGTATTCGACAGGCTAAACGCTGTATAAATCAGCGCTTGATGGTACACAAACATTGTATAATGAAAAAAGACCCGTACTCCCAAGTGTCAAAACATGTTATCGAATGTAGGAACTGTGCACCGTTGTGGCATTTAACTTCAGTAGTGTTGCGGGAAAAAGATGACTATAAGCGATTGATAAAAGAGTCATTAACAATACTAGGTCACGGGAACGCAGTTAATAAGCCGTCGTTTGGGTTGGACAACGAACTTCGGCGGTTTCTTAGGCTGGAAATGTTCTGACCTTCAAGGTTTATCTTGGTAAGTTTTCGGGTAGAAGAAACGTTAAGTCGTTTTTTTATGTGTTTGTGTGTTAATTGGCTTAGGCTTTCCAGTGTGTTTGGCGGTCGGGTAGCGAGGGGTCAAAGATAAGAGAGGTGCATGACGCAGAGTCCGTTGTCCTTGTATTTAGTCAAAGGTTACATAGGTGGAAAGTGGCATCTTTGAGGTCTCACCCTCTCCCCCATTTTTTTTATCGAAGTGCCTATATAACCAGATTTCGGAAAATAAAAATTTCAGGTGTGTCTCAAATTTTTATTTTCCGAAAAACCCGCAGTCTTCGGGTTTTTTCCACCATGTGCAATGTACACCAGCTTGTTTGCGCCCTTACTTTTTGTTCATATTAATATGTCTAACTAAACGTAATAGGGTTGGGGGCTGAGGTGGCGTCAGTGTCCTTTTATGTCTCTCACGCCTGCTACTGGTGCTTGTACCAAATCCCCAGCCTTTGATAGCGCGACTAAGTCCTGGTCGGCATCCGCGGTGGTATCTTCGGCGTCGGTGGCCAAACTGACTGAGCCTCCTCCTTGGGTGAACCGTCCTTTTCCGTCTGCGCCCTGGAGTCGTTTGACCGGGTATGCTTTCAGACACGAGCGCTTAACGGGGTCACCAAACGATTTCCACTAAAAACGAGCGCAAGTTGCTGTATCTGCGTCACCAAAAAGCCGAGCTAATAGGGAGTTCTGGTAGACCGTGTTTCCCCTTCCGCTAATCCCTCCCCAATGAAGAAGACGCTACTGCGCTTGCGCTCCCACGGCCTTGACTGTAAAGTTCCGGGTATCGTAGCGGATAGGAGAGGGCGTTGCGGGACGGCGAAAACGGTCTACGAAAACTTCCTATAAAAGCGGCTAACCGATCAGGCCCTACGTTGGGGGCCACGTTATGTGGGATATTTACGAACTGGCCTGCTCCCAAAGAAATTATGCGTAACGGCCGAGTGAGTTGAACAAAACGTTTTAGTCTCTGAAACACCCAGCGACGTGCTTGTGGCTCGGCTTTCCTCTTTCAAAAGCTGCCTGCGGGAGTCTCTAGGCAATCGCCTACTGTCTTTGTCTTCTTATTATTTATCTGCACAGGGTTATCCACAGAGTTTTCGAGTCAAATAGTGTCTTAAGATTGCGGCAGAAGCTCCTTCTACGCATTCATTACCGCCAGCCAGTGTCATAAGAGAGTAGCGCCAATGCCTTCCCCGTCTGTTAGAAGGCCACAGACAGACACCATTGGAAGGCGATTGCCTGTTCGGTCTCTGTTGCCATCATATACCCATTTCGCTTCTTTCGACATTCGAAGCTTCGAAACTTTCGTTTCGAACCAGGCGCATTAACATGGCTATGAAGCGGTATCGTAATGAAAGCGTCATTCCTCAATATAGGCGTCTTTGGCATTGTGTGCGCAATCAGTATATCACTGATGGTTATCTCAATGGATTGTTTACAATTATAATATTTTTCTTGCGTATTTAATGAAGAGAAATTTATATTACATTGCGGTCAAGCATCGAAGTCACATCTGGCGGCGGTGCAAAGATGGGCACTTCTTTTGCAGGTGTGTAGATACAAAAAGATCTTGCTATACAAGAAATAGTTTTATAAAGCATCGTTCACCACGAATTCGGAATCGACTCCAGGAGAAATTACTCATTCTATGAACGAAAATGGCGACCAATCCGGGAGCTCGATGCTACTTTTCCAAGATCTAGTTACTTCAGCACTGATGTCGTTGAGGTTTAGAACATACCGCTCACCCAAAAGAGCAAGACAGGCTGGTGACACAAAATGCATGAATGTCCTTCTTTTCAACATACACATTCGTCACATAACTAGTCACAACTACTGCTTTTTCTGTGCACTGCAGAGGTTGCAGTCGTACTGCTGTGGCTAACTTTCTCATCTACAGTAGGCGGAAACTTCGCCATACTCTTACAGACATTGCTGTTTAAACAATTAAAAATTAATTTGCTTTATTTTCTTTTCTTCTTGGTTCGTGAAGCGGTTTAGCTTCAGCTGGCTTGTGGCGTTGCTTTTTTTGTTTTTTGCAACATTCTTAACTTGTACACGATTTTATCAAACATAACTTTCCCACAAGGTAAACATAAACACAAGCCTCTGGATACTTGCGCCCACATTCGGTTACCGGTAACTAAAAAAAAAAGAAAGCCAGAACAAGCCAGAGCCACTCTGAACGTTGCGCTGATATATATTGCTATTGTAAGTAAAACGCCAAAGCCTCACGAGAGAGATATTTTTGAGTAGAAGGAATTACTGAATACAAAGTCTGTCTTGGAAAACATATTTTATCTAAATCTGTTCACTCAGGTTCGAATAGATCGCAATATTTACCCACCAAGAAATCAGTCTACAAAATGTAACATCTTGGCACAATATTTTATCTCTCACCCATCCCGAAAGTGGGTAAGCCACCGACAGACCCAAAGAACGTAACACCTATCTCACTTACGTCTATAATGGGCAAGCTCACGGAAGGAGTAGTCCTAGCACGCATTCAGTGCCGTGCCGAGACGAAAAAAAATATTTCAACCTGCACATACCGGTGTTTAAAAAAAGTGTGGAACACACGACTGTCTAGAGCTCATCGACAAACGTGTCACCGACTACGACCTCTGCAGCAGACTAATGCTAGTACTCTTGACGGTGGACGTACGAAAGGCTTTCGACATGGTTCCACACGGGGCAGTAATTGGCACGATGTGGAACTAAGGCATATGCGGCAAACAGCTAAATTACGTGAAATCTTTTTTAAAGGACCGGCGATTCACAATTAAGGTAGGCATAAACGCCGACCAAATCCAAATACCTCCCAACGTTATAGGCGTCCCGCAAGGCGCGGTATTATCGCCAACATTATTTTACATCGTAAAGGCACCATTACTGTGGAAATTCCACCCTATGCCACAGCTGAAGGCAACAATATTCGTGGACAACATCACCGTATGGACAAACGTAGGAGGATCAGTGGAACAAAAAGAAACAATAAAGAAAGGACTTGGCACCATCTGCGACTACCTGAAAAAGTCGGACAGGCGCCATCACCAGAAAAAAAACGAGATACACAATTTTCGGGAACGACTATCAAAGCATTGTCCTACACCTCGTATTTGACAAACAACGGATTGTCAAGGAAGCAGAAGTCAAGCTTTTTGGTGCGCACGTTGGGAACGGCAAGCACGTGGCAAACAATTGGCTAACCAATATCACACGAACGTGGAAACAAGGCCTGCAACTTATCCGGCTCATATCCCACAGACTGGGTAGGGCGAGGGAGAGAACCGGAAAGACTCTCGTACAGTCACTCCTCGTATCCAAGATAATGTACGGTGTTCGGCTCTACAAGAGCGATTGATTAAAATCTTGTTTTTATTGAGAAGAAAGGTTCGGTTGCCTATGGTCTGGTGAACCTAAGGCAGGAGGGAGTGGGGTTGTGGGGGTTGTAGGGAGAGGGAATTATGATGATGATAAGGCTAGATGAATTGATGGACCCCGGATGTCCTGATAAGACGTACCAGTGAATCCATGATTTGTTTTCTATGTTTGTACCTGTCCTTTCGGGAGGGTCCGGGCTTCTAAATTTCTTGGTTTCGCCTCACTCGTTAGCGAGGCCCATGCGTCTTGTCTGGGCCTCGCTAACGAGTGAGGCCAAACCAAGTAATTTAGAAGCCTGGACCCATCCAAAAGGACAGGCACTTCAAAGAAAGCATATCCTGGATTCACTGTGCTGCGCCACGCACCGACACCGCAAAAAGCTTGACTCGTTATAAAACAATGCGCAGTGAGCCTTACTTGGACTGCCAAGGTTTGCCAACGTTTAAGCAACTAAGAAGTGCGTACAGCTCACCGATTGGAGACAAGACCTTGAGAAACAAGTCGCCACGCACAACGCCCCACTGAAACACACGAAGCACGGCAGAAACATTGCCAAGCTCTCAACCCAGAGGGAAGAATGGCGCAGGGGACATACCACAATCCGCACCACAATCCGCACCACCATGAGACCTCATCGACCTCACACAGTCCCAGCCAATCCCGCGCACCATGGATACGCAGAAACACGATAAAAGAAGGGAACACTACGCCCGAAACCACGCAGTCGAAGTTCGAAAGTTTTTGGCGGACCCTTTCATTCCGGTCGCGTACACTGACGCGGGGATGTAAATCGGTGACCCAGAAACTGCCCCGACAGCCACCGCCATCTTTTATTCTAGAAACAACTTAATGGGGACATTGATATCGACCACAGCCCAATTACGAGCAGCCGATTCTTGCTCTCTCGAACTTGCCGAAGCCAAGGCAGTGCTCTTCGCTATACGGAGTTATTTAAGACATCTGGATGTGACACTAAGAGAGCACGACGCAAATCAACTATACATATTTACGGACTCGCAGCACATCATCCGAGAATGCAGAAGACACGGAGCCACGACGTGCAGAACCATCAAACGGATTGTCCACAGTGCTGTACACCTCTTTCGTGTTTTCCTAACAAAGCTCTGCATCCGATGGATCCCGGGACACACGGACATCCACGGCAACGAGGCGGCGCATGGCGCGGCTGCGAGGGAGCTAAAAAGTCCTTACATCCCGCGTGGCACCCGAGGATCCGACCCCTCATCGACTAACACTGAAACTGCCGACACAACGTACGACCCGGTTGAAGCTATGCGGATGCACAAAAAAGAATGGAAGGCACCGACTAAGGGAATTTCGGAACGCCGAACGAAATCTCAATCCGCCGAACCACTTTAAACGCAACAAAATGGTGATAATACCACGAATTCGTACAGAGGCCCGACAACACCATACATGACTCAAACATTTTAGACCATCAAGAAAAGAAAGCTGAACCCTTATTACGAACCCTCCGACCAAAGATGTCAAATACGCGAAGGAGACGGCGCACTCCCGAAAATTTACCGCTCATTTGGAACTGTGAGGCTCTCGCCTCACATACACCCAAATAGCACAACACACCCGGTTGGGGGTGGGGCAGAATTAGCATGCCGGGAAGCTCATAAAGGCCAATACCGGAAACGCCCAAGGGGCGACATCGGCCGGGATCCAATGCCGGAATCCGGCCGAAACCGGGAACTTATTGGGAGACCGGGATGTCGGGAGTACGGGATGTTCCCACGGAGCTCCCGACACAGATCCCCGGCATGCAACCAGTGGTACGGTAGGAAACCATCAGTGTGACAGCGTAATTCCGGGTCAGAGCCAGTCCAATTGCAGATTAGTCCCAGCGTGATAACAGATCAGTGCCAGCGTAATTGGGGGTCAGTGTCAGCGCAATTGCGGATCAGCGCCAGCCTATTTGTCATTCAGTGTACCCAGCATAGAGTTACTAGAATGATAGCTGCGTCAGGCTTTAAAGCCCTGGTATGACATCCTACTGCATTAAAATTTTGAAGAGCTAGCTTCTCATTAGATCAAATTCACTTAAATGTAGAAATGCTAAATTTCGCAGTCCGGACCATTTTATTGGTTTTCTTAGCTTTTATAGGTTCTGGCTGTTTTTCAAAATCTTTTCTGACTTGAACCGCAAGTTTAGGATTTGTGTAATTTGAAAAAAAAAATATGTGTGAAATATTGAATTGTTCTATGTACAGAGTATACTCATGTTAATTATTGTATACTTGTTAAAATGACATGTCCCAGTCATCTGTCACCCAGATGCATGTTGTGGGTAGTGCAAGAAGGGAACATACATTTTTTTTTTACGTGACATTCTTTATTGCGATTCGTGTACCCACAACAGTTAGCTCCTCAGCCAGAGTGTCCCTCATCGTCAAAGTTGGTTGGAACTACGAGTGGAGTGTCCGTCTTTTTAACCCTACTGCGGACTACGTTCAGTGCGTCTGCATGTTCAAACGGCCGCCTGATCGTTCGAACTGTCATCTGCTCTTTCAAATGTTTCTGCTTCTCTGTCCTTTTAGACGACACCGGCACGTAGGCCAAATGTTCGCCCAGTACATACGATAAGAAGTAAGTGCAGGCCTCAGAAGACTTATGCTTGAAGGGTCGGAAGCAGGCTCGATGTAAACTGTAGGTGCAAGGAGATGTTGATCATTGTTACCAGTGGCTATCACCGGCTTATTACATGCCTGATTCACTTGGTCCGATTCTGCTTGCGATTATCAGTATCGACGTCAACCATCTCAGTTACGGTTCACACTTGTGCAGCCCGAGCAACGTCGAGACTGAAAATTTCGAGCGAAATATCATCATGCGAATCAGGCTTTAGCGTATATTCTGTGCCGTAGACGCGGAATGAATCGCCACATGTCACGTTGTTCACGCGAAGTTTTGCGGTGTAACGAGCCCCAGTAATTTCACTGAGGCCGCTCAAATAGTTAGACATTGCCAGGACGACGTGGAATCAACAATTCGAACGCGAAAAAGGGCAGGGGGACACGCACCGACGCCGACAACATCGCATTTCAATGGTTTGTTTATGGGTGACGGCGATCTTCTTGCCCACATTCCATCGCGCATGCACGGCGACGGTGGTGTCCGCTAGGGGCGCTCCGGTTTGTTTGGAAACATCAGTTGGTGTACATCTTGCATACTAGCTACACACAAGGTGCTTTTCACACACTGCAGTTTGTGAGCGTTTCCTTTGCGTTAATATATGTCCCTCACCTAGCCTGCAATTCAAAGGTGACAGAAAGAGATCCCCACAGAGGTGGGGATTCTGGGTTTGGCTACAACGCTAACGTGCAGATACTATGGAGGCATATGGCTATTTCATGCAACATCCTATTAATCTGAAATGGGGGGGGCGAGAGGTGCGGGGAGCAGAGATGAGCGGCTCAAAAGAGAGCAAACCTTCCCTGCTGAAACTCTACAGACCAAGGCCTCTGAATGGTTTTCCTTAGATTTTCAACCTGGAAACTAACAGGATAACAACACGAGACCAACAAAATATTTTTTCGCAGTCACTCCAAAGCGCTGCTTTTGAGTATGATGGTTCCAAGAATACTAACACAGGAGTTATTCATAGTAGAGAATGCAAGTCGAATTAAAAAAAAAAAAAAACGACAGGAACTGACGACTAAAATTTTTCAAACTGCAAGATTTAAAGGGAAATTAAAGCTGTACTGTATTTGAGAAAAAACACCAAAATCGTCTTCACTTGGCGTCCAGGATCACGACTATCAAGTTTACTTTTTAATCTGGTGCACGGAGGCTGCAGAAATTAATGTCTGAAGTACAGCTGAAGCCCCTCTTTCCCGGGGCGTGACGTCATACCGGGACTTTTCGGAATTTCTGCTCTCGCTCATATTCCGCTCCTGTCAAACCTATGCACGTCAACTCTTGCTATTTTTAAAAACGTCAGGAATAGACGTCACGACTGGCCTAAATGTGGCAAAATACAACCGGCAAGCTTGCAAATCCACGCGCTGCCCACAGAAGCGACACGTGCTTGGCGCCCCCAAAGATCAAAGTACGACGTCACGACTGGTCTGAGGTTTTTCGTGTTTCCTCGTGCCTAGTTACACCTTCGGGGAAAACGAAAGCGATATTCAGATTCACAGGACAAAAATATGCCAGAAATCAACTCTAACTCGATTTTTTTTTTCAAGAAGTGTTTTAGCTGTCCTTTAATTGACAGCTTATTTAAAGATTTTGCTTGTCTATTGAGCTCCAATAAAGACACCATCAATTTAATAGCTAGTAGTGAATACGCATCACCGATGACCACCTTGCACATCATGGCGTCCTTGAATCTCGACTTTCTTTGGTAGCCCAGGAGGGAGAACTGCTCCAGGACTTGCTTTGAAAACAGGCGTCCCACCACCTCTCGCACCACATTTTGCAGGTCCTTGCTGTCTCCTAGAGACACGAGCTGCTCCTCATAGAAAGACGAAATGTGTTCTAAACATGTCGATAAAGTTATTGACTTCAGATACAATGGTATGAACATGTCTTAAGTAAGAGAATGTGAATGCCCAGGTAGCTCCCAGTCAATTAACCTTTCTGAAATTCTGAGGGATTGGAAAAATAGAAACATAACCCCTGTGTTCAAATCTGGTTACCGCCACCTAATTACAAACTATCGGCCCATTTCCCTAACTAGCGTATCATCTAAGCTCGTGGAACACGTACATTACTCCAATATAATCAATTATTTAGAAGATAACAACCTCCTTTTTAATCACCAACATGATATTCGGAAAGCGTACTCTTGCGAAACCCAACTAACGGCGTTTCTTCATGACATTCACGCAGGTTTTTATACCAAAATTTAGAGAGACGCCATTTTTCTCGACTCTTCTAAAGCGTTTGATAGGGTCCCTCAACAACGTCTTAAAATAAAACTTAACGAATTTAAGATCGATTACGCTATCGTAAATTGGATATCCGAATTCTCGTATAACCGCACCCAGTACACCACCGTTAATAACTCTAAATCTACATCGTGCCTGGTAACCTCACGCGTCCCTCGGGGTAGTGTGCTCGGGCCCTTACTATTTTTAATCTACATCAATGTTATTCATTAGCACATCTCGTCAACACTTCGGTTATTTGCAGACGACTGCGTAATTTACAGGCCCTTTCTCTCGCTCGACGGTCACCATACTTTGCAAAGAGATATTTCACAAGTTATGCAACGGTGCAATAAAAGGCAGATGACTCTCAATTTCATCAAATGTAAATCCCTTTCCTTCTCTCGTCGTGCTCTTCAACTGAAATAATACTTAAAAAACACGCGACCTGGTGATGATTCATGGTAATAAAACCCGAGACTCAGGAACAGAGAAGGGGACGTTGTGTTCGTGCCCTTCTGTGTTCCTGGTGCTCTTCAACCTTTTTCTTGCCATTTTGACGCGTCCCCCATCACCGTTTGCTGTTTATATAAATATCTCGGTATTCATTTAATATATGACCTTTCATGGATGTCTCACATCAGTAATATAGTATCTAGCGCAAACCGTAAACTCGGTTTTTTGAGCCGAAACCTGAAACCGGCAACACCAGAGATAAAACATCTAGCACACTCAACTTTGGCTCGGTCTAAGCTTGAATTCGCTTCTTCTCTGTGGAGCCCTTAGCAATCTTACCTATCTAAGAAGCTTGAATCTATCCAAAACAGGCTCTTCGTTTTATTTTTTTTCTGATTACTCACCAAATATTTGGATTGCGCGAAGCAGCTAACCTTCACACGCTTTCATTGAGTGCCAAGTGTCCCCGCCTCTCTCTCTCCTTCACCTAAACTTTCACCATAACATGCCTCTTCGTGAATCTCTGCTTTTTCACCCGAGGCAGATTTTCCCCCGCTTTGACCACTCCTGCAAGTTGCGGCCCATTTTTTCGTCAACTACGTCATACAGTAATTCAACTTTACCTTTGTCAATAAACGATTGGAACATACTACCAAATGACATTGTTACCATAACTGACACATAAATTTGCAGTCTCTGTAACCACTTTCATCTCTGCTTTATCCGACTAGTTCCCTCTTCTATTGTGTTAAAATTGCGTGAGGAAGTGTTCCTTTAAGAAAAATAATATCACATGTACCACTCCCGTGTGTAATGCCCGTAAGGGCCTTAAAGGATAATAAATGATGATGATGACAATGAAATGCAGCAAGCCACAATATACATGCATCAAAAAGTTACAATGTTTACTGGAGAGAGAACAAAAAATATTAGAATATATGGCAACTATACGTGTCTTAGACGAAACCAGAAATATTAAAATATTTTCCTCCATATTCCGCTAAATCTTATTAGAGATTTAGTAATAATGCATGTAGTTTTTAAAACAGTGCATTCAAGACCCTGCGCAGCTTGAATGTGGTATTGCCTAGTCTGCCGGCTAGTTGCCCTGCAGATGTATTGCCTGTTTTACGAGTTTAGAAAGACTGGAATCGAAAAAGGCATAAAAAGGACGAATAGACCAAAACCGTCTCCATAGTCGCACAAAATGACAACAGCAGCACAGTGTCAGTAGTTTTCTTTCCGTATTTTTGTTTAGTGCTCACGCAGTGGTGGCCCTGTATGCCAATGAATCAACTTACTCATCTCATGCCCGCCACATGTAACAATCGCTTCTGTGACTACCGTACGCTATGCCTGCAGACACAACTACGCATGCACTCACACCCCTTGAATGAAGTGACGGATGCAATGACAGTTACTCCTTCACCTTAGAAATTTTATTTGCTCTCAAAGGGTTACCTTCGGTTAATACAGGTTAACATCTCATTTTGGAAATGCAGTACTTATGTAATGTAACGGTGGAATTAATTATAATTTATCCGGCAACCTTTTGAAATTGGTTTGGGCATACGCATACGGTGGACACACTAAAAAGCGATATTGGATCAGGCTAAAAGTTATTTTCAAGCATGTACCTTTACTTCTGTAGCAGACGCCAAAAGCAGAAATGAATTTATCGCCTTAATTATATAGATCTCTTGAACATAGCATTAAGTGAGAACATAAATAAAAACAAAAGAAGCCCATTATATCCTACAGCATTTAGATCCTTCTGCCATGACAGCGTTAAACACAAAAAGCACGCAGATGGGTTTGTGCGTGCTCCGCACACATACTCACGGCGAGAGTCGTTGCAGGTGCGCAGTTTAACTTCTAAGAATAAAAGGGGCAGAGGTGTCGTAGAATATCAGCATGATTTATGATTATTTGCAGGCCGACATACTGTAAGCACCCAGAGGCAAATGTGTTAGGCGATTTCACTTCGCGTGTTGTGAAATGCTTTCTTGAAAAATGGTAAGAAGTGGCAGTTGAAAAATACTTAAAATGCCGTTCAATAAGGATGTACATGAAGGCCTCTTCTCTTTACGACCCTCGGGTGAGAAAAAACAAAGTTTCAAAATGGAATGACGCACAAACACTTAATTTTCGGTGGACACCGTCCAGCATTTCTCCCTTCAGTAGCCTCTATGAAACGCAGTTTAACAATTGCAGAAACTTTACGCAGGCTACTAAAGCTGACTTGCAAAATGTGTAACTGGTGTTCCGTCACCTTGACACAATTATATCGCAGGGTTCAGTTTAAGGTTGTCCCTTCCAATAAATATTCTTCCATCGTGCATTGGCTGTGCGTTCACTCAGCTGTTATAAATAACAGAAGGCCCGTAATTAGGGTGGAGCATCTTACTCATTTTTTATTTGCCACCGACTGTGTTTAAAACACAGTTTGGGTGGGCGTCCGTTTTAACTATTACCATAAAATGTTTCAGTCCACATTTCAAACCATTTGCATAAATTTTCAGATAGCCAAAGTTAAACCACAAAGTAAGAATCGCAGCCTCATACTTGTCAATATTGTGAAACACAGGACACATAAATACCGGCATCGCCCTGCTGGTGCAATTCTTCAGCTGCGCTTCTGCAGCACAGAACTGTTCCATGTTGCTGAGAGGCATTAGGATCAGCTCGGGTGGCTCAGGCCTGGCCAGTTCCAGGGGTGTCGCCTGTTCCCTGGGTCTCGCCTGCACTCCCTGGTGCTTGAAAGACACCACGTGCCTGAGCACCTGCCCAACAGACTTGCAGTTCCCTGTTCTGCTGCTGTAGGTGCCCATTCTGGATGTGCAGGGCTATCGCGACCTCAGCAGCTGACCGTCGAAGCCTGCAAGATAAGCAAGGCATAAGAAAGCATTACCCGTTTTGCTGATCAACATTATGCACTGATGATGGGAAGAAACTTGTTCAGAAACATTGGTTTCGGGAAGCTTCAGAAAAACGCCCGAACCTTCAGGTGTTTTGAATGGGTTCGGGTAGCTTTGGAACGGTTGGCAGACAGAGTGAGAGTCTCAAATTTTTGTAAAAAATTTAAGATACGTTATAATTTGTACGCAATATCCATAAGTTTAATAAAAAACATTTGTGTTCATCAAATAACCCTTCTAAAAGGGAGACACGGCCCTAGTTTTTGTAACTTCGTAGTTTTAGCCTGTATAATCAATAATAAATGCTCCCACAAAGTTTTATGATGCGTTTTGACATTCAAAGCAACTAAAAACAATATTCATTTGTCGGCCATGCATTCGAAACGTTCAGCGCTTGGCTGCGAAAGCATCACTTCAAAAATCTGATCAGGGTGTCCAGCAAATTAATATTTTCAAATTCCCTGATTTTTTCAGGTTTTTCCTGAGAATTTTAAGTGAAATTCCTTGACCATTGTAAAGGCGGTTAAATATAGACCATTATAACAAAGACATTGAGCACGGTGAGGATCATTTTGCACGGGGTCAATCCAGGTTGCATATTCCGAAATATGCAAGTTGGTAGCTTGTTTAATTGTGATTAAACAAGCACTTTCTTGAAGCCAACGTCAGTGAAAAGGCCACTTCTGAGAAAACGATGAATAAACGACGCCCAACCATACACGTCAATAACCGAATGGCAGCATGGCCGCCCGATGCACACTTTCAGGTACTTTCGGCTTAACGTTCGGATTGGATTAGGGTCTACGGCTTCTCTATTTGTTACTAGATCTATTTGCTCTAACTGGATCCAGCCAAATGTCGCGCCCTCAATCCAATCCAATCCAAACCAAGGCTTGGACTGGATTTGTCGGCTGTTCCCTTTGCATTGGGTGGCACACTCTACATTGGGTGAGCAGAGCCCACGTTCCGCTCTAAGCAGAATTTATTGCCCCTAAGTCCAAAAGTCTTTGCTCAGGGACCTCAATATCGTTTCCGGCTCATTTTCAGCAACTGGGCTCGCTTTTTGACAATATTCCTGATAATTCCCTGATTGTTCCAGGGCATTAAACGTTCTCTGACAGTTCCAGGTTTTCCCGTTCGCTAGACACCCGGTCTGATATATAGGTCCGTCGCTATGAGGCTTAGCACGGTGCCGGTACCCTTGTCGGAACTGCCATTTCCTGGGCTTTCAGGACGGCCTTTTTTTAAACTATCAGCCGTCTAAGAATGGGACACAATTCGGTTAAGAACACTTGCCCTGGGATATAAAACGAAACTCAGGCTACAAGTGGCTGCTCTGTGGTTACATAATACCTCGTGCCTAGGCATATGGCGCTTTAGAATGAATTGGCACTTCCAAATAAAGCACGGGTCGTCAATTGCGTTTCTCGTTAAATAGCAGCTGTTCCCGATGCAACTTTATTTTTTATCGTTTCACTCGCAGCATACAGTGCGTAACAGATGACCCACCTTTCTCTGATTCTGGTAGCGGACGACGCGACGGCGCCTTGTTTCCAGCAGCAAATGACACTCTGGGGCAGACAAACCCTCCCTCTTTACTCACGTTCGCATGCGACGTGTCTGTTAAAAAAATGTCAGCTCTCTCAGTACAAGCCTGCCGATGTCTCAATCTCACCAAATACAAAAACGGGGCCATTGGTACAATATTTCAAGGTACAAACACAAGCAGCACAGCACGGCGCCAAAGCGAACTTGCTGCACATAAAAACAAGCCTCTAAGCTGTCCGCCGAACTTTCCAAAGTAGGACAGCACCACGGCCGTTCTTGGGAGCATGCAATGCTTTCCAACAGCATTACGAGAAAGTTTTGTGACCAGTAGCGTATTGAAGGACTCGGTCACTACTCTAAATGTGCATGTATCACTACGAAGATTATGGAGCTAGCTAAATTTAGCAACTGCACGCAAACTAATGTGGTCAAGCATGCTAACAGAGGGCAGATCAAAAACGTGTGCTATCACATCATCAGGAGTTGGAATGAAATGGAACAGTACAAAATAATACTTACTGCATTTCTGCAAACTTGATGCTATGAACGAAGGCTAGTCAGGGTCTGCTGTTTGGCCCGCTTGCACACGAGACAAGATGTCCGCCCCAGATATTTTGCTTGACTACACGCCGTTGTTCCATATTCACGTTAAATCACAACGCAGGGACGGGCGCCACCGTTATTTCGTCATTCTCTGCGATGTATTGTACTCCTCCTCACTAGAATGAAAGGCGTGGTCAGACACGATGTTCATTCAAAATATTTCAGACTGTCACGTTTTTCCAATATTTAGCGTACATTATAATAACTCCATGGCTAGATCCCCATGTACGGCCAGAATGAAACACGACAACGTCGCATTCCGGTATACGACAATAAATAGAGGTGGCGGTAAAAGAAAAAAAAACGGTGCTCATTGCGTGTAAAGGTCTGTTTACACCATGCTTTGTAGCTTTTTACTTGCAATCGTGTCGTGATACCGAGGTTTCAGGCGAGTACCTTACTTACATCCAGTTTTTCAAGCAACGGTTATACTCCGTTCATCCTTAAGTTGAGACTAGAAGGTCCGCCTGCAACACGAGCTTTCTGCCCTTGCTAACACAAGTGCGAACGCGCAGGCACGAGCAACGAAAGCACTGCAAAAGCCTGCGAGCTCGCTCTGAATGCGGAGATTCTAGTCTCAGCTTAAGGGTGAATGGAGTATACATTTTTTGCACACGACGACAAGTTAGGTAAGTACGGGGTCCTGTGCCATGCTGGTGGTGGACTTCACAACGCGCGGATGCGCTTACCAAGGCGTAGGATGCCTCTAACTGCCTGGACATACACCATATTTTTATCGAAGGTACCCAGTTTTCTCTGATGTGAACTTTTAAAAACGAGCCGAGCTTACGATGATGACGTTTAGCCAGTACGTGCGGACTTTTTCAGCATTGGTGTGATTGCGCTACGAGTAAAAAGTTTCGATATGCCGCTAAGTTATAATTAAAAAATAATGTGTCGCAAAAAAAATGGAAAACGTTTACAACGCCCTGTAATGCCGAATTAGAGCGCAGCTCTTGAGAAGGAGGAGGGAAGGGTCCTGAGGGGTGGGTCAAGTGACCTCAGGTGGCGGGGGGTCACATGGACTTGGGGTATCACGTGACGTCGGAGTTCACGTGACCGGGTCACGTGACGATGCCGCTGCGGATACGGATGACGTCATGAGTGACGGCACTGATGGCGTCATCAGCGATGATGACGATGGCGATGCAGATGCCGGTGACGTCAACTGTGACGTCACTGATGACGTCAACAGTGATGATGACGATGACGATGCAGATGCCGGTGACGTCATCAGTAACGTCATTTATGACGTTATCAGTGATGATGAAGATGTGGATGCTGGTGACGTCATCAATGATGTCACTGATGACGTCATTAGTGGCGATGACCTCAACGTGGGTCACGTTACCTCGGGAGTGTCACCTGGGTACCCAACGTGACGCTCGTGAGGGTAACCCTAGTAACCCTTGTAAGGGTAACTCTCGTGAGCCTCGTGAGGGAAACTCTCATAACCCTTGTGACCTTCGTGAGAATAACCCTTTTGAGGGCAACTAACCCTCGTCGCCCTGGTGATCCTCGTGAGGGTAACCCTCTTGAAAGTAACCCTCGCAACCCTCACTAGGGTTACGAGGGTACCCGCGGTTACGCCGAAGAAGACGCCTACGGCGACGCCGCTCAAGCCAGGAACGGGCGCCTAATAGCGGCGCTCTAAAAAAAAAGTTGTATTGCGCGCCGCAAACATTAACGAGCTGCTCTAGGAGTCGCCTGTAGAAAAATTGTTGTGACTTTGCCAAGTGCGGTAAACAATACAAGGTCACCGTCGTAAATAAAACAACAGACAAGCGTCTCGCGCACGGCACAAACCGATGCCCCGGCAGCGGCGTCTCGGCGAGCTTGCATGCCTCCTCCTACACGGCGCGCTCACCTCCGGGAGACGGCCTTCATCTCCGGACACCGCACGGCGCCAGCCACCAGTGCTGGAACCCCACCCCCTTATACCCTCCCCCTCCCCCTCCTCCTCCCCCCTCTCCTCACGGATTAAGCGCGACGATGGGACGACTAGCTAGCGGGACGGTGAGGCGACGCTCTTGACGCCCGATTCCTTCCATTTGTATCTTCGCCCCCACTCACCCGCACTTTTCTCCCCTCACCCTACGCCAAGATTCGGTGACAAAGGCGCCTAGCGCGCGTGCACGGTTGAGTATTTCTTCCTCCCTCCCTCCCTCCTCCTCCTCCTCTCCTCTCCTCCCGTCCCTCCCTACCTTCCTCCCCCCCCCCCCCTAATTTCACTTCAAGGCTCACAACAACGCCACACGGTGGCCGCCGCCGACCGATCGCCGCCCCGCCGGACTCGCGGCGCGACACTCGCTACCTAATTGGAAAAACGTACAAGAAACATACCTGCCTCTTGTATAGTTCTGCAATGACACCAAATTAATTTCTTGTTATTTTGGATGCAGCTAGTTTGGTTTGGTGTTCTGCACAACTGGAGATACCGCTCCGTTACGCCACCGTGTCTGTCAATACCGGCAGCCAGTTTCCTTGCCGATATAATTCGGTGCGGCTGATATGATTTTGCGTCCTATGATGTAGGCGACCGCAATCTTTCCAACGAAACGCTTATATCACAGGACCACCTGTATAACCAAATCATACATGCAGAAAGACGACCGACATCTTCCATCAAAAACGTCCATCATTTACCACCGGTATCGCTACATATTCCACACATATCAAAACGCAACGCGTTTACATAATGCGAAAAGAAAGCGCAACCCATTCAAGTCGCTAGACCGAAGTGGATCGATTGGCGAGTGCGCATTCATTCACCTCATGTAAACGGAGGTCCCATCGCATTCTGGAACGGGAAGGATTGTGGGAGGCGCTCGCTGCGGGAACGAGTGAACAGCTGAGAACATGGCAGCGGCCAACCTCGGCGGCGGTGCAGAGAGCGGTCCCGAATTTTTTTTGCCGTGAACAAACGCGAGCTTTTTTTTGCGATCGTAAGTAAGCTGGAATATAGGGGAGCTCCTCGGTGGGGGCGGCCCCCGTTCAAGCCTTGCGAAGTACAACTTGCGCGTCCGAAGGGTTCCCAAAGGCTTCGGCGCAAGCACGAACGACACCGAGAGCTCCGAGGAAAGTAGAACACTGCATTGCCACGCAGAACGAGCAGCTCCGACCTCGGTGCCGTTCCTGGCTGCGCAGGAGCCTTTCGGACTCGGGGTCCGGTTGGTCCGGTCGCGATCGGCGAGGCGTGGCGTGGCAAAGCGCGGAGGCGTCCTCAAAGCGTGCGCACGCACGTCGCCTCTGGTCCAGAGTGACCCGGTGGCCCGGCCTAGAGCCCCAAACGCTTGGGTTTTGATGTTCCTTCCGTCTTGTAAACGCTTGGGTTTGGATGTTTCTTCCGTCTCGTAACTTCTTCAAAAGCACCGAAGACAACGGGCACGATCTTTACGTTCACTGAACGCGTCGAAAGGCCTCCACTTAGGATGCACCGGAAAACATGGTACGGCTGGTGCCGGAACTGCATAACTTCGAGCTTTGACACGGCGTGGCGCCACCTTCGTTGCTAAAGTTGAAGCCTGGGCGAGTTGGTATGACATACTTAAAGGGTTAAATCAGCGCAAAAGACGACGGACAGGGTTTGGGTGTCTTTCAGGCTGATTTTCTTCTTTTTGTTCTCAATTGTGTGCATATATTGCACCGTTGAGTTGTATAAAAATTTAGTTGCGAGTCAGGGCTCTGTCTGTGTTCGTATTTACCCTGTCCGTCGTCTTTTGAGCTGTTTTAACCTTTTAAGTAGGCCACCTTTGTGTAGGTCTTGGCGCACATTGGTGTAAACGGTGCCGCGTCGGCTTCGTTCAAAGAACGAGTGGAGTCGATGCGCTGAAGCCGCTTTCATGTAAACGAGGCTACAGACCGACGTTGAGTTCACACAAATTCCTCGATCAACTCTTCACGGCGACCTCTTGGGTGACTAGTCTCAAATGATGTGCACCACAAGCTTTCGCCGGTCGCACCAGCTGTACCGCATAGCAATACCAACGTGCACGGAAACAAACCGATCGTGACATCAAGCCGCGGATACCGCATCGCCGGTCGACAGCGGCAAACGGCCCGTTGCTCGTATCGTGAGCCGTGACTTATACTCGGCGATTTCAACTTTTTTTTCATGGCTCCGAGTCTCATAGTCGACACCAGTCGCAAACCCACCAGTCCGCAACCGTAGCCGGCGTCGTAGAAGAGCGAAACGAAACGTAAAGCTTCCGCCGAGTGGCTTCCGCTGCCGCAGCTTTTCTAACTTCCCGGCTTCCACAGTTCCGGTCGTCGTGGAAAAGGCGCGAAGATGTAGCGGTGTGGGGGTCGTTGGCCCGTACTACGTTTTACGGGACAGATGTTTTCGTTTCTATTGCGTCTCTGGTTCTAAACTCAACGGCGCCTCTCAAAGTTCAAGCAGGCGTGGTCAGCCTGGGTCACCGGAGCGCGGCCTTCTCGCCTCGTCCGATCGCCGACCGCCGGCGACTTCCGAGTTCGGCCGTCAGGCCTAGGATCCCAAGGAGTTTCTCTCCGTGAAGCGGTAAGAGAATCTCGTTTCGTTTTCGTTCTACTTTTAAATTATGTTAGGTGCGCTTCAGTGTAAAGATATGTGTGCAGTGGCGTCACAAGGGGGAGGGGGGCGCATGGGGGGGGGGGGGGGGGGGCGGACCGCCCCGGGTGGACGGCTTAGGGGGGTGTCGCGGCGGGTCACGGGAGCGAGGGGGGGGGGGGGTGGACGGGTGAAGTCGCGGCGGGCCACGCGGAGGCGGGGAGGGGGGATTCGCGGTGTGTCAAGGGTCACGGGAGAGCGGAGGGGGGGGGGGGGGTGCCGTTAACCCTCGTGACGCCACTGTATGTGTGCCAAATGTCCGTGACAATTTTGAGCTAGAGTAAATGTGCTTAATCACGGTTTTTCTTTAACTGAAAATGTAATTCGGGCCGGTGAACGAGGAGCCGCGGTTGAAAACGATGTAGTACGATGTTAACTTCTACTTCGGTGGCTTAAAAGAAAAAGAAGAAACTGGGTATGGTTGGACACGAGACTGGTCCCAATGCAATGATACGCACTTAAAGCGCCTGTCTGAACGGCATGTAAGCGATATAGCGATCAACGAGACGAGCGACGGCGAGAAGCTACGAGCGCCGGCGACGAGAGACGAATATTTCTCACTGTCGCTGCTTGCGTCGCTCGGTTTTTTGGTTTCTAGAAAACGTCGCTGATCGCCTTGGTCGTTTGCACCAATCGCTTTCATAAGGTGTGTCTCGTCGCGCGGCTGACTGAGCGACAGCAAGTCATCGTTGTTGTCACTTGTCTTGTCGCTCGCCAAACGCTTACATGAAGTACACCGCCCTACACTTCTCTGCACCGGTGCAGGAGGTGCATGTAAATTAAACGAAGCTTTTATACACCGCGAGCGTTCTCTTCATCAACTCGTACTAGCGATTATTTTCACCCTGTCAATTACATTTACGCAAAAAAGGGGGCTGCTGGTTCATCTTATTAACCAACCATTTGTGTTTAATTAAAGCACATCACTGGCCTAAAAAAATACTGCTATCCTAGAGTTTACGCTATAGGAATGTATCGCTTCAGATAAATTTGTTAATTTTCACTTTTACCCCCTGCCCCGCCAGATACATCATCTGGCCTAAAGCAGTGTTCTCAATCTCCTTCCAAGACCTGATGCGGGTCGTCATTCAATCCAGGAGTCGGCAGCATCTCATGGGCGTGTTTCTGATGCTTCTTATGCTGGACGGTGCTACTGAAGGAAAAGTGGACATGCTTAGGAAAGGCAAGTGAGGCAACTACGGCCGCCGTAAGTATACATATTGCTTTTATCTTTGCTTGAATCCACTTCAAAGAAAAACACAGTTCGCATGTGTCCATCTCTCAATGCTTCTATACACCTTTCCAAAAAACACTCGAACCTAGGGCCTACAAACCGTTTTCGAGCCCAGTCACTGAGTTTGAGGCTAGACTCTCACCGGCGTCCCTCCTAACCCTAACCGAGTGGACTGTGAATTCAATGGGCGCAGCCTGCGTAGGCGCAGTTTCAAACGCTGCTGTAAACTACTTCCGTTGGGTACGTGCCCACAGAACGAATGCGACTGGAATGTTATTTTTTTTTTCTTTCGATAAGCTTTGACGGAGCAGCGGTATTCGCCGCATGTGAAACGACAAAGCACTTTGCTGTCAGAAATAAATTGCAACAGAAGAATGCCGGAGGCACGCATTTTTCATGCTCACAAATAACGTGTTTACCGATGGACAGGACACAGACATACAATTGAATAACTGGTAACATTCGAATAATATATCGTACGTACCACATGATGCAGCGTTATCCGAAAAGAATTTATTTGAGAAAGATCTCAAAGAACACACTCACAGACGACGATAGTCGCATCTTGACGATCCAACGGAATCCGAGTTTACTTCATTTTGCGGCACGTTTTGGGGAGAGCTTCTTTTTTTTCACAACCGCACCAAGGCAAAGAAACAAACACGACTGACCCGATTCTCACCCCAACCCGGACAACTATTTTTGGAGATGACAGAATATTCTACGCGGATTATCACTGGGAGGGGGGAGAACAATGTTCGCAAAATCGCGTCGAGGGTCGTACGACGTCCTAAGCCTCCTTCGTTTCCCTTGAATGTCGAGCAGAAAAGCTTGAATGGCAGGCACTTCCCAGCCTTATTTCTCACAATGGAAGATAACACAAAAAGGGTACGCAGCACTCATAAAAACAATTAAGTAGAAATTTTCGAGAGGGGCGAGAAAACGTCGAATAAAAAACCGCAAAAACGTAGGTAGAGAACCGCACTGAGCGGCTCTTCACAGTTCCAGAGAGTGGCAGAAAATGTCTAGCTGATAGAGGGCGCGAGAGTCGCACCAGCCGCATCAGCATCAGCAACCTGGCGGCGGTCTAGGAGCGTTTTTTAGAAAGGTGTATAGTCGACGTGTTATTATTCTGGAGTGCTCCAACTCCGTCAGCGCTAGTTTCTCTTGATCATATGGAAATGGGATGCAACACTAAACCACATGCTCTTGCAGCAGTGCTGTGCTGAAGCACTCTGGTATAGCTACTTTTGAGACTGTTTTACCAAAAGCTCAGCCGAAACAAACTTGCCACCTTATAGGTAGTGCAAAAGAACCTCGTGTGCCTAACCTGGAGAAGGGCATTTCTTTTTTTCATAGGCCAATTTTTTTCCTTAAACCAAAACCTTCAGCCTCCTTGAAATGTAACATCATGTGACACACGCAAGAACAGTACACCCCTCAATGGTGGCGAGCCTTTGATTTTCGCGGCCTTTAATTTTGCGAAATTCAGTGCCCGCGATTACGTCCTTTGTGACCGATTCCAGAAGAAATAGGGGCCGCGAAGATAAGGGGGTTTTACTGTACATCGGAGGAAAGAGGAAGTCACATTTGTTTGTATGCAAGAGAAAAACCAACAACAACAACGATCATGGTGTCGACAATTTGTGAGCCTATCTGCGTCTATTGAATGATAACAATTTCATTTTAGTTCGTCAAACATTGTTGCCTGCAAGTTGTGGGATGTCGTCTTCAACACGAGTGGTGGTTTCCCTCTGAAGTAGACAGCATGGACATGTGCCGCAGCACAAAATAGTTCATTTGTAGGTGGTACCGCAGTTTGAAGAATGGTTCGCACAATATGGGGGAATCACAATGAAACGGTCTACCTCGGGCGTAGGCAAGATTTGCTCATATTAAAACATTTTGGCTAAACATCGGGAATTTTCGACGAATGTACCCGCATGGTTGGAAGGGCCAGACAAGCCTTGGGGACGCTTCATTTTCTAGCCTCTCGCTCCTGAACCCACTCACGCACCATATGTGTAGCTGTTCCAAAAGGCGGGAGCACTTATTTGGAAAATGGTGAATGGCACTATTGTTATCTTTAACAGAATTCTGTATTAGGGTCAAAGGTGGTCTGCATATTCGCAATACTTTTTCCAACTTAAAAGTATATCATTTAAAAAAAAAATATGTAGTAAAGCCGATGACAAAAAAAAGAATGGCTGGGCCTCCTCCAGCACGTGCTTGTGCTTTTGATTTCGCTTTAGACAGGTATGCTCGCTCCAGGCTCATGAGGAGCTGAAACGTCGTCGAAGGTAGCAGACGTGCTGGTGGTGGAACAACGGAGAATTATCCCTGCCTCTCTCATGCTGTCAGTGAGCGTGTACTTCTATACTCTAACTTAGCTTAACCTGCACATAGCTGAGAAGAATAGCCTTGGATAAGTGCCCTTACTGCATATGCATTTGTACAGCTGAGGCACTTTCTGAATCAAGAACATTGTGTATCTTACCTTCAAAAACACATCATTTTAGGGGTACAAAAGGAATTCTAAGGCATAATTTTGTTTGTATTTCCTATTACGCATCAACTCCTTTAAATTAATGCGCAGTCGACCCAGCATGTTGAAAAATGCAATGCCTGCCAGGTGATTGTTTTGCATTTAGTTAATATGTCAGTATTCAGTTACATATCCCAACTCATTAGTCGTTAATAGGCAGTCTCTCTGTAGGTCAGTCATGTTTGGCATTCAAAACAATGCTTGTCAAACAACGGCTCTGTCGAGGACATGTACTCAGCTCGAACAATCGCTGGGCACAAGCTGGTCGTGTGGCTACAGGCAGCAAACATCCGGTCTGGAATGTCCTACCTCGCAATGTAGCTGAAAAATAAGTCAGGGCCCCACTCACAAATGACTATACTTTGCATCTCTTTAAGCTGGACCACTTTCGACACTACACGCCATTGCAGCCAAAACAGCATGACACATGATTATAAGCTCGACGTACCTTGGCATGCAACTAGGAGGTCACATGGCTTGCTTTGTGCGCTGAGTTTGCAAGGATGGCTTGAAGCTTCTGCCTTTGTTAACCTTAAGCTGAGATAGTTTGGAATAATGCTTTCGATGTTTAGTGTTGCCCGGCAGAGTAAACAAATAGGTGAAATAGTGCTGCATTGAAAAATATGTGAATTCATAACTGTATCCCCTTATGAATGCATACTGGCTGTTAAACTCACCGTTCTGCAGAGAAATGAAATGCACATCGCTTCCAATTGCAGCTGCTTCTGGAACTTTATGATGTGAAGCACCTTATGGCTGCAAGCTCTGGTCGATCTTGTTCTGTGGTCTGCACAGCCCCACTGCAGGGAGTCACTCCGAGAGCCTCACCAGAGTTTCCTGCCCGTGGTCGTTCTAAATTTTTCGCTGTAAATATGCATCCTTCCGGTCTTTCCTTTAATTGTACTCATGCGTTTTCTTTTCATTGCCGCCGATTTGCTTCAAAATTGGTTAAGCACACAAATGAACGCTGTATAACTGTACCCCACACATTTTGTTCAAGGTAGCTTTTCTTTGCTAAAGTTAAATTTTTTACGAAGGTTAGTCTTTCTTTTGTTTTTATGTACAATTTTTTTTTTTTTAGTTTTTATGGGCAATACTGAAACGTTATACCAGGGGCAAGGGCAAGTTCACTGCTCGAACTTTTTCTGAACTGATTGCAAGAAATTCTGTTAATGTCGTGAAACCTCCTTCCAGCGCTTGCTTTGCAGCATAAAAAAAATTATACATAGGACATAATCTGTTGTTTAGAGTGCTTGCTCATTCTCCAGGTCTGCCTGCCATAGATGTCGTGCTACTGGAGAGCAGCCGAATTCGATTGTTAGCTTCGCCATTGCTTTTTTAGCCGTTGTTTTAATAGTGGTTGTAAATTTAGAGATTTTCCTTAAAACTAAGTCATCAAGAATATTTAGTTTGATTAGTTAGCTGAAAATAATGATTTAGTACCTTTAACCAGTAACATAGATACTGTGTGTCGCTGTTAGTGTCAAGTCGAGATCCACGCTTTTTAGGCATTTTGGTCAGATTAGTACCCATTTCTATTTGTTAGCCTCCTGGTGCGTCAACTAAACTTTTTCTATTCAAGCACCTGATCTCTGCTGTTGCACTCTACCTTCTTCTTCAGTGGGTGTATGAACTGGAGTTGTCTCCCCAGTCGAGACTCATTCCTGTTAGAAAATCTCGCTGATGGAAAGATGTAGGAAAAACCTCATACAAGCGTAACCGTAATATGGGACATCCTATACCAGCGAAAAGGCGGCTCCAGTTTAGTGGATTAGGGCGGAATGATACAGGCGGGCGCAATCATACGAGCGTGTCGTATTATGGGAGATCCTATACCAGTGCAGTGGATTATGTCGGAACCATGAAGGCGGACGGAAGCATACGTGCACAACGTAACATGGGACATCCTGTACCAGCGAAAAGGTGATACCCGCATGGTGGAGCCATATGCCTCCAGCATGTTGGTATTGCCTTTTTCCTGTTGTACAGGGCGTTTTTTTTTAAGCTTCACATATTTGTTTAGAAAGGTCGTGTAAGGTAAATTAATGCGGTTTGTGCAGGCGAGATATACGGCGAGGCGTACGTATTAGAGGTACCCAGTCGTAACGATCAGTCAGATATTTATATACAATTTGTTAAATAACTTTTTGATTAGTGAAAATAAAAATATGGTTTCAATTAGAAACTTGCTGAGTCATTGAAAACCACCTAATCAACTCTTCCCTTTATGAGGCGCGAAAAATATACTTAAAACAAGTGTGTTATTAGTGTACTATCTGATTTGTGATGACCTCGAGAAGTGTCTCCTAAAAAATGAATGTGCAATTACATATAGTTTTTATAAAAAAAGTGGGACATATATGTCCCACCGCCTGCCGAACCAACAACGGGAAGTGGGACGCCCGTGTCCCACGGGCATGTTCAAGGCCGACTCAAACGAACAACTGCAAAAAATATTTTTGTTTATTACCTCAACTCCATTAAATTGTGAAAAACACTCGGCAAACAGTTCAGCTATAATTGTTCTGGGAATGTTGCATGGCAAACACCGCCTAGTCTTGAGGGAGCCCCTTCCGCGCTCTCCTATGTAAATGCCTTTGCGGCGTTCACTGTTCGGAGTGAAAAGGTGCGAAGCACTCGACGCAGAGTGGTACAGCGCATGATTTGCAGATGTACTGGGTCCTGGATTCTTTGATCCTGGTGGAGCACCATCTACACCTTCGCCTTTTGCTAATTTTTTGTGCATGATGACCACTCCCTTGAAAGCGAAGCTCACTGGGCACTCCAACCATTGCTTGTCCACTTCGCTTGCCTCTTTCCTTGTGCATGAAAGCCGCTACAGTGCGTTTCTCCCTGAATGTTTGACGGGAGATGAGCTGGCGTCCCAACATTAGTCGAAACTGCATGTAGTCGACTTCCTTCAGTGACTTGTACTGAATAAATGCGTTAACAGCAGCAGCGTCAAGCAGGTAGTAAAAAATTCGACACCACCACTTTTTTGACTTGCGGTCTGCTGGATAAGTGTTCCTCTTATGATCAAAGCGGTCAACACCCCCTTGTTATAGTCTGAAAGCACCTTCGGACAGGACACACCAACTTTGGCATCACTGGCAAGCTTCCGCGTGACATCTACGATTTCTTGTGCGTCATGGTAGTTGGACATCACGTGTACATTCTTGCTGTCGCGCCACTGTGTGGCTGTGACACATCCTTTGGACCACCACAGGTGCTGGCCTTTCTGAAGCTTGCACTCCTTGTTTAGCTCGATTGGTAAGTCCTTGCGTGTCGGTCTGAATGTGCCTGCAGCTAGCACTCTCTGCTCCCTGAGCTTCTCCATCAACTTTGTAGATGTAAAGTAGTTGTCAATAAACAACTGACTGTTCTCTTCTATGCAATGTGAAAGAGATAAAACGACGTGTTCGCCCAAGGAGAGATCGGGGGGTCGCTCGGCATCCTTTCCCTCGTATATCTGGAACTCTAGGAGGTAGCCAGTCTCGGAGTCAGCCCTACACCAAACTTTATAGCCTCGTTTGATCGGTTTCATTGGCATGTACTGTTTTAGTGAAGACCGTCCTTTGAACGGTATCATACTCTCGTCGATGGACTGATGCGTTGACGGCGCATATTCTCTCAGGAACCTTTCGCTCAAGGCGGTGACGAGGGGCCTCACTTTTGAGAGTTTATCAAAGCCGTCTTCTCCGCGCTTCTCATTGTTATTGAGATGAAGGCTGTTCATAATCGCCTGAAATCGTTTGAAAGTCATGACGTTTGAGATCTCGGAAACGTTGAAGAACTTGTCTGTGCTCCAGTACAAGTACGCGTGATGCACTGGGTGCACACTCATCAGAAAAAGCATGCCCAAATACGCTTTGAGCTCATCTGTAGTGAGGTTTTTCCACCCCGCTCGGCGTTTCTGATGCGCATAACGATTCGTCTCTAGCACGATTGTGTCAAGAACTTGTTCATCAAAATACAATCCAAATGCGTCAGCGACACCTGATGCCTCGGTAAGCTTTTCGGAGTACCGAGGATCTAGATCTGGTGGGTCCTTCACAATCTCGGTCGGTAAGTCTGTACACCAAGAAGAGCCGGTTGCATCCACTTCATCTTCCTCGTGTTGTGCCTCGGCAAAGCTGTCGACCTCCAATGTGCGTCGTCGCCGTTTCTTGGGCTTCTTCCTTTCATAGGTTTTTCTTTTCTTCGATGTAGCACCTGTAGACGGCCCTGCTGCATCTTCGTCCCCTTCCGCTACGGTGTTTTCGACAGGAGCTAGCTCAGGAATGACGTCTTCGTCACTGGATGAATCGCCATCCGCATCGCTTTCAGTCGGATCGTCTGGGAGACTGAAGAAGAGTTCTACCGCCTCTTCGGACGTCAGCAACTTCCTCCCTAAGATTAAAAAAAAACTATGCGAGTCAGTCAAAGGCGAGGAGCAAGGCTCATATAAAATAGCTGCGTAGGGTTAGCGGGAGCATGGGGTGGAGATCTCGAGTTTTACGTTGCACAAGTTTTCTCGGATATTTCGCAGTCAACAACACTATAACCCGAGATGTACAACAAACGTGTGTCACTTTACAAGAAATAACAATGCCAAACTCACCCGACATCCCAAATTCAAGGGAGGACCACGTTGAATCAGGCTGTCCAAAGCGACCGCTGAACGCGCCAAGACTACGGCCTTGTTTGTACGGATGTGGAGCCACCTACCGTTTAGATGTTAAAACAACTGTGCTGAGAGGTTGCTGATGCTCCTACCAGGTGGCGCGACAAGAAAATGTGGGCCAGTAGCAGTCCCACGAACCCTGAGTGGGGCTGTTTCAGAAATCAGAAAAGTGGGACGTATGCGTCCCACTGTCTCATAAAGGGTTAAAAGGATATAATGGAGGGGTAGCATTTTGCGCGTTTTGTAAAAACGGTTTATTTGGACGAGTTTCTATGTTTCAGTTTCTTATCAGAGCTCATCTCTGCGCCCACGGTCCTGTTCCCCAGAGGCTTAGACGCGAAACGCACGTGCGCCTTGCTTCCCTCCATCCTACGACGGAGGCGAGGGGGCGGCTTCGCACTGCGGCCACCGGGCAGCAGGACCGCAGGCGCAAAGATGCGCTCTGGTAACAAACCGAAGTCTGGAAACGCGTCCAAATTGACCATTTTTTAGAACGCCGTAAAATGATGCTCTCGTCTTATATATTCGCAAAGAACGTTGATTTAGTGCGTTTTGATGATGCTTAGCAAGTTTGTAATTGGAACCATGGGTCTATTTTCACTGATTAAAGATTTCAGGAACATACTATGCCTAAAGAGAAGCTGAAGCGGTTTTGTAGTTGAGACAACACCTTTAATTCTTCTTCATTTGACCTCGAAAATCTCAAATATCAAATTATTAGGTAATTTGGTAAATCGAGGCTGCGTGGAATCATTTTTAAAGCGCTGTGAAGCACTTCCCTGTAGAGCGACGTTACAAAAGCAGCTTTCGAAATCTTTGCTCACGCATCTTCAGCGCCTATCAAAGCTATGCACGCACATGCTATTTTATAAGAGGGCAGAAAAATGTGTCACGACTGGTGGAAGTGCGGGAGAATGTACCTAGAAAACTTGCCATTGGACGCGCGGCCCTTAAGCGACACTCGCTTGGCGGCCGAAAGGTCTTCTTACGATCTCACTATTGGTAGGCTGTTTTTTGTGTTTTCTCACGTTTAGTTATATTTTTGTGGAAAACGAACGGGATATTCAGATTCGCCGGAAAAAACTACGCTAGAATGAACCTCAATCTAGTTTTCTGAGAGAAGTATGGTACATCTCTGTAATAAGCCGACTGATCATTACAAATTAGCCTTTTATACTATGCCGGTATGGCCATATAACTCACGTGCAAAGACCACGTAGAGGTAGCTTTTACTTTTTTTTTTTAAATTTCTAAAAACATACAAAAAACACCCTGTAGAATGTCCCCTAATACGATAGGATTGTATGGCTCCTTCCCTGCTGGCATCGTTCAAAAAAGACTTGTGGACATCCTGCGTTTCATTGGAATGCTGGATGTCAGCGAGCGTCTACATCAGTGAGTGGTTTTAAATAAAGCATGATGTTAGCACACCTGTAAGCTCTTATCCGAGATCCTCCAGGAGCACTAAGAGCAGAGGCGAAATGTAGTGACCTGATAAATTTGGTTCCAGGTATTTATTTTTAGAAGAATTGCATGCAGCAAAGCTTAACTTTTCTCAAAAGAAGATAATTAAAAATTCAATACTGAACAATGGTGTCCCTTGAGTGTCAGACCAAACTCTCACTCTTGCCACTCAGGAGTTTCTAACTTGTGCGTAGAGGTTCAGCGATTCCCAGATTTGTGCTGCAAGCGCACCTGCAATATAAAAGTTGAATAAACATGAGATGAAATATAAGACGATAACAATTCTCTGTAATGTGAACTTAGAGCGCAGATCTCGAAGAGGAGGATGGGAGGGTATGCCCCTCCTCCCCCTCCCCTCCTCCTCTCCTGCTCCCTCCCATTTCGCGGAAAATTTCCCTGAATTTAGCGGGAAAATTTCCACACAAAATTTAGCGGGTTAAGTTTCCCACTAAATTTAGCGCGGAAATTAATTTCACATGACCTCAACACACATGCAGTTTTCCTGCTAGAAGTAGCAGCGAAAATGACGCGCATGACCGTGTCACGTCATACAAAAAAAAATTCAATTTCTCAGCTAGACTTAGCGAAAACATTAACGTCACATGACTGCCACATTAATTCAATTTCCTGCCAAGTTTAGTTGGGCGGTTGCGCCGACAGCGACGACACGAAACGCGGAAACGGGTGCTAAGAGCTGCGCTAAAAACTAAATGCATCAGGTGAAATAAAGTGAACATTAGAGATAAGAAAAAGAAAAGAGAATCTAAGATACCGTTCTCAGATCCTTCCTTTTGTCCGTTCTCAAATATTGTGATTTCAAGAAATGTTTATCTCTTTATTATTACCCAGAGAAACCCTCCCAGTTTCTGCATGAATGCAATAAATCAATGCAGACTAGACCTTGTAAAATATAATGCGCATGAAAATGAATGTTTGCCACAGAGTCATGTAGGAGTCAGTGGCTCAGATCTCTAAATACATTTGTGTTGAGGAACATTCATGAATAAAACTTCTGGGCTTCGAATTCGACAGTTTGTAATTCCATAAAGAACACTGTATGGTACCGATTTTTTTTGTGACACATCAGAAGCGGCACAGCACTGTCATCCTTGCATACCTAACAAGTATTTGTATTTTTTTTAAGCATGGCATGTGCTATTCTAATGCCCATACAGCCTCCTTTAACAAAATTTTATTTGTAGAACTTTTATTGGTTCTTTCTTATTTAAGTCGCACGACAGATACCTTGAATTCTCACTCGGCATCAGCAGTTTTATATATTGATGTAATAGTGAAAGACAAGATGTATGGACTGGAGTACGGCTCAACAAGCACAGATGTTGAGAAAAGTATTGAAGAAAACTCAAACGTCCAAATAAAAATAAAGTGGAATGTGGATACAAATATGGATATGGTCATGAATACAGTTAGCAGATTCAATATGAAGAATGTGTGTTAGACGTACACTCAAAGAAACCTGTTGCATCTATATTCTTGCAAATTACTTCACAGAACCCAGCGCTGCGCTCTCGGGTGCGAGTTCGCTGAACGAGTCTACTGAAAATGAGTGTAGACGGAAAAAGCAGTTTGATCTGCGACAATGAGCATTACATAAGCAAGTGACATGTCATTATTACTGTTACAGTGCCGAATGTTTCAAACTGCCAGTCGCATCATTCTGTGAGTTCCATCTGTATGTTACAGTGTTTGGCTCTCTCGAATGCTTTGCGAGAAAAATGATGAACTGGAAATGTCTAGCGTAGTTCTAGAAAAACTACTTCCAGAATCCTCTCTCAGCATCATAAAGAATATAAGAAGTTTCTAGAGATAAGGTTAGTGCAGGAGTTGAATAAACTAAATACCTAGTTTTGCGAAACCATCTTGGCGTAGTAAACGTATAAACTTCTCCTAGGTAGAGCTAGACGTTCCGGATGAGTGTGCCCATTGCATACCATAAAAATTTAATTTTCGACCTACAATATTGCCGCGCGCTGTGACGGGAAATCAACGTTCGGTCGCGGAGCTCTAGAACGTTCTCGTTTGTTCTTATTCCGGACGTAACTTTCGTCCTTTATTCCTGCTTTCTTGTTCTAAAACGTGCGTGTTCATTCTCGCCCCGAGCGCGCCACGCTCGAACCTTCACCGAATCTTCGAGATAGTGACTCACTCTTGACAAGAGGAGGCCACGACCCTGTCGAGTCAGTTTTCGCCCCAGCGTTCGACTCTGCTCTTTCGCCGACTTCGACGCCCGCGACGCCCTGTTATTACCTTTGTACCCCTTTTATTTTTGGCACAAGATCGCCACATTAAATGTTTATTTCTTCCTGTTAATTTATTGTTCCTTTGGTCACCACGCATGGCATTTCGGTGGAGGTGCGGAGTAGGCAGGGTTAGGTTGATTGTGAAACTGCGAAGGTGGCGTTGTCTTGGGTGGCCACGAAGAGAGGTCTTCGGCGTGACCCACGGTGGTGCCTCTCGGAAGGTGCTGGGCCTCCTGTCGGAAGTTCGTTACGAGTGCGGCAGTGTGTCCGTCTCGGAGCTCCGTGACGCCTCTTGCGATGCCGATCCATCTTCCTAGAAGCAACTGGAGGCTTCCTTCGAGCAAAACGTCGGCGCAGAAAGTCTCATCGACCCAGACGGGTACGAAAACACTTGACCGCGGCGGTAGGTTCATGTGGTTTGCGAGGACTCGTACCGCCGATGACGTCGCTTTGGGGTCCTCCTGTGGTGGAGCAGGTTTTCGAAGCGTCAGCCGGTTTTCTCCGAGGTCGATGACGGCGCCATACTCGCAGAGAAAGTCCATTCCGAGGATAACGTACCTCGAACAGTCTTGCAGAACGACGAACTTGACGGGGCATGTCTCACCGTGGATCTCGACGCGAGCTGTGCATCTCCCAACCGGCGTAATGAGGTGCCCCCCGGCAGTTCGTATTCAAGGTCCCTCCCACTTCTGACACCAGGATAATGCCGCGCCTAGTTTCCCCGGCGAGGAGCAAGGGGTGACAGGCTTTCATGTCGGGGTCGGGGCATCGGCGAAGCCGGACGTCGTGGCGATGGCTACCGCAACTCTCGGCGGGAGGCAGGCTCGGGGGACTGAGGTCGTCGAAGGTGCTCGTGGATCTCCCGAGGGCGTTCACCGTAACGGGGACGTGTGTCATTCGGGTGGAACCCCGCAGCCCGAGTCGCCGGTATTGGCATTGGCGGTAGGTGTGGTTCGGTTCCTCGCAGTGGAAACACAAAGGACGTCGGTCGGGTGTTCGCCACACCTCTGTCTTCCGAGGTGCGCGGGGCTCCTGGCCGGAGTACTGGACCTGGTCGTCGCGGTGGCGGTCGTGCTGCGGCGCAGGAGGCCGACGTCGGGGCGGAGCGACATAGGCTCGAGGAGGAGGCGGTGGCCGTCGGGCCACTGTAGCGTGGGTCAGGGTGGGCTCCTCGGGTGCTGCTACGGTGACAGGAGTCTCCACCTGGAAGACTCGGTGGACCTCCTCTCGGATGACTTCGGCGAGTGAGAGAGAAGACGGGCGATCTGCAGCAGGTAGGATCTTGCGGAGCTCTTCCTTGACGATATCCCGGACGATCTCCTGGAGGTTGTCGACCCCGTTGGTATTCGGGTCCAGTAGGGAAGCTGCGACGGTTGGAGCAGTAGGCGTGCCGGCGAGTCCGTGGTAGTGGTACAGACTCAAACAACTCTGAATAAGTGGAACACTTGGCATTAAAGATTGGTCTCACCATGACTGTCTGCCAACATCCACATAACAATTTCCATCAACCTATCTAGTTCAAGAAAATATTTGGTGCGAGCTGTTTAAAACACCATAACACATTTGAACACTAATAGAAAGCCTGTAGTGGGCCACAACTTAAGCAGTTTTTACATCATTATGAAGGGCAATAACACATATGTGAACCTTAAAACTAGGCCTGCACTCAATTGCCTTCTTAAGTTGAACGCGCTATGCTCGGTTCAATATATTACCTTTGCAGGGCTGACAATGTGGAAGTTCCCATTTTTTATATTTCACATTTCCCGACTGCTGGGTAGGGTAAGTACATAAGACTGATGACACCAACGTAACACAATGATTATTTTGAGAATTTTTTTGGGTATAGCACTAGCAAAGCCGTCTGCGGGAAGTTATTTCTGTGACTCCGTCGAACCTACATCCGCGGGCTTTAAGTTCACATGTGAATCATGTCTGCAGACTTCTTTTTGTAATCGAAACTCCATCCAACCCAAGATTTGAATGTTTTTTTTTTTGCATTTTAGGCTTAGTAGTGCTTTTGCTGTTTCACTTAAAGAATAGGTAAGAATGCTTATTTCGAGTAGCATACCTAACAACTGGTGGCAGGAGGACTCCCTTGTCGTGATGTTAATTGAAAGTCACAGATAGGTAGATACTGTGATGCTCTTGTTGCTGGGATTACCTCCCGCCATGGTCCTAGCCGGACCATAGAAGAAGATTGAGTCTAAGCTTGTGGCCACTAGGATCTCCAGATCTTGAGGCACCCAAGTAGCTGAAAATAAAAACAAATCAAATCAAATACTTGACAGAGTTACATTACAATGGCTAGCATATTCTTTTGTGATCAGCACAAATATCCTTTAGTTTTCATACTTTGTACTTGTACCTATTTAAAAACTGCTCCTTCACTGCCACAGTCATAGTCACACCTCAGAACAAGACCACACAGGTATTGAAAGGATGGATACCGAATTAAGGCGAATGATCAAATGCATTCATTTATCCCTCTTCCGCCTCAACCTGAGAAATGTCTATCAAATATTCACATTTAACTCTAAAGGCCATAATAAAACGACTACTGCAATACAGAGCCGGATAGTGGGAGAGTTTAACGAGTGGGTGTGGTGACGAAGGTGCCGGAGAGGAGGAAAGGGAGGAGAGCACCGAAGGAGGGAGAGAAAACGCAGCAAAGATTAGACGACCGCCATCTTGACGCAACGCTCTTAGCGCGGAGCGCTGTTGAGGCTACACGTCGTCTGCTACTGGGTTATTTCATTTTTGCATGAATAAAAGTTTGTGTTTAAACATGAAGAAACTTCTTTCTTTAGGTTTTTAAGCCCCCGGAGAATAACACAATATCATTTTATTGCCAGAGCCTGCCAAATAAAGAGAAAGGGCAGGTGTCTGGATAGAAATAGCTTAGTTGGCGTACCAAGAGGGCTAACAAAAAAAATGGTATTACTCTCCGCAAAATGCCTAAAAAGCGTGGATCTCGACTATCCACTAACAGCGGCACACAGTATCTATTTTACTGACTAAAGAGTACTAAATCATTATTTTCAGCTAACTAGTCAAACTAAATATTTTTCCCGACTTGCTTTTTAGGAAAAGTTATAAATTTACAAGAACCATTAAGACAACGGCTAAGAAAAAAGCAATGGCAAAACCAAAAATCAAATTCGCCTTCTCTCCATTAGCAAGACATCTATAGAAGGCAGACCTGAAGAATGACCAAGCAGTCTAAAAAGACAGAGTATGTCCTATGTATAATTTGTTTTCATGCTGCAAAGTAAATGGTGGAAAGAGGTTTCACGATATTAACAAATTTTCTTGCAATTAGTTGAGAACAAGTTAGAGCAGTGAACTTGTCCTCGCCCCTGGCATAACGTTTTAGTGTGGCCCATAGAAACTCAAATGAATTGTTAAATAAAAACAAAAAAGACCAACCTTCCTTAAAAAAGTCTGTAACTTTGGCAAAGAATAGTTATCTTGAACAAAATATGTGGGATACAGTTGTACAGCGTCCATTTGTGTGATTAACCAATTTTGAGGCAAATCTGCTACAATAAAAAGAAAACGTCCAAGTACAATTAAGGGAAAGACAGAAAGGATTCATACCTAGAACAAAAAAATTTAGAATGACCACGGCCAGGAAACTCTGGTGAGGCTCTCGGAGTGACTCCCTGCAATGGGCCTGCGCAGACCAGAGAACAAGATCGGTCAGAGCTTGCAGCCATAAGGTGCTTTATACCATGAAGTTCCAGAAGTAGCTACAATTGGAAGCAAAGTGCATTTCATTTCTCAGCAGAATGGTGAGTTTAATAGCTAGTATGCATTCATAAAGTGATACAGTGATGAATGCATATTTTTCATTGCAGCACTATATCACCAAATTGTTAACCGTGCCGAGCAACACTAAAAACCGAGAGCATTATTTCAAACTATTTTAGTTTAAAGTTAACCACGGCGGAAGCTGCAAGCCATGTGACCTTCTAGTTGGATGCCATGGTACGTCGAGCTTATAATCATGTGTCACACTGTTTTTGCTGCAATGGCTTGTAGTGTCAAAAGTGGTGCAGCTTAAAGAGATGCAAAGTATAGACGTTTGTGAGTGGGGCTCTGACCTAGTCTTCGGGTACATTGCGAGGTAGCACGTTCCAACCGGGATGTTTGCTGCCTGTAACCACACGATCAGCTTGTGCACAGCGATTGTTCGAGCCGAGTACACGTCCTCGACAGTGCCGTTATTTGACATGCAGTTTTATGAATGTTAAACATGACTGACTTACGGAGAGACAACATCTCAACGACTAATGACTTGGGATATGCAACTGAATACTGATGTATTAACTAAATGCAAAGCAACTACATGGCAGGCATTAAAATTTTCAACAAAATGGTTCGACTCCGCATTAAGTTGAAGGAGTCGATGCGACTGCATAATAGGACAATACAAACAAAAATATGCCTTACAATTCCTTTTGCACACCCAAAATTATGTTGATGATGATGATGATGATGATTAGGAGTTTATTGGCGCAGTAGCAACGAGGGCCATAATGCGCCAAACTTAACATATTTAGAGCATATCATAACAAAAGTTTACTTTAAGGCTACATATTTACAAACGGTATAAATATCCATTTTGCCCTAAAAAGTCTAAGACACGGCTGAATGGAACTAAAGGTTTATCGCCAAGCAAAAAACGAGAGATGAAATGGGAGATGATCCCTAAAAAGTTCGAGAAAACATGATTGACGGAGTCGCTGATGGGACGAACAATGCCACAATATGTGCAACACGGTCAGAAGCTCTCCACAATGTTCACATATAGCAACATCCTCACCACGAAGCAGATACTGATGTGTCAAGCGGGAGTGACCTATTCTTAGACGGCACAGAAGAACCTCTACACGACGTTCCCTGTTGTAAGAGCTCTCCCAAACGCCCAGAACGGGCTTGATAATGTGAAGTTTGTTGTTGCTCTCTGTATCCCCTTCCAGCAGCCATTTGAGAAAAATAGATTTCCTCAGAAGTGGTTTCAAATCTTGGTAAGGTAAGCAATTGAATGTTATAGACGAGCCTCGGGCAGACAGGCCAATTTATTCGTCTCTTCATTGCCCCAAATCCCAACGTGGCTTGGCACCCAGCAGAACTTAATGTCCCGACCGCGTCGCAGGGCGCTATTGATCTTGCTATGTAGATGTTGTGCAAGGCGGTTCTTTGTGGTCATCAGGCGGGACACAGCCAATAAGACACTTTGTGAGTCGACAAAAATTACAGCCTTCATTATACTAATGTCAAGTATATATTCGACCGCTAGTAAAATAGCATAAAGCTCTGCGGTGAAAATGCTTGCCCTACAGTCAACTTCTGTGGCTTTGCTGTAGGAGGCGGAATGGAAAGCACACCCTACAAAAGACGACGATTTAGACCCATCTGCATAAAACTCCAAGTAGTCTGCATATTTTTGTTGCAAGGAGAGGAACTCCTGCCGGAGGATTTGGGTGAAATGACCCTCTTACTGTATTTTGCAACTGACCAGTCACAGAAAATCGGTAGAACATCCCATGCGGCAACCCTATGAGTGTTTTTAGGCAAGTGAATCTCATGGAGGGGGATATTAAGGGATTGACAAGTACTTTGCTAACGGAGGCTTAATGGTCTAACAATGCTCAGCTTGTTTTCGAAAAGCTGTGAACTTCTGCAAGCATGAAGGGCACTGTAGGAGGGATGTTTTGGATTTGAAAATACTTTTAAGCATAGGAGACGCTGAGGTACTGCTTCCGTTTCTCAAGGGACATTTGATGCGATCAGCATATAAACTCTTCACGGGAGATGTGCGAAATGCACCTGTAGAAAGTCGTAGTCCAAGGTGGTGTACTGGGTAAAGCATCTTAAGAACGAATGGCCATGCTGACCCATATACTACTGCACCATAGTCAAGGCGGGATCGAACTAAGGAGTTAGACAGTCGTAGGAGACAGCGCCTATCAGGACCCCACAACATATGCGATAGCACTTTTAGGATGCTTAATGACATCAGACATTTCCGTTTCAAATTCTTCAGATGGGACACAAAGGTAAGTTTCTTGTCAAAAATAACACCCAAAAATGTGTGTTCTTGTTGGAGTGATATTTCAATGTTATTAAGATGCAAGGAAGGATCAAGAGACAATCCCCGGCTTAATGAAAAAGAAACGCAGACTGTTTTTTCAGGAGAAAATTTGAAGTCATTTTCGTCTGCCCACTTACACATTCTATTGATTGTAAGTTGCAACTTTCGTTCACAACTGGAGAGGTTACGGGAAGACACAGAGATTTGCACATCATCCACATATAGAAAGTAAGTCACTGATGATGGCATAACCTTAGCTAGACTGTTAATCTTTACAGCAAAGAGGGTAACGCTCAACACTCCTCCTTGAGGAACACCATATTCTTGAGAGAAAACATCTGGCAGTGTGGAGCCCAATCGGACTTGAAAGGTTCTTTCGCTGACAAAGCTCTGTATGCACTGAAGCATGCGGCCCCGTACACCACAATTGTACAAGTCACGAAGTATTTCATACCTCCATGTGGTATCATATTGTCACGGGTGGTGAACAATAAACAAGAAATGAACAGGAAGAAATAAACGTTGAATGTGGCGAACTTGTGCCAAAATAAAAGGGTAGAAAAGATAGTAACAGAGGGTCGCGGGCGTCCAAGTCGGCGTAGCAGCAGAGTCGAACGCTGGGGCGAAACTGACTCCGGCTTGCCACGCGGAGCAGCTTTTGTACACGCGTTGGCTTCTGGAGCATTCGACGTAGAAGGTTCGACGCGTAGAACGTTCTAAACTCGAATCAGCTAGATGGTTCTTGAATTCACCAGAACACCACATCACAGTGTCAAGAAAATACGTAGCCGCGGCCAGGAATCTAATTCTGGCCCTTCGCGTGGGAGGCAAGAGTGATAACCGTAAGGCTACTACCGCGCTGCCTACTTAGCGCGGCATTACTCCCCCCTTAAAAGTGCATCACCCCGATGCAACACGAAACAAAACAAAGCACATAAAAAGAACTGCAAACTAAAGAGTTATTTGAAACACATAAGATACACAGTCCTATCGAGCGTAGTACGGCTTCAGGCGCACGACGTGGACGACTTCAGGTCGTGGTGGGCGACGTGATGATGTTCTTGTTCCGTCGGGCATCACCTCGTAGTTCAGCTCGCCGAGGCGACGAAGTACCTTGTATGGTCCAAATTACCATTTCAGCAGTTTCTCACTGAGGCCCCGGCGACGGATGGGCGTCCACACCCACACCCTGTCGCCGGGCTGGAAGCGAACGTCCCTGCGACGAAGGTTGTAGCGGGCCGCCGACGCGTTGCTGGTCTTGAATCATGAGTCGGGCGAGCTGGCGGACTTCTTCGGCGCGTTGAGCAACCACCTGGGCGTCGTCGCACTGATTGTCAGATGGCTCATGGGGCAGCATTGCGTCCAGCATGGTCGTCACCTTCCGACCATGTACCAGCTGGAAAGGGGTGAATGCAGTGGTCTCCCGAACCGCCGTATCGTAGGCGAACGTGACGTAGGGCAGCACCTCGTCCCACGTCTTGTTCTCAATGTCGACGTACATAGAGATCACGTCGGCGATTGTCTTGTTCAGTCTTTCCGTCAGCCCGTTGGTCTGCGGGTGGTACGCAGTTGTACGACGGTGGCTGGCGTGACTGAGTCGGAGGATTTCTCGGGTCAGCTGTGCCATGAACGATGATCTGCGATCTGTAATCGAAACTTCTGCAGCGTCGTGCCGGAGGAGGTTGGACTCGATGAAAAACTTGGCGACTTCAACAGCCGTGCCTGCTGGAAGGGCTTTCGTCTCGGCGTAGCGTGTGAGATAATCGGTGGCGACGATAATCCAGCGGTTTCCCCACGTTGACGGCGGGAAAGGGCCAAGTAAATCCATTCCGATCTGCTGGAACGGCGTAGACGGGGGAGAAATCGGGTGCAGAAGTCCTGACGGCTTCGCCGGCGGTTTCTTGCGTCGCTGACACTCGTGGCATGATCGAATGTATAGGTGAACGGTCTTCGGTAGCATCGGCCAGTAGCACTTTTCTCGAATCCTGGCGAGCGTCCTGCTGTAGCCATGGTGTCCAGCCGTTGGGTCGTCATGGCATCCTTGGAATATTTCATCTTGAGGGCTGGCAGGAACAACCAACAGCCATGCTGTGCTGTTGTTGACGAAGATCTCCTTGTACAGCACCCCTTGCCGCATGGAGAATGTATGCAGGACTCTTAGGAAAGCACGGGAAACCGAACTCGCTTGTCCCTCTAGGTGCTCGATGAGCGCTCGCAGTTCAGGGTCGTCTCGTTGGAGTGCTGCCATGTCGCTGACGTCCAAAGCGCCGAGGAAGCACTAAGCGTCGTCGTCTTCGATACAGGCAGGTCCGGCCTCGACAGGAGCTCTCGACAGGCAGTCGGCGTCATTGTGCTTCCGGCCGGACTTGTACACAACGGTCATGTCGAACTCCTGCAGTCGTAGGCTCCACCGGGCGAGGCGTCCGGAGGGGTCTTTAAGATTCGCGAGCCAGCAGAGCGAGAGGTGGTCCGTGACCACGCGAAAGGGACTTCCATACAGATATGGGCGAAACTTTGTTATTGCCCGGACGAAACAGCAAGGCACTCCTTTTCATTTGTAGAGCAGCTCCTCTCCGCCTTAGACAGCATCCGACTCGCGTATGCGATGACTCGCTCTGCCCCGTCCTGTCTTTGAACTAGCACCGCGCTAAGTTCGGTGTTACTGGCGTCCATGTAGATCTCTGATCAGCGAACTGGTCGAAATGGCCAAGAATCGGGGGCGTCTGGAGTCTTCGTTTCAGCTCATCGAATGACCGCTGGTGTTCGTCTGTCCATTCGAACTTTACGGCGTCCTTCGTGAGGTGCGTCAGCGGTGCGGACAGCTTGGCGAAGTCCCGAACAAATCGTCTGTAGTAGGCACGAAGACCGAGGAATCTTCTCACGGCCTTCTTGTCAGACGGCGGCGTAAATGCAGCTGCGGCGCGGGTCTTCTCGGGGTCCGGGAGAACACATTTGTTGCTCACGACGTGGCCAAGGAACTTAAGTTCACCACAGGCGAATCGTCACTTTGTCGGCTTAAGTGACAGGCCGGCGGTCTTGATGGCTTGAAGCACTGCTCGAAGTCGTTTCAGGTGCTCGTCAAAATCTCGTGAAAATACCACGACGTCGTCGAGGTAGACGAGGCAGCTCTGCCATTTCAGACCTGCCAGCACGGCGTCCTTGACACTCTGCAAGGTGGCTGGCGCTGTACAAAGCCCGAACGGCATCACTTTGAATTCGTACAGTCCGTCGGGAGTGACGAAGGCAGTTTTCTCCCGGTCACGTTCGTCGACTTCAATCTGCCAGTAGCCACTCTTCAGATCCATCGTAGAAAAATATCGGGAGTGGCGCAGTCGGTCTAACGTATTGTCCATGCGGGGGAGCGGATAGACGTCCTTCTTCGTCACAGCGTTCAGTCGACGATAGTCCACGCAGAACCGCAGGTCTCCGTCCTTCTTCTTTACAAGGACGACTGGGGACGCCCATGGACTTCTTGAGGGTTGAATGATGTCCTCGTCGAGCATTTCTTGGACTTGATCCTGAATCACCTTCCTTTCCTTTAAGAAGGCTCGATACGGCGACTGATGGACTGGGTGCGTGACGTCGTCGGTAATAACGCGATGTTTCGCCATTCGTGTTTGGCAAACTTTCGACGACGTGGCAAAACAGTCACTGTATTCGGCGAGGAGATCAACCAGTTGGCGGCGCTTAGGAGCCGGGAGCCCGGGGTTGATGTCGATAGGCGGCGGCGGCGTGCTGTTGTGTTGTGACAACGAGGTTTCTTCGGAGACTGCGGTAACCACGGCTGGCGCTTGAAACTCCTCAATGTGGCCCACAGTGATACCCTTCGTTAGGTGCTGCGGCTCCTCTCGGAAGTTTGTCACAAGAACAGTTGTACGTCCTTCTTGGAGATCCGTAACGCCTCGTGCGACGCCAATTCCTTTCTCAAGGAGCAGTGGGACGCTGCCTTCCAGAAGAGCTTCACCGTGCATGGCTGCGTCGGCTATGACGGTGACAAAAACACTCGACCGCGGTGGTAAGTTCACATGGTCGGCGATAACTCGGATCGCGGTTGACGTCGTGTTGGTCTCCACCGGCGGTAAAACAGGCTTTCGCAGCGTCAGCTGGTTTGCCCGAGGTCGCTGACGGCGCCATACTCTCAGAGAAAGTCCATTCCGAGGATAATGTCCCTCGAACAGTCTTGCAGAACGACGAACTTCACAGGGCACGTCTCACCGTGGATCTAGACGCGAGCAGTGCATCTCCCGACTGGTGTGATGAGGTGCCCTCCGGCGGTTCGTATTTGTGGTCCATCCCACGGCGTGGTGACTTTTCGAAGGCGGCGGGAGAGTCTCCCACTCAAGACCGAGTAGTCTGCTCCGGTGTCCACGAGTGCTGATGCGTCATGGCCGTCAATGACGACGTTTAGGTTATTGGACACCGCTGCAGGGGCGTCGTTTTGGTCTCTTGTAGCGTTCGAGTGGGGGCCGTCCGACGTTCATCTTGGCGTCGGTCGTCTTCGGCAACTCCACCTCCAGGGGTTGCCGCGCCTAGTTTCCCCGGCGTGGAGCGAGGGGCGACAGGTTTTCACGTCGAGGTCGCTGCATCCGCGCAGCTGGACGTCTTGGCGAAGGCGACCGGAACTCTCGGCGGGACGCAGGCTCGGGGGACTGAGGTCGTCGCAGGTACTCGTCGATTTCCCGAGGCCGTTCATGATAACGGGGTCGCGGGTCGTTCGGGTGGAACCCGCGCAGCCCGAGTCGACGGTATGGGCATCGGCGGTAGGTGTGGTCTGCTTCCCCGCAGTGGAAGCACATAGGGCGTCGGCCGGGCGTTCGCCACACATCGGTCTTCCGGGGTGCAGGGGGCTCCTGACTGGCGTACTGGAGCTGATCGTCACGGCGTCGGTCATGCTGCGGCGCAGGAGAGTGACGTCGGGGTGGTGCAACATAGGCTCGAGGAGGAGGCGGTGGCCGTCTGGCCACTGCGGCGTAAGTCAACGTGGGCTCCTCGGTGGCTGCAACGGCGACGGGAGCCTCTGGTTGGATGGCTCTCTGAACTCCTTCCCGCACAACCTCGGCGATGGAGAGCGTCGCTGGTCGGTTTGCAGCTGGCAGCAACCGGCGGATTTCCTCCCGGACGACCTCCCGGATGATTTCGCGGATGTCCGTACCAGGAGCGTTTTCGCCGCTAAGCAGAGCGGTTGCAGTGACGCTTGAACGCCGCTGGTAGTGGGAAGCGCGCGCTTGGAGAGCCCGCTTGATGTTTGTTGCCTTGGTGAGGAAGGCGTCGGCGGTTGCCGGCGGGTTGCGGACGAGGCCTCCGAAAATGTCGTCTCTCACCCCGCGCATGAGAATTCGTAGTTTCTTCTCTTCGGTAGCCCGAGGGTCGGCGCGGGCACTCAGGCGCAGAACGTCCTCTACGAAGCCGGTGACCCTCTCGTTGGAGCCCTGGGTTCTGGTTCGCAGTAGGTCCTCGGCTCTCTCTCGGCGGTGGTGGTTGCTCAACGTAGCCTTGAGATCGGTCTTGAAAATGTCCCACGACGTGAAAGAGGACTCATGATTCTCGTACCAGTGCTTGGCGGTACCCTCAAGCGAAAAATAGACGTTATGCAGGCACTGCTCGTCGGTCCAGCAATTGTGGCGGGCAACGCGATCATACTGGTCAATCCAGTCTTCAACGTCTTCGTATTGCTCGCCGTGGAATGGAGCAGCCGTCCGCGGTGCGACGGACAGATAAATGACGGCTGGAGCGGCCGGGGTCTCCGACTGGTTGGCCGTCGTCGTCCTCCTGGTTTGCCTGGTCCTGGGTGGCAAGGGTCCTGATTCCGGGGGTAGGCCAATGTTCCGGCGACTTAATCGGATCTCGGTCTGGTCTTCGTTGGGTTTTTGGGGGCTTGTGTTCGGACTTGCACTGCGGGAACTCGGAGGGGAGCGCTGCACGGGCATGCAGTTACCCAGCACCTCCACAAAAATGTCACGGGTGGTGACCAATAAACAAGAAATGAACAGGAAGAAATAAGCGTTTAATGTGGCGAACTTGTGCCAAAATAAAAGGGTAGAAAAGATAATAACGGAGCGTCGCGGGCATCAAAGTCGGCGTAGCAGCAGAGTCGAACGCTGGGGCGAAACTGACTCCTGCTTGTCACGCGGAGCCGCCTTTGTACACGCGTTGGCTTCTGGAGCATTCGACGTAGAAGGTTCGACGCGTAGAACTTGCTAAACTCGAATTAGCTAGACGGTACTCGAATTCACCAGAACATCACATTACAGTGTCAACAAAATGCGTAGCCGTGGCCAGGAATCGAACCCTGGCTCTTCGCGTGGGAGGCAAGCGCGATAACCGTTAGGCTATGGCCGCGCTGCCTACATGGCGCGCGGCAATATGCTTTGTGTAAATCAAAAAACACCGAGACACAATGCTGCTGGTGTACAAATGCCTCACGTATAGCGGCCTCTAGGCGAACCAAATGATCGGTGGTCGCTCGTCCCTCCCGAAAGCCGCATTGGTTTACATCAAAAGAATTCTCAGTCTCTAAGAAATGGACGAGACGACGATTCACAAGCCGCTCATAACTCTTCCCTAAGCAACTTGTGAGTGCGATGGGACGATGGCTCGTAGGAATGGAAGGGTCTTTCCCAGGTTTCAAAAAAGGGATTATGTGGGCAAGTTTCCAGCAACGAGGAAAGGCGGCAGCTTGCCATTGATGATTGAAGAAAGTTAGCAGACCGTTCATAGATTCAGGGGACAGTTTCCTCAGCATTTCATAGTGGAGTCTGTCTGGCCCTGGTGCAGACTGCTTCTTTGCACCAAGAGCGACCTTGAGTTCAGACATTGTGAATGGTCTATTGTAAAAAAATGGACCACACTCCGACACCGAGATGGGCTGCTTTTCAACAGTCGACTGGAACTTCTTGAATTCTTCGCTAAAATTAGAGGAGCTACTAATAAGATGGAAATGCTCCCCAAGAATATTTGCTAGATCTTTCAGCGATGCAGAGGGGGAAGGAAACAGAGGAGTTCGGGAAGATTGGTAATCTCCTCGAACTTTCCGCAGGCGATCCCAAACTTCTTCAGCTGAGACAAACCTATTTAGAGAAGTTATATATTTTTCCCATGATGTCCTCTTCGCCTGTTTCCGGGTCCAACGTGCCTTGGCCCTACATTTTTTTTAAATTCAGTCAGGATAAAAGCAGTGGGATAACGGCGAAATATACCCCATGCCTGGTTCTGTTTCTTGCGAGTGACTGTGCAGTCCTTATTCCACCAGGGTTTGCATCTCCGGGGTAGGACGCCGGATGTTTGCGGAATAGAAGATGCAGCAGCATTAATTAGACACTCAGTGACAAACACCGTCGCCTCCTCGGGGGACATACTGCGAAGAAGTGATGGATCCAGTACAGCATTTAAAGCAAAAAAGAGCCCAGTCAGCCTTCTCTAATTTCCACTTTGGAAGGCGGGTCGAAAGCGAAGGAAGGGGTATTGAACTTTCTAAAATTATGGGGAAATGATCGCTGCCAAATGGATTATCTAAAACCTTCCATGAAAAGCATGAAAGTAAAGCTGATCATGATATGGAAAGGTCTATTGATGTAAAGGCGTTATGAGCAGCACTAAAAAACGTTGGCTCCTTTTTATTCAGAAGACAGAGCGCGAAGGATAATAAAAGGCGTTCTATAACTCCACCACGGGAATCCTGACGAACACTACCCCACAAAGGGTGGTGGGCGTTAAAATCACGTAGAATTAAAAAAGGCTTAGGCAGGTGATCTATGAGTCTTTGTAGCTCGTGGAGCTGCAGTGGAACGTTGGGTGGTAGGTAGAGAGAGACGAGGGTGATGAGTCGGTCAAGGGGAACGCGAACTGCTACTGCCTCGAGTGGTGTTTGTAGAGGAACCTGAGCACACACAACCCCGCTCTGCACCACAACTGCGACACCACCAGAAGGGTTAGGAGAAAGGCGGTCCTTCCTAAAAACCTGGGGCCGCTTGCTAGAAAGTCTTGACTCAAGTCTTGGCTCAAGTCTTGACTCAGGCGGCTGGTGGTCTCGGCTGAGACCGTGACTTACACCAAGACGGATCCAGCGCGGTCTCCGGCGCGGTCTTCACTTAAGTCCGGACTTGAGTCTGGCACCCAGACCGCCAAGAACGGAGTGAGCAGTACCTAGAGAGGGAATCCAGGGAAACCTGGAGAAATACCGGAGGAAACAGAGGGTGCGTTCCAAATGTACTCGAATGGATGCGAGTTACCCTGGCAGATCATGTCACGTGACAACAAAAATCGAGTAATGCCGGACGCGGGTAGGTTATCGATCGCGAAGGTACAAAACCTTTACCCTAGAGTGAGACCGAGTAAATTTTGGAACACGGCCGAAGATTCCGGACGTGGAAGTGACGAGTTGTGACCTCCTGTCCAATAAGAAACTGCCGGCGACGCAAGGCGGCAAGCGAGAGATCGTCTGCTTCTGCTACGCTGCGATCGGTTTGGCAAAGAGAAACGACGACAGTCGCAAAACTGCGGCACATGTCTCGTACATACCGTGGTTCTGTGCAAAATAGAAGAAAGAAAAAAAAAAGTCAGCGATGCGCGGTTTTGGGCAGAGTTTAGTGCGCACCAACGCTGTCATATTGCTTCGTACGCTATCGTCTGTCACCACCGTCGTCGACGTCCAGTGCGTACGCCGAATAAAGTTGTCTACAAACATGCCTGCGTGTCCTCAGACGCCCAATTTTTTAAGAAAAAGAAATGCGCTGGACGCATTTTCTCGGAAGCATTTGCAATAAAAGTTGATAATTATGTTTCGATGATTAAGTTAGCAGACGACCGTCATAGTTTGCTGCACGCAGACATGGATGTCACCGGTCCATCACGGATGCCTCCCAAGGTAACGAAGTCAAATTGGTCTGAAGATGATAAGTTTCAATTGGTTTACGAAATCGAGAAACGAAAACGTATAATTAAGAACAAATTTAACAACAATATTACAAAAGCTGCTAAAAGAAAAGCGTGGCAGGAGATCGCATCCGTGATGAATTCGCGGCATCCATCGGCGCTGCGCACTGTGCCGCAACTCAAAAAGCGGTGGCAAAACCTCAAATCTCGCCGCCGCGCTGAACTGACCCTCTCGAAGAGAGCAGACTCCACGACCGGTGAGTTTACTATACATGTTTTTACTGCACATAAAAATGAAGCACACATTCAGTGTGCTAAAGAAGTTTTTTTCCACTTTCTCATTTTCTTGGCTAAATTATAGAAGCAATTGAGATATAAAGCTATTAATCAAATCAAAACAATAAATGTGCCGGCTGCAATCAGACAAAATTTAATGCTCAAACAAAATATAAAGAGAACCTTGTCTTCCACAGGCGCAGGGCGCAACGACCACACGCTGACACCGCTGGCTGAGGCTGTGCTGGCGGTCATCGGTTCCACAAGCCCCAACCTTCTGGGTATCGAAGGAGGCATAGGCACCGACGAGTGAGCTGTCATGTTACTGCTATTTGTACGAAGTCTAGCCTTTTAAGATGCACATGATTGGGGTTCCACTAGCAAAGCTAATATTGTATTCATAGTCATATCTGAAGTTCGCAAGTACTAAATACTGGGCCACTCAAAGAAATGTTCTGGTGTGTTCTCTTCAGAGCAAGAAAGAACCGTGCACATCCAAGAACTCTAAAACTTTGAGCCATGTTACTTGAAGTTAAAGTCGAGCTAGGCATGTCAATGAAAGACCACTGCGCTCATCAATGATGATAATAAAATATTATAAACAATAATAATTATAATAGTAATTATTGGACTAGGAGAGCCACGGCACTGCAGAAAGGCAGCAGCCCGTGCAAGGTACGCCCGCAATGCCACATCTTGTGATGGCGATTATGCGATGATGTAAGATCACGACCTAATCTTGTGAGATGGAAGATTAAAATGATGGTGATTATGAGCCGACATGTACATGAGGAGGACGACGCAGTCTTCTGAACATTGCAAGCGCCGTTGGCCGAGTCTTGAATGTTTGGGAAAGAAAAATGACAGCAGACTTAGGCTGGTACACTGCTGAAATGGTAGAAGGTATATCTTAAAAAGGTATCATGCAATGCGAACAAAACAAAGGGGATTGTGTTTCTACTACACTACCCTTACAAAATACATTATACTCTCATGATTTCAAACACCAGGAAGCCATGAATTTTGTTTGCTTTATCAGAAATTTATCTAAATAATGATGCAAGAAAAAAAAATAAGATTCGCCTTATGAGTGGCTTCACACACACAGAAGATATTTGATGCTTTCCTTTACATAGGCCTACTGATTATAACCAGGTATGCTACACATGAAAGATTCGTTAAATGTAAGACAAAAGTTTATTTATCCCTCAAAAATGTTCATTGTTGTGGGCTGTTCAAACAGCACATGACAACTCAAAACAAAATTCAGTTTGTTCATCGGGTCAAGAAGTTGTCTAGTGTGAACTATTAAACGGGGGACACGTGAACAATAAAAGCGGGGACTGCGCCACAGTTTTCATAGCAACTTGTCAGGACGTTGTGACTTGCCCATGCTATGCCACCTAAATTCAATGCCGTTGTCCTGTAATTCATATTTTTTGTTCTTTCAGCCCTTTGGTTTAGTACACTTCTTTCCGAGCATCGGTGCACTGCAGAGGGAACACCCATGGATCTGTTGCTTTTCCGCAATGTGCCAGTGCTCGGTGCATGCCATGCTACCAGATCACAGCGTCTGCGCAAGTTGGTGTAGAAATTTCCGCATAAGCCCTGTTGAGTGCGCTTATCACCGAGTGCCGGTGCATTGCGGAGAAGCAACAGCTCTATTGATGTTCCCTCTGGAGTGTACCGGTGCTCGGAAAGAAGCACACTCAACAAAAGGGCTGCAAGAACAAAACAAATATGAATTACAGGAGAAGGGCATTCGGTTTAAGTGGCATATGAACACACTAAGAACATAGGGAGACAACCAAACTTAGGAAATTTGTTTGAATTAACCAGAAGTATAATATCCGAGTTTGAATTATCGCAAGACTACCGTATACAGGCTAGACTTTTATGAAGTCAAGCCGAACTATGGCAAACAGCAAAATAAATATATTGTTTTATTTTGAAAACTCTACTGCTACGTAGACCCAAAAGTCACAAACAGAAAGCTTGGACCTCATTTGCTTCAGGTCCGTTGTATTGAGATGGCAAGTCAAAGGAATGAAGGCACAAAGCTGAGACAGTCTGTTACATAAACATATTTGTGCGAGATTAGTGCTCTGAAATCTCGCTCATTTTGTAGGTAGCATTCACTGTCACAACTGAGTTCGCTGCTGCTGACCATATGCTGACGTCAAGCTTTTGCAACACTTCCAACATGCAGATTGCATACCATGAGGAATGTCTTTTCTGGAATAAAACGACCCTGAAAGGGTGAACAGTATTGATAAATAAAAGAAATCAGAAGTAATCCTCAGCAGTCAATTCAAATATTGTGTACAGTGAGTACAATTTATTAAGCACCGATCAGTAGACACTACCACTAAATTTGGAATCACCCTGAGCATATCTGCTGCTCAACATGGTAGCCTTTTTGACATAAAACAGAATTGTAGGGACAAGCAACCAGAAATATGTGGCCGGCATCAACCCTGCACACTGGATCTGCATGAAGCCAGCTGCTTTCACAACTAATAGCCGCAACAGCCAAGATCGGGCTTGACCTGCACACTGTAGGCTGGCTTTACTAAAGCCCACATACTTTCACAACCAATAGCAGCAATGGCCGAGAGCTGAGGAGTCGAGCTTGATCCACATGCAGACAAAAAGCAAGAATGAAATACAAATAAGAGTGTTCTCAAAATATGTACAAGGGTGACAAGACTAACATTCTTGCGTATTTTCCTTAGGGCCAGCACAGCACCAGTCAGCGTGCAGCCAACCACTAACGAGGTGGTTGGAGAGGACCGAGTCCTCAGGTACGAAGTTGAAGTCGACCCCGGGGTCGCATGCCTCGAGGTGCCGGAGTCCGAAGAAACCCTGGACTACAAGCCTCCGGACTGGCCGCTGGACGACGATGAGGCACCCGTGGAGCCTGGTGCAGGAGCTGCGCTGCTACGCCGGGAGGGGCCTCCTCCTGTGGCAGGGGACCGCCTGAGGCAGCCGCTGCTGCTGAAGGGCGACCGCCACCACTAGGCCGGCGCGGACCACCTCGTTCACGACCGGTCTGGAGGCCCAGCGCACCACCCGCAGGCTCGGCAGCCAGCACACGGGCTGCAGACAAACAGTTTTATAGGGACATCTTGGAGCAACAACACGAGAACGTAAAGTTAGAACGGCAGTGCCTCCTTGCCAAACTGAAGGCGACGGAAGAGCAGGCAAGGGCATCGGAAGAGCAGGCAAGGGCAGCAAGGGCAGCCTGCGGGGCTGCCGAAATGGTGAAAAAGGCAGCTAACTTCTATATTGAACAGGGAGAAAAAATGTTCACGTTACTTGGGAAGGCCCTACAACAAGGCCCTTAAAGAGGAAGGAGTGGCCTTCAGTTTGGCAAAGAGACATTGCCATTTTAGCTTTACTTTGTAAATACAATAAACATTTTTTGGGGTTAGTTCTCTCCAATGTCTTTTTGGTTCCAAGTATGCGAAAAAATTCCACTGCATTATGTATTTCATTTAGCAACATGCAAAACTAAAGAAATGATGGCATCATAAAAAATGCGACGACTTTTACACACTCAGCTAATTAAAAGTGAAAGTCATTAGTGTAATAAACACGCGTAAGGACCGCACCCGCAAAAAAAAATGTTTGCCTTGCGCACCATTGCATTTGTACAGGCCTGAGCGATGTCACCGCCGACGTGGCATGCAGTCAGCATCAAAGCTATTTTTTTCCTTTGCAATCCTAACAATCATCTCCCTTCTTGCTGCCTTTTGTGGAAATTGCTTAAGGCACATTCAGCCAAGACACCTAATTATTCATCTCCCTTTTTATGTTTGAGCAACCTTCATCTATGATCCACTGACGTCAAAGCCGAGTGGGAACGACAACGAAAGAAAGTACCAACTGCAGGTCCAAAATGGAAGCGCAGCGGCGTAAAGGCCCATACACACAGTTTCGTTTCAGTGCGTTTGACTGCACTGTATCGAAAAGTAGCCACAACTCCTTGGGCTGCCTGTAGTTCATATAAAACAAAGCAACTAACTTGCTTATCAGACGGCAAACGAACGGGGGCCCCGCACCATGCTGGTGATTCACTTCCCACCACATGGAAGCACTTACCAAGGCATAGGATGCCACAAATTGCCCGGACATGCACTGATGTGCACCATATTTTCTACAAAACTACCTGGTTTTTGGCATGTGAACTTGACAAACTTTGCCAAACTTACGATGACGACACTCAACCAGCACGTACGGGATATTTCGGCGTTGGTAAAGTGTGCTACGAGCAGAAAGTTCCAATATGCCACCGACAAAGTTCTGATGCGAAAGGCTATTGTGTCGGAAGAACAAATTTAAATCTGCGGCTCAAGGCGTAACTGGAATCCCGCAATTATTTGACCAGCGGCTCTAGACGCCACTCATAGTAAAGTTATGAGTTAGTGAAGTACTGGTAAACAATGCAAGGATCCATATGTCATGGACCACAAAGACCGATGTCTCGGTGGCAGCGTTTCAGCGAGCATGCATTTGGGGGCCACTCCCGACTGATCATTGCCTGGCCGAGCTCGCGGCGAGGCATGCTTCCCGTACTCGGCGAGGAGGCCCCGAAGGTGCGCTCAAAACATGGAAACTACATCGTGAAGATAAAGGCTAAGGGCATCGTTATCACGAACAGGCAAGGCTGATGCAAAGAGTGTGTGAACATAAAAGCTAAAAAGCGTTGTCAATGCACCGCCACGAAGAGTCCTGCCAACTGTGCAGCCGCAGCCCTCCTCTGCCACTCGGACTTTCTTTTCCTTGACGGTTACTCTGTTGCGGGGCGACTCAATGAAACTATCGCCGCGATACATAGCAAGTGCTACAGCTGAATCAGGCGCATTTTACCATAGCTCTCGCTGCAAAAGGCCGTCGCCTCAACCACCAGTATACAGTCGACTACAGACAGTATGGTTGTAATCACATTCGGCTTGTACAGTGGCGTCGAAAAGAAATAGGGGGGCGGGGGGGGGGGGGGGAAGACTGCCCCCCCGACAGGTCAGAAATTTAATGGAAAAGATACGGGGGAGGGGTGCAAACTTGCCCTTATCCCCTACCACTGTCGCCCCCCCCATCTGCTGAATGGTTCTGCCGTCTCTGTGCTTGTAATCACCCATTTTTTCTGACAAAAACTTTTACTTCAGTGTCGTATTCGAAAGTGTCTGGCAATAGCCACAGTTTCAATAGATTGTTCATGATGACTGTTGTGTGTAGAGTGGTGGCACCATCTGGGACACGGATCGCAATCCTAGACGATTACGCCACACCGCGGAAAAAATGCGAAGCACGCAGCCAACGGCCAACGCCAGCCAGTGAACCTATCATGTCTTCATTACGTTGCCTTTGTATCTTGTGTCAATAAATGGTTCATATTATTCGGTCATCATCTACTGGCCAGGATCTATCATGCGGTGATGAGGATAAGATTGCATAGAGACTGCCGCACTCTACGGCCCCACATCGGAACGTACAGGTAAGGCACAAGGTTTGTGAACATCGCCCTTTGTTCGGGTACCCCCCTTGTACCCTCGACAAGAAATGGCGACCCTGGGACAGATAGGAGAATTCAAACCTGCGTTTCCGGAGAAGTGGGACGCCTACGAGGCAAGATTGAACTTCCACCTCGAAGCAAACGATATCACCAACCCAACCAGAAAGCGTGCTGTTTTTTTGTTTTTTTTTTAGCGTTTGCAAAGCTGCCACTTTTGACTTAGTACAGTTACTACTCGCGTTGGCAACTCCCAAAACAAAGACCTTCAGCCAACCGTCGGAGATTGTACGCCAGAATGCCTTTACCGGCGGAATCAGGGTCCCGAGAAGTCTGTGGCCTTATTCATTGTGGAACTACGGCGGTTGTCAAAAAACTGCAACTTTCCAAATCTCACGGAAACACTGTGAGATCGACTCGTGTGTGACCTGAGGGATGAAACTCTTGAAGCTCGACTTTTCGTAAAAAGAAAACTCTCGTTCAAGATCGCTCAGGAAGAAGTGCTGGCAGCTGAAACGGCGGCTCAAAGCACTCACGATGTGAGGGGAGGAGAACCAGCTGTGGCAACCAACGTTGCCATACGTCAGGACTAAGAGGAAGGAGAAAACACGCTTAGGCAACCGACAAGGAAACAGTATACCACGGGAAAACAAAGCCTCGCAATGGGTGCAGAGGAGCTCACGCACGGGAGTATTGTCAATTTAAGGATGCCCAGAGTCACTTATACAGAAAAATCGCCCGCATCGACCGTGTGTGTCGCATGAAACAATGAGCGCTGAGCGGGCCATGGGAACAAGAGGATCCAAAACCACGGCGAACGTTCTGAACTTGAACACACGATCTGATGATGTGTACGATACTACCCAACTGGCCCCGCCACAGGCATCGCAGACACGTAAGCACCGGACGTCGGCAATGATGGAAGTTGACTCGGGGTCAGAGTTATCGATTATCCCAGAACAAACAAATGAGGTCATGAAGAAGATGATGTACCGGGTGAGCCATTTCAATCGCAAGTCAGATTTCCATTGCAATACGGTGCAGATCAAGGGGGTGTATAACGTCCATGTCAATCACGGCAGTTTCGAAGGAGACCTGAAACTGTAGTAGCACAGGGACAGTGGACAACCCTCCTTGGCATGGACTGGTTTAAACCATTGGGAATCAGGCTGCTAGGGGTAAATAAGGTCACAGGGCTGTCTATTGAAGGTGTGCTTGCAAAGTATGATGGCGTTTTTGGGTAAAAGATTGGGAAGTTTGAGGGACCCCCAGTATCGCTGCACCTTGACTTTACAATGATGCCAATCCGCATGAAACCCTGGCAAATGCACTTTGCGCTCACGCTTAAGATTGACGCTGAACTTGATTGCCTCATTGAACAAGGCATTTTGGAGCTGGTCACGCAACCAAAGTGGGAGACCCCGATTGTGACGCACATGAAGGCAACTGGAGACGTCAGAATATGCGGCGCCTACAAGTGCACTTTCAACAAGGCACTGGCTCAACACCTGTACCCGACCCCATGGTACAGCACCTCCTGGCATCACTCTCGGGGGGGAGGCTGTTTGCAAAACTGGATTTGGCAGAAGCTTACCAGCAGCTGGTGGTTGATGAAGAAGCGGCGGCGGCACAAACGATCACAACCCATCGAGGAGCATTTCGAGTAAAGCGGCTACGGTTTAGAGTAAATGTTGCTCTTGGGATCTTTCAGAGCTTCATGGACGACCTCCTGAAGGGGATCACCGGGGTTGTGTCATAATTCGACAATGTTCTTAGAGCTGCAACCACCAAAGAAGAGTTGGCAGGCCACCTCGAGGAAGTCCTGCACCGTCTTGCCGATGCTGGACTCAGGGTAAAAAGTGAAGAGTGCCACTTTGAAGTGTCGCAGCTCGAGTTCCTGGGATTTGTTATTGACGAGACGGGTGTGCACCCAACAAAAGAAAAGGTGAAGGCGATTCATGAGGCACCAGTACTGTTACGACGTGGCAGAGCTCGTCGCGAGTAAGGAAGGCGTCCGGTGGTGGCTGAACGACTCCGAGGTTTATCGGTGCTCTGAAGACAAAAAAACGAGGATCGAACGCCACGTGCCAAAGCGAAAAACCACACGATCAAAAGAAAAAGAAAATATACACACGTGCTTTGGCACGTGATGAACATGATTACAAAATACACAAGGAAAACTTTCGTAGAAAACAATAACATGGGTCTGCGTTTTCTACAATTCTCTCTTCTTTAGAAGTGAAACCTGTCGACGGGCTTTCGGGTCCTGCTGGAACGCCGTAACGTCGCTTCTTCCTGGAGTTCCACTGGGATTGCCGTCGGCGCGTCTGGATGGTGGCTTTCATCGTTTGTGATCGCCGAAGATGATAATGTTGTCGGAGGCCGCGTACCGGCCTGCTGGTCTAGCAGGTGATCCTCTTCCGGTATTCTATTCCGTACTTGGTCAGCGTGGCGATGTACCACCTTTGATGGCGTTGAGACAGTCAGCATTCGCGACCCGGAGGTGGACTTGACTTGACCACGCGTCCAGTTGTCTCCATCGCCGTATTACGAAAATACACAGGATCCCCTGGAGCAAAATTCCATCCAGGGTCATCATTCGTAGCGTCCCGTGCAACCGATGGAAAACAGGTGCCGATCCTCGATCGAATTTGATAGCCCAGCAGGACTTCTGACGGGGATCTTCCGGAGGCTTGTGGCGTTCTTCTGTAATTGAACAGCATCCGAACAAGGTTAGTTTCCAAGTTCTCGCCTCGCATCTTCTTAATCCCGTCTTTGACGGTGCGCACGGCACTTTCTGCCAGACCGTTGGATTGCGGGTGGAAGGGAGCGGTTCGAAGATGCGAAATGTTGTTCATCGTGACAAACGTCTTAAACTCCTGACTTGTGAACTGAGTTCCGTTATCTGACACCAACGTGCGCGGAATTCCAAAGCGACTGAATAACATACGTATGTTGCTATCGTTGATTGAGTGGTCGCGTGGGACAATGATACGGCTTCGATCCATTTGCTGTGTGAATCGACAACATTTAGTACCATTTTTCCCTTTATTGGCCCAGCATGATCAATGTGTATTCTTGAGCAATTTTCCTTGGTCTCGGGCCAATGAACTGGCTCTTTCGCACTTGGCATAGGCATAGCTTGAACACATTCCCTGCAAACTGCCGCCTGGCTTTCAATTGCCCTGTCAAGATCAGGCCACCAGAACTTTGACCGCGCGACCGCTTTCATTGAGTATGCTCCTTGGTGGGTTTCATGAAGCAGACTTAACAATCGTTCCCTCGCCTTTGCTGGAATCACGACCCGGTGACCCCAGTACACGAGGTCCTGTGCGACTGAGAGCTCGAGCTTCTTGCCATAGAATGGTTGTAATTCGACTTCTAGGTGCTTTCGGCTCCTTGGCCATCCATCTAGGATGTGCCTTTTAACTTTTAGGAGCACGTCGTCACCGGCAGTCAGGTCTTTCAGTTCTCTGGTGGTTACGGTCCCTTCGTCAAAATTATGTAGGGCTAAAACATACTCCGGAAGCTCCATTGAGCTGCATGATTCCTTAGGCGTCGGTAGCGGTGACCGGCTTAAAGCGTCTGCGTTGAACATCAGTTTACCAGGCTGGTAGTGCAGCTTGTACTGGTAGCCCCCAAGCAGCAGTGCCCAACGCTGGATCCTTGCAGCAGCCATGGCAGGGGTCGGCCGGCCCGGCTTTAGCAATCCCAGGAGTGGCTGGTGGTCGGTGACCAAGGTAAACTCTCTGCCCAAAAGGTAATCGCGGAACTTGGTCACACCAAAAATGAGAGCGAGTACCTCGCGTTCCAACTGGGAGTAATTTTTTTCCGCAGCAGTTAAGGTACGAGAGCGGAAACCGATCGGCCTGTCCTCCTTTCCTACACGGTGAAACAACACGGCCCCAACACCGTATGGTGACGCGTCACACTCCAAGCGCAGTTCTTTCGCTGGGTCGAAATGGGTCAACACGTTTCCTGTTGTTAAAACTTTCCTTGCTTTCATAAATGCCTCGTCCTGTGCTGGGCCCCACACCCAACGACAACCCTTCTCTAAAAGTTGATACAGCGGTGATAGCAGTGTAGACATTTGTGGTAGAAATCTGCTGTAGAAGGTCAACATGCCGATAAATGAGCGCAGTTCACTCACGTTTTTCGGACACGGAGCCCCAGCGATGGCTTCAAGGTTCTTTTCTGTTGGGTGCAGTCCCTCTCCGTCAATCTGATGGCCAAGGTAAGTGACCGATTCCTGCCTGAATCTGAACTTTTCCTTGCGCAACTTCACCCCGTGCTCTCGGAATCGCTGCAAAAGACATTTCAGTTTTGTTCCATCGTTAGAGCTTTGTTCCGAAAGTATGACGTCATCTAAGTAGGCCTGCACATCTGGAAGACCTTGGAGGACACATTCTATCTTGCGTTGAAAGATAGCGGGCGCTGAGGCTATTCCAAATGGTAATCGGTTGTAGCAAAAGAGGCCACGATGCGTGTTGATAACCGCAAGCTTCCGCGATTCTTCATCGAGAGGCTCTTGGTTATACGCGTCCCGCAAGTCCAGTGTGCTGAAACGGTCACCGCCATTCAGACAAGCAAACATGTTTTCGATAACAGGGAGCGTGTACTGTTCTAACGCACAAACAGGATTCAGTGTCACCTTAAAATCCCCACAAATACGTACGGACCCATCTTTTTTTAGAACCGGCACAATGGGCGTAGCCCATTCAGAGTAGGCAACTGGTGAAATAATGCCGGCCTGTTCGAGCCTATCCAACTCCAGGGATACTTTCTCTCGTAAGGCAAACATAATAGACCTTGCCTTGCAAAACTTTGGAGTTGCTTTATCTTTGAGGTACAGATGCGAAGGTGGTCCCTGAATGACTCCAAGCTCTGGAGAGAAGAGGTCTTCGTACTCGTCCAGTAGACTCTGGAGACCTTGCTGCTGATCACAGGGAGATTTCCGGATTGCTGTCAGGCTCAAAACGGGTACGTCACGTTGATTCAATTTCTGAATCAAGTCTCGTCCGCACAAACAGGGACCTCGGCAATCCACGACGGTCAATATACCCTGTACGGTAGTCGACTGGTATACAACTTTCATGGTTAACTCTCCGATAACTGTAATTGATCCCATGTAGCAACCCAACTTCACTTGAGGCTTTTGATGTCTTGGCCAAGTTTTTCGATGCCTTTCGTACATTTCTCTCGTTATGGCGCAGACAGGTGACCCCGTGTCAATTTCCATGACCAGATCAATTCCACCCCACGTGAACGTGCGTCGAACTGGCGGCACAAGCTTCCTTTCTTTTAGGATTATCAGATTCCAAATCTGTGTGGTCAGGCTGTCGTCATCTTCGTCCAGGGACTCCACTGCTTGTAGTTAGTTGTTTTGTCCCTTGGCACTCCTAGGGTTACGACACTTGCGAGCCAAATGCCCTTGCTTGCCACACTGGAAACATTTTGCTTTCTGCCATTTACAGTTGCTACTGCCGTGATTGGCATTACCGCAACGTTCGCAGCCTACTGGTGAATGCAGGGATGTCCTGGCAGCGGGAGGCATCCTCTGCTGACCCTTCAGTGTGTGTACTTCGGATGGCCCACTTTCCCGCGACATTTTTTGTGCGTCGGCTTCTGCAGTTTCTGCTGCCACGGCTAGTGCTTCGGCGTCCTGCAAGCTCAGCTCTCGTTTGGCCAGCAACTGTTTCTGCAGATTCTTTGATCTGACGCCGCAAACGATTCGGTCTCGTAACATCCTGTCTAATGTCGTCCAGAAGTTGCAGTTATTAGCAATTCTTCTTATTTCCACGATGAATGCGTGCACTGATTCTCCTTCCTCTTGGCACCGATGGAAGAACTTCAAACTCTCCGAAATCTCATTTGGTTTCGGGTCGTAGTAATCGCTCAGAGCACGGACCGCTTCGTCATACGTTAGCGAATTTGGCTTCCTGGGCGCCACCCTTCCGCAAAGCACTTGTATCGTACTTGTTCCCAGCGCTGACACCAGCAGAGCCCTTTTCTTAGCATCATCCACCACATCGTTGCCTTCAAAATATGACTCTATCTTCACGAGGTAAGCGTTCCACTTATCTTGTTCATCGTCAAATTGCGGCAGATGGTGGGCCATGCTTGGAGCGTTGCCGGTTATCCTTGGAAACCCTGCGTCACCGGATACCGTCCCTGCCGTTGTCTGTTCATCACCCGCCTCTTGGTTCATGTGCTTGAAACTCGTCGCCACTGTCACGACGTGGCAGAGCCCGTCGCGAGTAAGACAGGCGTCCGGTGGTGGCTGAACGACTCCGAGGTTTATCGGTGTTCTGAAGACAAAAAAACGAGGATCGAACGCCACGTGCCAAAGCGAAAAACCACACGATCAAAAGAAAAAGAAAATATGCAGACTTGCTTTGGCACGTGATGAAGCGTGAACAAGCAAACAGGAGCTACAGGCTGCTACGAAAAAGGCAGCAGTGGCCGAGCTACTACGTCATCTACTTGACAAAGAGGCACGGTGGGAGTGGACGCCTCTTCATGAACAAGTTTTCAACGAACGCAAGCAGCTGCTGTCCTCAGCAAGTGTACTGCACCATTATGATGAGACAAAGCCCTTTGTGCTCACTTGTGATGCCTCGCCATGTGACATACATTAAAGCTGTACTTGGCCGTCGATCGGAAGATGACAAAGAGGTCCCCGTCGCATTTTACTCCCGCACATTGACATCTACCAAGCCAGACTATGCTCAAATCAACAAAGAAGCCTTTGCAGTGCTGGCAAGAGTAAAGAAGTTCCATGATTACGCGTATTGCCTTCGAGATCAAAACACCACAAACCACCTGCACCTGCACCTACACCTGCAAAGCAAGTGCCATACATCTTGTCTCCACGAATGTTGCGTTGGACGATCCTACAGAATGCTTATAGCTACAGTTTGGATCATTAACCTCGGAAGGACATACAACATGCCGATCCATTTAGTTTCCTCTCACTTACCATTCCAGAGTTTGTGGTGCCTCCTCTGTAGAAGTTTTGTTTCTGGAGAACACATCCAATCCACCGCTCCACGCCAAGGACGTCGCACAAATGACAGCAAAGAACACCGTTTGAAGGGTTCTCAACGGGGCTCTGAAGGGTTAGCTGCCAGGAGGCCTTGAGACAAACTTCCAGCCATTCAAGATTCGACAACATGAGCCGCCGGTTCACAAAGAATGTATACTTTGGGGGAACAGGGTCGTAATTCCCCCAGAACGCAGGAAGGTGTGGCTGGAGGCCCTCCACGTCGGACATCCTAGCATCGTCCAAATGAAGGCTCTGGCTCGCAGCTATGTGTGGTGGCCCAAGATGGACAGAAACATAGAAGAGCATGTGATCAAGTGCATGGCATGCCAAGAGTAACAACCTGCACCTCCTCGTGCCTCAGCAGGCGCATGGAATGCAACTCTAGCACCGTGGTCTCGGATGACGGGGCTCAGCTCACCTCCGAAGAATTCCGCACATTCTTGAAAGCCGGTCTCATCAGACACATCACGTCAGCACCCTTCCCCCCGTCAACTAACGAACAAGCAGAGCGCATGGTGCACACAACGAAAGATTCGCTACAGCGTATTGTAAAAAGGAACATGAGGGCAGCATCTGGCCAGTTAACTGCTACAGCAGCATGTAACACCCTGCAAGATGACAGGCAAGAGCCCTGTGGATATGCTGATGAACAGGAGGATGAAGACGATACTTGACCGACTGCACCCAGACCTGACTGAGAGCATGAGGAAGGGAGCTCATGAGAATTCCAGCGAAGGAGCCCAACCGAAATCACGAATGTTTCGACCAGAAGACCCTGTATTCATATGCCGCCACAGCAGTGGCCCTTCATGAATACTGGCGACAGTGGTTGAAATGACGGGTCCAGTTTTCTACGAAACCCGCACCCAGGAGGGCATTATCATGCGACTTTCTGTCGACGAAGTGTGTAGCAGCGGTGCATTGAGAGTTGCAACAGACAGCATCAGCCACGGAGAGCGGCAAGCTGCTCGTCCTGAACCACCTGGGCACCCGGATACAGGCAGCTCAGTGCAAACGTCGGTGATAGGCCCAGTGCAAGATGTGGATGTGGCCAGGCAGAAGAGATCAGACGGGGCTCGAGCTCTTTGAGAAAGAGTTTACTTAGGGGGAAGGAGTGTTGTGTATTGAGTGGTGGTACCATCTGGAAACAGATGCCAAACCTAGAAGACCATGCCACACCGCGCGAACATTGCAAAGCATGCAGTCAACGGCCTACACCAGCCAACAAACCTGTCACGTAGTCATGTAGCCTTTGTATCTTGAGTTAATAATTAGTTAATGTTATCTTGTCGTCATCTACCGGCCAGGATCTAACAGTGACTATACTTGAAGTGTACTGAAAAAAGTTTGTTAGCTACGGCCTCATTATTTCAAGCACAGTATTATCAGACCGTTTAAAAAAAGTCGGCCCCGAGATATTCTTAGACAGCATGATTAGTACTTGTACCGAAGTAATTCAAAAACAACCCTTACCTCTAACCCTTACTTTTTTTCCAGTTTTATGTGCACCTGGTTGTATGCGCACTCCGCTGGCGTGTCTACCCAGCGGTAGGGCACGATCAATTATCGTAGCCGATCGCCATCCGCGATGACGAGCCGGTTTGAAGTTCCTCCACCGAAGTTGTCTCTGATACAGCTCTGCGATAGCATGTGGAGGTCATGGGTGCTTCCTTGCCACTTGGCGACCACCTCACGATCTGTGAGCATATGCCGACCACCAAGAGGACTACCTACTTGTCCGGCGTTGGTTCCGAGGAGCTCCGCTGCTGGTTACCACCTGAAGTGGAGAAATATGTCTGAGATTTGTTCACGACAGACAATAAAAATTCTAGCGCAGTTTCGATTCAAATATATAAAGCCACGCCATAACAATTCCTAGCGAAGGTGCATAAACACTGCTATAACGTATCAAGCTACTCGCTATCTTCCAAAATGTTTGGGAACATGACGTCCGTCGGGAGTTGACGCTGACATTTTGAGAAAATGTTTGCTTTTCCGACTGTTTTTAAACACGAAACACATCATTTTACAAAGAAAGGATTGCCTCGGAACTGTACCTCGGCAAACTCCGTTTTCCTCGGGTTGAAAATCGTTTGAACAATAAGACTACGTATCACGTCTTGCTTTCCGTTCATTCTTGAATGGATGGCGCTGCATTTGTGTCAGGAACTGAACCGCAAAGATAAGTTATAATTATGCCAAACTTATTCACATTTGCCTTTACGAAACAGCACAACTAAACAGTGGTGTTATTGATAATATTTCTTACCTGAGCACTTGCACCAGGACGTGAGTGACCAGTCAAGCTCACACGAAAACAGGCAATTGCGAAACCACCAAACCGAAAACGAAACAGTCGTGGCAAGCTTTCCTGTCGAAGACGTCGATGGCGTAGAAGCAGTCTAAACTCGCTTTAACGAAAGCATTCACCCGGTAAAAATGACTTGTAGCCGGTGCGTAGTGGCTGATGGTAGCCACGTCCGACATTTTGTTTTCTCGTGTGGTCTCATCTTGGGTCTCAGCTGAGACCCAGCGTAAGACGCCGGTTGAGCCGCTTGCTCGAAACGAAATCGGAACCGTCTCAGCCAAGTCAGGACTTGAGACCGGTACCTACAACGGAGTGAGCGGTGCCTCGAGAGGGAATCCAGGGAAAACGAAGAAAAACGAAGAACCCGGACGTGGATGTGACACGGGGTCGTCTGCTTCTGCTACGCCGGAGTCGTTTTGGGCAGCGACAAACGTCGACAGTCTCATAACTGTGTCGTGTTTTTCGTGCAAACCGTGGTTACACGTGAAAAGCGACAGCAAGCCGCGGTTCTGGACGTGTCTGTCACCACCATCGTCGACGTTGAGTGCGTACGCCGAATAAAGGTGTCCACAGAAATGTTCCTTTCGTACCGATGCATTTTCTAAGAAAAAGGAACAGCACTGTACGTCCCTTCAAAGGTAAAGACGAATGTAATTTGGTGCAAAGATAAAAAGTATCAATAGGTGTACGAAATTCAGAAATGAAAACGCGTAATTCGAGAGAAATTTAACAAGGTTACAAAAGTTGCTAAAAAAAAAGCACGGCATCCGTTCCATAGAGATCAAACATACTATCCGTACTCAACTCGCGGTACTAACTGATGCTACGCACGAGACAAATAGTAAACAAAAAAAAAACAAAAAAAGAAGTTGCAGAACGTAAAATTTTTTAGCCACGGAGTTGACGCTTTCCACACGGGCGAGTTTATTATACATTTGTCTTTACTGTACATAAAAATGAAGCACACGCTCTATGTGCTTAATCATTTTTTTTTCACTTCTTATTTTCCTGGCTGAATTACAGTAGTAGTCAAGAGCTCTGGATTTGAACATTTTAATACGATCAAGAACACCTTTTATGAGCTCGAGGAATTTTGTTCACTTCTAATTTTCCCGGCTAAATTATAGAAGTTGTCAAGAGTTCTGGATTGGAAACTCTTATCACAAACAAATCAAAACAATGAATGCACTTGCTGTAATCAGACAAAATCCAATGACCCAAGAAATTGTAAAAAGAGCCGTCTTCCACAGGCACAGGACCAGTGAGCTGTCATGTTACAGCTGTTTCTGCAAATATCTAGAATGCAGTATGTGCAATTTGATGCAGACAAGTCTAGCCTTTTGAGGTTGACATGATTGGGGTTCTACTAACAAAGCTAACATTGATTTCATAACTGTATCTTGGGTATGCAAAAACTAAATACTGGGCCCACTCTAGGAAGCATTCCAGCAAGTTTTTTCAAAGCAAGAAGGATCTGTGCACATTCAAGAACACTGAAACTTTGAGCCATGTCATTTCAGTTAAAATTTAAGGTCGGTATTCCAATGAAAGGACACTGCACTTATCAATAGCAGAATTAATCTTGTACACCGCTCAAATGCTAGAAGGTACATTTTAAAAAGGAATTAGGCAATGCAAACAATACAAAGGTTAGTGTATTTCCATTGCACCATCACCACCCCGAAAAATCGACATCTCCGTAGGTCCAAAGGCGACGAGCACAACACTTGAACCTCATTTCCTTTGGGACCCAATTTCTTTGGGTCCACTGTACTGAGATGCCAAGACAAACGAATGCACACACATTGCTGAGAGTCTGTTACATAAATATGCATGAGCAGGTGCTTTTACATCTAGCTCATTTTACAGGTAGTATTCACTCGCAGCCATAGCTGAGCTCGCAGCTGCGGAGCACATGTAGTGCGGCAAGCTTCCACAACACCTACAAGATGCACATTGCCCACATGAAGAATGTCTTTTAGAGTGCAGCTCTTAGGCGCCAGTCTCCAGAGTGAGGGGCGTCGGTGCTGGTGTAACTGTGTGTTACATTGGCACGTTTCCCATAATCAGGTCACATGTGACGTCACTAGGGTCACGAGTGACGTCACAAAGGTCCCTCGTGAAGGTCACAAGGGAGGAGGGAGGGAAGGGGTGGAGGGAGGATGGAAAGGAGGGTACAGAGGAGGAGGAGCTTCACACCTGTTGGTAGTGTAATGAACGGTTATCGGATGGCGCCACGAATCCAGCGCAAAGGTCGTGCACCCGTTACCCTATTGTTTGTATTTTTCCCCCTCTCTTCCCGCTTGATAAACAAGATGGCAGCTTGACAGCTGCATGTCGTTTCTTCATCCCCAAATCCACTCGATTCGCGTCCCACAAATGTGGTATAAACAAACAATACCCTCCTCTCCGTACCCTCCTAAGAGCTGCATTCTTATTCGGCATTACAGGGAATTGTAAACGTCTCATTCTTTGGAACACAATTAATAAGAAGTCATCCTGTGCTTGCACATATTGAGCAGTAAGCTAGCACCATCTATTAAGCACCGACCGGCATACACTCACTAAATTTGGTATCACCCTAGCACACCTGCTACTTAGCATGGTATTCTTTTAATCACTGGAAAGAAGCACAGGGACAAGCAACCAGAAAATCGGGTGGCCTGCATCAACACTGCACACTGGCCCAAATCGAAGCAAGCTATTTTCACAAAAATTAGATGCAACAGCTAAGATTGCGCTTGACAAGCACACCGTAGACTGGCTCTACTCGAGCCCACCTACTTTCACAACTAATAGCCGCAACAGCTACGATCGGGCTTGACATGCACACTGCAGACTGGCTCTACACGAACCCATCTACTTTAAGAAATAATAGTTGCAACAGCTACAATTGAGTTCGATTTTTACAACGTAGACAGGTTCTGCTCAAGCCTAGCTACTTTCAAAACTAATAGCCACAACGATTGAGAGCTGAGGGATCGAGCTTGATCCACATGCACACAAAACGATTTCCTGAGAAACAAATAAGAGTGCGCTCGAACTATGTACAGGGGTGACATTAAAAACATTCTTCAAACCCTGAAAAACATTCAGGGTTAGCAAAGCACTAGTCAATGTGCGGCCAGCAACTAACATGGTTGACCCGGAAGGTTGGGTCTTCAGCCACAAGATCTTTGTGGTCGGCGGGGTCATTTTTCTTAAGATGCCGAATTCCGGGGAACGAAAGATTACCAGCTTTGGACTGGCAGCTGCACGAGGATGAGGCGCCCCTTCAGCCTGAGGCAGCACTGCTGCCGTTGGAACGGCGACCACCACCACCAGGCCTACGCTGACCGGGACCGTGTTGTCCACAATCAGTTTGGAGGCTCAGCATACCACCTGCAGGCTGCAGACAGGCAGTATTATAAATACCTGTTTGCGCAACAGGCGGAAAACATGCCACGCAAAAGAAAATGTGTCCTTCCGTGGCTAAATACAGCCCTCGAGGAGCTCAGAACGGCGCAGGCGCAGTGCACAAAGCAACAAGGGAGACGCAGATTGCGGCTATTTTTTTTATAGAGAACAGCGCGAAAAAGTCTTTGCCCTGCTTGGGCAGGCTCCTCAACAAGAAGGCCCTTAAGAAATAGGGGGGAGGGGGGGAATTGTAAACATATTAATTTTTTTTTCTGTTTAGTCTTCTTTAATGTCCCACCTTTAGTTTCTAGCATGCACAAACCTTCCACTTTATTATTTTGTTTGGCAGCATGCAAAACTAAAGAAATTATGGCTTCCTAGAAAGGTTGCAACAACTTTTAGACACTCAGCCAAATAAAAGCGAACGTCAAAACCACAAAAACACCTGCCACGGCCGCACCTCAAGAAAAAGGTTTGCCTTTTGCATCACTGTATTTGTACAGGCTTTTTGAGACTTCACCGCCGAGTGGCATGCAGGCAGCGTCAATGCGTTTAGTATTTGTGTCGTGCCGTGAATGCTGTGAGGTTCAACGCCGTTAAGTTCACTGGTACTGCAGTTTTGAGGTTATTGATATAATTCTTCTGGTGCTGGAAAATCATAGCGTCTGCGCAATACACCAAAATAGGAACATGCACAAGCTACAGCACAAAGCGGAATCCTATTTGGATCGCATTCAATTACTGTTGGCTCTAGGTAGAGTCAGTGGCGTACCACAGCTCGGAAATTGTATAGATAAAACTCGCAATGCAGAACCCAGGAACCCTCGGCTCAAAGCTTGTAGCTCAATTCACACCCCTGCCCATTTCACAAGAGAAAGACGCCATGTTTGTTCAACAGGAGAGGAAACTAAACTCTGTCTCACCGTCACTTGGCAAAGAGCAAGTGCTACTGTCCCCTCCATTCAATCAGTGACAGAGGCAAAGCGTAACCCAAGCAGTTGAAGAAGTGGGAAAGGAGGAACTTGGACGTTGCTTTCTCTCCCCTGAAACTTAACCTGTAACTCAAAATTTTCACAAAAGCGGCATTCTTCTCTTTTTTGCCCATGTCTTTGACAGCACTGCACGCACCTAGTGAGTCAAGTGTATCTTCCCAACCTGCTGATTGGTTTGCTTAGACTGTAGCCTTCGCCGTTTCCCAACCCAGTTATGATGTAATGGAGTACAGAAAACCTGCGGCAAACAAACGAAGGAAACCCAAGGGAGCTAAAAAAGAAAAAAACATGTTTAACACATTCTGACTAATATCGTAGCAATGTTGCGGAAACAAGGCTAAAAAGAACAATAAGAGTTTTTTTTTAAAGTGGCGAAGTTATACCCAGCAAATTATTTTGGTTGAGCTATATTTAGCTACGGAGTGAAATGGCATGCTTTGGCTCTATATCTTGTTTTCCCAGAAAGTTGACCCCTCATTGGCATCAGAAAAATTAACGTGCCTCATTATCGTGTCTGACAGCGTAAGAAACGCAGAGTGTATTTTAATAGGGTCACGCTTCTAGGTTTGCAATTATTTCTTACTGGAAAAAGTCGAAAGCTCATCGGCGGAGGCGTGAAATTAAGATACTCAGAGTGTACCGCACCCTTTAGAACAGAAAACAGCGTGAAGTACCCAAAAACCATAAATCTAGCGAACTGATGTAATAGGGTCTGTGAGGATCATGGACACAGAGAAGTTAGGATCGGGTGTTTCGGCGCATTGTTTGTGGGGTTACAACAACTAACAGAACTCTGGACTCCACTTATTGTGATGCTCGATACAACTGTACTCAGCAGTTCTTTTGCCAGGCCCCATGATACTGCTGTTGTTTGCCATTCGGTGCAGTCTGGCTACAATCAAATTTTATCTACAACCTGGCATGGTGGCTATCGTAGGATACGCGGTGCACATAAACCAGTTTGTTCATAGCCTGGCTATTCAATGCGCAGTGTGCCCTTTGCGCTTTAGAAGAAGGTAGCTCCGAGACATCTCACAGGCTCACTGTTTCTCTGAAAGCAGCTCTCCATAACACCTACCTTTCGATTACAAACCGTGTTGTTCCGTAAGCCTGGTTGTACGTACACTCCACTGGCGCGGTCGGCGATCGGAAAGGCGCCCCACGCTCTGCAGGAGGAGGCTGCCCCACGCGCCCGTCGCGATGTTCTCCTCATCACTGCTCTCCGACAGCATGTAGGAATCGTGTATGCTTCCGGGTCACATGGAACCACATTCAGGTTCCTCGAGCGCGCGTCCACAATCAGCTGCACGTTGATGGAGTGACCGTAGTGCTTGTTCACGAACAGTTCCTCGTGCACGGCGGCCCTCGGATCCGAACGTGGGTGCCGTCGATGACTCCCATGACGCCCGGAAAGCCGCCCATGGCGTAAAACTTCTGCTGCAGTTCGGAGAGTTCCGCTGCTGTTGCCGACCCGAAGGAGGAAACGTGGTTTACACCGTCACTTGAATACTATAGCAGTTTCCATTGCCGACATAGTCCTCAAAAGAACGAAGCTTGCCACGAGATATGACCAATACATGTCATTCGCTACCGTTTTGAAGAGTCTGCTCCTTTTCAAAACTCACTCAAGTATCCACCGGCTGTTTCCACTGACAAGTTGTGAAACTCGTTATTTCAAAACTGTTTTCGTAATGAGAAACTCACCGTGATACGAAAGACCGTGCCACACCAGAGCCAGAGATAATAAAAAATAGAGAGAGCTTGGGGAAGGACCACTACACAACGTTTTGAGAACGCAATGACGGCGCTGCATGTTGATCAGAAGAGGCTTTTAACTGACAAAAACAAAAGTCTCGATTGCTCCAAAATTACTTCGCAGCTGGCCGCTTAAGAAATGTAAAATATAGTCGAAGAGGGATGTTAGAAATAAGACTGTTTTCTTAACTCCAAGACTCCGATGATGCGCATGTTGCTGTCGCGGCGAAACCAAAACCTCGTCAGAAGCGTTGAAGGGGCGAAATCGGTCCTGGAAAACACGGTCCGACGGTGCCGCGGAGTGCATTCATGCGGCGAAGATTGTTTGGAGCCGCTGTCTTGTGGCCACGTCCGACATTTTGTTTACTCTCAGACCGCCAGTGAGCCTCCTCGGTTACAGTCTCACGATCTGAGACTAGAGCTGAGTCAGAGACTCGGTTTTGGTCTCAAGTCCAGACTAAGTTTCGTTTCGAGCAAGTGGCTAACCGCTGAGACTGTCTCAGTTTCAGTCTCCGTTTGGGTCTCAGTTTGGGTCATAAATCGGCCGCCAGCTAATTTGCTACCGGGCTGTCTCACGGCTTGAGACACAAGTTGAGTCAGAGACTCGGTTTCAGTCTCAAGTCCAGACTTAGTTTCGTTTCGAGCAAGTGGCTCACGTTCGGTCTCGGCTGAGACTGTTTCAAGTTGTGTCTCAACTCTTTCGAGCAAGCGGCCCCTGGCGTCGGCATAAGACCTGTGTGTGTTTGTCATTCAGATGGGTTTCTTGCAAACAGAGTGCCACAGGACGAAGCTCATCGAGAAAACAATTAACGTCATCAATACTACGAAGAACACCGCGACAGTTCTACTGCATGATACCTAATTGTTTAGTCATAGCAGTGATAAAATTAAAATAAACTTTAACTTAAAAGTGTAAAAGCGTCTAAAAGCAGATTACTAGCGTTTAAAATCAATTTTTATGCGCGAAGCGTTTTTCTTTTTCGCGTACTCTCTGCTTCCCACTAGAGGTAGTGGGAGCAGCGATGGAGGACTCCGATCCCGAGAGGATAGCCTCGTCGTCGGATCTGAGCCAACACTCTTCCAGGGGCTCTTCCGGTGGTGTCGTCAGTTGACCCTTAGGGGCCAACTGCTTTGACGTCTCACCGGGCTTCCTCGGGGCAGTGGTTCGGGATGGCTGGCCACTGCCCCGGGGGAACACAGAGGCAGGGGGGGGCTATTCCCTGCTCAGGGGTGGACGCTGGCGGGCCAGCACCCTCACTAGGCTTGGGACATCGTGCCGCTGGCACCGTCCCCGCGGGTTTCGGTGGGGACTCCGACGAGACCCGCAGATCGTCCGGAGACGTCTGCATTCCCATCGAAACCACTGGCCGCGCTGGTCCTCTCCGCACTGCCTCAGCATAACAGCCTTTCTTTACAAAGGCAAAACGCTTCTTTGCCTGACTTTAGGTGATGTTTTCAGTGACCTTTAATGTAATAACTTCTTTTTCGTCTTTCCACACAGGCCAAAATCGGGAGTATGCCGGGTCGTTGCCACCACAGTTCGCACAACGAGGCTCATTATCACACGCATCTGCGACGTGCTCCTTGCTGGAGCACTTTGCACAGGTGTCCCTTCCGCGACAGTTCCGTGACCCATGGCCGAACCTCTGGCACTTAAAGTACCGTTGAGGGTTCGGCACATAAGGTCGGACCCGGCACTGAAGGTAACCTGCTTTTACAGTCTGTGGCAGAGTGGTTGAATCGAAAGTCAAAATGATGCGTTTTGTCTTCCGTTCCACACCATACCGGTGGATAGTGATTCGTCGTGCATCTATAACTCCTTGACTAGAGAGGCCCTCAATTATCTCTGGCTCAGGTGAGTGAAGCAAGTCATCCTCAGAAATGACTCCTTGAACACTGTTCAGTTTGCGGTGAGGACTGACGCTTACTTTGTAGTCGGAGACAAGGTTGAGTTCAAGAAGGGCATCACTTTGCTGCTTTGTGTTAACCTCGACAAGGAGATCATAAGAAGCCATCTTCTTTGCACTGTAATTGGCGCCAATAACACCCTCAAGACCTTTGGAGGCCAGAAAGGGAGAAAGTTTGCCAGGTGGCTTGTCACCTTTCGAGTGCATTACAAGGAACTTCGGGAATTTCTGCAGTACAAAAGATTCTATATCGTGTTCAGTGCTTCAGTGCGGCCCCTTTTTTGGGGGCCGATCAAACGGTTTAAGTTAGGAACCCATATAAAGGGGGAGGATTTTCGGAAACTGTGGTGCACAGCCCACCACCGAGCCCAACAAGGGAATAGGTAACGCTCCATAACAAGAATGGCTTGGCTGAAGACGTTACGCTATTAGTGCTCTCCAGTCTCTATAACCAAGAGCGGTTCTGGACAAGGTGTCTCTCGCCACCCAAGGTTAGCCCTTGCCGCCAAAGGAGTTGAAAAGGAAAGAAGAGAAATGAGAAGAGTGAAAAGAAGGAGAAGACAAGGATGCAAGTAGAGAGGGGATTGTAGAAGTGGCGACTAGACTGAATCATCCTGGCCGGGATGATACATCAACCTAACCTCGCTCCAAATATTTTCTTAAAATACATAGGTTTATGGAAATTATTATGTGGATGTTTGCAGACAGTCATGGTGAGACCAATCTTTAGTGCCAAGTGTTACACTTATTCAGAGTTGGTTGAGTCTGTAAATATTGTAGGTCGCAAATTAAATTTTTATGGTATGCAATGGGCATAATCATCCGTAATGACTAGCTCTACCTAGGGGAACTTTATACGTGTACTGCGGCAAGATGGTTTCACAAAACTAAGTATTTAGTTTATTCAACTCCTGCACTAACCTTATCTCTAGAAACGTTTTTATATTCTTTACGATGCTGAGTTAGGATTTTGGATGTAGTTTTTCTAGAACTACGCTAGACATTTCCAGTTCATCATTTTTCTGGCGAAGCATTCGAGAGAGCCAAACACTGTAACATACAGATGGAACTCACAGAATGATGCGACTGGCAGTTTGAAACATTCGGCACTGTAATAGTAATAATGACATGTCACTTGCTTATGTAATGCTCATTGTCGCAGATCAAACTGCTTTTTCCGTCTACACTCATTTTCAGTAGACTCATTCAGCGAACTCGCACCCGAGACTGCAGCGCTGGGTTCTGCGAAGTAATTTGCATGAATATAGATGCAACAGGTTTCTTTGAGTGTGCGTCTAACACGTATTCTTCATATTGAATCTGCTACTGTATTCATGACCATGTCCTTAATTGTATCCACATTCCAGCTTATTTTTATTTTGACATTTGAGTTTTCTTCAGTACTTTTCTCAACATCTGTGCTTGTTGAGCCGTACTCAAGACCATTAATCTTGTCTTTCACTATTACATTAATATACAGCACTGTTGATGCCGAGTGAGAATTCAAGGTCCCGAATCTGTCGTGCGAGTTAAATAAGAACCAATAAAAAGCTCTACAGAGGAAATTTTGTTAAAGGAGGCTGTATAAGCATTAAAATAGCACATGCCATGGAAAAAAAATACAAATTCTTGTTAGGTATACAAGGATGACACTGCTGTTTCTGATGTGTCACAAAAAAATCAGTGCCATACAGTGTTCCTTATGGAAGTACAAACTGTCGAATTCAAATCCCAGAAGTTTTATTCAAGAATGTTCCTCAATACAACTGTATTTAGAGATCTGAGCCACTGACTCATACATGACTATGTGGCGAACATTCATTTTCATGTGCATTATAGTTTACAAGGTCTAGTCTGCATTGATATATTGCATTTATGCTGAAACTGGGAGGGATTCTCAGGGTATGAATAAAGATATAAAAATTTCTTGAAATCAAAACATTTGAGAACGGACAAAAGGAAGGATCTGAGAACGGTATCTTAGATTTTCTTCTCTTTTTCTTACCTCTCATTTTCACCTTATTTCACCTGAAGCATTTAGTTTTTTTAGCGCAGCTCTTAGCACCCGTTTCCGCGTTTCGCGGCGTCGCCCTCCGCGTAACCGCCCAACTAAACTTGGAAGGAAACTGAAATAATGTTGCGGTCATGTGACGTTAATATTTCCACGAAGTCTAGCTGTGAAACTGAATTTTTTATGGATGACATGACACTGTCATGCAACGTCATTTTCACCGCTAATTTTAGCGGGAAAACTGCATTTGTGTTGAGGTCATGTGACATCAATTTTCGCGCTAAATTTTGTGGAAAACTTAACCCGCTAAATTTAGTGGGCGAATTTTCCCGCTAAATTAAGGGAAATGGTTCGCTAAATGGGAGGGAGCAGAAGAGTAGGAGGGTTAGGGGGTGGGGGGTCACACCCTCCCATCCTCCTCTTCAAGATCTGTGCTCTAATTTCACATTACAGAGAATTATAAACGTCTCATATTTCATCTCATGTTTATTCAACTTTTATATTGCAGGTGCGCTTGCAGCACAAATCTGAGTTGTGCTGATGCTCTACGCACAAGTTAGGAACTCCTGATTGGCAAGAGTGGGAGTTTGGTCTGACAGCTCAAGGGACACCATTGTTCAGTATTGAATTATTAATCATCTTCCTTTGAGTAAAGTTAAGCTTTGCTGCTTGCAGTTCTTCTAAAAATAAATACCTGCAACCAAATTTACTACGTCACGACATTTTGCCTCTGCTCTTAGTGCTCCTGGTGAGCCTCGGATAAGAGCTTACTGGTGTGCATACATCATGCTTGTTTGAAACCACTCACTGATGTAGACTCGCTGACATCCAGCATTCCAATGAAACGCTGGATGTCCACAGGTCTTTCTTGAACAATGCAAGCGGGAAAGGAACCATACAATCGTATCGTATTGGGGGACATTCTAGAGAGTGTTTTTTGTATGTTTTACATTTTTTTTTTAAGCCGTAAAAGCTACATTTACGCGGTCTGTGCACGTGAGTTATATGGCCAGGGCGGCATAGTATAAAAGGCTAATTTGTAATGATCAGTCAGCTTATTACAGAGATGTGCCAGTCTTCTTTCAGAAAAGTAGATGGAGGTTTATTCTAGCATAGTTTTATCTCGTGAATCTGAATATCCCGTTCGTTTTCCACAAATATATAACTAAACGTGAGAAAACAAAAAAACATCCTACGAATAGTGACATCGTAAGAAGACCTTTCGGCCGCCAAGCGTGTCGCTTAAGGGCCGCGCGTCCAATCTCAAGTTTTCTAGGTATATTCTCCCGCGTTGGCACCAGTCGTGAAATATTTTTCTGCCCTTTTAAAAAATAGCACGTGCGTGCATAGCTTTGATAGGTGCTGAAGATGCATGAGCAAAGATTTTGAAAGCCACTTTTGTGACGTCGCTCTCCAGGGAAGTGCTTTCACAGCGCTTTAAAAATGAATATATGCAGCCTCGATTCATAAAATTACCAAATAATTTTCATATATGAGATTCTGGAGGTCATATGAAGAAGATTTAAAAGCGTTTTCTCAAATACAAAACCGCTTCAGCCTCTCTAAGTATAGTATGTTCCTGAAAATTTTATTCAGTGAAAATAGACCCATGGTTTCAATTAGAAACTTGCTAAGCATCATCAAAACACACTAAATCAACTTTCTTTGTGAAGATATAAAACAAGAGCAGCATTTTATGGCCTTCTAAAAAAATGGTCAAATTGAACGCGTTTCCAGACTTTGGTTTCTTACCAGAGCGCATTTTTGCACCTGCGGTCCTGCTGCCCGGTGGCCGCAGTGCGAAGCCGCCCCCTCGCCTCCCTCATAGGATGGAGGGAAGCAAGGCGCACGTGCGTTGCGTGTCTAAGGGGGAACAGGACCTTGGGCGCAGAGATGAGCTCCGATACGAAACTGAAACCTAGAAACTCGTCCAAATAAAGCGTTTTTACAGAACGCGTAAAGGGCTACCCCTGCATTATATCCTTCTAAAAAGAGTTGATTTTGTGGTTTTCAATGAATCAGCAAGTTTCTAATTGAAACCATATTTTCATTTTCACTAATTAAAAAGGTAATTAACAAATTGTATTTAATTATCTGACTGATTGTTACGATTAGGTCCCTAAACTACGTACGCCTGGCCGTATAACTCACCTGCACAAACCGCATTAATTTAGCTTTCACGACCTTTCTAAGCATATATGTAAAGCTTAAAACTAAATCGCCCTGTACAACAGTGAAAAGGCGAAACCAGTATGTTGGAGCCATATGGCTCCACCGTGCTGGTATCGCCTTTTCGCTGGTATAGGTTGTCCCATATTATGTTATGCCTGTATGGTTCCACATGATCCGCCCAATTCCAATACGCTGGTATAGGATGTCCCATAATACGACGCGCTTGTATGGTTCCGCCTACCTGTATCGTTCCACCTTAATCCACTATACTGGATCCGCCGATTCGCTTGTATAGGATGTCCCATATTACGGTTACGCTTGTATGAGCCTTTTCCGTCGTCTTTCCATCATCGAAATTTTCCAACAGGGTACTACTGGTCAGAGCCGCTAAAAGCTTCTTTTTAGTCGAAATACAAAATATAAGTGGCGCGAACTGTTTCAATTATCTATAAAAGTAGTTTCTGTTTAGTAGTTTAGATCAGAAAATAAACGAATGCAGTTCATAAAGTACGGAAACAAGAAATGACCCGTCGACATACCCGCCACCAAGCGGTGGAAAAGGCGGCGCATACTAGAAAGGACTAGTGGGATCTGGAGCCGAAACGGAAAGGTCCCGGATGTACGCGGCGGCGCTGCGGTCGTATCGGCAGGAGGATCCGACCGGCTCCGAGCGTTCCGAAGGCCTTCGGTACCTTCGGCGAGAAGCTTTGTCTTGCTGTTTGGCCGTTTCGCGGTATGGCAGCCTGAAGTGGCTCCCATTTTAAACTGATCTTTACCCGATGTTTAATATCGTTTGTGGCCAATGAAGTGTCATGCCGAATTAGCGTTTAATCGCGCAGCAAATGCAATGAGAGCCGCTCTGGCTGCCCGCTGCATACAGCCTATCCAGAACATGCTTTAGTGGCGCCCTCTCCCGCCGTCGACACGGAGTGCGGCCGCCGTGAGCGCTCGCGAGGAGCCCACTACCCCTCCTCTAGTTCACGGCCACTCAAGCAACCAAGGACGTCATGAGGAAGGTTATTTCTTGCTTGTTTTTGTAATTTTAATTTGCCTATAACTTTTAAAATAAAGCGAATTTCGAGAAAAGAAACGTTTCACTGAGTTACTACGTTCAGTGCGCTCAGGTTCGGTGCAAATTAAAAATGAGTAAAAACGTCATTGCAGAGCCCCTTTAAGCCATTCCTTGAATTGGGTTCCACGCTTCATACGAAGCAAAGATGTGCCTGCCACTCACTTTCGTTTCTCGAAGCAATGTAGTCTAACGCTTTCAAACGCAACTGTGCGTAGGAACCTTTACTTCCACGGCACTGGCTGCCGTGCATGCCAAGATGAATAAGTTAGCATTGTAGTGCTCGCTATTACATCGTTCGCGTTTACAGTGGAATGGAGTTCATAACCCGCTCTAAACAGCTGTCTTCCTGCATGCCGGTGAGCTTTATACGGAGAACTCACCTCGCATAGACGTTGCGGCTCCCGTCGGGTTGAAATATTTTCGATCGATTCGGTGGAGCAAGATCTTCCTCCGAAGTTCATTTTCCGTTCCAGAAGGAACACTGAAAAGCTTTCCGGCCGACCTTTCTACAGGCACAGCAGCCCGTCAGCTGCGGCGTAATCTCTTGGGAATTTCATGGCGAGCGGAAGTCCAAAGCCGAAAGCCAGATGTCACTAGACTAGCCGCCAACAGTGTGCGCGGCGGTTATTTCAAAGAATGGCGCCACGTTTGCTACTATAGAGGGGCTTTAATTGAAACGCGCTCGAGGAGCGAGGGAGAGACGAGAAAGAAAAAAGGAGAGTAAAAAAGAGAGGGTGCGCCACGGTAGAGGGTGGACGGAAGGAGAGAGTTTTGAACGGGCCACCTTAATGTATGCACCACACTTGCCGCTAGGGGCGCAAGTACTCGAAGGAATGTGCGACGAAGCTCGATTGGTCGTCGAAATATCTCTTTTAATGTTCGGCTTTGTTGAGGCGTGGTGACATTCTTTTTCTTTTCCAGCTCGATCTTCTTCTTCTTCCTTTCCTTTTCTTCCAGCGTTCACGCGACACCGTCACATGCCACCGCCTCAAAAAGGCGTCGACCCGACGCACACAACACGCAAAGAAACTGGTGTTATGAAGACACTTAAAGCACACAGAAAACACGCGATAGTTGCAAGTGCTGTACACGTATAAAACAGTATTCAAGTCCACGCAAAACACAATCGTCCGAAGCGGTAATTGCAAGTCCTGTACACATATAATGCAACATTCAAGTACAGACACGACACAATCGTCCCACGTGGTAATTGCAACTCCTGTACAAGTATAAAACGGTCTTTTATTGAACAGTTTTAGGAGAGGGAAAATTCTGAAACAGGCTCTAGATACGGTTTCAGTTTTTCTACGTGCACGATGTCCCGCCCTGAACCATCACCGAACTCTATTTCATAATTATCCGGCGATAGCTTGGCCACAACTCGATGAGGCCCAGTGTACATTGTCCGTTTTTTTAAGCCCCACTGGCGGGGCCCTCAACAGCACCAACTGGTCTCGTTCTAACGTTATGTCAGTTTGGTGTTCGTCAAATAGTCTCTTCTGCTTCTCCTGAGCCAACTTGATGTGTCGTGCGGCCAATCTACGCGCTTCGTTCAATCGCTCACGCACGAGCACCGCGTATTCGGAGCTTGCTTGCAGTTCTTGCAGCTCTTTCCTGTTATAAGCCACATCCAAGGGGAAAACAGGGTCACGTCCACACAGAAGGAAAAAAGGAGAAGTACGAACTGTGTCCTGATATCCTGTGTTATAGCAGAACACTATATAGAGCAAAACATCAGCCCACTTCTCTCCAGATGAGGTGGTGATTCGCATCATCTGTTTGAGCGTTTTGTTGGCTCGTTCGACGAGGCCGTTGGCAGCTGGGTGATAAGCTGTAGTCGTTGCGTGACGTATACCACGGTACTTGAGGTAATCGGAAGTTGATCTGGCAGTCATCTGTGTGCCCCTGTCCGTAACTAGTACTGTGGGGCATCCGTGCTTGAGGATAATTCTCCTCTCGATGAACTTCTGCACCGTGGAAGCCTCAATGTTACGAACAGCTTTCGCCTCAACAAACTCGGTTAGGTAGTCTATGGAAACTATGACAAACTTGTACCTTCGTGAAGCCTGGAAGGGCCCAATTATGTCGAGTCCAACTGTATGAAATGGCACATCGACTTCAACTGGCTGCAGCAGTCCGTAAGGGCAGGTCGTAGTCATCTTCATCCGTTGACAGAGGTCACAGCTTTTCACGAACCGTTGGACATCCAGATACTGTCGAGGCCAGATATATTTACTGTGGATTTTCTCGTATGTGCGACGGATTCCCATGTGTGCTCCAAATCGACTTCCATGAAATTCGTGAAGTACTTCCGCTCGCTTCGTCGCCGGCAAGCATAAAACAAATCGTTCATGCGTTGGTCCTGCATCCCTTTTGTACAATACATCATGAAAAAGCACGAATTGTTTACTTGCTCTCTTCTGCTGTTTCTTTGTACCAGCCTTTTTCTGCAGTATCTTTATGGTTTTTGTACAGAACGGGTCCTCATTCTGCTCGGAGGTTAAGTTGGGCTCTTTGACCTCAAACACATCGCAAGTGCGGGTCCTCCCAGTCTCTCCCGAGCCGTTGGTACTCGAAGGTTCCCCTGAGCAGAAGCGGCTTGGAATACGGGACAGACAATCGGGGGCAGTGTGACATGCACCAGACTTGTACACAACTTCAAAGTCGAATTCTTGGAGCAGGAGAGACCACCTGAGCAGGCGTTGGTTTCCCTCCTTGTAACGAAGAACCCAGCAGAGCGCATGGTGATCTGTAACAACATAAACTTTCTGCCCCTTAGGTAGGGACGCAGCTGTTCCAGGGACCACTTAACTGCAAGGGCCTCAAGTTCAGTGGATGTGTAGTTCTCTTCAGCTCCGTGAGGAGAACGGCTGAAGTATACAACAGGCCTGTAATCCCCAGTTTCATCTTCCTGGAGGGGGATGGCGCCGAGGCCGGTTCTGGAAACATCAGTGTGGACCTGGAGGCCGTATTTAGAGTCTTCTGAAAAGTGCTTCAAGACGGGAGGTCCACATAAGGCAGATTTCAGTTCATGGAAGGCGTGTTCTTGTGGAGCACCCCATGTGAAGTCTTCTTCTTTTTTCAGGAGCTTTCTCAAGGGGGCTGCGATGGCACTATGGTTCCAAATGAACTTTCGGAAATAGGACGTCAGTCCCAAGAACGATTGAACTTCAGCCGCAGTTCTAGGGACGGGGAATCGCGTTACGGCATCTACTTTCTCTGGATCAGGTGCAATACCTTTCTGGGATACAATATGTCCAAGGTAAGTCACTCTGGTGCAAAAAAAATGGCACTTCTGCGGTTTGAACTTGAGATTTGCGGCCTCAAAACGCGCGAAAATATTTCCCAGTTGTCGAAGGTTATCTTGGAACGCTGTGCTATAAATAATGCAGTCGTCCATGTAGACCAGTGCGTTGCGATACTTTAGATCACCGATAATGGCATCTACAGTTCGCTGATACGTTGCCGGTGCCCCTTTTAACCCGAACGGCATTCTCAGAAATTCATACAGCCCCCACTGCGTAACAAAAGCTGTCTTAGCGGTGTCGCCAGGTTCCACCTCTATTTGGTAGAATGCTGAAAGGAGGTCCAATGTTGAGAAATACTTGCTCCCACTCAATGCCGCCAAAGCATCATCGATTCGTGGTAGTGGATAGACAACGTTTTCAGTTACAGCATTTAGCTTCCTGTAGTCCACACACATCCTTGTTGACTTGTCCTTTTTTTGAACTAGAACCAGTGGTGATGCCCTGGAGCTTTTGGAGGGCTGGATAATTTTTGCATCCATTAGGTCTTTTATCATTGCCTTCACCAAATCTTTTTGAGCCGGTGAAATTCGCCTTGGGTATTGTGCAATCGGTTTTGCACCACCAGTAGAAATGGAATGTTTCTCTATCGTACAAGATCCCAGGTGTGCAGTGTCGGTTGCAAAAGTAGAACGATATTTCATCAAGAGTTGTTTTACTGCCTCCAGCTCTTCGGAGTTCAGCGAAGCTCCCACGTTGAAGCTCAACTCATCAATTATTATCTGCTGCGTTTCGTTGCGGACTTTTGGCACGTCTTCCTGGTTCTCAAGATCAGAAAAACTGGAACATTGCAGGACTGATTCCCATTCGATGGGAGACAAGTCAACCGCTTCAACAGCTTCTACGTTTTCTGCTGATCCTAAAGATGCCCTCGCAGGTAATTTGGATGGCCTCAAGAAAAAGTTTGTAGCCAAAAGTTTGAAAGTCTTTGTCCCTGCATCGATGACTGTCGGTTGCAGTTCCAACAGGTACCGTTCAATAGCTGATTGAGAACCTGTTACGTATAAGATATCGCGACTTGTCTCGCCGTCTGGGACTTCCAAAACGACTTCGATGACTTTCCGGGAAAGAGGCGGTACTACTTGGGTGGTCGTTGCATTAACCTTGAGTGGTTTTTCGGCTTGGATAGAAAACGTGTTTGTACCCCAGTCGATAAATGCTTTTGAAGAGCGGAGAAAGTCATCTCCAAGTAAGACTAAGTCTTCCTTTAAATGTGGGACAACCACAAAAGTCTGTCGGAATGACCTTCCGTCCACCGTAATGTCGACACTCACGTCTTCATTATTTTCAAGTGGCAGCCCATTGGCTCCCACAAGTTTCAGGGAAGATTTTGAAGGTGTCATCTGAAGTCTCTTGCAAACAGCTTCATTCACAAGGCTTCTGGTGGAACCAGAATCTAAAACTGCACTGAGTTCAAGGGATCCCATAAAGACAGGGACCCGTTTGACGCCCACAGAAGATTCACAGCTAACGCGCTGCCCTACTGGTGTCTCCCCGCAGGCCCCGAAGACACCAGGTCGGAGTTATCCAGGTCAGTCGGAACGTTAGGCTCCGCTTGAAATGCGCGCTGCCATTCAAGAAATTCTTGCGTGAGAGGCTGGGGGCACCATGTAACAAAGTGGCCTTCCTGTTTGCAATTTAGGCAAAGCTTGAGTATTTTCCGACGGGATCCTTGAGCCTTGGTCTGGGCTGCATTGTTCTGGCGACGGAATTCCCTTTGGTAGGTCAGGCTTGGTCGTGGTTTGTCATTCGCACTGCTCGCTGCATCGTATTCCTGACGTTTTTCCCCAGGCTGCTGTTGTCGATCAAGTTTGACGAAACTGCACAGCTCATCGGCCCCTCCTTCGTGGAAGTTTGAAACTTTTAATGACTTCTCTTCGGGCTTCTTGGCTTTTCCGCTTGCCCGATCAAACTTCATAAAAGAGTCGAGCAAGTCATCAAGCGATGTGAAGCTTCTATCGAAATACATCCGCTTTGTCTTGTCGTTCAGCGATTCAAGAAGCAATTCGCACTTCTCGGCTTCGCTTCCTGTGAAGACACATTCTTCTATCAGTTGCAGCTTCTGAATAGCGTACTCCATGCACGTTTCTGTGGAGGTCTGTCTTCGAGCGAACATTGCTCTTTGATATTCCACAGGGCTTTCTAAATTGTAGTGCCGCCGAAACGCGGACTTCACGTCATTCCAAGTGCTCATCTTCTTGGAGTTAAGCTCGAAGCGCATCCAAGCAAAATCTTTGGAAGGTAGCTTTGATATGAGCAGCGGCAGTGCGATATCTTCCGGCAGCCCGTAAATTTTCAGCCAAAATTCGACCTGATGGAACCAACCAATTACGTCAGTGGCAAGGAGGGGAGCTGCACGTACGGCCGCGGTGGATGGCTGAACTCGATGGTTGATGGTGTCTCCCAGTCCTCTCCCCTGGCTTTGCTGGTTCGAGCCCTTGTCTCTGCTTTGAGATGTGCTGCATGAGTTTGGAACGCTCTCTTGTAGTTCGGTATCCAGCGACCGCTGCTGCCGTTTCATTTTATTGAATATTTTATTCGGTTGCCCTTGGTGCTTGGAGCCCTCGTCACTGCTTTCAGAGTTACTTCTCGAGCTCGCGGCCTCCAAGCAGTTCAGTCTCTCGATTACTGGGGACAGTGATCCGCACACCAGGGTCTCCATGGCTTTCAGAGAAGCGCTATCCCCAGCAGCACTTGCAGAATAGGCAGGCTTCGGAGCGGGTACTGTCTGTTGTCGGCTAAGAAGCTCTGCGATACGTTGCCTCAATTCAGCGATTTCTTCGTCCCTCCTCGAAAGGATCCGCTGAAGTTCTTCGCTCCGTGCAACTGCCGCCTCAACTTTAGCTTGCAACGACGCGTCACTGCCGCTTTTTGCGCCGTCTTCATCCATCGTTGCTGACGTTGTAGTTAAGCCTTCTCGTTGATGCGAAGAGCTCAATGGGCGATTTGATACTGACCGCCATCCCCCCACAAAAATTTACCTCATTACGGAGTCCCTGTTCGGGCGCCAAGTGCGACGAAGCTCGATTGGTCGTCAAAATATCTCTTTTAATGTTCGGCTCCGTTGAGGCGTGGTGACATTCTTTTTCTTTACCAGCTCGATCTTCTTCTTCCTTTCCTTTTCTTCCAGCGTTCACGCGACACCGCCACAGAATGCAGAGCAGAGGGGGGGGGGGAGGTGCCGCCGCTTGCCCTGCAACCTCCTCAAAACTTACGGCGCTCCGTGGGGGCCGCCATATTAAAACTTGATACCAGTGTTGCTGCATCTGTAGGTCATCTTTAAGTTCGAGCTGACGAAGAAAATCTGACCACGGCGCAACGCCGATGTACGCTGGAAGCTAAAGCCGGTTTGCTTTCGTTGTTTTTGTTTGATCGGAGAAAATACAGCAACAACGTACGTTCAATATGGCGGCGGTAGTGTTTTGGTTTGACGCGGTTTGCGAGCGCATGTAGCGAAGACCTGACCGGAGAAGTACCCCTGTGATATTTCGGGACGACGGAAAGTATCATTCGTAATCGTCGTGTGTGCTTGGAAAGCGAAGGGAGTCACAAAGTTCATGAGTGCGCAATTCTGTTTATTGAACAAGTTCAATACATTCGCTTTTTGAGGAAGCTTAACCTTAAGTATGCACGGCTCTGCATCATGCCCTCACTGTGTATTTCCCCACAACATAAAAACCATAAAACACACTTCAATTCATCATTATACAATAATTAACAAATACATACATCTTTATATAAAATCTAAAGTTCATATTTCTTGCAATCTTCAGATCCGTCACAAATACATCAAACACTGCGATTAGTCCCACGCATAAAATGATAAAAGCAACTGAGCGTTCCCCGTAGAACCTTCAGTGTCAGGGATGAAACATTCCGCAAGGTTCACGACAGCGCTGCGTTGACTTTGGCGATCTTGTTCTGTTTTGTGCAGCACGGCGATGCGACAAATAGTTGAAACATTCGTGGTGTGTGGTGTGGCGCTTGGAGGTAGAAGCCGATACTAACACGAAGCGCAAATTGGTTATTGTGGGGTTGAGGTTCAACGGGTTAGTCCCGTCGTCGTCAGCTGACCCGGTCCAGCTGGTCCTGGAGGACGCAGCGAGCATTTTTAAAAGTAAATCTTCCTTCGTTATGTTTCAAAAGGTGGAAGATTCTCGACGTATACCGTGAGCAAAAAGCTGCGGGCGTTTCCAACAAAATTACATCGTTTTAATTGAATAATTGACTCCGGATTGTTGTCCTAAATCTGCCGTTTTTATGCTTCGTGTTTTACTGCGTTGGCACAGCGACACACAATGCTCGAGTAGATGATTCGGTCCTGCAAAGGACAGGTTATACATAATTTCAAGGAAACTTCAGTCACCACCGATGTTCTCCTGTAAATCTCGTGTGTGTTTTATCGCGCTCATCATGCGGTGTGAATAAATTGGGGCAACTTTTCTTACCTGCCTACAGATGCATGAACTGGGACCATTTGTTACGTAGTGAACATAGTGATTCTTTACTTTGGGAAGAGGTGTTGGTGAATGTATTATGGTACAATCACTTGAGGGTTTAGAAAATGGGGAGAGCGAACAAGCTTTCCAAACTTCGTCGTAATTTACCTTGACGTATTGAAGTGTCATGGAATTTATTTAGTTTGCGCCCCAACCCTGGCAGGTTTCGACCAGGTTCGACAAAGCATTGGTGCAGCAGACGACAGACCCGATACAAATTAGAGGGATGAGAAAGGGGCAGCTGCCGGCTCGTCGCTCGCCCAACTCGGCTGCTCTGTTGCCGGGGTAACCTGTGCCTGCTCGCGTATGCCACGTGGTAGCGGGAGGAGGGGCGTAGCGAGGACTCCCATTATATGTCGCGCGGTGCGCGCGGGCTTTCGGGATGTTTGCAAAGGGTCTGCAAAGAAGTTGATGCTTTCAGCATGATAAGAGTGGGAACCGAAACTGTTAAAAAGCGAGGGCAGACGCTATAAAAGCGGCGACAGCGCGTGCCCCTGGGGTGGATCGCTCACTGAGTTCGACCGCTCAACGACCGCTGGCGCGGAGCGCTCGGCATCTGCCCAGGGAACGGGCTGGATCGCGCATCCGCGCTTGGTCGCTGCAGCTGCAGCGCGAGAGTGAAGCCACCGGTCGGCCATCTTGCATGTTGAAAAATCGCCTTTTCGGAGCGTTGCGGAGGCTGGCGGCAGCATGCTGAAGACACGTTTTCTACTCGTTCGTAGTCATTCGTCGAATAAGCTCTTTAAAACACTGTGTAAGCCGTGCGACTTGCCGTTAAGAACACTTGGAATTTTTTACAGAAGCGCAGTGCTACAATAAAATTATCCAGTTCATCGAAAGCAAGTTAATTTGCCACTATGCAAAGCGCAGGCCACGAGTGACCCGCGCGTTGCATCATGGGACCTTTCCCATAATGCAACGCGCGGGACCCTTGTGACATTCCACGTGACGTCAGGTGTGACGTCATTATAGCAAACGTCCCATAATGGAATGCACGGGTCACGAATGAGACGGCCCATTGCATTATATGACGTTTTCCACAACGCAACGCGCGTTTACGCGGACGGCAACGTTGGCGTCGCCGACCCGCGCGTTGCATCATGAGACGCTTCCATAGTGCAATGCGCGGGTCACAAATGAGACGGCGCGTTGCATTATGGGACGTTTCCCATGACGCGACGCGCGGTTACGCCGGCGGCGACGTTACCGTCGCCGTCTCTGACCGCGCGTTGCATCATGGGACGCTTCCCATAATGCAACGTGCGGGATCCTCGTGACGTCACACAAGCAGTTATTATGGGAAACGTCCGATAATCCAATGCGCGGGTCACGAGTGAGACCCGCGTGTTGCATTATGGGACGTTTCTCATAATACAACGCGCGGTTACGCGGACGGCGACTTCGACGGCGATGCAGCTCAAGCCAGAAACAGGCGCCTAAGAGCTACGCTCTAAAAATTAATAGATGTAAACCAAAATAAATTTTCCTTTCACAGCCATTTTTTATCCCGTCCTACTTAACAAAACTGAAATAAGCTTTTTTTAACTGCTTTAAGGGTGACGCGGCGTTAATAAGAGGCTAAGAATATTAGGTGTCACCTTTTAGCATATCGAAGACATGTCCAATCTAACGGTCACTTGTAACAATCATAAAGTTTCTATATAAGCTAAAAAGCTATGTCGGTTACATATCAAAACTTGCATGGCTTGAATGGCCTGTAAAAGAAGCGAGAAAATGATGTCGGTCAGTCACCGGGAACTCCGTGGCTGAGCTAGCCGGTGATTACAGAAAGAAAATGTTGTCGGCCAGTCAGCGGAAACTCCATGGCTGGACTGGCCGGTGACTACAGCAAAAAAAAACGATATCGGCCAGTCAGCGGAAACTTTATGGCTAGACTGGCCGGTGATTACAGAAAGAAAACGATGTCGGCCAGTCAGCGGAAACTCCATGGCTAGACTGGACGGTGACTACAGCAAGAAAACGATATCGGCCAGTCAGCGGAAACTCCATGGCTAGACTGGCCGGTGACTACAGCAAGAAAACGATATCGGCCAGTCTGCGGAAACTCCATGGCTAGACTGGCCGGTGACTCAGCAAGGAAACGATGTCGGCCAGTCACCGGAAACTCCATGGCTAGACTGGCCGGTGAGTACAGAAAGATAACGATGTCGGCCAGTCAGCGGAAACTCCATGGCTAGACTGGCCGGTGACTACAGCAAGAAAATGATATCGGCCAGTTAGCGGAAACTTCATGGCTAGACTGGCCGGTGACTTAAGCAAGAAACCGATATCGGTCAGTCATCGGAAATTCCATGGCTAGACTGGCCGGTGACTAGAGCAAGTAAACGATGTCGGCCGGTATCGGGTAGTTTCCGCCTGGTACTGGCGAGTTTAGACACCGCGTCCCCGATATCGGCCGGGGCCGGTTTCTTACAGGCGTCCCTGGCCGGGATCCACCGTGCAGCTGCCGGTACTGGCCGAAGTAATCCCGGTATGGGCCGACATGGTGTGCTAGCTGGGGAAGCGATGCTTGGGCCCAGCTGGGCCAAGACACTCCTAGCTCGTACAAGGTGTGGATCAGACCCTCTGGCGGCTCTCAAAGACGAGTCCGAATCTTGCGGTCCCTGCTCCAATATACAATGTCAAGCGACCTAAGTTAGAGCATTTAGAAGAAAGGCTTTCTAAGGGAAACTCCCGTGAAAGAAGTCACGAGCGAGGACGACGACTTCTTTTTTATTTTTTTTCTCATTAAACGTTTTACACACAGATTATGTTAATTCCAAAAACCCATGGAAACTAGTTTCTATATATAACTTGTTCGTTTGTATTTTTTAATTGTGTCAACCGAAAGCTCCTCTTAAAAAAATATCACCTGCAATATTGCTTCCGAGCAACACAAGTTTGCTTTAAAATAAAACAAAAAACTTGTCTTATAAACTTTGTTACAACAGGTTATATTCTAAGTCGACAAAAAAAAATCAATGAAAATGTTGTGTAACAAAGATATGTTGCACGTCGAAATATTCGCAGCTGGTCTACTTTAAAGAAGTTTTTCGCTGGCGCGTGCCACAGGCTTTTCGTGGGTTCAGCACAAAGAATACCCAGGTTCATGAAACTTCGTGAAAACGTTCCTGAGCGGTTGCAGGAAGAAATGAATGAATGGTTGCCGGAAAACAAAAGGGCGGTCGGTAAAAATCGACATAAACCAGTTTGTGGGTAATTCTACCTCATGCAATCATTTTAGGTATTCAGTTTTTTGACGGATGGCATAAGTTACTCATCAGATATACGCGCTTGCAAGGCCTTTTAATGACAAAAATGAAAGAATAAAATACACTCATAATTTATCGAGAATTGTATTGAACATGAGTTTTAATGTCTCACGCAATGATGATATGATCCTCGCATGACCCAAGATAAGAACGTGCATTTCCTTGTGAGGAGCTTCATATTAAAACTAAATTAAGGTATAAAATTTGAGGTTGCACTATATATTTTCTCGCGTATCAGCAGAATGTTTGATGTAATCTGAATACTAAAAGCTTACAGTGCCGTAGAAAACATCAGCGATGAATTTCATCAACTTCCTGTTCATTCTAAGAGCGACAGGATTGTGTGAGTACCAATATTGTAATCTAAAATATACATTTCAAGAGTTCTCCATTGATGTACGTGGGTAGCATTATAGATCCGTTGATAGCGTTCGCTATCCCCGTGTAAACCTGCTTTGTTTTCTATGCGTGATGAGTTTTGGGATAGGAAAGGCACAAGGACAACCAGCGCCTTAACAAGGCACTTTTTTGTGCTGCTGCTTGAGTGTTGATCTCGAACGCACTTAACAAGGTATAATACGCTCAGAGCAATAAAGTTTCGTCGACGTCACTGTCATATGTGAATAATAAGGTGGCGGTGTATTTTGAGTTTCTCGCTCGTTTTCCGAAATTAGAGAGATTAATATTGTTTCACCACCACAAAGCAAGGTTTAAAGCAAGAAGTATGTTAACGACATTGAGGATTATTCACGTTCGTAACGACTACGCTTGGGGTATTTATGAGTAGTTCGTGTTAATAAAATGTATAAGCATCTGAACTCAGACTTTAGCGATGCCTCGTTGAAACTCGCTTGGTTATGTTTGATGTCCAATGTCTTGTTTTAAATCGGCCAAAATTATATATATGCACATAGCAATAACCCGAAGTGTTTTCTATTCACGCTGTTGTAGAATATCTCCTGCGCATGCATTTCCAGCTTGAGATACGTTATAAAAAAAAAAACTGTTCATTTTTTTTTTAATTTGATTTAAAAGTGAAACACGCACTTCGAGGTTTGTGACGCTTTTGAGGCTTGCGTCGGCTCGCCAAGTACGTGTACCTCGTGATACTTTCGTGACTACCATCCGTGGCAACGGAATTAAAGGAGTGGACACTGACATTACGTAGAGAGGCGATGATCGAAATACCTGACTAAATCATTCAGAACAAGGGGAAAATACTTGTTTCAGACATAGGATAAGAGTTAGAGGAGTGCCGTCTTAATTATATATTTATCACGCTCGGAATAGAAAATATAGTGTGATCATCGTCATGGTAAGTTGTCTGATTATCAAAACAATGGCAAATGAAAAAATAAATATTTGGCTTTACGATGTATTTGAACTTTAAATATTTACTGCAATTACTATTTTAGCCAGCGCGCTTGAAATCATTTAAAAAAGGTATTAGTATCCACGATATTAATTATTGAATGTCCTTGTTTTTCTTTTCGTCCGATCTTAAAATTACGCTAAAAAAATGCGCTGCCAGTTCAAGTCGCAAATGATGTTTTAAAACATGACGTAGTCGTTTCAATTAAATATTTACGTAAACTCAAGTATTTTTATACATTAGCTTGTGGTGAGTTCCGCTGGTAGATCCGGATCGATTTTCAATACCTGCGAGGGAGGACCAAAACTGCTAAGTGGCACCTGCTCCTAATCAACAAGCGGAAGGTGGAGTCGTATTTTTTAGTGACCCGTCGAGACGGTCTATCGTTAAAAATAGCGGCTGCTTGAGCTTGCCTGAGCTTGAACTTGACGAGCTGAATGAAATTTCCGACGACCAATCAATACTGTTGTCCACCAGCAGAAGACATATCCGACACAAGTCGAGCGCCGAAACACGGAATTCATATCCCATAGAGAGAGGAATAGACCCGCGGTCGCCTCCTTGAAACTGTAAGGCGCGGAGTCATTGCCAACGGCGTAGCTGAAATATCTGGTCCCAAGTGAAAATTCAAAGTTGTATTACAAGTGGTTTCACTTGCCAGCAAGTGGTTTCCCCTGAGGTCCACTTGGGTGTAAATGGGTCTATACCCGTTTCCACTTCAAGAGAAAAGAAATAATTTTCTCATTTTTCATACCCGGCGCGAAGCAGTTCTTATAACATTTGGCCGGCGGAGGAATAAAACGGAACTTTCAGCATTTGGAACGTGTAGGTCTTGATATGATACCACGTGTATAATCTAAAACTGATGGACATATATCTTAATTATCAAAATAAAGGGGAAATTAGTAATGCTCCGAGAGAAGGAGGGCTTTTTTACGACGGTTCTTAAGCTAAAAAAAGGTATAGTTGGAGCAGCCAAGTGGTTGCACTTGCCTTCCAAGTAGTCGCAGTCAGACGACCAGTTGGGCCTAACTGGTTCCGCTTGCCTCCCAAGTGGTTACAGTCAGGAGAACACTTAACCCAACGGGCTACATTTGCCTCCTAAATTGTCTCAGTCAGGAGACCACTTTAGCCCGTGTGGTTCCAACTCGCTTTCAATTGGTCGTAACAATATACCGTATCCGAAATGTAGAGCGACATCTATTAGTTCGCCAAGAACTACGTCCGCCATCTTGGTAGCGGTTAGAAAACAAAACCAAGGACCCGACCAGCAAAGACCCCATTCAAACGAACGACCGAGCTTCCTTCGTGCGAGAAATGCGATGCCAACGCGTTGCTGCGTTTCGCTGCGGATGCAGCGAGAAACCTTCGATTCGGGCTGTACAACACTAGAGTGCACGACACTTGAGCGCCGACATTAGAGCGCCGACAGAAGAGTGCCACGACGTTAGCGCGGCGACACTAGAGCGCCGCGGCGTTAGAGCGCGCGACTCGAAAGCGCGGTGACGTTAGCGCGCGCGGAGGTCGCATCGCATTTTGGAACGGGAAGATTATGGGAAGGCGCTCGCTGCGGGAGCTAGTGAACAGCTGAGAACATGGAGGCGGCCAACCTCGTCGGTGGCGCGGAGAGCGGTCCCGTATCGTCGTATGCAATTTTTTCCCAAAAACAAACGCGAGCTTTTATTGGCATAATAAGTAAGTGGAATGTAGGGGAGCTGCTCGATGAGGGCGGCCCCTGTCCAAGGTTTGCGAAGTACGACTTGCGCGTCCGAAGGGGTCCCAAAGACTTCGGCGCAAGCACGAACAACACCGAGAGCTCCGAGAACTGTAGAGCATTGCATGGTAGCACAGAACGAGCAGCTCCTACCTCGGTGCCGTTCCTGGCCGCGCAGGAGCCTTTCGGACTGGGGGTCCGGTTGGTCCGGTCGCGGCGAAGTTTGGCGCGGCAAAACGCGGAGGGTGCGGAGGCTTCCTCAAAGCAAGCGCACACACGTCGCCTTTGGTCCAGTGTGACCAGGCGGCCCGGCCTCAAGCCCGAAACGCTTGGGTTGTGATGTCTCTTCCGTCTCGTAACGCAGGCAGCACATAAACGTGAAGAAAACGTCAAAAGAACGTTGAAGGCGTCTATAACGTGACGTCGTACAACGTCGAAGGTCTGGACGTTACCTTCCTTCGACGTCGATGAAACTTTTAAATGTCCACGAGAAAAGGTGCACAGAAGGTTGACAAAACGTTCCCAATGACGTTTGTCACACGTCATTGGGAACGTTTTGTGGGCCGTAGCGTCCTCCTTCGACGTTTATGATACGTGTGTTTACGACATCCGGACTACTGTTGTCACTTTGACATCTCGCAGTATGACAGAACCGCGAGGACCAAACAGGCAGGCCGGCTACCAGGGTATGAACGGTTTATTTCGGGCCCGCGTGGAACTATATATAGCGCTCCACGGACCAATGGCAACGCAGTTAATAAAACAAACAAAAGGCGGATAACAGTAAGTCATGCTTCGGTGACTCGGCCGAAGTGATAACAATTCTCCTTCTCTTATAATTGAAGGCGATCAATGGGTTTCCGAGTCCGAGTGGACCGTCGCAGCTGGAACGGCACACAGCTGTCTTCGGGCTCGCTTGAGGTCGTGGCGTCGCCGTACAACTCGTTCGCAGGGCTCTTGGCCGAGGCTGCAGGTACCGCGGCTCGGGCCAACTGGTCAGCAGGGCTCGTGGGAGAGGGTACAGGTACCGCTGAACCGCTGGCAGCTGCGGCTCGGGCCAACTGGTCAGCAGGGCTCCTGGGAGAGGGTGCAGGTACTGCTGAACCGCTGGCGGCGGGTGCCTCGCTGGTTTCCGCCTTGACCTCCCGTAACCGCAGTTGATCGAGATGACGGCGGACGTTGCCTCCGGGAGTAGATACCACAGTCATGCGAGCGCCGTGGTTGCTCTCCACCACCCCGGGCAACCATTTTTCACCTTGCCCGAAGTTCCGGTACCACACGGCAGCATGAGGGCGAATGGTTGGGACCTGTAAGTCAGGCGAGCACACACGTCTTGACGGCACAGCAGTGTCGACGCGCGAGCGTACTTGGAAACCGAGTAAGCGCTCGGCCGGTGATTTCCCGTCCGACAGTGGAGTGCGACGGTAAGACAGCAACACTTTCGCCAACTTCTCTTCCAAATCCCCGGTTGACAACTTGGCTAGGGACTCTTTTACCGTTCTGACCGCCCGCTCTGCCAATCCATTAGATTGTGGGTGATACGGGGCGGTTTTTAAATGCTCCACGTGATTTCGTTCCAGGAACTCGCCAAACTGCTGACTAGTAAACTGAGTCCCGTTGTCTGACACAATCGCACGTGGTAAGCCGAATCGGCTGAACATCTCTCTGAGCTCCCTTATGGTGGCTTCAGTGGTGGCCGAGCGCATTACGCATACTTCGATCCACTTAGTGTGTGAATCCACTACCACCAGCAGCATTTTGTTTTCAATTGGCCCCGCGAAATCAATGTGCAAGCGCGCCCAATTTTCTCCCGTTTCTGGCCAGTTAACAGGCGTGGTTGCTGGAGGCATAGGAGCAGCCTGTGTGCAGTTGTGACAAAGACGAGCCAGTCGTTCTACCTCACCGTCCAATCCGGGCCACCAAAACAACGTCCGGGCTACCCTTTTCATGGCCGTCGCCCCCTGGTGAGCCTCGTGGAGTAGATTGAGCATCTCTTTCTGGGCTGCCCCTGGAATGACGACTCGCTGTCCCCAGTAGAGCAGGTCTTGGACGACAGTCAACTCCTGCCTTCTGCAAAAGTAAGGATGCAGCTCATGCTGTTCTTTGGTTAGAATTTTCGGCCAGCCACGCATTACGAAGCTTTTTACTGTAGTCAGTGTTCTGTCCTCGGCACTGAGCTCTTTTAGCTGCCGTGCCGGCAGGAACGCTTCATCCATGCACTGTATCGCGAACACGTACTCTGGCAGCTCCTCCTCTCGGCTCTCCTCGGTCTGTGGAAGGGGCAATCGGCTGAGGGCGTCCGCGTTCGCGTTGAGTTTCCCGGGGCGAAATTCGATTTTGTACTGGAAGTCGCTGAGTAGAAGGGCCCACCTTTGAATTCTTCCCGATGCCAGCAGAGGTATCGGCCGGTCCTCTCTCAGCAGACCCACCAGGGGTTGGTGGTCGGTGACGAGAACGAACTGTCGACCTAGCAAGTAATCCCTGAACTTGGTCACGGCGAACACCAAGGCGAGTGCCTCTTTCTCTATTTGGGAATAATTTTTTTCTGCTGATGTCAGGCTTCGGGAACGGAAGGCGATCGGTCGGTCGACAGACCCCAATCGGTGCGACAGTACAGCTCCTACTCCTGTTGGCGAGGCATCGCATTCCAGACGGAGTGGTTTACTTGGATCAAAAAAGGTCAACACGGGAGATTTTAGCAATACTGTCTTGGCCTTTTCCACGGAGTCTCGTTGTCTCGGTCCCCATTGCCATACTTTATTTTTTTCTAAGAGCTCGTAAAGCGGTGCCAGCAGGGTAGACATATTTGGCAAAAACCGATGATAATACGTCAACAATCCAATAAAGGCCCGGAGCTCGCTGACGTTCGTAGGGCTTGGGGCCTGTCGGATGGCGTCCAGATTCTTCTCGATGGGGTGAAGCCCTTCCTGGTCCACTCTGTGGCCCAAGTAGCAAATTTCACTTTTCCTAAACGTACACTTCGACTGCCGCAGCCGCACACCCATGTCTTGAAATCGTTGCAGCACTGCCCTTAGATTTTCAGTTCCCGGCTGCTCAGCCACCAACACGTCATCCAAGTACACCTGCACTCCTGGCAGGCCGGCCAGCATGGTTTCCATTTTTCTCTGAAAAATGGCCGGAGCCGATGCAACCCCGAACGGCAACCGGTTGTACTGGAAGAGCCCGCGATGTGTATTAATCACCGCCAGTTTTTTGGAATCTTTGTCTAACGGTACCTGGTTATACGCGTCTCGCAGATCTAACGTACTGTACACTGCCCCACCACGCATCGACGCAAAAATGTCTGCTATGCTGGGCAGAGGGTACTGTTCAGTAGCACAGGCTGCATTCACAGTCAACTTAAAATCTCCGCAAATTCTAACGGATCCATCACTTTTCCGCACAGGAACGATCGGCGCCGCCCATTCTGAATGCGTTATTGGAGACAAAACTCCCGTTTGAACAAGACGGTCTAACTCCTCAGAGACCTTATCTCTCAGAGCGTAAGGAACGGGTCTTGCCTTCATGAATTTCGGGCGAGCTCCTTCCTTCAGGTAGAGATGTACGGGGGGCCCCTCGATGGCTCCTAGACCGGGCTCGAACAGGTCCTGGAAGTCGCTCAGCAGGGATTCCAAATCCTGGTGGTCTCGGTGAGCGGAAACAGAGGCCACTTCTGCGCCAAGCAAGTTCAACTTGTTGATTACATCCCGGCCACAAAGGCTGGGTCCAAGGCAATCCAACACCACCAGGTTTGCAGGAACCGTGCGGCCCTGGAAAGCAACGTCCAGATGCAGCTCTCCTAAGATGGGCAATTTCCCGAGATAACAATTCAGTCTAAGTTCACTTTTTGCAAGGCTAGGCCAGCGGTTTCGGCACTGAAGATACACGTTCCGAGGAATGACGCAGACAGGAGAGCCAGTGTCTATTTCCATGCTGACGTCAATGCCTCCCCAGCAAAGCTTCTTCCTGACTGGTTGAACCAAACAGACCGTTGCAGCTGGCGACTTGATTGCGTACACCGACGAAATGCACAAGTCATCATCTTCTGCTGACGCGTCCGCCAACAACGACGACATCTGTTCCTTATCAGGTTTCCCGCTTCGCTCCCGATACCCCGTAGCTCGACACTTTCTGGCTAGGTGCCCTTGCTTTCCACAGCGAAAACACGTTTTCGTTTTGTGGCCGCAGTTTTCCCCGGTGTGTGATGAACTTCCACAGCGACCACACGCTGCTACCGAAAGGTGCTTCTCCCGCCCGTACACATTTCTTGACGGCTGTTTCACCATTTTGTGTATGGCCCCTTCCTTCGTTTCTGGCCTTTGCATTTGTTCTACTTCGGAATCAGCTGCTTCCGCTGCGGCTGCTACTTCTTCCGCCTCATTCAACGTAAGGTCCCGCCGTGACAGCAACCTTCGCTGGACGTCTCTACTTCTCACACCGCACACAATTCGATCCCGTAGCATCCGGTCAAGGCTCATGCCAAAGTTGCAGTTTTCCGCAATTTTACGGATCTGCACAACGAACTCTCGTACGCTCTCAGTTGGTTGTTGCACGCGGTTGAAAAATTTATAGCTCTCGGCTATTTCATTGCACTTAGGCGCGTAGTGCTGCTCTAGGAATTCCACAGCTTCTTCATACGATAACTCGTTCACCTTTCGCGGGGCACAGCTACCACTTAAGACTTCTATCGTATGCGTGCCGAGTGCCGAAACTAGCAGCGCTCTCTTGGTCTTTCCACTGGCAATAGCATTTCCCTCGAAGTATGCTTCAACGCGTACGATGTAGGAGTCCCACTTATCTCTGCTGTCGTCGAAGGCAGGCACTTGAAAGCTGGTCGGCGTCGCCATTGCCCCCGTCTCGGATCTTGAGCAGCCCTTGCCTCCTGCCCGGCGGAGTTCGGCGCCTCGTCGCCACTGTTGTCACTTTGACATCTCGCAGTATGACAGAACCGCGAGGACCAAACAGGCAGGCCGGCTACCAGGGTATGAACGGTTTATTTCGGGCCCGCGTGGAACTATATATAGCGCTCCACGGACCAATGGCAACGCAGTTAATAAAACAAACAAAAGGCGGATAACAGTAAGTCATGCTTCGGTGACTCGGCCGAAGTGATAACAACTACCAACGATGTTTATAGAACGTCAAGAAACCATTCCAAATCACGTTCTCTAGGCGTTGTGGGGAAGACGTGTCCACCACCACTACCCCCCCCCCCCCCCCCCCCCCCAACTCAAGACCAGAAAAATTTACTTTCTGAGTATTATTGCGAAGGCAAGTTGCTCTCATGCAAGAACGGAGGAAGTAACTAAAACACGGGCCAGGTACGAACTGTATATTTTAGCATTTTCAGACGCGAGATGCACTATGGAGCACCGCCAAACGACATCCCTGGATGTGGCAGCCATAAGTATATAAAACAAACAAATTCACGTCAAGAAATGAACGACGAACGATGTCACGCTGCGCGGAATGTTCCACCGCCTACCTTGCTCTGCTTCTGATTAATCCGCTGACGCGCCTGCTTTACTCACCCCATTGCACGTAGCTGGTGCTCTCGCTGCGTGCACGGGAAAGGTTTCACAAGTGGGATCCCGTCCGCAGGGCGTTCTTGACTGGGATCGTCAGAGGCGTCTGAAGGGCCGTGATCGGAGACTGGGCTTGACGCGCCATTATCTGCATTGCCCTCTTTTTTTCTGGGGGGCGTCATTCATATCCTCACAGGCACCTTGATCCGAGCAGTAATATGATTCAACGTGTGAAGCGTCATGGCCTTGAAAATGGTCCGCGAGCCTTGACTGAACACGACGGTGTTTTGGCGATCACCGACTTCTTCATAGGGGCGACTTGAGCGACTCAGCCTGGGCAGCATTATAAAAGAAATCGAATCGCAGCACCTCCACTGTATGCAGACTAGAAGAAATCGCGGCGACAAGTAGCCTGCCTCGCAGGCCAAATAGACGTGACGGCCGGTCCTAGTGACCGACTTTCGGAAAAAGCTGGACCGGGTTATACCCAGAGCTGTTTTCTCTGGGCCAACGTAGAAATCAGTGAAATGTTTTAAGAACGACTGAGAAAATATACGTGCACTCGGAACGCTAGCAGATTCTTCGTCGTAACTATCTTCCCCCACCTTTCTCTCTCGCCCACTTCTTGCCGATTTTCCCGACGCATCGCATGGGCCAATATGGAGATGCCACCGGCATGTCCTCTGCCTGCCTTTTCCACTCTCCCTCGCGCCGCGTTGACGCCGGCTTTTTTTTTATATTTTCCGACACGTCCCAGGCAGCACACAATATTTGAGCGATATTCGCCTCGGGTGGGGAAAGTCGTGCGAGTATTGCCGATTTTTCTGTTGTATCGTGAAAATTGCACCGATACCATTTTGATTCCGCCGATGTCGACGGAATATCTGTTATATTGCGGCGACGCAACCATGGTATGTATGGTACACGAACCGTGTTTTTCCCTGAGTATCGTTTTTGAATCGGCAATAACTGCGCAGTATTAGGCATTTTCTGCCGATTCGAAAATGATATTGAAAGAAAGCCGGTACCGTTTTGACATGGCCGATGTCCACAGAATATCTGTTATATTGCACCGACGCAAACCCGGTAACGACGATTGGACGATTATTGTTTCTTTTTTTACTCCCAAAAAGATAACTTGGAAGGGGAGAGGAGAGAGACGGGACGACATGAGTGAGAGGGGAGACATAATAAGACGGAGAATGAACACAAACTTCTTAGTTCAACCTCACATGACCACACTCGCTGGAGCCTTGGAAAGCAAACTTGGAAAAGGAGAGGGAGAGACAGTTGTCACGTACCCGTCTTTGGTTAATCCTTCGAAACGGGGCGCTAGGGCCCCACGTACGATCCGGTTAGGTGCACGCGCACGGGTGTATGGGTGTGTGTCCGTGTTTCAAGAAGCGAGAGGCAACAGGCGGTGACTCACGGCAATCGCGACATGCTTCGGAGAATGCGGCATTTTGGACCTGACAATCTGCTGGCCTTCTCCCCCTCACCACGAGCAAGAAAAGAAATACGTTGCCCAAGCAAACGGAAACAGAAACAGGGGAGGGACATTCCAGCAGAGCCTCCGATTGGAAAGATCTCAAGTTCTCCCTACCTTTTCTGCGGGGGAAATGGACGCCACCGGAGGCGAACGAAAAGGAAGGAAAACGGGTCCAGGGGCTGGGCGTGCGGGACGGTGCGGAGACCAGGAGGCAGATTTTTCCTCGGACGGGACGGCCTGCAGGCAGCGAGACATCGACGGACAGAGGGGATATTCAGGAAAGGATGATTTCTAACGTCGTGGGAACTCGATGCGGCTTCTCCAAGACGACCAGATCTGCGAGTGCTGGCCTGGTAGTTTTTTGTTTTATTTTTTCGCTTGATACTACGCCATATACGTGGATTTGCGGAACAAGTTCTGCTGCGGTTTGAGTGTCATGTGTGGCAACTAGTCAACGATGACCCTGGTCATTATCGATAGACCCCTCTCTCGGCAAAGAGACCTCTTGGAATTCGTGTTGAAATGTTTTCGTGGCGAATAGAGCGGGAGGAATGGATACGATAGACAGGTGAGAAACAACTTATTTACGGGTTTTCTTGGTCATCTAGGACGCAAGCAAAGTGCTGCAGTCGATTTTTTTTTTTAATCTTGTGATAGAATGGAATCTTGTTCTTCGTCGTTATCTGCGGGCTGTCGCGTGGACATTTGTAAAAATGCGCGGTAATATTCTAGTTTTTATTAGAACGTGAATAACAAGTTTGTGATTATTGAAAGTGCGTTGTTGGTGTTTATGTGTATGCTTATATTAATGTTACTTTATTGTCTTTACCGCGTTTATACTACAATCTCAACTGTACTAAGGTAACAGTATTATTGTTTAGAAAATAAGTTTTATTTTATTCTAAGGCAGTTCAAGCCCATAGGAAGAATTAAATTAGTGGACTAAATAGTAAGTTGAGTATCCCTGCCACATAAAAAAATTAATGTATTAGTTCGCAATCTTGAGTAATTTTACGAGCGCCGCAAGCTGATTTGTCCACCCCATAATGCCACTCGATCAAAAATACATTAATTTTGCCATGCGGCCCGGGTATGTTGCAAGAATTCAGTGACTGCACGCGATAACAGACGCTTGAATGATCGTAAATGACACATGTCTAGCTGTGTCCGCGTTGACTGCGTCTACCTGATTTTTAACAATGATCTGTTTTGCTGTGTCCAATCACTGCGTGTCTCGCCATTTTGCCGAAGTATTTCTTTATAAAACATGCATTCCTACAGCAATAATTGCATGAGTTAATGCTTTCGACTTAAAACAATTCGATTGACATACGCGATGCTCGGTGGGTACTCAGGCGACGCTCCAAGTACTTTATGAATATACGGGCGATATCCGGCGGGTACTCCGACAACTCGATGGACCTTGGATTAACACGCGACGTCCGGCCTGCACTCAGCCGACGCTGCTAGTACTCTAGAGATATACTCGGCGTCCGGTTGGTACTCAGCCTGATGGTGGCGGTACTCGAGTGATATTGTGCTGGTATTGCCCCGCTTTTGAAACAATACTGTCTAAACATCGCGTGGATGGGAAGGACCGTATATTCTGAGTATTTGCCAACAATATTGTGTAGATACTCGCCTAATATTCTTGTGCCGCTTGTGGTAGGTGCGGGCTGGACTTGAACGCTTTTAGAGAGCAGCTCTTAGGCGCCTGTTTCCGGCTTGAGCGGCGTCGCCGTCGCCGTCGGCGTAACCGCGCGGTGCATTATGGGTAAGTTTCCCCGCTAAATCTAGCGGAAAAATTTCCCCGCTAAATCTAGCGGAAAAATTTGCCCGCTAAATCTAGCGGAAAAATTTTCGCGCTAAATCTAGCGGAAAAATTTCCCCGCTAAATCTAGCGGAATAATTTCCCCGCTAAATGTGGCGAAAAAATTTCCCCGCTAAATCTAGCGGAAAAATGTCCCTGCTAAATCTAACGGAAAAATTTCCCCGCTAAATCTAGTGGAATAATTTCCCCGCTAAATCTAGCGGAAAAATTTTCCCGCTAAATCTAGCGGAATAATTTATCTTCAGGCCAGGTCACCCCCCGAGGTCACGTGACCCCCTGTGGTCACGTGACACCCTCAGGTCACGTGACACCACCAGGTCACGTGACACCCACGTGACCTTGGCGAGGGGGTCATGTGACCCCTCTAAGGTCGCGTGACCACCCCTCCCCCCCCCCGATAACACGTGCACCTCAGTACCCTTCCCTCCTCCTTCTCAAGAGCTGCGCTCTAATTCGGCGTTACAGGGAGTTGTAAACGGCTTTCATTTTTTGGACCGTCATCTGGGCCATTCAACGGTTGGCATCATGAGTGCCAATCTACACAAACTGTTGACAGCATGCACCGAATTTCGTCATTGCCGGGCATTTTATTTTTTGGAGCAGTGTTCAGAAATGCGCAAGTGGGCAGTGAAATTGTGCTCCTTTATAGTGTGTGTGCCGGCGTGCAATTTTAGTTGGGGTACGTTATCAGTGCCAAAGAAAGCGAGATCTGTTTGGACAGTCACGTAACAAGTCTGCGCACGGATCTACCGAAAGCGATAATCTGCCGATGTGCTGGAAATTGGTGTTGTAAATGAACTGTGATGTTGATAAGAATTTTGTGGTTGTGCGGAAGTGAGCAAGGGTAACAAAACACGAAGAGAAATTGTCGAACCTTAAAACTGTGCCAGGTGGTCGAGGAGCAGTATGCATGCTCCTAGGAAATGATTCATGCCTGAAATCACCTGGAGAGGGGATAGTGTGGCGACGTGCCTGTGGCGCCTCCCAGGACCCAAGCAAGACGACAACGCGCTTGCAAAAAATCAAGAATAGTACAATTAGATCCGTTCTAGACGCCATGGGTTTCACTTCCATTGGCTTGACTTCGCAAATTAAAACCATAACAATGTTTTTAAACAAATCAAAAGTATAACAGGCACATGTAAAAGAAATTATATTCCCAATAGGCCTTCATATTATTTTTCCCTTCAGTGCACATTAAGTTTTGTATATGCCCTCCCTAGCGGAATCCCATGTGCCATTAATAGAAATTTGAAATAAATCAATTTCTCAAGCTCTCGGAAATTAAGTTTTGCTTCCGGCTTTTGAGCAGTGTCACCTTGATCACAGATGTAAATAAGCTTTTAACAGTGAACGCGTATTATACGTGATTGTGCGGCTAAAGATGGAACTGGAAAAGCTAAAAAAAAGCACAAAACAAAGGTTGTGGCATGATATCGCCAGGGCATCAATGACAGGACAAAAATGGAACGTACTTTAAATATGTCCTCAACGTTGAACAAAACGTGAGTGGTCGACGTTGCCAGTACGTCCTGCATTACGTTTACGACAGTCAGGTGTGAACGTGACGTCACTGAAACGTCACTGACGGGAAAATAATGTAACGTTACTATATGAACTTTATTTTAACGTCGAAGAAACGTGAGTGTTTGACGCTGCTAAAACGTCTTGTCTTGACGTCGTGGCGACGATGTCGACGTAGAAGTTGAAACATGACGTCGCCTGCACGTCACTAACAGGACGATACTGGAACACCATTTATGAACTTCACTTCAACGTCAAAGAAACGTGAGTGTTGGACGTTGCCTGAACGTCGTACATGAACGTTGTGGGAACGTTGACCACGTTTGAGTTGAAATACAACGTCGTCACGTCACTGATAGGACTCTAATGGAATGCTAAATAACGAAGTCACCTCAACATCGAAAAAACGTGATCGAAGTCACGCAGGACATCACGGACGTCAGGGACTTTTTTTCGACGTTTCCACGACGTTTTGTGCTGCCTGGGAACTTTTTCCACAGCACCGGAGACAGCGGGCGCGATCTATACCTTCACCGAACGCGTCGAAAGCGTCCAGTGCGATGCACCGGAAAACGTGGTGCGACTGGTGCCGGAACTGCATAACTTCGTGCTTTGACACGGCATGGCACCACCTTCGTGTATTTATTTACTTATTTATTTAGTACATTCTGCGGACCTTTTGTGGTCTAAGCAGGGCGGGCGGTAAACATAAATAACGCTACAAAAAGCATTGGTTGCACATAAAACAAGAAAACAATGGTGGAAAACCTGCAGCACAGTAATACACGATATACAAAATATACATATATAAAAATCTAGTAAATCACAAAGTTATAACAATGACCCATCAAAATATACTCGGTGCGCATTCACGTAAACGTTGCCGCGTCGGCTTCGTTCGAAGAACGAGTGAAGTCGATGCGCTGAAGTCGCTTTCCTGTAAACGAGGCCATATCTGCGGTGCTTGCACTCGTCGCGACTGTTGATGACTCTGCACCGCGCCACCAACCCGAACTGCTAAAGCGCCGTTACCTGCAACCGAGTAGGAACAAGACTCTTCGCGCGTATGCACCGTTTCTCCGCTTGTCGGTCGCCATGTTCGCTTTTTTTCTTTCGGCTTTGGCTCCGATACGGAATTGGCCAAAACTCAGACTCCTTCAAAAGATCGCTCCTCCTCGAAGGTCAGACGTCAGAGCGAAGTCAAGCAGACATTGGCGGCGTCCGCGTTTCTCCTTCGGGTAATTGACAGGCCTCAGTGAGGTTTCAGCGAATAATTGCTCCAGAAGCGAGGACCACGCGCCACTTATTTCGAAGGAGTGCCACTTTTTCGGTCGAGGTCAGAGGGGGAATTTGTTTCCCGAAACCTAGTTTCGGGGCAAGATTCGCCAACAAGGTGCGTCGTGTGAATAGACATTTAGAGCGCCCCTCGCGAGAGCGCAGAATCAGTCTAGCTCGAGTGGCCCGACCTGACCGACCAGTTCTTCGGGCATCGCGTGTTTTATGTAAAAGTTGGCAGGGATGTGTGCCGCAGAATTTAGCAGTGACATTGCGAAATGAGTCGACAAAATGTTTGCATGTGACAAACCAAAATGTGTTACAAAACGCTAACAACAAAAAAAATCTGTAGCGTACATCTTTGCAGAAAAAAAAAGAAACATAAAATATTGCCGGTGACCTAGCCAGTGTCAGCAGCTATGTTTTTCTCTAGTTTTTTTTTTTAACTTTCTCTCTAACGTTTTTTTTAAATAAAAGAACTGATGAAGGCTTCATTAGTTCTTTGATTTATCATATCACAGATTTTTAGGGTAGGTTTTTTTGTATCCGTTAAAAGCCTGGAAAGATCTACATGCGATAAAATTGCGGTCAGCTTTCCTTCGATGAGTTTTTTACAGATACATTTTAGCGATGATCTTTCTTCATTACGGACATCGACGCCAGCATACCATCTAAGCGCATGCCAGGGGTGTCTAAATAGCCACCAAATAGTTCGGAGCCCAAATACATTTCAAGAATAGACAAAATATTGCAAAATGCAAACTGTTTATAGAATATCCGAGAGGCGCACCGCAGCACTGTGAAGAAACCTTAAACTCGCTGCTACACTCAACTGCAAACTTTGCCGGTACCAATATGCCCGAGCCCAGTCCGTTGCCCCCTTTTCTATCCGATCTCAGTAAACAATTGGTTAGAAAGAGTCGTACCCTTTTTATTTTTATTAACGGTATATTTAATGAATCAAAAATCACTAATGCTTCAATCCGACGAGTCACACAATTTTGTTCTGTCTGTGGAGCCGCGGGTAGATCACACATTTTTCGGCGCTTGCTCAAATGAAGTGCGCTCTCGTGTCGCGCGCTCAACTGGTCATGCGCTCTCGTGTCGTGCACTCTAGTGTCAAGCGCGCTACTGTCGCAGCGCCCTCGTGTCGTGCGCTCTAACGTCGGCGCTCTAGTGTCGCGCGCTCTAAAGGCGCTCTCCCCTCTGCAACGCACGAAAAACAATGCCCGGGCACATTTCCCTTAAAACATAAATCTTTTCACAAAAAAAAAAAAAACTTGAGTCGCATGTAACGGCGTGGAGCAGCCTACCGCTAAATAGTACACCTTCATGTTTTTTACCAATGAAAAAAGAATTGAAAGTGTACTAAGAGGTAAAGCGCATGACGGCCTAGTCCTTGTCCACGTTAGGTGATCGGAAGTCAGAAAAAAAAAAGCTTCCGAATTGCAATTAATGCAAAAGCGTCAATGCCTTGCAACTGCTGATAAACCGAAACTCAGATACTTGACGATATTAAGATGACCGCCTGCACAGTGCTGCCAGACCACCAAACAGTTGGTGGTCTGGACGTGACTGAAAGTGGACTGACTGAACTGGACCGAATGTGGTTCCACTGAGGTACATTTTAAGCAACTACTTAAAGACCCACACAACGTCGTTCTTTCGCAAGCAAGGTAATCCTCTTATTGTCTATTTCTTCTAAATTGTAAGGGAAGCTGTGTTGGGAAAATACAAAAGCCGACAAGAAGTGCAGTTGAGAAAACGTGAGTGCAAAGTGTTCCAAGGTAACACTGGGTCACCTCATTATAAAAACAGTGGCATTGGAACAGGGAAAGGAGGTGACCTCAACCCCCCTTTTTAAAGTACTTACGAGAGCACTGATCCAAATAAAGCCATTTCATACATTCATACTAAAAGAGATTGGCGCAGATGACTGTGTATTGTTTAACAAAAATAGGAGGTCGCCCTGGCTATGGTGGACCGCCAACCATACGACACACTGAGTTCTCTCTGCAGCATTTCCGGCACTGCAAAGAAACTTTTGTCGGGTGTTCATACAATATAAGGTTATCATTCCCATGAAGTGTGGCAATATTGTTTAAGGCGGCAATTGAGCATTTTATCCAGGGTGGTACGACAGCTAGCCTTGTCCTCTAGTGTTCATCATGAAGGTGGCACAAATGCTTGTTAGTACGATTCTCATCGACATCAAAACCAGGCAGGGTAGGGATTGCACCCATGATTCCTGGGTTCAGTAGCACGAGCTTTAGAACCCTGGGTCATCTGCTCAGTATCCACCCCAACCCGTTTCGTACCATATAATTGTTGGTTTAGTGGTACTATATTTTGGAACCAAGCAGTGCGAGGGTTAATGAGACCATACGGTGCATGCGAACCTATATGAAGACGGCATGCTTATTTTATCATTCTTTCCGCAAAAGAAAAAAAAAAGCATCTCTTTCTATGCCTGCTTAACTGATCTTATATTCAGCAATATGTTACTTAAAAAAAAGCACCGGATAACATTGAAAAGAATAGTTTCAAAGAAGACATCAAGCACATCCTAGAACAAAGTTTAAGACAAAAGCACCTTCTTCCTGGAGCGTCCTATAAATAGTGCAGTCCTCTCCAAAATGCCTTAATTCAAGCCCTGAACGCACTTTCTGTAGAGCTCGTCAGTGCACATTTACTATGCTATTTCATTGACCGAACCTGAATGTTAGGCAGTCAACTATACCTCTACACAACTGAGGCGATGAGATCACTCAATAAGATAATATTTTGTGGTTGATCATTTTCTAATCCTTCAACCGCGCCAAGACTGTTTTCAGTCAGCACTGACAGCCTGTAGCTTCCCAAACAGTGTTTATAGACATTTACAGGGAAGCTGTAAGTCAACATATTACCTTAACGTTAGGGAGAGAGCTTTGTGCAGGCTATTTAGAATTTTATTATATTGCAAGTGACAGTGCTTTGCCTTGAAGGTTTTCCCTTTCTTTGTGTTTGACAAGAGAATAAAAACATGTCTTTATATGTAGGTCGAACTTTACATGAGAGGGCATTTTTTACTTGTTGATATATGTGAATATCTACTTCTTCAACATTACATCTTGCTCTGGCACAAAAAAGGAGTGCGACATCTGAACTGTCGGGCAGTCAAGAAAAAAAATGAGGACTGTGCAAGGCAATTCCACACGATCGCCGAAAAAATCCACAATAACTTGAGAAAAATATGAAACACTCGATTACATTTAACGATAGCTGGTTGAAATGAAGATTTGCAAACCTGTTTTCCTGATTGCACAAAACAAAACACAAAACACAAAGACCTTAACTCAATTAGGAAGATGAATGCAGCAGCAACAACACTTCTGAAAACAAAACATTAAATTTTGATAGTTATGCACTGCGAAATGTCAGTCACCCAAAAGTAAATTCGCAACTCATAGTGCACTAATTTAGAAAGAGAGAACACCACCTAACTCTACTTAATTAACGATTCACTGCATTGTATGGCACACACCAGTGACGTATACAATGCACAGCAGCAACTATGTTTGCTCGCACTTTATATGGATTCACAGAAGCCCTATATCTCCGCTTCCAACATTTTCTATCCACTCTGTTATAAGGAATAGGGCATAATTTCCGTCTCGAGCTGCTCTGCATGTGGATCCCTTCTGTCAAGCGTCACTGCGTAAGCCGTAAGTTCCGTATAAGCGACCGGAAAACCCAAACATTGTTTGTGATTTCCCAACAATACCTCAGACATCATAAATGCCAAATTTACAACGGCAGCTGTTAATGGTGCGTCCCCCGGCTTCGCAACAACGTGAGCATAATCGAAAATATAGTGACGTCTCATATATCTAACCTCACGTGGCCCTGAGGTGCTTGCTTCGCACAAAAGACATAAAAAACTGAAAGGAGACGAAGTATTGGCGACGTTGTGCTCTAATATAAAGTCAAGGGACGTCGGGACCCTTACAAAAATGTCATATCTGGACTTATATTAAAAAATATAGATATGGACATATAAGGAATTGGGCAGATATGGCCAGATATGCATAATCAAGCCGTATCTGGATGGATATAGTCATATCTGCCTAATTCCTTATATACCCACTTCTGCCCAATTACTTATATAGAATATAGAGACCGCTTTATATGATCCCGTGTTTGGGCCTGGCAAATAGGGTATCTACTCCATATAAAGCAATTTCCATCTGATGCTCCTTCTAGCATCACATGAAAATTATTGCCATGATGCAGGTACCACAGTTTCCAGGTCCAGACATGGGATCATATAATGCATTTCTATGAGTATCCACATAATACACATTTTACTGCTATCCCACACTGCCAAACGTGTGTCTACGTATATATATATCTATAGAATAGGCCACTGACCAATCCTTATTGGTCTGGTTCGGAATCTGTCATTCCGACAAATACGTATGCTACAAATATCGAATGCAGGCAATCGCTAGCTCGGAAACATTGTAACATATCATTCGGCGACGGAAAGTAAGCAGCCCTTTGGCGGGATTGGTTGTCGAGGGTGCAGACCGAGAATATGGTTTGCAAAAAAAGTTTTATTTATAAAAGCGCCAAAACTCTAAACAAGTAGTTCCCCGATTCAAGAAAAAATTATAAGAAACAAAACTGTAATATAGCACGGACAAACATTAAAATAGGCCTTACAGAAATGTCATATCTGGACTTATATTAAAACATACAGATATGGATATGTAAGGAATTGGGCAGATATGGCCAGATATGCAGTCAGGCCATATCTGGACTGATTAGGCCATATCTGCCCAGTTCCTTATATACCCATATCTGCCCAATTCCTTATATACCCATACCTGCCCAATTCCTTATATACCCATATCTGCCCAATTCCTTATATGCAATATATGGACTGCATTACGATCCCGTGTTTGGGCCTGGCAAACAGGGTATCCGCTCCATATATAGCAATTTTCATGCAATGCTCCTTCTAGAATCACATGAAAATTATATTCATTGGGCAGGTACCCTATTTTCCATTTCCAGACATGAGATCATATAATGCATTTCTATGAATATCCAGGTAATATACATTTTACTGCTATCCCACACTGCCAAACGTGTGTCTACGTATAGATATATCTATAGAATAGGCCACTGACCAATCCTTATTGGTCTGGTTCGGAATCTGTCATTCCGACAAATACGTATGCTACAAATATCGAATGCAGGCAATCGCAAGCTCGGAAACATTGTAACATACCATTCGACGACGGAAAGTAAGCAGCCCTTTGGCGGGATTGGTTGTCGAGGGTGCAGACCGAGAATATGGTTTGCAAAAAAAGTTTTATTTATAAAAGCGCCAAAACTCTAAACAAGTAGTTCCCCGATTCAAGAAAAAATGATAAGAAACAAAACTGTAATATAGCACGGACAAACATTAAAATAGGCCTTACAGAAATGTCATATCTGGACTTATATTAAAAAATACAGATATGGATATGTAAGGAATAGACCCCTTGCGTATAAGGGCGCCCCTAGTGCCGCGCACAGGAACTACGACCAGCCGCCATGTTTAGGTCGTCGGAGCAGACGACGCACGCCGCAGGATTGTCGCCGGCCGGCATCTCTCGCCGCGCGCCGACTTTCGCACGCTGAGCCTTGCGCCGAGCTTCGTGTCAGCGGCAGTGTTACACTACGGTAGACGATGGTTGAAACGTGCTGTGTGCCACTGTGCCGCCAGCGTGGCTACCGCGACGAGAACAGCAAAAAGGTAAGCCGTAGAAGTTTCTAAACAAACCCACGTGCGCAGGCGCGCACGCGATTTTTCACCCGCGTTTCACGCACCTGAACAGCCCGTGCGAGCTAGTTCGCTGCACCGTTGCCGGTGGCGCGGTACGCTTAAAGTCAATAATCGTTTTCAGTAATGGATCACGAACGAACAATGTGCTGTAGCGAAGGCTAGAAGCGCGAGCTCGTGCTGCCGAGGTGCGCCGTAGAACAAGAAGCTCGTGCTCTTAGATGCGGCACGTCGTAAGGTGAAACGAAAGTATACAAAAAGCTTCGCACTGATACATCACTTCGTGCGAGGAGCATGTGCAGTGCCTGTGAACGAGAGCGTTTCCCGAAGGCGTAGCGTATGATGCGGAGTCACTGCTGACGCTAGGACGCACATTCTAGAAGCCTCTGCGATTGAAAACCTTGAAGCGGAGAACGTGAACATATTTGCCGACCTGTTTTCCTCGTGGCTCGACGTGCAAATCCTTGCGGACGAGATGGTCCAACGGCTCACGCCAGCCAAGTTCAACAGGTTTTTGGTTGAAACAAGTGAAGAAAAAAAATTTCGGAAAATGATTTATACTGAACTCGTAGCACATTATTATGCTTTAGGAAGTGTAGTACAACTTAGCCAGTTGCTTCCCTCGTATTCGTAAACATGGTTTAGCAACATTTACAGCATATGTGAACTACAGGTGGCTTGAGAGTGATTGTTGGACATTTCTAATTATAGTTTTTTCTCGAACTAGGTCACATTCCACAAGTTTCCTTCTGGGAACAAACTACGGCGGAAGTGGATCCATGCTATCAGAAGAGACCCTGGTGCACACTTCAGCATTCAGCAAACAACCAAGGTGTGCTCAAGGCACTTCACGCCGGACAGCTTCGTCCCCAATGTGGCAAGCGGACGACAGTATTTGAAGGAAAATGCGGTGCCTTCTCTTTTTGAATTCACCAAGAAAGTCGTGCCTCGACCGGTTCCCAACCGACAACCCCTGCAGACCAAATTCCTCGAACCAAACAGTAGAGATGTGTTTTGCAGCGATGAAATGGCATCTCCCCCAGACCTAAATGATGTAGGAACATCAACAAGCCAAGTTCCAGGCTGGGCGGTGAACACAGATGCACCTGCAAGCATCAGTTTGACACAAGGCAAATGCAACTGTGCCTGCACAGACGAATTGACCCAGATGAAGCTGCAGCTGAAAGAAAAGGATGCAGAGCTTGTCCAGCTAAAGGATCAATGTAACATTCTTCTGAACTGCAGCAACATCCTGAGCACAACAAAAAGAGACCTTGCACGAGCAAAGGAACAAGTAGTGTGTCTAATGCGGAGGAACGAGGAGCTGAAGAATGAACACACAGCTAAAATGCAAGAGCTCGAAACAAAATTGTCCGAGGCAGACAAACGGAAGAAGACATTTTCGGCAGAAAGATTTAAAGACGACGACAGCAGCATCCAGTTCTACACTGGCCTGCAAAGCTACGGTCATTTTAAAGGATTACTGCAGTATGTAGCCTCAGAAAGTGACACTGCTGATCCGGACCACCCAAATAGGGAAGCAAGAGGTCGTCGGCACAAGCTATCTCAAGAGGACCAGCTTTTCATGACGCTTGTCAAGCTGCGACTTGGTCATTTCCACATGCACCTGGCACACATCTTCAACGTCTCTACCAGCACTGTGTCGAGGGCTTTTGGAACATGGGTTAACCTGCTCTATGTCCGGCTGTCGGAGCTGGCATGGTGGCCACCACGTGATATTGTATACTCAACCATGCCTGAGGAGTTTAAGGCACGGTATCCAACAACACGGGTGATTATTGATGCCACTGAAGTTCGGTGCGAAGTCTCCAGTTCTCTGGTTCTGCAGGCGGGAACATACTCTCCATATAAATCGACAAACACTCTCAAGGGACTAATTGGAATTTCACCGAACGGACTTGTGAGCTTTGTTTCAGAGCTCTTCACTGGGTCAGCTTCAGACAGAGAACTTGTGATCAGAAGTGGGTTTCTGGAACAAGAGTTTGCACCAGGTGACACAGTCATGGCTGACAAGGGATTTAAAATCAAAGATCTTTTGGACAAGAAAGGTATTGGATTGAACTTGCCACCGTTTCTGACGAAGCAACAGTTCAGTGTTGCAGAGGTGCGAGAAACGGCTGACATTGCTTCTTTGCGGATTCACGTAGAGAGGAGAATCCAGCGCAGTAAGACTTATCATATATTTGACAGAGTTGTTCCCCTCTCTCTTGGTCCCATAGTTAACCAGATGTGGACTATTTGCGCTCTTCTGAGCAACCTTCAACCTTCTATTTTAAAAGAAGTGGATTGAGCCAATGTATACATGTTTGTTTGTTTATTTGTACAAATCAATATTGAGTATTGAAACAGAAGCTTAAGGCTAAGCAGCCTTAAGTCCGTTCTACTTACAAAAATCAAAAGAAAAAATATTTACATGTACAAACTTTACAGGGGCACTGAAGTCATTTTTGAGATAGTCTTTTTATGGTGATAACTCAATCTACACACTTTAAAGGGGCCCTGAATCATATTTAAGCGTCTACCTTTTTTGCGGTTTCCACGTCTCTTGGGGTTCGGGCAAGACAGCGGGCACGGAGAGAGTAACTAAATAGCAGTGCGTAATATTTTAACCGGACGACGCGCAAACCTCCTCCACCGAGGAGGGCGACCCGCGGTACCGAAAGTGTGCAAAATGTGACGTCTTTGGTCCTGGGCTTATTACTGGTCAGAGCCGCTAAAAGCTTCTTTTTAGTCGAAATACAAAATATAAGTGGTGCGAGCCGTTTCAATATTTTTATAAAAGTAGTTTTTGTTCAGTATTTTAGATCAGAAAAGAAACGAATGCAGTTCATAAAGTATGGAAACAAGAAATAACCTGTTCACATACCCACCACCAAGCGGTGGAAAAGGCGGCGCATACTAGAAAGGAGTAGTGGGATCAGGCGTCGACACGGAAAGGTCCCGAATGAATGCGGTGGCACTGCGGTCGTATGGACAGGAGGATCCGACCGGCTGTGAGCGTTCCGAAGGCCTTCGGCGAGAAGCTTTGTCTTAAGGTTTGGCCGTTTCGCGGTATGGTAGCGCAAAGTGGCTCCCATTCTGAACTGATCTTTACCCCATGTTTCCTGTCGTTTGTTGCCAATAAAGTGTCATGCCGAATTAGTATTTAATCGCGCAGCGAATGCAATGAGAGCCACTCCAGCTGCCCGCTGCACACAGCCTATCCAGAACATGCTTTAGTGGCGCCCTCTCGCGCCGTCCACAAGGAGTGCGGCAGCCGTGAGCGCTCGATAAGCTCACTACCCCTCCTTTAGTTCACGACCACTCTCAAGCAACCAAGGACGTCATGAGGGAGGTTATTTTTTGCTTGTTTTTGTAATTTTAATTTGCCTATATAACTTTTAAAATAAAGGGAATTTCGAGAAAAGAAAAGTTGCACTAAGTTACTACGTTCAGTGTGCTCAGGTTCGGTGGAAATTAAAAACCACTAAAGAAGTCCTTGCAGGGCCCCTTTAAGGATTCTAAGACCCCAAAATTACAATCCTGCTTGGCCTATTTCCCACTAAAACGTTCTCAAAGATCACCGACATGCTTTTTCTCATGGGATATTTGTTCAGAGTGAAGTGGTTGACAAACGCGATTGTCGGCCAATTGCAAGCGATGGCTTCCCCTGCGGCCAGAAAATAGTTATCAGAATGTGTGCGTATGACTCTTTTCAAAACGAGTTATAATAAAATTGCTTAGGATCTATGCTTATTGTACGACTTTCCTTGGGCCAGAGAATGTGGACCGCAGTTTTGTATACTAGAACTTGATATATAAAGTAGCTAACACCTTGTAAACTATATAACAAAAACAAAAATTACCTTCTTTAAAAATGACTTCAGTGCACCTTTAAGGGGGCCCGGTAAATTTTACCAGCTTCTCTTTACGACTTTGCTGCAAAGTATGGCAAAAGAGTAATGAAATAAAAGTTGTCTAAGCTCTCTTTTATGTCCTCCCAAATATTCTTGTCAAACCTGATCCTCTGAATGGTTAGGAAGTTGTCCCCATAAAGAACATAGTCTGCCCACTTGAGGTTTGTTACCCCCCTCTGTCCTACCACTTGAGCAAAGTGGGGGTGCTCTGTCTTGAGATGCGGACGGTTAGAGCTGTCAAAAGCAACACTAATGTTACTTGCGAGCAGTGTGTCGCGATCTGCATTCCTCAAGGTGTAGAGGCACTTTACTTCTACACATCCCCATGGTGGTTGTTCCGTCGCGTCATACACAATTGCATCTGGAGTTGCTCCGAGCCATGGTTGATCAGGATCCACGAACAGCCCCGCACTCGACAGATGGACGTCTCGGCCCCTGCTCTTTAAAATGTCCTCGTAGCGTTGCAGTGCTTTAGGCTCGTTGACAATCCCATACCTAAAAAAAGTAGATACGCAATACAAAAAATTCAAATTAAGTAATATACAATGTTTATTTCATTCTTCAAACTAGATCAGCACGTAGTTAGAAGTTACCACTACAGAACCATTGGTTTTTCATCGTAAGGCATAAAATACTGTTAAATGAAAGACCTACGACAGCATGCTGTGGGCCTCTCTCTATCAGTATGAAAATAAGACTATTTCATGTCGGACAATTATGTGAGAGGAGCGGGTGGTTCAGGCTGTCGAGTGTCGCGATTGTGGCAGTTATTGGTAAAAAAAAATATGGTGAAGAAGGATAGCGGGTACAAAGGTATCTGTAGCAGCATGCCAACTTGTGGCAACAGAGGTTTCCCTCGACTGGCAGGCAGCAGAGCCTGCCAGGATACACCTGTTATAACCTGTTATAACATGACACTAGTGGTGTACAACCACCAGTGTTGCAATAGGGGAAAAGTACATTCAATTCTGACGTCACCAGGCAGAAATCGAGGGACCAGAATTAAAGACGTGGTTTCACAGAAAGCCGCTCAACGAGTTTCTTTTTTTATCAGCGTTTCTTTTACAAGCAGCGTCAAGGGTGCCAATGCACGAGACGTATATCTTGAACAGCCCTTGGAAAGAAGTAACGGCAATGCACTGCCAGAGCTATCAAAACGCCATGTTATTTCATTAAGGCATGCACCTCGCACATTCACAGAACAATGAATGACTGTACTTTTAAAACTGATAGAAAGCATGGATTTTATTGAGGGGCTTTAGGTACTCATACCGGTCGAAGATATGTTCCAGGCACCATTTCTCTGCCTCTCCCAGTAGGCTTTGTACAATCTACTGGCAGCTGAATTCGTCCCCCCAGAAAGCTCTCCCATAGCATTAGCAACAGTTTCTGGACCAAAGACACCTAGGGGAGGTCATGCAACATGCAAAACATTGTTTCTGCGAATTTGCTTAACTGATTTTGAAATGCTAAGCTCACCGGATGGCAGGAACCCTGGACAAATCCTTTGTTGAGGTCAGGTTTGCCAGTCCCTTCTCTGTCCACTCGCCGTGACGATGTACGGTGCCAAAGTTCGATGCAGTCAGGCGGTACTGCCTTGCCTGAAGCCAGGTAGCACTGTCGCGCTGCCTCCGCGAGTTCTTCTCAAGGTCCTGTGCTTCAAGTGGCGTCAGTGTTATTTTCTGAAACAAGCAGAATTACATTAACAAGTTTAGACAAGAACACAGTGATGTGAACACAAATCTTCTCTGAAACTCCTGGCTTCCTGTCTTTGTTAAAACATTTTTTTCCAAATTATTATAGACCAGAGGTGTGCAAAGCGGGGATTGCAGAGTAATGTCTTAGGGTCGCACGGCCCCAAAAAGGTTCTGGAAAATGTATGTGCACGAAACAAGCACAGAAATAACCATCCCTGAAGTAAAACCGAAGGTAAACGTAACGGGACCAGAGTGTGGCCCTTATTGTACTTCATCCCACTAGTTGCTTGCAGTGTAGATGAAGGCAGTGCGGGCCAAGGGGAGAAAGGGCAACCACTACGAAGGGAAGAGAAGATAAACCTCTTCTCCTCTCCAATGTTCTTAGTGCTCGCCCTTTCTCCCCTACTTGTGAGACAGAGTATGAGTATGTCAGGGGGCAGGGGCTTCCCAGCGGCATTGCTGTGCTTGAGGTGTCGCAGTCTGAATATGTCTTGGCATCTGTTGTGAGCTACCACCCACACTAAAAAATGTTATTTACATTATCTTAAACTATAGAGACCCTAAAATGCAATAGTCTATAAGCTTCCATTGCAAGGCAAAAGACCCCATTATCTTTTACAGGAGAAAAAGCATCTGCCTCAAGCACTGTCGTAATAGCTTAAATAATATTTGATTCTAGGGTGATAGTCTAACAGACGGTCTGCGGTTTCTCTGTCCTCCCAATGCACACATAGCAGGTGCACTCGAAAACACTGCGCAGTCTGGAAGAAAAAGTTCACTGCACCCTGTGTTCGGCGTTTGGAAGTGCACCTGCTATGTCGGCGATGGGAGGACGGAAAAACCACGGACTTGTTATAGCTAAGTGTGATTAAGAGTGTACAGTGCTCTTGGTTTATAAACATTGTGCACTGAAATGGAGTATGGTTGGTCGTTTGAGACACCATGCAGCGGTAGTAAAGTTTATAAGTTGAAATTACGCTCCCAGTATGTTAGGAAAAAGTGAAAACAAAGCTAACCTCTAACAGAAGCCTTGCCTTCGTGCTGACACCATCCGGAACAGTCCACTCGTCGCTTTCAAGAAAAGGCACTATTTCTTCTAGTGGCCGCCCGATGTTCAGATGGCCAGGTGCCTCCAGCTCCTCGCACAACAAGATGCAAAATCCAAATGGGACAAGTGGCTGCTGGTAGGCGAGTGGAGAGCAAGCAAGCACATCGCCGCACTTGGAGCTGCACACTTGTGCTCGATCTGCAGCTCCCAACACTGCTACCAAGGAGGTCATCCCGTCTAGCTGCTGCAAACTGCTTGCGAATTGGAGCGCGGCGCTTTTCTTTTGACTGATAGTACGCTCCTTAGCCTTGCTGAGGTCCAGCCGACATGAGCGCGGCAAGTCTTGTCGTCCTTTGCCCACCCTCCGCCAGTCAACACCCTGCACACTTGAACCCTTGATGACCTGGCCCCTCGGTCTTCTCCAACGCTGTGGCAGATCTGTGCATGACAGATGTGCTGGGGCCTCGGTGAATCTCTTGCCTTGGATCAAAATAACCGTCTTCAGGACGGCCTGGAGGTGGCTGCAGGCTTGCTTCCCAGCTGGGCACTCGCAATATCCGTTAACAAGTTCACCGTCCTTGGTGATGGTGGCGCTCACGGTGTAGGGTGGCTGAGTTTTCTTGTGGCTCCTGAAGCATCTGGCTCTCAAGAAGAATCTGGAGGCCCTTTAAATGACAATGATAAGCGATAAGCACCTGTTCCCAATCATTAAGGTCCTGACCATTTCATGCGAGGCACACCGCGCCATCTCATGCAGGGCACGGCAAAATGTGAAATATATTATCAGTGCTAGGTATTTCTGAGAGAACGTGCCAGTTTGAGAGCTGCAGCCTGCTACATGGCTGCGCGTGCGAATCGCTACACAGCTCCCGATTTGGGCGAGCCTGTTCTGCGGCGCAAGCCAAGTGACGGTCTGGCGTCGATCGAATCGAGGCGCTTAGCTTCGTTTTCACAGGGACACACAGCTCAGCTTGCACCGCCCGACTAGCGCTGGCTTGCAAACACGTCGTAAAACGGGGCGCGCACGTGAGCGATATGGCGAGCGACGGGTTATGCCATCGCTCGTCGCGTTGCTCGTTTCTGGATTGCCCGAAAAACCTCTCCCACCGCCCGGAAGTCGCTTGCATGCAGTTTGCCTCGGCGAGGCACAGACCGAGCGAAAGTTAGTCCTCGAAGAGTCGCCAGTGCAAGACAACCGTCACATGTGTTCACCCGACAACGCTATAATGTTGATTTCAAGGCTCGCGCTTCCCCCCAAAAAACACTTATAACCACTCACATTTCTTCGTCGTAGTTGGCGCATACCGTCGACGCAACGACGTAGCTCTCCGTATATAACTTGTAGCTCCGGCGAGCTCCCTTCTCGGTTCCCGAGCAGGACGCCAGGCGGGCAAGGTCCGGAGACGAGATTCGCGGCAGCCGAGCCAAGTTGCTCGTCCATCCCGTCGTGGGGTAGACGCCGTCGCTCATGACGGGGCCAACGGGCCACGCTGGGGGCACGCACGTATGCCGCAAAAGCACGGAATGCTCACGTTGGCGGTTACCTCACGGTACGGAAAGAGGCGCCGAGAACGCTGACCTAAACATGGCGATTTCTGTCCCATGATGCAGTGCAAATCGAAACTGATGAAAAGTTCGCCGTCAGGGTGCGCAATTGTGCATGGGGTCTATTGGGCAGATATGGCCAGATATGCAGTCAGGCCATATCTGGACTGATTAGGCCATATCTGCCCAGTTCCTTATATACCCATATCTGCCCAATTCCGTATATACCCATACCTGCCCAATTCCTTATATACCCATATCTGCCCAATTCCTTATATGCAATATATGGACTGCATTACGATCCCGTGTTTGGGCCTGGCAAACAGGGTATCCGCCCCATATATAGCAATTTTCATGCGATGCTCCTTCTAGAATCACATGAAAATTATATTCATTGGGCAGGTACCCTATTTTCCATTTCCAGACATGGGATCATATAATGCATTTCTATGAATATCCAGGTAATATACATTTTACTGCTATCCCACACTGCCAAACGTGTGTCTACGTATAGATATATCTATAGAATAGGCCACTGACCAATCCTTATTGGTCTGGTTCGGAATCTGTCATTCCGACAAATACGTATGCTACAAATATCGAATGCAGGCAATCGCTAACTCGGAAACATTGTAACATACCATTCGACGACGGAAAGTAAGCAGCCCTTTGGCGGGATTGGTTGTCGAGGGAGCAGACCGAGAATATGGTTTGCAAAAAAAGTTTTCTTTATAAAAGCACCAAAACTCTAAACAAGTACCTCCCCCATTCAAGAAAAATTATAACAAACAAAACTGTAATATAGCACGGACAAACATTAAAATAGACTAAAAATGTAATAGCACAAAGACACTTATTAAAATAAAACAAACGGAAGGCAACAATTAAGCTGTAAACTATACGAAAGTTTCAAAGTCGATTCCCACTAACAGAGTCACAGTCCTGATTCAACTCTCCAGTCGAGCAGAGCAGTTTTGACAAGGGCTTGCTTGCTAGCCTCGTCGTTGCAGTCCTTCCTTGCACCATCTGATGTTCAAAGCCCCCAGTCGCTCCTCGCGGGCCTTGTTTTTCCGTTTGGTCGCCAAATCTCCCCTTGTGATTGACACGTCACACATGCACACAGACACCGTTGTTCGCCGCGTAAGCAATACAAGATGAAAAGGTCATTACTGCTCCTAGAACACGACGAGGTCACCACTGTTTCCCGGACTAGGAAATGACGAGAGCCTCATATCTTTAACTAAAACCTCATAAAATAAAAAAATAAAATAATGAACACATAACAAACAAAAACAAAAGGACTAAATTATGAGAAAAAATGAAATAATGAACACAGAAGTAAAAAGAATAAAAACACGAAGGACTTATACAGACAGCCATATTTGTTCAGTTAACAATGACGTTTAATTCTGATAAAAAAATATTTCTACTGCGCTAAAGATCACCATTATGGTGTGTAAACTAGGCCACCTTGAGCAAAGCAGGAATATTTGTGATGATAATCAAATGTCATTGCGAACTCAAAAAGTGTGGCTGCCGGCGTAAGTTCTTCGTATTACTATTCTTCTGAATTCCGTGTTCATTATTGTGGCTGTTTGGGCCCAGGCGGAACTTGGTTGTGCTTTTTCCATTCTGACCTTACTTCGGACAGCTTCGTAGCCATAGGAAAACCCAATAGCTTCTCTACATAATCCCACTCCTAAAAGAAAAAAAATTGTGTGTATGTTTATACAGTCGGAAGTTAGCTTGCCTCAGTAAGAATCTGCTGTCTCAGCTGTAGAGCAATTTAGCCAGCGCGGTACAACTGCTAGCCTGGGGTCTTTAACGCGCACCACGCAGTAGTGATACACAACCGCACGCCGGTACGATGCTCATCCAGATCGAAACGGGCAGGGGCGGCGATCCACTCCTTCCTTCTCCTTGCTTTCTTTGAGGCTCTGACAAATAAAAATCAAAGGTTTGGTCAATTATGTTAACGCAATATACTTCAAACACGCAGCATGAGTGCTGTCAAGATATTTGCTGCCTTCAATCTAGATAAGCTTGTAAATTTACATGCTAAATAACAAGTAACTTAAAAGGTGAAATATATTTCGATGGATCTACAAAAACCGAAGACTTGCTCTGCAAATATAGTGCTATCTAGTACACCATAATTGAGAAATATCGGATTACAGCGTCCCCCTTACAAAGACTGGAGCAAAACAAGTATAGACTCTGCCGTGCCACTGCAACAAAAACGATGGTATTGTGATCTCGTGGAGATCAGAGTTCGGAAAAATTGTGACAGGCTTTGGCACGACAAATATGCCCATGTCATTATTCATTTTTGCATAATCTACGGTGACAGTGCAGGGAGACAATCACACACCAGATACTCAGAAAGACAAGCACACGCGCTGAACGTATAGCTCTTTTGTATTCGACTACTTCATTCTTCTCTTCAACGTCTAGGTGGACATTCCAGATCGTGATAAGCAGAATAAATAGCACGAAATACAAGAAAAATATCGAAAGACAAGAGAAGAAAAAAGGAAAAGACAAAAGAAAAAAGTAAAGAACGAAAAAGAAAACTCTTACAATTCATCCCTCTCCCTCACCCCTATCGTTTAGATAGAAACTGGAACTTATTGTTCGACAGCGCTTAGAAGGACTACTTGCACACTTGTCCTTCAGATGCTTTATTCTGTGCGCTTTCATTATTTCTCTTGTCAGTGGGTCTCAAATCCCATCTATTACGGAACAATTTTCAAAATGTGCTGCGCAACCACAATCCTGACAGTAGTTTCCCAAATGTCCAGCGCAACACTGTAAAAACGATTTCCTCTGCAGCTCAGGTAACAGACGGATGTGCAGACAGATTATTCGCCCATACTACGAATAATAAAGGCCTAAAATAATTATCTTGTATGCTTTTTAATGGTCTCTGCTAATTATTCACGTTTTTCCTAAGGATGACATACACGAGCAGTGTAAACAGTGCATAGGTAGGTGACAATCCATCACAGATTTTAGACACAGATTGAGCTGTTTTTATGAATTAGCCATCCATCTGTTACCTTAACTGACACGAAAATTATGTGTTTTTTTTTGTTTTTTTTTAATCTGCTCTTGGTAACAGGTGAACGCCCATTCACACTCTTGTGACCGAGTACGACTGAGAGAGACGAGATCTCTTAGAACTTCTTAAATGCTTTTAGAATGACGGAACACTCTGGCATTTTGGCGCCATCTATGCGGTGACCCAGGAACTGCATTTCACGAGAGCGAAGGTTTTCCGGAATTTCCGAGGTCAAATGTGCGTAATACCCATAAAAAGTCTCGTTTATAACATTGACAAAAGTTTTTTGAGCCAAGAAAGAAAGGATAATGCGCGAGAAATAAAAAACTTATGCCGGACCGCCGAGTTTACACTGCTTCCCAATAGATGGTGCCAGAGTGTTCTCCGGTTTAAGAAGTTTCAAGGAACTGCAACCCAGGTTTAAGAGGTCGCAAAAGTGTGAACGGGCCTTAAATCAGCGCGCTCTATTTGGGGCTGTGTTCGAGCTCCTTCCGCATACATTATTTCTCCCTTCTCTTATTTATGCAAGTTCAGTCTGGGCTCGCTTGAGGTCTAGGTGTTACTCTCCCTGTCTCCTTGGCTTTTTGCAAACTATTTTTCAAGGTGTTCAATTAGTACCAGCTCACCACCTTACTACTATCATGCAACAACTAAAACAATTACAACATACACCGGTCACTCAAGGCAGTACCACACGAAAACAGGGATGGGGTGAGGTGTGTCTAACACTATATACTTACACTGAACAAAATATAGATACCAAAAACTGGCGAGACACTCCCTTAATTGAGGACATGCATGTACATTTCCCTAGAAGCGTGTAATTAATACTTGAAAGCCTCTAAAAAAACACCAGTAGGGAGAGAATAAATGCTTTACTATTTAAAGCAGGCTGAGTGTTTCTGGAGGTGTGAAATTCGTTACACGTGCGTTGGATCATACGAAACACGTGTAAAGCAAATGGTCTTTAGAGCTCGACATTTCGCGAGGAATAAATACCAGCGTCAAAAATTATTTCGCGGGCACAAATTCTTGCGATCGGAAGTGGTATGCAATGCATTGATCACCATGGGGTGAATTCATCGCGGCACCAATTTTTGGCAATGTTTTTCTGGGTACGAACTCCGAAAATGAAGGCGTCTGCAGACGACTGGGGCGGCGAAAGCTACGGACTTGCTCGATCAATCAAACGCTGTTTTTGTCGGGTCCAGCTCTCAGCACGCAAGTACGGAGAGTGGCGTCGGCGCTGGAGCGGCACCGCGCTCTTCCAGACATTCTAGCTTACCAGTAAACAATACGGCGGAGGGAGGAAATCAACCCCCCCCCCTCCTCTTCCGCCTTTGCAATCCCCCCCCCCCCCCACCCCCCCAATTCGTCTCCCAAAGAGTTCCTCCGCAACTGATCGACCTTAAGCGAGTTGACAGCCTCTGCATCGGGGAAAAAAGAAAAACAGCCTCGCATAACACCATTCGCGCACAATTAGTAATACTGGTAAAAGCAAGCCATCTACAGACAATACAAAGCCTTTTGAACGCAGGAAATAATCTAGCCCAAACGAACAAAACACGAACTTACTTCGATCCTGTGCCATGATCTTGGCTGTTGAGCCGATTTGACGTAGCTCCACGTCCCACAGTCGCTTCCGTCTTTGTCAGACACATATGAAAATAAGGCAAACTCCACGCATCACCACTAATCGGGTAATTGGACCGTTAGCCGGCCGTGAACACAGGCATTCAAACGCACACGCCGGCAAAACGTGCGAAACATAGGTCGTTGCTTCGATGAGATTGTATTCGTATCTTCAACACGTTTGAAATAAAACGATCAGCAAACCGCATTACAAAACTCATAAAAGACACACCAATAAAAATATTGCGCATTGCAATTTTGCCACAATATTATGAATAAGTCCTGAACATGTTGCAAAATAATAAATACGAAACTAAGCCTACAAAGGTGAAAAAGAAATTCAGCAGACATGCAACCTTCTCGAAAGGGAGTAGAGGTCATTCGGGCGGCGGTAGCGCAGTGTGTTGACGCTCTGGTATGCTGAGCTTGTGGTCGTTTGTTCGTTTCGCGGCAAACGCAATTTGGTTTGTTGCACTTTTTTTCATTTTAAATGTGTTTTTTTTTTCACCTTTATTATTCGTTCTTATTATTTTAAATATTTTATCTCACCTGTTTGTATTCGTTTTTTTTAATTTTTTCTCACCTGTTTGTATTATTTTGTAATTTGTATAAATTTAAATATTTTTTCTCACCTCTTTGTATTAGTTTTTATTTTAAATATTTTTTTCTCATCTTTTAGTATTACTTATTATTTTAAATACTTTTCTCTCACCTTTTTTAATTCCTTTTTATTATTTTAAAATTTTTCTCACCTTTGTCTATTAGTTTTTATTATTTTAAATATTTTCTATGTTTATGCTGTCATCGGCACCGTTCTTCAGGCACCGTCCTTCCTCACGGTATTGTTTTTTTTTTCTCGCGTTTTCGCGATAGAACACGTCAGCATTGACATGGTGGGATCACATACGCCAGCGTCGGCAGTCATTTACGAAGGATTGATCAACGCAAACATTTCCACTCGCTACATATAAATCGCCGCAGTTCGTCGGAACCTCAGTGACGTGACCGCGTAGTGAAAAAGGCAACAAAAAATAGAACGATGCCGGTCAGTAAACGGAATTTTCCGGGGATCGCCAGCCTTCGAACAGCAAAGCGCCGAAGCCGACCAGTCACTGAACTTCCATGTAAATACTGCCCATCAAAGACAGTAAAATACCGATGCCGACCAGTTACTGAACTTCCATGTAAATACTGGCCATCAAAGATATCAAAATACGGGTGCCGCCAATTACTGAACTTCCGTAAATACCGGCCATCAGAGACAGCAAAATACCGATGCCGGCCAGTTACTGGAACCTCCATGGAAAGACTAGCCAGCAAAGACAGCAAAAACCCGATGCCGGCCATGTCACTAACTTCTACGCCTGGACTGGCCAATGAGCAAGACGAAACCCCGACGCCGGCCGGGGCCGGTAGCTCCCCGGCGCCCATGGCCATGCGCTGCCATCCTGTTACTATGGGCGGGCCGGCGTAGTCCCGATACCGGCCGACGCGGAGTGCTACCTGCATCTACATGTTGACTGGCACCATATAGTGCCATATACAGGAGTATCAGGCATCCTATAATGTTATCTATGGCAGCCACTGGCACCATATATGACTTTATCTGGCAATATATGTCGTCATATATGGTGTCACCTTACCATATCTGCCCTGATTTCAGCCCTTGTATGGCAACATATGACCGTCTATGTCTACTTATATGCCCATATACGGCCCTATATCAAATATATCTGGGTCATATATGACATTTCTGTAAGGGAGACTAAAAATGTAATAGCACAAAGACACCTATTAAAATAAAACAAAGAGTAGGCATAAACTAAGCTGTAAACTATACGAAAGTTTTGAAGTCGGTGTTTCCTACTCACAGAGTCACAGTCCTGATTCAACTCTCCGGTCGAGCACAGCAGTTTTGACAAGGGCGTGCTTGCTAGCCTCGTCTTTGAAGTCCTTCCTTGCACCGTGTGATTCTCAAAGCCCCCAGTCGCTCCCCGCTGGCCTTGTTTATCCGTTCGGCCGCCAAATCTTCCCGTGTGATTAACACGTCACACATGTACACAGACACCGCTGTTCGCCGATTAAGCAATACAAGATGAAAAGGTCATTACAGCTCCTTGAACACGACGAGGTCACCACTGTTTCCCGGACTAGGAAATGACGAGGACATCATATATTTAACTAAAATCTCATAAAAAAAAAATGAACACATAAGAAACAAAAACAAAAGGACTAAATTATGAAAAAAAAAATGAAATAATTAACAGAGAAGTAAAAAGAATAAAAGCCAGAAGGACTTACACAGACAGCCACATTTGTTCAGTTAACAATGACGTTTAATTCTGATAAAAAATATTCCTGCTGCGCTAAAGATCACCAATATGGTGTGTAAACTAGGCCACCTTGAGCAAAGCAGGAATATGTGTGATCATAATCAAATGTCATTGCGAACTCAAAAAGTGTGGCAGCCTGCGTAAGTCCTTCGTATTACTATTCTTCTGAATTCCATGTTCATTATTGTGGCTATCTGGGACCAGGCGGAACTTGGTGGCGCTTTTTCCATTCTGACCTTACTTCGGACAGCTTCGTACCCATAGAAAAACCCACTAGCTTCTCTACATAGTCCCACTCCTCAAAAAAACAGAAAAAAATCTGTGTATGTTTATACAGTCGGAAGTTAGCTTAATTGCCTCAGTGGGCGTCTGCTGTTTCAGCTGTAGAGTAATTTAGCCAGCGCGGTACAACCGCTAGCCTGGGGTCTTTAACGCGCACCACGCATTAGTGATACACAACCGCACGCCGGTACGATGCTCATCCAGATCGAAACGGGCAGGGGCGGCGATCCACTCCTCCCTTCTCCTTGCTTTCCTTGAGGCACTGACAACTAAAAATCAATGGTTGGGTCAATTATGTTAACGCATTATACTTCAAACACGTAGCATAAGTACTGGCAAGATATTTGCTGCCTTAAAGCTATATAAGCTTGTAAATTTACATGCTAAATAACAAGTACCTTAAAAGCTGAAATATATTTCGATGGAACCACAAAAACCGAAGACTAGCTCTGCAAATATAGTGCTTCTAGTACACCATAATTGAGTAGAATCGAATTACATCCTCCCCCTTACAAAGACTGGAGCGAAACAAGTATAGATTCTGCCGTGCCACTTCAACATAAACAATGGTATTGTGATCTCGTGGAGATAAGAGTTCGGAAAAATTGTGACAGACTTTGGCACGACAAATATCCCCATGTCATTATTCATTTTTCCATAATCTACGGTGACAGTGCAGGGAAACAATCACACACCAGATACTCAAAAAGACAAGCACACGCGCTGAACTTATAGCTCTTGTGTATTCGACTACTTCATTCTTCTCTTCAACGTCTAGATGGACTTTCCAGATCGTGATAAGCAGAAGAAATAGCTCGAAATACAAAAAAAAAGGAAAAGACAAGAGAAGAGAAAGGGAAAAGAAAAAAGACAAAAGAAAAAAACGAAAAAGAAAACTCTTACAATTCATACCTCTCCCTCACCCCTATCGTTTAGATAGAAACTGGAGATCTTTGGTCGACAGCAATTTTTTTCTGGGTACGAACTGTGAAAATGGAGGCGTCTGCAGACGACTGGGGTGGCAAAAGCTACGGACTTGCTCGATCAATCAATCGGTGTTTTTGTCGGGTCCAGCTCTCAGCACGCAAGTACGGAGAATGGCGCCGGCAATGGAGGGGCACCGCGCTCTTCCAGATATTCTAGCTTACTAGTAAACAATACGGCGGAGGGAGGAAATCAACCCCCCCCCCCCTCCTCTTCCGCCTTTGCCCCCCCCCCCCCCCCCACCCCCAACCCCAATCCGTCTCCCAAAGAGTTCCGCCGCAACTGATCGACCTTAAGCGAGTAGACAGCCTCTGCATCGGGGAAAAGAGAAAAACAGCCTCGCATAACACCATTCGCGCACAATTAGTAATACTGGGGTGCTATGTTCAACAAATGTTTCGTTTCTCCTAAAAAGAAACGGAAGTGACGGAAGTAACGATATCGCGTCTGATTGGCTAGAGGCTCAAATGACGAAAGAGCGAACTTTCGTCATTTGAGCCTCAAGCCAATCAGACGCGATATCGTCACTTCCGTTTCTTTTTAGGAGAAACGGAACATTTGTCGAACATAGCTGCCTGGTAAAAGCAAGCGATCTACAGACAATAACAAGCCTTTTGAACGCAGGTAATAATCTATCCCAAACGAACAAAACACGAACTTATTTCGATCCCGTGCCATCATCTTGGCTGTTGAGCAGATTTGACGTAGTTCCACGTCCACAGTCGCTTCCGTCTTTGTCGGACACATTTGAAACTAAGGAAAACTCCACGCATCACCACTAATCGGGTAATTAGACCGTTAGCCGGCCGTGAACACTGGCATTCAAACGCACACGGCCGGCAAAACGTGCGAAACATGGGCCGTTGCTTCGATGAGATTGTATTGGTATCTTCAACACATTTGAAATAAAACGACCAGCAAACCGCATTATAAACCTCATAAAAGACGCAGCGAAAAAAAATATTGCGCATGTCAATTTCGCCACATTATTATGAATAAGTCCTGAACATGTTGCAAAATAATAAATACGAAACTAAGCCTGCAATGGTGAAAAACAAATCCAGCAGACATGCAACCTTCTAGAAAGGGAGCGAAGGACATGTGGGCGGCGGTAGCGTAGTGTGTGGACGCTCTGCTTTGCTGAGCTTGTGGTCGTTGGTTCGGATCGCGGTAAAAGCTATTTGTTTTCTTACACTTTTTTTAATTTTAAATGTTTTTTCTCACCTTCTTGTGTTCGTTATTATTATTTTAAATATTTTTTTCTTACCTGTTCGTTTTATTTTTAATTTTTTTTCTCACCTTTTTGTATTATTTTGTTTCATTTTGTAATATTTTATATTATTTTGTATATTTTAAATATTTTTCTCTCACATTTTTTAATTCGTTTTTATTATTTAAAATTTCTTCTCACCTTTGTGTATTAGTTTTTATTATTTTAAATATTTTCTATGTTTATGCTGTCGTCGGCACCGTTTCTCAGGGTCAGAATCACCCAGAAGGTGAAAATAAAAAGTGCGAGCCCACATCTGAACTGATGCAATTCAGAAACCCTGGCCCTCTTGTTTTGCCGGGATGATTCGCTCCCTCCGTGCTAATAGGTGGGTCAGAGTAGTAGGCAAACAGCGCAAGTCCTTTCAACGAAGAAATAAAATTATTTATAATAGGTGCATTTAGAGCGAAATCGGAAAATGTAAGTGGTAAAACTGCCACAGTGATGAAACCAAAATTTGTCATGAAAGCGGTCATATTCACCCACTATTGAAAAAAATACCGCCATTTTAAGGCAGTAATTTAGCTGAGCTCATAGCTCATAAGCACATCTCTTAATTTTTGTGACTTCCGGAAAGTAGTATTTAATTTTGCTCTGGTAGATCAGCGCTATCCCCCGCGTGCCGCCAGGTCTTACATATAGAAGTTGTGCTCCGCAGTTTTACTTATTGTTAGGCCTAAACACTTTTTGAGTCCTGAGATTCAAGTATAGCACGAATAATTAAACTAGGTTTTAGAAATGCTATCGTTCGGTATTGCGACATTTATTTTTCGTAGTGTCAAGGGGTCACAATCACAAAGCCAGCAGTGTGTACATCCACAACGCATTGGTGTTTCTCGCTTTTTTTAGTAAAGAAAAAAAGTTTTTATATTCGCGTTCCCCTGGTACGGTATGTCATATAACATAAGGTATTAAAGAGACAGATAGCGTTTGGCTATGTGAATATTTAAAATATTTCTCTTATATGATTGTAACAACCACATAAAACAGTCGATTCCTGCCTGAAATAGAATTTTCACACTATAAAGCAATAAACAGATCTCTTACTTTTCTAGTTTCTGGAAAGTAATGTTTATTATTGTTTAGTAGCTCAAAGCGCGTGCACAATCATGCCAGGTCTTGTTTCGTTTTTCATTCGAGGCTCCGCTATACAGTTTTTATTTTTTTTTCAGAGACAAACACGTGCGTATAACGCCAGCCCTTAAGTATAGTACATCAAATTAAACTAAATTCCTGAAAAAAGTGTCGTTCGGCGTTGTAAAATTTAATTTTCGTGGCGTAGAGGGTCAGATTCTCAAATCCTGGACTGCGAATTTTCCTCACGGCATTGGTTTTTTTTTTCTTTTTTTTTCGCGTTTTTGCGATAAAACACGTCAGCCTTGCCATGGTGGGATCAAATACGCAAGCGTCGGCAATCATTTACGAAGAATTTACGAAGAATTTATGAACGCAAGCATTTCCACTCGCTATTCATGAATCGCCGTAGTTTGTCGGAATCTCAATGATGTGACTGCATAGTGAAAAAGGCAAAAAAAAAAAAAAATAGAACGATGCCGGTCAGTAAACGGAAGTTCCCGGGGATCGCCAGCCTGCAAACAGCAAAGCGCCGATGCCGGCCAGTCACTGTACTTCCATGTAAATATTGCCCATCAAAGACAGCAAAGTAACGATGCCGGCCAATTACTGAACTTCCATGTAAATACTGCCCATCAAAGACAGCAAAATATCGATGCCGGCCAGTTACTGAACTTCCATGTAAATACTGCCCATCAAAGACAGCAAAATACCGATGCCGGCCAGTTACTGAACTTCCAAGTAAATACTGCCCATCAAAGACAGCAAAATACCGATGCCGGCCAGTTACTGAACTTCCGTGAATACCAGCCATCAAAGGCAGCAAAATACCGATGCCGGCCAGTCACCATGGGCGGGCCGGCGTCTTCCCGATACCGGCCGACGCGGAGTGCTACCTGCATCTACATGCAGACTGGCACCATATAGTGCCATATACAGGAGTATCAGGCATCCTATACTGTTATATATGGCAGCCACTGGCACCATATTTGACTTTATCTGGCAATATATGGCGTCATATATGGTGTCACCTTATTATGTCTGCCCTGATTTCAGCCTTTGTATGGCAAAATATGACCGAATATATCTACTTATATGCCCATTTACGGCCCTATATCAAATACATCTTGGCCATATATGACATTTCTGTAGGGGGAATTTTGAAGTGTCTCTAATGAAAGTGCCATGAGGTATTTCGAACAGCGTCGGTTAAACTGTGGTTCAAGAAAGATTTGGTGCCGGCGGCGCCAAATGGGTGTTTCGGAGCGTGAAACATCAGTACCTTCTGGATGCTAACTCTGGTGAGTGCAGGTGTGCGTGACGTGAAGTCGCAGCACTCGCGAAAAAAAGATCCCGCTCTCGCCACATGTCACTGCTTGGTGCATCACCGTATGACGCACAATCGGCACATGTTAGTCGATCGTCATCGTCGTATTGTCAAATAAGCAGCACAACTGCCGATGTCCAAACGCATCATTTTCTGTGATTGTCGTGGATTTTTTCCCATATATTATTTGTGCCATATAAGACTCAAACCAACTGTTGAAGAATGTTTTTTTCTTTTTTTAAATTTCGAAAAATATTTTAAGGAATGTGCTTGCGTACAACACATATATTTTTTTCGTTCGAATAAAAAAGTCATGCGGCAAATAATTCCCAAATTGTTCACACGCGGCAAATGGTCCACAACACTATTTTGTTTAAACAGCCTGGACAGAGCACGTAGGAATATAGACTTTTCCTAAACAAACAATTCAGTTAGTGAAACGTCTACGTTGCACGACAAATGTAAATGAGCAGTGCCCAATTTTACAACTCTTGCGCACCTCCTGCCGACAAGGTGGACGAAAGCAAAGGAGAGGCTGCTTAAATTACTGTGCCCCTCGTCATTCTTTTAACCAATGGAGTACCGATTTCATCTCATTAAAATAGTGGACACATTTCTTTCCGTACTTGAGAGCAGGTGCAATTGTTTCATACTAAAGAAGTCTTGCGCCATAACTATTCCTTTCATGATTTTTTCGCGGAAGTACATCAGTGGCTTGCGTGTCCTGTTTCGGTTGTCTGAAAATGTTTTTGTTGCACCGGCCATTCAAAGGTAGCGCAGGACTATGCCCACTCATACCTGTGTCAGGGTTCGACAAAAATAATGTTACTACCCATGTTTTTAGATACATACATAAATGGGTAGGTTCAAGATGCTGCTGCAAAGTCTTCATGCACTGCTTCTGTGTGAGTTTAAAGTGATTCGCGCCACTAAAGTGAACCAGGACGTAGGCATACGACAAGATATACACGCCGTTGCCATCGTCGACATCCATTGCAGAGAGGATCTGTTTTGATCTTTGTAAGTTACTTCGCAAATTGGGAGCAGTTGAGTCGCGTCTTGGCGGAAGCCAGTACCTAGTTATGTTCACAGAGTTGCCCGCCACGTGCATCTTGTTATACTCTACAACGTGCTGCACTTTCCCGGAGGTAAGCTTTCTTACCAATTAGAAAACTTAAAGATGTACCTTCCTTGGCTTCCCAAGAAGCAGCAGATTGTTTTGTTTTTGCTGCTTTTTCCTAAAGAGGAGCTCCTCGACCTCGTCCAATGCCTTACTCCTCAGCTATATAAAGTCGTTGCAAAGAAAGGCACCAGACAAAATCTGGAACACCACTTCATTTGAGGACGACGCAAGCTGTAGGAGGACGCCCATGTTACATTGGTATGCAACGTATCACGATGCACAGATTGGACCATGAGGGAGAACTGCCTTGGTGGGATACAGAAGTGTGTGTACTTTGAACTCACGAGGGTTTTGCCGTAGAAGTATTCTACCATCATAAAACGTTCAGTCAATTTTCAAGTGCTGATGACAACGCCCTCCTTTGATACACACTTTTTGCACAACATATACAGAGCCAAGACGAAACATTCAAAGTTATGGCACTACGGCTCTGGCAGCACAATGTTCAGGAATGCCAGACAGTGGTACAATAACCAGTAAGCCCTTCTGCTGCCTTCAAGTACATTTTGGGCTTTAAGGCTTGTGGTGGTTGGTTTAAACGTTGTGTAGTCATCAAGGCACATAACGGTTCGCTCACCTTTTTGTGCCTTGTCGGATCTAATATATTGTAATCCTCACCAACGCTTGAGTGCGAGAGCTCTGCCAACTGGCAAGCAACACCAAGCAATGCACAGTCCTTATGATCGGGGTTAAAACTCAAGACAATGTTGAACCCCGGAACGTTCAAAAATCGTGAGGTCTCATTCACACCACGAACTGTGTGCTATGTTGTTGCCGCTGCCGACATGTATTCCAGCACTCGCAGCTCCGCCGGTCTCACATGACACCTGCACTCACTGGATACTTAATGCACCCTGCAAGAATCACAGTGGAGAATTGACAATTAGCCTATTGAGTGTGTCACATTAAACATTTTTTTAAACAATTAATGCGATCTCCGGACTGAGAGCTCCATGAGCAGTCGCTGTATCAATTGAACTGCAGGGCATCCTGCATCGCAGTCTTGCAGGCGAGTCAGCAACGCAGCTGATGCAGTAAACCTAAATATGTACATGTCTAGACATGTCTCTTTACTATGCTTGTCTACAAATGTCTCTAATTACCAACGCAATATTTATGTTGATTTCTTTAAAGAAGCTTGTACAGCATTTTGAGACGTTTATCGAGCATGTCCAGCGAAATATCACAAGGAGAGGCTTCTGCGTTTGTGTCCCCACCAACTTCCACTCTGAAAGACAGATAATCCGCCCCCCAGCAAAGCGCTCATTATTATATTAATTTTACATTACACTTAATACTCCTGACAATAACGTATTAAAGATTCAGGAAGTGAATGTGGCATTAGCTAAGAAATAGTTTTAATACTCTCGTAAAATGACCAAACGAAACAGCTGGAAACTTACCTTGGAGGTTACGGTCGCACCTTCGACATCCCAGGCGATTCCGTCTTGGGCCAGTTTCTCTATTTTCTGTGAGCACGCTTGTAGAAGCACTGTCAGGTTGGGATGCTTGGAACCATACCACAACATGCGCAGGACGTAGACCATCAATGCAAGAAAGGCGGAAGCTCGTTCATCGTCAGTTTTGCAGACCAAATAGAGCAGTTAGCCGACATAAAACCGCCTTCCGTCGGCGTTCATTGAGACTGCCAGGTCATTAGAGCCGCAATTCAGCTTCAAAAGTTGCTCACGATAAAGTTACCATCCGTTATGTGAAATATCACTGTATCTCTAGGCGCATTGACAATGTGCAGGAACTCGACCAGATTACCTCCTATGCATTCATCGGAGAAGACGCATGCCAAGTGGGTCTGAAAGGGCGGACCAACGAAGCCACTATCTTGGGCCATAACTCCCTTCCAAGGTTTCACCTCTAGAACACTAAGCACACCAGCAAGATGCTTTGCTTGGGTCGCAGAATGCCTGCAGTGTTTTCAAAAAAGTCTGAGATGTCGGACAGTAGAAAGGGAAATTGATGTCTTCAGGGGAAACGTTAAAACATTTCGAAACAAGTATTTACTTTCGGAAAGACTTCTAGTTCCCAAGAGCGTGTTCTCTAGTTTCAGTACGCTCTCTATACTAGATCACGAAGGTCCCTCTTCAATGGCATAGTCCATGATCGGAACCAATGCGTCTCTAATTATCAGGGAAGTTCCATTCCTTAATGGGGTGGACAATTAGAAAGACGTCCGATTGCCGCCAGAATATACGTTCCTTAAGCTCGGATAACCTTCAGCACAGTCCGCTTTGTTTTCCTTGATTGTGAAGTATTCAACTCCAGCCGAATGGTCATGTTTAGTGGAAGGAATTGATGCGCTGCAGTCGCAGGTGGACGACGTCGGTGCACTCGTTAGTACCGCACCGGCACTTGTCAGAAGCCTGTGCGCTGCTGCCTTTGAAATGTACTCATTGGGTGTGGCATTTGCCTCTAAATATTGATTCCGAGCCCTGTGTTAGCTGACAAAGAGCATCTTCCAAACGGTAAAAACAAACCAGGACGTAACAATAGAGAGTTTTAGGGAACCGCTTTTGCACATCCGATACGGTACGATGGGCCCTCCGGTGCCTCCGGTACGAACTGCGCATGCGCTTGTCTTCTGCGATCTTACCGTAATGCGCTGGTGGAACCGTAAGGCACGACCGGCACGACCAATGGCCGACATGGACAGTCTCGCTTGGTTAGCAAAACGGCTTTTCTCTGGCGGAGAGAGCGTGCCGTGGCTCCAACCATGAATAAAACAAATCATGGCAGTGCCTGGCAGGAGCGCCATGTGTGACAGCTGGTCCATAAAGTTTCAGTCATCAAATAAGAAAAAGAATAAAGAACAAAACGCAATAGGACTTTTTCAGTAGAAATAAATTGGTGGTTAGCGTACCCAAAAATCGTTTGCTCGGTAGGTTAGTGGATTGGAGCGTCGGTTTCTAAAACTCGTAGAGGAGCGGTAGTGGAGAGTTCGAATCCCGCTGGCCCGGACACCTTTTTTTTTTCTTTTTACATATTATAAGTTTTTTTTTTTTTTTTCTAAAACAAACATTGGATGTGCATTTTGAGCGCTTATCACCCGTTTTTTACAGCTGCTGTTATGACTGAGGATTATCTGTAGTGGCAAAAGAGTGAGAAACAGCCTTCTGCATCAAGGCTCTTGATACTTTTAGTTTAAAAATGTTGCATGAATTAAAAAGTTCTGTACAAATGCTAATCACATATATCCTATAAAACTAGCCTTTTGAATATTGGGTGATAGTTTTAATAAGTGCACAGCAGTAAAGTTACAGGTTTTACTTTATATTTTCTTCGTGGTAGTACCGTACACGGCGCAACGATCGGTAAGCGGGCGTACGACCGTGATCGTCTGCTATCTGTACCGTAAGAGAGCAACATGAGCGCCGCATCTACCTCCGTCCATCCGCCTCCTCCTCGCAAGCGGTTTACAACAGAATACATCTTTCTCCTTCGGGAGGTGCTAGGTGCTACTCCTTTTTCAGTCCAGCCCTTTGGAATGACGCAGCGTTGAAAATAACTTCTCGTTGCGAGGAGCGAAGGAACGGATTGACCTCCTCGTAATTAAAAATAGAGATTTGAGACGTACTGAAAGATACGTCATGCCAAAAATATACACATGTATGGAAAGAAACAGAAATCATTACATTCCTTCCTTATTTAACCAACTCCCAGAGTCCCTTATGAATATAGAATCCACAAGGGTACTAAAAAGGAAACTAAGGAATTGGTGTCGAGCATCTGAGCTGTAGATATGCATGGTAGCCTAATCGTTGGAGGTATTTCGTACTTTTATTTCATGTTTGCGTGAGTAGACTTGGCATGGTTGCGTGTGTAGACACCTATATTTCATGCTCTAAAGTGTTCCTTTTTGTATTTATTTGTGCTGCTAATTTTGTGTTCTTTCATTTTTTTTTTTTGCTGCGGACTGTTTCTTTTTTTTTTTTGTAACAACATGTATTCTAGTTGGTCGCCTGGCCCCACATACAAGCAGAATGCTGCGTTTGTGGGCCAGCTCTTTATTTTGTATGACTTGATCTGAAAATAAAAATTGAATTAAATCGAAAATTGAATTGAAAATTTAATTGAATTAACTTTGTTCAAGAAAAATGACCGCATCAACTTGAGAAAGTGTGTATATTTTGGTTATTTTTGTATTCTCTTCGAGATTTAATATTTCTTGATTTATTTGTCCATAGCTTTCTTAATACTCGATCCTGCATTAGGCCTCGAGAGAAAGAGACAGGATCGCTAGCAGGCGACTTCGAATGTTGATGATAAGCGCGCACGAGCGTGCTCTTGTGCCAAATCGAGTTTGCTTTCGGCAACGTTTCAGCATATCAGGACGTGGTTGGTGTAAACATCATATTTGGTTGATGTAAAACACCAAAGCTTGCCCGCTGAGAACGCATGATTTATTAGAAAACAAGCTACCATGTACGGTCGAGGCATTATTTTATTCCCCAAGTATATAAATCTGGTAAACTGAAAGGAAAAAACAAAACAAAATACGCTGGCAGATCATTTGTGGTATCCGCACATCATTCCTGGTATCACAACTTTTTTGTTTACATAAAAGCTACGCCAAGTTGAACGTCCTATGCCTTGCCGCCAACAAGCGCCTTCTCTTAGTGTGTCGGTGCACGGTGGCACACGAAAGAAATGCGACTGACTCCGTGGCACGGCAAACCAAAAAGAATGTTTATTCCCTCGTGCCCCTGCACAAGTCACGGGCACAACGGCACGCGCGTGCGTGCCTCGCTTATAGAAAGCGGGAAGTTCAGAAGAGGCTCACGCCACACTTAGTGCGCAGACAGTCGTACAAAATCACTTTTTTCTAAATTGTTTTCGCTGAATAGAGCCAACTCCAAGTCATCGTCCAAAAGATCGAGCACCATTGTTGTCGGAAAGCTCGTCTGCTTCTTTAGCAGACGAACATTTTAGAACTTCGGCGACACGCCGTGGTGCGCCAGGTTTTGTATTACGGAAGCTCATTCATTCCAGTAAAAAAACGAGACGAACTGTAGGTAGGTATACAATAATTTAGGTTCTCTATATATTTAGGGTACGATCTTTATTTACTTGAGTTTCTGCGATTTGTACAAACGCACGCAAATTCGTCTTTTCTCGATGAGGCGGGTGCAGGTTTCTGTTGCCAGGGGGCGCGACCTGTACCGATCGTCTGATATCGTCTGCTTTACGGTTCCCCCAAAGCCGTTTCAGGGCACACGATCGGTCCACACGCCCGATCCAAGGTATCGATCGTTTTTGTTTATCGATCGTATTTTGTTCCGGTTCCCTAAAACTCTCTAATATGATGCACTACCTTACACACAAGAGCACACGCGTGCCTCGACACAGCAACTGTTGTAACGTTCTCGCCATGGTATGACTGTGTAGCAGTGTGTTCTACACTGAATTAGATTAAACTAGGAGAAAACGCATCCTGGTGTTATTTGGCTTATACGATGACGCGATGAAGACGTCACATCTTTCTTAATTTATGTCTGCTTTAGAGATGATAGTATCGTTATTGTTACTTTAGAAAATATGATAGTTTAGAAAGCATTAAATGTTACATCCCACAATCAAAGTATTAAGGTCGCGAGGGGTAGGCTATATATTCGGAATAGTAGCTAACCGCCAAGTCACAACGAAGCCGGATTCAAGGTTTGTCTTGCTCGTGTGTTCGCGTGTTGCTTGTGTCTAGGCGAGAAACATGCAGATTAAAACGATGTACGCCCTTGTTCGGTTCCTAACGACCACGTCAGGAAACTGCAGAGCGTCCCAGTTGCTAAAGTTAAATTGTTCGACCCAGGACATGTGGAAGGCTTTGACAAAAAAAGATAATGTTCTGCATTTTTTTATCACTCTGGCACAAAGGGTATCACCGGGTACTATCCAGCACAAATTTGGATGAGGGCAGGTAAGTACACTTACTAAAAAAAAAACTTTAAGAACATGCATCTCTATGATATAATATTGCAGAGTAGAGTATGCTGAAATGTCGCGTCAAATTCCTCACAGGAACGGAACAAGACCTGCGTGAGAAGCAGCAATCCACACGAGTACAACATGTAAGAATATACGCAACCCAATACAAAGTTGATTTTTCTGAAGAGCATAAGCGAGCGTCCTCGCAAGAAACCTTGTCGGGGAATTGGATACAGGTATGTCTATAACTTGAATATGAAACATATAGTGGTAAATACAGCCTGAGATTGAATATGCAATGTCTTCCTACATTTTTGCAGAAACAAATGTGACGAAAAGAATATCAACAAGCTGCAAAAGTGAAGGCGTATGCCGGTATCCTCAAGGCACCGCTAGAGAGTGTCACGAGGATCCAAAAGGAGACTCCCTACTGCAATAGTGTATGTGCACTTGAATATATTTCACGTGCCTCCTGTGCATGTCTAAATTCACATTAACTGAGTGATATTTTATTTCTACGCTACCAAAAATATGGTCGAGAGGCATCGACGTCCGTCAGCGACACAGAGGACTGTGTTGTGGCAGTATGAAAGCTGGTGTTGGCGAAACAAGATGAAAGGCACTGAGTCCAGCACTAGCGTGAAAAATGCAGGGAAAAATAAATGCTTCTTGATTATCAAGTCACTCCAAGCATGCATCGACAGAACTCTTTTGTCAAGTAAGTTTAAGGAGTTCACTCTTCTGGGTTAAAACTTTGTAAGTACAGTCGCTGGTTGTCGATATAGCAAGATGAAGGTTTTGCTCAAATGTGCCGAATTCCATTAATCAGCCAGTTCTGGTTGTTTTATACAAACGCTATGTTTTGGCGCTCCAGGTGTCCTACCAGAAAGAGGTTGCAACAAACAGATTCAGAGACAAAAAATAAAAGGCTAGCATGGTCTTCTGACTGAAATTTTATGCTTGTGTGAATGTATGGCTGCATAGCTGCTACGAGAAAGATACGTATTAGCAAAATTAATATCGGTTTCATCACACTGAAAGGAAGTCCGATATAAGGAAAAAGCTTGGACAAACACAACAGTTTTATTCTGAATCTTTTTGCTTCCTTGTCATATTTTCTTTTATTATGATCACTCACTGGGCTGTGTGCACACTTCAGCTTATTTCATGAGTGTCATTTATAATGATGATACATATATTTTTCCTAAGAATTAACTTTCCTGAATACTCGTTGAAACTAATTTATTTATACAATATGATTAGTTTGAAGAGCATAAGTGATAGGGTCAGTGTGTAAAATACCGGTAATGCGCTCCCACCGGACATTTTTGAGCCACCGCACCGTAATATCAACGGATACAAAAAAAGACCACGTGGGGACTCTGAATAATCGTACACTATTACTACGTCTTATTTTCAAAAAGGAGAATACAGAGTGACAATCGTCACTACCCTGCCTTTCGACATCATGTGTAGAGCTTAAGGTTAGACTGCGAAGCCACTGCTGCCACGAGCCTGCATCCGTAACGTGTGCCGCCTCTCTTTTTAAGTTGATACATTTTTATTTTGTAAAAAGTGTGTTGATTTTCTTTCTCTCTCCTCCCGCCGCTGTGACTGAAACACCATCTCATAACATTGTCTGCCCAACAGTCAAAGAGAACTGAATCGCTCACACCGCGGCGTTCAAGATTTGTTACATCCCAGTCAATACTTGGCTCTGAACACTTAAATACCTGGGAACAGTGAAAAAATTGTCCGTGGCTTCGTGGCATATGCTAGCCCGGCATGTTCGTTAACATTGCCGCGAGCGCAGCTGACCAAGCAGGCAGCGCGCTCGTGGCCTAACGATTATCGCGCGTGCCTACCACGCAGAAAGCCAGGGTTCGATTACTGGCCGCGGGGACGCAGTTTTGTGGACTCTGATGTAATGTTCTGGTAAATTCGAAAACCGTGTAGGCTTGGTCGAGGTCCCAATGTTCTACACGTCGAATAGCCTCAACGTTTTCATCAACGGCGACGACGCGACGCCACTTGTCGACACCGGAGCAGACTATTCCGTTTTGAGTGGGAGACTCTCCCGTCGCCATCGGAAAGTTACCACGTCGTGGGATGGATCGCGGATGTGGAACGCCGGCGGACATCTTATCACACCTGTCGGCAGTTGCACAGCTCGCATTGAGATCCACGGTGAAACCTGGCCTGTGAAGTTCGTCGTTCTGCAAGACTGTGCGAGGGACGTTATCATCGGAATGGACTTCATCTGCGAGAATGCCGCCGTCATCGACCTTGGAGCAAACCAGTTGACGCTACGAAAACCTGTTTCACCACCGGAAGAGCCCAAAGCGACTTCATCGCCGGTCCGTGTCCTCGGAAGCCACGTGAACCTACCACCACGGTCGAGTGTTTTCGTACCGATCGGGATCTCCGAAACTTTCTACGGCGAAGTTCTGCTCGAACGAAGCCTCCAGCTCCTTCTTGGTAGATAAATAACCGTCGCAAGAGGAGTAGCTGAACTTCAGGATGGGCGGACTGTGGTCCTCGTGGCGAACCACCGAAATGAAACGCAAGACCTCAAGAAAGGTGCAGCCGTGGCCACGTCGAGGGACTCCTAAACTCCGCGAAATTACCGCCATTACTGACGAACACTCGCCACCTCAGCAAGACAGTACGTCCCCAGCTCAGCTCGACATTGACCCTAAGCTTTCGGGCTCGAAACGACGACAGCTGATTAACCTTCTCGCCGAATACCGCCAATGCTTTGCGACGTTGTCGAAGGTGCGCCAAACCGCCGTTACGAAGCACCGCATCGTTACTGACGACGACGCGCGCCTTGTTCATCGATCGCCATACAGACTCTCCGTAAAAGAACGATAGGTAATCCAGGAGCAAGTTCAAGAGGTGCTGAACGACGACATAATCCAAACTTCAGCAGTCGGTGGGGCTCTCCAGTCGTAATGGATAAGAAGGACGGGACGCTAACGTTCTGCGTGGAATACTGGCAGCTGAACGCTGTGACGAAGAAAATTGTCTATCCACTCCACGCATCGACGACAGGCTACATCGGTTGCGCCATTCTCAATATTTTTTATCAATGGACCTGAAGAGCGGCTACTGGCAGATCGAAGTCGATGAACGGGATCGAGAGAAGACAGCTTTCGTCACGCCAGATGGACTGTACGAGTTCAAGGTGATGCTCTTTAGACTACGCACGGCACCAGCAACTTTCCAGCGTGTCATGAACACCGTACTGGCTTGGCCGAAAAGGCACAGCTGTCTCGTCTACCTTGACGACGTCTTAGTGTTTTCAAGCGACTTCGACGAGCACTTGCGACGACTCCGAGCTGTTCTCCAAGCAATACAAACCGCCGGCCTCACTCTCAAGCCATCGAAGTGTCGGTTCGCCTTTAGCGAACTGAAGTTTATAGGCGATGAGGTTAGCAACGATGGTGTTCGCCCAGACCGAGAGAAGACTCGCGCCGTCGCGGCATTCCCAGCACCGACAGGCAAGAAGGCGATACAAAGATTCCTTGGAGTATGCGCGTACTATCGGCGTTTCGTTCGCGATTTCGCAAGGATTTCCGCACCGCTCACAAACCTCACAAATGACGCCCAGAAGTTCAAATGGGCCGAGGAGAAACAGCAGGCATTTGACGAGCTGAAGCGACAACTCCAGTCCCCTCCAGTTCTTGGCCACTTCGATCAGGATGCAGAAGCCGAGATTCATTCTTACGCAAGTTTCGCCGGACTTGGCGCGGTACTGGTTCAAGTGCAAGAAGATACTAAGCGACTCATCGCCTACGCAAGTCGGACACCGTCCAAAGCGGGGATAAATTACTCCACGACTGAAACGGAATATCTTGCGGTCGTCTTGGCCATCACTAAGTTTTGCCCGTACCTGTACGGGGACCCGTTCCGTGTTGTCACGGGCCACCACTCACTCTGCTGCCTTGCGATTCTCAAGCACCCTTCAAGAAGCCCTGGTCGACGGAGCCTCCGACTGCAGGAGTTCGATATGTCTGTGGTCTACAAGTCAGGTCCCAACACAACGACGCCGACTGTCTGTCCAGAGCCCCTGTCGAGACATCTCCTGGTAGCATCGACGACGATGACAACGAGTACTTCCTTCGCACAGTGAGCACCGACGAAATCGCACGACGTCAAAGAGACGACCCTGAGTTGCGTGTGCTAACCGAGCACCTCGAAGGACGAGGGTATCCTATACCCCGTGTCTTTTCAACAGCCCTGCCGACCTTCGTCCTCCGTCAAGGTGTACTTACAAGGAGAACTTCGGAGGCAGCAGCTCGCCATTGCTGCTGGTAATCCCTACCGGCCTTAGACCGGAGATCTTTCAAGCCTGCCACGACGACCCGACGTCCGAACACCTTGGTTACAGCCGTACACTGGCCCAAATTTGCGAAAGGTATTACCGGCGCAAGCTGCCAAAGACCGTCCACCTCTACACATAATCTTGCCACGAGTGCCAGCGGCGCTGGAAACCGCCGACGAAGCCGGCAGGTCTCCTGCAGTTAATTGATTCCGCGACCGCGCCGTTTCAGCCGATCGGAATGCATCCACTTGGTCCTTTCCCACCGTCAACGCAAGGAAACGGATGGATAATCGTCGGTACAGATTATCTCACGCTGTACGCCGAAACAAAAGCCCTTCCATCAGGGACTGGTGTGGAAGTCGCCAAGTTTTTTATTGAGTCCATCGTCCACCGGCACCGCGCTCCGGAAGTTCTGATATCAGACCATGGATCATCGTTTATGGCCAAGCTGACGCGGGACCTCCTTCGTCTCAGCCACACCAGTCACCGACGCACCACGGCGTACCCCCCGCAGACCAAGGGGCTGACAGAAAGACTCAACAAAACCATCGCCAACATAATCTCCATGTACGTCGACGTGGAGCACAAGACATGGGGCGAGGTGTTTTTTTACGGTACATTTGCCAATAACACAGCGGTGCAAGAGACCATAGGAGTAACCCCGTTCCAGCTGGTGCCTGGCAGGAAAGTAACGACCATGTTCGACGCGATGCTACCCCATGAACCAGCCGACGATGGGAGCCCTGACGCCCAGGTGGTTGCTGAACGAGCCGAAGAAGTTCGCGAGCTCGTCCGACTCTGAATTCAAAACCAATAACGTTTCGACGCTACCCGGTACAACCTTCGTCGTCGGGACGTCCACTTCCAGCCCGGAGGCAGGGTATGGGTCTAGACACCGATTCGCTGCCGTGGTCTCGGTGAGAAACTTCCAAAATGGTACTTTGGACCCTACAAGATACTTCGTCGATTTGGAGATCTTAACTGCGAGGTGATGCCCGACGGAACAAGAACGTCATCACTCCGCCCACCACGGCCCGAAGTCGTCCACGTCTTGCGCCTGAAGCCCTACACGCTCGATAGGGCTGCTAACCTTATGTGTTCCAAATGACTCTTTAGTTTACCGTCCATTTTATTTGCTTTGTTTTGTTTTGTGTTGCATCGGAGCGCTGCACTCTTTAAAGGGGGGGGGGGGGGGGGGGGGGGGAGTAATGCCGCGAGCGCAGCTGGCCAAGCAGTCAGCGCACTCGTGGCCTAACAGTGATCGCGCGTGCCTTCCACGCAGAAATCCGGGGTTCGATTCCTGGCAGCGGGGACACATTTTTCCGGACTCTGATGTAATGTCCTAGTACATTCGAGAACCGTGTTGCTTCTTCGAGGTTACAATATTCTACACCGATTCTTTCAGAACCTCTACGCCGATTCTTCCAAAACCCCACTCGTGTACATAAGGCGCTCCGCATGGCGAGCCGCAGTTCGGCACCCCCCAGCGTTCGATCTTGCGGTTTCGCCGACATCATCGCCCGCGGCGCTCGGCTACTTTCTTGTGTTCGTTCTTTATTTTTTTATTTTTTTTTGTTTTGGGCACAAGTTCGCCCAACTAAACGTTTAGTTTACTTTAGTTTTCGCAGCCTCATCACTTGTCATTCGTGACAATATATAAAACAACAAAGACCTGGAGGAAACTCATGTGTGAGGGTTGCTTTTTTGGCAATGCTGATACATTTTATGGCAGTTCTGCAATATAAATAATTTACAACCCTTTATCACGTTTTAGTGCACAATCTACTTAAGGACAAGCCACAGACGCAGCTCGCAAACAGGACCTAGCCGCCGAACGAAACTCAGCTGCCAGATACGGCATTCTACTATACCCGGCCCAACATCAGTAAGGTTGTTTATTAAATTAATTGCAACAGGTTAAGTATTTTATTAAGCAATTCTTATTCCTTTCCCATAGTACACATGGAGGAATGTGTGATAGTGGTGAATTTGTAGCGCTGTAGGGACGATCACGATGCACCGTTGAAACGGACCGCACTAAAGGATATATTTTGAAATTCTCTTTTATCAACCAAAGATATATTAAATAAATGCGCTTTAATTGTTCCCCAATGTGCGTATTTTTGAAATCTGAGCAGTAAAAGTATTTGTGAAAGGAAAAATAACATAATAATTTAGTGTGCCAAAAACAGCAAAGGTATTTACATAGTTGCACTGGGTGGTGCCCTGACTGCAAACAAAGTGCCTTTGTAGCGGCAGATATCTATCTAGTGTGCTGGAAACTTTTTATAACTTTGTTTTTCAATTACAAGCATGAGTATTGGCATCCATGTTTCTACGCAGCAGTGTCAGGAGCGCCTTACTACAATGTGCATTTCCTGTAGAGCAGCTGCGGGCAAAATCTCAAGCTCAGTTCATTGATTCATGGATGAAGTGCATTATCCATCCTTGTCCGTCGTTTTTTATTATTATTTTTGTAACAAAAGATGTAAACCAACGCGCTTCCTTTCAACTTTGTTATGAAATGCTTTGAGATTACAGCTGAATTATTTATTACATTTCAGAAGCTGAATCTGCTGGGCTTTCCCAAGAGACATCAAAATCTGCATTGGAAGTGCCTCAATCACCAGGTAAAATAGTTATTTTTTTTAATCTCTATGAAGACTACACCGCCATTTGTTTTACAAAAGGTCATGAATATGTGACTCCGGGACATCAATAGGGCGTTCCAACAAGATAGTTTTCCGTACAGAGGCGATGCCTGCAGCAACCTGCGCCTCATCCTGGTAACCGTGGGTGTTATTTTGTGATAGTTTGACACACTGTACTTTTTCTCCACCCTCATGTTAAGCCTTCGGGTGAGTTGATGTAATTGAGTTAAAAACAGTAACGTGCTCTTCTTTTTGAATTCGTAAGTGCTACTTAATGCCGTGTTTGCTTCTTTCTGTCAAATGACTCAAAATGTTACCTGGCTATAAGCTCAAACTTCAAGATTCGGAACTGCACATTTGTTTAGAAAACCAGATATTTGAAACCCCACTTGTGTATACCATGCCGGAGTCAATGACATATGACAAAATTGTGAATTTATTGCTTTATTGTTGCTCTAGATGTGAAAGCGTTGTGGCGCAGCCGGTCACATGTGTGAATATGTTCTTCTACTTCAATCCAAGTCATGTAGACAGTGCTTTCTTTTCAATTTTTGGACCTTTTTAGCACGATGGTGGGCGCTTTTTTTCTTGACATACCCGATAACAGTTTTGTAATGTGTGAAGTTGAGGACCACATCTAGCAAAGCTTGGTAGGTGAGATCAAGGAAGCCGCTGAAGGGAAACTACAAGATCAGATTCCAATCCCGTGATTTGTTTTTGCACTTTGTTGACACCCAACTTAGATTGATCCAACTGTCTGTAGAGCCGCAAGAGTGCCAGCGAAACCTCGATTGAAGCACAGTGCCGTTAGCCTTTTCCGCCGCAAGAAAGATCGCTCGAGTCACCCTTAATTTTGATATTCTTTATTGTACAGAGTCGCGAATAGTCCATATAAAATGAGACCACACTGCTGTTATTCCAGGCTATGAATTCGCACTTTTCAAATCAGCAGCGCTTTTTGATTTGAATAGCCGTGAAAATGTCTTGAAAATAATATTAATGCTAGTCATCGAACTTTTGAAACGTCTACATTTCTGATAACTTCTTTACCAGATATTTGTCAGCTCACGTTATCGTAAAGGATGCAGGTTGCATATATTTGAAAGACAGTCACATCTCCAAAGTACATATTTTGGAGGTATCAAAGCCCCTTTAATGATCCCTAATGGCCTCTTTCTCTAGGCAAACAATTTTGTTATGTAAAAAATACAAAAAAAATCTATCACAAGCAAAGATTATTGCAAGCTCCTTAGTTGCTTGTCCTTATTAGATGTCTATAGATAATTGCCGATTGAAGTTGTTTTTCTACACTTTTATGGTGCAGTCAAGGAGCACGTATATTCAGCGACTGTGGCAATGGCAGGCTAAGCCTAAGTTTTACGTGGCTATGTTTTCGTCAAACACCCGAAATTTTCTCCCGTTGCTATTTCATTTGAGGTGAGCTATGAACATCACTGAGACACAAGCGATGAAGGTATTCAACCCCAAATACCCCAAGGCTACAGTGGGGCTCAAAACGGCTCGCACTGCGGAAGCACGGCGGTTAAGGTGGTGCCCAAAAACCGCGAAAACCCCGAGGTAGAGCAGATAAAAATGATCACCCAAGGAAATATTTACATTCTCATTGGCATGTGGAGTTTTAAAAAATTCTCATTTCATCTAACATATAAAAACTATAACTTCATCTTTCTAATTTTCGGAAACAGTCACCACTGGGGTATGGTGAAGAGAGTGGATGGCTCTCCAGTGCTGTCAAAACTTGTCAACAGTACTCTCTGAAAAAAAAAAAAAAAATTCATGACGCCAGGCGACATTTTAAGTTCCGTACTCCAGCAAAAGAGTCTTAAGCTTGCAGATGGCGAAACACCCTGATATCTCTCCCGCGCAACTTTTGTACACCTTTCAATCGCTCCTACACAAAAACCCGATAGCGTATCATGCAGGTCGCAGCGCCGAAATACTCCCCCCGTCCTCCCCCCCCCCCCCCCTTTCCTGTGACACTGTCTGAATGCTGCTCGTAGATTTGACCCGAGCATCGCCTGAGCGCTCTATGTTAGCTCATGATAGTCAAATACTCGACAAGACTGGAAAACGCTGGGCCCCAGGAGTCATCTCCAAGGTATTGGGAAACCGAATGGCCTTGGTACAGACCCATCACGGCTCAATGAGGCGCCACATGAATCAGTTACGCCCGAGACACCGCAACTCTGCTCATTCCAAGTCACGTGAGGAGTGGCCTCTGGACTCTAGCTTGTTCGTCAGTAAACCAGCGAAGGAGCAAGTTGGTGGTACAGGACTTATGGGGACTCGGCAAGTGTTAGGAGAACCGCAAGGACGCACCGCTCAAGTACGGTGCAAACCAACCCGGATAGACCTTAAGCTTGAGGGGGGGGGGGGGGGGGGTTGCTAATATTTCCGGGGACTTTTCCTGCGCAAAAGAGCTGCAGCTTTGTTGTGTACTCCGCCATGTTGTAGCGCGACGTAATTCGTCTTTCGCAGTAATTATGTAGTGAACAGTTCCCCAAGTTCCCTTGCGCCATCCTCGATATAACAACGAGTGAAGTTGTTGCGTATTCTGCAACTAGTTTCTGGTCTTTTTCATAATCTCTGTCGATGCTAACAGCTGCTGGATTGTCGAATTTTATACACTTTTGATGACTGACACAAGGTTCTCACCGGTACACTGTAGTGGTTTACGCGACAGCACGTCAGCAGAGTACCTGTTCTTACCCGGTATATGCAAGATTGCAAAATCGTACTCAAGTACACGCATGAAAAAACACTTGAGTCTCAGTGTCATTTCGTCAATCTGATTCCTTGAGAACAATGTCTTACCGGTCATTAGATGAAAAATTAAACTGAGCACGAACATTCCGAAATGTGCACATGCCGATGTCGCTGGGGTGCTTCTTTTTCAACTTGAGCATACATTTTCTTTGTAGGCGATAGCGCTCTTGAAGCGAATGCAACTAACTGGAATTTCCCTTCATCGTGTTCGACGGAAGGCGGCACCTAAGCCGTACAGTGGCACGCACGCTGCTATTGTCAGAGGCGACCTGGGATCGTAGCAGCAGAGAACGGGTGTTGTCGTAAAGTCTCCCTTGATCTCCTCGAACGCCCTCCTTTAAGGTCCGTGCCAACCAGGGTTGGGCAGAGATACTCCAAAAATATTCAATAATACAAAAACTGAGATACATAAGTTTAAGGCCCAAGATAAATGTACCAAGACACATTTTTCTTTAATGTAAAGGGATATCCCTGAGATACTACTGAAAAAAGGCGGGTAAAGTATTCAAAAATACTGATACAGATAAATATAGAAATGCATTTGTTCCCCAACGGTGCTGCGTAGGAAGCACCTAGTTCGTGGCGAATACTAATGACAATTTATGCCCGTGTTGCTCTTTCTGTGACATTTTATGCACTTCCCCCTCCCTCAAACTAATGGCTTGAAAACATGTCACGCCCGGTGAGCTACATACTTGCTGCACAGTAAAGACTGCGTGTCATTCTTAACAAACGGTGTTTGCACGAAATGAAGCCTAATTTGTCGTGAGGGTGCATCTCAAACTGCCATCTTATATGCTGTTGAGTAACCCATATTGCGAGGAGATTCAAAAACAGCCGTATTCCTTTTCTTCACTCAACTCTTTTACAGCGCTAACCATGCTAAAGAGTGTGGAAGGTTTTGTGAGAGGAGCTTATTTTGTTCTTCCCGCAAGTAAACAAGATTAAACCGCAGGATGTTTTCATTGTGCTTATTGCGAGGGATTCCAAATAAGACGGGTTTTATTGTCAATATTGAAGATCCTTCCACCGAACACATGTTTCTATCATTTAAATTTTTAATAAAAACGGCAACAAATCTGACAAGATACCTAAGTCGGGCAAAGAGTCGCGATACCAGCGATACACTGTAAATGTATTTCACAACTGAGATACAAATACGTTTATGAAATAAACCTTGATGGAGACATACAGATACTTAAAAGTGTTTCTGATATACTGTCATGAAACATTTGTATCGCGATACTGCCCAGCCCTGGCTCTAACACTAACTTTTTCTTTGAGTGGTTTTGACTTTTCAGCCACCCCTGAAAAACAAAATTGCCAACTGTTTAACAACAACAAAAGAACAACAAACTACAACAAGAGTGCAAGAACGAGAACAGAAAGGTATTCATCTGTGTTTCAGCGTCTCGGCCGTGGAGTCCTGACACTAAGCGGTTGAGCTCCTACGTGATCCAACGTTTCCAGTAGGTTGGGTCGCGAAAGTCCTACCTCTCGGGAAGCTCAATGTCGAACGGGTTGAAGAAATTAGCGGCATTTTGAAGCTCCGTTGCAGTAATCCTTTGTGTGGATTTGGTAGCAGCTTCGCTTTTTTACGCATGTTGAAACTTGGCACACCGATCAGTGGTTGACTGCTTGTTGTGACAGGTTAAAGCTGGGCTAGTTGGTTCATGCTTGTTAAAGTGCCAGCTGAACGTTTAAGGACACTTACACAGAGACGAACGGAAAAAGCAGACACACCGCTGGACTAGCAACTGTATTAATGAAATTTTTTTTTCTCTTTAGTCTACGTAATGCGCTAAACAGATTCTTCTTCTTTTTTTATATCTGAACCTTCGTGTTCCACTCTTCTACATCTTTCATGTGCTTGTCAAGTGTACGGCTTTTCGCAAATATAACAGTTCGTACTGGTGAAGCGCGATTGACGGTGCACTCACGCAATCATCTCGCTTCCCGTCTATAGCAAGGGCCTCAGAATTTCTCGAGCAACCCTGGTGCGATTTTTGTCATGGTGTCAACATTTGCAAGGTTTGGCGCACAGGCGCACACCCGATAATGAGCCGCGAGGCGCCTTGCTGCTGTGGCGGCCTTTACCAACGCTGCGTGTTCTCTTGTTCTGTCATTCATGCACATTCGTGTTTGCCCAATGAAGCATTTGCCGCACGAAAAAATAATTTGGTACACGACTTCTTTTGTGCATTCGGAGTATCTGGTCTTGTAAGATGTGCTGCAAGCTGTCTCTTCGTTGTTGTCCTTCCTGTTCACCTTCCGACACATCAAGTATGCGTTATTGGGCGCAGAGCATATCACTTGTACGCCCTGTCGGCCAGGAATCTATTTTAGTTGATGGGTGAGCCAGTGGATACAAGGAGCGACCACATAAGGTGTTCAAGGCTTGTTTGTTGTTATTGTTTCATCTCCTTCAGGTTGGTGCCTGATCTTCGTACACATGTTTTCACAAATCGAACAAGGAGTGTCTTAGGGTAGAAAGCATCTTGGAGCCTGGAGATTTGAATCGCGAAACTCTGCCGTACCTGATGCTAACAAGAACTCTTAAGGGCGGAATTCAGCGCTGTGCTCGCAACCGCTCTTTCAATTTTTTTTTTAATGTTCGGAGCTAAAACGAATAAACCCTTTGCAGGATCTTGCCTGGTATCTCGAGTATACATGGCTTTTCGTGAACTCTAATAGATGCAGGAATTGTGTACAGTTGTTAACGGGGAGTTCGTGGGTGAAAGTAAGATCGGCGCCGCATTGATCTAAACACGTCATGACTGCTTCCTTACATCCGTTGGTTGCTTCATTGACCTCAGTGTTGCACAGGATTCGGAAGTCATCCCCATACCTAAAAAAGCCCTCCACTCGGGGATCTCTTAAGCTGTCTTAAATAACAGAGCCGCACGCTGCGAGGTAGATATCACAGAGGTAGGGAGCTACCCGGGATCCTATGCAGACACCGCTTCGTTTCACGTACTGCTTATTTTGATGTACTACTGCCGTCGCCTTCAGGTAGATGTTTAGAAGCTCTAAGAAGCTATTTAAGTTGATGCCGGCCGTGTTTTGAAAATAATGAAGGGCCCTGCTCCTCGATGGTGCTTCGGACTATCTTCAGGAAGCTTGTATGTGGGATTGAATAATACATATCTTCAATGTCGATTAAAAACCCAGAAGTAACGTGGCATTTTTTTTTTTTTGTTGAAATGCAATTATACTTCCAGAGTTGAGATGTTAAATGGGTCATGTGGTTGAACATTCGGCGTGGGCTCACCCATCGACTATAAAGAATGCTGTCCGACTTTGCGTACAGGTGATATGTTCTGCGCCCAATAGGGCATACTCTATGTGCCGGAAGGTGAACAGGGAGGACAACACCGAAGAGACAGCTTGCAGCACATCTTACAAGACCAGATACTCCGAATGCACAAAAGAAGTTGTGTACCAGATTATTTTTTTCGTGCGGAAAATGCTTCATTGGACAAACACGAATGTGCATGAATGACAGAACAAGAGAACACGCAGCGTTGGTGAAGGCCGCCACAGCAGCAAGGCACCTCGCGGCTCATTGTCGGGTGTGCGCCTGTGCGCCAAACCTTGCAAATGTTGACACCATGACAAAAATCGCACCAGGGTTGCTCGAGAAATTCTGAGGCCCTTCAATAGTGACGCGAATGAATATCATTACGTGAGTGCACCGTGAATCGCGCTGTTCCACAAGGAACTGGTATACCCGCGAAGAGCCGCAGACTTGACAGGCACATGAAAGAAGAGGACGAGTGGAAGACGAAAATTCAGATATAGAAAAAACGGAAGAAGCCGTTTATCGCAATATCTAGACTAAAGTGAAAGAAGATTTCATTAAAAATAGTTGCTGTGTGTCTCCTTTCTTTGCTCGTCTCTGTGTGTGTGTCCTTAAACGTTTAGCTGGAACTTTAACAAGACTGCTTGTTGCTTGCGAAATCCCTCCGTTCGCGAAGAGACATGTACCTCAGATTGCTGCTCAAACCTCCGCTGCCACCATGCCATGTTTCGATCAAAAACTGAGGAGCTCGAATGCCTAAGTAAAATTTTAATCAGCAATCCATGAGACCGTTCTGCTGGTTCGATTTACCAGTACGTGTGTCTCCCGCTTGCCTCGTGTATCCCGTGCGCTGCCGATCGCCCCCTTAAGAGTTCCTGTATAGGCTCGCTACGGGAGAAACTTTTTGTGCGTCTGTTTTTACGCGCCGCCGCGCCGCTATTCGCCGAAATGCGATGACGTGATGTGCCGGATTAAATACCGTGTAGGAAAGTAGACGTTGCACGCGCCCTGGCATATTGTTCGCCTGCTTTTGAGCGGGACGCGCGCCTTGAAGGCGCGGCGCCGTTATTCGACGGATTCAGTCACGTCGGGAGCAGGAGCAACAGGCCGTGCTGAAAAGACGGCGCTACGGGGATGAAGGCGCAACTCTGGCTCCCGTAGCCAATACAGGAACTCTAGACCCATTTGTTTTTAATTCAATCTGTGAAGAGCAAAATACACGATATGAAAAAGTATTTCTGTGGCTCTTGATGACACTTTTGTACTTCAAACGTATACGCTCTTGCACATGGGCATGCTCTATGCGTCTCCGAGGGGGCAAAAATCGCCGCGGCGATTTCTTTCTATCTAGGCATCTTTTCAAATCAATGGCGTCTTCTTTTAGAAACATCGACAGTTGTGTTGATTTGGTAGCGATGGAATTCGTAGCAGTCAACCAAGGCGGTTATACCGGCCTCGACATTAGGGTCCGTTTAGATCGGGTTAGCGTCGACCTTTAACTGCACAGACACGAACCCAAGTGTTGGCAGACAGGTCGCCTGCGTTTGTTATTTAAACTCCCCCTTCCGAACTGCTCCGAACTATGCGGAAGTCCCAGATTGGTTGTTCATGACTCCGAAGACGCCATCGCCATAGCAACAGCCCGCCCTCGTGGGGATCGGTAGCTTCCGGAACGCCGTAAGTTCTGGTCTTTTTAGTGCGCTGGTCTTTTTAGTGCGAAAACCTCGATTTCCTCCTTTCATTAAATCCCTCTCATGAATACTGATTTATCCTCTTCTTACCATGTTTTTTTACCTTACGATTTTCCTAGCTAAGTTGTCGTAACCTAAGAAGCTCTTCGCGCATATGGCTTCAATTTGCCGACCGGCGTCGTCTGCTAAAGTTCTAGTGGCATGTTGCGAATTTCGATATTCCCCTAGCGCTTAAAAATCAGTGTTCGTTTCCTTTTTTTTTCAATATCTGGTTTGAAGTTAGAGTGTGGGGCCGTGAAATTTGGTTTTATTTGAGGAAAGTGGTTGTGGAAACTATTGTAATTCTTCAGACAGATAACGAAGAGGCCATGAATAAATCGCAGGATAGAAACGTTTCCCCGCTTCAAGGCCGGTGAATCACTGGTCGACGACAAGTACCTTTCCGGGCGACTTTTTACCTACTCAACGGATGAAAACATCCAGAAAATTCAGTAATTATTCAGTCCGAGCTCCTTCCACCTGGTGAAGGTGTTAATCAGGTGTTTGCCTGGGAAATTTTCGACTCTTGTGCGACTCAGTGAGGAAGAAACGCCTTGATTTGTGGGAATGAAGGTAGTGGTGGATCCATCACGACAATACCCCAGCGAACACTCCCTTGTCAAAGCAGAATTTTTTTTAACAAAATTAGCAAGACACCGCTCACCCCCCCCCCCCCCCCCCCCCCTCCTCTATTCATCGGACCTAACCCCGTGTGACCTTATTGTGTTCGCTTGAATGAAAATGTCCTGACAAACAAAACAAAAAAACATTTTGTGGTTGAAAGGTCGTTCAAGTAAGACATTATACGATACGAGAAATTATTTTGAAGCTCTTGAAAAAATATGCACAACATTCCGGTAGTACATTAGCCAGCGACGCCGGTTGGCAAACGGACTCGGAAAATGCCGTTACGCGAGGGACAGAAGCTACTACTACAAAAAGCCTGCCGACAAAAAAAAAAAAAAAGTCAATTTAGTTACTTTTTGGGGCCCTAGATAAGGGGAAACATAAATTTTATCTTACCATGTTTATTTGCGCATATACAAAACAGGGGACTAAGAATTATGATGCTGGTTATTACACCGTCCAATAAGTGATAAGACGAGGACACACCATGCGATAGGCAGTTATCTCTCGTTTTAAAAGGTACCATAGTTTACACGCTCAACTTGCGGCGCTGTTTTTTGTGTTGTTTTTTTTGCGCGAGTTTAATTTTGCGTTAGTAGCAGCGGGCCAGATGGAAGCGAGCCGCAGGCCGGACTTCATTGGAAGAACCGCGGCCCGTCGAAAGACCTCTGCGGGCTGGTTTAGAGACCCCTGGCGTACACAATAATGATAATTGTAATTGACATGCAGCGCATGCTTTAGTAAACATGAACAACGTTCTCTTGTGCGCGAATGCCTGGAGCGTGTTTGACGATACTTTACTGACGTATGCTAGACTGGTTTAGTAGTTTTTATTTTCGGAATTTAAAGAACTCTGAAGCTTGATAGAGTAAAACAAAATAATACTGAAATTGTTGTTGTCGGTACGCTGATCTTCAAGTAAAGATGTTAGCATTTGGTGCGAGGGCACCGACTCAGCGAAGAAAGAGAGTTCCAACCTCGCAGCGGTCAACGAATTGTTTTATTCGGAAAGCCAGTTTATCTTTTTTTTTTCCTCGGCGTCGACGATTTTGAATGCGACCACCACAAACTTCTGTAAATAATGTATGTAGGAGCCTTAGCCACCACAGCTTCAGCCCTCTCTCGCTGCCATTGTTCTTCATTGGGCGCGTTAAGTCTGTGTTCTCGGAGCGCGAGAGTTTGGCGGGCGTTCACTAAGAAGACAAGATCGCCTCCAGATACTGACACTCGTGCGAGGTATTCGTGCGCCGAGTATTTCTCGTAGCGCGAGTGACTTCGCACTCTGTGACATCACGTCCACAAAAAATATGGCTGCGCCGACCAAAAATGTTGAGACAAAGGGCGCTCCAGGACCGCTGTCTTTCTTTTTTTTCAATAGAATAGTGCTTAATCCAGCATGTAAGCACGATTTCATTTGAAAGACAAGACAGCAATCGGTGTTCCGGAAAACATTTAGTCGTGCACCTTGTCTGAAAACGAATTCATTTATCCAACGGTAGCGTCCCGATGGGACAGCGACTGAAAAGTAGTCGCCATCAGAAGGCATTCGGGCCCCTTCCGTTTTAAGAATGCTAAGCCCAGCGAACCAAGATACTTAGAGTCGAATGTCGAGACATCCGTGATTGCGTTGCGAAAAATATCTCTTCATGCATCTCGCCTGAAAACCAATAAATCTATCAAATGTTGGCTTGCCGGTAAGACGGCAACGAAAAAATAGTCGACATGAGAAGGTATTTAAACCGCGCTTAGCACAGCGAATAAAGGTACTTCTTTTAGCACAGCGAATAAAGGTACTCCTTCTTTTTCTTTTTCATTGAGCACAGCTGTTTAAAAACAGCGGTAGCAATACCTGTTAATGCGAAGGTTTTGTAACCTTGATTGGAATAAAAATGTTCAAGAATATGATTTTAGAATTACCGGGCCCACGTGTTTCTTTCAAACAAAAAAAGTTGATGACGAAACACCAGTGTTTTATTTAGAAATTTCTAGTCTTTATAAAGTGTGACAAACGGTCATATAATTGTCCTGAGAAGTAGCCTGAAAGTTCATCGGAAGAATATTCGCAGAGGACAATGTCAGACATAAAAGATTAATAGTCGGCGTGGAAGTTAAGCATGCGCCGGTTAACGGCACCAAACAGTGTGTCGCAACCGTAGAAGCAAGCTTTGCTCCAATCAGCAGAAGTCCTGTTCAAGTGGTCCCGAGGCGCAGTAAAGAAGTTAATACCGTGTCATTCTTCCCTAACCCGCGACCACGGCTCTCATCCTCTCTGCTAAGGAATAATGCAGCGCGGCCAAGAAGTCTGGCTCGGCCCGAAGCCTATTCACATCTCACCGCTTCCCACAATTCGTCGGCCGTGGCACGGTAGAGGGGACGCAGTGACATGACTACCATGATGCGCCTCCAAACCTGTTCGATGATATTCAGATCGGCACCTTTTGGGGGCCAAGGCAGCTCCGTCATGCTGCGCTCCTCGAGAAGATACGAACGTGACAATGCATTTTACACTTAGGCGCTTTCTCGAAAGGCACTGAAATGCATGTTAGCTGAAAACATTGGGCTGCACGGCACACGCATCGTGATGGTGATTCCATTGGCGAATATTTTCGCTAGCAGGCGGCCGGAAGAGCGCAGCGGCGCAGTGAGCGCAAGTGAAAATTTATCTCAACCTCAGGGTGCGGCGTGTTTGCAGAGCGATGCGACAGGCAGCGCAGGTAGTACCGTGCACAGGCCGGAGCGCTGTTTCAGCTCATATTGTCCGCGATAGTACTTAGGCTGGACAGCGGGAACATCTGTTATAGTGTTGCGGAAAAATGTTGTTCATGTGTTCATGCACTCGCCTGGAATCGAATCCATCTATAAAAACGATAGCGTGCCGATAAGACAGAAACAGAAAAGTAGTCGACATGAGAAGGCATTCTGGCCCCATGCCCTTTTTAGAATGCTTAGCCCTGCGAATGACGATATTTCGATTGGAAAGCCGAAACATCAGTTAGCGCTGTGGAAAAAAATTGTTCGTGCATCTATCCTGAAAAAAGTTTCAGTTATGAAATGATAGCTTGCCAATAAGACGGCGACGGAAAAGTAGTCAACATGAGAATGTAATCAGAGAGCTGCCTTTTTTTAGAATGCTTATAAGAGCGGATAAAGATGATTCGATTGGAAAACCGAGGCATCAGATATTGTTTATGAAAAGATTTGTTCAGGCATCTCGCCTAAAAAAATTCATCGATCAAACGATGGACTGCCAATAGGACAGCGAAAGAAAAAGTAGTCGACATTTTAGGTAACCGGACCCCTTCTATTTGTAATGCTTAGCCCAGCGAATAAAGATACTTAGATTGTAAAGTCAAAATATCAGTAGCGTTGGGGAATTTTTTTTTTCATTCATATCGCTTGAAAAATATTGACATGTGATACGATATCTGCGCAGCACATTGACGGGTTCCGTGGTTACGTCTCGCAAAGCGGGGACTGACCAGGGAACGTCTGACAAGTTGAGTTTCTTGCGTCGACAAGCGGGTTCATGAATGCTATCTTTAGTTTCAATGTGAACAGCATGCATACTCAATAAATATATCGGTCAAAGTAACTTTAAGCTTATGTACTCGAAGCGAGTCTTCAAACCTTTCATGATAATTAAGCGATTAAAACTTCCTAACGCTGCCGTCCTTTTTTTCTGCTTTAAAAAGTCAAACTTGGGGGTTTTACGTGCCAAACCTACGACGGGCATCTGGCACGCCCCAGCGGAGGACTGAGGATTAATTTCGACCACCCGGGGATCTTTTGACGTGCAACCGAAAGCTCGGTGACACGGCGCCTTCTCCGCAATAAGCCTCCGTCATATTGCGGGTTTTTTTCTGCTTTAATGTACACACTGCCGCACTACAGAGGCTTAAACTAATTTACCTGGGAAATAATCTCGGCGTCTAGCACCCATATCCAAAAGATCCTGATTTCGTCACAACTGCGCCGACGAAGTGGCTCGTGCAGCTAAGGATATTTTCGGTGTGTCGCGTTTCTGTGCCCTCTGCTCCGTTAAGCTGCTGCGCCCGGAATAGCAAACGCGGAGCGTCGGAGTTGGAGCAAATGCGTGCGGACTTAACGCGCCCATTAGAAGCTTGCGAGAATACTCCTTCCTTCTTGTAAGATGAAAAGTGGACGTGACGAGCGAACGAACAAATCGAAAGAGCATGGCGGGTACCGCGCAACGTGCCGCAGAATCACTAAACCAGTCCACTCCAGTCCAGTCTAAACCAAACCATGACCGTCGATAAAAAAAAAAGTTTAAAAAACACAAAAACTATTGAAAGATTTTTGACGCGCGAAGAATCTTTTCAGCTCGTGAAGAACAATTTCGCCTCAGACACTATCGCCCTCTAGCGCACTAGAAAGGCAACTGGGTGATGAAGAGCTCTTCCGCATCAAAAAAACGGAGCTTAGAAGAAACGCTGAGATGTATTCTACAAATTTTCTTTTTGGGGGTTCTTAAAAGGATATCTCAGCGTGCAAAATATGGGCAAGCCAAAGCACCTCTAAGAGCTTTTCCTACAACCATATTCTTGTTCGTGTACAAACGAAATACGGCTGCGTGCTTCAGGGTCATAAATACTAATATATTCATAAGTGCTTTAACGACCAGACTTTCTGGTGACATGATTCTATTCCCTTGAACTCGAACGAGCTGACATGCTGTGGGCCGTAGAGACATCTACTTGCGGGCGCCACGGTGGCTAGTTAGTTCACGGATCATAAAAAAATAGTCACAGGCGTAATGTACAGCATTCGCGAGCACTTGCCATTGGGGTTAGACCTCAAAATCATTTGTTACGACCTCTCTAATACAGCGAAATGTAGCAGAGTTGCCAATCGCATTCGTGTCGTCCGCCAAGCCAGTCGCCGAAGCAAGTGCCACTAGTATTTTTTTTGTGCCATTACCGTAACACCGGACGTGTTCCCGTGACGGTTCTAGTGGCAGGAACGAGAGACACGAAGTACAAGCCCATCCAGAACTCTGATCGGTTCACGCGAGCATGCGGAGTGGCATCGGTGAAGCCTCAGGGCGAATCGATTACGTAAAAAACGACTTACTAGCACCTTATAATGTCGTATTCCGTAAATATAAATCAAGGAAACCCCATTTTTAGCACACACTTAAGAAAAGTTTAGCTTTGGTTTTTTTTAATTATGGAACTGAAAATCGATTTGAATTCTTTCTGGATTTCAGGTTTTCATTAAAATATAATTTTGAAAGTTATCTAAATTTCAGGTTTCAAGAAGCATTTCCAAATTGATTTCCAGTTCCATAATCCAGATAGAGAATAGTTATACTAGGTTTTTCAGTCGCGATATTATTCTTAGTTTCGGGATATTATTCTCAGGATATTACTCTAATCTTTTGGCACTATGTTATATTTTTACGTACTTTCATAATTATGCCGCAGGTAGGACTACGATGCTTTTGTAACATTTAATTTGCACTTTTTGGAGCAGCACGCACTGAATAGTTATGTTGAACTAGTTTGCTGCGTATTTATCGAACCTATTCTGGGCTCTTGCTTAAACTTCTTTATCAGTTCAGAGTGTTGGTAAGCCATGATTATTTAAAAAGTACAGCGAAACAGACGGGACGGAAGATGAATCTGTTTGTTTTTTGTCTCCTTTCTTCCGTACCGTCTGTTTCTCTGTACGTTTTAAATAATGATGAGGAGATCCTACATCAAAAACATCGATGTCTGAATCACTATTGGCGTTATACACTACTTGTTACATGTGTGTTTTCCTCGTATCCAGATGTCCTCCTGGGGAATGCAGATGGGTGAGAAAAGCTTTAAATTTGTCTTTAATAATATTGCTTGATATAGCTTTGCTTCAACTCGCGCTCGGTGTAATTGGCAACACATCTGAGTTCATAACTGGAAAATCACCCCAACAAAGGCCTGACCTCAAGGATTCAAACGCCTCGATACGGACTCTGTTTTTGTTTAGGGATGACTGGTTGGTTGTATAGGAGGAGTATTTTCTTAGAGCGCAACTCTTAAACGCGAAACACATGTACGACTAAACCGTCCAATCCGACGTGCGGACTGCCGGAATGACCTTGGGGGAGAGGGTTTTCCTAGCACCGGAGATCGTTGAAAACCCTCGCCTCCGACCGTTGTATTGCCTGATCGGACGTCGGATCGGACGGCTTCGTCGTACATGTGTTTCCAGCTTTAGGGGCCCGTTTCCGGCTTGAGCGGCGTTGCCTTCGCCGTCGGCGCAACCGCGCGGTGTATTATGGCACGCGTGACGTCACTGATTACGTCATCACTGAAGTTATCGGCATCGTCAACGTCACTAATGACGTCATCATTGACGTCCCTGGTGACGTGTCCGGGGACAGCATTATCAACGTCACTGATGACGTCATCGTCATCTGAATCGTCATCGCCACTGATGATGTCACCAGTAACGTCGCTGATGACTTCATCGCCATCCACATCATCATCGTCACTGATGACGTCATCAGTGACGTCACTGGTGACATCATTGGCATCGGCATCGTCGCCGATGACGTCACCAGGGATGATGACATCATCAATGACGTCACTTGTGATGCCATCAGCCACGACGGCGATGACGCAATGACATAACACCTGACGTCATCGGGATGACGTCATCGTCACGTGACCACAGTGACGTCACGTGACCCCTGTGAGGTCACATGACCCTTGTGAGGCGACGGCGACACCGCTTGGAGGCAGGAATAGCAGAGAGGATGAGATGAGGAGAAACCCTTCCCTCCTCCTCCTCAAAAGCTGCGCTCTATTTCGGCGTTACAGAAAGTTGTAAACAGTTTTCATTTATTTTTTTGCTGTTGTTCTTTATGCATTCTCTAGCGTTAATATATATATATATATATTTTTTTTTTTTTTTTTTGCGGCATGGATTTTCACGCTGGTATTGACGAAGGGTTAACCGCCACGGTATGTTCTCTACGTAGACTGTTTGTCAAGTTTATACAAAAGCTTAAACTCTTTAATTTTATATAGAATTTCAAAATAGCGCACACAATGGTTTAGCTGCTGTGTGTCCACCAGCTGATTCGAAAGTTTAACACATTCGTATTTTTTTTTTCTGTTCACGTACCTTCTTTTTTCTAGTCCGTTATACTCGTCAGTCCTCGCCGATATGAAGTGCGTCCTGGGCGACGTCAAGATATTTAAATAGAAAGTGTTCGTAGGTCCTTTTCACCGCCGAGCGACGCTGCACGCAACCCTCCGAGAAATCCAGAATTCTGAGGCCACGGCTAGGGGTACGCGTGCGCAGTAGCAGCATGACCGTCGTCAACAGCCCTGTGGGACGGCCGAAAGCAATCTACGAAACGTCTTGTTTCTGGCATTATGTTTCAGATTAATTTAACGAGCGGTAAAGGTGCAGTTCAAAGCTCGCTGACGAAACGTGTAAAGATTTAGGAGGCAGGTAGTCACCCATTCGATTTGTCGGGTGATCTTGAATTATCCTCATCACCTGGCCCGATTCATTTCCAAGCGCTGTGGAAGTTCTAAGCCATAGTCGCACTGCTGATACATCTTACAAAAATGTTCCAAAAGCCGGGATTCATGATTAAAAACAAATACCTCTGACTTGCATAACAATACCAACATTTATCAGACGTTTCGTCTCCTATACAGGAGACATCATCAGTGCAGCCTGGGAACACCCGACTAGCTACCAGAAATCCAACGCTTCTTCTTCCTTCTCTTCATCCGTAGCGCTGGTTCTGCCGACTTCTTCGTCCATGGCATAAGGGAGACATTATCATCGTCTGCACTCGCTTCAACTTCTTTTTACGTCCGTTCTGGATGGTAAGTTAAATGACAAGTTATTTCAGGATGTGGGTGTATGCGTCGGGGAGGGGGCCGCGGTTAGAATTGCAGGCAGATGGGTCACTGCGAATACACCATGATTCCAGAAATCTTCTGGGGCCCCACCGTTGTTCGCGTGCCAGGGTCACAGCGTTCGCCAGGTCAAAAGTGTGACCAGTCGTCCAACAATGGTCCACCAGTTCAGTTTTTGATCTTGTGGCATGTGTTGCCTTCTCCGCGTCTCTTTAAGTCATCGACGTGATCCTCATTTAAAATAACGAAAGTGTCATCTACGTAACGTCGATAGAATTTGACACCTGTCAAATTCTATCGACGTTACGTAGATGACACTTTCGTTATTTTAAATGAGGATCACGTCGATGACTTCCATGCAACCCTAAAGAGCATTGAACCTTCCATACAGTTCACGCGAGAAGTGGAACAAAATAGCACGTTACCTTTTCTGGACGTAATTGTTTGCCGAAGTGACACCGGTCAGATTGAAACCACCGTGTAGCGTGAACCTTGTGATACCGGTAATTTTTTCAGTTTCGATTCTCACCACCCTGTAGAATATAAGCGAGCCGTTGTAAAAACTTTAATTAGCCGATCAGACCATTTGCCTTCAAATTCAGATTTACGAGCATCGGAAGTTCAGACTGTTATCGGATCCCTTTTGAGGCGCGGGTATTCACAAGGTTTTATTGAAAACACACGTAAACAGATGCAGCAGGGAAGAACAAAAGCGACTCATAATTACAAAGCAGGCGTGGTGACTATCCCTTATGTAAAAGGCGTCTCAGAATCTATTCGCCGGTCCCTCCTGCCACTAGGTATACGAACAACTTTCAAACCCCATATAAAATTCCGTGACCTCATTTCGAAGCCAAAAGATCCAACCCCTCCTGAATCTCAAAGTGGTGTTGTATGCAAAGTGAACTGTCAGGACTGTGACAAGTGTTACATCGGAGAAACTGGCCGCAAACGGAGTACCCGCCTCAAAGACCACAAAAGAGACGTGGAGAAGGCAACACATGCCACAAGATCAAAAACTGAACTGGTGGACCATTGTTGGACGACTGGTCACACTTTTGACCTGGCGAACGCTGTGACCCTGGCACGCGAACAACGGTGGGGCCCCAGAAGATTTCTGGAATCATGGTGTATCCGCAGTGACCCATCTGCCTGCAATTCTAACCGCGGCCCCCTCCCCGACATTTACACCGACATCCTGAAATAACTTGTCATTTAACTTACCATCCAGGACGGACGTAAAAAGAAGTTGAAGCGAGGGCAGACGATGATAATGTCTCCCTTATGCCATGGACGAAGAAGTCGGCAGAACCAGCGCTACGGATGAAGAGAAGGAAGAAGAAGCGTTGGATTTCTGGTAGCTAGTCGGGTGTTCCCAGGCCGCGCTGATGATGTCTCCCGTATAGCAGTGCGAAACGTCTGATAAATGTTGGTAGTGTTATGCAAGTCGGAGGTATTTGTTTTTAATGATACATCTTAGAAAAGACAGTCTGCAGACGCTGTCTGATGCCTGATCATAACGTTTCTCTGTAGGTGCGAAATCTTATAAAATCTTCGGAAATGATTCCAGACGTCTTCGTTGCAAGTTTATGTGCAAACAATATTGATTTCCTTCAAATAAATTAACCTGGTGTCGTGTACCAAAAACTTGTGGCACTGGTTCGGGAACTTCTGTAACCGATATTCTGATCCTGAGGAATTAGCGCAATTACCTTCCCTGCATGCGAGACGGTCGCAACCAAATACCGAATCTCCGAAGCTTAGGTAAGGATCGCTCATAACCAGTCGTGCTGAGATCGTTGGTCAGCACCATCGTACTGAAAGTGTTTTTGGCAAAACCTCTCAGTCGAAAATGAGTGTATTTTTACATCCCTCGTCTAATATAAGAAACTGACGTCGAACCGACGGTGCCAACTTTCACGAACGGCTTGATAGCCTAGTGGTGCAGCTTATTAAAATAGCTATTGGCACGCTATGAGATCGTGCGCGAATATGAGCCCAGATCGGTCCGCATGTACAGCCGCTTATACAGGCAAAAAATAAGAATCTGATCAGATCTCAGCGAGTAATATACATAAGGCAACTCAATCGTATAATGCGGAGCACACGGACTCTGGAACAATAAGGACTTGTGGTCACGCATCCAGCAATTAAGCGTGACGCATGCAGCGCGGAAATCGAGTGTCAACGGTCAGCGACGCGTGTGACGCGACCGTGGCGATGCTCGGCGGCGGACGGAGGGAGTCAGAACACCGAGCGACGGGTTGCCGCCAGGTGTCTGTCTGGCCCACATCTGATAATGAAGGACGGAAGAAAGGCTCGGGCTGGCAGCCGTGGCGCAGTGCAACCCCTCCCACCGATAATTGCCTTCCGCATGCTGCCGTCTTTGTCTATTAGGGGACGCGTTCCGATCACGGGCAGTAGTTATGAGGAATATCAGACGCTGTGCTGTGCGTTCTAAGCCCAGTGATAGGCAGTATTGGGCTGTGTGCACTGGGTGATGGGAAAGGGGCATAAGCCCATAGCCAGAGATGGGCAGTATTTAAAAACATAAGTATTAAAAAAAGGCATTATAATATTTTGTATTTCATACTTTATTAGTAGAGCCCTGCATAACCGAGGATTATTCCCGGATATCTCCGGATATCCGCAGTAAACTGGTGGATACGGACACATATGAATCAGATTTGACGGATTGCGGATTTCAGGAGCTGCGGATGGCGGATCGGATGAGGATATCCGCGGGTCCGGATCCATCTTTGCCGAGGCGGCCCGTAAACCTGTGCGTCCGTACACTCTCAGAAAAAAAGGCTGTATTTTTACACCCTCTGTCCAATATAAGCGAATCATCATAAAAAAAAAATAATACACTTCAGATGTATATGATTTAAATCATATTAATTTGATTTAAATCGTTGTCGCCACAGAATAGCGACTTTATATCACTACATATATTTCTAAACATGGCAGATTACCTGATCAACCCGTCCGATTATTGATAACAATGCTGAGAAAGGAATTACTGTAAATTTAAGGTTTAACAAACAAGTTCCTTTTTATGTAACCCCACCCCAGTAAAACAAGACAAAACAAAAGCTCGGTTTATTTTAGTTAGCTAAATAGTTTTTTTTCTTCACGTTTTAATTTGCTTGCAATGAGACCTCACTTCACTAGTTTTTTTTTTTTTGCGTCCTGATTTTTTTGCAATATCAAATTACGTAATTGACGAACAAAGTGAAGAAAACTCTATGAACCACTTTGCTAAGAAAAAAAAACTGCTTTGTCTTTGTGTTTTGCATAATAGAATTCATTCACGTGTGAGGATGTATTACTATTAAGATTATTATTATTGTTATTATTATTATTATTATTATTATTATTATTAATTTTATTATTATTATTATTATTATTATTATTGCTTCAGCACAAAACAACTGCACATACAACGCATAAAATGAGAGGCGAACGGTAAATAAGAGCTATTTTCGGGATTACTTTTGCGCGGAAGGTTCGATTTACGTCACCATAGTCAATCTGGTTCGATTTATAGCCCGATCTAGTTTAAAATTATCTCGATTTTTATTCTCGACTCTGGTTGTGAGACGCCTTCTGATCATGCACAGTGTCTCTTCTGCGGCATGTATCGGACGCCGCGCAGGCGCCCCCAGCCCCGTGACTCCGATGGCGCGGCATTTTTCTCCTCAATGATAAACGCTCCTTTCTTTTTCTTTTTCTGTACGTGTGTACAGTGAAAAATTAAAGTTACATAATGTAAGACGTGTGAAACAGGGATCGACGACTCGCTCGCCATCCGTGCGGGATTTTCTTTTTCAAGAGTCCATCGGGCAACATTGGCGGTCGCCATTGTTCGGACACGAGGCGCGCGACTGGATCCGAGTCCCGGACGAACGCCGACGCATCGGCGCTGTTTTCAATACAAGCTGAGCCGAGTGCACGCCACACGCTGGCTTCGGCCTCGCGTCTAACAGAGGTTTTTGCTAAAGAACCCGTGGCACCTAATGCCGCTGAATAAGAAAGGTAGCGACATCTTCTCCCTTCGCCTTTAACGCGCACACCTTTTATCTTTATGTTTTGCTTCTTTACACCCGCGCGTCGACCGTGGCGCCGCCTAGATCGCTCCAAGATAGCGAAGGGCCTTTCTATATTTGGTTTATACTTGAGTCAGAGCGGCAGTCAAAGGCTGAAAGTCACGCAAATGCATATACACAAGATAAAAACGCACTTTCACGGTCTACCAGCCGCGAACGATGTGCAAAAAGAAAGACGATGAAAGCCGTGACGTTGCACAGTCGGCGTTATTTGATTGGCGACATGAGCTTATAGCATGCACTGCACTCCGACGGCATAGACATTCCTTCTCCCTCCTCCTCCCTTATGCACACTCTTATTATTAAATTTTGCTCTGTCGCGCTCGCGCGTCGACGTTAGCGCCGCCTGGATCGCTCCAAGATAGCAGGTGGCATTCTTCAAAGTATGTCTCTACTTTTTCGTATAGAGGGGCTTTAGTGGCACCGAGGATAGCACGCCGCCAGTGTGCGTTGTTGCGTCTGGGAGGGTGACGACCTCAGGTGCGGAACATTGTGTGATTGCATGTTTCACTTGCTTTTATATATACCTGTGTTTAAATCGTGTTATCTTGACGGTCATTTTTAGCGTGAACGTTTTGCATTATTTACCCATACTGTGCTAGAGATGTAAGGGCGGCAGAGACCTCGTCAGGCATCACGCCTTTAGTCTCTGCCCACCTCCCGACCCGATCGGGAAAAGAAACAATAAAAAAGAAAGAAAGAACCCAGAGTCGGGACTGTGGCTCGCTGCTAGCTTGGCCCCGAGGAAACAGGCCTGGGGTGGGAGTACTGAAGTATAACTTTTATATACAGTGAATATACAAGTAGCATGGTCGACTGGCGAATCGGCAGTCGGCAGTCAGCAGTCAGCAGTCGGCGACTTCGGGCTCTAGTCTGAGCCCATGTTATATGACCCTTTGAGGGCGAGAAGGCCATCGGAGCGAGAGAGGAGCCTTCCAGGTATTCACATGGTGTTCGAAGTTCGAAAAGGCTGATGCAATTTCCGGGTGTTCTTTCGCCAAGGGCATATGATGCAATCGCTCCACGTTCTTGCCCCGCTTCGGCGGCTGATGCAAGGAGTCGACGCTCTTGCTGAAACCCAACGCCGACGGACCCACACACACACACAGGCACGCACACGCACGCCGGTGCTTCCCCTTCCGAATGCTGGCGGTCCCAGGTGGTCTCGTGGCCTCCGGGAGATGTTCTTTTCGCGTTTGGCGCCCTCCTCGAAAGCCGCCACCGGCCCGATGACTCAAGGGTAGGTCTCGGGAATCCCAACGTGACTGTCTAGCGGTGTTGGCGGGCGCCGGGGCCCATCTTATCAAGAGGCTTTGCTGCCGTTGGCGACAAGTGAATGTCAGGTCCGGGGCCTTTCACAACACCGTCTGCGCCTTCGTATCCTGGTCCTATAAGTCTTTCGGCGCAGTTCCCAACAAACAAGTATTTGGTTGCGTCAGTTTATCTTGGTACGGAACCTCTATTAAGAAGTTACACGTTCTCGTGTATATTTTCTTCTTTACAACGCACTATTTGTGTGCACGTTGAGCATTGGAATTATTCGATAGATGATGGATTTGTTAAATGAACTATGAAACGAATAAACAAACTGTTTCATTAGTCCATAAGAACAGTGTAGGCTAAGCAACTTGTGACATTACCGTTAAGCGGTGCATACCGCGTGTTTGGACGCAATAAGCAACAAAAATCACCAAAAGGAAACTGCACGCGGCGGCAGCAGCAGAAGCACCGACATTCACAATGAGCGAATTTTGATGAAATAATTGTCGGTGAACCAAAGCCACTCGAAGCCACTACCGCCGACCGGCCCAACCAAAGCGAGTCAGGAGGGGAAGGGGGGGGGGGGGGGGGAAGAGTGTTTTTTTTTCTTTTTTGGTCGCGTCTGTAGCGACCACGGCCCGTCCACCGCAGCCGGCATGCAACCACGGACCGATTGCAGCACGTGTGTTCAGCAAGGTCGATTTCCCAATCTCTTCTTTCACGTGTCACGTGGCGGTGCCAGATACTTCCGAAACTGGCGAACAAACAAACACGGAGGAAATCACAGGAGAGAGAAACGGACATTGCGATCGGAACCCAAGTCAGCCAGCCCCAATCCAACCCCAGTGTAATCCAGCCCCGGCCCGCGGAAAGAGGAAAGGGGGGGGGGGGGGGGGAAGTGGCGCCCGGGGGCTTGGGTTAAAAATTACGGTTCGTGGTTCCGGTCCGACCCGGGCTTTGTGACCGTGGTGGCCGTGTAATCACAGACACAGGGCGGTGGAGCAAATGGTAACGGCACCGAAATGCTAAACGCGGCGGTGGAGACCGGACGCGCTCGTGTGTGAGGGCTAATCTGCGCGCACGCGTAAGTGGTTGATTCCGCAAGCGCGCACATACACACATCCGTGTGCTTGTGTGTAACTGTGAGTGTGTTTGCTCTTGTGCGTGCCATAGCGTGAGTGATTTTGTGTATGTGTGTGTACTCGTATGTGTGTGTGTTTCAGTTTGTGTCTTTGCATGCGTTTGCTCGTGCGTTTTCGTGTGTCCCTTCGTGTGTGTGTGCATGCCTGTGTGAGGGAGGGGGTGAGTGTGTATGTGAACGTTTACGCAGAGCGCTTATGTGTTTGTCTGGGCGGCCACGCGCCAGCCGCCAGAGTCAGACGGAAGGTGGCGTTGTCACGCGACGATTGTTTCTATTTCGATCGTTTCTCGCTTTCGCCTGTTATATTTTTTTTTCTCTTCCGATATGACGTTTTGGTCTTCCACTTGGTTCCTGCAGGGCGTCTGAGCGATATCCGGCGCCTCCGGAAACGGTTGCGGGAGACGATATGGAAATATATGCCGTCGCAGATTTCCGTAAAGAGTATCTATTCCCCCTGTATAGTCAAGTCTATCAGTGTAATCAGTGTTGCACGCAACGGAGTTCCAAGGAACGGCGCTCCTGGAACGCGCTCCTTTTAGGAGGAACAAAGGAACGCCGCCGTTCCATTTTTCATTGGTGGAACTGGAACGGGAACCCGTTACATTTTTACTGGAACGGACAAGGAACGGCCTTTTTTTTTTCGGCCAATGGGGTAATTTGTATTTTATTTCTAAGAGGGAAATCCTAAAAGTATCAAAGCATATCTTTACAAAGAGCAGGATCTCGTTAAAATTTTGGTTACTTGGGGTTTTATTTTGTGTTGTCCTCGCTTGGTAACAGTCGCCCGCAGGCGAGCTTGTGGACATTTATTATTTTTGCAATGCCCGAGAGGGCGGTACGAAACTCAAAACGTTTAGTCGAAGGAAAAGACGGAGAAAGAGGAACGTTTCAAACTTCTCCACATTTTTTTTTCTTCCACGAAATACTCATACACCCAGAAATGTAAGGCCGACTACAGCCATCACTGAACTTCAACAAACAGTTACAACAAAGGGACAGGCTACCTTATATCCCGAATATTTGGTCACTTAAATGATACAGAAAATTAATCTTTACTTCACCCCTTGTCCCCAACCTTCAAAAAGAACAACGAATCCACGCTCCACGGAGAAGGACTTGTATTTTTCAAGACTGACCTTCAAAAGCCGCACCTTCTTCTTTACTTTCTCGTCTTGCGGACGCCAACATCGAGAAGCAACCGTCGTTAAGTTCGAACAAGGTACTTTTTTAGATTGAAACGTGTGACGCTGTTTTAAAAAGCTCGTCCAATGTGGGGTAACACCGTAACAGTACATTTGGCTCGTCTGAATCGCCCATCCCAAAGAGGAATATGGTAAACGCTGAGTTTTTTAGAGGTGAATATATCAACAAAAATAACCCTGCTGTCGTGTGTCTTCGACTCCTGTTGCCCTGCCATCATTGCATTCAAATTCGTATGTTGCCATTTAATGGAACAGATTAAAAAAAAATCTTTGCTTGATCTAACTATTTATGGTAATCAGAAATTGTGAATGTAACGTACATGTAATGTTACGTTCCATTTTTTTAACTGTAACAGGAACGAGTTCCTTTCTCACAGATGGAACTTGTTACGGGAACGCGTTCCAAAAATCAGAAGGAACGAGGAACGAGCTTGCGTTCCTTTTTTGAGGAACGTGTACAACACTAAGTGTAATCAACTGATACGGAAAATGTATGAAACGAAAAAAAAGAAAGAAGGGAATGCTGTTTGTCGGGTGATTTTTTGGGCATATTAGCTCGGTAAACCATCCTGCGATAGCACCGACTTCAAAATCTCAAGATTATATATATAACCCCACTAGCACAAGGAGTTTGAAAAAAACAAAATCCAAAGAACATGCTAATAGCGTTCTAACCTCTGTTGTGAAAACGGAAAAGCCCCGGACCAGACCCTCCCTATCTAATCCGTCCGGCAACGGTGAACTCATTGAGTAGCATCGCCACATGGCTCCGGTCGGCTTGCCCGGAAACGAGGCGAGAGGCGACAAGGGGGTGCCGTGAGACCACCGTGTTGGCGTCGCCCCACCTAGGCGCGGAGCTAAGCCGGACCCTTCTTTCTGGCTGCGTTGACGCTGGTCCGAAACGGGGTCAGCCGACTCAAGAACCGGGAGGATTACCGGGCCAGGCTTCCGGGTAACGACGCGCCAGCTGCGGGACCTCCGTGAGGGTGGGATTATCCCCGGACGCCACCTGCGGATGATCCGGCCAAGCCCTTTCCCGTGCCTCAACGCTGTGTGATGGAGGGGTCAGCACTACCACGGCCAACGTCGTCACCCGGGCAAACAATGGACCCCTTGCTGTCGCCTCCTCGGCGCAGCTTTCGAGGGCAAGGGTGCCTCGGCGCCGGAGTGTAAAATCCGGCCACAGCTGCAGTGTGTGCATGTGGGTGTGGGCGTGCTCAGGGGATGAGTGGAGGCGGGGCCTGAGCATGATTTGTTGGCAGCTCGGCCACCATTGGCTGCCAGCCGCGAGAGTACCGAAGAGCGACCCTATAAAAGGGGCAAACATGATTGTCGCATCTGTGCTCTCGGACGTTGTAAATACTTTGTACATATGTATTAAACAAAGCTTCGTTGCGAGAGACCCTCCCGTCTCGTCATGTTCCTGGACGGGAGTCTGCCCGCTGCTCCTTTCCTGGCCTGGCCCTGCGTGACGCTACCCGGAGAACCCCCTCGTCCCAACACCTCGAATGGAATATATTCAGTTGAAATCATAATGCATTATCATGCATCAACTATAATAAAATATTCAGCGTATCACACAGTGGGCTTTCTTCAGGTATAACTACCCACCCATAGGCTCATGGCCTGCGGTACTCATAGAAGCAGTATCTGTCCTTGGTGAGGCACAGGGTGAGTTCACACTTCGCACAGATAATGGAGCTGAATCTGTTTTCGCTTGGTGCACAGTTGTTGCATCGTAGTGTGTTGCTGGTGACGAGTGGTAGGTGCCCAACACCATCCTTTCGGATGTCGTTTTGTAGCTCTTTTGGCGAAACTTTTCTTTTTTTCCCTGGAGCTAGGTATTACTACGAATAAATTGGTAGTTTTTTTTGGCCTTATTGAGAACACTTTGTGTTTTTTTTTCATATAGCCTTTGATATTCACTTTAGCAGTTTAATAAGCAATATCACACCTGTATCAAGCCCACCGCAAAAGTTGGGGCTGTTAGTTCGACTTCGGCTCGCTCTACGTTGAATTAAATTTCTGGGGCGTATTTTATGGGCAAAAGGTGTAAGACTACACCCTTTTTTACTGTGACAAAACCATTTTTTAGAGCGCAGCTCTTAGGGGCCCGTTTCCAGCCTGAGCGGCGTCGCCGTCGGCGTCGCCGTTGGCGTCGGCGTCGCCGTCGGCGTCGGCGTCGGCGTCGGCGTAACCGCGCCCCTCCCTCTCCTCCTCCTCCCTCTCCTTCTCCCCCTCCTCCTCCCCTCCTCCTCCTCCCCCTTCTCCTCCTCCCCTCCTCCTCCCCCCTCTTCCTCCTCCCCCTCCTCCTCCTCCCCCTCCTTCTCCTCCTCCTCCCCTCATTGTCCGGCTTGAGCGGCAAGGAGGAAAGCAGTACGAAGGTGGAGGAGGGGGGGAGGAGAGACGAGGAGGCGGAGGCGAGGGGAGGGGAGGAGCTTGAAGGACGAGGAGGTGGTAAAGGAGAGGGAGGGGGAGCAGGAGGGGAGGAGGACTAGCAGGCATGATCACGAGGGAGGAGGAGGAATATACCCTCCACTCCTCCACCTCAAGAGCTGCGCTCCAATTCGGCGTTACAGGAAGTTGTAAACGGCTTTCACTTTTTTCAATGACTCTAATTACCGACGCTGCACATGGTGGCAATTACAAGATACACGCTTGTTTGACCAGTATGTCGATAGCAAAATATCAGTATAGACACTTCACACACGCGCAAGATTACAGCCGCCATTGCTAAGCGTCTCTTGTCGCACGGAGGTACTGAACCATTAAAGAAGGGCGTTGAAGGACCTCATAAGCCTATGGCTGAGGAGCAGGACACAACACAATCTAAAATGGCAATGCCAGTCCTGCGGCGATAAATGAAGTGGTGTAAACAGAATAAACGGAAAACAAAAGCTGAAGGTCGGTGATGGCGGCGCCCATGAACAGCTGCTGCAAAGCCTCTAAAGCTGAAACGTTTTTATGCAGGTAACCCATCACTAGAGAATTTAGATCGGCTCACGAAGATTAGAGAGGTCAAGAAACAATTACACATTTCATTAAGCAATATGGCGACCATGTGACTGCTTTGTGCTACTTTTCTAGGATCCAGTTATTTTATTGCAACCGAGACACTACGCAGTACCAGTGCGGTCAGACATATCCGCATGGAGCGCATTTCTCAGCATTTTAGCGGGCGAATCGGCGTGCCTCTTTGCTCATCCTTCGTTCAGACGACAGTCACTGCATTCTGAGAAGGTATGCCAGTTGCTTTCCCTGTCTGCCAACCGGACACAAACATATACTATCATAGAGATGACGAAATCTCAAAAGGGTACTGGCTGATGAAAAAAAAATGTATTGATACTCTACACTGTAAGACCAAAAACACCACGAACCATGTAGACAATAAATATCTCAACCATACAAAGATTCCGGGGCGGAAGTAACAAACAAACATAAATTAACTAGACAAACGTGGTCGCACCTAAAATCTGGTAAACACGTAAAAAGAGGGCTCTTTCTTTTACCTAATAAAAGAGAACGCTAAACTACGCTGCTGCCTCAAGGCGTTCTTCCGCAGAACTAGCCCTTGCGCTAGAAATGCACGTATCAGCGCTAGGTGCGCGGGCTAACTCGCGCTTGTAGCCTTCGCTGCAGTCTCAACTTAGGCGTGAACAGAGCATAGTCAGGCGTAGCGTTCGGCTGCCGATAATCCGCATCGCCCTCCCTCTCGACTCTCGCACCCGAGCGAGAGACGTGAAAAAGCAGTGAATGTGACCAGCAACAAGCCCTACGTAGCCGCAAGACGACCACCTGAGAACTCCACGATATCTTGCCCAAACAAAATAACTCGGAGTCTAGGTGGCGAAGTAGGGCGCACCGCAGTGGAGAGAGCACAAGCCCCAATGCACGACAGCGCCGTTGCTGGCTAACTGCCGCACAACGATCGTGCCAGAGAACCAGTCCAGGCCAGTTTTATAGTTCTCAGATTGCATGGTAATCGCCATTTTGGACCATTCAAACCTTTGAAGTTTTGAAAGGGTTGTTTTGAGTCAGTCACGCCAAGGTCGATAGTAAGTATCGCCGTAATTAGATCGTTCTCCGCAAATATAAGCGTCTTTGGCAGAAAAGCATGCAATTAACTTATCAAGCGTGCTTGCCTCCACGGATCTATTTTATGGCTATTGTTGTTCTTGCGCATTTAAAGACAGGACAATAATGCCGCCAGGCACCTAGTCGTCTGAAATGGTGGTGCGAAGATGTGCGCTTGATACGCCGGTGTGTGGATAACAAAATCTGGGTATTCAAGAAATGCTTTATAATGAAACTTCTCACCGCGAAGTTGGATCTGCTTAGCAAGCGGGAGCGTGGCGCTACTTTCCAAGGATCAGGTGACGTTAGTTTATTCACAGGCAGCACAGACATGTTGAAAAGTCGTCGAAAGAGCGTCAATGACGTCAGGAACCACATGTTGAAAGAACGTCGAGAGTCTGAACGTCAGGTCCTTCCGACGTAATATAGAAAGGCTAATGTCTGGAAAAAACGTGGATTTTACGTCAACATAACGTCCCACCTAATGACCTTAGAACGTCGAGTGCACGTCTGAATTGGAAGGGAAGTCAAGTGATAACGTTATATCAACATTGACAAAAAGTCCCATTTAGTGACCATAAAAAGTCGAGTATACGTCTAAACTGAACAGGATGTCAATTGAGAACGCCATATTAACGATATCATAGCGTCCCATTTAACAACATAAAATGTCGAGCGCACGTCTGTGATAACGTTATGTACACGTTGAAATAACGTCCCGTCTAACAACCATTAAACGTCGAGAATACCTCGAGACTGAACGGGATATCAATTGATAACGGTCTCGACCCGGCTCACCATGGAGAAATGGCGTCAACCGGGTCCGGCTCCGTTGGTCTACGGTATGTTCGGGAAGGCATGTATAGTTGGACGGAAGAGACCACTCGCTAAATCCCCCAAGCAGCCCGGCTTGCACTCCAGGAATCATGGGAACGGTGTCTTTTCAGCTGTTCAGAAAAATTTATTTCACAAAAGTGGACGCTCGCTTCACGCAACAAACATATTCAGAAGTCTCGCGGTGGACTGATCTGTAGTATCAACTAGAGTTTAAGGCCCATCAAACAAAGAAAAGTTAATCATGACGCGACCCCTCACCACACAGAAGTAGCGACACGACCACCGGCGGAGGAACTCTTGTTTGCCAAGGGAGAACCGCTGGTCGTCCGGGTAGGCTGTGAGTTCTCTTCGGATATCCCACAACACCGGCCTCAACGCGCGGTTTCGTTGTCGCTGGGCCGTCGCGACACAACGGTTTCGCCACAGCACCCACTCACATTTTCGCACTAGTAGCAGCGCAAAAGCGCCCCGCGGGCAACGGCCTCGTGTGACGTAGACGTCCACCCTAAGACCGCGAAATGATCGCTGTATTATGTGCCATATTTCCCTCGCCGAAACACACTGTCTCACAACGTGACCGTTTGTTTCTATTGCACCACAATTGACGCACTGCGCGTCCCGTACCGCACCCCAGCGGAATAGCCTGTCTTTTGTTGAGAGGAACCCCTTTAACCATTCAAAGTAGCGCACGTGGTCCAGCAGCGTGGACGACGTCAGTGCCAGCCACGGGTACGGCTGCACCGCGCCAGGCGGCGGCGGGGGCTGGTCTTCCACAACTAGGCGTTCGACAAGCCTAGACGCCGGGGCTTCAAGTATCTCTTCTCGTGACACGTGGACACTGAGCTTGTCGAAGAGATCCGCGGTAGACTTGTAAAATACAGGGGTCGTCTCCGCGCGGGGCAGGAGAGGACTCGGAAGAGAGTCTCCCAAGAGACGGTTATTGGCGCCGAAGAAGAAGAGCGTGAGCGGCCTTGCTGCGTTGTCGTGGCCGTAGAGGATTGCCAGGGTTGTCTTCAGGGCCAGTACGGGCGCTGCCAGCTTGATGCACAGAAAGCTCTACCCTCCTTCAGAGCGGGAGAGGCATAAGCGGGAACGCCTCACTAGTTCCGTGCGGTTGTTCCAGAAGAAGGTAAAGAGCGCCGAGCGCACTTGGCGGAATGAAGGGGCGTGGCGTGAGGGCTACGTGGGCCACATGCCACAACCTTCCGCAGAAAACCGGCTGAACAAGGTACCGCCAAACAGCTATGGGGAAGTCGTAATTGCCAGCCTCAGCGGCCTTCTCGATTAACTCTTGTCGCAGGTTGGCCCAGGCCTCCGGAGCCACGCCGGAGGCGTCGTACGAGACCCCACGAATGGTGACGAACTGGGCTCATAGCAGAGATGGCGGGCACGTCGGGGGAGCCTCGATGCAGAGATATTTGCTTTTTTCAGCGTTCAACCGTGCGCCGGAGAGGCCCGCGTACTCGTCGAAGAGCCGGAAGGCCTTCACCAGGCTGTCTTCGGCGCGCAGGTAGAGGGTCACGTCGTCCGCATACGCCGAGACGCGAAGGTCACCGGATCCAGGTAGAGCAAGTCCGCTTATGGTGGGGTGCCTGTCGACTCCAATTAGAAAGGGCTCCAAGCTGAGAACGAAAAGGACCGGAAACAGCGGGCACCCCTGCCGAACTCCTCGCGTTACCGGAAAGCGTGCCACTAAGGAACCATTCAGGAACAAATCACTCCGCAAGTCACTGTACATGGCTGCGAACAGCTGAGCACACTCGGAGGAGAAGCCAAACCCGTCGAGAACACCGAGCAGGTATTGGTGCTCGACGCGGTCGAACGCCTTGGCTTGGTCCAACGACTTGAGAAGCCCGTTCGCCCGCCAGGAGGGTGTGAACTCCAGGATGTCGCGAGTGAGAGTCGTGAAGTGTGTATGCTGTGGCCCGACACTGAGCACGTCTCTCGGGGGTTCACCAGCTCCGGTTGGAAAGCTTGAAGACGCGAGGCTATGGTCGCCGTGAGGAGCTTGAAGTCACTGTTTAACAACGTTATCGGGCGTCATGCCCCGGGGTTGGCATGATCGCCACCCTCCTTGGGGATGATTACGATCCGTCCCACTCGAAAGGATGGCGGTAGGAGGAGGTCTTCAAAGTAGACCCGCACGACAGCAGTAAAGAAGTTCCCGACAATGTGCCAGAACGTGCGGTAGAACTCCGCTGGGAGACCATCTGGTTCTGGTGCGGAGCCGTTCTTCATCCGCTTCAAAACGTTCACCAGCTCGATCGTGGACGGGGGCCGCCGCAGGCCCGCGTCATCCTTGGCGGATATCTTGGGGAGGCCTCTGAGGAGAGGGTGCGGGGACACCAATGTGCGATCAACCGGCGCGTCCGGCTGGGCCAGCGACTGGAAGTGGGCTGTGATCGACCGCTATGAAGGCTGCCGGGAAGCCCCGATGCGGATGGTGTCTTCTGTCTCTCGAAGGCTTGTAGGCTTGTGCGATGGGTGTACCGCAGTACCTCCGTCTGGGCTGACGGGCTCCCCTCAGCCTTCGATGGTAAACGCGGTGGAGTCCAACCGAAGGTATTGTTCGTAGCGTCTCTGCAGCTGGTCGAGATACGCCCGCATGAAGGGGGTCGAGGCGCACCCTCGGCGGACGATACGAAATCGGAGGATAGTGTCTGGCAGAAGCCCTCGATGCCGCTCGCGGAGGTGCCGTCCCATCAGAGTACTGAAGCTTTGCCATTGACCTTTCAGGCAGTTCCGAGAAACCGGCTCTGGGCGAACGGCCACTAGCGACTCCTTGATCAGGTAGACGAACGTGCGGCACGTGGTCTCGTCATGGAGGATCCTGGAATCCAGACGCCACGGACGCGAGGAGCGTGCAACCGCAGAGTCGAAGCAGAACTTGATAAGTAACGGACGGTGATCGGAAATATCTTCTGGGCACGACGGGAAGTCCACCGCAGTACAGGTCCGTAGCGCGGCGGATAGCGTGCGAGGCAAGTACGACCGGTCTATTTCCCGAAGCCGCACTGTTCCACGTCGACTGGTGGGTGGATCCATGCAGCAAGGACCATCCGTTCACGAGGTCGAATTGCCTCACAAGCCGCCGAAGTAGAGGGGGGACCAGGTCGAGCGACCCCGACCAGGACCCCGAACGTCGGCGTAAAAGTCCAGAACGCAGTTGAAGTCGCCGACCAAGAAGCACGGGCCCGTGTAGAGTAGATGCACGTCTAGGCTGCGGAAGTAGTCGTGCTGGAAGGTCGACACAGTTGGCGCGTAGACAGTGACGAGGCGAAATTTCCGTTCGCTGAAGAAAAAAAATCAAAACCAACAGTCCTTCCCTCCGTATCAAAAAGATAAGTGGCGTTGCGCAGCAGACTGCGATTGCAGACAACCACACCCAAGCCCGTCGAGCGGCGCGGAGCGTAAGAAAAGAAAGCAGTCACAGAAAACCTGGTTTTGAAATCCGCAACTTCATGGAAGCGGACAAAGTTGGTGTCTTGCAAGCACAGACAATCGCAGTTCTGGATCCTCGCGAAGTGAATCACTTCGGCTTGCATCGCTGGGTTTTGAAAGCCCCGCTGGATTTCGAAAGCCCGGCACATTCAGGGATAATATGCGAAGGGTGGCCAGAATGAAATAAAGAAGGGGGATAGGGACGCCGGCGTGTTGCTTAAAACGTGAAGCTGTCTGACAATGCTAAAGAGGGGTCCGGACGCGGTTTCTTGGGGCACGTGGCTCGTGGACCCCCACTGTCAGGGGAGCGGGAACCGCTGCTCGTGAGAGGACGCTTGGAGTCCTCGTGCGTTAGTCGGCTCGAGTCGGAGTCCGGCGTGTCAGTCGTGGTCGTGTCCATGCTGTCAGTCGGTATCGTTATCGGGCGTCATGCCCCGGGGTCGGCATGATCGCCACCCTCCTTGGGGATGATTACGATCCGTCCCGCCCGAAAGGATGGCGGTAGGGTTATCGTCAATGGGGTTATCGTCAATGACGAGGTGGTCTCTGTCGTTGGAGACCTCACCATCACCCGACGCTGGGCTCCACGCTGCATTGGCGGTGTCGCCGACAACAACCGCGGCGGTTCGGGCAAAGTCCGTCGCTTCGGCTGAAGTCACCCCCGAGCCGGTTGTGCTTGGTTCAGGTGGGGCGGGTGGGGGCGGCGACGGAAAAGGCGGTAGTGCGGCCGCGGCTGCGGCGTCAGGTGGTGACGGAGGGGCGACGGTGGAGACGGATGGTACGGCCGGAGCTTCAGGGGTGACGGGAGAGGTCGCGTTTCCTGGGTCTAGGGCCGGGAAATCGGTGGCGTAGTTTCCGGTGACCATGGAGGAGTAGCTTCTCTTGGCTGTAGTAAAACACGCGAATCATAAAAAGGAAAAGGGGAATCCAGATAGTGAATATAGACGGCCTCCTTCGACGTTTCGGCAGTAGAACTGCCCTCTTCGAGACGTAGGAGCCACATGACGCTTGCTGGGGTTTTTATACAATTTTGAGAGGGGGGGGGGGGGGGGGGGGGGGCAAGGGATGGAGTGTTTGGATGTCCGGGCGTCGGCTTGGTTCAGTCCATGTTCATATCCTTCATCGGGATGACGGCAGTTGGCTCGGTGCTTTCGGTGCGGTGGCTGGCTGTACTAAGTGCAATGCATCCTATTTCTCATTTATTTGTACTGGTCGCTTGCAGGGGTTTGGATATATATATATATATATATATATATATATATATATATATATATATATATATATATATATATATATATATATATATATATATATATATATATATTTATTTATTTATTTCTGTGTGCGTTTTGTTTAAGTCCAACTTGATTTCTTGCGCAGGGACGTTTAAAACAGTCTTGTTTTTGCTCTACCAGCTGTACAAGTTCCATGGCACCAGGGAAGTTCAAGACAGGATAATTTTTTCTCGTTCCCCGCAGCCTAGATTTGTCAAACAGAGAGGATGACTACTTGCACCTGTTTAATGTAGATACAAATATTCGTTCGTTTCTGTGTAATTGTATATGCCCTTTGCGCGACTTCTTAAGCACACATGCTCCCATCCTCATTTGCCGACGCCAGGGATCCGTGCTGTCCCCAGTATTTACACTTACCGGCTTAAGATAGCAGCAATCACGCGCTGCATGAGGTCTTGTAAGCGAGCGTACTGCACGGCTGTTTTTGATTTATCTCAGAAGATTTTCAGACAAGTATAGAAGACAGGAATTGAAGCGCAATACACAAGCAATGCCGCATTCCCAGGCCTCGTCCGGCAGCTTTTAGCCCTCGCCTCCTGCCTTCTTACCGGATGCGTCAGGTTTGTTGGTTTCTGACAGCGACATAACTACATGCTATCTAGATTTCTCTGACAGGTAAAAATGTATAGTATGCTTTTTTTCTGCCTTCGTGCAAGGTTACGATCAGATAAAGCCCAATTTCTAATACCAGGCTAGCAGTCTCCTCAAGATGTTTAAGAAGAACTGCATCACGGGCAAGGCAAGCACTCTTCCAAACGGCCAGGTCGTTCGCGCTCCACGCCTTTTCCCTCCTAGCCTATTGTCAGTTCAAGCTCTCATGAACCAGGGGTAAACAAGGGGAAATAACACTGTTAAGGTGTGGCACTACAGGGACTCAAACCGTAACCGCAACCGAAACCGAAAACTGTTTAGGAACGAAATTTTTTCAGTAACCGTAACCGGAACGAAACCGTTATTTGAATTTTATGAAAACCGTTACCGTAACCCTAACCGTAATTTATTTTCCTGGAACCGGTTTTAACCGATATTAACCGAAAAATAAAAATGTTAGTTTTTTCTTAAGAACGACCTTGTGCAGGGATTTTGAAATGTCTTGGCCATTTGACGGAGTTACCGTAAGCGAGTTGTGCATCTGGTGATACATTTCCGTTCAGTATATTTAGGATTAGAACACTTAGTTGGAATCAGTGATCAAGCTTATAATGAAAAGTCTCTACTTCTTTATCTGCCACACTCCTGCAATCACTAGATGTATTCAGTACGTGTCGCCTTCGGGGTATTACCTAATAAGTTAGAATTCTGAGATGTCCATCGAATTCGTTTCTTTCAAAACCACCGATGTTCCTGACCTGCAGTAGCCCAGAATGAAGAAACGAGGTACATTGACCATCATACAGAGATGGCGGCAAACAAAACCATGTATTCATGTCGTCTGAAACGTGTCGCGATCGTCAAGTTTGGAACCACACAGAAGGAAAAAAAAAAATGTCGAAGCTCTTGCATTGACGTTTCGTATAAATACACTGAGAAATATGTATATATGTATATATACAAAGTCAAAGATGCGTACTGTCGGAGTTACTAATTCGAAGTTTATTACGACGTTTCGAGCGGGGACCGCTCGTCCTGATGAAGAGCGGTCCCCGCTCGAAACGTCGTAATACACTTCGAATTAGTAACTCCGACAGTACGCATCTTTGACTTATTAACTTTTCCCGGTCCATTGTTTTAATATTTACCAAACTTCACCAATATATATATACAGGGTGTTTCAGAAAACGCAGGCCAAATCGCTCCTGCGAGAACTACTCATCGCAACGAAAAGAAACTTGTGGCGTTTTGGTCCTGGGCCAGGGGCCCATTTAGGAAAATTATTAAAGTCCGGTATAATTAGATTTTTAATTTTTTTTGCGTAAATAACTTTTTTTAATATTGTGCTTAAGGGCATGGTTTAAATTAGAAAATTGCTCAGCATCATCGAAAACCACTAAATCAACAAATTGCAGAACGATAGAAGGCACGCGAAGCATTTTACGGCTTTCTGAAAAACCGCGCAAAATCGACGGATTTTTAATTTTTGGTTTGCTATCAGAGCGCATCTCAGCCCCGGCGGCACCGCGCCCCGTGGAAAGATGTGCAACCAATATCTGCTGCGCTGTCATCGCGCGACGCAGCAGAGGCTGGCTGCGCCATTTTGTTATTAACTTTTTACGATTTCAGAATCATGTTCTGTTGATTGTAACTGCTTCTAAACGAAAACAACTTATTTCGTAAAGACATTTTTTCCAAATCTAGACATGCTTGTATCAAAATCTAACCGCACTGTCCACAAAGTCGAACCTGTTTGAAGGTTCGTCGAACCAGTAACTGTAACCATGTTGAATTAACCTGACACTGGGTTAGAGAAGAAACTTCAAAACGTAGACGGGACAGAAAACAGACAGGACGACGTCTCAAGGAGCGGGAAATGTATGCTTGGGTGCCAAATTATATAATGCGAATAGATTTAACGAACAAGTGTTGGAGCTAGAAACACGTGCAACTTTTGACCAATTCGAAGTACCAGAAGTCGTTTTTGAATTTTTGGTACTGTGAATACCCCGTTGTTGGAATACTGGGATTACTTGAAACCGTTTATTGTAAAACACGTGTCTAGCATTTTAATAAAACAGACTATTGGAGAAACCGAAAAAAAACCGGTTTCGAGGAGCGTGTAACCGCTAACCGAAACCGTAAATATTAAAACCGTAAAAAACCGAAACGAAACCGGTATCAAACGGAAACGGTAACCGTAACCGTAACCGAAACGTTATATTTTTCGGTTTGAGTCCCTGGCACTAAGGCTTCGTTAAGTCTGTTTGGGAAAGGGGGTGGCATACCTGGGTTTTGGAAGTTTTTTTACCAAGACCGCCCCCGATACATTAGCCCACACAGGACAAGGTGAGGGCGATTTTGCGGGGTCAGAAGCATCCTTCACGAAAGACCAAAGCGGCCAGGAACAAGTGGATACGCCTTTTACATGAGAATCGGCGAAACATGGTCATGGAGGACTTCTTGAGAGCCATTGCTCGCCATTCGAAGCACTAAATGACCATAGTGTAAACACATGGTATATTTTAAAAAAAATGTCAATTACAAAAATTATGCTTTCTGTTTTTACGCTGTCTATTTCTCAAATATGGAAGTATGTTTTACTGAGGTTTACAAGACGACTAAAGCGATTTTCACGACATAACCCAGCTTCAGCAACGTAATAATGTAGGACAATTGCAACGACCATGTCCGAAATAGGAACCAAGCCTCACATTAAAATATAGGAAAATAAAGATCTACATGAGAGGGAGTATTGGACGACAGCGCCTGCTGAGTGCCTACGCGAGTAAACTATCACGGATAGGAATGAATTGGCCAGCAAGGTCAGTGATAACCATGGCTATACATTTTTTTCCCTTCAGTAAATTAAAGATAATTCTTACAGTATGTGGGCTTCAAAAAATGTGTCAAAAATGTGTCGTTCAGCAAATGTCTTGTGCATTCAAAAGCACACACAATAATAAACGGTAAAACGTAGTAGTTTTTTTGAACCAGCGAAATATCCCCTGCAGAAAGGCACCCTATATATTTCCATAACACACCCAGCCTGTAAACGTTGGATAAGAAGATTCGATGAAACAACAGCGTTCGATAAGACGGAGTTTGATAAACGTTATTTTTCACGACGAAACAGCGCTCAATAAAATGTAGGGTCCTAGTCTTAACGTACATCAGGTTCAATAAATCTTGAAAGAAAAATAATTACTTTTTTTACAGCATGAAACACATTTGTTCGCATTATATTTTTTCAGTACAGCTTCCGGCCATACAGGTGGATTTCGAGGACGACTATCGAACTTTCCGTTGAAAGCGACGCTGGCAAATCATAAGAAGAGTTTGTCTTTTAGGGACTTATGTTTCTCACGGATTCGCTTTATTTGCTATCTAACTTTGGTATCGAAGTAGAACCAGGGCTTATCTACACTTATCGTGACGAAAATATGGCCCAGGCATAGTATTCCTCAACCTCCCAGAAACATACGCATGTCCTGGATATTTATTGAACGCACCCGTAAGGATGCGAAAAAAAAAAAATAAACCGTGCGCATTCCCAGTTTTGTGGAGCTCGCCCCTCCGTAGCACTCAACGTTCCCTAATTCTCCACTGTTGAATTTTTGACGGTGGGCGGACGTAAGCGTTCCAAAATTTGACCTTCCAAGACGGCGAAGTCTTGCAAGCTTCGCTCGAGGATTGCTGCCAGTCATGCGCCGTCCTGACAGCTGCACCTTGCCCACTGTGATATTTTCTTCCTCGTCCCATCTTGCTCACAAGGCGATGTGGATAAGCTCGGTAATCCACTCGTTTGCCGGAACGTCACGATCGATTCCCGTGAACTTGGGAATTGTAGTTCACTCATCCGGAGCCACCTGTTTGGAAATATCTGAAGACGCCGTTTGACTTGACTGCATAAATAACACGCGTTCAAGGTCTTCATTTTGTCGTAGCACTCGCGCCATCATCTCCAACACGTCTGCACTGACCTCCCCTGTTGAGTCGAGCCTTTTGTCTTGGCTTGCAATTGCAGGTTACATATCACAGTCAGTAAGATCTCGGGTATCAAAGTGAGGTCGACTCGCCTTGTCGCAGTATCAGGATCTCCTTCCGATGTAAGGCGTCGCACTATTGATTTGACGAGTCGCGGTGTTGCTCACTCACCATAAGGTACGAATGAAAACAGCTCATCTCACTTGTGAATCTTTTAAGGATCAGAAAATACGCGTAATCAAACAGAAAATATTTAAAGAAAAGAGAATGAATCATGGGACCCGTCCAACACCACGATACATACATGGTCGTTTGGTCTCGTTCCGGCTTCACGTGCTCTTCTAAAAACACCATGGTGAGGATTGGTGGCACATTCTATACGCGAACGACAACAATATTGTCACTGATATTATACGTAACTGTGGCAAGGGCAGTTTCACAGCGGCGATTTGGCTGGAAACCGAGCTGGGACTTTGACAGTGTCATTCTGTTCCAGAAACGTTAATACAGCACGGTTAAGGAGACGTTGAAATGTTTTACGGAGGATTGATGTGATTGGGACAAGGCGATAACTTAAGATTGACTTTACATAATATGCTCGGGGAAGTACCCAGTCGTGTACTGAGTGTAAACATCAAACACCCGGCCTTGTAAACAATACAAAACCTAGACACTTTACTGTAGCATGGCATGACTACATCCTGGCTGTTCCTTCTTCCATTGCGACAGGCTTTGATATTTTTGAAAGGTTGTACAAGCAGAGTTTAAAAGGGAAGGACAAGACAGCCTCATATACCACCCCTAAATCAACATAGGAATATATACCGGGAAATATATACCGCGGAACAGTACGTAACTGTAGGATGCCCGGCTGGAGGGAACGTCGCTCAGGGAACATTGAGCTGAGGGTTTGCTATATTGTTTGGGTTTTATCTACCTCCTAAAAGCATTATAAAGAAAGCGTAATGGCACACTTCGAGTATCTTTGCCTCTAGCTTCCTCGCCCCTAGGTCGCTCCAGAAATGCCCTCATCAGCAACCACGAAGAAAACTACAACGTGAGAACCTGCGGTACCGGTTTTGCCTAGTGCTACCCCTGATATTCACTCGAAAGTATCGCAGCGATCGTCGTCCTCAACATAAAACCACACGAGATTTTAAAAACACGAAAACTCGAGCTCTCGCGCACGATGAGTGCCGATCCAAGCTATCCGCGCTCGCGCTTCATTTCTTAGCTGCATGCATCCGATTCAGAAGCGATGGCACAACCGGCAAGAGTCAGCGACGAGCGACGGAGATTTCTCACTGTCGCTTGTAGCGCCGATCGGTTTTTGGACTTCTAGCAAACGTCGCTCATTGCCTTGGTCACTTTTTCAATCGCTTTCATGCGCTTGGCCTCGTCGCGCGACTGACGGAGCGACAACGGAGCGGATAGCAGTCGCTTGTTTCTTCGCTTGCCAATCGCTTACACATGGTTTGTACTTTACCCCGCATTAAAGAAAGCCATTCCTCGCTAAGAGCGACGAGGACCGGAAGTTTTTCTTTTTTTTTTTTTTCTTTCCACTAGCACCAGAAAACAAGCCTGGCTCGGCTCGTTCTGAACGTTCTAGACGCATCTCTGTGTGCCCGGAGCTACTACGCGGGGAAGCAGACACGTTAGGGCTCATCAGCGCACCCATCCCTTAGCAAAAACAGGCCGTACTCGAAACGATCTTGAAATATATTGAATACGAATATTCATTTTGTATTCATTCTGTATTATTTTGTACCCATTCGAAATACGTGCGAAAGGTATTAAAATATATCATAAATATTAATCAGAAAAAATTTTAGATATACCAAAAATATAATTCCTTGCCGCTCAAGATGCCATTTGTTCCCTAAGTGCACAAATGGCATGTATTCCGAATGGGGACAGAACAATACAAAATTAATACAATATGAATATTCGTATAGCTCAGAGCTACACCAGCTACACATTTTTTTTTTTTTTTTGGGGGGGGGATTTTTTTAGTAAATATGTCCTTGCGGTATTTGAAGGCACTACTAAATACATCCCACAAATAACCATTAGAAACGAACACAAACACAAACACCATGACGCACTGAACACCTGAATGAGAAACCCGTTGAGAGAGAGAGAAAAGTCTTTCAAAAGAAAAACCATCGTTGGAGTTACAGCCATGGGCCGAACGGTCATTGTTGGATTGGGGGGAGGGGAAGGTGATAACAGCTGATAGAAGAAAAAATTGCGAAAAGAGATTAGGGTTGTTTCGCCAAAGGCGACAAGCGGGGCGCGACCCAGGCAGCACAAAATGAACGGCCGGGCAATGGCTGAAGCATTTTGGCCAGTCACATTTCCTCCGGCCTAAGGCCGGTCAAACTACTATGCCCGAACATGGCTGTGGGCCTTGGACAAAGACTTGAGGGGACTGGCTGTTGGAGGCTGGCTGATGACCTGTAGCAGGACACAAACCGAAGGCTAGCAAATAAAGACCGGCCAAAAACTTTGGTATGGACAGAGGCCAAAGGTTAGCATCCGTGCACTGGCCAATGCCGTGTAGCCGAAAGCAAGCCGAAACTGCGCAACAGGACATTGTCCAATCACCTGCGATTGAAAGCTGGCCGGAGTTGAGCAAATGGAGGCCGGCCGAAGACCTATGTCAGGACACAGGTTGAAGGTTAGCATCTGAGCACTGGACAATGCCGTGTGGCCGAAAGCAAGCCGAAGTTCAGCAAGAGGGCATCGGCCGGTGTCCTGTGATCAGAGGCAGGCCGGAGTTTAGCAACTGGACATTAGCCGTACATTAGATGTCAGGTGCTAGGCGAAGAAGTTTGACCGGGCACAGGCCGATGACATGCAGCTGGACACAGGCCGATCCCTCGCAACTAATCATAGGCCGTACGTTGGCGATTGGGTGCTGGCCCAACAGCCGAGGTCGCACATTAGTGAGCGACTTGCAGATAGGTGTTAGCTTTGCAATTAACTCATGGACGCACTGCAGAACATGAGCCTGTGCCTGACATTTTGCCTGAACACTTTGCGGTAGCTGTGGATGCTGTATCAGTTGGGATCAACCACTTGAGATCAAATGTCGGGATGCACAAACTCGCTGAGAACTGGTTTGTCTTTCTTAAAACAAAAAAAGGCTGAGGATTTTCTCGGATTATTTTTATTTAACCTTTTCCATTTCTTCATCCTGCCTCTTGCTTCGCCCACCATCACGGTCGACAAAGGACCAGAGCCATCTCTTTGCGACATCTTGAACCGTCGCCTCGCTCAAGTCCGTATACTTCGCCTTGCTGGCAGCTGAGAAAATAAAAAGCATTGAATTTAGACATAAAATTACAGTCAACAACATTTATTGAACTCGCAAAAACTCTCTACCAGTCTGACGTACTCAGTAATAATTCAATATAAAAGTTCTAATGGTTTTGACAACAAACAAGAACGCCACATTTAGGAAAGTTGTTTACTCTCAAAGGAGCGTCTGTATGTCATGAGGGACGCGTCACGCGGATAGGCAGTGGCCGTTCCTTCATTTTTCAAGGTCCCACCCGCTCACCCTCTCCCCAACACCCTTTACAGAAGAGAAATTTTCCTTCTCTTTCGGGTGGTCGACACGGCCTCTTGAAAGAGAATAGCCAGCTTGCTCTACAAGCTGGCTTTTTTATTTCAAACGGCCTCACTGCCAGCGGGCGCGTTGGGGGAAAGCCCGCTCTGCTAGCTGGCTTTCCCTCAAGGGCTTGTCTGCATTGAGTGACAGCCAGCTTGCAGAGCAAAACGGCGCTCTTGGTAGTTCAATCTACCCATGGGTAGCACGCGACGTCATTCAAAAAGCGCTACGATGACCACCAGGGAGGAGGGCAAGAAGAAGCTCGGCTCTTATCAGGGGCCCCTTTTGTGCCTCCCAAATATGCCCAGTCGTTCCTATTCTCCCCCCAGAAGGTTATAGAAGATTAGCTCGCCACTCAAGATTCTTACAAAAGAAGCTTCCCTCTCCTCCTCTTACATGGAGGCCAAAAATATGCGACGCGACGTCAGTGCAACACATGTATTGGGAGACACCGCAATTTTCGCCCAATGTAACCGCATTTCTCGCTATGCATTTTCATTGCAGCTACGAGTCTGTTCAGAAATAGTTTGATACAATTGATAGTTCGAATTAACTGGGTTTGATATCATCGAGTTTGACTGTAGTGAGAGACAATGTCAGGGACAATCATGTGATACCAAATCAGGCTGAAGTTGCTTCTTTTGCTGGATATACATTGCAAGTGAAAAAAATGAAATGGTGACCATTGTTATGTGCAATGTTCATGTGACCATTCATAGGCGTGCATTATAATTCCAAATACTTGTATTAAACATTTAATAAGCAACCCCAATTTCATTAGCCAGAATTGAACGAAATCTGCAGTTATTAAAGTGCAGACATTTTGTCAACTGCAAGGAACTCCGTCAATGATCATTTCTGATAATTTCTAGATTTTTGAAAATTATCTCTCTCGTTCAGAAGAGCCTACACTTGACTGAGTTTAATACAGTATTAACTTTTATACTATTCAATGACCACGCAATGTGTGATGTTACTTCTGAAACTCGATCTTCAAAGCCACTTAACAGTGGGGCGATGCTTTGAAAGTCATGCTGATAGAATGGGACTAGCATAAAATTGTCAGAAATAATAAGGCCTGTGAAATTTTAAAGAAATGTGGATATATTTTGGTTATACATGATAAAATAAAACAGTGTGAGAAGATATAAAAAGAAGAGACACACTGGATAGAACAGAGGGCTCTGTTCTATTTGATCTCCCTTCCTTTTATAGCTTCTTGCACTGTTTCCAAACACAAAGAAATGCTACTTTTGACTTCCCAACTGAGTTGCCAAGATGTAAAAACAAGAAATAGTTATCAATCAATCGCATTACTAAACTGGAGCCCACAAACATGCCACCATTTTTACACATGCACTTATTTGGCAGAAGGGAATGATGTTGTTCACTTGCATTTGGCAGCTTTAAAACAGGTAAAATTTGGTGGCTCTTCATATAAGCCAAGGACAAGTGCAAAATATCCCACAGTAATGGTGTGCTAGAAAGCATTTGAAAACAATGTCCTTTTTCTTCGCCAAGAAAGCATGTATACAAGATGGCGGCATGGCACCCGGCTGGTGCCCCATGCACATGCAGAGGGCACCAGCACGAGCATCACACACATGAAGGTGACTTTGGCAGGTTTGCAATTGCACGTGCTTGCTGGTAGGAGCGAAGAAATAATGGCGGCGAGTTGCCCTGCTTGCAATCTACAGGTCAGCACAGTAGAACATGAGTAATGCGTCTTTCAGGGGACTGCGGTAAACGAAATGTATGCTCAGGGAAAACCCAACTAAGACTGTGTCAATCCGGTTCTACTCTACCACACACCAATTAGTCTTACCTTCTCACTTGTGGGAATAAGATGCACAAAACTGGTTACTAAATGGTTGCCAGGTCATTACTCACTCAGAAATTCTAGTTTCGCAGGCACCTCCTCTGTTATCCCCCCCCCCCCCAAAGCATTTTGACCTGCTTCAAATATGCTGACACATAGGCCAGCACAAAGCAGACAGACCACGAGTGCTGCATCAGCATTCGGCTGGGGCTCGTGTTCTCACTGATCAAACCAAGAACTAGATATGAAGCAAACATTTTCCAAACCTGAGGTATAAAGAATTCAAAGATGTTGAACATTTCTAACTTTGGCACTAAAAATATAACACTGAACCTATCATGTAAAAAAATTCGATTATTTTAGTCATTATTTCTCTACAGATTTGGCGAACATCAAACCCGTGAAGTCCAAAAGTTTGACGAAGCTCAAACTTTTGATCTGAGGAACTTCTAACGAAACAGGATTCAATCGGTACCTACATGTTCAGAACACATAGCAACTGCTTCAACGCTTGAACCACGCTTGAACTATGCAGATAACGATTGCTGTCGCAGGAGACTGACTCAGAGTTCAGCTTGAACCACGCTTGAACTGTGCAGATAACGATTGCTGTCGCAGGAGACTGACTCACAGCTCAGCTTGAACCACGCTTGAACTGTGCAGATAACGATTCCTGTCGCAGGAGACTGACTCACAGCTCAAAGCGGCAAGCTAAGTGGCCGAGTGCCGACCTGCCCAGCAAATGCAGCAAGCTATCTGGTGATATCCGTCTCTGTTTTCCGCAAGCTTTGTTTAAACTCTGGTAAACAGCGCTCACACATCAGAAAATTAAGAAATCACTCCAAACTGAAACTGGGACCCTCGTGCGATTTGAAGACTTCTAACTTAACAAACTTATACTTGGAACAAAACTCTTAATCTTCGAATAATTCTAACTTAAACCAAGAAATTTCAAATCTTCAAATATTTTTAAAAACAAAATTGCAAAAAAGAAAGAGGAAACTGTTGAACTTTACTTTTATCAACATCGAAAGCAAATTTGTAAATTCAAACCATGGCAATGCTCGAAAGCTGTTCACTTTGCAACCCCTTCGAACTCTACCTAGGACCCTGCCGAATGCAGATACGGCACTCGTGTTCAATTTGTGCACTGCACTGGCCTACCTATGCGCTGTCAAATTTGAAGCATGCAGTCCTTGAGATTTCAGATGTTGTCTAGACCCCCTGGTGGCAATCACTTCATCATAGAATGTCTCACCGACAAATTGCTTTGTCGACGAAGACTGTCTTTTTCAGCAACACATCTTGCCACATTTCATAGATAGCTTCCTTTTCATGACAGCCTTGAAATTGATTTTTGTTAACATGAATATCGCCAGACCTCTTTAGGATCGAAGCTCGGCCAACAGCGCTCCATATCCGCCCTTTTGATTGCTAGCATAGCTTTCTAATAAGGCTCACTGCAAGTTCAAGCCCAAGAATAGATTTATTTTCCCCTTGCAAAGCAAGGGGTGACTGCACAAAGCGCGGCCTCTTTGGAATTGTAGCTTGCTGTCACGGTGCCAATCAAACATCGAGTGTTGATAAAATGTGCACTGATGAAAAAGTTGTTTATCACACATGCATAGATAAAACGATAGCACCGTGGGCATCCTGCTGAAATTGCAAGGCGTTAATATGAGGTTACTAATGTTGCTTCCTCCAAGAAAAGTTTGAACTAGTAGCTAGCGACGGCTGGCATTCCGCATCGACTGCTATCTGTGGACTGGAAGCAGTGAAATTACAAAATTACCTATCTTTGGTGGTGCATGCAAAGTTGCAGAAATTATTAAAAAGCAAGCAACGACATCACACTTCAGCCAATCCCGATCCTCTGTTTACGTGCTCTTTAACAAGCCAAGATGTAATAAATGTTCTCACCCCTTCGGAGAAGTTCCCTGCATCCAGGTTGTGGTAGACACGGCTCTCATCAGCCATGTAGGGAGCAGAAAAAAAAGACGGCCTCAAGTAAGCAGGAGTGCACAAGAGATAAAACCAAGAGCGAAATTGAATGTGTTCTGAAAGTAGGACCAGCTATATTAGCTTGAGATATTTCATAATGAGCCCGAACTAACCTGATACATGATAAGCTGCCAGGACTGGACCTGAAGTAGAAGACATTCAAACACGAAAAAAGAGAGATGCTTAGACCGAATCACAAAGAGTGAAACTGTTTTGTAAATTTAGAAAACAATGCTACAAAAACTATAGGTATGTAAGCAGTGTTTTTTACAGTGTAGCCTTTGCAATGGCTCCCTGAAACAAAGGTAAGACTTATGAACTCTTACCCACATTTCTGACACTTCTCTGGCGATTCATTAAAAGGAATGCAGGACTGACGCTCAATTCATGCAGACTGCTTTTGTAATATCCTACCGCAAGAAGGCACAACTCTGATGACAAAAATGTTTGGATTGAGGCCACATCTGTGGCCTCAGGCCTAGAGCCTAGATTAGGCCATATTGCATAACCCAAAGCTAGAGAATATCTAAGCACCATGTTCCCAAACGTTCTTGTGTTAGAGGTATGGTGAACAACTAAGGCACTTTTTTATTTCTTATTTCAGAGTGCCATTTTCCGAGCTATCTAGAACAGCGAACAAAAAGCTCGATCGCATGGTCGTCTGAAATAAAAGCTTTCAAAAATGTGTGTTTAGAGCCTTTTCAAAAGTTTGTACCAACGCCCGGCCACCATTGCTTGCTTACATACTCTGAGCATGTTATGGACACGGCAGTTGCGTCAGCGTTCGGCGTGACCTTAGGTCATATTAAAAATGCGCGCTCTGTCAGAGTTCGGCGAGGACTCGGATCCAATCACAGGCTTCGTGATTGGATTCGAGTCCTCGCCGTGAAGATTGCACCACGTAAGTGAAAATAGATTATATATATAATATTTGAAGGTATGAAAGATTGAGCCCAACAAAGTCAGAAATCAAAGACCACCAACAAGGCATTATAGACTACTGGCATTTCTTGGGGACCCCATGGCCAACACCTGTTCACTTCATGGCTGAGAGAACTACCCTGGGCGCAGGCTGGGGACATTTTTGTCTGGAAGCTTCGTTGGACAGCTAGTGCACTAGTACCCTGGTTACATGGGCGCTCTCAACTGCCATTGAGTCCAACGAGCGTTCAGTCTATCGCGATAAGCCAAAGTTACACGGCAGCGCCAACCGTCATTGAGCCGGTAATGACACGAGTTCAACTGAGCTCCCCCACCTCAATTCAACCGAACGGACTTCCCCAACGGAGGTAAATTGGCACCTGTTCGCGGGACCGCTGCCACCAACCATTTTTTGTGAGGCACTTACTGTATCGAAATGCAGGGGGGAGCGTCTAGAAAGAATCGTAGCTGCAAAATTCCCGGGAAGGAATAAATTTAGGCGTCCGAGCTGCCAATAATAGCATCCCGGCTAGCCGGCAAGATTCCAAACGAGCAAAGATGGCGGAGGGACCTGCTGCATAAATAGACAAATAGTGGTGGGGCACCCATCATAGCGGGCAGTAGCTTGCACCACCTTGCCTAAAATATGTGCAACCTAGCCCTGAATCTGCTTTGGTACTCGTGTAAACGACGCTAAAAAGCAATAGTGTATCAAACATATAGTATGATCTACTTAAAATAAATAAAACGTCTCTCTCCGAGTAAATTACTATAAAAATTAGACTGATCACACGGCACAACAACCAGTTTCGCGCTAGCTTTAACTGGGTTTTAGAAAGTTGAGTTGAGTTCAGTTCAATCAAAGTTGCGGCCGATAAATGTCGTAGACACAATGATAGTTCAAAGTGCACGTGTAATTAGGGAATCTAGGGGACTGGCTTGCAAGGTTTCAGAGACAAGCAATTCTAACTGATGTGGTACAGTCTCCAGCAATATGAAATACCCACTCAGAGCGCATGGCCGACAGGGGCGCAGTACATGATTCGGACAGTTCCATGTTGCTCAGAGGGGAGGCTCGCTCAAGGCTGAACCACTGTTGGTTGTTGCGGGCACTGCGCAAACTTTTCCATCCAGAATTAAATGTTGCTAACTGACTGCTCTCAGCTGTCTGTATACGTCTTTCGTGCTTTCATTCTTTCAATTTTAACTACTGAATTTTACAATGTGCGTGCACTAACCAGACTGACCTACACTCAGTGATAAATCAAGATCAAAGAGTGAGGAAAACGAAGGTGGGAAAGGAGAAAACAGATGGGGTGTTGAATGTGAGAGGACAAAAACCTCCTCTTCTACCTTCAGTCTGCTTTCTTTTATCCAGCCTTCGTTTCCCTTGCCGTTTGTTACTGACCTGTTACTGACTACAACTATTTAGCAATTTTACAATTGCATAAGGAGCTAAAGTTATTCATGCAAGTTTTGATTCACATTGAATAATAATTTATACTGAACAGCCTCATACCGGGACACACTCTTTCTCTTGAGGCATCGTCCGAAGAGTCGCTGTCCATATGGCCAGCAGGCCTCCTAGCCGTTTAGTGTCGTGGAGCTACATCCGGTCCGTCAGTCCAAATTGGGTGCTCAAGCAGCTGCCACCAGATGGCCTGAAGCGTGCTGCAGTGTGGCTGCATGAGAAACTATCATCTCAATTATACGCTCAAATAAAAAAAAAAAACGCCAACCTAATGTAGGAGTGAAGAATCTTCACTGGGTGATTCGACCATGTACGTGTAATCTGTTCTTTCTCTAAAATTGCGTTGAGGGCCTGCTGCGTTTGCTTGTAAGGTGGCCAGTAGGAGACGACTTGCTCTAGCTTTCTCACCAGCCAACACTCTGAGACGACGTATGCGCTCCCTTCATCTAAAGTGCACGACGTGGTAGCTATAGAGAAGAAGTGTGGAATATGCATTCTACCAGAATATTAGAAACTATTTTAGTCAGCTTGGGCAATGTTGGGGGCCCCGCCAGCAACCACTAACAAACCACTGCCAGATGTCCAAAATAAATACATCTAGCAAAACAGGCACGTCTAACTTTCAGCGAGACGCAAAACGTCTGCACTTGACCCGCAGCGCGTGACATCTTTTCGCCGCACGATTTGTAAAAGGAGCTCGCTGTCACTCACGAGACGCGACCACAGACTGAACAGTGAATACGCTACACTTAGGCGCGAAGCAAAGAGGTCTGTTTAGGGCATAGGTTCATGATGATGTTGTTTAATTGATGTCGTGATGCTTCTGCTATCTATTTCAAGCCAAAATAAGAAGTCTTTAGCCACTTCACTGTCAGCCCCTGTTAATGTTGACACAGCAAGGCTGGGGTGCAAAGACCAGACACCTAGCCAGGGGGGGGGACCATGGGGCCCCCCCGCAATCTTCCATTTTCCTGGGACCTCCTCCCCCCCCCTCATACAGCATTTTGTCATAGGCGGGCGCTCCTCCTCCTTCCTTTCCCCTCCCCCCCCCCCCCCCCCCACCAAAAAAAAAAAAAATCCTGGCTACGTGCCTAGCAAAGGCCCCTGTCGAAACTTCACTGCCCAACTACTCAGCTGTTTTTGTTGTAACGCAAATGAACTTCTGCACGAGAAACACAAATCAAAAGTTAGACATGATGATTGAAAACCTGAGACTGTGGTTGGAAAACGGAAAACGGAAGAGACGCTCTCTGTCACTTTGTCTTTCTACTATGGTGCCTGGAACGCGTCTCCGACTGGTGTGTTTACCGTGTCCAAAAAAGTGGTCCCTCGATTTCCGCCTGATGACGGCATAAAAGTGTCATGCTGTTGCCGGTCGCGAACCTGGCGGCGTCCCAATAGTTGTGGTGTATGTGGCAGACGCCTGTTCTGCTGCAGGTCGCTCTCCACTGTGACAGTCCACGGAAGCTACAGCAGCTGGAAGTTGGGACACTGTGACGACAGTGACACTCGCGTTCGCTTGTGCTTTTCGCCAGCATTTCTATGGCCAACCGCCAGGATCGCGACAGTCAACAGCATGACACTCCGGCTTCTGTGACGTCATCTGTTGCCACTTCGGGACTACTTTTGATGTACGGGCGGGATAGGACGCTAAACACACCAGTCGGAGACGCGATCCAGGCACGATACCTTCTACATCACGTTTTTCCGTTTTCCAACCACAGTCTCAGGTTTTCAAACGTCATGTATAACTTACACCAGCTCGCCCGCACTTTAACCGTTTTTTCATCGAAACTTAGAAATGAACGAACTTCTGGGCGAGATCGAAACAATCGAAAGCTAACATTTTTGTAACGAGCAGCTGCAGACTGCCGCCGAAATGCGGCGCGAGTGCAGTGCTGGGGGGTGGGTTAAGACACGCCTCCGTCATTCACTCAAATGGCGTTGTTAGCTAAAACGTCATTCACGCATACGATATTATCAATTAGCAGTAAAAAATCAATTATAAAAAAAAATTATCACTAAAATATTAATTATTAAAAATTTAAAAAAAATCAATTATCGGTGTAAATAAAAAATAAAATATATTTATTTTCAGCGATAATTGTCAAAAAGAAAATGTGTAAATATCGCAAAAAGCTATCAATTACCACTAAAAAATCAATTATAAAAAAGCATTATCACTAAAACAATAAGTATTAAAAAAAATCAATTATCGGTGGAAATAAAGAATAAAATATATATTCATTTTCAGCTATAATTGTCTAAAAGAAAATGTGCAAATATCGCAAAGAACTGAGAAAAATAAACCATACCCGCTGGGGATCGAACCCGGAACTTCTGCGTAAGAGGCGGACACCCTACCACTGAGCTACAGCCGACTCCGAGGTTACTACTCTTAAGCCTAGTTCACATGCAGCGATTTTGGCCCTAAAGCCTGTTTCACATGCAGCGACTTTGGCCCTAAAGCGGCGCGATTTCTGCCGTCGCGGCGCTCGTGCCGCAGAATTGCTGGTGCTGGCCAGAGCGCCGCGACGGCAGAAATCGCGCCGCTCTAGGGCCAAAACCGCTGCATGTGAACTAGGCTTAAAGCGGCGCGATTCCTGCCGTCGCGGCGCTCGTGCCGCAGAATTGCTGGTGCTGGCCAGAGCGCCGCGACGGCAGAAATCGCGCCGCTCTAGGGCCAAAACCGCTGCATGTGAACTAGGCTTTAGGGCAAAAATCGCTGCATGTGAGACCCGCTTTACAGTTCATGTTATACAAGAAACAACATGCCAGTTCGGCGTTCTCGATAGTTTCTCTTCGTTGGTTTGTCATGACGGTTGCCGGCAAAATCTCCACTTCCTATTAACAATCATACCATCATGTGACTTCAGAAGAATCTAAAAAGTGCACAAGAGCCCCTTGACATGCCGCCGACCGCCTGATTTTGCAATGACAAGCCAGTGGCCCGAGCTTCCCCGACCTTGCGAACCAAGCGGGCTGCGACGACAGCGTCACCACGCTCGCACGAAAGGACGGGGCCGCCTCTCCGAAGCGCCGCTAATGCAGAGCTTGTCAACTGAGCCGTTACTACTAACCCTATGCCCATTGTGTTCCAATCACTTTGCAAAACAAATTACCGAGTAGAAAATGAAATTACTCCTTGTTCAGCGTATTCATGGCCTCTTGTCTCTGGACGCAGCCGCGTGCTATCTTGGGTTGCTTGAAATGTACACAAACCGATAACAAAGCTTCTCAAATCGTCGAACCTTGAACGCCTTGAACCGCTTGAAGTTGAACTAGGCCTGAGGAGTCCACCATCAGCCAGCTGCACCGGCACCAGCGCGACACGATCGAGTGGATGGGTGAATAATAAAATTATAAGTTCACTTTTTGAAATGGGAGGTAGTTCGCGCCACCTGGCGGACAACTATTACCGCGCAGGAAATCTAGTCAGATTTTCAGGGATTAGGAAGAACATGAATATATTTTAATTAAAGCACCCGTCACTCCTCTTTTATGCAAGAGAGTGGCCAATTTTCGTGTTCACCCTACGCAGTCGGTGTACAGGGTATTCCAAGGAAGGTAAACATAAACAAGTAATGACGGAACTGGCGGAACTTGCTGGGACGAGATCACGTCCGGTTCACCTGCTTCATCTGTCAGTTTGCTCGGTAAGCAGGGATGAGTAGCACGCCTTTTTTTTTCGTTTTTTTCGTTTAAACATTGGAAAAGGTATGTCGAAGACCGGATAATTGATCTTGGACCGGACCTAAGATAGATCGGTGTATGTTTCTGGACCTTACGGAGCCAACAAGACGCACCGCATCTTGTTTTATTTGGCCTCCGTAGCCAAAGTTACGTAACCCTATGTGACGGGTCAGTGGAAATCTGTGTACACGCGAGACATTCAACGAAGTTAGACGCCCACAAATCAACCGAGGCATCGGCATGTGATTGTTTTGTGTTTTTCGTGCACGGGAGAGCGTGTGTGAGAACTGCATCGCATCGTCAACCGCGCGGCGTCGTGGTGAGTGTTCGAGCTGGGCAAAGCGAGACTACGCTACGCGTGTTGGACGTAGTTGAAGGAAGGTGCGCAGAATTGTGCAACTGGTGCTGGATCGTGCCGTGGAAGAAGCAAGCGGTCCGTTTTCGACGACGTGTAGAGATCAGTGTTGCGGAATGGGCACCTCCCTTCCATTCGAATTCCATTCCGGGGAATTAGAGTTTTCAATAATTCCATTCCTTTCAACTCCTAGGAATGGGGACACTGGGCCCATTCCCACTCCTGGAATGGCTGAGTCGCTCCATTCCGTTCCTCCAATTCCTAAACGTTAAAAGTGTCACTTGACAGCTGCATTACGTTGCAGGGTTGGGAAAAAATATTCAGAAATGTATTTGGAAATACAAATACTGGGATAGATGAAAATAGTTGCTAAGATACTGATACTCAAGTCTCAAATATATCTATAAAAATGTATCGTGATACGTATCGGAAATACATCTTAAAATGGGGCAAAAAGTTTTTGGAAATACAAATACAAGAATACATTTTAGGGAGGGCAGAAATATAAATACTCATAATACAATGCATTTTTCAAATTCCTTTGAGACGCCAACTAAGATGAGGCTTTAAGTTTGAAGTGGAAGTTTTTTGTTTGTTTGTTTTTTGTCCTGAAATTACTTTTCCGCAGGCTTGGCACTTCGCACTGAAGGTAGTGGTTCCGGACGAAGAGTCCTAAATGGGTTTAAAAAACGTTACATCTAGGATTGACCGCGGTCCATTCCCTAACATCTTGTCTGACTGACCAAAGATGCGAAAAGACTTCGACCTCTAAAATAAATTCCATCAAAACATCACCACTTCCCTGTCCAATACGGGCGCCCCTGTCAGCACTGATCACATGACGTCACGGTGGGATGAACTAGTATTCTTGAATCCGTAGGTGTTGCCTTGAACATGAAACTTTTCCCACGCTGCTGTATGAAAGGACAATACATACTTTCGTGGTAGCTGACCTCGTTGAACACCATGCAGGCAGTTGCATTTGGAATTTTCGAGAAAAGTGGACCACCTGAAGCATCCTGAAGCAAATGTATTATCTTCTGTTACGGTTGAAAAATCGATACGGTGGCATCCCTGTTGTGACGGTCCTTCCTGCCTACCCTCCGCCTCCAACGCATGAATGGCAGTCTTCAAATTTCGCCTAGCATCATTCGAACAGAGACCTCGTGGATTGCGACCTGAGATGGCCGGCTCAGGTGCGAGCTCTTCGAGAAACAGGGCGCTCGAGACGAGTCGAAAGTGTACGAAGTCTGGGTCCGCACAGCGAGGCCACGTCTGGCCTCCTTCCTGGGTATCGGATCACCAGAGCAGCAGGTCACGCTCACGTCGGCTGATGACGTACCAGCCGTGCAATATTACAGGCGCAGACGCATTCGGATATGTGTTTAACTTCAGTGGTGAAAGGCGCCACCGCCACCGCCCCCCCCCCCCCTCCCCTCCCTCCTCTGTTCTTTGCTTTGACGCTTGTTATTTGTATTGCATCTTTTTCTTTTGCGCAAAAGTCTGCTAGGGCCCTACGCGGGTTCGCAGTTTCCCGCTCATTTTATTTCTGAACAACCGACTACCTGACTGGCTCGGTATAGCTAAACGTAAAAAATAAATAAATAAATAAATAATATATAAAGAACCTGGCCCATTCAATTCCCATTCCATTCCGGGCAAAAGGCAACTAATTCCATTCCCATTCCATTCCCCTGAACGTTGCCGCCATTCCATTCCCACTCCATTCCGGGGTCGCGAAAATGCGGAATGATTTCGGAATTATTCCAACTCCGGAGTGGCGACTCCGCAACACTGGTAGAGATATCGTGATTGGGACAAGGCCGTCGCAGTGTGTATAGAACGATTGTGCCGTTCGTTCCTCTCAAAAAGCTAGCGGCGTGTTTTCGACGACGAGTGGAGGTCTCGTGATTGTGACAACGTCGGCCTACCACGGCGATCGCGATATGCACGCGGATACAGGTGCAGACGCGACCGTCAAATGCTCTTTTAGATTCTAGGACCCAAGTGCGGACAAGGTAAGAAAACAAATTTTGCGTCTGATTTTTTACGATCACGTGAGACATATCGCATTTGTTCGAACTGTTCTGTTTGGGCAGAAAGCGCTGTTGTGTTTGACGACATGGGTGAGTAATAAAATCGAAAGGATGGTACCGATGCTGTTTCACGTCTTGCTTTAATCATGTCACAAACAGACGTTTTATTGCGTGTTGAAAAGAAAAATATGGTTCTTGAACTTCGAAAATTGACGTGTCTGAAATTAAAGTGGAACCGAAACTCTCAAAACTAGCTGTTTTTATTTTTTTTATTTTTTTTATTAGCTTGTTCGTGGGTTTTTGTTGGAGTTTCTTCAAGACTCGCATAAACCGCCCGTTTGCAATTCACATGCACACGAAAAGTAACGTCATTAAAAAATTCTGCTCTAGGATTCAAACAAAAAAGACGAAATAACTTTTTATGTATTAAATATTTTATGCAGTACCAAGTTTGTCTGTGCAATGAAAACCTTTGTTCAGGCTAAAATAAATAGATATATCTGGGTGTATACTAATTAATCTTTTAATTACCGTTCATTTCCATAAGAATTCAAGTGTGATTCGTTCGATAAAGTTGTTTCGTTGTCCCGAAGAGTCGGATATGTGTTTTCCTCCCTTTTTTCACCCGATATGTTTAACCATAGCTTAGTTAGGAGATATTTTTTTTTGCTCTGCACGCGCTGCCATTAGCCCAATGCGCTTCTTTCGTAGCCATTTGACGACGTCCTGACTGCTACCAGTCACCTTGAGGTTTCCTCAGGTGGAAAGAGACCCGACTTCTGACCGTGATTTCACCCAATATTTTGCGACTGTAGCTTATATAATTTGGTTTTTAAGTGATATAACTTTTCTGTTATATTTGATTTAGCAATACTGCCAGCCAGGTTTTGGTTATAAAATACATGTGCTTATTGTGTGTTTGTTTTCAGCTTTTCTGGTTTTATCTTGGCCAGAAATCTGTGACTAAAGAAAAGCTGTTGTTATGAAGAATTTTGCAATTGGCAAAAGAATACCAGAGAAAGCTTTTTTTCATATTCTGGTTCACTTTGTTGCGTACAGCTAGTCCAGAATTCACTGCTTTGTTAAAGGCACAGTCATTTTTAATGTTTTCGCATTTTGTACATATAATATCTGTTCAAATAATAAATACAATTTTTATCCAAATGAAGTTTTCTGAGCCAATTTTATAGTCGGGAATGCGCCACGGCCTAAATTCCTCAAGTGTTAATCCCTTCTCCCAGTCTTACCTGGGCTGGGCAAACATGTAGCCACCTACATGTGACCAGACTTAATATTTGCAGAACAAGCGGAAGTCATTGCTTACCAAGCCTGTGGCTTGTATACTTTTGTCTCTGCTGGGCAATGTAATGCCAGAGAGGATTGGTGGTCCTGAATAAAAGCAGCACTCCGCATATCCATGTTCTATGAGACATTTTTTTTCTTTGGTTGACCAATTTGGAACAAGCCAAATAGGGTGACCATCTTTCGGATTGGTGGCCTGGGATAAAAGGAGCGGTCAGTACCCGGTCTTCTACCAGACAGTTTTTTTTCATCATTGAATAAGTTACTGCCAGTCAACACTTGTCGGACATGTGCTGAGGATGTTTTTAGGACTGGTGGCCGGGGATAAAAAGCGTGGTCAGTAGCCAGCCTTCTACTGAACACTTTTTTGTCTACGTTGACCAAGTTGCTGCCGGTCAACATTGGCCGGAAAGGTGCTGAGGACGTTTTTAGGACTGGTGGTGTTTTTAGGACTGGTGGCCGGGGATGAAAAGAGTAGTGAGTCCCAGGCTGCTACCGGGCACTTTTTTGTCTTCGTCGACCAGGTTGCTGCCAGTCAACATTGACCAGACAGGTGCTGAGGATATTTTTAGGACTTGTGGACGGGGTTGAAAAGAGTGATCAGTACTCTGCCTTCTACCGGGCACTTTTTTGTCTTCATTGACCAAGTTCATGCCGGTGAACATTGACCGGATGAGTGCTGGTCACCTTTTTGAGGCGGGTGACCAGGGAGGAAACAAAGACTTGGTGGCCAAGCCCATCCCGAACATAATTTGGTGATTGGTTGCCAGTGAAAAAACTAAGACTCTATGGCCGGGTGCTTAATAGTGATCTTTTGGGGACCTTTGGCCAGCTGCTTTCCAGTGGCCGGGCTGGCCAGGCAAGCATAGAGTAATATAGTAAGCGTAAAGAGAGGACACAGGAGCCGATTCGCGGCCCAGATAGTGCGTTTAATACCCACCGCTACGTGGCACTTTTCTGTAATTTGGTTAAAATTAATAAAACTCTTTCTGTGAAAAGTATTTATTTTTTAAATGGCAATGATTTAAAATTGTTTTAAGTACTTTAAACGACTAAATAGTTTAAATCAAATACGTCACAAAAACCACGTGATGAATGGCGCCTGCCATGGCCTGCCTGCCTGCCTGCACGCCGTCGCCTCTGCATCATTCTGCATGGCCTCTGCTCGTCCCTGCGTCGTTCGTCTGTGCCGTGCGTGCCGTCCATCTGTGCTTTCTGCTGCATCATGTTCGGTCAACTTTGCATCAATCAAGGTGACGCATGACCGTCTGTGGAGCCGATCAATTCGAGCTTCTCGCGCTGTTGTTTCTGTCGGGCTGTATGGCTGCACTTGAACGTGTGTGCATCTTGATTTTTGATGAGATTGTTATAAAAAAAGAATTTAACCTGCGACTCTGCACACGACATTGTCCATGGGTTTGCAGATGACGGTGTTGAACGAACCTCTAACATTGCAGATAGAGCCTTGGTTGTTATGCTGTCTGAAATTTCCAGGAGGTGGGTTTAGCCCCTTGCATACACTGTTGTGCACACTCCAACAACGTATCCTGTTTAACGCTGTCTCCTCATTTCTCTCATTCGGGAGCTTAAGACTGTTGGCTTCACAGTAAAGGCTGTGGTCTGTGGTTAGGGGGCTTCAAATGTAAGCTTGGTGTGTGTGGTGATAAGCCATTTTTTGAAGTTGATAACGAACACGTTTACTATGTCTTTGATGTTCCGCACCTTCCCAAAACAACCAAGAGCAATCTCCAAGCCCACAAACTTTGCATTGGAAATGAGGTCATTGAGTGGTCTTCTACTGTTGAACTTTATTGTTCTATCCAGGAGGTGAGCTTGCAATAGACCTTTTCCGAAATTCAGTCTGGCCACTTTGATCACTATCATCATCTGTGGAACAGCACCTGTGCCATACCAATGGAAGCTTTCTAGTGATTTATAAAGGAAGACGATGAAGATGCTCCTAAGCGGATGATGCGAGGCCTGTACATTGGGGGGTCAAATACGACGCGACGTAGGAAAGGAGCACAAGAGCTACGTAAGCGTTTATTTATAATAACTCAGATTCAGTCAACCTGTGGGCGGCACACAATCGGCTTTAAAGCACTTTGGTGTCTAGTATTTTTTCGAGGCATCTGAGTGGGTAGGACCTTTGTTCTGAATGCACGTTCTTAGTCACCATCGAACTGAAAGTGATCGAAATAGAGCTCGCAAAGAACAATTCCTCGCGTGTCGTTGACTTGCGAAAGTGACGGTGCCGATACAACTTCATTTCCGCCATTGATATGGCAAAACCTAAACTGCTTTACGAACCACCTGATGGCACTGAATTTCGGAAAGGGTCTATTGGCTCCGAAACTTACTGAGAGACACATTTTTTCAAGGACCTTTTTGTAACATGGGTAAAAAATTGTGCCCCACTGGTAGTGAGTACTTCACTCTTTCTTGCAATCATATCCCTTGTTTATGCCAAGGAACTTCCTGAGGCAGTCATGGCTACCGCGTATTTCTGTGATAGGATGTGCATATTTTTTGATTATCTAAATAGCTAAAAAATTCAAGAAGACAGGGCAGAAGTTGCGTCATGACATTCTGAGGGGAGAATCTGAAATACTTGTTTTTTTCCACCAGTAACTCGGATAGATTTCAGCATGGCAGTTCCAAAGTAGGAGGCAGCCATAAGCCATCATTGGTTGGCAAGTTAATATAAAACGTGTCCTCATGCTCTGGGATGAGCTTTCAAGCAGCCATGACTTTAAGTTCTTACTTACACGACGCCTGCAGCAAGACACACTTGAGAACGTTTTTGGAGCATTATACGACAAATGCTGGGCTGCAACACAAACCCAAATGTTCATCAGTTCACCCCAGGACTAAAACACCTCTGGATAAAGAAACTGTTCAAACTGTCGGACAACAAAAACGTAGAGGATGACAAGGCTGGACCTCCTAAAGGAGTTGCAAATATCTTCGCACCGTGAAAGTTTAATTTCAGACATTATGGAATATCTTCCAATTGATAACTTCCCGCCACTAGAGGATATTTCTGAGCTGGCATCAGACATCAGGTCTAACATAATTGATGACTCGTCCACTTTTTTATTACGTTTGGGGCTATTTGATCAAGAATTTGCTTGAACAGACAACTTACAGCTGTGGCTGTTCTCAGCTGCTATCGGATGAGTCTAATAACTTGACCAGGCCTCACCAGTACTGTCTTGTTCCCAAAGCATACCACGTGCCTGGAAAATTCTTCGGGAACTTAGTAGTACTACCACAGGCTGAGCCTTTCATTTTATTCAGGAACTAGAAAATCACTTTCTTCCCATAATAGAGAGTGTGACACATGTTCGAGGAGTGTGTGCCGCCTTGTATAGCACACTTTAAGGTCTGGGTGGTATTCGCCTTTGCCCAGAGGAGTACCACAAAGGGTTTTTAAAATTGTTTTGCAGAATACGCTTGTGTTGACATCTTTGATTTCTTAGCCGGAATTTGGACAAAGTTCGGTTGCACTCTTCAGTGCCTAGTAAGAACGAGACAGGTTTAACTGTTAAAAGTGTATTAACAGAGGCGGTTGCCAAACCAAAAACAAAAAGTGCTTATTAAGTGGGCGGTGCAGCTTGCTCTCCAAGTATTTGTTCCCCCTTTTCCAGCAAATGCGTATCACGGCTCCCTAACAAAAATATTTGTCCACTTTCTACAAAATTTCGATAGAAAATAGTGTATAGAGGCTAAAAATATTTGAAAGAAAATGTAACCACTTTTGTATCCACTGTCCATAGTTTTTTAGCCGCTTTTTTTCTGAAGCCATATTTCTTTTCTGAACAATTTTGGGGAATGTTTAAGGACGTTGAATCTTGTCAGATTTCGAATAGAGTTCTCATTGTTTGGTAATGGCTCGCCCGCGGTGAGTTTGAGGCTATGCAAATTGGTGTTTTTTTATATTTGCCGGAAATCGTGTGCTTCGCACTGGTATTATACTCTTGTGACTGGTAATGATAGCGATGTCTTATTTATTTTTGCACTTACTTCCCGCACCCGAGTCGGCGTGAAAGTGAATGTATCATACAACATGTTCTCCATGGAAAGGTTTTGTTAACTTGGTTCCGCTAAGAATCTATTACGAAGTGTACGAAATGCCGAAGTCCTTTATATTCATTTATTTTTGTGAGTATCGATCTCTTTCGTATAAAACATACAGAGCTTCTGAAGTAAATCATGTATACATGAATGTGGTCCAATAAAATGTGTTCCAACCACTTAAATTGTTGACCCCAAAATGATCCACCAGCCAGGAGTCAATGCGGCGATAGTGTAACTTCAATGCTTTACAATAGAAAAAGAACAAGAAATATATATACTTCTGCTTTGTCAAGTTGAAATATTGTTTGACACATTTTGCACGGACTCTATCGTAAAAGATAAAGCAAAAGTGCGCCAATATTAAAAAAAAAAAAACTGAAAAAAAAACAGCGGCTTCGGGAGTCAAGGAGCTCCCGAGAGCCGAGCGAGGCGGGGAGGAAAGAGAGATAGAAGGGTACCGGAGAACCGGAGCAGAAACGCCCGAACCGAAACCGAAACTAACTTGACCGGAAACGGAATCAGATTATACTTAATACCACCCGCTAGGAGCGCTACCTGTCACTGGTCTATCTGGGCCGCTGGGGCCTATGGCAGTGTCCGCTCTTTACGTTGTGTATATTACTCTATGAGACAAGGGCCGAGCAAAAATCAGGCATTGACCATTGTCGGGCCAAAAGTTTGTGCTGCCTGGGGAGGAGCCTGTTACGTTTCTCCGGGAGAATCGACGACTCCGGAGACCGACGTTTATTTGGCAGCGTTTATTGTTCGGCAGCCGGACCCAAAAGAAGCGCAAAGCTTGCCGGCAATGCCGCTTATATCGGCAGCAAGCACCAGAGGTACGGCCCCCTGACTCAGCAGTTCTGCTGCGGCCGCGACAGCGATAAGCGATAACATCGCATCGTAACAACTCCTCCTCCTTTTAGGGCGAAACCGCATAAAACAATTTTCCCGCCACTCTCAAGGTTTCACGCACGTCCTTGGAAATGTTCGACAGACAAACGAACGGCGTAATCCTCGTGCTGCTTGCGCAGAACTTCACAGTCGTTGCTCGAAGAAACCTTCGCAGCGAGTTCAGGTTCAGCTTGCGCTGATCCGAAGGGCGGGAAGTCCTGGAGACACAGGGCCCAACACCGTCTGCGAAACTGGCCGGAAGCGTCGACGCTCAGCCCAACAACGTCACTGCAGTTTTCAGTGTCCTTGACTGGTCGGAAGCGTCGACTGTGCGGTCCAAGAGGCGCAGGAAGCAGCGGTGATGGCGCTCCTTGCGACCATGAGCCAAAGTCGCCAGCGGCCCAGGAGTAGCAGCGGCTGTCACGTGCCGTCGGTGCCAGGACGTCGGGATGAAAAAAGAGGTCCGTCGTGCTTCTGAGGGGAATGAGAAGGGCCAACAACAACCAAGCACCACAGAAACTGCGGAGGCACCCGAAACGCCCTTTCCCCTCACCGAGAGCACGAATTATTCAAAAGAAATAGCTTACAAAATATGCCCCAAACGCAGCCAGAATTTTTTGAAATATCGTTCCCGATCTTTCGGGAATACAAAGACAAAGGTGAAATAGCGTGTTGGTGAAAATGCGGGAGTCAAAGAACGAATAAAAACACTTAAGGACAAGGACAGACAGCACAGTTCTTTCAACTAGCAACACACATTTACTGGTGTCTCCTTCAATAGTGCTATCTCCTTCCTAACGTTTGAGACTAAAGAGGAAGATGCGGAAATTAATATTTATATACACCCGGAAAAAAAAGCACACCCAATACACTGGAAGATAAAGAATTCAGAAAGAAAGAAAAAAGAAAAACACTATTGACAAATTGAGATAGAGCGCAATACCTATACAAGCAATACCTATCTGTGTTTTTCACGGCAAAACCCTATAAAGAAGGAGTTTCCTTAAGAAGCATTATTTCAGAAAAGGGACGTTGGCAGAAGCCTCTTGGTCCTTTTCTGCAAAAGCATCTGTCATCGATCAGTCTCAACCAACCTTTCAGAGTTGCCAACTCCACGGAACTTGTATCTCGACTTCATGACCTCCATTCTACTCCCGAGGCCTTTGTCATGTTTTCGTTAGACATTGAGGAACTATATTACCGATTAGATCCCGCATTTCTTATGGATTCTGCATCAAGTGCCATCCACGAACATGGCCCATGCGACTTTCAGAACTCATCTGGGGTATCTGAACGGGGTTTCCTAGACCTTTTCGCCCTATATCTACAATCAACACTCGTCGAACATGAAAAGGAAATTCTCAGGCAAAAGAAAGGTGTCTGCATAGGCTCCTGCCTTGCCCCAGTCCTCAGCTAAATATTTCTAACGTATGTGGATAGGGAGATTGAAGCGCGCGTTGAAGAGTTGACACTTGTCTTCCATGTTTTTCGTTACGTGGATGATTATTTAGTTATTCACCCGATCTCAGTTTCTTCTGATACTGTAGTTCAAGCCTTTACTTCTTCGTCCTCAGGACTGAATTTCACAAGGGAAGACAGCTCAGGCGATGGTCTCCAGTATCTCGATCTTCGTCTGCATCTTCTTCCGACCGGCATTTGTTGGGCCTTCCAACAACGATCTCGGAAACCTATTCTTCCATTCTGCAGTTCCCATTCAAAACTGGTAAAACATGGAATCATTCGGTCTCTCCTCTCATCTTCTCGCACCAAATCCTGTTCTCACTTTGCAAGCTTCAGCATTGCAAAACAACAAGAACGTCTCCTCAGAGCTGGTTATCCGCAAGGTCTACTGAGCACCATTCTTGTTCAGTTAATTCTAGCCACCCAAAGGCCCCGCGCTCCACGTAGTAAGCCTTCACGTGTTATCTGCATTCCCTATGTGCACAACTCGGCGCACAGACTGAAGGCAATTGCAGCGCGCTTCAACGTTTCAGTTGTCTTCTCGTGCAAATTGTGCCTGAAAAAACTGTGCAGGCGCGTGAACAATAACGAATCCTTCAAAAGATGTTCCATCAAACACGCTCATCAGACCGTTCCCTGTGAAGAGGGGGTGGTATACTCCATCCCTCTCTCATGTGGCGACCGATACATTGGACAGACAGGTTGTTGCCTTAACACGCGCCTACGAGAGCACGTCCTCGAGGTCTCTCGTGCTTCGGACGACACTTTCACCCAATAGTGGTTCATCAACGCCTCTGTACGAACTGTGAAGCCCGGTTCCAGGGCACCTGCACGATTGGGAGACATAAGAACAAGCTCGGGAGAGAGATCATTGAGGCATACAAGATAGTAGGTTTTACCTCGCGATTGCGCTTTTCCCAGGTTCGCCTCAACTAGCTCACGCGTTTTGTGGAGACGGTTTAGTAAGGAAAGCACATACTCTACCACTGTTGGGTTCTCGGCTTCACCCTCCCAGCCCTCGCGCAGCAACCGCAAAGGTGAACGCAAATTGCGTCCATAGACCAGTTCCGCTGGCGTGAAACCAGTTGACTCGTGAGCAACGGTTCGCAACGCGAAAAGCATAGCGGGCAATGCCAAGTCCCACTCTTTTTTCTGTTCGTGACAAAGGGCCCTGAGAATGCGCTTCATTACCGAGTGCGCTGTCTCTACGCTGTTACTTGGCGGGTGGCTTACAGAACTGTGAACAATCTTAATGCCACACCTCTCGAAAAAGCTGGTTGTTAGAGCGCTGGTAAAAACGCTACCGAGATCACATTGAATTTCACTAGGAAACCTGATCCGAGAAAAGACCGAGAGCAAGTTATCTACTACTTTGACCGATGTCTGCTCTTTCATTGGAACGGCTTCTGGGAACTTGCTGGCTGACATAATATCGTTAGAAGGTACCTAAAACCCGTCTTAGGTGTAGGTAGGGGTCCTACGACGTCTATCACTAGCGTTTTGAAAGGTTCCGTGATTGTGGGCACTAGTGTGAGAGGCGCCTTTCGGTGCTCGTTTGGTCGTCCTGTTCTTTGGCAGGTGTCGCAAGAACGGACGAATTGCTCAGCCTCCTTAAAGCAGCCCGGCCAATAATATTCAGCCAATAGCCTGCACTTGGTCTTTGTGATTCCTAGGTGTCCCGACCACCCTTCTCCATGAGCAAGCTCGAGTAATGCAATTCTATACTTAGATAGAACGACAATCTGATCTACCTCGTTCCCCGATTTGTCCTTGAAACTACGGTAAAGAATGCCGTTGCTCATAAAGAAGGAGATGTTCGGCTTGTTTTCTTTTCCCACGCTATCACGACACTTTGAAAGACTCGGGTCGGATGACTGCTCGGCGATAAGCGTGAGCTTATCTACATCGGCTAGCGCACGAAAATTGCTGCTCTCCGGCGAAACCAGCGTGGTCATGTCAGCTCCTTCGTTCGGCTCTTCATCGGGCCCCCTGCTGGTTTTACCAGTCGTCGCGCTCGCTTCCGTCTGAAGTGTTTCCGGCACTGCGCTAGTTGTCATTGAGCGCGTGACGACTAGAACAGGATTCATGTCAGGCGGTATACCCGACTCGCTCAATTGCCTTGCAGTTCTGTTTGACAGTATGTACGGACAGTTTGGAAGCACTCCGTCAGAAACAGCTGCTTCCGTTTCCACCATTCCGAAAGGTCCGTTTAGTTTTACCTTAGCTACGGGCAGACTAACTGCCCGATTTTCCAAGGCCTGACGGATCCACACACAGTCGCCTGTAAAATGTTCTTCCTCCACTAGCGAAGAGTGTACCAGATCATACGTGGCGCTGGTATCTCGTAAACCTTTGCAGAATTTACCATTTACTTTCATGTCATACAGATACGGCCTGAGTAGGTCCTCCGCTTCTCCGAGACACAAGTTAACGGGAGCAACTTTAGGGACGCGTCAACCAGAAGCGACATGACCAGGCTGTTTACACCTGTAGCACACTATTGGTTTACGCTCCTCGAACGCCTTCATTTTAAGTTTCTTTTCGTCTGAATCAGACACTCCCTTTGTCGGTACTTCACTCTCTTTGCACATTTCGGCGCATTTCTTCAGGAACGTGCGAGGTCCGCATCGTTCGTGGAAACGGTTTGAGCTACGGTTTTCTCCAACTTTCTTCCCGTGCCTAGAGCAGTACTCATCCGCGTAATCTGCAGCTTTTTGCACCGTTTCTACTTCCGGTCTATCATGAATCCACTCCTTCAGACCTGTCGGAATACAGGAGAGAAACTGCTCTAGTGCTATCTGCTCCAGCACCTTTTCACGATCCTCGTAAGAGTTGACACCACGGAGCCAACTTTCCAGAAAGCCTTTAAGCTTATAAGCGAACTCCGCGTAACTTTCGTCCGGTCCTTTCCTTGTCTCTCAAAATTTCTGTCGAAAAGCTTCAGGCGACAACCTGAACTTCCTAAGCAGGCAAGACTTTACGGACGCGTAGTCATCGGCTGCTGTAGGATCTAGTCGGGCCAAAACGTCGGCCACCTCCGCTGGCAGTAAACTCAAGAGCCTTTGAGGCCAGCTCGACTCTACAAGACCCATCTTAGCGGAAACCCGTTCGAAATTTACTAAATAGAGACCCATGTCTCCGCCGACGCGAAAAGGTTGCAAAAGGGCTCGCATGTCAAACTTTTTCGAGCTGTTATCCACCGCAATGGCCTCACCAGCGTCAAAGTTACGTTGAAGCATTTCTAGCTCAAGTTTTTCTCGAGCAACGCGAAGCCCCTCTTGAGCCGCGTGAAGTTCCTCTTGAGCGGCACGTTGGGCGGCGCGAAGTTCCGCTTCCCTTCGTCTCTTCTGCACCTCGCTCCAACACTCGGAAATTTCGTCGGCGCCCGCGCCACAATCTTCAATGGCCTTGATAATCTCGGGCTTTCTCATGGCCTTGTCCACTTTAACACCCAGCTCTTCCGCTAGGAGCATTAAATCGGGCTTCATAATCGCCACGAGATTTATCGGATCCATGTTCAGAAATTTCCAAAAACGTTTGGCTACTTTTGCCCAGCGCCCGTATCAACCGTTTGGCAACACCACAGAACTAACTGCCTTAAACACTTAAGCTGCTCGGTGAACGGAAAGGAAGCCTCAGGCACTCACCGACAGCACCCATGGAACCCGGCGTCGTCGATCCATCCCACCGCTGCCACCAGCTGTTACGTTTCTCCGGGAGAATCGACGAATCCGGAGACCGACGTTTATTTGGCAGCGTTTATTGTTCGGCAGCCGGAACCAAAAGAAGCGCAAAGCTTGCCGGCGATGCCGCTTATATCGGCATCAAGCACCAGAGGTACGTCCCCCTGACTCAGCAGTTGTGCTGCGGCCGCGACTGCGATAAGCGATAACATGGCATCAAAACAAGCCACAGAAAGTGGCTGGCAGAAATTGAGATCCTTATATAGCCTACATATTGAAGGCAATCATTTGGCCGGTGACCAGCCCTGCACTTATTAAAGTTTCTAGTATTCGATATTCTCCTCGGGAGTCTGTCAAAGGGGAAACAGTGTTTTGAAGTTCGTGGACGATATCTCTTACTACAAGCATTAATACAACTAATGATAATCCGGCGCAGGAACTGAAACAATATCCATAAAAACGGCTTCTAGAAACAATTTAATTGCTTCTCTGCGTAGCACCACCCAGGATGAAGCGAGTGAAGCTAGTTTTTTCACTTGAAAATAGTTATTTTGCTTTTCTTTACTAGTTGACTATTTAATATGGTCATTAACGTCACAATATTAAAGCCACTGCTCACATCACATACAATGGTGAGTTTACGATTTCAGTGAACAAACATTTGGTAACACAATTACACGCCATACTTATTTCCTAACAGCACTCAATTGCTGAATCTTTCCAGTATCAGCAAGTGTTGTAAATGTGGTTCCCGAATCCCGTTTGTGATTGGTGGGCAAGAAACTCGTCAGGTCTGTTCAGAAAAGGAAACAATAACATAAACTGGGCTGATTTATCAGTGCGATGCTGCACAAGTTAATTGACAAACTAATCAAATGTTGTGTTTAGGCGCTTCTAGTGTACTCCAAACCTACTTGAAGTGAACTTCTGATAGGCGAGCTTTTCAATACGTTGGTATTTTGTCAGACTACCAAAGTATTGCACGAAAAAGATACTTAGAGCATAACACAACAGTATTTACAATTTCCAGGTATTTTAAGAGTATTCTGCACATATTTTTCATCGCTGCATTTTTATTAGGGTTGGAGTATATTTTGCACGAAATAAATACATATTTTAGAAAATCTATGTGAAAGGAATTTTGGGCCTACTAATTTAGTATTTACATATCACAGAACCCATAAAGGGAACTTCAAATGTAGTATAAATAAAGGTATTTTTAAAAGGTTTTCAGAAATATATTTTAGTACTAAGTAAAAAAGAAGTGTATATTTTCGGTATATTTATTGTGTACTTACCATTATGAACTAAACTTCAAATACACTCAGATTAGAATGTGGTATATTTCAAACGTCTTAGTTTTCGCTAAGGGATAGGTTACTGTTTATTAAAGATTTTGTAGGTGCCGGCAAGGGGGTGGGAGGGAGAGGGTTCTTTTATCACAATCACAAATAAATAACTTGCTTACCCTTACATTCTACTCTGAGATGTATTCCTTCGAACGTTTAGAAACATTGTTATCAACAGACGTTCATACGAGAACAGTAATTTAATTATAATATTAATTCATTCTAGACACTCAATGCGGAAAGATGTGCACTAATTCCGCAGGGTATATAAACCTTTCGGGCAGCCAATGGTGTTAGAGATGAGGGTTTCTGTTGTGCGTTGTTAACTATGTGACCGTTGTCATCAAATAGTTTTCTATGTGGCCATCGTTGCTGAGTACATTGTGTATGTAATGTGTATGTGCGATGTATCTTCCGCTGCAAATGAGTGGGAAGCGTGAAAGTGCATAACACAACTAAAATGATATCATTGTTTCTTAAAATATTTAATTGGGCTATAAAAGCGCCACCCTGAGTAGTTTACTCTAAGCCCTGGATTATATTTGTATTCCCGTGCAGTTATCATTTACTTGAGGGCGCTATCTTGTCAAGGACGGTGCAATTGCATTAGTCATTTTCCTTTCGACCGAGGTTCTTCAGTGCAACAGCCGGTAGTGAACTTTGGCGAGTTGTCGAGGATCCTTCTCCGCACCGTATCGATTTGGTGGGATTACGTATCGATCCTAGAGCTCTACGTCGGTTGTATAAGATTTGCGACGAAGGAATTACGACATGAGAATGACAAGCGCGAGTAAGTGACATGATATTGACTGAACATTGTGGCTCGGTGCGTTTCGGAAAATTTGTATTTTTATTCACGATGCGCAATTGGATTTGGGGCACGTATTCACTCACCTGTAGGGGCAGCCGGATTCAACAATAAATATACGGCGTGAAAACCTCAAGCACTTTGGCTATTTGGTGCTCATTCTGCCCTGGAACCGTTGGCTCGATTAGAGTGCGGTTGGTTGTAACAAGGCGGCCATCGCGGTGCTTTTCTGTCGAGTGTTGCCTAGCAAGCAGCGGCAGACCACGAGTGACGGAAGACATGTGCCTGTCTGGTAACTCTCGAAACTCTTGGCGTTGTGGCAGAACTGGTGGAACGTCAATGGCGTGCCGGAAGGACCTCCAATAGACGCACGCTTGGGAGCAGCCATTTTGAAATGTGTCTCGGAATAGAAAGTGGAGGAACTTTACTTTCATGTTGAAGGCGGCAAGGTTACTCCGTTTCTGCAAGAAGGTACGTGTCAGCCTTGTTGCTTTATTTAAGAAAGAATATGTTGACCGTTTCCTCGACTGGACGCCGCATTCGCTGGCGTCGTCAGAGCCTTTGCGCCACGGAATATTCGTTGGATGAACAACCTGTGGGCCTCCCGACAAATGTTATCAGCAGGGAAGAGCTTCTTACGGGCCAGCGGGACAATCCGTGTATGTAAATTTGCGCGTTTCTTTGTCACTATGTTGTGGGACTTTCAGGGAGAGTTGGGCGGGGTCCGTCTGTCATTAACGGCACCAAGTAGCTCGTGATTCTACCAATGGGCTCCGGGAGCCGCAAGCCACGCATCTGCCGGCGTCCGGAAGCACTTCTTATACTGTGGGTGCGCGCGCTGAACGATACTTCTATTCTGTTTAGCACGAAGGTTTTGTTCGGCATAGATTTGTTTTGTTGACACCTCCAAGTTTCGTTTTTTTTTTCTGAGATTAACGCCATTGTATTAGAAGAGGTGCACAATGCACAACCACCGGTGCGGCTTTTTATTTGCCTTGTTCCATACGCTTCGCTATGGGATAAGTGCAACTACAACTCTGCGGAGTAAGTTCTTTTCACCGTTCATGTGTCGGCATCTGCTGCGGTCACCGCTGGCAGCGGTGGTTAGACTACTCATTTCCCGGTGATTTCAGTTTGCGTACGCTTGGTGTCCTCTAATGCTGTTAGTAGCACTCATATTGTCCTCGCGTGGTCTGCAATCCAAATAAAGCGTCCCGCCCTGCGGTTGGCGGCACAATGCACGCAGGCAGCCGCTCCCAGATACTATAAAAAAAGAAACAGCCAAAACCTTCTCTCATGAACTATTGCTTCCCCTAAGTGCCAGTGTGTTAACCGAAAATGATGAGCTGTCCCTCGACCTCGCCCCACCGTGACCTCGCCTAATGGGGGTCGGGAGAGGGCGAAGAGATGCCTTTGTAGTGCTGCGTGGGCTCGTTCCGCCATTAAGGAAGACGTTCATGCCCTCCTGTTCCCTATCATCCTCAACTACATGCGACGGCGGGGGGCACTTCGAGCGGCTGGACGGGGCCTGCAGAATGTGACTCATCGCTGACCTTGCCAGATGTTTGCGCACCCGACGGCGGCCACCAGCAGCGGATGGCGTTGGCTGACATACGGCCGAGTCCAAGATGACCGCTCCCATTCTTCTATTGCTGAACCTCACCGCGGCATCCAGCTGCACAAGGCTCCTTAATTTGGGGCCGGTCATGGACGTCACCTAATACCGGCTCCGAGGTGTGCCTTTAACTTTGGTGGCAGGCAGTCCCCAAGCCCACGGTCTCCTACACCCTGGAGTGGGGTAACCAGGCAGGCTCTCCGCGCGTCACCGTGTCCGCTTCATCGGAGATCGGCCCACAACGAATCGGCGATGTGCAGCGTGATCCCAGCAACACCATCAAACATCTACGTTCACATATGTTTGGCACTCGGTAATGTAGAAAAACTTTTTGTCTCACACCCTGATCGTCCGACATCAAGTAACTTATCTCGGCATCGCTCGACGGCATCCGGAGTGCATGGCGATCCAGCGCGTTGTAGACACTTGTACGTGGTACATTTACGGCAAAAGTTCCGGGTGCTGCCCTGGCCCCCGACTCCAAAGGCGTGTATTTGTGAGCATGAGTAGCCCGCGTGCTGTCAGCGAGCAGGCCTGGTATTTTGGGGGTTTAAGAGGGCGCGGTACCTCTATTTATTCGTCCGTTTCAGCCACCAGATGGCGCGCGGCTCGTGACGTGGTTTGTTGCGGCAGTTGCGGTGAGCGGACGTGTTTCCTGGTTCTCCTCGAGCATCCGAAGCTAAGTGACAGTTTTTCTTCTTTTCTCTCTCTTTTTTGAGAGTTGATTGGAAGTGACTATGCGGTAGCAGTACTAGGTTTGAACAGCAGCAGTTGAAGTTAGTTTCGCTAAGTAGGCTGTGTTTGAATTTTAGGCGGAAAGGGACGGTTTGTTCCCGGTCTAGACATGGGTCTAGGTTTGGGTCGGCATGACAAGGGTGGGGACGGGTTGGTGCAGTGCGAGGGGCATGGGAGGTGGTGTTACCTTGAGGAGACGGGTTTCGGGAGTCTGGAGGAGGCGGCGGGGATGAGTTTCAAGTGTCGGCTTTGTGTGAAGCTTCAGGAGGTAACTGGGGAATGGGAGGGTAGAGTTCGGGAGATTAAGGCCCAGCTTAAAGGGGCACTGACACCCCAAAGGTCGTATTTATTTTTATTGTCTAAAACGATGCAAGTTGCAGTCATAGACACGCAAAAAAAAAAAACCCATCGCGAAAAAAAATTTTCCCGCGCGCGCGCGCGCGCCTTTTTATTTTTGGCGTTTGATTTTCGCGCCTCTCGCCTCCTCGCTTCTTTTGATCGGTGACGTCAAAAATCAGGAAATTTAGAAGCTTTGTAGGCGACATCTCTATTACATTTAATAACGGCAATCGTAAAACATGTTTTTTAACGCAATTGCGAACGCACTACGGCCCTTCTTTTTGAAATACCAAAAATCGGGAGTTCGTTGTGGTGCCGTCTCCTGGATTTGTATCCTCCAACGGAAAACAGGCGACACCGCTCAAAACCGGTCCGCCGCAACGCCGCCGCGGCCGTCGCTCACTCCTTTCCTCCTCGCTTTGGGTCGCCATGGCAACAGCAGGGAGTGGTGAAAGGAAGTCGACTCTCAGGTCTCCGCGATTTTTGACGTCAAGGCACCGGCGCCGATCGCGCGGGAACTTCGAATTCGGCATTTGGAAATTGTTTTTTTACTTCTCAAATACTGAATTCCCAAATTTCAAAATTTGAGGGTAATGTCCCGGCATCGTTATCAATCGTTTCGGATAATAAAAAAAAAATATGATTTTGATGTGTCAGTGCCCCTTTAAGGCAGAAGGAGAGAAGCGGGTGGGTTTCGAGGCCCAGGTTGAGGAGCTGACTAGGCAGCTTAATCATGAGAGTGAGCAGCGGTCGGCCTCGAGAAGCAGGTGGAAGAGCTGGGGGAAGAATGGAAGGCGGGTTTAGAGGAGCGTAAGAGGGAGTGTGACAGTAGGGTAGAGCGCCTGGGACGGGTAATTCGAGCGCGTGAGAGTAGCGAGGAAAGAAAGGAGGAAGTGTCAGTTCTAGCGGGACGAACCACCAGTCCGCAGGCTGGGGTCCCTGGTGGTCGGGAGTCCGGCCTGTTGGCTGGCGGGCTCGACGACTTAGGAGAGCTGATTGACCCTCAGCTCGATGGCGCCTTCGAGCAGCAGGCGTCGGGCAGTCAGGTGACATGAGATAAGTCGCAGGACAAGGGCGCGCAGGTACCAGGGGTATCTAGGGTACTGGTAATAGGGAGCTCTAACGTAGCACGGGTCAGGAGGGGTGTACATAACAGGGTGAAGGGAGACCAGAGGGTAACCGTAGAGGTCCAGCCAGGGAGGTGTATGGTGGATGCTATGACCGCAGCACGTGAGGGGGTGTGGGACAACCGGGAGGGAAGGAACCTAGTAATAGTTCATGCGGGGCTTTATGATGTGCTCAAGGGTAGGAGCCAGAACCTCGGAAAGCAGCTAAACGTGGGAATACTTAAGCTGAGGGACGTGTCTGAGAATGTGCTTGTGGTTGTGTGCACCATTCCAGAAGTTCGGGGGCAGTCCGGGTTAACGGTGAGGAGGGTTGTCGAAGCCAACAGAGTAATTAAGGGTATGAGTCGATAGCTTCGGTGCGACGTAATGGAAGTAAACAGAGAAGTGCACGAGGCTGGCTCCCCCCCTTTTGCAGATGGCATTCACTACAGTGAGGCCACGGGTTACAGAGTGGGGGACAGGATGGGCCGCACGGTGACTGCTTTTTTCGGGGGACCGAGGTCCCTGGGGGCACTGAAGTAACTGAAAACGCAACAAAGTCAGGAGAGGCACCCAAGGTTAAAAAGAGAAGAAAACGTAAGAACAGGTATAAACGAACAGCACAATCAGACGTTGGATATATTAACATGCAGGGTGGCAGAAATAGGTTAAAATGGGAATAGGTAGAGGAGCAACTAAGAAAGGAGGATTTAATGGTGTATGGATTTGTGAAAAGACATCTCAGAGACATGGAGCAGCCACCTTGCAACCCTGACTATGTGTGGGAAGAATACAACCGAATGAAGGGAGCGAGGAAGGGAGGTGGAATCGGAGCATTTATTAAGAAGAATATGAACTTTCACAGGATCAGAAAGGAGTGCGCCGAACATTTGTGGCTGAAAGGAAAAGTCGCTGGAGAATCAACAGTCCTTGGAGTTGTTTACTTATGGACACGGAGAGGTGCTAAAGAGGAAAACAGAAAAATGATTGATTGCATATCAAGAGACATTAGTGAACTAGGGGAAGGCTCCGAAATAATTATTATGGGAGACATAAATGGCCCATATTGAGGGTCTGATTGGGTATATGGACTCAACTGGAAGCATATTACTAGAACTGGTGGAAAAACATGACTTAGTTTTATGTAATACCAGTCAGAAGTGTGACGGGCACATAACTTGGGAAACTGGCAATCTACATTCAACAATAGATTACGTACTCATGTCACACAAAATATATAAGTTACAAGCAATGAAAATAGATTAAGAAGGTTCCAAAGGTCTTGGTAGTGATCACAAACGTATTAAGCTGAATTTTGCCAGAGAAGTAAATGCTGAAACTAGACAACATAATTCAAAGCAAACTTTCTGCAGCGACAAAGAGTTGGAAATAGTTGTTGAAAGAATAGAGGCAGCAGTTTCAGGGCAACGGTGAACAGAGCTACGAGAGCCCAACACGGCTTTTGGCTCTGGAACTAGACAAAGGTCAGAGTAAACGAAAGGGGAAGCAAGGACATAGACCAAAAAGCTGGTGGGACAAAAAAGTGAAGCAAGCGATACAAAAACGTCAGGAAGCCTCTAGGAACACAGGTACTCCAAGCGTAGTGGGGAGTCCGAAACGGAAGTAAAAAGAAAATGGGACAATTTTATAACATGTCGCCGAGAGGCATCCAGCTTGATCAATGCGAAAATTCAGAGAAAGGGTGAGGAATGGACGAGTAATGTAAGTAAGATAGAAACGCTGCCAAGAAGTTTTGGGAGCACTTGAACTCACTCGGTGAAACGGCGCAAGCTAGACAGAGGTTCATACTCTCGCATCAGGGAGATCAATTAAAGGGAGATGATGCGATACAATATATAGGAGCAGTGATGGAGGAGAAATTTCGGGAACGGGTACATGTGTAAAATAGGATAACCGAAGGAAGTAGCAGGCCAGCTTGTGACATCGCGGATCTCGGACAAAGAGAATGGGAAAAGGCGGAACGAAGAGTTCCCAGTGGCACGTCGACAGGCACGGATGGTATCCCAATCAAGCTGGTGAAGAATTCGGGTCCTAAATCTGAGGCAAAACTAAGGGAAGTAGTGAGGACTATGATAACAAAAGGAAATATCCCAGGTGAATGGAGGCTTAATAGGATGAGTGTGATATGTAAGGGAAAGGGAGATAAGTTTGATATTAGGAATTATCGTCCCATAACCGTGACACCTGTTATTTACAGGTTGGTAATGCAGATTATAAAAAAACAGACTGGAGGAATGGGTAAATTGGAGGGCATACTGGCCGAGCTAGAGAGCGGGTTTCGGAGACAGCTCTGGCTGGCTTTTCTGGATATCAAGGGTGCCTATGACAATGTGAACCAAAGGAACCTGTGGGACATAGTGGAGAGCTTAAACCTAGATGAAGGACTAACAGCACTATTAAGGAACATTTACAAAGATAATAAGGTGATTATACCATGGGAAGGAAAGGCGACAGGGAAAATAGAGATAAGACGAGGCTTTAGGCAGGGGTGCCCGTGATCGCCTTTACTGTTTATGTTGTATCTGAGAGGGTTGAAGGATAGACTAGCGAAAGCGTGGGCTTGGATTCGGCCTTTCGTACAGTAAGCTAGGCCAAAAAATTTAGCAATCTTTACCGGGATTAATGTATGCGGATGATATCGTACTAACGGCTAACAACAGGACAGAGTTGCAGGAATTAATGAGCATTTGCGGTAGGGAAGAAGAGGAATTAGGTTTAGAATTCAGTAGTGAAAAATCAGCAGTCATGATTTTTAGCGATGATGAAGTTGAGAGGCTGAAAATACAGAATATTACAGTTGAGAGAGCTAGTAAATACAAGTGTCTAGTAGTATGGATCTGTGATGGTGCAGAATATCTCAGTGAGCATGAAAATTATACAATAGGTAAGGGCAACAAAAATGCAGCTGTAATAAAAAATAGAGCACTTTGGAATTAAAACAGGTATGAGGCGGTGAGAGAGATTTGGAAAGTGGGTCATGGTGCCTATTGAATTTTGGAAACGCAGTGCTATGCATGAAATCCGAAGTGCATGCAAGACTAGAAATAAAACAACACTTAGTAGGAAGGCAGGCTTTGGGGGCACATTGCAAAACGCCAAACCAGGGAGCACAAGAAGACATGGGATGGGCGTCATTTGAGAGCAGGCAAGCGGCGAGCAAGATAGAATTTGAGGATCGGTTGAGGCAAATGAATGGGAAGCAATAGGCACGAAAGGCTTTCAGCTATTTATACATGAGGAGTATAGACACAAAGGGGAGACAGCGCACTAGAAAATTGAGAGGAAAGTTTTTAGGCTATAGGAAAGATACGGAAGAGCAAGTCTCAGTTAAGAAGAAAGTTATGGCCACAGAAAGAGATCGGTGGCTAGAGGGAATGCAGACAAAGACGGCTGTGGAAAGCTACCCTACTGAAAATAAGCATTTGAAATTCAAACGGGTCGACCCGTTTCAATCATACGAGTGCAAACTTTTCGACCCGTTTGGGTCAAACGTGATTATGGGATACGGGTAGCCGTTTGAAACGGTACCCGCTCGAAACGGTACCCGTTTGATACGGGTGCCCGTTCGACCTTGGACGTGACCACACGTTTGAACGTGCCATTCGAATCAGGAAATTATGCGCTAGCCCTAAATGGGGATCGTCTGGTAGATTGGTCATCTTAAATTTATTTAAGACGTTCCGAAACTCATAAACCTAGTTATAACATGGAGGAAACAAGTAGAACAAATGTGCCCACGTAGGTGCTTGCAAATGGACAGGAAAACAGACACAAAAGATTGTTTTCAATTCTCCTCAAAGTTTATTACGTCTTTTGTAGACACGTACGTACAAATGTGCAAGCGATCTGTGAAATGTGAGTGGCACTCTAAGCTTTTATACAACTGAGAAGATAGCAAAGCAAACAAGAACCGAGATAATTCTAGGCTATGAAGATAGACTTTCGGGAAATTATTCGGCCGGCTGCCGCGAGAATAGTGGCTGCATAATTATATAGGTAATCTGGAAGAGTGCGAGTAGATGAACGGTCAATCGTTGCCAAGAAGTAGGTTGCAGTGCACTTACCATAAAAATAGCGGACTTGAAAGATGTAATCCGTGATATTTGTTGACACGGTCAAAGCAGGACAACCACACAAACACAAACGAGAGGGAACGGCTCCTTGGAAGTTTCAACAAGATGTGGCGCACAAGCTGTCATTTGCCGCACCCAACCAAACCGCAAGAATTCCTGACTCCTTTGAAGAATCGCTTGTTGCCGATATAGGCGTAGGACTTTTCGAACACTGATAGCTTCGGTGCACATCCAATACGTGGTCGAGAGACATCCTAATAAGACCGCAGGGTTAGACGACAGATCGAAGCAGGTGGACGAGCGAAGTTCGAACTGGAACTGACAACAAGCAGACAAAGAAAAAAGCGGCTGCCAGGCGCACCTTTCCGGAACTCGATGCTTATCAGCGTGTAGCTCGCGCGTTGCTGCGGGTCACGTGACAGGGGTGACAAGAGAGGAGGGAGGGGGCGAGGTCAAGGCGCCGGGACCACCAGGACAGCCCCTCTCCCTCTCCCCAGGCATTCCAGTGAGATGTGTTTTTGTGGCCTCAAAAAAACAGAAGCCCGCGCGCGCGCGCACGCATTTTTGCACGCTTGAACCTTGGAAATGGCGGCGGGGCGGCCAGAAGCTTGGCTAGCGCCCGAGCGAAGAAAGTACTCATCGCGAGCTCGTAGTTTGACTGCTGCAACGGCGGGCCTGCTCCCGCAATGCTCGATGTTCTTGCAGCCGCGTCTACGCGTGCTACCTTCGCTGCGTCTTGAATTAAAGTGAAACAGACGTACATTCTTTCACGCGGTCGAGTCTTCTGCGAGAGAGATTCGAGCTGAAGAAGTAAATTGAGGCAACAAAGATGGACAAAGTTTTAAAGTTCTGTCAAAAATATCGGCTCAGCAACGTCGCGCGTTTACGTAAAACAACAACAAAGAAAAAGGTGTTAGTTTTAGTTGCAGTATAAGCGAACATCAGCGCAATTGAAATATAAATATAATTACTTGCATTACGCGGACGATCTGAAATCGATGAACCGGCGCACCCAGCCTTCCGGAAACATTGGCTGCCACGGCTGAAACGCTAGGCGTGCCCACGCCGCCGATCTGTACGTTCAATATTAAACGGGCTCCGGAGAGCCGTTTGATTAAATCGGTACAGTTTGCAACATGGTCACCGGTTTGAGCAAACGAGTGACAAGTTTGTCCAAACGAGTCGCCCATTTGCCCAGACGAGCGACCCATTTGCCCAGACGAGCGACCCGTTTGCCAAAAGAGTGACCTGTTTGTCCAAATAGGTGACCGCTATGGCTCATACGGGGACCCCTTTGACAAACTGGTGAGCGGTATGGTTAAACTGTTACCGGTATAGGCCCGTTTATTTTCATATAGGCGCCAAATGTTTTTTTTTTTCAGTAGGGTATAGATTATACAAAACAGTTATTGCCAAAGAAAGCATTTATGACAATTCTAGGGGCAGCTCATTGTTGTTTGAGGCGAGGACGGGTGTTCTGCGAACCAGAGCATACAGAGCGAAGTACCAGCAAATGGATACAGTGTGCACTGCTTGTGGAGACCCTACTGAAAAAAACCATTTGAAATTCAAACGGGTGGCAAACTGGTCGCCCGTTTCAATCAAACCTGTCGATCCGTTTGGATCAAACGTGATTATGGGATACGGGTACCCGTTTGGAAACGGTACCCGTTCGAAACGGTACCCGTTCGAAACGGTACCCGTTTGATACAGGTGCCCGTTTGATACGGGTGCCGTATGGTACGAGTACCCGTTCGACATGGCACGTGACCACACGTTTGAACGTGCCCTTCGAAATGGCAAATTATGCGCTAGCCCTAAATGGGTATCGTCTGGGAGGTTGGTTATCTTAAACATATTTAAGACGTCCCGAAACACATAAACGTATTTATAACATGGAGAAAACACGTAGAACAAATGCACTCGCGTAGGTGCTTGTAAGTGGACAGGAAAACCGACACAAAAGATTGTTTTCAATTCTCCTCGAAGTTTATTACTTCTTCTGTAGACAAGTACAAACGTGCAAGCGATCTGTGAACACTCTACAGGTAGACGTTCGGGGAAATTATTCTCCTGGCTGCCGCGCGAATAGGCGCTGCATAATTTTTTAGATAATTTAGAAGAGTACGCGTAGAAGAACGGTCAATCGTTGCCAACACGTAGGTTGCAGTGCACTTACCATAACAATTGCGGACTTGAAAGAGGTAATCCGTGATATTTGTCGACACGGTCAAAGCAGGACAACCACACAAACACAAACGAGAGGGAACGGCTCCTTGGAAGTTTCAACACGATGCGGCGCACAAGCTGTCATTTGCCGAACCCAACCAAACCGCGAGAATTCGCGACTTCTTTGAAGAATCGCTGGTTGCCGACATACACGTGGGTCTTTTCGAACACTGATAGCTTTGATGCACATCCAATACGTTGTCGAGAGACATCCCAATAAGACCGCAGGGTTAGGCGACAGATTGAAGCAGGTAGGACGAGCGAACTTCGAGCAGCAACTGACAACAAGCAGACAAAGAAAAAAGCGGCTGCAAGGCGCGCCCTTCCGGATCTCGATGCTTATCAGCGTGTAGCTCGCGCGCTGCTGTGGGTCACGTGACAGGGGTGACAAGAGAGGAGGGAGGGGGCGAGGTCAAGGCGCTGGAACCACCGGGACAGCCCCTCTCCCTCTCCCCAGGCATTCCAGGGAGATGCGTTTTTGTAGTCGCGAAGAACAAACGCGCGCGCGCGCGCGCTCGAACTTTGGAAATGGCGGCGGGGCTGCCAGTAGCTCGGCTTGCGCCCGAGCGAAGAAAGAACTCAGCGCAAGCTCGTAGTTTGAATGCTGCAATGGCGGGCGTGCTCTCGCAATGCTCGATGTTCTTGCAGCCGCGTGTACGCGTGCTACCTTCGCTGCGTCTTGAATTAAAGTGAAACGGAGTCCAGACGTACATTCTTTCACGCGGTCGCGTCTTCTGCGAGAGAGATTCGAGCTGAATAAGTAAATTAAGGCAACAAAGATGGACACAGTATTAAAGGTCTGTCAAAAATATCGGCTCACCAACGTCGCGCGTTTACGTAAAACAAAAAAAAAGGTGTTAGTTTTAGTTGCAGTATAATCGAAAATCAGCGCAATTGAAATATAAATATAATTACTTGCATTACGCGGACGATCTGAAATCGATGAACCGGCGCTCCCAGCCTTCCGGAAAACATTGGCTGCCACGGCTGAAACGCTAGGCGTGCCCACGCCGCCGATCTGTACGTTAAATATCAAACGGGCTCCGGAGAGCCGTTTGATTAAACCGGTGCAGTTTGCAACATGGTCGCCGGTTTGAGCAAACGTGCGACAACTTTGCCCAAACGAGTCGCCCATTTGCCCAGACGAGCGACCCGTTCGCCAAATAGGTGACCGTTATGGCTCATACGGGGGACCCCTTTGAGCCATACGGGCGACCCCTTTGACAAACTGGCGACCAGTATGGTTAAACGGTTACCGGTATGGACCCGTTTATTTTCATATGGGCGCCAAATGGTTTTTTTCAGTAGGGGAGGAGGACGAGACAGGTGAGGACTTGATACTGCACTGTAAAGGGCTTCACCCTATGCCTACCGAAGACAACATAGATTTAATAAAGTCACTGGGTTTTAGATCAGCGAAGGGAGAGTGGAATTCAAGACTGTAGATATTACCAAGCAAAGATTAAGTGAATGGTGGCAGAAAGCGAGAGAAAACTAGGTATATTCTCATTAACTCATGGCAAGGGTTTTTTTATAGCCTCACTTTCTTTGCATTGCGGAGTGAATATAGATTTCACATTTAAATATTTTAAGCTTGAATGGTAAAACAAAATGGCTAGGTGGCGTAAGCTACCGCCCGATCCAAAGGGCTCAGCCGGATTCATCCATCCATCCATCCATCCGGTTGAACGCGCAACTTCTAGATGGCGCCAGTATCGAAGTGTGAAAAGGCCTGCGTTATCCGCTGCGTGAAATAGATCCCCGAAATGTGCCGTGTTCTCCCAGCGGAGGAAGTTTCTCCCTCCCTCGCGCGTGCTTGGTATGTCTGTGGTCAGTCAGCTCAGTGTGCATAGCATCGGACGTCAGTGATAATACGCGCGGTGGCCGAGTCCGGCCTCTGCGTTGTAGGATGCAGTGGGTAACGCTCGTTTCTGTTCGGAGGTAGGAATAAAAATGTCGGTCCCCTTTTTTACGATGCCCGTTTCTATAGCTTGTTTTTTTTTAAATCTTAAGTGACCTACAGTACCGTCTCTTCGAAATCGTCTTTTGCGGCGAGCAATTGAGAGTCAGGTTAGCATTTTATTTTGGTCAGCACTACACGTTCCATGAAGACCTCGGGCGGCGATGTAATTATGTATTGTTCTCCAAAGTGTGTCCAAGGTGCGCAATGACAATTGGAAATGGTATTGAAGGCACACGACCGTCGGTTGATAAAATACGTGCGTTAGATTCACTTATTCAGTCTATTCATTTTGACAACGTTTTTATCTGTTTCGACAAATGACATGGTCGAGTCTATTGATAACCTTAGCTAGATTGGACGTACGGAGTGTCCGGGCCTTAAATAAATTTCCTTCGTTGATGTGAATGAATAACTGTTTTCTCTCTTCCGTGCTCGGTGCTATGCCAAAATCGCTTAGATGTTACGGTAGCGTAGTGTGGCGGCGTTTTGGACGCTGACTAGCTAAGCATTCGCTGTGCACGATATGTGGTCAGATGGAATGCGTCAAATTGTATTTCCGATCGATATGATAGATTTGCTTTGCTACAGTGTTCAATATATTTTCCTGATTATAGCTGGTTCGTCCCTCATCTGAGACTAAGTTCATTTTCGAAGGTGCAGACAGACCTAGCGTCGTAACAGCCGTAATGCGCAGAAACAAATTATTACCATCAAAGAAAAACAAAAGGATAGGAGGTGGCTCGTGTTATATAAGTAATGAGTGTGCAAAGAATGCCATCGTACGTTTTTTTTTTTCGTTTTTTTTTAACTCTCCGCGTCGCTGGGAAACGCTCAAGGTACCAGCAAAAACAGCGAGCTGGCATGTAATTTCCATCGAGCGGAAAACGAGTGTCACTTCCATCTCATAATGCATTTTAGTTTTGATATGGCTCAAAATGCGCGTGAAATAGTAACAGGTAAGGCAACAAAATGTAGATGTTAGATCTGGAACACCGCCATACTCAGCCGTGTTGGGGGAATCTCTCGCGAGGTATTGCGCGTCGAACTGTACGTGTGAGTTGTCCATTTCAGCGAAACCTTGATTTCGCAAAACTATTGTGCGTTAGAGATATGCATTGTGTTAATCAGCTATGACTATACCCTATCTCACTAGTTGCGCGCAGCACTTGGAAGCCACCAGCGAGAAATAAATGACAGTTGATTTTGTAGGACAATCGCGACGTGGAAACCCATAAAAAAGGGTCCCGATAAGACGAGAGCTTCCCCGTCTCTTCAAGTGCGTGGGTTACGCTCTAATCCTGCACCTGTGGTAACAGTGCAGGCTCCTAAAATCGTCTTCACTGAAGAACACAGTAGCCTTTAGAATTGACCCTTTTCAGAGATCGCTCGGCGCATGCGCCGACTCTGAGAGAGAGGAGGAAAGGAAAAGGCGACATTTTTGGTGGCTCTCTCTCGTCCGCTTAGACAGTGCTGGTTAGGCTTGACTCCTCCGCTATTCTCGCGGCTTGGCTTCATAGCCTCACCACCGCGCAGCATAAGGTTGCACAAATAGCAGAAAACATTGTTAAAATGCCTAATGTTATAAAGTTCTGGCAGCCTTTGGCTGGTGGTGCGCACAATCACCCGATGTCAAACACCCCGGTCTTTTGGCCCTGTTTTCAAAAGCCTACGACGAGAGTCCCCCGTATCAGGCGGCTGGATCATCAATGCGACGGCTGTATATTCTGCTTTTAACTAAAGTAAAGTAAATGTGAACATGATGGTAAACCTGAAATTAGGGTAGTATAAGGAAAACACAAAATGAAACAGAAAAGGAACAGGCAACGTCGCTTGAGACGTTGCCCGTTTTTTCTTGTCGTTTTGTTTTTCCTACTTCAGTCTCAGGTTTAATAATTGAAAATGAGAGTATTGGTGAATAGATACAAATACATGAAAGGATAAAATATCAAGGACGGAGACGGACACAGGACTTCTTGAAAGAACTACTCTTTCCGTCCATGTCCACGGTGTTCTATCCTTTGATGTACTCATATATCAAGTTTTCTATCATGTTAAACTTACACCAGCTCGCATGCAGTCTCACCATTTTTTGATAATAGTAAATGTGCACACGAGGTTGTGACGTAATCATGCCGTACCCCATACTCAAATAAATATAAACAGCATAAAGCTTCCCGTTCTTTAGGCGTGCGCAAAATACATTCGCGGCTTGCCACGTTAAAAAAAAACTGGCAAAACATTCAAAGCGAGCGAAACGAATTTAATCCTTACAGAGCCAGACCCTTCATGGAGTTTTTTGGCAACCAACTGTAAACTCCCTTGTTTGCTGGGCCCATTTTGTCGAAGGTTCGTAAACTTGCCGAATTTCAAGAGAGACTGTTTCTAGCATACCGTTCCTTTGGACAGTGCAGGCAAGCCTTCGCGATGTCAAGACGACCTGGATTTTGCACAGTTCGAGTTTGTTTACACATTCCCGAATATGGCGATGCCTCATGCGCTCGCGCGGTTCACAGGACGGCGAAGTGATGGACACAATAAGCTTAAATAACTTAAGCAATCAAGGAGAGCAAAATCAGCTGTTTGTAGCTGCCGCACCTCATAGACGGAGCCTACAGGCTCCGCACAAGGTAGATGGTTGGGTCGGTATCCAAACTGGTCACCATTACTTTGCTTACATAACACTCTGCGACTCTGCCTTGAAAGCCTACCCCTTTTTCAGTTGCTTGCAAGACGCGACACCGAAGTGACGATTAAGTGACTCCGAGTCACTGGTAGGAACCGATGCGGCGTCGGTGGTCTATGCATCCCTGACGGTATAAAAACAAACGAGCTCCTCTGTATCTTAGGCGATACGGCCCGTTCGGTACATGCCGAGTCGTCGTAGGGCAACTGGTAATAGGGCCATTCGTCACAGCGGAACATTCGCCATAGGATAATTCGAAACTCGGGCCACCTGTCACCCAAAATTTGTCATATAGTTCTTTCTAGTTGGGTTTCTTGGAAAATTCGGTTGACAGTGCCAAACCCGTACAAGGTCACCAAGGTTGATCGCGGGCGAAGATTCTGGAACAGGTGTTGCAGTTCCGGGTATCAGTCCGAAGGTTCGACATTCGGAACGAAACTAGAAGTAGTAGAAAACAAAGAAACCTCGCAAAGAACCTAAGCCATATATAGAAGGAAAGAAAAAAAATGAACAAAAAGAGTTTGTCTAAAAGTATCACCAGGTCGTCATTGTTTGCTTTGTTGTTGTACGCGTGTCACCCGATTCACCCAGATTCAGAAATTATGTTGCTGCTTTTCTTTTTTTGGATGGCGGATGTACAAGGGTATAAACGAAACGTCACCTTTCATGTGATCTTACTCTCGCTTTTGAAATGGAGTTCATCACAACAGAGAGGGGTGGCGCTATGCTCCTCCACGACGGACATTCCTACAGTCGTATTAAGTCTAACGAATCGACGCACTACTGGGCCTGCCGGGAAAGGGCCCTTTATAAAACTGAAGTTGTAACTGACATAGCCATAACTCGTATACTATCCTGCTCGAGCGACCACACGCACAACGGTGACCCAACCGAGCTAAAGGTCCTTACGCACGTTCGTGTTTGAACGCGTTTGAGTGCGTTGCGGAGTCCTTGCGGCCAGGCGCGGTCGCTTGCGGAGCGACGCGCGCCTTTCCGCAACGCTCGGTAGCGCGACGCAAGCGAGTAGAGACTCGCTCAACTTTCCGAAGCGCTGCGGTGCGTTCGGGTGCGTTCGACCAATCAAGAGCCGAAAACGGAGGGGGGGTGACGTGTTCGCTCGCCCCACGCGGCCGACTCAGCGAGACGTATCCGGTACGCCGGTCGCAGTGCTTGCTTTTTCGTTTTGGGGAGCGGTGGGGACTGCATTTTCCAAGGCTGCGATGGTTGAAGCTTGCCAAAACTTCGGAGAAGCGGGCGAGATTCTCCGAAGATCGAACACTTCGACGCTGTCGCTGTGCGCCACCATGTTGCCTTGGATTTCGCTTACTATTGGTGCGCCACTAGCGACGATATTGCTTTCTTATTGGCGCTTGACTGCGTGTCAACACATCTGTGCTTACAAGTTTGTCGCAAGCGGTCTTCGCAACGCAACGCGTCCGCTTGCCGCTACGGAACGCACCGCGCTAAAACGCGATAGTGCGTATGGGCCTTCAGTGTTCTCAGAGTACGTCATGAGATGAAGCTAAAAGCAGGTAAGTTGCGAAAAGTTGTTTTTATATTGCCAGTTTTCCATAACAAGAACCAATTTTTATATGTGCTTCTTGCTTGCAGTGGAAGGACAACTAGCACTACACCATATACTTTTGGATGCAGCGTCCTCCGTAACGGACGACACTGCCTCGCAGACTCCTGCTGCATCCACACTACGGCGCACGATTCGGAAACAGAGGCAGCGCGCGAATTTTGTGTACAGTGTACCATCCTGCAGGGCAGACATTCGAATGCCCGCAGAATTTAAGGCAAAGTGCTTTCCTGCGTTATGTATTTGATTTAGTAATAACTGTTCCAACTTCATGCAGGTCACAGCCAAAGGAGATTCGTTTCTCCTGCACGACAGCGGCGACGGCGACAGCGAGAGGCTTCTCATCTTTGCAACTGAGCGCAACCTGAGCTATTTGGCCCGGGCAACCACCTGGTTCGCAGACGAAACCTTCAAGGTCACCCCTAAGCAGTTCTACCAGATTTACACTGTGCATGCAGTCGTCAACGGTGTAGTAGTGCCCATGGTTTACGGCTTGCTGCCCTACAAATCCGAAACCAGCTACAGAAGGTAAGCAATAAAAGTTACAAAAACGAATTCCTCGGTGTGCCAATAATGTGATTTTGTCTACATAATTGTTTCTTTTATTTGTAATACTGACTACACAAAATTGTTATTATTTTTGTTCAAGGTTCTTCGATGTGCTGCTGAGCCGCGTTGGGACCCACTGCGTTGATGGAATCTACACTGACTTCGAGATCGCTGCCATCAACGCCGTAAAAGCAATGGCCCCTTGCGCAAGGAATCAGGGATGCTTCTTCTATTTATCCCAGTCGGTATATTCCTTTGCAAAAAAAGCGCTCTGGTCACCGCCATTTTGCGAATCGAGCGACCCCTATGAGCCAGAAATTTCTTGCACGCGCCTGAGCTGAGGAAACCCGGTCAGCGTGACTCTCCACCTGCATTTTGCGTCGGAGTTTGCCGGCTTTTCTTGGAAGTTTTTACTTTATTCCTCTGTTCAGGATGGTTACCCTTTGTATGATATCTTCCACTGTGAGAGCCAGAGAATATCAGGGCTTGTAGCCTGCTCGGCCTTCGCAGGAAGCGAACGAAGAGAGCGAACGTCATGCAGCCCGCGACGCAGGCAGTTCGACGTTCTTGGAGGATTATTTCCGTTGAGATAATCTCCAAAAAGCCTTCCCGGCTGTGTTCCGGGTCTTTGCAGAAAATAGCTGATAGGGTCGGCTCCGGGGAGTGGGGCCAGATTAGACACGTTGGTTCATTTGCTTTGAAGCTGTGCAAAAAAGCTGCTCTCTTCTACATGTTCCCCAAAACACGCCGGATTGCGTCCGATTGTCGTGAAGTGACTATCGTCGACACTGTATATTGGATATGCGGTGTTATTTGAGACCTTTCTCAAATCCTGTTCAGATAACGCGGCACTGTGGGGTACGTACAATATATGTTTTTTGATTGATGAGACTCATTGAATTTCATGTTGGGGGTAAAAAATATCCATGCAGTTCGGATATCCTGTGCGGTCAAATATTTTGACCTATAGAGATTGACACGGCTGAGTGTACGGTGCCGTAAAACGATGAACATAAAATGAATCGAACATTCCAATTGCATTTGTTCCGTCGCGTACGGACTCACCAAAACGGCTTTCATTTCTTTGTTCCCAAAAATAGAGCACTGCTTTCTTAAATACCTCTATAAATTATGTTCGCCACAGAACACAAAATAAAAAAGAAAACGCGGCAATTCAGCTGCTACCAGCGTCTGGAATTTCGCTTACGCAGGCTGCCACAGCCCACTGGCGAGAAACTCCACAGCTCAGCGCAGTCGGGCAACACTGACGTACACTCTCAAAACCAGGGACGCGCGATGTAAATCACTTCGTTCGAGACTGCTGCTGGAAAGTTCTATACAGGAAGGTGTTTTCTAGCGGTCTTCAAAGTCGATACAATGGGGATGAAGAGTTTGCTCTTAAAGTATGCAAATTTTTTTCGTTCTTTTTTTTTCTGTTCTTTATATATATATGCAAAAATGTTCCAAAAGCCGGGTGAATTCATGATTGAAAAGGTTTACTCCGACTTAACATAACAAATTAATAACAAAAGGTACAGACGTTTCGCCACCTATGCAGGTGGCATCTTCAGTATACACTGACACAAATGAGGTGAGGTCGACCAGTCTACTTATCACACACGTCCCCGTAAACGTCCGGCAGGGGGCCACGGTTGGTGTTGCACACCGATGAGTCACGGCGAATGCACCAGGACTCGACGAATTTTCTTTGTCCCCACCTTTGTTCTCGGGCCAGCGTCGTCGCATTGTCCAGGTCGAAAGTGTGTCCTGTCGTCCAGCAGTGTTCGACAAGTTCCGTTTTGGACCGCGTGGCATGGGTGGCCTTGGCAACGTCCCTTTTGTGTTCTTTCAATCTCGTTGCCCTCTTTCTGCCCGTTTCGCCGATGTAGGTCGCGTCACAATCCCCGCACTGCACTTTGTATACGACCCCCCTCTGACCGTCTGCAGAGGTGCGGTCCTTCGGTTTCGGGAACACATTCGCTAAGGTATAATGTGGTTTAAAAACAGTTTGTACGCCCAGCGGGCGCAAAGCTCTCCGAACAGCATCTGACACGCCCTGGACATAGGGAATAGATACAATAGACGTTGCCCGCACTCGTGACTCACTCCCCCTTCCCCTCTGCATTCGCCTCTGCGTATCGTTAATAAACGTCCTCGGATAATGGCGCCGCTCTAACGCACCAACCACATTTTCTACCTCTTGCAACCGTAGCTGCTTGCTAGAGCACACTGCATCACAACGTGATAAAAAGGTTCTTACAACGGACCGTTTGTGTTCGGTCGGGTGATGCGAGTCAAAGGACAAAAAATTTCCGGTGTCACACTGCTTACGGTACACCGTCGTTTCCACACTGCCATTACTGGCCCGGCGTACCAACACATCCAAAAAAGGCAACACATTATCTGTCTCTGTTTCGTACGTGAACTGAATGGCGTGGTGTACGCTGTTCAGCGCCACGTGGATGCCTAGATGCTTTCCACGTGGCGCTGAACAGCGTACACCACGCCATTCAGTTCACGTACGAAACAGAGACAGATAATGTGTTGCCTTTTTTGGATGTGTTGGTACGCCGGGCCAGTAATGGCAGTGTGGAAACGACGGTGTACCGTAAGCAGTGTGACACCGGAAATTTTTTGTCCTTTGACTCGCATCACCCGACCGAACACAAACGGTCCGTTGTAAGAACCTTTTTATCACGTTGTGATGCAGTGTGCTCTAGCAAGCAGCTACGGTTGCAAGAGGTAGAAAATGTGGTTGGTGCGTTAGAGCGGCGCCATTATCCGAGGACGTTTATTAACGATACGCAGAGGCGAATGCAGAGGGGAAGGGGGAGTGAGTCACGAGTGCGGGCAACGTCTATTGTATCTATTCCCTATGTCCAGGGCGTGTCAGATGCTGTTCGGAGAGCTTTGCGCCCGCTGGGCGTACAAACTGTTTTTAAACCACATTATACCTTAGCGAATGTGTTCCCGAAACCGAAGGACCGCACCTCTGCAGACGGTCAGAGGGGGGTCGTATACAAAGTGCAGTGCGGGGATTGTGACGCGACCTACATCGGCGAAACGGGCAGAAAGAGGGCAACGAGATTGAAAGAACACAAAAGGGACGTTGCCAAGGCCACCCATGCCACGCGGTCCAAAACGGAACTTGTCGAACACTGCTGGACGACAGGACACACTTTCGACCTGGACAATGCGACGACGCTGGCCCGAGAACAAAGGTGGGGACAAAGAAAATTCGTCGAGTCCTGGTGCATTCGCCGTGACTCATCGGTGTGCAACACCAACCGTGGCCCCCTGCCGGACGTTTACGGGGACGTGTGTGATAAGTAGACTGGTCGACCTCACCTCATTTGTGTCAGTGTATACTGAAGATGCCACCTGCATAGGTGGCGAAACGTCTGTACCTTTTGTTATTAATTTGTTATGTTAAGTCGGAGTAAACCTTTTCAATTATATATATATATGTATATATATATATATATATATATATATATATATATATATATATATATATATATATATATATATATATATATATATATATATATATATATATATATATATATATATAACCTGCGTTTCAGACAAAACAAAAATTTACTTCCTGAGCACTTTCAGATGAGAATGCTGCCTGCATTAGCCTTCTTGCCGATTTCCGACATCCCAGAGGCATTCCAGGACTTGGTCGAGGTTTTCCCCTCGGAGGCTGCACACGTGGCGGACTACATTGCACATGTCTACATGTCTACAACCATCTCCTTCCGACAGTTTGGTCAGTGAGAGAATCGACATTGGCGGAAATGCGAAGAAAAAAATAACAGCATCGAGGCATGTCACCGATGACTGCAGGTATTAATCAAATATATCCTAAGTTGTTTGTACCAACAAACGCTAATTACATTATTTCGTTGGATGGGCGGTGCAGTTGGTGTTTCGACGTAAAATAACTAAACCTTTCTGAGTACTAATTGGGGGCCCAAACTTAAAATATATTGTTACGAAATTACAACAAAAAAAAAAATTCAAATTCATTATCATGACCACTGCTCGGTAATGAAGAAAGAGAGAGAGAGAAAGAGATGAATCGAGACGCCCCTGGGATTTCTACAAAATATGATGACTGCATACATGACCACGTTTTATGTCTTCCGTCACCCATATCTTGTTCTATGTAAATATATGCTTCATAGTACGGCTGTGCTCGTGCATTCTGCGGTTAGTTGCGTACTCAGTGAGACTATGCAGTAATAACAGTTTGCGCGTGTTTTACTTTTTCTTTCTCTAAGAGCAATGCGGGCTGCAGCTCCTCTAACATCTGGGCCTTCCTAGAATGTGTTAAGAGGGAGCAGTCCTTGACGGAAATGAAACTCGCTCAAGCTGAGGGCGGCACTACGTCTTCAAGGGTGTCAAAAAAGCACGCTGACTGCAACAAGCGCCTTCAGATTGTCGTCAACCGCTACGACAGTCGCAACCGTCTAGAAACGTTGAGGGCAGCAGCCCGAAATATTGCGTTTTAAAATGCTAACTATTCGACTAATAAACCTTTTGTTTTCAAGTGTAATCATGACGCACTTGGTATTCACTTATTAATTAAATAATGATTTTCATTGCACAAAGCTGCGGCAGCACCTGTTATACGTCAGCAATGATGGCCACCAGCCCGGTGTAAATGAATATGAGAGCAGTCGGTTTCGCGACTCACTGTGTATCAAAGGTCTTGCATTATAGTCAGAATTTAAACAAATAAATAAACTTTGAACTTTTATTTCAGTGCCTTTTTTAAAATTCTATATCACGAATTCTCCTGTGACGAGTTCCCCTATGACGAATTGTCCTATGTGACCAATTGCCCTATTACCAGTTGGCCTATGACGAATCGGCATGTTACGAACCGGCCTACACCCGTATTGTAGACATTGACTTTTGTTAATCCTCCAGGTCGTTCTCAACCATTTCGAAGAAAATATGCACGCGAAGCGACGACAGAAAGACACGTTCTGATTGGGGAAGGACGGAACAACGCCACCATAGAACACACGTAAACACATGGACCGGGAAACAAGCCAGGCCTAGCGCGGACTACGGAGAGATGGTCCCGGAGCCACCAAAAGTGTTTCAAACGATTTCCCCGTGGGCGCGCCACGATCGTGGCCAAACTATGAAAAAGGTCAATTGAGGGGTGCTACGCGAAAGCGAGCGACATAATCACGGGAACGAAGGCGAGGTACTCCGGCCTTTGAAAACGCTCCTGATCGTAAAAACTTTTTTGTTTCTGTATTTTTGTTTTTTTTGTCGAGGCACAATTTTTTTTTCTTCTCGTCTACCTTGATACCCCATCATCGCAAAACCTACCATAAACTAAAAAAAATAAAAAAAATAAAGGGCATACGACGACAACGCACCCACTGGAACCCGAGTCAAGGCAAGAACAACTAACTACTAAAAGGGGAAAAAATCATGTTCGCGTACACAGACATAACTCCTCCATAGAAAGAAATGAATCACGCGATTGTTCTGCCAGTCTCGTTTTGCGTCTGTCAAAAGCCACAAAGGAGAAAGACAATCAGCGCCTACACCACTCCACCCCCCCCCCCCCCCCCCTCTTCCCCCTAAAAAGAAGAAAAGAAAGGTTTCTTGGGCGCCCGCGGTCGCCCGAGCGATGACCTTGGAAGGGTATGCGATTGTAGCACGTTTGCCCCCCGGTTGTGCCACGCTTAAGGTCAAGAGGTCCAACGAGTCAAGAGGTCCAATAGCCACGTGACAGACGAGTCAAGAGGTCCAACGAGTCAAAAGGTCCGATTCGAGTCAAGAGGTCCAACGCGTCAAGAGGTTCAACGAGTCAAAAGGTCCGATTTGTGTCAAGAGGTCCAACGCATCAAGAGGTCCATCAAGTCAAAAGGTCCAACGCGTCAAGAGGTCGAACGCGTCAAGAGATCCATTGAGCCTTACTTTTATTTTCTCTCTTTATAATGATATTGGTATTAATGGGGGGGGGGGGGGGGACTGCTTGTGACGATTACTGACTCTTTGACCTATGTGGATTATTTTGGAGAATACATGTACCAGATAGCCATTGGAGACAAGTAGATAGATATTATTTGCCAGAACGTATATGTATTTGAGTGCTAAATAATGGATAGTGCCTGGCGACATATTTTGGACTTGTAGAACTTAATATGTGTGCTCCAGTCTCTCTGTTCTAGGACTCATTTATGCCATTTCTACGGAAGTGTCTCTCAAATTCCCAAGATATAAAATACATATGCACCTCAGAATCTCGCGTTTACCCTGCCCTTTCATGATCTGAACTCAGTGAATAAACTGATTTGTAATCGCAAATACTTCCTTGGGTAACTTTGTTCAGTCCCGGGTTCTCGTAAGCTCTCTTAGAAATATGATGCGCTACTATTTGATGCTTTAGTTTTTATTCACTGAGTTCCCCAAATCACTAAAGAAATAAATAGCACAACATGGAAAGAAGCTCAAATATTATTTGAGCTTCTTCCCAAACCAGCCCAGGGGTGCTATGTTGCGCTTTTTGGACTCCCAGGAGACTAGGGAGAAGGAAGTGACGTCAACGATACAGTAAACGCAGATTGGATGTTGACAGAAGTAAACAAAATCTACATCCAATCTGCATTTGCTGTGTTGTTGACGTCACTTCCTTCTCCCTAGTCTCCTGGGAGTCCAAAAAGCGCAACATAGCACCCCAGATTATGCCACTTGGCGTCCAATAGAGTGTGGCAAATGAATGCGAGTTTTGTCTCCTTGAAACTTTATGACCGGTACAAGCTATATCGGGTTAATTTGGGCCGTTGTCTAATTCAAAAGCACGGAGTAGCCACAAATACTTATGCTAGTGATGTGTAACTCCTTTACCGCTCTTTATTTTTGAAAATGCTGTAAAACAAAGCATGAAACTGAACGTTTCATGATTAAGCATTCGTGACACGAATTACGAAACAGTTTTCTGTCGATATCATTTATTTTTAGTTAAAATTACGCGATGTGTTAGTCGGTTGGAATTGTAAGATGGCGGTTGTTCAATAATTTTTAGAAAATTGGATTATAAAGACTGAAGTTGATTGAAGAACTGTTCGTGTCGGAAAGCGCGTCGATCTTTGAAGCCGATAGATCAAGTGTGTCCAGTGCTATAGGCCACGGCTAACGGAAAAAAATGAGTAACTTTACACGCCATGCTGCGTCAGGCCAAACTGTCTCTTCAAGCTCCTCGAAGACCAAGGACTTCAAAATATCAAGGAAGCAACTTTGACGGGACGCGAGCAAACTAAAATAATTACTACAACTTTTAAAAATGATGACACAGGAATTAAAAAAAAGAACTATGTTCAGTTATCCTGACGACAAACGCCGTAATAGTGCTTTAGTGTGATGGTAGACGTCGAAATAGCAAACAACTATGGCCATATCTTTTTTATGTGAAAGATTTGTTCAAAATAGTTTTACAATTATTTCGAACCCAGATGTCGAAGTAGTCACTTCCTATAACAAAAAAAAGGCTTCTCAAATAGTGAAATGTTAAGACCTTTCCGGTTGCATGTTTGATATTCGCGGGGGAAGGCAACACGGGAGATGCAGATTTACAACTTTGTGGTGAGGGGCAGAAGAGAGATGGCACACAGGTCCCCAACAAACGAATGTTTCTAAGCTTGACAGTTTATAACAACAATGATTTCCGGTGTTTACAAATCCAGTGCCCAGCATGCGATCCCCACAGCCCAGCGCGCGCGTATCTGTCGCTTCAGAAACCAAGCAAATCGCGGGTAATACGCACGAACACTGATTACATAACCGGCTAGAAACAATTTATCAAAGCCGTGTTCGTGAAATCCCCCCTGCCATGTGGAAGTCTTCACAGCTCAACTTTTCGCTCTTTCACCAACATTTTTCTTCTCTGAATTTATTGTTAGCATCTATGTTGTCTGCTTTTTAATGCGTGATCATTACCTTGGTCAGTCAGCGAAAAAGCCGTCAGCAAAATCCGCGACTTGTCCAACACAATCCAGCATAATAATAATAAAAAAAACACCTCTGGCTCCGTGATATCTTTGGTCCCATGATCTCTCTGGTCACGTGATTTCTCTGGTCACGTGACCTATCTGGTCATGTGACCCCCCAAAAAAAGGTCTGTGGTCATGTGAACAAAAAAGAAAAAAAAACTCTGGTCACGTGACATCCCTTGTTACGTGAGCACGAAACCATCCCCTGCCTGGTTTCGAACCTAGGCCCTCTTGAACGCGCAACTAGCGCGCTATTCGTTGCGGCAACACAACTCGGGAAGAGGTAATGCTCGCGCATTCTCACATCGTTAGAGAAAGCGTAGTTGCCCTCCACATAATTGCTTTTTTTCTCTCTCGCTATTTTGCCTGTACTTATTTCACACCCCTTGCCTGTACTTATTCCACACCAGGAGGTGCAACGAGTCAAGGTATCCAATATTGGACCTCTTGACGCGTTGGACCTCTTGAGACATCGAGGCACGAGTCAAGAGATCCAATATGGGTCGAGAGGTCTAACGCGTCAAGAGATCCACGGCGAGTCAAGAGGTCCAACGCGTCAGGAGGTCCAACGCGTCAAGAGGTCCAATATTGGACCTCTTGACTCGTTGGACCTCCTGACGCGTTGGACCTGTTGACTCGGAATCGATTCCGAGTCAAGAGGTCCAACGAGTCAAAAGATCCAACGCGTCAAAGGATCCATTATTGGACCTTCAGACTTGTTGGACCTTTTGACTCGTTGGACCTCTTGACTCGCTGTGGATCTTTTGACTCGATGGATCTCTTGACTCGTTGGACCTCTTGACCCACATTGGATCTCTTGACTCGTGTTTGGCGAGTCAAAAGATTCATTATTGGACCTTTTTACTCGTTGAACCCCTGCCCGATCACCGGGAAAGGGAAGGAAGGACTTTGAAGAAAAGCAGGAAAAAAAAAAGAAAAGCAAAACTACGATGAATGACGACTTTCGAGTGGCAAAGAGGGGCGTGACGGTCACCGCACTGCAGCGGGGTCGGATCCCGCGACTAATAACAAAGCAACAAAAAAGAGGGAGATAAGAGAAGAGGATACAGTGGCCTCGGGAATGAAAAGTTTCGGGATCCTGAATGGCTGGCTGTGTCACGGCGTTGTGCATTTTCCATTTCAATCGGCTGGTGGCCAACGCCATTTATTCGTGCGGTATGCTAGACTAACTCAGGAATTTCCCGAGAGTTATGCACGCTGCACGGTCGTAGGGACGCATATTGTTTCTCGAATTTAGAAATGAACGAACTGTTAATCGGTGACTGGATTACGAGGCACGTATAGACCAACACGCGGTGCTGAAGTCCTATTCCTGCGGTGGTGCTCCTATCGGTAATGCGCACACAGAAACGGCCCACTTGACGCGCTTCCTGCGCACGTGCAGTACCCACATCTCGTGCAGAAACTCCGCATTTCCCCACAGCTCGTGAGAGCTTGTATGGAAACAGCGCATTGGTCTTATACGCAGCATGAGCTCAACTGGGAGGAAGCGTTATGTGAATCATTTGGACAGCATAATGTTTGGCAGCCATCCAGAGGGTCAGCATGTAGCAGTATCTTGCTGGTCAGTGCAGCATGACTGCTGACTGGTACCAAGCTGTACGGAGAACCAGCATCGGCGTGCGATCGTATAACCACTACGGCGTGGTGCACCTAAAGACCCCAGGCTATACTCCTTTTCACCTAAGGATTCACCGCAGCCTTGCTAGAAGCCGAGAGCGTCATGGGACATCTCGCTCCGCGCGACGCCTTGAACACCTTTGTGTTCGAGGCATTTTAGAGTAGAAGAGAAACCCTACACTGTTAGCAAGTCCCGTGTATTTGGCGAATATTAGGGGTGAAAAACACGCTATTTACACAAATTAAAATAAATTTACACGATGAGTAACGGATAATTCGTTCAGAAATCATGCGAGGTTGTAAAAAACGTGTTTTGGTTCGCTCATACACGCATAACCGTGTAGCCGACCTCGATAACACGCATCGCCCCCGGCGACGACCGCGGCATTGCCGGCTATCGAAGCACCGGAATGCTTGGGGACACACTTAGAAAGGACCGTCGAGACAAATGCCGCGGAAAGAAACATGTCTCGGAGACAGATATGCACCAAAAGCAATTGCGCCATGTCGCAGGACGTTGGCGAAACCCGCGCTTACCGTTTCTCGCCGCCATCTTCTGGTCGATGGCAATGCGGCTTCCCTCATGTCGCCCATGTTTGTATTTAGTTTAGGGGTCCTGATAACAGTTTCTTAGACACCACAAATAAAGTTATGGGTCTAATTATTCGTTCCAAACAGTTAAAATGGATATAAAAAGCGTGTCCTCGATGTGAACACGTGACATTGCAGTTGGTTTCGTTTTTGCTTCAACCTTCAACTGCAAGCGATCTGGCCACGGCGCAAGCGCAACGCCGACGTACGCTGGAAGCAAGCGCCGGTTGGCCTTCGTTGATTTTGTTTGACCGGAGAAAATCTGGCAAGTACGCATGACGCCGCTACTGTTTTGGTTTGACGGGACGCGAGAAGCTTCGCATAGAGCTTCGGAGTTTGCGAGCACATAGTGAAGACGTGACCGGAGAAGTGCCCCTGTGATGTTCCTGGAATACGGAAAGTAGCATTCGTAATCGTCGTGTGTGCTTTGAAAGCGAAGGGAGTCACAGGGTCCACGAGTTCGCAACCACAAGCCAAGGTTCACGTCAGCGCGGCGTTCACTTCGGCGATCTCGTTCTGTTTGGTGCAACCCGGCGATGCGAAAAAGAGCTGAAACATTCGTCGTGTGTGGTGCGGTGCTTTGTATTACGGGTCTGTTTGAACCACGCTTTTAACACGGAGCGCAAATTGTTTGTTGCGTGGTGGAGGTTCAACGGGTACAGTCCCGTCGTCGTCAGCTGATCCGGTCCAGCTGGTCCGGGAGGACGCAGCGAGCGTTTTTAAAAGTAAATCTTCCTTCGTTCCGTTTCAAACTGTGGAAGTATCCCGACACATACCGTGAGTAAGAAGCAGCGGGCGTTTGCAACAAAATTCCGTTGTTTTAATTGAATAATGGACTCCGGATTGTTGTCTTAAATCTGCCGTTTTTTATGCTTCGTGTTGGACTGCGTTTGCATAGCGACGCACACCGCTCGAGTAGATGATTCGGTCCTGCAACGAGTTTGTTGCGCCAATCATGCGGTGTGAATAAATTAGGGCAAGGTTTCCTACCTGCCCACAGATGCATGTACTGAGACCATTTTTTATGTTGTGAACGTAGTGCTCTTTCTTTATTTTGGAAGACGCGTTGGTGCATTTATTATGGTACAATCACTTGAGAGTTGAGAAATTGGAGAGCGAGCAAGCTTTCTCAACTTTGTCTCTTTCTCTCTGGCACTGCCCTGTTTCAGTTTCAGTAGGCGTATCTACTGGCAGGTACAAACTGTTCTAAAGCAGGTAAAAAACGGGAAGCTTAGGACGGTGCGGACTCCGTATTTTGCGCTTTTCGCAAGGTGACAGGGTAAATGCTTTTGTGAGACATGCGGAATGTGCAAGCGATTTTGTTATGCCCGTCGTTTGCGTCTCTCCAGCAAAACGAATAAGATGATCTACTACAAAGGCGCAATCACAAGCCAAGATTTAAGATAGCAGTCGTTTGCTTCGGTGACCCGTGTAGCTGTATTTTACCCTGCTCTCTGCAACACCATGTCATGACGAAGAGCTGGAATGGTCACGGTTTGTGCTGGCCTCCCGGTTGACAGAAACCCGCGTCGCCCGCATCGGCACCGAGTGCGCTTGGGTTGTTGATGCTCAAGCCTTTCATCCGCGGCTTGTCGCCAGCTCATCCTGCTGCTCAACGGTGAGGAAGCGGCGAAAGTAACCTCGGAAGTGAATGTAAATCCTCGTTCATTCAGTTATCCGGTGTCAAAGTGTGGAAGATGTCCAACGTGTACTGAGGGCGGGAACTACGAGCGTTTTGCCTTGCTTTTATAACCGAAACCAGACCAACGAGATAACTGCCTTGCGTACTCTAAAATGACGGAAGCAATAAGTTTCAACAGGTCGAGTACGTCACCGGGGATGTAGGCGAGACGGTGCACACTGTTTAAACGCTTGCAGTATCCACGAGTGGTACCAGGAAAGCGACGTCAACAGAGAAGGAGCTCGCGATTCAGCATAATGCACTGCTACGGGCCCGTGTATCTTCAAAGTTCGGGGTGGTGGCAGTATAAAAAAAAGACGCATCAGCGCCCCACACCAGTGTTCACGAATAACACCGGTCACAAACTCCCAAGCCCCACCGCTCTTCTCGACACCGACACGACATACGACAACAAACTGCATCAAAACGCCCCAAAAGTGAAGGCGTCTGCTCCCGTACTGCAACTGCTGCAACTAGCGGAAGTGAAGTGTTGGGCGGATGTCCGGATGTCCTTCACAAAAATATATAAAAAATGCTTTGCGCAAGGATCATTTTCATTTATTTTTGTATACGTAATGACAAAATCCCAATAATTTGTTTTCCTATCTGATTCAAGCTAGTCGGACTGCTCATAACACTGGTCAAGCAAGAAAATAACAAAAATTTGAACTTTTTCATGACCGGTTTAAGATTTATTGTTAACATATCGTTATTTATTGCAACGGACTAACATTATAGATTTCGCCTCCATACTTTTTAAATGCAAACAGTTCTAACACACGGCTGTCCATTGCGCCGTGTTTTGTGTATTCTTCTATAAATCTGTAATGGTCAGCAACCAAAGAGCTCACCCGCACATGTCAAGCTTATATGCGCCGCGGGGAGAAATAGCTATCGAGTAGGAAGTGTCGGGCGTAGTGTCGGTTGTTGTGTTTGTGTACATGTCGCTGCTGTGTAGCTGTGTGCTGTGTTGCCTGCGTTGTATGTAGGGTTGCTGTGTAGTCGTGGTCGTTCGCAGTGTTAACAGACTCGTCTTTTTTTTTTTTAACAGGCTGCTAGAAATCTCGATAGGTGGCGCAAGCTACCGCCCGATTCTAAATAGTTTGCTCAAGTTATTTATCCATGTAAGTTCGGCATTCGCTTTTTTTTTTTTTTTTTTTTGTCTAGCGGCTCGTTGAAGCTATTGACGCCGTCGACCGCCGACAACGCACGTACGTACCTTTGCAAGTAGCTACGTCCGCCGCTTGGAGACTTTACTGTGTATAAAAGACATCGAACGAGAACTAACGCGCCCTGTGTGCTTTCAATTCGGCTGAAAGGCGCGCGGCTCGCTGGGCTCGTCTCTCGCCTGTTCTCGGCCGCTGGCCGCCATGTTTCATAAGGAACACGCTCGAAACGGTTTTGCGGAAGGCAGACTCGGTGTAGCGTGTTAAGTTTACACAGCACCTCACGTGTAGACGAAAAACACAGATGGCCGCGTGTAAAACGAACACGTTTCGACGTGTCCGCTATGGGCCAACGGTTTACACGTCTGGGCGTGTTATTTTTGCTAACAGTGTAGTACCCCTTGTCTTGTGCATGCACACGCTTCACTGGCTCGTGTCCAGATTGAGCTGCATTGATCGAAATAAGTGCAAACTTTTATTCGTCTTTCGATGTATCGCAACAGTACGTGTTATATATTATTTTATTTTTTGGTCTGCATAAACACGTAAATCATATATTACTTCTCCTTTTCATATACGGCACCTAGTCAATTTTGTTCGTGCGAACTGAATTATTTTATTCGCACGTAATAAAGCCGAGAAAAAAACAACATTGTACCTTCCATATTTTCGCGACATATTTGGAACTTTGCATCCCATGATTCATTACTGCAACCGCTTATCATATGCTAATTTAAATTTTGATATATCTTATATCGAACCTGAAAGTTCATTAGAAAGGAAAAGTTTACCATAATATCAACCCACCTTAAAAAAATACAAATATATATATTTTTTAATATTTTTTTAAATTATTTTTTTTTTGCCATATTGCCTTCCTATTGGCCAAGTTCGATATCTTACTTGCACGAAAAGAACCAGTGAATTATCGGGTGTTACTTTCTTCGAAGTGGCCATCTAAGGTCACTTTGAAGAGATGTTTCTCTTCGAAGTAGAAAAATCTAACAATTTTTCTACTTTTGCTTAATACTACTTAGAATCGCTCCCTAAGGTTAATAACTGAATAAACTTGCCTTAGTAGTTTTTCTTAGGCAATGGCAGTCGCCAATAAAATTCGAGAAATATGAGCATCGTTTATCCCCTCAACTCGGAGCCAGAACAAGTGGCCAGGTGGCATGGTGCCTATATCCTATACCTTCAGCGTTAATCATGCCCACGTGCTGGGGTTGACAAAGTAGAGACCGCGTGCTGAGCTCCGGGCATTGCTAGAGTTCAGCTATCCTCATCACCGCAGTGGTTGGACACGAGCCACTACCCGAGTGTCCGCCGAGGCATTCATTGTTACGAGCTGAAGTCGAGTGCTCACGCAGTTCTCGTGCCCAATCCATGCATGAGCAGCGCTCGAGTGTCGTTGGTCAAGTGGTTTCGATTCCACAATCACGTCATCCAGCTTTGCAAAGGCAAGACTGAAAGAAGTAGTGCCCTTTTATCTTCGCAATTTCACAATTTCCCCACGACAGAGAAGTTTCTGAATCAGTGGTGGTCTGTGCGAGCATACTTGTGCCAGACTGGGACCAGTACGAACCGGCAAGGTCAGGAACGTTCCAACCCGACAACGTTTCGTGACCCATTCAAAGGGGCCGTGGAATGATTTTAATGTTCAAAGAATCTGGTGCGTGTCACTTTCGCTTAACTTTCGGTTAGTAAAACAAACAAAAAAAAGGAAAGAAAGAAAGCACGTTTTGAGTTTTCTAAATATCGCGAGTGTGCGGAGAAATCGCGAAGAGGAAAGGGGACTATTTTCCATACTGCAGCCGCTTGTGCCGGCCGAGAAAACTACGCGCGTGACGTGAACTGGTTGAAAGTGTTTTGAGTTAGCAAGCTCAGTAAGTGTCTGCTCGATTTGAGGCTAATTTTTTTCAAATGTTGTCGTGAAAACGTGAAGAGACGTGTCAAAACCCTGATAGTCTTGATTTTTTTTACGCAAAGTTTTATGGCGTCATCTACCCGAAGCCAAGAAAAGCGCTCTCCCATATCCAGCGACACGAAACTGGATGTCTTCGTGGGTGCCCCCCTTGAGTCGGTTTTTCGGCCGCAAACCGGAAAACGGTGCGTATTTGAGCGGCGCATCAAACTTAAATCTGTTTCGCTTTTTTTTTTCAAACTAAAACTAAGACGCCAAGTCAAAAATCGTTTACGGATCTTTATTGTGCAACGCCTCCCCGCTACTAGGGATGAGTGGTGAGGGGCCTTTTGTGACCCCTTTGCAATATTAAAGGACCCATGAAACGAATTTTGGGCTGGAGTAAATCAATTTATATTGGGATTTTACTAATAGCACATCGTTCAGTGGGCCAAAAGAACAAAGGTAGAAAGTCAGAAGCCTGACTTTCGCTACAAAAATTTGCAAAACATAGCGGACTATTTCGTACCTCCTTCCCTTTGTAAACTCTCCGCCTTTTCACTGTGATACATCCGCGGACCCCGCAGCGCGTCACCGGGCTACTAGCCACCATAACCGGGCCCCCGCAGCACGTCACCAGGGCCCAAGCGCACGTCACATGACACCGGACCTCACTTCATCCCATTACCCCTAAGCTGACATTGCGGTGGAAGCTACGCGCTTGCCGGACCAATCAGCCGCCTCCCTTTCATCACCTGACCTCATTCTCTGCGGGTCGGTATGCGCGAGAGGGCGTGATCACGTGGAAAATGTGTGGCTGGTCCAACGAGCACGTAGCTTCCACAGCACTGTCAGCTTCGGGGTGAACGGGGTGGGGAAAGCAACTAGTCGGAATTTTGAGCGACAGGCTAATCTTCTAGGGGGACAATGGCTGTGTCCGGGCTACACAAGCGAGATTCCGAGCAAGAGGGGACTCCCTTCTTTTCGACTTCTTGAACTGTTTGGTACAATGCGCGATTTATGAGTTGAGGAGGAAAGCTAAACAGAAAAAAGTTGAAAAAGCGTTCTCGAGTACTTGTAGCTCTCGACATACAATGGATCTCTTGACTCGTGTCTGCCGAGTTAAGTGATCCAATGCGTAAAGATTCATTATTGGACCTTCTGACTCGTTGGACCTTTTGACTCGTTGGACCTCTTGACTCGTCGTGGATCTTTTGACTCGTTGGATCTCTTGGCTCGTTGGATCTCTTGACCCACATTGGATCTTTTGACTCGGGTCTGGCGAGTCAAAAGATCCAACGAGTCAAGAGATCCATTATTGGACCTTTTGACACGTTGGATCTTTTGACTCGTTGGATCTCTTGACCAGAAGCGTGTTCGAAATGCCACGGTCCGTTTCTCCCAAGTACCCGTCTTATCTTCCGGAGTATCAACTCCGCAGTGATTCTAAATCATTCCGATGCTTTCCAACGTTGCATAACTGTTAGACAAATATTTGCACACAAGTATACACTGTTCGCACTGTTCGTTTTACAAGTGGAACGTTGGGTTTATATGCAGTTCAAAATAATAGAACATAGACAAGGCTTCTAGATCTATTGAAGGAGCTTTTTCAGAAGAACTGATGCTGTCGCAAAAGCGCTAAAGCTCCCACTTTGTGGTGTTTGACGAGCTCGGTGGTTTTATAGAGCCAGGCGGGAGACAAGAGTAAGACTTTGCATTGATGGCTCTTACGAGCATCGCGATGGTCTAGATCGAACATAGAGATCATATATTAATATAGAGGAAAAAGCCCAGCATCTTCCCGTGCTTTGAAGTCGCCTCGAAACGGCAATGCGCGGAAGCACACATCGTCGGTCCCGGTGAGACAAAATAGCAAGTTTTTCCTGTCATAAACGCAAAAGCTAGTAAAACATCATTTGCAATGACAATATTTAGTGTCCTTTTGCTTTATTTCCGCAAAAACAACCGGCGAAAGTCCCTGTATCAGAAACAACTCACCCTGACGAACAGTTGAGCAAAGGCAAAACGTAGATGCAAAGCGAGCGCGCTTCGCCTCGTTCTGTATCTCGAAACCGACGATGTCAGCGCCCGCAATTCCTCACTCTCCGCTGCCGTATTGGCCCCGCTGATTTCGAACTAGACGCGGTAACCGAAGTCACATTTTTCCCTCACTGCATGGCAGCCTTCCAATTGCATCACGGCTGGAGAACTGCGGTTGGTTGCTAACTCCACAAAACAAATCTATTTACTAAATAAAAACACAAATCTCGGGACGCATTGCAATATCCTGAGACATTACCCACCACACCAAGTGTTCGACGCGTGCGCGAGGCAGCCATAACTTTAGTTCACGAGACTGTTCGTGCCCTGCACGCGCAGAGCTCTAAAGAGGCTGTCGCACGCGCAAAAAGACTAAAGTTCCCTCGATGCATTGCGGCCGCGGTGGCGTAGTCAAACTGGCTGGTGAGATCGGTCTATATCTGGGTTTCTGATCTCAGCTAACGTTCAAAATCGAGAGTGAAGTCACACCTGCCGCCATAACAACCATAATGCGCAGAAAGGAATATGAACGAGGAAAGGGTAAAATACAAGGTACCATGGTGTGTGTTGTAAAAGTAACGAATGTGATAATTATATTACGGAATATTTTTGTGTTGCCGGAAGAGAGCGATCCCTTGTGCTTCGCTGGGGTTATTTGACAAGCTCCGCGGTTCTACGGGGCCATATATATAGACCATATCATTTAGAGCTCTCAGGGCGGCGCCATTTTTTTAGACCGCAGCGCCATCTCCACACACCCAGGAAGGTCAGCAGGTTCGGCGGGGTAAAACGAGAGAGAGGACAGCCGCCCGACTCTGCTAGCAGATGACAAACCCGGAGATCGCCGTTCTCCATCATTAGGCTGTACCGGCGGGGTGCACCGAATATCGAACTCTAGCTAGTGGCTGCCGTTATGAAGTGGTTCGCGTTCTCAGAATATTTCTGGCTGCTTTAAAATCAGCCTTGAGCGCTCTGTTGTTTTATTTCAGTAAATGATCAAATGGCGTATCTTTGTTCCGTTACTTCAATAGCAGTGGAGTCAGCCGGCAACTCATCCACTGCGTCGATTGCGCCAGGAGAGCACGTTCTTATTTATTATTCCAGACTTCCACTCATTCTCGCTAAAGGTTTACACCAGTACGAACTTCGTATAGTGAAATAGCTACAGCAACCGGATTTACTAATCACCGGAGCGACCGGCCACTCTGACACAGTTTTTTCTTCCTTTTTTTTTTATTCGCACGCAAGTAGCATTGCAATTAGATTCCGTTAGTCTTTTTATCGAGCATATCATTACACATTACACATCAAAATCCGCGCATTTGCGATTGAAATTTCCAAAATTACGCGATTTTAAGCCGAGTTTGAACGCCAGCCGGATGCTAGGTACAGCCCACTTGGCGGAGCAGACGACTTGCGGGGTGAGAAGGGAGGGCCCCTTTTTTCTCTTCGCTCTTCCTTGTGAAGCGAGGTAGAAATTTGTAACGACTCTTGTGACGAAAGGGGTTGGGTGTGTCACTCAGGTCTAAGCAAAAGCGTTCAAGAGTTTTTTTTTTTTTTTGCCCGTTTTTAAAACAGGCACGAGACCCCAAGGATTAGTAGGCCAATCACTAAGCGAAGCTATGCAATTTTCAGGGTGCTTCGTTTCCTTTTAGGCACACAGAAACTCCCCACTTTGAAATTCTTTGTGCTAACTTCGGGAAACCGATAATCCGCAGTGCGAACAAAAACGACTTATCGGGGTGCCCAAGACATCGCTTTTGGCCGCGTTGTAGATAATCATTTGCGTAGGTCAGGGTTTAAAGGAATCGCGATCGTTGAGGCGTTTGCTATGCGCGGCTGCAAACATAACACAAGCAACACATTCATGATCGTATCTCGAAACGGGGGTTGATTCGCTACGCGCGAATCGTTTGGCAGCCGTTTCCTCTTCGTGACGTTACCAGTCAGCTTTGGAGATAGCGAGATTTAGAAGGCCGTTTTTCTCCTCCGTACCGATATCCCCAAAGAAGGCGCCGCAGCTGAGTATTCACACCTCCAGTCTTTTCTGCGTAGTTCAAGGTCTCAGGTCGGATGATGCGGAAACGATGTGCTGAAACTTCCTATTCTCCTCACTCTATTCTTCCGAACTACCTTTCCCTTCCCGGCCCTTCCATTCTACCTTCTTTGTTGCCCTAATCCAGTTTCCCTTACAGAAATACGTTTCGAAGTCGAAGTAAACAAATATTGTTGCAGTTCAGGGTTGCCTTCCCGCGCTTTGGCCTTTTAGCAACTTCATTATCCGGTGTTCAGCATTTCAATGTTTGTTATTTTCATAATGCGAAGTTTTGAACTCAACAAATCACCTCTATTCACCAAGAAAAAAAAGCCATATTTTCAGGACAATCTTTATTATCTTGAGTTGATAAACATCCGCCGGTGACGAAAATACTAAATTGGTTACAACCGAAAAACTCCGGTGGTTGGCAATATTCGGCCTGCGTAAAACCAAAACACTCCAGTCGGTGACTGTTCCCGCCCTTGCGACGGCTAGTTTCTTCGAAACGCCTCCTCTGTAGAAGTTTGTGAAACATTTTATCTCGCCGATCCTCCATCTTTCCAGTGCCTTGCAGTGGTTCTTGGAAGACAACGCCAACAACATTAGTGCCGTCCGGAACCATTTACCTGAGAAACGCGCCTCTTCGCTTGGAGAACGGATATGCGTTGATCGTTATTTGTTTGTTTTGCCTACTACCGACCATTCAAAAACTCACCTTCTGGACGTCACTAACTTCGTATACTGGGCCGTGAAGCGCGTTCGAGCATGCACAATACCTCTCTAAGCCTAAAGATTGTACACTGCGAATGCGTCAACAGCTCAACGGCGTAGGCATTTTTCGTCGAGATAGATGCTCCGACGCGAAGAGCGTATGAGATATGTGAATAGAATTGGAAATATGAAATGTTCTTGTCCAATCGCATTTTTCTTTGGTTATCAACGCGTTTTAGCGTCATCACGAGACGTTCAACCATAATACACTGGTGTTCAAAAAATAAGCACCAAAAAACATGCACCGATTTTCGCTCAAAAATAAACACCGGAAAAGACATACCCTAATCGTTACCCATGTTACCTTTTTGGGCAATATGTGAATTTCCAGAAGAACAGCGAGTTACCACCCTCCCCTAGGAATACCCTGACTACAGAGCAGGCTACCCGTTTTTCCCCGCGTTAGATTTCGGTGACCACGAACCGTACGGAGGTCACAGGACGTCCGTGAAAAATAAAAAGGAGGCAGACAACTATTTTCTCTGTGTACGTTTCATCCCCGATTTCCACGACCCCAAGGCCGAAGGACGTTTGTGTGAAAGATAACGATAAAATAAAACTTCGCGTAAAAAAAAGTTTTTAAAAGAAATAAAAAGTACAAACAAGCACAACGCATGGACGGACCGCGAGGTTGTGGAACACCTCGCGGTCTGCTTGCCACAGGACGGTTGTCTTCGACCCTTATCTCCAAGGTGAATTTGCCACGTGCGAAAACACGGAGACCTACCCACCGAGAACCGGGAAAGCAAGAAACGCACACTGACGCCTCGGCGTGCAGAATGAAACAGGATACGGGCGCGGAAGAACACCTTGCAATGTGCCGTTCCGGCTGATCGCCGAACGGACGATTTTGCATTTCGTGGACAGCGAGTGCCACCAGACGGGAGAGAGAGGTACCTTAAAATCAACGAAAACAAGCACCGACACCTTGGTTCCTTATATTCGCTGTAGTTACGGAACAAATCAACTTACATGAATAATTTGGATATTATTAGATTTCGTAATAAACTTAGAAGACATTAAGGCCACGGTCCCACTGAATGTGGCAATTTAGGTACTTTTTGGCAGGTCATTACTCATCTCCTTTTAAATACTGTTTTCTGGGATTGATGTCATTCGAAAGGCAATGCAATCCTCTTTCATTTGATATTATGTATGTGTTGGTTTTTACTGTACATGCGCATTTGTAGCATTGCGAATATGATGGCGTGGACCCTCACTTGCTCCACTAGTTCTTGTTTTATGAACGATCCATTAAAGGTAGGACGGTTCCAATATAGCAGTTTTGTTAAGATGATTTCGGAGCAGAATGTAACGATACACTTTTTTGATATTTGCACTACTTTGTTTTTTTCATCCCTCCAAATATTGCCCTAAAATTGACATTTTACAGCACAAATATGTTTTTAATGACAAGTGCTAGGGTAATGAAATTAGCTACAGATGTAGTGCTTATAATTGGTAATATTCAGAAAAAAATTTAATGTTGTGTAAAATTTTTGTGTTTAGATATTTTATATCAGACGTAGCACATTTTTGTCTTTCGAGTCATGGTACTTCAAATGCCGCTGAGCAAATAATTAAACTATGATAAAATCTTTGATAACATTTAGAGCTACAATGGTTGCCCAAGAGGTGGACGATGGCTTTTTTTCATTTTCAAAGTCATAACGCTCCAGGAGCACTTCAAACTTACCTGTTTTTGACGCATTTCTTGTTTGGACATCGAACAGATTTATTGGCATCTAATAACATTTATCGGTTGGAATAGATATACATTGCGATGTATTACATTTTCACAATGATCTTGCTTTGGTTTCTTAATAGGTGTAGAGCTTAGCTAATTTTAAAAACATTAAAACACTGTATGTATGTATGTATGTATATTTGAGGCACAATCTCTTTGTAACGAGAGTCTTGTAAGACGTGCCAATAAAAGCAAAAATAAAAACTAAATAAAAAAAGGACAACAACGAAAGAGAACTGGTTAGCACGTGTGTCCAAAGTTCGCCAACCGTCACTTTCGCACAGTCAAAGTTAATCAGTTCACGTGACACCGTCGTTTTAAGTGAACGCTTGCCCCTCCAGCCAAAAGTAAAGCAGCGGCTATTGGCCATCTTGGTCACCTTGGTCGTCTTGGTCACGACCCCGATTTTTCAGTCGAGTCTGCCACCATGCCTCGAGCCTCCGCTTGGAGCATGCTACATGGGTCTGTTCGTTGGTGAAACCAAGTGCCTGCTCCAAGCGGGCACCCACGACAGGCGTTGGGTGTAGCGCCCTGCACGCAAGCAGCAAGTGGTCGATTGTCTCTTCGCCCGCTCCACACGCACTACATACCGTGTCAGTCACGCTGCTATCGTACTTGCTTCGGTATAGGCGGGTACGTAGGGCACCACCACGGGCCTCTATAAGTAGTCGACTGCCCAGTGTGTTCCCGCAGAAAGTCACCGGGGCAATCTCCGTCTTCAGAGACGCGTACATGTGCATGGAAGGGTGTTGTAGCATGCCGCTCATCCAACGGTCCCTCTCAACCCTCTTCACTTCCTCCCGCACTGTGCTCATCCACTCCTTTTCTGTTTGAGGTTCAGTGGCCAAGCTGAAGATCTTAAACTTTGTCCCAAGACGAGTGACTCGCTTCCTCCACGTCGAGTTGATATGCTTCAGGTGAATGTACATAAAAACTCGCCTGGCCCACCGGTCTCCGTTCATGTACCGGAGACGTGTGTAGTACTGAAGCTTGCTGTTTGCCTCCCGCGCTTCAAAGGAAGACCAGCCGACATCGCCCTCTATCAGTTCATTGGCTACTTGTCCATGACACCCTAGTGCCTGTCGTCCGACCTCCCTTTGGCGCCGCTCGAGATATGTGCGTAGCTCACTAGGAACACATATGACTGAGTTTCCAAAAGTCAGCCCGGGCACAGCCACAGCCTTCCAAAGTTCTCGGGTGACAATGTACCGGTCACAGCTCCATAGGCTCCACCTTCGCAGTATGTTCCGCTTGCTAACTGCGGACTTCCTGAGGCCCTCATGTGCTCAGTCAAGTAGTCCTCTCTAGCCGACAGTGTTATTCCGAGGTACCTGTATTCGGTGTGAAGAGGTATGGCTGAGCCTTGCAGAATGAGCGACCCGAGATTGCACCCCTCGCCAGAAAAGATGACTGTCGCTGACTTGCCAGCATTGAAGCGTAGTCGGAGGTGTTCCGCTGCAGTTTCACAGGCGACGAGCAACCTCCTCATGTCTTCCACACTGTCGGCCATCAGCACGAGGTCATCAGCATAGGCAAGGCCAGGGAGTCGCCACGCTACAATATCACCATGCTGGCGGTGTTCCAAAGTGAAACCAATGCCAGTGTCTTCAATGGCCTTTTCCATGCTAGAGGCATATAGCATATATAGCGTCGGCGACAACGGACAGCCCTGTCGTAAACCTTTTCCAACTGTGACCTCGCCTGATGTCACACCATTGAAGGATGTCGTCACCACATTGCCGTCGTATAACCGACGGATCAACCTCACCCATGTTTGGGGCATATTAAGGTGTCTCAGCCTTTCCAGCAGCATTAGGTGAGGGACACAGTCATACGCTTTAGCAATGTCTAGAAAACAGCATATCAAAGGTCGCCTCTCCGCTCGCGCTATCTCGATGCATTGGGTCAATGTAAACAGGTTATCGTCCAACCGCCGCCCAACTCGAAACCCGTTCTGCAGTTCCGTAAACACGCCGGCTCCCTCAGCCCATGCTGTGATTCGCCAATTGATGATAGTCGTGAATACTCTGTATACAACTGCCGTGACGGTGAGCGGTCGGTAGTCATGCAACAGCTGCTTGTTTCCACCTTTTTTCGAGATGAAGGTTACTCGACCGCGCCTCCAGTCAGTGGGGATTGGGTCATCTCCGCAGCATATGCGACTGAACAAGTGGGCCAACTGCTCTTGAGCGTCGGGTCCCAGGCCTTTCAGTACCTTAGCCGGGATTCCGTCCAGGCCCTGCGCAGTGCCGCCGTTCAACCGCGCGAGAGCGCGTGCGACCTGTACTCTTCCCACGATGGTGGTGTTGTCACTCGTCAAATTAAGTAGCGGTGGATCTTTAATATAAGGGCCTCCTGCTGACACGCTCTCATTACCGTGGAAATCTTGTGTCGTCCCAAAAAGATTGTGAAGGTGTTCATCCAAGAGAGCTCTAACGTTGTGCACTACACCTCCATTTTTGGCATCGATCAGTTGGGGAGAATTATCTCTTCCATCCAGTGTTTCAATATAACGCCAGAAGTTCTCTCCGGCTCTTTTTCCACCCTTTCTGATATCTTTCATCACCTTGCAATCATGTATCTGTTTTTTCTCCTCGACGATAGATTGTGTTATTGCCTTGAGCTTCTGGTATTCCTCCCAGAGTCGCAGAGTCTCCGGTGCTTTTCCAAGCGTCCGCAGAGCCCGGCGATGGTCTCGGTTTGCGTCTTGCCTGAGTTGGATGGATCTCCGGATTTCAGCATCCCACCACGATACAAGCCGTCTTTTCCTGCTTGAGCCTCTCATAATCGACCGTGTGGTGATTGCCAGCCGAAGTGCATTGGCATAGTCATCATAGATGAGGGCATTTATGCGCTTATCACTTTCTTCGAACTCCTGACATACTGCCTCAATATCACAGTCACGTAATTGGAACGTGCTTTTACGTTTCGGCCGGCTGCGTTGTCGTTGGATTGCACCAAAATGAAGTATGATGCTGTTATGATCGCTGCCAATACTCCACTCGCCATCTTCATCTACAGTTATTTTTTGAAGGCGACGTGCGAGCCTCTTTGATGCCAGGGCATAGTCGATACATGTTCGTCGGTCCCGGGCCATCCATGTGTGTTGCCCCTCACATTCCTCTCTGAGGTTTAGAATCTCCAGGTCGAACTCCTCCGACAGCTGTCTCAGCATTCGGCCATTGTCGTCCTCACGCCCGTCAATCTCAACCAGATGGCCATTAAAGTCCCCCATAACTAGCACAGACAATCTTCGATCTAGGTTTTCGATGTCACGTTGAACGCACTCCAGTATGGCCTTATTCTCCTCATGCCTGGAATTCCCCACGGAAAGGTAAAGGGTGCATACCGCCGTCGGTATGTTACCCACCTGTCCTTGAACCCACAGGTGTTCGCAGCACGTTTCAGATATCCTTATCCATGCTTGTCCTCCACTTGGCCAAAGGAGGCCCACACCACCTCCCCGTCGGTCACCCTCCACCCTGTTACACCCAGTCCAGCACCAGGAAGGGTCTACTGGGGGTTCCTCAGCGTCCCGCAAGTGTGTTTCAGCAACCCCGAACAAAGAAAAGCCTTGTTCCCGGAGTACTACATAGAGCTCAGCCCACTTTCGTTGACGCCTCGCACTATTCAAATTTAAAAAGCCAACGACAGCACTGTCTCTTTTCCGTGGTTGTCCTTGCTGCCGCCGCGCCAGAAACTCAGCCAACACTCCCGCTGAAGCTGCATGGCTGCTAGTTGCTCTCGGACCAGTTGATTCACAAAGTGCGTCAGCTCTTGTGATGGGGCACATGTGGGGTGCTGAAGGCATCCGGTCATCAAGTCGGTCAGCATTGGGTTGCACACAGGAAAGGTCTGTCTCGCAGTAGTCCCTAGAGCAAACGTTCCTTCCTGACTGCCTGTCCTCGATGGGAGTGCCCCACAGCTTTGTCCTTGAAGATGTCCGTTGGGTGGTATGAGGAGTGGGGGCACCCATATTGCGTGCAGAGGTGACGACTGTGGCGGATGGTCCCTCTGGCATTGTAGGGGATACACAGGACCGTGAAAGTTGGGCACCGGCTTCTGTACACTCTCCTTTGATATAGGAGGCGTGTTCACCACCCGGTGTGCTCCACTCGTTCTGGGACCAGAAGACAGACCTGGGAGGTCGTGAGCGAGTGCTTTTTTTTTGCCTCTGACCGGTTTACTACTGAGGAATGCGTCCCGTATCGTCTCCTGTTGCTCCCAGTATGGTCGCTGAAATTGTCCCTTCTTTGAAGTCCTAAAAAATGAGTCACTAATGCACCCACTCGGTCGGTTAGCACCTGGCTACCTTCTCTGCAGTAGTGAAGCCCGTCCTTTTGCATTGCTGGGATGCTGGCCAGTTCTCGGCTGAGGTCGATAAACCTTGCTCTAATTCTCTTGCACAGCTGCTTCAGCTTTGCATTCAGGAGCATGGTCGTAGCGCGTTGTTCCTTTCCTCTGCCGTCTATTTCGGGTACTGAGCAGATGGCTAGTGATGCCTTACGTTTGGCCCACTGTAGCCTCAGACGCTCTATAATTGTGTCAGGTTGCTCGCCCTTCAGAACGTCATTCAACCCCACGTGCAGTATATACATGCGTGGTACATTCCTCGCTTTTTCCTCATATGTTTCGATAATTTTATGTACAACCTCAGTTGTGGCTCCCCTGTTCGTTATAAACTCCATGCTTTGAGGTGCTCGGACTTCCTCGATGAGAGCTCGAGCTATCCGCAGGACGTTCCTATCTCCTGCGATTATCACTTCTCGTGTGATCCCTCGTGGCGGTCGGATCTGAACATCCTCATGCGTCAGCTTCTTTGCAGCCACGGGCAAGTGAATCTCCTGAATGGACATGTGTGTGACTCCACTTGAAGTTTTGCTTGGGACTTCGTCCCACTGCGTGTCAGTGTGCGCTGTCACGTTATTGGTGTTATTTATGGCAGTACCGGCATCCTGTGGACGGTCGTCCTGTAGTGCGTTTCCTTGCTTGTCTACTCCAGCATTCGTCGCATCGTTCAATGTCATCGCACTGTGATGCAGTTCTGTTTCACTACTCATCTGGTTCTCCCCTTCAGATTCCGATGGTGTGCTGCTTGTCCCATCTTCTGTAACCATGGAATCTCCTGTCGGTCCAGCTGCTACTGCATATCCTGAGAGCGCTGTCACTAGTGTTTGCAGTGCTTCGTTCTTCTTCGCCGCCTCGTTTATCCTGAATTCAAGTGTCGATATCCTCTTACTCACTTCAGACAGCCTGCGCCCGTCCGATGCTCGGTCTAGGCGTACTGACAGGGCGCCTATCTGAGCCTCTAGTTCCTCGAGTCTTTTTTCGTGTGCATTCCTCATTTTGTTCATCTCGGCACATACATGCATGTGAAAGGATATCTTTGATTCGTGTCGTCATGTTTCGCGTCTGCCTTCAGCTCCAACGACCCGCAGTCTACACTACTAATGCTGTCATCAACAGCTGCAGCAGAGTCTTCAGCAGCCGCTGCAATGTTGGTACTCTTCACGGTGGCTTGGGAAGTCCGGGCGGAGTCTGGCGTCAAGACGGGCGTCGCGGCGCGAGTGGCAGTAGTCGGCGTAGCACCCTGAGAGGGCTCGTCGGCTTGCCGATTGGCGGCGGTACAGGCCGCATATACGTCAACCAGTGTCGTTGCCTTTGGCTGGTAGTGCCCGCTGACCTGGGGTTCTGACACGACAAGGTGCTGCACACTATTGGACATCGTGTTTACAGGCAGGAAGCGTGTGGTAGGGAGCAACGTGGAAGTAGAAGTTTCTCCTGCGGCCGATGGCTCCTCCGTGCTGTCCATGGCCACTTCTGAACCGTTGTTGCCCGCAGTGGGGATATCCAAGCTCTCCGGAGGGAACACTTCGTCTTCATCGCTGACAGCGGTGTTGCTCAAAAACTCCAGGTTGCAATGAATATCTCGTATGGTATCTGTAGGGGAACACGCAGTAGCTTGTAGACGCTCAATGAGTTCTCCCTTGTTTCCGGAGGTAGGAAGTCCACGAGCTTTTAGTGCCCTTTTTAGGTCGAAAACCTTCATCTCGGCCATTTTTTCAGCGGACATATTTCCATCTGCGTGGACAGCAAACTGGTATCGACGGGCCGGGGGCCGACCAAAGGATACGGAGTAGGCGATATGTCGGCGACGTCTTCGGCGCCTCGGCCGAGCGGAGCGGTGCAACGGAGGTCAGTCAAGCTTCGGGGTGGCCGGTCGTGTGAAAAAAGTACGGCGTGAAGCAAGTCGCGACGGTTAAAAGGAAGACCCCGAAAAACCAACCGTTAGGCTCGTATCTGTTTGGGTGTTTTGTCGCGCTACCTGGCGGATGGCAGACAAACTGCTGATTTCTAATGTTCAAAAAATTTCCGAGGGCGGCGTTGGCGTCTGTATCATCATCAATCTCCGTGTCTTTTTACCTTCACATTTAAAAATATATTGAAATATTTACTATCGATAAATGAATGGTTTCAGTACTGGGTCAGGTTAATAAATATAAGAAAAATAATTACACAAGCGTAGCGTGATATAATGTGTTCATTATTCGATATGGTTGAAATCAATCAACAATAAAGACGAAGAGGAAAAGAATACACCCGAGTTCACTTCATGCCTAGAGTCAATGAATGAGCTTTAAAGTATCGGCACTCCATTCCCCAAAATTGTTTTGGGCGCCGCCATTTTGGGTCTTGTACGGAGCAAGCCCAACTGCCAATCGTCATGATCCAAAAGTACGACTTTCTCAGAATTAGATGCGGTGCTAGGAAGCTGATGCACTATTGCAATGCTCTGTCGTGGGTTGTTTAAACATTTGTGGGAGACGGAAAAGTGTTTCCTGTGATTTTAGATAAAGCTTCAGATAACTGGCAACCATGATTTTAAGCCACAATATGGCCAAGTGTCGTTATTCTGAACCGTAGCTAATTTACTGGCACAAGCGGGAACAATAAGGAAGAGGCAGGTGTCAAAAGGTAGTGGCTTGTGGAATCCACGGGGCTTACTTCATGGCCCCTACAGGTTATGCAAGCCTCTTGAACAAGAGCATGAATAGATTCATTAAATAAGCTACGCTTCAGAGTAGTGACACTTGGCCATATTGTGGCTTAAAATCATGGTTGCCAGTTATTTGAAGCTTTCTCTGAAATCACAAGAAATGCTTTTCCGTCCTTCAATTTAAACAGTTTGCGACAAAGCAAAGCAACATTACATGAGCTTTCTAACACCGAATCTAATGCTGAGGATGCCGCACTTTTCAATTATGACGATCGGCAGTTGCGCCTGCTCGGCACAAGCACCAAAATGGCGGCGTTCACAACACTGTCGGGGAAGAGAGTGCCGATACTCTAAGCGCAGCTCATTTATTGGCCCTAGTTCCCGCGAAAATCCTTTTCCCTGACTGAAACTAAAAGTAAATATGAATAATACACCATTATTATAGCTTATTTAGTTATAACGAACTCCACATAATGAGATGAGGAAGCGGCCGGGTAGGAGAAACGCGGGTTTTATGTGCGACCGTTCTAACCGTCTCAAAAGAGAGAACGCGCGAGCTTGCGCTGGTTTAAAAAAAAAAAAGGCATCCAGAGAAAAGAGGCGGCACGCTGTGTTTTTTTTTTTTTTTTTGTTATTATGCGTCTAATTGCAAATTGTTGTGTGTATGTTTATACAGCCGGAAGTTAGTCTGCCTTAGTAGGCGTCTGGTGTCTCAGCTGTAGATGAGCAATTTAGCCAGTGCGGTACAACCGCAAACCTGGGGTCTTTAACGTGCACCACGCAGTAGTGATACACGACCGCCACGCCGGTACGATGCTCTTCCAGATCGAAACGGGCAAGGGCGGGATGGCTTCTGCAGCGCGAGCTTTCGCTCCACGTGCTCCAAGCTGGTGTGCGCTAGACCATGCACTCGGCCACCAACCCCCCCCCCCCCCCCTTTGTGCGCCTAATTTATATACAGGTATAAGTATTTGAAGATCGACGATGGACGTCGATCGTCTCGAGGTAATGTAACGTAATAACATTATATATATAATAAACTTCAAGCACTGAACGACTCAATTTTTCAATTCTTGCATTGTAATATGGCGGTAGCATATTGTACTTACGGTTGACGAAGAGCAATATGAGGTGACGAGGTAATGATTAAATGATGAGGCTCTATAAGGACGACGACATTAGTGGGTGTCGAACCACAACGTACAGTGCCAGACTTGTTTCAAGTATCGTGTACCCAAAGACTTTCCTCACCCGCAACAGAATACGGTAGAATCAATGAGGATTCTGCTTTACAACTGTACGTGGAACAGGAAAACTGCAGTGTGCAGAAGTGCGGCTTATTCGTTAATATGAGGGACGGATTTTTAGCAGCATTCCCTGATTGACTACTTGGAACAAATGGCCTCGTTGACGTAAAGTGTCCCCGTTCCAAAAGATTCTTGAAGCGTACTTAAACCACAAAGGAGTATGAGGCGAAAAATAAGAAAAAGGAGCCTGGTGTGAAAGGTCCAAATCACCACCATAGCTTCTACAATCAAATAAGGGGGCAGTTACACAATACACAAAGAGAGTTTTCTGATTTAGTTATATTCACACTCAAGGGCATTGATATTCAACGTATTCAGAGGGATGACACCTTTTGGTCAACCAACATAGAGCCTTTTCTACTCAAGTTTTACATGGAAGGCCCGACTTCCGCTGAATTTCCTCACGTAGACAAGTTGTCCGACTGAATAAACTGCCATTACTCCCGATCTGGGAATCTCTCGATCTTCGTTCGTAGGCCATAGTATCATGAGATTGAGTGGTGTGTCTCTTCGTCCGCCGAATATTGCTTCGGCGGGTGTTTTTAGCGAGTAAAATGAGACCGTCGCGTGCTGCTGGAACAAGAACCTGGCGATTCTTCACTGAACTGCTCCTTCCGTAAGCTTCAAAATGGCTTTTTTCCGTTTCGCACACCATCTGTTCTGCTTGCCCGTTAGCTGCAGGATGCCATGGTGCACTAATTTGATGCCTGATGCCGGTTTTTTTTTTTTTCTTCAAAAACTTGTGTATTTTATTTGAAGCAAGATTTGGCGCGTTTTCAGAGAAAAGTATTTTCGGTAGGGCAAAAGTAGGTAAAAGAGACCGTAGAACGTCAATGACGTGTTTGGACATCGTGGCAGGCATCGTGTAGACTTCCAGCCACTTAGAGTACGCATCGACCATGACTCCGCAGATGCGGATACGTTTCGCCACCCACCGACTGAATAGTGGATCGTTTTCAGTTATTGTTCATGATGGCGTTGGACTCAAGGAAGTCTTCGAGTCTTTCCACAAAGTTAGCCCAGGTGCCAGGACTTTTGTCGAAAGCGGTAAGTGTTCGAAACGTCGACAACGTCGGTAGCCACGTGTTGTGCTTGACAGTGGACAATTACCATTCGCTGAGAAGAAACTTGCTTGTTCGTCTGCCACGAGTCGTCCGATATCAGGTCATCACCGCAACACCATCTCCCGACAAAACTTGTCTTCATTGTCCGCATGTCCATAGTTAGCAATCGCGTGAACTTATAAATTCCCGAACGCTCATAACTTGCGGTCGCTAAACGCCGTTCATTCAAAGCGTCTTCATCGCAAATAAACGTCTTCCCATTTCTTCTGATGGTTTTCATCATATCCCTCATAAGCTGTGCTTACAACATTATGTGTGTCGGTACTTCCGAAAATATTGCAACGGCGTTTGTTTTCTGGGAACTATAATGTAACAACCTTTACAACATCTTCCGGACCTCGTGAAACACAATATTTCGTGACGTTATTTTAGTCTTCATTAAAATGGTGAGGTAAGTGCCGTAAATCGCGAAGCAGTTTACTTGACATCCGCTTCCACTGGTGTCTTGGAAGATTGAGTCTACTGAGTCTACTGAGCGTGCATTCCTGCAGAAGAAATTTTCATTGATAAAATATTAACACGTCAATCAACATTTGATTCATTTTTGGTAAGGTTTATTGCGAAAACCAGTTACAACCGCGGAACCGCATCTCCCTATATCAGAGAACAATTTATACCCAGCCTGACTTTCTGGCATACCTCCGTTTGCTGGGCCACGCTACTTGGGCTAGCTGAGCACAGCTGGCAGCGGCGCGAGGGGAACGTGATGGTGCTCGAGCCATCCCACTGTGAACCAATGTTTCGGCCACCCACGGGTGCGTGTCGCCGTCTATTGGTTGAACTAACGCCTTGTTCAAGATGGCTGCCGTGGGACCGCAGCCTTAAGTCAAACACTTTTTCTGTTTGCATTTAGATAATCTTGTAAATTCGCTCCGAACGCAAGAGTGCCGAATTAGCCGATTTTGACCATATTCATGGTTTTTTTAAAGAATATAATTAAATTTATAATAAAAGATTTGTTTTATTTAATGTCTCGACAATGAATCAATGTCTTTAAAGCCGAAATGTTAAAGAAGATCCGCGCAGCCGTTATTATGTGAGAATTTTTCTAAGTTGGTGAAAAACCTCATGTATTCTCTATGGGGCTCTGAGGTGCGCCCCCAGAACACCTTTCTCTAAAGTGGTGCCAAGTGTTTAAGAGAATAGGGGGGGGGGGGGGGGGGGCAGGGTTCTGGGAGCCACTGGTTTACCTTCTCCGAGATGGCGTAAGTCGCTGAGGTTCCGGACGGATTCGTCTTGCTCTGAGCCGGCTAATTCTTTGTTGTGTCGGGTAGAGTACGCCGGCCTGCTGGCCTACTTTCTCGCATCCCTCCGTGACTACCGTTTTCGAGGGACCAGCGAGATCTCGCGGGACAGTGGGGCGTTCCCCCCTCCGAGTGGTGGACCCTCTGCAGAAGAGTCGTGAAGCGGACTCCAGGCGCTGGGTCGAGTCGCGGGGTGTGTTCGTCCGACCGGCGATGACTCAACGCTAGCGATTCCCTTTGCTTTCACAGTCGGCGTTCCTTCCTCCGAGACGAAACCCGTCTGTCAAGTTATCTGGCTTTGATTCCCTGCGAAGACGGGTAGCAGCGGGAGCTTGGTGCAGAGTCGATGACGCCCCCCCCGCCCCCCGCCCCCCTTCCCCCCGGCCCGACCACTTTTGGCTCTCAGAGCGGTAAGTGCTGCGGGCACCCTGTGTCCACGGCTCGTTTTACTGCAGCGTCTTGTCGCGAACCCCTGTTTACTGATAAAAGTTGTTGGATACCGGGATAATTATTGTTGGCATGGTGTTCACAGTCCCTGCGTGGCGACCGCCCTCGCTTGTGGCGGTTAGCATTGGGAGGGGAGGGAGGGTACAGGCATCGGATTCCCTTTGGGAACCGGTCCCAGGACGTAAATGTTATTTCCTACAAGCTGTGCCCTTTGCGTGACACGAATACTATAATCAAGTCCATGGAGGACCTCATTATCAGTTAGGAACCACCTCCAACAATCCTAACAGATTGAGGGACTTCTTTTGCCTCTAAAGCTTTTGAAGGAGTTTGCACAACTCAAAAGATTCAGCATGTGTTTAACTCGAAAATAGGCCCACGGGTTTTCGGTCAAGTTGATAAAGTTTGTGTACTTTCATTGCATCCATTATAGTTTCGATAGATGGAAGGAACCAGCATGGGTGAGAGGCAAAGCTGAAGAAGATTAAGATTTACAGTCGCCGCAGGAGTTAATAGCTACACGCGAGCGCGCGTTTATTTCCGAGGGGTGCTTGACTGGTTGGTGTCTTGCGATAAAACTAGAGATGAGCTTAGGACGAGTCTATGCGGAGTGGATAGGGGAAGCCGCTCAATTCAAGGGAACCGTTGCTATCATTTGTCTGAGGGTGAGCGTAGTTCAATTGAAAGTGGGAGATGATTCTGCAGAAGTTAGAAATTACGACGTGTTTCCTTCTCTCTTTGAAATCAGCCATCTCATTTCGTGCTTGGCGATCTTGACTTCTGCAGAATCATCTACCCTTTTCATTCGAACTACGCTCACCCCCGCAAGCGAAAGAGAGCAACGGTTCCCTTGAATTGAGACGGCTTCCCCCGTCCACTCCGCATGGACTCGCCCTGCCGTAATCTCTAGTTTTATCGCAAGCCACCAGTCAAGCGCCCCTCGGAAAATAACGCGCGCTCGCGAAGAGCTAATAACTCTCATTGCAACTGTACCTTTACGCAACCTAGAGCAAGAGTACAGGAGGAACTCTGAGCTGCTGCAAGGGATGTGGTAAGGTTGCCTTGCTGCAGGCACGTCTTGTAGGAATCATACAAATTGGGGGTTTCCAAAACAAGAATGTACAATTATTAGTGTAACAGGAATGGTTTGTTTGTTTTAAAGTACAACGATGACTCTGGCGTTCCGCCTACGCGACTCCGTGCCCTCGGTCCGTTTCATAAGTTCTGTGGGCGTGTCCCCCTTTTATATATAGTCTGGACTCTTGCTATTTGTAAGGATGGCTTGCCTCAGCAACCTGGCTGGAGGCAAATCCAGGAGGCAGTCCATAGGCGGTCGGTAGTGTCCCCTGGGCACGGTGCCGTACCCCTAGCCCCCATAAGGTACAACGCTAAGTTTCTTTATAGGGCCCTTTGAGTGGTTTTTGAAACGGAGCACATTTTCTGCACCCATCGTAAGCAGCTCCATGCTGCAGTGAAACATATAATTATTTGGGAACTGGAAAGAAAAAAAAGCAAGATTTGACTTCCGTCACTCTATGGCAGACTCCCTGAAGGCCGGCAACCTTGTCGCCATGAGGGCTGAGCCTAAACATACTGGCGAGACGACAAATACGCAGCTGCGCTGCCGGGGTTCCCTCGATGTGAGGAAGGTGTTGCTAGTAGGCACATATTAAATTCTCCGCTGAGGGGCACAAGGAATAGACATTACGTCACCACGGCACATATCACATATCAGTTCACTAAAAACCTCGTCAGGTAATTGAAAAGAAGCCGAAGTTGGACACTGGAAAGAGGGCGGTTGTGAAGTCAACAGGACGAGTGTTAGCGGCCCCCAACAGTCGCCACCGCAGAAAACAGCTGCGATTCGGAAGAGGGCTGGCAACCTGCACAACTCGCGAAAAATTGAATGATTCAGAACTAACTTGCACTGCTAGAAACAGACGAGACGGAGAAAAATTGGGACTCCCTCGTGCGAGGCTCTGGCTCAAAGTCTCAACCCCGTCTCCAAGCGGTACCGCTGCCAGGGCAACGCGGAAAAGGTTTGGCCGGAGCGAAAAGGGCTACTCCCTCGGCGGAAGGAAAAGGCAGGGATCGATCGCTGCCTTTTCCTTCGATCCCTGCTTTCAGTAGGCAGGGATCGATCCCTCCCTACTGAAAAAAACCACATGATGTTATAGCGGAGCTTACCGGTCCATACAGGTCCGGTATATTTAGCTCGAAGGCCCGGTAGCATCATTCCGGCGGCCCACAATGTATACGCTGTCCGGGGTCCCGGTGACGCCGTACCGGCGGCCCAGAGTGGTTCACCGGGACTGGTTTACTTAGTCCGGAGCCCCGGTAGCTCGATAGCGGTGGACCTATCCGGTGTACCAGACTGTGGCCCCGGTCGTACCGGACGTTACCGGAATTTAAGGAATGCAAAGTCGTCACAGCGGTCACCCTGTAACTCTACCGATAAGCGCGAAGGCTGTGGAGGTTTATCAGTTCGTCATACTGGCGAAGATGCATAACTAAAGCGATAAGGCCGCGGACTATCGAGAAATGGAAATGTTTTTTTACATCTGATTTTGACGAATTTTAAGCAAATTAGGAACAAGAAAATAGAAATGTCTCCATAAAAGGGCAGAACGCAATAACAATATTTGCAATTGCAGCTTATATGTAAAACAGAAGTAAAAGGAAATATATCACAAGTAAAAGAAGGGAATATTCACATACCTTTATTAAAAGCCCTACAAAAAAAACAGTGGAAAATAAACATGGAATCTGAAAAACGGTTTGCGTAAACCAGGAAAAGTACAATCTTAAAAAAAAAAAGACGGTTCAACAGCTTGGGTATATACCGGGAAATATACCAGGACCGAAAACAAACGCTTTGCATACACCAGCCTGCAACCCATGACCTGCTCAATCACCGTGCCCCTCCCCCCCCCCCCCCCTCCCCCCCCCCCCCCCCCCCCCGGAAAGAGAGTCCCACACCATTTGGTATAGCGAAGTTTCTTCGAAAACACACTTTTTCTTTTTTTTCTTTTCTTCTGACTTAATCAGAAGAAAGATATGTAAATATCGCGAGATGCTTCAACCAACCAAAATATATATTAAAAAAAACTCTATTGGGAATCGAACCCGGGACCGCTGCAAACTAGTCAGGGGCGATACCACTGCGTTAGGCACAACTTAGAAGTCGCGTTTTGGAAGTTAGTGTCATACGAGAACCAAAACACATTCACGTTGAAGATTGAAACGTTAAGAGCTGCTGATTCTAATAATCGCATTGCAAAGTCGTCACGTTGTCGTAGATTGTTTTTCCTAAGCCAAATCTTGTAGGGACAAAGCCAGGGCTGGGGATTAGTCGGTCGCCGGAAACGTAAAGGAACCAAGCAAACGACGTGAGGCTAGCGGACGCGGTTCGTGGGTGCCGACGACGGCGGAGACACGGTCCGAACAGCCCTAGGGGGGACCTTGCTTCCGAGAGGTCTGGAAATTTTTTCCAGCGGGCACACAATACTTAGGCAGCATGCTTGTGGCTGATGCAAATCGCAGGAGGTGGATAACAGGACAACCACTGCACAGCAAATAGGTCGAGCATGGCAGATGGGACAACGGTGGTCGCCGCCATGTTTAAATAAAACGAACCTAAGCCGGCCAAGCTTCAGCTTAGAATACAATGCACTCTATTATGCTTTATTGCAAATAATTATATAAATGTGAAAACAGTTTATTTTTACATTTGAAAGTTCAAATGCAAGTCGACTATAACATGCACATTCACGTTGCTTCAAATAAGTTTCGTCCTAACCACTATGGTCGAACCAACGAACATCGCCGCGTCGCCATCGCTATCGCAACAAAACTCAAAAACAAAGCGAGTGACAAACTTCATCGAAGACCGTTCTTGGAAACAAAAGTGTCCCAGGTGCCGGCGTGCCCATGGAGCCAACAGTGGATTTGAGTCTAATGGGTGAGTGCTCCTCCGTTCGTTTTACTTCTTCAGTCCTCTCTTTTGAGAGCGTTTATGACGTGTCCTTCTGTCTGCAGGCAGCGTAAAAGCGAACGTGTGCGTCTCCTTGTCGCACACGTGCTTTACGAATTGGATGCCCCTCGAGCTTCTGCCAAGGAAGTCCCGGAACCGACCTGTCACTGAGCGAGCAGTCGGATTGCGGGAACGCACCCCGAGGCAAACGTCCCACCGAAGGCGCAGGAAGGGGGAAGTTGTACTTTGTAAGTGTATCAGGGGGCTTTAAATAACTAAAAGTGCCTAAAAGAACAAGGACAAAGAAGTGTAACGACCTTGTGTCGTTCCCCTTCTTTGTCCTTGTCATTTTCGGCGCTTTTGATTATTTAAAGAACCATAAAACCAACTGGCCCAACTTTGCACTTTGCTGCAATTTGTATCAGGTACCTTTATCTCGTGTATTGGCGGACAAGGCTTGAGTTATACCAATCGGGTGGCTGTGTGCTTTGCGGAACCTGTGATTGCTATGTACCCGTTACGTGCTAGCGCTAGTGTTTACACACCGTTTCCTTCCACTGCGGGTGTTCAGAGTCAAGTTCGATTTTCGTTCTCGGAAACTACTCGGAATATTCTGTGCCGTGCGCCTTTAGAAGCGGTGTCTGTATTTATATGTCGCTTACGAAGAGTATAAATATCAGTTTTTCGATTGGGAAACGGACATTTTACACAAAATGCTGTATACATGCCTTGCAAGTGACGCCACGCTAGGGAAGGACTCGGACCTGCGCCATGCCGGTGCTGGACCTCACACCGAGCGGATGCGCTTACCAAGGCGTAGGATGCCGCTAACTGCCCGGACATGCGCTGACATACATCATATTTTAATCAATAATACCTAGTTCTGTTAAATGCCAACTTGGAAACACGAGCCGAGCTTACGATGATGACGTTTAGCCAGTATGTGCAAATAGTTAGGCATTGGTGCGATTGTGCTACGAGCAGAAAGTTTCGATATGCCGCCGACTGAGTTTTGACGCAAAAAACCGTTTGTGTCGCCAAAAAAAAAATAAGGAAGTAATTGCGTGCCGCAAAATTTGACGAGCGGATCTAGGAGTTGCTTGTAGAAAAATTGTTACCATTTTGCGAACTACTGGTAAACAACGCAAGGTTACCATCATAACCAAACATCCGTTACGAGATAAAAAAAACGGACAAGACATTTCGCATCGTCTCAGGGTTTATATTATGATGTTTCCTAACCGGCTCGCCTGAATACTTTCGCTCCTCACGAAGGTTGCCGTCTCGCGGACAGCACAAACCGATGTCCCGGGCCCCGGCGGCGCCGTCTCGGCTAGAGTACAATATAGCTCCTTCGGAGCAGAGTAGCCCAATCTAGAACTCATCTCTCGGTGAACACCCGGAGGTTCCAACTCCGGTCGAAAATGCACGGAGAACGTGAGAAAAGTCGTTGTTTCTTCAATATTCTTGAGATGTACAGAACGACAATAGTTTTGACATATTAAAGGAACATTTTAGAATAATTTGCAATCAGTTATGTGCCAAGTAAGGACGTAATTAAAAAAAAATTACATGAGTGGCTTCATGCACAGGAAGACGCGGCGACGTAACCGCGTTCACGTGACCCGCTCCGCCCAACCCAAAAAGCCAATATACGATGCGTGCAAAAATCGTGTGCTTCATACGCCATTGCCTCGGAGATTCTCTCAACATTTTCACGCGCATCCAATATCATTAAAACTTTAATAAAGTGTTAAGTGCTTTGCCAACTTCACGACAGACTAGTTTCGAAAACTGTGAACTTAACGTTTATTTTTTTTTAATTAGCCGTGTTGCGTCGATCTCCATGTATTCTCCCATAGGGCGGGCCGACTCCTGCGAAGGGCCGTCGAGTCAACCACCAGCATGGTGCTTACCGGCGTCTGACGTCCTCATTTGACGTAGGTGCAAGGCATGTACAGGGTGTCACAAAAACATTTACACTGTCTTTTTACCGCAAAAAAAAAAAAACTAGGCATCTCCGAACGCTCATTCTCCGCCCAAAGGTAGCGCTTGAGGTCACAACGAGATGCCAAAGTTTCAGCCCGATCGGACAACTTTATCAAAATTTATAAGTGATTTTCTGAATATTTCAATGGGAAAATGGCGGCCGACGGAGTTTTGAAACACATGGGGATCTATAGCACCAGAAACCGAAAACGGGCAAAAATGGGCTGCATTTTCCCATTGAAATTTTCTGAAAATGACATAACTTTTGATTAGGTTATTGGATCGGGCTAAAACTTTGGCGTCTAGTTGTGACCTCTACTTCCACCTTTGGGCGGAGAAGGAGCGTTCGGCGATGACTAGTTTATTTAGTGGTTGAAAAGGCAGTCTAAATTTTCTCTTTTGACACCCTGTACTTGTTTCGCTTCTTTGTTAGTCCTCTGGCGGTACTTTATTGTGAAAATGGGCGAAAAAAAACGCCATTGAGTGATTAGAAAGAAAACAAGGTCTTTCGAACAACTTTTTTCAAGAGACCATCAACTGATTTTCCAACTACTTCCTCCTCAGCTTTCCACCTCAGTTCCTAAGCAAAGTGAAAAATCAAGTAGTCGTATTTCACTGGAGCCTAAAGTTCTCGCAGCAGTCTGAGAGTCGGCAAGGACCAAGCCCTTGATAAAATTCACGCTTCACATTTTCGCAAGCTCCAACAACTATATAGCGAGCGATGAGACAAGTGATAACGACCTTTTCATTATCACTCGGTCATCCGCGCAACGAGGCGAACCGATGAAAGCAACGGGAGCAAGCGATCAAGGCGATGAGCAACGTTTTCTAGAAATCCAAAACCAAGTGGCGTAAAGAGCAACAGTAAGAAATCTGGATCGCTCGTCTCGTTGCTCGCTAAATCACTTGTATGTGGTTCAGCCTTAATTGTGTGAATGCGAGAGGTGCATGCCCACACACGACTGCTGTGCTGCCACTCCCAAGCGCCTCTGATTTCAAGGCTACACTGCCATTTGCTTCCGTGTGCTCCACAGGCCTTGTGTGCTGGAACTTTAACGCCACTTGCAAAACTAACACAAACGCATCAAGGGGTTAAGCGGGGTTAGTATTCTGGTATGTTTACCGCACCATTCTTTTTTCAGGTGGGCAGGCTTTCAGAAGAAAACTGGGATTAACCCAGTTTCCATAAAACCAATACGGCTTTTGAAAATTGGGAACTATTGCCGCGCACGCAGCTGGCCTAGTTGGCTGTGCTCCCGTCTCCTAACGGTTACTGTGCTTGGCTCCCTCACGAAAAATCGAGGTTTGATGCCTGGCCACTGATACATCTTTTTATTCTTTCTGTAATGTCACATTCTGGTAAATTTGAGAACCCTGTTGCTTATTTGAGGTTAGAATGTTCTACGCCGATCGTTCCAGAAGCCCACGCGTCTGCATGAGAGGCTCCACGTGAAGAGCGTGAGTTAGTCTCGCCCCATCGTTTGATCGTGCTGTTTCAACGACATCGACGCCTGCGACGCTATGCTTCTATTTTGTTTTGAGCACAAATTCGCCCCATTAAACGTATAGTTCCTCAGTTATTTGCTGCATCATCATTTGTCATTCGTGACAATATCTGGACTTATTTGAAAATGAAGGCCTGCCCATATTGCCTTTGATCTTCTTGGATAGTGTTTACCGCCTGGCTGCAGCTGGCTAAGAATGCGCAGTTTTTTCATGTCACTCAGAATCAAGAATTCTGTGTCCAGAAAATAATCACTCGCCTAATAACGAGTCTATCTTTAATTTTGGCAAGCCTCCATGGTATGCATAGTTTACAGTAAGATTGGCGGTTCGATAATCCAGCTTGAACCGTTTTTTTTTTTCGCTGGAGACTTCTTTTTGAAATTTTTATACAGCCATCTATGATGGTTAAACTGCCCCCAAAAACACTTCTATTATTATATATCCTTTATTTTAAATGTAGCTCAAGATTCGATCTCCTGCAAAGGGGCGACAAAGGCGGTTTTCGATGCTGTTAACCTGCAGCGCCGAAGCGTGACGGGGCTGCCTAGCAGGCTGCCCCGTCACGCTGAGGGCCATGGAATGTGATAGCTCACCATAACCTTTTTCATAGACGTCCATAGACCATTTTTGTAGGGGTTAGGCTAGGTGGCTCAAGCAACTGTCCGTTACAAAGGGTACAACATTGTCGCCGCAAATGGCATGTGCGCATGGGTTAAAATCCTTGTAATGAGCCGTCGGAGAATGTAGCCGCGAAGCTGTATGGACGGGTCTATCGGCCGGTGACACACCCGCAAAAAAAAGGAAGTGAATATTCTGTCGCCGGCACAATAGCCAGTAGAAACAAATGCCGACAGTTGCATCCTATTGAATATTGTATAAAACGAATTGTAACAACAACAATTTGAAGCTGTAGAGTAACACTCTGGTACGGTGTCCGTCTCTTATGCGGCGGGACCATGGTTTAATCGTCAGTGTGAGATTACTTTTTTTTCTAGGCATTAGGCGATACCTACGGCATTTCTTTTTTACGATTAACAATGAAAAAAAAATGATGTCAACGAAACTTCGCTGAATTAAATAGTATGAGACTCCGTTTCGGCGGGTGAATGGAGGACAGCGACACTTCCGCCGCCGGCGAGCCTATGGGAAGCGGTGTGTACAGGTGGGACAATTGGGTTAATACTTTCCTAATGAGCAGCCGCAGACTGTGATACACACGCCGTCCTGAACTGGCAGAATTAGTTTTCCGGGGCTATATCCTTCATTCACCCCCGGGAAGGGCGCAGTCCCATACCATTTATTTGAGCAAAGTTTCGTCCACAGTATTGTTTTATTTTTCAGTCTTGATAATAAAGAAAAAAAAAGAAAAAATATATTGCAAATATCGTTGAATGCTTAAAAAATATTCGAGAAAAAAGAATAAGCCCACACTGGTGGATTGAATCACGTTCCCGCAAGGTATAAGACAGACACCTTACCAGTGAGCTAGCTACTCTACAGCTTCAAATATCCGTTTTCACAATTCGTTTTACACGAGACCCGATAGGAGACAACTGCCGACATCCTTTATCCACTTCAGCGAAAAAATTTCCCCGCAGCGTGCAATTCCCGTAGCGAGTGTCGGTGATATGTTAGTGTCGACAAAATGTGTCCATGAAATGTTGTCTATGAAACGTGTTTAAGCGAACAGCCGGGAGAACAAGAAAGTCAGTATTCCACCTGGAGTTGCATGATTTCAGGCACCTAATGGGAGGCGACTCTCCGTAGAATTTCGGAAAATTATTGTCCCGGCTGCCCGGAAAATATACACTGCCTAGTTCTCTAGATAATCTTGAAGAGTCCGTAGAACACTGGCCACTCGTTGCCAACAAGCAGGTTGCCGTGCACTTACCAAAAAAATTAGCGGACTTGAAAGATGCATTCCGAGATATTTTTCGATATGGGTACTGGAGAACAACCACGTGCACATAGAAAAAAGATGGTAGGGCTCCGTGAAGATTCAAGACGATGCGCTGCAAGCTGTCATTTGCCGAACCAAACCACACCACCGGAATTTCTGTGACTTCTTCGAAGAAATCGCTTGTTGCCGATATACGCGTAGGACTTTTTAAAAACTGAGCCACAAAGGCCGCAGCCAGGTTTGCCAGGTGCTTGAACTATGACCCGCCAAATTGCTACGAGATATAGCCCAAAAATAGCCAAATCTATATAAAAAGAGCCCGAAAGTATCCAAACAAATCGACAATTTGAAACGTGTATTTTAAACATAAAAGCCATATTAATACATTTTTATGCGTGAAATAGAAATATTCACACCATTAGCAACCCTAGTTCTCCGAACCAACGTTAGAGCACGGTCACATCACCGCGGTATTAAAACATGTGAGAAAAACCTTTCAAGAGACATAGACCTTGCAGCACTACTCTTTGCCCCACAGTCCGAATTTAACATACAAAATGATCTCCAGCGTTTCCATCGACATCCTGTTTCGCAAGAATAGACAGCCTTAATTATGCGCAAACCAGGGGCTGTGGGGCCGCAAGGAATTGCGCTGTCCCAGGTTGAGATGGAGGAATAACAGCATACGCTTGCATTCGGACAAGATTTTGGTGTAAACAATTGCGCAAGGTGCGCAAAGAGGAGACGAATTTGCTTGCTGTCGCAAACTTATCAGAGTTAACAGACTGAAGCGCCAAATGCTAACGTAACTTAGTCTAAAAATACCATGCTTGAACCTATAAACCGAAATGTTTTGAGGATTTGTATCTATATTTGTGCAATAAACATTATTATTATTATTATTATTATTTTGGCAATACCCAGCACGTGTCAGATATAGCCCAATACTAGCCAAATAGCCAACTGCCACTTTTTCCCGCCAACTGTAAATAAAACTAGCCCAATTCGGCTGTTTATAGCCCAACCTGGCAACCCTGGGGCCCGCAGCCAAGAGTTCAGTCAGGGCCAGGGAAAGGAATTCTGGTAAGGGGAAGCAGATGGGTTGGTGGAGAGGCGAGGAGGAAACATTCCCCTCTCTCCAGTATTTCGCCTGCATCCTGCTTCTTCAAGGTCACCAGGTAAGTGCACAAAGAAAAGGCTTATCTTCGAGGGCCATCCGAACAATGAGCACGGCGAGAGGATTCGATTTGTCAGTGGATACTTTTGTGAGCTCGTCCCAAAGTTGATAGTGCAGTGGATGCTATATAAGTGGTCTGCCAAGCAGCGTTCTTCAGGAAGGCGCCGTGCTCTGCCTTCGGACCCGCTTGGAGACTAAAGTCACGTGGCCGTAACCGGAGACACACTTGGCCTAAAATACGCATAGCGTTTACTCTGCTCTCAATACCCAGTGAACAGGACAGACGTGCAAAGGCTACTCGGCGACAACTTTGCTTGGCAATGCAGTGGAAGGTACAGGCCCGCGCTCCCTCTCGTATTTGGAGCGTTGAATAAAGATGTGCGCGGGCTCTACTCCTTTCCACTGCATTGCCAAGAAAAGCTCTCGCCGAGATAGTTTTTGTAGTCCCAATGATAGTGCCCTTCCTAAATGTTAACCAAAAATGGGAGGAATGAAGATGTTATGTTTTACGCCGTAAAACCCACACGCTAAACAAATACTTTACTAGGGGGAATACAGGACACTCCGCTCATTTCAATTAGACGGAGCAATGGCCGCACCAATTCCTACCCTGGTGCGGGGGATGGTTGGGGTGTGTTCCTCTCCTTATTTTCCCTCCCCTTCTCTCCCGTTCTCTCCTCCCGCCACAACACGTCCCCGATATGCGTCACCGGCGATGCCAAACGCGGGCGGGCGATCCCGCGGGCGCCGCGCTAGGCCGGGCGCGACGACTATCAGTGGCCACCATTGCGCGACCCGTTACTGCATGTTGATGCCGGCGCCCCTCCCTGCAGATGACACGCTACAGTGTCCTGTTGTAGTGCACCAAGTTTGACGCGTTCGCCGCTGTAACCAGTCAGTGAAGATAGCACGAGGGACAGTGTGCTCCGTTTTCCACTTCAAGAACCGAACCTTGCAAGGCAAAAACCTGTCATCCTTTCAGTTCGTCCCAGATCAATTCACGTAAGTAAACAACTTCGGCGTCGCGTTTTTTATACTGACCTACCTTATTGAAAACTTGTAAATTATATATATATGATCCTTCTTTGTATAAGCTGAGCTGCATATATTTGTACAAAGTGTTATTTTCTCTGTAAACAGAGATCTGTGTTTGTTGAATGCAAAGCAGCACATATTTGTTCAATGTGCAATAAATATTGTTTCGACAAAATATTGTCTACCGACATTTATGACATAGAGTTATTATAATGTAGGCTAGAGCTTCAACTGGCGCTAGTGTGCTGTTGCAAATTGAAGCAGACAGCAAGCAGTCCGAAATTGAATTCCGGTGATGCATTTCTATGGGAAAAAGCGAGGGCATTTTCTCTCTGCGCTCGATTGTAAGAGCAAATATCACGAACAATTCGTACCTACTAGGCACATTAGAATATTTTCCAGTCACGCAGATGAAATAATTGGTCAGTTACGGCGTTTTTATTTTAAAATTGTGGCATGAAAAACGGTGCTAAAACTGTTTGGTACATGTATTTATGTGCGCTCTCGGACACTGTTAGCGCAGACACGGCGTCGGCGCTTTCAAGCATGGGGGACATACGTGCCAAACGAACGAAGGAAATGTGGAAAACCAAGAGAGACGGCAAGAACTACGCAGTAACACTGGATAAGTAACCCCTTGTGCTTGCAGACGATCAAAATAAATTGAAAGTCACGTAATGTAGTCCGATTTGCAATAAATAAGTACTGCTTCATTCTTCGTGCTCATGAATATGTGAGAAGATGCTTGTTATGTGCCCAAATCATAACAAGCCAGGGAACAGGAGCGCGATAAAAACTGCCCGACCTGGGAAATAATAAGAAACCACGCCTTTCGTAGCGCACGTACTTTATTCTTAACGTTTCGAACGTTTTTTTTAGCCACTCGTAAAGATGCATGACGGCCCTAGTAAAAAAAATCATTTGTATGAGAAATTTCTTGTGTCCAATAAACACATATGAATCATACAAGATATATAAGAACATATAAGAACGTATAAGAACCATATAATAATTATATGAGAACTGTATAAGAATTATATAAGATATATAGGAGCCCCATAAGAAACTTATAAGAAACTTCCCTCTAGTTTCTTATATGGTGCTTGTATGTTCTCATATATCTTATATCGTTCATATATAGTTATTATAAAGTTCTTATACGGTCCTTATATGTTCTTATATATCTTGTATGATTCATATGTGTTTATTGGACACAGAAATTTCTCATACAAATGAGAATTTTCAATAGGGGGGTCATTTTCTTATAGCAAGAGGACAGGATTAGCAATATATAAGCACCCAAGGAATGCTGGCGGACTTTTAACACACTCTACATTCCTTTCGAGCGTTATTTTGCTTAGAATCGTAGGTCGTTTCTACATACCTGGCATGGAACAGAAGTTTGGGCCTGAAATATAGCGAAGTTTAACATCGTTCAGTTGTAAAATAAATGGTGTAACCACAGCAATTACACTTTCACAATGGTAATAAAGGTGCATACTATCCGCTACAACCGAAATAGCAAGCGTTATTTATGTTATTGTCCGGTGACAAGACAAAATTCACGCGCGTTTTCCCATGGGAATACACACGAAGACTGGAAAGGTAGACTGCATGCTGTCTGCTTCAATTTGCAACCGGAAGTTCCGTAGACACTAGCGCCAGCTGAGCCTCTAGCGTTTATTATAATAACTCTATGATTTATGAGTGGAACCTGAGTTCGCACTTTCAATTATAACTGTAGAAGTACTAAAATAATCCAAACCAACTTTGCTCAAGACAACATGGTCTAATAGGAGGAGTCTTGACTATCCACGAAGTAATAAAAAATTATTCCCAACTTTCTGAATATTTCTTTGTTCCCGTGGGCTGCTGCAAACCACCATCTGTCCGCAATTTGAAGATAGCGAGAAATTGATCACTTGGTTAAATTGTCTCGTATCTAATACACAGAACCCCACTCCTGATATCGGAATTTCGCGCCAGCCAGACATTACCGAACCAGCACTTTGGAAAATTTCCGACATACCGAGCTCGATTAATCCACGATTAAGTAATTACACATTTGTTTCGGGTGTTCAAAAGTGTATTTAATGTATATTTCGTCGTTCTCGACATGGACGTCGACGGACATAACGCCGCTGCTTATGCCCCTGTCGAGGTGAGCAATACTTTTTATACGTTGTAACGACACTCTGTCGCGCTATAGTCTCGTATATTTGGCCCGCATGCAGCCTCGATCGAGCTGTTTTGAATGTCGCTGCAAGACAGAGCAACAGCGTAGCAATCGCGACATGAGAACCGACTGCGCCTCGATCTGGTTGACCGTGCTCGCTCTGCTGATATGTGAGCTTGGGAATTCCGAGCACCGTTAGCTCACTGGTGCTACAAAAACCTCTTTTGTCGCTGAGACCTTGTAAACGCCTGCGGAGCCGTTCCAATGCTCGGTTCATCTCCCCCGCAGCATAGCAACCTTTTTGGCGCCTGATAGGCCAGGAGAGTCCGTGACATATGATGTGGTTCAATCTACGTTGAAGCAGAGTTGCCGCGAAGTACGCGAAGCGTTGCCACGATGTGTTGTGTTGAAAAAAAAAATAAACACAGAAAATTTATCTTGAAGTTTTCGCCAGTTTCAGACGTAGCGATTTGAGACATGAATGCTATAAATGTCATGAAGGGATCAATTTGATGACACTATTTTTTGCGTTCACTCTGCTCGCACTCTACACTAATAAACTTATATTTTCATTTTCGAGACTTAATTGCACATTTCTAGAGAGCTTCATGACAATGCCAGTCGTTCCTTGGCGCACCGAATCCTGCAAAGCCAATAAATGTTCCCCAAAACCGCTCCGTTGTAGTTCCGTGATATCCTGGGGAAAGTGAATATAGTATAGTGCCACAAAAGTATTAAATGTTGGTGACCACCCGCCTGTCTACCCTGGTCGGCTCGGACCAAAATGAGAAAAAAGGCACCAAGAAAATCCCTTCTCTGGCGGTTCCGTGTAATTCCGGTGCCCGGGAAATACAGTGAGACGCCATGCTGGCAGTTCACAGACTTCCCTGGGCAGTCCTGGTCCAGCCTAGTACTGCCAAGGCCCAATCTTGGCCCCATAGCTAGTCTAAGCAAGTGTGCTGCCTGGGGTGTACCAAGTTGTAAACTCCTTTATCGAGAATCTATTCAAAATACAACTTTCAAATTGACACCATTGCGCTCAAATAAGTATTTAATAAAGTTTGCAAATTAGATTTATTTATGGATAACTTATTAAATCCCAGTATCTTTCTAGCAGCCCTTTTATCAAGACGCCTTCTGGCAAATGTGATCTTCATTGCCTAGAGTACTTCATTTGTTTTTAAAGGTCGGTTGTAGAAAACGAGGCACCGTCATACCTTGCGCCAACCAGTGTTGTACGCGGTCCTCAAAAAAAGAACGCAAGCTCGTTTCTCGTTCCTTCTGATTTTTGGAACGCGTTCCCGTTGAAAGTTCCATCTGCAAGAAAGGAACTCGTTCTTGTAACAGTTAAAAAATGGAACGTAACGTTACATGTACGTTACAATCATATTTTTCTGATTACCATAATTAGTTACATCAAGTAAAGATTTTTTTTTTTAAATCTGTCCCATTAAATGGCAACATACGAATTTGAATGCAGTGACGGCAGGGCAACAGGAGAAGAAGACACACGACAACAGGGTCCTTTTGTTGATATATTCACCTTTAAAAAACTCAGTGTTTTACCATATTCCTGTTCGGGATGGACGATTGAGACGAGCCAAATGTACTGTTACCCAACATTGCAAGATATTTTTACAACAACGTCACACGTTTCAATCTAACAAAGTACCATGTTCGAACTTAACAACGGTTGCTTCTCAATGTTGGCGTCCGCAAGACGAGAAAGTAAAGTACAAGGTACGGCTTTTGAAGGTCAGTCTTGAAAAATACAGGTCCTTTTCCGCGAAGTGTGGATTCGTTGTTCTGTTTGAAGGTTGGGGACAAGAGGAGAAGTAAAGATTAATTTTCTGTATCACTTAGGTGACCAAATATTTGGGATGCAAGGGTGCGTTCGATGTCAGGCAACCTGTCCTTTTGTTGTAACTGTCTGTGGAAGTTCAGTGATGGCTGTAGTTGGCCTTAAATTTCTGGGTATATGAGTATTCGTGGAAGAAAAAAAAGGGGCTAAGTTTGAAACGTCCCTCTTTCTCTGTCTTTTCCTTCAACTAAACCTTTTGAGTTTCGTACCGCCCTCTCGGGCATTGCAAAAATAATAAATGTCCACAAGCTCGCCTGCGGGCGACTGTTACGAAGCGAGGACAACACAAAATAAAACCCTAAGCAACCAAAAATATAAAGAGACCCCGCTCTTGATAAAGATATGGTTTTGATACTTTTAGAATTTCCCTCTTTGGAATAAAATACAAATTACACCATTGCACGAAAAAAGGAAAGCCGTTCCTTCTCCGTTCCAGTAAAAATGTAACGAGTTCCCGTTCCAGTTCCCTCAATGCAAAACGGAACGGCGGGGTTCCTTCGTTCCTCCTAAAAAAACGCGTTCCAGGAACGCCGTTCCTTGGAACTCCGTTTCGTGCTACACTGGCGTCAACACATTTTCAATGTTAGCGACCCATTGGCTAAGACAGGCCAACGTTGATCAGCCTAAGCCAATCGATTACCGATGATGGTAACCCATTGGCTAAGAGAGGTCACTGTTGGCCAGGCTAAGCCAATCAATTTCCAACGTTGGTAGGCCACTGTCTAGGACAGACAGATGGTGGTCAGCTTAAACCAATCGATTGCCAACGTTGGTAACCCATCGGCTCTATTACAGTTTATATTTCTGCGGGTGTTGTCACTACCGTAGTCATTACTGGAGTTGTATTTTGTGCGCACTCTGAAGTGATTTTTGGGCAAGTACATATAATGCCCCAGCTTCTTCTGTTATAATTTGCGTGATAACCTTTCTTTGCAGATTGAAATGCGCATCAACTTATGTCAGCTGCTACCTCAAACATAGGGTGTTCGAGATGTTAATTCAGCATGATTTTTTTTTATTCGTGAAGCAATGTAGTAACATAATCAATCCTTGGATATTAGTTGTAAGGTTTCATTTGTTGTTAAAATAAAAGTTTTGTTTATTTATTTTTAATTTTGTCCGGTTCAGTCCGAATTATAGGCCGTTTTTTGCGGCTCAGCGAAGCGGGTTGCTTTGAGATTTTCAAGGTCACATACAGGTGACTATACACCTGTGTCGAAGGTACTGCGAAGGCGGGTGGAGCTTTCGAGGTGGAACCCTGCCTTTCCCTCTTCCGCCCCTCCCTCCCTTGGGAAGGTTTCCCGGCTGTGTCACTAAATAGGCATCAGAGAGGAAGCATTATGCTTTTTGCTGTCTTAACATACACACAAATTGTAGGAAGAGCGTATTTTGTATTTCGTGTAAAATTTACTGAGCATAACTGTAAGTTCTGGGACGACGCGTGTTAGTTATAGTCAGTGACAGGTGGTAAAAGCTCCTCCCATCTCTTTCCACTTTTGCAGAGCAAAGGATCGGGAGGAGGCGACCTCCTCTCCAGCGTTTACTTTTAACCTGTCACTGACTATGGCGTTTTTCTTCGTGGACGTTCAAAATTGCTACAGCTCGCTATGCATACAGCATACCAATTCAGTTGCTAACTTGCTATGCGTGAGAAAACAGAAGAATCGTCTCCTTACCGGAGAAATAAATACAGGCTGTTCTCAGTGTGCGTGATCAGCACATTAAAAAAACTAACCCAATTAATTATAACGTTGGTAAGCCACTGGCTAATACAGGCCAATGTTGCCCAGCCTATGTCAATCGATTGCCAATGTTGGTAACCCATTGGCTAAGACAGGCGAATGTTGGCCAGCCCTAGCGAATCGATTACCAATGCTCGCAAATCATTGCCTAACATAGACCAATATTGATCAACCTAAGCCAATTGATTACATATGTTTGTAACCAATTGGCTAAGACAGAACAATGCTGGCCAGCCTAAGCCAACCGATTGCCAACGTTGGTAAATCATTGGCTGAGACTGGCCAATGTTGGCCAGCCTAAGCCAATCGTTTGCCAACTTTGGTAAATGACTAGCTGAGGTAGGCCAATGTTGGCCAGCCTAGGCCAATCAATTTCCAAAGTTGGTAAGTCGTTGTTCAAGTGAGGCCAATGTTGGCCAGTATATGGCAGTATACCACAAATATTGGTTATGCGCTGGCGACATTGGCCCAACATTGGACCATTGATCACCAATTAAATACCAATGATTGTCTGACGTAGTGTGCTGTCTGGGGCGTTGTCTTCAACCCACTCCTTTATTTCTTTTAGTGCCAAGCACGTGTGAGTGGCGTCGTCACACAGGTCCTCACCTATGATAGCGAACCTGCTTGTCGATTTTCTTGTCACTAAAGATGTAAATATCGTAACTTTTATTTTATCAGTGGCATGCTTGAACTTTGTCAGGAAGAGCGACGGTCCAGTTTTCAGCAAAGTGAAAATGAAAGCGAATACTCCCGCGTTGCATGCACTGCTTTTCATCGTAGATCGCTTCATCTTGCGTTTGTCGGATATGGTTGTGAAATATCCAACTTTCACCAGTTACTTGAATGAGTTGTAGGAAAGTCTCAAGATTCAATTTTTTTTTACAAGGTCGCCGGACTTTCATGTTTCAAGCACAATCTCTTCATTCTCTGGGGCGAAGTTCCTCAAGTGTAAGAGACTGTCATTTTGGGCAGATATGACAGCAGAGACTTGTCAGCGGGTCGCAAAGAAATGCTTGAGTTCATTTCACCAGTGTTGAATGTTGAGCCCTTAACGTTCTCTAAAGCGTCAATACAAACGTTATACTTTTCGCAGCGCACACAAACGCCCACTTCCTTGTGTAGAATACATATGACCAGAGTTGGGCAGAAATACTCAAATATGTATTTGGAAATACAAATACTGGAATACATTGAAATAGTAGCTAAAATATTGATTCTAAAATACAACTGTAAAAATATATCGCGATACGTATCGGAAATAACTTTGATCAGGCAAAAATTATTTGGAAATACAAATACGGGAATACATTTTAGGAAGGGAGATATAAAAATACAGAAATACTGACACTGCAATATATTTTCCCAAATTGTTCGAGACACCAACTGAGATGAAGCTTGAAGTTTGAAGTGGAAGTTTTTGATCCCGAATTCACTTTCCCATAGGATTGGCACTTTGCCTTGAAGATAGTGGTTTCGGACAAAGAGGAGTCTTCAATGGGCTCAAGATAAAAAAACAAAGGTTCCATCAAGGACTGACCGCAGTCCTTTCCCTGACATCCTGTCTGTCTGACGAGGGATGCGAAAAGACTTCGACCTCTAGATAAATTTGATGACACCCTAAATCCTATCAAAACGTCAAAACGCCTCTGTCCAATAATAATAATAATAATATTTTATTTCCATCACACTCGGTGGTGGCGACCAAGGGAAAAAGCTGCATACACAGCTTGACGAGCCCTTGACCGCCTACAGTGCACGGCGACGGAACACAACAGGAGAAAAAAAACATATATACACACAGAGGTTGCAACACGCAAAAATTCACCGTGGCAGATAAAGCAATATAATCAAATACGAGAGCAGTGTTTTAACTAGGTATCATGACCACCCATAATATATAATGAACGGATTTCCGCTATTGACATTTTATTCCAGTCTAAGTTTTTCGATTCGTAAAGATTTAATAAATTAGGAATATTGTGCCTCAGCGTTTGAGTGCCATAATTTGTTCTTGGCGTGACCACCCCCCAACATTCAGCGCCACGAGTAGGATAAGTAATAATATTTTTTGAGAGGCGGCCAAGGGTTACTAGAAAGTTTGTGTTCCTTATTAGTTCTATCTTAAGGCTTGTACTGAGCCTGTAAGCATACAAAGTGTGTGCATTGATAATGCGGAACTTTTTGAATAGGTCGGATGTATGCGATTGAAATGGGACATCGGCTATAGCTCTTATTGCTTTTTTTTGTAACAAGTGTATCCTTCAAGATTCGTTGAAATGGTGGTACCCCAAACTAAATTACAATAATTTAAGTGCGAGTTGAACAAGGAATTATTAACTAGTAACTTGACGTGTATCGGTAAGGTATAACGATGGCGGTTTAAAATGCCGACAGTTCTAGACAGTTTTGTAATAAGGTAGTTAACATGTTCATCCCACGACATATTATCCGAAAAAATTACGCCTAGAATTTTGAAGGAATTTACAATCTCAATCTTGGTTGAGTCTAAACTAGGATCTCTCGTAGTGTTGATTATTTTATTTTTAGGGCGAAAAAGCACTGCTTTTGATTTTTCTGTGTTTATTTGAAGTGAATTATATGTTCTCCACAAATTCAACCCGGGGAGCATTCGGTTCGCCTTATCAAATAATAAGTCGGTATTTTCTGCAGAGAAAAATATACTTGTGTCGTCAGCATAATTTACAAATTTCGCTTCTGAATCTATATTGATTATGTCATTTATGTATATATTAAAGAGAAAGGGACCCTATATACTACCTTGTGGTACACCAGAGTGAATAGGCTAGGTAACAGAGGAGATTCCATTGATAGAGACGTATTGCGATCGATGCTCCAGATATGACTTTATTAGCTGCAAGGCATGCCCTCGGAAACCGTAAGTGTCTACTTTTGCTAGAAGTATTTTATGATTAAGGCAGTCAAACGCCTTTGAGAAGTCGACAAACACACAAAAAACCAGTCTTCTTTCATCGAAGTTTTGGAGAATAAATTCTTTTATAGATAATAAGGCAGCCTCGGTAGACCTATTTTTTATAAATCCAAACTGTGAGGTATTTATTAAGTTTTGTTTGTTTGAAAACGTCATTATTCGAGTATAAATGATTTTTTCGAGAGCTTTAGAGAAAACTGGGAGTGTAGAAACAGGCCGATAATTCCCCATTTCGTTTACGCTTCCTTTTTTATGCAATACTAACACCTTAGCTATCTGCATTTTCTTCGGAAATACGCTCGTGGATAAAGAGAGGTTAAAAACATGAGATAACGCCGGCGCTATCAAGTGAACAACGTACTTGACGGGTCTTATCTGAATGCCATCCACGTCACAGCTTCCACTATTGTTTAGTTGTAAAATTATGGAAATTACTTCTGGTTTGACCACCGGCTCTAAAAATATGGAGTCATTGTTTCTTTTGTCGCTAAAAGCAGAATATAGAGTGTCATCATTACTTGCAATATTGATAAAATGCTCGTTAAAGGCATTTGCTAAAGAACATCCGGTAAGTTCAGTACCGTTGAAAAAAATGTTGTCGATAGAGTTTGAGGGTCGTTTACGATTGAGAAGAGAATTTAACTCTTTCCACATGGCTTCCGTACGTCCTTGTGCTGCTTTAAACACATCGAAATAATAGCGCTCTCTGGCGCGCCTTAATTCCTTGGTTAAATCATTGCGGTACTTCTTAAATTGCTTCAGATCATTCTGGTCTCTAGATTTGACGAACCGACCATACAGAACATTTTTTGTACGAATCTTACCTAGCAAGTCTCGTGTTATCCAAGGCTTCCTTATCTGTTTTGATATTCTAATGGACTTAAAAGGAAAATACGCGTTATACAGTTCATGAAATAACTCCATAAATACATTGTAAGCCCCGTCGGCAGTATTTTCTTGTAATACCCTATCCCAGTTTGCGTTTGAAATGGCGACTCGAAAACGGTCAAGTTCATCGGGAGTTATTTTTTGAATCATTGTTCGTTGCGATTTACTGGCTTTTCTTGGAACACTTTTTAGAGCGATAAATACTGGGAGGTGGTCACTCAAGGCACATCCAATGACACCAGCTTTTATACCGTCGGTTGAGTAATTCGAAATAAACAAATCTATGAGTGTCTGAGATCGGCATGTAACACGTGTAGGTCTAGTGATAGCGTTTGTACAACCATTTGTGTTGATTAACAAGTCTAGCGTTCTTTTCGTATTTGTATCTATTGACATATCAATGTTAAAATCTCCGCCGCAAACAACTGTGCACTTTTCCTTATTAACAAACGACAAAAATAATTCAAAAAACTTAAAAAACACTTCGAGGTCACCCTTAGGTGGTCGGTACATGACAGCATAAATATTTTGATTGCTACGTAGACATAGCGCTTCGTAATCAGGAGTGATACAGCTAAAATCGTTAACAAGTTCATACGCAGGGTCTTTTGTTAGGATAGACAAACCACCACCACGTTTAGTTGTACGATTAATGTAAAAGGATCGATACAAAGGCAATCTTAAGACATCCTCTTCATCCGTATACCAAGTCTCAGATAGCATTATAACCTCGAATAAAAAATCAAATTGACTAAAAAGTAACTCAAGGTCGACAGCTTTATTTTTGGCCGACAGTACATTTAGGTGAAAGCATGTCATACTTGAGATATATTCTTTACCAAGGTGGCCTTTCAGGTTTTGCGGGAGTACAGAAGCGTCATTAGCCATTGCAAAAAAAACAACAAAAAAACAACGAACAGCCACAGAAGATCTAATCTTATTCGATTTTGACAAGGTCATCGTCATGCTCGATTCGGCTACTTGGGTCGCCTTCTTTCTTTCTTACGTATGAGAATCCCTCCTTGTACCAAGCGAACTTGTAACCAAGATTTTTGGCCTTCGTCCTGGCATCATAGAACAACTTCCTGTTTGATGCGGTCATGTTCTCTTGCAAGTAAACGTTTTCTGCTCCTGCACTAGTTCTCAGCTTCTGCTTGTTTTCAAGCCACACGTTACGTTCGTTTCGGTTGATAAAGCGGACAATTACCACGGGCGTCTTGTTTGATTTGGCAGGAAGACGGTGGACCGCCTCTACACTATCTCTAGTCAGTTTTGGCACTTCTATTCGATCAGCGATTTCATTGAGCTTGTCCAGCAGGTTTTCATTCAAGGTTTTAACGAGTCCGTGCACCTCAAGATTATTTGCTCGCCCGTATTGCTCCAGCTTATTAAGCTCTCTCTTAAGTTGGGCAGTTTCGTCATTTTTTTGCTCGTTTTCCAGTTCATTTACCCTCTTCTTTAGAATCTTGATTTCACTGTCGTGTTCCTTCATTTTTTTTAACTCTTCGTCGTATTGGTCAGACATGTTTTGAACTGACTTTTCAATCTGCATCACCGTGTCCTTTATGGTTACCAGCTCATCAACCTGGACTTTCAGTGGTGCAAGCACCGTCAACATGCTCAATATATGAGCCAGTTGGCTTTGCACGTCCTGTGATTCTTTACCCTGCTTATCTTCTTTGGACAGCTTATCGCCCGCGTTGCTCCGAATTTTCGGCTTTGCCCCCCGACATGTTTGGCACTTCCATGTTTCTACAAAACCTGGCTTTTTCCCCCGAAGAGCGGTCTCAGTCACACCGGCACAGGTTCCGAGGTGGTAACTAAGATGGCATTCATTACATTTCAGAGTATCGTCGTCCTCGCCGATAGTTGTTTTGCAGTGAAAGCACAGATCGCCGTCATTTATCGCTTTGGTCATCTCAATAAACGCTAGGCAGCAGTCGGCGACAGGGACTCCGGTCTTCAAAGAAGGTTATGGTATTTTCCTACCTGCAAAGTGATGTGGTAAGCGTCCGACCTGCAGATAGCCCCGTCGCCGACTGCGCCTGTCGATGCCGCGCCTGGTTCTTTTGTAGCGTGTGGCGTGCTGGTGGCGTCTCAGTCGCTGCCGAGGCCGATACTGCTGACACTGGCTGATCGTTCTTGGCTTGCCCTTGATTGGTCGCCCAAGTTCAGCGCTGCCGGCCTTGATTACGCAGCTTCCGATGATGGGTGTCAGAATCTGCAAAGTGATGTGGTAAGCGTCCGACCTGCAGATAGCCCCGTCGCCGACTGCGCCTGTCGATGCCGCGCCTGGTTCTTTTGTAGCGTGTGGCGTGCTGGTGGCGTCTCAGTCGCTGCCGAGGCCGATACTGCTGACACTTGCTGATTGTTCTTGGCTTGCCCTTGATTGGTCGCCCAAGTTCAGCGCTGCCGGCCTTGATTACGCAGCTTCCGATGATGGGTGTCAGAATCTGCAAAGTGATGTGGTAAGCGTCCGACCTGCAGATAGCCCCGTCGCCGACTGCCACTTGTCAACATTAATCACATGACGTCACGGTAGAATGAACGGGTATTCTTAATCTGTAGGTGTGGCCTTGAACATGGAATTTTACCATGGTGCTGTATGAAAGGAAAGTACGTATTTCGTTGTAGGTTACCTTGTTGAAGATCCTGCAGGCAGTGTTATTTAGAATTTTTGAGAATAGTGGACCACCTGAAGCATCCTGGAGCACATGTCTTATCGTCTGTTACGGTTGAAAAAACGATACGTTGGCATCCCTGTTTTGAATGTCCTATCTGCCGACCCTTCGCTACCGACTCATGGATTGCAGTCCTTAAGTCTCACCTAGCATCATCCAAACAGAAACCTCATGGATGACGACCAAAAAAAAACGGATCACTACTGCATCCCTCGAGTTTGGCGGAGCCGAGTCACCGGTTTATGTAAACGAACACTTGACAGGCTTGAACAAAAAACTGCTGGGAACGGCTATCGCGCAGAAAAGAAGGGTTGGGTGGAAGTTTGTGTGGTGCTCTGGTGGCAAAATATTTGCGCGTAAAGATACGACGTCAGATGTACTTAAAATTACTTGCCTGGGTGATGTTGAAAAAATTAGGAATTAACGTAGAATATTTCGATGACTGCTGTATTTTTGTATAACTTCATAATTCTCGATGGCGGTGCAAAATTGCTTTTACCACCCTCACGAAGTGAATGCGTTGTTTCGAAAAACTGATAAGAAATGTCTCAAATTTTTTCACCTTAACGTTAGGTCAGCGCGATCTAAAACCGATGACCTCTTTTTACTTTTTAACACGTTTGAACCAATGTTCGATATCATCATGCTCACTGAAACCTGGTACAGCGATGACAGCGATGTTTTTCTTTTACCGGGATATGAACACTTTTATCTGAACCGCAAACAAAACCGTGGTGGTGGTGTATCCATCTTGATATCAAACACAGGTTTTGAGATTGTATCCGAATACTCAGCCATTACAGATCATTACGAAGTACTATGCATACGTAAAAACCTTGAAGTGTATTGTGTTGTTTACCGCCCACCAAATGGAAATGTGTCCCAGTTCTTTGAATTTCTAGAAAAGTTGTTTAGCTCTATGACTGAAGTTAAATGCAATTTCGTCCTTGGAGGCGACCTAAATATTGATTTTCTTGATCTATCACGTAATCAGTCGGAGTTATCTTTATTACTGTCTGCACATAATCTTCAGAATGTCATATCTCTTCCCACGCGTATAACAGCGTCATGTTCCTCCTTGCTTGACATGTTTATTACCAATCACGATAGCTCAAATATTACTGCTGGAGTAATGTGTTTAGATTTGAGTGATCATTTGCCCATTATCATGCTGATTCATAAACATAACGCTACAGCTAAAACGAAGGTCAATAAACTTCAACCCACCAGATACATTAGAAGCATTAACGATAAAACGTTGCAGGCGTTTAGAAGAAACGTTGAGAGCGCGAACTGGAGCAGTATAATAGGCATAAAGGATATAAATAAAGCTTACGACAAATTTATTGAGGTTTTTAAAAGTATTTATACGTCCTCATTTCCATTAAGATTGGTTAGAACCGATAGACGTGCCCGGAAACCCTGGGTTACTAAAGATCACTTAAAATCAATGCGTGCCAAAGATCGCTTATATAAAGCATTTTTAAAATCGCGAGACTTGGTCAAACTAGCAGAATTTAAGTTACTGAGAAACCACCTGAACGCAGATTTGAGGCGTGCAAAGCGAAACTATTATAACCAACTTTGTGATTTTGAATGTATGAAGCATCCTGACTTGCTTTGGAAAAAGACTTAATGCTCGCTTGGGCAAAAATACTAACAATGATAGAATAGAAAAATTAGTTATTGATGGGATGGAAAAGTGCGGTTCTGAACTATCAGATGCTTTTAATAGTTATTTTGTGAACGTTGGGTCTAGTACCTACTGCAGTGATGCAGCACAAAATATACCTAGAGTTTGTGATACTATATTTTTTTATCCTACCGATGAATATGAAGTTTTTTCGACGATAAATAATTTACGCAACAATCACAGTTGCGATGCTGATAGTATAAACATTAAACCCGTGAAATTTGTTGTCGACCTCATTGTGCCTTGTTTAACACATATTTATAACCTTGCTCTTTCGTCGGGTGTGTTTCCCACAGGCATGAAAACAGCAAAAGTAACAGTACTGTTTAAGGCAGGAGATAGAAATAGTATGGGGAACTATCGTCCAATATCCATTCTTCCTATTTTTTCAAAAGCCTTAGAAAAGCTTATGCACTCAAGGATCACAAATTTCTCAGATCATCATAATGTATTAATAGAATCTCAGTTTGGGTTTAGAAAATTTAGGTCTACCGAGTCTGCCCTTTTGCACCAAAAAGAAATTATTTTAGATACTTTAGAAAAAAAGTTAACAACGATTGGCGTTTTCCTTGACTTTAGTAAAGCGTTTGATTGCATCAACCATTGTATACTTTTAGACAAGCTATTTTCGTATGGCTTTCGGGGAGTTTCATTTTCATTGTTAAGGTCATATTTTGAGAACCGTTGCCAATATGTTTCCATAAACGAGCATAGGTCCTCTTTGCTTAACATTAATTGCGGTGTTCCCCAGGGAAGCATTCTAGGTCCCCTTTTATTTCTTTTTTATATAAACAATATAGTTGCTATTGACTCTGATGTAGATTTTATTATTTATGCAGATGATACAAGTATGATCATTTCTGATTCAAATAGTGAACGTCTTATCAGCAAAACAAATAATGTCCTTTCAAAATTAAAAACCTGGTGCATAAACAATTCCCTTCATATAAATGCTAGCAAGAGCAAGGCTATAATATTCCAACTACATTCCAGAACTCAAGCAACCTCATCCTCTCTTCTGAAATATGGCACTGATATTATTCAATATGTTGAAAATGTAAAAACTCTTGGTGTATTTTTTTCCTATAACATGTCTTGGAACGACCATATTAGACACGTTCGCACTAAACTTTCTAGAATAGTGGGTGTGTTAAATAAATATAGAAACATTTTACCCACAAGTGTCAAAATTCAACTTTTTAATTCACTATTCTATCCCATCTTATGCTACGCGCACCTAGTGTGGGGGTCTACCGGCACAACGAACTTAAACTTGCTTCGAATATTGCAAAAAAAAGCTCTACGAGCCATAGCTAATGTCTCTTCAACCTCTCCATCCTTGCCACTGTTTGAGAAGTACTCCATACTTGACGTTTCAAAAATGTATCCACAACGATTAATATTAACATTCCAGTCTGCCATGAAAGGTAAATATGATACTTTTCTCGCTATTGCGGACCTTCATTTGCACGATTCCATTCGTCAAACACGTCAGATACATCCATGGCATATACCACAATCACGAACTAACTTTGGACGTCAAAGAATTAAACATGCACTTCCCGAGCTACTAAATCATATCGCATCATTAGGAATTGATGTTATGTCAGTGGGCAGAAATGATATCTCTTGCATTGTATAATACTTAAAACATACCTTCTATTGTTTTTTTTTTTTTTCTGTGTTAGTGTTGCTTGCCTTGTAGGGGTACCAAAGGGCCGGTCAAGCTGCAAATAGCAGCTTTTTTCCTTTGGTTTTCCCCCATCGTTGATGGAAATAAAGAAATGTTTCAAAATGTTTCAAAATATTGGCGGCACAGGTGCGAGCTCTCCGACAAAGAGCGCGCTTGAGACGAGTCGCAAGTGTACGAAGTTTAGGTGGGCACAGTGAGGCCACGTCTGGGCTCCTTGACGGGTTTCGGATCACCAGAACATCGTGTCACGTTCACGTCGGCTGATGGCGCGCTTGAGACGAGTCGCAAGTGTACGAAGTTTAGGTGGGCACAGTGAGGCCACGTCTGGGCTCCTTGATGGGTTTCGGATCACCAGAACATCGTGTCACGTTCACGTCGGCTGATGACGCACCCTTGAGTCGTGCAATATTACGGGCGCAGCCGCAGACACATTCGAATACGTGTTGAACTTCACAGCATGAGTCATCCTGCTATTTGACACCAAACACCGCCAGGTTCGTGCTGGAACAGACCGTGAGTCACCTCTGCCGGCTGGGTGTACTGTGTACGCTAATGCAAGAGAGACGGTTAGCAGCGGGAATTGAATGCGAGCAAACAATGACTCATGAAATCCCTACCTAAGGACCTACGGCTGAAGGTGATCTGACTCCACGCCTGGCACGCCACCTGGTCCGGGTTTCCGGCCACGCAACCCTTCTCAGAAGAGAGAAAAAAGACGCATAGAAAAATGGTTTCGAAAATCGAAAAGAAGGTAATCTTAGTTACACTGGTGCAGTATCGCGTTGACCCTAATGCCCTCAGAAGTGCAAAAAAAAGTGCGTTCGGACTTTTTTTTTTTTTTTTTTGGGGGGGGGGAGGTAGGAGGTGTAATTTTCAAGAAATGTAACGAAATAGATTACACCGTGATTGTACTGCGATACAAAGAAAAGTGCCAAATGTATTTCGATACAGGAATACAGAGAATGGTGAAAAAAATGTATCGCGATACAGAAATACAGACACGAAATGTATTTTTAAAATACTATCGCGATATATTTGTATTGAGATACTGCCCAACCCTGCATTATACCCATCTAGGGCACAATGAATAAAATTTCGTTAGACCAACGCCGTAATCAGGACGTTTGCCTTTGTATACACGAAAAACCTCTCGGATTGAGAGCGTCAGGATTCAGGAAGAGCTTTTGCAATAACGTTTTCTCCCCGTCACGCATGACAGAGATCACGTCCCTCTGGTTGGGACCTTGGTGCGAACATTGTACCTCGTCTTTCGTAAAGTACTCTAGGGAAGCAGACACGTTCTCAGGGCTCACCTCGCACCTCGTGTAAGGATCCGGCTCGTACCACACGCCATGCTTTTCCTTACCGAGAGCGTAAACCCTGTCGCCAGGTTAACCTTTCCTAGGTTAACATGGCAACAGTGTTTACGCTCTACTGTATTTAGGCGGGGCTCGAATGTTGGGGGCTTCTGGTACCTGTCGGTGTGCCTCTGTGCCTAATATTATCGCCTGTGACGCCAGCGAGTGGGATGGCGACAGGCATGACTGCTCAGTAAACAGGCATCCGCGGCCATATTTTGCTGCTTGAAGCGAACCCCCTCATCCTTGTCAGCGAGCGGGAAAATTCCAAATAAGATTGCATTGGCCGTTTGGCAAGAACAAGCGACGAGTGTCGTCTGCTACTTCCGTCAACTACAGCGCAATAACCGTGCTATTTGCGAGGAAATGATTGCTGCTTGCCACGGAACACTATCACGCGGAAAAGGAATGCTTCAATATGTTTTTATTCTAGATATAAGTCAGGGACATATAAGAGGGAGAGAGAGAAAGAAAGATGGAAATAGAAGGGTAGAAAGACGCGCATATAATGTCGTAGGAAAATATTGTAAACACTTCCCAATGGCTGATGGCTGCGTGATCTTTTCTCGGATCACTAGTTCGCAATATGATTGCTCTTTGGACACAATTGTTTCGCCTCGCTATTACCGTGTAAACGATTTCTATAGTTATCCTCATCTGAATCAAATATAAAAGATTTGTGTTACTTTCATGAAACTGGAACACAAAGTCACTTCTCGTATAGGGCACTGGTAATTGTGTAGGCCCTGAAGAAGACCCTACTTTGCAAAGTTGTGTCTTCTTTCTCAATCAAATAATGCAACATGTTTTTTTATGGAAATGAAAGCCTCAATAAAATATGGCAGGGCGCCCAATTAAACAAAAAATCGAAGCTGGTGTTTTTGTTTTATTATTTACGTCTGAAATCTTCGTTGTTTGATATTTTCCCCAAGATACCTAAATATCTTGACTACCGCTTGACACAGATACCTTATATATATATATTTTTTTATAAATATTAGCCATGTATAAGTACAATATTATCTGGAAAGTATACAATAATGATTAAGTTAGTTCATTAGATACAGGCCTCCTATATTTGCCATTTGTCGTTGGAGCAGGCATGTTTGGCAAATTTTAGAAAAAGGAATATAATGGAAATAAATAAGATTACCGAGTATAACAGGGAAGCTGTACCCATAGTTTGTTTCTAAAAAAGTATTAAAATTTTCCTAAATTTATTGTTTTAGTTATTCACTTTGAAGCGTGCCCCCTCCATCGGTGCGCGTTGATACAACTGTCCAACTCTTCAAGCCTTTCGGTTTTTCCCGACTCCATATTTTTTTTCTGGTCAAAACTAAGTTTGGATTCGTTTATACTAGACACTAGACAATTGCATATAAAATATCAGATAGTTTAAAAATGTCGACCAGCCAGCCATTTGTCGATCTTATCTGAAATCACAGAGTCGTTACAGAAACAACGTGAAATTCAGAGAACTTAGAAACGTCATAATACTTCTAATTGTCGAAAAGTTACACCCATTTTCATCTCCGACGCTTGTTCACACCATCTACTTAGATTACTTAGTTTGATACCCGAGCATACATGTTACTTCCGCTACTCGAAAATCATCGCAATCTATATAATAAAAATAAAAATAAACATTCCTACCTTTTTGTTCGTTCGCGGTTATAAACAACCTTGAGAACGTTTCCACTGGGTGCTGGAAGAAACCATTCGCACCTTCTCGTCGCTGCAGTTCATTTCAACCTAATAATGCAGACGAGTCTTCGCCCATACTGAAGGAAGGAGCAGAACAATAGCCATCCTCCTCTAGTAAAATTGTACAAAGTGGAATAGAGTAATAACATTGAGAGCTGGGCTACTTGGTGAAAGTCAAACACAATGTAAATGCAACAGCCCAAAACAAAAAAAGGCTGAGGAGAGGGAGCTGGGTGGCCGAGTGGGCTAGCGCGCACCAGCTAGGAGCACTTGGAGCGAAAGCTCGCACTGCAGTACCCAGGGATCCAGGTTTTAATCCCCACCCCGGCCCGTTTCGATCTTGATGAGCATTCTACCGGCGTGCCGTCGTGTATCGTTACTGCGTAGTGCACGTTAAGATCCCCAGGCTATCGGTTGTACTGGACTCGCTAAATTTCTCATCTACAACGATTGACTCGTCGCAACTTTGAAATGGCTGACCAAGTGAACGCTGTCTAAATATGTACACAAGCCCAATTACTAAGACCAAGGAGGGCAACGGACAACACAGTAACACCACAAAAAGTTGTAAGAATATGTGATATGTGTTTTTCGTTCCTTTCCCAAGTCTTTGTTGTTGTCCCATGTTACACCTACTTTATGTTTTCTATTTCCAAGCATTTGCCTTTGGTTTTCGAAGTGCAGGTCTCTCGCTGGCCGACTCTGTGACACTATAAAAATTGTGCAATTATATATATATATATATAACATTACATAAAAGATGTGTGGACGGAAAATATGAAAATGAAGCACGGACGTAGCTTATACATATATATATATATATATATATATATATATATATATATATATATATATATATATATATATATATTATTCTTAAATATGCACATCAATGAACAGTTTTTCATCAAATAAATCAATGTTTTACGAAACCACCGAAAGTTGAAATTAACAGCGGAACCAGGATTTGAACTCGGGGCCTCCCAATGTCCGGTGGGGTGTGCTTAAGATATATTATATTATATTATATTATATTATATTTACAATACGGTCCGCGAGCTACTTCGCATTTCACATTTCTCGTTTTGACTCTGGGGTTTTTCTCCTTCGTCGCCTCCTTGACAGATTTTCAGGTCAAATTCCTCTTTCACCCAATTCACTTCCTTTTCTTATGTGTGTTGTCGACTTTGCCGCACCGCCCGCCGCTCTACCTTCCCTCGCTACCCGACACCGCATGGGCAGAGACTTCCGGAGTTGGTTTTGCAGTACTCTAATTGGACTGTGCGCAGGTGATCATAGCCCCTCTGGCGAGGTCAATATACCTCTGGGAAGGACTCGCCGCGTCGTGGTGCGCGCGCATTGGCGAGAAACGGATTCTTCTACACACGGACCAGTGCCACCAAATACGTTACGCTTCAGAGTAACGACACTTAGCAATATTGTCTTAAAATCATGGTTGCCAGTTATCTGAAGCTTTATCTTAAATCACAGGAAACACTTTTCCACCCTCCGCAAATTTTTAAACAGTTCGCGACAAAGCAAAGCAATATGACATGAGCTTCCTGACACCGAATCTAATGCTGAGGAAGTCGCACTTCTTAATCATGACGACGGGCAGTTCCGTCTGCTCTGCATACGAACTAAAATGGCGGAGCCCACAGCAATGTCGGGGAATGGAGTGCCGATACTCTAAGCGCAGCTCATTCAGTGACTCTAGCACGGACAACACAGCTTTCGCTCTAGCGCTGCAGAACGGGCATGGACGAGCTTTGCCTTGGCCTGAAGCCAGTGCCGTCTCTCTTCCAATTCTTAAAGGGACCATAAAATTATTTTTTTTACTTTTGCCACATAACTTCTACAATAAACCGCCAATGTTCACTGAATGCCGAACAGGCATTCGTTTTCGTCTCGGTTTATTAACTTCTAGACAAAAACTTGATAAAATATCGACTTTTTTTTTTTCTCCAAATGACCGCAAAACAAGCTGCGGCGTAATTTTCACGGTCGTGACGTACCGTGTTTCCGGAACCGGAAGTTCTCTTGGCAGTAGAAGAATGGTAGCGTTAGCGGCAGTTAGTGGCGGCGAGTTGGCGGTGTGCCGGTAGGTTTTACTGCGCTGATTGCACGGATGTCACCGATGTATTTTCTGAATCGGCGCGTCTCATCGCCGCGATAGCCATGGATACATCGCAGCTGAGTGAGATTCAATTAGATATGTTGCGCTACAGCGAAAGCATGGAACTAGTCCCATACGCCGGTATGCCTGTTGGGAAGTGCGGCGAGTCTTCCGGTGAAGACTCCAGATGTCAACCCAACTGTCATTTGTGGTAAAAGGCGGCCCGTGTCAGTCGTTTGCAAAGCGACGTAGATAGAGAAAAATTGCCGCGGCGTTTTTCGCGGCCTCAGAGATGCAGGAGCGAGCCGACATTAAAAAAAGATGCGTTTGAATTACAACATTGTCGGCAAGAGACACGTAAATACCTGTTCATACTCGAAGCTGACTCGCGCGTTTGATGGAAGTGCTTTATTCGCGTTGTTGGTAAGCGCTTCGGGACCGATCTTTTACGATTGCAACTCGATAGTGACGCGGCACTCGGCAAAGGAATGTTGGACCGGCATTGCACGTAGCTCCCACGAACTGTTATAGCTCGACAGTGACGTGCAGTCTGTCAGAACAAAAACGTCATTCTAATAACAAAGCGTACGTACCGTGTTACGAAGGTAATCCATATGGCGTTTATTTGAGCTCTGCTATCACACAAAACAAGAAGATAGAATCGATGAGAGTTCCTTTTCGACGACAGTGTTCGTCAACACTGCCTCGGAAACCAAAGGGAAGAGATTGACCTCACCCCTTAATCTAAGATTGAGGTCAGCGATCAAAATACGGGAAGGATCCACAAGGGTCGCGCGGGCATATTCCATTCAGCACGCCAGCCGATCGTGGGCAGACGGTCTTGGCCAAGTACCGTCGAAGCAACGCTGCTCTGCAGTCGGAGTGCCTGCTAGGCCTATCTGCCCAGTTCGCTTGGTCGCGGGTCGGTGAATTCGTGGCCGTTCTGGCTTTTCTCGGGTGTTTGTGGATCCAGCGTTCTTGTTCGTCGTGGTCTGTTTCAAGTGCTTTTTTTTCTTGCTGCTTGAAGTCGGGACGCGCGAGAAGAACACATCGCGTCCAAGTAACTGAGCCCAACGCTGTCGGCCCGTCGGCCTTACCGCACCTGCTTTGTTTGCGACACTATAGATGGCGCTTGTCTTTCAGCAATATCAAATTTGGTAATTTTCGTCACATCTCTAATTATGCTACAAAATGTGGATCTGAATATTATTTAACAAAACTTTTAGGAAACATTCGCCGGCTGTTTATTGTTTACGATCGCGGTGCTGGTGAGGTAGGCTCTTACGCAATAGGCGACGTGGATTCGGCTGACACCATCGCAGTGAAAAGGTTTTTCGCTTTCGAAGGAAAGAAGCTTTCGAAGGAAAGAAGCTTTCGAAGGAAAGAAGGCGCAAAATAGTCCAGTTTTCTTTTAAAAGTTATATAGCGAATATGTTTTTTTCGCTCCATATTTTAGTGTTTTTGTGTTTCTTTTCACACCTTTCACGACGTGCGGTGAATGAAATTCGATGTTAAAATCATTTCATGGTCCCTTTATTAAATATAAGTCAATACAGTGGGTACCGTCGGCAGTGTTGTAGGAAAGGACGTTCCGGCAACGCGTTCCTTTTAGGAGGAACAAAGGAACGCCGCCGTTCCATTTTGCATCGCTGGAACTGGAACGGGAACGCGTTACATTTTTACTTGAACGGAAGGAGTAGCAGCGTTCCTTTTTTTCGGCCAGTGGGGTCATTTTTATTTTGTTTCAAACAGGGAAATTTTTAAAGTACAGGAACAATATTGTTACAAAGTGAGGATCTCGTTACCTTTTTGGCCAATATGTTGTGGATTGTTCTGTGTGGTCCTCACTTGCTAACAGTTTCGGGTGCAGGAGAGCTGGTGGACATTGATTCTTTTTTGAGTGCCCGAAACTGCGGTACTGCGGCACTGCGAAACTGCGGAGAAAAAGACAATAAAAAAGGGTTGTTTTAAGCTCAGCTACTTTCTTTGGTTCCACGAATCCTTATACCCCCAGAAACCTAAGGCCGACTACAGCCACTTGTGAACTTCCATAACGAGACCTACAGTAACAACAAGATCACAGACTGCCAGACATCGAACGCACTCTTGTATCCCGAACATTGGTTACTTAAAAGACAGAGGAAAAAATAACCATAATTTCTTTTCTTGTCCCCCGACCTTCAAAATGAACAAAAAAGCCAACTTCGCAAAGAAGTATTTGTAGTTCTTAAGACTGGCCTTCCAAAAACCCTACCCTCTCCTCGACTTGCTCGTCCCAAGGACAGTAACATCCAGAAGCAACTTTTGTTAAGTTCGAACAAGGCACTTTGCTCAATCAAAACGTGTGAGGTTGCTGTAAAATGCTCGTACAATGTTGGGTAATAGTGCATTCGGCTCGTCTGAATCGTCCACTACAAATATGAATATGGTTAAAAGCTAAGGTTTTTAACTTGAATATATCAGTAAGGTTCTTGATATGTTGTACACGGCGGTTCCTCCTCGATGGTGTGGAGGAGGATGGCTTGCGTTGGACGGTGGCGGTGGTGTAGCAGGTCGGGCCAGACAACTGTTTACGCAAATACTTCTTTGCAACAGTTTAATAAGAAACAATATAACATACGGGATGCAGGAATACAAATATCGACAATTCGAGCCTGGGACTTGGCCGCCGTTAGAGAGCGGCTCCCTTCTCTCCAACGGTACTGAACCAAAGACCCCGTCCTTTGTCTCGCCTGTGCTCTTATCGAGAGCAGCCTGTCCCTCTTTCCCATTTTCCCGTAGGGGTCAACATTCTCATCCGGCGCTCCGAGCCCAGGGCTAGACAGCGCAAGGAGTAGGAGGCGCAGATGAGTCTGGCTCTCAAACACGACAAATCACCCCTGGCACTCCGAACACTGGCTGGAGAGACAGGTGCCGACAGACGAAGCACAGCGCCCAAGACACTTCTAGGAAAGCGACCGCCACTTGTTAATGGGAAGCGACAAACGACTCTCCAAGCAAACAACCCCAAGCGTTGGCCCTGGTCCACCATGACAGAAAAGCACTTAACCGCGGAGACTCCCCAGCTGGAGGCAGCCGAGCGGGGCGCGGAACGCGCCGCGGCCTGTTAACGAGTAACGGGACACCCGCGCCACAAAGGGGGCTTTCCGTAACGCGCACAAACTTCTACCTTCCAAAGGTCGTCAACATCCCCTGGTGTCCCCACACGCCTCCCGCAAAATAGTTTGCGCAGGGCCTCCAGACGAAGTAAGACAACAAATAAAAATGTTCCGGAACCTTACACGTCTCCCCCAAAACTGTTGCACGGTTTATATAGACGTGCCAACAATAAAACAAAAATGATTCCGGGAAATTAACTACAACAAGGAACATGCACTAAAAAAAATAATCAGGTAAACCCAAGTACAACATATACTGTATGATATGAGAAAAATAAGCTAAAACAACACAATGGCGGTCATAACGCAGACCGTCCCTCCCCATTACAGTGATTCTCCGTGAGGTTCTTTCCTGCGGAACGCCACCGGGCGAGTGAACGGAAGCGTCGGCATCTGCAGCTAGGCGCGCTACCATGGTCTCGCGCGGTTTACTCCTCCCAGCAATGATTGGGCAGTCGCGACAATGCGTAAGCATTTCCATGGTTTACCCCCCTTTGGTGGGACGCCACCACATCATAACGCTCTAAGGCCAGCGCCCACCTGGCCAGTCTCGCGCCGTGGGGCGTACCGCTTGTGAAGTAGGTCAAGGGGTCGTGATCGGAAACGACATCAACCCTCGCTCCGAACGCCCACTGGTCGAACTTTCTAAGGGACCAGATGATCGCAAACGCCTCGCATTCTATCGTAGACCAGCGTGCCTGCGTCGGGTCGAACTGATGACTCGCAAACGTAATGGGTCGCTCCCTGCCCCCGGAACTCATATGTGCCAAGCATGCCTCGGCAGCCACAGGGGACGCGTCCGTACACAGTCAATAAGGCTCGCATGAGCACAGCGTGAATAGTGCCACGGCGTCGCACAGCGCCCGCTTTGGCTCTCGAAAGGCATCGTACGCATCCTGCGGCCAAGGTATCGCATTAGGGAAGCCGCGTTTTGTCAGCCTGGTGAGCAGTTCCGCCACTGCGGCGCAGCCCGTTACGTCATCGCGGTAGTAGTTAGAAAGCCCCAAAACACTCCTCAGTTTCCTTTTCGTCTGAGGACGCTCCAGGCCCTCTATAGCGCAAGTTTCTCGTCGGGGTCCCGATTCCCTGCGTCGGCCACGCCGGTTTCTTCACCAGACATGCCCGACATGAAGGCGACGTCCGGTGCGCTCAGCCGCCCCTCATCCGGCGGGTCGTCCCGCTGTGATACAGCCCCAATTCTTACAGGTGGGCCTGCGGTCATGGCTTTAGTTTCTGACAACCGCTCCCAGTCTTCCATCGAAAGGAGGCAGTTGATCTGGGGTGTCAGCTACTGGGTGATGGCGCAGAGCAGGCTTACGGGGCCGTTCAGGCTAACCTCCCCATCCGAACGTAGGGATATCGGAAGTCGTGCCAGCCTCGCGGTCTGCTCCTGGCCAAAGGCCGAAACAAGTTTTATAGTGCCGGCTAGGCTCCCACAATTCGGGTGGAACGACACTCGCGCGCATAACCTTCACTTCACTGCCGGTGTCCAAAACGACGCACACGTTGGCCCCGCCGCATTTGAGTGTGACCTCGAGACACCTGGACCGCTTGGGACCCTCTAATCGAGCGGCGCCTATCCTAGCGACAAAATGATATTGCTCATATCTTGTCTTCTCAGCGTGCTCAGCCCGAATGCTTTGAACATGCAACTTCTTTTCTCTGGCATCTTTTTGGCTCCGTTGGGGACCGTTTCGGGCCAGATGGGACACCTCATTACACACGTAACACCGGGGCGGCGACTTCAAATTCAAGGTGCTGTTGGAAATTTTCTCCCCTTTCTTAGCGTCCGCGTCTCCCACACCTTTAAATTTCGCTTTCCCCTCAGCCACCTCAAAGGTGTCAATAATCTTCGAAATCTCGTGAGCCCTGAGCCACCCCCCTTCTTCGCGCGGCGTTACGTGCCTTTGGGTTTCCGAGCTCAGACAATCCCTGAAGCGGTCAGCCACCATTAGCTCCATTAGCGTTCCTAGAGTTTTAGACTCGCGGGTCTCGATGTAATAGCTAAAGTGGCTCGTCAACCGCGAGGCGAACTGAGCCCGCCCCTCATCCTTGCGCTTCATTGCCTTCATGAAACGATCGCGGTGCTCCTTCGGCGTCACTTAAAGCTCCTCGAGCACGGCTGTCTTTACAGTGCTGTACCCAGACAGCTCCTCCGTGGTTAGCCGGGAGAAAAGGTATTCTGCCTTACTTGAGAGAGCGAGCATGATTAGGTGCACTTTGCACCTCTCGGGCACGCCGTAAGTCGCAAACATCTTCTCTACCCGGTCAAAACCGGCAGGCACGTGGCCTCAGGGGGTCACGTGACCTCGGGGGTCACATAACCTGAGGGGGGGTCACGTGACCTGAAGGGGTCACGTGACCTAAGCGGGCCACGTGACCAAAGGGGGCCACGTGACCTTTCGGGGTCACGTGACTTTGGGTGTCACGTAACCTTGTGGGCCACGTGACCCTAGGCGTGGGGTCACGTGACCTCTGGGGGTGACGTGACCTCTGGGGGTCACGTGAACTTGTGGTGGTCTTGGGGGTCACGTGACCTTGGGATGACCTTGGGGTCACGTGACCTTGGGGTGACCTTGGTTACGCCGACGCCGACGACGACGGCGACGCCGCTCAAGCCGGGAACGGGCCCCTAAGAGCTGCGCTCTAATATCGACCACCCGATCCCCGGACTTGGCCGCCGTTAGAGTGCGGCTCTTTTCTCTCCAACCGTACCGAACCAAAGACCTCCTCCTTTTTCTCGCCTGTGCTCTTATCGAGAGCAGCCTGTCTCTCTTTCCTGTTTTCCCGTGGGGGTCAACATTGTCATGCGGCGCTCCGAGCCCAGGGCTAGACGGCGCCAGGCGTAGGAGGCGCAGGCGAGTCTCCCCCTCAGACACGACATATCACCCCTGGCACTCTGAACACCGACTGGAGAGACAGGTGCCGACAGACGAACCACAGCGCCCGAGACACTTCTAAGAAAGCGACCGGCACTTGTCGATGGGAAGCGACAAACGACTCTCCAAACAAACAACGCCAAGCGGTGGCCCTGGTCCACCACAATAGAAACGCACTTAACCGCGTAGCCTCCCCATCTGCAGGCAGCCGAGCGGGGCGCGTAACGCGCCGCGGCCTGTTCCCGAGCAACGGGACACCCGCGCCACAAAGGGGGCTCCCCGTCCCGCGCACAAACCTCTCCCTTCCAAAGGTCGTAAACATCCCCTAGTGAACCCCACACGTCTCCCCCAAAATCGTTCGCGCAGGGCCTCCAGACGAAGTAAGACAACAAATAAAAAGGTTCCGAAACCTTACAATATCAACAAATGAAACCCTGCTTCCGCTTGTTTTCTTCCCCTGCAGCCCTTCCATAACGACATACAAACTCATATGTGGACTACTAATGGGATAGATAAAAAAACCTCAGCTTGATTAAACTAAATATAGTAGTTAGCAAATTACAAAAGTAACGTACATGTAACGATACGTTCCATTTTTTAAACTGTACGGGAACAAGTTGCTTTTTCACAGATGTAACTTGTGATGGGAACGCGTTCCAAAATCAGAAGGAACGAGGAACGGGCTTTCGTTTCTTTTTTTGGGGGGAACGTGTACAACACTGACCGTCGGTCATACGCCCCATCGACCTGGCTTTGCGGGCTTGAGACGCGACGGCAAGCCGGCGCCATCGAGTGCTCGCGCTCTCGGTCCGAGTCATCTTTTCCTTCTCGTGCTGAGGACGGCGGAAGGATCGAAGAAACGTCCGAAGGGCTTCCCGAAGTTTTTGGATAAATGTCAGAAAATAAATAAATGAAGTAATATGGCACTGGCAATAGCCCAAGGCAAAGCTCGCGCAATGCCGCGGCGCAGCGCGAGAGCCAAATCTTTGTTGCTGAGTGTAGAAGCGCCCTTTTCTCGGGAATACACGCGCACCACCACACGGAGGGTCCTCCCCAGAGGTATATAGGCCTCGGCAGAGGATCGATGATTGCCTGCTCACAGTCCCCAACATCTGCGCCATAACCGACTCCGGAGACATTTGCCTTGCGCTCTTGGGTAGCAGGAGAAGGGGGAGCGGTTGGCAGTCCGGCAAAGTCGGCCAAACGCGCAGAAGAAGGGGAAGCCAGTTGAGTAAAAGAGGAATTTTGTCTGAAACTTTGTCAAACAGGGCACGAAGAAGGAAAAAAAACCTAGAGTCATAGAGAGAAAAATAAAATGCTACGTAGCCCGCCGCTCCCCTTAGCGCCATGAGGTGAAGCGGGCGCTCCAGCGAGCGAAGGACACGATGAATGGCTCGGAGCCGTTCTGGAGTGTGCGAAATGGTGCAATAGGCTGTGTCGAGCCTGAACCCAAGAAAACCCATGCGTCGCGTAGGCTCTGCTTGTGTCGCTTCACGAAGGGCAAACGGCAAATAAGGCAGTAACTGTGGCGTACTCAATGTGGTCAGGTTACGGGAGGAGGGATGGACCCTGATATGGTAAAAGGCCTGGGCAAGGTCGAGCTTCACTATATACGCTTGGGACGGGAGGAGTTTGTTTTGAAGGCCTAGGGTAGCGGAGTAAGGTGGAACTGACGCACCTGGAGGTGAGGAGTAAGTGCGGCACAGTCTAAAACAAAACGGAACTCGGTGGCTGACTTGAATACGAGGAAGGCGGGGTTCAGGTACGCACCACGTGAGGAGCGTTCATGATGCCGCTAACATGTTCGTCACGGCGGCATCGATCGTGGGGACTTTGTCAGGGAGAGCTGGCGGGCCGTGAAGCAAGAAGCCTTCATGCAGCGAATAAAAAGTGCGCCAAAGTCGGGCGGCCCGGGAAAACTACATGCGCCTCTAAACACTGTCCAATCGACCATAGGTGCCTGCTGGGTGGGGTGGACTGGCGGCGGAGGTCCGTCGCTTTCGACTTGTAGGCAGTGCTACCCAGGTCCTACTCGGTGTCTTCGACATAGCTTTGTTCGTCTGTAGTGCGTTCCTTTGTGTTGGTGTGTTTTTTCTCCTCGCCATCGTAGGTGCCGAAGGAGTCTTCATCGGCGTGGGGTCTCGATGACGCTGTCGCTCCTGCGGAGCCACTCCAGGATTCGCTCGGCGGCGGTGGCCGCCGAGTTGGCCGAGACGCCAGCCTTCCAAAATGCATGGGCGAGAACGTCCTCAAACGGGGAAAACGTCCAGGAGCGTCTAGAAGACGACTGTGTCGTCGATGACGGCACTGCTGGGTGTCGAAGACCCAGGCTAGCTGCCGGATACACTTAGGATTAGCGGACCCCTTGGACTTGATGCCTGGACGGTAGCTGGTGTTCGCGAGGGAAGGAGAAATGCAGCGTCTGCGTCGAGGCTGGTTGGGCAGCTGGTCGGGGAGCTCTTTGAAAACCTCGGTCTCAAGCCTCGACGTCTGAGATAGGATAGCCGTACCCCAGTTCTCTCTCGCGACGACGTGAACGAGTTCAAGTCTATCGAAAATAAGGTGCTGGTGTTCGGGAAGCTTGGCATCCCATTAGTACGAATACGGGTGGAGATGCCGGGTCTCGTCAACATCTTTCGTGAACAAACTTCCGGTGTTCTGTGCGAGGTCGCGCAGAATGTCGCAGGCGTGACGGATCCTTGCTTCGGGAATGCGGGGGGGGGGGGGGGGGGGGGGGGGGGTCACCGGAAGTAGTCGGATCGCGTTGGTGTCTCTGGTAGGAATGATTCCCGGAGAAGCCATACCTCCGGCGGAAGCAGGGAGAGGGCTCCGGCGATGCTGCAAGCGATTTCTTGGCGTGTCTGTGGATGTTCGAGCTCACTGTGCTGACGTTCCAATAGCTCGCGTTCGGAGTTGTGTGACAAGGACTGCTGAGACTGCTGCCCGTGAGGGGCGAGACCGGCCTTGGCATCGAAGATTGGAAGGAGGGCCATTCCGAAGGTTGAGGCGAAGGAGGCAGAAATGGGATTCTCTCTCTGTTAGACGAGGACGGCTCCGTCGTTGGCGGCCAAGTTCGTTGGTGCGTTCGACTACGAGGCATCATTCTCCTTGGCTTTTTCTATTCTTATGCTGAGATGCGTGGCAGTGCCGGCGGCTGACACTCAGTTGGAAAATAGACCTGGCACGAGAAGGGAAAGAAACAAAAAAAATCCGAAACCCTTCGGGCGTTCCCTCGTTCCTTTCGCCGCTGTCAGCCCGAGCATGTATATATATCTATGCTGACATTATACATGCGATATAATGTCAGAGGTTAGACCTTGGCGTTTCCTATTATATATATATATATATACCGGGTGTTTTTGCGAAGACTTTCAAAACTCCTAAAAATTAGGGCGATTGAAAAAAGAAGAAACTCTCTTCGGGAACAAACTACCAGCCACGGCGGACGTCAGGAATTGCCAAAAACCTACTAATTAGCCAGATAATTAATTAAAACTTGTTAATTAACGTTTTAATTAGTGGAAATAGACATATGATTCCAGTTAGAAAGTTGCTGAGCGTTATCGAAAACCACTAAATCAGTCGCGCGGGCGCCTTACCGCAACCGCTAGCCTTGTACCTGCTCCACGAGTGGTAACTTTAGTGCGCTACTACTCGTCTCACGCGCTCAAAGCCTTTCTGAAAATGACTGATCTAGTGTTTTTCGATAACGCTCAGCAACTTCCTAATTAAAACCATATGTCCATTTCCCCTAATTAAAAAGTTAATCAACAAGTTTTAATTAATTATCTGTCTAATTAGTAGGTTTGTGGCAATTCCTGACGTCCGCCGTGGCTGGTAGTTTGTTCCCGAAGAGAGTTTCTTCTTTTTTCAATCGCCCTAATTTTTAGGATTTTTGAAAGTCTTCGCAAAAACACCCGGTATATATACGGGGTGTTTTTTTAAGTTTAACAGATTTCTTTAAAAAAAGCCGTGAAAGTTACACTTATGCGGCTTGTGGAAGTGAGTTATATGGCCAGGGGGACATATTATAGGGGATAATTGTAATAAATAATCCACCAATTAATTAAAATTTGCTAATTAACTTTTTAAATAATGAAAATAGACATATGGTTTCAATTAGAAATTTGCTCAGCGTCATCAAAAAACACTAAATAAGTAATTTTCGGAAAGCCTTTGAGCGCGTGAGAAGCGTAGTAGTGCACCAAAATTTCCACTCGTGGAGCAGGTACATACAAAGCTAGCGGTTGCGATAAGGCGCCCGCGCGATTTTTCCGTCCCTTATCTAGCCCCAGCCTTGTACCTGCTCCACGAGTGGTAGCTTTAGTACAATACTACGCTTCTCTCGGGCCGAAAGTTTTTCTGAAAATGACTAATTTAGTGGTTTTCGATGACGCTGAGCAAGTTCCTAATTGGAACCATATGTCTATTTTCATTATTAAAAAGTTATTAACGACTTTTAATTAACTAGACGACTGATCGGTTCGATTAGCCTCCTATATTTTGTCCCCCTGCCCTTATAACTTACCTGCAGAAGCGGCATAAGTGTAACGTTTACGGCTTTTTTTTTAAGAAATCTGTTAAGCTTAAAAAACACCCCGTATACACTCCGTGCGGGAACTATAGGGGGCGCTTTGAAAAACGCGCGCAGCGCCGCTAGCGGAGGAGCTGGCGTTCGACTGTGAGGCGCGTTCAGCAGCCTGCGGCGCCTTTTCGCATGCCAAGCTGTGGCGGCGGAATCGCGCACGGACGAAACTTTTGCTTTTTGAGCCGATAAGTTGAGGGTCGTTGCATGAGTGCTGGGGCAGAAGGGCATTTAGCTGTTCTCCACTTCTTATATATTGAGTTTGAGTTGTTATTAGGCGTAATTTCTCTAGTTGCGGCCGAAAAGGGAGTTGGAGCAATTTTCCGAAAAACAAGACGGCCGCCACTATAATTGCTCTGAGTGGGAAATTTATTTCGCTCGTCGCTGTAAACCTAGGACTGCTGGAACGATGATATTTGGAGGCGAGTGAGATGTTCACTAAGTTTGTGCACGAAGAGTGCCAAGTTTCTTTAAGACTGCAGGTGTGAAAGTTATGTTTCTAACGAATAAATAAATAAAGCTGTACGGGATATCTAATATTGGACCCAAAATGTTGTGTCATAGCGGGCTGTGCAAATTGCAGATTTGGGCACACAGGTGCTTGGACTTGACAGTAACATGACGCAGCCCTTATTATACAAAAAAAAGTGGCATAGGGAAACCAGGTAAAAATTTGGTTTGGGCGGCGTAACTCAATGGGAACCGGTTTTGACCATGAAAAGGCTGACAAGAGAATATCACTTGTCGGGGGAGGTGGAGACTAGAGGTAGGAAGGGACTAGTGGACTGTACTTCCAATTGAAACAACTTTACGAAAGGTGGTTCCAAAGCCGAGAAAACAAAGTTGTCGGCCAACACACGGTTTGGCCGCCAAGTGCTTTTGCGGTCAGCTGTTGTGTAATAACCTGTTGTGCGAGGTGATGATTTTCGGCCCACAGGTACTTGGACATGACCGTCACCTAGCACAACACTTATTATAACAAAAGGAGTTGGCATAGCGAAACCTGGTGGAAATTTAGTTGGGGCGGCGTTACTAAATGGGAACTGGCTTTGACCGTCAAAGGCTGCCAGATTATACCACTCATCGTGGGAGGTGCACACTTTACGGGTAGGAAGGGACCAGTGGACGGTACTTCCAGTTCGAACCACTTTGCGATAGGTGGCTCTAAAGCCGAGAAAAAAGAATTGTTGTCTACAGAACTCGGGGTGTCAGCGTTTCCACATCCAAAAGGAGGCTGATCAAGAAAGAAAGCACACCACATAAACTTCCATTCTCAAACGTCGATTCTCCAGTGATTCCGAGTTTCATTGTTGTTTTCTTTAGATTTACATTTGTCACTTTTTTTACCGTTCGAATCTTTCTTCATGAAGTACAGATTGCGTGCCATACTGGTCCGGAAATATAATCGACACGTACGATGGGGACGAGACTTCTTTGGAGGGCATTCCTTCAACGAAATTCGCACTGCATACCCGCCAGTATGGGATTGCATTTCAGCGCGAGCTGAGATATGTAGGCGTTACTGGTACGAAAACAAACGCAGAGCGCAAAGCGGCAGTGTAGAATATGTCAGCCGTGCGGACACAGTGGCAGACATGATCGGGAGACCAAATTTCTCGCGTCGTACGGCACAGCTCCATCGTTGTCGCTGTCCCATAAAACATCGGCGAGGTGAAAAACTGCAAAACTTTGTCTCCACGAGATACGACGCATAACTATTGATGCATTTAATGACGCAGCACAGGCAGCAATTCATGCTGTGAACCCAGCGCAACCGCACCACTCCAACTTCAATGCGTACCAACGTACGCGGCGAAGTTTCGGTTTCGTTTTCTCTGGGGTTCTCACTGCCTACCTTCGGTACCGGCCGCGCGGCGGCGCGCCAGTCGCGTCGCACGGAAAGTATATATATATATATATATATATATATATATATATATTGTTGCGTTGTTCTGGGACCAAGCAATCCAAACTAACCGCCACCGGCGCGAGCCCCTCGCTCGTGTCCGTGGCGCCGAGACAGCCCGCCGTCTTCTTCCTCGTAGCAAATGCCCAGGGAGAAGCGTAGGTCGTCCCGACCGAAGGGTGCAGGCGTTGAGGGGGATGGGGAAGGGTGCTATGGTGTGAATGGGGGATGGTACGGCTTTATGCGGCTGACGTGAACAGTGTCTGTTGAGGTTTCACGGCGATCGTGGAGGGGTTGCGGGTGTTGCACTCTGTAGGTCACGTCTGAGGTTTTGGCGATGATTTTGTAAGGCCAGGCATATCGATGAAGAAGCTTGGTTGCTTTGCCTAGTTGTCTAGTTGGCAGCCAAATCCAAACTAAGTCGCCGGCAGAATACCTTGCAGGCCGATGGGTGGCGTTGTACTGCAGGGATTGTCTTTGCTGCGAGGCGCGGGTACAGTGCTAATCACACTTGTCTATAACGCGCGACCGTGCGGCTTTCTCCGGGGAGCGCTAGAACGGTGGCATTCGCGGAATCCAAGCTAGTCACGTGGCGCAACATCGAACGGCCCGCTCGAGGGGTGTGCTGCCCACTCTATCAGCTTGATAAGCGATACAAGTAAAGTGCTTTATGATATTTTTTTTTTTGTTTTTTGGTGACGACATTGTTTATACGCCCTCATGCTTTACTTTGTTTATTGTTCAAACAATGATGTTTGTAAAAAGCGTGCGAGCAGCCTTCCGCGCTCGCCGCCAGCTGATAGAGAGGGCAAAACACCCCTCGAGCGTGCCGTTCCATGTTGCGCCACGTGACTAGCTTAGTTTCAGCGAATGCCACCAGTCTAGCGCTCCCCGGAGAAAGCCGCACGCTCGCGCGTTATCGAGAAGTGTGATTAGCACTGTACGTTCACGTGTAAGTTGGCGTGCTTCCTCCGCTCGACAGATCATCTCTGCAACGCTGGGGGAGAGCTGGGTGACATTGTCACGGGAAGGAAAAAGTGTGTCTAGCTGGGATACTGGGAAGCGGTAATAAAGAAAAAAAAAAAAAAAGAGAATAGCATGTGTGTCGTGAACTGCAGTGTTATAAGCGTATGTTACAAATGGGAGTACTGCGTCCCAGCGGCGTTGGTCGGCCTGGACATATATAGACAGCATATTTGCAAGTGTGTGATTGAATCGTTCGACCATGCCATTTGTTTGAGGGTGGTACCCAGTCGTAGGCGTGTGCACAGTGCCGCAAACATGCAAAAGATCTTGAAGAATCTGAGAAAGGAAAGCACGACCACAATCGCTGATCAGCTGGCGAGGTGGACCATGTCGTAAAATGACCTGAGAATGAAGAAATGTGCCAATTTCTCTGGTTGTACCTTGAGGCAAAGCGCAAGTTTCCGCGTACCGCGAGAAATGGTCGATTGCGACAATCACCCAGCGGTTGCCTGAGAAGGATTTAGGAAACGGACCGAGCAAGTCAATGCCGACTCGCTAAAATATATAGTGAGGTGGCGGCAGGGATTGAAGGAGACCGGCTGGTTGTTGGGTAGGCTTTTCCCGCCGCTGACATTTGATGCAGGACGTGAAGTATTTGAAGATATCACTATACATGCCTTGCCAGTAAAAGTTGGTGCGGGCACGCAGGTATGTTTTGTGAACGCCCATATGACCGGCAGCAGGGTCGTCATGCAATGCCAACAGAATATTTGCTCGGAGGTGTTTGGGAACGACGAACAGGAGATCAGGACCGTGTGGATAAAAAATCGGCGATACAGTATGTTATTCTGAAATTCATGAAGGCGGGTTCCTCGTTTGTCCTTCTGGGTTAGGTTAGGGTTTTGAAGAGTAGCAATAATCCTCTGTAGTTTTGAGTCCTTCTGCTGTTCGGTACCGAAATCAACGGACGACGTTAGGGTCACTGCGGCGGCGAGGGCTCCATGGTTTCCGGGGCAAGCATCAACTGGATTCCGAGGCAGGCAGTCGTGGGCTTCATGCTTCTTTCCAGATTTGTAGCAGATGGAAACGTTGTACTCTTACATCTTGAGCGCCCATCGGCCTAGGCGTCCACTGGGATCCTTTAATTTAGCCAACCAACACAAGGCATGGTGGTCGGTGATTGCCTTGAATGGACGTCCAAAGATATAGGGTCGAAACTTTGTTATGGCCCAGATTACGGCTAAGCATTCTTTTTCTGAGATGGCATAGTTCCTTTCGGCTTTTGGCAATGATCGGCTTGCATGTGCGATGACATGGTCGTGGCCTTGACGCTTTTGAATTAGAACGGCGCCTAGTCCAAAACCCCTCGCGTCTGAGTGTATTTCGGTAGCGGCTCGCGGATCAAAATGCGCTAACACGGGCTGTGTTATTAAAGCTGCTTTTAAGGATTGAAAGGCCTTCTCCTGATTTTCGCGCCATATAAATGGTATATCCTTTCTAAGAAGGTGATCGAGGGGCGCAGAGATGTGAGCAAAACCATGGATGAAGCGACGAAAGTACGAGCACAGACCTAGAAAAGACCGTAGTGCTTTGGGGTTTGTCGGACGAGGAAAATGAGATACGGCGGTGAGCTTGTCGGGGTCTGGCGTTATTCCCTGTGTATCGACGACATGACCGAGTATCTTGAGTGTCTGAGGGGCGAACTTGCATTTCTTAAAATTAACTGCAGGGAAGCATTTCGGAAACACAAGAGAACAGCGCGCAGTCGAGATAGATGCTCATCGAAGGTAGAAGAGTACACTACCACGTCGTCTAAATAACACAAACATGTCGTCCATCTTAGGCCACGTAATAAGGTATCCATCATCCTTTCGAATGTGGCAGGGGCATTGCAAAGCTCAAAGGGCATTACGCGGAACTGGTAAAGGCCATCAGGTGTCACAAAGGCTGTTTTTTCTCTATCCCTTTCGTCGACAATAATCTGCCAATAACCAGAGCGCATGTGGATTGAGGAAAAGTACCGGGAGCCATATAGGGTATCAAGGGCATCATCTATACGTGGCAAAGGATAGAGATCTTTTTTTGTGATCTTATTCAAACGCCTGTAATCGACACAAAATCTTTAACTGCCATCTTTCTTCTTCACGAGGACAACCGGTGAAGACCAGGGGCTGGATGAGTCTTCAATTATTCCTTGTTGTAACATGTCATTGACCTGCTTTTGAATAAGTTGGCGTTCAGTTTGGGAAACGCGATAGGGACGGCTTCGTACTGGGCGGTTTTCTCCTGTGTCGATAGTATGTTGTACAGTGGAGGTTCCACCGAAAGGTTTCGCATCGATGTCAAGTAGATCGGTAAAATCGTGTAGAAGCTTTGATAACTTGTCACGCTGTGTAGGCGGTAAATGAGGATCGATCATTGTCAAGAGTGCGTCAGATTTGTGTTCGCATGGTTTAGTAGGTGGTGACTCTTGTTGGGATGGTGTGAAGCTAACACTATTAATGTGTTGGATTGCCTGAATGTCTGCGGTGCCGACGAACGTACCAGCGGACAAAACCTGAGTAAGATGCGTTCTTTTAGTAACCCGAAACAGAAGTTCGGTGGCCGCGGAAGGCCGCAAGTGCTGTAGGTAAGGCAATACTTTTTTGAAAAAGAAGTTCCCTGTTAGGTTGAATTAAGTAATCAGAGTCGCTGACGTCTGCATCTAGCTGTAGGAGCGCTGTGGTTAATGGCGGGGTTCGGTAGTCGGAGGCGGATAGAAAAGCAACGGTTTGGCATGGAGCGGAGTCGGGCGAGATTTGAATGTCACTTAAATGCACTTCTTTCCTACCTCAATCAATAAGGGCGTGACGGGTAGCTAAAAAGTCCCATTCGAGGATAACATCATGGCTGCAGTGAGATAAAATGACAAAACAATGGCGATAAGAGTCAGTGCCAATGGTTATGGAGACGGAAACCACGCCGAGCGAATGAGTCAGAGATGTGTTAGCAGTGCGGATATATTTACCTTCCCAAGGTGTGCCAACAAGTTTTAACGTTTTTCTAACGTTTTCACTGATAATTTAAATAGATGCACCAGTGTCGATTAATGCCGTGAATCTCACCTTCTTGATAATAATGTCTAGTAGGTTTGAAGATGAAAATGATGGCGGGGGATGTTGATTTGATGTAGAAGCAGCTGTGCCCCCTTGAGCTGCCGCTTTTCATTTTCCCTGTGAATGAATGACTTACGAAAGGTCCGGTCGGACCGGAGGGGTGATGATGAGCGACAGACAGGTGATGGGATCCTGCTGCGGCGACCACGGTTGCCGGGGGACGCTGAACGTCGTGGCGAACTGAGTCTGGTAGGGTACCTCGTGTCCCAATCGCCGCGATTTCGGTTGTCGTAAGGGTTTTCGTTGAGGTCATATGGAACTGGCCGTCGTGACGCGTAGACGAGTCGGAATGTGTCCTACTGGCGACGGTTACAGTAGCGTGCGACATGTCCTTGGATGCCATAATAGAAACAAATAGGGCGCCGAGTGGGCTGAAGATACTGCTAGTGCCAACCGCGATCCCCGTTGTTGTTACTCTGAGTAGGATATCTTGGCTTCTCGACAGGCTGATTGAAAGAATTCTGGTGGTAGCGTGCGGGTGAGGCAGCGCACACAGTTTCTGTGAGAGTTGGAGTCGATGCCGATAATTCTTCGCGGATGAGCTGCCGAAGGCTGTCTTTGGTCGTGGTTTGCTGCTCAGCTTTCAAGAGGAAGCTGGGCCGACGGCAGCAGGAGCGCGAGTTCCTCTTTGATGAGGTCTCTGATGAGAGTTTTCAGCTCACTAGTCGGAGCTGATGCTGAGGGTAGGCAGTTTCGCAGCCTGGAAACGGTGGCTTGGCCAGCGATGCGCCGGTTCCTATGCGCTTCCCATCGTCGACACTCCTCCTTTAATTGAGTTACCGTAGTTGGGTTGCGCGACACCACCATAGTAAACGCGTCTTCGGCGATGCCTTTCATTATATGTGCCACTTTCTCGGACTCGGCATTGCAAGATCCACGCGTCTGCAGAGGGCTAGGAAGGCCTCGATGTAAGTGACTACTGCCTCGCCCACCGTCTGTGCACGAAAAGCAAGCGCGTGTTTTGCGTTTTCTTTGCGGCTAACCGGGCAACCAAACACGTCAGAGAGCTTCGTCTTGGAATCATCCCATGAGCTGATCTGGTCCTCGTGGTTGTCGAACCAGACCTTGGCGGTGTCGCGGAGGTAGAACACGACGTTAGCGAGTTTAAACGTGTCGTCCCAGGCATTATAGAGGTTTGCCCTTTCGAATGTACGAAGCCACTCCTCGACGACGTCTGTCCCGAAGCCGGCAGAGCTTGGGGGGTCCATGTGACGATATAGGATGGATCCCGTGCGAAGTGGAGCGGCTTGCTGCTAACCTTGGGCCATTCCGGCCGGTGGTAGTTGGCGGCTGCTGCAAAGTAACGTGATGGCAGCAGAGATGCGAGGAAGGACCGACCTCCACCAAGTATGTTGCATTGTTCTGGGACCAAGCAATCCAAATTGACCGCCACCGGCGCGAGCCCCTCGCTCGTGTCCGTGGCGCCGAGACAGCCCGTCGTCTTCTTCCTCGTAGCAATATATATATATTGTAACGGCCGAAAATAAAGAAGACAAACGGGGACATTAGGAGAAAGAGGACGAAGTACGGACAGTAGGAAAAGAACAACGGCTGGAACGCTCGTAACATTTTGGTGGCAGCGGTGGGATGTTCAGCATGAACGCCCGCTCCCAGCCTGCAAATCCGGAACCCAATTGGGAGCAACTCACCGAACAGCTGTACAATCGGTTGGTGGAGAAGAGCTCGACTGACGCTGCAACTATACTTGCACAGTTCGACGACCGCCTCGCCCCTCGCATTGCAAACGTGGAGCAGACTTTACATCAACAAGTCACCGATGTACATCAACACCTCTCATCTGTACATACTCGACTGGAGCACCTGGAACAGGCCCTACAAGCTGGTACGCGACCAGAAGGTTCGGGTGACCCTTTTCCCAGCCAGGAAGCAGCTGCGGTCCGCCATTGCAGAAACGATGAGCCCGAGCGACAGGCAGAGATAGCTCCACCGGATTCCGGCGCTAGGCGGCTCAAACCCCCGACGTTCGATGGTCTTGGCTCCTGGAGGGCGTTCATCGTGCAATTCGAAACGGTGGCGGTACACAATGGCTGGGACTCCCCTGGCAAGGCTGCTGCCTTAGTCGCCCAGTTACGTGGAAAAGCAGCAGAGTACCTCGAGTGTATTCCGGATTCAAGTCGAACTACATATGAACATCTGTTACAAGCTCGGGAATCTCGATCTAATGATGTGCATCTACAACAGCTACACCTAACGGCGCTCAAAACCTATCGCCAGGGCACAGAATCGCTACAAGAGCTAGCCGACGCCGTCGAGAGATTGGCGAGGAAGGCTTTGGTAAGGTTCTCTGAAGATACACTCCCTCTGATGAGCACTTCTGCTTTCATCGATGCCATCAAGGATCCCGAAGTACAACGATATGTGCGGCTCGCCCGACCCTCCACGCTCCGCTCTGCCCTGGGTCACGCGTGGGAAATGCACGCGGTGATAAGAGCAACAGCGTCCACGGTGAGCCCAGCAAACCATATTGCTACTACTGGTGGCACGCAAGACGGCCCCCGCAGGCCTGACTGGCGTCAATGCTTTAACTGTGGACGACGAGGCCACGTTGCTCGATCTTGCCGGAATCCGTGCCCTCCAAGTCAGGAACACCCTCCGCGCGTGCCCGACAAGGCGGGGTCCCGTGTGGTCCACGAAGTTCCCTTGGCTACAACATCGATGCGCTCATCGCTGACCCCACACGTCACTATCTGCCTGCCTGAAATCGGACAATGTACCGATGCTATTATAGACACCGGAGCTGGGGTGTCCGTCATCGATGCTAAGTTGCTACGATCGGCCGACCGTATCGAATCAACAACAGACTGTAAAGAACTACGACTTCTTTCGCCAAACGGAAGCCACATTCCTCACATCGGACGCATCGAACTGAGCGTGGAAACACTTGGGGAGAGCGTGACACTTTCATTCTTTGTTCTGCAAAATTTAAACCCTTCAGTTATTCTCGGATGTGACTGGTGTGCGGCAGTCAATCTGCTCGTCTCCTTTGAACACAGTCAGGCACAGTTATCAACACAACGAGAATGCAAGTCCCATTGTACGGCTACCGACGCATCAACGTTGGGACTTTGTGAAGAACCGAGGCCGAACATTAAGGAAACATCTGTGTACAAATGTTTTTTCTGCTGCCCACTGTTTTTCCTGATCAGCGTCGTACAAACAAGTTTGAACACCATGCGCCTGCTTGCTGAAGGGTCCAAGATTGTGTTATGCTCTTTGCTACCCCTCAAGTTCGTTTGCGAACCGTTTATGGGCTCAGTTGTTGCCACGAACGACTTTATGGTTCCAAAGTCTTCGGCGGTCTGGGTCCCAGCAACACTTCAAGGAGATAAGCGATCGGGAGACTTTATAATCGAAAATGTCTTGCACTCGCGCCCTGGGGCGGAATTCGTCACGCCCCGCTGTCTCACCTCCTCTCGCCAAGGCGTCTTGGACATTCTTGTTGCTAACTTGGCCAGCGACGACCTTCACCTAAAGCGAGGCGACAGCTTAGGAGTTGCTTTTAAGGTTGAGTCACAAACGGTGGTTGCCACACTTGTAAGTTCGCCTTCGTCTCCCGCTTCAGAAGAACAGTTGGGCAGAACCGGACCACTGGCGTGGTCTGAGTTTAACTTTGGACCCAATCTAACCGCGGCAGAGAAAGAATCTATTCAGTCCCTACTCATGAATTTCCGAAACTGTATCGCCGTTACAAAAGAAGAGCTGAGTTATACGCCCCTCGTGCGCCATGCCATCAACACCGGCGACCACGCGCCAGTACATCAACACCCACGACGAGTCTCTATGCCCGGGAGACGGGAAATCAACGCTCAAGTTGACGATATGTTCCAAAGGGGCATAGTGACACCTTCTAACAGCCCGGGGTCGTCGCCTCTGGTGCTCGTCAAGAAAAAAGATGGCTCGACAAGGTTCTGCGTCGACTATAGAAGGCTGAGCAGCATCACTAAGCCCGATGTGTACCCCCTACCTCGACTTGATGACGCCCTGGACCGTCTCCATGGTTCCCACTATTTCTCAACCTTGGACCTCATCTCGGGGTACTGGCAAGTTGAACTTGATCCATATGACGCAGAAAAGTCGGCCTTCGTAACGCCTGACGGCCTGTTTCAGTTCAGACGTTTGCCGTTTGGATTGTGTAATGCACCGGCGACCTTCCAGCGTCTTATGGATAAAGTCCTCGCCCACTTGAAATGGACCATGGCCTTGGTCTACCTCGATGACGTAATCGTGTATGCCGAGAGCTTTGACGAGCATCAACATCGTCTTAGTCTTGTTTTAGATGCCCTCTCGAAAGCTGGACTTCGTGTAAAACCATCAAAATGTTTCTTCGGATATGACGAAGTAATCTACCTCGGCCATGTGGTCAACAAGTATGGTATTCGTCCAGACCCTGCAAAGCTGTCAGCTTTTGCTAATATACCCGTAACCACAACGGTAAAGGAACTAAAGAGCTTTCTAGGTTTCGCATCCTACTTTCGTCGCTTTGTGGAGAACTTTTCAGTGAGGGCTTCTCCCCTAAACCGGCTCCTAAAAAAATACGCCAATTTTGTATGGGGAGCGGAAGAAGCGGCAGACTTCGCGGGCCTCAAGAGAGCCCTTCTAGAACCGCTTACGCTGGCCCATTTTGTGGATGACGCACGCACCGTCATCCACACTGACGCCAGTGGAGAAGGCTTGGGTGCTGTCCTTCTTCAACTGGACAAATATGGTCGAGAACGCCCCGTTGCCTACGCAAGCAGGAGGCTCAGTGAACCAGAAAGCCGGTGCCACTCTTCGGAACTGGAGTGTCTCGCAGTAGTGTGGGCTGTGGAAAAGTTTCGCCCTTACCTCTACGTCAAGACATTTACAGTGGTCACCGACAACTCTGCATTGCAGTGGCTCCAATCGAAGAGCGATCTTACGCCAAAGCTTGCTCGCTGGGCAATGAAACTTCAAGAGTACAATTTCTCAATTGTTCACCGAAGCGGAAGACATCATCAAGACGCCGACTTCCTCTCCCACAATCCCGTGGAGGATGGTTCATCAGTTTCTGTTTTAGCTCTGCTTGATTTGCAGGCAGCGCAGTCAAACGACACAGAGACGTCAACTATCATCAGTGATCTCGCAAACACAAACTGTGACTCTCCTCGTCTTCACGGAAGACGCCTGCAACGTTTGCGAGCACACTACCAGCTCCGTGACGGGCTTCTCTGCCATCGATCATGGCAGTCAGATTCGTGGCTGCCTGTTGTTCCCACAAGTCTGCGCCGCAACGTTATGGTCATGTGTCACGACGCTCCAACTGCTGGTCACCTTGGACAACGCCGGACATTAGAAAAAATCGCTCAAAGGTTCTGGTGGGCGGGTTTTAGAGGTGACGTTCGGCGGTACGTTGCTTCATGCACCACTTGCCAAATGCGCAAAACACCGCCGAACCAAGAAAAGGCAGCACTTCACCAGATACCTCCCCCAAGAAGTCCGTTTAAAGTAATCGGTATAGACCATCTGGGACCATTCCCAAAATCAGAAGATGGCAACAGGCACCTAATTGTGGCCATAGACTACTTAACGAAGTGGGTTGAGGTACACGCTGTTCCCGACACGTCAGCGACACACCTCGTCAGTTTTGTGAACAACCATCTGGTGTTGCGGCATGGGACTCCACGAATGATCATTTCTGACCGAGGAACATCGTTCATGTCTTGTGATTTCAAGGATGTCCTTAGGAACTACGGAATTCAGAATGCAGCGGCTTCACCCTACCACCCCCAAACAAACGGATTGGTAGAGCGCACTAACCGTACTTTGAGCGATATATTAGCTGCATTTGTTAATTCATCTCACAAGAACTGGGACCAATATATTGACACTGCTGCGTTTGCACTCAATACATCTCGTCAAGAAACAACGAGCCAATCGCCTTTCGAGCTGGTGTATGGAAGGCTTCCCACGCTTCCAGAGGAGACCACGATGAACACGACGTGAACCCGCCGCGCGCGGGACTATGAATGCGAATTCTCTGGGCGACTACACGAAGCAAGAGAAAGAGCTCGACTCGCCATCCTTCACAAGCAGTCACATCTCACCCAGCGCCTGCGCACTGGAAGTTCTGGACCATCGTTCCATCCAGGAGATTTCGTGCTTCTTCGAAGTCACCTCAGACGGCCGCAGCGATCCGAGAAATTGGTCCCAAGGTACTGCGGACCCTTCAAAATAAGCAGGCAACTCGGTCCTGTGACATATCGCCTCGAGGAATTGCGAGCGCTGCCTCAACGAGGAAGACACCGGACTCTGACAGCTCATGTCAGTCAACTCAAACTTTATGTGGCCCGCGATGACTACATTGGTTCTGTCCGGGACGGACAGTCCCTTGGAGGGGGGCGATTGTAACGGGCGAAAGTAAAGAAGACAAACGGGTACATTAGGAGAAAGAGGACGAAGTACGGACAGTAGGAAAAGAACAACGGCTGGAACGCTCGTAACAATATATATATATATATATATATATATATATATATATATATATACAGCGGGCATGGTGGCGGGGGGCCGAAGGCGTGGGTATAGAAGAAGAAAAGAACCCTTAGTGAAAATAGCAACAAAGGAAGTAGGAAGGCCGGACTCCGGCCGAAACGTCGAAGAATAAATTGTCCGTTTTAGCTGTTTTCACTAAGGGTTCTTTTCTTCGATATATATATATATATATATATATATATATATATATATACGAGGGTGATTCAATAAATAAGGTGAATTTGTTCGTATAAGGACTTCTAATACACATAGAAGCTTACTTTTTAGTTATTTTTATTGTTTTACTACTTTTCCACGTGGATTTAATTTCTTATGCAGATTACAAACAACACTGTGAGAATTTAACCGAGTAACAAAGATGGCTGACCAAGAAGCATGCTCCAGGATTGAACAGCTGTCAGTTATCAAGTTTTTGGTTGCTGAAGGGTGCAAACCCGTTGAAATTCATAGGAGAATGTCAACTGTGTGTGGTGCCACATGTTTCAGTCAGAAAAATGTCTACAAGTGGGCTAAATTGTTTAAAGAAGGACGGAGCAGTGTTGAGGATGAAGACAGGCCTGGGAGGCCTACAGAAGTGAGATCTCCTAAGGTGATCGAATCAGTCAATGACCTCATTCAGTCTGACAGAAGGGTGACAGTGGATGGCATTGCAAGGATTTTGAGCTTATCTGTGGGGACAGCACACAAAATTGTCCATGATGACCTTGGCTACTCGAAGGTCAGCAGCAGGTGGGTGCCAAAGATGCTTACTGCGGAGCACAAACAGAGGAGGGTCGAGTTGTCCCAGCAGTGTCTTTCCCACTATGAGAAGGATGGTGATGAGTTTCTGCATAAGGTGGTCACATCTGACGAGACATGGGTTTGGCACTATGAGCCTGAGTCTAAACGACAGTCCATGGAGTGGAAGCACGCAGGCTCTCCAGTGAAGAAGAAGTTCAAGTCCCAGCGGTCCACTAGGAAGGTGATGCTCACCGTTTTTTTGGGATATGCAAGGCCCAATCACCATTTCATTCCTTGAAAAAGGAAGCACTGTGAACAGTGCCAACTACTGTGAACTGCTGAGGCAGGTCAAGAAAGACATGAAGAACAAACGCAGAGGTCATCAGTCAAAAGGAGTCATCTTGCATCATGACAACGCAAGGCCTCACACAGCAGCCTTAACGGTGCAGACCATCAACGAGCTCGGCTGGGAACTGCTCCCTCATCCCCCTTAATAGCCCAGACCTTGCCCCTTCGGACTTTCACCTGTTTGGTCCCTTGAAAGCGTTCACGAGAGGCACGAAGTTTGAAAGTGACGATGAAGTTAAAAGTGTTGTGAGCGACTGGCTGAGACATCAGTCTAAAGATTTTTACGCTGAGGGAATAAGGAAGCTTGTGCACAGATGGGGAAAGTGTGTGACAGTGCTGGGAGACTACGTAGAAAAATAAAAAAAAAGTAAGCTTCTATCTGTATTAGAAGTCCTTATACAAAAATATTCACCTTATTTATTGAATCACCCTCGTATATCATACAAAACGCAAATGTCGCGCCTCTGACATTATCTCTATGTATGTTGTTTTAAAATCATCAGTCGCGAGACGTTTAGACTAAATGAATACTAGGTTTTCTTTTCCGCCAGCTCTGCATGATGGGCAATTTACCTCGTTTCTTCATACTGGCTACTGCATGTCAGGAACTACCGTATTGGATGGACATCTGAAAATTCTTACTTTTTAGTTAGTACCCTTAAGGCGACACGTACGGAATACATGTGGCGATGTAGGAGTGTGGCGGATTTAGAAATATACTTTTTTGTTATAAGCTTGACCACTAATTCCAACTAAGTAATACTAATCCTAAAGTAAGATAGAAGAGAAATGTATCACCAGATGCATCACTCGCTGAGAGTAACTCTGTCAAATGACAACGACCTTTCGAGATACCTACTCCAGGTCATTCTTTAGAAAAAATAGTATTTTTATTTTTTCGGGAAATATCGGTTAAAACCGGTTATCGGCAAAAAATGTGCGGCTACGGTTATGGTTACGGTTCCTATAAATTTAAAATAACGGTTTTGTTACGGTTATCGTTACTAAAACAATTTCGTTCCTAAACAGTTTTCGGTTTCGGTTATGGTTAAGGTTTGAGTCCCTGGCATGGCAACACAAAGTGGCGACCGCATACTAACACTAAAGAAAAACTAAAGCAACACTCCAAGAAACTACAGACAAAACAAATGCAAGATTATTTCATGGCATTAAATTATTTATAATTTCCGCGACAAATCAAGGAGTTGTAAGCTGGTTAATCATGCTTCGGTGTAATTTTTTTCGATATACGAACAGTGCGCGGTATGAAGGAATATTTTAGTCTTTTTTTTTTAGTTTGTCGCATTATTGGGAGGTAGATAAAACTATACGGTGCGCTTTATCGAGCTTGCTATCGCCACAGCCCGATGTTTTTTTAACAAAGCATAGCAATGATTGTACATCGTCTTGCACGGTCCGGGCACGAGTGCTTTGCTTTCACCGGCGCTTTGGTCGCACAACGAACTGCCTTCAAAACGACATTCCGGATTTCTCTGATCAAAGACAAAGAAAGAAGTCGGTTTGTTGTCTCCACAGCTGAAGCCTACTGCTGGAGACGTGGCTGTTCGATCTCCTCCCCAATAATAGTTTTCTTATGCTTAATGACTCTCTGCCTGGATGGATTCTATGCATGCATTATTCGAATTCAAAATGAACAGTGCCACTGACTACGTTGTAAAAAAATTAATTAGACTAAATTTTCTCCATGTTTTGAGTTCAGGTACGTTTGACAGTTTGTGTAGTGCAAAGAGGGAAGTCAGCCTTTCGTAATGGTTATCAACAAAGAAGTTTTTTTTTTTTTTTTTTTCGAACGCGTTCTATTTGCTATGTTTTTTTTTTTTTTTTTTTTTGCTGTGTAGGGGTTACATACGCAATCCGCATATTTTAGTACTGGCCTAATTATAGTTGTGTGTAACGTTAACTTTGTTTTTAGTGTACAGTAGGCTAAATTTCTTTGTTAAAAACAAACTTTCCTTTACGATCTAGCAGCTATGTAGTATACGTGCGTGTTCCACGTGAGACCTGACGCAAAGACAGCACCAAGGTACCTCTTTTTTTCTAACAGCTTCGAACGGAACACCATTCACGTAGTGTAAAAAAAGTTTGGGGGTACTTTTCTGGTTATGGTGATCTACAAGCACCTTTTGCAGTTCAGTGCCGTTTGCCAATCACAGCACCAGTCGCAAATTGAAGGAGGAGAGTTGTTGAGTACTTCTTGGTTTTCAACACACCGTATCTCTGAAAACAGAACATAATCATCCGCGAATAATCGGCACTGAATAGGCAGACCGCCTGCCAGATCATTTATAAATACCATAAATAGCAGCGGGCTGAGTATAGAGCCTTGCGGCACCCCTGATAAAACTGGAGCTGTGGGGGGTTAAGCGTTATTTATGTTAACAAATCGTAGTGCTGAGTAAGTAACAGTCTGTGATGTGCGCGAAGGAATCTGAGTAATATTTTTGGATTGCCGCTCCGGCATTGGTGCAACGCGAGCGCCATGGCCCGGGCCGTGCGAAATAAAAGAAGAGCGTGGGAAGACGACGGCCGGTAAAGCAAGACATCGGTGACCAGAAGGATTCGGGCGCGGAGGTGAACCCGTCGGGCGTCCAGAGTCGAGGTTCGCCCCAGACCTCCACCGAGTCCGCCTGCTCTTGCCCGACAGCCATCTCCGATGGCGGCGGCGGTCATACCCTCACCACGGCCACCACGTCGGCCCTTCCAGAAGACGCTGGTCCCGGAAGGCTGAAGCCGAAGCCTCGTTCCCGACGTGACTACGCCCACGACACTCCCCTGACCCAGGACTGCCACGCCGCCAGCCGCATCGCCCGAACCGGTCAAATCCTTGATGAACTGCGCTGCGGGTGTTCTTCTTGGCGGTGTATTGGAACGTTAGTGACACCGCAAGCGATGATTTTTTTATTAAGGGACAGGTAAGTAATTAGCGGCGGTACTGCATATCTCCTATAGATCCTTCTTTGCATATATGTACTATTTTCCTTTTGTTTTCTTAATAGAGTGATTTTTTTGTCCTTTCCTGGAAAAATGGCTTCATCTTCTTTCCGTGGGATCAATTCCCAGGGCAGAATTTAATTAATATTCATAACGAAGTTTAATCCCAATCCCTCAGAACCGTAAAACAGTTTAACCAACACAAAATGTTACTGTTATTGACCTAGTGTCTTAGTATATAGAGACGTTTTGAGTGGGATTCACAATCGAACGCCCGCGCACCACTCTGCGAAGCGATATAAAATTATATTTGAGATACCGTCTGGCCAACACGCTTTCGTGGCATTTAAAGATAGCGGTGCCGCAAATAGGCCTGCCTCTAACAAGGCAACATAAGGGGTGGTCAACTGATTAAACTCAAGTGCGGCTACACCTCTATCACGCCCCGTGAAACCGTACTAAAACATTAATTCGAACACTTCGAGAGGGACAGCTTCTCAGTTATTTCCCTCTATGTTATGTATATTTTGTTTACAAGTCGTTTCGCAAGAGACATACAGCGCCAAACTTTATATTGATCACTTCTTTGAAAAGTGTGCGTTGTCACGCTAAAGAAACGGTACCTTGCAGTTTTAATCATTAACCGCAGCTTTCTTCTGAGAAATGATAGTGGCATTTCTGCACTGTACGTTTTTTACACATACGCTTAATTCAACATTTTAACTGAACTTTTACTCTATTTATCTTGGACTCTCCTTGCGTGTTGCTATTTTGCGGAGAGGAACACATTTTTTCATGCAGGAAAGTACTAGATGTTTAATAAAAGTCACATAGGTCGTTTATTTTCAATTCACTTTCACCAGCATTTTAACAAATTAATGGTACGATCGGTTTAGTAAATTTAAAATGTCCACGTCCTGAACCCTCCTTAAGATTTTGTATAAGAAAATACAATAATTTTTCTAATTATAATGGCTGCCACTCTTCCCTTTGAACCCCGATCTTCCAGATTGATGCCATACGTATTAAAAAAATATTACACCATCTTCCCGAGTTGAATCATGGGTTGATGCGGAGCATCGTTCCATCACACTTCATTGGAAGAACGGAGTGGAGTCAACAGCGGTGAACTGAACGCGCGCAGAAATTGTTTTCCTCTGTATGTTTATACAGCCTTGATGGAGATGCGCCTCAACCGGTAAACGGTCAGCTGTAGATGAGAAATTTAGCCAGTGCAGTACAACCGCTAACCTGTGATGTTTAACGTGCGTCACGCAGTTCTGATCACACGAACGCGTGCCGGTACGAAAGTTATCCAGATCGAAACGGGCGGAGGCGGCGGGGACTCGAACCCAGCAGGTTCCCAGCGCAAGCTTTCGCGCCACGCTCCGAGCTTAGACGCGTTAGCCCACTCGGCCACTTCCTCTTTTTTTTTTCCTTTATTGCACTCGGCCACTTCCTCCCCTTGAGCGCGCGCAGTCAGTCAGAGTATGGGGAGGAGGAAATCAAAGGAAGTGTTGCTGAGGGGAGCGCGCGCAGCGCGCTACCGCTACTTATATTCACTCTTGAAGGAGAGGAGACTAGAGGAGGAGAGTTGAGCATGCGCGCGCGGTGTGAGTAGAAGCGAACGCACGCGAAGTGCACGCATCTGGTAGAGAGAGAGAGCGGAGAGAGTAACGCGCAGCTGTTGGAGAGAGGGAAGGAGGAAAGTTGCGCATGCGTAGTGTGAGTGCGGACTACGACTCCGCGGGACATAGACCCTAGCAAGAGATGCTCCGCATATAAAATAACTGCGTCATCCGGTATGTTATCGTGTAGCCATTTATCGGCAATAATGCATTGGTATGAATCACAGCATATTGAAATACATTTAGTCGAAAAATGTACATGCAACAGTTCAAACATAAATATTAAGGATTCGGAAAGGAGCTGGAGCACGCTAGAATTTACATGGGATTAAATAATTGACGCTTACGGATAGGCCAAATTAAGGGGCTGATTGATGATCTAGTGAGTGCCTTCGCAACGGCGCCTTCATATCAGCAGACTTGTTCCAAATAAAGTTTTCGCCACTATTTTTACTTTGTCAAAGGAAAAAAAAAACACGTTATCCTTTCTGCAGTCACCCTTTAGGTGACTGCAGTTCTAATGTTGTATTTATCTTTGCCACCCTTCAAGCTCAGAATAACGGGTCGGCATTAGTTTTCAGTTTTACTGCCCAGCCTGGGGGTGAATTCTTTCAATAGCCACATCTCGAACGGAAAGAAATTTGAAAATCTCCTTTTACAAGCAAAATCTTCAAACGAAACGCTGTGTCAATTTAGAGATTCCTTCATTCCGTAAACGATAAGTGCTTCTGCTTCTGTTTTCTAAATTGTCAACCTCGCGAAACAGCCCATCGGCGTTTTCTTTAGGGATATAACGTTTTATTGGTATTCAGGTATGGTGGGTACTTGGTATCGATGTTGTGCACAATCAAAACTATTCTTACACTTGTCTCAAACAACAATTTGTCCGTTTCAGACATAATTTTTATATCTTTTATATCGCGGGCCACCAACTATATCTGCTCGAAGATTCCGTCCATGGTGGTCCAGGGTTCGATTGAATATCCCCCCACTCAGAGAGCATTACAATCACAAATTCAAAGCGAACGGACAGAAATGCAAACGCTAACCGTGGGCAGGGCACAATGAATGAAAACATGCTACAACGATATGTGCGTTCAAGACGCTCACATCTTACCTGATGACATAAACGAACGAATTTTTGAGACGCATCGTCCCATCGTATCGCCGTCCCTACTGGTGAGCATTTGGTTGTCGCTCAAAGAGATAGTGTGCTGCCGACGCCGCGCCCCTGTTGTCGTCGACAATGGTGCGTCGTGGATGTTCGTCAATTGAAAAGCAGCTCGCTTGGTTGCTGCGTCATTTCTACGAAGTGAGGGTGCACGCCAAAGGCGATGGTACGCGCGGTAGTTCGATGTCTGCGCAGTTGATGTTGAAGATTCGTCCAGCAAAGGATGGCACCAAAAAGGAACCGATCAGCAAAACCTAGATGACATAAAGAAACCAACTTGTGAGACGCATCGTCCCATCGTATCGCCGTCCCTACTGGTGAGCACTTGGATGTCGCTCAAAGAGATAGTGTGCTGCCGATGCCGCGCCCCTGTTGTCGTCGACAATGGTGCTTCGTGGATGTTCGTCAATTGAAAAGCAGCTCGCTTGGTTGCTGCGTCATTTCTACGAAGTGAGGGTGCACGCCAAAGGCGATGGTACGCGCGGTAGTTCGATGTCTGCGCAGTTGATGTTGAAGATTCGTCCAGCAAAGGATGGCACCAAAAAGAAACCGATCAGCAAAACCTAGATGACATAAAGAAACCAACTTGTGAGACGCATCGTCCCATCGTATCGCCGTCCCTACTGGTGAGCACTTGGATGTCGCTCAAAGAGATAGTGTGCTGCCGATGCCGCGCCCCTGTTGTCGTCGACAATGGTGCTTCGTGGATGTTCGTCAATTGAAAAGCAGCTCGCTTGGTTGCTGCGTCATTTCTACGAAGTGAGGGTGCTCGCCAAAGGCGATGTCACGCGCGGTAGCTCGATGTCTGCGCAGTTGATGTTGAAATTTGTTCAGCAAAGGATGGCACCAAGAAGGAACCGATCAGAAAAACATGGATGACATAAACAAACCAACTTTTGAGACGCATCGTCCTAGTGAGATCGCCTTGCCCACACTGTCAGGAGCCATGTCATGAGCGATCTGTTACTGGATATGCAATATATTCTCCAAATTGATCGGACATGTATTTTCTTCGACGTACACTTCACATATAAAAACAAGTGCACCCCTAAAAAAATTAACACGTACAACAGTACGCAGTTTCGCAAACCTCGCTGCTTTTATCCGTCATAGCTTTACGGGACCATATTCAGAGGTAAATGGTTCATAAATATATCTTTGAATTCGGCCTAATTGTTGTAAGGTTCAGTGTTTGTAAACCCTAGAGTGCAGATAGAAAAAAAATGTTTTGGTTGCATGGACTACTTTTTATGTAAATGTCTAATCATATTGACATTATTGGTACATTTCAACCCCTACGCAGTCATCTAAGTTACGTGGACATTGACGTCAACAGGGTAATTCCAAGCTCGCGGTTAGGCTGTCGGTGCAGGACGTCCAGCGAATGTCGACTTTTCAGAGTCGAGTTCGCGTTCAAGAGAAGGCCGCATCCGGGCAATAGTGCCTAAAGTCACGGGTGGTGGTTGGAGCTGAGACTCAACACACGTGGTTTACAACAGATATGATAGCAGAGTAGAGAAGATATTTTCGTTCACTTAGCGTACATGGCACCACGAAGGATTAAAAAAATGTACTGGGCATGAGGCTTTTTACAGAAATATTCATACTTAAACGACTCACTTTTTAGTGATAACGTTTAAATGAACACACAATTGGACAATTTGCTACCTTACATCAGTGTCCCTCGTTGACGTCGCACCATGGGGCCCATGACCACCATGTATAATTTGCAGATTAGGAAATAAGCAAACATTTTTTGTTCAAACTATGCAACGGAATTGCAGTGTTTCAGTGGAGAGCGACCTGTTGTCCCTCAGTTGTGCCAGAAAACAAGAATAAAAATACATGCCAATATTTTAACGTTAAAAAAGTCGCACTGACCGTTTAAGACTAGTCAGTGCTTCAAGACACGGCATGTTGGCTACCAAAATGTCTCTGTGAGGTGGCTAAAGGATGATTCAAGGGGAAAAAATAAATAAAACGTCAAGTTCCTCAAACATTACCCCAGTCGCGCTTCTTATGTGCAGTCTTCGGCAAAGCACTCAATATCCTTCTATAACAAGCGATACGAATCAGCTTGCCAGTGGTATCGCCCTTGCATGAAAATAGGGGTCAGTTCTTGAAGATATAAAAAGGCTTGTGTGTAAAGTCACGAAAATAACCGCAGACTACTTTTGGAAAACAAAACGGTTCCTCTGCAACACCTCACCAAATCGTCCAGGGGCAAGTATTGCTTGATTTATGTACACACACGCAGTGGTCTCTAACCCGGTTGAATTTAATTCGCATCGTAAACAACCGTGCAAGCTCAATCACATGCTTGAAAAAACCCCGAGACTGCGGGTAAACGACACAACACTAAAAAGTCTCTATATATGTGCCATTCTCGTTTATGACTACTCTTAGAGGAAAATCTACCTTATGATCTTTAAGGAAATATTTAATGCCAAACGTGTCTTTAGAAACCTTATTAATTCTGGTGGTCAAAGCTGCTAGATCGGCGTCCTTACAAACCCTCGCAATTTTCCTTTCGGACTTTTTCAAACAACCGTCAAAAGGCCTAAACAACCCCGCCATGGCTTCGTGTGATTTCCGTCGGAACTTCAACGCTGGTAACACTTAAAAGAAACCCGACTTGTCTGTTTTTAAAAGTAGTACTTCTTTCTCATCTAATTCCGTTTTGACTGATACGATCTTGCTGAAGTCCCTACGGTCGCTTTTGTACGAATCGTCAACCAAATCCGACATATTTTTTAAAGAAGACGTTATCAATGCAGTTTTTACCGCCGGGTCAGAGGCGGCACTTGACACAGTATGAATCGCAGATACAATATCGATCCTGGACGGTTTTTTTATTTACACAAAATTTAGGGCCGTTAGCAAGAATGCGTTCCGTCGGTGTTGTTAGCTGAACATCACATGGGCTGACGACCCTCATTAGCACAGACAATGCGGAAGACAAAACCGGATTCGACCTCCTCCGGGAATATATCCTAAGTCTGAAAGTTCTAAAAGCTACGTCATAGTCCATCTTCTTTAGTGCAAGCCACTGAGTGAACCTGTGCAATGTACACCAGCTCGTTTGCGCCCGTAATTTTTGTTCATTGAGCTCAATCAGTTGGAGGCAGAAAGCAGCAGCCGGGCTTATGCGGCGAGACGGCCTCCAGGAAGAAAAGGCGGAAACGGCAGGTTGGAAGGGCTGTCTTGCAGTCGAGTATACATAGAGTTACGTCATCAATGGGACCAACTGTTACTTCTAAACTGATCTCAATTAAAAACGATGCTATTTGACTTTTCTGCAGACAAGCTAAAACAGAACAAGGCGAAATCTGTTCATCCACTAGCCGGGCACATCTTATTTGAAGTGAAAATGCATTTCGTCTCTATAATGTAGCGACACTCATTGGGGTGTTGTGGTTAGGATGGGTTGCTGGTTGTGATGGGAAAAATAATTAAAGTTGTGATGGGAAAAAATCGCTCGGAATTCCAGAGCGGTGAATATAAGAAAGTAGATATTATTTACAGCCGTATAAGCAGGAGGTCAGAAAAAAAAAAAAAAAACGGTGTGGATATATTTACGAAGTCCAGATACACGAATCCGCTTACGGCACTCCTTTGCACGTCGGCGTTGGCATGGCGTTCGTCTTGTCCTTTAAATGCTCGGCAGGCTCGCTAGGCACAGGCAGAGGTTTCTCAGCAAGCTTGGGTGAAATCCCCACGGGCCTGGACTCGTCCGTCCGGTCTCTTCCTTGGCTGCCGGGACCACCGCTGTCTAGCCGGGTTCGGCGTCGTGCCCGCCCTTCTGTCACGTGTCACCAGCGTGTGTCATCTTCCCTTCCCGTTGTTATCTTTCCTTTTACATTATATCCATCTCTTGCTTTGTGCTTTTCCTCTTCTAGTTATTCACATCTTTACCAATTTCACCGCGTCTTCTTCCTCGTCCATTGCTTAGTTTACAGTGTTGCTCAGTCCAACTCACATTTTTCACGTGCGTCGTTTTCCTCATTGTTGGTTCTCCCACATCATCACAATTACCCCCTTTGAAGACAATTGTTTACCATATTTTTAAGTGAAAGAAATAAGATGAGTAATTAAAACAAACAACTGTTACCAACACACACCACAGCGACGAAGTGTGTTTCATATGCAGGTAAAGTATTGCTTCCCCTAAAACAAAAGCAGCAACTGCTCTGGGCGCATTACATACGACTTAAAAGTAAGCTCCAACGTTCTGGCAGCCCTTAATGAACGTCACTTTAGAATCGTAATCGGCAAATAATAAACTCCATCTCAATACGCGACTATTCAGAGGCCTAGCAGAGTGAATGTATTCAAGCGGCTGGTGGTCGCACTGTAGAGTGAGCGTTTACCAAACAAGAATATGTGGGATTTTTGCACTGCCCACACGAGGGCTAGGCATTCACGCTCAATGGTGGAATACGCGACTTCTCGTGGCAGTAACTTCCGGCTTGCACACACAACCGGATGCAAGACCTCTTCTTGTTCTTGCATTAGTACGGCGCTCAGACACCTTTCCGACGCGTCTGTTCTTAAAAGAGACACGTTCGACAGATCTGAAGATTTCAAAATCGGCTTATTCGAGAGGAGTTTCTTCAGTAGCTCGAACGCTCTCTCCTGTCTTTCCTTCCAGATAACCTTGTTAGGCGCTCTTGTCTTTGTCAGCTCCGTCAGAGGGAGCGTTGTCTCGGTGTAATTGGGAATGAATTCCCCTTAATAGCCGAATAGTCCCAGGAAGGATCTGACTTCTGTTTTAGTCGTTGGTCTTCTAGCGCCTTGAATTTTATCTAGCGTCTCTGTTAGAGGCTCGAAAGTCCCCTGTCCGACTTTGCGGCCAAGAAAAGTTATTCGTGAGAACGCGACCTCTTCTCTTTGGCGTGATGGTGAGTCCAGTTTCCCTCAACTTAGTCAAGAACAGGCTCATTGTTCTTATCTGCTCCTCCCAAGTGTCGGTTGATATTAGTACGTCGTCAAAGCAGTGATGTACGTTTCCCACACTTTCCGAGAACTTTTCTTATTAATCGTGTGAATAGTGCTGGGGCTGTTTTTATGCCGAATGGCATGAACCTGAACCGATACAGTCCCGACATCGTTGAAAAAGTGATCGCATTCTCTGATCATTCGGCCATACGTACTTGCCAATATTCCTTGGCGAAGCCAAATTCAGGAAAGTATTGTTTAGTGCTTAGTTCAGCGAACATCATGTGCACACGAGGAATCGGTTCGCAATCGGTTTCGAGAACGTTATTAAGCTGGTGCAAATTTATGTTCATTTATCTTTTTTCCTTACTACTACTTTGGCCGAGTTGTAGCCCCGTCGCACTTCTCGATTACGCCTTGGAGTAAGATATCGCCTCACTACTTTTTTACCTTTTCCTATAGCGCAAAGTGAAGGGGGTATTTCTGCACTTGTGTTGGCGTATCCGTCTTCAGTTTCAACTGGCATTTGATGAGCCTGGTTTGACCTGGAAGATCTGAAAATACGTGCTGGTACTCTTCCAGCAGCTTCCTGGCATCGTTACTTTGGAACTTGGTCATCTCTTCTGAGAAGTGCACATCCTTGTGATCTTGAGGCTTGTGAAGACCCACATTAGGGGCCTCCACCTCCTGGGGACCCTCTTCCACAGCAATACAAGCCAAAACTTGCCTGGGAGCTCCAAGAACTTCTCTTTCCTTGTATCTCTTCAACTGATTAATGTGAAACAAGGCCGTTTTCTGACCAAGGTCCATGACGTAATCCACGTCGTTTCTCTTCTCAACTGTTCGGAATGAACCCTTCCATTTTAGAATCAACTTGCTCCTGTCTGTCGGTAGCAAGATCGGTACTCTGTCCCCTTCTCGTAGTCGGCGCGCTCGACTCTTCTTGTCGTAGTGTTCCTGTTGTGCCAGTTGGGCCTTCTTGAGTTCCTTGTGGGCGGCTCTACATATCTCTTCGAGTCTCTTGCGCACATCAACCATATATTCCTATGTTGTCTTGGTCAAAGGGTTGATGTTCTCGCTGGTCCAGAGTTTCCTTAGAACCGCCATAGGAGCACGAACATACCTTTCATAACGAAGGTCAAACGGGGAGAACCCCAGGCTGCTCTGCGGCACTTCCCTGTATGCGAAAAGCAACGGGTAAGATATCTATCCCAGCATCACTGTTTCTCTTAACACATTCTCTTGATCATTTGCTTTAAAGTCCCATTAAATCTTTCAACCAATTCATTACACATTCAATGGTAGAGGGTGTTCGTCAGAAATGTGAGCGACAGACAGGACTGACCTCCTTCATGAGAGCCGAAGTGAAGCATGATCCTCTGCCACTGACAATTTCTCGTGGCAGGCCTACTTGGGAAAACATTTGCAGTAGGCCCTCCGCTACCTCTACAGTGTCGATGCTGTACAGGGTGACATCCTCTGGGTATCTGGTAGCGAAGTCAACCATTGTCAGTATATACTTTTTCCACGTTTCTGAACTGTTCGTGATAGTTCGACGATGGCAATGCCACTCCCTGGACGGGAGTGTCGATGATCGGCATGGTTCCGAGTGGTGCTCTCGGCACCATGTGCTTAGGTATGGTTCCCTGGCACATGTCGCACTACTTCACGAATCGTTTGACATCCATTGTGATTCCGGGCCAGTAGAACTCCTCATGGATTCGATCAGTGGTATTAGTTCCCTGATGTCCGGACATTATTCGTTCATCCGCCAATTTCAGTACGATGGTTCGGAAATCCATGGGAATTACCAGTTGTTCCCGTTGCTTGTGTGCCGGCGTTTTGTACCTCTTGTAGAGGGTTTCCTCACGCAACACGAATTCAGACTCGTGTGAGTTTATACTCACACGAATTCAGACTCGTGTGAGTGTCCCGAGATATACTTTTTGCCGACGACCGCAAAGCATTTCTTCGATGATTTGTCATTACGCTGGGACAGTTTTACCTTGCTGTGGTCAATTCCCGTCGATTTCAGCCTCATAACTGGTAGGTGGGAATTTTGTTTCCTGCCGGCTACGTTCTCAAGCGCTCCCGCAAAATTAATCTGGGGCTCCAAGACGCCAGAGCCATTGTTCCCTCTCTGGTTAAATACGAGTCCTTCGGCAGTCTCACTTTTTCTGACGTTCCCTTGGATATCTGTCTCTCTTTGTTCAGTTGAGACCAGCTTAGTCTTTCCTCGTCATTCCATTCTTCATTGGGATCATCGATTCCTCTCACCTCATGAACATTTCCTAACACCAAATTGTACATCGGGTTGTCGATGCACTTGGCTGTTAGACTGCTCATAAAATACGGAGTTCTCACCTCTATCTCTGCCTCTGGCAGGCAGTTGACAGTCCTATCATGAAGGAAAACCGGACCAGAAACACCAGTTAACTTAGAAAAAGAATAGATCTGGGACCAGATCTATTTTTACCACAACCGTGTTGCAGCCACTCTCTCTCAGTATGGTGGCCGGGCGACAACCCACTTCTCCCCTCAACACTGGTATATTATCTACCAGGAACCGTGCAGCCTTTCTCAACGCCGCATTTGCTATCGGTATCTGTTCTTCGTTTCTCAGTACGATGTATGTCTTTTCTGGATTTTTGCTGTTACCGATCTTTAGCATAGAAGATGCTTGAGGATTCTTGCCACTTTTATCTTCTAGCTTCCAGTTACACGTATCTGATATACGTCCTGGCTTACCTCATCTCCAGCACGCAGGTCCGTGTTGAGCTCGGGAACTGGTCCAGCATTCTACGGCTTTATGTCCAGGCTTGTTGCAGAGGAAACATCGACTCACTTCCTTGGTGCGAACTTTCAGTCGACTGCCCTCTTTATTACGATTTTCACTCTTATGGCTTATGCCCTCTACTTTCGAGTTAGACAAACTAGTTTGGCCCTGCGCTTGCAAAACGTGGTCCGCAGTTACCGCCAGTCTCTCGAGGGTTTTGCAGGCTCTTTCCTTTTCAAATATAGAGAGGTTTGTGCTACATCTTCTTAAGAACTGATCTGCGACCATGCAATCTCTGAGCCCTTCGAATGTCTTAATGGTTTCACCCGTCTCAAGTCATCGGTCAAAATAACCGAGGGGCCGAGCTGCAAATTGTCTCCCGGTCTCTGTCTCTTCTGGCATGCTTTGACGAAATTTTTCGCGGTAACCCTCTACTGTGTAGCTGAACCGCTGAAGCAGGCTACGCTTTACTTTTGAACAGTCCAATGACTCTTCGGGTGTAATCCTTCCAACGACCATTAAGGCCTCACCGGTGAGGCAAAGACTTAATGACATCGCCCACTTCTTTTTGGGGCCAGTCCTGACTGGTCGCCCCTCGCTAGAAACGTTCGATGTAAGCATCGAGGTCTTCCCTTTTGTCATTAATCGATGGGCTTAACATACAAGGGCTGCGGTAACATATTTGCGACCCTGGGTCTTCTCCACTGCCCGTATCCTGCAGATTATCATCTCGATGTGAACTGTTGTTTCCTCGCAACTTAAGACGCATCTGCAGCACCGCCTGTTCTTGTTGGAATCTGTGGGCTTTTCTGTCAGCCGTCTCTTGCGCCTTCTTAGCTGCCTCTCTTGCATCTTCTCTCATCCTGAGCAGTTCTTCTTTCTGTCTGACTATTTATTTTTATACCCATTCGCGCAGTTTTATTCTCGCATACCCCAGCTCTCTCCCGACTGACAGCAATTCATGTGGATTCATACCGTAATTATTCTTAGAGTATAGTCTGGAAGTCTGCTCTTCATATGATGTTAAAAAGAAAGAGTCCTCTTGCGGACGCCAGATTGTGATGGGAAAAAAGTAATAAGGGAACTCGGAATTCTATAGCGGTGAATATAATAAGGTAGATATTATTTACAGTCGTATGAACACGAACTTAGCTAAAGAAGGGTGTGGATAGATATACAAAGTCCAGATCAACGAATCCGCGTACGGCACTGCGTTGCACGTCTGCGTTGGCATGGCGTTCGTCGTGTCCTGAAAATGCTCGGCAGGTTCGCTAGGCACAGGCGGAGGTTTCTCAGCAAGCTTGGGTGAAAGCCCCACGGGCCTGGACTCGTCCGTCCGGGCTCTTCCTTGGCTGCCAGGACCACCGCTGCCGAGCCGGGTTCCGTCTAGTGCCCGCCTTTCACTCGCGTGTTACGAGCGTCTGTCATCTTCCCTTCCCGTCGTCGTCTTTTGTTTTTCATTATATACATCTCTTGCCTTGCGCTCTTCCTCTTCTACTTATTCGCATCTTCACCACGTTCACTGCGTTTTCTTCCTTCTCCTTTGCTTAGTCTACTGCGTTGCTCAGTCCAATTAACAGTTTTATGTGCGTCGTTTTCCTCATCGCTGGCTCTCCCACATCAATAGCAGCATTTAGATAGTTCACTTTTTGTTTACAATCAGCCAACCTTTCCAGCAACCACATAGCCGATATCTCAGTTCCCAAATTGTTAGCACAGGACACAGGTGCTACACTGAAAACGAAAGTGTCTACATGTTTCAATGTTGTAAAAGAATGTTTTTGCCGGAGCAAATACTCCTTGAATTTATGGCATGCTTGTGTACGGTTGTGGCTTGTGTGCTCTGTGTAAAACTCTGATGTTAAGCAGACGCAGTTCAAGAAAGGTTGGTAAATGCTAACCGACCTATAATTCCGAAATTCCGTCACACGGCCAGAACACGCAGCAGTGATACAGAAGTGCTGCTGTAAATGCACTAGATATTACTCTATTTAACTTTTTCTGGTGAGTGCAACCTGTAGGGCAAAGTGAACATTTTTTTTTCTATAAAACTGATATGGTAGTTGGAGTCAACAAGCATTCCTAAGTAAAATGACCAGATGAGAGGCAGATAGGTCTTCTCAAGCGGGTAGCGTTCTTGTCGAACTGCTTGGTAAAATATCGCCGATCTGCCTTTTTCATCGCATTTCTGTGTTCTGCAGCAGAGTACGAATTCCTCTCAGACATGACGTAGCTGCAACCCAACAGAGTAGACAGAAAGACAAGCAGAAATAAGCTGAACAATTAGCAGCATTCATGACGTATCAAGGAGACCTCGGCAAAACAGTATGAGCGTTCAGTGGTGCAGGTGCCCATCATAAACTTTTGAGAGCATGTGCTTTAAAATTAACTTTATTTTGCAAAAGGAAGATGTGGACGAGGGAGAGGCAGCCAACAGGAATGGTGCAACTGAAAAAGGAAATGCTAGTACAACATTCCAAACACCAGGAATATGTGATGTCTGTCAACCTTGTTATAATTATCCTTCAGCCGTCTTTACCAGGCATAATGCATGAAATGGTTGGCTCGTTACGGAAAATAAGCTACATATATTATTTTCCTGATTATGGAAACATTCATGAAAATGTAAAACAGCTTATAATATGGCTTTAGGAATCCCCACTTGTGATCTGTAAAGGAAGCAACCAATGATATTTTAGCTTCTTGCCTTTTTAGGTCATAACCACACTACTGTTCCCCCAACCGAGAGCCAGTCGGACCAGGGGAACACACCATGTCTTCGATTGGCAGGTGCTTAGGCTGCTTGGTTACAAATCCAACCACAAGCTGGGAAACTTCAATTCCTCCTTTTACCAAGACCGCCGCCAGCCGACACCGGCGCCAACCTCTCGAGACCTACCAAGGGTCTGCTGGACTCCCTGTGTCGCCGCAAATCCGGCCGGGCACTCTGCAGGGGGGGGGGGGGGGGGGGGAGGGGGGCAAGCAGGGAGCCCTCGCCAGGCACTCGAGACCGGCCTGCCAGAATTCGGCAGCCCATCACGGCCCCGCGAAGACCGCCACCTTGAAGACCACTCTATGCCTAATGCTATTACCCTTTTAACCATCCATCATCATCAACATTCTACATGCATTTAGTCAACAAACCTTCATCATCCGCAGAATATAACCGCACCCTTGCCCACAAACAACTTTCCAGCAGCGTCATGCATCTTGTGTATTATATCAGCACATATTCGCCTTTACTACTTTTTATATCCCGTTTTTGGTGCCGCAGGCCTCTGGTGTCTTAACTTTATCAGGCAAAAGAAAAGCTCAACGTCTGGTAGCGCCGTACTATGTTTACAAGGTGCGGCTGGTGGTTAGTGGTGGCATAAAAGCTACATTATTTTGTTATTGGCAGTGTTAGCAAGAACCGCTATAATTGTTTTATGGAGACTAATTACAGTGTATCACTATGTAAACCATCGTTATTCTTTCAGAAAAAAAAATATTTGTATCGAGCGTGAAAAATTCAACATACAAAATAATAGTTTGCACTTGCGCAGAAACAACAAAAAGAAACACTTTATTGACACGGCCACCTCCCAGCGGAAAAAAAAAAACCTTCGTCCACGTGCACTAGCGCGTTGACCAGTAATTGATAACAGATGGTGGCTACCCCAGAAGCACTTTATGAGCATTCCATAGAAAAAATCGGGCTTCTGGGAACAGAGAGGGCTTGTGAGGGACGCATATTTCTAGGAATTGAAAATGCAGCTCTTGCCGTATGTTGTGTATTGTACTCGCAGCTCAGTTCGGTGTCAATTCAATGTCTTCGCATTGAATTGACCGTTCATGTGGTCTATTTGGCAATTATGTGCTTCCACGTGGACGACTGTTGGAGGACCTGCTATCTCCAGAAACATCCTAAGTCTAAGCGGAGAGCAAGTCATCTGCTTCATGAACAGTAGTTCCTTTGACGTCAGAACGACGCTGAGTTGTGCTTTGCTTTCGTTGGAAGGATAGTAGGTATTTCTCAATGCTACATGGCTTAAGGTACAACCACTATTTTTTTAATCAGCGAATAAGAGATTGGCGTTTTGAAATCATCACAACCCTTGTGCAAGAAGCACACAAATTTGCGCTCCGCATTGAGCCGATGCCAATTGCTTGGGGTGCAGGCAAAAGCTTGAAACTCAATCGCGTGCGAAAGGTGAAGCAAATTAGAATTAATGACTACCGCATTAGCTGTGCATGAACACATGATAATCACGTGTGTTGGCTGCCGTTCCCGCTAAACAAAAAACAATCCAAGTGTAGATGGTACGCGCATGGCCAAGGTGACACATATATAAACTACATAGGCTTCAGAAATTTTCATCTGGAGTATCGCACCCTGTAAACAATAAAAGCGGTGCACAATGAAAATAAAATTAAACCCCGCAACGTTTACTTGAGCTTAATAAAGTGCGCTGCAATTCTGACAATGTACACAGAGTAATTTAGGCATCATCCGATATTTTCAATGTAACGTATGTTCATGAGTGAAGGTAAAACGCTAGCTACGACTATAACACACGGCTCATCTGTGACAAACGTCGCCGTAACAAAGGGTTCATTCTTTCCGTCAAAGCCGGCAGGCGGACTAGTTGCAGAAGCATGGAACGTCTCCGGCATCTTTCAAGCGGCTTTGACGAATGCACTATTGTGGACTTCTCTTCTTCGCCAACATTATTGTGAAATTCGGGTAAAAATAAATGCTTATTTGTACTCGCTATTCTTATTATTTGCTTCTTTTTCAGACTTATCACGTCAGAGATAACCCCTGCTCCAAAAGAAATGATGGGGACAACGAGGGAGAGCTGATCCTGTATTATAGAGGAGGTCGTGCTCTAGATTAGTGGTTATCAAACCACGGACTCCTAGGCCATAAGGGTCCTTGAAAGCGTTCATGGCGGACTGCGTCAAGTAATGCAACCGCCATAAAAAACAAAAAAGTAAAAAGCACTCCTATGGCATTGCACACTTTCTGTGACGTAGAATGCACTGGGGTCCTCGAATGGCTTCAATGAGGGACAAGGGGTCTTTGACGGTTAAAGTTTGTTACCTCTGCTCCAGACACGTTTTGTGGGGCTCCCCAATGGAACGTGGCACTGAGGGACCCCATATAGTGCACGACAAACATCGCTTTGCGCGGGCGCACAGAAATTTCAATGCGACGGAAGAATAAACAACCCAGGTGTATCAGTAACACCTATCGCGTTCTGAACCTGATGCTACAATAAGGTCATGATGAGTGTACGTCCTCGACGGGGCGGCCATTAGCCTAACCTAAGCCAATTGGCCATCCGCTTCGCTCCAACCCTTCAATAATTGAATTCACCATATTCGCCACAGAGCGATAACGCTTTGCTTGATTTTTTCTCTTTAGTTTGATGTAACTCTCAAGAAATAGTGAATTGGCGGAAAACAATTTTTCTGCTTGCTTCCATAATCTATAAAGTTTGGCTCAGCGTAGATCTTAAACCACTTGAAAAATAATTGCCGGATCCGTTAGATTTAACATTGATAAATTTATTCGTGGTCGGCAGTGGACAAGAAAGAAGACACTTGGATAAAGCATGAATTAAAATGTGAAGGCAAGTTTGGAGGGTTACATCTGACCGAACAATGTCGTTCTACTTGGCAGCCGAAAAACAAAGTTTAACGTGACAAACAAACAACAAATGCACTCGATCACGCAGCTATTCACAGGAAGTGCAGCTGTCGGCCGCAAGGGTGAAATTGAATCAAAATGGGTGGGCGTGTTGCCTCATTTCACAGAGTTGTCAAAAGAGATTTTAGCACCAGCCGCAGTCACAGAGGAGGTCTAAAGTAGACGGCTTCGATACTACTTTAAAGGGATGCTGAACCAAAATTTTGATTCCACAAACACGCGGTAAAAGCGTGCAACGGGATGCTACAAAGACCAAAATATCACTCATACAGCGATATCTCGAACGGATGACCAAATTGTTCAAGAAAAGCAGGCGCACTTGACAGAGATGATGTCGTCATGTTTCTCCGAGAAGGAGAGGGAACGGCCTCGCGTCTTCTCCTCCTCGTGGCCACGAGGGAGCGAAGCGAAGAGAGGAGGGAACTCGATATAATGAGGTCACGCGCCTCGTCGGCCTGGTTCAATATAATAATAATAATAATAATAATAGCTTTATTTCCATTACAGGTAATGGCGGAGCCGAAAAAAAAAAAAGCCGCACTAGGCGGCTTGACGAGCTCTCGGCCCCAGTACATTCTGCAGCAGCAGTGGAAACTTTAGTTTATACAAAAGATAATAACAAAACAAGAAAAAAACGCATACTCTTTAGGGTTTGACAATAAAGCGTGATAATATCTACGTTGATAAATTAAGCAAAGTGATACGTAGCCCTTTCAGAGGTGTTTCATGCAGGCAAACATCACATGAATGCAAAAAGTTGAGAAGCCTTGGGATACGGTAGGCCAACATTTCCATCCCGGATTTCAATCGGCAAGTAGGTACTTGCCAAGGATCAGAGTTTCGAAGCGTATATGGTGCTACATGTTGCTGCAAACAAGATAGATCAATCAAGAATGAAGTATTATTTTGTGCTTCTGCCTTAAGCCTTAATGAAAGTCTATAATTGTAAAGCTCTTGAACACTAAATACATTATATCTTTTAAACAAGCTTTCTGTGTGTGATAAATAACTTGTATTTGCAATAATCCGTAGAATTCTTTTTTGAAATAAGTATATTTTTTCTAGGTTCGTTGCCGTAGTTGTGCCCCAGACCAAAGAGCAGTAATTTAGGTATGAATAAAACAGTGATTTATATAACAACATTTTGACAGATGGTGGAAATGTATATCGATGGCGGCAAACTAATCCAATAGTTTTTGACAATTTCCTACATAAATCCTGAATATGTAAGTCCCATGACATATTCTGAGAGAAAACAACTCCCAACGTTTTAAAATTGTCGACCAATTCGATTTCGGTAGAGTCAAGAATAATTGGCTCTATAGATTCGAGAACTTTATTCTTAGGACGGAACATAACAGCCTTTGTTTTATTTATGTTTATTTTCAAAGCGTTCTTATTAGTCCATAGAAACATTTCCCCCAGTACTGAGTTTATTTTATGTACAAGCTCATCTGCATCCTTAGCCTTGTAAAGTAATGTCGTGTCGTCTGCGTACATTACAAATTTTATTGATGGGTCAATATTTAGGATGTCGTTTACATACACATTAAAAAGAAAAGGACCTAATATACTTCCTTGTGGTACTCCAACAACTATCGGTTTTATTACAGAAGAAAAGTTATTGTAGCACACATATTGCTTTCGGCTTTCTAGGTAAGACTGGAGCAGAAGTAAAGCCTGACCCCTGACACCATAAGATTCGAGTTTTAGTAACAGCAATTTATGATTCAAATCGAATGCTTTCGTGAAATCAACATAAACCGCAAGCACTAGTTTTCGATCCTCAAGACTTCTTAAAATAAATTCTTTTTCTTCAAGGAGGGCTAGTTCAGTTGAACGATGTTTACGAAACCCGAACTGCGATTTGGTAATTAAGCTGTGCTTATCAAAAAAATTTACCAGACGTGCATAAATAACTTTTTCAAGTCCTTTCGAGAAAACAGGGAGAATCGACACTGGCCTATAATTGTTAATATCGTTCTTATCACCTTTCTTGTGCAGTACACAGACTTTGGCAATCTGCATACGTTTGGGAAAAACGCCAGCCGATATGCACAAGTTAAATATATGCGTTAAGTATCGTGCCACTAAAGGTACAACATATTTCACAGGTTTGATCTGGATATCATCTATGTCTGTGCTTTTCGTATTTTTTAGGTTTATAAACACATTTGATACCTCGAACTCGGTGACAGCATCCAAGAAGTTTGAATTCATGTTCCTATTTTTAATATATTTGCAGGCATCTGAATCATGTGTCAAAGTAGCCAGGTTAACAAAGTGATCATTAAATGCATTAGCCAGATCAGTACCCTTGAGTCCTTTGCCATTTACGCGTAGGGTTTCAACGTAGTCATGCGCCCTATTGTCTTGTAGGACTGAATTAACCTTTTTCCAAATTTCGTCCACACGTCCATTGGGTGACTTAAAACTATTGTAGTAATAACGGGTCCTGGCATTTCGAAGCTCCTTTGTCAGCTGGTTCCGATAAAATTTGAATTTCTTAAGGTCGTCTGGATTTTTCGATCTGTTAAATTTCTGAAAGAGGCGATCTTTTATATTGATTTTAGCTAGATGATCTTGGGTAATCCAAGGCTTTCGAATTTTACCTGATTTTTTAATTTTCTTATAAGGAAAGTTTTTTGCATAAAGAATTTTGAACTGGTCCAGAAATACATTGTAAGCTACATCGGGATCTGTTGCGTTAAGAACGTCATTCCAGTTTTCATTTGCAATATCATTACAAAACCTTTCAAGATTATCAGGTGTAATAAGTTGAAAATATATAGGTGAGTGTACACTATTTTTGAGACAACGTGCATCTTTTATGCATAGGAATATTGGGAGATGGTCGCTAATATGAGACATAAAAATCCCTCCTTTTAGGCGGGTAACCTCAGCGTTTGTTATAAAAAGGTCGATACAGGTCTCCGACTGCTGTGTAATCCTTGTTGGCTTCGTGATTACGTTGACACATCCATATGTTGTAAGCAACATTTCTAACTCAATACTAGGCATAGCACACAGCAGCATATTGATATTAAAGTGCCCGCCAATTATCACGTTCAGGTTGTTGTCACTAACGAATCCCAGAAGGCTATCAAAAAATGCTAAAAAATTTTAAACGTTACCGTCTGGTGGACGATAGACGACAGAGATAAGCATATCGCCTGATATGAGTGATAACACCTCGTAATCATGGGTAATCATACAGAAATTTGGCAATAAATTATGTGACATGCTTTCATCTATCAATACTGAAACACCTCCGCCACGACTAAAGGTACGATTTAAACATAAGCATTTGTACGATGGCAAATGAAATGCATCCGCTTCGTCAGAATACCACGTTTCAGTTAACATGATCACATTAAATCGAACTGAAAACTGGCTAAAAAGACATTCAAGATCTGCCGCCTTATGCTTAGCTGACCGTACGTTCAAGTGAAATGCTTTGAATGATGAATCAAAACTACGACCAATATGTTGCACGATATCAACAGGAAGCAAGTATAAACACTCTGTCATAACTTTTTTTTTTTTTTTTTTATTAAACAAGAGTTGAAGGCGAGCAAGAATTATATCAGGAAACTATCGCTTGCAGATCATCCTCGCACCTTATCACAAACGCTCGTTCACCACTTTGGCGACGAACGAAGATCTTTCCGTCCTTGTGCCAAACGTAAGTAAAATCTGCACTTTTTGCCCAATCTTTTGCCTTGGCCAGTAATTCTCTGTTTTGTTTGGTCATGTTCTCATTGATGTAAAGTTTGTTCCCGATGGTACGAAGTCTAGCCTTCCTGCTCAACCACAGGTCTCTTGTCAGTTGAGATACGAACCTGACAATAATACCTGGTGTCCTGTCAGACTTTGATGGCAGTCGGTGAATTGCCGCTACGTCGGAAATATTCAGTGCAGAAACGTCTAGGCTGCGCGCTATTTCATTGACCTTGTTCAACAAGTCTTCACCGTCAGTCTTCGGAACACCATGGAATTCCAGATTCAGCCTGCGACTTCTCCATTCAAGCTCGTGAAGTTCAGTTTTCATTTTGCTAAGCTCGTCTTTTTTGTTAGCGTTTTCGATTTTTTCAACCCGCCTCTTTAAATCCTTTATATCTTGCTTCTGCTCAGTAATATGGCTCAGTATTTCATCATATTTGTCTGACATAACTTGTACTGACGCTTCAATGTTACCAACTGTTTCCTTTAGGGCTAACAGATTATCTAATTTTTCGTTCATGGCCGCTAACAAGACCCACATGTCACCATCTTGCCTCTGTTTACTTGTCGCGCCGCCTTTTAGTTTAGCTGCTCGGCAAGTGGGACACTTCCATGCTTTACGGTATGCTTCTCCTTTCGTTTTTAGCGTTGTTTCGGAAATTCCCGCACAGTTTCCGATGTGGTACGGGTATTCACATTCACAGCACGAAATAGACTGCTCCCTATGGGTATCTCCTCTTTACATTTTGAACACAATGCTTCCGCCATATATACGAAACACTCGCCGACAAAGCAATAGAAACACCGCTGGCAGCAACAGCAACGTGAGAACTCAAAAAAAAAATAAGTAATACACTAATATGCCAACCAACCTGCAATGGCAGAGGAGCGGTTAGCCCGGTGTTCGTTGCTTGTTGCCGCTGCTGCCACAAATGACGTGTTCGGCGCTCGGGCTGCCCTTTTATCGCCTAGACAAGGCACTGCACCCGGATGACGCTGGAGGTTGATTTGCTGGGGCGGGACTGTGCTCGTGGCCTCCAGCAGTGCAGACTGTGATGCAGATGGGCCAGCAGCCTGACTTGCGTCGCAGTTGGAACCGCAGCGTTGGGTACGTCGATGCTCACTGCAATGGCAGAGGAGCGGTTAGCCCGGTGTTCGTTGCTTGTTGCCGCTGCTGCCAGAAATGACGTGTTCGGCGCTCGGGCTGCCCTTTTATCGCCTAGACAAGGCACTGCACCCGGATGACGCTGGAGGTTGATTTGCGGGGGCGGGACTGTGCTCGTGGCCTCCAGCAGTGCAGACTGTGATGCAGATGGGCCAGCAGCCTGACTTGCGTCGCAGTTGGAACCGCAGCGTTGGGTACGTCGATGCTCACTGCAATGGCAGAGGAGCGGTTAGCCTGGTGTTCATTGCTTGTTGCCGCTGCTGCCAGAACCTCTTTTTCCAAAAATACGGCCATCTATTCGAGATATCGCCTTACGTGTAGTGTTGTAGGGATTGTAGCTTCCCGCCTACCTTTCCTGCATTGTGCATTGTTTTTTCTGAAATACAAAATTTGGGTTCACCATCCCTTTAAGTAGCTGCATCAAACAACAGCCATGTAAACGACAATTCCGAATTGCCTGTCAAATGTATAACCAAGGATGAATGCAAGGGATGATGGCAACACATTGACCATTGCATGAACTTTGAATTGTACCCGCCGTTAAAACTGACCACCAAAGATAAAGTTGTCTCACATATTGGTCATCAGAGTTGGGGACACTTCTCCTTTAACCGGTTGGCAATGGGCACCGTTAGGCCTCATAGCCCGCAAGCATTATACAACCACAAAATCAAGAGATAATAGCGACAAACTAAGGGCCCATACCGTCACGAATGACAGACGAGGAGCCAGGAGATGACTGAATGAACTAAAGATTTAATGGGTGAAAACTTCTGCCGGAAACGAAAAATAACAGCCGCCGAGAAAGCAGCAGCAAAGCGTTAACGGTGGCAGCGCAAAGCGTCGTTGCGTCGGCGAAACAGCTGGATGTCGCGAGAGAGATTCATTAACGAATTGACAATACGGCACTCGGCTCTTTGAGTACTAATATCGCGTGCATGAACGAGAATATACGCTTCTCCATTCATCTAGAAGATCAGTGTATACTCTTACCCCGAGCGTAAAGTAGAAGGAAGCCAGATGACTTGGACTAGTTAGTATAACCCTAGCTCTTTCCAGGATGTTCTAGGGTGAGTAATCAAGATGACAGAGATAATAGATAATTATCCGAGCTCAGTATTGTCGATTTATTCACAAATTTTCTCTCGCGATGGTCAGCTGTTACGCCGACTCACCGTCCGTTGCCACTGCTGCCGCCGACGGTTGCTGCTGCTTTTCGAAAGACATACAGCTGAAGACTTAAACACCCAACGAAACTGTCACCAGCTTCGTCGAAGGGGTCCTGCGGCTGAGTGCCCTGCAGAGATCAGCACCAGCGCCGACGAGCTTCGTGAGATTAACCGCGATGTTGTTCGCGAAGAACTAATGAAGCTGCTGCCTGCTGCCAACCCCCCGGCATCGCTGTCCATCGCCGCAGTCGTGAGAGAAGAGCTGCAGATAAAGATGGAACCACGGGCTCCTGAGATTCAATGGGCCAAATTGTGCCAGAAATGAAAAAGAACACAGGTCGAGAAAGCAGCAGCGAGCGTCGATGGCGACAGCATCAAGCTAAAGTGCGTCGGCGTAACAGCTGACTATCGCGGGCGAAAATCAAGGAATGAATCTGCAATACGGCACTCGACTCTTTATCTACTTTTTCCGTCATCTCGAATATACGACCCAGAATGTTCGGTAAGGACATAGGGCGAAACTGAGAAGGCAAGGTCATCTCGCCTCCTTCACTTTTACGCTCAGGGTAAGAGCATACACGAATTTTCTCGATGAAATAAAAAGCGTATCTTCTAATGCATGAAATATTTATACTGACATTTTTTTTTCTGCATCAAATCCGAACACCTTGAAGTCATTCAATCTGCTAGCTCTTATAATCTTGGGATATTTCACAGCGGTTCAATGCACTTAATTTGCTGAGCTAACAAACACAAAAATGTATTGCTTCACCAGAAATTTGCGCGTTTTGGCAAATTTTGTGTTTTTCCCCGATTCGAATTTTTGTTCGGCTAAAAAAAGAGAAGTAAACAGATTCGCTAACTATATTTAAATGGGTTACTTTTGAAGTCAAAAAGAATGTTCTACTTGTTCGTTGAAATTAATTTTTAGAGCGCAGTTCTTAGGCGCCCGTTTCCGGCTTGAGCGGCGTCACCGTCGCCGTCGGCGTGACCGCACGGTGCGTTATGGGTAAATTTCCCGCTAAATTTAGAGAAAAAATTTCCCCGCTAATTCTAGCGGGAAAATTTCCTCGCTAAATTTAGAAGACAAATTTTCCCGCTAAATTTAGAGGAAAAATTTCCCCGCTACATCTAGCGCAAAATTCTTCCCACTAAATATGGCGGAAAAATTTCTCCGCAAAATTTACCAAAAAAATTTCCCCGCTAAATATATCATAAAAATTTTCCCGTCATATCTAGCGGAAAAAATTCTCCGCTAAATGTACCGGAAACTTTTTGCCGCTAAATTTAGCGGAAAATTTTCTCGCTAAATCTAGCGGAAAGTTTCCCCCCTAACTCTACTGGAAAATTTTCCCCGCTAAATCTACTGGAAAATTTTCCCCGCTAAATCTAACGTGACCCCAGGCCACGTAACCCCCCCCCCCCCTCCCAAATTACGGGACTTCCCCCCCCCCCCCCCCGTGCCTTCCCCTCCTCCTCAAGAGCTGCACTATAATTCGGCGTTACAGGGAGTTGTAAACGGATTCATTTTTTCACAGAACGACAGCAACGAAATGTTTCGCAAAGGACGGATCTGGTGTGTATTTCACAAGCCGACCTATACTTCGGGTCTGTATATAAAGTTTGACGAGAATATACCAGGCTGTTTTCATGATGCAGCATATTTCAGAAGTTTTGAAATAGTCTTTTGTATTAAATAAACTGGGAACTTACAGCTGCCATCAAAGCTGGAAAGCTTACAAAACTTCGTTTGCTATCTCGAAGCTTTCCGAACAACAACCAGGACCAATCAGCAAAGAGGCACTCAACGGCAGCACTACTGTGTCACTCATCCGTCAGTGAATATCTTATCATCAGACGCAATTCGACGAAATCATGCTGGATCTGTGATTCTACCCCATGGCGGCGGCACCATCGCATTTCGACTACTACAAAACGGACGGTCGTGGTGTGGTTCTTTGAGGTTTGCGGCCCTCGAAGTTGGAAAACGTAAAAAAACGTCCTTTGCTATCTCGCAGCTTTCCGAACAACAACCAGGACCAATCAGCAAAGTGGCGCTCAACGGCAGCACTACTGTGTCGCTAATCCGTCAGTGAATATCGTATCATCAGACGCAATTCGACCGCATCATTCTGGATCTGTGATTCTACCCCACGGCGGCAGCACCATCGCATCTCGGCTACTACAAAACGGACGGTCGTGCTGTGGTTCTTTGGGATTTTGGTGGCTGGAAAGCTTACAAAACGTCGTTTGCTATCTTGCAGGTAAAGCGCCGTTTACACATATGCAGCCGAGTAAGACCGAGAGAGACCAGACCGGTTTTTAAGCCTCTTGCGACGTCTTAGGACCCGCTGCGCTGCAACGCATTTGGTCCTAAGACGTCGCAAGAGGCTTAAACGCCGGTCTAGTCTCTCTCGGTCTTACTCGGTTGCATATGTGTGAACTAACCTTAAAAGTACTGAACTATTTTTTTTTAAATAGTTCAGTACTAAACCCCACTCTGTGCCATCGTCTTGTTATTGCACTGGGCTCGCCGGCATGGGGATCTCACTTGCTGCCTATCGTGCTCGCATCGGACACTTTTTCCGATGCCATACTGAGAAGGGAAGACATCATTTGTTATTTCATAGCGTACGTTTGTCCCTGCCACGTATCCGGGTTGTGTTCCTGGCGGTGGCTGTGTTTTCTTTGTTGATTCTAGCGGGAGATGTCGAGACCAATCCTGGTCCAGACGATAATATAAAAAAAAATTCAGTTCCCCTTGACGAGCTTGTGCAGACTGCAGGGAGCTACCAGAAAGAAAATACGGAAAAGCTGAACGCCATCACTTCTGGCATTTCAAAACTGAGAGAGAGGGTAACGGTACTGGGAAATAAAGTGGTTGACAAATAGAGGTGACAGGATGACGTCAGCTCAATGAAACATGATGTTGTTTCAATCAGAAATAATCTCGGTGCAGTGGTAGGGCACGTGGATGCCCTAGATAACCGCTCGTGCCGAAATAATCTAAACATAAAAAGGAATCCCTGAGGAACGGGGCGAAACATGGGAGTGAACAGAACAGATCGCGACTGAGTTCGTAAAGACTTACTTGCAAGTTGACGCGGGGAAAAAAGAACGAGCACGCCGCACTGGAAGGAAACAAGATGGTTTCAACCGCAGGATTGTCGTAACGTTCCAGAACTAAAAAAAAAAAAACAAAAAAAAAACAGAAAAAAAAACAGAATATATTGGGTAAAGCCCCAAGCTTAAAATATATTCAGTCCCCGAAACTGTGGAGTGACGAGGATTTTTCTTGGTATATTAAGGAAGTACGAAAAAAGCTAAGAGACCTCGCAAAACCGCATCGAGAAGCAAAAAAAAAAAAAAAAACTTCCCTTCACTTTTTTTAAAATGTTTATTGTTGACACGGCATATATTTATGATTACAGCCTGAATCAAGTTGTTGAACTACAAAGCGCTCCATTCAGAGCTGTGCAGTCATGTGAAAATAAACGCGAACGACGGTCTAGCCGTAACATTAACAAAAGCCCCCCAAACTTTCTCTTGGCCAATCTGAGAAGCCTATTATCTAAGCAGGATGAGCTTGACAAATCAATTCAGGTATACTTACCTCACGTTATTCTCGCTACGGAAACGTGGCTTTCAAATAATATAACTAATAATGAACTTTCAATACACAGTGTTTTTAACATCCACAGGAAAGACAGGCCTTTTGTTTAGGGGAGGTGGTTTTCTAGTGGCAATCCAGAAATGTTCCCCCTTGTAGGTTTCGGATTGGAAGCTGATATTAAAATATGTCTTGTTCGGGTCAAGATTACATTCTTTCATGCTTTTATAGAAGTGTACCATAGACCTCCAACCGCGAATGTTGTGTTCATTGACGAATTGTATAAAGTTATGAATTTTGTTCTATTACGGCAACCCCAGTGTCCTATATTTTTCTTTAAGGGGGGGGGGGGGGGGACTTAATTATCCTGGTATTGATTGGATGTATTGTATTCCTTATAGTACTTGCGAAAATATTTCTCAGTGTAGAGACTTCATCAGCCTTTCTAAATCTTGCTCATTTGATCAGGTTGTATTCGTTCCATCACGGAAACTTTCGATTCTTGATTTGTTTTTAACATCGATTTCCGAACAAATATTGTCTGTAAACGTTGTAGACGCTATAAGTCACCATAGAAATGTGATGATAGCTGCTTATATCTCTGTTCACGAAGAAAAATCCGAATAGTAGTTGATTTTTTATTACGCCAGAGCAAACTCTTCAGCGATTTCATCAACATTAGAGACATTTCTACTTGACTTTCACGTTGTTGTTTTTTTGCCTCACACCAGTTGCAGATAATTGGAGTCTGATCAAAACAAAGCTTTTGGAAACTATTGACATATTTGTGCCTAGAATAAGAATGACGTCAAATTTGTATAAGCCTTGGTCTACTAAAGACCTAAAAACCCTACTTAATACTAAGACATGACTTTACTCAAGAGCAAGAAGTCTAAACAGTACTGACTCATGGCCAAAATTTTCCTGCCATTCCAAACTTTGTAAGCAACCAGTAGAAAACACACACAAAAAACGCTCCTTAATGGTACACTCAGAGAAATATTGGTTTCTAATCCTAGAAAATTATGGTCAATGATCACTCCTCCTAAACGACAATCCGCCTTACGTGCGCTTGGTGAAACGTCGTTCAAAATCACTATACTAGAAGTGCACTGAAGTATACTAAGAGTATACTTTCAGCTACTTTCAGTGCGGTCTTCGTACTGAATGTATACGTTAAACGTACTTAAAGTATAGTTTTAGCAGAAATGATGCTCGACTGGAAGTATTCTCGCCCGTACCGAGCAAGTACTTGTATTTGAATCGTAGTGGCCGTGGTAAAAAGTAGTTCGAAATCAGTATACAGGAAGTGCACTTAAGTATGCTAAAGGTCTACTTTCCGTGCTTGCAGTCGGTGTACTCAAATTATAATAACAGGTATATATATATATATATATATATATATATAGTGCGATTTTTTAACATCAACACAACCAAAACGCGATATATGTGCCGATGCCGTTTTCACAGAAGATTTGCGGGGCGCGGCGTACATTAGGTGAGTAAAAAAACGTCACAGTACGTTGTCGAATTACCTTTTTTTCATTGGCAGTGTAATTGATCATGTTGAATTTACAATTTTAAAGCGGCTATGAATAAACTTTATCCCAACTGAAACAATTTGCGAAAAGGCGACGAGCTCTGGATTATTCATAGCTAAAGGTCTGCCTTTCGTCGCCAGATGAAAAAAACAGAGCGCTGGAGAGCGCAGGATGTTATGCCCTCGTAGTCGCTTCGGACGCACCGTTGGAAGTATGATAATGGAGCATCCACCAAAGGCACGCTGTCAAAAGTGTGCGAGTTTGTGCAATCTGAATGCGACAGCACTTCATGAGGGTTGCAACTTCACTGGAAAATTAAATAATGCATGGAACTCCAATATGAGAACTTGTCACTAACAGAAACAGACTTGACGATGACAGCGCAGGAAAAATCAATCTCATACCAGGCACTCAGGAAGACAAGCACACGTGCTGAACTTACAATTCTTGTGTATTCGACTACTTCATTTTTCTCTTCACCGTCTGGGTTAACTTTTCAGAACATGATAAGTAGAAGTAGCACGAAATAGAAAGGAAAATTCTAAAGTGAAGGCAAAAGAACAGTAAAAATGAAGAAAAAAAGAAGAAACGGAAAAATATCTAAACGAAACAGTTTTACACATCGTCCCTCTCCCTCATCGCTATCATTTAGATAGAAATTGGAGCTCTTTGGTGGACAGCGCAATAGAAAGACTACTTGCACACTTGTCCTTTAGCTGTGTTATCCTTTCCGCTTCCATTATTTCTCTAGTCAATGCGTTTCTACACCTACCTATTAGAGAACAACTTTCAAAATGTGCTACACAGCCACAATCGCGACAATGGATTCCCAAGTGTCGAGCTACGACTCGGTGGGTGTTATAAAAATGCTTTCTTAAACAATCATTCAAACACCTTCCAGTCTGGCCTATATACTCTCTACCACATGAGAGTGGGACAGAATATACGACTCCATCAGTACAATTTACAAAGCTCTTTTGGTGCTTTTTCGAACAACCAACTTCCCGGTGTACCGATCCGTTTACCTTCCTGCACAGGCTTAGAAGCTTATTTGGTGCTGAAAAGGCAACATTAATGTTAATGCGGTTACCTCTTTTTCTTAGACCGTGCGAAACTTTATGTATATATGGAACAACGGCCGTCCTTTTCCTTTCTGTATTGCGTTTAGGTCGTTCACCCTATCTTGTTCTCTTTAATAAATCCTCTGCCACGGCTGTAAGTGATGCTCTAGAATATCCTGTTGACTTTAACCTGGCAATTTGAGCATCAAAGCTAACCTTAAGTGAATGAATACAAGACTTATTAAACGCATGGTGAGACATAATTTAACAATGCCTCGCTTAACAAGCTTGGAGTGTGCTGACTGAAAATTAAGAAGAGGTTTCTTCCCTCTCGGTTTGTATGACCAACATACATGATGCTCCGAAAAAAATTAATCTGAGGTCCAAGAAGCGCAAGGAACCTTCTGTGGGGAGCTCATGAGTGATTTCTAGTGGATCTATACAGGATTTAAAACAGGAAAGAACGTTAGAGACCTATATTTTAAAGTCAATAGTTGCAGAATCTAGCACTATCAAAAAAACATCAACAAAGCGAAACACCTTCACAACGGTAAAGGAATTTAAGCTACGTGAAAGGATCCGGTCCCGATGCGCGAAGTAAAGGTTACTCAAAACTGGTGCTAAGCATGAACCAATGCATACCCCTGCTTTTTGGAGAAAGGTGTTACCCTCCCAACACGCCAACCTAGATTTTAAATATGCGCGAGCAATTCAAGGAAACCACCTTGGGAAATTCCTGACGCGGTCTGAAAAGCAATAACACCAAAAGAGTCAACGCAGTCCTCCACACACTTCAACAGCTCATCCTGCGGCAGAAAGTAGTAGAGGTCCTTTATGTCCACTGAGAGGGCCTTGAGGTGCCTATCATTAGAGTTTGTTAGAAACTTTATCATTTCGCTAGAGTCTTTTAGCATAAAAGGATCCTCAACCGGCAAGAAAATTAATTTCTCCTGCAAAAATATGGCAGCAGACTTCTGCCACGACCCTTTCTCAGATGCAATCACCCTTAATGGGCAATCTACTTTATGAGTTTTTGCGCTGAAAAACAACTCTAAGCTAAGGTGCCTACTGCGTTCAACAGAGGAGCACAATTGTTTCATCTCTAGCTCACTGCATCATTTTTTTGCTTCACTTGTGACCTTGGTTAAATAGATACTATTGTTACGCTGAAAAACCTAGTCAATGGCTAACACGGCCTTGGTTCCAGAAACGTCTCGTGGCATGATCACAAATCCACCCTCTTTGTCTGCTTGTACCAAAGATAGAGATTCACGCGACAAATATGATTCAACCTTCTTAACTGGTAGCATACTTCTTTGAGGGGTGTGCCGATATAACAAATCTACTCCCTCAGAAGTGCATCAAGCCATCTCTGCTTCAGGAGCCCATCTCGACACTTGCCTCACAAATGAGAGTAGCTCAGGCGCAGTTGTCTTGGGCTCCATGGCAAACTTGGGACCACGGCTGAGCATCTTATAAACCTCTTCAGGTAACGACAGATCCCCTATGATGTGGACTGGGTTATTTGGAACAGAAATCTTTCTTGGTGTTATGTTGCGCAGCTGCGCCAAGGTGAGTTGCCATAGGAAGTCAGTATGTCTTTTTGTAGTCTCTGCAAGCTTTCGACATCTCCTCTTTCCAAATTATGTCTCACCAATGCGCTTAATAAGTCTTGTATTCATTCACTTAAGGTTAGCTTTGATGCTCAAATTGGCAAGTTAAAGTCACCAGGTTATCCTAGTGCATTACTTACAACCGTGGCAGAGGATTTATAAAAGAGAATAAGATGGGGTAAACGACCTAAACGCAATACAGAAAAGGAAAGGGCGGCCGTTGTTCCATATATACATAAAGTTTCGCACGGTCTAAAACAGATAGGTAACCGCATAACATTAATGTTGCTTTTTCAGCACCAAATATGCTTCTAAGCCTGTGCAGAAAGGCAAACGGATTGGCACACCGGGAAGTTGGTTGTTCGAAAAAGCAACAAAAGTACTTTGTAAAATATACTGAAGGAGTCCTATATTCTGTCCCACTTTCATGTGGTAGAGAATGTACAGGCCAGACTGGAAGGTGTTTAAATGATCGTTTAAGAGAGCATTTTTAAAACAACCACCGAGTCGTAGATGGACACTTGGGAATTCATTGTCGCGATTGTGGCTGTATAGAACATTTTTAAAATTGTTCTGTAATAGGTAGGAGTAGAAACGCATTTACTAGAGAAATGATGGAAGCGGAAAGGATAGCACAGCTAAAGGACAAGTGTGTAAGTAGTCCTTCTATAGCGCTGTACACCAAAGAGCTCCAATTTCTATCTAAATGATAGCGATGAGGGAGAGGGACGATGTGTAAAAGTGTTTCGTTTAGATATTTTTCCGTTGCTTTTTTTTTTCTTCTTTTTTACTGTTCTTTTGCCTTCTCTTTAGAATTTTCCTGTGTAATTCGTGCTACTTCTACTTATCACGTTCTGAAAAGTCAACCCAGACGTTGAAGAGAAAAATAAAGTAGTCGAATACACAAGAGTTGTAAGTTCAGCGCATGTGCTTGTCTTCCTCAGTGTCTGGTGTGAGATTGATTTTTCCTGCGCTGTCACCGTCAAGTATGGTTCACCGACTCGCCCAAGCTTCCATCCTAACAAAAACAAACAAGCCATCACCGACATGCCATGTCAAAGCCCATAAGTCACTCTCCACTTTCCCCACCCCTGCCGCGCGTGGTTCTTGAATTGGGGGAGGAAAGTGCAAAACTTGATAAATAAATATCTCAAAGCCCCTTGCTGTTTTGTGAATAGTTTCGATTGGGTTAGTCTCTAATATTGACTTCCTCTAAAACAGCAATAGTAAAAAAAATAATTTACGGATTTAATTTAAGTAATGAAAATGTTTCTACGGTTGCCCTAAGGAAAAAGTCCATCAATGTAACCCTGTTTGGCAGTCAATGTTTTCTAGTGGACCGCTGACTCTGCCTGACTGTACGTCAAACATGTCTGATTGGCCAACAAGTTACTCTGACCGACAGTCAAACTCCAGTCAGACTCCACTTGTCGGCTTTCTGATGGCTTCCTGGGCCGGTTTGCTCATCTTGCGGCTGCGGCCGCGGTCGCGGCCAGGAGGGATTTTTACGACACGTGACCAGCTCCATGGGGACAAGGAAGTACCTAGCGTCCCTGCCTAATGGCGGAGAGATCCGCATCGCTTCAAGCACAAAAGCCTAATTTCGCTCGCAGAATCTGATTGCAGGGACTTTCAACTCTAGTCTAACTGACCGCCCCTTTATACTGTTGGAGCAGCAGGTAAAGTAACGGCCAGGGAGGGTAAATAGGAGCGAAAATCAAGAGGAAACCACACTAGATAAAAGCGGTAGCAGTCTATTTATAAAGCTCCGCCGGTGCCGCGCCTCCCGCCTTCTGTTGTGGTCGAGAGGTTAAAGCGCCGGTACTTGTCATCGCGGCATGAATGTTCCGGGTTCGAAACGCGCTAGGTAGTTTTTTTCTTTGTATTTTGCGCGTGTCTTGCTTTTTAACTGTGATCCTTTTTAGGAAATCATCCACTTGCACTGCAGCGCCTTAAACGGTTTTTACTGTTAGTCCCACCTGTTCACTTGAAACACCGGAAAGAAAAAAACAAAAGATCAACGTATGTTAAGGGGCTAATATAATCATCTCACAATGTTAATTAAAAGGAAACCAAGGTAACAGCATCGGTGTGCCTTTAACAAAAACGGAGCCGAAACAAGTATCCTTTCCCCAGCAAGTGCAATTTTATCTGCTTTCAAATAACGCTCTTGCTACGATTCCTTTCAATAACAAGAGACGCCTATTAGGACTAATAAAAACTGCAGTTGTGACAATTAAAAAAAACTCCAAAAAACAAGCAAACAGAAAAAAAAGCCTAGAAGCTGTGGATACATTGATTGAGCGAAATCCTACAGGCAAGGCAGCAAGCAGGTCAAACGTCTGAGAAAGTAGTAAAACCAAAATTAAAGAGATCATACTTTTACTTGCATGGAATGTGATAAAATACTCTTTACTTTTTGTTGTGGCAATCGTTTTATAATATTAAAACATTAGTTGTTGAGTTTTAGTTAGAATAGCAGACGATCACGACCAAATGCGAAAATGAATCAGGCATCGACCATCGCAAACATTTCTCTAATGCAAGCACCTAAAATGACTTTGAATCAAGAAATGGAATTAATTAAAATTAATTACATTTGTTGATCCAAAGTCATTTTAGGTGTTTGCATTAGAGAGATGACCTCAAATGACTTTAGATCAAGAAATGGTATCAATTATAATTAATTCTGTTTGTTGATCCAAAGTCATTTTAGGTGTTTGCATTAGAGAGAGGGACCTAAAATGACTTTGGATCATAAATGAAATTAATTATAATTAATTCCATTTGTTGATTCAAAGTCATTTTTGGTGTCTCCAATAGAGGGAGGGACCTAAAATGATTTGTATCAAGAAATTAAATTAATTATAATTAATTTCATTTGTTGTTCTAAAGTCATTTTAGGTGTCTGCATGAGAGAGAGGGTTCGCGATGGTCGACGCCTGATTCTTTTTTGCATTCGGTCGTGATCGTCTGCTATTATAACTAAAATTAAACAAGTAATGTGTTAATATTACAAAGCGATTGCTACAACAAAATGTAAAGAGTATAAATATACTTTTTTCACATTCCATGCAAGTAAAAATATGATCTCTTTTATTTCGGGTTTACTACTTTCTCAGACGTTTGACTTGCTGCCTTGCCTGTAGGATTTCGCTCAATCAATGTATCCACAGCTGCTAGCCTTTTTTTTTTTTTGCTTGTTTCTTGGAGTTTTTTTTTTAATTTCACAACTGCAGTTTTTATTAGTCCTAAAAAGGCGTCTCTTGTTATTTAAAGGAATCGTAGCAAGAATGTTATTTAAAAACAGATAAAATTGTAAATGACGGGAAAAGGATGCTTGTTTCGGCTCCGTTCGTGTGAAAGCCATACCGATGCTGTAACCTTGGTTTCCTTTTAATGAATATTATGAAATGATTGTATTAGCCGCGTTAACTTGCGTTGATCTTTTTTTTCCTGGTGTTTCATTGAACAAGTGGGACAAGCGCTAACTGGCAGTTGCCAGTTAGCGCTTGTCCTCTGCGCTTCTTCTTCTTTTTGTCCCGTCTCTTTTGCGCTATTTTTAATATGAATGTCCACTACCAACGTGCCCCGCAGACCAAGCTTTTACAATACATATCTTGCGGAGTTCTTCCCGGAAAACTTCACGGACAATCCCTCGAAGGCTGTCGGCACCGTTGGTATTAAGGTCCAGAAGGGAAGCAGCGACAGTTGGGGCAGCAGGCGCGCCGGCGATCCGGTGGTAGTGACTTGCTCGGGCCGTCAGTGCGCGCTCGATGTTGGTGGCTTCCCTCACAAAAGCATCGACGGTCGTCGGGGGGTTCCGGACCAGGCCTCCGAAAATTTCTGCCTTGAAGCCACGCATGAGGACTCCAAGTTTCTTTTCCTCGGGGGCCTCCGGATCGGCTCGGGCACTCAGCCGCAGGACATCCTCAACAAAGCTGGTCACGCTTTCTTTGGGGCTCTGCACCCTTGTTTGAAGTAGGTCCTCTGCTCGCTGGCAGCGGTGGTGGTTAAAGAACGTCGGCTTCAGTTCGGCGACGCAGGAGTCACATGCAGTGAAGGAGGCTTCGTGGTTCTCAAACCAGTGCCTCGAGGTGCCCTCCAGCGAGAAGTACAGGTTCTGGAGGCGCTGCTCATCCGTCCATCCGTTGTGGCGAGGAACACGTTCGTAATGCTGCAGCCAGTCTTCGACATCCTCGTAGGCTTCGCTGTGAAAGGGCGTCGGAGTGCGGGGCTGACAAGCAGGATGACGACGGGTGCGGTGGTCATGGTCGGTATTTTCTTCCTCCGGTTCTCGGACAAGAGACCCAATTCGGGGGACTGACCCCTGGTCCGACAGCTTCTTCGGGCTTCGGCGTCTTCGGCGAAGGGTAGCCTTGCGGGGCTGAGCACCTCACTCGGGCGGGGTGTCTTCGTAGGGGTACGCTTTACGGGCATAGGATGGTACCCCGCACCTCCACCAAATATCACGGATGACAAGTGATGAGGCGACGAAAACTGAAGCAAACTAAACACGTAACTTGTGCCCAAATTAATAAAAGGAAAAGGAAAAAGGAGAAAACAGGAGAGCGTCGCGGGCGTCGATGTCGGCGAAACCGCAGGATCGAGCGCTGGGGCGAGACTGCGTCCTGTTCGCCACGCGGCGCCCCTTATGTACAGTCGGGAGCAAAAGTTTGCGGGGCACGGGAGGGCGTGCCGAAATGCATCGCCGCGCCGTCCAACGGCGCGCCGCCGCATTAAGGCTAGCCCACATGGCGCGTTTTTCAGTGCGTCTAGACGCGCGTCTCGGCTTGGCGCGCGCGCGCTAAGCGGGACGCGTGCGCCCAGTCAAACCACACGCAGCGCTACCGCGCAGCGCTTCGCGTGTGCGTTTCCGAAGCGTCTGCCCAACGTAGCCAGACGCGCTGAAGAAACAAAAGCAAACATTAAATGGAAATCGCGCGGTAAATGATGGCTACATGCCGTAATATTTAATTTTAGTAATAGTAAGCACTCATTTTTATTACAGCAATCCCAATGAAGCTCAATTTCACTAATTTTCATCATTTTTAGTGCGTACGCTTCATCCACGTTTCGATACGCCATTGGCATCACCATCGCCCGCGCCAAAACATTCACAGCTGGCCGCTGGCCGCTATAGTGGTTACGTTGTTGCGGTCGTTGCCGGTAGTATTAATTTTGTACCTTTGTCTCTCGGTGTCCTTGTATTCTTTACATTTGGCCTGCGAGAGTGCAGGACGCTTTTGTACTTCGCTAGGTCCTCTCTGTTCCGCTGAAGCAGCGTCAGCCTCTCCCGCGGAACAGAGAGGATTCCCTGGACTTGTGTAAAAGGTATGATAAACTGATATCCGCGGGGGGTAAGGACGTAACTACCCGTGTTCGCCCTGCTGCTAGCGTTGGCGGGGCCTAAAAGCCGTTTTTATTTAAGGCCGCGAGCGTGCAAATTTTGTGAACTCCGCGCGCGCGGGTGTGTGTGTGCGTGTGCGTGCGCGCGTGCGCTTTGCCTTGGAATGGCACAGGGCTGCTACCGTTTTTGTGTGCATCTTTCTGTTTTGAGTGTTTTTATTTATTTTCCTTTCCCGTATCCCTTTCCCTACTTGGCGGCGGGCTAGCAGGCCCACCTGCGTAAGGGTCTCGACCTTTTTGCCTAGCCTCGCACGCTGCCGAGTGGGTATCGCAATATGTGAAAATAAAAAGTATTATTATTATTATTACTATCGCCTTTATCGCGAGGTCTGTGGCGAAAACTACAGTCCTACAGTGGAGAAAATTCAAACGCTCCTTGCAATTAGTGAACACGGCGGTTCATTGGTTGTTGCCTTCTGGACGCAGCGCGAGACGCGACGCGTGGACGCAAAATATCTGACTCCTCCAGATACGCCGGGATGCGCCAAAAAACGCTGCGTTTCGTCCCGGCGCCGGAAGTGACGTTAAAGCGCAGGCGCAGACGCGACGCAGACGCGGAGAAAAGCGCACCATGTGGGCTAGCCTTTAAGGAGACGCGCTTTGCGCGTGCGCACCTTTCGTGCCCGCTATCATGTCTCTTTCGTTCGCTTCTTTCCGACGCACTCCTGATAACAGAATCCGGCGTCAGGGGCGCGAGTTAGCGCTTCGCTGGCTTTCATGCTGCGCGCCTGCTTTAGCTGCCTCAGACGCTGCGCTTTCGGACGGAGGTCGCGGGGTGGGTGAACCAGGCGCTTTGTCACCCAGCGCGGCTGCGGAGGCAGCTGAAGACGCGAGACATGACAGCCAGCGAAACGGTAACTTGCGCCCCTGGCGCTGACTCCGGTTATCAGGAGTGAGTCGGACAGAAACGAGCGAAAGAGACATGACCGCCAGCACGAAGGGCGCACATGCGCAAAGCGCGGCTTTTTAATGTGGCGGCGCGCCGGTGCACGGCGCGGCGATGCGTTTCGGCACGCGCTACCGTGCCCCACAAGCTTTTGCTCCCGACTGTACATGCGTGAGCTTCTGGAATGATCGGCACAGAATGTTCGACGCGTAGAACATTCGCACTTCGAACACGCCCAACATGATTCTCGAATCTACCAGAAAACTAAATTGCAGAAATAACAAAAGATGTGGCGCTCCCAGGAATCCAACCCTTGTTTTTCACGTGGGAGCCAGGTACGATAACCGTTAGGCCACGCGCGCGCTGCCTAGTAGGCCAGCTGAGCGCGCGGCAATATGTTCGTTGACGTGACCGCCAGTGTCCCCGGTGTTGCTTGCCGCTTCCGCAATTCTCCCCAACACCCGCTGACAAAAACCATCTGCCTTTTGGGCCTCGACAAGCTCTTCCTTGCTCACTACTTCACCCCAAGCCCGTTCGTTTGTTTCCTCGTGCGGCCTCCTAACACTGCGACGAGCTCCTGTTGCATTGATCACTCCCCGCTGTCTCGCTCATGAGCAGCCGCGCGGGAAGCTTGTCTCTCGCAATCCCCTGCTTGCGTCTCCTCCTTTCAACCACTATCCTGGGGTGCCCGAGAAAGTGCGTCTGCAACTTTGTTGGTGGAGTCCTTTCAGTACTCGACAGCGTAGGAGTATCGCTGCAAAGTGAGTGCCCACTGAGTGAACTTCCCCACCGGCTCTTTCAATCTTTGAATCCAGGTTAGAGCGGCGTGGTGTGTCTGAATGACGAAGTTCGCCTCGTCTAAATACAGGTCGTATTTCTTTAGAGCAAACATGACGGCCGGCCCCTCCTTTTCCGTCACGCTGTAATTGCGTTCTGGCGGTGTAAGGGTTCGGCTGGCGAATGCCACTGGGCGCAGCTGTCCGTCATGCTCTTGCAATAACACCGCACGGACGCCGTAGTCGCTTAAATTTGTCTGTACCACAACGGACGATTAAGATCTGGCTGGCACAGGCTAGCCGTGGCTGCTATCGCCTTCGTGAGGAAAGAGAAAGCTATCTCTTGTTTTTGGCCCCAGGCCCATCTCCAACCTTTATGGAGCAGCAGGTTCAGTGGCCGTGTGAGTCCAGCGCACCCTGGAATGAACTGCCTATAAAAACCTACCATTCCAAGCAACCTTTGAAGGCTCTTCACGTCGCGCGGCGGTGGGTAATCAAGAATGGCCCTGAGCTTATCCTCGTTCGGCCTCAAGGTACCATCATCTACGATACAACCCAAGAGTTTGACCCTTGAGGCCGGCAGCTGTACCTTCTTTGGATTAATCGTTAACCCCGCTTTGCTCATTCTGCTTAAGATAATCTCAAGGTGTGCTAGGTGCTCCTCGAATGACTTTGAAAATACGACGACATCATCAATGTATGCCATGGCAAAGTTGAACTTCGCGTCCCCCAGCACGATGTCCATAAGCCGTTCGGAACTCGATGGCGAGTTAGACAATCCGAACTGAAGGCGGATAAACTCAAACAGACCCCTGTGACAGGTGAACGCCGTCTTCAGGTCATCATGTGGTGCTACCTGGATCTGCAAAAAAACCTCTGCTACAATCTAAAGTAGTGAAAACCCTCGCGCTACCCAACGAGTACATGATGGACTCAATAGATGGGAAGGGATATGAATCCCTTCGTGTCCTCTCGTTAAGTCGGCGATAGTCAACGCAGAGGCGAGCGGTACCGTATTTTTGGGCGCTAAGCTACCGGAAAAACCCAGGGGCTTTGTGACGGCCTCACGGCCCCTGTGTCTATCATCTCATCGAGAGCTTTAGCTAGGAGAGCTCGCTTGTGCGCACTCAGCGGTCTGGGATTACAACCCCATGGTCTAGCATCTCCTGTGTCAATTCTATGTTGTAAAATGTGTGTAAGTCCCAGCCTCTCGGTTAACATAGCTGTGTGTCGATGCAAGGCGTCTGCTAACCTACGCCGCGGTTCTACCGGCCCGCTGTAAGAAGCGACAATCGCTTTAACGTTTCCCGATACGACTCGCGCAGCTAATGTTTGCTCCCCTCGTGATCCGGCGAGTGAGCGTTCTGTGTCCTGGCCGAAACTCGGCGGGACTGCAAAGGGGACAAGGGGAGTCAACGGGTTAGAGTGGTACCCGTTATTCTTCAAGTCTATGATAATCCCCTCCCGACAGACGAAATCCTGTCCTAAGATCATAGGGATTTGCATGCTTGGCAGATAGAAAAAACGCTGCCTCCTTCGTCTGCCGTCGAGGATAAGGTGAAGGCGTATTGCGCTTTGTGCCCTAGCCGATCCTGCTGCTAAACGCAGTGTGGTGGAAACTTCCCGCTTTTGGACTGCTCTTCGGCGACAGTCTTCGTAGACCTATTCTCCGATTAGGGAAATGGTCGAACCGGTGTCAATTAGTGCGTAGTAAATGTTACCACCGATCTCCATGCGCGCGTACAGCCCCTCCTCAGGTGTCAAACCCTGAGTCCGAGATGCCAACGGGGCAAACACCAACCTGTCACTGACCGCAACTCCAGCCCCGTTGGCAGACTGATGAGGGGCATTGGCAGCGGCCGGCAACCGTGAGTCGGGAAGTCCAATTAGTGGCGCCGGCCTCTCCCGTTTCCCTGAGACCATGGGAGGAGCTGCGGTCCGTGCGCACTGACGCTTGATATGCCCAAGCTGATGGCATTTATAGCACCTGACCTGTCTCCTGTCAATGTGTGTTGAGCGTCCGCCGCTACCATCACGCGATGCAGTGTCGCGCCGAGGGTCATTGTAGTTCCCGAGACCCTCGTAATGATTCGCGACTCCGCGGTGGTCGGCTGCGCCGCCTCCCCTACTAGGATGTGCCCTGGAAGAGCCCGCATTAGCTGCTCTGCGCCCCTGTTCAAAAGCGAAGGGATCTAAGGCGCGGGGCACAGCAGTTTGTCCACTCCTATGTCCTGTAACGGCCACGTATGTCGTACGTGGGTCGTCGCAAGCTCCCGCGCCTCGTCCTGTCCAGGCGCAACCCGGCTCCAGAGATTCCTCTGCGCGTGGAGAGGGGCGATACGTCAACTCGGCGAGCAAACTCGCCTGAACGATGCGCGCCTCTCTGGCAGTGCTTCCAGATCAGCGAAATCACGTCCGCGAAAGTAGACCTTAAATCTAGAGTGACACTGGCGGATCGCCCTAGCTACCTTCTCCGAGTCTGACGCTGTAGGTTCGGCACTAGAGTAGAGCTCCTGGAGAGCGCGGACGTATTCTACGAGGCTCTCGTTCGGATGTTGAGTACGGCTGGCTAGCTCATATCTGATCCGCATCTCATAGTCGGGAGGCCGAAATTCCTCTCTGAATTGTGCCCAGAAATCTGCCATCGAAAGGAATGGCCTCTGCATTCGTCTCCAACGCGCTGCGTCATCCGTCAAAGCGATTGGGGCGATCTGTATCGATTGGGACGCTGCAATGTACGCGTCTAGATCCTGCGGGGAATCGTGAACCGACGCTGCGTTGGAGTAGACCGAATAGGTTGGCGTCGGCACGCTCAACCGTGCGCGAGCACGCGCGTTGGCGCAGGATTTACCATCCCTGGGGCCAGACCCATCTGTCTAGAAAACGTTGCGAACATCGCCGTCATGGCGTGCGTTAGTTCGCTGACGTCTCCCGTGTTCTCCACTGGAATTGGGGGTTCTAGCGCTGCCGCAACGCTCGCTTGCCCACTCGTGCCTTCTCCCAAGTTCGAGTCAATATCCGCCACTTACTGGGTTGAGACCTCGGGATGGGCGACCTTATTCCGTAACCTGGACATGGCTGCAGAAGGTTAAACACTGATGTCTAGCGGAGTAACACAAAAAAAAAAAATTCAAATGGGAGAACAAAAGCAACTTAAGTCTAGAAATCGCGAATCGTGGGACTCCCTGGGAGCGAAAAAAAAAAAAAAAACGGCAGACTGATCGGGCCATTTGTTGGAAGCGCCAGTTATGTGGGTCGCCTGTCAATATTGTCCGATCAGGCCAAGTTAGATTCGCTCCGAGGAAGCCACACGAGGCAGCGCTATCATGAAGGCAGGTTTAATTGCTCCTCATGGGCTGTCTGAGCTCCGGGCCTTTCCTGGGCTCGTGAGGTCCGGCTCTTTTTGCGTTCCTGAGTACCGTCTCTTCTGTTGGTCTATGCACTTAGAACTCCTCTTCCCTCGCGCTCACACCACGAGCCTCGCCCCTTCCTCCTCGTCACCGCTCTTGGCGCCGTCCCTCCGCGTGCTGTGCGGCTCATTGTCCCCCGCAACTTATAGTTTGTCAAGTTATTCGCCGCCTTATCATTTGTCATAGATGCATTATGATCGACCAGGCCAATGCCTTGCTCAAGTCAAAATAAACAAATCCGAGTTTAGCTTGATTGCATATAAAACAAAAGGCCGCTGACACAAAAGGGATAAAATAAGTGGTCGTCGACTTTTCAAAATCAAAGCCATGTTGGTTACAAATACGTATCGAGCGGGCACAACTTTTCGTCGAGGTCACCCTGAGGAAGAGTGGTCTCCGCTCGATAGGGTCGGTAAATGAATAATTGTAATGCTCTTTCGTGGAGCATTTTCTCTCCGCTCTGTCTTACTTTTCTCTCTCTCTCTGTTTGTTTATATATATATATATATATATATATATATATATATATATATATATATATACTGTTAAGCCCCAAGGGCCGCCTCGGATTACTTAAATCCTTCGATCTTCTGTCATCACAATTCGTGTCCTCTATCGTGCCGACGACATCACAATAACAGTATGGTGGAGGTGCGGGGCCATTATCATCCCCTGCATTCACCAACATCGCCGTTATCTAGCAGCCATCGCCTTGTTCTGGCAGTCATCCGCAGCAGCAGAAAGAATACCAGCCACAGTTCTGTCGCCCAGCCCAAGCTCGGACACCATGACGACCCGAATCAAAGTCGCCCGACCGTCCTCCGCCCCTATCCCAAGCCCCCGACGTTCCTAAGATTCTTGACGGGAGTCCCCCAACCCGGACATTGCCGTCGTGCAGCTGTAGCTGGTGCAAAAGTCTGCGAGGTTACGGATGGGACGGTTCGGCTGGGCCAGGGGGTGCGCTGGAGCGATCCCAGTGGCGCCGCGCCGTGGCGCAAATCCGCCCTAGTTAGCCATTCGCTCGTTCCATTATGCTGCCAGCTGCAATGGCGAGCACCGCGTGGAGGCTTTCGGTCTGTTGGAACACTGTGATAATTTTTTTTTAGGGAGGCGAACCACCGCAAAGAAAGGTTGCCCGTGTGTTACGTCTCCGAAGTGCACGAAGTAATCGAAGCATAAGAACATTTGTCGTCTGCGAAGTGCGTCTCGCGAGTGCAAGATAGCGTTGATTGTAACATCCGCTTCAAGAGAGAGGCTCTTTTTCTTTATGGTTCCGATCGCTGTTCAAAGCCAGGGTTATTCGTACAAAGCTGAAGATGCAATATTCTTTAAATCGTCTTTGTCCGCAGAGCTGCTCTGTCGCATGCACTCCTTGAACTCAGGTCAGTGCTCTTAGAAACTCGACGTTACCTGTTGTAAGCATGCCGCGCCTGTTCTAATTCATCCGAATAAAGTTAATGGCGAGGCATGCGCACCCTGATCGCAACACTGCGTCAGGTTCTAATACAAAACCGAAACGGGGCATCTATAAGGCTACCGCTCATCTGTTCTCTGGTATTTTGAACAGGCCGAACAAAAATAACGTTCACTATATGCCGTGACACCTTACTGTATTTGCGCGCATCTGCCGCTGCCGTCAAAGCGGTAGAATCGCAATTCATGTAGGTGCGTCAGTAACCTACTTGTAACTTTTTAGTGAAGAGAGTGATCTCCAATCGACTTTTAGTTGCGTTGCAAAGCATCGTAATTTTTAACCTTTTTGTGTCTTCAAAATGATGATTTTGAACACTATTCCGGTTGACAACTAATACGATTTTTTGCGTAACTATTTCTTGTGTTTGATGTTTAGGTACAATTATATTTGACCTATCTTGCGTCTTTGAGCCAGGACAGTGTTGTTTATTATACCTCACTCTCTCTGCAATAAAGGAATATTTAATCCTTAATTTAAGTCCCGAATGTTTAGTCATTTTCCTTTACGACGTGCCCTGTCCTCGTGGTCTTTATTTCGCTTTCAATTTCTACATCTAACACTGCCAACACAATCTTTTTGATAGATCGGGGAATGACAGGGTGTAATGTATTAGAGTTCCTTGAAAAATAATTGTGCCTGTTTCGGTTAACCACGTTATTTTAATAATATTTAAAAAATAATGTACAACCGTCAGTGTAAATATATTTTCACCTATGTGCTCAAGCCAGTGAGCAATACGAGCTAGATCGTATTGCTCATTTTTCTCATTTTCCAACATGTTTTTTTTTCGCTGCTTACTTGTCTCTTCTTATATTCATTGGGGAACGAAATTGGAAGAAATACTCTGAGAGCGCAGATGAACTGGGGTGTATAATAATATTTTTGATAAATTGCGCTAAACTGACGCGAAAAAAAGAAAAAAAAAAAAACATCAACCGTGGAAGAAAGATAACTCTTCCTGTCTTTTCCACGGTTATACGTATCTACTTTTCTCCGACCCAGTCTCCACTAATTCATCAAAATTTAAACTTTACAGGCAAGCAAAGCGAGCTGGGTTCTCAAGTTTAAAGCATTTTTTTTTTTTAAATATAGTAACTGAATGATTCAATCTATTTTGTAGACAGCCACGGAGAACGATCCTAGCTATTATTCGAAATCTAACATTGCTAACCCGCTTAAATTGGTTGACCCAGGGAAGTCCTGGTGTCTATTTTGAGAGGCCCTTGGAAATTAATTATATCTGTTGTGGGCTATTTTTCTTTTTCTAAAAAAAAAACTATAATAGAGCCGTTCATTTCATTTCAATTATGCGTTTAATTCTGCACGCTTTAAGGGCAATGATTATCTGCCTTATTTTTTATCGTCTTTTCCCGCTTTCTTTTGTTAACATTGGGGAACAAAATTGCCGGGTAAGCAAAGTGAGTTTGTTTCTCAAATTTATGTTTATTTAAAGAAACATTGTAGCCGCATATGCGAGTATATCTTTTTGACACCAGAAGTAACCGTCGTAGCTATTACATCAGTGACTCATCGAAGAATGTCAGTGTCGGATTGCGTGCCCTACGAGCGCCAGCTCAGACGCTCTCAAAATGACTGCTCCCGCAAGCAACGCCAATCTCTAGCATGCTCTCACGTGTGATCTTCTCAGAGTCCCTATTAACGTAACAAGTAAGCGTAGCTGCATTACTGAATTATGCGGCAAGATAGAGAAACAATAATTAACCCCGTCCTCCGCACAGTTGGTGATTCATGATTCTAACGATCTTTCTTGAGTTACCTCCCAGCAAACATAAAACATCGAGAGACAGATACCTTTCGGTTTAATACGATTTAGTGGCATTTGGGTACATTTTGCATTTGTTACATTACTTTAAGAAGGCCGAGGCCAGCGCTAAAAGCGCACCAGCCTCCCGCATCGTCTGCTCCTCGTGCTGCTACACTCTCAGAAAAAAAGGTGTATTATTACACTCCTTGTCCCATATAATACACCCCAAAACTTCAATTCGACGTACAGCGCACCATAATCGAACAGGCGGCCCCAAAGTTTACGAGGGGCTTCATAGCCGTGTGGTACAACTTATTAAGATAGCTGATGTACGTATTAATGACTACGAAAAAGATTATCGGAGTTTTCTTGGCCGTACTGCAAAAGCTCCGTGTTTTCTTTCTTTGGTCTTTGATACGTACTTTAGCAATTTAATAAGTTATATCGCACCGTTATCAAGCCTCTGGTAAAATTTCGTGCCGTCTGTTCGACTATAGGGCGCTGTACGTCGAAACGAAGTTTTTGGGTGTATTATATGGGACAAAAGGGTGTAAGGTGATACCCTTTTTTTTTAGAGTGTAATCACTATATGCGCCACACGCCAATGGGAGAAGTGACGATCTATATCAGCGGCGAAACTTCAGCCGCACAGCCCTACGGTGACCGAACTTCAACGATCTATTCATCGTCGTCGCCATGCCCGCACTCGGCAGCTGTCCTTTATTCATCTATGCGTGTTCTCGTGAGTGTTATTTATGTCCGGCAACAATATGTAGTGACTTACTAAGAAAAAAATTTAATAATAGCTCTTTATAAAATAATATGCAGATGAAACTTAGCGTATCAATGAAACGGTCTCTCTATGTAACCTCGTTCAATGAAGTGATTGCCACCGCCAATGAGATGCATCTGCCGATAGAATTGTGGGGAAATTAGTTTCTCAGCTGCCGGGGCAAGTGACACTATATCCCAGAATTACCTCGGTTCTTGTTTGCTTTGAAATTTTTTTTCAGTTGTATGAAAGCTTAGCAGTTCCTCTTCACATTTCACAGATCGCTTGCACGTATATATATTTCTGCAGATTAGGTTGTATGTAATAAACTAGGAGATTTGAAAACAATATTCTGCGCCTGTTTTTTTTGTCTGTTTTGCAAGCGCCTCTACGAGCACAATTTTTCGAGATGAAACTTCTGCCGCAGGCTAGCTGACGAATGTTCATACCCTTTCTTTTCGCTTGTCTTGTTACTTTTTCTTGTTTTAAATATCTACTATTTTTCAGCGCGTCTCCTTTATGTTATAACTAGGATTATCAAGTTCGGAACCTCTTAAATATTTTTAAACTTCCAGCCTTCCAGACTATACAAATTTAAGGCTAACCAATAATTTCCCTGAATATCCGAAGAGTGCGTTCAAATGTGTGGTGACGTGCCAGGTCAAAGGGGCACCCACATCAAAGGGGTACAGTATTAAACGTCTACGGTTTCAAACGGACACTGTTTCAAACGGACACCGATTCAAACGGATACCGTTTCAAACGCGTACCCATATCTGATAATCACGCTTGATCTGAAGGGGGTAGACAAGTTTGCCCCCCTTTGATTCAAACGGGTCGACAAGTTTTCCACCCGCTTTAATTCTAAATTTTTTATTTATTTTCATTAGAGTGCACGTTTGTATTTTCCTACATATGGGCTATATGTAATAAACTTCTGGGAAATTTGAAAACAATGCTTTTTGGGCTGTTCCCCTGCCTATTTGGAAACATCTGTGTCAGTACGTTTTTAAAGTGTTTCCACCACATAAAATGCTTCTTCCCGTTGTCATTTTCAGCGCTCGACCTTGCGTGACGCGTTCTACCTTCTTTCCGAGGCAGAAAAGACGTGCGTGCTCGGCTATGAATTTGAAAACACTGAAATGGTAGGAGCACGTTTTGGTGAAATTCACAGTTTGTTTCTCATATACATATGTAAAGAAGAAACTCACTGATGCAAAAATAAATTATGATCCATATTATATATGCATCAGTTTACTGCCCTGACCTATTTCGCAGGTACACACCACTCCTTTTCGACTCACTCCAGATGGTATTGATCTAGGGCTCACGAAAAATTTGCCCCCTGATTTTCGAATAACGCGTTCAAATGTAAGGACACATGCCATATCAAACGGTTGCCCGTATCAAACTGGCACCCTTTCAAAATGGGTATTTTATTAAACAGGTACCATTTCAAACGGGTATCGTTTCAAACAAGTACCTTATCCCGTAAGCACGTTTGATCTCAGCGAGTCGATCTTTTTGCCAACTGTTTGAACATCAAATCTTTCGTTTTATGTAGAGAGTGCAACGATTCGGGCATCATTTTTTTTTTCTTTTGTAATTTCTTACTTGGTCGCTAGGTGGCCCTTAGCAAAAAGAGGCCGTACTCGAAACGAACTTGAAATATATTGAATACGAATATGCATTTTGTATTCATTCTGTATTATTTTGTCCCATTCGAAATACATGCGAAAGGTATTAAAATATATCATAAATAATAATCAGAAAAATTTTAGATATACCAAAAATATAATTCCTTGCCCCTCAAATGCCATTTGTGCACTTTTTAGAGCACAAATGGCATCTTGAGGGGCAAGAAATTATATTTTTGGTATAAGTATCTAAAATATTTTCTGATTAATATTTAGGATATATTTTGAATACCTTTCGCATGTATTTCGAATGGGGACAAAACAATACAGAATGAATACAATATGAATATTCGTATAGCTCAGAGCTAGCTACATTAGCTACACATTTTGGAGGGATTTTGTTAGTAAATGTGTCCTTGCGGTATTTCAAGGCACTACTAAATACATCCCACAAATAACCATTAGAAACGAACACAAACACAAACACCATGACGTACTGAACACCTGAATAACAACCCGTTGACTGCTCGAGAGCCTTATATAGCCTACATACTGAAGGCAATCATTTGGCCGGTGACCAGCCCTGCACTTATTAAGGTTCCAAGTATTCGATATTCTCCTCGGGAGTATGTCAAAGGGGAAACAGTGTTTTGAGGTTCGTGGACGATATCCCTTACTACAAGCTTTAATACAGCTAACAATAATTCGGCGCAGTCGCTGGAACAATATCCAGAAAAACAGCTCCTAGACACAATTTAACTTCTTTTCTGCGTAGCACCGCCCAGGATGAAGTGAGTGAAGCTAGTTTCTTCAGTTTAAAATAGTTATTTTGCTTTTCTTTACTAGTTGACTAATTAATATGGTCATTAACGTCACAATATTAAAGTCACTGCTCACATCACATACAATGGTGAGTATAGGCATTCAGTGAACTAGCATTTGCTAACACAATTACACGCGATACATATCTCCTAACAGCACTTGCTGAAGCTTTCCAATATCGGCAAGTGTTGCAATTGCAGTTCCCGAGCCCCGTTTGTGACTGGTGCGCAAGAAACTCGTCAGGTCTGTGCTTGATTGAAAAGAGGAAACAATAACATAAACTTGGCTGATTTATCAGTGCGATGCTGCACAACTCAATTGACAAACTAATCAAATGTTGTGTTTAGGCGCTTCAGTGTACTCCAAATCTGCTTGAAGTGAACTTCTGATAGGCGAGCTTTTATTAGGGTTGGAGTATAATTTGCATGAAATAAATACATATTTTAGAAGATCTATGTGAAACGTATACTAAAGGGCCTACTAATGTAGTATTTAGATATTTCAGAGCGCGTGAAGAGAACTTGAAATGAAGTTTGAATAAAGGTATTTTTAAAAGATTTTCAGAAATATATTTTAGCACTAAGTAAGAAAAAAGAAGTGTATATTTTCGGTCTATTTAGTTGGTGCTTACAATTATGAACTAAACTTCAAATGAACTCAAATTAGAATGTGGTATATTTCAAACGTCTTAGTTTTCGCTAAGCGGATGCGTGTGGTCGCCCAATTTCAGTGATTAAGTTTTCCTCATACGTCCGTCGAATCCATAAAAAACTATATCTAGTAGGAAGTTAAGCGCGTAGTAGAATGTCGCGACAAGCATGGTTACCGCAGTCGCACAGCTGAACAAAAATGGTTCCTTGGTTTCATACGTTCAAAGCCACGTTGTCGGCAAAGACAAATCATGTTTGGATACGCCGGTACATCACTTTGTAAAAGGTGAGCGGAGCTGTCGGGAACGGCGGCCGTGTCGGTGCTGCATCTTCCACAGTTGTTGTTGGAAGAAACTTTCGACGCGACTCGCCAGTGCTCACAGAACACAGAAGTTGCGTTTAAGAAAATCATCATGCCTGAGATTGCTAAAAGACTTCTTCTCTCAAAATTCTTTGGCTTAGATTAAAATACAGCTGGCATGAGGACGTTAAGATCGGCTGAACAAGGCGTGCACTAAGAGGAAAGCGCAGTTGTTACAACTGTCGCCCGTACTTCCCGTTTATATAGTGTATGCAGGTGACAGAAAGTGGTGGTGGATGTCTGCGGTGGTTAACCGCATCTGGAAGGCGGCGAATTAACACTTGCAACATACGGTTTCAGGCCGGCGAAAAGCAAGCGCTTAAATTTTTTCGTAGACCTCGCCTCACGTATAGCACCCGCCTTTTTTTTTCTTTATGCAACCGTCGCAAAAAGCTTTCCAGACATGTGATCGGGGTACACTCTGAAAAAATGTTCAGTTTACACGAGACCTCGCCTGTAAATAAAATACACTGGGTCTCGCGTGTAAAACGAACACATTTTGGTGTATAGGCCCTGTGACAACTGTTTAAGGCCTAGAGGTATAAAAACGGAACGAATGAGTTGTTTGTTTTTTATACAGCAGAAGTTTTGTCTCCCAGAGTAGGGGATATTGTTGTTAAATTTAGCGACTGCAGTGCAACTAATAGTCTGGGATCTTTAACGTGCATCACGCAGTAGTGATACAATACCTCACGCCGGTACAATGTTCATCCAGATTTGAATGAGGAGGGATGGGGATTGTCTAGAGGTGCACATTTTTGCTAACGGTAGTTTACGTTGGTAGCCAAGGACAAGAAAGGTGTGGCCACGTCAATGATATTATCCTATCTGCTGGAAATACCGCGTCGGCCACTGTCACAGTTATATCTCCGATTCCTCAGATGGCGTCTTTAGTGTATACAAAGCAATGCTGAACAAGATAAGTGACACAACTTTTTAAGCTAAACCACTAGATACGTGTCTAATAAAGTATTTAAAGTACGAATAATAATACTTTCACTGCATAGTATCTTGAGTAAAGCAGAATAAATACTTGAAATGTAGTTAAATTACTTTCAAAGATACCTCTGCGTTGCGCAGTTAGTATCGGCTTCAGTGACGCCGGAACAGTTTAGTTGAAATCAACAGAAGCAAACATGCTGCAGTGATATTCTATGCAGTCACGGTGTAACGAGTAGCGTCTCTCGTGCATCGTATAATATAATATGTTTAGGACGGTTAAAACCACATTTTGGTCTAGTTTTATAATGCGCAGTCATTTTCACAAGATCCGGAGGTAATCTTGAACCTCTTGATTTCACGAAAGTAAATTGAACAACACGGCGCGCCTTCTTCAGGTAGGTTACCCAAGCACTGCATGAACGACGGCTAAACTTAATAGAGAAAGGCAAATGAGCACACAAAGAAGCACTGCGGTCTTTCTCGAGGTTGTCCTTGTATTCATTTTTTTCCCCGATAGTAAGCTACAAAAGAGAAATCAGAAGGGCGCATGACTTCAGGAGGTCTATTTGGTTGCGTTTAGAGATACCCTCCTGTCGCAGATCAATTTTTGCTTTGTTGTTGCATGCGTTGTCCTAACGAATCAGGGTCGGTTTATCACTGTTCCCCGCAGAGAATGTTCGCGAGAGGGCATGACCGACGAAAGAAAGTGTCATCCTTTCCGTAGCTGGGTCACACAGAAAAAAAGAACACCCAGAAAACATTTGTTTCTTTCTGGTTGCCGTATTCCAATTCCTCCTCTGTGTTCCCCTGTGGGAATTTTGACTATGCGTATTTGGCTGTGGCTATTTCTTTTATTCTGTGGTTTCCGACTCAAGTTTGCAATCAAATCAACTTCTAGCTGGGGTGTCCCGACTCCTATTCTGGCAAAATATATCTGTGTGAAGTTCTGTTTTTTCAGGGACTGAAAAATATATTTAAGATATTGTGCTCAATATACCGAGAAATGTAATTAAGATAATGCATCAAATACTGTCCGAAATGTATTAGCAAAATATCATATTACTACCAACGGTAACTGAAATACGTTATCTTGAGTAGAGTATTTGAGATGGGCAAACCTCGGGTACAAGGTCATACTTCCACGCCAGTCAACTGGTAACCTCGTTTACAATTTTGCGTTTACGCATGCCGACATTTCTTACGCCTCAAACGGTCCCGGACATCCGAGATGCTCTCAGTGACGTAATATGCATGAAACATATTACAGCCACAGGTTAATTTTAGTTGAGCCATGCGTGGATGGCGACGTGTATCAACACTGTTGGCAATCGTATCGGCACAGATCGGAGACGCAGAGCGGTTTCCTAAAGCTCTTTGTTATCGGAACCAACAACAAAGTGGTACAAAAAAGCTGGTACAAGTGTTTCAGGGGGTATACAACAACGCACGGCCCTGATGTCACGCCGTTCCGGCGGCACTGTTGTCGGTATAGCACCTGCACAAGAGCTTCACGTCACACCAATTTGTTTTCACACAGACGCAGGGCTCACATATCGTGTGTGCAAACATGGACTTGATTGTATGCAGCGTGTTGACCTACAAACCGAGTGGACATATATGCATTATTTTTAATATTTATTTTCAGGTCCGACATCAACGAACGTCTCATCGGAGCAAAGCGCGTGGCTCGAGCAACGCCGTCGAATATCAGTCACCATTATAAGCCAGAAGATACGGGTGGTGATAATGAAGACAGACAAACTACACCTGACGTGTATTGGTATTTTTTTGAAGTTTATCCTACTACAGACCAGTCGGATGCATATTCTCGTACAACCATGCCAGTATGGCCGTCCACGCCCAAGACTCCTGCCCCTCCCCCATCTCAAGACTGCTGCGCTGCGTGCGGCGCTGCGCTCCGTCTAGTTTTCACGCGAACTGGCTCGTTCCCGATTGGCTTTGATGCTATAAGCTTGTACGCAACGTGTACCTGCTGCAAAGTAAGAACGACTAAATGCATAGCGGGCCTATTGTTAAGGATGAGGAAATACTCAGAACCAGAACTTCGCAAGAACCTGAGACTGCTAAAAAATGTATGCACTCCGAACATACAGCACCTGATCTACCCGCAAAATTAGTAGATTTGTTATTTTTTTCTCTTTTATTGCAACTCTTACTAGTACTTTTCTTGCAGTATGTCAATAAATGTTAAAAAAAGGAGCAAAACTTGACAACATTTTATGTCTTTGCTAAGTAATTTTCGTTGCGAAAGTAACATTTTGATTAGCAGTTTGCTTTCCGCCTGTGTAATATTCAGTAGAAGCCTAATAAATGACGGCGTGGTCCGTTCCGAGAATCTGATTATCGATGCGCAGTTAATATGATTGCGACATTAGCTGATAAGTCCGCCAAAGAAGCAACAGAAATGAAAGATGCGTGAACATAATATTGGCCGCGCCACGCGTTTCTTAAGTCTTCACTAACTGATGCACTGTTGCAGCTGTCTAATTTGAATATTTAATCGAATGGTGTTAAATTAAGGTGTGTTCGAATTTTTATGCCCAGTAGTTAGGTAGATAACGAAAGCGTTTTTTTTTTTCCCGATTGAGGCTTCCAGCAGTAAGATACATCAAGTACGAACAGTTGTAGTTGTTGCGCTAAACACCACTTACAGATAGCAGATAAACAACCTTGCAGGTCTGGTGAAGAATGAAATCCGTCATTCGGTCTCAACTACATAAAAAATAACACATACGGAAAAAATTGAAACGCAGTCACTATTACTATTATGAAGGTTTGAAAATGTTTTTGTCGTTACCTGTAACTATGATTTCGTGTTTCTGGATAAATGGGGAGGGCATTCACCGATAAACGTATTGTCATATCGGATTTATACGAAAAACTTTGAACTTCGATGTCGCAATGATAAAGAAAAACAATATTCTTTAAATACGTTTTGTCAAGGTTGTGAGTCAGTGGTCCCGAGCCAGTCTCCCTCCTTTGTAGTTTTTCTAAAGTTTATGCAATTGTTTTGCACACCCGCCTTTACGCATATTTTTGTCGGAAGATTATTCCTGAGCAACATGGTTTCATGAAAGGCCGTTCCACAGAAACAAACCTGTGTTCCTTCCTACATCAGATTGTACCATCTGTCCATAGCGGAGGACAAGCGGATGTAGTTTACTTTGATATGAGCAAAGCTTTTGACAAAGTTAATCACCGATTACTCTTGAGTAACCTCTGTAGTTACGGTCTGTCCCTTAAGTGCTGCCGTCTCCTCGATAGTTACTTATCTCATCGGCTGAACTTTGTGCGAGTATCCGGCCGATTATCTGCTCCTTTTTTATCTACTTCTGGGGTTCCTCAAGGCAGTAACCTCGGTCCTCTGCTGTTTTTGGTTTTTGTAAATGATCTAACATCCTGTATTAAACACACGCGCTTTTTGTTATTTGCTGATGATATTAAGTTGTTTACAGCGGTTAAAACGGTTGACGATTGTGAATGTCTTCAGCGTGATATAGATTCTATTTCGGCGTGGTGTTTTTCAAATGACCTACTCTTAAATGAGTCAAAGACGAAAGTTATGTCCTTTTCTAGGAAGCGTGAAATTCTGAGTTTTCCCTATGTATTAGATTCCACCAATATTACTCGCGTTGAGGTCATCCGTGATCTAGGCGTTTTTATAGATCCTGCAATTAATTTCAACCATCACGTGACCACAATTACGAATGCTTCCTTTTGAGTGCTGGGAGCCATTACACGAGTGACACGCGATTTTTCTAAACCACTTTGTATTTTACGTTTGTTTTCTTCACTGGTGCGTAGTCCTGTTGAATATGCCTCAGTTGTCTGGAACTGTATTGGAGTGACAAATTCAGGTTTAATTGAGAGTGTTCAACGTAGGTTTGTTCATGTTTCGTTTGATCGTTATTTTCAACCGAATTATTTCTATAGTTACGAGAGGATTTGTGAACTCGTGAGAATTTAGACTCGTTGCACAACAGAAGAGCAATTCGTGAACTGACATATTTGTTTAAGATTGTAAATGGTATAATGGACTCCCCAGAGCTACTCAGCCACATCTATTTGCACGTTCCTCGTCAGTCTTGTAGACTTTATACTTTGTTTCATCCTATCGACTTTTATCATGCTGCACCCATAACACGCCTACAACTGACTTATAATTAATTAGAACGGATTTGTGCGAATGCCAGCCTTGATATATTTGATGAAAAGCGTAAATTTCGACAGTGTGTTGAGGCTATTGTTCTTTCCTAACGTTTCGCTTTTATCCTGTTTAGCGTTGTATTTCTGAAGGAATAAGTGCACCACTAAGGAGGCGTCAAGCTGTTCGTGGGTCACTGAAAATAAGAATACACAATAAACAACAACAATACTTTTCCAGTTTCCTTTTAAATCTTCAACTGTTAACAAAAGGTTGTTCACCATTTATCTCGAAGACGATTTTCAAATATCAAAAACAGAAACTTTAAACAATTTTTTACGGCGGGCTGAGAGAGGTTCCCAATTCAGTTCAGTCTTCATTTGAGTACAGCTCTCTCTCCGCCTGTACCGTCCCAGAACAAACCTAGCAGCTCTATTTTGTATTTTTTCAAGTTTTTCTATTAATGTTTTTTGTTCCGGGTCCCAGACGGCACAAGCATATTCCAAAATTCGCCTAACGCATGTTAAATACGCTGTTTCCTTTAAGTTAGGGAATGAACATTTCAGGCTTCGTTGAATAAAGTTCAGCGCCCTGCCAGCCTTTACAACCACGTCATCCACATGTGAATTCCACGAACAGTCAGTTGATAACGTGACACCTAAGTATTTATACTTGGAGTCCTTGTTTACTATAATGTTATTTATATAATATTGGGTTTCAATTTTCTTCTTCTTTTTAGTAAAACAAAAATGCACACACTTTTTGGGATTTAAAGTCAATTTCCAAGTAGAGCACCACGTAGTAATGCATTCTAAATCAATTTTTAACTGGGTGGCATCATCTTATTTACTACTTTTTCTGTACAACACGCAATCATCGGCAAACAGCCGAACACAGGACCCAAGGAAATATCATTGATATATATTAGGAACAAAAGCGGCCTTAAGACAGAGCCCCGTGGGACTCCCGATGTAACATTAACGTATGTCGAACTTTTACCATTTACTAATACACACTGACAACGCTCTAGCAAATAATTTTCAATCCATCTTAATACCGTTAAGTCTATATTTAACATCTTAAGTTTATTTAGCAGAAGTGAATGCGAAACAGTATCGAAAGCCTTGCGAAAATCTAGGAATATACAATCTGTTTGGCCTCCCTCATCAACGTCAGACGACAAGTCATGATAAATTTCGACAAGTGTCTTGGTGCAAGATAAGCGTTTACGGAATCCGTGCTGTTGTTTAGATAATAGAGTGTTTTTTGTCATATGATTTATTATTTCAGTGTATAAAATATGTTCTATGACCTTGCATGAGATGGAGGTTAATGAAATAGGCCTGTAGTTTTCGACATCTTTCCTAGAACCACCTTTGTGAATAGGGACTATGCAAGCGGTCTTCCAGTCGTTTGGCAAGAGACCCACAGATAGCGACTTCGCATAAATCAAATAAAGATAGACTGAAATCTGATGAGCAAAGCGCTTAAGCACAAGAGGAGACATGCATTCCGGGCCATTAGCCTTAGTTTTGTCGATACTCTTGAGTAGCACTTCGATACCACTCACGCTTAGTTCCACTGGCTGCATTACTGGGACAGTGCTCACGGGTGAAAAACAATTACAGTCGTATTTGGGTTAGAAAACAGATTGAAAGTAATTACTTAGACGCGAAGCTTTTTCAGCATCATCTACAATTACCTGCTCATTTTAGATAATTTCGTTTATTCCTGCAAAATTGGTGCGGCATCGCTTTAAGTATTGACAAAACATTTTAGAATTCGTTTTCATCCTATCATTTAGTCTCAAAAAATAATTTTCCTTGGCACTTTTTATATTAAACTTGTGTTCTCGAGTTACCTCAGCAAGTTTCTCTGACTGGTTGTTACTTTTTTTTTAAATCTGACAAACGCTCCCCTGCGTTTTTTAATTATTCCAAGGACACGTGAAGTCACCCATGGTTTTTGTTTCGTTTTTTTAGCATTGCCGAATCTATGCTTGAAATATACCTATTTGTAAGTTCAAGTAACTTCTTTTTAAAACCGACCATAATGCGTGGATATCATAATCCTCAGACAGACACTCAAAAAAAAGTAAGTGGTGAAGAAGTTCACTGGTAATACTACTGTAATCGCCTTTCTCAAAGAAAAAGTCTCTTCTTGATGCACACGACTTCGACCGATTAGTTTTAGTGTTTAGGCTTGCAACGACCGCGAGATTATCACTAATACCCGGAATGACGTCTACCGAACTAACGAGATTTGGTGAGCTACAAAAAAAGAGGTCTAAAATATGATTATCCCGAGTTGGCTCTTTCACGTAGGCCTACTGTAACAATCCGAAAGTGTCGGCTATACTTTTCATTTCAAGGTTGACGCGGTTATCAACCTTGTTTACACAAGTGCCGTCTTGCCAGTCTAGGTATGGCAAGTTAAAATCTCCCGCTAGCACAATAGTTTGGTCAGAGGCCTCGGAGACAATATCGTACAGTGGCTGCGATGTGCCGAAACCCGAGTTTGGTGGTCGGTAAAACGCCCCAACAACACATGAAGAATGATCAGTTAAAGTGACTCTGCACCAGATTGACTCGACGGCGTCGTGGCCAAGATCGAGTACAGATGACGTTAGTGAAGAATGAATTAGCAAAAACACCCCTCCACCGAGGTGGGCCCTATCCTTCCGATAAGCAATAAATTCCTTCGGAAATACCTCACTATCGCTGATAGAGGGATTCAGGAAAAGATTCAGTCCCAAACACAATATCAGCCTTCACGGACGCGATTAATCCTGCAAATTCATCAACTTTATTTACTACACTTCTGAAATTTAGAAGAATAGCAACTAAATAACGACGAACTGTTTCCTTTTTTCTTAGTGGGGCGTCAATGTTTCGGGACAGGAACAACTTCCTCTTTTTCTTTGTCCCAAGTGAACACCTTACCATTAACAATCAGTTTGTCAAAATTTAATTTTACCTGATTGTCTCAATCTACCTTTTTAATTTTTGCAAATTCCCATAGTCTCCTGCGGATGTCTCGAGTTTCGGGTGAGTAGTCCTGGTCTACGCTGTAGGTTGTACCCTTAAACTTTTTGGCGTTCGACATAATGTCCTGCTTTTCATTGTAAGACGCAAAATTTACAATAATCGGCCTTTTTTTCTCGTGACTGTAACGACCAATTCGATGCGCCCTTTGTACCGATGTCTATTCGATACCTACGCTGGTTTTACAAATGCGCTCAATTATTTTTTCAAATATATCCCACGTTTCTGAGTGGTTGTCCTCTACACCATAGAAAACAAGATTTTGTTTTCTATGGGTTTCTAAACGGAACACTCAAGGAACGTCAATCCTTGAAACGCCGTTCCTTACTACACTCCGGTAAAGACGGTAAAGACATCGAAACACCTTTTTTATTGTCGAAAAAATCCGAGGCCGCACACCAGTGCTGGCCCAACATCGCCACAATATTAAACAGATTCGATTGTAATATGTGACAAAGTATTAGGGCGCAACGCAACTTAAGGCCAGTAAAATTTTCGATATTGTGTCAATGATGCTCCGGTGTTACTAAAATTATTATTCTAATATTGGCACTTCAGTTAATCAAAATAAATACTGATATCTGTAACCAGTATTACAACACGCTTTTTAATATTGGATTCCAAAATTAATGCCGGATTTCCGATAATGTTTTTTCTATATTAAGGAAAGATTTTCGATGTTGGTATTTAATGATACGCCAGGTATTCTGGTATTGGTATCCAATGATATGCCACTATTTCTGATATTGTTAATGATTATTAGGCTACGATTTCCGATCTTTTTAATGATTATTAGGCTATGATTTCCGATATTAGTATCTAATGATATGCATTTTAATGCAATAATGTCAAGACATTATATTCCAGCTTTTCCTATATTGAAATCCAATCAAACTAAATTCTCCAAAGCAGTTGTACATACCAGTTTTCTCGAATAATAGCAGCTATTAATTGCCCAGCCTTTCTGATTATGTTAATAAAAATAACCTTAAACTGCGCCAATAATAGCCACATTTAAGCAAAATTAAAAGAAAACTATATTTGGTAAAACATCCCTTATTAATAGCTAACATAAATAATGACGAATGGACAGTTATGGTGTCATATGTGCTTGTTTTAATACCGTTGGTGTCAGAAAAAATAAATGTGAAGTCATCTATGCTTGTATTAACATGGGAGGCAAAAAACATACATTTTTATACCTTTTCTCGTTTATTTAAATCTTGATATCTTTTATGCACCCCAAAGGCGTCTTTACAGACGCATTAAATGAGGGAAATTATCGGCAAAAGAGAATACATGATGAACGTTATGCAACTTTACAAAATGACATAAAATGAGTACAAATGCCAAGTTCACAAAGTTACACAACCATGTACAAACATTAGTTATAATACATATGCCACAAAGTTCTTGAAACCCTAGAGAACTTATCATGGTCACGATTTATATCAGGCAAGTTGTTACATTCAGTAATGTTGAGTATTAGGGGACAAAATTTAAAAAAAAAATATGCTTTGCTACCAATATTGCTGACGTTTGCACAAGTTATCGGCAGGAAAGGAATGTGATGAGCTTATTGGCAATACAAATTTATGTAGTACAAACACTTATAGTAATTGGGTTGTAAAAACACACCCAATTTGTTTAGCGCTTAGTTGTAGATGAAGGAAGGCCAACATTTGATTTTAATGCGGACACTCTGCTGGAAAACCGTTTACTATGAAGCGGACGGTTGTATTTTGAAGAAACTCTACTGTAGCACTAAAATAGCTTTGATATAGATGCCGCATTATAGTCGCGTACACAGGTTTTTTGCGAATTAATGTTTTAAACATAAATTTTGTTGCCGAAGGGGAAAATTAAGTCGTTTATATTGTTCTTATCTGGTGATAAGAATTTCAATATGTGGATTACATGATTAGTTTTCTCAAATATGGACGTCAAGATACGTATAGATTAAGGCATGCTCTAGTTCATGCTTTAGTAACATATATTGAACGAAGGATTTGTTACATAAAACTCTATTTTTTTTTGCAATTTGGAAGATAATGTTTAATTACCGGCTAAAGCACCAGGATGTTATCGAGTCGAGGACATTTTGAAGAATGCAATGAACTGTTGGCCTAGTAATTTTTCTGTAAATAACACAGTCGTCTGCAAAAAGTCGAATGGTAGATTTGATTGACAATGAATGATCAATGATATAGATTAGAAGAAGCAGGTGGCCGTGAACGCTTCTTTGAGGACACCTGAGGTTAACGGTAAAAAGGTAGAAAAAATTATTTATCGAGACTGGCTGCTGTCTGTTGGTTAGGGATGTTGTTATCCATCTTACGACTAATGGGTTGATCTGGAGATGTAAGAGTATCAGGCGTAGACGGGGGTACGGAACAGTATCAGATGCCTTGGGGCAGTGTAGGAATAAAATGTTGGTTTTTAATCATCTATGATTGTTAAAATAAAGATCTCTGATGAGCTTAAATAGCTGTCTGGCACAAGGGTGTTTTTTTTCCTTAAATGATGCTGGTCGGGAAAGAACAATTTGCATTCATCCAGGAGGGATATGATTTGAGTATAAAATACATGTTCCATGATCATAAAAGGTACACTGGTAATGAAAAAAGGACGATCGTTCGATGAATTTGATTTTATATCACATTTAAAAATCGGCTTACTTGTGTAAACCGCTATTCAGATAGTAGTTCACTAGAATTTAGGCTTTGTTGGAAAACTAGCAAATATATTTGAGGCGAAACGCTTTATTAGGTTGAGAACTTTGGCAGATATAGCATACTTTCTAGAGGAAGTGTTGGAGGGCAAAGTTTATATTAGTTTTAATATTCCTTCGGGACAAAATGAAACAGAGGCATGACTATTCTGGGATAAGACGGACAGTACGTGGGAAGTAGAAGGAATTCGCGAGTGAGGACGTTAGAAACGTATGAATTAAACAGATTTGCTGCGAGGTCATTATTGAGAATTTCGCCACGCTCATTTAAAAATGCATGGCTGTTCCTATATTTTTTTATGTTCACTGTTTTCCAAAACCATTTATGATCAGTAAGAAAAATATGCGTTAAGATTACAAAATATATATTTCTGTCGCTTCATTAATATTAGATTTGCACAATTTTGAGCAAATCATATGATGACCGAAGTTCCAAAATATTATTCCTTTTCGTGCTAGAAAATAACTTTTTTTATTTAATATTCTCTAGACTGTTTGTCAACCAGGGTAACGCATGTTCATGTCGAAGCGAGGTTGGGGGATTTTGAATGAATGAATCTATTTAACGAGTTAGAGCACGTTCCCTGTGGTGCGCATCCTTAGTCCGGGGTACGCTGGCTACGGCTGACTGTCCGGGCCTTTGTCACCAAGTCTTACTGGATCCTAGGGTCCAGGATGGTCAGGCGGGCCATCCACTCCTTGTAGGATGGGTTGAGATTGGGATTGAGGTCCGGTTTTTCTCGGCATTCCTGTACCTGATAGTACAAGGTGCCGAGAGAAGGATATCAATGATAGGTGGACGTGTCTTGAGCGGGCGGATGACAAGAAGGGTACTGTGAGGATGTCTGTTGTTCTGCATTCTTTGAAGGGTGATGAATTCTTCTCTTAAATGTTTGTATATTTGTATGAATGTGATTTTAATTAGAAGCCAGTTTTCTCATACGGACCGTTCATCGTTTATAAAATATAGTACATTTCCAAGTTATCTACAGCTGATGTCATGCCTCCAATGTTGGTGCGTGAAAAGGCGAATATGTTTTTAGGTATATCTTTGGGTCTGTTTATTCGTTGCGATGTCTCGATTTGAAGCATATCATGGTCGCTGATATTCTTCATAACATTGAGAGACTTGGTGATTTCTAAATTAGGAGCTAGGAATAAATCTAATATGGAATTGTTGCATGTTGCTATGGTGATTATTTGTTGGAGGCTGTACAGATCTATTATTGAAAGGAACTCCGTACAGCGCCGAAAATTCGCACAGTCAGGCATGGGTGTTATTGTGGACCAATTTATAAATAATAATATCATTAATAGTCTTTATTTTATGGGTCCACAAATAGTGCAGTGCCTCTTTTGTGGTACACGGAAAATGCCGACAAGATAAAATGATAAGCACTAAGAAAGCATAACTGTACCAAGAAAGCACTCAGAAAACAAACGTAGAATACATAGCGATATCTGACAAGTAAGATAAGGTAAAAGAAGAAGAGGCGCTGAAACTGGAAATACAGCAACCCCAAAAGAGCAAAAAAACGCTCAAAATTGCAAACCACTGGGATCATGCAAACTGTATAGTCTCTAGACTACGCCGAAAAGTTGACTTTGTCACTGAAAATTTCTAGGAGCGAACAATCCAACTTATTAAAATCATGCTGCATTCACACTAGGTGAGACTTGTGAGAAAAGGTAGACGGATAGAAAAAGTTGCGATTTCGGCTCAAACGTTGTGGGGCGGGAAAACCTACAGCGCTTAACCATACATGAGTGTCGACAAGCCCATTGACAAGTTTTTGTAAAATCAAGATATCCCGACAGCGCCGTCTGTCAAACAGAGTACATAAGCCAAGTCTCTTTAGCAGCCGATCGTGATTATTATACAACTTACGTTAAAAAACGATCGAAAACTGCGAAGAAAACGCTTCAGGACACGCTCGAAAGAGCAAGGCGCAATATCACATATAAAATTTCACACTATAGATGCAAACTCGAGTTTTGAGCGAATCAGACAACATAATAAATGAACGATACATGCATAGGACGAAAATCGCATTGTGAAAGTGAAAATGGTCCCCTTAATATAAGTGAACAGTGGTAGCAATTTAAGCTAACATTGGGAACATCGAGGTAGTCGGGGTCGCCAGCAAGAACGCAATAGGAACTTTCGCGAATCCAACAGTCTATAGGTGGCGCAACTCGTTTTCCAAGATGGCGGTTATAGCGAGGGTTGGAGATGTGTGCTCATATGCCAGTTGCTGAACCCTGTCTAGTGTACTGGCTTCGCTAAGCAACACAAATTATTCCCGCTTATACGAGGAATCCAGGGTGCCTGTCGCGTAAATCACTTCCTCATTCTAAAAAAAAAAAAAAAAAAAAAAAAACGGTGCTTAGAGCAATTCTTTCGCTGGCTGGAACGTTTTATACCAGGAACGAAATTGAAACTAACTCCTACTTTGAATTTTTTTCTCAATAGATGTGATAATTTCCTTTTCTCTCCTACCTCAAGGTTTGCCTAATAGCGTAAGTATTACGCTAAAGATTTTTTTTTGCTTAAATTTCATTTTGTGACAGGCATGTCCTATCCAGGAACTTAAAAATATTTTGGAGACTGCAGTGCCCCTTTAAAGTCAGGTTTTTCCTTACACCTTAGAAATAACAAAATATTGTAATTGTTTAAAAAATCAGTGCTGGTATTTGTGTTCTTGGAACCTATTTTTGCTCGGATAAAGGTTATGTGAAATAATGACCTGTGGGACCTTTAATTTGGTGTAGGGCATTTCGATGATTAATTGCGTTAGCATTATTCCCAGCACAAGAACAATATAATTAATCCATATCTTACAAAATATCGCTACGAATGATCAGCTTATAATATGTTCACAAAACGTATAAATTAAATAACACTGTTCTAACTACAAAAATCGCAAAACAAATTGTGAGTCACACAAGAGAAATGTCTGGCTTTTAGGGCAACCCGTGGCGCATATAACTTTTTATTACATGAAGTATTTATGTACACCCCGATAACAATGCCAGTTTTTCATGTGCTAATAAAGAGATCAAAATGAGACCTTTCTGTAAAGTCTATTATGGGTAAATGGCGTGGTTTTGTAATTTTGGCGTTTCCTGGGACCTAAATTGCTGCAATTTTTATTAATAATAATAGTTAAGATATTTTATAGGATAGTTTTTCAGGTTCAAATATAATATGTTGCTTATAATATAACTTTGAACGTTCGAACTATGGCATTCCGAGGTTGGAAAATTATCATCACTGCTGCCAACTGCAGCATTCTTAATTTGCAAGTTATAAAATAAAAAATAGCCTAAACATTCCACCTAGTCTAAGAAATTCACATAAACTAATATTAATTTTGGGTGAAGCATATCGGAATATAAAAGTTACGACTTTTGGTCACCAGAAAAACTTCCAAACTCGCCGCCAATCCTTCCGGACCAAATGCCCCGAACAAAAGAAAAACGAATTCCGTTGTTGTTGTTTTAATTACAAAACTACCCAGTACCTTTCCTTTCTTTAATTTTTACGCGCCGCATGTTGCCGATCTTAGTCTTTCCAGTTCGAAGGGGCGCTTAACCAGCATGCACGTCTTTTCACTGCAGTACCTTTCGTTGGCGTTCGAAAACCGCTGAAACAGTAGCATCTTTTAGCATTGCGTAAACGAGCAAACGCAATAAATTTGTTTTTTTTTGTTAGCGCTGCCTGTTCCACATTGGACGTGCGCGGAGCCTAAAACTGCTGTCGTGGATCGGCGCATGGCAACAACGCGCATGTTCAGCGTGATGAACGCAATTCTAACTCAAATCCAGATCACCTCCGTTCGCTTCTATACTAAATATTAAAACTCTCTTGCGAGGAAGAGACACATGCCGATTACAGCACTTGATCTGGTGAGGGAAGAGTGTCATTTCATTCGGAAATGACTGCTCGCGAGCCATGATCGCGACGAGTTCCGCCGTGCCCACTAGACCGCGGGGCCCTCACTAGAGCGCTTCCCTTTCCGTCGCTGGAGGGCAAGCAACGAGCAGGTGGCGGAAGTAATCCGTCGCTACTTAAAAAAAAAAAAAAAAAATTGTCTGGGCTAGGGAAGGAAATGCCGGGGCGAAAGAAGCAGACGGAACGCCGGAGAGGAAAGTGGGGAACCTCCTCCTCTCTCTAGCGTTCCGTCTGCTTCCTCCTCCCCGGCTTTCATTTCCCTTGTCCTACATTTCTGAGTTGCAACGGACTATAGGGTAATGTTTACATACAGTTCCAAGTACATTATACAAAAAATTAACAAATGCGGTGTGATTAAGGTGAAGTGGGTAACAGCACACACCAACTGGAACACTGCATAAATCAGGTTAGAAACAAACCCACGAAATTTCAATATTAGAAGAGCATTCTATTTTAGGGGATAACATACCAATGTAGCACACTTGCCTGGTTTAGCTGGGGCCAGAAATGGCATTTAGTTGTCGTAGCTTGGCCACGACTGCCCAGCCATTTACGTCTGTATACCAGCCTGGCATTTCACAGTCTTTCCTTGCACCAGAAAGCCACGGAACTGCCAAGGAACGTCTTTCCTGGTTGACCAGTCAATTTCCTTGGTCATTGATGGCCAGTGTAAACAGGCCGCTGCCATTATTTATGTACCCTGGCTGCCAATTAATTTTCCTCGGTCAGAGATGGCCAACGTAGCAATGCCTCTGCCAAGCTTTGAGGTTCCATGGTGGTTCGTAGGAATTCCCTGGTCCACTCAATACAAGCAACAGCCAGTATTCGGGCATGTTGCCAGATCGAAGATAGGGTGAGCCAAGGAATAACAGGGAATTGCCGCTACGCACTGTTCCGTGGCTCAAGCTCGTATTTTATTGGACCCAGAATGCCCGCTGAAAGCCACTGTTACTCTATAGTTCGCTGAACTTTTTTCGCTTTCTTTTTTTGATTTGTATGGGCGTTCTCTTAACATATTTTTGGTGCTTTGTGGCACGAGCCCTCGCAGTAGAAAGCTACGTTTCAGTGCGAGATACCTGTTTTAGTTGGAGACGTAAAAAAGAACACGTATTCCCCATTGAAAAAAGAAAAAAAAAATATTTGAAAACAGTTTGGATATGAACAGGCCAAACCCGAAATGAACTGGTTGTAGTGGAATTGTACCAGACAAATCGGAAATCGAACTGTCTAAATTGGTCGAACTCGAACTTTATAACTTTCGCGCTTCTTACGGCCGCCTTTATTTATCCTGGCTTGCACGGACAAGCCGCTTCCAGCGCAAGTGCCCGAGCCGGGGAGCCTCCCACGTGATGTTGGAAAAGCGCGGGAAGACTCCCGCACCCCAAGTGAATCACGCGCCTGGAATGCGCCAGTGCCCCGGGACTGGAGATGATGCTGTGTCCCCACGCGCAGCGCGGATGCCTTGAAACTTGGAGAGCTGCTCACGTGCCAGGACAGGGAGCACGCGGGCCAATCAGCGCGGCCTTCGCGTCCGCTCGAAGCGCCCGTTTGAATCGGCGGCGGCGCAATACCAAAAAAAAAAAAAAAAAAAAAACGGATTTGGCGTGGCGCGAATTTGGGTCTTTGTTCCCGCCAGTGCCCGCTGCTGTTCTGCTTGGGGAGGTTAGAAGCTGCTGTGTTTGTGATAGTTTGCCGGTACCTTGAGTGCACCCTCTGCCGATGGTTCCTGTGGCTGATGACGTCCTCCGCCTGTGTTCCACTCGCTTGTGGGCGCAATGGCTGCATCCCAGAACGGCGTGTTCAGAATTCGCTCCTTCCTGATTGCAGCGCGGGCAATGGCGGTCTCTTGTCTGCGCGCCAGCGAGCCAGGTAAGCCGGCTCGACCATTTGGATTCATTTTTGTAATCAGGTGCATGTGAAACTGAAGCTGTTTGCAACCCAATTTGGAACAAGTGTGCTAGTAATGTAACCTCCAGTGTATACATTCAGCTTCAGAGATCCTGCACCACAGTGGTTAACCACTGTGGTAGAGCATCCGGCTGTTGTTACCCCCTTCCTGCCTTCCCAGTCTTTCGTCCGCTATACAACTTGCGATTGCGAGTTGCATGGCGGACGACGTACTGGGGAGGCAGGAGGGGGGTAACAACAGCAGCATATTTTCATTCCTAGGCGTTGTTTTGCGAAAAGGCTGAACCGCATGTAAGCGATTAAGCAAGCGACGAGCGGCAGAGATTCCCCTCAATCGCTCGTCGCGTTGCTCGGTTTTTGGATTTCTAGAGATCGTCGCTCATCGCATTGGTCGCTTGCTCCCGTTGCTTTCATACGGTTTGCCGCGTCGCACGAGTGACCGAACGACAACGAAGCGGAACGTCATCGCTCGTCAAATCGCTTAGATGCGGTTTACACTTAATTGCCGCGAGACTGACACCACATGTGCAATTAGCACACGCTTCCGTATTCTCTCTCATACTGTTTATGGTAGTGCATATTTTTTGTTCGTGGCATTAGTTGCATACCGTTTTAGGACAGACGGGTGAAAAAAAATCTGCCACTGTTCTAATTACTGATGTTTATTATTATTTCAGATGCCTTGGGGTACTACGTTAGCCACCACCGGAACCCTGAACTCCAGAAGATGTAGAGAATCTCGCCAACCGCCTGGGACACATCAATAATATCTTGACAATTTTTTGTTTTTGCATTGTACATATGTCTTTATGCTTATTTTCGCGGCCTGCAGTATGTGTTTTTTTTTGTGGGAATAAACTTTATTTTATTGATTTTCGACGTGTGTTGTCAATATGACCACTTAACTGGTTTAACTGCATCGTGAATTTCTATTGTTTAGCCAAGCTTGGCTGACCACCCGGCCACTAACCCGGCCCATGCTGTATATACAATAAAGAGCCAAGCTTTGGGTACCACTGAGCTTCCCGCCTGGCCCGTGCCGTAATTCCAGCGGTGAGCCAGTCCATGGCTACACAGGAAACTGGCGGTGGTCGCCAGAATGGCATACCAGGATGGGGCTGCCTAGCGCCATGGGGCAAAACAATCTAGACCCAGTGAAACTTCCCCGGCTACCCAGTCTGGCTCAAGCCTGAGCCGGTCGTAATGTGCTGCTTGGGTATGCTTCTCTACAGCGTTAATAACACCACCACCTCATTGCTTACGCCGGGAGTTAGCCAAGTTTCGGTTCAAAAAATACCATCTGGCCAGCTGCCGAAAGTTGCTTTCCAGTTCATCTTATTTTGATAAGGTGCTTGTAAAGTTTGCTACATTAAAAAAGAGACTAGCAGGGGCGTTCCGATTAAAGTAATTTTGGTTCTAAAATCAGTTAAAATATGTATAGTTTGCTGCGGGTCAGTAATTTGGTACGATGGTTTCACCGCTCGTACTAGCGAGACAACTGAGTCACTGTCAGAATCGTAAGCGTAAGTTTGTGTACAGAGATGAAGCGTGTTGTCGTTCAGTATGTATATCGTCCCGCTTTTTTTAAATTGTCCTGCAAAGTCTCATAGCTTTTTCCTTGCAAATCTTATCAGAGAAAACCTCGGAAATTTGAATCTTGGATGTGATGTTCCTGGACTTGAAAATATTATGATGCACTTTATATTTGCTTCAAAGGCGAAACAATTTTACGATGATTTGTTGGTTTGAACCTTGACGTTTTTGTCATAATCTGTGGGCCCTTTCGATTTCACCCCAACCTATTTCAACGATTTCTTTTGCTTAAGCAGTGAAGACGACTTTAGCATCATTCCATGTCTCATTTTAAACTTCATTCGACCCTTTATTTTTAGGTTCTTTCGCCGCATTCTATTTTTCAGATCATCAACTGTGTTACTAATTTCAGACAGATCGGCCCGAAAAGCTACCGAGTCAGATTTTACTCTATTCACCACTGTCTTCACATTGGTTAAATCCACCTGGAGAGCTGTGACTTCATGCAGTTAATTTTTTTTTATTGTGCCCACAAACCGCACATAGCCTAAATAGTGGTACACACACTAGTGAAAAAAGTCAGTTGTATGAGAAATTTCTTGTGCCCAATAAACACATATGAATCATTCAAGGTATATAAGAACATATAAGAACCATATGAATACCACATAAGAACTATATAAGAACTATATAAGATATATGAACCATTTGAGAAACTTATCAGAAACTTCTCACAAGTCTCTTACATGGCGCTTGTATGTTCTCATATATTTCATATATGTCTTATACAGGTCTTATATTGTTCTTATATAGTTCTCATATGTTCTTATATATCTTGTACGATTCATATGTGTTTATTGAACACAGAAAGTTCTCATACAAATCAGAATTTTCAATAGGGCAGTTCGTCATTGGAAATTAAATTCAGACAGCCACATAGATACGATATTATACACGAATAATCGTCTCCAGGTTATGTGGAAAAGTTACCACGTCACTAAAAATGTCTACAGCAGATTGGTCAAGCCTGTTAACTTCCAGCTGCATTCTTGTTAAGGTACACGTATCATACGAAGTCCGCGGATAGAACGGGCTCTGAAATCGTCTAGACCGCAAGGGAACGTGGAAACAAACAGTACTTAAATAAAGCAATGAATCAACACTTCCGTTCAAAACTTTATGGAAAAACACAAAATCATGTAAACACCTTCCATCAAGCAAGCTGCGCAACCCTAGTTTCTTACGTAATACATTATAGTTGTAGTAACACTTGGCCCGAAATGCCTGTCATAGATTACTCCTATGAAGCGTCTTTGAAGACGCTCAGTAGAGCATGACGCAGTGTGGTTGATAAACTCCAAGCAATTGAAGCAAGCTCCAGCTTTCTACGTACTAAGCGCCAAATAAAGATAAACTTCAAGTTTGGAGACCCACGCCATGAGGGCAGCAATGCCACTGTTTGTGTGTTCTAGTTATGCAAAATATTTTCTACTGATTTGCGTACGAAGCTTTCATGAGACTGTCAACTGGTTTTTGCTGCTTATATTTTTCTTCGACATTTGTTTGAGGCCCGGCGTGGTCTCAACATCTCCAGCGATAGCCAGAAGCAAAAACGAAACGATAGCCACCGTTACCAACTTCATAGACCTAAACCAATCTTTTACATGAAGGTGGGGCACATTTCTTTTGTCAAAACTGTCCTTTTTCTAGGTGAAACGCAGTCCATGCATGCTCTGTAAGCAGCAACACCTACACGCATAACGATAAATTAAAGACGTTTACAATCCCCTTTAATGCCCTACTAAATCTCAGCTCTTCAGGAGGAGGAGGGAAAGGTACAGAGAAGAGGTTATGCACCACCTCCATCATCCGTACCCTTCTGTCCTGCACCTCTCTCTTTTAGCTGAATTTTTTCCGGCTACATTTAGCGCGGAACTTTTTCTCGATAAAGTTCGCGGAGAAATTTTTCCGATAATTTGAGAGGGGGAATTTTTCGCTACATTTAGCGGCAGATGTTTTGCTAAATATAGAGAAGAAATTTACCCATAATGCAACGCTCGGTGACGTCAGGATTGACGTCATTACGGGAAACGTCCCATAATGCCACGCGTGGTTACGCCGGCGCCGACGGCGACGCCTGCATGCCGGAAACGGGCGCCTATGAGCTGCGCTCTACAACGCACTGGAGTTAAGACAAAACCACAACTTGGGCACTAACAGCTCCAGGCAGCACATACTATTGGGCCAACATTGGATTTGATGTGGCAAAAAATGGCCCAACAATGGCCCAACTGAGCCATATGTTTCCCTATATTGGAATCAAATTGTAAAATAATGGACTATCAAAGAAAATGCTTTTTTAATATTGGTGATACGTTCTGATATGCTGGTCAGTATTGGACTGTCAAAGCCAATAGCTTTCCCATATTGGATCTACGCCGGCATAAGTTTTCCAATATTGGACTGTCGCGACGCCACTGGCTTTCCGATATTGACTATACGCCGGCCTAAGCTGTCCAATAGTGAACTGTCAAAGCCAATAGCTTTCCAATATTGGATATACGCCGGCATTACCTGTACAATATTGGACTGTCAGAGCGAATGGCTTTCCGATATTGAATATACGCTGGCTTAAGCTGGTTAATATTAAACTGTCAAAGCCAAGAGTTTTCCAATACTGGTGATGTCCAGGTATAGGCTGGTCAATATTGTTCTGCCATAGTCAATGGCTTATCGATATTTGTGTTGCCTTGGCTATAGACCCGCGATTCTCTTTTTTGCATTGCAGAGGTAGGAAAGTGAAAAAGTCATTCATGCGCTCGCTCGGGGCGAGAATTTTATTTAGCCAACTTCATGTGGCGTACGACGCCGGTGCTTTGTAACCGCTATCACAATTGCATCCTTAGCTGCCTATAGGACTGCTGTAGTTTTTTTTGCCAGCTGCTCTCGGATGGCCTTGCCCCAACGTTGACAACTTAATTTCGTTTTTTAGATTTAATTATTTTTGTATTTTCCAGTGTATTTTGTATGTATAGGCATTACGTAGCGTTAACGTCTTCTACTTTGTCCGTGCCCCAGTCATGTTTGTATTTCTTTCTGCGTGCTCTATTTTTCTTATATTTAATGTTTCTGCGCATATTTCGTCATTGTGGACACAGGTGTCAACAAACATAAAGTTGCCGCTTACGCCGAAACCGAAGTGACTTATACTTTTAGTTTTACGAGAGCCTATACCGGCTATAAAGTCGTCATTGGACTCGAATGAAGCCTCGAGGGGGCTGTTTCGACTGCCAGTGCACATGTCTTCAGTGTATATATAGGCAGAGCAACGACGTAGCAAACGTGACGCGAAAGCATACTGCGCCTAGATCTGGCCGGCCGCGCTTGCTCTGTGGAAATGTAAGCATGGGACTCCCGAGCCCCGTTAGCTTACTGAAGTTGCAAGACGCTACTTTGTCGCCGCGAATCCTTTGCCCTTCGAACGGTGGCGAAGCCGTTACGCCCGGAGTATACCCTACGCAGCATCTTTCAGAAACCGTTCGCGCAACATCGAAACCCTCTGTCTTTGAGCGTCGGAAATTCAACGTGTGTTGAAAGTCGGACGATGTGCTGTCCGTGGTGTCTTCTACGTGTAAATCGTTCAAGAAAAATTTTGAAGTTTAAAAACGCGAACCTAACAATGTACAAATAATATTAAATTTATTCATGAAATATGTGTATAGATACATAAATATATATATATATATATATATATATATATATCTGAATTCGATAAAAAGAAACACCATGACCTCGCAACAATAGAGCTACGTAAGTTACAGCACGATAAGGTTCCTAACCCTGTTTTACCTCAGCTCACGACATCATTTAACTATAACCAACATACTCAACCGGCCATTAGCATAACAGACGATAGGTCAAGCACTAGTACCCCTTGTGGCACTATAATTGTTAAAGGGGCGGTGCAACGATTTTCGGTCTTCGGTCAAGTATTTCTGAAAGTTGCCCCCTGACACTTCTCAAGTAAAGAACAGAAAACCGACTTCGCCTGCGTGTCCTAGTTGTTGCGTAAAAAAAAGGTAAATACTGGCATTTCGGGCACCCCTCAACTCACTCCCAGTCTTCAGGGTCACACCTGGTCGCACTCCCAGTGACGTCATTCGGAGTGCCGTGTAGCTTCCCGTGTGCTATCTCGGAGGACGCATCCCCTCCCTCTCTCTGCGTACATTAGCGGGCGCTATGCTCCAGCTTAGAGCCGAGCGAGGTCACGTAATCTTTCCGCCGTAGTTCCTTCGGCTGCCACTTGGGGCTGCAGGTGGGGGGAAAAATCCGACTTTTGCTTTGCGATTATGCAGCGGAGTCGCGACATTATTAATGAAGGAAGTGTTTTCTCTATCCTCCGGGACACGATAAACAACGTAAAAATGACGAGATGCAAATTCTTTTAATCATAAAATCGTTGCACCGCCCCTTTAATCTATCTGGCGTGACTATATCAACAGAAGAGGAAAGACTCCTTTCGAGAGGATTAAATTTCTGTCCGGCCACAGGTTTTGTTGACGAATTTCAATTACTACGCGACCTCGACAACTTTGCTCGAAATTTAAGATTGCGAGAATATTTCTTGGACAAAACTTCTAGCTCCAACACCTCTCAGCAGCGTGCAACGAGCGACGGGACGCCAAAGGCTAACCGTGATGATTGTCTTGACTTATACATAGCCGCTGTGCAAAAAGACATAATGCGCGAATATCGCAGGCAGGCGGGAAGACGGGATAACCTCACTAAATCCAAACGGGCTAGCTTGAAAACCCTGAACAGTAGAACAGACATAACAATAAAACCAGCCGATAAAAGAGGAGCAATTGCGATTCTTAGCACTTCGGAATACATACAAGAAGGAAACCGCCAACTAAATGACTCCAAGTTTTATGAACGTCTTGCGGATGACCCTACGGTGCACCACACTCAGATAGTGACCTCGGACCTTAAAGGGACACTGACAGGGTATTTATGCTCGCCGAGGTTTTTAGTTGTACGTGACATATGAGAGCTCAACTACCCAGAACAGAATTTGCGCCTCGAAATTCGGTTTCTTTCCGCCCGAAAACCGCCGATCAAGAACTGGCCGGTTCGAGTCTCGCTCCCTCTCTTTTTGCGGTCACGGGCCGTTTTCTAAGGTATCGATGCGACCACCAAATTTAATCAAAGTCGTGGGTCGCTGAAGGCACACACTCAATATTAAAAATAGAAAAGAATATGAAACCCATTTTTTGTGCCTTCTAAAAAGCTGTAAATACGTTGATTGAAAAAAAAAAAGTTCTACAGACAACCGGAAGCATTCTGTGCGTTCGTCGTTTCGCGTATCGTGGGACTCGCGGGCACGGCGATGGCAGCGGACGACGGGCGTGGGACCTCTATTTCAGAACTGTCGTTTGCGGTACCGGCAAATTCTGTCTACCGTTAGAAGATAAATTTGGGACTGATCAAAAGAATTGGTATTCATCCCGTACGACACGCCCGGCCACCAAGCCGATTTGCACGAAGACGTCGCCGAGCCGTCGCTCCCTTCTCGTGGCTGAAGACATCGCTCGCGCAAACGTCAAGTACGACGTGTCTACTTCGAGGTGAATATGCACGCGTACGATTTCTTTACTAGGTGCGAAAGTCCCCAAAGCGGTGCTTCCCCGACTTCGACCCGGGAGTGCTTTTGCTAGAGAAAAATCGACACCAAACTTTCCAACTTACAGTTTACAGGGTGAAATATTACTAAGGAAAGAGATCCACCAGAAAAGAGATGCTCCAGTAGCTCAGTGGGAAAGACGTCCGCCTCACACGCGGTAGGACTGGGTTCCATCCCCCGTGAAACTTTTTTTTTTCAAGCAATTTCCGATGTTCACGTATCTTTTTTTTTTTTACAATCATCATTGAAGAAACAAAAAAAAAAATAACAAACAAATGTTGTGGACGATACTTCGCTGAATTAAATGGTATGGGATTTCCGTTTTGACACCTGCGAACTCCACACTTTCCACAAAATGCAAGGAGCATATAAATCAGGTAGCGCCCGCTTTCCGAGGTGCCCGTATATGTTCTACAGGAATTGCAGCCAGCCATTGGTCCCGATCCCGTTGATCTTTCGGAACCTCTGTCACACACTGCCACTTTCTTTCGGATGCAGGACATCTGAGCCAGCTCTTCACGCAAAATCTTGGGTGTATTCTTTTTGGAGCCGATCATGGAAATTCACCACGGGCACTCACTACTCATCTACAACTCCACAATGTACAAAGCAACTCATCTTGGAGTACAGAACAACGAGCGGAACAAACATAAATGCAAAAGAACCGCACGCCGCATGTCGTGTCGTCTGCTACGGAGAGGAGAAAAAAAAAAAAAACGCACGGTCGGGTGTAGCCACGTGAGTTCCGCCACTCACTCTCTTCTCTCCACTTCTCCGACCTCCGTCGGGTTTTGGTTTCGGTTTCGAGCAGTTGCGTCTTTTGGCTTTATTAAAAAAGTACGCTACTCTGTTGCAAAATATTATTTGGGTAGTCCTCCAACACCATAATAAAGCGCCTGGCAAAAAAAAAAAAAAAATTTGGGGGTGTCAGTGTTTCTTTAACAATCTTCTAGACGAGGGCAAAATAACCGCTAACAAACATAGATTAATGAAACCGGTACAGCCTTCCCCCGGCCGCTTCTACATGCTCCCTAAGATTCACAAACCTGGTAACCCAGGGCGCCCAATCATATCCGGAATAGGTATAGTAACCGAACCCATATCAGGATATGTAGACAGATTAATTAAACATATACCTAGAAGTATCGATTCGTACATTAAAGACACAACTCACTTCTTAAGGGAAATATCAAATTTATCCATACCATAAGGATCATATCTGGTTACACTCTACGTGTCATCGCTGTATACGAATATCCCACACCATGATGGAATAATTTCTTTAATTAACATGTACGAACTCCACAAACAACCGGATAACCCAGATGGACACGTCGTCGCTACTCTAGCGATGCTTGTCTTAGAAGTCAACACGTTCGAATTTAACAATAAATACTTTAGGCAGGTTAGCGGAACCGCGATGGGCACCAAAATGGCCCCGAATTATGCCAACGTATTCATGGAAAAATTAGAATCTCAGTTCCTTTCTGAATGTCCCGTAAAGCCGCTAAAATACAGAAGGTTTATAGATGATATATTTATTGTCTGTCCGCACACTGAGGAGGAGCTGGTGGAATTCGTCGGTCGGTACAACGCTGCTCATCCGAGCATCCGCTTTACACATTCGTACTCTCAAACCGAAATAAACTTCCTAGACGTCAACGTTAAAATAGACGAAGGTAAACTCGCCACGAGCCTGTACCGTAAGCCAACAGATCGACAGCAATACCTGCATTATCAAAGCGACCACCCACACCATTGCAAGAACAGCATTCCGCATAGCCAAGCTCATCGTTTCAAACGAATTTGTTCAAAAGAGACAGATTTTGATGCGAGCAGTCAAAATTTAAAGTCAGTGCTTGAGAAACAAAAGTATCCACCCCCTATTATCGACGATGCAATCAGAAAAGCGAAGCAACTGAACCGCGCAGACCTTATCAGCCCGCGCCCCACGCAAAGCGACACACAACGCACAAATCTATGTCTAACTTATAGCCTGAACCATCCTACAGTAAATAATACCTTAAGACGGCATTATAATATTCTCGAACAAAGCGAGCGCCTTAAACGCGCGTTTCCATCCGCCCCTGGGGTAGTCCACAGACGATCGCGCAACCTCAAAGACGCGCTAGTAAACTCTCGGATAAATTCATCGCCACCACCTAACGAATGTAGGCCTTACATGCACCCAGGGTGTATGGTCTGTAGACAGATGCAGCACACAAGCACGGCCATTAGCACGCACTCGCAGTTCTCGATCAAAATTAAAGGGAACTTAACACGTGCCTCGTGGAATGTCGTGTACTTATTGAAGTGTACGGTATGCAAAATGCAACACATAGGGAAGACTAGAACGGCATTTGGACTGCGCTTTAATAATCACAAATCTCACGCCCTAAATCTTCCGACACTGCCTCTATCCAAACATCTCGCTCTCCCAGAACACTCGTTTGATAAATTGTTAGTGACGCTCCTAGAATCTGGATTTAAATCAAATCGCGAACGTGAACAGCGTGAATCCTACCTAATTTACCGATTTAACACTATTAAACAGGAAATAAATGAAGGCCCCGGTACTCTGGCATCGATTAAAATGCTAACAGACGAATAGCAACAGCAATCAAAAAACACTTTTTTTTCTTCAGACTTTTTTGTTAACAGTGGTACTGTGTTTGTGGCCGGAACTGGACCGTCAACTTTCTCTTTTATTTCCAGGTTCTGGTATTCATTGTATTTCTTTGTACTTCTAGGTTTAACATTGTTCCCTTCCAGGTTTGACTCATGCATGCCTGCATGCACAAAAGTCACCGTGCCGCCTTTTTTTTTGAGACAGCATCTTAGTTTGCGCGTGTAACTTTCGTCTATTGTACGCTATCGTCTATATAGGTCACCCCTGCCGTCCCAGACAGAAAGTCACCCTGCGCCCCCTCTCAAGAAGCTACAACCGTCATCCCGCCGTCCTTGAAACTTGGCGCCGACCGTCAAGCTTCTTCACCCGGATAAGAACTGCACTACGCTTCTCTCTCACGAAAGCTCCAACCGTCACCCCGCCGAAATTCGGACTCGACCGTAGCATTTTATAAATACCACCCGCGTTCATCTGTAAAAGTTCTTCCTGACGAAGGCCGGACTCCGGCCGAAACGTCGAAGATTAAATCGTCCGTTGTAGCTGTTTTCACTAAGGGTTTTTTTCTTCTCAGTTTTATATATATATATATATATATATATAAATAAATAAATAGATAAGTAAATAAATAAATAAATAAATATATATATGTATATATATATATATATATATATATATTTATTTATTTATCTATTTATTTATTTATTTGTGGACATTGTGCTCAAAAACTAGTAGAGCAAAGTTCTTCATTCTAAATAATATTATGGGTAGTACGACGTAAAACATAGTGTCTTCAAACTTGCCCCGTTTAGAATCCATTTTCGGCCTGGACAGCTCTTCAGAAGTTCAAAAACTGGCCTTTAAAGAGTTGTCCTGTTCAATTGGCATTGACAGCAGGGTAGACGCAATGCGTGTTTTAGGCCAGTAGTGTCTCCGGTTAGGGTCACGTGAATACTGCCTCGAAGCTAGTGATAAGGCAGAGCACGTAACCTGCCAGCCCAAAGCCACGCATAGCATCCACTGCCCCATCAACCTTTGGTACAAGTGACAAATCCTCTCAATGTGTTCATTGTTGAGATGGCCCTGAAGGTCAGCCTTTGTAAGCGCACCCCCGTCACGGCCTACTTCCTTTCTACTCCTTCTCTCGTTCTCTCTCTAGGTGCGTACTCGCCGGACCAATGAACCCTATACTATTTATCGCTTGAATCCGCTCTCTGTGCGCGGGAAACGGCAGAAGCGTGATCACGTGGTTTGACGGATGACGCATTCGCGGTTGACAAACCCGGAATGCCTCCGAAGACCGGACCTAGTTTTGCGTGCGATGCGGCCTGCAAACCTGCTGTAGATTTCGCTTCTTTGGTAAATGGTATCTCGTTCGAAAAGTCCTACCCGTATCAATTTCTTCAAAGAAGCGCAAGACATTCTTGTGAATAGTTTAATGTTTGGTTCGGCAAACGGCAGCGTGTGCTACATCACATTGAATCTTCACGGATCACTTCTTTCTAGTTTTTGAGTTTGAGTGGTTGGTCTGCAGTGCCCGTGTCGACATCTACCTCGGATTACATCTTTCAAGTCCGGTATTTTCAACGTAAGTGTGCTGCAATCTACTTGGTTATCATTGTCCGTTCTTCTACTGGTACTCTTCCGGGTAACCTCTAGAATTAGGCGGTGCCTATCTCCTGGCAGCCGAGAAAATAAGTTTCCCGCAAACTTGCCGACAGTCGCCTGCCATTATCTCCCTAAAATAATCTCACAACTGCAGCTAGAATACAAACTTCCCTATTCACCCTGCGTTTCGCGAAAACACGTTTCGTGGCTACCTTTTCGCAAATACATGTTGCGTCGACATACACGTTTCATCGACATTCGTTACGCCAATTGCACACTGTAGGGAGATTTCGTCGCGCGTGTATTCCTGAGGCGAAACATTTCCTCAACATTCGTTACACGAATTGCACGCTGTAGGGGGCATTTCAAAGCGCGTGTATTCCTGGGGCGCGTGCTCACTGAACCAGCCCACCCTTTCACGCCGCTTCATGATAAGTCTGCAACAATTATTTGCAAAAGAAAAAAAAATAGTTTTCTGAGTTTTTCTATGAAACATCGCGTGTTGATAAAACGATCTGTTGATGAAATGTCGTTCGATGAACTAATTACACCGCCAATGAGGGGCGACTACCGGTAGAATTTTGGGGACAAATACTGCCTGGTGTCGGGAAACTGGACACTGCCCAACAATTACCCCGATTGTTGTTTGCTTTGAAATCTTCTCAGTTGTATAACAGCTAGGTAGTACCTCTTTACATATTACATAGTGCTCAGTTTGTACTTGTCTACAGAATAGGCTTTCTGTAATAAACTTTCAGAAGATTAAAAAAAAATCTATTGTGTTTGTTGTACCTTCCATTTTGCAAACGTTAGGCGAGCGCACTTGCAAACAGCTGGGCGAGTGAAACGACGGTCAAAAATCAGCACAAATAACGGCCAACATTGGATCGGGTCGCACATCCAGTATTTTCCAATATTACGCGGGTCTTTTCCAGTGGGGGACAGCCATTGGCTGGAACCATGGTTTAGCAATGGCCCAACATTGGCACCAACGATGGGGCCGACATTGGTTGGAACGATGGCTGAACAGTAGCCCAATATTGGCACCAATGACTGGGCCAACGTTGGGTGGGGTAGCGCTTCCATTATTGTTCATTATTGAGGCCGGTGTTTGTCAATGTTATACTAATGACGGACCAACATTTCTGTGCTGCCTGGGAGGCCAATAATTGACCTACATTGGGTGAACGGGGGCATACACTGGCTTCAGAGGTTCTTCCAGCGTTGGCGATGGCTGAACAGTGGCCCAACATTCGCACCAATGACTGCTTCAACGTTGGGTGGTGTAGCGCTTCCAATATTGTTCAGTATTGAGTCCGGTGTTGGTCAATGTTATACTGATGACGGACCAATATTTGTGTGCTGCCTGGGAGGCCAATAATTGACCTACATTGGGTGAACGGTGGCATACACTGGCTTCAGAGGTTCTTCCAGCGTTGGCGATGGCTGAACAGTGGCACCAATGAGTGCTCCAACGTTAGGTGGGGTAGCGCTTCCAATATTGTTCATTATTGAGGCCGGTGTTTGTCAATGTTAGACTAATGGCGGACCAACATATTTGTGCTGCCTGGGAGGCCAGTAATTGACCTACATTGGGCGAACGGTAGCATTCACTGGCTCCAGAGGTTCGTCCAGCGTTGGCGTTCTCGCCAAGTGCAACTTCTTCCAGTGTTGGCCCAGCCATTGGTGCCAACGTTGGGCCATTGTTGAACCAATGATTCAGCCATCATTGGCACCAACGTTGGGCCATCGTTCACCCAGTGTTTCAGCCATTATTGACAGCATCGTTGGGCCATCGTTCAACTAATGTTCAGCCGTTATTGGCACCAACGTTGGGCCACCGTTCATCCTATGCTCCAGCCATCATTGGCACCAACGTTGGGCCATCGTTCAGCCAATGTTCGAGCCATCAATGGCACCAACGTTGGGCCATCGTTCATCCAATGTCCCAGCCATCATTGGCACCAACGTTCAACCATCGTTCAACCAATGTTCCAGCCATCATTGGCACCAACGTTGGGCCATCGTTCGACCAATGTTCCAGCCATCATAAGCATCCACACTATGTCATTGGCTATGCCAATTTTGGCTTGCATACTAATTCCATGGCTATGCCATCATTGGCATACAGGTTCATTCATTCAATATGCCGTTAGTGGCAGTCAAGCTAATTCATAGGCACGTCCCAATTTTAGTCCCCTATCTTTAATGCTGGCTATGCGATGAAGGCAGTGCGTTTAAATCCTGGTAATTCCAACATTGGGTTTTAAGAGCCCCTGGCCTGTTTTGTATTAGTAGCCCGATGGAAAAAAGCATTCTGGGCACAAATGGCAAGGTCCTCCTATGATTTGTCTATGCACTGTTTTATCTGGCGAGCAAATGACTAATTCAAGATCAATTAATACTTTTTTCGGAACTTTTATTGAAAGGGGCTAGGGAGGAGGCTCAGTGGGGAGCCTATGCTTGGTCCTGGGGAGGGTTCTGGGGCGAGTCCTGGGGCTGGGGAGCCGTTACTTCTTCCAAACGCCTCTTCCTGCCCCCCCCCCCCCCCCCCCCCCTGTCGCAAGACCACAGCAGCCACTTCAGCTCCATTTTTTAAGCGGCCGATTCTTCAATTTTTAGCTACGCACTGATGGCATCTACGAAAAGATCCAAACGTCGAAGATCAGCGCTTTCAAACCAATAGTGGTCTTAGTAAAGCACACTCCCAAGCAGCATGTTGCGAATGGACCAGGGCTCTGCATAAGCTCACTTGTTTCTGTAGCATCGCGATGTTCTGAAGAGTTTGGCTCACAATGGACTAAAAGTTCTTCCCCAACCTCAACCAAGTCGTCGTGAAGTCAAGGACGACTGGCCACCATTAGCTCTTTCTGAACAATGTAACTGAATATATCGTGTACAAGCAAATGAACAGACGCGATCAAGCCACGAAAGGCAGTGCTGGCTCACTTGCTCTAACAGAAGCTTAGCCGCAGCATCTCTCCGCTGACAAATGCTTGCTGAAATTAATCGCTCTCGAGCTAGCATCTGGCACCAATACGAATTGTGCGTTATCACTGAATGGGTATCGTCGGGAAGGTTGGGTGTCTCAAACTTATTTAAAACGTCCCGAACTGAATTAACCTATTTAATACATGAAGAAAACGCGTAAAGGAAAAGTACTCGCACGTGAGTTCGTAAACAGGCATGAAAACAGACCCAAAATATTCTCTTCAAATCTCCTAGAAGTTTATTACACACACAGCATGTTCCGTAGAGAAGTACAAACGTGCAAGCGAACTGCGAAATGTAAAGAGGTACTGCTAAGCTTTTATATAGCTGAAAATATTGCAAAGCAAATAGAACTGGGGTGATTCTAGGCCATATTATCCGTTCTCCCGGCAGATGGAAAAAATATTTTCCCGAAAATTCTCCTGATATACACCCATCATTGGCGGTGGCATAAGTTCATCGAATGACATTTCATGAACAGATCGTTTTATTGACACGCTATTTCAACAGCAGATTGATTTACAAAATAATATTATTATATTTTTTTTCTTTTTTCTGGAAACAAGTTACCCTAAATTGTCGCCGCAAATAGCATGTATTGGGGACGCGTGGTTAATTTTTCTGTAATGAGCCTTCGCAGAACGTCGCCGCAAAGCTGCGTGGACGGGACTGCCCACCGGTGACACACCCGCGAAAAAAGGAAGTGTATATTTTTCCGCCGGCACAATAGCTTGCGGAAACAAGTGCAGGCAGTTGCCCCCTATTAGGTCCCGTACAATACGAATTCTCAAAACAAATATTTGAAGCTGTGGAGTAGCACCCTGGTAAGGTGTCTGTCTGTTATGCGGCAGGACCCTGGTTTAACCGCCAGTGGGCAATTACTTTTTTTAATCTTCTAGACATATGGCGATACCTACGGGATTTCTTTCTTACGATTGACACGGAAAAAAATAATGTTGTCAAAGAAACTTCGCTGAATTAAGCGGTATGAGACTCCCTTTAGGGGGATGAATGGAGGACCGCGAGGCTTTGGCCGCCGGCGGGCCGCTTGGAAGAGGCGTGTACTGGTGGGACAATTGGGTTAATATTTCTTTTTTGAAATGAGCAGCTGCAGACTGCGATACAAGCGCCGTCAGTGTAATACACGCGCCGACCGGAACTGGCGGAGTTTGTTTTCCCCTATGTCCTCCATTCACCCCCGGGAAGGGCGCAGTCCTATATTATTAAATTCAGCGAACTTTCGTCCACAAGATTCGTGTCTTTCAGTGCTAATCATAAAAATAGCTGTTGTAAATATCGTCCAATGCTTAATATTTGTTCGAGAAAAAAACAATAACCCCTACATTGGTGGATTGAATCAGGGTCCCGCTGGGTATGAGACAGACACCTTACCAGTGAGCAACTCTACAGCTTCAAATATCCGTTTTAACGATTCGTTCTATACGAGACCCAATCGGGGACAACTGCCGCCATTCTTCTCCGGGCTGCCGGCAGAATATCCACTTCCGCAAAAACCTTTTCCCCCAGCGTGCGATTCGCGTAGCGAGTGTCGGTGATATGTTAGTGTCGAGGAAACGTGTTCATAAAGCGTGTGTCCTTGAAAAGTTGTCTTTGAAACGTGTTTCCACGAACAGCCAGGAGAACAACAAAGTGGGTAATCTACCGGGAGTTGCATGATTTCAGGGAGCTAATGGAAGGCGACTTTTCGTAGAATTTCGGCAAAATTATTGTCCCGGCTGCCAGGAGAATAAACGCTGCCTAATTCTATAGCTAACCTGGAAGAGTACCCGCAGAAAAACGGCCACTCGTTGCCAACAAGTGGGTTGCCGTGCACTTACCAAAAAAATTAGCGGTCTTGAAAGGTGTATTCCGAGATATTTGTTGATATGGGCACTGGAGAACAACCACGTACACACACAAACGAGATGGTAGGGCTCCGTGAAGATTCAACACGATGCGGTACAAGCTGTCATTTGCCGAAGCACACCTTATCACGAAAATTTCTGTGACTTCTTCGAAGAAATCGCTTGTTGCCGATATACGCCTAGGACATTTCAAACACTGAGCCACACATTCCGCAGCTAAGGGTTAAGTCAGGGCTAGGGAAAGGAATTCTGGTAGGGGGAAGCAGATGGGTTGCTGGAGACGTGAGGAGGAAACATTCCCCTCCCTCCAGCATTTCGCCTGCATCCTGCTTTTTCAAGGTCCCCAGCCGGATGCGCCCAGAAAACGCTTCGCAAAGTTGATAGTGCAGTGGGTGCTATGTGAGTAGTCAAGCACACGGTGTAAGAAAGGTCAGGTGGCGTAACGCCACCTTCGGAGGCGTCGAACTTTCGTCCCTGGTTCTCATACGCGCAACCAGATGGCGCCACATACATCAAGGTCTACGCGAGGCGGCGAGGCCGTCTGCTACGCGCGGAGTGAAGCCTGCAGCAACTGCAGCGAAGATTTACAAGACTTAAATCTGTAGGAAAAAGTTGACCATGGTACTTTTAAGCAGCGGTGGATATTTCTGATATTATATAAGGCTATGAACCATTCCAAAAATGGGTTTTTGATGGCGTCACTTCCAGCGTTTGTGCGTATGGCGCGTGCTTCCTTCCTTTCTGAAGCGAAGAACGCGGACCCAAGCGCCCTGTCGGCATGCAAGCGCCTCACAGTCGATTGTGAAAAAAACGGGACGCTGAAGTGATGTCGTGGCGCCGGCAAAACGGTTCTCTCGTTTGCACAAACACGTCTACTTTAAAATCAGAACGGCACGTTTTAAAAGATGTCTATGTTCATGAGCCTCACTTACAACTAATACATAAAAAGTGCCTTTCGGCAGGATGCAACTTTTTTTTTTATTGCAACAGTACGCTAAAACGATCAACTAAAATTCTTTGATGCAGCTGGCCTACTGGCAGTGAGGACTCATTGAACTTTAGTTCTGGCACAGAAACGAAACGAGGCGGAGATATGCTATGATTTATAAATTTTGTTTATTAGAGAAGTTACACTGCCTCTCGTTTTAGGAACAAGCAGCATTTGACAAACAAAAGGCAACACTGCACACCTCGTGCAGTTTCAGGTAAAGTAACAAGATTCTAATAAAAAAAAATATTCATGAAGTAAATATACATAATGATAAAAGAAGTTTGAAGAGCTGAAGAGCTGAAGAGATCTAATAAGGCAGTCGTTTCGTAAGCTTTTGTTCCCTTTTCATCTGAAATATCTGCCATATTAAACCTTTCCTGCTCTTCCAACTTTATGGATCGTTCGAGGAGGAGCGGTCTACTGAACTACTTTTGAGAGCTTGCGCAAATTTTGAGTTTTGTTTGCCTGGTTAATTTTGAGCTGCTTGCAGTACTGACGCATTCTCATCCCAACATAATAGTGCAAAACGTGCGCCATGACCTCCACTTTCTGTTTATGGCAAGGAAATGACAAGTGGAAATTGTCCAGGACATGCTCAATGATTATGTCGTACACGTGTTTGTCAGTTCCATGCTTCTGAAATATTTTCTCTGTTTCATTAAAAGTCCAAACAAAGCAGCATTGCGATGCAGCAGTCCCCCTCGCGTCTTGCAAACTACTAGAGCTGCTTCGGGTCTTGTACATGATGCAGCCCTAGTTGTGGCCGTTAGTCCAGTCTTGCACACTGAGAAGCTTGTGTTTTTTAGCAGTTTCTTGCACAGAAACCCTGCTACATAATAAATTAGGCATTCGGTGACAATGGCTGATGCAGGGGCGCCATTAAATACATCCTCACATTCAACCTCATCATGAACAGAATCGTCAAGTTTCCTCTTGAGCTCTTCTAGTCGTGACTCGCACGGAACATCTTCCTTAAATGTTGTGGTTAGATCAGACAAGCTTAGGAGACGCAGCTCTTCATCGGCATGAACTTGACAGTTTCCGTACTTAGCCGGCTTCACAAGATTGCAGATACAAAGCATGTTATACAGTTGCAAAAACGTAGGCATGCAGGGATGTTCGTTCTGTCCACTTGCTTGACGTATCACTCCGAAAAGATTTTCGAGAACATCCTGATTGAACTTTGCAGTTAACACAAACTTGAAATTGCATTTCGTCAACAGATACTCCGAAAGGTGAATCGTTGAGAGAATGGTCACTCGTAGCCCCTCAGCAGTCAATTGTGATACAAAGTTTTAAGAACTAATTTTTCTTGCCTTCAGTTCTTTCTCCCAGTCATTGAGCCATTTCAAAGAGAATTCGAGTACTTAATAATCTTTTCCCCCTAGCTTTAGACTTTCCTTTGGGTGCCTACGATATAGCGCATCAAAAAGGTTATTCATCCGCACTGTAAACTCAATTGTACCTTGGACATTTCCAGGTCCAGCGGTTCCTCTGTTAGAGCAAAACTCCAGACCTTTTGCAACACTGAGGCTAAACACCTGAGTTGCAAGCTTGACGCGCATTTTTTCAGTGTTCGAAGGGTATAATTGAGAAAACGTCAGCTTCGGACAAGCCCTAGCCTTGCCTTCAGCCTTCGTATCTTCTACATAAAATTTGTCAGAGTGCGATCAAAAGACACAGGCACCATTAACAGAACGCCCTTTCCGCTTCACAAGGCGATTCCGTACACACTTGATAAGGTGCGGTGCAACCGAGAAAACAAAAACCTTTCGGTCTTCACATGCAGGATTGACAAAGCTGTTCTTTGCGCCCTCTAACGCTCCTCTCACACCAAACTGTTTCCACATGGACCGGTTTGTCGCAGCACCGTCACAAACAATTGCATCCACAAATGCACCGGCATCCCCGAGTAGAACAGCCTTCAGGATGAGCTGTGCCAACACAGTCCCTTTGGTAGGGCCACAGCTGGCAAAAACCGCAACAGGCTGCGAGTAACTCTCGCCAAAAGAGCGAAATGTAAACAATAGTCCATGGTTTGCTAGTTGGTTCGGTGCTTCCACTTCCTTTTCATGTCTGCATGGCCTGTATAGGTCATAGTTTTTGCATTCACTCTCATCTCCTTTCGGACGTGGATCTCATCGAACGTAAGAATACCACGCCTCTTAAAAGTATCTTTCGCGGCTAGCTTTTTTCTTGAAAGCAGAGAAAAAGCGAGTGTCAAATCCACACTTGACACGAACCATAGATAAGTACTTCCTAACAGTTGATACACAAGGAAGCGGCAGGATGTTATTGTCTCTTAAGAAGGAATATGCCGACGGGCTGCGGATGTGCAAGAGCAGACAGAGCAGGAGCCAATGCTCAGTGTAACGTCTGTTTTTCTTGTTTGTGCATTTGGCAGCTGCAATGCACTCTTTTATCGCCGTTGCTTTTGCTTCGGGATTATGCAAACCACTCAGTTTTTCCTCCAGAGCTTCATCAGAAATTCTGGACCACTTTGCTTGAGTGTCCCTCAGCTGGCAGTTAATTGACTGCACTCTCTTTGCTAGACGATCAACCGATTTCTTCTATGCATACTGGTCTGTTCTGAAAGCAAGCACGTTGCTGTTCCGGGCAGTGGTCAGGCGGATATATCGAGGACGCCTCTTATCCCTGGTCTTGTCCAGCATGCGTTTTTCGTAAATCCGAAGTGTAGTCACAAGGCACTGGCAGTGTGAGCATGCACTTTCACCGTCTTTGAACAATCCGCAACCAACTTTTCAACATCTTCGACACAGCTGACATCACCAGAAAGATTTACGAATTCCAGTGTTACTCGCTTACCCAACAGAGCCACATTGACACCTAACTCTTCGTCAATGCTGATCACTTTCCTTGCAACCATGTCAGTTGGTGGGGCAGAGAAGTAGTTGTGGGCACCATCATTTTCCACAGCACTTCTTTTTGTTGTCGCTGCTGTAGTCGAATGAAACTCTGAGAACACAATAGTTTGGAAGCCGTCAACATCAACCTTATGACACGCCCAGGCACGGTTGGGAGGGGTATACTGTCTGCCTTTTCGAAGATGTTCTCGAACGGTTTCGTGACTGGCATGGTGGTAGTCGATTCGGCAACTTCGGCACAACTTGCAGATGCACTTTCACTGACCATGGTGCACTCTTGCAAGGCTTCAGGTGATGAATCGTCTTTGTGGGAAGCATGCGAGCTCTCTGAGCACTCCTCTGTGACACGGTGCCGCTTGGTGGCCGGTGGGCACTGACGGTTTGCGGGTCCTTTTCTTTTTCTCTCGTTCTTTTTCATGTAGGTGGGGCACTCCGAGAAGTCGGTTGGCACTGCATCTTTTGCCAGAGGAGCTTTCCGTGGCGCACTTGCGAGAACATGGCCATTGTAGATGGCTTCCCATGACTTGCTCACAAATTTTGTTTAAAAATGTCTCTGCAGTCTGTCGGCTGCAGCAGGCGGTCTTTTCGTGGGATCGCGTGACGCCCTACCTTCAGGCGGTCGTCCTCTTTTGGAGCAGCAAAAAGGGACAGCTTTTCCGTGCATGTTTTATATCACGCGTTGCACCATGGCACGAAACCCGTTTTTTTCCATTGCCGTCAACTTTCGGCAGCCGCGGGACCGTCCGGAAACAAAGCGGTAAACTGCGCAACGGTGCAGCCCGGCGACCCGGCGCACGCTATTGCTCACCAAGGACGGCGACAACCGACCTCCATGTCAAGCCCTTCATGTCGGTGGCGCGCCCTGGCGGAGAGGGAGAGAATCGCGTGCCGATCTTGGACGCGACGGCTCTTCGGCGGAGGCGCACCGCTACGCCACCTGAAGTATTTCTATCACCGTGGTTAAGCAAGCATTGTCCTTCGGGGAGGTGCCGTGCTCTGCCTTGTGACCCGCTTGGGGACTATAGTCACGTGACCGTAACCGGAGACACGCTTGGCCTAAAATACGCCTAGCGTCTACTCTGTTGTCAATACCGAGAAAACAGGACAGCAGCACGAAAGCTACTCGGCGACAACGATTCTTGGCAATACAGTGGAAGGTACAGGCCCGCGCTCCCTCTCGCATTTCGAGCTCTGAATAAAGCTGTGCGCGGGCTCTCCTCCTTTCCACTGCATTGCCAAGAAAAGTTCTCGCTGAGATAGTTTTTGGAGTCCCAAAGGAACTGCTCTTCCCAAATGATAACCAAAAACGGGAGGTAAGAAAATGCTATGTTTTAATCCGTAAAACCCACACTCCAAACAAAAATGCAAAAATAACCGCATCTTCGTTCTGTTCCCGGTGTCCCCAAATAAGCTGATATTACAATGAATAAAATATTACTCACAAATAAGCTGTTCCGTATATTTCGCAGCACGCTAATAACAGATTTTTTTTTGTTTCCCGAGGGTTCTGTACATGTCCCAAAGACTTACCCTTTCTTAAACCCTGTAATCATAAATGTAACACAGAGGCAAAGATCCCAAAAGGTAAAGTTAAAAAAAAAAGCTTATCGAACAAAACGATGACAACACATGGAGGGGTTCTGGGCTCGAAAGTGCTAACGACTTATCATTACGCAGAATACTAAAAAAGAAATACATCAGCAATAGCGTCTGTATATTTGAGGAATTTGCTAACAGTGAGGTACTAGGACGTCCCTAAGGTGGCGCAGAATTCACGATTAAGTAATTAAACATTTGTTTCGGGTGTTAAAAAAAGGTTTTAACGAATCTTTCGTCGTTCTCGACGTGGGCGTCGACGCACTTAGAGACGCTCCTTGCGCCCCTGTCGAGGTGAGGACTACCTTTTACACGCTGTAACAACACTATATCGCTCTATAGACTCGTATATTTGTCCTGCATGCAGGCTCAAGCGAGTTGTTTTGAATGTCGGTACGAGACAGAGCAACGGGGTACACTCTTAAAAAAAAAGAGTCGCTATGACTCTCTTTGGGGGGTATTGGCGCGCCGCAGAATCGACTCCAGTTTGTAGAGTCCCTTGACTCTTTTTTTAAAAAGGGTCGCCACGACTCCCCGTGGGGGGTCTCTGCGCGCTACAGATTTGACTCCTCCACGACTCGTTTGTAGAGTCACTTGACTCTTATTTAAAAAAGAGTCCCGCGACTCTCATCACACTGGAGTCATGGTAGTGTATGGGCGACTCCAGGTGACGTAGTCAACTGCGACTCTTTAACGACTCTTATCCAACGAAGAAAAAGAGTCACACGACTACATCCTGGTAATCCCCGTGACTCTCTAACAAGAGTTGTGAGGACCCTCCTTTTATGAAGAGTCCCCCGACTCCTATCGCAAAAGAGTCATGGGAGTGTATGAGCGACTCTCCGAAAGATAGTCAGTGCTGGCTCTCACTTTGTCTGGAGTATAGCAGCCCTAGTCAAGTATCAGTTTGTTGAACAAAGGGAGGCGTTGTGATCGCTAGGAGACTTCTTGTCGCCTGCGAGGTTCAACTTGAATTACTCTAAAACAAGGGTAGTAACATCAACTGTGTGAAAATATAAAAGTTGAAATGGGAATTTCGATTCCACCTAAAAGAAGCGGTAACATCAATTGCCTGCAAGTGTAAACGTCGAAATGCAGAACTGATATCTTACAATTTCCTGTAATGAAATATGGAAAAATGAACGATGGTGGCCTTAACGATGCTGAACTGAATGCTGCTCTAAAATTTATCATGAAACACAACAGAAGCTTTCAGGACAGCATTGTTTTGTTACATTGGAATTTGCACACAACAAAAAAAAAGTAAAAGTTTTTTTTTAATCGGCAGCTTAACTTTCTATTAGTTTGGTTATACTTATCATTTACAATAGGTTGTATATCTTTTTTGTCACATGTCTATACTATTGGCAAGAGCTGGTGTGAACGAGCATGTTCTGTTGCTTTATGCCTGCTTTGAGTGGGCAGGTGGGTGGCAATAAATTGCAGGAATCTTCAAATTTAACAATAAAGATAGCTGTTTTCTCTCAGCTCATATCACTGCCATTTGTGGAAATGAAACTTCATGAGTCCTACCATGCAGGCACTGCAAAACAAGCCACAAGTATTTAAAACAATTACTTTATTAGAAATTAATGTGATACATATTGGCTCAAAAGCCTGCTTCGGCTTATCACAGGGGTTTTATCACAAACACTAAACAAATAACATCATAAGAAATAATACTAATACACAAAACTGGTATAACTATTAGACAAGAACGAAAATAAATTACAATGACAAGTTTTGTGAAGGCCTGCTTTGCCTGCTTGATGTTGAGGATTAAATTAGAATTAAAAAAAATTACAACAAGTTTCCTAAAAGCTTTGTTTGCCTACTTGCTGTTTTTTCAAAGCTTTGTTTTTCTTTTTGCAGTTTCTTCTTCTATGGTTTGAATCCTCATATCAACAGATGCACAAAAAAAAAATCTAACAGAAGTTTAGATACACAATGGAACACACAAACCTTTGTATTATAGCTGGAATATTCGCCAAATACATATGGAAAACATTAAAAGAGTAACCAATATTGGTAATTCTTTTTCCCTGTTCTAGGAATGTGCTTTAAGTGCTGTCACAACTTTCACAGCTCTTACCGAAATCTTTGTATTTTTTTTACCCATGAGGGTGCTCAAACACAAAAAGTGTGCTTCGTCGATTCCCCCCCCATACTGACCTTTCTATGCTCAGTACATGGCTAATACCCGAGAGATTCCTGCTGAAAAGTCCAGGATGTCGATTGATAGGGCCTCGCAGACAACGCACATGCTGCCAGATGTCCATGGGTGGTTTCCAGTGAAAAGTAACGCCGGGTTCCCGAAAGTCTTTACCGGGTGGGTCCTGGGAAAAAAAAAGCCAATGATAAGAAATAAGTTCTGGAAGTCGGACGAAGTTGTAGGTGAGCAAAGTAAAATTGTCGAGGCCATGTTAAGTGCCCGCAGTGTCATAGATGGAAAGTCCATGCAACAGGGCAGACGCCCATTGCTGCCTTTCTATATTTTGCTTTCCCCAATTCTCACTTGATTGTGAAGCATTTTGTACGGTGGAACTAGTGCATCAGGGTGTCTACCAAATTTCTGATTTCAAATTCCTCGAATTTTCTAAAATTTCCCTTGACTATTTTGATAAAAACTTCCTGACCACTCCTGGGTCAAAGGATCATAATTCTGAAACATTATTCAGCATAGTCGTGCCCATGTGCAACCATCAAGCTTTGTTTCGTATCGCCGTTCCACTCTCAGTGGTCATTTTCCCTGATGAAGCCAACTTTTTGACGATTTCCCTGAGAATTTCAGGTTGGTAGACACCCTGATGATGTATCAGGTTACAGATGGACACCATAAAAATGCAGACTATTGCATTCAAAATTATTTTAGCCATCAGGAGGAACTTAAAATATTCCCATGGAGAGAGATAGAGAGTGGAGGGGCGGGGGAGGCTGCTGCTGCTATTGTCTGCTTTTTCTTTTAAAAGAATATCAATTTAAGGCTCAAAGGGAACGTAAATAATAAATCAGTAAGTGCACTGAGAGCACTTGAAGCACAAGGGGCACGGTCCGTACTGAGGAAAGAGGGGAGGATACCAAGTCTAGCTGAACCTGTTCTGCAGCACCCTGCATAATCTAGTTGCTAGGCAAGACTGGGGCTTATCTACTGAGAGTGTCTAGTACAGTCAAAGGAAGCATTATAAAATTCTTTGCTGGGCAAGGTGCTTCGCGGCTGCAATGAAAGAAAAGAGTACATTAAGACAAGAAAGGAAGGGAAGACTTTTTTTCTGAATAAACTAGTTGGTAGTGAGCGCTTGTTTCTTCCTCTCTCGTCCCCGTCTTATTGTGCTCCCTTTTGAGTTGTAACGAAAGCAAGCCACGATGGAATTTAGAGAGGGCTTAAAGCTTGCTTTAACATCTGTGTGCATGTGAGGGAATGCTTCATGTACAAGGCCTACTACAAGGTAGTAATCATTACAATTTCCATCATCACTCATCAACAATAAAAAAAAGAGTACATAATGCATCTCTGCACTACAAAGTCTCTTATAAATTTTCATGTGCTGTACCTATATAGGCATCTTTTGCATGCAGAAAGGGCGGGACACTAAAACTAATAGTAATTTGTTTATCATCTTTGCTTAGATAAATGTTTCTGAAGTTTGGCAGGAAAGACCCGCCTTCCAACATGAGCCCGAATCTGGTCTTTGGTTTGTTTTGAAGTCATGGCCAAGTACTCCTAATAAAATATTGAAATAACCAGTTGAGAAGACAGCAGATGATACTTATCTCACTTGGTCTCCAGCTTTAAAAAAAATATGTTTATAGATTGGCATAGCGAAGACACCCTTTCAAACACATTTATCTTAAACAACCATAGTTACATGTGATTTATCTTCAGCATGAGTAGTTACATCTACCACGCAAACGGCACGGCTTTCCTCTGCTCTTGTCCCTTCCCCCATTTTGTTTTCTTTTGCGAAGATCGGCATTGATAAGAATAGCGTAGGCCCTGCCGACAGCAAACTGAGCTTGTTAGTGGTTGTCCGCACCAATTTAATCATAACAGTCTAACCCTCTTTTTTAAGAATGCAAACAAACAAATGCTCTCCCACTAAAAAAAAAAAGGAGTGAAGTGGATTAGAGTATGACCATAGCACCTCTATACTCATAAAGCCTGCCAGTTCGACGACGGAGTCATAGAGTGCCTGGTCACAGATTTGGAACGTGAGGATTTGGTAGCACAGAGCATTAAAGAGCCATTCCTCGGGGAACCTGGACGTCAGCAGACAGCTTTTGCAGTGGCGAGGTCCCAAAACATACTTTTTTCGTGTTTCGCGTCCGCTGCAGCGAGACTCTTCTCCGTTGTATGCCACCCCACATTTTTCCATTTCGGCGACCGCTCCTCGGGGCAATCTGCCAGGTTTCGTCAGTATAAAGGAGGCTATGATACGACATAAACTGGTGCTCTGTAGCGGGGCGTCATCCTGCTGTGTAATCTTTGGGCAGCCCCTTTGTCCACAGAACTCTGAGAATGTAGAGATTATCTATCCTACCTGTGACATTATCTGCAACTCACAAATTTCAGTGCTGCATTGGATTGTTTTCAGCAAGGCATGCAAGTGAGTCATGTTTTTTTTTATCCGCAAAACTTTCAAAAGGCCGAATTGTTTACCTCGGCAAAAACTGCACGGTTCGGGGCACACCCACGCAGGCGGCAAGGCGTTGACACCAAGAGGTCCCGTTCTCTTTCCCTCGCTGGCTCTTGTAGTACCCTTGTCTCCGTCGACTGAAAGGAAAGTTCCTTCAGTGTCGTGCATACTTGAGCCTCCACTGAAGCAAAAATGATTCCATATGAACCTACTTGTTGTTAAAGACCAAAGTTCACTTCTTCACTCTTATTTTCTACCAACCTAATACAATGGTTTGTTAACAGGAACACCGCCATTAACTAGAACACTCATTCAAAATGCAAGTCCTACGTAGTAAGGAATCATGTTCAAGGTCTAATTAAACAACAGGCATGGGCACTAAAGACACCCTCTTACATGGGTGGGCATTAGTGGACCCGATTTGGCTAACATTTGCGAGGCCTACCTTGACAACATAATAAATGACATTGTTTCTGGTCACATTATTTTTTTTAGATGCCTTGGCATTAGTTCTGACCTTGGACTGGTTTTGAGTGCACCAATATCATGTTTGCAACTTTGCCATGGGAACCACAAAGTTCTTTCAAAACTAACCCAGACAGCACACGACGTCGGGCCAACATTGGCATTCAATTGGCAAACAATGGTCCAATATTGGGCCAATGTGGCCATCGTAGAACCAATATTGGTGGTACAGTGTAATATACTGGCCAACGTTGGCCTGACTTGACCAACGGCTCACCAACGTTGGTAATCGATTGGCTAAGGCCGGCCAACATTGGCCTACCTCAGCCAATGGCTTACCAACGTTGGCAATCGATTGGTTTAGGTTGGCCAACATTGGCCTGTCTTAGCCAATTGGTTACGAACATTGGTAATCGATTGGCTTAGGCTGGCCAACATTGGTCTATTTTAGCCAATGAGTTGCCATCATTGGTAATCGATTGGCTAAGACAGGCCAATGTTGGCCAGCTTAAGCCAATCAATTACCGACATTGGTAATCGATTGACTTAGGCTGGGCAACATTGGCCTGTCTTAGCCAGTGGCTTACCAATGTTATATATAATTGGCTTAGTTCTTTTAATGTGCTGATCGCGCACGCTGAGAACAATCTCTAGCTATGCCTCCGGGGGGAACGATTCTTCTGTTCTCACACGCAGAGCAAGTTAGCAACTGAATTAGAACGCTGTATGCATTGCGAGCTGTAGCAAGTTTGAACGTCCACGCAGAAAAAAAACCGTGTTCGGTGACAGGTTAAAAATAAACGATTGGTTTAAGCTAGCCACCAATTGCCTGTCTTAGCCAGTGGCCTACCAACGTTGGTAATTAGCGGCGAGATGTATTGGTGGCGCCCTCATATGGTTCCCCCTTGTCACGTCATTACCTTGCGAACAACAAGTTCGATGGTGTTTGTAAATAGCATGGTGGAAGCCTGAAATCATTGCGTTCTCAAAGGAACACTGCCAACACCGTCGAAATTAAAGTGGCTTCATTCTTCTTATTTCCGTGGATGGTATACCCTTTCCGACGTCATAGTCAGCTTTTGGGCCAATCGTGAAAGGCCGACCACAGCGACGCTTTCGGTCGCGCACGTCGCCAATTGATTGGCTTAAGGCCGGTTCAGACACTTGCGTTTGAGTGCGTTTGACTGAGTTACGTCGAGTACCGAAAGCGAGTCACCGGCACATCTGTGCTTCGTATGAAGCGTGGAATCCAATTCAAGGAATCATCTTGGCACGCGATGTAAGCAGCAGGGATGTCCTGGTTTCTCGCTGCCGCAACGCAGTAAAACGCAGTCAAACGCAACTGTCTGAACCAGGCTTTAGTCTGGTGTGATGAGCGATCCCGCGACCAGCCGAAGAGGACGAGAAAGAAGAAGACGAGGTGGGGACATGCGAGGAGCGCGAGAGGGGATTCGGGCGGTTGACAAAGGACGGTGCAGACGCGACCAGGCCGGACCTCCGTCGGCGTGACCAGACGTCAAGAGGCCCGACCCACAACCCACTTTTCACGCAGTCCGGGCGCCAACCTTCCGGAGGTAGACAAGACTGCATGCGTGGCGCAGTTGAACTCCCGCTGCCACTCCATGCCACAGACGTTCTGAGCCTGACTCAAGCCTTCGGCCAACGCCCAACTGCCTCGTCGCTACGTCCTTCGGCCCAGACCTTGGCGGACACCTGGTCATAGGCTGCCACCGGCGTACGGGGCCTGATTCAAGCCTTCGGCCATCGGTCAACTGCCTCGTCACTACGTCCGGACCTCGGCCCTGACATCGTAGACCCCTGATCATCGGCTACCACGGGTGCTACGCCGCAAGGACTGAAAAGTCGTGAGCGAGGGACTTTTTAGGGGACACTCAAACCTTAACATTTGTTGAAGTGCTGCTTGGGAGTGTGCTTTACTAAGACCAATGTGGGTTTGAAAGCGTTGATCTTTGACCTTTGGATCTTTTCGTAGATGCCATCAGTGCGAAGCTAACAATTGAAGAATCGTCAGCTTGAAAATGGTGCTGAAGTGGTTGCCAGGGTCTTGCGACAGGGGAGGCTGCAGGAAGAGGCGTTCGGAAGCCGTAATGGCTCCCCAGCCCCAGGACTCGCCCCAGGACCTTCCCCAGGACCAGGCATAGGCTCCCCGCTGAGCTTCCTCCCTAGCCCATTTCAATAAAAGTTCCGAAAAAAGTATTAATTGACCTTGAAATAGTCATTTGCTCGCCAGATAAAATAGTGCACAGACAAAGCATAGGATGACCTTGCCATTTGTGCCCAGAATGTTTTTCTTGCAGTGGGCTGCTAATAAGAAACAGGCCAGGGGTTCTTAAAACCCAATGTTGGAATAACCAGGATTTAAACACATTGCCATCATTGCATGGCCAGCATTAAAGATATGGCATTAACACTGGGACATGCCATTGAATTAGTGTGAAAGCCAAAATTGGCATAGCCAATGATCATTGGCTATGCCAATTTTGGCTTTCACACTAATTCAATGGCTATGCCATCATTGGTATACAAGTTCAATCATTGAATAGGCCGTTATCTGCAGTCAAGCTGATTCATTGGCATGTCCCAGTGTTAATGCCATATCTTTAATGCTGGCCATGCAATGATGGCAATGTGTTTAAATCCTGGTTATTCCAACATTGAGTTTTAAGAACCCCTGGCCTGTTTCTTATCCATCATTAGCCATCATTGGCACCTTTTTTAGGCCATCGTTAAACCAATATTTCAGCCATCGTTGGCATCCACACTATGTCGACATAGTGTGGATGCCAACGATGGCTGAAATATTGGTTTAACGATGGCCTAAAAAAGGTGCCAATGATGGCTGGATCATTGGTTGAACGATGGCCCAACGTTGGCGCCAATGACGGCTGGAAGGTTGGTTGAACGATGGCCCAACGTTGGTGCCAATGATGGCTGGAACATTGGTTGAACGATGGCCCAACGTTGGTGCCAATGACTGGGCCAACATTGGAAGAAGTTGCGCTCGGCCAGAATACCAATGTTGGACCAACCTCCGGAGCCAGCGTTTGCCATTGTTGGCCCAATGTAGGTCCAACATTGGTGTGCTGCCTGGGAAATAGCAAGCTTTAAAATAAAATAACAAAAAAAGTTGTACAGATGCACGAATATAATTACCATTGTCTATGCCCTACCTGCTGGCACCTGTTTCCAGAAAAATCAACAAATACCAAAGTAATGCACATAATATACATCGTGAAGAGGCCTGCCGAGAACCTGATGAAATGCCAAGAACGCATGAACTGTTAAGTTTTCCGTTCACTGCATGGTTCTCTAAAGGCCCGTTCACACTCTTGCGACCTCTTAAAACTGGGTTAGTTAAAACCTCTTACAACGGATGGATAGATGGATGAATCCGGCTGAGCCCTTTGGATCGGACGGTAGCTTATGCCACCTAGCCATTTTGTTTCACCATTTAAGCTTAGAATATTTATGTGTGAAATCTATATTCACTCCGCACCGCAAAGAAAGTGGGGCTATGAAACCCCTTGCCATCAGTTAATAAGAAAATACCTAGTTTTCTCTCGCTTTCTGCCACCATTCACTTAATCTTGGCTTGGTAATCTCTACAGTCTTGAAATCCACTTTCCCTTCGCTGTCTCTAAAACCCAATGACTTTATTAAATTCATGTTGTCTTCAGTAGGCATAGGGTGAAGCCCTTTACAGTATATTATCAAGTGCTCAGCCGTCTCGTCCTCCTCTCCACAAGCAGTGCACACTGTATCCATTTCCTGGTACCTCGCTCTGTATGTTCTGGTTCGCAGAACACCCGTCCTCGCCTCAAACAACGAGCTTCCCGTAGAGTCGTCATAAATGCTTTCTTTGGCAATAACTGTTTTGTTTAATCTATAGCTTTCCAGAGCCGTCTTTGTCTGCATTCCGTCTAGCCACCGATCTCTTTCTGTGGCCTTAACTTTCTTCTTAACTGAGACCTGCTCTTCCGTATCTCCACTATAGCCTAAAAACTTTCCTCTTAATTTCCTAGTGCGCTGTCTCCACCTTGTGTCTATACTACTCATGCATAAATAGCTGAAAACCTTTCGTGCCCATTGGTCCCTATCCATTTGCCTCGACCGATCCTCAAATCCTATCTTGCTCACCACTTCCCTGCTCTCCAATGATGCCCATCCCATGTCTCCTTGTACTCCCTGGTTTGGCGTTTTGTAATGTGCCCCCAAAGCCAGTCTACCTACTCCGCGCTGTTTTATTTCTAGTCTTGCATCCACTTCGGATTTCATGCATAGCACTGCGTTTCCAAAAGTCAAGCCAGGCACCATGACCCCTTTTCCAGATCTCTCTCACCACCTCATACCTGTTGTAATTCCAAAGTTCTCTATTTGTCATTACAGCTGCATTTCTGTTGCCCTTACCTATTATATACTTTTCATGCTCACTGAGATATTCTGCACCATCACATGTCCATACTCCTAGATACTTGTATTTACTAGCTCTCTTAACTGTAATATTCTGTATTTTCAGCCTCTCAACTTCATCACAGTTAAAAATCATGACTGCTGATTTTTCACTACTGAATTCTAAACCTAATTCCTCTTCTTCCTTACCACAGATGCTCATTAATTCCTGCAACTCTGTCCTGTTGTTAGCCATTAGTACAACATCATCCGCATACATCAATCCCGGTAAGGATTGCTAAATTTTTTGGCCTAGTTTACTGTACAAAAGGTTGAATCCAAGCCCACTCTTCTCTAGTCTATCCTCCAATCCTCTCGGATACAACGCAAACAGCAAAGGCAATAATGGGCACCCCTGCCTAAGGCCTCGTCTTACCTCTATTTCCCCCGTCTCCTTTCCTTCCCATGTTATAATCACCTTATTATCTTTGTAAATGTTCCTTAATAGGGCTGTTAGTCCTTAATCTAGGTTTAAGCTCTCCTGTATGTCCCACAGGTTCCTTTGGTTCACATTGTCATAGGCACCCTTGATATCCAGAAATGCCAGCCAGAGCTGTCTGTTTTGTTTTTGAACTATTTCTATACACTGTGTTAGAGAAAATATATTGTCCTCCAACCTTCTTTGTTTCCGAAACCCGTTCTGTAACTCGACCAGTATGCCCTCGCAATCTACCCATTCCTCCAGTCTGTGCTTTATAATCTGCATTACCAACCTGTAAATAACTGGTGTCACGGTTACGGGGCGATAATTCCTAATATCAGAAATATCTCCCTTTCCCTTATATATCATACTCATCCTACTAAACCTCCATTCATCTGGAATATTTCCTTCTGTTATCATAGCGCTCACTACATCCATTAGTTTTGCCTTAGATTTAGGACCCAAATTCTTCACCAGCTTGATTGGGATCCCATCTGTGCCTGTCGACGTGCCACTAGGGACTCTTCGTTCTGCCTTTTCCCATTCTGTTTGTCCAAAATCCGCGATATCACAAGCTGGACTGCTACTTCCTTCAGTTCTCCTATCTTCCACAAGTACCCGTTCCCGATATTTCTCCTCTATCACTGCTCCTATATATCGTAATGCATCATCTCCCTCTAATTGATCTCCCTGACGCGAGAGTATGAACCTCTGTCTAGCTTGCGTCGTTTCACCGAGTGAGTTCAAGTGCTCCCAAAACTTCTCAGCTGCGTTTCTATCTTTCTTGCTTACATTACTCATCCATTCCTCACCCTTTCTCTGAATTTTCGCATTGATCAAACTGGACGCCTCTCGGCGACAAGTTATAAAAGTGTCCCATTTTCACTTTACTTCCGTTTCTGAATCCCCACTGCGCTTAGAATACCTGTGTTCTCTATAGGCTTCTTGACGTTTTTGTATCGCTTGCTTCACTTCTTTGTCCCACCAGCTTTTTGGTCTATGTCCTTGCTTCCCCTTTCGTTTACTCTGAACTTTGTCTAGTTCCAGAGCAAAAAGCCTGGTTAGGCTCTCGTAGGTCCAATCTGTATACCGTTGCCCCGAAACTGCTTCCCCTATTCTTTCAGTAACTATTTCCAACTCTTTGTCGCTGCAGAAAGTTTGCTTTGAATTATGTTGTCTAGTTTCAGCATTTATTTCTCTGGCAAAATTCAGCTTAAGGCCAACATGAGCCCGAATCTGGTCTTTGGTTTGTTTTAAGTCATGGCCAAGTACTCCTAATAAAATATTGAAATAACCAGTTGAGAAGACAGCGATGATACTTGTGTCACTTGGTCTCCAGCTTTAAAGAAAAATATGTTTACAGATTGGCATAGCGAAGACACCCTTTCAAACAGATTTATCTCAAACAACCATAGTTACATGTGATTTATCTTTAGCATGAGTAGTTACATCGACCACGTAAACGGCGCAACTTTCCTCCGGTTTTGTCCCTTCCCCTATCTTTTCTTTTGCGAAGATTGGAATTGATAAGAATAGCGTAGGCCCTGACGACAGCAAACAGAGCTTGTTAGTGGTTGTCCACACCAATTTAATCACAACAGTCTAACCCTCTTTTTTAAGAATGCAAACAAAAAGATGCCCTCCCCCTGAAAAAAAAAAAGGAGTAAAGTGGATTAGAGTATGATTATAGCACCTCTAAACTCACAAAGCCTGCCAGTTCGACGACGGAGTCATAGAGTGCCTGGTCAGATTTTGGAGCGTGAGGATTTGGTAGCACAGAGCATTAAAGAGCCATTCCTCGCGGAACCTGGACGTCAGCACACAGCTTTTGCAGTGGCGAGGACCCAAAACATACTTTTTTCGTGTTTCGCGTCCGCTACGGCGAGACTCTTCTCCGTTGTATGCCACTTCACCTTTTCCATTTCGGCGACCGCTTCTCGTGACAATCTGCCAGGTTTTGTCAGTATAAAGGAGGCTATGGTACGACATATACTGGTGCTCTGTAGCGGGGCACCATCCTGCTGTGTGATCTTTGGGCAGCCCCTTTGCCTACAGAACTCCGAGAATGTAGAGGTTATCTATCCTACCTGTGACATTATCTGCAACTCAAGAATTTCAGTGCTGCAATGGATTGTTTACAGCAAGGCATGCAAGTGAGTCATGTTTTTTTTATCCGCAAAAACGCAAAACTTTCAAATGGCCCAATTGTTTACCTCGGCAAAAACTGCATGGTTCGGGGCACAGCCACGCAGGCGGCAAGGCGTTGACACCAAGAGGTCCCGTTCTCTTTCCCTCGCTGGCTCTTGTGGTACCCTTGTCTCCGTTGACTGAAAGGAAAGTCCCTTCAGTGTCGTGCATACTTGAGCCTCCACTGAAGCAAACATGATTCCATATGAACCTACTTGCCATTAAAGAGTAAAGTTCACTTCACTCTTATTTTCTACTTACCTAATACAATGGTTTGTTAACAGGAACACCACCGTTAACTAGAAAACTCATTCGTAATGCAAGTCCTACATAGTAAGGAACCATGTTCAAGGTCTAATTAAACAACAAGCATGGGCACTAAAGACACCCTCCTACATGGGTGGGTACTAGTAGACCTGATTTGGCTAATATTTGCGAGGCCTAGCTTGACAACATAATAAGTGACATTGTTTCTGGTCACATTATTTTTTTTAGATGATTAGTTCTGACCTTGGACTGGTTTTGAGCATACCAATATAATGTTTGCAACTTCGCCATGGGAACCACGAAGTTCTTTCAAAACTAAATAGCGAGCTTTAAAATAAAATAACAAAAAAAGTTGTACAGATGCACGAATATAATTAGGATTGTCTATGCCCGTACCTGCTGGCACCCGTTTCCAGAAAAATCAACAAATACCAAAGTAATGCACATATTATACATCGTGAAGAGGCCTGCCGACAACCTGATGAAATGCCAAGAATGCATGAACTGTTAAGTTTTCCGTTCACTGCATGGTTCTCTAAAGGCCCGTTCACACTCTTGCGACCTCTTAAAATTGGGTTCCTTAAAACTTCTTACAACGAGAGGACACACTGGAACCATCTATTGGGTAGCAGTGTAAACTCGGCGGTCCGGCATATTTACTATTTCTCTTGCGCATTATCCTTTCTTTCTTGGCTCGAAAAACTTTTGTCAACGTTATAAACAAGCCTTTCCTACAGGTATTACACATGTTTGACCTTGGAAATTCCGCGAAACCTTCGCTCTTGTAAAATGCAGTTCCAGGGTCAACGCATAGATGGTGCCAGAATGCCCCCAGTATGTACCCTCGTCCTAAGAACTTTTAAGAAGTTTTAACAGATCTCGTCTCTCTCGGTCGTACTCAGTTGCAAGAGTGTGAACCTTAAGACTCAAGTTTTTGCCAACTGTGTTCATTTTCTTTAATCTTGGAAATCCAAGATAGCAGTGCCCATGTATCCTCCCGAAGTTGCTGGTGCATGCTTGGGACACCCTCGGAAGCTTCTGCCGTTGACATTGGAAACCTGTGGACGCACACATACTGCGGTTCCATCCTCCGGCCAAGGCTACCCGCTTGCGCTTGCACAGCTTTTGCAGTTAGTTCATGCTGAGGCGAGACGAGGTATAGTGGCATTTGCACATTCAAGATATCAAAACCCACCACGTGTCGCTCCGAGCGGCATGATGATGATACCCAAGAGCTATTTCGCGTATGGTCTATAAAACCTATATAATGCACGATGCTGAACCTTCCAATTTCTACATAGTTTAGAACCGGGAAGGCGGACATGCAGCAAGGCTCGCACCTGCAGTTGCATCCACTTTGACAGGTGTAATGGGCTTCCCTCCCACGGCGCCATACTTTGTCACGCCTGGAAGGTTGGCCTGTCACACTCCTATCGACCAGGTCCTCGCCCTTGTAGAGGCACCGGGAAAACAGGATCAGCAGCGCGAGTCGAACTTGGCCTTGCCTATGGCCCTGTCAAATTTTTCCTCTGGTCGGGCATCCCCGCCTCGGAGGTAACGCTGCAAGTGTAAAGATAATCATAAATAAATAGGTGATCAAGCAAGTTTTAGTACAGGTATAGTGCCTGGACGTATTCTCCACTGGCGCAATTGCCATCTTGTTCCTCCCATGTATTAAGAGTTGTCCCAAGGAAGCAACAATGATGTTACAAAACCGAAAGTGTCATGCTGCCGAAAGTCTGCAGTTGGTCTTCAAACCTCTAGTGAATAAGACAAGCAGGTACAAGTGCCGCTGCCATCATGGCGTCCCAACTTGTTACTGTGAAGTGACTGTGGACTGTCGAGGCACCGTAAAGAATAGTGCGGCAAGCACACCGGATGACTAACCCCACCTAAACCCCCTTGACGAGTTTGTGCTAGTTTCGTAAGTGGCATCAAAGCGCCTGAGCAGGAGGCCCGTGCAGGACTTGGAAGCAAATGGCAGTGTAGCCCTGAAATGAGACGCACTTGGAAGTGAGTGGCAGCACGGTACTCACTCGTGGCAGGTGTCTCTCGCTTTCAGACAATTAAGGCTGGACCGTAATGTAAGCGATTTAGTGAGCAACGAGACGAGCATCGGCAACAGCGACGGAGATTTCTCACTGTCGCTTGTAACGCTGCTCGGTCTTGAATTACAAGAAAACGTCGCTCATCACATTGGTCGCTTGCTCCAGTTGCTTTCATGCAGTGTGCCTCGTCGTGCGGCTGAGCGATAGCAAAAAGGGTCGCCATCGCTTGTCCCGTCGCTCCCTTCATGGTTGTCAGCACTTGCAAAAATGTGAAGTGTGAAATTTATGTAGGGCTTTGTCCATGCCGGCTCTCAGACTGCTGGCAGAACTTTGGGTTTCAGTGAAATACGACCACATGGTTTCTCACTCTGCTTATGTACTGAGGAGGAAAGCTGACGAGGAAGTAGTTGAAACATCAGTTCACGATCTCTTCAAGAAAGTTGTTTGAAACACCTCATTTTCTGTTGTTTTTCTGGCTGTCTACAGTGCCGTCTGACGGCACTCCACCCGTGCCTACAAGTGCCGTCCGAAAGAAAGTCGAACAGCACATGTATCCCTGGGGAGCTCATTAACCAACTTCCCACATACATTCATGCCGCCTCGCGGCAACAGTATGCGGCTGCTAATTACAAAACTATTAACCTACTTGGCCCCATTGCACATGACGCCTCGCAGCGTCCAGCCCCTCTGTCCCATACCGAGCCCCGCTGTCCCCCGTTAACCTCCGGAAAGGGACGCCCATACCATTTTGTTAAAGGGGCCCTGCAATCATATTTAAGCGCCTACCTTCTTTGCGGTTTCCACGTCTCTTGGGGTTCGGGCAAGTCAGCGGGCACGGAGAGAGTAACTAAATATCAGTGAGTCATATTTTAACCGGAAGATGCGGAAACCTCCTCCATTTATGAGGGCGACCGGCATCGCCGAAAGCGCGCAATATGTAACGTCTTTGGTCCTGGGCTTACCACTGGTCAGAGCCGCTAAAGCTTTTTTTTAGTCGAAATACAAAATATAAGTGTCGCGAACCGTTTCAGTTATGTATGAAAGTAGTTTTTGTTTTGTAATTTAGATCAGAAAAGAAACAAATGCAGTTTATAAAGTATGGAAACAAGAAAAGACTCGTCGACAAACCCGCCACCAAGCGGCGGAAAAAACGGCGCATACTAGAAAAGGCTTGTGGGATGAGGCTCCGACGAACAGCGAGCGTAGAAAGGTCCCGGATGTACGCGGCGGCGCTGCGGTCGTATACCGGATCGAGGAATCGACCGGTTCCGAGCGTTCCGAAGGCTTTCAGCACGGGCTTGGCTGGCGATTTGGCCGTTTGGCGGTATGGCAGCGCGAAGTGGCTCCCGTTCTGAACTGATCTTTACACCGTGTTTGCTGTAGTTTGTGGCCAATGAAGTGTTATGCCAAATTAGTCCTTAATCGCGCAGCAAATGCAATGCAAGCCGCCCTGGCCACCCGTCTCATACAGCCTATCCAGAATATGCTTTAGTAGCGCCCTCTCGAGCCGTCGACACGGAGTGCAGCAGCCGTGAGCGCTCGATGAGCTCACTACTCCTCTAGTTCACGGCCACTCAAGCCAGGACCTACAACGTCATGAAAGAGGTTATTTTTTGTTTGTTTTTGTAATTCTAAATTGCCTATAACTTTTAAAATAAAGCGAAATTTGGGAAAAGATTAAGTTACTACGTTCAGTGCGCTCAAATTCGGTGTTAATTAAGAACCAGTCAAAAAGTTGTTGCAGGGCCCACTTTAAGCAAAGTTTCGTCGACAACATCCTTTTTTTTCCCCAGTGTTAATGGTAAAAAAGAAATGACGTAAATATCGCCAAATGCCTCGACAAAACAAAATGTTCGAGAAAAAGATTTTAAAAAGTAAGCCCACACTGTGGATCGAATCCGGGTACGCTGCCTATGAGGCGAGCTATGCTACAATTTCCAATAAGCTACGCTACAACTTCGAAAAACTCGTTTTGACAATTCGCTTTACATAAGACTTTCGGACGGCACTTGAAGACGTGAGTGGAGTGCCACTGCAAGGCACGTGAACGTTCTGCAAGAGTGCCGTCGGACGGTACTCGACACTACATTATATATATACCGGGTGTTTTTGCGAAGACTTTCAAAAATCCTAAAAATTAGGGCGATTGAAAAAAGAAGAAACTCTCTTCGGGAACAAACTACCAGCCACGGCGGACGTCAGGAATTGCCAAAAACCTACTAATTAGCCAGATAATTAATTAAAACTTGTTAATTAACTTTTTAATTAGGGGAAATAGACATATGGTTTCAATTAGAAAGTTGCTGAGCGTTATCGAAAACCACTAAATCAGTCATTTTCAGAAAGACTTTGAGCGCGTGAGACGAGTAGTAGCGCACTGAAGTTGCCACTCGTGGAGCAGGTACAGGGCTAGCGTTTGCGGTAAGGCGCCCGCGCGATTTTTCTGCCTCTTATCTAGCCCCAGCCTTGTACCTGCTCCACAAGTGGTAATTTTAGTGCGCTACTACTCTTCTCAAGCGCTTGAAGTCTTTCTGAAAATGACTGATTTAGTGGTTTTCAATAACGTTCAGCAACTTTCTAATTGGAATCATATGTCTATTTCCACTAATTAAAAAGTTAATTAACAAGTTTTAATTATCTGGCAAATTAGTAGGTTTTTGGCAATTCCTGCCGTCCGCCGTGGCTCGTAGTTTGTTCCCGAAGAGAGCTTCTTCTTTGTTCAATCGCCCTAATTTTTAGGATTTTTGAAAATCTTCGCAAAAACACCCGGTATATCTTTTTGTAATTACTCAATGCGCGTTTTTTCCCACAACCTTCACAATACACTACAGCCAGAGGGCTACCAAATAACTGCAACATATACAGCATTTTGTATAAAAAGTTTGTGCCCTAGTCAAAAAAGACCTCTTCGAAAGCAACATCAACAATGCAGAGAAACGAACCTGATTTCGAACACCCGCAGTAAAAGCAAACGGGGTGCAAATACGAGCGCCAGCACATAATGGGTACCATAGCAGTCGGGTTCCGCGAAACACACCGCCTAGTTAGGTGGTACCACAGCCGTACCAAGGCGCCACCCGATTTGTAGAACTCGCCTTGTCCACCGATCTACGAGATAAAGCTCCCGATACACTTACGAAGTCCCGTCCCCCCCCTCCGGCTTCGGTGGGACCTTCGCCTCTGTGTGCGTTCCCGCAATCGGACTGCTCGCTCATTGACAGGCCGTGCTGACAGGTCGGTTGCGGGACTTCCTCGGGAAAAGCTCGAAGGTCATCCCATGCGCAAAGCACGTGTGCGACAAGGAGCCCCACACGTTCGCCGCGTTCGCCTTCACGCTTCCTGCACACACACACAAGGACACTTCACAAACGCTCCGAAAAGGAAGCACTGAAAAAGTCAAGCGAATAGACGAGTACTCACCAAGTAGACACAAAACCCACAGCTCGGTCCATGGGCACGGCGACATCTGAGACACTTTTTGTTTTTCGGAGAACGTTCTTCGAAGGCACTAAAGGCCTGAAACCGCCCGAAAGTTTGCAGCTTGCTTTGTTTTTGATTTTGGTTACGCTGGCGATGGCGTCGCGGCCGACGCGGCGACGTTCGCTGGTTACGACGAAACTCATTTGACGCAACGTGAATGTTTCTGTTTTAATCGACATAAATTAAAACTATTAAACGTAAAAAAATTTGTTTAAACATTTATCTAATTCTTTTTAATGAAGTATGTTGGTTGTGTACTAAACTGAACCTTGGCCTGTCTCAGCTTCATCGTATACTAAACTGTAGCTTGGCCTGTCTCAGCTTGGTTTTATTTCAACATGGCGGCGACAATCGTTGCGTGCTGTGTTGTGCTCAACCTATTTTCTGTGCATTGGTCGTCCTGTTAGCCACCTCTTGCAATCCACATCAGCCGCAAGCATGCTGTCGGAGTATTGTGTGCCCGCCGGAAAGAATATACAGTCTTCTCGGAAGCAAGGCTGCTACTAGGGCTACTTGGATCGTGGCTTGGACGTCGTCGGCTCCCACGAACCGCTTCCGCGAGCCTCACGCCGTTTGCTTGGTTCCTTTACGTTTCCGGCGATGAATCCCCCAGCCTTGGCCTTGGCCTCATCCCTATAGGACCTTGCTGGTGAAAAACAATCTACGACAACGCGGCGTCTTTGGAATGCGATTGCTCCGATCAGTGGCTCTTAAAACCTCAGTGGCCCCCCTTCAATTGTGAGCTCTGTGTGTGTGTAGGCGTTGTAAAGAGAGCTCTTCGGTGTGAGCGCTCTTACCTTCACAGTGTGCAAACTCTTCGAATGGTTATTCAACAGGCGGCGCTGCGAGACGCGAGCCTTCGGCGTTGCTTCAACTCGCAGTGTGGTGGTGTGGTTCTCAAAATGGGCACTTATACTCATTTTCATACATAGCGTGCATAGCTGTCAAAGGTACTGAAGTGGTGCGCATGAAAATACAGAAAAAAAAAAGTGTTCCTGGGCGCGTTTCGTGGACGAGTGGTAGGGCTGCTCTGGCGATACCGACGTCTCGGCGGCAGTGGTTCAAACCCTCTAGACGCGCAGTTTTTTTTTTTTTTTTTTAGCCATTTTTTGTGCAAGATTGTGCGCATTGCCGAACTACATATTTCGATTCCTCCTTTCTTCTTGCTATTTATTTGTAAGTCGCCGAGAGGCCACATTTCTACCATCTGCTCTGCCGCTTTGCAAGTGTTATTTGCCTGCAGTACCGAGTTATATATTTTTTTTTTCGTGCAGCGTGGAATGAGGAATCTCACTGATAGCAGCCTTGCCCCAAAATTTATAATAGGACGTTAATCGACAATAGTTGTGGCCTGAACAGCTTATTTTGGAATAGCTGTCAAGGGTAGGAACCCCCCTCTCGGGGTACTTGCGATGCACCTTGAGGCGAATGGCGTTGTTTGTGAATTCGGCATGCTTGACAGTCCCCGTGCTCGAAACTTCTACATGGCGAGGTCTTCGCTCCGGGGACGCCAGCTTGCCAGATAGACACTGCGCCTTGTACTTCGCGACAGTACGGGCCCACACTCCGGTGTTGTTACTGACCGTCTCCAGGACTTCACGACCGACTTCTCCGGGAAACGCGTTCTTCTACTCGCGTACACGTTGGCGATCACCTGCTTGCACTCTTTCAAGGTCTGCGCACAACGAATCTTCGAAAATATCCGAGCAGGAGAGGTACTTGAGCTTGTTGCGTAAGACGCCATCTTCTCAAAACCAGCCAGTGCCACACAACCCGAAAACCCGCAGCTGCTGCCGCACGGACGAAAACGAAAACAATTTAAAGGGAAGCTACGGAGCTTCTTGGAAAAAATGAGTTAGAAGTCAATTCTAGTGTATTTTTACCCCGTGAACCCGAATACCCAAACCATTTTCTGCGTAAGTATCGCTAAACGCGAGAAAAACGCGAAAGACTGTCGCGGTCCGTGACGTCATCGACGGCTCTTTTGGCTGCCCAAGGCTAGCGAGGCGGGGCTTCAGTCCTATTTTGAAATTGCTCGTATGGCTCTCCGGCGCATCGCATTGAAATATAATTTTGATATCTGTTATTCTAAAGGCCAAATGAACGCAATTTAAGCGTTTTTTCTCAAATGTAGAAGTGCCCCATCTTTCCTTTAAAGTAGTTTACATTATCGTTTCCTTTTTATTGAAAAAAATGTGTGCTCCGTCGAAATCATAACATCACTATCAGTTTCTAGATCCAAGGAGGCACCTTTTTCGACTTTTTTATAAGTGTTTTCGCAGGGGACGCACTATTTTATGGGGTGAACGTGGACACGGTCGGCGATGCAAACCGGTGCGCTAGCTTTGACTGCGTTGCATGCTACGTATGAAACGGAGTATAGTCTTGAATAAGCTGCTGCACCTTCACTCGCTCCCAGAGACGCACCCCACGACAGTTCTAGAAATATGTAAAATGCAGACGCAGGATTCGGTTTCGAATAATGTGCACGACGCGAAACTTGTTGAATCTCGTATAAAACGAATTCTCAAAACGAGTACTCGCAGGTGTAGCTATGTGGAAAGGTGCCCGCTTCTTGCAAAGCGAACCCAGGTTCGATGGAAAAATAAACATACGTTTTTTTTTTTGTTTTTTTTTTTTACAATTATTCTTGAGAAAAATGAATGTCGACGAAACTTTGTGCATTATTTTTTTTTACTTTCCTTTTTAATTTTTTTTTTTTGCACAATTATTGAAAATAAAATGTCGACAAAGCTTTGAACTAAATGGTGTCGGACTCCCTTTCTAGAGGTGCATAGGGAAACGGCGGGGCTTGGGTTGTCGGATGGACGCCGCGAAGCAGCATTCATAATTTTTTTTTCGGTAGTACAAATGCTGCTGGCCTGTGACTCCCGCTGAGAAGGGGAAGAGTCAAAACAGAGTCACACGAAAAATTGACTCTCTAAGAGAGTCGTGAAGTGTCAAAGAGAGTCATGGAAGCAGTGACTCCCTTTGGACTCCTTTTTTTCTAAGAGTGTAGCAATCGTGGCATGAGAACCGACTGCGCCTCGATCTGGCCGACCGCGCTCGCTCTGCTAATATGTTAGCGTGGGAATTCCGAGCACCGTTGGCCCACTGGTGTTGCAAGAGGCTGCTTTGTCGATGAGATCTTGCAAAAACACCTGCGCAACCATTCCAGCGCTTTTGGCGTCTGATAGGCCAAAAAAGACCTTAGCATGTGCTGCGGTCCATTATAAGTTGAAGCAGAGTAGCCGCGAAGTACGTGAACCGTTGCGACGATGCGTGATGTTAAAAAAATAAACAAAGAAAAGTTATCTCGCAGGTATTTTTCCAGGTTCAGATGTGGCGATTTGAGACATGAATGCAGTAAATGTCACGGAGGGATCAATTTGTTGACACTATTATTGCGTTCATTCGGCTCGCACTCTACACTAATGAATTGATCTTTTGATTTTCGAGATTAGCGCTTTTCTAGAGAGCTTCGTGACAACGACAGTCATTCTTTTGCGCACCGAATCCTGCAAAGTCAATAAACTACACCCAAAACCACTCCATTGTAGTTCCGTGGAATCCTGTTGCCAGTGAGTACAGTGAAGCGCTACAAAATGTTTAAACGTTGATGGCCGCCCGCCTGTCTACCCTGGTCGGCTCGGACCAAAAAGGGACATAGGGCGCCAAGAACATCCCTTCCCTGGCAGTTCCGAATGATTCCGGTACCCGGGAAATAAGGTGAGACGCAAAGCTGGAAGTTCACCAAATAAATGGGTTGTCCCGGTCCAGTCTAGTACGGCCAAGGCCTAATCTTGGCCCCATGTATAGCTAGTCTAATGGTGAATTCCACTCGTAGATCTGGAGCGCTTTCCAAAATCCGCGAGGGAGGCGGAATTCCGCTCCGTGGGACCCGCTCCGAATCGACGAGGGGAAGATAAACTTGCATTTTTGGAGTGACCTCCCCCACACCACTTCCCACCCCATTTCCCTCCGCCGTACAAAATGGCCGCTGCTTGAACTTGACCAGTCCCACCAACGCCTCAGCCGGCTAATCTTTCCGACGACCAGTGACGACTGTCTCTGCTTCGCTGCAGAAGTAACACGCGACACAGACCGGGCGAAATTATACGTAGCACAGCGCCCATGTCACAAATAACGAAGACGTTCGGCACCGTCACATACCTTTCGGCCGCCTCGAAGCGGCGGGACACGGACAGCGATTGCCAGTGGTGGAGTTCAGATTTGTAGTACTACTTTAATAAACACAGAGGTAACAAACCATCACTTGCGCGGTCGTTGCCTAACCACTTCTTGCTTTATTTCACGGGAAAACGCCGACGGAATGCAGTGCAAAAAGGTAAACAATCACTGGCTGCAGAATGAATAGGCCTAACCTTGCGTATGCGTCTGGCTTTTCTGTCGTTCCTTTTCTCGTTCTTCCTCTCGCGATCACAGAGTCAGCACTTACGATTTGCCACGCTCCACATTCCCGGCATTTTATCCCTGATCTACGCGAAGTAGAAGCGTTGGAGCCGTCACAATCCAGAGTAAACAACCGACGCACCCGAACAGATCTAACTCCACGACCTGACCGGCCCGCCCACGACCAACTGGGCCCGCCGATCTCTCCAACCTCGCTGCGCATGCGCACCGCCGATTTAGACGGAAATCACGTGAGCCGCTCTGTCAACTTCCGGAGAGATCTGTGAAACCCCGCAGAGCAAGTTCGGCGGAGTTTGGGGCGCTCCGTGGAGCGGGCGCTGCCAGAGATCTACCAGCGGAAGATGACCAACTTGAGCCAGATCTGCGAGCGGAATATGCGCGCTCCAAATGGAGCGCTTTTGGAGCGTTCGAGATCTGCGAGCGGAATTCACCATAAGCAAGTGTGCTGCCTAAGGTGTACCATGTTGTAAAATCCTTCATCACGAATCTATTCAAAATACAACTTTCCAAGTGACACCTTGCTCTCAGGTAAGTATTTATTAAAGTTTACCAATTTGATCTCATTTATGAATAAGTTATTTAATTACAGCGTCTTCCAAATAGCCTTTTTATCAAGACGCCTTCCTACAACAGTCATTTTTATTGCCTAGAGTGCTTCATTCGTTTTTAATGCTCGGTTCCAGAAAACGAGGCAGCCTGATACTTTGCTCCGACAGATTTTTAATGTTGGTAACCCACTGGCTAAGACAGGCCAACGTTGGTCAGCCTAAGCCAATCGTTTACCAATGATGGTAAGCCATTGGCTAAGACAGGCCACTGTTGGCCAGACAGTGCCAATCAATTACCAACATTGGTAGGCCACTTGCTAAGACTGGCTAATGGTGGCCAGCTTAAACCAATCGATTGCCAACGTTGGTAACCAATTGGCTCTATTACAGTTTATATTTCTGCGGCCGTTGTCACTACCGTATTCAGTACTGCAGTTGTATTTTGCACGCAATTTGAAGTGACTTTTGGGCCAGCACACATAATGCCCAGCTTCTTCTGTTATATGTTGCGTGATTAGCTTTCTTTGCAGATTGAAATGCGCATCAACTTACGACACCTCTTACCTCAAACGTAGTGTGTTTGAGATGATAATTCAATGTTATTTTTTGTTCGAGAAGACACGTAATTGCTTAATTATTCGGTGGATATTTGTTTTTAGATTTTATTTTTCCTAAAAACTATTAGTGATTTTTATTCATTTTTAATTTCGTCCGGTTCAGTCTGAATTATAAGCCGTTTCTTGCGGCTCAGCAAAGCGGATTGCTTTGAGCTTTTCAAGATCACTAACAGCTGGCAATACACCCGTGTGGTAGGTAGTGGGGAGGCGGTTGGAGCTGTAGCAGCCGTGCCAGCTCTATCACTGGAGCGAGATAAAAGAAGCTGAGGCGCACGAGAACAGACCACGAGACAGGAGGTTTGCGATTCGGCGACCGAGCGGACCGGCGGCTAGATCGGACGACGTTTTCTACTGTTTCGGTTTTCTTGTAAAGATTGTATATAAAATATGTTGAGTGCCACCTGGCTGGTACCCAAATAACTGGTGACCCGGACGTCCACGGCCATGCAGTCTGGTGAAGGAGCCCCCCTGTCAAGTGGCCCCCCAGCAAGTACCTTTCAGATGACCGCCACCTTGGGAATCGGAGCTACCGCGGTCCTCACCTTACCAAAGTTCTTGGCCGAGGACCCGGCGCTCTGGATCGTGCAAGTTGAAACCAAGTTCCGCTTGCACCGCATTACCTCCCAGGCTCGGCAGTACGAATTTCTCATTGACGCCTACCCGCCGCAAGCCGCCACCGAGGTCCGAGATATTCTGCTATCCCCGGTCAGCGACACGCCTTATGACGTACTCGAGGAGGCCTTGATCAGTCGTCTTGTTGCGTCCGAACAACGACGCCTTCAGCAGCTCCTCAGCGCTGAAGAGCTAGGTGACCGCCGACCTAGCCAGTTCTTGCGTCCTTTGCAGCACCTGCTGCGTGACAAGGCGGCCTCCGTCGACGCCGCCATCCTTCGCGAACTCTTTCTACAGAGGCTTCCGGCTTTTGTTCGCGTCGGCTTAGCGGCGCCCCACAGGCTTCCCCTCGTTAAACTAGCCGAGCTAGCGGATCCAATCATTTAGGTTACCAACCTGCCTCATGGTCGTGGACGTCCGGGTCACCACTTATGTTGAGTGCCGCCTGACGGGTACCCACATAACTGGTGACCCGGACGTCAGCAGTCTCCAGACCTCGTCTCCAACATCGCCGAGCTGTGTCGAGCTCTACAGGACTTGACGACCACTGTATTCGAATTTCGCCGAGAATTTCGACACCGGTCTCAGTCCACATGGCGGCACTCACAATTCCGCGCTGCACGCTGGTCGTGACAACCGCCGTCGAGCATCACCCGCGCCTCGAACCTCCGTCAAATTGCTCTGCAGGTACCACCGAAAATTTGGATCAGAGGCCCGCCATTGTCACCCTCCCTGTTCCTGGGATCAGGAAAACGGGACGGCCGATCGCTAGTGGCGGCGAGCGACCCATATCAGCCCACCAGTCACCGATTCCACATCCCTGACAAGCTGGTCGGCACTCGCTTTTTGGTGGACACAGGCGCTGAGGTCAGCATTATTCCCGCCGCATCTTTTGATCGCCGACACCGCGCCAAAACCACGTCACTGCAAGCCGTCAACACGTCCACCATCGAAACTTACGGAAATCGGCGACGGAGACCCGGGATTTCAGTGGCTCTTCTGGGTAGTGTATGTCAGCTATGCAATTATTGGAGCAGATTTTCTTGAAACTTCAACATCTTGTTGGATATGGCACACAAGAGGCTGGTTGACGCGACCACTCACCTACACGTTTCTGGTGTGGCGTCCCGAACTCCAACTCTTAGCCCCACCTTGATCCAGCCTCCTTCCAATACATTTGCCAGCCTGCTTTAGAACTATCCAGACCTTACCAAGCCACACAACATCAGCGAGATGCCTAAGCATGACGTCACGCACCATATACTGACAACCGGCCTACCTGTTCATTGCCGACCACGTCGACTAGGACCTGATAAGCTCCGAGTCGCACGACAGGAATTTGAGCATCTGCACCAGCTCAGAATCGTACGCCGTCTTCCAGCCCCTGGTCGTCCGCTCTGCACATGGTGCCCAAGAAAAGCGGTGATTGGCGACCATGCGGCGATTATAGGGCTCTTAACACAGCTACGCTTCCGGACCGGTATCCACTCCCAAACGTTCAAGACTGCACTGCCTATTTGAAAGACACTACCATTTACTCCAAGAAATACCTCATAAAAGCTTACCATCAGATTCCTGTCGAACCTGCAGACGTTCCCAAGACGGCAATAACCACACCTTTCGGTCTCTTCGAGTTTGTCACGATTCCATTTGGTCTACGTAAGGCTGCCCAAACCTTTCAACGAGTTATTGACCAGGTACTCCGTGGTTTACCTTCCTGTTTTGCCTACCTGGATGACCTCCTCGTAGCAAGCAAAAACCCGGAGGAACGTAAGAACCACCTAATCACGCTGTTCGACAGGCTGTGAGAGTATGGCATCGTCATTAACGTTTATAAATGCCACTTTGGGGTACCGGAGCTCACATTCCTTGTTCACCACATCGACTCTCAAGGTATCCGGCCACTTCCAGACAAGGTCGAAGTCATCACTGATTGTCCAAAGCCTACAACAAAGCGTGCCCTCCGGCGGTTCCTGGGGTTGATAAATTTTTACGGGCGTTTCCTTCCCCACTGCGCCAACCTCCTTCAGCCGTTAGAGGCACGGCTTTCTACCTCCAAAGGCGAGAAGTGAAAATTATCATGGTCTCCGGAGACAATGCTTGCGTTTGAGGACGTGAAGAAAGAGCTCACCAGTGCCACACTCCTCGTGCATCCGTCTCCAGATGCCCCAACGTGTCTCATGGTGGATGCCTCAGACATCGCTGTCGGAGGAGTGTTGCAACAGAAGATCGGTGATGTATGGTCTCCCATATCGTTCTTCTAACGTAAACTTCAAGATTCCGAGAAAAAAGCACAGCACTTTCGGAAGAGAGCTGCTTGCGGCTTACTTAGCCGTCAAACACTTCAGACACTTCCTCGAAGGACGTACCTTCTTTATCGCCACAGACAACAAACCGCTGGTCTATGCCATGCAGTCATCACACCATAACCATTCCCCACGTGAACAGCGACATCTTTCATTCATAGCGGAATTTACTTCCGACGTCCGCCATGTGAAAGGAAAAGAAAACACCGTCGCAGACACATTATCACGCCTCGAGCTGAATCCTTTTAACACAGAAAAAGAACAGTTCACCTACACTGAACTGGCAGCGGCTACAGCTCAGGACGAAGAACTTGAATCCCTCCGGACGACCGGCACATCCCTTGTCCTTGAAGAAGTTACCCTCTCCGATCATGGCATCAGCACAGTATGCGATAAATCGACAGGAAAACCTTGACCCTATGTTCCACGGCAAATACGCCATGCGGTGTGCACCTCACTTCACTCCCTCTGCCACCCAGGCATACGCGCGGCACAAGAGCTGGTAACGAACCGTTTCGTATGGCCCAAGATCAACGCCGACATTCGGGACTTTGTTCACTCTTGTATAGCCTGCCAGAAGTCGAAGGTGCAACGCCACACGCACACACCATTCGGAAGGTTTCCCCTACCATCCTCACGCTTTGAGAACGTTCACCTGGACATCGTTGGCTCACTTCCAACTTCACGGAATTTCACGTATTTGTTGACCTGTGTGGACAGATTTTCTCGCTGGCCATAGGTGATGCCTCTAGAAAACATCACCGCGGAACAGTGGCTCGAGCTTTCGTTTTCACCTGGGTCAGCCGCTTCGCCGTGCCTGCCACGCTCTCCACCGATCGCGGCCGCCAGTTCGAGTCCGCACTATTCCACGAGCTAACATCTCTTCTAGGCTCAGTACGGACGCGTACAACCGCATACCACCCTGCTGCAAATGGCCTCGTCGAGCGACTCCACAGACAGCTAAAGTCTGCGCTCCGAGCACAGCCAGTCCCCGACGAATGGGTCGACAACCTACCTGTTGTGTTGCTCGGACTACGTTCAACCCTAAAACCAGATTTGGATTGTACCGCGGAAGAACTCGTGTACGGTTCTCCCCTTCGTGTACCTGCTGATATGGTCGAACCATCAACGGCACAAGGGGTAATGAATCTTACGTCCAACGACTCCGAGAAGCAATGAGCTCCTTACGCCCAGTACAAACACGAAAACCTAGTGCTCGGCAAGTCTTTATTCACCCCTCGCCCAGTCTTCACATGTATTTGTCCGTCGAGATGCGGTCAGAAAGCGCCTCAGACCTTTCTATGCTGGTCCATATCTCGTCGTAGGCAGAACACGAACGTTTTACACTGTAATTATACAGGGACGTCGTAAAACAGTTTCCCTGGATCGTCTACAACCCGCTTTCACCGCCGCTCTCGACAGTGCTACCACTCCGCCCTCCCAGAACAATTTCCCCACCCACTCTACACTTCCGACGCAAGTGGCCAAGGCCACTTGTCTAAGGGGGAGCACCTGTAGCAGCCGTGTCAGCTGTACCACTCCCTGTTGGAAAATATCGATGATGGAAAGATGATGGAAAAGGCTCATACAAGCGTAACCGTAATATGGGACATCCTATACAAGCGAAAAGGCAGCTCCAGTATAGTGGATTACGGCGGAACGATACAGGTAGGCGGAACCATACAAGCATGTCGTATTATGGGACATCCTATACCGGCGTAGTGGATTATGGCGGAACCATGTAGGCGGACGGAACCATACATGGATAACGTAATATGGGACATCCTATACCAGCGAAAAGGCGATACCGGCATGTTGGAGCCATATGGCTCCAACATGGTGGTTTCGCCTTTTCACTGTTGTACACGGCAATTTAGTTTTAAGCTTTACATATATGTTTAGAAAGGCCGTGAAAGCTAAATTAATGCGATTTGTGCAGGAGAGTTATATGGCCAGGTGTACGTAGTATAGGGACCTAGTCGTAACGATCAGTCAGATAATTAAATACAATTTGTTAATTAACTTTTTAATTAGTGAAAATGAAACTATGGTTTCTATTGGAAACTTGCTGAGTCACTGAAAACCACAAAATCAACTCTTTTTAGAAGGATATAATGCAGGGGTAGCATTTTACGCGTTCTGTAAAAATGCTTTATTTGGACGAGTTTCTAGGTTTCAGTTTCTTATCAGAGCTCATCTTTGCGCGCACGGTCCTGTTCCCCAGGGGCTAAGACGCGCAACACACGTGCGCCTTGCTTCCCTCCATCCTACGAGGGAGGCGAGGGGGCGGCTTCGCACTGCGGCCACCGGGCAGCAGGACCGTAGGTGCAAAGATGCGCTCTGGTAAGAAACCGAAATCTGGAAACGCGTTTAAATTGACCATTCTTTTAGAACACCATAAAATGCTGCTCTTGTCTTATATCTTCACAAAGAAAATTGATTTAGTGTGTTTTGATGATGCTTAGAAGTTTCTAATTGGAACCATGGGTCTATTTTCACTGATTAAAAATTTTAGGAACATACTATACTTAGAGAGAGGCTGAAGCGGTTTTGTATTTGAGAAAACACTTTTAAATCTTCTTCATTTGACCTCCAGAATCTCAAATATCAAAATTATTTGCTAATTTAATTAATCGAGGCTGCATAGAGTCATTTTTAAAGCGCTCTGAAAGCACTTCCCTAGAGAGGGACGTCACAAGAGCAGCTTTCAAAATCTTTGTTCACGCATCTTCAGTGCCTATGAAAGCTATGCACGCACATGCTATTTTTTAAAGGGGCAGAAAAATGTGTCACGACTGGTGCCAATGCGGGAGAATATACCTAGAAAACTTGCGACTGAACGCGCGGCCCTTAAGCGACGTACACTTGGCGGCTGAAAGGTCTTCTTACGATGTCACTATTGGTAGGATGTTTTTTTGTGTTTTCTCACGTTTAGTTATATCTTTGTGGAAAACGAACGGGATATTCAGATTCGCGGGATAAAACCACGCGAGAATGAACCTCCATCTAGTTTTCTGAAAGAAGTCTTGCACATCTCTGTAATAAGCCGACTGATCATTACAAATTAGCCTTTTATACAATGCCGCCCTGGCCATATAATTCACGTGTACAGACTGCGTAAATGTAGCTTTTACGGCTTTTTTTAAAAAAATCTGTAAAATATACAAAAAAAAAACACTCTGTAGAATGTCCCCCAATACAATATGATTGTATGGTTCCTTTCCCGCTTGCATTGTTCAAGAAAGACTTGTGGATATCCAGCGTTTCATTGGAATGCTGGATGTCAATAAGTCTCTTCATCAGTGAGTGGTTTAAAACAATTATGATGTTTGCACCCCAGTAAGCTCTCATCCGAGGCTCACCAGGAGCACTAAGAGCAGAGCAAAATGTCGTGACCTGGTAAATTTGGTTGCAGGTATTTATTTTTAGAAGAACTGCATGCAGCAAAGCTTAACTTTGCTCAAAAGAAGATAATTAAAAATTCAATACTGAACAATGGTGTCCCTTGAGCTGTCAGACCAAACTCCCACTCTTGCCACTCAGGAGTTCCTAACTTGTGCGTAGAGGATCAGCACAACCCAGATTTGTGCTGCAAGCGCACCTGCAATATAAAAGTTGAAAAAACATGAGATGAAATATGAGACGTTTATAATTCTCTGTAATGAGAAAATACAGAACAGCTCTCGAAGAGGAAGATGGGAGGGTATGCCCCTCCTTCCCCTCCCCTCCTCCTCTTCTGCTCCCTCCCATTTAGGGGGAAATTTCCCCACTAAATTTAGCGGGTTAAGTTTCCCAATAAATTTAGCGCGGAAATGGATGTCACATGACCTCAACACAAATGCAGTTTTTCCGCTAAAAGTAGCGGGGAAAATGACGTCGCATGACCGTGTCACGTCATCCATAAAAACACTCAGTTTCTCAGCTAGACTTAGCGGAAATATTAACGTCACATGACCACAACATTAATTCAATTTCCTGCCAAGTTTAGTTGGGCGGTTACGCCGACAGCGACGCCGCAAAACGCGGAAACGGGTGCTAACAGCTGCGCTAAAAACTAAATGCATCAGGTGAAATAAAGTGAACATTAGATATACTGTAAGAAAAAGGAGAATCTAAGATACCGTTCTCAGATCCTTCCTTTTGTCCGTTCTCAAATGTTTTGATATCAAGAAATGTTTATCTCTTTATTCATACCCAGAGAATTCCTCCCAGTTTCAGCATGAATGCAATAAATCAATGCAGACTAGACCTAGTAAACTATAATGCACATGAAAATGAATGTTTGCCACATAGTCATGTATCAGTCAGTGGCTCAGATCTCAAAATACATTTGTATTGAGGAACATTCTTGAATAAAACTTCTGGGCTTCGAATTCAACAGTTTGTACTTCCATAAGGAACACTGTATGGCACTGACTTTTTTTTGTTTTTTGTGACACATCAGAAACAGCACAACACTGTCATCCTTGCATACCTAACAAGAATTTGTATATTTTTTTTTTTAGCATGGCATGTGCTATTCTAATGCCCATACAGCCTCCTTTAACAAAATTTCCTTTGTATAGCTTTTTATTGGTTTTTATTTAGCTCGCACGACAGATTCGGTACCTTGAATTCTCACTCGGCATCAACAGTTTTATATATTAATGTAATAGCGAAAGACAAGATGTATGGACTTGAGTATGGTTCAACAAGCACAGATGTTGAGAAAAGTACTGAGGAAAACTCAAATGTCAAAATAAAAATAAGCTGGAATGTGGATACAATTATGGACATGGTCATGAATACACTTAGCAGATTCAATATAAAGAATATGTGTTAGACGCACGCTCAAAGAAACCTGTTGCATCATTATTCATTCAAATTACTTTGCAGAACCCAGCGCTGCAGTCTCAGGTGGGAGTTCGCTGGATGAGTCTACTGAAAATGAGTGTAGACAGAAAAAGCAGTTTGATCTGCGATAATGAGCATTACATAAGTGACATGTCATTATTACTGTTACAGTGCCGAATGCTCCAAACTGTCAGTCGCATTATTCTGTGAATTCCCTCCGTACATTACAGGGTTTGGCTCTTTCGAATGCTTTGCGAGAAAAATGATGAACTGGAAATATCTAGAGTAGTTCTAGAAAAACTATTTCCAGAATCTTATCTCAGCATCGCAAAGAATATAAAAAGTTTCTAAAGACAAGGTTAGTGCAGGAGTTGAATAAACTAAATACTTTGTTTTTCGAAACCATCTTGCCGTAGTAAACGTACGAAGTTCCCCTAGGTAGAGCTAGTCATTACGGATAATTGTGCCCATTGCATACCATAAAAATTTAATTTGCGACCTACAATATTTACAAACTCAATTAACTCTGAATAAGTGGACCACTTGGCATTAAAGATTGGCCTCACCATGACTGTCTGCCAACATCTACATAATAATTTTCATGAACCTATGTATTTCAAGAAAATATTTGGTGCGAGCTGCTTAAAACACAATAGCACTTTTTACCAAGTGCTGATTGTTGGGCAAGTTCGTACGGTACGTTAGAAAACATAATTGCGCTTTAAAGACGGGGACATAGGAAGGACAGACACCACCGAGTGCTAACTTTCAACTGATTTAATTCAAGAACCTCAGCGTAAAAACACACTGCGTCACCACACCACATCTCAACCAATCCGTGGCCCTGCCACGGACCGCACGTACGCCAACTCCTTATCTGCCAAGTCAATTGACGCCACACTGACACAACACGTGCCAGAACTATTTATAGCATCAGCCTCCATAATCTCTCTAACAGTCATATCTTTGTGCCTAGCAAGAACAGTAGACAAAGCAAATAATGGTTTGCACTCGCAGTGATGATCTGTCGTGTCACTGTCATGACTGCGGGTGCAAACAATTATTTGCTTCGTCTACTGTTCTTGAGAGGCACAAAGATAGGACTGTTAGCGAGATTATGGAGGCTGACACTATAAATAGTTCCGGCACAAGTTGTGTCAGTATGGCGTCAATTGACTTGGCGGATAAGGAGTTGGCGTACTTGCGGTCCGTGGCAGAACGGATTGGTTGAGATGTGGTGCGGTGACAAAGTCCGTTTCTACGCTGAGGTTCTTGAATTAAATCAGTTGAATGTTAGTGCTCTGTTGTGTCTGTCCTTCCTATGTCCCCGTCTTCCAAGCGCAATCTTGTTTTCTACCACACTTTTTAACACTAATAGAAAGCCTGTAGTGGGCCACAACTTAAGCAGTTTTCCCTTCATTATGAAGAGCAATTACACATATGTGAACCATGAATATAGGCCTGCACTGAATTTTTTTCTTAAGCTGAACGTGCTATGCTCTGTTTACTGTATAAATCTTTGCAGAGCTGACAATGTGCAAGTTCCTGTTTTTTTATATTTCACATGTCCCGACTGCTGGGTGTGGTAGGGACATAAGATTGATGACACCAACGAAACACAATAATTATTTTAAGAATTTGTTTGGGTAAAGCACAAACAAGGCGATCTGCGGGAAGTTATTTCTGTGACACCGTCGAACCTACATCCGCGGGCTTTAAGTTCACATGTTAATCATGTCTGCAGACTCCTTTTTGTAATTGGAACTCCATCCAACCTAAGATTTGAATATTTTTTTTGCATTTTAGGCTTAGTGGTGCTTTTGCTGTTCTAGTAATAGGTAAGAAAAATGCTTATTTCAAGTGGCATACCTAACACCTGGTGGCACGAGGACTCCCCTGTCGTGACGCTGATCGAAAGTCATAGGCAGGGAGATACTGCGATGCTCTTGTTGCTGGGATTATCTCCCCCATGGTCCTGGCCAGACCACAGAAAAAGATTGAGTCCAAGCTTGTGGCCACTAGGATCTCCAGATCTTGAGGCACCCAAGTAGCTGAAAATAAAAACAAATCACAATCAAGTACTTGGCAGAGCTACATTAGAATGGCTAGCATATTCTTTCGTGATCAGCACATAGATCCTCTTATTTTAATCATAGTCACCCCCCCGACAAGGCCACGTAGGCGTTAAAATGATGGGTACCGAATTAAGGCGAATGATCAAATGCATTCATTTAACCCTCTTTCGCCCCAACCTGAGAGACTTCTGTCAAATATTCACATTCAACTGTAAAGACTACAAATAAAACTACTACTGCAATGCTGAGCTGTATAGTCTGTTCTCAAATGTTTTGATTTTAAGAAATGTTTATATCTTTATTCATACCCAGAGAACCCCTCCCAGTTTCAGCATGAATGCAATAAATCAATGCAGACTAGACCTTGTAAACTATAATGCACATGAAAATGAATGTTCGCCACATAGTCATGTATGAGTCAGTGGCTCAGATCTCTAAATACATTTGTATTGAGGAACATTCTTGAATAAAACTTCTGGGCTTTGAATTCGACAGTTTGTACTTCCATTAGGAACACTGTATGGCACTGATTTTTGTTGTGACACATCAGAAACAGCACAGCAGTGTCATCCTTGCATACCTAACAAGAATTTGTATTTTTTTTTAGCATGGCATGTGCTATTCTAGTGCTTATACAGCCTCCTTTAACAAAATTTCCTTTGTAGAGCTTTTTATTGGTTCTTATTTAACTCGCACGACAGATTCGGTACCTTGAATTCTCACCCGGCATCAACAGTTTTATATATTGATGTATTAGTGAAAGACAAGATGTATGGTCTTGAGTACGGCCCAACAAGCACAGATGTTGAGAAAAGTACTGAAGAAAACTCAAATGTCAAAATAAAAATAAGCTGGAATGTGGATACAATTAAGGACATGGTCATGAATACAGTAGCAAATTCAATATGAAGAATACGTGTTAGACGCACACTCAAAGAAACCTGTTGCATCTATATTCATGCAAATTACTTCGCAGAACCCAGCGCTGCAGTCTCGGGTGCGAGTTCGCTGAATGAGTCCACTGAAAATGAGTGCAGACGGAAAAAGCAGTTTGATCTGCGACAATGAGCATTACATAGGCAAGTGACATGTCATTGTTACTGTTACAGTGCCGAATGTTTCAAACTGCCAGTCGCATCATTCTGGAATTCCATCCGTATATTACAGGGTTTGGCTCTCTCGAATGCTTTGCGAGAAAAATTATCAACTGGAAATGTCTAGCGTAGTTCTAGAAAAATTACTTCCAGAATCCTAACTCAGCATCGTAAAGAATTTAAAAAGTTTCTAGAGATAAGGTTAGTGCAGGAGTTGAATAAACTGAATACTTAGTTTTGCGAAACCATCTTGCCGTAGTAAACGTATGAAGTTCCCCTAGGTAGAGCTAGTCATTACGGATGATTGTGCCCATTGCATACTATAAAAATTTAATTTGCGACTTACAATATTTACAGACTCAACCAACTCTGAATAAGTGGAACACTTGGCACTAAAGATTGGTCTCACCATGACTGTCTGCAAACATCCACATAATAATTTCCATAAACCTATGCATTTCAAGAAAATATTTGGAGCGAGCTGTTTAAACTGACTTAACACTTTTTAACACTAATAGAAAGCCTGTAGTGGGCCACAACTTAAGCAGTTTTTACTTCATTATGAAGGGCAATAACAAATATGTGAAGCTTAAAACTAGGCCTGCACTGAATTGCTTTCTTAAGTTGAACGTGCTATGCTCGGTTCAATATATTATCTTTGCAGAGCTGACAATGTGCAAGTTCCCATTTTTTTATATTTCACATCTCCCGACTGCTGGGTGGGGTAGGTACATAAGATTGATGACACCAACGTAACACAATGATTATTTTAAGAATTTGTTTGTGTATAGCACTAGCGAAGCCATCTGCGGGAAGTTATTTCTGTGACTGTCGAACCTACATCCGTGGGCTTTAAGTTCACATGTGAATCATGTCTGCAGACGCCTTTTTGTAATTGGAACTCCATCCAACCCGAGATTTGAATGTTTTTTGCATTTTAGGCTTAGTAGTGCTTTTGCTGTTTCACTTCAAGAAGAGGTAAGAATGTTTATTTCGAGTAGCATACCTAACACTTGGTGGCATGAGGACTCCCTTGTCGTGATGCTAATCGAAAGTCACAGGCAGGGAGATACTGTGATGCTCTTGTTGCTGGGATTACCTCCCCCATGGTCCTGGCCGGACCACAGAAGAAGATTGAGTCCAAGCTTGTGGCCACTAGGATCTCCAGATCTTGAGGCAACCAAGTAGCTGGAAATAAAAACAAATCACAATCAAGTACTTGGCAGAGCTACATTAGAATGGCTAGCATATTCTTTCGTGATCAGCACATAGATCCTTTTGTTTTTATACTTTGTACGTGCACCTATTAAAAAACTGCTCCTTCACAGCCACAGTCATAGACACACCCCAGGACAAGGCCACACAGGCCTTGAAATGATGGGTACCGAATTAAGGCGAATGATCAAATGCATTCATTTAACCCTCTTTCACCCCAACCAGGGAGATTTCTCTCAAATATTCACATTTAACTCTAAAGACTATAAAAAAAACTACTACTGCAATGCAGAGCCGTATAGTGGGAGAGTTTAACCAGTGGGTGTGGTGACAAACGTGACGGAGAGGAGGAAAAGGAGGAGAGCGCCGAAGGAGCGAGAGAGAAGGCAGCAAAAAGGAGACGACCGCTATTTTGACGCAACGCTGTTGGCGCGAAGCACTGCTGAGGCTATGTGTCGTCTGCTACTGGCTTAATTGATTTTTGCCTTTATAAAACTTTGCGTTTAAACATGAAGAAACTTCTTTCTTTAGGTTTTTAAGCCACCCAGGAATAACACTGTATTATTTTATTGCCAAAGCCTGCCAAATAAAAGCAAAGGGCAGGTGTCTGGATAGAAAGAGTTTAGTTGGCGCACCAAGAGGCTAACCAATAAAAATGGGTACCACTCTGCGCAAAATGCCTAAAAAGCGTGCATCTCTACTTGACACTAACAGCGGCACACACTATCTATTTTACTGACTAAAGGGTACTAGATCATTATTTTCAGCTAACTAGTCAAAACAGACAATGGCTAAAAAAAAAGCAATGGCAAAACGAACAATCGAATTCGCCTGCTCTCCAGTAGCACGACATCTATAGAAGGCAGACCTGCAGAATGAACAAGCAGTCTAAAGAAAAGTATGTCCCATGTATAATTTGTTTCCATGCTGCAAAGCAAGTGCTGGAAAGAGGTTTCACGACATTAACAAAATTTCTTGCAATCAGTTGAGAACAAGTTAGAGCAGTGAACTTGTCCTTGCCCTTGGCATAACGTTGTTGCCCATGGAAACTCAAATAAATTTGTGAACAAAAACAAAAAAAGACTAACCTTCATAAAAAAAAATCTAACTTTCGCAAAGAAAAGTTATCTTGAACAAAATATGCGGGATACAGTTGTACAGCATCCATTTTTGTGCTGAACCAATTTTGAGGCAAATCTGCGACAATGAAAAGAAAACGCCCGAGTACAATTAAGGGAAAGACAGAAAGGATGCATACCTACAACAAAAAAATTTAGAACGACCACGGGCAGGAACCTCTGGTGAGGCTCTCGGAGTGACTCCCTGCAATGGGCCTGCGAAGACCAGAGAACAAGATCGGTCAGAGCTTGCAGCCATAAGGTGCTTCATACCATGAAGTTTCAGAAGTAGCTGCACTTGGAAGCAAAGTGCATTTCATTTCTCTGCAGAATGGAGAGTTTAATAGCTAGTATGCATTCATAAGGTGATACAGTCACGAATGCAGATTTTTCAATGCAGCACTATATCACCAAATTGTTAACCGTGCCGGGCAACACTAAAAACCGGGAGCATTATTCCAAACTATCTCAGTTTAAAGTTAACCACGGCAGAAGCTGCAAGCCATGTGACCTTCTAGTTGGATGCCATGGTACGTCGAGCTTATAATCATGTCTCACACTGTTTTTGCTGCAATGGCTTGTAGTGTCAAAAGTGGTCCAGCTTAAAAGAGATGCAAAGTATAGACGTTTGTGAGTGGGGCCCTGACCTAGTCTTCAGCTACATTGCGAGGTAGGACGTTCCAACCGGGATGTTTGCTGCCTGTAACCACACGACCAGCTTGTGCACAGCGATCGCTCGAGCCGAGTACATGTCCTCGACAGTGCCATTATTTGACAAGCAGTTTTATGAATGTTAAACATGACTGACTTGCAGAGAGACTGCATCTCAACGACTAATGACTTGGGATACCTAACTGAATACTGATATATTAACTGAATGCAAAACAAATTACCTGGCAGGCATTAAATTTATCAACAGGGTGGGTTGACTCCGCATTAAGTTGGAGTCGATGCGTCAGGCACGTAGCCAGGATTTTGTTTCAGGGGGGGGGGCCCCCTCATGACAAAACACTGTATGAGGGGGAGGGGGGAGAGGAGGAACCATGCAAAATGGAAGATATCGGGGGGGGGGGGGGGGGCGGGCCTCATAAGCTTCCCCCTGGCTACGTGCCTGCGATGCGTAATAGGACAATACAAACAAAGATATGCCTTACAATTCCTTTTGCACCCCCAAAATGATGTGTTTTTGAAGGTAAGATACACAATGTTCTTGATTCAGAAAGTGCCCCAGCTGTACCTCGGCTATTCTACCTCAGCATATGCAGTAAGGGCACTCGCCAAGCCTATTCTCCTCAGCTCTGTGCAGGTTAAGCTAAGTTAGAGTATAGAGGTACACGCTCACTGACAGCATGAGAAAGGCAGGGAGAAGTCTCCGTTGTTCCACCACCAGCCCGTCTGCTACCTTCGATGACGTTTCAGCGCCTCATGAGCCTGGAGCAAGCACATCTGTCCAAAGTGGGGTGAAAAGCACAAGCACGTGCTGGAGGACGCCCAGCCATTCTCTTTTTGTCATCGGCTATTCTACATATTTTAGAATGACATATTTTTAAGTGAGAAAAAGTATTGCAAATATGCAGTTCAACTTTGACCATAATACAGAAGTCTGATAAAGATAACAGTTGCCATTCACCATTTTCCAAATAAGTGCTCCCACCTATCGGAACATCTACACATGTGGTGCGTGAGTGGGTTCAGGACTGAGACGCTAGAAAATGAAGCGCTCACAAGGCTTGTCTGGCCCTTCCAACCATGCGGGTACATTCATCGCAAATCCCAGATTTTTAGACAAAATGATTTAGAATAAGCAAATCTTGTCTACGCCCGAGGTAGAACATTGAATTGTGATTCCCCCATATTGTGCCAACCATCCTTCAACCTGCGGTACCACCTGCAAATGAACTATGTTGTGCTGCGGCACGCGTCCATGCTGCCTGCTTGAGAAGAAAACCACTGCTCGTGTTGAAGACGACATCCCACAATGTACAGGCAACAATGTTTAACGAACTAAAACAAAATTGATATCATTCAATAGACACAGATAGGCTTACAAAGTGTCGACACCGTGATTGTTGTTGTTGGTTTTACTCCTGCATACAAACATAAGTGACTTCCTCTTTCCTCCGATGTACAGTAAAACCCCCTTATCTTCGTGGCTCCTATTTCTTCTCGAATCGGTCACAGAGGACATAATCGCAGCCACTGAATTCTGCAAAATTAATGGCCGCGAAAATTAAAGGTTCGCCAACATTAAAGAGTTTACTGTTCTTCCGTGTGTCACATAATGTTAACATTTCAAGGAGGCTGAAGGTATTGGTTTAAGGAAAAATTGACCTATGAAAAACAATGCCCTTCTCCAGGTTAGGCACGCGAGGTTCTTTTGCACTACCTATAAGGCGGCAAGTTTGTTTCGGCAGAGCTTTTGGTTAAACGGAGTCACAAAAGTAGCTATACTTGGAGTCAACTATTTTGTGCTGCATTATAAAGCTAGAGTAAATTCCACTGTGCTTCTGCACAGCACTGTTTGTTGCGAGAGCATATGTGGTTTAGTGTTGCATCCCATTTCCATGACCTAGAGAAACTAGCGCTGACAGAGTTAGAGCACTAAAAAAAAAAAACCAAAAAAAAACAGCCGACTGTGGAAACATTGAGAGATGCACACATGCGAACTGTGCATTTCTTAAAAGTGGATTCGAGCAAAGGTAAAAACAATATCTATAATTACGGCGGCCATACTTGCCTTGCCCAAGCACGACCACTTTTCCCTCGGTAGCACCATCCAGTAAGCACCAGCAACACGCCCATGAGATGCCGCCGACTCATGGATTGAATGACGACCCGCCTGAGGTCTTGGAAGGAGATCCGGAACACTGCTTTAGGCCAGATGTTGTATCTGGAGGGGGCAGGGACTAAAAGTAAAAATTAACAAATTTATCTGAAGCGCTACATTCCTATAGCATAAACTCTAGGATAGCAGTATTTTTTTTTTTTTTGAGGTCAGTGATGCATTTTAATTAAACACAAATGGTTGGTTTATATGATGAACCAGCAGCCCCTATTTTCCTTAAGTGTAACGGAGTGTCTAACGTTACGTCCGACGGAACCCGAAATAAAAATTAAAGTTACGCCCAACGTAACTGTCAAGCATTCGAGTTGCATCCGACGTAACCCAAAATAAAAATTAAAGTTACCGTATTTACTCGAAAATAGGTCGAACCCTATTTATTGGATCCACCCGAACAAAAAAAAAAAAGAATTGAAATATAGGTCGATCTTTTTTTTTTTATTTTTAAGAACAGGGGAAATTTTGGGCAAAAGAAAGAAAAAACCCTTTATTTGCATCACTCTCAGCTAAATCATGGGGCGATGCCAAACACTTCATCACCGTCAGAACTTCTGGACATGTTATCATCGTCCCAAGCTTCGTCAGCTGGGTAGACATCCTCACAAATTCGCAGCAATACTTCACTGACACCGTTGTAAAATGACGACAAGAAACGAAAAAAGGTGCGAAGCGACGGAAGACAACCTACAAAGACGCAAGCAAAGCCGCCGTGTCGCCATGAGCAACACGCGAGCCGAGCCGCCTCAAGCAACTAACAAAAATAACATTTTTTTTTTTTTTTTTTGTGCGCGTTTGCGAGGATGGAGGGTAAAGTGCATGGCGCATCGCGTTCCTCTCCTTACCCGTTGCCCAGCAAGGGGAACGCTAGAGGCGCGATGTCGAAATCCGACGCCCGACCGGCCACCGCGGGCGGCGAGCCATTTCGGCAACCAAAAGCTTTTTGAAACAAGAAGCGGCGCGGCTCTACGGCAACGCCGGCTCGGTGACTCGATAGCTTCATGCCTCCTGTAGGGTCGCAAAATTTGGTCGCGAATGTAGGTGTCGAAATTCTTTAGTCACAATTTCCGAAAAGAAAAAGAAGAAGAAAAAACAAAAACAAAAAAAGGTCGATTTATATTGAATAAACACGGCAGTCAGCCGCGCGACGAGACACACATTATGAAAGCGATTGGTGCGAGCGACCGAGGCGATGAACGACGTTTTCTAGAAGCCCAAGAACCGAGCGGCGCAAGCAGCGAGAGTGAGAAATCTTCGGCGCTCGGCGCCGGGTCTCGTAGCTTCTCGCCGTCGCTCGTCTCGTTGATCGCTATATTGATAACATGCCGTTCAAAAAGGCGCTCTAAGTGCTTACCATTGCATTGGGACCAGCCTCGCTACCAACCGTAACCAGTCTTTTTTTTTTTTCTTAGCCGCCCAGGTAGAAGTTAGCATCGTACATACACCGTTTTCAAGGATGGCTCCCCGTTCATTGCTCGATTTACATTTTCGGCAAATGACCGCAATGAAGCACAATTATTCTAGTTCAAAATTGTCACGAACACTTGGCACGCATGCTTATACTGTAGCGCACCTAACGTAATTTAAAAGTAGAACGAAAACGGGACGAGATTCGCTTACCGTTTCACGGATCCTAGGCCTAACGGCCGTAATTGGAAGTCGCCTGCAGTCCGGCGATCGGACGAGTCGAGCCGGCCTGACGCAGGCTGACCACGCCTGGTTGAACTATGAGAGGTGCCGTCCAGTTGAGAGCCAGAGACGCAGTAGAAACGGACCGCAAAACATCTGTCCCGTAACCGTAAACGAGCCAACGAACCCCCACACCGCTCCATCTTCGCCATCTCCGCGACGACCGGAAGTGGAAGCCGCGAAGCTAGAAAACCCGCGGCAGCGGAAGCCACTGGGCGGAAGCTTTAAGTTTCGGTTTCGCTTTTCTCCAACGCAGGCTACGGTCGCTACGGTTTCGGGCTGGTGGGTTTGTCGGGTTTGTGGCTGGCTGCGACGACGCGAGGGGCCACGAAAAGACGCCAAGTTGGCCAAGTACGAGTCACGGCCCACGATACGAGCAACGGGCCGTTTGCCGCTGTCGACCGGCGATGAGGTATCCGCGGCTTGGTGTCACGATCGGTTTGTTGCCGTGCACGTTGACTCAAAGCTCGAAGTTATGCAGTTCCGTTCCGGCACCAGCCGCACCACGTTTTCCGGTGCATCGCACGTGGAGGCCTTTCGACGCATTCAGTGAACGTAAAGATCTTGCCCACTGTCTTCGGTGCTGTGGAAGAAGTTGGGAGACGGAAGGCGTTTAGGACTCCAGGCCGGGCCGCCGGTTCACTCTGAACGAGAGGCGACGTGTGTGTGCACGCTTTGAGGAAGCCTCCGCGTTTCGCCGCGCTAGACCTCGCCGATCGCGACCGGACCAACCGGACCCCGAGTCCGAGAGGCTGGAGCCAGGAACTGCACCGAGGTAGGAGCTGCTCGTTCTGCACTACCATGCAGTGCTCTACAGTGCTCGGAGCTCTCGGTGTCATTCGTGCTTGCACCGAAGCCTTTGTGACCCCTTCGGACGCGCAAGTCGTACTTCGCAAAGGTTTGGACGGGGCCGCCCTCACCGAGCAGCTCCGCTGTATTCCGCTTACTTATGATCGCAATAAAAGCTTGCGTTCTCGGGAAAAAAAATTGCGGGACCGCTCTCCGCGCCGCCGACGAGGTTGGCCGCCGCCATGTTCTCAGCTGTTCACTCGCTCCCGCAGCGAGCGCCTTCCGATAATCCTCCCCGTTCCAAAATGCGATGCGCTTTGCACATTATGCCGTTTACATGACCGCATATTGAATGCGGCAACTGGATTCAATACGACTAAGTCGCATTCGTGTAAACGTGGCTTATGTTCTTTTTCGACATGTATGGTGTATGTAACGAAAGCGGGGGTGAACGATGGCCGTTTTTGTTGGAAGATGGCGGTCGTCTTTCTGCATGTATGATTTGGTTATACCGGTGGTCCCGTGGTATAAGCGTTTTGTTGGAACGACGGCAGTCGCCTACGTCATCGGACGCAAAATCATACCAGCCACACCGAATCATATCGGCAAGCAAAGTGGCTGCCAGTATAGACAGACCCGGAGCCATAGCGGTGCCGGTATCTCCAGTTATGCAGAACGCCAAACCAAACTAGCTGCATACATAATACCAAGAAATTATGGTGGTGTCATACCAGAATTGTAAAAGCGGCAGGTTTGTTTCTTGTACGTTTTTCCAATAGGGGTGGGTTATACGACGTAAAACATACTGTCTTTAAACTTGCACTCTTTGGAACCACTTTTGGCCAGGACAGCTTCATAGAAGTTCAAATGCTCACCTTCAATGAGCTGTCCTGTTCAATCGGTATTCACAGCAGGGTAGACGCTATGCGTCTTTAAGGCCAATCGTGTGTGCTGTTAGGGTCACGTGACTACAGTCTCGAAGGTGGTAATAAGGCAGACCACGGAACCTGCCTAAAGCCCAAGGTTACGCGTATCATGCACTGCACTATCAACCTTGGGTAGAAGTGACAAGTCCTCTCGTGTGCTTTGTTGAGGTGCTCCTGAAGATTAGCCTTTGTAAGCGCACCCCCGGTCTGGCCTGCTTTCTTTCTACTCTTTCTGTCCTTTTCTCTCTCTCCCTAAGCTAAAGACGTGGTAGGCGGTGGGTACTCGCCGGACCAATAAACCGTACACTTTTTATCGCTTGAATCCACTCTCTGTGCGCGGGTAACGGCAGAAGCGTGATCACGTGGTTTGGCGGATGACGCATTAGCCGTTGACAAACCCGGAATACCTGCGAAGACTGGACCTAGTTTCGCGTGTGATGCGGCCTGCGGGGTGCGCGCCTGCTGTGAATTTCGCTTCTGTGGTAAAAGGTATCTCGATCGAAAAGTCCTACCCGTATCAATTTCTTTAAAGAAGCCCAAGACAATCTTGTGAATCGTTTAGTGTTCGGTTCGGCAAATGGCAGCTTGCGCTACATCATGTTGAATCTTCACGGATAACTTCCTTCTAGTTTTTGTGTTTGAGTGGTAGTTTTGCAGTGCCCGTGTCGACATATACATCGAATTACATCTTTCAAGTCCGGTATTTTCAACGTAAGTGCGCTGCAGCCTGCTCGGTGATCATTGTCCTTTCTTGTACGGGTACTCTTCCGGATAACTTTTAGAATAAGTTAGTGCCTATCTCCTGGCAGCAGGGAGAATACTTTTCTCGCAATCTTACCGACAGTCGCCTGCCATTATCTGTCGGAGATAATGTCACAACTGCAGGTAATATACTGACTTTTAATTCTCCCTGCGTTTCGCAAAAACATGTTTTGTGGCCACCTTTTTGTGAATACATGTTTCGGCCACATTCACGTTTCGTCCTCATTCGTTACGCGAATCGCACGCTGTAGGGGCATTTCAACGCGCGTGTATTCCCGAGGCGCGTGTTCACCGAACCAGCCTACCCTTTCACGCCGCTTTGTGCTAGGTCTGCAGCGGTTCATTGCAAAGGAAAAAAAAAAAGAAACAAAAAAGCTATTTTGAGTTTTTTTATGAAACATCGCGTGTTGGACCTACGATCTGTCCATGAAATGTCGTTCGATAAACTGATTGCACCGCCAATGAGGGGCGACTACCGGCAAAATGTAGGGAGAAAATTCTGTCAGCTGCCGGGAGACTGGACACTAACCAAGAATTGCACCGGTTGCTGTTTGCTTTGCAATCTTCTCAGTTGAATCACAGCTGAGTAAGACCTCTTCACATATTACAAATCGCGGAGATTGTACTTGTCTACAAAATCAGCTGTGCGTAATAAACTTTTAGGAGATTTCAAAGCAATCCCTTGTGTCTGTGTACCTTCCTTTTTGCAAACAACTTGGCGAGTGCACTTGCAAAAAGCTGGGCGAATGCAACGGTGGCCAAAAATTACCATGACGGCCAACATTGGATCTGGTCGCGCTTCCAGTGTTGTCATAAATTACGCCGGTTTTGCCAATGTGGGACCACCTTTGGCTGGAACCATAGTTTAGCAAAGGACCAACATCGGCACCAATGATGGGGCCGACATTGGGTGGAACGATGGCTGAACAGTGGTTCAACATTGGCACCAATGACTGGGCCAACGTTCGATAGGGTAGCGCTTCCAATATTGTCTAATATTGAGGCCGGTGTTTTTTTAATGTTAGGCCGGTGTCGGACCAACTTTGGTGTGCTGCATGGGAACGCGCACCATCCCAGAACTGATAGTTATGCTCAGTAAATTCCGCACGAAATAAAAAATGAGCGCTTCCTTCTATTTGTGTGTATGTTTATACTGCAAAAATCCTAATGCCTCTTCTCTCATGCCCATTTAGCGACGCAGCCGCGAAACCTTTCTAGGGGGGGGGGGGGGGAGGAGGAGGAAAAGGCACGCTTTAACCCTGAAAGCTCTGTGAGTACCAGTCAGGTGGCACTCAACATAATTTATATCCAATATTTACAAGAAAACCGAAACAGTAGAAAGCATCGTCCGATCTAGCCGCCGGTCCGGTCGGTCGCCGAATCACAAAGCTCGTGTCTCGTGGTTTGTTCTCGTGCGCCTCGGCTTCTTTTCTCTCGCTCCAGTCCCTATTGGAAAAACGTACAAGAAACAAACCTGCCGCTTTTACAATTCTGGTATGACACCACCATAATTTCTTGGTATTATGTATGCAGCTAGTTTGGTTTGGCGTTCTGCATAACTGGAGATACCGGCACCGCTATGGCTCCGGGTCTGTCTATACTGGCAGCCACTTTGCTTGCCGATATGATTCGGTGTGGCTGGTATGATTTTGCGTCGGATGACGTAGGCGACTGCCGTCGTTCCAACAAAACGCTTATACCACGGGACCACCGGTATAACCAAATCATACATGCAGAAAGACGACCGCCATCTTCCAACAAAAACGGCCATCGTTCACCACCGCTATCGTTACATACACCATACATGTCGAAAAAGAACATAAGCCACGTTTACACGAATGCGACTTAGTCGTATTGAATCCAGTTGCCGCATTCAATATGCGGTCATGTAAACGGCATAATGCGCAAAGCGCATCGCATTTTGGAACGGGGAGGATTATCGGAAGGCGCTCGCTGCGGGAGCGAGTGAACAGCTGAGAACATGGCGGCGGCCAACCTCGTCGGCGGCGCGGAGAGCGGTCCCGCAATTTTTTTCCCGAGAACGCAAGCTTTTATTGCGATCATAAGTAAGCGGAATACAGCGGAGCTGCTCGGTGAGGGCGGCCCCGTCCAAACCTTTGCGAAGTACGACTTGCGCGTCCGAAGGGGTCACAAAGGCTTCGGTGCAAGCACGAATGACACCGAGAGCTCCGAGCACTGTAGAGCACTGCATGGTAGCGCAGAACGAGCAGCTCCTACCTCGGTGCAGTTCCTGGCTCCGCAAGAGCCTCTCGGACTCGGGGTCCGGTTGGTACGGTCGCGATCGGCGAGGTCTAGCGCGGCGAAACGCGGAGGCTTCCTCAAAGCGTGCACACACACGTCGCCTCTCGTTCAAAGTGAACCGGCGGCCCGGCCTGGAGTCCTAAAAGCCTTCCGTCTCCCAACTTCTTCCACAGCACCGAAGACAGTGGGCAAGATCTTTACGTTCACTGAATGCGTCGAAAGGCCTCCACGTGCGATGCACCGGAAAACGTGGTGCGGCTGGTGCCGGAACGGAACTGCATAACTTCGAGCTTTGAGTCAACGTGCACGGCAACAAACCGATCGTGACACCAAGCCGCGGATACCTCATCGCCGGTCGACAGCGGCAAACGGCCCGTTGCTCGTATCGTGGGCCGTGACTCGTACTTGGCCAACTTGGCGTCTTTTCGTGGCCCCTCGCGTCGTCGCAGCCAGCCACAAACCCGACAAACCCACCAGCCCGAAACCGTAGCGACCGTAGCCTGCGTTGGAGAAAAGCGAAACCGAAACTTAAAGCTTCCGCCCAGTGGCTTCCGCTGCCGCGGGTTTTCTAGCTTCGCGGCTTCCACTTCCGGTCGTCGCGGAGATGGCGAAGATGGAGCGGTGTGGGGGTTCGTTGGCTCGTTTACGGTTACGGGACAGATGTTTTGCGGTCCGTTTCTACTGCGTCTCTGGCTCTCAACTGGACGGCACCTCTCATAGTTCAACCAGGCGTGGTCAGCCTGCGTCAGGCCGGCTCGACTCGTCCGATCGCCGGACCGCAGGCGACTTCCAATTACGGCCGTTAGGCCTAGGATCCGTGAAACGGTAAGCGAATCTCGTCCCGTTTTCGTTCTACTTTTAAATTACGTTAGGTGCGCTACAGTATAAGCATGCGTGCCAAGTGTTCGTGACAATTTTGAACTAGAATAATTGTGCTTCATTGCGGTCATTTGCCGAAAATGTAAATCGAGCAATGAACGGGGAGCCATGCTTGAAAACGGTGTATGTACGATGCTAACTTCTACCTGGGCGGCTAAGAAAAAAAAAAGACTGGTTACGGTTGGTAGCGAGGCTGGTCCCAATGCAATGGTAAGCACTTAGAGCGCCTTTTTGAACGGCATGTTATCAATATAGCGATCAACGAGACGAGCGACGGCGAGAAGCTACGAGACCCGGCGCCGAGCGCCGAAGATTTCTCACTCCCGCTGCTTGCGCCGCTCGGTTCTTGGGCTTCTAGAAAACGTCGTTCATCGCCTCGGTCGCTCGCACCAATCGCTTTCATAATGTGTGTCTCGTCGCGCGGCTGACTGCCGTGTTTATTCAGTATAAATCGACCTTTTTTTTTTGTTTTTTCTTCTTCTTTTTCTTTTCGGAAATTGTGACTAAAGAATTTCGACACCTACATTCGCGACCAAATTTTGCGACCCTACAGGAGGCATGAAGCTATCGAGTCACCGAGCCGGCGTTGCCGTAGAGCCGCGCCGCTTCTTGTTTCAAAAAGCTTTTGGTTGCCGAAATGGCTCGCCGCCCGCGGTGGCCGGTCGGGCGTCGGATTTCGACATCGCGCCTCTAGCGTTCCCCTTGCTGGGCAACGGGTAAGGAGAGGAACGCGATGCGCCATGCACTTTACCCTCCATCCTCGCAAACGCGCACAAAAAAAAAAAAATGTTATTTTTGTTAGTTGCTTGAGGCGGCTCGGCTCGCGTGTTGCTCATGGCGACACGGCGGCTTTGCTTGCGTCTTTGTAGGTTGTCTTCCGTCGCTTCGCACCTTTTTTCGTTTCTTGTCGTCATTTTACAACGGTGTCAGTGAAGTATTGCTGCGAATTTGCGAGGATGTCTACCCAGCTGACGAAGCTTGGGACGATGATAACATGTCCAGAAGTTCTGACGGTGATGAAGTGTTTGGCATCGCCCCGTGATTTAGCTGAGAGTGATGCAAATAAAGGGTTTTTTCTTTCTTTTGCCCAAAATTTCCCCTGTTCTTAAAAATAAAAAAAAAGATCGACCTATATTTCAATTCTTTTTTTTTTTTTGTTCGGGTGGATCCAATAAATAGGGTTCGACCTATTTTCGAGTAAATACGGTAACTTTAATTTTTATTTTGGGTTACGTCGGATGCAACTCAAATGCTTGACAGTTACGTTGGGCGTAACTTTAATTTTTATTTCGGGTTCCGTCGGACGTAACGTTAGACACCCCGTTACACTTAAGGAAAATAGGGGCTGCTGGTTCATCATATAAACCAACCATTTGTGTTTAATTAAAATGCATCACTGACCTCAAAAAAAAAATACTGCTATCCTAGAGTTTATGCTATAGGAATGTAGCGCTTCAGATAAATTTGTTAATTTTTACTTTTAGTCCCTGCCCCCTCCAGATACAACATCTGGCCTAAAGCAGTGTTCCGGATCTCCTTCCAAGACCTCAGGCAGGTCGTCATTCAATCCATGAGTCGGCGGCATCTCATGGGCGTGTTGCTGGTGCTTACTGGATGGTGCTACCGAGGGAAAAGTGGTCGTGCTTGGGCAAGGCAAGTATGGCCGCCATAATTATAGATATTGTTTTTACCTTTGCTCGAATCCACTTTTAAGAAATGCACATTTCGCATGTGTGCATCTCTCAATGTTTCCACAGTCGGCTGTTTTTTTTTGGTTTTTTTTTTTTAGTGCTCTAACTCTGTCAGCGCTAGTTTCTCTAGGTCATGCAAATGGGATGCAACACTAAACCACATATGCTCTCGCAACAAACAGTGCTGTGCAGAAGCACAGTGGAATTTACTCTAGCTTTATAATGCAGCACAAAATAGTTGACTCCAAGTATAGCTACTTTTGTGACTCCGTTTAACCAAAAGCTCTGCCGAAACAAACTTGCCGCCTTATAGGTAGTGCAAAAGAACCTCGCGTGCCTAACCTGGAGAAGGGCATTGTTTTTCATAGGTCAATTTTTCCTTAAACCAATACCTTCAGCCTCCTTGAAATGTTAACATTATGTGACACACGGAAGAACAGTAAACTCTTTAATGTTGGCGAACCTTTAATTTTCGCGGCCTTTAATTTTGCAGAATTCAGTGGCTGCGATTATGTCCTCTGTGACCGATTCGAGAAGAAATAGGGGCCACGAAGATAAGGGGGTTTTACTGTACATCGGAGGAAAGAGGAAGTCACTTATGTTTGTATGCAGGAGTAAAACCAACAACAACAATCACGGTGTCGACACTTTGTAAGCCTATCTGTGTCTATTGAATGATATCAATTTTGTTTTAGTTCGTTAAACATTGTTGCCTGTACATTGTGGGATGTCGTCTTCAACACGAGCAGTGGTTTTCTTCTCAAGCAGGCAGCATGGACGCGTGCCGCAGCACAACATAGTTCATTTGCAGGTGGTACCGCAGGTTGAAGGATGGTTGGCACAATATGGGGGAATCACAATTCAATGTTCTACCTCGGGCGTAGACAAGATTTGCTTATTCTAAATCATTTTGTCTAAAAATCTGGGATTTGCGATGAATGTACCCGCATGGTTGGAAGGGCCAGACAAGCCTTGTGAGCGCTTCATTTTCTAGCGTCTCAGTCCTGAACCCACTCACGCACCACATGTGTAGATGTTCCGATAGGTGGGAGCACTTATTTGGAAAATGGTGAATGGCAACTGTTATCTTTATCAGACTTCTGTATTATGGTCAAAGTTGAACTGCATATTTGCAATACTTTTTCTCACTTAAAAATATGTCATTCTAAAATATGTAGAATAGCCGATGACAAAAAGAGAATGGCTGGGCGTCCTCCAGCACGTGCTTGTGCTTTTCACCCCACTTTGGACAGATGTGCTTGCTCCAGGCTCATGAGGCGCTGAAACGTCATCGAAGGTAGCAGACGGGCTGGTGGTGGAACAACGGAGACTTCTCCCTGCCTTTCTCATGCTGTCAGTGAGCGTGTACCTCTATACTCTAACTTAGCTTAACCTGCACAGAGCTGAGGAGAATAGGCTTGGCGAGTGCCCTTACTGCATATGCTGAGGTAGAATAGCCGAGGTACAGCTGGGGCACTTTCTGAATCAAGAACATTGTGTATCTTACCTTCAAAAACACATCATTTTGGGGGTGCAAAAGGAATTGTAAGGCATATATTTGTTTGTATTGTCCTATTACGCATCGCAGGCACGTAGCCAGGGGGAAGCTTATGAGGCCCGCCCCCCCCCCCCCCCGATATCTTCCATTTTGCATGGGTCCTCCTCTCCCCCCTCCCCCTCATACAGTGTTTTGTCATGAGGGGGCCCCCCCCCCCTGAAACAAAATCCTGGCTACGTGCCTGACGCATCGACTCCAACTTAATGCGGAGTCAACCCACCCTGTTGATAAATTTAATGCCTGCCAGGTAATTTGTTTTGCATTCAGTTAATATATCAGTATTCAGTTAGGTATCCCAAGTCATTAGTCGTTGAGATGCAGTCTCTCTGCAAGTCAGTCATGTTTAACATTCATAAAACTGCTTGTCAAATAATGGCACTGTCGAGGACATGTACTCGGCTCGAGCGATCGCTGTGCACAAGCTGGTCGTGTGGTTACAGGCAGCAAACATCCCGGTTGGAACGTCCTACCTCGCAATGTAGCTGAAGACTAGGTCAGGGCCCCACTCACAAACGTCTATACTTTGCATCTCTTTTAAGCTGGACCACTTTTGACACTACAAGCCATTGCAGCAAAAACAGTGTGAGACATGATTATAAGCTCGACGTACCATGGCATCCAACTAGAAGGTCACATGGCTTGCAGCTTCTGCCGTGGTTAACTTTAAACTGAGATAGTTTGGAATAATGCTCCCGGTTTTTAGTGTTGCCCGGCACGGTTAACAATTTGGTGATATAGTGCTGCATTGAAAAATCTGCATTCGTGACTGTATCACCTTATGAATGCATACTAGCTATTAAACTCTCCATTCTGCAGAGAAATGAAATGCACTTTGCTTCCAAGTGCAGCTACTTCTGAAACTTCATGGTATGAAGCACCTTATGGCTGCAAGCTCTGACCGATCTTGTTCTCTGGTCTTCGCAGGCCCATTGCAGGGAGTCACTCCGAGAGCCTCACCAGAGGTTCCTGCCCGTGGTCGTTCTAAATTTTTTTGTTGTAGGTATGCATCCTTTCTGTCTTTCCCTTAATTGTACTCGGGCGTTTTCTTTTCATTGTCGCAGATTTGCCTCAAAATTGGTTCAGCACAAAAATGGATGCTGTACAACTGTATCCCGCATATTTTGTTCAAGATAACTTTTCTTTGCGAAAGTTAGATTTTTTTTTATGAAGGTTGGTCTTTTTTTGTTTTTGTTCACAAATTTATTTGAGTTTCCATGGGCAACAACGTTATGCCAAGGGCAAGGACAAGTTCACTGCTCTAACTTGTTCTCAACTGATTGCAAGAAATTTTGTTAATGTCGTGAAACCTCTTTCCAGCACTTGCTTTGCAGCATGGAAACAAATTATACATGGGACATACTTTTCTTTAGACTGCTTGTTCATTCTGCAGGTCTGCCTTCTATAGATGTCGTGCTACTGGAGAGCAGGCGAATTCGATTGTTCGTTTTGCCATTGCTTTTTTTTTAGCCATTGTCTGTTTTGACTAGTTAGCTGAAAATAATGATCTAGTACCCTTTAGTCAGTAAAATAGATAGTGTGTGCCGCTGTTAGTGTCAAGTAGAGATGCACGCTTTTTAGGCATTTTGCGCAGAGTGGTACCCATTTTTATTGGTTAGCCTCTTGGTGCGCCAACTAAACTCTTTCTATCCAGACACCTGCCCTTTGCTTTTATTTGGCAGGCTTTGGCAATAAAATAATACAGTGTTATTCCTGGGTGGCTTAAAAACCTAAAGAAAGAAGTTTCTTCATGTTTAAACGCAAAGTTTTATAAAGGCAAAAATCAATTAAGCCAGTAGCAGACGACACATAGCCTCAGCAGTGCTTCGCGCCAACAGCGTTGCGTCAAAATAGCGGTCGTCTCCTTTTTGCTGCCTTCTCTCTCGCTCCTTCGGCGCTCTCCTCCTTTTCCTCCTCTCCGTCACGTTTGTCACCACACCCACTGGTTAAACTCTCCCACTATACGGCTCTGCATTGCAGTAGTAGTTTTTTTTATAGTCTTTAGAGTTAAATGTGAATATTTGAGAGAAATCTCCCTGGTTGGGGTGAAAGAGGGTTAAATGAATGCATTTGATCATTCGCCTTAATTCGGTACCCATCATTTCAAGGCCTGTGTGGCCTTGTCCTGGGGTGTGTCTATGACTGTGGCTGTGAAGGAGCAGTTTTTTAATAGGTGCACGTACAAAGTATAAAAACAAAAGGATCTATGTGCTGATCACGAAAGAATATGCTAGCCATTCTAATGTAGCTCTGCCAAGTACTTGATTGTGATTTGTTTTTATTTCCAGCTACTTGGTTGCCTCAAGATCTGGAGATCCTAGTGGCCACAAGCTTGGACTCAATCTTCTTCTGTGGTCCGGCCAGGACCATGGGGGAGGTAATCCCAGCAACAAGAGCATCACAGTATCTCCCTGCCTGTGACTTTGGATTAGCATCACGACAAGGGAGTCCTCATGCCACCAAGTGTTAGGTATGCTACTCGAAATAAACATTCTTACCTCTTCTTGAAGTGAAACAGCAAAAGCACTACTAAGCCTAAAATGCAAAAAACATTCAAATCTCGGGTTGGATGGAGTTCCAATTACAAAAAGGCGTCTGCAGACATGATTCACATGTGAACTTGAAGCCCACGGATGTAGGTTCGACAGTCACAGAAATAACTTCCCGCAGATGGCTTCGCTAGTGCTATACACAAACAAATTCTTAAAATAATCATTGTGTTACGTTGGTGTCATCAATCTTATGTACCTACCCCACCCAGCAGTCGGGAGATGTGAAATATAAAAAAATGGGAACTTGCACATTGTCAGCTCTGCAAAGATAATATATTGAACCGAGCATAGCACGTTCAACTTAAGAAAGCAATTCAGTGCAGGCCTAGTTTTAAGCTTCACATATTTGTTATTGCCCTTCATAATGAAGTAAAAACTGCTTAAGTTGTGGCCCACTACAGGCTTTCTATTAGTGTTAAAAAGTGTTAAGTCAGTTTAAACAGCTCGCTCCAAATATTTTCTTGAAATGCATAGGTTTATGGAAATTATTATGTGGATGTTTGCAGACAGTCATGGTGAGACCAATCTTTAGTGCCAAGTGTTCCACTTATTCAGAGTTGGTTGAGTCTGTAAATATTGTAGGTCGCAAATTAAATTTTTATAGTATGCAATGGGCACAATCATCCGTAATGACTAGCTCTACCTAGGGGAACTTCATACGTTTACTACGGCAAGATGGTTTCGCAAAACTAAGTATTCAGTTTATTCAACTCCTGCACTAACCTTATCTCTAGAAACTTTTTAAATTCTTTACGATGCTGAGTTAGGATTCTGGAAGTAGTTTTTCTAGAACTACGCTAGACATTTCCAGTTGATAATTTTTCTCGCAAAGCATTCGAGAGAGCCAAACCCTGTAATATACGGATGGAATTCCAGAATGATGCGACTGGCAGTTTGAAACATTCGGCACTGTAACAGTAACAATGACATGTCACTTGCCTATGTAATGCTCATTGTCGCAGATCAAACTGCTTTTTCCGTCTGCACTCATTTTCAGTGGACTCATTCAGCGAACTCGCACCCGAGACTGCAGCGCTGGGTTCTGCGAAGTAATTTGCATGAATATAGATGCAACAGGTTTCTTTGAGTGTGCGTCTAACACGTATTCTTCATATTGAATTTGCTACTGTATTCATGACCATGTCCTTAATTGTATCCACATTCCAGCTTATTTTTATTTTGACATTTGAGTTTTCTTCAGTACTTTTCTCAACATCTGTGCTTGTTGGGCCGTACTCAAGACCATACATCTTGTCTTTCACTAATACATCAATATATAAAACTGTTGATGCCGAGTGAGAATTCAAGGTACCGAATCTGTCGTGCGAGTTAAATAAGAACCAATAAAAAGCTCTACAAAGGAAATTTTGTTAAAGGAGGCTGTATAAGCACTAGAATAGCACATGCCATGCTAAAAAAAAAATACAAATTCTTGTTAGGTATGCAAGGATGACACTGCTGTGCTGTTTCTGATGTGTCACAACAAAAATCAGTGCCATACAGTGTTCCTAATGGAAGTACAAACTGTCGAATTCAAAGCCCAGAAGTTTTATTCAAGAATGTTCCTCAATACAAATGTATTTAGAGATCTGAGCCACTGACTCATACATGACTATGTGGCGAACATTCATTTTCATGTGCATTATAGTTTACAAGGTCTAGTCTGCATTGATTTATTGCATTCATGCTGAAACTGGGAGGGGTTCTCTGGGTATGAATAAAGATATAAACATTTCTTAAAATCAAAACATTTGAGAACAGACTATACAGCTCTGCATTGCAGTAGTAGTTTTATTTGTAGTCTTTACAGTTGAATGTGAATATTTGACAGAAGTCTCTCAGGTTGGGGCGAAAGAGGGTTAAATGAATGCATTTGATCATTCGCCTTAATTCGGTACCCATCATTTTAACGCCTACGTGGCCTTGTCCTGGGGGGTGACTATGACTAAAATAAGAGGATCTATGTGCTGATCACGAAAGAATATGCTAGCCATTCTAATGTAGCTCTGCCAAGTACTTGATTGTGATTTGTTTTTATTTTCAGCTACTTGGGTGCCTCAAGATCTGGAGATCCTAGTGGCCACAAGCTTGGACTCAATCTTTTTCTGTGGTCTGGCCAGCACCATGGGGGAGATAATCCCAGCAACAAGAGCATCGCAGTATCTCCCTGCCTATGACTTTCGATCAGCGTCACGACAGGGGAGTCCTCGTGCCACCAGGTGTTAGGTATGCCACTTGAAATAAGCATTTTTCTTACCTATTACTAGAACAGCGAAAGCACCACTAAGCCTAAAATGCAAAAAAAATATTCAAATCTTAGGTTGGATGGAGTTCCAATTACAAAAAGGAGTCTGCAGACATGATTAACATGTGAACTTAAAGCCCGCGGATGTAGGTTCGACGGTGTCACAGAAATAACTTCCCGCAGATCGCCTTGTTTGTGCTTTACCCAAACAAATTCTTAAAATAATTATTGTGTTTCGTTGGTGTCATCAATCTTATGTCCCTACCACACCCAGCAGTCGGGACATGTGAAATATAAAAAAACAGGAACTTGCACATTGTCAGCTCTGCAAAGATTTATACAGTAAACAGAGCATAGCACGTTCAGCTTAAGAAAAAAATTCAGTGCAGGCCTATATTCATGGTTCACATATGTGTAATTGCTCTTCATAATGAAGGGAAAACTGCTTAAGTTGTGGCCCACTACAGGCTTTCTATTAGTGTTAAAAAGTGTGGTAGAAAACAAGATTGCGCTTGGAAGACGGGGACATAGGAAGGACAGACACAACAGAGCACTAACATTCAACTGATTTAATTCAAGAACCTCAGCGTAGAAACGGACTTTGTCACCGCACCACATCTCAACCAATCCGTTCTGCCACGGACCGCAAGTACGCCAACTCCTTATCCGCCAAGTCAATTGACGCCATACTGACACAACTTGTGCCGGAACTATTTATAGTGTCAGCCTCCATAATCTCGCTAACAGTCCTATCTTTGTGCCTCTCAAGAACAGTAGACGAAGCAAATAATTGTTTGCACCCGCAGTCATGACAGTGACACGACAGATCATCACTGCGAGTGCAAACCATTATTTGCTTTGTCTACTGTTCTTGCTAGGCACAAAGATATGACTGTTAGAGAGATTATGGAGGCTGATGCTATAAATAGTTCTGGCACGTGTTGTGTCAGTGTGGCGTCAATTGACTTGGCAGATAAGGAGTTGGCGTACTTGCGGTCCGTGGCAGGGCCACGGATTGGTTGAGATGTGGTGTGGTGACGCAGTGTGTTTTTACGCTGAGGTTCTTGAATTAAATCAGTTGAAAGTTAGCACTCGGTGGTGTCTGTCCTTCCTATGTCCCCGTCTTTAAAGCGCAATTATGTTTTCTAACGTACCGTACGAACTTGCCCAACAATCAGCACTTGTTAAAAAGTGCTATTGTGTTTTAAGCAGCTCGCACCAAATATTTTCTTGAAATACATAGGTTCATGAAAATTATTATGTAGATGTTGGCAGACAGTCATGGTGAGGCCAATCTTTAATGCCAAGTGGTCCACGTATTCAGAGTTAATTGAGTTTGTAAATATTGTAGGTCGCAAATTAAATTTTTATGGTATGCAATGGGCACAATTATCCGTAATGACTAGCTCTACCTAGGGGAACTTCGTACGTTTACTACGGCAAGATGGTTTCAAAAAACAAAGTATTTAGTTTATTCAACTCCTGCACTAACCTTGTCTTTAGAAACTTTTTATATTCTTTGCGATGCTGAGATAAGATTCTGGAAATAGTTTTTCTAGAACTACTCTAGATATTTCCAGTTCATCATTTTTCTCGCAAAGCATTCGAAAGAGCCAAACCCTGTAATGTACGGAGGGAATTCACAGAATGATGCGACTGACAGTTTGGAACATTCGGCACTGTAACAGTAATAATGACATGTCACTTATGTAATGCTCATTATCGCAGATCAAACTGCTTTTTCTGTCTACACTCATTTTCAGTAGACTCATCCAGCGAACCTGAGACTGCAGCGCTGGGTTCTGCAAAGTAATTTGAATGAATAATGATGCAACAGGTTTCTTTGAGCGTGCGTCTAACACATATTCTTTATATTGAATCTGCTAAGTGTATTCATGACCATGTCCATAATTGTATCCACATTCCAGCTTATTTTTATTTTGACATTTGAGTTTTCCTCAGTACTTTTCTCAACATCTGTGCTTGTTGAACCATACTCAAGTCCATACATCTTGTCTTTCGCTATTACATTAATATATAAAACTGTTGATGCCGAGTGAGAATTCAAGGTACCGAATCTGTCGTGCGAGCTAAATAAGAACCAATAAAAAGCTATACAAAGTAAATTTTGTTAAAGGAGGCTGTATGGGCATTAGAATAGCACATGCCATGCTAAAAAAAAAATATACAAATTCTTGTTAGGTATGCAAGGATGACAGTGTTGTGCTGTTTCTGATGTGTCACAAAAAACAAAAAAAAGTCAGTGCCATACAGTGTTCCTTATGGAAGTACAAACTGTTGAATTCGAAGCCCAGAAGTTTTATTCAAGAATGTTCCTCAATACAAATGTATTTTGAGATCTGAGCCACTGACTGATACATGACTATGTGGCAAACATTCATTTTCATGTGCATTATAGTTTACTAGGTCTAGTCTGCATTGATTTATTGCATTCATGCTGAAACTGAGAGGAATTCTCTGGGTATGAATAAAGAGATAAACATTTCTTGATATCAAAACATTTGAGAACGGACAAAAGGAAGGATCTGAGAACGGTATCTTAGATTCTCCTTTTTCTTACAGTATATCTAATGTTCACTTTATTTCACCTGATGCATTTAGTTTTTAGCGCAGCTGTTAGCACCCGTTTCCGCGTTTTGCGGCGTCGCTGTCGGCGTAACCGCCCAACTAAACTTGGCAGGAAATTGAATTAATGTTGTGGTCATGTGACGTTAATATTTCCGCTAAGTCTAGCTGAGAAACTGAGTGTTTTTATGGATGACGTGACACGGTCATGCGACGTCATTTTCCCCGCTACTTTTAGCGGAAAAACTGCATTTGTGTTGAGGTCATGTGACATCAATTTCCGCGCTAAATTTATTGGGAAACTTAACGCGCTAAATTTAGTGGGGAAATTTCCCCCTAAATGGGAGGGAGCAGTAGAGGAGGAGGGGAGGGGAAGGAGGGGCATACCCTCCCATCTTCCTCTTCGAGAGCTGTACTGTATTTTCTCATTACAGAGAATTGTAAACGTCTCATATTTCATCTCATGTTTTTTCAACTTTTATATTGCAGGTGCACTTGCAGCACAAATCTGGGTTGTGCTGATCCTCTACGCACAAGTTAGGAACTCCTGAGTGGCAAGAGTGGGAGTTTGGTCTGACAGCTCAAGGGACACCATTGTTCAGTATTGAATTTTTAATTATCTTCTTTTGAGCAAAGTTAAGCTTTGCTGCATGCAGTTCTTCTAAAAATAAATACCTGCAACCAAATTTACCAGGTCACGACATTTTGCTCTGCTCTTAGTGCTCCTGGTGAGCCTCGGATGAGAGCTTACTGGGGTGCAAACATCATAATTGTTTTAAACCACTCACTGATGTAGAGACTTATTGACATCCAGCATTCCAATGAAACGCTGGATATCCACAAGTCTTTCTTGAACAATGCAAGCGGGAAAGGAACCATACAATCATATTGTATTGGGGGACATTCTACAGAGTGTTTTTTTTGTATATTTTACAGATTTTTTTAAAAAAAGCCGTAAAAGCTACATTTACGCAGTCTGTACACGTGAATTATATGGCCAGGGCGGCATAGTATAAAAGGCTAATTTGTAATGATCAGTCGGCTTATTACAGAGATGTGCAAGACTTCTTTCAGAAAACTAGATGGAGGTTCATTCTCGCGTGGTTTTATCCCGCGAATCTGAATATCCCGTTCGTTTTCCACAAAGATATAACTAAACGTGAGAAAACACAAAAAAACATCCTACCAATAGTGACATCGTAAGAAGACCTTTCAGCCGCCAAGTGTACGTCGCTTAAGGGCCGCGCGTTCAGTCGCAAGTTTTCTAGGTATATTCTCCCGCATTGGCACCAGTCGTGACACATTTTTCTGCCCCTTTAAAAAATAGCATGTGCGTGCATAGCTTTCATAGGCACTGAAGATGCGTGAACAGATTTTGAAAGCTGCTCTTGTGACGTCCCTCTCTAGGGAAGTGCTTTCAAAGCGCTTTAAAAATGACTCTATGCAGCCTCGATTAATTAAATTAGCAAATAATTTTGATATTTGAGATTCTGGAGGTCAAATGAAGAAGATTTAAAAGTGTTTTCTCAAATACAAAACCGCTTCAGCCTCTCTCTAAGTAAAGTATGTTCCTAAAATTTTTAATCAGTGAAAATAGACCCATGGTTCCAATTAGAAACTTCTAAGCATCATCAAAACACACTAAATCAATTTTCTTTGTGAAGATATAAGACAAGAGCAGCATTTTATGGTGTTCTAAAAGAATGGTCAATTTGGACGCGTTTCCAGATTTCGGTTTCTTACCAGAGCGCATCTTTGCACCTACGGTCCTGCTGCCCGGTGGCCGCAGTGCGAAGCCGCCCCCTCGCCTCCCTCGTAGGATGGAGGGAAGCAAGGCGCACGTGTGTTGCGCGTCTTAGCCCCTGGGGAACAGGACCGTGGGCGCAAAGATGAGCTCTGATAAGAAACTGAAACCTAGAAACTCGTCCAAATAAAGCATTTTTACAGAACGCGTAAAATGCTACCCCTGCATTATATCCTTCTAAAAAGAGTTGATTTTGTGGTTTTCAGTGACTCAGCAAGTTTCCAATAGAAACCATAGTTTCATTTTCACTAATTAAAAAGTTAATTAACAAATTGTATTTAATTATCTGACTGATCGTTACGACTAGGTCCCTATACTACGTACACCTGGCCATATAACTCTCCTGCACAAATCGCATTAATTTAGCTTTCACGGCCTTTCTAAACATATATGTAAAGCTTAAAACTAAATTGCCGTGTACAACAGTGAAAAGGCGAAACCACCATGTTGGAGCCATATGGCTCCAACATGCCGGTATCGCCTTTTCGCTGGTATAGGATGTCCCATATTACGTTATCCATGTATGGTTCCGTCCGCCTACATGGTTCCGCCATAATCCACTACGCCGGTATAGGATGTCCCATAATACGACATGCTTGTATGGTTCCGCCTACCTGTATCGTTCCGCCGTAATCCACTATACTGGAGCTGCCTTTTCGCTTGTATAGGATGTCCCATATTACGGTTACGCTTGTATGAGCCTTTTCCATCATCTTTCCATCATCGATATTTTCCAACAGGGACATTATAATTTAGAATGAATAACTAAGCGAGACTATTGTTTTGTGCACGATGTACACCAATGAATATATAAATAATATATATATATATATATATATATATATATATATATATTATTATCAAGAATTTTAAATTGTTTGTGCAATTTTAGGTTCGCCTTTTTCAACTTCACATTTTTTTACGAAAGAGTTACAGACAAAGTACACCCTGGACAGCACTTTCAACTTGCGAGAGTAGCACTTTCAACAAACGATTAATCGCCAATGCTCGCAGACAGAAGGTTCGATGCTGCGCGAACGGTTTCTGAAAGATGCTGCGTAGGGTACTCCGAGCGCAACGGCTTCACGATCGTTCGAAGGGCAAATGATTCGCGACGACAAAGTAGCGTCTTGCAACTTCAGTAAGCTAACGGAGCTCGAGAGTCCCACGCTCACATTTCCGCAGAGCGAGCGCGGCCGGCCAGATCGAGGAGCAGTCTGCTCTCGCGTCGCAATTGCTACGTTGTTGCGTTGCCTACACTGATGACATGTGCACTGGCAGTCGAAGCAGCCCTTTCGAGACTTCATTCAAGTCCAATATATTCATTCAAGTCCAATGCGCAGGGAGAGCAGCCGGCAAAAAAAAACTGGAATAGTCCTATAGGCAGCCAAGGACGTATATGTGATCGCGGTTACAAAGCACCGGCGACGTACGCCCCATGAAGTTGGCTAAAAAAGATTCTCGCCCGAGCGAGCACATGAATGACTCTTTTCCACTTTATTACGTCTGCAATGCAAAAAAAAAAAAAAAAAAAAAAAAGGGCACCCAGGCAGCACAGCATTGTTCGACCCCCGTTGGCCCAAGGTTGGCAAAAAATGTCTCCAATATTGGTCTGAAGTTGGCATTTCCGAGAACGCCACCCGATCCAATGGTGGTTAGATATTGGTGCCAATATTGGACCAGTGGTTTGCCAACATTTTAGCCCACGTTGGACCAACGTGGTTTGCGCTCCCTTATTCAATAATTGCATAGAGGTTTCACCGTTGGCTGAACCAACATTGGCACCCAGCGCCCTAGACACTGGCTCTTCCAACATTGGCTTAAATATCGGCTATTCCAATATTAGCATCCAGTGTTATACAATGGCTATTTTTGCATCTATCGTATATGCCATTATTGGACGCCATTTTTCAGCCAGTGGTCTAACCAGCGTCATGAAAACAGTGCAGAGAACCAAGCAAGTATCTTGCCCTTTTTCCTCAAGCACTGTTTTCTTTCTGATACTAAAATCTAATAAATGCTGCCATTTTACCGCATTTGGACACTTTAGTAATCATTAAAGCATGCAAATAGATTGTTCATAACGTTTGACAGTTTATAATTTATGTAAACGGATAAAAATATTTAAAACATTCTGCAATCAGGGGGGCCTAGGCAGACTCGGCAGCAGGGCTCCCCTTAAACTTGCTTTGTAAGACTTTTGCATGTTGTAAAATGTTCTTCAATACAACCCTATTGCAGGTGCTGATACTCTGTGTGGAGAATTACTTTCTATTTGAAAACAGGGGAGCATGTATGTTAATTGTAATGATGTTTATTTTAGTGCTCAATGCTATAAACCTATCTAATATAACATGTTACTCACCTAAAGATATTTTAAACTGAACGTACATCTATTGATTTCTTTCTGCATCAGTGCATTTAAAGGAAACAGATTACCAAAAATGTAATAGTAACAAATAAATTTATGATTTCTGTCTGCGGAAAGCCTTTTGAGAATACAGGCCAGCAAACAAAATTTGTAGACATCTACTGCGGCCGTTTAGGGGAATATAGGAGAAAAACTTAAATCTCTCTGGATTTGTGCGTGCAATTTTGTGTGCGCTGGTGCCTACAGGGCACCAGCGCGCACACAAAATAGGCAAGCAATTTTTGTTTTGTTTTGAAAAGGTAAGTTGTAAGGTCTTTAGAACAGCTGCACCAACAAGTGAGAAACTTTTAAAATGTAAATGAGCCATGGAAAAAAACAGAAATGTTTACTTATCAAATTACTCCTCAACCCTGCACACTGGCCACCTGTTCAGTGGTTTTTCTTGCATCAAATGGCCCATTTCAGTTGCACAGCTTTTGGAAGCACAGCGCGTCCAAATATACTTAGAATTCCAGCGATATTGTCTTAGTTTCGGTTTCTAAATTTGGCTCCTCCTGATTAAAAACCAAGGAAAAAGCCTCAACAGGTCCTCATGGGTTGTCTCTTAGTATGGAGCTCTTATTTCAGAAGCTCTGAATGCTAATCCAGAACTTATCACGATAACAATATCGTCCAATAAGAAGCAATGGAAAGCAGAACGTATATGTTCATATCTGCACCTCGCTCGTTTATCGCTTTCATTGTCCTCATTCAATGCAAGGCCAAACACGGGTAGGTATTGCAGCAGATGATAACGAATATAGTTGGTGTCAAACGTACTTTCATAGGTCGACCATCTGTAAGAACTCGGCCGGAATGCCAGCAGCAGCCGACGAAACTTTCGCGAGCACATTTGCGTTATATGCGGACTAAATCGTAATTTTAAATGGGAAATCAAACGCATTCTCGACTAAACGCGTGACGTTGCGTGTCTTAAAGTGGTCATACTCCATTTCACAGGTAAGAATGCTCACTAGCTGCGTAGACAGCTCAAAAACGGCTGCATAAGCCCTCTTCCACATAGACTCGGCGGGCAAAGAAGGCGGCAATATGGAGACTCCGCTAGCAGACGAGAGAGTTGTCTCCACTCTCGTACTGCGGAAGCCAGCAACATTGAGGCACTCTATTTGGGCCATTCCATGTCGCTCGGAGGGGACGTTTCACTCGGTGCCAACGTTACTAAAACACTCAGTTGGGAAACTCGCCGTCGAAACCTGGGCCGCTGGCGTCCACCGAGACCGAGCTAAATGCGACAACAGCGCCACTCTTTATCGTTTGTCTGTACTGTGGTCGCCTCGAGCTTTTTGAAAGCCTGTTTTTGCGTAAAAACAAACGGAAAATACTCTTTTTGCATGAAATTTATTGGAGTTTAGTACCAAATGATGGGCACATGATGTTTTTATCATCTTTAGTTTGCAAGGTTTTGCGGAACAATTAATATTGTTTTTATAAAACCATGCCTCAGCGGGCCTTTCAGGTAGCGCGTCCCGACCTAGGTGCATTTTAACTTCAGTAGTTGAACGCGGCGCGTCCGCCGGGGAGACGGGGGTTCACCCCTGTCAAAGCCAAAAATAGAAGTCACGTGCAGTTTCTCGAGTGGCCGCTGCGGGAGCAATGGTGACGTTGTGTTCGTCATTAGCTCAATGATCGGAGACAGATTGGGACCATATGTTTAGGGCTGTCTCTATGGGAGTTTCCCAACATAGTGTTTTAGTAACGTTGCTCGGTGCTCAGCCGCGCCAGCCGCACCGAGACGTGCTTACAGATTTTGATTTCGGTTTTTGCGGGAGAGCACTTACGCGGCACGCCTGGGAGTATTGTAAGGGAGGCTCGAATGGTCTCGTTATCACGGGTGCTTTTATCAATTTTTTTTGCAAATTATCAAATCAAGCGCTGCGAAAAAAACGAAGATTGCTGTTATGCTGATGCCCTGTAGAAAGCGCGCTCTCCCGCCAAACCGAAATTAAAATTTAAGCACGTCTCGACGCGGCTCGCCAGCTGGCGCGGCTGAGCAGCGAGTGAGATGGCGTTACTTCTTTGTCTTGTTCATTCCTGGGAAATCGCGTAGAGTTCCTATGAGTCAGAGCCACAATATGGCGGACGGAAGTAGTCATCCCCCGGTTGTCAGACTACGCTGCTGTGGTTGTCAGACTGTCAAAATCTCCTTAAGAAGGCCAAACTCTCTCAGTATAAACGGCTCTGGCGAGTGAGGCCTCTCCTCCGAGCGACATGGAATTGCCCAAAGCGCGAGCAGTGGCCCCCTCAACCACCGCCTCTTCCACGCACTCTGAGTGGGTCTTTCATATCGGCGGAGAGTGTACATGGCATATGAAAAAAAAAAACTCCCATAAATTGAACCAATTTGAAACTTTCATTGATTTGAATACCCAACACTACAATTGCTCGAGAAATAAAACTAGCAAATTTAAATTTGCATAACCATGCAGTGATATTAACCACGTTCAAGTGAGCCATATCTCCATTAGAGTATACAGTAGGCTCGAGATAATTCAGACTCGAAGATTTAATAGGTCTGGTTAAGTCAAAAAAATCTCAAAACTTGGGTTGTCCCGCTACGTTTTCAATATATTCATAAGCCGCTTAATTTGAACGACGTTTTCTTGTAATTCATACTTTTTGTTCTCGCGGGCCCGTTGAGCGCACTTCTTTCCGAGCACCGGTGCACTGCGGAGAAGCAGCACCTGTGGAGCTTGCTTTCACAGGTGTTGCTCTTTTGCGGTGGACTGGTGCTCAGTAAGAGGCGCAGTTAACAGGGCTAAAGCAGAGCAGAGCCGTACATATAGAGCTTGGTATATGAAAGGAGAGCAGAGCCAAGGCCTGCATCAGAAGCAGGTAGAGGGCTCGACAATCTCTCTTGGCCAACCGGAAGCTGAAAATAATCCCCTAGCAATGATAACGAGAAACGGTTTTTGACATAGTGTTTAAGAGTTAAATGTAGTAACTCTTTATACTTGAAAATATGGTGCACGCAATGTTTCGATTATGGTTATGCAAGAAGATATAAGAAACGAATGTGCCACTTGATTTCTGTTTTGCTCAAATGGAGTCTGAGCGCTTCGACGACTGGTGAACGGATAACGTCAATCGTTCAGCTGGTCGCGCACGCTTTTTGTATTTTCTATATCTTCCACCGTGAGTTTGCATAACCACGATCAAATCATCACTGTAGCCCAGTCACCGAGAGTTACTCCGATGAGCTTATTAATTTTGTTTTTCACAACCACTGCAGGTTAATATGCGCGGCTTCTGGTTGGCCACATACGAACTTGTGAAAACGCTCTGGAGCACGCCCAGCCCACCTTATGCCAAAGGTGGCTCGTCATTTGCCTTCTGTACATCCCAATGAATAGTTAAACTATCTCTATATGCGTCTCTGAACCAGAGGACCCATGCGCGGCCAAACCGGGCGCCGCGTGGCAGTTTTCATATTAATGTGCACGAACGCTGTGATGTGTCGGCAATGCTTTATATCGCAGTGTTCACGCAAGTTTCTATAAAAACTGCAGCACAATACCCGCTTCCACCCCTCATTGGTCCCTGCTTAACAATCCGTAATAGACAACTTTTTTGCTGGTTGAACAAACTTAATTTTGTTTTGACGTGTCATGTGCTGTCTAAACAGTCCCTGATAAATAACATTTTTGAAGGTTGAATAAACTTGTCTCAAAATTTACCAATGTTTCATGAATGGCGTACCTTATGATTAACCCTTTGCCTACCGCAAACAATTTTGAAAAAAAACCGCTTTGAAAATACCAACTCTCCTTTTATGTGCCCTATAAATTTAATGTGCAATACAAAAGCCAAAAACAAATGCGAAAATATTTATTATATAATAAATCTTTGAACTCACTGCAAAAAAGAAAAAGAAGGACTGAAGTTCCGGTTCACTGCCTTACCGCAGATAGTTCACCTCACCTTGAACGTGGACGTTCCGGCCGGGTGTAGCGGTGCTGCAGACAGTTCACATCACATTGCAGGCGAAGTGAACTCAAAATGTGGAAGGGTTGAAGGGGGATTTTGCTACACTGATTCTAGTCCATGCCGACACAATGTCCTCATCGAAATCTGTTGTCTGATCTCCGATCCAATAACTCAGTTGCATTGCTCTCGCTCTTCGAAGAAAGATTCATTTCCTCGTCTTCTGAATCTGAGGAGAAGTCACAATATCTTCGTTTTCACCCCAATTTCGAGGCAAGGTCGTCACTATGAACGTAGCGTTGACGTCGCCATTTTTAAATCCCCCGTTGTCTGCGTTGAACACTTTTTTAGGAAATTCAAAACTTTAACAGGTTTTTATTTTTTGTGAAGTGTCATCTATCCATGGCAAAGCTGACTAGAAACAGGTGGACTAGCCCAGTTCGTTCATGGTAGCGCATTGGAGCCCGGACCAACGTAGGCGAGCCCAGCTCGTCTTCGGCGGCAGCGCAGTACAAACAGTGTGGACGAATTCAGGTCGTCTATGGTAGGAAAAGTGTTAGTGGGCCTGTGCAGAGAAAATCATGAAATATCTGTTTTGTATGTGTAGCCAACCATATAGAAAATCATAATTTTTATTCCAACATATTTAGATGAATTTCTGATAATTCGAGCTTTCGATAATTTATAAAAAAAATCGTGACTTCCTAGAGTTTTAAATAATGAGCCTGCTGTATATCACATTCATATTAATGGCATAGCTTTGGGCTTAAAGATGTCTGAACCATTACCTTTGGCAGTGCATTAAATGTAATATAGTACACCAATATACGTGCTCTAGTTTGTGCACTTGCACAGGCTTGTGCAAATAACTGAAACTAGCATTAAGAGGAACCTGAAGCACTTTGTCAGAAATCTGAATAAGCAGCAGACTTCCATAGCATTTTGGCTCAGTAATTCAGTAATCGCAGTAAACTTGGTCAAAAGTCAACGTAAACTGCATTTATTGTGAAAAATATGTGCAGCGATTATAGCAGGGCATGCATTGAGCCTTTCTTCCACCTGTAACCTGTCCAAAGCTTTATGACGTCATCGGTGGCATCCCCAAGTCAGCCTATTGGCGAGCAAGGGTTATCGGACCCTGATGATGACGTCACTTTTGGTAGTCTTTCCCAGTGAACACAGAACGTCTTGTAGACGTCTTGAAAGGTCTAAAATGAGCTCAAGACGTCTTGGGCTACGCAAGATGTCTACAAGATAACTTTTCTAGACGTCCATAAGACGTCTTTACCTAGACGTCTACAAGACACCTTGTCAAGCTGTCTGGAAGACATATTTTTATAGACGTCCAGAAGACATCTACAAGACGTCTTTTGTAATCTCGAAAACATTTTTATCTCAACGTCGGGATATCCGAAAAAGTTTCTTTGTATAAATCTGTTTTTCATGGGTATGTCTTTTTTTTTCCTTATCAACGATTGCTTTTATTACTTCGCGTTAATTATTACATATTTCTCCACCCCTCATGAGCCTCTGCCCAGGCAGCACAAGATATTGTGCCGACATTGGTCTCAGCATGGTTAAGGTGGCCCCATATGGGCCCAGCTTGACCAGTCTAGAGCCAGCGTTCATGATGCCGGCACTAAACTGGCTACATGACGGCAACATTGGCCTTTTCTGCCAGCGTCCAACCAATATTGCGGCATCCCGGCTACATGACGGCAACATTGGCCGTTTCTGCCAGCTTACAAACGATACTGCTGCATCCCGGCTACATGACGGCAACATTGGCCGTTTCTGCCAGCTTCCAAAAGATATTGCTGCATCCTGGCTACATGACGGCAACATTGGCCGTTTCTGCCAGCTTCCAAAAGATATTGCTGCATCCCGGCTACATGACGGCCACATGACGGCAACATTTGCCGTTTCTGCCAGCTTCCAAAATATGTTGCTGAAAATATATGAAGCTCTATATCGGGCTCTGTTTTGCAACCACCGAATGACGGCACTGTACCAGCCAAGTCGCGGCAACATCGCCGGGATTCTTCCATATGTACTAGGAATATTTATACACATAAGCATTTTTGCCTATAAAACCTTAACCATCAGGCTTTAAAACCTGAATTGATTGATGTTTCTTTCATCTTCGAGCGCTGCTCTTAGGCGTCCGTTTCTGGCTTGAGCGGCGTTGCCGTCGGCGTAACGCATTTTCGTGACGCGCCACAAAAAATCGTTACGCCGACGTGTTACGTAACGCGTCACGAAAAAGTGTTACGCGACGCCGACGCGTTACGCGACGCGCCACGAAAAAGTGTTACGTGACGCCGACGCGTCACGAAAAAGCGTTACGTGGAAACGTTGCGCGACGCCGAGGCGTCACGAAAAAGCGTTACGCGACGCCGAGGCGTCACGGAAAAGCGTTACGCCTACGCGTTACGCGACGCCGAGGCGTCACGAAAAAGCGTTACGCTGACGCCGAGGCGTCGTGGAACGCATCGTCATAACGTTTTTTTGGGACGCCTCGGCCTCGGCGTCGCGTAACGCTTTTTCGTAACACCTTGGCGTCGCGTAAGGCGTCCGCATAACGCTTTTTCGTGACGCGTCGGCGTGATGCTTCTTCGTGACGCCTCGGCGTCGCGTAACACTTTTTCGTGACGCGTCGGCGTAACGCTTGTTTGTGACACCTCGGCGTCGTGTAACGCGTCGGCATAACGCTTTTTCGTGATGCGTCGGCGTAGCGCTTTTTCGTGACACGTCAGCGTCGCGTAACGCTTTTTCGTCACGCCTTTGCGTCGCGTAACGAAAAAGCGTTACGCCGACGGCGACCATAACGGTAGACGTAACGCGTCCTCGTGACGCGTCGCCGTCGGCGTAACCGCGCGGTGCATTATGGGAAACGTGCCATAATGCACCGCGGTGCCGCGCGTGTTGCATTATGAGACGTCTCCCACAAAGCACCAAGCGAGAGGGAGGAGGAGGAGAAGGGGGAGGAGGGAGGAGGAGGAGGACAAGGATGAAAAAGAGGCAGGAGGAAGAGGGCTCCCCCCTGACAGCTCCCCCCGCCTTCCCTCTACTACGTCACTGGTGTATGAAAATCTCAAAATAACCCGCTGTTACTGAGCCCCGCAACTCGACGAAAGCTTCAGACAAAAAAGAAAAAAGAAAAGAAAAATAGAAATACCAATAATTTTTAAGCAAAACATAAAAACTCAAAACAAATATTTAATAATTAAATAAGATATTGCATATCCTCACATATAAAAAAAAATCAAGTTAAATTAAGATGTCGAACACCCTGTTCCTTTTTTTTTCTTTTTTTTGCACATTAGTTGACGTAGATTTCAGTCAGCAAACAAAGGTTATCATGGAACGTATAGCAGGAGAAGAAGCTGGGACATTATGTCTGCTCGCCCAAAAAATTGACTTCAAACTGCGTAGAGAACAAGATAACTCCAGTAATGGCTGGCCACGGTAGCGACACCGGCCACCGAAATATAAACTGCAGTAGAGTTGGGTTGAAACCGAAACTATATGCCGCAGTCGTATACTTGTCCGATCCAAAGCCACAGCCAATCTAAAGTATAATCTAAAGCCACAAGCAGCTTCTGGAGCAAGTTCTGTTTGAACCTTCAACGTGCGTAGGTCAAATGATTGTTTAGGTAAGTTTTCTCGATTTCATATTCATAATGCATGCCCGAAGAGTATCATCTACATGTGCTGGATGATCTTCCGAGCACCGTAGCTTACGTTGCCACCGTAATTCGGATGATATTTAACTTTTTTCGACGCTTGAGCGGTCTCCGCGATTTCGTGTCGCGTCGCAGTTCTGAGGGATGCTGGCTGCCTTCGGGAAACGATCGCTATCGCTTGTGGAGGCTGTTCGTTCAAGCGTTGCGTAAATGCTATCCGCTATCTTGAGAATCCCTTGAATGTTCTGCGATACCGGAGCTCTGCAGAGACGCTGATCAGATTGTTTCGAAAGTTCGCGTTGCTATCGGCGAGCCCTTCGGACACGCTAGGGCGCGCTAAACTGAGCTGTGCTGTGAAACGCTTGGATACGGATCTTTAGAACGAACGCCTTGAATGTGTTCGGGACGGCGACACGCGTGAAGAACTAAATGGTTTTTACTTTGACGTGTCGTCTCGTCCTTTCTCACGCTTGCGACAGCGTATCCCGGTCAGCGCGCGCTGGCTTTTTGAGCTGCGTCCAGCGGGATGGCGCGGTTGGGGTGCTGGCGTTTAGCGGGTTTCAGCGGGTTGTTAGAACACGCTCCAAGCTGGGCGTCGTCGTAGCGCTCGCGTACGGCGTGTGCCCCGCGCCGGCCTGCTCTGCGTGTCGTCGGTGTTCAGGCGCGCGGGCCTAGAGTTGCTTAAAAGTGTTGACAGGACCCTGTTAAGCTCGTCACTTCCGTTGTTTTTTCGCTTACGGGTCCTGCATATATGTCTAGCCTTGCGAGCCACCCAGAGTACTACTACTGTAGCTAATGAAGATTATTATTGTTTGCCTTAATGGCGTTTTAGTTTACCCCGGTCATATTCGTGACTTCTAGAACCCGGGGGTGCACACGTACTTTACATGGCTGAGGAAAGAGGTTATATGTAAGCACTGATAGAGTGCAGGCGAGCTGGTAATTAATCGACATCTCGTAAACCCTAAGATGTTTGTTCGTTTTTTTAGAATCCCCATATCAGAGTTTACAAGATATAGGTTATACGATTTGATTAAAAGGCTCAAGAAAGTTGCAGTGTAAAAATTGCACCCCTGGCAGGTGCTCTCGCTTGTATAGTGGACAGCTCGCAATGAAAACTCGCACGGCTGTCCCTTTTCGCACTCCGAAAACGGAAGCTTTGCCATGGTCAGCACATTAACATTCTGTGGTGCTTAGCTGGTGGGGCAGTAATGTAGGAAGGGGGAGGGGGGCGGCAAGCAAACAATTTTCAAGATGCAATTGCTTCCCCCCCCCCCCCCCCCCCGCATACACACACAGATGTTCAAAACTTCCGCTGCTGCCGCACCCAAAACAGCCATGACATATATCGTCTACTTAGAAACGTGCACATCATTCTATTAAAAAAAAAAAAAAATCTACAGTAACAAATGGCGGGGGACCAGTGCCGTACCAACTTGTTTTTGAGTGAGGGGGCAAACGACCCCCCCCCCCCCCCCCGAGCTGGGGGGGCGGTGCCCTTGGTATCCCTTCGGCGCCGCCGGCCAGTGTTTGCCCTGCCCAGTGATGGCTGTTTAAGGGGGGAGGGGGGGGCTGCAAAACACATTCCTTGCCCCCACGGTTGGTACGCCCATGGCAGGGGCTTTTCAAGCATTCCCTCATCTAGTAGTGTTGAAAATGTTCCGAAGACGTGTATAGTCTTGTGCTGAGGTCATGGGGGCAGTGGCATAGGAAAAGGGGGTTCTTTTTTTTAATAATATTGTTTACTGGAAATGACTGATTTTCCTGCAGCCCCCCCCCCCCTTTTCCTATGCCACTGCCCCCATCGCCTAAGCACAAGACAATACACGTTAGAAATTGCACGCTGCTCTAGTTTCTTTTTTTTCTTTCGTCAATAAATATAGTTAACCCTACAAAAAAAATTATCGCCAAAACTTCTTTTCTTTCCTTTTTTTTTGGGGGGGGGGGGTGATGTGTTTGGGATTCTCTAAGTTTTGGAGTGGGTACAAGATACCCACCCCTTTCCCCTAACCCCTCCCTCCCCCTGCGACAAACACATACACATACATTCATCGCCTGTGTCCGATCCCCGTGGCGTGAGTACCGTTTAATCTGAAGTGCACCACCCAATGCTAATTAATTTTGTTTTAATAGAAGCGAAAACATTTGCATGAAATTATCATAATTCTGAAACCAGAACCACCAATATTTTTATAAACTCGTCGAGGCTCAAAGCCAGTGTCATTCACAACACAAAGTTGAGAACTTCTAAACCACTCTGTTCATAGCGCGACAAAATCGCACCACACGCGAAGTGCAGATAAATAAAATCCAACACACTCAACGGCTTCGTGCCAACGCCTTTGTGCCCTAATCTCCTAGTACCCCCGTACAGCGTCCGCGCCTCTGCACGCAATCCGCACTCACACTAGAGTCTACTCACACACTTTGAGTGCGGATAAGAATCCAACACAATCCGCACTCGGAGTGCGGATTAGAATCCAAAATTATTCACACTCGGAGTGCGGATTAGAATCCACCACTATCCACACTCGGTGTGCGAATAGGGACAGCCACAAGCCAACTCCCACACCTGCCAGGCACTCTCGCTTGTACAGTGGAGACACATTCCAATCAAGGAGATCCAGCTTTGAATGTGAAGGCTTCCTACTTCAACTTTCAAATACTTGAGGTTCTGTTAAAGTTGAAGGGAGCCTCTTAAAGCATTTTTGGAACCATAACCAAAACCCAGTGCTGGGTACAATTTTAGTCTAAAAGGCTAGTCCACACTGTTGCTACCCGCTAGGACTGAGTCTGACAAAACCAGTCTTCAAGCCTCTTGTGACAGCTTATGATCGTGCTCCGCAGCAGCAATGTTATTTGTAAACAACTTAAAACCCTGTTTTGTTCAACTTGGTCATAGTCGGTTGCAACAGTGTGAACCAGCTTTAACACCTTAGGTGACTGTAATCAACAGTAGCTTCAGGATAAACTTGCGCATTGTACTACCCCAAAGTATTTTGACAACATATCCGGTGTTGATTCTTGATTTCTATCCCAGCACTACAGAACACGTCAAAAGGCTTGTTGATTGTTGTGCATGTGCCTATCAAGCGAGCTGTGCTATTTCTAGGTGGTGTTTAATTTGTTTTGAAGTTCCCGGGATCTTTTAATGCACCAGTAGGTATCTAAGCTCCACATGCACACTGTTCTTAATACAATTACTTCATGCAGAAGTTAATTTTTCTTATTTGGTTGAGTTTAATGGTGGTGTCGTCATGGTCTTTGCACTGTCGACGACAAGAGAAGCGTCATGTTGCACTTGTTCTTTTGTTGATCCGTGAAGCAAGTTCTGGTTTCTTTTTTGTTCCAGAATGTCAGTCTGAGTCTTATTCATGATGTTGCAGGACGTCTGTATGATGACGAAAAAACTGCAGGTGACTAGAAGCTGCCGATGAGCTGCCAGTACGGATGGCAGCTATCAACACGACAAGGGCCTGCAGGCGCATCAGCCCCCCCCCCCCCCCTGTTCCTCTACTGCCATTGGAGACAGGATGCTTTGTAAAAGGTGAAACAGGGCCCTTGCACTGCTTCCACAGTGCCCTGCTGGATTTATCTCACATTTTGATTTTCAAAACAAACAACATTACAAACTGTAAAATACCGAACAAACGCCCACTCTAAATTGGAGATAATCATAGAGAGCTGGGGTTGAGCACTCGGTAGGTACAATAATTGGTAAGTGTTCATGGTACCTTGCTTGGTCTGTGCACGGAATTGCGAATAGCTGCATTTGCGGAGCTAGTTAATTATGCAAACACAAAAAAAAAAAACAGAGCGTGACCTTTTTTTTTTTTCTTTTTTTATAAAGAAGCATTCTGAAAAGTGTTCGATTAGCATTGGCTGTTACTAAAGCCTTCAATTTACTCTTCTGAGTTAGAACAAAAGAGCAACCCATCTTTTCTTGTACACCACTTTCTGTGGCAATAAAAAGAAAGCTAAAGGGGGGGGGGGGCAGGTGCAAATGGCTCTGTGTTAGCGCACCACATAGTTCTGAAGTTCTTTTGGTCTCGGTTTGAGTTTGGGTTTTGGCATGTCAACCACGCAGTTGCTAGAGTGCATCTTTTTTGTACGAGGATAGCAGTTGAGGGAGTTGAATTGGGATTGCCGAGCGTGGCAGGCACATTCACATCTCTTTACTTCCGGGTTACCCTGCACTGCCCGAAGGCATTATTGCAGGGGTGGTGAGGGGAGGGGAGGTATGTAGTCAGTCGTGAAGGTAGAAATACGCCCGTGCATATGTACCAAAAAAAAAAGAAATGCAGGCACACAGGTAAACACATTCAAAAACAAAAGCGAGCCGAGAATAAGATAAAAGCCACATTGGTTGCTCACATTGTATAGTCGGTGACTGGTCAATAAGGAAGTGGAAGCTGCTCCCACCTTTTTCCACTATAGCAGACTGAACCCTGAAGAGGAGGCGCCCTCCTTTCCAGCGTTTGCTCTGCTAAAGGGGAAAGAGGTGGGAGGAGCTTTCACTTCATTCTTGACCTGTCACCGACTATAGGTACCTGCCAACGTTCCATGTTTTTGCACGTAAGCCAACACTTTGACCAGTAGGATAAATTGGGCTGTTGTATATTGGGTGTATCAAGGAGCGGCCAGGCTCTTTAAATCGACTGCAAAATTCGGTTTCTTAACCTATCGCACTACGACTTTGTGCAGCGCTGCTCAGGGATGGTGCATTTTTTTTGTAAAATTGCAAAGAGCAAGCTTACTCGAGGAAAAGGTAAAGAAAGAAAAAGGCTTAGCTCCTATGGAAATGCGACGAAGCCAAAGGTCTTCAAACAATATGCCGCCGTTTCACTAGAAAGACAAAAGATGGCACAAGGGGTCATGACGCCAACTGCGCCAACGTACGAGCATACGGCGCCGAAAGCTGGCGTCTTTAGCAGACAATCTTTTCGACTCAAAAGTGGCACGAGCTTTTCTCATATCAGTTGCCAATGCATTATTTTATTATACTTACTGATAAAACATATTGAATGGACACATAATCGATTAGAAATGTGGTTTGTTGGGATATTTTGACTGTTTTTTTCGGAGTACCGATGTCATCTGCTTTGCAGTTCCTTGTTGTTACCGCGCCTGTTTTTGTTTCTGCGACTGTCGCCGCCTGCGGAATGCACTCTACTTTACATGTTTGATCCATTTATTTTGTTCCTTGGTTTGTTAATGACTTGAATGTCTTCTAGTCAGAGCAACGAAATTGAGCGAGTTCAGAAGCGCCTGGCGCGAACACCTTATGACAGAGACTTTCAACATTGTTAATATAATTATGAATCACTTGTGAACTATTTCGGCTTAAATCGTACCATTCGTGATTTGCGTTTTTACACAAAGTAACTTCTGGCCGGACTGATAGCAATCACTCTTATCATCCGTGAACTTTCACGTACCGATGCGAAGTAGTAGAGTGATTTTACCATTTTACCCTAATACCCCATATGATTCCTCACCCATGTCTAGAATTACGCACTTGTATAATAAACTTCATAATGTGGATCTGAACATATATGCACATACATAATTCCTTATCAACGCTAAAAAGATTGTAACCTCTATATATACTCTGTTTGTTTTTTAGTGCTGGGCTTTGTTTCGCTTTTAGCATGCCATATACTCATTCTACAGACCTCTGATGTTCCTGTATTTTGTTTGCTCACTTAGCTGCGTTTTTAAGGTGACGATTACTTTTGTTCATGTTGCTGTGTTTTCTGTTTCTTTGTTTTCTAGTGTGAAGCTAATTTTTTGTTTATAGTGTACCAATAACAAGGTCTTTGCAGCTGTTTTTGGACACTAGCACAAAATAAAGTATTATTATTATTATTATTATTTCTGGAAATGTGCCGCTCCAAATAATTAAAACAACCCTCACTGTAAAACATGCCAACAGCAACATGACAAGAAATTTCAATAAATTGTATTAAATTGTAAATCGTCTTCATGTATTATACAGGGTGTCAACTAATCTGGAAAACCTGGGATTGTCAGGGAATTTTGAACCATATGGAAAAGTCAAGGAAATTTTAGAAGAGCTAAATCAGGGAAAATGGCACATGGAAGTGGTATGGCGGTGTGCAACGAAACCCAACTGTCGTGCTGCAGCGTGTCTGCACTGAGTAATGTTGCCAGAAATGTCACTAGGCAGATCAAGCAACCATCCATTAAAAGGGATGAGCCACTTGGGCTCCATAATTTAGCAACTATGGCGAGCATAGGACCAATAGCAGGTCAGAGTTCTTCGGTCGTAGAAGCACTCCTTCGAGAGAAACACCGGTCAGGGAATTTGAAACAAGTAATTCGGTAGGCACATTCAAGCAAATTCTGATGTTGTGCACTGCACGTCACAGTTAGCACAGACAAGCAATGGGCTGTCTTTTTCTTTGTTTCAATTATGTAACTGATACGTGCCATCAGAATTGCTAGTGGGGGGGAAAGTGCTAATTTTGAGCTCCAGCTTAAAGTACTATTTGGGGCGCGTCAATATTCTGTATGAGCAAAATGCAATGAAAAAGTGCTAATTTCGTGTTCGCACTAGCAGTGTCATGCAGTGTGCATGGGGCAGGCCGGGCAAAATGAATCGGCACAGCCTATGTCGGTAGTCATTCACAAAAGGGTGACATATCATTTAATCTGGTCAGAACACTCATATGTTCACCCATGTCTATTTGTAGTGGTGGTAGGCTTTCATATCTCCCGTGATCATTGCACCAGGGTAACGGACTTGGTTATGATTTTCATATTTTCCCCATTTACAGAAGCAGTCAGACTGATAAAAGGCCTGAGTGGTGCAACGCTTCAAAGCTTGAAGAAATTGAAGCAGGAGCCAAGGGTTGGCTGAAGAACTGCCGAGCTTGCGTAAATAGCGCCACAAAAAGGTATGGTACTTAAGCATTATTTCATCTAAACATTTTCCCTTTTCCTGCTGACTGAGAAGTGGCAAATTGAAAACATACTTAAAAGTCACTTAATAATACAAGCCTTGTATAATTATGACTATGAAACTTAATATATAGCACTGACTGAAATTTCGGATACCGTACACCTCGTTGCTCAAATTTTCGGAAGTTTTTTTTTTCCATTTATATTTACAAACAGTCGCCGTATGCTTCATTGCAAGCATTTTGGTTGTTTGGTCTCGTAGCCTCGAATCCCCGTCTTACGCATGAAAAAGCTAGATTGGGCCACGGTCAGATATTCCAGTTCCACTATATCCAACATAGCCGCCATCTGGGGGCCATACTTCTGTATCTTCTCGTGTTTGCATTTCCCTACCGCGACCAGGAGAAGAACTACTGTCCACCATTCTTCCCGTGTTCTTCGAGCGAGTATATTTGGCAGATAGGTGCTGCAGTAAAGCTAGCTTGGTCAGCTGAATGTAGCCTCCAAATCATACCAGCTGTATCTTTACTGTATGCGGCAGCAATGGCCTCAGCAACGCTTGGCACTGCGATCATCCAAACATGTGGAAACCGACCAGTATGAAGTGGAAGTTGCATGAGAACTTAATATTGGCATCAAACAAGTGGAAAGTGGGCAATACCATGCAGAGGTTGCATGGAATTTTTTCATTTAAGTTAAAGACCGACGACCAGTTCGCGCTTTCCACTTTTCACCCGCTTCCTCCTCTCCTTCCTACCCTTTCCACCCATGCCCGCCCCTCTTGGTCCCTTCTTTCCATCCTTCGCTTCCCTCGCCCGAAGGCGTGGAGAGGAGGGTCTTCTGCCTTGCAGAATCTCGAGTCTGGTTGTCGGCCTTTAAAATAGCTTTTTTAGACTGCTTTTTCGGGTTGCCTTCGAGTCCGGAAAATTGCTCGGCATTTGCATTTAAACATCATAGAGTCACTTTGTTTGCATACTATTGCAAATAATTGCTTTGTAGATTGCTCCTTGTTTTTTTACCTTGTTTTGCAAAAAACAAAGTACTATTTCATGTTGGTCTTGTGGTGTACTTTGGCTAGCAGAATCATTCTCAAATCTTAAAAGTGGTTTTCTGGACTTCTCTTCTATAGCAAACTTCAGTCATTTTTGGGCTGCTTTGAAATTTCGCAGGAAGCTTCTAGCAGTGTCATACAAAATTTGTTTCTGAAATTAGCTTTATATCCGAAATATCTTGAAAATTCCTGATAGGCAGCAAAACATGGGGTATTTACAATGGGCACATTATGGGTACATTATATAATGCATGCTTAGACACTTGATACCTTTATAAAACTGGGAACAATAGGGAATATTACACTCATAAAATGTTACTTTTCGTTTCATTGCAGGAAGCTTCCATGAGTCTGAGAGTTAAAGGGACCATGAAATGACTTTTTTACTTTTTCCAGATAACTTTTACATTAAACCGTCAATGTTCACTGAATGCCGAACAGGCATCCGTTTTCGTCTCGGTTTATTAACTTCTACACAAAAAATTAACGAAATATCGACTTTTTCTTGACCGCAAAAGAAGCCGTGACGTACGCTGCTTCCGGAACCGGAAGTTCTCTCGGCGGTAGGAGACGTGGTAGGAGATGGGAGCGTTAGCAGCCACGATTTGGGGTGCGCCGGTAGGTTTTACTGCGCCGATGTCACCGACGTATTTTCTGAATCGGCGCCTCTCATCGCCGCATCGCAGCTGAGCGAAATTCAATGAGATACGTTGCGCTACAGCGACAGCATGGGACTAGTCCCATACACCGGCATGCCTGTTGGGAAGTGCAGCGGGTCTTCCGGTGAAGACTTCAGAAGTCAACCCAACTGTCATTGTTGGCAAAAGGCGGCCAGTGTCAGTCGTTTGCAAAGCGACGTAGATGGAAACAAATTGCCGCGGCGTTTTCCGCGGTCTCGGAGATGCAGAGCGAGCCGACGTTAAAAAAGATACGTTTGAACTACGAGTGTCAGCAAGAGCCACGTAAATACCTGTTCACACTTGGAGCGGACGCGCGCGTTTGATGGAAGTGCTGTATTCGCGCTGTTGGTAAGCGCTTCGGGACCGATCTTTTACGATTGCAACTCGATACTGACGCGACACTTGGCAAAGAAAGGTTGGACCGGTATTGCACGTATACCTCCCACGAACTGTTACAGCTCGACAGTGACGTGCAGTCTGTCAGAATAAAAATGGCATACCAATAACAAAGAGTACATACCGTGTTACGAAGGTAATCCATACAGCGTTTATTTCAGCTCTATATCACACAAAACAAGAAGAGAGAATCGACGAGGGTCTCTTTTCGACGAGTGTTCGTCAACACTGCCTCGGAAAACAAGGGGAAGAGATTGACCTCACCTCTTAATCTAAAATTGAGGTCAGCGATCAAACTATAATACGGGAAGGGTCCACAAGGGTAGCACGGGCATATTCCATTCAGCACGCCAGCCGGTCGTAGGCAAGCAGACGGTCTTGCGACGAAGCAACGCTGCGCCGAGTCGGAGTGCCTGCTAGGCCTATATTCTGAGAGCTTCGTCGGAGCGGGATTCGCGGCTGTTGTCGCTCTTCTCGGGTGTTTGTGGATCCAGCGTTCTTGTTCGTCGTGGTCTGTTTTAAGTACATTTTTTTTCTTGCTGCTTGAAGTCGGCACGCGCGAGATGAACACATAGAAAAATAAACGTTCAGTCAGTCAGAGTTTTGAGAGGAAGGAAACCAAAGGAAATAACCGTTCTAAGTCGGCCCTGCCCTACTGCGCACGCGCAGTAGTTGCTTCGTTTACCACACGATAGATGGCGCTTGGCTCTCAGCATTATCAAATTTGGCAATTTTCGCCACACATCTCTAATTATGCTACAAAATGTGGATCTGAATATTATTTAACAAAACTTTTAGGAAACATTCGCCGGCTATTTATTGTTTACGATCGCGGAGCTGGTGAGGTAGGCTCTTACCCAATAGGCGACCTGGATTTGGCTGACGTGCACCATTTCCGCGCATGCATCGTAGTGAACAGGCGAAGGAAGGAAGGCGCAAAAGAGTCCAGTTTTCTTTTAAAAGTTCTATAGCAAATAATTTCTTTTGGCTCCCTAGTTTTGTGTTTTTGTGTTTATTTTCACACCTTTTACGACGTGCGGTGGATGAAATTCGATTTTAAAATCATTTCATGGTCCCTTTAAGAAACTTCCATGAGTCAGCCAGAAACTTCCTCAAGTCATCTGGATTGCAAGCCATTATTTCATTTCTTATTGTTTTAAAACTAATAAGCAGTGCATTGAAAGCTTCAATTATATTTACGTACCCATTTTACTAATAAACATGTTTTTACAGTTCTTGAACAGGAGAAAAATCATTTGCTTACTGGTGCGCAGCTATGGCTGTGTCACTTGAGAGCTTGCGATTGACAGGTGTTCAATATGTGATGTACTTACAGACATGCAATAGCTATGCTTTGCTATGTTAACCATGTCATTTTATTCACACCAGCTTGGTGCAAAGGCCTCTTTTTTCAACAGCGCTTGACTATATTGCAAAGACTTGACTCAAGAGACTGAAAGCCGCTAAGGCAACTAATTTGTGTTGCAGTTCTTGATTGCCATGGTAAGTCCTGGTTGTATCTTGACGTTAGCCCCCTCACATAGTTAGTCGCTGCAGTATGAATCGGCTTCAGTACTCGTCCTTACCACTCTATAAGGAGTTTAGCTATTCAAAGCCTTATGGCTTTTTGGGATTAAAATATCCAGGCCGTAACTGGGTGTCCTGTAATAGCTTTCAAGTCGTCTATGGTAGATCTTGCAAGACATCTTGCAGCCCGAGGACTGGGCGTTATGCCGGCTAGAAGACGGCTACAGGACGTTTCAAGACGTCCGGGCTATATAATATCTTGCCAAGATGTCCACAAAACGTCTTGTAGGCCTTGCCAAGACAAATTTTAAGACATTTTTTTGTGTAGGCCAGAATGATGGTGCATGAGCTTGAAAAAGGATGGCTAAAAGACATCTTATATGCCTTTTTAAGATGTTAAATAGACCTATCTAGAGGTGCTGTAGTCGTCTTCAAGAGTTCTTCAAGACATCTTGCAAGACGTCTTGAAGCCCAAGAAAGACTGGGCATTATCCCGACTAGAAGACGGCTACAAGACGTTTCAAGACGTCTTGGGCTATATAACGTCTTGCCAGGATGTCTACAAAACGTCTCGTAGACTTGCCAAGACAAATTTTAAGACATTTTGTTTTGTAAGCCAAAATAATGGTGCACGAGCTAAGAAAAAGATGGCTAAAAGACATCTTGTATCCCTTTTTAAGATGTTAAATAGACCTATCTAGAGGTCCTGTAGTCGTCTTCAAGAGTTCTTCAAGACATCTTGCAAGACGTCTTGTAGCCCAAGAAAGACGGGGCGTTAGCCCGACTAGAAGACGGCTACAAGATGTTTCAAGACGTCTTGGGCTATATAACGTCTTGCCAGGATGTCTACAAGACGTATTCTACATCTTGCCAAGACGTCTTTTAGCCGTCTTGTAGCCATCTTTGCGTTCAGTGGGTTTATCTCCGTTCCTTTGCTCTGCTTCGCTCGGTGTGCCGCAATGAGCGGGGCAACGCCAAGATTTTAATTAACGACTACGACGTTGGTACTAACAGGATTACCAGAAACCTTCGACTTGACTTGGGATCTCTTTTGCTGGGTCTTTGATGGCTCATGGACTGGGAAGCGGAGTTTTTGGATAAGCGTCCCAGCGTATCCCTACTTGGCGACATGTACCGCTTAGCATATCCAGTTCAATTCTAGCAGTCAAACACGGTATCCTGGCTACAGCCGTTAGACCAAGGCGTAATTTAAAGGTCGTCTAGATTATGTTTATCATTTATAAATGTCGAGGCACGTCTGTCCACTAGCCCATCTAGAGGCTTTGGGACATGGTCACGAGAGCCAGCAGCTTGTCTTGGGGAGCGCACTGTCAGCCACTCTGTCCCTCTGTGCACAGTGCCACCTTCATGAGCTCCCACTGAAGAAAAGAAACAGAATCTGGAAATCGTGATGACTGCAATGAGAACCAATCAAAACATCCCAGCAGCAGATGCTACGGTATATTGTCTTGAATGCACCTCTGCATTCCTTAGCATTCGATACCACCCATGCATTAAAACTGGTGTCTAAGCGACAACTTTAAATGACGCCACAATAGCCGGCATGTCCTGTTGTCGTAGGAAACAAACTTGGCGGTTGATTGTACAACCTCTAGCAAAATATATGAGCTGAAGGCAGGCGTCACTGTTCTCGCAACATCCAAAATTATGGCTGCTAAAGCTTCTGTGGACTCTCAAGCTGATGGATATTCTCCTCCCGCAGCAGAAATTACCTCAACAGCCATGATGTTCACAACCTGTATAAAAATTCCATGGAACGTCCATTCAGGAGCAACTGGGGTACATATAGAGACAAGGTCTCGCACTATGAAACCATTCCACAAATCAACCACAAGCAGCAGAACTTCATTTAGAGTATAGAACTTTGTATTTTTCATACATTTTGAGATGAAATTGTATCTCTGGATTCTCCCAAGACTCTAGTTTCCAAGCAGAGATTTACATTGGCCGGCTGTTTGAGTTGCTGAGTAGAAAGGTTTATGTGTCACAACACACGTGTCTTTTGCAGACGTTCCGACAAAGAAAGGATGAATTTCCCTGATCGATGGTGATTAGGGAGGAAATCTTCGACGACGAAAATAATCTCTGGAGAAGGGAAACAAGAAAGACAGAGGACAAACACAAATCTCCAAACACAGCTAGCTGACTGGTGAGCGACCGAAAAAAAATCTGCCTGGTACGGGTATCGAACCCAGAACCTCTCCATTACAGGTGGAGCGCTCTACCAACTGAGCTAACCCGGGATTAGACGGCAGTAGAGCAAACGGCTTTCATCAACTTCCACCAGTTTTACACCAACAAAGGTGAAGCTTGCAATTTAAGGTTATAATTATATTATAGGTCAAAACAACAATTGCATCACTTGCCACCTGAACGTTTGAACCTCTCTTGTTTTTGCTCGTTGGGATTCTTCAGGTTGTTTGCTGTTGCGACTGTTGGACTTGTATTGCTCTCGACGTCCGGGGAGGTCAAGTCAAACCCTGGCCCTCTGACCGGAGCAGAAAAGCTAGACAAGCTATAGCATGCTATCGAGGCGTTAACAACAAGTTCTGCTCGCTACCAACAGCAAAGCTCACAGAAACTAGACGTAATCAATGCTGGAATTGTCGGCCTCGGGTTGCGGGTGACTAGCCTAGAAGCAAAAATAAACGAAATCACCATTGTAAAGGAAAATGTCGCTCAACTTACACAGGAGTTGAGTGTCGTTCAGAGGGAATCTGCTGGTGTGTATCGCCACCTTAATGTGCTTACTGAAACCCTTGACGATATAAACAATCGGATGCGAAAAAATAACCCGATTTTGAAAGGCCTGCCCGAGGGTGAACACAAATCTTGGAGTGACAGAGAACAATTGGTTTCCAATTTCATAAGGGAAACATCACCCAGAATCTTGGAGACATTAAAAGAGCCCATCGACTTGTTCAAAAGAGGACTGGGTCGACCAGGCCGGTTATTGTCAAGTTCTTAAGTTTTAAAAGTAAAGATGAAGTCCTCCGACATGCTTACAAGCTCGAAAATGTGCCATCTCCGAAAGTTTGGATTTCGGAGGACTTCTCAACTAACTTCCACCTCGCTAGACAAAGGCTGTGGGAATTCGCGTTCCAATTCCTCAACAAAATATGAGGTATAAGCTTTCTTACGAGAAGCTGCGTGTCGGAAACCAAACGGACGTGTACAAATATGAAAGCGCTTGTGTTGTACAATTGCAGGCACCGCGGCGCGAGAGTGCGCGCTCCCCAGAGTGACTTGCTGAAAACGAACAGTTTAGAGCGGCCCCTTGCTTTAGAAATATACTAAGGTTATCCTTTTTTTTAGCAAACTTCCGCAGCTTAGTTCCCAAGCAAGACGAACTCGAGTGCCTCACTTCGTCGTGCGAGCCTGACGTTATTCTCGGTACCGAAACTTGGTTGACGTCCAACGTTGAAAATTCCGAATTAAACTTACATAATAACTACAAAATCTTCCGGAAAGATCGAGTTTCCACGAAAGGCGGAGGCGTGCTCATTGCCATTAAAATAGTATACATGGTTCCCATGTGAAGTGCGATTCGCCCCTGGAAAGAATTTGGATTCGAGTCAAGCTAGACATTCGCCACGCCTTGATTGGTTCCTGTTACCGTCCACCGAACACTAAGCCTTATGATTTCAACGAGAACTTGTACTCCTGCCTCAGTAGAATACGAAGTGCTTACTCCAATGACATTCTCATAGTTGCTGTGGACTTTAACTACACAGGAATAAATTGGGAAACGCACCAGCCACTTCCGAATTCTGTGGATTCTAGTCACTGAAACGAGTTTCTTTGTGTGTTACAAACGTTTCAACTTTCACAGATGGTTCGACTTTTAACACGGGACCTCGCAATGCTAGATTTAGTTTTGGTGTCCAGTGCTGAATATGTGAATTCTACTAACGTTATCGACCTTATTAGTGACCATGCCATTGTACATGTCGAGACATCTTTCATCTTAGAACGCTCCGTTAACTGCCGCAAGTATATTCAGAATTACGTTCGCGTTAATGTGGACGCCTTAAACGCTACGAAAGCATTGTTTTTTGAGCAATACATAATGACCTGCATGCATCGTTCGGCACAAGAAAACTGGACTCGGATTAAGAGCACTCTGCAACGTCTGCTTTCAACCTACGTTCCTAAAATCAAAATCGAATCAAATACCCTCTCCACCCTGGTTTACGACCACCCTAAAACGTTTACTGAACAAAAAGAAACGATTGTTTGCAAAAGCTAGAAAGAGACTTCTTCGGCCCCAAGTTATCGCACTTGCTTCAAACCGACCCTCGCAAGTTCTGGAAGGCAATTAATCCGAGTCATGGCCGTACTGACCCCCTGTTTTTAACGGATGACAATCGCCACATGAACAATGATGAAACAGCAGACCTACTTAACTTATTTTTCTCTAGCGTATTTACAAAAGAGAACTTCCCTCTTCCTCCCATTTCCGAGCGTAATGTTATCGCCATGCCGCCCCTTGAATTTTGTAGTGAATGCATTATAAAGATAATAGATAAAGTATCCACTAACAGTGCTCCGGGTGAAGATTCCATATCAGGAAAGTTTCTAAAGTTGATAAAAGGTCTCGTATCTCCTATTTTTTCAGAATTATTTCAACAGAGCCTAGTTTCGGGACATGTTCCCCCCGATTGGCTTTCTGCAATCGTTAAACCTATTTTCAAATCAGGTGACTCATCAATCCCCTCGATTTATTGTCCTATTTCCCTCACAAGTGTCCCGTGCAAACCAAGGGAACATGTTATTTTTACGCACATCATGGCACACTTGGATCAAATCGACTTTTTCTTTCCTAATCAGCACGGATGCAGGAAAATCTACTCATGTAACACTCAGCTCATTGAATTCGTACATGATTTGCATTTAAATACTCTGGAACACAAACCGATATTACATTCATTGACTTCGCGAAAGCGTTTGACACAGTACCCCACAATCGTTTAATTTCAAAACTTTGTTATCTCCAAATCGACCCCCACATTCTTTACTGGATATCGGCTTTTCTCATCGACAGAACTCAGCCAGTAATGGTAAACAATAGTCTCTTCACAGGTGCCCGTGGTTTCTGGAGTATATCAAGGAAGTGTTCTTGGACCTTTGCTTTTCTTAGTTTATATCAATGATCTCCCTGCGAATATCGAGTCAACGATCAGACTTTTTGCTGACGATTGTGCTGTCTATCGAAACCTTTCCGCCCCAGTTGATCATGCTTCAAAACGACCTAAACAAAATTAGCGAGTGGTGTACTACCTGGCAAATGAAAATAAACTCTAGTAAATGTCGCGTATTAACAGTCACTAATAAGAAAAACATATCACATTTTCAATATTCAATTTTGAACCAGGATATTGAAAATGTACCACTATATAAGTACTTAGGTATCCATTTCACCAACAATTTGTCTTAGAAAACACATATAGAAATCACGGTCGCCAATGAATCAAGGAAACTGGGTTTCTTGAAACGCCACATTCATTCTGCCCCACAATTGACAAAACTTCCTGCTTACAAAAATATTATCCTTCCGAAGCTAGAATATGCTAATGTAATATGGAATCCTTACCAAAACTACTTGACTCTACAATTAGAAGGTTTACAGAATAAAGCTGCACGCTTTATCAGTCATGAGTATTCGCCCCTAACAAGTGCCACTGGTCTAAAAATAAATTTGGGTTGATACCCGTGAGAAGCGCGGCGAAAAATTGCTCGTTTATGTCTTTTTTAATCAAATATATTTATTTATTTATTTATTTATTTCAATACCCTCAGGGCCCATAGGGCATTACAGAGGGGGTGGGGCATATAAGAATTCACTCAAAAGAAAATACAAACGTAAAAGGCAGTGATTAAAACAATCAGTTCGACAAAATATTAACAAAAGTGATCAGTAAGCGCTTCTTTAAATAAATCAAGTGATGGGATCGCTGCTAAAGATGCTTGAAGGTGGTTCCACTCAGAAGACGTTCTTGGTATGAAGGAGTCGTTTTATGCTGATGTCTCACAGTGAGGAATGCCGACCTTGAAACGATGATCAATGCGTAAAGAGATATATGCGGGGTTAAGGAATAACTTATCCTTTAGTAAAGCGTTGAAGTCATAAATTTTGTATAAACGGCATAGACGATATATTTTTCGCCGTAAGGATAGAAGAGGCAGGGACAATGAGGTTTTCAGAGATGATACACTAGCGGTGCGATGATAGAATAGATAAAACTTGCTCCACGATTTTGAACAGCTTCAACGTTAGTGACAAGCGTTGTGTGACCGGGGTCCCAGATTGATGAAGCGTACTCTAATTTTGAACGAACTAAAGTTCTCTACAGAAGCAATTTTAATGATATTGGGGCAAAAGAGAAGTTTCCTTTCAGATATCCAAGCATAGAGTTAGCGTTAGCGATAAAATGATAAGTATGTAATTTCCCTGAAACGTTGGAAGTAATGTGAACACCAAGATATTTGTAAGACGTCACAGATTCCAGTAGGTTGTTAGAAATTGAATATGGTGATGGGGAAGTGTTCCGACGGGAAACCCTCATGGATTCGCATTTGTTAGTGTTAAGAGTAATTTTCCATAAGTTACACCATTCGGATACAGCACACAGGTCACATTGAAGTAGTGTTGCGTCAGAATCGTTAGTTATTTCACGATACATTACACAGTCATTGGCAAATAAACTTATTGAGGATGATACAGACAGTAATAAGTCATTTATATAAATAAGGAACAAAGAAGGTCCTAACAGGGAACCTTGTGGGACACCAGAGGTAACAGGACTAAGGGAAGAATTAGTTTCATTCGCACAAACATATTGAGATTGATTAGTTAGGAAACATGTAATCCACGACAAAACATTAGGATCAATGTTAAGTTTGCTAAGTTTAAAAAGTAATAATTTATGAGAAACTTTATCAAAAGCTTTGGCGAAATCAAGAAACACAAGTCAACCTGGGACCCACGGTCAAGAATGGAAAGTAGGCCATTAGTGAAGGACAAAAGCTGAGTCTAACAAGAAAGAGATTTGCGAAAACCATGTTGTGAGGGTGAAAAGGAAGAATTTGAATCTAAGAAATTAACTTAGTGTGAATAAATATTGTTCTCTAAAAGTTTGCAGGGGTGATGGTTAAAGAAATGGGTCTGTAATTAAGAGGATTATGTTTGTCACCTGTCTTGTGAAGTGGAACCACCTTTCCTTTTTTCTAATCATCCGGTAAGACACCAAGGTTGAGTGACTGCTCAAATATTTTTGTAAGAAAAATTGACATCTAATGTTTAGTGTTCTTAAGAAATTTAGAGGTAATGTTGTCAATACCAAGCGAGGAAGAAACTTTCAAATTATCAATCAACTTTACAATCCCGTCGTAATCAAAAGCAAGCGGATCCATGGGAAAGAATGCATAATCTGGAAAAACAGGATAATCTAAACCATCATTACCAGTAAACGCCTTGACAAAGACGTCTTTCAGAATGGATGCACATTGAGCTTTCGGAATGTCAATACCCTCAACATCAGTGAGCGATACAGCCATTCCTTTAGGCCCGTTCATAACACTCCAAAATTGTTCAGGGCTATCTGCTATCATTGAAGGAGGGGTAACATTAAAAAAGTCAGTTTTGCTTGTTTGATGGCTGCCTTATAGCTAGGGTTCCGCGTTTTCGGTTTCTATTATTGCAAAATTCGGCGTACTTTTTTCGGTGTCTATTTTAAAATTCAATTTTCGGTTTTTTTCGGTGTATATTTATGCCCAAAAAAGTTTATCGGCTTCTTTCGGTGAATTAAAATAAACACTAACGGACACCGGATCAGACGATCCTTGTAGCTTTGATATTTGTGATCACTCAAAGAATCACTGCACAGATAAATTGAAAAAGAAATCGATACTTTATTTAGCAAATGTGTGCAACTGTAAAAGAAGCAACAAAAAACACGGAAGTACAAACAAGTCAGATATGAACCCTATGCCCAAAACACACGGAACTTTACTTTCTGTACATCGGGATTACGTGATCTTATTATAGTACACGCACATGTACTTTCCCAGGTTTTCTTCGTTGATCCGCACTTTTCCTTTTTTGTTAATATGACCGTGAGCTTCGAGAATGCCCTCTTAACGCTAACACTGGACACTGGGGGGCTGAGGAGATGAAGCGCTGCCTGAGCGAAAATCGGCCAATCAACCCGTTGTGACCGCCAAAAGAGACACGGTGCGACGTTTTGAAGCACAGCACAACATGCAGAGCTTGCATCCAGTCTTCCTTACAACGAGTTTGAAAACAGGCTCGTACATGGCGAAGTCATGGGGCATTTCGGACTTCAAGTTCCGATTGATGACGCGCACATTAAACCAAAGCGTCGTGATGGCATCCGTGTATCTTATCCATTCGGACACGTTTCGGTCGGCACTGTCGTTCCACTTTTTCGCCACGGCTCTGCGGTACGACTGGAAGGTCAAAGTGACCTTTTCCGATTAAAACTGAATTTTAGAAAATGAATTCGACGTACTTTTATTGGTTTTTATTGGTTTAAGTCGAAAATGGCGAACCTACAAACTGACCTTTTTCGGTTAAAACCGAATTTCTGAAAATGAATTCGGCGTACTTTTATCGGTTTTTATCGGTTTAAACCGAAAACTCCGAACCCTACTTATAGCATTGACAACAGATTTATAAGCTCCCAGCGCTCAGCGAGGCCAGACATTTTTGCAGCGCGGAAAAGGCGTTTTTTCTTATTAGCGAGGTGTTTAAGAGTTACGTTAAACTAGGGAGACACGTGGTTAGATACGATATTCCTACACAGAATGAATAAATTAATTAGAGAATTTACTTTGTTTTTAAACATGTTCCAATTAGTCTCCATCGTGCGATCTGATAACGCAGGCAGAAATTCGTCAAGAAAGCAAGACAACTCGTTATTTATTGCAGCGAAGTTTGCTTTGCGATAATCGAGAAAGTGTTTGGTAGATTTGTTAGCAACATGCGAGGAAGCTTGCAGGCTGAAATTCAAAATAGCATGATCGCTAATGCCCGGTAAATAAGTTATAGAAGAAGCCAGATTGGGGTCAGTTGTAAGAATAAGGTCTAACACATTGGCCGTCGCATCAGTAATCCGAGTAGGCTCAGTGACACATTGAAAAAAAGAAAAATCAGAACAGAGACTAATAAAATCCGAGTAATAAGAAGAGCTACTAGATGCAGCGGGAAACGGTCCAGACCAGTTGATAAAGGGAAGATTAAAATCGCGAGTAAAAACATGGGTGCACGGGGGAACCTTGAACAAATCATATTTAAAGCATCATGCAAATCCAAGCAAAAATTTGCAGGAGCTTTGGGAGGACACTAACAAACGCAAAAAAATAGTATTTCTATAAGCTCATTGTAGGCATACGCAAACAAGCTCCACCGGGGAAACAATATTCACGTGATAACATTCAATGGCTTTATTAACTGCGATTAAAACACCTCCCCCACGCATATCTGTTCTGTCACACCGATAAAAATTGTAGCATTTAACAGAGTCAATAATTTCATTATCACGAACAACACTTGAAAGCCACGTTTCTGTCAAAACAACAATATCGCTTGATGATGCATCAGTAACTATTGACAGGTCATCGCGGTTGCGGACTACGATTCTTATGTCAGTAAAAAGAACTGAAATCTCATTTGGCAAAGAAAGGAAACTACGCGTGTGTTTACCGGCGTTTTTTTTTTTAGCTCAGAGGGGACAGATTCTAACGTGCTATCTCTAGTTAGTTAGAAGGCGGCTTCATGAACTTCGTTTGTGTTATGGTCGAACAAAAATTGCTTATCGCCGATATACAATTTGTCGACACGAAGTTTGTAACGACCCCCCTGGGTACGAGCAAATTCATGCAGCCGTTTTCTGGCAAGTTGAACATTTTGTGAAAGATCCTCGCTGTTAGAAATACACGTATTTTTTAGCTTGTAGCACGCCCCCAGCACCGCATCCTTGTTTAAAAAAGGAAAACTTTACAACGATAGCCCTTTTCTTGCTGGTGTCGAACTTCCCGATGCGGTGAGCCCGTTCGATTGTAGCAGGGTCAATTTGTACGTCAAGCTTATCTGAGCACACATCCAAAACCAGCTTTTCCGATTGAGCCCACATTTCCTTAGCCGAGTCATCTATGCCAAAGAAATGCAAGTTGGATTGACGGGAGCAACACTCTGCGTCATCGGAACGACGCTTGGGAATGGCCAATTCCGAAAATACCGACTCAAATTTCGCCTCAAGTTCTTCTGTCGAGTTCATTTTCGATTTGCAACTTGCGAGATCACTTTCAATAATTTCAACACGCGCGGTGAGAGTGGTTATCGAGTCATTTTTTCGTTTTTGTTCGTCCCTGATTTCTTTGAGCTGAATGAACACGCTTGCTTGGCCGGAATGCATTTCGCTGACAAGCGACTCTATTTTCGCTAGTGACTCGGCTTCAGGTTTCGTCATGGAACCAGGGTTACGTTCTATGTCTTCACTGAGAAGTAACAAGTCAAGAAACCGCTTCAGACACATCCGTGGGCACGGCAAAACAAAACAAACGTAATTACCTCTAACGAAGTACGAAGGTTTTTGCCTACTAACCTGCAGAGCAAACAAAAGAGGTATGTTAGGCGTCATTGTCGTAGCATTTTCGCCGTGCCCACTGGTCGAAAACGCCTGCGAGAAGGCTTTTTAAGGCAGTGTGCTTGATGCCGATGCTGGTGGGGCTTGCGTGTCAGGCGACACTGGCGGCAGAAATCCTGGGATCGCTCCAGCGTTAAATTCATCGCCATCGAGGGGGGCCAGGGTAATCAGCGGTGCTGTCTTCGTCATCACGGGAGTGGCGTTAGTCGCTCTCGGGTAGAAGGATGGAAGGCTACCGTCACTCGCCACGAGAAGAAACTGCAGAGCTAACAGGAGCGGTATGTTAGGCGTCATCGTCGTAGCATTTTCGCCGTGCCCACATTACGACGGAGCACTATTCAGCAAATTCTTATGTCCGCCTGCACAGTTCACGTCTGCTAGGCTTGATCACTGGTGCAAAGTGGAACCCATTAAATCACAGACCAACATGTTGATGTTTTCTCCACTCGCATTATCTATAAAGGACTGGAATAGTCTTCCTAACAACGCTGAAATTTTATCTGACCCGAATCGATTTAAGCACCTGTGTCAAGAACTGTTTTTTTTTTTAATTTGTTGCTCCCTGATGTCCTTTTGTATTCATAATAATCTCCTTTTATCCCATTGTTATTTTTGCTGTATTTTAGAGAACGGAATTTGCTTATGTTCAACTGTTGGTTTGCATTCTGTGTGTATGGCGTTTGCTGTGTTTTTCTATGTGAAAACTAGTCCAAGATTATTCTTTACTCATATAATGTGTATACCGCGACTTTTCCCCATTGTTTGCTATCCCCCCTCATGTAATGCATTGCCAGATGCCTTTGAGGACAATAAATGAAATGAAATGGAAAACGGAAATATTGCAATAAATGCAACGGTGCAGGCGAGCTGGACAAGAATAACGAAAATAATCCCTGGAGAAGGGGACAAGGGGGACGGAGCACAAACACAAATCTTCACCTAGCTGTGTTTGGAGATTTGTGGTTGTCCTCTGTCCCTCTTGTTCCCCTTCTCCAGGGATCATTTTCGTCATACTTGCCCACCTCGCTTGCACCTTTGCATTAAATTCCGTTATAATTATAACTTTGAATTCTTCACACTTTTACAATCGCTAACTTCCTCAACATTACCGTTCTTCCAGTTCATAGACACCCTGCAAGAGGTTGAGTTGGGTACCAATGGTCATTAACAACTGCATGAATAAACTGTACACATATGCGGTAACTACTGGGTATATCAAGTAGTGGACAGGCTCTTTAAAGCGACCGCAAAATTCAGTTGCTTAGCCTGTCGCGCTACGAGTTTGTGCAGCGTTGCCCACAAATGGTGCATTTTTTTGTCAAATTCGAAAAAGCAAACTTACCTGAGGAAAAAGTAAAGAAAGAAAAAGGCTTAGCTCCTATGGAAATGCAGCAAAGCCAAAGGTCTTCAAACAATACGGCGCCGTTTCACACGGAAGACAAGAGATGGCGCAAGCGGTCGCGATGCCAACTGCGGCAACGAACAAGGTACGGCACCGAAAGGCGGCTTCTTTAGCAGGCAATCTTTTCGACTCAAAAGTGGCGCGCGTTACACAGGCGGCGGCAGTCGCAGAAACAAAAAAAAGGCGTGGTAACAACAGGGAACTGCAAAGCACACGACATAAGTACCACGAAAAAAAGTTAAAATAACCCGACAAACCATTTTTAATTGATTATGTGTCCATTTAATATGTTTCATCAGTAAGGATGATAAAATAATCCAGTGGCAACTGATATCGAAAAAGGTCGTTCCGCTTTTGAGTCGAAAAGATTGTCTGCTAAAGACGGCGGCTCTTGGCGCCGGATGCGAGGCCGTTGGCAGCAGTTGGCATCGCGACCGCTTGCGCCATCTCTTGTCTCCTGTGCGAAACGGCGCAGTGTAGTTTGAAGACCGGTGGCGCCGCTGTGCTTCCATAGGAGCTAAGCCTTTTTCTTTCTTTACTTTTCCTCAAATAACTTCGCTCTTTGCAAATTTTACAAGAGAAATGCAACATCTGTGGGCAACGCTGAGCAAAGTCGTAGCGCGGTAAGTTAAGAAACCGAATTTTGTAGTAGATTGAAAGAGCCTGACAGCTCCTTGGGACACCCAGTAGTCACATACAACACCATAAAACTACTGTAAAACACCAAACGTGCACATGTGCCGGAGTAAGCGCTCTACCCCCCTCCCCCCCCCCCCTCCCTTTTGAGACATTTTTACTCATCAAAAGAGATATTAAATACACTTTCTCCTATTTTAAGCAAGCTAATATAGGAGACACCATGTAGGAGACACCATGCGCCCTGTCGCCATGGGCGGTTATCTTCACGATTGGCAGAAAGCATGGGGATAGAACTGATGGAGCGGCAAAGCAGGAGAGAAGGATGAGTAAGAGAATCGAAAAGAGCTAAGACGTGATATATTTAGACACAACGTTCTGTTGCAATGTTGCCAAAGCTAGAGCCAAAGCACACCGTGTCACAGCACAGCTGAATATAGTTCAGACATAATAATTTCCTGGGTGTAACTTAACCAATTAAAAATATATAAAATAGTTCAGTTTAGCTTGGATTTTAAAATGTTAGCATAACATTAGCCAGGATGTACCAAACTGACAGCACTTCCTTTTAGCTTTTTTTGTATTTTCTTGGTTTAAGTTTGCCATAGATTTTATAGTTCCCTGAAAAAAAAAAATATGGCGTCTTCATTGTATGCATCTTGGGCATCACTGGTGTTTTGTATTGTCGGTACACTCTGTGAGCTCGCCCTTTATTTGCAGTGTAGGATTTGTACGGATTTCGGCAACCAATAAATGTCAAAACCAACTGAGCAAACTGAGCACGTGGTGTGCAACATGTACGACAAGTGGGAACCGTAACTTTCAGTTGTTTCTGTATACTGGTTGATTAGCGAGCAGGGGTGGGGATAATGCCCAAGACCTCTGGTTTCTGCAGCACAATATTTCGCTACACGTGTTCTGATCTGTGATGCGCCACCGACCCCCCCCCCCCCTAGGGCCAGCAGTAACTGAATACAATTCAAATGAAATCTGACTTTGCGCCGTGCTGTGTGCCTGCCTCTAATTTGGTAAATCACGCCCGCGCGATGATTTCTCAGTACCAGAAGACGTATGAATGACCTCAAAACACTGGAGGTCTGATGAAATTCATTAATGTTGCAATTTGGGCCAGTTGGTTCATGATCGTGACAAGCGCCGAAAAAATAGACGGGGACAAGTTCACGTAAACATTGGCGCACTTGCAACTAACATTCATTGAAAAAACAATCTCTTAAATAGAAGTGAAAAACGTCAGTCATCACTACAACCGGTGTAGACCTCTATCGAGAAATTCATATTTTTTTGCCAATAAGGTTATGGATGTGTCACCGTACATTTCATGCCTTTGGTTTCCATCTCAAACGCCTCGTGTTGCTTTCTAGATACTTTATTTGGGGATCTGGCCAAAAATTTGGTGTATACAAATGACGGGAGCAAGGGCAGCGGCTGCAGTGCATGGCCGCTGCAACCACTCCCCACGTTGCTCTTGCAAAAAACACATGCAAAACAAAACCACAAAAAATGCACAGAATGCACGACCGGAGTTGTGTACGAAATCCCAATGACACACGTTCTGTATACATTGGTCACACAGGTTGATGTTTTAACGAGTACCCCCGCGAACAGGATGCGGCAATATGACCAACCCCCGTCAGGACGTCTGGCAAGACACTGCAGCCCCAGTTGCTCCCAGTCATTTGACAACACACAATTTTTGGCCAGAACACCAGATCAAGTATCCAGAGAGCTACACGAGGCATTTGAGATTAGACCCAAAGGCACCAGGTAGACGAGTGACACATCCATAACCTTATGAGCAAAAGAATAGGAATTTTTTAATAGAGGGCTACACCGGTTGTAGTAATGACTGACATTTTTCACAGCTTTATAAGAGATTGTTTTTTCATTAAATGTTAGTTGCGAGTTCGCTAGTGTTTACGTCATCTCCTTGCACCTGTCTATTTTATCGGTGCTTGTCTTCGATGATCAAATTTGCAGCATTTCCTGAATCGACGCTGCCCCTCTGCCTCAGTTGCACGACAACTAAAATTCTAGGAGATTGTCCACGGTGAATATATACCTTGTAAGTTTGACTGAGTGCTTCAGTCAAAATGTTGACGCGTTCAAAAACATGGAACGTTGACAGGTACCTAGAATCAGAGCAACCAATTTGTATTTTGTCTTATTCTGGGCTCGCTTTCGTTTTTGAATGTGTTTACCTGTGAACTTGCGTTTCTTGTTTTTTTCTTGGTACATATGCACGAGTGTATTTCTACCTTCACGACTGACTATACACGAACTCAACTCTGTGACGTCACGGCGCGTCGGGCGCAATTCCGGTCAGGAGCTGTGGGCAGAAGTCCCGACGCCAGACGTGTATTCCTGCATTCTTTTGAAAGGAACCAGACAAAAACCTGCCTTTTCGTAAAAACGCCGCGACTGGGGCTGTACCAAGAGTCGAGAAAGTTTTGAAGGTCTGTTTTCACGTGCTCGGTTCGTCCGAGAATCTGGATATGTGCAGTGAAAAGAGAAAAGCAGACGCCGTCGGACAACAATTGGTTGGGCAGGAAGCACTTTGGGTTGAATTCACCGATTCTTCTGGCCGTCAGGTGTATTTGTTTTGTTCCACCATGAACGCCAGAAAACCGTCAAGCTGTGCGTACCACCTGCCGAATACGTTCAGTGCGTCCTCAAGTTCAAAAGGCCGCCTGATCGTTCGAACTGTTCTCTGCTCTTTCAAACGTTTCTGCTTGTCGTTTGCTTTCTACGACGTCGGCCCGTAGACCATGTTGGCCCAGTACTTGGGATAAGAAGTGCAGGCCTCAAAATACTTAAGTTTGAAGGCTGGTAAGCAGGCTCAATGTAAACAGTAGATACAAGGAGATGATCATTGTTACCAGTGACCATCACCAACTTGTTATGCCTAATTCACTTGGTCCAATTCTGCTTGCGATTTTGAGTATCGAAGACAACCATCTCAGCTACGCCAGGCAGCAAGAAAATATTGGACAAATGACAGAAAAATATCGGTCAAAGTTTTGAGAAATAACGATACCATAATGATTTTTAACCCGGCTTTAAATCAGTCCAATAACTTAAACCGATCACGGTGAAAGTTTTGAGACCGATATCGTCAACCGTTTTTCGGCCATCTTTCGAAACCGTTTTACAGCCGTCTTTCGAAATGTTTTGTGGCTACATGTTATCGTTGAACCATTTGGTATTTAAATGTCTATTGTTGAAATATGTAAGAACGCAAATGACTATGACATCAAATGTGAAAATTTTATTTTCAATGGAAATTAACACTTCATTTTAGGGGAAAAATTGTCACTCCAATTTATGGGTAAAACTTGCGGGTTCCATAGGGTCGCTATGGATTCCCGTAATCTAGAAACTGAACCGTCTGTAAAAAAAAAAAAAAGAATATAATTTTGTAAAATGATGGAATGTCCGTATTTCAGTTTCCGGACAGTTATCCATTTTTACCATTTTATTGCTAAAAGTGGCTGGTTTTATATTGCCGGCAAGGTTTCCCGTAATCTAGAAACTGGACCGTCTGTAAAAACAAGGCACATAATTTCGTAAAATGACGGAATGTCTGTAGCCCCGCTACGGACAGCTATCCGTAGGAATTTTGAAAGCTGTCGGCACGAAATAACGAAGCAGTATACCTTTCGGCCTTACACAAGGCCAAAGTTAAGAGCTATCCGTACAACCTGCACCTCCGATACATCAGGCGACTCCCCTGGAAGGGCTATACCTCTGCCAGGGGCGTCACCTGACGTACTGGAGATGCAGGATTGGTGTGGATGGCTCGTATCTATGTGCTTCAAGAAGACAGTCAAGTCTAGTGCTTTCTTATTTAGTGGGAACAGCTTCCATGTTCAAGCAAGCTGAATTCACATGAAGATTTTGGGGTACAGATTGGTATCGAGAGCTCATAGCTCCGTCATTCAATATATTAAATTGTATAATTTTTCATCCATAGACAAAACAACAAAATTTGAACAAGAAAAAAAAACACAACCTCTACTACTCATTGCCAGAATTTTGTTTGTGTGGGATCAGCTGTTCCTAGAGATGGCAGCTGAACAAACAAACCAATTAAGAAGTTTCGCCACAATGCATTTAATGCAAGAAGGCATGCCTTGCTCTAAGATGGGAGGAATTTTACATTACAGTTGTTTTTGCGCTCGCCATCTAGATGCCCCTCCATGCTTGTTCTTATAGTTGTCCTTCAATTGAAGGCCTCTTCGGTATCTCCATGGTGCAAGTAAGGCAGCCTGAAATAAAGAGCAGACGAGGATTCGAAATTAATACACAATCACGACAATTTGCATATGACATACATGGTTAACATCAGCAAGCAATGTGTTTACTACCTAGCCCAGCTCCCCACCTTTCTACTGCACATGACCATATAAAACAAACCTCCCATAAATTGAACCGAAGTAAAAATTTTCATTGATTTGAATACCCAACACAACAAGTGCTTGATAAATAAAACTAGCGAACTAAAATTTGCATAACAATTTAGTGATATTAAGCGCATTCACGTGAGCCTTATCTCCTTTAGAGTATACAGCAGGCTCGAGATAATTCAAACTCTGAGATTTAATAGATCTGGGTAAATCAAACAAATTTAAAAATTAGGTTGTCCTGCTACGTTTTCAATGTATTCATAAGCCGCTTAATTTGAACGACGTTTTCATGTAATTATACTTTTTGTTCTCGCGGCCCCGTTGAGTGCGCATCTCTCCGAGCACTCATCCACTGCGGAGAAGCAGCACCTGTGGAGCTTGCTTTCACAGGTGTTGCTCTTTTGCGGTGCACTGGTGCTAAGTAAGAGGTGCAGTTAACAGGGCTAAAGCAGAGCAGAGCCGTACATATAGAGCTTGGTATATGAAAGGAGCAAGCAGAGCCAAAGCGTGCATCCGACGCAGATCGGGGGCTCGGCAAGTTCTCTTGGCCAACCAGAAACCTAAAATAATCCCCTAGCCATGGTAGCGAGAAATGGCTTTATAAGTGCGTAGGAGTAAAATGTAGTAACTCTTCATGGCTGAAAATATGGCGCACGCAATGTTTTGATTATGGTTATGCAAGAAGATGTAATAAACGAATACGCCGCTTGATTATGGTTTAGCTTATTAGCTTATGGTTTAGCTTATTAATTTTGTTTCTCACAACCCCTGCCAGGATATTAAGCCCGGCTCCTGGTTGGCAACATACGAATTTGAAAAAACGCTCTGGAACATACCCAGCCCCCCTTCAGAGAAAGGTGCCTCCTCATTAGCTTTCTATACATCCCAATGAATGGTTAAACTATCTCTATATACGTCTCTGGAGGGGAGGACACATGAGCGGCAAAAACGGGCGCCGCGCGGCAGTTTCCATGTGGACTAGCACGGACACTGTGACGTAAGTTGCTATAGACACGTAAGTTGCTATAGAAACTGCGGCACAATGCCTGTTTGCATTACTCATGGGTCCCTGCTTAATATTCTATAATACACAACTTCTTAGCTGGTTGAAGAAAATTTTGTTTTGAGGTGTCTTGTGCTGTCTAAACAGTCCCTGAAAAACAACATTTTTGAGGGTTGAATAAACTTGTGTCACAAATTTTACCAATGTTTCATGAATGGCATACTAGCTTATAATTAATGGGCCTGGGCAGAGGATATCATGAAATATCTGTTTTGTATATGTAGCCATCCAAATAGGAAATCATAATTTATCTTGCAACATGTTTAGATGAACTTCTGATAATTCGAGCTTTTGATAATTTATGCAAAATTCGTGACATCCTGGAATTTGAATCATTAAGTCTACTGTATGTCACATTCAAATTAATGGTTTAGTTTTTCGGGCCTAATGATATCTGAACTTTTTCCTTTGGCAGTACATTAAATGCAGAACAGTACAGCAATGTAGTTGCTCTAGTTTTCGCACTCGTACAGGCTCATGCAACTAAGTCAAACTTTTAACATTGGCAGGCTGACTGAGTTTCTGAGTTGAAATGTTTATGTGTCACACCACACGTGTCTTCTGCAGACATTCAGACAAAGGAAGGCCGAATTTCCCTGATCGATGGTGATTAGGATGGAAATCTCCAGACCTTTCCAATCGCCAACTTCCTCAACATTACAGCTTTTCCAGTTCATAGACACCCTGCACGAGGCTTTGAGTTGGGTACCAATGGTCATTAACAACTGCATGAATCACCTGCACACATATGCGGAAACTACTGGGTGTATCAAGGAGTGTCCAGGCTCTTTAAATTGATTGCGAAATTCGTTTTCTTAACCTATCACGCTACGACTTGTGCAGCATTGCCCACTGATGGTGATTTTTTTTCTGTTAAATTTGCACAGAGCGAACTTACCTGAGGAATAAGTAAAGAAAGAAAAAGGCTTAGCTCTTATGAAAATACGGCGAAGCCAAAGATTTTCAAACAATGTTCGCACGGGAGACAATAGATGGCGCAAGCGGCCACGATGCCAACTGCGCCAACGAACGAGCATACGGCGTCGAAACCTGGAGTCTTTAGGAGACAATTTTTTAACCCAAATGCGGAACGCGTTCCGCAGGCGGCGAGAGTCGCAGAAACAAAAACAGGCGCGGTAACAACAAGGAACTGCAAAGCAGACGACATCGGTACACCGAAAAACACTGTCAAAATATCCCAACAAACCATTTTTCTAATCGATTACCTCTCCATTCAATATGTTTTATCAGTAGGGATGATGAAATAATGCATTGGCAACTGATATCAGAAAAGCTCACGTTGCTTCCGAGTCGAAAAGGTTCTCTGCTAAAGACACCGGCTTTCGGCGCCGAATGCTTGTTCGTTGGCGCAGTTGGCGTCGCGACCGCTTGCGCCATCTTTTGTCTCTTGCGTTTAACAGCGCCGAGTTGTTTGAAGACATTTGGCTTCGTCGCATTTTCATAGGAGCTAAGCCTTTTTCTTTGTTTACTTTTTTCTCAGGTAAGTTCGCTCTTTGCAAATTTTACCAAAAAAAAAAAAAACGCACCATCTATCGACAACGCTGCACAAAGTTGTAGCACGATAGATAAAGAAACCGAATTTCGCGGTCAACTTAAAGAGCCTGGCCACTCCTCGATGCACCCGATATACAAGAGCCCGATTCATTCTACTGGTCAAAGCGTTGGGTTAGGTCCAAAAACATGGAACTTTGGCAGGTACCTAAAATGTGAGCAACCAATGTGGTTTTTATCTTATTCTGGGCTCGATTTTGTTTTTGAGTGTGTTTACCTGTGCGCTTGCGTTCCTTTTTTTTTGATACATATGCATGGATGTATTTTTACCTTCACGACTGACTATATACCTCCCTCCTCCTCCTCCTCCTCCTCCTCCTCCCTCCTGCAATAATGCCCTCGGGCACTGCACGGTAACCCGACAATAAGGAGATATCAATGTGCCTGCTTGCTCCACTATCCCAATTCAACTCCCTCAACTGCGATCCTCGTACAAAAAAGATGCACTCTAGCAACTGCGCGGTTGACACGCCAAAATTCAAACTGAAAGCCAGCCTAAAAGAAGTTCAGAACTATGTGGTGCGCTAACACAGAGCCATTAGCACTGCCTACAGCCTGCCCTTCTCCCGAGCTTTCTTTTTATTGCCACCGATCGCTGTGCCCAAGAAAAGACGGGTTGCTGTTTTGTTCTAACTCAGAAGAGTAAATTGAAGCCTTTAGAAACAACCGGAAGCCAATGCTAATCGAGCACTTTTTAGAATACTTCTTTGTAAAAAGCACAAAAAAACATTCACGCTTAGTTTTTTGTGTGTGTGTTTGTGCAATTAACTAGCTCCGCAAACGGCAGCTATTCGTAATTCCGTGGTCAGGCCAAGCAAGGGACCCCCTGACCATGGACAGCTGCGCTATCGTACCTACCAAGTGCCCATCCCCCAACTCTCCAAGATTTTCTCTAAGTTAGAGTGGGCATTTGATCGGTATTTTACAATGTGTAATGCAGTTTGCTTAGAAAAAACAGAATGTCAGATAAATCCAATAGGCCCTACGGAAGCAGTGCATGGGCCCTGCTTCACCATTTAAAAAGCATCCCGTCTCGAATGGCAGTAGATAAACGAGTGGGGCTGATACGCCTGCAGGCCCTTGCCGAGTTGATAGCTGCTATCCGGACTGGTAGCTTATCGGCAGCTTCTAGTCACCTGCAGTTTTTTCGTCATGATACAGACTTCCTGCAACATCATGAATAAGACTTCAACTGACATTCTGGAACAAAAAAGAAACCAGAATTTTCTATACAGATCATTAAAAGAACAAGTGCAACATTACGCTTCCCTGATCGTCGACAGTGCAAAGACCATGATGACACCGCCATTAAACTCAGCCTAATAAGAAAAATTAACTTCCGCATGAAGTAAGTGTATTAACAACAGTGCGCATGCGGAGCTTAGATACCTACTGGTGCCTTAAAAAATACCGGGAACTTCAAAACAAATTAAACGCCACCTAGAAATAGCACAGCTCACTTGATAGGCATATCCACGGCAATCAACAAGCCTTTCGACGTGATCTGTGGTGCTGGGATACAAATCAAGAATCAACACATGAGATGCGGTCAAAACACTTTGGGGTAGTACAATGCGCAAGTTTATCCTGAAGCTACTGTTGATTACATGCACCTAAGAGGTGTTAAAGCTGCTTCACACTCCTGCAACCGACTATGACCAAGTTGAACGAAACAGAGTTTTAAGTTGCTTACGACTAACATTGCTGGTGCGCAGCACGTACATAAGCTGTTACAAGAGGCTTAAAGACTGGTTTTCTGGGACTCAGTCCTAGCCGGTAGCAACACTGTGGACCAGCCTTTAGACTAGAATTGTACCCGGAATTGAGTCTTGGACATGGTTGCAAAAATGTTTTAGAAGACTCCCTTCAACTTTAACAGAACCTCAAGTATTTAAAAGTTGAATTAGGGAGACTTCACATTCAAAGCTGGATCTCCTTGATTTGAATGGGTCTCCACTGTACAAGCAAGAGCGCCTGGCAGGTGTGCGAGTTTCCACTGAAACCTCTCCACTGTACAAGCGAGGGCGCTTGCCAGGTGTGCGGTTTTCCACCGCAACCTTCATACCACTACACTTTCTCTGCCAGATCAGAGCCTTTTAGTAAAATAATTCAACCTCTTTCCTCAGCCTTGTAAACTACGTGTGCACCCCCTTGTTCTAGAAGTCTCGAATATGACCGGAGAAAATTAAAACGCCACGAAGACAAACAAAAATACTCTTTATTAGCGAAAGTAGTAGTACTCTGGGTTGCTCGCAAGGCTAGACATATATGCAGGGGCCCGTAGGGGAGAAAACAACGAAAACGACGAGCTTAATAGGGTCCTATCAACACGCTTAAGCAACTCTAGGCCCGCGCGCCTCAACACGGACGACACGCATCGCAGGCCGGCGCGGAGCAAACGCCGTACGCGAGCGCTACAACGCCCAGCTAGGAGCGTGTTCTAACAACCCGCTGCAACCCGCTAAACGCACGCACCCAAACCGCGCCATCCCGCTGGACGCGGCGTAAAAAGCCTGTGCGCGCTGACCCAGAGATATGCTGTCGCATGCGTGAGAAAGGACGAGAGGACACGTCAAAGTGAAAACCATCCAATTCGTCACACGTGTCGCCGTCCCGAACACATCCAAGGCGTTTGTTCTAAGATCCGTAACCAAGCATTTGGCACCACAGATCAGTTTAGCGCGACCGGCACTTACAGCGCGTCCAAAGGACTCGCTGATAGCAACGCGAACTTTCTAAACAATCTGATCAGCGTGTCTGCAGTGCTCCGGTATCGCAGAACATTCACGGGATTCTCACGATAGCGGCTAGCATTTACGCAAGGTTTCAACGAACAGCCTCCACAAGCGATAGTTATCGTATGCCTAAAGGCAGCCAGCATTCCTCAGAACTGCGACGCGAACCGAAATCGCGGAGACCGCTCAAGCGTCGAAAAACGTTAAATATCATCCGAATTTCGGTGGGAACGTGAGCTACGGTGCTCGGAAGATCATCCAGCACATGTAGATACTCTTCGGGCCAGCATTATGATTATGAAATCGGCAAATCTTACCTAAACCATGATTTTATGCACGCACGCTGAAAAATGAAACAGGCCGTTATCTGCACGGACGACTAAGAATCCAGAAGCTGCTTGTGCCTTTGGATTGGGGGGAAGCAATGGCTGTGGCTTCGGAATGAAAAACTCTACGATTGCAGCAGCACATCTAGATACTCTTCGGGCATGCATTACAAATATAAAATCGCAAGCCTTACCTAAACCATAATTTGATTCACGCACGTTGAAAGTTGAAACACGCCTTTGTCGGCGCGTACGGATGAGAATTCATAAGCTGCTTGTGGCTTTGGATCCTGCAAATTATAGTTTCGTTTTCGACTGGAACATATTGCTTCGGTTTCGACCCAACTCTATAGGCCATATGCGAAATGTAGAGCGCCATCTAGAAGCTCGCCGAGAACTAATTCCGCCATCTTGTTAGAGGCGAGAAAACAAAACCATGAGACCCGACCAGCTAAGATCCCATGTAACATGTAAACGAGTGACCGCGCTTCGCGTGAGAGGGGCGATGCCAAGGATTGTTGCGTTCCGCCGCAGGTGCAGCAATAAACCTTTGATTCGTGCGTGACGTGAACGCAAACGTGAACAGGGTACACCTTTCGTTTCGTTTTTTTTTTTTTTTTTTGTTACTTCAGACGAAGCTTTTGACAAAAAACAACCGGTGAAAACGCGAAGAGACATGCGCACGTTATCGCGCTGCCTGAAGACATTTAGAACTATTGAACTGGGCCCGAATATATTCACGAAGTTGTACCAAATTTGTTTACGACCTTTTTTTTTTTCTTTTTTGTGCGTCGTAGCATTGGCCTGCCTTTTTCTTGGTGCGCAAGTAGCTCAATCCATGCGGACGAGACCAAGGCTGTTAAGCGAGGCGAAAAGATGGCAATTTGAATAATCTGTGCGACTAACCATAATTGAAGATGCGTATGGTTAACAGTGGTATAGTTAGGTTCATCGCAGTGGCTAAAACTTCGATGTCGGCGGCGGCAAAAACTTGCGTTGCGGACGCCGAACAAAGCAACACGGGCGGTGCCAACTTTATTTTACAACGTCCTTTTCTTTTATTTCTTTTTCTCGCAGCCAAGGTAGACATTTTGTTTTGCGCAAAGAAGCTCGGGGGTAGTTTTGAGAAAGTCAGTGTAGTTATTCTGTCAGTTTAGAAGAAATCTTCATTAATAGCACAATATCCGTCAACTGTGCTTGAGTTCAATGCTATCTGAAACCAATTTTAGACCTTTGCAACACTTGAAAAATATTGCCAAGCGCACATTTTCTTCTAGAAGAACACAGAGCGTTCCACCAAACAACCCTCTGCCAGTAACAGCTAAAAAGATAATAATTTTGAGTCATACATTTGCGTGCAGGAGTATACCACTAAGCATTACGACTTCAAAGCGTACTCGCGTTGAAAAAAATAATTAAAAGTGTTCTCAAAGACAAAAGGCTGGATAGCCTAGTCGTTTCGGAGGCCTGTGCCAAAACACTGGCATCAACAAGCTTCCACAGCGAAGGCGTTGGACTTGGTCCGCTGCTTCGACGAGGTTGTCGCCAGCGTGCACGGGCCTCCGAGAGTTTTGTCACACAGTCATGGTAGGGTGTTTGAATTGTTTGTCAACATAATATGGTCAGAACGCGGAAAGCAGTTGCTGCGCCATCCGACATTGCCCGTACGGCTGTCTCCGGTGCCTACACCGTGCTTCGGTACCGACAACGCTTGGCAACATTAAAATGGCGACGCTCTCAGTGTTGTCAGACCACAAAGCGATTTCGCATAAGGTCTACTGCAGTTTATATTTCGGAGGTCGGTGTCACTACCGTGGTCATTACTGGAGTTATCGTGTTCTCTACGCAGTTTGAATCAATTTTTTTGGGCGAGCAGATAAATGATGTCCCAGCTTCTCCTGTTATACGTCCCATGATAACCTTTCTTTGCTGATTGAAATCTACATCAACTTCTGCGCGAGAAAAAAAAAACAGTTTGTTCGACATTTTAATTTTAATTGATTTTTGTATTTGTGAGGGCATTCAATTGCTTAATAAATCATTGGATATTGTTTAAAGTTTTTATGTTATGCTTAAAAATTATTTGTATTCTTTTTTCTTTTTCTTTTTTTTTTTGGGGGGGGGGGGGTTGTAATTTTGGTTGTGTTGCGCGGCTCAGTAAAAGCGGGTTGTTTTGAGATTTTCAAGATCCCCTACAGCCGACAATACACCAGTGACGTAGGTAGAGGGGAGGTGCGGGGAGCTTTCAGAAGGGAGCCCTCTTCCTCCTGCCTTTTTCCACAACTCGTTCCTCATCCTCCTCCATCCTCCTACCCCTTCTCCCCCTCCTCCCTCCAGCTTGGTGGATCATGGAAGACGTTCCATTATGCAACGCGCGCGTCACCGCAGTGCATTATGGCACGTTTCCCGTAATGCACCGCGCGGTTACGCCGAGAGCGGCGTATCACGCCGACGCGTTACACCTACCGTTACGGTCGCCGTCGCCGTCGGCGTAGTGGTAACGCGTCGGCGTAACGCTTTTTCGTGACGCCTCGGCGTCGCATAACGCGTCGGAAAAACGCTTTTCGTGGCGCGTCACGAAAAATCGTTACGCCGACGCTTTACTGTTAAGCCGACGGTGTCGCCGCTCAAGCAGGAAACGGGCGCCTAAGAGCTGCGCTCTAAGATAAAAGAAACATCAATCAAATAAGGTTTTAAAGTCTGATGGTTAAGGTTTTATAGGCAAAAATGCTTCTGTGTCTAAATGTTGCTAGGACATACGGAAGCATCCCGACGATATTGCCGGGATTTGGCTGTTGCAGTGCCGTCATTCGGTGTTGCAAAACAGAACCCGATCTGCCCTTTAGATATACCGAGGATAGAACTTTATATATTTTCAGCAATATTGTTTAGAACCTGGATACAGAAACGGCAAACCCTCCCGTCATGTAGCCGTCATGTGGCCGTCATGTAGCCGGCATGTAGCAATATTTTTGGGAGCTGGCAGAAATGGCTAATGTTGCCTTCATGTAGCCGTCATGGAGCCGGGATGCAGCAATATACTTCGGAAGCTTAAAAAAACGGCAAATACTGCCGTCATGTAGCCGTCATGTAGCAGGGATGCAGCAACATCTTCTGGAAGCTGGCAGAAATGCCCAATGTTGCCGTCATGTAGCCGAGATGGCGCGATATTGGGTGGACCCTGTCAGAAACGGCAAATGTTGCCGTCATGTAGCCAGTTCAGTGCCAGCGTCATGAATGCTGGCTCTAGACTGGTCAGGCTGGGCCCATATGGGGCCACCTTAACCATGCTGAGACCAATGTTGGCACAATATCTTGTGCTGCCTGGGGCACCTTCGGGCCAAAATCGCCACAGATGTGCCAGAGTTAGGCTTCCTACCTTGTGGTTCGGTTGACATCTGGCAGCTACGGGCCAAAGTCGCCAAACAAGTGCCAAAGTTAGCCTTCGCTTTTCGATAGTTCGGCTGTCATCTGGCATTACAGGCCAAAGTCGCCAAACAAGGGCCAAAGTTAGGGTTCGCTTCCCGATAGGATAGACTATCGCGTGTCAACACGATAGTCGATCCTATAAGAGTTACCTTACAGTCCAAAACCATTTTAGATTTGTTTATAAGCAATTTTCATATAGATGGACTGAACAGTGGGGTTATAAGTTGTGACTTGAGTGACATCTTCCCATTTGCTTGTGGGTTGAGCTTAATATATCTCGAAAGCTAACGAAATGCGAACCTGCTATTTTCCAAAGTATTGATAAAAAAATAGCCTCGATGCTTTCAGACGAGAATAATCACATTAGTTATTTCTGAACTAGCAATCGGCTCTAAAAATATAGGTCTAGTGTCTTTGACAAATATATTTACACAAGTCATTAGTGTCGGAAATACTAGATATATTTACAAAATGTTCATTAAACACATTTGCCAAATCCTGGCCAGTTAAACACACCTTTGTACTGCAATGTTTCAATGAAGTTTGATACAGGAAACCCCTTAACCATCGAACCAAGATGCTTCCATAATACGTCAATGAGACCATTTGCCGACGAGAAAAGGGAAGAATAATAACATTTTTTGGCATTCCTTAGCTCCTTAGTTAAGCCGTTTCGATAAGACTTAAATTCCTTAAGAGCATCTGGGTTGCATGTTTTAACGAACCATTTGTCTAGTATACCTTTCTTACGAATTTTTTTTTATCAATGTGTACGTTACCCACGTTTTACAAATATTTTTTTTTAAATATTTTTACGGATTTATATGAAAAGTGAAGTTTATAGAGATTTAGAAATTGTTCTAAAAATAAGTTATAGGCATAATCAACCGCTTCTTGCGTAAGCAACGTATTCCAATCTACAGCTGCGATGTCTCGTCATCGGCGTCAACCCACGAGGGCTACGTAGCCTCACGGGGGTCACGTGACGTCACCGGGGTCAAGTGACCCCTGTAAGGTCACGTGACGATGACGTCAGCATCACTAGTAGCGTCATCGTCACTAATGACGTCATCGTCACGGATGACGCCATCAGTGAAATCACTGATGATGTCATCGGCATCGTCGTCGTCCCTGATGACGTCGTCGGCATCGCCATTGATGACGTCATCAATGACGTCACCAGTGACGTCAAGCGCTCCATAATGCACCGCGCGGTTATGGCGACGGCGACGCCGCTCAAGCCGGAAACGGGCGCCTAATAGCTGAGCTCTAAAAAGTCGTTAGCGGGAACTTTATTTTGCGAACTACATGTCCGACGCAGACACTTCAAAATGACTTGGAGAGTGCATGTTTCTTTAAAGTCAGGGTCTTTCACACACCCTATATCTAACAGAAAATTTTATTTGTTGAAGAAATCAGACTGATATTTCTGTGTTCCTGCTGCCTTTTCTCGCCCAGATAATTCTCATGTGAAATAATATACTGCGGGCCTTTTGATGGGTTTTCGGGTATTTGGATGATTAATTGGTTAAACATTTTTACATAAGAATAACAAAATCAATGTGAATTTCATAAATCATCGGCACGGGCGGTGAGCTTGTAATATGTTCCCCAGGCGTACAAATTAAAAAAAAAAAAAAACGACAGACGTTTACAACTCGTTGTAATGCCGAATTAGAGCGCAGCTGTTAAGAGGAGGAGGGGAGGGTACAGAGGGGATGGTATGCCTGTCCTCCTCATCCGTATCCTTTTCCCCTCCCTTCTCACCTACGCCCTCCCTGCTTGTCGCCTGCCCTCCTCTTCTCCTCTTCCTCCTAGCACTTTCTCCTCCTCCTCCTACTCCATCCTCCTATCTCCTCCTTTCCCTCCCCCCCCCTTCTCTCCCTCCTACCTCCTCCCTCCCGCGTGGTGCATTATGGGAAAAGTCCCATAATTGAAAGCGCGCGTAACCGCGGTGCATTATAGGACGTTTCCCATAATGCACCGCGCGGTTACGCGAATGGGAACGGCGATGGCAACGCGTCACACCGACGTGTTAAGGCACGACTAGATTGGCGTCGCGGAGGCCTGCGTCGCAACGGTCCGCGCGGCCGGCTGGCGACCAAAACCAGTTTTCGGCTTCAGCAGCGCGACGTACAGCGCCGCGCAGCCAACTGCTCCTTGCGCGTTTTAGAGCTCGCCCCCTCGTCGCCACAGAAGACAGGAGCCAATGGAAGGTTGCGTAGATAGTCAGGTCGCGATGCCATGGCAACGCTCAAGCTGGTCCTCCGCGCGTGTTTCACGTTCCGAAGGACGTAGTGTTGTTTCCTATCGTCTGCTATCCCTATTCCCCCCTGATGCCTACACCAACAGAGTGGTTCCCTAAAACTAAGCGACTGTTTCCCTTTTTATATCATAAGACGCAGCCAGACTGCCCATATAATGACACTAAGAACAACCGCTGGGAAATTGTCGGAGAGGAATTCGGAATTACAAGTGACTTCGTCCGTGGCACTTGTTGCATATCCTTTTTGGTTGTGACGGATGTCGTGTTGATTCGGTGAAACTTTCGAAAGTAGCCTTCATCTCTGGCTTGCCGCCGGGGCAGTGAAGTACTGACCTGTCCTTTGGTGTAACTAACTCGGCCGGACCCAATACCTGCGCCTCCTTCTCTTCAGAGCGCTGTGATGTCGCAAGATCAACGAGCAGGCTAGGATAATCACATTCACGCTGATCACCCGGTCATCATGGGCACCTACCATGTAGGCAGCGAGCGCGGTTTCAATGCTCATATATGCGAAAGGTGAGAGCCGAAAAGAATGTTTCTAACGAAGGGCAGACGACGACGACGAAAGAGCAAAAAAAATCCGACGGGAGGCGCGTGCGCGATCGCGAGAGCTAGTGGTGTAACGTGACGCCCGCAAAATGGAGGCCAAAGGGAACTCCTCGCGTTGGGACGCCGGACGGCGGTGCCGCCCAGCGGCGCCGACCGGCCGCGCCGTTCACGCTAGTGTCGTCAGGCCTTTACACCGTCGCGTTACGGTTACGCCGACGCGTCACGATGACGCGTTACGGTTACGCCGACGCCGCTCAAGTCGGAAACGGGCGCCTAAGACCTGCGCTCAAAAAAAAAAACGCCTTTCTCAGTTCAAAACCCAAAAGACGGAACCAAACTCAGCCTGCAAAAGATTTTTTTAAGCAATGCGTTACGCATAGGACTTCATATTACAATTAGCGTTTGACGTTTGGTCTATCTAGATAAAGTCGTGAAAGTTTTCATAAATTAAAAAAATAGAGCTTTCTCCAAATCTAATATTGTGAAATGGCATATTTTTGTGATAGTGGCGTTTATATGGAGCTTAAATTCCCCGAATTTGTATAAATAATATTTATCGAAACCTCAATACGTAGTTTTTCAAGCTCTTATATAATTTGTTGCTTATGATCTGATATTAAATGTGCGAAGAAGCTTGGCAATCAAAAATGTGCAGAATAGCATCACTTCAGCATGCCAATTTAAGCTTTCTAAGTAACAAATTGTACATAAAATAGTATAAACTCAATGAAAACATTCCAGCAGATATAAAATTACCTTAGCGTGTCTAAAGCGTATGGGGCTGTCAAAAGTCGCGAATTTTGATAGTCGCAGCCAGTCCGAAAAGTCGCAGCCAGTCCTTAAAACTGAACGCACTAAACTAAAAAAGAAAATCGAATTCCTTTTCTTTTTAATCACGTGTCCTCCCAAAGCATTTAGAGTAATTTTTACGTGCCGTCGCTTTCCGAATCTCAGATTTTTCAGTTCGAGATTACGTTTAGCAGCTTGCACATTTGCTCACTTCAGCATGTGTTGTTTTCGCTGTAAACCGGTAAAACAGTAATTAGTTTTAGTAATGCCTGTACGAGCAAATGCAAGCTCATTGTGTTTGCGTTGGCGTTGCGTGTTTTTCACTAAGCGTGACTGGAGTCCGAAATTGTGGTCTTGAATCGAAGCGTAACGACGACGCGGATGCGCAGCGTGGATCACGTAACTTTAAAGCAAATGCACATCGTTTGCGTCCGCCTTGATATGCAATAATAAAACTTTCTATTCATGTAAAATCCTATACAGGCTGCAGTGCTACATTGCGACAGTCAAGAGTGTTAGTTTTATTAACAAATGGCATTCCGCGAGATCTGATCGCGAGCAGTTCCGGCGTGCCCGCTGAGGAGGAGATCCGGGGATCCTCACTTGAGCGCTTCCTGTTTCCGTCAAGGAAGGGCCGTCAACGCGCTGCAGACGGGAATAGTGAGAGCATAGTAACGCGTTTCCCTCCAACGCGCTGTTAGCTCACAGGGACGATATCCTTCGCCGTTTGCCGAGTTACAGTGAGATAATTTATGACATGCTGAAATGTAAAGGTTTGTACCGAAAATAAATGAATACATAGGCGCTACTGAAGTAGAGCGTGTCCCCGATAAAAAAAAAGAGACTGCTCACCGCAAAAATAAACTTCGCACTAAAAAACAAAGAGCCATCGCCATAGTGTAGGGCTTGCAGTCGAAGTCAGCTATCAAATGGTTTAGAATCAACCATTTTATTATTCAAACGTCATATTTGTGACTTTTTAAATATTGTTATGCGAAAATAGGGCTCAGTCCCAATATACCTCGCGCCATTCAGCTTCACGTAATTGTATGGCTTCGTTGTTCACTATTTTTTTTAATTTATTTATACATACTGCTGGCTCGTGGGCCGTGGCAGGGAGGAACAACATAAAACAAAGCGATACAGTTCATATCTCTAACTAAAAGTTTGAAAAATACCGTATTTATGAAATTTGATACAAGACGCGCCCATAGCACAATGAAAAGAAAAAAAAAACGAAATATACTTTAAAAAAAAGCGATAGTCACTTTAACAATAGCAATATGCTGACCACAATGATCCACAATATTCGAAGGCACGTGCCGTGTACATTCGAACTGATAACAAAGAAGTCAATATAGAGACAACTTCAATACAACATTCAAAGAATCACGCGATTTATACAAATTTAACTTCAAAAACAGTGAAAAAAGAAAGTATAACACCGACCCGAAGGAAATATCCCTCAATGTAACCCTGTTTGGCAGTCAATGTTTTCTAGTGGACCGCTGACTGTGCTGACTGTACGTCAAGCATGTCTGATTGGCCAACAGCTTACTCTGACCGACAGTCAAACTCGACAGACTCCACTTGTCGGCTTTCTGATGGTTTCCTGGTGGCAGTCGACCGCCGCGAAATGCCATCAGGATGTCTTGGTGGTGATTCTGATTGTACATCGATTGTTTCTGACTGTACGTCAAAAAGCTTTGACGTGCAGACAGAAGTACGGTCAAAGGACGTAAAGTTCGTTCGGATACCGCTATTTCGTCAAATCTATGAATACGAAAAATAATCTATGCACAAGAAAACGATTTCGGGACGTGAGCCCATAAAACCGCTGATGTTAGAGATATGACAAGCAGCCGACCGAAGACTTTGATCAGAAGCCCGCCGAAACGCCGCCTAACACGCTACTTCGCTTCGCCCATAGAGGCTTCGCCGCTTCGCCGAGCTTTCATTAACGATCGCTCTCGACTCGGTTTGTTTGCCCGCTTGCTGCAACCTGTCGATTCTGCCCGGGCTCTACAATGCCTTATGTTTTAGTAGAATTTCTACTCGAGAAGACCCAGCCTGTTTTGTGTTCCGACGATGTAAGGGACTTTAGCGGTGTAGTTGGAGGTCGACAAGGTGTACCACCCTACTGAAAAAAAAACAACTTGAAATTCAAACGGGTCGACCCGTTTCAATCAAACGGGTGCGAACCTGTCAACCCGTTTGGATCAAACGTGATTATGGGATACGGGTGGCCGCTTGAAACGGTACCCGTTTGATACAGGTGCCCGTTCGACCTTGCACGTGACCACACGTTTGAACGTGCCATTCGAATCGGGAAATTATGCGCTAGCCCTAAAAGGGGATCGATCGTCTGGTATATAGGTTCCGAAACTCATAAACCTATTTATAACATGGAGGAAACACGTAGAACAAATGTCCTCACGTAGGTGCTTGCAAAAAGACAAGAAAACAGACACAAAAATTGTTTTTGCAGACAAGTACAACCGTGCAAGCGATGTGTGAAATGTGAGAGGCACTCTAAGCTATTATACAACTGAGAAGATAGCAAAGCAAACAAGAACCGAGGTAATTCTAGACTATGAAGGTAGACGTTCGGCGAGAATTGTGGCTGCATAATTATATAGATAATCTGGAAGAGTACGAGTAGAAGAACGGTCAATCGTTGCCAAGAAGTAGGTTGCAGTGCACTTACCATAAAAATAGCGGACTTGAAAGATGTAATCCGTGATATTTGTCGACACGGTCGAAGCAGGACAACCACACAAACACAAACGAGAGGGAACGGCTTCTTGGAAGTTTCAACACGATGTGGCGCACAAGCTGTCATTTGCCGCACCCAACCTAACCGCAAGAATTCCTGACTTCTTTGAAGAATCGCTTGTTACCGATATAGGCGTAGAACTTTTCGAACACTGATAGCTTTGGTGCAGATCCAATACGTTGTCGAGAGACATCCTAATAAGACCGCAGGGTTAGACGACAAATCGAAGCAGGTGGACGAGCAAAGTTCGAACTGGAACTGACAACAAGCAGACAAAGACAAAAGCGGCTGCCAGGCGCACCTTCCCGGATCTCGATGCCTATGAGCGTGTAGCTCACGCGTTGCTGCGGGTCACGTGACAGGGGTGACAAGAGAGGAGGGAGGGGGCGAGGTCAAGGCGCCGGGACCACTGGGACAGCCCCTCTCCCTCTCCCCGGGCATTCCAGTGAGATGTGTTTTTGTAGCCTCGAAAAACAGAAGCGCAATCGCGCGCCCGCACGCATTTTAGCACGCTCGAACCTTGGAAATGGCGGCGGGGCGGCCAGAAGCTTGGCTTGCGCCCGAGCGAAGAAAGTACTCAGCGCGAGCTCGTAGTTTGACTGCTGCAACGGCGGGCGTGTTCTCGCAATGCTCGATGTTCTAGCAGCCGCGTGTACGCGTGCTACCTTCGCTGCGTCTTGAATTAAAGTGAAACGGAGTCTAGACGGATATTCTTTCACGCGGTCGCGTCTTCTGCGAGAGAGATTCGAGCTGAATACGTAAATTGAGGCAACAAAGATGGACAAAGGTTTAAAGTTCTGTCAAAAATATCGGCCCAGCATCCGTCGCGCGTTTACATAAAAAAAAAAGAAGGTGTTCGTTTTAGTTGCAGTATAAGTGAATATCAGCGCAATTGAAATATAAATACTATTACTTGCATTACGCGCACGATCTGAAATCGATGAACGGGCGCTCCCAGCCTTCCGTAAACATTGGCTGCCACGACTGAAACGCTAGGCGTGCCCACGCCGCTGATCTGTACGTTCAATATCAAACGGGCTCCGGAGAGCCGTTTGATTAAACCGGTACAGTTTGCAACATGGTCACCGGTTTGAGCAAAGGTGCGACAAGTTTGCCCAAACGAGTCGCCCATTTGCCCAGACGAGCGACCCGTTTGCCAAAGGATTGACCTGTTTGTCCAAATGGGTCACCGTTATGGCTCATACGGGGGACCCTTTGAGCCATACGGGCGACCCCTTTGACAAACTGGTGACCGGTATGGCTAAACTGTTACCGGTATGAACCCATTTATTTTCATATAGGCGCCAAATGTTTTTTTTTCTGTAGGGAAGGTCTACTGGGCCGGAGTCGCGCGAACAAAAGGATCGTTCTACGGCGCGAAAGTACTCTACATGGCAGGTGAGTAGAACTGAAGTACGGGGAGTGATGTACGAGTGCTTTGCATAACGTGCTGAAGTCTTAACTGCATTTGCAACCTCGTATAAAACGGATGGTGAAATCCAATTTTCTAGCCAACGGCGTAGCATAGGGGTTAATGTGTGGGATTTGTACGAGAGTGGTCGTGGGTTCGATCCGCGGTGGTCCTGCTATTTTTTTCTTTTTTTTTTCTCGAACCTTTTGTTTTATCGAGGCATTTGGCGATATTTATGAGTGCGTACAGCTTTGCTCTTATATAAATGCTGCCCTTGTTGATGAAATTCCCTTGGCAGTGGCAGTCAGACGTCATCTGATGGACCATCAGATGATGTCTTATGGTTCATCACGTTCCACCAAGGCTTCTGACTGGCAGTCAGTATCCCAAATTACGTATCTTGATGGAATTTTCAATAGGGGAGGCGATACGCTTACGTTCTAAACACAATAAAGAAGTTTAACTGCATCCTCAAACATTGAAATACCGTTGTGATTCACAATATTCTCCGTAAGCTTATTCCTATCGTTAAGTGTATTTGCAAAAAAAATAATACTTGAAAACATAAATTCTGGCAGTATATGACTCCAATGCTTTAGAATGATTTAATCTAGCTGTTCTGTTGGTAATACTCCCAAAATAAATTTCGCGGATGATTTTTACTTGGCCATGATAAATCAGAAACAAAAGCTTTAATCCTGCAATTTTTTTTTCTAACGGCTAATAGTTCAAGTCCACAAACATTTAACGTTTCAGTCACAAGGGACGTTGATCTGCAATTTGAAGCTATAAAGCTTGCCGCCTTCTTTTTTGCTCTCTCAAGCCTGTTTATGTCAGTTTTGGTTGCGGGGTCCCAAACGACCGAAGCGTACTCTAGAGCAGGTCGTATTATTGTTTTGTATGCTGTAAGTCTTATTTCCTTATTACTATTTTTAAGTTAGTGTCTAAGCATGCATAATTTCATATACGCAGCTGCGCAGATATTTACAATGTGGGGTTGCTATTTTAAGTTTTGACTTCTTGTTACCCCTAGGTACTTGAAAGTTTCTGTGCTTGACAGTTCTACATTTTCAATTTGAGACTGAAATAGAGATACATTCTTTTTATTAGTGACGTGGCTATATGATGACTTCTTAAAGTTAATTTTTATTTGCCATTGGGAGCACCATTGCTTAATAGAGTCCAAACTGTCATTTAGAACTGCCTGGTGTTCGGATGTCTTAAATGGCGAATAAACTAACCAATCATCCACAAAACAAATTTATTTACACAGGCGGTTTAATTACCACTGAGATATTATTAATATATAAAAGAAACAACAATGGTCCCAATACTGATCTTTGTGATACCCCTGAAGTTACCTATAATGAGTCTGAAATGGCTCTTTGAACTTCAACCGTCTGCGATCTATTTCTTACATAAGCCTCAATCCAACTTAGTCCAAACCAAACATCATAAGTTTTGTTAGAAATGTTTTATGCGGAACTTTTCCGTGTGAAACATCTCGAAAATTGCTTGTAATTGTTCAAACAAGATAACGTTTCATTTTGAAACTTTAGCAAACTGGTCCAGTACTGTAGCGCGTATTGGCGAAAACAAGTGTTGCATTACAATACACACACACACATATATATATTGTTGCGTTGTTCTGGGACCAAGCAAGGAGACGATTGTTTGCGGTTCGGCTTTTTAATTTCAAACTGACCGCCACCGGCGCGTGCCCCTCGCTCGTGTCCGTGGCGCCGAGACAGCCCATCGTCTTCTTCCTCGTAGCAATTGCCCGGGGAGAAGCGTAGGCCGTCCCGACCGAAGGGTGCAGGCGTTGAGGGGGATGGGGAAGGGTGCTATGGTGTGAATGGGGGATGGTACGGTATTATGCGGCTGACGTGAACAATGTCAGCCGCATGTTTGTAAGGCCCGGCATATCGATGAAGCAGCTTGGTTGCTTTGCCTAGTTGTCTAGTTGGCAGCCAAATTAAAACTAAGTCGGCGGCAGTATACCTTGCAGGCCGATGGGTGGCGTTGTACTGCAAGGATTGTCTTTGCTGCGAGGCTCGGGTACGTTCACGTGTAAGTTGGCGTGCTTCCTCCGCTCGACAGATCATCTCTGCAACGCTGAGGGAGAGCTGGGTGACATTGTCACGGGAAGGAAAAAGTGTGTCTAGCTGGGATACTGGGAAGCGGTTATAAAGAAGAAAAAAAGGAGAATAGCCGTGTGTGTTGTGAACTGCAGTGTTATAAGCGTATGTTACAAACGGGAGTACTACGTCCCAGCGACGTTGGTCGGCCTGGACATACATAGACAGCATATCTGCAAGTATGTGATTGAATCGTTCGACCATGCCATTTGTTTGAGGGTGGTACGCAGTCGTAGGCGTGTGCACAGTGCCGCAAATACGCAAAAGATCTTAAAGAATCTGAGGAAGGAAAGCACGACCACGATCGCTGATCATCTGGCGAGGTGGGCCATGCCGTAAAATGACCTGAGAAAGAAGAAATGTGGCAATTTCTCTGGTTGCACCTTGAGGCAAAGGGCAAGTTTCCGCGTACCGCGAGAAATGGTCGATTGCGACAATCACCCAGCGGTTGCCTGAGAAGGATTTAGGAAACGGACCGAGCAAGTCAATGCCGACTCGTTCATATATATAGTGAGGTGGTGGCAGGGATTGAAGGAGACCGGCTGGTGGTTGGGTAGGCTTTTTCCGCCGCTGACATTTGATGCAGGACGTGACGTATTTGAAGATATCACTCTACATGCCTTGCCAGTAAAAGTTGGTGCGGGCACGCAGGTATGTTTTGTAAACGCCCATATGACCGGCAGTAGGGTCGTCATGCAATGCCAACAGAATGTTCGCTCGGAGGTGTTTGGGAACGACGAACAAGAGATCAGGACCGTATGGATGATAGTTTCGGCGATACAGTATGTTATTCTGAATTACATAAAGGCGGGTTCCTCATTTGTCCTTCTAGGTTAGGTGAAGGTTTTTAAGAGAAGCAATAATCTTCTGTAGTTTTGGGTCCTTCTGCTGTTCGGTACCGAAATCAAAGGACGATGTTAGGGACACTGCGGCGGCGAGGGCTCCATGGTTTTCGGGGCAAGCACCAACTGGATTGCGAGAAAGGCAGTCGGGGGCTTCATGCTTCGTTCCAGATTTGTAGCAGATGGAAATGTTCTACTCTTGCATCTTGAGCGCCCATCGGCCTAGGCGTCCACTGGGATCCTTTAGATTAGCCAAACAACACAAGGCATGGTGGTCGGTGATTACCTTGAATGGATGTCCAAAGATGTAGGGTCGAAACTTTGTTATTGCCCAGATTACAGCTAAGCATTCCTTTTCTGAAATGGCATTGTTTTTTGGGGCTTTTGACAATGATCGGCTGGCATATGCGATGACGTGGTCGTGGCCTTGACGCTTTTGAATTATAACGGCGCCTAGTCCAAAACCGCTCCCGTCTGAGTGTATTTCGGTATCAGCTCGGCGGATCAAAATGGGCTAACACGGGCTGTGTTATTAAAGCTGCTTTTAAGGATTGAAAGGCCTTCTCCTGATTTTCGCGCCATATAAATTGTATATCCTTTCTAAGAAGGTGGTTGAGGGGCGCAGAGATGTGAGCAAAACCACGGATGAAGTGACGAAAGTACGAGCACAGACCTAGAGAAGACCGTAGTGTTTTGGGGTTCGTCGGACGAGGAAAATGAGATACGGCGGTGAGCTTGTCGGGGTCTGGCGTTATTCTGTGTGTATTGACGACATGACCGAGTATCGTAAGTGTCTGAGAGGCGAAAATGCATTTTTAAAAAATTCAGCTGCAGGGAAGCATTGCGGAAAAACAAGAGAGCAGCGCGCAGTCCAGATAGATGCTCATTGAAGGTAGAAGAGTACACTACCACGTCGTCTAAATAACAAAACCATGTCGTCCATCTTAGTCTTCGTAATAAGGTATTCATCATCCTTTCGAATGTGGCAGGGGCATTGCAAAGCCCAAAGGGCATTACGCGGAACTAGTAAAGGCCATCAGGTTTCACAAAGGCTGTTTCTCCTCTATCCCTTTCGTCGACACTAATCTGCCAATAACCAGAGCGCATGTCGATTGAGGAAAAGTACCGGGAGCCGTATAGGGTATCAAGGGCATCATCTATACGTGCAAAGGATAGACATCTTTTTTGTGATCTTATTCAAACGCCTGTAATCGACACAAAATGTCCAACTGCCATCTTCCTTCTCCACGAGGACAACTGGTGAAGACCAGGGGCTGGATGAGTCTTCTATTATTCCTTGTTGTAACATGTCATTGACCTGCTTTTGAATAAGTTGGCGTTCAGTTTGGGAAACGCGATAGGGACGGCTTCGTACAGAGCGGTGGTCTCCTGTGTTGATAGTATGTTGTACAGTAGAGGTTCAACCGAAAGTTTTCGCATCGATGTCAAATATATCGGTAAAATCGTGCAGAAGCTTTGATAACTTGTCACGCTGTGTAGGTGGTAAATGAGGATCGATCATTGTCAAGAGTGCGTCATATTTGTGTTCGCATGGATTAGTAGGTGGTGACTCTTCTTGGGATGGTGTGAGGCTAACACTATTATTGTGTTGGATTGCCTGGATGTCTGCGGTGCCGACGCACGTATTAGTGAACAAAACCTGAGTAACCCAAACAGAAGTGCTGTAGGTTAGGCAATACCTTTTTGAAAAAGAAGTTCCTGTTAGGTTCAATTAAGTAATCGGAGTCGCTGACATCTGCATCTAGCTGTACGAGCGCTGTGGTTAATGGTGGGATTCGGTAGTCGGAGGCGGATCGAAAAGCAACGGTTTGGCACGGAGCGGAGTCGGGCGGGATTTCAATGTCACTTAAATGCACTTCTTTCCTACCACAATCAGTAAGGGCGTGACGAGTAGCTAAAAAGTCCCATCCGAGGATAACATCATGGCTGCAGTGAGATAAAATGACAAAACAATGGCGATGAGAACCAGTGCCAATGGTTATGGAGACGAAAACTACGCCGATCGGATGAGTCAGAGATGTGTTAGCAGTGCGGATACATCCACCTTCCCGAGGCGTGCTAACATGCTTTAACTTTTTTCTAACGTTTTCACTGACAATTGAAATAAATGCACCAGTGTCGATTAATGCCGTGAATCTCACCTTCTTTATGATAATGTCTAGTAGGTTTGAAGATGAAAATGATGGCGGAGGATGTTGATTTGTTGTAGAAGCAGTTGTACCCCCTTGAGCTGCCGCTTTTTGTTTTCCCCGTGAAAGAATGACCTAGGAAAGCTCTGGTCGGACCTTAGGGGTGATGATGAGCGAGAGACAGGTGACGGGGTCCTGCTGCGGCGACCACGGTTGCCGGGGGACACTGAACGTCGTGGCGAGCTGAGTCTGGTGGGGTACCTCGTGTCCCAATTGCCGCGATCTCGGTTGTCGTAACGGTTTTCGTTGAGGTCATATGAAACTGGCCGTCGTGACGCGTAGACAAGTCGACATGTGTCCCACTGGCGACGGTTACAGTATCGTGCGACATGTCCCTGGATGCCACAATAGAAACAAATAGGGCGCCGAGTGGGTTGAAGATACTGCTGGTACCAACCGCGATCCCCGTTGTTGTTACGCTGAGTAGGATATCTTGGCTGCTCGACAGGCTGATTGAAAGAATTCTGGTGGTAGCGTGCGGGTGAGGCAGCGCACACAGTTTCTGTGAGAGTTGGAGTCGATGCCGATAATTCTTCGCGGATGAGCTGCCGAAGGCTGTCTGGTCGTGGTTTGCTGCTCAGCTGCAAGAGGAAGCTGAGCCGACGGCAACACGAGCGCGAGTTCCTCTTTGATGATGTCTCTGATGAAAGTCTTCAGCTCACTAGTCGGAGCTGATGCTGAGGGGACGCAGTTTTGCAGCCTGGAAACGGTGGCTTGGTCAGCGATGCGTCGGTTCCTATGCGCTTTCAATCGTCGACATTCCTCCTTTAATTGAGTTACCGTAGTTGGGTTGCGCGACACCAGCATAGTAAACGCGTCTTCGGTGATGCCTCTCATTATATGTGCCACTTTCTCGGACTCGGGCATTGCAGGATCCACGTGCCTGCAGAGGGCTAGGACGGCCTCGATGTAAGTGACTACTGCATCGCCCACCGTCTGTGCACGAGAAGCAAGCGCGTGTTTTGCGTTTTCTTTGCGGCTAACTGGGCAAGCAAACACGTCAGAGAGCTTGGTCTTGAAATCATGCCACGAGCTGATCTGGTCCTCGTGGTTGTCGAACCAGACCTTGGCGGTGTCGCGGAGGTAGGACACAACGTTAGCGAGTTGAAACGTGTCGTCCCAGGCATTATGGAGGTTTGTCCTTTCGAATGTACGAAGCCACTCCTCGACGTCGTCTGTTCCGAAGCCGGAAAAGCTGGGGGGGTCCCTGTGACGATATAGGATGGATCCCGTGTGAAGTGGAGCGGCTTGCTGCTCACCTTGGGCCATTCCGGCCGGTGGTAGTTGGCGGTTGCTGCGAAGTAACGTGATGGTAGCAGAGGTGCGAGGACGGACCGACCTCCACCAAGTATGTTGCGTTGTTCTGGGACCAAGGAAGGAGACGACCGTTTGCGGTTCGGCTTTTTAATTCCAAACTCACCGCCACTGGCACGAGCCCCTCGCTCGTGTCCGTGGCGCTGAGACAACCCGTCGTCTTCTTCCTCGTAGCAATATATATATATTGTCACGACTTTATATTCGGCCCCGTGGAACAACAACTTTTACTTCTTCACTTCAGTGTCAAGCCCCGGCGGAGTAGATGAAAGGAATGTCCCAAAAAAGAAAGCTCACTGTTACGCCATGGCACACGCGCCAGACGCTCGTGCGACCGGCCCGTGAGTCTGTCGTGTGGAACTGCCCGATGTCACGTGCTTATCTTAATGTGATAGCGTGTAGGTATATATATATATATATATATATATATATATATATATATATATATATATATATATATATATATATATATATATGTACATATATATATATATATATGAATTTAAATCCAAAAATACAGTAGACTTAGGGAACAATTTTTTGCGCTGGAAAAGAAAGTAACAATATTGAACAACGTTGTCTGTCCATGTTACCTTATCTTTCACTGAAAGAAAATAGAGACCTGGTCTTACCCTGTTAACTTCTATTCCATTGTAAAACAAAGTTATTCCTTCTACGCAGTGTGGGAATGAATAATTAGTGTAAACTTTCGCCTGCTCGCCCGTGCACTGACCAATTCCTTTAATATTGCCGCGCGCGCAGCTGTCCAAGTAGACAGCGCGCGCGCAGGCCTAAAAAGTTATTGTGCCTGCCTCCCACGAGAAAAGCCAGGGTTAGATTCCTCGGAGCAACGTATCATTTGTTTATTCCTGCAATTTAGTGTTCTGGTGAATTCGAGAATCCTGCCGCATGTTCGAGGTCCGAATATTCTACGCGTTGTACATTCTACGCCGATCATTCCAGAAGACCACGTGTGTACATAAGGGTCTTCGCTTGGCGAGCCAAAGTCAGTTTCGCCTCAACGTTCGATCCTGCTGCTCCGCCGCCTTCGACGCCCGCGACCTTCTGTTGTTATCTTTTTTTTTCCATTTATTTTTGGGCACAAGTTCGCCCCAGTAAACGTTCAGTTTACTCAGTGGTTCGGCGCCTCATTACTTGCCATTCGTGACATTTTGTTGGAAGTGCGGGGTACCGCATGTCCGTTCAGCGCGCCCCTCAAAGATCCCGCAGTACAAGTCCGAACCCAAGCTCCGGAGGACCCGACGAAGACCAGATCTAGACCCGATCAAGTCGCCGCATCCAAGGTCTACGCTTGGAACACAGACTTTTGCCACCCACAACCAAGCCGAAGAAGATGACGATGGCCAACCAGGCGCAGACCTTGGCCGCTTCTGCCGTTGTATACCTGCCGGTCGCACTTAGAACTCCAACGCCTTTCCACGGAGATGTCAACGAGGACATTGAAGAGTGGCTGCAACAGTATGAACCTGTAGCCCGCCACAACGAATGGACGACTGAGGAATGCCTCCACAATCTCTACTTCGCGCCTGAAGGAACTGCGAGGCACTGGTTTTAAAACCACAAAGTGTCCTTCACTACGTGGGAGTCCCGCGCCGCCGATTTGAAGCGAAAGTTCCTTAACCACCACCGTCGGCAGCGAGCGGAGGACTTTCTCCAAACAAGTGTGCAGGGCCCCAACGAAAGCATGACCAGCTTCGTAGATGATGTCATGCGCCTATGCGCCCGAGCTGATCCAGAGGTAGCCGAGGAGAAGAAGCTTCGCGTCCTTTTGCGTCGTGTGAAGGCTGAAATTTGCGGGGGCCTTGTCCGCTATCCCACGGCAACCGTCGACGGTTTTGTAGCTTAAGCCACTAACATCGAGCGCGCGCTGTCGGCCCGAGCAGTGGGCCGGAGCGGGCGGCGGACCTGCTACTCCGACCGCCGCATCTTGCCGACTGGACCTGAACACCACCGGTGTCGACGGCCTTCGGGAATTCGTCCGCAACATCGACCGGGAAGAACTCCGAAAGATGCTCACCGCCGCAGACCGTCCATTCTCACTGTCGCTCACCGAGATTACTCTAGAGGAGGTTCACAAAGCCTTTCAACCTGAAGTCCCGATCAACACGACGACGCCTGAGGGACCGACGTTGAGGTACGGCAGCATGGCCCGTCGACCTCCGCAAGCTTACCGCCAAGCCACGGCGCAACCCCGACGAGACACACTGTCAAAAATTTTCACCACCATTTTACGGGCAAAAGTTGCGGGTTCAATATTGCCGGTATGGTTTGCTGTAGTCTAGAAACTGCACTGTCTGTAACAACAAGGCATATAATTTCGTAAAATGACGAAACGTCCGTAGTTAACTTTACAAACCGTTATCTGTTTTCCATTTTACTGGTGAAAGTGGCCGGTTCAATGTTGCCGCCATTGGTTTGCCGTAATCTAGAAACTGGACCATCCGTAAAAACATGGCATATAATTACGTAGAATGATGGAACGTCTGTAGCCCACATTACGGACAGCTATCCGTAGGAAATGCGAAACTGTCCGCACTAAATAACGAAGGACTATATCTTTCCACCTTATATCGCCAAAGCCACGAGCCATCCGTTTCACCTGCAACTTCTATACATCAGGCGACTCACCTGGCGGAGCTCTAGATCTGCCAGGGGTGTCACCTAACGTATCAGAGGTGCAGGATTGGTGCGGATGACTCGAAGCATTGGCCTTATATAAGGCGGAGAGGTATAGTCCTTCGTTATTTACTGCGGACTGCTTCCACACTTCGTATGGGTAGCTGTCCATAATGTGTGCCACAGACAATCTATCATTCTAAGAAATTATATGCCTTCTTTTTACAAACAGTCCAGTTCAAAAAGACATAAAGGTCAAGTGCTTCATTATTTAGTGTGAAAAACTTCCATGTTCAAGCAAGCCTAAGTCACATTAAGCTTTTGGGGTACAGATTGATATGAAGAGTTCATAGCTCCGTCCTCAGCCAAAACATACAATAATTCATGTTTCGCAAAAAAAAAAAAAAAGCACACAACCTGTACTTCTCATTGCCAGGATTTTGTTAGTGTCAGCTCAGCTGTTCCTAAAGATGACAGCTCAACAAACGAACCAAATAAGAAGTTTCGCCACAATACCTTTATTAGAAGAAGGCATGCCTTGCTGTAACTTTGAAGAAAAATTTACATTATAGTTGTCCTTGTGCTGCCCAATTAGATGTCCCTGCATGCCTGTGCTTGTAGTTGCAATTCAATTGAAGATTTCTTCGGTATCTTCATGGTGCATGTGAGGGCAGCTTGAAATAAAGAGCAGAAGAGGATTTGAAATCAATACACAATCGCAACAAATTGTATATAACATGCATGGTTAAAGTTAGCTAGCAACGTGCTTACCAACTAGCCTAGATCCCCGCCTTTCTACTGTACATGAAATATAAAATAAACCTCCCATAAATTGAACCAAAGTAAACATTTGCATTGATTTGAATACCGGTCACAACAAGTGCTTGAGAAATAAAACTAGCCAACTAAAATTGGACAACAATTCAGTGATATTAAGCACATTGGATTGAGCCAGATCTCCCTTAGTGTATACAGTAGGCCCGCGATATTTCAAACTCGGATATTTAATACTTCTGGTTAAGTCAAACAAATTTCAAAACTTTGGTCGACCCGCTATGTTTTCAATGTATTCATAAGCCGCTTAACTCATACTTTTGTTCTTGCAGCACCGTTGAGCATACTTCTTTTCGAGCACCGGTGCACTGCATAGAAGCAACACCCAGCGAGCTTGCTTCCGCTGGTGTTGCTTTTCCGCGGTGCACCGGTGCTTGGTAAGAAGTGCGTTAAACGGGATTAAAGGAGACCAGAACCGTATACAGACTGTTTTACTGAAGGAGGGCGAGAGATAAAAGGGGAAAGGGCTACCGGCGCTTTCTTGCTGGAGTGTTAAAGACAGCGAAAGTCCCAGATGAAACACTTTGCAGGTGTAGGCGTTGCCCGAACTTCGTTCGTGCTTCCTTCTCTGTTTCAAACTTCCAAACTTAATTAGAGCCACGGGTTTGGATGGCGACAGTCCCCCGGTCATCGGGACACCATTGCTCGGTTATAGGGTGCACGAATAACGACAGAAAGTGTCGAAGGCTGTACAAGAACCTATGTAGCTTGCACGAAATCCGGCAGGGCGAGTGCGACTGCAGTGTCTTTAAGCTCCATCGCTTTCCACATGACCCCAATTTCCGGCAGTAGTGGCTTGCGTCCGTAAATCAAAAAAGACTTTTCCCCAACGCCATCTTCTGGAGGGTGCTCGGAACATTTTGTGAATGGAGTGGGCACCGCACTTAACGCTGTACCATCGATGAACACGATGTGCACTCGCAAGGCGCCTGCAAGTTTTCTCTTAATAATTGCTGCTTCAGCTTGTAACTTTTTGTAACTGAATTAATTTTAATGCTGATATTTTGAAGTGGTGACACTGAATCGGTTTTATTATCTACAGCACTTAGTTGAAGGCTGATTTTCGCCGCCGGGTGTGGCTGGCAACTGTCAAAAAGTTAGGTCTATCTCTTAGCCTCAATCGCAATCTCCTGTGCAATAGCACAGAGCCATGAGCTCATGCTGACCGTCACAATGCGACTAGATTCTTCTTATCTTCAAAATTAGTACGTAATGTAGCTGGAAAGGAAGCTTCAATATCTACTGCTGAAAGTTGAAACATGCTCATGCATAGATGTTTATAAACGTTGCATGCTGATGCATCGGTGTTCATAAACGCTTTATTTGAGGATCCCGTGCCGACGAGTGTTTTGTGTCGAGAACTGAAAACAGCAAAGCCGAGATGGGCCTATTGCCGCAGCGAATCGATCAATGATTTGAAATTGATGCATGAGCGTATTTCAACTTTCACCAACAAAATTTTAAGGTTTCTTTCCGGCTACATTATGTACTAATTTTGAAAATAAAAAGAATCTAGTCGCATTGTGACGGTCAACATAGGTTCATGGCTCTCTGGTATGGCTCAGGAGATCGCGATTCGGGAAAACCGATAGAACCAGCTTTTCGACAATTTCCAGTCACACCCGGCGGCAGAAATGAGCCTTCAACTCAGTGTTGTAGTGGATAAAATTGAGTCATTGTCAACACTTCAAATATCAATCCGAAGATAAATTCAGTTACAAAAAGTTACAAGCTAAAGCAGCAATTATCACGAGAAAACTTGCACGCGCCCTGCGAGCAAACCCCATGTTCATCGACGGTACAGCGGTAAGTTTGGTGCACGCCCCATTCAGAAAATGTTCCGAGCACGGTCGAGAGGATGGCGTTGGGGAAAAGTCGTTTCAGTTTACGGACGCAAACCACTGCCACTGGAGATTGGGTTCATGTACAAACAGCCGCACTCGCCTTGCCGGGCTCCGAGCAAGCTACATAGGTCCTCAGACAGTATTCAACGCTTTTTGTCATTATTCGTGTACCCTAAAACCGAGCAATGGTGTCCCGATGACCAAGGGACTGTCGCCATCAATGCCCATGGCTCGAATTAAGTTTGAGAGCTTAGAATAGAGAAGAAAGCGCAAACGAAGTTAGGGAAATGCAGATACCTAATACCGGGACGCAAATAGAGCTTTTGACAAGCTCGTTTGGCCAATCAGAAGCCGAAAAGGATATCCTAGCCATGGTAGCGAGAAACAGTTTTAATAGGTGCGTAAAGGTTAAATGCAGTACCTCTTCGTGTTTATGGTGCACGCAATGTTTCGATTATGGTTATGCAAAAAGATGTAAGAAACGATTGTGCCACTTGATTTCTGTTGTGCTCAAACAAAGTCGGACTGCTTCCACGGCAGATTCCCGGCGCACGGGTTATGTCAATCGTTCTGTTGGTCGCGCATGCGTTTTATATCTTCTATATGTTTATGTATCTTTCACCATGATGTTGCATGAACGTGATCAAAACATCATGTGCACCATATTTCCAGTCACCGAGAGTTACCCCGACGCACTTATTAACTTTGCTTCTCGCAACCACCGCCAGGGCAGTATGCGCAGCTTCTGGTTGGCCACATTTGCGTTTCTGAAAATGCTCTGCAACATGCCCAGCCCTCCTTCGGCCAATGGTGCTTCCTCATTTGCCTCGTATACATTTCAATAAATTGATGAACTCTCTCTGAAGCAGAGAACACATGAGTGACAAAAAGGGGGTGCTGCACGGCAGCTTCCACAGCAACTTGCGTGGATGCTGTGATGCGGAGGCGTGGCTTTTTTGTCATAGCGTTCACAGAAGTATAACAGACAACTTTGTTGCTGGTTGAACAAAATTTTGTTTTGAAGTGTCATTTGCTATCTAAACAGTCCCCGATAAACAACATTTTTTAGAGTTGAATAAACTTGTGTCGCATTTCACCAATGTTTCATGAGTGGCATACCTGCATATGATTAGTTGGCCAATGTAGAGAAAATCATCAAATATATGTTTTGTGTGTGCAGCCATCTATATATGAAATCGTAATTTATCTTCCAACCTATTTCGATGAACTTCTAAAAATTCGAGCTTTTGATAATTCATGCGAAATTTGTGATTTCCTGGAGTTTGTGGGCAACCTGGCGATTCCAAGCGGTTGGCCCAGGCTGCCCCTCCGACAATCATAAGTGGTCATCTTGACCACGAGGGGGCCAAGGGCAACTGGCCACGCGAGCGGCGCTCCGCCGCTGATAAAAGGCCGTCGCAGCGGATGCGCGGGGGCTGTTGGGATCGCGGCGCAGGCGATAGCGGTCATTAAATGTTTACGTGTTGTTGAACCGGTGTGCTGTGTCATTCTCCGAGACGGGTAGCAGCAAGGGAAATCCCACACTGGCGCCCAGACGTGATATGCTGCTCGTCTGGGAGGATGACAGCAAACTGGGTTCGTTCTTACGTTTTACATAGTCAATTTTGCGTTCCTGAGTTTGCCCAAAGTTCAGGGGGCGTTTCTGCGCAAGCCCACGTTCATCGACCTGCGCAAGTCTCCACTACAACACGATGCCGTCTACAGAGGACGCCGACAGAAACGTGAGTGAGGACGACCTTTTGACGCTCGGTGCACTCGCGGATAACGCCACCAGTGACATAAAACCAGACGCTAAGCCTGCAGTCTCAGTCCCGGTAGACGCATCATTAGAGGGTGGTCTAGCAGAACTAAGAGTGGCCATGACCATGCTTCTTAACATACAACGAGAGCGGATGATGCGATCAAGACCCACTCCTGCTGGAAGTACGCCCCCCAGGGACTTCCTAAGGCTCTCGCTTAGCGTTCCGGTTTTTTCGGGGTACGCGGATAGAAAGTCAGTTACGATGTTCGTCTCGGAACTGCGGGACTACCAAGCTGCGTCGGGAATTGACGACGAAACCGCCCTCACCCGCCTTTTGCCGGTTGCACTGACAGACAGTGCAGCACTGTGGAGGCCAAGACAAACTAAGATACCGACCCCCTCCACCGCAGAACATGACTCTGGAACCATCATTTGCGTGGTCTGGAAACGCACGTGCACATAGAGTCGAGAGAGAACAAGACGATTCCAATCAGGCGCCCGTCCCCCGAACCCCAGATTCTTGTGCATACGAATCACGAACCCTAGACCCTCGTGCATACGAATCACGGAGGTGCAGCGGTTACGAAGGCACGCAATCACAACGCTACAGCCCCTCCATTGGTCAAGATGAGTTCTTGTCCTCTGGACCGGTAACGCGGAGCTTGGGAGAGGCAGAAGAGAGCGGGACACCGCACGAAGCCGACGGGCGGGTCACGCCCCGTTGTTTTCGATGCGACCAGCCAGGACACAGAGGACACATACACCGGGACTGCAGCGGACGGCAGCGGCCGCCTCAGACACAGGGAAACGGCTACGGCCGGCGGTGGTAAGAAATTTCTACTCTCCGCCGGCCGCGTCAAAGCACAATCCACGAGATCGAGTCGCCGCAGCCGCCTCCGGGCCTCCCGGAGGCTCACACGGGCTCCGGGGACTGACGCTTTTCTATCGACCCTCGGTGGCCCTCCATCACTTTTTCTTTCTCATAACACTCCTCGTTGTGAGACTCCCGGCGTGTCCGATTTTCCATGGACACCCGGGCGCCCAGCTCACACCGTTCGCGGTGTTGAGACTCCCGGCGTGTCTGCTCGTGCATCGACAACCGGGCGGCCAGCTCACAACACTTTCCGTCATGAGACTCGCGGCGTGTCCGCGTTCGCGTCGACAACTGGGCGCCCAGCTCACACCGTTCGCGGTCTTGAGACTCCCGGCGTGTCTGCTCTCGCATCGACAACCGGGCGGCTAGCTCATAACACTTTCACTCTTCGTCGTGAGACTCCCGGCGTGTCGGCTTTCACACCGACACCCGGGCGCCCAGCTCACACCGTTCGCGGTCTTAAGACTCCCGGCGTGCCTGCTGTTGCAGTGACACCCGGGCGGCCAGCTCACAACACTCTCCCTCATGAGACTCCCGGCGTGTCGGCTTTCACACCGACACCCGGGCGCCCAGCTCACACCGTTCGCGGTCTTGAGACTCCCGGCGTGCCTGCTGTTGCAGTGACACCCGGGCGGCCAGCTCACAACACTCTCCGTCATGAGACTCCCGGCGTGTCGGCTTTCACACCGACACCCGGGCGCCCAGCTCACACCGTTCGCGGTCTTGAGACTCCCGGCGTGTCTCCTTTTGCACAGACACCCGGGCGCCTAGCTCATAACACTCTTCGCCGTGAGACTCCCGGCGTGTCGGCTTTCACACCGACACCCGGGCGCCCAGCTCACACCGTTCGCGGTCTTGAGACTTCCGGCGTGCCTGCTGTTGCAGTGACACCCGGGCGGCCAGCTCACAATACTCCCCGTCATGAGACTCCCGGCGTGTCGGCTTTCAGACCGACACCCGAGCGCCCAGCTCACACCGTTCGCGGTCTTGAGACTCCCGGCGTGCCTGCTGTTGCAGTGACACCCGGGCGGCCAGCTAACAACATTCTCGGTCATGAGACTCCCGGCGCGTCTGCCTTTGCACTGATCTCCGGGCGAACAGCTTCCACTGTTCCCGGTCCTACGCTACCCGAAGCAACTGCATTTGAGTTGGACCCTAATGCGATTCCCTTTCAGCCAAAGGCCGGCCCGATCCCTAGCGTCAGAGCCGCTTTGAAGTTCTCAACACCAAGGATGGTCGCTCTGGATGGCCGGCCGCTAATGGACTCGCACCAGTCGACGGAGGTAGGAACAACCTCACTAAACGAGGAACCGACAGTGCTCATCCCAGCTGTGGGTAGAATCGAATCTACACCCAAGTCTCTTGAACCTCGTATGACTGTGAATGTACTAGGTATACCAGTAGACGCTCTTTTAGATACTGGAGCAAACATATCGCTTATTGGGGATCCTGTATTTGCGGAATGTAACAAGAGAAAGATACATCTTCGGTCAGCAAACGTGAAATTGCAAGTAGCATCGGGGTCCGTACTGCCTGCTGCCGGCGCAGTCAGGTTACGAATTTCCTTTCATGGTAGAAAGCGAAGACAACGGTTCCTATACCTCCCAGAACTGCCGGTGCCCATGATCCTCGGTAGAGATTTTATTGCAGCGGAGCGGGTTTTGCTCGACTTTGCCCAGGATGGATATTGGTTGGGTGGCGGAATGAAATTAACGCCGTTTACCAGACGGCAAGATTGTATTCGCGGCCAAGCGTTCCCGTTAAACTTTGCCGGGCAGATGCCTTTACTTCCAGACAGCGTGCTCAAGGCCGTGCAAAAGTGTTGCGGTGAAGACAAACAGAAGCAGCTCCAGCAACTGCTGGAACCCTTCTCGCCGATGTTCACGGAAAGACCTGGGAAAACCGATCTCCTACAGCACCGCATCGAAACCAAGGATGCACCTCCCCGGAGGTGCAACCCGAGACCCATAAGTGCTCACAAGCGCGAACTTCTTGAAGCGGCGCTATTGGAAATGATCGACACAGGCGCAGTACGTCAGTCAAAAAGCCCGTGGGTTTGTCCGGTAGTCCTTGCTCCAAAGAAGGACGGCACAGCAAGGCTTTGTGTTGATTACAGGCGCCTAAATGAAGTGTCAGTCAGAGACAGTTACCCGTTTCCTAGTATTTCTTCAGTAATGTATGCCCTTGGAAACGCGACTGTTTTCACAACCCTCGATTGCAGCCGCGGATTTCTTCAAATCGAAGTTCATCCGGCTGATGTAAAGAAGACCGCATTCATTTGCCATAGGGGGTTGTTCGAATTCACTCGCCTTCCCTTTGGTTTGTCCAACTCTCCCGCCAGCTTTCAACGCCTAATGGACGTTGTCCTCGGTGACGCGAAGTACGAGTTTGCGATGGCGTACATGGATGACGTAGTGGTCTTTTCACGAACATTCGAGGAGCATCTCGTGCACCTTCAGATCATACTCGAACGAATGCGTCAAGCCGGCCTTACGATTCATCCAGATGAAGTCCAGTTGGCATCGCCTGTAATCAACCTTCTCTGATTTGTTGTGGATAACGGAACGCTGCGGCCGAATGAAGATAAGCTGCGCGCAATAACGGAGTACCCACCCCCTTATGACGTCAAAAGCCTACAGAGATATCTCGGGATGATTGCGTTTTATAGAGATTTTATTCCGCAATGCGCTGAGATAACTGAACCATAGAGTAATCTACACAAGGTAAAGAGCGGACACCGCCGTAGGCCCCAGCATCCCGTAAACAACTTGCGCGCCAAACGGTCGATGAGAAAAGCTTACTCTTGATTCCGGTTCCGGTGGTTTCAGTTTCGGTTTCGTTTCCGGCGCTTTTTTTGCCGAGCGTGCTGTCGCGCGGCTTCCCTTACTTGATGGCACAAATGCTTCTGATTAGAGGCTTCACACCACGAAAGAGCAAAATTTAATGTCTTTACTGATGTGAAATATTAAGATATCTATTCTTGTCATACTGCTTCCGTTTGTTTACGTGTTTACGAAGTATTTTCAGGCAACAACAAAAAGTGCTTCAGAATGATTTATTTTGAGGTCAATCATAAACAGACTTGGACAATTCAGAATCGGGAAGTATTCTTCATGAGGGCACACACATTCATATCAAGAAGAAACGTTACAAGAGTCCCACATTTACCAACACTCCAAACCAGAACTTTCCAGTGATGCTAAACGGTTTGATTGAATTAATCATTGGTTGTCAGAATGCTGAGCAGTTTCAGTAATGTGGACATGTGGCCATAGCTATCATTAACAAGTACTGTAAGCAACTTTATTGTTGCGAGCTCGACATTTAGCGATGTGCCAGTTTCGGGAATATTTCGCGGGCACAAACTTTCACCACAGTGAGTGACATTGCATGTATTCATGTCCGTAGGGCAACTTGTTCACGTTACCAATTTCTTGTGAACTTGATCAAATCGCGATATTTGCGAAAATTAGGTCTACGTGAAGATTAGGTCGTTTACGCTATTAGAGCACAGCCTAGACTGCACATAATTCAAAGAAGCAGATTCAATGTCAATATACACTACACTATTTAGTAGTCTAACACTTCTCGTAGGCTAACAAAAAGGACCTCATACAGATCCAGGGAATATTCAACATTCCCATGCATATTCAACACAATGTGTGTGCAGCAGAAAATATAGAAATTCTAGTACAGGGCCTGTGGGAAATTACAGCACGAACAGGCAGCTAAGGTCAAACCACCTAACAGTGTTAGGTAATAAAAATATACAAAAAATCTATTACCAAAGTAATCATACAACATTTGGTCAATATACAAGGCACATTGATTAAAACATTAACATATCGGACATGTTCGGCATATACTCCACGCACGCACCCATCAAAGATCACTTTGCTACAAGACGTCCTCATCCCGTATATAAAAAGCTATGTCCTGCATTATAAAGTTGCAAAAAAGCCAGAAATATAATCGGCATGCAAACTGCACAACCCAATTAATAATCGTTCTTTCATAGGCGCCTGAAACACCATACCCTACTAAGCGTTGAACTTGTCGAGTTGAGCGCCAGCAACAGAAGAATGAAACCGAACTTTTTCCAAGTTTCGATTAATAAAGCGCACATGCCAGCAAAACCGCACCCTGCAAAACATCTTCAAAAACCTCCGCTGACACTCCTCGGAGCATAAATGCAAAGAACCAATACGCGACAGATGGTGATACAAAACATCACAGACATTGCGCAGGTGTGCTACGCTTTCTATAACACACATAAAGTGCGATTCCAGGCTCTAAATGTAAGTGAAAGTAGCCTCCGACGGCACAGTTAAGTTGCCGAACACCTTTCCTGGAACATGAAAGGCTTTAAGCATCGTAAACTATTGGTGGGGCCAGTTCAAGTTGTCAGACTCTTCCCTCAGTGACCCAGAACAGAGACAACCCTGTGAACTTTTTTCCAGGAACAGCTTGATTAGAAATCCTGCAACATAATAGGTAGCAGAGTCGTCTATTATGTTAGAGTCTTTACTTGATGCAAGTTCCGACATATCGTCCAATGGAGGGAAGTCGTCCACGGGGGCACATTCCACGGCATCAGCGATTGAGGTTGTCTCTAGTGAAAACGGGGACATCTCCTGAAGGAGGTTAGTGTTGTCATCTTCAACATTTCCCTTTTCCGAGAGTTTTAGGAGCTTCCTAATCCCAATGTGCCTCAGTCCACAAGTAAACGGATACACATTAGGATTGGTGTTGCAGCCGTGTTGTTGTCTCATCTGCCCAAAGATATTTTCGAGGGCATCTTGCTGCAGTCGCCGTGTCAAAAGAAAGCTGAAGTTATATTTCTTAGAAATATCCTCCCAGAGCATGAGGACGGCCCTGATAGTAACCTGCCACCCAGTGACTGTTTGTGGCTGCCGTCTACCCTCAAACTTCCAGGCTGCCACCCATGGAAGTTGGTTGCAAAGGAAATCAACGATTTCAGTGTCGCCCTTTCTAATCGCATAGCGTAACTTTTGTTCAGATTTTTTTGGTCTCGAGCTGTTAAGGCAGTCAAAAAGTTTGTCTATGCGGTCACAAAAGTATGCCGTGGACATGGCCGCCTCAGGGAGCTGTCTGGCATACACAAGAGCCAAAAGTGCAACGCATACTGATGAACTGAGGACCTGAGTCGCACGTTTCACCTTCATGTTACTGAAAGGTTTCTGGTAAATATGCCGGTCTGTCAGTTTCGGGGCTAATCGTAGTCGCATGTCGTGCGTGGAGTGGTAAGGTTGCACAATGTAGTTCCAGTCTACAGTTTCACTCTCGATGTGAAGCTTGTGGGCTTGCAGGTTGTTACGGGTGGTCTTTATCAGGTGCGGGACATCAAAAATAAAATAGACACTTTCATTTCTTACTTTGAAGAATGGCTGCTCAACAGACACTCCAAGTTGATGCGCCAAACTTACGTTGGAGGCACCCTGGTCACAGACCACTGCTTTGATAGTAATGCCAATGTCCTTCCGCTGCTCAGTCAATGACATAAGCAGGTTACAAGTTACAGAGGATGGTGTTGACGTATGCCCAATATTGTATGCTACAGGTTGCACCCACCTCCTAGAAACTCCAGAGAGGAGAAAAACCTGGGCTCTGTCAGCAATACTGGGAGTTCGCTCAACACCATCATCTGCAAATCCGAGGACAACATCCTGCGCCACATCGTATGACAAGTTCTTTTTCAATATCATCTCGTCAAACACTAAAGTACAAATGCGGTCGCGTTCATTCCATGACTTTGTTTCTGACGCAATCGATGACATTATGCCTGGAATGATACCTGGCGTCATTTTGACAATGGCGAGCCACCTTCGTAGTGAACGCCGAGATGGTAGCGTGAACACTGAAGACATAAATCGGTATGTCCGCGGTCCATGAAAATTCAGATGGAGCGCAAATTTCTTCAGCCACAGTGGAAATCGCTTCCCCTTGCCCTTCGACCTATTCTTTATATGCGATGATATGAGGTGAAAAACCTCTTCAGAAACATGAGGCCGCATTATTTCCAGAGCTTGAGAAGCTGTCTGAGGCGTCTTCAGCGGCTGTTTCCGCAGTCTGGCTATCGTCTTTCTGTAGCTGGAAATTCTCGCCTGGAGTCGCTTGATAACGTCCTCGGGCCTTTTCGTGAGCTTGCGGCAAACAGGTGCAGGATGGTTTGGACCAGCTATAAAAATGGCAACAAGTCAGTGAGATTAAAAACAGTTTCAATAAGTGCGATACGATTTAACCAGTACAAGCACCACTAACCAGTAGCATACCAGGTGGAGTGAAGCCTGAATTTTCTTCTTGTGCATTTACCATTTAAGCACTGTCAAAGCCAGTGAAACTTTTGACCACCAATTACGTTATTCTTTTACTAGTCACGTAAAATGTTCTGTACTAAATGTCTTCACGTAAAATCCTTGATAACCTTGCAAGTTCAAAAGGCTGAAATAGCATGAAAAACTCAAAACAGCCATGAAAAATTCTCTTGAAACCTCGGCTTGATATGTGTGTTCCATTTTCCCACACCTCCCCAGTCATTAGTAATACAAATGGTTAGATCGGTATGCCACACACACGAAGCAAAGACTATAGCTTATAAAGGGACCTAGAATTCTTTAAACTGATCCTTCTGGGACATATTGTATTTTCTACTGGCTATAGAGGTTCACACAAATATGTTTCAAAAAGTGGCGAACGCAAAACGGGACACTTACAGTGTTGACCTGGACCACAGTGGCCAGCGAAAAGACCAGAAGAGCTGGTTGCCTGACTTGGGTCTGGAAGAGTGCGCATATTAGGCACAGGCTGATGCTTTAAAATAACTCTATATTACCGAGTACTGCAGAGTGCACTACTGCGGAGCTGCATGGGACTGGTGAATTCTGCAGTCTGTCGGGCTCTGCCTGGTCTGGAAAGGTTTCATTATTAGACACAGAAGTGCACCATGACGAGATAACCTCTTACCCAGCACAGCACGGCTCGCTGCGACGGAGCTGCACTGGAGTGAAGGGCCAGACGAGCTGGTTGTCCGAGTGCGACCTGGAAGAGTGCGCATATCAGGCGCAGGCTGATGCTTTAAAATAACTCTATATTACCGAGTACTGCAGAGTGCATTACTGCGGAGCTGCATGGGACTGGTGAATTCTGCAGTCTGTCGGGCTCTGCCTGGTCTGGAAAGGTTTCATTATTAGACACAGAAGTGCACCATGACGAGATAACCTCTTACCGAGCACAGCACGGCTCGCTGCGACGGAGCTGCACTGGAGTGAAGGGCCAGACGAGCTGGTTGCCTGAGTGGGACCTGGAAGAGTCCGCATATTAGGCACAGGCTGATGTTTTAAAATAACTCTATATTACCGAGTACTGCAGAGTGCATTACTGCGGAGCTGCATGGGACTGGTGAATTCTGCAGTCTTTCGGGCTCTGCCTGGTCTGGAAAGGTTTCATTATTAGACACAGAAGTGCACCATGACGAGATAACCTCTTACCAAGCACAGCACGGCTCGCTGCGACGGAGCTGCACTGGAGTGAAGGGCCAGATGAGCTGGTTGCCTGAGTGGGACCTGGAAGAATGGGCTTATTAGCCTACATAGAGAAGTTACTTATACCTTTGTGTATATGAGGGAAACACATTATTACAATCACCTATTGCAGATGCCCAGTTTATGGGAGGACGAACAATAGGCACAGCTGATCGCACTAGGGTTGTTTGCCCTGGGTCCATAAAATCTTTTGCAGTGAAGTGATCACTGCAGACGCGATAGGTGGCATAGAGTTGCGAAGCAGACTTTCCAAGAAGGTCGTACCTCTTGGCATAGTCGAGCCAAGCCTTTGACCTGGAATATATATTATTTTCCAATGTGTTAAATGTACACTTTAGAACAAAATGTTAGATGCCAATCTGCAACCCTCTCTTCGACATTTTGGCTCCGCTTGCAAGCGATGGGGACATATTTTTATTTGGAGGTTTGCTTCGGTTGTCTCAACGCACACAGACAAATTTGGGCTCCTGCTCCAGAGTAGTGCAAAAGTAGCTCAACTAAGAAATCATGGTTTTTGCGCGAGAGGACGAACACAAGGAAGTACAACAAGCACAAGCGCGCTTGTGCTTGTTGTCCACCCTTGTGTTTATCCTTTCGCACAAAAAACATGATTTCTAACGTTCACCAACTCGCTCAACAACAGGTCATTTTATAGCTAATTAGCAGCAGGTGCACATTCACATTCCTTTAGGAAAAGACAGTATCAGTAGAGAGCAACCTTCACCCCACTATAAAGCAGCCCTTTTATAACTCAAATTTAGAGCCACATTAAAAAAACACGAACATTCACTCCACCATGAAGCAGCACATTTATAACCCCAATTTAGAGCCACATTAGAAACGATACATTCAAGCTATGTATGAGACAAATCAAGGGCTGCTTCTTTTCCTTAACAATTTTGTCTTATAAGATTAATTTGTCAGTTTTTATCTTCAAAGACAAAGTGGTAAGTCAGTACTAAAATTAGAATAACTGACCTGAGATCGCTTAGCCCAAATCCCCACAATACAGTCAAGGCATCCAGTCAACTTTAGCGCTTGATTTAAAAGCGCATTCTAGTAAATAATTATATTGTGAAGAAAAATAAATTATTGGGATTTTTTTATATGCTCAAATATGCAAATGGTTCCAAGGAACTATTGACAAGAAGGAGCTCACGCCAACCTACCTTGCGTCACGTGGGATTCGGAAAAATTTTGTGCCGGGTTTCTTGTGCGTTTTACCATTGTTTTCGCACCATGCGACAGAGCAGTAGCTACCGTAGTAGCAACCGGAGGGCATCTGAGAAAGAAAAAATATAAGATATAAACACAAATATTCGTAGCTCTTAGTACGATGCGCAGCCCATGTAACAATAATAACACACACGGGAAAAGCCGGCTGCTGTCTGAGGTTTATTTCGCAGCGTCTGTTGGACCTCTGAGCATGCAAATAACGGGTAAAACCAACGGACACGATACAGTTCGCTTTTTTCTCTTGCCCTTGTATGCGCACGCTGTGTTTTGCTCGCGACCAAGCAATAACAAAGAAATGAGAAAACGTCTTACCTTCTGAAGAAACCTGTTAGGCGCAGACAATATCCACGTTGTGCTCATATTCTGCTCGCTGTGCTCACATGTGCTCAACACAAAACGCGTTGACAGATGTCAGGCACCATGCGGTCACGCCGTCCACCCACGCACGCGTCCGTCCGTCCGTCCCGCTTTAGCCACTCCAGCCGCTTTCCCAGAGCAACTGCAGGAACCGGAACTGGCCCGTACATCATGTGACCTTCTTAACGTAGTAAACAAAAACTAGTTCACCCTTTATGATACTTGCAACAATTTTAAATATAATAAAATTAAAACTTGAGTATTTATTTATAACAAACCTCACGAAATATTTTCATTCTTCGGCACACTAGCACCACTTAGCGGTCGGTGAGAAAACTAAACGCTCGGCCGCGAAACGGCTCGAGTGGCCACTCTTTCCCTTGTGTAGATTACTCTATGACTGAACCTCTGAACCGCTTGCTCCGCAAAAAAACGAAATGGTGCTGGGGGCAAGAGCAGCAAACCGCGTTCGCGTGTCTTTCAAGGGCTGTGACTGAAAACGCGTGCTTAAACCTGCCCGACTTGAATCGTCCGTTCGTCTTGCAGACCGACGCAAGCGATTACGGATTAGGAGCAGTCCTTCTGCAGGAACATGACAGCGTTCTTCGTCCCGTAGCTTTCGCCAGTCATACGCTAACCGGAGCGGAGCGAAACTACTCAACAACCGAAAAAGAGTGCCTGGCAATTATTTTTGCGCTTAAGAAGTTTGACATGTACCTTGACGGCGCTTCGTTTAGCATTCAAACTGACCACATGGCTCTCTCGTGGCTCAAAGGGCTTCAAAACCCTGCAGGACGACTCGCTCGATGGACCCTTTCGCTCCAGCGCTACAAATACACAATCGAGTACAAGCGTGGAGTGGCTAACCACGTTGCAGATGCGTTGTCCCGTGCTCCACTTCTCGGGCAGGAAATGCAGGTGGATCCCGACTTGGTGGCACTGGCCAATGCGGCGCCCATCACACCAGAGTCGCGGTGGGGAACCCTGGTGAGCAGAGAGGAGCTCCGAGCGGCCCAGCTGTCCGATGGACTTTGTCAGAAGGTGATGCACCAGCTGGCAGAAGAAAACTCTGCCGACGCTGGGAATCCCAGAGACTTGGACTCATACCTGCTCAGCAGCGACGGCATCCTGCTGCGATACATCCCCCAGGCGGACGATGGGTCCAGCGGCCCGCCATTCCGGTCTGTAATACCACGTAAACTGCGTAAGTCATTTATAAGATATATGCATGATCCCGCCTTGGCAGGCCACAGCAGTGGGAGCAAAACTTACGAAAAGTTGTCCCAAATTGCAACGTGGCCAGGTATGAGGCAGGATGTGATGAGGTACGCTCGTAGCTGCCCGGTTTGTCAGAAGGCAAAACCCCGAGGTGGTCAACCACCAGGTTTAATGCAGTCGGTCGAAAGCAAGTACCCCTGGGAGTGTGTTGCCTGCGACGTTGTCGGTCCCTTTCCCCGTAGTCCACGCGGCAATCTGTATTTGCTAGTAGTGACCGACCATTTCACAAAATGGGTCGAAATGTTTCCTTTGCGCAAACTACACTCTAAGAAAATCTGGGACTGTCTTCTCGAGACGTTCGCGCACTTTGGCTTTGCCGCAACGCTTATTACAGACAACGCTTCTTATTTTGTTAGCAAGGTGTTCGTGGATGCGTGTAAGGCGCTAGGCATACGGCACAAACGGACTTCGCCATACCATCCACAGGCGAATATCACGGAAACAGTGAACCGTAACCTGAAGCAGATGCTTGTATCGCATACAGAACGACACAAAGACTGGGACGCGAAATTAGCAGAAATGGCATTCGCTACCCGCACAACAATCAACCGGTCCACGGGTTTTACTCCGGCCCAACTTAACTTTGGAAAAGAGCTCGTGTTTCCCCTGGGAAACTGCCTCCTTTGCACAGATCCTGCGAGCATGCAGCGCACAACCACGCAGTTCGCAGAAGATCTCCGGAAGCGTTTCACGGAGAACCTGCGTGAAGCTCGAGAGAGCCTCGACGTCTCGAGACTGCAGCAGGCAAACCAGTACAACAAGGGGAGGCGAAATCTGCAGTTCAAGGTAGGAGATCTGGTACTGAGGCGAACTCATCCGCTGAGTGATGCTGCTAGAGGCTTCACGGCCTCTTTAGCAAAGAGGTGGGATGGCCCCTACCGTGTTAGTAGCAAGCTCTCCAACCTGTCTTATGAGCTGGTGTATTGTGAATCTGGTGAAGTGTGCGGGTCTATTCATGTCGCCGACCTAAAAGCTTTCTATGAACCCGAGGAGGTAGATGTGTCGCAGGTTCCAGATGACGACTATCCGGACCACCTCTCGGAAGATTCCACACCGTCTCTACCGCGGTACAACTTGAGACGGCGGTGAAGACGACCGGGAGTAGCACGAGTTCTAAGTGTATTATCTTCATGCCCTCTTCGGTGTTTTTGGGGGGGGGGGAGAAGAGAAATGGTCCGCGCTCCCGCATGCACAGTGGGACAGGCATCTTTCGTGTGCGCGGCTACTTTTTCCTACCACGCCATGGCCTCATGTTGTTTTTAATTTCTAGTTCCTCGTGCCAGACAGCGGCGACGCAGCTCCCATCATCAGACCACCCCCCATGGCTGCATCGGTACTGTCCGGAAGTACTGACGTCGGACCCGTGCTCGCTCATCTGAGAAGACCCTTGCTGACCCAGAAGGAAGGCCCCCCCGAAGACCATCAAAGACCTCCTCTGTTTTCGTTTTTGGAAGGGGGGAGATGTGTGGGCAACCTGGCGATTCCAAGCGTTGGCCCAGGCTGCCCCTCCGACAATCATAAGTGGTCATCTTGACCACGAGGGGGCCAAGGGCAACCGGCCACGCGAGCGGCGCTCCGCCGCTGATAAAAGGCCGTCGCAGCGGATGCGCGGGGGCTGTTGGGATCGCGGCGCAGGCGATAGCGGTCATTAAATGTTTACGTGTTGTTGAACCGGTGTGCTGTGTCATTCTCCGAGACGGGTAGCAGCAAGGGAAATCCCACAAGTTTGAATTAGTGAGAGTTTACGGTACGTCACATTCAAATTAATATCTTAACTTCGTGGTCTTAATGTCAACTGGAACCGACTAGTGGAACTAAGTCAAACTAGTATTAAAAAGAAGCTGAAGCACTTTTTTAAGAAATCTGAGGTAAGAGCTGACTTCCATAGCATTTTGTCCCATGCACTCAGTGATCGCACTAAACTTGGGCGAAAGTCAACGTGAGCTGCATTTATTTTTAAAAATATGTGCAGTGATCCCAACAGGGCATGCAGTGAGCCTTTCCTCCACCTGTAATCTGACCAAAGCGTCATGACGTCATTGTTGGCATCCCAAGTCAGCCGATTGGTGAACAAGGGTTATCGGACACTGCCAATGACGTCACTTTTGCTAGTTTTTTTTTTTTTTTTCACCGTTCTCGCGCTGTGCTTTGTTCGCTGTGCCGCAACATGCAAGGCTACGCTGAAATTTTAATGAATGATTACGACGTTCCTACTAACAAGATTAAAACAAAACTTAGGACACCATTTTTAAGGTGTCGACATTATAACTTTTTTAGAGCGCAGCTCTTAGGGGCCCGTTTCCGGCTTGAGCGGCGTCGGCGTCGCCGTCGCCGTCGGCGTCGCCGTCGGTGTAACCGCGCGGTGCATCATGGGAAATGTCCCATAATGCACCGCGCGAGCCCCCACCGGGGTCACGTGACCTCGTGGGGGTCACGTGACCCCCCGAAGTCACGTGACTCCCTGAGGTCACGTGACCCCCTCCTCGAGGTCACGTGACCCCCGCCGATGTCGCGTGACCCCCCGATAACGTCATCGTCACTGATGACGTCACCGGCATCCACATCGGCATCGTCATCATCACTGATGACGTCACTGGCATCCACATCGTCATCGTCATCATCACTGATGACGTCACCGGCATCCACATCGTCATCGTCATCATCACTGATGACGTCACCGGCATCCGCATTGTCATCGTCATCATCACTGATGACGTCACCGGCATCCACATCGTCATCGTCATCATCACTGATGACGTCACCGGCATCCACATCGTCATCGTCATCATCACTGATGACGTCACCGGCATCCGCATCGTCATCGTCATCATCACTGATGACGTCACCGGCATTCACATCGTCATCGTCATCATCGCTGATGACGTCACCGGCATCCACATATTCATCGTCATCATCACTGATGACGTCACCGGCATCCACATCGTCATTGTCATCATCACTGATGGCGTCACCGGCATCCACATCGTCATCATCACTGATGACGTCACCGGCATCCGCATCGTCATCGTCATCATCACTGATGTTACCGACATCCGCATTGTCATCGTCATCATCACTGATGACATCATCAGTGACGTCACTGATGTCGTCACCGGCATCCGCATCGTCATCGTCATCATCACTGATGACGTCATCAGCGACGTCACTGATGACGTCACCGACATTCGCATCGTCATCGTCATCATCACTGGTTATGTCATCAGTGACGTCACTAATGACGTCATCGGTACCCGCATCGGCATCGTCACTGATGACGTCATCAGTGACGTCAGTGATGACATCATCGGCATTGGGGGTCGCGTGACCCCCAAGGTCACGTGACCCCCCTGGTTAGTTTAACCCCTCCCCAGTGCCCTTCCCTCCTCCTCCTCAAGAGCTGCGCTCTAATTCGGCGTTACAGGGAGTTGTAAGCGGCTTTCATTTTTTTTTTGTAATTCAAGGACTTTTTAGTTTTTCTTTAAACATGGTGCCTATAAAGTACTTCATTAAAGTGAAATACTCTATACCTTTTCTTCTCCAGAGCCGTAGTAAAACAAGATTTCCCACACTAATGTTAAATTAGAACAATGAGAGCAAAGTTGTTTCATTAAGAGGTGCTCACCTGATATGCACCTGTGGAATCAGGCATCGACTAGCAATGACTTATTCCTCTCAGAACTAAAGAGCTGGCTCTGTAAAACGAAAGTAAGGTTCACCTTCATGCACATATTTTGTACAGTTCGAAGAGACTAAAGATATTGTTAAAAATTAGCAAGCCTTCTGATGTGCAAACTTTACTGTTCAAGGCTGTTAGGAGCAGTTTACGGCACTAGTGCCCAATCAAAGCAATTAGAGAAAAGTTATTTCTTTAAGTAAAAACATTATCTAAAATTCGAAGTGACTTTTACCTTCAAACTGCTTTAACGCATGAAGTGCAGCATTTAATAGGTAGTTTTTTTTTATTTTTGTTCATTTCACCTTAACCTGAATGTGTGTATTGGCCACATCACGTCAGGTCATGCGACATCAATTTTTCTGCCAAATTAAGTGGGGAAGCTGAAATGGTGCATAGGTCACGTGACATAAATTGTTCTGCTAAATTTAGTGGGAACCTTACTTTGTCTGTACGACACATGACGTCAGATCACGCAATATAAAGTTTTCTGCCAAATTTGGTGGGGAAACTGAATTAATGTATAGGTCCCGTGACATCAATTTTTCCGCTAAATTTAGCGGAGAACCTGAATTTGTCTGTAGGTCACAGACGTCAGATGGTGTGAAATCAACTTTCACGCCAAATTTAGAAGGGGAACTGAATTGGTGCATAGGTCAGATGACATCAATTTTTCTGCCAAATTTAGTGGGAAAGTGAATTGCTGCATAGGTCACGTTACGTCTATATTTTTCCGCTAAATTTATCAGAGAGCTTGAAATTGTCTGTAGGTCCCGTGACATCAATTTTTCTGCTAAATTTAGAGGGGAAACTGCACTTGTGTAGAGGTCACGCAACAACGATTCCCCCACTAAATTTAGTGGCAAAGTGCACTGACGGACAACATTTTCGGAGTGGAGGGTAACGTTAAAAAGCACCTCATGTTTTTTCTTTTTTTTCAAAAAAAAAGCTGCTCACCTGATGTGCATCTCTGGAAACAGGCTTTGACTAGCAATGAATTATTGCCCCAGGACTGAAGTGCTGCTTTAGTAAGGCTGTCTGCACAAACAATCCAAGTGTAAGAACACAAGCCCCAAACTTTTCTTGCCATCCTACTCCCCCTACTTTTCTCTGCATTTAATTTATTTCGTCGCTTGGCAAATCCTAAAAATTTCGAAGTGCTTATCCTACGTATTTCTGTTAGAGCCCAGCTCATGTTGCAGAAACTTGGTTGAGTGGGTAATCGGAGCATTCATTGTTCATCGATACACTTTTTCTTTCACCCGATCTTGTTCTTGAAAGCAGAAACTCCTCTTCCTTGACCACGGTCATTAAGCAATTTTTACAAATCATACACAGGAGGTTGGCATTTCCAACACAAACTCATGTCTTTACTCTGAGCATGGAATAAAGGTATTTTTGCAATCCGCAATGTTTTTTCTACGGAAAGTTTGTGTTATACCAAGGCTCGTACTATTCCGCTGTCAAAGGAACAGGCATTGTTTATAAAAACTTCCTTTCATCACATTGTTTCGGAGAACGATTGTTCTTTTTAATTTGGATCAATTGATCTTATTAGGATAATTGTCAAATAAAGGCAGATTCACGCGATGGGTTGAATCGGAATTTTCATCCGCGGACTGTTTGTCACGTTACCATCATGTCGGCTATTCCTCCGATTTGCACCTCGTCAGCGGACGCCACGACTGTAAGGGCAAAGTGCCCTTTCATGCCCAGATTTTTAGCGGGTGAGTAACAGTAAAAGCGTTTACGGTAGAGTACCAACAGCACAGGAATATTTTTGTTTTCGAATGAGCCAAACAAAGATAGTGCACCACTGTATTTTTATTCATTCGCTGTTTCATTTTGTCAAACCATCCTTATTTTTCACCCGTGAAAGAGGTTGTAAGAACTTTGCCTAGCTGACAAGCCGCATGTTCTGGTGCTCCTCCGGGTCGGTGTCAAGAAGCTTCTGTCAAAACTTGCCTAGCCAGCTGCTAGCTTCCCTGCACGTCCACCCAGTTTTCCACCCAGCCAAGACCGTTCTTACGGCTATAGTGTGCTGAAGAGCTGTGCACAAGCAAGCATTGCGTGAAGGCATTTCTAAATGCCCCTCCGCAACCCCAGGACTTCATCACTTAGACGCTGAAGTCTCTTGGAGCAGGACGATACTGGTGTCATGTGGTTCGTAAAGCTAGTGGCACTTCACGCTAAGCCTGTCATGATGATTTGTCTCGCTCGGTATGTAACAGTTGGACACAAGAACACTTTTTCATGATAGCACAGTGATCGTAGTCAGAAACATCACGTCTCACCTTGGAAAACGGTGCCGCAGTGCGATGTTGGCATTTTGCGGAATTGCAGGGCCGCGAATAGGTTCAGTTTGTCCTCGCTGTCATCTGCTGGTATCCCCCGTATGGATGTGCTTGGGGGACTGATGTTCCGTGGACGTCTTGTCACTTGATCAATTTATCTGCGGATAAGCTCATCATGTGAATCGGCCATAAGTGGACTTCGGAGTCTGCACTGACCTAAAGGGACAATGAAGACGATTTTATTTAATTTTTTTAAATGGTGTTTTTATGCTTCTTGGGAACGTAGCATGCTGCCCGATTTTTTGTAGACATTTGTGACGCGTATTTCTGTGCTTACGAAAGAAGTAAAGAAACCGAAACTGAGCAATCTCCATTCTCGTTTCTGGGCCTCCGAAAACGGAGGTGACGTAGGGAGGGACGTCAAGTGTGAATAGTCGCTATCGGTAGTATATAGGAGATCGAGACTCTAGTTACCCCGGTGGATTATAGCAGCGCGGTGGCGCAGTCGGTCCGTCGAATATGTCAACATGGACGGCAATGCCGCTGTCGCGAGCGAGTTCGAGCTTCCGTTCAGTGACCCAACACAAACGGAACGGGAGTACGTATGTGTGGCGGCCTCCGCCGACGGAGACCGCCCAGCTGTTAACGAGTGGCCCGCATGCCGAAGTGCCCATAGTTGCTCGTTGGCCGTTTCGCATCCAGCGTAGCAAACAAAAAGCAATTATGCTGCCTTATTTACGGTTTAGTAATCATTTCTGGTCCGATTTATACTTTTCACGGTTATTTAAGCGGAAATTAGAACAGTATTCTTAGAAATCGCGAACCAAAACGTGACCGAGGACACGTCTCTGGTTTCGACCAATTGCTGACAGGTCTCTTGTGACGTCGCGCTTCTTTTCCCCACATCGGTCATGTGAGTTCCGCCTCTCCTGGCTTCTCCCGCAACTCTCGGTGCGTCGCCCCAGTCGATCCCGGTACGATTATTACCGCGACTGTCTAATTGATTTGCGCGGCACACAAGCGCCGGTTTCGGCTGAAATTCGGGCAACGTAGCCTGAGACGTGCCTGGAACCCAGTTCAATCGCCAAAAAGATGTCCGAAATTGCCTTCATTGTCCCTTTAAAGGGGTTGTGACATGAAAATTAAACGGGTATATTATTTTTGAAATGAAATGCTTATATACACCAAATTACGCAATTTTAGAGCTCTGGTAATTGCATTATTCAATTTACGACTTTTTATCATTTTCATCTGGCGACAAGGCAGTACTGCCAAAGTTAGTCACACCATTGTGCCCATAAAGCACTTACCATGAACGCTCCCTAATTCCAGGCGCTCCCATGATCGCCCAAGCTCTCCTCGCCGCGGTACGATCAAAACCGCTCAAGCAACTCGGTAACCCCAAAACTTTTCTTGCTTTCGCCCCCAGCCCATTGACCTTCCACCCTGCATGCGCCTCCGAGATATTCCCGGGTGACAGTGACCACAAGGACTTCGTCCGTAACTCACTGTCACTGGCGCTTGACGCCAGCGGGTCGCAGTCAAAATGAACAGCTTCCGACATCTCTTGATAGCAATAACTCCTATTGCTGCTGCAATCAATGTCAAATACTTTGACAAGGCGAGCGATGTCGTAGACGTAATCATCACGAACCGCATGCTCGAAACGTGGAAGCTAAAGAAGAAAGCTGAAGCTCGAGACGCCAAGATAGCCAAGTCTGTGAGTGCGTGCAAGGAGACATTGCGGTGGAGGCTGGCTACGTAGCAAGCCTCCAGCTTTGTCCGGATCCACCCCTCCGAGGGATTCACATATAAGTAGATTTATGCACAAAACTATCGCACCATTTTCCAAACAAATTTAGCAGGATTAAAGGAATATACAGTGGTTGCTAGCAGTATAGTTATCTCATATTGTATTTTCGGCGTGTCATTTCATGCCAGACATTTCTGTTGACGTTGCCTGCACGTCATAAAAGTGTGTCTCGTATCCAATAAGACATATCGAAGGAACGAGGAAACTGCATACTGTGCGCATACTGCTCACATTGTTTACTTTAATCCCCTTAACCATTTCTTTTTTCTTCAGTTTTTGATACTGAGATTTTTTTTTCTATTTTTATTGCACGTACGGCCAAAGCCGCACATGTCTCCACAATCGGTCGCCATCCTTAAGAATGTGTTCAACAAAAAAAAAAAATGTCTGCTGCCATCTCTGAGCTGCACCGCAAACTATGCTCGGAACAAGCTTGGGATGTCCAAAAAGAGCCAAGGGCGAGGTATAATGCCTGGATGAGCTAGGCTCGTCCAAATTTGTTAAGGGGTTAAGATGCACCAGCACCTTCCACGCCGTTATATCTTCTGTAGTAGTATAGACCCTTTCAGGCAACATTTCATGGGCACCGCCATCTTGATGTCACGTGACCTTGCCGCCATAGCCGACCTTTAGTTTCTCACCGTTGCTCCGCGTTGTGTGCTGCACCGGCCACCACCGGAGCTTTGTTTTCATGTTCTTTACGTTCCGCGTTGAAATCGTGTTTTGTTTAGGTCTTTTCGATATTTCGGGCTTTCACATTCTTTATCAATTGATATCTACATTTCAACATAGCTCTTGTATTTTCTTATTTATGAAATGAAATCGGACAGCAAATCGATCAACGATACAAGATTATGGCCTAGGCTTCAGAGACCATGCATGTTCTTCAAATTCTTACGTTTTTGTCGCTAATAAAGGGCGGTCAACACCATTGCGACCTATGCAAATTCCAAACTGACGAAATAAGGCTCTCGCAGTCGTGCTTCTCGCTCCATGTGCGCGCTCGTTTCCATAAAGCCGAACAGCATGTAAGCGATTCAGCGTCCGACGGTGGCAACGACGGGAGTCATCGACGAGCAACGGAGATTCCTCACTGCTGCCTGTCGCACCACTCGGTTTTCCGATTTCTAGAGAACTTAGCGCTCAAAGTCTTGGTCGCTTGCTCCTGTCGCTTCCATGCGATTTGCTTCGTCGCGTGACTGGCCAAGCGACAGCGAAGCGGGTCGCCTTCGCTTTTCTCGTTGCTCGCGAAATCGCTTACATGCGCTTTATACTTAATATCGAGGCGTTAATGGTTAAATGCTGTGTGCATCAAAATTGATTAGGTATAAAGCGTATGCAAGCGATTTGGCGAGCAACGAGAAAGCGACGGCGACCCATTTCGCTGTCGTTCGGTCAATTGTGCGACGAGGAACACCGCTTGGAAGCGACGGGAGCAAGCGACCAAGACGGTGAGCACTAAGTTCTCTAGAAATCCAAAAACCGAGCGATGCGACGGGCGACAGTGAGAAATCTCCGTTGCTCGTCGATGACTCCCATCATTGTCGCCGTCGCTTGACTCGTCGCACGCTAAATCGCTTACATGCAGTTCGGCTTTACGGAAACAAGCGCGCAGATGCAGCGAGAAGCACGACTGTGAGAGCCCAATTACAGCGTCAATTCAGATTTCCATAGTTCGCAATGGTGTTGACTGCCCCTTATTAGCGACAAAAACATAAGAATTTGATTAACTCACATGGTCTCTGAAGCCTAGGCCATAATCTTGTAACGTCGGTCCATTCGTTGTTCAATTCCATTCCTCATATAAGAAAATGCAAGAGCTATGTTGAAATGTAGATATCAAATGGTTAAGCGAAAGCCAGAAATATCAAAAGACCTAAAGAAAACACGGTTTCAACGCGGAACGTAAATAGCACGAAAACAAAGCTCCGACGGCGGCCGGTGCAGCACACAACGCGAAACAACGGCGAGAAACTGAAGGTCGGCTATAGCGGCCCAAAAGCGCGCGGAGGGCGCTTTCCGCACTAAGTCACTAAGCCTATCATGATGTTGTCTCACTCCGAACGTAACAGTGGCGCACATTTCTTGTTCAGAGCAGAAAATGTTGATTTCGATCTTGGACAACAGTGCCACAGTGTGATCGTGCAGTGTTAGAGTTTCGCGGCACTATTAGGGTTGCAAACATGCTCGACTCGTCCTGGCTGTCATTTGCACGTCTGCTCCTTGTTGTGGATGCGCTTGGGAGAGGACGAACAGGGGATATGATCGATCTGTCTGTGGATCAGTTCGTCGTGTGAACCAGCCATCAATGAAGAATGCTGTTCATTCTGAACTTGATATAAATAGCCCTTCTGCAAAATCCCCCAAGCGTCCCGGCCCGCGCGCGAGGAATTGTGGGGGAGACTGTCCCTTGCCTGGCACCTCTGCCTTGAGTTTGCATTGCCTTGTCGCTCGCCTCCTCTTAATCCTCTGTTTTTCGATTCCATTACCTATTTTTTTTCTATTCCAGTGTATTTCTTTTTGTTTCTAAGTGTTTCCATTATCTTCTACGCAATATTTCTTGTATATATTCTAACGGGCGAAAGTAAAGAAGACAAACGGGGACATTATGAGACGGAGGACGAAGTCCGGACAGTAGGAAAAGAACAACGGCTGGAACGCTCGTAACATTTTGGTGGCAGCGGTGGGATGTTCAGCATGAACGCCCGTTCCCAGCCTGTAAATCCGGAACCCAATTGGGAGCAACTCACCGAACAGCTGTACAATCGGTTGGTGGAGAAGAGCTCGACTGACGCTGCAAATATACTTGCACAGTTCGACGATCGCCTCGCCCCTCGCATCGCAAACGTGGAGCAGACTTTACATCAACAAGTCACCGATGTACATCAACACCTCTCATCTGTACATACTCGACTGGAGCACCTGGAACAGGCCCTACAAGCTGGTACGCGACCAGAAGGTTCGGGTGACCCTTTTCCCAGCCAGGAAGCAGCTGCGGTCCGCCATTGCAGAAACGATGAGCCCGAGCGACAGGCAGAGATAGCTCCACCGGATTCCGGCGCTAGGCGGCTCAAACCCCCGACGTTCGATGGTCTTGGCTCCTGGAGGGCGTTCATCGTGCAGTTCGAAACGGTGGCTGTACACAATGGCTGGGACTCCCCTGGCAAGGCTGCTGCCTTAGTCGCCCAGTTACGTGGAAAAGCGGCAGAATACCTCGAGTGTATTCCGGATTCAAGTCGAACTACATATGAACATCTGTTAGAAGCTCTGGACTCTCGATTTAATGATGTGCATCTACAACAGCTACACCTAACGGCGCTCAAAACCTATCGCCAGGGCACAGAGTCGCTACAAAAGCTAGCCGACGCCGTCGAGAGGTTGGCGAGGAAGGCTTTGGTAAGGTGCTCTGAAGATACACTCCGTCTGATGAGCACTTCTGCTTTTATCGATGCCATCAAGGATCCCGAAGTACAACAATATGTGCGGCTCGCCCGACCCTCCACGCTCCGCTCTGCCCTGGGTCACGCGTTGGAAATGCACGCGGTGATAAGAGCAACAGCGTCCACGGTGAGCCCAGCAAACCACATTGCTACTACTGGTGGCACGCAAGACGGCCCCCGCAGGCCTGACTGGCGTCAATGCTTTAACTGTGGACGACGAGGCCACGTTGCCCGATCTTGCCGGAATCCGTGCCCTCCAAGTCAGGAACACCCTCCACGCGTGGCCGAAAAGGCAGGGTCCCGTGTGGTCCACGAAGTTCCCTTGGCTACAACATCGATGTGCCCATCGCTGACCCCGCACGTCACTGTCTGCCTGCCTGGAATCGGACAATGTACCGATGCTATTATAGACACCGGAGCTGGGGTGTCCGTCATCGATGCTAAGTTGCTACGATCGGCCGACCGTATCGAATCAACAACAGACTGTAAAGAACTATGACTTCTCTCGCCAAACGAAAGCCACATTCCTCACATCGGACGCATCGAACTGACCGTGGAAACACTTGGGGAGAACGTGACACTTTCATTCTTCGTTGTGCAGAAATTAAACCCTCCAGTTATTCTCGGATGTGACTGGTGTGCGGCAGTCAATCTGCTCGTCTCCTTTGAAGACGGTCATGGACAGTTATCAACACAACGAGAATGCAAGTCCCATTGTACGGCTGCCGACACATCAACGTTGGGACTTTGTGAAGAACTGAGGCCGAACATTAAGGGAACATCTGTGTACAAAGTGTTTTTCTGCTGCGCACTGTTTTTCCTGATCAGCCTCGTACAAACAAGTTTGAACACCATGCGCCTACTTGCTGGAAGGACCAAGATTGTTTTACGCTCTTTGCTACCCCTCAAGTTCATTTGCGAACCGTTTATGGGCTTAGTTGTTGCCACGAAAGACATTATGGTTCCAAAGTCTTCGGCGGTCTGGGTCCCAGCAACACTTCAAGGAGATAAGCGATCGGGAGACTTTATAATCGAAAATGTCCTGCACTCGCGCCCTGGGGCGGAATTCGTCACGCCCCGCTGTCTCACCTCCTCTCGCCAAGGCGTCTTGGACATTCTTGTTGCTAACTTGGCCAGCGACGACCTTCACCTAAAGCGAGGCGACAGCTTAGGAGTTGATTTTGAGGTTGAGTCACAAACGGTGGTTGCCACTCTTGTAAGTTCGCCTTCGTTTCCCGCTTCAGAAGAACAGTTGGGCAGAACCGGACCCCTGGCGTGGTCTGAGTTTAACTTTGGACCCAACCTAACCGCGGCAGAGAAAGAATCTATTCAGTCCCTACTCATGAATTTCCGAAGCTGCATCGCGGTTACAAAAGAAGAGCTGAGTTATACGCCCCTCGTGCGCCATGCCATCAACACCGGTGACCACGCGCCAGTACATCAACACCCACGACGAGTCTCTCTGCCCGAGAGACGGGAAATCAACGCTCAAGTTGACGATACGCTCCGAAGGGGCATAGTGACACCTTCTAAGAGCCCGTGGTCGTCGCCTGTGGTGCTCGTCAAGAAAAAAGATGGCTCGACAAGGTTCTGCGTCGACTATAGAAGGCTGAGCAGCATCACTAAGCCCGATGTGTACCCCCTACCTCGACTTGATGACGCCCTGGACCGTCTCCATGGTTCTCACCATTTCTCGACCTTGGACCTCATCTCGGGATACTGGCAAGTTGAACTTGATCAAGAAGACGCTGAAAAGTCAGCCTTCGTAACGCCTGACGGCCTGTTTCAGTTCAGACGTTTGCCGTTTGGATTGTGCAATGCACCGGCAACCTTCCAGCGTCTTATGGATAAAGTCCTCGGCCACTTGAAATGGACCATGGCCTTGGTCTACCTCGATGACGTAATCATGTACGCCGAGAGCTTTGACGAGCATGAACATCGTCTTAGTCTTGTTTTAGATGCCCTCTCGAAAGCTGGACTTCGTGTAAAACCATCAAAATGTTTCTTCGGATATGACGAAGTAATCTACCTCGGCCATGTCGTCAACAAATATGATATTCGTCCAGACCCTGCAAAGCTATCAGCTTTTGCTAATATACCCGTACCCACAACGGTAAAGGAACTAAAGAGCTTTCTAGGTTTCGCGTCCTACTTTCGTCGCTTTGTGGAGAACTTTTCAGTGAGGGCTTCTCCCCTAAACCGGCTCCTAAAAAAAGACGCCAATTTTGTATGGGGAGCGGAAGAAGCGGCAGCCTTCGCGGACCTCAAGAGAGCCCTTCTAGAACCGCCTACGCTGGCCCATTTTGTGGATGACGCACGCACCGTCATCCACACTGACGCCAGTGGAGAAGGCTTGGGAGCTGTCCTTTTTCAACAGGACAAAGATGGCCGAGAACGCCCCGTTGCCTACGCAAGCAGGAGGCTCAGTGAACCAGAAAGCCGGTGCCACTCTTCGGAACTGGAGTGTCTCGCAGTAGTGTGGGCTGTGGAAAAGTTTCGCCCTTACCTCTACGGCAAGACATTTACAGTGGTCACCGACAACTCTGCATTGCAGTGGCTCCAATCGAAGAGCGATCTTACGCCAAAGCTTGCTCGCTGGGCAATGAAACTTCAAGAGTACAATTTCTCAATTGTTCACCGAAGCGGAAGACATCATCAAGACGCCGACTTCCTCTCCCGCAATCCCGTGGAGGATGGTTCATCAGTTTCCGTTTTAGCTCTGCTTGATTTGCAGGCAGCGCAGTCAAACGACACAGAGACGTCAACTATCATCAGTGATCTCGCAAACACAAACAGTGACTCTCCTCGTCTTCACGGAAGACGCCTGCAACGTTTGCGAGCACACTACCAGCTCCGTGACGGGCTCCTCTGCCATCGATCACGGCAGCCAGATTCGTGGCTGCCTGTTGTTCCCACAAGTCTGCGCCGCCACGTTATGTTCATGTGTCACGACGCTCCAAATGCTGGTCACCTTGGACAACGCCGGACATTAGAAAAAATCGCTCAAAGGTTCTGGTGGGCGGGTTTGAGTGGTGACGTTCGACGGTACGTTGCTTCATGCACCACTTGCCAAATGCGCAAAACACCGCCGAACCAAGAAAAGGCAGCACTTCACCAGATACCTCCCCCAAGAAGTCCGTTTGAAGTAATTGGTATAGACCATCTCGGACCATTCCCAAAATCAGAAGATGGCAACAGGCACATAGTTGTGGCCATAGACTACTTAACGAAGTGGGTTGAGGTACACACTGTTCCCGACACGTCAGCGACACACCTCGTCAGTTTTGTGAACAACCATCTGGTGTTGCGGCATGGGACTCCACGAATGATCATTTCTGACCGAGGAACATCGTTTAAGTCTCGTGATTTCAAGGATGTCCTTAGGAACTACGGGATTGAGCATAGAGCGGCTTCACCCTACCACACGCAAACAAACGGATTGGTAGAGCGCACTAACCGTATTTTGAGCGATATATTAGCTGCATTCGTTAATTCATCCCACAAGAACTGGGACCAATATATTGACACTGCTGCGTTTGCACTGAATACATTCCGTCAAGAAACAACGAGCCAATCGCCTTTCGAGCTGGTGTATGGAAGGCTTCCCACGCTTCCAGAGGAGACAGCGATGAACACGACGTGGACCCGCCGCGCGCGGGACTATGAATGCGACTTCTCTGGGCGACTACACGAAGCAAGAGAAAGAGCTCGACTCGCCATCCTTCACAAGCAGTCACATCTCACCCAGCGCCTGCGCACTGGAAGTTCTGGACCATCGTTCCATTCAGGAGATTTAGTGCTTCTTCGAAGTCACCTCAGATGGCCGCAACGATCCGAGAAATTGCTCCCAAGGTACTGCGGACCCTTCAAAATAAGCAGGCAACTCGGTCCTGTGACATATCGCCTCGAGGAATTGCGAGCGCTGCCTCAACGAGGAAGACACCGGACTCTGACAGCTCATGTCAGTCAACTCAAACTTTATGTGGCCCGCGATAACTACTTTGGTTCTGTCCGGGACGGACAGTCCCTTGGAGGGGGGCGATTGTAACGGGCGAAAGTAAAGACGACAAACGGGGACATTATGAGAAGGAGGACGAAGTACGGACAGTAGGAAAAGAACAACGGCTGGAACGCTCGTAACAATATATAATAGTTGTGTCTTTTTCAATGGGAGTGCCGACGGACAACATGCCACTTTGCGCGTCGTTTCCGGGTGGGTAGTACCGTTGCTACCGATTCCTATAGCGGTGTTAGCTGTTCATTTTGCTTCAATTTGACCCGCGCGCACCCGAGAGGAGCCGTTCATGAACACCCGCGCACATGTCATAGGGGTAGGCAGAGCTCTGAATCAACAATCGCGACGCGAGAGCCAAGTGCACTGTGATTTGGCCGCCTGCGCTCGCTCCGTTCACTCTCACTGTAGCGCATGCCTTCGAGTGCTGCTAACTTGACTAAGATTCAGCTAGCCGCTTTGCTGTCGCAAACAATTTGTCCGAATGCCTGCGAAACTGTAACACCGTTCGGCATTTCCAACGCTGCGGCGCCTGACAACTGCACGAAGCGGCGTGCAGTTGTCAGCACTTGAAAAAGGGTGTTTGCAACTGACAACCACTTAGCAGATAGATTAAGAAGGCATACCATAAACGCATACAAGCAGCGACGTTATGTTACCGTCGCCTACGAAGGGCTCGCGCCGAATATGCCTCAGCTTCGCAAACATTCAGACAAATGGTTCGCGACGGCAAAGCGGCGTGCTGTATCTTAGTCAAGTAAGCGGCACTCAAAAGCCTGCGCTACAGTGCGAGTCAACGGACCGAGTGCGAACGACCAAATCACAGCGCACTCGGCTCTCGCGTCGCGATTGTTGATTCAGATCTCTGCCTATCCCTATGACATGTGCGCGGGTGTTCACAAACGGCTCCCCTCGGCTGCACGCGGGTCAAATTGAACCAAAATGAAGAGCTAACATACAATAGGAATCGGTAGCAACGGTAGTACTCACCGGGAAACGACGCGCGAAGCGGGGTGTTGTCCGACGACACTCCCATCGAAAGAGGCAAATTAAAGACACAGATACTAAATTTATACAAGATATATTGTGCGCAGAAGAGAATAGAAACACTTAGAAGGAATAGAAATTACACTAGAATAGATAGAAATAGGTAATGAAATCGAAAAACAGAGGATTAAGAGGAGGCAAGTGACAAGGCAATGCGATCTCAAGGCAGAGCGGCCAGGCGGGGAACAATCTCTCCCATAACTCAGCAGCATCTTTCTGTAGGATGGCTAACCCCACCCAAACACCCCTGAATATGTTTTTGTTAGTTTCTTAAGTGGTGTCGAAGTGTCAGTGCGCGAAGCCCGTGGAGCACTTGGACGCAAATGGCAGTGTAGGCCTGAAATGAAAGCCACTTGGAAGGGAGTTGCACGTATCTTTCGCGTTCATACAATCAAAGCTGAACCGCATGTATGCGATTTAGCGAGCGACGGCAATGAGTGATGGAGAGTTCTTACTATTTCTCGGTTTTTGGATTTCTAGAAAACTTTGCTTATCGCCTTGGTCGCTTGCTCCCGTCGCTTTCATGTGGCTTGCCTCGTCGTGCAGCTGATTGAGGGATAGCAAAGAGGGTCGCCATCACTTTTCTTGTTCCTCGCTAAATTGCTTACATGCAGTTTATGCTTCATAGTTGTCGGCACTTGCCAATATGTGGAGCGTGCATTTTATTGAGCGCTTTTCCCTTGCTGACCCTCAGACTGCTGGGAAAACTTTGGGTTCCAGTGAAATACGTCCACGTGATTTCTCACTTTGCTTGTGAACTGAGGAGGAAAGCTGAGGAGGAAGTAGTCTAAAACACCTTTTTTTCTGTTTCTTTTGTCACTTGTCAAAGGGCGTTTTTGCTTCTTCTCCTGAACTTTACAATCTAGTACTGCCAGAGGGTTAGTAAATAAGTGCAACAAATACAGAATTGTTTTATGAGAAGTATAAACGAAGAGTATAAACGAGTTCTTTCTGGACTGGGTCCAGAAAGAACTCGTTTATACACTTCGCAAGCCACATCATCAATACAGACCCTACTTCTAAAGGCGCACGTCACGCAATGTTTCGAGTAGTTTCCGAGGACGAAAATCGAACTTGAATCCAACCTCCCACAGTCGAAACGAATGCAAGCGCCAGCACACTAACGGGTACCTTTAGCAATCATGAATTCCGCAAAATACACCCCCTAGCTATGTTGTACGAAGATGCCACCCGATTTGCAGAAATCAAGGCTTTTCCACCGATTTACGATAAAGCTCCCCGATGCACTCACCAACTGCCTCGTTTGGCCCCCCTTGCGTCCGGTTGCGTTCCCGCAATTTAAGTGCTCGTGCAGTGAGAGGTCGCTTCCGTGGCTTCCTTGGCAAAAGCTCGAGGGTCATCCAATGCGGAAAGCGCCTGTGCGACAAGGAACCGCACACGCTCGCTTTCACGATGCCTGCACACACAAGAACACGTCATAAACGCTCCGAACAGACAGGACCGGAAAAGTAAAACGAGTGAGCGAACACTCACCAATTAGACTCATATCCACAGCTGGTTCCATGGGCACGCCGGCACCTAGGACACTTCTTTTTTCCATGAACGTTCTTCGATTTCTCTTCCTAAAGTCTGAAAGCACCCGAAAGTTTTGAAACTCGCTTCATTTTTTATAGTTTTTTGTGTTTTGTTACGATGGCGTTGGCGGTGCGGCGATGCTCGTTGGTTCCGGGTTCCGACCAAGCTTATTTGAGGCAACGTAAATTTTCTTATTTTAGTCAACTTAAATTAAAACTTCAGGTATAAAAAAATGTTTCAAGATTTATAAAATCATTTGTAATAAAGCACGTTGAAGCGCATTGTGTACTAAACCGAAACGACCGAAGCTTGTCTTCGTTTTATTTTAACTTGGCGGCGACCACTGTTGGGCCTTGTACCGTGCTCACTGACCGTGCTCGACCTATTTGTTGTGCATTGGTTGTCCTGTTATCCACCTCCTGCGATCCGCATCGGCGACGAGCAAGCTGTCTAAGTATTGTGTGCTTGCCGAAAAGAATATTCAGTCTTCTTGGAAGCGTTGCTCGAATGTCGTCGGCACCCACGAACCGACTCGGCAAGCCTCATGTCGTTGCCTGGTTCCTCCTCGTTTCCGGCCAGCCCTGGCCTCAGCCCTACATGGCGTAGCCGGTCAAAAACAATCTACGACAACACGGTATATTTGGAACGCGATTGCTACGATCAGTGGCTTTTAAAACCTCAGTAGCCCCCCTTCAGTCGTGAAATCTTCGATGTGAGCTAAAGTGTCATTCGCTGAAACGTGGGCGTTCGCTAAAACGTCATTCGATCAAGTGAGGGCCTCCCGTTGTGAACGCCCTTGCCTTCAGTGTCCAGAGACTGCTGCAAACCTGCGACAAGAGCGAACGTCTTCTCCGGGCTCAGCAAACCGCAGAGAACTTCCTGGTATAAACATCGCCTCGCTCTGTTGGCCCGCCGCAGCAGGTCCGCCGAGAGACCGGTTCGCTCGAGTCTCGTTCTGAGAGCGGCACGCCCGTTTCTGCTTCGAATATGGCTACAGCCTACATCGCGGCTTCACAGCTCACCAATATCTCTGCGTCCATCCTGAGCCAGGATATGAAAATCTCCCGAGAGCAAGACGACCAAGGAGGGAAATGGATCACCCCTGGAAAGCCCCGCAAATCTGGTTTTCCGGCCGACCCTAACCTCAAACTTCCCGTAGTTATAGTGCATCTCTAAGTCCTTCCTGCTGGCGCAGCTGCGCAGCCTCTTGACATTTTGCCGGCGTTCTTGCAAGCTGCACAGCTCCCTGCTCATACACGTGCCAACGTGTCGCTTCACCTCCGTCAAAATAACCGTCTCGCCGTCCTCCGTACCCATCAGGAAGCGGTCGTCAACCGGCTACTTCGCATTATCTTGCAAAACATTTCCCTCCCATCCACTCCTACCTAGCCGCTCGAAAAAACTCCTGCCGAGGTGTTATGCGTGGAAATGCCTCGGGGGCCACCCCCGACGAGATCATAAATAATCTGGAGTGTTATCAAGCTGACATCCTCCACGCAAGGTGAATGGCAACAGCAGGTTCAGATATCATCACCTTTATCGGAGCCCATGTCCCTTACACAGTGTACTACCGCCGCCTTGAATTTCTCTGCCGTCCCCATAAACCTCGAGCCCATCATTGCAACAGCTGTGTCGAGTACGACCAGCGTACGCTGGCCTGCCAGGGACACCAGCGACGCTGCCCCACGTGTTCCACCACCCTGGCCAGCCCAGACGAAGCTCATTCTTGTACTCCCTGGTTTGCGTTGCTTCAACTCGCAGTGTGCTTCTCAATCAGGGCACTTGATCCCAAATAAGCTGCTGCACCTTCACTCACTCCACAAGACGCACACCTCAACAGTTCTAGCAGTATGTAAAGCGTGGATGCAGGATTCGGTTTATGACAGTCTCCTTGCCAATTGCTACAGTGAAGCACACTGCTTACAGAAAGGATCGTGCTAAGGACTGTAGGGATGTGCTGGTCGTGGTACCTTTTCCGTTACCCTTTTGGCGACGCCAAGACCTGGAGCTGAAACCTCCCACAAGTATGGCGAGAGGCTGCTATGCTGTGGGTGCTACCTGGCTTCCGTAAAAGCCGAGTCCTATGACTTACCCAGCGAGTCACTGGTGCTCATTAACACAAATTTATTCAATGTGCACATACTAGAAGTCTTCAAGTTAAGTCGCTTAGAGTGCAGTGTATAGCATGGAACCATTTCCAGTGGCCCTATTGCTCGACAGTTCGACGGTACAGTGTGCTTAGTCCAATTATTATCAACATGTTTATTAATCGTGATAATGCCTCCCTGCAATCAACTCCACTGCTGTTACGGATGACCTGATACTGGTGCGGCTTATCAGGTGACCCCAGAAACCACCAGGGTTCGCAGAACAACGTCAACAAGGTCTATTATAAACAGGCAGCTACGCTTCTTCACACACCCTGACCAGTTTTGTTCAAAACGTGTGGAACACTGGGTTTTATACATAGCGTTTTCAGTAGAACAGGCCATAACACACCTAGGTGCCTTTCACAGCCCTGGTCCTCCCACACCCAGAGTATTGCAGCTCCATATGAGACTCCTATGAGGTTGATCTTGTAAGATCAGTTGAAAGCGTTCATCGAAGGGCAACTTACACTCTTCTTCGGCAGCCAAGCTCACTCCGGATCACTCACTGCTTTGACATTGGCTAGAATTCTGGCCCTTCACTAGACGACCAGAGTTGATCTGAAGTGTGGCCCTCCAGCGGGTTGTCTTATTATGCCTCTTTAACAACGTTGTGGAACTGCAAGTTCACGAGACAGCACTGAAGGGAGTTGTTTGCAAGAATTGTGCCGCTGCCTTTCAACCGTTTCCTACTGTAGAGCAACAGCCTTCCTTCTTGGTGTGGTCTTCACTGTTCTGGAAATCACTTTACGTGCACTCACGCAGAACCCCCCTAACAATCATCACAAGCTCGAAAACATCTGTAGACAGGAAACTCGCCACCTTCACTCCCAGCTTGGTAGAGCAGTGCCTGTGTGCTTTAATGTGAATTACAAATTTTTTACTTAATTTCCATTTTGTGTTTCTCCCCTTGTTTTTTATTTGTTCGTTTTGCAGGGCACTGCAGGTTTCTTGGTATATTCTTTGGCCTCTTTACTATAAGGAATTGCTCTTAGCAGACTACGCTACTCTTTGTCACCCAACTGTGCTATATCATTCAACCTAACGAAAAAACGGGTTTTATGTCCGTTAACTAAGAAACAGACACACAGTTCGTCAGAATTACGACAAAGCGTTTGTAAAATTACGGAAAAATATTTTTACAGTGCACACGAATGCCTTTGCATCCTCGTCGCCCGGAAGAAGAAGTCCAGTGTGTCCGCCCGGAGCAACTATCGCTGAGAAAAACCGACTTATGGAGGACGGCGGATCGACGTCTGTTGTGCTACCACTGCGCAGAAGCCGACCATATCTACCGCCGCTACGCGCACCGGCGAAAAGGGCTGCGCGGCTTCCATCCATACGATCCACGTCCACGCAACGGTGTACGAACGCAGCAGAAAGGAAAATATCTCTGACGACCTCAGTCTCCCCCGCCTGCAGCTTGCCGCGTGTCCCGGTCGTCGTCGCCACGACGTCCAGCTTCGCCGATGCACCAACCCCGACGTAAAAGACTGTCGCCCCTCGCTCCTCGCCGGGGAAACTAGGCGCGACAACATTGGAGGTGAAGTTGGCAAATAGGACCGATGCCAAGATCCTCCATGAACGTCGGAGCCCCCCCCCCCCCCCTCAAACACCACCAGAGATTGAAACGACCCTTCGCCAACGGTGAGGAATAACCTACATGTCGTTATCCACGGCCACGACGTGTCGGCTCTCGTCGACACTGAAGCACACTACTCCCTCCTGAGTGGGAGGCTCTCCCAACGCCCTCTGAAAGTGACGACGACGTGGGATGACCCACAGATACGGACCGCCGGGGGACATATCATCACGCCAGTCGGAAGATGCACTGTTCCCGCCGAGATCCATGGCGTGACGTGTCCTGTGAAGTTCGTCATTCTAAAAGACTGTGCCAGAGACGTCATCCTCGGCATGGACATTTTGTGCGAATACGGCGCTGTGATTGACGTCGGTGAAAACAGATTGACGCTGCGTACGCCGGTTCCGCCTTCAGGGACGCTTCAAACAGGGTCAGCTGCCGCCCAAGTCGACGCCGACCGCGTGAACCTGCCGCCGCGATCAAGTGTTGCCGAACCGTCGTGACCGATGCAGCTACCCGCGGCGACGTTCTTCTGGAGGGAAACCTTCTGTTGCTCCTGGGAATAAGAATAGGCAGTGCAAGAGCAGTAGCTGAACTTCGGGATGGCCGCACGGTAGTTCTCGTGACGAACTTCCGAAATTAATGCATCATCTCACGAAAGGTGCAGCTTTGGGTCACCTCGAGGAACTCCAGAACTCCACCGAAATCGCTGCGATTACTGAAGTATCCTCGCCACCGCAGCAAGGCAGCACGTCGCCAGCGCAGCTCGACATTGACCGTAAGCTTCCGTGCCCGAAAAGACGGCAGCTGATCGACCTCCTCGCCGAGTACACCGATTGGTTTGCGACATCATCGAAGGTACGCAAAACCGCCGTTGCAAAGCACCGCATCATTACCGAGGACGACGCGCGCCCTGTGCATCGATCGCCGTACAGAGTTTCCGTAAAAGAAAGGTAGGTAATCCAGGGGCAAGTTCAAGAGATGCTGAACGACGACATAATCCAGCCTGCAAGCAGTCCGCGGGCCTCTCCAGTCGTACTGGTTAAGAAGAAGGACGGAACGCTTAGGTTCTGTGTGGACTACCGGCAGCTGAACGCGGTAACGAAGAAAGATGTCTATCCACTACCCTCCATCGACGACCCGTTAGAACGGCTGCGCCGCTCTCGATACTTTTCATCGATGGATCCGAAGAGCGGCTACTGGCAAATCGAAGTCGGCGTGCGGGAGCGAGAAGACTGCCTTCGTCACGCCCGACGGACTGTATGAGTTTAAGGTGAAGTTTTTCGGCCTGTGTCCTGCGCCAGCAACTTTCCAGCGTGTCATGGACACCGTACTGGCAGGACTGAATGAAGTGGCAGAGCTGACTCGTGTACTTCGACGACGTCGTAGTGTTTTCCGGTGAATTTGACGAGAACTTGCGACGACTCCGAGCAGTTCTCCAAGCCATACGAACCGCCGCACTCGCCCTCAAACCGTCGAAGTGTCGCTTCGCTTATGACGAACTGAAGTTCCTAGGTCACGTGGTTAGTAACGAAGGCGTTCGCCCGGACCCAGAAGAGACTCGCGCTGTCGCAGCATTTCCAGCGTCGACAGACAAGAAGGCCGTACGCAGGTTCCTTGGACTATGTGCCTACTATCGGCGCTTCGTTCGGGATTTTGCAAGGATATTTGCACCGCTCACAAACCTTACAAAGGACGCCGAGATGTTGAAATGGACTGAAGAGCAGCAGCAGGCATTCGACGAGCTGAAGCGACGACTACAGACTCCTCCCGTTCTTGGACATTTTGATCAGGATGCGGAAACCGAGATCCACGCGGACGCAAGTAACGCAGGACTTAGCGCGGTACTGGTTCAACACCAAGAAGGCACCGAGCGAGTCATCGCCTACGCAAGTCGCACACTGTTCAAGGTGGAGAAAAATTACTCCTCGACTGAGAAAGAATGCGTTGCGGTCGTCTGGGCAATCACGAAGCTTCCTCCGTACTTGTATGGGAGCCCGTTCCGCGTAGTCACGGACCACAATTCGCTCTGCTGGCTTGCCGACTTCAAGGACCCGTCAGGACGCCTCGCTCGATGGAGTCTCCGACAACAAGAGTTCAACATGACAGCAGTCTACAAGTCAGGCCGCAAGCACAGCGACGCCAACTGCCTGTCTCAAGCGCTCGTCGAAACAGCTTTCGGCAGCAGCGACGACAATAAAGACGAGTGCTTCCTAGGTGCAGTGAACACCGACGACATGGTACGCCGTCATCGAGACGATCCTGAGCTGCGTGCATTAATAGAGCACCTGGAAGGACACGGGAGTACCATGCCACTTGTTTTCTCACGAGCCCTGTCGACATTCGTCATGCGACAAGGTGCACTCTAAAAGGAGAACTTCAGGGACAACAACTTGTCGTGGCTGCTGCTAATCGAGACCGACCTTCGACAGGAGATCTTTCAAGCCAGCGACGATGACCCAACGTGCGGACACCTTGGTTACAGCCGGACACCGGCCCGTATTCGTGGAAAGTATTACTGGCCCAAGCTCCCCAAGACCGTCCACCTATACACACGATCATGCCACCAGTGCGAGCGAGGCAAGAGACCTCCGATGATGCCGGCCGTACTCCTGCAGCCAATTTCTCCTCCAACTGCACCCTTCCAACGGATCGGAAGGGATCTGCTTGGCCCTGTTCCGCCAATGACGTCGGGGAACCGCTGGATCATCGTCGCCACAGATTATCTGAAGCGGTACGCTGAAACAAAAGCCCTTCCTGCGAAGACTGCTGTGGAAGTTGCCAGGTTTTTCATCTAGTCCATCGTCCTCCTCCACGGCGCTCCCGAAGTCCTGGTCTCAGACCGTGGATCATCATTCATGGCCCACCTGACGCGAAGTGTTGCCGCAAGTCAAATTTGCCTACAACACGGCCGTGCAAGAGACCACCGGGGTGACACCCTTTCAACTGGTTCATGGCCGCAAAGTAACGACTATGCTGGACGCAATGTTACAACACGAACCGGCTGTCGACGGAAGCGACGACGCCCAGGTGGTTGCCCAACGGGCAGAAGAAGTCCGTCAGCTCGCCAGACACCGTATTCAAGCCCAACAACGCGTCAACAATGGCCGCTACAACCTTCGTCGTCGGGACGTCCACTTCCAGCACGGAGACAGGGTGCCGGTGTGGACTCCCATTCGTCACCGTGCTCTGAGCGAGAAACCCCTGAAACGGTATTGCGGACCCTACAATGTACTTCGTCGACTTGGAGGTCTGAACTACGAGGTGATGCCTGACGGAAGAAGAACATCATCACGCCGCCCACCACGACCTGAAGTCGTCCGCGTCGTGCGCCTGAAGCCGTACTACGACCGATAGGACTGTTGATCTTATTTGTTCCAAATTACTCCTTAGTTTACCGTTCTTTTTATTTGCCTTGTTTTGTTTTGTGTTGCATTGGGGTGATGCACGTTTTAAAGGGGGGAGTAATGCCGCGCGCGCAGCTGTCCAAGCAGGCAGTACGCGTGAGGCCTAACGTTTATTGTGCCTGCCTCCCACGCGAAAAGCCAGGGTTCCATTCCTGGGAGCGACGGATTTTTTGTTTATTTCTGCAATCTTGTGTTCTGGTAAATTCGAGAATCCTGCTGCGTGGTCGAGGTCCGGATGTTTTACGCGTCGTACATTCTACGTCGATCATTCCAGAAGCCCGCGCGTTTACATAAGGGGCTTCGCGTGGCGATCCAAAGTCAGTTTCGTCTCAGCGTTCAATCCAACTGCTTCGCCGCCTTCGACGCCCGCGACGTTCTGTTGTCATTTCATTTTCCTTTATTTTTGGGCACAAGTTCGCCCCATTAAACGTAAATTTTACTCAGTCATTCGGGGCCTTATCACTTGTCATTCATGAGAATATACCTTAAAGGACACATGCAAAGGAAAAAAAAATTTTAAACGGCTTAGATGGAAAAAGGTCGCCATAAAACGATTTTACAACGAAGAAAAAAAATTTTTAGAGCTATATTTAATGCGCAAAACGAATTTGTAGTTGGCGTCCGCGGGCACCGCGGAAAAGTGGTCCGTATTTATCACGTGACTGCCCAGGCAGCACAAAACGTCGTGGAAACGTCGAGAAAAAGTCCCGGACGTCCGTGACGTCCCGCATGACTTGGATCACGTTTTTTCGATGTTGAGGTGACGTTCTTATATAATGTTCCATTAGAGTCCAATCAGTGACGTTGTGACGACGTTGTATTTCAACTCAGACGTCGTCAACGTTCCCACGACGTCGATGCACGACGTTCTCACAACGTCCAACGCTCACGTTTCTTTGACGTTGAACTGAAGTTCATAAATGACGTCCCATTATCGTCCTGTCCGTGACGTGCTGGCGACGTCACGTTTCAACTTTAACGTCGTTATCGTCACCACGACGTCACGATAAGACGTTTTAGCAACGTCGAACACTCACGTGTCTTCAAAGTTAAAATAAAGTCCTGGGTGACGTTACATTATTGCCCCGTCAGTGACGCTTCAGTGACGTCGCGTTCACACCTAAATGTCGTAAACATCATACAAGACGTGCTGGCAACGTCGACCACTCACGTTTTGTTCGACGTTTTTAGATTTTCCAGCTTAATCTCCAGCCGCAGAATCACTGTGGTCAAGGTGACAGGGCTCAAGAGCCGCAAAGAAAACTTAATTTTTGAGAGTTTTTTTAGAGAGAGTTCAAAATGCTATTAATTGCAAATCGATGACGCTAAAGAGGGCATTTACAAAACTCAATGTTTACGGAGGGAAAAAAAAAATAATATGAAAGCATGTTGGAAATATCATTCCTTTTAGATTTGCTTGCTATAATTTTGGTTTGTTTTAAATATTGTTACGGGTTTAATTTGCGAAGCCCATGGCGTCTAGAACTGATCGAATTGTACTATTCTTGCATTTTGCACGCGCGTTGTGGTCTTCCATGGGTCCTGGGCCTGGTACGCGCCTCAGGGGCGCCGCTACACTTTCCCCACTCCAGGTGATTTCAGACCTGCATCCTTTCCTAGGAGCATCCATACTGCTCCGCGACCACCCGAGATTGTTTTAAGGTTCGTCAATTTTTTTTTTCGTATTTTGTAACCCATACTCACCTGCGCACAACCACAAAATTCGCATCAACATCACAGTTCATCCATAACACCAACTTCCAGCGCCTTAGCGCTTTCGGTAGATCGGGGCGCAAAGTCTTTTCAGGTGACTGTCAGTGCAGATCCGGCTTTCGTCGACAATGGTGACGTACCCAAACGAAAATCGCATGCCAGCACACACTATATCAGTGCACAACTTCACTGCATACTTGCGCATTTTTGGAGTTGACTCAAAAAATAAATAAAATAAAATGCCCGGCAATGACAAAATCCGGTAGATATTGTCAACGGTTTGTGGAAACTGACATTCATGATGCCAACCCCTGAATGGCCCAGATGACGGTCCAAAAAGCGTTCAAGCCCAGTCCGCACTTACGTGGCGAAAAAAAAAAAAAAAAAAAAAGAAAAAAAAAAAACAGCCGGCACGGCGCGAGAGAGAGGGGGAAAGGTAGGCAGAGGAGAAGCCAGTGGCAACTTCATAGAGCCCCATGCGATACGTCGGGAAACTCGGCAAGAAGAGGGTGAGAGAGAAAAGTCGGGGAAGATAGCGACGGACGAACAACTGACAAGCCTCAGTTCCGGGTGCACGTATTTCTCAGTCGTTCGCAAAATATTTCACTGAATGTTCTGTTCTTCGAATTGGCCCAGAGAGAACAGCTCTGGGACCCGGTCCAGCTTTTTCCGAAAGCCAGTCACTAGCACCGGCCGTCACGTCTACAAGTCTACGAGGCAAGCTACTATGGTAGCCGTGATTTTTTTTTTTTTCCGAGTCTGCTGCGATTGGATGAGTCGTTCAAGTCGCCCCCATGAAAAAGTTGGTGACCGCCAAAAACGCCGTCGTATGCAGTCACGGCTCGAGGACCTTTTTCAAGGCCATAACGCTTCACACGTTCAATCGCACTGCTGCTCGGATCAAGGTGCCTGTGAGGATATGAATGACGCCCCCCAGAAAACAAGTGGCAGTGCACATAACGGCGCGTCAAGTCCAGTCTCCGATCAAGACCCTTCAAACGCCTCCGACGATCCCAATCAAGAACGCCCAGCGGACGGGATCCCCCTTCTGAAACCATTGCCGTGCACGCAGCGAGAGTACCAGCTACGCGCAATGGGGCGGCTAAAGCATGCGCGTCAGCGCATTAATCAGAAGCAGAACGAGGTAAGCGGTGGAACATTCCGCGCCGCGTGACATCGTCTCTTGTTCACTTATTTACGTGAATTTGTTATTTTATATTTTTGAGGCTGGCCCATCCAGGGACGTCTTTTGGAGGCGCTCCGTATTGCATCCCTTGTCTGAACATGCTCAAATAAACAGTTCGTACCAAACCTGTGTTTTAGTTACTTCCTTCGTACTTGCATGATAGCAGCTTGCCTTCGCAATAATACTAAAAAAATACTTTTTTTTTTTTTGGGGGGGGGGGGGGGGGGGGGGAGGCACAACGTTTTCCCACGACGGCTAGGGAACGTAATTTGGAAAGATTTCTCGACGTTCTGTGAAAGTCGTCGGTAGTCCGGATGTCGTAAACACACGTATCACAAACGTCGAGGGAGGACGCAACGGCCCATTGAGACGTGCATGTGACGTGCAACAAACGTCGTTTGGAACGTCCCCTCGACCTCCTGTGCACCTTTTCTCGCGGACATTTAAAGGTTTTATCGACGTCGAAGGAAGATAACGTCCGGACCTTCGACGTTTTACGACGTCGCGTTACAGACGTCTTCGACGTTCTTTCGAAGTTTTCTTCACGTTTATGTGCTGCTTGGGTGGTCCTTATTCATCACGTGGTTCTTCCGCTCTATCGGAAGATTCCTATGGCCTCTAAAAGTAACTTATTCATCTTTGTTTGAAGTATAACAAAAAACCAAGAAGAATAAGTAACTTTTAGAGCCCAAACGAAACTCTTGAAAAAGCGCAAGCAGACGTGATAGACCTGTGCGCCGGTCAGACGACGGCGGCGGCGCCCCGAAGCAGACGAACTTATGCGGCGGCGGCGACGGCGGCTTGGTGAAACGCGTTGAAGCGGCGTTCGCACAACGCTCAGCATGCGGCGGTGACGCAGCGCGGCGGCGCGAGGGCCTACCACGTGACCAGCGGCGGCTCCCGCGAGCGCCAACTACAAATTCGTTTACCGCCGTAAAAATAGCTCTAAGAAGTTTGTTTCTTCGTTGTAAAATCGTTTTATGACCTCCTTTTTCCATCTAAGCTGTCTAAAAAAATGTTTTTTTCCTTTGCATGTGTCCTTTAATCTTTCTTTGCAAATAGATGAAACGCGTTATTGACCTACGTTAATTCAATATAAAAGGTGCACGTTACACTCAACTTTATCGATAAAAAATAGCGCGCGTTGGTTTTGTGTTACTTTCTACTTTCGCCATGAAACATTTGACGTTGCATGTGTGCCTAAGTGCTTTATTTCAAGAACCCTTATGTGACTGCAGAAACTTGGCTTTATTACTTTACGCAAATACCATCAAAAGCAAAAAAAAAAAAAGAAACTCGAAGAAAATTGCTAACAACGAAGAATTTACGTGACGCCACCTAGAAACCAACATGTAATGCCCCGTGGGCCTTCAAGGAATAATAAATGATGATGATGATGATGATGATATGTAGGGCCATCATGAAGGAGAAGAACCGGGGGCTTGAGACAGAGAGCTCGAGACCGATGACACCACCACGAACTGCCGATGGAGATCGAATCTACATATAAGTAAATATATGAAGGGCAGATGAACACCCTTCATATGGTGACCCGGACATGATCGCGACCTCAGCAAACTGAAATCCACACCTGACAGGACTACGCAACGGCAAATCACCGTCATTTTCCCCTCACAGTTCTTCCCCTAGTAGCCGACATGGCTGATGCTAACGCCGGAGGTGAGCAGCTGTCCACCGAACAATTGGTCCACCAACTCGGCACTGTCAGCCGCCGACCACCCACAGTCTGTCCTGCGGACCCGGAATTGTGGTTCGCGCAAGTAGAGCAGGAGGTTGCCCGCAGAAACGTCACCGCACAAATGACAAAATTTCGTGAGGTCGTCACGTCCTTGTCGTCTGCATAGGCAATGGAAGTGAGAGCCATCGTCATTTCGCCACCAGACCAATAGCCCTATGAACACCTCAAGCGAGAGTTTATCCGGAGAACCACCGCGTCAGAACAGCGACGCCTGCAACAATTGCTCACGGCTGAGGAACTTGGAGACCGCAAGCCATCGCAGCTCCTACGACGCATGCCACAAATTTTGGGCAGTCAAGTTTCCTTGCGGGATCCTTCCCTTCAACGAAAACTCTTTGCAGCGTCTGCCTTCGGATGTCCGCAGGATCCTGGCAACATCCAGCAATATTCCTCCCGACGACCTCGCCGAACTCGCCGACAAGATTCTAGACACGGCCTCACCCATGATTCAGGCGACCTCTTACCCCACAAGTGGCCACCCGCTACCTGCGAGAGAGGCATCTCCCTTTGATTTTCAAAGGCTGCACGATGACGTAGCCCATTTGATATCTGAGGTGGCTGCTCTTCGACAAAATCGTCCTAACCTGCCTGAATCACATCACATGAGACGCTCGTTTTCAAAAGGCCGAGCCGACACACCACCAGTTTGCTGGTACCACCGTACCTACTGGCCCCGTGCGCACAACTGCTCTCCACCTTGCAGCTGGCCGAAGGAAAACCCCAGAAGCACTTACTGAAGGTGCCAAGTCAAGTGCTTCCTCTCTCTCCAGGTCACCTTTTCTTTATCGCAGAACAGAACACGAAAGTGAAATTTCTAATTGACACCGAAGCCCAAGAAAGCGTAGTACCGCCGTCTTCCACAGAACGGAAATTTAAAAATATCGCTTCGAGCTTACAGGAAATAAATGGATCCGCCATAGCTACATACGGACAGAAGTCGCTCACCCTGAATCTTTAAATTCCGCAAATTTTTCGCTGTATTTTTCTTATCACTGATGTCCACCTGTCCACCAATCTGACCCAAGATGAACCCATCTTGGGAGCAGATTTTTTTTGTCAAATTTTGGCCTCTGCGTCGATGTACGTCATTCACTCCTTTTTGACACCAGAACCCGAAACCATTAGAGGGGCCATCACAAAGGCAACTCTTCACCCTCACCTGCTTTTCACAGCACCACTTCTTTCTATGACAACCTATTGAGAGAAATTCCAGACCTGGCTAGACCAAGCAACATTATGCGGCCTTAAATGCATAATGTTACACAATATTGTAACCGCCAGACCACCGTTTTACGCTCGAGCTCGAAGACTAGCTCCGGAACGCTTTCAGATCACCCGTCCAGAATTGGACCACATGCTGGAACTTGGCATCATCCGACCATCTTCGAGTTCGTGGTCTTCACCATCTCACATGGTGCCTAAGGTGACTCCAGGTGATTGGCGTCCCTGCGGCGATTATCGAACTTTAAACAACGTAACAAAAGCTGATCAATAACCTGTACCTTACATTCAAGACTTCTCAAGCAAACACCACGTAATGAAAGTGCTCTCTAAACTAGATTTAATCAAAGCTTACTACCAAATTCCCATCGAACCAAGTGACATTCCCAAAACGGCTATTATCGCTCCATTTGGACTTTACGAATTTATCCGTATGCCATTTGGACTTCGAAACGCTGCACAAACGTTCCAGCAGTTTATTGATCAGGTAACAAGAGGACTCAATTTTTGTTTTGTCAACCTTGTCGATCTCCTCGTTGCAAGCAGAAATCAAGAACAACATCTGGAGCACCTCCGCCTTCTCATGACACGTCTGGAGGAGAACGGCGTCATCATCAACCTAAACAAGTGCCAGTTCGGCGTTCAGGAATTGATTTTTTGGGCATCGCCTTGAAACCAACGGCATTAGACCACTACTGGATTAAGTAGACGCAATTATTCGTTTTTCGAAGCCCCACAACCTCAAGAAAATGAGAGAATTCCTGGGATTCATAATTTTTTTCCGGAGTTTCCATCCTAACTGTGCTACTACTACCCAGCCTCTTACAGAGGCCCTGCCTCCTAAGAACCGCAAAGACCAAGACATCATCTGAACGGATCACAAAGTCCTCGCATTTGAGAGGATTAAGGAGGACCTCGCGAGTGCCACGATGTTGGTTCACCCGGTGCCTAACGCTTCAACGCGTGTCATGACCGATGCGTCCGAAGAAGGCGTCGGGGCTGTTTTATAACAAAACATTGAGCAGAAATGGCAACCACTCTCCCTCTTTTCTCAGAAACTACGCCCATCAGAAAATAAGTATAGTACTTTTGGAAGAGAACCCTTGGCAATACATCTCGCACTAAAACATTTTTTATACTTCCTCGAAGGATGCTCCTTTCACATAGTCACCGATCACAAGACCTTGACTTATGCCCTAACATCCAGTGGACATGCATACTCTCCTCGATAAGTCAGGCAAATGGCGTTCATTATAGAATTCACGACCGATATCAGATACGTCAAAGGTTCTCCGAACAACGCAGCCGCCGCTCTCTCCCGCGCAGATATACAGTCGTTGGAAGGAACCTTCTTCAGTGCCGTCGATTTTCATCAGATGACGCGGTCCCAACAGTCAGACCAAGAACTTCAAATTTACGCTCGGGTTACACCGCGCTCAGGTTCGAAGATCTTCATATTTCATGGTGCAATGCCACTTTAATGTGCGACATCTCTACAGGCACACGACGGCCGTTCGTTCCTCAGCAGTTCTGTCGTCAAATCTTCACGCCTCTGCACTCACTAGTACATCCTGGCATTCGGGCTACACAACGCCTAGTCACATCACGACTCGCCTTGCCCAAAATCAATGTCGATATTCGCACATAGACACCTACTTGTCAGCAGTGCCAAAAGGGAAAGATTAATCGCCATACTGTTGCGACAGTCCCCAGGTTCGAGCTCCCAGATACCAGATTTGCCGAAGTTCATATCGACCTTGATGGACCCTTACCACCTTCTGATGGATTTACTTACGTTCTCACGTGCGTTGATCGATTTACACGCTGGCCAGAAGCAACACCGCTAACAAATATCACACCTGAACAGGTCGCCCAAGCCTTCATGACAAGATGGGTCTCACGCTTCGGCGTACCAGACAAAATCACAACTGACAGAGGCTGACAGTTTGAGTCCCGCCTTTTTGCACAACTCCTTCGGATTTTGGGAGCAATGCGAACCCGCACCACGTCCTATCACCCGGCCTCAAACGGTCTAGTGGAACGGTTTCATTGGCAACTGAAGACATCGCTGAAGGCCTGCAAAAATCTAACAAACTGGTCAGAAGCACTCCCACTTGTTCTACTGGGTCTTCGTTTGGTCTACGAAGCAGACCTCTCCTTCACACCGGCTAAACTCGTTTATGGTACGACCCTAAGGCTGCCAGGCGAGTTCTTCCGTACTCTCGAAGAAGATGCGGTGCCAGACATGCAGAACTATGTATCATAACTCAATACGATGATGAAAGCTTTGCGCCCGCCACCTACACGACAACCGCTTAACAACAAAGTTTTCATGAGCAAAGAATTAGATACGTGTACACACGTTTTTGTTTGCAGAGACGCAGTGCGGATACCTTTGCAGGCCCCTTATGACGGACCGTTTCCAGTCATTCAACGGGGCCCCAAAGGCTTTCCTTTTAGAACTAGGAAACAGACACGACATGGTGTCTGTTGATCGACTGGAACCCGCGTACATTGAGAGTGTACAGGTTTCGCCCCAGACATCATGGAAATCATCGTTGCGACACCCTCCACGACTTCCGACCAAGTCACCAATTTGCCGACATGTGCATTGGCAAACCGCGCCGTGGCCTTCACGGAGGGGGGAGTATTGTAGGGCCAGAAAGAAGGAGAAGAAGAAGAACCGGGGGCTTGAGACAGAACGCTCGAGACCGAGGACACCATCACGAAAAGCCGATGGAGATAATAATTATAATAATAATAATAGTTTATTTTTCATGAAGCATGGTGGAGCAAAGGGTAAAAGCCTCAAAGGAGGCTTGACCAGCTCTCGTCCCGTACATTGGCATTGCAGCAAAAAAAAAAATATATATATATATATGTATATATATATATATATATATATATATATATATATATATATATATATATATATATATGCACCAGATTACAAAACAGTTATTAAAAACCTAAACAGATGGCAAGCACAGTTGTTGCAGACGGAAATCCGAAAAACAAAAAAACAATGCATTTTATATAGCATAAACAAATTTAAAGATTCATTTGAGTGGGGGAGGTAAATCACTGCTACAGATAAAAGAACGCTAAGCCTTGAGGGAGGTAGTGTCAATGCAAATTTCTTTTTCTAGAAGGAAATTTAACAGTTTTTTGGTATGGTATATTGCAACATTTGCCTACCATACTTAGTAGAACAGTAGACAACCTTCAAATACTCCATGTGCCTAGTTAAGTGAACGTGTAGATTTGGTGTCAATGCGGCTAGAGTTGACAACAATTTATAATGCTTCCTTTTTTTTCAAATTTTAAACTCAGAACTAATCTGTATTCATAAAGGCTATGAATTTTTAATCAGCTGAACTTCTTAGACAAACTGCCTGTATGGAAATCATAAGGCAGGTTGCATATTATTCTAACCATTTTTTTCTGCAGTAAAAATAATTTTTGCAGGTTTGTGAATGTGGTGTTACCCCAGACGAGGTTGCAGTAGCTCAGATGAGAATAGACTGAAGAATTGTAAATTAATAGCTTCACAGTGACAGGGAGCGTTTTACCGTTACGGAAGGTCAGACCTATGATTGTAGACAATTTTGCAAGTAAGTGGTTAATGTGACTGTCCCACAACATATGTTCCGAAAATATGGCTCCAAGACTTTTAAAATTACTGAAAGTTTCGATTGGGGTAGAATAAAGCACAATGCTTCGCGTTAGATTTACGCACTTATTCTTGGGTGGAAAAATGATAGCCTTAGTTTTATCAGTATTAATTTTTAAGCAGTTATCTTTTGCCATGCCCCAAGTTTGGACAAAGTGTCATTAGCGATTCTGGCAAGATCATCGCTATTATCTGAAGAAAAGAATAGGCTACTGTCGTCGGCATATATGAAAAATTTTGCAGGACTGTTGTTTACAGTGTCATTAATGTGCATTTTAAAAAGAAACGGTCCAAGAATGCTCCCCTGTGGAACGCCTGAGTGAATAGGTTTAACGTCGGAAGAAAACTTGCCAATAGAAACATATTGGCAATGGTGTCGCAAGTAGGAACGTAGAAGTTCTAAAGGTAACCCGCGGACACCATAAAGCTCCTATTTTTAAGTAAGATGTTATGGTTGATAAAATCAAAGGCTTTCGTGAAGTCCACAAACACACCAAGAACCTGTTTTTTTTTCTTTCAATTCATTTAAAATATATTATTTTTGCTCTAGTAATGCTAATTCGGTCGACTGATCTTCCCTAAAACGAAATTAGGCGGAAGTCAGCAGGTTATGTTTATCAGAAAGTTGAACTAAACGAGTATGCATTATTTTTTCTGGGCCTTTAGAGAATATCGGGAGGGTCGATAAGAAGGTGGTCGATAGTTGCTGAGAAACTTTTTATCACGCTTTTTATGTAACACTGCCACTTTCGTCATCTGCATCTTTTCAGGAAATAATCCCTTTGTTAAGGACATATTAAAAATGTGACACAAACAAGGTGCTACTAAGCCAAGTATGTGTTTAATAGGTCGAATTTGCAAATTATCGTAGCCACAACTACTGCTATTTTTCAGTTGCATTAAAACGGAGCAAACCTCAGCACTTGTGACGGGTTCAAGAAAAATAGAATAGTTATTTCTATGCTCTAACTAACTGCGAAACACATCTGTAGTAGTATTGTCACTGACTAAAGCGCGAAACACATGTACGACGAAACACTCCGATCCGACGTGCGGACTGCCGGAATGACCTTGGGGGGAGAGGGTTTTTCTAGCATTGGAGAGCGTTGAAAACCCTCGCCTCCGACCGTCGTACTGCGCGGTCGGACGTCGGATCGGACGGTTTCGTCGTACATGTGTTTCACGCTTAACCCTGCAAAGTAGTCACTGAAAGTGTTAGCTAAAGAACTACCATCCAAGTACACCCCTTCATGGACAAAGCTGTCTACAGGCTGCCGATTTGGAACGCGATTTAAAACGGAGTTTAATTTTCTCCAGATAACATCCGCACGTGCAGATTGCGCGTGAAAATAGTTTGCGTGATACATTGTCTTACCTTTCCGTAGTATTTTTGTGAATTGATTTCGATATACCTTGAAGCTTAAATGCTGAGACGGTTCTCTGGTTTTAAGAAATTTCTGGTGTAGCATATCTTTTTCCTCACTTTTCTTCAACAATTCAGGCGTTATCCACGGCTTGCGGATCTTTTTAGACACTTCCAAGGTTTTCCAAGGAAAATGACGATTGTAGATAGTTGTAACTTTCCCCAAAAATGTTTTATACGCAAGATTAACATCCTCGCAGTTCTATATTGGGCTCCAATTAATTAAAAAAATATCGGCTTTAAACGCTGTTAATCTGTCGTTTGTTATCTCTTGAAATACAAATGTTAATATGTTTCTAACTTTTTTTATATAGTTTGGTATTTAAGCATAGAAATATTGGAAGGTGGTCGCTAATATCATAACTTAACGTTCCGGATGTAATCTTATCAGGCTGTGCGTTCGTAATAAAAAGATCGACTATTGTTTCAGTACGCACTGTGACTCGACTGGGAGATTTAATAACGCTGACAGATCTGTTTGTTTCGATTAAAATATAAAATTCACGCTTACAAGCGCTGTCTTTTAACATATCGATATTGAAGTCTCCCCCCAAAATTAAATCGTAATGGTTATCATTTACGACCTGTAAAAACCGCTCGCAAAATTGAAAGAAGGAAATACTGCGGCCATCCGGTGGTCGATAAAGCACACTTATAACACTATTCAATGTTCACACAGAAAGATCGAATGTACATATAAGTAAATATAGGAATGGCAGATGAACACCGTTCGCATATAATAAAAAAAATAACTTTTTGGAGATTTATGTTTGTCCTTTGTCCCTCTTGTTCCCCTTCTCCAGGGATTATTTTCAACATTATTGTCCAGCTCGCTTGCACATTTGCATTTAATTGCATTATAATCATAAATTTTTCTAGCTCTTGGGAATAACAAACGAGTAACTTCACACAATGCCGTTGCTCGAAGCGAGCAACGGATGTACAGTGCACTTTACGGTTTAAAGAAAGCGAGTTCGTTTCGATATAACTGAAAAAAAAATAAAGCGGTACCGGTAACAGCGCTACATCTAACGTGTTACCGCCAACACGAACAGAGGCTGTGCGTTTGGCGACGCTTTTTTATATAAAAACAAAGAAACAAATGTTTCGTGTGGAAGGCTCTGTAGTATTCATACGTAACTCAGGAGCTTTCTTCTTAACCGTTTATTATTTATTGAAAAACGCATGCAAAAATTCCCAAGACATAAAATTTCCGAATCCAGAAACCAACGCACCCCTACTTTATTTTGCCCTGTATAAGATCATGTATACTGCTTGTGCATGGGGTGGAGCAGTCTCCCAGGGCCTTTTTTAGCATATCGTCAGTCGGCTTTATAAAAGTTTCTAACACACACGCCAAGCACGAGGTCGTCAAATAATCTGTGCAACAGGTGCAGGTGGCGAACGCGCTGAGAGCGCCGAGAGCCACCGGGAGACGGTCAGGTCGTGAGAAAACCCGGTGGATAACTAAGCCACATGATCTGCAGCATACTGAAAGCGAGGCCTTCATAATACGGTCAGTTCTATCAGGCCGTTGAGTGGTCGGTCTGTTGTACGGATGATGGGGGTGGGTGTAACCTTCTGTCGTTGTCACGTCTCCACTTAGTGTATATCTCGTATCACTATCAGTTAACGCTGGCTCATAACGCCCGGTGATATTTGATGGCGCTGTCAGAACTGCGCTCGTCGCTTCCACGGGGTCTTCCTGGACGTCCGCCCTGAGAGAAAGACAGATGGCAGCGACCTTTAACTCCAAAGTCTCATACAACGCCACACGGTTTACAGAAAATCTCGCGTTTGCAGACATCAAAACCCAGACTCGCGAGAGGTGGGGTATCTGCACACGTATGCGAATTAGAAAGCCTAGGTTGAAGAGAAAGTTTTTAAATCGTGTGGAGTGCTTGCAATCTGATTGCCCACACCACCGGCGGCGATCGGTGGAAAGTGAGTGTGCACGAGCTGTGTTTTCGCGTGGCGAGGAGGAACGCAGAAAGAAAGACGGAGCCGTTTGCAGACTATCTACTCGTTTGTGACCTCCTCGCAGCTCGAACTGCAAATGCGGCCCTTGAACCACGTGACCGCGATCGAACAGACGGTCGGTATCTGTAATATAGGGTCCCTAATGCGCAGTCGCCCACAGCAGCGCCACAGCCGCGGCGGGAAGTCGGCGAGGTTTGCGGGTGTATGAATAGGGCCCTTTGTTTTATAGTAAAAGCCCCGATATTTTTAGAGCGCAGCTCTTAGGCGCCCGTTTCCGGCTTGAGCGGCGTCGGCGTCGCCGTCGCCGTCGCCGTCGCCGTCGGCGTAACCGCGCGGTGCATTATGGGTAAATTTCCCCACTAAATCTAGCGGAAAAATTTCTCCGCTAAATTTAGCGAAAAAATTTCCCCGCTAAATACAGCGGAAAAATTTCCCCGCTAAATCTAGCGGAAATATTTCCCCGCTAAATCTAGCTGAAACGTTTCCCCGCTAAATCTAGCGGAAAAATTTCCCCGCTAAATCTAGCGGAAAAATGTTCCCGTTAAATGTAGCGGAATAATTTCCCCGCTAAATCTACGGAAAAATTTCCCCGCTAAATCTAGCGGAATAATTTCCCCGCTAAATCTAGCGGAAAAATTTCCCCGCTAAATCTGGCGGAATAATTCCCCCGCTATATCTAGCGGAAAAATTTTCCCGCTAAATCTAGCTGAATAATTTCCCTGCTAAATCTGGCGAAAAATTTCCCCGCTAAATCCAGCGGAAAAATTTCCCCGCTAAATCTAGCGGAAACATTTCCCCGCTAAATCTAGCGGAAAAATCTAAATCCAGCGGAAAAATTTTTCTTCATGTCAGGTGACCCCCCCGTGACCTTGACGAGGGGGTCATGTGACCCCTCCAAAGTCATGTGACGACCCCTCCCCCCGATAACACGTGAACCTCAGTACCCTCCCCTCCTCCTCCTCAGGAGCTGCGCTCTAATTCGGCGTTACAGGGAGTTGTAAACAGCTTTCATTTTTTTTTTCATATTCACACACCGAACATCTTTTTTTAATCAGGTTAAATTTGATTTTGACTCGCAGTTGAAACAAAAATACACCATTTTATCGTTTTTTTCTTCCTTTTTGGCGCTCAAAAAAGTGGTGCTCATTGAAAAAAAAGGAAACGCATTGCACGACTTATGCAATGCCAAATATATTCGAGTTAATGTTTTGGGGGGAAAACTTATTCTCGCGAAGGTACTTTTGATTAGAGACTACAGAATGCTGCGTTTACGTTGCTGCGCGCTGCAAATGGAAGCTTTTATGTTGAGAAAACATTCTCTAACTCGAAATATTTTTTAACACTGTACAGGTTTACTATCCGAACACAAATGCTGATCATACAAATGGTCATATAGTCAAGAAAAATTTGTTGAAAATTGAAAATATCATGTGAGCTCTTATATACTGCAGGGTTTTAATCAGATTATTCGCACACTAAAGACTCCTTCGTCTATATAAAGAATTCAATGCCCTAAAACCAGTGAATACTTTTTATTGTAATATATTGTTATTGAATTTTATGTGTACCCATCAATCGACAATTCCGTAATAGTTTCTTAGAAAAAACCTATTTTCTCTTCATTTACAAACTTGGAAAATACCGCGCGATATTCAAAAACCAAAACGAAAAAAAACAACAAAAAATTTAAAAAATGAAGAGCCTTATGTCTAAAACAACATATGCGACTCTAATTTCATCCTGCTGTAGAGACAGAACATGTAAAACACACTTCACGCGAGTCGGGGCTCTTAACTTGCGCGATCGCAATACCTGGTCTGGCCAAACGCGGGCCTTCTTTGTGAGCAGTGTGTTTGTGTACTGGGTGGAATGCAGAATTTAAGCTGCGGCCGTTTCCATTAGTTTAGAAGGCAGAAAACAGTCGTCTCGGGAGTGACGTTCCGAGTTCTTACCTATACTCTCCTAAATTTAGCAGTTATGCTGTGCCCGTGCACGCACCGAGAAAGTGAGGAAGAGGAGGAGATGAGAAGTCGCGGTACAACGCCGACCTCCGGCTCGAAGGAGCATTGAGGAGACCTACAGCTTTGTCTGCACTGCATTTGTCCAAGGCGTTAGTACGGGGACGTCCAACGTTTGACTCTCGGATTCTAACACGTTCGAAAATTGCAGTCAAGGCAAAAGAACACTGTAACCAAATGTATCGCAATTGCCCCGAAATTACATTCCCACGTAAAATGCTCTGGGTTAAGCGCTAGCAACCCAGGCATTTCTTCCCGAGCTGTCCCTCCAGGTTTCTATACATCTCCCCACCCGTTGTAGCGCTGGAATTTCGGGAACGTGTCCCGATTTTGAAAAGTGACCCGGTAACAGTGTCGGCTACCAGTACGCATCTATCGAGCACTTGTTTTCGGTTTATAGCAGCTTTGTTTTCCCTAATCGTCCTGATTGTTCGTTGAGTGTCCCGTTTGGCTTTATTTTTGATTAAGTCTTACGTTACTTAAGTGGGGACACTGGCTGGAGATTTAACTCCTTAACTACTCAAGTGGTGGAAATGAAATTTTCAACGGGATTTAACATCAGATGTAAGTGTATGCTACAAACTTTCAGCTCTCTAGGGCAATTTTACATACCTGCATATTAAGATGTCACTTTTCGTCAACAAATCTATTGCATGCAAATGAAGCTCTTAAGCGCCATTTTGACTGCTTGGATGTAAAATAGAGGATGTGGGACTTCGGACTATTTAGTTTTTAAAACTCAAACGTAAATATTTTTAAAGAGTTATTATATAAAGAATGAGGTGAATATATTCCAATTTCTTATAAAAAAACGGTTTTCCTCAGTGAGAGCTTCAACATAAAACAAAACAAAGTAAATAGATTGATTCCCCAGTAAAGTTCCATTTAGAAACATCTTGAGTGTGACGTCAGAAAACTTTTGCCTTCGAAGCAAAGATTCCTTGGTATGATATATACAGAAGAAAATGTAACTGTGAAAATTATGCATTCAAAAATTGAACTCCTTTAATTTGTTATTGACTCACGATGTGTTTAAAATATTTTATACCAACGTAACTATTTGGCATATGGTCATTAAATTTAGTAGTTTTTAAAACAAGATACTGGGAATCTAAAAAAGATTTAAACAAAAGTTAGACATTTTTGTTTTAAGTAAAACACCGTTAAAACGCCCCTTAAGTAAAACACCCGTATGCAATGTTACTTTCACTCATTATCACAATTTCGTGTCGGCATAAAGCCACCATGGAATTATTTTGATAACTGCTTTAAAGGCCTTCAAACCACATGCAGTGCTTTAAATGACCGGCTGCATTCCTTATTTTAAAGCGCTGTATACATTACGCCACTGACCAATAGTCCTGCATAAGCGTCTCTGCTGCCGACGAACCGCCTTAACTCAGCTTCTGCCCCAGAGAGAGCCGCTCGCGCTTTAATTGGCCTCCGCTGGCTTCCTAAACCTGGGGTAACCCTATTGATTAAGAAAATAAGAGCAGTAATTCACTACGCAGAAAACCACTGCAAGGTGAAAGACTTCGTGAAGGAATTAAAACGAGCAGCTTGTCCCACGAAGTGGCCGGAAACAAATTGTAACAAGGGGCAATCTTGCCAGTGAGCTGTACAGAATCGGAAAGTACCGAACTGTTTCTAAATTAAATGCAAGCAAGAAAACCGCGGGGTTTGACATAGAGACGAAGTTTCGAAACTTCGATTCTGTGGCAGAGAAGTTGGACTGGCCGAAATACAAACTCGTAAGTCCATTGAGAAAAGCCGTGACATAGCGGGGCTAGGTCAAGGGAAAGCTGCAAATGGCGATTATGACTTGTTAAACGAGTCCTCGGGCTTTTGCCGATGCCGTTGGATGGGTTTACTTTAATGCAATCAAAGCGCATCGAATCGAGGAGTGATCCGTCAGATTCAACCGATTCTATTCTCAGTAGCCTTGGATAGTAATCTGTTACAAGTTTCGGATTACAGGTAGTCCGTTAGTTTTTAAAGTAGTTTTGTAAATGCCACGTTACTCTTTTCGGAAGTAGTTTGTAATGTAATTTTATTACCAAATATTGGTAGCGGATTACTTTAATTACTCGCTATTTTTTTTTAAATATGTACATAATACAGTAGCTGGAGCAATACGAGCAGAACATTCAGCAGCATAAAGAGAGCAAGTTCAACAAAATAGAAAACATTAGGAAGGGGAGAACAGCCGAATATAAAACACGACTTTATGTATGACCGGTCACATGAACCACAAGAAAAATGGGCGAGGCATGCACAAATATACAAAAAACAAAGGTAAAGTAGGCTCTCCGTCACCCTCCCTCATGTTTTTCTTCTTCTCGCGGGCAGGAGATAACCCTTTGTGCTTATTTGTTTTTTTCTTTTACAACGTTCCACCGTTTCCAACTTCTTCGTCGTCTCCCACCACCTGCACATACATCAAACGCTGGTCGGTACTCCCTTGATTAGCGGGTTCGCAACTCGCGTAACAGACGAATTAGCATCGCGCGAGGGGGTCGAATTTTTTGTCTTTGATATGTTCTACGGTATTCTAGCGTGCTCCCGAGGCACGGCTGAAAAGCGCCCGGCGCGAGGCTGACAGCATCGTCTTCGAGTGCGCGGACAATGCTCTTTTTGGTTTACTTGTCTGGGCATGGTAGTCGACTCCACTCCTCACCTTACTGTCAACTGTCAACATAAAAGGGGGGGGGGGGGGGGAGGGGCGTTACGCAATCTAAGGGGTGCTGAGAAAGAGAACACGTGAACGTGGTGTGCTCCTCCGTCATTTTGTGAAACCGAAGGCCACTGCTTCTCTCGCTCTCTACGCCCTCCCCTCGCGTGGCCTCCACGAATATTGGTATGACAGTGAGAACCGATAAATGATCAATAACCCGTAACCACCACTTTTTTCTCACTGGTCGAGGTTTCGGTCAAGGAGTGTCCGGCGTGTCCCTGGCCCTTCCTCAATGAGATGTTAAAAATTTAGGGCCTTAAGGAGAACGGAAACCTAGCGTTGCATTGCATGAATTGCTTGCCAAAAAAACGCACATTAAATTCAGCAAGAACAACAAACTCTAGTCTTCAAAAACACCTCAAGGTCAGCTAGAACACCTCTATTCTCAATTGGCTATACATTGTAACGTTAGAACCAAGTATTTTGTTCCTTGTGAGTAACTGTTGAAACACCGAAGTCAAGAGTTGGCTTTCTAAAACCCCTTCTTTAGCTCCAAATCTCGTAGCAGAGGTAGACGCTACAACAGAGCATCCGCGCAGCTAGCTTTGTCTGCACAATTCCAATGATCAATTCCGGAGTCCTTAAGCTAGCCGGATGGTGGGTGTGGTTGCAGCTTTCGGTGGCTTCTGAGCTTGCAAGTGAAGAACGTACGCCTACACTTTTTTCTCTTGAATATAATGTTTTATTTTTACAAGGATTACAATAATGCGGGCATATAAGAAATGAAAAGCAGTGTTGGAGAACGTTTTTGAAAATGTCAATATTATTGATTTTGTTTTCAGGTAATTGTACGGAAAAGGTAACGTAAAAGTAATTTGTAATGTAACGAGTAAAGCAATCCTTTACTTTTCAGTGAAGTAATTTGTAACGGTAATTCATTACATTTGAGGATCTGTAATTTGGAAATGTAATCCATTACATTTTTCACGTAACGAGCGCAAGTCCGCTCTCAGGCCTGTTCGGCCACATTACAGCCGTGGCCTTTGGATCCTTGAACGGCATTCATGCAAACACAGTCTAAGTGACAGTGGAGTTATCGTTCTCATAGTTTAGGAATTTCTTAACGGAGAAAAGACACGAACTACGCAAACAAACCGTCGAGATGTTCCTGACCACCTCCTTCAATTCACAAGAAAAGAACGTGGGCTTTGGTAATAAAAAAGTACAATAAGTATTTCAGCTTCACTAAACACTCCAAGCACACTCATAGACATACATGGTCCCGGAAAGCGTCCCGATATTTTAGCATTTCCTGTCCCGACTCTGTTCTTATTCAGCACTACATTTTTCCCGGAAATCCCAGCTCCACTAATTGACTCATTTGTCCATTGTCTTTCCCCTTCGGGTCGTCCTCTGTCCAGAGCATGAGAAATGACAGGTTATGACCGGTAACGTGTAACATTTCTAGCTAAGTTTTTCGGAAAAACTTAAGTTGTGTGAAGACAATATGACGTTAAGTCATGTGAGGTCATTTTCACTGCCAAATGGAACGGCAGAATTTCGTGGCCGGTTAAGTGTCATTTTAGAACGCAGCTCTTAGGCGCCCGTTCCCGTGATTCGAGGCGTCGGCGTCGCCCTAGCCGTCGCCGCCACCGTACATGCACGCACTTTATTATGGGACGTCACAGACCTATACACCAATTCTGTTTTACGCTAAGCTGAGAGAAGATTTTGAATTGGTGAGTTAGTTTGTCACATCTCTTAAAGCGACACTTCGCATTCAGATTATTCGATAAATTCAGCGGTACAACAGGCGTCACATGACCTCAACAAATATTCAGTTTCCGTGCTAAATTTAAAGGCGAATTGAATTTGTATTGATGTAACTCGACGTCAATTTTCCCGCAAAATCTTGGGGAGAACCTTTTTTTGTTCATAGCTGACGTTACACGAAGCCATGTCACGTCATTTTCCTCGCTAGATTTAGCGAGGCAAGTGTGGCAGAGGGGGAGGGCATAGAGGAGGAGGAGGAGAAGTGGAGATACGGAGAAGGTCTTCCTTATTATAATGCAATTAAATGCAAAGGTGCAAGCGAGCTGGACAAGAATGATGAAAATAATCCCTGGAGAAGGGGAACAAGAGGGACAAAGGACAAACATAAATCTCCAAACACAGCCAGGTGACTGGTCAGCGACCGAAAAAATCCGCCTGGTCCGGGTACAGAACCCGGGACCTCTCCATTACAAGTGGAGCGTTCTACCAACTGAGCTAACCAGGGGCTAGACGTCAGTAGAGCAAACGGGTTTTACCAGTTGCCATCGGTCTAACACCAACAAGGGTGAAGCTTGCAAGTCCTTTGTCCCTCTTGTTCCCCTTCTCCAGGGATTATTTTCATCATTCTTGTCCAGCTCGCTTGCACCTTTGCATTTAATTGCATTATAATTACAACCTTAACTTGCAAGCTTATATATATATATATATATATATATATATATATATATATATATAACGGGCATGGTGGCGGGAGGCCGAAGGCGTGGGTATAAAACTGAGAAGAAAAAAAACCTTAGTGAAAAACAGCAACAACGGACGATTTAATCTTCGACGTTTCGGCCGGAGTCCGGCCTTCGTCAGGAAGGCCTGACGAAGGCCGGACTCCGGCCGAAACGTCGAAGATTAAATCGTCCGTTGTTGCTGTTTTTCACTAAGGTTTTTTTTCTTCTCAGTTTTATATATATATATATATATATATGTATATGTATATATATATATATATATAAAAGAAGAAAAGAACCCTTAGTGAAAACAGTAACAACGAATGATTTAATCTTCGACGTTTCGGCCGTCGTCCGGCTGAAACGTCGAAGGTTAAATCGTCCGCTGTTGCTGTTTCTACTAAGGGTTTTTTTCTTCGTTTATATCCACGCCTGAGGCACCCCGCCACCACGCCCGTTATATATATATATATATATATATATATATATATATATATATATATATATATATATATATATATATATATATATATATATATGTATATATATATATATATATATATATATATATTGTCACGGGTGGTGACCAATAAACAAGAAATAAACAGTAATAAATAAACGTTTAATGTGGCGAACTTGTGCCAAAAATAAAAGGGAACAAAAGATAATAACAGAGCGTCGAAGTCGGCGTAGCAGCAGAGTCGAACGCTGGGGCGAAACTGACTCCGCTCGCCTGGCGGATTCCCCCCATGTACCCTCGTGGGTTTCTGGATCGTTCGGCGTAGAAGGTTCGGCGCGTAGAATATTCTAGCCTCGAATCAGCAAGATGCTTCTCGAATTTACGAGAACATTACTTTACACAGTCAAAAAAAGTGCCTCCGCGGCCAGGAATCGAACCCTGGCTTTCAGCGTGGAAAGCACGCGCGATAACCGTTAGGCCACACGCGCGCTGTCTACTTGGCCAGCTGCGCGCGCGGCATTACTCCCCCTTTTAAAAAGGCATCGTCTTGATGCTACGTAAAAGGCAACAAAACAGAGTGAAACAAACAAAAGAATGAGAAAGTAGGGAGGGTCGCGAAACACAATCCTATCAAGCGATGCACAAGATCACAGTTCGCAGTCTTATCGCGCGTAGTACGGCTTGAGGCGCACGACGTGGACGACTTCCGGTGGTGGAGCGCGGCGTGATGAAGTCCGTGTTCCGTCGGGCATCACCTCGTAGTTCAGATCCCCGAGTCGACGAAGTACTTTGTAGGGCCCGAAGTAGCGCTTTAGGAGTTTCTCACTGAGACCACGGCGGCGGATCGGTGTCCACACCCACACCCTGTCTCCGGCTGGAAGTGGACGTCCCGACGACGAAGGTTGTAGCGGCCTGTGTCGATACGTTGTTGGGCTTGAACCCGGAGTCTGGCGAGCTGACGGACTTCTGCCCGTTGGGAAACCACCTGGGCGTCGTCGCTTCCGTCGACAGTCGGTTCGTGGGGTAACATTGCGTCCAGCATTGTCATCACTTTGCGACCATGAACCAGTTGAAAGGGTGTAACCCCGGTGGTTTCTTGCACGGCCGCATTGTAGGCAAAAATGACGTACGGCAACACCTCGTCCCATGTCTTGTGCTCCACGTCGACGTACATGGAAATCATGTCGGCGATGGTCTTGTTGAGTCTTTCCGTCAGCCCGTTGGTCTGAGGGTGGTACGCCGCGGTGCGACGATGGCTGGTGTGGCTGAGACGAAGGACTTCTTGTGTCAGCTGGGCCATGAACGAGGATCCACGGTCTGAGATCAGGACTTCGGGAGCGCCGTGCCGGAAGACGATGGATTCAATGAAAAACTTGGCAACTTCCACAGCAGTTCCGGAAGGAAGGGCTTTTGTTTCGGCGTACCGCGTGAGATAATCTGTGGCGACGATGATCCAGCGATTTCCCGACGTCGGCGGTGGAAAAGGGCCAAGTAGATCCATTCCGATCGGTTGGAAGGGTGCCGTTGGCGGAGGAATTGACTGCAGGAGTCCGGCCGGCCTCGTTGGAGGTTTCTTTCGTCGCTGGCATTCGTGGCATGATCGTGTGTATAGGTGGACCGTTTTGGGGAGCTTGGGCCAGTAATACTTTTCAAGAATACGGGCCAGTGTCCGGCTGTAACCGAGGTGTCCGGACGTCGGGTCGTCGTGGCAGGCTTGGGAGATCTCCTCTCGAAGGTCGGTCGGGATTACCAGCAGCCACGTCGAGTTGTTGTTGCCGAAGTTCTCTTTGTAGAGAACTGCTTGTCTAATGGCGAAGGTCGACAGGGCTCGTGAAAAAACACGTGGTATGGCACTCCCACGCCCTTCCAGGTGCTCTATTAGTGCGCGCAGCTCAGGATCGTCTCGTTGACGTCGGGCCATGTCGTCGGTGTTCACTGCGCCCAGGAAACACTCGTCGTTATCGTCGTCGCTGCTGTCGGAAGGTGTTTCGATGGGAGCTCGGGACAGGCAGTCGGCGTCGCTGTGCTTGCGGCCTGACTTGTAGTCTACGGTCATGTTGAACTCTTGCAGTCGGAGACTCCATCGCGCAAGGCGTCCTGACGGGCCCTTGATGTTCGCAAGCCAGCAGAGCGAATGGTGGTCCGTGACTACGCGGAACGGGCTTCCGTATAAGTACGGACGAAACTTCGTGATTGCCCAGACGACCGCAAGGCATTCTTTTTCAGTCGTGGAGTAATTTCGCTCCGCCTTGGACAATGTCCGACTTGCGTAGGCGATGACTCGTTCGGTGCCCTCTTGTACTTGAACCAGTACCGCGCCAAGTCCTGCGTTACTTGCATCCGTGTGAATCTCGGTTTCCGCATCCTGGTCGAAATGTCCAAGGACAGGAGGAGTCTGCAGTCGTCGCTTCAGCTCGTCGAATGCCTGCTGCTGCTCTTCGGCCCATTCGAACTTCTCGGCGTCCTTCGTGAGGTTTGTGAGCGGCGCGGAAAGTTTTGCGAAATCTCGAACAAAGCGCCGATAGTAGGCACATAGCCCAAGGAACCTTCGCACGGCCTTCTTGTCTCTTGGCGCTGGAAATGCTGCGACGGCGCGAGTCTTCTCTGGGTCTGGACGAATGCCTTCGTTACTAACCACGTGACCTAGGAACTTAAGCTGGTCATAGGCGAACCGACACTTTGACGGCTTGAGAGTGAGTCCGGCGGTCCGTATGGCGTGGAGAACAGCTCGGAGTCGTCGCAAGTGCTCGTCGAAGTCACCGGAAAACACTACGACGTCGTCGAGGTAGACGAGACAGCTCTGCCACTTCAGTCCTGCCAGTACGGTGTCCATGACACGCTGGAAAGTTGCTGGCGCCGTGCATAGTCCGAAGGGCATCACCTTGAACTTGTACAGCCCATCCGGCGTGACGAAAGCTGTCTTCTCTCGGTCCCGTTTGTCGACTTCGATCTGCCAGTAGCCGCTCTTCAGGTCCATCGATGAGAAGTATCGAGAGTGGCGCAGCCGGTCCAACGTGTCGTCGATGCGGAGAAGCGGTTAGACGTCTTTCTTCGTCACCGCGTTCAGCTGCCGGTAGTCCACGCAGAACCTAAGCGTTCCGTCCTTCTTCTTAACCAGTACGACTGGAGAAGCCCAAGGACTGCTTGATGGCTGGATTATGTCGTCGTTCAGCATCTCTTGAACTTGCTCCTGGATCACCTGCCTTTCTTTGACGGACACTCTGTATGGAGATCGGTGCACAGGGCGCGCGTCGTCCTCGGTAACGATGCGGTGCTTCGCAACGGCGGTTTGGCGCACCTTGGACGACGTCGCAAAGCAGTCGCGGTATTCGGCGAGGAGGTTAATCAGCTGACGTCCTTTCGGGCCCGGAAGTTTAGGGTCAATGTCGAGCTACGCTGGCGACGTACTGTCTTGCTGAGGTGGCGAGGATTCGTCAGCAATGGCGGCGATTTCCGCGGAGTTTCGGAGTTCCTCGACGTGGCCAACGGCTGCCCCTTTCGTGAGGTGTTGCGCTTCGTTTCGGAAGTTCGTCAGGAGGACCACAGTGCGGCCATTCTGGAGTTCTGCTACCCCTCTTGAGACGAATATTCCTCTTTCCAGGAGCAATTGGAGGTTGCCTTCTAGGACAACTTCGCCGCAGGTAGCTGTATCTGCCACGACGGGTACGACAATACTTGATCGCGGCGGCAGGTTCACGGGTCGGTGGCGACTCGGACAGCGGCTGACCCTGTTTGGGGTTTCTCTGAAGGCGGACCTGGCCTCCGCAGCGTCAGTCTGTTCTCACCCATGTCGATGACGGCGCCGTATTCACACAGAAAGTCCATGCCAAGAATGACATCTCTGGAACAGTCTTGTAGAACGACGAACTTTACCGGACACGTCTCGCCGTGAATTTCGACGCGAGCAGTGCACCTTCCGACGGGCGTGATGAGATGTCCTCCTGCGGTTCGTATTTGGGGTCCATCCCACGGCGTCATGACTTTGCGAAGGCGGCGGGAGAGCCTTCCACTCAAGACCGAGTAGTCTGCTCCGGTGTCCACGAGTGCTGATGCGTCGTGGCCGTCAATGACGACATTTAGGTTATTGGACACCGATGCAGGGGCGTCGTTTCGGTCTCTGGTAGCGTTCGAGTGGGGGCCCTCCGACGTTCGTGGAGGATCTTGGCGTCGGTCGTCTTCGGCAACTCCACCTCCAGGGGTTGCCGCGCCTAGTTTCCCCGGCGTGGAGCGAGGGGCGACAGGCTTTCACGTCGGGGTCGGTGCATCGGCGAAGCTGGACGTCGTGGCGAAGGTGACCGGAACTCTCGGCGGAACTCAGGCTCGGGGGACTGAGGTCGTCGCAGGTACTCGTCGATTTCCCAAGGGCGTTCACCATAACGGGGTTGCGGGTCGTTCGGGTGGAACCCGCGCAGCCCGAGTCGTCGGTATGGGCATCGGCGGTACACATGGTCAGCTTCCCCGCAGTGGTAACACAGCGGGCGTCGGTCGGCCGTCCGCCAGACGTCTGTCTTCCTCGGCGCCTGATCTTCCATTCGTCGGGGGTACTGCGGCGTTGGGGCGTCTCTTCGGGGTGGCCACGTGGCTTGGCGGGGAGCTTGCGGCGGTCGTCGGGCCATCGCAGCGTAGCTCAACGTCGGTTCCTCCGGTGCCACCGTGGTGACGGGAACCTCTGGTTGGAGCGCCCGATGCACTTCTTCTCGGACAGCCTCGGCGATGGGAAGGGTTGGCGGACGGCTGGTAGTTGGCAGCAACCTTCGCAGTTCCTCCCGGACAACCTCTCGGATAATTTCCCGGGTGTCCGGCGTACCCAGAGTGTTTTCGCCGTTAAGCAGTGTGGGTGCAGCGACGCCTGAATGTCGCTGGTAGTGGGAAGTACGTGCCTGAAGCGCGCGCTCGATGTTGGTTGCTTCGGCGATGAAAGCTCCGACGGTGGTAGGCGGGCTCCGCACAAGGCCACCGAAGATGTTTTCCTTCACACCGCGCATCAAGACCCGCAGCTTTTTCTCTTCGGGAGCGGTTGGGTCGGCGCGATTCATGAGGTGAAGAACGTCTTCGACGAAGCTTGTGACGCTCTCGGTCGGCCCCTGGGTTCTCGCTCGCAGGAGTTCTTCGGCACGCTGCCGTCGGTGCTGGTTGGCAAAGGTCCGTCGCAGCTCAGCCTGGAATTCTTCCCACGACGCAATGGACGCTTCGTGGTTCTCGAACCACGTGCGTGCCGTGCCTTCCAGAGAAAAGTAGACGTTCTGGAGGCACTGCTCCGGTGTCCATGCGTTATGGCGGGCAACTCGTTCGTAATGTTGCAGCCAATCTTCAACATCCTCGTGGACCTCCCCGTGGAATGGTGTCGGAGTCCGGGGTGAGACGGGAAGGTATACGACGGCGGCGGCGGACGGGTTCTGCGACGACTGGTTTTCCATCGTCGGCCTCGTTGGCTGCCTGGTCCGGGGTGGCAGAAGTCCGTGTTCCGGGGGTAGACCTTGGGTGCGGCGACTGGATCGGGTCTCGATCTGGTCTTCGCTCGGTCCTCGGGAGGCTGGGTTCGGACTTGCACTGCGGGAACTGGGAGGGGAGCGCTGCACGGGCATGCGATTACCGCGCACCTCCACCAAAATGTCAAGGGTGGTGACCAATAAACAAGAATTAAACAGTAATAAATAAACGTTTAATGTGGCGAAGTTGTGCCAAAAATAAAAGGAAACAAAAGATAATAACAGAGCGTCGCGGGCGTCGAAGTCGGCGTAGCAGCAGAGTCGAACGCTGGGGCGAAACTGACTCCGCTCGCCTGGCGGAATCCCTTATGCACCCTCGTGGGTTTCTGGATCGTTCGGCGTAGAAGGTTTGGCGCGTAGAATATTCTAACCTCGAGTCAGCAAGATGTTGCTCGAATTTACCAGAACATTACTTTACACAGTCAAAAAAAGTGCCTCCGCGAACCCTGGCTTTCAGCGTGGAAAGCAAGCGCGATAACCGTTAGGCCACGCGCCCGCTGCCTACTTGACCAGCTGCGCGCGCGGTAATATATATATATATATATATATATATATATATATATATATATATATATATATATATATATATATATATATATATATATATATATATATATATATATAATTTAAATTTACATAATTTTGCGGACTCTAACCAAAGTTTTATTAAAAACACATAAACCCGACGTTTCGGGACCCGGTCGGTCCCTTGGTCACGGGTGACTGCAGGGAGGGGCGCGGTGGGGAAGGCTGCCCAGGTGGTTGGCCTTGCTAAGGCTTAACCCAGGGGGCGCGATAGGTATTGGGGTGGGGACGAGGGGGCGCGGAGTGGAAGGTTGCCCAGGTGTTTGGCCTAGCTATGGCTTACCCGAGAAGGCGCGAAGTCCAGACACGTACGCGCTCAGGAGAGTGCCCCTGGACCGGTTCAAGTTCTTACTCGTTGTTTGGATAAACCAGGACTCTAGATGGAGTTTCCTGCAAAGTCCCTTGGTGGTCACGATCTGGGTCTCGTCGATGGAGAAAGAGTGCCCCGTTTTTTGCTCGTGCTCTGCCAGGGCGCTGGCATTAGTGTCTTTTTTTCTCACGTCGTATTTGTGTCGTGGAACACAATCCGGGAAGTTTTTCGTTTCCCCCACATAAGCGACCAGGCAATCCGTGCAAGGAACGCGGTACACAAGACCTTTAGCCCTTTCCCTTCCTGGTCTGTCTTTGGGGAGAGGAATCCGCCGACGGATGGTAGACACGGGCTTGAGAGAGACGGCAACGCCGTGTTTCCGAAGGACGTGTTTGACGGCCTCACTCACATTCTTCACATAAGGGAGACAGATGCGATTAGACGGTCTCGAGGCCGGAGTTAGAGGGGGCGGCGTAGGCGTTTGTAGATGTCGTTAACAAACCGCTTTGGGTAACCGTTGTTAACTAGATCAGCTTTGATCTTCCTGACTTCTTCTCGTAGGGACCCTTCCTAGAACACACGGACAGCGCTCGTCGGAAAAGGGCGCTGACCATTGAGGCTTTGTGCGATGTGGTGTGGTACGACTCGAAGTTCAAATATCTACCGGTGTGCGTAGGTTTTCGGTATACCGGCGAAGTTGAACGCGTCAGAAGCTCTCTTGACGCTCACATCCAGAAACGGGAGCACGCCGTCCGTCTCTCGCTCCACCGTGAACTGAATCGACGGTTCAACGGAGTTGAAACACTGGCACAGGCGCTCAACCCCACTTGCTTTGACGGTGGAGAAACAATCATTCATTACCTGAGGAAGGTCTTGGGCTTTGGATGAAAGCAAGAAAGAGCTTTTTGTTCGATGTGCTCCATCGCGAGGTTGGCCATGGTGACGGAGATCGCAGCTCCCATGGCAGTTCCACTCGTTTGCTTGTAGAAGCGATGATTGAACGAGAAGTATGTGCTCGACAGACACAGCTCCAGAAGGCGGCAGATGTCGTCCTCGGACAGACAGGTTCGTTCTGCTAAGCCGGAATCGGCTGAAAGGGCCGTCCTGGCCACAGAAAGTGCTAGAGGTACCGGCACACTCGTCAAAAGTGACACGACGTCAAAGGAAACCAGAGATTCGTCGGCGTTCACCTTTAGTCCTTTGATGAGATCGATGAAGTGACTCGAATCTCGTAAGCATGTGTCCGTGGTGTCAGTGAGGGGGGAGATGAGCTGGTGTAGGTACGCCGAAACTGCACTTAGTGGGGAAGTAGTGAAGTCCACCATGGGGCGGAGGGGGACCTCCGGCTTGTGGATTTTTGTAGACCGTACAAAGCGAGAGGGGACCCGTTGCGACAAATTAACCTAAGATAAAGAAATTAGTGAATCCGGGTGCTCCTTGAAAATGATAGACACGGCCTTGTTTATGGTATTCTGGATCTTGTCGATGGGGTCCTTTTGTAGGGGCGCATACGCCGAAGTGGAGAGCATTTCCGTCACCTTTTGGTTGTGGGAGCTCTTGTCCAGGACCACCGTCGCATTGCCTTTGTCTGCGGGCAGAACCACGATGGCGTCGTGTTCCTTCAGGCTATGAAGAGCGCGGTGTTCGGCGGACGAAAGGTTAGGCTGGCGACGGCGCACCTGTGCGACAGACGCGATAGCTTTGAGCCGACCCTCTTCTTGTAGAGACGGGTCCAGTTTACGAATGCCGTCTTTAATGGCGGCCGCCATAGCGGGAATTGAAGGCTTACTTGCGTATGTGATGACTACGGTCCGAACGCGCTGAAGCTTGCAAAGAAGTTTGTGCACGCCAGTCGCACGACAGCCAATTTCAAGACCCACCTCACTTTTAACAAGACCTGCAAGGAGCTCAACCTGATTCCTAAGAGCCTGCGGCTAAAGCGTCCGTTGAGCTCCTCCGAGGGGCACAGGGTCATCGATCAAGCGCAACGCTGTCTCCTCGACGGCCACATTTATGAGATGGGAACTCGATATTTTATTCTTGCTAAGACAGCTGGAATTCAAGATACCGGAGGCCTTCCACGCCCTTGACGATTTCCCCCGGTCCACGGCTATCACCGCTACACAGGAAAGAACTCACGAACATCAGAAGAAGATTGCGGCTTACCGGCAGAAATCTTCACCTTTCGTCTGCCTGAGCAACAGTAACTTCGTAAGGAACTTGTCTTCAAGTGTGCTCTCACCGACAAAAACATCCGTGCTGGCAAAAGGACACGGGTTCAACGTCCCAAGTAAGCCTCCAATTCCCGCTATGGCGGCCGCCATTGAAGACGGCATTCGTAAACTGGACCCGTCTCTACAAGAAGAGGTTCGGCTGAAGGCTATCGCGGCTATCGCACAGGTGCGCCGTTGCCAGGATAACATTTCGTCCGCCGAACACCGCGCCCTTCGTAGCCTGAAGCAAGACGACGCCATCGTGGTTCTGCCCGCAGACAAAGGTAACGCAACGGTGGTCCTGGACAAGAGCTCCTACAACCGAAAGGTGACGGAAATGCTCTCCACTTCGGCGTATCCCTATCGAAAAGGCCATCAGGAAAATCCTGATGGTCTGATGGAGTCGTATTTTGGGACGTCTGATGGTTTGATGGCCTGACGGTCTGTTGGCCTGATGGTTTGATGGTCTATTGGCCTGAAGGTTTGATGGTCTGTTGGCCTGATGGTTTGATGGCCTGATGGTTTGATGGTCTGTTGGTTTGGTCTGATGGTCGAATGACCTGTCGTATTTTGAGACGCCTATTTTTTACGGTTTGATTATGGTGGTTTCATGGCTAATTTGAAACAGTTCGAGTTGGCCACAACTTAAAAAAAACACAACAATATGTGAATGCATAATTTGGAAACTTAATTATGCCATGCCTGGAGCATGACGAGGTGCACATCCCACTTAGAATTTAATTATATTGTCCACTGCACACTGGTAATCGCCAGCCCGACATTTGAGTACGGCCAATGCAGCTACTAATAAGAATAAAGTCAAACAAGCTGCATTGCTTTGATATTTTTATTATGAAGTTATGAAATCATACATTGTTTCGCTGGGCGGAATGGCTAGGTGGTACAGAAAAAAAAGAAACATTTGAAGAAGTACTATTGTGACCAATATTAGTTGAAGCGCCATGACGCATGGCGTGTGGTGCTATCAGAGCCACCTGTCAGATTTTCAGTGAACCTCTGTGTTTGCTGAGGTTTAGGCAGGTTGCTTCTTGCACTCATTGTGCCACTATGAGCTGAAAATTGACACGGAACGGCATAGTGGTGCAACGAGCACAAGAAGTGATTTGTTTCTACCTCAACGCATACCAAGGTTTGCTGAACAATCTGAGAGACAACTCTCATCGCGTGCCACTTGCAGTGGCGTTTCAGCTCATATTGGCTGCGATAGTACATTTGTTCCATTTCAATAGTATTGGCAATATATAAATGAAGCTAAATTAATATGAAAAAAGGGTAAAAAGGCTACAACATGGGGTGCAAGCGATGGCAGACCTGCAGCAGCATGGGCAGTCCGTGGTGGGACCACGCATCGGGGGAGGACAGGCAGCAAAGGGATGAGCCTGGACATATCAAGGGCAATTCAGAGATCAGCAATGAGTCCAAACACAGGACGACCATTGACATACGTAAACAGCAGAGTGGGCGTAGAGACGACTAAGGGGCAGTAAGAGTGACGTGCTTCATTGTAATTGTGTGACCATGCAACTTTTTGGAGAGTGAGCGAGCACGGCCTGATGGGATGGCAGTAGCGACCAAGCAACCCACAGCCTTTTTCAAGTGGACAGCTGATCAACAGACTACTTTAAAGTTGTTTGCATAAACATTTAGATATATTAACCTCTAAATAATTTATCTATACCATCATTTAAAATAGCTGCTTGTAAACTTGAGACCTAAAATAGTATATTACTTAATTAAGGAAGTTAGAGTATAGACGCACATACCTTTGTAGTGATTTCTCTTGACATTGGACAGCTTTTCTGACAGGTACCGCCGTATCTTCTGGTGCCGGGCTGCCCTTTCAGCCTGGCGGTACCTTTCTCCCTCAGGTGTAGTCAAAAGCAGCCTGGAATATTGAAATTCCAGGGTAATTATTTTTTGCAGTGGTCAGACTTAAAACAATATAGAACGTCATAAATACAGGCTGGAGGGTCATAGTTTGAGAAGACCAAGGGTAAATTAGTCTCAAATAAAAGCAATTAAGTGGCAGCTGGCACCTAACAAACCTTCAACGTTTCTTAGTATTTACAGTGTTCATAGATCACCATGAAAGCAAAAGTACCGCACTATCCTGATTTATGTTCCACTCCCAATATACAGCTCACCCTGGCTTCTGTTAGATTCTTTTAAGCACAAAACAGGTAGCCCATGTCTATAAATCTCACTGCTAGGCTAGTGACCTTGTAAGACATAGGAGCTACAACTGTAGATAAGTAGACAATGTACGTTGGAAACTGCTTATACTTGGTTGTCATCCCTCGCTGTGGTAACAGCTTAGACACGCCACAGAATTAAAACAATAGCATCATGAGCACCCGAAAGAACAATGCAGTTCTATATAAAAACAATCTTTCACATTCCTTGAAAGATCCTCCATTCATGGCCTGGCTCTAAATTTAAAGGTAATTAAACAGTCTTTTAATGTGCACCTCTGAAGCTTCGTTGGGAGGTAATCTAGCAATGTTGGGGATCTTGGACGTAGTCGTGACATGGCGAAAACCGTTATGTAGCTGCACTACACATCGGAGCAGCGCCGCTGTTTGGAGGTATACTCAACTGTTGGAGTAATCTCGCCCTGAACGCGATGATCTTGACATTACTTATCTCACACATAGGCGCTTAGACGGCTTAGTCCGCTTTGGTCCACGTAAAGCCTACAGGTGTTTCAAATGGCTAGGCTGTAACACGTCTACACCACCACTATGCACCCGAACGGCACAGCTCGTAGCCCCGCCAGCTTTGCCGGATAGCCCACGACGCATCGAGCTCTCCGTTGACTTCTCTTCGAGCACTTGCTTGAGTTTGTTGCTTAGAACGAAAAATAAAATTATCTGTTCAAAATACAAATGTGCGATTATTTACGGTTATTATCTGTTATGATTGACTCATTCTTGGCGGGGTACCCCCATCACATGTCCAGGTGTTAGCAGACAACCTACTAGAGTAAAATCTCGGGGATACTAACTGGTACAATTTCGGAACAAAACAAATTAACGAATTCCCCGGCCGAAGTGCATTGTATACGACGTGAAAATTTTTGGGTGTTCCGAATTCCTCTACACGCTGCGACGGCTGATGCGAATGCGTGCTCCACAACTGATAGTGGCAAGGAGGCCACGATCGGCGACTGTAAGCTTTCAAGGCTCCGGGCGACTGATTGCCTGCTGCTGCCAGGGATCAGCCGCACTTTACCCAAAAACTGGAGCTCAAAATTACATGCATGTTACAATCGGACCCAAAAACCAAAACTAAACAAAATGCTAAAAAAAAAAACTGTGCAATGTGGCCAGCCCCATCACCATCAACAAATGTTTCAAATCCAATCCAATCTGAATCCAAAATCGCTTCTTTGTTTTTGCGATCTCGTGGAATGGTGTTTCAGCCTTGGAAAAGCAAAACCGATTTTACTATAAGGTTGCCTCTAATAAACAAAGTAAGTGCGTTGGCAAAAACAAAAAAAAAACGAGTGATGTTGGTGGTGTCTTCGGTGTGGTCCACGGTGACATGCGAGCTTCGTTGGAAAGACAAAGAAACCGAATTTTTGCTTGCAAGTTTCTGATGTAGGGCTTAAACAGCACATAGTGTGGGCACTTTCCGAGTATGTGCATTTGATAAAATATTTTCCACAAAGTGTATGTTGTTCAGCCGTCATTATTTTATCTGCGAAGTCATATCGACATTTATCTGCGCAGTAGAATCGACATTAATTCATTTTTTCAACATTCGTGGGTTGATTATAACCGTGTGTTACTATCGGGAGCGTGTTAGAATCGTGTAAATTGCATACAAGATATTTTTTGCCATAAATAAATGCACATTCATGCATTCCTTGTGTTTCAAAATATAAATTTTGTTTCGCTTTCGTTGATACGAATTTAGCATGAAATATTTTACGCGACTCCGCGAGATTCATATCAAGATTTTAAAAATGTTTGCTTAATGGAAGAGCCTGCACCTTGCGCTGAGTGAGCGGGGCAAATGCCTTCTCTTGCCTCGCAGCCTTTGCCTTGTTGGAGAGGGTGCCGGTCACCGACCTCTCCAAAAGCACTTCCACTCGCCCTATGGAAGCAGCAGTGATCTTGCAAAACATGGAGTCGCACTCTGCTTTCCGCATGTTGCCCGCATTCCTGGTTGACGTGCACACCTTGCCCGACATGGATCTGCTATAAACAAAAGCGAGAAACAGCTTCACATATACCAGTCGTTCACGCAGAGTGGTACTGTATACTCAAGATGCATTGAAAATGCACTAAAATAATTACATTAATGAAATTTAGGCCTTTAAATTTAAGACAGCACTAGACATGAATTCCTATCTTCATGGGCGTTTGCGAAGCTGATGGGCCTACAAAGCTTCATGGCATCTGCATGAAACAGCTACATAATCCCTTAGTTGCATCAGGTGAGCATAACAACAGAATGTTTTCCAGGCACTGGCTGTAACTACAATTAAGAGCCTGGCTACAATAATGTTTTAATGACTTCTTGTTGCAATCGATTCAATCTACTGTGCTTACATTATCCCAGGAGTGGCCAAAGTGAGGCTCGCGAGCCGCACGCGGCTCTTTGCGGGTCCAAGTGCAGCTCGCGGCTCCCTGTAAAACGCGTCCCCTAGACGAAAAGGGTTCTAGAATTTAGAAAGAACTACAAGTCTTGGCAGCCTGGCAACACACTACATATATACACCTGGAATGCTTTTTGCCACATAGATGCGTCGAGTGACCCTGTTTCCTTTAATGTTCTAGAAAGACTTTCAACCGTATACGCATAACAGTTGTCAGGTGCAGTGACTGGTTAGTGAATCGTGTATTAATTTTTGCTTAGCAGTGGAAAGGACCTTCTGATGAATAGTGTCATTTGTTGTTATCGTCCATTATACTTGTCCTCTAAGGAAATAACTGTTCCCTCCATATTGTTTTTTGTTAAAAGTAGCCCCTCCCCACTTTCTTTTTTCCAGCGACTCTAAACTTTCATAGTTTTGTCTGCGGCTCTAACTCCATGTCACTCTGGCCACCCCTGCACTATCCTAAACTCTTTTAATGTATATTATACACTGAATGAAAGTGAAAAGTTTTTCTATTTTACCATTCCTTCCTTTTCTGAAGGCCGATGCTAGGATCCACGATCTCATTCTTTGCAAGGATGTCCTCGTCAGCAACTGAAAAAAAAACAATTTCACATTAAAGAGGTACAGAAACCAAATTCCAGCGCTCATTTTATCGCTTTAATGAGTTGCATGTTGCAACATAACCTCAAAAATACCAGTCCTTTGCTGAAGGGCGCAAGCAAACTAATTTTAAAGCTAATCAAACAATCTTTCAATGTGCACCTGGTGGATGCCTGTGGAGCCTATTTGGGAGGTAATCTAGCAACATTGGGGAACTTGCGACGTAGTCATGACGTGGGAAGGACATTCCTCGGTCATTCTGCTCAGCAACAGAGCGCAGCCACAACAGTAGAGTAGAGAGCTGTTTGCCGTTTATGCCTTCTTTCTCAGCATTATTGTTTCCACCCTTTATGAATGAATATCCTCTATGCAAGATATAAGCCATGTGTTGCATATGACATGTTTGGCTCTATCACCGCACAGCAAACTTCTTTCATATACTGCAGGTTCATTAAAAAAATTACCTTTTTAATGCTAAAGCACGGGTTCTGTTAGTACGGTAAACATACGAGTACCCAGAGGTCAGGCCATAAATGACTTGCGTGTTAGGCAGTAGGGCCCTACAGCACCTCCCGCATCAACAGCCGAGCCGCAGGTAGTCCTGCAATTGATAGAGCAGGGTAAGTCAGAGAAAGGTGTTTTTAGCAGCATTACTCACGCACATTGGGGCGTAGGCAGAAAGCATGGCATTCCTCATCAACAAATCATGACAACACATTGTTGCCAGCATCAAAGTAGATCCCTGTGCTATTTTTCTTTTTTTTATGATTTAGTTGATTCTTTGTCTTCCTTGTGACTCCCGACTGCTTTACTGGCCTTTGTGAAATAAAGAAGGCTTGGTAAACTGCCAAGCAGTGACTGAGTGGTGAAACAGAGCAATCCCAAGGAAAAATAAATGTTAAAGACTCGACATGACATTACGCATTGTTGGGATTCCCAAGCTGCTTTCCACACTCACATTTTGTGCACGACCAGCTCTCTTTCTGCATCAGTTGGATTGGTCAGTTGTGTGCCCGTTTCGGTCGCTGCTAGCCATATGTGGCTGGCGCTGTTTTTGAGAGCCTTGCAACATCGTTACTTTCAGCTTTTGTGCTGACATAAACCGCATCTAAAAATTTAATTAGCGCTAAGATTTAGCTTTTGGACACTCCCAGAAAAAATAGGCTGTACCACATTACATAGACAGGTAATGATATTCTGGTGACAAAATTTACACAAAAACTGCTTTGCGTTAAAGGGCACAAGGGCTGCCGTTCCTGTGAGGAGCAGCTTTGTGTCAACTTGCAGATGCTTCAGCTGCCTGTTTGCGCCTAGCCAGTTCAGTTGCCATTTCCTCTTGGGTTTCTTGTAGGTACAGTCGGGGACAAAAGTCTCCAGGACACACAAGCTGCGACTGAAACGCATTCCTCTGTCATCTGCCGGCGGGTCGCCTGGTTTCGAGATCACAGAAGGGCGCACGTGCGTCCTATTGTACCTGCCAACGTGTGCGCTTTCCCGCTCTGCTGCGGCGCGGCGCCTAACTCGGAATCGGGCGCGTGGTACCACTTCGGAGATAGTGCTTACTGACATGGCACCTATAAAGCAAGAAGTCACGGCAGCTCTATTAAGCGATAAGCTGAACTGGTTATAAAGCAAGGTGCGCTGACACGACGAAATGCGGCGCTGTTGTTGTTGTTGTTGTTTACGGTTTTAATGGCGCAAGAGCAACAGTGGCCATACTGCGCCAAACAAGGTGAATCAATAAAGGGGGGTCAGTTGAACTAAACTATGGGGAAATAGTTCTATAATTTGATTCAAAATCCAGTATTTTCAAGAAAATTAAAACGACATTTGAATGAAATCAGCGGTCGCTTACCAAGTAACAAGGCGGGGTGAAATGGAATGCGATATTTGAAAAGGTCAGGAAAAAATAATTTGTGCTGCTGCTGAAGACCAGGACAAAGAAATAAAGTATGAATAACAGACAAAGATTCACCGCAGCGCTCACAGGATGGACGTTCTCCACCAGTAAGTAGGTGGCTATGAGTGAGGTAGGTGTGGCCGATTCTCAGGCGGCATAAGAGGACCTCTTGGAATCTATTTTTGTCAAAAGGTGTTTCCCAAATACCAAGGTCTGGCTTGATGGTGTGAAGCTTATTGTTCACCTCTGAATCCCATTCAGACTGCCACGATCGCAAGACTGCAAGTCTTGTAGGCATTTTTAAGTCTTGGTGGGGGATGCGTACATGTGATACTGGGAGATTTTGCGATGAGACGGCCAGATTATCAGCAGCCTCGTTGCCAGCAATGCCCACATGACTAGGAATCCAGCAAAACCTAATATCGTGCCCATCCTGTAGGCCCTGCTGCACCTTAACACGCACAGTTAGGGTCAGCCGATTCTTTGTTGATAGGACAGAACACACAGCCCTAACAACACTCTGGGAATCTACAAAGATGATGGCTTTCTTTGTTTTACTATGAATAATATAGTCAAGCGCCATCATGACCCCGTATAGCTCGGCAGTAAAAATACTGGCAAGAGTGTTCAGACGAGTGACTTTGGAAAAACGAGAAGAGTACACAGCTGCACCAACAAACGTTGACGACTTTGCACCCTCAGTGTAAAAATGATTATAATTTTTGTATTTTTCCTCCAGTGCAAAGAATTCCTGCTGTAAAATTAAAGGAGAGATTCTTTGCTTCCTGAATTTTGTGAAGCACCATTCACAAAAAATTGGTTTGACATTCCATGGGGCAGTATGGTGTGAACTATCCAAAAGGTTAAAATCACGAGTCAGATTGAGGGAGGAGCGAAGACTCTCGACACGAAGACTCAAAGGCCGCACAACAGTTGGTTTATTGTTAAAGAGGCGAGAAAACCTAGAGTTTTGAATACAACTATAAGTGGGAGAGCTGGGGTCCGATAAAATTTTGTAAGCGTAGGTGAGGCTAAGCAGCTGTCGCCTTTTTTCAAGTGACATTTCATGACAGTCAACATACAAGCTAACCACAGGGGAGGTACGAAAAGCACCAGATGCCAAACGCAGCCCAAGGTGATGTACCGGATCGAGCATTTTTAAAGCAGACGGTCTCGCGGAGGAGGAGACAATTGAGCCATAATCAAGGGGGGATCGAATAAGAGAAGAATATAGACGAAGGAGACATTTTCTATCCGAGCCTCACGACTTGTGCGAAAGAACTTTGAGTATGTTCGATGCCTGCAGAGTTTTTTGCTTGAGCTGTTTGAGATGCGAAACAAAGGTAAGTTTACGGTCGAAAGTAACTCCTAGAAACTTGTGCTCCGTTTTGACAGCAATGTTGTTTCCATTTAAAAGAAGTGTAGGATCTAAACAGAGGCCACGCCTTAAAGAAAAAGGAACACAAACAGTTTTCTCCGGACAAAACCTAAAACCATTCTCAGCAGCCCATGTAGACATTTTATTTATGGCCAGTTGTAGCTGCCGCTCACAGCTAGACATATTACATGACGCTACAGATATCTGAATGTCATCGACATATAGCGAGTAAGATACTGAAGGAGGGATGACTTTAATATAAGAGTTAATCTTTAATGCAAAGAGTGTGACGCTTAGGACTCCACCCTGAGGAACACCGTTCTCTTGAACAAGCCAGTCTGATAAAGTTGTTCCCAACCGAACTCGAAAAGTGCGTTTACATAAAAAGCTCTTTATACACTGAAGCATTCTACCGCGTATTCCGTACATAGAAAGGTCTTGCAAGATGCCATACTTCCAAGTGGTGTCATAGGCCTTATCCAAATCAAAGAAAACAGATACACAATTCTGCCTGTTGACGAATGCCTCGCGCACAAAGGTCTCCAGCCGCACCAACTGGTCTGTTGTAGAGCGTTCAGGCCGACAGCCACACTGATTATTATCCAAAATATCATGCTGCTCGAGAAAATAAATAAGACGCCTGTTAATTAATCTTTCAAATGTTTTCCCCAGACAACTTGACAACGCTATTGGTCTGTAACATGCAGGAAGGCAAGGGTCCTTGCCAGGTTTCAACAGCGGTATAACTTCAGCCCGCTTCCATTCAACAGGGAAGTAGGCATCACACCACAGACCATTGAAGTACGTGAGAAGAGCACTGAGTGACTCTCTAGATAAGTGTCGGATCATGTCGTAGTGAATTCCATCAGGACCGGGGGCAGAATTCTTGCGGGAGTTCAAAGCTACTTCAAGCTCAACCATTGTAAATGGCTGATTGTAGGGTGCAGACTCTCCCCCTGTGAAGCAGAGCCTCGTCTTTTCCATGCCTGCCTTACGCTTGAGGAATGCTGGAGAGTAATGTGCGGAGCTTGAAACAGCCGCGAAGTGAGAGCCCAACACGTTAGCCTGGTCCGACAATGAGGCTCCAGAAGAAGGAAAAAGGGGGATCGTAAAACAACGGTATTTCCCCTCGACCTTGTGAAGTCGGTCCCACACTTCCTTTGCTGGAACATAGCTGCTGATAGAGGACAAGTAACCTCGCCAAAATTTTCCTTTAGCCTGCATCCGAGTCCAGCGGGCACAATCTCTGCGTCTCTTGAATTCCATCAAGTTCACCGATGTCGGGTATCTACGAAAGACGCCCCAAGCCTTATTTTGGTTATTCTTTGTGGTGAAACATTCCTCATTCCACCATGGCTTACATTTCTAGGGGATGTTCGAAGAAGTTTGAGGGATGGAGCAAAAAGCAGCACCAATTATATGCTCTGTGATGTAGGCTGTGGCATCGTCATGAGTTAATGAAGAGAACATAGAGGGAACAAGCTTGGATTTTTGGCTAAAAATAGCCCTGTCTGCTTTTTCTAGGTTCCAACGCGGAGTCCGTTTCATGAGACTGGGAATAGATTTCACGCTCTCCAGAGCAACCGGAAAGTGGTCGTTTCCAAACGGATTATTTAAAACGCTCCATGTGAAACAGGACACCAAGGATGGAGATGAAATGGAAAGATCAATGGATGTAAATGAGTTGTGAGCTGCGCTAAAAAAAGTAGGCTTTCTGCTGTTCAAAAGACAGAGACTTGATGACAGTAAAAACCGTTCAATGACCCCACCATGCGAGTCCTGGCGTGTGCCACCCCACAAGGGGTGGTGGGCATTAAAATCTCCTAAAAGTAAAAATGGGTGAGGGAGCTGAGCAACTAAATCATGGAGATCATGAATATGCAGTGGAGCATTTGGTGGAATATAGATGGAGACAATGGTGATGAAGCGGTCCAAGAGTAGACGTACAGCTACAGCCTCAAGGGGAGTAGAAAGAGGAATCTGAGAACAAGCAACTCCACTTTGGACGATTACTGCTGCTCCACCAGATGAGTTTGATGTGGAACGATCTTTTCTAAAAACTTGGTGACGACATAAAATAGACACATGACGATCATTGAGGTGCGTCTCTTGTAAAGAGAGAGCTATAGGACGGAGGTCGTCCATAAAATGTTAACATCGTCAATATTCCGTAAAAGGCCGCGGCAATTCCACTGCATAAAAGTAAATTTAGCCATTATTCTAAAACTAAGTTAAAAATTAGTAAATCAGTAAAAGTAGTAAGGTACAGGTAAAAGTAAAAACGTCAACTCTGCCGCGAAGGGCAATAAAGGATGTACAACATCACGATGGTGGGGTCACCAGTTTTTTGCTTTTGTGCTTACTCTTAGTAGTGTGCCACTCCATGTCGTCTTGGTCAGGCGCAGGAGTGGAGACTTCACACTCATCCATGGCCTCAGTTTCCTGAGGCGAGGCTTTTCCTCTAGGTTTCTTTGGGTCTGAAGAACGGGGCGCCATGCGCCGTCCGCGACCAGACCCAGCCAAAGGGGCAGAGGAGGTGCTGGGCGAAGCGTCGCCCAAGTCCACCCGTTCCTGTCCCTCAGGCGCTGCAGGTGCAGCACGAGAGCCGTGCTGCTCCTTCAATGATGCTCTCTCCAGGGAGTGTGGGCCAGAGTTTCGACCCTTCTCCCTGGAAGGAGATCGCGGAGGAGGGACGGCTGCGGCAGCCACCGGTCCCTCCTGGGTTTGGGAAACAGCCTGAGAAGACCCGGGCTGTTGCCCTGTTAGAGCGCGAGGATTCGCACTCTGGCTTAGAGGGTCCGTGGACCGCCCAGCCGAGATAACATGCGCCGGGAGCTGAATCTTTAGCTGGGGCGTGGGGGACTGCCGTGGCTTCCCATAGTCCAGAAAGGACGTTTGGGTCGCCACTGCTACCATCAGTGGTGCAGGTCCCCGCTGCACCACCTGCGAATAGCTGCCCTTGCGCAAGAATGCGAAGCGACGGCGTGCCTCAGGGTACGAGAGATTTTCTTTCACTTTAAGACTAAGTACTTCCTTTTCTTCTTTCCACGTTCTGCAGGATCGAGAGTATGCAGGGTGGGGATCACCGCAGTTTACACAGTGTGGGTCGTTGGTACAGGACTCTGCGGGGTGGTCAGATTTGGCACATTTCGCACACGTGGCTTTTCCACGGCAATGCTGGGAGCCATGGCCAAACCTCTGGCATTTGAAACATCTTCGAGGATTAGGCACATAGGGCCTAACCCTGCAGTGAAGATAGCCAGCCCTAACAGCATCGGGGAGTGTGGTGGAGTCAAAAGTTAGAACTATGTGTTTCGTTTTCCGCTCTTGACCATCCCGACGCAGGGAGATGCGCCTTGCAGCTACAACTCCTTGGTCAGGGAGCCCTTCAAGTATTTCAGTGTCGGAACTATCGATCAGGTCATCCTCAGAAATAACGCCCTGAATCGTATTAAGTGTACGATGGGATTAAACGGTCACTATGTGATCAGACACGGAGTTCAACGCCAGGAGTGCTGTACTCTGCTGTCTGGATTCAATTTCCACTAGTAGGTCTCCTGAGGGCATCTTTTTGGCTTTAAAGTTCTTACCAACCGCACTTTCTAGCACTTTCGCAACAAGAAAGGGGGACATCTTGCAGAGTGGGGTGTCATCTTCGGAGTGTACAACCAAAAATTTGGGGAACACAGGAGGAGATGGGGTCGTGTCTTTTCTAGGAACTTCGGTGCGAACCCTTTTCAGGGCCCGATCGGAGAGAGGTTTAGCTTGGGAACCCATAAAGATGGGAGAAAGATTCAGTGCCCGGGTGCACCGCCCACCACGGAGCCCAACAAGGGCGTAGGTAATGTGCCATAGCAAGAAGGGCTTGGCTGACACAATTACGCTACCAGTGCTGCCCGGGCACTATACCCTAGTGTGGTTGCAGGGACAGGACCTGTTTCCACTCAAGGTTGGCCCTTGCCGCCTAAGAAGGTGAAAAAGGAAGGAAGAGAGTGTAGAAGAAAAGGGAAAGAGGTGGGAGGAAAAGTAAAAGAAGGAAGAATAGGGTAGAAGAGGCGACTGACTGAATCATCCTGGTTGGGCCAAGCCAGGACACCCGTCTACGAGAAGCAGGGGTCGAAGCAGTGTATTGCCTCGCCCGGGGGGCCCCGAAGGGTCCAAACATACCCCGGGCTCAGCTCAACCACCAGGGTCCCCTTTTCCCCGGACACGGGTACGCCACGCACAGCCAGACGTGGGTGGGCGAACCCACAAGGCTCGGGGTTCGTAGTGACGCCACACACCAAGCACCTACTAAAGTAGGTGCCCCCTGCGTGCGGGTATGGTGGCCCACGCGGCTGGGGTCCGTGGTGACGCTACTCACCAAGCACCTAGCACCTAAGGTGCAGGCGCCCCCTGCGGGGCTCGGGGTCCGTGGAGACGCCACTCTCCAAACACCTGCTTTCACAGGTGCCCCCTGCGGGGGAAATGCGGCGCAATGCCCCAGGCGGTATCTCGAGTTTTGGAATGTATAGCAGACGCTCGTCAGCCGCCAGCGCTATCTCCGAGGCAGTACCATGTGCCCGATTCCTAGTTAGGTGCTGTGCCGCAGAAGAGCAGGAAACGCACATGTTTAGAGGCACAGTAGGACGCGCATGCGCTTTTGTGTGATCTCGCAACCAGGCGACCCGCCGGCAGGTGACAGAGCAATGGGTTTCAGCCGCAGCTAGCACGTCCTGGGGACTTTTGTCCGCGACTGTACATTTGTGATCATGAATAAATAAATTGGTCAGGAAGCAATGGCAGCTGATGCAACATCAATGCAAGCCATGCATTATACGACTCGCATGAATTGACATTAAATCAGCCACGATTGTGCGCCTAAGTTTGTGCTGCGGAGCGCAAGAGTTTGGCGCTCTGTTCATTAAATGGACAGAAGCGCCACCAAAGGACTGACACTCAAGCGTGCTCTTTTTGCACCGAGTATTTCTCGAAGTGCAAGTCATTTCTTCGCGCTGACAGAAACGTCGCCGAGACGAGGAGTGCAGTGGATCGCTGCCTCATTTCAGTTGAAGAATGCTTAACCCAGCGAGTAAAATGATTTGATTTCAAAGCCAGGACCATTACGGAAAAGGTTTGTTCCCGAATCTCACCTGAAAACGAATTACCCATCGAACAGTAGCGTTATATCTATGATGGTGGCGGTGGTGTTGAAAACTTTAATTCAGTCTAAAACCCCTGCGAAGCTGCTTCGTTAACGACCGCCCTGGTCCAAAAGGGTTCTAGTCCAGCTGAATGCTGAATAATGCAGGTTTTTCTACCTTTCGTGTCGCCGGATTTAGCACCTTTCGTGACTCGACGTGTTTCCGCTCAAGAACTTTTAAGGTCGTCTGAACGACGAGACATATAAGGCTTTACCTTAATAAAAAAAATCACATCAACCCACTGACCACGCGGCTGCGGCCCATAATATATCATACGCGACATTCAACGACAGCTTTTTTTTATCGCGACATAGCCTCAAATCGCCTATTTTGTAGCGTGCAAAGTTGCGGAGCCTCCTCGACTTTGGGCCGCTCATTCAGCGAGGCGGTGGCGCATTCCCCCGACAATTTAACCTTCGAGCAAAGTAAAGCAAAGCAATGGCCGCGCGGTCTGTTTGGAAGCTGAACTTAATTGCCGCCGCGACCGTCCGATGCGCACAACGGTTGCGGGGCTCGGGGGGTGCCGTGTCTATAAAAATTAATGTGTCGACGAAAAGTCTGTCCACCTTCCGTTGGTAATGAAAGGCGTAGATGAAGCATATGCGAAACGATGAACCCTACCGTGAGTACGGGTTTCCACGGTGCGTGATTGCAGACGAACGCACAGTTACCGCTGAATCGGGGACTCAGTAAATAAAGAGCAATCGCGTGACACGCCCTCCTGGTTAAGCCTTAGCAAGGCCAACCACCTGGGCAACCTTCCCCACCGCGCCCCTACCTACAGTCATCCATGACCAAGGGACCGAGCGGGTCCCAAAACGTCGGGTTTATGTGTTTTCAATAAACTTTGGTTAGAGTCCGCAAAAACTATGTCAATTTCTCCCTTACCAGACAGAGCTCTGTCGAAAATGTTTACGTGTAAATAATTTAAATTATCCGCGCAGGAGTACAACATCTATATTTGTACAAAAATGTAGAAATTTCGTTCTCAAATTCTTTAGCACAGTAGATCGCAATATCAATTTATATATAAACTGCTCAAATTTCGCATTACAGCGTTTTGCAAACTTTTTTCAATTTTTCCCCTAAAGTTAGCCGGGTCACTGAATTTTTCTGTAGGTCACGTGGCGTTACGCCATGCGACGCCATTTTCTCATCTAAATATAGTGCGGAAATATGCTGCCGGTCACGTGTAAATGTTTTAGCTAACCTTACCGGGAACACTAAATTCACGTGATATAAAGGTCACGTGACATCAAATCATGTTACGTTTTTTCCTTGCTAAATTTAGTCAGGAAACTTGCCGCCGGACACGTGTCAATTTAGCCTCAATATTTATGGGGAAAACTGAATTTTTGTTTAGCTCAGGTGACATCATGTCGCCTGACGTCATTTTCCCGCAAAATTTCTCCAGAACATGTGGCTTCACTTTATCGAAAAATCTATAATATAAACGTTTCACTCTAAAAAAAATCGTTAATTTAGTGAAACTTGGGAGCTAAATTTTGACACCACTACAGTTCGGTTTTCTTTCATTACATCCAATACATTACCTAGGTACAATGAGCATGACACCATTAGGCGCTACGGTCGGCCCCGTAACTGGTTTCGAAGAACCAGAGTTCGAAACAAGAAGTCTTAATGATTGCACTGCAAGTGGTACACGGCTGCAGTGGTTGTTTGGGTTGGTATGTTTCAATACTTTGCAGTAACGGGCAGGCTGTAACTCTTAAAACCACTGCAGTGCACTGCAAATCATGCTCGACTACATGAATTTTTCCGGCATTCCGGCATCAAAAACAGCTCTCACGTTGTCCTTACTTGGCACCAACAGCCTAAGTTAGTTTAATATGAGAAGTGTTGCTACAGTCAGCTGACGAAACAGAGGCCTCGATTGACCGTAAATGAAGTAGTTTACTGTTTGCAGCAATTCCATAGTTTCCGATACCCACCAAAGAAAAGAAAACATACAGTGTTATATGTAAATGGCAAAAGTAAATCTCCAGATTTCTGCAAAATATATTACACAACAGTCCGTGCACATGTGCTGACATTCAACTGATTGTGCCGACATTGGGAGATTTTTTTTGGCCATTGGTATTCAACACTGCATGTTTACTTATCTTTGTTTACACAAGAGTCTTTAACGGTAATTGTGCACAGTGAACCGATATAATCATAGGGTTCATAGAGACACCTTTTTTGTAAATTTGGCAGTTAATGTCTAATGTGCCAAGCAGATATGAACCGGAGCTTCGACATTGCAGGGTTTAAAATTTTCAAAGTGCAGACAATATGGAGTATCTACTGAAAATAGTGCATCATAACTTTAATGCATCAATATTGTACATTAGCTTGGAAATGGTGACCTAAAATCATCTAACAAACCCAAAAAACTCAAAATCAAAATGAGAAAAATACAGATTTAAATGTCAAACCTGAAACAAATGAAACACGAACCATAGATTTATTACTATCATGATTTCTCAAATATAACATTAGGTTTATGAATGCATTCCTCTCCAATGATTTACAAAGGTGACGATGTCTTTCACTCAAGCCTACGATGGTCACAGCTACACGTATGACGAAACGGAAGCAAGGTACATCTAGTTTTTCATGCTTAGATTGCTGCAATCTAGCCACCTCAGTAACTGAAAAAATATATATATGTATATATATGTATACATGAAATGATTGAAACATTTTTCTACATTGTCTTGCAAACTTGTAGTTGCAGTGTAGGTCTGTCTGTCAGGCTCATTATCAGCGAAAGAGAACGAGAGAGGAGGTGTTTGGCAGCCTTTTGCAATGCTGAAATGGGGCACAAGGTTTAAACTGTAAATACGAAGTGGGATTCAGACAGAGTTGCACTCATGTGCTACAACATTATTTACCCTCAAGGGAAACCGCATTAATAGGAGCACCTACTCCACTCTGTGATGGAAAAAAAAGTTAAAATTTAACCTGAATTTCTCCAATTTCCTTCAAAGAGCTCATTAAGTGTATATGAAATTTCGCTTATTTGTCTTGCATCGTAGCGGGGAATAGGTGCTCCTTGTAATGCTTTTTGCCTTGAGTGAACATATAATTATAGCGAATGAGTGGAACTCTATCCCGTGGGTCTATGCGAATCACTGTCTGTGAGAAAATAAAGAACATAGGGGACTATAATGAAGAATTCATTTGCTCTAATAGTACAGAGGCTTTCAGGCTGCCACAAGCCGGGAGTACTCAAGTTAAAATTACTAGCTCAATTGTTTCGCTTTTTATGAAATATGTCATATCAATGTATGGTGTTCAGTAATTGCACTGTTATGTCTCGTCAGATGTGGCAGCGAGTTAGTAATTGAATATCTAATGTGAGAAAATAAAGAACATAGGGGACTATAATGGAGAATTCATTTGCTCTAATAGTACAGAGGCTTTCAGGCTGCCACAAGCCGGGAGTACTCAAGTTAAAATTACTAGCTCAATTGTTTCGCTTTTTATGAAATATGTCATATCAATGTATGGTGTTCAGTAATTGCACTGTTATGTCTCGTCAGATGTGGCAGCGAGTTAGTAATTGAATATCTACGTTGCCCATACCTCCACGTTAAAATACTGAAAACGCTACATACCCCACTCCAGAAGCTAATTGAGCTGTGTCGATGATAGGTATGCACTAGGGAGCCATGACAACATCAAATGTCGATAGCCTAACCAAATCATACAACCTCTTCCATATGCCTCTAAATTTGTATGCTACCATAAAAGAACAAAAATATTAGACAGCACAATGCTACCTCGAGATAAGCGTGAGAATGGAGCATAGGTGAAACACAACTTGAGAGGTAATGGTTCACTAAAAGACTTGGAGAGTTAACGTACATTGTTGAAAAGGCTTTTGCCGTCCTGTGGCTTCCCAGTTCTTCCTAAAAATTATTACACAAATTGATAAAGAAATATTTGTGTCTGTAGGAAATCGAGATGAATGCAGTATTCTGAACGGAATTAATGTACCAGTTCAAAAACCAGTCGTGTTGTTACTTAGGCATGCTCCGCCGGAAAGTAAACACAAGTTGCTTATGCTTTCATGTATTAGCTGACAAAATGTGACCATATCAAATGGTTCAAAAATATACACCAACACGTTGTGCTCATTCTCTTTGTTCGCAAAATTGGTTGCAAATGCTTTATGTAAGATGTTAGGTCCTTAGCTGTTGCCCACCAGTGTATGTGGAAAAAATTTAAATTCGGCAAGAGTTAGAATATAATGGCCCTAATCCGCCGCCGAAGTGTCAAAATCACTCTCTGCTGCTGGTACTTTGGCAGCCATGTAGCCTCTTCTTGTCTAAGTCGCCAAAGCACTGGTGAAGTTCGGTTTGACTTCCGGTTCTCTGGTTTTCATATAGCGGCTTCAGACCTAAATTAACAAACAAAAGAAAAATTTAGGCTTCACTGCTGGTTCTGTTGCTGAAATATGAAAACTTTTGTTCAAGTCCGACACCTTGAAAATTTTGTGGCGAGCCAGAAAAGAGCCATAAAAACGCCAGGTGGCAAAATGTTCATTTAGCAGTTTGTTACTTTAGACCGATGTTAAGGATAAAAACCACAAGGCGCTGAATGGCCCCCGCGAAAAAAAAAAAAGATTTTCATGTAAGGATCGTTAAAGTATGAGGCGCTGGAGATAATCAGCCTTCTACGTGAAGTATTTATTTCGAACTCTTTCTGTTCGCGTTCAGCCGATTGAAAAGGATGCGGGAAGGGCCTTTGCACGCACCTCGTATCGCTGAGCCGCAGCGTTCTTCCGCAGCATAAAGGCCGTATGCTACTATCACCGTCACCATGGCAACGAACGCCGAATGCCCATTTGGGTCATCCTTTCTGCAGGGCGCATGTGTCACTAACGAGCGTGTTAACGCACCCAGTAGCCTGCGTTCACGCCGCTTCACGGCTACAGTCTGCGGCCGCTCATTACGAAGTGATTAAACTTTGGCTAGCAGATGACGTTCAGAAAATGGCGTCAACTGTTGCTAGCTTCACGCGGTGGTCCCGTGCGCGCTTCTATTCATTCGGCGTCCGTTACCAGGGTGACTGCGCTGAAAGCATACGGTCTTTGTGCTGCACAAGAACGTTTTGGCGCAATTATATCAGGTGCGTGCAGAGGTCCTCCCCACTTGCGTCTCAATGGGCTGAGCGCGAACAAAAAGAGTTCTAAAAGGGCACTTAACGCAGAAGGCTGGATTTCTACAGCGCCTCGTAATTTAGCAAGCCGAGCACAAAAGGTATGTTTTCGGACCGGAGTTTGGAGGTAGTACTTTTTGTAGAAGAACATGGGTCTAGCGCATCAATGTGGGGTTTCGTTTTGCTACGAGATGAGTCTAAAACATCAATATGCAGTTTAGTTTTTGCTTCTAACCTATTTCATGTTGAAACATTTATTACTTCTGACTAGAGTAAGCACATTGGAGATAGATAATGTGAATTGCAATTAAGTGTACCATGCTTACCAGGGCACAAATGTCTAAAAAATCTAACTTTTCTGTTTGAGAGTTATGCTACCAGCCTTTAACCCATGTTTGTTTGCAAAAAAAAAAACAAGTTAGAGCATTGAACAAATGAAAGTAGCACTACAGTGAAACCTCTATCACTTGATAAGCCTCTCTCTGTTTGAAGGTAACATAAAACATGATTGATCGCAGGACACATCCATATGTCTCTGTGTGAACTCAGTAACGTTTGAGGGTGGGCTAGTTGTTGCAGTGTGCAAACACAAAGAAATCAGTGTAACAGGGCGCAGGGAGAAGTAGAAAGGGGACACACAAAAACACCTTTGATTCAAGACTTAATTTTCATCAACTCACTTCTTGCTATGTTATTAATGAAGAAGAGAAAAACAATTTATTTACGAGCAGCGACATGTGCCTCCTTCCCATAATTTCAGAGATGTCATTGCTGCGCCATTGGCACCAGTGTTTTTTTTTTTTCCGCTACATGAAACTAAAATGTGAAAAATGTGTACTTGTGCTGTGTCAAAAGCTCATTTAACTTTATCATTATCAAAACTAACTCCTCGGGCATTTGTGCACTGCCGAACGCCTCCGTTAAGCTTGCGCATATTTTTAAAACTTTTGCGAATCGCCCAAATTAAATTAAATATTTCATTTGATCTTTATATCCTACACGATTCTCTTCTGAGAAGCTCTGCAATCATTCTTGTGGGTATATCGTCCATTCAAGCGTTTTATTAGCATCATTATGTGCACTTTTCACCGTGCACTGGGGGAACGGTGGTCAAGTAGGCTACCGCACACCAGCTCGGAGCACGTGAAGCAAAAGCTCGCCTTGAAGAACACAGGAATCCTGGGATTAATTGAAAACCCTGCACGTTTCGACCAAGACGGGCATCGTACCGGCGTAATGTCAAGTTTTGCGTGGTGTACGTTAAAGACCCCAGGCTCGCCGCTGTACTGCATTGGCTAGATCGCTCATCTACAGCTGAGTGAAGAAGTCGCGCGTTAAGGCAGACTAAGTTGAAGCTGTCTAAGCGAACCCACAGCCATTTAAGGGGCGAAGGTCCTTAGGGGCTAGCCATGTCCGTCGGTACAGATGTCCGTCCATCTGTCCGGCGCCCGGTGCTTCTGCTCGTGAGCTCACGTGCAACGTTCTCACAAGCACGTGAGCACGCGCTTAGTGCTTGTGTAGGGCGAAAAAAAGTTAATAAAAAAAAAGGATGAAAAAAATTTTGAAACAAATATGTTTGAGCGGTCGACAGGATTTGAACCTGTGCGGTAAGACCCCAATGGATTTCTAATCCATCGCCTTAACTCGGCCACGACTGCGGGACGAGTAGGGGGCTCTGAGGTGTGGTAGTAACTCAAGAGCTGGGGATGTCATAGATGAAACGTTGCATGTCGCCGCTCAACATCTATACAGGAGAGGGCGCTGCGGTCAAATGCGTATATAATCGGGATAAACTTTGCATGCATTGGCTCAACGTTTATAGAAGAGGGCGCGCTGCGGTCAAATGCTCAAATGCGTATATAACCACGTTCCATACCACACATTCCCTTTGTGACATGAATGAAAACGAACGAAATGCTCGGCACGCTGCGGCTGAGTGTCTACGCAGACAAGCATCATCAGAGCTTCGCCCCAATCAACATTATTCACCACGTGGAGATGCGGTCAATTTGTTTTCTCCCCGCGCACTTGTGCACTGCAGAGCAGCTACGCCTTTAGGTAGGCATTTCAACTTTGCGTATGCCGTTTTTCTACAGTCTAACCCCGTAAGGTAACACTTAAGGTAACACGGGGGCACGACATCGCCAACGACGCAATGCACTCACCTCTACTTCTACTACAGGTGCTGTCGCTCGCCGGCAGCCCTACTGAGCCCACTGACTACGGTCGCGCATGCCAACGATGGACACCGCAAGATCTGCACGGAAACCAACAAGCCCGGGCGCCTGCTCCATCGCAGACTTGGCCAAAAGTGGAGCCACCCTTCCAACACGGATGGCAACCTGGATCGTCGACGCTTTTCGGCGGGAACACACTGTGCCCGCTATATAAACGACCAGTATACGCCCACTCGTCGGGGCACGACATCGCCAACGACGCAATGCACTCACCTCTACTTCTACTGCAGGTTAGTTACCTCGACTGTACTAAAGATTATAGTAGTAGTGATTATTATTTACTTGCGATGTCGTGCCCCTACGACTTGAGATGGCGTAGTTTTTTGTGTTTGTGCCTAAATTCGTATGCCAACGTCCTTTTATCGCACATGGCCCTGTTACTGTCCGGTGACATAGAAACGAACCCTGGTCCCACAGAAATAGAAGAAACTGTTCTAGCCATTGTACAAAGGATCGAGCAGGGACAAGCCGCCCTACTTGCAGAAATTAAGACAGTGGAAGAGCGACAAGAGACTACAGATAAAGCCGTACAGGAACTTAAGCAAAGAGTTGCGGTGCTGGAAAACAACTCTGCAGATAGAACTACGGAGGAACTTAAGCAAAGACTTACGGTGCTGGAAAACACCTCAGCAGATTCAGGGGGCACAAAACCAATAGTTAACACTCACGCAATCTCGGAGGATATTGCCGTCCTCCAAGCGGCTAACGAGGGCTTAAATAACAGACTGCGTAGGAATAATCTTCTGTTCCTAGGAATTGCTGACTCGCAGTCTGAATCTTGGCAGCAATCGGAAAAAACACTGATTGCTTTTTGTGCGCAATATTTAGATTTCAATCTTGACTCAAACAACATCGAACGAGCACACCGCATAGGGAAGTTCACTGCAAACAAAAATCGCCCAATCATAATTAAACTAAATCAATTCAAGGACAAGGAATCCATCTTAGCATGCGGAAGAAAACTGAAAGGAACAGACTTTGCAATCCGCGAAGACTTTGCACCAGCGACGCGATTAGCCCGCAACAAACTGCTCGAATTTATCAAACCTCAGAAATGTTCGTTTAAACTACGGCTCGATAAACTTTTTGTAGGTAATCTCTGCTATGTGTACGATGCTAAATCAGGAAAAGTCATTGAAACTCGCAGCTAACTAGGCCATTGCTTGACTGTCACAAGCCTGATAGTTCCTGTAAATAAACCTGAAAAGTTTCTACAACTTTCTGTAATCTTTACTAACATACGCAGTGTCATGTCCAAACGAGATGACCTACATAGTATTATTGATGATAGCACAGCCGACATTATCATTCTAACAGAAACTTGGTTAACGAATGACGTGCATGATACTGAAATATTCCCTCCTCATATGAACTATAATGTATATCGTCATGATCGCTGCTCAAGAAGGGGAGGCGGCGTCCTCATTCAATAAAAAACAACATCTCATCGCTTTGTATCAGTCGGAACAACAATCGGGAACTAATCTGGGTTCGCATTAGCTCCCCTCACTCAAACATTATAATCGGAGTATGTTACAGGGCGCCCGAGAGCGATAATACTTTTGTTGATAAGATGCGGGATGCTCTTCACGAGCTTCAAACCAGTCACCCCAGAGCAGTCTTTTTTTCTATTTGGTGATTTTAACTTTACAAGCATCAACTGGTCCTCACTCACGGTGACGAACAAAAGTGCCATAAATGAATCAAAAAAATTTCTTGATCTCACGCTCGACTTCAACCTCGCTCAAGTAGTTAGTCGTCCAACAAGACTCGAAAATTCGCTTGACCTCGTCTTTTCCACTACTCCCGAGTATATTCAAAACATTATTCATCCACCAGGATTAAGCGACCATCAACTCTTAAGCATGACTATGTCATTACCTATTATTCGGAAAATGCCAACTCAAAAATTCATTAAAGATTACAATAAAGGAGATTTTGAATCCATCAATAATGAACTACAAACTTTTTACACAAACTTCAGCAGGAACTTTTATCGAGATCTGTTGAAGAAAACTGGAACCTTTTTTTAAATAAAATAAACAGTCTCATCAACATTTTTATTCCAACAGTCCTTATTAAATCTGACGGGAACCACCCCTGGTTTGATAAAACACTAAAAATACTACGAAACAAAAAAAAACGTGTGTATCGCAAAGCTAAGCGCACTGGTCACGTTCAAGACTGGGACACACACAGTCAACTTTCAAAGGAATATGCAAAAAATATTAAACGGGCTAAGGAAAAGTTTTTATCAGCCGACATGCCTTCCATTCTTCGTTCTAACCCAACCCGATTCTGGCAACTCCTGTCACCTAAATATCACTCCCAATCTCTGCCACTGACAAACAGCAATAAAGATCCCATCGTTGAGAACGAAAGCGCGACAGCCTTAAACGACTTTTTCATTTCTGTCTTCACGGACGGAGGCCTTGGCGAAGTAGCATCTCCCCGCTCATTGTCAAGCGCCATCATGCCACCTATTGTCATTTCATCTGCTGGAATAAGTGCCTTAATTGACAAACTAAAACTATCATCATCTGCTGGCATGGATAACATCAGCACCGAAATCCTTAAAAGCACCAATATTGTTTCAAGTGATTACCTATCACTAATTTTCTCCCAATAACTCTCAGATCGCCAAAGCCCAAAAGACTGGAAAATTGGAAAAATCATCCCCGTCCATAAAAGTGGTGATCGATCACTTGTATCTAATTATCGCCCCATTTCTTTAACAAGCGTTCCTTCTAAACTTTTAGAGCATATAATCAGCTCGAACATAATAAGTCACCTTAACTCGATTAATTGTTTCTACCCACTCCAGCACGGTTTCCGTAAAGGTCTCTCGTGTGAGACCCAACTTGCAGAGTTTACTCATGACCTACTTGTTAACATGAATAATAATTACCATACAGATGTAATATTTCTCGACTTCGCGAAGGCCTTCGACCGTGTTCCGCATCGTAATCTACTCACCAAGCTTTCAGTTCTTGGTATTGATTCGACTATCATCGCTTGGATTCTGGATTTTCTCACCTCAAGAGTTCAGTTCACATTGGCTAATAATCACAAATCACCCCTTGGTAAAGTAGCATCAGGTGTTCCCCAGGGTGCAGGACTCTCCCCACTACTATTCTTAATATACATAAACGACCTTCCTCATGACATCCTTTCGAAAATTGGGCTATTCGCCGATGATTGCGTGATATATCGCCCACTCACAAATGGTTCAGATTATTTCATATTGCAGGACGACCTAACACAAATTAATACCTGGAGTGAACAATGGCTGATGCCTCTCAACCTGGACAAGTGTAAAGTAGTTTCGTTTACCCGGAGAAAATCTACAGATACGTATTTATATTCACTCGGCGGCACCCTAATTAATACTTCAACTTCTTATAAGTACTTAGGAGTAAATTTAACCTCAACGCTTTCTTGGGTTCTGCGTGTTGATAATATTATAGCTGAGGCATCACGCACACTTCGATACCTGAAACGTAATTTAAAGTCCGCGCCCAGTCACCTTAAGAAACTTGCATACATAACATTCGTTCGACCAAAGCTTGAATATGCGTCATCCATCTGGCACCCTTCTCAAGCTTACCTCTCTGATAAGCTGGAACGCATACAATCCCGCGCAGCCCGATTCATCGCATCAGCTTATACTCATGACATCAGTGTGACCCAACTTAAAAAAACTCTAGAACTACCCTTACTGTCCAGTCGAAGATTGAACACTTGGTTATGTTTATTGCATAATTTCTACTATAACTATCTATACTCCCATACCACCCCTCTTGCTCCTCCAGACCGAGTATCATCACGCCTTAATCACAGTCATTGCATCAAGCGTATTGCAGGCAAAACGCTTGCCTTCAACACTTCCTTTTTCCCTCATGCAATAGCCATCTGGAACTCCCTTCCCGACGACATTGTAGTCATTACTGACCCAATAAGGTTTCGCCAGGAAGTCTCTTTACACAACCACTAACCATTCCCGACTAAACCATATCAGTACTTTGTGTTTTTTACTATTGTTATTTTGACTCTCTTCTTTTCCTATTTTTGTCGTTTTCAAGCGTCAAAGTGTATTTTAGTTCTCGTCTACTCCCCCCCTTATGTAATGCCCCATCCGGGCCCTTCAGGATAAATAAATGAAATGAAATGAAATGAAAACGCTCTTCCAAGGTATTATGGTGTAAAAATTATGCGAGGCATATTATTAAAAAAACAAGAAAAATGAGATGCGGCGAATGACGAAGCGATACCATTTAACCTCATTGAAAATTTCAATACAAAAACTATGATTGGATTATGAGAAACAGTGATATCATGAAGAATTTTATGCCTCGTTTGTATTGGCTTCCTTTTTTTTAAATTCGATATCTAAAGAAACTCTTTGATTCAAAAATACTACAAAAACGGGAGACGTCATAATTAAAATAAGAGAACCGAATAACACAACAAAAAAAACAATTTCATTAGACGTTTTGCCTTCCATGCGGAAGGCATCTTCAGTAGTTACAAAGCAAATGAAAGGTTCAACCTCAAGTCACTGCTATTTACCAGTAATGTCCATATAAGCTTCGTGGATAGCGCCGCGGTTTTTTTACACACGGATGTGTCCCTGCGGACAAACCACGATTCTAGGAGTTTCCGGGGCCCCAATCTGCCCTCCCTCGCCAAGGTCGTCGCGGCAGCAAAGTCATAAGAATGCCCGATTGTCCACGTATGGTGCACAAGTTCAGTCTTCAGGCGCGTCATGTGGGATGTGTAAGTGACGTCACGCTTGTGTTCTTTGAGTCTGGTCTCTCTCCTGCGTCCGGTGTCACCAATGTAGGACGCCGGGCAGTCACTGCGGGGGATCTTGTAGCTGACGCCTCTCTGGACGTTCGGCGGGTTAGGGTCCTTTGGTTTGGAAACGGAATTTCCAATTGTCCAACGTCTAATAATTTTTTTTTTTCTGTTTTGTCAAGTCGGTGCTCTTATTGTAATTACAAAGAGTTTGAACTCAAATTTCGGGAAATATTTGGTGTATCATATTGATTTGATGTTACTGGACTCAGCTGCAAGTTTATTCATGTTTAGTTAACAAAACAAAGTAGACATCAAACCATTTGTAGACGCAGTCAATTCATTAGTTAAAATAAATTCACTTCATTGCTTAAAAAAACGCTTTAGAGCAACATTACTGTGTTGATATGGATTTTGTATAACAGGAGGAAATGTCTGCAAGTTGATTTTTGCGTTATAGCACTGTACACTTCTAAGAGGCTGTTTTCCGGCAGAATTAATATAACTGTCATTGTATTGTGCATTGCAAAGTTTTAAAATGATTGCACCTATGTGGCAAAGCAAAGAAGCACTGTCAAGGAGAGACCAACAGATGAATCCTGACATAATATCTACAAGGGAATGAATGCGAACAAAAATTATGCTAATGCTTTAAGATAGACTTTTGGCATCACCAGAAGGTACTCAAATATCACTTCACCTAATCACGTTACTTTACTACTTTTTGCATTGTTGTAAATGCAGAAACTGAACTTGTCAACATCTTTTTTTGGCCTCTGTGACAGACTCAGAAATTTATAAAGCTTTTTCGCTTTTAGAAGAAGTATGCCTCACGGCAGAACCGTTAGCTCGCACACTCAAAAAAACGCAGTCGGGCTCCTCATTGAAGTACAAGACGAGCAATGAGTGGAGGGCAATAGACCTAGCAGACTTTAAGTCCCTTTGTGAATGGCGTGGTGCTTTCAGCAATCATTCAAGGAGTCCATCTTCTTATTCTCTTCTTCGGAGGAAGGTACACAGGACCTCAAACGTATTTACTTCGAACGAAAGCTTGATTGGTTCTTTTTCCAGTGAGTCTGTAAAATTAATGAAATGTTTTGCCACATTCAATTCGAAATTGTTGTTATATACAATTGTGGGCTGCAGCTATGGAGTTGAAAGCTCACTAGGTGAAAGAATGAAGAGATTGGTGTTGCTAGACTACAACTAGGGGATATAAACAAGCTTTACAAGTTTTTTTTTTTTTTTTTTTAAGGTGAGCCTTTTTTCTTTTGGGACCGTTTGTATGCCTGCCATACTTTTGTGTAAAATTATAGAAAGGAGAAAATTATCCCTTATTTTATGCAAAGTCACAAGCTGACAGGATGGTATGTATTTCTTAGATTTACACTGACATCTGAACCTCATAATTCAACAAAGAATATTTAAAATCAAGTACAATATTTTTAAGATAAGTTCGTGACTCATCTAGCATACGAAAACTATTTTTTTACAGAAAAAACGCTCTGCTGTCACATGCATTAGTTTCCTGATTCACGCAAAGTGACCTGAGAGGCAGACGTGTCGATAGCTGCATCGTTACTAAACAACGTTTTTTTTCTTTCTTTTTTTCAAAATAACACAACATTTTAATGAAAAAATTAACTTTACGTAAGAAAACTTTTTCCTTGTAAATTGTTACATGCCATTCCTGTTTATATTAAAATAATATTCAATGCTCCGAAATTATTCTAAAAAGAGAAGTTTTCTCAAATGTGAGAAAGTGATGAAATATAATTTTGGAATTATAAGACACGTCCATAAGTAGCACAAGGTTCACACCTAACGCCGTGCCTTCATGATGCAGTGTATGATTAAATTGATCTTCTTTCGAGTTAAATCACATGTAAAAAATCTGTCATTGATGTAATATTTACTGTGGAAAAAAATAACCAAGGCAGTCATTCAGGTTCATGGTAAAACTTTCAATAAAAAAGAAAGTATGCCAAGATAAAAGGGTGGGGTCATTCTGCGCCAAAGGAGACCTGGCAATTTTTTTAATGTCTGGTATATGTACGAAAAAGAAAAAAAAAAATTGATACAAAACCCCCTTAAGTTCAAGAAAAGTATTTCTTAAAAGGAAATATTATTCTTGCTAATATTACCCAGGTACCACACCAATGAAACGCCCAACTTCGGCAAAATACTGGCAGATATAAGGGCCTAGCTTTGTCCCAGTGAGGTCTTTATCCATGGCTCAAGTCAGTGCCAATGTACGTTGCCTAGCTATAACTCGAGAGATATACGTCCCTCTATAGCCGGCTAAAGTATATGGAAAGGTCGGAGTCCTGTAGCTTTGGGTCATAAAACACTATTGAGTCGGCTAAACAAAATTCAATGGTCGTGAGTCTATAGACCTAGGGAAATACCCCACTCTAAAGCACATTGAACAGTCGCGAATATATAGCATTAAGGAAAGAAATCTTTCTATAGCTCGCTAAGGAATATAGAATAGTCGAGGGTTTACAGCTTAAGAGCGATATATTACCTTATAGCCAGCTATAGAAATGTGAATGGTCGAGGGTTTAAAGCTTTAAAGACAGACTATTATGCAGGTGGTTATAGCTTGTTTTATGGTTTCTTACCGCTGGACCGAACATAATAAATCATGTACAGTGATAGCTAACCATAGAATTGTTCATAGACGTCCTTAGACTATTTTCGTATAGGTTAGCCGAACAACTGGTAAAGTCGATGGGTGCTTGACCGGGACTTAGTCTCATAGCCGTTTCATCCAGCGGTGAAAGTGAACGGGGAGATCAACAGATGTTGCATGGCGGAAAGCAGAGTAGACCACCAATGCGGTTGGCACAAAATAACACCGGAGAGTGAAGCGCGAAGAGCGCAGTGGTGACATGTTAAGATTGTTGCAAGCCTTTCACTCATTCTTAATCTACCTCCACCAAAGCGTGATGCAAAGATTTTCTGCTAACTTGATGATTGCAAGAAACGTTGGGCTTACCTTTCCGACGTAAGAAAATCCAGCGGCGCGTGAACGCTGCGGCTGGGTTGAAACAAAGGGGGCGGGCGATGGCGCGAAATGCTCGCGGGAGAAGTGGTCATCACGTGAAGGGGAGCTTCTTCGTCATTATATATCTTTACCCGCGGATTGGGTGCCTGTTTCTCGTACAAGCCTCCGGACACTCCCATGGAAAATGCCCAATAGGATAGTTCTTATCTGTGTTTGCGGCAGAGGCACATAGCATGACGATTCTGCAAACGAGAGAACTATTTCTAAAATAAACGTGACATATATTATACGTTTTTACTTGAAATAAAAGTGAAACAAATGGGGAAGAGCTGTCTCAAAAATACCAACATTACCGTCATGGCAACTCCGTGGCATTCTGCACGTTTACGCGTCTTCCGACGTTTTTAAGTGTGAAAAAGGATGTAAAATGACGTATGTTTTAGAGCGCAGCTAGCTTTAGGTCTAACCAATCGAAGCAGCCCTCGCCGTTCCGACGTCCCTGCTTGTTATCGGCTTCTCATATCTCCCAGTTGCTGAACGCATACGACACGTTGCGTATACAATCCTCGCTAGGTTTAGAGAGAAACGTAAATTATTTATCGGTCATGTCACATGAATGTCTACTCTAAATTAAGCTGTGTCACAAAAATTGTCTACTGTAAAAACTTAATTTCCGTGAGCACGTAATTTTTGGCGAATTTGGCGACTCGCCTACGAATCCGCTCAAATTTAAACTCTTTGGAATCTATTGAGATACGACCACATCGCGAAATTTAAGCCTCACACAGTACATCTTCTTTTGTCTCATGTATTTCGTTGATACCTTGCAAGTATATATTCACCTGTGATCTTGTGTTTTTGCTTATTTGTACATTGTGTGGGCAAGTACCATGTCATCTTGTACGCAAATGTACTGGCCCCACTTTGCTATAATGCCTCTGGCGCTGCGGGGTAAACTGAAAAAAAAATATATATATATATAGACCGACACGTGGAACGGCTCTGTTAACCAACACGGCCGGAAGGCCGCGTATGCGCGGTAGCTACGTGGGCAAAAGCGGCCCGGCTCTCTGTGTTTTCGCCTTTGCGCTGTGTAGCGTGCGTTCGTTGTTGACAATCTAGGGACGCTTCTACCTTTTTTTGTGAGTTGTATTTCCTGACAACCTATGTCGTATCCTGTGCCCGACTGCCTGAGCTCACTACCCGAACCTGAACGGCAGCGGTATCGAAACAAACTCTGCGTGGGCGGCGTTGCCTACGAGGATCCGTACGCCGTAAACAAGGCCTGCTGGACTTCCGACGTGAAGTTGGTGCCACCGAAGTCGACGACTTACGCCGTAATATATTTAGTTTTTCGCCTAGCCAGCTCATGGCCGACACGGTGCAGGCGTACAAGTCTCTCGAGGCCTACGATTACTTCAAGATGGTTTCCGTACTCCCTGCGGGATCAGCAGAGTGTGGGTCTGCGGAAGTGTATTCATTAATTAAATAAATACAGACAGCGTCTTCAAGTTCAAGGTGGGATATTTTTCCTACCTTCATGACCGCAAGGCATGACAAGCAGTGATGCTTTGTCCGTTCTGCAGTCTTGGCGGTAACACCTTACAAGCAACGACGTTACCAGGAACGCGTAACTTTTTCCAGTAACCTACTTGTTACTTTTTCAGCAAAACAACGAGTAACGTACATAGGTAACTATTTCAAGTAACGTAGTTACTTTACTCGTTACCACAATTACACATCAATATTTTTCGTGTTTTCATGCGTCAAGTCATGTTTTTCGTTGCGTTTTTTCTTGTGAGTATTTAGGCGAAACCGTAAAAAAAGATAAAGTAAATATGTTCAGTTTCTGCATGAACATAATGTTTCTTGATATATGAGCTTATGCGTACTTGTATCGGAAAAACCGTAAAGCGGGTTATATTATAATTTAAAAAGCTAACGCAGAAGCAACGCGCGTTATTTTTTATCGGTAGCGGTAACGCGTTCCTTTTGTTTTTAGGCGACGTAGCTTTGTAAAGCTACGTCGCTTTTAATTCCAAGTAACGAGTAACATATTTCGTTACTTTTTTTCGGTAACACCTACAACCCTGCCTTTCTGTCGCCGACACCCAACGTTACTAAAACACTCAGTTGGGAAACTCGCCGTCGAAACCTGGGCCGCTGGCGTCCACCGAAACCGAGCTAAATGCGACAACAGCGCCACTCTTTATCATTTGTCTGTACTGTGGTCACCTTGAGCTTTTTGAAAGCCTGTTTTTGCGTAAAAACAAACAAAAAAGACTATTTCTGTATGAAATTTATTGGAGTATCGTACCAAAAGAGGGGCATGTTATGTTTTTAAAATCTTTAGTTTGCAGGATTTCGCGGCACAATTATTATTGTTTTTATACAACCATGCCTCAGCGGGCCTTTCAGGTAGCACGTCCCGCCCTAGGTGCATTTTAACTTCGATAGCTCAACGCGGCGCGTCCGCCGGGGAGACCAGGGGGGCACCCCTGTAACCTCTTCCTCTGTATCTGTTCTTAAAGCCAAGATAGAAGTCACGTGCAGTTCCTCGAGTGGCCGCTGCGGGAGAAATGGTGGCATTGTGTTCGTCATTAGCTCGGTGCTCGGAGACAGTTTGGGGGACACTTTTTGAAAGCTGTCTCTATGGGAGTTTCCCAACTGAGTGTTTTAGTAACGTTGCCGACACCCTTCTGCTACGTAGCACAACCTCCGAGGATCGCTTGGCCGGTGCTTTGTGCGCGAACACCGTGGGAACAAAGACCGGGTGGTCTTGATCAGACGACGGTTTCCCTGCACATAAGCGATCCTCGGGACGGAGATTGAAATGGAAGCCCCACTTGTCTTCAAGAAAGTGCTTGCCGCTCAAACGGTCGTTTGTGCGAGGCGACCATTCTTTTTGATCCAGAAGTATGATCAGCCTTTTATGCCTTTCAGAGTCTGCCGGGAACATATGGAAACTCACTCCGCTACTTTTCTTTTACATTTGGTGCAATTAACGGCAACACTGCTACGCGGCATGCTGAACGTCCATGACGCCCATGCGAAACGTGCGCGTTTTTGCCCACACCACCCGGCTCCGGAGCGATCGCAGCGCCGTCGCAGCTCTGTGACGTCAAGCCCACCTGCCGGTCTATACAGAGTGTTTTTAGAGCACAGCTCTTATGCGCCCGTTTCTGGCTTGAGCGGCGTCGCCGTCGCCGTCGCCGTCGGCGTAACCACGCGGTGCATTATGGGTAAATTTCCCCGCTAAATCTAGCGGAAAAATACCAGCGCTAAACCTAGCGGAAAAATTTCCCCGCTAAATCTATCGGAAAAATTACCTCGCTAAATGTAGCGGAAAAATTTCTTCACTAAATCTAGTGGGAAAATTTCCCCGCTACATCTAGCGGAAACACTTCCCCGCTAAATCTTGCGGAAACATTTACCCGCTAAATCTAGCGGAAAAATGTCCTCGCTAAATCTAGCGGAAAAACTTCAACGCTAAATCTAGCGGAAATCTTTCCCCGCTAAATCTAGCGGAAACACTTCCCCGCTAAATCTTGCGGAATATTTCCCCTCTAAATCTAGCGGAAAAATGTCCTCGCTAAATCTAGCGGAAAAATTTCCCCGCTAAATCTAGCGCAAACATTTCCCCGCTAAATCTAGCGGAAACACTTCCCCGCTAAATCTTTCGGAAACATTTCCCCGCTAAACCTAGCGGAAAAATTTCCTCGCTAAATCTAGCGGAAAAATATCCCCGCTTAATCTAGCGGAAAAATTTCCCCGCTAAATCTAGGGAAAAAATTTCCCCGCTGAATCTAGCGGAAAAAATTTCCCCACTAAATCGAGCGGAGCAGTTCCTCTGAGGGGTCGCGTGACCCCTCGAGGTGACGTGACCCCGTAGTCACGTGACACCACACATGGGGGTCACGTGACCTTGGTGGTCACGTGACCCCCATGTGACCTTGGGGAGGTGGTCATGGGATTCCACCAAGGCTACGTGACCGCACCCCTCCCCCCAGAGAACACGTGAACCTCAGCACCTTTCCCTCCTCCTCATCAAGAGCTGTGTTCTAATTCTGCGTTACAGGGAGTTGTAAACGGCTTTCATTTTTTTCAAGCTAAACAGAAGAAAACAAAATTAAAATGAAAACTAGATTAATGCAGGGTGCGCAGGTGAGTTATACGGCCAGGAAGACATAATATAGGGGGGGGGGGGGGGCTAATCATAACGACCAGTCGACTAATTAATTATTATTCGTTATTTTTTTTATTAATGAAAATAGACGTGCAGTTACAATTAGAACCTTACTTAGTGTCACCGAAAACCATTAAATAAATAATTTTCAGAAAGACCTTTAGCGGGTAAGAGGCGTAGTAAGCCACTAAGGTTACCACTGGTGGAGCAGGTACAAGACCAGTGGTTGCGGTAAGGCGCCCGCGCAATTTTTCCGCCCCTTATCTAGCCCTAACCTTCAACTTGCTCCTCGAGTGGTCACTTTAGTGCACTACTACGCTTCTCTCACGTTCGAAGTCTTTCTGAAAATTACTGATTTTGTGCTTTTTAATGACGCTGAGCAAGTTTCTGATTTCAACTATATGTCTATTTTCAATATTAAACAGTTAATTAACGAATTTGAACTAATTAGCCGACTGATCCTTACAATTAGTTTCTATACTACGTCACCCGGGCTGTATAACTCACCTGCGCAGACCGCATTTATTTAGCTTTCAAGTTTTGTTATATTTAGATTCCATTCAGCTGAAAAAACTACCCTGTATATGTCAATTCAGACGTTAACTGATATATAGGTCACGTGACGTCGGTTTTCCCCCTATATTTAGTACGGAAAAGGAATTGGTGTATAGGTCACGTGACGTCGAGTCATGGAACGCCACTGTCCCCGCTAACTTTCATGGAGCAATGCAGGTACGGACGTGCGGACACATTATAGGGATGAATGGATCCACTAATTAGAATATAAAAACTTCGTGCTATATTGATGCTTGCGTTCTTGAAAAGGAGAATCGCCAGCTATTTCTCTTAGTCCGTTGTTTCTCTCGTTCGAAAAGGAAGTCCCTTCCTATTCGGGAAACTCCAATATTTCTTTTTTTTAGCTATTCAAATTAAATATATTTACGGAATACTAAGGTTTTACTCATTGCGGTATGCTGTTTTTAATCTTTAAATTCGAGATAGCCATCGAAGAGACGTTAAATAAACTAATGCCAAAAGCAAATTTCAAATTTTCTCGCGGCCTCCACTCGGGTAACGTCACAGGTTTACATTACGTGTAAGTACGGCAGATATTCTAAAGAAAAATAGTCTTTGACAGTATTTTGTGCAAGTTTTTCTTTTCATATGTTTTGGCGGTGTTGGCTTAAACAGCATTCCTTTCATCATATCAAGCTTATGTAACAACCGTCAGAAGCAAGCTCTAGTGGACCGATATTGTCTAACATTAGAACATATAGCGTGAGGTGTTTGGTATTTTTAGTATGAAGCATTTCTACCTCTCAGAACATATTTGGAAGGTTAATAACTCGTCAAAATAAATATTGTGACTTGTAATTTCCCGAATACTAGTTCATATCCGTCTACGTACTAGTTCAGATCTGCTGACCCGATATTAAGGCAGATCAGTGACTATCGAAATCGCTCATTAAAGCAATATAGACATAAAAACTAGCAGGCCTTCGAATCGAAAGTGAACATGGTGCCCTGATATAAAATGAACATAGTGCTCTTCTTGTCAATGATGACAATACGGAGTTTTAGAATAGCGCACGCTAAAGCTTTGCGTGCGCAAAGAATAGCGTCATCACCACTGCGCATGCTCCGAACGCAAACCAGATTTTGCGCTTTGCGTGCGCAATTTTAGCGTGCGCTATTTCTCGGAAATAGCGTGCGTACGCAAAAGAGTCTTTCCGTTTTTCCAAGGAGGATTCGTAATGAGAAGTTGGCTAAAACCAAGACAAGCAAAGCTGAAAAAAAAAAAAAAAAATGGCGGCTTTCAGGATTATGTCAGCGGCTGCTTTGGCGGCGTCGTGAGTGCGACGTCGGCGGCATCCTCGCGACTGCGACTTTCAATACGGGGCGACATTGTACTCGGTTTGACAACGATCACCGTCAGCTTGATGCTTGTGACGCGCGAACATTTCTCGGTGAAGTTCTGATGTGCGAAGGTCAGTACACGAGACCTCTCTTGCCGAGGCGACGCAAGCGGGCACTACCGGAACACCGCTCGCGTCGCAATCTCACGTTTAAACAAATCTAAAATAATGCTCGGGACCAAAAAACTTGTTTTTTCTTAAGTTACAGCATTTCGTGTGTGAAATAAAAATTGTGACTATATCTTGGTGGCGTCGAAAGCGCAAGATGCTTGGGCTTTCGCGTCGCGACGGAGAAACGCTATTCTAAAACTCTCGCGTCGCGTGCGCTAATACAAGCGCTAAACTTAGCGCTAGCGTGCGCTAATAATTGCGTACGTCATTCTAAAACTCCCTAATGTGCGACGTCGCAATATGCAGAATTCGAGCCTGCGTACAAATGAAGGTACATGCGAAGCCCTCCATCAGAGTATTTGCTTTAATTGATAATTTCTTTTAAGCTTCGATTTCGACACCTCATTCATACTTGAAAACCTAATTAATAATGCCATTAGCTTTTCAGTCATTGCGGTGGTTGTTCCCCCGTCTGATGTATCAGCCCGCACGATAAACACGCATTGAAGGCACCCTCGCCGCGAACGGGCCATTTGTTGAAACGAAAAATCAGCATCATTTACGGAGAAAAATAATATCACACGCTGCGTTTTAAGGCTGTGTGTGACCTTCATATTAACTGCGGTAATGCGCGAATGGCTCAATTACAAGTCGGTGATAAAAACAAATTCTCTAAAATACACAAACGACCTCGTCTATGCGTCGACTTCTAATGCGCCGTTTATGAATCTTATCTCCCGGTCGTTCTGTTAAAGGGCCCATGAAACGAATTTTGGGCTGGAATGAATGATTTTAAATTGGGATTTTACTAATCGCATATTGTTTAGTTGGCCAAAAGAAAGAGGCTAGAAAGTCAAAAGCCAGCTTTTCGGTAGGAGCAGTTGAAAATATAGTGGACTATTTTGTACCTTCTTGCCTTCGAAAGCTCTCCGCTTTTTCACTATGATACTTCCGCAGTTCCGAAAGCGCGTCACCGGCGCCAAACTGACGTCAACAGAGCCTAGCTCACGCATTGGACACGAGAACTGCGTCACTCGGACGTATGCGCTCGTCCACAATCAATCCGTCAACGAATATTTGGATTCGCGTTCGTGGCCAATGAGTGCCCTGACGGAACTTATTGTCACTGGGGAATGACAAGTTATATGGTGTGCATAAAAAGCACGGTGGAAGCTAGAAGTCATCGTACCGGTGCCGAAGGAATGTCACGACCACGTGATTTCACAATTCGCATTTGAGTTAGGGATTACAGCTGAGGAGGAAGAAGTAGAAAAATTGTTTCATGACCCCTTTAACTTATTAGCGATATCCGGGTTTAGAAGATTCACTCAAAAAGTGTTATTCCGAGCGCCGCATGGGAAAAATAGCAGGCGCTTAAATAATCGCGCCACTTACTTGCGTAACATTAGCTGCCGTCGCTGACGCTGTGACGTGGCGGTGCTGCATTCGGCCACGTCACAGCGTCAATGACGTTTACGATGTATACGCCACTCAATCGGGCGACTCAACGCGAACCTGACTCACACGTGTTTAGCGCTAAAAGCCGCCGTTGCAGAAGCTAATACATTATAAAAAAATACAGTCTGCAGACACTGTCTGAGGTCCCGCTCATGTGACGGTCTTCTCAGATTGCTCACACAAAGTTTGTACGCACACAAGTCGGAAGCCTGTCTGCAGCAAACAATGTGTATTTTGTATGATGTATGTGCAGGGGGACTGCGACCTAATGGACGCCAACGATCAAAATCGCCTCTGAAAGTACCGAGGAGCTATTGAAAAGTGTAGACTATTAGATTTAAGGTTGCATTGGTGGTTGTAGGTTAAATGTGCGACGAGGGGATTCGAATAAAAAAATGGCGTTGATTGGAGTATAATATTTAAAAGTCATGGATTCATAAACACGTTTAGCCGTCTTTCTCACCCTTGAATCTTGCCAGCGAGCACATCTGCGTAGGAGAATAACAAACGAAAACATATAGTTAACAACGAGGGCACAGTGTCAACTTCAAATATATCGGTCAAGCCTCACAAGGTCATAATTCCAACGACTCCGCTTCAATGTATCATATGTCAGAGTTCTACACACTGCGCTAAGAAGGTGGTGATTCAACGGCGCAGAAACATTGAAGTGCAAAACATTAACACTAACATTATGGCGCCGGGCCATACTGATTTCGCAGTTACTGCGCATAGTAAAATATATAAAATTTATATGCGGTTAAAAATTAATCACGAATATCATGCTTCACATATAAAAAATTGCGGCATTGCTGCGATATCACAAAGGAGGCAGCATATGTTTGTTTAAACGGGAAACGACACTGTTTGGGTTCTCCAGTGGTGTGCTTATGTTAGTGTTTCGAATTCAAATCGAATAATGATTGTTCGAGCAATTCGATTCAACTTTCGAATTTCTACATTTGGGTATTTCAAATAAATCTATACATGAAATACCAGTGCTGCTGGCAGATATCTGGGCTTAGTCAGAAACGCTGTTCATATGGTAAAACAGTCCTCACCGACCTGTGTTTTGTCAGATTGAAGCTTGCGTTCAAGTGCTTTCATTAACAACCCATTTCAGCATACAAATAAAAGGCGTTTACAGATCTCGATAAGTCGAAACTACAGCGCAGCTCTTAAGGAGGAGAAGGGGAGCCCGAGGATAGTACGGCGTTCTCTTATTCCACCGGCTTCCCTCCTTCTCCTCCTCTTCCGTCCTCCATTTTTCCTCCTCGTCCTTCCCTCCTCCTGCTCCTTTTGTTTTCCCGTCCACCTGCCGTTAAATTTGTTCATGGTTTACCTGGCAAAACGTCGTGACGTCATTTCGCGCGTTAAATTTAGCACTGAAACTGAGTTGGTGTTCAGGTTACGTGACGTCGATTTCCCCGGTAAATTTAGCGGGGAAATTATTCCGCTAAATTAGCGGGAAAATGCTTTAGTTAACATCATCAGAAACTTTTCGCGCTAAATTTAGCGAAACAATTTCCCTGCTAAATATAGCGAGAAAATTTACCCGCTTACTTTAGCGTCGAAACGTCCCATAATTGCTGGGCGCGCGGTAATGCCGACGCCGCTCAATCCGGAAATGGGTGCCTAAGAGTTTCGCTTTAAAAGTAGTTAATTAGTTAATTTCTTGAGTTCCTAGACTGAAGCGGTCATGGTCCCAGCTCCTCGGATGCGCCCGAGGCAAACTCCTAAGCCAGGCATGTCGCCTTTTTTGACTTCGAGCATTTTACGTCACCTCGAGCCAGGTGACGATGCACCCCGTCTAGGGTTTTAGGATTATTGTATGCCAAATGATTAGCAAAATACAAATACCAGCGATAATTAAGCCATCCTTTCCTGTTAACCCGTAGGCTCTTTAATGAGGTCATCTTTAACTTGTAATATACTTTATATTACAAATTAAGGAGGTAGCGCAAACCACTGTCTGAAGTATACTTCAGACACACACAGCGAAAAAGTACATCCCGGACGTGTAAACCGTTGTCCCAGGGCGGACTCCCCAAATGGTGTTCGATTTACACGCGAGGCTCGGTGTATTTCGTTTGCACCCGAGGTCTCGTGTAAAATGAACATCTTTGAACGTGTACTTCGTTCTGCGATCACACGTCTAGGGGTGTCTTGTTACAATGGCGGCCGTTTGACGTAAGACGGGTTCTACGAGCGAGGCCCAGCGCTTTACACGGCTTTTCGCCGCAGCGAAAGCGTAGTTTGCACGTGTTCGTTAGTAATCGTCCATACGTGCTGAACTACCGCAGGCATTCACCCCCAAGCGCCGACGCCGTATCCATTACGGCGATTACGCGCTTACGCGACAGTGGGAGCGACCATCGACTGCATCCAGCAGCGTGTTTCCCCATCGAGCAGGTCCCGTTTGCGTGGCGGTTTAGCCGATCGCCGAGGCCTCAAGCCGGTTGCATTGTCACCGACGCCGGGCAATTTCCACAGGAATTATCTTTTCGCGACCACAAACATGAACTTTATTGAAAAAGCCCGTTTGCCGTGAGCGACGACGAATAGCTCCAACACCGAGCCGACCCGACCGGCGTTACCGACGTCCCGCTCACCTCTTTACCGCGAGCAAAGTTGTACGCGACGTTTCGACGCATCCACTCATATCTCGTGTGTACGCAAATATTGCGGCTTTCCGGGTACGAATCGGCTACCGAAACGGCCAGCGAACGAAGACGAACTGAACGCCGGCGCTATGCGCCATTTAAACACGCGGTTACTTTTCTACTAGACCGTAGCTATAGTGGTGTGGTTCCTTACACACTAAGTGGACTACGTACGAACAAAGCTAAAACGAAATTGGGCGGCTGCTTGCGCCACCTAGTGAGTATGCGGAAAACTACAATAATGAAGGACATTTTGGCATTTTCGGAAGCGACACGCTCGAACACGGACGGCGGCATACCAACACATACATCACAGCACATACCACAAGATCAACATAGAAGCATGTACATACACAAACAACGAACAGAGGCACTAACAACCCGTAACTCCTACTCAATTCCATTAGTAACCCGCTCGGTATATATAGCAGACTTTTTTGTTTCAGACGAAGGTCCGGTGACCCCCACTGTTTTTACATGAACGTAACGTTACTACACAATTATTACTTATATAGTACGGTGACATAAATTTAACTTGGGAAGGTACACATTTCTCTTAGTCTAGATTATGGCTAAAAGACACCCTATATTTAAAAAAAATGTTTCGAGCTAGCCAAAATGTAGCAAAATCTGGTTTCGTTTTCGGAAGTTCGAGCGCTCAAGGCTGGAATGCGCTAGCGAAGTGTGTGCTTGCTTCTGTCAAACTATAATCTATTGTATGACGCTCTCAAAGCTGCTGGCTGCAGCCCCCGTCTTGGTTTAGGGTTTGATTTACACGCGCTCCCGTGGAAATGAAATTATGCGCGCTCGAGTCGATATTATTGAAAGCGTGAAGTATAAACCGAATATAAACGATTTTGCGAGCGACGAGAGAAGCGACGGCGACCCGCTTCGCTGACGCTCGGTCACTCGCGCGACGACGCAAGCCGCATGAAAGTGGAACGATGTTTTTTAGAAATCCAAAAACCGAGTGACGCGACGAGTGATAGTAATAAATCTTCGTAATACGTCGCCGACTCGTCGCTGTCGCCGTCGCTCGCTAAATCGCTTTATGCAGTTCAGCCTTTATACTCACGCTAGTGCCGACCTGCATTACCCGCTGAGCCCAAACAAGCGATAAGGATATTCAAATATGTCACAACAGTGGCGTGCATTCGTTAAGAAAACCTATATATCAAATTCCTGCAGTTTGACGTCGGGATCCGTTACTTGTTTTGTTGTCACCTTGGCGAAACGGTCACTAAAGAGAAACTAGTCAGTTTGTTTTATCAGAAATTATAAAAACCTTATCTAGCCACTGTTATGCACAAAAGCACTCTCGCATTTCATATAAATAGTTTAGAAATAACTGAACACAATCGGTAACTTAATTTTCCAAGCATAATAATTACAAAAATCTTAGAAAACAATGTATTTTTAAGGTGTTTCAAATAAAAAAACTGAAAAAGGAGCCTTAATTCAGCTGCACTATCATGTAAATACTTTGGGAAAAAAATATCTATTGAGAAGTAGGTTTTGCAATCTCTAATTTGCTTCTTTTAACTTTCCAGTTACTTTATGCGTACTTGCAGATTGTATCCTGACAAATCTAGACAAAATTGTATAAAAAGTAACAGTCTATATAAAATTTATAGCTTAATTAAATGCACATTTGTTTGATAATGTTCAATCTTAATTATGAGTTTTAAATTTCACATCCATTATTACAAATAATTGAATTACATGCTGCTTGATACATGCTGTGCCGCCCCCCGCCCTCCCCCCCCCCCCCCTTTTAAATATATATATCCTGTATATTTGCTGGTTAGTTGTTGTAAACCTCTTAATGTCATGTTATTTGTTTGTTGTTGTAGGTGTGTGAATGCATATGTTGTACCCTACTCCTACTTGGGCCTTCAATGGCCTGTAGTATCCTCTAAATAAAATTTAAAAAAAAAACAAGTGAGCAGTAAAAATCTGGAAGACAAAGGTAAACACAGAGCCATGCAAAAAGGCATTCAGTATATGAAACAGATACAGATATGGGCCTCTGGCGGTCCATCGGTTCAGCCTCCACACCGCCTAAAGACGGCAGTGTTGCAATATTACGAACCAGAGCACAGGTATACAGTTACCCAAAATCCAAACACAAAAAACTCACATCAGTGCTGTGCGAGTGTATATTTTTGTGTATTTGGATTTTGAATAACAGTCTACCTGTGCGCTGGTTCGTAATTATGCCGTACGACTCGCCCAATCTGCCGTATTAATAGTGTTGCAAAATACTTAGATCAACTATGATGCTAATGACTGCAGTGTATAAAAGCAAGCTACTCGTCGGAATGAGCTTGACGGTACGAGAATAAAGAGAATGTTTTCACAGTTAAACTCAGAGTCTGTTGCACCGTCTCTTCCGTCCTCAAGATAGAAAGTGCTACAAATTGGTGACCTGGACATGATGATTGACTCCGAGCACCTGCTATCCAGGGGAATTTTCTTCGTGGCCAAGGGCACGGCAACGGCTCTGCCTTTTCGGACGAAAATGCAGTAGGCACATATTCAACTTTCTCAGCCTCCACATCTGCTGCGCCTCCGCAACCGCCTCTGCTCTGTCGCGTCTAGTGCCGGCATCTCCCAGCAATGGGCTGCGACCATCTTGCTTGCCCCACCGGCTCGGCAAGTGAATATTCATAGACATTTTCACACTGTTCACAAGGCATGTTGCTAGCCGACCAGGGTCTCCTCATTGTTGCCACGTCAGGCATTCGCTCTCAGTTCGGTTCCTCATCTTAGGGGATGTTGCATCGGCCCCGCAGTCGGCCGGCATCCCCCTTTCAGTCCGAGGCTGTACACTCCAAACTGATCGATTCGGACTGAAAGCACGGCAGTGTCGATTTCCCCTGTCTGCTGCCTCATTTCCTGACCTCGGCGTTGACTACCATGCACGGCTTCCGAATGCTCTCTTTCCTGCTCTCTAGTATGTCATCCTGCTTGCGGTACATGTCAACAGCAACAACACCTCTCTGGAGCCGCAATCACTTCAACGAAATCGTGCCATTCCTCACAGTGCAGAGCTGAGGGTGATAGCTCTGTGGCAGTCTATCGGTTCAGCCTTGGCATCGCCAAAAATGACAATGCTACTCATACTCGTTGCCACGAGCTCAACGACATGAGAATAAACAGAATGTTTTTAATGCTAGGAGTCGGTCGCAGCATCTTTTCCGTCCACAACATCGTATACTCTATAGGTAGTAAGCAAGAGACACACTTCAGATGAAAAGAACAAATGCTCAGATCCCACATGCCGCGGGTGTCCAAAATTATCCATCATGTTGAATATTCTTTTGGTTTTTTTTAATTCTAACAAAGACAAACATCATTATCGCGCAATCAAAATGAATACTTACGAAACACCTAAGTCGCAGTGTAAGTGCTCATTGCTGAGCTGCGGCTGTGGCATATATTTATTTAAAAGTGCACCGATGATAAAACCTTCAGGTTTGGCAACAATACCGAGATTACAACGCTTGTTACCCTCTTAACAAAGAAGAGTTGTCCATTATAAAATACAAAAGAAATAAAAAATACCGGAAACAATGAAAGGTAGAAATCTGCACAACAGGCTTCCGAATTCAACTACTTCGTCGTACTGGAGTCTGTTACAGTAATAACAGCTTTGGATGGGCTGTGAGGACAGCATTCGCACTGAACTGGGTGCCTTGGTGACTATTACCAGTGTTGAGGAGTTGCCACTCCAGAGTTGGAACGATTCCGCACTTCCACAACCCTGAAATCGAATGCAAATAAAATGGTGGCAGCACTGGAATAGAATGGCAATGAAATTGGTAGTTACATTTTGCCCAGAATAGAGTAGGAATGGAATAGGCTTTGTTCTAATGCGAGCGGCGTCGATGCCGTCAAAGGGGCTTTCGAAACGGCATTATTGCACTTAGGTAACTGACAGTTTGGTTATCTGACTGCTTATGTTCCTTCGAGGATGAAAGTGGCAACCCCAGTGAAGCAACCCAAACAGTAGAGTTGTAGACGGACAAGGGCAATTTACTCGATCTTACTCCAGGGTAAGGGTTTTGTGCCTCGGCGTTCCAAAACCTACCCGTGCCCAGTACTTTTCAATCTGTGTTGTCACGTGACACGACCCACCGGAGTAACTCGGATCCATTTGGGTAAGATTTGGAACACAGCCAAAGTGTCGTTCCTGGCGCTGCGAGATGCAACCAAAAGGCTGTTGGGACCATATGTGATTACAGCACCAGTTGCAGGCCACCAGGCAGGGACAATGTCACACCGCCCGCATTTCGTTAATACACGTGACTGCTCATTTATTATGTATCTCGTAAAAGTGGAGGACATATACGGTTCTTTTGTGGAAAAGATGGGCGACTTAGTTTTCCTCTCTGTTATGAGGCTTTTACGCCTGGTGGTGCAATCGATATCTGCAGTGCCCCATACCAATTGCCACTACTGCTATGCGCGACCAACGCTCAACTTGGTAAAATCAATGATTGCGGGTAGGGTTTTGAATTTTGCAGTTGTCTACCCATTTCACAACGCCAGCTTTATGCTGACGTTATTTTGCGGTAACTTAGCACTAGCTGTCAAGTGCCATTTTCACAATTGAGGGATTGAGAGGAATGGAATGCAGCAGTTCAGCAACTAGGAGTGGGGATTGGCCCAGTTTTTCCTTTCCAGGAGTTCAAAGGAATGGAATTAGTATTAGAGAATTCCAATTCTCTGGAATGGAGTTGGGTGGAATGGGGAATCTTTCGTTTGTTTGCATGCCTAGGATGTTTGAGATGACTCGAGAATCTTGTTTGTTCGAGCTCGGAACGTTCTAGATACCTACGGGCTTACAAAAAGAGCTTCGCATGGCTGCTCGAGTCAGTCGTTCTTTTGTCGCTGTCAAAGTATGTGCGGTCTTTGTTACTTATGTTTCTCGGCACAAGTTCGCTGTATTTAACATTGATCTGAACTTTTATTAATCAAGTTTGTTTTTGTTCCTCACATATTGGTGGATGTGCAGAGTAACGCAGTCTATGCCCATAAAGCGTACCATCTGTGAACACGATAACTCTGAAGACGACAATTGTAAAGGCGTCGTCCTTGAAATCATCCGAGGACAACTCCAACTGTAACATCAACGACGACCTCAACTATGGCCTCGGAAGCGACCCGGACAATGAACTTGACAAAGCCCCTGGCTACCACACTTAGACGAAAACATCATGACGACTTCTACGCTGATGATGAAACGGACGACAACTCCAAAGACCAAACCCGGCTACAATGTCAACAACCAACCTGGCAACGGCCTCGATGACAAACAGTTTTCAACCGTGATGACGAGACTGATGACGACACTGATGATGACCCAGGCGAAGACTCAAACAATTTCATTGAAGACGATCCAGACTACGGCTTTGACAGTTACCCAAGGACAATCCAGACGATGACTTTAAAGCGCAACTCCGGCCAAAACTCAAATTTAAAGAAATAACTAGTATCACTGTAGTGACACAAAATACGACCCCAGCCAAAATATTATGTCCGTGGGATGGCGCATTCTCAACTAATGCCGATAATAAAAATGTGACCCGCCGCGAGCCGCTGCACCTTACCGGGCGGCTAGCGGGTTGCCGATCACTAAAGCAACATTGGGCCGTGACGTCAGTATCGTTCTCTTTTTTTCCTCCAGTCCGAGCGTTACACGGAGTGCGCTTCTTTGAGCCGCTACCACCGCTACTTGGACTTGTGATTGTCATGTTTAGCCGTTGCTTTTATCTGTAGCCCGTGTAGCTTCGGTAGAGCCTTTTGTTTATTTGCTTGTGAGAACGCAAAGACTGGTTTTAGCGAGCAACTCGTAGCGCCCAAGACTGCCCAGCGGTTCCTCGAAGGATGCCGAGTACAACTTGTAGTGCTGTGGTCTGCTCAAACAACCCGCTGCACAACCCGGAGGTGCTTTTTCACAAGTTTCCAACGTACCAGAAATTGAAGAAGGTGTGGGTAAACGCTGTTCGACGAGTAGACTTTGGCTTTTACGCGCCCAAGGAAAAAAGAACGCAAAAACAGACATGTACAGCCCTAACGCAGCAGCCCGTGCCGGAAAGCCTCAAAGCTTTGCGTCTGTTACTGACCCGCAGCGCGAAAGCGAGAGGGCCCCCAGTACTGTACTTCACTGGCAGCGCGTCGTAGAGCAACGCCGCTCCATGCACGGAGCCCCGATGACAATTTAGGCCTAGCGACAGAGTACGGAAGACCGCACACACGGCGACAGCCGCTAAGTACGGTACTGAACGAGTTCACTCGTTTTCCAGTCGCTACCTTTTGGGTATACTAGCAACAAGTATGGCATGGCGCACGCACGATGGCAGTGGCCGCCGAGTACGGCACTGTACGAGTTTACAGGTTTTCCAGGCGCTAGTTTTTGGGTATACTCACTAACTCTTCCTACATATGCTGGATAATTACTCGTATACAGAATTAAAATAAAATCAGCTTACCTCCTACCTTTAGACGGCTAGCGCAACAAAGTAGCTGCTGCTCGGCCTGCGTACTCGTTGAACAAGAACGATCCTGACGTCACGTTCGAACATAGCGGCTGATTTCTAGTGCTGCCAGGGCCTCGAGCGGCTAGTTTCGGTTTTGTTGGCCGTGCCCCAAACAAAACTTTGAGGCGTCGATACCTTTAAAACTACGCACAATAATGAGGAAAAAATTACACCTTGCAATTCAGGGACGCTGACTGCAGTAAAAACAGTCATAATCCCAAAATTTAATTTTGTGTTGCATAGAGACGAGTCTTTCACAATGCCACGTGCAAATAGCCGAGTCAGCAGCGTGATCGACTCTCATGCCGCTGACCCCGCCAGCGCATGTCATTCTTTCTTTTGTTTGCGTGACTGGAATGATGAGATGACTCTAAATTTTTTTTTGTTCGAGCTCAGAAACTTCTAGATACCCACGCGCTTACAAAAGTACCTTGGCATGGCTGCTTGAGGCAGTTGTCCTTCCGACGCCATCAAAGGTCTTTGTTAATTTATGTTTCTCAGCACAAGTTCGGAGCATTACACACTGATATTAAGTTTAATAAATAAGTTTGTTTTTATTCGTGACAATATTTAGATTAATTTTGATAATTCAATCTTCCGATATTTCAAACTAAAGTGTGTGGCTTCCAGGGCTTGTTTGCTCAAGCGCTAACCGTGGCTAAAGTTAGCCGCAGTACCTATTAGAGGGATTTTGAAATCACGTGACTGGCTCGGCAGGGATGCAGGGAAACATGGCGGTGCCCCGGTGAGTGAGCGCCGCTCGCTTTGAAACTAATATGTCATTGTAGCTGCAATATTGGGCGCGTTAGTCAGCAGTGAATGGTGCCAGAGGCTTTCGCTTTGCCTTACCTCATTTAAATCGCAAAGCATGAGCATATGACCTCGCCGCATTTTTTAGATAGTCTTTCGATTCTGGCCATTCCTAAGCCTAAATGAACGTGATAAATGCTAGCATGGCAATGTCTTTGGAAAGTGGATTTCCTTGACTCAATCGGCCGGGTATTAATAGCACACAAAAGCAGACAGCGTCCCAATAGACCATAATAGGGCTTTCTCTGAATTTCCCAAGCACCGAGGTGCATGCTACAAGTGTAGTTACACGGGTTGCACGTGCTGGCGTCTGAAGTAGTAACTGTTCTAAAACAAAAAGTCTAAAACAAATTTTGTCTTGCACGTGCGTTGGTCAAAGCTTTATTATGATTATTTACTTCGAATCTTTTATAAGAGGAAGGCCAGTGCGCGCGGACCGCAGAATTATACTTTCAGCGTTCTTTTCGATGCTTGGGTAATTTAGAAAAAGATCTATAGGGATGCTGTCTGCTTTTGTGTGCAATCAATACCCGACCGATTGAGTCAAGACAATCGCTTTCCAAAGATGTTGCCAAGCCGACAATTACCGCATTCATTTAGGCTTAGGAATGGCCAGAGTCGTAAGACTATCTAAAAAATGCGGCGAGAGCCTTGCTCATGCTTTGTGATGAAGTGAGGTATAAGGCAAAGCGAAAGCCTCCTACACCATTCGTTGCTGACTAACGCGCCCGGTATTGCAGCTACAACGACATATTAGTTCCAAAGCGTGCGGCGCTCACTCACCGGGGCACCGCCACGCTTCCCCGCATCCCTACCGAGCCAGTCACGTGATTTGAAAATCCCTCTCCTAGGTACTGCGGCTAACTTCAACCGCGGTTAGCGCTTCGAGCAAACGGGCCCTGGAGTTTGAAATAATGAGAGTCGACTGTAAAACACCATTTTTGCTACACCAATAGCAATTTATTTTAGTGTAATTTCTGGAATCTTTTATTCAGACCGAACACTTCTTTCTCAATAAGCTTGTCGGATTTAAGTTGAACTGGTTTTGAACGCTCATAAAATTTAAACTATTTTTATAGCCTAAACGTAGCAAGCGTTCAAAACAAATACAACCTAGTGCATCAGATACACAGAAAACACAATATTAGCAAACGCTACTTTTATTGAACACATCTGGAGTTTCTGTTGCATACATACAGCGCTGTGAAAAAGTACACCATTCTTATATGAAAATAAGCTTCCCACCAGTGAAATTTCTCAAGTTGGACAGGCTTGTTGTAAATCAGGCACGTTAAAGAGAACCCTGCCAAAGTTTTCATAGACACTTTTACAAAGTTGTTTCATCCGAACAATAGCGACTTCAAGGTATATGTGTAGAAACTTCCCAATATGCAAACATTATGTGAAGAAACTGCATTTCAAAGTTGACGCCCTCGCAACCCCCCTTATCGGTAGCTGCTCTACTGGCAACAATGAAAAGAACTATACAAAGACCGCTGAGGCCACATAACGTAAGACATGGTGTCCAAGATTCGCCATGGACAGCATTGTTGGTAGTTGGACTTGTTTGTGCTCACTCTTTTACCCAGTCTGTCAATTGACAGGTATTTACAGTGCATGATAGGAACTATTTGTGCTGTAGACATAAAAACATGTACATGTTGCCCCTCCCTTTGAATCTGGCAGGCGAGACCACTCGAAAATGTTTGAGAGTAGCTGTGTAAAACTGACATGTTCTAACATTCTGATGACACAATTATTCATATTAAAAGGTATGCTTAACCGAAATTCGAAGCTTGCAAAACAACACTGGGGCGGTAGGCGGGACGCGGCAAAACCCCCAAAACATCACACATAGAGCATTATTTCTAACAGATGGCCGTATTTTTGGAAACATGTGGGATTCAACAAGGCCGACGAGACATGTGATGTCGCCATTCTCATTCCCTCTCCTCTAGGCTTCATCCCCTTGAGCAGGTGAACTGAAGCGGGAATAAGAGAAGCGAGGCCGCTTCCCCTCATTCTAAAGTGTACCAGGAGAAGCATGATGTCACATTTCTTGTTTGATTGCGCCCTTTCCTTTCCAAAAATACGACCATCCGTTTGACATATTAATGTATGAGTGATGTTTCGGAGTTTGTAGAGCTCCCATTCAAATCTTCCGTGGCCTTATTTTATGAAATCCATATTTTGGTCCAGCATCCTTTTAAACAAGATTTTTCAAATATTAGCATAATGAACATACAATTGGACAACTTGCTAACTTACAACAGTGTCCTCCCGATGATGCCGTACAAAGGTTCTGTCACACGCACCGACCGAGGGGATTGCTGCAAGTCCATCCACCCTCAACTTTTAGACACCTTTGAGCCTGAAGAACTGCTGTATGATGCCCGTCCAGCCACTGAGCCCACAAAGAGAAACACGGGAAATAACACCCTGTGACGAGCAAAGTCTCTGGGCGGAAAGCCCTCCATGACAAATGAGCACTGTTCGGTTACGGCAACGGCGTAATACACAGGTTCTGCTTCTTCGATGCCTTCACCGCTGCGGTGGGTGGTCGTAGCTAGTCGTAGCAGATAGTGTCACGTTTGTTGCTCGTACCAAAACACCAAAGCCGCATAGTATTCTTGTTGCCGAAGTTCATAAGCCTACGTTCCCGGTCTACACACTCTACACAAAGCCAGCCACGAGCAAAGCTAGCTAACCCCGTTTCTGCTTCGGCGACAAGCCGCCAGGGCGGAGACACCGCCGCTGAAACTTCTGCCTCGGCTCTTCAAACCAGGGCCCCTCAGCGCACAAGCATGACACTTGCTAGGCTGCTCTGCCTGTACCAAGTGACACGCGCCCGCATGTTCCCTCTCAAAATTCTTCTGACTGTACGTGCCCCGTATTGTACACGGTTATACTGTGGACACGGTGAAAGTTCCCTTTTGAAAGTGCACCACGGTCGGCCTACAATGCTGCGAACACATAGCACATGACCACTATAGGTGACGACACTTGGGATACTTGCCATCCGTCGTTGTGGCGCAAAGTCGCTTTCTCAGTCGTCCTCACAAGGGGCAAGGAAAGGCAGGCACTGCATAAAAAATCAATACATATTATAACACTGGCTGTGGCAAACTAGTTTCAAAGATGATACAGTCATGTCACCTCCGTACTATAAAAATGTTTTTTTTCTATAATGTAAGGTGTTTATAAGAGAAAATTAAATTTAAAACAAAGATTGGATAACAAGACTAACCAAACAAACAGTTTATTCTGCTAAAAGATAATGAGATGTGAGTTTGCTCTATCGCTTTAGAGCCGTTTAACATGTAGCACCACTGTCGTTTACAAGAACAGACACCCAGGCTGTAAAGTGATGATCGGTTGAATAGCACAAGATGTCGCACTGTATGCACAAGGCGGATGTAATTGACACTTAGCTGCCGGCAGTTAAGATCCTATAATCTTATGATCGCAGATGGGAATTACATCTGGTGCCTACGGCTGGAATAATGTCTTGCTTCGTAATAGAAAAAAGCACAAAAAAAAAACACAGGATGGAGAAACCGGGTGTCACAAATTCAGGCTTCTCTTTATTTTTTTAAAATACTTTTATGATCTTTTTTTTGGACCACTTTAAGTGTCGGTACGATCAAAAAGGGGGAGTGTGGTTCCACTTTTAATCTCAGTTCGTCCCGTCGTAGTTCCTTTCTAAGTCCCTAACGAATTTACTCGTTTGAGGAATGGGTTTTTGTTAACCGGCGACGTAGATCATCCCAGGTCACAGTTTGTGGCTTTGACCTCGCGGACGGAGGGGTGCATATGCTGGCTCGCGTATGGTGCCGATTTGACATGCGGGGGGCGCCGCCGGGATACAAAGATGTTTACGCTGGCTAGCGCGCTTTTTGAAGGCGGCGGCTTTGCTCAGTCTGCCGCCTGTCGTGTTCTATGTATCGGCGATGATTGACGTTTTTGGACTCGTGGGGGGGAATGGATGGGCACATATGTTTGGTTGTCTGAAAAATGTAATAGGTTTTGCCATTTGGGTCGTTGCTGTGTAGCTTTGTTTTTCTTGAAAGCTGACTGACCCGAAAGGCGGGGAAACGGGAGGTTGGTCGGTAGACGAGCCTATAAAAGGGGATTCGGGAAAAAAGAAGGTAGTCCCACCCCAGAGCTGGCCGGGTCGCTGCTCAACGGGGTTACTCCCTGCAGATGAGTCTTGGAACGTGTAATTTTTGGCTTCTGCCCTGCCTGTTGGGCAAGTGTTTGAGTTTGTTGTGCTGAAGCGTGTGTGGCTGTGTGGTGCGCGGTGTCGACCTCATCAAGCTTCTAACCGGACCGCCGGACTCCGAGACGAAGTTCTTCGGCCGACAACTCCAGACTACGGACTGCTCTGGACTCAGCACCTACCGGAAAGCTAAGCCTGGTTTTCTAGAACTTGTCTACTTCATTCTCTGGCTCTGAAGAATGAATTATTGAATGTTGGGAAGATTTTTACACAGTGCTACTTTCTGTCGCGACTGTTTTGGGGGATTATCCCTTGTGTGTAGCGGTAACGTTCGAGTTCCATCTCGGTTTGCTCTCGTTGTTAGTTAGTGTCGGGTTTTCGTCACAGTTTTGTTGGCTTGTTCCTGTTTTATGAGGGTTGAGTCTTTTTAGTATTAGTTTCTCGCTCGCATGGCTCCATAGCGTTGAGCTTATCAAACTCACGGAAAATATAAATAAAAATGCATGTAAAAAGTACTTTTTATAATGAACAACATATTGGCTATGTCAAACTTTTTCCGTCCGGGAAGGCTTCCAAAAACGTGCAAACAATCGCCTTCCAATCCACAAAAAAATCTAGGAAAGAAAGCAAATTGTAAAAGCTGAAGCCGCGAACGAAGTTGACAAAGAGAAGCGATTAAGAAGGGGAGAAAACTAAAAAGAAAAAAACTGCACGTACTCAAAGATAAAGCAAAAAAAAAAAACATTCCAGCACTTTGTTACAATGTGGAAGAGAAGAGATGAGAGAGAAAAAGAAACTCTCACCTTACAGCGAACGCATCGTGGAAGTTCGTTGTAAATGGGTTTTGCTATATCGAACTGATTGGAGCGTTTTATGCTGTGCATTATACACAGGTTTGACTGTATTGCCGTGTGCGCCTTAGTTTTTCACTTTATTAAATCTAATCTTCTGTTTGCTTATCCTCACTGTGCCATTGTCTTTCTCTACTGATTATACACCAGGCGTGGACCTAGCGCTAGTCACCGGTCGAACTTAGCTCTTTTGTTCTTTCTCTCGTTTATCCGTAATTTTTTGTTTATCCTCAGAGTGGATCATTGTTTATTTTTATTAATTTGACCCCCACTCCGTGACAAACTGGCGTCCGCGACAGGACCGGTGGCATGGTGTAAGCAGAGCCGTATATGGGGAGAGCTTGGTCAGTCTATGATCTCGCCGCCGTAACGCTCTCCTCCCAAGCGAGCCAATCAGCACGCTGCGCAGAGCGAGAGGCATGAGCGCATGCGCGTGAACTCCCGGCTGATCGCAGCTGAGTGGGGAGGGCAGCCATTTTCGTTAATTCTCCCGGCGGAATGCATGTGATCGGGATCTAAATCTCGATTATTTCCTTTTATATCGCTAACTCTGGCAAGAGAAGGATATACTGTTATTCCTCGGTGAGTTAAAAAGCTAATAAATGAAGTTTTCTCAACGTATGGCCACAAACTTTTATTCAGGAGAAAAAGAAGTCGGCACATAGCAGACGACGCGTAGCCTCAGCAGTGCTCTTCTCCGACCAGTCTCCGACAGCGTTGCGAAAAAATGGCAGTCGTCTCCTCTCTGCTCCTTTCTTTCTCTCTCGCTCCTTCAGCACTCCCCTCCGTTTCATTTACTTTTCTCCTCTCTGGCGCCTTCGTCGCCACACTCACTGGCCAAACTCTCCCAATATAACGGCTCTGCGTGTAAGGTTAGGGAGACGACCCCACCGCGGAGGAGGGCCACGAGGAAGGACGAGGGCGGGCGATTTGAGTAATTGTTTGTTTCTTGCTTTGAGTGTGAGAGTTATTGCGCTACCATGTCGCGGGTAGAATTAACCACGCTTGGGAGAGAGCTGGGCTACGAGGGGGTGGAAGTGTGAAACTGGGTGAAAGATGAGATGAATCAGGAGGACGAGCGGCAAGTCAAGGCAAAGGAAATGATTGAGTTGAAGATTCGGCTTAAAGAAGTCGAAAATGCGAGCCCTACGAATGGGGCTCTGGCGACTCACAGCGCCGTCCTAACGAGCCCTCAACGCTGGCTGGCGGCCTTTGATGAGAAGAAGGACGACTTAGACACGCATCTCCTTCAATTCGAGCGTTTAGCCCTGGGACAACTTTGGCCTCGCGACCAATGGGATATGATGCTCGCATTGTGTTTGAAGGGCGAGGCACTGTCGGTAATTTCTCGACTCACACTGAAGGAGTCCGTTGACTATGAAGGCATTGATGAGACGGTTCCGTACTGCAGAGGGATTCCGGAAAAGTATTGGAACGCCAAACCGGAAAGCGGGGAAACGGGAGCACAGTTTGCAGCACGTCTGGCGAGCCTATTCGACCGTTGGGTCAAACTTGCCAAGACGATCAAGGTCTACGACACTTTCCGGAATTTAGTGCTCACCGAACAATTCATGAAGGGGTGCTCGCTGAAGCTCGCCATCTTTATCAAGGAAAGAGGATCTAAGGCTCTGGACGACATGGCCGACTTGGCCGAACGGTTTTTGGAAGCACAAGGGCCCCAATCTCTTGGATTCAAGGCGGAAGAGAAGAAACCGAACCCTGATACTCCACGAGACATCAACAAGGAGCCTGCGAGAGAAGAACGGCCTCCCTTGAGATACTTTCTCTGCGACTGCATGGGACATTGGGCTGCTGACTGCCGGGAGAAAGGCCCGAAGACTCCCTCCTGCTGGAGATGTGGTCAGACGGGCCACACCGCAAGTTCCTACCAGGGAGGATCCCAAGAAGCACCCTGGGGGCGATCTCAAGCTTTCCGCTGCGTGGCTGCTGAAAACGCCCAAATGACCGACGGGCTCATTCAGAACGGGCTTATTCAGAAAGGGGAGTGACTACCGATCGTAATTTCAATCATTGCGGCCGAAACGAAGCACTTGACGGATGGAGTACCAGTACGAACTGGAAAAGTGGGAAAACGGGTCGTCACGATTTTCCGCGACACCGGGTGCAACATTGTTGTCGTTTGAAAAAGCCTTATCGCAGATGAGGACCTCACGGGAACGTCTAAAGCGGTTTACCTGGTAAATGGCACGGTCAGGGTACTCCCCGAAGCCAGGCTGTCGATGCGCACTCCCTTCTTCAGTAGCGAGGTAACAGCACTCTGCATGGAGAGTCCATTACTCGACATGATTCTGGGCAACATTCCCGAAAGGGCCCGATCCCGAGTGTGATGTAGAGGCAGCTGATGACGGGATCACAACCGAAGCCCACAGGAAAGATGAAGTCGAGTCTGCCATGAGTGCCGCCGTGGAAACCAGGCTTCAAAAGAAGAGCAGCCAGACGGCTGGATCTAAGCTACTAAAGGTCCCGGAAATCCAAAATGAAACCGTCAGTCCCGAAGCTCTTTGGGCAGAACAACGTAAGGATGAGGGCCTCCGGAGCTGTTTCCTGAACGAGGGCAAGGAAATGACTTTCAAGAAGAAGAGACATCTTTGCGAGTTCGTTATCAAGGAGGTGGATCTGGGGCACTTGACAAATTTGTTTCATGGCAACCTGCTGACGAAGTACGAAGAGCGACAGACGGAGGGGGCGACCGATGCCTGCAACATAGTAACTTACGAAGAAAAGGAACGCGAACGGAATTTGTCTTTACTAATGGAAGCAAGCGAGAGCTCGAAAGACAGTGTGTTTGGCACGGGCCTTAGTCCTCAACAGAGGACGGATGCCGAGGCCGTAGTAGAGAGGTTCCATAACATCTTCTCTGACTTTCCGAGAAGGACAGATCTCCTTGGATATGAACCAAAAACCTCGACTGATCTGCCAGTGCGAACGAAGCAGTACCTGCTACCATATGCAGTATGAGCCGTCATCGAACAGCAAGTTTAGTACATAAAGGGCAGGGAAAACGTTGGCGCCGATTATTTAGGTCGGCTTTAAGAGTTTTCTTTTTCTTTTTATCATTTTTTTATAATTGCTATTTTCTCTTTGTAGGGTTTTGACTTCAGGGCGTTGAAGCGCTCTCTCTTGTTCATTTGTATATGTGCTCTTTACCGCCTGGAGACGTATGTGGTCGTTTTTTTTCTCGTTATATTTTGAAGCGGCTGCTTTGGCGTCAATGTGTCTGAATTCGTGCTGTGTTTAAATTTTCACGCGTGAAAAATTCTTGAAGTGGGGAGGGGTTTCGCAAATTCAGGCTTTTCCTTATTTTTTTAATATTTTTATGATATTTTTTTGGACCGCTCTAAGTGTCGGTACGGTCAGCTGCCACTTTTAATCTCAGTTCGTCACGTCGTAGTTCCTTTCTAAGTCCCTAACAGGTTTGCTCGTTTGCGGGATGGGTTTTTGTTGACGGGCAATGCGGATCATCCCGGCGCATAGTTTGTGGCTTTGACCTCACGGATGGAGGGGTGCGTATGCTGGCTCGCATATGGTGCCGATTTGACATGCGGGGGTGCCGCCGGGATACAAAGATGTTTACGCTGGCTAGCGTGCTTTTTGAAGGCAGCGGCTTTGCGCAGTCTGTCACCTGTCGTGGTTGTCGTGTTCTACGTATCGGCGATAATTGATGTTTTTGGACACGTACGGGGAATGGATGGGCACGTATGTTTGGTTGTTAGAAAAATGTAATCGGTTTTGCCATTTGGGTCGATGCCGGGCAGCTTTGTTTTTCTGGGAAGTTGACTGACCCGAAAGGCGGGGAAACTGGAGGTTGGTCGGTAGACGAGCCTATAAAAGGGGGTTCGGGAACAAAGGAGGTAGTTGAAACCCGGAGCTGGCCGGGCCGCTGCTCGACACGGTTACTCCCTGCAGATGAGTCTTGGAATGTGTAATTTTTGGCTTTTTCCCTGTCTGTCGGGCAAGTGTTTGAATTTGTTGTGCTGAAGCTCGCGTGGCTGTGTGGTGTGCGGTGTTGACCTCATCAAGCTTCTAACCGGACCGCCGGACTCCGAGACGTCGTTCTTCGGCCGACAACTCCAGACTACGGACTACTCTGGACTCAGCACCTACCGGAAAGCTAAGCCTGGTTTTCTACGACTTGTCTACTTCATCTTCTGGCTCTGAAGTATGAACTGTTCAACGTAGGAAAGATTTTTACGCAGTGCTACTTTCTGTCACGACTGTTTTGGGGAATTATCCCATGTGTGTAACGGCAACGTTCAAGTTTCATCTCGGTTTGCTCTCGTTGTTAGTGTCGGGTTTTCGTCACTGTTTTGTTGGCTTATTCCGGTTTTATGAGCGTCGAGTCTTTTTAGTATTAGTTTCTGGCTCGGAGGGCTCCATAGCTTTGAGCTGGAGTGTGGTTTGTGTTGAGTGCTCTATTGCCGTGTACAGCTTAGTTTTTCACTTTATCAAATCTAATCTTTTGTTTGCTTATCCTCCCTGTGTCATCGTCTTTCTCTACTGATTATACACCAGGCGTGGACCTAGCGCTAGTCACTGGTCGAACTTAGCTCTTTTGTTCTTTTCCCGTAATTTCTCGTTTATCCTCAGAGTGGATCATTGAATTATTTTTATTAATTTGAACCCCACTCCGTGACACCGAAAGAGATGGGGAAGCACCACAAAATATTAAACTCGTCGAACATTAAATGTCCTTGAATTACACCTCACCCATGCTTGCTACCTGATGAAGCCCAAAACTTAGTTCAATGCCAATCAATATTAAATGTCTTCAGATGGGGACCTGCTGCCCGATCATGGCCTTTATTGCAAAGCACTGTTCACACATTTGCGAGTCCTGCAGTGCCTTGTGGAATGGTGGGCGATACTTGCCGCTCCGCAAGGCACTGCAAGACAGATCAGGCTTAACTTTTGAATGTCGACGTGCTTACGTAATGCTGCAGCAAACGAATCATTCGCCGAGGGAAAAAGAAAGGAAGCTGCATGCCTCCGTGTGCTCATTGTTAGTGTTTTCTGCTCTGCTATGTACACTGCTTGTGTGCTGTGATTTGCAAGCCAGCGCGGGATATATTTCCTTGATTTGTTTGTGTGTTCAGCTGTGCGAGGTTGTGATTGAAACAACCAAGAAGTATAGACCGCCATTCTTTTCATCAAGCTAAGGCTTCGGTCATCCGAACCGGGGACGATGACTGCTGTTGTTTACACGATTTTCGACAGCTATATGGAGTGGCTTTGTGTTTAAAATTGCAATCCCAAGTGCAAAAAAAGTTACCGCAGACTACACTGTTAAAGGTTGCTGTTTAGAAATTTCAACTGGCAGGCTCTGGCTAGAACCACCTTAATATTCATTCAACATTGTTTGCATTTCTACCTACCCGTGATCGCTTCATTTGCCAAACACGTTAGTGGCCGGTCACCTTACCAATGAAACTAATGTGCTGGTGTCTCCGGCGAAGAATTCCCTCAGGGCTACATGCAATGTACAACACAGTGTGTTGCCCGTTGTGACTGAAAGCTTTCACACTGGGGTAACGTTGTTGTTGTCACAAACGCAGTCAAAGAATGCGATAGGATTGAGGGACAACGGGGGGATTGTCCAAGTTGACTGACTGACTGCATGAGCATATGTTTCTATCGCCACCGTTTTTCCTCCACGCAGGCGACGGAGAAAACGATATGGAGACTTCTCGCGCTTGCCAAGTTTCTCTACAACGTCGAAATACGAGACACCCAGTAGCGAAGTGTCGATATTGCCGGAGAGAGCGGCGGGACAACGATCAGTGCAGGATCGCGGCTTCGCCACTCTTATGCGACGGTGTCTTCGGTTTCCGCTCTCTGCAGCTTCCACCGGGACGCTAGCCGTGCCGTATTGTGCTAGCTTTGAGCACCACAGTTCATAGGGTTCACAGCGCCCGAGCGAAAGCTCGCGCAAAAGAACCGGCGAGCAGTCGAGTCGTTTCCAATCAACGGGGTGGCTAAACGCCGGTTGTGTGAATCGGGCTTAACGCCTGAGCCGGCTTGCTCAAAGCAAATCTAACGTTCTTGAACGGCACGTAATAAAAATCTGAGACGTGCTACATTCTATACGAACTTAATAAAAAAAAAATCAAGCACTCACCTTCGACTGCTGCGTCCACCGTACCGCTTCGAGGCGACGTTTTGGGGTGTTGGGCTGGGGTGTTTTCAGTGTTGCTTACACGCCTAGTCGTGTAAACCGAAACCGAAACACCAATTTTTACTACCCCAAGTAATGTTTTGACGGTTTATCACTAGCAGAGCGTGTAAGAATGTGCTAGCGAGTGAAAATGGGGTGTAAACAGGCGTAATATTACATTTTCGCTAACAGTGTAGGTAAGAGAAATTCCTTCACGCCTATGCTCTTTGTCTAAAAAATGCCTCTTTCCCCTAGATTCAATTTAATCTAGCGTCACATGTGATCGATGCCTTCCCATGATCCCGTGCGATTTGGTCGTCTGCTCTGAACTAGCTCCATTTCCGTGCTAGGTACGGCGGTGGCTCCGCTGCTTACGGCCTGGACGCGGGTCTTTTTATTTTTGTAGCACGACGTCGGCGGCAACACGATGTCATTTTGCTGCACTGCGGTTTGTACGCACAGCTGTGCAAAAGTAAATAAGCTTTTACCGACCTTTTAGGAAAAAATAAACTTGAGAGATAACGACAATAGCTGCACCGCATTGGTGGGAAAAGTTACTGCTTCCAAGAAAGATAAGTGTTCAAGATGGGTAGTTACATACACGAGGCGTGTAATATGCGCGCACGTCGCATATTACTCTTTGCTTATGTACACTAATACAGGTAGTTTTCAATGTTTATAAAATGTGTTCGAAGTAAACCAAGCTGCTGGCTTGGCGAAACGAGTGGTAATACTTAAAAATGGAGTCCTTCGTTCGCTCGCGTTTCGCAGTCATTTATTTGCATAACTCGACTAATGCTTGTCCGCAAACGCCCGTCATTAAAGATGCCATAAGCCATCTCATGAGCGGCGTGCAGCAGATTCAAAAGGGGAGGCACAAGTGCGTGGCTTTGAGATTTGCTGTCCTTTAAAAGCTCTCGCGAAAGGAAACATATTTGAAAGCCATCTGCCTGCGAATATGCCTATACCTTTGCTGCACTCAACTCCTGGAAAAGTGCATAAGAACTTTTAGTAGAGCGTATGCTAAGGATTGCAGACTTTGCGGGTGCGTGCTCAATCCATGCTCAAAGCGGCTGCACGAGCTCAAGCTAGCAAAGCAGTCCTTGCCTGCGATTCACTGAAACTGCCTATTTACACATAGGAACATGTGCATTATATCGTGTACCTGCAGTCCACACTTGCTGCAAAAAGCGGGCTAACGCAATATATTTTTTTATTAAATGTCAATGTTTCAAAACACTCGGGACTACATAGCCATTTATTTTCAAATCGTCTGCGTTCAGCAGAATTGGAGAAAGCTTGTCTTCGCACCGCAGATCTTCTCGCGTTATTACATTTACCTATCAAGACGTGATCCCGTGCTCCAGAACTCCAATAAAGGTGCCAAACGCTCGCTCCTTCAAGTTAAAAAAAAAAAAAAACAAGAAACACTATATTGATCTTGCGTAAATTATAAGTTAGCTGTTTGTTTGGACAAAGAATGTAACCCGTGCTACTAGACAATACACCAAGTGTACTGAGTATTTCTCTGTACTATCCGCGCCTTTCAGGTACTCTAGTTCGGGATATATGTTTTTTCGCGTAATGCTGATGCAATAAAATAAACCGCAGTAACTTCTAAAAACCTACCGTAGCCTGGAAATAAAGCGCTCTTTTATAATCTATTCAATATTTTCACTGGAAATTCAGTCCGTTATAGCATGTTATATTAGAATTGATATAGGATGACTGAATCCAGAGTTGAATCATTTAACATCGAGAAGATATTTATGTTTTGAGCCTACTACGCGAGCATTGAAAAAATATAGTTCGTTTTGGCGTTCACAATAATTATGCTCACAGAATCCAATTGCAGCCAGAGTGAACACAATGTGTAGAAAAGTCATCTCTGGAGGTCTCTTTGTAGGGTATAGTACCATGGCTCAGAAAACAGCACACCTCTAACTTACACAGAAGCGAATATATTGTGTTGCCTCAAAATAATATTTTTTTTTTTCTGTTTTGTTTTAAAGAACTACTTTAGTTTTAAGACAATGTGCTGTTTCGTTTTGGGTCATTCGATACCCATTTTCCTTGAAGCGTGAAGCATTATATTTTACATGGAATGCGATATAAAAGTATCTTATGTCATAGATATCTTTTATTTTTGCTTAGAAAGCTGCGCAACTGCCTATAGATAATAATTAACACTCATTGGTCGTCAAAATTTAGTTGTTTGAAAGAATCGCAGGTAGTAAAACTGCCTAAACAAGGCACACTTGTAGAGATTTTCTTATGAGTATCTGCCATCTAATTCTGAGCCATGTTTCTTAAGCTTCGAAACCAGCCTTTGTTTTCGAGATCTCAATATATTCTTCGTTACTTTAAATGTTAGATATTTTTTTGCTTTGTTGTTTTCGTATGTTTTGTATTTTGCCCCTGCATGGTACTTCAAGAAACCAATGGACAAGAAAAGACTTTTCTCTTACCAGAGTATTGATGTTTTCATTGTTTTTATATTTTCTACAAATTTTATGATTTGAATATGCTGCTGACTGCTGTAAGGGGGCTGATTGTCACGTAAAAAGCCTTTCTTTAGGATCTTTTGCAGTAGTCTCACAGACACATGTCTGACTGAAGTAAAATGTTTTATCATTAATATTTTTTAGAAAAAAAGTGAAAGCCGTTTACAACTCCCTGTAGCGTCGAATAGGAGCGCAGCTCTTGAGGAGGAGGAAGAGGGAAGGGTAATGGGGGGGGTCAACTGACCGGAAGGGGGGGGTCACATGACCTTGGGGGTCACGTGACATTGGGGGACACGTGACCTGGGGGTCACGTGACGATGACAATGCCGATGATGTCATCAGTGACGTCACTGATTACGTCATCAGTGACGATGACGATTCGGATAGCGATGACGTCATTAGTGACGTCACTGATGACGCTGCGGATGTCGGGGACGTGATCTATGACGTCATCTGTGATGATGAAGATGACGATGCGGATGCCGGTGACGACATCAGTGACGTCACTAATGACGGCATCAGTGATGATGACGATGACGATGCAGATGTCGGTGGCGTCATCAGTGACGTCACTGACGTCGTCATCAGTGATGAGGACGATGACGATGCGGATGTCGGTGACGTCATCAGTGACGTCACTGATGACGTCATCAGTGATGATGACAATGACGAAGTGGATGCCGGTGACGTCACTGATGACGTCATCAGCGATGATGACGATGGCCATGCGGATGCCGGCGACGTCATCAGTGACGATGACGTCATCGGGGTCGTCACGTGACCTCGGCGGGGGGGGGGGGTCACGTGATCTCAGGGAAGGCACGTGACTTTGGGGGTCACGTAACCTCGGGGGAAGTCACGTGACCTCCGGGGGGTCACGTCACCTTGGGGTGACCTTGGGAGGGGCCACGTGACCTGGGGTGTCACGTGACCTTGGGTTGACCTTGGTTACGCCGACGCCGCTCAAGCCGGAAACGGGTGCCTAATGGCGCGTTCACACTGGCAGCGGATCCGCGTTCGCGAAGCGGATCCGCGCGATCTTAACCGCAAAGCGGGTAGGATCGAGCGGTTGGAGCGCGTTTTTGCCAACCGCTTCGGGACCGATTTCTCCCAACCGCTTTCACCAACCGCAAAGCGGCAACCAATCACAACGCGACGCTGACGTCAGTGACTTTCGAAACAAGATGGCACCTGTCGCAGGCGAGGCGTCCAAGGCGCTGTAGTCCTAGCGCTGTAGTCTTAGCTTTCGACAAATCAACGGAGAAACTTGGTTCACGTCCGTCACTTGAATCCGCCGCGAAAAAAATTGACTCGCTAATTTTAACGGGCTTCGCACCGGTGATTTGGTTTGGGAAAGAGTTTGTTGATTGTTCCGGGTGCCACACCCCAAGCTCGCTGCGTTGTTAATCTCTGCCTGTAGAGCGTCGGAACCCACCCCTGATCGACCGAAATGTCAGCTTTTGTATCCACTAAGATAGTCGCGTGAACTATTGAAAGCTTTCGGCACCATGCATGACCACCACGAAGGCCGATAGAGACGTCGTGAGCTCGATTGCGTAGCCAACGCACTACCGCGGAGGGGGCAGGGTACCTGCGCTAGCTCGACCTGTAACGTTTACTACTAATAAAATAAATAAAGGGAACCTACTCCAGGAATAAAGTGTAAGTACCAGACAATGGAGAGGTAATCCATACGGCGTTTGTTTGAGCTTAATGTCAAACAAACAGTAGACTCGATCGACGAGTGAGTGACGAGAGGAGAGTTCGCCACCAACGAAGCCACGACCGGCTTGCACCGAACACATTACCCCGCAACACGGTCACTGTACCACGGTCCACCCCACCGCTCACAACTTCGAAAATGATAAGAGCGAACAACGAGGGGGAAAACTGGCTCTCTATCCTGAAAACAAGGTCAGCTATTCATGCGGGAAGGGTCCACTTCGAAGAAAAGGTCGGGGGCATCCTGTTCTGAGTCAGCAAGGCGCGCCTAGCTAGGCTTTGCTTGTGGGTGAAGTCGAGGAAATCACAGGCGAGTTTGGCGGTTCCATGCTTCTTTTTTTTGCTGCCTGAACTCGGTATGTGCGCGAACATCCCGGAGAGAAATATGCCGAGTGCCAAAATAGCAAAACTTTGGCTTTGGTTCTTGCATTAAAGTGGATTTTGGATTGTAAAACAGGGATGTCGAAGGCAAGTCTCATAAGGTCACGTGTGATCGTCGAGAAACCGCCAACCGCCTCCGGTGTGTCTGAACGGGGTCGCTCGCGAACCGCATCCGCGACCGCTTCGCGAACGCGGATCCGCTTTCAGTGTGAATGCGCCATAAGAGCTGCGCTCTAAAAACGTATCGCCATAGAACTCCTCCGTAGCTGGGAAATAGGGTTTTCTCAGAAATGTTTGTCAGACGCAAGTAAAATAAAACAAACCGGTTATCTTGACACTAGTTCTCTATAGTCATATGTGATTACTGTGAAACCAAAATACTTTCTACTAGATCTGGCATTGCATTGGACAGTTTTGTTGCTGGCAAATTGTTTATAAATTTGCATACATTACAAACACTCATTTTCAAGATAAGAGTTGCGAATAAAAGTTGGTTGTACCAAATGCCCATTTTTTTTTTAGAAATTCGTGACACTGTGTTATAGTTAGGGTTCCGCGTTTTCGGTTTTTACGTTTTCAAAATTCGGCGTACTTTTTTCGGTGTTTATTTTAAAATTCGATTTTCGGTTTTTTTCGGTGTATATTCGTTCTCAAAAAATTTTAGTGGTTTTTTTTTCGGTGAACATGAAAGAAACACAATCGGACACGGGTCATATGATCACTCAAAGAATAACGGCACATATTACGTGTGCCTTCGCTACAACGTCCGTCAGGACACACCTCAAAATTGCGGAATTCGCGGGCATAATCTTCAGCACGCGTCTTTTTTCTTCCCATTCTGACGGCGTGACCGTCTGAGGTGATGACCGTACAGCAACCAGTGAAATGGCAAAACAAAATCTATTGTATTTATGTTTTTAACGACAGGGAAGTTTGAGAGAGGGTGACAAGAAGCTATCAACGGCTTTCCTCGGTGTTTTCTGAAGTGCATGACACCCGAACTTTTTTTAAGAACAGGGACTTGAAAAACTAAGCCCGATCACAGAAAGGACACAGATGTCCCGCGAAAGCCAATCGAAGACCTCTTTTGTTGCATGTTGAAACTTGGAAGAGGGCAATTACGAAGACGTCACACAATGACGAACCTTGCAAAACCCTCTCTCCTATCCCCCCTCCCCCACCCACCTCGACGCGGCCCTAAGAAACTAACCTTTTTTGGTTATAACCGAATTTTAGAAAACGGATTAGACGTACTTTTATCGGTTTAAACCTAACACGCTGAACCTACAAACTGACCTTTTTCGGTTAAAACCGAATTTCCAAAAATGAATTCGGCGTACTTTTATCGGTTTTTATCGGTTTAAACCGAAAACTCCGAACCCTAGTTATAGTCATTTACCTGTACTAGTCTAATACATAAATTATCAGGCCACGCTTCCCAAATGGCGGATTCGGCAGCTTTGGATACGAGCTTCCACGTGTACGTGACATCAGAGGGCGAACGTTCGGACGATTACTACCGTCGAATCACATAAGCAAGGATAGTTTAATTTTTCTTTAAAATTTCATAAGCCTGCCAACTAAGCATCGTTTTGAAGTCAGTTATTCCGCCAACAATGTCCGAAAAAACCAAAATTATAAATTGTCAGGAGCATCGAAAAAAACCAATATCATTTTTCTAGCATCCGAAATTAAAAAAGGCTGACCTAAAGCGGCAATGTACACCATTTATATTTAATAATGCAAAAACATCATATTAGTTACGAGTATTTGGCAAGGAATCTTCGTTTCTGAAGTGACTCAATTTACGTTATTTTTTTCTCCCCAAAAACGACAATATTGTAAAAAATTTCCAGATACTAAATAGAGCTAAAAAAAAATCTGGGAGACGGTGGATGTAAAAACAATTAGTTCGTTGTTCCTTGTACCGCGTGCACCCCCCCCCCCCCCCCTCATTTCCCCCGAACATACACGCACAAGAAAATATTACTGTGTTCTCTTCAGTCAAAACGTAACAACGCATCGCGGAACGTTCATTCTCTGCCCAAATGTAGAGCTAACGGTCCGAATCACCTAAGTAGCACAATTGACTGCTTCAAGCTTGAGCTAGCTTTGACAGCCAGGGAAAATTTCCCCGGGCCATGCACCTTTTTTACCGTGGGGCAAGCTTGTTCCAGCCTGGTTAACGTTCCCGGCAGTTCAGTAGGGGCTCCTTGTCTAGCCAAGCTGTCTGTACGTTGTAAAATCATCCTGGGCCATGCTGGCAGGTCAGTGGTCAGCCGAGCTTGGAAACACGGTCCAAGTGCAGCCTGTGTCACGTTGGCAGTTCAGGGGTAAGTAGGCTTGGCGAAACGGTGTAAATGCAGTGAGGGCCGCAGGGGATGTTATTGAATCACTCAATGTTTGTTATACGGGGAATTCACAGACTCGTCCCAGGGAGGCCTAAATGATCATTCAAAGTGTAGGGACTGGACGCACCGATGCGAGTCCAGTCTCGGCACAGGAAAAGAGAAAAAGACGCGCGCGCTAGCTATACGCTCACGCGCTCACGAAGAGCAGTTCCTGACGAGACTACACTGAAATAGAACGTTGTTGTGGAACGTTCGTCTCCTGCCTGTTTCTTTCACCACATTTGGTGACCCGGACGTGATCGCCAACTAGAACGGGTGAAATGCAGCAAGGAGAGCCTTCGGACCTGCCGCCAGCCACTGTTGTAGCAGCCGCAGTCCGCCTTCCACCGTACTGGGACCGCAATCCGCGAGTTTGGTTCCTGCAAGCGGAATCACAATTCCACCTCGCTGGGGTAACCACACAAGGTCGGAAGTACCACCACGTCGTCTCGGCTCTTTCACCAGCTGCCGCCGACGATGTCTACGACGTTCTGGCAAATCCCTCTCCAGCAACACCGTATGACCAACTGAAGAATGCTCTTCTCCAGCGCACCGAGATTTCGGAACGCTCCCGCGTGCAGCAGCTTCTTTCGGCGGAAGAGCTCGGGGACCGGCGGCCACGCCAGTTGCTGCGACGCATCACCCAGCTTTTTGGAGAGCGCGCTAACAATCTGGACGACGTATTCCTCCGCGAGCTGTTTTTGCAAAGGCTACCTTCCGATGTCCAGATGGTTTTGGCAACAGCAACAACATTGGACCTCACCGGACTTGCCGCGCTGGCCGACGCCGTGATGGAGATGACCACTCCCTCCGTCGCCAATGTTACCGTGGCTCCACAGCAACCAATAGCCCTGGACTCTGGATCGGCCGCCAACAACCAGCATCCCCAGGCCAACATCGAGCAACTTTGCCAACGTTTGGAGCAGATCGTCGTCGCAGCTACAGAAGGCGCGCCCCACCCGCATGAAACACGTCGCAGACGTTCGACATCTCGTTGGGCACGCGGCGAATCGACATCTCGTCAGACACGCAGCGCAAACACACGATCACCGAGCCCTTCCGGGGCCTGCTACTACCACCGCCGCTTCGGTGCCAACGCCCGGCATTGCCTCCACCCCTGTTCATGGCAGGGAAACAGGCCGGCCGACCTCTAGAGGCGACGAGTGGTCAGGGCCTCGACGAAAGTCGCCTTTTCTACGTGTGTGACAGAGCCACAAAGAACCGGTATCTCGTCGACACCGGAGCCGAGATCAGCGCAGTTCCAGCAGCGCGTGCCGACCGTTCCTTGACACCGATCTATTTTCTGCGCGCAGTGAACAACAGCGCCATCCCAGTCTACCGAGAACGGTCGATCACCCTTAACCTCGGCCTCCGACGGGTTTTCCGGTGGATCTTCCTGGTGGCCGACGTCAGTCAAGGAATTCTCGGCGCGGACTTTCTCAACCACTACAAACTCCTCGTGGTTGTTAGAAGCAGGCGACCGATAGACTCCACCACGCGACTTTCCATCCATGGTATCGCAACGGACGACAATGCAGCCTACACCTCTGCCTGCACAATCCCGGAAGGAGCGTTCAAGACTTTGCTGAGTAAGTTTCCGAGCTTTACTCAGTCATCTGATTGGACCAAACCCGTCTCGCACGACGTACAACACCACATCGTGACGACAGGACCAACTGTTTACTGTCGTCCCCGCCGTCTAGCCCCAGAGAAACTCCGCGATGCTCGCCAAGAGTTTGAACACATGTTGGACCTTGGCATCATCCGACCCTCGCCTAGCAGCTGGGCGTCTCCAGTACACATGGTGTCGAAGAAAATGGAGAATGGCGGCCGTGTGGCGATTATCGTGCCCTAAATAAAAACACTGTACCGGATAGGTACCCTCTACCTAACATTTAGGATTTCACGGTGAACCTACAAGGCGCGAAGATCTTCTCGAAGATTGATCTGACGCGGGCCTACCACCAAATTCCCGTGGCCAAAGAAGACATCCCGAAAAACGCGATCACGACACCGTTTGGACTTTTTGAATTTCTCCGCATGCCCTTTGGCCACAGAAATGCGGCTCAGTCATTCCAACGGTTCATCGACGCTGTCCCACGAGGGTTACCTTCTGTCTTCGCGTACGTAGACGATTTGCTCATAGCCAGCAAGTCATCGGTAAAGCACACGACCCCCTTGGACCTCCTCTTTGAACGACTGCGCAGCCACGGCATTGTCATCAACGCCGCGAAAAGTGTGTTCAGAGTTCCGTAATTGGAATTTCTTCGTCATCGGCTTGACTTCTCGGGCATTCGTCCATTGCCATCAAAGATTTCCCGAGGCCGACTTCGACCACCAAACTTCGCCAGTTTCTCGGTTTGGTAAATTTTTACCGACGTTTTGCTCCGAACTGCGCCAAACTGCTCGAACATGTTGAGGTCCTCCAAACGAAACAAGAACGAAAAAAGTCGTCCCTTCCTTGGAACGAAGATGCGGAACGCGCTTTCGGCGAGGTAAAGAACTCACTGGCAGAAGCAACAATGCTAGTACATCCTAAGCATGATGCCCCAACATCGCTGATGACTGACGCATCTGCCACAGCCGTAGGAGCGGTGCTACAACAAAACGTCGACGGAGAGTGGCGGCCGATTGGTTTCTTTTCTAAGAAACTCAAACCAGCGCAAACGCGCTACAGCGTTTTCGGACGTGAGCTATTGGCTGCCTACTTGGCTGTACGACACTTTCGACATTTCGTCTAGGGACGACCATTTACCATATGGACTGACCACAAGCTTCTAACTTACGCCATCAGAAATTCCGGGTCTCATTACACAACACGTGAGATTCGCCAGCTAGCCTTCTTGGCTGAATTCACAACGGACATTCGGAACCTTAAAGGAGTTGGCAACGTCCCCGCTGATGTCCTCAGCCGGATCGACGCCGTGAACACCCCAGCCTGTTCTGTTGTAGACTTGGAGTTGCTAGCCGGTCTACGGACCACCGACGAAGAATTGCAAGCCCTGCGCAGTTCATCCACGTCAATGCAACTGCGGGATGTAAGCTTTCCAGATGGCACGACCGTGATCTGTGACCTGTCAACGGGAACGCCTAGGCCTTTTGTACCACATGAACTGCGACGACAGCTTTTCGAAGCGATTCACTGCTTGTCGCACCTGGGTATACGAGCATCCCAGAAGCTCCTGTGCGACCGCTACGTCTGGCCCCGGATAAAATCCGACGTTCGTGAATGGGTGCGTTCCTGCATCGCATGCCAGTGCGCGAAAGTACAGCGGCATCCGGTATCACCAAGTCGACAATTCCTACAGCCTGACAGCCGTTTCAACAAAGTACATCTGGACCTGGTAGGACCCCTATCGATTTCTCAGGGACAGCGCTATCACACGATAGCCAGAGGCAACCCCACTGCCCGATATCACTGCCGCCACCGTCGCTGAGGCGTTTATCGTTACGTGCGTATCCCGGTTTGGATGCCCCTCAGAGATTGTCACCGACAGGGGTCGACAATTTGAATCGGTACTCTTTGCCGAGCTCACTCGATTTCTCGGAATCAACCGTTTGAGAACGACTGCCTACCACCCCCAGTCCAACGGTATGGTAGAACGATTTCATCGACATTTGAAATCGGCCCTGGCAGCTCAGTGTAGTCCCTCGGATTGGTTTCGTCGTCTCCTCCTTGAGCTTCTTGGAATCCGGACAGCCTTAAAGGCGGACATCGGATGCTCCACCGCCGAGCTGGTGTACGGCACTGCACTTCGCTTGCCATCAGATTTTCTTGAAGTGGAACTGCCTCAACAACAAAGGCAGTTGAACTATGTAGAACTGAAGCAAATTTTTATCAATTTGCGACCGGTGCCTACACGGCAAGGAACTTCAAAGTCTCCCTACGTGACCCAGGACCTCCAAAACGCCACTCATGTTTTCGTACGACAGTCGCAAAAGAAGCCACTGCGCCCACATTACATCGGACCTTTTCCAGTTGTCGAAAAGAGAAGCGACACGTTTGTCCTGCGTGTCAACGGCAAGAATGACACCGTTGCATTTGAGAAACTAAAGCCGGCACATATTGAGCAAGCGCATGTGCAGAAAATAGCGCTACGTGACATCGACCAGACGGCAGACAAAAGCCAACTTCGTTCGCACTCGAATGTTTGTGTGCTTTGATCGTTCGTCCTACCTTCTCTCTAAGGGGGGGGCATATCTGTAGGGACTGGACGCACCGACAAGCGAGTCCAGTCTCGGCACAGGAAAAGAGAAAAAGACGCGCGCGCTAGCTATACGCTCACGCGCTCACGAAGAGCAGTTCCTGACGAGACACCACTGAAATAGAACGTTGTTTTGGAACGTCCGTCTCCTGCCTGTTTCTTTCACCACAAAAGGATATTTTTGTGTCAGTGAGCCAAACATTATCTCCAATATTTGGCGCTGTACTCAGAATCAAATTGGTTACTACTTTCATCCGGATGTAGTGCCTAACAAATAATTAAGCTGATTCGAAATGTTTTTAGAATATTTAAACGATAGATGGACAGTTTAGAAAATGAGCGAGTTACTGTATTTAACGTATGTTTGGCATGCAAATGAGCAGCAAAATCAAATCAAAAATTGATATTGTTTTTTTTTAATTACATGTTGAGTACAAGGCTTACTAGTTTTAAGACTAATTGCATGTCGAGTATCTGCTGCCTGGTATATTGGCTTCATAGCAAGCGGGCGGTCCAGCCGATCCGAGTATAATCCCAGATCAATTGCCGAGGGTTCACGTCTTGTCCACTTGATGGACGGTGATGCGGAGCTGAATAGCAGCCCCGAGAGAAGAAACAGGGTAAACAGTGATGCATGTTTAGTAAATAGGTTTTACCAAAACTATATATTATGACCCTAATAAAATTATAATGTAACATGACGGGCACTACAATGCTCTTGGTGAGATATACAGTCTCTATCATTAAAAGAGAACTACTGGAAGCACATAGCCGTGACGGCGGCGGTCCGGTGCGCAATGTGCACTCAGCGAGATTCCTTTCTGCGTCATGGGAAGGGCACTCACTAGGGCTCAACTGGGCCTGAACGCGCTCAACAGTTTTTGGTTTAGGTTTAGTGGAAAACTTCACTTCGTCGGCGTCATGCCAAGATATATGGTCCCGAAGGTTCGAAAAAAGCATACTCATCCCTTTTTTATCAGTTGTCTCTGGTGCAAAATTTCAAAATGTGTACTGCCAAAAAAAAGAAATCAAAGTTACACCCATTTTGTATACTTGAAAAATAAATATGTTGAAGTGCGCATTTATTAATTAGAAGGATGGCATGAACGTCGTGTTTTAACATTTAAAATATTTGCCTTGACACAAGCCAATCTCTCTCAGAGAGCCATTTTAGAATTAGTAGCCGTGACATGATGCTAATAAACTTCTCCCCACCGCAAAACCGAAAACTGGTAAGGGTGCGTTGTGCTTTAACTGAGCCCGGAGCGAATTCTTCTTTGGGCAGATTGGAATCGCACGGAGCGCACGCAGCCCCTGCCAGCCACTGCCTCGGCCAGGCACTCCCAGTGAGCATTTTATATTGCAGGAGACTACATCAGACAGGAACTACAAAACTCTACAGTGACAATCAAAGTTTCTTTCTCTTTCTATAATACCACTGTCAGTCAATCCGATATAAAAGTCATAGCACTCCAATGTGAGCATGACATTCAACATGCAATACTGTGGTAGGTTGCTTAGATTGCTTGTAAGAGGATTTTAATTTTCCACAAAAGTAAATGTTTTGATTCAAAGCTATAAGCAGAACTTCCCTTTAAAAAATGTTTTCTATCTGCTTTTTTTAATAGATAGAAATGCTTTTGATATTTATGTTGCCTTGCTGTAAGATTACAATATAAAGAGTGTCAACTTCTACTGACCACCCTCAAAATATAAACCACAAGAAACTAATTCCCTAGTAATTAAAACGCCACGGAAGAAAAGCAAATTAGAGGAACATGCAGTCGGGTTTGATTAAATTGAATTAATAAATAAAACTAATGAAAGTCATATTCGCGTGAGAATGTATTCGCAACCTTCAATGCGAAATAGGATCAGACGTCCAATGCTGGAGTCCTTCAAGCGCGACCGATAAAAAAAAAGAAAAAAAGAAAACTCGACATGCCTAAACGCATTCAGCATCCACCTGCATATACCTTTGGCAGGTTTGTCGTCTCTCGGGCCTCATGAGGCAGGCACACGTGAATATACAAGCGTGCCAAAATATATCATCACATGCCTGTTGCAGGAACTTCAGGCTTAAGATGACATTTTGGGGTAGTTGGGTATTCATTAGTGGAACATATGCCAAAAACAGTCAAAAGAAAGCGAAATTTGGACGGGACGCGGCTTAACTTTTAACTAAATGGTTTATTTACAATATATATATATATATATATATATAGATATAGATAGATAGATAGATAGATAGATAGATAGATAGATAGATAGATAGATAAATAGATAGACAGATAGATAGATAGAAACAAACACCTGATGGCAGAACATTGTAAGGTAGGGTTTGACGTGCTTTCTCACAAACCAGAACCACTGACTCTACAGAAAGTGAAATCCTTTTTTTAGACAATAACAATGAGAATGCGTTCTTTACGGGTAAACAGTGCGAACAAGGACACAAAACAGAAAAAAGATGTGCCCACATCTTCTCTGTCTTGTGTCCTTGTTTTGATGCACTCAGAGAAAAGTTGTTACCCTGGGATTTTATTAAGAAGGTCGCCTAGCGGTTAACTGTGGCCATTGTGACCGCAAGACCAATTTTGAAAAGACTAGGGTCATGGGCCGTTACCAGACAGAAACAGCGAGTAAAATTCACAATGTGTCCGTGATAAAACCCCAGCGTAACAACTCACGTGACCGCACCCTCGTAGCCATTATCTGAAAAAGATTTTCACTAACTGCAAAGCAAGTGACGCCGGTCTCCGAGAAAGTGGGCTTAGACCTTACCTTAAGCCCAGTTCTCATAGTACCATTTTGCTTTTGAATTTGCACCTGTGACGTCGGGCAGCTCAGCATCTCCTATATTTTTTTTGCTGCACGAGCAACGTGGCAACAGCAAACTCGAAAGTGAATTCGCAGCATGCGAATCAGCTTTACAGTGTTAGCCCAGCCCGTGTCGTTTCTTAATAGTATATGTATTTTCACCTAAATAAACAATTCAGTTGAAAGTGACGCCATGTCCTCTGCTGGCCTTCCTCCGTTTTATCTGTGTTTTTTGGTCTTATATTACGTCTTGAAGCATGCCGGTTCTCGCTGTTTCTGTTTGTCGCTCTAGTAGGACTCGGGCCCACAATGCGGAAACAGTCATATATCGATAATATGCATACTCCCTATTGAAAATTCTCATATGTATGAGAAATTTCTGAGTCGAATAAGCACATATGAATTATACAAGATATGCAAGAACATATAGGAACTCTATAAGAGCTATATAAGAATTATATAAGATACATAAGAACATACAAGCACCATATAAAAACTCGTGAAAAGTTTCTTGTATATCTTATCTATCACTTATATGTTTCTTATATATCTTGTCTGATTCATATGTGCTTATTGGACTCAAGAAATTAATCATACAAATGACTTTTTTCACTAGGGCTATTTCAAATAGAGATAATTTTCGGGGACGAACTGTGTATATACCTGCATTTTGTTTCGCTTTTTGGACAGCTTATACGCAGGTTTCCATATTTATGAGACATCACTATCAAATTTCCTAGTGTTCAAAATATTGACCACATGCTCTGAAGACTCGTAGCCGGTTTCTCTGCAGTGCACCAATGCGTAGTTGTGGCATGGCAGGAGTTTTGGGCTTCAGAACACGCCAAAGGAGCATTATATCTAATGTGGACACCCGTGGATATTTGACATTAATGTCAAACATCAAATAGACCTAAATGTTGTAATGGCTGTGAATGTTAAAGAGGGCAAAGTTGGCATTTCCATCAAAACTTGAAATAGTAAGTAATGTGGAGACAAAATGTCTAGTGTCGCTGGAGCCCAAACAATCTTTTAAAGCACTTTGGGTCAGCTACTCAAGAAAAGGCGCGACATAATAGCTGGACAACACATCCCAATGCACGCCTTACTAAGACAGCGAAAAAGCACTACAGAGGTGGTATAGATACGTCAGAGCATGCCACATCGCTGTATTCGGACCAAGCTTCTAAACGTGAAAAACACATTTTACTCTTTACGTTAGAAAGTTCACTTTAAGTGGAGAACTATATTACCTCAAAGCCGACGTGCAATCTTGGTTTTATGCAGGAACAATAATCCTCTTAGTCTTCCCCCATCCTGAACTGCAAGGGGAGCCAAGTTTGGGGCAAGGTGAAAAGTGGAAAGAACATAGGGATGGAGGAGGCGACAAAAGTGGAAAGCGCGAAGTGTACGTCGGGCCTTAGAGGGCAACTGTGACAGAAGAAAATTATCATCTGATGGACGGATAGATGGATGCAAACGGCCGTATCCTTTGTAACGGGTAGTAGTGTCACTGTGTGCGCTGGGACTATAGTGGTGGCAGTGCCAGCATAAAATGAGTCAGCCACTAACTGAAAGATCAGGATAACCCTACTAAAAAAAAAAAAAAAAACATTTGAAATTCATACGGGTGGCAAACTGGTCGACCCGCTTGAAACAAACGGGTGGCAAACTTGTCGATCCGTTCGGATCAAACGTGACTATGGGATACGGGTACCAGTTTGATACGGTACCCGTTCGATACGGCATCCATTTGATACGGGTGCCCGTTTGATACAGGTGCTCGTTTGATACGGATGACCGTTCGACCTGGCACATGACCACACATTTAAACGCGCCATTCGGATAGGCAACTTTTTCGCTAGCCCTTAATAGGTATCGTCCGTCTGGAAGGGTGGTTACCTTAAACTTATTTAAGACGTCCCGAAACTCATAAACCTATTTATAACATGCAGAAAACACGTAGAAAAAATGTGCTCACGCAAGTGCCTGAAAATGGGCAGGAAAGCAGACACACAATATTGTTTTCGATTTACCTAGGGGTTTATTACAACCTATTACGTAAACAAGTAAAAACGTACAAGAGGCTTTTATACAACTGAGCAGATTGGAAAGCAAACAAGAACCGAGGTAATTCTAGACTATAAAGGTAGACTTCAGACAAAATTATTCTCAGGGCTGCCGCGAGAATGGACGCTACAGAATTCTATATATAATCTGGAAGAGTACACGTAGAGGAACGATCAATCGTTGCCAAGAAGTAGGTTGCAGTGCACTTACCATAATATTAGTTGAGTTGAAAGATGCAATCCGAGATAAATGTCGATGCCGGTCAAAGCAGGACAACCACACAAACACCAAAACAAGAAGGAAGGCTTCTTGAAGTTTCAACACGATGCAGCGCACAAGCTGTCATTTGGCGAACCCAACCAAACAGCAAGAATTCCTGACTTCTTTCAACAATCGCTTGTTTCTGACATACGCGTAGGATTTTTGAAAAACTGATAGTTTTGGTGCACATCAAAAGGTTGTCGAGACATCAAAATAAGACCGCAGGGTAAGGCGACAGATCGAAGCTGGTAGGACGTACGAAGTTCGAACTTCAACGGAGAACAAGCAGACCAAGAAAAAAGAGGCTGCCAGTGGACGCAGTACCGGATGTCGCAAGTGATGCTTATCGACCTGAATAAAGAAAAAAAAAATAAAGAATCAGCGTGTAACTCGCGCGCGCTGGCGCCACCCTCTCCCACGGATGGTCACGTGACAGGTGACCAGAGAGGAGTGAGGGGGCGAGGTCAAGGAGTTCAAGGCGCAGTGCAGGACACCGGGACACCCCCGCGCCCTCTCCTCAGGCATTCCTGCACAACGTGTTTGCACGCTCGAACGCAGGAAATCGCGCCGGCCGCTCGGGTTGCGGCTGACTGAAGAAAACACTCAGCGTGAGCTAGTAGTTGGACTGCCGTAATGGCGAGCGTGCTCTCGCAATGCTCTTGCCGCCGCGTGTTCGGGCGCTACACACGCTACGTCTTGAGTTGAGGTGAAAACGAATCCAGAAGTGTATTCATCCACGCGGTTGCGTCGTCTGCGAGAGAGATTCGAGCTGAGTAAGTTAATCGAGCCAACAAAAGCGCCAACGTTTTAAAGTTCTGTGAAAAATATCAGATCGCGAACGTCGGCGTTTACGTAAAAATAAATAAATAAATAGATAAATTGTTGATTGCAGTTGCGGTTAAAGCGAATATCTGCGCTATTTATATATATATATATATATATATATATAACTGAGAAGAAAAAAACCCTTAGTGAAAACAGCAACAACGGACGATTTAATATTCGACGTTTCGGCCGGAGTCCGGCCTTCGTCAGGAAGCTTCGTCCTTCCTGACGAAGGCCGGACTCCGGCCGAAGCGTCGAAGAATAAATCGTCCGTTGTTGCTGTTTTCACTAAGGGTTTCTTCTTCTCAGTTTTATACCCACGTCTTCGGCCTCCCGCCACCATGCCCGTTATATATATATATATATATATACACATATAATTACCTGCATTACGCGGACGATTTGAAATCGATGAACCGGCGCTCGCGGCCTTCCGAAAACATACGCTGCCGCGGCTGAAACAGGCGTACCCATGCCGCCGACCTGTACGTTCAGTATCAAACGGGCTCCCGCGAGCCGTTTGATTAAAGCGGTTCAATTTGAAGCTCACCGGTCACCCGCATGCGCAACATTGTCACCGGTTTGAGCAAACGTACGACAAATTTTCCCAATCGGGTGGCCCATTTGCCCAGACGAGTGACGCGTTTGCTAAAGGAGTGACCTGCTTGCCCCAATAGGTGACCGTTATGGCTCATATGAGGACCCCTTTGAGCCATACGAGCGACCCCTATTGGAAAACCCCAATATGAACAGCGTATTATGGATATTGGTAAACAATATCTTTTTATTGTATTGCAATACAATATAGACAGTGTATTGTAAAACGTTACATTTATTATATTGTATTACAATAAGGATTTGTTATGGGATTCCAGTATCCATAATACGCTGAAAATATTGGAATCCAATACCGTATAAACCCTTATTGGATCCCCATGTGTTGTATGGGAATCCAATAAGGGTTTACGATTCCAATATACTCAGCGTATTATGGATATTGGAATCCAATATATTATATCGGCTACCAATAAAACTATATACGAGTTGGAATATCACGTTCAGCGCAACATTTCTCTGCAACGCAGTCTCTTCTTGTGTGCATTTCTGAGTGATAAATTAAAAAATGTTGCTGTTGTGAAATTGTGAATAAAGAAGCAAAACACTGGACTTATCCATACGAAACATATTTAACATATTCCTGAACCGGAGGATCTGGCATTTACTGCGAAAGAAAGTTAATTTTTTAGGACTCTCATTCAAAAACTTGATGTTTGAAAACAGAATGTGAAATCCTCACCTTAATGAAAACAGCACCTGCTAGCTGCAGCCATATAGAAACTGCAAAATAAAAATTTGTGATTAGTTCGCGACAAGTAGCAATCCTTCACCAAGCGGGTAGATTCAAAATTATGTCTGCGTTTGATTGTGGAAAACTAAGCCTCAATGCCACGCTACAGGTCATTCTGAGCTCGGTCAATTAAATATACGTATCCGCTCGTCTGGTTTCACTATTCCTGCTTCGCACCTAACTAGAGTATCTGGAATGCTCACATTTGAGGAAAAACGAACTGGTGCTTGCTTCCTTGTAGGCCGTGGAAACTGGAAGAGAGATTTGCGGTTAGTTGCGTCCAAGTAGCAGTTACTTTGAGTAGCCACGTAAAGTACACTAAGTCTGAAAGATTCAAAATTACATGCGCGGGACATAGATATCCTCTTGCGACGTAACTGGGCACGTGTCAATGTCGCCCGCTTGTATTACAGAAAAATAAGCTTCAATGCAGGAGCTCCCAGTCGTTCTGAGCTCCGTCAATTAAAAATGCTGTACCGGTCGTATGGCTTCAGTATTCCTGCTTCGGGAATCTGGAATTCTCACCTTTGAAGAAAAGCAAACTGGGACCTGCTGGCTCTTAGGCTGTGGAAACTGCCAGAAAGATTTGCGATTAGCTGCGTCCAAGTATCAATTTCTTTGACCAGCCACCTACAGCACACTAAGCCGGATAAATTCAAAATTACATGTGCGTGACAGAATATGCCTCTTGTGACAAAAATGGGCACACGTTTTGTCGCCTACAGCAACACTGAAGCCAGACAGACAAGCGGTACGGCACCTTTTCTTGACGGAGCTCAGAACGAGTAGGGACGCTTTCACTGAAGCTTGTTTTGCTGCAATACACACGTGTATTGCAGCAAAACAAGCTTCAGTGAAAGCATCCCCAGTCGTTCTGTCAATTAAATATGCCGTACCGCTTCTCTAGCTTCAGTATTGCTGCTTCAGAGCAATCTAGAAAATCTAGAATCCTCACCTTTGAACGAGAACGAACTGGCGCCGGATGGCTTGTGGGCCATGGAAACTGCAAGAGAGGTTTGCGATTAGTTACGTCCAAGTAACAATTTTTTGGGGTCGCCACCTACAGCACACTCAAAATTACATGCACGGGACACAGATGCCTCATGCGACGGAACTCCCTTCGTCCTTGTTTTCTGTTAACTCTGCTCACCTTCACCACTCGCCACCAATTTCTGCGCTACTTCTTTAATCTCGATTCCCTGGTTCCCAAAGGCCATGCTATGGCTTGCGCCAGTCACGGATCTGTCAGCTCTGCGACTGGCGCTATTGTGGCAAAGACGCCACAGCACCTGGCGCTTGATGTGCTCTTTCAATATTTTGAGCACGGCTTAAAACAGGTGGATGGGTGTCTGGTATGCCCTTTGCTTATTAGCGGATCGTTCCGAATCAGAGGGTAGGCGCTTCTGCGACCTGGGCGCAGCTCGGTATTTTACAATAGTTGAAACCGAACTCTGCAGGAATCTTCAAACATAACAAACATAATGTGCACGCCAAAAGGCATAGCGAATGAAACACCCACCATCTATCTATTTTCGTTTCTTGTCCACAAGAAGCTGTCGTATATGTAGCCTCCCTTGCTTAAGCCGCTCCTCCCTAGTGTCCTGGTTGTGTCTCGTCCTGATGAATCGTCGGTGGAGACCTGAGGAGCGGTCAACATCAGATTAGACCTTTTTTAGACAGAACCATATACTTGCTGAGAGGAAGTACACCCAAACGAATCTCAGGCATGTCATTTATAGTGCGTTTTAAACTGAGACGCATTATGTAAAATGAGACATCAATACTGACGCACCCCTTTTGCGAACCCAAAATTTTGACGGCCTTGTCCCCCTCGCTAGGGGGACAAGGCACATGAATCCCGGCATGTGGATGAAATTTTTACCTTAACATCCAGACTCAATGCCCATCCTTTGAATATTCGACCACCACACGTTCAGAAAAAAAATATTTTTTTTTAGAAAACACCGAGTCATCTACCGCCCCTACAAATGCCTGTACCAAGCATACTCGTACCGTGGCTTGTTTGCTCTGTGCCGCCCCCGAGTTAATTCGGGCTGACAATGTTTTTTTTATTTTCAAAAGGAACCCACATTCTCAGTTTTTTTTTTGTCTTGTAGAAGCAGGTGGATATTTTTATAAAGCTTCCTCCCTATGCACTTCCGAGTCAACATTTTTGCAATGGCCAACCCCCGGGCTTTGATTTTGCGCTCCTTGATGAATGCTGAAACTCATATAGGCGGGCAATAGCTCGCCTTGAAAATACCTGCCTTTGGTGGCCGAGAAGAAACTCCAGTTCCTGATTGGCAGCCACTTGCTGCCAAGAATTGCTGCACGTATCCTAAAGATTTGTCTAACACAGATGCTTTGGCCGGACAGAGACACAAAAGCCTGAAACAAGACCACTATACAGACAGAAAATAGAGTGTCTGTGAGGAATGAAACAAACAACTCAGATAGGCATCAATCACTCACCTTGAAAACACTTGCCATGCGCGGCAAAAAACAAACTTCCGGCCTTGATTGGCTGGTTCTTGCCACCAAGACCTGCATGTATAAGAAAAAAACCCGTCTTAATTAAACTTGGGTGCTTTTGCAGAAGAGAGACAACAAAATACTAGTGCAAGACCACTACACATAGGAAATGGCATCAAAAAGGAATGAAACACAAAACTGATATAGGTGGGCAATAGCTGACCTTGAAAATACTTGCTCTTAGCGGCCGAGAACAAACACGTGTTCCTGATTGGCAGCCATTTGCTGCAAAGAATACCTGCAGATATCATAAAGAACCGAGTCTTAGTCTAACACAGATACATTGACCGGACAGAGACACAAAAGCCTGACACAAGACCACTATAAAGAAGCAGAAGAAGGAACTGAAATATGCACTTCGTCAATGCGCACAATCTTCCACGAAAAGTATGTCTAAAAATGAAAAAAAAAAAAAATTGGCGCGTAAAATGGGTTTGAACCACGGCCACCGAGACGTAGATATTGCCAGAGCAGCGCCTTCTACCACTCGTCCACGAAACGCGCGGAGTAACACTTTTTTCTATTTTTTCATGCGCACCACTTCAGTACCTTTGACAGCGTTGCACGCTAAGTATGAAACAGAGTATAAGACACCCTATTGTCTGGTACAGAGACCATTTATGAACGCTTGGGTGTTTAAACGATGTATTACGCATTTTACAAAAAGAAAAAAAAACATTGGCTGTTTACACGTTGTACTACCCTTTTTTCAATAGAAAAAAGCAACAATAAAAGAAACACATTTCAGAAGAGAAAGTTAAGGAAAGGGAATGTACCATTATGTTCAGTGAAGTTTGGTGACAAGACTCGGGACTCGAGCAGGAATGCAGTTATTCTTGGTGTGACCCCATGAGACTGTCTTGCTGCCTTTGGTGGGGTTTATCTAACTGAAGTACCTGTACGAAAAGTAGAACACATGTGCATAACACTCATTATTCACAAGAAAATTTGTCAATGTCCAAAATGACCCATGAAGAAAATTATGCGAGGAATTTTCAGGCTGCGTTGGCCGAGTCACCTCTCGTGGCCAATGTTTCATAGCAACTTTAATTGTAGTGAACAGTTAGAGGGTATATTACGAACAAAGTGAAATTTGGTTTTGTAGCAAACTACAAAACACAAAACGACACTTGAATACAGTATGTTGAGGTACCTCTAAACAAACTCCAGGGTTTCATGGCGCCTCCTTCAGGTACCTGATGTGGAACATGAAATATGTGCACCAAGGAGTGAGCGAACAGCGACTTCAAATTTGTCTCTAACACCAGCGACATGTCGCCAAGAAGTGCAATGTGTAGAAGGTCGTCTAGAAGTGTGCCAAGATGAAAAAGCAACATGTAACGATATCAGAATAAGATCACACCAAAGAGGCACCATTGTGGTGAGACAATCTACGATGTAGAGACAGTAATCGGGAGTCAACCGACGTACGGCTGCGATTTACTTTGCGGCGAATGAAATGAAACATGGCAAAAAAAAATTGAAACTTAAAAAACGCGTTTTTTTTTACCTTATTTGTTGAGCGCAGCCTGTAGCAGAGCAGTTGGGCGGCGTCACGAAAATCTGACAGACTCGCTAGCTTTTCTCAGCTTCGTACGGCGCCAGTCGGCACCACAGATAAATGGTCGGCACTCTTAGTCTACCGGGGAGGAAAAAAGTACGAGCTCAGAGCCCACCGTCGATCGCGACTTTCGTAAAGAGAAGCTCCGGTAACACTTCGGCGACTCGTGAGCGTTAAACAACGCCCCTTCGAACGAGCACACGAATCCAACACGTCGAACGGTTTGCGCCGGTAAGCACGCTGGGAGCCAGGGGGCTGGAGGTTGAATATCCGAAAGAGACGAGGCGCTGGTTTCTACGTCTATTTCGCAGATGAGATAACAAGCCGAGTGATAGCTAGCCGAGTGTAAACACTGACTGACGTTACATCAGAGTACACGCAGTCGAAATGACGTCTGCAACAGAGCAAACCAGACGCTTTCAGCAGGGGACGCATGCGTTCAAATAAGCTGCGATTTCAAAACATCATGTCTCTCTTCTGTCCTTCAGTGTTCACTTTGATCTGTGTATACCAAAGCACTCAATGCTGCAAGTAATAAAGTCGTCTAAACGTACCTTTCGAAGCGATTGAAAGTGCGTTGGTTTCACTTGGAACCCACAAGCAAAGTGCGCGACGAACTTGACGAGCTGTTATCCGTCGGTCCCGCCATCGCCGCCCTCTCGCCGGGTTGGCGCGGTCGCGGTCACTGCGCGATGGCGCAATCGCGCAATCTCGGCGGCTCGGCTAGGTTTGGCTGGATCGGCGGATTCGGCCACTCGGCGGCTCGCTCCGCCGCTCGTCTTGCTCGATGGGCTACTTGCGGCTCGCTCGGCTCGCCTCCCTTCGGAGTTCGAACTGCCTCCGAAGCTCGAGCGCTCGAGCTTTCGCGCGCACGGGTTGACGATGGAAACTTTTCTCATAAAACGAGTCTGTAACGTATCGTTTGATGGCACAAATGCACGTATTTTTCCCGTCGTTTTTTACAGTGTGTGAATCTTGCGAAACAGGCGACGAAGAGTGGTGGGTGAAATGTGCTCGTGTGCGGTTGTGGATTTTGTGTACGACGTAGCATTACCCAGAAAGGTGGGTCAATATCGATAAATGTGCGGGTAAGAAGCACGTGACCTGTCAAGCCCATTAATCCTCATTATTTTATCGTGCGAACTGACATTGTCACGTATCGCGTTCGATTTGGGTTCCAACATCGGTAACCTAACTTTTGTTGCATTAAAACTGCAATAAACATTTGTTTGAAAACGATCGATCACTCCAATGAGCACGTCGTTATTGGGCTTTCTCATTGAAAGGTAGGTCGCGGGTGTCCCAGCTAGTTATTCTGAATGGTTTGGTGGTTGTCTAGCATTTCAAGCGCTCGAGGCTGTGTGTAGTGTGTGCCGTACGTACACTTGCGCTTTCGATCAATGTGAATGTGTTTGCAACGCGGAACGTTTGTGTTGTGCGTGTATCCACCTCCAATATCGTTCTCTCTCGTATTGCCGTATGGTAACTCCTGCTGTTCTACGATATCATTCACGCGATGTCGTATATGTGGGCGTACCGATATCCACATGTTGCTTCACGGGCGATCAATACTGTGTTACGTATCCTCTTAGTCCGCGGTATATGCCGACGTAATTCATGTTGGTAACTTGCAATTCGTTCTGAGATTTATCCACGCGATATTGTATTCTCCTTTGGGCCCGTGATCGACGACCGATATTTATATATCGTGTGGCCGCACAGTATGTCCATGTCGGTCACCAATATGCACGCGGTGTCGTATTCTATTCCAATAACCGTAAGTTCTGTCGGGATATTCTGCTTCGATATCGTGTTGTATACCAATAACCGCAAGTTATATCGGGATATTGTGCTCCAATATCCTGTTGTATACCAATAACCGCATACTATATCGGGATATTGTGCTCCGATATGAATTCCCATCGTGCGTATTGGGTTGATCGGATAAGAATAAGTTTTTATTGGTTTCCATCAACTTCATTGGAATACAATATTTCCAATAAGCCGAGTTCATATTGGCCTTTTTCAATAGGGACTCCTTTGTCAAACTGGTGACCGGTATGGCTAAAGTGTTACCGGTATGAACCCGTTTACTTTCATAAAGGCGCCAAATTTTTGTTTTTTCAGTAGGGAAGCCAAGTATGAAGTCAGATATTTCCAATGCCATCGAAATGTGCCTCAGGGGGCAAAAGCATCCCTGCCAAGCGATTTACAGCAGAGGACGATTCTCACGCATCCTTAGTGATGGGAAAGTTTAGAATTCCGAATTAATTGCCACTGTATTACTTACACATGGCTGTAAAACATAAAATCATCAATGACTCGGGATTGTCTTGGCCGATTTTTTGGCGGCTCATTGACTGGGAAACCGGGTATGCGGGTAAGCCTCCCAGCGTGTGCCTACTTGGTAACGTGTACCGCTTAACAATATCTCGTTAAATTCTGGCAGCCAGACGCAACGTCCAAAAACAGTCGTTGGACCATGGCGTAATGTAAAGAGCAGCCTAGATTGTGTCTGCCGTTTACAATGGTCCAGACAGATACCTACAGGCTTTCGGTTCCGCTTACGAGAGCCAGCAGTTTGTCTTGGGCAGCTTACTGACAGCCACTCTGTTCCTCTCTGCACAGTGCCACCTTCATAAGCTCCCACTGAAGAACAAAAGAAACATACTACGTAAATTGTTATAACTGCAACGATAACGTCTCAGCTGCAGATGCAAGATGTCATGGTATGATGCCCTGAATAAGCCTCCGATTGATGTGTTTAGCGTTCCATACCACCGATGGGCCAAAAATGGTCTTTAAGCGACAACATTATATGATGCCACAGGAGCCGGCGTGTCATGCTGCCGTATGTCGCATTCCCGGTGGTTGGTCGTACAACTTTTGGAAAAGCATGTAAGAGCTAACTCAAGCGTCACAGCCCTCACAACACCCCACCTCGTGGCTCCTGAAGAGTCCAGGCACTGTCAAGCTGAGGGATATTTTCTGCCCCCCAGTAGCATAGACTACGTCAACCGCCATGATGTTCAGAGCCCGTGGAAAATCACCACAAAGTTCATTCAGGAGCAACTGGTGTAAAAATAAAGGCATGCTCTTGCACTATGAAGCCATTTGGCAAAGCTGCCATATGCAGCAGCTTATCATTTAGAGCATAGAAACTTGTCATGTTCAAGCATTTACTAGAGATTCACGCTGGCAGGCCGGCTGCGTCGCTGCGTGAAACGGTGCATGTTTCCCGCCCCGCGGGTCGTCTGCTGACATTCAAAAGAACGAAGGCTTAATTTCTCTGATCGATGCTCATCGGGGTGGCAGTCTCCAGATATTTAAAATTGCCCCGTTCCACAACATCACTCTGTTTTTCCAGTTCATAGGCACCTTGCACGAGGTTGAGTTGGATAATAACGGACATTAACAACTGACATCAATCGGAGGTCTGAGCCACTTCTACTCATATGCGGTAAATTTACAAAAGCCAAAATCATTCTAGTAACACACAACTCTATAAAACTGCCCTAAAACATCAAGCCTGCACCGATGTCAGAGTAAGCGATCAAGTACTACGTTTCAAGCATTTGAACTAATCAAAGAACCCTATATTAAGCAAGCTAAAAAATATGAAAGAGACAACATGCACGTTGTCGCCATAGGCGGTTGCTATCTCCAGGAACGGCCGACAGCATGGGGTAGGACGGGTAAACTGGCAAAGCAGCGAAAGAGGATGAGGGGTGCGGAGTCGAAAGGAGCTAGATAATGATAAGCTCGGGGAAAAGCTTTTGTGGCCATGGAGTCAAATCGAGAGAGCCAAAGCATGCTATTTCACTGCACAGCTGAATATAGTTTAACAAAAAAAAAAATTGCGGGGTATAACTGAACCAATTAAAATATAAAAGTGTTCTTTAACTTTGATTTTTAGAATGTTGTTATAATATGAGCCAGGATATGCCAGACGTGTAGCATTTTTTAAGCTATTTTGGGCTTTCTTGGTTTAAGTTCAAAGCAGGTTTTTTTAGTTCCCTGCAAAACAAAGATGGCACCTTTATCATACGCATCTTTGGGTATTACCGGTGTGGTGTATCATCTGTACACTCTGTGAGCTTGCCCCTTTGCTTGCTGTGTAGCATTCTTAGGAAGTTTGGTAACCAAGATATTTTATAACAAACCAGGCAAGTGGTGTGCAATGTGTACGACAAGTGGGACACTGGGAGACGGGATTTCCAGTTGTTTCGCATACCTGTTGACTAGCGAGCTCACTGGAATAAGCGAACAGGAGTGGGGATTCAGCCCAGCGGCGCGATGTTTTCCTGCACGTGCTCTGAGCTGTAGTGCACCACCGCCTCTCCGCCCCTCCCCCCCCCCCCCCCCTCGCTCTACTAGGGTCAGCTCAAACTGAATGTGATCCAAATTAAATGTGATTTCACGCCGTGCCGTGTGCGTGCTTCTATTTCGAACTATCTTGCCCGCACAACGATATTTCATCACTAGAAGAATTTACGTATCAATTGCTCAAAGCACTTCAGCTCTGATGAAATTCGTGGCATTTCCTGAATAGGCGTTGCCAATATGCGGCGGTGGAAGACAAAAAAATTCAATATTGACGACGGAGTAATTTACCTTGTTGTCTGCCTGAGTGCTTCAGTTAAAATGTTGGACTACGTTTAAAACGCGTAAAACACTGAAAAAAGGACGTGAATATCACTGCATGCTCGGCGATCGTAGTTCAGCACTAACACCGATCTTTGTAAAAAAGGTACACTATAGCAATTGCGCGGCTGACACGCCCAAAGTCTAACTCAAGCAGATACCAAAAAAGCCAAACTACTTGTTGCGCTAACACAGAGGCATTGGCTCTGCCTGCCTCTCCCTTTCTGGTTTTTGTTATGTTGCATGAAAAGTTTCGCCCTAGAGACAATTCTTTGCTCTTCTGTTCTAACTCATAAGAGTAAATTTAAGGCTTTAGTAACAATTACAAGCGAGTGCCTAACCGAGCAGGTTCAAAGATGTTTATTTGTTGACAGAAAAAAACACCACCACCACACGCTTTGTTTTTACGCGTTCGCACAATCCACTTGCGCTAAAAGCGGCAGCTCTCCGTAATTCCGGGGCCGGACCAAAAAAGTGACCACCCGACCATGCATACATTTGCTATCGCACCTACCAATCACCCTTTCCACGGGTCTCCACGATTATGTCCAATTTAGAGTGCGTGCTTGCTCGCTATTTTACAATACCTACTGGTTTTGTTTCGTTCGAAAAACAAAATGCCACATAAATACCACCTGGGACCTGTGGAAGATTCGCTTGGGAGCTTTTTCACTTTTTACGAAGCATCCTTTATCTCGAATGGCAGTAGAGAAACTGGTGGGGCTGATGCGCCTGCAGGTTTTTGCTGAGTTGACGGCTACAATCTGGACTGGCAGATCACCAACCGCTTCTAGTCTCTCTAGTGTTTTTTGTAATCATGCAGACTTCCTGCAAAACTATGAATAAGACTCTTACTGGCATTCTAAAATAAAAATAGAAACTAGAAGTTACTTCACAGATACCTACTGGTACCTTAAAAATTTCGGGAACCTAGAAACAGATAAAGCACTACCTACAAATAGCACAGCTCGCATGAAAGGCACATGCGTGGCAATCAAGAAGCCTCTTGACATGTCCTGCAGTGAAGGAATTCAAGTCTACTATCAACACCATGGATGTAATCGAAATCATATAGGGTAGTGCGATGCGCAAGTTTACCCTGAAGATACTGTTTTTTGATGCACCTAAAGAGCGTTAAAGTTTGTTCACACTGTTGCAACCGACTACGATCGGGTCCAGCGACACAAAATTTTACGCCTTTTATTAGTGTCATTGCTGCTGCGCGGCACGGCCATGGGCAATAACGAGAGTCTGGAAGACTGGTTTTGTCTGACTTGGTCGTAGTGAGTTGCAATAGTGTGAACCAATCTTTAGGCTAAAACTCTATGCAACATTGCGTCTTGATCATTATTAAAATGTTTTACAAGACTTACTTCAACTTTAGCACAATCTTATGTATTTAAAAGTTGTAGTTAGTAGGAAGCCGTCACATTCAAAGCTGGATGTTCTTGATTTGAATGTGTCTTCCCTGCACAAGAAAAAGCGCCTGCCAGATGCACGAGTTTCCGTTGCAGCCTTTTTAGCACCACACATTTTATACCACATGAGAGCACTTAATCAAAAGCATTGGACCTCTTTTCTCCACCATGCAAACTACCTCTGAACGCGCGTGCTCTGCGAGTCACAAATGTGGCCGTGGTAAATTTAAACGTCGCTAAGGCAAGCAGAAAAATAATAATCTATAATACCCTACCAAAAAAGTGGCTTGAAATTAAAGCGGAATCAATTCGGAGTTTCAGTTCGTCATATAGAACCGGAGGGAATTCGGATTTCTACAATTAGGAAATTAAACAGGAGACCACGAATCCTGAGGCCTAACCGTAATTGGTCAAATCGTAAACCGTACTGGATCGATCCAGAGATTAAGCCGTATCAGGCCACTCCAGACAAAAAGGAATTAGATTAATACAAAGCTGTACTAAGGATCACCTTGTGGTGTGCTGGAGATGATGTTAATTGCCTTTCAAGACAATCCAGTGCTCAGGGTCCTGTCATTTGACTCTCTGGCAAGACCCAGCGACACGGAATGCGTTGAATCATGCACCAATTTCAATGCGCTAGGTTGGTAAGAATGGCTCATGGCATCTGCTGCTATACACAAGAGGTGAAACAGAACATAGTAAGTTTTGGCTGGTCTCCAATATCACTGGAAATAATGATGTATGACACCCCACAGCAAATTGTGTAAAAACAAGAAGATTCAATTATATTTATTCCAAAAGCCACACACTCACATACAATTGAAGGAATTATACATTTAAATTTTTATAAAATATATCGATATATACTTTTAAGGTTCCTTCAAACTGAAACAATCCAAACGCAACAACCTCCAAAAATAGTCAGGATATTAATCCAAAACCACAAGGATATACAAGAGAATAAACATTCAAGATTCTAGAGAATAATTATTAAATCGTAAAACAAAACTACATTTGTAAAAACAAATGTGTATTGCACGTATACGGGACACACATCCCCATACCGGATCCAACATAGCTATATAGGATGAGTATCAACATACAGGATCCCAAATAGCCATATATGGTCTGCATCCGAGCACAGAATCTGGCCTACACATTAAGGTCTTGTGATGGCTTTTCCTTGCTGCATGCCTGACCCAAAAGAATAACATGGAGTTAGCGGTTTGAAGAACAAAAAACGACAATTAATTTGACATGGACGACACGGTCGATACACCAACATCGTTACCGGCAGTGCTTGAGTCCGGGCAGCAATTTCCTGCGCGCCGCCTCTGATCCGTCTTATAAAGGCGGCGCGCGCGATGTGCGCGTTGCCGGTTTCACTCCGCTGCTTCGCCGGAAAGCCCGCCGCCTGTGCACCGTAGTCTGGCAACTTGGCTGGGCAGCTGCCAGAGTGCCCACACTGCCCCCCCCCCCCCCCCCCCCTCCTCAAATTTCGTACTGCATGTCAATGACAGTCTCGTCGTTGTGGGCGTGAGGGGGTGGATGGCGTTGGTGGTCGGACTGGCATAGCAGGTCCAGTCGGCGCTGCTGAACGAGCGCAATGATACGCACTTGATGTGCACGAGGCGTTCGACGTCAGCACGTCTTTATGAAGGTGCTCTCGTTCGTTTGCCGCCTAGCAGAGGTGTGCTCCTCAAGCACGGTCCAGGTAGCAACGATGTGATGTGGCCGTCCGCTGCATCATTGGCATAGGCCGAGTCCTTGGGGCAGTGCTGTAGTGGGTTGTCGCGGTCCCCTGGGCCAGCCCTGACGCACCGTCGCACTTGATGGCCCGGTTCACTGCAAGCCCGGCCGTCATGTCGCTCCGATGGTGGAGTGTGGTGACGATGTTGTCCACGAGGCATCTACGTGGAGAAACAAAACAGACGACATGGTTGCTTTTTTGAAGGTTGAGCCTGACGTTATTTTCCCACCCCTTCCTGGAAGTAAAAAACTACTCCGAATTCGAGAGAGTCAAGGCGGAAGGGAGAAAAAAAACAAAAAAAAAACGGTCCTGTCTTTTTGGTGTCACCGACGTCGCAGTTTATACCGCCGCCGTGGAAAGGAGTGGACTTCCGGAACTGGAATGCCATCAGTGTCGTTCCGGTCCTCGAGCATTCTTGGTTTTCTGCTTTGAAAACCGTTTAAGGTCGGTGACATCAACAGGTCTGGTTTCCCCAATAGACTCACAATGAGCTGGTTTGTAACTGTGTGGTGAGCACTTTTTATGCACGCGAAACGGACCTTCCGACCTCTTTGCGAGGGAGGCTGCGAAGCCTCCAGCGCCATCACTCGGTCGGGGAGTACGTCGGGGTACAAAATCTCCCACCTCGAATTTTAGTTCACGTCGCTTTGTGTTGTACAGTTCTGACTGATGTACTCAGGCGACGTCGAGATTTTCTCGGACCTCTCTAAGCTTGCCGGAGAGGCCCTTTCACAGGTCCCCTGCGACTCCACGCCGGCGCGAAGCATTTCTCCAGACTCTGTAGAAAGAGGCTGTTAAAAAGCGGAAACGCGACCTCCTTGCCAAAATTCAATTGGGCAGGAGGGAGGCCCGTTGACCGATTAGGGGTGGAACGGGTTGCGAAAGTCAGCTTCGGTGTTTCGCGTCCCAGTTTTTGTGAAGCTCGGTTTAGGCCACTAACATATTCTTAAATTTCCGATTAGTCATTTCCGTGATGTTTGCTTGTGCGGGGTATGGAAAATTATTTTGTGTTGTATTCCCAGCACCGCGCATGCGTCCAGAGACACCTTACTCGTTAAGTAGGAAGAATTATCGCTTACAAGCTGCGCTGGAAAGCCGAGCCTAGCAGTTGTTTCCAGCACGCAGTCCCGAATTTTTCGCAAACATAGCTTTTGCAAAGGAAATTACTCAATCCACTTCTTGAAGTGTCGGTTATCACGAACAAGTACTGATTGCCATGGAGACTACGTGGAGAGGGGCTCATGACGCCACATCAACAAGTCTGTCAAGGGCTCTGTCTCATGATTGGTTGCATGAGACCGGGCGCTGACCACCATGTGGTTTTGCCTTCTGGCACAACTAGCAGCTACGAGCGTATCGGAGCGCATCCTGCCTTATTACTGGCCTTGTTGCGATTTGGGAAAACTTTTCGTAATTTTTGTACCCACTGCTGTGTCCTGCCTATTCAGAGTCATCCATGCATTGAATGAAAAGCTTACGTGGCTTGCGGGTATGACGGCCCGGAACGCGGAACTATCCGCATAGTGTTCGGCCTGGTGGATATAGCGTAGCAGGAGGCCGTCGTTGCTCATCAAGTAGGAGTCGAATGCCTTGTCACTTGGGCGGTGGACTGGACCTCTTGCTGCCAGGCAAGCGGACACGTGTTGGCAGAGTACGTCATTCAGCTGCGCCTTGCGAAGCTCCTCACGGCTCACCAATGCACCCCATCGGGAATCTGGGAATTCTCGTGCCGTAAACGCGACGGTCACCAAGCCATAGGTATCCTGCAAGTGTTCCTGGGGAAGTGGAGCACGAGAGAGCGCATCAGCAACTTTGTTTTTAGACCTCGGGTAATACAGGGTGAAGTAGTTGTACTGTTGTAGTGTAAGCACCCAATGAGCAAGAACTCCGGCTGCATTCTTAAGTCCCCTTAGCCATGAGAGCGCTAAGGGATTAGATTGACTGGAACGTTGCGCCATCTAGGTACATGGTAAAGTGCTTCAAAGCATAAATAATGGGAAGACGTTCAAGTTCTGCGACACTGTAATTGAGCTTGGCTAAAGTTAGCGTGGGGCTCGTGAAAGCAACCGGCGGAGTCACACCATCATGCTCCTGCAGGAAGACAGCACTCAGGCCACAGCTGCTTGCATCCGTCTGCAGAACGTACGGCTTGTTCAAGTGAGGCAGCTGTAAACAAGAGTTGTCAGACGCGGCTTTTGAAAGGGCTGCAAATGCGCATTGTTGTTGTTGTTCGACCCAACACTACCTGACGCCTTTTTTGACGCTAATTGAGCGGTTGGGATGTCTTGGAACAGCGCGGAATGAAATTCCTGTAGAACGCAATCATTCCGATGTATCTTTGTAGGCTCTTTACGTCATGTGCTCTTAGGTATTTCTGAAGCCCGCACAACTTATCTTCGTTGGGACGGAGCGTTTTGTTATCCAGAAAGAATCTAAGGAGGTTATTCTTGGGGGCGACCTATTAAACTTTTCCGGGTTGAATCATGACGCCAGCATTACGCATTCGCTCAAGTATGATGCGAAGGTGGTTGACATGCTCCTCAAAATTTCTCGAGAAAACGACTACGTCACTTATGTATGCGATGGCAAATTCGTGCTTCGAGTTCCCAAGAACAGCAACCCTGATGCGTTGTAAGCTGGCTGGCCAAATGGCACTCGGGTGAACTCAAACAACTCTCACTGGCAGAATAAGGCAGGTGTTAGATCGTCTGATGGGTGAATCTCGATCTGAAGAAACTCGTGACTGCTATCCTGCGTTGTAAAAACGGTCGCGTTACTAAGTGCGTATAACAAAGAGGAAATGCTGGGGAAAGGGTAGCTGTCTTGTACGGACACATCGTTAAGCCACCTGTTATCCATACAGAGTCCGGTGTTTTTTTTTGTCTTTTTTAAGGAGTGAGAACAACGGGGAACGCCCAAGGGCTCTTCGACTCCCGTACTGAATTCGCGTTGATCATCTCGAGCACCGCATGTATGAGTGCCCTTTTGTGGACGCTAATCGTTGGAGGGTTGTTCCTTCAAGGCGGCGCGTCAAAGGTTTCAATCCGGTGCAGCAGGATGGCAGCCTTTTCTGGAGTTTCCATAAGCATCGGTGAGAAAAACTGTGGGACGGCTTGTAGCTCCTGCGCTCCTGGCTGCCTGCGGGCCACTTTCGCAACGATTCTCGAATGCCGGCATGTAAGACATTCGGCATCACGGTGAAGTGTATATCAGTGGGCGGATCATGGATGCAGCCCTCCCCCCTGGTTAACAGAGCCAGCTCTGGTTGTTGTCCCATCAGACATCCTCCCCCAGCAAAGTCGAGTGTCATGCTCTCGTCTGCATTAAAGTCGCGGCCCATGATCATGGGTATGAACAGTCCTGGAAGATAAAAAAAAAATCGCTGACGCCGTTTTTTTATATTAAACAGAGTCTGCAGCATTACGGCTCCTCGAGGTGTTATCACTGTACCAGAAGCAGGCTGCAAACGTATTTCGCAATCCCGGAGGCTATAATTTTTCGCTTTGCAGAGTTGGAAACCTAAATTTTCAAGAAGCGAGATAGCGGCCTCAGAATCCGAAAGTGCGGCAATGGGAACATCAAGCAGTGAAATTGTCATGCGCGGTACATTGATGTTAGGCTCGGGCTGGATTTGACATACAGATGGAATCCGTGCCGCGGCCTCAGAGCTCCCAGGAACTGTAACGGCCGTCGGCGAGTGCCAGTCTGGTTTAAACATCAATGGCCGTAGTAGTTTCCCTGTTTTTTTTGGTTCCGGCCCTTTTCCGCCGTCTCGTGACACCTCTTGTTTGTAGTGTTCAGAAGTCTTAGACACTGGCTCCGGGGATGGCAAGGCGCTCGCACTTGTAGCAGCATTCCGACGACAGTTGCCTGCTTAGGCCATCCGCAACGAGGTTCCCTTCGAACCGCCTCCAGTGATCGGGTAAAGAGCCACTATGGGAGGGCCCCCACCGGGCTTCCGATCGGGTGTTGGGGCGAGGGCTTGTTCTCTTGCGGCGGGGGTCAATGCCGCATGACTCCGAAATTTCTACCGCAGCGTGCCAGTTTTTCTTAGCACTTGCCGGAGCGGACTGACAAAGATGGTTTGCTTGGGTGGTGGTCTCCGCTGGGCCCCAGTTTTCGATAAGGCGCGGCCAACGACCTCTCACCTGTCATGGCGAACCCCGAATGGGACCCTCACGGTCCCCGCTGTGACCTCCGGGGACCTCTCGATGCGAGCTAGGCGAGCGTCCACTTATGCTGCGCTAGAAAATGCCAGGCACGTCACGCCAACTCTCCTGGTCTACGTGGTGGGAAGAGAGGCCTTGTTCAGACAGTTTTCTTTCGTTGAGTCCTCGGGGCGCCGCCATGCGCATGCAGGTTTGAGCGGCATGTAGTTCCGCTCAACATCATAACCTGCCTCAATGAGGCCGGCACCCTGGACTAGCTCTTCATGGGTCTCAAATGTGCGGTTGATGAGGGAGATGTGGTATCTTCTGTGGCCCTTTTTTTTTACCGAAGCTACCTTATCCGGCTCCGGTGTATTCCGTCTCGCTCTTTTGACGAGCTTTTGCATGACCCAAACGTACTGAACCCGAACTTTGTCGGGGTGCTGCGTCCTTGCCTTAAAATCTTGCAGAATCTGCGTCGCGTAGCCACCAGGCAGAAACTCTTCTCGTAGCCTTGTCTGGAAGTACGCGTCTGGTGAAGGAGGCCTGCGACCCCAACCAGCACCTGGCGCTCGCTTGTAGTGTAAACGGCACGATGCGGTTCCCGATGAAGGCTTCCAAGCACCAGAGGCACGGAGGTACTTCTGTAGCTCGCCCAGAAAGCCTGCCACGGACTTGACGTCGTCGTACGCCGTGTAGACTGGAACAGTCATGTGTGATCGGGGCTGTCGCGGTGGTGTCTCCTGCCGGCCAGTCGTGTGAGCGAGGCGCTGCATCAGAGAGCCCTACATCTCTGTGACCTTCGTGAGTAGGGTAAATTACCTCACTCTCCTCCACGAAAAGTGCCCGGGCGAGTTTGTCTGTGCAACTTCGCAACCAGAATAGAAGCCAGACTGGTATTTTTATGTATGACTTGCACTTGTATGCATAATTCTTAAAATATTACTGAATAGGAAATTCTTTGCCTGACCCACGGGAAACTCCACACACAATGCCCTCTGGGAAACTCTAATGCTGACCCCTTCATCTTCCTGTTTTTTCCTCTCTCTTTCGCTTTATCTATCTCGTGCTGTCGCTTTTTGGCTTCGTTACGGGGTCAGTGTTTGCGCTCCCCAAAGAGGTTCATGTGCGGCGCTTACGAAGCGAAGACGATCCATTACGCCGGCATGTTTACATTTCGTCCGCGACCGTAAGTACACGCTCTGATAGCGTAGAGCTGTGAATCTAGCGATTTGTGGCGTTTTCATTACTCTTCGAGAATACCGACCCTGGTCATGGCCGCCGACTGCGACTCACGCAGTTCCCGAGTCGGCGGCTGCGTAGAAGACGCGATCAACGGAGGTGTCTTGGGCGCCGCCATTTGCAGCGGCATTTGTTTGCGGCCCGTTAAGTGTACCCATGCTATTTCCGAGAAATAACGGGTCCTAAAGCTCAATCCCGCATGCTCGTTTGGGGTATCCGCATGCGCAGTAGCGACGACGTTATTTTGGGGGGTTTGGGACGTTATTCCAAAACTCCCTAATGTTTTCAACTTGTTCCACGCGTCTACAGTGCGAAGACCAAAAGAAGCATGCTTACGAACTGAGTTGCGTCGCTCGTTAGACTGTAGCATTGTGGGTCTTCCACACTTCTCAAAAAGAAAACTTCACAGATAGATAAGCACTAACAAATTAGGACATTTCTATGTCTAAAAGCATTTCCATCCCGGGACTCAAACGCACGCAACGCACAACAAAACCATCTCAGAAACAGAGAAAAAGAAACCTGGTGTGGTTAGCGATGAAGATCTTCCAGCTCTTTTCTTTTTTTCTTTTTTTTTTCGTGTAGATTAATTTTAATTTACACTCTGCTTCCAGCATTTTATTAGTAAAATATTTTCACGCACCAAGCTCCGAAGTATTACTAGACTGTTTTCCTAAAAGTTTGATAGAAAAGCAAAAATTGCATTATGCAATTTTCTTCTGGATAGTGACTGTATGTGAGTCTTCCATGCTCGCATTAATTTTGAGCTACGAAACCACTTGTATTTTCAAAACCCATGGATGTACAACGATGTGTTATATACCCTGCGTTGAAAACATTTTTTTATCCGCAAATAATGTTAAAAAATATGCATAACATCATCTCGTAATTAACTTGATTAATGTAATTTATGCATGCTGGAATTATAGTGTGGACACGTCCTTTGGATGTAAAATAGTTAATTGCATCACACAGCCCAGGTTGCATAACACACGCATGAAATGGGCCAGTCAGTTCTGGCATGGACTATTTTTACCACAGTTGGATGTCTGACAAATATATCAGTTCCGTCCAAAAACAACTTCCAAGAGTACAAAAATATGTTCCCATTAATCGGTACATCAAGTGCGGTTTGTTGGTGGCTGAAGTTCATAGGAATGTTCTAATTTCTTAAACTTAGATACATTCTCTGAAATTTTGCTTAAAATGTGAGCTTGCTACATAATATTTGATAACATCCAGATCACACCGCGACCCCTCTATTTATGCCTCCCTGCATTTTTTTAAGCTTTTTAAGCTTTCTAGCCTATCTGTACAAAAATTACTCAATGACTCGACTGACAAAATCAAAAATGCATTATTATTTGCTAACGCCTTGATGCTGCTAGTGAAGTCATTTAGTACATGACAATCTTCATGCTTTTAGTGAAGTTTATTTAGCACATGACAATCTTTATGCTGTTAGTGCAGTTGATTTAGCACATGAAAACAAATTTAATGGGAATTAATCAAACATTCCCGGTTAACAACGATTCTGCACTCGTGAACTTGCTCATGCAGTGTATGAAATATATGTGTGTTGTCATACGCCAATGGCGCTCAGCCCTCTTGTTAAAATGACATTAAACTTTTAATTTTACTATATCTTCAGTTTGTATAGCTTCATTTGACCGTTAGGATCGTTTAGCACGCAGTGTTAATATGAAATCCGAACGAAACGTGGCAGCCTTGCATTATATGCACTTTTTTTCCGATGACCGCAAAAAAGAAAGAAGGACAATAACGACGTGATGTTCTGCTCCGGCGTCGCCTATCAGTTTGCATTAACTAGCTGTATCCTCATGCAGTTCATCCCGAGTTAGATAATTTCTAACTTTATTTTAACACGAATTGTAAATGTTTGATTTGTGCCAACTGAAGGTAACCTGTTCAGACTTGTGCAATTACTGTTTCTTTTACTGAATTCGGCAAAGTAGAGTTTGTAGAAGCCGGAGAAGTCCGGAGATTCTCTAGTTTGCTTTTGAACTTGAGTTGTTGACAAATGGTTTGTGCGAACTGGAGATTGACGGTCCGGAATTTCTCTGGCTCGCTCTTTGACTGGAGTTGTCGATGTTTGTTTTGTACAAACCGGAGATTGTCTCGGCAGATTTTCTCCGGTTTGACTTGAAACCGGAATCGAAAACTTCCCGTATCCGCAAAACGAATACTGTCTATTCGAATTTTCTCCGGTTTGACTTTAAGACGGAGTTCAAAAATCCTGGTTTGTACAAACCAGAGATCGTCTATCCGGATTTTGCTTGATTTGACCTTAAACCGGAGTCGACAAATCTCAAGTTGTGCAAACCGAAGTGTCTCTTTCCACACTGTATCCGGATTAATATTTACCGGCTTTTGTTTCCCAGATTGATTTCAATGCGTTATTTTTCGTAGGGTAGCGATAGTAGTATCGGGTGTGCCAAGTAACGGCCAGGCTCTTTAAATGGACCGCGGAATTCGGTTTCTTCACCCATCGCCCTACGATTTCGTGGAGCGTGGCCCACAGCGGGTGAATTTTTATTTAAAATTTGCTAAGAGATGACTTACCTGAGGAAAAAAGAAAGAAAGAAAAAGTCTTAAGTTTTATGGAAACGCAGCGAACCATACTGGTCTTTAAACAATATGGCGCCGTTTCGCACGGGAGACAAGAAATGGCACAAGTGGTCGCGACGCCAACTGCCGCACACAAACGAGTATGCGGCGCCGAGAGCCGGCATCAGTAGCAGACGATCTCTCGACTCAAAACTGTCGCGAGCTTTTTGATATCAGTTGCCAATGCATTATTTTATCATCCATACAAATAAAATGCATCGAATGCACGCATACTGGATTAAGTAAATTGTTTTTCGGGGTATTTTGACTGTTTGTTTGTTTTTTTTTGGGGGGGGGGGGTTACTGTATGATGCCGTCTTCTTGCAGTTTCTTGTTGCCACTGCGCCTGTTTTTGGTTCTGTGGCTGTCGCGGCCGGCGGAACGCTCGCCGATTTGGAGTCCACAATGGCGTCTACTAATATTGCCGGCTCTCGGCGCCGTGCGCTCTTTCGTTAGCGGCAGTTGATTTTGCGACTGCTTGCTCCATCTCTTGTCTCCCGGGCGAAACTGCGCTGTTTTGCCTGAAGGCCGGTGGCTTCGCTGCATTTCCATAGACGTTAAGCGTTTTTCTTTCTTTCTTTTTTCCTCATTTAAGTTTGTTCTTTTCATATTTTCCAAAAAGTGAAATACACCTTCTCTGGGCAATGCTGCACAAAATCGTAGCTAGATAGGTTACGAAACCCAATTTCGCGGTTGATTTAAAAAGCCTGAGCGTTCCTTGGGACACCCGGTAGTACCCTAGTTGACTTGCCAGGCTAGACAGATATGCTGGGGCCCTTTACGTATGAGCGCCTTCTAGCCAGTCAAACAAAGCAAGAAAATTAAAATAACAAACTCGCAACGAGGGAGAAAACCACTAGAACAATGCTATTAACAGGTTTCATTTAACACTTTTAATAACTCTAGGCCCGCACACCTCAGCCTCGACGCCTCCCACGAACGCAAAGAACGTCTGCCATGTAAGGGCGTGTCCTATCAACCTGGCTGTAACTCGCACAAACCCAGCACCACACAGGCACCCATACTCGTAAACTGCACCCCGCGCTATCCGCTGGTTGATGCGCAAACCCCACTGCTAGTAAACCGGGAGATCTTATATACTGGGCATAACTCAACGCTGTCCCGAGCTTGTGAAATATAAGACGATATGTCAAAGTGAAAAAAAGAAGATAATTTTCCACGTGAGTGGCCCTCCCAGACACACCCAAATTGTTCGTCCTAAACTTCGTATCCAACGCTGGACAGCGCAAAACAGTTTAGCGCAAATGGCCCAACTTCACAGCATGTCCAAAAGATTCGCTGATAGCAACGCGAACTTTCGAAACGATCTAACCAGCATCTCTGCAGTACTCCGGTACCAAAGAGCATTTATGGAACTCTCAATATAGCGGCTAGCATTTACCAAAGGCTTCAGGAAAAACTCTCCACTAGTGACCGCGATCATTTGCTTTTTGCAGCCAGCATTCCTCTCAACTACGCCCAACGCCACCAAAGCTTCGACGGCGACAAAGGCCAGTGACAGACAATATCGTGGGGAACGCTCAGAGTCGACAAAAGCTCATTATTATCCGAATTGCGTTGTTAGTGTGAGCTACGTTGTTGGGGAAATCATCCAGTATATCCAGATACTCATTTGGAATGCATGTTAATATAAACTAGGCAAACATTTACTGAAACGGTTTTCGCACTTTGAGATACATTTGTCTTTACGGGCGGTTGATTCGTCGTTTGGTTTTCGAAGCGAAGGGACGTACAGATATGAGCTCAATCGGAGCGGTAATAACGACTACTGATAGCCGCGGATCTGCTGTATCATCGAACGAACGCTACAGGATCGTTCTGTCTCCCCTCCCCACGGGTGTTCACGCCATCCATTCAGTCTTCCTACACGCGGACATAGCAGCTCGGCCTTATCGCATCCAGAATTTAAAAAAAAAGAACTCGAGAAAGCCGGGGTGCTAGGCAAAATCGCCGGATTTGGTTCATACCAAATGAACCACAGTGGATGGTGACCCTGAAGACGTCGTTGGCCAATCAAAAGCTGTTGAGAGCCGAAACCTTTGAAGTCAAAAGAAAGCGCTGCGTCGTCATCGACCCGGAAAAATTTGAGGTAAGACTGAAGCTGCACTGGTTGCCCTTCGACCTGCCTGACGCCGTTGTGAAAAAGATCCTGGAACCGTACGGCAAGGTGTAGGACGTCGGCAGAGAAGCCTGGCGCGTTGAGGGTTTCGAGGGCGTGCAGTCGACAACAAGAGTCGCGAGGCTGACCCTAAAGGAAGGCGTCACGCTCGAGAAGCTGCCTCACCAACTCCGGCTCTCAGGATGCAGGGCCCTGGCGCTGGCCCCGAGTAGAGCCCCGCTTTGCCTTAGGTGCCATCGAACCGGCCACATCCGTAGAGAGTGCCATGTGCCACGATGCGACAGCTGCCGGCGCTTCGGCCGCCTTCGCGACGACAGGAGGAAGAACTACGCAGACGTGACCAACGGCAGCACAGCGGGCGACACCTCAGAGCTCATCATTGACCAAGAGGAAGCTGAGGAGGCGGCATGGGGAAGAATGGAGGGCGGCCAACCTGAGGGGCGAGCTGAGACCCCCGCAGACGCCCCACCTACCTAGGTCTCGGCCATGGTGGAGCTTCCAGCAGGCGAAACGGACGTCCCCGAGCCAGGGGACAACGACGTCGCACGCGGTCCGTCCCTTTAGGGAGACGACTGTGACCACGACAACGCCCTCCGCAAGCCGACCCTGGATGCCAGCCAAGGGCAAAACGACCCGGAGGACGGCGAGATGGACGCTATGAGCGGTTCTCCCAAGCGTCCCCTGGAACCTACACCACAGGTGGCAGACGGAGACATTCAAGAAAGGCCGGCGCCACGCCGCCGCTCAGGGACCGCGGGAGGGCCACGCGTCAAAGGTCCGACAGTGAAGAAACTGTCACCACTGAACCTGAGTCATACTGTTTAGGTAAATTTCAAGTAAGTGTGTTGTATTTTCGTCATCATATAACGATTTGACTTAGCGGCTTTTTGTGTTGTATTCTCGCCGTCTGTCTCTAGTGGCACCGGAATGACTCTTAGATCCGCTACTTTAAACGTCCGAGGGTTGTCCTCGTCGAAAAAGCAATACCAGCTGCAACGACTAGTAGAAGACGACCAAGCGGACTTTTTTGTGGTACAAGAAACCAAAATGCAGGCAGACGATAACTTCGAGAGAGCACTCAATCCTTATCTTGGGAGATGCGAAATTGCTGTAAGTCATGGTGTAGGGCGGTAAGGGGGGGTTTTCTTTTTTTAAAGAAGGCCGTGAATTGTGAAAGTGTGCAGGTAGTTATAGACGCATGGTGGTCGTTTTATTTCTTGTGATTTTCTGCTGTCAGGAGTGCAGTGGCGAGTGATTTGCGTCGATGCACCCAACAACGCGAGAGATAGGGAATTTGTTTTTCAGTTTTTTGCGTAATTACGTGGAATGTGAGAAGGTTGTCGTTTTGATTGGGGACTTTAACGGTGTATGTGAACAGAGGGATAGGTCTGCGCTGACACCGTACAGTAACAGCAGTGCAAGCTTTTAAAAAATAATCGTTGATGAGTTTGCGTTCGAGAATGTGGGAGCCGTATACGCTGGAGGAGAGGGAGTCAGTTTTACTCATTTTCAAAATTCTTCGGACGCCGGACTAGACCGCATCTACGTTTCAGCAGACGCACTAATGGCGCATTCACACTGGAAGCGGATCCGCGTTCGCGATGCGGTCGCGGATGCCGTTCGCGAGCGACCCCGTAGAGACACACCGAGAGGCGGTTGGCGGTTTCTCGGCGATCACGCGTGATCTTTTGAGACTTGCGTTTAGCAACCCTGTTTTAGAATCCAAAATTCACTTTAATTCAAGATCCAATGCCAAACTTTTGCTATTTTGGCACTCGGAATATTTTTCTCCGGGATGTTCGCACGCATCACGACTCACGAGTTCAGGCAGCAAAAAAAGAAGCATGGTCCTGCCAAACTCGCCTGTGATTCCCTCGACTTCGCCCACAAGCAAAGTCCAGCTAGGCGCGCCTTGCTGACTCAGAACAGGATGCCCCGACCTTTTCTTCGAAGTGGGCCCTTCCCGCATAAATAGCTGACCTTTATTTCGGGATAGAGGGCCAGTTTCCCCCCCCCCCCCCTTCCCCCCCGTTGTTCGCTCTTATCATTTTCGAAGCTGTGAGCGGTGGGGTGGACCGTGGTGCGGGGGAATGTGTTCGGTGCTAGCCGGTCGTGGCTTCGTTGGTGGCGGACTCTCCTCTCGTCACTCGCTCGTCGATCGAGTCTACTGTTTGTTTGACATTAAGCTCAAATAAACGCCCTATGGATTACCTCTGCATTGTCTGGTACGTACACTTTATTCCTTGAGAAGGTTCCCTTTATTTATTTTATTAGTAGTAAACGTTACAGGTCGAGCTAGCGCAGGTACCCTGCCCCCTCCGCGATAGTGCGTTGGCTACGCAATCAAGCTCACGACGTCTCTGTCGGCCTTCGTGGTGGTCATGCACGGTGTAGAAAGCTTTCAATAGTTCACGCAACTACCTTAGTGGGTAGAAAGGCTGACATTTCGGTCGATCAGGGGCGGGTTCCGACGTTCTACAGGCAGAGATTAACAAGGCAGCGAGCTTGGGCTGTGGCACCCGGAATAATAAACAAACTCTTACCCGAACCAAATCACCGGTGCGAAGCCCGTTAAAATTAGGAGTCAATAGTTTTCGCGGCGGATTCGAGTGACGGACGTGAACATCAAGTTTCTCCTTTGGTTTCTCGAAAGCTAAGACTACAGCGCTAGGACTACACCGCCTTGGACGCCTCACCACCGACAGGTGCCATCTTGTTTCGAAACTCACTGACGTCACGTCAGCGTCGCGTTGTGATTGGTTGCCGCTTTGCGGTTCGTCGAAGCGGTTGGGGGAAATCGGTCCCGAAGCGGTTGGCAAAAACGCGCTCCAACCGCTCGATCCTAGCCGCTTTGCGGTTGAGAACGCGCGGATCCGCTTCGCGAACGCGGATCCGCTTCCAGTGTGAACGCGCCATTAGACAAACGATTAGGTACCGTGTGGGGCCAATCTTCTTTACCGATCGTTGCCTTGTAAGTGTTCAAATTGGAAGGAAAGAACGTAAAAATCAATTTAACTGGAAGCTTTGGGAATTAAACCGGTCGCTTTTAAATGACGAACCTTATGTTGCTAGAGTTAGCGAACTTTTGCGGACTATCACCGAAAAAAAGACCTTCTATAAACTTGGGAAGAGTTTAAGCGAGACGTAAAGTTAGCTGCGATTGAAAAGGAAATCAATATCAGATTTCAGGGTCAAGCCCGTGAAAGGCAGTTGACACGAGACCTGGAGGCGCTTTGTCAAGTGGAGTGTGAACGACCAGGCTCAAGTAGCGAGGACATCCGAAATGTTAAACTAGAGCTGGAAAAAATGTACCTCGAAAGATATAAAGGGGCACTCGTCCGCGCTCGCGCGGAGAAGTTTTTGCTGGAGGAGAAGCCAAAGAAACGAGCTCTGGCTGAGGAAAAGGAGTAAGCCTTGACACGAGAGATTAAGGGAATAGAGTATAAAGGGAAAGTCAGTAAGGACAACAATATAATTGAAGATGCTTTTGTTGAGCACCTCGAGCAACTTTTCGGGCGAAAACCGACCCCAGTAGGATTTTCTAAATTTAATGATGCTAAAGTTGAGGCTTGGGCGAGTTGGTACATACTTCGGAATTAAAAACAGCGCGGAAAGACGACTACCAGACAAAGAAGTGACACGGACGTAGCGCTGACTTACAACTGAGTTTATTGAACGCAAAATCGCAATATATATTTGCGGTGTCACGAACAAAAAAACAGAAAAAATTAAGCCCATGTGATGTATCACCAATAAAAATAAAACAATGATAAAAAAACACTGAAAAAAATATTAAAAATGCGCCATGACACAGCCGTACAGAGTATGTGCTAAAAAACGAGCAAGTCAGGGAACCAGAAAATTCATCTCTTTGCCTGATAGGGCCACAGAGGACAGCTTACACATGCGGCACCCAACCTCGCTATCTCAACAGCCTCTAGAATCTCCCGAGTAAGCTGGTCCCTATGACGCTTAACAACCTCACACCGTTGGAAGTCGGGTAGGCAACCACAGTCGCGGCAATGAATGCCCAGATGACCAGACACGGTTGTGGAGACACTGTAAGCGTGCTCTTTTAACCTGTCTTAGAGACAGCGGCCCGTCTGGCCAACGTAGCGCCTGCCACACGTCAGAGGGAGAGAATAAACAACCCCTCCGAACACGAGACGAAGCGATCTCGATGCCTCGTACGGCAAGCCGTGGCCGCCCTCGAAGGAGGGTTAACAGCTCTGCACAACCTGGACAGCTTGTCCGGGGCAGAGAACAAAACGTCGACGTCACACCTGCCAGCAATGCGTTTTAGGCTGTGGGACAAGCCCAACGAGGTAGAGGGGCTTAGAGCGATAAACCGGGGTTCCGGTCTGCACTCGAAAGTGACCCCCATAAGGAGGCTGCCATTGTACGCAAATTTGACCACACGTCACATGACCAAACCAAATACGTGACGTCACAGGAAAGATGGCAGCGCCCATGTAGCGGCTGGCCCCAGCTGGGCCGGAGCTTGTCGGATGCTTTGTTGTTTGTCGTTCGTCTCGGCGAGTTGATTTCAGACGCGGAAGCCGTCATATGAGGCCGGTCGAAAGCGAGTTCAGAGTTCAGCGTGGTGTTTGACGTAGGTATAACGCGAAAATACGGAGAAACGGTGTGCATTTCGTTGGTGACCGACCGGGATATTGCCACGGAAGAGACAATCTGACCTACGTTGCTCGGACCTCGGATTGATTCGGATACCGCTAGGATAAAATTTAAGGCGACGTTTCTGTGCTCTCGTTGACCATCGGAACCTTCGAGGTTTGCAGTGAAGCGTGTGCAATGTATTTGGACACACAGTTTAGCGACGGAAATTGCGTGAGTCGTGCTTGGCGGTGTACAATCGCGGTGCAGCTTCGATCAAATGACCGAGGGCTCACTTCGGTTGTGCGGCGCACCGGAAGGCTGCCTTGAAGCTGGTAGTTCCCGTGCAGTGCTGAATGATGCTGTGCTGCTTACAAATTGTTCCGGCGTAGAAGTGCTCTTTCACAGAGCACAGGTGTGCGGCGCACCGAAGAGCTGCCTTCAAGCTGGTAGTTCCTGTGCCATGCTTTAGGTGATGCTGTGCTGCTTCCGAAATTGTTCCGGCGTAGACGAGCACTTTCACGGAGCACAGGTGTTGCAGTTCGTATTGATCCCGCTGGTCTGCCGCTCGTTTCGTCAACACAAACGTTTCATCCATACTCGTTACGCGAATTGCAAGCTGTCCGGACATTTCACCGAGCGTGTTACGTACCCAGCTCACGCCACTTTGTGGCAACGGTTTGCAGTGGCTCATTACCAGAAAAGTGGTCCCACATCCATTTCAGTTCCGTTCGTCCACGGCAGTCGCCAAACCCCGAAGGAGAGGATTTATTCGGACAGAATGCCACTAAAGCAATGCAGCTTCTTCAGTGATCAGGATAGATTCTCTTCTGCTAGTTTTGTTATACTGTCACGGATCTTTGTTCCAGTCCTATATTCTATCAATATTCACTATTCTGGGACACTGCAATGCTCAGCTGTAATCGTATGTTCAGGTGGAGGTGCTGGGCACTTTACCCGTAGCCCTTCACTCTGTGTGAACCCGGCGGCTCTTCAGCCGAGTTACCCGATAATGGGACACGGCTGGCGGACTATTCTGCGTCTGATAGCCCTGTCGAGCCGTAGGCAAAGTCCTGACCCGAGCCTGGCAGAACAACCGCTAGACGACCGAGTACCACAAGGAGTAACCTCGGAAATACACCACGAAGCACCTGAAATCCGAGCCAGTTGCTGCTGCCAGGAAAACCACCGGAATTCGGTCTCCTGTCAGAAAATCCGAAGCTAAGCCAACAATGACAAACCTGTAGCAGCAAACCGCGTCCCCTCCCACCATTGTTTGCATGCCCGTCGCAAATCACACTCCGACGCTTTTTCAAGCAAGCTGTATGAAGACGTCAAGGACTGTATTGAACAATATGACAGTGTCGCCCACCACATTGGGTGGACAGACAACCAGCTCCTGCAGAACCTATACTTCTCGTGGAAGCAACTGCCGGCGCTGGTCTGAGAACCATGGATCCTCCTTAACGTCATGGGAAGTTTGCAAGATCAAGCTGAAGCGCGCATACGTCAGCCAACATCAACGAAAGAGAGCCGCATTCTTGATTCCGTCCAGCACACTGCCCCAATGAGAGCGCCACCGCACTCGTGGAGGATGTTTTGCGCTTGATCGAGCGCCCACGCCCACGCCGACCTTGATGCTACAGAAGACAAGAACCTAAGTATCCCATGCGCCTCACGTGAGGGACAACACCTTCGGCAGCCTTGTCCGCAACCCCACAACAACAGTCGAAGTGTTCATATCACTGAGGCTTCCAACATGGAATGTGCACTGCATGCCCGAGCCTGCCACTATGAACAACTTCCCGGCGTCTCGACTCTCGAGTTGTCCAGCTACTACTTCGACGCCAGCCTCCCAGGCATCCACGACATCACCCACGACGTTGTCTGGGAGGAGATCAGGAAGCTACTTCCTGCCATCAGTTGCCCGGCTTTTATTTTGATTGCCGACATTGTTTCGGAACAAGTTTGACAGGTATTTCAACCGAGACTTCTGCGAGCGAAGCGGCATCTGACAAACCAGGGGCAACTTACGCCACAATGGCACGACGACCGCCACCGGCTGCCCCTTAGTATTCAATGCCAATTCAATGAGACACTCTAACGCCGAAGCATTCCCGACATCGTGTGTAGGACTGTGCTCAACAAAGTACACCGAGGAAAACGTAGGTGATGCGAATGTGCGACCGAAAACCACTTTGCTACCACTGCATGAAGCCGACCATGTCTACCAAAGCAGCCCGTACCAATGAATTGGTCGGCGAGGGTTCGTGCCAAACGACCCTCGATTACGTCTCGAGGAGCGACCACGGGAGATTAAGGATTACCTTCGGCGACCTTTGTCCCTGATGCCAAAGGTGCTGAATCGAAGATTCTGAATCCCTGATTACCCCAAAGCTCCTCATGTCCATCACCTCAAAAAGAGGTAAGCACGACAAAGCAGGTGAGCGGCGATGCAGTGACAGTGGATTTGGTGTCAGTTGTCGTCCAAGAACAATACCTAAAAATTTGCTGACACCAATTTTCTGTGTCCACTCCACGAAGCACACAATTTCCAACTTTGAGGGAGAATTGCCCTGAGTGACTTGAAGGAATGAAATGGTTGGTTGCTCTCAAAAGTGAACTGCAAGCATCACCAGACTTGGATAGCAAACAAAAATAGTTGCCAGCTTTCAAGTCAACGGTACAGCAAAAGGCACAGCCACGTAAGCAATACATGCCCGAGCTTGCTACATTGATGCCGAAAACTACCAGGAAAATTTTCGGATTAGCAGCCAGCCCTGCAGCTTCAGTGCACATGAGGTATGATTACAAGACAGCATCAGTCGGTCAAAGTTGCCACTCGACCAAACTGAACACCGAAGTGCCAGGAGCGTCATCCGAAAACAAGGTCCACAGGTACTACGACTGAACGCCTGACACGAGACTGTCGCAGAAAGAACTCGTTATGGAACCATTTACTAAGAATCAATAATTATGTAATCAAGTGGAAATAAACATATTTGATACACTAACCAGATAAACATATTTCCGCTTGCCTTCATGCCTTGAGAGTCTACACACCGAGAATTGTGTCCATTGCACGCTCTGGACCTTACGAGGACACTCGCTTCTCTGACCCTTCAATATTAATTAAGGGGTCATACCAGACTGGCAGACTTCTTGCAAGGGGATGCACTCGTTCAACCTTTCCTGAACATGTGGTGCATCCGAAAACCAGCTCCAGTGATGTGAAAATGTTATTTATTAATTTATTCCTTCCAGGGGCCTTCGTAAGCATTGCAGAGAGGATACTTAAAACTACACACATGATAATAGCATTAAAGCACACTGCTGTAACTTGTTAATTGGAAAAACAAACACACCTCTGAGCATATAGTTTAATAGTATTTGTTGATGCATTGTTATATAGCATGACACTTCCTATATGTATGTTATATAGCATGACACTTCCTATATGTAACCGTTACCATTTTTTTCGGCGCAAAGCACACGAATGTGCCCCTGTTCACGTCGAACGCCAATGCAGCATTCGAGTCCAATAGGTGCTGAGCCGAATTCACAGGGATGGCGGACATAACATTCTTGTCGAACAAATACCCGAAGTATCAAAGCCTGGGGTAATTACAGTAGTAGCTACTGTAATTTGTTTCATCAGAATTTGGCAGATGGCAAAGGCTACGGTCTCGGTGAGTCAATACACACATTGGAGAGAGGCACATGACAGCATATCACCAGAGTGCTCGTCTGCACAGATTTGTCACACACCTTTGCTCCGTCTTTCTGATTGGCTCGAGGGGGCTGTGGCGGTTGGCCTTTTCCAAGTTACGGTGATGCGAAGTATAGACAACCCTCACTTTTAAAAAGAGTCTACTGAAGAGACCGAAAGGAATGGTGGTCAACATTTTTCAACAAGACTCCTCTCCAGGCAAGGGATGAACACAAATATGAAGCATGTTATCCAGGTAATTAGAACAATTAAATAATTGACCGACTAATACAATGCACTCTTCATGGAAAAGAGTATAGCTGCAATAAATCCTACAAAACAGAAAAAATGCGCAGTTAATCTATGCATGCACCACAACAGTTGTTCTTATAGCAAGTCGAATAGCTTTGAAGCAGGTGCCTGCAACGATTTATTCTTCCCCATACTCAATACAACGCCAACCTCGTAGCTGAAAATAAGGGTGCACTTCGCACTCACACACACACACAAAAAAAAGGAAGAAAAGCGATTGAATGTAGAATCGTGGATTAGCACAAAAGGTTAAAATCGCAGGAGCTTCCTCGCTAAAAGTTGCTATGGTTGTTCGGTGACGGAGGTCTGAAACAACTTCTCTTAGGCCCTAACGCGACGTATACATTTTTCGTAGATTCTCAGATATTTCAACGTTCAAACAAAGCTAAGAGAATGCAAAAATTTCATGTTAAAAGCACTCAAAGTTCTATCGATCCTCGGACACATCCCGGAATCCAAGCACCGGTACGGCGATGCACAGCTGATGCTGTCTCACAAACGTTAATATCCAGATGATCCAGAGCGATCTTGCGCAAAAACGGTATAAAGTCTCATTCCTTCATATTTTCATATTATACCTGCGTCAGCGAGCACGAAGAAGCCCGAAGTCGTCGGAAAGCAGCTGCACATCACGGCTACCGCGCACCGAACAAACTCGCATCCGCCAGCTCTGGGCGCTGCCATCTTACCTGTGACGTCACGGCTCTTGGGAGGTCACGTGACGAGTGGTCACATTTGCGTAAAATATGGCGGCAACCGGGGGGGTGCCACTTCCGAACTTCCGGTTTATCACTCTAAGCCAGTCATGGGTAAGTTACTTTTAAAAAGTAATTCGTTACAGTTACAGTTACTTTCAGAAAAAAGTAGCGAAGTTACCGTTACAGTTACCGCAACAAAAGAGTAACTCGTTACAGTTACAGTTACTTTTAAAAAGTAACGACGTTACTTTTCAGTTACTTTTCTATAACACAAAAAAAAATTTAGAAAAAACTAGAAAACGCTCCTCACAACGTTTTATTGCATAAAATTAAAAAAGTACGCTTTTTACTTCATATTGTAACTTAGCAGCAATTGCTTCTCCAAGTTAGTGCTTGAAAGTTTCCACGCCAGAGTAGTGGCGCTAATCAAAATACGAGACATCCGCAGTGCCCTTCACGTGTATTATTGTTTTACGGTTGATTCACCCGATTAAAAAGCGTTTGCACAGAAAAAAGAAAAACACAGCATAGGTAGTGCTTCAAGACACTAACCGCCGAATTCAGAAACCTCACTCAAACTAAACTCAAACTGAAGGGCCCCTCCACTTCCTCAAGGAAGGCTCAAGGGCCGGCGCTGGCCAATCGCGACGGCGGACCCGTCCTCGCGATTGGCCAGCGCCGGCCCTTGCCGGCGCTGGCCAATCAGTGTAGTTTGAGTGAGGTTTCTGAATACGGCGGTAAGATGGTAGTGTTTAGGCACGATGTACAAGCGCGTGCGTAAAGATAACTAGATATTTTTTCATAAAATCTACACGTGGTTATATTCGGGTCGTGACTCGCGAGAGAGAACGTATTCACAACTTTGTGCAAGGCCAACTTGACACTCGAAATTTCGGAATAGACGATTTGGAAAGTGCAAGGAATGGCTTAATTGCACCCTCGTTCAGTGATATATTATTCATAAAACACTGCAAAGTAACGACAAAAGTAACGTCGTTACTTTCATCGTTACCTCAGAAAAAAGTAATAGAACTACAGTTACAAGTTACATTTTTAAAAAGTAACTCGTTACAGTTACAAGTTACTAAAAAAGTAACGAAGTTACAGTAACGCGTTACTAGTAACGCGTTACTACCCAAGACTGCTCTAAGCCCCTCTACCTCGTTGGACAAGCCGTGTACGTAGGGAATGACCACAAGCTTTCTTCTTTCCCTTCCCTTCCTGTTGTTGGCCTCTTCTTCACTTGTCATAGGGCTGCTCTTGATATCTTTCAGCAAAGATTCGGCGACCGTTGTTAACACATGAGAGGGAAATCCAGCATCTGCGAGGCGTTCAGTTTGCCTGTCAAAGGTATGTTTAATTTTATCATAACAAGACCTACGCAGCGCATGCGTATAGTAAGTCCTTGCAATCGCCCGCTTGACAGTTTTTGAGTGAGCGGACTTGAATGGCAAGAGTGGCTTTCCAGCACGGGGTTCTTAGCTCCAACAAACATGACCTGGACATATAGTTAAATTCAAATCCAAAAAACCGATGCATCCTGCCTCAGGCACTTCATGAGTCAGAACAAGTGGCGAAAGGCAATGACTAAAAATGCCTAAAACTTGAGTCATTGACGAAGGAAAGGATAAGGCATCGGCATAAAACAAAATCAGAAAATCATCTACATACCGGAAGACCTTTGCAATTTTGGTTTCCCCAAGCCGTTCAAAGATGATGTGGTCAAGGCTCGCTAAAAACAAGTCGCTAAGCACGGGGGCAACGCAAGAACCAATACATACACCTTGCCGTTGCAAATAGATGTTACCCTCCCAAGTCGCAAAGGTCGACCTCAGATACATCTCAAGGAGTTCCATGAAGCCTTCAACTGAAATTCCCGCGGCATTTTGAAAGGCAACTACATTAAACACATCGATGCAATCACGAATGCAGGTAAGGAGTGCATTATGTGGCAAGGAGTAATACAAATCCTTAATATCGAACGAACAAGCCATAAAGCTAGTGCGCGGGTTGTCTTTAAGAAAAGAAATGACATTATCGAAACTCTTCACAAGAAAAGGATCGTGAATCTCAAACAGCTTAAAACTCTTTTGCGGGAACAAGGCAGCCGACTTCTGCCAAGTACCGGCCTCCGAAACAATGACACGCAAAGGGAAATCTACCTTGTGCATCTTTGCTCCAAAGAAAAGCTTCAAACTATGCTGTTTCCCAGCGTCAATTTTCTTGACCAGCTGTTCGAGGTTCAGCCTCTTACAAAGTTTCGCCTCAGATTTTTGCTTAGTTAGGGAAACGCTGTCCTTAGACAGGAACACAGACGAAATAGCCACAGGTGCCTTGAATTTATAAAGGTCAACTAGAAGGACAAGAAACCCCCCTTCTTTATCTGAGGCTAATTAAGACAGAGTTATCTTTCAAAAAGGTTGACACCTTCTTAACCGGGATCTTGCTAGCGCCAGGCGTGCGTTTGGTCAACAGATCCAGTCCCTCAGAGACACACCTCTCGGCCTCCGCTTCCTGTCTCAACGACAGGTTAAGAGAGCATGCTTACAGTGTCTCCCCAACCGTGTCTGGGCATCTGGGCATTCATTGCCGCGACTGTGGTTGCCTATCCGACTTCCAACGGTGTGAGGTTGTTAAGTGTCATAGGGACCTGCTTACTCGGAAAATTCTAGAGGCTGTTGAGATAGCGAGGTTGGGTGCCGCATGTGTAAGCACTCCTTCTGTGGCCCTATCAGGCAAAGAGATGAATTTTCTGGTTCCCTGGCTTGCTCGTTTTTTAGAAAATACTCGGTACGGCTGTGTCATGGCGCATTTTTAATATTTTTATTAATGTTTTTTATCATTGTTTTATTTTTATTCGTGATACATCATATGGGCAGAATTTTTTCTGTTCTTTTGTTCGTGACACCGCAAATATATATCGCGATTTTGCGTTCAATAAACTCAGTTGTAAGTCAGCGCTACGTCCGTGTCACTTCTTTGTCTAATCCTCGTCTTTCCGCGCTGTTTTTAATTCCAAAATAAATTTAATGAGCTCTTGTCAGTCATGTCTAATCTGGATGGAGGAACTAAAAATTTGCTCGAGGGGGAGATCACCCTGAAAGAAATTCGGCGAGCCTTAGATTCGTTAGTGAGACAGAAAACTCCCGGACCTGATGGGCCTTGTGCCGAATTTTATCAGACCTTTAAAGAAGCCATTAGCCAAGTATTGTTAAGCGTATTTAATGAATCATATGAAAACAACTGTTTACCACTCTCATTTGCGGAAGCCCATACCGTCTTGATTCCGAAGTCGGAAGATAAATTTAAAAAAAAACTTAGAGTCACGGGGTATAGGCCCATTATGTCATGTAATATAGATTATAAAATCTTACCGAAAATCATAACGCACAGGCTTCAGATTGTTATTCGAACGCTCATCGGGGATCATCAGACGTGTGGGATAAAAGGAAGGTATATTCAAACTATATTCAAGCAGCGAGAAGTATTTTTGAAACTGTGGGTGGAGGTAGAGTAGCAATGGTTCAATTAAATTTGGAGAAAGCTTTTGACAAAGTCAGGCACATTGTCGTAAACAGTATTTTAGCGTTTGCTAACGTAGGTGAACTGATTCAAAAGAGAGTTCAAATGGCGTACAAGGGCTGCGGCACCAGGCTTGTTATAAATAGTAATGTTTCTAAGAAAATCCCGGTACTTTCATCTGTCAGACAGGGCTGTCCCCTTTCGCCTTTATTGTTTGCCTTGTTCCTGCAGCCTTTTTTTCTGAGTGTAATCACTAATAGGAATATCTGAGGGTTTGTTTTAAATAGCGTCGAGGTTAAAGTGTCTGCGTCCGCCGATGATGTTGCCGTTTTTTGTAGTGACGAAGAGAGCGTCATGGAGATCGTTATGCTCACCAAAAATTTTGTAACGCTACGAGAGCCGCGGTGAACTGGGGGAAATGTTGCGGAGTGTGGCAAAGGAGGTGGCACTTAAAGCCCCGATATTTTGCAGGCATTATTTGGGAAGAAGCACCATGTAAATGCATTGGGGTGCCCTTGAAGTAATTCAAGGGTACCACGGGATACTGGACGGGAGTGGCAAAAGACTTAAAGGTGAAAGGGGGCACCTGGGTTAATTGAAACCTGCCGATATTTGCGCGTGCCACAGTCTGCATAATTTTACGATCGCCAAACTATGGCATATTGTGCAAGTTTCAAAATGTCCTGGGATGGACATCCAGAAATTTCACAGGGTGTTCGCCACTTTCATTTGGAATTGTGATAACCAGCTGAACTTACAGAAAAGGGTGAGGAGAAAAAGGAGAAAAGGCAGCCACCAGCGATCGGATGCCTTTCCTCCTTTCTCTCCTCACCCTTTTCTGTAAGTTCAGCTGGTTTTCGCAATCTAAGTATGTACAACCAACTAGCTCAGCTCCTTCCCATTGCATTTCATCTGGAAGTCCAGATGTTAAGGGAGGAAGAGGAATAACCTTTTCTGAAGCGTCAAGTGAGGCGGCCTTGGCCTCTCGTACCTTTTCGTGCAGAAGCCCGTGTCGCGTTTCTTCTTGCGCGATGAGAACCATCCATTTTTGCACACCATATCCAGATGAGACTGGTGAACTCCCTGACCACAATGTTGGTTACAAGCAAATTCACCGAACCCGCTGACCATTCAGATTTTTTAAATGAGGTCCAAGGTGCTGTTATTTTTACAAGCCCGGTTTTCCATGCAATAAATTGGTAAAGTAACGAAAATAAACTAAGGCAGGATCTTATTGAGGTACTTTTTTCTGCTCCATTGTACCGCTCATTGTATACCCAGTGTACCGGCCAACACGTACTCTGTCGTGTGAAACGGATGTGCGTCCCACCGGCAGTCAAGTCCCATTTCTTTAAGTTACATAGCGAGATGTTGCCTGTCAAACCCTGACTCAGAAAAAAAGGTATTTTCATCCCGTGGTCCGTGAATTGCCTCCTGTGTAAGACACCGGAAAGTATCGACCATGTCTTTATTTACTGTTGGGACGCCGTGTTTTTTTTTTCTTTTGACATCCTACAAAGGACCTTCAAAAAAGATGTTTTGTTGTCCCCTGCGACTATTCGTTACTTGCTGGTTGAAGAGAGTGAGTCGGTGCCTTACGACCTTTTCATTGTCCTTTGTTTGTTTTGTATATGGAAAGCCAAAATGGAATTCCGACATGCTAACCCCGGACTTAAATCGGTGCATAAAGATTTCTTCGAGGTTGTCAGCGAGCTCCAGTCGGTGTTCTGTAGGACCCCGGAGTCTTCGCCAGAGTGGTCTCACTTATTTAATGAGTTCAAAAATATGAAGGAACTATAGTTCGCTCACAAGTGGTTGGGCAAAAAGTGTATTTTATGACATAGCACCTTGCGCTGCAACCTGATTACAATAAAGAAAAAAAAAAGTCTTTACGGGTGGTCAACAAGCCGGAAGCAGCATGTGGCTTTGGATTGGAACGAAGCAATATATTGAAACCTCACTTTATTACAGTTTATATTTTTGGGGTAGGTGTCAACACAGTGGTTACTACTGCAGTTATTGTTAGCTGTACACAGATTAAAGCCGCTGTTTCGGCGAGCAGACATAATGTTACAGCTTTTTCTGCTGTTGTATGTTGCGTGATAATCTCTTCTTCCGAATGGAAATGTCCACTCATCAACTTAGGCACATCTCCTACCTTGAATATAGGGCATTCAACATATTATTTAAATTTTATTTTTTTATTTGTGAAGACATGTAATTGCTTGATTAATCATTGAATGTTTGTGTTAAGTTTTTAGATAAAATAGTATTAGTATTTTTTTTATTTGTGCCCAGTTACATTTGAATTTTAGGCCTCGTTTTGCGGCTCAGTAAAACGTGACGTTTTTTTTATATTTTCAGGATGACGTACAGCTGACAATACACTCTTGACTTAGGTAGAGGGCCGGGTCGGGTCAAAGCACCCTCCTCTTTTCTTCTCTCTTAAACGTATTAGTGGCTGCGTCGCTAAATGGGCACAAGAAAAGAGGCACCGCGGTTTTTGCCTCATAAACACACACACAAATTTAAGGAAGCGTGCATTTTGTGTTTGTAGTGGAATTTGCTGATTGTGATGATCAGTTTTGACATAAAGCGCGTTAGTTGTAGTTGGTGACAGGTAGTGGAGGCTCGTCCCATCTTTTTCCAGTTATGCAGAGCGAACATTTGAAAGAGTTGACTTCTTTCCCAACATCGAAAAGACGCAAATGACACTTAGAAACCAACATTAGCAATTATTTGGGCTTGTCTTGAACTTTTGCATTTAAGGTTTCACGTCACTGTGTGTTTTAGTTGACACCCCACAAAGTAGTGATCGGCTAAATTATTTTTTCCTGAATCACAGCTGTTGCTCGTATGGAAATATGGTCGATGCGCCAAGTGAATGACTTTATTCATCAAGGTTCTTGACGGGTTGGGACATCAACAACTTATTCAAAGCCAAAGTTTGACAATATGTTAAGATAGTCGCATACGATAGAATTGGCGGCGTTCATCGTGCCTATATTAAAGTCACCCACAAAACAAAGTCACTGCATGGAAGGTAATGTAGAGACAGCTGCCTCCAGCTTATTTAGAAACATTCGAAAATTTTCGAAAGGACACCTGTAGAAACACAAGAAATAAAGTGAGGAGGTGGAATCATCAAGTTTCATATATATATTTTAGACTTGATAAAAATGTAGATTGAGGAAAGAAACTTGCGACATTTGATTTACAAAAAACGCAACGCCTCCACTAATACGATTTGAACACGTGAAACAAAATTTGTCGTTGTTATTGTGAGTGAAATCGACAAAGTATAGAGTCCAATACATTAATTTCCGTTAGTATAAATGTATCGACATAATATATTAAATTTTAAACAATTATTAGGAAATGCTCCCAATATTTTTAAGGCTTATGACATTAACATGGAAAATGTAAACGTCGCACCCTTTGGGTCATATTGGAAGGTTTGAAAATACGAAAACTTATCCCAGTACGAAAAGGTCGCACTGGTAGCTTAAACGATTTTGGAATATCCCCCACAGAGTCTATCAGCAGGAGAAGTGAGCCTTCACTCTTTCTTGCGTAAATATGTGCATGTTTCACCCAGGTACACTTGTAAAGTATTTCTTTTCCCTTGTTCCTCGTCATTCAGAAAAGCTCACGGTTGGAGCGTGTGAGATTATCATTAAAGAAAAGCTTGGGCTGACTGCCGAAGTTTTTGAGTTTGCTCAGTCGCCCAGTCCCCGAGTGCAACCGACGCAAACCTGACCGGAATCAATGAAACAGTGCTTGGTTTCTCTGCCTTCTTTGGGAGCAGACGGTAGACGGAAATAACATTTGATGGCGTAAACGGCGACAGGCCGATGTTGGAGGCTAGTTCGCAAAGAGCCACTTTCAAGTGTTTTTTTTTTTTTTTATGTGGGAGGCATGTCTTGAATTTCCATAGTAGGTGAGTAATGGTGTTGCTCGGTGTCTTTCAGTTTTGCCTGAAGCATATCTCCGCGCAAGCGCTGCTCTTCCTGCGTCGAAGCAGGTAAGGACGGGTTCCTCCATGCAGCGGCCATTGGCAGCGGCTGCAGCATATCGCCCACATCGCTCATTTGGACAACACGTCTGTTACAGTTTCCACCTTGGGAGTTTCCACCTTGGGACTGAAGGAGCAGACGGTCGTCTCGACCGTCTGCTCCTTCAGTCCTGCTGTTCGCTTCTTGGCGACTGCTTTCGGCAGCTTCTGCTTCCCATCGTTGGTGGTATTACGCTGCTGTTTTCTGTCCGCTTGGGATCGCGACGGACTTCTCCGCGCAAGCGCAGCTCTTCCTGCGTCGAGGGCAGATAAGGACGAGTTCCTCCGTGCAGCGGCCATTGGCAGCGGTGGCAGCATATTGCCCACATCGCTAATTTGGACAACACGTCTGTTGCAGGTTGGTAATTCTGACATACTTTTTAGACATTGAACCTATGCGTCACTGCTGCCGCTGTCACTGTCACTATTACAGTAGTATTTCGTGCTTCATTGGTTTCTTATGTAAACAATGTCTGACACCTGTTCGTGTTGTCAATCACGCTTTCTCGAGAAGAATGACGGGCCGGTAGAGTGTAGTGAATGCTCATGTAAGTATCACTTTGGGAAATGTGCAGGAGTCACGAAAAAATCATTTAGTGGGAAAGGTGAACACTCGAAGGCAACATGGCGATGTCCTACATGCAGAGCTACCGGATCGCGCGCTAGCAATAGTGGTGAAGATCAATCTGAGTTTAATGTCAGAGCCCTCCTCGCGTCCATCAACCAGAGACCGGCCGGTCTTCCCGAGCTAAAAGAGAAAGTGGACAGCATGGAACGGTCCGTCCAGTTTTTGTCGAAAATATTTGATGATTTCGAGAAGACAATCAAGGTCCACGATACCGAAATCAAGGAACTAAAAAAAGAGGGTGACAGATCTAGAGAAGAAAGACGAACTTAGCAGGGCAGCAAATGACCAACTCCAGAAAGAGGTTAACGACCTCAAATTCCGAAGTCGGCGACTGAATCTGAAAGTTCATGGTATCCCGGAGGTTCAGGGTGAAAATTTGATTGAGACATTAAACAGGGTTGCCGAGAAACTAGAGGTTGCTCGTCTGGTAGAATCCGACGTTGTAGCTCCACACAGGCTGCCCGCAAGAGAAGACCACGCCCCCGGAATAATTGTTCATTTTGTAAGACAACAAATCAAAGGCACGTGGATGAAAAAGAAAGGCAACCCAAAGCACTGCAAAGGCTACGCTTTTGCGTGGTACGCAAATGGGAAAGTTCTTGTTCAGAGGACGGAAGGCGCACGAGCCATTCAGATCAAATGCCTGGATGACCTTGATAAGCTGTAGAAGATAAGGCTAGGGGAGCTTGTTTTTTGTATTTTTTTTTCACATGACCGTCGCAGAATTTCGCTTTCCATCAGATGTGATAAGGCTGTTTAATGATAAAACAAATAAACCACTTTCTGTTTTTCTTTTGAATGTCAGGTTGGCGAGAAATAAAAGTGATGAGCTTGGTATCCTTCTTGGTGATTTGGGATTTTCGTTTGATCCAATCATGCCAAGCGAGACATGGTAGTACAATCAAGAATCTGATATTTTGCGCTTCGACAATTATAACATATTTTATTTGAATCGTACTTCTCGGCGCGGTGATGGAATAGCTATGTACATTAAAAAAGATATTCAATGCAATCTCAAATCAGATTATTCTATAATGAGTGATAATTATGAGGCTCTATGTGTGAAGTACGGTAACATTGTGTTTGCATTAATGTATAGCTCACCAATTGGTGATCGATCGGCTTTTTTTAGTTATATTGGAACTGCATTTATATTTGTTGGTGACAACGATTATAAAATAATTTTAGGCGGTGATTTCAATATTGATATGAATTCTGTTTCTACTCGTCAAGTTGAATTTTCTACTTTGTTTCAGTCGTTTGGTTTCTTTAATGTAATCACTTGTCCTACTCGAGTTACCTCATTCAGTGAAACATTACTGGACTTACTTATCACAAACATAACTCGCACTCGGCTCTCTGCTGGTGCAGTGTGTTCTGACATCAGTGACCATCTTCCAATTTATTTTCTTGCTGATTTAGATAATTTAAGGAAGGCCCCTAGTTATGATACCACATATTATACTCAAGTTTTTAACGTTCAAACGCTAGAAATGTTCAGGCACCGCGTGGCGTCAAGGAACTCGGATGATGAAGCGTACGATTACTTTATAGATTAATTTGGTGCTATATATAAGGAATGTTTTAAGCCTAAAAAAGTCACTCTATCAAAAAAGACTAAGAAACCGTGGGTCACCAAAGTAATATTAAGAATGATAACTAAAAGAAACAAGCTCTATGCACGTTTTTTGAGCACTAGAGACTGTTGGGACGCAGAATGGGAGAGGTCATACCATAGGCGTCCCAAACTCAACTGATCTTTTTATTTCCAAGTGCCCGTTCCCGGGCAAATCTTCCTTCTCGGCTTCACCTCCTTTCCCCGTCTTCTCCCCCGCTCCCCACATTCTTCAGTCACCGCGGCCCGCGGGCGAGGGGAATTCTCCCGCGCGGGAAAAGGGGGGACATATCCGGCTGACAGGCTAGGCCAGATTCGTCGGGCAGCCACGCCTGCGCGTGGCGTGATACGATGACCACAAGACCTAGATGTGCTTGAAAAGTTCAAGTGTCGAAACGAGATAACCAGCATGCTGAGGAAAGCAAAATGTTCATATTATTGTAAAACCTTTCACAGTGAAAATAGAAGTGACCTAATTTGGAAAAAGTTAATATTTTATTAGACAGGAAAGATCACGATAACGTTATAAGGGAACTTATAATAGAAGGTAATAAGTTCAGCAAATAAATTTAATGATTATTTTACAAATTGGCTCTCCCCTGCGCAAAAAAGCGGCTCCCCGTGTTCAACTCAAGGAATTTCACAAGACTGTTTTCTGTTTGCTACCGACGAGAGCGAGGTAAGCTCGGCATTTCTGAACCTCAAAAACAGTAAATGTACCGATTTTAATGGAATGCAGGTGCAGCTAATAAAATGCGTGCTTTACATTATCTCGCCTTGCCTTACACATATCTTTGATTTGTCGCTCTCGACTGGGGTTTTTCCTAAAAGTATGCAGACAGCTAAGGTGTCTGTCTTTTACAAGTCCGAAGACAAAAATATGTCCAACTAAAGACCGATCTCAATATTGCCTGTTTTTTTCAAAAGTTTAGAGAAAGTTATTCATGTTAGGCTTAATAATTTTTGAGAAAAAAATATGCTACATACAGATTCTCAGTATGGTTTTCGGAAAGGTCGCTCTACTGAATTGGCTCTTTTACAGCAAAAAGAAATTATCTTAAACAATTTTGAAAACAAGTTTCTAACTTTAGGAATATTTATTGATTTTTCTAAAGCCTTTGACCGGCTGAGTTATAAAGTTCTGTTAGAGAAACAATATTCTTATGGAATTGGAGGGCATTCAATGGCTCTTATAAAAAGTTACTTGAGTTTCCGGCATCGAACTATTGAAATAAACGGATATTCCTCAATGGTGAAAGCAGTTCCGACAGGAGTAACTCAAGCTAGTGTCTTGGGGCCATTGATGTTAAATCTATTTATAAATGATATAGTTGCTATCACAAGGAAAGTCTCATTTGTCATTTATGCAGATGATACCAGTATATTTTATCAGGAAAGGATATTGATACTTTAATTACCGATGCAAATATATGCCTTGACAACTTAGTTGGTGGACTGTCTGCAATTCTTTGAAAATTAATGAAAGTAAAACAAATGAAATTATCTTCAAACCGAAAGGTACAGTGTGTAAGGCCAGCACAAAATTAATGATGAATTTCTCGGAGGTTAAGTTTGTAACTACTGTTAACACATTAGGCGTGATTTTTCACGAACGTATGTTATGGGACTCGCACGTTCAAAGTCTTTCTCTCAAACTTTCAAGCATCATAGGGATTCTGTATAAGAATCGCTATATATTACCATCTCGTGTAAAGCTTTTAATTTACAATGTATTATTTAACCCTCGCATATCTTACTGTCATCTAGTTTGGGGAACTACGACAAGTACTAACGTAATAAATTGCTTTTGCTGCCGGAAAATGCAATTCGCATCGTCACTAATGAGTCTTAATAGCGCACATACTGAACCTCTTTTTTTATAAACATAAAGCGATGAAAATAAAAAAATATTATAAATATGAGCTAGCAACTATGTACGTGGCATCACTTAAATTACCAAATCATCCATTACGGCAAATATCCAAACTGACTAGCAAAAATATTGCATACGATATGCGCAGCGCCGGAACCTTGAGAGTACCACGCTTATGAACTAATTATGGTCTTCCCGATTGAAAAGGCCAATATGAACTCGGCTTATTGGAAATATTGTATTCCAATGAAGTTGATGGAAACCAATAAAAACTTATTGTTATCCGATTAACCCAATACGCACGATGGGAATTTATATCGGAGCACAATATCCCGATATAGTATGCGGTTATTGGTATACAATAGGATATTGGAGCACAATATCTCGATATAACTTGCGGTTATTGGTATACAACACGATATCGAAGCACAATATCCCGACAGAACTTACGGTTATTGGAATAGAATACGACACCGCGTGCATATTGGTGAACGATATGGACATACTGTGCGGCCACACGATATATAAATATCGGTCGTCGATCACGGGCCCAAAGGAGAATACAATATCGCGTGGATGAATCTCAGAACGAATTCCAAGTTACCAACATGAATTGCGTCGGCATATACCGCGGACTAAGAGGATACGTAACACGGTATTGATCGCCCGTGAAGCAACATGTGGATATCGGTACGCCCACATAGACGACATCGCGTGAATGATATCGTAGAACAGCAGGAGTTACCATACGGCAATACGAGAGAGAACGATATTGGAGGTGGATACACACAGAACACAAACGTTCCGCGTTGCAAACACATTCACATTGATCGAAAGCGCAAGTGTACGTACGGCACACAGTACACACAGCCTCGAGCGCTTGAAATGCTAGACAACCACCAAACCATGCAGAATAACTAGCTAGCACACCCGCGACCTACCTTCAATGAGAAAGCCTAATGACGACGTGCTCATTGGAGTGATCGTCTTCAAACAAATGTTTATTGCAGTTTTAATGCAACAAAAGTTAGGTTACCGATGTTGGAACCCAAATCGAACGCGATACGTGACAATGTCAGTTGGCACGACAAAATAATGAGGATTAATGGGCTTGACAGGTCACGTGCTTCTTACCCGCGCATTTATCGATATTGACCCACCTTTCTGGGTAATCCTACGTCGTACACAAAATCCACAACCACACACGAGCACATTTCACCCACCACTCTTCGTCGCCTGTTTCGGAAGATTCACAAACTGTAAAAAACGACGGGAAAAATACGTGCATTTGTGCCAACAAACGATACGTTACAGACTCGTTTTATGAGAAAAGTTTCCATCGTCAACCCGCAAGCCCGAAAGCTCGAGCGCTCGAGCTTCGGAGGTAGTTCGAACTCCGAAGGGAGGCGAGCCGAGCGAGCCGCGAGTAGCCCATCGAGCCAGACGAGCGGCGGAGCAAGCCGCCGAGTGGCCGAATCCGCCGATACAGCCAAGCCTAGCCGAGCCGCCAAGATTGCGCGATTGCGCAATGACGCAGCGACCGCGACCGCGCCAACCCGGCGAGACGGCGGCGATGGCGGGATCGACGGATGACAGCACGTCAAGTTCGTCGCGCACTTTGCTTGTGGGTTCCAAGTGAAACCAACGCACTTTCAATCACTTCGAAAGGTACGTATAGCCGACTTTATTACTTGCAGCATTGTGTGCTTTGGTATACACAGATCAAAGTGAACACTGAAGGACAGAAGGGAGACATGATGTTTTGAAATCGGAGCTTATTTGAACGCATGCGTCCCCTGCTGAAAGCGTCTGGCTGTGCTCTGTTGCAGACGTCATTTCGACTGCGTGTACTCTGATGTAACGTCAGTCAGTGTTTACACTCGGCTAGCTATCACTCGGCTTGTTATCTCATGTGCGAAATAGACGTAGAAACCAGCGCCTCGTCTCTTTCGGATATTCAACTTCCAGCCCCCTGGCTCCCAGCGTGCTTACCGGCGCAAACCGTTCGACGTGTTGGATTCGTGTGCTCGTTCGAAGAGGCGTTGTTTAACGCTCACGAGTCGCCGAAGTGTTACCGGAGCTTCTCTTTACGAAAGTCGCGATCGACGCTGGGCTCTGAGCTCGTACGTTTTTCCTCCCCGGTAGACTAAGAGTGCCGACCATTTATCTGTGGTGCCGACTGGCGCCGTACGAAGCTGAGAAAAGCTAGCGAGTCTGTCAGATTTTCGTGACGCCGCCCAACTGCTCTGCTACAGGCTGCGCTAAACAAATAAGGTAAAAAAAAACGCGTTTTTTAAGTTTCAATTTTTTTTTTGCCATGTTTCATTTCATTCGCCGCAAAGTAAATCGCAGCCGTACGTCGGTTGACTCCCGATTACTGTCTCTACATCGTAGATTGTCTCACCACAATGGTGCCTCTTTGGTGTGATCTTATTCTGATATCGTTACATGTTGCTTTTTCATCTTGGCACACTTCTAGACGACCTTCTACACATTGCACTTCTTGTCGACATGTCGCTGGTGTTAGAGACAAATTTGAAGTCGCTGTTCGCTCACTCCTTGGTGCACATATTTCATGTTCCACATCAGGTACCTGAAGGAGGCGCCATGAAACCCTGGAGTTTGTTTAGAGGTACCTCAACATACTGTATTCAAGTGTCGTTTTGTGTTTTGTAGTTTGCTACAAAACCAAATTTCACTTTGTTCGTAATATACCCTCTAACTGTTCACTACAATTAAAGTTGCTATGAAACATTGGCCACGAGAGGTGACTCGGCCAACGCAGCCTGAAAATTCCTCGCATAATTTTCTTCATGGGTCATTTTGGACATTGACAAATTTTCTTGTGAATAATGAGTGTTATGCACATGTGTTCTACTTTTCGTACAGGTACTTCAGTTAGATAAACCCCACCAAAGGCAGCAAGACAGTCTCATGGGGTCACACCAAGAATAACTGCATTCCTGCTCGAGTCCCGAGTCTTGTCACCAAACTTCACTGAACATAATGGTACATTCCCTTTCCTTAACTTTCTCTTCTGAAATGTGTTTCTTTTATTGTTGCTTTTTTCTATTGAAAAAAGGGTAGTACAACGTGTAAACAGCCAATGTTTTTTTTTTTTCTTTTTGTAAAATGCGTAATACATCGTTTAAACACCCAAGCGTTCATAAATGGTCTCTGTACCAGACAATAGGGTGTCTTATACTCTGTTTCATACTTAGCGTGCAACGCTGTCAAAGGTACTGAAGTGGTGCGCATGAAAAAATAGAAAAAAGTGTTACTCCGCGCGTTTCGTGGACGAGTGGTAGAAGGCGCTGCTCTGGCGATATTGACATCTCGGTGGCCGTGGTTCGAACCCATTTTACGCGCAAAGTTTTTTGGTTTTTTCTTTTTTCTTTTTTAGACATACTTTTCGTGCAAGATTGTGCGCATTGACGAAGTGCATAATTCAGTTCCTCCCTCTTGATTTTTATTTAGAAGTCGCCGAGAGGCCAGATTTCTACCGTCTGGTCTGCCGCTTTGCAAGTGTTATTTGCCTCCAGCACCGAGTTATATTTTTCTTTCGTGCAGCGTGGAATGAGGAATCGCCCTGATAGCGGCCTTGTCCCAAAGTTTATAATAAGACGTTAATCGACAATAGTTGTGGCCTGTACAGTTTATTTTGAAATAGCTGTCAATTGTAGGAATCTCCCTCTCGGAGCACTTGCGGTGCACCTTCAGGCGAATGGCGTTCTGTGTGAACTCGTCATGCTTGACGGTCCCCGTCAAGCATGACGGACGTTGCAAGGTCTTTGCTTCGTGGACGCCACATTGCCAGATAGGCACTGCGCCTTGCACTTCGCGACAGTACAGGGCACACTCCAGTGTCGTTACTGGCCGTTTCCAGGACTTCACGACCGAATTCTCCGGGGAATGTGTTCTTATACTCCCGTACACATTGGCGATCATATGCTTGCACTCTTTCAAGATTTTCGCACAACGAATCTTCAAAAACATCCGAGCAGGAGAGGTACTTGAGCTTGCTGCGTAAGACGCCATCTTCTCAAAACCAGCCAGTGCCACACAACCCGAAAAACCACAGCGGCTGTCACACGGATGAACATGACAACAACTTAAGGTGGTTTACATTATCGTTTCCTTTTTCTTGAAAAACATTTGTGCTCCGTTGAAGTAACAACGCCACTATCAGTTACTAGCCCCGAGGAGGCACATTTTCCGACTTTTTTAAATTTTTTTGCAGGGGACGCACTATCTTATGGGGCGAACGTAGGCACGGTCAGCAATGCAAACCGGTGAGCTAGCTTTGACTGCGTTGCACTCTATGTATGAAACAGAGTATAGGATCGCTTCAGACTGGGCCACCTTTCCAGCAATTTTGGGGCTGCTGGCGGGTTGTTCCCTAGTTTTCGCTAGATCGACACGAATTGCTGAGATTGGGTCCGGCTCGAAGCGGTCGAGCAACTCTGACTACTCGGAGATGTTTGAAGCGGCAGCAGCCAATCAGGAATGCAATATTTTCACGTGACACCCCTGTGGTCGTGATGATGAGAACTGAGGACTTAGTTCTGGTTTGAAATGGATCATTTTTGAAAATAAACTGTTTCAAAAAGATGAGTTAGTATTCTCAGCGCAATTTAAAGATATAAAAACATGTTTTTAGGATATAACTGTGCGTCTAAATACTGTAAGAAAAATAAAATTTCATGATGATGATGGCAAGTCGTAGCAATTCGGTTGCTGCATGTGAACGCGGGCGGCCCGTGTTGCTGGTGTTGCGACATGAGGTTGCAGGGCGAAATTGTTCCGTCTGAAGCGGGCTTTAGGGAACTGAATTCAAGGGCCGTGGAGCTCTGGGTGCAAGCCCACCTGGAAACATTTTTTTTTTTCTTTTTTGCCTTTTTTAGTATTTAAATAGATATATATACATACACATATATACTTTAAGTTTTAACATATAGATGCGTAATTTACACACTGATTCATTTTCAGAAGCGCTTTTATTCACACTCTGTGGCTTTCTAGTGCTTGCAATAGCTTCTCGGTGAGCTAATACCAGCTCTGCAAAGGGAGAGGTATCTTCCCACGCTTTGCAGGCTGTAAAGCTGTGGCTTGCACAGCTCTAGTGTGTCACACCTCGCTCACTGGCTCCATCGCGAAGCATAGGTGCTGCATGAGTAGCGCCACACCGTAAGCCCATATACGGTCGGGTGACAAACCTGGGACCATTTGTCACTGCACTCAGCTACGGTATGGTGGCATGGTCGGGGCATGAAGCAGGGGTACGGCTTGGAAATGCTGATCTTCATGACATTTTAAACACATTTTTCATTACTTTTGTGTCGAGTTGTCAGCATTCTAAAGGTGAGAAAGCAAGCAGCAGCGACCGCAAGAAAAGAAAAATTTAAGACCGCTTTCACCAAGAATCAATTACGAGCACTAGAAAGGCATGGAGTGTAATTAAAACGCTTCTAAAGGTGAATTAGCGTAGAAATTAAGTACTTCTGCTTCAAAAATACAAAGAAACAATGTAAATATAGTTATAAGGATAAAAATATACACCAGGAGGACTTAAACCAAAACTACAGTCTGTAAGTTTGAAATTTGACACCCTAAACCACTTGGCCACCACCAAATTTTATTTCCAGGTCGTTCATCGAGGTATATGAATTTTGTTTGCAGCTGTTAGCTGCCAGAGAGATTGCCTTATTTTCATTTACTTTACTATTCCCACCAAATATGACAAGTGATAAAGAATAGAACCTCATTTGGTTGGCCGATGCACTGTGCTTGCGTCAAGGCAAACTAGCCTGTCTTGCTGGGTTCATATTTTGTTTCATCACCTGTTTAGGATTCTGTTGTCGCTCATCAAAAGAAGAAAAAAACGGACTAATTCTGACTTATTCTGGTGTGCAGGTACCCTTGGCAGTAAACTCTGCTAAATGGGGCAAAATATAGATACTTTTTTTAGCAAATATGCACCGTTTTAGCAAAATGAGCTACACTATTTGACTAACGTGAAACAGAACGAGTTTCTCCACTTGGGTCTTTTTTCATCTCTCGCAGACACTATTTCCTGCTTTTTGTGGTTTGTATCAGACTTTTGTATTCTGTCCGGCCAAAGCATCTGTGTTACACTAAGATTGGGTTCTTCAGGATATCGACAGGTATTCTTCGCAGCAAATGGCTTCCAATCAGGAACACGAGTTTGTTCTTGGCCACCGAGAGCAAGTATTTTCAAGGTGAGCTATTGCCCGCCTATATGAGTTTTGTATTTCATTCCCCTTGAATGCGATAACCTATGTGTAGTGGTCTTGCATTAGTATTTTGTTGTCTCTCTTCCGCAAAAACACCCAAGTTTGACTAAGACCGGGTTCTTTCTTATACATGCAGGTCTTGGTGGCAAGCACCAGCCAATCAAGGCCAGAAGTTTGCTCTTTGCCGCGCATGGCAAGTGCTTTCAAGGTGAGTGATTGACGCCTATCTGAGTTGTGCGGTTCATTCCTCACAGACACTCTATGTCCCCTCTTTATAGTGGTCTTGTGTCAGGCTTTTGTGTCTCTGTCCGGTCATAGCATCTGTGTTAGACTAAGACTCGGTTCTTTAGGATATCTGCAGGTATTCTTTGCAGCAAATGGCTGCCAATCAGGAACACATGTTTGTTGTCGGCCACTAAGAGCAAGTATTTTCAAGGTGAGCTATTGCCCACCTATGTCAGTTTTGTGTTTCATTCCTTTTGGATGCCATTTCCTATGTGTAGTGGTCTTGCACTATACTCCGTTTCAAACATCGCGTGCAACGCTGGGAAAGCTACTGAAGTAGTGCTCATGAAAAAACACACAAAATTGTGTTACTCCGCGAGATTTCGTGGACGAGCGGTACAAGGCGCTGCTCCGGCGATGCCGGCGATGCCGACATCTCGGTGGCGGTGGTTCGAATCCACTTAAGGCGCAAAGGTTTTTTTTTTCCTCGACCGATTTTTTGTGCAAGATTGTGCGTATTGCGGAAGTGCATATTTCAATTCCTCTTTTCTTGTTGATTTTTATTTATAAGAAGGTAGACTAGGGGCTGGTGTTTCGCTCGAACTTGCGCCGGCCTCGTCAAAACGGAAGAACGGTCGAGATCCAGGGCGTCTCTATTTAAAGCCGTTTATTTACATGGTAGCGTGAAAATCAGAGAGTACCTTGAGAGTGTGGTGGACGGTCCTTTATATAACGAATATTGTGATTAGGGGACCGCACTGCCATTGTTCAGACGGCTTGGCATTCCCTCACGTGGTGTGACTTCATGGAAGTTTCCTTCAGAGTCAGAATACTCGCCGGTGTATGAAAGAAGTCATCCAGACGGCAGTATCTCGGTGCTCTGGTGCCGGCGCCCACATGAACCGGGAGTGATTCACAATAGACGCGTACACAACACACGGCACTCGAGATCAGGATCGAGTGTTGTTTCCTTTTCGAGGAAAGCAGGGGCCTCGGAATACAGGCACGGGCATGTGCGTCGTTTACTTAGCCGACCAAGGTTAAGGTGCCTCAGGCAGACGGAGCCGACCAAGGTTACGGTCCCGCAGGCAGAAGAACCCAGACGCTTCGGAATGCAATCACGGGCACCGCCTGCTGTAAGGTCCCGCACGCAGACGGAGCCGTAGGCACGATTCATCACCGACACAGTTCCTTCTTGAGGCTTGTTTCACTTTGAAGCCATAAGGCCGATTTCAACACCAGAAATAACAGGTGGCAGTTCACAACACTGTCCGCGTGCTCGGAACTTTCACGTTGCGAGGTCTTCGCTTCGGGGACGCCACCTTGCCAGACACTCCGGTGTCGTTACTGACCGTCTCCAGGCCCTCACGGACCGACGTCTCCGGGAAACGCGTTCTTGAACTCGCGTACACGTTGGCGATCACCTGCTTGCACTTTTGCGAGATCTTCACACAACGAATCTTCGAAAATATCCGAGCAGGAAAAGAAAGCTTCCCGCGTAAGACGCCATCTTCACGAAACCGGCGAGGCAGGGGCAGCCGCACAACCCGAAAACCCGAAGCGAGTGCGAGTGCCGCACGAACGAAAACGGAAAATAATTTGGAGTAGTTTACATTATATTTTACTTTTTATTGAAAAAGAATTGGTGTTCCCTCGAAATCATAACGCCACTATTAGTTACTAGCTCGAAAAATGTCCACTTTTCGACTTTTTTTTTTTTCTTTCAGGGGCCGCACTCTTTTGTGGAGCGAACGTAGTCGCGGTCGGCTGTGCGAACCGGCGCGCTAGCTTTGACTACATTGCACGCTATGTTTGAAACGGAGTATAGTATTTTGTTGTCTCTCTTCTGCAAAAGCACCCAAGTTTAATTAAGACCGGGTTCTTTCTTATACATGCAGGTCTTGGTGGCAAGAACCAGCCAATCAAGGCCAGAAGTTTGTTTTTTGCCCCGCATGGCAAGTGTTTTCAAGGTCAGTGATTGATGCCTATCTGAGTTGTTTGTTTCATTCCTCACAGACACTCTATTTCCTGTCTGTATAGTGGTCTTGTTTCAGGCTTTTGTGTCTCTGTCCGGCCAAAGCATCTGTGTTAGACTAACCTTTAGGATATGTGCAGCAATTCTTGGCAGCAAGTGGCTGCCAATCAGGAACACGAGTTTCTTCTCGGCCACCAAAAGCAAGTATTTTCAAGGCGAGCTATTGCCCGCCTATATGAGTTTCAGCATTCATCAAGCAGCGCAAAATCAAAGCCCGGGGGTTGGCCATTGCAAAAATGTTGACTCGGAAGCGCACAGGGAGGAAGCTTTATAAAAGTACAGTCAAGACCGGTTATAACGGAGTCAACAGAAATCGCAAATTACTTCGCTATGTCCGCTATTTCGCTATAACCGACTTCGATTATAACGCCTTGCATAGGGGAATAGAACATCGTGATCGCTTCGCTGTAGCCGCTATTTCGTTATAGCCGTCTTCGTTATGACCGGCTTCGACAGTATCCACCTGCTTCTACAAGACAAACCAAAACTAAGAATGTGGGTTCCATTTGAAAAAAAAAAAAAAACATTGTCAGCCCGAATAAACTCGGGGGCGGCATGGAGCAAACAAGCCACGGTACGAGTATGCTTCGTTCAGGCGTTTGTAGGGGTGGCAGATGACTCTGTGTTTTCTAAAAAAAATATTTTTTTTTCTAAAAGTGTGGTGGTCGAATATTCAGGGATGGGCATTGAGTCGGGCTGTTAAGGTAAAAATTCCATCCACATGCCGGGATTCATGTGCCTTGTCCCCCTAGCGAGGGGGACAAGGCCTTCAAAATTTTGGGTTCGCAAAAGGGGTGCGTCAGTGTTGACGTCTCATTTTACATCATGCGTCTCAATTTAAAACACAGTATAAATGACATGCCTGAGATTCGTTTGGGTGTACTTCCTCTCAGCAAGTATATGGTTCTGTCTCAAAAAGGTCTAACCTGATGTTTACCGCTCCTCAGGTCTCCACCGACGGTTCATCAGGACGAGACCCAACCGGGACACTAGGGAGGAACGACTTAAACAAGGGAGGCTACATATACGACAGCTTCTTGCGGACAAGAAACAAAAATAGGTAGATGGTGGGTGTTTCATTCGCTATGCCTTTTGGCGTGCACATTATTTTGTTGTGTTTCAAGATTCCTGCAGAGTTCGGTTTCAACTATTGTAAAATACCGAGCATGCGCCCAGGTCGCAGAAGTGCCTACCCTCTGATTCGGAACAATCCGCAAATAAGCAAAGGGCATACCAGTAACCCATCCACCTGTTTTGAGCCGTGCTCAACATATTGAAGAAGCACATCAAGCGCCAGGTGCTGTGGCGTCTTTGCCACAATAGCGCCAGTCGCAGAGCTGACAGATCCGTGACTGGCGCAAGCCATAGCATGGCCTTTGGGAACCAGGGAATCGAGATTAAAGAAGTAGCGCAGAAATTGGAGGCGAGTGGTGAAGGTGAGCAGAGTTAACAGAAAACAAGGACGAAGGGAGTTCTGTCGCATGAGGCATCTGTGTCCCATGCATGTAATTTTGAGTGTGCTGTAGGTGGCTACCCAACAAAATTGTTACTTGGACGTAACTAATCGCAAATCTCTCTTGCAGTTTCCATGGCCCACAAGCCAGCCGGCGCCAGTTCCTTCTCGTTCAAAGGTGAGGATTCTAGATTTTCTAGATTCCTCTGAAGCAGCAATACTGAAGCCAGACAAGCGGTACGGCATTTTTAATTGACAGAACGACTGGAAACGCTTTCACTGAAGCTTTTTTTGCTGCAACACACGCGTGTATGGCAGCAAAACAAGCTTCAGTGAAAGCGTCCCTACTCGTTCTGAGCTCCGTCAATTAAAGGTGCCGTACCGCTTGTCTGTCCGGCTTCAGTGTTGCTGTAGGCGGCAAAACGTGTGCCCAGTTTTGTCACAAGAGGCATGTTATGTCACGCACATGTCATTTTGAATTTATCCGGCTTAGTGTGCTGTAGGTGGCTGGTCAAAGAAATTGATACTTGGACGTGGCTAATCGCAAATCTTTCTGGCAGTTTCCACAGCCTAAGAGCCGGCAGGTCCCAGTTTGCTTTTCTTCAAAGGTGAGAATTCCAGATTCCCGAAGCAGGAATACTAAAGCCATACGACCGGTACAGCATTTTTAATTGACGGAGCTCAGAATGACTGGGAGCTCCTGCATTGAAGCTTATTTTTCTGTAATACAAGCGGGCGACATTGACACGTGCCCAGTTACGTCGCAAGAGGATATCTATATCCCGCGCATGTAATTTTGAATCTTTCAGACTTAGTGTACTTTACGTGGCTACTCAAAGTAACTGCTACTTGGACGCAACTAACCGCAATATTCTCTTCCAGTTTCCACCACCTACAAGCAAGCAAGCACCAGTTCGTTTTTCCTCTAACGTGAGCATTCCAGATACTCTAGTTAGGTGCGAAGCAGGAATAGTGAAGCCAGACGAGCGGATACGTATATTTAATTGACCGAGCTCAGAATGACCTGTGGCAGTGGCATTGAAGCTTATTTTTCCATAATCAAACGCATGCATAATTTTGAATCTATCCTGCTTGGTGAAGGATTGCTACTTGACGCAAACTAATCACAAATTTTTATTTTGCAGTTTCTATATGGCTACCGCTAGCAGGTGCTGTTTTCATTAAAGTGAGGATTTCACATTCTGTTTTCAGACATCAAGTTTTTGAATGAGAGTCCTAAACAATTAACTTTCTTTTGCAGTAAATGCCAGATCCTCCAGTTCAGGAATATGCTATATATATTTGGTATGGATAAGTCCAGTGTTTTGCTTCTTTATTCACAATTTGACAACAGCAACATTTTTTTTAATTTATCACTCAGAAATACACACAAGAAGAGACTGCGTTGCAGAGAAATGTTGCGCTGAACGTGATATTCCAACTCGTATATAGTTTTATTGGTAGCCGATATAATATATTGGATTCCAATATCCATGATACGCTGAGTATATTGGAATCGTAAACTTTTATTGGATCCCCATACGACACATGGGGATCCAATAAGGGTTTATACGGTATTGGATTCCAATTTTTTCAGCGTATTATGGATATTGGAATCCCATAACAAATCCTTATTGTAATACAATAAATAAATGTAATGTTTTCCAATACACTGTCTATATTGTATTGCAATACAATAAAAGATATTGTTTACCAATATCCATAATACGCTGTTCATATTGGGGTTTTCCAATAGGGTTCAGATGATTCAGCGTATACTTCCAACAGTATTGAATTTTTTCAAACAAAAAAATTGTCTGGATTGAAAATGTTAACAAGAATATCTTGCGTAAAATATTACCCTCCTTGTAACATATTTTTCGGTGTCGTACATAAATTTTCTTTTTTTTGTTGTTTTTTTGTTTCAAGGATGTAATTGTTTTCCGCTTACCGATCTGCCTGTAGGGGGCAGGGGATTCGTCAAGCTGCATTTCTGCAGCTTTTTCTTCTGCCTCTATCGCCTATTTTGTGTTATGGGAGTAAATAAAAATGAATTGAATTGAATTGAATTGAATATCATTTGCCAGCTGAGCTACTGTGTTTTGGAGTGACTCGACTTCCGCCCCCAGCTCCTTGGTTACTTTTTGCTCAGTAATTTAAGTTAAAACCAAGGCGTTCTGAGCACCCAGGAAGCCAACGAAGAACTCCACCTCTTTGGTTGTCCGCAGCAGCTCAACTGCGGGTTTCAAGGCCAACAAAGCATCGACCTTCGCTAAAAACGTAAGAAGCAAATCAACGCTTTGCTTTAATGACAGCAGCACGTCTAGATTTTCGTAAGAGGATGATAGCTGCGCAGAGAAAGAGTGAGGTTCATCCTGAGTTGTAGCCTCCGCGTTTTCAGCGCCAGTGCGGTTGTCCCTCGGGCGACAGGTCTTCCAGCGCCACTTTTCTCGTTAAGCTGCTCTCATCGTCGTAAAGGCAGCCTCGGACATCCCGGCACATTGACCCACGTGAAGGGTGCTATGACACTCCATGCACTTCATACTTCTACAATCCGTCAACACACACCCAGGCAGCACAAAATGAACGGCCGGGCAATGGCTGAAGCATTTTTGCCTGCAACATTTTCTCCGGGCTAAGGCTGGTCAAACTACTATGGCCGAACATGGCTGTGGGCCTTGGCCAACGACTTGAGGGGAATGTCTGTTGAAGGCTGGCTGATTGCCTGTAGCAGGACACAAACCGACGCTAAAAAATTAAGATCGGCCAAAAACTTTGGTATGGACAGAGGCCAAATGTTCGCTTCCGGGCATTGGCCAATGCCGTGTGGCCGAAAGCAAGCCAAAGTTGAGAAATAGCACATTGGCGAATGATCTGCGATTGAAAGCTGGCCAGACTTTAGCAAATGGATGCCGGCCAAAGACCTCTGTCAGGACACAGGCCGAAGGTTAGCATCTGGCCTCGGGTCAATGCCGTGTGGCCGAAAGCAAGTCGAAGTTTAGCAACAGAGCACCGGCCGGTGTCCTATGATTAGAGGCAGGCCGGAGATTAGCAACTGGGCATAAGCCGTGTATCAGATGTCAGGTGCTAGCCGAAGACGTTCGACCGGGCACAGGCGGATGGCATGCAGCTAGACACAGGTTGATCACTTGCAACTAATCATAGGCCGTACCTTTGCGATTGAGTGCTGGCCCTACAGCCGAGGCCACACATTGGTAAGCGACTTGCAGTTGGGTATGAACCTTGCAATGAACTCACACGCGCACTGCACAAGATGAGCCTGTGCCCGACATTTTGCCTGCACACTTTGCGGAAGCTGCGGAAGCTGTAGATATCAATTACAATCAACCACTTGAGATCAAATGTCGGGATGCAAAAACTCATTGGGAACAGGTTTGTCTTTTTAAAACAAAAAAAAAATGCTGAGGATTTTCTCGGATTATTTTTATTTAACCTTTTCCATTTCTTCATTCCGCCTCTTGCTTCGCCCACCATCACGGTCAACAAATGACCACAGCCATCTCTGTGCGACGTCTTGAACCGTCGCTTTGCTCACGTCCGCATACTTCGCTTTGCCGGCAGCTGAAAAAAAAAAAGCATTCCATTTATACATACGAGTACAGCCACACCCGTTTATCTAAGTCTCAAAAACCTCTCTACCACTGTGACGTACTGAGTAATTCGATATAAAAGTTCTAATCAGTTTGACAAAAAAAAAAAAAAAGAACGCCACATTTCGGAAAGTTATTTAGTCTTAAAGAAGCGTCTGTACGTCATGAGGGACGCGCCACGCGGCTGGTCAGTGGCCATTTCTTCATTTTTAAAGGTCTCAATGTCTCAACCTTTTCCCATTCCCTGCGCAGAAGAGAATTTTTTCTTCTCTTCCCGGGTGGTCAACGCGCCCACTTTAAAGAGAAAAGCAGCTTGCTGTGCAAGCCGGCTTTTTAGTTTCATGTGGCCTCAACGCCGCCGGGCGCGTTCGGGAAAAGGCAGCACTGCAAGTTGGCTTTCTCCCAACGGCCTGCCTGCGTTAAGTGAAAGCCAGCTTTCAGAGCAAAACTGCATTCGGCGGTTCAATCTATCGGGAGACACCGCAATTTTCGCTCGATGTAACCGAAATTTACGCTATGCATTTTTATTGCATATTGGAGAGTGGCGCCTCCACGGACCCCGAGCCATGTGGGTTAGCCCGCCCATGTCTGGCTGCGCGTGGCATTCCCGTGTCCGGGGAAAAGGGCATCCTGGTGGTTGAGCGGATGATTCAGCCTAGTCGCCACTTCTACAATCCCCTCATTTCTTTCACCCTTGTCTTCTTCTTTTCACTCTTCTCATTTCCCTTCTTTTCTTTTTCAACTCCTTTGGCGGCAAGGGCTAACCTTGGGTGGTGAAAGATACTCTCGTCCAGATCCACACTTGGTTATAGTTTCTACGTAGCGCTAATAGAGTAATGCTTCCAGCAAAGTCATTTTTGTTAAGGGGTGTTACCTATTCCCTCGTTGAGCTCCTTGGTGGGCGGCGCGCTAAAAACTCCGAACACTCCTTGCCCTCTTATGGCGCCCCTCTCTTCCAAACCCCGTTCGGGGCACGCCCTTAAAAGGCGCTGTCCTCAAAACCAGACCATCAAAAAAGAACCTGAGATAGAAAGTTTTACGAAGTTTTTTGTTGTTCATTCCCTTGATGAACAGAAGCCCGTGTCAAAACTATCGCCATTTGATGTAGCCAAAGTACTTGAACACCTTGTAGGGTTTTCCTACAAGGCTAAAAAACTCCACTCTGGAGGCCTTCTAGTAGAGGTAAACAACAAAAGGCAAAGCGAAGCACTTCTCAAGCTGAACACCATCCTTGAAGTGAAAGTGTCGGTGAGCCCTCATCGCACACTTAACACCATCCGCGAAGTCCTCTCCGAGGACGACTTCTTGCACACTGGTGAGGAAGAACTCCTCGAGGGACTCCAAGGTGCCGGTGTCGTCGCAGTAAAGCGCATTATGTTTAGAAAAGATGGCGAAGAACTCCCTTCAAAACATGTCATTCTTACTTTTGAGAGGCATTCCCTACCAGAAACAATCAAGGCTGGATACCTGAACTGTTACATCCGCCCTTACGTCCCCAACCCCCAACGGTGCTTCCGATGCCAGCGTTTTGGCCACGAAACACGCAGCTGTCGAGGGAACGAGATATGTGCAAAATGTGGCAGTCGAGATTATGTCTCTGACATTTGTGAGAATGTTGCCCACTGCCATAATTGCGATAGACCACACCCTACATATCGCGGCTGTCCCATCTGGAAACAAGACAAAGAAATCATTGCTATCAAAGTCAAAGAAAACATCAGTTATATCGAAGCTAAGAAACGGTATTCCTTTATGTCGAAGGGATCCTACGCCGACGTGGCGCGCAGGGTTCTTGCGCCACTTTAGGAATCCAGGGCTACCCAGGTCTCACCTGAGGTTCTGGAGGCAGCCCTCAGGGCCCCAACCCCCCAGCCAGAACAGCAGTGCCTCCTCCTCCTGGAGGGAGTGCACAGGCTGCTTCGCTGGTTCCAGACAGGCCGGCAAATGCCGTACCTATCCGCACATCGCGGTCCTCTCCCGGGGAGAAGGGGCGAAACTCTTGCCCGACCTCCTCAGAGAAGACCTCCTCTTCCAAAAAGCGGCACAACCCTCGTGCCGCTCCCCTAGTACCCAAGGGGCCAGAAGAAGCAGAGTTGAAAGATACTCTGCCCAGAACCTCCGCTGCCCATTCGGCTGGTCGTAGCCGGGGCATGCCACCCCGTGAAGCGAGCCAGCCAAAACCTTCAGGTAAACGCTCGCCTCCAGAAGTGGAGGCGATGGATGATACCTCTGAGTCACCCACTCTTGCATCCGACCTGGATGACATGAAGTGGCAGACTTTGAAGTCCAAATAGAAAAAGCCAGTGGCCCCTCCCAAATAACCATTAATTTAATACTCTCAATTTTTCATTGCCTCACTTTTAATTTTACATTTCACCTTTTTAGATAAATGAAGAATTTGCATTTTATGCAGTGGAACTGTCGTGGTCTTTTACCTAATATTATCCCGAATGAGAATTGATGAGGCGTTGATAACTGAAGAAAAATAAACCTTTCATGGGACGAACTTGTCCCCAAAATATAGAGAACACAAAGAAGAACAGAGTGTCGCGGGCGTCGAAGTCGGCGTAACAGCAGGTTCGAGCGCTAGGGCGACACTGACTCCGGCTTGCCACGCGGAGCCGCTTTTGTACACGCGTGGGCTTCTGGAGCATTCGGCGTAGAAGGTTCAGCGCGTAGAACATTCTTACCTTGAATCAGCCAGGCGGTTCTCGAATTCAGCACAACATCACAATACAGTGTCAGCAAAAATCTGTAGCCGCGGCCAGGAATCGAACACTGGCCCTTTGCGTGGGAGGCAACGTTGACGGTCAACTGTGAACTTGCCCTAAACGCTGAACTGAACGACGTACTCGCAGATTTTCCGTGCTGTGGCATTGCCTGTCCCACCGGACGACAAGCAGGACCGCTGCATCATCTTGAAAGCCCACTCGTCATCTGCTCTGCCACGTGCAACTACGCGCCTATCATGTCGACCATCTGCTGAGCTTCACGGGCAACAACATCATTGTGCCAGCATAAAAGAAGGAGACCACCAACATTCCGGGCATCGGCAGCAGCGACGGCCAACTGTGCACTTGCCCTAGACGCCGAACTACGTACTCGCAGGTTAGTTCCATACCCTGTGGTTTATATATATATATTTTTTGTTATTATTCTTGTCGCTGCTGCCACAGCGTATAGTGCTATTTGTTTGAATTTCGTTGTTTGCTCACGAAATGGCAAAGGACCTCAAGTGTTTGGTGAGTTTAAGGAAGATTTGAAGAAAGAAGTTAGGACGCTGAAAGACTCATTCGACAGGGACATTAGGGCAGACCTGCGCGAGGTTAAGTCTGGCATGGACTTCATGTATGCCCATTTCGAACAAATGAAACAGAAGATAGATGATGTTCTAAGGGAAAACATGACCTTAAATAACCAAAACGACAACCTTCGCCAAACAAACGAAGCTATTCAAAAAGACATGAAGAATTCCAGGCTAGGCTACTTTACTGTGAGCAATATACGCGAAATGCAAACTTAGAAAATAAAGGCCTGGCAAAACGTGACAATGAAGACCTTGAAGCCGTTTTGGCCCAAATTGGTGACCTTATCAATGAGCCGATAACGCCCGCCGATGTTGAAGTTTGTCATTGTGTGCCAACACGTATTACGGGGGAAAGTAGCATCGTCATCCAGTTTGTATACCGCCGTAAACGCGATGTTGTACTTATGAAGGCAAAAAAAAGATGTATCACATCCGTTGATCTCTTCTTGTCACCGGCATTACCAGTCTTTGTGAATGAGCATTTATGCCCAGCGCTAAAGCGTTTGCTTGGGCAAGCTATCGGTAAAAAGCACGAATTTCACTGGAAACTTGTGTGGGTTACAAATGGAAAGATCTTCGGCAAAAAGACTGACAGTGCCCCGAGCATTCAAATTCTGAGTGAAGATGACCTTGCCAAACTTTGCTAGGAACTGATATAAGCTACTATCACACTCTATGGCTAGGCGGTATTACGACTTTATTTTGCCATCAGATGTAATAGAATGTTTAGAAACTAGGAGCAGTCTAGCAGCCTTTCATCTTAATGTGCGCTTTCTCAAAAATAAAATGGATGAATTAGATACCTAATTTTTCATTTTCCATCCCAATTCGACGTTTTTTTCTTCACTGAAACATGGCAGCATGATGGCGATGATATGTATGTCTTAAAAGGGTATAAATCTTTTTATTTAAATCGGAAAGAGAAACGCGGGGGAGGTGTTTCTATTTACGTTCGGCAAGACATCCGGTGTAAAATTCTGGAAACGTACACGGAAATGACTGAAGACTTTGAAACATTAATATTGAGAAGTAATATTCTAATTTTCTCTGTTGTATATAGGCCGCCGTCATTGTGTTTTGAAAGGTTTGGTTTGTTTTTGGATAGATATCTCGAATTATATCGGTAAATAAGTTAAACCATTTGCTAGGAGATATTTCAATGTAAATACTTTGCAACATTCGACTCTTTCGTCACAATTGAATAACATTATAAGCTCAAATGGTTTCATGAATGTTATCCAGTCTCCCACTAGAATAAATATTTCCTCCTCAAGCGCCCTCTATCTTTTAATTAGAAATGTTTGTGAAAATGTTCATGACGCTGGTACAATCGCTAGTGACATTAGTGACCACAATTCCATATTCATATCCTGTTCCTATAGCACTTTCGTAAAAAGCTCAAATAGAGTTACATATGTCTTTCAGAACATATCCGAGCGTAATTTGGAAAAGTTTAGGACAGAGATCTCCCACACTGACTGGGACCCAGTTTATTCTCAAACATGCGTAGATGAGGCGTACACCCCATTTATTGACGTCTTCAGCAAAATTTATAGCTCGAATTTTTCCTGGGAAACAAAAACAGTTGCTAAAAATATTCGGAAGCCCTGGATCACACCTCTGCACCTCAGAAAGCTAAAAAAGAGGGATGGTTTGTACAGGTCCTTTTTATCGACGAGAAATCCCGATAAACTGATAATTTTTAAGCAATTTCGGAACCGCCTGACATCTGAGTTACGAAAGGCTAAGCAAGAGTATTATACGCAGCTCTTCAAGAACAATTCTAAAAAACGCCCAGAAATAGTTTGGAAAACTATAAATGAAGTTTTCCGCCGCAGTGGCCAGCGTAATGATGTAGGCGAACTTTCAATCAATGGAAAAAATATATCGGGAGCGTTGTTAGCAGAACACTTTAGCAAAGCTTTTGTAAATTTAAATCCAGCACCACATATTGTCAATGCTTCAAACTTTATTGAACACAAAATACACGAGACACTTTTTCTGACGCCGACTGATGAACGCGAAGTATATAACGCGTCTGCGGGTCTCAGCAACAGTAGAAGCTGCGATACAGATGACTTACACGTTAGGCCTGTGAAATTTGTTCTTAATAACATCGCACCTTGCTTGGTGCACATTTTTAACCTTGCCTTGTCATCAGGAACATTTCCCCGTAAAATGAAATTAGCTAAAATATATGTTATATTTAAAGGAGGAGACAGAAATCTCCTAACAAACTACAGACCTATCTCTATACTTCCAGTATTTTCCAAAGGACTTGAAACGATTATTTTAAAACGCCTAAACTCTTTCTTTAATAAGCATTCTGTGTTAATGGATTGTCAATTTGGTTTCCGGAAAAAAAGTCTACAGAATCTGCATTACTTCAACAAAAGGAAATTATTTTGAAAAATATAGAAAAGCGATTATTTACCCTAGGCATACTCATAGATTTTTGTAAGGCATTCGATTTCATCAACCACAAAAATATATCAGATAAACTCTACTGCTACGGTGACCCTGGCATACCCCTATCTCTTTAATACTCTTATCTTGAGCAACGTGCTTACTGTGTTGTGATCGATGGTCATACATCACCTTTTCTTAAAGTGCGATGTTGTGTCCCCCAGGGCAGTATTCTTGGGCCTATGTTATTTAATATATATATAATTGACATCGTCAACATCAATGAACAAATAAAATATATAATATATGCTGACGAAACGAGCCTATTTCTTTCTGAAACGAATGTTTAAAAATTAATAGCCGACGCAAATAATGTCCTTAGCCGGTTTTTTATATGGTTCAACAGCACTGGCCTTAAGATCAACATCCAGAAAACAAAAGCTATTGATTTTTTGACCGAAGAACAAAGCTGTAGTTATTAACAACAGCATTACAATTGGTTCTACACCAATTGAGTTAGTAAAAAGTCAGAAAACGCTCGGAATAATTTCTTCTGAGCATCTTTTGTGGTATGACCATGTCGATTATCTCGTCAGGAAGCTGTCCAAAGTGGTTGTAATCATGTCACACTGTCGCTCTGTTTTTGTAGTTAATGTTAAACTACAAATTCACTATGCACTATTTCAGTCCTACATCAATTACTGTCATCTTATTTGGGGGAAGACTACTCAAATAAATATTAAAAAGCTTACGTTACTTCAGAAGAAAATGCTCCGTTACATTGCCAATGAACACTACATGGCTCATACAAAGCCCCTATTTGCCCAACATAAAGTAATTACTCTTAAAAAGATGTACGACTATAGACTGCTGCGTAGTTTCCGCTTTTCAACTTCTGACCATATTTTGTTTTTATGTGAAATGGCGAACCTCTCCGAACATCCTCATCGCATCAACACGCGCCTCTCGGAAAGATGGATCATACCTCGAGCTCGTACTAATTATACTTATTAGTCAATCACTTATCGTCTACGTTCATTACTTAACCATTTACTTACCAACAATATTGATATATATAACATGGGAAGGAAATTATTATTGATGTACTCCTTGTAGTCCTGTCGGACATTGTTTCAATAAATGTCAAAATAATGTTATTGTGCGGTATATCTATTCTTGTTAAAAGGTTTTTTCTGTGTTATGTGAAAAATGGCTGCGTACGCTTTTTTTTGTTGTTGATATATTGCTTCTTGCTAACCGCATTTCTCTTTTAGAAAGTGCTATATTTTGTAGATATTATGAACAGAAGCTGTGCGTATATTTTTCTGGTTTGTGCGCTTGTGTGCGACCTTAGTATTTTTGGTAAATATTGGTATTTTGATAATGGTATTTTGTATAAAAATATTTTAGCGTGTTTTTTTTTTTTAAGTTAGTCCTGCTGCCGATCTCCAAACGGGCCCCAGACCCCGTCAAGCTGCCTTTGGCAGCTTTTTGTATGGGGCACCGTTGGCTAAAAGGTCAAAAATAAAGATTTATCGATTGATTGGTAACTGCGTGACCACGGCCACGCTGCCTACTTGGCACGCGGCATTACACACCCCTTAAAAAGTGCAGCGCCCCGATGCAACACAAAACAAAACAAAACACATAAAAAGAACGGCAAAGTAAAGAGTCATTTGAAACACAAAAGGTCCACAGTCCTATCGAACGTGGTACGGCTTCAGTCGCACGACGTGGACGACTTCAGGTCGTGGTGGGCGGCGTGATGATGTTCCTGTTCCGTCGGGCATCACCTCGTAGTTCAGCTCCCCGAGGGGACGAAGTACCTTGCATGGCCCAAAGTACCTTTTAAGAAGTTTCTCACTAAGGCCGCGGCGACGGATAGGCGTCCACACCCATACCCTGTCTCCGGGCTGGTAGTGGACATCCCTGCGACGGAGGTTCTACCGGCCCGCGTCGACGCGTTGCTGGTCTTGAATCGGGAGTCGGGGAGCTGGCGGACTTCTTCGGCCCGTTGAGCAACCACCTGGGCGTCGTCGCTCTCATTGTCAGTTGGCTCATGGGGCAGCATCGCGTCCAACATGGTCGTTACCTTCCGACCATGTACCAGCTGGAAAGGTGTGAGCCCAGTGGTCTCTTGAACCGCCATATTGTAGGCGAACGTGACGTAGGGCAGCACCTCGTCCCACGTTTTGTGCTCTACGTCGACGTACATAGAGTTCGTATCGGCGATTATCTTGTTAAATCGCTCCGTCAGCCCGTTGGTCTGCGGGTGGTACGCGGTTGTGCGACGATGACTGGTGTGACTGAGTCGAAGGATTTCTTGGGTCAGCTGTGCCATGAACGATGATCCGCAATCTCTAATCAGAACTTCTGGAACGCCGTGCTGGAGGACGATGGATTCAATGAAAAACTTGGCAACTTCCACAGCAGTCCCCGAGTAAGAGCTTTCGTTTCAGCGTACCGCGTGACATAATCTGTGGCGACGGTGATCCAGCGGTTCCCCGACGTCGAAGGCGGAAAAGGACCAAGTAGATCCATTCCGATCTGCTGGAATGGTGCAGTTGGCGGGGCGATTGGCTGCAGGAGACCTGCCGGCTTTGTCGGTGGTTTCTTGCGTCGCTGGCACTCGTGGCACGATCGGGTGTAGAGGTGGACAGTTTTGGGGAGTTTGGGCCAGTAATACTTTTCACGAATACGGTCCAGCGTCTGGCTGTAAAGGCTCTGTTATACTCCGACGTAACGCGCGCGCAAGCGAACGCTGGCCGAATTTGGCTGCGTCACGACAGTCACGCCGCGCGCGTCAAAAATTCGCCCTCTCTATACTCCGGCGGCCCTGGCGACTTCCGCGGCGCGCGTCGGTGGGCGGCCAGCGCGGCGCATGCGCAGAATCTGGCTAAGAGGACGCGTTTCCTGCGAGACTGCGCCATTTCCGGTTGCTTTTCGTTTCGAATAGCAGACTAGAATTCTCGCGCTTCTTCAGCGCCAAGTTCGAGCGATGGCGTGGACGTACCTTGCACGACGAAAACTCGCGCTCTGCACTGTTGGTGCACCACCTGCGCCGCAAGCGTTGGCGGTCAATGTGCATACGGTACATCTTTGACAAGCGCACGGTCTACGGCACTCAAGCTTCCTCGTGTCGTAGACACACGGGTGAGGACGAATTCCCTCGATGAGCTTCTCGACCGACCGAGTCCGATTCTTCAAGCATGACGCCACACGGAGTGGTGCTCCCGTCGTCTGCTATTGCTCGTATTCGCCGCGCTTCCCGCGCGTGGGCTGCGGGGAGCCAGCGCGTGATGCATCCTGGTCCGGCGTCGCTGGCGCGGCCGGCGCGGAATAGGGCATGCTCCATTTTGGCGTCGAGGCGGTCAGGCTGCGTCGAACGCCGCCGGTCGCGTCGGTTACGCCACGACGCCGGAGTATAAAGCGTCGGGTTTTCGCCGACGTGACGTCGCTGTGACGCGCTCGCACGCGCGCACGCGTTACGTCGGAGTATAACAGAGCCTTAACCAAGGTGTACGGACGTCGGGTCGTCGTGACATGCTTGAAAGATCTCCTCCCGAAGGCCGGTCGGGATTACCAGCAGCCACGGCGAGTTGTTGTCTCCGAAGTTCTCTGTGTAGAGTACACCTCGTCGAAGGGCAAAGGTTGGTAGGGCTTGAGAGAAAATACGTGGTATGGTACCCCCGCACCCTTCCAGGTGCTCGATTAAGGCGCGCACCTCCGGATCATTTCGTTGACGTCGAGCCATGTCGTCGGTGTTCTCTGCTCCTAGGAAGCACTCGTCGTCGTCATCGCCGTCACTGCTGCCGGAAGGTGTTTCGACATGGGCCCTGGACAGGCAGTCAGCGTCGCTGTGCCTGCGTCCTGACTTGTAAACCATAGTTATGTTGAACTCTTGTAGTCGGAGGTTCCATCGGGCGAGACGTCCTGACGGGTCCTTCAGGGTCGCAAGCTAGCAGAGAGAGTGGTGGTCCGTGACTACGCAGAACGGACTCCCGTACAGGTGTGGGCAGAACTTCGTGATTGCCCATACGACCGAAGGACATTATTTTCCAGTCGTGGAGTAATTTCTCTCCAATTTGGACAGCGTCCGACTTGCATAGGCGATGACTCGCTCGGTGCCCTCTTGCATTTGAACTAGTACCGCTCCAAGTCCTGCATTACTAGCGTCCTTGTGAATCTCGGTTTCAGCATCCTGATCAAGGTGTCCAAGGAGAGGAGTCTGAAGTCTTCGCTTCAGCTCGTCGAATGCCCGCTGCTGCTCCTCGGCCCATTCGAACTTCTTGGCGTACTTCGTGAGTTTTGTGAGCGGTGCGGAAATCCTTGCGAAATCCCGAACAAAGCGTTTATAGTAGGCACAAAGTCCAAGGAATCTTCGCACGGCCTTCTTGTCTGTCGGCGCTGGAAATGACGCGACGGCACGAGTCCTCTCGGCGTCTGGGCGGACACCTTCGTTACTAACCACGTGGCCAGGGAACTTCAGTTCGTCATAGGCGAACCGAGACTTTGACGCTTTCAGGGTGAGTGCGGCAGTTCCGATGGCTTGGAGAACAGCTCGGAGTCGTTGCAAGTGCTCGTCGAAGTCGCTGCAAAACACTAAGAAGTCGTCGAGGTAGACGAGACAGCTCTGTCACTTCAGCCCTGCCAGTACTGTGTCCATGACGCACTGGAAAGTTGCTGGCGCCGTGCATAGTTCGAAGGGCATCACTTTAAATTCGTACAATCCATCCAACGTGACGAAGGCAGTCTTCTCACGATCCCGTTCGTCAACCTCGATCTGCCAATAGCCGCTCTTCAGGTCCATCAATGAGAAATATCCAGAGTGGCGCAGCCGGTCTAGTGTGTCGTCGATGCGGGGAGTGGGTAGACGTCTTTCTTCGTCACCGCGTTCAGCTGCCGGTAGTCCACGTAGAACCTTAGCGTTCCATCCTTCTTCTTCAGCAGCATTACTGGAGACGCCCATGGACTGCTTGAAGGCGGGATTATGTCGTCGCTCAGCATCTCTTGAACTTGCTCCTGTATCACCTCCCTTTCTTTAGTGGAAACTGTACGGCGATCTATGCACAGGGCGGGCGTCGTCCTCGATAACGATGCGGTGCTTCGCTACGGCGGTTAGGCGCACCTTCGACGACGTCGCAAAGCAGTCGCGGTATTTGGCGAGAAGGTTAATCTGCAGTCGTCGTTTCGGGCCCGGAAGCTTAGGGTCAATGTCGAGCTGCGCTGGCGACGTAGTCTCTTGCTGAGGTGGCGAGGATTCGTCAATAATGGCGGTGATTTCGGAGGAGTTTCGGAGTTTCTCGACCTGGCCCACGGCTGCACCTTTTGTGAGGTGTTGCGCTTCATTTCGGAAGTTCGTCACGAGGACCACAGTGCGGCCATCCTAAAGTTCAGCAACTCCTCTTGCGACGCCTAAAACGTCAGGAATGCCAATTGATGATGCAAAGATAACTGAAGAAACTAAGCGTTTAATGGGGCGAACTTGTCCCTAAAACAAAAGGAAACAGAAGAAAACTGTAGAGCGTCACTGGCGTCGATGTCGGCGAAACCGCAGGATCGAGCGCAGGGGCGAGACTCACTCCGGCTTGCCACGCGGAGCGGCTTTTGTACACGCGTGGGCTTCTGGAGCATTCGGCGTAAAAGGTTCGGCGCGTAGAACATTCTAACGTCGAATCAGCCCAAGGCGGTTCTCGAACTCACCAGAACATCACATTACAGTGTCAACAAAGATCTGTAGCCGCGGCCGGGAATCGTACCCTGGCCCTTCGCTTGGGAGGCAATCGCGATAACCATTAGGCCACGGCCGCGCTGCCTACTTGGCGCGCGGCAATATTGACGACGTTTACTATTTTATTGATGAACTTCGGCCTATGGCCTTCGCGTTACAAGAAACTCATCTCCAAGCTCGTCATACACATATTTTAAGGCGCCATCAAGTAGTTTGTAAAGATCGCGTTAATTCCACTTCTGGGGCCGTGGCAGTGATTGTGCAGAGCGGGGTTCCCTGCTCCGAGGTCCCACTGTGCACCCCACTGGAAGCCGTAGCGGTACGTGTTCTTTTAGACCGTCTTATAACAGTTGTGTCTATTTATTTGCCTCCAAATGTTCCTCTGCATCTCCATGACCTACAAGGACTTGTGGGACGACTCCCTCAACCCTTTTTATTTTAGGTGATTTTAATGCCCATCATCCCATGTGGGGCACTGCTCGTTTCTATTCTCGTGGCAGAGTAATTGAGCGGTTCTTACTATCATCTCAATTATGCCTTTTTAATAGTACAGAGCCTACATTTTTTAGTTCGGCTCAATTCATTTACATCTATTGATTTATCTATTGCATCACCTTCATTACTGCCTTGTTTTTCATGGCAGGTTCTTAATAACACTTTCGGGAGTGACCAATTCCCTATTGTTTTGGAGAGCGACATTTTTCCTCCCACCCTTTTAAAACTAATGCCTCGGTGGAAGTTGGACATGGCCGATTGGTCTCTTTTTAAGTTAAACTCCACGTTGGATATCTCCCTGTTTTCCTCCATGACTGCGGATGAGGTCACATTGTATGTGACAGAGCAGATAATAAACACCGCTCAGCAGTCCATTCCCCAAACTACATTGGCACTTTTCGTGCACAAACTTGGTGAACATCTCACTCCCCTCCAAATATCATCGCTCCAGCAGTCCTAGGTTTACAGCGAAGAGCGAAATAAATTTCCCACTCAGAGCAATTATGGTGGCGGCCGTCTTGTTTTTCGGAAAATTGCTCCAGCTCCTTTTTCAGCCGCAACTAGAGAAATTACCCCTAATAACGACTCAAACTCAATATATAGGAAGTGGAAAACAGCTAAATGCCCTTCTGCCCCAGCACTCATGCAACGTCACCCTCAGCTTATCGGCTCAAAAAGCAAAAGTTTCGTCCGTGCGCGCTTTCGCCGCCACAGCTTGGCATGCGAAAAGGCGCCGCAGGCTGCTAAACGCGCCTCACGGTCGAACGCCAGCTCCTCCGCTAGCGGCGCTGCGCGCGTGTTTCAAAGCGCCCCCTATAGTTCCCGCACGGAGTGTATTGATGACCTGTGCTTTACTTGGAAGTGCCAATTCATTCTAAAGCGTGATATGCCTAGGTGAGAGGTATCATGTGACCACAGAGCAGCCGCTTGCAGCCAATTTCGTTTTCTATACCAGGGCAAGTGTTCTTAACGGGATTCTCTCCCATTCTTAGACGGTTGATAGTTTAAAAAAAAGGCCGTCCTGAAAGCCCAGAAAATGGCAGTTTCAACAAGGGTACAGGCACCAAGCTAGGCCTAATAGGCACGGACCTATATATCAGATTTTTAAACTGGTGCTTATCGCAGCCAAGCGCAGCGCGTCTCGCGTGCGTCGCCGACGGATCAGTATTTTTATTTCCTTTGGTTGTCAAAAAACATCATAAAACTTTGCGGGAGCATTCATATTTGACCATACAAGCCAAAACTGTGAAGTTCTGAAAATTGGGGCCGTGTCTCCTTTTTAGAAAGTTTATTTGATTAACACATTTTTTAAATTAAATTTATGAATATTGCATACAAATTATAACGTCTCTTAAATTTTTACAAAAATTTGAAACACTCACTGTGTCTGGCAACTGTTCCAAAGCTTCCCAAACCATCCGAAACACCTGAAGGTTCAAGCATTCTTCTGAAACTTCCCGAAACCCAAGTTTCTGAAAAAGTTTCTTCGCATCATCAGTGCATAATGTTGATCAGCAAAATGGATAATGCTTTCTTATGCCTTGGTTACCTTGCAGCCTTCGACGCTCAGCTGCTTAGGCCGTGATAGACCTGCACATCCAGAATGGGCACCTACAGCAGCAGAACAGGGAACTGCAAGTCTTTTGGGCAGGTGCTCGGGCACGTGGTGTCTTTCAAGCACCAGGGAGAGCAGGCGAGGCCGGGGGAACAGGCGACGCCCCAGGAACTGGCCAGGCCTGAACCACCCGAGCTGTTCCTGATGCCTCTCCGCAACATGGAACAGCTTAGTGCTGCAGAAGCGCAGCTGAAGAACTACACCAACAGGACACTGCCGGTATTTATGTGTCCTCTTTTTCACAATATTGACGGGTATAAGGCTGCGATTCTTACTTTGTGGTTTAACTTGGGCCTTTTACGGTAATATTTCAAATAGATGCCCACCCAAACTATGTTTTAAGCACAGTCGGTGGCAAATTAAAAATGAGTAAGTTGCGCTACCTTCATTACGGGCCTTCTGTTATTTATAACAGCAGAGTGCATGCACAGCCAATGCACAATTGAAGGCTGTTTCTTTAAAACAGCAGGTGTGAAAGTTATGTTTCTAACGAATAAAGAAATAAAGCTGTACGGTATATGCAATATTGGACCCAAAATGTTGTGTTATAGCGGGCTGTGCAAAGTGCAGATTTGGCCACACAGGTGATTGGACTTGACAGTAACATGACACAGTACTTATTATACAAAAAAAGGTGGCATAGGGAAACCAGGTGAAAATTTGGTTTGGGCGGCGTAACTCAATGGTAACCGGTTTTGACCATGAAAAGGCTGTGAAGAGAATACCGCTGGTCGGGAGGGGTGGAGACTTTAGAGATAGGAAGGAACTAGTGGACTGTACTTCCGATTGAAACAACTTTACGAAAGGTGGTTCCAAAGCCGAGAAAACAAAGTTGTCGGCCAACACACGGTTTGGCCGCCAAGGGCTTTTGCGGTCAGCTGTTGTGTATTAACCTGTTGTGCGAGGTGCTGATTTTCGGCGCACAGGTACTTTTACATGACCGTCACTTGGCACTACACTTATTATAACAAAAAGAGTTGGCATAACGAAACCAGCTAGGTGGAAATTTAGTTTGGGCGGCGTAACTAAATGGGAAACTGGCTTTGACCGTCAAAGGCTGTCAGATAATACCACTCATCGTGGGAGGTGCACACTTTACAGGTAAAAAGGGACCAGTGGGACGGTACTTCCAGTTCGAACCACTTTGCGATAGGTGGCTCTAAAGCCGAGAAAAAAAAATTGTTGTCTACAGAACTCGGGGTGTCATCGTTTCCACATCCAAAAGGAGGCTGATCAAGAAAGAAAGCACACCGCATAAACTTCCATACTCAAACGTCGATTCTCCAGTGATTCCGAGTTTCATTGTTGTTTTCTTTAGATTTACATTTATCACTCTTTTTACCGTTTGAATCTTTCTTCATGAAGTACAGATTGCGTGCCATATTTGTCCGGAAATATCATCGACACGTACGATGGGGACGAAACTTCTTTGGAGGGAATTCCTCCAGCGAAATTGGCACTGCATACCCGCGAGTGTGGGATGGCATTTCAGTTCGTCTCATCGGCGCTGACACATGAAGGCGTTACTGGTACGAAAACAAACGCAGAGCGCAAGGCGGCAGTGTAGAATATGTCAGCCGTGCCGACACAGTGGCAGACATGATCGGGAGACCAAATTTCTCGCACGGATCCATCGTTGTCGCTGTCCCACAAAACATCGGCGAGGTGAAAAACTGTGAAACTTTGTCTCCACGAGATACGACGCATAACTATTGAAGCACCTAATGACGCCGCAGAGGCAGCACTTCATGCTTTGAACCCAGCGCAACCGCACCACTCCGACTTCAATGCGTACCAACGTACGCGGCGTGGTTTCGGTTTCGTTTTCTCTGTGGTTCTCACTGCCTGCCTTCGGTACCGGCCGCGCGGTGGCGCGCCAGTCGCGTCGCACGGTGTGTATTGTGCCCCTTGTTAAATAGCAGAAGTTCCCAACACAACTTTGTTTTCTATCGTTTCACTTGCAGCATACAGTGTGTAACAGATGATCCACCTTTCTTCGGTTCTGGGAGCAGACGACGCAACGGCGTCTTGTTTCCCACAGCAAATGACACTCTAGGGCAGACAAACCCTCCCTATTTACTCACGTTAGCAGGCGACGTGTCTGTTAAAGAAAGGTCAGCTCCCTCAGTACAAGCCTGACGAGATCTCAATCTCACAAAACACCAAAATCGGGCCATTGGTACAACATTTCAAGGTACAAACAGAAGCTGCACAGCACGGCGCCGAAGCGAACTTGCTGCTTCTAAAAACAAGCATCTAAGCTGTCCGTCTAAAACCTCTCCAGAGTAGGACAGCACCACGGTCGTTCTTGGCAGCATGCAATGCTTTCCCACAGCATTACGAGAAAGGTTTGTGACCAGTAGCGTATTGAAGGACTCGGTCACTACTGTAATTGTGCATGTGTCACTACGAAGATTATAGAGCTAACTAAATTGAGCAACTGCACGCAAGCTAATCTGGTCAAGCATGCTAACAGAGGGCAGATCAAAAACGTGTATTAGCATATTATCAGGACTTTAAATGAAAAGGAACAGTACAAAATAATACTTACCGCATTTCTGCAAACATGATGCTCTGAACGAAGGCCAGTCAGGGTCTGGTGCTTGGCCCGGTCGCACACGAGACAAGATGTCCGCCCCAGGCATTTTGCTTGGTCACCCGCCGTTGTTTCATACTCACGTCGAACCACAACAGAGGGACGGACGCCACCGTTATTTCGTCATTCTCTTCGATGAACAGTACTCCTCCTTACTAGAATAAAAGGCGTGGTCAGACATGATGTTCATTCAAGTTACTTCACACTGTCAGGTCTTCGCAACCTTTAGCATATATTATAATAACTCCATGGCTATATCCCCATGCACGGCCACAATGAAACACGACGGCGTCGCATTCCGGTATACGCCAAGTAATAAAAGTAGCAGTAAAAGAGAAAAACGGTGCTCATTTCGCATAAAGGTCTGTTTACACCATGCTTTGTAGCTTTTTACTTGCAACGGTTTCGTGATACCGAGGTTTCGTGCAAATAGCTTATTTACATCCAGTTTTTCAAGCAATGGCAATGGTGTTTCGACTATACTCCGTTCATTTTTAAGCTGAGACTAGAAGCTCCGCCTTCAACGCAAGCTTTCTGCCCTTGCTAACACAAGTGCGATCACGCAGGCGCGCGCAACCAAAGCACTGCAGAAGCCAGCGAGCTCGCACTGAAGGCGGAGATTCTAGTCTCAGCTTAGGGGCGAACGGAGTATACATTCCTTGCATATGACGGCACGCTAGGTAAGGAAGGGGCCCTGTGCCATGCCGGTGGTGGACGACTTCACAACGCGCGGTTGTGCTTACCAAGGCGTAGGATGCCGCTAACTGCCTGGACATGCCGTAGAATACCGTGCATCCGCCCATTCCACATTAAGCACCCATTACCAAATTTGTGAGATCTGAGGAAATACGCACAGTACATTTATATGTAAAATTGACGACCGGACAAGCACCCATCCCCCATTTTTTTGCGATTATTTCCAAAGTTTGAGTGCACGCTTGCCCGGTATTTAACGGTACACTGTATTTTCATAGAAGGAACCTAGTTTTGTTTGATGTGAACTAGGAAAAACGAGCCGAGCTTACGAAGATGACAGTTAGCCAGTACGTGCGGAATTTTTCAGCATTGGTGCGATTGCGCTACGAGCAGAAAATTTCGATATACCGCTAAGTCATAATGCAAAAAAAAATGTTGTGTCGAAAAAAAAAAAAAAAAAGTTGTATTGCGTGCCGCAAAATTTGACGAGCGGCTCTAGGAGTCGCCTGTAGAAAAATTGTTACGACTTTGCGAAGTATGGCAAACAATGCAAGGTTACCGCCATAATCTAAAACCTGATGCAAGGATAAATAAAATAACGGACAAGCGTCTTGCGGACGGCACAAACCGATGCCCCGCCAGCAGCGTCTCGGCGATCTAGCCATTGTTCTCTGCGTTGGCAAACTAGAATTAATTCAATTCTACGTTCTTTGCTAAAGAACATTTCCTATGATTTATGCCTTGATAAGGACATTGATGTGTTTAAAGCACTGCATTTGCCTGATTTTAACTCGCTCTTGATGGAAACTGTTGTTCATAGGCATTTTTGGGATAGTCAATTTAAAGTTCCATATGTCCCTTCTCGTATTCTTAGACCCAAAGAGCCTTACCGGATACCTCGATGTTCGACAAGATTTGGAAAAAGAGCTCGGAGTTACTATGTACCAGCATTTATGAACAAACTACCTTCTAGTATTCTAAATTTAAGAACAAAATACAAGCTCAAGAAAGCCCTGAGAAATTTTAGATCGTAAAGTGCTCACTAGTTTGCTTTTGTTATTCTGATTTTTGTGTGGATTTTATTTTACATGTTTCCTTTTGCAAACGGCATGGTTTCACTGATTTTAAGACGCTGCCAGTCAAGCCCAATGTGGCTTAGGCAGGTCAGACTTAACATACGTTATGTTCATTTGCAATAAAATTGTCATTATTATTATTATTATTATTAGCATGCCTCCACCAACACGGCGCGGTCGCCCCCGGAGACCGCCTTGATCACCGGACACCGCGCGGTGCCAGCCACCAGTGCCAAACCCCCCCCCCCCCCCCCCCCACACACACACACACACACACTCACTCACTCACGGATTAAGCGCGACGATGGGATGACGAGCTAGCGGGACGGTGAGACGACGCTCCTGACGCCCGACTCCTACTTCTATCTTCTCCCCCACTTTTCTTCCCTCACTCTACCCCAAGTCAGTGACAAATGCGCCTAGCGCGCGTACACGATTGACGCGCGTACACGGTTCCCCCCCCCCCCCCCCACCCGCCTTAATTTCACTTCAACGCTTACAACAACACACGGAGGCCGACGCCGACCGGTCACCGTCTCGCCGGGCTAGCGGCGCGACATTCGTCCATACTCGGCCGGGAGCCCCGAAGGTGCGCTCGAAGCGTGGAAACAGCGCGATGCGACGAAAGGCAAAGGGCATCTACACTATGAACGGGCAGAAGCCGATGCAAAAACGTGCGCGAACGTAAACAGAAAAGTGCCGCCGCTCGCCACTACGAAATAATACGCGGCCGCATCCCTTTCCTGCTGCTCGTAATTTCTCTTACTTGACGGCTACTCCGTCTTGCGGGACATGCCGACGAAACGATCGTCGGGATACGGAGAAGGGCCGTTAACACCGCCGAGTCAACCACCAGCAAGCGTTGTTCAGCGGAAGTTGGTTCACTAGGCCTACATACGACGAAACCGACAGAACACGAACATCAAAATCAAAGCACAGGCGGTAACTTCGAGCGACTTCTGCCCCGCATAGATTTACATGCAGCGCTTTCACTCGCCACCACGGTCACATACAATTTTTCAACCCTGGAGCCACCGTACCTGAACCATGCCGCGAACCACGCCAACGTCCCGCTCGCCATTTGTGTTTGCTCACCTTGTCCGGCTCTGGATTGGATGCTGGATCGGCTTTCTAGCAAAGTCTATCAACAGCTGGCTCGATGCTGGATGAGGTGTTTTCTAGTCTAAACACGAATTCGAAAATATATAATTGTGCCACTGTGCTACTCTAAAAAAAAAAAAAAAAAGAAAAAAAAAAAACGGGGGCAGGAAGAAATACGCGACGTTTCGACGGAGTGCCCTCTGGGAACTAGTTGGCCACTCAGTTTCGGTTTCGATTGAGCAGCTTCCTTTCATTCTATCACGCCGTGACCGAATGCGCCGCTCGAGTTTTCGATTATCTGACTTTTCACGAATGTACAATACATTCAAAAGTACAATACATTCATTCATCGGGTTTATATAACTGTAGGGAAAAATAAATTATGTCTTAACGTCGGGGTCACCGTTAATCAAGTAGTAACAATCAACATTTTTGAACCGAAACTGTAATTGGGTTGTGTGTATGTTTATACAGCCTAGAACTTGGTCTGCCTCACAGGGGCGACGAGTCTCCCAGCTGTAGATGAGAAATTTAGCCAGTGCGGTACAGCCGCTAGCCTGGGGTCTTTAACGTGCACCACGCAGTAGTGGTACACGACCGCACGCCGGTACGATGCTCATCCAGATCGAAACGGGCAGGGGTGGGGCTCGAACCCAGGATCCCTGGGTTCTGCAGCGCGAGCTTTCGCTCCACGTGCTCCGAGCTGGTGTGCGCTAGACCACTCGGCCACCGATCCCCCCAACCGAAACTGTTAAAAAGCGAGGGCAGACGCTATAGGTCTGTTCGATTCGCCTGAACTGGCTGAACTAGTTCAGCAGTGCAGGAACTGGTGCATTCGATTCAACCGGAAGTTGCACGGCCGTTGCACTGGCGCGTTCGATTCATCCCAGCTCTGAACGAGTTCAGACCCAGTTCCTCAAAATCTTGCACCGGCTCCAGAGTCAGTTCAGCGTCCGTGCAGAAGCAGACGAAAAGAGCAGAGGGCGATAGCAGACGACACTCCTCGTCCGTCTCTGCTCGCGGTGCCGTTTTTCGCAGCTCTTGCTCAAATGTCTACGATGTTTAACAATAACGCCGATACGGACGTTGCATTTCATCTCATTTATGATAATAACGTACCCTCGGTGGACGCGGAATTGATATCATAACTGGGGGTAGGATTTTGATTGATTATGATATTCTGAAAGCGTTTTAGGCACCTGCTCGTGTAGGTTTGGCTCCCTGTGGTAAGTGTTGAAATACTGGCTCACGTATATTGTTTCTTTTTGATGCTATGTGGGGATCCACAGTGTTGATATTCTTCCTTAGCAACACGGGAAAGGTAGTGCACTCTTGTTAGGCCCCGTCTTCAGTTGCTCTTGGATGCATTCTGACGACCCCGATACATTGCAGAGGTCTGGAATTTAGTATATTGACCCTCGCATGCCCCGCAGCTGAGCATGATACCGCATGCTTTGTCCGCTGATATCTGGACGCCCACTAACGGGCCTGGGAAAAACGGCGCCGAGAATCGGCATTGGCTTGGTAGTTCCATGCAGGTCTTTCTTGAGAATCAGCATAAACGCTTCAGCTTGACGCCAAAGTTACGGTTGATAACTGTATTGGCCAAAACGCTATCGTCAGGCCTTCGTCTTCGAGGTGACCACTATCGACCGCGCGCTGCCGCCAGTGACTCCCGACGCAAAATCATCCTGACGCCGCGAACCTATCGTCGAAATGCGGAACTCGGGAGACTTGGAATGAATCTACTGTTGCTAAATGAATGTGAAGGACACGAGCGCTTATGGAAACGAGATGAACTGAACAGCCGTTAAAAATGCAGACAGAAACACATTTCGTGCAGAAAACGTTTTTAGTAGCCGCGAATAAAAAAAATATTCACAGAGAAGATTCCGTTACTATACTTTAAAACTAAGGAAACACGAATGATCTCATCAAACCGCGACTCAATAAAGGTCGCATCCAACGTGGCGAGGAGAAACAAGAGCCAACAGATGCAGACGACACCCAGGCAGCGCTTCCGCTCGGAAAGCCGATCACAGCGCCAGTCCTAGCGCGGCGGCTGCACTGGTTCTGCGCCGCCGCTGCACGACACCTGCACTCCTCTGAACTCGGGCAGAACTAGTTCAGAACTTTCTGGCCGAATCGAACAGACCTTATGAAAGCGGTGGCAGCGCGTGCAACTGGGTGGATCGCTTACTGAGGCCGACCGCTCAACGACCGCTTGCGCGGAGCGCTCGGCATCTGCCTGGGCAAAGGGCTGGATCGCGCATCCCCGCTTGGTCGCTGCAGCTGCAGCGCGAGAGTGAAGCCACCGATCGGCGATTTTGCATGTTGAAAAATCGCGTTTTTGGAGCGTTGCGGAGGCTGGTGGCAACATGCTGAAGACACGTTTTCTACTCGTTCGTACTCATTCGTCGAAGAAGCTCTTTAAACCCCTGTGTAAGCCCTGAGACTTGCCGTTGAGAACATGTGGAAATTTTTACGGAAGCGCAGTGCCGCAGTAAAAATGCCCAACTCATCGAAAGCAAGTTTCGCCGCCACGATGCAACGCGCGGGTCACGAGTGACCCGCGCGTTGTATCATTGGACTTTTTCCATAATGCAACGTGCGGGACGTGCGGGACCCTTGTGACGTCACACGTGACATCAATTGTGACGTCATTATAGAAAATGTCCCATAATGCAATGCGCGGGTCACGAATGAGACTGCACATTGCATTATAGGACGTTTCCCATAACTCAACGCGTGGTTACGCCGACGGCGACGTTGGCGTCGCCGACCCGCGCGTTGCATAATGAGACGCTTCCCATAATGCAATGCGCGGGTCACAAATGAGACGGTGCGTTGAATTATGGGACGTTTTCCATAACGCAACGCGCGGTTACGCCGACGGCGATGTTGGCGCCGCCGTCGCCGACCGCGCATTGCATCATGGGACGCTTCCCATAATGCAACGCGCGGGACCCTCATGACGTCACACACGCCGTCATTATGGGAAACGTCCCATAATGCAATGCGCGGGTCACAAGTAAGACCCGCGCGTTGCATTATGGGACGTTTCCCATATTGCAACCCGCGGTTACGCCGACGGCGACTGCGACGGCGATGCCGCTCAAGCCGGAAACGGGCGTCTAAGAGCTGCTCTCTAAAAAATTAATAGATGTAATCCAAATTAAATTTTCATTCCACAGCCATGTTTCATACCGTCTTTTTTAACAAAACTAAAATAAGCCTTTCTTAACTGGTGTAAGGATGACGCGGCGTTAATACTAGGCCAAGGATAATATTAGGTGTCATCTTTTAGCATATTGAAGACATATGTCCAACATAATGGCTATTTGTAACCATCATATAGTTTCTATATCAGCGAAAAAGCCATGTCGGTTACATATCAAAACTTGCATGGCTCGAATGGCATATGAAAGCAGGGAGAAAATGTTGTCGGTCAGTCACCGAAAACTCTGTGGCTGAACTGGCCGGTGATTACAGAAAGAAAACGATATCGGCCAGTCGCCGGAAACTCCATGGCTAGACTGGCCGCTGACTACAGCAAGAAAACGATGTCGGCCAGGCACCGGAATCTCCATGGCTAGACTGGCCAGTGACTACAGCAAGAAAACGATATCGGCCAGTCACCGGAAACTCCATGGCTAGACTGGCCGGTGACTACAGCAAGAAAACGATGTCGGCCAGTCAACGGAAACTCCATGGCTAGACTGGCCAGCGACTACAGCAAGAAAACGATATCGGCCAGTCACCGGAAACTCCACGGCTAGACTGGCCGGTGACTACAGCAAGAAAACGATGTCGGCCGGTATCGGGAACTTTCCGGCTGGCGCTGGCCAGTTTTGACAACGAGTCCCCGATATCGGCCGGGATCGGTTTCTTACCGGCGTCCCTGGCCGGGATCCGCCGTACAGCTCCCGGTACCGGCCGACGTAATCCCAGTATCGGCCGACATGGTGTGCTACCTGGGGTATGCTCGTACGTTGGCGCAGTTGGCGTCGTGACCCCTTGCGCCATCTTTTGTCCCTCTAGTGAAACGGCGCCGTATTGTTTGAAGACCTTCGGCTTCGTCGCATTTCCATAGGAGCTAAGCCTTTTCCTTTCTTTACTTTTTCCTCAGGTAAGTTTGCTCTTTGCAAATTTTACAAAAAAAAGCACCATCCCAGAGCAACGCTGCACACAGTCGTAGTGCGATAGGTTAAGAAACCGAATTTCGCAGTCGATTTAAAGAGCCTGGCCGCTCCTTGATACACCCAATATACAACAACCCAATTCATCCTACTGGTCAAAGTGTTGGCTTACGTCCAAAAACATGGAACTTTGGCAGGTACCTATAGTCGGTGACAGGTCAAGAATGAAGTGAAAGCTCCTCCCACCTCTTTCCCCTTTAGCAGAGCAAACACTGGAAAGGAGGGCGCCTCCTCTCCAGGGTTCAGTCTGTTATAGTGGAAAAAGGTGGGAGCAGCTTCCATTTCCTTATTGACCTGTCACCGACTATAGAATGTGAGCAACCAATGTGGCTTTTATCTTATTCTGGGCTCGCTTTTGTTTTTGAATGTGCTTACCTGTGTGCCTGCATTTTTCTTTTTTTTGGTACATATGCACGGGCGTATTTCTACCTTCACGACTGACTACATACCTCCCCCCCCCCCCCCCCCGCAATAATGCCTTCGGGCAGTGCAGGGTATCCCGAAAGTAAAGAGATGTGAATGTGCCTGCCATGCTCGGCAATCCCAATTCAACCCCCTCAACTGCAATCCTCGTACAAAAGAGATGCACTCTAGCAACTGCGTGGTTGACATGCCAAAACCCAAACTCAAACCGAGACCAAAAGAAGTTCGGAACTACGTGGTGCGCTAACACAGAGCCATTTGTACCTGCCTGCCCCCCCCCCCTAGCTTCCTTTTTGTTGCCACAGAAGGTGATGTACAAGAAAAGATGGGTTGCTCTTTTGTTCTAACTCAGAAGAGTAAACTGAAGGCTTTAGTAACAGCCAATACTAATCAAACACTTTTCAGAATGCTTCTTTGTAAAAAAAAAGGAAAAAAGAAAAGGTCACGCTTTGTGTTTGCATAATTAACTAGCTCCGCAAATGCAGCTATTCGTAATTCCGTGCACAGACCAAGCAAGGGACCATGAACACTTACCAACTATCGTACCTACCAAGTGCTCAACCCCCAGCTCTCTATGATTATCTCCAATTTAGAGTGGGCGTTTGTTCGGTATTTTACAGTTTGTAATGTTGTTTGTTTTGAAAATCAAAATGTGAGATAAATCCAGCGGGGCGCTCTGCAAGCAGTGCAAGGGCCCTGTTTCACCTTTTACAAAGCATCCTGTCTCCAATGGCAGTAGAGGAACGGGGGGAGGGCTGATGCACCTGCAGGCCCTTGCCGTGTTGATAGCTGCCATCCGGACTGGCAGCTCATCGCCAGCTTCTAGTCACCTGCAGTTTTTTCGTCATCATACAGCCTTCCTGCAACATCATGAATAAGACTCAGACTGACATTCTGGAACAAAAAAGAAACCAGAACTTGCTTCACTGATCAACAAAAGAACAAGTGCAACATGACGCTTCTCTTGTCGTCGACAGTGCAAAGACCATGACGACACCACCATTAAACTCAACCAAATAAGAAAAATTAACTTCTGCTCGAAGTAATTGCATTAAGAACAGTGTGCATGTGGAGCTTAGATACCTACCGGTGCCTTAAAAGATCCCAGGAACTTCAAAACAAATTAAACACCACCTAGAAGTAGCACAGCAACCAACAAGCCTTTTGACGTGCTCTGTAGTGCTGGGATAGAAATCAAGAATCAACACCGAAGATAAGGTCAAAATGCTTTGGGGTAGTACAATGCGCAAGTTTATCCTGAAGCGACTGCTGATTACATTCACCTAAGGTGTTAAAGCTGGTTCCCACTGTTGCAGCCGACTATGACCAAGTTGATCAAAACAGGGTTTTAAGTTGCTTACGAATAACATTGCTGCTGCGCAGCACGATCATAAGCTGTCACAAGAGGCCTGAAGACTGGTTTTGTCAGACTCAGTCCTAGCGGGTAGCAACAGTGTTGACCAGCCTTTTAGACTAAAATTGTACCCAGCACTGGGTTTTGGACATGGTTCCAAAAATGCTTTAAGAGACTCCCTTCAACTTTAACAGAACCTCAAGTATTTAAAAGTTGAAGTAGGAAGCCTTCACATTCAAAGCTGGATCTCCTTGATTTGAATGTGTCTCCACTGTACAAGCGACAGCGCCTGGCAGGTGTGGGAGTTGGCTTGTGGCTGTCCCTATCCGCACACCGAGTGTGGATGGTGGTGGATTCTAATCCGCACTCCGAGTGTGAATAATTTTGGATTCTTTTCCGCAATCCGAGTGCGGATTGTGTTGGATTCTTATACGCACTCAAAGTGTGTGAGTAGACTCTAGTGCGAGTGCGGATTGCGTGCGGAGGCGCGGACGCTGTACGGGGTACTAGGAGATTAGGGTACGAAGGCGTTGGCACGAAGCCGTTGAGTGTGTTGGATTTTATTTATCTGCACTTCGCGTGTGGTGCGATTTTGTCGCGCTATGAACAGAGTGGTTTAGAAGTTCTCAACTTTGTGTTGTGGATGACACTGGCTTTGAGCCTCGACGAGTTTATAAAATATTGGTGGTTCTGGTTTCAGAATTATAATAATTTCAAGCAAATGTTTTTGCTTCTATTAAAACAAAATTAATTAGCATTGGGTGGTGCACTTCAGATTAAACGGTACTCACGCCACGGGGATCGGACATAGGCGATCAATGTATGTGTTTGTCGCAGGGGGAGGGAGGGGTTAGGGGAAAGGGGTGGGTTTCTTGTACCCACTCCAAAACTCAGAGAATCCCAAACACCACCCCCCCAAACAAAAAGGAAAGAAAAGAAAAAAATTTTGGCGATAATTTTTTTTGTAGGGTTAAATATTTTTATTGACAAAAAAAAAAAAAACTAGAGCAGCGTGCAATTTCTGGCGTGTATTGTCTTGTGCTTAGGTGATGGGGGCAGTGGCCTAGGAAAAGGGGGGGGGGGCCGGGCTGCAGGAAAATCAGTCATTTCCAGCAAACAATATTATTAAAAAAAAAAACCTTTCCTATGCCACTGCCCCATGACTCAGCACAAGACTATACACGTCTTCTGAACATTTTCAACACTACTAGATGAGGGAATGCTTGAAAAGTCCCTGGCATGGGCGTACCAACGGGGGGGGGGGGGGCGGGGGGGGGGCAAGGAATGTGTTTTGCAGCACCCCCCCCCCCCCCCTTAAACAGGCGCCACTGGGCAGCGCAAACACTAACTGGTGGCGCCGAAGGGATACCAAGGGCACCGCCCCCCCGGCTCGGGGGGGGGGGGGGGGGGGTCGTTTGCCCTCTCACTCAAAAACAAGTTGGTACGGTTAAAGTAGAAGTTTGGGCTAGTTCGTATTTCATGATTAAAGATTAAAACAGCGCAAGGACACGGACAAGAACAAGAAGGTAGACAAACAAGGCGCTGCAAACAAGGCGCCTTGTTTGTCTACCTTCTTGTTCTTGTCCGTGTCCTTGCGCTGTTTTAATCTTTAAGTTGGTACGCCACTGGTCCCCGGCCATTTGTTACTGTAGATTTTTTCTTTTTTAATAGAATGATGTGCACGTTTGTAGGTAGACGATGGATGTCATGGCTGTTTTGGGTGCGGCAGCAGCGGAAGTTTTGAACATCTGTGTGTGTGTGCGTGGGGGGGGGGGGGGGAAGGGGGAAGCTATTTCATCTTAAAATTGTTTGCTTGCCGCCCCCCTCCCCCTTCCTACATTACTGCCCCCACCAGCTAAGCACCACATAATGTTAATGTGCTGACCATGACAAAGCTTCCGTTTTCGGAGTGCGAAAAGGGACAGCCGTGCGAGTTTTCATTGCGAGCTGTCCACTATACAAGCGAGAGCACCTGCAGGGTGTGCGATTTTCACACTGCAACTTTCTTGAGCATTTTAATCAAATCGTATAACCTATATCTTGTAAACCCTGATATGGGGAACGCTAAAAAAACGAACGAACATCTCAGGGTTTACAAGATGTCGATTAATTACCAGCTCGCCTGCACTCTATCACTGCTTACGTATAACCTCTTTCCTCAGCCGTGTAAAGTATGTGTGCACCCCCGGGTTCTACAAGTCACGAATATGACCGGGGTAAACTAAAACGCCATTAATGCAAACAATAATAATCTTCATCAGCTACAGTAGTGGTACTCTGGGTGGCTCGCAAGGCTAGACATATATGCAGGGCCCGTAAGGGAGAATACAACGGAAGTGACGAGCTTAACAGGGTCCTGTCAACACTTTTAAGCAACTCTAGGCCCGCGCGCCTGAACACCGACGACACGGAGAACAGGCCGGCGCGGGGCACACGCCGTACGCGAGCGCTACGACGACGCCCAGCTTGGAGCGTGTTCTAACAACCCGCTGAAACCCGCTAAACGCCAGCACCCCAACCGCGCCATCCCGCTGGACGCAGCTCAAAAAGCCAGCGCGCGCTGACCGAGATACGCTGTCGCATGCGTGAGAAAGGCCGAGACGACACGTCAAAGTAAAAACCATCCGATTCTTCACGGGTGTCGCCGCCCCGAACACATTCAAGGCGTTCGTTCTAAGATCCGTATCCAAGAGTTTGACAGCATAGCTCAGTTTACCGCGCCTGTCACTTACAGCGTGTCCGAAGGGCTCGCCGATAGCAACGCGAACTTTCGAAACAATCTGGTCAGCGTCTCTGCACTGCTCCGGTACCGCAGAACGTTCACGGGATTCTCAAGATAGCGGCTAGCATTTACGCAAGGCTTGAACGAACAGCCTCCACAAGCGATAGCGATCGTTTCCCGAAGGCAGCCAGCATCCCTCAGAACTGCAACCTCGAAACGAAATCGCGGAGACCGCTCAAGCGTCGAAAAAAGTTAGATATCATCCGAATTACGGTGGCAACGTAAGCTACAGTGTTCGGAAGATCATCCAGCACATGTAGATGATACTCTTCGGGCATGCATTATGAATATGAAATCGAGAAAACTTACCTAAACAATCATTTAACCCATGCACGTTGAATGTTCAAACAGGCCTTTGTCTGCACCGTCTGCACGGACGGGACGGAAAACAATCCAGACTCCGGACGCTGCTTGTGGCTTTGAAGTCGACTTTGGATTGGCTGTGGCTTTGGATCGGACAAGTATACGACTGCGGCATATAGTTTTGGTTTCGACCCAACTCTACTGCAGTTTATATTTCGGTGGCCGGTGTCGCTACCGTGGCCAGCCATTACTGGAGTTATCTTGTTCTCTACGCAGTTTGAAGTCAATTTTTCGGGCGAGCAGACATAATGTCCCAGCTTCTTCTCCTGTTATACGTTCCATGATAACCTTTGTTTGCTAATTGAAATCTACGTCAACTTGTGTGCAAAAAAAGAAAAAAAAAGGAACAGGGTGTTCGACATCTTAATTTAACTTGATTTTTTTTATATGTGAGGATATGCAATATCTTAATTAATTATTGGATATTTGTTTTCAGTTTTTATGTTTTGCTTAAAAATTATTTGTATTTGTATTTTTTTTTTGTCTGAAGCTTTGGTCGGGCTGCGGGGCTCAGTAACAGCGGGTTATTTTGAGATTTTCATACACCAGTGACGTAGGTAGAGGGAGGCGTGGGGAGCTGTCAGGGGGGAGCCCTCTTCCTCCTGCCTCTTTTTCATCCTTGTCCCTCCTCCCTCCTCCCCCTTCTCCTCCTCCTCCCTCTCGCTTGGTGCATTGTGGGAGACGTCCCATAATGCAACACGCGCGGCACCGCGGTGCATTATGGCACCTTTCCCATAATGCACCGCGCGGTTATGCCGACGGCGACGCGTCACGCCGACGCGTTACGGCTACCGTTACGGTCGGCGTCGGCGTAACGCTTTTTCGTTACGCGACGCAAAGGCGTGACGATAAAGCGTTACGCGACGCTGACGTGTCACGAAAAAGCGCTACGCCGACGCATCACGAAAAAGCGTTATGCCGACGCGTTACACGGCGCCGAGGTGTCACATACAAGCGTTACGCAGACGCGTCACGAAAAAGTGTTACGCGACGCCGAGGCGTCACGAAAAGGCATCACGCCGACGCCTCACGAAAAAGCGTTATGCGGACGCCTTACGCGAGGACAAGGTGTTACGAAAAAGCGTTACGCGACGCCGAGGCCGAGGCGTCCCAAAAAAACGTTATGCCGATGCGTTCCACGACGCCTCGGCGTTAGCGTAACGCTTTTTCGTGACGCCTCGGCGTCGCGTAACGCGTAGGCGTCAGCGTAACGCTTTTTCGTGACACCTCGGCGTCGCGTAACGCGTAGGCGTAACGATTTTTCGTGACTCCTCGGCGTCGCGTAACGCGTAGGCGTAACGCTTTTTCGTGACACCTCGGCGTCGCGTAACGCGTAGGCGTAACGCTTTTTCGTGACGCCTCGGCGCCGCGTAACGTTTCCACGTAACGCCTTTTCGTGACGCGTCGGCGTCGCGTAACACTTTTTCGTGACGCGTCGCGTAACGCGTCGGCGTCGCGTACACTTTTTCGTGACGCGTCGCGTAACACGTCGGCGTAACGCTTTTTTGTGGCGCGTCACGAAAATGTGTTACGCCGACGCTTTACTGTTAAGCCGACGGCAACGCCGCTCAAGCCAGAAACGGACGCCTAAGAGTAGCGCTCGAAGATGAAAGAAACATCACTCAATTCAGGTTTTAAAGTCTGATGGTTAAGGTTTTATAGGCAAAAATGCTTATGTGTCTAAATATTCCTCGTACATATATGGAAGAATCCCGGCGATGTTGCCGCGACTTGGCTGGTGCAGTGCCGTCATTCGGTGGTTGCAAAACAGAGCTCGATATAGAACTTCATATATTTTCAGCAATATATTTTGGAAGCTGGCAGAAACGGCAAATGTTGCCGTCATGTGGCCGTCATGTAGCCGGGATGCAGCAATATCTTTTGGAAGCTGGCAGAAACGGCCAATGTTGCCGTCATGTAGCCAGGATGCAGCAGTATCTTTTGGAAGCTGGCAGAAATGGCCAATGTTGCCGTCATGTAGCCGGGATGCAGCAATATCTTTTGTAAGCTGGCAGAAACGGCCAATGTTGCCGTCATGTAGCCGGGATGCCGCAATGTTGGTTGGACGCTGGCAGAAACGGCCAATGTTGCCGTCATGTAGCCAGTTTAGTGCCGGCATCATGAATGCTGGCTCTAGACTGGTCAAGCTGGGCCCATATGGGGCCACCTTAACCATGTTGAGACCAATGTCGGCACAATATCTTGTGCTGCCTGGGATCGGTTTCATGTTCGCAGGTGAACTGAATTGAGGGGTGGACACTATTCAAATTGCGGTGAAAATCAGTTACGTTCTCTCTGTTAACCATTACAAAAGTGTCATCGACATAACGACGGTAGAACTTCACGGGGAAATCAATGCCAGACATTACCTTTCCTCAACATATTCCATGACGAGATTCGAGACGGTTACGGAAACTGAACTCCCCATAGGGCATCCGCTGACCTGATGATATATGTCCCCATTAAGACTAAGATTACACTGGTTGAGACAAAAACGCAAAAGGAGTATAACGTCTTCGACAAGGAGGGTTGTGCGAGTGGACAACGACTGGTCTGCCAACAACCGGTCACGGGCGACATCAACCGCCAGGGCGTTGGGGACATTCGTAAATAATGAAATCACATCAAAGGATACCATAGCCTCGTGCGGTAGCAGGGTCTGACCGCGTATAAGTTCAACAAAGTCATGGGAATTCCGGACGCCCTCCTCAGAATCATAACCAGATATTTGGAAAGGCTGTAAGTGGATGAACTAATAAAAGATACAATCGGGCGTAGGGGGCAACCCGGTTTGTGAATTTTGGGGAGTCCATACATCTTGGGTGTCGCGGCGTCAAAGGAGAAGAGACGACGCTATAGGTCGTCACTGATGCGTCCTTTCTTTTTCAGCTCTCGAAGGTGGTCAACTAACTCTCTTTCGGACTTAGCAGCGGGATCTCTTGATAGCCTCACGAAATAGTGACTGTCGTTTATAACTTCATACATCTTCTTCATGTAGTCATCCCTATCAAGCACAACGGTTCTTTTTCCTTTGTCGGCCTTTAAAATCATGATGGAGCTGTCTGACTTCAACTCATTAAGAGCAATGCGTTCTTGTTGACCAACAAAAAAATGTCCCATCGGCGCCTGGATCGAGCCGAACGAACACGTTACGTTAAGGGTTTCGGAGGCATTGGGACGCGGCCTTAGGCCCTTGGGGGTACGAACTGTATACAAACCCTACAGAACAATCGCCATGTTATCTCCAAGCCAAAAGACCCGACCCCGCCAGAGGCAGAAAGGGTCGTGATCTACCAGGTACAGTGCAAGGAATGTGACGCTTCCTACATTGGAGCGACGGGACGAAAAAGAAAAACAAGACTAAAAGAACACGCACGGGATCGCCACCCGCTTCAAGTCCGAACTCGTCGACCACGCATGGACGTCAGGACACCAATTTGACATTGACAAGGCATCGACCTTGGAGGGGGATAAAAGGTGGGAACCGAGGAAGCTGCTGGAATTATGGTTCATCCAGAACGACAAACGCGGAAGTTATTCATCGCTTGTAAACAAGAATCGTGGCCCCCTGCCGGACGTGTACACAAACTTTATGCCTAAATAACCGAACTTTTTTGTGTGACTCTCACTCGCTCTGCGCTCTACTGAAGATGCCTCCCGAATGGGAGACGAAACGTTTAATTAAATTGTTATTTTTTGTTATGTCAAGCCGTTTTTGTTATTACATTTATCAGGTCTTCGCCCGACTTCTGGAGTATTTTTGCGCTCCTAATTTCACCGGCACGACAGCCATGGGAGGCCACTGCGAGCAAATGGGGAGAGAAATAATTGAGGCCTATCGGATGGCGACAAGCCCGGAAAACATAACCACCCCGTCCATTTCGCTCTCAAGCAACCGGGCCTCACTTATTCCCTTCACCCCTAAGCTGACATTGGGGTGGAAGCTACGCGCTTGCCGGACCAATCAGCCGCCTCCCTTTCATCACCTGACTTCATTCTCTGCAGCCACATTTGCCACGCTCACGGGGCAAAAAAGCTGGCCCAACGAGCACGTAGCTTCAACAGCACTGTCAGCTTCGGAATGAACGGGGTGGGGAAAGCAATTTTTGTCTGAATTTTGAGCGACGGGCTAATTTTCTAGGGGGAGAATGGATGTGTCCGGGATTACACAAACGAGAGTGCGAGCAAGAGGGGACTCCCCCTTTTCGTCTTCTTTAACTGTTTGGTGGAATGCGCGATTTATGAGCTGAGGAGGAAAGCGAAACAGGAAAAAGTTGGAAAAGCGTTTCATGACCCCTTTAATGGAAGCCGAACGCTGACAGACTAGGCAAGGCGACAAGGTCACCGGCAGAAGCGGCCTTTCCTTTTATGCGTTGTTGATGCCCCTTCGACCTCGCCTTTTGCAAATCCTCCCCACCTGCTTTTGCGTCTTCGTGTGGCTGTCAACGAGCGCGACAGCCGCTTTAAGCAAATCAAAAGGATGAAGCGAAACGCGTGACTCAGCGTGACCTCTCTACATAGGACGCGTAGGACAAAAACGTTTGGATGTCACGTGACTTTCTCTGTCACGCTGATGGGATCTCTGGGGCTGTCGTTTTCGCCGGGCCACGTAGGTCCGGTTTTCGAACTGGGCTCTTCAGTGTTCTGTTGCTTTCGTGCGTTGCAGACGCGGCCGTGTTTTTTCGTCGTAAACAGTCGCAATACGTCCATGCCAATTTTTCGGTAACAGTCATTTTTTGCACCGGAGTTCGTGGAATACTTGTGATGTTTTTGTTGGACACGCTTCGACAAAAACTGCTCTTCGCCGACGACGAGACGTCAGTTGAATTTGAGCAACCTTCTTCCTCGAATGTGTTTGTGGGGTGCCTTAGTTGGATTATGCATCTATCAAGGATTACATGATATCGCTCTTTTATTAGTAAGTGCACTGCAAGCATGATTCTGATAGTCGTCCTGCTTTCTTTTCATTCTCCGCGGTTTTGTGTGATGAGTTTTGCTTGGCATGAGGACAGTGTTAATTGTATTTTATAATTTGCTTTTCGTTTTACAGAGAAGTGTGACCTTTGTAAATATGTTGAGAATACACTGTGTGTAATGATAGTTGTTTAATAAACTTCTGGGAGCGATCGAAAAAATTTGTTTGTCTGTATAAGTGATTGGATATGCAACAAATGACATGTAACGTACACATACTTGCACGACGTTCCGCCAATACGAAGCAGACGCATCGTAGAGTTTTCGCACAATATTACGCGAACGCTAGGCCGGGGCGAAACAGCTGTACGGCAATACCCGCCGGGTATCAAACGGTGGTGCAAAACTGGACAGTTGAACGATATTGGAACTGACTTTCGGCCGGCACTGGCACGATACTGCAAAGTATTGCCGTGCTGCTTGAGAACGGAGGTGATGACATCTTACTATCGTGCTTCCAACGCTTATTTATTTTATTTCTCTTCTGGGACGCGTAAAAAAGCACTTCTGTGACACACCATAGATATTCGAAACTTGGGCTGGCCTCTCGGCTTTCTTTGCCACTTTTGGCACTTATTTGGCACTTCAGTGGGTAGCCAGAAAAGAGCCAACCTTCGGCATGCCCCGAATCGACAAATTAAGATTTACTGCGGCAGTTATGGCTCAAGTCTGGCACTTACTTTGGCACAACTGTGGCGGCCCAGAGAAAAGCCAAACTCGGCGAGGCTGAAATACCAAATTTAGGCGTTGCTTTGGTTGTTATGGCTCAAGTATGGCACACTTCGGCACTCCTGTGGCGTATCAGAAAAACGACAAATTTTGGCGTGTCCGAAATACCCAAATTAAACGTTGCTCTGGCAGTTATGGCTGAATTATTGCATCAACTTTGGGGCTCCTCTGGCGGACCAGAGAAACGCCAAACCTTAGCACGTCCCAAATACCGAAATGAGGCGTTGCTCTGGCAGCTATGGCTGAAGTATGGCACCAACTTTGGCGCTCCTCTGGCGGACCAGAGAAACGCCAAACCTTGGCACGTCCCAAATACCGAAATTAGGAGTTGCTCTGGCAGTTATGGCTGAAGTATGGCACCAACTTTGGCGCTCCTCTGGCGGACCAGAGAAACGCCAAACCTTGGCATGCCCCGAATTCTCAGTTTAGGTTTTACTATGGCAGTTATGGCTCAAATCTGGCACCAACTTTAGCGCTCCTCTGGCGGACCAGAGCAACGCCAAACTTTGGCATGTCCAAAATACCCAAATTGGGCATTGCTCTGGCAGTTATAGCTCTAGTATTGCACTACATCGGCAATCCTGTGGCGGACCCGAGAAAAGCCAAACTTTGGCACGTCCCAAATACAGAAATTAGGCGTTGCTCTGGCAGCTATGGCTGAAGTATGGCACCAACTTTGGCGCTCCTCTGGCGGACCAGAGAAACGCCAAACCTTGGCACGTCCCAAATACCGAAATTAGGCGTTGCTCTGGCAGTTATGGCTGAAGTATGGCACCAACTTTGGCGCTCCTCTGGCAGACCGGAGAAATGCCAAACCTTGGCATGCCCCGAATTCCCAGATTAGGATTTACTATGGCAGTTATGGCTCAAGTATGGCACCAACTTTGGCACTCCTCTGGCGTACCGGAGAACAGCCAAACTTTGGCATGCCATAGGATCGCCCAACTAAGGCTATAGTTAGGCACCGTACTTTGGCACTGATGAATGCCATGGTGCAAAAACCTAACTGCGCCAAAGTTGGGCCCTTATGTTTGCCAGACCTTTGCCCAAGTTGGGCATTCCTCTGGCGTGCTACCTGGGCCGGTACTTTGCCTCGCAAGTGCAAACCTTGGTGGAATAAGGACTGCGCCATTACGCGCACGGAGCAAAATAAGGCATGGGGCAAGTTCAGGCGGTATCCCACCCCAAGAAAATTGGTAGAGTTCAAGAAACGAAAAGCCAAAGTCCGGTTCAACCGTAAGCGATCGAAGCGGAAAACCTAGATGAAATATTTGTCATCTCTGAGCAGCTTTGTAACTGCTAAGGATGTCCGGGATAGATTGAAGAAAATCAAAGGGGTCTATAGAGGTTTTACGATTCCCGTTTTCAACCCTCCATCTGCTTCACTGAACGATACGGCCAACGTCCTTGGGGAGTACTTTTATTCCGTGTCCAGCTCCTCTAGTTATTCTGATTCTTTCAAGTTGTTTAAACGACGCGCAGAGCAACATAATATAATCACAACGAGACCAAATACCGTACCTTATATCAGCCTTTCACAGAGTGTGAGCTAGAGAGTGCTTTTCAAATCAAAATGATCGTTGCTCCTAGACCCGATGGCTTGCATTACGAAATGCCACTTAATCTCTCTACAGAGTCTCTTGAACCTCTTCTTAAGTTTTTTCAATTCCTTGTGGGAAAGGTCTTGTTTTCCAGCGGCTTGGAAACGGGCACACGTTATTCCTCTCCTGAAGCCAGGTAAGAATCTATCTCTGCCCTATAGTTACCATCCGATCGCTTTAACCAGCTGTCTAGGGAAAACTTATGAAAGACTGATAAACAGGCGGCTGGTGTACGTTCTAGAAAGGGAAAGCATTTTGGATAACAATTAGTGCGGTTTCCGCAGAAGACGATCGCCCTTGGATCATTTGGTGCGCTTGGAGTCGGTCATACGTGAGGCATTCCTAAACAGGCAGAATTGTATGTCAGTCTTTTTTGTATGATCATATTGTCTGATCCGTTCGTTCAGGAAAACGGCGCTACCCAGGGAGGGTATTCTGAGCGTTACACCTTTTATAATCAAAATGAATTCTCTCGCCCAGAATTTGCCGCCGTCCATTGCATATTCGCTCTATGTTGACGATATCCAAATTTCAGCATCGTCATGCAATCTCCCGAGCTGGGAGCGCCAGCTACAGCTTGCCATAAATAAGCTTGCTGAGTGGGCAGATGAGAATGGTTTTAAGTTCTCACCCGAGAAAAGTGTCTGTGCCCCATTTTCACTACGCCGCGGGCTGTCACCAGAACCATCCCTGAAACTGCAAAGAACCTGCATCCCTCTCAGAAAAGAGCAGAAGTTCTTAGGTGTTACCTTTGCCAAAAAGCTCAATTTTATTTCTCACCTGAAGTCGCTCGAAAAAAATGTATCATAACTACAAATATTCTGAAAGTCTTAGCCCATAAATCTGGGGATCTGACAGAAAATGCCTTCTACGTCTGTACAATGCAGTGGTTCGATCCCGTCTCGATTATGGGGGTCCAGTTTATGGCTTTGCAGGACCGTCAGTGCTCAAGATGTTGGATCCAGTCCATCACCTTGGACTGCGACTCGCAACAGGTGGTTTTCGGACGTCCCCTGTCCTCAGCCTGTATGCTGAATCAAATGAGATGTAACTCGAGAAAAGACGCCAACATCTAAGCTTAACATACTACTACAAGATACTTGTGAACCGTAGTCATCCAACCTACAGCTCCCACCAAAAATCTAGATATTGCCGCCTCTTCGAGAATAACCCAAGCTTCGTAAGGCCCTTGAGTTTCCGAGTACAGAAGTTTTGTTTCTCGCTTGATCTTTATTTGGACAAAGATAATCTTATGCAGAATGTAGTGTGTGTTACCCCCTGTGACATAGTGCCATTTGCTTGTGACTGGGCTCTCAAAAAGATTAATAAACATAGCGTCCCTGCCTTCATCATCCAACAGGAATTTTCTGAGCTTGGGAAGAAGTATGTAGGCTACAAACATTTTTACACTGATGGCGCTAAGACGTCGTCATTTGTTGGCAGCGCCGTACATTCTGATTGTTTTATTAAAGTAAAACGTCTAAATGCTTTCTCCAGCATTTTTACAGCTGAAGTTCATGCAATATCTATGGCCATTGAATATATCCTCCGGGCTAAAATAAAGCAGGCTGTCCTATTCGTAGACTCTCAGAGTGCTGTTAGTGCAATATGCTTTTTGAGAGTTACTAAAGATATGCAGGTGCAGCATCTACGAAATAAGCTCAATAAAGCTGTACATGGAGGGCTAAACAAAAAATTTTGTTGGGTGCCCAGTCATATGGGAATAAAAGGTAATGAAGAAGCAGACAGACTCGCTACATCCTCTGGTAATCTCCTCCCGTCTCGAGCCTGGTGGCCACACCAAGACATTAAGCCTCTAACAAAGTCATTCCTTGTTCGTTTATAGCAGTCTGATTGGAACAGGGTGTGCAACAATAAACTTTATAATACAAAGCCGGTTCTTGGGCTCTGGGAGAACTCTTCTCACAGGAACCGATTCCATAAAGTATTGTTGTGTCGACTTCCAATCGGTCATTCTTACATATCCCACAAATATCTTCTTAGTGGGGAGGACCCACCGGTGTGCGAGCATTGTGGGGATTCACTCACCATCATGCATATATTGTGGCTCTGTCCCGCTTTGGAAAAGAAGCGTCGTACCCACTTTCCTGAATTGATTCATTTCCAAATTTCATTCCATCCTGCTATTTCACTGGGAGAATATCCCCTCATCACATTTGACCGTCTGTTGACTTATATTACAAACGCAGGTATTGTTAATCAGATCAAGTTCCGCATAGCTAATTACTGTTTTGTAGCACAGCAACAATAACAGCTTGACGAAAACAATCCCTGGAGAAGGGGAACAAGAGGGACAAAGGACAAACACAAATCTCCAAACACAGTTTGTCCTTTGTCCCTCTTGTTCCCCTTCTCCAGGGATTATTTTCGTCATTCTTGTCCAGCTCGCTTGAAACCTTTGCATTTAATTGCATTGTAATAATAACAGCTTGTTTTCTTTTTAAATTTCTTTGGCGCAGTATGGCCTCCTTTGCTGTTGCGCCATAAAACCCCTAAAGAATAAAATCAATACAAGGGTAGTTTGAATTAACTGGGTTCGATAGAGTCGGGTTTGACAGTAGTGAGAGACAATGTCATGCACAATCATGTGATACCAAAACAGACTGAAGTAGCTTCACTTTGTTGGATATTCATTGCAAGTAAAAAAAAGAAAATGGTGACCATTGTTATGTGCAATGCTCATGTGACCATTCAGAGGCGCACATTAGAATTCCAAACATTTGTATTAAAAATTTAATCAGCAATCCGAATTTCGTTAGCCAGAGTTGAACCAAAACTGCAGTTATTAGAGGGGCAGACATTTTATCAACTGCGAGAAACTCCGCCCATGATCACTAATTGAAATTTCGGAGGTTTCATTCATAACCCATTTGACTGAAGACAGCATGGGATGAAGATTTTTGAAAATTAACTTTCTCGTTCAGAAGACCTAAGATTTGACTGAGAGTAAATACAGTATTTACTTTTCCCAATTGGAAAAACGTACAAGAAACATACCTGCTGCTTCTACAGTTCTGGTATGACACCAACGCAATTTCTTGTTATTATACATGCAGTTTGTTTGGTTTGACGTTCTGCATAACTGGAGATACCGGCACCGCTATGGCTCCGCGTCTCTCGATACTGGCAGCCAGTTTGCTTGCCGATATGGTTGGTGTGGCTGGTATGGTTTTGAGTCCGGTGACGTAGGCGACCACATTTTTTCCAACGCAACACTTATACCTCAGAACCACCGGTATCACCAAATCATACATGCAGAAATGCGACCGCCATCTTCCAGCAAACCGTGCATCATCTACCACCTGTATCGTTACATATGTCATACATGTCGAAACGAAACATAGACTGACGTTGAGCTCACACGAATTTCTCGGTCAACACTTCACGGCGACGTCTTGGTGCGACTGTCTCGAATAATGAGCACCGCAAGTATTCGACAGCCGCACCAGTCGTACTGCATAGCAAAACAAACGTCCACGGAAACAAACCGATCGTGACACCAAGCCGAGGATACCGCTTCACCGGTCGACAGCAGCAAACGGCCCGTTGCTCGTACCGTGACTCGTACATGGCCAACTCCGCGTCTTTTCGTGGTTCCTCTCGTTGCAACAAGCTGCAACCGCACGATGACTCAACCGATACCGGTGTCGGCTAGAAGCGAAACGTAAAGCGGCCGCCCAGTGACTTCCGCTTCCGCTGCTCGGCTTCCCCGCTTTCCCAGCTCCCGTCGTCACGGAGAAGATGGCAGAGAGTGGGGGACGGCGGCTCGTTCGTTGAACGGGACAGACGTTTGGCGGTCCGTTTCTACTGCGTCTCTGGTTCTCAACTCGACGGCGCCTCTCGTAGTTCACCCAGGTGTGGTCAGCCTGGGTCAGCGCAGCACGGCCGGCTCGCCTCGTCCGATCGCCGGACCGTCGACGACTTCGAAATGCGAAGTTCGGCCGGTAGGCCTGGGATCAGAAGGCGTCCTCTTTCCGTGAAGCGGTAGGCGAATCTCGTCCACTTTTCATTCTACTTTTAAATTAAGTTAGGTGCGCTTCAGTGTAAGCATGCGTGCCAAGTGTTCGTGACAATTTTGAGCTAGAATAATTGTGCTTCAACACGGTTTGCCATTTACGGAAAATGTAAATCGAGCCGATGAACGATGAGCCATGCTTGAGAACGATGTCAGTACGATGTTAACTTATACCTGGGCGGCTTAAAAAAAGAAGACTGGTTACAGTTGCATGCGAGGCTCCTCCCAATGCAATGGCAATCTCTTAGAGAGCCTTTCTTAACGGCATGTAAGCAATATAGCAAACAACGAGACGAGCGACGGCGAGAAGCTACGAGTGCCGGCAACGAGCGACGAAGATTTCCCACTGTCGCTGCTTGCGTCCCTCGGTTTTTGGGTTTCTAGAAAACGTCGCTCATCGCCTTGGTCGCTTGCACCAATCGCTTTCATAATGTGTGTCTCGTCGCTCGGCTAACTACCGTATTTATTCGAATATCAGTCGACCTTTTTTTCTTCGGAAATTGTTACCAAAGAATTTCAACCTATATCGCGGCCAAATTTTTTGACCCTATGGGGGCATGGAACTATCGAGTCACCGAGCAGGCATTGCCGTATAGCTGCACCGCTTCCTATTTTTCAAAAAGCTTTGGTGCACGAAAACAGCCGCAGCCGACGTCCTGTCCGCGGTAACCGCGCCGCTCGCGCGCATCCCGGGCGTCGGGTTTCGCCATCGCGCCTGTAGCGTTCCCCCCGCTGGGCAACGGGGAAGGGGAGGGGGAGGAACGTGATCCGCCATGCACTTTGCCCTCCATCCTCACAAACGCGCTCAAAAAAAAAAAAGAAGAGGTTATTGTTGTTTGTTGCTTGAGGCGGCTCGGCTCGCGTGTTGCTCAGGGGGCTGCGTATTTTCGGCACCGATTTGGAAATCAGGGGGCGTGGCCAGTGACGTCACGCACGTCAAAATAGCGTTATTTCGGGATTCTTTGTTATTCTGACGTCCGTGACGTCAAAGTGGTTTATATTTGTTGTTATTTTCATAAAAAGAATGGCGTGCTTTGCCATTTTTTACACCGGCGGCTAAAGAGAACTTCGGCTTGCACTTTATGAGATGATTACCGAAATAGATGCGGTCTCCTTAGTCCTGTGTTCAACGCCCAGAGAAACATCATGCCTTGCGAGCCGTCGTCGAACGAAAGGTGAGTGGTTCGCGTTTTCCTGTGATGGTGATCTCTTCGTTCCATGGAGTCCGAGCTGTTTCTTCGTTTCAAATCTATTTGGCGCCGCTGCCTACATTGTTTGAGCCTGCGCTCACGATTAAAACACGCGTCACAGAAAGCTGACAGCCCGCCGAAGGATCAGCTGGCTGACCTTGCGAACGAAACCTAATTTAACAAAATCATTTGATCCGACAGAATGATGTGCTTGATCTTACATCCCATGTCAACAAAGAACTGCGCTGTCTATCTTCGTCCCTACGTGTTTTATTCTTACGTGTTTTTCAAATCTTTTAACAACCCACGTCCGATCAAATGCTCCGATCACAACAAATAGTTGGTCGTGCTCCGATGGCCCTAATCATCAGCCGGTAAGGAAGTAACGTCATATTCTGAAACTGTTAAATTCTATCTACACCTCTAGCTTCACATTCTGCTGCACTTGCAGCTTCCTGCACCCCTGGAGGTTTCCTGCGATCGTACCCTGTATATCATGGATTTCTCGCCGTACGCGAGTGCTCTGAAAGGCGTGGGTTGTGTGCAGAAAAGGCACAGGCCCGAGCACATGACAGTGAAAAGCGCTATTTTTGCACGAGCCCCCGTGCAAAAAGGCCATTCTGTGGAGCTACGCATTCGCACCCGTGCCTTTGCTGCACACAACTTATTAATAACCGAGCCGTTCTCTCTTTTTTTTTTTGCATGTGACCGTAAAGAAGTGTCATTGTTTTCCTTAAAAAAAAAAAAAAAACTGAGACGCGAGACTAAAGGAAACAGATAGGAGTCTGCACATTCACACCTTTTTCTCCCTTTGCGACAGGTTATAGCTGGTCGCGATTCATCTGCAGCATTTATTTTAAAGCTGATGGGTACCACAAGGCGTGAAAGGAGTGACTTGCAGCTTTTCCAAGGCAGCAGCAAGACACTACAAGCCTTCGCAGCAACTGGCTAGTCACTGCCGCTCTGTTCTGAACAGCACTGCGTGCCATGCAGAGGGTTTGTGCAAGCTCTCTGGGTGGCGACGCTAGCCATGGTAAGTACATTCTATGCAGCTTTCTTTTAGAGATATATGTGGCTTGCAGGCCATGTCGTTTATGAGCCACCCTAGGGACAGCAGTGCCAGGGGCAAGGCTGTGCTGGTGGTAATCACCACTGCACAGTGTTTTCGTTCAATAACTACTGACAAGGAACCAAGTACTTCCAAGCAGGGGCGGATGCAGGAATTTGCTGAGGGCGGGGGGGGGGGGGGGGGGGGGGGTCAGGTGTTGGTCAGCGTACCATATGTTTAGGAACCCCTTCCCCCTCTTCTTCCTTTTACGCCCTAAATCACATTTCAGAATAGTGTCTTGTTCGAGTCAATCGCAAAGACGTTCTTCACCTGACACGAGGTGCAGTTCACAAGCCCGTAGTTAGAGTACGAAGCTTTTCTGTCGAGATCATAAAGTCAACATAATAATCTATTACGTGTCTTCATTTTTTTCCCCAGTTGGCGGTCCTGATGAGCCCATATCGCTGGCAACTCTTTAATATGCACAGTGAAAGAGCAAAACATCGCCATTAAGTTCTGTACCTTGTTATTGTTTTGTTTACTTTGCAGAAAAGCACCTGAATCGCGCTTTGAAAAAATAACATTAAATTGACAACCGCTTAAGCAATTTCAACTTGTTGAGGTAAAAGGAACACGCCTAAACCAGCCTATTTCAACATGCTTCCACTATTAAGCCAATGGTGTTGTGAGACTATCACACTTTGACCATTATATGCCACTGTGTTCTTGAAATGACAATGAGCGAATGGTACTAACTGGACAACAGTAACCATTATAAGCTCGTGTTTATCCAACATTGGCAAGCCAATGCTACAGACAAGCCAACAGTGTCCATTTCATGCCAGTTCCCACCAAATATTGGAATGCCAACGGCACGGACAGGCCAACATTGACCATTTTATTCCAGTGTTCATCCAATATCAGCAAGCCAAATGTACTCAAAGGCCAACGTTGTCCGGTTTACGCCAGTATTCGTCCAATATTCGCAAGCCAATGGAACTGACAGGCCAAGATTTCCCATTTTATACCAGTGTTCATCCAATATTCGCAAACCAATGGAACTGACAGGCAAACATTGACCGGTTTACGCCACTATTCAAGCAATATTCACAAGCCAATGGAACTGACAGGCCAAGCTTGCCCATTTTATACCAGTGTTCATCCAATATTCGCCAGCCAATGGAACTGACAGGTCAACATTGTCCATGTTTTCCAGTCTTCATCCAATATTCGCAAGTGAATGGAACTGACAGGCCAAGATTGCCCATTTTATGCCAATGTGCTTCCAATATTGGTTGGTCATTGGAGAAGCTGGGCCATCACTGAAGATGCTATATAATGGCGTAGACAATATTGGGAGCAGATTGGCTAAAGTGGACCAAAATTGGACCTTTTTTTGCCAATGCTCTTCCAATATTGGCCCAACACCTTGTGCTGCCTGGGTTCCTTATATATACCCCCCAGTTATTAGCTAAAGATTGAAGAGCTTGAAGACCTTGTACGTCACCTTCCACCACCTTTCTGTACTTTTGGGAGACTTTAATGCACACAATCCTCTGTGGCGGAGTGGCCTACGAGATCCCAGAAGGGCTCTCATAAAACGCTTCCTTCTTTCCTCGGGATTGTGCCTACTTAACAAAAATGAAGCTACCTTTTTTAGTTCTACCACTAATACTTTTACTTCTATGAACTTATCCATTTGTCACCCTTTAATATTACCACTGCTTTCATGGAAGGTCAATCCAAATCTATATGGAAGGGACCATTTTCCACTAATTTTAGAGTTGAACCATTCTCACTTCACTCTTTCATGCGTTCTCCTCGGTGGAAGTTTGAAAAAGCTGACTGGGCACGTTTTAAGTAATCATCTCATTTATCTGCTTCATCTCTACATCAACTCTCTATCGACGAAGCAATAGACCATCTCACAAAGCACATCCTGGAAGCTGCATTGATTTCTATACCGATGACATCCACCCATCTTCCTAAAAGGCCAAAGCCGTGGTGTAATGTAGACTGCGGAGAGGCTAAAAAGAAACAAAGCAAAGCGTGGGGAATTTTCACGCGATATCCTACACCGAGCAACCTTATTAATTTCAAAAGAATGAGGGCACAGGCAAGGTGCATCCGAAGGCATGATAAGCGCCGAAGCTTTAGAGGATATGCTTCCGCTATTAATAGCAGTGTATCTCTAAAAGAAATTTGAGACCCAGTGCATAAAATCGATGGTTTTTACCGGGCATTTCCTGTCCCACTTTTAAGTCGAAATTGAATATGGCCTGCGAGTCTGAAAGAGCAGGCAGACATCCTAGGGGAACACTTTGAGTTTGTATCGAAATACTCGAAATTTCCAGCGACACAAGTTGGAGGTTGAAAGAAAGACCGTGACCACCTTTGGGGCTATGAAAGAACCATATAATGCTCCATTCACACTATACGAACTTCAGTCGGCTCTTTCATCCAAGCAGTCTGCACCTGGGACCAGATGGGGTTCATTATAAAATGCGTGAGCATCTCCATCCGTCCACCCTTGAACTTATTTTGTACCCTTTTAATAGAGTCCTCCTCGAGGGTCACTTTCCAACCTCTTGGAAGGTTGCTATCGTCGTACCAGTGCTAGAGCCAGGCAAGGATCCCTCATGTTCATCTAGCTTTAGACGCATAGCTTTGACTAGCTGTATTTCAAAGACTATGGAGTGAATTATTAATAAGAGACTTATGTTTTACTTGAAGAGAAACAACCTACTTGATGAGTAACAGTGCGGTTTCCGTCCAGCTTGGTCCACAGTCGATCATCTAGTTCGTTTTGAGACCGCTGTGCGGGAGGCATTTGTGAACAGGCAACAACGCCTTTCTGTTTTCTTTGATTAAGAGAAGGCTTATGACACGGTTTGGCGTTTTGGCATACTGCAAGACTTGTTCAGTTTCGGTGTTCTAGGTCGCATGTTAGCTGCCATCCAAAGTTACTTGGAGCACCGTACTTTTCGTGTGAAGCTGGGGACAACACTTTCAAGAGAGTTCATACAGGAAAATGGAGTCCCCTAGGGCAGCGTGCTCAATGTCACTCTTTTCATCGTTAAGTTAAATTGAATTACTTGTGTAATACCACCTTCAGTACAATATTCTATATATGTTGACGACTTGCAGATCTCTACCTCCTCCTGTAACTTGTCAATTTTTGAACGTCGGGTTCAACTTACGGTTAATTACTTGATCGAATGGGCTGATACCGATGGTTTTAGATTTTCGCCTGAGAAAACAGCCTGTGTTTTTTTTTTTTCGGCGTGGAATTTGTCATGATTCATCTTTAAGTATGTATGGTACTCCAATTTCCATAAAAAGTGAACACAAGTTTCTGGGTCTCATATTTGACTCAAAACTCACGTTTATTCCACATATTAAGAGTGTTAAACTGAAATGTCCGAATCTCTCAACATTCTTAAGGTTTAATCGCATGTGGCATGGGGCTCGGACCGAATGTGTTTATTGCACATATATCGCTCCGTCGTTCGTTCCCGGCTTGACTATGGTTGCATAGTGTATGGTTCAGCCCGGGCATCGGCTTTGAAGATGGTGGACCCCATTAACCATCAGGGTTTGCGTTTAGCTACCGGTGCGTTCCACACCTCCCCGGCACCTAGTCTGTACGTAGAAGCTAATGAACCATCCTGAGAGTATAGAAGGTTCGCACTGGGTTTATGTACTCCATTATGGTCCGCTCGGTCCCCGAGCACCCTGCCCGAGATAACATAGAAAATAATCGGTTCCAGAGAACATTTCAAGCAGGCCCTCCATAGTTGCCCCTTTTTCAATTAGGAACTGTAGTTTTGAAGAGTTTTTTGGGATGGATGCAAACATTTCAAACAGACCCTCCACATATTGCCCCATGGGATTACAGCAACATTCACTGCGAGTTTACACTAACAAAACAAAGTAAAAAAGATGTTCCAAAGGAAGTCATGAAGCAGGAAGTTTTGGAACTAAAATGTAAATATCAAGAGTATAAAGTTTCCATGCGGACGGGACAAAAGACACCCCACTGTGGGATGTGCTGTGATCGAAGCATCCGTTAAGCGAGTAAAGAGAATAAACTGAAACGCCACCATACTCACAGCAGAGCTCTATGGTCTGCTATTGGTGGTCGACTACATAACCAAGAAAAGGTTTCCTCGCTCAGTAGTATTCACTGACTCTTTGAGTTCTTTAAAGGCAGTTTTATCGCTGGAACGCGTCAAAAACCCGCTTGTTTCTGAATTGCTTAGTAAGATTATTCTAGCCGCAAACAGAAACATTCGCATAACTTTATGCGAGGTGCCTAGCCATGTTCGCATCCCGTGAAATGAAGCGGCTGATTCTGCACCACGTTCCGCTAACAAAAAACAAGTAGGTTTGCGTAAAATACCTTATAAAGACTACCACACGTCTCTAAAACGGTGCATTCGGTCAAAGTGGCAACTTCAGTGGAATACTGAAATGTACATCAAATTACATTCAGTAAAACCTTACATAAGTAAATAGGAGAGTGCGCGGCATCGGGAGCGCTTCTACGAAGCAATCCTGTGTCGGTTACGAATTGGTCATACACGCCTGACGCATGGGCACCTTTTCAGCGGGGAGGATGCTCCAGTATGTGAACGCTCTAACATAGCTTTAAGCGTTTTACACACCCTAATTACATGTCACACGCATTATCAATACCGTCAGAAACACTTCTCAGAACTATATAAAAAAACATGTCCGACTGCCCCTAGCCCTGCCCCCCCCCCCCCCCTTCTAGGTGATCAACCACTTATTTCACATGATTGCTTATTTACGTTTCTCACTGATATCCGCCTAACACACCAACTGTGATTTTATTTTCCACCCCAAACTCATGACCATACCTTTTACACTTATACAAATGCATGCCCATAGTTTTATCACCTCACCAGCTACTTCAGCCCTTTCTTCTCTCTAACCCTCTACTGCAATAGTTCAGACACTTGGCGCATTATAGCCTTAGATGCTGATGTGCCATAAACGTCCGATCAATCAATCAACGGTAGTGCTCCGTAGCTTTTTGGAAAAAGAAAGAGTTTAAAACAATATTTCAGTACCCCCAAATACTTCGCCGCGCTCCTCGTTTCGTACTGCCAATTTGTTCGATAGGGTATGGTATATGCACTCAGGATTACTACGTTCGACGTTTGTCCAACGCCCTTTCTGACACTTTAATGGACATTAAGTCCTTGAAACAACTGAAAAAGGAACTCCAGTGCATTAACTTTGATTTCATTTAGCATCTTTTTCCTGTGTCTGGAAGCTTCGAAATTGAGCAGTAATTAGTTGGGTTGCATTTAACTTAGTTTAGTTTTTTTTTTTTTTTCTGTTACTTCGTTTTAACTTAACGGCTTTCGTATTTTTTTCTCGTGTTTTTTTTTTCTGTGTTTTTTGCTTGTTTTATAACTCGGCTTTCTGTCTTACATTGCGGAATTATGATAAAGATCTTATGCGTTTTGTTTTTCGAGCACATCGCGCGCTGATTAATCAACGTTGTTGAAATGATTGAGCTCCAGCGGCAGCGACGGCGGGTTGTAATTGTCTTCCAGTTCAAACATGCATAAATTTCTTTTGCATTGACTTGTTTGCCTCCAATTTTGCCAGGCGGGCAAACTAAGCCTGTAGAAACACCGAAATTCTTAGTTGTGCTATCAGCGCTATGTACAGTGTGTTAAGATGGCAGTCTCCTGATTGCGAAACCATGCAGATCGACGAGACAACGTCGACCACGTTATCGAAACTCCGGAAACTGCGTCGAAGAAAGGCTTTGTTTGCTGACGGGGGCCAGCGTGTCTTCTGTGCCAGTTCGGCTTTGTTTCTTATTGATGAGTGGCAAACGACCATACACCGGGTTTAGCATTTTGGCATGCCAACAGCATAGCAGCAACATCGCGAGGACAGTGTTGTGCGTTGTGAACGACGAGCGCAATTGTCGCCGATGTGGTATAAGAGCATGATGATATGTCATAAACATTCGTGCATTGATTCCGCTGATCGGGCTGTGATCGGACGAGGCGGGGTGTCGAAGGTTAACATTTTGGTTCGCAATAAAGAGTTAAAGGCCGCTTGAAAGATTGCGGTGCAATCAATCGACCTGTGGATAATCATGTTGGAACGCTGGTGTGGACTGTAGATCCTATCATACATTGGTGAATGCGACTGTCGTTCTCGTTGTCCTGCTTTCCCCTCCCCAAGAGATATTGCCGTCTAGAGGAAGGACTGGACAGTTTTGAAATATCAAGGAAGGAACTATTTTTACAGTTTGTAATTTTGACATTAAAGGAGGATGGTAGATAAATACAACAAAAATTTTAGCCTTTATTTTATTCGTAAATATATTACGGTTGCTCGAGAAACTGCCCTGTATGTGATACACTGGGATGAGCTCTAGACGTTTTCAAGCTTATCAAAGTGCAGCTTCGTACACTTAACACTGGCCGCAAGTCGCTGCTTTTCCTGCACTCAAGTCGGTCCAGTGTTGTAGACGTTCCTCAAAAATGGAACGGAAGCTCGTTCCTCGTTCCTTCTGATATTTGGAAGACGTTCCCGTTAGAACTTCTATATATGAAGTAAGAACTCGTTCCCGTTACAGTTAAAGAAATGGAAAGTATCGTTACATACATGTTACATTTGTATTTTGACGATTACCACATACAATTAGATGAAACAAAGTGGTTTTTATTGTTTTTTATCTATCCCATCAAATGGCAACATACAAATTTGAATGCAGTGATGGAAAGGCACCAAGAGAAGAAGACAAGCGGAAGCAGTGTTTCATTTGTTGACATATTCACCTTTAAAAATCTCAGGCTTTAACCATATTTTGTGGTGGGCGATCCAGACGAGCCAAATGTACTGTTACCCCACATCGCACGAGTGTTTCACAACAACCTCACGCGTTTCAATCTATCAAAGTCACTTGTTCGAACATAACAACAGCTGCTTCTCGATGTTGCTGTCCGCAAGACGAGCAAGTGAAGAAGGTAGGGCTGTTGGAAGATCAGTCTTGAAATATACAAGTCCTTCTTCGTGAAGGCTGGACTCGTTGTTCAGTTTAAAGATAAGGAACAACGTAAGAAGAAATAAAAAAAAAAAAAATTTTTGCGTATATTTTATGTCATTAATATTCGGGATACAAGGGTGCGTTCGAATTTCTGTTGTAACTGTACGTCTATTTGTGGAAGTTCAGTGATGGCTGCAGTCGGTCTTAGACTTCTGGGTGTACGAGGATTCGTGGAAGCAAAGAAAGTAGCCGAGTTTGAAACGTCTTTCTTCCTGTGTCTTTTCCTTCGAGTAACAGTTTGGCTTCTTGTACCGCAGATTCGGGCACTGAAAAAAGAATCGATGTCCACTACCTCTCCTGCGTTTCGACTGTCACCAAGCGAGTAACACATAAAACTAACCATATGGAATGTAACCAAAAAGTTAACGAAATCCTGCCCTTCGTATAGGTGGATATTGTTTTTATACTTTTAGAATTTCCATTTCAGAAATACAATACAAATTACTCCACTAAACGAAAAAAAAAGGAACGCCGTCATTTTTCCGTACCAGTAAAAATGTAACGCGTTCCCGTTCCAGTTCCACCAATGCAAAATATAACGGCGGCGTTCCTTCGTTCCTCCTAAAAGGAACGCGATCCAGGAACGCCGTTCCTTGGAACGCCGTTCCGTACAACACTGAGTCGGTCAAAAAGCGATTTCTAGCCAAGTGAAGCATCGCTTCGACTTGAGTGAGTAAATCCTCGACAAATAATTTTTCAAGACAACAATTGCAGCCGAACGATAATAGCAAAAGTGAAAAGGCAAATAATATAACAAAAATAGCATCACTTGCGCCGCAGTGGACACATGGCTCAAAACCGCAGTGGAGCGACTGGTATTATCATCTTTTAAATAATCACACTATGCGCGTTTACATTTTACTAAGAGGTTCACCCTCTAAGCCGTTCAAAATAGATTCGGAAGTATGACATCACAAAGAAAAGAACAACAGTCGGGAATTGTTATTTCTTGCCTTATTTGTTGCCACCGAGAAAATTTGCACTTTCCAAACGACCGACTTTAAATGTCGAATGCGCAAAAATCGGATGTAGTAATAAGGGTAGCGTACGTTCACGCTGATGTATGTATGGGCCTTGTATTTGCTTTCGTTTGTTTTACACATTCAGGTCATGGCTGTGGCACGGGTAATGTTTGTTCACGTGTGTATAATAGAGCTCTCCAGAGGGAAATGTTGGCGTGCGAAAATGAAATCATTTGTTTGGCTCATAAATTCGGTGGTGCCTAGCGCCAACTAGGTACTTGCACTTAGAGGGTCACTGCAAAGAAAAAAGTTTTTTTTAAACAGCCTAATTGGGACAAGCATGTCACAAAGCAAATGTTCCGCGAAAGTGATTTTTTTTATCAATATTTACGCCACAGGACGTAATTTAGTCGAGTCAGAACCTCTCCACATTTGAAACTCCCGCTCTTTCGACCCTCGCGTAAGAGGAGTACGCCCGCCTCTTACTCTCCTTGCGTTGCGTAGTTGAACGACGCAGCGTCTCGACTTCCGGCAAGATCTGGCTCTACGCCAGGCCGCGGTATTGTTTTGGTTTGACGCGGTTTGCGAGCACATGTAGCGAAGACGTGACCGGAGAAGTGCCCCTGTGATGTTTCCGGAAGACGGAAAGTATCGTTCGTAATCGTCGTGCGTGCTTTGAAAGCGAAGGGGGTCACAGAATCCACGAGTGCGCAACCACAAGCCAAGGTACACGACAGCGCTGCGTTGGTTTCGGCGATCTCGTTCTGTTTGGTGCAACACGGCGATGCGACAGAGCTGAAACGTTCGTGGTGTGTGTACTGCGGTGCTATGTGTGTTATGCGTCGTGCGTGCTTTGAAAGCGAAGGGAGTCACAGAATCCACGAGTGCGCAACCACAAGCCAAGGTTCACGACAGCGCTGCGTTGGTTTCGGCGATCTCGTTCTGTTTGGTGCAACACGGCGATGCGACAGAGCTGAAACGTTCGTGGTGTGTGTACTGCGGTGCTATGTGTGTTATGCGTCGTGCGTGCTTTGAAAGCGAAGGGAGTCACAGAATCCACGAGTGCGCAACCACAAGCCAAGGTTCACGACAGCGCTGCGTTGGTTTCGGCGATCTCGTTCTGTTTGGTGCAACACGGCGATGCGGCAGAGCTGGAGCGTTCGTGGTGTGTGTAATGCGGTGCTATGTGTGTTATGCGGGGTGGACGAAAAACGGGTCCAGTCCCGTCGTCGTCAGCTGATCCAGTAAAACTGGCTCGGGAGGACGCAGCGACGTTTTTAAAAGTAAATCTTCCTTCGTTTTGTTTCAACATGTGGAAGATTCCGGACGCATACCGTGAGTAAAAAGCTGCCGGCGTTTTCAAATAAATTACGTCGTTTTAATTGAACAATGGACTCCGAATTGTTCTCCTAAATCTGTCGTTTTTATGCTTTGTGTTGTTGGACTGCGTGTGCACAGCGACGTGTTGCGCTCGTCGTGCGGTGCGAATAAATTTGGGCAACATTTCGTACCTGTCTACGGATGCATCAACTGAGACCACTTTTTACGTAGTGAACATGGTGCTTTTTTATTTTTTGTGTCTAGTTGTGTACGTTAGGTGCGCCCGGTGCGAATCTCGATGGCCGCCGGAGCGATATGACGAGAACGTAACTGGACACGTTTGTCGCTACGCGAACGCCCGATTGCCTCCAGCGAAGTAGCATTCCTTTCGGGGCGACATGGCTGCTGGAAGGCTCACTGTCGGGATCACGCATCTGACATCTCCGAAAAGTCAGCATTTGCACGCGCAAACAAGCAAAACAAACACAAAAAAAGCACGCTAAGCAAGAAAAGAGGAAAACGAAAGAACCGCGCTATGAAAGCCAAAACCCCGCGTCGCTTCCTATGACTAACACCTGCGACAGCTGCTAAACACACACTACTTCAGTTCAAGAAGTCTCACTCAAGCACCTGGGTCAGCACGAAACACTGATCACTTTGCCAAAACGATTAGTCGAGGTAGGCGAGACAGGCGGGAGCAGAGACTTCGGCGGCCATGAAAGAATGGCGAAGCTTTTGTTTGTTATGGTATGAATCCAAACGGAAGTGTCCGTCTTGTAAACCTTTTGTAAAGAATAATAACTTTCATCACATGGGTTATTCTTTAAACGTAAAAATATGCCGCTCAAAAGGAAATTGCAACAAATAGCAAAGGTTTAACAACCAAGATCTAAGCTGTCAATCAAACTGTTAGCCAATGAGAGCCGATTGGGATTAACGTCACGGAATCCCAACTTTGTGGCGCGCGATTTAAAACGGGCGAAATAGCCGCAAACTGAAATCAGTCTCACGCAATGAATATTGCTGTAAATTTTTTTTTTTCTCGCGAAAAAATTGTTTTTTGGCCTGCTTGTCCCAATTAGGCGGTTTAAAAAAATATTTTCTTTCTTTGCGATTCCCCTTTAACATGCTTGACCCTGTAATCTGGTGGCAGGTGATTAAACCATCTTTCATACTTCGAAATATTTTCTGATTATCATGCACCAGTCAGTCAAGTTGGTTGCTTCGGATTTGATCTTTTGAGAGCGGTTTTTCTTTTCGCGAATGGGTTCCCATTCCTCTCCTCTCTGCGGTGCTGACTGAAAATTCTGGCTCAATGAATAGCAAAGTTAAGACGTAAAGTGGGTGAAGAAATTGGGTGTCGGTTGTCTCCGTTTAAAGGGCAACTCCGGTCCATACTTTCGATTTCGGATTACGACTCTTCTTAGTGCAGTCAGCGCCCCTGAATTGCAAGGTGTATTTTTTTTTTCTCGTTATTGTGCGTAGTTTTAAAGATATCGGCGTCTCACAGTTTTGTTTGGGGAGTGGCCGACAAAACCGAAACTAGCCGCTCGAGGTTCCGGCAACACTGGAAATCAGCCGCTATGTGGACGTGACGTCAAGATCGTTCTCGTTCAGCGAGTACGCAGGCCAAGCGGCCCCTACCTCTGTTGCGCTAGCCGTCTAAGGATAGAAGGTAAACTGATTTTGTTTTAATTCTGTATACCCGGTAGTTATCCAGCATATATAGCAAGAGTAAGTGCGTATACCCAAAAGCTATCGACTGGAAAACCCGTCAACTCGTTCCGTGCCTTACACGGCGGCCGCCGCCTCGCGTGCGCTATGCCGTGCCGTACTCGTTGCTTGTATACCCAAAAGCTAGCGACTGGAAAACGAGTGAACTGGTTCGGTGCCGTACTCGGCAGCTGTCCGCGTGCGTGCGGTCTCCGGCACTCGTCGCTAGGCCTAAATTGTCATCGGGGCTCCGTGGATGGAGCGGCGTTGCTCTACGCCGCGCTGCCAGTGACGTGCAGCACTGGGGGCCCTCTCGCTTTCGCGCTGCGGGTCAGTCCCAGACACGAAGCTTTGAGGCTCTCCGGCGCGGGCCGCGACGCCCGAACAGACGTGTGCTCAGCTGTAGACGTCTGTTTTTTCGTTCTCTTTTCCTCAGGCGCGTAAAAGCCAAATTTGTAAGCTACAACACTAATTCACCACATAAGTTCGTCCAGGTAGTGAATCTTTGTAAAAAAAAAAAAAAACTTGCCGCACTCAAAAAAAAAAAAAAAAAAGAAAGAAGTTCTTTGGGCTGTTATTTTCTGCTCAAAGCTAGCAAAAGTTTTCGTGCGCGATAAAGGAAAACAGAGAAAGTTAGCAAGGTAAGAACACGTTCTTTCCCTTCCGCATTCCCAGCCCCACACACAACAATTTTTTTATTCATTTATTCATATACCCTTAAAGGCCCTCGTGACAGCATTACATTATTGGAATACATAGGATTTTAACTTTTCCTTCATAACTTTTGACTAAGGCAAGTGTTTTCTTTTTTTTTTGTATTTTTAAATATTATATTTATCTCCAGCCGAACTCGGGTAAATTAGAGAGTCGTAACTTACAAATCCGAACTTTCGCGATCTCTTTAAGTCCCTTGTGGTATTCACAAGCGCAATGTTAATTAATACTGCTGCGTAACGGGTCCGAACGATTGGGAGGCGAATGTTCATATCGCATGAGCTTCATGCGCCGGCTGTTCGCTAGTAGTCGTTACGGACCTGAATACTACGCACGAGATTGCGTAGTAAACAAGCAGTGACGCAAAGCAGAACATTGTTTTCCTTTTCATTATAAACTGAAGTGATTGGAGCAAGTTAGTGGTTGTACTCTACATGCCCACCATTCCCCACTCAACAGACATTCATTGGAGCGTGAATGCTCAATCTTCAACGCTGCACTTGACAATGACTGTTTTATTTATTGATCTGGATACTTTTATCTTGTTTACCTTTGGCTTTTCTGTACATGTACGGTGGGCAAAGAGCGACGGCACGGCATCCTTTTTAAGCCTCGACCCGTTCGCTGACAAGCCACAAGCAACCAACCCCTGCCGGTTTCGTTCGTAACTCTCCGGCGAAAAATGATCGGAGCAGAGCTTCGATCTGGGGGTCGGGGTCCAAGGCCTTCCAAAGTCCACTCGTCGAACAGCGTTCAGCCACACCTTCTCCAATTTCCGATCCGTTGAAAGCTTGTGAAAAAGCACCTCCGGGTTGCGCAGCGGGTTGTTTGAGCAGCCCACAGCGCTACTAGTTGTACTCGGCATCCTTCGAGGAACAGCTGGGCAGTCTTGGGCGCACCGAGTTGCTCGCTAAAACGAGTCTTGGAGTCCTCACAAGCAAATAAACAAAAGGCTATACCGAAGCTACACGGGCTACAGGTAAAAGCAACGTCTAAACACGCAATCACACGCCGAAGTAGCGGTGGTGCCGGCACAAAGAAGCGCGCTACGGCTGCGCCATGCGCCCGTCCGTAACGGAGGAAAAAAATAGAACGATGTTGCCATCACGGCCCAATGTTGCTTTTGCGATCGGCAACCCGCTGTCCGCCCGCTAAGGAGCAGCGGCTCACGGCGGGTCGCATTTTTATTATCGGCATTAGTTGAGAATGCGGCATCCCACGGACGTGAAATTTTGGCTGGGGTCGTATTTTGTGTCACTAAAGCGATACCAGTAATTCAATTCATTTTGAGTTTTGGCCGGAGTTGCCCTTTAACATTGCACTGCTGAAGACGAGAAGTTTGGGTGAATGCTTTACGAAACGCTCGGCTTTAGCTTCAAGCAAAGGTGATCTCGGGAATGGCTTAAGTTCCCGAAATTGTAATATGATAGTAAGTTGAAAGTTCACTTGTGTATGTGGTTATTAGCCCTGTATGTGGAAAGAACCGCCGGGCAATGTACAGACGGAAGCGAAAGTTTGCGGGGCGCGGGAGCGCCAACCGAAATGACTGCTTGCGCCGTCTGACGGGGCGCGGCCACTCTCAAGATTCACGCTTCGAGAATGCGCTTCTCTCGTGCTCGCCCAGTAGTGTCTTTTTTACTAAACTCCCGCCGACGCTCAAAAGATAAACGACACCGGCGCAAAGTTCCGCTTTGCCAGCTGCCATGTCTCGCGTATGCTTCCGACAACGCAGTGGATAACATTTCGCTGCATCTAGCGCCAGTCCCTGTTATCTCATGGGCTCGGACGAAGGAGAGCGAAAAGAAATGACTGCAACACGAAAGCGAGAGAATGCTCAAAGCGTGAGTCTTGAGAGCAGCAACGTGCCCTCACATAAAAGAACTTTGTTGGGCTAATTGGTGTTTACTGTATTGAAACATGGTTAAAAGCGCAAAAAAAATACGTACACCAAATAGAAGACAAACACGGGCGCCCGTGTTTGTCTTCTATTTTGTGTACGTCATTTTTTAGCGCTTTTAACCATAGTTGAATACAATGCGCCGTCACATGTCGCAGCCATATTTTTTTTTTTGCTAGCTCTCCTGTGCTTCGCAAACTTTTGCTGCCGACTGTGCCGTTCGCTGTCGGTGTGGCTTACGGCTTTAAAGTGTGCAGTGACAATGTTCAACTCGGACAGACCGGCAGATTTGTGACCGAAATGTTAATACAGCACGCTCTACTGGTTAGATTATAGCCACCAGACAACTTTAAAGTATCCCAGGCAGCACACCAATGTTGGTCCGACATTGGCCAAACATTGGCAAACACCGGACTCAATATTGGACAATATTGGAAGCGCTGGCCCAGTCATTGGTGCCAGTGTTTAACCACTGTTCAGCCATCGTTCCAGCCAATGTCGGCCCCGTCGTTCGTGCCAGTGTTGGGCCACTGCTAATACATGGTTCCCGCCAATGGGTGTCCCACATTGGCAATGACCGGCGTAATATTAGGCAATACTGGAAGTGCGAACGGATCAAATGTTGGCCGTCATGGGTGCTGATTTTTGGCCATCGTTGCACTCGCCCAGCTGTTGGCAAGTGGACTCGCCAAGTTGTTTGCAAAAAGGAAAATACACAGACAAAAGGGATATTTTTAAAATCGCCTAGAAGTTTATTACACACAGCCAATTGTGTAGACAAGTACAAACTAAGTCATTTGTTATATGTGAAGAGGTACTAGTCAGCTGTTATGCAACTGAGAAGATTGCAAAGCATACAACCGGGGTTATTGTTGGGTAGTTTCCAGTCTCCCGACAGCTGGCAGACGTTTTTTCCCGAAATTCTACTGGTAGACGCCCCTCATTTGCGGTGCAATCAGTTCATCGAACGACATTTTATCGACAGATCGTTTCATGAACACGCGATGTTTCATAAAAAAAAAAGAACTCAGAATAGCATTTGTTTTTCTTTTGCAAAGAATTGCTGCAGATTTACCATGAAGCGGCGTGAAAGGGTGGGCTGGTTCAGTGAGAAAGCGCCCCAGGTATACACGGGCTTTGAAATGCCCCCTCCAGCGTGCAATTCGTGTAACGAATGTCGAGGAAACGTTGCGCCTCAGGAATACATGCGCAACGAAATGCCCCTACAGCGTGCAATTTGTGTAACGAATGTTAAGGAAACGTTGCGCCTCAGGAATACACGCGCGACGAAATGCCCCTACAGCGTGCAATTCGCGTAACAAATGTCGATGAAACGTGAATGTCGACGGCAACGTGCATTCACAAAAAGGTGGCCACGAAACGTGTTTTCGCGAAACGCAGGGTGAATAATAAATTTAGTATTCTACCTGCAGTTGTGACATTATTTCAGACAGATAATGGCAGGCGACTGTCGGTAAGATTGCGGGAAACTTTTTCTCCCGGCTGCCAGGAGATAGGCACTGCCTAATTCTAGAGGTTATCCGGAAGAGTACCCGTAGAAGAACGGACAGTGATCACCAAGTAGGTTGCAGCGCTCACGTTGAAAATACCGGACTTGAAATATGTAATCCGAGGCAGATGTCGACACGGGGTTGCAGACCAACCGCTCAAAGACAAAAACAAGAGGGAAGTTATCCGTGAAGATTCAACACGATGTAGCACACGCTGCCGCTTGCCTAACCGAACACTAAGCGATTCACAAGAATGTCTTGCGCTTCTTTCAAGAAATCGATACGGGTAGGACTTCTTGAACGAGATACCATTTACCGCAGAAGCGAAATCCACAGCAGGCTCACAGGCCGCATCGCACGCGAAACTAGTTCCGGTCTTCGAAGGCATTCCGGGTTTGTCAACCGCTAATGCGGCATCCGTCAAACCATGTGATCACGCTTCTGCCATTTCTCGCGCACAGAGAGCGGATTCAAGCGATAAAAAGTATAGGGTTCATTGGTCCGGCGAGTACGCACCATCTACAACGCCTGCAGCTTAGGGAGAGAGAGGAAACGAGAGAAGGAATAGAAAGAAAGCAGGCCAGAAAAGGGGTGAGCTTACAAAGGCTAATCTTCAGGGACATCTCAACGATGAACACAGCGAGAGGATTTGTCACTTGTACCCAAGGTTGATAGTGCAGTGGATACTATGCGTGGCCTTGGGCTGGCAGGTTCCGTGCTCTGCCTTAACACCAGCTTCGAAACTGTAGCCACGTGACCCTAACCGGAGACACAAGTGGCCTAAAACACGCATAGCGTCTACCATGCTGTCAATACCGATTGAACAGGACAGCTCTTTGAAGGCCAGCTTTCGAACTTCTAAAAAAGCTGTCCAGCCCAAAAGTTATTCTCAACGGGGAAAGTCTGAAAACATTGTGTTACGTCGTACAACTCAGATTAATATTTAGAATTAAGAACTTAGCGCGACTATTTTTTTCACACGATGTCTACAAATAAATAAATATATATAAATATATATATATCATCTCTATCAATAAATTTAAAATTATTTGTACACGTTCGCGTTTTTAAACTTCAAACATTTTCTCGGACGAGTTACAGATAAGACACCACGGACTTTCAACTTCCGACCTTCAACACACGATGAATCGCCGACGCTCGCAGACAGAAGGTTGCGATACTGCGCAAATGGTTTTTGAAAGATGCTGGGTGGGGTATACGCCGGGCGCTACGGCTTCGCCACCGTCCGAAGGGCGAAGGATTCAGGACGACAAAGTAGCGTCTTGCAACTTCAGTAAACTAACGGGGATCGACAGTCTCACGCTCATACTTCCGCAGAGCGAACGCGGCCGGCAGTATGCTATCGCGTCACGATCGCTATGTCGTTGCTTTGCCTACACTGATGACATGTGCACTGGCTGTCGAAACAGCCCTCTCGAGAGTTCATTCGAGTCCAATAGACGACTTTATATCGCTATAGACTCTCGTAAAACTAAAAGTTGAAGTCACTTCGGTTGCGGCGTAAGCGGCGGCTTTATGCTTGTTGACACCTGTGTCGACAATAACAAAATGTGCACACAAACATTAAATATAAAAAAATAGAGCACGCAGAAAGAAATACAAACATGGCGGGGGCACGGACAAAGTAGAAGACGTTAACACTACGTAATGCATACACATAGAATATACACTGGAAAAGACAAAAATATGTAAATCTACAAAACGGAATTAAGTTGTCAACGCCGAGGTAAGGCATTGCGAAGGGAGGGCAGCCGGCACAAAAAACTACGATATTCATATAGGCAGCTAAGGGTGAATTTGTGATCGCGCTTACAAAGCACCGGCGACGTACGCCACATGAAGTTGGCTAAATAAAATTCTCGCCCCGATCGAGCGCATGAATTACTCGCTTCCACTTTTCTAACTCTGCAATGCAAAAAAGAGGGTCGCGGGTCCATAGCATAGGCGACACAAATATCGATAAGCCATTGGCTATAATAGTATAATATTGACCAGCCTATACCACATCACCAATATTGGGAAACTCTTTGCTTTGACAGTTTAATATCAACCAGATTAAGCCAGCGTATATTCAATATAGGAAAGCCATGGGCTCTGACAGTCCAATATTGTACAGGTTATTCTGGCGTATATCAAATATTGGAAAGGTATTGTCTTTGACGTTTCAATATTGGACAGATTATGCCGGCGTATAGCCAATATCAGAGAGCCAGTGGCTTCGGCGGTCCAATATTGGACAACTTATGCCGGCGTATATCCAATATTGGAAAGCTATTGTCTTTGACAGTCCAATGTTGACCAGCCTATGCCAACGTATCGCCAATGATGAAAAACCATTGGATTTGATAGTTCATTATTGTCCAATATAATTCCAATGTTGGGAAACATATTGCCGCGCGCGCAGGTGGCCAAGCAGGCAGCGCGCGCATTGTCTAACGGTTATCGTGCCTGCCTCCCACGCGAAAAGCCAGGGTTCGATTTCAGGGAGCGCCGCGTCTTTTATTATTCGTGCAATTTAGTTTTCTGGTAGATTCCAGAATCCTGCTGGCGTGTTCGGGGTCCAAATGTTCAACGCGTCGAACATTCTACGCCGATTATTCCGGAAGCTCACACATGCACAGGAGGGGCTCCGCGTGGCGAACCGGACGCAGTTCCCCCCAGCGTTCGACTCTGCAGTTACGCCGACTTCGACGCCCGCGACGCTCTTCGGTTTCCTTTTATTTTTGGGCACAAGTTCGCCCCAATCAACGTTTATTTTCTTCAGTTAGCATCGCCTCATCCGTTGTCCTTCGTGACATTTGGTGGAGGTGCTAGGTATCACAATCTATGCCCGTGTAGCGTACCCCTCCGAAGACATCCCATCCGAGTGGGGTGCTCAGCTCCGGAAAGCTTTTCCGCAGTTGAAATACAGAGGATGAGGTGTTGCCCTACGTGACGTTCGCATACAATACGGCGGTTCAAGAGACCACTGGATTCACACCCTTCCAGCTAGTACATGGTCGGAAAGCAACGACCATGCTGGACGCGATGCTGCCCCATGAGCCAGCTGACCGTGAGAGCGACGACGCCCAGGTGGTTTCTCAACAGGCCGAAGAAGTCCGCCAGCTCGCCCGACTCCTCATTCAAGATCAGCAACGCGTCGACGCGGGCCGCTACAACCTTCGTCGCAGGAACGTCCACTTCCAGCCCGGAGACAGGGAGTGGGTGTGGACGCCAATCCGTCGGCGCGGCCTCAGTGAGAAATTTCTGAAACGATACTTTGGACCGTGCAAGGTACTTAGTCGCCTCAAGGAGCTGAACTACGAGGTGATGCCCGACGGAGCAAGAACATTATCACGCCGCCCACCATGACCTGAAGTCGTCCACGCCGTTCGTGTAAAACCGTACTACGCTCGGTATGACTGTGGACCTTATGTGTACCAAAATACTCCTTAGTTTGCCGTTCCTTTTTATGTGCTTTGTTTTGTTTTGCGTTGCATCGGGGCGATGCGCTCTTTAAAGGGGGGGAGTAATGCCGCGCGTGCAGGTGGCCAAGGAGGCAGCGCGCGCGTGGCCTAACGGTTATCGTGCCTACCTCCCACGCGAAAAGCCAGGGTACGATTCCTGGGAGCGCCGCATCTTTCGTTATTCCTGCAATTCAGTTTTCTGGTAGATTCCAAAATCCTGTTGGCGTGTTCGAGGTCCGAATGTTCTACGCGTCGAGCATTCTACGCCGATCATTCCAGTAGCTCACGCATGTACATAAGGGGCTCCGCGTGGCGAACCAGACGCAGTTCGCCCCAGCGTTCCACTCTGCTGTTATACCGACTTCCACGCCCGCGACGCTCTTCCGTTATATCCTGTTTCCTTTTATTTTGGGCATAAGTTCGCCCCATTAAACGTTTAGTTTCTTCAGTTATCATCGCCTCATCCGTTGTCATTCGTGACAATATGGCTCTGTTGGGCCATTGTTGGGCCATTTTTTGCCACATCAAATCCAATGTCGGCCCAATACTGTGTGCTGCCTGGGATATTGTGACAGTTCCGGTTACTAACCCGGTCTTGTTATAGCAAATCTTACGACGACACTCTCAACAGAAGACTGCACATTTTTAGAGGCCCTTTAGAACTCAAAGCAAAAAGAAGAGTGCGTCAGTTAGCCTTCTGTCGCATTATTTCACATCGAGTTGGTAATCTTGAGCAGGTTTGAGCAGGTTCGACACGTGCTGGGGGGGGGGGGGGGCGCGTAGGCGGTTACTTTATGCTTTTTTGGTGATGCGTGATGCTTGGCGATTTGTGTTTTAGTCCAATAAACAAGTTGAGAGTCAGCACTCTGTTTGCACACGCCCACTTCTTGTCCTTCGCTTTTGGGCGCTGTCTTACTTTTCGTTAAACAGTTCGCGGAAAGCTCGTGTTGCGTTCTTTATTTCCTGCTTATCTGGCCCCGTACAATATCCGTATAGTCCTCGTTACGCCCTATTGAGCTTGATTTTCTCTCTTCGGAACCTCCATAATGGGATGGAGCTGACAAAAGAACTTTGCTTCCCTGCGTTCACGGACGATAGTTTCTCCATCTTTAAGGGAACATCAAGCGTGATCACCCCTTCACAGAAGACTACCCAGAACCTTTTTTAAGTGTTTCGATTAATACGTCCGTGCATCTGGCTTCGGGATCTGCTCTTCGCCGTTGCTAGCGATCATACCTCGGCATTCTCACTCATGAGTGCGATCACTCACGATCACTCACGCTCACCGTCAGATTTGAGGTGATCGTGAGTGAGGCCGCGAGTCCCGAAAAATTGCTAGTGTGAGTGTGATCGTTAGTTATGTGAACTCATGAGTGTGAGTGTGAGTGCGACCGTGAGTTATGTGAACTCATGAGTGTGAGTGTGAGTGCGACCGTGAGTTATGTGAACTCATGAGTGTGGTGCGATCGTGAGTTATCTGAACTCATGAGTGTGAGTGTGACTCTTGAGAACTCGTGAGCGTGAGTCTGATCGTGAGTGTGATCGTGAGCTCTAAAAACTCATGAGTGTGAGTGTGAGTTTGAGTCCTGCGAACACATGAGCGTGAGTTCGATCGTGAGTGTGATCGTGAGCTCTGAAAACCATTGAGTGTGAGTTTGAGTCCTGAGAACTCATGAGTTTGAGTGTGAGTTCTGAAAACTGATGAGCGTGAGCTCTTAGGGCTCATGAGTGTGAGTGTGAGCTCTAAGTGAAGTACTCATGAGCGTGAGTTTTGAGATCTCTTGAGTGTGATTGTGAGTTTCAAGGCTCATGATCATGAGCCTGGATCAAGACGTGAGTCTTAGAGTAGATACGAATCCGGTGATTGCATTAGTCTTCCTGATGACGTGAGTCTTACGACCATGGTGATGATGGGTCGCAGTGAACGCTGGTATTAGCTGGGTTGGTCACGTGAGCTCCCAGGTCCTCTCACTGGGAGAGGAGACTCCGGCTTCGCAACTACTGCGTGGGGTTCAGGGTTGGTTTGGGTGCCGATCGCCTTCTCCTCCATCATGTAAGTGACGTGGGTCCTCTGGAAAGTGGAGGAGGAAGGGGGGGTGCTTGTCCCTGCGGGTTCCTTCTTGCCAGCGCCCTCTGCAATGCCTCAACCAGCCGCAGATGGCAGAGGGAGTATGGGGGAGGGGGAGGGGGTCGCTTTCCCCTCTCCTCGGAGTTCGCTCTTCGCTTCCCGGCAGACGGCGTGCGCCAACGGACTGATGGCGCCTCGAAGCGGCGCGGTAACGTCGGAGTTGGGGGAGCGCTCGAAACAGTTAGCGCTCCTCTCTCAGCGGCATAGAAAGGCTCGTGTAGATTTAGGCTCCTGTTTCCAAGTTGGTGCTGGTAGGCATATAATTTTATGATTGCGTTAACTATAACGTTTGAACGACTGCGACAAAATTATGTCACTCGCATGATCCTCATCAGCATCCAGTAGAACAAACAATTATATCCTTCCGCGCACCTCCCCGTACCTTTCGCGTATGAGTCATCACTCAAAAAGTGCAACGAAGGCGGTGTCAGGATAGATCGAAGCCTCGAATGAGATATTTTACATTGTGCGATATCATGATTTTATGTGTCGTTCGGGGAAAGATAGCGCAAGCGCATGATAGCCAGGGGAAGCACTCACTTGATCGAACGACATTTTAGCGAAGCCGGCAATGGCCAGGCAGAGCCACGAGAGTGCTGCATTCAGCTCCACAAGCGGAGGTGTCTTTGTTAATGGGGCGGCCAGTCTGCCCGTCGGGCCCTGAAGAGCGGCGGCGACCCCAATTTCAGCAGTCCCCGTGTGCACGTGCGCGCCAGGTCCCTTTTTATTTTATGCGGTTTTTTAGGACCATCGGAGCCTTGATAGGTCGACGGGCCGAAGTGTTTAGAGCGTGTTCTAGAGTTTTCAATTGAACACCAGTCTAAGTACACTACACCACTTGTGGGATCACCCTATAATGATCGCCGTCCAATCGGTCCGTCTTCGCTCGTCTCCCAGGAAGTGGCACAACACAATGAGAGGGCTGCGAATGGGTTTACTTTACTACCCAGTTGCCCGTCTTCAAGAGCCGGCAGTCCGGACTCGCCGACCCTAGTTGTTGCCCGTCGTTCATAGCTCGCAGTCGGAGTCCGTGTCCAGGCCTGCGGAACGTCCTTCCCACGCCAGCGCTGCGTAAGCTAGCTGTTCCGGGCTATCACAGTAAGGGTCTCGCTGCGGAACCACTCCTGGATCGTCATGGCCTAGGGCGGTATGGCCAGGGCTCGCCATTTCCGCCAGTCCTGACCCGAATCTCGCTGGTAGAATGCTCCGGGGACCGAGTTGGGCCGGACCAGCGAGAACGGCTCTATCGTTCCTGTCCGGCCCCAGCCTCGTGCAGCATGCGCTTCCTCTTTCCTCGCCGGCTGGCCCCGCTCCCGCCTCGCTCGACCGTCCTCTTCTTTTCCCGACGCCCCCACGACACTAGAATAAAATGTGGATAATTAGAATCGAACTCTGCATGCTAGAGAACAGTACACAAGCCTGGTTTAAAAAGGCGACAGGCAACAAAGTTCACGTGTAAGGATATTTACGCTTCGCATGAGCTTTTTCTAAAGAAAAGGTTTTACATCCTGTTTTCTGCACGCTGGCACATTTGTTGCCAGTCTGAGGATTAAATTTGGTAGCCAAAACGAACAAAACGTTTTTTCTACAAAAATCCACTACACACTAAACTTTTTTACACCCCTTAGGGGTGTAAAGCACTTGTCCCAGGACGAGCACCCTTTGAGGGTGCAAACGAGCACCCCTGTGCCAAAGCACCCTATAGGGGTGTGGAGTAGCATAGGGTGCTGATGCTGATTTTAATGCGTGCTCGAGGATGATTCATTCTAATCGAAATAGGCTCTTGTAAAACAAAACTGATCTTATTTACACAGATGATCTCGTTACAGTGAGCACTTAGCCAAGCCGAACTTTGTACAGGCAGGCTGGCACCAAAAGTGGACTATTATCTAAAATTAGTTGATTAACTTTTTCAATTGCTGGTTCGACAGTTGTTGCGAATTAAAGGCAATCACCTCCTTAAACCAGTCAATTTTTAATAAATCTTGAAATGAGCACACATCAAAAAAAAAAGGAGAAAATATCATTTCACCAAAGGCAGCGGTATTGTAGCGGTCCAGAAAGTATTGTATCCCACAACCCGTTTTGTGTGCACAAATCTTTCTCAATCGTTTTTTCTTAGGTTAGTGCTCATTTCACGAAAAATAAGCTGGTCTAAGAAGGTGACTGCCTCCATTTTCACAATATGTGCGGGTGCCATCAAACCAGTAACTAAAAAGCTAATTCATGCCTTTTAAACAATAAGGCCGCTTTTAGCTGCCATCTTGCCTGTATAAAGTGTTTGCCAGGACAACTATAACTCAACTGTAAAAAGATAATTTGCATAAAACAAAAGTTTTATTTTACAAGAATCTGTTCCGATGAGAATGAATCACACCGGTATCTCAGCACTTGTCAAAGCGGGTTCAGTATACCAGGTATGGCAACCAGAAAACCACGAAGTATGCCGACCAACTAAGTGAAAGAAATAAGGAGATGCAAAAGTTAAGTACCAGCATAAGACCTCGTTACAGAAACTGGATTCATTATTTGATATGTGTGCAATGCATCGGCACACATGCTACTTGAAGCAGCTGTGCATAGATGCATCGTCCGATAATGAAGGCAAGATGTGCATGGCAGAAAGGGTAATATTTCAATGTGAAGCTTAACCTGCGTGCAAACAGAAGTTACAGAAAAATCTTGCGTGATTTAAGTTTTACTTCCCAAAAAATTTGGAAGGAAAATAAAAAAAAAAATATCACAGAATTTGTTCCATGCCTAAAGCTTCTGAATCTATTAATTGCTCGATGGTCTTAATACTCGTATACTAGAATAGATCAGTGGGAGACATTCTCAAACATAATTTTAAAGAAGTCTGCCACCACTCTCAATGTGTCATTAAAAGTGTCCAATTGTCAAACTACCAAAACTGAAGTGTGATATGCATCACATGCATAATGAGCACTTGCTTATGCAAACTATGCAATGTGAGAAAGTGTATGGTACAAACATAAACAACGAGGAGCTTAGCTTGTTCAATCCCGATACTTGGTCCTTGCATCCTGCTCTGGCTCGTCGGTCATTTGCCTTGCATATGAAGTGGTTACGAGTCGTCATATTTGGTATGCCGTAGTGCCTTTACACTTTCGCCCAGGGCATGGCGAGTGGCATCAGCTGCATACAAACAGCACGTGATTGAGCTGCAAGTAAATAAAAGTTATAAAATGAGAAAAAAAAACTGAAAGGAAAACTAAATAACTATTTATTGAGCTATTATGTGACCACAAAAAAATAATGAGGTATGTCCTCCACAGACATATCAAAATACAATACTTGTGGCATTCTATCAAATATCGCCGCCTATATAGGCCTCGATGCTAGTAAATATCGAGAAAACATTGGGGGGTTTGAGTCAATAAAAGCCAAACTAAATGAATAATCATTTATTGAACTATTATGTGAGCACAACAAAATAACCAGGTATGTCCTCCATACAAATAACCAAATATATATATATTTTTTTAATATCCCACCTTAGGCTTAAGATGCTAGCAAAAAAAATCAATACAGATTACCTCAGTACATGAGAATGTTTCTTGATAAAATGACTAGAACAAAAGAACAATTTAGATGCCTTCCGGTTCGAGCGTATACTTTTTGGCCATAGCACATGCGACTTTCACTTAAGACCCTAAAGTTGCATAAAAATCAAGCTACACTTCTTTCAGTTTAGGGCTTAAAACATTAAAACAAGCTACCATATTTTCCAGACTCGAGTCCACAATCCGGTGTATAATGTGCAAGGGAAAATTTCGGCTAAAAAGAAAAAGTATTTTCTTAAACAGTCCGCACTCGGTGTATAGTCCTCAGGGAAAACTTCAGGCTGGAGAACTCCACAAAAGGGATATCTGCGGATGAATGTCGGAGGCCTTTCCGTGATCCGCTCGTCAGCCAATCGCAGAGCTCCTCAAGATTAAGCTTGACCCAAGTTGGTTGCGTGCGGGCTTCCAAGCAAACACCATGTCAGATGCGAGGTATCGAAAGCCTGGGAAACCGACTGATGGTAAGAGACTGTCTCGATTACTTTATCTCAGCATAAAATATCCAAAACATGGCAATCTGGCCTAACCAGTTTCGTAATAATGAACAATCTTGAAACAAAAGTTGTAGATTCCACACCTGTAGACAGACCGTACGGTATAAAATATCAACATTTAGACATGTATAGTTTGTGCACTATAGTCTGGTAAGTATGGTACATTTATTTTTGTTTAGAGTTAGAAAGTTAAGGGTGGACACTACCCAAAAAAGTGAATTTTTTAACCATTTGTCTGATTTAAATGACATTTACAGGGCTTGTTTCTATTGATGTTGAGAACATTTGTGCCAAATTTTGTTAACCTCGGTAAAGTACAATAAAAATTGCTAACGTTCAAAGATGGAAGTGGGCGTGTCTGCGTAGAAAAACTATCGTTTTGAAATTACTTATAAATTTGTCGTTTTCATGTGTTATATTGCTTTAGAACAGTTCAAAGCAGATAGCTATGGAGCTATTTTTCTATTTTATACCATCTTTCATGACAAAAATGCCACTAAACACAAATGCTGTTTTTTTTAGATCTCCATTCTTTGTCCAAAATGCCAGTTCTTGAGCATGAAAAATGACAAAAATAAAAAATTCAAGCTCATAGCTATCTTCCCCTTAAAATTTCACCCCAGAAAAACTTATAAAAATGAATCCAAGTTATGTAATAACAAAACGATAGTTTTCCTAAAGAGAAATTTATGCTAAAACGTGGATTAGAGAAAAATGCGTTCTAAGTGCTCCAACCCGTACCTTTTCTTTAGCATCGGTGGACCAAAAATAATTTATAAAAAATGAACTATGCAGTGTAAACTAGTGAAAATTTCTGGGAATACTCTCTAGATGTTGGTGGATTTGAATATGACATTTTTCAAAATAAACTTTTTTTTGCAGAAATTATTTTTTCTGGGTAGTGTCCCACCTTAAAAGTTGAATGGGTGCTGTACTGAAATTTGGCTTCACAAAACAAGGCACCAGAAGCACACAGTGGGATGCTACAAACCCCAAAACATCACTCATGCAGAAGTATCTCAACTGGATGGCCATATTTTCGAAAAAGAAGGGAAGAGGAGAATAGAGATGTCGCAAGCTTTGTTCAATCATGCTCATATTTTCCAAAAAGTACTGCCACCCGTACAAGATACCGTCCTATGAGTTATGTTTTAAAATTTGCAGCATCCCACCTAGTGCTCCTGCCTGAATTCGTGCTATCCAAATCTCGGTTCAGCATCCCTTTGGTACTAGAACGGTTGTTTGTTGGCCTCACTGATTTTACTCTCATGCGACCTTGTTCAGGAATTTCGTCCCAACTGGCCTCGGAGTAGTGCTGCTGAGGCCGAAAAACAACCGTTCTAGTACGGCAACTGTGTTTGCTGCCTTTTTCGAGCACTTTATATTAAAAAGCCAGTAAGCCACCATGATGGCAGCGATGCCATCCTCTGCATTCTTCACGGACAGGAACCGCTGCCTATCGACAGCGAGGTACAAAAAGTCAGCCCCCTCGGTGTGATTGCCAGAGTACACGACGCACGACATTGCCGGGATGTCTTGCTCCTGTGTTAGCAAACAAAATCAATGCAATGTAATGCAGGAACCATGTGTAATAGTCTTTTCTAAATCATCACAGGTAACATATCACTATCTACCAGCGAGCTGGTCCAGTGTTATTTGCTATAGTTACTTATCTATGTGTAATATGTAATGCCCCCAATCCCTGCAGGCCTGATTATACTTGTGCAGAACGCAACTTATACCCCTGTCAGACGGCAGCTAAAATGGCATTTACGCCAAATGACATTCAGGTTTTCAAATGACATTCATGATGGGACCTGCCAGACGACAACTAAAATGACATTTAAGTGATGTCTATTACGATTGCGATCGCAAATTCGTCTCGCGCACATAGAACACATTTTCGTCAATAAACAATTTTAACACGGCAAAACACTTGTTTTTGTGTGTGTTATCTGCTGGGACAAGAAAATATAACAAAAAACTGGGATAGAAAGTTGCGCTCACTAGTTTCTGACGCAAAAATAAAGCGAAGCGTGGGGCGAAATCCATTAGCCAGCCTAACGTCGTCATAAGCCGATCCGTAAGCCGAGCCTCCCTCACTCCGCCACTACAGCTGATAGCTTGCTCGCACAGTTCTTTCGTTAATTTCGGTAGTGCTTGCTTGCTCTGGTTGTCCCTCACGCTCGGTCTTCGGCTGCAGTGTTCACTTCTGCGTCTGCGAGGGATACTGGATGCCGTATTGCGCTTCCGCCGTCACTATCACGGCGGTATGGATTGATCTTGGTTCGAGCGTCTCCGGCTGTTGAAAAGGCCGTCCATCATCTTCGTCGTAGACGGATTCCGCGAGCTTCGGTTTGAAGACAGGCTACCGTACCTACTAACGTACCGCGTCTTCAAGCAGGCATTTGGCTGATGCCGGCGATGTGATCAGGCACATTGTGAATGTGTGTCGGTGTTACATAGAGTGCTTGGTTCGCCAGGTGACTTGCGTGCACCTAACCACCCCAGTGACAAAGTGAGTCGGCGCTGCAAAGCCATACTCTCCTGCGGAGGACAGAACCATCGCCAACTTGCTCGTCGTGAGGCAAACCACTGCCAAGTGATCGCATCCCTCCGACGCGACTGACCGAAGATCGTGAGCGCCGCCGCGACCGCGCTGTAGGAATGCCACCTGGGACATCATGTTTCAGCACCAGCGGCTACCAAAGCACAATAAAAATAGTAAGTACCCTTTTTTGCAAAACACAAGAAAAAAAAAGAAAAAATGTTTGAACTAGTAGAAATAATATCCCTACATGTTTTTTAGCTTTTAGAAAATGCAGGCAATCTTGTTTCAAATTCACAAAATTAAAAAAAAAAAAATTCACTTGTCTTCCTTTTACTGAATGTCACTCAAAACTAACTGATATAGCTCCTGTCAGCATTCTAAAGTTATTCGTTAACTCGTTTTAATGTGAATAAAACAACTGGATTGATCATCTTCCCAATTGTGCATCCTTGATGAGGTGAAAATGACTGAATAACTGTTTCTAAATACGAGACAAGAGTGCCAGCTTCTAGCACTGTAAATATTATGTTTAGAAGCTATAGAATGTTTGCCATTCTGTGAAGTTTCCAAGAAATGTTCCAAGGTAACTGTGTGGTGAAATTTTGACTGCTCTGCTTCCCCATTGAATCTACAATTTTGCGAATAATATGTCTAAGGTGTAAGATATTTTATGCCTAGAGGACTGATGCATCTGTTGCAATGTTTCTATCCAACTACAGTGATTCCTCTGGCTCTCCTAGACCACTGCTACCAGTTCCAGTATCTCAATGTTGGGATGCTGAGGCAGTTTCGTGATCATCTTCCAGAGGTTGGCACTGGCTAGCACTTGGGAAGCAGTGACGCCCCAGGCACATATGGCCACAGTCAATGGGACCGCCGTGTCCCCACGGATCCTGTGTAACCACGTGTTCCTGATAAGATCCAACATGCTCGAACCTTGCCCAACCCAGGATATCATCTTGCAGGGAACGGCACGTCGATCAGTCAATTCCGTACATACGACGACCCTCCTAGACTTCTCAGCATTACTCCCAACTTCTTGTAGTGATGGATAAATTTCAGCCTACTACTGACTTGGAGAATTAGAGTGGATACAGGGGCTATGGTTTCATTTACTTCATGCGCGAGTGAAGCTGAAGCTATGAGCATGAGCATGTTGCCCTGAACGATGCTACCACTACATGATCGTGCATGCTTGGTAGCGACATTGAAAGCCTGGATCTTGCACTTAAAATGAAACGAAATCTTGCGTCGTGAGTGTTGTGTGTGTGCATCTGGCAACATCGGCAAGTCGGCAGAAGTAAAGCCAAGGCGAGTCAAGCTGGTTTTACCGAACCGTTTGTCATTCTGGGGACTCGTCGTAAACCACGTGTCTCTTGTCTAACTCCTCTTTTCTGCACGGCCAAGTCGGCCGCCTGAATAAAGCTTTGGGCAACAACGAGAATGAAGAAATCCAAACTCCGAGGCACGCAACCACACTTTTTTAAGCAACGACAGCTTTGTGGCAACTTGGGAACGACGTGAGCATATGGCGAAAAAGGACGAGCCTAACGTTGTCATCATGGGGCGGCTGAGACATCTCGAAGAGTTCGAGCCAAAAAGATTGAAACGTGGCCCCTGTACCAGGAGCGACTAAACTTTTTCTTCATTGTGCTCAACATCGTCGAGGAGTCCCCAATATGCGCAGTCCTGTGTAGCGTATGTGGACCGACAATCTACTCCGTCGTATGCTCGTTGTGTGTGCCAGTGGACTCCCTATGCGGACATTGTGTTGGAACTCACCGCCCACTTCACACCGTGCCTGTCAGTGATTGTTCAGTGCTTTGCGTTTCATAAGTGCAGCCAACAGCCTGGAGAAAGCATCTCGAATTTCGTCCCCGCCCCACGCCGCTTCTCCGAACACTGCAACTTTGGTGAGACCTTGTCAGCCATGCTATGGGACCGTCTGGTGTGTGGTGTCCTGGACAAAAGGATGCAGTGTCGTCCCTTGGGCAAACCAGTGCTGGAGCTCAAAAATGCGTTTGAGGCTGCAGATCCTTTGCCTTTGTAGGATTTGCAGCAACGACATTGATTTCCGTCAACAGCTTAAAGGGGCACTCAAGTGGATTCTGAGATCGTCTATTTATTGGCATAACTCAATCTATGGGCTTTAAGCATCCTAAAAAACCCAAGATAGTATTCAAGGGCAGCCGATTTTCATAGTAAAGATCCAATTAAAGATTGTGGCACGCCACCCTTTCTGTGCCGTAGCGCAGAACACCAGGGGGTGCCACCGGACGGGAAGGCAGCATGGGAGGGCACACGACAGCCAGTCACGAGTAACGGCTTCTCGGCGGACTGATTTTTCAAAGGCGCACATCACATTCCATCCCTCCATACCCAGGCTCAGCAGACTAATCATGGAGACCACTTTCCACCTGGTAAACTCTACAGTTATCTCTAAAGTACCCGCCCTAACGTCCTATCGAAGCACAACTTACGATCCCTTCCAGTATGCAGCAACCATTCCGAAACCCCCTTATCTTTACGTTCCATCCCTCCATACCCAGGCTCGGCAAACTGATCATGAAAACCACTTTCCACCTCGTAGACTCTACACTTATTTCTAAAGCACCCGCCCTAACTTCCTATCGAGCCCAACTTATGATCGCTTCCAGTATGCAGCAACCACTCCGAAACCCCCTCATCTTTACGTTCCATCCCTCCGTACCCAGGCTCGGCACACTAATCATGGAGACCACTTCCCGCCTCATAGACTCTACAGTTATTTCTAAAGCACCCACCCTAACTTCCTATCGAAGCCCAACTTATGATCGCTTCCAGTATGCAGCAACCACTCCGAAACCCCCTCATCTTTACGTTCCATCCCTCCGTACCCAAGCTCGGCAAACTAATCATGGAGACCACTTCCCGCCTCATAGACTCTACAGTTATTTCTAAAGCACCCACCCTAACTTCCTATCGAAGCCCAACTTATGATCGCTTCCAGTATGCAGCAACCACTCCGAAACCCCCCCCCCCATCTTTACGTTCCATCCCTCCGTACCCAGGCTCGGCAAACTAATCATGGAGACCACTTCCCGTTTCATAGACTCTACAGTTATTTCTAAAGCAGCCGCCCTAACTTCCTATCGAAGCCCAACTTATGATCGCTTCCAGTATGCAGCAACCACTCCGAAGCCGCCTCATCTTTACGTTCCATCCCTCCATACCCAGGCTCGGCAACTAATCATGGAGACCACTTTCCACCTCGTAGACTCTACACTTATTTCTAAAGCACCCACCCTAACTTCCTATCGAAGCCCAACTTACGATCCCTTCAAGTATGCAGCAACCATTCCGAAACCCCCTCATCTTTACGTTCCATCCCTCCATACCCAGGCTCGGCAAACTAATCATGGAGACCACTTTCCACCTCGTAGACTCTACAGTTATTTCTAAAGCACCCGCCCTAACTTCCCATCGACAGCCCAACTTATGATCGCTTCCAGTATGCAGCAACCACTCCGAAACCTCCTCATCTTTATGTTCCATCCCTCCATACCCAGGCTCGGCAAACTAATCATGGAGACCACTTTCCACCTCGTAGACTCTACAGTTATTTCTAAAGCACCCACCCTATCTTCCTATCGAAGCCCAACTTACGATCCCTTCCGGTATGCAGCAACCATTCCGAAACCCCCTCATCTTTACGTTCCATCCCTCCATACCCAGGCTCGGCAAACTAATCATGGAGACCACTTTCCACCTCGTAGACTCTACAGTTATTTCTAAAGCACCCACCCTATCTTCCTATCGAAGCCCAACTTACGATCCCTTCCGGTATGCAGCAACCATTCCGAAACCCCCTCATCTTTACGTTCCATCCCTCCATACACAGGCTCGGCAAACTAATCATGGAGACCACTTTCCACCTCGTAGACTCTACAGTTATTTCTAAAGCACCCGCCCTAACTTCCTATCGAAGCCCAACTTACGATCCCTTCCAGTATGCAGCAACCATTCCGAAACCCCCTCATCTTTACGTTCCATCCCTCCATACCCAGGCTAGGCAAACTAATCATGGGAACCACTTCCCACCTCATTGACTCTACAGTTATTTCTAAAGCACCCACCCTAACTTCCTATCGACAGCCCAACTTACGATCCCTTCCAGTATGCAGCAACCACTCCGAAACCCCCTCATCTTTACGTTCCATCCCTCCGTACCCAGGCTCGGAAAACTAATCATGGAAACCACTTCCCACCTCGAAGACTCTACAGTTATTTCTAAAGCACCCGCCCTAACTTCCTATCGACAGCCCAACTTACGATCCCTCCCAGTAGGCAGCAACCAGTCCACAAAACCTGACTTTGCTCCCTGGTACCACGCCATGCGGCACTCCGACATGTCTTGCGTGCAAACACACCGGCCCACCTTCCAACCTGCCAATGAGAATTCCTCCGGCCCTTCAAAAGTGTCACAAATATTAGATAATGCTGCTCCCCACCTAGTGAAGGCACATCTGAGATATGATAATGACCACTGTGCCCAGTTACGCCAAACGCTCAGCGTCGCTGCGACTCCTCAAGTCCCTTGACTCATCTTTCCATTCACACTGATGCAAGCTTGACAAAATTCTGGAAGTCAACTCGTATCTCTATGCCTATGGTCTCACCTGTAAATCAAGGAAACTAGACACTCTCTTGCCCCTAAATGATGAGGCTGCCGTCCAACGCAATGATGATGTCACCATATGAGAAGATTTACCCCACACTGCCCCTGAACAAGTTATCTTATCGAAGGGCCTGTCCTTCGTCCCTGCACTTCAAAGCCGACCTTACCCTTCTTTTGTTTTTACATGTGGACAGCGAACAATTCATCCGATGCCTACTTTTAGATGCCCACTTCACCCAGCATCCGTCTAACTTTAATCGCACCATGTTCGACACCATTAACCCAAAGACTAGTATCCGGACCCCGCTTCCCGCCAAACACCCTGAAACTGACAGTTCAATCAAAGCATGTCGTAGCATCATTGCCAACTCCTCTAGCAAACTAATCTCTAAATACCTGAACGCAACCCCACAAGAAGTTACCGCTCTAAAATCCCTTCGAAACCGCACTAACCTCGTAACCAAGCCAGCCGATAAGGGTGGAAACGTGGTGGTCTGCACTCTGCAACGCCTACCCCTCCCTCAAGTTTACCTCACTGATATCGAAATGCGCTGTCAACTTCCTAGACTTAATAGTCACTGGTGACACACCTCTGTGCACTATAAACCCACTGACAGCCATAGCTACCTTCTTTACTCCTTGATGCATCCTAGATCCCAAATCGACTCTATTCCCTTCTCACAATTCCTTCGCCTCCATAAGATTTGCAGCGACGAAATCGATTTTCGTCTTTAGGACGATGACCGCCTTCTTTACTGAACGTAGTTAGCCACTTGACCTTCTGTGCAATGCGAGCAGTTGCTTCTCCAATATTTCGTGGCACTGCTACTGCGACTCGCATCTTCCGAGTGCTCTAGTGGGGCATGTCGGGCTACTTCAAAAACGAGCCGAAGCAGGTTCTATGGCTATGTGGCCTTTTCCTTTTCACTCTTGTCAGCTCAGCTGCACATTACTGCTTGTGCCGGCCCTTATACCACTGCTTCGTCGGCCTGTTCTGGAACTTGTGGCATCATCACTGACATTGCCACTAGTCTCGGGTATCTTGGGGTCAATACCAGTGGCAGCCTTGATGCTGGCTATTGCACTGTCATCGTCAGCCTCACACAATTATTTTATTGCTGCTCTTCTAGAAGGTACCTCACACAGGTTGCTTTCTGCGATGCTTTCACACTGCACGTCTGAAAACAAGTGAGGAGAATGTCACAGAAGTGGCCATGGCTGCAAGAAACTGCCACTTATTTAGAGACAGTGATCCCGGAACTTGTAGTTTCCTCTGTAATGTAGCCAGCTCACTTTGCCTATGCTTAGAGCGTACTTCGAGTAGGCTAGTAGTTACATGATGTAAACATACTTGGCAAGTATACTTGGATCATGGAACGGCTCCCGCAAGCCACATACTACTACTCTACTTTTTGTAATATTATTTTACACTCCCTGCCATACAGTACATTACAAGTGTATGTCGAGTATACTTTTATTCCGCTCTTTTTCACTAGGGGGATGACGGTGAGACAGAAAACGACTACGTCACATACGTATATCAGCACATCAGACGCTCCAGTTTTTGAATTGTGATGGAAAGGCCGATGGCTATTTCAAAACTTGTTGCATTTTCACGCATTGTTTCAAATTAGTTAGACTTTAAGAATGGCTTCATTTGAAGCTGCAATTGCAATATCGGCCAATAAACTAATAAAAAATATCGAATTTTGGTTAATTAGTCATAAATAAAAATGAAATAAAATGAAAATAAACTAAATAAAAAATATACTGTGGCGTTTATCAATTCATCTGATGTACGCTGACCCCACTTATATACACTGAAGACGACATACAGATATCTATCGCTTCCCTTTTTTCCATATTATTCTGTTAAAAATAAAGATCTTCACCCTTGTCCAAACAATTGAGCACCCTTCCAACACCCTTCCAGCACTCAGCACCCCTCACAATGTATCGGAAGGGTGCTCGCGCCCAAGCACCCTCGCGCTCGTCATGAGGGGTGCTAACCCTACGAAAAAAAGGGTGCTGGACGGCTAAGTGAAGGGTGCAAACCCCTTGCAGCACCCCTAAAGGGTGCTGTAGCACCCTTAAAGGGTGTAAAAAAGTTAAGTGTGTATATGAAAACTCGCAGCTTTAAAAGGTTTAGTTGTAGGTGTGCATTTGCTTGCGACCGCGCGAGCCGTTCGGCACGCGCGGGCGGAAGGAAATGCACGCCTACAACTACGAGTACCGGAACGGGGCGACGGGCATCTCGCTTGAAAACCCGATCGCCTGATCCTCGATGTCCCCGCGAAGCAACAATCGGCCCGATTTTTCCTATCGTATTTCTCTATGTGGCTGTCTCAGAGACTCGTAAAACAACTTGCATAAATATGTTATATTGCCCAGTAGTCTGCAAAACGAGTTTGTCACACCACTTTCGAAACTCGCACATCTATTTTCGTTCAATTCAACAATTAATGTAAAACTCACTCACTTGATGCGTCGCACTGCAGTAATCCACTTCTATCGCCGTGTCGCTTCCCAAGATCTTGAAGGGAAGCGGTAAAGTTTGACGACGTCACCTCCGTGACTGTGGCAGTCTTTCACGCTGCAGTAGCGACGTTTAGTTTTTGCGGAAACTCTAGGATTAGGGCGAGATGTCACAGTAACCCGGTGAGGTCATAGAGACGTGAAGTTGATGCTCACTTTTACGAAAAACAGTTCCAAAAAGTCTCACGCCGATGCGAAATGCCACGTCGACACGTGGTTTCTAAATGCCCCCGCCTGTAGTCCCCGCGCGACCCGGGTCGCCCTGGCCTACCCAATTGTCTCACTCCAGCGAATTTACTGGCTCCACGGGATTCGTAAAATTCGCCATGTGCCGTGTGCCTGCTTACACTGAGGAGATGACGGCGGCGCGCGGCACGGCAACGTCGCGGCGCCTGCCCAACGGCCACGGCCGGGTTGTCGGCGCTCCGGCTGGGCGCGACTGGGAGGCGCGAATTGCCCGGGTTTCTCGGGCTTCGTGCACGACGCTTTGTTCCCCTTGCCCGTTGTTTACCCATGTTGCATTTTTTCGTTACTATGGTTGAATTCATGGGTACTCACAGGGTGGTAAGTATTTCTTGTAAAACAAAAATAATATATTTGAGAATCAACTTTTTACACTTAAATTCTAAAACACTTCTTATCGCTTGAAGGCCTATGACAGATATGGCGATGATACAAGCTCGAATGAAATTTTACAATGGTGTAGAACAGGGCAAGATTGATCAGCGGGTCGTTTAAGTACGCTACTGCGTTGAATGAAGGCTTGTTAACCGAGCGACAGAGAATCTCTCTCGAACCGATGGTTACAAAAACGACGCGGGTTTAATAATTGTGTAACATAAATTATAATATTTCTTGTGAATGTGCAACAAAACCGTTTGTCAAAATTTCTGCCAGTTATGAAAAAAAAAAAAGCCAAACAACTTCAACTTCCCCAATGTGCTGCTGACTGCCGGCAACTAAATGCGCGAAATAATGCTAAATGTTGTATGTAAATACACCGCCCAGTTCAACTTTGATAAGGGCGGACGTTGTGCCCGCGCAGGGCGTTGTGGTCGCAAAGCTGTGTCACTTCATGTCATGTAAGCAGGCGCATCGAAGACACCTTCGATATTTTATTTTACAATAGGAATAGGCTTCAGGCAATGTTGACAAAGTCATAACTAGGTCCCTAGGTTCGAATCGAAAGGTTTCAATATTTTCAATCCGAATTGAGGTTCGAATTAAAAATATTTCGATATTTCCGACCGTACCGAGGTTTGAATTCGAAAAGTTCGCAACTTTCGAACACCATGGAGTTTCGAAATCGAAAAGTTCGAAGCTTTCACGGTTTTAAAAATTCGGATTCGATTATTTCGAATATTTGTTTACTTGAGGTTCCAGAAATTCGAAAATTTCGAACTTTCCTAACTTGAAATTCGAGAGATCCGGAAATTTAAAACTTCTAGGTTTCTAAATTTTGAGAACTTCGAATATTCCGAATATCTTTGAATCTGAAGGTCGAAAATTTAAACGTTTCGAATTTTTATTGAAATAAAGTTCGATAAATTCGAAGATATTTAATTTATTTCTACATAAAGTTCGAAGGTTTCAATTTTCTTTCAGGACTAAACTCGAAAAAAAAAAAAAAAAAGTTGGATGGTTCCGATTTTATTTAAAGTCCAAGTACGCAAAGTTCGAAGTCCAGTTTTCATGTTCCTCCACAGTTTCAGTTTCAAATAACGGTTTCACACCTCAGTGGTTCTCACGAAATCAAGTTTAGAAAAGTTCGGGTGTGATACTTAGACTGCGCAAAGTTGGTCAGGCAATCAGATGAGACGACGAGTGTCCCGGAGGTGCTGGAATATTTGCCAGTGCTGAGTAACATGCGACCATAGATCAGTAATTGTGATCGCCAGCCTGGGGGGGGGGGTCATTAACGTACATCACGAAGTAGTGATCACACGAATACACTGTTTAACTTACTCATCGAGTTCGAAACGGCCAGGGGCAGGCAGGCGGTTGAGGCTCAGAAAAACCTTCAAGCGATCTGGTAAACTGCCTCCCTGCCCCCCTGCACGCTGGTAGTAATCTGATCGAACGCCACCCGAGTGACGCTGGCATATAGTGAGTTTAGTTTGTACATGACGCAAAACCCTGAGACTGTGAATGAAATTTGAAAGCAAAAGTGTAAGAGGACAGAAAAAATGGGACAGGACAACGCCTCAAACTCAGCTCTGGGAATGAAGTTTGAATGAAAAAGTGTAAGAAGACAGAAAAAAGGGTACAGAACAACGTCTCAAACGTGGCTCACGACAACGTCTCAAACTCAACTCACCTGAAAACTCAGCTCAGGACAAAGTCTTGAACTCAACTCAGCTGAGTTTAAGACGTTGTCTTGCACCCTTTTTTTCTTTCTTCTTACATCATTTCTAGCGAAGTTTACTCCGAGTCTCGGGATTTTGCGTCATGATCAACATACACCAGCTCGCCTGCAATCCCAAGCCGAGCAAAAAACACAGAAGCCGACACAACTCGAGGTCGAGGAGCGTTCTACCATACCGGTAGCGTCGGAAGAGGAAAAATTGGGTTCCAAAAAAAAGGGGGAGGGGGGCGTGTATTTCGGACTGTTAAAGAAAACAATACGGGGAAAGCGGGCGTGGTATAGCTTATTTTCGTCTAAAATTGTTTATGCATATGTATAGCTACTAATGCTCTTCACAACATGAAAGGTTGTGTAGATTGTCATTGTTAAAAACTTGTTGTCAGAAGGCACTAGTCGTCCCATGCTTAATGGTTCGGAAGTTCAAAGCTATGTCTTTGCGTCCGAAATAGCTGTGCCATGAATAAAAAAATGAAACATAACAATAAATGCGAAACTAAAAAGCTGGCGAGAAAAAAGAAACTATCAAGAATCCGCCGGAAGTGTTGTATTCTTGCAGTTTCACAGGCCCAGAACTTAGAAGAAAGTTTTTCCTACCAAAATGTGTACAGACTAAAAGAAACACGTCCCAAAAACGTAAAACGAAAAAAAAGTGTTTTTAATGACGTGCTGAACTTGAACAATATTAGAAATCTTCCCCATGAGTTAATTTATTCCTCAACGTGAAAAAAACAATAAATACATTATTTGTATTCTGCAGATGGCAGTACTATGTACTGTCTGTAGTGTTAATTTAAATCCGATACCTCAAACAATTTAGACGAAAACAATTACCAAGTTAAGGGCGTAATTGCCCGTATATGCATGTTGAAGATTTTTTTGGAACTCATCTTGAACAGCAATATTCATATCTTAAGACGACACTTACCTAGGCTATACATAGATAAGTCTTGAGATGTTTAATATCTCTAACATAAATAGCTTCGGCTATAGCGCGCTGAAATATGGCACAAACGACAATTGTCAAAAACCCGTCGTCCTTGCTTGCTCCTTCGGGGATCTAATTATTTAAAACTAAGCATGCCAGAACATTGAAATAAACGACATTGTTTCTCGCAAGGAATGCGGCACCGCATGTGAAAATTCGACAAAAAAAAATATTACGAATGTACATCATGGTTTGAATCCAAATGAAACCGCCCACTCGCCTTTCGAAGTTCGACGAACTTCGACCTCTTACCCTAAAAGTTCGAAGTTCTACGACCTTTTGACTTTTCAGGATTAGAAAGTTGGATACTTTTTTTAATTCTTTAAATAAGCAACTTCGAAAGTTGGAAAATGATCGAATTTCTTAGCGTACGGAGTTTGAAAGTTCGAGAAGCTATGAGCATTTTAGTGGAAGAATATTAAAGTTCGAAAATTATCGATTTTTTTAGTCTATCAAACATCGAATTTCGCAGCGTAATAAGTTCAAAAAGAATCGAACTTTTTAGCGTAATAAGTTCGAAGGTTCGAGAAACATTGCGTTTCTGAACGTGTAAAGTTCGAACGAAAAGCGTCTAACTTCTTAGTTTAACAAGTTCGAAAATTCGACTTCCGTCGAATTTCTCAATAAGAAAAGTTCAAAAATTCAAAAATTCTCGAACCTTTCGAACCGCTTGATTCGATCATCGAACCTTCCGTTCGAAAGAAGTTCGCGGCATCCCTAGTCATAACCTGTATTGACGCTTGTGTGTCATACAAATCACTTAAATAGACCACGCTAGTATTCGTACCCGTGGCGACGCCTCGAAAAGGCGGGAAGACCGATTTTCCGTGACGTTCACGCGTAACATAAAAAAGGCTCGTAAAGGCCGGTTCACACATCTGCGTTCCCAGCTACAGGAACGACAGGAACGACACGAAGGACATCACACCGGGACAACCGGGACACATGATTGCTTGATTAAGCTGCTCTTTGCATTTTCTGTCGCGCCCTGCAATGCGAGCAGAATCGTTCCGGTGTCATGTCGTTCGTGTTGTTTCTGTCGCTCGGAACGCAGATTTATGAACCGGGCTTGACGTAATAGACCTACCCACCGCCTGTTTCGCTACGCCTTCTCTGGCGCAATGCACTGCGGGCACTGTAGTCTTTCCGCACGAGGGTCAACGTCGCAAAAGGCTTGCGCCTGTCGATCACGAGCCGTCTTGTGCACTACCGCGGCCTCCTGTGAAGTACAACTATGGCTGCGTCGGGCACGCTCCAGACAGTCGGTGAGGGGGGGGGGGGGGGGGGGGGTCGGGTTGTATAAAACGGGAAAAGGGGTTTATTTCCTATGCAGATTGTTATCCTCCAGGAAGGGGAAAGACTCGCATAGGCAACGGGGAAGGGGGAAAGAAAGGTGTGAGAGGGTTTTGTTATAAATAGTTGGCCGCAAATACGCTGAAGAGTGCTAATCAATCAACGTATGTGAGGGAAAAGTTTGAGAGGAAATGTAGAGCGTTGGCAGATCATAGCTCATGGGAACTTGTGATTAAGTCACAAGTTGCGAAATAGCGACGGGCGCAATCTAGCTGGTAGTTGTGTCTCTTTCAGATTCATATGACTCACACAGGTCAGTCGTGTCGCCGCGACGCTGCGGCGCGATTAAGTTCGCGTTTCACTTCTACCACAATTGTCATTGTCGTAGCCGTGAAAGTGTCAGATAGGTCTATTGGTCAAAGCGAACGGCGAGCTCTGGTTTTCATTCTTTGTCGGGAGGTGTTTACAGACATTGCGTTTTCCTGGTCGATAACAAGAAACTATTGATATGTCGGACCTGAAACGTTCACTACAGTACACACGAATGAACACTGTTGAATACTATATAAATAGGATTACGCTTCCCGCGAGAGCTCGAGCACGTAGAATCGGTCAGCTGAAAAATGGCAAAGAAGACGACTTAGATGATAGATCTCCGCCAGCTCCGACTCTACAAGCTACAACAATGTAAATACCTCGTTCAACGACTGTTAAAGACTACCGAAACCGACAGGTTAACCTCTGCGTTACTACCTTTTTCGGAACACTTGCAAGACGAGAATGCAAAACATCAGTTTTGGTATTTCGCGTGCATTACTGGGCACAAAATAAGCCTAACATGATTCTACAAAAAAATGAGCGGCATACGAGGCCACCACCGCGTCGAGAAAGACTCCTTTAGAAAAAGATTGGAACGATTATGCATCTCGCGAGCTTTGAGTGTGCACGCAGCCAAGAGCACGACAGAAAGCAACAATTATGCCCGGCCGTCTAGCTGCCGAGCGCCGAGCCTCAGCTTCATAGGGCACGCTCCTTACGTGAAAAAAATTTCCGCTAGAAAGGCCGAGCACGCGCCCGTACTGCCAAATGTATTCAAAAGGCCGCGACGCCGCACGCACCACTCCAGCAACGTAAGCGCACAGCGCACAGCGTAAAAAGGGTGAGGAGCATTTTCGCTTACCTCCCCCTGCGCCCTGTCCACACTGCAGTGCGCTGCGAACACGCGAAGAACTCGAGACGTCTATTGTGTCAACATGTCTGTCTGTCTCAGGGTGAAGACATTCATTGTTGCCCTGAATGTGCCAGCGCGTGACGCTCTCACGCACTCGGTGCGTGACTTGGGCGGTAAAATGGCGTCTATGAATTAGCCAAAGCCACGCGCTCGAGCTGAGTGACACCAGATTGCGCGCACTTCAAAATGTATAAAAAAAATATTGCGCGGAAAAATGACTGAGATGTCACCACTTAAGCAAAAGCGCGCGTGTGTATGAAGGCACTCTAGGGACATAAAGAATCCAACGCCGCGTCGATGAAAGAGAGAGAAAGAGATATCTCGTCTAAACGTCCGAGTAAAACAAAAAAAACAAACAAAATCGTGTCGACAAAATGTAGCAAACTCTGTCGAGCATCGAATGTCGAAGAAACAATCTGCCGATGAAACATGAAACGATCTGTTAGAAAACGATCTTCCGAGGAAACGATCTGTGTATGATCGATGAACTGCGCGCCAAGAATGACGCGGCTTGCCACATGAAAAGTGGCGTGCCCAACGTGATCGAGAGCGCGACAAAGAGACACATGCAGACGACCCCAAACCCCCAATACACTCCAAACCGAATAAAGCAAAGGCATGCCAAACCAATCCAAATGAAACTAATCCAAGGACGGCTGCACGTATCAAGATAATAAATGCTGGCAGTATTTTATAAAGGCCGGCAAGCTACTCCGGCAAGCACGGTCGATCAACAAAAGCAAAAACAACTCGAGTGAGAACGAAAAATCGGCCTCCAACGGTCTGTGCTCATAGAATAGCATACGACTGACGGACACCACTGCCAACAGGGATTATGATGAGATTTCAAACTAGAAGTACGTCACCCTACCTAATATTATCGCCGCCTCCACCCCCCTCCCCCCAAAAAAAAACAAAAAAAAAACGAAAGAAAAAAAATTGTTCGATGCATGTGTTTATTGTGTATATATGTTACATAAACACCCGTAAAAGTACGTGTGGGTGGTGCAAAAAGAATGGGGGTGATATATGTATTAATTGTTCATTTCTGTACAAATGAGCGAGGTATGTACAGCGAGGCGATACTCTAATCACTGCGACGTTGCTTGTGTAACCTGCCGGAAGGCGCGTTTGTGTTTTATCGCTGCCCTTGTCAGCAGGCGAAAGTTCAAAACACCCAATTTCGTCAGCTTGCATTTAGTTTCTTTCGTAATTATTCCAGGTGAACGAAATTTTATAGAAATGTGTGGGGCATAAACATGAACACAGTACATTTCTTTCAAATTGGATAAGCAGTTCAGTAGTTTACTGTTTTGGGGTAGTTTTTCCGCCGCACGACTCACGCGAAGACAAACCAACGGCTTGCGAGGAACAAAAGAAAAACAACGAAAGCAACCTGTAAGCGTGATGACCTTTGAGTGCGAGGACCTGCGAGTAAGATGAGCCTGAACAGCTGTGTGAGTGTGAGGACCGTCAGGACCTGTGAGTGTGAGGACCGTGAGGAGCTGTGAGTGTGAGGACCTGTAAGTGTGAGGAGCGTGATGACATGTGAGTGTGAGGACCGTGAGGACCTGTGTGAGTGTGTGGACCGTGAAGACCTGTGAGTGTGAGGACCCTGAGGAGCTATGAGTGTGAGGACCTGTGAATGCGAGGACCGTGATGACCTGTGAGTGTGAGGACCGTGAGGGCCTGTGTGAGTGTGAGGACCGTGAGGACCTGTAAGTGTGAGGACCGTGAAGAGCTGCGAGTGTGAGGACTTGCGAGTGTGAGGACCGTGAGGACCTGTAAGTGTGATGACCTGTGAGTCTGATGACTTGTGAGTTTGATGATTCATGATGACCTGTGAGCGTGATGACCGTGATGATCTGTGAGCGTGCCGACCGTGATGATGACGGCGAGTGAGTTTGGTTGTGTGTTGAACCGTGAGGGTGAGTTCGGGTGATGACCCTATTTTGAATAAATCGTGATCGTGAGTGGGCGTGAGTCCTGATTGAGGAAAAAACGGTGATCGGGAGTTTGAGTGAGGACAGCTTAAAATGCCAACCTATGATAGCGACACAATCTCGTTGGTTCTTGAAGGATAATAAGGCGCTCGAGATTCGTCACATAATACGTTTCTCAAAGGAAAGTGGAATGAATTTTGAGATCGCTTTTCTATTGCGAAAACAAATTCTACCTGCCCTCAGCAACAATGAACACCTAAAATTCAATCATGCCGAGTCTGCTTCCCCAATAAGGAAAAACGACAAGATAGTGCGACATAGCCATTGTTTTAGAAAAATAATAAAATGGGCGTGTAAAATTATTTTGAAGCATTTAGAGTGGAATATATGTTCACGCATAGTTGTATCTTTAGGTTTTCTAGATTGCGTAAGGTAAAATAACTATGCGGTGATATTTCCAAGCGTTTAATAAAGAGATTGGCGATACACATTTACAGTTCTAGTTTCCTGGGACGATAAAGCTAAGGCAGTATTGCCGAATTGTGGGAAATTCCCCATATTGTGGGAAAAAGCACGGCAGCTAGGGAAAAAGGGAAACCAGAATTTAAGCACATGTAAAACGTGGGGAATATTTTTTAATAAACAAACTAACCCGAAATTTTGTAGTTTTCTTAGCTACATCGAACAAGAGAAGGGGAGTGGCACTAGCTACTCAGACAGTTTGCTGTTATGAAGAACCAATCGAATTCACCACGACTTGCATATTGTGAGTGCTGCAAGCCTGCCGGTACAGTACTGCCCCTTCGCTCGTTTTCCTCGCCGCTAGCTATGCACACACGTCCTTTGTCAGTGCGATACATCATGGATTGCACAGTGGGTGTGGTCCCGTTCACATCACGAAAACGAGCAGGCGATTTCAGTTTAGTTTAGTTAAAGGCCCCCTTGGCTTCATTTAGTTCCCCTGGTTCATCAACCAATGTATAGTGCGGAAAAGATGGGGAAGGGAGTCCAGTTTGCCGAATGCCAACATCTACATTTCGTAATTTATGCGATGCAAACTTCTACAAAACAAAAACTTAGCGAGGCGTTCCTGCATTTAAATATACTTGGCGTCATGCGTATCTTAAAAATGACTCCTGTCACCAAAATGGTATGGTGGCAAAAAAAAAAACGGAATTTTCACCACTCGGCGAGGGAAAAACCGAAGTTGGAGTGCGGCAACACTGAGCTAAGGAGGCATGTCGCAATGTTTTTGCGCATTTTAATAGAAAGAAGAGTTGCGAGAAATCTTATTTTGTGGGATTTCTGAAAAAAGGGCAAAAAATGTGTTGCCATGCCTCGTCGCCTTTAAATGGAAGTGTACGAATTTGATATTGTTTCAAATATTACATTTTATTGAACTACTTTATTACATGGTGAGAGACGGCCCGGGGCCAGTGGTCCCAGGTCGTCTCTCGCTCTTCGGTGACGGGGCCCCCGTGGCGATCCCCGCGATCTTTATTTCGCCTCAGATCCGGGGTTCTCAGATGCTTCCGAATATACGCGGTGCGCAGCAGGTAGCTCAGGTCAGGAGTTCGACTTGCGTGTGGCGCCGTGGAAGTGAGCAAGCTATAGGATTTCTCACCAGTGGCAAGAGCATAAGAAGTGTCACGTAATAAATATGTTAAATGTGGCGCGAATGCGTGTCGTTGAGATATGCAGTGTCCTGCGGAGCGCTTAGGAGTTAAAAGGAGAACCCCCCCCCCCCCCCCCACACGCACACACACACACTACTGGAAAGGCTGAGCTGTGCCATTTTATTCCACCAATTTCTATACATGAGAAAAAAGAAACTTTTGAGAGCTAAACTTTGTTACTAGAAAAGGCTGATTGAAGCTGAGGTTATAAAGCTCAGAGACAATTTCAAATAGATAAATAATTATTGCCCAAATTGCTAATTCAATTAGGCCGAGAGGATGTCAAAAGTTAATGTGGCGGTAGTTGGTGTTACTGCATACATCGATCGCGCAATGAAACGTAAACGACTCGTAATGAACGCCAGCAATGGAAATCGCACGTTTTCCTTGCAAACGGGCCCTCTATGCCTTCCACGGATACATGGTCAGCGTGTTGTGTCGATGAGGTCCTAAAACAGACATGTACGTTACGCCCAAACAAGCAACGAAATTCCTCTTTTCCTCTTTCAAAAATTAACTAAAACATTACTCGTTACATATTCTAAAAAAAAAAAAAATCGTGTCACTTTACCTCTAATTTAGCGAGTTATTTTCCACGTTACATAAACGAACAAATGCATAATCGCTTTTGTTTCCAGGTTTCTCTTCACTAGTCGTTGCACTTAAGTTGTAATTGCCTCTCAAAGTTTTCATCAGTTATGTTTCCCCGCTTCCATGAGAATTCATCTCCGGCGACGCTGGAGAGTCGTTCATCCGACGTGCTCATAGGAACGGCAGTGTTGTGGTTCAGGTTGAGCTGATGAATCAGGATTCTACTTTCTCTTGTGTCCTCTGTGCTTCTAATGTTTGAAGTTGACAATGGGTTTTGTTTTTTCCCGCGTTTACAAGATCCGGTTTACATTCGGTCTGCACATTATTCTAGAAGGTTAAACAAACGAACCTTATTGTTCTCGATAGCTGATGGACTTCCCAGGTTGTATAGCTCGACTGACGTGTTAAGCCATAAACCTTGCTATGTTGTCACACTGTTTTGTTGTTTTCCGGGTTGCCTGTCTGCCTTTGTCGGAATAGACGCCTGCTCAGGTTAAGACGAGACTGTTTAGGCTGTGTTGTACACGGAACTCCTCCAAATTAACCAAATACCGTCACTCGTCACTGGGCCTTAAAGTAACCAAAGGCGTTACTCGTTTCTAGTCTCAACAATTAACATAATAGGTTGCTAGTTACCAAAAAAGTAATTAGGTAGAAGTAAATTGTTACTAGTAACGCATTACGTACATCTCTTTTTAAAAAAACCTATATCGCGCGTTTCAAAGAAGATAATATTCTCTCGCCGTTTAATACCTTCACAGCAGAACCGTTAGCGCGCTGTGAAAAGCGACGCCGCGTATGCCTGCCACAAATATCCCTTCAGTACTGCAAGTACAGATGACCGCGGGCAAAGTTCGATTGCTCAGATGCCAGGACGACGTACTGTAGGACGTTTTTGTGGAATCTGTCTTGAAAATCATACTTTTACGACATCTGCGTGATTCTCGCGTTCGTTTTACATATTAATATTTGATCCAATAGTAACTAGGTGTCCACACACACACTAGAATATCTGCTTGTGTAAATGCTACATGCTGGTTGCGTAGAGTTAGCATAACGTCTTCGTCATTTCTCGCTGTGCCAGGACCGACACGTAGTCCGCCTAGAATTTTAGTTTCGGTTGTGTCTCCTGGAGCGCGCCACTTTCATTCTCGAATGATAATGAGACGATCAGAGAACGGAGCCTCACCCACCTAAAGTAAAGTATTACTATTTCGAGAGCCACTTTGACCATGAGCAAGCGCTATGCAAACAGACCAGAGTCCCTGGCTGAAGATCGACCAAAATCGCATAGGAGCCGAGCCATTTTATTTGCATCCCATTTCTCCTAGGGCAGCCCTGATTCCTTTCTCAGTGAAAGAAGCCTCTGGCAGGCCTCAAAAGCTACAGGACCGAAAGTTTCCGCTTGTTGCGGGGACAAGAGAGCGGCGCGATAATATGCGTGCTCACTGAATGGCGCTTGTGGACGAGAGAGTTCTCTGTTTCACCAATAGAAAAATTGGTGTGTTGCTTCTACAAATATATAATTTATTTTAAATATTCATTACGTCCCAATTTTAGCTGCAGAAGAAATTTGCGTTCGGTGCGGCTGCTGGTCTCAGGACGCCTATCTCGATCCTTGGAGATTGTACGTTTTAAACTGTAAGGAATCTCTGGATGTAATTTTCGTTTCGATGACTGCAAGATTTTTTGCTACGCAGCAAACGTTCGGATCGACATGAAAGGAATGGAACACTCCAGAATTAATTCAACAAGGGGATACGACCCGACGTTGATAAAAAACAGCTACGTGGAACTCACGCAGCAGCACCCAACTACAGAAAGCCATGGCGGCGCCGAGGAAGACACGGAATGGAGCACGCCGCTCCGTAAAAGACAAGCAACACTCAAGAATCCCCAACAGGAGACTCAAGCGGAACCCCCGAAACTGCAGGTAGGGGAAAGGCCCAAGCCTCCGAAAACACCGAGTGTCCACCACTTCCTGTTCAAGATCGTCATTAAGCTCAAGACAACGCTTAGTCTAGAAGAGATGGAAAGGAAAATTCAAAATCATTCGGGGGGCCCTAAAAGTACTACTCTGTGAGAGACCCCTTATAAGAGTACAGGGACAACTTGATATTATCATCGCATGCACCAGCAACGAAGAGTATTCGGCCTCAATCGCGGGGATGCGTGTCATCCACCTGGCTGGAAAGGAGATTAAAGTCGACGCATACCCCACGACTCGGTGGGACATATGCAGAGGGATCATCAAGGTTGGAGACGAAGCCGACCGTGGAGGTGGCAACACGTGCGGTGGAATACGGCAATATCTACGCCAGTGGAACGTGGATGCTTGCCATCACGTCACCACTCTGAATCACGTGTCCGCTCCAAGTTACGCGGCCTCCCATCCTCCCAGCCTGCGAAAAAATGCGAGCGTCGGCCAAAAAATTGGCGCCCGAAGTGATATGGAAGGAAGCCAACCTCAAGTCAAGACAACCAGCGTGGTGAAGAAGACGTCTTCAGGTCGTCTCCTGTCCGAGATGGACAAGACATCGAGTAAGGTGAGCTCCGCAGAATGGCTTTTCCTCCCTACACAGAAACAAACCAATCTGCAAAGGTAGAAAGCACAGGCACTCAAAAAAAATAAAAATCACGGATTTAAAGCGCGTTTAAAAGCTATGTAAGCACGCTTAAAGGAACTTTCAAGGAAAAACCCCCAGGACACGAGTGTACCGAACACATACTCACCCACTCCATAAATACAGATACCTGCACAGCAACAAAGGCAAGTGCAACCACAATGGCAACCCACATTGGGGGGCGCATACCAGCAAATGATTCAAGAGTTCAGAGCCCTTAGAGAGGATACACAAGCCCAGTTCCAGCGAAGACAAGCCGAGTTCCAGCAGATTCAACAACCACAAACCCAGTTCCAACAAACCTTCACACGAATGGGAGAGGAAATTGTACAAAACAGTATGACGATCGCAACCATAAACAGAGAAACGCAGGACAGGACGAAACGAAGCAAGGACGCGAGATGCACAGCAGACGACCTCCCAATCAGCACAAAACGCCGTGGAACCGTCGATAAAAGGTCCCGGACGTCCGTGACGTCCCGCACGACTTCGATCACGTTTTTTGACGTTGAGGTGACGTCCATATATAACGTTCCATTAAAGTCCACTCAGTGCCATTGTGACGACGTTGTATTTCAACTCAAACGTTGTCAACGTTCCCATGAAGTCGATGCACGACATTCTGAGTACGTCCAATGCTCACGTTTCTTTGACACTGAAGTGAAGTTCAGAAATGACGTTCCATTATCATCCTGTCTGTGACGTGCTGGCAACGTGATATTTCAACTTTAACGTCGCCACGACGTCAAGACAAGACGTTTTAGCAGCGTCGAACACTCACGTTTCTTCGACGTTAAAATAAAGTCCATAAGTGACGTTACATTCTTGTCCCGTCAGTAACGTTTCAGCGACGTCGCGTTCACACCTACACGTCGTAAACGTCATACAGGAGGTACTGGCAACGTCGACCACTCACGTTTTGTTCGACGTTGAGGCAATAATTAAATTACGTACCATTTTTCTCCTGTCACTGACGCCCTTGCAATGTCATACCACGAGCTTTGCTTTGTGTTTTTTTTAGCGTTTACAGCTCCATCTCCAGCCGCAGAATCGCGTATATTACGCGTTCACTGTTAAAAGCTTAATTACTGCCGCGGCCAAAGTGACACTGCTCAAGGACCGCAAGCAAAACTTACGTTTTGAGAGCTAGGAAATTATTTATTTATTTATTTATTTCAAAATACTATTCCTAGCACATGGGATTACGCTAGGGAGGTCATAAACAAAACTCAAAGTACACTGAAGGGGAAAAAATAATATGATGGCATGTTGGGAGTATCATCCTTTTTACATGTGCAATTCTTATACTTTTAGTTTGTTTAAAATATTGTTACGGTTTTAATTTGCGAAGTGACGCCCACTGCGTCCAGAAAAGATCGAATTGTGCCATTCTTGCTTTTTGCACGCGCTTATTTGTCCTCTTCCATATGGGTCCTGGCACGCGCTTCAGGCAAGCCGGTACAGACTATCTTCTCTGCAGGTGATTTCAGGCATGCATTATTTCCTAGGAGCACCCATAGCGCTTCGTGACCTCCAGACATTCTTTTAAAGCTCGTCGATTTCTCTCCGTGTTTTGTTACCCATGCTCACTTGCGCACAAACACAAAATTCGCGGCAACGTCACAGTTCATCCACAACGCCAATGTCCAGCACATTAGCGCTTTCGGTAGATCGGTACGCAGAGTCTTGTCACTTGACGGTCCGTACAGATATTGCTTCGTTGCCACTGGTGACGTATGCAAACGAAAATCGCATGCCGGTAAACACTATATCGAAGTACAATTTCAATGCACACTTGCACAATATTGAAATTGACGCCAAAAAATGAAATGCCCGGCAATGCCGAAATCCAGCAGATACTGTCAACGGTTTGTGGAGATTGGCAATCATGATGCCAACAGCTGAATGGCCGAGATGACGGTCCGAAAACGGTTCAAGTCGAACCCGCACTTATGCACCGGCAAAAAAAAAAAAGACGGTTTAGCCGCGGCGCGAGAGAGAGTGGGAAAGGCAGGCAGATGGGATGTCTCCTTAGAGCCCCATGCAATGCGTCGGGAAACTCGGCATGAAGGGGGGGGGGGGGGTATTGGTGAAGAATAATTGACTAGAGTAAATTCTGGGTGCACGCATTCAGTGTTGCCAAATTGGGTTATATGTACCCTAATTGGGCTACATTTTGTTCTAGTTGGCGTCAGAATTTCGTGGTTGGCTATGTGGCTATTTTGGGCTATTTCTAAGAATGCGGCGAACTTTTGTCAAACCTCAGGTTCGGCTAGTTAATTTTCGAATTTTAATCAGTTTCGAAACAAAAAAGTTTCTCTTCTGGCTAGTCGAGAGGAGGGTGAGGAAGCAGAAAGGCTTCACACTTCTACAAACTTTGGGGTTTTTGCATTACGCCATTACGCAGTGAAGCAACGCTTGCAGAGTTCAAGCGGTCTCCCTACAGCACACAGGAGCAAACCAAACAGATTGCACTGTTACCACAAGCCCGGTAGCGCGCCTTCAACCCGGACGCAAATGGCTCTGCCCGGATGTAGACTGGACTCTCCAAATGCTGCTTTGGTGCCTATTGTGAGATTGCTTAGGCACTTAGGTTTGTAAAAACGAGAAGTCCGCAGTTTCACCGCTAAACAATTGGCTACGTTCCAGTCGTTGCTCACCCCAAGAAAGGACAACACAATCAGAAATAGCGTGAACATGAATGGGTGACACTAATATGCTTCACAAAGAAAAAGCGAGGGGGGATATTAGTAAAAACCTGAGATATTGGGGTTCTGGTTTGAAACACCCAGTGTTATGACTGTTCTGCTTCTGTATTTTGTTCTTTTATTGTATGATCATATCTCCCGGGCTTCACAATAAAGCTGTCTTTGTGTGTTTTGTACTTCTGAAAACCTACGAAGGAAAGGCCAGTTTTGTGTGGATATTCATCCTTCCGAAGCTTTTCTTGAAAAATTCACAAATAACATACTGTACACAAAAGGTGGTGCATCTGACGTTTGAAACAGAAATTGGAACATGTTTTGTATGAGCGTGAGAAATTGGCATAAAATTCATTGTTTTAGTCTTGGCTATTTTGGGCTATATTTTTTTTTTACGGTTTTGGCTCTATTTGGGCTATACCTCCCAGTCGTTTGGAGGTTTTTCGGTGGGACCATCTGGCAACACTGCACGCATTTTCTCAGTTCGTTCCCAAAATTTTTCACTGGCCCAGAGATAATAACCCGGTCCAGATTTTTCCGGAAGTCAGTAGCGCCGGCCGTCACAACTACGGGGTCTACGAGGCAGGCTGCTATGTCACCGGGATTTTTTTTTTTCGAGTCTGCATACAGTGTAAGTCCTGCAATTCGATTTCTCCATAATGCTGTCCAGACTGAGTCATTCAAGTCGCTCGCATGAGGAAGTCGGTGATCGCCAAAAACAACGTCGTATTCAGTCACGGCTCGCGGACCTCCTACAAGGCCATAACGTTTCACACGTTGAATTGCATCACTGCTCGGATCAAGGTGCGTGTGAGGATACCAATGACACCCCCCAGAAAACAGGTGGCAGAGAAGTTAGTGGCGCGTCAAATTCAGTGTCCAATCAAGGCCCTTCAGGCGCCTCCCACGATCTCACTCAAGAACACCCGGCGTCAACGGAATTCGCGAATAAAGCCAGCCCACCACTTTCAAATGAAACTAGTTGCGGGCAGGAGACAGCGTCTGAGTTGGCAGTTTGGTCGATTCACTATAAAACAACTTTGGAAGAGACGTCATCACTTTTGCAAATTCTCAGGAAGGTTCCCTCTCTTTCCGGGCTGCCGAAGGACGCCAGAACGTTGAGATCTTGCCCTCGAAGTACGACTGTGCGGAAGATTGAAGGTGGCATATACTCCCATTACGTCTTAGCAGAAGGCATCAAGCACACGCTGTCACTCCACCCATCGGCCAGTTCATTAGAAAACGTCGGATTGTTGTTGAACATCGACGGTGTGTCACTATCAGTAAGCTCAAAGAGCTGTTTATGGCCCATCATGTGTAGTGTTGCTGACATCCCTAACAGCGTTCCTTTTCTCGTCGGGTGCTATCATGGATACTCCGAACCCAACTCAGTCGACGAGTATTCAGGAACTCATTCCTGAACTTGAGGAGCTTCTGAAAAGTGGCTTAATTATAAATGGCAGGACGCTCCGCATCTCGCTTAGGGCTTTCGTGTGTGTGATGCGCCTGCGAGAGCATTTTTGCTCAGTATAAAAAGTCACACTGGCTATTCCTGCTGTTGGAAGTGTAAAGTTCGAGGGGAGTACATAAAAGGTCGCGTTAGCCTCCGTGGTGCTTTACACGAGCCGAGAACAAATGACGGCTTCCGTCGGAAAAAAGATAGCACTCATAACATCAGTGACACACCATTGGTGAAGCTCCCACTAGACATGGTGGTGCAGTTTCCTTTCGAATGCATGCATTTGGTTTGGTTGGGAGTGACGAGAAAGCTTATCATGTTGTCGATTAGAGGCCACCTTGAATGCCGGATTACGCCATCCACCATGAAGCACGTCTCAGCCTCGCTTAAGGCACTCGCAGGTTTTATCCCTTGCGAATTTGCTCGTCGCCCACTAGCTCTTGAGAAAGTTGACCGTTAAAAAGCCACCGAACTTCGGCAGTTCTTGCTCTACACTGCTCCCGTCGTCCTTCCCAGCGTGATTGACAAGAAGTACTTCCAGCATTTTCTTCTACTTCACGAATCGCTTCGCCTTCTTGTCGGTGCGACGACATGTGCACAAAGTCAGCTACGTAGGTGTGCAGGAGCGCTCTTGAAGTGCTTCGTTCGATTTTTCGGCGACCTTTACGGCGATGAGCAGTACTCCTACAATGCTCACGAACTCCTTCACCTGGTAGATGACTCCGCCACGATTGCAAGCCTTGACAACGTGAACGCATTTCAATTTGAAAATTACTTTCACCGCATGAAAGGCTTCATTAGCCAGGGGAAACTCCCTCTCCAGCAGCTGAGCAGGAGACTCCAAGAATGAAAGAAAATTGAACCTTGGGGGAAAGATCGTCCGTGAGGAAATCTCAGGCCACCGGAACCTACGTTTTGACAGATGAGCACACAGATGGACCAGTCTCCCTCCCACCTTCGGCGCACTTCTGAAAAGCTACATTCAGTGGTTTTTTCTTGGCTTCGAAGACATATAACAACGTCTGTATATCTCAGGGAGTGTGGTTCAGGTACAGAACATAGTCAAAGACAACGACGGAAGCAACATGGTGATCGGACAAAATTTGAGAACAAGAATAGCTTGTATGAATTTCCGTGCTCGTCAACGAAGATAGACGTCTACGCCGTCTCTGGGCTTTCAGATACCATGCAGTGGCCGCTTGAGAGCTTCGCCTGCAAATATGTGCTGCTTCAGCTTAAGCAGAACTCATTTGCAGTACTACCACTCGTTCATTCCAATGAATTCCCGGACAACGAAGACCTGTGATGTATGCTTGGAGTATGTATCCCTTTATTTTGTTTTGTATTTATATGAGCATCCTAGAAACGAGCCATTAAAATTTTCCTCGAACATCTACCGGATTTTCTGGACTATTGTCTGCTAAGGTAAATTTTGGGCTTGACAATTTTTTTTTTATTTGGTTGTCCACACTCGGTGTAGAAACAGCTCAAAAGCTGTGTCTACAGAAAGGCCACACAGAGATTTGCAGAGTTTTCATACTTGCAATCCAGGACGACGCTCCTTTGGTTGGATTCTTAATTCCAGCGTAAAATGCGGTGAACATTGCAATCTTTCCGGATGAATCTGGAATAGGCCACTTAGCGTAAAATATCAAACAATGGTCCGGAGAACACGGTGCCTTTATAGCAATTCCGGAGGTAGCCGCGCTTTGCGTTTTTCTGCTATATTCGTTTTTGGGGTTGAGGCGAAAAGTGCTTCCAAAATTTCATGAACGGACGTGCAACACAAAAGGACAGTGAGTGGGCTTCGTTCGGGAGGGTGACCCCCTTTCCAAGCCAAAGATTGCAACGTCGTTCCTGCCCCCTCTCTTCAAAGAAGGAAAGAGAGAATTCAATGAACTTAGCTTCCTTCTCTCCAAGCAAGGAAAGAAGGATATATTTGGGACTCAATGCCCAGGTCTGGGGAAGAAGGGACGATAGATAGGACTTGCCAAGCTGCCATCGGCCAGTCAACACTTGTTGATTTTTGCCTGGAACGTCGGCTGTCCGCTTCCTAACATCGACGGTAAACGTGAGTACTTACTTTGCTCTGCAGCTGCAAAATAATTTGTAAATACCATGCGCTACGCTGGTTAATGTCACTACTTTGTTCGAACGCTGGAAGATTTCTGTTCTCTTTTGTAGGTTAATTTTTATTCTTTTTACGTACCTGTCTAACGCCGAATATTATTGGTCTCCTATGTCCGTGTAGAGAAAACTACGAAGGTTTAACTTCATTATATATATATTGTGCTAGTTCACAATACGCTACTTTGGTGCCCATTCTGATTTTTGAACCCGTCATTCTTCAGCTTTTGTTTTTCTCAAATAATACGGAGTTCCTTGACCGATGTCCCTTATGTGTTTATATTCAATTTTTATAGGCATGTGCCACGTGGTGGAGTTTGTGAACGCCAGAAAGATCAAGCTGAAGTCTATCGACGTTGTCCCTACTTCTAGGGTAATAAACAACAAATGTCTGTGGCCACCATGGAAAAATTCCAAGCTGGTTAAGGCGGCCATCGTCTTGTACTCGATGCCGGACTCATCGTGAACAGCTCACAAGATAAAAGTTATTCGTACTTACCGTAATTTCTAGCAACAAAAAGTGCACGTAATCATGTATTAATTATATTGAGTGTTTTAACCACTGCAGCGGACTATACGACATCCGTTTACAAGTGTGACAAGGCCACAAAGACGACCAGGCTAACAACTGAGAGTGAGCAAGATGCCACCAGCAGCAGCTCAGATGACGATGACATCGGAGATTCCACAGACATCCCGCAGTTCCCTTCCATCAGGTAATGATAGTTCCCCTAAAACACTTCGCTTAAACTGGTATCTACAATGAGGGAGTGCTATAGTTTTGGTGAGCGAAACCATACCTGTTTAATCAATCACATATATTTAGTTCGCCTCATTGTGGTCGTGACAACCGATTTTTGTAGGAACCCAGAGCTTGAAAGCTCAGACGCCACCAGTGGACAACGTGATCAAAGTACGGTAGGGCGCTCACTCGGAGCTCAGCACAAACTGATAAGCGCGTTTCGCTTTAGCTGAGCCCGAGTGAGCGTCCTTTCCTCGAAGCAGAATGAAATTGCCCGGAGCGCTCGCAGCGCCCCCGCCAGCCACCGCCTCAGCCACGCGCTCGCCGTGGGTCTTTCATATTCCCGGAGAATGTACATGCTGTTTTTTGTTACGTTTTTGGTTCCACAGAACTTGACCAGTCATAGTCGCTTTTTAAGCTTTGCCTTCCTTTCCCGGAAAGGGGCCACGCACCTCGACTCAAGCAGTTGATACCTCCCGACGGTAGTCTTCAAAACAACCTGCACTCGAAAAGACATTCCGAGCTTGCTGGGCGATATCTGCCAGGTTGAGGAAAACTTTTTGTCCTTATGAGGCTTATAAGTCGCAACTGCTTCAAAATATACGCGTTTGTGTTCTTGGCTCTCAAAGCGTAAGCGTGTCTACGATTTCTTTATTTTGTCTTGAAGCTTTTTAGCTGGGCTTCAAGACAGGCGCCTCGAAGGTTGCTTGTTAAACCTTGGAATAATGTTGATTTCCTATCAATTTGTCCTTATTGCAGACGGGATCACACTTCTGAAGCCGTTCCCGTGCACGCAGCGGGAGTACCACCTATGTGCGATGGGGTGGCTAAAGAACGCGCGTCAGCGCATTAACCAGAGGCCGAACATGGTAAGCGGTGGTACATTTCGCGAAGCGTGACATCGTCTCTTGTCCATTTCTTTACGCGAATTTGTTTGTTCTTTAATATCTTTCAGGCTGGCACATCCAGGGACGCCTTTGGCGCCGCTCCGTTGTGCATCTCCTGTCTCAAAATAGCTCAAATAAACAGTTCATACCAAACCTGTGTTTTAGTTACTTCCTTTGCACTTATAATACTTGTAATATAATGTAATATAATAATATAATGCGTACTTGCATGAGAACAACTTGCCGTCGCAATGGTACTTAAAAACTACTTTTTTGGTTGTGTGTGTGGGGGAGGGGGGGATTCACACAACGTCTTCCCCACGACGCCTAGGGAACGTAGGTTGGAATGGTTTCTCGACGTTCTGTGAACGTCGTTGGTAGTCCGGATGTTGTAAACACACGTATAATAAACGTTGAGGGGGGACGCAACGGCCCACTGAGACGTGCATGTGACGTGTGGCAAACGTCCTTCGGAACGTTCCCTAGACCTTTTGTGCTACTTTTCTCGCGGACATTTAAAGGTTTCATCGACGTCGAAGAACGGTAACGTCCAGACCTCCGACGTTGTACGACGTCACGTTAGAGACGTCTTCGACGTTCTTTTGACGTTTTCTTCCCGTTTCTGTGCTGCTTGGGCTGGGCTGAGACACAGACTCATTTCGCCAAACGTTCCCAACGCTAAACTAAGCGCATGGCAATTGAGCTGCCGGGGCTACAGGCGCAAACAATCTACCTTAAGAATTCACAGTCCTCAGCAAAACAACTCCCCGCCAGCCATTCTGCTACAAGAACTCAATACGACGCCTATCAAGCTACGCGACTACAAAACATACCAACAAGGTCAATACACGGCCATACTAGTGCACCAAAAATACACGGCCATCCTACAAGACCCAGTGGACACGGACACCTCACACTGGAATGTTACCATTCTTCCGACAAAAAGAGGAAGGGCCGGTATGCATATCACCAACGTGTACAGCCCCCCCCCCCCCTCCCCCCGCCCCAAAAACTGTAAGTCGAACCTGGCTGAGCTCATCAGAGGCTTTCCGAGATATGTCAAAAGGGAAGCAGCCATTATTGGAGGCGACTTCAACACCCCGCACCTCTCCTGGGCATATCCGAGTGCCACCTATAAGGGTAGGAGATTGGAAGAAGCAATCAACCAAGAGGGCATAACTCTTCTCACGGGCACCCGATTCCCCACAAGGCTGGGCAACAGTGTGTGCAGAGATACATGCCCAGACCTTATGATGGCCAGAAACGTGAGAAATTCGAACTGGATAAACCACAATCAACATCTAGGTAGTGATCACTACACTTTGATGACCGAATTCGATGCTGTTAGGTGTAGAACAAAAATTGGACAACTCCCCAAAATTACCGAGTGGGACAACTGGAGAGCAAGCAGAGTCAATAAGCTGATATCGATTGGAAACATCGAAGATTGGACGAGAAACCTAGATGGGGAGGTGAAATCCTACAGAAAGCCATTAGTGCTGCAGAGGAAACCCTATCGGTATATGCTCATCTCCTACACCAACAGGAAGCCAGAAGGGCTCTCACGAGGCGGTGGAAGAAAGAGAAGCTTAATAGGAAGTTAAAACAAAAAAAAAATTATAGAAGAGCTCAACCTAGAGGCGGAGAGCAACGCCATTAGCCTGACAAGACAAAACTAGAATACACTTTGCGACCGAATTTTTGGAAAATTAAGCATACCGAAAACCTGGAAACTACGAAGGGCCCTGATCAATAAGAACAGGACAAGGACAGCCAGGTATCAGCGCATAGACGAACTCATAGATCTAGCAGCAGAATCAGACGAAGAAGTAATAGAGCGATTAGCTCACAAATACATCAGTACTGATCCCCCGGAGGACAATCCTAAATACGAAGGTCAGCCGAATGAAGAACTAGATAGATCAATTATTGCAGAAGAGCTCAGAGCCGAGTTCACACTAAAAAAAGACGGCAGCTACCGGCCCCGACTTTATTACCGCCGGATACCTTTTCAGCCTGGACGACGATACGATCGCCTAACTCCTGCGCGTGGAGAAGTTTGACCGGGAATACTGGGATCTGGGGGTCACACCACCAAAGTGGAGAAAAGCCGAAGTCAGATTTATACCGAAGCCTAACCAGGAACTAAATCTTGAAAATATCAGGCAAATCTCGCTTACCTAGTGTCTAAAGAAACTTTTCGAGAGTAATGAACACGAGGCTTACCAAATTTATTAAAAAGTGCTCGCTGCTGGAAAACACAAAACTTGGATTTCGGCCACACATGTCCACCCAAGACATACTGCTATGGATATATAACGACCTCCTGGAGGAGCCAACCATGGCCCAGACGAGGTGCGTTCTCGCTCTTGATCTTTAAGGGCTGTTTATACTCCAACGTAACGTCGACGGGCGCGAGCGCCCAACCGCGTTGCGTGATGTTGCTACGAAAGGAGAGTTTATACTCTGACGACAGGTGGAACGCCTCGCAACGTAACGCGCCCCGGCGCGCGCCAGTGAAGCTCACGTCGAGGCGGGCTGTTTATACTCTAACGTAACGTCGACGGACGCGCGCTCCCGAGCGCGTTGCGTGTAGGGATGTCGCGAACCACTCCAAGTTCGATTTCGAAAGGTTTCGATATTTGCGAAGCGAACTGAGGTTCGATTTCGAAAAAGTTCGATATTTTCGTACTGACCGAGGTTCGAATTCGAAAAATTCGGAACTTTCGATCACGGTGGAGTTTCGAATTCGAAAAGTTCGAAGCTTTCACGGTTTCTAGTATTTCGGATTCGAATATTTCGAATATTTTTTTACTTCAGTTCGATAAATCCGAAGATTTCGAAATTCTTTGGAAATAAAATTCGATAACTTCGAACGTTTCGAATTTTTATAGACATGAAGTTCGAACAATTCAAAGATTTCGAATTTCTTTCTGCATAAAGGTCGAAAAGTTCGAAGGTTTCGATTCTCTTTTAACGCTAAATTTAAAAAAAACAAACAAAAAAACTTTGAAGATTTTGAATTTTTTTCTAGTCCAATTTTTCAAAGTTCGAAGTCCGGTTTTCAAGTTCCTCCACAGTTTGTTTCAAATAACGTTTTCACGACTCACTGGTTTTCACAAAATCAAGTTTAGAAAAGTTAGGGTGTGATATCTAGATTCTTCGAAGTTGGTCAGGCAATTAAATGAGACGACGAGTGTCCCGGATGTGCTGGAATATTTGCCAGTGCAGAGTGACGTGTGACCATGGATCAGTAATTGTGACCGCCAGCTCGGGGGGTCTTTAACCTGCATCACGCAGTAGTGATCACACGAACACACTGTTTTACGAGACTCATCCAGTTCGAAATGGCCAGGGACGAGCAGAAGGTTGAGGCTCAGAAAAACCTTGAAGCGACCTGGCAAACTACCTCGCCACCCCTTGCATGCTGGTAGTAATCCGATCGAACGCCGCCCGAGTGACGCTGGCATATAGTAAGTTAAGTTTGTAATTGTCCTGGAGGTTTATTTTCTGGGACGGAGGAATCGCATCGCAAAAAGCCGACACAACTCGAGGTCGAGGAGCGTTCTACCATACAAGTGGCGTCGGAAGAGGAAAAACGGGGTGTAAGCGTCACATGCTTAGTGGTTCGGAAGTTCAAAGCTATGTCTTTTCGACCTAAATACCTGTGCCAATAATTAAACAAAAAAAAAAAAATGCGGGGATAAAAAGTTGGAAAAAAAAACTATCAAGAATTCGCCGGAAGTGTTGTATTCTTGCGTATTCAGAGGTTCAGAATTTCGGAGCAAGTTTCTTTTACCAAATTGTGTACAGGCTAAAAGAAACACGTCCCAGGATCGTGAAGCGAAAAAAAAGAGAAAAGTTTTCTTTTAATGACGTGCTGAACTTGAACACTATTAGAAATCTTTTGCCATGAGTTAATTTATTCCTTAACGTGAAAAAAGAATAAATACATTATTTTGTATTCTGCAGATGGCAATGATATGTACTGTCTTTGGTGTTAATATAAATGCGATACCTCAAACAACTTAGACGAAAATAAATATCAAGTTTAGGGCATAATTGCATGTAGATACATGTTTGGACATTTCTTCGAAACTCACGTTGAATAACAATAATCACATCTTAAGATGGCACTTAACTAGGCTATACATAGATCATTCTTAAAAAAGTATAACATCTCTACCACAAATAGCTTCGGCTACAGCGCGCTTCAAATCTGGCACAAACGATAATCATCAAAAACCCGTCGTCCTTCCTCGCCCCTTCGGAAATTAATTTCTTTAAAACTAAGCATGCCAGAACATTGAAACAAACGCCATTGTCTTCCGTAAGGAACGCAACACCGCGTGTAAAAGTTCGAGAAAAAAAAAACTGCGAATGTACCTCACTACTTGAATTCAAATGAAGCCGTCCGCTGGTCTTTCGAAGTTCGACGAACGTCGAACTTTTACCTTAAAAGTTCGAAGTTCGTCGAAATTCTGACTTTTCAGGATTCGAAAGTTCGAAACTTTTCGAATTCTCTTGATAAATAAGTTCGAGAGTTCGAAATTCATCGAATGTTTTGGTCAGTCAAGTTCGGAAGTTCGACAAGCATCGAACTTTGGAGCGCAATAAGTTCGAAAGTTCGATAAAGATCGAATTTTTTAGCGTAATAAGTTCGACGGTTCGAAAAGCGTCGAACTTCTTAGCTCAACAAGTTCGAAAATTCGACTTCCGTCGAATTTTACGATGTAGACAATTCAAAAAATCGAAATATTTCGAACCTATCGAACCGCTTGATTCGATCATCGAAACTTCGATTCGAAAAAAGTTCGCGGCATCCCTAGTTGCGTGACGTAGCTGTGAAAGGAGAGTTTATACTCCGAACACAAGTAGAACGCCTCGCAACGTAACGCGCCTCGGCTCGCGCCGGCGAAGCTCACGTCGAGGTAGGCGCTGCTCGAATCTCGGCGTCGGCCGACGACGGTCGTCACCCAGAATTCCTCGCGCGAGCGTCAGTTGGAAAGAAAAATGGCGAACGGAGGTGCCGCGGCGTGCGAACCGACTGATCTGACGACGGACGAGGTTGAGCGGCTCATTGAAGCGGTGAGAGAGCGCGAGTGTCTTTACGACATCGGTTCTCTAGAGTACAGGGATTCCAAGCGAAAAAAAAAATTCCTGGCAGTCCGTGCGCATTACCTGCGGCATGAAGCCAGGTAAGTTGACTAGGGTGCTTTCATGTGCGCTTTGCTTGGGGTGACGACATCTGACCATTTTGTTTCGAACGCTTATTTATATATATATATATATATATATATATATATATATATATATATATATATATATATATTGTGACGAAGAGCAAGAGTCGACGACCGTTTTTATGTCCGCACTGTTTAAGCAGTGCGGACATAGCTAAGCTTTGTTGCGTCGTCCCAGCGGTTGTGTAGTCCTATGCGGTTGTATAAATCAAGCCACTCGTCTACTTCGTCTTCGCCGAGGCCGCTGAAGAATTTAGGATCTCTCTGGCGGGACGTAATATAGCAGCCGGCAGGACTGACCTGACTTGGAGTGCCTGTGGCAATCGGCGGTTGGTTATTGCCTTGCCTTGGTGCTTCTGTGGCGATGGAGTGGTGATTCTGGCTGGTGCCGCTGGATGTTGTCTCTGATGTCATAGTGGTTGGCAGTCTGCGGTTCCTCAACTCCAGGATTGAGGACCAGCGCTCGCAAGATGGGACGGGTATGGGCTAAAACCGCACCTCCACCAATATGTGACGAAGAGCAAGAGTCGACGACCGTTTTTATGTCCGCACTGTTTAAGCATTCAGCGCGCCTCTGCCCGCGCATTCAGTTCAAGCGCACGCGGGCCTCGTCTTCCTCGGCCAACATGCTGAAAGACGATGAAGGGGACATCGTGAAGTATGCACGTCACAATATATATACATATATATATATATATATGTTTGTGTGTTGAAGCGCGTGAAAGAGCGTGTCCCTGCACGCGCTCGTGGCGCTGACTGTGCTACGACCACGGTGTAGCTACGGCGACATTTTATTTCCTGTGATTTCTTTGTATTTTCCCTGTGAGCGCGTGCTGTCGCCATCGGGTACTATAAACGATGGCATCATCCAAACAGAAAGACATTGAGGCGCTCTAGTTATTTAGGACTTCAAACAGAAGAGCAGTGCAAGCGGCTTAACTGACATCGCAACTTGTTCAGCATTTTATTTTTGTATCACGTCTGCATTTGGTAGAACTGAATTTTACATATTTATTTCAGGTGAGGACGCACAAAAAGCGTAGAATATGTGTACGCGACAGGTATGTTCGGGAGGTCCGCGCCATTCAAGCTGCCACAAGGAGTGGCAGTGGCTTCGTCCGGAAAAAACAATGGGCCTTCCTGGAAATGATGTTGTTTTATGAGAAACATATCCGACCCAGGAAATGTGTAAACAAAGCTTGCAGTCCTAATTTGCTGTCTAACTAAATTTCTCTCCCATATGTTAATCTCACTTGCAGGGCAACCACCAACGTAAAGACACCGCCTGTGGGCGACACAGCACAGTGTCTATTAATGAAAATGGTGGAATCTTCTACTGACGACTCGACCATTACCACTGACTTCGAGCCTGCCCAAAAAGAGCTGCAGTGCAGCCCCGAGGCTCCTGTCCCAGCCACGCCATCCACGTCGGTTGAATCAACATCAAGCACCTCGAGGAGGTCATCAGGACAGTCACAAGGTGCCCAGGACCCCACCATTCTGCACGCAGATGAGAGGCTGACATAATGGAGAAAGAACTTTTAAATCATTTAAGGAGTAAAATGACACAAAACGAGGCGTTTGCCTACTCTGTAGCACAACCTCTGGATTGTTGGGACGAGGTCACCAGTGCCCAGGTCAGGGCTTGTGTAATGCAGATGGTGTATGAATATGAATGTAAATTTCAGCAAAAATAAAACATTCCCGACTTTTGTGCATCTGAAGGCACATGTGACCACTCATGTCTTGATAATATACACATTCTGTTAATATGAACTACATTTTCGAAGAGCAATCTCTGCTTATGCAATTCTACGTCATTGTTAGAGGAAAACATAACCTGTGAAGCAGTCTATGTTAATCTGAATATTATTAATTTTGTAGTGCAATACTTCAGAATTCCTTCTTAGAGGCAAGCTGCAGGGATGCCTATCACATAAAATAGCTATAAAGAACACATACTGACATTTTGCAAATTTACCCCACGCGTCAAGGAAGCGGCTTGGAATGTAGGTACACACGAATGTGGACCATAGCTTGCGCAGCGAGTATACCTGCAAACCCGGCATGATCTTTGGTGCTTGTGTAAATTAGCACAATGTCTAGTACATACAATAGCATAATCTGCTACCCAGACACACAGCCTGCACTAATGCCGTTAATCAAACATGCTTTCTACCCATTACATTCGCTTCGTGGGCGGCACGCATTGCTCGAAACCTGTTTATATTTCCAAGGGAAATGCGAGTAGAAAAGCAGTCTTATCGAAAGTACGTCTAGAATGTTATTTTAGAAGTAGAGGTAGAAGGGACACTACAGTTCCTCGACCTAAAACTACGCTTCCTGGAGAGCCACATATGTTGGGCGTACGAGCCAAGATCTAAGAAACGCATCCTGCCGTACGAGTCTGCCCATTCAAAATTAGTGAAAAAGGGAATTGCTAGCACGTGTTCGGAGATGGCCCTAAAACGATCTTGTGAACATGCTGTGCAAGACAGCATTAATCTACAGGTTTTACGCCTGCAGAAGGGCAGGTTTCCCACAAGGATGCCTGACTGAGGTTGCGGAAGGATTGTTAAAAAAATTTAAAGGGGAAACTAATCATGCAAGAGAGAAGCCAAAAACGAGACCAATAATTATTCCGTACTTGCATGCCATGTCCCATAATTTAAAGAAAGTTGCACAACGGTTTAGAGTACCCGTAGTATTTTCAGCTCCTGAAAAGATGGAACGCTTGTACCGTAGAATCAATAATCCCCAGACAAACATGGAGCAGTGCGGCACAAAACACAAAAACCATGTATGCTGAGTGTGCCGTTGGAGTGGTTTACGAAATTCCGCAGACTTGCGGCTCCGTCTACATCGGCCAGACTGGCAGATGTGTCAATGATCGTGCACGGGAACATGCGGCAACTATGAGAGCAAACCCGTCTGGTAATCTAGCTGTTCATTGTAGTCGCTGCCCGTGCTCACCAGTTTTGCATGATGTGAAGGTTCAGGCGAAATATAAAGATAAAGTATGCCGAGAAGTGCACGAGGCGTTTGAGATTAGAGCAAAGGGAGATGAATGCGTTAGCGAGCCTTCCCTTGCCCTCTCAGGGAAAGAGTTTGATTTTATCAAGAGGTCTTCTGTATTGACGGGATGAATAGGAGTTTTTAACGGCCTATATATTATGTGTTTTTTCCTAAATAAACTTTAGTTGCGAGTGCGCCTCGTCCTGTTTACTCTCCTCTTCGTCCTGTCGTTTTTTGGCGCTATATATACTGATCATGAACCAACTAGACCAACTTTCTACTTTTCTGCTTTGTTGTTATTTTACTCCTTTGTTGTGTAAATGAAAAGATTAAACCCGACTTTTGTAATTAATACGCAAGCTGTCCTATTTTCAAAGTAAGCCACTACTACATTCCTGCGGGTTCACTTAATGAGAAGCCAATCATTTGGCATGCGTGCCCATGTCTCAGTGGCAAGCAAAAAACATGGATGGCCAATATTCCTCGCTAGTGCAATTACCTCGCTCTCCCCTGTACAACAAAATTCACCAAGGTAGCCAGGTAAGCTCTTTGAAGGTGCAAACAACGAGGGATTGCAAATATATATTTCGCAGGTCAACCCTGTTAAGTAAGCAGAGCAGAGAAAATATATACAATTTATTTGCAAGGAAAGAAAAAAATTTAACAGCATTGATAACAACCTTGTGTCGTCGTCTACTCCCTCGTCACTATGTCGTGTTGCCACGGGATGGCTCCCTTAGGGGAGATGAAGTGGTCTGCCAGCTGGTCCCTGATGCTGATTGCTGCTGGGCTGCTGTTACCACCTAGGCTCCTGTTGACACCAACATTCAAAATGTCGGCTCGCCACTGATCATCCGCACGGGCAGGCACCCCTCCTTTCACTGTCAGCATATCAAAGGAGGGCAGTAGGCCGTGTCAGGAAGTTGTGGAGGCAGACTCCCGCTTTTATCATGTTTTCACAGTGCTCAACAGTGCCATGCATTGGAGCCAGAAAGGCCCGCCAGCGAGACACAAGTATTCCGAAGGCGTCTTCTACTGTACGCCTGCCCCGGGAGAGCCTGTAGTTGTTGAAGATCTTTTTTCGGTAGTCCAAGCCTCTTCCGCGAAAAGACGCATAAGGCACGTTTTCAACGGGAAGGCTTCATCCCCCAGAAGGCACAACGGTGATGCAGGCTGTGCGATTACCGGGATCTGGAGGGTGTTGGCAGCTAACGCCTTTCCGAGGTTAGACTCTCAAAACATTGCCATCGGACTGGTTCCCGGCAGCTCCAATGTCCACCAGTCGAAACCTGTAGTGGGCGTCAACAACAGCCAGCAGCACCATCGAGTAGAGTGTCTTGTAGTTGTGAAATATTGAGCCAGAGTTTGATGGGCACCTGATCGCAAAGTGCTTGCCATCTATTGATCCAATGGCGTTAGGAAAGTTCCACTTGACGCAGAACTCCCTCCGGATCTCTTCCCACTGTTGTGATGTGGGTGGCTGCAACACTAAAGGGGAGAGGCAGTCCCACGTGGCTGGCAGCGTTTCCTGGAGGATCCCCGATAATGTTGCTTTATGCATCCGGTAACTTATAGCCCCATGGCTCAGAGATCCTGGTGATGCAAAGAACCTAGAAATGTGAAAAAAAAAAATTGTGAGACTTAGTACCTAACTCAGAGCAACTGTTTGGTCAGTCATTTTCACTGTTTGTGACCGCGTGTTAACAACGACCTACGAGAGTGCTCCGTCAGACATATATTGCTATACACGCAGTATGTAAATATGTACTAAATGTGTTTGTCTGACGCTCTACGGTGTTTTGAAATAGTTTCTACTCTAAAACCGCCCGCAGAAATCAAGCAATCGGCGCATGAAGAGGAAATGGACCTGGACTATGAGTTTTACTGACCTGATTTACTCATTAAAAATATAAGTCTCAATTTCAAGTGCAAAAACTTAAAAAAATGAATGCCCGATGTCGTCAAATGAGTCAGCCTTTCTATTTAGTAAAATATGGATTTGATGTATTAAGTCTATAGGTTTTTTGCGCGACACAAGGGACAATCACAAACGTGTAGACACGGACAATGCGCATGTGATTGTCCCTTGTGTCGCGCAAAAAACCTCTAGACTGCATCATGAACCAATTAGGCCAACAACAAGTTTTAATTGATGTAGTAAGAGTTACATTGATACGTTGATCCGCTTATTTATGAGTGTCTCAAAATAAAGTTACAAGCTAGAACCAATGGCCCGTCAAACATCAGCAACTGAACCTATCAAGTTGAAACTTGCCTCGAATACATACTTCACTAGTCCCCTTTACACATTACAAATTCAAGACTCTAATTAAAGTACGAAGAAATAAAAAAACTGTCCCATTTTAGGCTTTTTTTCTTTTCGTTCTAGGAGTTTAGAATTAGAATTTGAATGCGTGCGGTACATCCAACCAGTAAAGGAAGCATTTGAGGTAAGTCTCTACTTGAAACGTCCCGTCCCTGATTTTTGCTGGCGATTTAAAAGCCCAAATTTTATTTTAAAACGCATTGTCAAGATCGGGCTTCTCAACATATCGGAGTAGATGAGAGCGCATAAGTTCCCGGTTTCAGGTATTTTAATACGAGTTGGGCGTGTGTACGGCGGTCTAGAAGCATAACCTAATCAGTCAAGCATCAGCGAAAAGGAAGTGTATATGAAATATGTAGTACATAGAGTGCCTCAATGTCTTCCTGTTTTGGAGGATGCCACCGTTGTTAATACCCGATGCTGACAGCACACGCTCGCAGGGAAAACACAAAGAAATCGCAAGAAACAAAATGTCGCCTTAGCATAGTCGCGCCAGGAGCGCGTGCAGGGACACGCTCTTTCACGCTTTCAGAGCAAAAAATAAAAATAAGCGTTCGAAGCACAATGGTTAAATATCATCTCCCCAAGCAAAGCGCACATGAAGGCGCCCTAGTAGTGCATATACACTCTAAGAAAAAAAGGGTGTAAACGGGTACTCCCCTCAGGGGAGTTAGATCGTGTCCCATATGTGACTCCCCTGGGGTGTTTATGGCATCCTGTCAAGTTGGGGATTTCAAGTACTCCCCAGATATACAGGATCACTTAGCACCCCCTCGAAGTCCACGGGCCTCATCCGACACCCCTTACTTTGGGTGCTGTTTGGCGCCCTCTGTTACATTCAGGTACTTATGTTACACCGCTAATTAAAAAAATTATTTGGAACCATTTTGAACTCTCAGGGAGTCAACGGATCCCTTCTGAATAGGGTGTTTTTGGACGCCTTTTGCTACACCCAGGTACTGATGTAACACCCGTAAATTCAGGTATTATTTATTACCCCTTATAACTCTCAGGAAATAGCTTGATCTCCCCTAAACTGAGTGCTTTTTGGAGTCCTTTGTTACACCTAGAGACTCACGTGATCCCGATAATTGCGAGTGCCGTCGGACACTATACACAACCCCCGAGGTTGTCCGCGACTCCCCACTTTTGGGGTCGCTTTTGTACACCATGGATGTCGCGGACCCCAAATAGTGAGGGCACTTTTTCAGACCCCGAGACTCAGCTAACTGGCTTGTTCAGGTGTGCTGGAGGGGCGATTCCTGAGGTCAGCTGTCATACGAGATAGTTCTGAATTTTTTGCGTGTCAAGTTCGTTAAGGAGGCACTTCGAGGAGGTTTCAGGGATAAGAGACTAATACTCACGGGCAACGTGCCGGCATCAAAATTTAACTGAAAACTTCCAGAAACACACAATTCAGACATTTAAAAAAAGTCATGCCAGTCATGTCAGCCAACAATATTGTCAACCACGTTTTTATTGTAAAATCAAAAACTTGAGACAGGTCAAAAGCTTAAAAAAATAGTAATTAGTAAAAGCTTGTAGCCTGCCAAGAAGCTTCAGGGCAACCCTTTCCAGTGGGGTTTCTTTCAGCCCGATCGAGCGTTCAAAGAGAACCAAGGTGGACTTGATTCTCGTTGCATATTGAATATCAAACGTCCAATCGATTATGAGGCTGAAGTCATGGATGACGTCGCCAACATCCACCGATTGGTCCTCCACCTGGACTTGGACAGCTGCAGAATAGAAGACGTCCTCTGTAGAGAATAGGAGCGTCGGATGAATTTATCTTTCTCCTGGAACCTGCAATATAATAAAGTACCACAATTAAAAAAAGTATGCACATATGGGTCATGATTATACGTTCTAATATTTTTCATATTTAGATATAATAATTAGATATTGCCTGCTTCCGTATGCTGTGTGAGTGAATAATTTTTCTTTTAATATCACGTAATGATTTCGATGTTCGTAGCCATTAGCTTTGCATAGACTCTATGGTCACATATCACAAAATGAAGTGAACAGGTAGTGTTTAATTTTTTTTTTAACATAAATGTGACCTTCATGTGCCTTGTACGAGGCGGGAAATGCTTAGGTGATGCATATAATTCGAATATGAATTTAGCTCAATTTGACACAATTAGTGAACGCCAATTCTCGAAACGCCGCACAAGATTTGGTCATGTACTCAGCTAGAAAACTGGGCCAGTTTGACTTCGTAATTTGTCAGGGCACGCGCAGGAAAAGGAAATATTTTCCTGCGCTGATCGCGTTTTCGATTTAAACAGTGTTTTGAGCTGCGCTCTCTAGATCAAAGTGATTAACCAACCGCGCATTCTGTGAGAACGTCGACACGAGTTTCGCTGCATTTTTGTGATGACTAGGTTTTACTTGATCGGTTGCTTTAGCTACTCTGCTCCAGCTGCGCATGTTTGAGGAATAGCGAGGCGTCCTTCGCCAGCCCACCTTCTCCATGTGCAGTTCGAGGATCTGTTAGGACGTTGGCTCGAAAAATACAGCGAGGCTTTCATAGGGCATCTTATCTCTTCGCTGCTCAAATTTGTTGAGAATCTGTGGAGACAAAAATTATTGTCTGAAATTAATATTCTTCTTAGAAATGATCAGTATAAATTTTAAGAAGCGTAAAAGGTTGCTTATAGTAGATTTTAGGCATAGAAAAAACAAGCACCCTAGTGAATAAAGCAACAACCTCTTCGCATTCCCTCAAAATCCTGAAGAGATCAACAATGATGGACACTTCTTTAACGTAATGCAAGTGGAACTTCTACGTGTCCCAGTAACGTTCAGCGCCTGGCGAGGGTCCGCTTAGCGTATAATCATAGCAGTTCACTATTGCCGAAGAATATGAAGGAACCCCTTTGCCCCCGCTGCTGGAGTAATAAATTGGGAGTGTGAATGCCTTTTGGCCGATCTCAACTACACATCAAGGTTGATTTAAAATCCTGAATCGTAAATTGCGCAGTTTATAACAATATTCAGCGAAAGCAAAATATATAATTTTGACTTTTTTAATCTAAAATTCATGGTAATAAACGAAACCGATCAATCAATTAATGAATCAAATAAAAAATATTTAATCGTGCTAAATTTTTTTTTACCGACGTTTAGCCCTACCAGTAATTAAGCGATTAAGATGCTTTGAAAGACTAATACATGAATGGTTTACTGAATTTCCCCTGATAGCTTTTTCATTTTGTAGTCTTTTTATTTAAGCAAGAATTTTCTAGACAAGCCAATATCTATGTAACTATTTCGGTATTTAACATATGTCAACTTAAATAAATATTCCGGGAATATTCCTGGTTGCAACATGAGCTCGCCAATCTTGGCAAGCCGTTTACTATGCGACTTTTGTTTTCGAATACGTGTTATTCGACTATAACACCAGTCGACTGCTGACTATTTCGGTGGCCTTAAATATAATTTGACGGAAACAGTACGATTTTAGAAATTTTCACCAAGAGAAATATGAAGCGCCACATCTTACCTGAATCATCAGTCTCGTTGGCGAGCTCCTTGCGGGCCGATTCTAAAAACACTTGGAGTACTCCTTCTTTTGTTCGACTGCCACCAACAACGATAATTTTTGTGGATGTCTTGTAAGTCACAAACAAAGTGACACTGGCGCACGCCGTTGAAGGTAGGACGGGAGGAGGAAGCAGACGGATTGCGGGTGAGGAGAGGAGGGAACATCCCCTCTCTCCGCCATTCCGCCTGCTTGCCCCTCTCCAGCGTACTTTTCCCTCGCCCTGAACCTCTAGTTGTTGTTGTTTTTATTTTTTATAACCTACTTTTTTTTCTTTACAAAACCGGTAGCCGTAACACGTCGCCGGTGACGCCATACGGGTACGGGATGATACGGCTGTGAACCGGACTTTAGAGGAAAGTCAATGCCCATTCAAGGGCAGAAGGGAACAACAAACCTGTCGAGTCCGTCCTTCCCCTATCTTAGCGAAATCGGGTTGGAGGTCATAAGGGATTACAGAGGAGCGGCCGGGAGCTGGCGCACCTGCCTTCATTGTGAGCGTACGCTGGGAAAGCTTCAGCGAAAACATTTTAGGGCCTCGGGAGAAATCACCTTGACGTTAGTTTTAGGTCGCGCTCTGTATTCTTTATCGTGATTTATATGGGAAACCAGAGCAATTAATAAAACATTGACCAGACTTGTTCTGACGTCCTGTATATTAAACCACGTCTTGTGTATTAAAACAAATTCCTGCTTTGAGAAACGAATATTTATGGAAGTTTTTAAAATTATGTTTAGCTTCTCACTTTAAGTCGTAATATTGCTTATATAATGGGAAAAAAGTTATGAATTTTTATAGAATTGCTGAATTAGATCTCGGCCACTACCCGAATAGATTCGGATTATCATCGTACAGGAGTGCGATAAAGGGACAATAAAACTGTTCTGCTACTATCGTCAGATACCTCCAGTTTATAACCTATCAAACACTTAGCGTTTCTGGCCACGCATGAGTAGTCGCAGAAAATGTTGAATAATAACAACTTGCTCTTGAACTTTAACAGAAAAAGCGGCCACAAGTTTGAGAGTATGAGCTGTGTTTTCTGTGTTTTTTTTCTATTTTCTCCGTCCCAGGGTTTGCAAATACAGCATATTCTTTTCCAACCAGCTCGCCTGCCCTATGTATCAGGGACTCAAACCAAAAAATATAACGTTTCGGTTACGGTTACGGTTACCGCTTCCTGTTGATAACGGTTTCGTTTCGGTTTTTTACGGTTTTAATTTTTACGGTTTCGGTTACCGGTTACACGTTCATAAAAACCGGTTTATTTCGGTTTTTCCAATAATTTGTCTAATTGAAATGCTAGACAGCCATTTTAGAAAAAACTGTTTAAAGTAGTCTCAGATATCCAATAACGTGAAATACAAGGAACCTAGAAACGTCTTAATACTTCTAATTGGTCAGAAGTTGCACACGTTCTTAGCTCCAAGTCTTGTTCACTACATCTACTTACATTATTTACTTTGATGCCCGAGCATACATGTTACTTCTAGTACTCTGGGATCATCGCGTTCTATAGAATAAAAATTAAAATAAACACCGCTACTCTGTTGTTTGGCACCATTTATAAACAATTACCCTAAGATAGTTCCCACTTGATGCTGGAACAACCATTCGCACTTTCTCGTCGCTACAGTTGATTTCAACCTCATACACGCAGGCGAGTCTTCGCTTCACTGAAGGAAGGAACAGAACTACAGCCATCCACTAGTAAAATACTGCTAAGTGGAATGAAGTAATAAAATTGAGAGCTGGGCTGGGCGGGCCGCGAGGCAAGAAGCCTTCGTGCAGCGAATGGAAAGTCCGCCGTAGTCGGGCGGCCCGTGAAAACTACTTGCCTCACTAAACACTGCCCAGTCGACTTCAGGTGCCTGCTGGGTCGAGTGGACTGGCGGTGTAGGTCCCGTCGCTTTTGACTTGTAGGCAGTGCTACCCAGGTCCGACTGAGAGTCTTCGACGACGCTTTGTTTGTCTGTAGTGTGTTCCTTTGTGTTGGTGTGGTTTTCCTCCTTGCCATCGTACGTGTCGAAGGAGCCGTCATAGGCGTGGGGCTCAATGACTGTCGGTCCTGCTGAGCCACTCCAGGATTCGCTCGGTGGCGGTGGTTGTCGAGTCGGGATCCATTGGGTCGTTTTCTTCGATCCAAGATCAAGCTCGGGCACGGTCGGCCGAGACGCCAGCCTCGCAAAGAGCATGGGCGAGAATGTCCTCGACAGGAAAAACGCACAGGAGCGTCGAGGAGACGACTGTGCCGTCGATGACGGCACTGGTGGGTTTCGAAGACTATATTTTTCGTTCCAAATGGTGCACTCGAACAAGCGCTCAAATAGAAGCGAACGGAGAGCGCGATGCGTCTAGGGATATTCGGCGTAAACAAAAACACAACGAAAAGATTCCCCGCGTTCGTGGAGTAGCAAGGCAGGCGTGGTTATGAGCTTTGCCCTTGGTGACGTTATCAGCGTTGTGGTGGTGTCAATAGCGTCAGCGCGTTACAACCAAGCCGTTCGAAGTACCCGTGGCGTGACGAGCGTGTGGCTGGCCCACGTGGGCTGGCCCAAGGAGCACGTAGCTTCCACAACACTGTCAGTTCAGGGCTGAACTAGATGGGGAAAGCAACTTTTGTTTGAGTTTTAAGCGACGGGCTAATCTTCTAGGGGGAGAATGGCTGTTTCCGGTTGCACGAACGAGGGTCCGAGAATGAGGGGAGTCGTTCCTTTCCGTCTTCTTCGACCGTTTGGTACAATGCGCGATTTGTGAGTTGAGCCAGGAGGAAAGCTAAGAAAGAAAATGTTGAAATTCCAAAGGGCGGCGCTGCTCCGAAGGAATCTGCTGCGTCACGACTACGTAGCAAGTTCCTCAGTGTTGCTAGATTACCTCCCAAATAGGCTCCGCATGCATCCACCAGGTGCACATTGAGAGATTGTTTATTTAGCTTTAAAATTAGTTTTCTTGTGCCTTTCAACGGAAGACTGGTCTTTTTGAGGTTAGGGTACAACATGCAACACATTCAAGCTAGAAAATAAGCGCTGAAATTTCGTTTCCCTACCCCTTTAGGGCCACACAATTATTACATTAGATCGCGTGTTTTGTCACAGATGAATACAGACACTTATTTTTCTGCAACATTTATACTAAGTTCAATCGTTCCTTAATGCAGGGTTTTATCGCATGAAGTGTTCTATGAGTCGAGCGAAAATTGCTGGCGGTCCTTGGGACATGTCGTGCAGTAGACTTAGGTATTACTGGCTTTTCTTTGTTACTTTGTGGGATATGGCAAGCGGTATTGAATTTATTGCAGGTCCCAGCTGCACCAAGCGAGTAGACTCACCGTCAAAGACCGCAAGCCGCGCAGAGTGTTCTATGAGGTGAGCAATCATGTTTGGCAGTCTTTCGCACATGCAGTGCTGGGGGTTTATGTAAAACTGGCCTTGTCCGTTTGATCCAGTTTTGCTTCAGAAAAAAAGTGGACCTCTATAGTGGGATGGTGCACGGCAGCATGCACATGCACCCGGTATTTATCATATTTATATATACATAAATACAAATCTTTCTACTTTAATTCAAACAAAGTAAAAAAAAAACGGCGTGAGTGTTACTTGGATGTTCACTTCAATGTGTGTTTGTGGGGCTCAGAGGACAGTACACAGGGGAAAAACCCTTAGCAGTATGTTATTCAAAACTAATTAACCAAAATTTTAATAATGGTTTTATGGGGTATGTTTCAATTCTAGTTTCAAAGGCAGTGAATATTAAAGACTAACACAATTGACACAATTTACGAATGGCAACAAGTTTCAAAATATTCAGTGCTAAAGATCTGCCTTTTCTTCGCCCAATTCCAAAATCTTGCGCTCGGAAGAATTCAGGATGTCGTGTGGACGTGGTTTCTTCGGACGCACCTTCACTATCCTGGAAGTATGACGCCGATGCTTCCGCCAAGGACACACTGTCCAGATAGTGACGACGTACCCGGTATGACTAGGTCACTCTTCTGCCCATTATTAACGGCACGAAATCTTGAGCTCAAGCTGAGCACGGTTTTTGCATCCGACATTAAAAACGCAAAAGTTGGACAATGAATACCTCCAAGCCGCTTGGCTTTTTGTGAACGGTTTAAATAGGGATAGCCTTTAAAATTGACTGGCTTTTAACACTGCAGTTGCAACATGGTCCACAAAGCCATGGTCAATTAGTCAACGTACTGTGACAGTTATCCCCTTTACCAATGTCTGCCGAGTCCCACGAACACGCAGTGAAGACGACATCGACGGAACTCTCACGGCATTTTTTCTTAATTTTGTAAGCTTTCAAATAGAATGCTGTGCAGAGTGTATTCACGTAAAACGACTTGTAGAACGTAATCATGCAGATAATTGTTACAACACTTCGCTTTTCCCCCAATTAAGTATTTCATTTGTCATTGCAACTTTCCAAACATAAGCAAAGCATCCAGTTTGGTACTCAAAGTGTATTCTATTCGGCAATAAATCAACGGACTACTACTTGGTTCGCCTTTGGCTTCATTGTGAAAATATTAGGCATGTGCGAATCATGGATTTTGGCTTAAAATGGATAATAATTTGAGCTTATTAACTTTTCAGTTGAATGTCACATAGTTTCTGCACCTATCTCCAAGTCCATGAATTCTGTGTTCGTTTACGTGAAGTCATCCAGCAGCCGCAGTTTACCTTTTGGGCCACCGAGATTGCTCTTCTCCTGACGCAGACAGCTGATTGTATATTTTGTCAGAACACCTTTGTCAGTCACGGACTCGAGGGGTGCATTGAGGTGCAAACGCAACAATGTATCATAGATAGCTGTAGAAATATATTATGACGAACACCTTTTGATATGTAATCACACCCTCCACCGTTGAAAACCGCAGCCGTCAACCTCGACACGCTGCATGCTGGATTTTGGGTTTTTCAGTGTAGAGGAGGAGGCAAAAAAATTTACATTGGCCAAGGGACAAATATTAGCACCTACCGTTATGGTCAGTCGGCAGCCCTGTACGGTTCATAAATGCAGGGTGGCGAGGAGAGAAGGGTGCGTCTGTGGCAAACATAGATTGTAGCAACTAAGCTCCCCGCCTTCTGTCGGTGTTTGTCCCTTTTTTTTCTTTTGCAACTTGACTTCCCTTGGCTATGTTCGCTGATACCGAAAAGAACCCATTATCGCACCCAATGAACGCTGGCGACCGATGACACCGCCTCACAAAGTGTGTCTGCCCAAACGTCCCTGCTTTTTGCCTTCTTCTTTTACACATATTGTTTCTCATCTGTGCATTTGTTGGTGGTCTCTTACCCATACAATAACCTCAAATGTACACAGCAAGGCTGCTGTCAGCAGAAAGAAAACCGGCCGCTGTAGAAGTTAAAAGTGAGAGCAAAGCAAAAAGTCACTCATTGCGAAAATAAACCAGTGATGCGCCGGATTTTTCCGTGGCTTTTTTTTATCTCCAAACCTGTCAGCTCATTTCTAACAATAAATGTAACAATATACATAAGTCTAGCAGCGTATCATAATACATCGCAAAAGTATTTCACATCTGAAACACGATTAGATTTCGGAAATGCATTGCGGTACCGAAATAGAGATACTCACAAGTGCCCCTAAGATTATATCGCAATACTTGCATGTTGTGATGTTGCCCCGATTGTAATTCCTCATTCGTTTTACATTGCTGCAGACGCCGGTTACTTGTTCCAACATAAGCACTGTATGCCTTTGTGGAGGCTGATGCTCATGGCCTTAACTGCAGCGAATAATAGCAGTTGACAAGAGCAAACATGTTTTGGCCTTCTACATTAAAATGTGTTTTGCTTTGTCCTTTTACCTGACGCAGGACGAGAACACCCCACTGGCACCATGTGTCCTCTACAACAAGGAAGAGCTGGACGATGCAGACTTTTTTCACCTTGTTGAGGATCGTGAGCGCTTGTTCTCCGTTTTTAATGCAGAAGAGGGGCTGTGCATGTTGTTGGTAACATATTGGATTTTCAGCATCCAGTAGCAATTCAAGGCCTCCAACACACTGGTTGCTCTGGAGAGGATTTTCCTTGGCTTGAGAGACACCAATCCAAGGACAGTCATAATTAAATTTTTGAACAAAGTTTGCAGAAAGCTATGTGGTTTAAGAATTGGTTTGTGAGCCGTTTTAAAAGTGTATAATCCACTTTCCTTGCCAGCATTATCAGGTTAATTTTTATTTCGCATCCAGAACAAATGACAGAAGGTTTTATGGAGGCATGTTTTCTTTTTCTTTCTTTAAATGTTGGGCACTTTCTGTGATAACTAGTGCTGACCTCCTGTAGACGAGGTGCTTAGAATTTAGCTGTACGAGTCCCTTATCCATAGTCGTCTTCCAGAACTTTATAATTTTCTTTGTACGTGAGCAAGAGTATAGCGTCTTTTACTGAGACGTTTGCTTTTTTGCCGTAGAGTGCAAGTTCATTCTGTAATATTTTTCACTACATGTTTGCAGATAGCATTCTTTATTTCATGGAATGGGCATACATTGTATTTTCCATTTCTCAAGGTTCAATAAATGTTCAGTTTAACACATTCTAATGGATGTCATAATGAGCTTCACGTAATGAAATACTGCTGTGGTTCAGTCAATGGCTAAACCACCCCCCTCTACCTTGCTTCCAATCAGTAAACAGATGCGCGTAGGAGACAAGTGATAAGCGAAGCGTGTTGCCTGCAATCCTCTGAGACAAACAAAACATGTCACTTGATCTCCAAATAGGAAAGCTTTATATGCTTCGTTTGTGGCAGACCATGATGTTCACAATGGTTCAGCCGTGCGGTGCGATGCTTGGGGCCGCTGCTTGCTCACTTAGGGTTCGAGAAAGGGGGGTGCCGTAGCACTTCCCAATAGCCCACGGGGTTATGATGTGGCTTGCAAGGAGCTCTTTTGTATTACTTCTTCATGACGTGAGTGGTGTTTAGTCTGACTCATTATTTCTTTATCACAGCCTCGTATGTGTTGATGTGGCAATCCCTTTAAGTGAAAAAAGTGTAAATGTGTTCAGTAAACATGATAAGTTGTAAATCATATAATAATAATATAAGAATATGCAATACCATATATGATTTTCGTACAATTTACAAGTTCTGATATGTGGATTGGACACATTCCAATGAATGTTCACTGGGGTCTATACTTCATTTCACCCTTAGTCCGAGCGCGGCGGACGCTACCAGCCAATCCAGCGTCGAGAGAGCGTTATGTGACCTTGAACTCCGCATAACCAAAACGTCGCATGATACTCTCCCGGCGCCAGATTGGCTGGGGTGGCCCAGCATCCACTGGGCCACCCCAGCAGGTGCCCATTTCATGCCAAGCACCCTTTCCCAAAGGTGTTAGCAAGCACCCTTTGTGAAGGGTGCTCGCCTGAACGCCATAAGGGTGTTAGCCCAGGGACAAACTGATTTACACCCTTAAGTGCGTAAAAACCTTTACTGTGTACTCAAGGCTTCTCTTTCCCATTAGTGCCAGCAAGCGTGTGTAAAGTGGAAAATATTGTAACTGAACGGTAGAGAGTTTTAGTAGATCGCTCCCATGACTCCGATAACGATATCCGATACTCCGCCACCGCCTCCCTTGCGCATGCATGGTATCGTTATCGGGGCTATCGGAGGTATCGGAACGATCTACTAAAACTCTCTATTGTTGGACTGTCCCTTCACCTAAAGTTACTTCGCCTTATTTTTTTTTAGTTTACTGCTCCAGTACCGGGTGATCTTAATGGTGGGAGAACATACCACCCCTGAACCCACGACAACTGGAATGGTGGTCGTAACCATCGTCGTAGGACTAAGTACTCAAAACGTCCAATAAATAATGAGCAGCCTTGTAGCAGCTACGCGCGTCATTACTATGTAAGAGTTTCTGGGGTTGAGTTCTCAAACTTGACCTCCCGAAACTCGTGACAGTCTTCTGAGGAACACCCAAATTTTCTGGCAGTCTGTGAAAAATTATGTATTAAGTGTATAACTAAAGCCACTTTCGGCCAGTGACTGGCCGGAAGTCAATGGCCAGTGGCTGGCCGAAAGTGACTGGCCAAAGGTGAATGGCAAGTCACTGGCCTAAAGTGAATGGCTAGTCACTGGCCAAATGTGAATGGCCAGCCGCTGGCCAAAGGTGAATGGCCAGTCTCTGGCCCAAAGTGAATGGCCAGCCACTGGATAAAGGTGAATGGTCAGTCACTGGCCTAAAGTGAATGGCCAGTCACTGGCCTAAAGTGAATGGCCAGCGACTGGCATAAAGTGAATGGCAAGTCCCTAGACGAGGACGAAAACACTTTTATTGCCGCGCACTTTGGCCAAGCTTGGGCCATCGAAAATCTGGTTGGCCATAGTACACTTGCCAGCAATGGCCCATTCACAACGTGCTGCTTGGGACAGTACTAAGCGACGCATGGACAGTGGTTCTCGGTGAAAAGCCAACAATGTTAATGAAACCAGATTGCTTGTCTTTCAACGCGAAAAATACTAGACACACGCTAAAAACAGGCAATAGCAAAAGAAAATGCTACACGGATGAGAGAAGCGAACCTGGGTTCCGCCAGTGATGGGGGCGAAGCGGCAACATCCGTGGTCGGCAGAGGCGAGGAAATCCGTGTGGCTTGGATGGCATTGGCGATACTATTCGGCACCATCGTCATTCACGAGCACACAAACGTTAGAAGACACGAAGCGACGCCTCAATCAAGACGTCCGACATCTTCCCGCACTGAACAGACTGCCGCTCGCTGTCTCCTCAAAACCCGCTTCGCTTGCACCGTCGTTCAAGTAGTCTCCAAACAACGCGCATACAGCCGTCCCCTCGAAAATCTGTCCAAGATAACCAAGCGCGTCTCAAATTCTCCGTTCACACCACTCTCTCTCTCTCTCTCTCTACTTTCTCGCACACAAAGGTAGCTTGCAGCGCGCCTGACGCGCCCGGTCGTCTACTAAAAACGAGAGGACAAAGAACAGGACATGGCCTCGTTTCAGCCTAAGCCGACCTTGGCGCGCGCTCCCAGCAATGCCAGTTCGGCTATCTCTAGCTGACCTTGGCATGCGCGCTCCCAGCATGACCAGCTTCACCGCCAGGATTATGAGTTCGACCAGATTCGCCAGCTTGTCTCCCAGCATGACCAGCTTGTCTCCCAGCTTGACCACATTGGCTCCATGGAAAACCAGTTTGACCAATTAGGACCAGACTGGCTCCCACCTACACCAAATTGAATCTAAAACCAGATTCTAGTTATACCATGCTGGTTTTTACTAAACCAGACTGACCAGCTTAAATTCTACCTTGCCAAGCTTAAACTAACTTGATTTACAGTTAAACCAGTTTGACTGCCACATTGACAAGATTGACCACCTTAGTTACCATCTTGGCCGGTTTGATTTTCATGCTGGTTTTTCCAATAGGGTATGTATGATGTTCCTATCCCAGTGAAAACTGAACACAAGTTTTTAGGTCTTATATTTGATTCCAAATTGACTTTTTTTCCGCTTGTCAAGAGCCTGAAGATGAAGTGTGTTAAGTCACTTAATATACTTAACCCAAGCAGCACGTTGTGAATGGGCCATCGCTGGCAAGTGTACTATGGCCAACCAGATTTTCGATGGCCCAAGCTTGGCCAAAGTGCTCGGCTATAGCAGTGTGTTCGTCCTCGTCTGGTGACTTGCCATTCACTTTATGCCAGTCGCTGGCCATTCACTTTAGGCCAGTGACAGGCCATTCACCTTTGTCCAGTGGCTGGCCATTCACTTTAGGCCTGAGACTGGCCATTCACCTTTGGCCATGACTGGCCATTCCCATTTGGCCAGTGACTGGCCATTCACTTTAGGCCAGTGACTTGCCATTCTACTTTGGCAGTCACTTTCGGCGAGCCACTGGCCATTCACGTTTGGCCAGCCACTAGCTATTGACTTCCGGCCAGTCACTGGCCGAAAGTGGCTGTAGTTATACACTTAATACATAATTTATCACAGACTGCCAGAAAATTTTGGTGTTCCTCAGAAGACTGTCAAGAGTTTCGGGAGGTCAAGTTTGAGAACTCAACCCCAGGAACTTTTACATAGTAATGACACGCGAAGCTGCTGCAAGGCTGCTCAATATTTATTGGACTTTTTAAATACTAAGTCTTACGACGCTGGTTGCGACCGCCATTCCAGTCGTCGTGGGTTCGGGGATGGTATGTTGTCCCACCATTAAGATCCCCCTGTAGTGCAGCAGTAAAAAAATAAAAAGAAGTAACTTTAGGTGAAGGGACAGGGAAACAATAGAGTTTTAGTAGATCGTTCCGACACCTCCGATAGCCCCGATAACGATACAATGCATGCGCAAGGGAGGCGGTGGCGGAGTGTCGGGTATCGTTATCGGAGTCATGGGAGCGATCTAATAAACCTCTCTACTGTTCAGTTACAATATTTTTCACTTTACACAAGCTTACTGGCACTAATGGGAAAGAGAAGCCTTGAGTACACAGTAAAAGTTTTTACACACTTAAGGGTGTAAATCAGTTTGTCCCTGGGCTAACACCCTTATCGCGTTCAGGCAAGCACCCTTCATAAAGGGTGCTTGCTACACCCTTGGTAAAGGGTGCTTGGCATGAAATGGGCACCTGCTGGGGTGGCGCAGTGGATGCTGGGCCACCCCAGCCAATCTGGCGCCGGGAGATTATCATGCGACGTTTTGGTTATGTGGAGTACAAGGTCACATGACGCTCTCTCGACGCTGGATTGGCTGGTAGCGTCCGCCGCGCTCGGACGAAGGGTGAAATGAAGTATATACCCCAGTGAACATTTCATTGGAATGTGTCCAGTACACATATCAGAACTTGTAAATTTTACAAGAATCATATATGGTATTGCATATTCTTATATTATTATTACAGGATTTACAGCTTATCATGTTTACTGAACACATTTACACTTTTTTCACTTAGAGGGATTGCCACATCACCACATACGAGGCATGTGATAAAGAAATAATGAGTCACACTAAACACAACTCACTTCATGAAGTAACACAAAGGAGCTCCTTGCAAGCCGCATCATAACCCCGTGGGCAATTGGGAAGTGCTACGGCACCCCCCTTTCTCGAACTCTAAGTGAGCAAGCAGTGGCCCCAAGCATCGCACTGCACGGCTGAACCATTGTGAACATCATGGTCTGCCACAAACGAAGCATGTAAAGCTTTCCTGTTTGGAGATCAAGTGACATTATTTGTTTGTCTCAGAGGATTGCAGGTACTTACACTTCGTTTATCACTTGTCTCCTACGCGCATCTCGCTCAACTCACAAATCGCGCATTGTACCAAACGGTCCAAAAAGAAGGAAAGGAAGGACTCCCCTCATTCTTGGACCCTCGTTCGTGCAACCGAAAACAGCCATTCTCCCCCTAGAAGATCAGCCCGTCGCTCAAAACTCGAACAAAAGTTGCTTTCCCCACCCCGTTCAGCCCTAAGCTGACAGTGTTGTGGAAGCTACGTGCTCCTTGGGCCAGCCCACGTGGGCCAGCCATACGCTCGTCACGCCACGGGTAGTTCGAACGGCTCGGTTGTAACGCGCTGACGCTATTGACACAACCACAACGCTGCCAGCGCCACCAAGGGCAAAGCTGATAACCACGCCTGCCTTGTTACTCCACGAACGCGGGGAATCTTTTCTGCTTTTGTTTGCGCCGGATATCCCATGACGCATCGCGCTCTCCGTTCGCTTCTCTTCGAGAGCTTGCTCGAGTGCACCGTTTGGAACGAAAAATATAGCCAGTCGTTCAAAATAGAAACGTGCGATTATCATTTACGGTTATTCTCCCTCATACTTGATTCACTTCCGAACGAAATTTGAATATTTCAATTTTTGTTTCCGTACCCCTTTAAAAACACAACTGTGATGATGATTTAATGAATGATGATGATGAAATAATTTTGACTAACGAGAGTGACCACAAGGGTATACTGAAAGAATCATTAACTCTGATGAAACCTAGAAATCTATTAGTGCCTTCCCTGTGTTTTGCCATTGAGTGGAAGAAGTTTCTTGGCCTATATTTTTGTTAGAAACAGGTGTGATGCGTCCGTCTGTTTTTTTTTAATCTTGATGTTGTGCATGTTTTTTATTTCCTAGGTTGAAAGCTCAAGGCATTCCCTGTTGTTTGTTCAATCACATTTACCCCAATGTTAGTAGGTTGCTTTCTTATGTTTACTGTCCTTGGGTATGTCAGGGGTTGTGAACAGTAAAACGCTGTAAGGCCCAGGAAAGAATTCTTTTTTTAAAGTGGTGGCAAGCAGAAGAGAGATTGTAAAGACTGACTTCATGTCTTCTCCTGCGTTTTCTTTTTTGGGTCGCCTATTTATTTTTGCCCATCAATACTCATCTGTGTTTGATACTTCTCTGCGTTTGTGTCATCCTTCAGAGAACCCGTCTTTAATAAATTATGTGTTTAGCCTGTTGAGCTAGCTTGCACCCTCCTTTTTGTTTTTGTCCATTAATAAATGACTGAAGGATTCAACTGCAAGCACGGTGTTAATGCATACTAATAAATACCAGCATACTTTTATTGACTAGTGATGATGATTGGACTAGTTAGTAGCCAATTATTGAAAAGAAAGCATGAAGAATATGGGAACAGAGGATATGAACACAACATAGCTCTGTGTTGATCTCCTCCTTGTCCGTGCCATTGACAATCCATGTTTTTAATAACACATTTATTAATAATTTTCTGCTTGGTATCATCTCTATAGGGGTTCACTGGAACGACCCATCTGCTATTGCATTCACTTCAGGGCAGCTCCCCCTTCCTCATGGTGCCATCGCTCAGTAAGTGGAAGGCGGGTGTCACTCTCACTCTTATGGTTCAGTTCCCCAGGTTCCCATAGGTTTCAAGCTGCTACCCAAACTGAGTCAGGCCTTCCAGCCCCGCAGGAAATGTCAATTCCACTCTTTTAGACGTAGACACCCACAATTTGCGTGTACGTGAAAGAAGCTATAACAGAGAGGAAACAAAATGATTGGCCTTTTTTTAATGCATCCCTTTCTTTTGCTGAGAACATACATAAACGTTACACGCTATTGTACATTTAGTGATGCGGCTTAATTTAGGAGGAACACTTTTTTTATATAACTTTTATATAAAGAAAAAACTCAATATAATGGGTCGGGCATCAATGGTTGCTATGAACTGCCCTATACATTTTAACATTACCTGATATCACCAAAAGAGTAGAGTAGCGTAGGGCTGCAATGCACCAATTACCACTTTGTAACCAATTAATAGTTGGCATTTATTTGTTTATTACTATTGGCTATTATTCTTTGTCAGAAAGAATAACCGGGCGAGTTAATTCGGTGGTAGTCTTTGACCTCCATCAAATATTGTCACGGGTGGTGACCACTAAACAATAAATAAACAGAAAGAAATAAACGTTTAATGTGGCGAACTTGTGCCAAAAATAAAAGGGTACAAAAGATAATAACGGAGTGCAGCGGGCGTCGAAGTCGTCGTAGCAGCAGAGTCGAACGCTGGGCGAAAACTGACTGCAGGAGTACGCGGAGTCCCTTATCTACGCGCGTTGGGTTCTGGAAAAATCGGCCTAGACTGTTCGGCGACTGGAACGCTCGGAACTCGATCTGACTAGAATGTTCTCAAACTCACGATAACGCAATGAAATAACAAATAAAAGAGCATTCCACTGACTGGAATCGAACCCAGACTTTCTGCGCGACAGTCAAGCACGGTAACCACTCGGCCACGCGCGCGGTCGCTCGCCGACGAGCGTGGCAGTACCCCCCCCCCCCCCCCCCACCCCTTTAAGAAGGCATCGTCTCGATGCCATGTAAAAGGCAACAAAACAGAGCGAAACAAACAACAAATGGGAACATACGGAGGCTCGCAAAACACAATCCTATCAAGCGGTGCACAAGATCACAGTTCGCAGTCTTATCGCGCGTAGTACGGCTTGAGGCGCACGACGTGGACGACTTCAGGTCGTGCAGCGCGGCGTGATGAAGTCCGTGTTCCGTCGGGCATCACATCGTAGTTAGATCACCGAGTCGACGAAGTACTTTGTAGGGTCCGAAGTAGCGCTTTAGGAGTTTCACACTGAGACCACGACGACGGATCGGTGTCCACTCCCACACCCTGTCTCCGGGCTGGATGTGGACGTCCCGACGACGTAGGTTGTAGCGGCCAGTGTCGACACGTTGTTGGGCTTGAATACGGTGTCTGGCGAGCTGGCGGACTTCTTCTGCCCGTTGGGCAACCACCTGGGCGTCGTCGCTTCCGTCGACAGCCGGTTCGTGGGGTAACATCGCGTCCAGCATTGTCGTTACTTTACGACCTTGAACCAGTTGGAAGGGTGTCACCCCGGTGGTCTCTTGCACGGCCGTGTTGTAGGCAAATGTGACGTACGGCAACACCTCGTCCCATGTCTTGTGCTCCACGTCGACGTACATGGAGATCATGTCGGCGATGGTCTTGTTGAGTCTCTCCGTCAGTCCATTGGTTTGCGGGTGGTATGCCGTTGAGCGCCGATGGCTGGTGTGGCTGAGACGAAGGATTTCTTGCGTCAGCTAGGCCATGAACGATGATCCACGGTCTGAGATCAAAACTTCGGGAGCGCCGTGCCGGAGGACGATAGATTCGATAAAGAACTTGGCGACTTCCACAGTACTCTCTACAGGAAGGGCTTTCGTTTCGGCGTACCGTGTGAGATAATCTTTGGCGACAATAATCCATCTGTTTCCTTGCGTCGATGGTGGGAAAGGACCAAGTAGATCCATTCCGATCTGCTGGAACGGTACGGTCGGAGGAGCGATCGGATGCAGGAGACCTGCCGGCTTCGTCGGCGGTTTCTTGCGTCGCTGGCACTCGTGGCAGGACCGTGTGTAGAAGTGAACGGTCTTCGGCAGCTTGGGCCAGTAATGCTTTTCACGAATTCGGGCCAGCGTACGGCTGTAACCAAGGTGTCCGGACGTCGGGTCGTCGTGACAGGCTTGGAAGATCTCCGCTCTAAGGTCGGTGGGGATTACCAGCAGCCATGGTGTGCTGTTGTCTCCGAAGTTCTCCTTGTAAAGTACACCTTGCCGGAGGACGGAAGTCGGCAGGGCTCTTGAGAAGACACGGGTGACAGCTAGTACCCCCTCGTTTTTCGAGGTACTCGATTAGCGCGCGCAACTCAGGATCGTCTCCCTTAGTGCGGCGGCTGGTCCGAGTTTCAGGTTCTGCGCTGAGTGGTCTTCTCACCGAGCTTGGAGTCGGGCTTGCACTGCGGGTCCTGGGAGGGGAATGCTGCACGGGCATGCGGTACCCCGCACCTCCACCAAAATGTCACGGGTGGTGACCAATAAACAATAAATAAACAGAAAGAAATAAACGTTTAATGTGGCGAACTTGTGCCAAAAATTAAAGGGTACAAAAGGTAATAACGAAGCGTCGCGGGCGTCGAAGTCGGCGTAGCAGCAGAGTCGAACGCTGGGCGAAAACTGACTGCAGATCAGCACGCTGAGTCCCTTGTGTACGCGCGTTGGGTTCTGGAACAATCGGCCTAGATTGTTCGGCGACAGGAACATTCGGAACTCCATCTGACGAGAATGTTCTCGAACTCACGAGAACGCAATGAAATAACAAATAAAAGAGCATTCCACTGACTGAAATCGAACCCAGATTTTCTGCGCGACAGTCAAGCACGGTAACCACTCGGCCACGCGCGCGGTCGCTCGCCGACAAGCGTGGCAATATTCAGGTTTGACATTAGTTAATTTTTTTCCGCCTTTTTTATGTTTTTGCCTTTTCTAGCTGCTCTGATTTTTGTAGGGGCTTTTGCCACTACTATAAAAAACGTGACATCTAAACTCCTTTTATTTTTTTGCATCACACAATCGTAAACGTAAAAAGTGTGCCGGTTCGGTAAACGCGAAGAGACCTAATTTCCGAGAGTGAAACCTCTAAAAAGAATGGGCAAGTAAAAGAAACAAACACAGGGCGTTGTTTGTCCGTTGTTTTAGCGCTTTTACCCTCGGAAATATGACGAAGAGACCTCGCGTCTCTACGCACAGGCATTAGCTTATGCAAAAAATCATGCTGCATGCTCGCTCTTCTAACGTTTTTCTCGCTCCCGCTTTATGAAACAAATTGGTGGCAAGCGGCTGTTAGGACAAGACGTCAGAACTAGCATGACCTGTGATTAACACTTTGGGACGGCGACTGAAAGCTTGAACTGCCGTCAGACGGCACTTGAACGCTCCGCACAAGCGTCGTCGGACGAGCGCCGCACGACGCCGCAAAGAACATGCCCACGGTTCGGCCGCGCGGGAATCTTTCTCACACTGCGGAGCGAGCCACAGGTTTTGAAGATACGCTCTTTTCAAATAACAAAATAACATAGGGCAGAAGCATAGTTAGAATCAAGCATAGCGTAGCAAGCGCACGGTGTACGACAAAGTTTGAAAAAGCAGCACACTTCGCAGAAACAAAAGAAAGTTGCTAAGCGGCGTTTGCACGAGTCGTGCATGGGCGGTTCTGAACTTACGGCGTTGGCAAGACGCAGCGTCTCCGAGCTCTCAGTCATCGATTGTCATTCTTGAACACGGTATTCGTAAGGAAGATATTTAAGATATCCACTAAAACGGCTAAAACGTAAAAAAAGGAGATTTCCGAAGCCTCTGGAACTTCAACAACCATTCAACCGAGCCCAACGGAAGCTAATTGCGATAGCGGTGGTCTTGCGCAGTCTTCAAGAGTCTCTTTTCCTTTTTATTTATTGTTATTTTTTAGAACAATGCTAAGGAAAATATTATTATAATACTAACAATAAGAAATTCACCAAAAATATTAATGTAAATTATTACAAAACGTGAGTAAATCTTAGGTTTTATTTAAACTTTAGGTTTTTTTTTTGTGTAAACCGAAACCGAAACTAACTTAAGCAACGTTTCTTTCGTCGTAATTGTTTGCATGTGTGTGTGTGCATGCGCGTGCGTGTGTTTGTGCGCGCGCGTGTGGATACGTCCGCGTGCATGCGCGTGTGTGTTTCTGGTTGTGCATGCGTGTGCGTCTGCGGGCGGGCGTGGGTTTGCGCGTGTGCATGCGTGTGTACTTGCGTGTGCGCTTGTATGTGTGCGACTGCGAGCGCGCAAGCGTCTTTTTGTGCGTTCTATTGCACTGCGTCCGCAAGAAGAACAATTGGATGTCCCTGGACACTGTTAAAACACTAACTTATTGATTATTATATATATTATTATTATATATATTATTATATATAACAGAGCTCCGCACTGAAACTACATCTTTAACAACAGTGATAGCGGAGCAGTCTGAAACCATTCAACACTTACAAGATGAACTCAATGACAGCGAAAGTTCAGTCGTCTCTCCAATATAGAGATTCGCGGGCTGCCTCATTCCGCACACGAAAATCTTCCTGTTGTGGTGGGCGAGTTAGCCAGTCAACTTGGCCTTCCTGACTTCCACCCAAGAGACATTCTAGCAGTGCATCGTATACCATCTAGGCGGGACGTCCCTCCGCCTATACTGATTAGATTTTCTTCGATGACAGTCAAAGAGCAATGGCTCACCGCAAGAGGAAAGCTGCGGACTCTTGCAGCCAACGGGTCACTGCCAAAACTGTTCGTCAACGAAAACCTAACCCAAAAGAACAAGGAACTGTTTTGGAGGGTACGTGAGAGAGCAAAGGCAAGGCTATACTAGTTCACATGGGTCAAGAACGGTAAGCTGTTCACAAAGAAGACCGATTCCTCTCCAGTTGTCCGTATCCATCGGCTGGACGACTTAGAGAAGATTGTTTAATCTTTCTCTTTACTAAACGGTTCAGCGAACATGAAAACGACTTAGAATAATAAAAGTACAATTTTGTCGGTGCTCGGATTTCTCGTCCCTTCAAGACTTCTTGCACCCATTGAGTGATAGCGCTTTTGGTGTTTTACATGTGAGCATTAGGAATATACGCAAATATTGGGATCAGTTTATAGTAACTGTGAATGATACAATAGAATTGTTCGATGTTTTTGTACTGACAGAAATCAATGTTAAAGACGACTTCTCTAATGAATTCCAGATACCGGGTTATAAGCCGTTCTTTTTAACACGTATAATTGGACGAGGGGGAGGGATTGCTATATTTGTTAAAGATATCTGGCGTGTTGAAAAACTTGATGTAAATTTTCTTAGTTGCGAGTCACTATCACTGAATGTATCGAATTCTAAGTTGTCGTTGATGTTGCTAGCTCTTTACAGGCCTCCGTCAGGTAATCCTTCAACATTTTTGAACGAACTCCGAGCTACGCTTAACAATTTTCAGTCTATTGATGATATTTGTTTAATACGCTACTTTAACATTGACACGCTTAAACCCGCCAAGTCTATTGTTTGTGATTATCTTAACCTATTGGCACTATTTGGTATTGTGGGTTTAATTCTTGCTCCTACCCGAGAAGAACTTTTAGATGATCACCTTGTGGCGTCATGCCTTGATCATATTGATGTACGCGCACCGAATATAGTTGCAAATCAGCAGTAATTGAGCAAAAACTCTCCGACCATTACTTCGTGGCATCTCAACGTATGTCACAACTCAATGTTAAACCACCAAAAGAGACAACAAAAATAATAAAATAATTGATCGAACGAAGTTTGATAACTTGGTTAGGACGAATGATTGGAACATTTTGTTATCTAGTGATAACTTTGACGACGTTTACAGTAGGTTTAGAGATCAATTTTGTGCCTTCAGGATACAAGCAAAAAAGGTCATCACTGTGAGGAGACGTCGGAACGAACACGACTGGCTAACTGATGACATTCTGTTAGCAATTAGGTCTAAAGATGCCCTTTGGGAACGATGCCGACGTTCTCCAAAAAATTCTCAGTTGATGACAGAATTCCACAGTACACGAAATCGTTTAAACGCGCTGATACGTTCGGCAAAAAGAAAATATTTTCGAGATCAATTTTTTAAAGCAATGCCAAGTATATCACATACCTGGTGTTTGGTGAATCAACTACGAGGCATGGGGATTAATAAATCAATTGACCACACACTCGAGAAAGCATTCGGTCACGATACAACGCAACTGGTTGAGGACTTTAAAGGACTCATGAAACCATTTTCGGACTTCCGGCCAAATAAGATGGCGTTTGCGAATGCCCCTCAACTCATACAATGTTTCCCGGGTCACGTGCGCATGACGCGCCGCGGGGTACGTGACCACCGGTCTTGTCCTCTTTTTAGCGCTGTGGACGTTGCTACAGCGAGAGCAGACTTTCCCCTCTCTCCCGTATCCCTCGCTCATGTGCCTTGCTCTTTCACCGCGGCTCCCACAGTGCTGATTCCCGTGGCCCGTGGCTGTGCCACTGCCGCTGTTTCCCTCAACATGGCGACCTGGAGAGACGGTCTCAGTGAAATAGAGCGCGAGATGTTCGCGTATAGCGAGTCTGTTGGATTGTCGCCGTACTCGCATACGCCTGAAAAGCGCGCGAGAAAAGTTCGGTTGCCGAATGAGGAAGACATGTCGGCACAGCCCGATCCCAGTCCGGACCCAGATGCATGGCGTCTGGTCACCACGGCATGGTAAGCACCGCGTCTGGTTTCTCAACATACACTTTTTATCTGTAGTTGAGCAGTTTCCATGTGACGTCTCTTCGTTTTCAATCATAGGTGCTCTTGTAAGAGGTGCGAGGTGATGCCAACATCGAGGGAATGCGCTTGCTGCCGAGAATGCCCGCCTGCTGTAACTGCTCAACCGAAGGGATGCGTGACAGAGCACGCAGACTTTTCGCTCATTTGCCTTCAGCCTGCCGTGCTCCGAGTAGCCTTCTGGGCACTACAAGAGGCTGGTCACAACCCGGCGCAAGGGAACAGAGGTGCTCCGTTCGTCTCCAACATTTCGACATACTTCTACATACTTACAAAGCGCGACATCGCAGGCACGCGCACTTGATCACTCTTCCTTCACGCCCGAAAATAACAGAAGCCCTTGAACAGATTTACGGTGGGTTTCTGCTGCATCAAGTGCGAGTGCAACGCTGCCAATTGCCTGGCGATGTGCATCGAATTTTCCTTTTACTCCCGTTATATTTCGTCGCAACCGAGATGGAACTAGTGCACCCCAAGGGTCGTTCACAATGCGTCGATGGGGTCAGGGACAGGGACTCGATCTATCGCGATCACCATCCAGTTTTTGTGCTAGATATTATTTTACATATTCTCTGTTGTAAATCTTTATAGGGGCAGAAATTTGTTTACCCATGTGGATACCACCTAAACATATCACTAGATCTGGAAGGCATTTTGTGACCCAAATATAGATCCACACAAAAAGCAATTGCTTGACACGCCATTTATTCATTCATTTTTTTATTACAAGTGCTCACCAATGGCTCGAGGCCTTTGCAATAAGGCACACAAACAAGATAACTCCATGAGCTTGGTGCCATACCTGGGGCTCATCTCAGTCCATTGTCCCAAAGTATCAGCAATAACGGTAACTAATTTACGTTCTGCAATACTCTAGACATGTCGGGATATGAGCTTTCTCTAAAAGAGTCGAATCCGGAACCCTAAGCGAAGCTAATGTTTGCTGAAATTCAGACTGTATTCGTCAGTATATTGATCTCAAATTCTATTGAACTGAAATAGGTCATAGTACGCAATAAATACTACTACAGACAGGGGCGGACTTAGAGGGGGGGTCCGGATGTCCTGACCCCCCTCTTGAATTCTGCATGCGTAAAATTTAGGGCGTAAAACGAGGGGGAGGGAATTTCTAAACATATGGTACGCTGACCAACACCTGACCCCCACCTCAGGAAATTCCTGCATCCGCCCCGACTACAGAAATGGCCATTGTTCGTGGCTCAAAGGCACGCTATGTAAACATTCCCATTTATCTGTTACCAACAGCATTCGCCTCACCTCAATTATGAACCGCTGGCAAAGAATAGTTTTGAATTGTGCACACATCTGTTGTAACAGATTAACAACTCAGAAAACATGTTGCACAGAGATTGATTTCACAATTGATTTTACAACCGGCTATATGTTACCTTGAGTACTTTGTAAAACCATTTTCAAGTGATACACTGTACAAGCATTACAAGTGCCACACTTCAAAATTAGCATGGCAGTAGAACAATTTTATTTTCCTGTAGACCCCATTCCATAGCGACATAAGAACCAGAGCAAATTATTTAGAACAGCACTTCACTACAATGTTGATGATACCACCTGAACCTGTAGAGAAATTAGAATACAGTGTCCTGATAACTTGTCAGCTCATCAACAATAAAGCAAGTAAAGCCCACCACAGGTGATGTTACATGTCACACCAAAGAAGTGTTTACATTGGGAAAGCATGAAACATAGGTACATCATATCAGAAGCACTTGTGTCTTCTACAAGCATACTCGGTACAATAATGTGCTTCAGTAGATGTTATTTAGTTCACAATTATCCGCTGCTCATTGACCATCATACCTCTGTGTTCCATCGTGTCGGTTATTAAAATTCATCTAACTACATGTTTCTTTTTCTTCATACATGAAAAGGTTTTAGAAGAAATCCTGAAGGTGGAGTACAGATGCCTCCATGCCGCCTTTGTAATATTGTACCTATGCACTCCAGTTGTATAGTTTAACCTTGCAGTCTGTACTTTTACTTTATACGCAACTTTATCACACTGACAAGTTACTATCTATGTTATCATTTTCACAGGTTACGCTTCGTGGCCTACAGGCAGTTTCTAAGGTGGATGTGGCGGAGACTGGGGCGCCGCAACAGACGAGTCCTGCCTGCCTGTGTCGTCAGAACAATCCGTGAGGAATTCCCCTCGGAAGCTTACACCGGGTTTTTGGACACGGAATAAAAAAATGTGAACTCAACCTCAGACGAATGTTCTTTATACTATATATCTCAAATGCATATTCAACCAATGAAAGTGCGGAACTTCTGCAACCCAAATCGTTCTATATCCCTGGAGCACTTTCTGCTCGACAAAATGTCTGCATAATCGCTGGCTAAGCCGAGTCTGTTCCATACAATGATTTGGTGGTCGGCATACCTTGCGGATGCATTTTTTTGTAAGTGTAAACATTTCAATCTAGGTTTTATTTTTTAAGTTACCACTTTGTTGCATTTAGATCACAGTCCTGAATGGGGAGTTTCTGCCACGCAGCTTTTATGGTGGCCATGCATCCAATCCCAAGACAAAAATAAAAAAAACTGATGATTGGATATTACTGCTACTTCACATTGTGTACATTTACAGGCAAAATCATCTAATGTAGGTGCAGTTTTTTTCGGTGCCTTTTCCTTGTTTCTTTTTGATAAAGATTCCCATAAGCAGCCTCCACATGCAAGTTGTAAATTCTACGGTACATGCTCACCCTCCATTTCTGAGGGTGAGCATGAACCGTAGAATTTACAACTTGCATGTGGGGGCTGCGTGTGGGAATCTTCATCATGCCTGCCTCTTGAACATCCCTTGCCCTATTGTGCTTTTGGCTGCCTTTCCACGTTACAGAAGAGCAGTACTGCATGAGGTATGCCAGCCAACCATCCTAATGTTGCAAGAGTGTGCCTCTGACATTTCAAAGACAAAGCAAGGGGTCGTGAAGGGGCAAAAGGCTTCGATATGACAGCCACCTAAGGCAGAGGTGCGTAAAGTGGGGGTCACGAAGCCTCCGAGATCCGACGAGGTGTAGAAGGCAGTCTTAATATTTTCGAGTAAAGCCAAGATTATTTGTTGCTACATCTTACACAATAAGACAACAGACACACAAACAAAAAGCTGCCCTTCAAAAGCTTGATAGCCAACTTGTTAATCAAGTCGGAGTTAGTTTAACTAGCAACTGTGATGTGCAAGTCTTCTTGATTCCAGTGCACGGCACAATTTAAAAATCTTAATTAAGGTTTAAAGCGAGTTTTCTCCTTTCAGTGTTTTTTGGGCACTTGAACCCTATAAAACCACCATCTTCTGTCGACCTAAATGCAGCTGTGTCTGACACAGTGTTTGTATCGCCCCTCATGTTTTCCCCATCTTGAGGTTTTCTCGAAAATTGACAGTTCGTTCGGAGAGCTCAAGTGGCTGTGGCCCTCCTGGCCATCGCAGTATGAACGCTAAGCCTTCGCATCCTGTCTTTCCTCGGCACCTGAAGATATTCAGATACGGCTGTTATTGTAGTGCATGGGCTCAGAGGACCGATGCTTGCTGCAGCCCTTTCCCTGTCCGTTAAGGCGTCCTACAACGTCGTGGCACAGCGTTTCACTGAGCAATTCGTCTACTCCGTGAACAAAGTATATGAATCGTTGCGACTCCATTGGCGGGTCCAACAACCTGGGGAAAGCGTCGACGCGTTCCACGTGGAGCTGATGCCCCTGGTCAAGCAGTGTAAGTATGGCTTCCTAGAGGTCGAGGAACGCCTCGTAAGGGATCGTTTGGTCGTCGGAACCCAGGACTCTCGGCTTTCAGACAATCTTGGACGAAACCCGAACCTCATGCTCAAGGACACATGGGTGCAAGCGTGCCAAGCCGAATACAAAGACAAAGAAATGGCAACCACGGCAGGCAAGGGTACATCAGCAACTCCAGAAAGTCAAGGTGTCAACCTCGACACGACCAAGCTCTTGAGGTCGTCAGAAGCAACGCGGGACTCAGTCTAACGCTAATAACGCTGGTCACGACCAGTGTTAATGGCCAGCCTGGTTCTTGTTTATTCTGCGGATGCTCATCTCATCCTCATGCAAACAGTCCCGCGCGTAACTCAAGTGCAACTTTTACCGTAAGGAAAGGCACTCCGCAGAGGTCTGTCGCTCCCGCATGAAAAAGCAAGCTAAAGTAGACACTCTGCAGCTTTCTGCAGTCGATGCCGGAGAAAGGGCTAAGTTTGTTGAAGTCCCCGTCAACAACTATACTGCGTCTTTCAAAGTGGACTCAGGAGTTGACGTGACAGCTGCTCCGGATAGTTTCCGCTGGATACCCCAGAGTTTGACAACGGCTGAAAACGCCATTTATGGACCGGAAAACCATCCGCTTACAGTGCAAGGTGCTCTCTCACTGACACTGTGGTGAAACGGCAAGACTTCCAAGCAGCAGGTTTATGTTGTCCAGTCTCTCAGAACTCCTTTGCTGGGCTTCCCTGCCATACAGAACCTTCAGGTCAAGTTCCTTGACACTGCAGCTAAGCCTGCAGTCAAGCCAGGCTTCACTGAGCTCTTCGCAGGTCTGGGTATGCTACCTGACGAGTACACAACCTAGCTTGAATCTAAATCTAGTTCATTCTTACTGAGTGTGTCTAGTCGTACACCTATTCCCCAACGAGAGGTTGTGTGGACGTAGCAGGGAGTCATTCGTCGGGTTGAAGGCCAGACCCTATAGTATGCAGGAACAGTTGTACCGAATGAAGGCTTCTGGAAGTCACCACCCCTGCACTGTCCTCACGAAGGTCAACGAGGTCGTCCTCGGAGAAAGGCACATGCTCCCTAGAGTGAACCAAGTTCTCGGACTTTTGAGTGAAGAGAGGGTGTTCGCCAAGTTGGACGCTATTTTTGGATTTCAGAAGGTATAACTTGTCAAGGAAAGTCAGGAGTACACCGCGTTCATCGCTTCCTTTGGCCGCTTCTGCTTCTGCTGTTTGCCTTTTGGATTTACGTTGGCACCAGAGTACTTCCAGAAGCAAATGGCATGCATTCTGAGAGGACAAGACAGGGGCATCAACGTGATTGATGACATACTTGTCTTTGGACGGACGCAAGAGGAGCACGACACGCAACTCGGTCAAGTGCTCTCCCGACTATCAAAGGCAGGCATCACCCTCAAAAAAGATTGTGGTGAAAGAAACAGGCAGGAGACGGACGTTCGAAAACAACGTTCTATTTCAGTCGTGTCTCGTCAGGAACTGCTCTTCGTGAGCGCGTGAGCGCGTGAGCGTATAGCTAGCGCGCGCGTCTTTTTCTCTGTTTCCAGTGGCGAGACTGGACTCGCTTGTCGGTGCGTCCAGTCCCTACAGATATGCCCCCCCTTAGAGAGGAGGTAGGACGAACGATCAAAACACACAGACATCGGGGTGACAACGAAGTTGGCTTCTCTCTGTCGTCTGGTTGATGTCACGTAGCGCTATTTCCTGCACATGCGCTTGCTCAATATGTGCCGGCTTTAGTCTCTCCAATGCAACGGTGTCATTCTTGCCGTTGACACGCAGGACAAACGTGTCGCTTCTCTTTTCGACCACTGGAAAAGGTCCGATGTAATGTGGGCGCAGTGGCTTCTTTTGCGACTGTCATACGAAAACATGAGTGGCGTCTTGGAGGTCCTGGGTCACGTAGGGAGACTTTGAAGTTCCTTGCCGTGTAGGCACCGGTCGCAAATTGATAAAAATTTGCTTGAGTTCTTCTACATAGTCCAACTGCCTTTGTTGTTGAGGCAGGTCCACTTCGAAAAAATCTGATGGCAAGCGAAGTGCAGTGCCGTACACAAGTTCGGCGGTGGAGCATCCGATGTCCGCCTTCAAGGCTGTCCGGATTCCAAGAAGCGCAAGGGGGAGGTGACGAACCCAATCCGAGGGACCACCCTGAGCTGCAAGGGCCGATTTCAAATGTCGATGAAATCGTTCTACCATCCCGTTGGGCTGTGGGTGGTAGGCAGTCGTTCTCAAACGGTTGGTTCCGAGCAATCGAGTGAGCTCGGCAAAGAGTGCCGATTCAAATTGTCGACCCCTGTCGGTGACAATCTCTGAGGGGCAGCCAAACCGGGATACCCACGTAACGATAAACGCCTCAGCGACGGTGGCGGCGGTGATATCGGGCAGTGGGGTTGCTTCTGGCCATCGTGTGAATCTGTCGACACACGTTAGGATGTAGCGCTGTCCCTGAGAAATCGGTAGGGGTCCTACTAGGTCCAGATGGATCTTGTTGAAACGGCTGTCAGGCTGTAGGAATTGTCGACTTGGTGGTACCGGATGCCGCTGTACTTTCGCGCACTGGCATGCGATGCAGGATCGCACCCATTCACGAACGTCGGATTTTATCCGGGGCCAAACGTAGCGGTCGCACAGGAGCTTCTGGGATGCCCGTATACCCGGGTGCGACAAGCAGTGAATCGCTTCGAAGAGCTGTCGTCGCAGTTCACGTGGTACAAAAGGCCTAGGCGTTCCCGTTGACAGGTCGCAGACCACGGTGGTGCCTTCTGGAAAGCTTACATCCCGCAGTTGCAGTGACGTGGATGAACTGCGCAGGGCTTGCAATTCTTCGTCGGTGGTCTGTAGACGAGCCAGCAACTCCAAGTCTACAGCAGAACAGGCTGGGGTGTTCACGGCGTCGATCCGGCTGAGGACATCAGCGGGGACGTTGTCAACTCCTTTAACGTGCCGAATGTCCGTTGTGAATTCGGCCAAGAAGGCTAGCTGGCGAATCTCACGTGGTGTGTAATGAGAGCCGGCATTGCTGATGGCGTAAGTTAGGGGCTTGTGGTCAGTCCATATGGTAAATGGCCGTCCCTCGACGAAATGTCGAAAGTGTCGTACAGCCAAGTAGGCAGCCAAGAGTTCACGTCCGAAAACGCTGTAGCGCGTTTGCGCTGGCTTGAGCTTCTTAGAAAAGAAACCAATCGGCCGCCACTCTCCGTCGACTTTTTGTTGTAGCACCGCTCCTACGGCTGTGGCAGATGCGTCGGTCATCAGCGATGTTGGGGCATCATGCTTAGGATGTACTAGCATTGTTGCTTCTGCCAGTAAGTTCTTTACCTCGCCGAAAGCGCGTTCCGCATCTTCGTTCCAAATAAGGGACGACTTTTTTTCGCTCTTGTTTTGTTAGAAGGACCTCAAGATGTTCGAGCAGTTTGGCGCAGTTCGGAACGAAACGTCGGTAAAAATTGACCAAACCGAGAAACTGGCGAAGTTTGGTGGTCGAAGTCGGCCTCGGGAAATCTTTGATGGCTTGTACCTTTGATGGCAATGGGCGAATGCCCGAGGAGTCAAGCCGATGACCAAGAAATTCCAATTCCGGAACTCCGAACACACTTTTCGCGGCGTTGATGACAATGCCGTGGCTGCGCAGTCGTTCAAAGAGGAGGTCCGAGTGGTTCGTGTGCTCTTCCGGTGACTTGCTGGCTATGAGCAAATCGTCTACGTACGCGAAGACAAAAGGTAACCCTCGTGTGACAGCGTCGATGAACCGTTGGAATGACTGAGCCGCATTTCTGAGGCCACAGGGCATGCGGAGAAATTCAAAAAGTCCAAACGGTGTCGTGATCGCTGTTTTCGAGATATCTTCTTCGGCCACGGGAATTTGGTGGTAGGCCCGCGTCAGATCGATTTTGGAGAAGACCTTCGCGCCTTGTAGGTTCACCGTAAAATCCTGGATGTTAGGTAGAGGATACCTGTCCGGTACAGTGTTCTTATTTAGGGCACGATAATCGCCACACGGCCGCCAGTCTCCATTTTTCTTCGACACCATGTGTAATGGAGACGCCCAGCTGCTAGACGAGGGTCGGATGATGCCAAGGTCCAACATGTGTTCAAACTCTTGGCGAGCATCGCGGAGTTTCTCTGGGGCTAGACGGCGGGGACGACAGTAAACAGGTGGTCCTGTTGTCACGATGTGGTGTTGTACGTCGTGCGAGACGGGTTTGGTCCAATCAGGTGACTGAGTAAGGCTCGGAAACTTACTCAGCGAAGTCTTGAACGCTTCTTCCGGGATCGTGCAGGCAGAGGTGTAGACTGAATTGTCGTCCGTTGCGATACCATGGATGGAAAGTCGCGTGGTGGAGTCTATCAGTCGCCTGCTTCTAACGTCCACGAGGAGCTTGTAGTGGTTGAGAAAGTCCGCGCCGAGAATTCCTTGACTGACGTCGGCCACCAGGAAGATCCACCGGAAAACCCGCCGGAGGCCGAGGTTAAGGGTGATCGACCGTTCTCGGTAGACTGGGATGGCGCTGTTGTTCACTGCGCGCAGAAAATATATCGGTGTCAAGGAACGGTCGGCACGCGTTGCTGGAACTGCGCTGATCTCGGCTCCGGTGTCGACGAGGTACCGGTTCTTGGTGGCTCGGTCACACACGTAGAAAAGGCGACTTTCGCCGAGGCCCTGACCACTCGTCGCCTCTAGAGGTCGGCCGGCCTGTTTCCCTGCCATGAACAGGGGCGGAGGCAATGCCGGGCGTTGGCACCGAAGCGGCGGTGGTAGTAGCAGACCCTGGCAGGGCTCGGTGATCGCGTGTTTTCGCCGCGTGTCCGACGAGATGTCGATTCGCCGCGTGCCCGACGAGACGTCGAACGTCTGCGATGTGACTCACGAGGGTGGGGGGTGCGGCCTCGTGTAGCTGCGACGACGATCTCCTCTAAACGTTGGCAAAGCTGCTCGATGTTGGCCTGGGGAGGCTGGCTGTTGGCGGCCGCTCCAGAGTCTTGGGCTGTTGGTTGCTGTGGAGCCACGATAACACTGGCGACCGATGGAGTGGTCACCTCCATCACGGCGTCGGCCAACGCGGCAAGTCCGGTGAGGTCCAACGTTGTTGCTGTTGCCAAAACCATCTGAACATTGGAAGGTAGCCTTTGCAAGAACAGCTCGCGGAGGAATACGTCGTCCAGATTGTTAGAGCGCTCTCCAAGAAGCTGGGTCATGCGTCGCAGCAACTGGCTTGGCCGCCGATCCCCGAGCTCTTCCGCCGAGAGAAGCTGCTGAACGCGGGAGCGTTCCGAAATCTCGGTGCGCTGGAGCAGAGCATTCTTCAGTTGGTCATACGGTGTTGCTGGAGAGGGATTTGCCAGAACGTCGTAGACTTCGTCGGCTGCAGCTGGTGAAAGAGCCGAGACGACGTGGTGGTACTTCCGACCTTGTGTGGTGACCCCAGCGAGGTGGAATTGTGATTCCGCTTGCAGGAACCAAACTCGCGGATTGCGGTCCCAGTATGGTGGAAGGCGTACTGCGGCTGCTGCAACAGTGGCTGGCGGCGGATGCGAAGGCTCTCCTTGCTGCATTTCAGCCGTTCTAGTTGGCGATCACGTCCGGGTCACCAAATGTGGTGAAAGAAACAGGCAGGAGACGGACGTTCGAAAACAACGTTCTATTTCAGTCGTGTCTCGTCAGGAACTGCTCTTCGTGAGCGCGTGAGCGCGTGAGCGTATAGCTAGCGCGCGCGTCTTTTTCTCTGTTTCCAGTGGCGAGACTGGACTCGCTTGTCGGTGCGTCCAGTCCCTACAAGATAAATGTGTTTTTGGAGTGTCCACAGTCAACTTCCTTGGAGTCGTCATATCAGCAGAAGGCGTGAAGCCGGATCTCAGGAAGATTCAGGCTGTACAGGTGACGGAAAGGCCTGAGAGTGTCACAGGTGTGCGAGGATTACTTGAAATGGTAAACCATGTTGCACATTTCGTGCCGCGCATCCCCGAGCACTTTTGTCGAAGAGCAACAGATGTATGGGGCTGGGGTTCCGAACAGGCAGCAGCATTCCTACACGCGAAGAACTTCCAGAGTTCAGACTGCTGTCTCGGCAACTACAACCCAGTGTAGTGCACAACAGTTTCGGCAGATGCCAGCTCTTTCGGTCTCGATGCCATACTCCTTCAAGACCAACCTTCTGGAGAAAGAAGGGTATTTGCCTTTGCATCTTGGGCCATGACCCTGACAGAGATCTGCCACAGCAAGAGGAGGATACGGCTTTGGCAGCGGCGTGGCTGAACGTTTTGACGAGCTCATACGTGGTTTGCAGCTCAGCGTAGGGACGTCCTCCCCGCATCCAGCGCCTTCGTTTAAAGCTGATGCAGTGCCAGTTGTACCGGGGAAACTACTGGCAATGGCAGACACACTCCCTAGAGCTCCACAGAGAACTGGGTCTGAAGACAAGGGAAGGGCTCCCCGGACACCTTTGCAATTGCAGCACTAGAAGACGCGTCTGCTGACCTCCCACTTCACCCCAAGAAAATCCAAGCTATGCAACAGACTGGCGGAGAGTGCTGTACACTCACATGGTATTGTGAGGTTGGATGGCCGAAGAAGCACAAGCTGCCCCTCAATCTGTCCAAGTATTGGTCTCTCCAAGGCGAGCTGTCGCTTTGCAAAGGACTTCTTCCGAAGGGCTCGAGGCTCCTCATACCTGCCGAGTTACGACCAACAATAATGAGGGTGATACATGACGGGCACCATGGAGTTGTCAAGTGCAAGTGCTGAGCTCATGACTCTGTTTGGTGGCCAGGCATCAATGCACAGATCGCATCCCTGGTGAGTGTCTGCGAATAATGTGCCAAGAAAAGAGCGCAACTGGCAGAACAGCTCATCTCGTCTGGCAACCCTGCTCGCCCATGGGACCGTCGCTGGTGCGGACCTGTTTCATTAGCAGCAGGTCTTCATCGTTATTGTCGGCTATCACTTAAGGTACCCAGAAGTCCTGATGCTGAGCAGCACCTCGAGTGGAGCCACGATCGTGGTAATAAAGTCGGTCTTTGCTCGGCATTCAAAAGCTTGTAAAAATGAGTGGCATCGTCACAAGCTGAGTGGCACTTACGACGACACCACTCATTCCATCAACGAGTCTTGGAGTGAAAGTGTTACTGCATTGACCGCTCCTGGAAGCAATCAAGACAAGAACCCTAACAGCAGGTTTCACAAGACTAAACTCGCTCGTGCTAAGTCACCCGGTTATGCTTGCCACTTGTTTTGCAAAACGGCTGAGCCTGGCTACAACAAGGTCTTCCTTTGACGGCCTTTCGAAGCTCTCGCTCATGCAGGGTGGACGTGGTGTCTCCGCATCAAGCTTGAAAGCTTTCTTCAGGGGCAGCGCTGTCTTGCAGAGTTCCACAGACCGAGTCAGGAGCTTTGCGACGTAATCTGCAAAAGTAGTTGTAATATTGGGCATTATGTCAACTGTGGGGAAACGTGCGCATCGGAAGGCACATCATTCTGCCAAAATGAGATGACGAAATGAGATTAGAGTAGGACTTCCAGTTTTTCACAAAAATGAGAACGTAGGGTGATTTATGTTCGGAAGTAAAAAAGGCTTAGTAGCCCAACATCAAGTGTTTGATGAGTTTCGCAGCGTTGTCTGACCATATTTGTGAGTGGTTGAGCTTTTTTTAACTGAGCAGATTTTGAACTACATGTACGTCAGAATTCCTTGATTTAAAACGAAAGAGGCATGTAACAAAACGAAACACACAACACACCTTGTGACTTGCATCTACAAATTTACTGGAGCGGCTAGCTGCTCACCACTTGCCTCGGGAAAGCCGATGGGGATAGAAAGAGGAGGACGAAGGGGGAGGTTGGGGAAACGGGACGATTGAGGGAAGCGCGATGACCGTGTAGAGGATGGTTAGGTCTCTGGTCTACGATGTGTCAATTGTCGACAGCAGCTTGGGCTGCTGAGCCGGGGAGGTTGGGGGCTTCTTGGCACTCCGTGGAGGAAGTATGAGACGGAAGAGAGGGTCAGGCAAAAGGCCAAATTTAAACCTGTAGCGCCGTGCAAGCTGGGCAACTCCCCACCATGAAAGTGGATCTCTCTTTCCTAAAGTAATAGGGAAGGGTTCGAGAGGAGTGTTGTCCCGACTTGATGTTTAAAATAATATTTGTCAGCCGAATTGCGATTGGATTCCCTGTGCGACACTAGATAACGGCGCTAGCCGCAAGGGGCACTCGCAGGGCAAGGAGGTTGCTCGAAGAAGCAGGGAGAAGGGAAGAGAGAGGCTTCAGTCGCCATAGCGACGGAGGGACGCACGCACGTGTCGCTCACGTGCGTGCGTCCCTCCGCTGTGTTGGAAACAACCGCAACGACAGACCAATCGCAGGTCGAGAACTGGTCGCGTGCGTTGCATACCGGTCGCGGGCTGGCTTCTTCTATCCGCAAACATAGCGTCGGTTGTGATCGTCGACGTAGACGGCGTGGTGGAAGCTCATCGTTCCGCGTAAAAGCGCTATCCTTGACTGTGAACTTTCGTTGTGCGTCGCTATGATAACCCAGCACGTACTAGAAGGGAAGATCCACCTACTCGTGCGGTGATGTCGTGGCGGCACTCTCAAGACGGCAGAAACGCCCGTGTCGTCGTGTTTGTTTACTTCGACTACAGTGGTGTTTTCTAAGCATTAGTGTTTGCGAACATTGTCCGGATTTCTTATTTGGAGCATTTCATGCCTGTGCTCAAGTTGAAGGTATTACTGGCGCGTACCGTATAAAGGGTGCGAATTTTCACGTGTTTTCATCGCCGGAGAAAAGTGATTAGGGTTAGCAATCCTGAATGCTCGCAACATCCGTCCGCAACCCGCGACGCCGTTAAAAGGCGGTGCCAGGCAAAAGTCACTCATTTCTTTCAAAATGTGGGACACACTTGATAGAGAAGTGTAATAGTCTGGTTAATTGAAGACTTTCCTTAAACTAAACTTTATTATTCATCTAACATAAAATAAATTCTTTTACAAAGGTAAGTTGTCTTATGGCATGTATTTTGGCCTGAAAAATTGGTGTTTTGGTTATAGCGCGGTACCGCTTATAATGCGGATTTTCGCGACTCCCACGACATACGTTATATGCGGTCTACACTGTAACTCCAAACATCAAAATTTTGTAGGGAAAAGTAAAGGTATCTCTGAACAGTAGAATTCTTCTTATATTACCATATGTGGCTTTTGTCATCCTGGGATTGACGCTGTGGTGTCCCTTCCTTGCCTTGGGAGATGTCATCTTCCACTGCATCTCACCCGCTTGTGTGATGGCCTGGCCCCTGCTGCTGTTTTCGTTGTAGTGGAGCGCTGCAACGCGCGTTCTGGACGAATAGGGAATCTGGTCCAACAATCTGTTTTGCTATATCTTACTGTTGGATTCTCAAGCATTCCGCAGCCACGATGAAGCTAGCTTCATCACGTGAATCAGTGTGTTCATATTTGCACATGTGTTAGATGCTTTGCAAACCTACTCATTTTGATAAAGCACAGCCATACTGCAGTTGTGACTGATTAGGAGGTTAAAGTAGAATGATTAAGGTACAAAATTACGACATTGTGACAAAACTCAGGAAACACACAAAACAAGTCTGGGCTATGATATTTTAACATAAAACGGCAGGCAACCTGAGGATCTTCTTTTAGACCCCTAAAATTGTTACAACATACCTGGCGACCATACCTCCTGTGCTGAAGGCAAACCCTTTCGCTGCGAAGCCGTTCAGGACACTGTGGTAAGACACCAGGGCATAAGTCTGTGTGTCCGGGGACAGCTGTTGCAGGTCCTTCAGCAGCTGCTTCCTCGTCACGATGTCCACAAACTTTGCATGGACAGGCGTTTCTGAACCAATAAAAAAGGGAATCTCAGCTTGTCGGAGCAAACAGTAATTAACAAAAGATTGGTACTTTTACGCTGAGTTGTTGGTAAACCTTGTTGTATTTCTTGAAGGTAGTATCCTTTGTAACTAATGTTTAGGCTGCGGCATTTTTATTTTTTATTTTTCTTCCAATTATGGCAACCTTTCCGGTTTTTATTTGGAAATGAAATTTTCAGCTTTTATCAATGAATATAAGTGCAGATAAAAGTTTACCTTTCTTTTTGGTGAATATGCATTAACAAAATACACTTTTTGAAACATGTTTGTACAAAATGTAGTGTACTAAATGCATAATTTTTCTTTCCTCTTGCGGTACTTTTCAATCAAAAATCCAGACAGTGTACCACTTTCATTTTGATGTGACGTACTGAGTTGATGTGCTCTTCTAGGTGCACTGGTGCTCTACCGTTATTAATTAATCGTCCTGCAGCAGCCCTCGCGGACATGAGTAAGGTAGTCATGGCGACCACTTCTGGCACGCTTTTCCCCCAACTTTTCAGGGCTGTCAAAGCTGGCTAGCTCGCACAAGCAACAGAAATGACAACAAATAAATTGCGTTCCTCTAAAGCCCGGGAATATTGAGAGATGCATTAAAAAAAGGTTTAGAGCTTCTCCGGTTGTCCCCTAGTTTGAAAAAGGCCAGACAAAGCAACAAACTAGGGTAGTGCGAATAGTGGCTTGAATCGAATAGCGCAGCGTCATCCCTAGCTTCTGCACTGTTGAAAGAACCGGTTGTCTGGGCTTTCCCTTGTATTGTCAAGGCTATGAATGACGCAGCGCTATTCGATTCGATCCACTAGTCACACAACCCTACAATAAACACCAAATATGGACGAAAAAGTAAGTCTGATTAGGTATGTAAACTGCCTCCTTACCTGGCTCCATCCATTCGCCTTCTTCAATGGGCGCATGAAAGCACCGGGTGTACATCCCAGGATGGTCTTTGTGGACGTTGATGACGTGCCTGGTTAGGCTTGCCCAGGCGTCCACAAGGAGGTCACCATTGCCACGGCTAGCTGCCGCGCACCAGTACATGTGGTTTGAAGCTGGCTGTGCCCACAGAGCAAGTGCACCACAGTCCTGCCCCTTGCTTGCCGCGTTCAGGCTCTTCTTGATGCCTGCAGTTCGACGAGCGAGCAAAATTAGTACAATCTTTCTGGTCCTTCTAACTTGTAGTCTGCATAAAGATAGTTCTTGAACATAGAATAGGCTTGCTGACACCGCTCATATTGGAGAATAATTCACTTTACAGGAAAGCGTACATAGAGACGGAAACATATTTTCGTGCTCTATTCGCGCCGAGAAGTTTGGGAATCACCACCTAGTAGATTGTCTCGCAACCCAGAGTGAGGATGACGAGGTCAAAATTTTGTCTTCATATTTTGATCTAAGCATGCTTTTGGCCTCGTCATCCTCCGAGCTTCCTCCGGTGGTCGCTGTGATTGGCTCTCCGAGTTCTGACCGAGCCAATAGATGACGGGCATGTGAGGACTGCTAAAGCGCCCCTAGCGCAATTCTTGCCGTGAATAAAAATTACTCCCAAAAATAATTGGATGGTGCTGCCATCCCAGTGCAAAATGAGCAGAAGCAAGCAATGAGAGTTCACGAAGCACATGGGAAAACATTGGTTTCAGAAGGGCACAAGCAAGCAATTCAGCATTCCTTTAAAAGACCCGCAAGACAAAATATTTTAAGGTGACAGACTATAAAGACCTAATGCCGCTAAACAAATTCCATAGGTAACCATTGTATATAGATGTGTTAAATGCACTGTTAGCAACAACTGCTCTGATTGAGCACTGGCGGCTGGCAATACTATAAAACAAAAATATGTTTTTGTTAATTTTCTGTCGGTACACGGTCCGTGATGGGCTCTCAAATTCTGCTGTAGTAAGGCGTGCTCAATTGGGGCCCTATCAATTGGGGCCCTAATCTAAGTGGTCAAATTTCATCCGATCAAAACACTTTAAGATACAATGCAAAAAAGTGCAAATATGATACTGCAGAAAACTTTCGGTGAGCAATACCCACTCTGCTATGTTGGCAAGCAGTATGGTTTGTTCGTTTGCATACAGTGGCATGAGGTCCTAACAAATTGCATTTACTTTTTGAGACGTGCCAGACGTCGAAGTAGTGCAGGATGCCTGGTTCCTGCTCCCTCATGTGTTTCCCAATGGAACGGTGTCTGTCTGTAGTCAGAGACCGCACAGTGATGTCCTTCTTCTTGAGGAAGTCCAGGGACCGCACCAGGCCTTCTTTCTCCATCTGTCCACTGTTGCGGACTGTGTCGCACTGTGTATTCAGTGTAAAATGGAACAACATATTTCAAAAATCAGTATCAGCAATGATTATCTCAGATGTACAGACATCCTCAGATATGAGGGTGAACAAGCTCTGTTGTTCGACTGCCTCTGCCAGCGCTTCAAAGGTGCGTCACCTTTGAAGGTGACGCACCTTCTTTGTGCCTTTTTTGCCGCTGGCGTGATTTTGACGCACTGGTGGTGACGACCCAACGACTTAGCTTGTTCACCCTCACTGTGAAGATGAGTGTACCGATGTCAGGTAACCTACAGCCTTAACAATTTTCACCTATTTCATTCTAGATGAGAAGAGCTATACACTTCAAGTGCGTATCACAAAGACAAAAATGTAGCAGTAGGCTGTAGTGTGTGCTCTACTGTACTTTTCTGTTTCAAAAGGTTATCAGCCCAAAAAGTCCTCCACAATCACGTGGTTCCATTCATTCCTCACTTCCACAATAAGGTGGTTTCATGCATCCCTCACCTCCCCAATAAGGTAATTGCATGCCATTCCTTACCTCTCCAACCTGAACCTGTTCGAAGTGAAGGATCTTGTTCACGTGACCCACAAACAGGGAGTAAGTGAGATATTTGGCACAAAAGCCGGGGGAGTCTCATCTCCCATCACCAGCAAGGTCCAGTGGCTGGTCACGAAGCTCATCCAGCAGCTTGCCCTGCTCGTCTGTCCACACCTGTTGCAAAAAGTTTTGAAATGTTTCATACTGGCATAAACATATAAAGCGACACTGCATTGGGGTTCAAGAACATGTCAGGAAAAAACTGATCTCATTAATTGTCACCTGTTCGATGGCTTGGCGCAATATTGTTCGCTGATAGTTGAAGTACGTCTTCTCGCACATCCCCTGGAGGTTGATGAGCTCGAACAAGCGCAGCGTCTTCGTTGGAGATGACCCCGTGAACAGTATGGCTCCCGACAGCAGCAGGGTGTCCAGAGCCCTGCCTTTGATGGACGGCATGCTGTCCCAGCGATGGGAGTGCCCAGCAGGGCAGAGTGTGTGCACCGTGAGAACGGTGGTGTTCGTCGAAGTGGACACCTTACATGGCCTGTAGCAGGTCTTGCAGACTTTAAACAGCTGTCGCAGTTGGCTCTCGAACACGATGAATTCGCGTTCCTTGTGAGCTGGCTCCTCGCCTGTGATAGGGTGATCCCTAAAAAAATATCTAGTGTGAGGGCTTGTGAGCTAGCTTAGCTGAGATGCAACGTTACAAAATAATATTTTACATATTCCAGAAGGCACCGATCATTCAAGTATATAGGTATAAATATCTCAATTATAGTAAGGCGAAATTGATGAACGCTCTCAAAAATTCATTTAAGCATTTGACCTACTAATAAAATAGTGATATGAAAATTTAAAGAAAAAAATTTCCATATTACTACGTTATCAGAAGCTTAAACTTGCACTATTTTCACAATTTTAACTGCATTTGAACACTAATTTATTAGTAGTTCAAACTTGCAATAACAATGTTCCGACGCAATATCAGTGTGGAACGTCAATACAGTTTGTTTGTTATACAGGTGCTCGTTAAACTTAGACTACTGGCACAGTCTCTAGATGCCTTTGGTCTAAAAACTTTGGTCAGAACATAAGACAGCTTTAACTAGAGGTGAGCTTGAGCACGAGAGGTGTGCTGTCGACATTATAATAGGGGAACAAATCAAATCGAGCATGCTAAAGAAACTGAGATGCTCATGCTCTCCTCAAAAACCTACAAAGCTAACGAAACATTGATGCTCTCCTAGCATTTCAGGGGAAAGCACTTATAGCTTACACATAATCCAGTGCCACTAGAAACAGGTCAGTCTCGGAACCTCCTCTCCCTCTTCCCTACCTATGACACTTTGCCATGGGAGCATCCTGGTTATGTGCCTGATTCAGGGTGTGTCACACATTCTAATTTCTTAGCGACTGCCAAATTTTTGGCCTCACTTCCTTTGGTGCTGTTGCATTAGACGGAGCGTAAATCAGCCCGTTTAGTTTAAGGATGAAAGCATTCTTACTCGACGAAGCTCCGCTCCACAAATGGCTCGTACAAAGGATCCGCGCTGTTGTCTGGATCATCTAGCACTGGGGTCCGAACCGTCTCCGTGGGTACAGGAGTGGCAGGTGCTAAGACGGGTCTCATTGGTGGCACTGAAGAGGCAGCAGCGGCGGCGGCGGCAGCAGCGGCAGCGGTGGCGGCGGCGGCAGCGGCGGTGGCGGGGGTGGCGGTGGCGGCGGCGGGGGTGGCGGCGGCAGTGGCGGCGGCGGTGGTGATGGTGGTGGTGGTGGTGGCACTTGCGGTGCCAAGTAGCTCCAACTCTTCAGTCTGTGCCGACTGAGTTGTCACCACCTTGGCATAGGTGTTTCCCTGCGTGCCTAAAGGGAAGGAAGATTGACACAGTCCGATTGCTCATTATGCCTCACTTTGTGTCAGCTGTAGGAAAATTGAGCCCTGGCGGGAGCTACATTTCTCAGCAAGACTTCCTTGGATTGTACAGGACATGACTGTAACAACCTTCATGTTTGAACTGCCTAGTAAAAATTGAATTTCAAATATACTCACCTAAAATTGGGCACAAGGGCATTTCGTCTCAAGTTTTTTATTTAATTGTTTCAGGCATAAACTTTGAATAGTATATGAATGTTTAAAAATCGGACAAAAACGGCAGCAGTACATTCCGTCTGCGCAGCCGCTCGAGCCCTTGCTGCTAGGTGGCGTACTGAACACAAAAACGCCAAGAATGTATCAGGAAACACTGACAACGATCAAAATAATTGCCATCAATTAAAAAAAAAGCTTTTAGCACTAAGTAGGCCACCCTAAAACACATGCAAACCAATATGTAGACAGAAAATGACCACTATAGGCCAGAAAAAATGCACTGCGGCCTTTTTGTTTTATTTTAAGTAACTCACTACTCCCAAGTCAACCCCTTAAAAAACAATTAGACAAAATTTTCAGGGAAGCAACGTTGATGCACCCATTTTCAGATGTGCATGTTATAAATCTAATTTTTGCTAGGCATTTTAAATGTCAATGTTTTTATGGCCAGATCCTGTACATGCAAGCGTTTGCATGCACTGGTTGCACCTCAACTTCTTCCTTGCAGTTCGGTCTCATTTACACTTGTGATACCCGGGAGCTTTAAACATGAACTTATCTATATAGTCTGTTGCAGGGTAACAATAGCAGGAGAACTCTCTCTTCCTCTCTCTTCACATTAGCGGAGTACATGCTTGAGAGGAGAGTGGAAAGGAAGAAAATACCAATCGGTGAGAAGAGGTAATTTTCTCCTCTCCATCCTCCCGCTGTTCTTAATCCACAAAGGTTATAGATATCTGGATTGTTTGTCACACCCACGACTTAAAAAACGCCGTCTTCATATGGAAATGTCGAACTAATCGTGTATAATACTCATCACCTTGTAAATAAGCGCCAAAAAACACAAGGAGGGGAAAGTAGACAGACAAGAGCACTCTTTGTCTGTCTACTTTCTCGTCCCTGTGTTTTTTGGCACTTTTTTTTTACGTGATCATAAACCAACTGGTCCAAATTGCCACGATAATATTCATGCCTACCGACAGACTTTTTCCCCAGCCGAGGGTCCGTTCCCACAGCCTTGTCTTTCCTAGCAGGCGGCCGGGGGACTTTTGTAGGCGCTTGCACTTCCTCCGGGTCCACTTGAACTGCTGCGTCGTGTGAGGCTGGTCGGTGACCGCACGAACAGCAGAGCTCACGAGGCGCACTCGGAGCACTATCCTCGGAGCAGCCGGCGTCCCCAATCGGCTCATCACCCTGAAAAAACAGAATGTTCCTTGACAATCTGACTTGCACTGAAATGAGTAACATGCTTACCAGAGTTTTTCGGCGTTTCGACGGTGGCTCCTTTGCTTGGGTAGACCTCGCGAAGGGGGGCAGTCGAAGCGAAGGCACAGAAGTGGACTTGAGGCTAACGCGCTTCAACGTCTGTCCAGCATCGCGCAGAACACTCGCTATGCGAACGTAGTCCTTATCGCCGTTGAAGTGTTCCGAACAAACGCGTACGTCTGCCTTCCCGGGGTCCTCCCTGCCGATGCTTCGGCACCACGCACTTCGGAGGGGCTCCTCGCGGGGTAAGGAGTGGTACACGAGGTTCCTGCCCCGAATCACGGGATTCTTCTGGTTACGGTTGGGGCAGAGCGGAACACCGCAACCGGTGGGCATCGCGAATGTTCGCAATGGCTAGTTGCAGGCAGGCGAACCAGGCGCACGAGAAAGAAAAGGAACCACGCAGCTGCCGAAACGTTGTTTTGATACCGCGTCGATCACACCTCTGGTCCGGTAGCAGGCAACCAACGTTGCTAGGCAGCGGAGCAGCGGGGAGGGGATGCTTTGACTTACTCCGGAGAGATGGCGCTGCGAAAACTTCGTGTGCTGAACAAGATTATAAAACTTTCGATTCATTTGTTTATGTTGGAACGAAATCATTTCTAAATATTAGCATTAAACTGAGAATATACTTGTTCAAAAGCGATATCAATAACAGCACCCGCCGTGACGTCACAAAGTTAGTTCCTATGGCTGCCGTGCGTGAAGTTAAGTCAAGAAATAGTTCCTTTTTGTTTTTGCGGTTACGCAGCGCATTTGCGACATTTCGAGAGAAGTAGTCGTGTTTTATGGTCTTTGTGCTAAAGTAAACAAAAAAAGGGCAATAAGGTGCACGTTCTCTCGATGTTAAAATCGTTTCATGGGTCCTTTAATACGTTCTTCGCTAAATTCTCCGGAGTAGCCCGTGATGACGCTCTGTTTTCGGCAGAGACTGTAGACTCAAATGCTTCTTCGGCTTTCCTTCCTCAGATGACGGAGCTTGATGTTACAACTGCACTTTTCAGTTTTAAATCAAACAAGTCCCCTGGTATAGATGGAATCAATGCAGAAGACCTACGGAGAAATTATGATTTTATAAAGCACGTACTCCTTTATATGTTAAATGGTTTCATTTCCAATGGGAAAATTCCGGATGATTTGAAGAGTGCCTTAGTAAAGCCTTTATTCAAAGGTGGAGAGCGTAAAAAACTTAACAATTACCGTCCAATTTCAATTTTACCTTGTATAGTCCAAATTTTGGAAAAACGTATCCTTAATACTATGACGTCGTATCTAGATAGCTTTGATATTCTATCATCTAGACAATATAGTTTCGTTAGTGGCCACTTCTGGAAGATTTTTCTGATGAATTGCATCTTGCTTTTGAAAGGCGTCAAGTCGCGTGTGCACTTTTTATTGATGTGTCGAAGGCATTCGACACGGTCAGCCATAGCATTCTACTTAAAAAATTCCATAAAATTGGATTCCGCGGTCCATTCTTTTCTCTACTTCAAAACTTTTTGAGCGGCCGTACACAAGTAGTCTCTATAAACAATAGACGAAGCTCCAAGGTAAATTTAAAAGCTGGAGTCCCCCAGGGATCTATTTTGTCACCTCTTCTTTTCAACGTGTTAGTCAACGATATGTCCAACGCTGTCTCCACATGTAGACTATTCCAATACGCTGACGACACGGTGTTGCTCTCGCTCCATCTTGATTATGCTACAGCAATGATGCTACTTCAAAAAGACACGTGCTGCTTACTTGACTGGTTTAAAAGAAATTGTCTTGAGGTAAATATATCAAAAACTAAACTTATTTGCTTTCATAATCCCCTAAAAATTATAACATTTGATCATCCACTTTACATGCATACGTCTGACTGTGCAGACAGCACCTGCTGCCCAGTGCCTTATGCAGATCAGGTTAAGTACTTAGGAATTGAGTTTGATAGTGCTTTGTCATGGAATTTTCACATGTCTTATATCTGTAAAAAATTGAGAAAGGTGTCGTGCTTACTCTATAATACAAGATCATTAATTCCCATATCAACCGAAAAGATGATAGCTCAAGCGTTAGCGTACAGTGTTTTAAGGTATGGCATAACAATTTTCGGGCATGGGTCTGTGATATGGTGCCAAAAAATTGATTCAATTTTGAAAGGAATGTTTAAGAGCATTGTCTACTGTTCATCGTCACAACCTGAAGAAGAAAAAATAACAACTTTAGGTTTGCATTATTCTATGCTTTATTCATTCAGACTGTTGTATTGAAATACTTTTGGAACGATGACTATAAAGAGCCTCACAGAGCGTCTAGATCACTTCGTCGGACCGAACGCTATAAAGTGCCTTTTATCACCACGAACTATGGAAAACGTGTTCGCAATTTTTATGTGCCTTCAACCTTCAATGACTTGCCAGAAACCATATATGGTGTGAACTCTTTAAAAGAACTCAAACAAGTGCTCCAAGATTTCAATTGAACAACACAACTATGCGTGAGTGTGTGTGCGCATGTATGGTTTTTATTTTTACATATCCATCTATTGCATCACAGTGTAGTTATTGAACCTATGTGTATGTTTTTTCATCATATTTTATTTAATTCGAGAGTAGCAACTGTATGAGGAGCTTGACACTGTTTGTGTGTGGGGATATTGTGACTATGACCTGTAGGGTGCTGTCCCACAAGCCTTTACAGGCTTTGACAGACCCGTGCCTCGATTTGAAGAAATATCTACCCAAATAAATTATTATTATTATTATTATTATTATTATTATTATTATTGTTGTTATTGAAACACAGCCCTGAGACTTTAGACGCAGGGCCCTAAACTTTTCTATAGCTGGCTGTAACTGTATCTATAAATTTTTGAGGCCGACCATGCTAAGCTACAGGGGGTGATAGCCTCCCATTGAATTTCCCATAGACGACCATAGGCCATTTTTTATGGGATGTCTCGGACTGGCCTATTATGGTATTTGCCTCTTTATATGTGTGAGTTTTTGTGCATGTCACCATATTCTCAAGTGAATATTTTACTCGGGTTGACATGGTCATGAGACAGGTTCTAGCAGCATGTCATGAATATTTGTCAAACATTTTCACAATATTTTGATTTCATGTTGCCAGATATAAACTCGAGACTAACTGATTTTCTTACTGCACACTTCCATCCGTAAATATTTGTAAAAACTTCTAGTATAGAGCATTTCACCCTACTTTCCGATTTCTGAGCATGGAGTGATTTGTAAGAAAATTAAATATGAACTTTGTTTGCAAACATAAAAATTTAATGCAAAAGAGGCACTTTATTATTAGCTATTTGAATGAATTACAACTGACACTATAAGAAACAAGACTGCTAACAACCGTTGCTTTTTAAGCAGAAATCTTACCTGTACATTATGTACAGAGCCATATATAAGCTTTCCAAAACCATTTCACATTATTTATTTAGCACCCTCTTCTACACCCTTCTCACATTCTTCACTAAATGTAGGGTGTAACACGAAACAGCATTTTTTCGGTAAAATTATGAGGTTGTATTCCTAGTTTTTAGGATGTTAAAAGGGTGTAGCCGAGGGTGAAAGTTCTACAACACCCCTTTTACATCCTTAAAGGTGTAAAAACTTTTACTGTGTAGTACGGCCGAGCATCACTGGCGTCAATCACCACGATAGCGTCAATAGCGTCACGGCGTTGCCCACCACCCGCCAACAACCACGTTGTTAACAACAAAACCAGCGTTCTGCAGATATAGGTTGAGATGTTCAGTTTCTTTTTATTTTACGTGTGGTTCGATTTCGAACGTTTCCGTTGCGGTTTTAACCGAAGCTGTTAACGTCCCTTGGCTCAAGAAATCAGGATCCTAGTGCCTAATTAAAACATTACTGAGACTAGCTTAAGTTTAATCAATATATGAGAGACGTCTTGTTTAGGCGCTTCCAACACACAAAGCCTGAAATATCCAATCTTATCTGATTCAAGTCAAGCTGATCGGGGTGCGTGGCTAGCGTGGCGGTTTACTAAGCTGAGTGCATTGATACACCTATAGGTTTTTAAGGTAGAGAAGGGGGCTTATGGTCGGTATGGAGGTACGCTGGCTGGGTAACGGAGAATGCGTCTTCCAGGAAAGGGGACCATGTGCGCCCGATGCACCCAACTACAACTTTTTTTTCTTTGAGTGCAGTTGGGAAGTAAATATGTGGAGCACTAACCGAAAAATCGCGGATGTGGTATTCGTGCTAAGAGGGCCGCGCAGCGACAGAGCGGTATTGTTAGCGCGAAGATGACGTCGGCGCTGCTTTCGTATTTTATATTCCTAGAACAACGACGGGCACAATATTTTCCCACTTCTAGTAATGTTCTAAATGAACATATCGCAAGACAGTGCTAGTTAAGACAATAGCCTTTTAAGTCGAACGAAAAAAAAAACTGAATAAAACGGTGATCGTTTGCTTGCGCTAACAGTGTTCGCACTAATATCCTGCCAACCACTCGCTCATGATGCTTCTCTTGCTGCCCGTCCTTATGCCAAAGTTTGGTCAACACGATGAAAGTTTAGAATATGATTGTCTCTGCGGCGAAACTGAAAATCAGCACTTTTGGCCGAACTCTTGTCGACCATGTTTATGTCCACGGCGGCCAAGCTGAGAATCAGCTCTTCTGGCCGAACACTCGCCGGCCGTGTTTATGTTTCCGGCGGCCAAGCTGAAAATCAGCACTCCTGGCCAAACACTTGCCGGCTGTGTTTATGCCTCCGGCGGCCAAGCTGAAAATCAGCACTGCTGGCCAAACAGTTGCCGGCCGTGTTTATGTCTCCGGCGGCCAAGCTGAAAATCAGCACTGCTGGCCAAACACTCGCCGGCCGTGGTTATGTTTCCGGCGGCCAAACTGAAAATCATCACTACTGGCCATACACTTGCCGGCCGTGTTTATGTCTCCGGCGGCCAAGCTGAAAATTAGCACTTGTGGCCAAACACTTGCCGGCCGTGTTTATGTCCCCGGCGGCCAAGCTGAAAATCACCACTGCTGGCCAAACACTTGCCGGCCGTGCTTATGGCTCCGGCGGCCAAGCTGAAAATGAGCACTTCTGGCCAGGCGCTTGCCGGCAGTGTTTATGTCTCCGGCGGACAAGCTAAACACAGCTAGTTTGCGGCCGGACCCTTGCCGGCCTTGTTTATGACTCCGGTGGCCAAGCACTTAAAGTGGCCAAGCTGTCCAGACACTGGCCAGCCGTCGGCCGATCGAAATTCACTTTCTGGTGCTGCTTGGGAAAGTCCTGTCGCATGTGTCCTGGGGTGCTGACCGTCTTTGCCTCTTACGTATCTATCGGTCCGTCGTTCGATCCCGACTTGATTACGGTTGTATTGTGTATGGCTCTGCCCGGACGTCGGTTCTCAAAATGCTGGACCCTGTTCATCATCAGGGGCTGCGGCTTGCTACCGGGGCTTTTCGCACATCTCCTGTCCTCAGTCTATACGCAGAAGCAAACGAGCTCTCTCAGGAGAAATTAAGATATGAACTGGGCTTCACGTATTTTATGCGTATTAGGTCGGTTCCTAACCATCCAACCTTACACTGCATGGAACAAATACGCTATGAGCGAACTTTCAGTAATAAGCCTTCAGTTGTTTCACCTCTTGCCATGAGAGTTCGCAATTTTGCGCAGTCTGTAGGAGTGGACGTGTTGCCTCCAGTTGTACAGTGCATGAGTTCGGCAGCCCCTTGGTATCTAGTTCCCATTCACTGCGAACTGGAGCTAACAAAATTCAACAAAAAAGACACTCCTCGCGAAGTCCTGAGGCAAAAATTCCTTGAGCTCCAAGAACAGTATCACGGTTTTATAAGTTTCGACACTGATGGTAGTAAAAATGATTCCTCTTTGGGTTGCGCAGTGATCGGGCCTGGGATGCAGCTTGTCCGGAGAATTATTGAAAGTCCCAAGCAGCACAGAGTCGGCCAGTCATCGGCCAATGGCTGGCAATGATCCTTGGCCAAGTGGCCAGACAGTGGCCAGAGACTGGCCGGTGACCGACCTTTATCTGGCCATTGGCCAATGGCCACTGGCCATCAGCCATCGGTCATGCATTGGCCATTGAATGGCCACTCTCTGGCGACTGGCCAAAAGACCATAGCCAGACATTGGCCATTTCTTGGCCAGAATCCGTGCTACTTGGGAGTGCCTGTAGTCCTACGGCAGAGCTCTATGAATTACTCCTCGCCACAGATAACATCCTCAGACAAAAGCTCACAAGTCAATTGTTTACACCGACTCACTTAGTGCTTTAAGAGCTCTTGCCAGAGTGTAAGATGATTGCAATCCACATGTAATAGAAACAAGGAACAGGTTAATTTCAGCCACAAAACGGAAAAAAAATAATCTTATGCTGGGTTCCTTCACATTTCGGAATTGCCGGAAATGAGGATGCTGACAGAGCAGCAAGTACAGCTGAGGATCGAGAAGTAGACCTGTGGAAAATAGCTTACGGAGACATAGACATGTTGTGAAATTTTCCATAAGACGCAAGTCTTAAGAGGAATGAGACCGAGAAATAAACAATAAGTTGCACGCAGTAAAACCACTACTTCAGGAATGGGAGAGTGCACGTCAACGCGAGCGTTTTTATGAGGTGGTTTTGTGCCGACTGCGAAATGGTCATACTCGTTTTACCAATGGGCATCTTTTGCGTGGGGAGGATGCTCCGGAGTGTGACCACCGCCACATTCCGCTAAGCATCCTACATATCTTACTTGTATGCCCTTTGTATGACCAAGAACGCCACAGACACTTTGCTAAGGTTTACCAAGAGCATACACCATTACACCTCACCCTTTTACTCAGAGATCAATCGTTGTTTCCACACAAGTGTTTTCAACTTTCTTAAGGATATAAGACTCCTGGACCAGCTATAATTTTAATAGTTCGTTGTATTCATTGCCACATCATATGCGCTTGTACCTTCATGATCATTGTTTTATTAAATTACAAGCCCTACTATAGCTCTTTCTTCTCTTTAACCTTGAATTCAGCAATAGTCCTAGTTGTTTGTGCATTATAGCCTTGGTCACTGCTGCGCTAATAAAACCGAATCAATCAATCAATCCTATTCTCTTCTCCTTTCCCCTAATCCTCCTCCTTCATTCTTACTTCTCTTCCTCTCCCTTCCTCTTCATCTCTCATCCCACTTCCATCCTTTCTTACTCCTCCTCCTCCTCTCCTCCTCCTCGTCTGCTTTTTTAATCCTCCCCTCCTCCTTTTCTCCTCCATGTCCCTAGTTTCCCCTCCTTCCGCGCACGTGACGTCAATGTTTCTGCTAAATTTAGCTCGGTTCCGCCGACGCCAACGGCGACACCACTAAACTTGAAAACGGGCGCCTAAAGCGGGTTTGACATGCAGCGATTTTGGCCCCAGAGCGCCGCGATTTCTGCCTTCGCAACGCTCTGGCCAGCTGCAGCGGCTGAGCGGCACGGTTCCATCAGGTTGAAACTTTTTCGCCGCGGCAGAGCGGCAGCGTTTACGCTGGCCACTCACAGCGCGGTGGGAAATCCCGTCCCTACTGAAAAAAACCATTTGGCGCCCATATGAAAATAAACGGGTCCATACCGGTAACCGTTTAACCATACTGGTCACCAGTTTGTCAAAGGGGTCGCCCGTATGGCTCAAAGGGGTCCCCCGTATGAGCCATAACGGTCACCTATTTGGCAAACGGGTCGCTCGTCTTGGCAAATGGGCGACTCGTTTGGGCAAAGTTGTCGCACGTTTGCTCAAACCGGCGACCATGTTGCAAACTGCACCAGTTTAATCAAACGGCTCTCCGGAGCCCGTTTGATATTGAACGTACAGCGATAAAGAAAAAAAAAAGATATTGAACGTACAGATCGGCGGCGTGGGCACGCCTAGCGTTTCAGCCGTGGCAGCCAATGTTTTCCGGAAGGCTGGGAGCGCCGGTTCATCGATTTCAGATCGTCCGCGTAATGCAAGTAATTATATTTATATTTCAATTGCGCTGATTTTCGATTATACTGCAACTAAAACTAACACCTTTTTTTTTTTTGTTTTACGTAAACGCGCGACGTTGGTGAGCCGATATTTTTGACAGACCTTTAATACTTTGTCCATCTTTGTTGCCTCAATTTACTTATTCAGCTCGAATCTCTCTCGCAGAAGACGCGACCGCGTGAAGGAATGTACGTCTAGACTCCGTTTCACTTTAATTCAAGACGCAACGAAGGTAGCACGCGTACACGCGGCTGCAAGAACATCGAGCATTGCGAGAGCACGCCCGCCGTTGCAGCAGTCAAACTACGAGCTTGCGCTGAGTTCTTTCTTCGCTCGGGCGCAAGCCGAGCTTCTGGCAGCCCCGCCGCCATTTCCAAAGTTTGAGCGCGCGCGCGCGCGCGCGTTTGTTCTTAGGGGCTACAAAAACGCATCTCCCTGGAATGCCTGGGGAGAGGGAGAGGGGCTGTCCCGGTGGTCCCAGCGCCTTGACCTCGCCCCCTCCCTCCTCTCTTGTCACCCCTGTCACGTGACCCACAGCAGCGCGCGAGCTACACGCTGATAAGCATCGAGATCCGGAAGGGCGCGCCTTGCAGCCGGTTTTTTCTTTGTCTGCTTGTTGTCAGTTGCTGCTCGAAGTTCGCTCGTCCTACCTGCTTCAATCTGTCGCCTAACCCTGCGGTCTTATTGGGATGTCTCTCGACAACGTATTGGATGTGCACCCAAAGCTATCAGTGTTCGAAAAGACCCACCTGTATGTCGGCAACGAGCGATTCTTCAAAGAAGTCGCAAATTCTCGCGGTTTGGTTGGGTTCGGCAAATGACAGCTTGTGCGCCGCATCGTGTTGAAACTTCCAAGGAGCCGTTCCCTCTCGTTTGTGTTTGTGTGGTTGTCCTGCTTTGACCGTGTCGACAAATATCACGGATTACCTCTTTCAAGTCCGATTTTGTTATGGTAAGTGCACTGCAACCTACGTGTTGGCAAAGATTGACCGTTCTTCTACGCGTACTCTTCTAAATTATCTAAAAAATTATGCAGCGCCTATTCGCGCGGCAGCCAGGAGAATAATTTCCCCGAAAGTCTACCTGTATAGTGTTCACAGATCGCTTGCACGTTTGTACTTGTCTACAGAAGAGGTAATAAACTTCGAGGAAAATTGAAAACAATCTTTTGTGTCGGTTTTCCTGTCCACTTACAAGCACCTACGCGAGTGCATTTGTTCTACGTGTTTTCTCCGTGTTATAAATACGTTTATGAGTTTCGGGACGTCTTAAATATGTTTAAGATAACCAACCGCCCAGACGATACCCATTTAGGGCTAGCGCATAATTTGCCATTTCGAAGGGCACGTTCAAACGTGTGGTCACGTGCCATGTCGAACGGGTACTCGTACCATACGGCACCCGTATCAAACGGGCACCTGTATCAAACGGGTACCGTTTCGAACGGGTACCTTTTCCACACGGGTACCCGTATCCCATAATCACGTTTGATCCAAACGGATCGACAGGTTTGATTCAAACGGGCGACCAGTTTGCCACCCCTTTGAATTTCAAATGGTTTTTTTCAGTAGGGGTGAGAGGAGGAGAAATCTTTTGGAAAGCTGGCACATAGAATGCTGACATTTTCACGTCCTTGATGCAGACGACCAGCAGAGAAACTACGCCAGCGACTGGTTTGCGGTTTCTTTTTTCCTTTCGGTTCTTTAATCAGTAGTCACGTCGGAACTGTTGAGGTGATTATGGAGGAGGAGGATTGATGTCCCTTTCCTCGGAATTTTTTTTCTCAGTGATTTACGGGGCTCTTTTTTACTTTCCTCGCCTGAGTGCACACTGTAGCGAGCGCAAGAGACGCTAGTCGGAAGTGGCTGGTGCGAGCGCTAGTGAGAAAAACAAAACAAGATGAAAAAGAAGAAAAAGAACTGTGCGACATTAACTTATCTTTTCCAGCACAGATGGTCACGCCAAGTAAGGCACATAACCCCATTTCGGAAATACCGACTACTCCAACGCCGTCCAGGAGGTTAGGGTCAGCCGTATCAGTTGGAGTCTTTACATCCGACGAAGGCGCTGCCCATGACGCTACCGATGATGATCAGAGGTTTCACCCTCCGCGACGACGAAGTTAAAAAAAAAAAAAACGAAGAAATATGACCAATGTTTGTTTAGTATCTTAAACGCTTTTTTTTTATTAAGGTAAAATTAAATCGGAAACTGAAAACCAAGGCATTAAAATTGTTGTTAGAAGCCGCTGTAACCGACTGTGCACACCCTATTGGAAAAACCAGCATGAAAATCAAACTGGTCAAGCTGGTAATTAAGGTGGTCAAGCTGGTAATCAAGGTGGTCAAACTGGTCAATGTGGTAATTAAACTGGTTTAGCTGGCAATCAAGCTGGTTTAAGCTGGGCAAGCTGGAATTTAAGCTGGTCAGTCTGGTCTAAGTAAAAACCAGCATGGTCTCACTCGAATCTGGTTTTAGATTCAATCTGGTGTAGCTGGGAGCCAGTCTGGTCTTAACTGGTCAAACTGGTTTTCCATGGAGCCAATGTGGTCAAGCTGGGAGACGAGCTGGTCATGCTGGGAGACAAGCTGGTGAATCTGGTCGAAATAATAATCGTGGTGGTCAAGCTGGTCATGCTGGGAGCGCGCACGCCAAGGTCGGCTAGAGATAGCCGAACTGGCATTGCTGGGAGCGCGCGCGACAAGGTCGGCTGCTGGAACGAGGCCACGTCCTGTTCTTTGTCCTCTCGTTTTTGGTAGACCACCGGGCGCGTCAGGCGCGCTGCAAGCTACCTTTGTGTGCGAGAAAAGAGAGAGGGAGAGAGAGAGTGGTAGAAACGGAGAATCGAAGACGCGTTTGGATAGCTTGGGCAGAGGGCATGCAGATCGAAGGGACGGCTGTGTGCGCGTTGTTTGGAGACTAGTTGAACGACGGTGCAAGCGAAGCGGGTTTTGAGAAGACAGCGAGCGGCAGTCCGTTCAGTGCGGGAAGATGTCAGACGTCGACTGCGGCGTCGCTTCGTGTCTTCGAACGTGTGTGTGCCCAAGAATGACGGCGGTGCCGAGGAGTATCGCCAATGCCATCCAAGCCACACGGATTTCCTCGCCTCTGCCGACCACGCAAGTTGCCGCTTCGCCCCCATCGCTGGCGGGACCCAGGTTCGCTTCTCTCGTCCGTGTAGTATTTTCGTCTGCTATTGCCTGTTTTTGGCCTGTGTCTAGTATTTTTTTCGTGTTGAGAGATAAGCAATCTGGTTTTATTAACATTGTAGACAATTTGCACCGAGAATCTGTGCGTCGGTTAGTACTGTGTCAGCGCCGAGGATGTGTAGCATTTGAGTTCATGTGAGGCTGCCGCAAGTACGAAAATAATAAATTGGATGCCGAGTTGGCTTTTCTGACGAGCTTGGCTTTTTTATTCTGTGTATTAATTTAAACAGGTTAAACTGGTTGGGAAGTTCACCAGCATGACCAGTTTAACAGCATGACCAGCATGCCAAACTGGGCATGCTGGGGCAATAACCCAGCTTGAAGCTGGGACCAGATCAACCATCATGACCAGTATGACCAGATCAACCAGCATGACCGGCATGCCAAGCTGGGCATGCTGGGGAAATAACCCAGCTTGAAGCTGGGACCAGCTTAAGCTGGTTTTTTCAATAGGGCATCTGCTTGCTGCAAGCAACACCGGTCATCGCAACGGCAAAAAACGTTCATGTGAAATGAAGCCTCGCGATCCGTGCCGCCGCGCTGCTAGCGGCAGCGATTTCGGCCGTGGAATGGCAGCGTGTGAAACCCGCTTTAGAGTTGCGCTCTAAAATTAAACTAATTTTCTTTATGGGCACCCCGTTTTATGTAAGCAATATGTAACTCAGAAGGTTTGCTCTCAACCGTTTATTATTTCATGCAAACAGCATACAAATATTCGGGAGCAAATAGAGTGTATAGACAGGTCATCCGCATTGACAGCCGGGGCGTAATAGGAACGCCCGCAATTTGGCCGGGCAGCGCACATCGCACGCGCTTAGTGCTTTAATGAATTCCGAATCCGAGCGGTTTTGTTGTTTTTCCAACACGCAGACAAGGCACCCGGTCGTTTGATATTCATAACAACAGGAACAGGTGGCGTACACGTTGAGAGCTTCGATGACCGTCGGCATAGTGCCGGGACTCGAGAAAAGTGCACGGAAGCTGAAGCCACAAACCCGGCAGCATTCGGTGACACTGGCTCGTGCAGCCCGTCCCCATACTACAAGAGGCTCTTTACGACCAGTGACATTCAACGGAGTCATTAGGGCTGAGATTGCTGCTTCCATAGGGTCTTCTGAAACGTACGACCTGAAAAATAAAAATAAAAAAAGATGGCAGTGGTGTTTTTTATTCGAAACACTCAAAGGCAACAGACTGTTTAAAAAAGCTCTCGATCGCTGGAGTAAGGACTGGGCACTTAGGCTTCGCAGAAACAAGATTCGAACGAAATGATGCATCTGCGCATGCGTGTGCGAACAGCAGCGTCCTCGCAGGCGCATGACTTCATTTTTGTCGGTGCCAACGTGAATAGTGAAGCTCAGTTTTGAAGCAGTCCCTTAGACGTTACTTGCACGAGCAGTACACACCGCGGTCCCCGAACGGCCTACCTCCCGTCGTTTTGTTCGACGCGCCACCATTTTAAGGACGGCTGCAATAGTAACTGCGGCGTATTTAATAAAATGAATGTATTGAAGCACGCCGCCAAGATTGCGCTTGAGTGCATCTTATCGAAGAGTTTTTAAACGAAAATCTACACGGCGCCTCGAACGACTGAGGCGGACTGAAGGAAGTGAACATGGTACCCCCTTCAGCGGGAGATCAGCAACTGACCTTCACCATGTTTATTAACGCTTTGATACCAAATTCAGACGATCCGCGAAAATCAGTTTGTCAACGTATCGCACTGCTATTTACTGCAAAGCTGCAGCTAAGTGGTGGAAGCTTGGAGTAAAAATATCAACAAAAAAACTTACCTCGTTTAAAAAAAAACTATTTTGGGCAATCTACGACAGTGTCAGGATATCGACAGACGATATCCTGACCGTGCTCGCCTAGTTGTATTTGTCGTCGAGAGATGCCGGAAGCGTGGGGGGCATGGCGAGAGCCCCGGCAATGGTCAAACTTAGCGCACAATCTTCCTGAATGTTTCAGTATGCCGGCGCGAGTCTCTCTTATGAACACTTCTTAATGTGGGATAAGTTATTCATTAAAAATATAGCATGGAGAAACAGCAAACTAAATCCGTAATGATTTTCGCTACTGAGATGATGATCAGTCGAGGAACCGCATACTCTCGAGTCATACGGTGCGGCATCTGTCAGCAGAATGTACAACTTGAGCAATACTATCAGGAAAAATTCAGCAAACTGAACGAGGGCTACATAGGGTTGATGGGAGACACATGTGTAGTGATATCTCTTGGCGGAGAGTAGAAAATACGGGGCCGAAAATTAAATTAATATTAATCACGCACTACACTTTTTTCCTCCTTTACACTGTCCAAAAAAAAATTCGCAATTGCCCATTTAAACTTAGCAACACTTGATTATAGTACTTTTGTATTGATTGATGTGTTCCAGAAAGTTCATATTCGAGTGACCTGACTTATTTCCATTTGTGCCCTTTGCAGTTAAGTGCGTATTCCAGGCTATTAATAGTTATTTCTTGTTTGATTCTTGCTTTGGCACGTCACGTTTAAGTGGTTACTTTTTGCTAAAGAGTAACAGTATTTTGTTGCATTGGTTCATTCTGGATAATTCAAGTTATTTTGCTATTCACTTGTGGGTGTTCTTTTAATAATCATAAATGATATCAGTCCCTATTTTGTGTTTTTACGAAACGTGTGTGAACGCGGTCGTTATCATATGTTTATAGCTGTTCATTATTCATCGACGTGTGATGATTAAATATCTATTCGCAGATTTGCATATTTGTGTGATCAATGGTCATTAATCACTATTTAAGCTGTATTATTCTTATAGGCAAGGTTAGTTCGAACGGACTACTAATGCCTATTAGTAATCGTTTTGTATACTTAGCAGTGTGTGGACAACACCAGCTTCCAAATTCTTTTGAAATGTACGAGCGCAAATGCTCCAAATGACTATTATTTACACTAATAGCCATCTTGAGTTGATTGGGTCTTCATGAAACAGAGCACCTTTCAGTGACTTTTATAACTATTATTTTACTTTCGTGCTATTCTTTTTTTTTATGGGGGGGGGGGGGGAGGGGGGGGGGGAAGATACGCGTCATGTGGCTCATATTGGCTCTTGGGACATATTTTTGATGAGATCGGTTTCACTTGGCCATGAATAACTATTCGCAAATATTATTCCTACATGTGAGGCCTGGTTCTTTAGAGGTGGGTCTGAATTCAAGCGGATATTTTCAGATATTTAAATCTGTTAATTGTCAGTTTGGCTAGAAATGGCTTTAAATAACTATCAGTCGCTGTTACTCACAATTTATGCAATCTGTATACTTATAAATTTTATTGACTTCAGCTGGTTACTATTGACTAATATGAACTTTATTGCCTTTAAGTTACGAAATGTTCCTGATAATGAATACAATAATTTGACAAGTCTTGTTAGATGTATTTGGCTTGAAGTGAACAATATTGCCAACTGGTATTGATTCTTCGCATCATTGGCTGGAAATAGCTACAAGTGGCTCTTGCTGCTTATTACTGGCAATGTTAGGTCATTGTCATCCGTATGGATCAAATTTGCTTCAAATGACTACTCTTGGTTATCAATATTTATATTGAAGAAATTCGGCTTAAATGGCCTCAGATGACTATTATTTAATAATCTTAACAATAATGCGCTCTCCTTGCCATTTTGAGGAGGAAGGATCTCAAGTGGCTTTTGTTGACTGTATGAAGCTGTTCTAAGCCAGATCGGCTTAAATGGCTATATTTGGCTATTTGTGACGCATTCGCAATTTACGGAATTTGTGTGTTTATAGATTTGATTGACTCCAACTGGCGATAATTTGCTATATGCATCTATTCTCAACCTGTCTGGGGTTTCAACCTTTTGTCTGCTTGGTCAGCCGCGCGCGCAGCTGACCAAGCAGGCAGCGCGCTCGTGGCGTAATGGTTATCGCGATAGGCTTCCACGCAAACAGCCAAGTTTCGATTCCTGGCCGCGGGTAAACATTTTTGTTGACTCTCTAATGTGATGTTCTGGTAAATTCGAGAACTGTGTTGGCTGATCCGAGGTTACAAAGTTATGTGCACAAACCTTCTGCGTCGATTGTTCCAGAACCTCACGCGTGTAGAAAAGGAGTTCCACAAGCAAGCCGCAGTCAATTTTGCCCGAGCGGTCTATCCTGCTATTTCGACGATATAGACGCCTGCGACGCTAACCTTATCGTCTTCTGTTTTTCGTCAAAATTGCGCCCTATTAAGCGTTTAGTTCCTTCAGTTATTCTCGCCTCATCATTCGTCATTCGTGACATTTTGGTGGAGGTGCGGGGTACCACGTTCCATGCCCGTGAAACGCACCCCTCAGTGGATCCCTCGGCCTTGATATTCCTGAAGTCTTGAAAAGCTTATTCCCGTTTACAAACCTGAAACGCGGACAAGCCGCCCTACCTAAGGTCTGCCCCCGGAATTCGTCCCTCTACCGTCGAAGCCAACTAGAACTACGGCCACGATGCGTACCATGTCGCAGCAAGACAGAGAACCACCGACTTTCATCGTCTACGTGCAGGCCCCGCCGCGCACGCCGGCGACTTTCAATTTCGACCTTTACAAGGATGTGGACGACTGGTCAAGCTAGTACGAGGGCGACGCCCGGTTCAACGGATGGGAAGGGGGAAGGGGGGGGGGGGGGTTGAAGAAAGCCTACGGAGCGTCCACTTCACTTTGGAAGGCACGGCCCGCACCTGTATGAAAACCGCGAAGTGTCGATTTCATCGTTGGGAGACTTCCAGGCCGAGCATCGACGCACCTTTGCCTGCCAGCAGCGACGTCAGCGGGCCGAGGAACATCTCCGAGCAAGAAAGGCACAGGTCAAAACGAGAGCGTCACATGTTTTGTCGAAGACGTTCTCCGCCTCATGAACCACGCCGACCCAAACGCCCCCGAAGAAAAGAAGCTGCGGGTCCTGATGCGGCGCGTGAAAGAAAAGATCTTCAGAGGCCTTGTGCGGAGCCCACCTACACTCTAAAAAAGGGTGTACTCTTGCACCCGATGTCGCATATACGACACTCCAAAACTTCACTTGGACGTACAGCGCGCTGACTTTGAACCGACACGGCGAAATTTCACGGGTGGCTTTATAGCTGAGTTGTACAACTTATTAACTTAACTGATATAAATGTGACTGACCGCAAACCAAGTTATCGGGGTTTTCTTGGCTCTACTTCAAAGCCTGTGTTTTTTTTTGCTGTAGACTTTGACTAAAGTAGAAGTTTGGGCTAGTTGGTATTTCATGATTAAAGATTAAAACAGCGCAAGGAAACGGACACGAACAAGAAGGTAGACAAACAAGGCGCTGACTTACAACTGAAGTTTATTCGTTCTAACAGAGAGTATAAATACTGTATTGTCACAACAAACAAACATAAATAAAAAGCTTGACCTGGATGCCACGTGCTCACTAGCCATCGCTATGCACTGTCACTATGTGTCTAATTAGGAACGTTCCTTATCTGATAAAGATAGTGACGGAGTGCTGACATAGTTTTGCCCCAATCTTCCAATTTCCCGTGCCTCGATGATTTTCCGAGTGAGTTTGTCTTTATTTTTCCTAATCACTTCACACTTGTCAAAGACGGGAGCGCAGCAACAGTCTCGGCAGTGCAGGCCAAGGTGATCTGACACAACTCTAAACACGTTATACTTGTGCTCCCGAAGCCGATCATATGGGCATCGCCCCGTTTGCCACACGAGAGGGGAATAGAGTACACTACTCCCTCCACACAGTCTGCGAATTGGTCCTGGTGTTTTTTGGTGCAACCCTGCTTTTCTTTAGAACAGGAGTTCACTTTTCTGCACAGCCCAGGTAGCTTTTCTGGAGCCGAAAAAACCACATCAACTCCAACCCTACGGCCAACTTTCTTAGACTGTAGACTTTGATCCGTACTTTAGCTGTTTAATGTGTAATATTGCACCGTCATCAACCCTCTCGCAAAATTTAGGACAGTCATTTTGACGTCAGTGCGCTGTATTTCAAACTGAAGTTCGACGTAGGGCGCAAAGCGTAAACTTCGTCGTTCTATGAGACTGTGCGACATACGTTGTACTCGGAATGGACTTCTTTCGTGAATACAGCGCCGTCATTGACCAGGAAGACAACAATTTAAGGCGGCGGAAACCTGTCGTAAAGCCCGAGGATCACAAAACTACGGCAGCCACGTTAGCTAAAGAGCTTGTACTCTCCAACCACGCGAACTTGCCACCAAGCTCGCGTGTTCTTCTGCCTGTCGGGACAGAGGACGGCATCTGAGAAAAAGCTCTGCTGGAAGGCAGCTTGCAACTGCTCCTAGGAAGAGGGATCGCCGTCGTAAGAGGCATCGCAGAGCTCAGAGACGGGCACACTGTTGCAATCGTAATGTACTTCCGGGAGGAGGCTCAGTACATTACGAAAGGCGTGCCGTGGGTCACGCCGAGGAGCTCCCAGACTCAGCCGCAGTCGCTGGAACCCCAGAAGACATCGCTTTGTGGCCACACAAGACAACACCGCTTTCGCTGTTCGACATCGATCCAACACTGCCTGCCACATATTAACGAAAACTCAGTGACCATACAGCCGAGTTCAATCAGAGCTTCTGCACGTCGTCAAAGGTACGCCAAACGACAGTTGCAAAACATCGAATTGCTACTGATGACGATGCGCTTCCTGTTCATCGGTCGCCGTACCGCGTCTCTGTGAAAGAAAGAGAAGTCATCCAAAAGCAGGTTCAAGAAATGCTTGACGACGACATCATCCAACCCTCAAACAGTCAGTGGGCTTCACTGGGAGTCCTGTTGAAAACGCCGTAAAAAAGAAAAAAAAGAAAAGATCAAGGTACACCTAAGCATTCCTTATGAGTTGTGTTTGCGAAAGCATGCAAGCCGCTCGTCCGCTCCCTTTTTCGTCTGCTGCGCACTTTTCGTCGCCGGACAGCGGATGTGCTCCTCTGGCATGGTGACCTTGGACGCTCCGCGTTAATGGCTCGCTGATGGACGTGCAGCGCCGTGGGTTAAGCGGTCGTGGAAACTGACGAGAGCAGCGGCCAATGGGAGCCCCGTCGACGCGCGCCAGCCTATGGAACCGATGGAAACTAGGTGCCATTCTGGCGCTTGAAACTGATGACGTGAGCTCGCTCTGCGAGAGTTAATGCTTTCGCATTAAAATTGCATCTTCCCGCTGCCACGCATCGACGAAACTCTGGACCGGCTGCGCCACGCCCAATACAGTTCGTTGATAGACCTAAAGAGTGGGTACTTGCAGATCGAGGTAGACGAACAGGATCGTGAGAAGACGGCCTTCGTCAAGCCGGACGGACTGTACGGATTTAAAGTGATGCCGTTCAGACTTTTGCATAGCACCGGCGACCTTCCAGCGCGTGATGAACACCGTCCTTTCAGCTTTGAATTGGTCAAGCTGCTTTATCTACCTCAACTCCGTCGTGGCATTAAAAGTGGCATCCAGGAGCAGCATAGACGTCTGCGAGCCGTGCTATGGGCTATTAAAAAAGTTGGACTGACACTAACACCATCAAATTGTCTGTTTGCCTACGGCAAGCTCAAATTCCTGGGCCATGACTTCAGTGCTCAGGGTAAAGGCCCGGACCGTGAAAAAAACAACCGCTATTGTTGAGTTTCCGAAGCCATCAGACAATAAAGCCGTACGAAGATATCTTGGGCATTGCACTTACTACTGACGTTTCGTTCACGATTTCGCCAAGATTTCTGCACCACTCGCGCATCTGACGAAGGACAACTTGAACTTCGAATGGGAGGAGGTGCAAGAACAAGCGTTCAGCGAACTGAAGGAAAAACTCCAGTCGCCTCCTATCCTTGTTCATTTCGATCCTTCAGGGAAAACAGAAGTTCGCACGGACGCCAGTAACACCTGACTCTGCCTCGGACAGTGCCGGGCTCGCTTACGCAAGCCCGGCACTGTCCAAGGCAGAGCAAAATTACTCGACGACCGACAAGGAATGCCTGGCTATGGCCTTTGCGTTAACAAAGTTCCGCTCGTACGTGTGCGCTATCCCGTTTCGCGGTGTCACGGACCAATACGTTCTCTATTTCTAGCCAACCTGAATTACCCGTCAGAACGCCTCACTGGCTGGAGTCTTCGGCTGCAAGAATTTGACGTAACCATTGTGCATAAGTTTGGCCGAAAGCGTAACGACGCCGATTGTTTGTCTAAGGCCCCGTTCAAACCTCCCCCCCTACAGCACCGACGACGACGATGACGCCCATTTTCTCGGCGCATTTACAAATACTGACATGGGAGCACTTCAACGAGACGACCCGGAACTTCGCGCGGTGATCGACAACCTCGAAGATCTAGGAAGTTCAGTTCGGCGAGTCTTGGCCCGAGACATGTCAAGCTTTGTTCTGCGGCAATGCGTGCTGTCCAAGAACTTCTGAACGAGCTACCCTGCCTGGCTGCTTGTTGCTCCTAGCAGCCTGCGAGAAAAAACGTTTCAAGCATGCCATGGCGACCCGACAGCTAGACACCTTTGCTACAGCAGGACGCTCGCACGGATTTGTGACAAGTATTACTTTCCGAGACTGACGAAAACCGTCCATCTGTACACATGGTCGTGCCATGAGGGCCAACAAAGTAAGAAGCCTCCGACGAAGCCAGTAGGATCTCTGCAGCCGATATCTGCCCGACTACCCCTTCCAGCAGGTCGGAATGGATTTACTTGGCCCCTTCTCAACATCGACTCAAGGACACCTGTGGAGTATCGTCGCGACCAAATATTTCAAACGATACTCCAAGGCGAAAGCCCTTCCGTCGAGAACAGCGGTGGAAGCCGCCAAGTGTTTTGTCGAGTCCAGCCCCCTTTGACACCGCGCACCTGAAGTGCTGATCGCTGATCGAGGGTCATCTTTCATGGCGCTGCTGACTTAAGATGTTGTTCGGCTCAGTCACAACAGCCATCGACGAACCGCCGCTTATCATCCGCAGACAAACGAGCTAATGGAGCGGCTCAACAAGACGATCGCCCACTTGATCTCCATGTACGTCGACGTCGAGCACAAGCTGTAGGGCGTGATGTGGCCTTACGTTACGCTTTCGACGACACAGCGTTTCAAAAAACCACGGAAATGACGCCATTTTAACTAATACGCGGCCAGGCGGTTGCCACAATGCTCGGCGCCATGATGCCTCACGTGCCAACCGATGATGGCAACGACGGCTGTCAACTGATCTCTCGACGCGCACAAGGAGCTGGACAACTGGCTAGAATAGACCAACAGCCAGTCGACGCACGCCGGCATATCTTTCGTCGCCGAGATGCCCACTTTTAACCCAGAGACCGAGTATGCGTGTGGACACCGATACGGTGCCGCAGGTTCAGCGAGAAGCTTCTAAGACGCTATTTCGGACCCTACATGATCATGCGAAGACTCGGCATTCTGAATTATAATGTTTTTTTCCGGACGGAACACGCGCATATGCAAGACACCAGCCAGGACCCGAGGTGGTGCACGTCGTCCGGCTCAAGCAGTATTAAGAACGATAGAACTTTGAACTCTCTTCAAAGAGCGATCTGCGGGTCGCGAATTTTGTGATCTTTTTGTTGTGGATTGATGATTTCATTTTGTGCTGCGCCGACACAATGCATTTTCTTTTTAAAGTGGGGAATAATGCCGCGCGCGCAGCTGACTAGGCAGGCAGTGAGCTCGCGGCCTAACGGTTATCGCGCTAGCCTTCCGCGAAAAAAGCCAAGGTTCGATTTCTGACCTCGCGTACACATTTTTCTTGACTCTGTATAGTGATGTTCTGGTAAATTTGAGAACCGTGTTGGCTAATTCGAGGTTAGAAATTACTGTGCACGAATATTCTACGTCGATTGTTCAAGAAGCCCACGACTGTACAAAAGGGGCTCCGCGTGGCAAGCCGCAGTCAGTTTCGGCGCAGCGCTAAATCCTACACTTTCGCCGATATCGACGCCTGCGACGCTAACCCTCTTCTCTTTTAGTTTGTGTACAATTTCGGCCTCTAAAACGTTTAGTTCTTTCAGTTATTGGGCTTCTAATTATTTTTCATTCGTGACAATGGGCATATACACCAGATCTGGTTGGCTTGCTTTGGCGAGAAATGGCTTTTAGTGCTCATCAATTGATATATTTCGTTAGTTCTATGCCTATGAGCAAAAAATGCACGAGGCAGCATTGTTAGATATTGGCATTTATTCTTAACAAAATAGTTTATATTGCTTCAGTATGATGATTAGTGAATACTGTTGACTAGAGTACCGAACGTTCCCAGAGTACCAAAGTCGCAAACTTGTTTTCAGAACCGAGTCGCGGCGCAGCATTTGTGCTTCCACCCATCCTCAACGTGGCACTGCCTCGAGCACATAGAGTATTGCCTTCGTTCTCGTGCAAGTGCTTCAATCAACTTTCTTGGTCTGCGCCGGCACCGTTGTGTTTATTTGAGTTTTTTTTTCTTTGTTTCGAGAGGTGGTTAACTTGTTCCTCGTTTTCTCGACTCTCTCTTTCTCTCTATCGCTCCGAAACACATCGAAGTCGAGAGTTAGGCTTAGCGTCTGAGACGTAGTTTTTAACGCAGGACAAGCACAACCGACGCGAGCGAACGAGCGGAAAATCTTTGTCGACCCAGATTTGAGGTTTCTTGGTATTTTCACGGACGAAGGCAAATAGACGATGAATATGGAACTGAAAATAAAAGTTTAATCGGCGAACTTGTTGCAGAAACGAAAGAAAGAACACACCCCAGGCAGCACATAAACGTGAAGAAAACGTCGAAAGAACATCGAAGACGTCTGTAACGTGACGTCGTACAACGTCGAAGGTCCGGACGTTGCCTTCCTTCGACGTCGATGAAACCTTTAAATGTCCGCGAGAAAAGGTGCACAGAAGGTTGAGAAAACGTTTCCAATGACGTTTGTCACACGTCACATGCGCGTCTCAGTGGGCCGTTGCGTCCTCCCTTGAAGTTTATGATACGTGTGCTTACGACATCTGGACTAGTAACGACGTTCATAGAATGTCGAGAAAGCATTCCAAATTACGTTCCCTAGGCGTCGTGGGGAAGACGTTGTGTCCACCACCTCCCCTTCCCCCCCCCCCCCCCCCCCCCAACACACACACTAAAAAAAAGTACTTATTGAGTATTATTGCGAAGGCAAGTTCTTCTAATGGAAGTACGAAGGAAGTAACTAAAACAGAGGTTTTGTACGAACTGTTTATTTTAGCATTTTCAGACACGAGATGCCTTATGAAGCGCCGCCAAAACACGTCCCAGGATGTGGCAGCCAGAATTATATAAAACAAATAAATTAACGTAAAGAAATGAACAAGAGACGATGTCACGCTGCGCGGAATGTTCCACCGCTTACCTTGTTTCTCCTTCTGATTAATCCGCTGTTGCGCGTGCTTTAGCAACCCCATCGCACATAGCTGGTACTCTCGCAGCGTGCACGGGAATGGTTTCAGAAGTGGGATCCCCTCCCTGGGTGTACTTGACTAGGATCGTTCGAGGCATCTGAAGGGCCTTGCTCGGAGACTGGACTTGACGCGCCATTATCTGTACTGCCCCTTCTCTTCTGAGGGGCGTCATTCATATTCTCACAGGCACCTTGATCCGAGCAGTAATACGATCCAAGGTGTAAAGCGTCATAGCCTTGAAAAAGGTCCGCGAGTCGCGACTGAACTGGACGGCCTTTTTGGCGATCACCGACTTCTTCATAGGGGCGACTTGAGCGACTCAGTCTGGACAGCATTATAGAGAAATCGAATCATAGCACATCCACTGTACGCAGACTCGTAAAAAATCCTGGCGACAAGCAGTCTGCCTCGTAGACCCCGTAGACGTGACGGCCGGTGCCAGCGACTGACTTTCGCAAAAAGCTGGACCGGGTTACACAGAGCTGTTCTCTCTGGGCCAACACTGAGAAAATACGTGCACCCCGAAATAACGCTTGTCGACTGTTCGTTGCCACTATCTTCCCCGACTTTTCACTCTCGCCCTCTTCTTGCCGATTTTCCCGACGCATCGCATGGGGCTCTATGGAGATGCCACTGGCATGTCCTCTGCCTACCTTTCCCTTTCCCTCTCGCGCCGCAATAATGCCGGCTCTGTTGTTTTTTTTTTTCTTTTTTGCCGACACCTAGGTACTAGGTGCAGGCTGGACTTGAACGCTTTTTGAACCGTCATATGAGCCATTCAATGGTTAGCATCATGAGTGCCAATCTACATAAACTGTTTACAGCATCTACCGGTTTTCGTAACTGCCGGGAATTTTATTTTTTGGAGTAGTGTTCAAAAATGCGCAAGTGTGCAGTGAAATTCTGCTTCGATATGGTGTGTGCCGGCGTCCGAATTTTCGTTGGGGTACGTTATCAGTGCCAAAGAAAGCAAGATCTGTTTTGACAATCACGTAACACGACTGCGCACCGATCTACCGAAAGCGCTAATGTGCTGATGTGCTGGAAGTTGGTGTTGTGGGTGAACTGTGATGTTGATGCGAAATTTGTGGTTGTGCGCAAGTGAGCATAGGTAACAAAACACGAAGAGAAATTGGCGGACCTTAAAACAATGCCAGGTATTTGCGTAGCAGTATCGATGCTCCTAGGAAATGATGAATGCCCAAAATCGCCTGAAGAGGGGATAGTGTGGCGCCCCGCACACCAGCAAGACGACACCGGGAGTGCGAAAAACAAAAATGGCACAATTTGATTCGTTCTAGACACCATCGGGTTCACTTCCATGGGCTTGACTTCGCAAATTAAAAGCGTAACAATATTTTGAACAAACTAAAAGTATAACAAGCACATGTAAAGTAATGATATTCCCCACAATCTTTCATAATATTTGGTTTCCTTCAGGGCACATTCAGTTTTGTATATGCCTTTCCTAGCGTAATCCCATGTCAATTAATGGTATCTTGAAATAAATAAATTAATGTGTACATAAATAAACCCCTCAAGCTCTCAAAAGTGTAAGTTTTGCTGGGGGCTCTTGAGCTGTGTCACCTTGACCACAGCTGTAATTAAGCTTTTAACAGTGAACGCGTATTATGCGTGATTTTGTGGCTGGAGATGGAGCTGGAGAAGCTAAAAAAAAACACAAAACAAACCATGATGTAGAAAAAGCCGAGACTGTGGTAAAAGCAGGAAAACGGTGCCCCTGCTGTTACCGCAATGTCGAGTTTTCTACATCATGACACCGTTTCCCTGCTTTGACCACAGTCTCGGGCTTTGTACAACATGATCAACATCTTACTTGTCGCCTGCGCAATGGCAGTTTTTTTTTCACAAAACAAAGGTTGTGGCATGACATCGCCAGGGCGTCAATTACAGGACAAAAATGGAACGCAGCCTAAATATGTCCTCAACTTTGAACAAAACGTGAGTTGTCGACGTTGCCAGTGAGTCCTGTATGACGCTTACGACAGTTAAGTGTGAACGTGACGTCGCTGAAACGTTACTGACGGGACAACAATGTAACGTCACTGTATGGACTTTATTTTAACGTCAAAAAACTTGAATGTTCAACGCTGCTAAAACGTCTTGTCTTGACGTCGTGCCGAAGATGACGACGTAGAATTTGAAACATTACGTCGACAGCACGTCACGGACAGGAAGATAATGGAACGTCATTTATGAACTTTACTTCAACGTCAAAAAAACGTGAGCGTTGGGCGTTGCCTGAACGTCGCGCATCGACGTCGTCGGTACGTTGACGACGTTTGATTTGAAATACAACGTCGTCACAACGTCACTGATTAGACTCTAATGGAACGTTATATAACCCCGTCACCTCAACATCGAAAAAACGTGATCGAAGTCACGCTGGACGTCACGAACGCCAGGGACCTTTTCTCCGCGTTTCCACGGCGTTTTGTGCTGCCTGGAGTACATCACAAAAGCGGCAGCGATCGTCGACGGCCGAAGAAGCGAGCGAAGGTGCGTCAGCGCGACAGCTGGCTAGGACGATAGTGAATGTCGAGAAACAGGAGTCGCACTAGTCGATCACGCCGTGACGGCAGAATCCAGTGAAGGTGAAAGTTCGCAGCGTGCGACGCGGAGAGGCTTCTCTGGAACCCTTATAGGGTGTCGAAGAAAATCTACCGAGAGCGTTCGGCAATTACGCTTCCTAAAACTTAAACAAAATATATCAATATTGAATATTCTAGAACATTACACGCTGCCATACATAAATATAAAACCACCTGCATTGGTGCGCATTCAACTCCGACCATCCGCGTGAAAGCCAAGTGCGCTGCCGACCTTACTATTCACGCCATGCGGCTTCACTCTCCCCTTCTATAAAGCGCTTCGTCCCGACGCAACACAGGACATGTCAACGCAAAACAAAATAACGGCGAAATCAAAAAGTCCTCTGGTCATGAAACGTTCATACTTCTACCGAGCGACGCCTCGTTGTCACAGCACCAGAGCACGTCTCCGCTGATGTGTGGGCAGCTGGTTCATCTGCTCACCTAATACAGTGACTGTTTTCCCGCGTCTTCGAAAGCTCGCCGAATTCAAGCGGCCAAACATCGCATCATCAGTCACGACGGAAGCGTACCAAGTCTACCAGTGACCGTACCGTGTCTCTTCGAAAAAGAGGGAAGTCATCTAATGACTGGTTCAGGAAATGTTCAACAATGACATCATCCAGCCGCCAAGCTGTCCAAGGACTTCGCCAGTCGAGCTCGCAAAGAAGAAAGACGAAGCATTGAGATTCTCTGTGGAGTATCGTGGATTCAGTAATGTGACAAAGAAAGCGCCTTACCCGTTTCCACTCATCGACAATACTCTAAACCGTCTGTGCCGCTTGATACACTTTTCGTGAATGGAATTAAATTAAGAATGGAGTAGATCGGAGGTAGGTCGAAGTTGACGAACGGGGAATGCAGAAAATCGCCTTCGCTACGCCGAAAGGACTGTGCAAATTTAAAGTGATGCCCTTCGGACCATGCACATGCACCTACGATCTTTCACCTTGTCATGGACACCGTGCTAGCAGGTTTAAAATGTCAAAGCCATCTCGTCGGCCTCGACAACGTTGTGGCGTTCGCCAGCAATATCGACGAGCACTTACGATGACTCCGTGCCGTACTTTAAGCACAGGCCTCGCACTACCTGTCACTTCCGGGCCTCGCTGCACAAGATCCATCACATATGCTTTTGTGATGTTGAAGAATGTGGCGACATTTCACGTAGACGTGTAGGTCAACAGCCTGAACTGTCCTTATTGGAGTTCGACGGATTTGCAGTAGTCATTTGAGAGGGCATTGCAATCGCCGAAGTAACAGTCTGATGCAGAATCTGGAAAGAGGACGTCACTAGACCCCTTTTTCTTCGATGGCAACGTGTTTGAAGACACCTACCTTCACATTAATTAACTTATTTATTTATTGTACATACCCTCAAGCGCCGAAGCAATGAAGATAAAGTAAACAAAAAACGAACAAAAGAAATGCGGCAATCAATTTTACTACCAAAAGACACTCCGATTGGCAAAAGCTGAAAGCAACATCTGTTACAAACAAAATAAAATTACTCATGTCGGCTCATTAAATAGAAAAGTAAACAAAGATTGGCGAAAACGAAAATAATTGGGTATAGTTGTGATATCTTCTGGAAGGTTGTTCCACTCGTTTGATGTATGCGGGATAAATGAATAAAAAAAAGTATTGGTTTGGCAGCGTGTTAATTGAACATTATTCTGGCGCTCCAGACGGGAAGAGTAATAGTTAGGAAATGTAACGAAAGAGTCTCGCAGCGAATGATGATGTTACAATTCATGAAACCGGCAAAGTCGAGAAAACTTTCTACGCAATGACAAAGAGGGTAACAACAAACTGGACATCATTGATGATATTATGGCTGTTCGTTTATAATACGACACAATGAAACAAACGGCGTTATTTCAAACTAGTTCCAGAGCGTTCTGTAGAAAGGCGTGGTTAGAATCCCAAATAGAGGCTGCGTATTCTAATATTGACCGCTCAAGAGCGTTATAAAAGAACTTTTAAGTTCACTGAAACCGTTCTAAAGTTCCGTGGTAGGTATCCTAACATGGCGGTTAGCTTTGATGATTATTATGTCAATGTGAGGTTTTCAGGTTAAAGTCGATGATATATTAAAATCCAGATAACGGTATGAGTTTACAGATTCAAGTTGATGCCGGATGAGTTTTTTTTTCTGAGTTGAATACTCTGCACATGCAGTGGGGAAGCCTGTATTTTTATGGAAAATGATGCGCCATTCCACTGGACGGAAATGTAAGGCACCGGCTAAATGCCATTGTTCCAGGACACTGGATGTGCCGGGAAATACGGAACATGCCATGGTCGCCCCGAACGACAGACCTCAAAATATGCGACTTTTTCGTCTGGGGGTTTGTGAAGTCCCAGGTTTATAAGAGCCGCACTTCATACTAGGCGCCTTAAAGAAGCGCATCGAGGCAGAGTGCGCTCTCATCAAGGATGAGATGCGAGCAGATGCATTCGGAGAATTGAAGGACACGCATTGCCTCTGCACTTGGCGCGTAGGAGGCCACGTCGAAGGCCTGGTTCCGACTGAAGCAGAGCCGTAGGCACTGCCTAGAACTTATCTGACCACAGACCACGGAACGAACTTGCTCCTTCCTCTCAAGTCTATAATTTATTTGCTTTAATACCCTGGGCAAAGGCCATCTTCAAGGCTGACAAATGCTGTCATCCTGGAGCTTGGCCATTTTTGTCATGGCCACTCTCTCGTGTCTCGGAATTCCTAAGGAAGGAATATCTTTTGTACGCGCCCTCCTTTCTCCTTAGACGTTGCTTCGTTTGTTACCTTCACCAAATGATGTGCGGTGTCGCACGTTATGCTAAATCTTATTATCAGTTAAAGGCTTGCGTCTCAACAACAAAACTGCCAAGCCAGCTAGTGAAGCAAAAAAACAGCTTTATTCAGCATAAACGAGGGCGTTATTCAAATACACAATTTAGCCAGCCTAACCGTGTTAAAAAAACGTCTCACCTGGAATTGTCCTGAAACCGAGCGAAACACGTGAGAAACAATGCGATGGAACTGCGCCACGAACCACCAGATTGAAACCGGAACTAACCTGACAGAGGCGCCATGTACGAGATCCGGGCTATGTTCCAAATCTTGCGCGAGTAACCTGCCTTCTTTCGTAAGCGTGTGATACAACATGACACTGCGAGTAAACGATTCGAGACAGGATTCTGAAACGGCCGGGATAATCACTGGATATTACGCGGATTGGCTTTGCCTCGGGCTACGGCAAAAAAAAACACAGCAGCGATGGCAGAATATAGCAGACGATATCTTATGATCAGAGAAAGCACTCGAAGAGACGATCATGACGATGTGGTGTTTTCCTATGTGGCTCTACTAGCTCCTCTTGCTCACCTTCCTTTTTTCTCTGTCTATCAAGATCAAAACTAGTTACTCCTTTCAGGTAAACGTTAAAATTTTGCTTTCTTTAATCAACGCCATCGCTATAAATCTAGTCAAGGTGCCCTAAACGCATATGTTCCACGCATCGTAATTTGCACCGATTACGTTTTGCAGAAATTGTTTACACATGTTGCAGTGGTACAGCGCAGGGGGCTTCCCATCAGTGAAATGTAAATTACGTTTCCTTTGACGCGAATATGATTAAAAATTCACAATGAAGTCTTCCAACCCGCTATAGGTGATTTCTTGGGGAGAGACATGGGGAGGGATTATTGACTGATCATAAACAAGAAATTTTCGAAGCCTTCACTGCTTTACAAGCGTTATCCTCTCATTACACAGACTCTGGGGGACACAAAAATACTTCCTCATCCTCTACTGCGTTCGAAGATTTTCAGCCTTTGAAATGATATTGCGGAATTCCCACCAACGTCGAGGACGAAGATGCGGAGAATCTCCTGCTTACGGTCACACTCTGATAATACCAGCAGGTATACCTTTCCGGGGAATTTGCACGGTGTGGATGGGATGCAGTTAATTCCTGCATGAAAACAGCAAATCGCAATAACCACACATAAATGGCTGCACCTTATTCTTTGTCGTTTTGAACATCCGCAAACAAGGACAGCGGAGCAAGCGAGCTTTGACGGCTGTCGGAGTGAAAGCTGACGACAAACTGATCACGTGACGTATTTACTAGATTTGCCTTAATCAATACAGCTTTATCAAGGGGCCGGGAACGCCTCCATCACCTGAGGATCTTTCAAATGAGGTGCACGGTGCTCTTGAGAAAAATCAGCTGGTGTGCGCACTCTTTCTTGACCTGGCAAAAACACTCGACACTGACAATCATAATATTTTTATAAAAAAGTGTATACTTATGATTTGCGCTATACATTTTTTTATTTATTTAATTCTTGTTTTGATAGGGTGTTCACAAATGGTTTTTATTTAAAAACAATTGAAGTTCACGTGTCATCTTGAACAGCGGCAGACCCCAGTGATTTGCGTTGTATCAATTGTTATTTAACTTCTTTGTCAATGACATGACTGGCGTAACTGATTGAAGAAAACGTGATCAGTACGCTCGAGATCATGTGATTCCATCTCAATATATTGATTTTGAACAGGCGGTTTTAATTTTACAGAAACATAGAAATCGTTCACTGGACTGGTTTTTGAGGAATCAGATAAGGATTACCTTTGCAAAAGTAAGGCTGTTGTGGTTTTATAGGCTTCAAAATTGTCATATTGAACAAAGCAATTCTGACAAACATAACAAATACACACTTTGAAGTTGTAGCCGGTTTTAATATTATGACCCAGAGAAATATCTTAGGAGTTTATGTGATCGTGATTTTCCAGAAGCTCCCTGTTAAGATACGTTTGCAGCAGGAGAAGACAAGTATATTATCGTCTTTGTAACAAAAAATTTGTTACTTAAAAATCAATAAAATATATAGCTCAAGCCGTAGTATAAATATTCAGAGATCCGGAATGACATGATTTGGAGAATGTTCCGGTTTATGGCACGCAAAAATCGATGCAGATTTTATATAAATAAAGAAAACATTTTCTACGGTACAGATCTTCAACCCGAGGATCACAAAACTTCACGACTGGGTCTTCCTTTATTTTAACCGTTCTTCAAACAAACTGTGGTTTTAGAAGATTTTTGGACGCACGAATTTAAAATTCAACGTATGGCGTGACCTTCGCTTAGACATACGGGTCGCTGCGAGTTACGGCGTGTAAAAAGAAAAAAAAATGATACGTACGTTTCACGCACCCTCAGTTCTTAAAATCTCCCAAGCGATACATTTGAAGCTGATTCAAAGAAAAATGACCGAATATTTAAACGTTTTCTTAACGACTGTGTTATCCTTTTAGTCAAATTTCTTGGTGCAAACCCGTTCATGTAAGAGGCAACGAATGGGGCGTTTGCAGATTTGTGCTTGTTACATGAAAAATATATTGAATTACAATTAAAAATTAGAGCATTAAATGAACATGAACTACAGTTACAAATTACAGTCACTGAAGAGTAACGGATTACTTTACTTGGCATGTTACGAAATACTTCCTCGTTACTTTTTCCGTACACTTATCCAGAAAACAATACAAACAATTTTGATATTTTCCAAAAAGACTCTGCGACACTACTTTTCATCTTTCATGCGCCCGCATTATGGAGTCCTTGTAAAAATAGAGTACTGTATTTAAGAGAGAGGAGTAGGTGCACGTCTTGATATTGCCGCGCGCAAGGCTGAGAAAGCAACGCTCGGTCACGGTCCTCCAGAAAGTTCCCGTTTATTCATGTACCGCACGTAACTTCTATCATTTATCCCTGCTTTTGTTTTCTAGAAAGTGGGCGTTCATTCTCGCCCCGATCACGCGACGCTCGAACCGCTTTCGCCGAATCTTCGAGATAGCGGTGCACTCTAGATAAGAGGCCGCCCGCGACCTTGTCGAGTCAGTCTCGCCCTAGCGCTTGATTCTGCTGACACGCCGACTTCGACGCCCGCGACGCTCTGCTTTCTTCTGTTTCCTTCTTTATTTTTGGCACAAGTTCGCCATATTAAACGTTTATTTATTTCTGTTTATTTCTTGTTTATTGGTCACGACTCACCACCCGTGACATTCTGGTGGAGGTGCGGGGTACCGCATGTTCGTGCAGCGCAGCCCTCCGAGTTCCCGCAGTACAAGTCCGAATCCAAGCTCCCGAGGACCCAACGAAGACCAGATCGAGACTCGATCAAGTCGCCGCACCCAAGGGCTAAACCCGGAATACGGACTTCTACCACCCAGGACCAGGCAGCCGACGATGGCCAACCAGTCGCGGACCCCCGCCGCTCCTGCCGTCGTCTACCTACCCGTCGCTCCTCGGACACCGGCTCCGTTCCACGGCGAACTCCACGAAGACGTTGAAGATTGGATCGACCAATTCGAACGCGTCGCCCGCCACAATAGCTGGACCAACGAGCAACGGCTGCAAAACGTGTATTTCTCGCTCGAGGGGACTGCCAGAAGCTAGTACGAAAATCACGAGTCTTCATTGACATCCTGGGACATTTTCAAGAGCCAGCAGAAGGCGACATTTGTCAACCAGCACCGCCGAGAGAGAGCCGAAGACTTACTTCGTACCAGGACTCAAGGCCCCAACGAGAGCATTACCGGCTTCGTGGAAGATGTTCTCCGCCTAAGCGCCCGCGCCGATCCTCAGGCTACCGAGGAGAAGAAGCTGCACCACCTGATGATGGGTGTGAAAAGCGAGATTTTCGGCGGTCTCATCCGGAATCCCCCAACAACAGTCGACTAGTTCATCACGGAGGCGACAAATATGGAACGGGCCTTGCTAGCCCGCGCCCGACACTACCAACGACACCCTGGCGTAACTACTCTAGCGACATCTGGATCCGACTGGGGCACCACCCTCCCCGGCATCCGTGACCTTATCCGTGAAGCCGTCCAGGAGGAGTTGAAGAAGTTGCTACCTGCTGCCACAAGCCTGGCTACGCCCTCAGTCGCCGAGATTGTCCGGGAAGAACTTCAGCAGGCGCTGCAGCCAGAACTTCTCGCCGGCGCCGCTCCTGAACCACCGAAGCTGAGCTACGCCGCAGCTACCCGACGACCACCGCCCCCTGCTCACCCGTATACGGCGCCACCTCGACGTGAACCTCTAGCGCCGCAGTATTCACGACGCCATGAAGATCGGGCGTACGTCCGCCCAGAACAAGCTGCTCCACGAAAGACCGACGAGTGGAGGACGGCCGATCGACGCCCGTTGTGCTACCACTGCGGGGAGGCCGACCATATCTACCGTCGTTGTCCCTACCGGCAAATGGGCCTGCGTGGGTTCCACCCGAACGACCCACGCCCGAGGTACGGCGAACGCCCTCACGACATCGAGGAGTACCTCCGACGTTCGCCCTCCCCAGTGTCGTCTCTCCGCCGTGAAGCCCGCTCCCCATCGCCACGACGTTCAGCCTCCCCAGCGCCACGATCCCGCCGAGAGAGCCTGTCTCCCCTGCGTCGTCGGGAAAACTGAGTGCGGCAGCGCCTGGAGGTGACGTTGCCGAAAACGACGGAAGCAAACAGCCTCCAAGAACGCCGGAGCGCTCCCACTCGCTCGACGCCCCGCATTGCACCGACGCGCCTGCAACGGTGTCCAACAACCTAAACGTTGTTATCGATGGCCAAAACGCATCGGCACTCGTTGACACCGGGGCAGACTACTCAGTATTGAGTGGGAGGCTCTCTCGCCACCTTCGAAAAGTCACGACGCCGTGGGATGGACCGCAGATACGAACCGCCGGAGTACACCTCATCACGCCTGTCGGAAGGGGCACCGCTCGCGTCGAAATTCACGGCGAGACGTGTCCTGTGAAGTTCGTCGTTCTGCAAGACTGTTCGAGGGACGTCATTCTCGGAACGGACTTCCTGTGTGAATACGGCGCCATCATCGACCTTGCGGAGAACAAGCTGACGCTTCGGAAGCCTGTCCCATCGGTGAAAAATACCAAACCGACGTTAGCTGCCGTGCGAGTCCTCGCCAGCCACGTAAACCTGCCGCCGCTGTCGAGTGTCTTTGTGCCCGTTAGGACCGAAGGAGCCACCTGCGGTGTAGCACTGCTGGAAGGAAGCGTCCAACTTCTCCTCGGACGAGGGATTGGCATTGCAAGAGGCGTAACAGAGCTCCAGGACGGGCGCACCGTAGCCCTTGTCACCAACTTCCGGCAAGAGTCGCAGCACCTTACAAAGGGTACAGCTGTGAGCTACGTCGAGGACATTGAAGACTCAGCCGTGATTGCCGTGATCTCAGAAGACGCCTCTCCGACGCAGAACAAGACAATCACGTCCTCAGAGCTCGACATCGACCCATCCCTCCCAGCCCCACAACGACGACAACTTCGTGACCTTCTCGCCGAGTTCAGTGAGTGCTTCTCCGCGTCGTCGAAAGTGCGCCAAACGACGGTTGCGAAACATCGGATAATTACTGATGACGACGCACTCCCTGTGCATCGGCCGCCGTACAGGGTCTCCGTGAAAGAAAGGGAAGCCATCCAGCAGCAGGTACACGAAATGCTTGACGACGACATTGTCCAGCCCTCAAGCAGTCCGTGGGCTTCACCGGTAGTCCTTGTGAAAAAGAAAGACGGGACTCTTCGGTTCTGCGTAGACTATCGCCGACTGAACGCCGTAACAAAAAAGGACGTCTACCCGCTGCCACGCATCGACGACACCCTGGACCGGCTACGCCACGCCCGATACTTTTCGTCGATGGACTTGAAGAGCGGGTACTGGCAGATTGAGGTCGACGAACGAGATCGTGAGAAGACGGCCTTCGTCACGCCGGACGGACTGTATGAGTTTAAAGTAATGCCGTTCGGGCTGTGCACAGCGCCGGCAACCTTCCAGCGCGTTATGGACACCGTCCTTGCCGGCTTGAAATGGCAAAGCTGTCTCGTCTACCTCGACGATGTTGTGGTCTTCGCAAGCGAATTCGACGAGCACCTGAGACGACTGCGAGCCGTGCTACAGGCCTTCAAAGCTGCTGGGTTGACCCTCAAGCCTTCCAAGTGTCGGTTCGCCTATGCTGAGCTGAAATTCTTGGGCCACGTCGTGAGTGCTCAGGTTGTAAGCCCTGATCCCGCCAAGACGTCCGCTGTCGCCGAGTTCCCGAAGCCATCAGACAAGAAGACCGTTCGAAGATTCCTTGGGCTGTGCGCCTATTACAGACGTTTCGTTCGTGACTTCGCGCAAATTTCTGCACCGCTGACGCATCTGACGAAAGACGACGTGCAGTTCCAGTGGGGAGAGGAGCAAGAGCAAGCGTTCGACGAACTCAAGCGAAGGCTCCAGTCGCCCCCTATCCTCGGACATTTTGACCAGTCGGCGGACACTGAAATCCACACGGACGCCAGCAATACCGGTCTCGGTGCGGTGCTCGTTCAGCGACAAGAAGGGGCAGAAAGAGTAATCGCTTACGCAAGCCGGGCGCTGTCTAAGGCAGAACAAAATTATTCAACGACCGACAAAGAATGTCTTGCTGTCGTCTGGGCGATAACCAAGTTCCGCCCGTACTTGTACGGGATCCCGCTTCGCGTGGTCACAGACCACCACGCCCTCTGCTGGCTCGCAAACCTCAAGGATCCGTCCGGACGCCTCGCCCGCTGGAGCCTTCGACTGCAGGAATTCGATGTAACCATTGTGCATAAGTCTGGCCGCAAGCATAATGACGCTGACTGTTTGTCTAGGGCTCCAGTCGAACCTCCAATCTCCGGCACGGACGACGATGACGACGCCAGTTTTCTAGGCGCAGTTAATGCTACCGACATGAGGGCACTGCAACGCGACGACGCGGAACTTAGCTCCGTAATCGACAGCCTCGAAGGTCGAGGAGGCTCTGTCCCACAGGTCTTTTCTCGGGACCTACCGAGATTTGTCCTGCGGCGAGGCGTGCTCTTCAGAAAGAATTTCGGAACCAGCGAAACCCCCTGGCTACTGGTTGTCCCCGCCAGCCTCCGAGAAGAAATTTTTCAAGCGTGCCACGACGACCCAACGGCCGGACATCTCGGCTACAGCAGGACCCTTGCCCGGATTCGTGACAAGCACTACTGGCCAAAGCTTCCGAAGACCGTCCATCTCTACACACGATCGTGCCATGAGTGCCAGCGACGCAAGAAACCACCGTCAAAGCCAGCAGGTCTCCTTCAGCCGATTACCCCGCCAACCAAGCCCTTCCAGCAAATTGGAATGGATTTGCTGGGTCCTTTTCCACCGTCGACGATGGGGAACCGCTGGATAATCGTCGCCACCGATTATCTTAATCGTTACGCCGAGACGAAAGCCCTTCCTTCGGGGACTGCTGTCGAAGTCGCCAAGTTCTTCATCGAGTCCATCGTCTTCCGTCATGGCGCCCCCGAAGTACTGATCACAGACCGAGGGTCATCGTTTATGGCACAGTTGACCCAAGAGATCCTGCGTCTAAGCCATACCGAACACCGCCGAACAACGGCATACCATCCGCAGACCAATGGGTTGACGGAGCGGCTCAACAAAACAATCGCCGACATGGTCTCTATGTACGTCGACGTGGAGCACAAGACCTGGGACGAAGTGCTGCCCTACGTCACGTTCGCCTACAACACAGCAGTGCAAGAGACCACAGGAGTGACGCCCTTCCAGCTGGTGTATGGCCGGGCGGTGACGACTATGCTAGACTCTATGTTGCCGCACGAGTCAGTCGACGACGGGAGCGATGACGCCCAGGTGGTTGCTCAACGGGCAGAAGAGGTCCGCCAGCTAGCCAGACTACGAATTCAAGACCAGCAACATGTCGACGCTCGCCGGTATAATCTTCGTCGCCGCGACGTCCACTTCCAGCCCGGAGACAGAGTTTGGGTGTGGACGCCGATTCGTCGTCGCGGTCTCAGCGAAAAACTTCTGAAGCGCTACTTTGGGCCCTACAAGATCATCCGACGCCTCGGCGATCTGAACTACGAAGTTCTACCCGACGGAACGCGCCCATCTGCAAGACGTCAGCCGCGACCCGAGGTGGTGCATGTCGTCCGGCTGAAGCCGTATTACGAACGATAGGACTCTCCACTCTCGTCGACGAGTGAACTGTGGACTGTGAACTCCGGCTAGCAATTCAGCTGTCCTTTTGTTTTTTTGTTTTCCGTTTTTGTGCTGCATCGGGACGATGCACTTTTAAAGGGGGGACTAATGCCGCGCGCAAGGCTGAGAAAGCAACGCTCGGTCACGGTCCTCCAGAAAGTTCCCGTTTATTCATGTACCGCACGTAACTTCTATCATTTATCCCTGCTTTTGTTTTCTAGAAAGTGCGCGTTCATTCTCGCCCCGATCACGCGACGCTCGAACCACTTTCGCCGAATCTTCGAGATAGTGGCGCACTCTTGATAAGAGGCCGCCGCGACCTTGTCGAGTCAGTCTCGCCCTAGCGCTCGATTCTGCTGACACGCCGACTTCGACGCCCGCGACGCTCTGCTTTCTTCTGTTTCCCTCTTTATTTTTGGCACAAGTTCGCCACATTAAACGTTTATTTATTTCTGTTTATTTCTTGTTTATTGGTCACGACTCACCACCCGTGACAATATGTTTCCGCAGATTAGAGTTTTCTTGCTGATGACAATCTGTGTGTTTTTTTGGCTCGCAAAGTATGCACCAAAACTCTAGGTTTCCGTTCTCCTTAATGCCATGAATTTCGAAAATCTCATTAAGAGATGGCCATGGGAACAACAGGCACTTAATGACTGAAAACTTGAGCACGCGGAAAAAAAGCGCAGTTACGGGTTCTCGATCGTTCATCGTTTTTCACTTTCATACAAATATTTTTGGAGGCCAGGGAAGGGTAGGGCTAAGAGAGCGAGATAAGTGGTGGCCATCGGTCTCACAAAACACTGAGAGAATCACACCCATTTTACGCGTTATCTCTCTCTTTCACCACTCCTTAGATGGCCTAGCCTCCCACCATCCCCCCTTTATGTTGAGAGTTGACTGTAAAGTGAGGAGTGGTTTCGGCCACCCCGCCGCGACAAGCAAACCGAAAGAATTATCGTCTGTACCCTTGAAGACGAAGCCTCGCGCCAGGCGTCTTTTAGTCGTGCCCCTAGGGCGTGCTAAAATACAGTAGCACACCTTAAAGACAAAGAGAATTCGACCCATTCGCGCGAGGCAACATCCTCTCTTACGCAAGTTGAGAGCCCGCGAATTGAGGACGTACGAACCCGCGCTTGATGTCCGTGCAGGTCGCGGGAGACGTTGAAGAAGTTGGAAAGGGTGAGGCGGTTTAAGACACAAAAACAAATGAACAAAATGAGTTTTCTCCTGCCCGGGATTAGAAGAAATACACGATGGAAAGTGATGGAGAGCCTACTTGGCGTTGTATTACTTGATCCTTGTTTTTTGTATATTTGTACATACCTTCCCGTTTTTCTACTGGTTTCAGTGACCCGTCATACCAAAAATAGTATTTAGTTTTAAGGTATTCTCCCCTTCCTGTTGTTTTCTATTTTGTTGAACTTGCTCTCGTTTTGCCGCTGAATGTTCTGTTCGTATTGCTCCAGTTCCGGTACTATGCACATATTCTTAAAAAAGTAACAAGTAATTAAAGTAATTCGTTAACAATAGTTTATACCGAAATTACTTGACAAAATTAAACGTCGAGCAATGCTCCAATCATTGCATACTAATAAAAACATTACTTTTATTATCATCATTATTATTACCAAAAGTGTTAAAACCAATATGTTATTAATATTATTAATAATTGATAAATCCCAAAGATGAAGAAGTCACCGAGTGCCTCGTTCTTTTGGATAGTTCTTCCCGTTTCTGTTAGTAATTCCTTATATTTCAAGGTCATCTACAGCCTGCAAGCAGTCCGCTATACAAGTCAAGTCCTGGCGTCTTCTCGACAAGGTCATCATCGTCGTTCATAGGCCGCATGCTCCGGGCGAGATTTTAGGGTATAACCGTTCCTACTCTATCCGGCATCCGTCACTTGCCCCACGCTACCTTTTTGGGTACGAGGTCCTTCTCGACCTGACTCAACACCACAGGACGACAAGCGTGTCAAAGAAGCACGGCATTTCTCCCCATTTCTCATTTCTGTCCCGCGATATCTTTTTAATCTCTATTAAAGTGCGCTGAATGCCACGATAAGATTGTCAGCGATGGTCGCGTATGACCTGCGCCGACTACAAAAAATCGCTTCACCTGGAGAAGATATGCTCCGCTGTGTCGGAAAGCACCATCAAAACCATGGGTCCTGGAAAACGGGAAATCTGACACTGTCGTTTTTGTCGACAACAAAGTAGTGTGGCTGATTCCCATAATATGTCGCAGTGTGAATCTCCCTTGACTTGTGACCATTTTCGATCACTTCGATCTAAGATGGAATGTCTCGCCTTACACAAGATGATAGATGAGTCTCTACATGATCTGCCATCCAAGATCGATCAATTCTTGACTTAACGCCGGTAGAAGAGAACACCAGATCCACCGTAAAAAAGCTGAGGTTTGTTGACTTACTGTCAGACGGATGCTACTTCATGTTATCTACAACCGCCACCAACTCCACCTCAATAACGGAGTCCGCAAAGACACTACGCCATTATGAACAGTCTCGTTGAGCAATCTGTGTTTATTCCACATCTCCAGAAAGAGCTTAAGGACAGCGATCAACTCAGTCGTTTCTCCAATCTGTTAAATTTATGGGCTGTCTCAGTCCGAAATAGAAAATGGGACTTTTGTTGTAGGCTATGTTAACCAGACCATTTGGCCTAACTGACTTTCATCCAAGAGGCAATCTAACATTGGACATGATACTATCTCTGCGCGACGTTCCTCCCGCTATACTGATTAGATTTCTCCGATGACAGTCAGAGATCAAAGGCTCACCACAAGAGGAAAACTGCCGACTACTGCAGCCAACGTGTCACTGCCAAACGCATTCGCAAGCGAAAACCTGACACAGAAGAGCGTGCGTGAGTAAGCAAAAGTAAAGCTGCACAAGTTCACATGGCTCAAGTATGGTAAGCTTTTCACAAAGAAGACCGAAGCGTCTTCAGTGGTTTGCATCCATCGGCTCGCCGACCCGGAAAAGATTGCGTAGGCTTTCTTCCTGTTGAATGGTTATGCCAACATTGAATAAAACCACTTTGAATAACTGAAGTACAGTTTTGTTGGTGAGCATGTAATGTATTCCTTCCTAGCATGCATCCAGTGCACCATTGGTCTCTTAAATGGAAAAAAGTTAGGTGTATACGCAAATATTGGCATCCGTTTATACGAACTGTGAATGTTTCGATAGCATTGATCGTTGTCTTTTGTATCTGCAGATATTAATGTTAAAGAGATCCTTTGTATTACATTCTAGCTACCGGAATGTAAGGCATTCTTTTCAACACATCTAAAGGCTGGGGAGGGGGTATGGCAATGTTTGTTAATGATATCTTGTGTTCTGTAAAACGATATAGATACTTTCAGTTCAGAGTCACTATCACTGAAGGTTTGGAATTCTAATTGGACGTTGATTTTGCTACCTTTTTTTTTCAGGCCTCCTTCAGCTTATCCCGCGAAACGTTTGAGCGAAGTCTGACACACTTTGTATACATTTGGGTCAAGTGGTGGCATTTGTCTCGTAGGCGACTGTAATAACGACACTATTAAATCCACCAAGTCTACACTTTTTGCTTATCTTAACCTTTTGGCCCTCTTCAATCTTGAAGGTTTAATTTTTGCTCCCACGCGAGCATTTCTAGGTGACCATATTGTTGCCATATGTTTTCCCATACAAATGTACCCGCCGCAAATATAGTCGAAAAATCAGCAGTGACAGAGAGAAAACAGGGCTGAACATTACTTTTTGGCATGTCAACTTATGTAACAACTGAACGGTCAATCGCCAAAAAAGACAACAAGCAGGGTTAAAATAATTGATCGAACGAGATTCAATACATGGGTTAGAAAAAACGATTGGAACTTTTTGTTATCTATTGACAACTTCGACGAAGTGTTCAGTAGGCTTAGACATCAATTTTTATCCTTCAGGATGCTAGCTAGAAAAGTCATCACTAAAAAGAGACATAGGAACAAACAGAACAGGCTAACTGGTGGCGTTCTGCCCAGCTTAAAACACAATTACGCAGAACACGACATCGTTGAGACAGGTTATGTTCGGCAAACAATAATTTCGAGATAATATAATTCCGCCTTGACCAAGTATATAAAGCGCGTGGCATTTGGTGAATCAATTACGAGTCAAGGTGATTAATAGGTTGGTAAATGACAAACTCGAAAGGGTATTCCCTAAGAATAGAACGAGACTGAGGATTTTAATAAGATCTTCTCTACATTCTTCGGGGTAGTCCGTGATGATGATGCTTTCAGTAGGGACTCAAGACTCGACAATTTCCTTGGCTGTTCTTCCAAGATTGACTGAGCTTACGTAAGAACTCTGCTGTTCTGTTTTAAACCAAACAAGGCCCCTGGTTGATATTGCATCAATGCAGAAGACTATAGAACAAAATTATAATTTTATAACACATCTACATTTTCAGTGTTAAATGGTTTCCTTTGTGATCGAACAACCTTGAATTATTTTGAAGGGTGCTTTGGTAATGGCTTTTCTGAAAAGGAAGGAGCTTAAACAAACCTTACAATTACCGACGAATTTATAAGTTACCTCGTATAGTCCAAATTGTCCGGAATGCACATGCGCAATATATTGGAGTCATGCCTAGACAGCTTTCATAGTATCACGCCTAGGCAATATAGGTTTGTTAGTGGCCGGGGGACTGAGCCACTCGTGAAAGGTTTTGCTGGTGAACTGCATCTTGCATTTAAGAAGCCTAAAGTCGCGTCTTGTCATTTTATTTGTGTGGCGAAAGAATTTAATATGGTCCACCAGAGCATTCTGCTTAACACAATGAAACATAATTATATTCCGCGCCCCATCCTTTATTTTGCTTCAGAGGATTTTGAGCGGCCGTACGGAAGTAGGTCATATAATCACTAGCCGAATCTCCAAAGTGAATTCAAATGGTGGAGTCTCCCACGAGTTAATTTTGTGAGTTCATCTTTTAATGTGCTTTGTCAATGATATGTCCAACGCTGTCTCCACATGAAAACTGCTCCAATAAGCTGATGGCATGGCGTTAATTTTGCTCGATCTTGATTATGATGCAGCACTCATGTTACTCCACAAGAACACTTGCCGCTTACATGGCTGCTTTACAAGATCGTTTCTTACGGTAACTATATAAAAAACAACTGTCTCTTTGCTTCCCTAATCAACTATATAATTTTAAATCTGTCGTACTGCAGTGGTTTGTGATCTTCCTTCTTCTTACAATCTATGCGAAATAGCTTTCCTAGGTATTAAAATACTAAAAGATATTTCATTGCGAAGCGTAAATTCATCTGTCTTTATGCACAGGGGTTTTGATGATGTCAGATTGCCGAGGACTTATTGAATGATTGAAAAAATAATAGTGGGTAGACCTAAAAGCCTCCAGTCTTTAAGGTCTACACATTACCCTTCCAATCAAAGTCAATCAAAACTCGGCATCGTTCTGACGTCACTGCAACTCCCGCGCCAGGCAGAGAAGTTCCGCATATGCAAATGATACCGTTTTATTGATCAGTCATTTTTATTATAGAAAGGCCATAGACCTACTGGATTTTGATTGAGTTGAGATTTTGTATCGGTTCTCGGCAAATTTTCTCAGTGTCTACAGTAAAAAGCGCAACAATTCTCACATGCACCAGGTCTTGAAGACGCAGCGAGCGATATCGTGCGCCTTTTACGATATATCAATATTCACTTAGATGTCACCCTGAATAGTTTTGCCTGCAATCGTTTACAAGAGTGCATTGTTCGGGCAGACCACATACCAAACAGAAACTAGAGTGCTTTCTCCCGAGCGTGGCATCTTGCGTAGCGTAGCATATGTTTCCAGTATTCAGACATTCGAGAACTTATTCCACCCTATATTTGTACCGTCTTTTTGCCTCAGTTGACAACACCACCATCAAGCGGCCGTGTTGGTGCAGCGGAGCTCCCAAAAAAACATGCCTGCTGCGTCCATGAGATCATTGGACGCAATCAAGCTGAGTGTCGTGCGTGCCTCGCCGCATCGGAAAGTTTTGTTCGTTTAAAGCTTACTCTGTAGGCGACCTCTACCGAAGTCAGGAACCATCTGACCTCTGTCGGAATCCATCATGAAAAGAGTCGGCAACTCAAGACGCACTATAACAGGTTTTCCTATTTTCACGTGTTGAGGCCTATGCTTTTGATGGACTTGCCGACTCCGTTATCTGGCCCGATAGCTGCCTCTTTAAGCCTCTCAGTGGCAGCCTGCGCGAGGAGATGCTCCACAGCTGAGACATTTAGTGAGAGAAAAAACGGAGTTAAATGGCTTGCAGATTTACTATCAGAAATTTCGGGGTTAAAAACGAAGAGAGTTAATTTTTTTTTTTTTTTTTAATGTCGTCTTTTGAAAGTTTTCTGCCAGTTGTCTAACAGGGATCTGGTTATGTTGCCGTGTATGTGACCGAGCAAGCAACGCTCGGCAGTGTACGTTTAGAATGTTTCTGTTTATTTTTTTTGGGGGACGTAACTTCTATCACTTCGCACTACTATCTTGTTCTCGAAAGTTCCTCTTCATTCTCACCTAGAACGCTTGACGCTCGAACCTCCATGGCTGAATTTTTTTAGGTGCTGACGGACGCAAGATAAGGAGCCCCGCAGGACTCTGTTGATTAAGTCTCGCTCCCGCTTGCTATTACGCTGCTGATTCGCCGCCCGCATTCTGCTGTCTAGACGCTCGTTCTCTAGTTTGTTTTGTTCAAGTTTTCAAAATGAACATTTATTTCAGTTATATAATCATCGCGTCGTCGCCTCCAATCCTCATATTTTTGGTGGAAGTGTGGGGTGCCGCAGCCCAAGAACCGTACCCGTACGTGTCCTCCCAGCGCAAACCGAGTACTCCGTTGAAGAACACCTTTCGTGGAGACTACCGAGACCCGAAGAAACCGCTGCGCCTAAGACCGACCCTCGTAATTTTAACGTTTGCCGGACAAGTAAAAGAAGATCAAGATGATAATGCCGCCGGCTTCGCCTACTCCATCTATCGTCGTCATGCCAGTTATCCCCGAAGCTCCTTTCCACGGCAAACGCCACGAAGACATAGACGACTGGGTCCAGCAGTGCAAAGGAGAGGCCCGTCATTAAGTGTGGACACCTGAACAATGTCTTTAGAACGTTTACTTCGCCTTTGAGACAACGGCATGGAACTGGTTTTGAGAACCATGAAGCCTCGATCACGTCCTGAAAACAACTCAAGGCTGAGCTCCGGGGTACGTTGACCAACCAACACCAAAGAGAAAGCGCTGAAAAGATTCTTCACTTGAGGGTTTAAGGCCTAAACAAAAGCGTCGGTAGCTTTCTCGAAGATGTTTTTCGGCTCACCAACCGCGCGAATCCTGACTCCTTCCAAGCAAAGAGGCTGCATATCCTGATGCGCGGTGTCAAAGATACTATTTCCGGGGCCTTGTGCGATGTCCACCCAGTGTTCCGGAGCTGCTACTCCGGAGCTGATATGATTCCGGAATCATTCTGCATTTTCGCGACACCGGAATGGAACGGCATTGGATTGGCGGCAGCGCTAGGGTAGACGGAATGGGAATGCTTTGTGCCCTGCATGAAGTGAAATGAAATGGGGCCGGTTTTTATGCGAGCTGTATTGATTTTGAACTAGGACCAACGGGCTGATAGCGCAATCAATAGCGCATGTAAGTTGCGCTTAAATCAGGATTATTTACTGGAGGCGACTCACGGCTCTATTGTCTCACTGGCTTACGCTCCGTCGAGGATGAAAATGGCGCACCATCAATAAAGCAGCCAAAGTTGAACAGTTGTAGACGAAGGACGAAGGACAGTTGTAGACGAAGGAACGAGACACGACGAAGCGGTTCTGGTAATTATAAACGACTACCACGTAGCTTTACACCAGTGTGTCGAACCGGACCAGACCCGAAACCCGGAGAAAAATATTCTTTCTAACTGAAATGGAACACAACTGTTACAGAAACTTAAACATCTGATATCAAAACCGGACAGGAACGGAACCGTAATCTCATGTAGCGGTTACAGGTTCATTGGAAACGGTTCAGCAAGATAGAATGTGAGCCGCGCCTTCTTGCGGGTGCCGGCGCGAAGTTAACTATATATTCGCCACAGCGGCTGAGTTTTGACTAAAAAAAACGGCAGCCACGACATGGGGACAGCTCAGTGAGACAAATATGTATTGTTAATTTCTCAGTGCAGAAAAAATTGGCGTCGGCGAGTCGGCGTGAAGGCGTACTTTGTTTCAACTTACGAAGAACCGCAAAGGACGGTACGGACCACTGGGAAGTTCATTCACCACTCGGAGGGTGTCGCGTGTCTTTCCGGTTGTGCGGATTGACGCGGGGAGCGCTATGTCTTGAGACATGCTTCGAACTATGGACTGGCTTGTGCAGCTCCCAACGTTTATCGAAGTATATGTGAAACAAACTTGAGCCATAATATGTTACAAGTACCGGATTACTTGTAATCCGTTACTTTTTTAAGTAATGTTGTAATTACATCGTTTATTTTAATCGGAAGTACTTTGTAATGTAAATTCTCAACTGAAAATTGAAAATGTATTTGTTTAATTACTCGTTACGTTTTAAGGATATGAGCATAATATAACTGGGGCAATACAAGCGGAACATTCAGAAGCATAGAGACAGCAAGTTCAACCAAAAAGAAATCATCAGGCAGGAGCCAGTAGCGAAAAATAAAACCCAATTTTATGTATGACCGGTCACTAGATCCACTAAGAAGATGGCCAAGGCATGTACATAAATACAAGAGACGAAAATGAAGTAAGACAACGCCGACCAAGCGGCACCACGATTGCACACTGCCAAGCACGACTCACGCCATTTCCGTCGAAAAACTGTGTGTTCAAATATTTTGAGCTCGCTTCACTGCAGAGTTCAAAAATTCCGATGGTCAACAAAAGCACAAAATGTCCCCTTAAAATTTATCCTTGTGGTATCCAAATCAATCCGTGGTCCGAGCAACGTGGGGCCGATTGTCTCCTTCGTGGCGATATCCCCATCGGGCACCAGCGAAATGCACACCGTTCCTCCTTATTTTCCGTTATACCTACGTAAGACACCACGCTGTACTATGAAATCGCTTTCGAGTGGCCTCATATTACGGCTTCCGCGTCTGAAATCAACTCGCCGACACGAACGACAACGAACAAAGCATCCGACATGCTGCGGTCCAGCTGAGCACAACCGCTGCCTGGGCGCTGCCATCTTTCCTGTGGCGTCACGTATTTTGTTCGGTCACGTTATGAGTGGTCAGATTTGCGTTCAATGGCAGCGGGCTTATGGGGGTCACTTTCGAGTGCAGACCAGAACCCTGTTTTATCGCTTTAAGCCCCTCTACCTCGTTGATCGAATAAACCTTTTTCTAAATTACGAAATCATCGAGGAGAACGCTGGATGTGTAATTCTACGGTCCGAGCGCGCAGGTCTTCTTCTTTTAAAAGATTCGAACTAAATAATCATAATAAAACTTTGACGAACGCGCGTGCAAGGCAAAATTTGTTTTAGACTTTTAGCTTTAGAACATTTAGTAGTGCAGACGCCAGCACGTGCAACGCGTGTAACTACACTCTAAGAAAAAAATTGGCCTAAAGGGACTAACGGCAGCATTTGGTCCTCTGAACTCCTAGATGCTCCCCGAAAGGACCATCTGGTTCAAGCTAGGTACCGAGCGCAAAAGCCGGGGAGTAACTGCGCTCGAGTGGGACTAACCGATAGGCGTGCGCGAGAAAAGCAGCCATTAGTCCCCCTCAGACAGGGTGCATCTGTATGATTTAGTCCCCGAAGGCAAACGGAATGTTCTCCAGGAGGACGGATGATAATCGCTTGTCTTGTGAATCGGCGAGACTCAGCCCAGCACGGCTGAAATTGTTGACAAAACTCGGACGAAACTGGCGAATTCGTTTTATGTGCCACGAACGTTCAGACATTACATGGTAGAGCTTCACGAGTTGTACGATTGCGAGTTAACGAACGTGTTGACTCTACTCCACCCAACCATCTCGTCGAAAATGATCTGTTGACAATTCCCAAGTCCCATTCACGTAATTTGCCTTCGCGCCGAAGCGCAACACCTCCAAATGCTACTACATTTTTTTTCTTAAATGAAACTTAAGAGTTTGTAGAAGACGCGCTTTCAACACCGGAGTCTCGCAGTCAGAATAAATGGTCATTTCAGTCGCTAAAACTGAGTTACTGAGAACAAGTCGAGCCTCGTATGTACGTCTCCCCGCAACCAACCTTTCTTGGTAGTCCATTGTCGAACTCAAAATCCGCAACGAAACACTTGATGCACGGAACGTTCCACTTAAAGGGGTCATGAAACGCTTTTCCAACTTTTCCCTGTTTCGCTTTTCTTCGCAACTCATAAATCGCGCATTCCACCAAACAGTTCAAGAAGATGAAAATAAGGGAGGCCCCTCTCGCTCGAAACCTGCTTTGTGTACCCGGAGAGAGCCATTGTCGCCCTAGAAGATTAGCCCGTCGCTCAAAATTCAGACAAAAGTTTCTTTCCCTACCCCGTTCACCTCTAAGCTGACAGTGCTGTGGAAGCTACCTGCTCCTTGATCTAGCCACACTTTTGCGACGTGAGCGTGGCAAATGTCACTGCAGAGAATGAGGTCAGGTGACGAAACGGAGGCGGCTGATTGGGCCGGCAAGCGCTTAGCTTCCATCACAATGTCAGCTTAGGGGTGAAGGGACTAAATAAGATCCGGTTTCGTGTAACGTCACTTTGGACCCGATGACGCGCTTTTGGGACCGCGGATGTATCACAGTGAAAAGGCAGAGAGGTTATGAAGGGGAGGAGGCACGAAATAGTCTGCTGTGCTTTCAAATTTTCGCACTGAAAGTCAGGCTTTTGACTTTCTACCTTTTTTTTTTTGGCCCACTGAACGATGTGCTATTAGTAAAATTCCAATCTAAAATGATTTATCCCAACCGCGGCGAAACCGCCGTGAACATGTCACCTAATCTGCTCTTCCTTCTTGTCGTTCAGGCGATGCTCGGCAGATCCCTTACTGCAGCCGTCGGTAATAGCCGATTCACACGACGGACCGAATCGCGATTTTCGTCCGCGGATCGTGTACCACGTGACCGGCACGTCACCGAATCCTGCGATCCGCGCCTCCTCCGCGGAGGCGCGGACTGATAAAGTCGAGCGCCTTTTTCACTCGCGGACGTTTGGCGGCAGACTGACTTGGAAAGCATTTAGTCTGGCAACGGTACATGGTTTTCTTGGTATTTTGCTTCTGTGCGTTCAAAACAAAAATGGCGCGTCGCTGCGTTTTGTGCGTTTGTTGGTTCATTTTGTCGTACGATTCTTGGTTCCACGCGTGAGGGAAACTCCTGCTGACGCGACGCAGGTTCCGGTGCTCCTCCGGGTCCGTGTCAAGAAGCTCCCGTCAAAACTAGTCTAGCACGCCGCGAGAGATCTTGCACGTCCAATCAGGATTTCACCGAGCAAGCCCTCTCTTGTGGATGTGGTGTGCTTGAGTGTTGTGCACGAGCGCGGAGTGTGTGAAGGCATCTCCAAACGCCCGTCCGCGAGCCCACAAGTTCGTCGCGTCTACGCCGACGCTTTCTCGGGCAGGATCATGCCTGTGTCACTGTCATGCTTTGGGTTAGTAAAGTTAGTGGCGCTTCGCGCGAAGCCTGTCCCGGTGTTTTATTCTTGATCTGTACGTAGCAGCGGCGTACGATTCTTTATCGCGGTCGCAACCGTCAATTTCTCTCTTGGACAACGGTGCTACTGTGCGATGTTGGAGTTTCGCGGCACTGTGGGTGCGAACAGGTTCGATCCGTCCTCACTGGCGTCTGCTCGTCGTCTCCCTCGTGTGGATGCGCTTGGGAGACGGACGAACCGCGGATATGTCGTCACGTGATCAATCCGTCCGAAGATCAGTCCGTCGTGTGAATCGGCTATAACAAGCTTCCCGAGCGGGCAGTATCTGCTATTGGGGAGGAGATCGAACAGTTACGCGTCTAGCGGCACGCTTCAGCTGTGAGGGCAACAAACCGAATTTTTTGTTTGTTTTTGATCAGCGATATCGAAGATGAGGATTCGAAGGCCAGCATTGGTCAAAGTGAAGCGCTCGTGTCCAGGCCGTGCATGACGAGGTTCAATTTCTTTGTTATGCTGTGTTAGTAAGCACCGGGCTGTGGGTACAACAACCTCGATAAAGCGCCCCCTATAGTTCCATCTCCTGCCCAATAATGACAAGACTACCGGCTATCCACTACAACGCATAGTCATCACTTCTACTTGCGCGCATGCGCGAAGACGACATCGGAGCACCAGTCAGGTGCACTTTGGCATGGAGCCTACGCATGAAGACGCCAGCGCTGGATATAAGGACGGCAACTGCCACGGCCGGCTTCAGTGGGCGCGGCGAAACCGCCATCAACATGTCACCTAATCGGCTCTTCCTTCTTGTCGTTCAGGTTGGTGATCAAAAATCTCTATTCCGTTCTGTCGAACTTTGTCTTGTAGTCCTGCCGTGCCCACAAACGGTGTTTCAGTGTATGTGTGAAAGCGGAAGTAAATGAAATTGCTCTTGGGGCTATCTGGGGACGTTGAGGTTAATCCCGGGCCTACTTCCGAAGAAATGTTTTGTCAAATTAAAGACATTATTGAATCCTTGAGGGTAGTTAACAATAAGGTTGTAGACAGGCAACAATATATCCTCAAAACAGGGAATGAAGTCAAAGAAAAACAAACTACTGCTGACGAGTCTTTCCAACAATTTAACACTCGGCTTAGTGCAATCGAAGGCAAGCTGTCTGACGTCGGTGAGACATGCAAATCAGTCTAAGCTTTACAGAGTGAAGTCAGCAATCTCCAGTCGCAAATTAACCTTCTAACAGCAAAATATGATGACATCAATAATCGCTCTCGCAAGAACAACCTCATAACCAGGGGAATAAAAGAGGATGAGCATGAAACAGAACAGATTCTGCTAGATAAGATAAAGGTAGGAATTTTTGAGGCGATATTGGGCGTAAGGGTACTCAAATAGAAAAGACATACAGACTGGGAAGGCAACAGCCAAACAGGGATCGTCCGGTTATACTAAAATTCACAAACCACAAGGAAAAAGTAGCGGTGATAAAAAACTGCCATAAACTAAAAGGAAACAGGGTAAGTGTTTCCGATCACTTTTTCAAAAGACTACTTGATATACGTAGAAGCCTCTGGATCAGTGCAGGGGATGAAAAAAGGCAAGGAGCGAAGGTTAAGCTAATATGTGACAAAATTAAGGTTAACGCAACAATTTACGGTTGGGACGCCAACACTGAGAGTAGATACATATGCTGCAGCCTATCCTCCCCACCAGACACTGGAGCAAAAGGCAGCAGTTGACAAGGAGGTACACAAGGGAAAAGGGCGGACCTGCCACTAGCCGACCCTTACAGGGAATTTACTTTGATAAATATTAACTCGAGAAGTGTGGTGAACAAGGTGGTCGATATCGAAAGCTTAATTTTGGTCTATTCAGCGGACGTGATTGTGGTAACGGAAACCTGGTTGAATCACGATATTGCTGATCATGAGATACTCCCTCCCAGATACTGCATGATACGTAAAGACCGCGATAGGCGTGGGGGAGGTGTAGCGGTCATCTTTAGAGAAGATTTACCGGTAATCAGATTAGATTACATCTCGGAACTGGAGTGCGTTTGGGTCAAGGCGTCTTTTGCGAATGTGAGCATTGTTATAGGAGCATGTTATCGGCCTCCAAAGTAAAAAAAGTATTATTTTTCGAAAAGCTAAACCAGTACATCACAAACAACAAATTGGGAGAACGTAACTTATTCTCGCTGGGGATTTTAACACGCCCGAGATTGATTGGTCCTCTACATTTCCGGTTCCCCTTTCAACGCATGCCGAGCCCCTGGTCGACATTGCTTTTTTCACAACTTGACACACTTGGTAAAGTGTGATACTTGTGTGTGTGGCCGAGCCCCCTCAATACTAGACTTGATTTTCGTAAGCAAGGGCCTATATGAAAAAGACTACACGCTCTCTGTTTTGGATGCCACCTCAGACCACAAAACAATCCTACTGTCAATTGCTGTCGGTGTTAATACTCCAACTCATGATAGACAAACCAGCGTACTTGACTTCGCAAGAGCTAACGATATTTGTATACTAGACGAGTTGGATATTGCCTTTGGTGATTACTTGACCCTTGGGGATTCTGTACAACACAACGTCGATGAACTCTGGTTATTTTTCAAGTCTTGTACATTCTTGCATCAACAAATACGTACCTAAATTCAAGAAAACGGCACATAGGAAGAATCCTCGGATGACCCGTGATATTATTCACCTAGTACGAAAAACTAACAGAACAAGAAAAAGTTGTAAGAGATACCCAAGCGACGGAAAAATGGGCGTTCTTGTTGATCTCAGAACTTGGTTGAAAGAAACAATAAACACGGCCAAACTACACTTTCATTCGGAAACCGTCCCAAACTTTATACTGTCCTCTCCTGAGAAGTTTTGGAGATATCTTTCACCACGTAAGCAGGCAATCACAAACCTTAAAGTAAATGGGGAACAGATAAGCGACAACACAACTATGGCAAACTGTTTCAACGACTTCTTTAAATGACTTTCATAATAGATAACAACACACGCCCAAACTATGACTATGACTGGGTAAACACCTGCTATTAGATGACTTGTCAAACTCTGAAGAAGGAATTTTTTCCTTCCTGCTTAATCTTGATGATAAAAAATCTACCGGTATAGATAACATTCCAAACGCTTTTCTGCGCCGTTACGGGGAGTGTTGTGCTAAGTATCTTGCAATATTATTTCGGAATTCTCTTGTAGAAGCCAGACTACCGACTGAGTGGAAATACGCCAAAGTTATTCCCATTTTTAAGGTCATTAACGAATTACCGCCCAATTTCCTTTCTATGCACCACAGGAAAAGTACTGGAACCCATAATATCGGCTCCCATTTTTTCGTTTTTAGAATGAAATAATTTGCTTCATCCCAGGCAACATGGCCTCCGCAGAGCCCTCTCTACTTCTACACAGTTGGTGGAAACTACCAACTATTTTTCAGAAGTTTTAAACCGGCGTGGTCAAGTGGACGTAGTCCTCCTAGATTTTTCGAAAGCCTTCGATACATTTTGGCACCCGAAGCTTTTAATGAAACTAAAATCAATTTTAAGAAACGACACGATCACGAACTGGATCAGTGACTATCTATCGTCCCGTCGCCAAGCCGTTGTAACTGATGGTACATTCTCCGATTCCGTTTCTGTTGACTCTGGGGTACCGCAGGGATCTGTACTCGGGCCCCTAATGTTTCTCGTATTTATTAATGATGTCTTAAATGACATTCCAGTCCCGATTAATCTCTTTGAAAACACGACTGCATCCTTTATAAAGAAATTAGTACTCCTGAAGATCATCTCCTTATTGAAAATTCCTTGGGAAAATTAACCAGTGGTGCAAAACGTGACAGATGACACTCAGCGCAACAAAGTCCGTATGCATGACCATCACGCGGAAAAAGAAAAACATTTCACAATTTCCCTACAAGATAGATGGCGTACCTTTGCAAAAAGTGGAATTTTTTAAATACTTAGGAGTCATCATATCATCCGATCTGCGGTTGAACAGCCACATTGACTACATTGTAAATCGCGCGTACCAAAAGCTAGGCTATCTAAGACGGTCCCCGGTCACTCTAGCATATCAGAAAAATTGATTGCCTACAAAACTAACGCACGGCCTATTCTTGAATACGCTGCCGTGGTAACGGATTCACAAACGGAGGTAATCATAACAAAGCTGGAGAAAATACAAAGAAAAGCAATTAGATTTATTTACAACTCCTACAGCCGGTCAGTATCACCAAGCCAGCTCTTAGCAGATGCTAACCTTGAATGCCTGGAACCAAGACGCCGGAGGGACAAGTTAAAAATTTTGTAGCTTATTGTGAACGACAGCCTAAAAATCAACAAAAGCAATTATATTTCTTTCTTCCAACCACGGGCCACAAGGAGATCACATCGACTGTCAATCAAAAAATGTTCTGCTAAAAACAATGCATTTCTTCATTCGTTTTTTTCACGCACTATCCGCGAGTGGAATTCCTTGCCAGCTAACGTGGTCGAGAGAGTTTTTTTAACACAGTTTCTATCACAAATTGAAGAGAAAATCTTGTTTTGAACCTTGCTGTGTACTCTCTTTGTCGGTTTCTTTTTTTTTTGTCTTGCTAGTCATTGCTGGCCAACGTGGTCGATGGTGTTCGTTGTCACGGTTTTTGTCGCGAACCTAGCATATACGATTCTGTTGAAGCCTTGTTGCACGTTTCCCTTGCTGTTCCTTTATATGTATGATTCCGATCGTGTTCTAATTTTGAAATAACTGCATTTTCACGTTTATCTCTTGCACGTTCGTGTTTCTTTTGGTGTGAATTCATGCTTGTATTTAGTGCTGCAGTGCTGTGGGGCACTGCCACCGCTGTTGATTTTATGTAACCGGAAATTGTATATTTGAGTTTACGTTGTACCACTCCTGCGAAAGCCCTGAAAAAGACCAGCAGTATGAATAAATAAATAAATATTTCCAAAAATCGGTTCATGGGCCCTTTAAAAAGCACATTCAGGGGCGCTATCTAGACGCCTTCATTCGATCGTCGTCGCTGTTTCAGACAACATTCCGGATGAACAACGAAAAACAAACCGCGCCCTGGACGTCATCCACAGCAACACCCTGCTAAAACAAAACAAATGCGAACCTAAAAAAAAAAGCCCACAAGAAAACTGAAAAAAAAAGAGAGAGAAAAAAAAACGTGTTTACTTGTACGTCACTTCACCGGCGTGTTGAAAATGGCGACCTTCGATCTTCTCCCGATCTTGAGACATTGGTGTGTCCATGCGTCGTGTTAGTGAGAGAGGAAAAAGAGATTTTCGTCGTATACGCGCCCTTTCCCCTCCCACCAACCCCCTTGCCCGCATTCTTTCTAGCGCTCCTCGCCCACGTGGGGGGTTGGGCAGATGGGCAGAGAGGGTCTCTCGGGAAAATGGGAAGGGGTCTTTGTTTGAAAAGAACCTGTTTTTAGAACAGCCTTGGTCAAAAATTAGAAGCCAGTCGCCATTTCTTCTACGTGTGTTGTCTCCGAACATTGCGGGATCCGCTTTGGTTTCGCGGTGCTGCAACACTGCACTTCACCCGTTCTGAAGTCACAAGACAGGGGAACTCGATTAAGGTATGTCGAAGTACTTCTGTTTAACGTATATTCATTCTAAGCGGCTTCAGAAAGATTTTTTTTTTTATTTTGAGTGCGTTCTCCAGCTTCCAAAGCGCGCGCCATGCTCTCTTCTTTTTTGGCACCATGATTGCTCATTTCGTTATGCAGCACAGAGACCTGATATTCAATCGTATCGAGCGAAACGCCAGTTCTACCGATGGCTTATTCATTTTTATATTTTTTGCTTTGCACACCCTGGCAGGAGCGCTTTACCATAAAAACGGGGGGATCGGTGGCCGAGTGGTCTAGCGCACACCAGCTCGGAGCACGTGGAGCGAAAGCTCGCGCTGCAGAACCCAGGGATCCTGGGTTCGAGCCCCACCCCTGCCCGTTTCGATCTGGATGAGCATCGTACCGGCGTGCGGTCGTGTATCACTACTGCGTGATGCACGTTAAAGACCCCAGGCTAGCGGCTGTACCGCACTGGCTAAATTTCTCATCTACAGCTGGGAGACTCGTCGCCCCTGTGAGGCAGACCAAGTTCTAGGCTGTATAAAGACACACACAACCCAATTTTTTTTTTACCATAAAAACCTGTTCACATATGCAGCAGAGAGCTACAAGCATAGCGCAGACCTAGTGCTAAGCGCGTGCTGACGGCAGCTTTCACCAGCTTTGTATCGCACCGTGAAAACTGTTGCTCATGGCAGCCGAAACGCAGCAGCGCTTTGCTGCGTGTGAGAACCGGCCTTAATGGATACATTTATTCGATTTTATAGATTTTCGCGTTGATGGCGGGAGCTCGTTCCGTCACTTTGAAGCATAGTTTGAGCACGCACACGCTGGGTCTGTAATTCATAGCGAACGGTCTACTAAAAATATAATATTGCGCTGGTCTGCTGTCAACAGATCGCATGTTAGAAATGAACCACTGTAGCACTTTTGTAGCCTATTTGGTATTTTATCATGTGTGTTTTATATCTCATACTTTTGTTGAGCGATCGGGTATTTCACGCTGCCCCTGTTGCTAATAATCCAAATTCCTGGCAAACATGCAAGAAGCTGCCGGCGCCCCAATAAACGGTGCTTGGACCACGACCGGTTTGGAGAGACGTCCCAGTGTTCACGCCATCGTCGACGCAAGTGCACTCTTCGGAATTTGGCCTTATCGTGGATTCTGCCGCTCAGGAACTTCGACTTCAGTCATCCTGGAATGCGGTGTGTATCTACGAGGCAATAACGCTACGTTTAACCTGAACTGCACAATTTCTGTTCGGAGATTTGTGGCTCGGGGCCAAATGTGAAGGTTAAACCTTTAGCCCCATGGGTCTAAATCCAAAGGCGCAACGTTTAGACCCAGGGGTCCAAGTGCAAGGGCCTAACAGTTGGTCCTCGGGGTGCATTTGAAACGGTGTAACAGTTAGTCCCAGGGGAACAAGTGCGAGGGCCTAGCAGTTCGTCCTCCGGGTTCAAAGGAAACGGTGTAACAGTTGGTCCCAGAGGACTAAGTGCAAGGGCCTAACAGGTTGTCCTCGAGGTACAATTGAAACGGTGTAACAGTTAGTTCCAACGGTGCTAGTGCTAGAGCCTAATAGAGGGGTGCATCTGTTAATCCACTTCCCGTTAGTCCCCAAGGGGACTAATGGTTGTGGCAACGCACTTGCTCCCCTCAGAGACCCTCAGAGACTAAGTCTCGCTTCCCTTTTTCTTACAGTGCACACTCTTAGCATGCACCTCGGTGGTTGGCAAATTTAGAAAAAGGTATGTTGGGGCGCTGTCTGCTCTGGTGTGCTAGAGCTCCTGCATAGGCCCCCTACGGTAGCCAGAGTTGCGCCTTCATCCCCGTAGCGCTGTCTTCGCTTCGCGGTATGTTGATCCTGCTCCTCACGTGACTGAATTCGGCGAATAGCGGCGCCGCGCGTTCGAGGCGCGCGGTGCACTCAAAAGAAGGGGAACGTACGCCGGGTAGCGCGCAACGTCTACTTTCCTGCACGGCATTGGATCCGGCTCCTTACGTGACCGGATCTTGGCGAATAGCGGTGCGGCGGCACGCGCAAAAACAGACACGCAACTCTGGCTTCCGTACGGAGCCTAGACAGGAACTCTATTATGTGCTATCAATACTCGGCGGATTGAGTCAAGGAAATCTCTTGGTAACCCAAGGAGCGACCAGGCTCTTTAAATCGACTGCAAAATTCGGTACCTTAAGCTATCGCGCTACGATTTTGTGCAGCGATGCCCACAGAAGGCGCATTTTTTCAGCAAAATTTGCAAAGAGCAAACTTACCCGAGGAGAAAGTAAAGAAACAAAAAGGCTTAACTTCTATCGAAACTCGGCGAAGCCACCGGTCTTCAAACAATACGGAGCCGCTTCTCACAGGAGACAAGAGATGGCGCAAGCGGTCGCGATGCCAACTGCCGCAAACAAACGAGCATATACTTTGCCGAGAGCCGGCGTCTTTAGCAGACGATTGTTTCCACTCAAAAGCGGCGCGCGTTCCGCAGGCGGCGACAGTCGCAGAAAAAAAAACAGTCGTTGTAACAACTAGGAACTGCAAAGCATACAACATCAGTACCTCAAGAAAAGCAGTCAGAATATCGTGACAAACCATTTTTTTATCGATTATCTGTCCATTCAATATGTTTTGTTAGTAAGGATGATAAAATAGTGCATTGGCAACTTATATAACAAAAGCTGGCGCCGTTTTTGAGTCGAAAAGTTCGTCTGCTAAAGACGCCGGCTCTTGGCGCCGTATGGTCGTTCGCTGGCGGCAGTTGGCATCGCGACCGCTTGCGCAATCTCTTCTCTCCCGTGCGAAGCGGCACGGCATTGTTTGAAGACCGGAGGCTTCGCTGCGTTTCGATAAAAGTATTCGCGGAACGAAATTTTCGCAAGTTTTGCGCAGGTTACAACGAAATCCTACGACGGCTCCGAAGCTGTCTTACGCACTTCTTACGATCAAATCAGCATGGCCGTCAGCGTCGCGGTCGCGACGACCCACGAACGTTTATTTTTCTACGTGCGCTTCTCACGCGTCCCGACTTCAAGCAGCAAGAAAAAAGTAAAAAGTACTTCAAACAGACCATGACGAACAAGAACGCTGGGTCCACAAACACCCGGGAAAAGCTCAAACGGCCACGATTCCACCGAACGCGACCAAGCGAGCTCGGCATTAGGCTTAGGAGGCACTCCGTGACTCGGCGACCGTCTGCCCAAGACCGGCTGGCGTGCTGAATGGAATATGCCCGAGCGACCCTTGTGAACTCTTCCAGTATTATACTTTGATCGCTGACCTCAATTTTAGATGAAGAGGTTAATTTCTTCCTCTTGTTTCCTAAGGCAACGGTGACTCTCGCCGGTGAAAAAGCGGTGAATCTCCGACAGACGCAGGAAAGGTAAAGCAGTCATCGCTCTGACTAGCAGACATAAAGCAGACGACGTTAACTGCGCCGACCCGCCGACGCCGTTAAAGAATGAGGGGTCTCGCCTCACACGAAAGGAGGGTAAAAGTATTTGGGAGGAAACCTGCGGACACTACGACGCTCCCCCCCCCCCCCCCCCCCCCCCCCTCTTGGTTCTTAGCAAACAAACCTCGCCGCCTCGGGAGTCCGGACACCTCGCCAGAGATTCCTTTGACTTACCTCCTTGATACGCGTCTGCTAGTTGTTAGACAAAAACAACGTACCGCTCGAGTTATTTCGTCTGCCCTCCCTGAAAGGCGAAGTCGAGCTCGCTCGTAAAGACCTCCACTTCCGAAAGTCGCAGGAAAGGCAAGACAGACGCAGACGACGTTGCGAGCAGACGACGTTGCAAAGAAGCAGACGACGCTCAGATAGGGGGTAGCAATCAGCCAATCAGGGCCCGGCGTTCTGACGTCACCGCTACTTCCTTTCTGATGCGCAGAAGACGAATATGGGCCCACTTGCGAGGCGTATAGACCTTTTTCTAAATTTCCCAAGCACGGAGGTGCTTGCGACGAGTGTAGTTACATGCGTCGCACGTGCTGGCGTCTGCAGTACTAATTGTTCTAAAGCAACAAGTCTAAAACAAGTTTTCTCTTGCACGCGCGCTTTTCAAAGCCTTATTATGGCTATTTAGTTTGAACCTTTTATAAGATGAAGGCTAGCGCGCGCGGAACGTAGAATCACTATTCTAGTTTTCTCCTTCATGCTTGGGTAATTTAGAAAAATGTCTCTTGGGACGCTGTCTGCTTCCGTGTGCTATTAATACCCGGCCAATTGAGTAAAGGCAGTTTGTTTTCCAAAGACGTTGCCATGGCGACAATTATCGCGTTCACTTAGGCTTAGAAATGGCCAAAATAGAAAGACTCTCTGAAAATGCGACGACGTCATTGCTCATGCTTTGCAATTTAATTAAGGTAAGGAAAAGCCAAAGCCTTCTGCACCATTCGTTGGTGACTAACGCGTCCGATATTGCAGCTTCAACGACATATCATTTCCAAAGCGAGCGGCGCTCACTCACCGGAAAACCGCTATGCTTCCCCGCATCCCTACCCAGCCAGTCACGTGATTTTGAAGTTTCTTTCCTAGGTACTGAGGCTAACTTTAGCCGCGGTTAGCGCTTTGAGCAAATGGGCCCTGAAGGGTCCTTTAGGTTCCCATGCCAGCGGCGCGAGTAGTGGTTTGTGACGACGCGGAAAGGGCTCCCGAACAAGTACATGCGAAACTTCTTGATTCTACCAGCGGCCGGAAGACATTCTCTTTCAGTTCTGGAGTAATTTGTTTCCACTTTGGAAAGTGTCCGTCTTGCGTTGAGATGACTCGCTCAGTGCCTTCCTGCACTTCAACCAGTACCGCGCGAAGTCCTGCGCTATTTGGGTCCGTATGAGTCTAGTTTTCCGCATTTTGATCGAAGTGTCCCAGAACAGGATGAGTTTGGAGTCGTCGCTTCAGGTCGTCGAGTGCCTGCTGTGGATCCTCGGCCTATTTAAACTTCTAGCCTTCCTTCGTCAGGTTTGTGAGCGGCGCCAAAATCGTTGCCAAGTCGCATACAAAGCGCCGATACTACGCACATAGCTCAAGGAATCTTCACAAAGATGTCTTCTCTGTAAGCGCTGGAAATGCCGTGGCGGCGCGAGTCTTTACTGGGTCTGGTTGAACGTCATTGTTGCTAACCACGTGGCCTAGGAGCTTCAGTTCGTAATAGGCGGACCGAAACTTCAATGGCTTGAGGGTGAGCCCGGCGGTCTGTATGGCTTGAAGAATAGCTTGGAGTCGTCGCTCAGGCTCGCCGAATTTACTTGAAAACACTACGACGACGTCAAGGAACACGAGACAGCTCTGCCATTCCAGTCCTGCAGTACGGTGTTCATGACACGCTGAGAGCTTTCGGGTGCCATGCATCATTCAAAGGGCATTAGCTGGAACTCGTACAGTACATCCGGCGTGACAAAGGTTGTCTTTTCTCGGTCCCGTACATGGGCTCCGATTTGCCAGTAGGCGCACTTCGGGTTCATCGATGAAAAATATCTGGGGTGCGGGAACCGGTCAAGCGTGTCGCCTATGCGAGGGAGTGGGGGGACGTTTTTCTTAGTCACCGCGTTACACTGCCGGTAGTCCACGCAGAACCTAAGTGTCCCGTCCTTCTTCTGAACCATTACCACTGGAGAGGCCTACGAAGTGCTTGAAGGCTGTGTTATGTCGTCGGTCAGCATCTCTTGAACTTGCTCATGGAATACTTCCCTTTCTCTAACGGAAACGCTGTACGGCGATCGATGCACAGGGAGCGCGTCGTGTTCGTTAACGATGGGGTGCTTCACAACGGCGGTTTGGCGCATCTTCGATTACGTCGCAAAACAGTCGTTGTATTTGTCGAGGAATTTAATGCTCTGGTGTCGTTTTGGATCCGTCAGCTTCGGATCCATTTCTTGCTGCGCTTGCGACATATCGCTTGAATAAATTGTATGAAAGACGCAGGCCAGAGCCGTTTACTAAAAGAGATTGGACATACATTGGTTTAAATAGGCGAACATCTCGGGGCCCAGCACAGGCCGCCAAACAGCCCCTAGCGGCGGTTGTGCGCTCTAAATACGTGACACGACTAATTCAAGCCGTTTTAGCGTCGCTAGAGTGAAAAGGTTTAGCTCCCGGTGACTGAAAACTTTGTGCATGTGAGGTTTTCGTCACGCTAATATATTCAAGTGTAGAATAAACGAAGGTGCGCTCCAAACCTGAGCCGACTTGCTAGGAACAGCGTCTCAGCTGAGACGGGGAAAGACAGCACTGCCAAAGACAGCGCACGAGCCGAGTGGGATTCCACGTCTCAAGACGCTCGCGCGCTCCACCCTTTGCAGTGTTTTTTCTTCTTTTTTTTTCAGCAAGTTTTAGCTTAGACGCTTTTCTAGCAAGCCGGCCCAGAGGAAACTGCCACCGACACTCGATTAGCACAAACATCAGCAGTGCAGACAAAGGAATGGGCAGGAGCGTGTGGCTTTGAAAAGTGCCTCCTATGCACGAGTACTGGTACAAACAAAGGCATTTTGCTGAGCTGCGCTCACGCGCCTGTGCCTTTGTCTTTACTGCAGACATTTGTGAGATGAAGTAGAGAGGCCGATATTGAACGCTTCTATTTCACACTTTAATGTCGTTTGCAATAGAGAGTATTCAAAGGTGGCCATATCTGTGTGCGGGGCTGCTGAGCGCGTGCTGGTACGGCGAGCTTCCGCAATCCTTTTCGCGCGTGCATTTAGCACCATTAAGGTTGCCGGTCTCAGCAGGCTATTAATGTGAGCTCGTTCTGAGCATGCGCTCTAAACATCGCCCTCAAATATGGCGTCCAGTGAATACCTCCTATACTGTGACGTCGTAGTCTCCTGACTGGTCGATGCTCTGTCCTACCTTTAGTTTGCCCTCTAACCACGGGGGGAGTTTGCGGCGCTGGCAGCGGCCTTTGCTCCACCCATTGTCTAAACTCTCCGAATATGCGGCTCTGACGCAGGCGAGCTGGTGACAAATCGTAGTAGAAAAACCCAGAAACATGGAGCTATAATGGACAAGAACAACACCGTCTCAGAACCAGCACAACAATGATTCATTTTTATACAGTCTTCCTTCTTATCTTCACATATTCGGACCACAACTCTGGCCGTCGGCAGGTACCACAATTGAAGGTCTCAAAGAAAAAGACACGTGCCCCACTGCAGACTCAAGTATCTGATGAATACATCAAAACTAGGCCCTCAAAAACGGCGAGGTCTCATTGTCCAAAAGAAGCTTTAGCACCCAAACAACGGTTTGGTATAATTTCGCGATAAACAAAACTAAAAAAAAATAAGAAAAAAGTAGGATGATATCATCCCGCTGGACAAGGAAAATAGACTAGAGAGACAAGAATGTCCGTGTCTCCTCATCCTGAGCCAAAGACTTCCTACTAGTAGAATATTTCGCGCTCGCAATCCTAATGTTATCCTTAATAACCCTTTTAAATTGATTTTTTGGTAACAACAGTTGTCTCAGCCCAGTCTGGGTAACAATTATTGCACTCACTGAGCTGGTTAACAATTTCAGAAAAATTGTAATGAGGACCATGGTACGTCAGTCCTGAAGCTTCATTACACCTCTTGCGATGTCGATTCCTCTTCCTAGAAGCAACTGGACTCTGCCCTCAAGCAGAGTTTCGGCACAGGAAGTTTCATCGGTCCCGACGGGATCAAAAACAGACGATCGTAGTTGCAGGTTTACATGATTGGCAAGAACTCAGACCGCGGATGACCTCGTTTATGGTTCTTCCGGCGATCGGGACGGTTTTTGTACCGTCAATTCGTTCGCTTCCAGGTCAATGACGGCACGGTATTTGCACAAGAAGTCCATACCGAGAATAAAGTTCCTCGTACAGTGCTGAAGAACGACGAACTTCACCGGGCAGGTTTCACCGTGGATTTAGACTCTAGCAGTTCTCCTCCCGCCAGGCGTAATGAGGTGCCCTCCTGGTGTTCGAATTTCTGGTTCACTCTACCAAGTCGGCCCTTCCAGAGTTTTCGAGGTAGCCCCCCACTCAAGACGGAGTAGTCCGCCGCGATATCCAAGGGTGCCGACGAGTCATGGCCGTCATTGCCTACGTTGAGGGTGTTGGGCATTGTTCCGGGAGCGTCGTTCCGAAGCGTTTCGTTGCTGGAGGGAAGCTATCCGGCGTCCTTGGGTATTTTGTTTTTGTCTGAGAACGGCAACTGCACCTCGCTGATTTGCTTGAATCGGTTTTCCAGGCGAAGCATGAGAAAAAAGTATGTTGCGGGACTGATGAAGAGTTGACCCCGGTTATCAGGGGAATGGGGAACGGAATGCATGATGTCCAGCCGGCAGCGGAGACGGGGATCGATGCAGGTATTCCTAGATGTCCCTTGGCCACTCTTTAAGCCGTGGTCGAGGGTCATTGGGCGGTAACTCATGCAGACCCATCTGTCGGTAGGAGCGTCGTCGGTAAATCTGGTTTACTTCCCCGCAGTAGTAGCAAACAGGGCGTCCATCAGCTCCGTGCTACACACCGGTCTTTCTCGGTCCGGGCTGTTGCAGGCGCACGAACTGGGCTTCTTTCTTCGTTGCATCGGGAGTGCTGACCTGTTGGACCTTCACATTGAGGTGACGCTCGCTAACGGTGTGCAGGTGGCTGCGGTCATCCGGCCATGGCGGTGAAGCTGAAAGAGGGCTCGTCGGGTGCTGCCACGGTGATGGGAGCTTCTGGCAAGAAGGCTCGCTGAACATCTCGGAAACCACGTTGATGGAAATTGAAGCGGTGCGATCAGCAGCGGGTAGAATGTTCTGGATTTCTTTACCGGTGACGTCGCAAACAATTCTCGCAGGTTGTTAGCGCCGATGCGGCCCTAGTCGAATCGGTCAGATGCCACAGTCGAAGCAACCAGCGTGCCGTCGAGTTGGTTAAGGTGGCTGGCTCAGACCGACGAGGCACGCTCAATGTTTGTTGCTTCGGCAACTAATTCATCGAGAGTAGTTTGAGGGGGACGAACAATGCCGCCGAATATGTCGCTCTTCACGCACCTTATAAGGATAAGCAGCTCCTTCTCGGTGGCCTGTGGGTTGGAGCGGCTGCTGAGGTGAGGACGTCTTCAACGAAGCTGGTGACTGTTTCGTTGGGGCCTTGAGTTCTTATTTGCAGAAGGTCTTCCGCTCGCTGTCGCCGTTGCAGGTTCGCGAAAGTTCTCTTTAGTTTAACATTTCAGGTAGCCCATGACGTAACGGAAGCCTCATCGTCCTTAAAGGGCAACTCCGGTCCATACTTTCGATTTTGGGATTATGTCTGTTTTTAGTGCAGTAAGCGTCCCTAAATTGCAAGGTGTAATTTTTTCCTCATTATTGTGCGTAGTTTTAAAGATTTCGACGCCTCAATGTTTCGTTTGGGGCGCCGCCAACAAAACCGAAACTAGCCGCCTGATGCCCCAGCAACACTGGATATCAGCCGCTATGTGAACTTGACGTCAGGATCGTTCTCGTTCAACGAGTACACAGGCCGAGCGGCACCTACCTCTGTTGCGCTAGCCATCTAAAGATAGGAGGTAAGCTGATTTTGTTTTAAATCTGTATACATGGTGGTTATTCAGCATATGTAGCAAGAGTTAGTGCGTATACACAAAAGCTAGCGATTGGAGAACCCGTAAACTCGTTCAGTGCCGTACTCCGCGGCCGCCGCCGTGCGTGCGCTATGCCGTACTTGTCGCTTGTAGACCCAAAAGCTAGCGACTGGAAAACGAGTGAACTCGTTCGGTGCCATACTCGACGGCTGTCGTCATGTATGCGGTCTTCCGTACTCGTCGCTAGGCCTGAATTGTCATCGGGGCTCCGTGGATGGAGCGGCGTTGCTCTACGCCGCGCTGCCAGTGGCGTACAGTACTGGAGGCCCTCTCGCTTTCACGCTGCGGGTCAGTCCAAGACGCGAAGCTTCGAGGCTCTCCGGCGTGGGCCGCGGCGCCCGAACACACGTGTGCTGGGCCGTACATGTCTGTTTTTTTTTCGTTTTTTTTTTCCTCGGGCGCGTAAAAGGCGAAGTTTAAAGTCCACTCCTCGAACAGGGTTCACCCACACTGCGATCATAAATGTCATGGCGGGTAGTCGCATCTTTGCGCTGCTCCGTGCATGCTGTATCTTCGTCGCGCTTTGTAAGCTCCGACTAGACAACTCTTTAGCTCTCAACCATCATGCCAAGCAGCAGATGTCAGTGCACGTCGCCAGCCCCTAAGGTCCCTGTATACTGGAAAGGTAGCGCCATCTCTCCTCCTCACCCTTTACGTTTTTCTCTTTCTCTCCTTCTGGCGCCGCGCGCGCCGCCTAGGGGGTACCAAGAAGGAGAACTAGCAGACGACGGCCGTGTCCTCTCCGCGCATTCAGAGAGCACAATCTTTCGCGTTGCGTATTTGAAAGTGCAGGTTTCTGATACATGCTCACATCGCATAGTGCCAAGCAAGTGTTAATCACCAAGAAAGAATGAGGTAAATGTGACGGCAGCGTTTTCAACCTTCGGATAAAGCTCACAGAACTGAGTGCATAGAAAATAGAACAGAGCTTTATTTCCACGAGTAAAAATGCAACGATATGGTTATCATGCGTGTGATAAGCACCGTCATTATCAGTGATTAAATACGTAAAAAAAGCCTTCATAATATTCGGCCCCACATAATCGCGAGAATTTTTAGATCCTGCAGTCTTCCACGAGCTTAACGACTACAAGCGCGAATTGCAATTGCTGCTGCCTCCGCGCTAAAAAGAGCTTGAAACGCTATAGCAATTATACCGTAGATAAACTTGCACGAGCTATCGAGGACGCCGGACTATTGCGATCATTACTGTTCATCTGGGTTCAACCCGGGCCTTCCGAAATTCGGGTGACTGCATGTATAGCAGGGCTAGTTTGTCACTCGTCGGCCTTCAAATTCGTTTCCTTTTTTTTTTTTTGAGGGGGGGTTGAGGGGGGGAGGGGGGGGGAGGGCGGTACGGTTGACGTTGATGCAATGCTATTGTATTCCGATCTGTAAAGCCCTTCTGTACTTACGAATCGATGGTGTCGGCTGACCATACTACTGCAATACTGTTGGAAACTAGTGTTCCTTCGGTTGTACCGTAACTTCAAGCACTTTTTTGGGGTTTAATGAATTTTAGTTATTTGCCAAAAATAAACATAAAATGCACAATCTATGTAAAAAAAAAAGAAAAAAAAAAGATCGTGACACATTATTCTTATGATGTATTACATAGCATCACAGTTGGGAAGTTTTGCCTCTTTTTGCCTTAAAAGTAAAAATATCCAACTTTGGTTTTGGTCATTACCACAATGGAGGAAAACAAAATGCAGAGAAAAGGCAACTGACTCGAGATTAAAATATGTGGCATATATTTATATTAAAATTACCACCGACTACCATAGCCAAGACAGCAGTGAATGGAAGCACTTATACACATGCTCAGATACAATTTTTACAAGGACAATAGATGAACAATTATTAAAAGGAGTCACTACACAAATCTAACAGGCAAAACATAAAATTATAAAAGGTCTCACACAAGCCAGTTTTAACAACAAAGACAGTACACAAAAGTATTATTACAAAAAGCCTCATCTGAAATTTATGTATACAACACTAATATATACATAGACAACACTGAATGTTTACAAGAGGTTTAAGGGGAGACTGACAGTGTACTTATGCTCGCCTAGGCTTTTATTTGTACATGACATATGAGAGCTCAACTACCCAGAACACAATTGGTGACTCAAAATTCATACTCTCCACCCAAAAACCGCATATCAAGAACTCGCCGGTGTGATTCACATTCACTCTCTTCTCCATGGTCACGTGCCATGACCTGTTCGCGTGCAGCAGTTCACGGCACAGCAACCAGGCATATCGGCCGTTCGACAACGCAATCCGTGGCGAAACGCGAAACGGACATCCAGCCACAAAATGAAACGAAAAGCTACACGACCAACGACAACAGCAAAACTGGCATGAACATCTGAGCACGTCCGGATCTGTCCGACGCAACGCGAGTCCGGCGTAGCTTGCGGCGCAGCTGGTGACGAGACACACGAGGCACGGGAAAATTTGCTGGCTGGATCCTTCATGGCTGCCAAAGGGGCGGAGCGCTAGGAGAAGGTCACGTGCCACACACCGGCCTACCGCTGAGCTCGGCGGCCTGATCAAAGGTTGTCGCTACTTTTCCAGTATAGAGGGACTTTACCAGCCCCTTTCCCCCGAGCTTTTCCGCATGGGCGGCCGTCGGTCCATATACACCTGCTACGCCTAGCTCGACAACGGCGACGGAACACCGGCGCATCTCCCAACTGCACCGCCGACTGTCTCCGGCCGGCATCACGGGACACCGCCTTGACCTTCGGACCGTCTGTGTTCTTCTACTGGCCGGCGACATCGCAACAAACCCTGGGCCGCAGCATCCTCCCTGTGCGAGCTCCACAAAGCGAGTGCGAGACAATCGACTCGTGCGATGGCTGGTTTCATCGCGGTTGCGTTTATATGTCATTAGGAGAATACCGTAAGATAGGCAAAGGAAGCGACCCATGGTTTTGCCTAGTCTGCTCGCTGCCACCGCTCGCAGACGACTTCTTCAAGGTGCTGGCTGCCCCTCACTCTCCATCTCCCACCGCGCCGGGCGTCCCTGACGCATCACCGCCCCTCAAGCCGAGCAATCCGTTCAACAAGACGGTCACGTTCTGGTACGCTAGCTGCCGGAGTTTGAATAAAAAGTTGTCAGACCTCAAGCTCGCCTTCTCAGCCCTCGCCGGCAGCACTGTCATTCTCCTTACAGAAACGTGGCTGGACGCTGGTGTTTGTGACGCCGAGCTTTTCGGCCAGGCCTCCTTTACGTCCATCGTCGTGACTGTCCATCCCACGGTGGTGGCGTGCTCATTGCCGTGCTGTCCAGCCTCCCGGCAGTCAGGAGGTATGCCCTGGAGCACCCGGAGTTGGAGGCCGTCTCTCTGGAACTCCGCCACCCAAAAGGCAGCTCCGTCCTAGTCCTAGCTTATCGCCCGCCGTCCACCAGGGCTACTGCGTACGAGCTCCTCGATGAATCGCTGACCAAAGTGCCAGCAGAGCCTTATCGCGAAGTACTGCTGTTCGGTGTCTTCAACAGCCATATCGACTGGTGGGGCACCGATACTCCCATCCCTTCTGATGCGGCTGACGACACTCTTCTGGGCCTGGTGTCGACATTTTGGCTTTCCCAGATCCGCCGCTCCCCCACCTATATCCCATCCTCCAGTTTCCTCGACCTTGTGTTTTTTTCTCATCCAACTCAAAGCCTTTCCTGCGATTTTTACCCTGGCCTCTCCGGAAGTGACCACCTGGCCATCGAACTCGCATATGCCATGGCACTTCCCCGCAAGGGCCACTTCGCTCCCGCAGTATGGAAGTTTCACTGGACTGATAGGGAGCACATGGCTAGGTTGTCTCATCTCACCCCATGGTGCATGACAACTATGGGCAACGACTGCCTGGAGAACATGGACCTTTGGTGCGACTATGTGTGTGCGATCCAGAAGGAGTGCGTACCTTGTGTTGTTTCTCGCCGGGGACAATCTCGAACCCCATGGATCACAAAAGAACATATTCGCTCTGCTAAGAAGAAGCGGGCACTCTTCAAGCGTGCGGCGCGCCTGCAGTGCGCTGAGACACTTTTGCGACAAAGACACTCCAGCGCTCCCTGAAGGCCGACTTAAACTCTGCTGAGACTGCATTTGCTAACACGATTGCTTTCCGAGCGCAGAAGGAACCAAAAGCGTTCCGGTCCTATGTCAGCCAGTCACAAACTACGTGACAGGAGCTGATCTTCACGTCCAATGGCAGGATAGTCTCCTTACGTAGGGAGATTGCCGACTTGTTTGGTAGCCAGTTCGCCTCAGCATTCACACCTGCTTCTACACCTTCCATACTTTCCTGCCATGGCGCGGATATTAACTTGTCGTCCAACCCTGATGACCTCTCATCTCTCTCTCTCATTCATCAGACCTCGAGGAGGCCCTCCGCTGCATCAAACCTTCCTCTTCCACGGGTTCCGACGGTATTCCTCCCACCTTCCTCAAGATGATCCAACCCTACGTTCTTCCATCTCGTCTAGCTACCTAACATTCTCTTTTGGACAACTCTGTCCTGCCGGATTGTTGGCGACAGGCCCGGTCACTCCTGTCTTTAAAGGTCACCCGCAAGTCACCGAGCGACCCATCCAGTTACCGTCCAGTTTCCATCACATCTATCCTGTGCCTTACCCTGGAGGGAATCATCAACACCCTACTGAAAAAACCATTTGAAATTCAAACGGGTGGCAAACTGGTAAATCAAACGGGTGCAAACTTGTCGACCCGTTTGGATCAAACGTGATTATGGAATACGGGTAGGCGTTTGAAACGGTACCCCCTCGAAACGGTACCCATTTGATACAGGTGCCCGTTTGAAACGGGTGCCCGTTTGATACAGGTGCCCGTTCGACCTTGCACGTGACCACACGTTTGAACGTGCCATTCGAATCGGGAAATTATGCGCTAGCCCTAAACGGGGATCGTCTGGTAGTTTGGATATCTTAAACTTATATAAGACGTTCCGAAACCCATAAACCTATTTATAACGCGAAGGAAACACGTAGAACAAATGTGCTCACGTAGGTGCTTGCAAATGGACAGGAAAATACACAAAATATTGTTTTCAATTCTCCTCAAAGCTTATTACGTCTTCTGTAGACAAGTACAAACGTGCAAGCGATCTGTGAAATGTGAGAGGCACTCTAAGCTTTTATACAACCGAGAAGATAGCAAAGCAAACAAGAACCGAGGTAATTCTAGACTATAAAGGTAGACTTTCGGGAAATTATTTGCCCGGCTGCCGCGAGAACAGTGGCTGCATAATTATGTAGATAATCTGGAAGAGTACGAGTAGAAGAATGGTCAATCGTTGCCAAGAAGTAGGTTGCAGTGCACTTATCATAAAAATAGCGGACTTGAAATATGTAATCCGTGATATTTGTCGACACGGTCAAAGCAGGACAACCACACAAACACAAATGAGAGGGAACGGCTTCTTGGAAGTTTCAACACGATGTGGCGCACAAGCTGTCAGTTGCCGAACCCAACCAAACCGCGAGAATTCCTGATTTCTTTGAAGATTCGCTTGTTGCCGATATAGACGTAGGACTTTTCGAACACTGATAGCTTTGGTGCACATCCAATACGCTGTCGAGAGACATCCTAATAAAACCGCAGGGACGCGCGAAGTTCGAGCTGGATTTGACAACAAGCAGACAAAGAAAAAAGCGGCTGCTGGGCGCACCCTTCCGGATCTCGATGCTTATCAGCGTGTAGCTCGCGCGCGGCAGCGGGTCACGTGACGGGTGACAAGAGAGGAGGGAGGGGGCCAGGACCACAAGGACGGCCCCGCTCCCTCTCCCCAGGCATTCCAGTGAGATGTGTTTTTGTAACCTCGAAAAAACAAAACACGCGCGCGCACATTTTAGCACGCTCGAACCTTGGAAATGGCGGCGGGGCGGCCAGAAGCTCGGCTTGCGCCCGAGCGAAGAAAGTACTCAGCGCGAGCTCGTAGTTTGACTGCTGCAACGGCGGGCGCGCTCTCGCAATGCTCGATGTTCTTGCAGCCGCATGTACGCGTGCTACATTCGCTGCGTCTTGAATTAATGTGAAACGGAGTCTAGACGTACATTCTTTCACGCGGTCGCGTATTCTGCGAGAGAGATTCGAGCTGAATAAGTAGATTGAGGCAACAAAGATGGACAAAGTTTTAAAGTTCTGTCAAAAATATCGGCTCACCAACGCCGCGCGTTTACGCAAAACAACAACCAAAAAGGTGTTAGTTTTAGTTGCAGCATAAGCGCACGTCAGCGCACTTAAAATATAAATAAAATTACTTGCATTACGCGGACGATCTAAAATCGATGAACCGGCGCTCCCGGCCTTGCGGAAACATTGGCTGCCACAGATGAAACGCTAGGCGTGCCCACGCCGCCGATCTGTACGTTCAGTATCAAACGGGCTCCGGAGAGCCGTTTGATTAAACCGGTACAGTTTGCAACATGGTCACCGGTTTGAGCAAACATGCGACAACTTTGCCCAAACGAGTCGCCCATTTGCCCAGACGAGCGACCCATTTGCCCAGACTAGCGACCCGTTTGACAAAGGAGTGACCTGTTTGTCCAAATAGGTGACCGTTATGGCTCATACGGGAGACCCCTTTGAGCCATACGGGCGACCCCTTTGACAAACTGGTGACCGGTATGGTTAAACTGTTACCGGTATGAACCCGCTTATTATTATATAGGCGCCAAATGGTTTTTTTCAGTAGGGCAGCCATCTTCTAAACCACTTGGAGCGCCTCAAGCTCCTTCCACTATCCCAGCAGGGGTTCCGACGTTCTCACTCTTGCGAGACCGCCCTAGCAACTGTGTCTCACTACGTTAGTGACAATATGGACGGCTTCCTTCCCACCGACGTGGTCCAGCTGGACTACAGCAGCGCTTTTGACACGCTGGGCCACGACTGGCTTAGTAGGAAGTTGTCGGATTGCGCGGTAGGAGGTAGCTTGTTGCATTGGATTGATGTGTCCCTCGCTGATCGCAGTTTTCCCGTAAGGCACAAGGGTGCTGTATCGCATACCCTTTCAGCTCCCTCGGGTGCCCCTCAAGGGTCCGTTCTTGGCCCAACACTCTTAAATGTGTATGCTCGTGACATTCCGCCAGTCCGACATGCTCCTCACCATCCAATACGCCGACGACACTACTTTGGCGATGTGCATACGCTCCTCCGATGATCTTGCCGCCATTCAAGCTCACCTGGACAAGCTGGCTGTCTGGTGTGCCACTAACCATCTCCGTGTCAGCCACGACAAGTGTGCCGTGATGCGGTTCAGTTCGGCCAGGAAGGTCCAGACGCCACGCTACATGCTTGGAAGGCTCCCTCTTCCACCTGTACAGGAGCTCAACATCTTGGGTGTATCATTCACGCCCTCACTCGATTTCAGCTGCAATGTGGCTAAAGTGGTGAGCAGGTCTCGCAGGGTACTGGGATTGGCGTCTCGATTTTTCCGGCGTTTTGGACGGGAGACCCTGAAAACACTGTATACGGCTCTGGTACTTCCTCGACTGCAGTACTGTTCTTCAATATGGAGCCCTCATCAGATACACCTCACTGAGCGCCTAGAATATGTGCAGCGCGGCGCGACTCGAACCTTGTCCCGCCACGACCATTTTTCTGACTACGATGGACGCCTGCGGTCTCTTGGCTGGCACCGCCTGAGCCACCGACGAACAGTGGCGCGTCTCCGACTTGTTGCAGTTGCCGCTGGCCCTTCGCTGGCCGGCTCCTACCTAGCATCAGTTCCCCGTATCTCTAGCCGGACAAGCTGTCCTATCCCTCTCCGCGCCCGCACCCGGCGACAGGAAGCTTCATTGTTCCCCGCCGCGGTGAGCTCATACATGTCATTACCTGAGCGCACGCGCCAGCCCCTGCCGGGGACTGGGGACGAACTCCGCGACTTCAGCAGGACTGTGTCGCGTGCCCTCCGAGCTCAATAACTTTGTGCACCTACCATTTTTTCCTCCCTTTGATTTCTACATTCATCATCATCATTTCACCTGTTAACACACAGCCGAGGAGGCAGCCAGCACTTGGTTGTACGGGTTTCTGCCTTTTGGCTGCCTCAGGCACTCGGCTGTGTGGAAGTTGTGCCAGTAAACACCTTGAATCTTGAACCTTCTCCAATTTTCGGTCTGTTTGAAATTTGTGCAAAAGTACCTCCGGATTGCGCAGCGGGTTGTTTGAGCAGCCCACAGCGCTACAAGTTGTACTCGGCATCATTCGAGGACCAGCTGGGCAATCTTGGGCGCACCGAGTTTTTCGCTAAAACAAGTCATGGAGTCCTCACACGCACATAAACAAAAGGCTATACCGAAGCTACACGGGCTACAAATAAAAGCAACGAATAAACACACCAATCACAAGCCGAAGTAGCGGTGGTAGCGGTTCAAGAAAGCGCACTCCGCGCAACGCCCGGACCAGAAAAAAAAAATCAGAATGATACTGACGTCACGGCCCAATGTTGCTTTAGCGATCAGCAACCCGCTGTCCGTCCGCTAAGGAACTGTGGCTCGCGGCGGGTCGCATTTTTTTTTTATCGGCGTTAGTTGAGAATGAGGTGTCCCCTGGACGTAATATTTTGGGTGGGGTCGTATTTTGTGTCGCTACAGCAATACCAGTAATTTATTTTATTTTGAGTTTTGGCCGGAGTTGCTCTTTAAACTAGCTTCTTCCAGTTTACTTTAAGAAAAATTTGACGTTTTGCAGGCACTGTTAAGCTGTCCATCAGTTGTGCCGTGCCCCGCGTTCGCCGTGATCAAGCCAATCTTCTACATGTTCATAAACGTCGCCATTGAAGGGTGTCGGTGTATGTGTAGCGACAGGCAGGAAAACAAGGAAGAGGTTACCGGAGTTTGCGAGGACTGGCTGTTCATGGGCGACTGGGTTTTATTGGATGGTTCTGGCAGTTGACTAAAGTGCGGAGGATATCTGGATTCGACGGCTTCTTTGATTTTTGGGTAATTCGAAGATTGGTCTTCTGGCCGGTCTAGGTATAGGACTCGTTTGACGACTCCCCGGAGGGGTGTTGAAGATGGGCAATCTTTACCCCGCAGATCCCCCAAACTGTCCCGACCGACAGAAGATGAGTCGACGAATGTTCAGAAACTAAACGTTTACTTCGGCGAACTTGTGCCGAAAACGAATATACAAAGAGTTAGTGTCGCAGGCGTCAAAGATCGGCCGGCAAAGCAGTACGATCGAGCGCTAGAGCGAGACTGACTCCGGCTCGCCACACGCTTTTGTAACCTTCTGATTTTCTAAAACATTCGGCGTAGAACTTTTGGTTCGTAGAACATTCGCAACTTCGTCGCGCAATGATTTCTAACTTACAAGAACGCTAAATTAAAGAAAATATTAAATAAAAGAACATTCCGCTCCTTGGAATCGAACCTAGAAACTCCGCGCGACAGCCCACCACAGTAAACATTCGGCCACGCACACGCGCTCGCTTGGAGACGCGGGTGGCAATATTTCCCAACGAAGAAGAAGGCGAACATTAGCTTAAAAAAAATGTTGACGCCTGTTGGCGCGTTTGTTCCGCGGTGGTGACATCGGGAGGCGCGAAGTGGCGAAGGAAAGAACACGACGAGGACAGTGCTGCTGGTAACCCTTTTCGTGTCTGTGAATTTTCCTTACGTAGCCAATAAATTGCGTGTTTAAACAGTACATTCGGCGGTGTGCAACTAACAGAACGACATAGAATCTTCGTCCGCAAAAGACCTCCTGAAGGGAGGTCAGGACATTGACACATATTACCTCGGACATTAAGTCATCGAACGCTCCCATGTCCGTCGACATGGATGAAGCTCAGGCAAGCACAAGGACGATCATCAAAGAGGGCTATGAGATTCCACCCATACACTGCACCGCTAAAACAATGAGCAGTTCCTCATCGACAATCGTGTCTACTAACGACGAGTTGCACTCCAACGACTTCGACTACAAGGTCGTTCATGTCAAGAAAAGACGAAAGACAAGCCAGAGTTGTGCATCGCACTCTAAAGAGAAAACCAACCTACAAGTCGCACTCACCGTACTGTACATGCCAACTAACACCAGCAAGGTTGCATCGCTCAGCAAATTTAAACTGACTGACTACCTGGACAACGTCACACCATACATAGTTAGTGTAGTTCGTATCAACAAAGCTCGTAATATCGCTGCGGTTGACGTTAAAAAGCCTTCACTCAAAGCCGAACTCCTGAAGCTAACCAAGCTATGCGCATTGCCGGTGCGTGCTTTTCTACCTAGCGACCGCACTAATTGCTATGGTGTCCTTCGAGATATCGACCCTGACTGCACAGAGACCGACATAAAAACGCGACTACAGTCAACCGCCTCCATAACGGAAGTGATGCGCCTTGGCAAGGCATCACCCGTTGTGCGAGTGTCGTTCGTAACAAAAGTAGCTCCTCAACATGTCAATGTCGGTCTTTTAAGAACGGAAGTAATTCCCTACCGAGCACGCCCCTTGCAGTGCTACGGGTGTCACAAATTCGGCCATATCGCAGCTGCCAGCGCAGAACAAACCCAGTTATGTTCTTGGCGTGGACAATGCCACAAAGACAAGTGCGAAGCCAACCCTTGCTGCGCCAACTGTCACGGAAATCACTCCTCCAACGCACCTGAGTGCCCAGTGAGGGCAAGGGAGGCAGAAGTAGCGAGGTACAAGTTAGAGCACAACACCACATTTCGTGAGGAAGAAAGTGCTGTGCATGCAAAAAGACAGGCAAACAAAACAACGGATTCAAACAACATACAAGAATCTAGCGCCTCTGCCAACAATACTCTGCCTCTGACTGCTGAAGACTTTCCCCCTCTCGAAGGCGTAGAGAGCACGCCTGCAAATCTGGCCACCGCTAAACCTACCGCAACAACTACAGTGCCAGCTTCTAGGAAACCTTCGTTTTGGGGCAAACCACACATCAAAAATATCACTTCACATAAGACATCTAACGTGCACATGACGGGACCCAACGAAAAAAGCGGAAAAAAGACTGACTCTGTGTTTAAAGACATAATCCCACTTATGTTCACTGCTCTTCGCAAGATACTGGCCACAACGTCACAGACATCAACACTTCATCACGTGATCAAAGCCGTTCTCACATTAGAACCCATTATTGCAATGCTATGCTAGAGCGTTTCCAAGAAAGCCTTACTTGTCAGTACAGATATTTTCTTCACTGTAACTCGAAAGCTAAATGACATCGAATAGATGATCCAGATCACAATGAAGCTGAGTCTGTTGCAATAGAGTGGAACGAACCCTGTTCATCACAAACCCTCTACAAATTTATAAGGTATACGCTTCGTAAAACGCTCTCATTAGATAATTTAAGGCACAAACACCTCATACACCAGTATGAATCACAGGTCTCAATGCTGCAGGACAGCAATTTTCCACCATTCGCCTGCCCACACCAGCTCATCCACGATGGGAGACATTAATAGGAGGACCACCAAGCATTTTCAACCCCTCTCCTGCTCAGTTTTTCAATGGAACTGTAACGGATTGAGAACGCGACTCATGAGCTCCGCAAACACCTATTGGACAACGCTTACAATGCAGTAGCTCTCCAAGAACCAAAAATGTCAGCCGGCGACATGCGCATTGCGGATCATGTAGTATATGCCAGCAAACCACATGTGGCAAGAAGGTTTCCGCGGGCAGCACTACTAGTGCGTCGAGAGTTGCCAGAAAGTGAGGTGGACCTCAATGATTTATGCACTGAAAGTGCGGAGTTTGTGGCGGTGACGGTGGAATGGAGAAGACGTCCACTCACCATCGTCTCGGCATAGGTGGCCCCTAACGCATCCTGGGACACCCATGTACTTGCGGACATTCGAGTTCGAGCCAAGGGAGACCAGATACTAGCCGGAGACATCAATGCGCACTCGCAGTCTTGGGGGGACAAGCAAGACTCCCCACGGGGACGGGAGCTACAGGCAACCGTTGAAGCACTTACCAGAGGAACATCACAAGTGGGAGCCAGACGTTTATCCGCCCTGGAGTGACGGGAAGCGTGATTGATCTCACCTTCACAACTTAGTCCCTGAGGCTCAGTGCAACCCCTCAGGTGGACAGCTGGGGGAGTGATCACCTTCCAATTGTCATTGGAATACCGCCGAAAGTCCCCCTTAGGACTTGCCAGATAGTCGACTGGGATCACTACAAGATACTGCTTAGAGAAGCACTTGAAGGGGAATTTCCTTTCAATTCAGAAACACTGTCGCGCGTCCTCAAAGAACCCACCCGTGAAGTCAGCGTGCCATTAACACGTCCTAACCCTGACCTCGAATGGCTTAAACTCCGAGTGAGAAGACGGCGAGGCCAGTGAAAGTCATGGGTCACCGAAAAACCGGACGATATCCTGGCCTATAGGCGACTGGATGCAAGATTTGGGAAACACAGAAAGAAACTGGCGTGCCGACAATGGCGTCTCAAGTGTATTACTCTAGACAGGCCATCCGGAGGAAGCCAGGCTCGGAGGATGTCGAGAAGACTGGCGGGCCGCCCGATTCCCCGAAACCTAGTCCTTGGAATGGCCGTGGCCATGAACCTCCGACCAACAGACATGGTAGAACTCCTCGCGGATACTTTCACTAAAGTTCCGCTGGTACCGACAGTGGGCCGCCCCCCGAGAATTGGGACAAGTTCCGTCATACCACGGCACCTCTGATGCAACAACCGGACACCGACTTTACTCTGCACGAGCTGCAGTACGTCCTTGATTCCCTTCCAAGACACCGCGCGTCACCAGGACCGGATGGAGTCACCAACCAGGCCCTGAGAAACGTCAACGAGTCGGCACTCCCAGCGATGTTAGCTCTCATGAACAAAGTCTGGAGGACAGCTGCGCTGCCAGACGCCTGGAGTTGAGCAACAACGATACCACTGCTGAAGCCCGGCAAGCCCCAAGACCAGCTAAGCTCATACAGGCCTATCTCCTTGACATCATGCCTCAGGAAAGCGATGGAGCGTATGGTGCTACGCCGTCTTGTTTACCACCTAGAAGGGGCAAGGGCTTTACCGGACTGTTTTTTTCGGGATTCAGCCATCGGAGCACAGTAGATGCAATGGGAGATATCGTCAGCTCACTGGAAGTGGCAAAAGCGCAGGAATGGTCTGCGGTGGCCGTCTTTCTGGACGTCCGCAAAGCCTTTGATGCCCTCCCTCACAAAACCGTCATTTCAGCTCTACGCCGTTTCGGGGTGAACGGACGTCCACTGAAATACATTTGTGCGTTTCTTAGTGAACGCACTATCTGTGTAAAGGCAGACAACGCGGTGAGTTACCCCCGGAAAATCATCCGAGGATTTCCCAAAGGGAGCGTTGTCAGCCCGCTACTCTTTGCTATGGCCATCGCGTCACTCCCAGCGGCGGCAAGGGTGGGAGAAGAGCCGGCGTACCCTATCAGCATGGCCGTCTATGCAGACGACGTGGCACTCTAGTTCACTGCCCCCAGCTACAGAAGGCAACGTATGGTATGCGCTCTCCAGCGATCCCTGACAAATGCAGTGTATCGTCTCCACCAACTGGGCTTGGCAATATCATCCGAAAAAACGATTGCGCTGTGCTACGCTCCAAAGAGGCCAAGCAAGTTCATGACCACACTACGCATTGCGGACACTCCAGGGAAACTGGTGGAAACGGCCACATATCTTGGCGTCACGTTGGACTCGAGGCTATCCTGGGGCCCAGCAATGAGGGAAGTGCTTCAAAAGATGCGAACCCATACAAACATCCTCCGAATTCTCGGCAGAACTACTTGGGAACCTCATTTCACATGATGGTGCAACTGTATAGGGGGCTCATCCTGGCCCGCCCATTGTACGCCCTACCTTTCGCCGCACTCAGTGCCAACCAGCTCAAAAACCTTGACCAAGCGCAACGCGTGGCACTCAGGATTTGCCTCGGAGTTTCCCGCACAGCCTCGTCTCGACATACGCTCACAGAATCCAGGATTAACTCTGTAGAGGACATCATGCAAGAACGAGCTCTGGGTCATCTGACTCGAATGAGCAACTGCGACTCGACCATCATGCTCCTAATGAGGATCGCTGAGCGCGCTGAATCAAGACTAGGAGCGCACCTCGGCATTCTTGGTGACATAGCTGGCACACCAGGACCACTCTCCCCACTCCCAGAGCTGCACAAAGATCCCCACCCCCTGCGGATCGGCCTTCATATCCCTGCACTGCGGTCCAAGAAGAACGTAGCAGTGGTCGTAACAAGGCAGCTCACGGAAGATCACTTAGTTACCCAGTACGATGGGTAAACCCGAGTGTACACCGACGGATAAGTGGACCCCTCGGGAGGCACAGCTACAGCAGCGGCTTTCTTCGAGGCAGCAGCTGCTGGTACCATTGAGCGCCTGGATCACCAGGCATCCTCCACCACGGCAGAGCTAGCAGCCATACGGCTCGCCCTCTTTGGTATCCGGACAGGCTACACACAGGCTTTACGCTGCGTCATCCTGAGCGACTCAAGATCAGCCCTTAAGCTGCTATCTAGGCACGAACGGGAAACGCCCCTGGCCCGTTCAATCGCGGAGGATGCGGTCGAGCTTCAGCAAGAAGGCAACGACATAGCCTTCCAATGGCTCCCGAGCTACTGTGGCATTAGAGGCAATGAAGTCGTTGATTTTCTAGCGGTGCGGGCTCACAAGGACTTGGAGAGCCCGCTTTCAACCGTTCCCCGCTTCTCAGACGCCAAGCTCCTTGTGAGAAGAGCCATCGCCCTACAGCACCCGGACTCCGTAGTGGTGGCGGGTGCCTTCCCAGCTTGGGTACCGCGTGGCTTCGACCGCCAAACTGCCGCAGTAATGCACAAATTACGGAACGGAAGCGCCTTCACCCCGGCGTGGATAAGTCGCTTTAGACTCAATGTTGACCCCATATGCCAGACCTGCGAGGAAACGGCCGACGCCGAACATCTCCTGCACTGCAGTGATCACGAAGAGGAGCGCACCAACCTCCGTGATGCTTTTTCCCGCCTAGGGCTACCTAATACCAACTTGGAAGAACTCCTGCGTCCAAGAGCCTCACGCTTCTACGGACAAGGCACTCAAGTGTGTATTCAGCTTCCTGAGGAGCGCGGAACTCCTCGAGATCCTCTAAGACTTCCAAGAGATCTGGGTTGCTTGCGGCTCCTGGGGCTCCTAGAGATCTTACATCCAGAGGTTTCCGGGAGTTCCAGGAGTCGCGATTCTGTACCGAAAGCCGTAGGAAAGTAAACATTCTGAAGAAATCCTCTTCCCCCTCCCACTCTCCCCTCCTCTATCTCTTTTTTACCTTAATCCCCTTTTCTATCGACAGTGACAAGTGCGCCCAGAGCGTAACTAACAACAACGTCGATTTCCTAATAAACATCGCTTCAACAACAAGAGACGAAGCCGCCTTAAGCGCCAGTCACCGGTCGACTGGTCGCCAGTCTTCCAAAGCCCTGGCCGGTGCTCAAATAAACTATTTTTCGTGTGCGTTTTCTTAAAAAAAGCACTTTCTTGTTGTCTTTCTTATGTTTTTTTTTTAATCATCTTTTGACCAGCCTTTGCTTTCTATCACCTTTTTAACTCAGGCGTTCAAGCAAGGTGTTCAGGCATGCGGTATGGGTAGTTTGCCATTTCTATCTGGATGTGCATCATACAGGCTGCGGTCGTGTTTAAAAAATGCGTGACGCCCGCTAAAGACTCCAGGCTTACTGCACTTGCTATATATATTATATACGTTCGTTATAATGCCGCCATACTCTGGCAGAATAGACTTCTACTCTCTAAACAACTAAGTCTAAATTGTTTTATTGTGTAGTTAGCGAGTACACACTAAACATCATTAGACCCTTCAAGGTGTAAATGTCTTGTCCTATAACTAACACCCTCTTTGGTGTAGCAAAACGCCTAAGAGAAGGGCGTTATTTCTAACACCCCTAAATGAAGGCGTTATTCAGAGCTCCCTTAAATTAAGGTGTGATTTCACAGTACACCGTTTTATTAGGGTTTTATGACGTCACAGTACGCCCTCTAAATTGGGTGTACCACTGCCAGAAAGGAAAGTAAAAACAAAATAAAAACGCAATGAGCAACACGCATAAGATAGGGTGTAATGAGCCAAAAGACTGCACGAAGAAATGACTGCGAATAAGTCCAACCATTTCTGGTTCGATTTTTATTTTTCGATCAAGATTCTGCTAGGTTCTTCTAAATTCTCTATACACGATTGCAAGCAGATCATCTGGCCGGAGCCATGTCTTTGCTTCTGCGGGCACGTGCGTGCAATTACAGGCTTGCCAAAAGGAAAAAAACTACGTTCACGTGCACATCATCAAGCTTGGTGAAGGCAAGACTGAAATAAATTGTTTCCTTTTATCCTCGAAATTTCACTACGAACAAGACGCTTCTGAGCCAGTGGCGGTCCGTGCGAGTATACTTGGGCCAGACTAGGACCAGTGCGCGTCTGTAAAGTCATGAACATTCCAGCCTGATAATATTTCACAACCCCTTTAAGTTGTACAACCGAAACCCCTAGTTAAATCTTTAACTTTATTTCCGTGCAGTATTTATTCTTTCTAGCACTGGTGACGTAACCAAAACTTGACAGGCCAATAGAGACGGAACGACCGGGAATTACTTGGGACGCAAGCGACAGTTCATGTTTGTAAACAATAAAATGGTCTATTGAGACGGAAGCTGGACTACTATCAGAAGTATGCTTGAAGAGTACTTAAAAATAAGGCAGCGATCTTACGTAACTCGTGATAGACGCATAATCCCGATTCGGGCAGCACAGAAGAATTCGCAAACACAATGCCGGGGATGAAGGCGGTTGCTCACATTCAACGGAAGTCTCGCGGACAGCAATGAGCAGCTCGTTTTCGTGATAGATGCACACTCTGATTCGGGCCGCACAAAACGTGAAAGCAATGTCGAGGATGAAGGCGGTTGATCACAATCAACGGAAGTTTCGCGTCCGCCGATGAGCAGCTATTTGTCGTTATGCGTTCTGGAAACAGAGCACAATAAGTCTGTAGACCCTGACAAAATAAATGGCCTTTACGAAAAAGTTAGAATGGATGTATTCCTTGCCGTTCACGATAAAAACAATGGTCGCGAAATAGAACTCGTCAGGACTTGTTTGCACGAAAAAAAGAACACTGACGGACGCTTTTCGGAGACCGGACCTACGTGGTCCCTTGAACTCACGATAACCTGGCAAACGGCGAAGGCTATGACCCCAGTGAGCCGATCAGCGCGCCAAAGCGAGTCGCGTGAAAAATTTTTGTCCAGGCGTTTTTGTCCTACGGAGAGCGGCCACGTGCTTCGCTCCACACCTCTGATTCGCTAGAAGTGGCCTTCGCACTCGCTCACAGTCACACGAAGACACAAAAGAAGGTAAGGAGGCTTATCAGAAGAGGAGGTCAAAGGGGGGACGACAAAGCAGCTAATCTCCCACTACTGCCTCCTGCGCTGCACAGAGAGGGTCGCTTTGCGTGGGGGACCTTGGAATGGTTGTTGTTCGGGTGGCGGTTCCCTTTCCAAAAGTGTGGAGCCGGGGAGTGACTTAAGCTGTCTGGGTAGAACTCATTGATCGTCTTGTTTATGCGTTTGAGTTTCCTTTTTCCATTTCTCTTTGTTCTCCATGTGTTTCGAAGTGTATTTATTGGTGTACTCAAATCATTACATTTCAGCTGCTTTTCAGATTTTGTTGTCTTCATTTGTCTTTTATTGTTCCCCATCTCAGGGTCTACAAGATTTCGATTCATTACCAGCTCGCCTGGACTCTATCACTGCTTACGTGAGGACTAGCTTCATGTAGCAGCGCGCTTGCTGTAATGAGGGACGCGAAATCACAAAATCAATACATAAAACAAATTCGAACGCCGTCGAAGCACAGGTGAAAGCTAACACGCTGAGAGCATGTAACAAGAAACGCGGCTTCACGCGTTCCAAAAAAAAAAAAAAAAAAAAAAAAAAAAAAAAACGAAGGAGCGTCGGGGCGTTAGATATTTTATTGTCAAAACGCAGAGATAAGAGTCGCGTACTCTAACGGGCTTGTCATAAATCCCACACTTTCGATTGTCTTGTGGCATTCTTTCTTCAGAACTACGCAGAAAGATAAAATCTCAATGAAGGTGATATAACTATTGCGAGGCCCAGTCAGGTGAGTTTGTACTACCCGGAAAGAGGACGCCACAGTTTGTTCAAACTTCAGCGCAAGAGGTCTTTCTCGGGCTAAAAGCAAGCAGATTCCGTTTTGCTTAGTTTTGTTTTGTTTTCCTTTTTTTAACGTCGTATTTTAGGCGATTATAAATACAAATAACTCGCCGGAATAGCCGATTCACATAGGGCACTTTCAACATTCAACCAAAAACGGCGTCGCGTACGGTACGTCGGGATGGCATCGCCGCGACCGATCGCACTCGCTAAGTATTTGCTGATCTGAAATGGTATTTCCACAATTTTTTCGATTAGGTCCAATATTGGCGCAATACGGTGTTTCGCCTGAGCTGTATGTTTACACGTCTTCGTTCACGATTTGCGAGCGGAGATGATATTTGTAATCGAAGTTGAACTGATAGAACTGATTCACGCGCGAGACGTAATTTTCGGCAAATGTCGGTAATGTCGGCTGATGTTGCAAAAACTATTCTGTAGCACTTCGAAATCATACGCGCCTTCGTGTGGCGATTAATTATACTCAATGTTTGTACCACCGCAAATCAGCAACACTTTCACCAAAGCAATAAACATGAACGGCTATGAAATCATTGGTGTATTCGACACCATCAAAATCGCGCCTCTTCCAAACCATGTGAATGAAGGGCGTAAAATCCGCCTATACACCCTATTTACACGATTTGAGAAACCGTCGCTAAAAGTGGGGCATAGAAAGGGAGTGTAAGGGGTGTAAGACGTCAGTACATCCTTATTACATCCGCTGATATTGAGAGATCATGTAATAAGGGTGGAAAAAGGGTGCTGTTCCTGACTTGAACCTTTCTTACACAATTTTTACACGATTAGGGTGTGACAATGTCTAGCGTTTACGGTGCGTGCTACCGACACTGCGTCACAGGGCCTGCTGGCTGAATGACCTCGCAGGTGAGCACTGTGATTTGGTACTGTTTCCAACCGCTTGTATAAAATGGTCTTTGCATAAACAATCGAAGATCACAAAAAGAAATTATTCATATATTTGTTATGCTGTCCTCCTTTCCACAGCACGGCTTCTGATGACCTAGTTATTTTTAATGCAAATGACTCCATGTTAAACTCACCTTTCCTTCTTAACGACTGGGAGTTGTTAACCTCATTTTAAAGAACCGGTTTGAACTTGTTCGCTCTTGGAGGAACCGGAAAGTGAACAGTTGATTCAAAATGATCACTGACCCAGATCAAAACCGGAACAAAATGCAAAGCTACTCAGCCTGAACCGAACCTGAGCACTGGCGGTTCGTCTCCCTGCTTTTAAACCAGCTGATCATCTAGTATTTTCGTGAAACACAACTGAGGGATTGGATCGAATATGCCAAGAAACTGCAAGAATCGTACAGCAAAGGAAAAAGTTTACGTGTTAAGGCAGCTTTCATAATATGGTCCCACAGTTTCTAGCGCTGGAGTCATATACCCCAGGCAGCACAAAACGTCGTGGAGACGTCGAGAAAAAGTCCCGGACGTCCGTGACGTCCCGCATGACATCGATCACGTTTTTTCGACGTTGAGGTGACGTCTTTATATAACGTTCCATTAGAGTCCAATCAGTGACGTTGTGACGACGTTGTATTTCAACTCAAACGTCGTCAACGTTCCCACGACGTCGATGCACGACGTTCTCACAACGTCCAACGCTCACGTTTCTTTGACGTTGAACTGAAGTTCATAAATGACGTCCCATTATTGTCCTGTCCGTGACGTGCTGGCGACGTCACGTTTCAACTTTAACGTCGTCATCGTCGCCACGACGTCAAGACAAAACGTTTTAGCAACGTCGAACACTCACGTGTCTTCAAAGTTAAAATAAAGTCCAGGGTGACGTTACATTATTGCCCCGTCAGTGACGTTTCAGCGACGTCGCGTTCACACCTAAATGTCGTAAACGTCATACAAGACGTGCTGGCAACATCGACCATTCACGTTTTGTTCGACGTTTTTAGATTTTCCAGCTCAATCTCCAGCCGCAGAATCACTGTGGTCAAGGTGACAGTGCTCAAGAGCCGCAAACAAAACTTAATTTTTGAGAGGTTGAGAGGTTTAATTATTTATACATTAATTTGCGTATTTCAAAATGCTATTAATTGCACATCGATTACACTAAAGAGGGCATTTACAAAACTCAATGTAAACGGAAGAAAAAAATAATGTGAAAGCATGTTGGGAATATCATTCCTTTTAGATTTGCTTGTTATAATTCTGGTTTGTTTAAAATATTGTTACGGGTTTAATTTGCGAAGCCCATGGCGTCTAGAACGGATCGAATTGTGCAATTCTTGCATTTTCCACGCGCGTTGTCGTTTTCCATGGGTCCTGGGCCCTGGCACGCGCCTCAGGGGCGCCGCTACACTATCCCCTCTCCAGGTGATTTCAGGCCGGCATCCTTTCCTAGGAGCATCCATACTGCTCCGCGACCACCCGAGATTGTTTTAAGGATCGTCAATTTCTCTTCGTATTTGTAACCCATGCTCACCTGCGCACAACCAAAAAATTCGCATCAACATCACAGTTCATTCATAACACCAACTTCCAGCGCCTTAGCGCTTTCGGTAGATCGGGGCGCAAAATCTTGTCACGTGACTGTCAATACAGATCTGGCTTTCGTTGCCACTGGTGACGTACCCAAACGAAAATCGCATGCCAGCACACACTATACCAGAGCACAACTTCACTGCACACTTGCGCATTTTTGGAATTGACTCAAAAAGAAAAGCCCGGCAATGACGCAATCCGGTAGATACTGTCAACGGCTTGTGGAAATTGACATTCCTGATGCCAACCCCTGAATGGCCCAGATGACGGTCCAAAAAGCGTTCAAGCCCAGTCCGCACTTACGCGCCGAAAAAAAAAACACACAAAAAAAGAAAGAAAAAAAAAGAAAAAAAAAAACCAGCCGGCACGGCGCGAGAGAGAGGGGGAAAGGTAGGCAGAGGAGATGCCAGTGGCATCTCCATAGAGCCCCATGCGATGCGTCGGGAAACTCGGCAAGAAGAGGGCGAGAGAGAAAAGTGGGGGAAGATAGCGACGGACGAACTATTGACAAGTCTAAGTTCCGGGTGGACGTATTTTTTCAGTCGTTGCCAAAATATTTCACTGAATGTTCTGTTCTTCGAATTGGCTCAGAGAGAACAGCTCTGGGACCCGGTCCAGCTTTTTCCGAAAGCCAGTCACTAGCACCGGCCGTCACGTCTACGGGTCTACGAGGCAGGATGCTATGTCGCCGTGATTTTTTTTCGAGTCTGCATACAGTATAAGAGCTGCGATTGGATGAGTCGTTCATGTCGCCCCTATGAAGAAGTCGGTGATCGCCAAAAACGCCGTCGTATTCAGTCACGACTCGAGGACCTTTTTCAAGGCCATAACGCTTCACACGTTGAATCGTACTGCTGCTTGGATCAAGGTGCCTGTGAGGATATGAATGACGCCTCCCAGAAGACAAGTGGCAGTGCACATAACGGCGCGTCAAGTCCAGTCTCCGATCAAGAGCCTTCAGACGCCTCCGACGGTCCCAATCAAGAACGATCAGCGGACGGTATCACCCTTCTAAAACCATTCCCGTGCACGCAGCGAGAGTACCAGCTACGCGCAATGGGGCGGCTAAAGCACGCGCGTCAGCGCATTAATCAGAAGGAGAACGAGGTAAGCGGTGGAAAATTCCGCGCTGCGTGACATTGTCTCTTGTTCATTTATTTACGTGAATTTGTTCTTTTATATCTTTGAGGCTGGCACATCCAGGGACGTGTTTTGGAGGCGCTCTGTATTGTATCTCGTGTCGGAAAATGCTCAAATAAACAGTTCGTACCAAACTTGTGTTTTAGCTACTTCCTTCGTACTTGCATGATAACAACTTGCCTTCGCAATAATACTAAAAAAATACTTTATTTGTGTGTGTGTGTGGGGGGGGGACACAACGTTTTCCCACGACGGCTAGGGAACGTAATTTGGAAAGGTTTCTCGACGTTCTGTCAACGTCGTTGGTAGTCCGGATGTCGTAAACACACGTACCATAAACGTCGAGGGAGGACGCAACGGCCTACTGAGACGTGCATATGACGTGCAACAAACGTCATTTGGAACGTCCCCTCGACCTTCTGTGAACCTTTCCTCGCGGACATTTAAAGGTTTCATCGACGTCGAAGGAAGGTAACGTCCGGACCTTCGACGTTTTACGACGTCACGTTACAGACGCCTTCGACGTTCTTTCGACGTTTTCTTCACGTTTATGTGCTGCTTGGGACCGATTACGCTTTCTCGGTGCTTTTCTGTTAAGCGCACTGCACGGGGATTGGGGGCAGATGCACGTAGTGTGACTTCTAACAGCGCACTAGACGTGCGTTGTGAAGGTAAACAAAGCAGATAGAGCTTCTTGTGCCACGCACAAAATGGACCGTTTAAGGGGAAAGCATTAGCTGTCCCATGGAGAGAAGCCGGTGTTTATCTGTAGCAGAGAAACGAAACTTAAATTTATATTGGCTGCGACGCGCCATGTGGCTCCATAGCAACGGCGTCATCATTTTAAAAAAGCTGGGCAACGATTTTAACGTTTAAAAAATTAGACCCTTAAACTTTGGACATTTTTCCTTTTGTCACAAAGGACAGAAAACACATCTCCTTCGAAATATTGCAATTCCGCCGCGTAATCGCGAGAGCAAAAATTATAATATTTCCAGACCTGCAGCCACAAGCGGTGGCCATGAGAACCACGTGGCGTGACGTCCAAGGGGGACTTTAAAAAAAATATAGCAAGTTGTACAAATCCCGGCTCCATAAAACCAACATTTTATATAAATCTTGTTCTGTCATAATTATAAATGCGTTAAAAGCCTGATATCATCGACAAAGTGTTTACTATACGGAGTTTCACTGGCGAGATCTATCCGACGTCAACAAAACCGTCAGCGCTATCTTCTACCGCGAACACCCGGCAAAAGCCGGAGGGGGACCGAGGGAGAGCCAGACGGGGATGGCCACACCCGGACGAGCACTTTGGCACATTCACCTTTCGCCTTGTTGATCGAGCTGTATATACAAATGGTCACGTGATCGCGAACGGGTGAGTTCTCGTTGCTCACTGATAGCTCAAGAGAAAGAGCTTCACCGGAACTCCGCGAGAGGTGCCGACAACCTTAATTTTCAACATTTGTTAAAATAAAATCTAGGACACGCAGGCGAAGCGGTTTTCATTCTTTACTCCAAAAAGTTCGAGACACCAACTTGCAAATTATTTAAGCAAAGCACTAAAATCGTGGCACTGCTCCTTTAGGAAGTCAGCCGAACTGCTGGTGGCGCAGCAGGATGAAGGAAGGGGGGAAAGGGGGGGAGGGACACGCGTACGCACTGGCCTGACGTTAGGCCTAGCGTTCAGCTTATCGTTACGCTTTGAGGACAAACTTCTTCAACCGAAACGCACAGCTGTTGACGTGAGGGGAAGGCAAGGGTATGCGCTGATCTCACGTTAGGCCTAACGTTACGCTTTGAGATCGCCAACCAATAACTGCAGCTAGGGTGATGATGTTGATGAAAGGGCACCTAATTTCAGCTAGCACCGTGCCGAGCTTTGTACTCCTGGCTCCGCGCCGAGCATTGCACTCGCGGCGTCTCGCCGAGCTTCGCACTCCCGCCACTGCTTCACCCAGCGGCGCGACTGTTACCAGCGAGCCGGGGCGGTCTCCGCGGCGCACCACCGCACACCCCTGGCGGCGGTGCGGCCGCTTCTGCTCCTGTCGGCGCCGAGAATGCTCTCGCATTCAGAAGTCATAAAAAGAGCTTACGTGCGTTTGGAAGTGTTTAGGGCGTTATTAAAAAAAAATAAAAATAAATAAAAACCACTAACCCTGCATCTGGAGAAGGTATATGATCCGTTTTGCGAAGAATATCGGTGATTTTAATTTTTGGCGTCTGTTGCCACTCTCCAGCGTTTTACGCTTGATCGTCCCAAGCAGCGCAGATGCGGCCGATCATTGGCCCATGGTTTGCGATGGTCCTTCGGCCAGTGGCCAGTCATCGGCCAATGAGTGGCCTTTCTCTGGCCATTGGCAAATGGCAACTGGCCACCAGCGATCGCTCAAGCATTAGCCAATAAGAGGCCACTCTTTGGCCGTTGGCCAAAAAACCATCGCCAACCATTCGCCAATGCTTGGCCAAATTTCGTGCTGCTTGGGGTGGGGTAGATATCTGGAGTAATACCAAGAGTGCGAAGTGCTTTGTGCGACAACTTTTCGGCCAAGTAAATTGGGCGATTTCAAGAAGCCTTTCGTACTTTTCCAGTCATCTCCGCGTTTGATGACGTCAGCAGCTTTATGCTACTTTCTTCGAGTAACACAATTTGGCTGTCGATAGCCATTTTTTACGTTTAGCAATTAAAGGAATGGATTGGTGGATTTCAGCAATTCCAGTAGGGGGAAATAACAGTGTCTCCATTCTGAGGAGGGAAAACGAATGGAATTATCAGAAAAGTGAAAGACGTTTACAATTTTTATTAACTCCGAATTAGAGCGACGCTCTTGAGGAGGAGGAGGGGAGTTTATAGAGTCAAGGGTATGCCCTTCTTCCCCCTCGTGTCCCTTCCCTCATCCCCTTCTGGTCTGCTTTCATTCAGCGGGAAAGGTTCTCTAAATATCTTGCTAAATTCACTGAAAATGCCTCCGCTACATTTAACGTGGAAATTTGTAAATTTAGCGGGGAAATGTTCGCACTAAATATAGCGGGAAAACATTAACAAAATTTGCTCGCTAAACTTAGCGGCAAAATTTTGCGCTAAATGTCCCGCTACATTTGACACGGAAAAAATACAGTGGGAAAATATTTCGATAATGCTACGCGCGGCCACGCCTGCTTGCATTATTCCCGTAAGGCAGCCAGCGCCGTTGCACCGACGCCGACGGCGACGGCGACGCCGGGGAACACCGAAATTGGCACCTCAGAGCAATGCTCTAAAACTCCAATTTCCCGGAATGTAGCTGCAATGGAATTGGGGTTCCCTTCCTGGAACGCTGATGTCCACCTACCATAATGCAAAGTGTCGTGACGGAGGCGACCAATATTGAAAGCGTACTGCATGGACGAGCCACCCAATACCAGCTGCTGCCTGGCGTCGTGGTATCCTCGTCCTCAAGTCGCTACCTGAACACTACTACCACGAACATACATGAGATCATCCGGGACGTCATCCGAGAGGAGCTCCGAAAACAGCTCTCTGCTGCTGCGAGAGCGGTGTCGCTTTCAGTCGCCAAGACCGCAGGTTACGAGGTCCACCGTGCCTTCCAGCCGTAAACTCCCGATAACGTGCCAGCCACCGTGGAACCGACGCTGTCCTACGCCGCAATGGTCCTCCGATCACCGCCCCCTGCTTCAACGTATGTGGCGCCTCCTCGTCATGAAGATCCAGCACCGCAGTACTCCCGGGTCGCTAAACTCGTCAAGCACAATTTTGTGCTCGAAGTTTGCAAAACGCGCTAATCGGACTCTCGCGACGCTGACGTCGCGCCGAGCGAAGTGTCAATCATTCGAACGCTCATTTCTTTGAGAGAGGCAGAATGCAGCAAAGTTCATGGAGGCGCGCGTGCGGCGCGTGAGGGGCGCGAGGAGCCCGCTCATTGAACGGCTTCGCCGATGACGTAGCACCCATTTGTCCCCACATCCCTGCGCCAAGTTAAAATTAATGCTTGGCAGATTGTCCCTAGGCGTTCTGCTGACGCTCAAAATCCCTCTGAAGTTTGTGTAAAAAAAAAAAAAAAACCTCGTTTGTCGAAGTTGTCGCTGACGTCGAAGTGACGTTTTCGAACTTTGCGAGAGCCGTGGTTTGAGCTCGAGATCTTCGCTTCGGATCGAGGCGAAGTTAAACTTTGTCAACATCTCGGTGCCGTACGCCGCAACCGAGCGGATCTTCCGCCACCGTCGGCGTCGCTACCGAGACCACCGGGACGCCTTTCAACTCCCCGACGGCGACTTTCGACGACAGAACCGGCTGTCAAAAGCCGTTGTGCGTTGACTCTGCGACGAGCGTCGTTGGGTGCCGGGACTTTGAGGTGGTGGACAATCGCGTCTACCATGACCGTGGAACAACTAGTTCTCTTCGCGCTCCGGTTCTTCGGAATCGGTAGCTTTTAAAGCATGGTGGCGACTGACGAGCACCTGTCCGTCTCCCACATGACTGTGAGCCGGGCTGTCAGAGTTATTGCGGCTGCCATCGTTTTCTTTTTTTTTTCTTCTTTTTTTCTGTTATATTTGAAGAGGTACTAATAGGCTGGTATACAATTAAGAATGTAGGACAACAAACAAGAACCGGGGTAATTCTTGGGTAGGGTCAAGTTTCCCGGCAGCCGGCAGAATTATTTCCCCGAAATTCTACTGGCAGTCGTCACTTATTGGCGGTAAAATCAGTTCACCAAACGACGTGTCACCGACAGATCGTTTCAGCAGAACGCGATGTAATCACATGAGAGATTTTCTTCCGTTAGAGGTATATACACATTAAACATTTACACACCTTTCTGCATGTAAATGGGGTGTCCTATAACTAACACCCTAATAAGTGTAGCAATAGACCTTATAAAACATGTAAACCTCACACCTTTAAAAATGTGTGATTATTTAAACACGTTTCTTAAAACGTGTGATAAAGATGTAAAGCTACAATACCCCTTCTCGTCAGCCAGGTAACGAGGAGGGGAGGGGCGTATAAGCCCCCCCCCCCGAAATATTCCATATTGCTAGGGCCTCCTCCCCTCCCCCCCCTCCCTTCCCCATAGAGCACTTTGTCGTATGGGCCCCCCCCCCCCCCCCCCTTAAATAAAATGCTGGCTACGTGCCTGCTTCTCGTCAAGGTGTAATTACCACAATACATTTCTTTTTTGGGGTGTACACAATGGCCCAGTACCCAATCATATGACTGAACAAATAAATTACACAAACGAGTCTCCGAAAGAGCATGTTGCTTCTTGGCGATTGTCAAGGCAATTTCGGCCGAAAACCGGCTTCAATATTGGCCTGATGTACGGCTTTGCGCATCGTCCCGACATCCGACAGGTATGGGTGTACCAATGCAAATAAACGATTTATGTATAATAGCACTGGCGCCACTGATTTCTTAGTAGGCTGGATCGCGGATAAAGGCCTGTATTGCTGGGGTCGAGCGGCACCACCGGCAGTCATCGCTTGACACGATCTAATGCATGCTATAGGAGAAACGGTAAAACTCAACTTTATTACGTTAGCAGGTTGTTCTCGATCACGAAACGTCTATCGTGTTTCCGCAAATAACAGTCAATATTGGTGGCAAGAATATTAAACGCGTTCGAATACCAATCTTGTTTAAATAAATGTTGTATGGTTGAGGGTCGAGGGCGATTTTTTTGGGCGTTAACTGTGATGTGTTTAATGAGACAATGGCTACCGATAGTTATTGTGGAGTCATCCGCGATTTCGGAGTCGTCAAAGCTCAGCAAACGATAAGTTAAAAGGCCTTTACCGGGGACATTCGCATCGCTAAAACCGCTTGTACACAGTACTTCGTGGTGAAAGCTTTCTCTTTGAACCGCTGTCAGGGCTTCCGTGGCAAACTGAAACTCGGAGCGTGCCTTTCAATCGTTGAACGTGCCATTTATTTAGCAACTGAAGCAAGCAACGTCGGTAAAGCCGGTGGTGCTCCGGCACATTTTTTTTTAAATCGATGTTCGAACGTTTGACGAATGTCTATTTGATGTCCAAGAACCCAGTATAATCATCGCAGCACGTCATAAAATGCTCGCCCTCGAGCACCGCGTACAAGCTTCTAATTTTTTGCGTGTTTCTCCCTTAAACTAGCGTGTATTGCCTCCATGGTGTAGTAATACGCCAAAACAACAAGGAAGAAAACGAAAGGAGAGCTAGACAGGACGCGGCGTATTGCCTGTTGTCAAGCAATGACCGCCGGTGAGGCCAGTGACGGGTTCCCGATCCACGATCCAGACTTGCACTGTGAGAGTTATAATGCATTGCACCCGCGGAGTGCTGCACGGAGAACAGCCCCAGAACGAACTTGCCGAATGGACCGAGTGCACACTGATGCTGTCGCCATAGATGTAAAAAAGTACCGACCTCAAACCGAAACTAGCGCCTTTTTGTTCGACGGGATAGGTGGGAATGCGAGAGCGCCCCCCCCCCCCCCCCCCCCCCAGTCGCTGCCATTGTTTATCTATAAACGTTGGTTGCTCCAACGTGTAACTTATATTTGCGATGACTTCCAATTAAGGAACTCGGCAGTCAGAAATATGTACAGACGGTGTAAGTTTCCGAAACCAGCTGTCTACAAAACAGCATACACTTGGGAAAAGTAATGGCACGTGTATGTGCAAAAGCTTCCTTCGTTTTAAGCATAGTATTATGAGTGAACCTCTGAAAGGACACGGCTTAAATCTAGTTCTTTGGAACATCTAGCAGTACGTTTCGTCAGACTTTTTTATTTCCCTGGTGAGGGCGTTGAGAACGATAGCTTTCTCAAAACAAAAAACGACGGGGCAAGATAGCTGCCGTTCAAATATGACTTTGCTTGAGCCTCGGGTAACGTCTCCATGTTTAGCCTTCCCGGACGCTGAGTGAATGCGTCACAGGTTTCTGCTGTGGGAGCTTAGTCGAAAAATGTTCCACTTTTCACCCGCACACAGATGATGGGACATCTCGCGGCCTCTGTTTGTCCTGAGCCTTCCATTACACACTGGTAGGTTTCAGCGTCTGTACGGCAACAAAACGACTAATTTTGAAAAAAAAAAAACACGGGTCGTCGATTCCTCCCTTCGTGAAATATTAGACGCTTACAATTAAAGCTCGCGTTTGAGTTTGTGGCCCGCGGGACGCGATTTCGAGCAGAAAACCAACCTTTTCTTTCAGTTCCGCTGTGCGAATGCCGCATCGTAGCAGAAGAACTCTCGTCGTCTCCTCTCGCTCCTCACCTGGGCGAGGCATCACGGGATTGTTGGCGCTATACTTCGTCTCAACTTAGTATGGACTATTGTTAGCCGGGCGTGCTAAAAGTGGGAGCTAGTCGCTTGGAATGAAGCCGCGGCGGCTGCACGAGCGCTCGTGCAGCAAGTGTTCTAGCCAAGGTAGTCAAGGCTGGCCGCTCGCGCAAGCACAGTTTTCGCGGTTAGCCCATGCTAGGGTGAGACAAAGTATAGAGAGCTCAAAGACAACGTACAGCCAGCGGCGTGAACGCTCGCCTCCCCGCGCTGTCTCGTGCTTTCGTGCACCGCCTAGGGATCGCCGGGGATTTTTCGTCAAAGGTTTCGAAGTTCAGCCCGTGCAAGGGGGAGGAAACTTTGCGGCGTTCTTTTGGACACTCCCCCCGCTACGTCAGAAAGCGAAGTATGTTTTGCTTCACGAGTTTAGCTACCCCGACTTCGCAAAGAACGGGTTCAGTACGTCTGCCCGGAACGACGAGTACCCAGTGAAAGGGACGTGTGGAGGGCAGTTATCCCGCGCACGTTGTACTACCGCTGCCGGTAAGCGAACAACGTGTATCACCGATGCCCCTACAAAAAACGTGGGTTGTGATGGTTTCACCCGAACGACCCGCGCCCGAACTACACACAAAAAAATTGAAAGACCCATTTCCGTGCTAAAAGGGTGTTTTTCCGAGATCACACCCTTCCTACGCTATTTTTACGTGCTTTTTTAATATTCAATAATGTACGGAGAGGCCTACAACCTTCGTACATCTTGTTTACACCCTGCGGCTACCGAAATTAAGTTAAGGGGGTGTTGCGGTGGTACACCCATGATTTCCGAGTCGTCGAACTTGGAAACCACCAAATTGCAGACATACGCGCCGACAGCAGAAGTCAAGAAGCAGTCCGCGTAATTCAGCGGATTTCGTGAAGTTCAAGTAGGCACAATGGGCAGCTTATATCCAAGCCATGCCAACGCTCAAGTTGTTTTCAAGCCAGATGAATGCCGGTGCTGTGTACAAGCTCCTTGGTTGTTTACGTGCAAGCGACCACGAAAACAGCATCGGTTACTCACGCACTTCTGCTCAAAATGGTGAGACCACATCGGTTCTATTATGATACACTCCGTCTCATCTTGAGATGTACTAAAACGAAGGCTAGACGTGCGAGACGGTTCGGGCTCACAACTTTACTGTGAGCCTGTACTGTAAAGGTCGGTTCACCACACTTGCGTTTGAATGCGTTTGTCTGCGTTGCGTCTAGAACCGAAAGCAAGTCACTGGCACATCTGTACTTTGTATGAAGCGTGGATTCTAAATCAAGGAATCATCTTGGCACGCGATATAAGCAGCAGGGATGTCCTGGTTTGTCGCAGCCGCAACGCAGTCAAACGCAGTCAAACGCAACTGTTTGAACCAGGCTTTACGTGGTTGTCCTGTACTTGTCCTTTGCGTTTTATTCTTTCTCTTTTAAGTATTTATTTTCAACTCGCTCTCTTTTACCAGTACTAGTAGATACTCAAGCTGCACAAGGGTTTGTGCAGTGCGACCATCTGGCGATGCTATGAGCTCGTGCTCGAGTCTTGGCTTTAATGCATCTTAGTGGGGAAGGCAATCATCGGGGATATATCACACACGATGATGCCAAGTCTGTTCACGGCGGGCTCTCGTGCTGTTTTGATTGGAGGAGAAGGGGCGTGTAAAAATTGGCAAATGGAACATGGTTAGCGACAGCGCAAATATATGTTGGAAAAAGTTCAGAACGTTGAAGTGAAGCAGTTCGAAACTTTCGAGTTGAGCAATTGGGGAACCATTTGAAGACATCTTTAGAGGTTCAGCCCTCTCCCCCCACACCAGTATCGAAGGCTGCTAGGATATTGGTTCAGGCTAAGCCTCTGTCTTTCAATCAGCGAACTCGGGCCGTTTCAACTGACCTTGTTTTTTCATAACTGATGAGTTAGAAAATGGAATGCAGATTTTCTTTACATGACCGAAACATAAAGTGTTATCAGATAATACCTGCCACATTCATATTCTACGTTTACAGACCGGGGTTGCCCCGCCTGTGGAGGGTGAAGATGCGAGCAGCCTCGAAGCCCACCAACAGTGGCTGTGTGCTGAGAGCGAAAGCTGGTGCCTGACGAAGGCCAGATTGATCTTCGAATGGATGCGACTGCCTGCAGACGGCTACATGCGTTGACATTGAATGCATATAGACTGCACAGAATGCTTTCCCCTACCTGATGGATGCTAGGAGGGTATGCATTCCATATTTTTTTACTGATGTCTACGACAACTGCTGAGTTGCGCTTCCCCACTCCGCGATTGCGACTACCGGACGACCATCTGGGGACACGGAAAATAAACCTTTTGGAGCGTTGCAGAGGCTGGCCGGCAGCGTGCTGAAGACATGTTTTCTTCTCATTTGTCGTCAATGGGCGCGAAAAAGGGGCCTTGCAATAACTTTTTGACTGGTTTTTAATTTGGACAGAACCTGAGCACACGGAACGTAGTAACTTAAAGAAACTTTTCTTTTCTCAAATTTCGCTTTATTTTAAAAGTTATAGGCAAATTAGTATTAAAAATAAGCAAAAAATAACCTACTTCACGACGTCGTAGGTGCCGGCTCGAGTGGCCGTGAAGTAGTGAGCTCAACGGGCGCTTACGGCTGCCGCACTCAGTGTCAACGGCTCGAGAGGGCGCCACTAAAGCACGTGTTGACTAGGCTGTATGAAGCGGGCGGCTCGCATGGCATTTGCTGCGCGATTAATGACTAATTCGGCATAACACTTCAGTGGCCACAAACGACAGCAAACACAGGGTAAAGATCAGTTGAGAACGGGAGCCACTTCGCGCTGCCATACCGCCAAATGTCCAAACCACCAGCCAAGCCCGCGCCGAAAGCCTTCGGAACGCTCGGAACCGGTCGGATCCTCGAGCCGGTATACGACCGCAGCGCGGTCACGTAAATTCGGGACCTTTCTACGCTCGCCGCTTGTCGGTGTCTGATCCCAATACACCTTTCTAGTATGCACCGCTTTTTCCATCGCTTGGGGGGGGGGGGGGGGGGTATGTCGACGGGCCTTTTCTTGTTTCCGTACTTTATAAACTGCATTTGATTCTTTTCTGATCTAAAATACTGAACAAAAACTACTTTTATACATAATTGAAACGGTTCGCGACACTTATATTTTGTACCTCGACTAAAAAAAAAGCTTTTAGCGGCTCTGACCCAGGACCAAAGACGTCGCATACTGCGCGCTTTCGGCAACGCGGGTTGCCCTCTTAGGTGGAGGAGGTTTCCGCGTCGTCCGGTTAAAATATGACTCACTGATATTTAGTTATTCTCTCCGTGCCCGCTGGCTTGTCTGAACCCCAAGAGACGTGGAATCCGCAATAGAGGTAGACGCTTAAATATGATTGCAGAGCCCCTTTAAGTCTATGCTCCTTTACTCCTAATCCGACACTTTGAGTTCCATACTCCAGGCACAGCAACTAAACGGCGCATGGCGCACACCGAATCTATCGACGAGCCGCACAAGCTTCTTCCGACGGCAAGGTTATGACGAACCTGGCACCCCGTGTATACGGGTGGTAGAAGCCAAAATTATTTTGGTGCTAAACTAATTATAGCCAGTGTAGAGCGGCAGGGTACAAAGTAAAACAGACGGTGACGTTCCGAAGTTTGAATGAACGGTTAAATATCCCTGAGAGGTTGGGAGACTCGCTTCGAGCACATACGGGGAAAGGTACCTTGGCCGATCTATTTATTGACCATGCAAGCTGTTCATATTTAAATCAAAGACAACATTCTTGAACCCGCTTGTCGACGCACGAAAGCCGCAAACTTGCCAGATAATTCGTAGTTCCCTATTGCCGCGAGACGGAATTGGACGGAAGGTGTTGATGTGCTATGCCGACACCGTAACACCGTCGTTCAATAGATAGCACGTCAATTCGTTTCAGGCGGACATGAACATGATGGTTCGGCTTTCCATTCCACGTATCCTGATTCACTGGGCAAAGCATCCTAGAAAGGGCAGCGGTCCGACTGTCTTATCATTTCAACAACCTTGCTGTCGCTGTGCTATCGGTAACCTACCGTTCAATAAATGAATTTGCTTTCAGGCAAGAAGCATGAACAAACCATTCCCGCAATGCTAACTGATGCTTTGGCTTTCCAATCTAGGTATCTTTATTCGTTGCAGCTGGACTAAGCATTTTAAAAGGGCAGCCGTCCCACTGTCTTCTCGGCAACTTTTCTGTCGTCGAGCTATCAGCACGCTCGTTCGATAGATCACTTTGTTTTCAGGCAAGACGCACGAACAAACCTTTTCCTCAACGCTAACTGATGTTTCGGCTTTCCGATAGAAGTATTTTATTCGCTGGGCTCAGCATTATAAAAGGGGCAGCAGTCCGAATGTGTCCTCATCTCAAATATTTCTGTCGCTGTGCTTCCGGCACGCTACCGTTTGATGGATGAATTCGTTTTTATGCGAGATGCACGAACAAACTTTATCCGGCATGCTAATTGCTGTCTTGGCTTTCAAATCAAATTGTTTTTACCTGCTGGATTAAGCACTCATTGACTGAAAAAGAGCAGCTGTCCGGCTACACCTTTCGTTTCAACAATCTCAACAATAGCACAGCCATCTTCTTTGTGGACGTGAAATCACGGAGCGCGAAGAAGTCACTTGTGCTCCAAGAAATGCTTAGAGCACGAAGAGCGCGCTCGAGTGTCAGTCTCCGGCGGCGGTCCCGTCTGTTTAGTGAAAGGAGGGCCAAACGATCGCAATGTGTAAACAATAAGAATTTTCTTTAAAACGCATGAATGATTTTGCAAAAGCGCAGCACCGCAGGAAAAAAACACAACTTGACGAACGCAAGTCTCGCCGGTCTTGCAGCGTGATCAAAGCTTCCTTGGCCTGCCAAACTGCTGCGTCTGTGTGCCTTTTCACGCTTGGATACTTATCAAGAATCGATGCCATGGCAGAGCTTTGAAGGTATGCCGCACGTAGACGTCTTCTCTATCATCCAGCTGTTCCAGCGAGTTGCTATCAATATGAAACGAAATCGGTGGTTACTATTACCTATTAACCATGGCTATGTTCCGAAACTACTGAAACGGATCTCATGACAGCACAAATAGAGCAATGCTGTGGAGGAAGGTAGGTTTTCGAAAGCAAAAGTATGAAGCGGCGAGATCGAAAGTTTTCCAAACGCGGCCCGTCCATATGGTTGTGTGCAATCTGTCGCCGTCGCCATAGCCTCCTACCTCTCCTTTGTCGCCACTGGATCATGCCCGTTTCTGGACTGCAAGTGCCGCAAGTTACAAATACAGTCGTAAGAGTAAGTAAAATGCCGCTTCAGAGGCACTTGGATCTTCATGCACGTTGCACTCACGAAACAAATCCACATGGCGATAATTCTTGATCGGTATTCAAGCGTGCGAAGACAGACATGCAGCAATTTGGCATGCCAAGGAAGCTTTGATCATGCCGCCAGAACGACGAGACTTGCGTTAGACGAGTTACTCCTTTTTCTTGCGGTGCTGCGCTTTCATAAAAAGTTCAACGTGTTCTCAAATGCAATTCTCACCGTTCGGGTTTTTAACAAACTTCTTCGGTAAATGACAACGAACGAGCAGAAAACATGTCTTCAGCTCCCTGCCGCCCAGCCTCCGCAACGCTCCAAAAGGTTGACTGATAATCTGTGTCCCAAGGTGGCTATCCGGTGGCCGCACCTGAGCTGCAATGACCAAGCGGAGACGCGCGATCCAGCAAATTGCCGTGGAGATCAATGGTTTTGCTTGCACGGCGTACTATTAGTCTTCAGAGCAAACACAAGTGTCGCTGCGGTCGCCACGTCTTGATTGCGTGAGGTGTACCGTGACGCCTGGCAATGGACTCCGCTTTGCGTTCTGGCATCTGGCTCGCTTCCCTGCGCCCGTTTCTTCACGATCGTAGGTTTGTGATCATGCTGACCTACTGTTCAGCGCTACAATGCAATTTCCAAAAAGAAGACGGTAGCATATTTTACCACCCAAAAACGTCGAAATTAAAGAAAGCATGGACAGTCAGACTAAGGATGGGAAAGGCACCGTAAACATTGGCTGTTGTGTGCTGTAAGCACATTGAGAAGCGGGGCTTCGTTTACCCAGTGTACAAGGCGCTGGGTGAGAGTTATACCGACAGAATTTTTGTACCTTTTCCAACCGTGTTTGTCACGTTTACCTTTAGAATTGGGTTATAAGTATGGAAAGGTATCGGTGGAGGCAATTCCGCCGATGGACCCCCCCGCCCCCTCCACACGATATAAGGTGATTGTGCAAGGGGTTGTGGAAGCGGCGGTGTAAGTGTTTCAGACACTGAAACTCTGTTTTTTGCAGGTTCTAAGTTAGAACATTAGACCCCACTTTGCGGGCATACAAATGGCATTTAAATCAAATGACTTTGGCGGTCTCACTTGTAATTTTCTCTCCATGACCCATAATATACTTAAAACGTTGCTCGAGCAGAGTGCAGCTTTTTCGCTGAGATTTTTTTGTTTAGAAACAAAGGTGAAAAACCTCTTAATTTATTCAAATCATCAGCAGCGTTGCTTCTGCGAGATGTAAATGTATTGCAATGCTCCTGAAAGTGTGGCGGCATTTCTTCCTTTTCCTATACCAGCTGTGATTCCTGCGCTGTCTGCCCTGGAAACCATGCTCGGAATGTTGGTTTAAGTTTCGCCTGTAGCTACAGACCATACCTGAATAAGGCCGCATACAATAATTCACACTTTCTACGTAAAACGCGCACAAAAAAAGAGAAAAAACAGCAGAAATTAGTATGCCGACAGCTAACGCCGTCTTAGCTTTGCAGGGCGAGTGAGGGGATAAATTTTGTCCTCAGCATGACGTCACCCCGGCTTCCCGTTAGGGGTCGCCACCCAAACCTCTCGGTACTATTACTCCTACCATACAATGCACCTGGTATTTGTTTGGCCCCTGAACATGAAATCATTCTCAGTTTGCCATTCCATCTCACCGGGAGCCCGATTTCGGTCATCGAGGTCTCAACCGGCTTGCACTGAAGAAGCTAATAGCGAGTTCGTTTCACGGTGCTCGTGCCCACGCGTGTCTAGTTGCAGCGTGGAGCGGGTTTGTTTCAGCCGGCACACCACGAGTGGTTGCACTCTCCGTGTTCGTTTCATCGCTGACACCCCAAGCGTGCATGCACTCGCTGCACCGAGAAAATCGGGATTGCGCCAAAATACATTCCCGTCATGCCTCGCTTTGGCGAGGCCGGCGAGGAGCGGGAGCAGACGACGAAAGTTTATCTGCTACGAAGTGTCGCGGAACTGAAAGGAAAAAAAAGTAGATTTTCTGATACAAATCGGGTTCCGCGAGCAACGGAATCAAACGCGAGCTTGAACTGTGAGCGTCTCCTGTTTCATGAAGGAAGCAGTTGACAAACCTTGCTTTATTGGGAGGTTTTAAGTCGCTTTGTTGTCGTAAAAACGCTGAAATATACCAGTGTGTAAAGAAATGCTCAGAACAAACGCATCAGCGGCCCCCGAGATGTTTATCACCAATGTGTGCGGGTGGAAAATTGAACATTTGTAGACAAAACTCCCCCAGCAGAAAACGTTGACTACCCAATAAGCATCAGAAAAAGGTAAACAGTGATTTTACTCGAGGCTTGGGCAACATCATCATGTTTAACATTTACCTACGTCAGCTAACTTGCCCCGTCGTATTTTTTTTCGAGAAAGCTCTCGTTCTCGATGCTCTCACCAAGGCTAATATCTGATCCACCTGTAAGGACGATCGAAATCGAAAGTCCCACGAAAGTTTTTCATGGATATTCCAGCAGACTAGTTTTAAGCCGTACCCTTTCAGTGGTCCACGCATAATGCCATGCTCAAATGCATCAAGCTTCTGCTCGGACAGCATCATCAGTTTTCTTCAGTGTAAACGGTTATGAGAATTGAAAGATCGCAACCTGCTGCTTTGTGGACAGCTGGTTGCGGAAATTTACGCCGTCTGTTACTACCTCTATGACAGTCGAGTTGCTTAAAGTCATCGCAAGTATAAACTACAGGTTGCAGTGACCAACGTTTGTAGATAAACGTTGGTAGCGACTGCATTCTCGGACTCCCACCCATCACTTCGAACAGCAAGGAGCCAGTTTCGGTTTGAGGCTGGTATCCTTTCTAGAACATAGATGGCTGCAGCATCAGTCTTCCGTAGTTGGTGCATTTGGCGAATTTGTTTAAGTCCCAGAGTGTCGCACTCGCAGAGTGCAACACTCTGCGAGTGCGATGCATTCTGGGAGAGAACTCGAACGGTGCCAGTGCATGTGAAACGAACTCGCTATAAGATACCGCTGCCAGACGCATCGTCTGCTAAGACGAGGGAATAATAATGAGTTTGGTTGCGACTGGGTATCATTCTCTGACAGAAACAAAACGACGAACAAACTGGCAAGTCATCGGCGAGCAGAGCCGAAAAGGGACAATCGTCTGCTACTAATTGCGTGCCGCGTAGAGTGAGATCAAAAACTAATTGGAATATGGAACACCGGCTATTTTACGGATGCAATTGTTGTCCTGTGCTTCGTTTGGGTAGGATAATCTCTTTTCTGGCCATGTGTAACTTGACACCCTCTGGTGCTAAAACAAGAGCTTGGGACAAGCACCCTCCTTACCACGATATCGATCTCACTATACGAAAGAAGGTGACGGGTTCGCACCAAAAAATTACCTCGTCGACAGCGAAAAGTATTCTCATTGGTCTAGAGCGCTCATCTGTGGCACCGTGTCCAATCACAGTGCGGACCTAGTGAGATCTTGATCGCGATCTCAACGATGACCAAAATCGGGCCCCAAGAACATTTTATTCTTTCTGTTTTCGCGCTAGTTCTCTGTGTCTGTGAAACTGTCTACACATTTGCAAATATCTATAGATTTAAAATAGAAAGTTGGAGCTAATGTTTTAAATTATTTATTGTGGGCTGGAATTAGCAGAAGTATTCTTGGAAATTTGGTTCTGCCGTGTTTCACTTCTGTGACAGTCATGCAAATATGTATGCATGATCTACTTTCAGTTCCGAAACGACTAAAAGCGCCAGACAAAGATCGAGCTTATGAAGGTAATGCTGGAAGTAGTGGCATCGATCATCAGTCTTGCCTCCAGGAAGATTTTGAGATGCAACAAGGAGCTGCTAAAGCACAGCACGGTGATTGCAGAGGAAGGTGCCAACTGCAAGCTCATGAAGCGTAAGCTCCAAGTATTGGATTCAATTGCTGTGTGCCTTGTTCTTTGACAAGAAGGCCCAATATTTTCTAAGAACTCCAGTAGGGTTTTGTTGTTGCATCTTTATACTCGCATCTCATTTACTTTGACAATTTCGTTTTTCTAGCCTGGCTCAGCTGGCAAGCTGAGCAGTGAGTCTGAAACTGTACCATCGTTTCCGGTTAGAGTGTCCATTATTATTTATTGTTCTTCCCTGCGATTGTCATATGCCTGCACTGCAGTCATGACAGGTGCTTGAATGGTGGCTCCTACTTTCTACACATGGGTCCTAGGAAACATTTTGTAAGTGACGAGGTGCCCAGAATCATGGGCGTCAACAAAGTGGCGGAAAGGGGGGGGGGGATTATTTGGGGGGGGGGGGGCGAGTTGTAGCTTTCAACCCTATAACTTTGAAAGACAACAAGGTTTGCCCCCCTCCCCCTCCTTTTCCTGCAAAACATACTGCAGATGCCCATGCCCGCAATCTAGGCCAACGGTTCTGAAATGAGGGTCCGTGGAAGCTCTTCGTAAAGCATTTTAGGAGTCCGCAAAACTCTGCCGGCAATATTTTTTTGTTCTTTATTATGATTTGGGGCATTGAGTTTAGCCCAGTTCGGCCATGGCGCAATCAGCTCTGGGAGAAAAAGGAATCTACAGAAGAATACCTCTTTTCACTCTTCCCCCTTTTTATTCTTGATAAACACGTTTGAAGTGCACCCCCCCCCCTTCCCCCTTTTTCATGCTGCATGGCGCCTCCCATCACTTCCGCCAGTCCAAAAAGGGATTGCTTGCAGATTGGCGGTATCCTTCTTTTCGCTATAGCATCCTTTCTGCTAAAGTGGAGAGTGTGTAGACGGAGCTTCTTCCCCTCAAGTCTTAACCTGCAACATACTATACTCTCGGAAACAAGATAATAGCCTTGTATCTTTTCTGCCGCCACAAATGCTGTGCAGAGAGTAGCTTAGCATGTTTTTGGCAGAGGCTTTTGCTGCCACTACACGCCACGGTATGAAGTGGAGTGCCACGGTGCGTACATGCCACATGTCGCATAAACCAGGGCACTTTCAAGCTGCGTGGATGCAATGACGGCAGAAAAACACCAGCGGAGCGGACAATACAGAGCATGGTATTAACAGCACTGGTTAATTCCCAATAAATCACAATCTGATTCATTGCTGTAAGACCATTTATTTTCGCCCATCGGTCACAGAGGACATAATCGCGGCCACTAAATTTTGCGAATTCCAGTCGCCTTCATCGAAACTCTTAAAGAGACCATGGAAGCGATTTCGAAATTTTATTTCACGACTGAAATGGGTGTCGGGCTCGTCTCAGACACTGTTGACCAAGTTCCAACCCGAACAGAAGTTTGTGTGCCGCACCAATTAATTAAACAGTTGTGGTATCATTCGCGCGGGGACGATGCCTGAGACTTCAACCCAAGACGGCGGCAGAAAGGTGAACTAAAGTGCGCCGTCAAAGCGTGACGACAACGGGCTCCTCGTTAGGCGATTACTTCGACCTGTTGAAACGAATGATGCGCTCTTGGCTTAGAATTTGGTGGTGAGATGTCATACAAAAAAGTAATTTGAATGTTGGATAATTTTTTAAAGTTATAGTTTGGAATTAATAGGTTTCATAGCGTGTATAGGAATAGGTTCCATAGCATGTGTAGCGTGTAGGATGACAAGGAGGAAGACTTGTGGAAATAAATGACAGCTGTATGATGTGCTGGTTTTGAGACGGTTGTGCGTATGTTGCTTTTTGTTTCCTTGTCTCAATGAAACATAATTTTGAGAGCAAATTTAACCCTGCAAGTGCACACCTTTCTGATGCAAAACTGACTTCGAGACCTAGTAGGTTTTAAAGCCGGTTTTAAAAAAGAAAACCAAACCAAAGTCAACTTCGAAACCTGGGATGTTTTGAAGTGATTTTTGGCGTTAGTTCCCGGAAAGATACGTCATCAGTTTGGTGGCCGGGAGCTAAAAGCATTTCATGTTTAAAATCATACTCATCAGCGGGGCCTTTAATATTCTCTGACTGAATCAATTCTGCTTTTATATACAGAAGAGAACCATCCCGACGGCACCCTGCGTTGCCTTCTCGGGGTACGATGTGGAGGCAGGGAAGAGCATGAACATACGCGTTGATACAGTTTGGCTTTTCGAAGTGCAAGATGCGGAGGATGGCTTCGCTGTGGTCATGGCGGCCTACTGGCTTTTCGGCTTCGCGTATGGCCAGAATACGTACAACACGAGCTGCCTTCTTTAGAGGCTTTGTCTTATTCTAATCAACTCACAGCTACGGCCAGTTGCAATCCAGGTGATTAATACAATCAAGGAAACACCTGTAGCCTTATTGCTGATCACATAGTGCGATCGCCAATGTCTGTGAAGCTCCTGCCAGGATTGTTTCGATTTTAAAAATCACTAAAGGCTTTGTTTGCTTTTCTTGAGATGGCAGCTGCAAGTTGTGTGGCTCAGATACCTAAGTATGCTTCAATTCATGATCAGCTTTATTCGTTTATATTCATCACATTTCTCTACACCTCTGTGTTGTTTCCTAGTCATTAAACTGTTAGGCACCTGTATGGAGTAGTTACATTTTTTTTACGCTTTTATCAAAACGATTTGTTTCACCATGTCTGGAATTCAGCACCCTTACTGCGAAATGCCAAATTAATCTTATGTTGAGATACTTTCTAAAAGTAGAGATGACAGGCCTTAAATGATGTGTTTCTTCATCGCTCCTGTTCATACTTTGTATATTACTCCAGTCAAAAGACACCACCAATTTTCAATATGCCCCGTCCCAGCACAAGCTTTTCAGCCTGAATAAAGTGAGCGTGAGTGAGCATATACTAAGCAGTACAGAAGGTAATGAGCGTGCACTGCTGCATTTTCAAAGTTTCAGAAATGTTTTTTTTTAGAAAAAAATAAAATCCAGGCATTGTGGTGGTATATTCATAACATTGTGGCTTTCTTGAAGAATGCGGGCATTCTGAAGGTGTTGCCGAAGGCTTGCCAGGGTGACAGCGCGGTCGAAGGCAACAAGTGCGAGCTAGTACACGCTCTATCGCCAGCCCTTGTTCTGCAAAAGCACTTCGCAAATTCGCTCTTGCGTGCCCTACAGTGGTAAAGGTAGGCAGCTTCGGCCAGGCACAAGAAATCATCCCATCACTGCCACACTCCGTTTCTCTTTAAAGGGATGGTGCACCGAAATTCGGATTTCAGAAAACGATGCAGAAGCCGTAGGCGGGACGCTACAATCCCTACAGCACTAATCGTAGTCATAAGGCGATATCTTGAATGGACGGCCGTATTTTTGGAAAAAAGACGTTGAGATTGAACGAGGCCGATGAGGCGCGTACGTCGAGATATCTCGTTTCCTCCTCTCTCCGCTTCGCCCCCTCAAGGCGGCGAGGCGGAGAAGATGCGAGGTCGTTCTTTCTCCTCGGAGAAACAAGACAAAAAAATCTGTCAAATGCGCCTCCTTTTATTAAAAAATAAGGTCATCCGTTAGAAATATCGCTGTATGAGTGATGTTTTGGTGTTTGTAGCATCTTGTTACACGCTTTTGCCACCATGTTTTGTGGAATCCAGATTTTGGTTCAACATCCCTTTAAGTGCAAGCGAAACCGAAATTCTAAGAACGAGCACGTTGTGCTGAACGACACTTGCACTGCACAAGCGCGCATGATTAGCAACATTAAAAGCATGGAGCTAGCTCTTACACTGCATCGGGTTTCCTGTTGCAGCTCATGATACCGAAGCAAGCTTTTGGGCAGACATTTCTTTAGAAGTAGAAACTTCACCTGCACCGCAGTGCTTCGACCGGTACTCGGACTACTTAGTTTCGGTACTTTAGATAAAACTGAAGGGCATTGAGCAGTGCAAACTTCGATTATCGCTAGTTAAGAAGTATTCAGTTGCAGTAATTGTCTTGCTTTACATTCAAAAAGGCTGGAGTATGCTTAAATGCTGGGCTAGCAACAAATTGCTACCAGGGGCCCTATGCTACACGACGGGACCAAGCGGAATCAAAAGACCGGGAGCCATACAGCGACCTGGATGCAGGGGTGGGTTCAGCTTCCACGAGAGTGGTGCCACCCGGATCTTGCCCCAAAGGGCCAGCAGCAGCTGAATAGCCTCACATTGCGATGCGGGGATGGGTATGCCAAGCAAGCTCGGGGCGTGCCGCCCACTCAGTGTGAGGGCCAGGTGCTCCCACTAACTCGCTAGGTGCATGTCGATGAGTTCCTCGAAGGTGCTGTTTACACCCAGCCGCCGGAGCTTGGCGTTCGACGCGTACGGCGGCACTCCCAGTGCCAGCTAGTACGCCTTGCGAATAATCACGTCCATCTTGCCCTTACCTCTCGACAACAGGTTGAGATACGGATTTGCTCAGGTGATGCGGCTCACGACGAGTGCTTTGGTTAGCCGGATCAGATCCGAGTCCTTGAGCACGCGTCTGTGACTCGTTATCCTTGTGACCATGCGCATGACTTGCGTGGTTGTCTCGACAAGTCGGTCGACCGTGTACTTGGCTCCGCCGCCCCGCTGGAGGTGAAGGTCCCAGGATCCGAAACCGCTTCTCCACCGGCACGTGAGTACTATCCTTTAACGTGAGGCGGATATCCGCCTTCTTGTTGTTCTGGAATTGGCTTGCCCGCGCGGAGGAGCAACAGCTGATACTTATCGGGGGTGCGCTGGAGGTTGCCGGCCTCTAGGTAGTTTTCCACCGTGTCGATGACTTTTTCGAGGAAGTCTTCCCTCCCGCTGTCCGATCCCGGCGTAGTCCAAATCGTCAGGTCGTCCGCATAGAGTGCCATAGAGTGTATGCTTCATTCGGGGAATCCGTTCCACTAGAGGAGGCGGCTTGGACAACGCCAGGTAACAAGGTGGGTGACAGGACCGAGCCTTGCCGGGTGCCCTTGCTCGGGATCGGGATGGTGCTTGTGCGGATGGACTCGACTCCGATGGTTACCATGCAGTTGCTCAGGAAGTCCCGCAGATAATCATACACCCGGGGCCAGCCCCAGTCGAGGCCAGGTTCTCGAACACCAGCGTGTGACTGACGTTGTCGAAGGCGCCCTTTATATCCAGGGCCAGGACCGCCCGCGTTGTCGTACAGGAGATTCTGTAAAGGATATCCTCCTTGATCTGGAGCAGGACCTTCTGCATGGAGGTGTGACCAGAACGCGAAAATTGTGTTCAGGGTGGCATTGAGTTGAATACAGGATGGTCCCCTCAAATATCACTGTAAACACCTCATCAGGGCATGGGCATTTAAAAAACTGGAATGGAGTGTCCAGGTCTGTGACGCTCGGCGGTGTCTTTATATACCTGATGACCTCTATTTCTTTCTTTACAAGTGAGTATATTTTCCACTTCGGGGCACTTTTCTTGTTTCTGGAACTTACTACAGCAGGAACTGTTTCACCCTCACTTTCTTGTTTGCTTTCACAGCACTCATTTGATGTTAATGTGGAGGGGAATTGGCCGGATTCCACTCTTTGTTCCCCCGTAAAATGTGCTGGCGTCCAATGCCCGCCGTAAATAAGGGTACTTAAGATTCCAAAAGTGACGAACAGTGTGTAAACATAAACTGCCAGCATTTTTTTTTATTTCCTTTCAGCAACATTATATCATGCCAAACTCCCCCTAAGTGCACACTGCAATTCACAGCGCGCTAAACTCTGCCGGAGAAAGCGGCGCTTGCACGCAAAGGGGCGTCATTTCCTCTGCAGTGTATTTTACCTTGTGAAATTTTAAGGCGCTCCTTTCTTACGGAGCTAGAACATCCTTAAAAATACTAAAAATGCGTTCGCTACGAACGACCAAGTCTTCCGCCGGCAAACGCTGTCGTTTGCATTCGATACGCCTTAAAATTTTCAACCCTGGTCGATCAGGCGCCGATTTTTTCAGTTGCTTTCTCATACCTTTAAGCCACCCAGAAACACCGAGCGCTTCCGTAAATAAAAAAAAGGAACGTCATTGAGTGTTTTGTTTACTTACCGACTTTGTGCGTGGACGGCGCCACGTTGCGCTGCCTGACGCACGCCCGTTTTGCAACAAATTCAGTTGATAGTTCCCTCCAAAGATGAAGCCACTGAAGCCACGGTGGTAATCGGACTGGTAGGCTGTTCCATTTTGAGCGGGCAGTAGACTATGAAGAATTCCGCAGCGAACGGGCGGAAACTCGATTACGTACAGCTTCAGTAGTCGACGCTTTGTTTTCTCGATTGCGTTCACGGCGTTCACCGTGGACTCGCGCACTCGGACGCAGCCGAACCAGCTGGAGGGCTTCCGGCGCACGTACCGACAGCGTCCCCATAGCAACCACGCCGCGAGTGTGGTTGCCAGACAGAATTCACACAATTTGTTTTGTCTCGTCACTCAAGTTGAGTTACTATAAGTTAAGCGCGTATCATAATAATATATTATGCTGTAACGAGTTATTAAGGGATATGTGTACCTACCTAAAACAAATGCAGAAAAAAATATTATTGAAAAATAAAATCGGCGTAAACTTTTCATATCTTGATTAAGACTAGCGTGGTCCCGGGGCTAACCGATGCGCGAAATAGGAGGGCATATACACCGCTCAGGGCACTTTTCGGTTCGTATATGTAGGATATATGTAGTCACGCTGTTGGGACGTCGGGCGGTTGTCTTTTATTTTCTGGAAAGTCTCTAGGCACTGTGACAAAAGTTGTTAGCTGTGAATCGGGAAGACTTGTTCTGTGCGATCTGTCTATTTCAAATTAAAATTATTGCCTGGTATGCATTTACGCTCATAATAAGGTTGAGGAAAGATTAGCATTTTTTGAAAATATTTATGAGTATTTGCAAACTGATCGCCGTGTTATTTTGTTGGGGGATTTCAACTGTGTTTGCGAGCCGGGCGACAGATCAAATAATACTCGGTACAGAGATGCGAGTACTGTTTTTCTATGTGAGTTGGTTGAGAAGTGTGAACTGGAAGATGTTGGCCACTGCACGGTCAGTCCCTAAGTGTTTGCAGTTTACGCACTTCCAGGGCGCAAGTCACGCGCGGCTCGATAGAGCATATATTTCTTTGAAACTCGTCGGAGTGTGTAAAACGTATGCAGTGGACCAAGTGCCTTTCATTGACCATTGTCTGGTTTCTTTTGTATGGTGCTCATCAAAGGAGAATGCAAGCGAGTTCACTTGGGAACTGTGGAAGTTAAATACAAAGCTTTTACAAGACGGAATTTTCATGAATGGAGTGCAAAAATGTCTGGGGGAGTCAGATAATATAAAAGACGATAGCATTGGAGCGAAATGGTTATTATTGAAACAAGAAATCAAGATGAACGCCATCGAAAGATCTAGTTGTTTGAAACACGCGGATGGAAAAGAAATTGTGGAGTTAAATAATCAGCTACAACTGTTGCTTCATGCTAAATGCCTGTCACCCGGTCTATTCTCAAATGATATCAGGAGCTTAAAGGGATACTTCACCATTTTTTTAAATATTCCCGTCGTGTTCAAAAATAGGTTGCTAATGATCCACAATATCCGTAAATGACAATCGCACGTTCGTATTTTGAGCCTGGTGGCTGTATTTTTCGTTATAAACGGCCCACTCTCGCAAGCGCTCGGAGAAGGCCCAGCGGAGACCACGTGACATTTAACGCAATCGTGACGTAGGTCGTCTCAGGACGAGCAAAGCTACGGCGAGGCTGACGTCGAGAGGATGGCCTAGTCGTTCCAGCCACCGAAGCGGCTGCTTTTGTACGAATTTTGAGTGACGAGTATAATCGTCTGTAATCTTGTAGGGGGACAATAGCGACTTCTGCGACACACAAAAGGCATTCTCGGGAAGAGGGGAGTTCCTCCTGCCCCTCTTCTCTCGTCGTGGCCGGAGGCGAGACAACCTCCGTCACTAGCTGTCAAGGTTCCTAGACGGGCATTACAATCGAGGCGTTAGTGACATCCACCAGGTGCTCTTTGCTAATCGTTTAATTTGTTTTAAAATTTCTTTTCGTGACTTTTTTAACACGATATTGGTATGTTCGATGTGATGCTGCTCCTTTGAACACATATAGACCAAAAAAATGAGCGCCGAAATTTCGTTGTAGTATCCCTTTAAAGAAACGCCTTGAAGCTCTTGATGCAGAGAGATATGAGGGGGCCGTGGTTCGAGCAAGGTTCATACGATTATCGCGTGAAGAGATACCGACAAAACGAGTTATCAGCATGGAAAAGAAGCATGGCAGTAAGAACGAAATAATCGAGATATGTTATCAAGGGATTCTTTCTAGTGAAAAAAGTTTATCAAGCGAGCGTTTGCGGAACATTACAAAGGACTTTTTAGTTATCGGGTTCCAAAGGAAACGGAGTTCCAAAGCGTATTTTTGCCGCTAATACTCAATGACGAGATAAGGGAAAGGTTAGAACAATCAATAGCTTTGAAAGAAGTCCAAAGGGCAATTGATAATCTGAAACTTGAAAAATCACCCGGCCTGGACGGGTTAGCAGGTGAGTTTTACAAAACCAAGTTGCTCCTGTCTTGCATTGCTCATTTACTGAAGTGTACGACCTCCGGCGTTTTGCCTCCTTCCTTCCTGTGAAGGCACAAGTTTTTATTCCAAAGAGTGACGACCCCGTGCGGCTCCGTTTTGTTGGATGTTATAGACCGATAACTTTAACAAATGTAGGCTACAAGATTTTAATGAAGGCATTGGCTGAACCGTTACAAAGTGTCATAAATGTTATCATGCACTCTTAGTCCCGTAACCGCTATTTTGGCATGAAAAAGTGCCTCTTATTTAACGGCTAATCTCGGCGTTACATGTCACGCAGATATCTGCATTAGAAAAGTCACGCCAATGTTCACGTGACTTTTGTGACGCCGTTTAGGTGTTAAAGGCGGCTGACACTTTATGCTTAAATTAACGTAAAAACTGTAATCCCTGGCAACGGCTAATAGCCAATTGGTTGCAATGAAAATTGGTGTTACAATCAAAAATACCGTTGTGCGTATATACCTCTTCTAAAAAGTGAGACGGTGGCATTTGATGTCTAATCTGTTCAAAAATACTAATGTCGGTAAACGCTTTCAAACTCGAAGTGCGAACTGCAAAGGGACAAATGACTAAGTATTATCCCCGCGTGCTTTACGCTTCTTATCACAGTCTCTTGCAATTGCTTGTTTTTTTGGTTTTTTTTTTCTTGCTTTTCTTTTTTTATGGTGGTCGGAGCACAAATATCAGACTGTATGCAAAAACCGTATGTCAACTTGAAATAAACTAACAAGAATCGAAAACAAGAAGAGTTTCAATAGCTTATTGCGGACGTCTTAGAAAAGAAAAAAAAAAGGATTCAATTTCATGATTAGTGGGGACAGTGGGGTACATCACGGCAATTTCGTTCTTTATACTTATGAGATGCTTAAGCCTTTTGTTTTAAGGGTAAACAGAATGCAAACAGGAAATGGCGTTCTATTTCTGAAGAAGGTGGACTTTCTGAAGGATGTTGCGGAGCCTCAAATTAATCCAGCGAGGTTCAAAGTTTTCGGCGGGTATAAGCACAATTTGTGAATTTTAGAAACAGCCCAACGCTCACCTAAAAACTCAAGACGCCCGTGGCTTGCAGGCGCGTGACCACAGTATGAGTACCAGCCGAACAGGGATGAAACGTTCCCACTTCCACTGGCGCCACCTGTCTCTTCCATGATCTACTGACAGTCGAAACCTTCATGGCGACAATGGCCGCGCACTACGCCACGAATGTCTGCGGACGTGAACATCGCAGCGCAACCCTTCTTTCCGGTTCGTAAGTTCGGAGACAGAGACAATGGCGAGGCACCGAATCCGAGTTCGGCACTCCGTTGCGCGCCTTTTCGTGGCGAAAAAAGAAGCCGTGGGTTAGTTCAGAAATCGCCGAGCCGCCAACTCCCCCGTCCCCTCCTTCTCCCTGCAAAATATAATGCAAAGGTCCATCTTAACACTTACCGTCATGTTAGCCGTCGTTAAACCGAGTGCTCTCACGCCAGACCTTCAAGGTCAACCGCGCTCGGGCCCCGGGACCGGCGCTTTTTCCGTTTGTTTTGCTCGTAGCACTCCCAACGCACACTGCCTCCGGCGAGACCCGAACTTTGAAATTGTACGTGTATTATTTTTGTACTCTGAATCTAGCCGTTACTCGTTCTAGAGGCGTTACATTATCAGCGTGACAAACAGCTTGTAACGTCAATGATGTGAGGAGCTCTTAATGTCACCGCTATAAATGATGTTGTAACGCCTAAGTGTCTAGGGTGACGTGGAAACGCTGGGCTGTCATGGCTACTTTCAGGGTCACTCTCTTGTCATGCCGAAATCCACCGTATATCACGCCTAAATAGGCTGTAGCCCTTTCATTAGCCATTACCGGACTAAGACTAAGAATGTAGGCCCTCATCAAATATGCGGCATTAGGGGCAGGAGTATTGTTACCAATGTGCACGTTGCACGTGGTATTCTTGAGTGTTGTGATGCAATGTAAAGAAGGGTTGCAATGCCGCAAGTCGACTTAGAAAAGGCTTTTGACCGTGTGTCACACGAAATTTGTTTTTCTATTATAGAACACGTGAATGTGGGTTCGCTCTTATGTAATGGTGTACGTGTGGCGTACCGTAACCGCGCCACCAGTCTAGTGGTGAACAAAGCGGTCAGTGAGCGAACCCCCCGCCCCCCCCCCCCCCTTTTTTTTCTTCGGTCCGTCAAGGTGGTCCACTCTCGCCACTTGTTTCTTGTATTTTTCTAGATCCCTTTTGTTTAAGTGTAATTCATAATAATCAAATACGTGGGTTTAGGTTGCACGCAACTCAGGTCCGTATTTTGCCCTATGCGGAAGACCTCGCAATTTTTTGTGTGGACTACGAGAGCGTTAGGAAAGCTGTACATTTAGCAGAAAGTTTTTGTGAACGCACGGGTAGTGCAGTTAACTGGCAGAAGTGTTTGGGCTTTTGGCATGGCGATTGCACTTCAAAGCCTGTGGTGTTTGAACGCGTAGCGTGGTCCGACACTCCAACGCGTTATCTTGGAGTACCGTTGGAACAATACCGCACCAACGACCAATATTGGAGGGATGAAACGGAAGGTATGCGCGCTAAGTCAGAAAAGTGTGGGGGGGGGGGGGGGGGGAGGGAAAGGTCTGTCGATTTTTTTGCGAGCAACTGTGTGCAATACGTTTCTTGTGGCAAAATTGTGGTACGTGTTGCAAGTATTGCATTGTTCACGGGTTAATATTCAACGTATGCATCGCGTGTTTGCTGTTTTTATTTAGAGCACGACGTGGAACGATCGAGCCGAACAAATCCTTTTCGTAGTGTCAAAACTGGTGGCCTAGGTCTTTCTCATCTGTTTGTGAGACAGCTGGTCAACAGGTTTATTTTTCTTGGAGAAGAGAAAAACCCGTTTCCGCCTACTGTAATTCAAACTCGGCTGCGCAGTGTGCTGCCCGGGTTCGTGGTGACGACAACTGTAGACATCAGTCCTTGTTTACGCGGGTATTTGAAAAAAGTGGTGGATGCATATCACTTTTTAACAACGCGTTTCTCTCTGGAGTCTGTAGCGTCGCGTAAAAAGTTGTCAAAGATTTGAAGGATTTGCTTTTTCCAGTGCCTTTGTACCGTTCTGTATACAGTGCAGGCCCAGGGCAGAATGTTTTGAAACGTGTTGAACGAATGTTAGTCCCCGCAAACACCAAACCTTTTTTTAAGCTACACAGTCAAACACTTCCCGTTAAATCTTGGTTAAGTGAAAGAAACATACCCGTTCAATGGTCAGATAACTGCTTTCTATTTAAAAAGACAGAAACTATTGAGCATGTGTTTATAGAGCGTTGGGACACTGTGTTTTTCTTTTGACGTCCTTCAAAGGGACATAAAAAAGGACCTTCCTTCAACCCCTCAAGGAATTTGTTTCCTGCCAATGGAAGAAGAGGGCGATGTACCGTATGACATGATAATGCTCATGGGCCTACACCGTATATGGAGGAGTCGTATGGCTGTTCGCCACGCTGACGTGGACGTTCGTCCGGTTTAAGCGTATTTTGTTGAAAACATGAGTTATCTGAAAGAAGTGTGCAAGGCGCAGCAACCTCGACCTGAGTGGTTGTCGGTACTCGAAGCGCTGTCCACTCTGAAAGACTTTTAGCCTTTTGACATCAGTCAAGACGACTGGTGTTTTAGCCTTTTTTTTTTCAAGTAAAACAGTGATGTGTGTCGGTGTGTAATATATAAGGCAATAAAGAAAAAAAATGAGTTCGATGTATGTACTATTTGCTGTAGGTTGTGCAATTGTTTATCTGCGTGTGTGTCTCTGTGTATGTGCAGTGTTGTGTGTATGTTGGTGCCTTGAGTGAATGTGGCCGTGCGACGGGCAGCAGAAAAAATTGCTGTATTTTCCCTTCAAATTTTTATCTTTTTTTTCGTCGCTAGATGGGGGTTGTAGCCGCCCAATTTGAAAAGTGTGGCGGTTGGTGATCTCTATCTATTAGAGGGCTGGATTCCATGACTCCACCCGTCGTGTTGATCGCTCCGATTTATTCCCGCTGGTAGCTGTGTCGCCGTGTTATGCTGCCTCATTTCAACGAAAGGAGGTTAGGCGACTTCCCCAGCGCGTGTTCTAGGTGCTGAATGCCGCTGTTCACGCACACATGTTCATGAGTGGGGAACACACGTAACAGAGGTGAGCACGGGCAATAGTTAATCGAGAGCCACACGGAGCTTGAGTGCGATACCTCCTAGCCGCTGTCGACAGAGGGTGTCGGACCGATTCGTTGTCAACTTGTCGTCCACGGCAAGTGGGCGTTGTGTTCAATGAAGCCAGCCTGTTAGCGTTTGTAAAGCTATCCCTTCTTTATAAACGCTTCTGATGCGATAAAAATGCGACCGGCATTGAGCAGGCCGAGCGATACTTCGGCGACAATCTCGGCTGTTCAGCCTCCAGCGGTTTCGGCCTTACTCGTATTACTTGCGGTGTTGGCGCTTTGACATAGAGATGTTTGGAAAGTTTTTCGCGCCTACAGATCACAAAACGAGCGTGCGAGCCGTATGCTCTCGCTCCGGCGAGAAGCCGCGTACGGCTCGCCAAGCCTTTTAATCTTATCGCCGGTCACATACTGGCCGCCATATTGTTTTCAGGGTGTTAGCAGTTACACGATTTTCTTCACCTCCGGCGGCTAACACCCTTACACGAATAAAGGCGTTAGCCAGAGGACGAGCCATTTACACGAATAAGGGTGTTAAAATTTTAAGTGTGTGTCATGAGCGCCCACGTAACAGCGATGAAAGGCGACATCGACCGAGGCGTCCCATCGGGACGCCTCGGTAGATGGAGCTTACGACTGCGAGTACGACATGACCGTGATCTAGAAGTACGACGTGACCGTGATCTAGAATACGACATGACCGTGATCTAGAAGCCAGGCCGAGAGCACAGCGACGCCAAATGCCTGTCCAGAGCCCCCGACGAGTCAACTACCGGCTGCTCCAAAAACGGCGACGACAGCGATCACTTTCTTGGCGCAGTGAGCGTTAACGCAAGGCAGCTCTCCAACGGGACAATCTTCAGCTGCGCGAACGGATCGTCCACTTGGAGGAACAATAGGCTGTTATTCTCCGAATTTTCTCACATGCCGTGCCAAGAGTCACCGTCCAACCCTCCCCGCTCCCCCCTCCCCCCAAGAGATATTCTCTACAAACAGAGCTTCGGGGGCAGCTACTCGACCTGACTTCTGGTAATTCCTACTATTTTTCGAAAAAGATATCTTGCAAGCCTGCCACGACGATTCGACACCTTGTCACCTTGTCTACAGCAGGACTCTCGCGAGAACTCCAGAAAAGTACTACGGCCCCACGCGACGACAATCCACCTCTGCACACAATCGTGCCACGAGCGCCAGCAACAGAAGAAACTGCCGACGAAGCCAGCAGTCCTTAGGCAGCTGATAGCTCCTCCGACTGCATTGTTGCAGCAGATTAGAATGGATCATTTCCCGCCGTCGGCGCAGGGGAAAGAGAAAACAAAAAACAACAACAAAAAAACACTGCCGTCGGGAACCGCTGTAGAAGTAGCCAAGTTCTTGGTCGAGTTCTTCGTCTTACGACACGGCTCTCCCCAAGTTCTGATAACGGCCCTAGGCTCATCGTCCATAACGCAACTGACACAAGTGATACTCCGCCTGAACCACACCGACCAACGCCAATCCACGGCATACCACCCTCAGACTAAAGGGCTGACGAACCGACTAAACAAGACCGTCGCTGACGTAAGCTCAATCTATCCATTAGCGAAAACTGAGATGTTTGAAATATACCACATTCCAATTTGAGTATTCCAAGCACAGTTCACAATTGTAAGTACACATAAAATAGACCAAAATATACACTTTTTTTACTTAGTACAAAATATATCTCTGAAAATATTTTTAAAATAAATTTATTTAAACTACATTTGAAGTTCCCTTCATGCGTTCTGAAATATGTAAATACTACATTAGTATTCAAAAAACTACCTGTAACAGAGGTTTCTTAAAATATTTATTTATTATATGCAAATATTCTCCAGCCCTGTTAAAATTGCAGTGACGAAACATTTGTGCAGAATACTCTTAAAATACCTGAAAATTGTATATGCTGTTGTGTTATAATCTAAGAATCTTTTTACTGCAATACTTTGGTAGTTTGACTTAAGCTACCCGAGTATTAAAAAGCTCGCCTATCAGAAGTTTACTTCAAGCAGATGTGGAGTACACTGAAGTTCCTAAATACAAAATTTTATTAGTTTGTCAATTGAGTTGTGCAGCATCGCACTGATAAATCAACGCAGTTTTTGTTGCGGTTACCGTTTTTCTATCAAGAACACACCTGAGAAGTTTCTTGCACATCAATCACAACCGGAGTTCTGGAACTACAGCCAAAACACTTGCTGACGCTGGAAAGCTTCAGCAAAGGCTGTGAGCAGATATGTTTGGCGTGGTTGTGTAAGCACTTTGCAAGTTCACTGAACGTTTCTACTCACCACCGTACGTGATGTGAGTAGTGACTAATTAGCAACGTTAATAACCATAGTAAATAGTCAACTCGTAAAGAAAAGCGAAAAAACTATTTTAAAGCAGAGAAACTGCCTTGACTCGCTTTGTCCTGAGTGGTGCTATGCAGAGAAGCAATAACAATTCTTCAAGGAGCCGGTCCTGTCGATGTTGTTTTAGTGACTGCGCCGAACTATTATTAGTTGTGCCAATGCTGTTTAGTAAGAGATATCCTCCACGAACTCCATAACACTGGTTCCGCTTTGACAGACTCATGAGGAGAAGAGCGAGTGCTTGGAACCTTAGTAAGTGCAGAGGGGTCACCGGCCAAATGATTTACTCCCATATGTATATCTCTAGAGCAGTCTAGAGCACTCAGGTGTTCAGTGCGTCATGGTTTTTATGTTTGTGTTCGTTTCTAATGTGTAGTTAAGGGATGTATTTAGTAGACTTGAAATACCACAGGGGACGCCATTTACTAACAAAATTCCGAATTCAAAAATAACAAAACAATTGTGTAGCCAGTTTTTAATACACAAAGGCATCCTCAGGGGGAGGAATTGTATTTTTGGTATATCTAAAATCGTTTTTAATTAATATTTATGATATATTTTGAATACTTTACGCGAATATTTTGAGTGTGGACACTATAACATAGAAGGAATACAAAATGAATATTTATTTTCATTACATTTCAACTTTGTTCCAAGTAGGGCCTCTTTTTGCTACGGATACACTGGCGTAAAACAATACATAAGATGATTTGTTACCCTAAGTAACGTTTGCGTGCAACACGGCGGTTCAAGAAACCACTCTGAAAACACTTTTTCAGCTGATGCACGGCAGGGACGTGATGACGAAGCTCGAAGTGAAGCCGCCCCACGACCTGACGGACGACGGCACCGACGATGCCCAGGTGGTCACCCAACGGGCGGAAGAGGTGCGCCAGCGAGCCCGCCTTCGGATAATGGACCAACAAAGGTCGACGCTGGCAGTGCAACCTTCGTCGCCGCGACGTGGAGTACCAGTCCGGAAATATGGTGTGTGTGTGTGGACACCCATTTGCTGCCCAGGCCTCATCGATTTCTTAAAACGCTACCTCAGACCCCACAAGGTCATTCGCCGCTTTGGCGACTTTTGGCGACGTGATCCAGGAGGTGCTGTCCGGTGGAACCCGACCATCAGGACACCGACAGCCTCGACCCCAAGTGGTCCACGTCGTTCGAGTCAATCCGTTCTACGCGTGTTAAATCTGTGACCCGGCATGTTTAGTTCGTCTCACTGTATTTTTAAGTTTTTATTTTCCGTTCCCGTAGCATCGGGACAAGGCATCTTTAAAGGGAGGATAATGAAGCGCGCGGAGCCCAGCAAACAGCGCTAGAGATCGAACTCGTAGACAAGTAGTGTTTATACTAACTCGGGACGCAACTTTCATAATTTCGTCCTTCTTTCTTGTACTTTCAAGCGCGTGTTTATTCTCAGCCCGAACGCTAGACGCTCGAATTTTTGGGCCTAAGTTTTATATGCTGGCGCATGCTAGATAAGGTGCTGCGCGAAAATTAGTCGAGTCAGCATTTTTCTCGCTTGCTGTTACGCGGAAAAATAGCCGCCTGCTTTCTGCAATCTAGACACTCGTTTGTTTGTTTGTTTGTCTTTAAATTTTTTTTTAAATTTTGTTTGGCAGAAGTTCGCCGATTAAACTTTTATTTTTTATTCAATATTCAATTGCCTCGTCGCCTTTTGACGTGACAATATTCTGACATCGCGTCCTCCGACATATTTGCACCTGGGATGAATGTGCATCGACAAGACCGCAAAGAAAAAGTGATCGAAAAAAAAGAACAAAAAACGTTAGAGGAGGCGTCCTGGTTGCCGTGGACGGGCGTATTTAGTCAATCAGGCGTTTTAATTTGGAAAGGTGTCCAGAATTGACTGGGCTGGAAATTCGCGGAAACCCCTGTGAACGTGTTCTTCTGGACGTGTTTTTTTAATTATACCCATCAGGCAATCCTCTACAGGTTTATTCTATAATTAGCGATATAGAATAAACGGCACCATGACAGAACAGCACACGACATAATAGCACGCGACAAAACAGCACGGTCAAAACAGCACGCGTCAAAACAGCACAGCGTCAAAACAGCACGGCGACAAGACAGCACGCGTCAAAATAGCACGCGACAAAACAGCACAGCGTCAAAACGGCACAGCGACAGAAGAGCACGTGCCAAAACAGCACGGCGTCAAAACAGCACAGCGTCAGAACAGCCCAGCGAAAATACAGTGCAGCGTCAAAACATGACATTGACAATATAGCTAGGGTTCGGCGTTTTCGGTTTGTATTATTTGAAATTCCGCGCACTTTTTTTCGGTTTTTATTCCAAACAAAATAGTTCGGTTTATTGCGGTGAATATTTGTAGGCTCATAAGCTTCTGTTATATTAGGTTTATTGACGAAAACCAGTATACTAACGAAAATGCAATAATTAAAAGCGTTTGTGTAAAATGTATATTGAGTACCAAGTACTGGTCTTCTTATTTGTTGCCGTCTTTGGCAGCCGACGCCACTTGTTCTGTAAAATGCACTGGGGCCTTATCGTATCTGACATTGTCGTCGTGTGCACGTATTTGTACACAGGACGAGCATGCGCTTCAGTACCACTTCGGCCGGAGAGGCTAATATCAAAAGTGGAGAAATTAGCAAGCATCGTACTCGGTGCGTTTTCCCCCATTCGCGCCGACGGCAGAAATGAAAATAAAACACGCGTATTTATGCCCTGCTCTAATAGACGGAAGCTAGGGGTGTTAAGCAATGCACGGCATTTACGGATGCTCTTGATTTCTGTTGTTTGATTTCACGATTAAACTCTCTTCTTTTAACAAAGAATTCGGCACAAATCTCTAACAAGTGAAAAACCCAGATTTCGTCCTGAGGACCCCTGCGCCTCCGAAGCTTAATTATGTTGAAAGTTGAACCGATCTCGCAGACAAACTGAAAACTGCGAAAGGAAGTGGTCATATGGCCAGTAATGAGTAGGGTTTCGTGTTTTAGGAGTTCAGTTTTCGTCAAATTCGGAGGGTGTTTTTCTGAGTTTATTTTTTGCCGAAAATTCGGAGTTTATCGGAGTTCATTTTTTTTTTATTCCGAATTCTCCGAAATTTGGAGCTCAAATTCGCAGTGTTTCTTAGTAAAAATAAACACATAATATCCAAATGTAAACGTACGCTGGACAAAAAAAAAAAAGAAAAAAAAGAAAACGCGATTGTATCAAATAATATTTTCTTCATTTGGATTTGGCGTTGGTGTCATTACTACTGGCAATACCAATTTGTCCTAGAACAAAAGTGGCACACAAGTGTTATTTCGATAAGCGTCAATAACTTAAAATCAATGACCTACTGGAGGTAGTCGCTGGGAAGCCTGTATTTATTCCATGCTATTCCATCAACCTACGGCGCGGCCGCAAGAGTTAGAGTGGAAAAGGATGCAATAGAGAAGTTTCAACTGGTCCTCTTTTTCACTTTATGTAATTTCTATGGTCCATAGCTTTCGCGGTTACAAGAACACAACCTCTCCTTCCCCTCAGGCACAAATAGTATGACCCAAACCGGAAACATAAACAGTTACTTTTGTCTTGACCCGATAGATAGTACATGACCTGTTGTCCGGACCGAAATTCGAAAGATATGTGTGGTGGCATTTTCCCAGGACATTTACTCTACACGCTGATTAAACCATTAATTGTAAAATGTATATGTGTGTGTGTGGGTGGGCGGGGGAGGGGGGGGGGATTGGCACATCGAAATTCAGAGTTTATCAGAGGGGTGGCCAAGCTGCGGCTCCCTAGCCGCATGCGGCTCTTCGTGTGTTAAAGTGCGGCTCGCGGCTCCCTCCCCTAGCAACTTCCCCCCCCCCCTCCACACACACACACACACGTCTCCCTCCCGGTCACATGAGCACTTCCCCAAAAAGAGAAATGGAACGCGTTGTAGATTGAGAGAGGTTGCGGTTTGGTAGTCGTGTGCTACTGCTACTTTACGTACAGTTGGACTGCTCTTGACTCGGATAGATTGCAAGTAGTCCGAGTTTCGTTTATTTCTCTATAGTCAGTTACAGGCCAAGAAGGTAGCGGCAAATGCCTCTCAAAGAGAATCAGATATCCCTCCGACACCTCCGCATCCAATAGCGTTCCACCGTTTCCGTGACGTCGCGGCCAACGCGCGAGGAAGGGCTTGCCTTTCTGTACACATTTGCTTTATCTTTCGACTTTTACTTAGCATTGTGGAAGGCACGAGAGGGAGATTAGAGTTCTCCCCCACCGACGGAAACAAATACGACTTTCGGGGATTAGCTTCCCCCCCGATGGATACAAAGGCTGCTTTCAGGGGCTCGGTTCCCTCTCTGATAAATACAAAGGTCGCTTTCTTAAAAAGTGGGATCGGAGACAAGTTGGAATCCACTGAAGCGGAGCAAGGAGCGTTTCCAGTGAACTCTTCTTTCGACTGCGGAGAGATTTGAAACGGGCGCATCACGCTTGTGGGAGGAGCTTCTCCTACCTTCTTGACCTGTAACCGACTATAGACAAAGGTTTGCCCCCCCCCCCCCCCCCCCCCCCTCGCTGCTTTCAGAAGTTTCGGGGGTTTGTTTGCGGCTGTTAGGCCGGGTCAGCTGGGCCAGCCCTGGTTTATCAGGTAAATCCGAATAGACGAAACTTTTACAGGCGAGTGTTTTTCGAATTTATCTGAAAACTCGAAAACGTAGTTATGAGTCACCCCCCCCCCACACACACACACACACACACCACTCCAAACGCCCTGGGAAATTCTGAATTTTTTCAGTTAAGACCGAATGTAAAAAAATGAATTCGGCGTACTTTTACTAGTTATATTCGGTTTAACCCGAAAACGCTGAACCCTGAATATAGCGTTTGAAGTTTGAAAAAAAAAAAAAAATGCACTTGCGATCCCGTCGCCGCCAGCGTACGTTTTTTTTTTTTTTTTTTTTTTTTTTTATTGTTTCTCCACTAGCTGTTAAATAATGGCATGCAATGTCCAACCCTTTTTCTTTACGTTCTGTTTTGTTTTCATAAAACGTTACCTATCACACCCTTTTTACACGCGTGCTGTTTTGTCGTTGTGCTGTTTTGATGCCGTGCTGTTTTGGCACGTGCTCTTCTGTCGCTGTGCCGTTTTGACGCCGTGCTGTTTTGTCGCGTGCTATTTTGACGCGTGCTGTTTTGTCGCCGTGCTGTTTTGACGCTGTGCTGTTTTGACGCGTGCTGTTTTGACCGTGCTGTTTTGTCGCGTGCTGTTTTGTCGTGTGCTGTTCTGTCGCGTTCCCAGAATAAACATTTAATAGAGTGAATTATCGTGAACGTTTAATCCTAGGATATTTGAATGCCACAGTATTCAACTGGAATAATTTTTGATATTACAGCGAACAACGATTACGTGAAGAACATGTGCGCTCTTCTTACTAACTTTGACACTGTTTTACGTTTACCACCACAAAATTCAATCATAATGATAAAGGTAATATTTTTTTTTCTGAACCATTGTTAATACAAGCGAAATCCAGCGTAATGTATCAGTTATGGTTGCAGATAAGTATCCCGCAATATAATTGACTTTCCCAAAATAGTCTGACTTTAACAACGCCAACATTAATTACATAATTGCGGACAAGGCTTAGAACTTTGTTGCGGGGGACTACGCTGATCGCAATAATAATTTTTTAAAAGTTGGCTGGGAACCAATTTTATAATACCCGGATGTCACCGAGCAGGTCGCCGAAATTACTTATATAATTCAGTTGATATAGAATCCTATATTCCAATGATCAAAATTCGCAGTCGTCAACCACCTTAATGCTCCTCTCCTGAGTTGAGAACGCCTTTAAAAAAAATGTGTCTCCTGCATCGAAAGTTAACGCAAAGCGGCCTCACAAAAGGTGTGGTATTTATTTCTATTGCTGCAGAAAAGGAAAAAAAATCAATCAAATTTTAAATCACGATTGACAGGTACGTCGGGAAATGGCAGAGGTGGATTGAACCCGTGAGTCTAAGACGTGTTGGAAAAAAGTAGATTTACATTCCGGTAAAACGACAGACCGGAAAATGTTATTCTATACCGATGTACTGAAATAATTACGTCTGTATTTTTTCTGACCATTTTAAGTCCGTTTTCAGCAATAGCGTATATGCCTCCTGCATTCTCACTCCTCTCATGGGGCTTGCCAATACGCTGAACCAGATCATGATTGATAAGGACGATATTTAAGCGTGTATAAAAACAATTCAGCTATGCTGTCAAGTGGACATGACCGAATAGAATCAGCCATATTAAACAAAAAACATGATATTTTTACTTCGATATTGTTGGAAATATTTAGCAACCCCCTCAAGACAGGTCTTTCATTTTTTTGGTAACGTGAAAGTTTGCGGTACATATTTCAAAAGTGGGGAAAAAGCGGGAATGCATCAAAATTTACACTCATCTTGCTCCGTTCTTGCTTCTAAAGCTTCTTAAAAAAATGGTCGTTCCCAGTTTTCTGTTATTTTCGTTTAAAATCCTGCTTATTCCTAATCAACACGGCGTCGTTTACGGAAGGTTGTCGACCACAGGTTTGGTCTTTTCACTTCGACTGCCGTTTGGTATTTTTGTAATAAAGGTCATCTCGGTGTTATTTATTTCCACTTCAGCAAGACTTATGACCTGGATGATTATAACATAATGGTATATAAAATATATCATTATGTTCAATCTGGACAGGTGCTCAAAAGATGTAAGGACTACTTGGTGGAGAGGGAAGGTTTCGTTCGAGTTAATCATATAGATTCCTGGCTGTACAGAATAGATTAAGACGTTCCAAAGAGATTTGTTGTAGGTTTCCTCCTATTTGTGATATATTTTTAATGATTTCTTCGATGTCTTGTCGCAAGTCTATTGTTTACAGTATGGTGATAATAAATATGTCGCGTATTCGTAAACTTAACGACTGCGTGAGGCTCCAGGACGACATGCGTTCATTCAACGAACGGTATTGAGCAAACGAACGTCCTCTAAATCGATCGAAAATTAAAGCTATGACTTTTTCTAAAAAAAAAAAAAAGAAGCTCAGAACGCCTGTTATATTGTTTCATTTTTCTTTTTGTTTAGCATTCGAGAAGATATAGTGCCTCGCCTAGTTGGTATAAGAGATCATGACATTACATTTGATTCTACCCTGCGATTTGATGACCGGGTAAACAAAAAAAGTTGGAGCTTCTTAGCGATTCCTTGGAACACCGTGTTGCTTAACAGTAGAGGTCCACACGACATTTGTCTTTTTAACACTCCATTGTTCATGGAGTCTTTTCCAGTTGGATAATGCGTTAGTCGGGTGAAAATTCCTCTGATTGACTAATTCGTTAAAAATAGAACATGTGCGAAGAAAATGTATCTCCATTTCGAAATATTTTTATTAGAATGATAATATAAACCACATGGACCATGGGATTATGATGAATTCTGCGAACATATCCTATATTAACGTCGATAGAAAACAGACTTTTTGTTCCTTTTCAGAACTCTGCGTTGTTTGGTTGATTCTTTAGATCTTTTTTTCTGATGCTTTATAAGGTTCCTGCGAGTGTCCACGTGGTTCAAATCTACATTTTAGTCTGCTAGAAATTTTAATCAGCACAACCCAATGTTTAGACTGACAGAGCTTTATAACATTTACAATGACGAACGGGATATTTTAAATCCTGCCACCGGAAGTTTAATAAACAAGTTTAAGTTATGTTTGGGCCTTTATGGAGCTAAGTAAGACAAACATAAATGAACTGATAGTCTCAGATTAATTGCCGGTGCAGTTTCACATTGCATATTATCACGAATGACGAGGTGGTGAAACAAAGGTCTGAGAAAAATTAATACTTTAATTGGGAGAAATTGTGCCCAAAACAAGAAATTGGAAACAGAAGATAACAACAGACCGTTGCAGGCCTTGAAGTCGGCGTAACAGCAGGATTGAACCCTGGGGCGAGACTTACTGCTGATTCCGACGTGGAGCCCTTATGTACACGCATTGGCTTCTGGAACAATCGACCTAGGAGGTCCGGCGACTAGAACATTCCTACCTCGAACAAGCAACAGAGTTCTCAAGTGTACCAGAACACTAGAATGCAAAAATAAATAAAAGACGCGTCGATCCAAGGAATCGAACTTTGGCTCTTTGCGTGGGAAGCAAGCACGATTACCTCTAGGCGAGGGCCGCGCTGTCCACTTGACCAGCTGAGCGCGCGGCATTACTCCCCCCTTTAAAAAGTGCAACGTCGCGATGCAACACAAAACAAAGCAAAAAAAAACTGCAAACTAAGGAGTCATTTGGCACACATACGGTCCACGGTCCTATCTACCGTAGTGCGGCTTCAGACGCACGACGTGCACGACTTCAGGTCGTGGTGGGCGGCGTGATGATGTTCTTGTTCTGTCGGGCATCACCTCCTAGTTCAGCTCCCCGATGCGACGAAGTATCTTGTGTGGTCAAAGTACCGTTTCAGCAGTTTCTCACTGAGGCCGCGGCGACGGATGGGCGTTCGCACCCACACCCTGTCCCCGAGGAGCTGGAAGTGGACGTTCCTGCGACGAAGGTTGTAACGGCCCGCGTCGACGCGTTGATGGACTTGAATCAGGAGTCTGGCGAGCTGGCGGACTTCTTCGGCTCGTTGAGCAACCATTTGGGCGTCGTCGCTTTCATTGTTAGCCGGCTCATGGGGCAGCATCGCGTCCAACATGGTCGTCACCTTCCGTCCATGTACCAGCTGGAAAGGTGTAAATCCAATGGTCTCTTAAACCACTGCATTCTAGGCGAACGAGACGTAGGGCGATTGTATTGTTGAGTCGCTCCGTCAGCCCGTTGGTCTGTGGGTGGTACGCAGTGGTACGACGATGGTTGGTGTGACTGAGCTGGATGATTTCTTGTGTGAGCTGTGCTATCAACGATTATCCGCGATTTGTAATTAAAACTTTGAGAGCGCCGTGCCTGGGGACGATGAACTCAATGAAAAACTTGGCGACTTCAACAGCAGGCCCTGAAGGAAGGGCTGTTGTTTCTGCGTACCGCAGGAAATAATCTGTGGCGACGATTATTTACGAGAATCCCAGGGTCAATGGCGGAAATGGACCAAGTGAATCCTACCGATCTGCTGAAACGGTGCGGTTGGCGGCGGAATCGGCTGCAGGAGACATGCCTTCTACGTCGGCGGTTTTTTGCGTCGCTGGCAGTCGTGGCAGGATTGGGTGTATGGGCGCACGTTTTTGGGGAGCCTGGGCCTGTAATACTTTTTACGAATTCGGGCCAGCGTACGGCCGTAACCGAGGTGTCCGGACGTCAGGTCGTCGTGACATGCTTGAAAGATCTCTTCTCGAAGGTCGGTCGGGATTGCCAGCAACCACGGTGAGTTGTTGTCTCCGAAGTTCTTTTTGCAGAATACCCCTTGTCGAATGGCGAAGGTTGACAGTACTCGTGAGAAGACACGTCGCACGGTACTCCCGCTCCTTTCCAGGTGCTGAGTCGACAAAATGGCCTAGGATGGGGCGTAATGAAAGTGCGCAAAATATGTATGATGTTAATTGTGCCAGATAAAAGACTGATTTTTCTTTAGTAGCATGGTGAGAGGTCGAGTGATCTGGGCAAACTGTTCAATAAAACGTCGGAAATATGAAGAGAGGCCCAACACATTTCGTACTTTTTCAACGATTGAGGTAGAGGGAATTGTGAACAATGCTTATTTTTTGGGGGGTCGGGTTAAATCCCTTTTAATTGACAGCGTGTTCTAAAATCTTAAATTACTGGATGCCAAGCAGACATTCAGACAAATTCCCTCGAAATATCTGTAGCACTTTCGCCAAGCGCTCACATTGAGATGAAAATGAGCCCGAAAAAATAACAACGTTTTCCAGATAGCACAAGCAGGTGGTCTATTTTAAGCCTTTCAACGGTTGGTTCACCAACCTTTCAAACGTGGCTGACGCGTTACACAGAAAGAAGGGCATTAGGTCAAGTTCAAAGAGGCCATCGGGAGCCATTAAAGCAGGTTTTTCCCGATTGACTTTATGTACGTTGATCTGCAAGTAACGGTCTCACAGGTTGATGCACGAGAAGTGCTCACCACCATGTAAGCAGTCAAGGGTGCCGTCTATTCGTGGGAGGGCATAAATGTCCTTTTTAATCATTTTGTTCAATCGGCGGTCGTCGAAGTAGAAGCAGTAAGACCCGTCGTTTTTTATTTACGATAACTGGGGCTGATTAATGGCGTCAGAACAGTTGAATATCTTTAGACAGCATGTCGCCTACTCCTTGCTGAGTAATGTGGCGTTCGCTCCCACAGACGTGGCAAGGACGTTGATGAATGCATGGGGACCTCCATACCGGTATCGATGCGATGAGTAACGGCAGCAGTTCGGCCAAGAAGACGATGTTGAAGGTGGAAAATATCGTGAAATCTTAAGAGAAGAGTGTGCAGTCGTTATTTTTGGTCTGGTGCCAGTTTGCGTCTACCATTTTGTGAAATGTAAGGAGCTAGGGTAGTGCAATTGCTGCGAAGCAGTAGCTGGACAGCCATTTTGCAAAACAACTGAGATATAACACTATGACTAGTCGGGAAGCTCGAAGCTATGGTCCTACCATTAACTTAAAGGGCAACTCCGGCCAAAACTCATAATGAAATAAATTACTGGTATCGCTGTAGTGACACAAATACGGCCCCAGCCAAAATATTACGTCCTGGGGACACCGCATTCTCAACTAATGCCGCTAATAAAAATGCGACCCTCCGCCAGCCGCCGCTTCTTAGCGGGCGGCCAGCGGGTTGCCGATCGCTAAAACAACATTGGGCCGTGGCGTTAGTATCGTACTCTTTTTTTTCCTTCGGTCCGGGCGTTGAGCGGAGTGCATTCTTTCAGCCGCTACCACCGCTACTTAGGCTTGTGATTGGCATGCTTAGCCGTTGCTTTCATCTTTACCCCGCGTAGATTCGGTATAGCCTTCTGCTTATTTGCTTGTGAGGACTCCAAGACTCGTTTTAGAAAGCCACTCGGTGCGCCCAAGACAGCCCAGCAGTTCCTCGAAAGATGCCGAGTGCGACTTGTAGCGCTATGGGCTGCTCAGACAACCCGCTCCGCAACACAGAGGTGCTTTTTCACAAGTTTCCGACGAACCGAAAATCGGAGAAGGTGTGGGTGAACGCTGTTCGACGAGTGGACTTTGGACTTCGGCTTTTACGCGCCCAAGGAAAAAAGAACGAAAAAAGTGGAAGCCGTTTACAACTCCCTGTAACACCGAATTAGAGCGCAGCTCTTGAGGGGGAGGAGGGAAGGGTCCTAGGTGGGGTCAAGTGACCTGGGGGGGGGGGTCACGTGACGATGCCGATGATGCCATCAGTGACGTCACTGATGACGTCACCGGCATCCGCATCGTCATCGTCATCGTCACGAATGACGTCATCAATGACGTCACTGATGACGTCACTGACATCCGCATCGTCATCGTCATCATCGCTGATTTTGTCATCAGTGACGTCACTGCCCAGGTAGCACACTTGCTTGGTTTAGCTGGGGCCATGGTTGGCATATAGTTGTGACAGCTAGGCCACGACTGCCCAGCAATTTACGTCTGTATGCCAGCCTGGCGTTTCATAGTCTTTCCTTGCTCCAGAAAGCCACGGAACTGCCAGGAAACGCTTTCCCTGGTAGACCAATCAATTTCCTTGGTCATTGATGGCCAGGGTAAACAGCCCGCTGCCAGTATTTGATGTACCCTGGCTGTCTATTGATTTTCTTTGGTCAGAGATGGCAAAGGTAGCAATGCCTCTGCCAAGCTTTGGGGTTCCATGGTAGTTCGCAGGAATTCCCTGGTCCGCTCAACACAAGCAGCAGCTAATATTCGGGCATGTTGCCAGATCAAAGATAGGGTGAGCCAAGGAATGTCAGGGAATTGCCGCTATGCAACGTTCCGTGGCTCAAGCTCGTATTTTATCGGACCCAGAATGCCCACCTGAAAGTCACTGTTACTCTATTGTTCGTTTTACTTTTTCCATTTTTTTTTTAATTCGTATGAGCGTTCTCTTAACATATTTTTGGTGCTTTGTGGCAAGAGCCCTCGTAGTACAAAGTGACGTTTGAGTGCAAGAAGTCTGTTTTAGCTTGAGACATAAAAAAAAAAAAAACACGCTTTCCCCATTGAAAAAAAAAAAAAAAACTCTTTGAAAACAGTTTGGATATGAACAGGCCAAACCCGAAATGAACTGATTGTAGTCGAATTGCACCGGAGAAATTGGAAATAAAACTATCGAAATTGGTCCCACTCGAACTTTATCATTTTCCAGCTTTTTACCGCGGCCTTTATCTACCCTGGCTTGCACGGAGAAGCCGCTTCAAGCGCAAGTGCCGGAGGCGGGGTGCCTGGAAAAGCGCGGGAAAGATCCCGCACCCTCCAGATGAATCATGCGCCTGGAATGCACCAGTCCCCCGGGACCGGGGATGATGCAGTCTCCCCGCGCGCAGCGCGGTAAAGAGAAGAGCTGCTCACGTGCAAGGACAGGGAGCGCGCGGGCCAATCAGCGCGGCTCTCGCGTCCGCTGGAAGCGCCAGTTTTAAGACGGCGGCGGCGAAGTTCCGAAAACCAAAAGAAGAAGGAAAAAGAAACCGGATCTGGCGTTAGTAAGACGAACGTGGGTCTTTGTTCGCGTTGCTGTTCTGCTTGGGGAGGTTGCAAGTTGCTGTGTTTGAATAAGATAGTTTGCCGGTGCCTTGAGAGGCTGCCTCTGCCGATGGTTCCTGTGGCTGATGACGTCCTTCGCCTGACTTCGCCTGAGTTCCACTCACTCGCGGGCGAAATGGCTGCATCCCAGAACGGCGTGTTCGGAATTCGCTCCGTCCTCGTTGCAGCGCGGGCACTGGCTGTCTCTGTCTCGGCGCCAGCGAGCCAGGTAAGCAGGCTCGACCATTTGTATTCATTTTCATAATCAGGGTCAGGTGAATCCGAACGTTTTTGCAACCCCATTTGGAAAAGCCATGCTAGTAATACAACCGCCTGTGTATACATTCAGCTTCAGATATCCTCTACCGCAGTGGTTAACCACTGTGGTAGAGGATCCTGCTGTTGTTGCTCCTTCCTGCCTTCCTAGTCTGTCGTCCTCTATGCAACGTAAAGGCTGAACCGCATGTAAGCGATTAAGCGAGCGACGAGAGTCGGCGACGAGCGGCGGAGATATCCCACGGTCGCTTGTCGCATCGCTCGGTTTTTGGATTTCTAGAAATCGTCGCTCATCGCCTTGGTCGCTTGCTCCCGTCGCTTTCATGCGGTTTGCTGCGTCGCGCGAGTGACCGAACGACAGTGAAGCGGATCGTCGTCGCTTGTCTCGTGGCTCGTCAAATCTCTTACATGCGGTTGCTACTTAATTGCCGCGAGACTGGCACCACATGTACGACTGGCACACGCTTCCATATTCCCTCTCATTCTGTTTAGGATAGTGCATATTCTTTGTGGCATTAGTTACATACCGTTTCAGAACAGACGGGTGCAAATAAATCTGTCATGATTCTAATTACTGATGTTTATTCTTTTTTCACATGCCTTGCGGTACTATGTTAGCCACCACCGGAACCCCGACACTCCAGAAGATGTGCAGAATCTCGCCAACCACCTGGGACACATGAATAATATCATGCCAATTTTTTTGCATTGTACATATGTTTTTATGTTTATTTTTGCAGCCGGCAGTCTGTATTTTTGTGGAAATAAATTGAATTTTATTAATTTACGACGTGTGTTGTCAATATGACCAGTTAAACTGGTTTAACTGCATGGTGAATTTCTATTGTCTAGCCAAGCTTGGCTGACCACCCGGCCACTAACCTGGCCCATGCTGTATATACAATACAGAGCCAAGCTTGGGGTACCACTGAGCTTCCCGCCTGGCCCAGGCCATAATTCCAGTGGTGAGCCAGGCCATGGCTACACAGGCAACTGCCGGTGGTCGCCAGACTGGCATACTAGGATGGGGCTGCCTAGCGCCATGGTGCAAAACAATCTAGGCCCAGTGAAACTACCCTGGCTACCCAGTCTGGCTCAAGCTTGAGCCGGTCGTAATGTGCTGCTTGGGTGTTGACGTCATCAGCGATGATGACGATGACGATGCGGATGTCAGTGACGTCATCAGTGACGTCATTGATGACGTCATCCGTGACAATGACGATGACGATGCGGATGCCGGTGAGGATGGCGATGACGATGCGGATGCCGGGGACGTCATCACTGACGTCACTGATGACGTCATCAGTGATGATGACGATGACAATTCGGATGCCGGTGACGTCATCAGTGACGTCACTGGTGACGTCATCAGTGAAGATGATGATGACGATGCGGATGCCGGTGACGTCATCAGTGACGATGACGTCATCGGGGAGGTTTTGAGAGAAGAAGCGCCGGGGCGACGAGCTTATGCTCTTTTGCTCCTGTGCTTATGTCCAAATTCGAGCCGAATTTGGACATGAGGTTGGCTAGAACACCCTTCTGAAAGCTAACGACGTCTTTTCCAGCAGGTCAGAAGCCGCAGTGAGTCCCGAACTCGGTATTTCGCACGTGTTTTCGACCGCCGGCGAATGTTCTTCGGAGCTAGGGCTAACTCTAGAGCTGGCCAAAGGCGAAGGGCTCCGAAAAGAGCGACATGGCTGAGATCTCGCAACCGTCTCAGCCCCAGTCTTCGAGCAATCTCGAGAAGAACATCGTTGGGCAAGCTCCTGCGACCGGCCAAATCGCAGCGATTGCTACGTTTACACAAGCTGAAGCTCTCATCCAGTCACCGCAACAAAATCATGGAAAGCGAAAAACGAAAAGGGACCCACTGATATTTTTGAATCCCGCATTTAAACGACCCGCCACCCTAGTAGTTCTAGTACCGGTACGAACTCCTCCGAAGTGAAGGAAGATGCCAAGGCTTAGGACACAAGCAACACGTGTGCACCCGCGCGCTGAGATGCCCCGATTGCGGGTGGCTGAAGCAGGAACACCACGTGTGCGGACGCAAGTATTGTATCAACTGCCGATACCACGGCAACCACCTTGCGACCGATCCCAAGTGCCCCACCAAGCTGCGGGTGGACCGAAGACTTCAGGACAGAGGCCACGCAAACCGTAACCAGGAAACTCGAGACAACGAAAGATGCCGTAACCCCTCGGGAGGCCGCGGCAGGACCAGGCCTCGTAGCTTGCCCGATGTCACGCTAAAAGACTACCCGCAAGTAATAGCCACACACAACAGATATGCCGCGCTCGGCACGTTTTCTGGCGGGGAAGAAGAGAACGAGATACCGAAAAACAAACCGAGAGTTACAAGTAAGAGCAGAAGAAGGCGCGATGTATCAGTGTCACGCCAACTCTTGAACAACGCGAATCGGCGAGACGAGGCCGCGGAATTCCAAAAGCGCCAACCTAAGACGCCGAGACCGCAGCAACAAGCTGGAACGTATGCCCAAGCGGTGCACAAAATGCTCAAGACAGGTTATTATGCGGACAGTGACACTGAGGCGCAGGCCTGGATGGAAGAACTGCGGTCTATCGGCGAAGCCCGCAAGAAAAGTGCGAAACGAATTCAAGATCTTGAAGTTCTCGCAAAGAAAATGGCAAATAAGCACGCTGAAATTCGGATGAACGAAATAGAAGCAGAGAAGCGCCGAGCACTCAGGGAAACCGAACTTCAAAGGCGTCTCAAAGAAAAAGAAGCAGTCAGGAAATCGCAGCTACGTGCATCGCAGCAACAACAACCCACGACCCACGATGTTCAGCTATCATGCAAAGCAGTATTGGTTTCCAAATCCACTCGACCTGAACAACCAGCCACCTCCGTCGTCACTACGACGGTAACACAGGAATATCTTCATGCCGCACTCGCCCAAGTGCAACAGCAATTCCAGCAGCAGCAGCAACAAATGCAGCAACAGATGCAGCAACAAATGCAGCAACAGCTAATACAATTCCAACAGGTGCTGGCGGCGACCCATGCGGAGCACTCTGCAATGTTCATGGTCGTCCCCCAAACTCCACCGATCCAGATCCAAAACCGCAATGGCTTCCAGACTCCTGAATAACGCTCCGTTTCGGATCCTGCAGTGGAACTGTCGTGGGCTAGCAACAAGAAAGGCCGAACTCCTTACGCGCCTCTCAGGTCCACAATATACCTGTGACGTTCTTTTACTGCAGGAATCTCGCGCCAAAAACATTACATTGTCAGGTTTTGAAGGGCACCACAACCCTACGATAGAATACGCGGCGCGTTCACGCCAAACCCCCCTTACTAGTGCTCAGGCCAGTATATCTCTCCGTCATGGTGTTTCCTATATATTGATAGACACGATGAACTGGTGTACCACCACGCAGGAGGTAGTCGCGGTCCGCGTCGCTCTCGACGGAACCACTAAACGCCTCTTGATTGTCTCCACATACGTTCGGCCCCTCCACGCAGCTCACGATTTTTCATGGATCAAAGCGCTCCGCGATAAATACCCCTCTGACTATGTAATATTTGGAGGAGACTTTAACGCTCGCTTTGAATCGTGGAGTCCTGCGCCACATACCCCGCGCGCACAGGAGTTGTGCAATGTCCTCGAACTAACCGACCTAATGATCGTCAAAAATTTAGATTGCGCGACGCATTATGGCACATCAGCAAGCCAATCGGACAGTGTAATAGGTCTCACTTTCGCACCCGCGTCGACCGCCCGCCTTCTCGTGTGGATTGTGCTTCCCGACGCGTGGGGAAGTGTCCATTTCCCCATAGCGCTCGAACTACATGCAGGCAAACGCAAAATGATCAAGCGACTTACGAAGACAATGAAATGGGATCAGTTCCGTGCCTTTATAGAGGAGCACATTGAAGATATCAACCCTGCTAACATTTCAGACTTTCTCACGACGGCTACAAAATCTGCGACTGACTTCCGCCAGGTGGATAGGAATACACCCACCCCGGACACGCATCTACTATCGCTGTGGGATCGTCGCACGGCTGCGCTTACCAAGTACCGGAGGCCCAAGCGGCGCTGCTACCTGAAACGTGTGACCCTCCTAACCAAGGAAGCTAGCACATACGCCCAGACCCTCAGCCTCACACGCTGGATTGCCCATTGCGAGTCCTTCGACAGGACTACGAAGCTCGGCGAGGTGTGGCGAACTTTTAATGCTATGTATGGAAAGCTCAAGTCGTGTAGCCCTGTCCCTCTTCTGACCCTGCTTTCGACAGACACCGAGGAAGATATCCTGGACCATCTTGGCTCAGCATTTTTCCCGCAACCTGACGATCTTCCATCCCCCGATATATATAGACCCGTGTATGCAGACATTGTGGATACGGAAAACCCTGGGAACCAGCCATTCACTGGGTGGGAACTTGATGCGGCAATCGCCCAGTGCAAACTTAAGAGTGCCCCCGGGCCCGATGGAGTTAAAGCCCCGATGCTTCGTAATGCACCTCGTGCCGCAAGGGAAGGTATCCTTCACTGGTTCAACTCCATCTGGCACACGGGTCACCTCCCTGAGGATTGGAAGATGTCATGGGTTACCCCCATCCCCAAACCCGGCAAAAAAACGACCGACCCGAAAAACCTGCGTCCAATTTCCCTTACGTCTATAATGGGAAAGTTGATGGAACGAATGGTACTTGCACGCATTCAGTGTCAAGCAGAAAACCTCAGGATCTTTCATTGCACACAAACGGGGTTCCGTAAGAATTTGAGTACCCATGATTGTCTGGCCATGATTTACCATGATGTCGCTGACTGGCACCCCAACAGCCAGCAGCTCCGGGTGGTGGTCACGGTGGACATCAAGAAGGCCTTTGACACGGTCCCACACGAAGCCGTTGTCTCCTCGATGTACGAGCAGGGCCTAGATGGAAAACAACTAGGTTTTGTCCGGTCATTTTTGGCCGGCCGCCGGTACCTCGTCAAGTCGGGCTACGGCCCTGACTCGTGGAGCAGTAGTACCAAGGAGAACAACAATGGTGTCCCTCAAGGAGCAGTATTGTCACTGACGTTATTTAACATTGTCATGGCGCCCCTGCTCTGGGCCCTCCATCGTATTCTGAACCTACGAGCTACTGCCTACGCCGACGATATTACCATCTGGACATGCCAAGGCTTGGTTTTGACGCAAAAGACAGCGTTGCAAGCGGGTCTAGATGCCATCCACTCCCACCTTCGCCGCGTCGGCATGTTTCCGTCCCCGGAAAAAACAAAGTACATGCTGTACGGCCGTGGGCATTCTACCCTGGACTTGGGCCTCATTTTTGACTCACATAAGCAAAGAGCCTTTCATAAAGATCCTTGGAGTGAATTTTGGGTACAGCTCTCAAGTAGCAGCCGAATGGGTTAAATCTATTTCGCGGCAATGGAGACACGGCCTACACCTCGTCCGTCGCATCTCCCATCGTCTGGGCGGCGCAGGAGAACGTGTCGCCAAGATTCTAGTCACGTCCGTCCTTGCTTCGAAGGTGGCCTATGCAGCGCGTTTCTACTCCCTCTTTCAGCTATCGGTATCTTTCAGCATTTCGTCATACCGGTATTTTGTATGTTTTTGTAACCATTACTCCTGTAACGACCCGATCCCGGGTGAACAGGATTAATAAATAAAATAAATAAATAAATAAATAAATAAAACGAGTCCATTTCGACAAGATTGCAACGCTGTATAACGAGGCCCGCCGAACCATCCTCGGACTCCCTCGACACACACGAACGTCAGAGCTTCGCAAGTGCCTGCACCTCGTCGACCTTCGAGAGGCACTAGAGCAGCCACTCGACATCCACATGGCCCGACTTTAGCATACGCTCCAGGGGAGGGCAGTTGCTCGTTTCATTGGAGTATCTGTAACGAACATAAACGACCTGCCGCCTACCAAGCCTCCATGGGATCTTATTGATCTCACGCAACATGCCCGGCCTGTCCCGCGAAATATGGATGCCAATCGCCACGCCAAGCGTCGGGAGCATTATGCTCGTCAACACCAAGCCGAGGTCACCGAATTATCTCAGGACCCTGCACAGGTCATAGTGTATACGGATGCTGCCCTGCACACCTCCGGTTGGTCTGCGACAGCTGCGGTGTTCCCGTCCCATGATCCTGCACAGTGCGATCCTATCGTTGTTGCAAACACCAACATGACCCCTTCATCGCCCGAACAAGCCGAAGCCCGCGCCGTCCTCCTCGCCTTCCAGACGTATGATGTCAGGGATCCAGGGCCCGGCACGCTTACGGTGTTCACAGACTCTCAGAACACGATTCGCGCGCTTAAAACGCATCTACTCACATCAAGCCCGACAATTGCCGCTATTTACGACACTGCACTTCGCCTGTACCGCCATCGAAGAGTCCGAGTCAGCATACGCTGGGTTCCAGGACATGTGGGAATTGACGGCAACGAGAAGGCCCACAAGGCTGCATTGGTGGAGCTGCATAGAGATTTCGCCTCCTCCCAGCGGACCTAACCGGTGCCTCCCGCTTCGCCCAACGATGACCAGTTTCCCGAAGACTAGGCCTACCTCTACGACCCAGTCGATGCTGTTCGCCTCGTACGTCGGAACTGGAAACGCCGACTCGACGCCTCTTGGACCCCAGAACAGTTTCCAATACCCGAAATAACCTTCCGTAGGCACCAGATTGTCCTGCTTCGACACATTAGGACAGGTGGAGCGGTCACGCCTCATCATGTCTATCGCTTCGAGCTGACGCGGCAACGTAAACTTGACCCTTACTATGTCCCACCAGACCCTCGCTGCCAGCGATGCAAAGACCCAGACGCCCTCCCGAAACTTCACCATCTCATTTGGGAGTGCGCAGCTCTTGTTGCCCAGCGTCAAGAAGCCTGGGCTACTCTTCGTCCTGAAGACCTTCCGACGACCATGCAAGAATGGGTGCATCCTGCCGGCGACTCCGAGCGCCGGACGAGGGTCCTGACTTCCCTCCTCGACTTTGTGTGGCGGAGCGGACTTGGGCCCTCGTTATAATGAAACACATAATTATTTCACACCGTCAAGGACGTAGACGCCACGCTTGAGAGCGACCACGCCGCGTCGGTCCCTTGGGCCGGGGTCGCGCTGCTCATTCATCGTGTGGGGGATGGCCTACGGAAGCGAGTCGCCGCGGTGTTCGTGGTTCGGGTGGCGCGTGCCGAGTTTCTCTTTGAACTTGGTGCCCCGCGCCATTCGGGGCACGGATTTCGCGGTGGCTCGCGCCCAAATATGTCTGGGGGCTGTCTTTTGTGTAGTGTCGGACCGGCGTGGCCCCCGCTTTAGGGACTGGCGTTTGTCCTTGGTTTAAATAAACGTTGTTCTCACCTCACCTCACCTCAAGGAGGTCACGTGACCTCGGCGGGTGGGTCACGTGACTTCGGGGGGGGGGGGGGTCACGTGTCCTCGAAGGAGGGGGTCACGTGACCTTGGGGTGACCTTGGGGTCGACCTTGAGGTGACCTTGGTTACGCCGACGCCGACGGCGACGCCGACGCCGCTCAAGCCGGGAACGGGCCAATAAGAGCTGCGCTCTAAAATGAACGCCGTTTACAAATCCCTGTCACGCCGAATTGGAGCGCGGCTCTTGAGGAGGAGTAGGGAAGGGTACTGGGGGGGGGTCACGTGACCTGCGGGTAGTCACGTGACCTCGGGGGGGGTCACGTGATCTCGGGGGGAGGAGGGGTCACATGACCTTGGGGGGGTCGCGTGACCTCGGGGGGGGGGGGTCACGTGACCTCGGGGGGGGGGGGGGGCCGTCTTTGTATAAAATATACAAAGACGGCATTAAAATGCCGTCTTTGCATATTTCTGCGCTAGGCAGGTCCTTCACATATTTTATTCAGAGTCTTCTGAAAGACCTCCGGTGAGGATGCAGTGCAGAACGGTAGGCTTCGAAATTTGTGCCGTCCGAATGGGTCTTCCAAACGTAGATCTGTTTTACGCATCCTCATCCGAATGGATTTGGTGAAAGCCTGCCTTCGCATCTAATGTAAATAATAGAGCCTATCTTGTCCTCGATAGCCTCTCATCGAGGCAATTCGTATTATTTTGTTTCGAGACGCCGCGAGACGCCGCCATGCCGTACGAGTCGGCGCACTCGAAAATAGTAAAAAGAGGCATCGCGGCGTCTTGCCTTGGTTCGGCCCTCAAAAAATCATGCTTCGACGTGGTGGAGAAAAGCTTCAATGATCAAGTGAGGAAATTGACGGAAGCAGGTTTTCCTTTACGAATAATCGGGGAAGTGTCGGCGGGGCTGATTAAGGGTTTGGAAGGTCCTGTCAGCCAGGCACCACGGGAAAGGTCGAAGAGACCGGTGGTGCTCCCGTACCTACACGGTGTTTTGCACAATGCTAAGAATGTTGCGAGGAGGTATGACGTACAGGTGGTGTTTAAGGCTCCCAACAAATTACTTCAAATGTGTAAGAGGGTCTGAGAGTCGGGGGAGAGGAAGAAGAGAGGTGAATTTTCCTGTGGAAAAAAACATGTGAACTGTTTTGTTCGATGTCGGGTTTGTGTGGTGAATTGCATTCCTCTATCCTGTGGCAAAGTGTACGTGGGTCAAACTGGTCGCTGTGTTAATGAAAGGCTTAGAGAGCACCGTTCTCTCTTCGAGCGACACCGTCGGGCCACCTGGCTGTCCACTGTGACCGGTGCGGCTGCTCTCCAGCGTTCGGTGACACACATATTTTGGGCTCGTATAAAGAACAGAGGGCGAGAGAGATCTCGGGGGCCTTTCAGATAGCTTCTCGGGGAGAGGGATGCATAAGCCAACCCCCCCTTGCACTGACTGAGGCCTAGTTGGCGTTTTTAAAGACAACGACACGTGTCAACACGTAAACATCGTGATTTTACAGTTTTTAAGATCTGTAGTTTGACAACAAGGAGCTGCGGTGCGCATGAGCGATCTGGGGGGGGGGGGGGGGAGGCTTTTTATGTTTTCTGAGGTTCCAATAAAACCTATCAGTTGCGAGTAAGCGCTCGTCCGTCGTTTGTGTTTCTTACTCTGTCCTCGTCTTTTGTGCGCTTTTAAAACCAAGGTAAATGACGGGCTGCCTTTACGCTCGCTTATGCATTTTTTAAAGGACCTTGTAGTAGCGGCGGCCCATGCAACTTGTACATGAGAAGACGCTTGCAGATACTTTCAGCGCGAGTTTTTCTTCAATTTCATTGCTGCCACGCGCGTGACCGGTCTAAAAAAACAATGCTTGTAGCTTAAGGATTGCTTGACATTCGTTTTGTGCAACAAAAAAAATCACATTCTTGCTTTCCTTTGATCTCACGTCGCATCGTTAAAATTCCACGGTAGTTCTAACGTCTCCGTTGTAGTTTCGAAATGTCGCGCGCGCTGGAGGAAGTTTGTTCATCTGAAAAGAGCTTCTGGTAAAACGAAGACGGGAACAAATTCGCCCGGAGCGCCTGTTTGCAACTAAAGCTTGACTGCTGAAAGCGTACCCTATTAAAGGCTTAAGCTGAACATACAAAACACACAGAGAAAATTATAACATTCGCATCGCTGGACTAGCAACATTTGATAATGCCTCGTTTCCTTTTCTGCTAATTCTAGATTGCGGTTTTATTTTTCATTACACTAAATCAGTTTTTTTTTTAATTCCTTATACTTGATTTGTGTTTTGCTTTTCTTTACACTTAATTCGGCAATTTTTTTTTTCCTTTAATGCTTTGGCCTTTCTGCTGTCGGAATGTCCCTATTCATTCTCTTCTGTCTTCCTTAAGCGATCTTCCTCGTCTTCTACCTTTGCCTGGAACTCATGTTACTCCACAGAAAAATCTCTGAGCTGTGTAGTGCAACGGACGGCGCACTAACACAGTCCTCGCCTCTTCCTTCGATGGCTAGGGCTTCCTGCAGTTCACGGGCGAGTTGACATTTATGTCGCCCCACAATGTTTACGTTGCTCAACGTTGCCTCGCATTGGCATGTACACCAATGGGCTGCAATGTGTCCTGCTGCTGTCATGTTTCGTCGAGATGTGGCATGTTCCCTGGATATATCACTAATACAGCGCCGTGTCCGCCCAATAAAACATCTTACACACGTTAATGCAATATTATAAATTACTTCTTCTTGACACTGGGCGTACCTTGTCTTGTTTGCGATGTTACCTGCCTCTTGGTGGCTACGTGAGCTTTTGTTTACCCTGCCGAACATTGCAAACCCCTTGTTCGGCGCGGAGCTTATCACTTGGACCCTTTGCCGGCCTGCGATATTTTTAGCCGTTGAGTGATGGCATGAAGATATGGTGCTACCACTATCTTATTTCCAGCTTTTTTCTTGTCCTGTTCGCTCTGTGCCTTCCTGTCAGCGCTTTAACTTCTGGCAAGTCTTTTCACATATTAATACCAGTAGTGTTTCGGATACCCAGCATGAAGTAGCCCAGATTGGTAAGTTTCGAAACTCTTTTGAATCTGGTGTTCACGTGTCTTCTTTCAGGCAGATGTTAATCTGTGGTGGCGATCTCCCCGCCGTTCACGTTCTTTGAGTAACCGGATTCGAATGGAATAAACTCCTTTCACGACCGAGCTTCGTATCGCCAGCAGGCGTGGCCATCTTTACAGTCTAAGGCAAAATCAAGGAATGTAACAGATTTGTTTACGTTTAGTTCATGAATGAAATCAAGTCCTGTGCAGCTCCCTTCAAAGCATCTCATGACATATTCGTAGCAACCTTTGTCTTGTTCTTCGACCTCCGTGGTACAAAGTATTAAAAAATCGTCAACGTGGCGGAACATGACTTCAATTCGGGTATCTTTCATGCTTTGTTGGATAGCAAATCCGCATGTTGCGAGGAAAACATCGCTGAGGTAAGGAGCAACTCGAGACCCGATGCATACACCCCTTTTCTGTACATACTGCTGATCTTGATAGGACACCACCGTCGACTTCCGTTAAACACTTAGCGAATCCCCAAAAAGTTGTTGAGGAACATGCTGGCCGCACTTTGGAATTACGTTAGGCCTTGCTGTTCATTTTTTCCTTGAAGTATGTTTAGGGGGCCTGCATGGGGACTGAGTAATACATAACTATTATGTCAAGAGAAAATCCAGATGCAATGTTAGAACCATTTTCCTGAAGAAATGAGATTACACTTTCTTAGTTTGGAATCTTGAAAAGGTCTTGTACCTGCACTTGTGGCAGTTGTTCGGCCAGAAATGTTGACACTTGCTCTTGCCAAGCGTTTCTTTCCAATACCATTGCCCAGAACAGAAGTCCCTTTTTGTGTGTCCTTTATCTGAGCAGAAGACTGATAATTGGTTATTCTTTGATACTGTGACTTTTGTGACGAGACTGCCTAGCTGGTTATTTTCTAGTATCTCCAGGATAGCTTTTTTCTTGATGTAGTTCGTTTTTGATCCACTAAAATGAAAAAAAAAAAAAAAATCTGCGATGGCTTGATCGGCTTTCTCCGCAATTTCCTTTATTAAGAACCACGAACCCTCCCTCCTTGTCTGATACGCATAGTTTTAGATATTTGGTGTGCAATTCTTGCACTGTAGAGCGAAAAATCATTTTCTGATGGAGATTTTCTGATGGGGATTTTTCTTGGGCTTGCAAGGCAAGCAATTTTTCATTTATCATTTGCCATGCTTTTTCTTCTGGCGCTTTGGCCGCGATGTGTCTTACTAGTGCAACCTTGTCAACGTTCCTAAGCTTTGGTGGTACTGCAAACTTTTGACCCTGTTCTAGTACCCTCTTGGCTTTTTTTGTAAAATTGACGTCACATATGAGGCGAAGCGAAGACCTTTTGGAATTTGCTGTGGTTCTTATTTCTAGTGGGGTTTCCATGGTGGGAGGATATGTTGCGTCCACATGCATTCGGTTGTGATTCTCGTCATTTGCAGTTGATCTAGGAAGACGTAGTGGATGAGGCATTTTACTCTCAGAAAAGCTGCGAGTAAGTGGACGTGGCGACAGGTTTTAGGTGGGATAAGTTTTTAAACCCGCTAGGAATGTCCTCCTGACGGCTCACATAAGCCAGAGAAATTCCAACGTCATCGAGGATTATTCGCTTTCTGATACTAGGATAGAGCATTCTTCCTCGGCAGACTTAGGTTGCAACTAAGAGGCACATGTCGCGCGGTTCAAGGACGTTAAAAGAAACAAAAGGTGTTTTCGGAGAACTAGAAAGGTACATTGTTACGGGCTTAGGCTGAGTAAGGTGGTTTATTGGTTGTGAATGGGGACAGCTGAACACAAAAAAACGCAGAAAAAAAATGTAACATTCACACCGCTGAACTACCAACATCTATTAATGCCTCTTTTTTATTTCGGCTAGCCCTTGACTCCGGTTTTCTTTTTCTTTACACTAAATTATATATATATTTTTTTATTCTTTACACTTGATTTAAGTTTTTTTTTCTTCACACTTAACTCGAGAATTATTTTCCTTCAACGCATTGGCCTTTCGCGCTGCCTGAATGTTCTCAATCCTACTCTTCTGCCTTCTTTAAGCGATATTCCTCTTCTTCTACCTTTGCCTTGAATTCATGTCACTCCACAGGAAAATACTCTCTGACTTGTGTAGTGCAACGGAAGGCGCTCAGGTGTCTAGATGTTGGTCTCTGGCCATTTTGAAGGAACCTGCGCCGCAGGCCTCGGTAAACACTGCAGGCACTGTGGGCAGTTTTGCACCGATTTATCAATGTCCCTGTCTAAACCTGGGTACCAAAAGACTGTTCCAGCGGGACGTTTCATGGCCAAGATTACCGGGGCCTGCGGCTTCCTCAGCATTATCATCCTCGCAGCTTCAGGCAGAACAACGCGATGGCCACAGTAAATCAGATCATGGTTCACCGAAAGTTAATCTCTGCGTGAAAAATACGTCAACAGTGGCTGCTCCTCCTTTCTTAACCTTGACGGCTACCCACTCTAGATCCATTTCTTCATTTGCTGAAATTTTCTCGTATCCTTGGCGAGGGTAGCCATAAGCTGCGCCGACAAAGACCTGCCATCCAAACCGCGTGGATACAACACATACACCATGGGCTCTCTCTCTATAGCTTTGTCAACCTTAGAACCCGGCACGCTGGACTCCGGCAACAGCAAGCGAGTTAGAGCGTCGGAATTTCCATAGTTATGCCCTTTACAGTACTCAGTGTCGCAGTGGTATGCCACGCAGAGGAGCGCCCAGTTCTGGACTCGGGCTGCCGCCTTTTGCGGGATAGCTTACTCCGGGTGAAACAACGCCGTCAGTGGTTTGTGGTGTGTCACCAGTGTGAAGCGGTTGCCGAAGAGACAATCTCTAAACTTCGACACTCTAAACATCAACGCCAGCCCCTGTTTTGTTCGTTGGGGATACCTGAGTTCAGTCGATTACAGTGTCTTTGAATAGAACGCTACCGGGTAGTCCTTTCCGTTGCAGCGATGCCACAAGACAAGACCCAAACTTTCGGGAGAAGTGTCGCACTCTAGTCGCAATGGTTTGCGAGGGTCATATTGAACCAGAAAATCGGCCCCCGTCATGGCACGTTTCGTTTTTTGGAAGTCTCCATTCCTGTTCCACCTCCCACTTTCATTGGGTTCCCTTGGCCAGCAGTCGGTAAATGGGAGCCAGCGTGGTTGAAAGGTTAGGCAAAACTTCGCCCAATAGGTCACTAACCCCAGAAAGGATTTTAGCTGGCTCACAGATGTTGGCCTTGGCACTCCTGTTACCACCTCGAGTTTGTCCCGTTGAGGACGAAGGCCTTTCACGTCAATCTTATGTCCCAGAAACAACGCTTGCTTCTCCCGGAACCAACACTTGCCTTGGTTGAGCTTGAGTTTATCCCGCAATCACTGAAGCACCAGTCGGAGCGTCGAGGTGTCATCCTCCTTCTGGGCAAGAATGATATCGTCCAAGTATACCTGGACAGGAAACAGTCCCTCCTGGAGTGATTACATGCGTCATTGAAGAGCGCGGGGGCGGACGCGATGCCGAAGGCCAGTCGGGTGTAGCAGTACAGGCCCTGGTGTGTGTTCAGCTCTGCCATCTTCTTAGCCTCCTCGTCGAGAGGAAGCTGATTGTACGAGTTGCGTAAATCCAATGTGCTGAAGACCTCTGCTCCGTAGAACGACGAAAAGATATCGTTAATCTTCGGCAAAGGATAGCCCTCCAAATGTGTAACCGAATTTAAAGTCACCATATATTCTCCACACAGCCTTTGTCACAGATTTTCTTCGTCACCGGCACGACGGGTGTGCCCCACTCCGAAGTTCGGATCGGGTAGAGCACTGCCTCCTTCACTATGCGATTAAATTTCGCAGAAACTTTATCTCGAAGTGCGTAATGCACCGGTAGCGACTTACGGAAGCGGGACATTGCTTCTCTTTTTGGGACTGCTTAACAGGTGGTCCGTTGATGCAGCCCAGCTTGTCCTCGAAGATGTCTGCAAGCTCTTAGAGGAGTTTTGGCACTGAAGCTTCGCCGCGGACTATGTTAACACTGTGACCCAATCCCACATCTAGAAGAGACACACCAGCATTGTGAAATGCATGAATTGTGTTCCCGCCCCACAGTACATGTCCTTGACAGTTCAAAATGACCAACGCGCTGTTCACCAGTGCTTGACCGTGTCCTACCTTCATGGCAATTCTGCCAACAACCGGTAGTGGCCCGAGGAAGCAAGAAAAGCGAAACGGAGTCCTCTGCAACGCGAGACGCCACTTGCGATGCTTTTTGAAGACGCTCATGGGTATTACGCTCACTGGGAAACCAGTATCAACAAGCTTTCGTAGCTCTAGGCCTTCCCAAAGCTAATCCTCCTCCATCGGTTAAACGACGTCTTTTCTGGTTGAACTATGTGCAACCAGGGCTGAAAGCATTTTTTCCCCGCTCACTTGCTTGTCAGAGTCATCCAGAGCGTACGCTCCTTCCTGGTAGGTGCGACCAGACTTGCACGGTCTCGCCAAGTGGCCCTTCTTCCCACACCTGTGACATACCGTTCTGCGGTGCCGACGTTTGTCCGCTGAGTGAAAGGCGTCGGACCTCCAGCAAGAGGCACGTGAGCCTGCTGCGCTGTTGCCTCGACTGCTAAGCCCCTAATTACTCCGACAAGTTCGGACGAACTCTGTACCTCCCGCCCCGTCGTGCGAAGCTGTCTTTCGCATCGCCTGGATGTTTCCGCCGGCAGTCTTGGAAGAAATTGTAAAATCTTCCGCCTCTCCCAGGCTCATTGTCTTAAGCGCAAGCAAGAACCGCCGTGCGTCATCATCCCGGAGGCCACAGACGATTCTGTTTTGAAGCATCCGGTTAAGGGTCTCACCAAAATTGCAATCTTTGGCGAAACGCCGCATATCTGTAATAGAGTCCCCAATGTTCGCCCCTTCCTCTTGCGTACTTATAAAAAATGAGTAGCCCGCTGAAATCTCGTTGGCCTGGGGAATGTAGACACGTCGTCACGGGGTCCGTGACGACGTGTCCCTCAAAGTAGGCTTCCTCGCCGATACGGTACGTGCTACAGCTGCTCGTCGTTTCTTCGAACCTACGAAGAAACTCGCTTGCTGAAGGTCGGGAAGCCATCTTGACTCCCTCGACCTTCAGCGCGCCCGAATGTCGCCAATTAATCCTCGTCGTCACAGAAGTAACCAATGACAGACCAGGAAGGGAAAGGGCTGAAGGTCCTGTGTACCGCGTGCCGTGCGCGGATTGCCCGGTCGCTTATGTAGGGGAAAAGAAAAACTTCCCGGATCGTATTCGACGACACAAATACGACGTGAGAAAGAAAGACATTGAGGCCAGCACCCTGGCAGAGCACGAGCAAAAAACGGGGAACACTCTCTCTCGACGAGACCCAGTTCGTGGCCACCGAGGGGCATTGGAGGAAACGCCTTCATCTGGAGTCCTGGTTTATCCAAACAACGAGTAAGAACGTGAACCAGTCCAAGGGCACTCTAACGAGTGCGGACATGTCTGGACTTCGCGCCCTCTGGGGTAAGCCTTAGCAACGCCAAACGCCCGGGCAACCTTTCACACCGCGCCCCCTCCCCCCGCCCTATGGGTTAAGCCTCAGCAAGGCCAACCATTTGGGCAACCTTCCCCACCGCGCCCCCACCTACAGCTCGCTCCCATTACGGGCGGGACCCAGGTTCGCTTTTCTCATCCGTGTAGTATTTTTTATTGTTATTGCCTGTTTTTTGCATGTGTCTAGTATTTTTCGTGTTGAGAGATAAGCAATCTAGTTTTAATTGCATTGTTTGTTTTGCACCGAGAACCGCTATCTGTGCGCCGGTTAGTACTGTGTCAGCGCAGTGGATGTATAGCATCTGAGCTCATGTGCAGACCGCAAATACGAAAATAATAAAATCGATGCCGAGCTGGCTTTTCTGAAGAGTTTGGCTTGTTTATCGTATGTATTCATTTAAACTGGTTAAAATGGTGGGAAGTACGCCAGCCTAACCAGCATGGGCAGTTCACTCAGCATGACCCAGCATTTGCCCAACATTCACCCAGCACGACCCAGCATCCAACCAGCTCGACCAGCACGGCAAGCTGGGCACGCTGGAGCATAACCCAGTATAAAGCTGGGATGCTGGGACCAGCATGAGGCTGGGATGCTGGGACCAGCTTGTGCTGGGACCAGCACGACAAGCTTGGCATGCTGGGGAAATAACCCAGCATGAAGCTGGGATGCTGGGACCAGCATGAGGCTGGGATGCTGAGACCGGCTTGTTCTGCGACCAGCACGACAAGCTGGGCATGCTGGGGCAATAACCCATCATGAAGCTGGGATGCTGGGACCAGCTTGTGCTGGTTTTTTCAATAGGGTATTCTGGAAGGAAACGAGCATAAAAGGCTAGCAGCCCCACAAATGCCTTCACCTCCGTCACATTACTCAGTGCGGTTGCTTTTTTGATAGCCTCTACCTTCTCAGGGCATGGCTTCAAACCCTGGTCACTGAACAAGTATCCCAACTAACGCACCTCGCGTACGAAAAATTGGCACTTGTCCTGATTCACACATAGTCCATGTTCCTGAAAACGTTTCAACACTTCCAAGACTCTCTGGTTGCAGTCATTTTGGTCTACGCCACCCACCAGTACATCATCAAGATAGCACGCTACCTTGGTTAGGCCCAACAGTATCTTATCCAATGCACTCTGGAAAATTGCTGGTGCGCTCGAGACTCCGTAAGGCATGCTTACAGTTTCCGTAAGGACACTGGGGGCAGTTTTCGCGACGCTTCGTCAAAGGCTAACTGCAAGTATGCAGTCTTTAGGTACAAAATAGCAAAGATGCCACACCCCGAAAGTTTGAAAGTTGTTTAACACCTCATCTACCCTCGGTAATGCGTATTGATCCACCGTCGCCTGTGGGTTTACGGACACACAGTAGTCACCACAGATGCAAACTTTACCCCCTGGTATGGTAACCACAACAAGGGGTGTTGCCCATTCATTACTTTTTACGGGCCTCAGAATGCCCTGCGCCACCATTTTCTCAAGCTCAGTCTCAACTTGCTCTCTGAATACGTATGGCACAACTATGTGTTTACAAAACACAGGTTGAGAGTATTCTTTCGGTACAATCCTTGCCTGAAAACCCTTTTTCGGCCCCACTGGACCTTCAAAGACGCTAGGGAACGACCTTTTCAGTGAGTCTGTCATCGTCTCATTCTCGATGCGACCCACGCCGGACCAGTTAATTTCTAACTGCTCGACCCAGTGTCTGCCTAGAAGAGCTGACAGCTTTGCATTCGCGGATTTTACCACAATCAAACGCAACTTTTCGCTCGGTAGTTCCCCGTTTCTTACATTAACTCTCGCTACACCCTTGACTGGCACTAGAGCCCCGGTGTACATTCGGAGACGCATGTTACTCGCCTCAAGGGGCACGTGAGAAAACAAATTCACGTACATTCTTTCTGGCATTAAATTAACTACTGAACTAGTATCGATTTCTATCGTCACCAGTTTTCTTTCGATTTCCAATACCTTCTGGAATGCCGCAGACGCGTCATTCTTTCGCATACAGGTTACGCTCCAAGGTCCGCGCTTGGTGTTCGAAGTAGGCTTAGGCTTGGCCCTGCACGCCGCCTTAGTGTGCCCCTGCTTCCCGCATTTGAAACACTTTTCTTTCAACAACGAACACTTCTCGGAAGCATGCACGGTACTAGCGCATCTAAAACAAGGGCCTACCGTACGCTGATACTGGACCTGTGGCGATGCAGTGGCGGAAGGTGGACACCGGGAGTGTCCTTCACCATCACCTTGAACGCGGTGTACGTCAATTGAGTCCGGAACACCGGGCTATCGTATCTCGTCCGTTTTGCGCAGAGAAAGTTCTTTGGCCAGGCCCACCTTCAGAACTTCGTCGAAGTAATCGTCGTTGAGCTGGACGAGTGTCCGCTGTACCTCAAGTTCGCGACACCCCGCCACGAGCCGGCCCCGAAGAGACTGGTCGAGGTAGTCCTTGAACGCGCACGACTGTGCGAACTTCTTGGTAGCCAAGAAGTCCGCTAGGCTCTCGCCGACCTCTTGATTTCTCCAATGGAACTTCGTGCGCTCTGCAATCACTAAGTGCTTGGGCGCGTGGTGGTGTTTCAGCACCTCGGAAAGTACGTCGTACGATTTCGATACCGGCGAGTCTGGGACGAGCAAGCCCCGCAGGGGGCACCTGTGAAAGCAGGTGTTTGGAGAGCGGCGTCTCCGCGGTCCCCGAGTCATGCGGGTTCGCCCGCCCACGTCTGGCTGCGCGTGGCTTTCCCGTGTCTGCGGAAAAGGGCATCCTGGTGGTTGAGCCGAGCACGGGGTAGGTTTGGAACCTTTGGGGCCCGTCGGGTGAGGCAATACACCACTTCGGCCCCCTCTTCTCATAGACGGGAGTCCTGGTAAGGCCCGGCCAGGATGATTCAGTCTAGTCGCCTTTTCTTCTACTATCCCCTTCGATCTTTCACTTTTACCTTTCCTGGTTCTCTTACTTCTCTCTCACTTATCTTACTCTTTCAACCCTCTTTGGCGGCAAGGGCTAACCTTAGGTGGGAATGGACCTTTGTCTTGACCAACACTTGGGTATAGTTTTCCGGCAGCACTGTTAGTGTAACATCTCCAGCCAAGCCCTTCTTGTTATGGTGCGTTACCTAACCCCTTGTTGGGCTCGGTGATGGGCGGTGCACCGCGGGTTCTGAACACTCTTTGCCCTCCTATGGTGCCCCGCTCCTCCGAACCCCGTTCAGGGAAAGCCTTTAAACGGCGTTGTCTTGAACCCAGGATCATTGACAAAGATCCTAAAGTCGAAATATTTACGAAGTTTTTCGCTGTTCATTCGCTCGATGAACAAAAATCTGTTGGAAACATGTCGCCTTTTGTTGCAAAGGTACTGGAAAACCTTGTCGGGTTCTTTTACAAGGCTAAAAAGCGTCACTCCCGAGACCTGTTAGTGGAGAGAACCACCAAAAAAAGTAAAGCAATCCTAAAGTCGACCGGTTTTCTCGATGTCACAGTGTCGGTTAGTCCTCACCGCACGCTCAACACCATCCGTGGGGTCCTCTCCGAGGACGATTTCTTGCACACTAGTGAGGAAGAACTCCTCGAGGGACTCCAAGGAGTGGGTGTTGTTGCCGTTGAGCGTATTATATTTCGGAAAAATGGTGAGGAAATCCCTTCTGAGCACCTCATTCTTACATTTGAACGACACACACTGCCAAAACCCATCAAGGCAGGATACCTTAATTGCCGCATTCGCCCCTATGTCCCCAACCGCCAGCAGTGCTTACGTTGCCAGAGCTTTGGCCATGGATCGCGCTGCTGTCAAGAGAGGGAGACGTGCGCAAAGTGTGGCAGCCATGACCATCTAGCCGACATCTGTGAAGATGCCACTTCCTGCGCCAACTGAAGGGGTCCTCACCCCGCCTACTCTCGCTCTTGCCCCTTGGGGCGACAAGAGAAAGAAATCTTTACCCTGTGAGCCAAAGAAAACATGTCATATTTGCGTGTGTCTCGCGGAACGATGAAGGAAGTGACAGCCAACCAAGTAGTTCCCAGCAGAACAACCCCCAGTCTTTATTCCGCGCGCGTATATATCGCCAACCGCCGTATCACTGATAAGCGGAGAGCGAGGCGAGTCACATACGCAGGTCAGATAGTGAATGACAGTCAGTGATGGTACAGCAATATTATGATGATGCGGTCAGGATGACACCACATTTCCCCTTTTTTTTATTGCAACAGTTGAACTATATTGCCCCCAAAAACAAACAGTGGAACACCTAAAACAAACTTAGTGATTCTAGCTACACCCATAAAATTGCGGCCTTTTCACGGATCGACCAAAACGCGTGACGTACGTGCCCTGTGTACCGCTCTCTTCTTGAGCTCTTGAGTCAGAATTGAGCGCGGAAGGCTCTGTCAAATTCGCCTCGTTTTCTGACTCTCCATTTTCCCCTTCCCCGGAATCCTGCGGAAATTCATAGAGGGAACCGCTTGTGATGGAACCGCTTGTTTCGTGTGCTGGTTCCTTATATAGTACCAGGCCTCGGCGGTTCCTCTCTAGCTCTGCTCCTATTTCTGTTTGCACCATATAAGACCTTGGCCGGGAGGCTGCTGGTCTCAAAACCGTAGCCAGGGCTCGACAGTCCTTCACCCACACCTAGTCTCCAGATAGCAACCGTGGGAGTGGCCTGGCCGCATGGCGGTGGTCGTAGTCGCGCCTTTGTTTGTCACGGAACGCCTCATCCTTCCTTTTGAGGCTCGGAAGGCCTCTTGCGGTGCACGGCGTCAACTCTTTAGCGTGCACAGGTAGCGTAGAGCGCAGGCGTCTGCCCATGAGCAATTCCGATGGGCTTTTTCCGAGAGGGCCTGGGGTGCTTCTGTAAGCCAGAAGTGCCAAGTATGGATCCGCCGATTTCTCTAGCAGCCTTTTCACTGTCTGAACTGTGCGTTCCGCTTCTCCGTTAGATTGCGGGTACCGAGGGCTCGACGTCACGTGACAGAACTGGTAGCTTTCTGAGAAAGCCTCGAACTCTGTAGATGTAAATTCACTACCATTATCAGTTACAATAAGCTCTGGAATACCATGTCTGGCAAAAAAACTTTTCAATTGCACAATGACAGCGGCAGACGTCGTTGACGACAGTAGTGCGAGCTCAGGGAAACGTGAAAAATAGTCAACCACAACGAGGTACTCTTTCCCCCTAAAATAAAAAAGGTCTGCACCTAGCTTTTGCCAATGCAGAGCGGGGGTTTCTGAGGGCAGCATCGGTTCCGCTCTTTCAACACGGAGCTTTGCACATTGCAGGCAGTTGTTCACCACAGACGCCAGCTCCGAGCGGAGACCGGGCCACCAAACCGACTCGCGAGCTCTAGCGCGACATTTGACAATACCCTGATGACCTTCATGCAATGAAGCCACAACTTCCTTTCTGAGTTTTTGAGGAATCACAAGGCGAGACTTATATATTAGCACGCCATCACAAATCGTAAGGTTCGCTCTTTCTGACCAATAAGGCCTTAACCAACTGCTCACAACTGTGAAGCGTGGTCAACCATTGCGACAGTAAAGCAAAAGTTGTTGGCATGAGGTGTCCTGCTCTTGTGCCAACCTTATTTTGTCGAGGTGCGCCGACAGTCTCAATTCACTGACGCCGCCGGCTACAAAACTAGAAACGTCCTCAGATGACAGTTCCCCCAAAACAAAATCGGTTTCTTTGCGGGGCGCCCGAGAGAGGGTGTCCGCAGTAACAATCTGCTTTCCGGGTACGTAACAGATTGAGAAAGAAAAACGCATGAGCCTTAAGCGAAATATTGGTACTCTCGGCGGAAGCACATCTACCGACGATTTCCCAAGAAGCGTCACCAGAGGCTTGTGATCAGTTTCAAACTGAAAGTCAAGACCCTTCAAATAACATTCCAACCGTTCTGCTGCCCACGTGAATGCCAGCGCTTTGTTTTTTCTATTTGAGCATACCGCTGCTCGGTTTGTGTTAAAGAACTAGAAAGATATACAACTGGCCGTCTTTGACCATCTGGCTGCACCTGTGCCAATACAGCGCCGATCCCAAACGATGATGCATCGGCTGATACTACAGTGGGAAGCCTCGGATTAAATTTCGCAACACAATCGGCCGAAGAAATAACCTCCTTCAATGAATCGAAAGATTTTGGTGCGACCCGCCCCAGCACCAATCTTTATCCTTCAACAGCAACTCCCGCAGTGGTGCAGATATTTCAGCGAGATTCGGCACAAACCTCGCCAAGTAATTAACCATGCCCAGAAATCTACGTATGTCTGCGACTGACGAAGGTATGGCCATTTCTGTTATGACCTGTACCTTTCTGGGGTCTGGTCTGATACCCGAGTCGCCAACAACGTAGCCCAAAAACGCCACTTCGCGGACCGCAAACGAGCACTTAGCCCGGTTAAGGGTGACGCCGGCAGTGCTCAACCGTTCGAGAACGGCGCGCAATCTGTCATCATGCTCAGTCTTTGTGGCTCCAAAAATTAAAATGTCGTCCATCATGTTTGCTACTCCCGGAAGCCCGTCGAAGACTTCGGCCATTCGCTTTTGAAAATGCTCTGGTGCCGAGCTGATTCCAAACTGTAATCGCCGGAAGCAATAGCGGCCATACAGGGTGATGAATGTTGTTAATGTCTGGCTTTCCCTTGCCAACTTTATCTGGTGAAACCCAGAGTTAGCGTCCAGCTTCGAAAAATACGTAGCTCCCGCCAACTGGCCCAAAGTATCGTCCACTGTTGGCAAGACAAAGCGTTCGCGCAGTACACTCTTATTCAGCTGCGTCAGGTCTACACAGAGGTGAACTTCGCCAGAGGGTTTCAGTACAGGGACTATGCCTGCACACCATTCTGTTGGACCATCTACCTTCCGTATCACCCCATTGTCTTCCATCTTAGATAACTCCGTTCTATCAGCCTCCTTTAAAGGAATGGGAATGCGCCTGGGCGTGAAAATAGCGAAAGGTATCGCGTTGACCTTCAACCGAATGGCGTACTCGCCAGACAATGCCCCAAGACCAGAGAAAAGCTGGGGGTACCTTTGCTCATAATATTTATCTTCCAGCACATCTACAAATTTCACCACACCGAGCGCCTCTATGGCGGGAAGACCTAACAAAATTGCATGTGCCGATTCTACGACATACAGAGTCTGTCGTGTGGTTTTGCCCTTCCAAAAAATGTCAGATTCAAACGTGCCTTTCAAGCGAAGGCGCTCATTTCCTGCGCCAGTCAGCTGTGCCGACGAGGGCGTTAACTTAGGCGGTGCTCCTGGGAAGCTGGGTGGAACAAGTGACACTTCCGCCCCAGAGTCTAGTTTTGCGGAGACCGGCACGCCATTAATGGACACATGAACCAACCTAGCTTTCGAGGCGCCGACTGATCCTACAAAATAGGTAGGTTGGTGCTATTCGAGTGAAGAAACGCCTACCTTCGGCTTCTCAACCTTGTTACGGCACACCGTAGCAAAATGTCCTCTGGCGTTGCAGTGGTGGCAACGCGAGGAGCGCGCCGGGCACTGACTCCTGAGGTGGTTCGGATGTCCGCAATACGTGCAGAGCTGGTGGTGCTGCTCGGAGAGCCGCCACTGCTGCTGCTGCTGAAGTGAAGTCAGCCGACTGTGCATGTTGCCGGGTGCTCCAGTGCGTCCACTCCGCTGGCCCACGGCGTCGACTTCCCCCGAGGTCGCTGCATCTGAGTGAGGACGCAGCTCCTGCTGCTGGCGACGAACAGTCTCCTTGAGGCGGGCCTTGGCTAGTGCCGTCTCGAGAGTGAGGCTGGCATCCATTTGGAGGGTTTCGGATAACTTTGCATCGGCAAGTCCCACGACGAACCGGTCACGGATCATACGGTCTCTGAACTGTGCGAAGTCGCAGCGGTCAGCGAGCACATGGAGGTCGGTAACGAACTGGTCGACACTCTCCCCGCTCTCTTGCTTGCGACGATGGAAACAGGCACTTTCGTAAACCACGTTCTTTGTGGCTACGAAGTGGCCGTCGAACGTCTTCCTCACTGTATCGTAACTTTGAGACTGCGTTTTCGAGAGGCCAAACGTCTGGAAAATTTTCCTTTCCTGCCTTCCCATGATATACAGCAGCGTCCGCACCTGGGCTTCCTCCGAACTCTCGTTGAGACCCACGGCGTAGCGGAAATCGTCGAATTCTTGAATCCACTCCGGCCATTCTGAAGTTCGGTCGAAGTTGAATTGTTTGGGCGGAGGAACTGCCAGAGGAGGGACCGCTGTAGGTACTTCCATCTTGCAAACCGAGTGCAAGACGAGGGCCGCCAAAACAACACGGGCGAGAAGCTTCATCCCACTTCTGACACCATGTCGTGTGTCTCGCGGCACGATGAAGGAAGTCACAGCCAACCAAGTAGTTCCCAGCAGAACAACCCCCACCCTTTACTCCGCGCGCGTATATATCGCCAACCGCCGTATCACTGATAAGCGGAGAGCGAGGCGAGTCACGTACGCAGGTCAGATAGTGAATGTCAGTCAGTGATGGTACAGCAATATTATGATCATGCGGTCAGGATGACACCACAATATTCAGAGGCAAAACAAAGATTCTCCTTTCTTTTGAAAGGTACGTACTCCGACGCGGTGTGCAGGGGCCCTTCACCGCGAACGGAATCGAAGGCCACCCAAGTCTTGCTGAAGCCCTGGCAGTGGCTCTTCGAGCCCCAGCCTCACCGCAGGGGCAGCAGCTCCCCCCACCTTCTGGAGTGAGCACACTAGCTGCTCTCAAGTCTAAGGACAGGCAGGCAACACCATTGTGAGTCCTTACTTCGACGCCTTCCGCCGGTGAGAAGGAGCGACACTCTCGCCCCAACTCACTGGAGAAGGCCTCCTCCAAAGAGCGGCACAACTCTCGTGCTGCTCTCCTAGTACCCAAGGGGCCGGAGCAGGCAGAGTTGAAAGACGCTTTGCCTAGCACCTCCGCTGCCTCTTCGGCTGGTCGCGGCCGGGGGCCTGACTCCCCGTGATCCAAGTCGGAAGAAAACGCTGACAAACACCAGCGACACAACTCAAGAGGCAGACTTGTCCATGGAGTTGGACGATTCGGCTGCTCCTGCTTCTGACCAGGATAGCATGGAGTGGCAGACGCAGACCCGTGCAGGGAAGAACAAAAAACCGGTTACTGCGCCAAAGTAATCCAAGTGGTCTCTCTCCCGATTTTTAATCTTTTTACTACCGAGTTTATTGATTTACATTTTCCGATATAAACAAATTTTATAAATGACAAAACTAAATTTTATGCAATGGAATTGTCGCGGCCTTTTAAGAAATATTGATGATATAAATTGATTCATGGATGAGCTTCGGCCGATAGTTCTTGCACTTCAGGCATCTCATCTTCATGATCGCTCTCCTCATATTTTAAGACGTTACCGGGTCTTTAGGAAAGACCGTCTAAGTGATACTCCCCCTGGTGGCGTGGCAGTGGTTGTACAAGGTGGGGTCGCCTGCTCTGGGGTCCCGCTCTGCACACCACGTGAAGCTGTGGCAGTGCGCCTTCTTTTAGACCGCCTCAAACCTGTAGTATCACTTTATTTACCGCCTAACACTCCATTGCATCTTAGTGAATTGCAGGGTCTTGTAGGTCAGCTCCCACAACCCTTTATGATTCTAGGCGATTTTAATGCCCATCACCCTTTATAGGGTAGTATTCGTCAAGACTCTCGTGGAGCTGTAGTTAAAGGTTCTTTATTGGCATCTGGGCTATGCTTTCTTAATGGGAGAGAGCCAACATTTTTTAGTGCAGCTCACACCACATTTACATCCATAGATCTGTCGATTTCATCCCCCTCACTGTTTCCTTGCTTTACATGGAATGTTCTCAACAACCCTTTTGGCAGTGATCACTTTCCCATTGTTTTAGAGGACATTGTTCAGCTGCCCTGACTTTTGAAACGTATCCCTAGGTGGAAGTTAGACAAAACTGACTGGTCCCTTTTTGTGTTACATTCCACCTTGGACCCTTCTCTGCTTTCTTCTATGTTACCCGAAGATGCTACACTGTATTTTACTGAGCAGGTACTAAATGCTGCTGAGGTGTCTACTCCACGAACCTCTGGTAATGTGGCAAAAAATTGCAAACGATGGTGGAACAAGGAGTGTGCCACAACATTAGCGGATCAAAACAGGGCTTGGGGCAAACTTCGCAGATATCCCGCATCATGTATTCTTGCAGAGTTCAGGCAGCCGAAAGCTAAAGCCCGTTGAACCAGGAAGCAGTCAAAATGGAAATACTGGATGAAGTATGTTTCTTCTATAAATAGCTTTGTGCCAGCCAACGAGGTTTGGGATACATAGAAAAAAACAAATGGAGACTATAGGTGTTTTGCAATTCCTACTTTTGATGTCCCTTCTTCATCTTTAGTTGACATCGGCGACATCCTTGGTGAACATTTTTATAACCCATCCAGCTCGGCAAACTACAGGGATTCGTTTAGTAGACTTAAATCTCGTGCAGAGAGACAAAATATCTCCATGTCTGAAGGAGAGCCTGAGCCTTATAACCAGCCTTTTACGCAATGTGAACTTGAAATGACACTTCACATAACGAGGGTTTCTGCTCCAGGGCCCGACGCATTTCATTATGAAATGTTTCGTCGCCTTTCTCCCGAGTCCCTGAAAAGTCTTCTCTTGTTCTTCAATTTATTGTGGGAAAAAGCCTGGTTTCCCCATGCCTGGAAGCATGCACATGTCATCCCGCTACTAGAACCACAGAAAGACCCTTCACTACCATCAAGTTACAGTCTCATTGCTCTGACGAGCTGTGTTGGGAAAACACTTGAAAGGCTTATAAACAGGCGGTTAGTATACATATTAGAAAGGCAAAAGGTCCTTGACAAAAATCAGTGCGGGTGTCACCGAGGACGATCTACTCTCGATAATTTGGCTCGCCTGGAAACCGTTATACGCGAGGCATTTGTGAACAAGCAGCACTGTGTTGCAGTGTTTTTTGACTTAGACAAGGCGTATGATACCACTTGGAGATATGGTATCGTGAAAGACTTCTATGCTTGCAATATCCGTGGTAGGATGTTGCATTGCATTAACAACTTTCTAACAAACAGTACCTTTCAAGTCCGGCTTGGCAGCAGCCTGTCTAAACCTTTTGTTCAAGAAAACGGAGTCCCACAGGGAGGCATTGGGATGGTCACTTTGTTTGTACTGAAAATGAATTCTCTCGCACGAATCCTACCTCCGTCTATTTCTTACTCTCTTTATGCTGACGATATACAGATTTCTTCATCTTCTTGCAATCTTTCTAGTTGTGAGCGGCAGTTACAACTGCCTATAAACAAAATTTGGAAGTGGGCAGACGAAAATGGTTTCAAGTTCTCTGTCGCAAAGACAATCTGTGTGCCTTTTTCCCTACGTCGCGGGCTCTCCTTAGACCCAGCTTTGGAACTAAACGGTACTCCGATTCCTGTTAGGAAGGAGCACAGAATTCTTGGTGTCATATTTGGCAAAAACCTTACCTTTATTCCCCACCTGAAATTTTTCAAGGAAATTTGACTTCGTTCCACAATCCTTCTGAATGTTTTGGCTCATAAATCATGGGCGTCGGATCGGAAATGTATGTTGCATTTGTACACCGCGCTTCTGCGATCTCGTCTTGTTTATGGCGCCGTGGTGTACGGATCAGCTTGCCCATCTGCTCTTAAGATGTTGGATCCTGTACATCATCTTTACTTGCGTTTGGCAACAGGTGCTTTTCGGACATCCTCTGTACTTAGTTTGTACGCACAATCAAAGAAGATGTCGCTGTGTAAAAGACTTCAATACCTCAGCCTAACCTACGCATCTAGGATCCTAGCAAACCCTGATTACCCAACGTATCATTCTGTACAAAGGTCTCAATTCTACCGTCTCTTTGGAAATAAGCCAAGCATTGTCAGACCCTTAAGTTTCCGTATAGAGCAATTTTGTGCCTCACTTCAACTTCGTCTGAACGAACTGAACCTAACTCAGAACACAGTCTGCGTGGCGCACTGAAATGTGGTGCGTGTTTTTTGTGACTGGACTTTCACTAAATTTAATAAGAATCGCGTATTGGCTCTTGTGATTCAGCGGGAATTCCTTGATCTGGAAGAAAAATATAAAGAATATGCTAAGTTTTACACGGACGGTGCCAAGACTTTATTGTTTGTCGGGTGTGCCGTGCATTCAGGTCGTTTTGTAAAAGTTAAACGTCTAGAGGAATTTGCCAGTATATTTACTGCCGAATCTATGCTGTGTCTTTTGCATTGGATTATATTCTGAAGACTAAAACTAGACGGGCTGTAATATTTGTGGGCTCTCGAAGTGCAATTACTGCAATATGCTCTCTCAAAGCCACTAAGAAATATGCTTGTGGAACAAGTGCGAAGTAAACTTAACAGAGCTTTACGTAAAGGTCACAATATAAAATTCTGCTGCGTTCCGAGTCATGTGGCAATAAGGGGTAATGAGGAGGCAGACCGGCTCGCTGCATCTTCAGATAACTGCTCTCAATATCAAGCTAGCTTGCCCTGTCAGGATATCAAGTCGTTAATTAAGTCGTCGCTTTTTCGTCTAGGGCAGACACAGTGGGCCATGGAGCCTAATAACAAGCTCCATGTAAGCAAACCAGTCCTTGGGTCTTGGCATAGTTCCTTACCTAAGAACCGCTTTCACGAAGTTGTATTGTGCCGGCTTCGAATCGGGCACTCTTTCCTTACACACTGATATCACCTTTATGGGGAGGATGCACCAGTTTGTGAGCACTCTGGAGACAATCTTACTATTCCCCTTATTTTGTGGCTTTGCCCGGAATTCGACACTGAACGACGGACTCATTTTCCAGAGTTTTTTTTTAGATTTTCTATTCCATTTCATCCCGATCTCTTGCTGGGAAAGCACCCTCTCGTTCCTCTTCATCGAGTTTTATTATTTATTACTAGTACTGGTCTTATACACCACATCTAGTCTCAGTTGCTTTCGGGATCGTCTTTTTGTAATGAGGTAACCATAGGAGTTTCATAAATTAATTTAGTCTGGCGCAGTATGGCCTCCGTTGCTGTTGAACCATAAAACCCGCAAACATAATAAATGGGACGAGCAAGGTTTTCAGAACCTGGTACGACGCTTTCCCTATGTAGCTCAGCACCGTCACGGCCTTGTCTTCCGTCTTGACAGCGTTCACTTGAAGGAAATCTCGAAGTGTTCGAGATACTCGTCGACGTCGTCCTCCTCCGGCTTGAACTCCGTGAAAGTCGGCATTGTGCTGTTTGACACGTTGTCACTCGGTTCGTTTGATCTTCCATCCCATCCTCGTCACCATTGTTGTGTCGCGCCGAAGCGCCAAAGAACAGAAGCTCTCACTCAGAAGAACTACACAAAAAGAACAAATTTAATATGGCGAAGACACATTTTACAGGGCGAAGACCAGCGCACCCTGGTGGTGAGAATGGGAACCTGTTACATTGCTTTATACATACACAACACACACCTAATCGAATTCGGTCAGCGATAAACGCATCGTTCGTGAACGACTGCTTGTACTTCTTCAAAAGGACGTGACGGTCTTTCGAGATGTGCACATGACTCTCCCCCCAGGTAAAATTTAGTTCTTTTCACCGGCCCATTATCGGGGAACAAGTGGAAGAAAAAAATTCGGTTCTGTTCCCTTGACTAACATCGACCGGAATATAAACCACGTACGATCAGATGGGTTAAGATACACCATCACCCAGTCTTTTGGGTAGTGAATATCTAACCGAGGTGTTCTTTCGGTGAACAGTGAGTTCTTTATATTTTTTTTAGCTATGCCCAAAAGGACAACGCATTTAGGTTTTTTGACAGTTTCGGAATGTTTCCGATTAACGAGGAATCTTAAGACTTTATTGGTTAACTTAATATACCTACATGAAATTTCATATATTTTAAATCATTCTGAAATAAATCGCGCAAAATAAATAGCTCTTTATACAAATATTTACAGTGGGTAAAAAAAAAATCATAGAATCATAGCGCAAACTAAGAATTGTAAAAAGGCTCTTTTCACCAGATTTACCCTCAGCGCACAACTACATCACTCAGTCTGATATTAAAAAGAAGCACCTCACGGGGTTGTGCATCACCTTGCGTCTCCGTTATTAGAGATTGTCAAAAGCCTCCAAATGCCCGAAATGAACAGTTGAAGCGCCTCCATCGTAGATTTGCGATCTAGTTTAAGGCTGACGTTTGGAATAATTCGCGGGTTCTAATTTTCGCGACCTGATGGGATCTAAATATAGATTCAAGTCTGCTTACATCTAATGGAATTGTTCGCGGAACCTATTTCTTTGCAAATTGTAGGCGATTCGCGACAATTTGCAAAAGTTAGGTCCTCCAAAATTAAGTCGTTTACAGAAAGTGAGCTTCTCCAAGGCCAAAGTTGACCTCGCGACAGAAGACCGTCCAGTCTTGACATGTCTGAAAATGTCTCGACAGCTGGAAATCGGAGAGTCTTGTTTTTCACGTGTAATTTAATAATCTGCTTTGAGACTCAGCTCGCTCGCCTTTCTGGCTCGCTTTTTTCACACATAGATATTAGGCACGCACGTTTTGATTTCACAACGCGTCGCTGTTTTTTTAATCCGCTTGGTATAAAGGACCGAGCGGATCGGCGCCTCTTTAATGGTTTTCTCTCCAGAAAAAAAGGTAATGCTAGAAAAAAGCTTTGTAGGCCCGCTTTACACTAATGTAATTTTTTTCAGACTAGTTCATCAACTCGAGCCACCGTCACGCCCTCCGGTCAACTCGAAATTGCTAGGATCCTGAAAAATCCGTCTTCACTGCAGTCATTGCCATTGTCTGTGTTTTTAGCATTGGCTCAATCCCGTGCAATGGCAAGCTAACGCTGCTGGAGATCAGTCGTATGGACATGCGCTACGGACCATATGTGCGTGTGTGACTCTCCAGCTGGAGAAGGATGCGGTAAAAGTATTTTTAGAGAAGGATTCGCCGAACTGACCACGGAAGACATCGAGAGCATGAGGGGCGATGAAGGGACTATTGCTGTAGAAAAAGATCGGTGACGAGCGGTCATGAAACATTTCTTTTTTAGTATTTGAACGAATTTGAACGAACAATTTAAAAATGGTAACTTGTCATTTGTGTGATGTGCGAGAGCGGCAGCGGTACTCCACCGCGGAGTCGTTACAAGTTAACCTAGAGCAGGTCCACGATATTGGCCCACAAGATTGTGTTCCCTTCAAAAGCTCACTGTGCGCCTTGCGGAACTTTTCTCCGCGCAAAATGATATGCATTTGCACGTGAGTGACGACGAGTCTCACGATGCACCCTCGCTTTTTCGTCTTCAGTCCGACGCAATGGCCAATGTTGTTAGGCATTATGAAATGCCATTGCGTTTTCTCATCAGCTTAACCTTTGGGAATGCCTCGTCTCAGTGCCGGCGACAAATTCGAATTCAACGTGCACTACTTTTATTGTTTAGTCCACACGGTCTGGACCGAAGGTAGAAAATTCAATGTTCTACAAACAACATGCGCCGAGATATCCGCTTGCCTCGAACGGTGTCAAGAACGTGGATCCGAACTTGTTGTCGTCGCCATTCAGACCTGCATCATCACCACTGGACGTTTCATTCCGCATACGGTCGGTTTTGCGAGTTTTTTTCTTACCCAGGAGACTCTCAAGCAGGCAGTACCTAGTAAATGTGAACGAGCAGCTGAAGAATGACAAGGAAAGAAGCATGTGCTTAGTGTTTTCTGTGCTCGCCGGTCTCCATCCGGCGCCCTCTAAACGATTGAGAGCTTCATGGTGCAGATAACATTTGACCAAGTATTGGTTCCCAACCAGCTATCCAGTGACGTTTCCGCAAGAAGTGCAGGCTTTCGAGAGAAAAAATTCCGTCTCCGTCAAAGTGTAAGTGTGGTTACGATCGAAAACAAAATGGTTCGCCTACCCACTCGAAGTCAACGATATTGAGTTGAAAAGACACGTGGGCTTGCTCATAATAGACGATCACTTTGTTCTAAATACCAACATTGCCGGACTTTTCGCAAACCAAGGAGAGTCACCGTTTTCACTATAAAAGGTGTATGATGGGCTTTCGCTTTCGCACTGCGCTAGACGGTCATTTATCGTTGTGTAAAGCAAAAAAGGCAGTCCGAACAGCGTGCGCAGCAAACGGAGACACCTTGTATTTCCGGAGCACACACCCGATGTAACATTTTCCCTACTTTTGCGTCTACCATTTCGAGGCTATTCTGGAAGCGGAAAACGGGTCAGGCTTATGAGAAGCACATCCCCATTTCGTTTTGAATACTCGTAATCCAATCCCCGAACTCGCGCATCGTCGAGCAGTTTTTGTGTTGGGGCGAAGACTGTGTGAAAAGTTCAATGCCATCCTTAATGAATTGTCAAAGCGCATCGTCCGATGGATTCGGAGTGAGGAAGTACCAATGGTGAGCGTTGACGAAGAGGCTCATGCGTCGGCATCTCGCTGTGTGATTTGTGGCGAATCGTTTGGGAAAAAAAGTCAGTGATCACGATTACTTCAGCAGATTTTACAGGAAGTCCTTGTGTCAGGGATTCAATTTGAATCTGAGAGTAAACAAGAAGGAAATTTTAGTGGTTGCACATAGCCATTCCTATGACCTGGCCTTTATTTTACCAAAACTCGACTTATCCTAGTCTAAAGACATTAACGTAGTTCAATTACTCTACTCAAACTACTGTAGTTTAACAACGTTTCCAAGTAACTTTGTAACTTTCAATTACAACTTTATTTGGGTAATTAGTAGCTTAACTTAACTACATTTTTTAGGTAACTTCGATTCAAATTACTAACTACTTTCAAAATCTAGTGCTAATTTTGCTCACCACAAAAAGTTCGACCGGAGAAATAAATAAGACGCCGGCAGATGAAGTGACGAGCAAAGGGCCTCCCCACATTCCGTTCCCACAGGCGTCCTTGGGTTAAGGTAGCGACAAGCAGCCAAAACATACCACTGGCGCGCACGGACGCAGGAACAGACGCTGAACAAGCCTTGGTCGTGTATTGACCTAACCCGGTAATGCACGTAAGCGCCGCGCCTCCAACTGCAACCGTGAAAGTCGGGGACTCTCCGAAGGTTGTTGTTGTTTTCATGTTGTCTCCCTTTAGTGAGCTCTGACTCATCGGTTTGGGGTTCCACGGGTAGGGGCCACTGGAATGACCTCGCAGCTTGGCGCCTGTTACCATGGTCGCCTCGTCGACAGCGCATACTCCCTTGAAAGCCGGACTCCCCCGCCCACAAACGCAGACACGGATAATCCGATCATGGGAGCACCTTCCCACTTCAAGCTACAACTGTACGAGCGACGATGCTTGTTCACTTTAGGGGTGTCCAAATAGGACACTAGAAAACCCACGACTCCGACCAATTGTGAAAATTGAAGCGGACGCGCCCGCTTCAATTTTCACGACTTTGTCGGAGTCGTGCGTTTTGTAGTGTCCTGTTTGGGCACCCCTTTAATCCTCCGCGTCCTTCCGACCTGCTACGCAGGATAAAACCTCCTCTTTGTTGAAAACGATTTTCTCGTCAGGCGTGTCAGGCTACCACAGAAATACGAAAAATAACTTCGAAAGTAACTTCAAAGTAACTCACTACTTATTACAGTAGTTAGTAGTTTACTCAATTACTATTACAAATGCGTAATTTCTACTCTACTAAAATTACTTTTGGCGTCCCTACTCAGTAACTTAACTTAACTACCTTTTTTGAGTAATTTGTACATGTCTGCATGATTAAAGTGATCGCCACTAGCTGTCAACAGTTTAAGAGACTCGACTTGGGTAACCTGAAGTTTCTCGATGGTCTAACCTTTCAAACCGCCAGCTTGGACGCCCTGGTTCAGGACCTCCGTTCCGAAGGCCTTGAAAACCTGTGCTGCCTAGACCAGCCTTTTAAGAAGCACGTCGAGCTTCTGGAGAGGAAAGGCGTATTTTCCTACGACCTCGTGACCACTTTTGAAACTTTCCAGGAGTCCAAGCTACCCCTGCGCGAGTCGTTTTACAACAAGCTTAACGATACCCAAATTTCAGAGGAGGACTACTGTCACGCCAAAACAGTCTTTCAAACAATTAGTTTCAAAAGCCTAGGTGAATACAGTGACTGCTACCAGCAACTTGACCACCTATTTCTCGGCGGCGTGTTCGAAAATTTCAGGAACTGGACTTAAGAAACGCACGAGATTGACCCGTTACATTACGTTTCTTTACCCGCGCAGTCTCGTCTGCGCACTTAAAGAGATGGGGGTGGAACTGGCGCTGCTCGACGACGTGGATTTCATCGACCTCAAAAAAAAAAAAGGAACTCCAATAACAGGCGACAATTGCTTTTCAGAAGCGCTCAAAAGATTTCATCGACCTAAAAAAAAAGAAAAAGAAAACCCCGAAAACAGGCGACAATTGCTTTTCAGAAGCGCTTATCTAAGTTTACAATGATTTCCATTCATGACAAGACAATCGAAAATCCAACTCAGTACAATAAAGTTATCGTTAGCCTAAGCAAGGACGAATTGTTGAAAAACCTGCAGAAGCCTAATATCAAACAGTTTGCGGCCATCAGCCCGACCTTGGTCATGTTTCAGTTTTCTCAAAAAAAACCTACACTTGAACAAACCCCCGTACGCTGGTTTCTCTATCTTATATATGTTCAAAATTGTTATGTACACATTTTTTAAAAGCAGGTGAGGCACGTTTTCCCCGTTGCTCGCGGAGCCTATTGAGACACGGACTCGTTCATCCTCCAAATCACCAACTCGGATGTAAACTGGAAGCTCGCAACTCTTGCCGAAACTCACCTGGATACTTCTGGTTACCCAGCCGATCACCCCTTGTTTTCTTCTGCAAACAAAACGAAACTGGTAGTGTTCGAAAACGAGTTCCCAAAAGATCACATTCTTGGATTTGCTTGTTTAAAATCATAACTCTACTCGATCGATCTATCCTCCAGAGATCGGTGCGTGAGGGCGAAAGGAGTGAAAAGGTGCGAGTCGCGTTCAAACTCTGGAGCAACAAACTCTGCACAGGATTACGCAACCGATAATTGCTCGTAAAGTCTGCGAAAAGAAGAGTGTTGTCGTGGAGAAAATACTACAAAACCCGTTTCACAACAAGCGCTTTCTCGAGGACGACGGCGTTTCAACTCTTCCTTTCGGACATCGGAGACTTTTGTCACACCCTACCCAAGGAGACGAATTATGATGTGAAGATTTGTCAAGTGTTTTTTTTCATTTCAGTTAGAGTGATGAATTTCTGCACAGAGGGTAAATATTGTGTAAGAAATATTTTATAATTTTTATGTTGCGCGAATATTTTTTTTTTCACGGAATGTAAATATTTGTATAAAAAGCCATTCATCTAGTGCGATTTGTTTCTGATTGATTTTAAGATATATAATCCTAGGTGTATGCATATTAAATTAACTAATGAAGTTGCAAGATACCTTGTTAATTGAAATCTTTCCGAAACTGTCAAAATAACTAATTGTGCTGTCCTTTGAGTATAACTAAAAAAAAAGCCTATTGTTCACCGAAAGAAGACCCTTGGTGTCATCTTCACTACGTAAAGAACAAGTGATTCTGTACATAAGCCAATCGCATCGCACGCGGTATATATTCCGGTCGATATCAGTCTAGAGAACAATACCGAACTACCATCACGTTTTTTTTGTTTTTTTGAAGAAGAAGTACTAGCAGTCGTTTACGGACGATGCGTTTATCACGGACCGAATTCGATTAGGTCTGAGCGAATACCTATAACCTAGTCGATTATTGGGAGAAAGAGTTCGGTTGCAACGTGTTTCCATCCCCGAAAACAAGGCCTGGATCATCGAGAAGATTTAGAGAAAACGACGTGCGTTGATCTCCACTACCTTGTAAAAATGGAAAGGCTACGATTCCTCTTACATCGGGTCAGGGCAGGTGATTTTCAAAAATAAACAAGAACAAAAAAAAATGTCTGTGATCATGCTCTTCACCCTCCATTTAGTCTTTTCATTAGATTGTGCAGATTTGTATAAGACACACACACACACACAGACACACGTAGAGTGTTTTATCACTGTTTGTTAAAAAAGTTCAAGAGGGGAAAAGTTGCCACGTAACCTAAAATGGTCCCATGAGGTTTACCTTAGACCAATCGTCTAGTTTCATACACATTGAATGAACACCGATGGAGATACATCGATTCGCTTCTATTACAAGCGTATTATGTGCTGTGAGTCATGTATCCTCAAGATATGTTCCTCTGCCTTGTTAAGACGTTGTTTCAAGTGCGAGTTTGTATTTTGTCCTAGTTTAAGCCGATTTTTGGGGATAGTAGACTTTTATCCAGGCACGTTCTGCCAAAACAGAGTCTGAACACCGATGAACTTTCATGTCTTCCACCAGGATTGTCTTGATTCAGCAGCGGCCGTCTGGCTTTGGTTGAGACGCGGCAAGTCCGAAGGCTATCATGCAGATGATTGGAATGAAAATCACGATGGCAGCCATTTGATGCCTCACGACCGCTCGTGTCACTTCCATAACTAATGCGCTGAGTCTTTACTGAGAAGATATCATACTTGAATAGTAATTCAATTATAGTAATTGAATTACTGAAATTTAATTACTGCTTTTGTTAAATTGTAATTGTTATATTACTTTCGGCTAAAGGAATAGTAACTGTAACCTTATTATTTTCTAGCGTCAGTAATTGCAAAATTTTATGCACAATTACAACTACTTTTGCGGAACTTCGTGTTCGCCGACGGAAGACACGCATTCACACACACGTACAACATAAATGGCGTCGCATTGTTTGTTGTTTTGTTGCTCACACTGCGGGCTGAGAGACAATTCCTCTTTGAAGACTACCTCAATGGCGCCGTGTAGTACCATCTGCGGTCCAAGCATAAAACAATAGTGTAAACATGCCAAAATATTGAAAGAAAAAATATGAGGGCAGCTTTGAGCCGAGGTTTGGAATTTTAATTGTCTTTAAATTTTTTCCCGATCTTTTTTGCCAGTTTTCTAAGTCCCTCTTCCAGTACTGTCACGTATTTGTATCTTTGTATTATTTTCAGGTTTATTTCTTGTTGGTTTTACGGCGGATAATATTATCATAAGCATTTGGGGACTTATTTCGCACATGAGAACATTGTCACCAATGATTCGGGAGCCCCAATACGGTTCTTATATATTTCTGAGCCATTATAATTTCAACTTAATGTAAATACTTCATAATACCATGATGTTTTGTATATGAATGCGGTCGTATTAGCGCGTGTATATTTTAGTTTTATATTAACACTAGTAAAATATTCATGGTTGACTAATTGTCATATTTTTATTTTCCCGGCTAACAAAATGAAGTCTTTCAACCCAATTGTTTTTCTTTAGCAATATTAGCGTCTTCTAGCGTATGAACTAATATATTATTATTTGTTAAGAATATAATAACGTAGTACTTCAACGCTTCAAACTGTCAAGTTCTACCATACATTTAACAAAAATCATGAAAGGAACGTACAATACGCGCCATTTATGTAGCAATGCTTAAGCCTCCTTGAACATTGGTGCAAGGAATGGACAAATGAATACGTTGCATTCTGTACAACTCGTTGAAAGTTGTATGGCTCAAGTCGGGTCGCTCTCAGAAAAATGTAATTCTAGAGTAACATCATAAATTTTGAAAAGCAATTTGGAATTGCTATTGATTACTTTTCCCATAGTGGTGATTGTAGTTAAAATACTTTTGAAAGAAACTAATTGTAAGTGTAATTAAATTACATTTTCGAAGTTATTTACCCATGTATGGGAGATATAAAGAGAGAAATAACTTCGTGTTGCGGGGCCGCACAAATGACGCGATTAGTCGCGATACTCGCGATATCTTGTGGGAATATCATAAACTGCACTGGACCTGGCGACATGTGCACAGGATACCGGGTCAATTCCCATGCCCCGCAGAACGTTTTTTTAGAGAATAAAATATTTACCGTGCAACGATTCAAATATCATATGACCTTCGTCACGTAACCGCGCAAATGCCGTTCAACAAAACCCCTTTCCCGCCACAATTCGAATCTCATCACGCCCATCGCCCTTTTTCAGATACACCTGACGTCATCACGTGATACGCCCTAAACTCCCCTGATCCCGCGCCGCAATTCAAATCATATAGCGCCCTCTGTTGGACCGCACAAATCACGCGATTAGCCGCGCGTCATCTAGTAGGAATATTAGCAACTGTACTGGACATTACCCCACCCAGCAGCGTGTCTCCAAACTTTCCCACGATTGGGGCGAAATCTCTTCAGAATCACATCGACTGCATCGGACATGACGCCATCCAGTGGCGTGTCCCCACACCGTGCCACCAGTAAACGCGATTCCCACGATTTTACACAACGTCCAAGCACGCAATAGCTACTTGCCGGCTTGGCGGAGAGGTAGCGCGTCGAGCTAGTGTACGGAACGTCCGTGGGTCGAAACCGGCTGAAAGCGAAAGTTCTTTTTAAAAGCCGTCTCAGAATACTTCTTTTGTAGAAATTAAAATTCTACGCGACGTGACGCCAAGACGTTGGCGACTGACCATTGAGCAATGATCGGCCGATGATCGACTGTCGTCCTATGATCAATCATCGGTCGACGATAAATATATTGATTGATTATCGACTATCCTGACATTAAACTGGCCGATGTAAGGGAAATAAGGCTTTGTAACGTAACATCCGATTCACGTGAAGTCACATTCTCTCTCTTAGCTTAGAAGTACTCCGGACCCGGAAGTGTACCGATTCGACAAAGTATCGCATGTCAGAAACTAGATACCCGGATATTCCTATCGTAGACAAAATTGATGACAGAAATCGGATACCCTAATATGGGAAAGATATCAATATCGGAAACAAATGTTGGATTATTACCTCTCCAAGTTCGTACACTTTTCCTGCTACTTACAAAATTTCCTTCTTATTTTATACAGTTCAGTCTTTTACCCAGATCCCAGTCGCTCTCGCGGAGGGGGGGGGGGGGTTAACCGACATGACTATCCGTTTGGCAATCGATTGCACCTCATCCCTCTGGTGGTCTTCAACGCATTAATGTAAAACAGAATGTTAAACTACGACACATCGCCCCCTCCGATCACGGCCCGACTAGCGGGATCAATGCCCGACAGCTCATCTTGTTTCACCACTGATACGCGAACGCACGGTCACATTGGTGATAATTGCAGTGTTCTTTTCACAGCGCATAACACTGTAATTGCGATGTTGCTGACATGCAGAAATACAGAACCACGTTGACCACCGGTTGCCGCTCGGCGTGGGAAAACAGAACAGAACTCAGCACGAAAGGCACCCAGGCGCCCGGCACAGAAACCTGCCTATCTTGGACGCAGTTTCCGCGATTTCCATAACGTCGACAACGTCGACACATCCACTGCTGACATATCTTTTCGCGTGGTTCGCATGGTTCCTCGTAGGTTAGAAGGGTAGGAGGGGGCATGACGTCAGTCGCGTAGCCCCCTGAAGCCATGCTCCCTTGAAGCCTCGCCTCTTTCTGATGTTCCCCCTTACCCTCCTCACTGATCGGGCTAACATGACCGGAGCAAGTGACCGTCACGTGCTTGATGGTTACGGGTAGCAGGGAGCGTGATACTGACGGTGCTAGTGAGTTTCTCTTACCAGACATCGCTGCTAGAAACTGGCCCGCGCCCAGCCTACCGACTCTACGCCTGCTGCGCTTTGTTATGTACCCTCAACTATAACCTAAATACATTATGTTTTCTAGAGGCCGTTACTATCCTGAAAATGATAGTATTCAACGTGGAATGTCAGCGCTGTAACGATTGCCCGTTGGGGTGTTTTGGGTAATGTACCTTGCATCTGCCTGCTTCAGCGGGGAGTTTTATTTGTATTACCTGGCCACTAATTACTACAGTAGCCATAGCAAGAACAAATTGTATTCACACATGATTGTGCAACTATGTCGACCAAACAATTTGGATTAATACTTAGGCACTTCTACAGCGATGATTTTTGCGCTCGTCTGCAAATTAGATGGCTGTGCTCTCATCGCTCTCATAGTATATCACACTACAATATGTTTGGCTTTTTTTTGGTTGCGGCCGCTATGCAGGTCGTCCACTGGGACGTTTTATGGCTGTCGTGATAATTAAAGCAGCTCAACTTGATTTGAGGTTGGAGATGTTTCATTGACTATTGAAAGTGCACGGAGCACACTACGCTGCACTTAGTTGGGGTCGAGCCACTGCTTCAACCAAGGGTAAAAAAAAATCCGTCGTTTCCGCATTTCAGCGACCGTCGGTAATCTGAGAGAATTCTTGATCGATTCGTGTTATCGTAAATCTGTGTGCGTAATACGCCAGGTGCTTGCCGGTAAAAGGTAACACTCACTGAAGAAACGCCAGTCTGATTGCGGCAGCCGACCACGCTCCAAGCGCCAATCCGTAGCCGGAGGATATTATCGTCCCGGTGACACTAGGTTTTTGTTTTCTCCATTGCGATTACGGTGATTGCCCAGATCGTCGTGTGTACTAGCAGCAGCGTGTCGTCTGCTTGCGATCCGCCTCAAGCGCTTGCTTGCTGTCTTGCTTCCACGTCTAGCCTTCGATCTGATAAAACCTAGCGGACGGAGCGATCGCAAGGTTGCAAGGAATCATTTTAAAATCACACATCCATCTCGCACGTGACATGTCATGCGCAAGAATCGCCAGAGAGATCTACGGTCAAATTGGCCACAAACTCGTTTAACTTTTTATGACTATGCTTTACGAATATTACAACGTGCCCCCTCCTAGTATTTATAACCTCCTTGCCGGAGATGGCCACCTTAGTTGAGTGTACGTAGCACTGCTGGCACTGCTCCGGAACTTCGCTGTTTCTAACGAATCCGCTTGCTAGTTTGATAAAATTAGTGGTAAAAAAAGTGAAAGACGTTTAGAACTCCCTGTAACACCGAATGGGAGCGCAGCTCTTGAGGAGGAGGAGGGAAGGGTACTGAGGGGAGGGTAGACCCCTCCTCCTTATTCTCCGCCTCATCCCCTCATTCTTTAATATGCTCCGGGGGATCATGTGACTTCGGGGGGGGGGGGAGGGGGGTCGCATGATCTCGGGGAAGGGGGCCACGTGACCTTGGGGGTCACGTGGTGGTCACCTTGGGGCTCACGTGAACGTGAGGTGACCTTGGGAGGGGTCACGTGACCTCGGGGGTTACGAGACTTCGGGGGGAGGGGGGGGGTCACGTGTCCTTGGGGAGGGGGGCCGCGTCACCTTGGGGGTCACGTGGGGGTCAACTCGGGTAGTCACGTGACCTTGGTGTGACCATGGAAGGTGTCACATGACCTTGGGGGTCACGTGACCTCCGGGGGTCACGTGACCTAGGGGTGACCTTGCAGGTCACGTCACCTTCGGGTGACCTTGGTTACGCCGACGGTGACGGCGACGCCGACGCCGCCCAAGCCGGAAACGGGCGTCTAAGAGCTGCGCTCTAAAACGTGAATGCAAGCGAAATGTTCTGCACTTTGAACTGGGAAACGGAATTACAGCCAACCTTTACTGCCACTAAAGCTCGATCAACTTCACAACTTTTAGTAAACGAAAAAAGAAACCCAAATATGAGTCGGGAGGGCGGAAGCTTTCTCCCGTCTGCCTGGAGAAGGAGAAAAACGTGTCGTTCCTCCCTCCTTTTCCTTTCCACTTGAGGAGCGTCAGTTGAAGGGAGGAAAATACGCCGTTGCTACCGTTTTCTCCATTTTTTCTTAGAGTGCACGACCGAACTTAGCCCGGCGCGGGCACTTCACGGGAGCGCGCGCTCGGCCATCGGCCGCTACTTTGGGAGTAGCAAAACGTTGCCGTGCACGCCAGTACGCCGCAGACGAACTAAGGTAGCGGAAGAAGGACATTCATGTTTTCGCATCCACAAGTCATAAGAAGTGCTTAGGTGTCCTTGGATTTTATTTTTCCAGTCGGATCGCGCAACATTCTATGTAAAGATTATCAATATGCGTAGCGTTCTGGGTTCCTCATTAAGCCCTATACTGAGCTCAGTTAACTCGATCCGGAGCAAATTTATTGCAATGAAGACGAAGGAGGAACATTGCTCCCCGTTTGAACGAATGAACATAGGGGGCAAGCGGGTTCCTCCCTTTACGGAGAGATATATTCAACTTCTTTTTTTTTCTAAGAGTGAAAGTTAGCTCCAAGTAGTGAAGAAAGGGACTGCTGTTTTGGCAGGTTCGCGGCGTGCGTGGACGTAAAGCGGCGCGCTGCGCCGACTGAAGAAAATATTATAGTGCGTAGACGCTCAGCCCACACGTCGTCGTCCCGTCAGTCGTCACCCTTTCCCTTTCTGCCCTCCGTAAAACCTAACGACCCATGAAAACGTGGTCTTTTCGCTGTCGGCTTATGAGGGAGCCGTAGGTGCGCGTTGTTGTCTGGTACAGGGTGCCTGTATTTGTTGGTCGGGTACCACGTTTAACTCCACGAGAGCCGCAGACAGGAGCAACGCGATCGTCCTCCGTGTGGTTCGGTTCCTAAACTTCGGAAGAAAATATCCTAAAATTCCGCTCGCAATTCGCACAAACGAAAACGTGCCGAAATCACAACTCTCGCTGCACTGAATCTAGACGATATGCGTTGGCGTTTAGGGCAGAGTTTCAAACTCGGCGAGAGATAGGTATTGCAAACACGCAAAGGTTTATATACAGTTGTCTTCAGAGTGCCAGTTTGTTTTCCCGAATCGGCGGTTTCGGATACAGCCACCACAAGTTTCCTCTATACCTTCCTACAAATGGTATACTATTCGCTCTGCGTTCGCGAAATTTAGACCTTTCATCGAAGTATGACAAGGTGGAAGCTTATTGAACCTTCGAACATCTTGTGCGTCACTCGTATATCTCTGCTGTCAATAATTAAAAAAATGCGACCGCACTATCGGAGTGCCCCTCGGCTATCAGGCGGCACGACAACAAGGACGACGAGGCCCAAGTGCGGGCGCTTCCAAGTAATTTGGAAGATGCACAATGGTGCAACCGCGGCGACACTGGCGCATGCGCGGTATACCCCGCGTGATGTGGTCGTGCCCATCACTTGCACTGCAAGAGCGAGAAAAAGTGAACGTGAGGAACGAGCGAACAAAACGGAAGAGCGTGGCGGGAACCGCGCCGCGACCTAATGAATCCATTCCCGTCCAGTCCAACCTACGACCGTCCAAACGAATGACGGTTGTGTGCACAAGGACAATAAAGGCCGACACATTTAAAATAATTCCGCATATTTGTTTTCGCGAAGTTGACTCTCGACGAAATGCGTTACGATATAGCGCAGGGGAGAGTTGTCTTCGTGCAGTGAGTATGTCCTGCCGGGCGTCGGCGGTTTCCAACTTAGCCACCACAGCTTCCATTGAACGCCGCCAAGGCACTGCATGCTGTTGTCTCAAAAGATAAAATCTTTCCTCGCTTATGTCGGCGTTTTCACGAAAACTGTGTCGTCGTTGCGCCTCTATTTTAAGTTATCGCGTACCTTATGCATTCTCGTGGAACAAATACAGTTGCTTACGATCCGGTTTTATTGTAAAAGGAGTGACCATCACAGCGGTGTTTCAATAGGAGCGTGCGAGAACACTCCTTTCTTATTATGTAGGAGGAAAATGGGACGTAAACAGCGAACGAAAGGAGCGAACTAGAAGGCGTAAGCAGCGACGCGGCCTCACGAAAACAGTGCAGTTCAGTTTAAACCAATCCATCTAAACAAAGACGGCTGCATGCAACGGGGCAATATATTCTAACCAGTGTGTCGAACCGAAAAAAATACGGGTTCGGTTACAATTGAGGTTCAGGCAAATTTATTTTGTTCCGGTTCAGTACCGGTTTGATTAATTCGATCCGCGAACCGGTTCGCGAACCGGTTCGGGGCGCTGAACCGGTTCGCGAACCGGTTCGGAAATTATAAATGGCAAATTGCAACATCAAAATAAATTACAACTAAAACATCTGAAATCAGCACATACGAAACGGTATACATCGTAGAGTAAGGCTCAGGGATTTCTACCAGGAGTGGTTTCTTTCTGTGCACTCAAAGGTTACCTTACCGACGTTTACGCATTCGGACTTCATCTAATTGGGTCCGACGCAGTAGCTGTAAAATCCGCCACGTCCTTACAAACCCACTTACAAGTAGAACTTGCTAACTATCCCGCCACCTCGGCGTGTAAGCAATTGAAGGAACAGTGGAGAGAAAATACAGCTTTCTTTATTTGAACTAGCCTTCGGTAACTCAATTTAGACCCTTAAGGAAGTTTTCATTAAACAAGATACGGAATATGAAAAACACTTCACCGAACGCAACGCCAGAAGGACGTAATAGGATAAATATTAAAATAGAAGAGTTCGCTGTCTCACAAATATGTTAGCTTCTAAGTGCCTACATGAAACCGGATGCATTATTATCAAACTCTACAGCCTTTTCTTTTCTCATTCCGATGGAAGCAAGCTTCAAGAACTCACGCGTTCTAAAAACGTGTTATGAAATGAGCCCACAGCAGCATTTAGGATTTACGAGATTGTAGGAAAATAAAATCCCGTGACGCGATTTATTTTTTTTTTTTTTCACAGCCTTTTAATTCTCTTTCTTCCGTGCAAGCCGCGACCAGCGCAATACTGGTTTCTATGTCAAGGTTCATGGATGCAGCGTTTGTCAAGATTCATGGTTGCAGCGTTTATATTCCAAAGACTGAGTGGAGAAGAAAAATATGTAAGCGAGGTGTCTGTCAGTTGACGGCACTTAAGAAACAAATGGCATTGATAGCACATTCATTGTCAACAGCGCGTGGCCGAACCGTTTTGACATGAGCCGGTAACCGTTATTGTTTTTCCGGTTCAGTTCCGGTTCGGGTTCATCGCGATAACAATATAACGGTTCGGGTTCGGGTTCAGTTCCGGAAAAAATACCGGTTCGGTTCCGGTTTTCGGTTCGGTTCGGTTCCGTTTCGACACCCTGATTCTAACGCATCTGAAACACGATTATATTTTACCCCTTACATACACACACGTTGTGGGGGCAATCCCGAAACATGTAACGAAATGCGTTGCGCGTAATCTGCGAAAAAAAAAAAAAGAAACGCCTTTTTGATCTACGTTACCGAAATTAAAAGTTACGCGTTATCCTATTCTTATAAATAAAATTTACGATTTTGTTCTGATTTATAAATGGACGGTAACAGAGTTCTTCGTTTTTTTTTTTTTTTTTTTTTTTTTTTTTTTTGCTACGGAGTTTTTTGACACTGGTAGTGTGAGAGTTTATCTAGAAGGGAACTTTTTTCATGGGAAAATGGCAGGCAAATGTTTGAGGACAAAAGGAATGCGAGCAATATAGAATGACTTGGCGCCTATACTTCCTTTGAGTTAGGTTCAGAGGCAGCCGATGCTAGGAGCTTATGTCCCATTCAAGCAGTGTCAAGGTGGCAAGTCACTCGCCCTTTCTTTGTCTATGAGTGGTTCAACGATGAGAGAACACGTACAGGAACACGGCGAGCACCAGAATGGTACCCTCTTGACGCTCTCTGATTAGTTCCATGAGCTCGAATAACTGGCTGCTTTTGGACTAAAAGGGCCACACCGGTCGGTATTTTTCAATTTGTGATTACGACTGTTTTCACATAAAGCAGCGTCTCTGAATTACAAGGTATATATTTTCCTTTTTTTTATATTGCCTGCAGTTTTATGAATATCACAGCTCAAAATTTTGACGAGGGTGTCTATGGCAAAACCAAAACTATCTGCTAGAGGGATGGCAACACTGATCATCAGCCGTATGGTCGCGACATGACGTCAAAGTGGTGCTGCACTATGCGGTACAACCAATCAACCGCATCTCCATTGCGACGTGACATCAGGAGGGTGCTGCGCCTGTTTTCTTTAACCTAACCCACTTGACGCCCACGAACGAGCAGCCGGTGGCATCTTTAAAATCCGTTTTAGTTTAATACGCGACTTCACTTTGACGTAATATTTTAGGCTGTAATCATATTTTGTGCCATTAGACATTAGAAATTGTTTTTTTTCGGTTTTGACCGGAGTTGTTCTTTTAAGTGACGCAGAATATGGAAACACGAAAATATTGAAGCATACTTTTTTTAGTTCATGGGAAGAAATAGCAAGCAACGTAACTGCGCTACCCGTGACTTGAAATAAGTAACGTAAATTTGTTACACCTTACGGTTTTAAAAATGTAACGAGTATGTTACAACGTCACAAAATAGTTACGCGTTACCGGTATCGCCGTTAGTTGTAACACGTTACCGCCAGCACTGGTCAGTTACAATATTCAATCGTCTGGGAACCTTCTACTGCACTTGGTTTCAGTATTATATGTTTATTTCGCATCCACAAAGTGGAGGCGACGCAGGCAGTTCATTTTTAGGGGTTAGGGGGAGAGGGGGCCCTAGGGCCCATGAATGTCTCTGACGCTGGGTGCAGGGGGCTGGTAGAAATGTGTGTTTTTATTATAGGGTCGGTTGAAACTTTCGGGATGGGGGTATATTTTATGGTGATTCAACCCTTCAGCAAGCACCCTCGGGCTGGTCTACATTTCAGGCCCTTTGGCAACGCCACTGAAGCCCAGCAAGAATCTTGCCCCAGCAGATAATCGGTGCTTGCAAAGCGGCTTTCCCGCATAAACAGAGATTGTGTTCGGCGCACGCTACCAATTCAACGCGAATACGGATTTCACGACAAAAAGAAGAGAAACGCGATAGTCTGGATTTCTAAGCAGAGCCTATACAGTTAGTTTGAAGCGTAAGAGCGAACAGCGCTATCCAGAGTCGGGCATCGACTCTGCATTTTGAAAATGCCACAAGTTTATTGACCCGTCCTTCCTCGAGCCACCCCAAAAGCGCTCATGAAACCTACAGTCCCCGAAATATTTTATGAGCTCACAACGCCCATCACCGAGCTCATAAACTCACAAGCTCGCTCCCTCAACCAACTCATGAACTCACGGAAGGAACGAACTCATCCAATTTTAAGGCATGAACTCTCCGAACTCAGGAGCTCATCGACCTTATGAACCCGCACCCCTCACAAAACTCAGGAACTTACCGAATTTATGAACTCAGCGATCTCGTAAAGCTCAACAAACCAGCGCCCCTAACCTACGTCACGCCCGTCTCTCACCTTCAAAGTCTAGCGATTTAGAGGCTTATAAAGTCACACGCCCTCAACTTACGCCTCATCCGTGAGGTTGAGTTAGGTGAATGGGTGCACTCATTAGCGAGCTTCGCCGAGCTACGCATTCAAAAGATGGGGAGGCCTTTTATGGCAATGAACTTGGAAACCTAAGTCAATGCTTCTCTGTCAACGATGACTATATACGACGTCACAAAACGGTGAACTGAAGCCTGTGTTCAGATGAAGCTATGTGGATCCCTACATATTAAAGTTGTGTTAATTTGTAAATATTTTAAGATTACATTTGAGAACAGCCACCTCACATTAAAATATTATTTGAGCATTTTAGTTATTCTTGAGTTCAATATAGCGGTTGATCCTTCATGTAATGCATGCCAACCGGATAAACACGCACCGAAGGGTGCCTTTTCCACGACCATAGAAGTCGGTAAAACACTAAGCGGTTCAAAGAAAACCAAATTCACCGGTTTAATGGGGCGTGCCAAATACACAGGAACTGCGAGGTCCGCGAATGGCTCAAATAAAATTCAGAAAATAAAAACTCTTAAGCCCAAATACACAGATTAATGTAACAATGCATCAGGTTCTAAATCACTGTGTTTGAATCTTGTTTCCCTGTTGCATTGTGAACTCGTTAGCGGTTTCCGCAGTGAGAATATCCACTTACTTTATACACAATATAAACACAGATGATGCAAAGATTTTGTGCAGCCGCCATTAGTTGGCATCATCGCTGCGCGCGTGAGGTCCGTGATTGGTTTCGAGATCGCACAGAACACTGACGCAGCACTCGTGTGGAATGCGTTTCGATACGAGTATACTCCGAATAGTGACGAAGCGCTCGTGCCCAATGCGTGTTCACAGTGCATGACCAACTATTGGCGACCGACATAATATATACATAATTTCAAAATTTCGAAAATTGACTATTGTCTCAATATGGACATGTTATTCTAAAAACTGGGAAAGAAAGACAACGGAGGTAGTCTAAATAATCACGGCAGCAATGAGCAGCGTAGCCATAGCAATCCGCGCTGGCACTGTGACGCGGCATCGTGGCATTCGGCCAAATCACAGCCTCACCGGTGTTCGCTAAGGTTACCGGTTCGAGCGACACAATTTTCGCTCGCATGTGCTTCACATTCAAAGCCGCGGACACCGGTCTTTTAATATTATATATCATAAGTCTGCAGACAGTGTCTAAAGCCGGGGTCATATTTCTCATAAATCATAAAAAGGACAGTCTGGAAAACGAGTCACCGCCAATTGCGTGGTTTGAATATTGAGGGCTCAAGTTTCTCCTAGAACTCGTTGCTATACTACATTCGGAACACAGATTTCGTGGTAACTCAGGTTCAAATCTGTTTCCGGACTGTCTTTTGTACGACGTATAGCTCCGGCTTAAGGTGTTTCTTCATTGCATGACAGTCCTCTCACATCGTTCGTACAAACGAGTCTGCATAGACGTTCGAAGTATGTTTGAAGCAAACCTGCTCCGATCCCGCCAGGAGCGGGTGGGCCTATTGTTCTGTCATTATGTCTGCAGACCACGTCGTTTGTCGGCTGTATGAGTGCCGTGGCTACGGCCTAATACACCAATGACAATCACCCCTGTAGAGTAAATTACAAATAGCGCTAGGACGAGCACAGACGAAAAAGTGGAAAGGACAGGCACTAACTCGCAAATGACGGTTTTATATGCAGCGATAAAGAATAAGGTGAAGAAAATGTCTGGAATCGAAAAAAGAAGAAATAGATCTATCTCTAGCCGGGGCGCTCTAAAAAGACTGTTACACTGAAAAGACTAAAGCACAGTGGACCAAAGCGAAAATATTAAAAATTAAGAAAAGATAATCATTTTGAACTATGTACGATACTATACTGAAGGATTAGAAAATAACCCCTAGACAGTGGGTGACAAATTAAGAACAAAAAAAATGAATACAAAATGAATAAAAAAATAATCAGTGATCGTCCGTAGGCCGCCGATGAGTGCCTCGTATGGCCTATTTTTCTTTTTACATCCAACAGGCACCACAGCCAAAGCTATACCGGCACGAGCGCAAAAACCCACCCGGTGCGCCACCTCACGCGCTCGCGTGCAAACGTGATTATGTATAGTGGTTCAAGTGCTGAATCTTTTTGTCAGTCAACGCCAAAGATGGTGCGGAGACGCTTTTTTCTCCATTGGCTTGTATGGTCTGTGCTTCAAAGATTTCCCTTTTCCTCTTGCCTTTAAAACGTCTGATCACTTTTGTATCCTAAAGCAAAAGTGTGCATGAGCGATCTCGCACATGCATAGCTAAATGTCCAGAAGGTGTTGACTTCAAGGTCAGAGCATGTTCTCTCAGTCGTGTGCTCTCTCAGTCTCTCAGTCATGTACTATGGTGCGTCTTCGTTCGCACCATAAAGAAAACCAAGTTGAATATGTTACGCTACTGGGGGATGCTATTCTTCCGGACAGGCTCTCTAAAGTGCTTGAAAAAGATCCCAAGTACTGCACTGAACCAAAGAAACAGGCAGTGCAGATGTTGGGTATTATTCATGATATCGCGGACAAGGTTACTGAGACGGACAGAGCCCCATGCATCAATGAATGCATCGAGGTGGTTTTGCGAACACGTCCAAAAACTGAAAATACAACCAGCATCCAAAAGGTTGTTGATTATTTTAAGTTCAATGCCAAGAAAGTGAAGAACAAAGCTATTGAATTGTGCCGCAGACTTGACCTAACACAATTGAGGAATCAAATTACCACTTCAAAAAAGACCAGCTAGAGATTTTCTTCACCGCCAAGACAGACTAGCCAGCATGCCCATTCCGTGCAGTAGTTACTGAGAAAGGAAGCTGGCAGGGGAACATGTCTCGATTTTTTCTGCGCCATCTGTCTTTCCTCAAGCTGGATGATCCTTTTCTAATTCCCAACTCTGAAGAGGTAACCCAGCATTTAAAATAAAATCCCACGAGAGACACGAGAGTGAGATTTGGGTTTTCGTTGGACGTGGAAGATTTGTTTTATTATATTCCTCATGATAAACTCTATTCAGCAGTAAGCGATTGCATTGATGCCAACGGGAGGGTTAATTTTCAGAACAACTGCGGAACATCAGTAGAGGCATTCTTAGAAACTTCTGAGATTCTACCCCTGTTCCGCTGTAGTCTCCTTCAATGAAATTCCTACTTACAGAAGAGAGAACTCTGCAAAAGTTCCTGCGTTGCACCTGTTTTATGCGACGTTTATCTGTCACATTTTGATCAGGCTATTGCTAAGAATATATCAACCAGCCAAGTCTCGCGTATCTTTCGATATGTCGACGATTACTTGGTGCTCTCCCCTTTTCGTCCCGATGATTGTGACAGTCATCCTATCAACAGTGTGAGCGCCACATTTCTGGAACAAGCTGAACAGATCAGCTTTACCATTGAGGCACCAATGGACAGCATCCTACAGTTTTTAGACCTGCAGATTACTTTCAACAAGGACCAGATCTGCTGGATGTGCCACCCAAGTTCTAAAGAAACGGCTATTGCGCTATGACTCATCACATTTCAAACTTGTAAAGCGAGGTATAGTGTCTAATTGTTTAAGCATGGCGTTAAACTAGTCATGTGAGCACAGAGAAAAATCAAGCTTCCAATTACAAGTGACTCATTTGAAAGCTTCGGGTTACCCCTTTCCAGTTCTGATTGACATCGCCGAAAAGTTATTCACAAAGGACAAAAGGAAAGAAAAAAAATCAAAAAGAAGAGACGCCGTCCGGCTGTGGTGCCTCACATCCACAAGATTTCTCACATGACGAAGAGAGCATCCACGTTTGATGTCCAAGTTGTCATATCGGCACCGGATAAATTAAACCGAATGTGCCCAAAAATCAACAATATCAAGCAACAGCATCATGAATGCGACATAAACCACAAGCTCCGGTATGTCAACTGCAACAGCGTAGTGGTGTATGAAGTCCCTTTCACACGAGAGAAATTGTATATAGGACAGACTGGACGGTGCATAAATACACGACTGAGAGTACATGCTCTGACCTTGAAGTCAACACCTTCTAAACATTTAGCTATGCATGTGCGAGATTGCTCCTGCACACCTTTGCTTTCGGATACAAAAGTGTCAGGACGTTTTAAAGACAAGAGGAACAGGGAAATCTTTGAAGCACATACCATACAAGCCAATAGAGAAAAATGCGTCTCCGTATCACCTTTGGCGTTGACTGACAACGAGGTACAGTACTTGAACCACTATACATAATCACGTTTGCAAGCGAGCGTGTAAGGTGGTGCACCGGGTGAGTCTTTGCGCTCGCGCCGGTATATCTTTGGCTGTGGTGCCTGTTGGATGTAAAAAGGAACATAGGCTGTGCGAGGCACTGATCGGCGGTCTATGGACGATTACTTATTAATTTTCTATTTATTTTTTATTCATTTTTTATTCTTATTTTGTCTCCCACGGTCTAGGGGATATTTACCATGCCTTGAGAATAGTATCGTATCTAGTTCAAAATCATTAACTTTATTTAATTTTTCATATTTTTTTTTGGTCTACTGGGCTTCAGTCTTTTAGTCTAACAGTCTCTTTAGATCGCTCCTGCTAGAAATAGACCTACTTGTTCTTTTTTCAACTCCAGACACTTCCTTCACCTTCTTTAAGGATGTATACCAAACCGTCAGTTATGCGTTAGCGCCTGTCCTGTCCACCTCTTCATCTGTCCTCATCCTAACGCTATTTGTAATTTAGTACGTAAAACCAACTTGCCCGAAAGGATATTTTTATTGAGTTCACCCCTGCGGAAGCGACCGTGTTGGTCTTGAAAGGTTCAGAACCTCACATTTGCGACTACGTTAGACGCTGTTTTATATATATATATATATATATATATATATATATATATATATATATATATATATATATATATATATATATATATACATATATACCGGGTGTTTTTCCGAAGATTTTCAAGAATCCTAAAAATTAGGGCGATTGAAAAAAGAAGAAATTCTCTTCGGGACAAACTACCAGCCACGGCGGACGTCAGGAATTGCCAAAAACCTACTAATTAGCCAGATAATTAATTAAAACTTGTTAATTAACTTCTTAATTAGGGGAAATAGAAATATGGTTCCAATTAGGAAGTTGCTGAGCGTTATCGAAAACCCCTAAATCAGTCATTTTCCGAATGACTTTGAGCGCGTGAGACGAGTAGTAGCGCACTAAAGTTACCACTCGTGGAGCAGGTATCTTATCTCTTATCTAGCCCCAGCTAGTGCCACTAAATAAGCTACGCTTCAGAGTAACGACACTTGGCCATATTGTGTCTTAAAATCATGGTTGCCAGTTATCTGAAGCATTATCTGAAATCACAGAAACGCTTTTCTATCCTCCACAAATGTTTGGACACTTCGCGGCAGAGCAAAGCAATATTACATAACCTTCCTAACACCGAACCTAATGCTGAGGAAGTCGCACTTTCGAATCATGACGATCGGCAGTTGTGTCTCCTCTGCATATGAGCCAAAATGGCGGCGCCCACAACAATGTAGGGGAACGGAGTGCCGATACTCTAAGCGCAGCTTATTTAGTGGCTCTTGCCCCAGCCTTGTACCTGCTGCACGAGTGGTAATTTTCGTGCGTTACTACTCTTCTCAAGCGCTTAAAGTCTTTCCGAAAATGACTGATTTAGTGGTTTTTGGTAACGCTCAGCAACTTTCTAATTGAAATCATATGTCTATTTCCACTAATCAAAAAGTTAATTAACAAGTTTTAATTAATTATCTGAATACCCTACCAAAAAATCCGGTATAATTTTTCGCTATCCGGATTATGGAACCGGAAATTTATGTGGATTCTATCTGGACTCTAACTAGATATTAGGATTTCATAAATTATTCCTTTGTTTGAATCTGGATTTCGGGTTTCCAGAAACAAATTTCCGGTTCAATAATCCGGATAGTGAAATGTTAGACTGAATTTTTCGGTAGGGTAAAGTAGGTTTTTGGCAATTCCTGACGTCCGCCGTGGCTGGTACTTTGTTCCCGAAGAGAGATTCTTCTTTTTTCAATCCCCTCTAATTTTTAGGATTTTTGAAAGTCTTCGCAAAAACACCCGGTACATATATATATATATATATATACACGATGTAAGGAGTTTGGGATCATACACAGAAAATTGGAAAGTAATAATTTCAACCCGAGCTTCTATAAACATGTTTAGCGGTATTCCTCACCCATTAGTCTTGCCAGATATTCCATCTGTGTGAGAAAAAAAAAACGTTTAGAATGCAATTAAAGCCAACATTAAAACGAAGTTGTCTATGACTCATCGTTTTTTTTTTGTGTTTGTCAACAGGACAGTAACCGACAGCATAGTTAAACTAGAACTATTGTGCTTGCCTTATGACCGCTCGCGCGCGGCTTATCTCTTATCATGTAGTTTTGGCATTTGTTTAAATAAAAAATTTACGAAATAGGTGTCAAAAACCACATGATTGATGATAAGCACGTAGCGCTTCCCGCATGCATTTCTTGGTAAATATAGCGATTGCATAAGCTGCCGATATAACGGCAACCCGTACGAAGTCGTTCATACATATTAAAAAAACGTTTTGGTACCACTAATTGCCTTTAGTTTTATCAACCCTTTTGTACAGACCCGTTTGATGGTTACAAACATTAAGTGCCGCTTGCGCCGCGAGCGACTTTTGGTCACAACACCTTTGCAAGCCTGTTGAGCTTGCTTATGGCACCAGTGCTAGAAAGCTTAAAATGCTACATGAGCAACAAAGATGGCATTCAGCACTACAAAACAACATCGTCGAGGAGGCAAGTTGTTTTACAATAATACTCGAAACATTTTAACAGATCTCGAACTCCTTCCTTTTGGCGTTCACCTGGAGAATTGATGATGAGACGATTCATCTACATTACAAGCAGGAGTGTAAAGGTGGTCTTTGTTATTTATTTTTTTATAAAACAGAAGTTTTCTATTACGCCAGAGACTGGAGCACCACCCGGTGGCATTTGCCATAAAAATGGTTTACCCCTAAGCTGAGACTGGGATAGGAGCTACGTGCACGCCGGACCAATCAGACAGACACCTGCCACTCATCACCTGACCCGGCTCTCTGCGCGTAGTTATGGACGCGAGTTTGCTCATAGGTTCTTAGAGAAGCGTATGACTGGTCCAACTAGGACGTGGCTACCACCGCAATCTCATCTTAGGGGTGAATAGAGTATATACACGAAGACAAAGTAGAGGGGTGGTGCCAGGACAAGCGCCTGTCTTGTGTACACCATTCTACTTTGTCTTCGTTTCTTGTGCGCTGTGTCAAATCCACTATGCTTGAAACAACTAGTCCACATCGCCATCCTTCATATGTAGTTTCCGTTATCACCGTTCGCTCGGCTTTGAACGATAGGTGTTACACCTCCTCAGCCTCGAGGGTAGGGGAGGGGATAGGGGCGTATAGCGAAGCAGCATGTGTGGGTTTTTCAGCACCTGACAACGTGACTATATTTGCTCAGTTACGGAGCTGGCCATTAAAGATGGTTGCTATAGCAGAAACACTCCTCCCCACCCTCCCCTCCCCCCACACACACACACCACCATTACTGGCTTGCCTCCCGTCGTTTGACCCTCACCTTTTTGGGGGAACGGCAAGTATGATACCGTCAGTGTATTCAATGAAATACGTATATTCTGAAGCACAGTGTCTTGATGGCGTTTCGGCGCACATTATGCAACAGAAAGTTTCGAAATGGAATTCTAATTTTCGCTTGAACGACCGGAGGAGGACCGAAGGGGCTGAGGGGGGGGGGGGGGGAGGTGGGGTTATCTATCCTCCTCCGCAGTAGTTCCACAGCTAAGGTAACCTAATAACGTTGGAAGCTGAGTTCCGCTTCTGACGTGTAAAACAACTATCTGGAATTGACTCGGGATAACTCAATATCCGCGCCTGCTGGAGAAACTGACTTCGCTTCTCGGTGGGTTTTTCTCCAGGTCGTCCAGGAATAAAAGCTGACTTGTATATTTTTACCGGCTCACCGCCGGGTTCCTTAAAACCCGAGAAAAGCTTCTCAGGAAGGGTGTGAAACGAGAGAACACAATTGCGTAGTATATCGGGTAATGGTGGTGCACTTGCACTTTGGGCATATTTCCTACAATCTAAGAAACAACGCGGTCTCGAAGGTTTGACGGCGGCATCTGGTCCTCTAAGCACCCATTTGTTCGCCGAAGAGATTGTCTGGTTCCAGCTAGGTACCGTGCCCTAAAGCTGAGTAAAACTGCACTCGACTCGGAGATTAACCGAAAGGCGTGCGCGAGCAAGAGGATTCATTAGTCCTCTTAGAACAAGTTGTGTCTGTATGCTTTTGTTTTAGTCCCCGAAAGCAACGGAACGTTCGCAGGAGGAGAGCTGTTATTTCGCTCGCCTCGGTGATCGGCGCTACTCAGCCCAGCACTGCTGAAAGTGGAAAGTGTTAACCGAACTCCGACGAAACTGGCGAATTTTATTAATATTTAACGACGGTTCAGACCTTCCATGATACACTGAACTTCGCGCGTTGATTGAATGCGGGTTTACAATTTTGTTGACTCGCATTCGACCACCTATCTCGTCAACAATGATGCGTTAAAATTTGGAGAGTCCCATTGACGTAATTTGCCCTCGCGCAAATATATTACCATTTATCCAAGGAAAAAACCTCCGAATCATTGCGCATTAATTTTTTTTTTAATTAAAAAGTTTCGGGAGTTTGTAGATGACGCGCTTTTGGCACCCTAGTCTTGTCGTCACGATAAATGTGCACCTCATTTGATTAAACGGAGTTACCGAGTGCTATTTAAGAGTGGTTTCTGCGTCTCCCCATGATCAATCTTTCCGCGTAGGCATATGTTGAACTAAAAAGCCGTGACGACAGATCTGATGCACCGCACGGCCTTCTAAAAAAAGTACATTCAAGGGTAGAATTTAGACGCGTTCATGCCGTCATCGCTATTTTACATAACGTTTCCGATCAACAGCGAAGAACGAATTAAACGCGCCTGCAACGTCAGCCATTACAAAACCGTCCCCGTAGCGAAACGAAAGATTATATCCAAAAAATAACAAAAACACCAGAAAAAAAAATTGCAAACTGAAAACAATAAAGACAAACAACTTAACATGATGTTCAATATTTAGCCCCCGAAGGCAAACAGATTGCTCGCCTGGAAGACAGCTGATATAGCGGTAGTGTCAACGCGCTCTCCGGACGTCAACCGCCTCAGTTTTATGTGTGGCCTCGCTTTCTGCACGTAGTTATCAGCGTTGGCGTGAGCACGTGGCATAGATGGATGCACTACTGGTTCAACATGCGCGTAGCTTCAACCCCGCTGGCAGCTTAGTGGTGAAGGGAGTATAGGCCTTTTGCATAACCTCGTACCAGCGTGTAACTGATGTACCCTCGTCCTAATGAGGTTTTGTTTTGGAGTTCATTGTTGACAAAATGTATGCAACCGCCACGAGTATAAGCGAAAAGGCTTAGAAGCGGACGCCGCTCGTGAGATTGTTCTAAGTGCTTCGTTTTCTCTTGTTATTCTTTAAAAAAAATCTACGGTTGTATGGCTAGAACTGCGTCGTCGTAGTGCGCACACATAATTTTAATAAGAATAGTAACAATCGCGAAAAATGTGCTACGAGTACAGGAAGCTGCAGCGCGAGTGTGGCTGGAATGCTATTAGTCTTCGCACGTTCCTCAAGGATCTTTACTTACGAAGTCAGTCGATTGCGAGCGTGAATCCCGAGGGCTATGTGTCAGACGCATCGTCACGTTTATGCTCACTATTACCTCGTCTGCGGCAAGATAACTGATTCAAATCGGGTGCAGTGCTTTGAATAAGTTACCACTGCAAGTTAGGCTATTGCTCCATGCCATGTAGAGGGTATAAAAACGTCTACGTGTCATTACTCAAAATGCAGCTATCAAATCCCAAGAGCTCACCTTCTGTGGGCTGTTTGGCCCATTACTGCGCGAAGGACCTCGCGGAAGGACCTCGCAACGTGCGCGCGAGCAACGCTAGGCCTCACAGAGTACGTTCGCTGTAAGGGAACAGTAAAAAATGGGTTGTGTGTGTGTTTATACAGCCTAGAACTTGGTCTGCCTCACAGGGGCGACGAGTCTCCCAGCTGTAGATGAGAAATTTAGCCAGTGCGGTACAGCCGCTAGCCTGGGGTCTTTAACGTGCATCACACAGTAGTGATACACGACCGCACGCCGGTACGATGCTCATCCAGATCGAAACGGGCAGGGGTGGGGCTCGAACCCAGGATCCCTGGGTTCTGCAGCGCGAGCTTTCGCTCCACGTGCTCTGAGCTGGTGTGCGCTAGACCACTCGGCCACCGATCCCACCTAAGGGAACAGTATAGGTGTGTGGTCCGAGTTCTCTCTTGTTGGTCCTTCTTTCGGGTGACCTGTAGCGCTGAACCCTACATTATTTGGCTCTCCACGCGAGGCGTACTGCTCCCCCACGGGTTGCACTGCAGGCTTTTAGTCCGTTTTAGGCCTGTTAGCCTGGATTTTCTCGTTTGTGTCTCCCCAGATAGACCTACGTGGTCGTTCAACTAGGCTTCGGGCACCGGACGCCATCTTTGTCATCCCGGCTTGGGCATTGTGTATATTGTGCGTACTGCAGTATATTAAGTTGTTTCCGATATATTTTATTCTGTTTTGTTCTGTTTTTGTGTCTGGTTGTTTTTCTACGGTTGCGTATGCGATGCAGGCCCGCCATATAGCCGCCGCAGGCAATGACGAGACCGGAGAGGGGCCTGACCCGACGTCCATGGACCTGATGGCTCGGGTGGCCAACCTCTGCGATATGGTCGTTTGACGCTTGGTTCTGGCTGAACACGTACCCCAAAGGCAAGGGCCACGACCCCAGGTGTCAGTCCCATCATACACGGGCTACGACAACCGGAAGTCCGTGGCCGACTTCCTGGCCAAGCTGGCGGCAAATAAGCTCGCCACTAAAACCTCGGACGAATACGTCCTCGCGCGGGTTCTGCCCATGGTTTTCCAGGCGAGCGCCAAGCGCTAGTTGCGCATCGTGGCCCCCTTCCTCACCTGGGAAGACTTTCGGCGGACGTTTCAAGAGAAATTTCTTCCACCTGGGTACCAGTCTCGTGTACAGTAAGAACTGGAGCGCCGCACCGAACACCCGGACAGGACCCTTATCAAATATGTACGGGTGATGCAGGAGCTCTATGGCAGAACCTGCCCAACGATGTCGGAGTCAGACAAGGTTGCCCGGGTGACGCAGCAGAGACACCCAAGATTCCGGTTCTACCTGCATGGCCGCAAGTATTCCACCCTGGAGCTCCTGAACCAGACGCTCACGGCATACAGCAAACGCTCCTGGGCGAGCTGTAGTATCGGCCCCCGCCATCGTCTGAAGAAGCTCTCGAGCCACCCTGTGCCTGGTGAGCTCCCGCGTACAGAAGTCCGACTCAGCGCCAAACCCTAAATAACCTGGTCCCCCCTCCCCCCTTTGTACTGGACTCCTACACTTTCGGGCAATGGGAGCGCGGGAGTCCAAACGATGGTTCGTACCCCCGGCTACGTGCCCGGCAGGCTTGATCGAGACTACGGCAAGGTAAAAGCCGTTCAAGGTCCTTTCTCCGCAATGCCAACCGGGGCGCCGATCGCTGGTCCAACGAGAGACACCAAGAAAGCCAGCAACAACAAGCGCAAGGAAGCCCGACGCACGGCCCTGACCGGCGCAACTTGGTGCGGTTTTTTCGGCTGCGGTCGCCTTAGCCACTTCCGGAGTAACTGCCCCAACCTGCAAAGCAACCGTCCTGCAGCCTCGGGAAACAAGGTGACCCCTGAACGCCTGTCGGCCGCGATGAGAATGGACAACCCGGCAAATCTTCCGTCCGTATGTAAAATTCAGCCTCACCTTGAGCGAATTGAGCCTCGTATGACAGTTATTGTGCTCGGAACATATGTGGCAGCGCTGATTGATACGGGTGCGAGTCTGTTAAAGGGGTATCCACACATAGGAGCACTCCGCGGAGGGATGTCGTGACGTCCACAACCCGGGAATCTCCGTCCCCGGCTCCGCCGCCTACCTGCGTAGCTTTCGTGCTGTGCCAACGGCACCACGAGGCGTCAAAAAGGGATGACGTATGTCTCACGTGATGCGCGTTCGGGGTGTTCACACGAGGGAGAAATCCTGGGGATTTACCACGGCACGTGCATCCCGCGACCAAAACGCCAGGTTTTGCGATGCGCAAAAGCCTCGCGTTTTTTTCTCGTGTTGTGCACGAGCCGTGGAGAAATCCCCGGAATATCTTTCTCGTGCGAATACCCTATCTGAGTGAACACTGCAAGGAGCAGAAAGACAAACTGCGGGAGACTAACGTGCGCTTACAGCTAGCGTCAGGAGCAGAAATGCTGGCTAGTCAAACCGTGAGGTTGCAGATCGAGGTTACCGAGGAAAAACGCTGTGAGCGTTTCGTTTGCTTACATGGTTTTGCGGTACCGATATTTTTGTGGCGAGATTTCATTTTCGGGGAGATCCTGGTTCTTGATTTTCCGAACAAAGGCTACCGGTTAGGTACTGACGCGAAACTGATCCCGCTCACCAGACGAAAGGATTGTATTAGCAGTGTCGATGAAGTTGGCGTTAGAACTCCTGCTTTGCGACTCCAATGTGAGGTAAGCGATTCTTTGCAGAACACTCCTGCTACAAACCAGCAAAAGCGGGCCAAAGACTCCTGGAGGAGTTTTCGCCGATGTTCATGGAGAACCCCTGCAAAACCGGTGTTTTAAATCATTCAATTGACACCAGGAATACACGTCCTCTACGCTGCAACCCTCGACCGATCAGCGTACACACGCGAGCCCTGCTGGACATGGCGCTCTAAGAGATGAACGACACGGGTGCCGTATGTGAGGCGCAGAGCCCTTTGGCCTTCCCTATCGTCCTTGCCCCCCAAAAGGATACAACGGCTCAGCTTTGCGTCGACTTTCGGCGCCTGAATGCGGTAACTATTCGTGACGCGTACCCGTATCCTTCGATTGAGTGGATCAGGTACAATTTGGGAAACGCGAGCTTTTTCACGACAATTGAATGCAGTCGCGGTTTCCTTCAGATAGAAGTCGATCCCGCTGACATCGAGAAAGCAGCGTTCACTCGCCACAGAGGGTTGTACGAGTTCGTGCGCATGCCTTTTGTCTTAAGTGACTCCACTGCTACATTCCAACGACTTAAAGACATCGTGCTTGGTTATGCACGGCACAACTACGCCATTGCATATATCGATGACATAGTTGTCTTCTCGCGCACGTTTGAAGAACATCTTCTCGAGCGCATGCAGAATGCTGGTTTGGCAGTTCACTAAGGAAAAATGCAACTCGCCACACCTCAGATTAACCTGCTCGATTTTGTAATTGACGATGGAGCGCTTGCCCCTTACGAGGACAAGCTGAGGGCCATAAGTGAATTTCCTTCTCCCCATGATGCAAATTGTGATGCAATTTCTTGCCAAGCGTTGATTTTACCGCCAGTTTATACCCCACTGTGCAGAGATTACGTGAGCCCTAAGCAAACTACAGCGCAAAGGCGTCAAGTGGCGTGTGACGGAGGCACAGAAAAATGCTTCCCTACCGGATAAACCCAGCTTAACTTTTCGCCCCTATCAGGTTTATGAAACTGGAAACCAATCTGGATTTTGTATGGAATTTTTTTGTCTTTTAAGTTTCAAAAATTATGTCTTTGTCTCCATTCTGAATTTCGGGTTTCCAGAAACAAATATCCAGTTCCATAACCAAGATAGTGAAAATTTAGACTGGAGTTTTCAGTAGGGTTTCCTTGAACTGTCCAGAGCAATTGCTAAAACAGCATCCTTGAAACTCCCGGACCTGAACCGCCCGTTTGTACTGCAAACGGATGCGAGCGGCTACGGTATTCACCCTGTAGAAATTCGACATGTATCTTGATAGCATGCGCTTTGTGATCCAGTCGGATAATGCCGCCTTACCTTGGCTTCAGCGGCTGGAAAATCCGGCAGGACGATTAACACGCTGGGCACTTACACTAAAAATAAGCCACGCTCACAAAAGAAAGTTGCAGACGCTTTGTTGCGCTCTCCGCTCGGCAAAGAGCACGTGCACGAGGATGCCAATGTTGTGACTGCGAAAGATGCTGGCTCTCGCTGGGGTACTTTGATTAGCGATTAGCGAATTGAGCTTCGTGCAGCTCAGCACACCGATGGACTTTGTCGCAAGGTCTCTGAGGAGTTGTGTTCAGGTGACCGACGTGGCAACAGAAACGCTTACATGGGTTTCGACTCATACTTGCTGGCCGAAGATGGTTTGCGTCTCCGGTACATACTTCAGACCGACGACGTGGAGGGTGGCTCTCCAGGTACTCCATTTCGAGCCGTGATACCTCGCCGACTTCGCACATCATTCATTAGATTTTGCCATAACTCTGTTTTGGCTGGCCATAGTAGTGGCTGCAAGACTTTTTAAAAGTTAAGCCGTACTGCAACTTGGCCGGAATTCGTCAGGACGTGCTGTGGTACACTCGTTCATGCCCGGTTTGTCAGAAAGCCAAACCGCGCGGTTGTCCACCCCTGGTCTCATGCAGCCGTCGTGAGTCGATCCCCATGCGTTGCTGTCAACGCCATGGGTTCTTTCCTACGCAGTCCGCGTTGCTACCACTACTTGTTGGTTGTCACGGATCACTTTAGCAATTTGCATTGCGATCGCTGACGTACAGAAAAATCTGGTTGTGTCTGATGGAGACGTTCGCACGCTTCGGATTTCCGGCGAAATTGATGAGCGACAACGCTACTTATTTTGCCAGCGAAGTGTTGCGATACTCATGTGCAACATCGGGTATGCAATACAGGTTGACGTTGACTGATTATCTTTAAGCTAACATCACCAAGCGGTGAACGGGAACTTAAAATCAATGTTTATAGCTCACATCGAACGTCACCATGACTGGGACACAAATCTCCCATAGCTCGCGTTCGCAACACGCCCAACCATAAACCGGTCTACTGCTTTTGCGCCAGCTTGCCTGAAGTTCGCAAAAGATATAACTTTGCCGCTAGCAAACACTCGCACGAACGACACTCCTGCCGCTGCTCGCTCACACGGTCAGTTTGCAGGAAGCCTACGACGCAGACTGAACGACATCGTTCGTGATGCTCGGGAGAGTTTGGACGTCGCAGGGCTGCAACAGGCTGAGCAGAACAATCGTGACAACCGGGACCTGCAATTCGAAGTTGGAGACCTTGTACTCCGACGGACACACCCACTTAGTGACGCCTGCAGAGGTTTCACAGCTTCCCTTGCGAACTGGTCGGACGGCCCATAACGAGCGCGAGACAATGCCTCACGCCTCACGTACACACTCCTTCAGTGTAAGGGGTGGTTATTATTTGGGCCAGTTCTCGTTTCGACCTTCTTGTTCGGACTTCCTCGAAAGGATCATTCTCAAAACGTTCTTCTCGGTTGGGCCCGCCACATTTGATCCGTTCTTGTTACATACTTCGCGTTTCATCACCCCAGAAAAAATATCAAATGGGGGCACTTCTAGGTGTCGGTCTTGTGACGGGGTCATCGCATATTCCCGAAGAAGCTTATTCAAGTCCGCCCCTCCCTCCTCCCAACTCTCCTATATGCACGAGATCACATAAGCACGCACACGTGCTAATTAGTCCGGCGGTTTGGCTACTAGTTCCTGGGATACGCCTCTTCTGCTCTTGAAACATGCCGTGAAGGTCATAACCCGCTCGTTGGGTTGTCCGGAAGTGGCACGGGCTGGGTAATAAAAGACTGCACTGCTTTTTTGTGTGAGAGGACGGCTTCGATAGGTTTTTCATTTCCCGGGTCGCGGGAAGGTGCACTTGAAGGGGACTCCCCCCCACCACACACACACACACGCTTTGTACTTTATTTTTTGTTAAAGTGGGCTGCAGCATACTCTACGAACTATCGGGCCAATCCAAGGCTGAAAACGTACCACGCGCTATTCGGTACTAGTGCGAACGGGATTAAATGCGATTAGATCCAAATGCAAAAAGGCCGATTCGGATATATTGAGAAGGTTCAAACGAGAAGGTCTTAACGAGAATGGGATGAAACGAGAACGGGCGAAATGCGAATGGGACGTTTTGAGATACTCCCCATTGTCAGTCTGGACGACTCGCTGGACCTGTTCATGTCACCATCCGATAGTGTGCTCGCAATTTTAGCTAGTCTATTGCACGCCCAATGTTACCGACGATTTCTTGTAGAAGCCTTTCCGGAGACAACTGTTGATTCTTTTTTTCCTTGTTTTCGCATCTTTTGCATGTCCCGCTATAGCGGGACATGCAACGGTTTTGGCAGTATACTGCCAAAACCGTCACCGACAACGGATGCAACGACGGCTATGAGTGGTGAGCGTCTGAAAAAATCCGCCTGGTCCGGGTTCGATACCCGGACCAGGCGGACCAGTCACCTAGCTGTGTTTGGAGATTTATGTTTGTCCTTTGTCCCTCTTGTTCCCTTTCTCCAGGGATTATTTTCATCATTCTTGTCCAGCTCGCTTGCACCTTTGCTTTTAATTGCCTTATAATTAGGGCTATAGACATTTCTATAGCTGGCTGTAGCCGTCCTTATGGATTTCTATGGCCGACCATAGAAAGCCATAGGTGGTGATAGCCTGCCACATAATTTGCCATAGACGACCATAGACCATTTTCGTATGCGATATCTGTTCTGCCTGTACGGCGATGTCGTCAAGATGAAGTTTCTGAAGAACAAGAATGACTGTGCCATGGTCCAGATAGAGGACCACCTGGCCTTGGAGAGAACAGTGAGTCACCAGAGCGGCGTACAGTTCTTCGGCACCAAGATGCAGCATGGATACTAGAAGCAGATATCCCTGAAAACCGTGCAGCTGCCCTTCAAGCCTCCTGAAAGCACTCAGTACTTCATGGAATTCTTGGGCAACTTGTCTGCAACAACCACATCACGAAACTGGAAACGCCCTCCAAGAACCGTATCCTGCTGGCTATGCAACGTCGGAACTCCTCCTTCCTTTACTACCACCAACCATAAAGGACAGCCACTGAGCCAGAGGATAGAGAGGGGGCGAGGGGGGGGGGGGAGGGGAGTTTGGGGGCTTTGCGGCCCATTACTGCACGATGGGCGTCGCGGTCAGCGCCCGGCACGCAACGTGCGCGAGAGCCCAGCTTGGTCTCATGGAGTGCGTTCGCTGCAACGAAACAGTAAAGGTGTGTGGTCTGAGTTCTGGCTCGTTGGTGGTCCTTCTTTCGGGTGAGCAGTAGCGAAAACCCTACACTACATAGAGTATATTGAACTGCTCATATATAACTTTGTTGTTGAAACTGTAGCGGCAATGTAATCCGAGCCGACGAGAAGACGACGAGATGGTCAACTAGGAAAACCAGAGGCGCGAGAGAGGAGCTCGAGGACGGCAGAACGATTCCTGATCTTGACGTTAACAGACACCCACCTATCTGTCACGCAATAAAGGATCCTACAACTTGTGACCCGGTCACAAGACCAACCGACTGCCCTACGATGGGTAACGAAGATTCAAGTGGACAACTGCCAAACCCAGCCTTCACTGCTGGTGAGGCGTACCTCGCTGCACTTGGGTCGCTACCTACCTTCAGCGTTGCGTCGATGACCCTTAAGCTTCCCGAATTCTGGCCGGCAGACTCGGAATTATGGTTTATTCATATCGAAGCCCTTCTTCGAGCGAACCGGATAACAACTCAAAAGACCAAGTACGACTATGTCGTCGCAGCCCTGCCACAAGCCACCGCAGAAATCGTTCGGGACGTCCTGCGCACACCTCCCCAGGATGTTCCTTATGACGCTCTCAAAAAGAGCTCATCCGCCGTACAACAGCTTCTGAGCAACGCAGACTACAACAACTCCTCACAAATTAAGAGCTGGGAGACCGCAAGCCGTCCGATTTGCTACGTAAAATGCAACAGCTCCTAGCAGATAATTGGACACATTAGACCTCTTCATTTTTAGAGAACTATTCCTACAGCGCCTTCCCCATCAGGTCAGAATGAATTTGTCCACGGCGGGTGATTGCCCTCTTGATGCTCTTGCTAGAATGGCGGACATAATTATGGAAGTTGGGACGCCTGCTGTGTTTGCCACACATCAGAGTTCACGTCCCACGCCTCCTTCGTATCACTCTGAAGTGGCTGCGCTGAGTGAAGCAGTTCATCGACTCTGCGCCAGCGTTGAGCAACTCTCAACTGAAGTATCCCTTCTGCGACAATCAGAACGTTCCGCGTCAAGACGCCGACAGCGTTCGTCATCCAACGGCCGTCGCAGTACTCGATCTCAGTAAGCCTCACCTCCAGCTGATCAGCTCTGCTGATATCACTCTCGAAATTCGGCGAGCGGGCTAGCAACTGCGTGCAGCCTTGCTCTTATATGGGAAACGACAGGACCACTCACTGACGACGGCAAATGTGGTGGATTAGCAGGCGAGCCGTCTTTTCTACGTTACCGAGAAGAAAACAAAACAGCGTTTTCTCATCGACACGGGTGCTGAAGTCTCTGTGTTTCCTCCAACGTCCGAAAATCGCCGCAACCGGCTCTGCTTCACACCCTTAAGAGCGGTAAACGGCTCGCCAATCTCAACTTATGGAGAGAAGTCCCTAACTCTCGATCTTGGTCTCCGTCGGACATTCCGGTGGATATTTCTGGTTGCTGACGTTCGGCATCCAATCATCGGAGCCGACTTCCTCTGTTTCTTCAATCTTATCGTGGACTTGATGAGCCAACAACTCCTGGATGCTGAAACGCACCTACGCGTCCAAGGTATTGCATCCAGTTCACCAGCTCTCAGTCCGCCGATTCTCAATCCGAGCCTCGAGCCGACATGGGCTATGCTCTTAACAGACTTTCCATCCTTGACCACTCGTTGCACCGCAGACACTGCCGTCAAACACCAGGTGACGCACACCATAACGACAGCCGGACAACCCGTGTTTTCTCTTCCACGCCGCCTCGCACCTGAGCGTCTAAAAGCTGCAAAGCAAGAATTCGAACATATGCTGGAGCTCGGACTTATTCAACCATCGTCCACTAACTGGTTATCTCCTCTGCAGATGGTGCCAAAAAAGAACGGTGACTGGGGACCTTGCGGGGACTATCGGGCTCTAAACAACATCACCGTGCCCGATCGATACCTTATACCTCACATTCAAGACTTCACTAGCACCATTGAAGGATCCACCGTTTTTTCAAAACTCGACCTTGTACGAGCATACCACCAGATTCCCGTAGAACCGGCCGACATCCCAAAGACTGCCGTAGTAACACCTTTCGGCATGTTCGAATACCTACGCATGCCATTCGGTCTTTGAAACGAGGCCCGAAAATTTCAACGGTTTATGGACCAACTGCTCCGAGGACTGACCTTCTGCTTCGCCTACATCGACGATATTCTAATCTCTAGTCCAAACAAGGACCTCCATGAAGAACACTTGCGCCAAATTTTTGCTCGACTGGACGGATATGGAATTACAATTAACGCCACAAAATGTGAACTGAAAGTATCTGAGCTGGATTTTCTTGTTCAATGACGCTTAATCAGTAGGGAAGCGCCATACAATGACGCTTCCCTACTGAAAAAAAAAAACTGTATGAACCCATATGGCAAACCATATGGAATAGTATGGATCTATATGGTTCCATATGGCAAACCATATGGCATGGTATGGATTTATACGGCTCCATATGGCTGAACGATACGAAGCCATACCATACGCATATGTTTCCGTATAGTTGGATACGGCTGAACCATACGGAGCCATAACATACACATATGGTTCCGTATAGTTGGATATGGCTGAACCATACCGAGCCATACCATACACATGTGGCTCCGTATGGTTGTATAGTCTGGCCCATACAAAACTATATTCATTCATATGGTCGCACCAGTACCGTATACTCAACCGTTTACGTTCATATGACTGCAAACAATTCCACCTTATTGTCACGCGCGTCGCCGACCAAGCGCGCTGGTGGCCGAATGTTTATCATCTTTAAATCCTACGCAAGGGGCTCGAGGTTTGATGCCTGGGAGCGGGCGCGCCTTTTTGTTATTTCTGTAAATTTTGAGTTGTGGTAAATTCGAGAACCCTGTTGCTTATTTGAGGTCTGAATGTTCTATGGGCCGAACCTCCTACGCTGATTTTTTTCAGGAGCCCACTTGTGTAAATAAGAAGTTCCGTGTTGCGAGCCGGGGTCAGTCTCACTGCAGCATTTGATTGGAAGTGGATATTCTGCTGGTAGCTGGCGCACCAGGGAAAACAAATGCCGGCCGTTGTCCCATATCGGTCTCGTATAAAACAAATTGTGAAAACATCAATTCGAAGTTGTAAAGTGGCGCAGTGGTAAGGTGCCTATTTCATAATCAGTAGAACACTGGCGACAGTGGTTCAATCCTGTCACAGGTTCGGTGAAAAAAAAAAGATATCCTATGCAAACAAATTTATAATTTTGATAAGACCGCTGACCGGACGATAGGTCTACGCCCTGGTGACGGACTCACAGTGAGGGGAGAAGTAACAACACAGACTCCTTTCTTTTCAACCACACGATGGTTTACTGAAAATCCGATAGACATAAAACAAAACAAACAAAACTCCCGACAGCGAGGCACAACGGACCGCCCCACAGAGGAAGCGCTCAGGCGCGACTTATCGTGAAAACACGGCGCTCGTTCAAAGAACATTTTCTGCAAACTCGAAGGAAGAAAAAAAAACAATTAAAACGGAGATAAACTATACAAAGTAATATGGGGGTGAGTGGCGCGAACCTGAGTTCGGTGAGTGATGGGGTTGACGCGGCCTCTTGCGATGTCGACCGAACTCGGGAGGTCGATGTGCGCTTGGGTGCTGTCGGCGTGGCTCCTCAGCACAGGCACTCACCCACAAACGCACACACTTGGGCGCCCAAAGCAGCGCTTGGACCAGGGAGCCCAAACACCTCCCGCGCTCAGCCTTCCGTCGCTACCACAGTCCCGCCCAAACTTCGCGTTGCGTTCACCCCCCGGCCAAGTCTTCGCGCACACTCCCTTGCCTCGGCTCGGAATCAAGCCGAGGTCCTCACTTTCCCAAATTCTAGCGGCAGACACCACTCTCCCTCGCCCGAAAAAAAATAATTGCTTTTCTGCAGTTGTAACAACAAAATACATTAAAAAAAACACGTCACACTGGCAAGCCCCGCAGTGAGCCTACCCCAGCTAACCATAAAGCGCACCCCCACTCCGACGTCTAGAAGCTATTCCCAACATTCCGTGAAGCGAGTCGCCCATCACTACCAACTAACAAGCTCGCGAGAAATGTCTTCGGAACAAGGGGGGGGGGGGGGGCATCAAACAGAATGCGGGCGAGGCGAAGGAGGCCCGAACCACCCTGCCGCTCTACGCGCGGGGCAAGGGAGCGTCCGGCGATCGTACGCGCTTCCTCGCGAGAACTACAAAAAATAATTAATAATAATAATAATAATAATAATAAAAATAATAATAGTCGAATTCTGTGACAAAACCCAATAACGCAGGGGCCTCCAAACTTTTTGGCCAAGGGGCCGGATTGGGGACCTCTCGCAGTCTCGAGGGCCGGAAAACCAATACATATTACAAATCATTAAAAACTATATTAATAAGCCCTGATGAGCATTTAAATAGAGGAACTCAAGTTAGAGTAAAAACGAGAAGCAATCAAGGGTGGATTAATACATATACTTTATTTCGAAATTCAGCACATTGGTAATTGTGACATACGATAAGTGTGACCCAGATAACCCACCAGGCATAAATCAAAGCGCATATGAACTCTGGAATATTCGCACAGATAAAAAAAACTAACGAGAACGGTAAAACTGTGATGACAATATGCAATAGTTATCACACATGACTCATATCACAATATAGACGAGAACGCAAAGCAATTTTAACGTAGTTACAGATATGAAGCAGGAGACTAAGCACGGTGAACCTGATGATGACAACATACGACTATATGCCACAAAACACTAAGCGGTATTTGAGCCGGAATACGTCATACTTTCGACACATCTACCTGAACATAAAGTGCAGGACTAATGTGAGCGGTGTAGCTGATTCTTCGCCTTTATTATTTCGCTGAACTGCGGCTTCAAGCTTGATGAGCCAATAATTAGGAGGGACTTCAAGTGTTCAACAGACAAGTTAGCTCTCTATTTGTATTTTACGTACTGCATCCTTGAAAATGTTTGCTCACAAAGGTATGTAGTGCAAAAAAGCTGTTTATTTCAGGTTTTGAAATTGCTCAGAGCCCAAGGATTTGTAAAGCTGTATCAAATTTCTTACCTTGTAGTTTTCCTTCAAAATGTAGTTTGACTGTAAGTCAAACTATATTCTGAAGGAAACTACAAACTGTAAGTCAAACTACAAACTAACTCTCCTATCGAGGTCAGAAAACCGTTCGAGAAATGGCCTCTGAAGGTATCTGAGGATTTCCATTGCGAAGAATGAGGGGAAGTCCACATCAGTCTCTGTACGGAGCTTTGCACAACAGGGGAAGTGATCCCAGGTCTGGTTTCACACTTGTCTTTCGAAGAGCTGAAATTTCACCCTGAATCATTTAATATCCATGTATACGTCGTGAATAAGACGTGTCTCGCCTTGCAATCTCACATTCAGCTTATTCCCGTGCTCCGTCAGGTCTACACAGAACGCCGATTTCCAAAGCCACTTACTGTTCGAAAGCAGCGGTTCGGGCCGCTTCTTGTCTGCGAGAAATTTCCTGATTTCTTCTCTAAGGTTGAAAAAACGCGACAGCACTTTGCCGCAACTCAGCCATCGCACGCAAACGTCTACAAACTACGATTCACCATCTTTTAGGAATTCACGAAACTGGCGATGATTAAGCCCGTGCGACCTTATGTAATTCAGGGCTGAAACCACAGGCTTTAAAACAGACGACATGTCCACATATTTCCCACAGAGTGCCTGCTGAAGAATCATAGAGCCCCCCCCCCCTTCCCTCCCCTCCCCTCCCCCCCCCCCCCCCCCCCTCCCAACGCACCGCTTGCGCGACTGAAGCCGCGTTCGAGATTTTTCTATTCTCCGTCCACCCGTAAGCTGACACTGCACTGAAAGCTGCATACACGCTGAACCAGTCAACTCCCGGTCTTTTGCCACGTGATCACACCCTCTCTGCATATTATTCACAAGTGAAGAGCGAGATCTGGCGATAAGAGACATGCAGTTGATTGATCCGGCGAACGCGCAACTTCCACCGCACTGTCAGTTTTCGTGTGAACCGAGCATTCAAAATGCCTTTTTTCGCTTCGGCGTCGGGCGAGAAATACGAAGAGGTGTTCTCTCTTTCGGGTATGTTCGGTGCTCGTCGCACCGTCGCGTCTTTACGCGCGCTTCTGCCCGCACTGGTAGCAGCGGGCCTAGTGGCCTACCGGCCGTGGGCCGGAGCTCAATATAAGCACCATGACCAGCCGCGGGCCGGTCATAAGGCCTCCGCGGGCCGGATTTGGCCAGCGGGCAGGGGTTTGGAGACCCCTGCAACGCTTAATTTTTTTTTTTTTTTTTTGCTGGGGCGTTTGGCGATATTTACAACACTTCTTTTCTACAATTAACACAAAAAAAAGGAATATTGTCTACGAAACTTTGCTGAACTAGACGGTATGGGACTCCCTTTCTTGGGGTAAGTGGAGGACAGTGGGGCTTGGGCCGCCAGCGGGCCGCCGCGAAGCAGCGTGTATGCGTGGGCCAATAGACCCTTTCAGGAATTCAGTCTGGCCACTTTGATAACTATCATCATCATCTGAAAACGGCATACGTGCTATACTAATGGCGGCCTTCTGTTTACTGATGAAGGAAGAAGTTGAAGATACTCCTAAGCAGATGATTCGAGGCCTATACATTCTAGATGTTTGCGCGGCGCAAAGCAGGAATTGGACGCAAGAGCTGCGTAAGCGTTCATTTCTAACTCGGTCCCAGTCAATCTGTTAGTAGCACTCACTCGGCTTCAAAGCCCCTTGATGTATAGAACTCTATCAAGGCGTCTATGTGGGTTGGCGCTTCGTTCCGACTGGCTGCATTTGTTTCGCCATCGACACTAAAAGAGATTGAAAAATAATTGTAGTGAAGTGTACATTCTCGTTTACCGTGGACCTTTAAAAGTGACGGTGCCCCATGAAATACTGCAGAGTACAGGTTCACTGCCGCCATTAGTATAGTAAAAGATAAACTGCAATTTGAGTCACCAGATGGCACTGAATTCCGGAAAGGGTCTTTCTAATGAGCAGCCGCAGACTGTTGCCGCGAAGCAGCGTGTATGGGTGGGCCAATTGGGTTAATATTTTTCTAATGTGCAGCCGCCGACTGTCGCCGCGAAGCGGCGCGAACGCAGGCGGGGGGTTAACACGATCTCCAGTGATACACGCGCCGTCCGAAATTGCCGGCATTTTTTCCCCGGGCTGTTGCGCCAGCTGCCGCAACATAGCCCCACCCGGTTTGATCCTGCGGTTCTTCCGTGATCGCCGCCTGCGACGCTAGTCTTTTTCTATTTTGTTTTGAGCACAAGTTCGCCCGATTAATCGTTTAGTTTGCTTCAGTTTTCGTCGCCTCATCAATCGTCATTCGTGAAATTCTGGTGGAGGTCCGGGCTTACGCAGCCCATGAACCGTACCCCTCCGAGGCTTCACAGGCAAAGCCCGGTCCCCCACTCAAGAGTACCATCCGCACAAACTACCAAGACCCAAGGAAGCCGCTGCACCCAAGGCCTAACCCCGGAATTCTGACATTTGCCACTCAGGAACACGCAACCAACGAGGCCGACGATGGACAACGAGTCGTTGCAGACCCCGGTTGCCCCACCGTCGTATACGTGCCCATCGCACCCCGGACTCCAACGCCTTTCTTCGGTGAGGTCCACGAGGATATCAAGGATTGGCTTCAACACTATGAAAGCGTAGCCCGCCACAACGAATGAACGACTGAGCAGTGCCTCCGCAACCTCTACCTCTCGCTTGAAGGCACTGCGAGGCTCTGGTTTGATAACCATGAAGCCTCTTTCACTACATGGAAGTCCTGCCCACCGAGTTGAAGCAAACGTTTGTCAACCACCACCATCGACAGTGAGCGGAGGACCTTCTCCAAAGAAGGGTGCAGGGCCCCAACGATGCCATGACCAACTTTCTTGAAGATGTCATGGGCCTCAGTACCCGAGCCGATCCAGAGACAGCCGAGGGAAAAAAAACTTTGCGTCCTTATGAATGGCGTGAAGGGTGAAATTTTCGAAGTCCTCGTTCGCAATCCCGACAGCCGTCGACGGTCTTGTGACTGCAGCCAGCAACATTGAGCGCGCGCTGTCGTCTTGGGGAAGCCATTACCATCGACTTGCTGGCGTGACTGCTCATCCAATCGTAACATCTTTCCGACTGAACCTAACCACTGACGGTGCCGACGGACTTCGGGAAATTGTCTGCGACATCGCCCGTCCTCTCTCTCACTCACCGAAGTCGTGTGAAAGGAGGTTCATCAAGCCTTCCAGCCTGAGGCTCCTGTCACCGTATAAGCACCGGAGGAGATCACTGATCAATTAGTTACGCCGCAGTGGTCCGCCGAACACCACCACCTCCGCGTCCGTACATGGCAGCCCCCCGACATAAAGCTCCCTCGCCACGCAGTATCCCCGACACCAGGAAGATTGGGCGCACGTCCGCCGAGAACAAGCGTTGTCAAGAAAGACTGACCCGTGACGAACAGCCGACCGACGCCCACTCTGCTACGTCTGCAAGGAAGCCAACCCCATCTATACAATACAATAAACTTTATTTTTCCAGAAGTACTGGAGAGGTCCCCAGACAAAAAGCTGCTAAAAGCAGCTTGACTGGGTCTGGGTCCCCCTTATATATGGCAGCAGCTCGGACAGCAAACATATAAAACACTTTACCATGGTGATAAGCAAAATAAAACAAGGTCACATAACATTGGAGTAGCAGAAGAACAAAATTAGCTATGAATAGTTAAAGCAGTAGGTACGTAAGTCTTTTTTGCCGATTGTGTAGATGTTTATGTTGTTCGTGGAACATTTATTTAACACGTATGGTACTTTGTAATGCAATGATTGGAGGTTGTAATTTGTGCGGCACCGAGGAAGCAGCCAAGTGTCGACATGGCGTGTGTTTAGATTATTTTCACGTTTCTCAAGTTCAGAAATAAAATACAAAAAATCTATGAGTGTTGGCGATGAGAAACGAAGGGTACAGAGTAAACGATAATTATACACGCGTTCTACTGGAAGTATCTTATATCTAGAAAATAATGGTTCTGTATGGTCTGTATATGAGACACCCGCGATAAAACGTAAAACTTTTTTTTGCAATAATAAAATATTTTGAATGTTTGTCTTAGTTGTCGTAGCCCATACAAGATTACAGTAATTTAAATTGGACTCAAATAGTGCGCAGTAAAGTTTTAACTTAATACTGATTGGTAGAACATGACGACAGCGGGCAATAATGCCGACAACTCTGGAAAGTTTAGCAATTAGATAGTTAACATGGCTGTCCCACATCATATACTCGGAAAAAAATACTCCTAAAATTTTATGTTGGCTAACTAATTCAATTTGTGAATCATCAAGTTTGATTTCATTTTTAACCAGAACTGGTTTATTAAGAGATCTAAATAAAATGGCTTTAGATTTTTGCGTGTTTACTTTAAGGCCATTGACTTTGGACCACATGTCAAATTTACTTAAGATATTATTCGCTTTACATATCAGAACATCAGCATCAGTAGCAGAAACAAAGAGGCTCGTATCATCAGCATAAATGACAAACTGAACTTGGTGATCGATGTTAACAATATCATTTATGTATACATTAAATAGAAAAGGCCCAAGTATGCTTCCTTGCGGCACACCAGCAATAACATTATGAATGGAAGAGTAATGACCGTCAATTACTACGCACTGTTTCCTATATTGTAGATGTGATGTAAGTAAAGCAAGGGGTACTCCGTGGACACCATAGTTGCCAAGTTTAGCAAGAAGAATGTGGTGATTGAGAACATCGAACGCTTTACTGAAGTCTATAAATATACCTAACGTAAGAAGCCTTTTTTCAATATTTTGCAATATAATTTCTTTTTGAAGTAATAAAGCGGCTTCAGTGGATTTACCTTGTCGAAAACCAAATTGACAGTCCGATAGTATAGAATGTTTTGTAAAAAACGAATTTAGACGTGCGAGTATAATTTTTTCAAGTGCCTTAGAGAAGATAGGTAATACTGATATAGGCCTGTAATTATTCGGGACGTTCTTATCGCCTCCTTTATATATAGCAGAAACTTTTGCCAACTTCATGTTTGCTGGAAATTGTCCAGATGATAATGCCAAATTATATATGTGTGCTAAGCATGGGGCGATTATATCTATTACATATTTAGCCGGCTTTATTTGTAAGTGATCAACGTCAGTACTTTTGCTGTTTTTTAGTCCTAAGAATATATTACATATCTCAATTTCGTCAGTTGGATTTAGAAAAAAAGTATCGTTATTGTGCCTCACAAATGAAAGGGCACTAGGATTAAAAGCAGTGGGTTGTTCAACCGAAAAGTGAGTGTTAAAGCATTCCGCCAGACTTTCATCGGACATAACTTGACCGTCTATTTTTAATTCACCGATAGAGGGGGACACCTTTGTACGATTTATGGCTTCATTTATTATTTTCCAAACCACATCAGGGCGCTCTCTAGTGACATTGTGGAACATATGCTTATAGTATGAAGATTTTGCTTTTCTAAGTTCAGAAGTTAGATTATTCCTAAATTTCTTAAAAGATGAGAGCCTGTTTGGGTCTCTCGTTTTTAGGAAAGCCGTGTATAGGCGGTCTTTTGTATGCATCATTTTAATGTGTACGGCGGTCACCCAGGGTTTCCTTATCTTTTTGTTTACGGTTACGGTTTTTAACGGAAAATGCAAATGGTAAAGTTCTTTAAAAACGTCCAGGAAAGTATTATAAGAGACATCGACGTTTAAGCTAGAATAAACAAAGCTCCAGTCACAGTTAAGAACTGCATCCCTAAATGCCAGGAGGCAGTCATCGGACATTTTACGGAAGGTGGCGGTACTTTTTACTTTTTTCGGTATTTCATAATTTTGTATCGACAAGAAAATGGGAATGTGGTCACTGATACTGCAGCTTATAGTGCCAGATACCTTAACTTTGGTTGTAATGTTCGTAATAAAAAGATCAATTGCGTTTGACGTGGTTTGGGTGATTCTAGTAGCAGACGTAATTACACTTACAAAGCCGTTAGAGTTGAGTGTACTACTGAGAGAATTTGAATAGAAGGAGTCATCTAATATGTTAACATTGAAATCGCCGCCTAGAACAAGGTGATAGTTATTTACCGAGACATAGTCAAAAAAGCGCTCAAGAAAGGAAATGAAGTTTCCAAAATCTGCCGAAGGGGGGCGGTATATAACAGTAAAAATAGTGTTACCACATTTTAGAGTTAGTATCTCATAATCGCTTGATATTTGAGAAACCGCATGTAGCAACTCACATTTAATAGAACATTTTACGTGAATAGAAACACCACCACCACGTTTATCTGTTCGGTTCAAATAGAAATGATTATAACCTGGTACAATGAGCATGTCAGCTTCATGCTGAAACCAGGTTTCCGTAAACATTATTATGTCAAAAGAAACACCGCACTGATTTAAATGTAATATGATACTGTCATGTTTATTTGTTACGGAACGGGCATTTAGGTGATAGATTAGAGTGTTATCTTTCGATGACAAGCAATGACCAAGGTCTACAGGCAAAACTAACTCCCTGTATTCCATTGCAAATAAAAAAAAAAGAAACACAAAGAGACCGAGTAGATAAGCTAACTAATCTTCTCGATGTCAGCTTCATTTTTGATTGGAACGAGTGGGGAACCATCGGCTTGACGAGCAAATATTTTTCCATTGCTCACCCAGACATGTTTCCAGTTCGACTGCCGCTTCTTAGCAATCGCTTTGCCAAGAATACGTTTTAATGACGGGCAAAGATGCTCGTTCACAAATATCGGCGTATTTGTGTCGAGGCCTACATCCAAGTTTGTAAGGCGCTTCTTTTTTGCCTTCTGAAGTATTGCGTCGGGCTTGCTGCGGTTTACAAGCTGTAGGATTATGTTTGTAGTCTCAGTGTCTCGCGTCGGTACACGATGACAGATGGCGATATCCGCTCGAGTAATTTGTTCCCCGTGGAAGCTCCTACGGCCGACTTGGGCTGCGTGGGTTCGACCTGGACGACCACGCCCGAGGTACGGCGAACACCCTCACAACATCGAACAGTACATCCGATGTTAGCCATCCTCACTTCTCTCTGTTGTGAATCCACCGCCTCTCTGCTGTGAATCCCGCTCACCATCATCAAGACGTTCAGCGTGTCCAGTGCAACGACCCCGCCGACAGAGCCTGTATCCCAGAGACTCCAGAACCGGGGGGAAGGGGGGGGGGGAAGAAAGGGTCCAGATTCCCCCCAAGATTTCTCAGTACGGGGCTGAGCCCCCCCCCCCCTCCGACTTCGAAGAAACGCAAAGCTGTTTATTCATCTATTGTAATTACTCCAGTCAGCGAGGCGGCAGAAAAGGCCGGATCAACGCCAAATAACCTTCTTCCGTTTTGCCCAACAAGGTGGACTGTCAGAATGAAGTCAATGAAAAGGTTTGCTGAAAACCTAGTTCAGGAGACACTGAACGAGCTGCAACAAACAGAATATTCGATTCCAGACAACAGCAGGGCCATTTTGAACGGTTATGGGAGGCTTCTGAAAATGTTTGAAACACTGCTAGGAATAAACATTTCTATGGCTATGTTCGGTCCATGCGAAGAGCCTGCGAGGGTACTGCAACGTTCAACGTTTCACGCCGCAGGTATCAAAGAGGCTACAGAGACTCTGCGAGGCAATGTCCCATCTGCGGTCTGATGTCGTGTTTGAAGAGTTGTGGGACTGCGCGAGCTCAACTGCAATGCTGCTAGGTTTGAAGGACCTGCGCAGTGCAAAGCCGACAAAACCGCCAAAACGGCTGGAAATGAGCAACAAACCTTCTTTACCAGTTGTACTCGATTGCAAGGCAGCATTGCGGAAGGAGTACTTTGAGGCTATAGACTGCATTCCGAGTGTAACTCAGCGGCGGTTTGAATAGCCTGGTATGAAGCAGGCTAGTAAAACTAGAGAGCATTTTGATTAACGCTGAGGGGGAAGACAGTTCACAACAGATGACCTGAAAGATGCCCCAGGAGCTGCGTGCATGTGATTTTGACCTGGCTTGATTCTGCGCAGCTTTTACTTTTGCTGACTCTTTTATGCAACCTTGATTCCCTCACAATCGACTACATGTTGAGGACACTACAGGCAAAATCCGACGAAATTCGTTACCTCCTGGACCAAGTCGTAAAATATATGAAACTTCTTCATTCGGAGCCTGCATCTGTCGCTTCGGGGGAGCGCTCGTTTAGTGCCTTACGCCGCATTAAAATGCATCTATGCAGCCGCATGATTCAGGGGAGGCTATCATGCCTCCTCATTTTGCACATTCAAAAAGGAAGAGTGTCGAGCTCAACCTGAACGACATCATCAAGGAATTTGTCTCCAGGACCGCCGAACGATTGGCGAGCTTTAGTCTTCCTCGAGACGATCAACGCACGTGGCTTTGGGGCCTACATGTGGATGTGTTTCCTTCATCACGCTTTTGTGCACATTTTCAAAATATGCATTAAGATGTCATTGTATATATGTAATTATCTTGGTTTACTTGTTAATTTCATAGCGTGGATGTCTCTTTGAATGAGCATTTCAAGAATAATAAACGTGATTCTCCGCAAACTCAGTTTTGCAATGGAGTGCATCCCCGTAGGGATTTTGAAATTGTCTGAAGCACTATGCTTAAGTGTTTTTTCCATAAGGGTGACTTTTGGTGGATCGTACGTAAAAGCTTTGAGGGTCAGAAAGTGCATGCGCAAAAAAGCAGTACAGTTGAACCTCAATTTAACGAAACCCGATTTGACGAGTTTCCCGATTTAACGAACAAATTCGGATTCCCCGCGCAGCCTATCCCGAAGAATGTCTTTCTCGACTTTACGAAGTTCCCGATTTAACGAAATAATTAGGGGATCCCGGTGACTTCGCCAAATTGAGGTTCAACTGTTTTGCATTTTACCCGTGTGCATTTCTGACCCACAACTGTATTGCGTACGAGCCACTAAAACTCCCTACCGTTTTTATAAAGCAGAAATGAAAAGTGATTGCAAATGCTAAGTAAGGAACTTCATGCAAATAATATTTGATATTTAGTAAACAGTAAGTAAAAAAAACATCACAGAAATTCGGCTGCAGCCCTTGTGTCCTATAATAAAATATGCAAAAACAAAATGCTTGACTTCAGCCCCCCCACTCAAAATCTACTTCCGGAGCCAGGAAAACTAGCTGCGGTAACACCTGGAGGTGGTGTTGCCGAAGACGACCGAAGTCAAGAGCCTCCAAGAACGCCGGAGCACATCCACTCTCCCAAAGCCAAGTATCGCAATGACGCTCCTGCAACAGTCCGCAACAACCTAAACGTTACTGAGGGCCACGACGCATCAGCACTTGTGGACACCGGAGCAGACTACACAGTTTTGAATGGGAGACTCTCTCACCACCTTCAAAAAGTGTCGATGCTGTGGGATGGGTCACTGATACGAACCGCTCGAGAACACATCACGCCTGTCAGAAGATGCACTGCTTGCGTCAAAATTCACGGCGAGACGTGCCTTGTAAAATTCGTCGTTCAACAAGACTGTGCCAGAGACGTCATTCTCGGCATGGAGTTTGTGTGAATACGGCGCCGTCATCGACCTTGGAGGGAACAGACTGACATTGCGGACACCTGTTCCGCCTTCAGAAAAACCACAAACAGCGTCAGCCACCGTCCGAATATCTGCCGACCACGTGAACCTGCCGCCACAATCATGTTGTTGTACCCGTCGTAACAGATTCAGCTACCCGCGGAGAAGTTGTTCTGAAAGGCAACATTCAACTGCTCCTGGGAAAACGAATAGGCATCACAGGAGAAATAACTGAACTTCAGGATGGGCGCACTGCGGTCCTCATGACGAACTTCCGACATGAAACGCAACCCCCCCAAAAGATATCACTGTGGGCCCTGTCGAGGAACTCCGGAACTAAGCCGAAATCACCGCAAGAACTGAAGAGTCCTGGTCACCTCAGCAAGACAGTATGTCGCTCGCACAGCTCGACATTGACCCGGGCTTCCGGACCCAAAACGACGGTGGTTGATTAACCTCCTCGCCGAATACCGGGGTTGCTTTGCGACGTCGTCGAAGGTGAGCAAAACCACCACCGTTGAGAAGCACTGCATCATTACCGAGGATGACGTGCTCCCTGTGCATCGGTCACAATACCGAGTCTCCATAAAAGAAAAGGGGGTCCTTCAGGAACAAGTACAAGAAATGCTGAACGACAACATAATCCAGCCTTCAAGCGGTCCGTGGGCATCTCCAGTAGTACTGTTTAAGACATAACGCTTAGGTTTTGCGGGGACTATCGGCAGCTGAACACAGTGACGAAGAGATATCTATCTACTTCCTTGCATCGACCAAACGCTAGACCGGCTGCGCCACTCTCGGTATTTTTCATCAATGGACTTGAAGAGCAGCTTCTAGCAGATCGAAGTTGACAAACAGGCCTTCGTCCCGCCGGGTGAACTGTAGGAGTTCAAGGTAATGCCCTTCGGACTATGCACGGCGCGAGCAACTTTCCAGCGTGTCATGGACACCATACTGGCGGGACTGAAGTGGCAGACCTGTCTTGTCGATCTCGACGACGTCATAGCGTTTTCAAGTCACTTCGACGTGCACTTGTGACGACTCCGAGCTGTTCTCCAAGCCATGCAGTCCGCCGGACTTGCACTCAAGCCGTCAGACTGTCGGTTCGCCTCTGACGAGTTGATGTTCCTAGGCCACATGGTTAGTAACAAAGGCGTCTGTCCAGGCCCCGAGAGAACTCGTGCCGTTGCGGGATTTCCAGCGCCGACAGGCAAAAAGGCCATGCAAAGATTCTTTGGACTTTGTGCCTACTGTCGACGTTTGTTTGGGATTTCGCAAGGATTTCTGCACCGCTCACAAACCTTACGAAAGATGCCGAGATGTTTGAATGGGCCGAGGAGCAACAGCAGGCATTCGCAGGCTGAAGCGAATACTCCAGACTTCTCCTGTTCTTAGACCCTTTGATCAGGATGCAGAAACCAGGATTCACACAGAAGCTAGTAATGCAGGACTCGAGGCGGTACTGGGTTAAGTGCAAGAAGGCACTGAGCGAGTCATCGCCTATGCAAGTCGGACACTGTCCAAGGCGGAGAGAAATTACTCAATAGAAAAAGAATGTCTTGCGGTCTGGGAAAATTGACATAGAAGGTTCGGTGCGTGAACATTCTAACCTCGAATAAGCAACAAGGTTCTCGAATCTACCAGAACTCAGCATTTACAGATATAACGAAAAGGCGCGTCAACTCCCAGGCATTGAACCTTGAGCCCTTTGCATAGGAGCCAAAGACAATAACCATTCGGCCATGAGCGCGTTTGGTCGGCGACACTCGTGGCATTATAACCGGTATGAACTCTATCTACCCAAAGGACTCTATATATTAAAATTATAGAGAACCACAATACCCATATAGTACATTGGCTACAGTAGCCGCATCTTGGTAGTTTACTGGGGGCACGTTTTCCATTCATCTAAAACATCAATATCGCACCAATATGCCATGTTGTGGGCAAGGTTTAGACTGGGGAACCAGCAGAGCAGTTTTGACAAAAGCAGTGAGTTACGAACGAGAGAAATTGCAGCAATGTCGCCGCTTAAATCACTTTTACCGGTGAATCTCCCTGTACTTTTAGGTTTAAAAATATTTTTGAATATTGTCACATTAGGGATGGAGGATACATAAGGAACCGAGGAGCCGTAATATGTCCAAGCCCCCACCAGAGAGGGAACCCCTAGCGGCAAACAGGTCGGTTTAATCGGGAAGCTTCTGCAGTCGCTGTGATGGTTGTACATTGCTGCGGCAGCGGTAGTAGTGGATTAGCGGTGTAGTTTCTGAGATGGCTATTCTGCACTAAGAAAGCCAGAACAGTTACTGCGTGGTTAGATGAAACACTAGATACAAAAATTAGCACGGCACAAAGGTTTATGGATTTCCCAGCTTCTCTTCGAATCTGTACGAGGCAGAGCGCCGCGCGACCTGGGGTTGAATGCGACTTGGGCATAAATGTAACGATTCTCGAAAATGTATTAGTGAAGGTTCGTTTCCTTCTTAGGATTGCGTCAGGAACCCGATGACTGGGAACGCCGATGGTGTGCGGATGTTGATGGTCAAAACAAATGAGTGACAGGACTCCATCAGTGAGAGAGAAATAAAAAGAAACGTCTATTTACAGTACAGATCGAAAGGTGGCCCGACCGGCGTTCCTCACGGCCCTCGCGCGTCCCCTTTCTTCCGCTTCTCTTTCCCTGTATCGCTCGACCCACAGTCGCGTCGCTCACTTTAAAGTCATCCTGAGGGAAAAGAAAGAAGAAATCGAAACTACAGCCGCTGTACCGAAACCCTGCGCATGTCGCGCCTCTGGATTTGTGGCTGTCCTTTACGTTGACCTTCACACCTCCCCAACAAGTATAAATTTGGGGTCTCAATGTCACAAAATTATCACACACAAAAAAATGTCCGCCCGTCATACACTCGTCGCTCTGGTAAGGTGATTTTGAATGTGCCCGCCAAGGCTCTAAACACCCCGTTACTACGAAAAGTGCCATAAGGCTTGCATAAATTGAACTACAACGTGCATCTAAAAACAAAATCTGCAAAGTCGTATGCGGAACATATGCTCTCTCTAAACCAGGCTATTTTCCCGAAACCCGCAACTGCCCGTTCAGTCATACCAACAACAAAAAAAATCTCACCACCTTAAAGTATACAATCGATTTAAAAAGACACACCAAAGCTTCGGTTCGCGCATTCGACGAACCAAAAACCATTGCTTGACAAAGCAGTCGCTCCTTCTCTATGCGGTCCGTGTGGACCATGTAGACCTTGCGGTCCACAAGCTGGTCCATCTCGAAGGCTCTCAGCTGCGGCACCCGGCCCTCCACCGGGAGCTCTGTGGCCTTGGCCTGTTTGTCTTTTGGGCTGGGCCAATCCTCCTTCTTGACAGGTTCGCCCTCGGCCACTTTCTCGGGGTCTCCACCCTGGGTCAGGGGTGCCTCTTCGCCAGTCGCCGCCCCCGCCACCGCTATGTAGCCATCGTTTGCACACCCAGCACTTGCCTGTCGACCGTCGGGCTTGAGGTCCACGGCCGAGGCGGACACCACCAAGAACATGCCCCGCAGGTTGTGACGCACTTTTTCCTTGATCCCGAACGCCTCGCCCCCGGCCGCGGAGAGAACCTTGTTCACCGTGAAGCTGCCCGGCTGCAGGTCCGCGTGGGGCACCGCCGCCTCCTGCGGCTACTTGGCCTTGAGGTTGAAAGGCTTGTTCCTGTAGTAGGTGAGCATCTTGATGATGGGAAGCTGGTGCCAGCGGTGAAACACCTCTGCCCGGTTGTCCTATCCCTTGCCTGGGTCGTGGTAGAGCTCGATGGAGTAAAGCTGGGGGTCCACCACCGCAAAGTCTCGAATCTTGAAGATGGGTGACAGCAAGACACACTGCAGGGCGCAGCCCCGGTGCATCACCTCGTCCTGGTGCGGTTTCGTCGAGGGCTCCCGTCGGAACACCTTGCAAACCAGTTGCTTGACCGCCGGCACCCAGGTACCGACTAGCTCCACCGACTCCACGTTTGTCGGCCGCAGCCCGGCCACCATCAGCGCCCACGCCATGGTAAGCTCGGCACGCACTAGCAGCTGGGTGGACATGGTCTCGAATGTCTCCCGCTTCAGCTTGCCCGCAACGTCCCAGTCGTTCTTGGAGCACTCGATGTTGAGCGTCAAGTCGTGAGGGTTGGCACTCATCTGCTCCGGAATCGATAATCGCCTGCACCATCCTCGCGCCGCATTTCACCTCCACTCTCCGCAAATCAGCGCGCGTACCATTCTGATTGACATTTATGTCCTGGGATATACTCTGCTGGGATGGTGTTAAATTTGTTGAGATATAACCCACCACGGAGTTATTCTTCAGGTCTCGGTCCCGCGCTTGTTCACTAGGACAGTCACGGGAAAAATGTCCCATACCCTTGCAATTGAAACATTTCACCCTGGATTGGTTCGAAATTGAGCCCGGCGCTACCTTATCATGCTTTTTCCCGACAGGACTGGACCCTCTTTTCTTTTCGGACTCGCGGTTTTTTCGGATATGCAGAGTTGTTGAGTTGTTTGCATCGTTCTCCCTCTTCAAAACGGTCAGCCAGCGCAGCCACCTCTGCTGGTTTAAGCCATTTTCCGGTCTCATTTAGCGTTACATAGGTCTGCATGTCGACGGGCAAGGAATCTCTGGTGCGGTCAGAAACCATTAATGCTAGCAAGTCCTCAAGAGAGTCGATCGAGCGACTTCGAGCATAATACTCAAAGCAGCTCTCAACCCGTGTCGCAAACTGAGTCCAGGATTCTTTCTCCATTCTAGTGGCTTTGAGAAAAAGCCTCCTGTACTCAGCCGGCGACAGTTTGAGTTCCAAGAGATCTGGCTCCTTAACCGCACCGTAATCACTCGCTTCGCCGACAGGCAGCCTATTCACCAGCGCCCGCATGTGCTCCGTAAAATAAGGTCGCACGACCGAACCCCCCAGGCGCTCAGGCACCTCATATGTCGCAAAGACATTTTCGACACCGTCGATCCAGCTTGGTACGAGCAGTTCGGACGACGGCATTTGTGTCAACACACACTTCATGAGCCTGGAAAAGCTAAGCACCTCTTCCCTCAGGTGGAGTTCTGCGCCGCCTCCACTGGTTCTGGGTCTGTTTTCCGCACGAACTCGCTCTAGTTCAAGCTCTAGACGCACTAGCCGTTCTTTTTCTCTTACGAGCTCAATCTCTCTTTAAATTAGTGAGCTACTCGATCGGCCACCACGGTCCCCGTCCTCGTGCGTCCCCACGGTCGCAGCTGGTCTACTCTGAGGTGACGGTTCACCTCGCTCGTCGAAATCGTTATCATTAGCTCCATCCCGATCCAACAAGGTAACCCTCCTAAGCCGTTCCCCACTACGTAGCTCCATGGCGGGCACTAGTCAAAATAATCACCTTACCCTTAAAGGTTGACAAGTCCCTATGGCCAGCACACGCAGTCTGTCGATCGGAAGAGTCCGGCCCGATAACGGTGTCCGAGTCGTGTAGACACTTCGCAGGGCTGTGGGTCTGCAGCACTTCTCGAAGCCGCGCCGAAGCGTAGTCTCGGCGATCCAAGTCTTCTTCGTTAAACTCGGCTGCTGAGGCCCAGGAACTTGCCGCCTCTCTCCTTGTTGAATGGAGTCGCTGTCCGCTGAATCTGTTGAGTCGTTCCAGCCGGCGGGGCCCGCTGACGCAATCCTGTCGACTGCGCCAGTGACGGTTCGTTTTCTTCTTAGGATTGCGTCAGGGACCCGATGACTGGGAACGCCGATGGTGTGCGGATGTTGATGGTAAAAAAAATGACTGAGAGGACTCCATCAGTGAGAGAGAAATAAAAGAAACGTCTATTTACAGTACAGATCCAAAGGTGGCCCGACCGGCGTTCCTCACGGCCCTCGCGCGTCCCCTTTCTTCCTCTTCTCTTGCCCTGTATCGCTCGACCCACAGTCGCGTTGCTCACTTTAAAGTCATCCTGAGCGAAAAGAAAGAAGAAACCGAAACTACAGCCACTGTACCGAAACCCTGCGCATGTCGCGCCTCTGGATTTGTGGATGTCCTTTACGTTGACCTTCACAGTATTTTAAAAGAAACCTCGAATCAACTATTCTATTCTATTCGAAGTAGCGTTTCTCACCTTGCAGTACACGTTTTGCTATAAGCTGCTGACGAATAATACAATTACATTTTTCTAGCCACAATGGAACAAGGACGCCTACAGCAAACCAAAATATGCAGCTAAGACTTCACCAGGAAGGAGAAGCAGAACAAGTTCGCCCACCCAAGCTACGACCCATAGATATTTTCATCGGCCTACAGCCAAACGTTTTGGCTAAGGATTGGGAATCTATTGCTGTCTGGAGGGCCGGAAAATATATATGTAAATATTAATGAGAAATAAGCTTAATCAAAAATCCTAAATCAGCACCTATACACAAAATTGAGTTAGTAGAAAAAAAGAGTAGTCTAAGGTGGATGAAAATATGCACTTTATTTTGAAATTCAATATTTAGCTAATTATTATATTACACAATTACTGGAAGCCAGAAAACTCACAAGGCATAAATCAAAGTGCATAGGAACTTCGGCATGTTCACGGACGGCAGGAGGCTAATAAGAATGACAGAAGGGATGCTGATAATGTGCAATAAGTGTTATTCACTAGCGGTCATAGCTGAGCTCGCTACTGCTGAGAATGCACTATTGGCAGGCTTCCAACATGCCTACACGCCTTGCACTGACGTCGCATCATCCATTTCGCACCACCACAGAAGACTTAGAGCGGAAATCTGCCCTTGCACGAATTTTGTGTGACAGGTTAGTCTTCTAGAGGGAGAATAGGAACGTCTGGGCGAGTCTGGAACACACAAAGGAGAGCCCCGTTGAGAATATAATTTCTCCTTCCCCTGCCGTGCATGCATTACGAGCAGTCACCTCAATTATGGCATCCAGTGCATACCACATATAGATACGACACAGGACACAAACACAATATACAATATACAAGGTAAAGAAATTTAAGATACGTAGTTGCCCTTTCGTGAACACTTTCAACTGATCTTACAAGATAAACCTCATTGGAGTCTTGTATGAAGCTGCAGTACTCTAGGTGTTGCAGGACCAAGGCTGTGAAAGGCACCTAAGTGTGTTATGGCTTTTCCACTAGGCATGCAAAGTACAAAATGCAGCGTTCCACACGTTTTGGACAAAATTGTTGACATGCTGTGAGAAGAAATGTAGCTGAATGTTTATTGCAGACCTTCTCAATGTTCTTCTGCAAACCCTTGTGGTTTCTGGGGTCACCTGATAAGCGGCACCAACATCCGGTTGTCTGTCACAGCAGTGGAGTCGATTGCAGAGAGGCATTATTACGATTAATAAATATGTTTAGAACAACTGGACTGGGCACACTGTCTCATGGAACTGTCCAGCACTTGGGCCACTGGAAATAGTTCCATGGTATGTACTGCACTCTGAGCGACTAAACTTCAAGACTTCTAGTATGCACACATGTAATTCGCGTTAATGAGCACCAGTGGCTCGCTGGGCAAACCGTAGGACTCAGCTTTCACGGAAGGTGGGGCAGAACTCACAGCATAACAGCACCTTGCCATGCTTGTGGGAGGTTCCAACTCCAGGTTACGGCGTCGCCAAAGGGGTAATCGGAAAGGTACCAGGACCAGCACAGCTCTACACTTCTTAGAACGATCCTTTCTGTAAGCAGTGTTCTCCACTGTATCAATCGACAAGGAGACCGCCATAAACCGAATCTTGCATCCACGTTTTACGTACCGCTAGAACCGTCGTGGGATGAGTCTCGAGAGTGAGTAGAGGTACAGCAGCTTACTCGGGACCAAGTGCACATTTTGCGAACCACACTGAGAGTTGAAGCAACACAAAAGGCTCGCGTATCGCAGCGTCACCTGTCGAATGACCGTTCGGAGCGTCGGGACACTGTGAAGGTAACAGCATTCACATCGAAGAGCTCACCACTGAAGGGGGCAACCGAGTTTTTAAGAGCCACTAATCGTAGTAATCGCATTCCAAAGATGCCACGTTGTCGTAGATTATCTTTCACCAGCTAGGTCATGTAGGGCTGAGGCCAGGGCTGGGGGATCCGACGCCGGAAACGTGCAGGAGCCAAGCAGACGACGTGAGGCTCGCGGACGCGGTTCATGGGTGTCGACGACGTCCGAGCCACGATCCGAGAAGCCCTAGTAGCAGCCTTGCTTCCGAGAAGACTGGATATTCTTTCCGGCGGGCACACAATACTTAGACAGCACGCTTGCGGCTGATCCGGATCTCAGGAGGTGGATAACAGGCCAACCAAGCACGGCACAGAGCACGAACAGAGACGATTGTCGCCGCCATGTTAAAATAAAACGAGGCTGAGACAGGCCAAGCTTTAGTTTAGTACACGATTAACTCCAACATAGTTTATTACAAATAAATATATAAATGTTGAAACAATTTTTATTTATGTTTAAAAGTTGTAATGTAAGTCGATTAAAACAGGAACATTTACGTTGCGTCAAATGAGTTTCGTCGTAACACCTGTCGTCAAACCAGCGAACGTCGCCGCATCGCCATCGCCATCGTAACCAAAATCAAAAAACAAATCAAGCCGTAAATTCTCGGGCCACCGTATTTCGGGCGGTTTCAGGCCTGTAGGCTTACGAAAAAACATCGAAGAACGTTCTTGGGGAAACATAGTGTCCCAGGTGCCGGCGTGCCCATAGAGCCAGCTGTGGGTTTGAGTCTACTTGGTGAGTACTTTTCTAGCCCTTTCTTTTCGGAGCGTGTATGGCGTGTTCTTGTGTGTGCAGGCAGCGTGAAAGCGGACGTGTGCGGTTTTTTGTCGCACATATTCTTTGCGCATTGGATGACCCTCAAGCTTTTTCAAGGAAGTACCGAAACCGACCTGTACTGAGCGAGCAGTCAAATGGAGGGAACGAACCCAGAGGCAAGTTCCCACGGGGGCGTGGGGCGCCGAGCGAGGCGCTTGGTGAGTGATCGGGGAACTTTATCTCGTAGATCGGCGTTCAAGGCTTGAGTTCTGCAAATCGGGTGGCGGCTTGGTACCACCTAGCTAGGCGGTGTGTTTTGCGGAACCCATGACAGCTGAAGGTGCCAGCTTGCGTCCTAGTGCTCGTATTTGCACCCCGTTTGTTTCCACTGTGGGAGGTCGGATCCAAGTTCGATTTTCGTCCTCGGAAACTACTCAAAATATTGCATGACCTGCGCCTTTGGAAGTACCGTCTGTATTGGTGACGTTGCTTGCGAAGAGTATAAGGAGTTATTTTTCGACTGTGGCACGGACTTTTTATACAAAGTGCTGTATATGTAGCGCTTATTTACTAACCCTCTGGCAATACTTTATTGTGAAGGTTGGGAGAAATAAAACGCGCATTGAGTAGTGCCAAAGAAAACAGAAAAAAAAGGTGTTCCAAACAACTTGAGGAGACCATGAGCTGATTTTCAAGCTACTGCCTCCTCAGCTTTCCTCCTCAGTTCATAAGCAAAGTGAGAAATCATGTGGTCTTATTTCACTGGAACCCAAAGTTTTCGCAGCAGTCTGAGAGTCAGCAAGAACAAAGCCTTTGATAAAATTCACGCTTTACATTTTTGCAAGCGCCAACAGCCATAAAGTATAAGTTACCTTTAAGCGATTGAGCGAGCGGCGAGACAAGCGATGGCAACCATTTTGCTATCACTCAGTCAGTCTTGTGACAAGGTAAATCGCTTGAAGGCGACGGGAGCAAGCAATCAAGTCATTGAGCGACATTTTCTAGAAATCCCAAAACCGAGCGACAGTGACAAGTCTCAGTTGCTCGTCTCGTTGCTTGCTAAACCACTTACATGCGGTTCAGCCTTTATTGTGCGAATGCGAGAGACACGTGCCACGAGTGAGTGCTGTGTCGCCAATCATTTCATTTAATTTATTTTCACCTTAAGGGCCCGGTCAGGATTCGCGCAGTGTGCAACTCGTGCACTGGCACTTACATGCCATTGTTATACAAATCAAGACAAACAAGTAAAGGAAGCTCATTAATCATACATAGTGGCAATAAAATACTTTTAACGAGAAAAATGAATCCGTAAGCTTGCTAGAAATACTTCTGGGATTACGATGGTGGATGGTAGGCTGTTCCAGTCGCAGATGGCTTGAGAAAGGAAAGACTGATTGAATGCGTTTGTGGAACTGGAAATACGAGATGATGAGGAGAGATGATTTTCATTCCGGATATGATAGCAAAGAATTCTTGAGGTCGCGTCAACGATAGTCGACTTTATGAAGGAGGCAGAGGCGAGATAGTTTTATGCCAAGCTGCAAAGAATTCACTTCCAAGTACCTCTCCTTTCAGGGCTATATTGCCATTTGCTTACAAGTGCTGCATGGGCCTCGTGCACTGGCACTTACACGCCAGTTGCAAAACCACCACAAACACATCAAGGGGTTTTAGGCGGGTTAGCCATCCTACAGAAAGGTGCTGCTCAGTTAATTTACATCAAGTTCAAAATGAACAGCACTCTTCATTGATGGCTGATTCATACGACGAACTGATCCACACAAAGGAACACACTAACAAACGACAGGCAGGACGCACCAAACATGTTCGCGGCCCCACACCGCTGAGAAACTCTAACATTGTGCGATCACACTGTGGCAGAGTTGTCCCAGGTCGAAATCAACATTTTCTACTTTAAAAAAAGAACCCTGCGCCACTGTTACGTGCAGAGTGAGACGTAACACCATGATAGGCTTAGTGCGAAGCACCATTAGCTTTACTAAACGAAGTCATGACAAAAACACAAGCATAGTCCTACTCGAGGAGGCTTTGGCGTAGAGGCGACGAAGTCCTGGGCTCGCCACGGGGCATTTGGAGACGCCCTCACTCACTCCGTGCTCGCGCCTTCAATACACCAGAGCCACAAGAAAGTAGGGGTGCCACGAACTTTTGGCAAACCGGATTTTTAGGTCGAGCATTTGGGGTTCGACTGTGTCAAACCGGTTCGACAAACTTTCGAAACTTTTAACCAGATTTGACTTGTTCGACTTTGTGGACAGCGTGGCAAGACCGTGATACAAGCATGTCTAGGTCTACAAAAAAAAAATTTTTCCCTCAAAGGGTTATTTTAATTTTATAAACAGTTGCAAATAAAAAAAACTAACTCTAACTACTGAAGAAGTTACTAACTTACTTTTTTGTACTGTATTAACTGGAATAACCAATCGGTGCTGCCCTTAATTCATCCCTTAGCCATCACCATCCAAACCGAAGCCAACTGGCTAGCATGTCGCGCGTGCGAATAGCAGTCGAACCTTTTTCTAACTTTTCGCAAAACGTTGGAAAAGTCGAACCTGGTCAAACTCGAAAGTCGGCTGGTTTGCGACACCCCTACAAGAAAGCTTTTTGCTGGCTGAACGGTTCATTGGAGATGCAAAGCGCTTGCGTCGTGCCAGACACGATTTGACAGAAGCTTCTCGACAGAGATGAATACCAGAGTCTGCACCGTGTCAGCCCTGCAAAGTTCCTCATACCAACTTTTTTGGTATGAGAAATGAAAAAAAGAATGTTTTATGGCAATAGTTGGGGTCATTTTGCTTTAAAAGTCTTACTTCCAATTTTCAGAAAGCCACAAGCATTGGAGACCAGCTGCCTCCACAATCATGCCCCCCCCCCCCCCCCTGCTTTCCTGGTAGTTGCTGTCGGTGAGTAACCTCAGCCTTTGGCTTTTCTACCTTTCTAATAGAAATGAATGGTTCTTCTACACGTGCTAAAGTGAGAAGTATGCTACTGCCATGTTTTTCAGTTTTGTAACCCTTTATTTCCTCAGACCAAAAATTTTTCTTCAGCTTGGTTCAGATGCCCAATACATTCATGGAATATTGTGTCCAGAAATTTCTATTGTGCGTTGTGTGTATGTTTGGGGGGAGGGGGGAGTTTACTTCGCTGGTCCATTTGGTAACAGGACGTTGTGAGAAAGAGAAGTGTAGATAAAATACAACTGTAAGTTTTATTATGAAAACCTTTTAATACGGGATTTATGAAAAAATTAGAATATGAAACAGTGTGACGTCCTGTCTTCCTCTTTCTTGTTACTTTCTGTAACCTAGTCTTGTGACTTAGAATCATATACTACTACATAAGATTCAATGACATGGAAAGTACTGCAGCTCCTTAAACCCTTAAAAGACACATGCAAAGGAAAAAAATATTTTTTTTAAAACGGCTGTGATGGAAAAAGATTGTTTTAAAACAAATTTACAACGAAAAAATAAAATTTTTAGTGTTATATTTATAGCGCAAAACGAATTGCCCGGGAGGAGGAAACGGGCAATGGTGGACAGGATAGAAGGGGGGAGAGGAGGAAGCGGGCGAAAAATGGAGGGCGCGAACTGGTCGTCGGTCTTTAAATGGTTAATGTGAATATTGTGCGACATCATTATGCAGTTTCCTCGTTTCTTCGAGAATATCTAATTGGATACGAAACACACTTTCATGACATGCAGGCAACGTCAACAAAAATGGTAAGTGAGTGCAGACTTCGCAGTCCATCTATGGCTGATTTACACGACGTGCTAATCCGCGGATGGGTTTATCACGTGACAAAGCGTCCACGGAACGTTAGCCCCCCAAGCCCATCCACACAAAGGAGACGAGCAGGCGACAGCGAGGACATACTATACCTATTCGCAGCCTTACAATTTTGCAAAATGCCAACATCGCAGTGTGGCACTGTTATCCAAGAGCAGAAGTTATGTTTGCGACTAGGATCACGGTGCTATCATGAAAAGGAATCGTTGTGTGCCGCTGTTACATACCAAGTGGGCCAAAACATAGTGGCACGCTTAGAGTGAAGTGCCACTTACTTTACTAACGACATGACACAAGTATGATCCTGCTTCAGGAGGCTTTAGCATCATAGCGATGAAGTCCTGGGGTCGCGGAGAGGCATTTGGAAATGCCTTTACACACTGCTCGCTTGTGCACCACTCTTCAGCACAAGCCATAAGAAAGGTCTTGCTGGATGGAAAACTGGGTGGATCTGCAGGAAAGATTTCAGCATGCTAGGCGAGTTTTGACAAGCTTCTTGACACCAACCCGGAGGAGTACCAGAACCTGTGGCGTGTCAGCCGGGCAAAGTTCTTGCAGCTTCTCTCACGCGTGGAGATTTAAGAGTGGCGCGACAAAACAATCATCCACTCTCTTTGTTTGGCTGATTTGAAAGCAAAAATATTGGTGAGCTGTTGCTACTCTACCATAAAAACGCTTTTCCAGTTACTCACTTGCCAAAAATCTGCGATTAAAAGGCGCTCTGCCCTTTCAGTATGGGTGTCGGCGGACGAGGGACAAATCGCACGAATAGCCTACATGATGGTAACTTGACAAATGGTGCACGGATGAAAATTGCATTTTGATGTATCGTGTGAATTTGCCATTCAATTAGCCAAATATGATCAGTTGATCCTCATTAAGAAAGAACAATTGTTCTCTGAAACAATGTAATGAAAGGAGGTTTTTATAAATAATGAATGCTCATAATGGAAAAGGCCTGGTGCAACAGAAACTTTCCATAGATCAGATATTACGAATTGCAGGCGTATGCTTAATTGAGAGAGGAGTGAAAGTACAGCAAGGGTGGTGAATTGCATACATAACTAAACCTGAGACACCGGAAGAAGGACGCGAAAAAGAGAACAACAAACACAACACGTCTCAACCAGAGCTGCATTTTTTTTACTTGTTAGTTGGTGGATTGAATTTGGCAAGTGTGGGAGCGTTGAAGGCACTTCTTTTTTCGCCCTTGCTGACAATCTGGGGGTCTGACTTGGTGTGAGGGTTCTTGGCATTGACTGCGGTGTACCCTATAAAATGGTGCGGTTTTTGTATGAACCTGCAGCTGTGTTCGAGACATTATGTGTGTCGCTCTCGTTTTTGTGTCCTCCTTTTTTCTTCTTCCGGTGTCTCAGATTTAGTTATATATGCTTAATCCATGCTCAAAGTAAAGACATGAGCTTGTGCTGGCATTGCCAACCATGTGTGTATGGTCTGTGAAAAGTGCTTAATGACTGGTTAAGAGAGAGGAGTTTCTGCTTTCAAGAACAGCATGGAGTGAATGGAAAAGTGTCCTCACGAACAATGAATTCTCCGGGTTACCCACTCAGTCTAACGGAAGGAAGTAGGATAAGCATTTTGAAATCTTTAAGATTTGCCAAGGGATGAAACAAATTAAAAGCACAGAAAAGTAGGGGGAGGAGAATGGCACAAAAACTTTTGGGGCTTGTGTTCTTACATTTGAATTTTTTGTGCAGGCAGCATTAATGCCCGTTCTCACACTTGCAACCGAGTACGACCGTGAGAGACGAGTCCGGTTTTCAAGCCTCTTGCGATCCCTTAAGACCAGCTGCGCTCCCGCGCATCCCGTCCTAAGAACTCGCAAAAGGCTTAAAAACCGGTCTGGTCTTTCTCAGTCTTATTCGGTCACAAGAGTGTGAACGGCACTTTACTGAAACAGCACTTCAGTCCTGGGGCAATACGTCATTGCTAGTCAATACCTGATTCCACTGATGCATATCAGGCAAGCACATCTTAAAGGGCCCCTGAAAAAAAAAGTTTTTTTAAACAGTCTGATAAGGACACTCGTGTCAAAAAAATAAATTTTATGCGAAAATAATTAATCTTTTAGAGCAATATTGACGGCGAGAGATTTATTTTAAATTTTGCGCGCAAAGTTCATGACGTCCCGGAAAGGTCATTCGCTCTCACCACCTCAACACGAAGGCGAAGCTGATCCCCTTCTCCTCCACTCGCTCGAAATGCCCACAGGAAACAAGTGGAAGGGTGGTGACTACCGACTAAATTGCGCCTCGCGCCGTCACTATTGCTCTGACCAATTTTTTTTTCACGTAAAATTAATTATTTGACACGCGTGTCCCAACCAAACTGTTTCAAAAAAACATTTTTTTTTTCAGGGGCCCTTTACTGAAACAACTTTGCTCTCATTGTTTAATTTAGCACTATTGTGGGAAATGACTCTCAGGAAGCATGAACTGCAAAATTCGCACGTGAAAAAGATTGGTAATATTTAACAAGATTTTTTGTCTCTTCCAGTTGTACCAAAAAGTGCATAAGGGGTGGACGTTACTTAACCATCGTTTCAATCCTGGGGACATGGATTCATTGCTAACCAGGGCCGGTCACTGCTAGCCAAAACAAGACTTCATAGGTGCATATCAAGTTAGTACTTTTTTCTGGTATTTATTTTTTTATTTCAACGAGACAGCCTTGATATGCAGAACAGAAATTCTTTCAGAATATACGTAGTTTCTAATTTCCAAAGAATTGAGCTCATCTCTCTGAAGTCCCAAATCAAAAGCACAGGCTGTAACCTAATTTTGCCGAACATCTCACAGTTTTGTTGCTTTGCTTTTCATATGAACGATTCAACTCCGCTGGTGCAAGGGCATCGATAGATTTCTGGAACCATTCAACACAGATGGAGCACCTTATCAGGCGTGTGGCTTATTAAAGGGATACTGAACCGAAATTTGAATTTTGCGAAATAAGGCTATAGAAGTGTTGAACGGGACCCTACAAACTCCAAAACATTACTCGTACATCGATATCTCAAACAGATCGCTGCACGTTTGGAAAAGAAGGGCACGCTCAAGCGAGGTCTTTGACATCACTGTCCTCCTGGAGAATTTGAAAATGAGGGAAAGTGGCCTCGCATCTCTCCTCCTCGCTTCGGTTCACCAGCTTGACACGGGACGTAGCGAGGAGGAGAGGGAATAAGAATCGTGACGTGCCTTGTCTCGTCGGCATACACGGCCGGGCACTTCTTTTCTAAAAATTTGGCGATCCGTTAGAGATATCACTGTATGAGTGATGTTTTTGGGTTTTGCACCGTCCCGCCTATCTGCCCAGCCTTGTTTTGTGAGTTCCAAATTTCGGTTCAGTATCCCTTTAATCTCGAAGTCTATGTCCTATGCCTTCTTCCAGGTGCTGGGCATGTTGAGTTTGCGATCCTTTACCCTTACTCCGAGTGCAGCAACTATACTCCGTGTTTCACGATAACTTGACGAGCTGTGGAGGCTGCGGCCTTCCCGACCCAATAAGACCGTCGAAGCAAGGCACGTGACAGCAACCGCATGGTTGAGGTTGCTGTCGAATCGTTTTTACGAACCGCCTACAATTGCGGAAAAAGTAGGTCCCGCAAACGATTCCGGTAAAGTGTAAACACATTGGAATCTATATGGAGATCCCACTGCATCGCGAAAATTAGAACCCGCGAATTATTTCAAAACTTCAGCTTCGACCTTAATTGCCAAATATGGAGCCCGCGAAAAATAATTCCACAGTAAGCACAAATAAAGTTATTTCCTTTTGAATTCCAGGATTTGAGGGTTTCTGGCTTACATTTGTCTAGTCTAAACTAAAATTTGTGCTTAATGAACTGCAGGGATGATTTACTTTACTAAAAGTTCCTGTTCATGAATAGAATAATTTTTAATTATACTGTACTAAGATTATGTTGCTACACTTCTATTAAAGGGGTAGGGAAACGAAATTTCAGCACTCATTTCCTGGCTTTAATGTGTTGCATGTTGGACCCTAACCTCAAAGTCACCAGTCTTCAGTTGAAAAGCACAAAAAAAACTAATTTTAAAGCTAAATAAACGACTTTCAATGTGCACCTGGTGGATGCATGCTGTTATGATCGGCCACCCAGAGAGCAGGTTCGGCTTCCTGGCAGCGCCATGGACCACTCATCGGCTGACCACAGTCTCGGGCTCGGCATTCTTGCGCCGCCGAACATGCCGACCGACGCGGCGTGGGTGGGGTGCAGCTTCCGAACGACGCCGTGCGGGCCACCCGGCACAGCTTGAGCTGACCCCCCTGACACCCCGCTGAGAAACAGGGGCCCGCTCCCTCGGTCTTCAGACCGGGTGCTAACGAACGATGGAGACAAGTGGAGACGTTTGGGTCTCGGCGTATGGTCGGGAGAGCTGCCTGTTCCTGCGTTCTTCTGGGAAACGGGACGAGAGGAATGCTTGGACCGGGGTGTGACCACGTGGGAGGTCCGCGTCCCGGGAGACTGCAGAGACGTCCCGTGGCGACGAAAGTTGTATGCTATGTAAGTTGACGAAAGTTGTATGTTATGTATTTTCCGTCATGCGGTGATGTATTGCCTTAATAAATGTTTGTGATTGTTTTCAAAATGTGAAAGTTTCAGAAGGTAGATGATTATAAATATTAGGTCAGTCATAAAAATTAATTCAATAGACCCTTTTCCTACATCAATGCGAACGCCTGTCCGCCATTGCTTGCTCACATACTCTGAGCATATACTGAAAGCGAGCCTTGCGTCAGCGTTCAGCGAGAACTCAGATCCAGTCACGCACTTCGTGAGCAAACAGTGCTGATCGCCATTGTTGCTTGATGGACTTTTGAAAAGGGTTTTTTGACTAGATAGATACTGTACAAACTATTTTATGAGAACATGTAATGTGACTCGTTTTTTTTACATTACTTTCAGACGCCCGTCGGAGGTGCATCAGCCTGTGACCAACTGGGAAAGCAGATGCAGCTCGCCTCAAAGAATTGCATCATTAACATGCATGAGCTGCTTCAAAGCCTGATACTGGAGGACAAATAAACGAGCCTGCGGGTGGAATGCATGTTCACAATTTCTCGAAGTTGAGCATTTCTCTGTGCTTGCACTTTCTGCTATCTTGCATAGGCTTTAAAAGGAAAGTGTTTCACTGATGAGTGAACCATGTGGTTAAGACGATTGATATACACCAATACGCGGCCCTGACGCCGCGTCGCTACGGTGGCGCTGCTACTGTTACACTTTTAGAAAAAAGGGTCAGTATAGTCCTCCCTAAAGGGAGGAACGCTCCTGACACATATCTTCCTTCAGAAAAGGAGAAACTTTCGTCCCTTAAGCAGGGGAGCAAAAGTTCCTCCGTCGACTGCATCTCATTATGGCGGCCACGAATCGGGCAAATCGAGCTCGATAAGGCTTAAGTCTATATTACGAAGCGAGAGGAGCAGCAAATAAAAACGTAACACGAGCTTTCCTCGAACTGTATTTATTTCCGAAGTTTCTTTACCCCTGCAGGTAAAGAAACTTACGTTTCGAAAGCATGCAGTCACCCAGTCTTCTCACCGTCAGCAGTGCGATGTTCAACGGAGACAACCGGAACCCAGTTCGCGCAGTATATGTCTTACCTTTGCTATTCCTTGAGCCACAATTCCTTCGTCAACCGTTGCGTCAACCGCGCTTCACGGACGAGTGAAAATAATTCGCCCGCAAAACCAAAAGCCGCTTCCAAAAAAAAAGCAAATCCGAAGCAACCTTTTGGCTTACCTCAGCACGGTAACACGAAATTATGGCGTAGCCACGTAGCGTAAAAGGATGAAAAATCGCTTGCCACCAGATGGCAGGATCAAGCAGAGTAATCGCAAGTAGCTAGGCTAGGTGGCGCTGGGCACCGCCCAATTCATGTTTTACAAAAAAATATTTTACTTTCCTTACGCCACAATTGCATTTCCTTTTGTTCGGGAGTCTCTAACACATGTAGACACGTTACGCACACTGCAAGTATCAGGTGAACACGTATTGAGCGCATACACATGCATCGCACATACAAACATCAATACAACAGCACACTACCCCGATCACTACTCCCGTGCTCTGAGTTTCCGTCTTTTATACTGGTCGTTTTGAACGTACGGACCTTTTCGGTGACTCCCTAAGCAATAAAACATATTCCGAGCATGTTCATTTTTTTCCCATAATGTCATATATCTGAGACTATTTTTAATGGCTCAGGGGATGAATCTCTTATTAAAAAGAAAACGCTCGATCATGCCGTAATTATTTGAAAGCCAATAAATCGAGCCGCTCCAACGTGGTTCCAAACCATGAGTTTATTTTCCCGCACGGCCGTTCGTAGCCTGTATTTATATTGTAGTGTTTGTTTTTCTATTTGTGCTGTTCGCGCACGGCTGCAATTTCCGTCTTGAATTAATCTTTGTAGAGCGGATATTCACTGAGCTGGAAGTGATGCTTCACGGGCGGAGAAATTGCTTTTCGATCAACTTGAATGCAGTCAAAGCCGCGACTTGCGGCAACTGTTAAGTTTACGGAGCTACGCCGTTGCGAGCTCGAAAACTTGTAGCGCTCATCCCAGCGTGCCACTTGGAGGGCAGTTTCTACAGGAACCGTAATATATTTAAACAGTAAAATAAAGGATAGCGTTTTTTGTTTTATGCTAAACTTCCATTGTGAATATACGTACTTTCCGTCATACTTTCGTACTGTTCAGTCTTTTTCCCAGAGCGCAATAGCTCTCGGGGACAGACAGTCACATTGGCCACTGTACGATAGGAGCTTACCGTTCAGACCAGCGTTCCAACATGACTATCCACACGTCGATCGACTGCACCTAATCCCTCAATTAGTTTTAAACTCTTTAATGTAAAGTTGAATGTCATCCTGCGACACCCCGCCCCCTCCGATCACGGCCCGACCAGCGGCATCAATGCCCGACAGTTTACGTCATCTCATCTTGTTGTTACACCACTGATACGCGAACACAAGGTCACATCGACGATAATTCCAGTCTTCTGTTCACAACCCACAACACTGCCATCACAATGTCGCTGACACGCAGAAATACAGAGCCACGTTGACGATGTTGCTGACACGCAGAAATACAGAATCACGTGGAACGCTAATTGGCACTCGGCACGGGACAACAGAACCGAACTCAGCACGGAAGGCACCCAGGCAGCCGGCAGGAAAACCTGCCTGAGGCTTAGACGCAGTTCCCGCGATTTCCATGACGTCGAAAACGTCGACACAGTTCCTCGTGGTTTCGCTGCTGTAGTTCCCGCGTGTGTCCCGCAAATCGGAGACGGCCGTGTTACTCAGTGTACGTAGCGCTGCTGGCACTGCTCCGGAACTTCGCTGTGTCTAGCGGCTTCGTTAGCTCGTTTGATAAAATTAGTGGTAAAAACGTCAATGCAACTGAAAGGTTCTGCACGTTTGGACTAGAAGATGGAATTACAGGCGGCCTTCGCTGCCGCTGAAGCTCAATCAATTCAACATTAATTTATTAAACAACGTGCGCCATGTGCTCGAAAAACGAAACCGAAAGAAGATGAGTCGGGAGGGCGAAAGCTTTCTCCGGTCTGCCTGGAGAAGGAGGAAAACGTCTCGGTGAGTAATAAGGACTTTAATTTTCCTTTCATCGGTCTGGGTTTGTTTATGTGTGTTTTGGTAAATAAAAATTAAAAAAAAAACATTACAAAAAAAAAAAAAACCGCTCCTCGGGGGATCGAATCTTTGACCACTTGGTCAATAGCGCGATGTTTTACCCCTGCACCAACTGAACAAGAAGGAACTCGTCCTCCTGTATTCATCTGAACTGCCGTTCCTCCCTTCTCTGGGCAACTTGTCCGCAACAAGGAGGAACAGTCGCTGTTGCTACCTATCTCCTCCCTTTTTGTTAGAGAGTAGGGAGCATGTGCAGACACTTTACGTCACGTGAATGTCGTTCTTGCGCACACGCAGTGCCCGCATTTCGTGTGGAAACTGAATTTGCCCACAGTTCGTGGGGCCTTGTTGGTAAATAGTGTGTTGGCCTATAGATCATAACAACGATTTAAACTGCATGAACAATATCATCCATAACAGCCATATAGACCATTCAAACCATATGGACCGTACAAACCATATGAACCATACAAACCGTACCAACCCGTATCAACCATATGACCCGTATGACCCATATGACCCGTACAAACTATATGACCCGTACCAACCGTATGACCCGTATCCAATAACGCTATATGAAGATCCGTGTGGAAAATTCATGTTTTTTTTCAGTAGGGTATGGTATGCAGACCATTTAGTGTCAACATTTGAAACTTTAGCTGCTCGAATTTTTTTGTTTTTCCATGTTAGAAAGCCTTTTTAATGTGGTGTTAAACCATGGTGATTGCGGGAAAACGTAAATATTGCGCCAAGTTATATATGTACTAGTAAGATGCAGAACCTGCATTCCAAATAACTCCCAATTTTTCTGAATTGAGCGTTCCGAAAAGAGTGGCAAAGTAATCATCAAGAAAAAGAGAAAGTTTATTGTTAATGGCCTCGAAGTTACGTTTAGCATAGTCGCGTATTTTTTTCTGATTCTTTGGAGCATTTCTAACAGGAAGATCGATGACGAAATGTATTATAAATGATCACTTATGCCCTGCATGGTGCTAATTGAAGATATTAAAGAAGGCGACGTTGTTAAAATTAGATCCAATACGTTGGCTGCTGTATGGGTAATTCTAGTAGGAAGAGCCATCAATTGACTGAAGCTGAAATCGTTACACCAGTTTATGAAGTCAGTCGCGTCTGATGAAAACCGGTGACTGTAAGCATGCAAGCCACTCCAGACTACATTTGGGTAGTTAAAGTCACCCAAAAGAATGATTGGAACGGAAGGAAAGCGCATTAATAATGAGTTTATTGCGTCATGAAGACTGGTAATGAAGGAATGATTGTTAAATGGCGGACGATAGCATACTACCAGAATAGGTTCCAGGTGATTCAAATGCAAACAAACCCATGTTATTTCCAATTCCCTATTCAGGGATTCATATATGTGAATTAACTTTTTAATTAGTGGAAATAGACATATGGTTCGAATGAAAACGTTGCTGAGCGTTATCGAAAACCACTGAATCAGTCATTTTTAAAACGACTTTCAGCGCGTGAGAAGCGTAGTAGCACACTAAAGTTACCACTCGTGGCAAGGCTCCCGGGCCATTTTTCCGCCTTTTAGCTAGCGCCAGCCTTGTACCTGCTCCACGAGTGGTAACTTTAGTGCGCTACTACTCTTCTCACGTTGTCAAAGTCTTTCTGAAAATGACTAATTTAGTGGTTTTCGATAACGCTCAGAAACTTTCTAATTGGAACCATATGTCTATTTCCACTAATTAAAAAGTTAATTCATGAATTTTAAATAATTAGCTGGCTCATTAGGATGTTCTTGGCTATTCATGACGTCCGCGCCTTGGCTGGTACTTTGTTCCTGAAGACAGTTTCTTTCTCTTTCAAACGCCTAATTTTTAGAGTTTTTGGAAATCTTCACAAAAACACCCTATATATATATATATATATATATATATATATATATATATATATATATATATATATATATCAGATTATTTAGCACCTTGTATCGCAATATCAAAATACGTCAAGAGAAGAAGAGGAGGAGGTGAAAGAAGGGGAGGAATAGGAGCAGAGGAGGAGGGGAGAAGAGCGAAAGGAGAGGAAAATAAGGGAGGATGAGAGGATATGGAGGAGACGGGAGGGGCATACCCTCCATTTCGTACCCTCCCACTCCTTCTTCTCAAGAGAAGGAAATTTACCAAACATTTCCCTGTAACTGGCCGGGAGCAATATTCTTATTTCAATGTTATGTGCAGTTTTATAGATACCAGTGATCAATGTTTGGATGAGGGCGTCTACGGCAAAACAGAAACTATCTGCTACTGGGACGGTAACACTGATCGTCGGCCGTGCGGCCGCAACGTGACGTTACCGCGGTGCTGCGGTACGCGGCACAACGTGTGGAATCAACCACCGCTCCCCCGCGACGTGACGTCACGAGGGTGCTGCACCAATGTTCCATGGCTAAAAACTGACCCCCTTGCGGTCCGTTTAAAAGCAGCTGGTCGCATCTTTAAAATCGGTTTTAGTGGAGTACGCGGTATCATTTTCAGGTTGTTTCTTCGGCTGTGATCAGATTTTGTGCCACTAAAGCGATATCAGTAATTGGTTTTGGCTTATTTTTACCGTAGTTGCCCTTCAAGCAAACGGAGCTGTGTAAATGCACCTGGAAGCGAAATAAACATATGAGCGAAAATCAGGACGCGTCGAGGTACGAAACTGTGTAACCACGAAAACCACTGCTGTTCTCATGACGTGGATGAATACAGCGCCGCCATATCTCAGAATTTGGTAGAATCGCCACGGTAAGGGCAGTCGGAGGCGCCACGAGGCACGGATATTTCTCATATGCTCTTCACGCTTCAATCTTCGCAGCCCAATCTGCCTGCGGCTTAAATTTGCAAGAAAATACCTCGCAGCAGAAATCCGCTTCCTGAATTCTCACTACCGCTATGGAGTATATTGACGACGATAAAAAAATATAGAACTAGAAAGACCAACCAGAAAAGAATATTACAGATGTTTATTAGTAGAGCCAATCAATTCAAACATTACATGTTTGAAAATGTAATCTGAGATCTGCCAAGTTGGATTCCGTGATTTGCATTAAATACACTTACGACCTCGACACGTAGGTGGATACTACCATATTTTTCGCTTTAGCTCGCACCCGAACTGAGTACCCGCTATAGTAATGATGTGCTTTTCCAGCATTTTTCATTCACGTACTCTAGATGCACGGACGGACGGACGGGCGGACAGACGTACCGAAGTTTCGATTGGGGGCAGCGTTAAAAAGCATTTCATGCTTTAAAATGAAAGTGTTTGCTTCTTGGAATCGGCAACTCACTATATCTTGCTTCGAATGATTCATTCCTTAAAGATCTATGAAGATGTTTAAATCATCGCTAGTGTACGTGGTGACAAAGTCGACTCCATCAATTGTATAGGCCAGGCATTCTTGTGTGACGAGCGTCCCAATGTGGACGTGCCCGGCGAACCGATTCAAGCAAAAACAATGCGAAGCAAGCCAAAAATAAGGATGTGACTGTCTTTCAACTGCCCATAAAACATCAGAGTTATATTTTATATTCTTGTAGAAATACGTTCTGAAAATATATGACATGCAATAGAGAGCGTCCACCACACTTTATTTGAAACGAGTTGGCCACATATTAATTTTAATAATACGTGAACATTTAAGTATTGCCAGTTTTCCTGCGATCGAACAAGCTACTTGGCGTAAACATTTCTTAAGGATTCCAGACTATCTTCAAGCCAGTGCTAAATTATGAGTTCAGTTTAGTTTTTGTGAATTGCATCTAACTGGAGTTACTTGGGGTATTTTTTTTAACAAGTTAAATTGTTATCACTGTTAACATCTTGAAGTAATGTATCTGGCGTGATGCTAATGCATCAAGATAAATATCTCTAACTTATATTAAAAAAGCCGTAATCGTAAACTAAATAGCCATCATATATCACTCCTCAATCTCAGCAGAGAAAGCATTATTTTATCATGCTCTAGTACGATTCATGTAAGATGGCTGGACGGAAAGCTGAGTCATCTAAAGCCGGGGACACATTCATGTTTTCAGCTTATTAAAAAAAGAACCAATGTAACATATTTGGTTTTCAGTTCATATTAAATATACTCACAGAATCCAATCGCCGTTAGAGTGAACAAAAGCCTGAGAAAGGTCATAGCTGGATGTCTCTTTGGAGAGTGTGGAACTACTTTGAGGTAACAGACACCTCATGCTTACACACAAGGAAATATATTCCATCGCTTCAAATAATATATTTATGGTTTCTTTTTTAAATTTTTTTCTGTCTTTGTATTATAATACGCTCTTATTTTAAATCCCATGCGACACATGTATTCGAAACTTGAAGCAATAAAACTTTAAGGAATTGTGATTTCTGATTCACTTTATGCATGTTCTATTTCTCTGTTTTTGATTATAGATAGGCTGCGCAAGTATGTACGAACTTTATTTTCCTTCCTCGACATCAAGGTGGGATAACTGCCTTAATAAAACTACGTTTTATAGCTTTATTTTCTAGAATCTTGCGTCTATGCCTTTGTTGTTGAAAGTCGAATTCAACTTGTTTTACCAGAACGTCGTGCGAATTTTTATTTTCTTCCTCCTACGTGTACTAGGAAATTTTTGTGTTTTATGCTCGGTTTTTGGTGTGTTGTTTTGTTCCCGCAAAATTATGTAGGCGCCGAATGACCACGTCATGAAATTTTGTGTCGTCTTTTTGTCCCAGTCTCCGAGACATATCTATGCCTGAAATAAAAATTATGAGTATTTATAGAATTTACAAAAAGAAACAACAACTTTAAATTCATGTCAAATCATATTGCAGAGGGTGGGTTTGGAAAGAAGTGTTTGGAAAACCAAAATAAAATACATCAAATCTAGTTTCATGTTCATAAAAAATTATCTATTTCCAATCCGATATGTGTTCAATGAAAACCGCGAGAGGCGGCACGGCAGTGTATTGAACTATATTCTTGTGGCAATATAATTACAAGACAGATTGACATGCGTTTCAAACACTTGAACTCCTAACCGAAGTGTTCCAAATGAAAGTTGAGTTTAATTTATACTGTTTTTTTTCTTCTAAATTTGAGACAATTGCCAGTGGTTTTACTTATACTATAATCACACATTGGACCATGAGCCCACCATTTTCTAAAGTGTGGGTTCGCCATCTCTGGGCACGCGCTTGTACGTGTGCCCGTCATCAGAGAGCGCGAACACTGGATATAACGTAACCATCGAATTTCATGCTCAGTAAAGGTTTATGTTGCTTGAACTACAAAAAGAAACATGCCAGTTAAACGAAGTTTTAATGTGAGTGAGTGCGTTCAACACGCTCAACGTGCTTCCGTCATGTATTGACAAGTACAGTACAAATGTACGACGAATATCTTCGCTTTTTTTTACATGGAAGCTGCATAGAATTAGAATATTTACATTTTTTCACCAAGAATATTCTTCAAGCATTTCTTTGTTATGATGAATTGGAAATACTTTTTTCCATTCACACCAAACATATCAATGATCTTCACAAAATGTATGGGAAATATTGTATATATAGTATTTTGAAATGCTCAGGCTTCAAGACATAATGCTCCTTGTGCTGAAGAAGGCTTTTAGAAACTTGTAAACCGGATTAGGAGCCCGATGTCGCGTTAAAAAAAGTCTTAATCTACACAACATTACCCGCGAAACAAAAATTAATAGCCTAAAATCTATCTATGCTCAAGCAACGCAGCTGCAGGATCCTTAACAAAATTGCAGAGAACAAAACATTAGAAATACGAATTCGGAATTTCATTATTTTCAATGAGACGCGGAGTGAGAACATAAGGAAAAGGGTTAAACGTCTTTGCTATATGCTGGAACTGTCTACTTCTTATCACCACGTCTTTTATACTAGGAATCACATAATCTCAGCACCCCCTATAGGAGCGCTTGCTCCCTCTGTATTCCGTGTTTCTTTTACTACCCTTAGCGAAAAGTCGTTCAAAATCAGTACACTCGAAGTGTACTGAAGTATACTAAAAGTATACTTTCAGTGCGGTCTTTGTACTGATTGTATACTTTAAGTGTACTTAAAGTATACTTCCAGTAAAAATGGCGATGGACTGAAAGTTTACTCGTCCGTACAAAACTAGTACATGTAGTAGAATCGTAGTGCCCACGGTAAAAAGTAGTTCAAAATCAGTATACAAGAAGTGCACTCAAGTGTACTAAAGGCTTACTTTCAGTGCTTGCAGTCGGCGTACTCAAATTATAGTAATGGGTATGTATATATATATATATATATATATATATATATATATATATATATATATATATATATATATATATATATATATATATATATATATAGTGCGATTGTTAACATCAACACACTAAAACGCGATAGATAGGCCGATGCCGTTTTCACAGAATATTTGTGGGGCTCGGTGTACATTAGATGAGTAAATAAACGCCACAGTACGTTCTCTAATTAGCTTTTTTTAATTGACAGTGTAATTGACCATGTTGAATTTTCAATTTTAAAGGGGATATGAATAAACTCTAGCCCAACTGAAACAATTTGCGAAAAGGTGACGAGTTTTGGGTTACTCATAGCTATGAATAACCCAAAATATTCCGGTGTTTTTGTAATGCAGGTCTCAGCGTACTATACGCTGTTTCAGATATCTGCATCCACAGCAATCAAAAAGGCAGGAGGCAAAAGAAACCACGGCTAATAATGGGGACATAAGATCCTCCACCTTGCATGGTCGCATGCAGCGCAGATCAACTTCCGAACCGCGTAAGCGAAGTGGTGTTATGAATGGAAGCTCGCTCTGAAATTGGCTGGAGAAATCGGCGCCTTTATGCAACAACCTCAACCTTTCACCGAAAGTGTTTCATGGTGTAATTTATATTGCAAAACTCTAAGGACATCTCAATTCACGTGAAAAGAGATTGACAATTGCAACAACGAACAACACCGTCGATCGAGATTTCGACACTGTAAAAAATCGACGTAAATTTAACGTGTCTTTCCCTCGTCAAAAAAGACGGGCACGCTCATTGTTTCAAAACACGAGGCTACCCTCATTATTTATGTGCCGCGAGAGCCGATCCTTCCAGAAAAGCCGAAATACCAGCGGTGCAAGCATGCGCTGATGAATCAAAATTGCCTTGGCGACAAGGGAGAAATTGCTTGAGATAGTATCGGTTTTACACTGAAAAATAAAACCGAAAGTTTAGATAAAACCTAAGATAGACTAAACGGTTTGTTAATTTTTTACGGATATAATAAAGTAACATTCTTATTATTAATATATTGATTTGCATAGTTTTGTCTTAAAAAAAAAAGAAAAAAAGAACAAAAAGAAGAGACTTTTGAAAACTGCGCAAGACCATCGCTATTGCAATCAGCTTCCGTTCGGCCGCCGTTGGAGTTCGGAGAGTTCGAGCATCGCTTCCTTTTTACGTTTTAGCCGTTTTTGCGGATATTTTAGATACCTTACTTACGAATACCGTGTTCAATAATAGCAAGCGTTTACTCAGAGCTGTGAGACACAGGGTCGCAAGTGGCGGATAGTCATGGCCGACTGGTGCAAGCGAAGGTGAGGAAGTTCCTTTTGTTTCTGCGAAGTGCGCCGCTGTTTCAAACTTTGTCTTGTACCGTGTGCTTGCTAAGCTATGCTGGACTCTCACTATGCTCTACCCGGTTTTATCTCGTTATTTGAAAAGAGCGTATCTTCAAAATTTATGGCTCTCTCCGCAGAGTGAGAAAGATTCGCGTGCGGCGGAACCGAGGGCCAGCCGAGGGCCTGTCCTGGGCGCCGTCCCTACGACGGTCACCTGACGAGGCTTTTGCGGAGCGTTCAAGTACAGTCTGACGGCAGTTCAAACAATCACAGGTCATGCTAGTTCTGAGGTGTGGTTCCAACAGTCTCTCGTCAACGATTTGTTTCAGCGTTAGCGTGAAAAACGTTACAAGAGCGAGCAGCATGATTTCTTGCCCGTGCTGATGCCTGTGCCGTAGAGACGGACGATCTCTTTGCGTATGCCGAAGCGGCACGCTTTCCAAGTTTGCGATTGTGTGTTGTGAATAAAGTGAGTTTGGATGTCACGTTTTTTAGTGGCGGCGAAAGCCGCTACAAAAGGCAGAGCAGTTAGAAAAAGCAAAAGCACGAAAAAATGTTAAAAGAACCTGAATATTCGATGGAGTTGAAAAACTACCAACATACCAACTCGCCCAGTTATTCTTTGTCAAAGAATAATAGCCAATACTAATATAATAAATAAATGCCAACTTTTAATTGGTTAGAAATTTATAACTGATGCAGTACAGCCCTACCCTGCTCTAGTGCTTTTGTGATATCAGATATTGTGTAAATATATAGGATATTTCATAGCAACCATTTATGTCCGACCCATTATATTGAATATTTTTTCTAAAAGCTCGAAGTTATATAAAAAAGTACTTATCATAAATCAAGCCGCACCACTGAATGTGTAATAGCGTATGACTTGTATGTGTGTTCACAGCAAAAGAAAAGGAGGCATTAAGATAATGACAACCATTTTGTTTGCTCTGTGTTAGAGCTTCTTTCAGGTATCAGGTTTTCAGAAACGATATTGCCCGATTTTCCTCGCCCTTTTGTCAGGATGAAGTTGTTACTATCTTGCCTTCCTCACATAGTGGTCCTTTGAGCGAATTATGTGATGTTATATCATAGAGTGGCCATAGGCTAATTTTCTCTTATCTTTTAACGCAGGATGTAATGGCATACCATCATCACAAAGGAGAGTGTACAGTGAGGCAGGCTCGGAAACTTGAATAAAGTGATAAGTAGGATTTCAATTTCTGTCTTATCAATTACGTGAAGAACACTGACCATAATGTTTGTATGCTACGCATACATACTTTCAGTTCAAAAATGCAGTGCACCTCTTCTTTATGGCTTTTCTCACACAGTTTCAGCAGACGCCGGTACGTCATTCTCACGAGGAATAGAATTTCCTCGTTAATTTCCTGACTCATTTTTAAGAGTGCATCTCCCGGTGGTGGCGCCTCTGCATTATCATCATCAATTGAGTTGTCAACGGCGTTTCTTAACATTTCACGAGAATGGAGCTGTATAAGATGAAATTTCACAGGTTGGAATACAGCCGTTCAAATAAACAGCTTTGAAAAGTCAGCTTTTTAAATGCAGGCGGCGATTTTTCTGGCCAATTTGAGACCGTGCTTTCCATTCAAAACGCCCGACATACACGGCATCCCAGACAACTTTCACCATACTTAAGAAACACCGGAGGGCTCTGCAGGAGTGAAATCAACTGTCGTTAGCAAGTGTCTTAAGAAAGTGCACAGATTTTTTTTAATGCGCCTGGTTATGTAAATAACATAGATTATTGAGCTAACCTTTCGAATATTCTTTTAAGGGCCAAGATGCTAATTGTAAAGTTGCCGGGCGCATTGAGAAACACCCATTTAAAGTGTTTGATACATAATACGTTTTCGTGATTTTTTCCGGCCTTCAAAGAACGCACATTCGCAACGCGCTCGCACGCCGTGATTGGGGAAGCGAGTTGTCACGCGGTATTTTTTTTGTATTTCGCGGGCGTTTTTTTGAAGGCTAGGAAAAAAGAGCATGCAAAGTGCACCTTGTTGAAAATGGTTTAATTTGGTGTTTCTTAATGCGTTCTACAACTTTCCATTTCTCACTTCCGCTTTTAAACGAAGATTTCAAAAGTTAGCTTGTTACTCTTAATTAAGTAAATAGGCGCACTAACACAATTTCGTGCACTTTCGCAAGAGATTTTCTAACAGCGTACAGTTCGTTTCACCCCCGGAGAACGCTCCGTTTTTTTTTTTTTGTTTTTTTTTTATGTTTGGTGGAAGTTATCTGGGACACTCCGCCTATATGTACTGATAGTGTATGTTTTGTACACTAAAAGCATACATGTAGTGTCCTGAACGTGCACTTATAGTATGCTAAAAGTACACTCGAGGTGCACTTATGGTATACTACATATGTACTTGGGGTGTACTAAAGGTACACTATTTTGTTCCATAAAAGTGTGAAACTAGTACGATTTCAGTACATACCCTAAGTTCACTATTACTATACTTTCAGTATACTTTCAGTATACTGATTTTGAACGACTTTTCGCTAAGGGTAGGCGGCGGTGAAACTCGGTCCGCCAAATAGCAGACGACTTTCTGGTATCGAGCGAGATTTACGCCTGTGTATATGAGGTTCCGAGGATAAATATGATCACTCTTAGAGTGCCAGTCATAAAACACTTCCTTTTTAATATTGTGTTAGATACCCGAACCCTAATGTTTTTTTTACTCGCTCATCTCTCCGTTGCAATCTGCCAATAACCGGAGCAAAGAGCGCTTCCTGCTCTCAGTGGCTTGTGCCGTATCACATTGCGCGGAACAATACATCGATCAGCGAAATGAGAGACCAAAATCGACAAAAAACTATGCATGCCTCTGCAAATAATTTCTAAAATAATCTACTCATAAAACGAAAATGAGCGCTACAGTCTCCTCTAGAAGCCCTGAATCGTAATTTAGCCGTGAATGATAATAGTGCTTCTCCAATGCATGCAATTTACCCACCACCTGGAGCTCACAAAAATTCCCAGTGCTTGGCAGCAGTAAATGGTTACATATGAAGCAATAAGTCAATGCAGAAAGCTAAGGACATTAGCCAGTTATAGGGCCTGCTTGCGGTACCCTTAGCGAAAAGTCGTTCAAAATCAGTATACTGAAAGTATAGTAATAGTGAACTTAGGGTATGTACTGAAATCGTACTGGTTTCACACTTTTATGAAACAAAATAGTATATTTTTAGTACACCCCTAGTACATATGTACTATACCATAAGTGCACCTCGTGTGTACTTTTAGCATACTAAAGTGCACGTTTAGGACACTACATGTATGCTTTTAGTGTACTAAATGTACACTACCAGTACATATAGGCGGAGTGTCTCAAATAACTTGCACCAAACTTTATAAAAAAGAAAAAAAAACGAAGCGTTCTGCGGTAGTGAAACCAACTGTACACTGTTAGAAAGCCTCTTGTGAAAGTGCACGAAATTGTTTTAGTGCGCCTATTTATTTAATTAAGAGTAACAAGCTAACTTTTCAAATCTTCGTTTAAAAGCCGAAGTGTGAAAGGGAAAGTTGTAGAGCGCATTAACAAACACCGAATTAAACCATTTTCAACAAGGTGCACTTTGCATGCTCCTTTTTCCTAGCCTTCAAAAAACAAAAACGCAAGCGAAATACAAAAAAATACCCCGTGACAACTCGCTTCACCAATCACGGTGTGCGAGCCCGCCGCGAATGTGCGTTCTGTGAAGGCGGGAAAAAAACACGAAAACGTATTATGTTTCAAACACTTTAATTGGGTGTTTCTCAATGCGCACTGTAACTTTACAATTGATATCTTGGCCGTTAAAAGAATATTTGAAAGGTTGGCTCATTAATCTTAGTTATTTACATAACCAGGCGCATTAAAAAAAATCTGTGCACTTTCTCAAGACACTTGCTAACGACAGTTGATTTCACTCCTGCAGAGCCCTCTGGTGTTTTTTTAAGTATGGTGCAAAATATCTGGGACGCCGTGTATGTCGGGCGTTCTGAATGGAAAGAACGCTCTCAAATTGACCAGAAAAATTGGCGCCTGCATTTAAAAAGCTGACTTTTCAAAGGTGTTTCTTTGAACGGCTGTATACCAACCTGTGAAATTTCATCTCATACAGCTCCATTCTCGTGAAATGTTAAGAAACGCCGTTGACAACTCAATTGATGATGATAATACAGAGGCGCCACCATCGGGAGATGCACTCTTAAAAATGAGTCAGGAAATTAACGAGGAAATCTATGGCAGCTCTATTCCTCGTGAGAATGACGTACTGGAGTCTTCTGAAACTGTCTGAGAAAAGTCATAAAGAAGAGGTGCATTGCATTTTGCAACTGAAAGTCTGTATGTGTAGCATACAAACATTATGATCAGTGTTCTCCGCGTAATTGATAAGACAGAAATTGAAGTCTTACTTATCACTTTATTTAAGTTTCGGAGCCTCCCTCACTGTACACTCTCCTTTGTGATGATGGTATGCCATTACATCCTGCGTAAAAAGAAAAGAGAAAATTACCCTATGCCACTCTATGATGTACACATTTATGATATTTACACATTATCTGATATCATAAAAGCACTAGAGCAGGGTAGGGCTGTACTGCATCAATTTTAAATTTCTAACCATTTAAAAGTTGGCATTTATTTAATTTATTAGTATTGGCTATTATTCTTTGACAAAGAATAACTGGGCGAGTTGGTACATTGGTAGTCTTTCAACTCCATCGAATATTCAGGTCCTTTTAATATTTTTTTCATGCTTTTGCTTTTTCTAACTGCTCTGCCTTTTGTAGCGGCTTTCGCCGCCACTAAAAAACGTGACATCCAAACTCACTTTATTCACAACACAAAATCGCAAACTTGGAAAGCGTGCCGCTTCGGCATACGCAAAGAGATCATCCGTCTCCACGGCACAGGCATCAGCACGTGCAAGAAATCATGCTGCTTGCTCTCGTAACGTTTTTCACGCTCCCGCTTTATGAAACAAATCGTTGACGAGAGACTGTTAGGACCACACGTCAGAACTAGCATGACCTGTGATTGCTTGAACTGCCGTCAGACTGTACTTTAACGCTCCGCAAAAGCGTCGTCGGGCGACCGTCGTAGGGACGGCGACCAGAACAGGCCCTCGGCTGGCCCTCGGTTCCGCAGCACGCGAATCTTTCTCACTCTGCGGAGAGAGCCATAAATTTTGAAGATACGCTCTTTTCAAATAACGAAATAAAACCGGGTAGAGCATAGTGAGAGTCAAGCATAGCTTAGCAAGCACACGGTACAAGACAAAGTTTGTAACAGCGGCGCACTTCGGCAGAAACAAAAGGAACTTCCTCACCTTCGCTTGCACCAGTCGGCCATGACTGTCCGCCACTTGCGACGCTGCGTCTCACAGCTCTCAGCAATCGCTTCCTATTATTGAACACGGTATTCGTAAGTAAGATATCTGAAATATCCGCAAAAACAGCTAAAACGTAAAAAGGAAGCGTTGCTCGAACTCTCCGAAACTCCAACGGCGGCCGAATGGAAGCTAGTTGCAATAGCGATGGTCTTGCGCAGTTTTCAAAAGTCTCTTCTTTTTGTTCTTTTTTTTGAAGACAAAACTAAGCAAATTATTATATTAATAATAATAATGTCACTTTATTATATTCGTAAAAAATTAACAAAACGTTTAGTCTATCTTAGGTGTTATCTAAACTTTCGGTTTTCTTTTTCAGTGTAAAACCGAAACTATCTCAAGCATTTCTCCCTTGTCGGCAAGGCTATTTTGATTCATCAGCGCATGCTTGCACCGTTGGTATTTCGGCTTTTCTGGAAGGATCGGCTCTCGCGGCACATAAATAATGAGGGCAACCTCGTGTTTTGAAACAATGAGCGTGTCCGTCTTTTTTGACGAGGGAAAGACACGTTAAATTTACGTCGATTTTTTAGAGTGTGGAAATCTCGATGGACGATCTTGTTCGTTGTTGCAATTGTAGATCTCTTTTCACGTTACTTTCGGTGAAAGTTTGAGGTTGTTACATAAAGGTGCCGATTTCTCCAGCCAGTTTCAGAGCGAGCTTCCATTCATAACATCACTTCGCTTACGCGGTTCGGAAGTTGATTTGCGCTGCATGCGACCATGCAAGGTGGAGCATCTTATGTACTCATTATGAGCCGTTGTTTCTTTTGCCTCCTGTCCTATTGATTGCTGTGGATGCAGATATCTGAAACAGCGTATGTCATGTTGATGCACTCTTCATGTGTGTCGTGCGACTCGGCGGACATTACATGGGTGAATAACCGTGGCAGCATTTTTTTTAAGTAATTAAAATCCGTAAATTTACTTCTTCATTATTATTGCTGTTTTAGAGGCGGTCGTTATTGGAGCCTAACACAATCAAAACTGTTCACGAAACAGCAAGGCGCTTTAAGATGTTTATTTATTAAATTTCGCACTTTTTCCCTCGATTCAAGAACCACGCGCGGCAGGGTCGGGCAAAGTGGAGAGTGAAATTAGCGGTTTCGACATGGCATATCGGTGATGGCATGTTTGTTTGTGTTAGCGAGAACTTCTCATACTGGAGTTCTATGCATTATTTAATTTTCTAGTGAAGTTACAACCCTCATAAAGTGCTGTCGCATTCAGCATGAACGAAGTTGCACTCTTTTGAAAGCGTGCCTTTGGTGGATGCTCCAGCATCATACTTCCAACAGTTCGACTGAAGTTAATAATTAAGAATAGCATCCTGCGCTCTGTCCAGTGCGCTGTTTTTAATCAGGCGACGAAAGGCAGAGTTTTAGCGATGAATAACCTAAAACTCGTCACCTTTTTGCAAATTGTTTCAGTTGGGCTAGAGTTTATTCATAACCCCTTTAAAATTGAAAATTCAACATGGTCAATTACAATGTCAATTAAAAAAGCTAATTAGACAACGCACTGTGACGTTTATTTACTCATCTAATGTCCACCGAGCACCACAAATATTTTGTGAAAACGGCATCGGCCTATCTATCGCGTTTTTAGTGTGTTGATGTTAAAAATCGCACTATATATATATATATATATATATATATACCCGTTAATATAATTTGAGTACACCAACTGAAAGCACTGAAAGTAGACCTTTAGTATACTGAAGTGCGCTTTCGGTATACTGATTTTGAACTACTTTTTGCCGCGGGCACTACGATTCTACTACATGTACTAGTTTTGTACGGACGAGTATACTTTCAGTCCACCGCCATTTTTACTGGAAGTATACTTTAAGTACACTTAAAGTATACAATCACTACAAAGACCGCACTGAAAGTATATACTTTTAGTATACTTCAGTACACTTCGAGTGTACTGATTTTGAACGACTTTTCGCTAAGGGTAAGCTTATAACGAGTTTAAAATTAATTCTATAATCCCCATTCATGTGTACGACAAAAAAGAATGAGTTCGCAGGGTTACTTTTCATCGGGGTAAGCCTTTTTGTTCGTATTATTCACCGCATACATAAATGAAGCTCATGATTGCACGTAGCGGCCGTCTTTCAAGCAAGGTTTCGCGTTTGATAACTTTACGTCGCCCTTTCACGTCTTTTTTTCAATAAGCGTACTTTTTTAAATCAAGAAATTTTTTAGTAATACTGCATAGTTGAACCAATGCGGACTGAGACTGAACTTACAGCATGTGTCGACCTCATATATAGTTATATCTTAACCAAACGCAACAAAAGACGCATTTTGAGGAAGGGAAATTAAAGGCCGCACATTTTCAACCCTCTCTTCATCCAAATTTCGGTGCTCTCAGTTGCCGTTTTAGAATAAGGTGCGTCTGAAGGTCACGGCAAAGAAAAAAAAAACGTATTACCTTGAGTTTTAAAGATTGTAAGCCTAGCTCTTTCCAGCTTGAAAGGCAAACTAAATAGCTGCCCAATATGAAAGTTAATTAAAGCTCTGTGCGATGCGTGGATTCAAACTCCGACTACTCAGAGCGAGATCGTAAGTTGTCAATAAAGTTCTGACGGCGTCAAACTAAACTTAAAGCATGTTGGAAGAAGAATTTCAAACAGCTGCAAAAAAAAATGTTGCATGCCACTCATGTAAAAGTTCCTTGGAGCGACCTGAAAAAGGGGTGGTTTCTTGCGTGAGTATTGTTTTGATTAATTTTCTACAATTCGAAACTGTAAATGCCACACTGGGCACAGAAAAAGATCGTAATAACTAGTGTTGAATCGACACACATCTGAGCATTAAATTTGAGAGTGAATGGACAACAGGCACTCTAAATTAAAGTGTAATCAAACCACTCGATACGCTGCAGACACTCCAGGCGGCGCGCAAACGAAGGCCCGAATTTGAGAGCCAGCCAAGCGAAGGGATCTCGTAGAAGGTGCATGCTGGGGAACTTCCCAGTGGAGTGGTCATTAGTATAGTGAAGGTCATGCTTTAACGCCATAGGGTTTATAAGTTCGAGTCACACAAAATTCTGGCGCCGGCGTCGATGTCGGCGTCGGTGGAACGGAAACTCCCGATTGGTCACCTAGGTCATGACATCACAGCCAAATCACCTCGCGCGAGAATTTCAACAACCCACAACGGTCACGTGAAAGGTATGGAATGAAATATATTAAAACACTATTTGTATGGCTAATTAAAGTTCGCCGAGTGTCTCAAACGTATTCACTTTATAAGGCAATTAATTTGACTTCAAGATTCAATTCGAAGAACTTTAAAAGGAGGTGGGATTAAAACCCTTGGTCCTTGTGTTGTGAGCCAGACAAAGTGCAGAGTAGGCTAGACATAGATTTTTTTTTAATTTTCTTTATTAACTATTGCACACCGAGTGGCTTGCATGGCTTGGTAACGAGAGGGGGTTTGTATGTTTATCGTTCCGCTTCCGCTCTTAAAGGTGAAGCTTGAGCGTCCCCGTGTAATTTTTTTGTGACCGACGTAGTAAGGGTGCAGCGACTCTCAAGCAGACATGAAACGATTGCGACAGTCCCCGCAAGTTTCACACCTTTCGCCGCAAGGAAGGTAGCTCCACTACGTCCGGTAAATTACACAGACTACAAAAATTTTGTTGGAGGCCGTACCAGTGGTCCAGTGAAAGGCCGTGTGTTGGGCAGCAAAGGTATACTGCCACAAGGGCGCAGGCACTCTCATCTGGGGATAACTGGCGGGGAGGCTTAAGACGACCTGATACCCAATGGCTGAGAAGGCAAAATTACTTTCAAAAAGTGAATAAATTTGTGCGGTCGCTCTGCAATATTCGCCACCCGATCCATCTGTGCTTCGCTCGTCTCCCAAGGAGTGACACAACACAACAAAAAGACAGCCAATATGTTTGCTATACTTCCCGGTTGCCCGTCCACGAAAACCGGCACTTCTAACCCGCCGAAACTGGTTTTCGCTTGTCGCTCAGAGCTCGCAGTTAGATTCCCTGTCCAGGCCTGCGCATTGTCCTTCCCATGTCAGCGCTGCGTAGGCTATGGTTGAAAAAACCCCAAGACTGCGGGTACACAACACAACACGTAGGCTAGCTGTTCCGGGCTATTGTAGCCCGAGTCTCGCTGCGAAAACACGCCGGGATCGTTGTGTTCTAGACTGGTACGGCCAGGGCTCGCAGTTTCAGCCGGTCCTGGTCCGAGCCTCACTGGTGGACCGCTCCGAGGATTGCCATGAGCCAGACCAACCAGAGTGGCTCCATCGATCCTGCCCGGAACCACGCCCGCGCAGCGCGTTGTGTCACGCGCCAGTTCGTGTACCTTCGGCCGAGCTTTTTTCACGTGTTCTTCGCCCCATCGTCTTCGACCCTCGTCTCCCACACTCTCCCTCCCTCAAGGCCCGGACTTCGCGGGAGTCCCGATACTCGGGGTTTCACAGTCCAAGAAGAAGAGTACTTCCACGTTTAACCATGGAGTGTCCGTCGATGAATTGGGAAGAGAGAGCTGACCGCTCTAGGTCGGCACCATCTCAAGTGTCGTGAGAGGTGTGCCGAGGTGTTGAGATGTGAAGTCTGAGGTGTTGCCGGTGTGGTCACGTTCTAGCTACTCCCGTCAGACCCGATTTTTTATCGGGTGTTGATAAAATTTTATATTTTCTCATTTTTACGCTACGGTGTTATATAATAGTCAGAGAAAAAAATATCAGCTTTCTGAGATGGATGTTGTTAAATTTTTGTTGCATCCTCATATGTGCACAATGCGACTCAATCCTGCCGTTGTGGTTGTGAACTTTGTTTTAAATATTACAAAAAAAAAAACGAACACATTTTTTATTCAACATGGCACATTGGTTTTATGCGCTAGGTTCAGGTATTATGGTAAAGAAAACGAACAGTCGTTAGTAGAGCTGACGCAGAAAGACACATCACATTTTCGGCAGCGCACTTTTGCTTTGGCCGCGCAGAGCTTGTACTTGCACTGCTGTGGCAAAGGCGCTTGTATATGCTGAGGCCAATGGTCCTTTGTGCCACGCGTTACAGCATTTGGCGGTGCAAGCCTCGCGTTCTGGGCATACTGTTTCCCTATCCCAAGCGACTCAGTGCTTAGCCTCCCTCTTCTCCTTTTTTGTATCTTTGTTTGATTGAAATAGGCTAACACACGAATTCAAGGACCTCACTTGTTTTCCCTGTTGCCTTATCTTACTAAGGAAAGTAAATAACCCCACACACGTTAAGGCCGCATTTTGCATAATAAACCCGCCTCACGCTTTCCTTAGGTGAGGAGTTGACGAAGAGAGGGTTCGCTGAGGAACAAAAATATGACCGAGTCTGACATTGAGATGACTGCACACTTAATTTGTGATACTTTGCGAAACATACATTACGAAATTTTAAAGCTGTTAGTTGGGAGCTTGATATATTTTAGAGTGGCAAAGGACTACAAATGCAAATGTAGAATTTTAGGTCTAAAGCATTTCGTGTGTTTTGACTGTGCGCCTTGTTTAACCGTGTCCTCGTCTGGCAACAACAACCCGGGACGCTCCACCACGTATCTCGCTCCTACTCGTTCCTCGTGCGATTTTTTTTGGCGTATTTAATTTCTGCTGCTTGTTGTTTTAGGTCGAGGTATGGCTGAGCCGGCTGACCCGAAGAAAGATTTTTTTTTTCCGGAAGACTAGAGATTGTTGCTCGGCGAGCTTGTCTCAAAGCATTCTGCCGTGGAGTGCAAGCAAACAGACAAGTCGTGGATGGACGCGAGGAACAAGGCATGTGCCGTGCTATGCTCGGAATTCAACAGCATGCACGGTTTCTATCCACGAACCGTCAACCAGCTTAAAATGTTGTGTGATAATTTAAAGACGAAATGGAAGAAGGAGAGGTCATCGGACACTCGGGACTGTGCCGCAACAGGTGAGTTCCCCTTTCAAAACTAATGCTACAGCCATAGTATCCGTACGACTGTACTATGTAATAAACTGTGCGTGTTTTTAGTCCGACGGTCTCGGGGGGGGGGGGGGGGGGGGGGGAAGTGGGATCGTGGACTTCAACAATTTGTGGGTTGTCGGAGACTCCCTGTCAATCCCAGCGTCTAATGAAGTATCTTTATGAAAGTGACTCCACCTTTGCTTGGCTTGTGTTAATTTTATATACGAATAATGATCTTGATATAAACTTCAGTTTTGCGAACACAAAGACCTCAGTTGCTGATTGTCAAGGATTACCGGGAGCAATTCGAGAAGAACTAAGGAGACAAAACAATTGCAGTGGTGCGTTCCATTTCCGTCATTAGCGTTTCGTGAGTTGTTTAGTTAACCGTTCAAATTAGTATGGTTCCAACTGGCTCAATTTTAAACCGTTACAAAATAAGTTCCCTCGGGTAACGTGTAAGGCTGTGCAGAAAGGTAAGAACCTGTATACGAGTGCGCCTGCCTGTCCATTACGCAATATGTTAAGCGAACACTTTTTGTTAGGAATTGAAGAAGCTTAAAGATGAAGGTGAAGTTATGTCTACTTATCTTAGCCGAATGACTGATCTTTGTGAGATCTGCATCAAAACGAGGAAGTTTAGCACGGTGTTCCACACGTGTTCATACAATGCATATTGGGCAAATGCCATTTTATTTTTTTTTGTGTACCTCATGCAATTGACCCCAACTTTTCCTAAGACTTAAAGGTCTGGTTTGGGCCGTATTTGATCAAGTTTGGACGCGAGACTGTGAACTCAAATTCAAGAGGCGCCAACATCAAAATGTGATGAAGTATGTCCGTCCTACCCGGTCGCATAGTAATGTGAAAAATATTCTACAAATATAAGACGAAAAAGTAACCTTGAATACAGGAAAAAAAAGGAAATGGCTTATGAGTCTGTTTGATACGCAAACAAATTCATTTACTTTCGTCGATGTCGATTTAGAAGTCCGATACGCAAGATATTTGAAAGCGGGTCGTTTATTGAACAATCCTCAAGAAGATATGACAAAGGATGGCCGTCAACGGTGGTCTGATGGGTAGTGGCAAACCCATATTTATATGATCTAGATGTATTTTGCATCAGGTACATGTAGTCAGCTGTTTTTCTGCTGAAATTTATGCTGAACCTTGCGGGCATCTTCTAGCTCCGATTTCCACAGACCCTGTTCCCGGATGAATATGACACTGCAATACTTCGCTCTCGGCAAAAGGGTTTATTCACTCACTCGTTGCCTTGGGGGGTTTCGGGATCGGGGGACGGTCATCAGCGAGGCCGGGGGAGAGCCCGCTGCCACAGCAGCTTCTCCGAGTCCCAGCGGTGGTCGTCCACACCGCGTCATGGGAACATCGTCGTCCAGGGTCGCTGTCCGGTCCGCTTGTCGAGTCCGCCACTCGACGTAGTGCCCGCACTCTCTGCGCCAGCGTCCAGCGCCGTCCGAGCTCGCCTCCATGACCGGTCCCTTGTGAAGTCGGCCGCCCAAGCCCTCTTCCTTTGTCTTCGTTCCCCTTTTGAGACCTTCCCAAGTCCTTGTCCCGCCGACCGTCCAATCGGGAACCTTGCTGCGAGCCGACCCTCCGACGTCAGCGCTGGGTGAGGGGGCGCTTGCCCCGTACCTCCCGGAGAGCTCGGACATTCCGCGACAGGCCGGCGACTGGAAACGGGAAGGTCACAGGGAACGAAGGAGCGCCCGACAATACGGCGGCGGGGACCGGCAAGGTCACGGAGAGCGGAGGAGCCAGGGAGAGGGGGTCCCCACACCTCCCCTCCCTCAAGGCTCGGTCCCCGGGGGGCTTGAGGTTGCGTGGTCCCCAGGACCCTTGGCAGGGAGCTCGTTCAGCTGAGTGTCGCCGATGACGACGAGCACCCTCGATGATGATGATGGCATCAAATCAAGCAGGTCAGCGGTGAACGTCCATTCACTGGGAAGCTCGTGACCGACGGAGCATGGTCCACGAACTGGTCCGGAGCACCACAGCTCACAACACGGACGGGCACTCAGGCACACACAACACGCCGGCACTTAAAGTTCACTTCCGTCCCTAATGTAACAGACAGCGAAACGCGCAAAAACGAATAGCGGCACGCTATATCAGACAGCGCGACGAAACCAAAATCTTTCGATCGTTGGACATGCCACGAAATAAAAACGAAACTCTTCATCTCAATACTAGCACGCAGGCAATCATCAAGAACATCACGCTGCGCGTTCATGAGGTACTTAAGTGGAAAACCATTCCTGAACTAAAAGTATGAGCACTCATTGTATACTCAAATCGTACATACGCCCACCATACAACATTTGCTCCTATCAAACTCAACCGCATTCCTTTAAAACAGTAAGCAATCTACCAGAGCGTCAGAACCGCACACCTCTGACAACAATATTAATCTCCAACACGCTCGCGAAGAACACAAAACCTCAAAAACTAAGAATAACCTTCCGTAAAACAGAAACGGTCACAAATCCAGTCCCGTTCGCGAGGTTCGACTCGGAAGGAACACGCTGCCAACAACCCATGACGGGCACTCATGCACTCGGCGTTCACGCTACCCGAGCTACAAACACGCTACAGCCAAGCTGCGCAGCACGCCTTCATCAGAAGGGGTAATCACCTTCCTGAGAGGCCGTTGTTCCGTGGCACCGGCCACTTACACCAGTACAAAGGGAACAGTACCTGGATCGTGCGAACAGCAGATCTCATTGGACAGCCTATTTACACGGCTATGTCCGCAACGTCTGGGCATGTACCAGACGTTACCGCTTCACCGCTCGGAGGTGACCACCCAACAGGAGCGACGAGCGCGTAACGGCGGTCCGCACCGAACCCCGCACGGGCTCGATAACCGCGACAAGCGCATCGACGCACGTTAGAGTTCTCCCTCGGCCAAACCCCGACACCGCATAACTAAAAAGTCTTCCAGCTGATGTCAAGGCCGGCCGGGATCGAGCAATAAAGGTACGCCGTCCACGCGTCTCGCGACTCTTCGACGTTCTCGAATCGAGCAACGTGTCCACATACAAACGCAGTAGGTTACGCACAAAGCTCGCCCCCAGCCAAGTCAACACGCCGCATGACTGAAAAGTCTTCTTGCGACTGTAAGGACAGGCAGGGTTCGAACAATGTAAGTATCCCACACGCGCACCTCTCAACTTCCGCGCAACGAGCGCGATACCGAAATGCCAAATAATCTAACCGGCTGGTCTTGGAAATGGACGAGCTAATAAACTATATTTGCTCTGCATAAACAGTTTCCGCAGCTTCGAAGTGTCTACGGCATTTACCGCCGCATTCCAACACCCGCTACCCATTCATGCAAAGGCTGCAGTTTGTACAGCGACGGGCTGACCCAACGCACAACAGTTATAGGCCGCCGACGGCCATGCCGCTGCCATAATTTCTAGGCTTCCCGGGCACGTACCCGCCGACGTGAACCGTACGTTTTCCCGGGCCAACCGCGCATCTGTACAGGATAAAACTATGAACAACTCGTCACATCATCGCAAGACCGCCACTCCCCTCGTGCAGGTTTTCACTGCACGAGCCCAGCTCTTTCCTCACCTAGCTGTCTTTTCTGCCCTAAATTTATAATTTATCTCTAACCCAGGTCTTTGCACGACCAATTACACTCTCCACGCCCTCGCGTCCCAACGCGAACCAAACCGCGGCCGAGAGCCGTATCCGGCGGCAGCGCAAAGCGCGCGCTGGCCGCCGCTCCTCCGGAAACGGAGAAAACGAAATGAAAGAGTGACTCCCGCCGCGAGGCTCAACCCTCGATATGGCGGTGTGAGGATCCGGAACCAGCTGTGCGCACAATTAAACGGAATCAACCTCACGACTCTACAACCAGATACGCACGGGTCATGCCCATCGCGTCACACTGGACTCCACGGAGCATTACACACGCACAGCCACTGATAAGTGAACACGGAAACTCTGTGGCTTTCGGGATTCCGATGCCCACGCACCGGACATCGCGTACCCGGCACGATTTAGTGGGCTTAGCCCCTAAATGTAGCCTCTGGCCACTAGGTACTCGTTCAAAGCGATCTTGGTCGGAACCACAAGAGCGCATCCGTACCTTAAAACGCTGTCAACGACGCTCAAAACCGCGCCGACAGCTCAAGCAAGGCCAACTGGGAGCTAGCATGCGATCAAACCGAGACGCTAGTCTCCTCCCGGACAAAATGCAATGCGGGAATAATTTCCAAACACAGTCCATGCAACCGCCATCCGCAATGGGTGCGTTCTCCACCCGGAGCGATGCCTCTCTAACGCGTCCGATCGGTAACAAATGTTCCAAAACATTACATCGATACGCGAGCAAAGGCGGTTAGGCGCGTCACATCCCCCCGACCGTGAGCCGGTATCTTTCCCAGCGGACGCGGACGGCCGGAGGCGTAGGTGGGGGGACGCCAGACGCTACAGGCCTCGAGGGGTGCGGTAATTTCGACGCACACAGCGCTCTTGCGTAGCAGGATCAACCTGCCCGCATCTAACCGTGCGCTGAACAGCAAATACTCATGGCGCGTCTCGCAACGGGGATAAGTGAATTCCGGACTTGCTGCGAAAAAGGGTTAATCCCTAAAGACAATGGTCAAGGTCCGCGCCTCCTCGTCAGGCAGGCGATAATGTCAGGGCCTCCGTGCGGCGCTCCCGCAACGAAACTTCGTGCGGCGCTCCCGCGACAAAGATGACCCCCAAAAAGAGCGCGAAACAGTGCCCCAATTCAACCGGAAACAGGTTGGGAATCGAAATGCCTGCCTGATCAAAAATCAGGCCCCACGTTGCGGCGCCAGTTTATGCGGGCATCTTCTAGCTCCGATTCCCACAGACCCTGTTCCCGGATGAATATGACACTGCAATACTTCGCTCTCGGCAAAAGGGTTTATTCACTCACTCGTTGCCTTGGGGGGTTTCGGGATCGGGGGACGGTCATCAGCGAGGCCGGGGGAGAGCCCGCTGCCACAGCAGCTTCTCCGAGTCCCAGCGGTGGTCGTCCACACCGCGTCATGGGAACATCGTCGTCCAGGGTCGCTGTCCGGTCCGCTTGTCGAGTTCGCCACTCGACGTAGTGCCCGCACTCCCTGCGCCAGCGTCCAGCGCCGTCCGAGCTCGCCTCCATGACCGGTCCCTTGTGAAGTCGGCCGCCCAAGCCCTCTTCCTTTGTCTTCGTTCCCCTTTTGAGACCTTCCCAAGTCCTTGTCCCGCCGACCGTCCAATCGGGAACCTTGCTGCGAGCCGACCCTCCGACGTCAGCGCTGGGTGAGGGGGCGCTTGCCCCATCCCTCCCGGAGAGCTCGGACTTTCCGCGACTGGACGGCGACGTGAAACGGGAAGGTCACGGGGAACGAAGGAGCGCCCGACAATACGGCGGCGGGGACCGGCAAGGTCACGGAGAGCGGAGGAGCCAGGGAGAGGGGGTCCCCACAACCTCTGTTTTGTGCCAGTGTGTGTTACGCTTCTGTTCTTCTTCGGTGTCTGAGCAAAATGGGTAGAATTTGATTACAAAGTGTTTGTGTGGTTCAGCAGCTAACGAGGAGTGCCTGCAGCAGCTGCCATGAGCCAGCTGTCCTTGTTGGTGGAAGCGGGGCCTCCCACATGGCACGGCGGCTCACCAACGGCGCGGACAGCGACGCCAGGCGTGCTGGCTAGCCGCTGTTGGCCTCCGAATTCATGGCCCTGATACCTGAGCCAGTGATATTGCCCAAGGGGGACGAGGAGCCATCTTTTAATAGCATATATGATAGGGTCAGGAAGCTTCTCAGAATACATGCTTTTGAAGATTACCATCTTGAGGGTCAACGGCCTTCTTACTTCAGGTGTCGTTTGCTCCCATTTAATATCAAAATTAGGCCACGTAGGATTGCTGCTTTCGCACAACACAACTATCTTGATCCGAAGGGTAGCACAGGCGCAGCTACACACCACCACAAAATACCCTGGCAAATTATGAAAATAACAACTATTTCAATTAAATTAAAGAATTGAAATGAGGAACAAGCACCGTGCGGAGGAATGTATGCATCACTGCACCGAATGTGTTGTCATTATGCCAAAGGCATTCATCGTTCTTGAGTTCACAGCACCTTTCGAAATCAACAAGGTGAGATTAGGCTTAAATGTCTCTGCGAAGCTCAAGAAGCCAACCGGTACGAGGACGAGGCAGAATATGCCAAATTCTAATTGTGTATTGACAGCAAACTCAACTTTTCTTGCTGCATGTGCGATAGGGTGGTTTCAGCAGGACCCTCGTGCCAGAGACGTACTATTGGTGCTATTAAAAAAAAAACTTGATTGAAGATGGGAGTTTTAAACGAGCTAACTCAATGAAATTGTTTCGTGGAACAATGCAAATTACTGCTGTCGCTGTCTATCATCTAATGCTTGGGGCTCTCAAACAACTTGATTTATACAAAAGGCTGTCTCTTTTGATTGCTGGCCGAGTAGCCTAATTTGCTCTAGTCCAGGGGTCTCCGAACTCCCACATGCGGGCCCTATACGGCCCGCAATTGCCCGCGGTACTCTAATGATTTCCGGCCCGTTGCTCCTTTCCACTGCTATATACCCACGCAGAGAGTATACGCGCCAATAGAGTAACGGCGCCGCGACGCCCAGCAAACTCGTCGAATCTGTTCCGATTTCTAGCTAATAGTGCTTTATCTTATAACATAGTACATATCCTCTAAGTTGTTGTCACTAGCATTACCATTCTCAGCCACCTGTTAGATATATGTTGAACAATGTTAAAATCCCTTAGAGTTCTCATAAATTCATAATGTGTATCTTGTGTCAGCACCGTATCAACACCATATCTACCATTTTCTTTAGATCTGTGCCCTGCGTGAATAAGCTCGACCTCCTCTTTACCTTTCTTTACGCCGGTTGAGCGATCTTGTTCCCAATTAATGTATAATGCTATATTTGTCTAAATATTTGATTTTAAATATAATAAGTCATAAACCACTTGAGACTCACTTAAACTCTAACATCAGTTGTTGTTCTTAAATAACTCTCTATGTTTATTCATTTAATATTTTAACTTATCTGTTCTCTAAAACGCGAGACGGCGGCAAATCAGAAATCCCGCGTATGAGAAAAAACGTTTGGAGACCCCTTGTTTAGTTATTGATACGATTAAGCAGTACATAGTCTAGTGACGTTGCAAACCCTGCACATACCGGGGAGTGCTTGGCACATAGTTCAACATCAATGGGTGGCTTAGGCCTGCTTCAGGCGACGCAATTTCTCTCAGCAACTTGACGCCTTAATAGCAGCAACACTGGCCGCGCGCCTAGCCAAACTAGCCGTAATCACTGATTTTATTTTTACTGCACTATACAGACACACAGTTAAGCGCTAAAATTTTTTTATGCCTTTAAATGACGTTTTCAGAATACTAACGCATCTTTTTGAAACAGTTTATTTCCAAGAACAATACATTTCAAAAAAGGACCACTTCTTTAATTGTCATCATCGTTAGCGCGGGATATCACATGAAAATATTGCGTCCCTGTTTGGCTGCTGCCACTTTCAACGTTTTCGAGTTGTTGCGAGTTTCTCCATTCTTTCGAGCCGGAGACAATTTTTGCAATTCGTGTCTATTTCGGGAAAGTTAGGAAGCCCGCCATCAACCCCAAAATAGCTGAGAAAGTTTCGCCGTCTCAAGTGGGCCTTCGGTCTGCCAAAATAGTGCGGAAAATAATAAATTACTTTACTTCAAGACAAGAGACGTCTAGTAAATTTGAGAACTCTGGGAACTTAGAAGGGCATTTTAGGTAACCCATGGCTTTCAAGGAACAGTTTGAGATCCCAAGTATAGATCCCAAGTATAGGTTAAATGTCTGATGAATGTTTCTTAATTGTTTTTGTTTTGTTTCACGTTCTGCAGATTTCTTTATGAATGAGGACGAGCAGCACCGTGGCCAAAGTGGTGGCACAGCTGTAGAGCTCTTGTCCGCAGCTGTCGGTGAATTGTGTGCGCACAGTTCAGCTTTGCTACAAGCCGCAACTTTGACCGAGGTGCCTGCACCAGTTGGAGGGCGTTTCTGAGTTCCGGAAAGAGTTCCAGGGGTTGCGCAAACTACTCGGATAGATCAGATGAAGCGGGATCAGCAGCGCCAGATGGAGGAGCACACCCTCCGCCTAAAGATAGTGGCCAAGGAGCATAGGTCAAAGCAGGAGCGGCACATGCTCAAGATGCGGAAGCTGCAATGTCAACACAAACTAGCCCTACCTAAAATTGCTGAAATGCAAAATTAAATGAGAAGGACACTCTATTTTTTTTTTCTGATTAATACGTTTACTGATTCTTATATCACAAGAGCGGCACAGTGCCTACTTTCTGGTCAGCAAACATTTTTTTAAACCCGAGGCAAGAAAAATGAACCAAATGATGTAATAGACTTCAAACTTTTGCAAACACGTTACATTGAGAAATATGACAATTTCAAGTTTTGAATGTTCAAACATAATTTTTGTCCTTTGATACCTATTATTCTAAAAACTTTACTATTTTAAAATTGCTTAAACTGCGAAGTTAGTCTTGTAGGAGAACAGCTTTAAGCTCTGAACAACTGCTGCAAAGTGGCAGCGACCAGGCTTTCGCGCTGTCCAGGAAAGAATTTGAGTTTGGCAAGAAGTAATAATGACAATAGAGTTACGATAATGAAAACTTAGATATTTTCCTATTTAGATTTTTTGAAACGAATTTAGAAATTGTGGTAGTCCCGCTATGTTTTTCATACATTTATAGCCTGCTTAAATCAAACAGCGTTTTCGCTTAATATATTTCATTTCTTCATCGCGGCGAGTTAGCCACGTTAAGTGCGCTTCTGACCGATCACAGGTGGACTGCGGGAAAGTAATACCCACGAAACATACCTAAGGGAATAGCTTTTCGCAGTACCCGGGTGCTCGGAGAGAAGCGCACTCTAATGTCCACAGCGATTACGCAAAGATTGCTGTCCTCTCTGTGTTTTTTTGTTTTCACTTTAAAATGTTCAATTTGATATTAAAACTAATATTTGCCTATCGCAAGCAGGTTTGAAAATTCCCTCGATTAGAATAGCTGGGCGTCTCTTTAGGATTAATTTTATGTCAAATCTGTCATTTACATGCTATACCAATGTAGGCTTTGGACTTTCTGAAGCCACAGTTCATAGCAATAGTTATAAGAAAACAAACTGAACTTAAAAATGGACAAGTGGAGCGTTGTGAACAACCTTGATAAGTTCAGCTGAATATTTGTTTAAGGATGGTACAACGCTAATAAAAGGCTTGGCAAAACTGTTCAATATTCAGTTAGAAAACTATGTACCGAAACAGCTATTCACTGCCAACCTTGCCAATGTTTCATGTGTGTGCCTGCCTATAAATAGGCCTGTGTAGAGGAAAGTCTAATACATGCGCTTGGTATGTTTAGATATTCCTATAGCAAATTGCAAATTTACTTCCCAACATATTAGGTTAATTCCTCGTAATTCAAACTTCAGATATCTGAAAAAAAGTCTGTAGCTTCCTGGAGTTTGAACTAAGGAGAGTCTACTTCAACCATGGCAGAATTGCGGTCAATGAACAGTAACTAAAATCACTCAAAGCTCCGACGGGCAAGGGAAGCAGCCACGCCAGCCAGCGATCTGATTGCAGTGATGGCTCTGCCAGCTTTGTCTTCATACCGGATATAGTATCATGTGTCAGATCTTAAAAAGTTGAAAATGCGGATGAAATTGAAGATGTGTAGGAAGAGATAAGTTATGCAAAATATGGTAGTAAGTAAAACAAAAATATCACTTCGAAACTTAAAAAGAAAAACGCTAACCTCTCTTAAATTTGAAAACTTCTAACTTCGCAAAATTGGACATTACAAAAATTTGAACTGCTCACTGTTGTACATTTCAACTTAAAACAGTGTAAAACTTTCAATTACAATTTTTAGAAACCTTTGAAAGACTCAACTTTCGCAATTTATTATCGGCAGAATTTGAAAGCTGCAAACTTTGCAAACTAGAAACTCAGCGAGTGTAAAAACTTTTTAAACATTTCGACAGCACTCTCAAGGTGCTTGCAACACCTCTACTGTATCATTACTTGTTTAGCCTAACAGCAGCTTTGGAAGTAAAAATTGTTTCAGGCGTCTACCTGGTTAGGAATGATTTCAATTAAAGAAGTAAAGCTCAAATCAATGATAAGAGAGGTCCCGACGTTTCGAGGCCAGTTCGGCAGCCTGATGACGGGTGACTCTTATGGATCTCTCGTCATTTTTTATAGTGCCCGGTACTGTTATATTTTAAAAACGCGGTTGTAATTTCGCCTTTTTTGCTGATGACCTATCGCTGCACGCATTCTTCATATTGCATCGTAAACCAGACACGTAGGAGCTTGGGAGTGCCCCCTCTTGCCGGTTGCGGTTGTCTATGGTATTCTGAATGTGCCAACCCTATTGAAAAAGGCCAATATGAAGTCGGCTTATTGGAAATATTGTATTCCAATGAAGATGATGGAAACCAATAAAAACGTATTGTTATCCGATTAACCCAATAAGCACGATGGGAATTCATATTGGAGCACAATATCCCGATATAGTATGCGGTTATTGGCATACAACAGGATATTGGAGCACAATATCCCGATATAACTTGCGGTTATTGGTATACAACACGATATCGGAGCACAATACCCCGATATAATACACGGTTATTGGAATAGAATACGACATCGCGTGCATATTGGTGACCACCATGGACATACTGTACGGCCACACGATATACAAATATCGGTCGTGGATCATGGGACCAAAGGAGAATACAATATGATATCGCGCGCATAAATCTCAGAACGCGGATACCAAGTTACCAGCATGAATTACGTTGGCATATGCACACGGCAATACGCGAGAAATATATTGGGTGTGGATACACACATAGCATAAACGTTCTGCGTTGCGAACACATTAACATTGATCGACAGTGCAAGTATGTACAGCTGTTAGTACGGCACACGGTACACACAGCCTCGCGCGTTTGAAACTAGACAACCACCAAACCATTCAGAATAACTATAGCCAGAACACCCGCCGCGACCTACCTCTTAATGACAAAGCCCAATAACGACGTGCTCATTGGAGTGATTGTTTTCCAACAAATGTTTATTGCAGTTGTAATGCAACAAAAGTTGATCGCCAAACGATACACCCAACGTACCGGGATACAATTCGATGTTGCAACACAACATCGCAATACAACAAGAAACCATCGGTGTTGAGACACAACCACCAGACCGAATACGATATCAATACGAAGTTACCGACGGCGAGAAACACAACATCAAACACGATATGTTCGAAGTTACCGGTGTTGGGACCAAAATCGAACACGATACGTGGCAATGTCGGTTCGCACGATAAAACAATGAGGGTGAATAGGTTTGACAGGTCACGTGCATGTAGTTGCTTCTTACGCGCACATTTATCGATATTGACCCACCTTTCTGGGTAATCCTACGTGGTACACAAAATCCACGACGACATGCGAGCACATTTCACCCACCACTTTTCGTCGCCTGTTTCGCGAGATTCACACACTACAAAAAACGACGTGAAAAATACGTGCATTTGCGCCATCAAACGATACGTTACAGCCTCGTTTTTCGAGAAAATAGTTTCCATCGCCAACCCGCGCGCGCGCGCGCAAGCTCGCGCTTTGGAAGCAGTTTGAACTTCGAACTGTTCGAACTGTTCGAACTTCAAAGGGAGCGAGCCCGGCGAGCCCGCGATGCCCGCGAGTCGGCGTGCTGCCGAGCCAGCAGAGCCGGCAGAGCCAGAGCGGCCGAGAGAGCTGAGAGAGCCGAGAAGCCGAGCATGCGCAGTGCGCAGCGGGCCGGCGTCGGTTGCGCGACCCGGCGCCGTCGCGCTGCCGGCGGGATTGGCGTTCGTCGCACTCTGTGCTCGTGGACATCGACCGAAACCTACACAATTTCAATTGCTTCGAAAGGTACGTATACACGACTTTATTACTTGCAGCATTGAGTGCTTTGGTGTACGCGGATCAAAGTAAGCACCGAAGGACAGAAAGGAGACGTGAAGTTTTTAAATCGCGGCCTTTTTGAACGCATGTGTCACCTGTTGAAAACCTCTAGCTGTGCTCTGTTCCAGGCGTCATTTCGACTGCGTGTGCTCCAATGTAACGTCAGTCACTGTTCACACTCGGCTAGCTTTGCCAGTTTGTTATCTCATGTGCGAACTAGACGTAGAAACCAGCGCCGCGTCTCTCTCGGATACTCAGCCTCTAGCCCCCTTCCTTCCGGCGTGCTTTCTGCCGCGACCGTTCGGCGCATTGGATTCGCGGGCGCGTCAGGCTAGTTCGAAGCTGGTTCGAAGAGGCGTTGTTTGAAGCTGACGAGTCGCCGAAGTGTTACCGGAGCTTCTCTTTAGGAAAGTCGCAATCGACGCTCGGCGGCTCGGCTCTGAGCTCGTACTTTTCTCCTCCCGGGTAGACCATGAGTGCCGATGAACGAATTTGAAAAACGCTAGCGAGTGACTTTGTGACGCCGCCCAACTGTACTTCTATCAACGGCGCAAAGCAAATAATGTACAGAAAAAACAAAAAACAAAAAAAAAAAACGATTTTTTTATATTTCGTTGGCCATGTTTCACCTCAACGCAAAGTGAATCGTGGCTGAACGTCGGTTGACTCATTACTGTGCCTAGATTGTAACGGAACCTTTTTGGTGTGATCTTATTCTGATATCGTTATATCTCGCCTTTTCATCTTGGCTGCACATTTCTAGCTGCACATTCTACACATTGCACTCCTTGTCGACATGTCGCTGGTGCTTGAGACTAATTGGAAGTCACTGTTTGCTCACTCCTTGGTGCACATATTTTATGTTCAACATCAGTTATCTGAAGGAGGCTCCATGAAACCCTGGAATTTGTTTAGAGGTACCTCTACATACTGTATTAGAGTGCTGTTTTGTGTGTTGTAGGTTCGTACAAAACCAAATTGCACTTTGTAATATACCTTACGACTCTTTACTACAATTAAATTTGCAATGAAGCATTGGCCACGAGAGGTAACTCGGCCAACGTGGCCGACAAATTCCTCGCATAATTTTCTCCGTGGGTCATTTTGGATGTTTACAAATTTTCTTGTGAATAATGAGTGTTATGCACATATGTTTCTTCTGCTTTTCAGACAGGTACATTAGTTAGATAAACCCCAGCAAAGGCAGCAAGAGAGTCTCATAGGGTCACACCAAGGATAACGGCATTCTTGTCCGAGTCCTGGGTCTTCTCACCGAACTTCACTGAACATAATGGTACATTTCCTTTCCTTAACTTTCTGGGAGCCAAGGGTGAAAGACTAGGCAGAGGGCATGACAGGCGGTCGGCGGAGAAGTCACGAGCTGGCGCGAGACAGTGCGTGCTGAGCGAGGCTGGAGCTGGGCAGGAACATCGGAGCCGGGCTGCCTGGCCTGGCCCATGCCGAACCCCGGAGCGGTCCACCAGTGAGGTTTGAAGCCCGGACCGGTAGAAACGGCGAGTCCTGGCCATCTAGCCTAGGCCATGACGATCCCGGGGTGATTCCACAGCGAGACTCGGGCAGTGATAGCCCGGGACAGCCAGTCTACGCAGCGCTGGTGTGGCAAGGACGATCCGCAGGCCTGTACACTGACTCCGACTGTGAGCTCTGATCGACGGGCGACAACAAGGGTCGGCGTGCCTGGACTGCCGGCTCCGAACGACGGGCAACCGTGAGGTACAGTCAACTTATTCGCTGTATTCTCGTTGCTGTATGTCACTCCCTGGGTGACAGGCGGAGCGCATACCGATTGGGTGGTGATTATTAGTAGCTAAGCGAACTCCATAAAGAAACCAACATTAAAATGGAAAATCCAACGTTGGGCTCGTTCGGTATGCCTCTGCTTCTAGTCGTCCCCAGGGAGTCTCACGGATTCGTTAAGCGGGTTGTTCACTAATGCTAACGATGCCCATTGAGACAAATATGTTGGAATTTTGGCTACTTGTCTCACGGCAGAGCTCAGCAGGTGTCTCCTCGAATCGAGTACTTAAAGGGCTCGAAGAACGAGGTTGCATACCCGCTTTCTCGGGTACCCCAGATTAGTGGTTGGCAAGAGATGGGGAGCGCGTTTAAGATGTAAGAAAGTTGTTTTCAGAGGCAGAGGAGAGTCACGGCAAATACCGTTGACAATAATACAGGAAACTCCGGGCTAAAATGGGAGACGGAAGTAGAAAGCGATCCTGGCGGTGTGGAGTGGACAACTCGCCACTTTCCCCGGAAATGAATCAAGTGGGTCTGACTCACTAGAGAAATTGATTGTCTATGAAGTATTCCCATTTTTCGATGGAGCATAGGCAGCATAAGCTCGTGATATTGGACCTCTTGGTATTTTGATGTCAAAATGCAGTGTGTTGTATAGACCAGTCAGGATTTGTATAGCGATTTTGTAAAATCTAAATAAGTATTAACCTTCTCTGAGCTTGTTGATTTATTTGTTTTATTCCTACCGAAACATGTCTTATTAGATGAACTTTGCTGCAAGTGACCATAATTGGTAATATGCATAAGTGTGTTTATGAGACCGACTTCAAATGACTCCAAGCGACTAGAATTGATAATTATGTGATTTTTCTGTGTGCTTACTCTTATGAACGGCTCCAAGTAGCTTTTGTTGGCTATTAGCATCTTCTTTGACCAGATTAACCTTAAATGGCTGCCAAAAGTATTGATGAGATAATTGACAAATACCCATTTCGGCGTTGGTGAATGCACATGGTTTCAACTGGCTATTATTGGCTACCAGCCTCCACGTTTATATATATTTGATAGATATGGCTACAAATATTAATGAGTAATGAAAACTGAGCTATTTCTGTTTATAAGCTGGAATGACTTCAGGTGGCTATTGTTGGCGATTAGAATATATTTCTGACCAGATTGGCTCAATGGCTAATAGTGGCTGTTAGTCAGTATAATAGCAATTATCTGCTGTCTGAGTGTTTACGAATGAGAATGGCTTCAAGCGGCTATTAATGGCTATACGCACCTATTTTCGAATAGATTGGCTGCAAATGACTACAAACCGCTATTGGTAGATAACTATTGCTTGAGCTATTTTTATATTTACGAAATGGAATGGCTTGAAGTGGATAATATTGGCTATTTGTAATTATTTTTGCCCAGATTGAATTGAAATGGCTGCTGATGGATATTGATGAGATCATTAAACAATTATGTGCTATTTCGGTACTTAAAAATGAGTATGGCTACAAGCGGCTATTATTGGCTTATGCATAAAATTTTAGATAAATTTGATCGAAATGGCTACAAATGGCTATTAGTTACTATTGTTGATATTTATAGGTGTTTTAGTGTTTACTAACTGGAATGACTTTAAGCGGCTATTGTTGGCTATTAGCATATATTTCGGACCAGATGGGTTTCAAATGGCTAGCAATGGCTATTTGTAAGTATAATTGACAATTATGGGCTATTTCAGTGTTTATGGTTGAAAATGGCCACAAGTGGCTTTTACTGGCTATAAACATTTATTTTTATTGCAATGGCTTAATTTGGCTACAAATGACTATTAATTACTACTGTTGATAGTTATGAGTGATTTTTGTGTTCACCAACTGGACTGGCTTTAAGTGGCTAATGTTGGCTTTTATCATCTATTTCTGACCAGATTGGCTTCAAATGGCTAGCGATGGCTATTAGTGAGTATAATTGACAATTATGTGCTATTTCAGTATTTTTGGATGAAACTGGCTACAAGTGGCTATTACTGGTTATAAGCATTTAGATTGGCTTAAAATTGCTACAAATGGCTAGTAGTGACTAGTATTGATATTTATCAGCAGGTTTTTTGTTTACTAACTTTTAGTGGCTATTGTTGGCTATTAGCATCTATTCCTGGCCAGATTCGCTTGAAATGGCTTGCAATGGCTATTAGTGAGTATAATCGACAATTATGTGCTATTTCAGTGGTTTTGGATGAAACTGGCTACAAGCGGCTATTACTGGCTATAAGCATTTAGATTGGCTTAAAATTGCTACAAATGGCTAGTAATGACTAGTGTTCATATTTGTAAGCAGGTTTTATGTTTACAAACTGGAATGGCTTTTAGTGGCTATTGTTGGCTATTAGCACCCATTTCTGGCCAGATTTGCCTCAAATGGCTTGCAATGGCTATTAGTGAGTATAATTGACAATTATGTGATATTTTAGTGTTTTTGAATGAAACTGGCTACAAGTGGCTATTACTGGCTATAAGCATTTAGATTGGCTTAAAATTGCTACAAATGGCTTGTAGTGACTAGTGTTGACATTTATAAGCAGGTTTCATGTTTACTAACTGGAATGGCTTTTATTGGCTATTGTTGGCTATTAGCATATATTTCTGGCCAGATTTGCCTCAAATGGCTTGCAATGGCTATTATTAAGTATAATTGACAATTCTGTGGTATTTCACTCTTTATGGACGAAACTGGCTTCAAGTGGCTATTATTGACTATAAGCATTTATTCTTTATCGATTTGGCTTGAAATAGCTACAAATAGCTATTAGTGGCTAGTCTTGATAGCTATGAGCAATTTTAGAGTTTACTAACCGGACCTGCTTTTAGTAGCTGTTGTTGTCTATTATCATTCATTTTTAACCAGATTATCTTCAATGGGCTAGCAATGGCTATAACAAGTATAATTGTGGATATTCATGAATAGCCATTCATAGCCATTCAATGGATATTCAGAATAGCCATGCATAGCCATTCAATAGATATTCACGAATAGCCATTCATAGCCATTTGAAGTCATTCTGGTAAAAAATAGATGATAATAGCCAAAACTAGCCACATGAAGCCATTTCAGTTTGTAGACAAAGAAATAGCTGCTAATTATAAATACTAGTCACTTTAAGCCATTTGTAGCCAATTCAGGCCGCCCAGGTTAGGAACAGACGATTATAGCCAATAATAGCCAATCCAAGCCAACCAAGTCAAGAATAGATGCCTATAGCCAATAATATCCAGTTGAAGTCATTCGAATCTATATAGACCAATTGCATAAATTGTAAATAATAGTTGCTGATAGCCATGTATAGCCATTTTAGGCCAATCTAACAAAAATACAATCTAATAGCCAATAATAGCCATTTGAAGTAATTTTCAGTCATAATCACTGAAATAGCATAGAATTGTCAGCTATATCCACGAATAGTCATTCATAGCCATTTGAAGCCAGTCTGGTAAAAATATATGGTAATAGCCAACACTAGCCACATGAAGCCATTTCAGTTTGTGGACAAAGAAATAGCTGCTAGTTATAAATACTAGTCACTTTAAGCCATCTGTAGCCAATTCAAGCCACCCTTCAGGAACAGATGATTATAGCCAATAATAGCCAATCCAAGTCAACCAAGTCAAGAACAGATGCCTATAGCCAATACTATCCAGTTGAAGTCATTCAAATCTATACACACTCCAATTGCATAAATTGCCAATAATAGTCACTGATATAGCCATTTCAAGCCTATTTGGCCAAGAACTCCCATAGCCAATAATAGTAGATATTTGAATCCATTCATATTCAAAACATCATGAATACCATGTCACTAAATGTCACTAATGTTCATTCTGAACCGATTTAAGGTGATATTGTTAAGATGATATGCAATTGCTAACAATAGCCACTTGAAGCCATTTTCATTCATAAGTATAGAATAGAAGAATATTGCAACCAATAAGCACTAATAGCCATTTTTTGGCAAGTCGAGCCAACCAGGTCAATAACAGATGCCTATAGCCAATAATAGCCATTGGAAGCCAACTCAGCCTGCAAAAAATCAAGTGAGTCGAAATAGTGACTTATCATCATTGATAGTCACTAGAAGTCATTTGGGCCCCAAATCCGCCATATAATTTATAAACATGATCATATAGCCAATGATAGCCATATAAAGCCAAATCAGTCTGCACACAATCGGGTAAGTCGAAATAGTGACTAATAGCCATTGAAAGTCTCTAGAAGTCATTTGGACCCCGAATATGCCATATAAATAAAAACATTTGATTGTATAGCCAATAGTAGCCATTGCAAGCCAACTTAGCCTGCACACTATTAAATAACTTAAAATTGTGACCAATAGTCATTAATAGTTAGTATAGGTCATTTGAACTCCGAATCTTCCATATAATTTATAAATACAAATCATATAGTCAATAATAGCCATATGAAGCCAATCAGTCTTCAAACAATCAAATAACTCGAAATAGGGACTGATAATCATGGACAATCACTAGAAGTCATTTGGACCCTAAATCTGCCATATAATTATAAATATGAATGTATAGCCAATAGTAGCCATTGAAAGCCAACTCAGTCTGCACACAACAAATAAGTTGCAAAAGTGACCGGTAGTGATTAATAGTCACAGAAGTAATTTGGACCCCAAATCTGCCATATATTTTATAAACATGATCACATAGCCAATAATAGTCATATGAAGCCAGCTCAGTCTGCACACAATCGAATAACTCAAAATAGTGGCGAAAAGTCATTAGAAGTAACTAGAAGTCATTTGAACTACATATCTATCCTGTCAAATTTTGATCAAAAAGCCAAACTTAGCCATTGAAAGCCAACTCCAGGCCGCCCGCAATCAGATAACTCAAAATAGTTACAAATAGTCATTGCTTGTCATTAAAAGTCATTTGAAACCGAAATCCGCCATATAATTAGGAAATAAAATCAAATATCAAATAATAGTCATTCAAATCCAATCTGAGACGTAACATTACAAATATCACGAAATGGTCACTAATGGTCATTAAAGTCTATCACAAATGGAACTACCTAATAAACAGCTGCTTGGTCTATATGCCACGTAATAGCTTAGGATATTGGCCCAGAGCCATTAATGGCCCTTGGAAGGCAATCTAGTTTATACTCGTTCAAATAACTCAGAAATATAATCCAATAGTAATTGCAGTCATTAGAGGCTAACCAGGCCCCTAAAACGACAGGTAAAACTGAACCGAGCACTATTTCTACTTCCTTATAAATACTGACTCTTCGTTAAACAGCCAGTGTAGCATTTACTGGCTGCAATACCAGGTCGTGTAGCATTTCCAGACTCATTGGAAGTGAATCTCATGCAATTTAAAATAATGACCCATGGAGCAATTACATATTTGAATTGCTGTGCTTTATTTCTAACTACAAAGAGCCAGTCACTACAGCTAGTAAGAGCCATGGCCATAAACTGTTAATTTACTAGAAAGTCACTAATTTCCAGTAGGTCATTTGTACCAGGTGTAATACATAGGTCTATATAATCTAAATACTTAGTGCTATCAGATCTTGCTCAATTGGAATCGGCACACCGATTTGCCATAAATTCACAATTCCTGATAGTGTGAAGAGAAGAAATAGTGTAGTGAATGACTGTTTTCCTTTTAATTTCGAGCGCATAGTTTACCATCCCACACCGAGAGATGGCAGCACTTCTGTGTCTCCCGGCAACCCCATGTATTTTGGCTCGAGTTTCCAGTATTGGTAGTCAATGGTATTTGGTCACGGCATGTTCGCTGGAAGGTAGGATAACGAGCGGCAGGAGGGGAAACAGCCAGGACTCATTGCAGATTTAGGATTTAGGCTTGGGGTGATGCGGTAGGCAAGTAAGCGCTTGTTGAGGCCTGGAGTACAGATGGGTTTTTGTCAGTGGGTGTTGGAAAGATTGCAGAAATGGCAGTTGACACCGGGAACACTGGCAGACAAGATTGTCAGCGGGTGTCGGGTAAACTGGCGGAAATTGCGGTTGGCACCTGGAATGCTGGCAGGCGAGTTAATGAGCACTATTATTTGTAACTGCTGGGCTAAGACGGCTAGTTGCTTTGCGTCAGTCCAACAATCGACGAAGGGCGGAGGGACGACTCTCCCTTGAGGGGGGTCGTTCCAAGAAAGCTACGGAATGATTTATATGATTCTTTCTCGACTTCACTCTGGCCGGTCGTGGCAGTGACAGCAAGACTTTAATAGGTTATGTCGCGTCACGACCTGGCCGGGGATGCAGCGGTAGACATTTAGGTGGCTTGTAGCTGTCCAGCTTGCATTGAGGTGTGAACGGTTGAAGCAGGCTTGCTCGCTGAGCGTAAACGGTGGAAGCGAGCCTAAGGCCCACTTCGGGCGGGGCAATTTCCCCCAGCAACTTAACGTCGCAACACCAGCAATACGGGCCGCCTGCGTTCACACGCTGCAACCGAATTGCTATGACTTGCCATCATCATGAATTTGGATTTTTCTTGCACTATATAGACGCACAACTACGTGCTAAAAACGTGTTTTTATATCTTTGAGTGGCGTTGAGAATACTCACTCATGTTTCTGAAAAAGTTTATTTCCAAAATGATCCATTTCAAACCAGGACCAAGTCTTCAGCTGTCATCCTCACCACCACAGGGGTGTCACGTGAAAATATTGCGTCCCTGATTGGCGGCTGCCGCTTCAAACTTTTCCAGTTTGTTCGAGTTGCGTGTCTGTTTTGAGCCGAACCTGATCTCAGAAATTCGTGCTGATCTGGGAAAACCTAGGGAACAACCTACCAGCAACCTCAAAATTGCTAGAAACGTTGCCCCGTCTGAAGTAGTCCTTAGGGAACTCAAATCAAGGGCAGTGGAGCTCTGGGTTCAAACCCACCTGGAGACGTTTTTTTTTCTTTTTGCCTTTTTTTAGTATACTGTTTACGACTTCATTTTCGCGGGCTCAAACTTTTGCGAATCGGGCCAAAGCTGAAAATTTGAAATTATTCGCGGGTTCTAATTTTCGCGAACCGAGCGTAGCTTCCATAGTGTTCACATATTGCCCGAGTTGTTCGCGGGACGTATTTCTTGCGTTTGTAGGCGATTCGCGAAATTCGCGACAATTTAGTCGTTTACAGTATATATATATATATATATATATATTTATAAATAATACTTTTTTAAGTTTTAACGTATAGACGCATAATATACACACTAATTCACATTCAGAAGTGCTTTTATTCACACACTGGCTCCCTAGTGCTTGCAATAGCTTCTTGCTGAGCTATTGCAAGCTCTGCAAGGGGAGGGGCATCTTCCCACCCTTTGCAGGCTGTAAAGCTGTGGCTTGCACAGCTCAAGCAGGTCGCACCTCGCACACTGGCTTCATCATCAAGCATAGGGGCTGCATGAGATGCGCCACACTGTAAGGCTATATACGGTCGGGTCACGGCACCTGGGACCATTCGTCGCTGCACTCAGCTATGGTACGGTGGCATGGTCAGGGCATGAAGCAGGGGTACAACTTGGAAATGCTCATCTTGCTCACATTTAAAGCACATTTTTTTATTACTTTTGTGTCGAGTTGTCAGCATTTTAATGGTGAGAAAGCAAGCAGCAGCGAGAGCAAAAAAAAAATTGAAAGCCGCTCTTCATGAGAATTTATTACGAGCACTATTAAGCCGTGGAGTATTCTTAAAACGCTTCTAAAGTTGAATTAGCATATAATCTATGTGCTAGTGCCTAAAAAAAATTTAAATAAAATTAATAAGGATAAAAATATACACAAGGAGGACTTAAACCAGAACTACACAGTCTGCAAATTTGAAATTTGACACCATAAACCACTTGGCCACCACCCAATTTTATTTTTAGGTCGTTTATCGAGGTATATGAATTTCGTTTGCAGCTGTCGGCTGCAAGAGAGATAGCCTTATTTTCATTTATTTTACTATTCCCACCAAATATGATAAGTGACCAAGAATAGAATTTCATTTGTCGGCCGAGGCACTGTACTTGCATCAAGGCAAACTTGTCTGGCTTGGTAGGCTTATATTTTGTTTCATCACCCGTTTAGGATTCTGTTGTCGCTCATCAAAAGAAAATAAAAAAACTGACTGAGTCTGACTTATTCTGGTTTGCAGGTATCCTTGGCAGTAAACTCTGCTAAGTGGGGCAAAATATATGTTATACATTTTTTAGCAAATATGCATTGTTTTAGCAAAATGAGCTACACTTTTTGACTAAGGTGAAACAGAACGAGCCTCTCCACCTCGGTCTGTTTTCATCTCTCGCAGACACTATTTTCTGCTTTTTGTGGTTTTTATCAGACTTTTGTGTCTCTGTCCGGCCAAAGCATCTGTGTTAGACTCAGACTGGTTTCTTTAGGATATGTGCAGGTAATCTTCGCAGCAAATGGCTGCCAATCAGGAACACGTGTTTGTTCTCGGCCACCAAGAGCAAGTATTTTCAAGGTGAGCTATTACCCGCCTGTATGAGTTTTGTGTTTCATTCCTCTTGGATGCCATTTCCTATGTGTTCTGGTCGTGCATTAGTATTTTGTTGTGTCTCTTCTGCAAAAACACCCAAGTTTGACTAAGACCGGGTCTTTCTTATACATGCAGGTCTTGGTGGCGAGCACCAGCCAATCAAGGCCAGAAGTTTGCTCTTTGCCGCTCATGGCAAATGTTTTCAAGGTGAGTGATTGATGCCTATCTGAGTTGTGTGTTTTATTCCTCACAGACACTCTATTTCCTGTCTTTATAGCGGTCTTGTGTCAGGCTTTTGCGTCTCTGTCTGGCCAAAGCATCTGTGTTAGACTAAGACTGGGTTTTTTAGGATATGTGCAGGTATTCTTCGCAGAAAATGGCTGCCAATCAGGAACACGAGTTTGTTCTCGGCCACCAAGAGCAAGTATTTTCAAGGCGAGCTATTGCCCGCCTATATCAGTGATGTGATGGCTGCGCCAATTGCGCCAAACTGCGCCAAGGGGCTAACCCTGCTACATCCTGCTACATTTTGCCAAAATATGGGTAATCTGCGCCAAAGGGCCAATTTTGGTCGCCTTTCAAAACTGAAACTAAACTAAGTACCGTAACTGAGCATGCATGAGCTAGGCGGCGCAAACGGCCGCCCGACACAAAATACCATGCATCAATCGTCCATGGTTTTTTGCATGGTTTTTTCCGCCATGCCGTCTCTCTCGCTTTTTTTTTTTTAACGATAGTTGCCGGCGTGTGTGTGTGTGCTGCGACGCTAGCGTGCTGGGTACCAGCCATGACGTGACGTTGTGAAACGAAACTATGTTTCGGCGCGGCGGGAGTTACTTTTTGAGCTGAAGCTCTCGCTCCTGAAATCAACGCCCGCAAGATGTTGGAGATATGGAGCTTCCTAAACTGAAACATAAGGACCGCCGCATGTTCATCAACATTCATGTTCTTGTTTAAAACATAGGCTGCTACAAAATCCCTCTCTAGCTCAAAGACTGCTCTGTCGAAGTATTGATTACCTAGGTTTCTCTTGGTGGGCTTTCTTTCGAGAGGGACCCAGGTACGTGAAGAATGTGTCGCGAAGAAAAGTTGAAGTGAGCTGAAGCAAAGAAGGGAATGTCTGCACGCTGAACCCACAGAGCGGGCTTGTTTGTTTCGAGTTCAGTCGTTGCACAAAGCGACCCTGGCTCGCGATGTATTGCATCAATGCGCTCAGGTTCTTTTTTTCTGTGTTTATCTCATACCTCACCTGCTGGCCTTGCAAGCACGCGGCGCTGGACTCTTTTTTTGTCGCATGATGTGCAGTTACATTTTGCATAGACTTTTGGCAACCAGTTTGCGGCAGAGCGGAGAGGCATGGTTTCGGTTTCGATCGAACAGCCGTTTCGCTCGCGCGACGAAGCACGTGACCTGCAAGCCTGCAGGAGTTGCCCTCACGTGCATGTGAACCAACGATGCGAACATAATTGCACAACAGAGGAACCAGCCGGGACGCTTACTATTCATTGTTTTACATTTAATTAGTTTTGACGAAAATCTGGCACGTCGGCAACCAGTAAAACGGTGGCAAGCAGTTTTTCGGAATTGCTTGGCAATGCCTACGGCACTGTACACTTGTGGGATGTCGCAATATTTCTTTGGAGACATTGAAATTGGACATTCATTACTACCCTAAGCTAAAGCAAAGCTTGCTCCAGCCTTGCAGAATGTTTCGAAAAGCAAAAAGAAATGTGTCATGTCATTGGCATTTCAGTTACATCTTGAAAGACTCCCAGTTGGCCGAACTTCACCATAATTGGTTTATTTCGGCGAGCATGATTCTCTTCGCGTGTCCAGCATTTAAAACAAATATTTTTATTTTTATTAGAATATCTGCTTTAAAAGCTACTTTTGCTGCTCCAAAACACTGTTTTGGCTGCTCCAAAGGCCACTTTTTCTGCTCCAAAATGGCTTAGGCCAATCACATCACTGCTATATGAGTTTCAGCATTTGTCAAGGAGCGCAAAAATCACAGCCCGGGAGTTGGCCATTGCAAAAATGTTGACTCAGAAGCGCATAGGGAGGAAGCTTTACAAAAGTATCCACCTGCCTCTACAAGTGAAACCAAAACTAAGAATCTGGGTTCCATTTGAAAAAAAAATTGTCAGCCCGAATTAACTCAAGGCGGCACGGAGCAAACAAGCCATAATACGAGTAGGCTTGGCTCAGGCTTTTGTAGGGGTGTTCGATGACTTGGTGTTTTCTAAAAAGTTATCTTTTTCTAAAAGTGTGGTGGTCGAATATTCGGGGATGGGCATTGAGTCAGGATCTTAAGGTAAAAATTTCATCCACATGCCGGGATTCATGTGCCTTGTCCCCCCTAGCTAGGGGGACAAGGCCTTCAAAATTTTAGGTTCGCAAAAGGGGTGCGTCACTATTGACGTCTCATTTTACGTCAGGCCTTTCATTTTAAAACTGCCTATGAATGACATGGCTAAAATTCGTTTGGGTGTACTTCCTCCCAGAAAGTATATGGTTCTGTCTTAAAAGGTCTAATCTGATGTTGACTGCACCTCAGGTCTCCACCGACGATTCATCAAGACGAGACCCAACCGGGACACTAGGGAGGAGCGGCTTAAGCAAGGGAGGCTACATATACGACAGCTTCTTGCGGACAAGAAACGAAAATAGATAGATGGTGAGGGTTTCAATTGCTAAGCCTTTTGGCATGCACATTCTGTTTGTTATGATTGAAGATTCCTGCAGAGTTCAATTTCAACTATTGTTAAATACCGAGCATGCGCTCAGATCGCAGAAGCGCCTACCCTCTGATTCGAAACGATCCGCAACTAATCAAACGGCATACCAGACACCCATCCACCTGTTTTCAGCAATGCTCAAAATATTAAAAGAGCACATCAAGCGCCAGGTGCTTTGGCGTCTTTGCCACAATGGCGCCAGTTGCAGAGCTGACAGACCTGTGACTGGCACAAGCCATGGCATGGCCTTTGGGAACCAGGGAATCGAGATTAAAGAAGTAGCGCAGAAATAGGAGGCGGGTGGTGAAGGTGAGCAGAGTAAATGGAAAACAAGGATGAAGGGGGTCCGTCGCATGAGGCATCTATGTCCCGTGCATGTAATTTGAATGTGCTGTAGGCAGCTACTCGAAAAAAATTGTTACTTGTACGTAACTAATCAAAAATCTCTCTTGCAGTTTCCACGGCCCACAAGCCAGCAGGTGCCAGTTCGCTCTCGTTCAAAGGTGAGGATTCCAGATTTTCTAGTTTTCTCTAAAGCAGCAATACTGAAGCCAAACAAGCGGTACGGCATATTTAATTGACGGAACTTAGAACGACTGGGGACGCTTTCACTGAAGCTTGTTTTGCTGCAATACACGCGTGTATTGTAGCAAAACAAGCTTCAGTGCAAGCGTCCCGAGTCGTTCTGAGCTCCGTCAATTAAATATGCCGTATTGCTTGTCTGTCTGGCTTCAGTGTTGCTGTAGGCGACAAAACATGTGCCCAGTTTTGTCACAAGAGGCATATTATGTCACGCACATGTAATTTAGATTTTATCTGGCTTAGTGTGCTGTGGGTGGCTGGTCAAAGAAATTGGTACTTGGACGCAGCTAATCGCAAATCTTTTTGACAGTTTCCAAGGCTTAAGAGCCAGCAGGTCCCAGTTTGCTTCTCCTCAGAGGTGAGAATTCCAGATTCCCGAAGCAGGAATACTGAAGCCAGACGACCGGTACAGCATTTTTAATTGACAGAGCTCGGAACGACTGGGGGCTCGTGCATTGAAGCTTATTTTTCTGTAATACAAGCGAGCGACGTTGACGTATGCCCAGTTACGTTGCAAGAGGTTTTCTATGTCCTGCGCATGTAATTGTTTTAATCTTTTCGACTTAGTGTACTTGGCTTATTGCGGAGAAGGCGTCGTGTAACCGAGCTTTCGGTTGCACGTCAAGAGATCCCCAGGTGGTCGAAATTAATCCTCAGTCCTTCGCTGGGGCGTGCCAGATGCCCGTCGTAGGGTTGGCACGTAAAACCCCCAAATTTGACTTTTTAGTGTACTTTACGGGGCTACTCAATGCAATTGCTACTTGAACGCAACTAATCGCAAATCTCTCTTCCATTTTCCATGGCCTACAAGCAAGCAAGCACCAGTTTGTTTTTCCTCAAAGGTGAGCATTCCAGCTACTTTAGTTAGGTGCAAAGCAGGAACTGTGAAGCCAGACGAGCCGATAGGTTTATTTCATTGACGGAGCTCAGAATGATCCGTGGCAGTGGAATGGAAGCTTATTTTTCCACAATCAAACGCAGACATAATTTTGAATCTATCCGGCTTAGTGAAGGATTGCTACTTGTTGCGAACTAATCACAAATTTTTATTTTGCAGTTTCTATGTGGCCACAGCTAGCAGGTGCTGCTTTCATTAAAAGGTGAGGATTTCACATTCTGTTTTCAAACAGCAAGTTTTTGAATGAGGGTCCTAAACAATTAACTTTGTTTTGCAGTAAATGCCAGATCCTCCAGTTCAGGAATATGTTAAATATATTTGGAATGGATAAGCCCAGTGTTTTGCTTCTTTATTCATAATTTGACAACAACAACACTTTTTATTTTATCACTCAGAAATACACACAAGAAGAGACTGCGTTGCAAAGAAATGTCGTGCTGAACGTGATATTCCAACTCGCATATAGTTTATTGGTAGCCGATATAATATATTGGATTCCAATATCCATAATACGCTGAGTATATTGGAATCGTAAACCCTTATTGGATCCCCATACGGCACATGGGGATCCAATAAGGGTTTCTACGGTATTGGATTCCAATATTTTCAGCGTATTATGGATATTGGAATCCCATAACAAATCCTCATTGTAATACAATACAATAAATGTAATGTTTTCCAATACACTGTCTATATTGTATTGCAATACAATAAAAATATATTGTTTACCAATATCCATAATACGCTGTTTATATTGGGGTTTTCCAATAGGGAAGTCTCTAATAAAAGCCGTATTCGCCATTTTCTCTACGAGTCAAGTATAGAGCTGCTGAATGCGAACTTATGATCCATGGCGACCTTGTGGCGACTACCCTGCGTCATACGTTAGGGAAACTACAAACTTCCCGTAACGCCTACGCCAGAATTAATCTGACGTCAAAAATACATCTGTGCAGGGTAACGCGCTAGCAGAACACGTTGCGACGAAGTGCTACATCATCGCAATCAGCAACAGCTCCATTCAGGAGACGAAGAGAAACTAGTGAAGACATTCGTTATTAGTCTTGGCACTTTAAGAACACCAAGGAGCACATCAAACGGTCAGCTGGTGCACTACCAATCGCCTCCGTGTCTCGGTTACGATGCGGGGTATGCTGAGTGATACATCATCCGCAACATACGCGAAAAAACAACTACCGTTTTAAAAGAAGACGACATAACCGGTCACTATGGAAGGCGAAGACGGGTCCACAACAGCCAGCCCGTGGACAAGACGTAGAGCTGGCCTTGAAACGTCGGGACCTCTATTATCATTGGTTATATCCTTAACTATTTCGTTTAAACAACAACATTGTGTCACATGGCGGCATATAGGCAGTTATGTGAAGCGCCTTGCGATGATAATACTCCTCACGGTCGTACTTGTCGTGGGTGGAAGAGGAGTTTGATTGCATAGGTCTTCGGCGCCGAGGCCTTGGAAGGGAAGGCAGGGGTACAGCTGGTGGGCAATGGTCCAAGAGCTCCTGTCCCAGGTTGTGCAATGCTCCAGAGGCCGGCATAGTTTTGGGGACTCTAACCAAAGTTTTATTAAAAACTCATGAACCCGACGTTTCTGGACCTGCTCGGTCTCTTGGTCACGGCTGACTGTAGGTAGGGGCGCGGTGTGGAAGGTTGCCCAGGTGGCTGGCCTTGTCAAGGCGTACCCCATAGGGCGCGAAGTCCAGAAACGTAAGCGCTCGGGAGAGTGCCCTTGGACCGGTTCAGATTCTTGCTCGTTGTTTGGATAAACCAGCACTCTAAATAAAGGCGTTTCCTCCAATGTCCCTCGGTGGCCAATATCTGGGTCTCGTCGAGGGCAAAAGAGTCCCCGTTTTTTGGTCGTGCTCTGCCAGGGCGTTGGACTCAGTGTCTTTCTTTCTCACGTCGTGTTTGTGTCATCGAAAACGATCCGGGAAGCTTTTCGTTTCCCCACATAAGCGACCGGGCAATCCGCGCAAAGAACGCGGTACACAAGACGTTGAGTGCTTTCCCTTCTCCGTCTGTTTTTGGGGAGAGGAAGCCGCCGACGGATGGTAGACAGGCGCTTCTGGGAGACGGAAATGCCATGTTACCGAAGGAGGGGCAGACCTCTGTCGAAAATGTTTACGTTTATGCTCCAGAAGCCGTTATTATGGCAGCTGGCCACTCAGGCTTTTGTTGCAGTCACATTTCAAGGCATGGAAAGCGGCTTTCCAGACCCCAATGGCCCGCTCGGTGCTATGTCTGGTATTTATATGAGCCTTTTTGTACCTGGACAGCAAATTGACCCTTTTCAAAAGTGTAGGCCATCTAGCAGCTGCTGTGGCAACTGTCTGAGGCTGCCATTTTTTCGGAACACATTCTTAGCACGGATTGCACATGAGTGCTTTCTCAGCTCTCAGCATGAATGCTTGTGTTAGGTCAGTGTTCAGAGGGGATTCGTACTCAATCACAGGCTTTGTATCCATGAAATGGCAACTGTGGGCCGCGATAGGCCAGGCTGTGCTCTTAAATATTGCCTCTGCAGACCTCTACCTCGGTATGTATGACATAACTATGGGAAGGCTTATCCCACATACTAATAACAGATTCATATGTATGCAGTAATTGTTAATGTAATCTGCAATTACTTACATTGATAAGTTATTTGGCCTTATGCATTTATTGTGACAGGCTGTATTCTTCATGCATCTTGAATTTCCTTCCGAGGATGAACTGACATGCTGTCCGGGGAAGTTTTCGACTAAACTTGCAATTGTAGTGTTTAAAAATATTAGCGGAATCTTTTCCTCAAAAATACAATATGCCTATTACTAACAAATCTTTCTCGTACACTGTTTGCGAGTGGTTGATGAGGGCATGTTACAATTATGTCTTTGGAGCCTTTATCACCACATTTAAGGGCCCGTCACGTCAATACATTTATCAACTTGTTACATAACCTTTAAAGATCATGATGCAAACACTCTTAAATACTATTTTTACACAGTAGCTGTTCACTCCTGATACATATTTACTGTTGGAAACCATGCACTGAAAACTCACTTGTCCTTTGGGCTGCCAACTGGACCTGGGTTTGCCAGTCATGTCATCATGAAGGAGAGGCAGGCCTAGCCCATGTCACTCAGGGGCAAGGCAGGCACAGTTGCCTCTTCAAAAAGTACGTGGGTGACGCAGTTGTCAAATATACTGCTGCCATGGTCTGAGCCAGACCAAATCGCTACCACGTCGTAAAACTGAAAGCATAGGCCCTGTGATGGCCTGACGGTGCACGTTCAAAGCGCAATTAATAAATGGAATAAACAATATGATTGGCATGCAGCTCGCTATCTAGGGAAAGGGAGGACGTCCTATTCAGGGCCCACGAAAAGCTACCAGGAAACAAACTGGGCCTGCTAGCTGACGCATTTTTTCGGGCCACCAAGGCGTGGGAGTAAGTTGCAAGCTTTGGGTCCTTGCTGGAAGTTACGAGCTAAAATATGTTTTAGCTCAATGAGCTTTAATGCGCAGTATATCACCAATGTGCTCAACACGGTCTTAGCTCAGTAAGACCGATAGGTGCACTGAATAACAGTAATGGGTAAATTACAAATACATATTTTGGCATTTCAGGTAGCAAAGCTGCAAAACTTAATACCCAATGTCTTGCTTACTGTGTATCTGTGTGTGTGTGTGTATTGAGCTCAGATTGGCTATGCATACCAAGCTGAGTGGAAAACTAAGTTGGCTTTTTTCGGGAAGAGTAATGCCAGTAGTCGTCTTCATAGGTCCCCTATCTGTGTATGTAATATTGGTGCACAGAGAATTCCCTAAAAAAAGCACTTCTTTTATGTTTGAAATATGTGTTTTTGGGCTGTGGGTTTTGATGCTATTGTCTTCTCTTGTGTTCTTTGAAAATCATTAGGCGCAGCTCAAAACTGCCCATTTAGGCATTGCATTAAATTTGGTATCAAATTAGATATTGTCACGAATGACAATTGATGAGGCAAAGATAACTGAAGAAACAAAACGTTTAATGGGGCAAACTTGTGCCCAAATTAATAAAAGAAAAAGGAAACAGGAGAGCGTCGCGGGCGTCGATGTCGGCGAAGCCGCAGGATCGAGCGCTGAGGCGAGACTGACTCTGGCTCGCCACGCGAAGTCCCCATGTACACGCGTGGGCTTCTGGAATAATCAGCATAGAAGATTCGATGCGTAGAACATTCGGGCCTGGAACAAGCCTTCAACATGATTCTCGAATTTTCCAGAACACTAAATTGCAGAAATAAACAAAAGACACGTCGCTCCCAGGAATCGAACCCTAGCTTTCCGCGTGGGAGACAAGCGCGATAACCATTAGGCTTTTTTTTCTTTATTTAAAAGTTTTATATGTACATGATTAAAAATATGACAGGCTTTTTCTTTTTTTTTTCAACCAGAGAAACATGTCTTGCGTGGTTACAGTGTCGGTCGGACAACGGCACGCACTCCCGGCTGCGGATCCGACAAGGCCAGCACTCTGGGCTATCGCTTCCTCACAATCCCCGATAGGCTTATGTCCTGAATGAGGTAAGGGCACATGTTCCACAGAAAAAAGCGGCTGCCGCCCGCCGAGGGTCATGGCGCTTCAATGTTCACCTCTCGAAGTGAGTTCTCGCTCTTGCAATCTTGCATTCAATTGCGACCAGCACTCTAAACCAGGTTGCTCCGTTACTTCAGTCAAAGAGCAGACGTACTTAAACCCGTCGACAAAGTGCTGCCAGGCGGGCTTTCCTCTCTCCGCTACTTCTAAGTGGTCCGTCCTCGATCTCCATATTGCATGGAGGCCAAGGAGGGCTAGTACTTCCCACGCTCTGCTCTCTGGCCCCTCTCCGAACTTCAAAAATTTTGCCCGTTTCCATCCCACATACAGGTCGATCCTCAAGACCGCTCGGTGTTCTGCCCAAAAAAGTTCCGCATTGGTGCAACACAAAAACACTTGTTGTAAAGTTTCCGGTGTCGGACACAATACACAATTAGTGGACCATGGCTCAAAAAACCCCATCTTGACCCGCCAGGTCTTGACAGGCAACACTTCAAAATGAAAGCGCGCAAAAAAGTTTTTGGTACTTGTTTTGACGGGGTATCTTCGCAGCCGTTGAAAAACATCCGACTCGACATTGCTTCCATCCACCACGCGATATAACGGCGGCGGCGTAAGCAAGTCTAGGGTGTCCCAGTATAAAGTTTTCCTATTAACCTTCTTCAAGTACTCCTCCGAGAACCGTGCTTTGAAAAACTCAATCGCTGCCGCTATTTTCTTATAAAACTTCAAAACACGTGAACAGGAGTTCCCGGTCTCACCCTCTACCCATGGCCTTAAGAATCTCCCTCCCAGATTTTTAAAAGAAGAAACTATGAGTGCATCTTTTTGATCTCGAAAAAAAAAAGGAAACGTTGAACTTTCAACTTAAGCTCAACGTTTACCAGACCTAGGCCGCCTTTCTTTTCGCTCAAAAACAAGTTATCTCGCCTCATGCGCTCAAAACACGAATCCCAGACAAAAGTAGCCAAGAAACGATGAGCTTTAGCAATGTCCCCCTGTAAACATGGCATCACTTGTGCCGCGTACCCTACGGTCGGAAAAAATACAGAGTTGCATATGAATGATCGGCTAAACAAAGACATCTGCCTGGCATGCCAGTCTTGAACTTTGCTTCTAAGGCGGTTAATGTTCACACCTCCGCGCCCAGCACTCGGTTGCCCCGCATCCAAGCTTACACCTAGGTAGTCCGACACACTTTCCGTCTAGGTGATTCCGAGGTATCGTTGTGGCTTCACATCCAAGTCTCCCAGCCACGCTCCGGCCGACTTGTCTGTGTTCAGTTCAGCACCCGAGGCATCGCAGAAGTCTGTGATGTGTCGGATCACTTCGCGTACTTGCGTTCTCGATGAAAACACAACAGCTACGTCGTCCGCGTAGGCAAGCACTTTCAGGGACCCTGTCGACAAGGACAGCCCGCGAATGTTTGCGTCACCAATGATCGTTCTGCATAGTGGCTCTAGGTACAACGCGAATAGTATCGGCGACATAGGACATCCTTGTCGCACCGATCTAGTCACAGAAATGGGAGCTGTCATGTTCCCATTCACCAGCAATCGTGTTGTGATGCTCCGATGGCATATTTGTACGTACCGGAGCAAGCGTGAACCGATCCCGCAGTTCTCTAGTAGTCGGAAGAGGAAGGCGTGGCACACCCGGTCAAATGCCTTGCTGAGGTCTACCTGAAGCACTGCTAACGGGCACTGTAGCACCTGCGCCGCCTCGTACACCACTCGCATCGTGTGCAGATTGGTGCTGATGGTTCTGCCCTTGACTCCGTAGGTTTGATGTTCTCCGATGGCGTCTCGGAGTCCCCATTCCAGACGCTTTGCTATGAGTTTAACTAGGATCTTATAGTCACTGGTAAGTAGACTTATTGGTCGGAAGTTACCACCTTCTGGAGTTCCTTCTGCCTTCTTCTTGGGAATCAGGACTGTGACTGCCTGACGCATGGAGGGTGGCAGAAGTCCTCGCTTGAGTGTATCCGAAAAAACTCCTCCAAGGATCGGGCTCAGCAGTTCTACGTACGCCTTGTAGAAGGAGCTACCAAGTCCATCGATTCCCGGAGACTTGCGCGGGGTTAGATCCTTAATGGCCTTCTTTACTTCCGAGGTCGTTATCTTCCGGTTCATATGTTTTCTGACGGCTTCCGAGATCTTTGGGAGCGCTTCTTCGGATCTTGGGTGTACCTGATTTTCCTCCACCCCTGTAAGAAGATTGGTGTAGGCGTACAAAAGTGCGTCTTCTATTTCGTTTTGTTGTGTTAGCTCATTCTCGCCAACCTGTAGCTTTTTGATCCTGTTGCGAGTAGCATGCAACCGCTCCTTTGTCTTGAATATCTTTTGCGGCTCTTCGTCCTTTTCCAAGAACAACTTTCTACTGCGGATAATGGCTCCACGGTACTCCTTTTCTAAGAGCTCAAGAATACGGCCTTTGCACTCCCGGATATCTTGCGTAAAAACTCCAGGTGTCCGATTTTCTTCCGCTATCAGGGTTCGCAGCGTCTGTGTCAGGAAGCGCTTCGCCGTCTTCGCCCGTGTTGCCCTCTCTGGACTGTACCTGAAGGCTGCCAGCTTTATCTCTTCTTTAAGCTCCTCCCAGATAACTGCATCCATGACCATACCTTTGCTTCTGCTCTCGATCAGCTCCTTAATCTGAACGCGCAGTGGTTCGTCTTCGAGCAGACTTTCGTTCAGCTTCCAGCCGCTCCTCCATGAGGACTTCTGGACTCGGGGGCCGGGTCTTCCCATTGTTACCGTGACTAAGGCGTGGTCCGAGAAGGCTACAGGCCAAACTTCGAGCACCGACGATGCTGTTGGGAGGTTCCCAGAAAGATACACGCGATCTAGGCGTGCATGGCAGTCTCCCTGCCAGTGGGTGTATGCCGGATCTTCTGTTGATGCATATTCCTTGGCGTCTACAAGATCGAAATCTCGCAGTATCTTCCTTAGTTCAACCCTACTGGCGTCGGAACGTAAGGGCTTAGAACAGTCACGCTCAGACAGCACACAGTTGAAGTCATCCGCTAGCACCGTCTTGCACGGTGTGTCTGGGAGGAAGTTCACCCAAACGAATTTTAGCCATGTCATTCATAGGCAGTTTTAAAATGAAAGGCCTGACGTAAAATGAGACGTCAATACTGACGCACCCCTTTTGCGAACCTAAAATTTTGAAGGCCTTGTCCCCCTAGCTAGGGGGGACAAGGCACATGAATCCCGGCATGTGGATGAAATTTTTACCTTAAGATCCTGACTCAATGCCCATCCCCGAATATTCGACCACCACACTTTTAGAAAAAGATAACTTTTTAGAAAACACCAAGTCATGGAACACCCCTACAAAAGCCTGAGCCAAGCCTACTCGTATTATGGCTTGTTTGCTCCGTGTCGCCTTGAGTTAATTCGGGCTGACAATTTTTTTTTCAAATGGAACCCAGATTCTTAGTTTTGGTTTCACTTGTAGAGGCAGGTGGATACTTTTGTAAAGCTTCCTCCCTATGCGCTTCTGAGTCAACATTTTTGCAATGGCCAACTCCCGGGCTGTGATTTTTGCGCTCCTTGACAAATGCTGAAACTCATATAGCAGTGATGTGATTGGCCTAAGCCATTTTGGAGCAGAAAAAGTGGCCTTTGGAGCAGCCAAAACAGTGTTTTGGAGCAGCAAAAGTAGCTTTTAAAGCAGATATTCTAATAAAAATAAAAATATTTGTTTTAAATGCTGGACACACGAAGAGAATCATGCTCGCCGAAATAAACCAATTATGGTGAAGTTCGGCCACCTGGGAGTCTTTCAAGATGTAACTGAAATGCCAATGACATGACACATTTCTTTTTGCTTTTCAAAACTTTCTGCAAGGCTGGAGCAAGCTTTGCTTTAGCTTAGGGTAGTAATGAATGTCCAATTTCAATGTCTCCAAAGAAATATTGCGACATCCCACAAGCGTACAGTGCTGTAGGCATTGCCAAGCAATTCCGAAAAACTGCTTGCCACCGTTTTACTGGTTGCCGACGTGCCAGATTTTCGTCAAAACTAATTAAAGGTAAAACAATGAATTGCAAGCGTCCCGGCTGGTTCCTCTGTTGTGCAATTATGTTCGCATCGTTGGTTCACATGCACGTGAGGGCAACTCCTGCAGGCTTGCAGGTCACGTGCTTCGTCGCGCGAGCGAAACGGCTGTTCGATCGAAACCGAAACCATGCCTCTCCGCTCTGCCGCAAACTGGTTGCCAAAAGTCTATGCAAAATGTAACTGCACATCATGCGACAAAAAAAGACTCCAGCGCCGCGTGCTTCCAAGGCCGGCAGGTGAGGTATGAGATAAACACAGAAAAAAAGAACCTGAGCGCATTGATGCAAGACATCGCGAGTCAGGGTCGCTTTGTGCAACGACTGAACTCGAGACAAACAAGCCCGCTCTGTGGGTTCAGCGTGCAGACATTCCCTTCTTTGCTTCAGCTCACTTCAACTTTTCTTCACGACACATTTTTCACGTACCGGGGTCCCTCTCGAAAGAAAGCCCACCAAGAGAAACCTAGGTAATCAATACTTCGACACAGCAGTCTTTGAGCTAGAGAGGGATTTTGTAGCAGCGTATGTTTTAAACAAGATCATGAATGTTGATGAACATGCGCCGGTCCTTATGTTTCAATTTAGGAAGCTCCATATCTCCAACGTCTTGCGGCCGTTGATTTCGGGAGCGAGAGCTTCAGCTCAAAAAGTAACTCCCGCCGCGCCGAAACATAGTTTCGTTTCACAGCGTCACGTCATGGCTGGTACCCAGCACGCTAGCGTCGCAGCACACACACACACGCCGGCAACTATCGTTTAAAAAAAAAAGCGAGAGAGACGGCATGGCGGAAAAAACCATGCAAAAAACCATGGACGATTGATGCAGGGTATTTTGTGTCGGGCGGCCGTTTGCGCCGCCTAGCTCATGCATGCTCAGTTACGGTACTTAGTTTAGTTTCTGTTTTGAAAGGCGACCAAAATTGGCCCTTTGGCGCAGACTACCCATATTTTGGCAAAATGTAGCAGGATGTAGCAGGGTTAGCCCCTTGGCGCAGTTTGGCGCAATTGGCGCAGCCATCACATCACTGATATAGGCGGGCAATAGCTCGCCTTGAAAATACTTGCTCTTGGTGGCCGAGAACAAACTCGTGTTCCTGATTGGCAGCCATTTGCTGCGAAGAATACCTGCACATATCCTAAAGAACCCAGTCTTAGTCTAACACAGATGCTTTGGCCAGACAGAGACGCAAAAGCCTGACACAAGACCACTATAAAGACAGGAAATAGAGTGTCTCTGAGGAATAAAACACACAACTCAGATAGGCATCAATCACTCACCTTGAAAACATTTGCCATGAGCGGCAAAGAGCAAACTTCCGGCCTTGATTGGCTTCTGCTCGCCACCAAGACCTGCATGTATAAGAAGGACCCGGTCTTAGTCAAACTTGGGTGTTTTTCCAGAAGAGACACAACAAAATACTAATGCAAGACCAGAACACATAGGAAATGGCATCCAAGAGGAATGAAACACAAAAGTCATACAGGCGGGTAATAGCTCACCTTGAAAATACTTGCTCTTGGTGGCCGAGAACAAACTCGTGTTCCTGATTGGCAGCCATTTGCTGCGAAGATTACCTGCACATATCCTAAAGAAACCAGTCTGAGTCTAACACAGATGCTTTGGCCGGACAGAGACACAAAAGTCTGATAAAAACCACAAAAAGCAGGAAATAGTGTCTGCGAGATGAAAACAGACCGAGGTAGAGAGGCTCGTTCTGTTTCACCTTAGTCAAAAAGTGTAGCTCATTTTGCTAAAACAATGCGTATTTGCTAAAAAATGTATAACATATATTTTGCCCCACTTAGCAGAGCTTACTGCCAAGGATACCTGCAAACCAGAATAAGTCAGACTTAGTCAGTTTTTTTTTCTTTTGATGAGCGACAACAGAATCCTAAACGGGTGATAAAACAAAATATAAGCCTACCAAGCCAGACTAGTTTGCCTTGATGCAAGTACAGTGCCTCGGCCGACAAATGAAATTCTATTCTTGGTCACTTATCATATTTGATGGGAATAGTAAAGTAAATTAAAATAAGGCTATCTCTCTTGCAGCCGACAGCTGCAAACGAAATTCATATACCTCGATAAACGACCTAAAAATAAAATTGGGTGGTGGCCAAGTGGTTTATGGTGTCAAATTTCAAATTTACAGACTGTGTAGTTCTGGTTTAAGTCCTCCTGGTGTATATTTTTATCCTTATTAATTTTATTTAATTTCTTTTTTAGGCACTAGCACATAATTTATATGCTAATTCAACTTTAGAAGCGTTTTAAGAATACTCCACGGCTTAATAGTGCTCGTAATAAATTCTCATGAAGAGCGGATTTCAATTTTTTTCTTGCTCTCGCTGCTGCTTGCTTCCTCACCCTTAAAATGCTGACAACTCGACACAAAAGTAATAAAAAAAATGTGCTTCAAATGTGATGAAGATGAGCATTTCCAAGTTGTACCCCTGCTTCATGCCCTGACCATGCTACCATACCATAGCTGAGCACAGCGACGAATGGTCCCAGGTGCTGTGACCCGACCGTATATAGCCTTACGGTGTGGCGCAACTCATGCAGCCCCTATGCTCTATGATGGAGCCAGTGTGCGAGGTGCGACCTGCTTGAGCTGTGCAAGCCACAGCTTTACAGCCTGCAAAGGGTGGGAAGATGCCCTTCCCCTTGCAGAGCTTGCAATAGCTCATCAAGAAGCTATTGCAAGCACTAGGGAGCCAGTGTGTGAATAAAAGCAATTCTGAATGTGAATTAGTGTGTAAATTATGCGTCTATACGTTAAAACTTAAAAAAAAGGTATTATTTATAAATATAAATATTTATATATATATATACTGTAAACTACTAAATTTTCGCGAGGAACTAATTTTCGCGAATTTCGCGAATTGCCTACAAACGCGAAAAATACGTCCCGCGAACAACTACAGAAGCTAAGCTCGGTTCGCGAAAATTGGAACCCGCGAATAATTTTAAATTTCCAGCTTTGGCCCGATTCGAAAAAATTTGAGCCCGCGAAAATGAAGTCGTTAACAGTATACTAAAAAAAGGCAAAAAAAAAAAAAGAAACGTCTCCAGGTGGGTTTGAGCCCAGAGCTCCACTGCCCTTGATTTCAGTTCCCTAAGGACCACTTCAGACGGGGAACGTTTCTAGCAATTTTGAGGTTGCTGGCGGGTTGTTCCCTAGGTTTTCCCAGATCAGCACGAATTCCTGAGATCAGGTTCGGCTCAAAACAGACAAGCAACTCTAACAAACTGGAGAAGTTGGAAGCGGCAGCAGCCAATCAGGGACGCAATATTTTCACGTGACACCCCTGTGGCGGTGAGGATGACAGCTGAAGACTTGGTCCTGGTTTGAAATGGATCATTTTGGAAATAAACTTTTTACGAAACATGAGTGAGTCTTCTCAACGCCACTCAAAGATATAAAAACACGTTTTTAGCACGTAGTTGTGCGTCTATATAGTGCAAGAAAAATCAAAATTCATGATGATGGCAAGTCATAGCAATTCGGTTGCATCATGTGAACGCAGGCGGCCCGTGTTGCTGGTGTTGTGACGTTAAGTTGCTGGGGGAAATTGCCCCGTCTGAAGTGGGCCTTAGGCTCGCTTCCACCGTTCACGCTCAGCGAGCAAGCCTGCTTCAACCGTTCACACCTCAAGGCAAGCTGGACAGCTACAAGCCACCTAAATGTCTACCGCCGCATCCCCGGCCAGGTCGTGACGCGACATAACCTATTAAAGTCTTGCTGTCACTGCCACGACCGGCCAGAGTGAAGTCGAGAAAGAATCATATAAATCATTTCGTAGCTTTCTTGGAACGACCCCCCTCAAGGGAGAGTCGTCCCTCCGCCCTTTGTCGATTGTTGGACTGACGCAAAGCAACTAGCCGTCTTAGCCCAGCAGTTACAATTAATAGTGCTCATTAACTCGCCTGTCAGCATTCCAGGTGCCAACCGCAATTTCCGCCAGTTTACCCGACACCCGCTGACAATCTTGTCTGCCAGTGTTCCCGGTATCAACTGCCATTTCTGCAATCTTTCCAACATCCACTGACAAAAACCCATCTGTACTCCAGGCCTCGACAAGCGCTTACTTGCCTACCGCATCACCCCAAGCCTAAATCCTAAATCTGCAATGAGTCCTGGCTGTTTCCCCTCCTGCCACTCGTTATCCTACCTTCCAGCGAACATGCTGTGACTCTCCTCTGCCTCTGAAGACAACTTTCTTACATCTTAAACGCGCTCCCCATCTCTTGCCAACCACTAATCTGGGGTACCCGAGAAAGCGGGTCTGCAACCTCGTTCTTCGAGCCCTTTAGGTACTCGATTCGAGGAGACACCTGCTGAGCTCTGCCGTGAGACACGTCGCCAAAATTCTAACATATTTGTCTCAACGGGCATCGTTAGCATTAGTGAACAACCCGCTTAACGAATCCGTGAGACTCCCTGGGGACGACTAGAAGCAGAGGCATACCGAACGAGCCCCACGTTGAATTTTCCATTTTAATGTTGGTTTCTTTATGGAGTTCGCTTAGCTACTAACAATCACCGCCCAATTGGTGATTATCCGCCTGTCACCCAGGGAGTGACATACAGTAACGAGAAGACAGCGAATAAGTTGACTGTACCTCACGGTTGCCCGTCGTTCGGAGCCGGTAGTCCAGGCACGCCGACCCTTGTTGTCGCCCGTCGATCAGAGCTCACAGTCGGAGTCAGTGTACAGGTCTGCGGATTGTCCTTGCCACGCCAGCGCTGCGTAGACTGGCTGTCCCGGGCTATCACTGCCCAAGTCTCGCTGTGGAATCACCCCGGTATCGTCATGGCCTAGGCTAGATGGCCAGGACTCGCCGTTTCTACCGGTCCGGACTTCAAACCTCGCTGGTGGACCGCTCCGGGGTTCGGCATGGGCCAGGTCAGGCAGCCCGGCTCCGATGTTCCTGCCCAGCTCCAGCCTCGCTCGGCACGCACTGTCTCGCGCCAGCTCGTGACTTCTCCGCCGACCGCCTCTCATGCCCTCTGCCTAGTCTTTCACCGTTGGCTCCCAGAAAGTTAAGGAAAGGAAATGTACCATTATGTTCAGTGAAGTTCGGTGAGAAGACCCAGGACTCGGACAAGAATGCCGTTATCCTTGGTGTGACCCTATGAGACCCTCTTGCTGCCTTTGCTGGGGTTTATCTAACTGATGTACCTGTCTGAAAAGCAGAAGAAACATATGTGCATAACACTCATTATTCACAAGAAAATTTGTTAACATCCAAAATGACCCATGGAGAAAATTATGCGAGGAATTTGTCGGCCACGTTGGCCGAGTTACCCCTCGTGGCCAATGCTTCATTGCAACTTTAATTGTAGTAAACAGTCATAAAGTATATTACAAATTGTAGTAAACAGTCATAAAGTATATTACAAATTGTAGTAAACACTCATAAAGTAAATTACAAAGTGCAATTTGGTTTTGTACGAACCTACAACACACAAAACAGCACTCTAATACAGTATGTAGAGGTACCTCTAAACAAATTCCAGGGTTTCATGGAGCCTCCTTCAGATAACTGATGTTGAACATAAAATATGTGCACCAAGGAGTGAGCAAACAGTGACTTCCAATTAGTCTCAAGCACCAGCGACATGTCGACAAGGAGTGCAATGTGTAGAATGTCGTCTAGAAATGTGCAGCCAAGATGAAAAGGCGAGATATAACGATATCAGAATAAGATCACACCAAAAAGGTTCCGTTACAATCTAGGCAGAGTAATGAGTCAACCGACGTTCAGCCGCGATTCACTTTGCGTTGAGGTGAAACATGGCCAACAAAATATAAAAAACGCGTTTTTTTTTTCTGTACATTATTTGCTTTGCGTCGTTGATAGAAGCACAGTTGGGCGGCGTCACAAAGTCACTCGCTAGCGTTTTTCAAGTTCGTTCATCGGCACTCATGGTCTACCCGGGAGTAGAAAAGTACGAGCTCAGAGCCGAGCCGCCGAGCGTCGATTGCGACTTTCCTAAAGAGAAGCTCCGGTAACACTTCGGCGACTCGTCAGCTTCAAACAACGCCTCTTCGAACCAGCTTCGAACGAGCCTGACGCGCCCGCGAATCCAACGCGCCAAACGGTCGCGGCAGAAAGCACGCCGGAAGGAAGGGGGCTGGAGGCTGAGTATTCGAAAGAGACACGGCGCTGGTTTCTACGTCTATTTCGCACATGAGATAACAAACTGGCAAAGCTAGCCGAGTGTGAACAGTGACTGACGTTACATTGGAGCACACGCAGTCGAAATGACGCCTGCAACAGAGCACAGCTAGAGGTTTTCAACAGGGGACACATGCGTTCAAAAAGGCCGCGATTTAAAAACTTCACGTCTCCTTTCTGTCCTTCGGTGCTTACTTTGATCCGCGTACACCAAAGCACTCAATGCTGCAAGTAATAAAGTCGTGTATACGTACCTTTCGAAGCAATTGAAAGTGTGTAGATTTCGCTCGATGCCCACGAGCACAGAGTGCGACGAACGCCAATCCCGCCGGCAGCGCGACGGCGGCGGGTCGCGCAACCGACGCCGGCCCGCCAGGCCCGCTGCGCACTGCGCATGCTGGGCTTCTCGGCTCTCTCAGCTCTCTCGGCCGCTCTGCCGGCTCTGCTGGCTCGGCAGCACGCCGACTCGCGGCCATCGCGGGCTCGCCGGGCTCGTTCCCTTCGAAGTTCGAACAGTTCGAAGTTCAAACTGCTTCCAAAGCGCGAGCTTGCGCGCGCGCGCGCGGGTTGGCAGTGGAAACTATTTTCTCGAAAAACGAAGCTGTAACGTATCGTTTGATGGCGCAAATGCACGTATTTTTCACGTCGTTTTTTGTACAGTGTGTGAATCTCGCGAAACAGGCGACAAAAAGTGGTGGGTGAAATGTGCTCGCATGTCGTCGTGGATTTTGTGTACCACGTTGGATTACCCAGAAAGGTGGGTCAATATCGACAAATGTGCGCGTAAGAAGCAACTACATGCACGTGACCTGTCAAACCTATTCACCCTCATTATTTTATCGTGCGAACCGACATTGCCACGTATCGTGTTCGATTTAGGTCCCAACACTGGTAACTTCGAACATATCGTGTTTGATGTTGTGTTTCTCGCCGTCGGTAACTTCGTATTGATATCGTATTCGGTCTGGTGGTTGTGTCTCAACATCGATGGTTTCTTGTTGTATTGCGATGTTGTGTTGCAACATCGAATTGTATCCCGGTACGTTGGGTGTATCGTTTGGCGATCCACTTTTGTTGCATTACAACTGCAATAAACATTTGTTGGAAAACAATCACTCCAATGAGCACGTCGTTATTGGGCTTTGTGATTAAGAGGTAGGTCGCGGCGGGTGTTCCGGCTATAGTTATTCTGAATGGTTTGGTGGTTGTCTAGTTTCAAACGCGCGAGGCTGTGTGTACTGTGTGCCGTACTAACAGCTGTACATACTTGCACTGTCGATCAATGTTAATGTGCTCGCAACGCACAACGTTCATACTATGTGTGTATCCACACCCAATATATTTCTCGCGGATTGCCGTGTGCATATGCCAACGTAATTCATGTTGGTAACTTGGTATCCGCGTTCTGAGATTTATGCGCGCGATATCATATTGTATTCTCCTTTGGTCCCATGATCGACGACCGATATTTGTATATCGTGTGGCTGTACAGTATGTCCATGTCGGTCACCAATATGCACGCGATGTCGTATTCTACTCCAATAACCGTGTATTATATCGGGGTATTGTGCTCCGATATCGTGTTGTATACCAATAACCGCAAGTTATATCGGGATATTGTGCTCCAATATCCTGTTGTATACCAATAACCGCATACTATATCGGGATATTGTGCTCCGATATGAATTCCCATCGTGCTTATTGGGTTAATCGGATAACAATACGTTTTTATTGGTTTCCATCATCTTCATTGGAATACAATATTTCCAATAAGCCGACTTCATATTGGCCTTTTTCAATAGGGTACGTTTGTCCGCAGGTTCTTGAAAAAGTCTGTTTGATCAGCCGCCTCATTGGGAGCGTAGACCGACACAAATTTATGTAACTCCCCGTGATACAACACTTCCACGCTGCAAACTCGTCCATTCCTGTCGGTCCCCCACTCAGGGCAGACTGTGATTCCCCTTTCCTTGCGAATCATTATCGCCGTGCCCCCACTCTGTCCGCTTGCCTTCGACAGAAAGAAAGTGAAGTGCCGATCTACAAAGCGACTCATTCCTTGCGCCTGGCTGTCTGTAGAAAGCTTGGTTTCTTGCAAGAAAGCGACGTCTACCTTCCTTTGCAAGAGTGTGTTTAGCATCCACTGCTTTCTGATTGGGGCCACCAGGCTGACACAGTTAAAGGTAGCAAACTTGAGCGGTTGCATTGCGTACTATGGGAAGGAGGGGGGGGGGGGGGTCTGGCTCAAGAGAAATGGACTTTGAGATTGCACAGAATTGAGTAGCAAGGCGGACCCACCTATTGAGGGGCTGCTCGTCGGCGGTCTTCCTGCGGCGTGCGTAGGTTGGGATTGAATCGCTCCTTCTTCATCATCTGCGTTCGCCACTTGAACTCGGAGCGCGCTGTGAGGTTGCCCTCCCCAGCGTGCCCGCCCTGCCGCTGCTTCAACTCCTCGCCGGCTTCGTGTATGTCGGAATCGTAGTCATTGACGTGTCTTACTTTAGCGCCCTCCTTGTCGACTGTTTCCGTGACTTGGTTACCTGCACCGCTTGGCTGCTCTGGGTCTTGGTCTTGTGGAACAACCGCGACGTCATACCCTTTGCTATACCCTTGTGAACTGGCTCGTTTCTCCGCGTCTTTTCCCTACTGTTCCCCTGGGGTGTTGACACTGTCTGCTGCGGCAACGGCGGCCTTTTCCTTACGCGCTGGAGCGGGTACCTCCGGCTCGGTTTCCCGTGCGGCATCCCCTGCTTCCTCCTCGTCCATCTCAAGGGTTTCACCGTCTCCGGTCCCTGCTGTCTCTTGCGTGACGGCTGCGTAGCTCCTAACGCAGTTCTCACGTTCGTGCCCGATGTGATGACATCCGTCGCACCTTGGGACACGACACTACCGTCGAATATGTCCTGTTCCCTTGCACCGGAGGCACAGTGGCGCGCGCCCCGGCACAACGACGAGGACATTGCCGCCAGCAATCTTCAGCTGGTGTGAAAGGCGCTCCTGGGTGACGCCCTCCTTCAGGCTTATCCGCACAAGTCTCGTTGTCGACTGGACACCGGTGAAGCCTTCTGCCCTCCACTTTTCGCGTGAAATTTCTTGAACCCTGCCGAAAGGCTCGAGGACGATCTTCACAGATTCGTCGGACACGTGGAACGGGATCCAGTGAAGCTTCATACGGACGTCCGCGTTTTCTGGGTCTACGACGAGGCAGCGCTTGTCCTTGATGCAGAGCTCCTTAGCGTCGACCAGGCGCTGCTTGGTGTCCGCCGTCTTCAGCGTGATGATCCACAGATGATTCATCTGGTATGCTCCGAAGGCTCCAATGACCCCCATCACACCCAGACGTTGCATTTCAGCCTTAAAATCGCCTATCTTGTATGGCCTCCCGGGGATGTCGCAATGCAGCAACACAGAATTACGTACGATAATTCCTGACGGCAACGTAGGCAGCACAACGCGATAGTCGCTATCAGTCGTTGAAACCGAAAAACGGCGGCCAGCCAGGGCCGTTGATAACGCTCCTGGGGAGCTCATGATTCCGCGTCCATCTCGTGCGAGCACCGGAAGTGGAATGCGATAACCATTAGGCCACGCGCTCGCTGCCTATTTGGCCAGCTGCGCGCGCGGCATTACTCCCCCTTTATAAAGTGCATCGCCCCAATGCAGCACAAAATAAAACTAAACAAACAAAAAGAACGGTAAACTAAGGAGTCATTTGGAATACATAAGGTCCACTATCCTATCGAGCGTAGTACGGCTTCATGCGCACGACGTAGACGATTTCTGGTCGTGGAGGGCGGCGTGATGAAGTCCGTGTTCCGTCAGGCATCACCTCGTAGTTGAGATCCCCGAGTCGACGGCGCATTTTATAGGGTCCAAAGTAGCGCTTCAGGAGTTTCTCGCTGAGACCACGGCGGCGGATCGGTGTCCACACCCACACCCTGCCCTTACAGAAATGTCATATATGTCCCAGATATATTTTATATAACGCCATATATGGACATATCAGTAGATATATAAGGTCTTATATTCCCATACAAGGGCTGAAATCAGGGCAAATATGGCAAGGTGTCACCATATATGACAAAATATATTGCCAGATAAAGTCATATATAACAGTAAATGATGCCTTATACTCCTATATATGGCACTATATGGTGCTAGATATGGCTCGATCCAGATACAGATGACTCAATGTGGCGATGCAGGCGAGTTGGTTCATACTGCAGTCATGTAGTTTTTATCAATACTGATAGGGTTGTACACATCGCGCCTCTGTTAGCGAACACGACATCGGCGCATTTTCCCATTTTACTTCTAAATAGCCTTAGCGAGCACAAAAATGTATCCCTAACATTATAGGACTAAATGAGCTCTTTCCGTAGCAATAATAACTTGGATGACATTCCTTGGTTTCAAAGAGAAAAACTGGAAAACACGGCGATTGCTTGTTCGCTCTAACAGTGTCGCGCTCTCTACAGTCCTTTGTTATACGAAGACATATTGCATATCTCAATTTTGAAATTTCTCTGAAACATGTTTTCTTTTAGCTGTATGGCATCAATATTTTTTTCAGGAAAACTGACTTGCTCTGACTGTGTTATTTCTAAGAACACACCGAAAACACTTCACATCAATTGCATATATTTATTTGTGCACCGTTTCCAGATTTCATTGGGTTTTCATGACACCCAAATGACAAATCAAGATGAGTATATAGGTATATGCGACAAAATTACTCTCATCAAGTTATTTTCAATTGTAGGTGACTTGCAACTATAGCCGGTTACAGGTCAAGAACAAAACGGAAAGAGATGGAAAGCTCTTCCCATCACTTTCCATTTTCTACTAAAGTGAAAAGAGATGGGAGGAGCTTTCACTTCAATCTTGAACTGTCACCGACTGTATACTCATTTACCAAATCCTTCAATCAGACAAAACATCCTTAAAAATGCAATTTCAGAATTGTGGTTCAGCCACAGTAGCTCAACTGCATGTTTATTGCAATGAATACTTTGATGCAGGATTTAAAAAAAAAAATCATTCACTAATAAAGTAGAAGTTTTCACTCTTAAGAACCTCCGAACAATATCTTACACAGCCATGGAACATTCCTGGAAGCTGTGGTTCTCCTTAGGGCCACTGCCTTTGGGAGTTCCACGTTCGCGGCGAGACGCTCTACCGCGAAGCGGGTTCGTACTCGCGTGGCATGCTGCTCGTTGAGCGCAAACAGACACCAGTCACGTTAGTAACGGTGATAAACTGTTTATTTACAATGAAACAAAATAACAACACAGCGGCTATAAGCTGGTGAACGCCGTCGGTGTGGAGATCGCCCACGGCCGAACGGTCGTTCACAAAGGTACAAAGTACGAGGTAAACGCTCACCGGTGCGCCGGAAGGGTCCCCGTTGTCGCCGCCGCCAAATCCCAGGAAGAACAGCAGAAGCGAGACTGCTGTCCGCTGGTTTTAAGATAACGGCGGGGGCGAAGTGGCCAATCAAGGAGCGACACGTCGATCTCCTTTGTGCGGGGGTTCGTTACGGAAATCGCCCCAAGGGGGGAGAGGAGGAAGCCACTCACAGTGGTAAGCAGCGCCACCTCTTGCTACGCCAGCGCGGCCGCCACGGCGCGCCAAAACGCTGACGCGACAGAGTGTTGAGGGATCACAATCCCCACACTCCCCGCTCCTTAGCCAATAGTCACTCGCAAACGGGTGGACCAACACACGCACACAAGACTAAAATAAATAAAAAAGAAAAAGGCCGCCAGCGGCTGCAACACACGGGTAACAACAGCCCGGCTCATACGTTCATGCTTCAAAAGTTCGTCCAACGGTCCCTCACCAGCGGTACAGCTCTCAGCGGCAGTCGGTCGGCTGCGTCATTCCGTGTCCGCCGCGCACGTGGCGGGTCACCTCCTGAGCGCCCAGGACGGGGTAGGGCGTCGAGCCCAACGTGACGACTGTCCCACAGCAGCATTCCGACAGCCCAGACTTCGGACTTGAAGGTGAACACCTGAAGGTGCAAGCACTCCGGAGCCATCCACCGCACTGGGAGGGCGCCCTTGGACTTCTGGTGGTACACGTCCGTCTCGGAGTCCGTAATGCTCCTGGAGAGGCCGAAGTCGGCGACCTTGTAGCAGCCGTGTTCGTCGACGAGCACGTTGAGGGCGGCCAGGTCCCGGTGGATCATCCTCGGCTGCGGATGTAGTGCATTGCCTGCGAGACCTGCCGGGCGAACTGTGCCAGGTCCCTGGGGCTCTTGGACTTGTTACGGGACGAAACGGGAGCAGCTGGTCCCTGGTCGGCGATCTTTTCGACCGCGGCGCGGGTCCCGAAGATGATGAGCCGGCAGTCCCCGACCGGAAACGATCCCGACGGCCCACGAAAACGACGGGTTGCTGGTTTGGTCCGCGGCCGGCTGGGGTAGCGGGGCCGCCTGACGAGTCACGCCCAGCCGTGGTCCCTGGACGCCGCTGAACTGCCGTAGCCATGAGACAGCAGCTCACGAACGACGCGAAGCAAAGGCTGGAGGTCCTCCTCTTCGTAGGTGCAGAACGTACTACGGTAGAATGACCACTTGGTCTCCGACCGCTTGTGACGACGCTCGCACCACGCCCTCGCGTTGACAAGTGGCACACGTGAGCGTAGGTGGCAATAACTTACCAATGACAGTTACGCGTACCCTTTCCCTCAGAAGCCGTGTTTGCGGGATTCCCCTACGGGTTCATCAGGGAGCGAACGCTGAGGTGACGTATGTAGGTCACTGCTTGCCAGTAAACAATGGTGTCTGGCGCGTTCGCGAAGGCAGCAGGTGTATTGTGCTTTGCACTTCCCTTAATGTGACATTTCGCCACTTAATGGGGCTGCCTCTACGAAAACTTCGGATAATAGTTCCTCCGTCTACGCAGATTGTAGCGAGACGCCTGTTGTTCATCGTCGGCGTTATCTCGCGCTGCGGGTGCATGTTTTTGCGGGGGCTGAGTTTGCTTGTTGGCCCCGTTTTCCCTCTCATGGTAGGGTTTCAGATCGCACACATGTACCGGCCCACCGACTTTTCTTGATTGCAAGTTTGTCAGCTTGTACACGAGTGAGGACAGAAGTTCCTGCACTCGGTACGGGCCACACCACTTCGGAGCCAAAGCGGCCGAGAAGCCTTTGCTGGCATCACTCAGAACATGGTTGCGTCTGAAGACGAGATCGCCCACTTTGTAGCGGAGATCTCGATGCGAGCGGTTGTACTGAGCTTTTTGTTTCGCTCGCGCTACCCCGAGATTGCGACGCGCCTCCGAGAAAGCTTCCGTCATCCGAGTTTGTAGCTGCCGCGCGTGGTCCGTTTGCGTCGGCTGCGCGTTGTCCACTCCGGCGCTCGCCCCTAGGACACGGTCCATGGGGTTTGGAAGCTCTCTCCCGAATGTGAGGAAAGCGGGGGTGAAGCCCGTCGAACGGTTGAGAGTGGTCCGAAGTGCGAACCCGACCTCGGGGATAGATGCGTCCCAGTCACGGTGCCTTTCCGCGAAGGCGGCCAGCATTGGTTTGATGTTTCTGTTACTTCGCTCCGTGATGTTCGACTGCGCGTGGTACGGCGTGGTTGTTCTGTGCTTTATGCAAAGGGCCTTGCACCGATCCACGAATACCTTCCCGACGAAGTAGCTCGCTTGATCAGTCAAAAGAGCTTCGGGGAACCCAAAACGGGTGAAAACCTCCATAAGCTTCTCCGTGATCGCGCGGGCTGTCAGCTTACGGAGTGGAAAAAGTTCCGTCCATTTGCTAAAGTGGTCAGTTACAACCAGCAGATACTGGTGTCCTTTAGGGCTCCTCGGTAGGGGGCCGACCACGTCGCAGGCTGCAAGAGACCATGATTGCTGGCTCGGAATCGGTTGCATTAGGCCCGGCGGTTTGCCGCCTCTTGGTTTGAAGCTTTGGCAAGAGTGGCAAGTGCGGGCATAACGGAAAACGTCCCGTTTCATGCCCGGCCAGGTGGCGATGCGACATAACTTTGTGTAAGTCTTGGAGCCGCTCGCGTGTCCGGCCAAGTGCGAGTCGTGATAGTAGCGCAAAACTGCGTTTCTCAGACTGCGGGGTACCACTACCTTGAACGCTTCGTCGGAGTCGTTCTCGGAGGGTATGTACCTCAGCAAGAGCCCGTCATTGCTCAGCAGATATGAATCCTCCGTGCCCGCACCAATACCAGATACGCCCCGGCACTCGGCGCCTACTACAATACCAGTAGTGTTGCGCCCGGCGGTCGCACCGCCCGCCTCCACGGCGTCCGACTCTTCTGCGAGTCCCTCGATCACCTTTCGACAAAACGGATCATTCTGCTGAGCTTTCAGAAGCTCTTCTTTGCTGAACACGATTCCCACGGCGCTCACTGCGTCTAGGTGGTTGATCGTCTCGTCCGGGGTGGTCAGATCTGCTGCCTTCCTTTGGGACTGAGTCACGGCTTCGCCTGACACTTTGAGTGTCGTTGGCTCGGCCTGGGTCTTTGCGGAAATCTGGGTGCAGTCTACGGGGGCTCGTGACAATGCGTCCGCCACCACGTTTGTGCTGCCTTTCCAGTACCGCACGACGTAGTCGTATTTTTGCAGCATCAAAGCCCATCTTGCCAAGCGACCAGCGGGTTCGCGAAGTCGGGAGAGCCATATTAGGCTTTGGTGATCTGTTTCGATCACGAAAGTGGTCCCGTCGACATAAATGTCGAAACGCCGGAGTGCAAAGACGATGGCCAAGCACTCTTGTTCGCATGTGCTGTAGTTCCTTTCAGCTGGCGTCAACGAGCGGCTGGCGAAGGCCACCGGTCGGAGTACACCTTCGTGCTGTTGGAGCAGGACCGCGCCCAAGCCAAGATTGCTGGCATCTGTTTGGATCTGAAAGGGCTTGTTCAAGTCGGGTAGCTTGAGTTCAGCTGTGTCCGCGAGCGCTCGGGAGGTGCGGCGAAAGGCCGCTTCCTGCTCGGGACCCCAGCTCCAACTCACGGACTTTCGCAATAGGCGTGTCAGTGGTGCTTGAAGCGTCGCGCAGTTTGGGATGAATTGGCGATAGAAGTTCACCATTCCCAGGTAGCGACGGAGGGAGCTCACGTCGGTTCGCGCAGGAAACTTCAGGATTGCCTGTAGTTTGTCGGGATGTGGCGCAAGGCGCCCGCCATCCAGTTCAAACCCGAGCAAGGCGATGCGGGTTTCGGCTATTTGAGCCTTTTCGGGGTTCAGGGTCATTCCCGCGGCTTTTAGCCGGTCGAGTACGTCCTCGAGATGACGTAGGTAATCTTCGAAGGTGTTGGAGTAGACGACAATGTCGTCGAGATAGGCCATTGCATGTTTCCATTTGGCTTCTCCCAGTACTCGGTCGATCAATCGCTGGAACGTCATTGGCGCTCCGCACAGACCGAAGGGCATTCGTGTGAATTTGAAAAGCCCGCGGTGACAACACAAGGCTGTTTTTGCCTCGTCACCTGGCTCCATCCGAACCTGGAGGTAGCCTCGGCTAGCGTCCAGGGTGGTGAAGTACCGCGCACTGCCCAAGTTGGACAGAATCGAGTCGATGCTCGGTAGCGGGTAGGCGTTCTTTCGTGTGACGTCGTTGAGACGGCGGTAGTCCACGCAAAGACGTGAGCTGCCGTCTTTCTTCGAAACCAGCACCACGGGGAATGCCCAGGGGCTGTTAGATCGCCGGACGACTCCGGTGTCGATCATTTCGTCCAGGGCACGGTCGATGGCTTTTCGTTTAGCCAAGCTTACGGGTCGAGCGTTCTGCCTTCTTGGCACTTCGTCGCCCGTGTCAATGCGATGTCGCACTTCATTTGTGCAGCCAGGTCGGTCCGTGAACATTGCGTCATAGCGGCGCAACAACGACGACAGTCGGGCTTTTTCTCGCCCTGACACGCTGCATGATTGCGTGAGGAGTGGGTGCGTCATTTCCCCGATGGGGGCGGCGCTCGCTGCCATCGGCGCTAGACTCGGTGTCTTGGGGTCAATGGCCCGGTTTAGGGAGTCCCTCGCGTCCTCTCGACGGCTCGTCGCGTGCGCCAATGGTGGCGTTGGCGGTACGGCTGGGGGTTCGCAGAAGGGTTTCATGGGTGCAAACGTGCCCTCCCGATAGCCTGCGCTGCTGACGTCGATTACAATGCCTGTTTTGGCAAGGAAGTCTCTGCCCAAAATAATGGGCACCGATAGGCCAGGGAGATGAACGAAGCGTTGTCGTCTTACTCGATTCTCCCATCTCGCGACCAGCCGCGCGGTACCAGCCGAAAGGGCGGTTCCGCAGGCTAGGCGAAAGGCAGTGTTGATTTCTCGGAGTCGGACAGAATTCTGTCGGAGGTGAGTTAACACTTCGTCGCCGAACATCGAAGCGCTTGCTCCGGTGTCGAGGAGTGCCTTGAATGGCTTGCCGGCGATTGTTACAGAAATGAACGGGGCCGGTGTGCCGGTCGGGAAGCCTATTCTGTAGGCGGTCGGCAAAAGAGTGGCCATGGGACCCTCTGATTCTTTATTAGCCACCGGTCCGTCCGTCCAAGGGTCGTTTACCGGTGGCTTTGCTCGTTTCTCGCACGGTGCGATTCCGTGTTCGGCCGCTCCGGGCACTGGCGAGCGAGATGACCGGGGCGATTGCACCGAAAACATCTTCTGTCGTCGCCTCGCTGGGGGTTCCGCCGTGCGTTTTGGTTTTCGCCGGCTATGTCGTAGCGTGCATCGGCTCGCTGAGATTGAGGGATCCTCGTTTCCTCCTGCCTCGCTGCCTCGTTGGGGCGCGAGTCGGTGGTTCTGAACTGCGGCGTCGGCCGGCTTGTTCGTCTACCGTAGGAGTACGGGTCGAGCGCACGATCTGAGATTGCGTACGTGTCTCGGCCCCGATCTTCCGCATAGTTCGCGGAATCGTAGAGCCTTGGTGCTCGGGATGGCGTGTCCCCGCTCCACGCGCAGCGCGGTTCTAGGGCCGCTGACGCTGGAGGCGGAGGCCGGTACGCACGGGCAGCGAGAATGTCACCCTGAAGGCGCCGGGCCTCGGAGGCGAGCTCGTTCAGGTCGCGGAAACGGCTGCCTCGAAGATACGCAGCGAAAGTCGGGTGGCTTTGGCGTATGACGCGTTCCACTCGCTCTGCATTGGGAGCTGAGGGTTCTGCGAGCTCGAAGAGCTCTTGCATGGCTCGTACGAACTCCAGCAGGGACTCGTCCGGATGCTGGGTTCGCTGTTCGAGCTCCCGCCGCATCCTTCTCTCGTAGTCGGCGGGAAGGAATTCGCGGCGGAACGCCTCTCGGAACTGATCGAGCGTTCCGGGTTGGTCACCGACAAGTCGGAACCAGTGTGCGGCTTCGTCGACGAGCGCGATTGGCAGAATGCGCTCAAGTATTTCACAATCGGACATTCCCATCGCGCGTTGGTACTTCCGTAAATCGTCAAGGAAGTCCGTAGCGCTCGCTTTGTCTGCGTAACCCCGATAAGTCGGGACGGGAATTCGGACCGGAGGTCGTTGGGCCTGTGGTGCGAGTGTTGTCGTTCGCAACGCACCTGTCAGACTCTCAATCACACGTGCCGCGTTTTCGAGCAAGGTGTAATGAGGCGCCGCAGCGGTTTCTCCGTGGGGAGACCGGTAGGCTTCGCTTTGTGCCGGCGGCGAAGCACGTGCGTTTGGGGAAGATCCGGGAGCGATGGCGCCCGTCCGGAATGGCGTCGGAACCACGCTCGGCTCCAGGGGTGCGCCGTAGGGCGCTTCTCGTTGGAGGGTTGGCATTTGGGCTTCCCGTTGAAGGGGGGGCCGCGCGAATGCGTCGGCCGCGGCCGCCAGCGTGAGCAAATCCGAGAAGTCGGTCAGCATCGTCACGGTAAGCGCTGGTTGCGCGAGGACTCGTCACTTGGCAGCAGTCGCCACACACAGACGTACCAGGGTTCTGGTCGTCAGCTCCAGGTTGGGCGCCAATTTGTGGTTCTCCTTAGGGCCACTGCCTTTGGGAGTTCCACGTTCGCGGCGAGACGCTCTACCGCGAAGCGGGCTCGTACTCGCGTGGCATGCTGCTCGTTGAGCGCAAACAGACACCAGTCACGTTGGTAACGGTGATAAACTGTTTATTTACAATGAAACAAAATAACAACAACACAGCGGCTATAAGCTGGTGAACGCCGTCGGTGTGGAGATCGCCCACGGCCGAACGGTCGTTCACAAAGGTACAAAGTACGGGGTAAACGCTCACCGGTGCGCCGGAAGGGTCCCCGTTGTCGCCGCCGCCGAATCCCAGGAAGAACAGCAGAAGCGAGACTGCTGTCCGCTGGTTTTAAGATAACTGCGGGGGCGAAGTGGCCAATCAAGGAGCGACACGTCGATCTCCGTTGTGCGGGGGTTCGTTACGGAAATCGCCCCAAGGGGGGAGAGGAGGAAGCCACTCACAGTGGTAAGCAGCGTCACCTCTCGCTACGCCAGCGCGGACGCCACGGGGCGCCAAAACGCTGACGCAACATTCTGTTGAGGGATCACAATCCCCACAAAGCATGAACTCAAGAAATAGACATACACCCAATTTCTGCATTCTGCGCCTAACAACATCAAGCATTTATATTGTGACAGCAAAAAGCAGTTACCATTCACACCATATCTGTACAAGTCATCACAAAAATGTAATTACATAGAGAGCACATAAGTTGTTTAGCTGTGTCTGCAAACAGAATGAGTGTTAAGTGATCCAAGTATACAAATTATAAAGGTCACTATGAAGGGAAGACAAGGCCGAGGACGAGGGTACTCATATAAGTCTCTGGCTTTCATACAACATATTCATGTACACCACCAAAAATTCTGATACAAGATGTGTTTACAAAACTAACTGTAATTATTTTATAGTGGCGAAGTATTATATAGCAAGAACCAACACAGATTGTCAACATTGAGGGAAGCTAAACTTCAAGGGAACAAAAATATGTTGCCTTTAAAGCACGGTCAAACAAAATCTGCATGGAGAACAAACTAGTCAAACAAAGCCTCCGTGGAGAACAAACTATGGAAACATATCACGCACCTGGAATTCCATCTAAACGACATAATATTAGCCGCAAACGTTTATGCGTGACGAGCAATACAAAAAATTGCTGTTACTGGTAGTGTGGACGTGCTACACGCATGTAGGTGATACTTCACCCCTCGGTCGCTGAATAAGCAAAGAGGATGCCTGGCTGCCAGATGGAGCAGCAGTTCATTTTAGTGGCCGCTTCCTGTGGACCATAAGTTTTCGTGGCTGACATACTAGTAAAAATAGCTAACACACAAAACAAATATTGCAGACAAATCCCACTCAATAACTCGCAATATAAACTGAACATAGTACAAATGACATCATATGGCTAATATGAGGAAGTTCTGAAAAGCTCTCGGCCCGACCAAGAGAACAGTCTAGTATCATGAAACTTTACTTATTGACATATTCACCTCTAAGTTAAACTTTCTTTCAGATCTAAAAAAAGAAAGCGTTCAGCACGATCTGGTGTGTATGATGGATAATCAATGCAATACAATCCCAAGCTCTCCAAAACATCCATGGTCATTCCCGCCCTGTGAGCAGGTGCATTGTCCTGCATAAAAAGAATGCCTTTGCATAGCTCCCCTCGCAATGTCTTCCAAAACCTCCCTTGGGAGTGGAAGACATTGCGAGCTCTTGTCACAGCTTGAGAAGCCTGCCGCCTCATCTGCCGACCGTTCCTCGACTGGTACGTTCTCCCAGGAGGGTAGACTCTCACATGCCCCTTGCTCTGCAGTAGGTATGACTTTCGTGGGTGCTCACAAAAGGATCACCCATACAAACCATTAAACTGCCTGATGGCTTGGAGCATTGGTCGTGCAACTGCGTCGACAGATGAGATGGGGGCTCTAATGTATGCAACAATGGTCTTTCCCGTTTCGGGATGTCGCCAAGTTAGTCCGTTAGTGGCAAGCTCTATTACTTCCAGGACAAAAGGCTTCAAAAATGTGTTTATCGTCGACTTCACACCGAAGCACAGGAGCGTCAAAATTTGAAATATCTTTCGGACTAGCGGCGGTAGCTCAGGGATGATACAATGAACTGGCCAGAGTGATTTAGTAGAGCTTTTGAAGACCTGCACACCATCAGTGTTCCACAGAAGTGAGAAGTTGAATCTGGACGAATTAGCAGGCTGTTCTTGATACATTAAGCCGTTGACAATATTCTTAACTGGCTTGTCACTTGTTTTGCCGGAAGTTTTGGGGAACTAGGCGTATATTCTGTCGTCTTCCAGAAATGATCGTAGTGTGTCGGCTAAACTCATTTGCGGAAAAGTGCCCTTGCTCCGGCAGGCCTGATCACAAGTTGGACAGACTGTCGCTTCCTCAGCTAGGTATGTCTGACAGTTAAGACAATAAAAGTGGTTACAAACTCCTTTTCCCCTCTGGAATTGTGAGAGGAGCTTAAAAAATTTGAAAGTTATGTCCGGAAGTGTGTTAGACGATGGTAGCATTGCCGAGAAACCAGAGAGGATTAGGCCTAAACATTCTTTCGTAAGCCGAAACTTGAAAAATATCATTACGAGTATGAGACAAGCCTCGATGTTGGTGAAACAGCTGCCTTCATACAGCGGACACTCATCAGGGTGGCGGTATTCGGAAGTAACTGTACCACCGTCCTCTGCTGCACTTTCCTCAGTGTCAGAGTCGGCACAGTTAAACTCACCCGTCTTGCTCTCAGAACATGACACAGGGGGGCTAGATCAACAAGCTTGTCCTCCATCCACGGATGAGACCAACACATCCATTGATGTGTCATCGTCAGTCGGAGAACTGGTCGTTTCTCTGGAGGCTCCAGTTTCTGAGATCTCTCAGCGGCAACAGGTCTCTCGGGGAAGCTAGAATATAATAAAAACATTTGATCTACATTCCCCTGGTGAGGATTTCATTGTATCCCTTTGCATAGGAACTAGTGCATAAATTTGCTTCTTTAGCCTTGGCTGGCATGAAATCTGTGAAGTAATGTAGCCATCCCATGTTCTAATCTCGTCTGACTGAATCGCAAACCAACAAGAAGAGCGAAGTAACTCTTTACGATTGCAGCATGAAAACAGGGCTTGTATTTAGCAATGCATTGTCAATAAAAGCAGCCAATGGTCATCTGGCATCCTTTGACGGCTGAACTTTTTGATATTATTCTGTTACCCTGTGAGGGTGCCTAAAAAATGAACCAAATTACATTATGTATGTTCTATGCGTAGGAACGAAAGAATGGGAGGAGCAGAAAAATCACTCTAGTTTCATTTCGCCCCTTGAATTTCTTTTGCACCTCACAGTAAACCAGCATAAACTCACCATCTCACATAAGTACACAATTCTTAACAATCACAATCTTCCAGCGGCAATAAACAGTGCGATGTAACCCGTCAGCAATACGAAGGTGAATGCCAGATCGTTAGCTGCTTCATGCTATCAGCGCCGTTACGGCTTGCGAGTCTTATCGCACACTTTACCGAGATTAAGCTCTTGAATCAAACGCAGTTCTCAGCGTAGAAGTCGGTTTTGATTTCGGTATCGCTGTCCGTAGGCGCCGTGCCCACGCCATTGACAGGAAGTGCTTTGCATTTTACATGTGAAAAAAAAAAGCGGAAGGTGTGAGCATCTTATGAGGATCTCATGACAAATACCGTGTTGAGTCCAAAAGGATGAGAGTGTCTTTATCAGCCGAAAATAAATGATATCGCAAAGCTACTTTAAGGAATCACCAAGCGCCCCTTGATAACGTCTGAAATGCTCCTACTGATCATTGTGGCTTCTGCGGCGATACCGCAGAGCTAGCAACAGCGTTCGATCCAAGCGCTCAAACTCGTCAAAGCGAGCGATAAGGCGTGCAAGCTGTCACGGCGCAGCGGTTGATGGTCCGGTGTTCACATTCATATTGCCAATGGGTGTACAGCAACATACTGAGTTTGATGTACTGTAAACCGGAATATTTTTAGCGCATTAAAATAATTTTACCTATTAAAAAAACAATTCTGCAAGACAGATGCAGCTAAAAACCCTATATGTGTACAAGCAAAGAAATCAAACATGTCTATACAGGATTATTTTTTTAGCTACACAAAGTTTTCAAAAAAAGGGAACGTGACATAGATTAATTTGAACCCTGGGGAAGTGTTAATTGCCATGGCGGCCTCTAGAAAAAAGGTGAAATCAGGTAATTAGTTAGCTAATTAACTAAAATATTTTAACTAACTTTTTAATTTTTCTCTTGAGGGCACATAATGTATTTAGAGGATTGAAGATCTACCACAATATGGCCTAGCCGTGTCGTCAAATTTGGATAAAGAAATTCCTAGTAGGCGTTAAGGGTCGAGAAATGTCCGTTTGGTACATGGCGTCAAACCGAAACTAAACAGGAAAGAGGGCGGGTAAAGTTATCGTTCCACCCTTTCGGGCATGCGATTCGTCATTATCGTGGCCGGCTCCACTTGCTTAGGCGAAGCTGGCTACGATAACGACGATCCATGAAGGCTGGAAGGGCAGAGAAATAACTTTACGGGCGCTCTTTCTCACTTAGTTCCGGCTTGACGCCATGTACCAAAGTGAGATTTCTTGACCCCGTAGCACCTACTACAAATGTTTTAATCAAACTTTGATGGCAGGGCTAGACCATATTGAGGTCGAGCTTCAATTCTCTAGTTACATTATGCTTCCTCAAGCAAAAAATTAAAAAAAATAAAACAGTATAGTTAATTAGTTAATTACCTAGTTTCATCTGTTTTCTAGACGCCACCATGGCCATTCACATTGCCCCAGCGCTCAAATTACTCCATCTTACATTCTCTTTCTTTTCAAATTTGATGGTTTGAAAAAAAACACCCTGCACAGCCACCTAAAACAGTTATCCATGGAAAAAAAAATGAAGCACATGGTGCTGTTGGTACAGCCATTGACAAGATATCCTTAAGGGGGACACTGGCTAGAGGTTGAACTTCTGAACTACTCAAGCGATCGGAATGACATTTGTAGGGGAGATTTAACTTCAGATGAAGGGGTACTATGCAAATTTTCAGCTCTCTAGGACAAAGTTACATGTCTGCATAAGAAGATGTGTCACTCTTCATTAAGAACACTATGATAATCAAATGAAGCTATTAGGCATAAGTTTAACTGCTTGAATATAAAGTGGGGGATGTGGAACTTCGGGCTATCTAGTGTTTATAACTAAAATGTAAATATTTCATGAAGAGTGATTACCTCAAAATATAAGATGCATAACTGTCCTCTGTCAATTTTTGAAAACATAGCCTTTTTCTCAAAGAGGACTTCAACTTAAAACAGACTAAAGTAGATAGCACGATTCCCCAGAAATTTCAGTTCAGAACCATCTTGATTGTGGTATCAGAATAATTGTATTCTCAAACAAAAGATTCCTTCGTATGAAATTTGCAGCAAAAAGTGGAACAGAGAAAATTGCATTCAAACATTGAACTCCTTTACATTGTTAGTGCCTCACAATGTGTTGAAAATATTTTATATCAACGTAACTATCTGGCGCATGGTTATGAAATTTAGTGTAAGGGTGTATAAATAGTTTCTAAAACCGAAAACCTCAAAATTGAAATATAAATTTTTTTAACAAATTTTGAAGCTTAGGCTTATGTCTACCCCTTAAAGGAAACAGGGAAGCATAAGTGTAAACTCCCTGTGTGTTTGTCGCTAGAAATTGCCTAAATTTTCTACAGTTGATTAACCGGTCAGGAACTGTTGCAATTGTTGAACCAAATTGCAAGTTGTTCTAAAGGTCTACAGACCAGACAACAAATCTATAAGCAACTCGTTCATTTCATCTGTATGGCGTAGCGTTTTTCACCCAGGACTAGGTTGGCACCAATATGAGTAAGCTCTGTGAAGTTGGCTTGCCGGCAGTTTTCCATCCGTCAAGTATTTCTTGTATGGGCCTCGTCTCCTGCTTGGGTCCATCTTAATGCAGCAGCGGTGTCAGGAGGTCCCGCTTGATTCCTAAAATATGAAGAGCATAAGAAAATTACACAATTCTGGCAAATCTTTCAGTATGAATTGTAATGCAGGAGGCATACTAAAGCCATTTTGGCATACAGTTTATATGTTGAATTTAAGCATGTGCACGACAGAAAGCACAACAAACACACAAATGGTACCTCATCTGCGATTACACGCCGTTTACTGCCACATTCGCCACCAAAACTTTGTCTTCCCGCGTCCGCCTAGCCGGGTACTTTCTTTGCTGTGTACGCGGGTACAACGAGCACACTTTCAACTTGCTAGCGGCGTTACTTGAACACTATCCCTGGCGCGCACTTAGAGGCACAGTACCCGAGTACCTGCTAAGCTATAAACGAAGAACCCCTAAGACGCTAGTTTACGTCGGTTAAACCAATCTGCCAATGGAAATGACCAAATCTATACGCACGACGTCGTGTGCTCGCGCCGGAAGTGGCTAAACGCATGAAGCGGAGAGCTCATGCCGGAGAGTGCATGTACCACTGGGGGCGCGTTAAGCCACCCCTCCGCCGCGTTCAGTCGGCAACTCAAGCCCTGCTCTCCCCCATGCACCTCCGGAAAGTAAGTCCCATACCATTTAGTTGAGTGAGAATGCAGAATGCAGGAGATGTAGGCGGGACGCTACAATCCCTTTAACACTACTCGTAAGGCGATTTCTCGAATGGACGGCCATATTTTTTTTTTAAAAGTGGTCGAGATTGAACGAGGCGTGGGACATGAACCATATATCGTTTCCTCCTTTCTTCGCTTTGCCCCCGCAAGGCGACGAGGCAGAGGAGACGCGAGGCCGTTCTCTTTCCTTCTCGCTCTACAAGACGTCAGCATATCTGTCAGGTGTTCCTTCTTTTCTTGAAAAATACGGTCATCCGTTCGAGATATTGCTGTACGAGTGATGTTTTGGTGTTTGTAGCATCCCGTTGCACGCTTTTGCCGCCGTGTTTTGTGGAATCCAGATTTCGGTAGAGCATCCATTACTCTCGATTTGCATTAAACCTCGAAATGAGTTCTTGAAATAATGCTTTACAAATCCCTGCTGGTATTATCCCTTCGTTAGACTGTGTTAGTGAAGGGAAGACAATGCAGTGATGATATGGCTGTCTGCGGTTTCAACCACACATTATTAAATCTTGTGAGCATAAAGACCCGTATTGCAGAATAATCAAATTTTTACTACATAAAACAGTGCACCTGTTGTATGTTTACACATTTTCTCTCTGTGTCTAGAGAGAAAAATCGCAGAAAAAGCAGCAAGCCAAGCAGCTCCTGGCGGACATCGAAGATGCACAGGAAGGCAAGCTTGAAAGAGAAAATGCATCTCCCAAAAGAAAGGGAGAAGAATTGGAAGTTGAACTGAAGAAATATCGAAGTAAGTTTGGGTGTGACAGTTAACCCAACCAGCACAACCTTTTAAATGAACCTGTTTTAAATGTGTACTAAAGACGTTTCTGAGATAGTTTGTCATGGTAATAACTTATTCTGTAGGCTCCTAGAGATAAAAGAATTATGCTCCTGCCAGGTATATTTCCCTACTAAAAATTAGGGCTCGGCATTTGATTGATTAACATACCAATTAATGCTTTAATCGCGATTAATTTTTTTAACCGGTTAATCGGTAATATTTTAACGAACTAAAATAAAGCAAATAGTAAACGCTTTCACTACGCAGACGAGGACGAGAACACCTCTATGAAGGGCAAACTTTAGGTCACAATTTAGCCTAAAGCAAACTGTAGGGGGAAGATTTGTAACTCCTGACAAGGTGCTGAAGGTTACACATCTCCCGGCCACTTCAATAGGGTTTGATTGTCCGTTTAGTGCAGCAGAGAGAGACGATAGTGTTAACAATCAAAGGAGGTCGCTCTTGCTGGATAATATAGCCAAACCTTTTATCTTATGCAGCTGAAGTAATAATGTGTCAGTGGCTTCAAACTGTTCTTAACTACACATCAAGGTTGATTCATGATAAAACTTGTGTATTAGGCCCTTTCCCAGGTAGCACACCGTGTCGTCCGGTATCGGGACTACGCCGGCCGGTCCTGCTAACAGGATGTCGGCGCCCGGCCATTGGTGCCGGTGAGATACCGGCCCCGGCCGGCGTCGGGGTTTCGTCTTGTTCACTGGCCAGTTCCGCCGTAGAAGTTACAGTTATTGGTCAGCATCGGGTTTTTGCTGTCTTTGCTGGCCAGTCTTTCCATCGAGGTTCCAGTAACTGGCCGCCATTGGTATTTTGCTGTCTTTGATGGCCAGTATTTACATGGAAGTTCAGTTCAGCCGTTTTTGCTATGCAGTCAAGTCATTGAGATTCTGACGAACTGCGGCAATTCATGAATAGCGAGTGGAACTGTTTGCGTTGGTCAATCCTTCGCCAATAACTGCCGACGCTGGTGTATTTGATCCCAGGATGGCAAGACTGACCTGTTTTATCGCGAAAACGCGAGAAAAAACAATGCGGCGAGGAAAATTTGCAGTTCAGGATTCGAGAATCTGACCACCTACGCCATCAAGAATAAATTATACAACGCCGAACGATAATTTTTCAGGACGCTAGTTTAATTGACCGATCTCACCGGCCAGTTTGACTGCGCCACCACTGCCGCCATGCATAAAGTGAACTTTAGTCTTTCTGCACGTGCGACAACCTCGCAGAAGCCCTGCACGTGAGGAGCACGAGACAGCACGAGCCCTCTCGTGCTCTGCCGTTTGCCTCCTGTGAACTAAAGTTATGGTGGCGTTTCGCATGGGTCGAACGCTCAGTGAGATCGGTCTATATGATGTACCATACTTGAGGTCCGGCGGTATTGGCGACGTGCGCGATCAAAAGCGTCGCTGTGGTCGGCCTTCCACCATTGGCCAAATGCTGACCATGACGTCAGTAAAGGATTTCTCTTCGACGGAAATAAGAGGAATGGAAGAATTTCAATTTCGACGTTGTTGGTGGTGTTTCTTTAATAGCGCGATGGTTTCAAGCTTCCACCATGCTCCTTACAAACACCATCCTACTTGTCGTTCGCAAGGTAATGACGTCACGAAAGGTAACCATAGGAGGGCGTCACTAAAACATCTCGCCGGTAATACGCACGTGTTTGGCTCTGATCAAAAAATAAAATAAAAACGGTGTGGCGGAGCCTCCGAATGATGATGATGATGACAACATTTAATTTGCCCATAGATGGGGTCAGGGAAGGGGGAGTGTTGAGAGAGCCTCCCCCTCTCCCCCCTCAGTCGGCGGCCAGGAGCTCTTGTTCCTTGGCGGCGGCCTCGGCCATCTGGACCAGACGGACCTGTTCACCCGGGTCCGAGCTGAGCAGCACGGTCTCCCACTGCTCGGAGGTTCTAATGTTTAGCATTAAAATTTGAGCTCTATTTCTGTTGTTTCTATGTTTTTTAAAGCGGCAGGCCCAGACCATATGTTGCAGGTCGGCCCTGTCCCCGCAATGCTTACATGTGCTGGAGTAAAGCCCCGGATAGCAGTGACTGTACGCAACGGGGTTTGGAAATGTATTAGTTTGAAGAAGGCGCCACGCCACTGCCTGCCATTTGGACAGAGTCCTGTCTGCTGCGGGGTATTTAGCCCTTCCCAGCCTGTAGTGGTTAATCACGTCCCGATAGGCAACCAGCCTGTCTCTGTCCGACCGGCGGAACGAGTGTGCGTCAAAGATGTTGGTGACGTCGGCCCGCTCGGTTAAGCCTCGAGACGCGTCGTGCGCCTTCTCATTCCCCGGGAGGCCAGAGTGAGCTGGCGCCCACACGATGTGAACTCCCCTAACTCGATCTCCGTGGAAACCGGTCCGTAGAATTTTGAGTGCCTCGGACGATATGCGTCCCCTCGTGTAATTCAAAATTGCCGGCTTGGAGTCGCTTACTATGAATTTGATCCGGGAGGACGAGGTCATTGCCAGGACAATGGCTGCTTCCTCCCCAGCGTCGGATGAAGTCGTGAAGACCGTTCCAGAATTAATTAACTTGCCCTCTCGATCAACTACCGATGTGGCCATGGCGTCGCGACTACTGTAATCTGCGGCGTCCACGTAAACCACGTCCTCGAGGTGTGCGAACCTTCTATCTAGTGCTTGTGCTCTGGCCTGCCTGCGTTCCGTATTGTGTTCGGGGTGCATGTTTCTTGGTAATTGTGGGATATGTATATGCCCCCTGATATCGGGTGGAATGTCGTGTTTTTCCCCGAGTCTTCCTTCGTAGTTGATATGTAGCGTCTGGAGGATGTGTCTGCCAGTCGGACTCTTGGTGAGCCTTTCCATCTGCGCTATCCTCTGTGCTTCTACTAGCTCGTCTAGCGTGTTGTGCAATCCTAGTGCTTCAAAGCGCACGTTGGAGGCCGTGATTGGTATGCCAATGCCTGCTTGTAAGCCCTTTTTATTAAAGCGTTAATTTTATTGCGCTCATCTGCCTTGAGGTCAAGGAAGGGAGCGACGTAGGTTACTCGACTCAGGACGAATGCCTGGACCAGCCTGATTAAGTTGCCCTCCTTCATTCCGTGATGCCTATTGGCTATCCGCGAAATGAGGCGGGTGGTTTGACACACACTTTTTTCGAGTGTTCGGATTGTCTCGATGTTGCGGCCGTTCTCCTGAATTTTCAAGCCTAAGAGCCTAATGCTGTGTACTACCGGGATGGGCAGCCCCCCGCAAGCGTATAGATGAATTCGTGGTTTTTCGGTGGTTGCTTCCTTTTTCTGCCCTCTCCGGGTTGGCCGATAGAGGAGCAGCTCCGATTTTTGTGGGGAGCAGCTTAAGCCTTTCGGTTCCACGTACCCTTCCACCGCGTTTATTGCCTGCTGTAGTGTGTCCTGCACGTGCCCGTCGCTGCCGCCAGCCACCCAGAGTGTGACGCCGTCAGCATACAGGCTGTGATTTAGGCCGTGTATTTTCTCTAAGAGGCTGGGTAGGCCGATCATAGCGACGTTGAAGAGGAAAGGCGAGAGAACAGAGCCTTGCGGCGTGCCTCTGCTCCCCAACTCCAGCTCGCCGGATTCAACCCCCCCTACTGTTGTAGTTGTTTACGGTTTTAATGGCGCAAGAGCAACAATGGCCATACTGCGCCAAGCAAGGTGAATCAATAAAAAGGGGTCAGTTGAACTAAACTGTGGGGAAATAGTTCTATAATTTGTTTAAAAATCCAGTATTTTCAAGAAAATTAAAAAGACATTTGAATGAAATCAGCGGACGCTTACCAAGTAACAAGGCAGGGTGAAATGGGATGCGATATTTGAAAAGATCAGGAAAAAATAATTTGTGCTGCTGCCGAAGACCAGGACAAAGAAATAAAATATGAAGAACAGACAAAGGTTCACCGCAGCGCTCACAGGATGGAGGTTCTCCACCGGTAAGCAGGTGGCTATGAGTGAGGTAGGTGTGGCCGATTCTCAGGCGGCATAAGAGGACCTCGTGGAATCTATTTTTGTCAAAAGATGTTTCCCAAATACCAAGGTCTGGCTTGATGATGTGAAGCTTATTGTTCACCTCTGAATCCCATTCAGACTGCCACGATCGCAAGACTGCAAGTCTTGTAGGCATTTTTAAGTCTTGGTGGGGGATGCGTGCATGTGACACTGGGAGATTTTGCGAAGAGACGGCCAGTTTATCTGCAGCCTCGTTGCCAGCAATGCCCACATGGCTAGGAATCCAGCAAAACCTAATATCGTGCCCATCCTGTAGGCCCTGCTGCACCTTAACACGCACAGTTAGGATCAGCCGATTCTTTGTTGATAGAACAGAACACACAGCCCTAACAACACTCTGGGAATCTACAAAGATGATAGCTTTCTTTGTTTTATTCTGAATAATATAGTCAAGTGCCATCATGACCCCGTATAGCTCGGAAGTAAAAATACTGGCAAGAGTGTTCAGACGAGCGACTTTGGAAAAACGAGAAGAGTATACAGCTGCACCAACAAACGTTGACGACTTTGCACCATCAGTATAAAAATTATTATAATTTTTGTATTTTTCCTCCAATGCAAAGAATTCTTGCTGTAAAATTAAAGGAGAGACTCTTTGCTTCCTGAATTTTGTGAAGCACCATTCACAAAAAATGGGTTTGACATTTCATGAGGCAGTATGGTGTGAACTATCCAAAAGGTTAAAATCACGAGTCAGATTGAGGGAGGAGCGAAGACTCTCGACACGAAGACTCAAAGGCCGCACAACAGTTTGCTTATTGTTAAAGAGGCGAGAAAACCTAGAGTTTTGAATACAACTATAAGTGGGAGAGCTGGGGTCCGACAAAATTTTGTAAGCATAGGTGAGGCTAAGCAGCTGTCGCCTTTTTTCAAGCGACATTTCATGACAGTCAACATACAAGCCAACCACAGGGGAGGTGCGAAAAGCACCAGATGCCAAACGCAGCCCAAGGTGATGTACCGGATCGAGCATTTTTAAAGCAGACGGTCTCGCAGAGGCGTAGACAATTGAGCCATAATCAAGGCGGGATCGAATAAGAGAAGAATATAGACGAAGGAGACATTTTCTATCCGAGCCCCACGACTTGTGCGAAAGAACTTTGAGTATGTTCGATGCCTGCAGAGTTTTTTGCTTGAGCTGTTTGAGATGCGAAACAAAGGTAAGTTTACGGTCGAAAGTAACTCCTAGAAACTTGTGCTCCGTTTTGACAGCAATGTTGCTTCCATTTAAAAGAAGTGTAGGATCTAAACAGAGGCCACGCCTTAAAGAAAAAGGAACACAAACAGTTTTCTCCGGACAGAACCTAAAACCATTCTCATCAGCCCATGTAGACATTTTATTTATGGCCAGTTGTAGCTGCCGCTCACAGCTAGACATATTACATGACGCTGCAGGTATCTGAATGTCATCGACATATAGCGAGTAAGATACTGAAGGGGGAATGACTTTACTAAGAGAGTTAATCTTTATTGCAAAGAGCGTGACACTTAGGACTCCAACCTGAGGAACACCGTTCTCTTGAACGAACCAGTCTGATAAAGTTGTTCCCAACCGAACTCGAAAAGTGCGTTTACATAAAAAGCTCTTTATACACTGAAGCATTCTACCGCGTACTCCGTACATAGAAAGGTCGTGCAAGATGCCATACTTCCAAGTGGTGTCATAGGCCTTTTCCAAATCAAAGAAAACAGATACACAATGCTGCCTGTTGACGAATGCCTCGCGCACAAAGGTCTCCAGCCGCACCAACTGGTCTGTTGTAGAGCGTTCAGGCCGACAGCCACACTGATTAATATCCAAGATATCATGCTGCTCGAGAAAATAAGTAAGACGCCTGTTAATTAATCTTTCAAATGTTTTCCCCAGACAACTTGACAATGCTATTGGTCTGTAACTTGCAGGAAGGGAAGGGTCCTTGCCAGGTTTCAACAGCGGTATAACTTCAGTCCGCTTCCATTCAACAGGAAAGTAGGCATCACACCACAGACCATTGAAGTACGTGAGAAGAGCACTGAGTGACTCTCTAGATAAATGTCGGATCATGTCGTAGTGAATTCCATCGGGACCGGGGGCAGAATCCTTGCGGGAGTTGAGAGCCAATTCGAGCTCAACCATTGTAAATGGCTGATTGTAAGGTGCAGACGCTCCCCCTGTGAAGCAGAGCCTCGTCTTTTCTATGCTTGCCTTACGCTTCAGGAATGCTGGAGAGTAATGTGCGGAGCTTGAAACAGCAGCGAAGTGAGTGCCCAACACATTTGCCTGGTCTAACAATGACGCTCCAGAAGACGGAAAAAGGGGGATCGTAAAACAACGGTATTTCCCCTCGACCTTGTGAAGTCGGTCCCATATTCCTTTGCTGGAACATAGCTGCTGATGGAGGACAAGTAACCTCTCCAAGATTTTCCTTTAGCCTGCTTCCGAGTCCAGCGGGCACAAGCTCTGCGTCTCTTGAATTCCATCAAGTTCACCGATGTCGGGTATCTACGAAAGACACCCCAAGCCTTATCTTGGTTATTCTTTGTGGTGCAACAATCTTCATTCCACCATGGCTTACATTTCTTGGGGATGTTCGAAGAAGTTTGAGGGATGGAGCAAAGAGCAGCACCAATTATATGCTCTGTGATGTAGGCTGTGGCATCGTCATGAGTTAATGAAGAGAACATAGAGGGAACAAGCTTGGATTTTTGGCTAAAAAGAGCCCAGTCTGCTTTTTCTAGCTTCCGACGAGGAGTCCATTTCATGAGACTGGGAATAAATTTCACGCTCTCCAGAGCAACTGGAAAGTGGTCGCTTCCAAACGGATTATTTAAAACGCTCCATGTGAAACAAGACACCAAGGTTGGAGATGAAATGGAAAGATCAATGGATGTAAATGAGTTGTGAGCTGCGCTAAAAAAGGTAGGCTCTCTGCTGTTCAAAAGACAGAGACTTGATGACAGTAAAAACCGTTCAATGACCCCACAACGCGAGTCCTGGCGTGTGCCACCCCACAAGGGATGGTGGGCATTAAAATCTCCTAAAAGTAAAAATGGGTAAGGGAGCTGAGCAACTAAATCATGGAGATCATGAATATGCAGTGGAGCATTTGGTGGAATATAGATGGAGACAATGGTGATGAAGCGGTCCAAGAGGAGACGTACAGCTACAGCCTCAAGGGGTGTAGAAAGAGGAATCTGAGAACAAGCAACTCCACTTTGGACGATTACCGCTACTCCACCAGATGAGTTTGATGTGGAACGATCTTTTCTAAAAACTTGGTGACGACGTAAAATAGACACATGATGATCATTGAGGTGCGTCTCTTGTAAAGAGAGAGCTATAGGACGTAGGTCGTCCATAAAAAAGTTAACATCGTCAATATTCCGTAAAAGGCCGCGGCAATTCCACTGCATAAAAGTAAATTTAGCCATTCTAAAACTAAGTTAAAAATTAGTAAATCAGTAAAAGTAGTAAGGTACAGGTAAAAGTAAAAACGTCAACTCTGCCGCGAAGGGCAATAAAGGATGTACAACATCACGATGGTGGGATCACCGGTTTTTCGCTCTTGTGTTTACTCTTAGTAGTCTGCCACTCCATGTCGTCTTGGTCAGACGCAGGAGAGGAGGCTTCACACTCATCCATGGCCTCAGTTTCCTGAGGCGAGGCTTTTCCTGCAGGTTTCTTTGGGTCTGAAGAACGGGGCGCCATGCGCCGTCCGCGACCAGACCCAGCCAAAGGGGCAGAGGAGGTGCTGGGCGAAGCGTCGCCCAAGTCCACCCGTTCGTGTCCCTCAGGCGCTGCAGGTGCGGCACGATAGCCGTGCCGCTCCTTCAATGATGCTCTCTCCAGGGAGTGTGGGCGAGAGTGTCGACCCTTCTCCCTGGAAGGAGATCGCGGAGGAGGGACGGCTGCGGCAGCCACCGGTCCGTCCTGGGTTTGGGAAACAGCCCGAGAAGACCCGGGCTGTTGCCCTGTTGGAGCGCGAGGGTTCGCACTCTGGCTTGGAGGGTCCGTAGACCGTCCAGCCGAGATAACATGCCCCGGGAGCTGAATCTTCAGCTGGGGCGTGGGGGACTGCCGTGGCCTCCCATAGTCCAGAAAGGACGTCTGGGTTGCCACTGCAACCTTCAGTGGTGCAGGTCCCCGCTGCACCACCTGCGCATAGCCACCCTTGCGCAAGAACGCAAAGCGACGGCGCGCTTCCGGGTAAGAGAGGTTTTCTTTGACCTTCAAGTTAAGTACTTCTTTCTCTTCTTTCCATGTCTTGCATGAGCAAGAATACGCTGGGTGTGGATCACTACAGTTGACACAATGGGCTTCGTTGGAGCAGGAGTCTGCAGAATGGTCATTTTTCCCACACTTGGCACAAGTGGCCTTACCACGGCAGTTCTGAGAGCCGTGGCCAAACCTCTGGCATTTAAAACATCTTCGAGGATTAGGTACATAGGGCCTAACCCTGCAGTGGAGATAGCCAGCCTTAACAGCCTCAGGAAGTGTGGTAGATTCAAAGGTTAACACTATGTGTTTAGTTTTCCGCTCTTGACCGTCCCGACGCAGGGAGATACGCCTCGCAGCTACAACTCCTCGGTCAGAGAGCCCTTCAAGTATCTCAGTGTCAGAGGCCTCAATCAGGTCATCTTCGGAGATAACGCCCTGAATAGTATTAAGTGTACGATGGGGTGAAACGGTCACTTTGTGATCAGACACAGAGTTCAATGCCAGGAGTGCTGTACTCTGCTGTTTGGATTCAATTTCCACTAGTAGGTCACCTGAGGGCATCTTTTTAGCTTTAAAGTCTTTCCGACCACACTTTCTAGCACTTTCGCAACAAGAAAGGGGGACATCTTGGAGAGTGGTGTATCGTCTTCAGAGTGAATAACCAAAAATTTGGGGAATGTAGGGAGAGATGAGGTCGTGTCTTTCAGAGGGACTTCGGTGCGGACCCTTTTCAGGGCCCGATCAGAGGGAGGTTTTGCTTTAGAACCCATGAGAGATGGGAGGAGACTCAGTGCCCGGGTGCACCGCCCACCACGGAGCCCAACAAGGGGGTAGGTAATGTGCCATAGCAAGATGGGCTTGGCTGACACAATTACTCTACCAGTGCTGCCCGGGCACTATAACCGAGTGTGGATGCAGGGACAAGACCTGTTTCCACTCAAGGTTAGCCCTTGCCGCCTAAGAAGGTGAAAAAGGAAGGAAGAGAGTGCAGAAGAAAAGAGAAAGAGGTGGAAGGAAAAGTGAAAGAAGGAAGAAGAGGGTAGAAGAGGCGACTGACTGAATCATCCTGGTCGGGCCAAGCCAGGACACCCGTCTACGAGAAGCAGGGGTCGAAGCGGTGTATTGCCTCGCCCGAGGGGCCCCGAAGGGTCCAAACATACCCAAACATACCAAACATACTGGTCGCCCTTTTGAATCAAACTTGTCGATCCGTTTGGATCAAACGTGATTATGGGATACGGGTACCCGTTTGAAACGGTACCCGTTCGAAACGGTACCCGTTTGATACAGGTGCCCGTTCAACCTGGCACGTGACCACACGTTTGAACGTGCCATTCGAATTGGCAAATGATGCGCTAGCCCTAAATGGGTATCGTCTGGGAGTTTGGTTATCTTAAACATATTTAAGACGTCCCGAAACTCATAAACGTATTTATAACATGGAGAAAACACGTAGAACAAACGGGCTCGCCTAGGTGCTTGTAAATGGACAGGAAAACCGACACAAAAGGTTGTTTTCAAATCTCCTCGAAGTTTATTACCTCTTCTGTAGACAAGTACAAACGTGCAAGCGATCTGTGAAGACTATACAGGTTGACTTTCGGGGAAATTATTCTCCCGGCTGCCGCGCGAATAGGCGCTGCATACTTCTATGGATAATCTGGAAGAGTACGCGTAGAAGAACGGTCAATCGTTGCCTACACGTAGGTTGCAGTGCACTTACCATAACAATAGCGGACTTGAAAGATGCAATCCGTGATATTTGTCGACACGGTCAAAGCAGGACAACCACACAAACACAAACGAGAGGGAACGGCTCCTTGGAAGTTTCAACACGATGCGGCGCACAAGCTGTCATTTGCCGAACCCAACCAAACCGCGAGAATTTGCGACTTCTTTGAAGAATCGCTCGTTGCTGATATACACGTGGGACTGTTCGAACATTGATAGCTTTGGTGCACATACAATACGTTGTCGAGAGACATCCCAATAAGACCGCAGGGTTAGGCGACAGATTTAAGCAGGTAGGACGAGGGAACTTCGAGTAGCAACTGACAACAAGCAAACAAAGAAAAAAGCGGCTTCAAGGCGCGCCCTTCCGGATCTCGATGCTTATCAGCGTGTAGCTCGCGCGCTGCTGTGGGTCACGTGACAGGGGTGACAAGAGAGGAGGGAGGGGGCGAGGTCAAGGCGCTGGGACCACCGGACAGCCCCTCTCCCTCTCCCCAGGCATTCCAGTGAGATGTGTTTTTGTAGCCTCGAAAAAACAAACGCGCTCGCGCGCGCGCATTTTAGCGCGCGCGAATCTTGGAAATGGTGGCGGGGAGGCCAGAAGCTCGGCTTGCGCCCGAGCGAAGAAAGTACCCAGCGCCAGCTCGTAGTTTGAGTGCTGCAACGGCGGGCGTGCTCTCCCAATGACCTATGTTCTTGCAGCCGCGAGTACGCGTGCTACCTTCGCTGCGTCTTGAATTAAAGTGAATCGGAGTCTAGACGTACATTCTTTCAAGCGGTCGCGTCTTCTGCGAGAAGGATTCGAGCTGAATAAGTAAACTGAGGCAACAAAGATGGATAAAGTTTTAAAGTTCTGTCAAAAATATCGGCTCACCAACGTCGCGCGTTTACGTAAAAGAAAAAAAGGTGTTAGTTTTAGTTTTAGTATAATCGAAAATCAGCGCGATTGAAATATAAATATAATTACTTGCATTACGCGGACGATCTGAAATCGATGAACCGGCGCTCCCAGCCTTCCGGAAACATTGGCTGCCGCGGCTGAAACGCTAGGCGTGCCCACGCCGCTGATCTGTACGTTCAATATTAAACGGGCTCCGGAGAGCCGTTTGATTAAACCGGTACAGTTTGCAACATGGTCACCGGTTTGAGCAACAGTGCGACAACTTTGCCCAAACGAGTCGCCCATTTGCCCAAACGAGTCGCCCATTTGCCCAGACGAGCAACCCGTTTGCCAAAGGAGTGACCTGTTTGTCCAAATAGGTGACCGTTATGGCTCATACTGGGGACCCCTTTGAGCCATACGGGCGACCCCTTTAACAAACTGGTGACCAGTATGGTTAAACTGTTACCGGTATGGACCCGTTTATTTTCATATAGGCGCCAAATGGTTTTTTTCAGTAGGGCCCTTCTCATCCATATACTTGTTTAGTGTGTTTAACACTATGTGCTCCATCAGCTTCCCCACGCATGAGGCGAGCGAGATGGGCCGCAGGGTCTCCACATTTAGCTTTTTGCCCGGTTTCGGTATCATGATAACCTTAGCGGTCTTCCATTGTGTGGGGATTTTACCGTCCTTCCAGCACTTGTTCATGTACTTGGTGAGAGCCTCGATGGAGTCGTCATCTAGATTCCTCAGGATTGTGTTTCCTGAGGAACCGCACCAAATCCGTCCGGACCCGGAACGGATTTGGTGCGGAGACCTTGTATGGCTCCCCGCACCTCCCCCGTCGTAAACGGATGGTCAAGAGTCTCATTCGAGGCTCCAGCGTATGTTCTAAGTTGTTCTTTTGGATTGGTCCCGATGTTTCCGTTGCGGACTTCCTTGATTAGATCGTCGTTCGTGCCCTGGTAGGTGTGCAGAATTTTACATAGATTGTGTTTCTGCGTGGTCTTACTTTTATCTGGGTCGATTAAGTACCTAAGGATATTCCAGGTTCTTGCAAGGCCCGTCTGTAGTTCCATACCGTCGCACGTGCTGTGCCAGTTTTGGCGCGACAGCTGGTTTGCGTAGTCCTCTATTGTTTTATTAAGGATCGCTAGACGTCGACGAAGTGCGCGGTTTAGTTTTTGTTTGTTTAACCTTTTCTGCAAGCCTTGCTTCGCTTCCCACATGTGCAGAAGCTTAGCGTCGGCCTGTGTTAATTCGGCTTCCTCCGGAATGGTCTTTGTTGCTTTCTGTACGCATGTGTGAAGCTGTTCGACCCACGACTCGATGTCCTCAATCACGTGCGTCCCTGTTTTGTCCTCGCATGAATAACGTTCGGCTGCTCTTAGTTCCCTGAACTCGTCCCACTCGGCGATCTTAAGCTGCGTGCCCTTTTTTGGTTTGTGGGGGCCCGCTTCTAGTTTTGTGGCCACTATATAGTGGTCACTTCCTAGATTTTCCTGCGTGTTTAGCCACTCGGCTTCCTTTGAGCGTTCTTTGTGAATGTCAGGTCCGGTGTGGTGTCCGCACATACGCTGTTTCCCAACCTAGTGGGGTACGCGGGGTCGGTGACCAGAGACAGCCTCTCCTGCTGGGCATACAGCCAGAGATTCCGTCCTTTGATCATTTCCCGCTTGTATCCCCAGGCTGGGTGGTGTGCGTTGAAATCACCTACTATCACTAGTGTTTGACGCTTTGCAATGTCTAATGTCTTGCGAAAGAGGTTCGCGAATCTATGTTGCTTGCGTGGGTTGCTGTATACGTTTAATACAAATAGGCTTCCCATGCCCCTTTTTTGGCTTGAGATGATCTCCACGAGGACGTGGTCCACGGTAGTCATGCCGGTATCGCACCGTATAACCGGTAGATTACGTCTAACGAGGGTCGCTACTGTCATACGTTTATCGTCCAAGGCCGGTTCATCCTCACTGTAGTACGGTTTGTAACCCGAAAGTTTAGCCAAAGCTCCCGTTTCTTGCAGGCATATGACGTCTGGCGCCTCCCCTGCTATTTTATTGTCTATGAATTGCTGTAGGTTCCCCCTTTTGCGGCGGTACCCGCGGCAATTCCACTGCCAAATTATGTATTTGTGATTATTCGGTGCCATAATCCTTAAGCTGTGTACTTTCTACGCTTGTTCTACCGCTTTCCAATGATACGGGTCTGGCGTAAGGCTTGGTGGATTTCATCGGCACTGCTCCTCCTCCCCCGCCGGTGAAGCGCGGTGAGGTGGCCTCAATCGCCGTTACCCTAGCGTTAAGTGCTGCGATTTGCGTGCCTACGCTCTCGGCAAATTTCGCCAGCATGGCTTCGAATTTTGTGGTGAGCATTTCGCTCAGCTTCTCCCCGAAATGCTGCAGTGTCTCTGCGTCCATTTTTTCTGCTCTCTTTGGGAGCCTTGGGATGTTTGTTATTGTTGGGTCTTTCGCCTTACGCTTCGGGGGAGGAGACTCGGGCTCCGAGTTTTCCATCTCGTCACTGGACGAGTCCTCAGCTAGCAGGACCTGTCTGGGTCGTGGTGTGTTTGCCTTGCCCTGGTCTGGCGGTGGGGCCTGTGATTTCGAGGGACCCTGCGTTTCGGGGACTACTTTGTCGGCGTTTTCGCTTCCTCTTAGTTTTGCCACTTTAGCCTTCAGCTTTGTATTCTCGGCGGCTACCATCTCTAGCATTTGCTTGATTTTGGTGAGTTCCCCCTGTTGCTGCCTGTCTGCCTGTTGCGCGCTAGTTTGGTTGCTAATCTTTTTCTTTGCATTCTGCGGAGCCGAGCTGTGGGAGACCGTGCTAGCCGAGCTCACCTTGTTCTGCTTGGTTCCTCCCGGAGCCTCGTGTCGGCCGCCTCGGGATGTCGATCTTGACTCATGTCGGCCTATGGTGTTAGGGCTCCGGCATCTTGACTTAGATCTTGACCGGCGCTGCTGCCGCTGTCCCGCGTCGTTGTCGCTCCCTGATCCGCGGTGGGGTAGACGTGGGAAGGAGCCCGAACGATCTCTCGTCCCCCTTTCTTTCGTTCTCCCGCCGCCCTCTCTGCCACCCAGAACGGACGTCGACTTTGCGTTTCGGTGCCCGCCATATTGACCAGCGCCATTCTGACATTCTTCTTCTCGCTGTCTCTTCCGTAGTAGGTACGGCGTTTGGAACCGGTTCTTATAGTTTTTGTCTCCAGTGGGGTGATCTCCACAACACAGGGCACACTTGGGGTCACATTTATGCCCTTCTCGTGGATTCTTTGCACCGCAAGAGCGGCATATTTTGTCTTCGGGCGTAGGGCAGACGTCCATGCGGTGTCCCACTTTTCCGCAGGTGGAGCACACTTCGTGCTTTTTTTATGTAAGAAACACCGGTACTCCGCTCCACGGTAATATACATAATAGGGCACTTCGTTGCCCTCAAAGACGATGACCGCCGAGTTGGGTTTTCCCATTCTTTGTGCCTGAAGGATGGTAGGGTTCTTGTTGTAGACAAGGCTGCGCGTAATGTCTTCCGCGGTGTCATAATCTGGGATTTTATGTATAAACCCCTTAGCAGTATCCTCTGGCGGCGCCGCGTACGCGGTGACTTCATAGGTCTCGCCTGCGATGCAGATTTTTGAAATGGAGTTATATTTCTTAGCTCGTTCCATGCTTGATGTGCTTGTCACGATGATGTTCTTCTCCGGGTTGACCCGTAGCATGTCTCCCTCGGCTTCCTGCTCTTTGAGACCGATGGCGCAAAATACGCCCTCGCGTAGCCTCGCGGAGCTCACCTTGGTAACATCGAGGCCCTCTCGTGGCCGCAGGATGATTTTTATGTCCTCGCGTGGGAGGGCTGGTTGCTGACGCTGTTTCCTGTCTCTGACGTGGTTTTCAGTTTCCTGTCCGGCCACCTGCGTCGTTTTTGGCTGTGCTCGTCGCCGTGAGGCCTAGCTTGTTGAGCCCCGTTGTCGGTGGCTCACGAGCCAGCCGGCCTCTGCTGTACACTCTTCCGGTGAGATGTCCTCACCTGCCACTTCGACGTAATCCATCTTGGGTCTCGGTGCCTTGGGGAGGGCTCCGCCCCCGCCGCTGGCCTGCTGCAGGTGCCGTATTCCTCGTTAGGGTTTGTGGGGCGCCGGCCCGTCGGTAGGAGGAATTGGCTGAACAAGGCCAGGCGGTGGTCCGATTTCCATAAGCGTGGTGTCCTCGGGTAGCAAATACCTTTAGGCACCCGGTGTTGTGGTTCTTGCTGGAAGGTTTGGGGTATTTTTCGCCTTTGAAGCTGATTGTTCGCAGAGCGCCGATCGAAGCTGTGCACGCTCGCGCCCTTCGCTTCTTCTTTTTTTCCCTCCGAATGAAGAACAACAAAAACAAACACGTGGCATGATTGAGCGCGTGCTTTGAGGTACAAAAACAATAATACGCATTACTCTTCAGAATCTGGACAACAAAGAGATGTGTGTAGTGCCTATGACGCTACGGGAGGTACACAACTCTCCTGAGATCGTGTTATTGGTGATTTTAATTGAGTGTGAAAATATGCTATTTCAGACAAGAATCGACTGTTTTCTGTGGTAGTTAGGATCATCTAACAGAAATATTTCAACTTTTGACATAGCCAGACGATCTGTCCCCCGATAGCTTATGTTATACGACATACCGCACCGAAAAAAAACGCAAATATAAAAACTTTTTTTTTTTAACACGATAAATGCGTTGTGGATGTTTACACTGCCGGGTGTGTGAATGTGACCCTTTGATGCTACGAAACATAAATGTTCTAATACCGAACGATGCCGTTTCTGAAAGTTAGTTTAATTATCCGCACTGTTCTTGGATCTCAGGAATAAAAACATGCCTAGGCCTAATAAAAAAGTAAAACTGCGGAGCGCAACCTCGATAAGTAAAATCAGGCGGCAGGCGAGGGAAATATCATTGATGTACCAGAAGAAAATTAAGTACTACTTTCCGTAAGTCAGAAAAATAAGAGATGTGCTTAATACGTATCATGCTGCGAGCTCAGGTAAATAACTGCCTTAAAATAGCGGTATTTCTGTTTTAATAGTGGGTAAAGCTGACCACCTTCAGACAAACTTCGGCTGCATCTCTGTGGCAGTTTTACCACTTACACATTTTCTCATTTTGCTCTCAATATTCCCATTATTATTACCTTCCTTATCTCGTTGAAAGGACTTGCACTGTTTGCCTACTACACTGACCCAGAAATTAGTACGGAGGGAGCAAATTATCACGGCAAAACAAGAGGGCAACGGTTTGTGCATTGCATCAATTTAAATTTGGGCTCGCACTTCCTATTTTCACATTCTACGTGATTTTTACCCTAAAGTAAGGGGCCGGCAACTGCAAAAAAAAAACATAAAAAAATTTAAAATAATAAAAAGAAATAAAAATCGTAGTAAAAAAAACAATAAAAATCTTTGCGCTACCGGGATCCAAACCACCGACCACACGATCACCAGCATCACGCGTTAACCAGCAAGACCAAATCCCCAAATAAAAAAAAAAAAGTAGTTTTCAGTAGCTTATGTCTACTGAGGTCGTTTGAATACATTGTACGATTAGTTTCGTATGTAATTTTTGCTACGTGTTCAGGACGTATTTCTAATATTGTGGCAATCTTTACATGCTCTATGATTTATTTATATTGTGTCGTTTAATAGTTTTAATGCGTTTTGCTGATTGTTTTACTGCAAGCGTGTTGACGATACGCGCACATAGCTTCGTAAAGTCGTTAGACATCCATAATAGCCAACGAACGCGATCCAATCCAATCCACAGCCTTGTTTTGCCGGCCGTGTTTGCCGTATGTGTTTCACGTCTCTGTGATGAGGTCAATTTACCGATTAGTCGTGATGCGTGGAGTTTAACTTAGTTTCAAATGTGTCCGAAAAAGAAGGAAGCGACTGTTAGCCGTGGAACTACGTCGAATCTGCTCAAGAGCAAAGATTATGGCACGGTCGTTTCAAAGTAAGTTCCTTTCCTTGCCCGTTAGTGCTAGATTATTCTTTTTTTCCTTTCAAAATGCTTGTTATTGTCTAGATCGCTTGCTTTTACCAGTATTACTAATTGTGCGCGAATGGTGCTATGCGAGGCTGTTTTGCTTCGTTCACAAATAGGCTGCGTACTCGTTCCAGGTCCATCAATAGCGGCGGAACTTTTTGGGAGATGGGGGGAAGGGCGGCGGCGCCGGCGCCGGCGGCAGCGGCCGGGCGGCCGGCGGGTGGAGGAGGAAAGGGGAGGGGGGGAGTTTGATTGCCTCCCTCCACCGTATTGTTCACTGGTAAACAAGAATATCTGGAACAGCGCGGTGCCCCTCCGTCGTCTAAGCTCTAGGTTAGACACTACGGTGGATTCCGTGTGCGCATTTGCGTCCGGACAGCTGGGCCAGGCAAAAGGCAGAGATTGATTGATCGTGCAAGTCCGTAGCTTCCGCGGCGCAGTCGACTGCAAACGACATTATTTTCGTGATTCGTTATCAGAAAAGAATTGTCAAAAATTGGTGCCGCGATGAATTCATCCCATGGTGATTTGCATAGCATACCGCTCCTGATCGCAAAAATTTATGACCACGAAATAATTTTTGATGGCGCTTCTGGGGAAATTGAAAGCATGTCCCGAATTAAGGTAGTAGCTCGCCAGTTTATGAGAGGCATATTTAGTTCAGTGTAAGTATATAATGTTAGACATACCTCACCGAATCCCTGTATTTTTTCGTGTGGTACTGCCTTGAGCGAATGGTGTAGGTTGTAACTGTTTTTAGTTGTTGCATGATTGTAGTAAGGTGGTGAGCTGGTACTAATTGAACACCTTGAAAAACAGTTCACCACTAAAATTCAGGAGACAAGCAGAGTAACGCGTAAACCACACGCAAGCGCAGACTCTCAACTCGCATAAACAGAGAAGGAAGAAATAAAGAATGCGGAAGGAGCTCAAGCACAGGCCCAAGTGAAATGCGCTGATGAAACCTATTAGCAAGAGTAGATTTTAAAAACATAATTTCCTTGTCAGTTATGGCAACATATTGATGGGTTATACATAAGGACAGCTCAATCTCTCTATAAAATCTACGATGAATTGTCACCTACTTATGCACTATTTACACTGCTCGTGTATGTCATCCTTATAGCCGCGTCCCACTAGAGCGACAGACAGAACAAACGACAGCGACACACGACGAGCGGCAGAGGACACCGACAGACAGCCTGTTTGTCGGAGTCCGCCGTCCCACCTGGCGGACACGACGCAGGACACGGGGACAAGGAAACTTGTTTCCTAGTGGGACTGGAGTTGTCAACAAAACACTTCAAAATACACAGACAAACGACTGCGCCGGGCAACACGACTGCCCAGCGCAAGTGACGCGCCCACGACCAATATGAGCAGTCGAGGGACCAGAACTCCGGGAATTAGGAGAGGCCGCCAAGGGCTTCTCTAAAGATCGAGCGGCGGAGCAAGCCACGGGAGAAAGGGTAGAAAGTTGGAAAGAGAGTCAACAGAGGGCACAAGCGGGCGAGGCGGATAAGTTTGTATCCGAGAGATGTTCCTCGACGGGACTACTGGCTGCGCTTCCAGTCCAACGACAGACAAGAACTCGTTTGTCGTCGATGGTTTGTCAGTGTTTGTCGGCGATTGTCGCGGGTGTTGGTCGTTGCAGTGGGACAGCATCTGCGACACTGTCGTCGGACAAAAAGCAGTGTTTGCCGCTCTAGTGGGATGAGGCTTTTAGAGAAAACGTGAATAATCAGCAGATACCATGAAAAACACACAAGGGGATTATTTTAGGCCTTTATTATTCGTAGTATGGGCGACCAATGTGTCCACACATCCGTCTGTTATCTGAGCTGCCAAGAAAATTGTGTTGGGTGAATTAGCACGTCCCACTTGGACCTGTTCGAACTTTTGCTAAAGCTCGTTCCGCATTCTTTTTTTTTTTTCTTCACCAATTTAAGTGAGTTGGGAGTCTGCACTTGTATGTAGTATATGTATCCCTCTCCTTTATTCCTTGTTTTTGTCTTATTTCTCAAGATGTTTAACCAGAATAAACTGACCACCTTGTTACATGGAGAGGCTGTTGTTAATCCCAAAGTGTCTGTAAAACAATCTGCCTGACATCTTTTGCTCACGCCCCGGTTTCTGAAGCTCACATTCTCCGAACACAGCCTTTCTGATTTCTCTGATCCTTTTTCTTTTTTCTTTTATGTTCAATACATCAAGTCGTGAGTGTGCACCAGTCTGCGTCCTATGTGTTCCTGTCATTTTGTCCTTGTCTTTTCGTGCACTTTTTTTTAAGTTGGTCCATGATATTTTTTACCGAATATTTTAATCTGTGTTTTCATCTTTATACTTACTGCAGCCCTTACCAAGTACAAGTTGGCATTCACTTTCGCCATCCTGATCTGAGTATCCTGGGACGACATGGAATGACAGCCTCCTCTGCTGAAGGCCAGGCTTCATGGAAGACTGCCAAGGCTGTTCATGGTAAGGTGTTCTATATATTGAGCAATATAATAGCAACTTATTGCTGCTAGATTTGTTTTTAACACAGACCGTGTTTATGGACTGACCTTTAGGAATTCCGATGCCACTTGCGTGGAATGAAATCCTGTAAGGGAATTGCGCATACCATTCGTAAGAGGAATGCTGAGTTTACTACAGAAGTGCGTCTCGACTTGATGCCAGTATTGCTGCGTGTGTTCTGTTTGTATTTTTTTTCGTTCATTTAGTGTTCCCAATAATGGCTGAAGCCTTCCCATTGGTACGCTTGTTAGTGGTAACACACAAACACGAATGAACGGCAAGAGTGGTGAACAGCGCCACTCACGCTGTTCGCCGCCGCACCCATTGGTTTTCGGAGGTGTTTGCAGTATTGGTTTATGGTATTTGGTCATATATCACACATGGACACAACCAGGGCACTGTGCCTACCATAGACCTTTTGCAAAATCCCCCAAGCGCCCCGGCCCGCGCGCGAGGAATCGTGGGAGAGACTGTCCCTCGCCTGGCCGCTCTGCCTTGAGATCGTATTGCCTTGTCGCTTGTCTCCTCTTAATCCTCTGTTTTTTCTAATCCATTGCCTATTTTTATCTATTCCAGTGTATTTTTTTTATTGCTTCTGAGTGTTTCTGTTCTCTTCTGCTGGCAATATTTTTTGTATATATATTTATAGTATTTGTGTCCGTATTTCGCCTTTTTCGACGGGAGTGCCGACGGACAACACGCGGCTTCGCGCATCGTTTTCCGGGTGAGTATTACCGTTGCTACCGATTCTTATTGTGCTGTTAGCTGATCATTTTTGTTTATTTGACCAGCGTGCAGTCGAGAGGAGCCGTTTATGAACACCCGCGCACATGTCGTATAGGGGTAGGCAGAGCTCTGAATCAACAATCGCGACGCGAGAGCCCAGTGCACTGTGATTGTGCCGCTTGCGCTCGCCCCGTTGACTCGCGCTGTGGCGTGTGCCTTCAAGTGCTGCTTACTTGACCAAGGTACAGCACGCCGCTTTGTCGCCGCGAACCATTTGTCCGAATGTTTGCGAAGCTGAGGCATATGCAACGCTGCGGCGCCTGACAACTGCGCGCTGCGGCGCGATCCCCTCGCAAACGCCGACGGCTCAATGTCGCGTCTTTAATGCGCCTATGGCATGCCTTCGTAATCTATCTGCTAAGCGGTTGTCAGTTGCCAACGCCCTTTTTTCAAGTGCAGAGATGTGTTGCCGCAAATCATTTGTCTGAATGCCTGCGAAACCGTAGCACCGTTCGGAATATCCAACGCTGCGGTGCCTGACAAACTGCGCGCAGCGGCGCGAGCCCTTCGCCAGCGCCAGTGGTCCAACGTCGCGGCTTGTATGCGCTTATGGTATGCCTTCTTAATCCATCTGCTAAGCGGTTGTCAGTTGCAAACACCCTTTTTAAGTGCAAATATGTCCTGTCACCCAGGCAGTCACCTTGAAACTCGTGGGTCCTTCGATAATTTTATTTCTCGAGTCAAGATGCCAGCTGACGCTCGAGTTAAGATGCCAGCAACTGACAACCGCCGAAGAGACTGATCATGAATGCATGCCAAAAGCGTATACAAGCCGCAGCGTTGAACCGCTGGCGCTTGCTAGGGGCTCGCGCCGCGGCGTGCAGTTGTCAGGTGCCGCAGCGTTGGATACGCCGAACGGTGTTACGGTTTCCCAGGCATTCGGACAAATGATTTGCGACGGCAAAGCAGCGTGCTGTATCTCGGTCAAGTTAAGCGGCACTCAAAGACATAGGCTACAGTGCGAGTCAACGGACCAAGCGCGGGCGGCCAAATCACAGCGCACTCGCCTCTTGCGTTGCGATTGTTGATTCAGAGCTCTGCCTACCCCTATTACATGTGCGCGGGTGTTCATAAACGGCTCCTCTGAACTGCAGGCGGGTCAAATACAACAAAATGAACAGCTAACAGCGCGGTAGGAATCGTTAGCGAAGGTAGCACTCACCCGGTGAACGACGCGCAAAGCGGCATGTTGCCCGTCGGCACTCCCGTCGAAAAAGGAGAAATAAAGACACAAATAATATATATATGCAAGAAATATTGCACGCAGAAGAGGATAGGAACACTTGAAGCAATAAAAAATACACTCGTATAGATAAAATAGGTAATGGAATCGAAAAACAAAGGATTAAGAGGAGACCTGCGACAAGGCAACGCGATCTCGAGGCAGAGCGGCCAGGCGAGGGACAGTCTCTCCCACGATTCCTCGCGCACGGGCCAGGGCGCTTGGGAAAATTGCAGATCGTCTATTCAACACTCGCAAGATTTGCGTGAATACACCCTGTAGCTGATCGCACTTTCAGAGTCAATTCGATGTTGCAAAAATGAATAATAACATTGGCATATTTCTCGTGCCAAACCCTTCGCACCTCTTCCGAACTCTGATCTCCAGGAGATCACAGTAGCGTCGTTTCTGTTGTAGTGGCGCGGCAGATTCCATAGTTGTTTTGCTTCAATCTTTGTAAGGGGGTCACTTTAATTCAATTCTACTCATCTATGGTGCACTAGATAGCAGCATATTTGCAGAGATAGTCAAATTTTGTAGTTCCATCGAAATATATTTCGGCCTATAAAATATTTGTTATTTGCTTGTAAATTTTCAAGCATATCTAGATTGAAGGCAGCAAATATCTTACCTGCAGTCATGGTATGTGTCCGAAGTATATTGCATTAACATAATTGGCCCAACCTCTGATTTTTGTTTTCAGTGCCCCTAGCGAATTGTTGATGCTAGGATTACTTTTGTTTTTTTGTTTGTTTCACATAATCTACAACACTTTTTTCACCTTCATACTCAGTGCAGCCCTCGCCGAATGGAAGCTAGCATCGACTAGGCCAATTCGTTCCTGCATCACCAGCCGAGCCGAGGATCAGGTCCATGGCACTCTGCAAAGGTTGTTGATGGTAAGCTGCCTTATATATACAGCTGTGTAATAGCAGCTTGTCCTGGATGACTTTTTGAAATGCGTTTTTATGTTTTAGAAAGTGAAATTTGCATGGGCATACTTGCATAGTGAAACCTTACCAAGCCTGTTCTGAAATTCATCCATCTCGAGATTTCAGTACAACCGTTTCTGCTGCACGCGCACTGCCTACTTCGGCCAGGTAGAGACTTGATCTATATGTAGGTAAGCAGGTGATTATCAGCTGCTCAGTGCTGTCCGTGGTGACATTCTCTCCTTATCAGACGACTTACCATGCTTGGTCCGCAAGGCATTTTAACAGGAGAGCAAGTCAGCTGCTGCTTAATGTTCCCAGTACTGAGCAGTCGACGATCGCTTGTTCACACTCGTAGAGATCACGACTGTACTTCAAGCTCCGCAAGTGTGACACTTATGTGATTCAGCCTACACTGTAAAAAATGTTCACCCCATTTTACTGGCAAAAGTTGCGGGTTCAATATTGCCGGTATGGTTTGTCGTAATCTAGAAACGGGACTGTCTGTAAAAAAAAGGCAAATAATTTCGTAAAAGGACGAAACGTCCGTAGTTCACTTTACAGGCAGTTATCCGTTTTACATTTTGCGGGTAAAAGTTGCGGGTTCAATATTGCCGGTATGGTTTGCCGTAATCTAGAAACTGGACCGTCCGTAAAAACAAGGCATTTAATTTCGTAGAACGACGGAACGTCTGTAGCCCCCATTACGGACAGCTATCTGTAGAAAATGTGAAAGCTGTCCGCACTAAATACCGAAAGGCTATACCTTTCCGCCTTATAAGGCCAAAGCCTTGAGCCATCCGTACCTCCTGCACCTCCGATACATCAGGCGACTCACCTGGCAGAGCTCTGGATCTGCCAGGGGTGTCACCTGAGGATCAGAGGTGCAGGACTGGTGCGGACGACTCATAGCTTTGGCCTTATATAATTCGAAGAGGTATAGTCCTTCGTTATTTAGTGCGGACAGCTTTCTCATTTCATATGGATAGCTGTCCATAATGTGGGCTACAGACATTTCGCCATTCTACAAAATTATATGCCTTGTTTTTACGGAGAGTCCAGTTCAAAAACACGTAAGGGTCAAGTGCTTCATTATTTAGTGCGAAAAGCTTCCATATTCAAGCAAGCCTAAGTCACATGAAGCTTTTGGGGTAGATGGGTATGGAGAGCTCATAGCTCCGTCATTTAATATATGAACTTGAATAATTTTTCATCCTCAGCCAGAAAGTTCATGTTTTGCAAAAGAGAAAGAGCACACAACCTGTACTTCTCAATGCCAGGATTTTGTTTGTGTGAGCTTAGCTGTTCCTATAGATGACAGCTCAATAAACGAACCATTTAAGAAGTTTCGCCGCAATACCTTTATTGGAAGAAGGCATGCCTTGCTTTAACTTTCGAGAAAATTTACATTATAGTTGTCCTTGTGCTGGCAATTTAGATGCCCCCCATGCTTGTGCTTGAAGTTGTCATTCAATTGAAGGCCTCCTTGGTATCTTCATGGTGCATGTAAGGGCAGCTTGAAATAAAGAGCAGAACAGGATTTGAAATCAATACACAATCGCAACAAATTGTATATGCCATGCATGGTTAAAATAAGTGAGCAACATGCTTACCAAGTAGCCTAGCTCCTACTAAACATGACGTATAAAATAAACCCCCATAAATTAAACCAAAGTAAATGATTTGAATACCGAACATATCACGTGCTTGAGAAATAAAACTAGCCAATTAAAATTGCACTATTCAGTGATGTTAAGCATATTGGATTGAGCCAGATCTCCTTTAGTATAAACAGTAGGCTCGCGATAATTCAAACTCGGATATTTAACACTTCTGGTTAAGTCAAACAAATTTCAAAACTCTGGTTGACCCGCTACGTTTTTAATGTATTCATAACCCGCTTAACTCGAACGATGTTTTCGTGTAATTCATACTTTTTGTTCTTGCAGCACCATAAAGCGCACTTCTTTCGGAGCACCGGCGCACTGCGGAGAAGCAACGCCCGTGGAGCTTGCTTCCGCTGGTGTTGCTTTTCCGCAGTGCACCGGTGCTTGGTAAAAAGTTTGTTTAACGGGGTTAAAGCAGAGCAGAACCGTGTATAAACTGTTTTACTAAAAGAGTGCGAGAGATAAAAGGGGAAAGGGCTACCGGCGCTTTCCCCCTTGCTGGAGCGTTAAAGACAGCGAAAGCCCCAGATGAGAGGCTTTGCCGGTGTTCGGTGTAGGCACTGCCCGAACTTTGTTCGTGCTTTCTTCTCTGTTTTAAACTCCCAAACTTAATTAGAGCCACGGGCTTGGATGGAAACAGTCCCCCCGTAATCAAGACACCTTTGCTCAATGACGCGGTGCACGAATAACGACAGAAAGCGTCGAATACTGTCCGAGAGCCTGTGTAGCTTGCACGAAATCCGGCAAGGCGAGTGCGACTGCAGTGTCTTTAAGCTCCATGGCTTTCCACAGGACCCCAATTTCCGGCAGTAGTGGCATGTGTCCCTAAATTGAAAAGACTTTTCCCCAACGCCATCCTCTCGACTGTGCTCCGAACATTTTGTGAATGGAGTGGGCATCACATTTAACGCTGTACCGTCGATGAACACGGGGTGCGCTCGCAAGGTGCGTGCAAGTTTTCTCCTGATATTTGCTTTCAGCTTGTAACGTTTTGGCACTGAATTTAATTTAAAATAGATATTTCAAAGTGGGGACATTGACTCAATTTTATTATCTACAGCACTTAGTTGAAGGCTGATTTTCGTCGCCAGGTGTGGCTGGCAATTGTCAAAAAATTAGTTCTATTGCTTTGCCTGAATCCCAATCTCCTGCGCAATGCCAGAGTGCCATGAGCCCATGCTGACCGTCACAATGCCGACTAGATTCTTCTTATTTTCAAAATTAGTACATAATGTAGCTGGAAAGAAACCTTCAATTTCTGTTGCTTAAAGTTGAAACATGCTCATGCATCACTGTTTATAAACATAGAAACATGCTCATGCATCGGTGTTTATAAACGTTTTATTTGAGGATCCCGCGCCAACAAGTGTGTCTTTTGTCGAGAACTGAATACAGCAAGGTCGAGATGGGCCTTTTGCCGGAGCGAGTCGGTCAATGATTCAACGATTCGAAATTGATGCATGAGCATATTTAAACTTTCAGCAAGAGAAATCGAAGGCTTCTTTCCGGCTACATTATGTACTAATTTTGAAAACAAGAAGAATGTAGTCGCGTTGTGATGGTCAACATAGGTTCATGGCTGTCTGGTATTGCCCAGGAGATCGTGATTCAGGAAGACCAATAGAACAAGCTTTTCGACAATTTTCAGCCACACCCGGCGGCGGAAATGACCCTTCAACTCAGCGTTGTAGTTGATAAAATTGAGTCATTGTCAACACTTTGAAATATCAATATTAAGATAAATTCAGTTAGAAAATGTTATAACCTGAAACGGCAATTATCTCGAGAAAACTTGCACGCACCTTGCGAGCACACCCCATGTTCATCGACGGTACAGCGTTAAGTTCGGTGAGCGCTCCATTCACAAAATGTTAGGAGCATGGTCGAGAGGATGGCGTTGGGGAAAAGTCTTTTCAGTTTACGGAAGCAAACCACTGCCACCGAAGATTGGGGTCATGTAGAAACAGCCGCACTCACCTTGCCGGATTCCGTGCAAGATACATAGGTCCTCAGACAGTATTCAACACTTTCTGTCGTTATTCGTGTTCCCTAAAACCGAGCAATGCTGTCCCAATGACCGAGGGACTGTCGCCATCGATGCCCGTGGCTCGAATTAAGTTAGGGAGTTTAGAACAGAGAAGAAAGCGCAAAGGAAGTTAGGGCAATGCAGATGCCTAACACCGAGACGCAGATAGAGGGCTTGAGAAGATCTCTTGGCCAACCAGAAGCCGAAAAGAATCTCCTAGCCGTGGTAGTGAGAAACAGTTTTAATAAGTGCGTAAGGGTTAAATGCAGTACCTCTTTATGGTTATGGTGCACACAATGTTTCGATTATGGTTATGCAAGAAGATGTAAGAAACGACTGTGCCACTTGATTTCTGTTTTGCTCAAACAAAGTCTGATCGCTCCCCCGGCAGATTCCCGGCGCTCGGATTATGTCAATCGTTCTGTTGGTCGTGTACGCTTGTTATATCTTTTATATCTTTATGTATTTTCCACCATGATGTTGCATGACCGTGATCAAAACACCATGTGCACCATATTTCCAGTCACCGAGAGTTACCACGACGCACTTATCAATTTCGCTTTTCGCAACCACCGCCAGGGTATTATGCGCAGCTTCTGGTTGACCACATTTGCATTTCTGAAAATGCTCTGGAACATGCCCAGCCCACCTTCGGCCAATGGTGCTTCATCATTTGCCTCGTATACATTCCAATGAATGGTTAAACGCTCCCTATATACGTCTCTGAAGCAGAGGACACATGAGCGACAAAAAGGGGTGCTGCACGGCAGTTTCAACAGCAACTTGCGTGGATGCTGTGATGTGGAGGTGTGGCTTTACGTCACAGCGTTCACACAAGCACAGAGTGATTCAAGGAAAGGCCAGGCTCATTGAGTCGACCGCAAAAATTGGTTTCTTAACCTATCGAGCAACAACTTTGTGCAGCGTTGCCCACAGATGGTGCATTTTTTTTTTGTAAAACTTGCAAAGAGCGAACTTACCCGAGAAAAAAGTAAAGAAAGATAAAGGCTTAGCTCCTATGGAAACGCAGCGAAGCCACCGGTCTTCAAACAACACGGTACCGTTTCACACGGGAGACAAGAGATGGCGCAAGCTGTCGCGACGCCAGCTGCCGCCAACGAACCAGCACACGACGCCGAGAGCCGGCGTCTTTAGCAGAGAAGAAACTGGAGTTCCTTGTTGTTACAGCGCCTGTTTTTGTTTCTGCGACTGTCGCCGCTGCGGAACGCGCACCGCTCTTGAGTCGAAAAGATTGCCTGCAAAAGACGCCCGCTCTCGGCACCGTATGCACTTTCGTTGCGCCATCTCTTGTCTCCCGTGCGAAACAACGCCGTGTTGTTTGAAGACCGGTGGCTTCGCTGCGTATCCATAGCAGCTGAGCCTTTTTCTTTCTTTACTTTTTGCTCAGGTAAGTTCGCTCTTTGCAAATTTTACAAAAAAATGCACCATCTGTGGGAAAGCTGCACAAAGTCGTAGCGCGATAGGTTAAGAAACCGAATTTTGCGGTCGATTTGAAGAGCCAGGCCTCTCTTTGAATCACCCTGTAAAGAGACAACATTTTTGCTGGTTGAACAAAATTTTGTTTTGAGGTGTCATGCGCTGTCTAAACAGTCCCCGATAAACAACATTTATGAGGGTTGAATAAACTTGTGTCATAAATTTTACCAATGTTTCATGAGTGGCATACCTCCTTATTATTAGTAGGCCTATGTAGGGGAAATCATCAGATATCTGTTTCGTGTGTGCCGCCATTCATACAGCAAATCATAATTTATCTTCCAACATATTTGATGACCTGATAATTCGAGCTTTTGACAATTCATGCAAAATTCGTGGCTTCCTGGAATTTTAATTAATGAGAGTTTACTGTATGTCACATTCAAATTAATAGCTCAGCTTCTTGGGCTTAATGTAAACTGGAACCGGCTAGTGCAACTAAGTCAAAGTAGCATTAAAAAGAAGCTGAAGCACTTTTTTAAGAAAGAAATCTGAGTTAAGAGTGGACTTCCATAGCATTTGGACCCATGAATTCAGCGATCGCACTATACTAGGGCGAAATTCAACGTAAACTGCATTTATTTTTCAAAAATATGTGCAGTGATTCCAGCAGGGCATGCAGTGAGTCTCTCTTCCACCTGTAATCTGTCCAAAGCGTCGTGACGTCATTGTTGGCATCCCCAAGTCAGCCGATTGGTGAACAATGGTTATCGGACCCTGCCAATGATGTCACTTTTGCTAGTTTTTCTTTTCACCGTTCTTGCGCTCAGCTTTGTTCGGTGTGCCGCAACATGCAGGGCTGCGCTGAAATTTTAATGAATGATTATGACGCTCCTACTAACAAGATCAAAAGAAAACTTAAGACACCGTTTTTAAGATGTCCACATTCTAATTTTTTTTTTTGTAATTCAAGGACTTTTTTAGTTTTTCTTTAAGCATGGTGCCTATAAAGTACTTCATGAATCTGAAATACTATACTCGTTTTCACCTCAAGAACCGTAGTAAAACAAGATTTTCCACACTAGTGTTAAATTAGAACAATGAGAGCAAAGTTGTTTCATTAAGAGGTGATCACCTGATATGCATCTGTGGAATCAGGCATTGACTACCGATGACTTATTCCTCCCAGAACTGAAGAGTTGGAAGAGACAAAAGATACTGTTAAAAATTAGCAACACTTCTGATGTGCAAACTTTACTGTTCAAGGCTGCTATTACCCATACAAAAATGATCTATGGACGCCTATAGAAAATCCTATGGTGAGCTATCACCTTCTATGGCCCTCTATGGTCAGCCATTAGAAACCATAAAACACGCTATAGCCACCTATAGGAAAATGTATGTCTTCAAAGCTTTAGAATCTCGACCATTCCTATTTCTATACTTGGCTATAGAATAATTTATGACTACGCAGCTATAGACTCGCGACTATTCAATATTCTTTAGCGAGCTACAGAAATATGTATGTCCTTGATGCTATAGATTCGCGACTATTGAATGTGCTTTAGCCGGCTATAGAGTGGTGTATGTCCCTAAATCTATAGAATCGCGACCATTGAATTTTCTTTAGCCTACTCTATAGTGTTTTATGTCACCAAAGCTATAGGCCTTTGACCTTTCAATGTTCTTTAGCCGGCTATAGAGTGGTGTATGTCCTTAAATCTATAGACTCGCGACCATCGAACTTTCTTTAGCCGTCTCTAGAGTGTTTTATGTCACCAAAGCTATAGGCCTCCGACCATTCAATGTGCTTTAGCCGACTATAGAGTGGTGCACGTCCCTAAATGTATAGAATCGCGACCATTGAATTTTCTTTAGCCGACTCAAAAGTGTTCTATGTCACCAATGCTATAGTCTCCGACCTTACAATGTACTTTAGCCGGTTATAGAGGGATGTATGTCTCCCGAGCTATAGACTCGCGACCATCCAATTTTTTTAGTCGGCTCACTGGTTTGCTTAAGCTATAAGCCCGGGACCCTCTTTTCTTTTTTTTTTTTTTTTACTGCAGATGTACGAAAGTGGAAGAGAGTCATTCATGCGCTCGATTGGGGCGAGAATTTTCTTCAGCCAGGTTAACGGGGCGTACGTCGCCGAGGTTATACGCCCGCGACCACAAAAGCGTCCTTAGCTGCCTATAGGACTATTGCAGTTTTGCCGGCTGCTTCCCCTGCGCATTGCCTTATTTCGGCGTTGACGTCATCTCAGTCTTCCGTTTTTTAGCTCTAATTATCTGTCGTTTCCAGTGTATTTTGTAAGTATATGTGTTTCGTAGCGCGCCTTCTACGTTGTCCGTGTCCCTGCCATGTTTGTATTTCTTTCTGCCTGCTGTGTTAAATATATTTAATGTTTTTTTTTGTCATATTTCGTCGTTCTCGACGTGGCGTCAAGAACGCTGCTTACGCCACTACAGAGGTGAGCTTTACTCTTGTCACGACGGTTTATCGCGCTATAAAGCCGTCTATTGGACTCGTATAAAGTCTCGAGAGGGCGGTTTTGAATGCCGGTGCACATGTCATCGGTGTAGGTAGAGCAACGACGTAGCAATCGCGACGCGAGTGCTGACTGCGCCTCGACCTGGCCGGCCGTGCTCGCTCTGTGGAAATGTAAGCTTGGGACTCTCGAGCCCCTTTAGCTTACTGAAGATGCAAGACACTACTTGGTCGTCGAGAATCCTTTGCCCTTCGAATGGCTTCGAAGCCGTTCCAGCGCCCGACGTATACCCTACGCAGCGTCCTCCAACAACCGTTCGCACAGCATCGGAACCATCCGTCTGCGAGAGCCGGCGGTTCGCTGTCGCGGGGATTATGTTCGCGGGAGTACATGTTCGCGGTGTTTCATGTTCACCGCAGGAGTTCATAAAATGCTTCCATTCAAGTCGCATCGAAAAATCGTCGGCGCTCGCAGACTGCCAGTAGGCTCCAGAAAGGTTGCGATGCTGCGCGGGCGGTCGCTGACAGGCGCTGCTGCCTAGGGTACGCCGAGCACTGGAACGTTTTCGCCGGCGTTTGCAGGACAAAGAATCTCGAAGACAAAGCAGAGCCCTGCATCATCAGCAAGTTAACACTGCTCGAGAGTCCCACGCAGTCGTCTCTCATTTCGCGATTGCTGCGTCGTTGCTCTGACTAAACAATTCACAGTTCTCTCGAGACTTCATGAGCGTTAAGTCGACGCGCCTATAGCGCGATAGAGTGTCGTGACAACAAAAAAGCTTACCCGGGCAGGGGCGTAAGCAGCGGTGCAATGTCCGTCAACGCCCATGTCGAGAACGGCGAAATATACAAAAATAACAGCCGAAAAAAAAATTAATATCATTAGGCACGCGCTACCCTAGGTGCGTCCTATTATCTTTCTGTTCTGCGAATTCAACAAATCAGCAAGCGCTGTGGCTAATTTTTCTTCTTTTTCTTTAAATTATGAGACATTAAACTCATTGGAGCTTCTTGGAGCACACATCCCCACCATGATTCATCATGGTGCTCAGAGATTGTAATTGATGGCAGTGATATAGACTGAACTCACGGATGAAAAACGTATTACGGCACAAATTTCTTAAACCACACAATCATAGATGCCACAACGATGCAAAGATTCCCAAAATTGACGTTTAAAATGCGATAATAACAGTGTACACATAATTCAAAAGTGCTTGGTAAAAAAAAAATATATATATATATATATATATTTATTTATTTATTTGTTTGTGTACATCCTGCGCAAAGAGAAAGTATTCGCCATTAATTATTCATTTTGAATTAGAATGTGGGCTAAAAGGCGTAAAATATCATATGATATCTTCAAACATGCATCGTTTTGGGTCACTTCTGGGAAGTGCAGCTTTAGAAAGAAGTCCAAAAGCTGGGGGGCCTTCATGGAGCTGACCTGTTCACTCGGTAGTGACAGCAGAGTAGATGCTATGTGTGTTTGAGGCCAATCATGTCTCCGGTTAGGGTCCCGTGACAACTGTCTCGAAGCTGGTGATAACGCTGGACACGGCACCTGCCTTAAGCCCAAGGCCACACATAGCATCCACTGCACTATCAACCTTGGCTCGAACTGTCAACAGGATATAAGTGACACATTCTCTCGCTGTGTTCATTGTTGGTATGCCCCTGAGGATTAGTCTTTGTGATCGCACCCCCGTTCTGGCCTTGAAGGAGCTCTGCTTTTCAATTTTTCTGTTTTCTCTCTCTCTCTAAGCTAAAAGCATTGCAGAAGGTGCGGACTCGGCGGACCAATCAACTGTAGACTTTCTATCGCTTCACCCCGCTCTCTGTGCGCATGTAACGGAAGGAGCGTGATCACGTGGTTTGACGGATGACGTAATAGCCGCTGCCAATCCCGGAATGAGGCTGCTTGCGGACCTAGTTTCGCGTGTCGTGCGGCCCGCGGGGCTGCTGTGGATTTCGCTTCTATGTTAAAAGGTATCCCGATCGAAAAGTCCTACCCGTATGTCGGTAACAAGCGATTTCTTCAAAGAAGCCCAAGACATTCTTCTGATGAGTTCAGTGTTCGGTTCGGCAAATGACAGCTTGTGCTACATCGTGGTGAATCTTCACGGATCCTTTCCTTCTCGGTTTTGTGTTTGAGTGGTTGGTCTGCAGTGCCCGTGTCGACGTATATATCGGATTACATCTTTCAAGTCCGGTATTTTGAACGTAAGTGCGCTGCAACCTACTCGGCGACAATTGACCGTTCTGTAGTGTCTATCTCCTGGCAGTGCCTATCTTCTGACAGCTGGGAGAATAATTTCCCCGTAATTCTACCGCAGTCGCCTGCCATTAGCTCTCTGAAATCATGTGAAAATTATAGTTAGAATACTGACATTCTTATTCTCTCTGCGTTTTGTGAAAAGAGTCAAGACGTTTCATGGACACCTTTTCGTGGATAGACGCTTCATGCACATACCTTTAGTCGGCACTCGTTACGCGAATTGCACGCTGCAGGGACATTTCGTCGCGCCTGTATTCCTGAGGCGCGTGCTCACCGACTTAGCCCACCCGTTCACGCCACTTCTTGGCAAATCATTACAAAAAACAAAAAAACAAAAAAAAACATATTTTGAGTTGTTTATAAACGTCACGTGTTGATGAAACGATCTCGATGAAACGTCTTTTGATAAACTGATTGCAGCGCCAATGAGTGGCGACTGGCATTAGAATTTCGGGGGGAAAGGGGGGGGGGGAAGTCGGCCGGCTGCCGGGGGACTAGACACTACCCAGGAATTGCCTTTGGTTCTTGTTTGCTTTACAATATCCTCAGTTGTATAACAGCTCAGTAGTACCTCTTCACATAGTAGAGATTGCTTAGTGTGTGCTTGTCTACAGAATGGGCTGTGTGTAATAAACTTCTAGGAGATTTGAAAACAATACCTTGTGTCTGTTTACCTGTGCTTTTGCAAACACCTGAGTGAGTGCATTTGTTTTTTGTTGTTTTGTTGAAATGTTAGCTCTTTGTTTTAAATGGGGCTATGAAGTTCGGCACGTCTCACAAGGTTTTTTTTAAAGATGTCCAGTGACAACAAATAATTTGTTTCACATTTCATACGATTGCGGTAAAAAGAAAAACTACAGGAAGCTATGGCACGATGGTAAAGAGACTCATAAGACGAGATATAGAAGAAGCTATAGCAAACCATACAGAGAGCAATAGGCAGCTAAAGAAATCATAGAAAAAGCCATAGGCAGCTATTGCACGGTGTCTAAAAAGATCCATAGAGTAAGGCATAGAGATTTCTACAGCACACCATAGAAGATGCTATATGTGGCTAAAGGAACCATAGAAAATTCTATAGGCAGCTGTAGCACGGTGGGTATAGAGAACCATAAGACGAACTTTAGAATGAGCTATAGCGGACCTTACAAAGAGCAATAGGCGGTTAAAGAAACCATAGGAAAAGCCATAGGCAGCTATAGCACGGTGTCTAAAAAGATCCATAGAGTAAGCCATAGAGATCTCTATAGCAAACCATACAATATGCTATAGGCGGCTAAAGGGACCATATGAAATGCTATAGAAAGCTGTAGCACGATGGGTATAGAGAACCATAAGACGAGCTATAGAATGAGCTATAGCGGACCATACAAAGGGCAATAGACGGCTAAAGTAACCGTAGGAAAAGCCATAGGCAGCTATAGCACGGTGTCTAAAAAGATCCGTAGAGTAAGCCATAGAGATCTCTATAGCAAACCATACAATATGCTATAGGCGGCTAAAGGGACCATATGAAATGCTATAGAAAGCTGTAGCACGATGGGTATAGAGAACCATAAGACGAGCTATAGAATGAGCTATAGCGGACCATACAAAGGGCAATAGACGGCTAAAGAAACCGTAGGAAAAGCCATAGGCAGCTAAGCACGGTGTCTAAAAAGATCCATAGAGTAAGCCATAGAGATCTCTATAGCAGACCATACAAAATGCTGTAGGCGGCTAAAGGAACCAAAAGAAAAGCCATAGGCGGCTATAGCATCCTTTCTAAAGAGACCCATAGACTAAACCGTACCGAATTCGATAGCAAATTTCCATTGAAAAAGCTATAGACAACTATAGGGGAGACCATAGGGAAAGCTATAGACAGCCATAGAAACGGCTATAGCTAATTGGGCCAATTTGGTATAGCCGGCCATACAAAGGATTTTCTATAGCCGACCATAGACCATTTTTGTATGGGTAGCAGTTTACGGCACTGGTGATCAATCAAAAGAATTAGAGAAAAGTTGTTTCTTTAAAGTAAAAACATTATTTAAAATTGGAAGTGACTTTTACCTTCAAAGTGCTATAATGCATGAAATTAAGTATTTAAAAGGTAGTTTTTTTATTGTGTTCATTTTATTTTAAACTGAATGTGTGTATAGGCCACATGACGTCAGATCACGCGACATCAATTTTTCTGCCTAATTTAGTGGGGAAGCTGAATTGGTGCAAAGGTCACGTAACATAAATCGCTCTGCTAAATTTTGCGGTAACCTTGCTTTGCCTCTAGGTCACATGACGTCAGATCACGCAATATAAAGTTTTCTGCCAAAGTTGGTGGGGAAACTGAATTGGTGTATAGGTTCCCTGAAATCAATTTTTCTGCTAAATCTAGCAGGTCACCTGAATTTGTCTGTAGGTCACATGACGTCAGATCATGTGAAATCAATTTTCCCACCAAATTTAGCAGGAAAACTGAATTGGTGCATAGGTCAGATGACATCAGTTTTTGCACTAAATTTAGAGGGGAAACTGAATTGGTGCATACTTCACGTGACATTCATTTTTCCGCTAAATTTATCAGAGAGCTTGAAATTGTCTGTAGGTTCCGTGACATCAATTTTCCTGCTAAATTTAGAGAGGAAACTGAACTTGCGTAGAGGTCAACCAACAACAATGTCCCCACTAAATTTAGCGGCAAAGCGCACGGACGGATAGACAACATTTTGGGATTGGAGGGCAACGCTAAAAAGCACCTCATGTTTAAGAGAAAAAAAAAAGCCGCTCCCCTATTGAAAATTCTCATTTGTATGAGAAATTTCTTCGTCCAATAAACACATATGGGTCATACAAGATATATAAGAACATATAAAAACCGTATAAGAACCATATAAGAACTATATATGAACTATATAAGATATATGAGAACATACAAGCACCATATAAGAAACTAGTGGGAAGTTTCTTATAAGTTTCTTATGGGGTTCTTATATGTCTTATATGATTCTTATATAGTCCTCATATAATTCTTATGGTTCTGATATGTTCTTATATGTTCTTATATATCTTGTATGATTCATATGTGTTTATTGGACACAAGAAATTTCTCATACAAATGATTTTTTTTACTAGGGTCACCTGATGTGCATTTCTGGAAACAGGCTTTGACTAGCAATAAATTATTGCGTCAGAAATGAAGTGCTGCTTCAGTAATGGTTCCTGCACAAACAATTCAAGTGTAAGAACACAAGCTCCAAAAGTTTCTTGCCATCCTCCTCCCCCCCTACTTTTTTGTGGATTGAATTAATTTCATCCCTTGGCAAATCCTAAAGATTTTGATGTGCTTATCCTACGTCTTTCTCTTAGAGCCTAGTTCATGTTGCAGAAACTTGGCTGAGTGGATAAGCTGGAACATTCATTGTTTATCGAGACACTTTTTCTTTCACCCTATCCTGTTCTTGAAAGCAGAAGCTCCTCTCCCTTGACCACGGTCATTAAGGACTTTTTACAGATCATAAACATAAGGTTGGCATTGCCAAGACAAACTCATGTCTTTACTTTGTGCATGGAATAAACGTATGTCTGATGTACGGAAAGTTCCTGTTATACCAAGGCTCATACTATTTTGTTGTCAAAGGAGCAGCATTGTTTATAAAAAACTTCCTTTCATTACATTGCTTCAGAGGACAATTGTTATTTTTAATAGGGATCAATTAATCATATTAGGACAATTGTCAAATAATGGCAGATTCACGCGATGGATGGAATCGCAATTTTCATCCGTGGACCGTTTGTCACATTACCATCATGTCGGCTATTCGTCCGATTTGCACCTCGTCAGCGGACGCCCAGAGTTAAGGGCAAAGTGCCCTTCCATGCCCAGGTTTTTAGCGGGTGAGTAACACTAAAAGTGTTTACGGTAGAGCACCAACAGCACAGCAATATTTTTGGTTTCCGAATGAGCCAAACAAAGATAGTGCACTGTATTTTGTCCATTCGCTGTTTCATTTTGTCGAACCATTTTTATTTTTCACTCCTGAAAGAAGCTGCAAGACCTTTGCCCAGCCGACAAGCCGCAGGTTCTGGTACTCCTCCGGGTGGTGTCAACAAGCTTCAGTGAAAACTTGCCTAGCAAGATGCAAGCTTCCCTGCATGTCCACCCAGTTTTAAACCCAGCCAAGACCTTTCTTATGGCTGCAGTGTGCTGAAGAGTGGTGCACAAGCAAGCAGTGCGTGAAGGCATTTCCAAATGCCCCTCCGCAACACCAGGACTTCGTCACTTAGACGCTGAAGCCTCCTGGGGCAGGACGATACTTGTGTCATGTGGTTAGTAAAGCTAGTAGCACTTCACGCTAAGCCTGTCATGATGCTTTGTCTCGCTCGGTATGTAACAGCAGCACACAACGATACTTCTTCATAATAGCACAGTGATCGTAGTCGCAAACATCACTTCTGACCTTGGAAAACTGTGCCACAGTGCGATGTTGGCATTCTGCGGAAATGCAGGGCCGGGAATAGGTTCAGGTTGTCCTCGCTGTCATCTGCTCGTCTCCTCCGTATGGATGCGCTTGGGGGACTGATGTTCCGTGGACGTCTTGTCACTCGATCAATTTATCTCCGGATAAGTTCATCATGTGAATCGACCATAAGTGGACAGCGGAGTCTGCACTAACTTAAAGGGGTTATGACACGAAAATTAAACGGACCTATTATTCTTGAAATGGAATGCTCATAGACTACTTAGTATATACAACAAGTTCCGCAATTTTAGAGCTCTGGTAATTGCACTATTCAATTTACGAATTTTTATCATTTTCATCTGGCGACAAGGCAAAACTGCCAAACTTAGTCACATCATGGTGCCCATAAAGCATGTGACCATGAATGCTCTCTCATTCTAGGGGCCCCCATGATCGCCCAAGCTCTCCTTGCCGTGATACGATCAAAACCGCTAGCGCAACTCGGTAACCCAAACGCTTTCCTTGCTCTCGCCCCCGGCCCGTTGACCTCCCACCCTGCATGCGCCTGCGAGATATTCCCGGGCGACAGTGACCACAACAAGTTCGTCCGTAACTCGCCGTCACTGGAGTTTGTCGCCAGCGGGTCGCAGTCAAAATGAACAGCTTTCAACATCTCTTGGTAGCAATCATACTCATTGCTACTGCAATCAATGTCGAACGCTTTTACAAGGCGAGCGATATCGTAGACGTAATCATCACGAACCGCATGCTCGAAGCGTGGAAGGTAAACGAGAAAGCTGAAGCTCGAGACGCCAAGATAGCCAAATCTGTGAGTGCGTGCAAGGAGACATCGCGCTGGAAAGTGGCTACAAAGCCAGCCTCAGTTCTGCTTGGATCCGCCCCTCCGAGGGATTCACATATAAGTGGATTTATCCACGAAACTATCGCGCCATTCTCAAAACAAATTTAGCAGGGTTACAGGAACATACAATGGGTCCTAGCAGCATAGTTATATTGTATTTTTGGCATGTCATTTCACGCCAAACATTTCTGTTGACGTTGCCTGCACATCATAAGAGTGTGTCTCGTATCCAATTACACATTGTCGAAGGAACGAGGAAACTGCATAATAATGTCGCACACTGTTTACCTTAACCGTTTATTTTTTCTTCAGTTTTTGATCCTTTATTGCACGTACGGCCCAAGCTGCACATGTCTCCACAATCAGTCGCCATCCTTAAAAATGTCTACAATAAAAAAATACATGCTGCCATCTCTGAGCAGCACCGCAATCTATGCTCGGAACAAGCCTGGGATGTCCAAAAAGAGCCAAGGGGCGAGGTATAGTGCGCGGATGAGTTACACTCATCCTAAACGGTTTAGGAACGGCCCTAGGTGGACGAGCTAGGCTCGTCCAAATGGGTTAAGGTGCACCAGCACCTTCTACGTCGTTGAATCTTATGTAGTAGTATATGATCCTAAATTACCAGACTAGGTTACAGAAAGTAAAGAGTAAGAGGAGGACGGGACGTCATATCTTTTCATGTTCTCATTTTTTCGCCAGTCCTGTATTAAAAGGTTTTCATAGTAGAAGTGACGGTTGTATATTATCTATCCTTTGGTTTCTCGCAATCTCTTGCCTACCAACTCAACCGGCAAAGTAATGCCCCGCCCCCCAACACAGATCCAACCCACAATAGATATTTTTGGATACAACATGCCATGAATGTACTGTGCATGTGAACCAAGCTGAAGACAAATTTGCGGTCTGAGGGAATAAAGAGTTACAACACTAACAAACATGGCAGTAGCATACTTTTCACTTTTGGACATATACAAGAACCGCTAATTTCTATTAGAAAAGCGGACAAGCCCAAGGCTATCAGGTTGCTCACCGACAGCAACCACCAGGAAGAGAAAGGGGGGGGGGTCATGATTGTGAGGGCAGCTGGTCTGTAATGCTTGTGCTTTCCTGAAAGTTGCAAGTAAGACTCTTAAAGGAAAATGACCCAAACTATTGCAACAAAATATTCTTTCATTTCATTTCTCATACCAAAAAGGTTGGCATGACCCAGGTAGCACACCGCGTCGGCCGGTATCGGGACTACGCCAGCCGGTCCCGGTAACAGGATGGCGGCGCCCGGCCATTGGCGCCGGTGAGCTACCGGCCACGGCCGGCGTCGGGGTTTCGTCTTGCTCACTGGCCAGTTCCGCCGAAGAAGTTACAGTGACTGGCCGGCATCGGGTTTTTGCTGTCTTTGCTGGCCAGTCTTTCTATGGAGGTTCCAGTAACTGGCCGGCATTGGTATTTTGCTGTCTTTGATGGCCAGTATATACATGGAAGTTCAGTAACTGGCCGGCATCGGCACATTGCTGTCTTTGATGGCCAGTATTTACACGGAAGTTCAGTGACTGGCCGGCATCGGCGCTTTGCTGTTCAGGCTGGCGAGCCCCGCCATGGAAGTTCCGTTTACTGACCGACATCGTTTTATCTTTTTTTTTTTTTTTTTTGCCGTTTTTACTATGCAGTCAAGTCCTCCAGATTTTGACGAACTGTGGCAATTCATGAATAGCGAGTGGAAATATTTGCGTAGATCAATCCTTCGCAAATAACTGCCGACGCTGGTGTATTTGATCCCAGCATGGCAGGGCTGACGTGTTTTATCGCGAAAACGCGAGAAAAAATAATGCGGCGTGGAACATTTGCAGTTCAGGATTCGAGACTCTGACCACCTACGCTATGAAGAATAAATTACACAACACCGAACGGCACCTTTTCAGGAAGCTAGTTTAATTTGATGCACTATACTTAAGGTCGGTGGTATACGCACGTGTGTGGCACTGATAAGAAAAATAAAATAAAAACGGTATAGCGGAGAATCCAAGTGAAGAACAACAACCACAATTAACAAACACGTGGCATGATTGAGCACGCGCTTTGAGTTACAAAAACAATAATTTGCATTACATTGCAGAATCTGGACAAGAAAGAGATGTGTGTTTTGCTTATGACACTGCGAGATGTACACAACTTTCCTGAGATCATGTTATTGGTGATTTTAATTGAGTGTGAAAATATGCTATTTCAGGTGAGAATCGACTATTTTCTGTGGTAGCTACGACCATATAACAGAAATATTTCAAATGTTCACATAGCCAGATGATCTGTCCCCGATAGCTTATGTTATACGACATACCGCACCAAAAAAAAAGTAAATATAAAAACATTTTTTTTTTTAGCACGATAAAACGGGAAACACAAAGGCGTTGTGGGTGTTTACACTGCCGGGTTTGTGAATGTGACCCCTTGGCGCTACGAAACATAAATGTTATCACACCGAACGATACCGTTTCTGAAAGCTAGTTTATTTATCCGCACTGTTCTTCGATCTCAGGAATAAAAACATTATAGGCCTAATAAAAAAGTAAAAATGCGGAGCACAACCTCAATAAGTAAAACCAGGTTGGAGGCGATGGATATCACTGATGTGCCAGAACAAAATTAAGTACTACTTTCCGTGAGTCAGAAAATTAAGAGATGTGCTCAATACGTAGCGCGCTATGAGCTCAGGTAAATAACTGCCTTAAAATAGCGGTATTTTTGTTTTAATAGTGGCTAAAGGTGACCGCCTTCAGACAAACTTCGGCTGCATCACTGTGGCAGATTGACCATTTACATACACATTTTCCCATTTTTCTCTCAATATTGCCATTATTATTAGCTTCTTTACTTCGTTGAAAGCACTTGCGCTGTTTGCATACTACACCAACCAACCTATTAGCACGGAGAAAGCGATTTATCCCGGCAAACAGGAGGGCCACGGTTTGTGCATTGCATCAACTCAAATTTGGGCTCGCACTTTCTATTTTCACATTCTGCGTGACTTTTACCCTAAAGTAGGGGGCCGGCGACTGCAAAAAACACAGCAAATATTTAAAATAATAAAAAAAAAAAAAAGAAACGCAATAAAAAAAAAATTAGAAAACTTTTTCTCTAGTGGGATTCGAACCACCGACCACTACGTTACCAGCAGGACGCCTTAACAACCAAAGCCAAGCCGACATACAGATTGTCTGAAGTTTTAAAAGATTATACGTCTGCTGAAGTCGGTTCGATACAATATGCGGTTAGTTTCGTATTTAATTTTTTGCTACGTGTTCAGGACGCATTTATATTATTGTGGCAATGTTTACATGCAAATAAGTTATTATTACTGTGTATACTAATGTTTTTGTTTTTTAATTTGCATTGCTGGTCGTTTTATTGCAAGCGTGTTGAAGATAGTTTCCGTAAAGTCGCTAGATATCCATTAGAGCCAACCAATGCAATCCAATCCAATCCACAGCCCTTTTTTGCACGTTTGGCCGGGCGTGTGGGTTTTCATATCTCTGTCTTCAGGTGAATTCTCCGATTAGTCGTGATGCGTGGAGTTTATCTTAGTTTCAAATGTGTCTAAACAAGAAGGAAGCGACTGTGAGCCGTGGAACTACGTCAAATCTGCTCAACTGCCAAGATCATGGTACGGTCGTTCCGAAGTAAGTTCCTTTCTTTGTCTGTTAGGGCTAGATTATTCTTTCCTCCGTTCAAAATCCTTGTTATTGTCTAGATCGCTTGCTTTTACCAGTATTACTAATTGTGCGCGAATGGGGTAATGCGAGGCTGTTTTTCTTCGCTCACAAATAGGCTGCATACTCGCTCGAGGTCCATCAGTAGCGGCGGAACTTTTGGGGAGATGGAGGGGGGGGGGGGGAAACAGCGGCAGCGCTTGGGCAGCGGCGGGCGCGCGCGGGGGGGGGGGGGGGGGTGGGAACCGCGGCAGCGGCGGGCTCGCGGGGGGGCCGGCCCGCCGGCGGGTGGAGGCGGAAAGGGGAAGGGGGGTTGTTTGATTGCCTCCCTCCACCGTATTGTTCACTGGTAAACCAGAATGTCTGGAAGAGCGCGGTGCCCTCCGCCTCTATTATTTGTCGCGGGCGTTGGCCGTTGCAGTGGGACAGCATCGGCGACATGGAACTTTGTGCTGTCGTCGGACGAAAATCGGTGTTTGTCGCTCTAGTGGGACGAGGCTTTTAGAGAAAACGTGAATAATTAGCAGATACTGTGAAAACCATACAAGGGGATTATTTTAGGCCTTTATTATTCTTAGTATGGGCGACCAATGTGTCCGCACATCCGTCTGTTACCTGAGCTGCCAAGAAAATTGTGTTTACAGTCTTATGCATATGGGTGGGAGTTAGCACATTCCACTTGGACCTGTTCGAACTTTCGCTAAAGCTCCTTTCGCATTCTTTATTTTTTTTCTTCTCCAATTTGTGAGTTGGGAGTCTACACTCGTATGTAGTGTATGTATTCCCCTCTTTTATTCCTTGTTTTTTGTTTGTTACTTTTCAGGATGTTCAATCAGAATGAACTCACCACCTTATTACATGGAAAGGCTGTTGTTATTTCCAAAGTGTCTGTAAAACAGTCTACCTGACATCTTTTGCTCACGCCCTGGTTTCTGAAGCTCGCATTCTCCGAACACAGCCTTTCTGATTTCTCTGATCCTTTTTCTTTTATGTTCAATAGATCAAGTCGTGAGTGTGCACCAGTCTGCGTCCTACGTGTTCCTGTCCTTTTCTCCTTGTCTTTTTGTGCACTTTTTTCACGTTGGTCTATGATATTTTTTATCGTATATTCTAATCTGTGTTTTCATGTTTATACTTACTGCAGTCCTTACCGAGTAGAAGTTGGCATTCAATTTCGCCATTCTGATGCGGGTGTCCTGAGACGACACAGAATGACAGCTTCCTCTGCTGAACGCCAGGCTTCATGGAAGACTGCCAAGGCTGTTCATGGTAAGGTTCTTTATATATTGAGCAATATAATAGAAACTTATTGCTGATAGGATTGTTTTTAATGCAGACTGTGTTTATGAACTGGCCTTTAGCAATTCCGATGCCATTCACGTGGAATGAAATCCTGTAGGGAAATTGCGCATCCCATTCGTAAGCGGAATGCTGAGTTTACAACAGAAGTGCGTCTCGACTTGCTGCCAGTATTGCTGTGTGTGTTGTGTTTGCATTTTTATTTGTTTATTTAGTGTTCCCAATAATGGCTGAAGCCTTCCCATTGGAAGTGGCAACACACAAACACAAATGAACGGCAAGAGAGGTGAACAGCGCCACTCACGCCGTTCGCCACCGCACCCATTGGTTTTCGATGAGGTTTGCAGTATTTGTCTCTATGGTATTTGGTCATATATCGCACATGAACACAACCAGGGCACTGTGCCTACAATTCAGCACTCACAAGATTTGCGTTAATACAACCTGCAGCTGGTCGCACTTTCAGAGTCACTTTAATGTTGCAAAAACGAATAATGACATTGGCATATTTCTCGTGCCAAATCCTTCATGCCTCTTCCGAACTCTGATCCCCACGAGATCACAGTAGAGTCGTTTCTGTTGTACAGTAAAACCTCGTTAATTCAACCCCCGCTAATTTGGATAATTTGAACTGCCGATTCGGTCCCGTCAAACGTATGTATTAGTCAATGGCAGCAAGCGCTCATTAATTCAGAGGGAACGCGGCGCACTATCGTAAATTCGGACGAATTCGGCAGGTGGCGCTATCTACCGTCTGTTCCAAAAGGTATAACCGATATCCATCCGAAGTGCACACGTGATTTTTCCGGTTTTCCCATGGTTTTTCGGTTCTCCGTGTTTCGCACCAGTTTTGCTCTGGATCGCCGTGCTTCAGCGCGTTACTCTCCTGGCAAGGAAGCGGCAGAAGCATTGCTGCAACGGAAAAAGGGTAGCACAAGTGACCGACGACCGGAATGGCAAAATCGCGACACGCGGGGCTATTGTTCCCGAGCGTGCCAATAGCGAGAGTGACAGTCACGTTTTATGCCTCAACGCGGGGATCCTAAAGCCCGCCATTTTAACAACTATCCTATCCCTCAATTTTTCGTCGGCCACCCCCGCATTGTAAAATGCAACGTGACTGGCACTCTCGCTATCGGCGCCGGGTGTCGCGATTTCGCCGCCCCGATTACTGGTCAGTTGTGCTACTCGTTTTCCGTTGCAGCTGTACTAGGCTAAGAATTTAGCAACGAAAGAGGAAATACTGAGGGCCTTGGAGGGCGGTGTCTTTCGACAACTTATGGAAAGTTACGACGTCAGGAGAAGCACTTTGGCCACATACGTAAAAATTTTGGCCGATATCCTACGGACTTTTGAGAGCGAGAAGTTCAACGCGAAAAGAAAGCGGCCTTGGAAGGTGGTGCACCCGAAACTAGAAGAGGCCTTGCTGTGCTACATTGTCAGCGCACGAGATGCGTAGCTTCGACAGTGCGAGTGCGGTGGAGCACTCGACCGCGCTAAGGAAAGTTGCCGTCTTCGCCCAGGTGTCGTCCAGAAAGCAGGCGGTAATAACAGACTTTTTCTTAAAATAAAGGTGTGTCACAGGGCAACGTTTTCGCGCAGCTTTCTTTGTCCTTTCGATATTTCTACTTTCGGTTAATTCTGACATTTTTGCCGGTCCCATGAGATCCGAATTAACAAGGTTTTACTGTAGTGGCACGGCAGATTCTATACTTGTTTTGCTTCAATCTTTGTAAGGGGGACGCTGTAATCCAATTCTACTTATCTCTGATGTACTAGATAGCACCATATTTGCAGAGATAGTCTTCAGATTTTGTAGTTCCAGCAAAATATATTTCAGCTTATAAAATATTTGTTATTTGGCTTGTAAATTTTCAAGCAGATCTAGATTGAAGGCAGCAAATATCTTACTTGCAGTCATGGTATGTGTCCGAAGTATATTGCATTAAAATAATTGACCCAACCTCTTATTTTTATTTTCAGTGTCTCTAGCGAATTGTGGATGCTAGGATTGCTTTTGTTTGTTTCACATAATCTACAAAACTTTTTTCATCTTTATACTCAGTGCAGCCCTTGCCGAACGGAAGCTAGCATCGACTAGGCCAATTCGTTCCTGCATCATCAGCCAAGCCGAGGATCAGATCCATGGCAGTCTGCGAAGGTTGTTGATGGTAAGCTGCCTTATATATACAGCTGTGTAATAGCAGCTTGTCCTGGATGACAATTTGAAATGCGTGTTTATGTTTTAGAAAGTGAAATTTGCATGGGCATACTTGCAACGTGAAACCTCACCAAGCCTGTTCTGATCTTTCATCCTTTTGAGATTTCAGTACAGACGTTTCTGCTGCACACATACTGCCTACTTTGGCCAAGTAGAGACTTGATCCATATGAATGTAAGCAGGTGATTATCAACTGCTCAGTGCTGTCCGTGGTGACGTCCTCTCCTTATCAGATGACTTACCATGCTTGGTTCGCAAGGCATTTTAAAAGGAGAGCAAGTCCGCTGGTGCATGATGCTCCCAGTACTGAACAGTCGACGATCGCTTGTTCACACTCGTAAAGATCACGACTGTACTTCAAGCTCGGCAAGTGTGACACTTATGTGATTCAGCCAGTGGCTGTGCAGTATAAAACGCGCCCAATTGGCAACTTTAATGCAGTCTCGTGCAGTCCCATTGATGTTTTCTTTTGGCATGCATGATATGTGTTCACACTTTTTTTTCCCTCGCTTACCAATAGTCCTAGCTGTCTGCAGAGAGTGAGTGTGAAACATGCCAACAAGCCTCTAAAGCAGTATGCAGTGCAATTTTGGTCTATTGTGCAAGCGAGGAAGAAGACTGCTCGTTTGGCTGTTGAGGCTGTGACATAGACATTAGCTAGTTTTATCTGAGCATTGTTAGACCCGCTCCACTCAAAAGGAAAGCACCTGCATGCACACAACGCTCAGTCAGCAACGACCAACCGGAGCGCAGATGCCGATGGAGAAGACAATTCCTGCACCCCTATGGCCACTGCCGACTGAGCGTTACGTGCATTCCTAGTTAATTTCCCGCACGGTGGCTGAGCTGAGCAGGCCGTAAAAAGCGCTCAGCTAAAACTTTTTCTGATAGGGTGTGGCTGACGCATAGATATTTCAGACAGAGGGATGGCCGACACTGCTCACATCAATTCTCAGTGTGAGCAGCTCTCATCGCAATACGGAAATTATGATTAAAACTTCCTCTACCCGTTTCTGAAGGTTTTGGGACATGTGCTCCTGGCAGTATTGTCGGGCTAGACATCATTACACCCAGATCCACTCTAATAAATTCTAAGAGGATGAAATCAGTTGCCACATAACTTGTGCAAAACTAAATCTGGAACTCACTCCTCCTTCCTGTTTTCCACTGTATTGAGAACCTTGTCCCAGTATGTGATGGGTATGTGAAGAAAATTGACCTACCAGCCACTGTACACTACCTCACTACTGATTTGGCATCTTTCAATTGATATTCCTGAACTGTTCGCACCTGTAGACATCTTAATGATGATAACGAGGGAATGTTTCATCTCATGGGATGTCATATGCTTAAAGTAAGTGAGGCTTGCGGGCATTTTAAAGGGCTAGGGCATGCCGATGGAAAACACTCAATGTGAGTTTGATGGTGGACGCTGATAATATGTACTAGTTTTTGTGTAAGTCGCTATTTTTTATTTCATGAAGTCTGCAGATGACTTTTAGTCGTCAAGTTGCCATTATGTGGGAACCGGGGTGTCATACTCTGCAATGCATTACATGTTTACCTGTGTCTACCCAATCTCGTTAGTATGTGTACAACGGTGAGCTGTATATGTCAAGGATATGATTTGTCATTGTCTCAGTAATGCTAATGAATCGCTATGTTTACCTAAAAATGCTGAATGTGGATATCGGGGACTGCACACCTATCGTAACAAACGTCAGTGTTAAACAACATGCCAACTACTCTGCCAAGCTCGCCCGTCTCTCGACATGCCCTTTTGAATTAAAATAGATGATTTCCACAAGCCTTTCTCTGAAGTGGGCCTTTTTCATACAAATAGCTGACCTTGATTATGAGATAACTGGACCATTTTCGCCCCTTGGTCATCCAGTGTGTTGTTACAGGTGTGTCCCTTAGGGATTCTTGTTTTGATATAGTTTCCAGATTGAAAATAAAATAAAGACAATTAGTGCATTAGCTACAAAAAAATTTCCTTTTACATGGGCTGCTTGTCTCATACCCCTCACCCCAGTTTGGAATTTCTGGATTGTCACGTCCAGCTGGTATTGATTTACCCTGTCATTCTAATGTGGTGTCGATTCTCTTTACAGGTGCTGTAATGAAGGACTTGCCTTCTCGGGTGCATGGTCGACTTGCATCACAAGCTGCATGAGAAGTGTGAAGAAAATTTCCTAGGCCCGTGACATGCAGCCTCTTTCATTCAGCGCACTCCTCTGGCGACAAGCGCATGATTACCAGCCGACTGTAGCTTCACTGCAACTGACAATAAACAATGACGGTAACAATTTTGTATGTTTCATTTATTGTTTACACACATTACGTGTTAAAATAACCCTTGTTATGAACTACATCATTTCTATTTAGGTGTGAATTGCACACAAAACCAAATGTTAGCATGGAAAACAAGACCGTGAACTGTATGGTTTTAGCCCGCTAGCCTGGGGTCTTGCTGGTATCTTGCGGTACTGCTGGTACTATGCCGGGGATTTGTGCTGGCAGCAGCCCGGGAACTCGCTGGGAAAAAAGACCGGGAACTGTATGGCTTGAGGCCGCCAGCCTGGGGTCTTGCTGGTATCTTACCGTATTACTGGTACTACGCTGGGGGTTTGTGCTGGCAGCATCCCGGGAACTCACTGCACTCTAAAAAAAAAAGGGTATCACCTTCCACCCTTTTGTCCCATATAATACACCCCAAAATTTCATTTCGACGTACAGCGCCCTATAGTCGAACAGACGGCCCCAAATTTTACAAGGTGATTGATACCGGTGCGATATAACTTGTTAAATTGCTAAAGTACGTATCAAAGACCAAAGAAAGAAAACACGGAACTTTTGCAGTACGGCCAAGAAAACTCGGATAATCTTTTTTGTAGTCAATAATACGTACTTTAGCTATTTTAATAAGTTGTACCACACGGCTATCAAGCCCCTCGTAAACTTTGGGGCCGCCTGTTCGATGACGGGGCGCTCTACGTCGAATTGAAGTTTTGGGGTGTATTATATGGGACAATGGGTGTAATAATACACCTTTTTTTCTGAGATTGTGGGACGCCCAGTGCCGGGCGTCCCAGTCAGTCCCAGTCGCTGGCCAGTGACTGGCAATCTCACTGGCCCGTTGTCGCCCCACGGGGCGTTTCCAGCGTCGGGCCAGTAGGATCTTGCCGGCAGACCGGTACCGCCCCATTCCCAAACCAGCGAGTTGTGCTACTTGGGGAGGAACTTTGCCCAACTGACACGACGCAGATTCTGGTACTCATCTGCGTCGAAAAGCTTCTGTAAAGACGCGTCTACCACGCCGCAATCACTTTGAATCTACAATCAACCTTTCACCCAGCAAGACCTTTCTTGTGGCTGTGGTGTACTGAAGGCGCAAGTGCAAAGTGAGTGAAGGCATCTCTAAATGCCGCTTAGCGGGCCCAGGACTTCACCGCCTCCACGCCAAAGTCTCCTCGAGCCGGACCATGCTTGTGTCTCTGCCATGGTTTGGTTTAATAAAGCTAGTGGCGCTTCGCACTAAGTCTATCATGGTGCTATGTCTCACTCCGCACGTAACAGTAGCGCACAGTTCTTGTTCAAAGCAGCAAATGTCGATTTCGATCTTGGACAACAGTGCCACAGTGTCGTTGCAAACATATTCGGCTCGTCCTGGCTGTCATTTGCGCGTCTGCTCCTTCGTGTGGATGCGCTTGGGAGACGGACGAACCGCGGACATGATCAATCTGTCTGTGGATCAGTTCATCGTGTGAACCAGCCATCAATGAAGAGTGCTGTTCCTTTTGAACTTGATATAAATAGCCCTTTTGCAAAATCCCCCAAGCACGAGGATTTGTGGGAGACTGTCCCTCGCCTAGCCGCTCTGCCTTGAGATTGCATTGCCTTATCGCTTGCCTCCTCTTAATCCTCTGTTTTTCGATTCCATTACCTGTTTTTATCTATTCCAATGTATTTTGTATTGCTTTTAAGCATAGGGGGGGCGGGGGGGAGGGGGGCAGGGCAGGGCCTTACCCTCGGGCCATGATCCTTACCGAGACGCTGTTTGTGTGCCATGTAACGAGCTTCTAGTAGTGGCATGTAAACAAAATAACGCACACGTTGCCTTTATTGACAAAAATACATAGGAAATGGAATCCCAGCATGCTTTCGTTGGCTTCAACCTCCAGTTCTGGCGAAAAGGTAACGCGCAGCATCCCCCCCTCCCCCTCAGAGAACTTCTCAGCCTGCCCCCCCCCCCCCCCCCCCCCCCCACACACACACACTTCGGGAAAATGGAAAGTCTACGCCGCTGCTTCTAAGTGTTTCTATTCTCTTCTGCGTGCAATATTTCTTGTATATATACATATATAGTATTTGTGTCTTTATTTTACCTTTTTCGACAGGAGTGCCGATGGACAACACGCCGCTTCGCGCGTCGTTCCCCCGGTGAGTATGACCGTTGTTACAGATTCCTATCGTGCTGTTAGCTGTTTGTGTGTAGGCAGAGCTCTGAACCAACAATCGCGACGTGAGAGCCGAGTGCACTATGATTTGGCCGCCCGCACTCTCTCCGTTGGCTCGCACTGTAGCGCATGCCTTCGAGTGCCGCTTACTTGACTATGATACAGCACGCCGCTTTGCCGTCGCGAACCATTTGTCCGAATGCCTGCGAAACCGTAACACCGTTCGGCATACCCAACGCTGCGGCACCTGACAACTGCTCGCAGCGGCGCGCAGTTGTCAGCGCTTGAAAAAGGGTGTTTGCAATCGACAATCGCTTAGCAGATAGATTAAGAAGGCATACCATAAGCGCATACAAGCCGTGACGTTGGGTCACCGACGCTTGCGAAGGGCTTGCGCCGCAGCGTTGCATATGCCTGAACTTCGCAAACATTCGGACAAATGGTTGGCGACGGCAAAGTGGTGCGCTGTATCTTAGTTAAGTAAGGGGCACTCGAAGGCATAAGCTATAGTGCGAGTAAATGGAGCAAGCGTGGGTGGCCAAATCACAGCGCTCTCGGCTCTCGCGTCACGATAGTTGATTCAGAGCTCTGCTTATCCCTCTGACATGTGCGCGGGTGTTCATAAACGGCTCTTCTCGACTACACGCGGGTCCAATTGAACCAACACAAAGAGCTAACAGCGCGATAGGAATCTGTAGCAATGGTAGTACTCCTACCGGGGAACGAAGCGCGAAGCGGCGTGTTGTCCGTTGGCACTCCTGTCAAAAAAGCAAAATAAAGACACAAATACTGTATATATATATATATATACAAGAAATATTGTGCACAGAAGAGAATAGAAACCCTTAGAAGCGATGAAAAATACACTGGAATAGATAAAAATATGTAATGGAATCGAAAAACAGGATTAAGAGAAGGCAAGCGACAAGGCACTGCGATCTCAAGGCAGAGCGGCCAGGCGAGGGCAATCTCTCCCACAATTCCTCGTGCGCGGGCCGGGGCGCTCGGGAAAATAGCAAATCGCCTATTAACTGAGCAGCACCTTTCTGTAGGATGGCTAACCCAACCTAAAACCCCCGGATATGTTTGTGTTAGTTTCTTAAGTGGTGTCAAAGTGCCAGTGCACGAGGCCCGTGCAGCACTTCGAAGCAAATGGCAGTGTAGCCCTGAAATGAAAGGCATTTGGAAGTGAGTTGCATGTGTCTCTCGCGTTCATACAATTCAAGCTGAACCGTATGTACGCGATTTAGCGAGCGATGAAGAGTTCTCATTGCTCGGTTTTTGGATTCCTTGAAAGCTTTGCTCATCGCCTTGGTCGCTTTCATGTGGGGTGCCTCGTCGTGCAGCTGATCGAGCGATAGCAAAAAGGGTCGCCATCACTTTTCTTGTTGCTCGCTAAATTGCTTACATGCGGTTTATACTTTATAGTTGTTGGCATTTGCCAAAATGTGAAGCGTACATTTTATTAAAGGGCAACTCCGCTTCATTTTTGGTTTTGAAAAAACAATGCAGTCCTCTTCAGTACCGCCTAGGAAGACCACACGTGAAATGTCACGACGCAGTTCTGTCTAAATGTTTCTTAAACGGTCCGGCAAACTTTGCAACTTGCTAAGTTGTTGAAATCGGCTGACTTGTGCGGGCGAATTCAGGCGCAACCAACAGCGCAGTCAAGGCTACGGCATGGGCGGAGCCAACATTGAGCGAAACGTCATTATCATGGCCCCCTTTTGCTTGTTTTCACTCCTCCGGGCGAGCGTAGCGCATGACGTCAGCCACGTTGCCTCTCGGCGCTCAGCGGTGTCCACGTGATTGGTGTAACGTGCCTGTGCAGCGCGTTTCTTGGGAGCCGTCCGGCCGCCCGCTGTGGTCCCGCCGTTACCGCCGACTTCCGCGTCGCAACCGCCGTCGTCGTCTCACCGATTGTGATTATTGTCTCTCGGAATTTCGTCTACACTACGGACACCACGTGCGGAGACTTATGCCGCAGTTGTGAAGACGTCGTCGAATGCCGTAGACACCAAAACGTGATGAAGAATGCGGTGGAGACAACACTCGCGCCTGCCACACGCCCACCCCGATCCCGCCGGTCGTTGAACCGAGGATCACGTGACATCTTGTACCACGTGATGGCCATGTACTTGGCGACCCGACGCCAATGTTGCCGGGCGGAGCCGAAGTTTCGGTGTCGATTTCCGCTCGTGTTTAAAATTAGATTTAAAAATATATATCCCATTTTACGCGAAGCAAACGACGTAGTATGTTTTACTAGGGCTTTTTAATTCGAAATCAATCATTATACCGAAATCTTCAAAATTGAGCGGAGTTACCCTTTAAGGGCTTTGCCCTTGCTGACTCTCAGACTGCTGGGATAACTTTGGGTTCCAGTGAAATACGACCACGTGATTTCTCCCTTTGCTTATGAGCTGAGGAGGAAGTAGTTTAAAACACGTTTTTTTCTGTTTCTTTTGACACTAGTCAATGCGCGTTTTTGTTTTTTCTCCTAACCTTTACAGTGAAGTACTGTCACAGGGTTAGTAAATCAGTGCACCACATACAGAATTTGTTTTATAAGAAGTCAGTGCCCCAGTCGAGGGAGAACTGGTTTATACTCTTCGCAAGCAACATAATCAATACAGACCCTACTTCTAAAGGCGCACGTCACGCAATGTTTCGAGTAGTTTCCGAGGTAGAAAATCGAACTTGAATCTAACCTCCCACAGTGAAAGCGAATACAAGCGCCATCACGCTAACGGGTACCTTGAGCAGTCCTGGGTTCCGCAAAACACACCGCCTAGCCATCTGGTACCAAGCCGCCACCCGATTTGCAGAAATCAAGCTCCCTTATACACTCACCAAGTGCCTCGCTTGGCCCCTCTTGCCTCCGGTGGGACCTTTGCCTTTGGTTGCGTTCCCGCAATCTGAGTGCCCGTGCAGTGACAGGTCAGTTCCGTGGTTTCCTTGCAAAAGCTCGAGGGTCATCCAATGCGGAAAGCACCTGTGCGACAAGGAACCGCACACGTTCGCTTTCACGCCGACTGCACACAAAATAATCACGTCATAAACGCGCCGAACAGAAAGGACTCAAAAAGTAAAACGAGCGAGCGAGCACTCACCAATTAGACTCATATCCACAGCTGGTTTTATGGGCACGCCGGCACCTAGGACACTTCCTTTTTCTAAGACAGTTCTTCGATGTTTGTTCCTAAAGTCTGAAAGTGTCCGAAAGTTGCGAAAGTTTTGAAACACGCTTCGTTTTTGAAAGTTTTTGCGTTTTGTTACGATGGCGATGGCGATGCGGCGATGCTCGTTGGTTCCGAGTTCCGACCAAGTTTATTTGACGCAACGTGAATTTGCTTGTCTTATATGATTTAAATTAAAACTTTAATATACAAAATAATTGTTCTAAGATTTATAAAATTATTTGTAATAAAGCATGTCGAAGCGCATTGTGTACTAAACTGGAGCTTGGCTTCGTTTCAATTTAACATGGCGGCGACGACTACTGTGCCGTGTACCGTGCTCGACCTATTTGCTGTGCATTGGTTGTCGTATTATCCACCTCCTGCGATCCTCATTAGCCCCAAGCATGCTGTCTAAGTATTGTGTCCTCGCCGGAAAAATATCCAGTCTTCTTGGAAGCGTTGCTCGAATGTCGTCGGCACCCACAAGCCGACTCGGCAAGCCTCACGTCGTTGCTTGGTTCCTCCACGTTTCCGGCGATGGATCCCCCAGGCCTGGCCTCAGCTCTACATGACGTAGCCGGTGAAAAACAATCTACGACAACGCGGTGCCTTTGGAATGCGATTGCTACGATCAGTGGCTTTTAAAACCTCAGTAGCCCCCCTTCAATAGTGAACTCTTCGTTGTGAACGCCCTGACCTTTAGTGTCCGGAGACTGCTGCAAACCTCTGACGAGAGCGGATGTCTTCTCCGGGCTCCGCGAACCCCAGAGAACTGTACACGACTGTACGTGATCCTGGTGTCAACATCGCCGCGCTTTGTCGGCCCGCCGAAGCACGTCCGCCGAGGGATCGGTTCACCCGAGTCTCGTTCTGCGAGCGGCACGCCCGTTTCTGCTTCGAATATGGCTACAGCCGACATCGCCGCTTCGCAGCTCACCAATATCTCTGCGTCCATCCTGAACCAGGACATGAAAATCTCCCTAGTCCCTAGAGCGAGACGATCAAGGTGGCAAATGGATCACCCCTGGAAAGTTCCGCAAATCTTGTCTTCCGGCCGACCCCGAACTTCACGTAGTTATAGTGCATCTCACAGTCCGTCCTGCTGGCGCAGCTGCGCAGCCTCTTGACAGTTCGCCGGCGTTCTTGCAAGCCGCACAGCTCCCTTCTCATACATGTACCGACGTGTCGCTTCACCTCCGGCAAAATAACCGTCCTCCGCACCCATCACGAAGCGATCGTCAACTGGCTACTTCGCACCACCAATATCACCTTACAAAACACCTGGCTTCCGTGAAAGCTGAGTCCTATGACCTGCCCAGCGAACCACTGGTGCTCAATAACACGATTTAATTAAATGTGTGCATACTAGACGTCTTCCAGTTAAGTCGCTCGGAGTGCAGTGTATACCATGGAACCATTTCCATTGGCCCCAAATACTCGACAGTTCGACGGTACAGTGTGCTCAGTCCACTTGTTCTCAACTTGTTTATTAATTGTGATCCCTGCAATCAACTCCACTGCTGTTACGGACGACCTGATACTGGTGCCGCTTATCAGGTGGCCCCAGAAACCACCAGGGTTTCCAGAACAACATCGACAAGGTCTAATATAAACAGCCAGCTATGCTTCTTCGCACAGCCTGACGACAGTTTTGTTCAAAACGTGCGGAACAAAGGGTTTTGTACTTAGCGTGTCCACCAACTTGTTTTTGAGTGGGGGGGGGGGGGGGCAAACTAAACCCCCTTCCCCTCCCCTCCTCCCCACCCCCCCCCCCCCCCCCGGGGCCGAGGAGCGGTGCTCTTGGTATTATTCGGGCGCTGCCAGCCAGTGTTTGCCCTGCCCAGTGGCGGCTGTTTTAGGGGGGGGGGGGGGGGGGCGAAACACTTGACTTCCCCCCCACTCTGAGAACTGGGGGACAAGCGCCCCCCTTGACCCCCCGGTGCCCATGCCTTTCACAGCCCTGGTCCTCCTACACCTAGAGTATCGCAGCTCCATATGAGACTCCTATGAGGTTGATCTTGCAAGATCAGTTGAAAGTGTTCATCGAAGGGCAACTCTACACTATTCTTCGGCAGCCAAGCTCACTCCGGATCACTCACTGCTTTCACATTGGCTAGAATTCTGGTCCTTCACTGGACGACCAGAGTTGATCTCAAGTGTGGCCCTCCAGCGGGTTGTGCCTCCTCAACAGCGTTTAGGAGGCTAAACAGCGTTTAGGATTATGCCTCCTAAACAGCGCTGTGGAACTGCAAGTTCACGAGACAGCACTGAAGGGAGTTGTTTGCAAGAATTGTGCTGGTGCCTTTCAACCGTTTCGCACTGTAGAGCAACAGCCTTCCTTCTTTTTGTGGTCTTCACTGTTCTGGCCATCCCTTTGTTTGCACTCACGCAGAACCCCCCTAACAATCATCTCAAGCTCGAAAACATCTGTAGACAGGAAACTCGCTACCTTCACTCCCACTGAGGTAGTGCAGTGCCTATCTGTTTTAACGTGAATTGCAGACTTTTACTTGCTTTCTATTTTGTGTTTCCCCCCACTTTTATTTGTTCCTTTTGCAGGGTACTGCGGGTTTCTTGGTTTAGTCTTTGGCCTATTTACTATAAGGAATTGCTCTTAGCAGGATTAAACGATAACAGCACTTCTAACGCTTGTATCCTCTACTATGGTACTGTTTGGCACACAACTGTACTATTTTATTCAACCTAAAGAAAAACGGGTTTTATGTCCGTTAACTAAGAAACAGACACACTGTTCGTCAGAATTACGACAAAAGCGTTTGTAAAATTACGCAAATTTTTTACAGTGTAGCTGTGGTGTGCTGAGCGGTATGTATATAGCTAGTTGACTTGTGTACACACAGTGGCTGTGCGGTATAAAACGCACCCAATTCGAAACTTTAATGCAGTCCCCTGTAGTCCCATTGATGTTTTCTTTTGGTGTGCATGATATGTGTTTACATTTTTTTTTCTCGCTTACCGACAGTCCTAGCTGTCTGCAGAGAGTGAGAGTGAAACATGCCAGCAAGCCTCTTAGCAGTATGCAGTGCAATTTTGATCTATTGTGCAAGCGAGGAAGAAGAGACTGCACGTTTGGCTGTTGAGGCTGCGACATAGACATTAGATAGTTTTATCTGAGCATTGTTAGACCCGCTCCACTCAAAAGGAAAGCACCTGCATGCGCACAACGCTCAGTCAGCAACGACCAATCGGAGTGCAGCTGCCGATGGAGCGGACGATTCCTGCATCCCGATGGCCACTGCCGGCTGAGCGTTACGCGCATGCCTGGTGGCTTTCGCGCTCAGTGGCTGAGCGGAGCAGTCGTAAAAAGCGCTCAGCTAAATCTTTTTCCGATAGGGGGTGGCTGACGCATAAATATTTCAGGCAGAGGGATGGCCGACATTGCTCACATCAATTCTCAGTATGAGCAGCTCTCTTCGCAATACAGAAATTATGATTCAAGCTTCCTCTACTCCTTTCTGACAGGTTTTGAGACGTGCTCCTGGCAGTATTATCGGGCTAGGTATTATTATACCCAGATCCACTCCAATAAATTCTAGGAGGATGAACTCAGTTGCCCCATAGCTTGTGCAAAACTAAATCTGGAACGCACTCCTCCTTTCTCTTTACCACTGTATTCAAAACCTTGTCTCAGTATGTGATGGGTCTGCAAAGAAAATTGACCAGGTAAACAATCTTACTTAGAAAATAGATGTCCCATACTTATTAACCTGAATCTACCAACCACTGTACACTGCTTTATGACTGATTTCTTATCTTTCAATTGATTTGCCTGAACTGTTCGCACCTGTAAACATCTTAAAGATGATCCAAGGGAACGTTTCTTGTCATGTGACGTCATATGCTTAAAGTAAGAGAGGCTTGTGGGCGTTTTCAAGGGCTATGGGGCATCATCATCATCATCATCATCATCATTTATTTTCCTTGAGAGCCCCAGGGGGCATTATACAAGGGAGTGAACGCAATAAAAACATAAAAAAATAGTTAATAAAAAACACGCTGTAACCTAAATTGTATTTCAGAAAGAAAAAGGTTAACGGCTGCAGCAAACTTGTTAGTGTCAGTCATGTTTACAATGAGGTCAGGTAATGAGTTCCAATCGTCAATAGCAGATGGTAAAGTCGACATATTATAAGAGACAGATGACGAAGTAATTGAGCGCAGTTTACATGAGTGGTCAAAACGAGTGAAAATACGGTAGGGAGGTGATAGTAGAGAATCTTTTAGATGGTTGTTGTGGTAAAAGATTTTGTGAAGAAGAGTGAGACGTGACACCCTTCGACGTAAAGAAAGTAATTCAAGGTTAGCTGATTTGTGTAATCCTGATATGCTAGTGTATGGGGAGTAATCAGAGTAAATAAAACGAAGACCTCTGTTTTGAACGGATTCAAGGTTGTTAGTTAGATATGATTGCCATGGTGACCATATGGATGAAGCAAATTCAAGTTTAGATCTGACCAAGGTCGTATAAGCTAGTAGTTCTACTGAAGGTGTAGCTAGTCTAAAGTTACTGCGAAGAAATCCGAGAGTACGGTTAGCATCGGCAGTGACAGCATTTATGTGAGTAGTCCATGACAGATCAGAGGTCAGGTGAACACCTAGGTATTTATATGAGGAACAGGTAGCTACTGGGATAGTGGAAAGGTGATAAGAAAAGGATGAAACATGTGAGCTGCGGGTGAATGATAGAGATTTACATTTATTAAAGTTTAACGTCATTTGCCATTTGTGGCACCACTGAGTTATAAGTGCGAGGTCATTCTGAAAAATTTGATTATCGGGGTTTGAATTAATAGGTCTATAAATTACACAGTCGTCGGCGAACAGACGTATTGAAGAGGAGATGGTGAGGTAGAGATCATTAATGTATATTAAAAATAGAAGGGGGCCAAGAACGGTTCCCTGGGGGACGCCGGAGGTTACAGTGCAGGTGGTAGATTTGGTGTTGTTAATAGATGAGTACTGGGTGCGATTTGTGAGGAATTCGGAGATCCATTTGACGACTGAGGGATGGATATTAATATTTCTAAGTTTCAGTAAGAGACGTTGATGAGGGATCCTGTCAAATGCCTTGGAGAAATCAATAAATATGGCGTCAGTTTGCTTATTAGAATCAAAGTTTGAGTAAACATCAGTAAGAAAAGCTGTTAGTTGCGTTTCGCATGAGTATGTCTTGCGAAAGCCGTGCTGATGCTCGAAAAGAATGTTGTGGGAGTCTAGAAAGTTTATTATGTTAGAATAGAGTATATGCTCTAAGAGTTTAGACGACACACTGGTGAGCGAGATGGGGCGATAGTTGTTGATTAGTTGGCGATCACCTGCTTTGTAAACGGGGATGACGTTAGCGATTTTCCAATCGCATGGAATTTCAGAAAGTTGAAGAGACTGCGAGAAAATGTCGCAGAGGGAAGTTGAAGAGACGTGTTTAGTATTTATTAATATTTTCGAGTTCATTTGGTCGTCGCCAGAGCTAGAAGACACCTTCAGCTGATCAATGGCCTTAAGTACACCAGAGTGGTCGATCATGATAGGATTCATAGGAGGATGAAGGGGTTGGCACAAGTTGGGCATACTTGAGAAGTCTTCATTGGTAAAGATCGAGCTATGTTCGTCAGAAAGTGGAAGGCCGTACTCGTCAACGAATTGTAATGGAAGAGAGAGTGCTGGGTTAATTACTTTCCAAAACTTTTTAGGTTTATTGGTTAAAATGTTGGGAAGGTCATGAGTATAAAATTTGGATTTGGTATCATGAATCGCGGATTTGTAGGCCCTAGCGCATTCGTGATAGGCGTTCCAAGACGCGTTAGTGTTGTGAGCCTTTGCCCTCGTATAAGCTCTTTCTTTCCTGTTGGAGTGACAATGAACTGTTTTATCGTACCAAGGGTTAGTGTTATGGGATATAATTCGAGTGAGTGGAACGAAACGTTTGATTAGGGATGCTAGTCTATCTTTGAAAAGAATCCAGTTTTCACTGACCGTCCTTTCTGCGAAGTTAACTGAGAATATGTGATAAAATTCTTCGAGGTTGGTGTTGATAGATGCGTAGTCGGCTCTCGCGTAAACGGCATGCTGATGATAAACACTAAATGTGAGTTTGATGGTGGACGCTGATAATATAAACTAGTTTGTAAGTCGCTATTTTTTATTTGATGAAATCTGCAGATGAGTTTTTGTCGTCAGGTTGCCATTATGTAGGAACACGGGGGGCCATACTCTGCAGTATGACCCCCGTGTAAACATGTAAACATTATATGTTTACATGTGTCTACCCAATCTCATTAGTATGTGTACAACATTGAGCTGTATTGGCAACTCCAGCGACCTATAGGGGGCGCCACCATAGAGTAATATGGTAAACGTAAAGAGAGGACACAGGAGCCGATTCGCGGCCCAGATAGTGCGTTTCATACCCTCCGCTACGTGGCGCTTTTCTACAATTTGGTTGAAATTAATTAAAACTCTTTCTGTGAAAAGTATTCATTTTTTAAATGGCAATGCTTTAAAATTTTTTAAATTACTTAAAACGACTAAATAGATTAAATCAAATACGTCACAAAAACCACGTGACGAATGGCGCCTGCCATGGCCTGCCTGCCTGCACGCCGTCGCCTCTGCATCATTCTGCATGGCCTCTGCTCGTCCCTGCGTCGTTCGTCTGTGCCGTGCGTGACGTCCATTTCTGCTTTCCGCTGCATCATGTTCGGTCGACTTTGCATCAATCAAGCTGACGCATGACCGTCCGCGTGCTCGCATGCTCGGCGTGAATTCGTGGAGCCGATCGGTTCGAGCTTCTCGCGCTGTTGTTTCTGCCGGGCTGTCTGGCTGCACTTGAACGTGTGTGCATGTTGATTTTCGATGAGATTGTTTTAAAAAAAGAATTTAACTTACGACCTTGCACACGACATTGTCCGTGGGTTTACATATGACGGTGTTGAACGAACCTCTAACATTGCAGATAGAGCCTTGGTTGTTATGCTGTCTGAAATTTTCAGGAAGTGCGTTTGCACACACTGGTGTGCACACTCCAACAACGTCTTCTGTTTAACGCAGTCTCCTCATTTCCCTCATTCGGGAGCTTAAAGGGGCGGTGCAATGATATTCAATTGGAATGTTTTTTTCACTTTACACGAGCTTACTGGCACTAGTGGGACTCAAGGATACTCGCACGCAACGCCACTGACCAAGAAACTCTTCTGTTGCGCTGTAATTTCGAGGACAAAACCCAGTGTTTTTATTCAATCTCTCCTTCGACAAACCTGATGACATAGCTGGACGGTAGCAGTACCGCCCAGTGACGATATTTGAATACGGCTCATAGATTGGACCCGAGCATGGCGTGGACACTCGATTTGGGCTCGTGATAATCGATAGCTCGAGAAACATTCGGGTAGTGTCCTGTGTCAAATCGCTGCAATGACGACAACAGCCGAACCATAACAATGTCTGGAACTCAGCGCGTGTCCTGTGCCTTGCCAACCCCATGCGGCGCATGACTATGATCAACATTGGCGGCATGTAATCGGCTCCAGATCACGGGGCCGCTTCTTCTGGCTGCGAGTTGAGGGGGTGAACTCTGCTCGTTTTTCTTTATTTTTTTCTGCGACTTCGATTGCGTGTGGTGAAAACGAACGGGTATATTTTACGGATCATTAACGTCAGGGATTCGTTTTAAGCGGTATTTGCGCAAAATACAAATATCAGTGCATCGCCCCTTTAAGACTGTTGGCTTCGAGGTAAAGGCTGTGGTCTGTGGTAAGGGGGCTTTAAACGTAAGCTTAGTGTGTCTGGCGATAAGCCATTTTTTGAAGTTGACAACGAACACGTTTACTTTGTCTTTGATGTTCCGCACCTTCCCAAAACAACCAAGAGCAATCTCCAAGGCCACAAACTTTGCATTGGAAATGAGTTCATTGAGCAGTCTTCTATTGTTGAACTTCATTGTTCTATCCATGAGATGAGCTCGCAATTGACTCCGAAACTTACTGAGAGACACATTTATTCAAAAACCTTTCTGTAACATGGAAGAAAATTGTGCCCCACAGGTACTGAGTGCCTCTAACTTTCATGTAATCATATCTCTTGTTTATGCAAAGGAACTTCCTGAGGCAGCCATGGCTACAGCCTATTTCTGTGATAGGATGGACATACTCTTTGATTGTCAAAATAGCTAAATAATTCAAGAAGACCGGGCAGAAGTTGCGTCATGCCATTCTGAAGGGAGAATCTCAAATATTTGATTTTCTCCACCAGTAACTCGGATGGATTTCAGCATGGCAGTTCCAAAGTAGGAGGCAGCCATAAGCATCATTGGGTGGCAAGTTACTATAAAAAGAGTCCTCATGCTCTGGGATGAGCTTTCAAGCAGCCATGACTTTAAGTTCTTACTTACACGACGCCTGCAGCAAGACTCACTTGAGAACGTTTTTGGAGCTAGATACGACAAATGCTGGGCTCCAACACAAACCCAAATGTGCATCAGTTCACCTCAGGACTAAAACACCTCTGGATAAAGAAACTGTTCAAACTGTCGGACAATGAAAACGTAGAAGATGACAAGGCTGACCTCCTAAAGGAGTTGCAAATATCTTCGCACGATGAAAGTTTAATTTCAGACATTGCGGAATGTCTTCCAATTGATAACTTCCCGCCACTAGAGGATATTTCTGAGCTGGCATCAGACATCAGGTGTAACATAATTGATGACTCGTCCACGTTTTTATTACGTTTGGGGCTATTTGATCAAGCTTTTGCTTGAACAGACAACTTACAGCTGTGGCTGTTCTCAGCTGCTATCGGATGAGTCTAATAACTTGACCAGGCCTCACCAGTACTGTCTTGTTCCTAAAGCATACCACGTGCCTGGAAAATTCGTCGGGAACTTAGTAGTACCATCACAGGCTGCCTTTCATTTCATTCAGCAACTAGAAAATCACTTTCTTTCCATAATAGAGAGTGTGACAGATGTTCGAGGAGTGTGTGCCGCCTTGTATAGCACACTTTAAGGTCTGGGTGGTTTTCGCCTTTGCCCAGAGGAGTACCACAAAGGGGTTTTAAAATTGTTTTGCAGAATACGCTTGTGTTGACATGTTTGATTTCTTAACCGGAATTCGGACAAAGCTCGGTTGCACTCTTCAGTGGCTAGTAAGAACGAGACAAGTTTAACTGTTAATAGCGTATTAACAGAGGCGGTTGCCAAACCAAAAACAAAAAGTGATTAAGTGGGCGGTGCAGCTTGCTCTCCAGATATTTGTTTCCCCTTTTTTCCAGCGAATGTGCATCACGGCTCCCTAACAAAAATATTTCTCCACTTTCTAGAAAAATTTGATAGAAAATAGTGTATAGAGGCTAACAATATCTGAAAGAAAATGTATCCACTTTTGTATCCACTCTCCATACTTTTTTAGCCGCTTTTTTTCTGAAGCCATATTTCTTTTCTGGACAATTTCGGGGAATATTTAGGGACGTTGAATCTTGTCAGATTTCGAATAGAGTTCTCATTGTTTGGTAATGGCTCGCCCGCAGTGAGTTTGAGGCTATGCAAATTGGTGTTTTTTTTTATATTTGCCGGAAATCGGGAATTTGTACTATCCGGCGTGTGCTTCGCACTGTTATTATACTCTTATGACTGGTAATGATAGCGATGTCTTATTTATTTTTGCACTTACTTCCCGTACCCGAGTCGGCGTGAGAGTGAATGTATCATAAAGCATGTTCTCCGTGGAAGGGTTTTGTTAACTTGGTTCCGCTAAGAATCTATTACGAAGTGTACGAATGCCGAAGTCCTTCATATTCATTTATTTTTGTGAGTATTGATCTCTTTCGTATAAAACATACAGAGCTTCTGAAGTAAATCATGTGTACACGAATGTGGTCCAATAAAATGTGTTCGAACCACTTACTGTTGTTTACCCCAAAATGTTCCACCAGCCAGGAGTCGATGCGGCAATTGTGTAACTTCAATGCTTTACAATATAAAAAGAACAATATATATACTTCTGCTTCGTGAAGTAAGTTGAAATATTGTTTGACACATTTTGCATGGACTCTATCGTAAAAAGTAAAGCAAAAGTGTGTCAGTATCAAAAAAAAAAAAAAACAGCGGCTTCGGGAGTCAAGGTGCTCCCGAGAGATGAGCGAGGCGGGGAGGAAAGAGAGAGAGAAGGGTATTGGAGAACCGGAGCAAAAACGCCCAAACCGAAACCGAAACTAACTTGACCGGAAACGGAATCAGATTATACTTAATACCGCCCGCTAGGAGCGCTACCTGTCACTGGTCTATCTGGGCCGCTGGGGCCTATGGCAGTGTCCGCTCTTTACCTTGTGTATATTACTCTATGGCGCCACCACCAAACAAACATGGCGGCTGGGAACAGGTCGCATCGGCTCGGCCGGCCGCCTGAATGGGTACCGCATTCAATTTAACAGATTTTCTTTTGTTTAATGTCCTATTTTATAGGTATTCGAACTGCGACGGTTAAATGTAGCCGGTGTACATAAACTTGCATAGCATAGTTTTGTTTTCCCAGTGCTTTTTGTTCTTCATGTCAAACTTCTTTTTGCGGAGATTTCGTTCAATATTAAAACTATGGGCTCCGGAGAGACGGTAATAGATTCTTATCAGTTTTGATCAGCTAAGGAAAGCGCTGATGACCAAGGAATTTTTCCATCGAGAGTAATTTTCAGCTAACTGGCATGCCTCGACCATGTGACTTATCTGTCCGCGAAATCGAGCTTTTGTGCGTTTTAAGAAACAGCTCTATAGTCCGTGGCAACTTTTCTTGGCAATGCAGTGGAAGGTACAGGCCCGCGTCCCCTCTCCCATTTTGAGTGTGCGCGGGCTCTCCTCCTCTCCCCGGAAATGGGGGAGGAGGAGAGCCTGCGTACACTCAAAATGGGAGAGGGGACGCGGGCCTGTACCTTCCACTGCATTGCCAAGAAAAGTTGTCGCGGAGTATAGTCGTCTGCTCAATCAACACTACAGGCTGCAGGAAAATTACGAAAATTAAGCAAGCGCTTCTTAAGCCAAGGAGCATGTTAACCCGGTGGCGCCCCACTAAGCAGCTGTCAATTCAGGTTTTTGTAGCAATCGAGAAGTCATTTTGACGAATATGCGGGTTATGTATTATATTACATACTATGTCCCACTAAAGCGATATTAGTACGTTCTTCGGGTTGAAATATGAGCTTAGTTAACTAGCTATCAGGTGAACTGGTGAATAAAAGTATATTTGACAGGCAGAAACATACTACTTAAGCTCAGCCAAATGGTTTTAGCCGGCTGCACGGAGACGAATATGGACAAACTGAAGAGAGTCTTTATCGGAGATTCACGCAGAACCCCTTTGCATTGAACTTGACTTCAAATCCGTAACGGAAAAATGGAGTATCTTTTATGGCCAGACAACCTGAGCAATGTAGACGTATATAGCTGCTGGCTTCGACGGGGGTATAATATGAATATTGGAGGCACGATGGATCATAATGTCGTGACAGCTTCTAACGTTGCGAGATGTGTCCCCCACCTTTTGAAAGGAGACAGTTTTCCTGATTAATCGTATACAGCGAGGAGGTTTTCCGGAATAAAGTAATTGCGAAATCAGCCCAACTCTTGTGGTGAGGTCCAGAAGCTTTTACGGCAAAAAGCAGCTACGATGAATAGCCAATGCACCGACCGGAGTGGAGGGCTTAATCTTGAAGCTAATCAAACACAACCAAACTCAAGAAAACCAGCTATCTGACTGCAACATTGGGGTTCCCTCCAGTGAAGCACCTCGTCTGTCGTCCCCAGTCCACTGTTCTACATCCTTATAAAGAAACCACTTATCAGCTACCAAGCAGTCGTTACTATGAATGTGATTCGAGGCAGACAAGAAATCAAAACGTTTTTCCGCGATTCCTTTCCATCCAAGAAAGCGAAAGCACGCGACTGTGTATTGTGGAGTAAACGGGCTTCCAAAAACATGATGGAAGGAAACAATCTACTGAGGCTTCATCACACTGATGAACACTCAGGCAAACTTGAGAAATATCCGGACCTTCGTCAAATTACATTGTTCGCCACCGCACCGCCAACACGTGTCGGCGAAAGCCGCCACAGACGTGGAGAGGCGCGAAGTAACCTGTTCCAGCAGGTTCCCGGTTTTCCCGATTAATGCCGTCCGTTTTGCTGGAGTCGCGAATATGTCAAGGATATGATTTATTATTGTCTCAGTAAGACCAATGAATCGCTATATTTCCCTAAAAATGCTGGATTTTGCACACATATTGTGACAAACGAAGATGTTAAACTATATGCCACCTACCCAAGCAGCACATTACGACTGGCTCAAGCTTGAGCCAGACTGGGTAGCCAGGGAAGTTTCACTGGGCCTAGATTGTTTTGCACCACGGCGCTAGGCAGCCCCCTCCTGGTATGCCAGTCTGGCGACCACCGGCAGTTCCCTGTGTAGCCATGGACTGGCTCACCACTGTAATTATGGCCTGGGCCAGGCGGGAAGCTCAGTGGTACCCCAAGCTTGGCTCTTTATTGTATATACAGCATGGGCCAGGTTAGTGGCAGGGTGGTCAGCCAAGCTTGGCTAGACAATAGAAATTCACCATGCAGTTAAACCAGTTTAACTGGTCATATTGACGACACACATCGTAAATTAAAAAAATTCAATTTATTGCCACAAAAAATACATACTGCAGGCTGCAAAAATAAACATAAAAACATATGTACAATGCAAAAAAAATCGCATGATATTATTCATGTGTCCCAAGCGGTTGGCGAGATTCTCCACATCATCCGGAGTGTAGGGGTTCCGGTGGTGGCTAACAAGTACCGCAAGGCATCTGAAAAAAAGAATAAACATCAGTAATTAGAACCATGGCAGATTTATTTGCACCCGTCTGTTCTAAAACGGTAAATAACTAATGCCACTAATAAAAAATATACACTATCATAAACAGTATGAGAGGGAATATCGAAGCGTGTGCCAATCGTACATGTGGTGCCAGTCTCGCGGCAATTAAGTAGAAACCGCATGTAAGAGATTTGACGAGTCACGAGACAAGCGACGACGATACGCTTCACTATCGTTCGGTCACTCGCGCGACGCGGAAGACCGCGTGAAAGCGACGGGAGCAAGCGACCAAGGCGATGAGCGCCGATTTCTAGAAATCCAAAAAACGAGCGATGCGACAAGCGACCGTGGGAAATCTCCGCCGCTCGTCGCTGACTCTCGTCGCTCGCTTAATCGCTTACATGCGGTTCAGCCTTTACGTTGCATAACGGACGACAGACTAGGAAGGCAGGAAGGGGCAACAACAGCAGGATCCTCTACCACAGTGGTTAACCACTGCGGTAGAGGATCTCTGAAGCTGAATGTGTACACTGGCGGTTGTATTACTAGCATGGCTGTTCCAAATGGGGTTGCAAAAAGGTTCGGTTTCACATGACCCTGATTATGAAAATGAATCCAAATGGTCGAGCCTGCTTACCTGGCTCGCTGGCGCCGAGACAGAGACAGCCAGTGCCCGCGCTGCAATGAGGACGGAGCGAATTCCAAACACGCCGTTCTGAGAGGCAGACATTTCGCCCGCGAGCGAGTGGAACTCAGGCGAACTCAGGCGGAGGACGTCATCAGCCACAGTAACCATCGGCAGAGGCAGCACTCAAGGCACCGGCAAACTATCTTATTCAAACACAGCAACTTGTAGCCGCCCCAAGCAGAACAGCAGCGCGAACAAAGACCCCAGTTCGCGTTACTAACGCCAAATCCGGTTTTCTTTTTTCTTTTTTTTTTTGTTTTCGGAACTGCGCCGCCGCCGTCTCAAAAGTGGCGCTTCGAGCGGACGCGAGGGCCGCGCTGATTGGCCCGCGCGGTCCCTGTCCTTGCACGTGAGCAGCTCTCCTCATTCAAGGAATCCGCGCTGCGCGCAGGGAGACTGCATCATCCCCAGTCCCGGGGCACTGACAGTACTGGAGCATTACGGGCGCGTGATTCTTCTGGAGGGTGCGGGATCTCTCCCGCGCTTTTCCAGGCACTCCGCCTCAGGCACTTGCGCTTGAAGCGGCTTCTCCGTGCAAGCCAGGGTAGATAAAGGCCGCGGTAAAAAGCGGGAAAATGATAAGGGAGGAAGTGTCCGAGTGGGCTAACGCGTCTCAGCTCGGAGCGTGGAGCGAAACCTTGCGCTGGGAACCTCCTGGGTTCGATCCCCGCCGCCCCCGCCCGTTTCGATCTGGATGAGTTTCGTACCGGCACGCGTTCGTGTGATCACTACTGTGTGATGCACGTTAAAAATCCCAGGTTAGCGGTTGTACCGCACTGGCTAAATTTCTCATCTACAGCTAAGAGACCGATTGCCCGTTGAGGCGCATCTGCATCAAGGCTGTATAAACATAAAGAGCAAGCCAATTTTTTTTTTCGGGAAAATGATAAAGTTCGGGTGCGACCAATTTCGATAGTTTTATTTCCAATTTGTCCGGCACAATTCCACTACAACCAGTTAATTTTGGGTTTTGCCTGTTCATATCCAAACTGTTTGCAAATAGTTTTTTTTCTTTTTCAATGGGGAAGACGTGTTCTTTTTTATGACTCAAGCTAAAACAGACTTCTTGCACTCAAACGTCACTTTCTAGTGCGAGGGCTCTTGCCACAAAGCACCAAAAATATGTTAAGAAAACGCTCATACGAATTAAAAAAAAAAAAAAAAAAAATGGAAAAAAGTTAAACGAACTATAGAGTAACAGTGGCTTTCAGCGGGCATTCTGGGTCCGATAAAATACGAGCTTGAGCCACGGAACATTGCATAGCGGCAATTCCCTGAGATTCCTTGGCTCACCCTATCTTCGATCCGGCAACATGCCCGAATATTGGCTGTTGCTTGTGTTAAGCGGACCAGGGAATTCCTGCGAACTACCATGGAACCCCAAAGCTTGGCAGAGGCATTGCTACCCTGGCCATCTCCGACCGAGGAAAATCAATACACAGCCAGGGTGCATCCAATACTGGCAGCGGCCTGTTTACAATGGCCATCAATGACCAAGGAAATTGATTGGTCAACCAGGGAAGGCGTTCCGTGGCAGTTCCGTGGCTTTCTGGAGCAAGGTAAGACTATGAAACGCCAGGCTGGCATACAGACGTAAATGACTGGGCAGTCGGGGCCAAGCTATCACAACTAAGTGCCAACCCTGGCCCCAGCTAAACCAAGCAAGTGTGCTACCTGGGTACTTCGCCAAGCTCGCCCGTCTCTCGACATGCAGTTTGGAATTTAAAAAAAAAGAATGATTTCCACGTGCCTTTTCTCTGAAGTAGGCCTTTTTCATACAAATAGCTGACCTTGATTAGAGACAAGTGGACCATTTTTGCCCCTTCGCCATCCAGTGTTTTGTTGCTGGCTTCCCTTAGGGCAATCAAAGTATTTTTTTTAAATAGTTTCCAGATTAAAAATAAAATAAAGGCAATTAGGGCTTTAGCTACAAAAAGTTTTCCTTCTACATGGGCTGCTTGTCTTATGTCCCTCACGCCATTTTGGAATTTCTGGATTATCATGTACAGCTGGTATTAATTTACCCTGTCATTTTACAGCGATGTCGATTCTCTTTACAGGTGCTGTAATGAAGGACTCGCCTTCCCGGGTGCAAGGTCGATTTGCATCACAAGATGCATGAGAAGTCTGAAGAAACTTTCCTAGGCCCGTGGTATGCAGCCTCTTTCATCCAGCGCACTCCTCTTGCGACAAGCCCCTGATTACCAGCCGAGCTGTAGCTTCACTGCAACTGACAATAAGCAATTACGGTAACAATTTTGTATAATATATTTACTACCTATGTATGAGTGACAGATGGATGTGGCAGACAGTGAAAACTAATTGTTTACACTCATTATTTGTTAAAATTACCCTTGTAATGAACTTTTCTATTCTTTCTATTCCGGTGTGAATTGCACACAAAACCACATGTTAGCCTGTAAAACAAGACCGGGAACAGTACGGTTTTAGCCCGCTAGCCTGGGGTCTTGCTGGTATCTTACCGCATTACTGGTACTACGCTGGGGATTTCTGCTGGCATCAGCCCGGGAACTCGCTGGGGCAAAACAAGACCGGGAACTGTATGGCTTGAGTCCGCTAGCCTGGGGTCTCGCTGGCATCTTACCGCATTACTGGTACTACGCTGGGGGTTTGTGCTGGCAGCATCCCGGGAATTCACTGGGACTCCCAGTGACGGGCGCCCCAGTCAGTCTCAGTCACTGGCCAGTGACTGGCAATCTCACTGGCCCGTTGTCGCCCTGGGATGCGTTTCTAGCGTCGCCCCAGTAGGATCTTACTGGCAGACCGGTACCGCCCCAGTCCCAAACCAGCGAGTTGTGCTACTTGGGTTACCTCATCTTCAGCACATTCAAAAACAGAAAACAAATATTAATTTTTGACTTTTTTAAAATATTAGGCATGGATATTAACGACACCGATTAATCGATTTATTAATCGATGAAAGGGTGGCGATTAATAGGGTTAAAGCTTTTAATCGACGCCCAGCTCTACTAAAATGTGATCAAAGTTCGGGCCACACCCTTTTTGAGCGTAAGAAATCTGGAGCACAAAATCCAGCTGACGTGAACCCGTCGTCACGAAACCTCGATTGCATTTTTAGTGGAGAAATCGATGTCGCAAAGGAAATTTTTTTTTTTTTTATTTCTAAGATGCCTCGAGCTTGTAGAGTGAGTTATCGCCATGGACAGACAATCTCCAAAAAGTCTTTAGCGCACCTTTGAGGGCTGTGTCCCACTAGAGCGACAAACAGCAACAAACGACAGCGACCCATGACAACGAGCGACAAACGACAGCGACCCACGACAACGAGCGACATATGACACCGACAGATAGCCTGTTTCCCGGAGTCCGCCGTCCCACCTGGCGGACACGACGCAAAACACGGGGGCAAGGAAACTTGTTTTCTAGTGGGACTTGAGTTGTCAACAAAACACTTCAAAATACACAGACAAACAAAGTCTGGCGACGCGGTTTTCATGTTTTGCTATTTGGGCGTAAACCCGCCGACAGACACCGTGAAAATGTAGACAGTTACTTTATTTCTTAATTAAAGCTTGCGCTTGTCTTTCTTTGCCGTTGTCGACTTTTCGCAAACGGTACTGACAATCGACACTAAACTTGTTCCTAACCGTAGCCCTTCATAACTCCCGTTTAGCGAATCGGTCCTTCGGAATAAACATGACCCCCGAAAAAGTAATTCCCAAATCGTTCCTTTTTTTTTTGTCAGAGGCATTTTAGGTGAGCGCTGTTAAGGAAGAGATCCCCGGCACGTCCGTTTCGATGGTGTCGGTTTATCGTTCTCTCTCGTGCCGTTCATGATCTCGTGGTTCTGCGCTCCTCTACCTCCTTTTCCTCTTGTCCTACTACCAGATCGCATAATCTACAACTTCCCGCGCCGGCCTGGAGATGAGACCATGCATTCCCATACCGCGAGATCAGGAAGTTTAAGAAGGTACAGAGCAGTGCAGAAAACAAGAACTCATGAAAGGTCAATGGGGAATACAAAAATACACAAACAAGTTGAATGAACACTTTGCCGAGTCCCACACAGTTTCAGTGAAGTCATGGTAACGCAATGCTTGTAGCAAACAAGGGGTGTCCATCGTTCTGTGTCAATTTTTAGTTTGATATGTTGCCTTCAAGAAAGAGAAGGCCTTGCATAGGGCGCTGGATTTCTTGTCTGCTCGCAAGGCGAACCGCGCAGAGTCTTGGTATGCCGTCTCTTCCAGGAAATGCTGCTGTTATTCTTCCAAGTTTCCATAGGAGCAGTGGCGTGTCGTCCTTTATAATAACAACGTTTCCCGGTTACGTCCGGTGGACGCCCTCAACGCCGACGCCGACGTCTACCGAGGTCTCGGCTTTCACCACAAACCTGGCGCGTTCCTGGGCTCCTGCTCGAAGTCGAACTCCTCTGGATCACTCCTAGACCTTCCGCCTCGCCTGCGGTAATACCTCCCGTAGAAGCGTCGATGTGGCTTACGCTGGACACGGGTGTCCCTGTATTCGTCCTCCTCTCCAAACTGGAAGTTGGGTCTTATGTCTTCGGCGGGTAGCGAGCTCCTGGTCATACCTCTGTAACGGCGGTAGTAGCGGCGTAAACAGGGTCTCCCAGGCTGCAGCCGTCGCTGCGGTGGCGGTTGCGGCCGCGGCGAGTCCGGCACGAGCACAACGTCATGGAAGTCGTCCGAGTCCTGCACACCGTGGAGCGGGTTGGGGAACGGTCGGCATTGACTCCATCTCGGAAACCAACGACCTCCGAAGCGTCTTCCGCCCATGGCATAAGGGAGGCACTGCGCAGGCTCGCCGTCGGGACCTGTCACATTGGCGGCCTCGCGCCCTTTCTCGTCTACGACGACGTCAAACTGGACGGTCTCGCCCTCGGAAATGGAGCGCGTGAGCTTCTGCGGGTGGTTCCGCGTGATGGCGGTCTGGTGGACGAAGATGTCTTCTCGCGTGTCGTTGAGGTGGATGAAGCCGTAGCCATTCTTTACGTTGAACCACTGGACGGTGCCCAGCACCCGCTCGGCGAGCACGGGTTTCTTCCTGGTCATTTGCGTGGCGCCTATGTCGACGGTGAGCGCTTTTTGGTGTTGCCCAGTAACACTTGCTGAAGGGTAAAAGATGGCTTGAGAGTACGTTCCTTGGACCATCCAGCCAAATATGGTTTCTACCGCGGTGAGGTCGTCAGTCAGGTGCTGGATCCGTCCCGTGACGACTTGCCAGTAGAAGTCTGAGCCTATGAGAACGCCGACGTCGTTGTCCACTCTGCTTTGAGCCCCAGCAGGGATGATATCTGCACTTGAAGTCCGCTGGAATGAAGTTGCCTCAGTAGATTGTCATCTAGCTGCTGGTTGGATACTGTCTGGGACTTCCAGTGCTTCAAGTGATGTCTTCTGGTTGCTTTGATGGCTATGGAGGGTCACAACCACTCGTCCTCAGGACCGTTTGGTGGCTGTGTTTCCAAATATGTATATAGTAAGCTCCTTCTGGCCAACGACTTCACAACCCAGTTTTTCAGAAATGTCCTGCCGGATAAACGTGCGCTGACTCCCACTGTCCATTAACAGCCTCAGTAGGAGGTGTCTCGGTGTCCCTAGAGCCCACGTTCTAGCAGTTTGCAGCAAGACAGCAGAAGAGCGGGAACTGGTGGTTGGTGCGCTCACGACTGTTGCGGTACCTTCACGAAGTCCTCCTGGGTCTGGGTTGTCTGATGCGGCTCATGTGGGACGTGATAGATCGCAGAGTATAGTCACGTGGTGACCTCCACAAGTGGCGCATGTCAAGTTCCTGCACGAATGGCAAAAACGAGCGATGTGGTTTCGCTTGCCGCATTTGAAGCAGCAGCGTGCTCGCGCAAGCTTGGTTCGTTTTTCTGGTGTTGAAAGTTTTGCACCTCGTGCTGTTTTGCACCTCGTGCTGGGTGGTATCACACAAATGGCACGTGGCCGCTCGGTAGCCAACAGTCTCAGTCGAGAGTGCGAGTGCGAAAGAGTGGCTCGCCTGTACGGATTCTTGACGTGGTATCGTCGATGACCCATACTGGGGAGAGTGACTTGGGTGTTCCATTTAGACATCTTCTCGAATTTCCACTTGAGTCTGTAGAAATAACATGATGACGCGGACATGCTCTTCCGGGCGCATGTCAGGTGTGTCGGCTGATGGTGTCAGTGCTGCTTCCCTTAACTTCTGTCGGTATAGTATAGCCAGGTCAGCAGGAAGGCACCGCAGGAGAACACGATGTAGGACGACAGCGTAGTTGCTAGGCGGGACATCCAGCCCTTGAAGAGGTGTTGTTCTGAAGCGTATCGCATCGTAGAGTTTACGAAGCTGTACTGCGTTGGTTGAACTGTTGACCGCGGGCAAGCTCAGAAGCCGATCAATGTGATCATCAATTAGAATGTCCCGTCGTCCAAATCGTTCTTGTAGCGTCTGTACCGCGAGGTCATAATTTTGTTCTGAAAGTCGGATTCTTTCCACGGCTCGCTTGGCGTCATCTGTGAGATACGTGAGAAGGTATTTAAACTTCTTGACTGGCGGGACTTGAGAATTGGTGTGTATCGTACAATTGAAATGATCCCAGAACCCCTGCCAGTCGCGACGGCTCCCGGCAAAAGTCGGTACCTGCAGTTTCGGTAGGGCGACCGTCCTGTGGCTCCTTGAGGTCAGAGTTGGAGGAAGACCGCCGGACTGGGCTCTGTCGAGAGGGACGTTGGGCGTGATACTCGTGGGTTGTGGTACAGAGACCTGAGAGTCGAGGGCTTGTCGGACGCGCGTGAGGCTATGACTGATGCGAAGACGGTACTCCTCTGCTCCCTCAAGCTCGGCCTCAAGATCGTCATCTGAGGTGGACGTCTGGATGTCACGGTCAAGGCGGACTAGGTCGCTTTCTTTCTGAAGCAGGTAGTCCAGTTGTAGTCGGAGGTCTAGCTCTGTCGTGTTCTCGTCTTGCAGAAGATTGTCGATTTGGGTTATTGTTCGGCTGACGGCTGAGCGGACGATGCCGCGGGTTCTTCGGCTGCGGTCCATCTCGTTTCCCGGGTTTCGGCACCAGTGTTAAGGAAGAGATCCCGGGCACGTCCGTTTCGATGGTGTCGGTTTATCGTTCTCTCTCGTGCCGTTCATGATCTCGTGGTTCTGCGCTCCTCTACCTCCTTTTCCTCTTGTCCTACTACCAGATCGCATAATCTACAACAAGCGCCATGGAATTTCATGCCGATTTGGATTATGCTTATAACTTCATATCCGAATGATTGAGGGCAGGCGCTTTTTGGGGGACTATACGGCATCCCAATTATGACAGAACGTGATGACAAGTCTTTCTCTCGTCTGCCGGAATGGCTTGTTGCGGAACATCGTGCCCTGAATCGTAGTGAGCGGTCTTACTTTGGTCAGTCCTCAAACATTGGTGTATCCATCCTAATGCAGGAACGTATACGTCATGTTGAAGCACAACCTTGAGGTCGAGTGGCGGAGCGAGCCACGGGAGGAATGGGAGGGAGGGTAGAAGTGTGGGAAGAGAGGCAACAGAAGGTACAAGCGGGCGAGGAGGATAACTTTGTCTTTGGGAGATGTTCCTCGGTGGGACTGCTTGTTGCGCTTCAAGTCCAATGACGGACAAGAACTCGTCTGTCGTCGATCGTTTGTCGCGGTTGTTGGTCGGTACAGTGGGACAGTATCAGCGACATGGAACTTTGTGGTGTCGCTGGACAAAAATTTTTGTTTGTCGCTTTAGTGGTACGAGGCTGTAACTGGAGACTATACGCCTCGCATGTGGGCTCATTTTCGTCTTCTGCGCATGAGAAAGGAAGTAGCGGTGAAGTCAGAACGCCGAGTCCTGATTGGCTGATCGCGACCCCCTATTGAGCGTCGTCTGCTCCTTTGCAACGTCGTCTGCTCGCAACATCGTCTGCGTCTGTCTTACCTTTCCTGCGACTTTCGGAGCGAACTCGACTTGGCCTTTAAGGGAGGGCAGACGAAATAACTCGAGCGGTACGTTGTTTTCGTCTAACAACTAGCAGACGCGCATCAAGGAGGGAAGTCAAAGGACTCACTGGCGAGGTGTCCCGGGGCGCCGAAGTTTGTTTGCTTTGTGTCCGCAAGTTCCCTCCCAAATACTTTTTACCTCCATTCGTGTGCGGCGAGACCCCTCACTCTTTAACGGCGCCGGCGGGTTGGCGCAGTTAACGTCGTCTGCTTTACGTCTGCTAGTCAAAGCGATGGCTGCTTTACCTTTCCTGCGTCTGTCGGAGATTCGCCGCTTTTTCACCGGCGAGAGTCACCGTTGCCTCGGGAAACAAGGAGATAACAAGAGGAAGAAATTGATCTCTTAATCTAAAATTGAGGTCAGCGATCAAAGTATAACACGGGAAGGGTTCACAAGGGTCACGCGGGCATATTCCATTCAGCACGTCAGCCGGTCGTGGGCAGACGGTCACCGAGTCGCGGAGTGCCTGCTAGGCCTAACTGCCCAGCTCGTTTGGTCGCGTTCGGTGGAATCGTCGCCGTTGGAGCTTTTCCCCGGTGTCTGTGGATCCAGCGTTCTTGTTCGTCGTGCTCTGTTTCAAATAATTTTTACTTTTTTTTTTGCTGCTTGAAATCAGGACGCGTGAGAAGCTCACGTAGAAAAATAAACGTCCGTGGGTCGTCGCGACCGCGACGCTGTCGGCCATGCTGACTTGATCGTAAGAAGTGCGTAACAGCTTCGGAGCTGTCGTAGGATTTCGCCGTAACCTGCGCAAAACTTACGAAAATTTCGTTTCGTGAATACGAATTTGTTCTTAAGTTTTGTCTTACGCACATTTTTGGCGTAAGATCGTTTCGTGAATCTGGCCTCTGCACTCCCGAAAGTCGCAGGAAACGTAAGACAGACGCAGACGACGTTGCGAGCAGACGACGTTGCAAAGAAGCAGACGACGCTCAGATAGGGGGGCTCTATCAGCCAATCAGGGCTCGGCGTTCTGACGTCACCGCTACCCCCTGCGCAAGGAGCAGACGAACTTGCCCTCCGCATACGCTTCACAAGTGGGCTCATTTTCGTCTTCTGCGCATAAGAAAGGAAGTAGCGGTGACGTCAGAACGCCGAGCCCCGATTGGCTGATCGCGACCCCCTATTTGAGCGTCGTCTGTTCCTTTGCAACGCCGTCTGCTTGCAACGTCGTCTGCGTCTGTCTTACCTTTCCGGCGACTTTCGAAAGTCGATCCAGAGAGGGTAGACGAAATAACTCGAGCGGTACGTTGTTTTTCGGTCATTCCACGTGAAACGTCCCAGACGTTGCGCTCCACCACCTCCGATTAAAAAAAAAAAAAAGAATTCATGGGCTTCGGCCACAATGTCCGTAGCCATACTTTAAATTAGTTTTGACGAAAAAAAATTTGTGATGCCGTGAGCGCGATTTTAATTTTTGAAAACAGCGTGAAACTAGGCATCATTCAATAATTTACAAAAAATCAGCTTTTTTATAAAACACCCAACAATATTTTTTTCTTAAATTTGCACAGTTGTCGGCTTATAATGTGGTTAAGTTTGTGTTGTTTTGTTTAATTTCAATATTTTTTTTAAAAATACATAATTTTATTCAAAAATAATAATTTTTGTCATATTATTAAAAAATATATAATTGCTCCTGGGACCTAATATAACTTTTTACTGGTTGCCCTCTAGGTGTATAACCTATAAAAATGTTTTAATCCGCTCAATTAAATATCTTGCAGTAAAAAAAAAATCTTGAATTTGCCAAAAAGCGCGTTTTGACGCATAAACAGCCGTTTATTCCACCCTGAGGTGGTCCAAGTAAAAATACAAAATATGGTGGCTTTGGAAGAACAATTTATCGTCTTTTGATTCTGAAAGTTTAATCAGAGTAATTTTTGTTTAAAGCGAGAAAACAATTTTTGAAGTTGAACTCTCGCACCACTACCCGGCGTCGCTTCGTAACGCCTCTTCGCCGCACAGCACGCCACCTGCGAGAATAGTCGACGCGATTAGGTCCAAAGAAACAACGGAGTTTGCTGCCCGCTTCCCCTCGTCCCTCTTTTCTGGCTGTAAGGGAAGAAACGGCGGGTATCGTGTACTAATCGGGGGTGAAGCCAGCGCGTCGCCATAGCAGGCCCGTTGTGCCCATTGTACCCGAGGGCGGCTCCTCATACTCCTAAACGCGATGCCTAATCGACGGGCGGCATCAGTTGACGTGAACTTCTTCATGCCATGTCAAAGGTCCCACGGCGACCTCCGATTCCTAAAATAAAATCAATGGTTCTTCATCATAATCTTTGTGGTGCTTCTCTAAAATATTTTTGACGAGAAACAAATTTCATAGGGTGATGGCGGTTGGAACTCGTAAAAAAGGAGTGAAACTATTAGTCATTTATTAATTGATGAAAATGAAGATATTTTTATAAAACAGTGGACTATTTTTTCTTAAAAAACACATGGTATTTTGATTGTCGTGTAATACGGATCATGGATATTCGCTTGAAGCAATTAAAAAAAAGTAATATATGAGAATTGTAGCCTTTTTGATAGTTTGGTTACAAACTATCTCGTTGCTGCAGGTGATTAAAACTTCTTATTGGAAACCCTGTGAATATACTGCACAAAAAAAGTTTCGGGCCGTACAACTAAATATCCTGCAGAAAAAACAACTTAATTTGTGCAAAATTTCGTGCTGCCGTTTAAAGAGCCGTCAATGCTGCCTTGAGGTGGTCGAAAGAAAAATGCGAAACATGGTGACTTTTACAGAAGAGTTTATTGCCTTTTGTTCTTTAAAGTTTAATTAAAATAATTTTGTTCTAAATACACACAAAAAAAAAAAAAACACATTTTGAAGTTGAGCTTCTACGTCGCAACCTGGTGTCGTTTCTTGTGCCTCTTCTCTGCACAGCACGGCACCGTCGAGCCCGGCGAAGCGTGCGACTGTGTAACGGTGGGCCCACGCAGGTAGGGAGCAGGACCTTGAGCTGTCGGGTACATCTCGGTGAAAAGGGGCTGTTTTTCACTCTTGTTGCTTTATGGCTTTTCCCATTTCGGCCGTTTTACGCGGCGATGTCCTCCTGTGATCTTCCAGTGTCTTGATGTCAGGAGATGCTTAGCGCTGCCGGTTCAGAGCATCCATTAGTAAGCTAGCTGTTTCCTACATACAGAACCCGATCACTCTCTCTTGTTAAAGTCAGGACAGATGTAAACAGCAGCACAAAAGACCCGTGAACGGGCAATCTCGAACGACGATGTGATGTGGTGTTGACGAATGCGCGCCGTTGAAGGCTCACGCGTCGTTTGTGCTCAAATCGGCTTTGAAATGACAAATTCTTGCGTTGCTGAATAGGACGTAAGTCCAGCACGTAGTGTAGATGGTGACGCAGGCTTGAAGTGATGGTAACTTCTTGTCCCTTTGACGGGGACCGCTGAGCTAAATTTTGGAGTGAGTTGAGCTCGTTTTTCTTCAACCATTTCTTTCGGCACCCAAAGTATTGTTATGCCCCCGATGTTATTTTTGGCCCAGGTAAACAGCTGCTGGGGGGTCATGATTTGGTTCTCGAAGGGACTTCGAAGACTGGCCCTTGCTGCCAGACGCTTCACTGTACCCCCGACTCCGTCACAAGCACTCTTCCCGTGGGACGTTGCGAAAAAATTCCATTCAGCGGAAATGCCGAAATCATTTTCGTGCTGACAGAGGTTTGCAAAGTTTTTTTTTATTCTTGTACTGAGAGGACGCACCATCTGAAAAGTAGTGAATTTTTCTAATTTGCGGAAGGTCTCGGTTCAATATATCAATTACTTCACTCTGAAATACAGAAACAGTCACCGTGTCGTGTTCTAGGCAGTCAGAAATAAAACTGAATGAGTTTATAGAAATCTCTTGGGTGGTGGCTTCTTGTTTGCGAAAGTACATAACAACGGGGTGGACTGATGCCTGAGTAGTCACCCAGTGATAGGATTGCGGGGCGTCCTGCACGATGAAACTATAATTTTCAGCGAAGTCCATGAGTACTATTGCCTCGTGTTTGCCTATGTTTGCTTTGCGCTCCCGAAAGTATCGTGCCTGTTGTTTGCTCACAAAGCGGTGAGCCTTCAGTGCCTTCAGCATATCTAAGAATTTTTCGCGGAACTCGTCTGGTGTCAGAACAATGGTTTCCAGTTGGCAACGCACCCCGCTAACCTACTGTTGCACATGGACGCAATCCGTTTCTTCCGGGTCAAGAAGTGGAGTGCTGCGGAGCAAAGTATCAGCAAAATCGGTACTTGGGCATTTGGCACACCTGTCAAGCATGCACTCTTCATTGTGTAGATCACATACTGTAGTGGATAGAAGTTCTTCGATGCTTTCGTCTAATCCTGTAGCGTGAAACATGAGCTTAAAATTTTGGTGTTGCATGCACACGCAAACTGTGTGAGTGCCGCTCCCCCCTGCTAGGACACAATGTGAAGGCCGCAGACTTGCGAATGTTGAAAAACTGCACCTGAAATCGCAGCTTTTTTTCCATTCCTCGTGCATTTCTTTCAAGTTGAGCAACAACAGACGCGTTTGGCGACCACGTAGCACGTCCTTTTTTCCCGGTAGGCAGTATGAGACAGCGTCGTCTTGATAGAACTCCATGATGGAGGCCTTAACTTCTTCGCTGACCGGGCGGCCTCTTCTTTTTGGCACGGTGCCCAATATTCCTGATTCTGACCTGACCTTTACGGCTTGACGAGCTTGTCGTTCCGAGGCTCCAAAGAAGTTCATAATCTTTTCGCGAGACCAGGAGGGTGGGGCCAATGTTAGAAGTTGTAATTTTTTCTCTCTATTTTTCTCCAGGTCAAACTTGTTTTTTTTACATCTTGCATGAGTGACACGTAATCACTCAAGACAAAATCTTCATCCTGGTTCGGCTGAGAAGTTCGTTTCTGCTGTACACCCAAAGATGTATAAATTCTTCTTTCGGCAGAGATTTTAAGTTGTCTAACCTTCTTTTGGGCGTATGTCTCGCGGCTTGTTCGCCCTCGTTTTCGTTGGAGAGGGCTCTCTCCAACGGCTGCGAGGGCCTCGTTGACGCTCTCAAGTGCTACCTCGGGGTCATCATGCTCAGAAGGGGCATCACGAGCCAGAGGTGGTGCTGGTGCTTGAAAAGAAGGTATCTTCTTCAATTCGAAACAATTTCGCCGGCATGCTTGATAAAGTCGGTTTCCAGGAATAAGGTTTAAATAGGGGTGCGCATCTGCCAAGGCTTCTGTAATTACAGCTGATCCACGGCGGTTTTTGACGTGTTCATAGAAAGGGTTAGAACACCACTTCAATGCAATCAGTGATGTGCACTTTTTAAGGTATACTTGATAATGATGTAAACACACTGTACGGATGTCACCTTGTGGGCGCCCGGAACGGAGCGAAAGGAGCCGCCGATCCGTGTGCGTCAGGTCTTGAGCGTTGATGAGGGACTGCGTCTTGGTCTGTGTGGTCACATGGCAACCCCTTGCACCCAGGGAGCACGGAGGACGTTCGGCTTCTACAATGAAAAAGAAATTTAAATGCAACATGACTGCTCCTTCATTCATGTGAGCCATAACTGCGTGCTGCGCATAAATGACATGTCGGGCACATACGCGCCTTACGTGCAGAAGCTAGCCTTGTACGCAAAACGCCATTCGGCTTTGAACTTTTATACGGCTAATTGGGCTGTGACAGGTATAAGGCGAACCATGTGTATTTAATATAAGCCAACGCATCCTTCCCTAAAGCTTGGGCTTATACATGTCTAACGTAACACATTCTACATGTACGACAAGCGGCCAGCTTTAAAAAAAATAACTAGTCCATCTGGTTTGAAAAAGTCATGAATTGAGCGGCCGCAACTATACAGATACTGTGACAGGGTCGAAACAAGAACGAAAACACGAAACAACTATCATTGTATTGCAGAAAATAAAGCCGGCTTTCCTACGTACCCTGATCAGTATCCAAAGGAACCGTTGATGGACTTCTTTCTCCAGAGGGACCAGCTTGATCTATCGTTACACCACCGTACAACGTACTTGACGAAAAATGAAGTTCTTTCTTCGACAGATTTCCGATCCCAAATGGTCGTTCAAAAGCCAACTTCTCGCTTGTCAGCCCTTTCTTAGCTTACTAGCGCAGAAGCGGGCTCCTCTAAAGGCAAGGAATGAGACTCGATACCCAGTGTCAATAGTGCGGACACGTGCCTTTGTTTATTCAATATTTCCAATGGGTCATGTAAAGATTCCCGCACTGACAATATGGAACGAAAATAATGCTGGAAGCGAACTCTTGGCTTGTGACGATGCTTCAAGCGTCCGAGTTAAAGGGACACTGACACATCAAAATTATATTTTTTTTTATTATCCGAAACGATTGAAAACGATACCGGGACATTACCCTCAAAATTTGAAATTTGGGAATTCAGTATTTGTGAAGTAAAAAAACAATTTCCAAATGCCGAATTCGAAGTTCCCGCGCGATCAGCGCCGGTGCCTTGACGTCAAAAATTGCAGAGACCTGAGAGTCCACTTTCCTGTCACCACCCCCTTCTTTTGCCATGGCGACCCAAAGCGAGGAGGAAAGGAGCGAGCGCCGGCTAGCGCCGGCGTTGCGGCGGACCGGTTTTGAGCGGTGTCGCCTGTTTTCCGTTGGAGGATACAAATCCAGGAGACGGCACCGCAACGAACTCCAGATTTTTGGTATTTCAAAAAGAAGGGCCGTAGTGCGTTCGCAATTGCGTTAAAAAATATGTTTTAGGATTGCCGTCATTAAATGTTATAAAGATGCCGCCTACAAAGCTTCTAAATTTCCTGATTTTTGACGTCACCGATCAAAAGAAGCGAGGAGGCGAGAGGCGGGAAAATCAAAAGCCAAAAATAAAAAGGCGCGCGTGCGCGCGGGAAAATTTTTTTTCGCGATGCGGCTTTTTTTGCGTGTCTATGGCTGCAACTTGCATCGTTTTAGACAACAAAAATAAATACGACCTTTGGGGTGTCAGTGCCCCTTTAACATACTGAATCAGCGCGTTTCAGACTTTGATCACGCGCCTGTAGCCTTGACTGCGCTCCAACTAAGCGCGAACCGGATCATAGTTCCGCTTTTCACCGCAGAGTGCGTGACGGCTAGATTTCGCAGCGATATTATCGCGTTTCAGACGTCCAAGTCAGCTGATGCCGCCCGTCGATTAGGCATAGGGTTTCGGAGTGTGAGGAGCCGCCTTCGGGTACAAAGGGCAAAGCCGGCCGGCTATGGCGACGCACTGGCGGCACCCCCGATTAGTACACGATACCCGCCGTTTCTTCCCCTACAGCCAGAAAAGAGGTACTAGGGGAACCGGGCAGCAAACTCCGTTGTTTCTTTGGACCTAATCGCTTCGGCTATCGTCGCAGGTGGCGTGCTGTGCGGGGAAGAGGCGTTAAGAAGCGACGCCGGGTAGTGGTGCGAGAGTTTAACTTCAAAAATTGTTTTCTCGCTTTCAACAAAAATTACTCTGATTAAACTTTCAGAATCAAAAGACGATCAAACGTTCTTCCAAACCCATCATGTTTTGTATTTTTACTTCGACCACCTCACGGTGGAATGAACGGCTCTTTATGCGTCAAAACGCACTTTTTGGCAACTTCCGGATTTTGTTTTACTGCAAGATGTTTAATTGAACGGTTTAAAATATTTTTATAGGTTATAGACTTAAAGGGCAGCCACTAAAAGTTACTTTGGGTCCCGGGAGCAATTATATATTTTTTTTTATAAAATGACAAAAATGTTTATTTTTGAATAAAAGTATGTATTTGTAAAAAATATTTAAATTAAACAAAACTGCACAAACTAAACCACATTATAAGCCGACAACCGTGCAAATTTAAGAAAAAATATTGCTGGGTGTTTCATAAAAACGCAGATTTTTCGTAAATTATTGAGTGATGCCTAGTTTCACGCTGTTTTCAAAAACAAATCGCGGTCACGTCATCAAAAAATTTTTTTCGTCAAAACTGTTTTAGGGTATGGTTACTGACATTGTGGCCGAAGCCCATGAATTTTTTTTTTAGAAATCGGAGGTGGTCGAGCGCAACGTCTGGGACGTTTCACAGGGAATGACCCTTTTGTCTAACAACTAGCAGTCGCGCATCAAGGAGGGAAGTCAAAGGACTCACTGGCGAGATGTACCGAGGCGCCGAGGTTTGTTTGCTAAGAACTGAGAGGTGACGGTGGTTAGTGTCCGCAAGTTCCCTCCCAAATATTTTTCCCTCTTACGTGTGCGGCGAGACTCCTCACTCTTCAACGGAGTCGGCGGGTTGGCAAACTTAATGTCTGCTTTACGTCTGCTAGGCAAGCGATGGCTGCTTTACCTTTCCTGCGTCTGTCGGAGATTCACAGCTTTTATACCGACGAGAGTCACTGCTACCTCGGAAAAGAAGGAGATGACAAGAGGAAGTGTTTGACCTCTTAAGGTGGAACGCCACCCTTGGTTAGTGTGATTCTGAACCAAGAGATGGCGGTGGGATCGCCTTCCAGGCCTGTACATCAATGCGAGGAATCGTGTGTGGTGGCGCTTCAATGCAGTTGGGTATTTTTCTATATCCTGAACTTGACATCCCTAGTCCTTCGCTTGTTTTTCTCTGCACGAGCTTTTTTGGAACGTGCACGGCTGCGCCAGTTTTCGTGCAAGGGGGCAGTTGCCTACCCTCAGAGCTCACGTCTCCAGCAACTGGGGGCAGAACAAAACGGGGAAATCGTCCTGAGCCAAATGGCGAGACACATGCACAACAAAACCACCGACGCGCTGAAAAATATAAAATTGCCTGTGCGCCGTTATCGGAGATTTCAGAGGCCAATTACACATATCTTAATGTGGTCAGATTTGTATTGACCCTAAGGAAGGTGACGAGAGGACAAACAGTGAACTGAAAAATAAAGGTTTAATCAACAAACTTGTGGCAAACAAAAAAAGTAAAAAAGAGCATCGAGGCAGCAGGCAGCGATTCCGCAGCGTAACAGAGAGCGAGAGCGAGACCGGCTCGACAAGGTCGCGGGCAGCTGCTTATCTACAGTGAGTCACCATATCGAAAGTTCGGCAAAGAAGGTTCGAGCGTCGCGTTCTCGGGGCGAGGATGAACCAGCACTTTCGAGAAAACAAGAAAGCAGGGCGAAAGTTACGCCTGGTGCAAGAATGAACGTGAATCTTCTAGAAGTCCGCGACCAAGCCTTAATTTCTCGGCTCTGCGGGCGACAATATGACGGGCCGGCTTTTTTATTGTGCATGTGTTTGGCTCTTTGTGGATTTCCAGAAAAACGTGATAAAGTGATATGGCAACCTGCAATGCTGTTTGGTTTGGTGCCATCGAGCGACTGAAGCAAGAAATATTGGGTACCCCTGGAAGTGGCATTGTTCAAACGTGAGCTTTTACTCTGGTGGCGCCGCTGAGCCTAGTGTCTGAAGCAAGAAATACTGGGTATCAGAGAAGGCCGTGATCGCGTAACGTGCCAGTAGAGCGGAAGCTACGGCTCTGACGGGCCAATCGCCAAGCGGAACGTGACTGCGTATCACCGGAGCGCGTCTCAACTCTGAAGAAGTATCAGGCTTTTCGCTGCGTCATCTCCAATATGTGTGCGTTGCGCTCGTATACGTCGCGCATTTCGAAGCCTTCGGCACGCAACTTGGGGCTTATCGTTCGCTGTTTGCCAAGTTACAACGAGATAGGGTATAACCGTGCGTTCTCACCCTGCTGGCGCCGCCCGGCCGTTGCCGGCTGCCTATAGACTTGGGTTTCCAAAATTCTAGCTTGAGGAATTACCTACCTAGAAAAAAAATTAAAAAAAAATAAACTATTTTTGAGCGGTCAGGTGTCTCATTTAGGTAGCTGGGTGTTTATTTTGACCAAAACCACGAGACTGGAAAACACACAAAAAAAATTATACTCAGGCTTAGATGTTGAGTTTGGTAAACCCAAAGTAGGACTGGTGCTGGTATCTTGATAATGAATGCCGAGGTTAAAAATTGACTCACAGCAATAAAGACAAGAATTAATTTTAGTACGAATTCAATAATAATGCAATGACCGGCCAGGCAAAGATTCCGGGTCTGTGGATAGCTTTTTCAGGTAGTTTAAGCAATGTACAGTGTGTAACCAAAATAAAAAAAGTTACACGTTTATTTCTTTATTTTTTTACCGCGAAAATAACTAAACATCGCCGAACACTCATTTTCCGCCCAAAGGTAGCGCTATACTTTGTCTCACCCTACGATGGACTAAAGGCCAAAGCCACTGGCCGCCAGGTCCAATCACGTTCCACGCTAAACTATAACATGCCTGGCATTGATTAGGGGTGGACGAATAATGCTCCGAACCTAAAAACTCTGCATCATTCCTATACGCCTCGCAAGTGGGCTCATTTTCGTCTTCTGCGCATGAGAAAGGAAGTAGCGGTGACATCAGAACATCGAGCCCTGATTGGCTGATCGCGACCCCCTATCTCAGCGTCGTCTGCTCCTTTGCAACGTCGTCTGCTCGCAACATCGTCTGCGTCTGTCTTACCTTTCCTGCGATTTTCCGAAGTGCCGGTCTTTACGAGCGAGCTCGACTTTGCCTATCAGAGAGGGCAGACGAAATAACTCGAGCGGTACGTTGTTTTTGTCTAACAACTAGCAGACGCGCAACAAGGAGGGAAGTCAAAGGACTCACCGGCGAGGTGTCCCGAAGCGCCGAGGTTTGTTTGCTAAGAACCGAGAGTGAACGTGTTAGTGCCCGCAAGTTCCCTCCCAAATACATTTTTCCTCCTTAAAGCGATGGCTGCTTTACCTTTCCTGCGTCTGTCGGAGATTCACCGCTTTTCACCGGCGAGAGTCACGGTTGCCTCGGGAAACAAGGAGATAACAAGAGGAAGAAATTGACCTCTTAATCTAAAATTTAGGTCAGCGATCAAAATATAATACGGGAAGGGTTCACAAGGGTCGCGCGGGCATATTCCATTCAGCACGCCAGCCGGTCGTGGGCAGACGGTCGCCGAGTCGCGGAGTGCCTGCTAGGCCTAACTGCTGAGCTCGCTTCGTCGGTTTCGGTGGTATAGTGGCCGTTGGAGCTTTTCCCGGGTGTTAGTGGATCCAGCGTTCTTGTTCCTCGTGGTCTGTTTCAAGTACTTTTTACTTTTTTCTTGCTGCTTGAAGTCGACACGCGTGAGAAGCGCACGTAGAAAAATAAACGTCCGCGGGTCGTCGCGACCGCGACGCTGTCGGCCATGCTGACTTGATCGTAAGAAGTGCGTAAGACAGCTTCGGAGCTGTCATAGGATTTCGTCATAACCTGCGCGAAACTTTCGAAAATTTCGTTTCTTGAATGCGAATTAGTTCTCAAGTTTTGTCTTACGTGCATTTTTGGCGTAAGATCGTTTCGTGAATCTGGCCTCTGCACTTCCGAAAGTCGCAGGAAAGGTAAGACAGACGCAGACGACGTTGCAAAGGAGCAGTCGACGCTCAGATAGGGGGGCGCGATCAGCCAATCAGGACTCGGCGTTCTGACGTCACCGCTACCCCCTGCGCAAGAAGCAGACGAACTTGCCCTCCGCATAGCTTAGACACTGCAAACAGCCTGTAGGTCGTAGCTTTTTTGCAATATAACATTGTTGAGTAACTCGGTGCTATTCGACTCGAACCACTGTCCGCCCATTCTTAACGGTGATCCGAGACGCGGGCCCTGATACGTGCATCAAAGCACAATAGCACGCAATTCCTAAGTGGCTCGTGATTTAATCTGGCGGTCCGTAGCTTTTGCCTTTAGTCCATCGTAGGGTGAGAGGAGGTATAGACGTCACAACCAGAGCCCGATCCGATGCATTATTCAAAAGTTATAGGGGATTTTCTGAAAATTTCAATGGGAAAATGGTGGCCGACGGAGTTTTCGAATATATGGGGCTCTATGGCACCAGAAATTGAAAACGGGCAAAAATAGGCTCCATGTTCCCATAGAAATTTTCAGAAAATCACTTATAACTTTTGAATAAGGTGTCCATTCTGGCTGAAACTTTGGCATCTGGTTACGACTGCTGCGCTACCTTTCGTCTGAGAATTAGCGTTCGGCGATGCGTAATGTATTTTTCCAATGAAAAAAAAAAGACTGCAATTTTTTTTGTGACATCCTGTACCAGTTTTACTTGAGTGATTTACCCGCGCAAGTAGTGGTGTTCAAAAATGAAGATATACAAACGAGTAGAGTTTGACGTTGTATAAATATAGTGTAAGCACGCACATGGTACGCTGATTAAGAATGAAACAGCCCTACATTTTACACTAGAGTTGACCGTATCGAAAGTTAAGGGTGCATCAAAAGCTAAAGCTTGTACACATATACTGCTCAGACCGATATGTTTGAATGCTCATAGTACTTTATTACCTTCAGATTTGGTGTAAGTTGTCTCCTGATTGCTGACAGCAGAAAGAAGGAAACATTGTAACTCTGGGTTGATAGAAAAACTCTACCTGCTGACAGCTACCAGTCATCTCAGCGCCAATTATGAGTATTCACTGCATGCCAACGGTCGCGTGCTTAGAACGAGTTTTTCCCACGTGATTTCATACAATCGCAATTGTTCCTGACAAACAACAATGTTTACTCAGGCAAGCGGTCACATGTGAAGCTTAGAATATTTTGTATCGATCGTAGCACACGTGGCAATTTGCATAGATTCTTTTCTTTTTAAACAGTCCGCGAAATAGATTGTTCCTGGGTTACCTTGGTCTCTAATGCATGTAGCACACAAAAGAGTCCGAACTGAATCGCAGTGGTAAACGAAAACAATAATCATAAACAAGCGTGTAACCACGCGAAAACTGAGGGCATTGCACATATACAGAAGGTAAGCTTTGTTTCACTAAATACATTACCAGTAAAGTATTTGGTTTTATCCTGCGAGCGAAGCGGAACGTACAAGTGCTAGCATACTGCCCTGAACTACACTTCCAGTAACAAGCGCACCATCAAAAGCATCGAGCTCGCTTTCATAGCTTTTGGTGCGCTCATACCTTTGAAAACACAATTATAATCAATTCTATTATTTCAATTATTTTTATTAAGTGCGCTTATGATTTTTTTTTTCGTTTTTTTTGTCTTTTGCGTTCTCGTGCCATTTTCTTAGTTATATAATATTTTTCCAGAAGTCCGGCAACTATAGTCTGTTTCATCATAAGTAAGGGCCGCAAAAAAGGTAGGCAAAAAAAGAAAAAAAGACCGCGTACACGGGAGCACACATCAAAAATGCATTGTGACGGCGCATTCTAAATGTGTCGTTAGTTTTTTTAGAGAGCAAGAGTTTCGTAGGGCGACATTGTTACCCGTTGTAGATTATAAAAAGTGCAGTACAACTGTTAGCTCGGGGTCTTTAACGGGCATTACGCAGTATACGTGATTCACGGTGGCACGACGGTTGAATTCAGATGGTCGACTGAACCTAGAGCCACTCTATATGGCATCGTAGCTGCCAGAGTAGCGACACGACGCAAAATAATCTAGATGCACGATGTCAGAAGCGCTGATAGTGATCTCCATTTTGGGCCTGGAAGGTTGCCATGGTAACCGTGCTTCTAGCGACGCCGGGCGGCACGCTAGTTGATATCTCCATTCGTTCATTGAAAAGTGGTGTAAGACGCTTGGCATCGCGGTACGGTTCCTCTGGAGGAAAGCCCGGTTCAAACACACCGGAGTGCAAACCCGGGCGTCGGGACCCGTAGTGACGTCAGCACTCTCTCCGTGCGGGCGGTGACGTAAATACGGCTTCCGGCACCCGGATTGAAGAGTTGAAATTGTTTCAACTTTCTCCTTCCCGGGTCGTGACGTAGGTTTCCGTATTTTCTCCGCGGCCAATCAGCGCGGCGCTTCCCTCCTCCGCCCTCCTTGCCACCGGCGCTCACGTTGTTCCCCATGCGAATGCCTCAGTCGCTCCGTGCTTGCTTGCAAGAAAAGCTCCATTGATGAACATCCCGCCCGTCTCCGACGCGAGGAAAGCAGCTCAAGCTGCAAAGAAGAGTGCCGCTGCGTTTGACGTACCCGAGAAAGCCTATGGACTAGTTAGCTAGTTCAGCGGTACCCCTGGATCTACGACAGGTATCGTAGCGACCACAAGGACCGGGACAAGTGAAAGAACTCGATACTGTTTTTAATAATTTATTGACACGGTTTCGGAGACACGGGAGGTGGTTGCAACCCGATGAAACGGCATCTCAAATGCAAATATCAGTGGCGTTCAAAGGCCGTTTGTAGAGGCAGGCAGTGGCTGGTGCTGCAAAGAAACCGGAAAGGCAGTGGGATGTTATTAATAAGCAAATGTGCCAAGCTTCCAGCTTTGAGGGCATGCTTGTTCACTACAATTTTAATGAAGCAACTCATTTGTTCATTTTTTTTATACGGAATGTTTTAACAGCCTCGGGCACTCTGCGACCGCCAAAATCTCCTCCCCCCCGAAACAAAATCCTGGCTACGTGCCTAGCTGCAACCATTGTGCATGCGAGCTACATTTGACACTTAAAAGGTTAAAAAGGTCAATGACACTGGTACGCGCTGTAGACCAGTTTTTAGGCAGTACTGTACGACCGCTAGCCTAGGGTCTTTAACACCCGTCACGCAGTAGTGAAACACGAACGTCTGCTGGTACGATGCTCATCCAGATCGAAACGGGCTGGGGTGGGGATTGAACCCAATATCCCTGGGTTCTGCACCGTGAGCTCTCGTGCAGAAAGCTTGTAAGCACACATCCTAGCTAGCACAAGGACAAGGAAGCACAACGGGCTTCCCTTATACATGCGCTCAAAGGAGCACGACACCGTGACCAGATTTTGTGGACCGAAAGAGTGTGTCGTACGAGCTGCACATGTGCATGCTATTGATATTTTTTTATAGCACAGACGCAGTAAAGTTTGACAAGCATGTGACTGTTACAAAAGCTGCTCTCGTGATCCTGTCGCGTTAAAAATGATATAAACGTGCTTTCACTGCGGGAGCGCACGCTCCAGGTGAGTATTCCTGCGAGTGACGCGCGGGCCCATGTGGAACGCCACTTGATATATAACATGAAAATAATCCAAAATAAAAAGCAGCACACCCTACCTCGCTCGTGACATTCGGAAGCACTCAAACAATTCCCAGTCGTCGGGGCCTTCGAACATTAGTCTCACAACACTGTAGTCTCACGATGGTGGTATACTCGTCAAGAATTTTTCGAGGCGTCAGGAGCTCGCGGACGGCCTCTCGCTTCTTTTTCTTCACGCTCCGTAGGTACTGCTTACACGCAGCCGCGAAAGTAGTCAGCCGACGCCAGTTGATAGTTCTCGCATTTGTGACGCACCTCACTACACAAAGGTTCATGAGTGAGGCAATTCGAGCTTCGTAGCCAGGATCCTGGCGAGACGACGCCATCACGAAACAAAGCGAGTGCCGCGGTGCCGCTCTAGACGGAGCGCGCCGCGCGCCCGGGCTGCCCGGGCGACAACCCGGCTTGACGACAGCCGCTGATTGGTTGCCTGGGGAGCCGCCGTGACGTCAGGTCCCGTATACGGAGACCCGCGCCGCGCGCCGTTCAAATCAAACCGTGACGTCAGCTCCCGTAATCGGGAGCCGGAAGTGATTACGTCAATACGGGTTCCGGCTGCCGGGTTCCGTATTCCGAGTCTGTTTGAACCGCCCTGAACGGTGCCTGTTTTTTCTGAAAAGTGAAACGATTTGCAGCCCAGGGAGTGTCGGGCGACGAGAGCTGCTATGGTATCATACGTGCACAGACAAGGCGAGTGGTTTCGGCGCCGCCGGGATGGCGGCCGCTTCGTGGGACGAACGTACCGTCCTAGTCGTCCTAGTGCTTTCGGACTTCGCTCCTATGAAGCAAAGTCTGATTACGCCGGCCGCCGGCCGCGAAAGAACGATTGGCTCGGAATATGACTACCGCTCGACTGCCCTATATTGAGCGAGTATATATGTTTAGCATCATACTTCTTCAAGACCCGATCATCCCTTCAAGATGAGATTTTCTCATCGGCTGGTGAGGAGCGACGGCGACAGGGTTCAACCAAGAAGGACGACATGGTGGTGTCTAGGGAATTGTTGACGCCATCAAAATAGACGAACGCCGGATATGAGGTGTTCTTGCCGACAGGCCAAATGGTCGTTCGGAAGTTTACCGGCATTCAAAAAGTCAATATTTTTATCTGGTGTAGCACAGATATCCGTGTTAAAGGGGCCACGAAATTATTTTTAAACTTCTTCTTCCTTACCTGTAATCCTCAACTCAGAAGAGAACTGTGAAATCACGCAGTCGTTACATGGTAGGGCACCGGTGCGATGACCCCAAGCTTTCACCGTGCTTTTTAAGCCCACCGTAGAATTTGGCATTCGCAAGTAATGATACGTTCAGTCAGGGGACTCATTCGCCAGAAACGCGAATTCAAATATCCATAGACGAATTGATTGCTGACGAGCGCATACATCCGAGCGACGCAGTTTTCATGTCCAATGCGTGAGTTGGGGTCGGCTGACGTCATTTTGGCCTTTGAAGGCATTGTAAAGAGGATATTTAGAACCATACACACATGATGATAACGTCATAGCACACTGACATTAAGGAGCACAAAACGGGCCCAGCTACAGAAAATAAATATTACACTCGTAAGAAATAAATACGTCTGTAACTTGTTAATTACAAAGTCGAACATACCTCTGAGCATCTAAGTTTAATAGTATGTGTTGATGCATTGTCATATAGCAGGACATTTCATATACGTCACTTGAGCAAACGCCAGCTTTTCACTTGAAAAACAAACCAAAAAATACTGCGATCAAATGCAAGCTATTGCAACGAAAGCAAGTTATATCGAAATCTTCAGAACTACCAATTCGTAAAATTGGCGATTAGTAGAAAAGGTTAAAGATCGCAGGAGCTTCCTCGCTAAAAAAATGCTGTGATTATTCGATGACCCAGGGCTGAAAAAATTTCCCGCAGGGCCTTCACGCGCCGTATACCTTTCGTTATGATTCTCAGAAATTCAGACTTTCAAAGGAAGCTAGAAAAATGCGAAAATGTTTCGCATTTTTTCGCAATTTTTCGCACTAAAAGCTTGGTGGAGCGCAAGTTCGTCTTCTTCTTTTTGCAGGGGTTGTGGCGACGTCAAAACGCCGGGATCTGAGTGACTCCGATTGAAGGAGAGTGGGTAGACCTAAAAGCAAGCTGCCTTGAGGTCTACCCACTATTCTTTATTCAGAACCAATCAGAGCTCGGCATTCTGACGTCACGACAACCCCTACTAAAAGAAGCAGACGAACTTGCACTGCGCATATCGTAAAATCGTTGATTAGTATACTTGGGAGTTGCGTGAATATTTATTCAGCGTGTACTTGATCAGCCATTTCAAAGTTGCGACGAGTCACTCGCTGTAGATGAGCAATTTAGCCAATGCAGTATAACCGCTAGCTCTATAGGTCTTTAACGTGCACCACGCAGTAGTGATACAAAACCGCAGGCCGGTACGATGCTCATCCAGATCGAAACGGGCAGGGGTGGGGATTGAACCCAGGTTCCCTGGTTGATTAGTACAAAACGTAAACATCGCAGGAGCTTCCTTGCTAAAAGCTTGTGATCATGCGGTTACCTCGGGCAAAAACAAAGTCCCCAAGGCAACATGCGCCGCGTACATTTCGCATCGATTCTCAGATACTCCAACGTTCAAATAAAGCTAAGAGAATGCGAAAATTGATTGCTAAATGTCTTATCGATCCTCAAACACATCCGGAAACCCGAGCACCACTAAGGCGATATTAATGATGTTGTCGCACAGGGGCTAATATCCAGAGCGATCTTGCACAGAAAGGGTATAAAGTATCATTCTTTCAGATCTTCACGCTATACCTACGTCAGAAAGAACGAAGAAGCCCTAAATCGTCGGCAAGCTGCGGCACATCACAACTCCGCGCACCGAAGAATCTCGCATCCACCATCTCTGGGCGCTGCCATCTTACCGATGACGTCACGGCTCTTGAGAGGTCACGTGACGAGTCGTCACTCGGTTGCTACGGAAACCGAGCCAACTCAGCTCGTTGCTATGGTACCGCGTGTGACCAATCGCTGTGAGAGGCGGCACAGGGAAAAGCGTGGCGCTACTCTGGCAGCTACGCTGCCATATCGAGTGGCTCTAATTGAACCCAGGGTCCCTGTTAGAGCCCCTTGATAAAGGCGTTTTTTACAAGTACCGCCAACTAAATTATTTTGACTAACTAGATACTTTCTGACGCGCAACCAAAATATCAGATTGGCATCCGTCGGATTACGGGCACCTCGGCCGATATTTAAACCCGACAACTATGGATTAATGGGCCAGCGCGTTAACTCAAAGACGCTGAGAAGATTTATTGTTTTGTGTTTTGTTCTAATATCATTGCCACTTAAGAGCCACCGAGGTGGTCTTTGAAACAAAGGATATTGAAACCATTCCGACAAGCATAGTTTGATTGCGGAAATGATTTTTGCAAGTGATAAATACATTACAATGTTTTCGCATATGTGGCAGAATCTGAAATGGCAGAATGCATTTCATGGCGCCCATTTCATTTGGATCGCGTCGGGCATGTGTACCGACGCACGGTAGAGCGCGCAAAAGTAGCTGTAGTGCACCCGCAGCCTCGCGGTTGTTGTTCTGACATCTCTGGCTCGCTCACTTCGGGCATCCAGGCATCTGACACCCGGACACCTGGCGCTTTTTCTGTCTTTCACGTGGCGTTCCAAGCGGCACACGACGGAAAATGCACATCAAGCTGTTCTTGAACACGTGTCGCCATCTGTACTTTATTCTAAGAAACTACAATTCGCCGTAACTGAATGGGGAACGTTTGAGGTCTTATAACATTCTTAGCGTGTAATAAATCAATATGGAAGTTCTGTAAAATATAATATCGAAGGGTGCTTCCTACTTTAATGTCTCGTTATTTTGATTAGTTGACGTGATTCTGTTTTTAGAGCGCCATAAAATAATACCATTTTAAACTTCATTTTTTTATTTTAAAATATACATGATCTGAACAGTTCGTTGCTTACTTTTTTAATTTATTAGATGCAACCGAACGCTCATGTAAAATATCGTAGACGATGGGACGTTATAAGTCGAGAAATCATTTTTGCAATATTAGAAACTGTGGTCTATTAAAAGCTGAAGAATTAACTAACAACTAATTATAATCGTAATATCGAGACATTAAAATGTTGTTGAAAAACAGCTCTTTAATTTGACATTTACTTTATAATTCTAAGATACATAGAAAGTTTTAAGCCGTCAAAAAAGCACCAAAACATGCACGGTGGGGCTGCACCTTAATCTAAAATCGAGGTCCGCGAACAAAGTATAAGACGTGAAGGGTTCACAAGGGTCGTGCTGGCATATTCCATTCAGCACGCCAGCCGGTCGTGGTCAGACGGTCGCCGATTCGGAGAACCTGCTAGGCCTATCTGCAGTGCTCGCTTGGTCGTTGTCGGTGGATTCGTGGCCATTAAAGCTTTTCCCGGGTGTTTGTGCATCCAGCGTTCTTTTTCGTCGTGGTCTGTTTCAAGTACTTTTTACTTTTTTCTTGCTGCTTGAAGTCGGGACGCGTGAGAAGCGCATGTAGAAAAATAAACGTCCGTTGGTCGTCGCGACCGCGACGCTGTCGGCCATGCTGATTTGATCGTAAGAAGTGCGTAAGACAGCTTCGGAGCTGTCGTAGGATTTCGTCGTAACCTGCGCACAATCTTCCGAAATTTTGTTTCGTGAATACGAATTTGTTCTCAAGTTTTGTCTTACGCATATTTTTGGCGTAAGATCGTTTTGTGAACCTGGCCTCTGGCCTCTCGACTTCCGAAAGTCGCAAGAAAGGTAAGACAGACGCAGACGACGTTGCGAGCATGCAGACGACGTTGCAAAGAAGCAGACGACGATAGGGGGTCGCGATCAGCCAATCAGGGCTCGGCGTTCTCACGTCACCGCTACCCCCTGCGCAAGAAGCAGACAAACTTGCCCTCCGCATATTCCGTTTCATCCATATTGTAGAACGCTGTCAAACCTACTGCACTGGTTTGTGCTGCCCACGCTCTCCCCGTTTTATAGAGTGCAGTGATGTTATTGCTGCAGTAATTGCACTAAACTGCGCAAAGGGGCTATCCTTGCTACATCCTGCTACATTAATCTGCACCAAGCCTGCACCTAAGGATAAGTTTTGGTCGCCTTTCAGAGCCAAAACTGAGTACCGTAATTGAGCATGCGTGACCTCGATGGCAGAAGCAGCTGCCCGACACAAGATACCCTGCATCTATCGTCCATTCGGTCTTCCCCACCCCTTGCATGGTTTTTCTTGACGTCTCGTCGTCTCGAGGGTCTTTGTCTTTCTTTTGTTTCTGTGCCACCGCTGCGATTTGTTCTTTCCATGGGTGAAGAGCCCGACAGTTCTCGGAGAATTCAGACTTTGAATTAAATCGTAAGGCACGTGCTTTGTGCAAAAAGTGTAGTGTAGTGTATGACAATCTGTTTGGTTTTGCACTAATAGGAATGCACAGTCTGCGCAAAACCTGTCTGTAGCCCTCTAATGGTGTGCGCCGTATAGCGCGTACGACATCTGCCAGGGTGCGCTAGGCCCGAGATAGTGAGCAATTGAGCATCCACAGCCGCTGTGCAGCACTTGGCAGGTGCGAATGTTACCGCAGACTCTTCTGCAGACTCTACCTGCCGACAGAGGATTGCTTATTGCCACGAGGCTGCGAAATTGATGGACTCGGCGTGGCAGCAATGCATGTGCCGCCGGCGCCGCACCATTGTGGAAACGCCTTTCAACTTAAAATGTATTCCACGGGTGAAACATAAAATGCTTTTGTGTTCCACGCTCGTTATCTTCCTCTGCTCCTCCTTATCGTGCGGTTTGCTCCGCGTTGGTGCATCGTCAGACAAGTAGTGATGTGATATGAAATTCGGGCTATTACAAAAGTTTATGGAAAAACAGAAATAGAATACGGTTGAATTCAGAGGAGTGAGCGACCTTACACAAACAAGGAAATATGTAGCTACCAGAACATTGAAATAATACTTAAAAAAACAAGCGAGCTGGTAATGATTCATGGTAATAAAACCCGAGACTCAGGAACACAGAAGGGGACGAAGGAGACGTTGTGTTGTGTTCGTCCCCTTCCGTGTTCCTGAGTCTCGGGTTTTATTACCATGTACCAGAACATTCACAGCTCCACCCGAAAACATTTTGCTACATACTGTAAACGACTTAATTTTCGCGGGCTCAAATTTTCGCGAATCGGGCCAAAGCTGAAAATTTGAAATTACTCGCGAGTTTTAATTTTTGCGAAGCGAGTGTAGCTTCCGTAGCGTTCACATATTGCCCGAATCGTTCGCGGGACGTATTTTTCGCGAAAATTAGGTCCCCGGAAAATTTTAGTCCTTTACAGTATCTAGCGAAAAAACTCTTTAATATTGCATTATTTTTCTGACGATAGATTAACTAAACAATTTTGACGTGCTGCTGATAAAACCCCTCTAATTTCGAAGTCAGCTGTTAAGTTCGTCTGATAAGAACGCAATGATGCGGTGCGGGGATGCATGGGTCGCTAGATTGGGCGCCTTGATTTCCCGGCTTTGCGACACCAAGCGCTCCTCTGGTGGCCGGCAGAGTCTGCAGAATGGTCTGTGCTAACATTTGCACTTACCAAGCGCTGCACAATAATGTCGCATGCTCAGGGGCACGCTTTTTCAAGCCCAGCACACAGCGGCAGACGTTGCACGCGTAGTACAAAGCGCATCGCTCGAGCACCCTAGACAGGTTTCATGCGAACTGTACACTCCTATTAGCGTGCAAACAAATAGAATGCCATACACCTACACACCATTGTTTACACTGCATCTGCCTGACAATTGAATTCTCCAAGGGACTGTCGTTTAATTCGCTGTTCACCAGTGGAAATAACAAGTTGCAGCGATTGCACAGCATCAAAAGAAAGGGAAAACGTATAGGCTGCATCCCATCATATACTCCTTTTCATACAAAATATGTGTAGGGTTTTTTGTTTTCGGAGAAAACCAGATATTACTTGTGTTCTGCCCCCCCCCCCCCCCCCTCAACAGGTCTTGTGAAAATCAGGCTAAATCGTATTTCTCCCCACAAAGCATATCTGTTTCGAAGGCGTTTCCTGAGTCGCTTGCTAGATGGTTTCAAACCTTAGCCATGACCTCACCAAAGATTCACTTCGGAATGGCTCGGAAGGTGGAAAGATCTCGTGCTCATCACAATATCATACACTCTGTTGACTTTGGTTCATGTAAATAACATATTGCATGCATTTGCAATTCATAAATAAGACCCGAATTCCAGAACTGTTCCCGCAAAAACCCAATTTGTTCTCGATCATCACTCTAAAAACGCGCCGGATTTTTACCGCCCAATGTTTAAAATATATAAAACCCAGAAACGAAGAACCGTAAGTATAGAGTGCTGTCGGGTCAACGACGGTCATGTTACAGGAGATCAAGACAATAGAATGTTCATGGCTATATGTATTTTCTGACTGCATCCAGAGCTGGACGGCTACCTAAAAACAGCAGAGAAGCTACTCAAGCACTTGCACTGCCAGACCTGTGGCAAGAACCTTGTGCTACAGGAGTACGAGGTCGCAAGTGACACCGAGAAACGCGAGGCCCCATGTCATGACGGGCTTGATGCAGGTGCTGCGAAAGGGGAGATGACGGCTTCATCCTCTGGACTGCATCTTGCTGTTCCTGGGAGTTCTGGAGCAGTCTGTAGAGCAACTCTCGAGAACACGAGGGCCTTCTCTGCCCACTATGACAGTCAGCGTGTTCGCCCCGCGGAAAGGAACATTGAGCAGCCAGCTACAAGAGCCCCACAAGCGAGGAGCGCTGCACGTGGACCCAGCAGGAAGCCGAACATGCTCCGGCTGCTTTCGGTGGTCCAGCCTCCATGCAACTGCTCAGTCAGTGTTACCCCCGTGGAAAGGAACAGTGAGCAGGCAGCTACAAGAGCCCCACAAGCGAGGAGCGGTGCACGTGGATCCAGCAGGGCCGCCGAACATGCTTCTGCTGCTTTCTGTGGTCCGGCCGCCACCCAACAGCTCTACAGCTGGAGTGATACCAATGTGATTATAGTGTGATTTTTATTTTAATCCTCCCTGAACTTTTAAAAAAGGCTAAATAGCCCACTTCAGCCTCCAAAAAAATGTTTTAAACAGTCTGGCTAGGACAATCATGTCATAAGATGATTTTTTCATAAAACAGAAATTTAATTCTAGCAATATTTACGGTAAAGAGGAGAGGGGGTGAGAATCTTGACGCGACAAGTATTACTGGCCTTGTTTAATCACGCACTTCTTTTAAAAAAATAGAGCCTTCCATTCGAAATATCGCTATATGAATGAAGTTTTGGGGTTTGTAGTGCCCCGCTTGTCGCTCCTGCCTTGTTTTGTGAAATTCAAATTGCTGCTCAGCATCTCTTTAAATATTGCTAATTTGTTTGCGATAAGGGGTTTGCTTTATTTCCCATTCGATATACCTGAATTGATGCTTTCAGTTCTCGTTCCCGGGGAATTTCAGAAACGGTGTTCCGTCGTCCCCGAATCATGGCTGCTTTCTGTCCAGATTACCTTACCTCGTTGTGTACATTCTCTTATGTTGTGTCATTTTTGCCGCAGGTGCAACAAACGCCATGCCACTTTCGACGCTCTGAAAGTGAGTGGTATGCTGTTGGCCACCACGTACTATGTTGCTAGCAGCTTGTTCTGTTTCTGCCCATATGACGCTTCAAGCGAGGTGTTTTGAACGGCACTACCCGTCATTGCAGTAACTGCAGAAACAATGTAGCACTTGTGAAGCGAAGGCCGACTGCACTTGAACCAGTCCGTTCGCGATTGCTATGCGAAATGTAAGAGTAAAACATCAAGTATTCTCTGCTTGGTCAAGATGCAGGACACTGCTTCAAAATTTAAAATACTTTGCCTTTCAGATGTTCGCATAGCACTTGAACGGCAAAAAATTCACAGCACGAAAGCAGCATCCTGTATTTTCAACGAGCAAACAATATTCAATGTCTTAATTAGGTTGTGCGAATGGCCAAAGCCGAGAGCAGTAGGTTTTGCTTTTTCATTGCTACTTTGTTCCTGTGCTTACTGCAGTGACATGTGCACTGATGTTCAGAACTTCTCTTTGGAAACTGCATACGTAGGTAAAAATCGCGCTGATTTCGGGATAGAATCTCGTGGCGACAATAGTACCCTCCCCATCAATGGCATGGTATTCGTCGACGGCCGCATTAAAATCATGAAATATACACGAATAAAGAACAAAATTATTTTTATTTCAGTGTGTCGAACCGAAAAAAATACGGGTTCGGTTACGGTTCAGGTTCAGGTAAATTTATTTTGTTCCGGTTCAGTTCCGGTTCGATTAATTCGATCCGCGAACCGGTTCGCGAACCGGTTCTGGGCGCTGAACCGGTTCGCGAACCGGTTCGAAAATTATAAATGACAAATTGCAACATCAAAATAAATTACAAATAAAACATCTGAAATCAGCACATACGAGACGGGATACATCGTAGTGTAAGGCTCAGGGATTTCTACCAGGAATGGTTTCTTTATGTGCACTCAAAGGTTACCTCACCGACGTTTACGCATTCGGACTTTATATAATTGGGTCCGACGCAGTAGCTGTAAAATCTGCGACCTCCTTACAAACCCACTTACAAGTAGAACTCGCTAACTATCCCGCCACCTCGGCGTGTAAGCAATTTGAAGGAACAGTGGGGAGAAAATACAGCTTTCTTTATTTGAACTAGCCTTCGGTAACTCAAATTAGACCCTTAAAGAAGTTTTCATTAAACAAGATACGGAATATGAAAAACACTTCACCGAACGCAACGCCAGAAGGACGTAATAGGATAAATATTAAAATAAAAGAGTTCGCTGTCTCACAAATATGTAAGCTTCTAAATGCCTATACGAAACCGGATGCATTATTATCAAACTCCACAGCCTTTTCTTTTCTCATTCCGATGGAAGCAAGCTTCAAGAACTCGCGCGTTCTAGAATCGTGTTATGAAATGAGCACACAGCAGCATTTAGGATTTACGAGATTGTAGGAAAATGAAATCCCGTGACGCGATTTTTTATTTTTATTTTTGCACAGCCTTCCAATTCTCTTTCTTCCGTGCAAGCCACGACCAGCGCAATACTGGTTCCTATGTCAAGATTCATGGATGCAGCGTTTGTCAAGATTCATGGAGGCAGCGTTTATATTCCTCAGACTGAGTGGAGAAGAAAAATATGTAATCGAGGTGTGTGTCAGTTGACGGCACTTAAAAAACAAATGGCATTGATAGCACATTCATTGTCAACAGCGCGTGGCCGAACCGTTTTGACATGAGCCGGTACCCGTTATTTTTTTCCGGTTCAGTTCAGGTTCGGGTTCATCGCGATAACAATATAACGGTTCGGGTTCGGGTTCAGTTCCAGAAAGAATACCAGTTCGGTTCCGGTTTTCGGTTCGGTTCGGTTCCGGTGCGACACCCTGATTTATTTAAAAGGAAATATGTTAGGACAGGTAAAGAAGAACATGCAAGGCAATGTGATCTCGACAAAGAACAGTCAGGAGACACGGCCGATGGAACACCATTTCTACAATTCCTTAGACGTTGGGCCACAATAAAAAACTGCCACAGGCCTATTTAAGTATGCGGTTAAAATTCTGCTACTGTTTTTAGTCCCTTTCGTAACAAGCAATTCACCATGTTTTCTGTTAACGATATTTTTCTGGCCTTGCTAAAATAACGGTAACATTGAACTTCGCACAGTGGTTATCTCTAAAGGCGAAGTGCGACAACAACATAAGATGCAGGCGTAAGTGCACATGCTGTGCTGACTTCCAGCTTAGTATACTTGAAACATACGGCAATTAACTCTTACCGCGCCCATAGAACGGTGATCAACGGGTACGGAGACCGATTACAAAGCATCCGTGGAGCTTCCCGGGCACATTGCATAGTCGGTAGGTGGTTTGGAGATTCTACTTTCAGTTTCTATTCTGATTGTTCGTCTTTCCGCGTGGCAGCAATTTTTAAGCCCATTGTAAAACCGACGGCACGCCGACATTGATGACAGCCAGGGCCACGCGCTCGCAAGCATGGCAGATCTTGCAACTCTGCTGCATCTTCTGTCAGTTTCTTGGAATAAGATAGCAGCAGTGGGTCTGACGGTGACGTCAAGTCGTTAAGATTTCAATTGTAAGTTGCGATCGGCAAAAGCAGACCGGAACGTCGGCGGCAGTTTGTTGGCAGGTGTCGTTTCACCCAACAAATGTCACAAAATAGTCATTTTTCTCTTGGTAAGGCAAGTGTTAATACATCCTCGATGAGTTTATCGACCCGGCAACAATTAAGGAAAATAATCGTCAATCTCAGAATAATCAGTAAAATGTGGTGTAGCCGATTATTAGCCATACAGGTAGATTTGTGAAAGACAGGTAACATGACCACTTACTGTAACCATGCTGTTATCGGCCCTTATTCTGATAATCTTGCTCCGTGTGCAGTCAGGATACAATGAAATACGAACAAGTGTTTCGCGGTTTTAAAAACATTCTGGGCTTCCCGTAGGTCGCCTGGGAACTCGCAGAGTATGCTGTTGGTAGTGAACGCTCCCCCGCTCCGACTTCATGTTCCGGGAAGTTGCAAGCATGCACCAAGAGCCACCCCCTCCGCTGTTTGTATTTCAATGTATCCTGACTGGACACCCGTCGGCAATATGGATATGAACGCTGGACCGTCGACCGTCCCATACTATCCGTGCCATGACGTGACAGTTGTAGCGGCTTGGGAGATTAAGTGGTCTAGAGTGGTCCAGAATTTCACCTGGAATTGTCATGGAAAACCTGAAGACGTCAGGGAATTAAAAAAAAAAAAAGTCGCTAGGCACCCTGGTTGAGGAAATGTTGGCATGCACGTCTTTTCGGAAGTCTGCATTCTAATTGCCATCTTCTTTATGCCCTCTTTTGCATCCAGTGCTACTGTCTCCTTTCGTCCTTTTGCACCTTGTTTTGCTGTGGAACGTTTCAGCGATAAAATGTATATTCTGGTTTATTTTCATTCTTTGCTTTTGCAGGTTGTCGAGCTACAGCCAGGCTCCTCAATCTGTATGTTGGACCAGTGCCCCAACCCCATATTTTAACAGCAGTGCTGTACTCTTTAAAAAAACACACATACCAGCACATTTGTTTTAGCCCTTCGTTTAACTTTTTATTTTATGTTGCAACTGCAGTTTTAAAAGAGGCATTGTTGAAATGAAGCTATCGAGGTATTCAAAAAAATTAAGAGGTAAATTCTAGTGTTTCTACGCGGTGAACCCAAATGCCGTGACCATTTACTGCACAAGTATTGTTAAATGCGAGAAAATATAAGCAGTCATTGTTGCCACCTCATGGCGGAGCTTTAGCAGCATGCCCAAGGCTAGGGAGGCGGGGCGTCGCCTCCATTTTGGAAGTGGTTTTATTAGGGCTGGGCGTCGATTAAAAGATTTAACCCGGTTAATCGCCACCCTTTGTTCGATTAACTAATTGATTAATCGGCCTCGTTAATTTTCATGCATAATATTTTTTAAAATTCAAAAAATTTATATTTGTTTTCTATTTTGCTGAACATGAGGTAAAGGGCCTAATAGACAAGTTTTATTGTGAATCAACCTTGATGTGTAGTTAAGAACAGTTCGGAGGCACTCACAGGTCATGACTTCAGTTGCATGAGGTAAAAGGTTCGCTGATGTTGTTGCGCAGGAGCCACCTCCTTTCATTGTTCACACTATAGTCTCTCCCTGCTGCGCTAAACGGGCACTGAAACACTATTGAAGTGATCGGGAGACGTGTAACCTTCTGCACCTTGTCGGTTTAGGCTAAATTTTGACATAACGTTTGCCCTTCATAGAGGTGCCCTCGACCACGTTTGCGTGGTGAAAGCGTTTGCTTTTTTATTTATTTTGGTTCGTTAAAATATTACCAATTAACGGGTTAAAAGAATTATTTGCGATTAAAGTATTAATCGATTAATCGGTAGGTTAATGGATTAAATGCCCAACCCTAGGTTTTATGGCTCCACAGCACGTCGGATTGAGCCATAATTGTGGTATCTTATTTTAAAGGCCAAATGAACACATTCAAGTGTTTCTCCAATATACAATCGCCCCATGTTTCATTAAAATCTAATTAATAAAATTTGTGAAAAGGCAACAAGCCTTCATATATTAATTGCTAAAATTTTGCCTTTCATTGCCTGGTAAAACAAAATTGAGAGAGTTCAAGAAGTTGCACCGATAATGATGCACAGGAGAGCGGCGTGGTCGTTTCGGTATCAGGCCACTATCTCAGCAGCGTGTATGCGCCAGTGTCACACTTCCAAGATAGTAAGGTGCGACCGAAATGACTACTGTAAACGACTTAATTTTAGCGAGAACCTAATTTTCGCGAATCACCTACAATTCGTGAAAAATAGGTCCCGTGAACAATTCCTCTAAAATGTAAACACATTGGAATTTATATTGAAATCCCACCGCTTCCCAAAAAAATTAGAACCCGCGAATTATTCTAAAACTTCAGCTTTCACCTAAATCGCAAAATATTGAGCCTGCGAAAAATAAGTTGTTTACAGTATGTCGCTCTTTTATGCAGCATTATCCGCACAACTTCCTGCATCCATTGCAGTGCTTGATTCGTAAGCGAGGCAAGAAAAAGGAATAATTTGAACGATGAATATCTGAAAGTCCATTGCGTTTGCAAATTGTTTCAATTAGGTTAGACATTAATGATGGCCCTTTAAAGGGAAGATGGGATACTTCTGCATTTGAGAAAAAACGCTTGAATTGCGTTCATTTGGCTTTTAAAATAACAGTTATCACAATTGTTTAATTCCGAATCACGCCGTAGAGCCATAAAGCAATTACAAAGTAGGACTGAAGCCCCGCCTCTTAGCCTTGGGCTGCCAAAAGATCCGTCGATGACGTCCCATACAACAATTGTCTTTCGCGTTTAATACTTGCGCGGCAATTGGTTTGGGTGTTCAGGTTCACGGGGTAAAAATACACTAGAATTCAGTTTTTTCAAGAACCTCCGTAGCTTCCCTTTAAAACTGTAGTTGCAACATAGTTCTTTTGGGCCATTATTACTAAGTGAATGAAGAGATTTGATTAATTAGTGAACTTGTTGTGATGTTTATACACTTATCTAACGTCTGCTGGGCCATCCGCATGCCTCTCACCAGGGTTGTAAAAGTTACTTAAAAAATGTACCTAAGATACAGTTACAGTTACTCCTACGAAAAGATACTTTGGTACGCACCTAGGTACTTGCTTAAAGATGTGCCTAGGTACAGGTACAGTTACTTTAAAGATACTGTATTTATATTCCCCAAATTTGTAAAAATATATGGGAAGGAGAGCTTTTTATACTAAGGATACACTCAAAAACGAGTTCGATAAATGCGCTTTATTGGTGTCACTGCGATGTCCACATCGGTGTTCAGTCCTCACGCGCCTTGTCCCCATGCTCCAATTGGTTCACCGAGGCCACGGCTTCCACTGTTTACCATGTCACACCGAAACCGCCGAAACTCGCTTATTGACGTTCTTGCCCTCAGAGCCGGTGCTGACACCGACGGGCCCACAAGACGTCGGCCACATGAAGCAACGCATGAGTCGAGTGCATGTGATGGTTAGGTGCACCTAACCATCACGACGAGGAGCGAAAGTCTTCAAACTTCCTCGTTTTATTTTTTTTTTTCGTTAGTCAGTAGAAAAATGTCCTTTTTTTGTTTTTTTCTTTTCTGCTTTCGGAACTTTCTCAGTTTTGATAACTGCAAAGTTTAAGTCCGGTTTATTGAGTGGAAACTTTATTATATTCGCAATGTTACATTGCTTTATGATTGTCATTATAATTTATTTGTAATTATTTTTTATTTGTAATTATATTTTATATTGTATTTATGGCAGAACAGCGCCACCACCAGGACAAGATACGGGCAACAGAAGCTGCGCACATCGTTCAAGTTATCTCCTTCCTTGTATAGCTGCCAGAGGAACTTCAAACACGCAATGAAGTCACTTTCAGTTTAAGATGAAGGACGCTATTTTTCCTAAACGGAGTTCCGAAGCGAATAAATAAATTGGTGTCGCTAGAACGGCATCGCTAATTCACCGATTGCTCAGATGAACGACACTAAAGTGTGTCGTTCACTGAAACATCATTTGCGGGGATTCGTTCACTAAAACGTCGTTCGATCAAGTCAGTGCCTCGAATGCCGTACCCAACTCAATGTTAATCACAGCCCAAGGTAGTGGGTTAATACTTCAAGATTTATAGTTTATACCATTTTGATGAAGTGAATAGAAAAGTACCTGTAAAAAGTAGCTTCCCTTACTTACAAGTCACTGAAAAATGTACCTAAGGTACAAATACAGATACCGAGAAATTGAAGTACCCAGGTTTGTACTTCAGGTACAACAAAAGTACCTAGATACCGATTTCCAGTTACTTGTACCTAGGTACTTTACAACCCTGCCTATCACGTCATTTTTTAATTAGGTAAGGTTAACGAAACTGGTTCTACTAAGCCTCATGTGGATCTAGAGAGGGCACATATCTTCACTTCCTGCAGTTAATGCTGGGGCTTACCATTTTTTTACCTTGAATTCGAGGGTCAGCCACAAGGTTTCGGTTTAGAGTTTGCTCTGCATGTGACTCGCTTCCGTCAAAAATCATTGCAAACTCTTACTTCTGGTATGTCACTTCAGAATTTCAGCCCAGCAGACGTTCACACCCAAGACATTATGCATCCTATTTTTGAATTGTCTCATATGTGAATAAGGGTCGCATAATATGACAGAACCCAATTTTTCAGAAAATCTCAATATTTCCAGGTGGATTGAAGGTAAATATTTTAAGGGATGTGTATAAACCTAGACCTGCAGGAGATATGTTGTTTCATCCAAGTAGAAAGTCATGCACCAGATAATTTACACATGCTGAAATGCATATTTCAGAATTTTGAGAATAGGATGAGCGTGTGCCCTTAGAACGTGACATGCAAAGGAAAGTTCCACAACTGATTTGATCTAATAACAGTTGCAGTGATGTTCCCCAGTGAATACCTCTTAAACAAAATTATATCTTCAATCACGCTTATATCCCACACTATTGTCTATCATCAATATGGCTGCTATCTTGATAGGCGCCAGGGCGTCCTCTTTGCTTTGAAAATAGTAAATGAAGTTCTATGTTTGTTGCAAGTTCTATGTTTGTTGCATATTGTGATTTCTCGCAAACTATATATGAGCTGTGCACGACAAATAGGTCAGCTGCTCAGTGGCGCAATTTTATCTGCAGAAGGATCATTATGAATATTTACAAAGTATACATTTCGCTGCTCTCTGAGATCGCTAAGGGAATACATTCTGTAGATGTATCTACGTAAATACACGTTTCACAGTGTGTGATAGAAGTAAAATGACTATTTTGTGGATATTCATAGAAATGCATTATATGCTCCCGTGTCTGGACCTGGAAAATAGGGTACCTGCCCCATGGAAATAATTTTCATGTGATTCTAGAAGGAGCATCGCATGAAAATTGCTATATATGGGGTGGATACCCTATTTGCCAGGCCTATCTGCCCAATTCCATACCCTATCTGCCCAATTCCATATATTGCATATAAGGAATTGGGCAGATATGGGTATATAAGGAATTGGGCATATAGGTATATAAAGAATTGGGCAGATATGGCTTTATCAGAGCAGATATCGCCTGACTATGCATATCTGGCCATATCTGCCCAATTCCTTATATATCCATATATATATATTTTTTTAATATAAGTCCAGATATGACATTTCTGTAGGGGTGTCTCCGGGCTGGAAGTGGACGTCCCGACGACGAAGGTTGTAGCGGCCAGCGTCGACACGTTGTTGGGCTTTAATCCGGAGTCTGGCGAGCTGGCGGACTTCTTCTGCCCTTTGGGCAACCACCTGGGCGTCGTCGCTTGCGACGACAGAGGGTTCGTGGAGTAATATAGCGTCCAGCATTGTCGATACCTTGCGCCCATGCACCAGTTGAAAGGGTGTCACTCCGGTGGTCCCTTGTACGGCCGTGTTGTAGGCAAATGTGATGTACGGCAACACCTCGTCCCATGTCTTGTGCTCCACGTCGGCGTACATGGAGATCGTGTAGGCGATGGTCTTGTTGAGTCTCTCCGTTAGCCCGTTGGTCTGCGGGTGGTACACTATGGTGCGACGATGGCTGGTGTGGCTGAAACAAAGGACTTCTTGCGTCAGCTGGGCCATGAATGATGATCCATGGTCTGAGATCAGGACTTCGAGAGCGCCGTGCCGCAGGACAATGGACTCGATGAAAAACTTGGTGACTTCAACAGCCGTTCCTGATGGAAGGGCTTTTGTCTCGGCGTTCTGTGTGAGATAATCGGTTGCGACAATTATCCATCGGTTTCCCTGCGTCGATGGTGGAAATGGCCCAAGCAAGTCCATTCCGATTTGCTGGAATAAAGCAGATTGCGGCGCAATAGGCTGAAGAAGGCCTGCCGGTCTCGTCGGTGCTTTTTTTCGTCGTTGACACTCGTGGCAAGATCGGGTGTAGTGGTGCACTGTCTTCGCGAGCTGGGGCCAGTAGTATTTTTCGCGTATCCTGGCATAGGTTTTGCTGTAGTCAAGGTGTCCCGCCGTCGGGTCATCGCGGCAGGCTTGGACAACTTCTCGAAGACTGGAAGGAACCACCAACAGCCACGCCGTGTTGTTGTCGCTGAAGTTCTCCTTGTAGAGCACACCTCGTCGGAGGCAGAAGGTTGGCAGTGTTCGTAGAAAACCGCGGCGAACGACGCTTCCTTTTCCCTCTAGGTGCTTGATGAGTGCTCGCAGCTCAGGGTCGTCTCGTTGGAGTGCTGCCATGTCGCTGACATCCAGAGGGCCAAGGAAGCACTCATTGTCCTCTTTGGTGCAGGCAGGAGCGGCCTCGACTGGGGCCCTTGACAGGCAGTCGGCGTCATTGTGCTTCCGGCCGGACTTGTCCACCACGGTCATGTCGAACTCCTGCAGTCGGAGGCTCCACCGGGCGAGGCGTCCAGAGGGGTCCTTCAGATTTGCCAGCCAGCAGAGCGAGTGGTGGTCTGTGACGACGCGGAAATGACTTCCATACAAATATGGCCGAAACTTTGCTATTGCCCAGACGACAGCGAGGCACTCCTTTTCAGTAGTTTAATAGTTCCTCTCCGCATTAGGCAGCGTCGACTTGCGTATGTGATGACTCGCTCTGCGCCGTCCTGCTATTGGACTAGAACCACACCCAGTCCGGTGTTACTGTCGTCGGTGTGGATCTCGGTTTCAGCAGACTGGTCGAAATGGCCGAGAATCGGGGGCGTCTAGAGTCTTCGTTTAAGCTCTTCGAATGACCTCTGGTGTTCTTCTGTCCACTCGAACTTTACCGCGTCCTTCGTGAGGTGTGTCAGTGGTGCGAACAACTTGGCGAAGTCTCGAACAGAGATCCTGTAGTAAGCACAGAGTCCGAGAAATCTTCTCATGGCCTTCTTGTCAGCCGGCGGCGTAAATGCAGCTACGGCGTGGGTCTTCTCGGGGTCGGGTAGAACACCTTTGTTGTTCACGACGTCGCCAAGGAACTTTAGCTTTCCATGGGCGAACCGACACTTTGTTGGCTTGAGTGACAGGCCGGCGTTCTTGATGGCTTGAAGCACGGCTTGAAGCACCAGCCAGATCGTCCTGGTAGACAAGGCATCTCTGCCATTTCAGACCTGCCAGCACGGTGTACATGACGCGCAGGTATGTGGCTGGTGCTCTACAAAGTGCGAACGGCATCACTTTGAATTCGTACAGTCCGTCGAGGGTGACGAAGGCAATTTTCTCCCGGTCACGTTCGTCGACTCAAATATGCCAGTAACCACTCTTCAGGTCCATTGACGAAAAATATCGGGAGTGGCGCAGTTGGTTTAACGTATCGTCGATGCGGGGGAGCGGATAAAAATCCTTTTTCTTTACAGCGTTCAGTCAACGATAGTCCACGCAGAACCGTAGGGTTCCGTCCTTCTTCTTTACAAGGACGACTGGGGGCGCCCATGGACTTCTTGAGGGTTGGATGATGTCGTCGTCGAGTATCTCCTGGACTTGATCTTGAATCACCTTCCTTTCCTTTAAGGAGACTCGATACGGCGACTGTTGAACAGGGAGTGCGTCGTCGTCCGTAATAATGCGACGTTTCGACATTGGTGTTTGGCGAACCTTCGATGTCGTGGCAAAACAGTCACTGTATTCGGAAAGGAGATCAACCTGTCGCGGACGTCTCGGAGCTGGGAGTTCGGGATCGATGGCGAGCGGCGGCGACGTCGTGCTCTTCTGCTGTGCCGACGAGGTTTCCTCGGAGATTGCGGTGACCACGGCTGGCGCCTGAAGCTCTTCGACGTGGCCCACGGTGGTACCCTTCGTTAGGTGCAGCGGCTCCTCTCGAAAGTTGGTCACAAGAACAGTTCTACGTCCTTCTTGGAGATCCGTTACGCCTCGTGCGACACCAATTCCTTTTTGGAGGAGCAGTTGGACGCTGCCTTCCAGAAGAGCTTCATCGTGCCTGGCTGCGTCGGTTATAACGGTGATGAAAACATTCGACCGCGGCGGTAGGTTCACATGACCGGCGATAACTCGGATAGCGGTTGACGTTGTGTTGGTCTCCGCCGGCGGCAGGACAGGTTTTCGCGGCGTCAACTGGTTTGCCGCGAGGTCGATGACGGCGCCATACTTGCACAGAAAGTTCATTCCGAGGATAACGTCCCTCGAACAGTCTTGCAGAACGACGAACTTCACAGGGCACGTCTCACCGTCTATCTCGACGCGAGCAGTGCTTCTCCCACTGGTGTGATGAGGTGCCCTCCGGCGGTACGTATTTGAGGTCCATCCAACAGCGTCGTGACTTTTCGAATGCGGCGGGAGAGCCCTCCACTGAAGACTGAGTAGTCTGCCCCGGTGTCCACGAGTGCCGATGGGTCGAGGCCGTCGATAACAACATTTAGGCTGCTGGACACCGATGCAGGAGCGTCGTTGTGATGCATAGCGTCGGAAGAGTGGGAGCGCTCCGTCGTTCTTAGAGACTCTTTGCGCCGGTCGCCTTCGGCAACTCCACCTCCAGGTGTTGTCGCGCCTAGTTTCCCCGGCGATGAGCGAGGGGCAACAGGCTTTCACGTCCGGGTCGGTGCATCGGCGAAGCTGGACGTCGTGGCGAAGGCGATCGGAACTCTCGGCGGGACGCAGGCGCGGGGGACTGAGGTCGTCGCAGGTACTCGTCGATCTCCCGAGAGCGTTCACCATACCGGAGGCGCGGATCGTTTCGGTGGAATCCGCGCAGCCCGAGTCGTCGGTATTGGCATCGGCGGTACACATGGTCAGCTTCCCAACAATGGTAAGACAGCGGGCGTCGGACGGCCGTCCTCCAGACGTCTGTCTCCCTCGGCTCAGGTCGCTCTGGGTGAACGTACGCCTCACCTTCCTGTCGGCGGGGGTACTGCGGTGTTGGGACGTCTCTACGGGGCGGCGCCGTGGCTTGGCTAGAAGCTTGCGGCGGTCATCGCGTCATGGCGGCGTAGCTCAACGTCGGTTCCTCTGGTGCCTCCGTGTTGACGGGAACCTCTGGTTCGAGCGCCCGATGCACTTCTTCTCGGACAGCCTCGGTGATGGAAAGGGTTGGCGGACGGCTGGTGGTTGGGAGCAACCTTCGCAATTCCTCCCGGACGACCTCCTGGATAAGTTCGCGGATGTCCGTACCAGGAGCGTTTCCGCCGCTAAGCAGCGCGGTTGCAGTGACGCTTTGCTGCCGCTGGTAGTGGGAAGCGCGCGCTTGGAGTGCGCGCTCGATGGTTGTCGCCTCGGTGACAAAGGCGTCGATGGTTGCCGGTGGGTTGCGGACGAGGCCTCCGAAGACGTCGTCTCTCACTCTGCGCGTGAGGATTCGTACCTTCTTTTCTTCCGTAGCCTGAGGGTCGGCGCGGGCACTCAGGCGCAGAACATCCTGCACGAAGCCGGTGACGCTCTCGTGGGGACCCTGGGTTCGGGTTTGAAGTAGGTCTTCGGCCCTCTCTCGGCGGTGATGATTAAAAAATGTTGCCTTCAGCTGGCTCTTGAAAACATCCCACGATGTCAAAGAAGGCTCGTGGTTTTCGTACCAGTACCCGGCAGTCCCTTCGATCGAAAAATTCGCGTTTTGCAGATGCTGCTCGTCGGTCCAGCCATTGTGGCGGGCGACACGTTCGTACGGGTCAATCCAATCCTGGACGTCCTCGTAGAGTTCACCGTGGAAGGGGGCAGCCGTCCGTGGTGCGACGGGCATGAAGATGACGGGAGAAGCGGCAATGGTTTGTGACTGGTTGGCCATCTTCGTCTTCTTCGGCTTGGGCTTGTCCAGCAGAAAACCGTACTCAGGATCCTCTCCCTTGCTGCGGCGGTTGGCCCGAGTTTCGGGTCCCGCGTCGAGTGGTCTTCGCACCGTGCCGGGAATCGGACTTGTACTGCGGGCCCTTGGAGGGGAACGCTGGACGGGCATACGCATCTCCAACAAAATGTCACGAGTGACAATTGATGAGGCAAAGGTAACTGAAGAAACTTAACGTTTAATGGGGCGAACTTGTGCCCGAATTAATAAAAGAAAAAGGAAACAGGACAAAGCAGGAGAGCGTCGCGGGCGTCGATGTCGCCGAAACCGCAGGATTGAGCGCTGGGGTGAGACTGACTCTGGCTCGCCACGCTACGCCCCTATGTACGCGCGTGGGCTTCTGGAATAATCGGCATAGAAGATTCCATGCGTAGAACATTTGCGCCTGGAATAAGCCCCCCCGCCCCTCCCCTCCCCTCCCCTCCCCCAACATGATTCTCGAATTTTCCAGAACACTAAATTGCAGAAATAAACAAAAGACACGTCACTCCCAGGAATCGAACTTCAGCTTTCCGCGTGGGAGACAAGCGCGATAACCATTAGGCCACGTGCACGCTGCCTACTTGACCAGCTGCGCGCGCGGTAATATTGCTGCTTTCTTGAAGTAACAAGATATCCACTGACCAGCCCAATCATGATGAACTTCAGTGTTGAATCTTTTTTGACTAAATTATATATGGACACATAGAGGGGAAGCAACCTACTTCGCTGAAGACTTTTTAAAGGATGATGCGCAGAACATTTAAACTAAATCGGACACATGCGGTTTTATCGTACTCACCTAATTAAATGGCCAAAGATATTGCTAACTTCCCCGTGTCGTACTTGAAGCAAACCAACAAACGCTAGCGCACATGTCCAAATGCTCTTTTCTGGACGTTGACCAAAAACTAATCCATGCGGTTTCGAAACAACTCAGCGTCGTCGCCTCCCGGGCTTTCGATCCGCACGTGCGTATATTCTATGCAGCCTGTCTTCCCGGAAACTCGACGATCTTAAAAAAAGTCGTCTATCACGTTGGGACTGCCGGCGGCATTCAAAAACCTCCTAAGTTTCGGATAAAATTCATGTACAATGAGGGCAGTGACTAGGCCGACGACGCGACACACCCTTGGCTGTGACAGGTTCACCAAATCGCCGGTGACGGCTTGAAATGCACCTGCCCCGTAAAAGCGTAGCGCCATCAACAGCTGGAGAAGAGGTGACAGCGGCTTCTCGCGATCGCGTGTGTTTGTCTGAAGGGCAGTAGAAGCAGGAGCCTGTGAACTGTTGTCATCTAGAAGCGGTAGCACGCCGAGAACACCCGATTGCTGTCGATTTCCATAGATTTCTGGGGATTCGTCGGTGCAGTTTGCATGATAGAAGGGGTAGGTTAGAGCTCTTCGTCACTCAAACCAGCTATCCTGCACCAGTACCCTACCGAAAAAAAAAAAGAACATTTGGCGCCTATATGAAAATAAACGGGTCCATACCGGTAACAGTTTAACCATACCGGTCACCAGTTTGTCAAACGGGTCGCGCTTTAGGCTCAAAGGGGTCCCCCGTATGAGCCATAATGGTCACCTCTTTGGACAAACAGGTCACTCCTTTGCCAAACGGGTCGCTCGTCTGGGCGAATGAGCGACTCGTATGGGCAAACTTGTCGCACGTTTGCTCAAACCGGTGACCATGTTACAAACTGTACCGGTTTAATCAAAAGGCTCTCCGGAGCCCGTTTGATATTGAACGTACAGATCGGCGGCGTGAGCACGCCTAGCGTTTCAGCCGTGGCAGCCAATGTTTCCGGAAGGCTGGGAGCGCCGATTCATCGATTTCAGATTGTCCGCGCAATGCAAGTAATTATATTTATATTTCGATTGCGCTGATGTTCGCTTATACTGCAACTAAAACTAACACTTTTTTTTTCTTGTTGTTTTACGTAAACGCGCGACGTTGCTGAGCCGATATTTTTGACCGAACTTTAAAACTTTGGTCCATCTTTGTTGCCCCAATTTTCTTATTCAGCTCGACTCTCTCGCAGAATACGCGACCGCGTGAAAGAATGTACGTCCAGACTCCGTTTCACTTTAATTCAAGACGCAGCGAAGGGAGCACGCGTACACGCCGCTGCAAGAACATCGAGCATTGCGAGAGCACGCCCGCCGTTGCAGCAGTCAAACTACGAGCTCGCGCTGAGTACCTTCTTCGCTCGGGCGCAAGCCGAGCTTCTGGCCGCCCCGCCGTCATTTCCAAGGTTCGAGCGTGCTAAAATGCGTGCGCGCGCTCGCGCGCGCGTGTGTTTTTCGAGGCTACAAAAACATTTCTCACTGGAATGCCTGGGGAGACGGAGAGGGGCTGTCCCGGTGGTCCCGGGGCCTTGACCTCTCCCCCTCCCTCCTTTCTTGTCACCCATGTCACGTGACCCGCAGCAACGCGCGAGCTACACGCTGATAAGCATCGAGATCCGGAAAGGTGTGTTTGGAAGCTGCTTTTTTCTTTGTCTGTTCGTTGTCAGTTCCAGTTCGAGCTTCGCTCGTCCACCTGCTTCGATCTGTCGCCTAACCCTGCGATTTTATTAGGATGTCTCTCGACAACGTATTGGATGTCCACCAAAGCTATCAGTTGTTGAAAAGTCCTACGCCTATATCGGTAACAAGCGATTCTCCAAGGAAGTCGGGATTTCTTGCGGTCTGGTTGGGTTCGGCAAATGACAGCTTGTGCGCCACATCCTGTTGAAACTTCCAAGGACCCGTTCACTTTCGTTTGTGTTTGTGTGGTTGTCCTGCTTTGACCGTGTCGACAAATATCACGGATTACATCTTTCAAGTCCGCTATTTTTATGGTAAGTGCACTGCAACCTACTTCTTGGCAACTATTGACCGTTCTTCTACTCGTACTCTTCGAGATTATCTATATAATTATGCAGCCATTATTCTCGCGGCAGCCGGGCAAATAATTTTCCTAAAGTCTACCTTCATAGTCTAGAATTACCTCGGTTCTTGTTTGCTTTGCTGTCTTCTCAGTTCTATAAAAGCTTAGAGTGCCTCTCACATATCGCAGATCGCTTGCACGTTTGTACTTGTCTACAGAAGACGTATTAAATTTTGAGGAGAATTGAAAACAATCTTTTTTGTCTGTTTTCCTGTCCATTTGCAAGAACCTACGTGAGCACATTTGGTCTACGTGTTTCCACCAGGTTAAAAATAGGTTTAGGTGTTTTGGAACGTCCTAAATAAGTTTATGATAACCAACCTACCAGGCTTTCCCCATTTAGGTCGAACGCATAATTTCCCGATTCGAATGGCACGTTCAAACGTGTGGTCACGTGCAAGGTCGAAAGGGCCCCCGTATCAAACGGGCACCTGTATCAAACGGGCACAGTTTCGAGCGGGTACCGTTTCAAACGGCTACCCGTATCCCATATTCACGTTTGATCCAAACGGGTCGACAAGTTTGCACCCGTTTCATTGAAACGGGTCGACCCGTTTGAATTTCAAATATTTTTTTTTTTTCAGTAGGGTAGTCAACAACGTCAGCAAAATCGTCCTTCTCCTGTTGAGTCGCCATATTGAATGAGGAAACCAAATGAACTATTTAAGGTATTTACGCGGCTTCCTCCGTTTTCTAAGGAAATGAGTAGTAAACCTTAAAGTAAATGAGCTAAACTAATTTAAGGTAAATTCATGATTCGTAACTGTGTCCAATTAAGAAAGTAAAGACCGTGATCTAAGAAATTGAGCCTTTCTGTATTCGGGGGTTAGCTTCAACTCAGTTGGGAAGGAAAGCATGTCATTTTTTTTTCGTAACGCCCTTGGCTTTTGGCGGCACGCAAGCATTTCAGGCATGAGCTGGCCAGTGCCAGAGATAAAAATTGCGACATTGCTCTCGAGAGGACACTTCCTCGTTTTTGCTTTCATTCGATACAGGGCCATTACAAAATTAAGATAGTCCACACCTTCCATGGAGCGGTTGTAATAAAGTACAGCTTCTGGACACGAGATCTCCACTCTCTCCTTAGCGGCTTCGCTCAACCTGGCGGCTTCACCAACAGCAGCACAACAAACGTACGCCAACGCAATGTTTACTACTCTGTTGTCAAGCCATCTCACAAAGCGACGTCACACTCCTATGTCATTTCCATGTCCATCACCCCCTTCCCTCCTTTTTCAGTTCTTTTTCAATTTGAGCTCGCATTCCATTAGCCTATGTCCTTTGATAGTCCCCGTTTCAAGTATGCCAACTGCTGGCAACTCTCGGATGAGGGCGATAGACGAAACATAATTGGCAAAAGAACTTTTTTTTTTTTGCTTTAGGAGTTCTCGACAGATTATCAGGATTGCTGAAGCACCAAGCCCTAAACCCTACAATCCATGACTTTTTTTGCTCAAAACATGTGCGCGTGTTCGCTAGAATACCAACATTATTGTAAAAATTGTTTAAAAATTGTGATTCAATTTTTGAACTCGAAAACGAAAAATGACTTTATGTATCATATGTGACACAACGTGCATTGGTGCCTCATGGGTTGTGGAAGCGGTGAAAGCAGTTTTTGGCTTTGTTCGAGCGCAGAGCGACTGCACCTTTCTCGCAGCTTACAAACGTGAGAGATGCACACCCTGGAAGCTTAGAGCGTTGCCTTGTCCATTGATGTCAGTAACTCAACTGATCAAGTCGAACATCTTGTGGTGGAAGGACTGCTGCAGATGTCTTTCGCTTCTTGGCTTCTAGCTACCGCTGAACTTCAGATGGCCGTCATTTTTGGTGACTGTGGCGCCAAGTCTGCAAAGGTACTCTGAGACTTCCTTCCAAAATGGAAGTGCGGCATCCCGTTTCTGTTGATGGTAGAGAATCCATACGTTTACCACTGTCAAGTCTACAATATGAAAAAAAAATGTCTGTAGTGCCACTTCCTCGGGCGCGTGGTAATCTTGCACCTGCCCATCAGACCGTCTAACATGCTCACACTGCCCATGTGCTGATTGTATTGGAGAACGATATTTGAGCATTAACGTCAATCTTGGTCTACAGCCTTCGATCATACCTTTGCATGAACTGTTTGTGTGCTGAGCCTACAAACGCCGAAATCAGGGCTACAGCCGTGTTGTCCTTCCTCACCGCAGCTGTAACGTCAATGCGGTCAATTTGTGCCAAGCTTTCTGCAGTAGTTCCCCTCTCTGCCTTGTTGAGTTCTGTGCTCTGTTGGGATTTTGCAGTCCTTTACTCGATTTCTTCTCACGGTTCCAAGAGACAGAATTCCTTGCTCTGCTAGGTGAACCATAATCTTGGGGGATGAGTAGTAGTTATCGAAATAGAGTTTGTATCTCGCATTTTTAGGAATGTGTCGGCTCAGTCTCACAACAACATTTCCAGTAGCTCGCCAATCCGGTTATGCTGCTTTCCTTTTCGAAGGATCGTTTTCTTGCCCAGTCTAAATATCCATATCATAGGCATGCCGGAAACACCGCTTAGCACGAAGAACCTATAACCCCACTTGTGGGGTTTATTAGGCATGTACTGTTTTAGGTAATGGTGAGCTTTCGTCGAGCACATCTGCTCATCTAATGCAGGGCATTCTTTCATTGGCACCGACAGAAACTTTGCTCGCAGTGCTTCAAACACTGGCCTTGTCTTGAAGAGCCGATGACGGTTGTAAAGTGTGTCGACATTTTCGCATTGTTACAAAAGTGCAAATACCTTCTGATTTTTGTCGAAGTGACATCACAGATGATATGCGATGTCAGCAGACATCACAGATGATATGCTGGTGTTACCGAGGACCGGGTCCCAGTAATCTCTAATGTTCGGGACATGAACGAGCGACATGAATATGCAAACTCCAACATACTTCTTGACGTCTGCCGAAGTTACCTCGACGGGTCTATCAGGGTTTGTCTCCATACTCTACTGGGATGACTGCTCTGCAATAAAATCGATCAGTTCATCGGTGAAAAAATACCTAAAAAATTGAAATGGTGACTCCATCGCCTGTATCGTAGTAGGCAAAGTTGTCAAACCACAAAACGTGGTTTTCTCTGGGGGAAGATGGAGGCACTGTTTTTTTTTCAGTTTACAGCTTGGCCTTTAGACTTGCTGAGTTTTGCTGTTGTAGAAGGTATATCGGGCGTGCTATCTTCGCTTTCGCAGTCATCCACGATCTCTTCTGCTTCAAAGTCCGGGACATTTTCATCCTCTTCATAAGCGCTTGGCTCGCTTTCTAAAGGAAACCAAATCCCCTGAATCTCTTCATCAGTCAGATGTGTCGCCATTGACGACTTGTACGCAAAAACAATAAAAAAATATTTTCAAAACTTTTTGGAATGCGGCATTTTCAGTTGCTTGGCAATATTTCAGAACAAAAACTTCGTTATTTTAGGAAATAGAGTCCCCAATATCGTGTTGAAATTCTCTAAATCAGAAAGTAGTGTAATCCATCGGCAAAGTTTTTGAAAAAACGTTGAGCACGAACGCTTCCCGGAGCCCAAATCAAGCTTGAAATGCATAGTGTATCATATCATAAACACACGATTGTTTTCAAGCCAAATCATTCCAGAATTAAACTGCTCAGTGTTACAGCTTGTCAAGACACAAGAAGGTATTCAAAGCCACAACATAATTTTGAATAAGGTATTTCTTTCCTCGAACAGCAATAATCTTTACAATGAAGTTTGTATTTCCACGCACGTGTTGCCGATGTCTAGAAACGCTCCACCCGAGCGCCAACCGACGGAGTGGCTCCATCTAGCGGAGTTGTTTTTAGACAGGCGACGCAAAACATGTATCGGATGCGATACAGTATGCATTAGCGTTGAATTTGTACTCGGAGTTTTTTGGGGTTGCTTTTTACAGAAGTGTATCATATCAGATACACTATGCATTGCAGGGCTAAATGAGCATAGCTGGTGTCAACTTAGGTTATTTTTCCTTGGTAGATTTTCAAGTCATGTGCGAGTCCGTCATGCCTACACCGCACAAACACTTTCACACCCTCGGGGTTCGGCTTGGACTTCATTACATGTTTGGCAGGCACTTTACCAGTAAAGAAAATTATCGGTTCGCAAATGCCTTAATGCTCGGCGGTATCAAGTTCAATACAACGCTTCCCAACAGCGAATATTAATGGCCGCACTTTCCAGAGTTTGTGTCGGCTCTTGGAATCTCGGCTGTTTGCGTACGTAATTTCTACAGCAGAACGCAGCTTGAGAAATATGTTCATCGCCATTGTGCCGGCCACCGCGGCCTTCCGCCTTCTATGTTGCCAATACATTTTGAATTTCGGATATTTTAGCACGGTCATGTACAATATGACTTCCCAGAACAGCTTCTTTTCTCTTGGCGTAGTGCCCGGCTTAACACCAGTCCTTTGCAGGCAATATTGGTTAGAGAAAATGGCAATCGTTTCAAAAATGCTGTCTCGTATGCACCTGGTAAAGTACCTGATGGGTTTAATTGGTGCATGGTTGCTTGTAAAGGCATGTTTACAAGCTTTTCTTCACCCGCCTAGTTTCTTTTTTGCGTTTTTCGAGACCTTCGTGACATCTTCGTCTCCATCACACTCGGCTTTGGCGAGGCTGAAGGTGTTGAAGCATCGTCTGGCTTATCGAAATTTGAATCCCTTCCCAAGAAATAAAAACAAGTTTCCATAATTCACCATTTGAAACCTCACAAAATCGTTCTTTATTTTTATAAACGACCTGAACCATGTCGTCGGACACTTTAGCATCGTCGTTTCAGAGGTTGGCGTCTTATACATTACCAACGGCAATTGCATCAAAAATTCTTTCTGCAGCGGATATGTGGAGTTCTCGTCGTCTTCTATCATGCATCTCAATATCTGAGAATAGAAACAAAACAAAAAGGTGGCTGTGGTGCAAGGGGGTGAATGAAGTGATTTGTTGCTACATTTTTTTTTATGTTCACCAGGCTAAGTGTCACAGTGAGCACATTTGTACACGCGCAGCACGAGGCATTTATATTAGTTATAAACCGGTAGCTCTACTGCCAATCTGGCTGCCTAGTGAAGACAGAGCGGCTTATGTACATTAACTAAAACATTTACCTTGACTAAACGTCTTCAAACTGTCGCATAGGGGTAATTAAAAAAACACTCAACTGCACTCCCCTAAAATGTGGACACATCCATCTTGAATGAGGTTGGTCGCAGTGCTTCATCGCCCACAAACGAGATGGCGATACGGGTTGGTTTTGGAAGAGTTTCAAATATAATTCACACAATTTTCCAGCATGATTTGGTGCCACTACAGGCAGTAGCGGCACAAACCTAGTAGCGTCTCCATATTAAAATGACATTATTGAAAGGGATAGTGTCCCAAGGCGGCGTTGTTGATGGTGGGACACTCGATGTCGGTCTTTCCTCGTGCCGGCCTCAGCTGGCTCTTCTAGTGAAGCCGGTAGATCATGTCGACATCTCTGTCGCTTGCTGTTCCATTCATCACGATGCAGCGAAACGCCTGCTGTGAGATGGCCCCCCTGACGTGGACGGACCTGCCCCCTTCCACTCAGAGGTCCCGCGGGCGTAGAAGTGCCCTCTTGAACCGTCCGTCAAGCCGAACTAGTGTCGCCTACTCTGAGCACTTGAAAAAAACGTAAGGGAGCGTGTTTCTTTCCCCCACACTTTTTGGTGACGTCGTCTAAGGCGGTCTTTTCAGAGAGCCCTTCTGCGCAAAACAAAGTGTTAAAACAACACACAACGAACAAACACTCTGCCGCAAACTGTGACAGCTGCACCATGCGGATGGATAACACCCCTCCGTTCTTGCTAATGCATATACTCGCTTTCCTTCCCCAGGCTGACGGGGCGACATATCAGTGTCCGGCAGCAAACGAGTCTGCTACTTCGTCCGCGGTAAGGCCCAAAGATTTCAGCAAAGGGCCGGTCAGCACTTTCGGCCTCTTCAGTTTGCATCGCATCGTCAAGGCATCTTCATCGACATCGACAACGTCTCGGATCTTTAACAGAAGCGCTTGGGAGAGCGTTCACCTTCGTAGCGGGCATGGGAACAGCTGCACCATGCGGGTGGATAACACCCCTCCGTTCATGCTCATGCAGATACTCGCTTTCCTTCCTCTGGCTGGCGGGGCGACATATCAGTGTCCGGCAGCAAACGTGTTTGCTACGTCGCCCGTCGTAACGCGCAAAGATCTCAGCGAAGGGCCGGTCAGCACTTTTGGCCTCATTGGTTTGCATCGCATCGTCAAGGCATCTTCATCGACATCGACGGCGTTTCCAATCTTGAACAAAAGCGCTTGGCAGAGCGTTCACCTTCGTAGAGGGCACAAGAACAGCTGCGCCATGCGGGTGGATAACACCCCTCCGTTATTGCTCATGCAGGTTGGTTCTGTTCCTTCTTTACATTCTAAGAAGTAAGACGACGTGTTACTTATTCTGTTCCCATGCCACAACGTTACTGCTTCTAGCATGTCAATGTTTTGATGTTCTGAAACTATTGTTACTATCTGGGGATGTGGAAATGAATCCAAGTCCCATGTCGAACGCCCAGGCTAAGCAGTTCAATGAAATGTTTTGTTTTTTTACAATAGCTAAACACTCGTTCAATCAAATTTTAGAAAGGACAGGCGGCCATAATAAGTACAGTGAACGAATAAAAGGCAAACCAGGCAAATAATTAAACTAGGCTAAGCTCTACTGACGAAAGACTAGCTGCAGTCGAGTCTAGAACACTGACGATTAACGAAATTCAACGGGAGCTAAGCGCCAGGCTCCAGAACATCGAACACCGTCAGGATGAAGCTGTTATTCTTCGCTCTCGTCTTGATGAAATAGAAGACCGGTCACGGGGTGACAACTTGATATTTCATGGTATTGCCGATTCTCCCGCTGAAACTTGGTCACACACTAAAAGAGAGGTTGTCAATGTTCTTTCCGATCTGGGAATTCCTTGCTAACACATTGCCCGCGCCCACAAGAGCGGGGCTTCGGCATCGATCGGGGCGACGTCAAGATAGGATTTTGGGGGAATTAGTTCAAGGCGCTGCCTCAAGGCCCATAATGTTCTCTACTCTTTTGCAACATTCGAAGCGCTGCCGGGATAATCTTAGTTCAATTATTGAGTACACTGATTGCGAAATCATTCTGTTAACTGAAACATGACTGTCTAGTAGAATTTAGAGCAGTGAAATACCTACGTGCGGCCAGAAATTTAACGTATATCGGCAGGATCGCGGTGAAAGAAAGGGTGCTGGAGTTCTTATTGCTGCGGCCGATGGTATAGTCTCAAACGTTGTGGATGTTTTAACTGACTTGGAAATGCTTTGGGTCAGCCTAACTGTAAACTACAAGCAATTAATTTTGGGTGTGTTCTATCGAAAACCCAACGCTTCGTCTTCCTTTTCTGAACATTTGCTTGATTCGGTTAATGCAATCGTTAGTCGGTTTCCTGCGTCACAAATTGTTCTCTTTGTTTATTTTAATTTCCCTAGCATTACGTAATGTAATGAAAATGAGTGTACCTACGGTACACGCATTTTCATTACATGGGAATTACATCATTAATTTATGTCCTGAGTTCAATATTTCTCAACTAGTTGATCAACCTACACGAATTACTTCTACTTCCGCAAATATTTTAGATCTTGTGATGACGATATGTCCAGACTTATTATCATATATTCTGTACCTGCCTGGTTTGAGCAACCACTGCTTGCTACACATTGATTTAAATATACCTTTGCAAGCTACTTCCAATGCTAATAAAACAATTCGGGATAATAGTAAATCAGACTTCAATGTTATTAATGGTGAATTGGCATCATTTTAGACACTATTCCAAGTGTTTTTGTCAGGCGTTCTGTTAAAGAAAATAGGAGTATATTCAAACTAAAAGTAAATGAGCTCCTTGAGTCGCAAATCTCACTCAAAAGAATTTACTCGAACTTAAATGCATCGCGGTTTACTAAAAGAATCAGGAGACTTAGGAACAAGAAAAAGCGCTTGTTTTTCGTGCCGCTATTGCGTGATCCCACGGCTCACCGATGGCACGCATACCATGTCTCCGCTGATTTGTACATGAGAGCTGAGTGTAGTGCGAAAAGTGCTTACTTTAATTGTGAATTACCATCTATGCTGAATAATAACCCCCGCCAGTTCTGGAACACCACGAAAGAGAAAAGTAATACAGTTGTAGAGCTCAGAGCCGGTGATGGTAGCCCTATTTCTTGTGAAAAGAGAGCCAATGAACTCAATGCTATATTTGTCAGCTGTCTTTCTGACCTCCTTATAAGTAATGATCAAACATACATGTCCTATGACTATCTCCCCATGTACCCCATATCAATAAGTCATAAAGGCATTGGGAACATAATCCATTCCCTTAAACTATCCTCATCATTTGGTATAGACGGTATAAACTCTAAGTGTTTGAAGAATACTACATTGTACTCCTCCATTCTTCTTGCGAGTATATTTTTTTCAATCCTTAAAACAAGGTATTTTGCCAGACGACTGGAAGGTCGCCAAGGTGGTCCCAGTTCACAAAGGAGGTGATAAGTTCAACCCTCAAAACTTTCGCCCAATTTCATTGACCAGTGTCCCAAGCAAACTTTTAGAGCATATCATTCACTCTAACATAGTCAATTTTCTAGAATCAAGTATTTTTTGGTCCCTTGCAACACGAATTTAGACAGACATTCTCATGCGAAACACTACTTGTATTATTCACTCATGACCTTCATTCTATCGCTGACGTTTGCTCCAAAGTAGATTGCGTATTTTTAGACCTCTCTAAAACCTTTCATAAAGTGCTCCATACCTTACTCCTGTCCAAGCTTAGTAAACTATATATTGATCCGACGGTGCTCACCGGGATACATCCATTTCTAACGAACCGTATACACTTGGTCAACGTGTATAACTCAAGCTCTCCTGTGGTACCAGTACCATCAGGAGCTCTTCAAGGTAATGTGCTCGGTCCATTATTATTCTTTATATACAATAGCGATCTACCCTCTCATGTATTCTCAAAAATGTCTTTATTTACTAATCACTGCGTTATTTATCGAGAAATTGGTCATGCTTCTGTATCTAACCTACTAGAAAATGATAATAACTCTGTTTCCATCCGGTGCAACTCGTGGTTCATGGTACTAAATTCTAGGAAATGCAAGGATGTGAGAGTTGTATCAGAGCATGACTTATATTCGCGGTGTCTTATCGCCACGCGCTTTGCTTTCCTGCATTGATCGCGCGCGCCGTGCATTTGATTGTAATCAGTGCTGCCACTAAAAAGGGTGCAAAGTTGTTCTCTTGTGTTGTTGCGCGAGCTGGGTCTGACATGAATATTACGAGGACGATGTATGTGACGGTTGGAACGCAGTGCTTTTGGCCTTGTATGAATAGTCTTTTGCTTGGATGTCTGAGTAAGTAAATGGTTGACTCAAACGGAGTTTCTTAATCACAACAAATGGCGGCGAGGATGGGATAAACTCAAGACGCCAACCATGACTACTACCCTGGGAAAGCTACCAGAGTTCTGTCCCGACTCCGGCAACATCGATGTCTACATCGAACGGTTCGAGCTGTTTGTAAGCGCAAATGGAATCGACGCAAGCAAGAAGTTACAAGTTTTCTTGACAGTCTTAGGGCAAAAGGTCTACGTAACACTGCGTAATCTACTACTGCCGAAGACGCCAACCCAAGTCAAATATGAAGAGGCTGTGGTAGTGCTACAACAGCATTACGCGCCAAAACGTTCGATCGTCACTGAACGCTATCGCTTCTATCGAAGAAACCAGGAGTCGAGCGAAAGCATCGCACCGTTTATGGTCGAGCAAAAGAGACTCGCCATGACGTGCTCGTTTGGTAGTATCTTGGAAGAAGCTCTCAGAGATCGACTGATTGCTGGCCTCCGAAGGGACTCGATTTGATGTCGCCTTCTTGCCCTGCCTGACAACAAGGTCACCTGCGAGCTTATCTGCAACATAGCCACTGCCATGGAAGCAGCGCAGAAGGACACGCGAGATATGCTATTTAACGGCGCCAGCGCAAGTGTCGTGGACGTTAACTGGCAGCGAGAAGCAACTAAGTCAGCCAAACAGCACACGACAAAGCCAAGAACCTCAGGCAGCGAGCGGAGATCCTGGAAAAAAGGACAAACAAAAAAGCGGAAAACAGAAACTGTTTGTGCGTGTGACAGATGCGGTGGACAGTATGCACCAGTGAGTTGTCCTTTTTGAAAAGCAACTGTTACAAATGTTGGAAACCAGGCCATGTCGCAAAAATGTGTAAGACAAAGGCCGTACACCAGGTTCACGAAAATCTATCGAAGATTTGCTAACTTTTTGTCGTGCGAACAAAGATGGGGGTCTGCCCCCCCCATAATCCTAAAAGTAAAGGTAAACGACAAGGAAATTCCTATGAAATTAGACACATGAGCGGCTGGGTCGATTATGTCAGGGTAAGACTTCGGCGAGAACTTCCCTAAATTAACGTACCGAAATGAGGACGTTAATCTTGAAGTGTACAATGGTACCTCTATTGGCGTAAAGAAAGTAGCTCAGGTTGGGGTACGCTACGGTGACCAAAGTTACCACCGGCCCCTGCTGATTGCAAAACATTAAAAAAAAACGAGCACGCAAGCCGAACAAAGTTACCACCTGCCCCTGCTGATCGCAAAACATAAAAAAACGAGCACGCATGCCGCCTCTCCTGGGTCGTGACTGGCTTTCAAAAATCAAAATAAATCTCCATGACGCCGTCCAACGGTTGCAACACGACGTTTTGCCGAACGTGCAAGAAGTCGGGCAGGTGAAAACTGCGGATGCAGAAAAACGACTAAAGGAGCAGTACCGCGATGTGTTTAAGCCAGGTTACGGTGCCTTAAAAAAATTCACAGGAAGCATTGTAACGAAAGAGAATGCAAGTCCAGTCTTTTGCAAGGCGAGACCCGAACTATATGCCTTGCGCGAGCAAGTGGAAGAAGAACTAAAGGATTTGAAAAAAGCTGGTGTCACGCATCGGGTCCGGCATTGTGCTTGGGCTACGCCGCTAGGTATCGTGTCCAAGAAAAACAGAAAAGAGCTAAAGCTATGTGGGGATTACATATTAACTGTAAATCAGCCAATCGAAGTGGACCACTATCCGCTGCAACTTCCAGAGGACATCTTCGCCTCCCTGGTTGGAGGAACCGTGTTCACCGTCTTAGACCTTTCAAAGGCCTATTTGTAGATTGAACTGGACGAGCGGGCACATGAGTTGCTCACGATTAATACGCACATGGGACTGTTTAGGTTCCGGTGATTACCTTATGGCGTAGCAAGCGCGCCTGCTATGTATCAGGCTGTAATGAACCAGGTTTTGCAGAACATTCCTGGCACAGCTAGTTACTTAGACGACGTGATGATCGCTGGCAAAGAATCAGCAGAGTGCTACCGCCGAACCGAACAAGTGCTTCAGACGTTGGGTGAGCACGGTATCTGCGTAAATGTGGCGAAATGCAAGTTCTTGCAGGAAAGAGTTCAGTACCTGGGACACGAACTAGACAGGCATGGCCTACATCCAACTCCAGACAAGGTATACCGGCTATTCGAGAAGCGCCTAAACCCAACAACGTGACACAGTTAAAGGCATTTTTGGGCATGGTAAATTTTTATGCCAAATGTTTGCCTAGCCTAGCAAATGTGCTAGATCCCTTGCACCCGTTGCTGCGTAAGGGCAACGTATGGAATTGGTCAAGTTAATGTGACGAGAGTTTCGAGCGATGTAAACAGTTGCTAAGCCAAGACGCGGTCTTAGAACAGTTTGATGTAACGAAGCCAATTCACTTGACGTGTGATGCATAAGGTACGGTTTATTTGCAGTACAGTCGCGCATCGTAGACGGGACAGAACGACCAATTGCGTTCACGTCACGTTCTTTGATTCCTGCTGAGCGTAACTATGCGCACATTGAAAAAGAAGCTATAGACATTGTTTTTGGAATTAGGAAATTCCATAGGTTCCGGTGATTACCTTATGGCGTAGCAAGCGCGCCCGCTATGTATCAGGCTGTAATGAACCAGGTTTTGCAGAACATTCCTGGCACAGCTAGTTACTTAGACGACGTGATGATCGCTGGCAAAGAATCAGCAGAGTGCTACAGCCGAACCGAACAAGTGCTTCAGACGTTGGGTGAGCACGGTATCTGCGTAAATGTGGCGAAATGCAAGTTCTTGCAGGAAAGAGTCCAGTACCTGGGACACGAACTAGACAGGCATGGCCTACATCCAACCTTATGGCCGCGACTTCAACGTGATCACAGATCACCAGCCACTCATTGCGATCTTAGATGTCAAACATCACACAAGTGCAGTAGCTCCAGCTCGAGTGCATGGCTGGGTCCTGTTTCTAGCGAATTATCGGTCTTGTATTCTGTACAAAGGAGGAAAAATATCAGCAACGCCGATGGCTTGTCGCGCCTACCACTGCCAGATACAATGAATGAGGCAGAGGATTTTTTTTTTACTTTTCGCCTGTCAAAGAACTGCCGATAACTGCCAAATATATTTATCAAGAAACAACGAAAGACCCGGTCCTGAGCGTGGTACACGAGATGACATGGCGTGGCTGGCCTCAGGCAGTAGACGATAATTACCAGCCTTTCTTTGCAAGGCGATTTGATCATTCCGTGGATGACGGTTGCCTAGTTTAGGCTAACCGAGTGGTGATTCCGAAGTCTCTCGAAAGTGAAGTAGTGTCATTGTTGCATGAACAGCATATTGGCATAACCAAAATGAAGTCACTTGCAAGGTCAATGGTGTGGTAGCCTAAGATCGACAGTCGCCTTGAGCAGACTGTGAAACAGTGTAAACTTTGTCAAAGCAACACCCCTGCCAACAAGAAAGTGGTGCACGAACATTTGAAACCACTTCGCTTACGGGGTTCAGAAGTTGATTTGCGCTGCATGCGACTTCAAGGTGGAGCATCTTATGTCCCCAATATTAGCCGTGGTTTCTTTTGGCTCCTGTCTTTTTGATTGTTGTGGATGCAGATATCTGAAACAGCGCATAGTGCGCTGAGACCTCCATTACAAAAACACCGGATTATCCTGCAAACGTAATTTGTCTACTAGCCTATGAGGCAGCACGCAAGTGGCGGTGCACTTTGAAAACAAAGTCATGTGCATGCTTTTTCATCAGCAGCATTAAACACTTGGTGCGATTGCCCTCGATCTCCTAGCTTCCGGATAGTGCTAACAGTTTTTTTTTACAGTAAACTTTTATTTTTCAATAAAGGTAACAAATACAGCTCAGGGAAAATAAAAGCTATCTTTGCAATAAAAGCGGACTTTTCAATTGCTAAATTTTTATAAATGACTAGATAAATAATTATTGACAAGTTAGATAACGCTCCTTTCCGTGGCGTACAATGTAGCGAATTTTTGTATTTGTGCTTTCTTTTAGGTGTAAGTCCATGTTGCATTTGCGACGTAAGTATGCTATGACAATGCCGGTCGTTTCCCCGTGGAACTGTTGGACCACGTGGTCTGCAGTGAAATGAGAAATGAAGCATCCCTTTGTCACATTATGTCAGCTATACCCGGTGATATTTTAATCAAGTGGTTTCAGGAAAATACGGGCTCACTGTCATGTTGATGCACTCTTCATGTATGTCGTGCGACTCGGCGGACATTACATGGTGAATAACCGTGGCAACATTTTTTTAAGTAGCTAAAATTCGTAAATTGACTTTTTTATTAATTAGAGCCTAAAACAATCAAAACTATTCACGAAACAGCCAAGGGGCTTTCAGATATTTATTTATCAAATTTCTCACTTTTTTCCCTCGATTCAAGAACCACGCGTGGCAGGGAAAGGCAAAGTGGAGAGTGACTTAGCGATTTAGACATGGCATATTGGTGATGGCATATTTGTTTGTGTTAGCGAGAACTTCTCATACTGAAGTTCTATGGATTATTTAATTTTCTAGTGAAGTTACAACCCTCATAAAGTGCTGTCGCATTCAGCATGAACGAAGTTACACACTTTTGACAGCGTGCCTTTGGTGGATGCTCCTGCATCTTACTTCCAACGGTTCGACTGAAGGGAATACGTAAGAATAGCATCCTGCGCTCTGTCCAGCGCGCTGTTTTTAATCAGGCGACGAAAGGCAGAGTTTTAGCTATGTATAACCCAAAACTCGTCACTTGGGCTAGAGCTTAAACATAGCCCCTTTAAAATTGAAAATTCAACATGGTCAATTACACTGTCAAATAAAAAAGCTAATTAGACAACGTACTGTGACGTTTATTTACTCATCTAATGTCCACCGAGCCCCACAAATATTCTGTGAAAACGGCATCGGCCTATCGCGTTTTTAGTGTGTTGATGCTAAAAATCGCACTATATATATATATATATATATATATATATATATATATATATCCGTTATTATAATTTAAGTACACCGACTGCAAGCACTGAAAGTAGACCTTTAGTATACTTAACTGCACTTTCTGTAGACTGATTTTGAACTACTTTTAACCTCGGGCACTACAATTCTACTACAAGTACTAGTTTTGTACGGACGAGTATACTTTCAGTCCACCGCCATTTTTACTGGAAGTATACTTTAAGTACACTTAAAGTATACAATCAGTACAAAGACCGCACTGAAAGTATACTTTTAGTATACTTCAGTACACTTCGAGTGTACTGATTTTGAACGAATTTTCGCTAAGGGTAGAGATAACGCGTTTCAAGTAACGACGTCACCGGTAACGCGTTACTGTTTTCGGTAGCTTAGTAACGCACTGGTTACTTTTTCAAAGCAATAACAGATAACATACTAGAGTTACTTAAATTGACTAATGTTTTAACATGCTCACGTAACTACTACTTACTTTTTTTTCCAAGACCTATATAAATTACATTTCAATTTTTATCGAGGTTATTGGCACGAAGTGTGAATATGTTTACTTTTTGCGTTTATCTTTGTGTTTTAATCCGAAAGCATTAACTGTCCTTTGGAGCACGCCGATGTCATCAGCCGCGCCAAACGGCAGTTAAATTCTCCTCTCCCAATAGAGCGAAGTGGAGCCGCCATCTGAGGCGTCTTAGCATTGAAACCGCGCAAAAAGCCACGCAAAACGACAGCTACATGAAGCCGAAATGTGATGAATAGGGCCGTCGCGCGTCAGTTTTAAGGAGCCACTCCTTAGCGAAAAGTCGTTCAAAATCACTATACTGAAAGTATACTAATAGTGAACTTGGGGTATGTACTGAAATCGTACTAGTTTCACACTTTTATGAAACAAAATAGTATATTTTTAGTACACCCCAAGTACATATGTAGTATACCATAAGTGCAACTCAAGTGTACTATTAGCATACCATAGGTGCAAGTTTAGTACACTACATGTATGTTTTTTGTGTACTAAATGTACACTACCCGTACATATGTGCGAAGTGTCCCAGATAACTTCCACCAAACTTAAAAAAAAACTAAAAAAACTGAGCTTTCTGCGGAGTGCAACCAACTGTACGCTGTTAGAAAGTCTCTTGCGAAAGTGCACGAAATTGCTTTAGTGCGCCTATTTATTCAATTAAGAGTAACAAGCTAACTTTTGAAATCTTCGTTTTAAAGCCGAGGTGTGAAATTGAAAGTTGTAGAGCGCATTAAGAAACACTCAATTAAACCATTTTCAACAAGGTGCACTTTGCATGCTCCTTTTTCCTAGCCTTCAAAAAAAAACGCCCGCGAAATACAAAAAAAATACCGCATGACAACTCGCTTCCCCAATCACGGCGTGTGAGCGCGCCGCGAATGTGCGTTCTTTGAAGGCCGGAAAAAAAAACACGAAAATGTATAATGCTTCAACCACTCATATTGGGTTTTTCTCAATGCGCCCTGCAACTTTACAATTGATATCTAGGCCCTTAAAAGAATATTTGAAAGGTTAGCTCATTAATCTTAGTTATTTACATAACCAGGCGCATTAAACAAATCTGTGCACTTTCTCAAGAGGCTTGCTAACGACAGTTGATTTCATTCCTGCAGAGCCCTCTGGTGTTTTTTTACGTATGGTGCAAGTTATCTGGGACGCCGTGTATGTCGAGCGTTCTGAATGGAAAGAACGGTCTGAAATTTGCCAGAAAAATCGGCGCCCCCATTTAAAAAGCTGACTTTTCAAAGGTGTTTCTTTGAACGGCTGTATTCGAACCTGTGAAATTTCATGTGATATAGCTCCATTCTCGTGAAATGTTAAGAAACGCCGTTGACAACTCAATTGATGATGATAATGCAGAGGCGCCACCATCGGGAGACGAACTCTTAAAAATAAGTCAGGAAATTACGAGGAAATCTTTGGCAGCTCCATTCCTCGTGAGAATGACAAACCGGCGTCTTCGGAAACTGTATGAGAAAAGCCATAAAGAAGAGGTGCATTGCATTTTTCAACTAAAAGTCTGTATGTGTAGCATACAAACATTATCATCAGTGCTCTTCGGGTAATTGATAAGACAGAAATTGAAATCCTACTTATCATTTATTCAAGTTTCCAAGCCTGCCTCACTGTACGCTCTCCTTTGCGATGATGGTATGCCATTGCATTCTGCGTAAAAAGAGAAGAGAGAATTACCCTATGCCACTCCATGACATAACATCACATAATTCGCTCAAAAGACCCATATCTGAGGAATTCAAGATAGTAACAACTTCATCTTGACAAAAGGGTGAAGAAAATCGGACAATATCGTTTCTGGAAGCCTGATATGCCAGATATTGGTGGTGTGCCTTCTTTACATGCCCAGGGCTATGCTACATGTAATAGTGTTCATTGCAGGGCACAACATTTATTACCTAAAATCTTAGGCACCATAAAAAAAAGAAAAGATTCAAGGTTGCAGCTTCTACATTTTAAGCACATGGATTGATGAAGGCCACAACGAAAACATCTGAGAATGGCCAATTTCAGGGCTGTGAGTGCTAATAATAAAATTGCATTTTAGAAGTTTAGTATAATACGGTATTCGATATTGGTTTCAAGATTGATTGTACTACTGTAAACGACCTAATTTTCGCAAAAAGTTAGTTTTTGCGAGTTTATCGAAATTGCTCAAAATTGGTCTTGCAAAAAAAGTTACCCCATTGATACGAATGCACTGAACATTACTCCTGATTGCAAAATTTTGTACCAGGAAAGTATTCTGAACACTAACACTCTATACAATGAATGAAATATTCGGCTCGCGCAAACCAAGTCGTTTATGCCATTCAAACCTTTCAAAGCGCTCGCAGAGTCACCATTGCGATAGATTTGCTTTGTTCAGTGCGCTTCTCCGCATGTGCCAGTGCGCTGCAGAAATTAGTTCTGGATGAAATCCCAAGAATAGGGGGATATACACACTTTTTCATAAAATATAATCTAAAAATGTTTACGTGGAATGGCTTCCCAGGAGACTTCTTGGGTCCGGATGCACTGTTACTCCGCAACATGCAGGCTCTCTTGAGATGACAAGAAAAAACCCAGCGCCATGAACGCTGCTCGAACCAGCACTCAGGAGAGTTGAAAAACCTGTCAAGCGCTCGCTATTGGGACAGGCCACTTACTTACTGTGGCTTCATACCTGTCTGCTCGATGCATCATCCAGCCAACCATAATAGAGATCGGTGGGCGGACGTCGCTTTTACTCTTGTGATGCAGGTCCCTGCAGGTTCCCACAGGTTGCAACCTGCTAGCCCAACTGAGTCAGGCCTGCAGCCTTGCGGGGAATGTCAATTACACTTTTTTAGATGTAGACACCCACATTTTGCGTGTACCTGAGGAAGCTCTAACACAGAGAAAACAAAATGATTGGCCTTTTTTTAAAGACTCCTTTGCTTTTGCTGAGAACACACATACAAGTCATACGCTATTACAGATTCAGTGGTGCGGCTTAATTTATGATAAGCACTTTTGTATATAACTTTGAGCGTTTAGATAAAAGATTCAATATAATGGGTCGGACATATATGGTTGCTATGAACTATCCTATATATATACACATTCTCTGATATCATAGAACCACTAGAGCAGGGTAGGGGTGTGCTGCATCAATTATAAATTTCTTACCAATTAACAGTTGGTATTTATTTAATTTATGAGTATTGGCTATTATTTTTTTACAAAGAATAACTGGGCGAGTTGGAACTATGGTAGTCTTTCAACTCCATCGAATATTGAGGTCCTTTTAAGATTTTTTCCTGCTTTTGCTTTTTCTAACTGCTCTGCCTTTTGTAGCGTCTTTCGCCGCCCCTAAAAAACGTGACATCCAGACTCACTTTATTCACAACCCACAATCGCAAACTTGGAAAGCGTGCCACTTCGGCATAAGCAAAGAGATCGTCCGTCTCCACGGCACAGCCTCCAGCACGGGCAAGAAATTATGCTGCTCGCTCTAGTAAAGTTTTGCCCGCTCCCGCTTTATGAAACAAATCGTTGGCGAGAGACTGTTGGGACCACACGTCAGAACTAGCATGACCTGTGATTGATTGAACTGCCGTCAGACTGTACTGGAACGCTCCGCAAAAGCGTCGTCGGGCGACCGTCGTAGGGACGGCGCCCAGGACAGGCGCTCGGCTGGCTTTCAGTTCCGCCGCACGCGAATCTTTCTCACTCTGCGGAGAGAGACAAATTTTGAAAATACGCTCTTCTCAAATAACAAAATAAAACCGGGTAGAGCATAGTGAGAGTCAAGCATAGCTTAGCAAGCACACGGTACAAGACAAAGTTTGAAACAGCGGCGCACTTCGCAGAAACAAAAGAAACTTCCTCCCCTTCGCTTGCACCAGTCGGCCATGACTGTCCGCCACTTGCGACGCTGCGTCTCACAGCTTTTAGTAATCGCTCTCTAATTTTGAACACGGTATTCGTAAGTAAGCTATCTAAAATATCCGCTAAAACGGCTAAAACACAGAAAGGAAGCAATGCTCGAACCCTCCGGAACTCTAACGGCGGCCGAACGGAAGCTGATTGCAATAGCGATGGTCTTGCGCAGTTTTCAGAGATCTCATCTTTTCGTTCTTTGTTTTTTGAAGACAAAACTAAGCAAATCAATATATTAATAATAATAATCGCACTTTAATATATTCGGAAAAATTAACAAAACGTTTAGTCTATCTTATGTTTTATCTAAACTTTCGGTTTTTCCTTTTCAGTGTAAAACCGGAACTATCTCAAGCAATTTCTCCCGTGTCGCCAAGGCTATTTCGATTCATCAGCGCATGCTTGCACCGCTGAGATTTCGGTTTTCTGGAAGGATCGGTTCTCACGGCACATAAATAATGAGGGCAACCTCGTGTATTGAAACAATGAGCGTGCCCGTCTTTTTTGACGAGGAAAAGGCACGTTAAATTTACGTCGATTTTTTACAGTGTGGAACTCTCGATCGACGGTGTCGTTCGTTGTTGCAATTGTCAATCTTTTTTCACGTGAATTGAGATGTCTTAGAGTTTTGCAAGATAAATCTACACCATGAAACACTTTCGGTGAAAGCTTGTGGTTGTTGCATGAAGGCGCTCATAACACCACTTCGCTTACGCGGTTCAGAAGTTGATTTGCGCTGCATGCGGCAATGCAAAGTCGAGCATCTTATGTCCCCATTATTAGCCGTGGTTTCTTTTGCCTCCTGTCCTTTTGATTGCTGTGGATGCAGATATCTGAAACAGAGTATAGTGAGCAGAAACCTGCATTACAAAAACACCGGATTATCCTGCAAACGTAACTTGTCTACTAGCCTATGAGGCTGCTCGCATGTGGCGGTGCACTTTGAAAACAAAGTCATGTGAATGCTTTTTCATCAGCAGCATTAAACATTGTGTGCGATTGCCCTCGATCGCCTAGCTTCCGAATAGTGCTAACAGTTTTTTTACAGTAAACTTTTATTCTTCCATAAAGGTAACAAATACAGCTCAGGAAAAATAAAAGCTATCTTTGCAATAAAAGTAGACTTTTCAATTGCTAAATTTGTGGAAATGACTAGCTAAAATTATTATTGACAAGTTAGATAACGCCACTTTCCGTTGCGTACTATGTAGCTAATTGTTTTATTTGTGCTTTTTTTGGCGTAAGTCCATGTTGCATTTGCGACGTAAGTATGCTATGAGCCTATGACAGTGCCGGTCGTTTCCCCGGGGAAGTTTTGGACCACGTGGCCTGCAGTGAAATGAGAAATGAAGCATCCCTTTGTCACATTATGTCAGCTATACCCGGTTATATTTTTTAATCAACTGGTTTCAGGAAAATTTCGGGCTCACTGTCATGTTCATTCACTCTTCATGTGTGTCGTGCGATTCGGCGTACATTACATGGGTGATTAACCGTGGCAACATTTTTTTTTAAGTAATTAAAATCCGTAAATTTAAATTTACTTTTTTTATTATTGCTGTTTTAGAGGCAGTCGTTATTAGAGCCTAACACAATCAAAACTATTCACGAAACAGCAAGGGGCTTTTAGATATCTATTTATCAAATTTTGCACTTTTTTCCCTCGATTCAAGAACCACGCGCGGCCGGGGCGGGCAAAGTGGAGAGTGACATAGCGGTTTTGACATGGCATATCGGTGATGGCATGTTTGTTTGTGTTAGCGAGAACTTCTCATATGAAGTTCTATGCATTATTTAATTTTCTAGTGAAGTTACAACCCTCATAACGTGCCGTCGCATTCAGCATGAACGAAGTTGCACACTTTCGACAGCGTGCCTTTGGTCGATGCTCCAGCATCATACTTCCAATGGTCCGACTGAAGGGAATACGTAAGAATGGCATCCTGCGCTCTGTCCAGCGCGCTGTTTTTAATCAGATGACGAAAGGCAGAGTTTTAGCTATGAATAACGAGTAACCCAAAACTCGTCACCTTTTTGCAAATTGTTTCAGTTGGGCTAGAGTTTATTTATAGCCCCTTTAAAACTGCAAATTCAACATGGTCAATTACACTGTCAAATAAAAAAGCTAATTAGAGAACATACTGTGACGTTTATTTACTCATCTAATGTCTGCCGAGCCCCACATATATTCTGTGAAAACGGCATCGGCCTATCTATCGCGTGTTTAGTGTGTTGATGCTAAAAATCGCACTATATATATATATATATATATTTAAACCCGTTATTATAATTTGAGTACACCGACTGCAAGCACTGAAAGTAGACCTTCAGTATAGTTAAGTGCACTTTTTGTATACTGATTTTGAACTACTTTTTACCGCGGGCACTTCGATTCTACTACATGGACTAGTTTTGTACGGACGAGTATACTTTCAGTCCCTCACCACTTTTACTGGAAATATACTTTAAATAGACACTTAAAGTATACAATCAGTGCAAAGACCGCACTAAAAGTATACTTTTAGTATACTTGAGTACACCTCGAGTGTACTGATTTTGAACGACTTTTCGCTAAGGGACCCCATGGCGCTAAAGCGCGCTCCAAACCAACGCGTCTTTTTGCGGCCGTAGATCGTGCACGCCCCGGATGTGACGTATTTCGTGACGTCGCGCCGGTTCTTCGCTCCTTCCGGGCGCGCATAAAAAAGTTGGATGATTTCAACTTCTTTCTGAAAGCGCACGGAAGCGCGCTGTGACGTACTGGGGTGCTCCTATTTCTCCCGGCCAATCGGTGGAGGGCATGCTCCGCGTATCTTCACCGTCATGGCGCAGCGGCGCAGCCGCAGCCGAAGCAGATTATCTTCGGAGTTGCCTGCAAGTATGGCGGTATGGCTTGTGTTGTTGCAGCTATGAACTACCTTCTGTTTCCGACGCGAGGTAGGTGACCGAAAAGAAGGCTGCTCCGGACACGCAGAGGCAAGAAGAAGCTGCGCAGAAGGCCGCAGACGCTGCGGTCTTTGATGACCGAAGCAAATGCTTTCAGTTGCTCGAGCTCGTCTAGAACTACCCTTGGTTGTACGGGAAGCTTCGGTGCGACGACAAAGACAACCCGAAACAGGAGAACGTCTCGAGGGAGACCGCCCGTCTGTCCGGCATTGTGCGCTGTAAGTGCGGTTTTGCATTCCCTCACATAGTGCTTTCGCATTTTGTGTTGCGCGTATGGTTTACTTAATATGTGATGGTGTTGGCTTGTTTTTGCAACAATATTGCGAAAAAAATCATTCAAAACTCGACAGACGAAGGCGGTAAAATCTGTAAATACCCAAATTTTTTTGTTTGTTTTTTGTTCACGTCTTTGCGTTGTTTTGACGGTTGTTTCAAAAAATATTGAGAAAGCAGGAAGATGATCACTGCGTCGCCTTTATTCATCTTTTTGTTCAGCCCACGAGAAAGGTCTTTCTCGGCTGTATGGAAAGGTTGAACTTCATTTGTGCAATTCAGACAATCAATCGTATTTAATTATAACTTTCGATTGAGTTAAGCATTTTAAAAACACTTCTCAATATTAAAAGACAAATTACAATACCATACCCCCCGAAACCAATTGTTACGATTCTTGTTTTATAGATTTGTTCCAATCGGCCCACAAAGTATACATAGCATCGTACACATAGCAGAGCTTAGTAAGATCGGTATTAAATGTATGTACTTGATTCACTGCTAAGTTGATGGGCAGTAAAAGCACTGCACTCTCTGTCTCTAGATAAGTCAGTGGCCTGTCCCTCAGTGCCTGAACCATTCTATGCCCCTTGACTGCCCGGAGAGTGTGACTGCGCTGTATGCATGGCAACCTATTGTTGATTATTCGTGCGACCATGTAGCTTTTACCGCCTTGTCAGCCTAGCAGTGAACATACTATGCACTCTAAGAAAAAAGTTGGCCTCAAGGGACTAACGGGAGCATTTGGTCCTCTGAACTCCCAGTTGCTCCCCGAAAGGACCATCTGGTTCAAGCTAGGTACCGTGCGCAAAAGCTGAGGACTAACTGCGCTCGACTGGGACTAACCGATAGGTGTGCGCGAGCAAAAACAGCCATTAGTCCCCCTCAGAGAGGGTGCATCTGTATGCTTTAGTCCCCGAAGGCAAACGGAATGTTCGCCAGGAGGCCGGATGATATTTCGCTTGTCTTGCGGATCGGTGAGACTCAGCCCAGCACGGCTGAAAATGTTGACAAAACTCGGATGAGACCGGCGAAGTTGTTTAATGTGCCACGAACGTTCAGAGATTACATGGTAGAGGTTCACGCGTTGTGCGAATGCGAATTAACGAATGTGTTAACTCTACTTCACCCACCTATCTTGTCAAAAATGATCTGTTGACATTTCACAAGTCCCATTCACGTAATTCACCTTTGCGCAAAAAATGAGCATTTATTCAAACGCAACACCTCCAAATACTGACTGACACTTTCTTCTCTTCAATGAAACTTAGAAGTTTGTAGAAGCCGCGATTTTAACACCGGAGTCTCGCAGTCAGAATAACTGGTCGCTTCAATCGCTAAAACTGAGTTACTGAGAACAAGTCGAGCTCGTCGTTGCGTCTCCCCGTAACCAACCTTTCTGGGTAGTACAATGTCGAACTCAAAATCCCCAACGACACACTTGATGCTCGGCACGTTCCACTTAAACAGCACATTCAGGGGCAGTATCCAGACGTCTTCATGCCAGCGTCGCAACGGACCGCGCTCGCAATGTCACCCTTGGCGACACCCTGCTAATACAAAACAAATGCGAACTAAAAAAAAGGCCCCCGAGAAAACTGAATAGAGAGAGAGGGGGAAAAAATGTGTTTGCTTGTGCGTCACTTGACCGGCGAGTTGAAAACGGCGACCTTCGACCTTCTCCCGTCCTTCGGATATTGGTATGTCCTTGTGTCGTGTGTAGTGAAAGGGGGAAAAGAGATTTTCAGGGAAGAGATTTCCCTTCCCCCTCCCACCAACCCCATACCCCGCATTCCTCGCTCACGCGGGGGGTAGGGCGGAGAGGAGGGTACGACGGGAAAATGGGAAGGGGTCTTTGAAAAGAACCTGCTTTTAGTACGGGCTTCGTCAGAACGTAGAAGCCGACTTCGACGTGGGCGCGTTGGTAAAGTTGGTGAAGTCGTCTCCCATTATTGCGGTATCCGGTTTGGGTTCGCGGTGCTGCAACGCTGCACTTGATCTGTTCTGAAGCCACAAGACAAGGGAACTCGATTAAGGTATGTCGAAGTACTTCTTTTTATGGTGTATTCATTAACTGCGGCTTCAGAAAGTGTTTTATTTTCAGCGCGTTCCCTAGCTTCCAAAGGGCGCGCCATGCTCGATTCTTTTTGGCACCATGGTTGCTTATTCTGTTATGCAGCACAGAGACCTGGTATTCAATAGTATCGAGCAAAACGCCAGTTCTATCGATGGCTTTTTTTGTGTGTGTATGTGTGTTTCGCAGACCCTGGCAGGATCGCTTTACCATAAAGGCCTTTTCACACATGCAGCAGAGAGCTACAAGCATAGCGCTAACCTAGCGCTAAGCGCTAACCTAGCGCTAAGCGCGTGCTGACGGGAGCTTTCACCAGATTTGTACCGCACCGTCAAAACTGTTGCTCACGGCAGACGAAAAGCAGCTCAGGACACGTGAGCAGCACTACTTCAGCGCTTCGCTGCGTGTGAGAACCGGCCTTAATGGATACATTTATTCGATTTTACAGATTTTCGCGTTGATGGCGGGAGCTCGTTCCGTCACTTTGAAGCATAGTTTGAGCACGCACACGCTGGGTCTGTAATTCATAGCGAACGGTCTACTAAAAATATAATATTGCGCTGGTCTGCTGTCAACAGATCGCATGTTAGAAATGAACCACTGTAGCACTTTTGTAGCCTATTTGGTATTTTATCATGTGTGTTTTATATCTCATACTTTTGTTGAGCGATCGGGTATTTCACGCTGCCCCTGTTGCTAATAATCCAAATTCCTGGCAAACATGCAAGAAGCTGCCGGCGCCCCAATAAACGGTGCTTGGACCACGACCGGTTTGGAGAGACGTCCCAGTGTTCACGCCATCGTCGAGGCAAGTTCACTCTTCGGAATTTGGCCTTATCGTGGATTCTGCCGCTCAGGAACTTCGACTTCAGTCATCCTGGAATGCGGTGTGTATCTACGAGGCAATAACGCTACGTTTAACCTGAACTGCACAATTTCGGTTCGGAGATTTGTGGCTCGGGGCCAAATGTGAAGGTTAAACCTTTAGCCCCAGGGGTCTAAATCCAAAGGCGCAACGCTTAGACCCAGGGGTCCAAGTGCAAGGGCCTAACAGTTGGTCCTCGGGGTTCATTTGAAACGGTGTAACAGATGGTTTCAGGGGTCCAAGCGCAAGAGCCTAACAGTTCGTCCCCGAGGTTCAATTGAAACGGTGTAACAGTTGGTCTCAACGGACCAAGTGCAACGGCCTAACAGCTGGTCCTTGAGGTGCAACTTAAACAATGTAACAGTTAGTCACAACGGTGCTAGTACGAGGGACTAACGGACGGGGCGCAACTGTTGCTCCCGTTACAGTTGCTCCCCCAGGGGACTTATGGTGGTTGCAGCGCATTTGGTCCCCCGAAACTCTAAGTCGCTCTCCATTTTTTCTTAAAGTGTAGTCGTTTACTTGAGAGCTTGGCGAGTCATTTTTAAGTGGGGTACTAAATTTGTTTTGCACGTGTTGTGGACATGCGTTTTGTGTGTGGTGTTCGTTGACCATGAAGCACTACGATTGTCAATGGCATTTTTGTCCTTTTTTAACATTTCTGCATGAGTATATCCTGTCTGTCAGGATTGTCCCACACTAGATTCAACATATTTCTCTCCAGACCACGTCTGAAAGACAAAGTAGAAGTACCTGAGAAACAAGTACGCCAAGGAGGCGGCCAAGGTCGCAGGAACACAGCGCGGCGGCTGTGGAACCTCGGACGTCTCCAAGCCAAAGTGGATGTACCTTGTCAGCTTGCGCATCCTGACTGTGCCACTCAGGAAGCCACTGTTTCGCGAAAGTACGCTCTTCATATTTCTCATTCTTATGCAACTACACGGTCCTTTTTGTAAATAATGCAGGTCTGAAGCTACAGGAACATCAGAAACTCCAGCACTGAAACTGGAGGTAAGATAGCATGCAATGATTGCGATGCCTCCTCATCATTCTGTTAGTGGGCTTATAGTAACGTTTCCAGGTGTCTTTCACAAGTGCTGTCATATGCAATTGAACTTGAATTCTTCTGGTGAACTATAGGAGTAACACCATCATGCAGGCCAGTCACCTGGATGCACCGCGGGTACAACCAAGCCAACTAATGACCAAGATTCCGTGGTGATTATTTGCCTGTCTTGACTTTCTTTCCTGTCTTTTAGACTAAGGAGCATGGGCTGTAGCATACAAAAAGATATTTCTTTTTGTTTTCTTGTGTTTCTCTATACAATGCACTTCCTTTGACGTCACAGCTGTAAACAGCACCACCTTCTCCCCCCCCCCCTCCCCCAATCGCTGTTCTTATCGGATAACCCTTACCTCTTAAATACTGAGCGCACTGGCTAACCACCTAATTGAAGGGTCAGCCCCTGACACAGTGTACATGTGCAGTCGCTGGGTCGAACAGAAGATTTATTGGTTCATGTTTTTGTAGAAGAAAAGCCATCATAGCTTTACGATTTCGGTTCGGTCTGATATTACTGGTTGATCTTTCACTTCGAACTTGAATCTGGGATTCTCGCAGATGAAAAAGTTGAAAGCCGTTTACAACTCGCTGTAACACCGAATTGGAGCGCCACTCTTGAGGAGGAGGAGGGAAGGGTACTGAGGGGAGGGTAGACCTCTTCTCCTCCTCCTTCTCTTCCTCCTCCCCTCACTTTAATGTGCTCCGGGGGTCACCTGACCTCGGGGGGAGGGGGTCACGGGACCTCGGGAGGGGGGGGTCACGTGACCTGGGAGGCCACGTGATCTCGGGGGGTTCACGAGACCTTGGGGGTCACATGACCTTGGGAGGGATAACGTGACCTTGGGGGTCACGAGACCTTGGGAATCACGTGACCTGGGGGTCACGTGACCTTGGGAGGGGTCACGTGACCTTGAGGTGATCTTGAGAGGGGTCACGTGACCTTGGGGTGACCTTGGCTACGCCGAGGGCGACGGCGACGCCAACGCCGCTCAAGCCGGAAACGGGCGCCTAAGAGCTGCGCTCTAAAAGCTTTAGAGCTTTATCTTAACTATTCCGACAGTGCAGTATATTGTCACGGGTGGTGACCAATAAACAAGAAATAAACAGGAATAAATAAACTTTTAATGTGGCGAACTTGTGCCAAAAATAAAAGGGGTACAAAAGATAATAAGAGAGCGTCGCGGGCGTCGAAGTCGGCGTAACAGCAGTGTCGAACGCTGGGGCAAAACTGACTGTGGCTCGCCACGCGGAGCCCCTTATATACATGAGTGGTCTTCTGGAATAATCGGCGTAGAAACTTCGACGCGTAGAACATGCGGACCTGGAACAAGCAACATGATTCTCGAATTCTCCAGAACAGTAAATTGCAGGAATAAACAAAAGACACGTCACCCCCAGGATTCGAACCCTAGCTTTTCGCGTGGGAGGCAAGCGCGATAATCGTTAGGCCACGCGCGCGCTGCCTACTTGGCCAGCTGCGCGCGCGGCAATATATAATTTCAGCATAACTTTGAAAATGTTAAGAGCTGCATCCCTTGTGAGTCAATAAGAGCAACAGAGCAAGGTATGTGACATCCCTCCGCAAGATGATTGCAACCTCGGACATTATGCTGTCGCATGCCTCGCTCTGACAGTCATTGGGTGGCCGGGCCATTGATTTAACTGTTTAGCAAAGTTATGTTGAAACGGATTGTGATGAGTCTAATCACTCAATTTTCTTGTTGCAAAGGCACCGGTAACAAAAACCATTCAAACTTGGAGTATTGCGTGATTTGAGGGAGGAGGATTCGAACATCTGTATTTTTCAGAACTAAGATCTGACAGACTTCTGGCAAGTTCAAGATATTCATCCAATGGGGCTTGCCCATCTTTAAGTGGATTCTTGTTCGCAGTGTTTTTTGATGATGAGTAAGAGGACTTATTCAGATAATTTTCACATTGGCTTCCTATGTTGGGATTTTCAAATCTAAAGATTACACTGCCGCTCGCTGTGTAAACGGATGTTTTCGAGCATGAAGCACATATAGTCACACATGATTTTGCAAATGACAAAGACGGATAAATAGCTCTACACATCCGCGTGACGTTTGATCAGTACATTAAACTTGCATGCTCGCATCTTGGCGAGCAATATTGCAATATAAGATGTGTATTGAGAAGGGGCTCAAGTGTTCTGTAGGCTAAGTTTCAGCAATCAACGCAGTGCTAAAGCATTTAGGCTTAAATAATAAATAGCCTTTCTTCATAATTGCAGATATCTTAAGCTTCTGTCAGCGAACCCCCACTATTGAAAATATTTCTAAAGGGCCCGTCAGCCTTGAAGGATTATAGGGCCTGACAGGCCTTCAAAAATACCCCACAGAAAAAACCTTCAAGGATACCACATAGAATTGTATTGTCATCGTTTGTAATCATTTAGCTTGAATTATTGCTTTTTGGGTTCTTGTCGCGCATGCTAGCATTATAACTTTATTTTCTCATCCGTTTTCTTTTATCTACATACTTTCAATTTGCTTTCTTTCCCTGTAATCCAAGGGTTTTTTCCCTCGGAGCATGTGTGTGTGTGTGTGTTTTATTTTTGACTTTGTTTCTATTTTTTTTTTTCTGATTGATACTTACCCTGAATGTACCCCCGTCTCATGTAATGCCCTTAATTAAGCCTTTGAGGTAACATGAATAAATAAATAAGTAAATAAACCCTTTAGTTCCATAGCCCTTCAACCCCTCAGACCCTTTAGCCCATCAACCCAAAGACAAAAATGCAGTTCAAAACATTATTGAAAATTTATTGCCGACATTCAGTTTTACATTCATATTATAACTCAAAAAGGTGATAAAAAGCAATGCTTGCTCGATCACATCAAACAGGGACAACTGACCTGGACATCTTCTAAACCCTGAGATGGGGAACGAAAAAAACGGACGAACACAACAAAATCTCTTTTCGTTCCCCAGCTCAGGGTTTACAAGATGTCGATTAATTACCAGCTCGCCTGCACTCTCTCACTGCTTACAACTGACTTCTTTATCACAAATAAAAAAACCTTTCAAAGTACTCACGATGCCGCTGGGTATATTCCTGATGTACGGTGGTTCAGCTAATAAAACCGAGCAGGTGCACCTCAGGGACACATACACAGTCTCAGTAAGCACGTTTAGCGAAAACCACGAACTCGTAAGCAGCACCCGCCGCCGTTGAGAAATCCCGAGCACAGTCACGGTTTCGTCTATGATGACATCGCGCCGGCGTCTTCGTCGTATTTTTCGCTCGCTGGTCTGAAGTCGGACGGACGAAGAGGCGCAAGAAACAAGTCCGGACAGCGGCCGTCATCCACCGTCTCGACACCCACAGTGCCATAATCCCGGCGCGCAGGCACAACATGCCGTGGGACGCTGACCCAGACTGCCAGGCTTTGCAGAGAGTAAGCCGACACCGGCCACCATCTCCTTGAATGCGCTGAACACAATGGCGCTGGAGCGGTGCTGAAGGCGGCCTGCGCCGAACTATGGTTCACCTGCGGTATCAAGAAAGAAACTGCACGGATTAAAACCGACCAAGGGGCGAGCCCTCAAAAACCTGCATGCTACTCTTCCTGGAAGAGATTGGTCCGTTCGAAACATCCCGGCTCGTGGGATAACCGCAACCGCACACGAGCAGAGAGAAAATGGCTATGGCCTCCCCCGCTTGCACACACCCCCCTCTCCCCCCGACCGCTGGCCTGGCAGCCCTGCACCCTCTCCCCAACGCCGGGCGGAGAGAGGCTCAATGTGGATTGCTTTTTGGGGACAGTCCCCCGGTGGAGGGACCGGTTCCCGGATCGAGTCGCTCCCGGGTGCGTCCCTCTTCCTGGAAAGCGCGCACTACTCTCGGCTTGTTTTTTTTTATACATGGTTGCACGGATTTCGCCTTGATCGTACAGGATTGCGTTCGCCTCAAAACGCCGCTCGGCCAACGCACTCGGCCCGCGGCTCGTCCATTCTCCACATGAGGCGGTCGCCCTCAGTGGCCTCTTTGGCGGCCGAACACCCGGGCAGTGACAGGCGGGTCCAGGAGCCCACTCGCATTTGATAGAAGAGCAGTAATAAAAATCTGACCGTACACACACACGATCGGCATTCTTCAAATACTTATTTTTTCCCCGCAACGTACAATAAGCAGCTATGTTCATTAATTCTGCGAAATGTGTTTTCTCCGCATAGGCCGTTGCCAACAGACATCTCGAGAAGCCTGAAGGTTTTCGCGACCCCATTAGAAAATTTCTTGACAGGCTTTCAGACATTTCAAGGCATTGTAAAGAGCACTTTAGACATTTCAGGAGAGCCTCTGACGGGGCCAGTGAGCCCACCAGGAAATATCGGTGCCCCCTTCAAACATCTCAGAAATTCCTGAAGTCCCCTTCACACCCTTTAAAAAAAGTCCTGAAGTCCGATCAGAGCGATTTTCAATAGGAGACACACACACAAACACACACACACACACACGCCACTCGCACACGCACACACACACACACACACGCACACACACACGCACACACAGGTAACAATTTATGTTGCGGAGACAGCCGACGCAACAAAGTTTTGCAACATTAAACAGGAAGGGATTTCCTCACCATTTTTTCGGAATATAATGCGCTTAACAGCAACAACACCAACAACTTGGAGTCTCTCCAAGAGTTCTTCCTCACTAGTGTGCAGGAAGTTGTCCTGGAGGAGGACCGCACGGATGGTGTTGAGCGTACGGTGAGGGCTAACTGACACTTTGACATCAAGAAAACTGGTCAACTTCATAATCGTTTCACTTTGTTTTTTGGTGGTTACCTCCACTAAGAGGTCTCCGGAGTGCGGCTTTTTAGCCTTGTAATAGAATCCGACAAGGTTTTCCAGTACCTTCGCAACAACAAAAGGTGGCAGCTTTGCAACAGGTTTATGTTCATCGAGCAAATGAACAATGAAAAACTTTGTAAATGTTTTGTTTCAAGATCTTTGTCAGTGGTCTTGGGTTCAAGACAACGCCTTTTAAAGGCTTGCCCTGAACGGGGTTTAGAGGGGTGGGGCGCCATAGGAGGGCAAAGAGTGTTCAGAATCCGCGGTGCACCGCCCACCACCGAGCCCAACAAGGGGTTAGGCAGCGCACAATAACAAGAAGGGCTTGGCTGGAGACGTTACGCTAACAGTGCTGCCGAGAAACTATACCTGGGTGGACAGTGGGTGGACAGACAACCAGCTCCTGCAGAACCTATACTTCTCGTAGAAGAAACTGCCAGGCACTTTTTTGAGAACCACGAATCCTCCTCCACGTCATGGAAAGTTTGCAAGCTCAAGCTTAAGTGCACGTTCATCAGCCAACATTGACGAGAGAGAGAGCCGAATTTCTAAATCTGTCCAGGACACGGCCCCAACAAGAGCGTCGCTGCCATCGTGGAGGATGTTTTGCGCCTGATCGAGACCCACGCCAACCCAGGTGTTACAAAAGACGAGAAGATTAGAATCCCAAGCTCAGCATGTTAGGGACAGCACCTTCGGCAGCCTTGTCCGCAACCCCACGACAACAGTCGAAGAGTTCGTATCACCGAGACTTCCAACATTGAATGTACATTGCAGGCCGAGCGTGTCACTATCAACAACTCCCCAGTATCTCAACACTCGAGTCATCCAGCTGCAACTTCGACGCTAGACTCCCAGGCAACCGAAACACCATCCTCATTGTTGTCTACCAGGAAGCTACTTTCTGCCATCAGTTGCCTAGCTTTTATTTTGATTGCTGAGATTGCTTTGGAACAAGTTCCAAAGGCATTCCAACTGAAAACTTCTTCAAGCAAAGAGGCATCTGACGAACCGAGGGCGACTTATGCGACAAAGTCACAACGTCTACCACCGGCTACCAGTTCATATTCAATGCCAATTCAACGAGACACCCCAACGCCGAAGCATTCCCAACATCGGAAAGAACCAGTGTAGGTTCTTGCTGAACAAAGTACACCGAGGAAAACGGAGGTGCTGCGAATGGTCGACCGAACATTACTCTGCTACCGCTGCATGAAGCCAAGCATGTCTACCGGAGGTGCAAGTACCAATGAATTGGCCTGCAAGAGTTTGTGCCGAACGACCTTTGACCACGTCTCGAGGAGCTTCCGCGGGACATTGAAGATTATCTTCTGCGACCTTTGTCACTGGTGCTGACCTTTCCCCGAAGCTCCTGATCCCCATCACCTCGACAGGAGGTAGGCACGACAAAGCAGGTGACCGGCAATGCAAGGACAGTCGATTTGGTGTTGGTTGTTGTCCAAGGACAATACCTAATAATTTGCTGAGACCATTTATCTGTGTCCATGCACTGAAGCACACGATTTCCAACTGACGGAGGATGCCGCTGGGTGACTTGAAAAAATAGAATGGTTGGTTGTTCTCAAAAGGGGACACCAAGCATCACCCGACTTCACTTTGCCACAAGAGACTTGCACAAGTTGCTGTAATCGCGGGATGCAGAAAAAAATAGCCATTGCGAAATGGATGTGAAATGGCTTGGATAGCAAACAAACACTGTTGCCTGTTGCCAGCCATCAAGTCAACACTACAGCAAAAGGCACAGCCACGTAAGCACTACATGCCCGAGCTTGCTGCATTGACGGAGAGAACTACCAGGAAAATTTGCGGATTAGAAGCAAGCTCTGCAGCTTCACTGCATCAAATGTCAGCGGCCGCACACAACGTATGGTTACAAGACGGCATCTGTCGGTCAAAGCTGCCACTCAACCAAACTGAACACCGACGTGCCAGGACCGTCATCCGACAACAAGGAGCACAGGTACTTCGACTGGACGCCTGACACGAGACGGTCGCAGAAAGAACTCTTTATGGAGATGTTTTCTAAGAATCAATAATTATGTAATTAAGTGGAAATAAACATATTTGATACACTAACCAGATAACCATATTTCCGCTCGCCTTTAACCTTCAGAGACTCTACACAAAAATTATGTTCACAGCACGTGCTGGACCTTTTGAGGACACCCGCATCTCTGAGCACTCAATATTAATTAATGTGACATCCCAGACTGGCAGACTGGTTGCATTATGCTGCACTCGTTCCACTTCTCATGAACATGTGGCGCGTCCGAAAACAAACTCCAGTGACGTGAAAATGTGGTTTATTAATTAATTTTCTCCAAGGGCCTCTGTAGGCATTGCAGAGAGGATACTTAAAGCTACACACGTGAGAACTTCAAAGCACATGGACATTAATGAGCACAAGCCAGGCCCAGCTACCGAAAATAAATATTACACTACTAAGATATAATTATTGCTGCAACTTGTTCAGTGCAAAAACAAACACACCTCTGAGTATCTAGTTTAATAGTATGGATGCATTGTTGTATAGCAGGACACTTTCTATACGTATGAAACACTAGACCCTTTGCAGAACGCCATCAAGCAACACAGCTGTCACCACTTTTTTTCGGCGTAAAGCACACGAATGGGACCCAGTTCACGTCGAATGCTAATGCAGCTTTCCAGTCCAATAGGCGCTGAGCCGAGTTCACAGTGATGGCGGACATAACATTCTTGTCGAACAGATGACCAAAGTATGAAAGCCTGAGGTAATTAGAATAGTAGCTACCGTAATTCGTTTCATCACAATTTGACGAACGGCAAAGGCTACATATAGTCTTGGTGAGCCAATTTCCACGTTGGAGAGAGCCAGATGACAGCATGTGATTCAGAGTGCTCGTCTGCACAGATTTGTCACACACCTTCGCTCCGTCTCTCTGATTGGCCCGAGGGGGCTGTGGTGGTTGCCCTTTTATAAGTTACAATGATACAAAGTATAGGCAGCACACACTTTTCAAAAAAAGTCTATTGAAGACACCGAAAGGAATGGTCAACATTTTTCAACAAGACTGCTCTTCAGGCAAGGGATGACCACAAATGTGAATAATCTTATCCAGGTAATTAGAACAAGTAAATAATTGACCGACTAATGCAATACATTACTGAAGAAAACAAGTATTGCTGCAATAAATTTTACAAAAGAGAAAAAAGGTGCCGTTAATTTACGCATACACCAAAGCAGTTGTCCTTACAGCAAGTCGAAAAGCTTTGAAGCAGGTGCCTGCAACGATTTATTCATCACCACACTCGATAAAACGTCATCCTCGTAGCTAGAAATAAGTGTGCCCTTCACACTCACAAAAAAGGAAGAAAAGCAATCGAATGTAGAATCGTCAATTAGCACTATATGTTAAAGATCGCAGGAGTTTTCTCGCTAAAAATTGCTATGGGGTTTCGTTGACGCAGGGCTGAAACAACTTTCCCTAGGCCCTAACGCGACGTATACCTTTCGCTTCGATTTTCTGGCATTCCAGCGTTGAAACGAAGCTATAAAAATGTGAATATTTATTTACTGAAGTTATATCGTAAAATTGTTGATAAGTGCAAAACGTAACGGTCGCAGGAGCTTCCTTGCTAAAAGCTGCTGTGATTATGCAGTTACCTAGGGCTTAAACAAATTCCCCTAGGACCTACATCCGACGCATACATTTCGCGTTGATTTTCAGGCATTCCAAGGTTCAAATAAAGCTAAGAGAATGCGAAAAGTTCACGCTAAAAGTACTCAAAGTTCTATCGATCCTCGAACAGATCCCGAATTTGAGCACCGGTAGGCGATACGGTTGATGCCGTCTCACAGGTGTTAATATCCAGATGAACCAGAGCGATCTTGCGCAAAAAGTGTATAAAGTCTGATTCCTTCATATTTTCACATTATACCTGCGTTAGCGAGCACGAAAAAGCCCGAAGTCGTCAGAAAGCCGCTGCACATGACGTCTATCGCGCACCAAACAAACTCGGATCCGCCAGCTCTGGGCGCTGCCATCTTACCTGTGACATCACGGCTCTTGGGAGGTCACGTGACGAGTAGCCACATTTCCGTAAAACATGGCGGCAAGCGGAGGGGTGCCACTTCCGAACTTCCGGTTTATCACTCTAAGCCCCACTACCTCGTTGTTCTGAGCCAACGAGGTAGCGGGGCTTAGAGTGATAAACCGGAAGTTCCGAAGTGGCACCCCCCGGTTGCCGCCATGTTTTACGCAAATGTGACCACTCGTCACGTGACGTCACAAGAGCCGTGACGTCGCGGGTAAGATGGCAGCGCCCAGAGCTGGCGGATGCGAGTTTGTTCGGTGCGCGGCAGCCGTGACGTGAAGCGGCTTTCCGACGATTTCGGGCTTTTTCGTGCTCGCTGACGGAGGTATATTGTGAAAATATGAAGGAATGAGACTTTATACCCTTTTTGCGCAAGATCGCTCTGGATCATATGGATATTAACACCTGTGAGACAGCATCAGCCGTATCGCCGTACCGGTGCTCGGATTCCGGGATGTGTTCGAGGATCGATAGATCTTTGAATGCTTTTAGCATGAAATTTTCGCGTTCTCTTAGCTTTGTTTCAAGATTGAAATGGCTATGAATCGACGCGAAAGGTATACGTCGCGTTAGGGCCTAGGAGAAGTTGTTTCAGGCCTGCGTCATCGAATAACCATAGCAACTTTTAGCGAGGAAGCTCCTGCGCCCTTTGTGCTAATCGGCGATTCTACATTCGATTGCCTTTCTTCCTTTTTTGGTGAGTGCGAAGTGCACACTTATTTTCAGCTACGAGGATGACGTTTCATTGAGTGTGGGGATGAATAAATCGTTGTAGGCACCTGCTTCAAAGCTATTCGACTTGCAATAACAACATCTGTATTGGTGTATGCATAGATTAGCTGCACCTTTTTCTCTTTCGTAGGATTTATTGCAGCAATACTTTTTTTCATCAAAACTGCATTGTATTAGTCAGTCAATTATTTACTTGGTCCAATTACCTGGATAAGATGATTCATATTTGTGTTCATCCCTTGCCTGAAGAGCAGTCTTGTTGAAAAATGTTGACCATTCCTTTCGGTCTCTTCAATAGCCTTTTTTTGAAAAATGTGGGTTGTCTATACTTCGTATCATTGTAACCTGAAAAAGGACAACCGCCACAGCCCCCTGGAGCCAATCAGAGAGACAGAGCGAAGGTGTGCGACAAATCTGTGCAGACGAGCACTCTGAATGACATGTTGTCATGTGCCTCTCTCCAACGTGCATATTGGCTCACCGAAACTGTAGACTTTGCTGTTTGCCAAATTGTGAGGAAACAAATTACAGTAGCTACTACTCTAATTACCCCAGGCTTTCATTCTTTGGTCATTCGTTCGACAAGAATGTTACGTCCGCCATCACTGTGAACTCGGCTCAGAGCCCATTGGACTGGAATGGTGCATTAGCATTTGACGTGAACTGGGGCCCATTTGTGTGCTTTACGCCGAAAAAAAAATGGCAACAGTTGTGTTGCTTGACGGGTATCTGCAAAGGGTCTACGTATAGGATGTGTCCTGCTATAACAATGTATCAACACATACGATTAAAGTATATGCTAAGAGGTGCGTTCAGGAAAAGTGGAATGTGTGCAGCCCAATGCAACAAGTCTGCCAGTCTGGTATGTCCCATCAATTAATATTGAAGGGTCAGAGATGCGAGTGTCCGCAAAAGGACCTGCGCGTGTGAACACAATTCTTTGTGTATAAACTCTCATTCATAAAGGCAAGCGGAAATAGGTTTATCTGGTTAGTGTATCAAATGTTTATTTTCACTGCATTACATAATTATTGATTCTTAGTTAATGGTTCTAGAACGAGTTCTTTCTGCGACAGTCTCCTGTCAGGCGTTCAATCGTAATACCTGTGGACCTTGTTGTGGGATGACGCTCCTGGCACGTCGGTGTTCAGTTTGGTCGAGTAGCAACTTTAACCGAATCATACGTCATGTGCGCCTACTGACATCTGATGCACTGAAGCTGCAGGGCTGGCTTCTAATCCTCAAAATTTTCCTGGTAGTTTTCTGCATCAATGCAGCAAGCTCGGGCATGTATTGGTTATATGGCTGTGCCTTTTTCTGTACCGTTGACTTGATAGCTAACAACAATGTTTGCTATCCAAGCCATTTCACTTCCATTTCGTAATGGAGATTTATTGTGCATCCCACGACCACTGCAACTTGTGCAAGTCTTGTGTGGCAAAGTGAAGTTTCGTGATGCTTGTAGTGCACTTTTGAGAGAAACCAACCATTCTATTTATTCAAGTCACTGAGCGGCATTCTCCCTTAAAGTTGGAAATTGTGTGCTTCATGGCGTGGACACAGATATTTAGTGTCAGCAAATTATTAGGTATTGTCCTTGGGCGACAACCGACACCAGATCAACTCTCCTTGCATTGCCGCTCACCTGCTTTGTCGTGCTTACCTCCCATCCAGATGAAGTGGATCACGAGCTTCGGGGTAATGTCGGCCCCAGGGGCAAAGACCGCCGAAGATTATCCTCAATCTTCACCGGACGCTCGTCAAGACGTGGACGAGGGTCGTTCGGCACGAACCCTTGCAAGCCAATTCATTGATACGGGCACCTCCAGTAGACAAGGTCGGCCTCATGCAGTGGTAGCAGAGTGGTTTTCGGTTGGCCATTCGCAGTACCTCCGTCTTCCTCGGTGTACTTTGTTCAGCGCAGACCTACACTGGTTCTTCTCGATATCGGGAATGCTTCGGCATTGGGGTATTTTGTTGAATGGGCATTGAATGGTAACAGGTAGCCGGTGGTGGTCGTTGTGACTTTGTGGCATAAGTCGCCCTCGTTTCGTCAGATGCCGCTTCGCTCGAAGAAGTCTCCAGTTGAAATGCCTGTCAAACTTCTGAAAAAATCTCGGCGATCAAAATTAAAGCCGGGCAACTGATGGCAGGAACTAGCTTCCTTATCTCCTCCCGGACACCGTTCTGAATGATGTCACGGATGCCTGGGGTGCTGGCGTCGAAGTTGCAGCTGGACGACTTGAGTGTCGCGAGGCTGGGGAGTTTTTAACAGTGACGTGCTCGGGCCTGCAGTGTGCATTCAATGCTGGAAGCTGCATTGATATGAACCCTTCGACTGTTGTCGTGGGGTTGCGGACAAGGCTGCTGAAGGTGTCCCTCACATGAGGAACTTGGGATTCTTAGCTTCTTGTCTTCTGTAACATCAGGGTTGGCGTGGGTGCTCGATCAGAAGCAAAACATCCTCCACGAAGGTGGTGACGCTCTCGTTGGGGCCGTTTCCTGGACATAATCGGGAATTCGGCTCTCTCTTGTCAATGTTGGCTGATGAACATGCACTTCAGCTCGGTCTTGCAAACTTCCCAGGACGTTAAGGAGGATTCGTGGTTCTCAAACCAGTGTCTCACAGTTTCTTTCACAAGAAGTATAGGTTCTGCAGGAGCTGGTTGTCCATCTACCCACTGTGGCGGGCGACACGGTCATATTGTTCAATCCAACCCTCGTCGTCTTGTGCACCTTGCGTGAAAGGGCATCGGAGTGCGAGGTGCGACGGGCATGCAAACGATGGTGGGAGCGAACGTGGTTTGCTGCGAAAGGGTTGTCATTGTTGGCTTAGTCAGCTTCTGTTTTTCTGGCAAAAGACCTAATTCCGTTGGTTCTTGCTGGTAGCAGCACCTGGCTTAGATCTCAAGTTCTTCGTGGTGTATTTCCGAGTTTCGCCCTCGTGGTACTCGCTCGTCTTGCAATTTTGCTGTCGGGCTCGGGATAGGACTTGATTCACGGCTCGCCTGGGGTTTAAAACTTGGGATAATGTGCCACCCGTGTCTTGTTATCGGGCCACTCGGCTGATTAGCCGCCAGGGTAGACAGAGAGTGAGGGGCTATGGGTAAAGTGCGCAGCACCTCCACCAGAACATACAATGACAGCTGAGCATGGCCTGGAACTTTCTAGAATAGTAAATATTGATAGAAAATAGGACTGGAGCAAGCATCCGAGACAACATAACAAAACAGACAGAAAAGAGTCTATCCTGACCACTAAAGAAGCTGCACTGCTTTAGTGGCATTCTGTACGAATAAATCCTCTCCTTCGGGCTCTGGCGACTGCCGTGGACGAGCTGAACTCAAATCGATGTGAGACCACTTTTCTGGTAATGAGCCGCTGCAGACTGCCGTCGCAAAGCGGCGTGAAAGGGTGAACTGGGTAGGTAACGCGCGCGGTGAAATGTCCGCACAGCTTGCAATTCGCGTAACGAGTGTTGAAACTTTGGTGTCGACGAAACGTGCGACAGACCAGCGGACTCAATACCAACTGCAACACCTGTGCTCAGTGAAGGTGCACGTCTACGCCAGAACAATTTAGTAGGCAGCACAGCATCACCTAAAGCACGGCACAGAAACTACCAGCTTGAAGGCAGCTCTTCGGCGCGCCGCACACCTGTGCTTCATAAAAGAGCAAGTCTACGCCGAAACAATTTGGGAAGCAGCACAGTATCACTTAGCACGGCACGGGAACTACAAGCAACAAGGCAGCTCTGCGGTGCACCGCACAACCAAAGTGAGCATTCGGGCATTTGAACGAAGGGACACCACGATTGCGCACTGCCAAGCACGACTCACACAATTTCCGTCGCTAAACTGTAGTGTATCCATACATTGCACATGCTTTACTGCAGATCTCGAAGGTTCCGACGGTCAACGAGAGCACAGAAACGTCGCCTTAAATTTTATCCTAGCGGTATCCGAATCAATCCGAGGTGCGAGCAACGCAGGGCAGATTGTCTCTTCCGTGGCAATATCGCCGTCGGTCAGCAGCGAAATGCACACCGTTCCTCCGTATTTTCACCTTGTACCTACGTCAGACACCACACTGAACTCTGAAGTCGCTGTCGACCGGCCTCATATGACGACTTCTGCGCCTGAAATCAACTCGCCGTGACGAACGACAACCAACAAAGCAACCGACAAGCTCCGGCCCAGCAGGGGCCAGCCGCTGCATGGGCGCTGCCATCTTTTCTGTTACGTCACGCATTTGGTTTGGTCATGTGACGAGTGGTCAAATTTGCGTACAACGGCTGCCGCCTTATGGGGGTCACTTTTGAGATCAGACCGGAACCCCGGTTTTTCGCTCTAAGCCCCTCTACCTCGTTGTTCTGAGCGTACCAATTGATAGAGAGTAGAACGGCCTCGGCGGAATCCATACTGGTTGTTATCAAAGGCCCTCTGTTGTTCCAATACATAAACCAGTCGCCTGTTTATCAGCCTTTCAAATGTTTTTCTGAGGCAGCTCGTCAGTGCGATTGGGCGGTAACTTCCCAATCAGCACAGATTTTGGCCAAGCAATGGCCAATGGCTGGGAATGGTCTTGTGGTCAGTGGACAAAGAGCGGCCATTCGTCGGCCAATGCTTGGCCGATGGCTGATGGCCAGTGGCCAGTGGCCAATGGGCAGAAAAAGACAGTCATTGGCCAATCTCTGGCCGCTGTCTGGCCACTGGCCTAAAGACCATTGCCAGTCATTGGCCAATGCTTGGTGAACACTGTGCTGCTTGGGTTGATGGCTGTGCCGGGTCTTTTTTAGCTTTTAGAAGGGGCAAATATGTGCATGCCTCCAAGTCAGAGGAAAATAAGCCTTTTCCTATAAAGAATTTAAAGAAAAAGGTTTTCAAGGGATTCCGTGGATAGGTTACGAAACATTTTATAGTGAAGCCCACCGGGCCCAGGAGCAGAGAGCTTTTTTTTACATTAAGGGCCATCTTAAGTTCATACCGCGTAAATGACCGATTATAAGAGGCTGCCTTTCCTCCTGTTACGACTAACTTTTGTTGCTCCGCGCGGGCTTTAAACTCTGCGAAGTTAGCACTGTAGTTGACTGAGCTAGATGAATTATACAAATGTTCCCCGAGGATGTTAGCTGTGTCTTTTAATGACGAACAAGGAGCATTAAACGTATGAATGGCGAAGCACCTATAATCCCGATTTACTTTCCTATATCTGTCAAAGGCCTCTTTGGCAGGGACAAAACCAGTTAGAGCAGACAGGTACTTGATCCAGGACTTCCGATTCGCCCGCTTCCTAGTCCAACGAGCCTTGGTTTTTTGGCGCTTGAACTCCACAAGGTTGTGTGAATGGGATATCTACAACATCTTTCCCAGGCCCTGTCTTGATCTAACAGGGTTGTGGCACACTCCTTGTTCCACCAAAGTTTGCATTTTGTTGGCACATTACCAGAAGTTTGTGGAATAGAGCGCTGAGCAGCCCTTAGCATCTGCCCAGTAACATGAAGTGTCGCGTTCTCGGGTAACAAAGATGAAAGAATCGAAGGATCTAAAGTGGAGTGAGGATTAAAAAGCGTCCAGTCAGCCTCGTCTAGCTTCCACCTAGGGGCACGCTTTAAAAGATTAGGCAATGGAACGGTTCTTTCTACAACAATAGGATCACTTCCAATAGGTTATGGAGAACCTTCCATGAAAAGCAAAGAAGTAATGACGGTGAAGCAATAGAAAGACCAATAGATGTGAATGAGTTGTGTGCCGCACTAAAAAGTTAGCTCTTTCCCGTTTAGAAGACACAGCCCAGAAGACAATAAAAGACGTTTAATAACACCACCCTGGCAGTCTTGACGGGTACTACCCCACATGGGATGATGAGCGTTAAATAAATCAAAATTAAAAACGGTTGAGGAAGCTGTCCTACAAGTCCCTGCAGCTATTTAAGATTCAAAGGAACATTTGGGAAGGAAGGATAAAGAAACCAGCGTTACAAGGTGGTCCATGAGGAGACGCACTGCACCAGCCTCCAGAGGTGTACGGAGTGGAACTTGAGAGCAAGCGACTCCACTCTGTACAACTACTGCAACGCCACCAGAGGGAGTGGAAGCGGGACGGTCTTTCCTGAAAACCTGATGAAGTCTTAGAATGCTAAAAGAATTAGAGTGGACATGGGTTTCTTGCAAGGCAAGAGCGATGGGTCGAAGCTTATCCATGAAATGATTGACATCAGCAGTATTTCTTAAAATACTCTATACCTCCTTCCACAGGAGCTGCATGGGTACCATGCTGCTCCTTCGGTAGGGGGACCCTCTCCAGCGAGCAGGAACGAGAACTTCGCTCCCTTTCTTTTGAAGGGGACCTAGGAGAGGGTGCAGGCGCGGCTGCTATCGGCCTGTCCTTGGATGGAGGCGCAGCCTGCGCGCTACCACCAGCGGCTGGAGGAAGCTGCTGCTGCCCCGGTCGGGGAGCCGGCGCCCTAAGGTCGCCCGCCAAGATCTCGGGAGAGACCTTTGTGGCCCTTGACTCTGAGCGCGGTGCAGGGCCCCTCCGCACCGCCTCCGCATACTACCCTTTTACAAAAAAGAAATGCACTTTTTTCTATTATGTATGTGACGTTTACTTTGACTATAAGGGCAAGGATATCTTTTTCTTGCTGAAAGAAAGTACAGCTGCGGTAGTAGCGGCGTGTGGTACACCGCACTTAGCTCAATGGGCCACGGCCTCGCAAATGTCGGAGACGTGGCCTTGACTTCCACACTTTGCACATGTCTCCCTTCCGCGACAGCTGCGTGATCCGTGGCCAAAACGCCGACAACGGAAGCATCACTGTGGGTGGGGGACATAAGGGCCGATGCGGTAATTAAGGTTCCCTGCTTTAATTGTCTTTGGTAGAGTATGCACCCCGAAAGTCAAAATAACATGATTGGACGGAATTTCTTCACCATTTTTTTACATGCTTCGTTTGACGGCGACGACCCCAGAGCCTTCGAAGCCATCAAGAAGTTCATCCTCAGTGGTATGAAGGAAGTCATCCTCAGATTGGACACCACGAATGGTGTTAAGTGTACAGTGAGGACTCACCGACACTTTCAAGTCAACAATGTTGGTCATCTTGGAGAGTGCTTCACTTTATTTTTTTGTTTCTACCTCCACAAGGTCTCCACAGTGGATCCTCTTAGCCTTATAGGAGAACCCTACAAGGTGCTTAAGACCTTTAGCTACCACAAAGGTTTAGAGCTTCGCAGCTGTTTTCTGTTCATCCAGCGAATTAATGACAAAAAACTTTGTAAAGTTTTCTTCCATGGATTCTTTTGCAATGGTTTTGTGTTCAAGGAAGCACCTTTTAAAGGCGTGCCCTGAATGGGGTTTGGAGGGGTGGGGCGCCACTGGAGAGCAAAGTATGTTGAGAATCCGCGGTGCACCGCCCATTACCGAGCCAAACAAGGGGTTAAGTAACGCACCATAACAAGAAGGGCTTAGGTGGAGACGTTATGCTAACAGTGCTGCTGGGAAACTATACCCAAGTGTGGGTCAAGACAGAGGTCCATTGCCGCCCAAGGTTAGCCCTTGCCGCCAAAGAGTGGTGAAAAAGGAGTAAGATAAGTGAGAGAGAAGTAAAGGAAACAGGAAAGCGAAAAATGAAAGATCGGGGGGATAGTAGAAGAAAAGGCCACTAAATTGAATCATCCTGGCTGGGTCTTACCAGGACTGCCGTCAATGAGAAGCGGGGGTTGAAGTGGTGTATTGCCTCACCCGGGGGGCCTCGAAGGGTCCAAACCTACCCCGGGCTCGGATCAACCATCAGGATGCCCTTTTCCTCAGACACGGGAAGGCAACGCACAGCCAAACGTTGGCGGGCGAACCCGCATGGCTCGGAGTCTGTGGTGACGCCACTCACCAAGCACCTGCTTTCACAGGTGCCCCCTGCGGGAGTTTAAACACGGAATTGTATTTTTCAGGTCCGGCATACTGAAGAGCGTATCGCGCTACCGAACGAAAGGTCGCTGGTTCGAAACCGGCCGAACTGAAAAGCCTTCTTAACAGCCTTTTTAAAAGCCTTTTCCGAGGAGTTAAAGTTCGTAGTTGTCACGTGACACGACGTCAGCGACGTCTGCAATTAGCAATGGGCAGTGATCGGCCGATGATTCACTATCGTCCGATGATCGATCATCGGTCGATGATCAACTGTATTTATTATTGAAAATCAGATATCTCGATAAGATTGACTAATTGGTTGCTCCTACGTCAGCTGCACTGTCAGTCAATTAGACACGCCAATAGATTGGATCGATGTCAGAAACTAGATATCCGCATATTGTAGAGAGTATCGATGTCAGAAACCAGACACTTCAATATTGGAAACATATCGATAACTGAAACATATATTTGATCGTTATCTGGCCGAGTTGGTTCCCATTTCCTACTACTGAAGTCAAAGACGCAACTTGCGGCAGGTGTTAGGTGTACGGAGCCACGGCGTCGCGAGCTCGAAAACTTCTAGCGCTCATCCCAGCGCGCCACTTGAAGGGAAGTTTCTCCGGAAACCGTTGTAAATTTAAACAAAAAAATTCACTTTTTTTGGCGACTTTTCTTTCAAGCTTTCTTTATTGCGAAAATTCCAAACTTTAAATATACGTATTTTCCGTCCTATTTTTATGCAGTCCAGTCTTTTCCCCAGAGTGCGATCGCTCTCAGGCTGGAGACAACAACACATCGCAGACGATGGTCATTTCGGCCACTGTACGATAGGAGCAGCGGCTCAGACCAGCGTTACAACATAATTATTCGCAGGTCGATCGATTGCCTTGTGATTCCTCAAGCGGTTTTAAACTCTTTCTTGTAAAACAGAACCCGAAACTGCGACAACCCGCCCCCTCCGATTACGGCCCGACCAACAGTATCAGTATCCCACAGTTTCGTCACCTCATATTGTTGTTTCACCACTGATACGCGAACTTTTTCACATCAGCGATAATTCCTCTCTTCTGTTCACTGCGCACAACACTGCCATCGCGATGTTGCTGCTATGTTGCTGACACTCACAAATACAAAACCACGTTGATTCCCGGTTCGCACTCGGCATCGGAAAGCAGAGCCGAACTCAGCACAGTAGGTGCCTAGACACCCGGCAGCAAAATCCGCCTCTCTTGGATGCAGCTTCCCCGATTTCCGTAACGTTGTTATCATTGACTCATCGTTCCGCGTGGTCCGCGTGGTTCCGCTTGGTTCCGGAACTTTGCTGTTCCCAGCGGCTTCGTTTGCTCGTTTGACAAAAATAATGGTAAACATGTGAATGCAACGAAACTGCTGTGCACGTTTGGAATGGGAGACGGAATGACACAAGGCCTTCGTTGCAGCTGAAGCTCAATCAACTCAGCAACATATGTTATGCTCCAAAACGAAGCCGAAAATGATGCGTCAGAAGGGCGGAACTTTTCTGCTGTCGGCCTGGAGAAGGAGATAAACGTCTCGTTCCTCCCTTGTTCTCCAGCCTCTTTGAGGGTGCGTCAGTAGAAGGTAGCAAAACGCACCGTTGCTACATTTTTCTTTATTTAATCTTTGAATGTAGAACCCAGCAGATAGATTATAGCCCGGCTGTGAAAAAGCTACTCATTATAAGCGGGCCGCCATCTTGTGTGGTAGCTTTATCTCGGAAATTGAAGGCAACGCATCTCATAGTAAATTTCACGAGCAGATTTGGAGCGCTCCTAAAGCGCCCTTTTCGAGGGCGGATGATCCATTCGCAGATCTGGCTCAGGTTGGTAATCTTCCGCTCAAAGGTTTGTTGGCAACGTAAGCTCCGTAAATCGCTTCTGACCATGTGGTAACCGCACCTTCAACTACAGGAATTTTTCCCGGAAGTTGACAGCACGGCGTCACTCCGCATGCGCGCTGCGGGCCCACACATGTCCGATCAAGCGCCTGTTCCGTTCGTTCGCTCGATTATGCGGGTGGTGAAGGCCAATGCGCAAGGTGCGGTTATTGCGAATGGTACACTCCTACCTCACACTGTTCAGGCTGCGCAAAGGCGGAAGTGGAACATTACAAATCGTTAGCGGCGACATCTGTGATCCAGAAAGGAAGAAAAAAGCAGGACAGCAAATCTGAAAGAAGCACACGCAAGGTTAGGTATCTTAATTTACCCGAGGTTGATTGTTTCCCCTTGTTCACTGCATTTCACCGGTGTTTTCTTGTGCATTAAAGAAAGACCAGATTAGGCAATGACCGTGCAAAAGATGGTTTGATACCTCTATGTGTACATTATTGTCTTACCAGTGATTTGAGTTTCGCAGCTGGGTTATTCCATGTCAAACGTCACAGGCGTTGCGCTCAACCACCTTCTGTTTCTAAAAAATAAATCCATGGCCTTTTGATGCATTGTCCGTAGCCATGCCCTAAATATTTTTGACGAAAAACAGTTTTTGATGGCGTGAGCGCTGTTTTAATTCTTAAAAATAGCGTGAAACTAGGTAACACTCCTTAATTTATGAAAAATCACCTTTTTTATGAAACACTCAACAATGTTTTTCTGAAATCTTCACGGCTTTCGACTTGCAATCTTTTTTGGCTTGTGCAATTTAGTTTAATCTAAATATCTTTTTTAAACCGATTTTTTTAATTTTGTCATTTTTGTTATTTTATTAAAAATATTTAATTGCTGAGGGGTCTTAATAGAACATTTTACCTGCTATGCTTCCGGTATATTTGTTTGTTTTTTTTGGTTGTTTGTTTGTTTGTTTGTATGAGTTTATTTGAGACAGAACTTAATATAATGTATAAAAAATGTCTAGTCCGCTCAATTAAATATCTCGCAGAAAAAAAATCCTGAATGTTCCTAAAAGTGCGTTTTGACATATAAACAGCCGCTTATTCCACCCTGAGGTGTTCCAGGTAAAATACAAAATATGGTGGGTTTAGAAGAACAATCGATTGTCCTTTGATTCTGAAAGCTTATTCAAAGTAATTTTTGTTTAAAGCAAGAAAACTATTTTTGTAGTTTAACTATCGCGTCACAACCTGGCGTCGCTTCTTAACGCCTCCTCGCCGCACAGCACGCCGCCGGCGACGATAGCCTACACGATTAGGTCCAAAGAAAGAAAGGAGTTCACTGCCACTTCCCCTTGTCCGTCTTTTCAGCTGCAAGAGAAGAAACGGGGGGCATTGTGTTCATAATCGGAGGTGCCGCCAGTGCGTAGCAATAGCAGGCCCGTTTTTCCCTTTGTATCCGAGGGCGGCTCCTCACGCTCCGAAACGCGATGCCCAATCGACGGCGGCATCAGGCGACGTGGACATCTCCTAAAAAGGAAACGCGACAATACCGCCGCGAAATCTAGCCGTCACTCATACTGCGGTTAAAAGCGGAACTATTCAACCACGCAAGAATTTGCCGTTTCAAAGCCGATTTAAAAACAAATGAGGCGTGAGCCTCAAACGGGCCGCGTTCGATAACACCACATCGCCTGCAGGCTGCCGTAGTGTCCAACCTTCAAAAAGTTTCATGCACGTGGAGAGGGGGGGGGGGGAGGGGGGGGGCGACGTTGAAGTGTGTGATCACTTGGAAGTCCTGTGTGCAAGAGAGTAGAGAATTGCCTCGCAAATCAAGCCCTTCTTTGTGTCAGGCGAATTTAGTTTATTTGACTTCCATTAATTGGAGTCAAGTTATTTAATTTAAGAGCTATTTGTTTGCGTTACATAAAAATTTGTTTGGAGTTAAGATTTATTTGATTTGAGTAAAATTCCTTTTAGTAAATGAGATTTGAAAGATTTACGTCAGGCAGACCAAGAAATAAAACTTTATGTACCCAAGCAGCACCAGAAAGTGAATTTCGATCGGCCGACGGTTGGCCAGTGTCTGGACAGCTTGGCCACTTTAAGTGCTTGGCCACCGGAGACATAAACAAGGCCGGCAAGAGTCCGGCCACAAGCTAGCTGTTTTTAGCTTGTCCGTAGGAGACATAAACACTGCCGGCAAGCGCCTGGCCAGAAGTGCTGATTTTCAGCTTGGCCGCCGGAGACATAAACACGGCCGGCAAGTGTTTGGCCAGTACTGCTGCTTTTCAGCTTAGCCGCCGGAAACATAAACACGGCCGGCGAATGTTTGGCCAGCAGTGCTGATTTTCAGCTTGACCGCCAGAGACATAAACACGGCCGGCAAGTGTTCGGCCAGCAGTGCTGATTTTTAGCTTGGCCGCCGGAGCCATAAACACGGCCGGCAAGTGTTTGGCCAGAAGTGCTGATTTTCAGCTTGGCCGCCGGGGACATAAACACGGCCGGCAAGTGTTTGGCCAGAAGTGCTGATTTTTAGCTTGGCCGCCGGAGCAATAAACACGGCCGGCAAGTGTTTGGCCAGAAGTGCTGATTTTTAGCTTGGCCGCCTGAGCCATAAACACGGCCGGCAAGCGTTCGGCCAGCAGTGCTGATTTTCAGCTTCGCCGCCGGGGACATAAACACGGCCGGCAAGTGTTTGGCCAGAAGTGCTGATTTTTAGCTTGGCCGCCGGAGCCTTAAACACGGCCGGCAAGTGTTTGGCCAGTAGTGCTGCTTTTCAGCTTGGCCGCCGGAAACATAAACACGGCCGGCGAATGTTTGGCCAACAGTGCTGATTTTCAGCTTAGCCGCCAGAGACATAAACACGGCCGGCAAGTGTTCGGCCAGCAGTGCTGATTTTCAGCTTGGCCGCCGGAAACGTAAACACGGCCGGCGAGTGTTTGCCCAGAAGTGATTTTCAGCTTGGCCGCCGCGTGGACATAAACATGGCCGGCAAGTGTTCGGCCAGAAGTGCTGGTTTTCAACTTGGCCGCCGGGGACATAAACATGGACAGCAAGTGTTCGGCCAAAAGTGCTGATTTTCAGTTTCGCCGCAGGGACACCCATAATCTAAACTTTCATCGCGTTGACGAAACTTTGGCATAACGACGGGCAGCGAGAGAAGCATCATGAGCGAGTGGTTGGCAGGATATTAGTGCGGGTGCATCGCGCGAACACTGTTAGCGAAAGCAAACGATCGCCGTTTTATCCAGTTTTTCTTTTCGTTAGTCTTGAAAGGCTATTGTCTTAACTAGCACTGTCGTGTGATATGTTCATTTAGAACATTACCAGAAGTTGGAAAATATTGTGCCCGTCGTTGTTCTATGAACATAAAATACGAAAACAGTGCCTACGTCATCTTCGCGCTAACAATACCGCTCTGTCGCTGCGCGGCCCTTTTAGCGCGAATACCACGTCCGCGATTTTTCGGTTAGTGCTCCACATATTTACTTCCCAACTGCACTCGAAGAAAAAAAGTTGTAGTCGGGTGCATCGGGCGCACATGCTCGCCTTTCCTGGGAGACGCACCCTCCGTTACCCAGCCAGTGTACTTGTACACCGACCATAAGCCCCCTTCTCTACCTTAAAAAGCTATAGGTGTATCAATGCACTCAGCTTAGTAAACCGCCACGCTAGCCACGCTTCCCGATCAGCTTGTGCTTGAATCGGATAAGATTGGATATTTCAGGCTTTGTGTTTTGGAAGAGCCTAAACAAGACGTCTCTCATATATTGATTAAACTTAAGCTAGTCTCAGTAATGTTTTATATAGGTGCTAGGATGCTGATGTCCTGAGCCAACGAAAGCTAACAGCTTCGGTTAAAACCGCAACGGAAACATTCAAAGTCGAACCACATGCAAAAGAAAAAGAAAATGAACATCTCGACCTAGATGTGCAGAACGCTGGTTTTGTTGTTAACAAAGTGGTTGTTGGCGGGTGGTGGGCAACGCCCTGGCGCTATTGACGCTATCATGGTGATTGACGCCAAGGGTGCTCGGCAGTAGTACACAGTAAAAGTTTTTACACCTTTAAGGGTGTCAAAGGGGTGTTTTAGCAACTTACGCCTTCTGCTACACCCTTTAACACCCTTATAACTGGGAATACAACCTCATAATTTTACCGAAGAGGGTGCTGTTTCGTGCTACACCCTACATTTAGTGAAGAATGTGAGAAGGGTGTAGAAGAGGGTGCTAAATAAATAATGTAAAATGGTTTTGGAAAGCTTATATATGGCTCTGTCCATAATGTAAGGGTAAGATTTTTGCTTGAAAGGCAACAGTTGTTAGCAGTCTAGTTTTTTATAATGTCAGTTGTAATTCGTACTAATAGCTGATAATAAAGTGCCTCTTTTGCATACAATTTTTATGTTTGCAAACAAAAATTTATTTGAGTTCATATTTAATTTTCTTACAAATCACTCCATGCTCAGAAATTGGAAAGTAGGGTGAAATGCTCTATACTAGTATTTTTTACATTTATTTATTGATGGAAGTGTACAGTAAAAAAAAATCAGTTAGCCTCGAGTTTGTATCTGGCAACATGAAATCAAAATATAGTGAAAATGTTTGACAAATATTAATGACATTCTGCTAGAACCTGTCACATGGCCATGTCAACCTGAGTAAAATATTCATTTGACAATATGGTGACATGCACAAAAAATCACACATATAAAGAGGCAAATCCCATAATAAACCAGTCCGAGATATCCCATACAAAAATGGCCTATGGTCGTCTATGGGAAATTCAATGGCAGGCTGTCACCCCCTGTAGCTTTGCATGGTGGGCCTTAGAAATTTATAGATACAGCTACAGCCAGCTATAGGAAGTATTCACTGGCGGCCATAGATGTGTGCACGACTGCTAAGCGCGTGCTGATGAAGAGCTTCCACAGTTGTTTTGTCACGTGCATTCCGCACCCTCAAGATTGCCGGTCTTAGCGGCCTATTAATGTGGGCTCGTTCTAAGCATGCGCTCTCAACAGCACCCACAAATATGGCGCCCAGTGAATGCAAAAGTTTAGGGCCCTGTGTCTAACGACTCAGGGCTATGTTTCATTATAAACAATAATAATAATAATAATATTCAGTAAGTTAGTGTTTTAACAGTGTCCAGGGACATCCAATTGTTCTTCTTGCGGGCGCAGTGCAATAGAACGCACAAACAGACGCTTGCACGCTCGCAGTCGCACTCATACACGTGCGTGCGCACGTACACACGCATGCACACGCGCAATCCCACGCCCGTGCGCAGACGCACACACACGCACAACCAGAGACGCACACAGGCATGCACGCGGACGCATCCACACACGCGCGCACAAACACGCACGCTCAAGCACGCACACACGCAAACGATTTCGACGAAGAAAACGTTGCTTAAGTTTGTTTCGGTTTCGGTTTACACAAAAAAGAAACAACCTAAAGTTTAAATAAAATCTAAGATTTACTCACTTTTTGTAAAGTTTTACATTATTATTTTAAGGACATTCTTATTATTACTAATATAATATTAATTTCCTTAGTATCGTTCTAAAAAAAATAACAATAAAGAAAAAAGAGAAGAGACTTTCGAAGACTGCACAAGACCATCGCTATTGCAATCAGCTTCCGTTGGGCTCGGTTGAATGGTCGTTGAACTTCCAGAGGCTTCGGAAATCTCCTTTTTTTTACTTTTTTGCCGTTTTAGTGGATATTTTAGATATCTTCCCTACGAATACCGTGTTCAAGAATAGCAATCGATGACTGTGAGCTGGGAGACGCTGCTTCTTGCCAACGCCCGTAAGATCAGAACCGCCCGTGCACGACTCGCGCGAACGCCGGTAAGCAACTTCCTTTGTTTCTGCGAAGTGGGCTGCTGTTTCAAACTTTGTCGTGAACCGTGTGCTTGTTAAGCTATGCTTGATTGTAACTATGCTTCTGCCCCGTGTTATTTCGTTATTTGAAAGGAGCGTATCTTCTTCAAAACCTGTGGCTCGCTCCGCAGTGTGAGAAACATTTTCGTGCGGCGGAACCGTGGGCATGTTGTGTGCGCCGTCGTGCGGCGCACGTCCGACGACGCTTGTGCGGAGCGTTCAAGTGCCGTCTGACGGCAGTTCAAGCATTCAGTCGCCGTCCCAAAGTGTTAATCACAGGTCATGCTAGTTCTGACGCCTTGTCCTAACAGCCGCTCGCAACCGATTTGTTTCATAAAGCGGGAGCGAGAAAAACGTTACAAGAGCGAGATTGCAGCATGATCTTTTGCATAAGCTAATGCCTGTGCCGTAGAGACGCGCGGTCTCTTCGTCTTATTTCCGAGGGTAAAAGCGCTAAAAACAACGGACAAACAACACCCTGTGTTGTTTGTTTCTTTTACTTGTCCGTTGTTTTTAGAGCTTCTAAACTCGGAAATTAGGTCTCTTCTCGTTTACCGAACCGGCACACTTTTTAAGTTTACGATTGTGTGACGCAAAAAATAAAATGAGTTTAGATGTCACGTTTCTTAGTAGTGGCAAAAGCCCTTACGGAAATCAGAGCAGCTAGAAAGAGCAAAAACATGAAAAAAGGCGGAAAAAATTAACTAATGTCAAACCTGAATATTTGATGGAGTTCAAAGACTACCACCGTACCAACTTGCCCGGTTATTCTTTCTGTCAAAGAATAATAGCCAATACTAATAAACAAATAAATGCCAACTATTAATTGGTTACAAAGTCGTAATTGGTGCAGTGCAGCCCTACGCTACTCTACTATTTTGATGATATCAGGTAATGTGTAAATGTATAGGGCAGTTCATAGCAACCATTTATGCCCGACCCATTATATGGAGTTTTTTCTTTATATAAAAGTTATATGAAAAAAGTGCTCTTGCTAAATTAAGCCGCACCGCTGAATGTACAATAGCGTGTAACGTCTATGTATGTTCTTAGCAAAAGAAAAGGATGCTTTAAAAAAAGGCCAATCATTTTGTTTCCTCTCTGTTATAGCTTCTTTCACGTACACGCAAAATGTGGGTGTCTACGTCTAAAAGAGTGGAATTGAGATTTCCTGCGAAGCTGGAAGGCCTGACTCAGTTTGGCTAGCAGCTTAAAACGTATGGGAGCCTGGGGAACTGAACCACAAAAGGGTGAGAGTGACACCCACCACAAGAGTGAGGGTGACACCCGCCTTGCACTTCCTCAACGATGGCACCATGAGGAAGCTGGAGCTGCCCTAAAGTGAATGCAATAGCAGGTGGGTCGTTCCAGTGAACCCCTATACAGATGATACCAAGTAAAAAATTATTAATAAATGTGTTATTAAAAACATGGAATGTGAATCGCACGGAAAAAAAGGAGGAGGTCAACACAGCGCTGTGTTGTGTTCATATCCTCTGTTCCCGTATTCTTCATGATTTATTTTCAATATTTGGCTACTAACTAGTCCAATCATCAGCACTAGTCAATAAAAGTATGCTGCTATTTATTGGTATGCATTAACATCGTGCTTGCAGTTGAATCCTACAGTCATTTATTAATAAACAAAATCAAGGGTGCAAGCTAGCTAAACAGGCTAAACACATAATTTATTAAAGACGGGTTCTCTAAAGGATGACACAAACGCAGAGAAGTATCAAACACAGCTGAGTATTAATGGGCAAAAAATGAATAGGCGACCAAAAAAGAAAACGTAGGGGAAGACATGAAGTCAGTCTTTACAATTTCTCTTCTGCTTGCCACCACTTTACAAAGGGAATTCCTTTTTCGGGCCTTACAGCATTTTACTGTTCACAACCCCTGACATATCCAAGGACAGTAAACATAAAAAAGCAACCTACTAACATTTGGGTAAACGTGATTGAACAAACAACACGAAATGCCTTGAGCTTTCAACCTAGGAAATAAAAAATATGCACAACATTAAGATTTAAAAAAAAGAGACGGACGCATCACAAGTGTTTTTAACAAAAATATAGGCCAAGAAACTTCTTCCACTCGATGGCAAAACACAGGGAAGGCACTAATAAATTTCTAGGTTTCATCATTGTTAGTGATTCTTTCAGTATACACTTGCGGTCACTCTCTTTAGTCGAAATTATTTCATCATCATCATTTATTAAATCATCACATTTGTGTTCTTTAAAGGGGTACGGAAACGAAAATTGAAATATTCAAATTTTGTTCGGAAGTGAGTCAAGCATGATGGATAATAACCGTAAATGATAATCGCACGTTTGTATTTTGATCGACTGGCTATATTTTTCGTTCCAAACGGTGCACTCGAGCAAGCGCTCGAAGAGAAGCGAACGGAGAGCGCGATGCGTCATGGGATATTCGGCGCATACAAAAACGGAACGAAAAGATTCCCCGCGTTCGTGGAGTAGCAAGGCAGGCGTGGTTATGAGCTTTGCCCTTGGTGGCGTTATCAGCGTTGTGGTGGTGTCAATAGCGTCAGCGCGTTACAACCAAGCCGTTCGAAGTACCCGTGGCGTGACGAGCGTGTGGCTGGCCCACGTGGGCTGGCCCAAAAAGCACGTAGCTTCCACAACACTGTCAGGTTAGGGCTGAACTAGATGGGGAAAGCAACTTTTGTTCGAGTTTTGAGCGACGGGCTAATCTTCAAGGGGGAGAATGGCTGTTTCCGGTTGCACGAACGAGGGTCCGAGAATGATGGGAGTCGTTCCTTTCCGTCTTCTTGGACCGTTTGGTACAATGCGCGATTTGTGAGTTGAGCCAGGAGGAAAGCTTAGAAAGAAAATGTTGAAATTCCAAAGGGCGGCGCTGCTCCGAAGGAATCTGCTGCGTCACGACTACGTAGCAAGTTCCTCAGTGTTGCTAGTTTACCTCCCAAATAGGCTCCGCATGCACCCACCGGTTCACATTGAGAGATCGTTTATTTATCTTTAAAATTAGTTTTTTTGTGCCTTTCAACGGAAGAGTGGTCTTTTTGAGGTTAGGGTGCATTATGCAACACATTCAAGCTAAAAAATGAGCGCTGAAATTTCGTTTCCCTACCCCTTTAAGGCCACACAATTATTACATTAGATCACGTGTTTTGACACAGCTGAATACAGATACTAATTTTTCTGCAACATTTATACTAAGTTCAATCGGTCCTTAATGCAGGGTTTTGTCGCATGAGGTGTTCTATGAGTCGAGCGAGAATTTCTAGCGGTCATTGGGACATCTCGTGCTGTAGACTTATGTATTACTGGCTTTTCTTTGTTACTTTGTGGGATATGGCAAGCGGTATTGAATTTATTGCAGGTCCCAGGTGCACCAAGCGAGTAGACTCATCGTCAAAGACCGCAAGCCGCGCAGAGTGTTCTATGAGGTGAGCAATCATGTTTGGCAGTCTTTGGTACATGCAGTGCTGAGGGTTTATGTAAAACTGGCCTTGTCCGTTCGATTAAGTTTTTCTTCCGAGAAAAGTGGACCTGTATAGTGGGATGGTGCACGGCTGCATGCACATGCACCCGGTATTTATTATATTTATATATACATAAGTACAAAGCTCTCTATTTCGATTCAAACAAAGTAAAAAAAAAACGGCGTGAGTGTTACTTGGATGTTGACTTCAATGTGTGTTTGTGGGGCTCAGATGACATTACATAAGGAGAAAAACCTTAGCAGTATGTTATTCAAAACTAATTAACCAAAATTTTTAATAATGGTTTTATGGGGTATGTTTCAATTCTAGTTTCAAAGGCAGTGAATATTAAAGACTAACACAATTGACACAATTTACGAATGGCAACAAGTTTCGAAATATTCAGTGCTAAAAATCTGCATTTTCGTCGCCCAATTCCAAAATCTTGCGCTCAGAAGGCCTCAGGATGTCGTGCGGACGTGGTTGCTCCGGACGCATCTTCACTATCCTGGAAGTATGACGCCGATGCTTCCGCCAAGGACACACTGTCGAGAAAGTGATGACGTACACGGTATGACTAGGTAACTCTTCTGCCCATTATTAACGGCACGAAATCTTGAGCTCAAGCTGAGCACGGTTTTTGCATTCGACATTAAAAACACAAAAGTTGTACAATGAATACCTCCAAGCCGCTTGGCTTTTTGTGAATGGTTTAAATAGAGATAGCCTTTAATATTGACTGGCTTTTAACACTGCAGTTACAACATGGTCCATAAAGCCATGAATTACAAAGCTAACAGATTTTGGTCAATTAGTCAACGTACTGTGACAGTTATCCCCTTTATTAATGTCCGCCGAGTCCCACGAACACGCAGTGAAGAAGACATCGACAGAACTCTCACAGCCTTTTTTCTTAATTTTTTTAGCTTTCAAATAGAATGCTGTGCGAAGTGTGTACACGTAAAACGACTTGTAGAATGTAATCATGCACATAATTGTTACAAAACTTTGCTTTTCACCCAATTAAGTATTGCATTTGTCATTGCAACCTTCCAAACATAAGCAAAGCATCCAGTTTGGTACTCAAAGTGTATTCTATTCGGCAATAAATCAACGGACTACTACTTGGTTCGCCTTTGGCTTCATTGTGAAAATATTAGGCATGTGCGAATCATGGATTTTGGCTTAAAATGGATAATAATTTGAGCTTATTAACTTTTCAGTTGAATGTCACATAGTTTCTGCACCTTTCTACAAGCCCGTGAATTCTGGGTCCGTTTACATGAAGTCATCCAGCAGCCGCAGGTTACCTTTTGGGCCACCGAGGTTGCTGTTCTCCTGACGCAGAGAGCTCATTGTATATTTTGTCAGAACACCTTTGTCTGTCACGGATTCGAGGCGCGCATTGAGGTGCAAACGCAACAATGTATCATAGATAGCTGTAGAAATATATTATCATGAGCACCTTTTAATGTGTAATCACCCCCTCCACCTTTGAAATCCGCAGCCGTCAACCTCGACACGTTGCATGCTGGATTTTGGGTTTTTCAGTGTAGCGGAGGAGGCAAGAAAATAACATTGGCCAAGGGACAAATATTAGCATCTACCGTTATAGTCAGTCGGCAGCCCTGTACGTTTCATAAATGCAGGGTGGCGAGGTGAGAAAGGTGCGTCTGTGGCAAACATAGATTGTAGCAACTAAGCTCCCCGCCTTCTGTCGGTGTTTGTCCCTTTTTTTTTCTTTTGCAACTTGACTTCCCTTGGCTATGTTCGCTGATACCGAAAAGAACCCATTATCGCACCCAGTGAACGCTGGCGACCGATGACACCGCCTGACAAAGCGTGTCTGCCCAAACGTCCCTGCATTTTGCCTTCTTCTTCTTTTAGACATATTGTTTCTCATCTGTGCATTTGTTGGTGGCCTCTTGCCCATACAATAACCTCAAATGTACTCAGGAAGGCTGCTGTCAGCAGAAAGAAAACCGGACGCTGTAGAAGTTAAAAGTGAGAGCAAAGCAAAAAAATCACTCATTGCGAAAATAAACCAGTGATGCGTCGGATTTTACCGTGGCTTTTTTTATCTCCAAACCTGTCAGCTCATTTCTAACAATAAATGTAACAAGATACATAAGTCTAGCAAGGTATCATAATACATCGCAAACGTATTTCCCTACTGAAACACAAGTAGATTTCGGAAATGCATTTCGGTACAGAAATAGAGCTACTTACAAGTGCCCCTAAGATTATATCGCAATACTGGCATGTTGTTATGTTGCCCCGATTGTAATTCCTCATTCGTTTTACATGGCTGCAGACGCCGGTTACTTGTTCCAACATAAGCACTGTATGCCAGTGTGGAGGCTGCTGCTCATGGCCTTAACTGCAGCGAATAATAGCAGTTGACAAGAGCAAACATGTTTTGGCCTTCTACATTAAAATATGTTTTGCTTTGTCCTTTTTACCCAACGCAGGACGAGAACACCCCACCGGAATCATGTGTCCTCTACAACAAGGAAAAGCTGGACGATGCAGACTTTCTTCACCTTGTTGAGGATCGTGAGCGCTTGTTCTCCGTTTTTTGTGCAGAAGAGGGGCTGTGCATGTAGTTGGTAGCATATTGGCTTTTCAGCATCCAGTACGAATGCAAGGCCTCCGATACACTGGTTGCTCTGGAGAGGATTTTCCTTGGCTTGAGAGACACCAATCCAAGGACAGTCGTAATTAAATTATTGAACAAAGTTTGCAGAAAGGTATGTAGTTGAAGAGTTGTTTTGTGAGCCGTTTTAAAAGTGTATAATCCACTTTTCTCGCCAATATTATCAGGTTAATTTTTATTTCGCATCCAGAACGAATGATAGAAGGTTTTATGGAGGCATGTTTTCTTTTTCTTTCTTTAAATGTTGGGCACTTTCTGTGATAACTAATGCTGACCTCCTGTAGACGAGGTGCTTAGAATTTAGCTGTACGAGTTCCTTCTCTATAGTCGTCTTCCAGAACTTTATAATTTTCTTTGTACGTGAGCAAGAGTATAGCGTCTTTTACTGAGACGTTTGCTTTTTTGCCGTAGAGTTAAAATTAATTCTGTAATATTTTTCACTACATCTTTGCAGATAGCATTCTTTATTTCATGGAATGGGCATACATTGTATTTTCCATTTCTCAAGGTTCAATAAATTTTCAATTTAACACATTCTAATGGATGTCATAATGAGCTTCACCTAATAAAATACTGCTCTGGTTCAGTCAAGTGCTAAACCACCCCCCTCTACCCTGCTTCTAATTAGTAAACAGATGCGTGTAGGAGACAAGTGATAAGCGAAGCGTGTTGCCTCCAATCCTCTGAGACAAACAAAACATGTCACTTGATCTCCAAACAGGAAAGCTTTATTCGCGACTCCAGCAAAACGGACGCCGCCAAGCGGGAAAACCGGGAACCAGCCGGTCCAGGTCGCTCCGCGCCCCTCCGCGTCTCCGGTGGCTTTCGCGGAGACGTGTTGTCGGCGCGCTGGCGAACGATGTAATTCGACGAAGGTCCGAATATTTCTTAAGTTTGCCTGAGTGATCATTAGTGTGGTGAAGCCTCAGTAGATTGTTTTCTTCTATTACGTGTTTGAAAGCCCGTTTACTCCACAGCACACGGTCGCGTGCTTTCGATTTCTTGGATGGGGAGGAATCACGGAAAAACTTTTTGATTTCTTGTCTTTCTCGAATCACATTCAAAGTGACGACTGCTTGGTAGCTGATACTGGCGGGAACATCAATGTTGCAGTCAAGTGAATGGGAAGGTTCGATAGCTGCTTTTCTTGAGTTTGGTTGTGTTCGGTTAGCTTTAAGTTTGAGCCACCCACGCCGGTAGTTGCGTTGGCTATTCATCTTGGCTGCTTTTCGCCGAAAAAGCCTCTGGACCACACTGAAGGAGTTGGGCTGATTTCGCAATTACTTGATTCAGGAAAACTTGCTTACTGCAAATGATGAATGAGGGAAATTATCTGTTTTCAAAAGGTGGGAGACAAGTCTCGCAACATTAGATGCTGTCACGGCATTTTGACCTATCGCGCCTCCAATATTTATATTACGAGGACGTCGGAGCCAGCAGCAATATACGTCTACATTGGTCAGGTTGACCGGCCACAAAAAAATACTAATTTTCTCCGTTCAATGCAGAGAGGTTCTGCGCGGATCTTCAATGAAGACTCTCTTCAGTTTGTCCCCGTGCTGCCGGCTATAGAACCATTTGGCTAAGTTTAAGTAGTATGTCTCCGTCTGTCAAATATACTTTTATTCAGCAGCTCACCTAATAGCTAGTCAACTAAGCTCATATTTCAACCTGAAGGATATACTAATATCGCTTTAGTGCCCCCCCCCCCCCCCCATAGTACGTTATATAGTTCATAACCCGCTCGTCAAAATGACTTCTCGATTGCTACTAAAACCTGAATTGAAATACGAGTATCAGCTGCTTAGTGGGGCGCCGGCGGGTTTACATGGTCCTTGGCTCAAGAAGCGGTTGCTTAATTTTCGTAATTTTCCTGCAGCCTGTGTTGTTGGCCGAGCAGACGACTGGAGCTGTTTCGTAAACGCGGATACGCACAAAAGCTCGATTTCGCGGACAGATAAGTCGCATGGTCGAGGCATGCGAGTTAGCTGAAACGTTACTCTCTGTGGAACAATTCTATAGTCATCGCCGCTTTCCTTAGATGATCAAAACTGATTAGTATATTACCATCTCTCCGGAGCCCATATTTTCGGTTTTGAACGAAATCTCCGAAACGAAAGTTTGACACGAAAATAACAAAAAAACACCGGCAAAACAAAACTATGCTTTGCAAGTTTATCTGCACCGGCTACACTTAACCGTCTCAGTTCAAATACCTATAAAATTGGGCATTAAACAAAAGAAAATCTGTTAAATTGAACGCGCCACCTGTTCAGGCGGCCCGGCCGAGCCGCCGCGACCTGGACTCAGCCGCCATGTTTGTTTGGTGGGGGCGCCCCCTATAGGTCGCTGGAGTCGCGAATATGCTTCGTTTGTGGCAGACCATGATGTTTACAATGGTTCAGCCGTGCAGTGCGATGCTTGGGGCCACTGCTTGCTCACCTAGAGTTCGAGAAAGGGGGGTGCCGTAGCACATCCCAATTTCCCACGGGGTTATGATGTGGCTTGGAAGGAGCTCTTTTGTATTACTTTTCTTATTTTTATTTCTTTATCACAGGCCTCGTATGTGGTGATGTGGCAATCTCTTTAAGTGAAAAAACTGTCAATGTGTTCAGTAAACATGGTAAGCTGTAAATCATATAATAATAATATAAGAATATGCAATACCATATATGATTTTCGTACACGTTACAAGTTCTGATATGTGTATTGGACACATTCCAATGAAATGTTCACTGGGGTCTATACTTCATTTCACCCTTCGTCCGAGCGCGGCGGACGCTACCAGCCAATCCAGCGTCGAGAAAGCGTCATGTGACCTTGAACTCCGCATAACCAAAACGTCGCATGATACTCTCCCGGCGCCAGATTGGCTGGGGTGGCCCAGCATCCACTGGGCCACCCAAGCAGGTGCCCATTTCATGCCAAGCACCCTTTCCCAAGGGTGTTGGCAAGCACCCTTTGTGAAGGGTGCTTGCCTGAACGCCATAAGGGTGTTAGCCCAGAGGCAAACTGATTTACGCCCTTAAGTGTTTAAAAACCTTTACTGTGTACTCAAGGCTTCTCTTTACCATTAGTGCCAGTAAGCTTGTGTAAAGTGGAAAATATTGTAACTGAACAGTAGCTAGTTTTAGTAGATCGCTCCCATTACTCCGATAACGATACCTGATACTCCGCCACCGCCTTACTTGCGCATACATGGTATCGTTATCGGGGCTATCGGAGGTATCGGAACGATCTACTAAAACTCTCTATTGTTGCACTCTCCCTTCACCTAAAGTTACTTCGTTTTATTTTTTATTTTACTGCTGCAGTACCGGGTGATCTTAATGGTGGGACAACATGCCATCCCTGAACCCTCGACGACTGGAATGGTGGTCCCACCCAGCGTCGTAAGACTTAGTACCCAAAAAGTCCAATAAATATTGAGCAGCCTTGTAGCAGCTTCGCGTGTCATTACTATGTAAGAGTTTCTGGGGTTGAGTTCTCAAACTTGACCTCCCGAAACTCTTGACAGTCTTCTGAGGAACACCCAAATTTTCTGGCAGTCTGTGATAAATGATGTATTAAGTGTATAACTGCAGCCACTTTCGGCCAGTGACTGGTCGGAAGTCAATGGCCAGTGGCTGGCCGAAAGTGACTGGCCAAAGGTGAATGTCAAGTCACTGGCCTAAAGTGAATGGCTAGTCACTGGCCAAATGTGAATGGCCTGTCACTGGCCAAAGGTGAATGGCCAGTCTCTGGCCTAAAGTGAATGGCCAGCCTCTGGACAAAGGTCAATGGTCAATCACTGGCATAAAGTGAATGGCCAGTCACTGGCCTAAAGTGAATGGACAGCGACTGGCATAAAGTGAATGGCAAGTCACCAGACGAGGACGAAAACACTTCTATTGCCGAGCACTTTGGCCAAGCTTGAGCCATCGAAAATCTGGTTGGCCATAGTACACTTGCCAGCGATGGCCCATTCACAACGTGCTGCTTGGGTAGTTTACAAAATGGCAGTAATGAAGTATTTAGTAGTGAATTGTTCATTCATCGGGGGCTCTGTCTGGCGGAACATGGCGGCATTGTTACGCACTGTAGATGAATTTAGCGAGAGCAGTATAACTGATATCCTGGGGTATTTAACGCGCATCACGCAGTAGTGGTTCACAACCGCACGCTGGTACGATGTTGATCCAGCTCGTCACTGGCAGGGGTGGGGATTGAACCCCCGATCTTTCGGTAAAATGGTAGATTGATTCTTCAATCAACGCAATAACTACAAGCAATGTAAAAGAAACAGAAAATAACGCTAAACCTATTTTTTTTTCATCAAAAGCTTACTCACCTTGATATAAACAAAAAAGGAAAAGAGGCGTCACAATTTATTAGCTCGTCAAAACGTATACTTGTTTTAATACATTGGCCAATGTAAGCCTGACAAACCTCTGACGTTACGAATAAGAAAGCTATGTGCAAACAGCGTTTGTCCATTTGTTTCTTCTTTGAAAGCTCCCAGCAGCAGTCTTTATTGTCCGTTTTGTGCACATTGCGCCACTAATGCGATTGTCTGTGTGACCTCCTTCAGAGAAGATATTGACTGTCCTGGGACAGTTTCAAAAATGCAAAAGCTACAAAAACCACCAAAATATGTAACGACATAGAATCTTAGAACCTAGAAACTGAACACACCCTTGCGAGTAGTCTACTCGCAATGATTGTGTGTGTTGGCTTTAAAGGGCTCAATGTGCGGCGGTGGTCACGTTGCATTAAGCTCGTGCATTGCCATGCACCACGTCGAATAAACAGAGCTCGCGAATTCTACACAATAGTTTACTATTGGCCAGCGTTACGAGACAGACTGTAGATTGAAGCGACATAAAAATTGACGTTGCAAAACTCTCGGTTCCATAGAGCATGTTGAAACGCCATCTAAGCGCTGTGCATCGAAACGTATGCATTTCATAGAATACACCCCAGTTACCATGTTATCATAGCAGCCGTCCCCCCGAAAACGGTGGCGCGTCAAATTGCGGAAGGCAAGCCTTGGGGGAAGAGGGAGGAGGGGGTAGGAGGGAGGGGGGGGGGGGGGGGTTGAATATGCACGTCCCAGCAGCGTCAATAGGAGTTTTAGTACTGAGCTAATCTATGAACATTGCAATTGGCAACTCAGTGTTGTGGTGGCGCCCTCTTGGGGTTCGTATTCGTGACGTGACGACCAAGGTTATTATTGGAGAGCAGCAGTTTCGATTGTGCGTCAAAAAGCGCGGTCGATATCATTCGTTCCGAAATCAAGACCGTCACGTTTCAGTGTTTGACTTCGCTCTTGTTTTTAACGACCAAAGCATACATCTTTATATTCATGACGTCATAGTAAATGTTTGGCCAATCATGGAAGTCTAATCACAGCGATGTGTTTGGTATCGCACCTCGCCAATAATTTGTTGCAACGTTGTGCACGCAATCAGTAAATGTTTTACCTTCAACACACGCTTTCTATCATCAATTATTGTTTGGCGCACGCGAAGCGAAAAGTGTGGCACACAACGAGCGTGTTATGAAGCCATTCGTGTACAAACACGTATCTTGGAGGCATACATGTCCCAATTGCAAAATAGTAAAGAACGTTTGCCGGAAAAGCTCAAATCCATTCACAATTTGTTTGGTTTTCTTATAAAAAAATTTTTTTTGCTCGCACAGATTGTGCGCTGCTTATTTCCGAAGCAAACTATTTTTCTGTATTATATCATATTTTGTTCAAATGAGTGGACGAGAGGAAGGGAAAATCTAAAGCAGCATTCTTTATGCACTACTTCGTACCTTACCGGTGTGCGCTCGTGCATCGCTTCTGCGTGGTGCACGTTAAAGAGCCTATGCTAGCGGTTGTACTGCACTGGCTAACTCATCTCCAGCTGTAAAAGAGGTCCCCGTTGATGTAGACTATCTTCATGGCTGTCTAGATATAAAAACAACACAGTTATCAATTTTAGAATTTTATTTCTAATTTATTGTACGACAAATATTAAAGCTTGTGTTCGCAATCGGAGTGTGGTTGACACATAAAAAAAAAATAGTTTAACTTCCTTATGGCCTGACCGGTTTGAGCACATCGGAGTCCCATCTACACAACACTAAACGAAATTTAAACTTGGTCAATAATTCAGTTAGAGCGAGTTGGTGAATCATGCTAATACTTCATAGCGCACAGAAGAGAACACACTACAAAAATACATGCACACAGACAAAAAAACAACTGTCACGTAGCGCTGACTGTCAACTCTGAGATATATTAAACATCATCTTCGTTATCTTTTACTCTCACGCGGCAAAAAGAAAGAAATAATAATTAAATTAAAAAGAAAAGGAAAAGGAGTGAAGCTAAAAAAGGAAAAGAATTCAATAAATTACAATAAAAATAAAAATGAAATGAAAGAGGAAGGGATAAAGTTCGACTAAAGTAAAAGACACTAAGGAGTTTTCTATATAATCTAACTCTCTTTGGGATAAGGTAATCGACGGGCTAGTAACACGTAACCTATTAAGCAGGTATAAGCGAACGGCTTCGATAATTTCTCTAGTCACTTTTTTCTTGGTTCGTCACAGTACCATGCACCCGTTTAGAAGGGGTGAGAACCCACAATGTCTGCAATGAATACCCAGGTGACCCGAGTTAGCGTGAATGGCGTTGTTAGTCTGTTCTTGAAGTCGGTCATTAAGACAGCCACACGTCTGCCCGACGTAACGCTTCCCACAGGAAAGGAACTGGTCTTGTGGTTTTTATTGCAGCACTCTGGTAGAGTGGATGGCCCATTCACCCATTTGCATAGGGTCAAAATGTTTTTAGGAGCAGGAAATACTACGTCGATGTTGATTTTATTGGCTACCTTCTTACGCATGTGGAACAGGTTGTGAATCTAAGGCACTATGACAGGCCTTTTGCTGCTTTCTTTTTTTTCTGTGGTTAGTGGCTTCTGCTTGCTTGACCTCCCTAAGTAGGCATTCAGAGACTGAAATTAATATTGACAAAGGGTATCTCGCTGAAACCAATCGATATTTTTGCGTTTGAAAGCTCATATAGGTCATGTGCACGCAGGATTTCTTGAGAGAGTTCTTTAGGTAAAAGGTAAAATATAACAAAGATGATGTTTAATATATCCCAGAGTTGACATTCGGCGCTGGGTGAGAGTTGTTTCTTTGTCTGCATGTATTTTCCTGTTGTGATCTTTTTGTGCGCTGTGAAGTATTAGCATAATTCACCAAATCGCCCAAGCTGAAGTATTGACCAAGTTCATTTCTAGCACATCGGGCTCCGTTCAGTGCTACCATTTGGACCCCAGCGTCCTTGTAACCATTATTGCTCTTGGTTTTTGCCAAGCGCGGACTTTCAGTTACTGCCTCCGAGTCCACCTTCTATTGCCAGAAGTGAAGATCCTAATTAAAGACTTGAGCGTGTTGGTGACCTACCTTGACTTAAAACGAAAGAAACACACAAGAGGAGGAAACACACGACACACGAAAGCTAGCTGTGTCGTCTGTTTCGTCCTCTTCTTTGATTCTTTCGTTTTAAGTCAGTGAAGATAATGTTTGGCGGTTTCACTCCTTCCGTAGGCCACGGCAGAAGGCTCTGCAAGATTCTACAAGCAGTGTGGCATCGACAGATAAGACTTTACATGAAGAGTTTGTATGTGCTCTTGCATAACCATTTGAGTCTACCTTATTGAGGAAGAGAGTGGCGCGATTACTCCATCCTCGCGGATCGTAAAACTGTCTTTTTTACAACTCACCTTAGAGCATCTTAGATATATAACTCCACGCAAGACCAGCACCCACCCAAGTAGCACAACACGCCGGGTTGGGGATGGGGCGGTATTGGCCTGCCGGGATACCGGTACCGGCCAGTACCGGAAACGCCCCAAGGGGCGACATTGGCCGGGCCCAATGCCGGAATCCGGCCGGTACCGGGAACTTATTGGGAAACCGGGATGCCGGGAATACGGGATGTTCCCAGCGAGTTCCCGACACAGATCCCCGGCATGGAACCGGTGGTACGGTAGGAAACCATCAGTGTGCCAGCCTGTTTCCGGGTCAGAGCCAGTCCAATTGCGGATTAGTCCCAGCGTAAAAACAGATCAGTGCCAGCGTAATTGCGGGTCATTGCCTGCGATATTGCGGATCAGCACCAGCGTATGCGTCATTCAGTGTACCCAGCATAGAACCAGCAGAATGCTATTTGTGTCAGGCTTGAAAGCCCAGGAATGACATTTTACTGCATTTTTGAACAGCTAAATTCTCTGTAGATCAAATTGACTTAAATGTGGAAATGCTAAATTTCTCAGTCCAAACTATTTTATTAGTTTTCATATCTTTTATGGTGCTGACCGTTCTTAACATGTTTTTCGTACTTGAACTGAAAAAAGCCGGTTTAGTATTTGTGCAATTTTAAGAAACAAATCTGGTGGACAATTGACTTTCTCCATGTATACAGTATACTCATGGCAATTATTGTATACTCGTTGAGACGACATGTCCCATTCATCTGTCGCCCAGATGCATATTGTGGGTAGTACAAGAAGAGAACATACAAAATTTTTTTTACCGTGACATTCTTTATTGTGACTCGTGCATCCATAGCAGCTAGCTCCTCAGCCAGAGTGTCCCTCATCGTCAAAGGCGGTTGGAACCACCAGTGGAGTGTCCGTCTTTTTAACTCTATTGCCCTTGCCCGCCTCCCTGCCTGTCAGCCACTTCTGCACCGCGTCCACGCTGCACGAGTGCGACTTTGTGTGGCACCTGTAAAGAGAATTGTCAGATCACACAGATTAGTTGAGGGATTGGGGGAGCCAATATCTTGCATATTAGCTACACACAAGGTGCTGTTCACACACTGCAGTTTGTGAGCGTTTACTTTGTGTAAATATGGGTCCCTCACCTAGCCTGCAATTCAAAGGTGACAGAAAGAGAGCACCACAGAGGTGGAGATCGTGGGTTTGGCTACCACGCTAAGGTGCAGATTCTATGGAGGCATATGGCTATTTCACGCAACATCCTATTAATCTGAAATGGGGGGCGAGACGGGGCGGGGGGCGAGAAGGGGTGGGGTGCAGAGATGAGTGGTTAAAAAAAGAGCAAAACTTCGCCAACTGACACTCTATAGACCAAGGCCTCTAAATGGTCGTCATTAGATTTTCAACCTGGAAACTAACAGGATAACAAGACAAGAGCAACAAAAACCTTTTTTCACAGTTCCTTCAAGACGCTGCTTTTCAGTATGAAGGTTCCGAGAATGGTAACACAGGAGATATTCATAATAAAAAATGCAAATCAAATTTAAAAAACAGGAATTGACGACTTAAATTTTGCATATTGCAAGACTTAACAAGAAACTGAAGCTGTTCTGTATTTGGTATTTGAGGAAGAACACCAAAATCGTCTTGATATGGCATCCAGGATCACAAATATCGAGTTCATTTTTTCAATCTGGTGCACGGAGGCTGCAGAAATTAATTTCTAAAGTACAGCTGAAGCCCCTCCTTCCCGGGGCGTGACGTCATGCTGGGAGTTTTCGGAATTTCTGCTCTCGCTCATCTTCAGCTCCTGTCAAACGTATGCACGTGAACTCTTGTATTTGTAAAAAGGTCAGAAATAGACGCCACAACTGGCATCAGTGTGGAAAAATACAACTGGCAAGCTTGCAATTGCACGCGCCGCCCACACGAGCGACACGTGCTTGGCGCCCCAAAGATCCTAGTACGACGTCACGACTGCTCTGAGGTTTTTCGTGTTTTCTCGCGTCTAGTTACACCTTCGGGGAAAACGAAAGCGATATTCAGATTCACAGGACAAAAATACGCTAAAAGTCACCTATAGCTCGTTTTTTTTGTCAAAAAGTGTTTCAGTTTCCCTTTAATTGTCAACATATTTCAAAGATTGTGCTTGTCTTTTGAGCTCCAATAGAGATACCATCAATTTAATAGCTAGTAAAGAATATGCATTACTGATGACCACCTTACACATCATGGCGTCCTTGAACCTTGACTTTCCTTGGTAGCCCAGAAGGGCCGGAGAACTGCTCCTGGACTTGCTTTGAGAACAGGCGTCCCACCATCTCTCGTACCACCTTCTGCAGGTTCTTGCTGTCTGCTAGAGACACGAGCTGCTCCTCCTAGAAAGACAAAATGTGTTCTCAATATGTCAATAAAGTTATTTATATGCAGATACAATGGTATGAACATGTCTCAAGTAAGAGAATGTGAATGCCCAGGTAAATGCAGCAAGCCACATTATGCATGCATCAAAATGTTACAATATTTACTAGAGAGAGAATAAAAAAATATTAGAATATATGGCATCTCTACCTGTCTTAGACGAAACCAGAAAGATTAAAATATTCCCCTCCATACTCCGCTAAATCTCATTAGTCAGTCAAATTCGTTGCAACGTTCAAATTGTGCAAACGTTTTGATGGATCCTCTTTGCCCATCAGCATCCACTCAGTAATTTTAATAATGTATGTGGTTCTCAAAACAGTGCATTCAAGACCCTGCACATCTTGACTTTGTTAAAGCTTAGTCTAGCTGCCGGCTAGTCACCCTACAAATTTATCACCTATTTTACGACTTTACGAAGACTGGAATTGAAAAAGGCATAAAAAGGCAGGAATTGACCAAAACCGTCATCATAGTTGCAAAAAATGGCAACAGCAGCACAGTATGAGTAGCTACCTTTCCATATTTTTGTTTAGTGCTGACTCAGTTGTGGCCCTATAGGCCAATGAACCAACTTACTCAGCTCAAGCTCGCCTCGTGTAATAATCGCTTGCGCGACTACCGTATGCTATGCCTGGAGACACAGCTACGCATGCACTCACACCCCCTGAATAAAGTGGCGGATGCAATGACAGTTACTCTTTCACCTTGGAAAATTTGATTTCCTCCCTTGGGTGACCTTCAATTAGGACTGGTTAACATCTCATTTTGGAAATGCACTACTAATGTAAAAGATGGAATTAATTAAGATTTATCTGGCAACCCCTTACAAATTTGTTTGGGCATACGCATATGGTGGGCACGCTCAAAAGCGATTTTAGACCAGGCTAAAAGTTATTTTCAAGCATGTACCTTTACTTCTGTAGCAGATGCCGAAAGCACTAATGAATTTATTGCCCTAAATATTTAGATCTCTTGGTTATAGCCTCAAGTGAGAACAGGAACAAAACCAAAAGAAGCCCAATATATACTACAGCATCTCGATCCTTCTGTCAAGCAAGCATTAAACACAAAAAGCACGCAGGCAGGTTTGTGCGTGCTCCGCACACATACTCACGGCGAGAGTTGTTGGAGGTGCGGAATTTAACTTCTAAGGATAAAGCGGGCAGAAGTGTCGTAGCAAATCAGCATGATTTATGATTATTTGCAGGCTGACATATTGTAAGCACCCAAAGGCAAATATGTTGGGCGATTTTACTTCCCCCGTTGTGAAATGTTTTACTTTAAAATATTTCAAGAAGCGGCAGTTGAAAAAGACGTAAAATGCCGTTCAATGAGGATGCACATGAAGGCCTCTTGTCTACACGACCTTCGGGTGGAAAGAACTCTTCAAAAATGTAATGATGCACAAATATTTAATTTTTGGTGGCCACCGTCCATCATTTCTCCCTTCAGTAGCCTCTATGAAACGCAGTTTAACAATTGCAAAAAGTTTACGCAGGCTACTAAAGCTAACTTGCAAAACGTGCAACTGGCGTTGCGTCACCTTGACACAATTCTATCGCACGGTTCAGTTTAAGGGTACCCCTTACAATAAATAGCCTTCCATTGTGCATTGGCTGTGCATGCACTCTGCTGTTATAAATAACAGAAGGCCCGTAATGAAGGTAGGGCAACTTACTCATTTTTAATTTGCCACCGACCGTGCTTAAAACATAGTTTGGGTGGGCATCCATTTGAAATATTACGGTAAAAGGCTTCAGTCCACATTCCAACCCCATTTGCATAAATCTTCAGATAACCCAAGTTAAACCACAAAGTAAGAATCGCAGCCTTATGCCCGTCAATATTGTGAAAAAGAGGACACATAAATACCGGCAGTGTCCTGTTGGTGAAGTTTTTCAGCTGCGCTTCTGCAGCACTAAGCTGTTCCATGTTGCGGAGAGGCATCAGGAACAGCTCGGGTGGTTCAGGCCTGGCCAGTTCCTGGGGCGTCGCCTGTTCCCCGGGCCTCGCCTGCTCTCCCTGGTGCTTGAAAGACACCACGTGCCCGAGCACCTGCCCAACAGACTTGCAGTTCCCTGTTTTGCTGCTGTAGGTGCCCATTCTGGATGTGCAGGTCTATAACGGCCCAAGCAGCTGAGCGCCGAAGGCTGCAAAATAACCAAAGTATAAGAAAGCATTATCCATTTTGCTGATCAACATTATGCACTGATGATGCGAAGAAACTTTTTCAGAAACTTGGGTTTCGGGAAGTTTCAGAAGAACGCTTGAACCTTCAGGTGTTTCGGATGGTTTGGGTAGCTTTGGAACAATTGCCAGACACAGCGAGTGTTTCAAATTTTTGTAAAAATTTAAGACATTATTATTTGTATGCAATATTTATAAATTTAATAAAAAAAAATGTGTTAATCAAATAAACTTTCTGAAAAGGAGACATAGCCCCAATTTTCAGAACTTCACAGTTTTGGCTTGTACGGTCAAAATGAATGCTTCCACAAGGTTTTATGATGTTTTTTGGCAATCAAAGGAAATAACAATACTGATTCGTCGGCGACGCACGCAAGAGGCGCTGCGCTTGGCTGCGATAAGCACCAGTTTAAAAATCTGATATATAGGTCCGTGCCTATTAGGCCTAGCTTGGTGCCTGTACCCTTGTTGGAACTGCCATTTTCTGGGCTTTCAGGACGGCCTTTTTTTTTTTAACTATCAACCGTCTAAGAATGGGAGAGAATCCCATTAAGAACACTTGCCCTGGTACAGAAAACGAAATTGGCTGCAAGCGGCTGCTCTGTGGTCACATGATACCTCGCACCTAGGCATATGACGCTTTAGAATGAATTGGCACTTCCAAGTAAAGCACAGGTCATCAATTGCACCCCTTGTTAAATAGCAGAAGTTCCCAATGCAACTTTCTTTTCTATCGTTTCACTTGCAGCATACAGCGTGTAACAGATGATCCACCTTTCTTCAGATCTGGTAGCAGACGACGCGTCTTGTTTCCCGCAGCAAATGACACTCTAGGGCAGACAAGCCCTCCCTCGTTACTCACGTTAGCAGGCGACGTGTCTGTTAAAGAAAGGTCAGCTCCCTCAGTACAAGCCTGCCGAGATCTCAGTTTCACAAAACACCAAAATCGGGCCATTAGTACAACATTTCAAGGTACAAACAGAAGCTGCACAGCACGGCGCCGAAGCAAACTTGCTGCACCTAAAAACAAGCCTCTACGCTGTCCGTCGAACCTCTCCAGAGTAGGACAGCACCACGGCCGTTCTTGGCAGCATGCAATGCTTTCCCACAGCATTACGAGAAAGTTTTGTGCCCAGTAGCTTATTGAAGGACTCGGTCACTACTGTAAATGTGCATGTGTCACTACGAAGATTATGGAGCTAACTAAATTGAGCAACTGCACGCAAGCTAATCTGGTCAAGCATGCTAACAGAGGGCAGATCAAAAACGTGTGCTAGCACATTATCAGGACTTTAGGTGAAAAGGAACAGTACAAAATAATACTTACTGCATTTCTGCAAACTTGATGCTCTGAACGAAGGCCAGTCAGGGTCTGGTGCTCGGTACGCTTGCACACGAGACAAGATGTTCGCCCCAAACATTTTGCTTGGCCTCACGCCGTTGTTTCATACTCACGTCAAACCACAACAGAGGGACGGGCGCCACCGTTATTTCGTCATTCTCTTCGATGAACAGTACTCCTCCTCACTAGAATAAAAGGCGTAGTCAGACATGATGTTCATTCAAGTTACTTCACACTGTCAGGTCTTCGCAACCTTTAGCATATATTATAACTCCATGGCTATATCCCCATGCACGGCCACAATGAAACACGACGGCGTCGCATTCTGGTAACGCCAAGTAATAAAAGTAGCAGTAAAAGAGAAAAACGGTGCTCATTTCGCGTAAAGGTCTGTTTACACCATGCTTTGTAGCTTTTTACTTGCAACGGTTTCGTGATGCCGAGGTTTCGTGCAAATAGCTTATTTACATCCAGTTTTTCAAGCAATGGCAATGGCGTTTCGACTATACTCTGTTCATTTTTAAGCTGAGACTAGAAGCTCCGCCTTCAACGCAAGCTCTCTGCCCTTGCTAACACAAGTGCGATCATGCAGGCACGCAAAACCAAAGCACTGCAGAAGCCAGCGAGCTCGCACTGAAGGCGGAGATTCTAGTCTCAGCTTAGGGGCGAACGAAGTATACATTCCTTGAAAAAGACGACACGCTAGGTAAGGACGGGGCCCTGTGCCATGCCGGTGGTGGACTTCACAACGCGCGGTTGTGCTTACCAAGGCATAGGATGCCGCTAACTGCCTGGACATACCGTAGAATACCGTGCATCCACCCATTCCACATTAAGCACCCATTACCAAATTTGTGAGATCTGAGGAAATACGCACAGTACATTTATATGTAAAATTGACGACCGGACAAGTACCCATCCCCCATTTTTTGGCGATTATTTCCAAAGTTTGAGTGCGCGCTTGCCCGGTATTTAACGGTACACCGTATTTTCATAGAAGGAACCTAGTTTTGTTAGATGTGAACTCGGAAAAACGAGCCGAGCTTACAATGATGACGGTTAGCCAGTACGTGCGGAATTTTTCAGCATTGGTGTGATTGCGCTACGAGCAGAAAGTTTCGATATACCGCTAAGTTATAATGCAAAAAAAAATGTTGTCGAAAAAAAAAAAAAAGAAGTTGTATTGCGTGCCGCAAAATTTGACGAACGGCTCTAGGAGTCGCCCGCAGAAAAATTGTTACGACTTTGCGAAGTATGGCAAACAATGCAAGGTTACCGTGATAATCTAAAACCTGATGCAAGGATAAATAAAATAACGGACAAGCGTCTCGCGGACGGCACAAACCGATGCCCCGCCAGCAGCGTCTCGGCGAGCTAGCATGCCTCCACCAACACGGCGCGGTCGCCCCCGGAGACCGCCTTGATCACCGGACACCGCGCGGTGCCAGCTAACCCCCTCCCCCCCCCCCCCCCCCCCACACACACACACGCGCGCGCGCGCGCGCGCGCACACACACACACACACACACACACACACACACATACACACACACACACTCACACTCACTCACGGATTAAGCGCGACGATGGGATGACGAGCTAGCGGGACGGTGAGACGACGCTCCTGACGCCCGACTCCTACTTCTATCTTCTCCCCCGCTTTTCTCCCCTCACCCTGTCATTTGTCACTGACATGCGCATTTGTCAATGACAAATGCGCCTAGCGCGCGTACACGATTGACTCTATCCCCCCCCCCCCCCCCCCTTAATTTTACTTCAACGCTTACAACAACACACGGAGGCAACGCCGACCGATCGCCGTCTCGCCGGGCTAGCGGCGCGACACTCGTCCATACTCGGCCGGGAGCCCCGAAGGTGCGCTCGAAGCGTGGAAACAGCGCGATGCAACGAAAGGCAAAGGGCATCTACACTACGAACGGGCAGAAGCCGATGCAAAAACGTGCGCGAACGTAAACACCCAGAAAAGTGCCGCCGCTCGCCACTACGAAATAATACGCGGCCGCATCCCTTTCCTGCTGCTCGTACTTTCTCTTACCTGACGGCTACTCTGTCTTGCGGGACATGCCGACGAAACGATCGTCGGGATACGGCGAAGGGCCGTCAACACCGTCGAGTCAACCACCAGCAAGCGTTGTTGATCGGAAGTTGGTTCACTAGGCCTACATACGACGAAACCGACAGAACACGAACATCAAAATCAAAGCACAGGCGGTAACTTCGAGCGACTTCTGCCTCGCATAGATTTACATGCAGCGCTTTCACTCGCCACCACGGTCACATACAATTTTTCAACCCTGGAGCCACCGTACCTGAACCATGCCGCGAACCACGCCAACGTCTCGCTCGCCATTTGTGTTCACTCACCTTGTCCGGCTTTGGATTGGATGCTGGATCGGCTTTCTAGCAAAGTCCATCAACAGCTGGCTCGATGCTGGATGAGGTCTGTTCTAGTCTAAACACGAAGTCGCAAATATATAATTGTGCTACTGTGCTACTCTATATAAAAAAAAAAAGAAAACAGGGGCACGAAAAAATACACGACGCTTCAACGAAGTGCCCTCTGGGAACTAGTTGGCCACTCAGTTTCGGTTTCGATTGAGGAGCTTCCTTTCATGCTATCACGCCGTGACCGAATGCGTCGCTTGAGTTTTCGATTATCTGATAGCGAGTTCGTTTCACGGCACTCGTGCCCACGCGTGCCCACTCGCAGCGTGGAACGGGTTCGTTTCAGCCGGCACTCCACGAGTGGTTGCACTCTCCGAGTTCGTTTCAGCGCTGATACCCCACGCGTGCATGCACTCGCTGCACCGAGAAAATCGGGAGTGCGCCAAAATGCAATCCCGTCATGCCTCGCTCCGGCGGGGCCGGCGAGGAGCGGGAGCAGACGACGAGGGTTCGTCTGCTACGATGTGTCGCGGAACCGAACGGAACAAAAAGTAGATTTTCTGATAGAAATCGCGTCCCGCGGGCCACGAAATCAAACGCGAGCTTGAATTGTGAGCGTCTGCTATTTCCCGAAGGAAGCAATTGACAACCCGTGATTTATTTGCAGGTTTTAAATCGCTCTGTTGCCGTACAAACGCTGAAATATACCGGTGTGTAAAGAAATGCTCAGAACAAACGTAACAGCGGCCCCCGAGATGTCTATCATCATCCGTGTGCGGGTGGAAAATTTAACATTTTTCGGCAACACTCCCCCAGCAGAAACCTCTGTCTGCCCAATAGGCATCAGAGAAAGCTAAAGATGGTAACTTTACCCGAGGATTGGGCAACATCATCATGTTTAACATTTACCTACGTCAGCTAACTTGCCCCGTCGTATTTTGTTCGAGAAAACTCTCGTTCTTGACGCCCTCACCAAGGCTAATTTCTGATCCACCTATAATGACAATCCAAATCGAAAGTCCCAGTTTTGCTGGATATTCCAACAGGCTAGTTTTAAGCCGTACCCTTTCAGTGGTTCACGCATAATACCATGCTCAAACGGATCAAACTTCTGCTCGGACAGCATCATCCGTTTTCTTCAGTTTAAACGGTTATAAGAATTGAAAGATCGTAACCAGCTGCTTTGTATAAAACTGGGTGCGAAAATTTACGCCGTCTGTAACTATCTCTACGGCAGCCGAGCTGCTTGAAGTCATCGCAACTATAAACTACAGGTTGCAGCGACCACAGTTTGTAGATAAACGTTGGTAGCCGACTGCATTCTCGCATTCCCACGCATCACTCCGAACGGAAAGGCGCTAGTTTCGGTTTGAAGTCGGTACCTTTTCTACAACATAGATGGCGGCAACATCAGTCTTCTGCACGCGGTGCATTTGGCGAGTTTGTTTGAGTCCAGTTTTCCGTGCAACACTCTGTGAGTGCGATGCATTCTGGGAGAGAACTCGAACGGTGCCAGTGCGTGTGAAACGAACTCGCTATGACTTTTCACGAATGTACAATACATTCATTCTCGAACAAAACAAAACGAAAACTGGGGCAATTTCCTTGCACACAAATTAGTATGATGTTTTCCTCGTGTCTGAACGGTGTGTTTGAAATTATCTCGGCATACTCAGCCAGGAAGAAAGCAAACATATAAATATTACGGCCATTAGCAACCGTCAAATGCGCTTTGAATAATTTCGTTCCTTTGGCACACCGCATAGAGGTTCACGCCCGTCCGACGCACTTCCGGCGAACGGTGCGACATTCTTCACACAATTGCTCGACTTTTGCTTTCTTAAAACGGTATGTGTGTGGGAATGTGCCTATACGCCTCGCAAGTGGGCTCATTTTCGTCTTCTGCGCATGAGAAAGGAAGTAGCGGTGACGTCAGAACGCCGAGTCCTGATTGGCTGATCGCGACCCCCTATTGAGCGTCGTCTGCTCCTTTGCAACGTCGTCTGCTCGCAACATCGTCTGCGTCTGTCTTACCTTTCCTGCGACTTTCGGAGCGAACTCAGACGAAATAACTCGAGCGGTACGTTGTTTTCGTTTAACAACTAGCAGACGCGCATCAAGGAGGGAAGTCAAAGGACTCACTGGCGAGGTGTCCCGAGGCGCCGAGGTTTGTTTGCCCTCCCAAATACTTTTTGTATTTGGGAGGGTAAAAAGTATTTGGGAGGAGTTCCCTCCCAAATACTTTTTACCTCCATTCGTGTGCGGCGAGACCCCTCACTCTTTAACGGCGCCGGCGGGTTGGCGCAGTTAACGTCGTCTGCTTTACGTCTGCTAGTCAAAGCGATGGCTGCTTTACCTTTCCTGCGTCTGTCGGAGATTCGCCGCTTTTTCACCGGCGAGAGTCACCGTTGCCTCGGGAAACAAGGAGATAACAAGAGGAAGAAATTGACTTCTTAATCTAAAATTGAGGTCAGCGATCAAAGTAAAACACGGGAAGGGTTCACAAGGGTCGCGCGGGCATATTCCATTCAGCACGTCAGCCGGTCGTGGGCAGACGGTCGCCGAGTCGCGGAGTGCCTGCTAGGCCTAACTGCCCAGCTCGTTTGGTCACGTTCGGTGGAATCGTCGCCGTTGGAGCTTTTCCCCGGTGTCTGTGGATCCAGCGTTCTTGTTCGTCGTGCTCTGTTTCAAGTAATTTTTACTTTCTTTTTGCTGCTTGAAGTCAGGACGCGTGAGAAGCTCACGTAGAAAAATAAACGTCCGTGGGTCGTCGCGACCGCGACGCTGTCGGCCATGCTGAGTTGATCGTAAGAAGTGCGTAAGACAGCTTCGGAGCTGTCGTAGGAATTCGCCGTAACCTGCGCAAAACTTACGAAAATTTCGTTTCATGAATACGAATTTGTTCTTAAGTTTTGTCTTACGCACATTTTTGGCGTAAGATCGTTTCGTGAATCTGGCCTCTGCACTTCCGAAAGTCGCAGGAAACGTCAGAAAGACGCAGACGACGTTGCGAGCAGACGACGTTGCAAAGAAGCAGACGACGCTCAGATAGGGGGGCGCGATCAGCCAATCAGGGCTCGGCGTTCTGACGTCACCGCTACCCCCTGCGCAAGGAGCAGACGAACTTGCCCTCCGCATATGATCGCAGAAAAATTTTATGTGCGTACGCGATGTTGAATATTAGTGGAATGCAAGCGGGTGGGGACTTAGCTTCATGCAGTGCTGCGGGTCAGTACAGATAAGAGATAAGATGTGTGTTCAAATTGAGCTTTTCAATGGCGCCTCCAAGTTTTACCTCACGTACTTAGGCGTATTATGAAAAGGAGTAGTTGCAAAACATAATATTTCGTCTATGGACGCACAAAACAAACTTCCTGACCAGCTGTAAAGGGACGAGTTCGATGTATGCAAACTTATTGGTCGTTACAGCTTGTTGACTCGTAGACAAGCAAGATACCCGAGCTACGCAGCGTCGAGATTTCCAGTACTGGCTCGTTCACATATATCTCGAAACGCAAACAGAAAGGCTCGATAGTGTACAAAAATGCAACAAGCATGTGTGAAGACAAGCTGTACGTCTCGGGCTTGTGCTATAGATTCGAGGTCTGGCCATTTAGGTTAGTTTAGAGACCAAAAATTATGCTCTCGTGACCAAAAGACGTGAGATCACGGCCGTTAATAGTCCACGCTGCCGATCGAAACCGAAACCATGCCACTCTCCTCCCTGGCCAACTAGTTTCCAAAGAGCAACGTGCGCCGTGTTGCACGCAGGGGTTTATGGAAGTAGTCCATAGAATCCCCTAGCAGTGGTAACGAGAAGCAGATCTGGTTTTAATAAGCGCGTAAGAGTTAAATGGAGTGACCCTTTCCGATTGAATATAGGGTGCACGTGATGTTTTGTTTGTGATCACGCAGAAAGATGTAAGAAACGAATGTGCCGCCTGAACTGTGTCTTCCTCGGACAGACCGCTCGGACCCGGAGTAGTTCTCCGCGCAGCCTTTTTCGGGGGAGTACGATCTGTCGTCACCCGCAACATTTCAGTTTCGTTATCAACGTTGCCGTGGGGGAATGAAGGAGTTTCGCTGTTTTTTTGTTTCGATTGCTGGGTGGGCTCTCTTGCTGTGCTTGCTTTCGTTCCTCTTGTCATGACCGACTGGCTCGAGCATACTGCGGCGCTGACATCGCTGCAGTTAATTTCAGGAGGTCTAAGAAAACGCAGTAGCAGCGAAATCAGCGACAGCGACGAAGATACCAGCTTAGCTCCAGCTCGAGTGACGACGAGGCAGCCGTTCTCGGCGAAGTCTTTGCCGACTCATTCGCCTTGCCAGCGAAGAGGCTTAAGGTATGGCGTTACGTCGAAGACGTTGTGCGCACCTATTCGGATGAAGAGCTAGGTATGTCGTTTGCTAGAAGACAATACGACAAATTCCCCTCAGATGGAACTCGCCTTCGGAGATGACGGTCGCTTTACGGCATACGTGTTTGGTATTGCTTAATAGACCCTTTGCAAAACGTACAGCGCCACGACGGAAGGAAATTTTGGGAACCCTCGGTACAGATCACGCGCACGCGCTTTCTCGTTGCGCCTCCGCGACTGCGCGCGCGTCCCGGCAGCTACCGCCAGCAGCCGTTGCAGCCATCCCGCCTAGTCGTACGTCGTTGCCGGCGTACCGTATCTGTGGCAGCGTAAAGGCATCGCGACAGGTGAACTCATTCCAATACGTTATTCGTCGGAACTTACCTTCACGTATTGAAGTGTCACCAAATCCATCTAGTTTGCACCGCAACCATGGCAGGTTTCGACCAGGTTTGACAAAGCGTTGGTGCAGCAGACGACAAAACCGGTACAAAGGAGAGGGATACGAAAGGGGCAGCCGTCGGATGCTTTGTTGCCGTGGTAACCTGTGCCTGCTCGCGTATGCCACGTGGAAACCGGGGGAGGGGCGTACCGAGGACTCCCATTAGTTGAAGCGCGGCGCGCGCGGGCTTTTGGGATTTTTGCAAAGGGCCTATTGCATCCTGCGGCTCGTACAAAAGTACTTGTAGTGGTCTTCATCGGGTTTATATAACTGTAAGGGAAAATAAATACTGCCTCAACGTCGGGGTCACCGTTAATAAAGTAGTAACAATCAACATTTTTGTCAAAGCATGAAGTTCCCATCAGAACTTCATGCTTTCAGCAAGATAGCAATGGGAACCGAAACTGTTAAAAAGCGAGGGCAGACGCTATGAAAGCGGTGGCAGCGCGTGCAACTGGGTGGATTGCTTACTGAGGCCGATCGCTCAACGACCGCTTGCGCGGAGCGCTCGGCATCTGCCTGGGCGAAGGGCTGGATCGCGCATCCCCGCTTGGTCGCTGCAGCTGCAGCGCGAGAGTGAAGCCACCGATCGGCGATTTTGCATGTTGAAAAATCGCGTTTTTGGAGCGTTGCGGAGGCTGGCGGCAACATGCTGAAGACACGTTTTCTACTCGTTCGTAGTCATTCGTCGAAGAAGCTCTTTAAAACCCTGTGTAAGCCCTGAGACTTGTCGTTGAGAACATGTGGAAGCGCAGTGCCGCAGTAAAAATGCCCAACTCATCGAAAGCAAGTTTCGCCGCCACGATGCAACGCGCAGGTCACGAGTGACCCGCGCGTTGCATCATTGGACTTTTTTCATAATGCAACGTGCGGGACCCTTGTGACGTCACACGTGACGTCAATTGTTACGTCATTATAGGAAACGTCCCATAATGCAATGCGCGGGTCACGAATGCGACTGCACATTGCATTATAGGACGTTTCCCATGACTCAACGCGTAGTTCCGCCGACGGCGACGTTGGCGTCGCCGGCCCGCGCGTTGCATCATGAGACGCTTCCGATAATGCAATGCGCGGGTCACAAATGAGACGGCGCGTTGCATTATGGGACGTTTCCCATAACCCAACGCGCGGTTACGCCGACGGCGATGTTGGCGTCGCCGTCGCCGACCGCGCGTTGCATCATGGGACGCTTCCCATAATGCAACGCGCGGGACCCTCGTGACGCCACACACGCCGTCATTATGGGACGTTTCCCATAATGCAACGCGCGGTTACGCCGACGGCGACTGCGACGGCGATGCCGCTCAAGCCGGAAACAAGCGCCTAAGAGCTGCTCTCTAAAAAATTAATAGATGTAAACCAAATTAAATTTTCATTCCACAGCCATGTTTGATCCCGTCTTTTTTAACAAAACTGAAATAAGCCTTTGTTAAGTGGTTTAAGGATGACGCGGCGTTAATACTAGGCCAAGGATAATATTAGGTGTCACCTTTTAGCATATTGAAGACATGCCCAACCTAACGGTCATTTGTAACCATCATATAGTTTCCATATCAGCGAAAAAGCCATGTCGGTTACATATCAAAACTTGCGTGGCTCGAATGGCCTGTGAAAGCAGCGAAAAAACGACGTCGGCCAGTCACCGAAAACTCAGTGGCTGAACTGGCCGGTGATAACAGAAAGAAAACGATGTCGGCCAGTCAGCGGAGACTCCACGGCTAGACTGGCCGCTGACTACAGCAAGAAAACGATGTCGGCCAGTCACCGGAAACTCCATGGCTAGACTGGCCAGTGACTACAGCAAGAAAACGATATCGGCCAGTCACCGGAAACTCCACGGCTAGACTGGCCGGTGACTACAGCAAGAAAACGATGTCGGCCAGTCACCGGAAACTCCATGGCTAGACTGGCCGGTGACTACAGCAAGAAAACGATGTCGGCCGGTATCGGGAACTTTCCGGCTGGTGCTGGCCAGTTTAGACAACGAGTCCCCGATATCGGCCGGCGTCGGTTTCTCACCGGCGTCCCTGGCCGGGATCCGCCGTACAGCTCCCGGTACTGGCCGACGTAATCCCAGTATCGGCCGACATGGTGTGCTACCTGGGCAAAGCCTACCTGTGCATGCCATTGGTGACGTCTCCCTGCCTCCAGGAGTCCGAAAGGTACACAGCTTTGGCCCAAAGTTTGCGGTTGAACCCACGAGTCGGCACCTGAGCTGTTATATCTGGTCAGTCAAGTGTCTCAGAGAGCTACCTTCACTGACGCTGATCGGTGTACTTCAGAAGTAGACATTCTTTCACATCACAAACATTCGTTGAGACCTCTACCCATTAAGAAGGTTGAGACATGCTTAAAAGAGCATAGCTTATCTCTCCTGCCTGCGGACAAAGAAGGTGGTTTTGTCCTCATGCATAAACACTTGTGTGGCACTAAGGCCTGTGCAGCCCTAGAGTCAGTGTTCCATTGTTATCATAAGATCTCCCTAAGTAAAATCAAAAGTCGAGCCTTGCATATATGTAATTCGCTTAACCAGATGCAACTTGGTTCATTCATTGACCGGAGTAAACTGTCTAGCCTTGAGATTTCCTTCAATGTGAAAACACAAAACCGATTGCCCCCTCTGGGTCATTGTGTCTGAAAGAGGCACGTGGCGAAAGTCCATCGCTACGTTCCTCCAAGAAAAGCTAAATCTTCTTAACATAAATATTCCGTATTTGATTAGGAGCTCAGATTACGTTTTTAAATATCCCCAAGAACCCAAGGACAGAAGGCTCATGGCCTTTTCTTTGACGTTCGGGATCTTTATTATTCCATCCCTCAAGATCGTCTCCTTATATGTACAGAAGACAGTGTTCACTCCTTTGGGGTTTTTCAAAACCTTTCAAAATGCAGCAGGGGTGTCTCTCAGAAATTTTCTGGAGCTGATATCCACCTACCTGCATTTTACGTTTGCCACTTGGAATGGCTTAACATATTTACGAAAACCGAAGTAGGTATAGGTTCCTGTATAGCTCCTGTGCTCATTGACCTCTTTCCCGCCTTCCACAACAGAATCTTACAGCAACACCTTGAGAGTTCAAAAATAGTGCTTGCGATTCGGTGCGTGGAAGATTACTTGGTTTTCATTGAGTGTAAGTCAGTCACCTCCCCCACCATGGTGTTCGATGTCCTTTTTACCTCGCAAAAATGCCTTCATCCGTTAAAGCGTACCCACAAACTTCTGGTCGAGCATTCGATACTATTCTTAGGTCTTCGATTTTTTTAAGAGCAGACACATCTGCTGGTCTTACGAACCGAGGGCAAAAAAGCCACTACTTAATCATAGCTTTTCGCATTCAAAACTTGTTAAAAAAGGCATTGCCAAGCTTTGCCTAAAGAACTCTCTCGGGAAATCCTGCGAGCACATGACCCATGTGAGCTTCAAAACGCAAATATCTCGATTGTTTTCAGCAAGATACCCTTTGTCATTAATAATTTCAGTCTCTGAATACCTGCTTAGGGAGGTGAAGCAAGCAGAAGCCCGCTAACCACAAAAAAAGAACGCACCACAAGGCCTGTCATAGTGCCTTATGTTGAAAACCTGTCCCACAAGCTTATGAAGGTATCCAATAGAATCAACATCGGCGTAGTATACACTGCTCCGCGGAAACGTTCCAGCCTGTGCAAGCCGGTGAATGGGCCAACTACTCAACCAGAGTGCTGCGACAAAAACCACACTACCAAGGTCATTTGATGTGCAGAAGGAGTGATCTATTCCTTTCCTCTTACCTGTGGGCATCGTTACTTCGGGCAGACGGGTCGCTGTCTTAACGATAGGTTTTGATAACATAATAACAGCGCCATTGACGCTAACTCAGGTCACGTGGGTATTCATTGCAGAGGTTGTGGATTTTCAACCCTTCTAAACAGGTGCACGGTACTGGGACGAAGCAAAAAAAAACTCACTAGAAAAATTATCGAAGCTGTTAGCATAGATCTGCTAGATAGATTATGTTTAGTGCCCGTCAATTACCTCATCCCAAAAAGAGTTAGATAATTTAAGAACACTCCTTAGTGACTTTTACTGTAGTCGGGTTCTATACCTTCCTCTTTCATTTCCCTTTTATTGTATTCTATTGAATTGTTTTCTTTGTTTTTTTATCTTCTCTCCTTTTTTTTCTTTATTAGTTAATTTTTATTTTCTTCTTTTTAGTGCGTAAGAGTAAAAGATAACGAAGATTATGTTTAATATATCCCAGAGTTGACAGTCAGCGCTGCGTGAGAGTTGTTCCTTTGCGTGCATGTATTTTCTTAGCGTGTTGTCTTTTGTGCTCTGCGAAGTGTTAGTAGAATTTGAAGCACTTGAAAAATCAACGGCTGTTCCCCAATGACCGCGTCAAGTCAAAACTGTTGAAAGGCGCTCGTGGCAGTAGTGTCGAAATTCCGAAGAAATCGTACCCCTCATGCTGGGTTCCGTTGTATGCCCTGTGCCCGCTAGAGTAAAAATAAAAACAATTAAGGGGAAGTATTCGCACACACTGGCTGGTCGTGATTGTAGTATGCAAGAAAAGCGAGACAATGCTCGGTTGAAAAAAAAATCGCAACCCGACTGAAAAAAAACATTTGGCACCTATATGAAAATAGACGGGTCCATACCGGTAACAGTTTAACCATACCGGTCACCAGTTTGTCAAAGGGGTCGCCCGTATGGCTCAAAGGGGTCCCCCGTATGAGCCATAACGGTCACCTATTTGGACAAACAGGTCACTCCTTTGTCAAACGGGTCGCTCGTCTGGGCAAATGGGTCGCTCGTCCGGGCAAATGGGCGACTCGTTTGGGCAAAGTTGTCGCACGTTTGCTCAAACCGGTGACCATGTTGCAAACTGTACCGGTTTAATCAAACGGCTCTCCGGAGCCCGTTTGATACTGAACGTACAGATCGGCGGCCTGGGCACACCTAGCGTTTCAGCCGTGGCAACCAATGTTTCCGGAAGGCTGGGAGCGCCGGTTTATCGATTTCAGAACGTCCGCGTAATGCAAGTAATTATATTTATATTTCATTTGCGCTGATGTTCGCTTATACTGCAACTAAAACTAACACCTTTTTTCGTAGTTGTTTTACGTAAACGCGCGACGTTAATGAGCCGATATTTTTGACAGAACTTTAAAACTTTGTCCATCTTTGTTGCCTCAATTTACTTATTCAACTCGAATCTCTCTCGCAGAAGACGCGACCGCGTGAAAGAATGTACGTCTAGACTCCGTTTCACTTTAATTCAAGACGCCGCGAAGGTAGCACGCGTACACGCGGCTGCAAGAACATCGAGCATTGCGAGAGCACGCCCGCCGTTGCAGCAGTCAAACTACGAGTTCGCGCTGAGTACTTTCTTCGCTCGGGCGCAAGCCGAACTTCTGGCCGCCCCGCCGCCATTTCCAAGGTTCGAGCATGCTAAAATGCGCGCGAGCGGTTTTTTTTTTTTTTTTTTTTTTTTTTTGAGGTTACAAAAACACATTTTACTGGAATGCTTGGGGAGAGGGAGAGGGACTGTCCCTGTTATCCTCGCCCCCTCCCTCCTCTCTTGTCACCCGTCACGTGACTCGCAGCCACGCGCGAGCTACACGCTGATAAGCATCGAGATCCAGAAGGGTGCGCCTAGCAGCCGCTTTTTTCTTTGTCTGCTTGTTGTCAGTTCCAGCTCGAACTTCGCGTGTCCACCTGCTTCGATCTGTCGCCTACCCTGCGGTCTTATTAGGATGTCTCTCGACAACGTATTGGATGTGCACCAAAGCTATCAATGTTCGAAAAATCCTACGTCTATATCGGCAACAAGCGATTCTTCAAAGAAGTCAGGCATTCTTGCGGTTTGGTTGGGTTCGCCAACTGACAGCTTGTGCGCCACATCGTGTTGAAACTTCCAAGAAGCCGTTCCCTCTCATTTGTGTTTGTGTGGTTGTCCTGCTTTGACCGTGTCGACAAATATCACGGATTACATCTTTCAAGTCCGCTATTTTTATTGTAAGTGCACTGCAACCTACTTCTTGGCAACGATTGACCGTTCTTCTACTCGTACTCTTCCAGATTATCTATGTAATTATGCAGCCACTATTCTCGCGGCAGCCGGTCGAATAATTTCCCGAATGTCTACCTTCATAGTCTAGAATTACCTCGGTTCTTCTTTGGTTTGTTATCTTCTTAGTTGCATAAAAGCTTAGAGTGCCTGTCACATTTCACAGATCACTTCCTTGTTTGTACTTGTCTACAGAAGACGTAATAAACTTTGGGAAGAACTGAAAACAATCTTTTGTGCCTGTTTTTCTGTCCATTTGCAAGCACCTACGTGAGCACATTTGTTCTACGTGTTTCCCCCATGTTATAAATAGGTTCATGAGTTTCGGACCGTCTTAAATAAGTTTAAGATAACTAACCTACCAGACGATCCCCGTTTAGGGCTAGCGCATAATTTCCCGATTCGAATGGCACGTTCAAACGTGTGGTCACGTGCAAGGTCGAACGGGCACCTGTATCAAACGGCCACCCGTATCAAACGGGCACTTATATCAAATGGGTACCGTTTCGAGCGGGTACCGTTTCAAACGGCTACCCGTATCCCATAATCACGTTCGATCCAAACGGGTCGACAAGTTTGCACCCGTTTGAGTTACCAGTTTGCCACCCGTTTGAATTTCAAATGTTTTTTTTCAGTAGGGTAGCACCACTTGGTAGCAAAAACACGATGCGCATTACGTTGCGTCCGCTACTGAAAGTTCTAGTTCACTGTATTCTGAACTAAAGTCATGCGATCTTGGAAAAGCAACGGCATTGCCTTCCCCGCATGCCTGCTCTTCACTGAACTCCATATCTTAGAGCGATGCTTAAGGAGCATGTGTGAGAAAACATTCCATAAAAATATGGATACATCACCATTTCTTGATAATGTCTTGCCATTGGGAAGGGGGAAGGGGATCATGGGAAGGGCAGGGAGAGAGGTCTACATATAACAAACCCTTCCTGATCAACGACAGTATCTTATCAGGGAATCAGGAATGCGTTTGCAGTGCTGGCGCTCGAGCCTGGGGCGGGTCTAGTCCTTGAACGTTGTTTGTCGTGCATTTTCAGGAAGTGAGTTCAGGGCGCTGTTACGATGATCTGCGACTTCCTCGCGCGTGCAGTGAAAATGGATGAACCTGGCGGGAATTACACCGTGCGTGCAGAGCGGATCAGGGCGAGGTCTTCGTGAGTGGGCGAGCGCTTAAGGTTAGAAAGCCAGACAAGGGTAATTACTGTCCTTGTTTGAAGCCTGCGTGTGCAGACTGGTTCCCACCTGCTGCAATCACCAGGAAAGGGTCGGCATCGAGATAAAGTTGGGCTGCAAGCCTGAGCTTCTTAGCAGCCATGTCTTCTTTGTCGATATTTTCAATGTCGGACGGGAGGCCCGGGTATTTTCCCTTGAGGGGGTGACCATGGCCAGGCGATCACACGAAACCTGCATATTGCTGTTCCCTCGCGCCGTTGTTCGCCCTCTCGTTTGCCGGCGCAACTTAGGGTCCGCAGAAACACGAAATTACGATGTTGACTAGTGGACCAAATTTAACAATGTTGGTCTCGAGTTTGTTAACCACCACATTCTTTCTTATAAGCCGGCCGCATTCTCGGAGGGCTTCAGTGCAAACGTTGAAGATAACTGCTTCGGTGACTGTTTAGGGAAGGTTATGAGCCGCTTCTTAAATAACGTGAAGCACGCTAGCTGCTCTGCCGTTTGCGGGTTGCTAGTGTTGCGCCTTGTGAGACTCGAAGTGGTGTTTTGTTTGACGGGAAGCAAAGCGATCCCTGAGTGGCCCACGTCGGGTTTTGCAGCCTCCACGTAGAAGACTGCGGCCCCGGTCAGTGGATACATGTCTTCAAAGTATTTGTCGGCAGCGTGCTTCGCCTTCCTTTTTGTCCTTTTTCTTGATTCTTGGGAACCGGTTTGATCCCGACCCCGAGATAGTTCTCCTATAGCGGAGATGGTGTTGCCGTTACTGCTGTGTTTGCTAGGAGCTCGTGTTTCTTAAGTTTAATAAGAATTATTCTGTCAGGTGGAGATTTAGATAGGCACCTTTCCTGCGCAAATATCATAGCTTCAAGCTGTTCAGCAGGGGTGAGCTCTGGTAAGCCCTTAATGACACTCATTGCAGGAGTCAACGAAAGAAAAAAAACACTTAGGGACAAGGACATACAGCACAGTTCTTTCAACTAGCAACACACATTTACTGGTGCCTCCTTCAACAGTACTATCTCCCTCCTAATGTTTGAGACTAAAGAGGAAGATGCGGAAATTAATATATTTATATACACCCGGAAAAAGACAGAAACTCACACCCAATACACTAGAAGATAAAGAAATTCAGAAAGAAAGAAAAAAAAAGAAAAAAACTATTGACAAATTCAGATAGAGCGCCCTTTGGCTAATCCAGCTCTGGTTTCAGGTAGTTGATCTCAACTCTGGACAACGCGAGAGAAGGGGCAGAGATGTTGTGATCGCCATCGGCTATCTTGTATGCTTCAATAATCTCTCGGCCGAGCCTGTTCTTGTGTCTGCCAATCGTGCAGGTGTCCTGGGACCGGGCTTCACAGTTCGTACAGAGGCGTTGATGCACAACTATTGGGTGAAAAGAGTCGCCCGAAGCACGAGAGACTTCGAGGACGTGCTCTCGTAGGCGGGTGTTCAGGCAACGCCCTGTCTGTCAAATGTATCGGTCACCACATGAGAAAGGGATGGAGTATACCACCCCCTCTTCACAAGGAACGGTCTGATTGGCATGTTTGAGGGAACATCTTTTGAGGGATTTGTTATTGTTCACACGCCTGCACAGTTGTTTCAGGCGCACCTTGCACGAGAAGACAACTGAAATTTTGAAGCGCGCTGCAATAGCCTTCAGTCTGTGCGCCGAGTTGGTGTGTGCCACGTACGAGTACTAGGCCAGTTCCGGGCTTGAGCACCCGCACCGGCAACACATTTTCGATTCGTTGATAACATTCGGCCTCTGACCAGGAATTCCCTGATACATTGAGCCTCTTTACCTTTCCCCTTCCATATTCCCTATTCCCCTTCACGGTTGGATCACTTTTTCGACAATCGTGATATATCCATTTCTTTAATAAATACGTTTTCTCGATGACTCACTCATACACTTCGAACAGCGCCCGCAAATGTTGCGTCCAGTAAATACCCCCATAGCAGGCATGCGGGGAAGGCAGTTGTGCAACCTTTTCAAGATCGAGTGACTTTAGTTCAGATTCCACTGAACTAGACCATTAATTCGTGAACGCCGCGTGGGGTACATGTTAATGAGCCCACCAAATGGTGATATTGTTGTTTTTTTTCGCCGAGCATTGGTTCTGCCCGCTCGTATACCACAACCACGAACAGCAAGCCTGTGCCAACCTTTCCATTTATTTGGTTATTTTTGTACTTCAACGGGCACAGCAACGGTATTACACAATAGATCGAGCACCGAACCAGGGAGTCCATGCCATGAATGGGAACAAATGCTGGTTCGCCTCACCGGAATGGCGGGGCACGCAGCGGTTGCCAGCGGGGGAAATCAAATCACTGATAAGACATTAATGTACACGCAGAGATGTAAAACCCTGCCTTCCCTACTGAAAAAAACCATTTGAAATTCAAACGGGTGGCAAACTGGTAAATCAAACGAGAGCAAACTTGTCGACCCGTTTGGATCAAACGTGATTATGGGATACGGGTAGCCGTTTGAAACGGTACCCGCTCGAAACGGTACCCATTCGATAAAGGTGCCCGTTTGATACGGGTGCCCGTTTGATACAGGTGCCCGTTCGACCTTGCACGTGACCACACGTTTGAACGTGTCATTCGAATCGGGAAATTATGCGCTGGCCCTAAACGGGGATCGTCTGGTAGGTTTGTTATATTTAACTTATTTAAGACGTTCCGAAACTCATAAACCTATTTATAACATGGAGAAACACGTAGAACAAATGTGCTCACGTAGGTGCTTGCAAATGGACAGGAAAACAGACACAAAAGATTGTTTTTAATTCTCCTCAAAGTTTATTACGTCTTCTGTAAGCAAGTACAAACGTGCAAGCGTTCTGTGAAATGTGAGAGGCACTCTAAGCTTTTATACAACTGAGAAGAGAGCAAACCAAACAAGAACCGAGGTAATTCCAGACTATGAATGTAGACTTTCGAGAAATTATTCGCCCGGCTGCTGCGAGAATAGTGGCTGCATAATTATATAGATAATCTGGAAGAGTACGAGTAGAAGAACGGTCAATCGTTGCCAAGAAGTAGGTTGCAGTGCACTTACCATAAAAATAGCGGACTTGAAAGATGTAATCCGTAATATTTGTCGACACGGTCAAAGCAGGACAACCACACAAACACAAATGAGAGGGAACGGCTTCTTGGAAGTTTCAACACGATGTGGCGCACAAGCTGTCAGTTGCCGAACCCAACCAAACCGCAAGAATTCCTGACTTCTTCGAAGAGTCGCTTGTTGCCGATATAGACGTAGGACTTTTCGAACACTAGTAGCGTTGGTGCACATCAAAAACGTTGTCGAGAGACATCCTAATAAGACCGCAGTGTTAAGGCCCGTTCACACTCTTGCGACCGACTTCGACCGAGAGAGACCAGACCGGTTTTTAAGCCTTTTGCGACTTCTTAGGACCGGATGCGATGCAGCGGAGCTGGTCCTAAGAAGTCGCAAGAGGCTTAAAAACCGGTCTGGTCTCTCTCGGTCTAACTCAGTCGCAAGAGTGTGAACGGGCCTTTAGGCGACAGATCGAAGCAGGTGGATGCGCCGTGCGCGAAGTTCGAGCTGGAACTGACAACAAGCAGACAAAGAAAAAAGCGGCTGTCAGGCGCACCCTTCCGGATCTCGATGATTATCAGCGTGTAGCTCTCGCGCGGCTGCGAGTCACGTGACGGCTGACAAGAGAGGAGGGAGGGGGCGAGGACCACAGGGACAGTCCCTCTCCCTCTCCCCAGGCATTCCAGTGAGATGTGTTTTTGTAACCTCGAAAAAAAACAAAAAAAAAAGCGCGCATTTTAGCACGCTCGAACCTTGGAAATGGCGGCGGGGCGGCCAGAAGCTCGGCTCGCGCCCGAGCGAAGGAAGTACTCAGCGCGAGCTTGTAGTTTGTCTGCTGCAACGGCGGGCATGCTTTCGCAATGCTCGATGTTCTTGCAGCCACGTGTACGCGTGCTACCTTTGCTGCGTTTTGAATTAAAGTGAAACGGAGTCTAGACGTACATTCTTTCACGCGGTCGCGTCTTCTGCGAGAGAGATTCGAGCTGAATAAGTAAATGGAGGCAACAAAGATGGACAAAGTTTTAAAGTTCTGTCAAAACTATCGGCTCACCAACGTCGCGCGTTTACGTAAAACAACAACAAAAAATGTGTTAGTTTTAGTTGCAGTATAAGCGAACATCAGCGCAAATGAAATATAAATATAATAACTTGCATTACGCGGACGATCTGAAATCGATGAACCGGCGCTCCCAGCCTTTCGGAAACATTGGCTGCCACGGCTGAAACGATAGGTGTGCTCACGCCGCCGATCTCTACGCTCAGTATCAAACGGGCTCCGGAGAGCCGTTTGATTAAACCGGTACAGTTTGCAACATGGTCACCGGTTTGAGCAAACGTGCGACAACTTTGCCCAAACGAGTCGCCCATTTGCCCAGACGAGCGACCCATTTGCCCAGACGAGCGACCCGTTTGCCAAAGGAGTGACCCGCTTGCCAAAGGAGTGACCTGTTTGTCCAAATAGGTGACCGTTATGGCTCATACGGGGGACCCCTTTGACAAACTGGTGACCTGGTTAAACTGTTACCGGTATGGACCCGTTTATTTTCATTTAGGCGCCAAATGGTTTTTTTCAGTAGGGTTGGACGGTCGTTGCCTAATCTAGCATTGCCTTATTGCACAAAATGTCGCCGGCGGCATGCAGAGTACAAAGAGAAACATTCAATCGCAAAAAATTAAAATACAAAAATTTTCGTCTGCTTCCATGAAAAAAAAAATAGCTTATTCTGATTCCATCTTATATCTGGGTTATTGCCCCAGCATGCTCAGTTTGGCATGTTGGTCATGCTGGTTGACTTGGTGCCAGCTTCAAGCTGGGTTATACCCCAACATGCCCAGTTTTGCATGATGGTGGACTTCCCTACCACTTTAACCAGTAATACAGAGAATAAACAAGCAAAATTCATCTAAAACCCTACCTCCGCATCCAGTGTATTAAGGCGAAAGCCTTATATGTCTCATCGTTCAGTTCATTAGACACGAAACGTACCAAACTCCACGGTTCACCACTGAACCACGAGATGCCGCAACTTGTGCCAAAATCGGTGGAGTCGCTCTCGCGGCGCACCCCAGGAGGAGAGAAGGACTACCTCTCTCGGGCAGCGGCGATGTGCGCGAACGAGATGCCGTGAGAATAAGGGCGTGACGCGAAAAGTGCGTCTGCAGAAATTGCGCATTCTTCGGAGGTTCGCTATGACTTGGATTAGTGCAAGGGCTTTAACCGTCAAGCCATCTTAAACTGAGCTCCACTCGGTGGGCTCAACCTGTGAATTTTTATTTTCGTATTTGCGGCGTGCTCACATGAGCTCAGATGCTACACATCCTTGGCGCTGACACAGTACTAACCAGACGCACAACTAGTAATTCTTGGTGCACAACAATGTGTTTAAAACTAGATTGCTTATCTCTCAACACGAAAAATACCTGACACACATCAAAAACAGGCAATTGCAATAGAAGATAATGCACCCTTGAGAGGAAACTGCGATGAAAATAATGCACGGATCAGAGAAGGACCAGAGTGGCTCCCAGCTACACCAGATTGAATTTAAAACCCGATTCCACTTAGACCGTTCTGCCTTTTACTTAACCCGGACACACCAGCTCAAATTCTGACTATATGGCTTAAACCAGCTTGAGTGCGGTTAAACCAGTTCAAAGGGGCAATGTAACAATGTTTGTTGCATCGCCGCTTAGAACAGATCCCAGACGTTAATGACCTATGAAACACACGTTTGTTTTTCACCACACGCAACAGAAGTCCCATTAAAAAAAATTAAAGAAAAGCGAGCAGCGTTCACCCCCTAAACTCACAGCCGGAACAAGCTGCCACATTATCTGGACCCGATTATATGCCGCCAATGTTGATGATTTGTTCGCGCTGAGGTTGGCAAAACACAAAACAGGCACTGAGTTCCAGACATTGTTATAGCTCGGCTATTGTCGTCGTTGCAGCGATTGGACGCGGGCCACTACCCGAATGCTTCTCGAGCTAGCAATTGTCACGAGCCCAAATCGAGTGCCCACGCGATGCTCAGGCCCAATCTGAGAGCCACATTCAAATATTGACATTGGGGTGTACTGCGAATCGCAAGTTACGTCATCCAATTTCGCAAAGCAGAGATTGAATGAAAATGATCGCTTTTGTCCTTGAAATTACACCGCAACAAAGGAGTTTCTTGGCCAGTGGCGTTGCGTGCAAGTAACCTTGAGTCCCACTAGTTCAGTAAGCTCGTACTGCGAATCGCAAGTTACGTCATCCAATTTCGCAAAGCAGAGATTGAATGAAAATGATCGCTTTTGTCCTTGAAATTACACCGCAACAAAGGAGTTTCTTGGCCAGTGGCGTTGCGTGCAAGTAACCTTGAGTCCCACTAGTTGAGTAAGCTCGTGTATATTGAAAAACGTTCCAATTAAATATCGTTGCACCGATCCTTCAATTTTCACAATCACCAGTTAAACAGGTTATTTACCAGCTTTACCAGTTAGATTTTCTTACTAGCTTTTTCAATAAAAAACCCACCTACTTTTTTTTTTTTTTTTTTTGCAGCCGCTATACAATATATCTGCTGGGCTCCAGGCCTCTCTTTGATAGCGCCCGAGGGCTCAGCTCTAGGGCTTCGTTACAGTTTTTGTTTAATATGTACTATAAAACGTCTGAGAACTGAGTCCTTCGTCGTTTCCTCCATTTTGCAGAGATGTACGAACTGGAAGGACGAAATACTCATGGAACAGCCGATCAACAATACCCATCGCAAAACGGCCGCTAAATACGCAAAGACAGAAGTTTCCGCCGATCAGATTTGTTCGGCGTCAGCGGTACCGCATAAATGCTAGGCGGGCCGTTCTTGGCTGCGGCGCAGCGTCGTCTTTTAAAATCGAAAGACAGGCAAGAATCCCCCGAGCGCCACTAAATTTCTTTGTCAGTTGTGTGAAGTGACTCCAGCCCAGCGGCAGAGAAGGTCACTGGTTGCTTTCAGAAAAGTTCCAACAACCATGTCCAGTGGTCATTCTCAGCTTTGACGAAGAACACATTATTTGTACACTATATGCCCATCAGAGAAAAACCCAAAATTTGTTCTAAAAAAACGTGTTTTTTTTCTGAAGCAAAAAAAAAAATCAGAAGCACTCTTTTAGTGAAAAGCGCTTTTGCGACTTGCACGAAGTTTGCAATTGAGTCACCTCTTAAAAAAAAAAAACTCTTCTGGCTACCGGTCCAGGTATATTTGGCGACAAACTACATTAAAGGAGGATATTTTTTTCCCCTTCATATATGCCATATTATTTGAATATTCCAGCGTGTTGCCTAGTATCTTGTTATTATTGGCGTTAAAATGGTTGTCCTAGTGAACAAAATAATTTTTTGAGTAATCGTCATATTGCCGCGCGCGCAGCTGATCAAGCAGTCAGCGCGCCCATTGCCTAACGGTTATCGCGCCTGCCTTCCGCGCAGAAGGCCAAGGCTAGATTCCTGGCCGCGGCTACCCATTTTGGTTGACCCTGCAATGTGATGTTCTCGTAAATTTTAAAAGCGTCTTGCTGATTCGAGGTTAGAATGTTCTGCCTAACGCACCTTCTAAGCGAATGTTCCAGAAGCCCGTGCGTGTACAAAAGGGGCTCCGCGTGGCCAGCCGGAGTCAGACTCGCCCCAGCACTCGATCCTGCCGTTTCGCCGACATCGACGCCCGTGACGCTCTTCTGTTATCTTCTGTTTTCTTTTATTTTGGGGCATAACCCAAGCAGCACGTTGTGAATGGGCCATCGCTGGCAAGTGTACTATGGCCAACCATATTTTCGATGGCCCAAGCTTGGCCAAAGTGCTCGGCAATAGAAGTGTTTTCGTCCTCGTCTGGTGACTGGCCATTCACTTTAGGCCAGTGACTGGCCATTCACCTTTGACCAGTGGCTGGCCATTCACTTTAGGCCAGAGACTGGCCATTCACGTTTGGCCATGACTGGCCATTCACATTTGCCCAGTGACTGGCCATTCACTTTAGGCCAGTGACTTGCCATTCACCTTTGGCCAGTCACTTTCGGCCAGCCACTGGCCATTCACGTTTGGCCAGCCACTAGCCATTGACTTCTGGCCAGTCACTGGCCGAAAGTGGCTGTAGTTATACACATCATACATAATTTATCACAGACTGCCAGAAAATTTGGGTGTTCCTCAGAAGACTGTCAAGAGTTTCGGGAGGTCAAGTTTGAGAACTCAACCCCAGAAACTTTTACATTGTAATGACACGCGAAGCTGCTGCAAGTCTGCTCAATATATATTGGACTTTTTGAGTACTAAGTCTTACGACGCTGGTTGCGACCACCATTCCAGTCGTCGTGGGTTCAGGGATTGTATGTTGTCTCACCATTAAGATCCCCCGGTAGTGCAGCAGAAAAAAAAATGAAAAGAAGTAACTTTAGGTGAAGGGACAGTGCAACAATAGAGAGGTTTAGTAGATCATTCCGATACCTCCGATAGCCCCGATAACGATACTATGCATGCGCAAGAGAGGCGGTGGCGGAGTATCGGGTATCGTTATCGGAGTCATGGGAGCGATCTATTAAAACTCTCTACTTTTCAGTTACAATAGGTTTCACTTTACACAACCTTACTGGCACTAACGAAAAAGAGAAGCCTTGAGTACACAGTAAAAGTTTTTACACACTTAAGGGTGTAAATCAGTTTGTCCCTGGGCTAACACCCTTATGGCGTTCAGGCAAGCACCCTTCATAAAGGGTGCTTGCTAACCCCCTTGGTAAAGGGTGCTTGGCATGAAATGAACACCTGTTGGGGTGGCCCAGTGGATGCTGAGCCACCCCAGCCAATCTGGCGCCAGGAGAGTATCATGCGACGTTTTGGTTATGTGGAGTACAAGGTCACATGACGCTCTCTCGACGCTGGATTGGCTCGCAGCGTCCGCCGCGCTCGGACGAAGGGTGAAATGAAGTATAGACCCCAGTGAACATTTCATTGGAATGTGTCCAATATACATATCAGAAATTGTAAATTCTACAAAAATCATAGATGGTATTGCATATTCTTAAATTATAATTACATGATTTACAGCTTATCATGTTCACTGAACACATTTACACTGTTTTCACTTAGAGGGATTGCCATATCACCACATACGAGGCATGTGATAAAGAAATAATGAGTCACACTAAACACAACTCACTTCATGAAGTAATGCAAAAAAGCTCCTTGCAAGCCACATCATAACCCCGTGGGCATTTGGGAAGTGCTACGGCACCCCCCTTTCTCGAACTCTAAGTGAGCAAGCAGTGGCCCCGAGCATCGCACTGCACGGCTGAACCATTGTGAACATCATGGTCTGCCACAAACGAAGCATGTAAACTTTCCTGTTTGGAGATCAAGAGACATGTTTTGTTTGTCTCAGAGGATTGCAGGCAACGCACGGTTCGCTTATCACTTGTCTCCTACGCGCATCTGGCTGAACTCACAAATCGCGCATTGTACCAAACGGTCCAAGAAGGCGGAAAGGAAGGACTCCCCTCATTCTCGGACCCTCGTTCGTGCAACCGGAAACAGACATTCTCCCTCTAGAAGATTAGCCGGCGCTCAAAACTTGAACAAAAGTTGCTTTTCCTAGGGAGCCTTCATGTGGGCACCCTAGCTTTCCCCACCCCGTTCAGCGCTAAGTTGACAGTGTTGTGGAAGCTACGTGCTCCTTGGGCCAGCCCACGTGGGGCAGCCACACGCTCGTCACGCCACAGGTACTTCGAACGGCTCGGTTGTAACGCGCTGACGCTAGTGACACCACCACAACGCTGCCAGCGCCACCGAGGGCAAAGCTGATTACCACGCCTGCTTTGCTACTCCACGAACGCGGGGAATCTTTTCTTTCTGCTTTTGTTTGCGCCGAATATCCCATGACGCATCGGGCTCTCCGTTCGCTTCTCTTCGAGCGCTTGCTCGAGTGCACCGTTTGGAACGCAAAATATAGCAGTCGTTCAAAATGCAAACGTGTGATTATCCTTTACGGTTATAATCCCTCATACTTGATTCACTTCCAAACGAAATTTGAATATTTCAATTTTTGTTTCCGTACCCCTTTAGAGAACACAACTGTGATGATGATTTAATGAATGATGATGATGAAGTAATTTTGACTAAAGAGAGTGACCACAAGGGTATACTAAAAGAATCACTAACAATGATGAAACCTAGAAATCTATTAGTGCCTTCCCTGTGTTTTGCCATTGAGTGGAAGAAGTTTCTTGGCCTATATTTTTGTTAGAAAGAGGTGTGATGCGTCCGTCTGTTTTTTTTTAAAATGTTGATGTTGTGCATATTTTTTTATTTCCTAGGTTGAAAGCTCAAGGCATTTCCTGTTGTTTGTGGAATCACATTTACCCAAATGTTACTAGGTTGCTTTTTTATGTTTACTGTCCTTGGGTATGTCAGGGGTTGTAAACAGTAAAACGCTGTAAGGCCCAGGAAAGAATTCCCTTTTTAAGCTGGTGGCAAGCAGAAGAGAAATCGTAAAGACTGACTTCATGTCTTCTCCTCCGTTTTCTTTTTTGGGTCGCATATTCATTTTTGCCCATTAATACTCAGCTGTTTTTTATACTTCTCTGCGTTTGTGTCATCCTTCAGAGAACCCATCTTTAATAAATTATGTGTTTAACCTGTTTAGCTAGCTGGCACCCTCCTTTTTGTTTTTATCCATTAATAATTGACTGTAGGATTCAACTGCAAGCACGGTGTTAATGCATACTAATAAACAGCAGCATACTTTTATTGACTAGTGCTCATGATTGGACTAGTTAGGAGCCAATTATTGAAAAGAAATCATGAAGAATATGGGAACAGAGGAAATGAACACAACACAGCGCTGTGTTGATCTCCTCCTTCTTGTCCGTGCCATTCACATTCCATGTTTTAATAACACATTTATTAAAAATTTTCTGCTTGATATCATCTGTATAGGGGTTCACTGGAACGACCCATCTGCTATTGCATTCACTTTAGGGCAGCTCCCCCTTCCTCAAGGTGCCATCGTTCAGGAAGTGCAAGGCGGGTGTCACTCTCACTCTTGTGGTTTAGTTCCCCAGGTTCCCACAGGTTTCAAGCTGCTAGCCAAACTGAGTCAGGCCTTCCAGCCCTGCAGGAATTGTCAATTCCACTCTTTTAGACGTAGGCACCCACTTTTTGCGTGTACGTGAAGGAAGCTCTAACAGAGAGGAAACAAAATGATTGGCATACATACATAAACGTTACACGCTATTGCACATTCAGTGGTGCGGCTTAATTTAGGAAGAGCACTTTTTTCATATAACTTTTATATAAAGAAAAAACTCAATATAATGGGTCGGGCATTAATGGTTGCTATGAACTGCCCTATACATTTACACATTACCTGATATCATCAAAAGAGTAGAGTAGCGTAGGGCTGCACTGCACCAATTACAACTTTGTAACCAATTAATAGTTGGCATTTATTTTTTTATTACTATTGGCTATTATTCTTTGACAGAAAGAATAACCGGGCGAGTTGGTACGGTGGTAGTCTTTGAACTCTATCAAATATTCAGGCTTGACATTAGTTAATTTTTTCCGCCTTTTTTCATGTTTTTGCTTTTTCTAGCTGCTTTGATTTTTGTAAGGGCTCTCGCCACTACTAAAAAAACGTGACATCTAAACTCCTTTTATTTTTTGTATCACACAATCGTGAACTTAAAAAGTGTGCCGGTTCGGTAAACGCGAAGAGACCTAATTTCCGAGGGTGAAACCTCTAAAAACAGTAAAAGTAACAAACACAGGGCGTTGTTTGTCCGCTGTTTTTAGCGCTTTTACCCTCGGAAATATGACGAAGAGACCGCGCGTCTCTACGCACAGGCATTAGCTTATGCAAAAAATCATACTGCATGCTCGCTCTTCTAACGTTTTTCTCGCTCCCGCTTTATGAAACAAATCGGTAAGGAGCGGCTGTTAGGACGACACGTCAGAACTAGCATGACCTGTGATTAACACTTTTGGGACGGCGACCGAATGCTTGACCTGCCGTCAGACGGCACTTGAACTCTCCGCACAAGCGTCGTCGGACGAGCGCCGCACGACGGCGCCAAGAACATGCCCACGGTTCCGCCGTACGAGAATCTTTCTCACACTGCGGAGCGAGCCACAGGTTTTGAAGAAGATACGCCCTTTTTGAAATAACGAAATAACACAGGGCAGAAGCAGAGTTAGAATCAAGCATAGCTCAGCAAGCACACAGTACACGACAAAGTTTGAAACAGCAGCCCACTTCGCAGAAACAAAGGAAAGTTGCTTACCGGCGTTTGCACGAGTCGTGCATGGGCGGTTCTGAACTTACGGGCGTTCGCAAGACAAGGCGTCTCCCAGCTCTCAGTTATGAATTGTGATTCTTGAACACGGCATTCGTAAGGAAGATATTTAAAATATCCACTAAAACGGCTAAAACGTAAAAAAAAGGAGATTTGCGAAGCCTCTGAGGCCGGATTCACGAAACGTTCTTACGACAAAAAAGTTCGTAAATATAACTTACGCAAAAGTTACGAACTTTTTGGTATTCTCGAAGCAAAATGTTCTCAGTTTTTGCGTAAGTTACGACAAAATCCTACGACAGGGGTCCATTTCTTCTTACGAACAGTTTCGCGACTAATTGCTCAAAATGGCTGCCTACGTCGCCTTCTTACTCGACCAGCAGCGCGATGCGAGAAGGACTTTGCATCAGCAGCGTGTCTTCCGGACTCGTCGAAGATTAGAGACGATCCCGGACCACCACCTCGAGCGTTACTACCGCTTGCCGAGGCCAGCCGTGCAGAGGCTCTGCGATGCTCTGGCGCCGGCGCTTCGACGCCCGACAGCTCGTTCGTGCTCGCTCCCCGTCGGCGTTCAAGTGCTGCTTGCGCTCCGCTTTTATGCGAGCGGGAGCTTTCAGTCGGTGGTGGGCGACGTTGCAAACATCAGCCAGTCGAGCTCCTCACGGATAATCAACGGAGTGAGCAGTGCGCTCTGCGATCTCGCCAACAGTGGCATCAAGTTTTCCACGACGTCGCGGGCAGCGTTGCTCACTGCACGCGGTAAGTGTTTTCCCCAATGTGGGGACCGTCGGTTCAATGCAATTAACAAAGCCAGAGCCTCGTTAGCGCGCTTACTCGGACTGATCCTTATATTTGGATCTGCGGGCTGAAATTTCGCCATCGGCGTCCGCTTTCCGTGCGCGACGCAAAGTTTTGCTCTGAGGAACCGATCTCTCGCACAACATGAGTGTGTAGGCTGTTCTCTGCCGCAGATGCAGGCTGAAAGATGGAGGATTTGCCACCACGCAAAGTGGCAATTAAAATCACTGCCCCCCCCCCCCCCCCGTTTCCTGTTTAGTTAATTATGTTGAACGATCGTGATCGTACCTCATTTGAGGCATGTCTCATCTAGAAGTGTTATCTCATGTAGGAAAAATGTCTACATTACCTGTTCTAGCTCTATAAAAATACACCATAACATAATATTTGTTGTTTAACCTCTAGGCTTCTTGGAGATCAACGGGTTCCCCAAGGTGTTGGGGTGCATTGATGGGACACACATCGCCCTGAAAATCGCGAAAAAGGAGCAGCACCTCTACCGCAACCGGAAGGGCTACGACTCGCTGAATGTGCAAGCCATCTGCAACGCCAGCAATGAAATCACACAGCTCACAGTGAAGTGGCCAGGAAGCACGCACGACAGCTTCATGTGGAGAAACTGTGACCTGGCTGACAAGTTCGAGGCGGGCAACATGCCCGACGGGTGGTTGCTTGGTATGCTTTGGTCCCAATTTATAGAGTTATTAGATATTTAGCAGCCTGAATGACAATGCCTTATCACACTTAGAATCAGAAATGTATGTAGTGCATTACTAGTAATAAGTTACTTCTACCGAGTTACTTTCTAAGAAAAGGAATGAGTTATGCACTTAGTTACTTTTAACGCCAAGTAACGAGTAATGCACTTAGTTACTTTTAAGGCCAAGTAACGAGTAAATGTATTTCGTTACCTTTGAGGAGCAAAGTGTACAACACTGTTTAAACAGCCTTGTTTTGATTTCAACCTGAGTATGCATCTATAGCGAGAAAGGCAAATGAGTAACCCAAAAAAACGACTAAACGCTATGACAGTATAGCAACGTTTATCGCTGCACACGTCAGTCAAACTCTACAGCTGGGAATGTCCTTCACCGAGCGAACACAATGAGGTTAGTTGGTTGAACCTTCCAGAATCATGTACATAGCATCTTTTGGGGTAGACCAATCTCACCAACTACTCTGTGCACATGTGTCGCCACCATGACCGCACTTCACAAAGAGCAGGTAGCAGTGCGCAGGACGGTCATACTGTTTCACGTTCTGCACGAGCAGGCTGGCAAATCGGTTTTCACGCCTGCGAAAGGACTGCAGCTCACAGAATAAATCGCAGCACAATGAGCACATCACAACCAAACTGGCTGGTAAAATGAGTCTATTGGATCTCGTCGAAAGTGATCATGATGCAGTTCACGAGCTCTTTTCGTGCGCACCTCATTATAATAAGTTATGAAAGCACACCAGCATAATGCCGATTGACACAGAAACTGAGAGAAGGTGGAAATCAAACCTGCGAACCTTTACGAGTGCGAACATTGGTTGAGTGCTTTGTTGAGTGTTGCTCACACATAGCTCGTTCGCAGCTGACATAGCCGTCAGAAAGAAACAAATTAGGTGGGAGTTGCACCAATGCAGCTACGAGAGGCAAAGTGTGAGGTAGTTAAATTTAGGTGGAACATTGTGTTGATTGCATTACACACTGGCATAAAATCTCACACCGTTTGCAATATTTTAGGGGACGCAGGTTACCCCCTCCATCCGTGGCTCATGACTCCCTTCCGTAAGCCGCGGAAGAAGGAGGAAGAGAACTACAACGAGTGCCTCACGAAGACCAGACAGGTCATCGAGAGGACTTTCGGAATCCTCAAGTCCCGCTTCAGATGCCTGGACAGGTCCGGAGGGGTCCTCCAGTACACCCCTAGTGTGTGCTGCCGCATAACTGTGGCCAGTGCAGTCCTGCACAATTACTGCATCCGCCACCATGTTTCCCTCGCTGAACCACGCGGTAAGGCTTTGTGCGTTGGAGCACTAGGAATGCCGCATTAACGAGTTTAGCGACAGCATTGTTCGGTATGACCCCGGGCTCTTCATTCTGCTCGTCACAAGGGGGTAAAGGGGAAACTAATTCTGGTCGCCTGGAAGCTCAACAGTAATCTCTTTTACAAGCTCCCTGCTTACTCTAATTTTTATTTTGTAGGTATCAATTCGCACACTATTATATAAGGTCTGTCACCGCTTGCAAATACAGGCGTTAAATTTGCTGGAGGAAAGTCACGCAAACAGTCCGCTTGATCAAAGGCGCAGTCAACTTTGGCATTCATGAAGCTTTACCTAGAGTCACTATATGGTTTCAAATAGTACCAAAACCCCAAAGCTCATTTCAGAACCGCGTTGTGGCACAGCAGTCACATTAACAGATGTGTCAATATGTCGCTGCACTGCATGGTCGAAGCGAAGTGCGGACCATGTAGTGTCCGCTCTCACTCGATACTTTCACCGTACTCTTCCGGCCTGCGGTGGCAATGGTTTGTTTTTATTGACCTTCTTGGCTTCATTCGAAGCGTTTGCATGACTTGCGCACCGCTGGTTCACTTCGGGACTCATTGAAGCTGAGGCGGATGTTCTACCTTTTAAGCCTAGCGTCTCATTCGCAGCACCAGCTCTCCCTGTGCGCTCAAACGAGCCAGCAGGGTTTGGCAGGCTAGATCAGGCTACTTAAAAAATAAGGTACTAGAGAAAATCAACACACCTTACGCCTGTTCTTAACTTATCGTAAGCGTCACTCACCTGCTGGCTGTAGACCAACTCGTGTTTGCAAACAAAATGAAGCGCCCCTAGCGGACGCCATCGGCGCCGCACATGTGCGATAGAGTGTGGGCAAGAAGCTCGCCGTCGTCCATAAGCAAAGTATTGAAATACGATGTTGTCGCCGTCGGTGTCAATCCCCGTGCTTTTTTCGCGTTGGAATTTCTTATTCTACGTTTTCCTGGCAGTGTGCGACTACTTTAGCGGCCTCAGCGAAATTAATGAGGCTCGTTACACCACAAAATTGCCTGAATAATGTGACATGCGGCGACTGATTTCACGTGGACACCACAGAATGGATGCTGAAGCCTGATTTGCACGATGACATCGCTCGGGCTGCAATATGGTGAACCGTAGCTGAGATGGTCGACGTCGATACTAAGAATCTCAAGCAGAATCGGACCAAGTGCATCAGGCATAACAAGTCGGTGATGGCAGGCACGTAGCCAGGCCATGGGGCCCAGGCCCCCCTTGAAATCTTTCTTTTTGCTGGGGCCTCCTCTCCCCCCTCATACAGCATTTTGTCATGGGCGGGCCCCCCCGAAACAAACTCCTGGCTACGTGCCTGGGTGATGGCCATGGGTGACAATGATCAACATCTCCTTGTATCTACTGTTTACACCGAGTCTACTTACACCAACCAACCTTCAAACTTAAAGGTCTTTTGACTTAGTTACTTCTGATCGGAATTACCGGGTCAACGTTCCGTCTACGGGACGCTGTTGTTTGAACAAGCATACGAGAACAGGCAGAAACGTTTGAAAGTGCAGACGGCAGTTCGAACGATCAGGCGGCTGTTTGAATGTGATGAAGCACTGAGCGTAGTCCGCAGGTGGTCCGTACAACTCGGTGGTTTTCCCTCCTTCATGTTGGAACAAAACAAATAAATCTGACGACCCCAAATATCCGCTAAATCAACCCAAAGTGCTTCCCGCACAAGTAATTGTGGTCCGATGGCGTCTGGTTTTCCTCTTTCACGGCACCTATCCACATTCTCGGACGAACCGAGCAGGCAGAAAACACATAAAAAGTGACCTTAACTTTCCCCGACTCCTCTGGTACAGCCCCAGCCACAGTGTATTGACGAAAAGGCGGGTTTTTGTATTGTTTTTTCCAAAAGAGCGTAGGAATGCATGTCCCACATGGTGATTTCTGCTCACAGCTACAGACCGGAAGTGCGCCCAATGCGCCACCACCGAGCCGTGACGTAACAGAGTTGAATTTGTGTATAAGGCTCCTCCTGTACATATTGCAGAAGTGATTTGATCTAGTTTCGGGAGGGTCTATTATCACGAAGGGCCCTGCACCCGTGGTTGGCCACTCTGCTTCCAAAGTGGGTGGCAATGCCTCTCATATGTTAATTTTGGTATACACATGAGACCCACAATTCCCTTTCCATACTGTTATTTTCGTTTATGAACTTTCAATAAGCCTCTATCTGGATTTGTGACACCCGCAATTTATAAATGAGTGCTTCCAGCACCTTAATTAAGCTATTGCAGTGTTATAAGTTTAAATTGTGCTTGCTAGCCTTCGAGGTGTTCATTTTCTGTTGTGCTAAATGTGGCATCCTGAACAGTTCCAGAATCTGAGGACGAGGAAGAGGAAGAAGACGACAGGCCGACCACTGCCCGAGACACGGCCACTGGCACCGCCGTCAGGAATGAGCTTGTGAACAGCGTTTTCAAGTGAAACTTCAGGAAAACGAGAGTCTTCAGTGCATTAAAGAAACAGTTTATTGTTATTGTACCTAAGTGAGGTTTTATTAATACCTGGGGCCAATTTTGCCATTTTCAAACGTAACATTCAGCTTGTATGCCTTCAGTGCCACCATCTGCTCCTGCAGGACCACAATCCTGTCGAGCCGTTCAACAATAGCCTCCTGGGTCTCGATTATCTCGTGGCTAGGGGCGTCCCTGCTACCTGCACATCAGAGAAAAATAATTTCTTTGTGATTGAAAACCTAAAATCCTGGCACCACTTGCACGCTACTGTTGTGATACTCGTATGGAAAATTAATGTCTAGGTGTGGCTGTAGGAAGCATGCATGAATGAGCAAAACAAGTAGTTAATGAGATAATTGGGGGATCAGTGGCCGAGTGTTAGTGCATTGCAGCTCAGATGCTGTAGATTACATGGCAGATTGCCTTGGCATGGAATTTACAGTGGATCTCTCTTCTCGCACATGTTTTTTTGCTGCACATTCTATCTAGTATCATTTTTGTATTCAGAGTTAAATTTGTATTGCTGCATGCTGCAATCCAAATCTAGCAGGACTATACTCACGTTTGTGGTTAGACCTGCGGCTACCTGAAGTGCACGGCAGGGCCTCGCTCTCCTGGAGCCCACCTCCGCTTGCACCGTGGACATCTGAATAGAAATAACAATAGAGCTGAGTACTAGGAAAATCTGCTGTTGGGGTATGTGGTCGGCTGTCGAGCAAGCATGATTATTCAACAAAATCTGAAGTCGCGCACCTGCATCACCCTGCGGGCGTTCCGGAATATTATCAGCCTGGCTGGAAGGCAAAAAAGATTTAGTTCTTATTAGGTAATGAAACAAGTATATTCACTATGTGCAATGTTATGATTGATAAGGCAGCAAACCTTGTATGTCGTGGCCTCACTGAACTAGGCCTGCTTGGTTCTGCAGTAGTATCTTGAACACAGATTAAGAAACATGTTGTACTGACCCAGAAAACTAAATCTTCGGTAAAAATATAGTACACTTCTGTCTACCGAGAAACTCTCAGACAAGGGAAGCGAAAAAAAGAGAACAAACACAACATTAGATGATGGTACATCGTTGTGCTTGTCCTGTTTCTTCAACTTACTTGCATTGAGGTTTCTCAGTGTAACCGCTCACCAGCTTGCCTGTGCCTGAACTCTTATTACCGTTATGCCCTGTTTATCCAAATAATTTAGTCCCTCGTCGAGAGCATTTGGATATAGAGCTATTTGATTAGTCAAGCTAGACTGACATTTTTAGGCCGTGCTCCCAAACCAGGGGTTTGGTTTACAGGATGCCAAGGTGCAACATGACTAGTTAAATGAACCAGACCAGTATCAATTATGAACTCACCGAATGAAAGAACTAGGTCTACTGATCTGGGCCTAGCAGCGTCCGATGTTATGGGAGTGCCTGGAAAATTGAAATTTTAATTAGGAAACATACTACTTATGAAACATTTTTTTTGTTGTTTTCGTGTGGTAATGTGGGTTTTAATAGAAAGGTGACATAATTTATATTGGAAAGATAAAGTAAAACCCTCTCTGACTAAGCTGGGGTCCAGGAATGGAATTAGTATAATGAAAGAGCATAATAATTATGAGATACCCATTACTGAAGGAATGCTAGTGCCTTGCCGAGCCTCCTGTTAACCTACCGGAAAGCGGCAGGCTGAAGGGCTCGCCATTAGGTACCTCTACAGGAACACCAATGTCGAACGCGCCTGGGATGCCAATCATGGCCTCCATATTCAGAAGTCCCATGACCCTTTCCTCCATGTCGTTCAGGGGCTTGTCTCCTACGCCGCCTCCAGTCGCACACTGACTGCGCTTGAGGGCTGCACCTGTGGTTAGTATTAAATAACATTGCACGGATCTCGTCAGAAAAACGAGATATACATCGCGCGACTGATCAGCTGCTCCTGGATTTTCTTCGCGTAACAGACTGTTACCCGTTGTTGCAACAACCAACAGACTGTTGGTGAGTTCGAATGTTGGTTAAAACCAGTGACATCTAACTGCGCATTATCTCGTGCACGACACTGGTATGAGCGAAATTCAAACGATTGCACATTTCATTACACGCTTGGGCTGAAGTCCTATGATGCTGACAGAAGACAATAACCTTCTGCGGCATTCGGGAACAGAGCACTCGTCGCCCTTCGGCAACTTCACATCTTCAAGACTACCGCCAAAAGTAATAAAAACTACCTTGGAGGAGTAAAATGTGCTCGCTCGTAGGCTCACCATTCGCGCCAAACGTTTCGCGTTACGACGCATATCGCAACAACTTAGTTCGCGAACTGTGAAAATGGGTTATCTTACCTCGCTTCTTCTGGGAACTCTTGTAGTCAGCCAATTTTTTCTTTACATCGGCGATCTCTCTTTTCACCCCAGACACAGTAAACAAGTCATTCGTAATCCTCTGCCAAGCCCGCTGCTTGGCGGCCGATCCATGGGGCCCGTCTCCTTTCGCGTCGATCGCGATTCTATGCGCTTCATACCCATCAACCAAGGTCGATAATTCGACCTCTGAAAAGTTCTTCATCCGAGCCTTCTTGTCGGCGGGCAGTGTCGACATTTCCCGGAGTCTATCGGTTCGACCGGCGAGAACGAATGCACCTGGCAGACAGACGCATGTGTGCGGACAAAGCGTCCCCTGCGGTTGACATGGCAACGCTTCCCTCTCGCAGCTCACGTTGGTCGCGAGACACCGGAAGTTTCTCTCTTTCCCTCACTTTTTTTGTCGTAGGATTTTCGTTCGTAAGTAGCCCTTCGAGAATACCGATTTCGGCATGTCGTAGGAACTTCTTGGGATACGAACTTCTTAGAAAAATTGTCTTAAGATAAGACGTTCTTCGTGAATCCGGCCTCTGGAACTTCAACGACCACTCAACCGAGCCTAACGGAAGCTGATTGCGATAGCGATGTTCCTGCGCAGTCTTCAAGAATCTTTTTTTCCTTTTTATTTGTTGTTATTTGTTTTAAAACGATACTAAGCAAAATATTATTATATATTAGTAACAATAAAAATGTCACTAAAATAATAATGTAAAACATTACAAAAAGTGAGTAAATCTTAGGTTTTATTTAAACTTTAGGTTGTTTCTTCTTTGTGTAAACCGAAACCGAAACTAACTTAAGCGACGTTTCCTTCGTAGTAATTGTTTGTGTGTGTGTGTGTGCATGCGCGTGCGTGTGTTTGTGCGCGCGCGTGTGGATGCGTCCGCGTGCATGCGCGTGTGCGTTTCTGGTTGTGCGTGCTTATGCGTCAGCGCGCGGGCGTGGGTTTGCGCGTGTGCATGCGTGTGTACGTGCGCGCGCGCGTGTATGTGTGCGACTGCCAGCGCGCAAGCGTCTGTTTGTGCATTCTACTGCACTGTGCCCGCAAGAAGAACAATTGGATGTCCCTGGACACTGTTAACACAATAACCTATTGATTATTATTATTATTATTATTATTATTATTATTATTATTATTATTATTATTGTTGTTATTGAAACATAGCCCTGAGACTTTAGACAGAGGGCCCTAAACTTTTCTATAGCTGGCTGTAGCTGTATTTATAAATTTCTAAGGCCGACCATGCAAAGCTACAGAGGGTGATAGCCTCCCATTGAATTTCCCATAGACGACCATAGGCCATTTTTTATGGGATGTCTCGGACTGGTTTATGATGGGATTTGTCTCTTTATGTGTGTGAGTTTTTGTGCATGTCACCATATTCTCAAATGAATATTTTACTCGGGTTGACATGATCATGAGACAGGTTCTAGCAGCATGTCATGAATATTTCTCAAACATTTTCACAATATTTTGATTTCATGTTGCCAGATATAAACTCAAGACTACTAACTGATTTTCTTACTGTACACTTCCATCAATAAATATTTGTAAAAAATGCTAGTATAAAGCATTTCACCCTACTTTCCCATTTCTGAGCATGGAGTGATTTGTACGAAAATTAAACATGAACTCATATATAAAATGTTGTTTGCAAACATAAAAATTGTATGCAAAAGAGGCACTTCATTATCAGCTATTTGCATGAATTACAACTGACATTATAAGAAACTACAGTGTGAACAACTGTTGCTTTTCAAGCAGAAATCTTACCTGTACATTATGTACAGAGCCATATATAAGCTTTCCAAAACAATTTCACAATATTTATTTAGCACCCTCTTCCTACACCCTTCTCACATTCTTCACTAAATGTAGGGTGTAACACGAAACAGCACCTTTTTCGGTAAAATTATGAGGTTCTATTCCTAGTTTTTAGGGTGTTAAAAGGGTGTAGCCGAGGGTGTAAGTTGCTACAACACATCTTGTACACCCTTAAAGGTGTAAAGACTTTTACTTTGTAGTACGGCCGAGCATCACTGGCGCCAATCACCACGATAGCGTCAATAGCGTCACGGCGTTGCCCACCACCCGCCAACAACCACGTTGTTAACAACAAAACCAGCGTTCTGCACATCTAGGTCGAGATGTTCAGTTTCTTTTTCTTTTACGTGTGGTTCGATTTTGAACGTTGCCGTTACGGTTTTAACTGAAGCTGTTAGCTTTCCTTCGCTCAGGAAATCAGTATCCTAGCACCTAATTGAAATATTACTGAGACTAGCTTAAATTTCATCAATATTTGAGAGACGTCTTGTTTAGGCTCTTCCAAAACACAACGCCTGAAATATCCAATGTTATCCGATTCAAGCACAAGATGATCGGGATGCGTGGCTAGCGTGGTGGTTTACTAAGCTGAGTACACTGATAACTATAGGCTTTTAAGGTAGAGAAGGGGGCTTATGGTCGGTATACAGGTACACTGGCTGGGTAACGGAGGGTGCGTCTTCCAGGAAAGGGGAGTATGTGCGCCCGATGCACCCGACTACAACTTTTTTTCTTCGAGTGCAGTTGTGAAGTAAATATGTGGAGCACTAACCGAAAAATCGCGGATGTGGTATTCGCGCAAAGAGTGCCGCGCAGCGACAGAGCGGTATTGTTAACGCGAAGATGACGTCGGCGCTGCTTTCGTATTTTATTTTCATAGAACAACGACGGGCACAATATTTTCCCACTTCTAGTAATGTTCCAAATGAACATATCACACGACAGTGCTAGTTAAGACAATAGCCTTTTAAGTCTAACGAAAAAAAACTGAATAAAACGGTGATCGTTTGCTTGCGCTAACAGTGTTCGCGCGATGCACGCACTAATTTCCTGCCAACCACTTGCTGATGATGCTTCTCTCGCTGCCTGTCGTTATGCCAAAGTTTCGTCAACGCGATGAAAGTTTAGATTATGGGTGTCCCTGCGGCGAAACTGAAAATCAGCACTTTTGGCCGAACACTTGTCGGCCGTGTTTATGTCCACGGCGGCCAAGCTGAGAATCAGCACTTCTGGCCAAACACTCGCTGGCCGTGTTTATGTTTCCGGCGGCCAAGCTGAAAATCACCACTGCTGGCCAAACACTTGCCGGCCGTGTTTATGTCTCCGGCGGCCAAGCTGAAAATGAGCACTTCTTGCCAGGCGCTTGCCGGCAGTGTTTATGTATCCGGCGGAGAAGCTGAAAACAGCTAGTTTGTGGCCGGACACTTGCCGGCCTTGTTTATGTCTCCGGTGGCCAAGCACTTAAAGTGTCCAAGCTGTCCAGACACTGGCCAACCGTTGGCCGATCGAAATGGTTTTAAACAAAAAAATTATTTGTGCGTTTTCGTATAGGAGTCAGAGACATTACGCTCACTCCGGAGTGATCGAGAGGGTCACGATCTCACCGGACGGCGGTGTTCAATAGTCGGCGAGTAGGGTCTCTGTGTACGCCAAGTAAAAAAAGCGACCGAATCGGCTCCACTTAACACGTGTTTATCTGAACCTTTAGCCTGGCCGTAACATAATATGCGCCAAAAGAACCGGCGCACTTCCTCACGGCATCGGAGCTGCCCCAGCGGTTTTCCTGTGGAACGCGGCCGGACCTCCCGGCATTTGCATACGATGGAACTAAACGAGATGGGCCCTCGTTACTCGGGAAATTTGGCTTCTTCCCTGCTCTAGGAATGGGGCACACTTAGGACAGTTTTCAAATATCTAGAATGCTCCCCTCGTGCCAGCCGTTGTTGATTAGATTTAGCAGGCTTCGCTTGGCCTCCTCCAGGAGGATTTTTGAGAATGGAGTTCGTCATGCCGGAGAGCCTGATGTGACTTTCTAGTGCTATTGTAAGCATTATGCGTATATTCGAATATTCCGTTATAAGATGTCAACAAACATTCATTAATATTTTTCTACAATTTATTCGAACCTCGATCAGAACCATATTTACTTCATAAGTTGTTGGCATAACCACATCCCAGACGTATGTGAGAAAAGCAAACCTCCGTTCGTTGCAATCAACAGTGTATATTTATCGATAATTGGTATTGGCTGTTGATGTGACATCATTTTAAGTTAGTTCGCAATTTTAGATATCAAGGCAACTAAACAAAACATGACTGCTTGAAGGAATAAACTTAATTGCTCGACCAGTTTCCGCCAAGGAAGCTTGTAACAAAAAATTGCATCTTTGAAGACGTAATTAAATTTCATAAAGCTTTCATCTTTCTTAAGACAAAAGGAACTGAAGTTCTGCTTTCAGACATTTATCTTCGCATAATAACGAGAGCCGCCTAACGAAAAAATTGGCTCTCTCCAGGTGTTTGTCAAATCTGTTCGAAGCAACATATTATTGTGCGCCACATTTTTGTCCTCGCCTAAGAGGGTAGTTTACTTGAGTTATAAACTTCAAATCTGTGCGTAAAAATATATCAATTAAGCATTCTTCAGACGATTCTGATTGTTAAGAAGAATGGCGGAGCTCTTAGTGGAACCCGGATCTGTGTAATAGATCAACATAACTCGCACAAAAGATGACAATAAACGAAAAGTGCGTGGCGTGTTTTGTTACGTTAGTCCTTTTAGTGTGAACTGTTCGCACCGGTAGAAACCTTGAATCTTATATATTATATATTATGATCACGTGGCTCACATTAAATCCGTAGTTCGCACCATTCCTCCTATAGCTTCTTGTATGCTAACAATGCCTGCCCAGTTTAAGGCTCACGGCGAGGCAAATTCTGGTTGTGACGTTATGAATAAAAACCATTAGAGGACGCAACCCAAAACAACTCGGCGCTAATAGCCAAAGGAAATAGTAAAAAAACGCAGGGCATGCGTAATCTCCAGGAACTCCCTCATCACTCTTCAGCCAAAGTGATTCGCCATTAGCCGATAATGACGATGCCAAAGAACAATTAACAAAGCCAGATGGATGTAACTAATAAGCCACACCCCCGGTTGCCTAGCTTGTCAGTCACTATAATATTTTCTGTAAAGTCCTCGAGCTTTGTTCATATCACTGCGTATCGGGAACCCTGCTAGCCCTCGGCAGATCCGCTTTCCCATTGATCACTCATCGTGCAAAATACATGGTCACTGCTGCAGGTGTAACGACAGAATTATCTGCGAACACGCCTGAAGCCTGTCTCGGGCATGTTGGCTTCATCGTACTTATTTATTTATTTATTTATTTATTTATTTTATTTATACATACTGCAGCCCCACTGGGGCTATGGCAGGAGTGGGAGGTAAACACAGACGGTCCGGACATCACTGTGGACCACTGTCAACGGCACACAGAAATTCATCTGGTTGTAGTGATCGGATGTTTCCTGGTAATAAATTCCAGCGTTCAATGGTGTGAGGAAAATACTGTATTTAAACATATCAGTACAAGGATGAAAAGGTAAAATGTTTAATTCATGGTGGCTCCTAGTTGCAGTTGGCTCGAGAAACTTTATGTAGTTATGTAACGAGTCAAAACGTGATGAGTTAACCATGAAATACAGAGACTTTAGGCGCTCGATACCACGACGCTCAGAAAGAAGTCTTAGGCCTAACACGGAAAGATTAGAAGAAGGAGAAAAGTTTCTGTCATACCGACGAAAAATAAAACGTACCGATTTCTTTTGTACTGATTCGACCTTTTTTATATCGGACTCTTTGTAGGGAAACCAAATAATATAACCATATTCGAGGATTGGGCGAATCAAAGTTTTAAAAGTTAAAAGCTTAGTATCTTGTGGTGCCACACGTAAGGTACGCCGCAGGTATCCAAGTCTTTTAAGAGATTTGTTACATGTCGTATCAATGTGCTTAGACCAAGATAAATCAGGCGTGAATAGGAGGCCAAGATATTTATATTCAAAAACTCTTTCTAGGCATAACCCGTCAAATGAATAATTAAACACAGAAGGTGATGAACGCCTATAAAAGGTCATAAAAACCGTTTTACTAAAGTTCAGGTTCATTTGCCAGGTTTTGCACCACGTACAAAAATTCACGAAAGAATTGTTAAGAGTTATATGGTCATCTGAGGAGTTTATCACATGATATAGTACGCAGTCGTCAGCGTAAAGTCGGACCTTAGTGGAAATACAGCGTGGCAAATCATTGATGTATAACAAGAAAAGTAGCGGTCCAAGAACTGGCCCTTGTGGAACACCTGATGATACGTCAACTGTACTAGACTTGGATGAGTTAAAGTAGACAAACTAAGACCGTTGGGAAAGAAAACTGGATATCCAGTTCACAAGGTGATGATTATTTAGAATTAGGTTAAGCTTGTGTAGGAGTTTAGAATGAGGAACGGTGTCGAAAGCCTTTGACAAATCTATAAATATCGCATCAACTTTGTTACCGATGTCAAGAGACAGACCGATATCATGAACAAACTTTGTTAGTTGTGTCATAGTACTATAACCGCGTCGAAAACCATGTTGGAAATCGCATAAAATATTGTTAGTATCGAGAAACTCTATTACATGCCTGTAGACTATATGTTCCAATAATTTGCATGAATGTGACGTTATAGAAATTGGTCTATAGTTTGACAGTGATTGTGAGTTGCCAGATTTGTATACGGGATTAATTTTTGCGAGTTTCCATGATGAAGGAACTGTGGCCGTTGACAGTGATTTCTGAAAAATAACCGTGAGATACCGACTGCACCATTGGGAATACCTGACAATAAATTAATTAGGAATGTCGTCAGGACCAGGACTTTTTTTAGTGTCTAACTTCAAAATCAGGTTTAGTACGCCCCGAACGTTCACATCTATGTCGTCAACCGCAGACTGCGAAACATGAGTAAAAGGAGGAACTTCGAAATTATCAACTGTAAATACTGACTGAAAGTACGTATTAAACGCTGTAGCGATTGTCAGCGCGTCCATAGTAGTTACGTCGTTAATTATAAACGAGTTTGAAGTTGTGCTGCCTGGTAAAATGGATTTCCGGAATTTTCGAGGGTTGCATTTTATTAAGTTTTGTAAGGTAACACGGAAATAGAAGTCCTTCGCGGAATTAGTTTTTAGTCGGAGTTCCTCCTTAGCTTGAATAAACTGAGCAGACTTTACTGGGTCAGCGCAACGTTTTCCACTCCGCAGTCTGCCGACCCGTCGCGATAAATGTAATAATTCTCTTGTTATCCAAGGTTTGACAATGTTACTTTTTTTAGTTTTGAGTGGCACAAATCGCTGGATACACGATTTAACCAAGTCTTCAAAAAATGTAATGAGTACATTCACGTCACTGGAGATACTAAGTTGTTCAAACACTTCAAAGGAATAGCTTAATGAGTCAATTATGGACACATCATCGGCACGGTTAAAATCAGGAAAAGTGTGGTAAACAAAACGTGTTTTAGGGACAGGATAAGCAACAGAAACAAAAACTGCCCTGTGATCTGATATACCGTCAACGACTTCACATTCAAAATGGTTTTTTAAAAGAGGTATACTAAGAAATACCAAATCTAAAACTGACGACTCTCTCGTGCTCTCCTGAACGATTTGTTTTAAACCAAATGACAAAGAACAGTTCACTAACTCTCTAGATATTTGAACGTCAGGACCAGATAGCGACAAAGACGACCACTGGATGCCAGGTAAATTGAAATCACCCATTAATATTAAATTGGAAGAAGACAGGTTATGCTCGTACATAAAGTCACATAAAGCATGTAACTGATCAATGGGAGAGCCGGGAGGGCGGTAGACAACGCCAACAACTAAAGATATATTATCCATATTAAGTTTGCACCACACTGATTCAACCTGGGGAGGACCCCGTATAACTGAAAATTTAATATTGGACTTTAAAAAGAGTGCGACGCCACCGCCACGCCCGTACTTTCTATCACCTCTAACCACGCAGAAACCAGAGTGTGTAATTTCGGTGTCGTATATGCCATCATGTAACCATGTTTCAGTGACTCCAATAATGTGAGCAGAGTGGGAAGAAATTAGTGACAGAAAATCGGGGAACTTGTTTACTAAACTTCTGGCGTTAATATTCAAGACACAAAGATTTTCACTTAAACCGTCTTTTAAACCGCGGCCGAGTCAACGACCACCAGTAGATGGGGCGGTGGTAGTAGACTGGGCGGAGTAGTCGGAACACTTAACCAGAGTATTAGTTTTAACATCCCAATTATATCGCTCATTATTGATGAACACATGATCATATCGAAGGCGGACGGATGAGCCACTGTCACGGAAAGAGGCCGTCGCATCCCATATTTTCTTTCGAACAGAACGGACATGAACAGAGAAGTCTTCCGATATACGAATATCTGAACCCTTGAGCTTGAAAGAATTTTTCAATACTTCCATTTTTTCGCGGAAATCAAGGAGTTTCATAATGACAGGACGTGAACGATCGTCGTGTTTTCGACCTATTCTGTGGCACCTTTCAATACGTGGGCAGTCAATAATCAGTTTATCCGAGAATATTTTTGATACATTAGAGAGTAATGACTCACTAGTTTCGTCTGCGCTTTCGGTGAGGCCATATAAGATTAGATTATTTCTGCGCGAGCGGTTTTCCATGTTGTCATTCCTCGCGACGAGTGTCTACCACACCAGACAATGACTTAAGCTCTATAAGCAGATTGTCACAAGATGTACAAGGGACACTTGGCGTGGCAGAAGGCGACTCGAGGGCAGCCACTTGTGCTTCAAGAGCGTCAAATCGGGAGTTAACTGACTGTTGGAATAATTTGATTTCAGCTATGTCCTGAGCCATCTTTTTCTGGCCAGCCAGCAATTCAGCAAACATATCCGAAACTGTGGGTTTCCTCTCGATATCTCTTCCGTCATTATCGCTCTCACCCAAATTAGCAGCCCTCGAGTCCTCTGTAACCGAAACTATGTTATCTTGTTTTGTTTTTTTGCTGTCTTTTTTTGGTGGTCCTGGATTTGTTTCAACGTCTCCACTAAGGAGAAGGCTATTGATGCAATACACCAGCTGAGAGCACAGGTCAACAAAACAACAAATACCGTGATCGTACCCATGTGGGCGAGGAAATAGCAGTAAGAAGCGATTATCGGACCGTACACAATGAGCGTTCTGAAGGTAACATACCTGCGAAAGAAGCAGACAGCGGTTGAGCATACTGTCCTCGCTGCTATCGCCTCGCCCACTGAAGAGGAAAGATGCCGGTGAAGCTTTTCTATCCTCGTTAACCGACGTCACAGAACTGGGCCTTTCAATGATTGGACGATCCAGGAGGGCATCACCGACGGGGGTGACTTGCAGATTCACGGTTTGTAGGCCGTTAAGGAAACCGTGAACACCCTCCATTCCGCTGGCAAGGAAGTCCGTGGACGAACAAGACGGGTCGACCACGCAGCAAGGAACAGTTGACGAAGCAGGAAGCGCCGGCAGTAGCTGGTATCCGTGCGCCGCGGTAGCATTGTACACAGGAACAGCGAGGGACACGAAGAACTGCGAAAGAAGCAGACAGCGGTTGAGCATACTGTCCTCGCTGCTATCGCCTCGCCCACAATGTACGGTTCGAACATGTCTAGAGACGGTTCTTTTTAAAACCAATGTCGTGAATCACCATAAACGAAATAAAAACGCTTGACACGATGTCTGCCGTGTCACCGTGGATTTAAGTTTAATTCATAGTGAAACAAATTTAAGAGAATGACCATTTCGAGTGCACACAGGAAGCGCGCCCTGTGGTTGTTCGCTGGCAGTACAAAACTATTATTTATTTCCAGACGTTTTTATTACCACACGTGTGTTTCTGTGACAGATACGCTCGGCGTACAAACGTCTTCGTCGCATGTCAAGATAATTTGTATCGGACATGTCGAAACGGTGGATATCACAGATATTTATCCCTGGTTCCACTAGTCTCGTGTTAACCTCGGTTAAATCACCCTTTCCAAAGTTCTTCGGGCAACATTGGTGGCCATGATATATTGGTCATAACTTCTTTTGCGAAAAGTGTGATTGAAAAAGGGTTCAGTCCAAGTGCTGACGCAGCGCACGGCTCCAATAAATTTCCAGCCGCGCTCGGTCTGAACACTGAGGTAGCACCCGTGTTAAATGCATGCTCAGTATTCGTGGCCAAAGTATGGCGGCCTCAGAGAGACAGCTGGAGGGCACACATTTTTGAAAACGGTGAGTTTTCAGTAGAGACGTCACAACGTGGCGCTCCCCTCAAAATAAGCCGTTGCTAGGGCCATTGTTGTAAACACATGTGTGGGGGGCTCGACGTGAGCTTAGGAATTGCCTGAGATAAAATTATAATCTTTGTTAGAAGTGTATCTTCTCAATATCTAGTCATTAATACTTTTTTCTGCGTCTCAGTTCCATAAAACGATAAAGAAAACGTAATAAGATTTCGCAACTGGCTTTGCCTTGCTAGAACATGACACGACTGCCTCGAGGATCTAGTTCTATTTGAGGGATTCGGTGACTGCGTTGAATGAAGCTGTTGGCGAGTCACGAAACGTCTATTCTATGGTAAACTTTCCCTGGCATTTCGGAAGCGAAGGCTGCCTGTACACACCTTTGATCGACGCTCAAAGTGCGCGAGCTTGCGAATGCTTTCCTTTGGAAATCGCTTACGCAATGTCTGAGAAGACGAAAACACTGCAACACCGAATCGCACATGACGACTACGTGAAGTGTATGAAGGTCGAAGTGCAGGCTTGCACACGTTTCAAGGAATTTCGACGGCACAGCTTTTCAATGTATATTTGAGTGATTCAAAGGATTGTCGGAACACGGACACACACACACACACACAGACATATATATATATATATATATATATGCAAAGGGCATAGTGACGGGAGGTCGAAGGCGTGGGTACACAACTGCGAAAAAAAACACCCTTGGTGAAAACAGCACCAACAGACGATTTATTCTTCGGCGTTTCGACCGGAGTGTGGCCTTCGTCAGGAAGAACTTTTACAGATGAACTCGGGTGGTATTTATGTATATATACATAAACATTTATTTATTTATATATAGATATATAGACTCCAAACATGGGTGAACGGCTTGCGAAATGCGAGCCGTTCATCCGTCTTGGTGTTAGTCTGGTGGCAGTTGATAAAACTTATTTGTTCACCTGACGTCTAATTGCTGGTTATCTCAGTTGGTAGAGTGCTCCGCTTAAAATCCAGAGGTCCCTAGTTTGATACCAGGTCCAGGCAGATTTTTACATTCACGCTGTATACTTCTACTAGCTAAGGAAAATTTCTCGTCGTTAGCGTTGTAAGCGAGAAACTCTCGGCGAACAATTGAAGACGAAACTGCACACAGCTGTATCCGTTTCCAAAACTCACTTGAAATCAGGCATATAGCATACAGCTCAGTATCCGTTTCAATAAAAAAAAACACAAAACAAGCATCGAAAACAGGTGATGGATAAGGCGCGTGTGAACCAGAGGAAAATCATCTCACGCGTTTTGGTAAAGATTAGCTTTGCAGCCGCTTCGAAAGGGGCTGACAATTTATCAAACGAGGGTTTTGGGATAGCGAGATGTTTGGATAGAGGCAGTGTCAGAAGGTTTATGGCGTGAGATTTGTGATTATTAACGCGCAGTCTAAATTCCGTTCTACTCTGCCCAATGTATTGCATTTTGCATACCGTACACTCGAATAGCTACAGTCTCCGGCAATATGAAAGACCCACTGGGAGCGCGTGGCCGAGGCGGTGGCTGGCGGGGGCGCTGCGAGCGCTCCGGGATATTCCATTTTGCTTCGAGGAAAGGACGCTCACTCGGGCTCAGCTAAAGCGAAACGCGCATATCAGATTGCGCTGAGCCCCGAGTGAGCGTCCTTCCCTCGAAGCAGAATGCAATTGCCCGGAGCGCTCGCAGCGCCCCCGCCATCCACCGCTTCGGCCACGCGCTTCCAGTGGGTCTTTCATATTGCCGGAGACTGTACACGACATTCGACGAGGCACATGTTAAGTTCCCTCGTGTGAATTGCAAACGGCATAATGGATGATAACGGCGTCTGCGAACAATGGGAAGGATGTTCCTTCTCCCGGCGTGTGTTTCGCGGTAAAGATTACGGTTGCGTCAGCTGCTCCGAGTGGAAAAGTTCCCAACAACGTAGAAACCACGTACTGACGTCACCACGATTTCGCATATAACATGTGCTTCACCAATGCAACTCAACCAACCACCATTCGGGGATTATGCAATATTTAACCTTAGAAAACAATAACCCAACAGTGGGAACAAAAAATCTCAGTGTGTATCACACTGATCATAAAGTAGTCGTGAATGTCGTTGTTAGTTAATAAAGGGTGTGGTGGAGCACATGTCACTAGTCTCTGGTTTCCCTTTTTTTAGAGCCACGTGTCTGATTGTTCAAGGGACGTAGCAATGGGTAGCCGTTGTGGGTGTCGTTTACAGATTCGCTGTACTTCCACCTAGACAGCGTGCATCAGAGCTGCAGTTTTTTCTTTCGGGTACGCACCAGTCACCTAGCTTTGTTTGGAGATTTCTGCTCGTTCTTCGACCCCTTTGTCCCCCTTCTCCAGGGATTATTTTTGTCATTCTTGTCCAGCTCCCTTGGAACTTTGCATTTAATTGCATTATTAATCACAACCGTCTGAAGTACAATTTTGTCCGTCATATATATATATATATATATATATATAGAGAGAGAGAGAGAGAGGGGACAAAATATATGTATATATATAATATAACAATATATATATATATATATATATATATATATATATATATATATATATATATATATATATATATATATATATATAGAAACAGAGGGAGAAGAAAAGAACCCTTAGTGAAAACAGCTACAACGGACGATTTAATCTTCGACGTTTCGGCCGGAGTCCGGCCTTCGTCAGGAGTAACCTTTACGGATGAACGCGGGTGGTATTTATACAGTGCTACGGTCGAGTCCAAACTTTCGCGGGGTGACGGTTGGAGCTTTCGTGAGAGAGAAGCGTAGGACAGTTCTTATCCGAGTGAAGAAGCTTGACAGTTGGGGCCAAGTTTCAAGGACGACGGGGTGGCGGCTGTAGCTTCTTGAGAGGGGGCGCAGGGTCACTTTGTGTCCTGGCGGGCAGGGGTGACCTGGATGATAGCGTACAATAGATGAAAGTTACAAGGGCAAACTAAAGTGCTGTCTCCAAAAAAAAAAAAAAAAAGACGGCACGGTCACTATCCAAGTAGCACAACTCGCCGGTTTGGGACTGGGGCGGTACCGGTCTGCCGGTAAGATCCTACTGGGGCGACGCTGGAAATGCACCGCGGGGCGACAACGGGCCAGTGAGATTGCCAGTCACCGGCCAGTGACTGGAACTGACTGGGACGCCCGGCACTGGGCGTCCCAGCGAGTTCCCGGGATGCTGCCAGCACAAATCCCCAGCAATGTACCAGTAACGCGGTAAGATACCAGCAAGACCCCAGGCTAGCGGCCTAAAGCCATACAGTTCCCGGGCTTGTTTTGTCCCAGCGAGTTCCCGGGCTGCTGCCAGCACAAATCCCCAGCGTAGTACCGGTAACGCGGGAAGATACCAGCAAGACCCCAGGCTAGCGGCCTCAAGCCATACAGTTCCCGGGCTTGTTTTGTCCCTGCGAGTTCCCGGGATGCTGCCAGCACAAATCCCCAGCGTAGTACCAGTAACGCGGTGAGATACCAGCAAGACCCCAGGCTAGCGGCCTCAAGCCATGCAGTTCCCAGGCTTGTTTTGTCCCAGCGAGTTCCCGGGCTGCTGCCAGCACAAATCCCCGGTGCACTACCAGCAGTACCGCAAGATACCAGCAAGACCCCAGGCTAGCGGGCTAAAATCGTACAGTTCCCGGTCTCGTCTTACAGCCTAACATGTGGTTTTGTGTGCAATTTACATCTGAATAGAAATGATGTAGTTCATAAGAAGGGTAATTTTAACAACAAATGAGTGTAAACAATTATGTCGCACTGTACATGAAAGTAAATTTCTGGCATAGGTATACACCTTTCTGGTAAAGCGGCTGCCACAGCCATCTGTCGCTCATACACATGGTAGCAAATAAAACATACAAAATTGTTACCGTAATTGTTTATTGTCAGCTCCAGTGAAGCTACAGCTTGGCTGGTAATCATGGGCTTGTCGCTAGAGGAGTGCGCTGGATGAAAGAGGCTGCATGTCACGGGCCTAGGAAATGTTCTGCACACTTTTCGTGCAGCTTGTGATGCAAGTCGACAAAGCACCCAGGAAGGGGTCCATCATTAGAGCACCTGCAAAGAGAATCAACAGCACAGTAAAATGACAGGGTAAATCAATACCAGCTGCACATGATAATCCAGAAATTCCAAACTGGGGCGAGGGCTTAAAAGGTTAAAACAGCGCAAAGGACGACGGACAGGGTAAAGGACACGGACAGAGCGCTGACTCGAAACCAAATTTTTATTGAACTCAACGGTGCAATATATACATACTATTGAGAACAAAAAGAATATCAGCCTGAAAAACACCCAAAACAAAAGCACAAAAACGAAGTATCACCTCTAAAAAGACAAACCAAGCTAATCAAGTGGCCAGAAAATCAGGAGCATGAGACAAGAAGCCCATGTAAAAGAAAAACTTTTTGCAACTAATGCATTAATTGTCTTCATTTCATTTTCAATCTGGAAACTATATAAAAAAAATACTTTGATTGCCCTAAGGGACACCTGTTACAACACACTGGATGACCAAGCGGCAAAAATGGCCCAGTAATCTCATAATCAAGGTCAGCTATTCGCATGAAAAAGGCCCACTTCAGAGAAAGGCTCGTGGAAATCATCTACTTTAATTCAAAAGGGCGTGTCGAGAAACGGGCAAACTCGGCGGAGTAGTTGGCATGTAGTTTAACATTGCCGTTTGTCCCGATAGGTGCGAGAGATCCAGCATTTTTAGGTAAATATAAGTAATTAATTAGGAATAATTCATTAGTCTTACTGAGACAATGACAAATCATATCCTTGACATATTGCCGCGCGCGCTGGCCAAGTAGGCAGCGCGCGCGTGGCCTAATGGTTATCGCGCCTGGCTCCCACGCGAAAAGCTAGGGTTCGAATCCTGGGAGCGACGTGTCTTAGCTTCCGGACCCTAAACGGCGTCAGCTGGTTAACCTCCTCGCCGAATACCGCGACTGCTTTGCGACGTCGTCGAAGGTGCGCCAGACCGCGGTTGCCAAGCACCGCATCGTTACTGAGGACGACGCGCGCCCTGTGCATCGATCGCCGTACAGAGTCTCCGCTAAGGAAAGGGAGGTGATCCATCAGCAAGTTCAAGAGATGCTGAATGACGACATAATCCAACCTTCAAGCAGTCCATGGGCCTCTCCAGTCGTGCTGGTTAAGAAGAAGGACGGAACTCTTCGGTTCTGCGTGGATTACCGGCAGCTCAACACGGTTACGAAGAAAGACCTCTCTCTACCCACTCCCCCGCATCGACGACACCCTAGACCGGCTGCGCCACTCTCAATACTTTTCATCGATGGACCTGAAGAGCGGCCACTGGCAAATCGAGGTCGACGAACGGGACCGAGAGAAGACAGCCTTCGTCACGCCGGATGGACTGTACGAGTTCAAGGTGATGCCCTTCGGACTATGCACGGCGCCAGCAACTTTCCAGCGTGTCATGGACACCGTACTGGCAGGGCTGAAGTGGCAGAATTGTCTCGTCTACCTTGACGACGTCGTAGTATTTTTAGCTGACTTCGACGAGCAGTTGAGACGACTCTGAGCTGTTCTTCAAGCCATTCAGACCGCCGGACTCACACTCAAGCCGTCAAAGTGCGGGTTCGCCTATGACGAACTGAAGTTCCTTGGCCACGTGGTTAGTAACGGAGGCGTCCGCCCAGACCAAGAGAATACTCGCGCCGTCGCGGCATTTCCAGCGCCGACAGATAAGAAGGCCGTGCGAAGATTCCTTAGACTTTGTGCCTATTATCGACGCTTCGTTCGGGATTTCGCAAGGATTTCCGCACCACTTACGAATCTCACGAAGGACGCCAAGAAGTTCGAATGGGCCGAGGAGCAACTGCAGGCATTCGACGAACTGAAACGACGACTCCAGACTCCTCCTGTGTTTGGACATTTCGACCAGGATGCGGAAACAGAAATTCACATGGACGCAAGTAACGCGGGACTGGGCGCAGTACTAGTCCAAGTGCAAGAAGGCATCGAGCGAGTCATCGCCTACGCAAGTCGGACATTGTCCAAGGCGGAGAAAAATTACTCCACAACTGAGAAAGAATGCCTCGCGGTCGTCTGGGCAATAACGAAGTTTCGTCCGTACTTGTACGGCAGCCCGTTCCGTGTAGTCACGGACCACCACTCGCTCTGCTGGCTTGCGAAGCTGAAGGGCCCGTCAGGACGCCTCGCTCGATGGAGTCTTCGACTACAAGAGTTCAACATGACAGTGGTCTATAAGTCAGGCCGCAAGCACAGCGACGCCGACTGCCTGTCCAGAGCCCCCGTCGAAACCCCTTCCGGCTGCAGCGACGACAATGACGACGAGTGCTTTCTAGGAGCAGTGAACACCGACGATATGGCACGACGTCAACGGGACGATCCTGAGCTGCGCGCATTAATCGAGCACCTGGAAGGGGGCAGGAGTACCGTGCCACGTGTCTTCTCACGAGTACTGCCGACCTTCGCCATCCGACAAGGTGTACTCTACAAAGAGAACTTCGGCAACACCAACACACCTTGGTTGCTGGTAATTCCGAGTGACCTTCGAGAGGAGCTCTTCCAAGCCTGCCACGACGACCCGACATTCGGACACCTTGGTTACAGCCGGACACTGGCCCGTATTCGTGAAAAGAATTACTGGCCAAAGCTCCCCAAGACCGTCCACCTATACACACGATCATGCCACGAGTGCCAGCGACGCAAGAAACCGCCGACGAGGCCGTCCGGACTTCTGCAGCCCATTTCTCCTCCAACTACACCCTTCCAGCAGATCGGAATGGATCTACTTGGTCCTTTTCCGCCTTCGACGTCGGGGAACCGCTGGATCATCGTCGCCACAGATTATCTCACGCGGTACGCCGAAACGAAAGCTCTTCCTTCCGGGACTGCTGTGGAAGTCGCCAAGTTTTCAATCGAGTCCATCGTCCTCCGGCACGGCGCTCCCGAAGTTCTGATTACAGATCGCGGGTCTTCGTTCATGGCCCAGCTGACGCAAGAGATCCTTCGTCTCAGTGGCACCGGCCATCGTCGAACCACTGCATACCACCCGCAGACCAACGGACTGACCGAGCGACTCAACAAGACAATCGCCGATATGATCTCTATGTACGTCGACGTAGAGCACAAGACGTGGGACGATGTGTTGCCCTACGTCACGTTTGCCTACAATACGGCGGTTCAGGAGACCACTGGATTCACCCCTTTCCAGCTGGTACATGGTCGGAAGGTAACGACCATGCTGGACGCAATGCTGCCCCATAAGCCATCTGACAATGAGAGCGACGACGCCCAGGCGGTTGCTCAACGCGCCGAAGAAGTCCGCCAGCTCGCCCGACTCATGATTTAAGACCAGCAACGCGTCGACGCGGGCCGCTACAACCTTCGTCGCAGCGACGTTCACTTCCAGCCCGGAGACAGGGTGTGGGTGTGGACGCCCATCCGTCGCCGCGGCCTCAGTGAGAAACTGCTGAAACGGTACTTTGGACCATACAAGGTACTTCGTCGCCTCGGCGAGCTGAACAACGAGGTGATGCCCGATGGAACACGGACTTCACCACGCCGCCCTCCACGACCAGAAGTCGTCCACGTCGTGCGCATGAAGCCGTACTACGCTCGATAGGACAGTGGACCTTACGTATTCTAAATGACTCTTTAGTTTACCGGTCTTTTTTGTTTGCTTTGTTTTGTGTTGTGCTGCATCGGGGCGATGCACTTTTTAAAGGGGGGAGTAATGCCGCGCGCGCTGGCCAAGTAGGCAGCGCGCCTAATGGTTATCGCGCCTGGCTCCCACGCGAAAAGCTAGGGTTCAAATCCTGGGAGCGACGTGTCTTTTGTTTATTCCTGTAACTTCGTGTTCTGGAGAATTCGAGAATCAGGTTGTTTGTTCCAGGCCCGAATGTTCTACGCGTCGAAGTTTCTACGCCGATTATTCCCGAAGATCACGCATGTACATAAGGGGCTCCGAGTGGCGAGCCGCAGTCAGTTTCGCACCAGCGTTCGACTCTGTTGCTACGCCGACTTCGACGCCCGCGACGCTCTGTTATTATCTTTTGTACTCGTTTATTTTTTTGGCACAAGTTCGCCACATTAAACGTTTATTTCTTTCTGTTTATTTCCTGTTTTTTGTTTGGTCACCACCCGTGACAATATTCGTGACTCCAGCAAAACGGACAGCACCAAGCGGGAAAACCGGGAACCAGCCAGAACGGGTCACTCTGCGCCTCTCCACGTCTTGTGCGGCTTTCGCCGACACGTTTTTTTCGACGCGGTGGCGAACAATGTAATTTCACAAAGGTCCGAATATTTCTCAAGTTTTCCTGAGTGTTCATCAGTGTGATGAAGCCTCAGTAAATTGTTTTCTTCTATCACGTGTTTGAAAGCCTGTTTACTCCACAACACACGGCCGCGTGCGTTCAATTTCTTGGATGGGGAGGTATCACGGAAAAACGTTTTGATTTCTTCCCTGTCTCGAATGACATTCAAAGTGACGACTACTCGGTAACTGACAACTGGTATGTAGAACAGTGGACTGAGGACGACAGACGAGGTGTTTCACTGGAGGGAACCCCAATGCTGCAGTCAAGTGAATGGGAAGGTTCAATAGCTGCTTTTCTTGAATTTAGTTGTGTTTGGTTAGCGTCAAGATTGAGCCACCCACACTGTTCGGTGCATTGGCTATTCATCTTGGCTGCTTTTTGCCGAAAAAGCCTCTGGACCACACCGAAAAAGTTGGGCTGATTTCGCATCTACTTGATTCTGGAAAACCTGCTCGCTGCATACGATTAATGAGGGATATTGTCTGCTTTCAAAAGGTGGGGGACGTGTCTCGCAAAGTTAGAAGCTGTCATGACATTATGATCTATTGCGCCTACACTATTTATAATATACCCTCGTTGAAGCCAGCAGCAATATTCGTCTACATTGTTCAGGTTTTCCGGCCACAAAAGATACTCTATTTCTCCAGTCAGGATTTGAAGTCAAGTTTAATGCAGAGGCGTTCTGCGTGAATCTCTGATAAAGACTCTCTTCAAATTTGTCCGCAATCATCTCCGTGCTGCCGGCTAGAACCATATGGCTGAGTTTAGGTAGTATCTCTATGTCTGTCAAACATACTTTGATTCAGCAGTTCACCTAATAGCTAGTCAAGTAAGCTCATATTTCAGCCCAAATAATATACTAATATCCCTTTAGTGGGACATGGTACGTAATATAATGCATAACCCGCACATTCGTCAAAATGACTTCTCGATTGTCACTAAAACCTGAGTTGAAATACGAGTATCAGCTGCTTAGTGGGGCTCAAGAAGCTCAAGGTTGGCTCAACAAGCGCTTGCTTATTTTCGTAATTTTCCTGCAGCCTGTGTTGCTGACCAAGCAGACGACTGGGAGCTGTTTCTTAATACGCACAAAAGCTCGATTTCGCCGGCAGATAAGTCGTATGGTCGAAGGGATGCGAGTTAGCTGAAAATTACTGTCGGTGCAACAATTCTGTAGTCATCGCTGCTTTCCTTACCTGATCAAAACTGACTAGAGTCTATTACCGTCTCTCCGGAGCCCATAGTTTCGGTATTGAACGAAACCTCCGAAACAAAAGTTTGACATGAAAAGAACAAAGAGCACCGGGAAAACAAAACTATGCTCTGCAAGTTTATATGCACCGGCTACACTTAACCGTCGCAGTTGAAATACCTATAAAATAGGGCATTCAGTGATGTGATTGGCCTAAGCCGTTTTGGAGCACCTTTCGGAGCAGCCAAAACAGTGTTTTGGAGCAGCAAAAGTCGCTTTTGGAGCAGCCAAAACAGTGTTTCGGAGCACCAAAAGTGGCTTTCGGAGCAGATATTCTTTGAAAAATAAAAATATGCGTTTTAGGTGCTGGACAAACGAAGGCCACTTCGGTCGCCGAAATAAACGAATTGCGGTCAAGTTCGACCCCCTAGGAGTCTTTCAAGATGTAACTGAAATGTCAATGACATGACACATTTTGCGATGCTTCAGTTAAATGATACATATTAATGTACCCACTATAGATAGATAAGAACCAAACCTCACATATTCAAACTTATTTGAAAACCAAACTTCACATATTAAAATTTATTTGAAAATGACCAGCTTAGTAGTAAATATCACAACATTAGGTTGACTATTGATATAAAATAATAAATGGAAGCAGTCCCCGACTAATGAAACACATAGCTACTGCAGTGCAATGCGAAATTGCACACAAGAAAAATGTGCATTACAACTAGCAAGTACTTTTTGCTTTTCAAAACTTTCTGCAAAGCTTCGCTTTGGCTTAGGCTAGTAATGAATGTCCACTTTCAATGTCTCCCGCTTTGGGTTAGGCTAGTAATGAATGTCCACTTTCAATGTCTCCAAAGAAACATTGGGACATTCCAAAAGTGTTCAGTGCTGTAGGCGTTGCCGAAAAATTCTGAAAAACCGCTTGCCACCGTTTTACTGATTCCCGACATGCCAGATTTTCGTCAAAAGTAAACGTGTAACACTGGATTGCAAACGTCCCGGCTGGTGCCTCTCTCGTGCAATCATGTTTGCATGCACGTCTGGGCAACTTCGGCAGGCTTGCAGCTGCACGTGCTTCGTCGCGCGAGCGGAGACGGCTGTTCGATCGAAACCGAAATCATGTCTCTCCGCTCCGTCGCCAACTGGTTTCCAAAAATGTATGCAAAGTGTAACTGCCCAGCATGCGACAAAAAAAAAAAAAACAGTCCAGCGGCGCGTGCTTGCAAGACCGGCAGGCGAGGTACAAGCTAAACATACAGAAAAAAAGAACCTGAGCGCATCGACGCGGGACAAGTCAGGGTCAAAACGTTCTTGGAGCGCTTTGTGTAACGACTGAACTCAAGACAAACAAGCGCGCTGTGCGGGTTCAGCGTGCAGACATTACCTTCTTTACTTTAGCTCACTTATCTTCACCAACTTTCTTGCGTGACAGATTTTTTGTGTACCGGGGTCCCTCTCGAAGTAAAGCCAACCAAGAGAAACCTAGGTAATCTATACTTCCACCCAGCAGTCTTTGAGTTAAAAAAGGGATTTTTGTAGTAGCGTATGTTTTAAACAAGAACAGAAATGTTGATGAGCATGTGGCGTCCTTATGTTTCAGTTTAGGAAGCTCCATATCCGTAGCAACGCGCGGACTGGCCAGGCAGGGACCAAATACAATTTTCCCACGGCCGTTGCTTTCAGAAGCTTAGTGCTTCAAGCTCAAAAAGCAACTCCCGCCGCGCAAAAACGTATTTTCGTTTCACAGTGTTACGGCATGGCTGGTACCCAGCACGTTAGCGTCGGAACGTCCGCACACGCCCGCGTGTATCGTTGCAAAAATAAAAAAATAAAAAAATAAACGCGAGACGAGATTTACGAGACGACGAGAGCGCGAAAGAAGAGACGGCGGGAGAAACCATGCGAGACCGCATGGACGATTGATGTAACTAAAGCAAGGGGGCAGGCGAGCTGGTTCAATACTGACATTGGAGTTTTGTGCCTGTCCTACGTCCCTTCTTTTTCCCGGCTCCAGGGTTACAATGTCACGATTGATGCAGGGTACTTTGTGTCGGGTGGCCGCTTGCGCCACCTAGCTCACGCAGGCTCAATTACGGTACTCAGTTTAGTTTCGGTTTTGAAAGGCGACCAAAACTGGTCCTTTGGCGCAGGTTTGGCGCACATTACCCATATTTTGACAAAATGTAGCAGGATGTAGCAGGGTTAGCCCCTTGGCGCAGTTTGGCGCAATTGGCGCAGCAATCACATCACTGGGCATTAAACAAAAGAAAATCTGTTAAATTGAATGCGCTACCCGTTCAGGCGGCCCGGCCGAGCCGACGTGACCTGTTCCCAGCCGCCATGTTTGTTTGGTGGTGGCGCCCCCTATAGATCGTTGGAGTCGCGAATACAGCTCATTGTTGTACACATACTAATGAGATTAGGTAGACACATGTAAACATATAATAAATTGCAGAGTACAGCCCCTGTGTTCCCACATAATGGCAACCTGACTAAAACTCATCTGCATACTTCACCAAATAAAAAAATAGCGACTTACACAGAAACTATACCCGTTTTCACTTCAAGAACCGCAGTAAAACAAGCCCGGCTCCTCGTGGAGCATTACTAATTTACCTCTTTATGCGAATAATTAAGATATATGTAGGTGAATTTTAGATTAGATATATGTTATCTTATCAAGACGCACACGTTCCAAACGTCAAAAGCACCGCTTTTTTCCTCCGACAAACAAATCTCGTAAGAACTACTTCGCGCAGCGTATGAACAATGCGCAAAACTTAGTTTATTCTTGAGGTGAAAACGGGTATAGTATATATTATTAGCGTCTACCATAAACTCACATTGAGTGTTTACCATCGGCATGCCCCATAGCCCTTGAAAATGCCCGCAAGCCTCACTTACTTTAAGCATGTGACATAATATGACAAGAAACATTCCCTCGTGATCATCATTAATGTCTACAGGTGGTTCAGGCAAATCAATAGAAAGATAACAAATCAGTAGTGAGGCGGTGTACAGTGGCTGGTAGGTGCAGGTTAATATGTATGGGACATCTATTTTCTAAAAAATATTGTTTACCTGGTCAATTTTCTTCACAGACCCATCACATACTGAGACAAGGTTCTCAATACAGTGAAAAACAGGAAGTAGGAGTGAGTTCCAGATTTAGATTTGCACAAGCTATGTGGCAACTGACTTCATCCTCTTAGAATTTATTGGAGTGGATCTGGGTATGATTATGTCTAGCCCGACAATACTGCTAGGAACACCTTCAAAACCTTCAGAAAGGGGTAGAGGAAGTTTGAATCATAATTTCCGTACTGCAATGAGAGCTGCTCATACTGAGAATTGATGTGAGCAATGTCGGCCATCCTTCTGCTTGAAATATCTATTCGTTAGCCACCCCCTATCAGAAAAAGTTTTAGCTGAGCGCTTTTTACGGCCCGCTCTGCTCAGCCACTGAGTGGGAAAGTAACCAGGCACGCACGTAATGCTCAGTCGGCAGTGGCCATCGGGGTGCAGGAATTGTCTGCTCCATCGGCATCTGCGCTCCGACTGGTCGTTGCTGACTGAGCGTTGTGAGCATGCAGGTGCTTTCCTTTTGAATGGAGCGGGTCGTAACAATGCTCAGATAAAACTATCTAATGTCTCTGTCGCAGCCTCAACAGCCAAACGAGCAGTCTTCTGCCTCGCTTGCACAATAGACCAAAATTGCACTGCATACTGCTTTAGAGGCTTGTTGGCATGTTTCACACTCACTCTCTGCAGACAGCTAGGACTGTCGGTAAGCGAGGAAAAAAAAGTGTGAACACATATCACGCACGCCAAAAGAAAACATCAATGGGACTACACGAGACTGCATTAAAGTTGCCAATTGGGCGCGTTTTATACCGCACAGCCACCGTGTTTGCACAAGTCAACTAGCTCTACTTATACCGCTCAGCACACCACAGCTAGGCTGAATCACATAAGTGTCAAACTTGCCGACCTTGAAGTACAGTCGTGATCTCTACGAGTGTGAACAAGCGATCGTCGACTGCTCAGTACTGGGAGCATCATGCACCAGCGGACTTGCTCTCCTTTTAAAATGCCTTGCGAACCAAGCATGGTGAGTCATCTGATAAGGAGAGAATGTCACAACGGACAGCACTGAGCAGTTGATAATCACCTGCTTACCTTCATATTGATCAAGTCTTTACCTGGCCAAAGTAGGCAGTATGTGTGCTGCAGAAACGGCTGTACTGATATCTCAAAAGGATGAAAGATCAAAACAGGCTTGGTAATGTTTCACGTTGCAAGTATGCCCATGAAAATTTCACTTTCTAAAACATAAACACGCATTTCAAATCGTCACCCAGGACAAGCTGCTATTACACAGCTGTATATATAAGCCAGCTTACCATCAACAACCTTTGCAGACTGCCATGGACCTGGTCCTCAGTTCGGCTGGTGATGCAGGCACGAATTGGCCTAGTCGATGCTAGCTTCCGTTCAGCAAGGGCTGCACTGAGTATAAAGGTGAAAAAAGCGCTGTAGATTATGTGAAACAAACAAAAGCAATCCAGCATCCACAATTCGCTAGAGGCACTGAAAACAAAAATCAGAGGTTGGGTCAATTATGTTAATGCAATATACTTCGGACACATACCATGACTGCAGGTAAGATATTAGCTGCCTTCAATCTAGATCTGCTTGAAAATCTACAAGCCAAATAACAAATATTTTATAAGCTGAAATATATTTCGATGGAACTACAAAATCTGAAGATTAACTCTGTAAATATGGTGCTATCTAGTACACCAGAGATGAGTATAATTGGATTACAGCGTCCCCCTTACAAAGATTGAAGCAAAACAAGTATAGAGTCTGCCGTGCCACTACAGTAAAACCTCGTTAATTCGGATCTCGTCGGACCGGCAAAAATTTTTGAATTATCCGAAAGTCGAAATATCGAAAGGACGAAGAAAGCTGCGCGAAAACGTTTCCCTGTGACATACCTTTATTTTGAGAAGAAATCTATTATTACCGCCTGCTTTCTGGACGACACCTGGGCGGAGACGGCAACTTTCCTTAGCGCGGTCGAGTGCTCCACCTCACTCGCACTGTCGGAGCTACGCATCTCGTGCACTGACAATGTAGCACAGCAAGGCCTCTTCTAGTTTCGGGTGCACCACCTTCCAAGGCCGCTTTCTTTTCGCATTGAACTTCACGCTCTCGAAAGCCCGTAGGATATCGGCCACAATTTTTACATACGTGGCCAAAGTGCTTTTCTTGATGTCGCAACTTTCCACCACTTGTCGAGAGACGCCGCCCTCCAAGGCCCTCAGTATTTCCACTTTCGTTGCTAAATTCTTAGCCTCGTACAGCTGCAACGGAAAGCGAGTAGCACAACTGACCAGTAATCGGAGCGGCGAAATCGCGACACCCGGCGCTATTTTTCCCAAGCGCCGATAGCGAAAGTGCCAGTCACTTTGCATTTTCCAATGCGGGGGTGGCCGGCGAAAAATTGAGGGATAAAATAGTTGTTAAAATGGCGGGCTCTAGGATCCCCGCGTTGAGGCATAAAACGTGACTGTCACTCTCGCTATTGGCACGCTCGGGAACAATAGACCTGCGTCTCGCGATTTTGCCATTCCGGTCGTCGGTCACTTGTGCTACCCTTTGTCCGTTGCAGCAATGCTTCTGCCGCTTCCGTGCCAGGAGAGTAACGCGCTGAAGCACGGCGATCCAGAGCAAAACTGGTGCGAAACACGGAGAACCGGAAGAGCGAAGAACCATGGGAAAACCGGAAAAACCATGTGTGCACTTCGGATGGATAGCGGTCATACCTTTTGGAACAGACGGTAGCTAGCGCCACCTGCCGAATTCATCCGAATTAACCATAGTGCGCCGCGTTCCCTCCGAATTAATGAGCGTTTGCTGCCCCTGACCAATACATACGTTTGACGGGACCGGATCGGCAGTTCAAATTATCCGTATTAGCGGGGGTTGAATTAATGAGGTTTTACTATACAACAGAAACGACTCTACTGTGATCTCGTGGAGATCAGACTTCGGAACAGGCATGAAGGATTTGGCACGAGAAATATGCCAATGTCATTATTAATTTCTGCAACATTAAAATGACTCTGAAAGTGCGACCAGCTGCAGGGTGTATTCACGCAAATCTTGCGAGTGCTGAATTGTAGGCACAGTGCCCTGGTTTTGTTCATGTGCGATATATGACCAAATACCATAGAGACCAATACTGCAAACCTCTCCGAAAACCAATGGGTGCGGTGGCGAACGGCGTGAGTGGCGCTGTTCACCTCTCTTGCCGTTCATTTGTGTTTGTGTGTTGCCACTTCCAATGGGAAGGCTTCAGTCATTATTGGGAACACTAAATAAACAAATAAAAATACAATACAAACACAACACACACAGCAATACTGGCAGCAAGTCGAGACACACTTCTGTTGTAAGCTCAGCATTCCGCTTACGAATGGGATGCGAAATTCCCCTACAGAATTTCATTCCACGTTAGTGGCATCGGAATTGCTAAAGGCCAGTCCATAAACATAGTCTGTGTTAAAAACAATCCTATCAGCAATACGTTGCTATTATATTGCTCAATATATAGAGCACCTTACCATGAACAGCCTTGGCAGTCTTCCATGAAGCCTGGCCTTCAGCAGAGGAAGCTGTCATTCTGTGTCGTCTCAGGACACTCACATCAAAATGGCGAAAGTGAATGCCAACTTCTACTTGGTAGGACTGCAATAAGTATAAAGATGAAAACACAGATTATAATATACGATAAAAAATATCATGGACCAATTTGAAAAAAGTGCACAAAAAGACAAGGACAAAAGGACAGGAACACATAGGACGCAGACTGGTGCACACTCACGACTTGATCTATTGAACATAAAAGAAAAAAGGAAAAGGGTCAGAGAAATCAGAAAGGCTGTGTTCGGAGGACGTGAGCTTCAGAAACCGGGGCGTGAGCAAAAGATGTCAGCTAGATTGTTTTACAGACACTTTGGAATTAACAACAGCCTTTCCATGTAATAAGGTGGCGAGCTCATTCTGATTGAACCCCCTGAAAAATAACAGACAAAAAACAAGGAATAAAGGAGAGGAATACATACACTACATATGAGTGTAGACTCCCAACTCACAAATTAAAGAAGAAAAAAATAAAGAATACGGAAGGAGCTTTAGCATAAGTTCGAACAGGTCCAAGTGGAATGTGCTAACTCCCACCCATATGCATAAGACTGTAAACACGATTTTCTTGGCAGCTCAGGTAAGAGACGGATGTGCGGACACATTGGTCGCCCATATCATGAATAATAAACGCCTAAAATAATCCCCTTGTATGTTTTTCACAGTATCTGCTAATTATTCACGTTTTTTCTAAAAGCCTCGTCCCACTAGAGCGACAAACACCGATTTTTGTCCGACGACACCAGAAAGTTCCGTGTCGCCGATGCTGTCCCACTGCAACGGCCCAACGCCCGCGACAATCGCCGACAAACGATCGACGACGGACAAGTTCTTGTCTGTTGTTGGACTTGAAGCGCAGCAAGCAGTCCCACCGAGGAACACCTCTCGGATACAAACTTATCCTCCTCGCCCGCTTGTGCCCTCTGTTGCCTCTTTCCACCCTTCTACCCTTCCTCCCGTGGCTTGCTCCGCCGCTCGACCTCCAGAGAAGCCCTTGGCGGCCTCTCCTCGTTCCCGCAGTTCCGGTCCCTCGATTGCTCATAGTGGTCGCGGGCGCGGCTTGCTCGCTGGCGCTGGGCAGTCATGTTGCGAAAGGGTTGTCTGTGGCTGGTTTTGCTCGGAAAAACTTGGTGCACGATTTAGTGCTTCAAGACGCCGAGGTCTACGCCCCTGCATCAGGATGGATACACCCATGTTCGGGGACTGACCAAAGACCGCTCACCACGAAGTAGGACACCACGTTCCGCGGCTAGCCATTCCGGCAGACGAGACTTGTCATCACGTTCTGTGATAATCGGGATGACGTATTGTCCCCCATAAAACGCCTGCCCTCGATCATTCGGATATGAAGTTTTAAACATCCTCAAAATCGGGGTGAAATTCCTTGGTGCTCGCATAGAATTCCTCGAACGACCCAAAAAAAAGGAACGATTCAGGTATTCTAGTTCAGAAAAAGTTTGGTGTCGATTGTCACGACTGTTTGTGGAAAGTCGCCAACGGCAAATGAAGAGAAGCGGAAGCTTTAATCAAGAGATAAAGTAATCGTCTAAACTTTCACCGTGTTTGTCGCCGCGTTTAATGCCCAAAGAGCAAAATATGAAAACCGCGTCGCCAGACTGTTTATCTGTGTATTTTGAAGTGTTTTGTTGACAACTCCAGTCCCACTAGGAAATAACTTTCCTTGTCCCAGTGTCCTGCGTCGTGTCCGCCAGGTGGAACAGCGTGCGTCAAGTGTCGCTGTCGTTTGTTGCTGTCTGTCGCTCTAGTGGGACGAGGCTATAAGGATGACACACGAGCAGTGTAAATAGTGCATAAGTAGGTGACAATTCATCATAGATTTTAGAGAGAGATTGAGCTGTCTTTATGTATTGGACATCAATCTGTTGCCTTAACAGACAAGGAAATTATTGTTTTAAAATCTGCTCTTGCTAATGGGTGAATTTGCGCATTCCACTTGGGCCTGTGCTTGAGCTCCTTCCGCATTCTTTATTTCTTCCTTCTCTGTTTATGCGAGTCGAGAGTCTGCGCTTGAATATGGTTTACGCGTTACTCTGCTTGCCTCCTTGACTTTTTGTGGTGAACTGTTTTTCAAGGTGTTCCATTAGTACAAGCTCACCACATTACTACCATCATGCAACAACCAAAAACAATTACAACCTACACCATTCGCTAAAGGCAATTCCAAATGAAAAAAAAAAAAAAAACAGGGATTGGGTGAGGTATGTCTAACGCTATATACTTACACTGAACAAAATATACCTCCCGTAAACTGTCGATACACCACCTTAATTCAGGACATGCTTGTAAATTTCCCCAGAAGCCCAGAAGCGGCATCAAAAATTATTTCGAGGGCACAAACTTTTGCGATCAGGAGCAGTGTGCTGTGCAAATCACCATGGGATGAATTCATCGCGGCACCAATTTTTGACAATTCTTTTCTGGCAACGAATCACGAAAATGAAGTCGTTTGCAGAGGACTGGGCGGCGGAAGCTACGGACTTGCTCGATCAATCTCTGCCTTTTGCCTGGTCCAGCTCTCCGGACGCAAATACGTACACAGCGCGGTACCCGTCCGCCTAAGCTCGAACCTAGAGGCGGAGGGGCACCGCGCTCTTCCAGACATTCTAGTTTACCAGTGAACAATACGGTGGAGGGAGGCAATCGAACAACCCCCCTTCCCCTTTCCGCCTCCACCCGCCGGCGGGCCGGCCGCCCGCGCGCCCGCCGGCGGGTGGAGGCGGCCCCCATCCCCGCCCATCTCCCCAAAAGTTCCGCCGCTACTGATGGACCTGGAGCGGGTATGCAGCCTATTTGTGAGCGAAGGAAAACAGCCTCGCAATACCCCATTCGCGCACAATTAGTAGTACTGGTGAAAGCAAGCGATCTAGACAACAACAAGGATTTTGAACGGAGGAAAGAATAATCTAGCCCTAACAAACAAAGAAAGGGACTTACTTTGGAACGACCGTGCCATGATCTTGGCTGTTGAGCAGATTTGACGTAGTTCCACGGCTCACAGTCGCTTCCTTCTTTTCTGGACACATTTGAAACTAAGGTAAACTCCACGCATCACAATTAATCGGTAAATTGACCTGAAGACAGAGATATGAAAACCCGCACGGCCGGCAAAACGTGCAATAAAGGGCTGTGGATTCGATTGGATTGCATTCGTTGGCTATTATGGATGTCTAGCGACTTTACGGAAGCTATATTCGCGTATCTTACCTCACGCTTGCAATAAAACGGTCAGCAAAGCGCAATAAAAAACTATTAGGAGCTACAGTAATAATAACTTATTGAGCATGTAAGCATTGCCACAATATTAGAAATGCGTCCTGAACACGTAGCACAAAATTAAATACGAAACTAACCGCACCATGTCTCCAAACGAATTAAGCAGACATATAGCTTTCTAATAACATCGTCTAACCCGTTGGTCGGTTTGGTCTTGTTCGTTAACGCGCGCTTCCGGTGATTTGTGGTCGGTGGTTCGAATCGCAATAGAACGGAGTTTTTTTATTATTATATTTTTATTGCGCTTTTTATTTGTTTTTATTATTTCAAATACCTGCTATGTTTTTTGTAGTCGCCGGCCCCCTACTTCAGGGTAAAAATCACGCAGAATGTGAAAATAAAAAGAGCGACCCCAAATTTGAATTGATTCAAGGCACAAACCGTTCGCCGGGATAAATCTCTTCCTCCGTGCTAATAGGTGGGTTGGTGTAGTACGCAAACAGCGCAAGTGCTTTCAACGAAGTAAAGAAGCTAATATTAACGGGAATATTGAGAGCAAAATGGGAAAATGTGTAAGTGGTCAAACTTGATGCAGCCGAAGTTTGTTTGAAGGCGGTCATCTTTACCCACTACTAAAACAAAAATACCGCTATTTTAAGGCAGTCATTTACCTGAGCTCATAGCGCGCTACGTTTTAAGCATATCTCTTAATTTTCTGACTTCCGGAAAGTAGTACTTAATTTTGTTCTGGTACACCAGTGATATCCCTCGCCTGCCGTCTGGTTTTACTTATCGAGGTTGCGCTCCGCAGTCTTACTTTTTTTATTAGGCCTTTTCATGTTTTTATTCGTGAGATCGAAGAACAGTGCGGATAATTAAACTAGCTTTCAGAAACGGTATCGTTCGGCGTTATAACATTTATGTTTCGTAGCGGGTCACGTTCACAAACCCGGCAGTGTAAACATCAACAACGCATTGGTGTTTCCCGTTTTATCGTGCTAAAAAAAGTTTTTATATTTGCGTTTTTTTCGGTGCGGTATGTCATATAACATAAGCTATCGGGGGACAGATCGTCTGGCCATGTGAATATTTGAAATATTTCTGTTAGATGGTCGTAACTTCCACCGAAAACAGTCGATTCTTGCCTGAAGTAGCATATTTTCACACTGCATTAAAATCACCAATAACATGATCTCAGGAGAGTTGTGTACCTCTCGTAGCGTCATAAGCAATACACACATCCCTTTCTTGTCCAGATTCTGGAAAGTAATGCGTATTATTGTTTTTGTAACTCAAAGCACGTGCTCAATCATGTTAATTGTTATTGTTGTTCTTTATTCGGATTCTCCGCTCTACCGCTTTTATTTTATTTTTTTATCAGAGTCAAACACGTGCGTATACCGCCGACCTTAAGTATAGTACATCAAATTAAACTAGCTTCCTGAAAAAGTATTGTTCGGCGTTGTGTAATTTATTTTTCATGGCGTAGATGGTCAGATTCTCGAATCCTGAACTGCAAATTTTCCTCGCCGCATTGTTTTTTCTCGCGTTTTCGCGATAAAACACGTCAGCCTTGTCATGCTGGGATCAAATACACCAGCTTCGGCAGTTATTTGCGAAGGATTGATCAACGCGAATATGTCCACTCGCTATTCATGAATTGCCGCAGTTCGTCCGAATCTGAATGACTTGACTGCATAGTAAAACGGCAAAAATAAAATAAAACGATGTCGGTCAGTAAACGGAACTTCCATGTTGGGGCTCGCCAGTCTGAACAGCAAAGCGCCGATGCCGGCCAGTCACTGAACTTCCATGCAAATACTGGCCATCAAAGACAGCAAAGTACCGATGCCGGCCAGTTACTGAACTTCCATGTAAATACTGGCCATCAAAGACAGCAAAATACCGCTGCCGGCCAGTTACTGGAACCTCCATAGAAAGACTGGCCAGCAAAGACAGCAAAAACCCGATGCCGGCCAGTCAGTGCAACTTCTTCGGCTGAACTGGCCACTGAGCAAGACGAAACCCCGACGCCGGCCGGGGCCGGTAGCTCACCGGCGCCAATGGCCGGGCGCCGCCATCCTGTTACCAGGACCGGCCGGCGTAGTCCCGATACCGGCCGACGCGGTGTGCTACCTGGGTAGTGTTCTTTTCTGGGGCATGCATGAGTCAGACCTGGAAGGGAAGAATGTTAAACCTAGAAATAAAAAAAGGAAATACAATGAATATCAAAACCTGCAAATAAAAGAGAGAAGTTGACGGTCCAGTTCCAGCCACAAACACAGTACCACTGTTAACAATAAAGTCTAGGACTTGAAGAAGAAAAAAAAAGTTTTTTGATCGTTGTTGCTATTCGTCAGTTAGCCTTTCAATCGACGGCAAAGTACCGGGGCTTTCATTTTTTAAAACTTTAATAGTGTTGAATCGGTAAACTAGGTAGGATTCACGCTGTTCACGTTCGCGATTTGATTTAAATCCAGATTCTAGGAGAGTCACTGACAATTTATCAAGCGAGGGTTTTGGGATAGCGAGATGTTTGGATAGAGGCAGTGTCAGAAGGTTCATGGCGTGAGATTTGTGATTATTAACGCGCAGTCTAAATGCCGTTCTACTCTGCCCAATGTATTGCATTTCGCATACCGTACACTCGAATAGGTACAGTCTCCGGCAATATGAAAGACCCACTGGGAGCGCGTGGCCGAGGCGGTGGCTGGCGGGGGCGCTGCGAGCGCTCCGGGATATTCCATTTTGCTTCGAGGAAAGGACGCTCACTAGGGCTCAGCTAAAGCGAAACGCGCATATCAGATTGTGCTGAGCCCCGAGTGAGCGTCCTTCCCTCGAAGCAGAATGGAATTGCCCGGAGCGCTCGCAGCGCCCCCGCCATCCACCGCTTCGGCTACGCGCTTCCAGTGGGTCTTTTGTATTGCCGGAGACTGTACACGACATTCGACCAGGCACATGTTAAGTTCCCTTTAATTATGATCAAGAACTACGAGTGCGTGCTGCTGGCCGTGCTTGTGTGCTTCATCTGTCTACAGATCAGACATCCTGGGTGCATGCAAGGCCTACATTCGTTAGGTGGTGGCGATGAATTTATCCGAGAGTTTACTAGCGCGTCTTTGAGGTTACGCGATCGTCTCTGGACTACCCCAGGGTCGGATGGAAACGCGCGTCTAAGGCGCTCGCTTGTTCGAGAATGTTATAATGTCATCGTAAGGTATTATTTACACTAGAATGGTTCATGCTATAAGTTAGACATAGATTTGTGGGTTGTGTGTCGCTTAGCGTGGGGCGCAGGCTGATAAGGTCTGCGCGGTTCAGTTGCTTGGCTTTTCTCATTGCATCGTCGATTATACGGGGTAGATCCTTTTGTTTCTCAAGCTGTGACTTTAAATTTTGTCTGCTCGCATCAAAATCTGTCTATTTTGAACAAATTCGTTTGAAACGATGAGCTTGGCTATAGGGAATGCTGTTCTTGCAATGGTGTGGGTGGTCGCTTTGATAATGCAGATATTGCTGTCGATCTGTTGGCTTACGGTACAGGCTCGTGGCGAGTTTACCATCGTCTATTTTAACGTTGACGTCTAGGAAGTTTATTTCGGTTTGAGAGTACGAATGCGTAAAGCGGATGCTAGGATGAGCAGCGTTGTATCGACCTATGAAATCCACCAGCTCCTCCTCAATGTGAGGCCAGACAATAAATATATCATCTATAAACCTTTTGTACATTAGAGGCTTTACGGGACATTCAGAAAGGAACTGAGATTCTCATTTTCCCATGATTGTGTTGGCATAGTTTGGGGACATTTTGGTGCCCATCGCGGTTCCGCTAACCTGCCTAAAGTATTTATTGTTAAATTGGAACGTGTTGAGTTCTAAGACAAGCATCGCTAGAGTAGCGACGACTTGTCCATGTGGGTTATCCGGTTGTTTGTGGAGTTCGTACATATCAATTAAGAAAATTATTCCATCATCGTGTGATATATTCGTATACAGCGATGACACATCGAGTGTAACCAGATATGATCCTTTGGTATGCATAAATTTGATATCTCCTTTAAGAAATGAGTTGTGTCTTTAATGTACGAATCGAGACTTGAAGGCATATCTTTAATTAAACAGTCTACGTATCCTGATATGGGTTCGGTTACTGTACCTATTCCGGACATGATTGGGCGCCCTGGGTTACCAGGGTTGTGAATCTTGGGGAGCATGTAGAAGCGGCCCGGGAACGGCTGTACCGGTTTCATTAATTTATGTTCGCTAGCGGTTATTTTGCCCTCGTCTAGGAGATTCTTAAGGACCGAGGTCACAATATGAGTGTGGTGCACCGTAGGGTCATCCGCAAGAGGTTCATAAAACTTTGAGTCATTTAGTTGGCGGTTTCCTTCTCGGATGTATTCCGAAGTGCTAGGAATCAAATTGCTCCTCCTTTATCGGCTGGTTTTATTGTTATTTCTGTCCTGTTGGTCAGGGTTTTTAAGCTAGCCCTTTCGGATTTAGTGAGTTATCCGGTTTTGCCGCCTGCCTGCGATATTCGCGCATTATGTCTTTTTGCACAGCGGCTCTGTATAAATCAAGACAATCATCACGGTTAGCCTTTTTCGTCCAGTCGCTCGTTGCACGCTGCTGAGAGGTGTTGGAGCTAGAAGTTTTGTCCAAGAAGTATTCCCGCAATCTTAAATTTCGAGCAAAGTTGTCGAGGTCACGTAGTAATTGAAATTCGTCAACAAAGCCTATGGCGGGACTGAAGTTTAATCCTCTCAAAAGGAGTCTTTCCTCTTCTGTTGATATAGTCACGCCAGATAGATTAACAATTGTAGTGTCACAAGGGGCACCAGTGCTTGACCTATCGTCTGTTATGCTAATGGACGGTTGAGTATGTTCGCTATAGTTAAATGATGTCGTCAGCTGAAGTGAAAGAGGTTTAGGAACCTTATCGCGCTGTAGCTTACGTAGGTTGATTTTTGCGATGTCATGGCGTTTCTTTTTATCGAATTCAGATAGGGCGCTAATTTCGGATGTCGATAATGCGCTATTCGAACGGAGAAGTGTAGCGATCGCGGTAGTTAATTGTTTTACTTGTTTGTCACTATGATGAATCGTTATTTGGACCAGTTTTAGGCAACCCTCAAGGAGAACCCGTTGCCATTCCGATCGGTCTTGTTGGTCAAGGTTTGTGCAGGCGGGAGGAAGGGAAAGCAACATGCCGTTCGGGGTAATTCCTGCGTTAAGGTACACTAGCCAGTTTGATTTATGAAGTTCACGCCTAATGGGTTTGTCTGAAAGCTTTCGTACTTTAAGAAAAGTGGTACTCTAGTTTGGAGCGGAGGAACTGGACTCACCTAGATGACTCAAAGTTTTATGAACCTCTTGCCGATGACCCTACGGTGCACCGCACTGAGATTGTGACCTCGGACCTTAAGAATCTCCTAGACGAGGGCAAAATAACCGCTAACGAACATACATTTATGAAACCGGTACAGCCGTTCCCGGGCCGCTTCTACATGCTCCCTAAGATTCACAAACCTGGTAACCCAGGGCGCCCAATCATGTCCGGAATAGGTACAGTAACCGAACCCATATAAGGATAAGTAGACTGTTTAATTAAAGATATACATACAAGTCTCGATTCGTACATTAAAGAAACAACTGACTTCTTAAAGGAGATATCAAATTTATGCATACCAAAGGATCATATCTGGTTACACTCGATGTGTCATCGCTGTATACGAATATAACACACGATGATGGAATAATTTTTTTTAATTGATATGTACGAACTCCATAAACAACCGGATACCCCAGATGGACACGTCGTCACTACTCTAGCGAGGCTTGTCTTAGAACTCAACACGTTCGAATTTAACAATAAATACTTTATGCAGGTTAACGGAACCGCGATGGGCACCAAAATGGCCCCGAACTATGCCAACGTATTCATTGGAAAATTAGAATCTCAGTTCCTTTCTGAATGTCCCGTAAAGCCGCTAATGTACAAAAGGTTTATAGATGATATATTTATTGTCTGGCTGCACACTGAGGAGGAGCTGGCGGACTTCATAGGTCGATACAACGCTGCTCATCCTAGCATCCACTTTACACATTCGTACTCCCAAACCTAAATTAACTTTCTAGGCGGTCAACGTTAAAATAGACGAAAGTAAACTCGCCACGAGCCTGCACCGTAAGCCAACAGATCGACAGCAATATCTGCATTATCAAAGCGACCACCCACACCATTGCAAGAACAGCATTCCCTAAAGCCAAGCTCATCGTTTCAAACAAATTTGTTCAAAAGAGAGATATTTTGATGCGAGCAGTCAAACTTTAAAGTAAGTGCTTGAGAAACAAAAGTATCCACCCCGTATAATCGACGATGCAATCAGAAAAGCCAAACAACTGAACCACGCAGACCTTATCAGCCCGCGCCCCACGCAAAGCGACACACAACGCACAAATCTATGTCTAACCTATAGCATGAACCATCCTAATGTAAATAATATCTTACGATGACACTATAACTTTCTCGAACAAAGCGAGCGCCTTATACGCGCGTTTCCATCCGCCCCTAGGGCAGTCCCACAGACGACCGCGTAACCTCAAAGACGCGCTAGTAAAATCTCTGATAAATTCATCGCCACCGCCTAACGAATGTAGGCCTTGCATGCACCCAGGATGTCTGATCTGTAGACAGATGAAGCACACAAGCATGGCCAGCAGCACGCACTCGCAGTTCTCGATCAAAACTAAAAGGAACTTAACATGTGCCTCGTCGAATGTCGTACACTTATTCGAGTGTACAGTATGCAAAGCGCAATACATATGGCAGACTAGTACAGCATTTAGATTGCACTTTAATAATCACAAATCTCACGCCATAAATTTCCCGACACTGCCTCTATCCAAATATTTCGCTCTCCCAAAACACTCGTTTGATAAATTGCCAGTGACGCTCCTACAATCTGGATTTAAATCAAATCGCGAACGTGAACAACGTGAATCCTACCTAATTTACCGATTCAACACTATTAAACAAGGAATAAATGAAAGCCCGGTACTCTGGCATCGATTAAAATGCTGACAGACGAATAGCAACAACGATCAAAAAACTTTTTTTTTTTCTCTTCAGGTCCTAGACTTTATTGTTAACAGTGGTACTGTGTTTGTGGCCGGAACTGGACGATCAACTTTACTCTCTTATTTCCAGGTTTTGATACTCATTGTATTTCCTCTTTTATATCTAGGTTTAACATTGTTCCCTTCCAAGTCTGACTCATGCATGGCCCAGAAAACAACACAAATGACCCTGCCGTTTTCTTTTTTTTTGGAGACAGCAGCATTTTAGTTTGCACGTGTAACTTTCATCTATTGTACGCTATCGTCCAGGTCACCCCTGCCCGCCCGGACACAAAGTGAAGCTGCGCGCCCTCTCTAGAAGCTACAACCGTCACCCCTCCGTCCCTGAAACTTGACCCCGATCGTCAAGCTTCTTCACCCGGTTAAGAACTGCCCTACGCTTCTCTCTCACGAAAGCTCCAACCGTCACCCTGCCAAAATTTGGACTCAACCGTAGCATCTTATAAATACCACCCGTGTTCATCTGTGAAAGTTCTTCCTGGCGAATACCGGACTCCGACCAAAACGTCGAAAATTAAATCGTCCGTTGTTGCTGTTTTCCCTAAGCGTTCTTTTCTTCTTCTATACCCACGCCTTCGGCCCCCCGCCACCATGCCCGTTGTATATATATATATATATATATATATATATATATATATAGGAACAGCACCTGGGAGATAAAAAGTAGGCACTCAAGAGAAATATGCTCACAAAATATTTGCCTTTATATTAGATGGTCGTCCAAGGTCGCCAAAAAAGTGATCTCCAGATACGTTTCGAGCCTGGTAGGCTCTTCGTCAGTCAAAACGAGAACACTTCGTTTTCCTTTCCTTTCAATCAACGAAAAAACGGCCGAAAATTAGAAGTAATTGGGAAAACGCTTACCGTTTAGCGGGTATCTACTCAATTAATATTTCGCTTAAAAGTTTAATATATATCGATAAAAATGCAGGAAATAATATTGAAGTGACTAAATATAATATTATTAACGGCATTATTATCACAAAACCAGTTTCTGGGACATGTGGTTGGACATAAGCCAACTATCTACCTGGTGTCATGCGAAGCCAAAGAGAGGCCCAATGTTAAGCGTTTGCTCGTGTCACATTAAACAATGAAGAGAGAAAAAAAAAGAAGCAACAGTGCGTCACCGATTGGAAGATCTCAATAAAATGTCCATAAAAAATCAGGCAATGACCCTTTTGGACTGTTAAGGCCCTTCGGTTCTAAAGTATTAAATTTATAAATAAATTCGGATTCTTTATTTTTTGATCTCTGGTGGTTCGAAAGCCCCCCTGGAGTATAATAAAATTAAAATTCGAAAGTTCGTTATGTCCTGCGGAGTTTAAGTGACGAGAAACTGGTCCGGCAACGTGTTTACGTGTGTGACTATTATGTGAATTCATGCGTTTTCTTATGCTTGTTTTAGTTTCTCCTGTGTATTGAATTATGCATTTTTTGCATTGAACCAAATAAATAACATTTTCCGAATTACAGTCAAAGGTATCATTTATTTTCCAGTTAAAGTTATTTACTGTGCTACTAATAGAGTTAGCTATAGTTATATCAACACATAAACCGCATTGGTTATTGCATTTTATGCAACTGAGAGGCACCAGGTTACGTCCGATGGAGTTTCGGGACTGTTTAAAAAAGTCGAATAAATTACGTTGTCGCTTAAACGCTATACCAAGAGATCGAAAAATAACAGCCTTTAAAGCAGTCTCCACGTGTAAAATATTCATATGTCGTCCAAGAATATTGTTTAGCTTTGGAATTTTTGACTGGTATGGTAAGATTAGTCGTAATTCATGGTTATTTCTTTTCGGTCGCTCTACGAAACACGCGTTTCAAGAGATCGTTCGAATTTTATATTGAATTATTTATTAACGTTAAGGTGTTTCCACGGTTAATGAAATCCTCTCCTAGTGATTTAGCTTGTATATCAGAATCGTTATCATCTGAACTTTAGCGTCTTAATCGTAGCATTTGGCTGTATGGTATACCTTTTTTGTTTTGTACTGGATGACGGCGGTATAATGTAGAAATTGATGTCTATCTGTAGGTTTTCGATATAAGGTTGTTTTCAAACCATTTTCAGTCAAAAAGTCGAATTTGGAGTTTTACGTGCAAAACCTACGACGGGCATCTGGCACGCCCCAGTGGAGGGCTGAGGATTAATTTCGACCACCTGGGGATCTTTTGACGTGCAACCGAAAGCTCGGTTACACGGCGCCTTCTCCGCGATAAGCCTCCGTCATATTTCGGGCACCTCGGTCGGGATTCGATCCCGCCACCTGAGGATCCGTACGCCGGCGCTCTCGCCTCGGATACCATTTTCAGTAAGTCTTATGTTAATACCTAGAAACTCTATTTCTGTATCGGAGTATCTATAGGTAAATTTAATATGTGGATTAAAATTGTTTGCAAAATTAATAAATTCAAAGAGTTTATCTTCCCCATTGTTCCAAATTGTAAATATGTCGTCGAGCAAACGTTTATAAAAAAGGGGTTTATGCGGAAAAGAGTTAAGTAGCCGTTCCTCTAAAGACATCATATATATGTATATATATTGGCATAGGAAGGAGAGAAACGTGATCCCATCGCTGCGCCATGTATTTGTAAATAGTGCTCACTCATAAATGTAAAATTATTAATCTCTAAAGCTTAGTGCATAAAAATACTTAAGAGGCTTTTACTAACAGTAAAGTCGTCTTCGTTAACAATATCGAGAACTGTTTGGATACCTTCGCCATGCGGTATATTAGTGTAAAGAGACACTACGTCCATTGTAACCAGCAATGTACTGTTAGCCCTAAAATCTATTTGGATGTCATTTTTTAAATTAAGAAAATGAGAGGAGTCTTCTACGTATGACGGAGCACCGGCTGCAGTACTTTTAGTTTCTTCGTCAATAAAGTATAAAATGTTCTCTGTATTTTTACCTATTCCAGAAATAATTGGTCGACCTGGGTGATTTTGTTTGTGTATTTTCATTAACATATAAAACTGCTATTGTCTCGGATTTTCTTGAATGAAATACCTAAAAATGTTTTTTTTTTCTTATTAGGTACAAGGTAGTTTAATTGTTTTTTTTATTGGCTCTCGAAACTTAAGTGTTGGATCATAATCTAGTTTGTTTTTATAAAACTTAGTGTCGTTCAGTTGTTTAATTGCTTCCGGTACATAGTCGGCCGCGTTAACTATGCATATACCTCCACCTTGTCAGCCTGGGCTATTATGATATCTCTGTTATCAGTGATATGTTTTAAGCATTGTCTATCTTTATAGGTTAAATTATTTTAAGTGGTCTCTGTTATTTATAAGCCGATAAAACATCTTTCAGGATCGCCTCTATGTATTCTATGACATTCACATTTTGTTTATTCAACGGTGGAATACAAAAGGATTTGTGTTTATATAAAGGCTCTTGAAAACAAGCTTCTTTGAAAAAAACAACAAAAAAACTTACAGCGCAATTGCCGTGCAAACTCATATAATCCTTTGTGCAAGTCAAAATCATCACTGTTATTGCGAGGAGTCGGGCAAAACTTTAATCCCTTCTTAAGAGTTAACTCTTCGTGTTTAGAAATTACGTAGGAAAAATAATTGTATATTTCGGACTTTCCTTCCCCCATATATCTATAATGTTCTGAGTTACAAGTGTTAGGTTTCTGTGTTCTATTAATTAGGCGTGAAAAAACGTTTTTCCATTTCTCTATTAGGGGCGAGAAAAAATCTAAGAGTACATTATCTCTAAGTGCCTTATGTCATTTAGTATTAGTCACTTCTCGCTCCTTTTTATGTATGTAATGCTGCAATTCGTTTAATAGTATTAAAGGCAAACCAGGGGAAGTTTTTAAATTAATATCGATCTGTGACTCTAAAAAACGAACGTTCCCGATGGACTGAAGTATGGTAGTGCCCAGTAAAGGCATTCTAAAAATAAAAATAACGCAATCCCATGTTTGTACATTTACATGGGACAACTGTATGTTTGCAGCTGTATATGTGTTGCAAAAACCCTTTGGAATCTTTTCTTGGGTGCGGCAGGTTTGCAAAAATATTTTATGTGATTTAAATTAAAATAATTTATCAAAACAAACGCGAAGAATAAAAAAGGGCTGGAGAAAAGCCTGTGGGAGTTAATTTGAATCCGACGAACGCTGACGTTTATCTTGTGGGGCGAGTTGAAAACCACCCGCTAAGGGATTTCTGTGTCGTGCGGAGCCAACACTTTGCCGTGAAAGCTGTGGGAATGACTCCGGCAACGATAATAGAACAGAATTCGAAGACGTGCCCACCGAAAGAGGAACACAACTGAAACCTGCCCACTAGGTACCCTCTCCCTTTGGGCAACATCTTCAAATTCAGGGGACCTAGGTGTAAGGGAACACTTGCAAAGCAAGTGGGTAAATAAAAAAAAACTTTGAAATGGTTGACTAATTCAGCTATACCCTCCCTACTTAGGTGTAACCCATCGAAAAACAAAAACCAATGAGGGGTTTAAAAAAAAAATACCGGAGATTTACAAATACCACACTTTGGTAAATAAAAGAGAACTCCCTCAGAAAAAAAGATTAATGCAAAGATTTTTTCGTTAATCCATCGTATGTAGCCTGATCCACGGGGCCTAAAATTATCCTCCAACCGGAGAGGAACGCTAGAGATAATTATAGACATTTCCGGTCGTTTTTGCCGAATGTGTAAACTAAGATTATTAAATAAAACGGCGCACTGGAAAGGCGGTAAATGGCAAATATCATTTGACCCGATTTGTAAACAAAATAGAATTGACATGACGGGGAGACTCTCTACGATAGAAAAAAATTAGAAATTACACCAGCAGACTTCGAAACTACCGTCGGGCCACTACCGTTAAAAATAACAAGAGCGTGCGAATACTTAATAATGGAGTTTCCCACGATGGCAACCGTCTCCAAGCCTAGGAGGGCAGGGGCACGTCCCGAGGCCATGATCAAAGGAACAGCACCTGGGACCACCTTCTATCAGGGCAAATATTTTGTGAACATATTTATCTCGAGTGCCATCTTTTTATCCCAGGTGTGTTTTAGATGCGGAGTATCTCTTGCTCCGGTCTGTGTCCCGCGGCGTCGTAGTCCGCACTCACACTACGCATGCGCAACTCTCCTCCTTCCCTCTCTCCAACAGCTTCGCGTTACTCTCTCCGCTCTCTCTCTCTACCAGCTGCGTGCACTTCGCGTGCGTTCGCTTCTACTCACACCGCGCGCGCGTGCGCAACTCTCCTCCTCTAGTCTCCTCTCCTTCAAGTGTGAATATAAGCAGCGGTAGCGCGCTGCGCGCGTTCAGGGGAGGAAGTAGCCGAGTGGGCTAACGCGTCTCAGCTCGGAGCGTGAAGCGAAAGCTTCCGCTGGGAACCTCCAGGGTTCGATCCACGACGCCCCCGCCCGTTTCGATCTGGATGAGTTTCGTACCGGCACGCGTTCGTGTGATCACTACCGCGTGATTCACGTTAAAAATCCCAGGTTAGCGGTTGTACTCTACTGGCTAAATTTCTCATCTATAGCTAAAAGACTGATTACCCGTTGAGGCGCATCTCCATCAAGGCTGTATAAACATAAAGAGCAAACCAATTTTGTGCGCGCGTTCAGTTCACCGCTGTTGACACCACTTCAGTCCGTTCTTCCGATGAAATGGGGTTGGAAGCAACAGTCCAGTCAGTTAGTGGGTTGGCGCAAGCAAGCGTCAGCACCACCCCACAAACAACGTTACTAACAACGTTACTAATTCCGTTAATAACACCGTTAATAACGATGCGCAATGCTCCGCATCACCCCATGGTTCCCCTCGGGAAGATGGTGTAATTTTTTAACCAGGTGCGTGCAGTGCCTTCCAGAGCGAAGTAGACATTTTGCAGGCCCTGCTCAGGAGCTCATCCGTTAAAACGTGCAACGCATTCGTACTGGCCCAACCAGTCGTCCACATCTTCATGAAAAGTGCCACGGAATTCGGCGGCGTCCTTGGTGGGGCCCTCACGTAGACAATGGACGTCGGTGGCGTTCGGTCTGGCTACGACGTGGTGTTCATCGTCGGCTTCGGTAGCTTCTTGTCCTGTCCGGCAGTGGTTCCGGGGGTAGGCCGAGGTTGCGGCGACTTGATTGGGTCTCGGTCCTCTCTTCGTTGGGTCCTCAGGGGCTCGGGATCGGACTTGCACTGCGGGCTCTCGTATTGGTGCGCTGAACGGACATGCGTACACCGCACCTCCACCAAAATGTCACGGGTGGTGACCAAAAGAACAATAAATAAACAGAAAGATATAAACGTTTAATATGGCGAATTTGTGCCAAAAATAAACGGGTATAAAAGGTAATAAGAGAGCGTCGCGGGCGTCGAAGTCGGCGTAACAACAAAGTCGAACGCTGGGGCGAAACTCAGTCCGGTTCGCCACGCGGCGCCCTTTGTGTACATGCGTGAGCTTCTGGAATAATCGGCGTAGAATGTTCGACGCGTAGAACATTCGGACCTCGAATACGCCCAACATTATTCTCTAATCTACCAGAAAACTGAATTGCAAAAATGACAAAAGGTGCAGCGCTCCCAGGAATGGAACCCTGGTTTTTCACGTGGGAGGCAGGCGCGATAAACAATAGGCCACGCGCTCGCTGCCTACTTCGCAAGCTGCGCGCGCGGCAATATTTAATCACTTCAATACTATTTGCTGCTCATTTACCGGTACATATTAAACTTTTAAGCGAGAAAATAGTTGAGTAGATACCCGCAAAACGGTAAGCATTATGCCAATTACTTCTGTCTTTTGGCCGTTTTTTTTTAATTTTTGTTTTTATTGAAAGAAAAGGAACACGAAGTGTTCTCGTTTTGACTGACGAAGAGCCTACCAGGCTTGAAACGTATGTGCAGATCATTTTTTTGGCAACCTTGGACGACCACCTTCTATAAGGGCAAATATTTTGTGAATATATATATATGTATATATATATATATATATATATATATATATATATATATATATATGTATATATATATATATATATATATCGGGGGTTCAGAGAACGCAGGCCAAATCGCTCCTGTGAAAACTACTTATCGCAACGAAAGAAGGCTTGTGGCGTTTTGGTCTGTAGTTTCATGATACGGCCGCGCCGCTATCGCTTTGATAACGCGACCGCGCCTATGTTTGTATTCTTTGTTTGGTTAACACGCGCTTGTATAAAAGGAACGTTTGTAGAATAAACGGGGCCTTTTCTCCACCAACAAGACATGGTGTCAGAAGTGGGCCCCGATAACGGATAGCAGCACACCGAAGAGACTGGGCGCATCGAGACCAGCGGCGCAATGGCATCGCTCAAGTCGCCGCAACCCTTCGACTTCGAGAACGCGGGCGACTGGCCGGTGTGGCTCGAAGAATTCGGGACTTCAGCTTCGCCTCCGGCCCCAACAAAAAGGACGAGGAAACCCAAGTAAGGACGCTTCTTTACACTATGGGAAGGAAGGCTCGAAAGGTCCTCAAGTCGCTTGACGTAAAAGACGCTGACTTCAAGAACTACGCGCTAGTGAAGTCGAAGCTTCAAGGTTATTTTGTTCCCACGAAAAACATCGTCTACGAGAGCGCTTGTTTTAATAGATGAAAAGAAGAGTGCGGAGCGACAGTAGACCAGTTCATGACCGAGCTGCACAAGCAAGCCGAGAGGTGCGAATTCGGGACGATGAAGGACCGACTTATTCGCGACCGCTTTGTCGTAGGGCTCTGAGACCAACGTCTTTCCGAGACTCTGCAAATGGACCCGGAATTGACCTTAGCTACTGCACTTGGCAAGGCAAGAACCAGCGAAACGGTTAAGAGGCAGCAAGTAGATCTCAAAGGTCCGGCGCACGCGGAAGTTAACGTCGACACGGTCCGACACAAGAAACCCCAGAACAAAAACCTTGCAAGAGCGAACGACAAGAAAAGTTCACGCCAAAAACTTTGGGGTACTGTGGGTATTCCACCCATCAAAGGAGCGAGTGTCCAGCTCGTCGCGAAAAGTGCTTGTTATGCCATAGAATGGGGCATTTTGAACAAAGTCTGCCGCAAAAAGAAACTAAATTCCACCAAGCTAGACGGAATCGCCGTGGAAGCGCCAGACGAACATAAGTTCCCTGGTTCGGTCGACGGCGATATCGCAAAGTCATCCGCACGCGCCCGCTTTGTCGATCTGCAGATAAACGGGTGCGGCGTGCGAGCAAAAGTTGACAATGGCGGAAGTAACCGTCGTCAACGAATGTTTTCCCGGTCGACCCAAGCAGCTTATCAAAGCAGAAAATCTTCGCGGCCCAACCAGCGAATCCCTGACGACGTTAGGAAAGTTCCGTGCAAAAATCGCTTGGAAAGGGAAGTCGTGCGAATCCACAATTTACCTCGTTCAAAACCTTCGAACACCGCCCGTGGGACTCCCAGCCATTAACGCTCTAGGTATTGTCCGATTCATGGATGACGTTGCCGTTACCGAAGTCGACTACGTCGCAAAGTACCCGAAGCTGTTTTCCGGCATCGGCTCAATCTCGGGTGAACACACGATCCGGTTGGTATACGACGCTCTCCTGTAGCAGTGGCGACGCCCCGGAAAGTAGCCATCCCAATGAGACAAGCTGTAAAGAAGGAACTAGACAGCCTGGGAGCGGAGAGCATCATCCGCAAAGTCAGCACTCCCACGGCGTGGTGCGCCCGATAGTACCTGTCCAGAAACCTTCGGGGGCAGTCAGGATATGCGTGGCCCTACCTCATTTGAACAAGTCTGTGCGACGAGAGCGACTCGTTCTACCAACGGTGAATCAGGTGATGGGCTGCCTAGGAACCGCGAAGGTGTATTGGAAGCAAACTCCGGGTTCTACCAAGTACGCCTGTCCGAAGAATGTGAAGAGCTGACGACATTTATTACGCCCTTCGGTCGCTACTGCTAAAAGAGGCTCCCGTTCGGAATTACGTCAGCGCCAGAAATATTCCAAACGAAATTCTCTAAAATTTCCAACGGCATGGAAGGCATACAAAGCTACATGGACGACATCTTGGTTTACGGGAGAGACAAGAACGAGCAGGATCGTCACTTGGAAGCGGTTTTCAAGAGGCTCCAGGCAGCCGGAGTTAAGCTATACCGGGACAAGTGCAAGTTTGCAGCCTCAAGGATTCGGTTTTTGGGCATTGTCTTGGATAAAAAGGGAATCTACCCGGACCCAGAGAAGGTACAAGCCATCAAGAACCTGCCCCAGCCGAAAACTACGCCGGATGTCAGAGGATTCCTGGGGATAATCAACCATGTGGCAAGGTTCCTCCCAGAAGCCTCCGTGACGCCGGCACGTCAACGTCAACTTCTACTGAAGAACAGAGCGTTTGTCTGGGACAAACCCCGGGAAGAAGCGTTCAATATGCTCAAAGAAGCCCTCAGCTCCGATGCCTGCGTGGCAAGGTACGACTCGGCATACCCGACCATCCTATCGGCAGACACTTCTTCGTACGGAATCGGCGCAGTCATCATGCAGGACCAACCCTCGGGAGAGCGCAGGGCAGTAGATTACGCGTCACTGGCATTGACGAAACCCAAGATGAGGTACTCGCAAATAGAAAAAGAAGCTCTCGCACTAACATGGGCAGCGGAGCGCTTCGACGAGTACCTGAGAGGACTAACATTTCTTTTGGAAACCGATCACAAGCCATTGCTCTGTCTCCTAGACCGTGATCAGATAGACTCATTGCCACCCAGAATTCAACGCTTTAGAATGCGACTCAAACGGTATTCCTTTAAGATGACGCATGTTCCAGGAAAGAGTATCGCAACGGCGGACACCTTATCCATGTCAAGGCTCACGGATGCGGGCCACCGGGGCTCCACCCGGACAGACGCCGAAGTTTCGTCGTTCGCCGTGGGTTCTTTGCAAGCACTCCCGGCGACCGAGTCTCTGCTGGAAAAGCTGCGGCTGGAGCAGGAGGCAGTTCCGGAGTGCGCGGCCCTGTTCAACGTATGCCAGTCGACATGGCCGCCCAAAAATAAGCTACCTTTTCTTCTCAAGCCTTATTGGTCAGAGAGGGGCAACATAAGGGTCTGCGATGGACTCTTACTGAACGGCGTTAGGCTGATCATTCCCAGGAGCCTCTGAAAAGATATGCCAGCGCGCGTCCACGAGGGGCATCAGGGAATCGCCCGTTGCCGCGCCAAATCAAGGGAGTCTATCTGGTGGCCTGGCGTTAGCGCCGCATTGGGGGAAGTTGTCGCCAATTGCTCAAAGTGCGCCGAAGTAAGAGTGCAAATCCGCGAGCCCATGCTTCCGACGACCACACCCGAACTTCCGTGGCAAGAAGTGGCCGTTGACTGATCTGAACTCAAAGGCTCTCAATACCTGGTCGTTGTCGACTACTATTCCAGACACCCCGAGCTGGCTCTGCTGGGTAGGGACACCATATCAACTCGTGTCATCGAGCGCCTCAAAAGCTTCTTCGCACGACACGGAATACCAGGGATCGTTCGGTCCAACAACGGGCCACAGTTCTCCACATTCGCCTTTGAGGGGTTCTCGAAAGAGTATGGCTTCGTCCACTTAACGAGGAGTGCTTGATACCCTTAGTACAACAGAGAAGCAGAGCGCTCGGTAAGGACACTCAACACACTACTATAGAAGGCCGACGATCCTTATCTCGCCCTATTGAACTATCGAAACACACTGGGTCCGTCCGGTTACAGTCCTGCCCAGTTGTCGGAGGGGAGACGTCTACGCAGTAGAGTTCCTTGCCATTTAAGTTTGCTCGGGCCTAAAACCGTGGACCACGCAGACTGGAGACAGCGTGATGAAAGAAATCGGAGAAAACAAAAAGCAGACTTCGATAAGCCTCATTCAGCGAGGTCTCTGCCTAGCCTTTCTGCAGGTCAGCGGGTTTGGCTTCCGGAAACAAGCACCGAGGCGAAAGTGGCCCAGGCGTCCTCAACCCGAAGGTCCTACTGGGCCGAAAAGGACGCAACCTTTTGCGCAGAAACCGACGCCAGCTGGTTGCAGTACCCGGGGAAACGGCCGGACAGAACGTCTCAGAGCGCCGGGTTCCGGACAAGCCAACACCGGGTGGTTAAGACGGAAGCCTTCCGTCAGCTTCATCGGATAATCAAGTGCCCGACACACCAGACGACTCCAGAGAGTCGGGGATGACGCCTGTCCAGAGTCCCCAACGCCAGAGGCCGGTTCCAGCCAACGCGACACCGCCTCCGCAACAACTGCAGTCTCGCTTCGGTCGCCTAACTAAAACTCCCAAAAGGCTGGCAATTAGTGATTCCTGAATGATTAATGATGATTGATGATGCAACCAACCTCTGCTGCGCTGTGATCGCGAGACTCAGCAGAGTCTGGTTGCACTATATCTCCAAGGGGCGCGGTGCCGCCGAGGCCGAGATGCGCTTTGATCGCGAACCGAAACTTAAAAAAAAAAACGTTGAATTTGTGCGGTTTTTCAGAAAGCCGTAAAATGCTTCGCGTGACTTTTATCGTTCTGCAATGTGTTGATCGTATGATTATCGAGGATGTTCACGAATTTTCTAATTTAAATTGGGTCCTTTAACACGATATTAAAAAACTTACTTCCGCAAAATATTAACAACTTAACTATCCCGGACATCAATAATTTTTCTATATGGGCCCGGCCCAGGACAAAAACACCACAAGACTTTTTGTTGCGATGAGTAGATTTAGCAGGAGCGTGGTGACCCGTGTGCTCTGAAACACACGGGCTACCACGCTCTGAAATATATATATATATATATATATATATATATATATATTTATATATAACGGGCATGATAGCGGGAGGCCGAAGGCGTGGCTATAACTGAGAATATATATATATATATATATATGTTTGTGTGTCTGTGTGTGGTGCTTTACGAGAAGTGCAAACATTCGATATTGCGAAAACTACTGGTCGCAAGGAAAAAATGCGTGTGTCCCTTGTCCTGGGCCAGGGGCTTATTTGGGAATGAAACGTATTCAACAAGCGTTTGACCGCTGCCTGGGTATTACTGGTTATAAATTGTACGCCATGTACAAGTCGACTAACTTAATCACCGTACACCTAGCATCTCAAACAGACGCACGAAGAACGTGCACCTTGACAGTGATACCACTATCACAAGGCCAACAACTGCCAATACAGTCGCACTTTGCATCGGGACCTAACGTCCGAAAATCCCATTCACACACCATGGTCACTAAGCCATTTATGGGAAGCAGACACACTTGCCTAGAGACGGTGCAAGGCACCGAGCCTCTCCCTGAGCGGTTCTTCTACTATGGCCGCGCTCTGCACCTGAAACCCTACCTCCCACAAGCAATATTCTGCTATCGGTGCTATAAACAAGTTAACGTGCAAGCATTCTGCCCCCAGCGTAATATCGACCCAGAACGGAGTACACCAGAGGGACAACCTCGGTACAGATGCGGCATCTGTAAATTAGATGGACAAGACATCAGTGCCCTAAATTGTCCGATGAAACAGATGACCACGGCCCGATTGCGTCGGACCGTGCGTACGACAGGGCAAACGTTCCACACTTACAATCGCTATCAGCTGCTTGATAACGCGTTGGAGGGGCCACTGGAAGAAAGTACATCCGGGTCACAGCAACGCCAATATTCGACCGTAGTCATACGAAACAAACATCCACGAGAGAGGCTCCAACAACAAGTGGAAGCTCGAAGTCAGCCGGAGGATGACATCGACACCTAGATAGAGGCACTATCAAGACAGCTTGAGCGTCTTCACAGACACAGTGTTGGTAACCGCACGACGACAAAAACAGGAACAACGTTGCCTACATCGTCCGGCAAAACAGTTGCACAGACGGCTGCACCATATCACTCACAGAAAACCCCTTAAGTTCTACAATGGACAGCCATCGTAGAACACCTCACTGAAATGACGAGACTCATTGCCTAACAAAACCATGTCTAACAACAGGGTGCATCCTTCACAAGACGGAATCATACAGTGGAACTGTAGGGGCCTTACCTCTAAAGTTGGCGAAATCAAAATGAAACTCCAGTACAACAAGCGACGTGCATGGACCTTTCTTCTCCAAGAGCGCAATGAACTATGTAATTTATCCCAGCTTATTGGGTACATCCCATCATCCATCTATCCCTGATCAGCGCGTAACTTCAACTGTGTCAGCACAGAAAAAAGCAGCAGTATATGTGTCGGCTAGAATACAACAAACATCCATTGATGTTGGACAATTGTACAGCTGTAACCAAAACGTTTCGGTGTGCTCACATGTCCTGTCAAGACCCATGTCATTTATATATCCGTCCGCGCTAGACCACGGTGCACTAGAGTCATCCTGGGATGAATACGGCATTCCGCTGAACGTATCTAGGGATCCCTATCCTCGTGGGCGGAGAGTTCAATGCTCTCCACAGGGAATGGGTATACCAGTACAACTCCGGAAGAGGGGATCATGTTAGAAATACCATGATAGACACCGAATTCACGCTGCTCAAAGAGCCAGGGGCATTGCATCAACGACCGCTAGGACCCATGCCCCAACCTCACGTGGTGGATTGGCCCTGGAGTGCAGCGATGGCTCGTGGATCCATACACAAGGGGCAGTGACCACATGCCAATAAAGATCGGCCTTCACAGTGCTTGTCACAAGAAATACCGGCGTCGGGTGGCGGTCGCACACTGTTATAAGCTTTGGGAAGTATCGGCCACGATGATCCCTACTGATCCTACGGAAATCCTTGCAGCTCTGCAACAGCTCCTTCGGGATTCAAACATCACGACGACGTGGATCAAAACCAACCAAAACCAGAAGTTACCCTTCTACAGCTTTGGGCTAAGCGCCAACAGGCAGACGTGGCAGCGTTTAGGAACCCAACTACGCCGGGTGGTCGATATCGTGTCAACCGTGTTGCGGCTAAAGCGCGCCGGCACGAAAAAAAGCTTTCCAGACAACGGTGGTATGAGTGGTGTGAAAGTAATGGGATTGGTACTGCAAACAAAGCCCTCTGGCACACGTATCACTTCATGGAGCGAGGGAGAAAACAGTTCAACCCAGCTGTGTGTGTTTGTATCGCAGTGCAAACCGCACCGAAAGCTTTTGGAACTAATGCAGCTCGAATATTCTCCCCCAAATATGACCAGACATCACCCATTAGGTGGCCCGATATTGACGATTCCGACTCCAACTCCCAGGCAAACGTTCTGGTCCTTTTAACATGACTGAACTTATTGCGTTGATTGAAACCGCTAAGAAATGCACGACCCACGGTCATGATTGTGTCCCTACAGAGGTGTACCAAAACCTAGAAGGTCCGGCTCTTGACACGCCCCTAGAGGCAATCAACCAAGTAAGGGAGACAGGAGACATCGCCTCTTAATGAAAACATTTTATTCTGGTGCCTATCCTGAAGCCAGGAAAGATACCGAACAATCTCCAAGCGTTACAAACCATTTCGCTTACACGATCGATTTCCAAGCTTGTAGAGAGTATGCTGGCTCCACGAGTATCCTGGTGGCTTGAAAGATACGGCAGAAATCACCCCCCACAAACTTGCTTCCGACAGTACTTGGGGACTGAGGAGGCCTGTCGATTCTGGGAGACGACATCATACAGGTGTCACCCCACAGTCAGGTTGTACACACGGTGGTGGCCAGGGCATTGAACCGAACCCGAACCGTAAACCGAAAAAAAAAAAAAAAAAAAAGGCGTTATTTTTGCTCGAATCTAAGTTGAACCGGAACGAAATAATTTTTTTCGCTCCGGAGCAGACCCGATGTTTTTCATGCGGTTTTCGGTTGATACGCGAAGTGAGGTCAAGTTAAAAGTGCGTCGCGAAAAACACAGTTTTCTAAAAAAACGAAAATGCAAAAAAAAAAAAAAAAAAAAAAACTTATTTTTGCGCAAACCGGAGAAAGCCGTGCGCTTCTTAAGAGACTACATGTCCAATGTGTTATGTCCCTAATGTGGAAGCTAGGATTGAATAAACCAATGCTTGATTGTCTGACGTGGTGGATGCCCATGCTCCGTGTGCTCACCAGGCTACTTGAACTAAAAGGCTTCGCTCGAGAGTTGCTCTAAAAAGAAGAAATCTCCAGGTGGACCGACAACGAATTGGCGGAAGTCGAAATGCTCGCAGTATGCTACGCCCGCCAGAAGTGTTGACAAAGCCATTGCAGGAGGAACAACTTACTGTTACATATTTCTATGGCGCATGGCTGAGATATATCCTAGACTCTTCCAAGTTACCGTCACCGTTAGGAAAGGCCTTGGTCCAGTCAATGAAAAAGCGGGAGTGACAACTTCTTGACACGGATGTCTTCTGTGCAGTGTACATGATCCCCGCTACCGCCTTGTTCTCACCCCTGAGTAAAAGTGCCGGGCCCCGTTGCATTTTACAAAGACTTGGAGGTGGATCCTAGCTTTGTAATGCGAGCAAGATTCTACCTTGTCCTCTAAAACTGCGGCGGCTCCAGAAGATTCGAGAGAAGCCCTAGAAGTGCTCCTCAAGGAAAAAGAGGTTGAAGCTGGCGTGCAGGTTCGAGGTACCAGTACACGATTTGATATAGTATAGCACCCGGACACGATTTGATATAGTATAGTACCCGGAAATGCTACACAAGGAGCCGCGGCATTCAAGGGACGCTAACGTGTTGCAGTTTTGGGAAGAGAGAGGGGAGCGCCATCCACAAGTCGGCGCATTGGCGCAAGTAGCCCTGGGAGTGCCTGCGACCCAGGTCAGCGTCGAGCGAGCCTTTTTTTGCACTCAAGTTAATTTTATCGTCTCAGAGGTGCCGTCTTTACCCGGATATGCTTGACGACGTTCTGCTCCTTCTGTCAGATGCCTCACATTGAACTGCGCTTTCACCCACGTCCCGAGGTGCCCCAGCACTTGCTTGTTCGTTCCGCGCAGTAATCTGAGACTTTGCATTTTTATACGTAACACTTTTATAAAATATGTATAGTTTATCTCTTGCGGTCGTCAACTGTTTTTGTAGCATATGAGTACGAACCGGTTCGAACCGGTTTGAACCCTTATTTTTGCACTCCGGATATGAACCGGAGCTGAACCGTTTTCCCTGAACCGAAACAAAACCGCAACGAAAAATATTCCGGTTCGACACCCTGGTGGTAGCTTTGGACATTGCCAAAGCGTGCGACAATAATGACAAAAGTCATAATGACCAACCTCATAGAGCTGTGGTTCCTCCGCGGGTCACACGATTTGTTTACTCTTTCCTTTGTAATCGAACATCTGCTATAAAGGTTGATGGACAACAAGGAGGATGCTTTACATCCAATTGAAGGGTCCCCCAAAGCTCCGTCTTGGCTCCGCTTCTTTTTAACATTGCACTCGTACCTCTGGCATGGCAACTTCATCGGGTTCCGGACTTCAAACTTCTCGTCTATGCTGACGACGCCATATTATGAACCACTTACAAGGACATCCTCTAGGCAAGTCAAGCAGCTTCAAGATGTCCTTGACATTCTGAATTATTCACAAGAGCCGGGTTGGACATTCCTTCGAAAAAATCTAGCTTCGTCGTGGTAGCAATCAAGGCGGGACGTAAGAAATTTACCCAGGCCCCCATTCTACTCAAGCTGGGTGCTATAACAGTACCCGGGAATACGGATGTCCGGATGCTGGGCTTGAATATTTCCACGCAAGTCGGCGAGCAAGCGCGTGCGTGGCCGAGTGATGAATTCGTAGTATCGTCTAGCGACCAAATTAGTGCGAGCGTTCAGGGGTTCACGCGGGAAGTTGTGATGGCATTTCGGATGTTTAAAGTTCGGTTCTCCTTCGAATACCTGAGCTGCGTCAGTCGCAAAAGGCTGTATAAAGATTTAGTCGATGTTCTTTCACCCGTACCACTTTACCGATCTTTGTACTGTGAGCGTGCAGGGCAGGATGGTTTAAGCACGGTTAAAAGAATGCCGGTAAAACCTTCTCATAAGTCGTTTTTCTTTCAATTGCATTGCGGCGTCCTACCTGTCAAACCATGGCTTGAAGGGAAAGCATTTTTGTGCCATTGTCGATTAATTGTTTCATCTGTAAAAGGCCCGAAACTATAGAACTTGTATTTTTAGAATATTGGAATGCGGTATTCCTATGGGACATCCTGCAGCGAACGTTCAAGAAAGATTTCCCCCTCACAGCTCATGGCATACGGTTTCTACCTGTAGATAACGAAGGCGGTGTTCCTTACGACATGTTTATGCTCCTTGGCCTCCACAGACTTTGGAGGACGAGGACGGGTGTTAACAACGCGGACGCACGGGTTCGGCCTGCACGAGAGTACCTCATTGAAAGTGCCGCTTATATACGTGAAGTATACCGTGGACTGCCTGATCCACCGGACTGGACGTTAATGTTGGAGAGGTTAGTCTGTCTAAAAAGATTTTAATGTTGCCGCGAGGTCCGATTAAGCGCCAGCGCGCTTTTAATATTTGTCAATGTGTGTTTGTGCCGTTGTGCTTTTAGTTGTTCTTGTGAAAACAGTCAATAAAGCAAAAAAAAGTTCGTGGCCGAATGGTTACCGCTCTTGACTTTTGTGCGGTAGGTGTAGGTTCGATTCCAGTCAGCGGGCTGTCCTTTTATTCATTCTTTCAATATGGCCTTTTCGTAAATTCGAGAACACTCTCGTCTGTTCTAGTTTCGAGTATTCTAAGGACCGAAAGTTCTACGCCGAATGATCCAGAAACCCACGACGGTAGATAAGGGACTCCGCAAGGCGAGCGGAGGCAGTTTCGCCCCAGCGTTCGACTCTGCTGTCACGCCGACTTCGACGCCGACGACGCTCTACTTTATTCTGATCCCTTTTTATATTTGGGCACAAGTTCGCCCCATTAAACGTTTAGTTTCTTCAGTTATTATTTCCTCATCACTTGTCACTCGTGACATTTTGGTGGAGGTGCGGGGTAGTGCATTCTATGCCCCTTAAGCGCACCTTGCCGAAAACATCCCGGCCAAGTGACGTGCTCAGCCGCGGAAGGCTACCCTTCGTCGAAGACGCCGAAGCCGGAAGAAGCCGTCGTACCAGAGGTCAGTCCCCCGAACTTGGTTTCTTGCCCGAGCGACGGAAGAACAAGACCCCGACGATGACCACCCCGCCCGTCGTCGTCCTGCCCGTCGCTCTACGGACACCTGCTTCCTTCCTCGGCGAGATCAACGAGGACGTCGAAGACTGGATCAACCAGTACGAAGGCCTGGCTCGCCACAACGGGTGGAGTGGCGAACAGCGCCTGCGAAACCTCTACTTCTCGCTTGAAGGAACTGCAAGGCGCTGGTTCGAAAACCATAAAGCTTCGTTGACCTCGTGCAACCTTTGCAAGAACGAGCTCACAAGAATATTCGCCAATCAACACCGAAGAGACAGGGCCGAAGACCTGCTGCAATCGAGTACCCAGGGCCCAGATGAAAGCGTCACGAGCTTTGTGAAAGGCGTGCTTCGCCTGAGCTCCCGCGCCGATCCTCAGGCCACCGGGGGAAAGAAACTGCGCAATTTGATGCGTGGCCTGATGGACGACATCTTTGGTGGACTCGTACGCAACCCACCGACGACCGTTCAAGGATTTGTCACGGAGGCGACGAACAACGAGTGTGCTCTGCAGGCCCGAGCCAGCCACTACCAGAGGCACCCGGCGTCAGCGCGGTTCCGCAGTCCCTTGCGTCTGCGGAACCGCAGTCGCAAGGGACTGCGGCTGCGGTTGGACGCGATAGACCGCGCACCGTTTAAGGTCTATCGCGTCCAAGTTCGACACGAGTGTGGTGTTTTCTTGTCGTATGCGCCTGAAACAGATGTGCAAAAAGGTTAATGGGAGCGACAGTCCCCGAGGGTGCAATGTAAGACATGAAAAAATGTTCGTAGAATGCGAAGAAAGGAAGGTTTATTCGATTCCACTAAGCTGTGGCAGTCAGTACATTGGACAGACTGAGAGATGCTTCAACCACCGACTCAGAGAACATAACTTGGAAGCATCAAAGGCTTCAACTGAGTCGTATCACCCCATTGTCGTTCACAGCCGCACATACGATAACTGTACTCCTAATTTTTCTAATACTAAAATACTGGGCGGGCACAACAACAGATTTGGGAGAGAAATCATCGAGTCATTTGCTATAGGGACTGTTAACAACAAAATTTCTGCACCTTCATTATCATTGACAAAGACAGAGGTCGAATTCTTAACACCAGAGATGACTAGAATACTGACACCTCGTCGTGACGCTACAGATTTTTAAACTCTAATATTTATAGTACAATTCCCTTTTTGGACTGCAAACAAGAATAATTCTCCATTGTCACTGACAATGACCAAGGTTAATTCTAAGTAATCGAAAATAACTAGATTACTGATGCGCTTTTCAAAGCTTTCTTTTAGTGTATTCCCCTTTCCTCTATAACTAGTATCTCCTTTCCCTCTTTGAGAACGTTGAGACCCTTGGGGGCGGTTTTATTGTTGTGCCATTCTATGTTGTTGCTAAATGAAAGATGTCCTGTTCCCGTCCTCGTCCTCTCTGTTTTATAATTTCAAGTTTTGTATCTATTAACCAGCACGCTCCTTTTCAACTGTTAAGTGATTCGTCGACTCAGGGATCTGAACTACGAGGTGATGCCCGGCGGAACACGGCCCGGCAGAACACGGACTTCGTCACGCCGCCCTCCGCGACCGGAAGTCGTCCACGTCGTGCGACTCAAGCCGAACTACGATCGATAGGACCGTGAATTGTGTTTTGTAATACACTCGATAGGATTGTGCTGCACAAGTCGACGTAGCTTGCCACTATTTTTTTGTTTTGCTGTTCTCGTTTCCCGGCAGGTCACATCGAGACGATGCGCTTTTAAAGGGGGGAGTAATGCCACCTCGTCGGTGAGCAAGCGCGTGCGTGGCCGAGTGGTTACCGCTCTTGACTTTCGCGCGGTAGGTGTAGGTTCCATTCCAGCCAGCGGACTGTCCTTTTATTTATTCTTTCAATTCGGCCTTCTCGTAAATTCGAGAACGTTCTCTTCTGTTCTAGTTCCGAATGTTTTACGTACCAAAAGTTCTACGCCGAATGATCCAAAAAACCACGAAGGTACATAAGGGATTCCGCAAGGCGAGCGGAGGCAGTTTCGCCCCAGCTTTCGACTCTGCTGTAACACCGACTTCGGCGCCGCGACGGTCTGCTTCATTCTGATCCCTTTTTATTTTGGGGCACAAGTTCGCCCATTAAACGTTTAATTTCTCATGTTATTATCGCCTGATCACTTGTCATTCGTGACAATATATTTCAGTCAGGAAGCGAAACCCAATGACTCAAAAAAATAAGCAAACATCTGCCACCACTTCATCTGATTCGACGCATAGCACCGAAACCTACTGGTGCTTTTACAGACATTGCTCGACGGCTGGTGCCGGCTATCTTGCAACCGCGAATAATTAACCAAACGCAATTCCATCGACTCACGGCGGCACAGGGGTACCATTTGGAAACCATTAATCGTGACGCAATGGGCGTCATCACGGCGCTACCTCGTATTACTCCGATTCCAACTCTACAAGAACCCGTGAGGCTGACCACAATCACGGAACTCATCTCTCAACGAGAACAGGCAAGGGAAATTAAACAACAGTTTGTACCAGCGGTTGCTGCGATACATGCGCATTTTCAACGTTGCCCCCACTGAACTTGCAGTAGGAGCCGATAACCCTATGGAAATTCACCCACATTACCATCAACAAACGAGCCAAGTTACGACGTCGCGATCAGCTGGGCACCCTCTCAACGTCCCTTCCCCGAAACCCAGCATGACGACCACTGTTAAGTTTACAAGTTTACACGGTGGCCGCGTCTCATTCCTCAGCTCCACACATACTTGCATCCAGGAGCATCAGAGATATACATCTCAGGAAGCCGACCTATTTGTCATGGAACTACAGGCCATCAACGACGCTATACAAGCAGCGACCACCAAGCTTCCGACGATCCGCCATCTTCACAATTTACAGACTTCTTAGCGGCAATTCGATAGCTCAAAAAGATTTCCAAAGCAATGTAACTGTGTCAAGCGATACAGACCCTTTACCGCAATACCTTGACCTGCATTATGGTGTAGTAGATTCAAGGTCATGACACGAGCCAATACAACCTTGCAGCGGATCAGCAAGCACACTTTCCATCTGATCCCGATCTCCCTTCCCCTCCTCCTGTCTGAACCCCTTTCCCTCCTCCAGGCCCGTAAACACTCTCTCCGGCAGGACAGCCGCGCTCTTATCCCTCCGTGTGTCTACTCCCTCCCACGCCTTCTCACCAGGGTGGAAATTTCGCTTCGGGGACTGCGGGTTGGGGTGGCCCTCACACCGGCTGTAGCCTGCACATGGAGCTCTCCACCCGGCACACGAGGGGCGACATGCCCCAAGTGTCCCCTAGACGCGGCGGAAGCGGATGCGTGTCACCTTATATGGACTTGTCCTGGGTAGCTAAACTCGTCAAGCACAACTTTGTGCCCGAAGTTTGCGGAACGCGCTAATTGGACTCTCGTGACGCTAACGTCGCGCCGAGCGAGGTGCCAATCATTCGAACACTCATTTCTTTGAGAGAGGCAGAATGTAGCAAAGTTCATTGAGGTGCGCGTGCAGCGCGTGAGGGGCGCGAGGAACCCGCTGATTAAACGGCTTCGCATCTGACGTAACGCCCATTTGTCCCTACATCCCTACGCCAAGCTAAAATGAATGCTTTGCAGATTGTCCCTAGGCGACCTGCTGACGCTCCAAATCCCTCCAAAGCTCGTGTAAAAAAAAAGGTGAATAGAAACCTCGTTTGTCGAAGTTGTCGCTGACGCCTAAGTGACGTTTCCGAACTTTGCGAGAGCCGTGGTTTGAGCTCGAGATCTTCGCTTCGGATCGAGGCGAAGTTAAACTTTGTCAACATGGCGGTGCCGTACGGTGCGGCCGAGATTATCTTCCGCCACCGTCGGCGTCGCTACCGACGACGAATTTCGGCGACAGTACCGGCTATCGAAAGCCGTTGCGCGTTGAATCTGCGACGAGCTTCGTTTGGCGCCCGGATTTCGATGCGGCGGACAATCGCGTCTACCATGACCGTGGAACAACAAGTTCTCTGCGCGCTCCGGTTCTTCGGAACCGGTAGCTTTCAAGGCATGGTGGCGACTGACGAGCACCTGTCAGTCCCCCACATGGCTGTGAGCCGGGCTGTCGGAGTTTTTGCGGCTGGCATCGTTTTTTTCTGTAATATCTGAAGAGGTACTAATAAGCTGGTATACAATTCAGAATGTTGGAAAAAAAACAAGAACCGGAATAATTCTTGGGTAGGGTCCAGTCTCCCGGCAGCCGGCAGAATTATTTCCCCGAAATTCTACTGGCAGTCGTCACTCATTGGCGGTCAAATCCGTTCATCGAACGACGTGTCATCGACAGATCGTTTCATCGGCACGCGACGTAATCACATGAAAGAGATTTTCTTTATACATGTAAGTGGGGTGTCCATAACTAGCACCATAATAAGTGTAGCAAACGACCTCATAAAAATTGTCAACCTCACACCTTTAAAAATATGTGAATTTTAAACACCTTTCTTAAAATGTGTGATAATGCACTACACCTTTTTATAAAGATGTAAAACTACAATACCCCTTTTCGTCAGACACGTAGCCAGGGGGGCAAGCATAAGGCCTGTCCCCCTCCCGAAATCTCCCATTTGCTGAGGCTCATCTCCACCCTCCCTCTCATAGAGCACTTTGTCATGGGCGCGAAAACGAAAAATCCCCCCCCCCCCCCCCCTCTAAAACAAAATCGTGGCTATATTCTTTCAAGGTGTAATTACCACAGAACATTTTTTTTTCGGGGTGTACATAGTGGCCCGGGACCCAATAAAATGACTGAACAAATAAATTACGCAAACGTGTCGCCGAAGCAGCATGTTGCTTCTTGGCGAGTGTCGAGGCAATTTCAGCCGAAAACCGGCTTCAATAGTGGCCGGATGTACGTTTTTGCGCCTAGTCCCGACATCCGGCAGGTATGGGTGTACCGATGAAAATAAACGATTCATGTCTAATAGGACTGGCACCACTGATCGCTTAGTAGGCTGGATCGCGGAGAGAGGCCTGCATTGCTGGTGTCGAGCGGCACTACCGGCAGTTATCGCTAGACACGATCTAATGCATGCTATAGAAGAAACGGGAAAACTTAATTTTATTACGTTAGTAGGTTGTTCTTGATCATGAAACTTCACTCGCGTTTCCGCAAATAACAGTTAATATTGTGGGCAAGAATATGAAACGTGTTAGAATACCAATTTTGTTTAAATAAATGTGCGGTTGAGGGTCGAGGGTGACTTTGTTGGGCGTTAACTGTGATGTGTTTAATGAGACAAAGGCTACCGAGAGTTATTGTGGAGTCATCCATGATTTCGAAGTCATCAGAGCTCAGCAAACGATAAGTTAGAAGGCCTTTACTGGGGAATTTGCGTCGTTTTAACCGCTTGTACATAGTAACTCATGGTGAAAGCTTTTTCTTTGAGCTGCTGTGTCGGCTTCCGTGACAAACTGAAACTCGGAGCGTGCCGTTCAGTCGCTGAACGCGCCATTTATTTAGCAACCGAAGCAAGCGACGTCGGTAAAGTCCGTAATGCTCCGGCCCTTTTTTTTTAGATCGATGTTCGAACGTTTGACGAATGTCTAATTGATCTCCAAGCACCCGACATAATCATCGCAGCACGGCATAAAATACTCGCCCTCGAGCACCGCGTACAAGCTTCCTATTTTTGCGTGTTTTTGCCTTAGACTTGCGTGTATGGCCTTATGGTGTAATACGTCAAAACAACAAGGACGAAAACGAAGGAAGAACTAGACAGGACGCGGCGTATTGCCTGTTGTCAAGCAATGGCCTCCGGTAAGGCCAGTGACGGGCTCCCGATCCGCGATCCAGACTTGCACTGTGAGAGTTCCAATGCATTGCACCCGCGGAGTGCTGCACGGAGAACCGGTCTGAACGAACTTTCTGAATGCACCAAGTGCAGACTGGTGCTGTCGCCATAGATGTTGTAGAAAAGTACCGACCTCAAACCGAAACTAGCGCCTTTTTGTTCGACGTGATGGGTGGGAATCCGAAAGCGCCCAGTCGCCGCCATCGTTTATCTATAAACGTTGGTTGCTGCAACGTGTAACTTATATTTGCGATGACTTCGAATTAAGGGACTCGGCAGTCAGAAATATCTACAGACGGTGTAAGTTTCCGAAACCAGCTGACTACAAACAGCATACACTTGAGAAAATTAATGGCACGTGTACGCGCAAAAGCTTGCTTCGTTTTAAGCATAGTATTATGGGCGAACCACTGATAGGATACGGCTTAAATTTAGTTCTTTGGAACATCAAGCAATACGTTTCGTAAGACGTTTTATTTCCCTGGTGAGGGCATTGAGAACGAGAGCTTTCTCAAGCAAAATACGACGGGGCAAGATAGCTGCCGTTCAAATATGACTTTGCGTGAGCCTCGGGCAACGTCTCCACGTTTAGCCTTCCCGGACACTGAGTGAATGCGTAACAGATTTCTGCTGTGAGAGCTCTTTCGAAAAATGTTCCACTTTTCACCCGCACACAGATGATACGAGATCTCGCGGCCTCTGTGTTTGTCCTGGGTCTTTCATTCCACACTGGTAGGTTTTCAGCGTTTGTACGGCAACAACGCGACTCAAATTTTGCAAATAAAACACGGGTCGTCGATTCCCCCCTTCGTGAAATATATGACGCTCACAATTTAAGCTCGCGTCTGAGTTTGTGGCCCACGGGATGCGATTTCGAGCAGAAAACCAACTTTTTCTCTCAGTTCCGCTGTGCGAATGCCGCATCGCTCCAGACGAACTCTCGTCGTCTGCTCTGGCTCCTTGTCTGGGCGAGGCATGGCGGGATTGAATTTCGGCCCAACGGCGCTACAGAGCCCAAAGACAACGCACAGCGAGCGGCGTGGATGCTCGCATCCCCGCGCCGTCTGGTGCTCTCGTGCACCGCCTAGGGATCGCGGGGGATTTTTCGTCAAAAGTTGCAAAGTTGAGCGCGCGCAAGGAGGAGGAAACTTTGCGGCGTTCTTGCGGTCACTCCCCCCGCTACGTCAGAAAGCGAAGAACGTTTTGTTCCACGAGTTTAGCTACCCTGGCCTGCAGATTGAGCGCAGTCGCCTATTAATAGCTGCAGGTCTCCAAAACAGTGCACCCACCAGCTACCATAAGCGGCTGCATTACATCCACTATCACAAAACATTGCTACAATTCATTCATACCACAGTGGTTGTAGCACACCTGCCTAAAGGCAACCCCTTGCGTAATAAAAAGAAATCACAGTTTGGATTTAGAAAGCAAAAGTAATCAGAACTTGCCTTACTTGAGGAGAAAAAGTTTATTTTAAAAAAAATCTCGGAAAACAGAAATAAGTTCACGTCAGCTGAAGAGAGTGTTGGTAGCATTGACTGGTCACGAGTTTGTTTTATTTACCAGTCGGAAATTGGTACTCGGATTTACGTAGACTTCGCTAAAGATTTTGACATTTTAAATTATGAATTGCTGTTGAAAAAAAATGGAACGTTACAGAATTCGTTGACAAATTTAATTATTCTTTAATCCTGCCATGGAAACCGGAAACAATACATATGTTGTGATAATTTTAATTCCACCAATAAAAACGGTATTATCGGGCGTACCTCAGGGCAGTATTTTAAAACTTTTACAACGCAGCTGTCAAGGGCTAGTTCCCCGAGGCTCGAGTAGCCCGCAAAGAAATGTCGACAGGAAACTCTGGGCAGCTACCACCACCTATCGGCGGCTGCGCCAACCAGACAACCGGCTTGCCGGCCGCGCTCATAGATGGCGGCAACCTTTCCAGCCCTTCCACTCTGGTTTTCACCAGTAGAAAGGCTGAATTTCTGTAGGCGTCGTCCTAGATATCGTCCTCGATGTCGTCCTACAAGTCGTCGTTGAGGTTGTCCTAGACGTGGCCCTTGAGATCGCCCTTAAGAATGTCCGAAAGGTTGTCCTTGAGGTCGTCCTAGAAGTCATTCTTGCGATCATCCCAGACGTCTTCCTAGAAGTTGTCCTCGACGTCGTCATGGACGTTGTCCTCGGGGTTGTCCTAGAAGGTGGCCTTGAGGTTGTCCTTGGGGTCGTCGCTGAGGTTGTCCTCGAGGTCGTCCTAGAAGCCGTTCCTGATGTCGTTTTAGACGTCGTCTTGAGGTCGTCGTAAACGTCGTCCTTTAGGCGTAGTCCTTGAGGTCGTCTGAGAAGTCATGCTTGAGGTCGCCCCATCATAGTACGGCTTCGCTGTCTTCTTTCTTCACCAGAGTGGAAAGGCTGAAAGATTTTTACTTGTATATTGAAAACCAGCTAATACTGTATTGATTATACGAATCTAGAACATGTATGATTATTGGCTTTCCTTAAGATATCAAAAGGAACTGCTCAATAGAAGTACATATATAACAGAATCGGCTGGTTTAAACCAAAGTGTTTCCGAATTTAATTTTCGTAATCCCGAATACAGAAATGTAGTCCTTTGTTGTCTAATTCTTGGAAAAGAAATGTTATCGCTCAGACTTCCGAAACTGCTTCATGTTTTTAGCTCAAATGATGTTCTGTGAGATGAAAAAAAATATATATATAAATGAAGAATTTACGTGATTTGACCTCTAACATTTCTTTGGTCTAATAATGCTGTCAGTTCTGCTTCTTGCGTATTAGCTGATGGAATGTCATTGGTATACGTGAGCTTGTAAAGCCGCTTTGTGCGTCTTCTTTTCTCGGTCTCCGCCTTTGAAAATGAGACCATGAAGTTTATTATCAGTATTATAAAACGCGATTAAAGGGCGCCTTTGCTGAAATTCAAAAAGTTTGGGTTATTAAGTGATTGTACATTAAAAAAACATTAAGAACGAACAAAGTCCTTTTATTTCGCAATATTTATGTTTTATATATATGGGTGGTTTCATCTCAAATCGTGCAGGCAAAAAGGGTCGAATTTTTAATTTCGATGAAAAAAATATATGTTATGGCGCCGTTTCTAAAACCGCAGTCGACACAAACCGCAAGTTCGTCGGATTTTTTGTTCTCGACTTATGAATTTTTAAAGAGGCCGCCGCGAAAAGCAGTGTTTTTCACACCCGTCGTGGGTCGGATGTTTCGCTTGATCTCCCGCCATGGATTTTCAGTCCACATTAAGTTATCTTTTTTGAAGCACTCTGTGGACACATTTAAAAGGCTCCAATACCATAAAATAATTTTAGGCCTTTTTCTTTTTTTCTGTAAAAATGTCAAAAACGCCTCCTCGGTCAATTGTTGACGAACTTTGACAATTAATTACTGGCGATCTACTTGGGTTACACCGATATTTTTTATGTCCATGGAGAGCCCAAAACACGCTCTTTATATTTATTATAAAATGCTTTGGTTGTATAAATTATCATTTGCGGTACGTTTACGTTAATATTATGCAAAAAACAAAAAGTACCATTTTTGAAATTGATTTTCTCAAAAACCCCATTTTTATTTTTTTTATTTTTTGTTGAAATGTAGATATGATAGTTGTCTACACGAAAATCAAGCCTAGAAAGTGTATAATTTGTTTGCATGTTTTATATTTAGGCCTCAATATCGGAAAAAGACGTCTTTGGTTTGCAAGACCTAAGTCAGACATAGCGACCCATGCGTCTCTATGAATTGTGAAAAAGTTTTCTTGAATTTTCTTCTGCATTTTGTAATCAAATATTTACGGATTTTGTGGTATTGAATATTTATGTATGTTTTGATAAGAGCGGGAACCATGAGATACGTATCTAACCAAATCAGCAGGCCTAGTAGACTTTCAATAACCAAAAGGCACAGACGTTTTATTGTTTCGATTTATAAACCTTTCAAAATAAACTAGCACGACCAACTATTAGCTGTCATATTACTAAGAAAAAGAAAGTCACCACATCGTCGATATATTCTATACAATTCTTTACGAAACCAAACACTGGGGCTTGTTCGCCGCACATCGCACAGGTCACCAGGGAATGTCCTTTCACTTCCGTAATACACAAAAGTGGTGACACAAAAACATTCCGAAACACACAGAGAGTGTGTCATGGAGAGGGGTAGGAAATAAAAATAAATAAATAGGAATTAAATTGCCCAACTCCGATCTTAACAAAAATTGTGTTAAAAAAAAGTATTTATGTACGAGCGGTGGCAAGGCGATAGGTCCACGCCTGGTGGAAAGTAAGACAAAGAAGTCGACGGCACGTAAAGGTAAAACAAAAAAAATCAATAATTTAATAAAGACGGGAAAACTCAGCCGCACATGGCAAGAACAAAAACCAACTCCCCCGGGCATTCCCTAAACGGGACGCAACCAAATGCGTGCGAACACGCTCTCTACATCACCGCCAGGCCGCTACGCCATGACGAAATAAACACAACTGAACAGTGCTAACAAACAGTTAGTAAGAAAACATTGAAAAGAAACAAAAAAAAAAAAAAAAAACGTTCAGAAAAAACCGCACCCGAGAAACAAAGTTTAGCGGGGCGAAGAAACACACACGAGTCGGTCCCACGACATTGAAGTCTGGCAGGATGACGGCGTCCAGATGATGCTCGAATCTGTTCCTCCCTCTATTACGCACATCCACGACGGCTGTGCGGAACAGTGGCTGTACGAAAGAAAGTGAAGAATAGATTTGAGCAGGCGATGCGCGAGAAGGTAACCGAGACTATGCTTCAAGCTTCATATCGGGAGAGGAGCTTTCGAGGTAGTTTCTGCAGTTACTCAAACTTTCTCTTTCCCTTTCCCTTTTTCAAAAGAACACGTCAGCCGGCGCTAACGTTTCATCTCGGGAGAAGCCCACTCTTCACAAACGGCTATAGTTGACAAGGAGGCTGACTTTGACCCAACTAGTCTCCGGGCAGAATACAAACACAAGTATATTTACCAACACGCTCGTTTTAATGTCAGTCTCCGGGCTTTGCGGTTTCGAAAAGAGATAACCCTTTATAAGGACAGAACGAGTGGGTTGGTGGGGATAATTAAACTTAAACACTTCCTTCTCGTTTTCTTCCTCAAGTTTAATAGATAACCCTTCGGTGCTATCGGATCTCCCCGGAGAGAGAGAGAGAGCACGGCCGTTTCAAGGTAAGGATAGGGCACTCGAAGCTACAGGCGGTATCGTTTCACGCATGCACGGATGGCTGGTTTCAAATTTTCCCACATCCCTAACGAAACCGGCCCATCTTCGTGTGTGCGTCTGCGGGATTTCTGTCCCGCGCCGCCGGTTTTAGCCCGCACGTGGCGTTGTTTTGGCTGGCAGAACAGTTGATGACCGTCGACATTGTATGGCCGTGGTGTCCTCATCCTTTCAGGCAACGATTCCTTTGCTTTCCCTTGTGCAATGCTCTGACTGACTCCTCCTGGGTGGCTGTCACTGTTCGCCGCGTCAACGACAGAATCGTACCATTTCACTCCTCGTGACACAGGGTGCGCTGCTCGCTTTACTGTCACGGGCCGTCCCATCTAACACAACGAGCGCGAAAGGTCGTGGTCATCTGCTGGCTCCGAAAGGGCGGGACGTTCATGCAGGCCAATGAGGGCCCCAAATCAATAAGACGTCTGCCGACTCCTACACGTTAAAAATTTACGACACCTGCTGGTCTGTTAAGTAACGTTGCTTTCTCCTTTTGGAACTCCTCCGATGTAGCTTGCCGCCTATAATAAAATTTAAATAATCAATAAATATATCAGGGTGGAAATACTGTATTTCATTTTTATGTGGGAACGTTGAAAAAAAAGAAAAAAACTATTTCCAAGCTTGTGAAGACGCGCAATTCGCAAGTCCATTTCGAGCCGTAAAAACACGTTTTTGTACGATATTGATGCTTAAATGTAGAACATACAAACAAAATATACACTTTCTAGGCTTGATTTTCGTGTAGACAACTATCATATATACATTTGAACAAAAAATAAAAGAAATTAAAAATGGGTTTTTTGAGAAAACCAATTTCAAAAATGGTACTTTTTGGTTTTTGCATACTATTAACGTAAACGTACCGCAAAGGATATTTCATAGAGCCAAGGCATTTTATAATAAATATAACAAGCGTGTTTTGGGCTCTCCATGGACATAAAAAATATCAGTGTAACCCAAGTAGATCGCCAGTAATTAATTGTCAGAGTTCGTCAACAATTGACCGAGGAGGCGTTTTTGACATTTTTACAGAAAAAAAGCAAAAGGCCTAAAATTATTTCATGGTATTGGAGCTTTTTAAATGTGTCCACAGAGTGCTTCAAAAAAGATAATATAATGTGGACTGAAAATCCATGGCGGGAGATCAAGCGAAACATCCGACCCACGACGGGTGTGAAAAACACTGCTTTTCGCCGCGGCCTCTTTAAAAATTTATAAGTCGAGAACAAAAAATCCGACGAACTTGTGGTTTGTGTCGACTGCGGTTTTAGAAGCGGCGCCATAACATATATTTTTTTCATCGAAATCAAAATTCGACCTTTTTTGCCTGCACGATTTGAGATGAAACCACCCAAATATATATATATGGGTGGTTTCATCTCAAATCGTGCAGGCAAAAAGGGTCGAATTTTTAATTTCCATGAAAAAAATATATGTTATGGCGCCGTTTCTAAAACCGCAGTCGACACAAACCGCAAGTTCGTCGGATTTTTTGTTCTCGACTTATGAACTTTTAAAGAGGCCGCGGCGAAAAGCAGTGTTTTTCACACCCGTCGTGGGTCGGATGTTTCGCTTGATCTCCCGCCATGGATTTTAAGTCCACATTATATTATATTTTTTGAAGCACTCTGTGGACACATCTAAAAGGCTGCAATACCATGAAATAATTTTAGGCCTTTTGCTTTTTTTCTGTAAAAATGTCAAAAACGCCTCCTCGGTCAATTGTTGACGAACTTTGACAATTAATTACTGGCGATTTACTTGCGTTACACCGATATTTTTTATGTCCATGGAGAGCCCAAAACACGCTCTCTATATTTATTATAAAATGCCTTGGCTGTATAAAATATCCTTTGCGGTACGTTTACGTTAATATTATGCAAAAAACAAAAAGTACCATTTTTGAAATTGATTTTCTCAAAAAACCCATTTTTTTATTTTTTGTATTTTTTGTTCAAATGTAGATATGATAGTTGTCTACACGAAAATTAAGCCTAGAAAGTGTATATTTTGTTTGCATGTTTTATATTTAGGCCTCAAGATCGGAAAAAGACGTCTTTGGTTTGCAAGACCTAAGTCAGACATAGCGACCCATGCGTCTCTATGAATTGTGAAAAAGTTTTCTTGAATTTTCTTCTGCATTTTGTAATCAATTATATACGAATTTTGTGGTATTGAATATTTATGTATGTTTTGATGAGAGCGGGAACCATGAGATACGTATCTAACCAAATCAGCAGGCCTAGTAGACTTTCAATAACCAAAAGGCACAGACGTTGTATTGTTTCGACTTATAAACCTTTCAAAATAATCTAGCACGACTAGCTATTAGCTGTCATATTACTAAGACAAAGAAAGTCACCACATCGTCGATATATTATATACAATTCTTTACGAAACCAAACACTGGGGCTTGTTCACCGCACATCGCACAGGTCACCAGGGAATGTCCTTTCACTTCCGTAATACACAAAAGTGGTGACACAGAAACATTCCGAAACACACAGAGAGTGTGTCATGGAGAGGGGTAGGAAATAAAAATAAATAAATAGGAATTAAATTGCCCAACTCCGACCTTAACAAAAATTGCGTTAAAAAAAAAGTATTTAGGTACGAGCGGTAGCAAGGCGATAATTCCAAGCCTGGTGGAAAGTCAGACAAAGAAGTCGACGGCACGTAAAGGTAAAACAAAAAAAAATCAATAATTTAATAAAGACGGGAAAACTCAGCCGCACATGGCAAGAACAAAAACCAACTCCCCCGGGCATTCCCTAAACGGGACGCAACCAAATGCGTGCGAACACGCTCTCTACATCACCGCCAGGCCGCTACGCCATGACGAAATAAACACAACAACTGAACAGTGCTGACAAACAGTTAGTAAGAAAACATTGAAAAAAACAAACAAACAAAAAACGTTCAGAAAAAACCGCACCCGAGAAACAAAGTTCAGCGGGGCGAAGAAACACACACGAGTCGGTCCCACGACATTGAAGTCTGGCAGGATGACGGCGTCCAGATGATGCTCGAATCTGTTCCTCCCTCTATTACGCACATCCACGACGGCTGTGCGGAACAGTGGCTGTACGAAAGAAAGTGAAGAATAGATTCGAGCAGGCGATGCGCGAGAAGGTAACCGAGACTATGCTTCAAGCTTCATATCGGGAGAGGAGCTTTCGAGGTAGTTTCTGCAGTTACTTAAACTTTCTCTTTCCCCTTCCCTTTTTCAAAAGAACACGTCAGCCGGCGCTAACGTTTCATCTCGGGAGAAGCCCACTCTTCACAAACGGCTATAGTTGACAAGGAGGCTGACTTCGACCCAACTAGTCTCCGGGCAGAATACAAACACAAGTATATTTACCAGCCCGCTCGTTTTAATGTCAGTCTCCGGGCTTTGCTGTTTCGAAAAGAGATAACCCTTTATAAGGACAGAACGAGTGGGTTGGTGAGGATAATTAAACTTAAACACTTCCTTCTCGTTTTCTTCCTCAAGTTTAATAGATAACCCTTCGGTGCCATCGGATCTCCCCGGAGAGAGAGAGAGAGAGCACGGCCGTTTCAAGGTAAGGATAGGGCGCTCGAAGCTAGGACAAACAGGCGGTATCGTTTCACGCATGCACGGATGGCTGGTTTCAAATTTACCCACATCCCTAACGAAACCGGCCCATCTTCGTGTGTGCGTCTGCGGGATTTCTGTCCCGCGCCGCCGGTTTTAGCGCGCACGCGGCGTTGTTTTGGCTTGCAGAACAGTTGATAACCATCGACATTGAATGGCCGTGGTGTCCTCATCCTTTCAGGCAACGATTCCTTTGCTTTCCTTTGTGCAATGCTCTGACTGGCTCCTCCTGGGTGGCTGTCACTGTTCGCCGCGTCAACGACAGAATCGTACCATTTCACTCCTCGTGACACAGGGTGCGCTGCTCGCTTTACTGTCACGGGCCGTCCCATCTAACAAAACGAGCGCGAAAGGTCGTGGTCATCTGCTGGCTCCGAAAGGGCGGGACGTTCATGCAGGCCAATGAGGGCCCCAAATCAATAAGACGTCTGCCGACTCCTACACGTTAAAAAGTTACGACACCTGCTGGTCTGTTAAGAAGTGTTGCTTTCTCTTTTTGGAACTCCTCCGATGTAGCTTGCCGCCTATAATAAAATTTAAATAATCAATAAATATACCAGGGTGGAAATACTGTATTTCATTTTTATGTGGGAACGTTGAAAAAAAGAAAAAAAATATTTCCAAGCTTGTGAAGACGCGCAATTCGCAAGTCCATTTCGAGCCGTAAAAACACGTTTTTGTACGATATTGATGCTTAAATGCAGAACATACAAGCAAAATATACACTTTCTAGGCTTGATTTTCGTGTAGACAACTATCATATCTACATTTGAACAAAAAATAAAAAAAATAAAAAATGGGTTTTTTGAGAAAATCAATTTCAAAAATGGTACTTTTTGGTTTTTGCATAATATTAACGTAAACGTACCGCAAAGGATATTTTATACAGCCAAGGCATTTTATAATAAATATAAAGAGCGTGTTTTGGGCTCTCCATGGACATAAAAAATATCGGTGTAACCCAAGTAGATCGCCAGTAATTAATTGTCAAAGTTCGTCAACAATTGACCGAGGAGGCGTTTTTGACATTTTTACAGAAAAAAAGCAAAAGGCCTAAAATTATTTCATGGTATTGGAGCTTTTTAAATTTGTCCACAGAGTGCTTCAAAAAAGATAACATAATGTGGACTGCAAATCCATGGCGGGAGATCAAGCGAAACATCCGACCCACGACGGGTGTGAAAAACACTGCTTTTCGCCGCGGCCTCTTTAAAAATTCATAAGTCGAGAACAAAAAATCCGACGAACTTGTGGTTTGTGTCGACTGCGGTTTTAGAAACGGCGCCATAACATATATTTTTTTCATCGAAATTAAAAATTCGACCATTTTTGCCTGCACGATTTGAGATGAAACCACCCATATATATATATATATATATATATATATATATATATATATATATATATTGTTAAACTTTGCTTTAAAAATAAGGAGAAATCGGAAATAAAATTTCGGCTCGGCATAGCAACACTGGCCTCAGGCTGACAAAAACATGGCTGTAACGTGGTACGAGATGCCGCGTGATCCCCTAAGCAACGACGGGTGGAATAAGGAGCGGGCCACCGTTGGGGAGGGAGAGGGGACGTCTTCCAAACGTAATTGCCGCCCGCACCACGCTGTTCACGTTTTTGGGTCTTGTACAATCGACGACATGTGAACAACTGCGCCATCATTCCGCTCACGCACTTTGGAATAAAACTCCAAGCGACAATAAGCGGCGAGACGACGATGACGGTTGTGAGGCGAGACACGGCGCTAACGGCGGAACAGCCGGATTGTCCCACAACAAGCGAGATGCGTAGGCGCGATACTCCAATCAAGTGGACACCGCTAGGCGGCGAGAAGAAAAAAATGCTGATGTCACACGTTAAGGTTGCCAGGAGAACTAAAAATAGTCAAAAAGGGGCAGTGGTGATGGCCTAAGCTCAATGTTGACTACGACATTCCAGTAGCCTTGACTCAACTGTTGGTTGCGCCTCAATATGCCCCCTAGGGTAAACTAATTTCAGCAGATGACGGGCTGAAAAATTTGCCAAACAATTAAAAAAAACATTGACCGAACTACGTCGTGATATTTAAACCTACGTGCTCCTGAAGCATTTAAGCGGAGTTGCTACTTAGGTACGAAAGATCTATGAAGATGCAGCGTTAGTTTTCCAAAGACTAATCTAAGCAGCGTAATTATGCAAGCAACCGTTCGGTTGTGGGGAGTTTTTAGTAGTAAGGTGAAGTTAGTGCAAGGCAGTGATTTTTGTAGCAGTGGTATTATCACGGTCAGTTGAACAGCAGAAGATGATATCTTACTTGGGAAATTACCCTTTGAAAGATAAGCCAATCCGGCGTATCTTGTTGCGATTTCGCTAACACATCTGCATAAACATGGATGTGCCTTTCGCTTGGTGTTCCTTTTTATTACATGTCAGCGCACTCTTCTCATGGACAAGTTGCAGATGACACACAGACGGGGTTCCCATAGTATTTATAGGCGCTCGAAGTGAACGAGCACTGGGCATCAAGTGATTGCTTCTTTGCCCCAGAATACTCTCTCTGACCTGAGCACAGTTCGAAAAGTAGGTTTTGGTTGAGGTCAGTTTCGGAGATGGGAAGACAACATCAAGCCTTGGTGAGGTTGCTTTTTCAAACATCTACAATTTTACCCGTGTTCTGCGGTGGTACAATATTATCGCCTACACTCTAAAAAAAAAAAAAAAAGGTGTCAAGGGAGAGTAAGTGCCCTAAGTTACTCTCCTTTAACTCTATCTGCATGGAAGTTACTCTTTCCCGACCGCTTCTTTCGATGATACTCTCCCTTAACCCTCCCTCGACCTCGAGAGTAACTGTAACGAGAGATAGCTTCTCCTCGCGATATCCCGGGCTGTCGATAGATGGCGCCACTATGGGTTCGGCGCGAGTTCGACGCTGTTCGGCGCAGATATTTTTTTCGTTTTCTCGGGGAAACCTTTTTTCCTATCCGCTTTTCTTTTTTTTTTTTTTTCTTCTTCTTTTTTTTTTTGGGGGGGGGGGGGGGCAAGGATGTTTTAATAAATGAGTTGGTACAGCCTGCCTTGACGGGTTTATATTTCAGTATTTATTAACTTAATTATTACCTGCGGCAGGAAGATCATTGGAGCGGGGGACACTCCTTTATCCAAGCAATAGGCACTTAATGTTTTTGCTACACAGATATATTAAACAATAAACATATAGATCAGTGTGTAAACGGGTGTATGAGCGGATGCTGACGCGCGCGTGCGTTTATGTTTCGTTACATAAGTGCCTATGGTTGTTATGTAGCCCAACGATGTCTTTGGGGCATTGTTATATTTTTGGAGGATCGTTTCAAGTTACTGTTGAGCCCGACCTCACTGATCGTAGGAACAGGTATATGTATAAAAAAAAGTATTTTTTCCACATTCGCATTAAAAGCAAGCAAAGAAGAAAACCTCCCTCCGTGACGGAAGGGGTCGGCTTCGCGCGGTCTATTGCATACGCCACGTGACAACCATTTCATAAAGCGTCGCCCTAAACACGGCGTTCATTTCGAACCCACGTATAGGTTCATAAAACCTATACATGGCGGCAAGCCAGGTTTATGGTACGTGACACTAGGGGCTTCCTTATTTTCACCGCCGTGGAGAAAATAAACGACGGAGCCAGAGCGTTTGGAAAAGTTGTTAGCGATGACTTCCAAGCTTGTTATGCGGTCTTTGTTTTGAGTCATTAAGACTGCTACCTTTCTTTTTAATATTTACATTTTACTTCCCGAAGCGCGGGAGTCGATCAGTCTTCTGCTCTGTTCAAGAAAAGCTCTGGGGGGTTAAACCTTTAACTCTGCACAGTTTGCTACATTCTTAACTGTTTTAACCTCGCTCTCCGAAGCTCCCTTGACAGGAAGGTTTTCGATATAAGGAAACATTCAAGATCGCTGCTCTTTTCCGCTGTCCATCAAACAGTTTTTATGTTCAGCGGAAGCACCGTGTAGCATTCCGGATATCGATATTTGTGGTACGGATCTCACTGGCTTTAAATATAGATACATTAGTGTGTATTACAGAAGTCTCATTTCGCTGTCCAACAGAGCCACATTTAAACTGCCATTGACGGGTTCACCTTACGTTCAGTTGATTCTACACAGCAAGCGATAGCTCAATTATTTTGGGAAGAACGTAGACTGCTCTATGTCGCCCTACGATATGTTAAAAAGTATGCCAAGCTTCTTATGTTCAATGTCCCCAAGGTACGAAACACGGACGACAGAAGCTCAGTTAAAATGAATGAGCGAAAATGTCTATATGTTCTGTAACTAGCGGTAGCTTCCTCCATCTAGCATGGCCTTTGAAAAAGCCTGTGTCTAGAGTGCCGTGGTACTCTTGCTAAGCGTTCAAGTGCCCACGTCCGATGGCACTCTAAGCACGGATTGGAGTGCCGTCCGAATGCCCTAAATGGGCTGTACAGAAGACGTGGGTCAGCGCGTCCCGAGAACCATAGCCTGCCGCATCCGTGAGCTAAAGAAATCCGATTGACAAAAAATGTTTTCACCATCGAAATGCTTTGGAAGTGAGGGAAGTGTCGCAAGCGGAAATTTAGAGGACCCAGAGGAAATTAGAGAGTAAATAAATTTAGAGGAATTTAGAAGATAAATAAATCTGCCTTTTAGAGACAGCCAAATTTACTTATAAGCTTGGTCTTGGTACCAATCCAGCCAGCTGAAAGTCATTATGTGGAAAGATTGTGAACTTTAATTTGGTCTCCTGTGTTTGTTAGTTACCGAATCGACAACAAACCAGCACCGACCAACCAGCTCTTTTACGACGCAAATATTTTCACAAAAAAACTTAAAAAAAAAATCTTCGAAAAAACAAATAAATAAACACAAAAAAAGATAGTGTGGAATGGGCATGCTGCGGACACTAAAATTCGTTAATTTTTTTTTTTTTTTTGTACGGAGCATTAGTGCAAGCTGGGTGCAAGGTGCACAAGGAACGAGCGAGGCGCCCGTTGAGTCCGGATTCCCTGGATTACCACCTTCGGAAGCACACGCTGTCCTCAGTTGCCACACAAAGCCTTTAGTCATGGATCGGGGACTTTATCCCCCGTAAGCTGACAGCGCAGTGGAAACTACGTGCTTGTTAGACCGTTTGACTGTCAGTCTCGCACCACGTGATCACCCCTTCTCCTTATACACACGCGAGGCGAGCGAAATCAAGCGATAGGAGTCAGGCCACTGAATGGTTGGCTAACGCTTAGCTTCACCGCATTGTCAACTTAGAGATGAACGAAATAAGAGCTCACCTCTGCAATCAGTTTCCGGCCTGTTATCGCCTGACATCACTTTCTGCGCGCGAAACCTCCAACTTTGAAAGCAACAAGATCGTTTTGCCCACGAGCAAGCTTCCCGGAACTTTAGAATGGATTCCTTGCGAACGATGGGGCCTAGGAAAATTAGCGCTGCCATAATTTTTTTTTTTTTAAATTCTGTTCTTGATTTTACGAACGGTTTCGGAATATATGACCGAATACCGTTTTGGCATCTCCACAGAACTAAGATTTAGTGACACTATGAATGTGTAATTGATATTAGGTATTCCATGCGGAATTAGGCATAAATATATAGGACAACGATAATTTATTTGTTATGTTTGTGAACACGGAAAATACATAAATGAATTAATTAATATATTTATAAAAGTATCTGTTTCACATTTTTTCTCAAGAAGCTCTTTCTCGCGCGCTTCGTGGGTAACAACACAATCATTTAAGTACTGACGTGTGCACTTATATGGCAGAATTTTTTATTTTTATTTTTATACAAAAGAATTTTATGTTAATTTACCTTAATTACTTTTCTTGATTAAATATTCCCTATAATAAGGGACGTGCTTAAATGCATATATGCTTCTGTGCAACCCTGCTGTCATTGCTGCCAAGAAAAGCAAACATCTTTTTGATAGGACAGGTCAGGAGTGCTTATATTATAAATTTGAAATAAACACCCGTGCCAAAATTACCGGTGCATTTCCAATGAGAGGGGCCTCCATCCCGTGCTCGCCTGGCGTCTAAATGATCAGTGACTCGTCATTTGTAATCTATAGATAGTATTTGGGATGAAAACATGATTTCAAAGCAAATGAGGGCGAAATTACAGTCGATGTGCCATAGTGAATCGTTAATTAAACAAGAGTCCCACCTACACCAAATCTATGACGTCGCGCTTAGGCGGTGGTGCAGCCTGTTGAACGGAGCTTGGCCGAACGCTTCGCACTTCGGAAAATGGGTACATGCAGCGCGTCGTGCGCGGAGCTCTTGTGTGCAAACGCGTGCTTGTTTACACGCAATGAGTTGGTGTACACTCGATTCAAAGGTCAAACTGTTCGTGAGAGATTATTCGGCGTGAAGTCGGTCTGCCTTTCAAGATTTGCGACACTGGTTCACGCTGTACATGAGACACGCGTAGCTGGTGCAGCACGACCGCTAACCTGAGGTCGTTAGCGTGCATCACGCGCTATACTTTGTTTCACCTCCGAATGAACCGCAGATGCTGTTTCAGTGCTTGTGCACCCGCGAGCGCTCGTGTGCCCGCCGAGGCGTCATCCAAAACAATTAGCTCGCGCTTTTAGCACGTGTGACCAACAATGGTGAGGTGAGACGAAGTATTCCTGGTGTTCATAGCACGTTCTGCAGAATGAGCTTGCGCTCCTCGTGCTCCTAGCTCCAACCAGTCAGCGACACGCGCGGGCAAGCGCGTAATCCTCCCATTGAAACAAAAAATTTCTGGCGCAAGCGGTCATTCCGCGAAAACACCTCTGAAGGCTGCACTTTCGTGCCGGTAGCCTTCGCTGTTTAAGGACAAGCCTCGGGCACGTGCAGTATTCGCGCGGAAATATATTTTTGGTGGTGTTGTAGTATTTTGAAGTGCAGGAGAAAAGCTGGAAGCCACCCGCATCTATTTCACGAGCAGAGTGCTCGCGAAAGTAGCGTAAGTATACTTTTAACGTAAGCTACCGCTTTTAGAAACAGATTGTAATAGACCCTTTTCAAAAGTCAGAGTCCTCTTGTGGCAGTATAAAAAGCTCCATTATTGCCGCTCTAATGGCGGTGATAGGAGATCATGCGCGGCTAAATCAAACACCCTCGATTCCGTGCATCGAAGGTGACGTGAAAGGACCAACATCTTTTCCTTTTTCTGCTCTATGCTTTCGAAGACGTTCGATTTTTCTGGTGTGGAGAAACAGTGTAGTTCCGCCATTAGAGCGTCGGGTCTGGCTCTGCACAAGGTGGGTAGACTGACTTTCGTAAAGGGTCTATTGTTTGAAAAATCTTCTATTTGTTCTTTTTTCCCAAAAAATTGATTCGTGATTGGAGTGATCTCCGAGAATACTGGTCACCAATGATACCTGTATAGCGCCATATTGGCGTGACATTTGAGTGCTGTGCTCTTGATGCATCGTGTTCCTTTTTATTATTCCTGTTTTTTTCTGTTTTGTTTTTTTTTGCATTTTGACAACTGGATTTTTATGTAGTCGGACGCTGTGTTTCTCTATCTGTGACAATTTGATAGTTTATGTACGAAATTAATCATTAAAATAATGCCCTCTGCTCACTGTAGGCATTTTATAAATAAATAGAACAAATAAATATCCGCGGGAAGGGTGCGCTAATAACTGAACGAATAATTTTCGATTAGTCTTTCAAAAGTTGGTATCTTACGGCAGTTAATCATTCAAATATTAAGCTGAGATATGTTTTTGTAGTGAAGGGAAGTGGGAACCGTTCGCGGGTTTTAGAGATTCGAAGAGCTATCGCTGTAAAATGGTAAGCACTCTCCAATGTACTTTTTTTTTTTCGGATATGTTGGTTTGAATATATTTACTGTGGCGGATGCTTTCAACGCGTGAGCTCTTGTTTAGTGGGGGCATTCCTTCAGTAGTGCACCCGCTCTCTCTTGCATCGGTATAACGTATATCATATGATTAATAAACCCTCCAACTAGCAATCCGGAAAATGGGTTTTATCGACGTGTTTGATCCGCTATGGCAATCAGTTTGTTGGAGGATGCTTCATCGACAAAATCGTCTCGTCGACACTGCGCTGTCCCATCGACGGTTTCATCAAGACGAGCGTTGTGTCGTTTCACAACATAGCTTGCTTTGCGATAGCATTTATGGGCGAGCCCGGAGCACTTTACGCGTCCGTAACGGTCCGCCGGTCGGTCGTCTGTAACCATACAACAGATTGGAGCCACCACATAACCACAGTGGAAATAGCGCTCCATATAATAGTCACAAGGTCACGTGACTATAATCCGTGCGGGCGATGTAAACATCGTCAGTGATGAATCCATGAATCCCGAACAAGAGCTCTGCCGGACAAAAGCTTTTCGATGACCCGTACGAAACCTCAGCACTTTTTTGCAGATACTCGGATAAAAGTACATCATTTTATGACTACACATGAGCAAAGGGTTAATGAAAAATTTCTTTTATTTTATTGCCGATCTTGGTATGGAGGACCGAATCTTTGTTTCTAGAAACCGAAAACTGCGATCAGAAATGTCTCGATATGGGCTCATCGGGGCCGCTAAATGGGGCTGCCGATGTCCGCGTCAATGCCTCGTCATTCCGTCGCGACCAAATGCATGGGGCCTTTCGCTCCAGATTATTATGTTGACTTTATGACCTCGAGAGAAAAGCTTCGTGCTCTAACTACGGGTTTATGAACTCCATTTCGTGTCCAGTGAAAAACCCCGTTGCGATTAACAAGACAAGAACATATTCTGAAACGTGGTTATACAAGGACGGCTCTATGACTTTACGGCACTACTGCTGCCACAATAACACGCCGAATGCCTCCAACATGGCACCAAGGCATTGATAGCAGACGATAACGTCGTGTTTGATTTAGAGTTTAGCAGGAAATAACGTCAGCTGCAAAACGCAAAACGCAAAAAAAAAAAAAAGCGAGCACAAAGAAGTACGAGTGCACACTCGGAGCGCTACTGGCTACTGAATTTTATTTGGAAAACACGAACATATATACACACATTATTATACCTCACCCAAAATGAATCTGAATTTCTTATTTGATAAAACGAGTGACGACGCACTGATGCAACCGTCATCCTTCTTTATACTGATTTTGAATGCCTCGAAAATTTTCCCCTCTGTTTTCGGTACACACTTGCCCGGAATAGGTATTTTATCTCGCAAAAAATCATACGAACACCTATCACAGTGGACTGCCAAGTTCCACAAGGGAGACCGCTTTACAGGAAGTTCATGCCCTGTGTACGATCTGGTGGTGCACGAACTGAGCACCCAAAGTCAAAAGCCCGTGCCAAATGCCCCACCACTGACACCCCACCCTTTAGCCCCGCCTTTAAAAGGCTAGCTTGATCAGAAGCCCATGACTCGAATCCCCAGATCATACGGCCGGGTCCTCACCGTGACGGCTGAGCCTTTTGCTTTTAATTAAGAGACAGCAAGTGTGCACGCGAGCGTGTGTAACGTAATCATGCCGTCATTTGTAGACCCTCAACATATTAGGTTAAGACATAGAACAATGGTGGTTGAAGCTCGCACAGGGATTCTGCACGGGAGGCTATAATGCTACACCCGTACGATCGCCCACATGTGGTTGGTATCTTAGACTATTGATGTGGAGCAATCCACATGTTTGCATGCATGTTCTTTTTTTTGTGCGCATGTTTTGTTGTTTTGTTTATTTTGAGGCATAACCTAATTAGCTTCGCTGGTGCTGCGAGGCAACGCGAAAGTGGCCGACGATTTTCTTGAAAATCATATTGCCTCTTTTTGTTTGTTTGTTTTTCGTTGGGAGACATTTGATTTATCCTTCTCTTTTTAATTTTGACATTAGGCTTAAAGCTGAGTTCGGAGCGCCGTGTCTGCCAGACTTTTTGTCTTCTTGCTAGAGCTGTCATGCCTAAGCAATCTCTACCACATTGGCTTTTTGCATACCTGGCAAGCGAATGCCAGCAGAGAAAAACGAAAGAATTCGATGGACCTTTTGCAGAAACATCGGTTCGAGAGTAACTTGTTCCAGTATCCTCTCTCTCTTCCTTCTGGCCGAGCAAAGAGGGAAGATGGTTTCGTTGTGTCGACTTCGGGGCGGAAGATTACGCACGATGGCGACAAAGGCGAGTTTGGGGGAGCCGTATCTAGGTCACAGCGTCTCAATGGGTGAACAGGATGTAGCTGACGTTTTGGGAGTGCAACGGGTGGGAGAGGCCTCGCGCGCGCGTTGTTTTCTCGCCACTTAGCCTCGACCCCAGTCGCGTGTCTATGTGGCAGCACATATTCGCCAAGAGGTCCATTCGACGCGCCCTTCCGCCGCACGGGGGGAAAGGCGCACACACCGACGGCCTCGAAACGGAATGCTTACAAGTTCGCTCGGCCAGGTGCAAGACCTCTATCTTTCCCTGGTAAAGGGCGAAAGAGGGTGATGAGAGAACAGTTCCCCTCCCGTTTTCCCCACACCGCCCTACACCATCACCAATCTCAAAATCTCTTCGTAAGCGGACTCGGCGTCCTTGAGGGAAGACTCCTTTCATTCCTAAGCTGATAGTGCCGGGCGAGCTAAGCGCCCACCGGACCAGATACCACCTGTCCCGCTCTCTCCGCGTGGTTACAGGAGGCAGCGTGATCACGTGATTAAGGACAGACGTGCGATTATACTCTTTTTCACCCCAACTTGTGCACCGGAGGCTCCACCTCTACAGGCCGCGCATTGGCCAGTCACCGTCGCACCACCACGAAGCGCTCCTCCGCCATTTTTGAAACAAATATAAACAAAAAAGTGTCTACAAAGAAAAAGTTCTATACGAGCGTCGTAATCGTGATAATCCAATCATCTTAAATAGGGCTTATGATGCAGCACGTTTTGAGCTATAATTTTTCATATGTCCAAATTTATTGGTGTGATTCTTTTTAAAATACGAATCGCACGCAGTCGCTGCGTGGTGACTGAGGCCCTACTGACTGCGTTCGTTTGTTCACGGAAGAGTGAGTCGTTCACAAACAGAATTGCTTTCTTAATAAGTACAGCACTCCCGACTTGGCTAACATCTTTTCTCAAATAAAACAATTGTACCGTCAAACTGTCCACTTAAACGGCGCAAGACTTGCAGCCTGATTGTCTATTTCTTTACTTCTGTTGAATTTACGAACGCGTCCGGTTAACTCGGTGACGTCATGTTGTTGTTATATTCGGGGAATCGAATGCTCGACGCGCTCGGCCCGATTGCGTTCTTCTTCTTCTGCGTGTTCAGATATTTTTTACAACTTTATCGTTCTGTTTTATTATTCAGCGTATTTCCTTTGTGGATATCGTTGAGGTAGTTTCCATGGCTCCATCTCCACCGCCGTCGAGACGTAAGTCAGCCGCCACGACACCTATAATTTTGTGGAGGAAGCATCGGCAAGGACGCAAGCTCTCGAGCGATTGCAAGCAGATGGTTCTTTCCGAGTACGCCAAGCTGCGAGAACAATACCCGGAGAGGTTGAGGAACGACTTATACCAGCTGACGTCTGAGTATACTGGCGTCGGAGCACGGACAGTTGTTGCCATAAAGAAGGAAGCCATCACGAATTCCGGGCTCCTTCGAACTCCAACTGGTAAGCGCCCAAAGTCGGTTGGCACCCGTCGTCGCCTGGTCCAGTACGACTCTTTTGTGCTGTCTGCGTTGCGGTCCTGCGTGCACGGCTTCTTTCGAAGGAACGAAACCCCTACCGTCACGAAGATACGCGAAGCCCTCATTGAAGCGCTGAAGGATGATGAGGTCGCCGTGGAACCGAGTCCATCGACTGCGTACCGTCTTTTGCATGACATTGGGTTCGAGCTGCAGAAGAGGAGTCGCAACTCTCTTCTCATTGAGAAGGACGACATCCTTATGTGGCGTGCGAAGTACCTCCGCTCGATCCTGAAGTTTCGAGCAGAGGGTAAGGCGATCTATTATCTCGACGAAACGTGGGTCAACGCCGGACACACCGTCAACAAGATCTGGGTCGACACGACGGTGCGTTCTGCCAGAGACGCAAGAAATCGTGGCCTCAGCACCGGTCTCAAAAATCCATCTGGCAAAGGCAGCAGACTGATTGTCACTCACGTTGGGAGTGACCAAGGCTTTGTGGAAGGTTGCCTCGACATTTTTCATGGAGTGAAGTCGGGCGGTTACCACGACGAGATGGATGGCAACAGGTTTGAACATTGGTTTGACTTGTTCCTGACCAAGGTAAAGCCAGGAAGCGTTATTGTAATGGATAACGCTTCCTACCACTCAAGACGCGTGGAGTGTGTCCCCACGAAATCTTCAACCAAGAGTGTCATCCAAGAATGGCTAAGCTGAAAGGGAATTGACTGGTACAAAGACATGCTCAAGGTGGAACTAATTTCTTTAGTCTCCCAAGTGCGACACAAGTTCTTCAGCTACCGAGTGGACACACGTGCTGAAACTGTTGGGTGCACGGTTCTTAGGCTGCCCCCTTATCATTGTGAGCTGAATCCCATTGAGCTTATCTGGGGGCAAGTGTAGAATGAGGTTGCACGAAGCCACTCGTCTTTCAAACTAAAAGATGTGAAGGTGCTTCTAGAGCAGGCAATCAAGAATGTCACGAAAGACAACTGGACCGCTGCTATACAGCATGTTAAGAAGATGGAAAAGCAGTTCTGGGAGAATGACAGCCTGTCGGACAGAGAGGTTGCGCAAATCATCATCGAAATCAATGCCGGAGATGACAGCGACGACTCCTATGAAGATGAAAGCTGCGATGAAGTTGTCTCTGGATCAGGCCAGCCACACATTCCAGGTGTGGAGCCACTTAATATGTAAGCAGTGTGGCAAAGTGTTTCTTCCATTGTGCTCTCCGGGAACTGCCGGAGGCCCACGTGAAGCCTTCTCTGCGTATAAGGCGGCCTGCCTGTGTGGGCTGACTCCCGAGATCTGATATGCAACCCTGCCTCTCCGAAAACGGCTGCAGCAACACGACGAGGCGGCTTCGGAAGCCCACTTGAAGCGTTCTCTGAAAACAAGGCGGCCTGCCTGTATGGGCTGAGACTCGACATCCGGTATGCAACCCTGCCTCCCCGAGAACTGCTGCAGCAACACGACGAGGTGGCTTCGGAGGCCCACTTGAAGAGTTCTCCGAAAACAAGGCGTCCTGCCTGTGTGGCCTGACTCACGACATCTTGTATGCAACCCTGCCTCTCCGATAACTGCTGCAGAAACACGACGAGGCGGCTTCAGAGGCTCACTTGAAGTGTTCTCTGAAAACAAGGCGGCCTGCCTGTGTGGGCTGATTCTCGACATCTGGTATGCAACCCTACCTCTCCGAGAGCTGCTGCAGCAACACGACGAGGCGGCTTCGGAGGCCCAATTGAAGCGTTCTCTGAAAAAAAGGCGGCCTGCCTGTGTTGGCTGACTCTCGACATCTGGTATGCAACCCTGCCTCTCCGAGAACGGCTGCAGCAACACGACGAGGCGGCTTCGGAAGCCTATGTGAAGCCTTCACTGAAAACAAGGCGGCCTGCCTGTGTGGGCTGACTCCCGATATCTGGTATGCAACCCTGCCTCTCCGAGAACGGCTGCAGCAACACGACAAGGCGGATTCGGAGGCCCACTTGAAGCGTTCTCTGAAAACAAGGCGGCCTGCCTGTGTTGGCTGACTCTCGACATCTGGTATGCAACCCTGCCTCTCCGAGAACGGCTGCAGCAACACGACGAGGCGGCTTCGGAAGCCTACATGAAGCCTTCTCTGAAAGCAAGGCGGCCTGTCTGTGTGGGCTAACTCCCGACATCTGGTATGCAACCCTGCCTCTCCGAGAACGGCTGCAGCAACACGACGAGGCGGCTTCGGAAGCCTACGTGAAGCCTTCACTGAAAACAAGGCGGCCTGCCTGTATGGGCTGACACTCGACATCTGGTATGCAACCCTGCCTCTGCGAGAACTGCTGCAGCAACACGACGAGGTGGCTTCGGAGGCCCACTTGAAGAGTTCTCCGAAAACAAGGCGTCCTGCCTGTGTGGGCTGACTCTCGACATATTGTATGCAACCCTGCCTCTCCGAGAACTGCTGCAGCAACACGACGAGGCGGCTTCGGAGGCCCACTTGAAGCGTTCTCTGAAAACAAGGCGGCCTGCCTGTGTTGGCTGACTCTCGACATCTGGTATGCAACCCTGCCTCTCCGAGAACGGCTGCAGCAACACGACGAGGCGGCTTCGGAAGCCTACGTGAAGCCTTCACTGAAAACAAGGCGGCCTGCCTGTGTGGGCTGACTCCCAAAATCTGGTATGCAACCCTGCCTCTCCGAGAACGGCTGCAGCAACACGACGAGGCGGCGTCGGAAGCCTACGTGAAGCGTTCTCTGAAAACAAGCGGCCTGCCTGTGTTGGCTGACTCTCGACATCTGGTATGCAACCCTGCCTCTCCGAGAACGGCTGCAGCAACACGACGAGGCGGCGTCGGAAGCCTACGTGAAGCGTTCTCTGAAAACAAGCGGCCTGCCTGTGTGGGCTGACTCCCGACATCTGGTATGCAACCCTGCCTCTCCGAGAACGGCTGCAGCAACACGACGAGGCGGCTTCGGAAGCCTACGTGAAGCCTTCACTGAAAACAAGGCGGCTTGCCTGTGTGGGCTGACTCCCGACATCTGGTATGCAACCCTGCCTCTCCGAGAACGGCTGCAGCAACACGACGAGGCGGCTTCGGAAGCCTACGTGAAGCGTTCTCTGAAAACAAGGCGGCCTGCCTGTGTTGGCTGACTCTCGACATCTGGTATGCAACCCTGCCTCTCCGAGAACGGCTGCAGCAACACGACGAGGCGGCTTCGGAAGCCTACGTGAAGCCTTCACTGAAAACAAGGCGGCCTGCCTGTGTGGGCTGACTCCCGACATCTGGTATGCAACCCTGCCTCTGCGAGAACTGCAGCAGCAACACGACGAGGTGGCTTCGGAGGCCCACTTGAAGAGTTCTCCGAAAACAAGGCGTCCTGCCTGTGTGGGCTGACTCTCGACATCTTGTATGCAACCCTGCCTCTCCGAGAACTGCTGCAGCAACACGACGAGGCGGCTTCGGAGGCCCACTTGAAGCGTTCTCTGAAAACAAGGCGGCCTGCCTGTGTTGGCTGACTCTCGACATCTGGTATGCAACCCTGCCTCTCCGAGAACGGCTGCAGCAACACGACGAGGCGGCTTCGGAAGCCTACGTGAAGCCTTCACTGAAAACAAGGCGGCCTGCCTGTGTGGGCTGACTCCCGACATCTGGTATGCAACCCTGCCTCTCCGAGAACGGCTGCAGCAACACGACGAGGCGGCTTCGGAAGCCCACGTGAAGCGTTCTCTGAAAACAAGCGGCCTGCCTGTGTTGGCTGACTCTCGACATCTGGTATGCAACCCTGCCTCTCCAAGAACGGCTGCAGCAACACGACGAGGCGGCTTCGGAAGCCTACGTGAAGCCTTCACTGAAAACAAGGCGGCCTGCCTGTGTGGGCTGACTCCCGACATCTGGTATGCAACCCTGCCTCTCCGAGAACGGCTGCAGCAACACGACGAGGCGGCTTCGGAGGCCCACTTGAAGCGTTCTCTGAAAACAAGGCGGCCTGCCTGTGTTGGCTGACTCTCGACATCTGGTATGCAACCCTGCCTCTCCGAGAACGGCTGCAGCAACACGACGAGGCGGCTTCGGAAGCCTACGTGAAGCCTTCACTGAAAACAAGGCGGCCTGCCTGTGTGGGCTGACTCCCGACATCTGGTATGCAACCCTGCCTCTTTGAGAACGGCTGCAGCAACACGACGAGGCGGCTTCGGAAGCCTACATGAAGCCTTCTCTGAAAGCAAGGCGGCCTGTCTGTGTGGGCTAACTCCCGACATCTGGTATGCAACCCTGCCTCTCCGAGAACGGCTGCAGCAACACGACGAGGCGGCTTCGGAAGCCTACGTGAAGCCTTCACTGAAAACAAGGCGGCCTGCCTGTATGGGCTGACACTCGACATCTGGTATGCAACCCTGCCTCTGCGAGAACTGCAGCAGCAACACGACGATGTGGCTTCGGAGGCCCACTTGAAGAGTTCTCCGAAAACAAGGCGTCCTGCCTGTGTGGGCTGACTCCCGACATCTGGTATGCAACCCTGCCTCTCCGAGAACGGCTGCAGCAACACGACGAGGTGGCTTCGGAGGCCCACTTGAAGCGTTCTCTGAAAACAAGGCGGCCTGCCTGTGTTGGCTGACTCTCGACATCTGGTATGCAACCCTGCCTCTCCGAGAACGGCTGCAGCAACTCGACGAGGCGGCTTCGGAAGCCTACGTGAAGCCTTCACTGAAAACAAGGCGGCCTGCCTGTGTGGGCTGACTCCCGACATCTCGTATGCAACCCTGCCTCTCCGAGAACGGCTGCAGCAACATGACGAGGCGGCTTCGGAAGCCTACGTGAAGCCGTCACTGAAAACAAGGCGGCCTGCCTGTGTGGGCTGACTCCCGACATCTGGTATGCAACCCTGCCTCCGAGAACGGCTGCAGCAACACGACGAGGCGGCTTCGGAAGCCTACGTGAAGCCTTCACTGAAAACAAGGCGGCCTGCCTGTGTGGGCTGACTCCCGACATCTCGTATGCAACCCTGCCTCTCCGAGAACGGCTGCAGCAACACGACGAGGCGGCTTCGGAAGCCTACGTGAAGCCTTCACTGAAAACAAGGCGGACTGCCTGTATGGGCTGACACTCGACATCTGGTATGCAACCCTGCCTCTCCGAGAACGGCTGCAGCAACACGACGAGGCGGCTTCGGAAGCCTACGTGAAGCCTTCACTGAAAACAAGGCGGACTGCCTGTATGGGCTGACACTCGACATCTGGTATGCAACCCTGCCTCTCCGAGAACGGCTGCAGCAACACGACGAGGCGGCTTCGGAAGCCTACATGAAGCCTTCTCTGAAAGCAAGGCGGCCTGTCTGTGTGGGCTAACTCCCGACATCTGGTATGCAACCCTGCCTCTCCGAGAACGGCTGCAGCAACACGACGAGGCGGCTTCGGATGCCTACGTGAAGCCTTCACTGAAAACAAGGCGGCCTGCCTGTATGGGCTGACACTCGACATCTGGTATGCAACCCTGCCTCTGCGAGAACTGCAGCAGCAACACGACGATGTGGCTTCGGAGGCCCACTTGAAGAGTTCTCCGAAAACAAGGCGTCCTGCCTGTGTGGGCTGACTCCCGACATCTGGTATGCAACCCTGCCTCTCCGAGAACGGCTGCAGCAACACGACGAGGTGGCTTCGGAGGCCCACTTGAAGCGTTCTCTGAAAACAAGGCGGCCTGCCTGTGTTGGCTGACTCTCGACATCTGGTATGCAACCCTGCCTCTCCGAGAACGGCTGCAGCAACTCGACGAGGCGGCTTCGGAAGCCTACGTGAAGCCTTCACTGAAAACAAGGCGGCCTGCCTGTGTGGGCTGACTCCCGACATCTGGTATGCAACCCTGCCTCTCCGAGAACGGCTGCAGCAACACGACGAGGCGGCTTCGGAAGCCTACGTGAAGCGTTCTCTGAAAACAAGCGGCCTGCCTGTGTTGGCTGACTCTCGACATCTGGTATGCAACCCTGCCTCTCCGAGAACGGCTGCAGCAACACGACGAGGCGGCTTCGGAGGCCCACTTGAAGCCTTCTCTGAAAGCAAGGCGGCCTGTCTGTGTCGGCTGACTCCCGACATCTGGTATGCAACCCTGCCTCTCCGAGAACGGCTGCAGCAACACGACGAGGCGGCTTCGGAAGCCTACGTGAAGCCTTCACTGAAAACAAGGCGGACTGCCTGTATGGGCTGACACTCGACATCTGGTATGCAACCCTGCCTCTGCGAGAACTGCTGCAGCAACACGACGAGGTGGCTTCGGAGGCCCACTTGAAGAGTTCTCCGAAAACAAGGCGTCCTGCCTGTGTGGGCTGACTCTCGACATCTTGTATGCAACCCTGCCTCTCCGAGAACTGCTGCAGCAACACGACGAGGCGGCTTCGGAGGCCCACTTGAAGCGTTCTCTGAAAACAAGGCGGCCTGCCTGTGTTGGCTGACTCTCGACATCTGGTATGCAATCCTGCCTCTCCGAGAACGGCTGCAGCAACACGACGAGGCGGCTTCGGAAGCCTACGTGAAGCCTTCACTGAAAACAAGGCGGCCTGCCTGTGTGGGCTGACTCCCGACATCTCGTATGCAACCCTGCCTCTCCGAGAACGGCTGCAGCAACACGACGAGGCGGCTTCGGAAGCCTACGTGAAGCCTTCTCTGAAAGCAAGGCGGCCTGTCTGTGTGGGCTGACTCGCGACATCTGGTATGCAATCCTGCCTCCGAGAACGGCTGCAGCAACACGACGAGGCGGCTTCGGAAGCCTACGTGAAGCGTTCTCTGAAAACAAGGCGGCCTGCCTGTGTGGGCTAACTCTCGTCATCTTGATTGAAGCCCTGCCACTTCGAGAACTGTTGCAGCAACACGACGAGTCGGCTCCGTTATGTTGCACAGAAATATTAAACACCGAGCCACGTTCAAGACGTCGTTCCATTCCCTTCTCGTCTCCCAGGCTAATATTGCGGGATTTAGCATCTCTTCAGCGTACACCGGCTTGTGTGCACTCATCTGCTAGTTCCTCTTAGATTGAATCTTTATTTAGGCAACAACATACAAAGAGTCGTTGCCCAAGAGCCGACACAAAAGGCAAACAGAATTGCCTCACGAGGCGCCGCCCCCCCCCCCCCCCCGCTCCCCCTCCCAATCACAAACATCATACACACTTGTCATACACAATATAACAGCATAATAAGTGTACAGCAAAGGTTACAGAATAGACTTGCACAGCAGAATTCAATTTTAGAACACCCCTGGCCCCAAAGACGCCAGAAATGCAGTTCGTTGAATGCAGAGTACACAGGAAGTGCCCGAGGTCTAATTGAACAGTGCAGGTCTACAGAATTTACTTGTGTTACCAGTTTTTGGCTCATGAGCTTACATCACATTGTAAACCTAGGACACAGGACAAACAAGAAAGGGCCTTTTAGTGTTGTCCTGTGTTCATCCTAGGGATGTACAAAATACGAACTTCAAGAAGCTTATGAGTCGCAAAGATTCAGGGCTGTGGCACTGCAAACAAAAGCTGCCACAAGTACATTCGCTATACACAAATGCATGCTGGTGCTATCCCAGAAATATCTTATAGTGATTCAAAGGATTCGACCTGCAATGAAGTGACATAGTTCCGTACTAAAATAATTGGATGTGGGGCGGTCAGTTATAGTGCCCAGATGTAGTGCAGCTGCATCTGTTTTCTCGAAGGTAAGAGAACTGGGAACAAACAATGCAAGCATTGTAACAGGAAACTGTTTTGGGCAGTACTGTACAATACCGAAATTGTTCGTTTTAGGGGCTTTTACCATGGGGGAGGGGGGAAAGAGAACAACCAATGCTGTGTATATCCACCATTTGATCATACAATTTTTCGACTTAGAATGCTACATGTCATCGCAGCAAAAAAGCAGGGGCTAGAAGAGCTGTGGACAGTGGCCTGCAATGAACACAGAACATGAACCAGAGCTACTATGAATGTGGTATGCTCCTTGTTAAGAACAATAAACCTTGTAGATATACTTGCAGTTTTCTTCGTGACTGCTCATATAACTATAACTGCTCATATTAGACCAACAATATTGTATAACTGCTCATATTAGACCACAATTCTCACGACTCCACATTCGCGGCTTTGATGCAGTCGACGTCAGCTGCAGAAAATACGTTTTACACTACTTTGAGAATATGCTGAGTAATCCGTCTGTTACAGCAATCTGGCACTTTACCAGTCATTTCCAAATGCTGGCGGACATCTCGCATGCCTATCGGTGCAGCAGAGAGCCGTTCGCGGGCGTGGTATTTGACGCTGGAGAGACTGAAATCGGAGGCTACTAGTTCAAGAAGCAAATAATATAAACTTTTTCAACAAAACCGCGACCGTAACGTAAGGGCATGTCACATACCAGGCAACATAAAAAGCGCGAATGTTGCGCGGCAGCGAAGTTGCAAACGCGGTCCGCATGCCCGATTGAAAGCGATGGCGACGAAGCGCGACGATAGCTGCAAATCATGTTTTCTATGCATTACATTTCCTTGCAACTGTTGAGATGCCGGCCAGTGCGGTTTGATAGCACAGACTCCCGCTCTTTCGGGAGCGACCTGAGCGACCGCTACGAATACGCACGCCACAAACCTGCTTGCAACCCGCTGGCTGAATCAACTGTCAACATGCAGTCTGACTCCTCCCAGTGGGAGTGCGGGTGAGGACACCCTGTACTCTGGTTCGTTGGCGCACTGATACAATTCTCTTTGAGGGGAATTAGCCGGTGCACATGTTGAGGTGAAAAAGAGTACAGTTCACCGGGCACCCCATAGCTTCCTCTACACTTTCAGCTTAGGAGTGACGGAGTCCAGCCTGCAAGACACACGCTGTAAACAAACAAACAAAAAAACAAAAAACAAAAAAGAGAGAAGAAGGCGTTGAGAGGCGCGCGGCCAAAACGCCGTCAAGGCAAGATCTCTTTGCTTTGGCGCAATTCACCATCGGAGCGGCAGGGGGAGACTAAAGCCGGCGCACTCAGCTCGCGGCCGAAGACGTCCGCCACTTTATGTTTACTGGCCGCACAATCGGCACCGCTGCGTACTCTCGCTCGCGCGGGAACAACCACCAGCTCTTCCATGACTTTGTTGTCGCCGCTTTCACCTGTCAACATGCAACCGCACTTAAAAGGTAAGTAGATCATTTTCGCATCCGGCTGTTAGAGATAATCGAAGTGCAGAAGGTATGAAAGACGCGTAACTTAACGCGATAGCGCGTGTTGTGTCAGAAAACCAACGCAGAAAACGCGCTCAACCTTGTTGCTTCCGCCTTCCCCACTCAGTCGTACGAGGTCAACGCATCCTCGCATCAGACTCGACTCGATTGACGTGTGCAGGACAAGGGCTCATTGCCATGGGAGTTTGGTTTGCTCTGGTTTCTTCCAAACACTTCCTGTTCGTACCTTTTCGCTTTCCGGCGCCGTAAGAACGGAAGAAATCAAAAACACTGAACCGCGCTCGTTGGTGTTGCTTCCGCTTTCCCCACTCAGTCGTACGAGGTCAACGCATCCTCTCATCAGACTCGACTCGATTGACGTGTGCAGGACAAAGGCTCATTGCCATGGGAGTTTGGTTTGCTCTGGTTTCTTCCGAACACTTCCTGTTCGTACCTTTTCGCTTTCCGGCGCCGTAAGAACGGAAGAAATAAAAAACACTGAACCGCGCTCGTTGAATAATTATAATGGGCGCTCTCGCGTTCTGAAATTTAAGAGAGCCTGTCATATTTTCTTTAGTCTATATATCTATATATAAAAAAAGTTATTGTCTTAGGCAGTGGTGTGTTCGTTTCACGTCGCGCATCTCCGCTCCGCGAATGCGGCCACCGGACGGCCATGTCACATGTCGAAAAATTTGCCTTTTTGGAGCGTTGCGGAGGCTGGCGGCAGCGTGCTGATGATACGTGTTCTACTCGTTCGCCGATATTCACCGAAGAATTTATTTAAAACCCTGTGTAAGCCGTGAGACTTGCCGTTGATAACACCTGAAAAGTTTTACGGAAGCGCAGTGCCGCAGGAAAAAGGCGCAACTCGTTGAAATCAAGTTTACCGCGGCGTGATCAAAGCTTCCTTGGCACGCCGAAGCGCTGCGTGTCTCTGCCTTCGCGCGCTTGGATACCGATCAAGTATTGGCGCCGCGGCAAAGTTTTGAAGGTGTGTCGCGCGTAGATGTCTTTGCATCATATATCGGGCACGGAGTTCTGGGTCGTCCAGCTGTTCCGGCGAGTTGCTATGGATAAAGGGGGAAAACAATATGGACGGTTGCTCTTATGCACTATTAACCATGGCTATTAGCCATGTTCCATATCTGCTCTAATGAATCACATGGCAGCACAAATAGACCAACGCTGTTGAACAAGTTTGGTTTTTGAAGGCAAAACTACAAGACAGCGAGAATTAAAATTTTTGAAGCGTGACCCATACGGTCGTGTGCAGTCCCTTGGCCAATCCCAATTAGGCGAGTCGCGCTCAAACGTCAAGTGCAATAAAGTAGGTTTATAATGAGTCAGCACTGATCAGTGATGAGGAGCTGTTGTGCACAATATTCTGTAAACCGTCTAACGACGAAAAAAAAAGACTTACTGAGTGCGACACAGTTTGTGCGAGCAAGTGATCTCTGGTTTTTCCAGTTTTTCTCTTTGAAACCAAGGGATGTCATTCAAGTTATTATTGCTACGGAAAGAGCTCATATAATGTAAGCAAAAACATTTCGTGTTCACTAATACTGTTTGGAAGTAAAATGTGCCGATGTCGTGTTCGCGCTAACAGTGTCGTGATGTGTACCTTCCCCTCCTCGTTCGTTGCCACTGGACACTGGATCAAGCTCTTTCTGGACCGCGAGTGATGGAAGTTACGAATCGACTCGTCAGAGTAAAATAAAACGCCGCTCCAGAAGCACATATGTCCTCACGCACATTGCACTCGCAAAACACATTTACACGTCGATTCTTGATTGTTATCCGAGCATGCAAAGGCACAAAGACGCAGCGCTTTTGTGGGCCAGGGAAGCTTTGATCACGCCGCTAGACCGGTAAAACTTGCTTTCGACAAGTTGTGCGAAGGTCTGCTCCAGCGGAGCTGTACAGTTTCTCTAAGCGCTCTCGTCTTAAAACGCCCTCGGGCGGACATAGGTGAAGTGTGCCTTTTTCCTGTGGCACTCTGCTGCCGTAAAAATTTCCACTTTTTCTCAACGGCAAGTTTCACGGCTTTCAAGGGGTTTTGAAGAACTTTTTTGGAAAATGACGACAAACAAGTAGGAAACTTGTCTTCAGCTCGCTGCCGCCTGCCTAAGCCACGTTCCAAAAACAATTCTCCAACGTGCAAGATGGTTGTTTGGTGGCCGCACTCGCGCTGAAGCGAGCAAGCGGGAATGCGTGATCCGGCAATTGTCATAGAGACCAGTGGTTCGTTCATTTCGCGGTAGGGCTACCGGGCGAACGACGACCGTGCTTGCATAACGTACCGCAGGATGGCGCCACTGACATCATTAGATGCTGGCTGGAAGCAGACGAAGACGTGCCATCTGCTTGCCGCCATGATTTATTAAATACTCTCAGCGGATATGATGTGTTACCGCTCGATAATAAATAGGACTTAGGTAAACGAACCACTGCTATCCCACGGTGAGCTGAGCAGGCACTCTGCCATAGACGGAAACAATTTTGTCCTTTCATGAAATTATGGAACCCCAAAAGTTACTCGCTTATATTTCCCTACGTAAAGCCAACTATTAAAATATGTGCTCGAGCGAAAAATAGCCACTTTCCGAGAAAAGTTTTCAACTTTTACTTTCCCTTTATGGTTGCTTCCCTTTGGCTGGAACGATTATTGATGCCTTGGGTGGGAGGATGTGAGGTGTCAATCATTGTTTCAGTGGCCCCGATTACTTGAGGAACACTCGCACGATTCTTCCTTGCTATATTTGCATTTTAAAGGGATCCTGAACCGAAATCTGGATTCCACAAAACACGGCGGCAAAAGCTTGCAATGGGATGCTACAAACACCAAAACATCACCCGTATAGCAATATCTTGACCATATTTTCTAAAAAAAGGAGGCACACATGACAGATATGTTGACGTCTTGTTTCTCCGAGAAGAGTCGAGAAGGAGAGGGAACGGTCTCGCGTCTTCCCCGCCTCGCCGCCTTGATAGGGCGAAGCGAAGAGAGGAGAAAACCAGATACATTGACGCCACGTCCCTCGTCGGCCTCGTTCAATCTTGACATCTTTTTCCAAAAATACGGCCGTCCATTCGAAATATCGCCTTACGAGTAGTCTCGTAGGGATTCTAGCGTCCCACCTACAGCTCCTGCATTGTTTTCTGAAATCCAAATTTCGGTTCACCATCCCTTTAAGGAAAAATGCATGTTGCAACGTGTGGTTTATTCGCTCTGTTAAAATAGTTTTATTGCCCTGCAGCTGTTGAAGACTGAACTGATTTAGTAAATGAATCGAGATTTAAAGGCGTTTTGCATTTTTACTTTCTATCGCCTTCTGTTACAACACTTCCAACAACAATCTGTTTGCTGCAAATATTTCTCTCTGTTATAATCACAGTTAAAATAGTTCTTATGGTACTTTGAGGAACTGCGGGGTTTTCTATAGTACTTGCATCGCTTTTTACAAGGTGATGAACCAGAATCACCTGCTCCAAAAGCTGGAATAGGAGGGTGTGGGGGGGGGGGGGGGCGACACGCTACCACAGCCATCATGGAGCACTCACACATATTTTTGTTGCAGACTATACTTCTGAGCATTGCCAGCAATGACGGGGCCCATGTGCTGGCCGCACCATGGGATGCCACTGAACCGATCATTCTCGAGCTAACCAAGGGAAAACAGCAGCTCCCAGAACCCGTCCTGGTGTATTTCAAGTTAGGAGCATTAGGAGCCTGCCAACATTGGTCGTCAGCTGCGATGCCTCTACAAAAGCCGCTATCCCATGCCAGTCATTCGGGGCACGCTACCACAGCCGTGATGGAGCACTCAAACATCTTTTTGCTGCAGCTTGGTTATTTGAAGACTTCAGCTTGCTGTCATTCTAGCAAGTAATGTCTGCTAGTGGTATTGTGGCCCAGTGATGGCCAAATTTAACACAGCTCTCTCGAAATTTTCTGACAATTATGTTGTAAATTTTTTTTGATTGTACAGTTAAGACAACTAGTTACCTTCCAAACAAAAGTTGCTAGAATTTATTCTTGCCTTTGTTCTATGCGTTCGTATTTGGTTAGACAGCACTAAACCCTGGTACATGGAAGATTTTAAAAACTAGGGCAACAGAAAGAAAAGACTATTTAAGATAGCCAAAAACTCGAATTTCGAGGCAGCCTGGACCAAATATAACTCTTAGGCCAAACTCTGTATCGAACGTATGAATTTTTCGAAGACAAATTTTATAACTGTGAACTGCCTTCAATATTATTGAATAACCAAGAAACGTTTTGAAAACTTATTTTCTCATATCAGTCATCCCGTTCAATACTCTTGATGAACAATGATGGCAGTGTTATTTCGGACACTGAATGTCCTACGGTTTTGAACAATTGCTTTTAGTCTACTTTTACTGATGGAGATAGTTCATTTTTACCTTTTGTACCAGATGTAGGTTTTAGGTATATGGACCCTATTTCTATAACACCGTCTGAAATTGCGATATTAATGATAACCTCAAAATTTTCAGCTTGGCTGGTGTCGACTCATTTAATACAAAAATTCTAAAATTCTACAGTGGGATTGTCACACAAAATAGGTGACGAGGCGAAGTAAAACTGAACAAAATGAGTGTTTAATGGGGCGAACTTTGCCCAAATTAAAGGGAAATAACAGCACGTCGGAGGCGTCGAGTGTCTTCAATACAACAGGGTCGAGCACAAGCGATAACTGATTGCATAAGGCCGCGCGGGGCTTCTTTTATACCACTCTTTTTTCTAGAACATTCTGTACTCGAACATTCTGTACTCGAACATTCCCTACTAGAACATTCTGTTCTAGAATTAAGCACGGCCTTCTCAAATTTTCTAGTAGCATCGTCTTAGGAATAAATAAAGACATCTGCCGGTCCCAGGATTCAAACCCGGGACCTCTGCATGACAGTCGGGCGAGGTGCCCCCTGGGCTACCCCTAAGCACGCAGTAATATGCAGTCTACTTTTCGAGCATTCATCCACTGGTTGCATCCTACCCGAGTGGAAGGTTGGGAAGGTCGTTCCAATCTACAAAAGTGGCGACCGTCACTCTGCGGGAAGCTACCGTCTCGTATCATTAACCAGCGCTGTATGCAAGTTGTTAGAACTCAAAATATTTTCTCGTGTAGTATCGCATCTGGAATCTACTAAAAACTTTTTCTACTAAAATCAGTACAGGTTTTGTAAAGGATATTCATGCTAGAGGCAGTTGCTGGAGTTCACCCGTGATAGTCATGTTAATATGAACAGTAACTCCCAAGTATGATGCCATATTTTTTATTACTCTAAGGCTTTCGATCATGTATCTCAATGTCATTTAACATCAAAACGTTTCTCGCTAAATCTTGATTCTCTCACTTTATCATGGATTCGAAATTTTCTTCGTGAAAAACAGCACGAAAGGGAAAAGGACAAAAAGGAAGGACTACATAGGATAAGTGCTTACTAACAACTGATTTTTCATTGAAATGTGTAGATGGCACTATGTTCGCTCGGGTATAAGGCGCACCGTGGATTTGGCACTTCTTTATTCTTCATTGCACACTCCACATGCTAACCAAGATTCAGAAAATGAATCTCACTGTTCGTTGGAGTCAGTGAAGGTTGGCTCACTCAAGGTGGTCTGTTTTTTATTATGTAATAGTTTCCTTCATTTCTCTACACACTTGGTCTTGGTGTTTAAACAATACAATGGTTTTGGAGAACTGCAGTTTGCACCGCAATCTCGACAGTGCACCGCTAAATGCTGGTATGCGGTCCCTTGCAATGAGCTTTGGTGTTCTCAGAGTCCGATGTTCAGGCATCGCCTGGTCACCCAGGTATTCTGGTCACCAGATAAAAATCAGAAACATTAAAAGATATATTTTTATAATTATTGGAACTTTAAATATTCTTAAGTGTTTTCTGCATGCCCAGTAACCTATGAGGCTATCATGTAATGAATACTCTAACTTGCCTAATTTCTGTGTCCTGGCCCCTTTCAAGTGATTTCATTTGGGTTTACAGCTTTCTTAAATCACACTGGCACCTGCAGTGCACTTACGTGCAAATCATAGTTTGCAGGTGTCGGGTGGTTTAGTTTGCCATCGCATCTGTTCAGAACCTAACCACATTCCACATTTTTGTGTTTTTCTTTGTTTCGATGTTCTATAGTTGCTCATATAGACTTGATTGCTGTGCAGGTTACGAACATTGCCTTCCACTTGAAAGCTGGACGTAACTCGGTAATTATTTTTCAAGAATAAAGATACGAACATGTTCTACTCAGTGCTGCATCTTGTGTGCACTTGCTTGAAATTTCTTACTAACACAGTGTTCGAACACCTATCTGCGGGAGGTGCACTTGGCAGTAACCTCTGAAATTAACTTGTGACAGCAGGCTTGAAGAAACTCATTGAATGTGGAAATTTCATTTTGAAAGGTATTTTTCGAACTTGCCTTGTTAAAATAGTTTCATAGCATAAGTCACACGTTGGTTTCACTGATTGGTGCCTGCCAGAATGAATCTGAGTTACCTGCACTGCGCTTATGTATAACTCATAGTTTGCAGAAATCGGGCGGTTTAGTTTGTCATTGCATTCTGTTCAGAACCTAATCACATTCCACTTTTTTTTCCAGGTTCTGTAGTTTTCCGTATGGACTTGATTGCTCTGGAAGTTAGAGATTACCTTCCACATAAAAGCTGGACATGGCCCACTAATTATTTCTCAAGAATAAAGGTATGAACAGGTTCTGCATCTTAAGTGCGCTTGCTTGAAACTTCTTACTAACACAGTGTGTAATTATCTTTGAGAGACACAGTTAGCAGTAACTTCTGAAAGTAACTCGTGACAGCATGCTTGCAGAAACTCATTGATTGCAGCAATTTTGTCTTCGAAGACATTTTCAGACTTCCTTTGTTAATTCGTAGCATAGGTCTCAAGTTGGTTTTGCTGTCTAGTTCCCGCGAGAGTTAAGCTGAGGCTCTTACAATGCGCTTACGTGTAACTCATAGTTTGCAGAAATTGGAAAATTTATTCCGTCATCGCACTCTGTTAGTAATCTAATCACATTCCATATTTTCTGTTTTGCTTTTCTAGGATCTGTAGTTCTTCATATGGACTTTATTGCTCTGAAAAATGAGAGATTGCCTTGCACGTGAAAGATGGAAATGGCCCACTAATTATTTCTTGGGAAAAAAAAGTATGAACATGTTTCACCTAATACTGTATATTGTGTGCACTTGCTTCAAATTTCTAACAGTGTTTAAGCACCTGCTAACCGCTGGGATGTGCAGCTGGCGTTAACTCCTGAAAGTAACTGGGGCCCACAACCTAATCACATTTTATGGTCGCTAGGTATTTACTTTGAATTGTTCCCGCATCAAAAATTAGTTGGCGTGTTGTCCGTAACTTGCGGCGGCAAAAAGCTGCAACTCTCAATCACTGAGCTGTACGTCATGCGTGACAACGGGATTCATTCAGACATTAAAAATTAGCTGCCGTGTTGTCCATACCTTGCGGTAACGGCTAGAGCCTTTTGAACAGCTAGCTGCAATGATCTAATAAAACGGACGTCTCAGTGAACAATGATTATATTAGTAAAATGCTATATTTACTGTTCACTGAGACGTCAATTTTGTTAAGTCACTGCAGCTAGCAGTTTAACAGGCTCTGGCCGTTGCTTCAAGGTGCGAACAACACGCCAGCTAATTTAAACGATTCCCGTCGTCGTGCGTCACGTGCAACTCTGTGATTGAGAGTTGCGGTTTTTTGCCGTCGCAAGTTACAGACAACAAGGCAGCTAATTTTTGATTCCAGAACAATACCCGTATCTGTGCATCACGTGCAGTAGAGTGACTGAGAGTTACAGTTTTCTGCCATGCTTCTACAGGTCAAGTTACGGGGAAAACCGTGGGGCCTCACTACTGTCATGCACGTAATACATAGTTAATGCTGTGACCGTGGTGGAAGACAACACTAATTGCATCGGCATCAAAAATTAGCTGGCAATTTTTATTAATTTGACGGAATTTGTTTTTACAGTGAATGTACTTCTTGTCAGGATCCGATGAGCTTGGATTGTGTCTAACTCTTGACCGGGAATCTCCGACGAGTCCAGCGTGTAATCCACGGCGAAAGGCCCTGTACAGCGCTAATTGTAAGTGCTTTTTATTCTGATAGTCCGTGAGAGACGTTATGATTGGTTATTTTTGTGTTCAAAGTCATGTTTATTTCATTTTTGCTGTTAAAATGTGGCTGTCTTCTTGGCGGTAGAAGTGTGCTGTAGTAAAGTCCTCCCAGTAGGTCCAAAGCCGAATGCCACAGACCGTTGAGTTAGTCCTTATTTGCCAAGATTCGGCTTGTTGGGTGCGAGTGGAGTGTAAGTTACGTCACTGCGATATGTGAATGTATTTGCCAGGAATTACCCGAAGGAAAAATCCATCAATGTAACCCTGCTTGGCAGTCAATGTTTTCTAGTGGACCGCTGACTGTGCCTGACTGTACGTCAAGCATGTCTGATTGGCCAACAAGTTACTCTGACCGACAGTCAAACTCCAGTCAGACCCCGCTTGTCGGCTTTTTGATGGTTTCCTGGTGGCAGTCGGCCGCCGCGAAATGCCATCAGGATGTCTTGGTGGTGATTCTGACTGTACATCGATTGTCTCTGACTGTACGTCAGAAAGCTTTGACGTGCAGACAGACGTACGGTCAAAGGACGTAAAGTTCGTTCGGATACCACTATTTCGTCAAATCTATGAATACGAAAAGTGATCTATGCACGAGAAAACGATTTTGGGACGTGAGCCCATAAAACCGCTGACGTTAGAGATATGACACGCAACCGACCGACAACCTTGATAAGAAGCCCGCCGAAGCGCCGAACACGACACTTCGCACTTTGCTTCGCCCATAGAGGCTTCGCCGAGCTTTCATGAACGATCGCTCTCGACTCGTTTTGTTTGCCCGCTTGCTCCAAGCTGTCGATCCTGCCCGGGCTCTACAATGTCCTATGTTTTAGTAGAATTTCTACTCGACAAGACCCAGCCTGTTGTGAGTTCCGACGATGTAAGGGACTTGAGCGGTGTAGTTGAAGACGACAGGGTGTACCAGGTCTACTGGGCCGGTGATGCGCGAACAAAAGGATCGTTCTACGACGCAAAAGTACTCTACATGGCAGGTCAGTGGAACTGAAGTACGGCGAGTGATGTACGAGTGCTTTGCATAACATGCTGACGGCTTAACCGCATTTGCAGCCAAAGCATTTCGTATAAAACGAATAGTCAAATCGAGTTTCTCCAACGGTCGCGTAGCATAGCGGTTAAGGTGTTCGATTTGTACGCATGTGGTCGCGAGTTCGATGCGCGGTGGTGCTGCTTTTTTTTCGCGAACATTTTGTTTTATCGAGGCATTTGGCAATATTTATGAGTGCATATAGCTTTACTCTTATATAAATGCTGCCCTTGTTGATAAAATTCCCTTGGCAGTGGCAGTCAGACGTCATCTGATGGACCATCAGATGACGTCTGATGGTCCATCACGTTCCACCAAGGCTGCTGACTGGCAGTCAGTGTCCCAAATTACGTAGCTTGATGGAATTTTCAACAGGGTATCTTTACTCAACGAGTTTTTTTCTTATGCGACGGATTTATTTTAAATTCTTGATTCATTCAAATGTCATGTTCTGTTCAACTGTCATGTTCTTTCGTATAACAGGGTATTTATGGGACTGTTAATTTAGCAGTACATTTGACACTGGTTAGCTGAAGAGGGGGGCTAGCGGTTTGATTTTTAACTTGTAAATAATATGGAGGTAATATGGGTACATTTATGACTACATATTTCTGTGCCGCAAATACCGTAAGTCTTAAAACATTCTTTTTTTGTTTTCAAATCAACGTAGAAATATAGGTGTGAACTTAAATGGCAAGTTTGTAATTATCAGTTCTTAAAAACACCTGAAAAAAATTTTTTTTTTAAAGTCTTGTTGGGGCACGCGTGTCAAAGAAAATTGAAGCAAAAAAAACATTTTATTTTAGAGAAATATTGATGCCGCGAGGTGCCTTGGAATTAAGTCAGTAGTCACCTCCTTCCAACTGCTTTTCTCTTGCCATTCAGGCGTGTGGAGGAGAGGTGGATCGGCTTCGCCTTCACGTTGAGGTGGAAAGAACGAATGACCATCTCGTTGAGGTGGAAAGAGCAAATGACCATTCTGTCATGTCATGGACTTTGCCCGCATAACTTAAAATCAATCTTTTGGCGTCGATATTGCTCTAAACATTTTTTTTTTGCATAAAATTAATTCTTTTGACACGCGCGTCCCAACCAAGCTGCTTAAAATATTTTTTTTAGAGGCCCTTTAAAGCTAGATGAAGGGTTGAGGGTCACTATGATGTTGCAAGAGTAGGCCTAAGCAATTTATAAATTCACCTTCCTACTATTTGAAAAAAGAAAAAAAGAGCTCTAAATTCGACCTTGCAATGCATGTGCCTGCACCTGCATTCAGAGTGGCGCAACCAGTTCATTCACATGCACCAAGAAATTTAGAGCACACATCCATTGTGCAGCTAGCTGCATGATGAAGTGGCACACATGAACAGCTTGCTGACTATCTAGTAGTGTCGGTTGTGGCAGAGCTTAAGCAGGCCACAATGCATTCTTTGTTTTGATATGTGGCACATTTATCAATTATTTTAACTCTTGCAAATCACAACCTGTGTGTTCTTGGGTTGGGCTACTTTTATATATATATATATGTATATATATATATATATTTTTTATAGAATTTGTGCATTTTAGTATGCATACTTTTTTATTTTTTTTATTAAGGTTAAATGGTACTTTATAGCAAATTAGCTCCTTGTAGAGCTGAAATTACATTTAATCAATGGTCTCCCCAAACTGAGATGTTACATGTATTCGCTAGCTTTTTTTTTGTAAACGCGTAAAATAAACTATAGTATACGGCAGCCAGCACTGAAAGACAATAGATTGTTCACACTAATTAATCTATCAAAACCTGGACGATTCCACTTGGACAAATCTAGTTGTTAGAAATTGCATTCATCCTACCCTTCGGGAAAGTCTGTATAAATATAGAGCTATGTCTTTCGCCACTGTGGGCAGAGGCCAGCTAAATTGCTACCGTTTGGAAGGTGAAGGGGTGATGTGCAGGAAAGCTAAGCCCTATCCCTTTCTCCCATATTGTCTGCTATAATTGTTTCAAATGTCAGAAAAAAAGGGGGGGGGGGGCAACTGCCCCCTCCCCTTGCGCGCTTGTCCCGATGCCACTGTCAGGGGGTAATAACTTCGGAATGCCATAAATAAATGCAACCACTTACGTCTGCCATTGCATACAAAGGAGAAAATAGAGAGAGAGGGAGAGCGATGTGGATTATCTTTCTCTTAGGTATTCATGTCAGAAAGGGTACTAATGGTTTTGGATGGTTGCGGCTGAGCGAGATAGCCATGTGTGCTGCCCAAGTGTTCGGTTCGGACTCTTGTTGAATCGGCAAAAAAGCAAGTCCCAGGCAACTATTCAAGTATATCCTATGAATGGCTCCTGGGATTTTTGAAAATGGTCTATTGTCTTGCAAATTAGTGTGCTGGTATTAACTAAGGGCACTTAGCAAGCTGTTTACTCATTTTTAATATTGCTGACTTTACATTAAAGCTGGTAAACTTTCAGCTTTCTGCAATGCATAGTTTCTTTTATTAGGTCCAAAAAAGTTGGGTATATCTTTCTTGATTGGATTCTGCATTATTGTGATCATTCAGTTGGGTTGAGTGAAACATATGGATTTCTTATCCCAGCCTTGATATTTATTTTTATGCAGTTGGGGGTGGTGGTCTTTGCCTTGATTTCATAGTGTTTTGGCATAGAATTTTAGGAATTATTGAAATATAAGAATGCACTTACCATCAGAAAACTAAGCAACCTCATTATTTGCAGCTCCTGCGATGGAGGTGGTAAAGAGCCTGCCAGCCCTGCTGAAGAATTCACCAGCTTCTCTCATTGAGAAGGTATGGTATACCATTCTGATATAATTTGTAACCTCTTAAACGAAGTGAAAACTGGCTCACACATCAATTTCAGTATGCATGGTAACTCAGAACCCTGCTCGCAGGTACCTGTGAAGCAAAAGCAGCCAGGGAGGCTGTTCTAAGAGCAGCCTCTCTGGCATCTCATAGAAAAAAAGAAACCTACAGTTTAACAGAGATTCATCATCACCAACTCGAAGAACACACAAAAAGCATCGAAAGAAATCAGAAGAGTAGCTTTAAAAAGATGAAGTTGTTTAAAAACTCGGTTTGCCAAAAAATTTAAGAAATATTAGAATGTGACTAAATATGGTGAAGGAGATGTTCAAACACTTGCTCTGCACCTGTTGCTGGGCTGACAGGCAGTATTGGTCTTATGCCTTCAGCCTCTATAAAAGATGCTCTAATAAAGCAGCAAGCAACAGTGCTTTATATAGGCATGTACTACCTTAGCAGACTCCGAGCATACCGAGATACATACAATAAAATGCAAAAAGCCTTTCGTGCTTATTTGGTAATTCTGGCAATTTTTAAAGACAATGTGGTGTGAAGTGGGGAAAGAAAGTTTAGGATTCAATCTTTGAGCTAGTTGAAAGGCCAAAATTATAGCAAAAGGCAGGATATGGTGTTGTTGCTCTTATTGTGTGCTGGTGTAACATGAACAAATATTTCATCTACAAATTCTCACTTTACTGAAGTGTCCCTTTAATGGTGTGCTACTTGATGTGCTATTTCCATTGTGTTGTATTTTTCTGGGCCCACGAGGGGGTCACATATATTGCCGCGCGTGATGTGGTGGCCAAGTGGGCACCACTCCTGGGTGTCATGCAGAGGTCCCGGGTTTGAATCCCGGGACCACAGCAGTTGCTTAATTACTCGAAAAACCCGTGGTTCTAGAAATTTCTAGAACATTGTTGTTTGTTCTAGAACAGAATGTTCTAGGGCCAAAAGTTTTAGGGGAAATGTTCTGGAATTGGGAACAGACTATAAGAAGAGCCCCGCGTGGTCAGTGTATTGCCAGCGCTCGACTCTGCTGTCACACCGACATTCAATGCCTGCGACGCATGTTCTCCTTTTTTGTTTTGGGCACAAACGTTTCTTAAACGTCTATTTTCCTCAGTTTATCTTCGCTTTGTCACCTGTTATACGTTACGACATAGACGCTTTTAATGCACACCAGATTTGGGACACTATAACAGCCTTCTAGTTTTTCACCGAGGTGCCCAGCCACTGAAAAGGGCAATAAGGAACCCAAACAAAGTCCGAATTTGTGATGCCTAGAAAGTCAATAACCTATCGTGCGACATGTAAACTGACATGAATGAAGTTAAATTAAACAAAATGTGAAGATCAGTTATGGTGACACCTACGCACACCTGCCTGATAGCATCTCTGTACACTATTTATTTTGGCAGGCACTAATCGAAAGTTTTATATTTGCCTTCTGTAAACTATTTTCATATTATTTAGATTTCTTTTTGCTTGTGTGCATATGCATTTAAGAAATATTTCTGGCAAAAAACATAATTATTTGAAGTGCAGTAATTCTGTAATCAACACTTGTTAGTATCTTGTAGTAATTAATGCCCTGTGGATCAAGACTTGGTAGTATCTTGTAGTAATTAATGCCCTGTGGAGATGTATTTGCTAACTTTTTTTTTTCCTGGAATATAACTGCAATCAGGTGCTATACAGGGGCTTTTGAGCCCACTGAGCCCACACCCATGTCTTAATGAGCACTTTCTCATACTTTACAAATGTCTAAAAAGTCAGCACAGGACACTTCGAGTACCCATCCCAGACTGGCCATCGAGTTAATTGGGTTGCTCTTCCAAGTTCATCATGCAAAAAAGTGTGGAAAAAAACGAGGGCGACATAGAAGAAACACGGGAGGAGCGCTGACTATCAACTGACAAATTTTATTGTGAATACATATAAAAATGCCCCTTCAATCTGTGGCAGTGCGATCCCGTGCTAGAATATCACATGCCTATTGATACAAGCATAATGACAGGGAATAAAAAGTTAGCCCAAATCTAAAAATTTGATCCCACTTTCTAGCAGTGCCAATGAAGGTTGACTGATGTAGGTGGCTGTTATCTTTTTTATTTGCTAGAAACTGCTAGAAAGTTAGAGCACATTTTTAGGCTTGGGCTAGCTTTCTATGACTGCTCTCGATTCCCTGCCAGCCGTGCAAGGCGCTTGCATCGGCAATTCGGCCGGCGGTAGAAATTTTTCTGCTCACTTGCAAAGCATTGGTGTAATAGGAAACTCTGCAACTGAACCATAAAGTGCTTCTAGTGACATTGCTCAGAACAACCTAAGGCATGGGCTCATATATGCAAAAATGGCCAGGTTAAACAATTGCTTGGTGAGAAGTCAAGAAAAATTGACTGTTTAGGTGTTATAATATCTTATCGCAGTTGCCATTATTTTTAGATTCATGCCTTTCTGTCACCGGAAAGATTCTCACAGTATAGCTTCAATCATAAAATGGATATTTGATACTGTGATATCTTCCCTTTTTAGCTTTTGTCATAAGTTCATTAGCAAGCCCCTTTATTTTAGCTTGTTTATTCAAACAGTGACATTTGATTGCTTGATCTATAGCATTTCTAGCTTTGATGTGAGAGGCAAACTGAATGGAAGTACACCTCCTCCTTCCCCCCCCCCCCTTTCCACCCCAGTTTTATTTTATATTATTTTCTTGTCTTGTAAATTCAGGGTGTCTAGTGACCTGGAAAACTGGGCATTGCCAGGAAAATTTTAATTACCGGAAAAAATCTGGGAATTGTCAGGGATATTGTCTAAAAGTGAGCCCAGTCAGGGAAAATGAGTCAGAAACGCTATTGAGTGCCCTGAGCAAAAACTTGAGGACTTTGGGGCAGAAAAATAGGCAATAAATTCTGCTTAGACAGGAGCGCAGGCTCTGCTCACCCAATGTAGAGTGCGCTACTCGATGCAAAGGGAACAGCCAACAAATCCAGTCTAAGCCTTGGATTGGATTGGATTGAGGGCACGATACTAGGCTATGTCCAGTTAAAGCTTCTAGATTTAGTAACAAATGGGAAAGCCGCAGACACCAATCCAATCCAAGCATTAAGCCGAAAGTATTTGAAAGTGTGCATCTGGCAACCATGCTGCCATTCGGTTATTAACGGGTATGGTTGAGCGTTGGTGTTTTCATTGTGTTTCCGGAAGTCCCCTCTTACTGAAGATGTCGGCGGCAAGAAAGTGCTATTTTAACCCGGATTGGACGAACTCGAATATTTCGGTATATGCAAGTTGGATTAAGCCCATGCAAAATGATGCTCACAGTGCTCAATGCTCAATTCCTTGTGTTGTAATGGTCTCATATATTGAACCGCCTCTACAGAGGTCGGGGAATTTCACCTGAAATTGTCAGGGAAAATCTGGAAAAGTTGGGGAATTTCAGAATAATAATTCGCTAGACACCTTGAATTTGCTGTAATTACCCCGAGGAGGCTGAGTAGACTTTCTTTGGAAATTATCTTCCTTTCAAATACTACAAATTGCCCATGTTTGTTCTTCACAGGAGGAGGATCATGTCCAGCCAGCCTTCCCTGTGATGCAAGTCAGGGGAGGGGCCTTAAGTTCACCACTCACAGTGGTGCTGGAGGACTGCTCCTTCGAGGTAACGGACATTGTGGCCGGTATTGCGCTCATTCTTGCGCTATACTGGGTCCATGACATTTCCTGCTGTCCAAAAGCATCCCGGTCACTTGCTGTGACTGGCAACTTCATTGGCTTGACCTACAAGACCAAGTCATTCTTGGTACTAGATTTAATTTCAGAACTGGAAGATTGAGATATTAAATGAGTGTATTTTTTTTGCATGTACATTAAAATCTGTTTTTTTAACAAGCACCGTATTACTGTTTTCACTCGACCTTGTATGAGGGCCTGTATGGGCACCCTCTGGAAAGGCTCAAGCAACACCTTTCGTGCTGCATTCCACCCGTTCCTACAATCCATCGTCCTGTGAGCACATGCAGAATTCTCTTCGGACATTCGCGTCCGTGCATTGCGGAGTGTTGTAGCTGTGAACAAGAAATGCCCATATTCGAGGGAAATAAACACCTTGCTTAAGGGATTCAATGTCTTGGAAGCTCTTTGTTTGCCCTTCTATAGAGTTCAGGCATACTACATGAAAGGGAAAAGATAACACCTAACAGAGTGTACTCTTAGCTCTGACGTAGAGCTTAATTAACACTTCTTTGGAGCTGAAGTTACCCTTTACGAGGGAGTTAAAATAACTCTTGGCATGAGAGCCCTTGACCACTCATTAGAGTTGTTCTATTTGCACCTAAGAGAGTAGCCACAACATTCGCTTCGAGGGTACCTACAACACCACCTGTAGGAGTCTATGCTACTCTTCAAAAGTGTTAATTTTACACCTCATTTCAAGGAGTAACCCTTACCCTAGAAAAGAGTAACACTAACTCTCGTCAAGAGTAACTCCTTGTTACTCTCAAAAGTGTAAAGTCAACACCTCGTTTTCAAGAGTAATTGTGACTCTTTTCTAGAGTTACAATTAGTGATTCCATTGAGCTCGCAGGTGTCGAAATTGGAATCCCATACCATTTCGTTCAGTGAGGTGTCGTCTACAAGACTTGTTTTTCTTTGTGATAATTGTAAGAAAAAGGAATGTAAATATCGCAAGATGTTTGAAGAAAAAAACAACGAACGGCCACATACGATCGAACCTGGTTCCCTCGCATGTGAAGCTGACATCTTTTCTTTGACCTACTGGGGAAACCCTTTCGGTACTAATAATGCAGCCGGTCAACTGCAGGTTGGAAAGTTTGCTTTGGATTGTGCTCCACCGAAAGCATTCCCGGGTCGAAGTTGGCCTTGGCGTGCGCACTCTCAGCAAGACCAGTTTGACCTGCACGATTAGGAGTTTGACCATCCTCACCAGCTTGTATCTCTGCTTGACCATATTCCATCCACGGAGGACAACTTTGACCAGTTAGGACCAGAATGGCTCTCAGATATGCCAGATTTAATTTAAAATTAGATTCTAGTTAGATCATTCAGGCTTTTACTTAAACCAGACTACACAGCTCAAATTCTTACTTACCCAGCTTAAACCAGCTTCATTGCAGTTTGGCAGTTTAATTACCACATTGACCAGTTTGAACAGGTTATTTACCAGCTTGACCAGTTAGGTTTTCTTGCTAGATTTTTCAATAAAAAGCCCACCTAACTTTTTTTTTTTACAGCCGCTATACAATATATCTGTTGGGCTCCAGGCCTCTCTTTGATAGCGCCCGAGGGCTCAGCTCTAGGGCTTCGTTACAGTTTTTGTTTAATATGTACTATAAAACGTCTGAGAACTGAGCCCTTCGTCGTTTCCTCTATTTTGCGGAGATGTACGAACTGGAAGGACAGAATACTCACGGAACAGCCGGTCAACAATACCCATCGCAAAATGGCCGCTAAATACGCAAAGAGAGAAGTTTGCGCCGATCAGATTTGTTCGTCGTCAGCGGTACCGCATAAATGCTAGGCGGGGCCGTTCTTGGCTGCGGCGCAGCGTCGTCTTTTAATATCAAAAGACCTGGCAAGAATCCCCCGAGCGCCACTAAATTCCCTTTGTCAGTTGTGTGAAGTGACTTCAGCGCAGCGGCAGAGAGGGTCACTGGTTGCTTTCAGAAAAGTTCCAACAACCATGTCCAGTGGTCATTCTCAGCTTTTACGAAGAACATATTATTTGTACACTATATGCCCATCAGAGAAAAACCCAAAGTTTGTTCTAAAAAAACGTTTTTTTTTTTTCTGAAACAAAAAAAAAATCAGAAGCACTCTTTTAGTAAAAAGAGCTTTTGCGACTTGCACGAAGTTGGCAATTGAGAAACCTCTTAAAAAAAACTCTTCTGGCTATTGGTCCAGATATATTTTGCGACAAACTACATTAAAGGAGGATATTTTTTTCCGCCTTAATATATGCCATATCATTTGAACTATTCCAGCGTGTTGCCTAGTATCTTGTTATTATTGGCGTTAAAAATGGTTGTCCTAGTGAACAAAATAATTTTTTGAGTAATGGTCATATTGCCGCGCGCGCAGCTGATCAAGCAGTCAGCGCGCCCACTGCCTAACGGTTATCGCGCCTGCCTTCCGCGCAGAAGGCCAAGGCTAGATTCCTGGCCGCGGCTACCCATTTTGGTTGACCCTGCAATGTGATGTTCTCGTAAATTTGAAAAGCGTCTTGCTTATTCGAGGTTAGAATGTTCTACGTAACGCACCCTCTACGCGAATGTTCCAGAAGCCCGTGCGTGTACAAAAGGGGCTCCGCGTGGCCAGCCGGAGTCAGTCTCGCCCCAGCACTCGATCCTGCCGTTTCGCCGACATCGACGCCCGTGACGCTCTTCTGTTATCTTTTGTTTCCTTTTATTTTTGGGCATAAGTTCGCCCCATTAAATGTTTAGTTTCTTCAGTTATCATCGCTTCATCATTTGTCATTAGTGACAGTATCAGGACAATTTAAATAATGACGAGGTGTTTCGAAACTAAATTGAAAAAATGTCGTCCGTTTTTCAGTCCAATGATCTTTAAGGTCTTAAAATTTTAAAGGTTAATGATAGATACTACCGAAATCTTCAAATAACATGTTGCATTAGTTTTGTGCTATTGCAGCTGTAAAGCTAGAAATTTTACCAAAATGAGGCTGCCGCAGCAAGGTGAATAAAAAGGATGACAAATTAATTAGTTTTACAAAGTGTAAAAATGCTCGAGTGTGGTTAGAAAGAAACAAATTGAAGGCACAGAGGCGGAGGGTGGTTTTAAACAAAAAAGTTATTTGTGCGTTTTCGTATAGGAGTCAGAGGCATTACGCTCACTCCGGAGTGATCGAGAGGGTCACGATCTCACCGGACGGCGGTGTTCAATAGTCGGCGACTAGGGTCTCTGTGTACGCCAAGTAAAAAAAGCGACCAAATCGACTCCACTTAACACGTGTTTATCTGAACCTTTAGCCTGGCCGTAACATAATATGCGCCAAAAGAACCGCTGCACCTCCTCACGGTATCGGAGCCGCCCCCTCGGTGTGCCTGTGGAACGCGGCCGGACCTCCCGGCATTCTGTGCCATCGATTTGTTTTTTCTCAACTCCATCAACCCATTTGTATACTTTGAAAAAAGTAATTAGTTCCTCACCTATGAGTATATACACGCCCTATTTTGCGGTACTGCGATTGGCTCTATTTGGTCACATTTCTCACTTGATAACTTGTAATACAGAACACTAATGCAACATATTTGATAGATACTGCTGGAAACCAGACTTGTACGTATACAAGTAACGAAATGACTTGCAATTCTTACATTTATCAGTAATTTAGTAACGGAATAATTACGTATTTTCTAGAGTAATTTGAACTTAATTCCCTTACATTTTTGACGTAACGGATTCCTTGTGATCGGTTACATTTTTTTGTCAAACCCCCCCCCCCTCCTTCCTTTCTAAATAATTTTTTTTGTGAAGTCGAGCGCGGTGGCACTGTCACGCGAATTGACCAGCGCAAAGAGAGGCTTGGCACTCTTCAATTCCGCAAAGCCTTTTTTTGCAACACTAAGCCCCTGAATCGATTTTTAGACCCTAAAATCAATGTAAAAATATCCAAATGAACATTTCTACAAAGAAAAAAAAAGGAGGGCGACACGTTATTTCCGCTTTTTTTAAAGTCCCTTTGTTTTTTCTTTGCGATCGAAAACGGGAAGAGGAGGACACCAAGGGATTGTGCGTCTCTTCGAGAAGGTCGAGGCGGTAAGTGCACCGAAAAGAATTAACAATGTCCTTCTCGGTTATTGTGACTACGACCATTTTAATAATGTCACAACACAAGACAACACCCCGTCTACCCTACCCTTTTTGTGAGTCAGCTTTTTGCGAGCACTTAGAAAATGGTAATAGTCTTCCTTTCTTCTTCTTCGTGTTTTGCCCCAGCAGGACGTATCTTATCTCAAGCAGATATTTTTACAAATAAAACATAATGGTGGCTGACGTGGACCTGATATTCTGGGCTAGAGGAGAGAGCGAAATTCGTGAGTGGGGCCATAGCGCGGCTTACTTAGTACTCTACGCTTTGCTGCCCATGGCATCAGCGGACGTCTATCTAGAGAACACTGGAGTAAACTGCAGTCGGTTCGCTCTCCGTGCGTTTTTGAAAGGCAATAAGGAAGGTACACACTGCAAACGTGCGTTTACATTTCCTTGTTTTAACCGACGTTCTAATCAATTGTTGTTATGAGTGTCCTTCTTTTTCCTTTATTACATATATCTATATACTGGAAACTCTTTTTTATTCACCAACGTCTCAAGTGACGCCCGAACTGTTCAGAACCAAAGGGAGAAGAATATAGAGCCAAAACTTATTTATTACTTAATTATCATCTTACTGTAACAACTATGTTTGGCTATTGATGACTTCCCCAGCTTCGCGATTTAGACAATGGAGAATTTTAGTAGATAGGTCCGGTGACTCCGATAACGATATCCGATACTTCGCCGCCCTCTTTGCGCATGCATCATATCGTTATCGGGTACCGTTATCGCGGGTATTGGAGGTACCGGAAGGATCTACTAAATCTCTCGAATAGCAGGCGACGGCTGCAACGCCGAAGCTTTGCTCTAGATTCAAGGTAAATAGTACTTCCTTTGTTTCGCTAAATAAAGCTCAATGCAGAGTATGAAGCATTCGTGATGAACATGGCACTCCCATGGAGTGCCTCAGCTCAAATGGTGTTCAGCGTAGCAGTCGACATATTGAGTAAGAAATAACGCAAAATCTCTGACGAGACTTTCGAGAGCCAGCTGTTGCTCGAAATACTCAAGGTCATTAAATGGAACAGGTTACAACAATGAGAACTTGTATCACCCTCTTCCATTTGTTTCTTACTTGAAGGCAATAATGTTACAAGTAACTCCACGAAAGTAACAGATTACATTTTGGGGTAATGGTCAGTTACTTTTATGGGAGGGTAATTGTAAATGTAATAAATTACAATTTAGACTTGAGTAATTGCAAATGTAGTTCCTTACTATTTTTCAGTAACGTGTACAAGTGTGCTGGAAACTATCATTAGCTTGAAATGGGAGAGTACAGAATCAGTATCGCCCTTTTCTTTTGAGTTTCAAAATACGTTCTAATTCATAAAACTAACCCATCTAAGCATTTCCCGTACATCTGTTCCGCTAGCCAGGACAACAATATTTAGAGACACTATTAACAAAAAGCAGGAACACACGCTTGCTGAGTTTGAAAGTGCTGGTATTTATGGAAGCAAAAAAATATAGAAGTTTTTTATTTTTTGGAATTCGCAGTGTTTGCAATTTTTTTAACATAACATCATCGATACTTAATTACAAATATTTTACTAAATTCTCCTTATACGCAGTTTGTGAGTAAATATTTTTAGACCCGTAGCCATCACAGTTTTTCGGGTAGATGTGCCCGAAATGCCAACTTCACGCAATTCCCGGAAAGGGCTTCGCACTGAGAGTGCGTTCAATATTCCATTTGAGGCAAAGACAAACTTTTTTTCGCAAAACAGATTTCGGTTTCGTGTTGATGGGGTTTAGTCTATATAAAAAAGAATTTTTTTTTTTCGTAAAAGTTAAGAATGATCACCAGCCAAGGTTAGCCGAACTTATCTGAAAACCCCTACGGTCAAGTGCTTTCCCCGTCGAGAGGATTATAGTTTCCTCTCTTCTGCAATAACCGAATCCGTTCCTACTCCCGTTGGAAGTTTCTGCTTTAAGTCGTTTGCTGCAAGCTCTTCGGTATGCTCCTTCCCGTGCCGCGTTCGTTTTGGTTTGTAGTATGTTTTATTTCGTGTATACATAAGTGGTATGCTTAATATATGCGTACGTGAACTTCACCAACGGCTGGCAACTTATCTTTGGAAACAACTTTCATTCCAGACATTTTTCTTCCTGATGACGAGGGGTTCGACAGCGAAAGAGTCCAAGAAGCGTACTGAGTTTCGAACTGCGGAAACGACGATTGTAATAGCGCGCGGACAATCCTTGTGGTGGTAAGTTTCTTCACTTAAGTGAAGAATTATTTTAAAATACTTTGTTTAGGCTTCAGTGCATGACCATGAGTGACAGATGTTTTATAATATATACATAAAGACTGTTTTTAATAAGGTTGGTCACGCAAACATATTTCTGTCCTTCTAATCAAAAGAAAAACTCTTGAAACTTAGGCCGTATTGTCACGAATGACAAGTGATGAGGCGACCGATGACACAGTGAACTGAACGTTTATTGGGGCAAACTTGTGCCTAAAAATAAAAAAAAAAATAAAACAGAAGATAACAAACAGCAGAGCGTCACGGGTGTCGAAGTCGGCATAAGAGAAAAATTGATCGCAGGGACGCGACTGAATGCAGATCGCCACGCGGAGTCCCTTATGAACAGGTGTGAGCTTCTGGAATAATCGGCGTAGAAGGTTCGGCGTATAAAACTTTCTGACCTCGAATAAGCCCAACACGGTTCTTGAATTTACCAGAACAATACGTTAGAGTCACAAAACAATGCGCCTCCGCGACCAGGAATCGAACCCTCGCCTTCTGCGTGGAACGCATCTGCGATAACGTTTAGGCCACGAGTGTGCTGCCTAGTTCGTCAGCTGCGCTCGCGGCATTATCCCCGGTTCTAAAAATAGTGCATCGTCTCGATGCAGCACAAAACGAAAACACAGATTCACAGCAAAAGGACAGCAGAGTCGCGAGCCACAGTTCCCAGTTTACTCTTTGACGAGAGTCCAAAATTCTATCGTTCGTAATACGACTTGAGCCGGACGACATCCACCACCTCCTGTCGTGACTGGCGTCTTGCAGATCAGCGCGTTCCGTCCGGTAGAACTTCGTAGAGCAGATAGCCAAGCGTCGGATGATTTTGTAGAGTCCGAAATAGCGCTTGAGAAGCTTCTTGCTGAGACCGCGGCGCCGTATCGGAGTCCACACCCATACCCGGTCTCCGGGTTGAAACTGGACGTCACGGCGACGAAGGTTATACCGGCGTGCGTCGACACACTGTTGTTCATGAATTTTGATTCTTGCCAGATGGCGAGCTTCTTCCGCGCGTTGCGAGATCGGTTGAGCATCGTCGTTCCCATCGTCGGCCGGCACGTGAGGCAGCATGGCGTCAAGCTTCCTGTTAACCGTCCGACTGTGTACGATACGCTTGGTAGAAGAGCGTGTTGGTTTAAGTCATGGATGAAGAAAGAATAAAACAATTAAAACAGGGACAACACAACCATATCTTTTATGGAATATGTGGTTGTGTTGTCCCTGTTTTAATTGTTTTATTCTCTCTTCATCCATGACCGTGTACGGGTTGAAATGATGTCATTCCCGTGGTTTCTTGAACCGCTGCGTTGTACACAAACATGACGTACGGCAACACCTCGTCCCATGGCTTGTGCTCTACATCGACAAACATGGAGATCATGTCGGCGATCGTCCTGTTGAGCCGCTCAGTTAGCCAGTTGGTTTGTGGATAATAGGCGGTGGTTCGTCGATGGCTGGTGTGACTGGGCTGAAGAACTTCTTGAGTCAGCTATGCCATGGTGACACGCGATTTGTGATCAGCACTTCATATGGGCCTTGTCGAAGGAGAATGGGGTCGACGAAACACTTGGCGACTTAAAGCGCTGTTCCCGATGAAAGGCGCTTTCGTCTCGGCGTACCCTGTGAGACAATCTGTGGCGACCATTATCCAGCGGTTTTCCGACGTTGACGGCGGAAAAGGGCCAAGTAAATTCATTCCAACCTGCTGGAAGGGCGTAGTTGGAGCTGGAATCGGGTGCAGGAGTCCTGCTGGCTTCGACGGTGGCTTTTTACGTCCCTGGCGCACATGGCAGGGCCCTGTGTACAGATGGACGGTTTTTGGGAGTCTGGGCCAGTAGTACTTGTGACAAGTAAGGGCGAGCGTCCCGCTGTAGCCGAGGTGTCCAGCCGTCGGGTCGTCGTGGCAGGCTTGAAAAATTTCTTCTCGCAGGCTGGCCGCAACAACCAGCAGCCAGGCGGTGTTGCTTGCTTCGAAGTTCTTCTTCAAGAGCATGCCTCGCTGCAGAAATAAGCTTGGTAAGTCTCGGGCCAAGACTTGCGGAACTGAACTCCTTCACCTTCGAGGTGGTCAATCACGGCGCGAAGTTCCGGGTCGTCTCGTTGAAGTGCTCCCATGTCGATATCTGTAACTGCGCCGAGAAAACGGTCGTCATCGTCGTCGTCGGTGCTCTCGGAAGGAGGTTCGAATAGGGCCCTAGACAAACAGTCGGCGTCGTTATGTTTGCGGCCAGACTTATTAACAATTGCTACGTCGAATTCTTCCAGTCGAAGATTCCAGCGAGCGAGGCGTCCTCACGGGTCCTTGAGGTTGGCGAGCCAACAGAGGGCGTGGTGGTCCCTGACAACGGGAAACGGGATCCCGTACAGGTACGGTCGGAACTTGGTTAACGCCCAGATGACAGCGAGACATTCCTTGTCGGTCGTTGAGTAATTTTTCTCTGCCTTGGACAGTGCCCGGCTTGCGTATGCGATCACGGCCTCTGCTCCGACTTGTCTTTGGAATGAGCACCGCGCCGAGTCCGGCGTTGCTGGCGTCCGTGTGAACTTCCGTTCCCGCTGCTAGATCGAAGTGTCCGAGGATAGGGGCCGACTGGAGTATTTCCTCCATTTCGTTGAACGCTTGTTCTTGCTTCTCCCCCATTGGAAGTTCACGTCGTCCTTCGTCAGATGCGTGATTGGTGTAGAAATCTTGGTGAAATCACGAACGAAACGTCTGTAGTAAGCGCACAGGGCGAGAAATCTTCTTACGGGTTTTTTGTCTGATGGCTTCGGAAATGCGGCAACAACGGATGTCTTTGCCGGGTCAGGTCTTGCACCCTCAGCACTCACGCCATTGCCCAAAAACTTAAGCTCGCCGTAAGCGAGCTGATATTCTGACGACTGAGTGTCAGTCGAGCATTCTGGATAGCCTGTATCACAGCTCGCACACGCCTTAGGTGCTCGTCGAAGTCGCTTGCGTATACCACGACGTCATCGAGGTAGACAAGACAGCTTTCCGGTTTCGAGCTTGAGAGGACGGTATTCATTACGCGCTGGAAGTCGCCGGTGCTGTGCGCAGTCCAAACGGCATCACTTTAAATTCGTACAGTCCGTCTGGCGTGACGAAGGCAATCTTCTCACGATCCCGGTCGTCGACCTCGATCTGCCAGTACTGACTCTTCACGTGCATCGACGAAATGCATCGGGCGTGGCGTAGCCGGTTCAGAGTGTAGTCGATGCGGGGCAGCCGGTAGACGTCCTTTCTGGTTACGGCGTTCAGTTGACGATAGTCCACGCAGAACCGAAGAGTCCCGTCCTTCTTTTTGTCAGCACTACAGGTGAAGCCTACGGACTTTTTGAGGGCTGGATGAGGTCGTCGTCGAGCATTTCTTCAACTTGCTACCGGATGACTTCGCTCTTTTTCACCGAAACACGGTACGGCAATCGATGAACGGAAGTGCGTCGTCATCAGTAACAATTTGATGTATCGCAACCGTCGTTTGGCGTACCTTGGACGACGTGGAGAAGCACTCATTGAACTCGGCGAGGTCACTCAGTTGTCGCCGTTGTGGGGTAGGCAGGGTTGAATTGATGTTGAACTGCGGAGGCGGCGTTGTCTCGTGCGACCAAGAAGAGAGGTCTTCTGATACTCCGGCGATAGCGGCTGAGTCGGGTAGTTCCTCATCGTGGCCCACGGCGGTGCGTTTCATAAGGTGTTGAGCCTCGTGTCGGAAGTTCTTTACAAGGACAAAAGTGCGTCCGTATTGGAGACGGGGTGCCTCTTGCGACGTCGATTGCTCTTGCTAGTAGCAATTCGACGTTACCTTCCAGCAAAACGTCTCCGCAGATGCCTTGTTTGGTCGTGACAGGCCCAATTTCACTGAAGCGTGGTGGTAAGTTCACGTGGTCGGAGAGTGCACGCACTGTAGCTGACGTGGCTGCCGTAGTTTTGTGATCCTCGGGCAGTACGGCAGGTTTTCGCAGCCTCACCTCGTTGGCTTCGAGGTCGATGACGGCACCGTATTGGCACAAGAAGTTCATTCCGAGTATAACGTATCTCGCACAGTCTCGTAGAACGACGAAATTTTCCGGACACGTCTCGCCGTGAATCTTGACGCGAGCAGTGCATCTTCCGACTGGCGTGATATGATGTCCCCCGGCTGTCCGTATCTGTGGGCCATCGCACGGCGTCGCCACTTTCCGGAGGCGTTCAGAGAGCCTCCCACTATGGATGGAGTAGCCTGCTCCGGTGTCGACTTCAGCTGACGCGTCGTGGCCGCCGATAACGATGTTAAGGTCATTCTTTACCGTTGCAGGAGCGTCGTTTCGGTCTCTGGTGGCGTTTGAGAGGGGCCCTCCAAAGTTCGCGGAGGATCTTGATGTCGGTCGTCTTCGGCAACTCAACCTTCATGGGTTGTCACGCCTAAACTCTAAAAAAAAAAAGGTGGCGAAAAAGGAGGGAATTTCCAAATTCCTCCTTGTGACGAGCGAGTCTCTTCTTTCCATCGATTTTACCTGGTGCGCCTTCTATCGGTCTTTGAAGAGGGAGTAAATTGCTCAACTTTTTTTTTAACTTTCGCCAAAATGTCGGTGCATTTTAAACCTGGTTTCCAACTAATCTACAAAACTTTGCAGCAATATTAAATATTCAACGCCTGGCCGGTCGCCGAATCCAAATCTAAATCCACTGGACAGGAGCGTACCGCAGTTCGGCTTGTTTACGGTGCTGAGTCGTGTCGCTTAGCTGCATCGCTTCGCTTGTCCGTCGTTTTTCCTGTCACCGCCGACTGAAAAAGAGCATCCAACTGTCGCAGACAAAAGGCGAAGGTGCGTAGGTCTTCATACAAGCCGGCCAGGCACGGATCGCTGCATGAAACGAGGTTGCACAAGTGTTTCGTCGCCGTATATGTTGGTGGTACCCACGTCGCTGAGAGAAAGCTACTCACAAAAAGGCAACTGCTTTCTTTTTTATGCACGCAATTACGTCGTTGCCTCTGGCAGCTACATATTATAGCAATGTGGAACAATTTTAGTAACTGCAGTCACTTAGTTGGATTGCCCGTGGTGTGGACCCATCCGCGGATCGGCACATTCCCCGTTGTAGGTTTTGCGTTGGGCGAAGCTTACTTCGTCCGTAGGTATGTTTGATAACGTCGATAACTACGGTCGGGCAACTCTTGCTTTTTGCTTGTACCCAGCCATGGACGCTACGAGTGTGTTCCTGACGCGTTGAAGAGTGCCTCGACATCTTGAATGTTCAGGAAATCGCCTTAAATTCGAAGAGAGTTTTCGAGCCTGTGCCGACGGCTGCTTGTCGTCTGCACGAGAAAATATATAATGTTTTGTTCATGTATGACGCTTTTTAAATTCCTTATGCGATAGCGGTTGGTCACATTCCACTCAAATCTACACCGTAAACTTATTAAAACCGCCGTCGCACTGGGATTACGGCCTGTCGTCGTAGATGTGAAAAAAAAAATGGTGTTTACGTGTCAGGGCCCTCGGAAGCTGCATTACAAGGGGTATTTTCAATTTCATTTGCACAAAAAACACCCATATTCACTTCACACCTCCTGTAGCCGTAACGTGGGTTTATTTGAGCAAAAACCCTTGCCTTTATTTTAGCACATTTAGGTGATAAAGCTTTATTATAAAGGCTGTCTCCTACTAAAGGAAATGCAGCTGTTGAAAATATCGGTACGGTTAGAATAAAAATTGGGGTCTATGTACCCTGCTGCACCATAACTTGGCACTAGACGGTGTTGGCATTTCAACGCCCTTGCAGCAGGTTTTGACCTTCTTATATTTAGCTGTTGTGTACTAACTGGCTCGGGTGCCGATCCATCCGAATTTAGGCTAGTGTAAAAATGACGACTATTCAGTTATCGTCAAGTATGCAAACGAGCAGACTTGGACCAAAACTAAAGGCGAATTCCACTCGTAGATCCGGAGCGCTTTCCAAAATCCGCGAGGGAGGTGAAATTCAGCTCGTGGGACCCGCTCCGAATCAACGAGGCGTAGATTAACTCACATTTTTGAAGCGACATCTCCCACCCCCTTCCCCCCCCCCCCCGCCCCCCGGGTCCTCCTCGGCCTTTCAAAATGGCCGCTGGTCGAACTTGACAAGACGACCAACGCCTCAGCCAACTGATCTTTCCGGCGACCAGTGACAACTGTCATTGCTTAGCTGCGAAAATAAAACGCGACACAGGCTGGGCGAAACTATACTTACCACGGCGCCCATGTCACAAATAACGAGGAAGACGTCCGCGTTCGGCACCGTCACATCCCATGCAGCACATTATGACCGGCTCAAGCTTGAGCCAGACTGGGCAGCCGGTAAATTTCACTGGGCCTAGATTGTTTTGCCCCATGGCGCTAGGCAGCCCCGACCTGGCTAGCCGGCCCGGCAGCTCAGTGGGGGTTCCTTGTTTAACCAAGCTTGGCAATACGGTGGGAAACAAGCCTGCACGTGACATCAATTTCCCTGCTAAATTTAGCGAGAAATGTTTCCTGCTAAATTTAGGGAAATTACCCGCTCAATGGGAGGGAGCAGAAAAGGAGGAGGGGAGGGGAGGAGTGGCATACCCTCCCATCCTCGTCCTCAAGAGCTGCGCTCTAATTTCGCATTACAGAGAATTGTAAATGTCTTTCATTTTTCATCTCATGATTATTGAACTTTTATATTGCAGGTGCGCTCGCAGCACAAATCTCGGTTGTGCCGATCCTCTACGCACAAGTTAGGAACTCTTGAGCGGCAAGAGTGGGAGGTTGATCTGACGGCTCAAGGGACACCTTTTGTTCAGTTTTGAATTTATAATTTCCATCTTTTCAGCAAAATGCAGCTTTACTGCATGCCATTCTTCCACAAATAAATGCTTGCTACCAAATTTAACACGTCACTACATTTCGCCACTGCTATAAGTGCCCCTCGAGGACCACGGACAAGAGCTTTTTTTGTGTGCAAACAACATGCTTGTTTCAAAACAAATCGCTGATGTAGAGACTTGCTGACATCCAGCATTCCAATGGAACGCTGGATGTCTGCGAGTCTCTCTCGAAGGATGCAAGCGGGGAAGGAACCATACAGTCTTATCGTATTAGGGGACATGCTAAAGGGTGTTCTTTGTATGCTTTACAAATTTATTTAAGAAAAACCGTAAAAGCTGCACTTGCGTGGTTTGTGCACGTTATATATATTGCCATGGGGGCATGGTATGAAGGGCCAATTGTAATGATGAGTCGGCTTATTAAAGGGAAGAGCATGACTTCTTTAAGAAAACTAGATGAAGGTTGATTGGAGCGTGGTTTTATCCTGTGAATCTGAATATCACGTTAGTTTTCTCCAAATATATAACTAAACGTGAAAAAACTAAAAAACAAAAAAAAATCCGACCAGTAGTTACGTCTTAAGGGGATATTTCAGCTGCCAAGCATGTGTCGCTTGAGGGCCGCACGTCTAATCGCAAGCTTCCTAGGTTTATTCTCCCGCACTGTCACCAGTCGTGATGTCTTCTTGTCCCCCCCCCTTTTTTTTTTAAATAGCGTGTGCGTGCTAACGTTGGTAGGGGCTGAAGGTGCGTGAGCGGAGACGTCGAAAGCTCCTTTTGTGACGTCACTCTCCGGGAAAGAGTGCCTCAAGCGATACTTTAAAAATGATTCTTTGCAGCCTCGGTTCATCAAATTACCAAATAATTTTGACATTTCAGATTTTGGAGGTCAAATGAAAAAGATTTAAAAGTGTTTCCTCAAATACAAAACCGCTTAGTATGTTCATGAAATTTTAATCAGTGCAAAAAAACTCATTGTTGCAATTAGAAACTTGCTAAGCATCATTAAAAAAACACTAAACCAAAATTTTTTTTTGTAAAGATATAAGACTCAAGCAAGCATTTCACTGTGTTAAAAAAAATGAATTTGGGTGCGTTTCCAGACTTCAGTTTCTCATCAATGTGCATCTTGGCGCCCGCAATCCTGCTGCCCGATTGCTGCAGTGCAAAGCCACCCCCTCGCCTTCCTCCTAGAACGAAGGGAAGCAGGGCGCACGTTTGTTGCGTGTCTAAGCCCCTGGGAAACAGGACTGTGGCGCAGAAATGCGCTCCGATAAGAAACCGAAACCTGGAAACGCATCCAAATTAAGCGTTTTTACAGAACGCGTAAAATGCTACCCCTGCGTTATATCCTTCTAAATAGTTGATTTAGTGGTTTTCGATGACTCTCAGCAAGTTTCTAAATGAAACCATGTGTTCATTTAATTAACAAACTGTATTTAATTATCAGATTGATCGTTACAATTATGCCCCTATACTACGTACCCTGACCGTATAACTAACCTGCACGAACCACAGAAGTGTAGCTTTCGCGACCTTTTTAAACAAATATGTAAAGCTTAAAAAAGTCGCCCTGTATAACTCTGAAAAGGCGATACCAGCATGCTGGAGCCACATGGCTCCACCATTCTGGTATTGCATTTTTGCTGGTATAGGATGTCTCATAATACGACAAGCTTGTATGGTTCCGTCCCTTTCCGTGTTAATCCACTTTGCTGGAGCCGCCTTTTTGGTGGGATATGATTTCCCATTTTACGGTAACGCTTGTATGAGGCGTTTTCCAACATCTTTACATCATCAAGATTTTCCAGCAGAGAAGCATCATCGAAAATACTCAGTCAATTATGTTTGTTAAGATATAAGACAGTAGCAGCACTTTTAGGTTTTTTTTTAAAAAATACTCCATTTAGACGTGTTTCGAGACTTCAGTTTCTTATCAGAGCTCGTATTTGTGCCCGCGATCCTGCTGCCCGGTGGCCGCAGTGTGAAGCCAGCTCCTCGCCTCCATCGCAGGATGGAGGGAAGCTGGGCGCACGTGACTTGCCCGTCTAAGCCACTCGGGAACACGACCGTGGGCGCAGAGATGCGCTACCATAAGAAACCGAAACCTAGAAACGCGTCCGAAAGAAGCGTTTCTACATAACGCATAAAATGCTACCCTTGCGTTATATACTTCTGAAGAGAGTTGATTTAGTGATTTTTGATGATTCTCAGCAAGTTCGTAATCGAAACCATCTGTTCATTTTCATTAATTAAAAAGTTAATTACAAATTCTTATTAAATATTCGACTGATCGTTACGATTAGGCCCCTATACTCTGTAGCTGTCACGCCGGGGAGGTGCGCGGAGTCAGTAGAGAGAAGAAGGCAATGGAGGATGAGAATAAAGTAATATATTTACAAAAGAAGAAGAACGGAAGGAAAAAAAATAACTAGAAGTAGTGCATCAGTAAGTCCCCGTCTCCGTGACAAGTCCCCAGTCGATCCACTCACGGACACTTGCTCGTGGTTGGGCGGTTAGGGCTCAGCGTTCGGATGCCGAACTGGCGGAACGATGTACCAGGCTGAGCCCAGTTCCCCGTAGCGTAGCCCAGGCTTGCTCGGTGCGTCGCCAAGTGCTCGCCTCTGGCTCGGGGCGTCGCCGAGACCGGAAGCTCCAGCCGATTCCAAAAGGATCTCCACCTCTTCATTTTCTCGAGCCCCCTTGCTTCACTTCTTCTTCTTTCCTTCTAGTGGCACACCCGTGACACTGCCTCCCCGCTTTTGAGAAGATCGCCTTGAGATCTTCTATCTTCCTGGCGTCTTCAGATGGCTCCTCTTGATGCCGTGGAACTGCGCGCGCCTCGCATGCGCCCTGGTCGTTTTCATTCACTGCAGCACTGCTTACTGGCACCACCTGGTTCGATGTTCAACTTCACATGTCCCACAGGACGAGAACTTCATGCCACAGAGATCAACTTTCCGGTTGAGTCACACATACACACAAACGCAATATATATCAACAGAACCAAAAAAAAAAGAACCCCGACCCTGTCATATCACAAATATTAGCCTACAAAAAAAAAAACAAAAAAAACATTGCATCCAGACAGTTTAAGACCTTTTTCAAAACCAAGGTTCTCGTTTTAAATCCGACTTAAATAGTCAGCGCCGACGTTATCACACCCCTTGATATACTCCACATAAAAATCATAATATTGTAACTTCATGCTCCACCGCATTACTCTACTGTTGGTGTGTTTCGCCCTATTCAAGTATTCCAACGGCTGGTGGTCCGTTTGTACCCGAAACTTCCTACCATACAGATACAGAGTAAACCGTCCTATTGCCCAAACTAGGGCCAGACACTCTTCTTCAATCGTCGCGTAGTTTCTCTCTGCCTTGGAAAGTTTCCTACTTACGTAGGCAAAGGGATGTGACTTCTTATCTTTCTCTTGAAAAAGAACCGCGCCCACACTCTCATCCGAGGCGTCTTCGCAGAACAAACTCTTTGCCTAGGTCTGGAGCTAGCAGAATGGGCGGCTTCGCCAACGCCGCTTTGAGCCTCGAGAAAGCCTCTTCTTGCTCTTCGTCCTTTTTTACGATGTTGTCACTTCCCTTCTGCGATAATTTCGTTAAGGGAGCAGCCACTCCTGCGTAGTTGGGTATGAATTCCCAGTAGAACCCCATAATTGCTAGGAACGACCGGACCTGACGTTTGGTGGTCGGTCTCGGCGCGTCCTGGATTCTCGTTATAATCTCTCGGTTTGAAGATATCTGACCCAACCCCAGTTTGTATCCCAGGAAGCCAATCTCCTCGAATCCGAATTCGCACTTCTTTGGTTTCACCGTGAGGCCGGCATCACGCAGCCTTTCAAACACGCACCTCAAAGCGCACACGTGTTCCTCCCGGGTGTCCGTTGCTACCAACACGTCATCGATGTAGTGATGAGCATCTGGTATGTCACCCAGCAGCATCCGCATCAGCTTTGTGAACGTTGCTGACGCTGTCTTCAGAAGAAAGTTCATAAAGTTGAAATGGTACAGCCCGCTGAACGAAGAGAACGCGGTCTTCTCTTTAGCGGCTTCCTCCATCGGTATTCGCCAATAGCCCTTAGCCAGGTCTAGTTTTGAAAAGAACCTTTTACGTCCCACCTTTGCAAAGGTGACGTCCACGCGTGGTATGGGCTCCGAGTCCGCTACCAGCCGGTCATTTAGCCTCCTGAAGTCTATGCAGAACCTGCTCGTACCGTCAGGCTTCTTCACCATCACGACAGGTGCGTTGTACGGTGACCTGGATCTCTCAATCACTCCCATCGACAACATCGCCTCGATCTCCTTCTCGACCATCTCGTGGACGCTTAGATTTAAAGGGTACTGTCTCACATGTATGGGCGACTCCAGGGTGCACTTGAGTTTGCATTTCAGTAGGCTTGCCTTCCCTGGGGAATCCGAGAAGATCGATTTGCATTCTGTAATCAAGTCCAAAAGTTGTTGCTTGTGTACTGGGTTCAGTACCTGATTGATGAGCACGTCCTTCTCTGTCTGTTGTCTGGTCAGGGTCAATGTGGGAATCTCGTCTACGTCCTCCTCCCCACTCTCTGTCGCGGCCATGCCGCTACCCGTTGCCGCGCTGTAGCTCGGTTGGGATTGACCCAGTTCTGCTCTCTGTTCATATTTCTTCAACATTTTTCCATGAAAAACTTCCCTTTTCCACCCAACTTCAAGCTCATAATCTACTTCATTTCGTTTTGCAGTAATCATAAAGGAACCCTTCCAGTGCATCAACATTTTGTTACTGTCACTCGGTAGAAGGATAACTGCCTTGTCGCCTACTTCCATTTCTCGGTGGATCTTCTTACGATCATAATATCCCTTGTACTTCGCTTTGGCCTCCTCCAAGCATTGGTGTGCCATTCGACAGGTTTCTCCGAGTTTTTCTCGGAGGTCGTTGTCCTATACGAGGTCGTTGTCCTATAGTTCAACGTCTCGTTGGACCACACTTCCCTGAGGATGGTCAAAGGACCACGTATCCTCCTCTCATACAAGAGTTCGAACGGCGAAAATCTCAAGCTCGATTGCGGCACCTCCCTGTAAGCGAAGAGAAGTGCGGGTAAATACCGCTCCCAATTTTTTGGCCTCTCTTGACACATTCTACGCAACATCTGCTTTAACGTGCCATTGAACCGTTCTACTAGTCTGTTAAGATAACAAAATATGGTTTATAGCTCGCCGGAACAGCAGCACTTGCCAAGCCCCTCGTAGCCCCATCGTCCTTCTCTTCTTCTGGCTCTGCACCAGCTAGTCCCTTCACGTGCGGCTACCGCCGTAGTCACCTGCAGCTCCCTTGTTACAACTGTCACACTCCTCCCCCTCAACTCACAGTGTCAATCAAGGAGAGTACCGTATCGGAGGTCTGCGCTGTCTAGTTGAACGTCTCAAAGTGTCATTTCTCACAGGTTCGGCCTGCACATCCTGTCCTGAGCGTCCCCGCACCGCACTCGGAGTCTGTATATCGGCTCTAGACACACAAGAACCACTCATGTCACGCACACGCTCACTAGGTAGGTTTACCACACTGCCTAATGGTGTCTGCCTAGCTACGCTGTCTTCGGGCCGCATGAAAGTTTGTTGTCCAAGAGGCATGTTCACTACACTCTCCAATGGTGGCTGCACATCCATGTTGTCTTGTGCACTCGCCAATGGCTGCTGCACATCCAAGGTGTCTTGTGGTGGGATTGGTGCTCGTTGCCTCAGGTGATCCCCGTGGCGATTCCAGGTGCCGCCCTCTTCCAGCATCACTCGTGCCGACGATGCACTGGTGGGATGCTCAGCTATTGCAGGGACCCAACGATCTCCTGGTCTGAAATTTCGAGCCCAGACACGATCACCAGGCTGTGGTAATCCGTCTCTTCTTGCAGATTTGTCCGCTCGCTCCTTCTGCTGTAGCTGCTTGAACCCTACTCTGACTCGGAGATCCGGGTGCAGCAGGTCCAGGGGAGTCTTCAGGCGCCGCCCCATCAACAACTCTGCTGGTGTTCGTCCAGTCAGGTGATGCGGCGTCGTTCTGTAGTTAAAAAGAATTCTGGGAATCTTGACTTCGAAACATCCTGGTTTAGCTTTCTTTAGCTTTTCTTTTATCGTTTGTACCACCCTCTCTGCAGCGCCGTTTGAGGCAGGGTGATACGGTGGAATAGTGATAGCACGAACTCCGTTTCTTGCCAGGAATTCTTTGAATTCCGCACTGACGAACGCCGGGCCGTTATCACTAACGACCACATCAGGTAGGCCGTGTGTGGCAAAGATTGATCTCAAGCATTCCACTGTGGCTTTAGCCGATGGTGAGGGCACCCGGTGCACTTCCACCCACTTGGAGAACGCATCAACTAGCACCAAGAAATAGATGCCCTGAAACGGCCCTCCAAAGTCAACATGTAGACGTGACCATGCATTTTCCGGGAATGGCCATGGTGTTCGTTGTACCGACCTCGGTGCCCGCCGGTGAACTTGGCATATGGTACAACCATTTACTTTGTTTTCAATAGCCTCGTCTATGCCTGGCCACCAGACATGGCTCCGAGCGACCATTTTCATTTTCTCAATACCCGGATGTGTCTCGTGTAGCACGCTCAACACCGCTGGCCTTAGTGATGTTGGTACTACTATTCGGCAACCCCACAATACACAGCCGTCCTGCACTGAAAATTCCTCTAGTCGACATGAGAACGTCCTCCAATCAGCAGATTCCGGCAGACGCTTCCCAGACCACAAAGCCTCTCGTACTGTCGACACTATGGGATCCTTATTTGTAGCCTGTGCTACCGCTGCTGCCGACAACAACGACGGAAACGCCTTTTCCAGCATGAACACTTCCCCAGCCGCGTGGTCCTTGAACGAGGATCCAGGCAGTGGCAGCCGACTCAGCCCATCCGCATTTCCTAGATTGACCCCTGGTCGATATACCAGTCGATAGCAATAAGCGCTCAACGTTAACGCCCATCGAAGCACTCGAGGAGAGCACTGTTGTGGGATTCCCCGATCATGTCCTAGAAGACCCAGCAATGGCTTGTGGTCTGTGCAAATGTCGAATTGTCGACCCCACAGGAATTGGTTGAATTTAGTCACTCCATATATTACGGCCAGGGCCTCTTTATCTAGTTGGCTGTAGTTTTTTTCAGCTGCGGTTCGACGCCTGGATGCAAAAGCGATAGGCCTTTCTTCCCCGGAACTTGTTCTGTGCGCCAATACCGCACCAACACCATATGGTGACGCATCGCAGCATAGTACCACCGGCTGGCTCGGGTCATAATACACTAGCACTGATGCAGACGTCAACATCGCTTTGCTTGTATTGAACGCCGCTAGTTCCTCAGCACCCCAACCCCAGGCCTCCCCTTTTTTCAGCAGTTTATGGAGGGGATGCAACACCGATGACACGTTTGGCATAAACTTTCGGTAAAAGTTTAGTAATCCAAGGTAGCTCTGTAGTTCTTTGACATTCGAGGGTTCTGGCGCCTCGATTATCGCTTCGATTTTTTTGGGTGCGGGGTGAATTCCTGCAGCGTCAATAATGTGTCCCAAATATTCCACACTTCTTTGGAAAAGTGAACACTTTGCCAGTTTGAGTTTCAACCCGGCCTCACTTAACTTTTTTAAGACTGCCTCCAGATTCTGGCAGTGGTCATTTTCTGTTGCCCCTGTGACCAAGATGTCGTCAAAATAGACAATGGTGCCGTTACAATCTCGTAAAAGATTCTCCATCTCTCTTTGAAATATGGCGGGAGCCGACGCTACTCCGAAAGGCAGCCTGTTGTATTGAAACAGTCCTTTCTGCGTGTTAATTGTGACAAACTTCTTAACTGCCGGCTCCAGTTCAATCTGCTGGTACGCATCGCGGAGATCTAGCTTAGAGAGCGTTGTTCCCCCAGCAAGCTTCGCCCACATCTCTTCCAGTCTCGGTACCGGATACACTTCTGTAATAGCCACTTGGTTGACTGTGAGTTTAAAGTCGCCACAAATTCGTATCCTACCATTCTTCTTTAGTACAGGTACGATAGGCGCCGCCCACTCTGACGTTCGTACGGGGGTCGAAATCCCGTCGCGCTGTAAGCGTTGCAACTCTTGCGCTACCAGGTCTTGCAACGCAAAAGGTACAGTTCGCGGTCGGAAAAACCTGGGTCTGGTTCCCTCCGGTACGCTGATAGTTGCTTTCATTCCTTTCAGCGTCCCTAATCCTTCAGAAAACACGGAGTGAAATCTGCCTGCAAACTCTTCAGTGCTGCTCACCTGATGCACATTGACGAGCTGATCTAGAGGCATGTTGAAAGCCCTTGCCCAGTTCCGTCCCAGAAGAGCCCGGGAACCACCTCGTACAACAAACAAAGGTAGTAGCTCAGCTTTCCCGCCAAACTCCGCCATGACCGTCGCCTTGCCGACCACGGCAGCCAGCTGACCGAAGCAGCCCCGCAGTTTAACGGTTGATGGTTCGATGACGGTATCTGGAAACCGTCTTTCGAACTCAGTCTCATCCATAACCGAAAACACAGCACCGGTGTCCAGCTCCATTTGTAACGTTTTTCCTTGTATCGTCACTTCTGCAAAAATTGGCGGGTCCTTGAACTCTGGTTCCTCTTTTCGGCCGTTTCCTGGTAGCGCTATATTTTCGCTCGGGTTTAACGGCCAGAGGTCCCCCACGACGCTCGAAGCTGACTCTTCACTGTCTTGAGCTTGCATGACGTGCACCGAACGGTTTGCTGGTGTCTGAGTTGAGTTCAGCGTCTGCTTCGTTTTTCCTTCGCGATGTTTGTCGTTGCTGCTGACTCTGCTTTCGTGGCTTGTTTTGTTCTGGCACAGTCTTGATATATGGCCTCGTTGCCGGCATTTGAAACAAACACTATTTACAAACTTGCACGTTGATTCCCGTTGCTTGCCGCCGCAACGGAAGCAGCTGCGTCGCTCTTCCGCTGACTGCGCCGATGTCGACGGTGCTGTCACGTGGTTCACCGCTGTCTCGGCTGTCCCGCTCGCTCGGCCGGTGATCTGTTCAGCACCTCTCGCGGCGGCTTCCATGCTCGTGATTAACTCCACCGCCCGATCCAACGTCAAGTTAGGCTCTTCCAGTAGCCTCCTCCGCATCACGTCATTCCTGATGCCGTGCACGATGCGGTCCCGAAGGTTGTTCGCCAACTCCGCCCCGAATTCGCACCGATCGGCCAATTGGCGCAAGCCGGCGACAAACTCCTTCACGGTTTCCCCGATGTCTTGTGTGCGGCAGTAGAAATGATACCGTTGTACAATCACCGACGGTCGCGGGGAGTAATGCTCTGTAAGCAACTCAAGACATCTGGCGAGAGGGGCCTCCGAAGGTCTGATGGGTGCCAGCAGCCTGCGCAGGAGTGAGTACGTTGGCCTGCCACAGCTGCTCAGAAACACGGCTCGTTGCTTGTCTGCGACGATGTTGTTCGCGATAAAGAACTGATCCACAATCTCGACATACTCTTCCCATTCCTGACCACCTTCCCCCGTGAACGGCTCTAACTTTGGCATGATGTTCGCGGTAGATTTCACATACTTTTTATAATAACATGGTTCGTAGTCTTAATCTCGTCGCCAGTTGTTAAGATAACAAAATATGGTTTATAGCTCGCCGGAACAGCAGCACTTGCCAAGCCCCTCGTAGCCCCGTCGTCCTTCTCTTCTTCTGGCTCTGCACCAGCTAGTCCCTTCACGTGCGGCTACCGCCGTAGTCACCTGCAGCTCCCTTGTTACAACTGTCACATAGTCCATTACACATTGGGTGATAGGGTGTCGTTAAGAGGTGCCTCATGGACAACAAACGACCCACTTCCCTCATTAAATCTGAGGTAAAGGTGGAGCCACGGTCGCTCAGTACTTCTTCTGGCACGCCGTATCGCGAGAACATATCAACCAGAGCCTCTGCCACTACGGGCGTGGTGATTGATTCCAGAGCCACTGCCTTTTGATACCGGGTGGCAACATCCACCATTGTCAAGATGTATATTTCTGCCGAGCTTGATTTCGGGGCGATAGGGCCGATGAGGTCAATGGCCACCCTTTGGAAGGGCGTTGCAATCGTTGGCATGGTCCCTAAAGGTACTTCGCCCACTCTTCCTTTTTGCACCGTTCTCTGGCAGATGTCGCGCGAGCGAACATATCTTTTAACGTGACTTTGCATGCCGGGCCAGAAGAATTCTTTTGCCACCAGCCCCACGGTGTTATTTACCCCCTGGTGCCCTGACATCAAACCATCATGAGCCATTGCCATGACCGCTTGCCTCAAGTTCTTTGGAAGCACCAACTGCTGCGTTCTTCTACCCGAGCTGTGCGTACAATCTCTGTACAACGTCCCGCTTCTCATAAAGAATGCATACTTCGTCCTTCCTTTATGCCTTTTGACGATTTTTCCAACGCTGTCGAAGCATTCCTTCAGAGTAGAATCATTTTTCTGCGCTCCTCGCAGCTCCTCTGAGGTGGTATGCAAGAGTGAAACTTGTGGTACTCTTAATTCGGGAGGCGGTGGTAGTGATTGATTCCTACCCGTCTTGGCCTGCACCGCTCCTGCGGTGTTCAGGGACTGTTCTTCTCCATCTCCCAACGAAGTCGCTTGTCTGGACGTTACCTGGGCTTGTTTAAAATGATCCACTCTCCACTCTCATTCTATTTTCTCCCTCATCAAGAGGTTTGGACACCATTACCTCAGTTTGACTCGATTGTTTGTCTTAGTCCCAATATGGATCTGGATCGTTGACGTCTCGTATCGGCGGTACATTGCCTAGCACCAGATCGTAAAGAGGATCCCTCACGCATTTTGCGATTAGTTTTCCCGTGAAATATGGCGTGCGGACGACAATCTCAGCTTCAGGAAGATATCTTAGCGTCTTATCTAGGAGAGACACCGAATTCAGCGTTCCTGTCAACGCTTCTTTTGGGACCAACTCTTGGCGAACTATTACCGTGTTGCAGCCAGTGTCTCTCAATACGGATACTCTGCGGTCACCCACATATCCCTCCATCACTGGCAAATTCTCGCTTAAACAGATTGGAGGGCGACCCACTACCGTATTGACAACGGGTATGTTCTCTCCGTTCCTGAGGCTAACAAAACCGTCATCGATCTCGGCGGACTTATTTCTCCGTGGGTCAGCCCACAAGCACGACGCTTGATGTCTGTCGCTTGGTTTGGACGTACAGCCTTCGGCCCGGTGCCCGGTCCTACCACAGTTTCAACATTTCGCGCTTTGAAGCATTGGCGGTTGACTGCGGCAGTTTTCAGCTTTTTGGCCGATACTGTTGCAAAGAAAGCAACTCAACACTCTTCTGCCTGCACTAGTTATAGTATCTCATGGCGATGCCGCATTCGAATTCTTAGCTGACTCGCCACCTTTGAGCTTACTGGTGCCGGGCTGAACCTGCGCCTCAAGAAATACATCTTCTTTTGACGCCACTTCGTCTAAGTCTCGGCATGCTCGCTCTCGGAGGAATACTGATAACTTGCTCGAGCACGTTACTATAAACTGCTCCACCAAGACCGCATCACGTAGGGCTTCAAAAGTCTGCTACTTCCGCCATCTCTACCCACCTATCGAAATAACCCACTAGACGGGCGGCAAACCGCTTTCTTGTTTCTCCGTCCTCTGGCTTTGCCTCTCTGAACGTTTCCCTGTATCCCTCTTTTGTGTAGCGGAACCTCTGCAGTAAGGCCAGCTTTACTCGCGTGTAATCCAGTGCGTCCCCGGGGGACAGCCGTCCCACCACAGTCAGGGCTTCCCCGGTCAGGCACAACCAAAGTATTGTCGTCCACTTCTCTTGCGGCCATCCTAGTCCGGTGGCTGTTCGCTCGAACCGCTTCAGATAGGCGTCCAAATCGTCTCTTTCCTTTTTGAATTGAGGGATTAACTTGTGCGGGCTCCCACGTTGTGCTTGCCCGCCGGCCTCTCCTTCACCGTTATTATGGTTTCCCTCCTGGCTCGCCGCCGTGCCTTGCTGTACAGCTAATTTTAGTCGAAGTACCTCTTGTTCTTTATCTAGTCGTAGGCATTCGTCTTCTCGTTCTAGCCTTGCGGCATCACGCTCTCGTGCCCTCTCGGCTCTTTCCTGTTTAATTCTCTCTCTTTCCTCCTCCACCCATTTCTTAAGCTCGGCTTCCTGGTAGCCCAACTCTTTTCCTACCGCAATCAAACTTTGTGTATCCATCAGGTCCAACTCAGCTCCACTGATCCGTCCGCCTCCAATCCGGCGTGGTTAAGTGTATGGAAGGATGGTGGATCCCGGCAGGCTCGCCAATTTGTCACGGCGGGGAGGTACGCGGAGTCAGTAGAGACAAGAAGACAGTGGAGGATGAGAATAAAGTAATATATTTACAAAAGAAGAAGAACCGAAGGAAAAAAAAAAGATAACTACAAGTAGTGCATCAGTAAGTCCCCGTCTCCGTGACAAGTCCCCAGTCGATCCACTCACGGACACTTGCTCGTGGTTGGGTGGGCGGGGCTCAGAATTCGGATGCCGAACTGGCGGAACGCCGTGCCAGGCTGAGCCCAGTTCCCCGGAGCGTAGCCCAGGCTTGCTCGGTGCGTCGCCGAGTGCTCGCCTCTGGCTCGGGGCGTCGCCGAGACCGGAAGCTCCAGCAGATTCCAAAAGGATCTCCACCGCTTCTCTTCCTCGAGCCCCCTTGCTTCACTTCTTCCTCTTTCCTTCTATTGGCACACCCGTGACAGTACCCCAGGCTATATAACTCACCTGCACAAACCGCAAAAGTGTAGGTTTCATGACCTTTTTAAAGAAATATGTAAAGCTTTAAACCCTCGCCCCGTATAACAGTGAAAAGGCGATACCACAATGGTGAAGCCATACGGCTTCACGATGCTGATATCGCCTTTTCGCTGGTATAGGATGTCCCATATTACGTTATGCTTGTGTGGTTCCGTCCGCGTGCATGGTTCCGTGCGCCTACGTGGTTCCGACTTAATCCACTACGCTGATGTATGATGTCTCATAATAGGACGCGCTTGTATGGTTCCGTCCGCCAGTATGGTTCCCACTTATTCCACTATGCTGGAGCCGCGTTTTTGGTGGTATAGAATGTCCCACATTTCGGCACACTTCCATAAGGCTTTTTCCAACATCTTTCCATCATCAAAACTTTTCAACAGGAATACTTAAAACATGCCTTGTAGCTATGACGTAGATAGAAAGAAAGTAAGAAAGAAAACATTAACGAACACCAAAAGTGTGTGTGTCCACCACTCGGTCCATAAACCCAGACGGTCTGACCCTGCTAGTCAAACCCATTGACTTGACTGTACGCCTCGGCCAGTAACACAAATCATCACAGCAGCTACAGCCTCAACAGCCTTTGTAAAGTCACAAGAACCCGTCACAATACCGAGATACACTGATGCACGAAACTCAATGAAATTTTTCGAGGTATTCGGAGCTGTGTGTCTTCCTGGCTAACACCGAGATACACTAATGCGCAGAACTCAATGAACCTTTTTGAGGTATTCGGTGCTGTGTGTCTTCCTGGCTCGTTTGGACTGGGAGGGTTTTGGCTTAAGACTCCTCTGCACCGAGCGAGGTGGTAGTTGTCCGCCTCGGGGTGCGATGTACATGCCCTTGCACATAGTAAACGTATTTTTATTTTATACACCAACACACTCGATCGTGCAACGAGATAGAGGAGCTCAGAGTGATAAACCAGAAGTTCCGAATCGGCACCCCCGGTTGCCGACATGCTTAACGCAAAATCTATCACCCGTCACATGATCTCACCAAATTCGTGATGTCGAAGAAAAGATAGCAGCGCCCGAGGCATGCGGGGGTCATAGGAGACGTGGGTCCAAGCGGGGGAAGGGAAATCGCCGGCATAGGACCGGTTTAAAACCATTTCTGCGTTTTGCATGCTATCTCACGCAGGGATAACACGAGAATTCCACGGCCTGCGTTTTTTTTTTTTTTTTTTTACTCATAGTCGGCTTGATTATCGAAAAAGAGCAATACAAAATGAGCCCCACGTTGGTCGGTCATCGCTAAGCATTGTTTGATTGCCAGTTGATTATCAGAGATTTGCTCTGTGCATCACGCTTACAAAAACAATTTTGGAACAACACCGAGCAACTGAACTTCACAGGAGAAACCCTGTCAGGATCTTAGTACTTCATTGCAGTGGTCAAATCGCCATGCACCGCAAAATAACCCTGCCGTTCCAGTTTTCCACCGGAACTATGCATCTTTTTTTGGACTTCATGACGCGTGCCTTCTAGCGAGTTTGCTGAGAGGTTTCTGCCTGCCCGTGTCCCCGTGGTGCAAACTATGCTTTCCTCAGCTGGTATAAAGCTCTGTTATTTCCGGAATGGACCCGATGGACCGGCCTCTTCCCGGGCTCAACGGACTTCCGCTCGGTGTCTGCTTAAAGTACGTGTGGCTCGCACCGCCGTCCATGTAGTCTTCGACAAGAGCACACTGCCGTCTTTTTTGTAAAATTTAGCCCCTTGTAGAAACATCAGTTCGAAAAGAAATAGATATATTACTCTCTCTCTCTCTTCCTTTTACCCGAGCAAATCTTTTTTTTTGTGTCGACTTTGGTGCAGAAGATAACACACGATAAGGACAATGGCGAGTTTGTGAAAACTGTAATTAGGCCATAGCGGCTCAATAGGAAAACTGTTTGTAGCTGATGTCATAGCGTGTCGAACAAGGGAGAGAGGCGTTGCGCGCACCTGATGCGTCGGGGCAACTACCAAAAACAAGAGACGAAGCACAGGAAGTGGCTTTGTCCCAGCACAAGCCGACCTTGGCGTGCGCGCTCCCAACAATACCAGATTGACCACAGTTACTCTCCATGGAAGAACAGTTTGACGACTTAGGACCAGACTGTCTCCCAGCCAAACAAGATTGAATGTATAACCAGATTCTAGTTCGACGATGCTGGTATTTACTTAAATGACACGGACCAGCTCGAATTCTATCTTGCCCAGCTTAAACCAGCATGATTGCCAGTTAAACATGTTTAATTACCACATTCACCACGTTGACCAGATTAATTAACATCTTGACCTGGGAGATTTTCTTGCTGATTCTTTCAATAGGGTCGTAGCGAGTTTTCTTAAAGTCCCCGTCTGCCCATGTGCCGTAAGCAGCAGCGTCAGTTCTGCTCACTTGATGGAGTCTGCCACCGCCGAGATTTCTCAGCTAAGAACACGCTGTGTTGACGCTGAGAGCCGAGCGCGCCGGGCTAACCTTTTTTTCTTTGGCTTCCACGATACTGAGAGAGAGACTTGGGTACAATCTGAAAAGGCTGTCCTTGATGTATGCCTCAAAAGATTAGGTTTACAACTTCTCGCGTCATGTATCGAAAGAGCTCATCGCCTTGGCCTGTTCAATCAGCAACGGTGTCGCCTGGTTTTTGCTAAATTTATCTCTTACAAAGACAAAGATGCGGTGCTTTCAAATGCTTATAAATTCGAAGGCACCAACTTCTCAGTAGGTGAACATTTTATCTCCTCGGTGCATCTAGCTCAGAGTAAAATGCTTCAGTTTGCAAGGACAGGAGAACAACCTTTTAAACGGCGATTTGACAAGATACTCACTGGAAACAAATGCTATGTATATGTAGCTGACTCTGACTCTGTTATTGAATTGAACTCCCAGGAGCCAGAGCACACTTCATTTGAACATAATACCGAAGCTTCAATCTCTCGTTCAACTTCTGTACCACACTTCAATTTGCCTCCACATATAGTCTCTAATTCCAATCAAACACCGCAATAACATGCAGCGAAAGGTGGAGGGTCTGATGTTGTCACTTTTACTAATATTATTCCTGTTATTTTTACTAACATTAGAAGCGTCATGAACAAGGACGATGACTTATCATCTAATATTGATTCTTCTAATGCCGGCGTTGTTGTTTTTACTGGGACCTGGAGATCGGGCAAGATGCGTAACAGCGGGATATGAAATTGTCATACATATTTTCATATATACCGTCATGACAGGGCGGAAAGAAGCGGCGGAGGCGTATCGATTGCGGTACCGGAAAACATACCGTCATTTCATATCAATGTAGTATCTCAACTGGAGCTAGTGTGGATTGGTCTAAAGTTAAACAAACAAGAAATACATTTAAGGCGCGTGTTATCACCCTCCCCGTAGAAGTGACACTTTTGTTTCTAAACTTCACGATACAATCAACACAGTCATTGTTCACTTTCCAAATGCTCCAGTCATTCTTTTGGGCGACTTTAATTATCCTGCCATAGTTTGGTCACTGGTTTCGCCATCCCTTATTTCTTTCTCATCAGGGTGCAAGCAATTCGTGAACTGGTGTATTGATTTTAATCTCTCACAAATGGTTACCCAACCTACGCGCATTGCTGTTTCGACCTCTTTTGTTTTAGACCTCATCTAAACAACATCGCCTGAGTTCATCTCCTCGTTAACTCATTTGCCAAGTCTTACTGATCATTCCTATTGCATTTTTCCTTAGATCTACCTGTATGCTTTAGGTTAAACAAAAATTAAGTGAATTTCTCATTATGCATAAGCTGATTTCGATTCCAATAATATAAACCTTTTTTTTTTTTGTTTTCTTATTTGGACTGTTTTGATGAGTGCTTGGTTGAGAAAAAGTGGTGTTTATTTAAAGAGAAAGTTGCATAGGTCATAAAAGCGCACGTGCCACTTCGTATTAATTCGTCCTCTCTTGAATCGCCTTGGTATAACGTGTTCTTAAAAAGGTTAGCAAACAAGAAAAAAAAGAATATTTTGTGCTGCAAAGCTATGAGTCAACGGACAGCGATGGTCGGCGTACCGTACTGCAGCTGGTGTGTATAAAAAGCACTTCTAGGTGAAATCTTATTAAATTAATAATACGTTACCCTCCTTGTTGTTAAATAACAGGCGTCAATTTTGAAAGGTTCTTAATCCCTCTCTCTCTCTTCCAATATAACGCTTAGGGATGCTGACGGAGATCAATTATCTAATGATCGGTGTTCTTTCGTTTTAAATGAAGTGTTTACTTAATCTTTCTCTAATCCACTTAGTTACTGTTTTCTATATTTTCCACCTGTGACTTCTTGCCTATGTATCCTGTGTTTTTAGAGAGTGAAGGAATTTCTAAGATTAATGATAACCTAAAAATGTCTTCAGCGGTAGGTACTGATAATATTAACACAAAAGTTTGAAAACAAAACTAAAATGTATTTTTCCGTTATCCGGTCCACGGTTTTTTCTTAGTCACTTCAACATGGTGTTTTGCTATTGGATTTGAAGGAGGGGAATGTGGTTCCTCTACACAAAGATTGTAATAAACATAGTCCATCTAACTACCGTCCCAACTCCATAACGAGTATACCATGCAAAATCCTTCAACACAAAATTTACTCCCATCTTGAAAAACTTCTGTATTCTAACTCTTTCTTTAACACATCACAACATGGTTTTCGGAAGTTTTACTCATGCGAAACCCAACATCTTAACTTCACTCATAATCTCCACGTCACACTTGACCAGGCTGACGAGCTGACTGGATATTCCTTGATTTTTCCAAAGCTTTTGACAAAGTTCCTCATGCCTTTCTTTCCCATAAGCTGAGTAGCCTTAACATGTGTCCATATGTTATTCCTTGGATAGACGCCTTTCTCGCAAACCGTCTACAGTTTGTCCAAGCCAACGGAACTAATTCTCCATACTCGATTGTCAACTCCGGTGTTTCACAAGGTTCTGTACTCGGTCCAATACAGTTTTTATATATATTAAAGGATCTCCCTACCCGTGCCTCACCTTCTATTAGCCTTTTTCCTGACGACTGTGTTATTTACAAAGAAATCATTGACAACTCTGCCATCTCTGCTCTTCAAACCGATATGAACAGTGTAACCCAATGGTGCAACGACTGACTTATGGAACATAATATATCTAAATATAAATCGAATTGTGCATCTCGTCTAATTAACATTTGCCCTTCCCTGTGAGAAATTCTCGATAATGGAAAGATGATGGTAAAAGCCCCATACAAGCGTAACCGTAATATGGGGCATCTTATACCAGAGAAAAGGCAGCTCGAGTATAGCGGATTTAGCGGAACGATACAGGCGGAGGGAACCATACAAGCGTGTCATATTATGGGACGTCCGGTACCAGCGTAGCGGATTATGACGGAACCATGGAGACGGACGAAACAACACATGCATAACCTAATATGGGACATCCTATACCAGCGAAAAGGCGATACCAGCATGGTGGAGCCATATGGCTTGGCCATGTTGGTATCGTCTTTTCACTGTTGTACAGGCCAGTTTTTTTTAAGCTTTACATATTTGTTTAAAAAGGTAGTGAAAACTAAATAAATGCGTTTTGTGCAGGCGAGATATACGGCCAGGCGTATCTAGTATAGGGGCCTAATCGTTACAATCACTCAGATAATTAAATACAATTTGTTAATTAACTTTTTGATTAGTGAAAATGTACATATGGATTCAAATAGAAACTTGCTGCGTCATAGAAAACCACGAAATCAACCCTTTTTAGAAGGATATAATGTAGGGGTAGCATTTTACGCGTTCTGTAAAACGGTTTATTTGGACGAGTTTCGGTTTGGTTTCTTATTGGAGCGCACCCCTGCGCCCATGGTCCTGTTCCCCAGGGGCTTAGTCGAGCAACACACGCGCGCCCTGCTTCCCTCCATCCTACGAGGGAAGCGAGGGGCCGGCTTTGCACTGCGCCCACCGGGCAGCAGGATGACACGCGCAAAGATGCGCTCTGGTAAGAAACCGAAGTCTGGAAACGCGTCCAAATTGGGCAATCTTTAGAACGCCGTAAAATGCTACTTTTGTCTGATATCTTCACAGAGTTGATTTAGTGTGTTTTGATGATGCTTAGCAAGTTTCTATTTGACACCATGGGTCTATTTTCACAAATTCAAATTTTAAGAAACATATTGTATTTAAAGGGAAGCTGAAGTGGTTTTGTATTTGAGGAAACACATTTAAATGTTCTTTTTGACCTCCAGGATATCAAATATCAAAATTATTTTTCAATTTGGTCAATCGAGGCTGCATATAATCATTCATTTTTAAAGTACTGCTGAATGCACTTCCCCGGAGAGGGACGTCACAAAACGAGCTTTCGAAATCTTTTCTCGCGCATCTTCAGCGCCAATCAAAGCTTTGCACGCACATACTATTTTTAAAAAGAGCAGAAAAATGTGTCACGACTGGTGCCAGTGCGGGAAAATATACCTAGAAAACTTGCGATTGGATGCGTGGCCCTTAAGCGACACACGCTTGGCGGCCGAAAGTTCCTCTTGCGATGTCACTATAGTGGACGGATGTTTTTTGTGTTTTCTCACGTTTATTTATATATTTGTGGAAAACGAACAGGATATGAAGATTCGCGGGATAAAACTACGCTAGAATCAACCTCCGACTAGTTTTCTGAAAGGAGTCTGGCACTTCTCTGTAATAAGCCGACTGATCATTACGAATTAGCCTTTTATACTATGCCGCCTCGCAATACAACTCACGTGCACAGACCGCGTAATAGAAGCTTTCACGGTGTTTTTTTTAATCTGTGAAATATTAAAAAAACATATTCTGCAGAATTTTCCCTAATACAATACGATTGTATAGTTCCTTCCCCGCTTGCAAAGTCCAAGAAAGACTTGCGGACAACCAGCGTTTCATTGGAATGCTGGATGTTAGCGAGTCTCTACATCAGTGAGTGGTTTCAAACGAGCATGATGTTTACACACCAGTAAGCTCTTATCCGAGGCCCTCCTGGAGCACTAATAGCAGAGGCAAAATATAGTGACCTGGTAAATTTAGTTGCAGGCATTTATTTCTAGAAGAATTGCATGCAGCAAAGCTTAACTTTGCTCAAAGTGAATATAATTATAAATTCAATATTGAACAATGGTGTCCTTTAAGCTGTCAGACCAAACTCCCACTCTTGCCACTCAGGAGTTCCTAACTTGTCTGTAGAGGATCAGCACAAACCAGATTTGCGCTGCGAGAGCACCTGCGATATAAAAGTTGAATAAACATAAGATGAAAATGAGACGCTTACAATGCTCTGTAATGCGAATTAGAGCGCAGATCCTGAGGAGGAGGATGGGAGGGTATGCCCCTTCTCCCCTTCTGCTCCCTCCTATTTTGCGGGAAGTTTCCCTAAATTTAGCGGGAAAATTTCCCCACTCAATTTAGTGAGTTCAGTTTCCCACTAAATTTAGCGCGCAAACTCAAGTCACGTGACCTCAACACCAATGCAGTTTTCCCGCTAAATGTAGCGGGGAAAATGATGTCGCATGACCGTGCCACGGCATTCATAAAAAAATTCAGTTTTTCAGCTAGACTTAGCGGAAACATTAACGTCACATGATTTCAACATTAATTCAATTTCCTGCCAAGTTTAATGGACGGTTACGCCAACAGCAACGCCGCGAAACACGGAAATCGGTGCCTAAGAGCTGCGCTCTAAAAAGCTAAATGCCTCAGGTGGAATAATGGGAAAATTAGAGATAAGACAAAGAGAAGAGAATCTAAGATAACGTTCTCAGATCTTTCGTTTTGTCCGTTCTCAAATGTTTCGATTTTAAGAAATGTTTATCTTTTTATTCAAACCCAGAAAACGCCTCCCAGTTTCAGCATGAATGCATTAAATCAATGCAGACCAGACCTTGTAAACTATAATGCACAGGAAAATGAATGTTTGCCATATATTCATGTATGAGCCGGTGGCTGAGATCTCTAAATAAGTTTGTAGTGGGGAACATTCTTGAATAATAACTTCTAGGATTTAAATCGGACAGTTTTAACTTTCATAAGAAACACTGTATGGCTCTGATTTTTTTTTTTTTGTGACACATCAGAAACGGCACAGCACTGTCATCCTTGCATACCTAACAATAATTTTCTTTTTTTTTTAGCATGTCATGTGCTATTCTGATGCCCATACAGCCCGCTTTAGAAAAATTAATTTGTAGAACTTTTTATTGGTTCTTACTTAACTCGCACGACAGATTCGGTACCATGAATTCTTACTCGGCATCAACAGTTTTATATATTGGTGTAATCGTGGAAAAGAAGATATATGGGCTTGAGTACGGCTCAACAAGCACAGATGCTTAGAAAAGTACTGTAAAAAAGTCAAATCTGAAAATAAAAATTAGGTAGAATGTGGATACAATTTTGGATACGGTTATGAATACAGTTAGCACATTCAAAGGTGAAGAATATTTGTTAAACACACACTCAAAGAAACCTGTTGCATCTATATTCACGCAAATTACTTCGGAGATCCCAGCGCTGCAGTCTCGGGTAGGAGTTCGCTGAATGAGCCTACCAAAAATGAGTGTAGAAGGAAAAAGCAGTTTGATCTGCGACAATGAGCATTACATAAGCAAGTGACATGTTATTATTCCTGTTACAGTGTCGACTGTTTTAAACAGTCAGTTGCGTCGTTCCCTGAGTTCCCTCCGTACATTACAGGGTTTTGCGCTCTCGAATGCTTTGCGATAAAGTTGATAAACTGGATATATCTAGCCTTGTTCTAGAACAAGGTGTAAAGTTGGCTGAGTTGGTTGATGGTCATATTGAATGGGTTAAAACAGCGCAAAAAAGACGAAGGACAAGTAAAAGGAAACAGACAGGCACTGCGCTGACTTACAACTAAAATATTTACTGCTGCGCCATTCAGCAAGTAAACTTGAAAGGAGACAAACATCAAAGCAATCAGCCCGATAACACGTCATCCTCCACTGAAGCCGATACGTGGTTACATGTATTTACCGGCCTTTCTGATAAAATTCATCTCATCACTAACCAGGGCAAGTCAAGGAACACTAATGCACATGGCCACGTCATGGTTGGCAATAAAGAAAAGCTTCGTCCATCTCCCTAGCATACTTAGTTTTATGTTGGTCTAAAATCTTAATTTCATTAAACATTGCAGAGCACGCACATCTGTCATAGTGGAGCGCTAGGTTGCCAGACGGGGAGGAGCGTAAGGACAGAGAATGTTCCCTCGCCCGGTCGTTAACGCATCTCCCTGTCTGCCCAATGTACTATTTTCCACAGGACAGCAAAATAAGGTACAACACCCCACATGCGCAGGCGACATAGGGGTTGCTGTGCTTAACTTGACATTGTGTACCCATGCTGCCACCTCGATTCACGGCTGCACACAGCCGCCCTAACTTAGATGGAGCCGAAAACACAACTGGCACGTTGTACCTATTGGCAACATTCTTGACACCATGGGACACCGTTTGCATATACGGCAAGACCACAGATCTTACCGCTGGTTTTTGTCTTGCCTCAGTACTACCAGGCCCTCTAAACAACGTAACCAAGTATTCCACGACGCCCATGACAACTCCCAAAAGGAAACCAGCATTTCACAACCTTGTGGCTTGCAACAAAAAACTGTCACCACACCTATGATGGCATGACTTAAACAAGGCGGTGCAGAGACTGGACAGTGCAGTGGCTCTTTTCACTGTCTTAGAGTGTGCGGATTTATATACTAAGAGCCCCTTCTTAGAACTAGGCTCATTGGTCCAACACAAACGCAATGGCTCACACCGAAGATTGAGGTCTAAAAATTGTAGGGCACCATCGGAAGTAGTCTCAGCCTTAAACTTTAATCCCGGAGAACATCTGTAAACACATGTAACATCGAGGCAATCACACTTTCAATTTCTGTGTTATTGTTGCCTTTCAGCACAATAAGTAGTCATCAACATACCTCAACACTTTGACCACCCTATCTTCCAGCCGCTCGGTAATTGCCCTATAACACTTAGCCAAATAAATGTCACTGAGAACGGGCGTTACATTCGAGCCAATGCATATGCCGCTCTTTTGCAAATACGTGTTGCCTTCAAATGTAACAAAAGTGACGCGAGGTAAAAATTCTGTAGTTCAAGGAAAGAGTCACTCGCAATCCCACAGAAAATCGAGAAGGCCACCGCCCCAAACGTATCAATGCACTCCTCCACGGCCTGCATGAGCTCAGAATGGGGAATTACATAAAACAAATCTTCCACATCAAACGGAACCAGCTGATACGAGCCAGGATTATCTTCCCGTAGATAATTAGCCAAGGCCGCCGAATTGCGAACAACGAAAGGGTCATTAAGCATAAGTGAACACAAGTGGCGCTGCAGAAAGCTTGACACATGCACCTGCCATCAACCTTTTTGAGTGATAATGGCTCTTAAAGGCATAAACTCTTTGTGGGTCTTAACCGTGAAGAAGGCCTCCAGACTAAGAACTTTAGCTGCCGACACACTTTATCAGCGAATCCAGCCCCATGTTACTCCATAACTGCACAGCGCGCGCCTTAACCTTTTTCAAATCAACCCCCAACCTCCTCGGCATTCCCGGCCTTCTCCAAGAACTCTAGAAAAACTATTTCCAGAATCTTATTTTGAAGTGAGCCTGGGGATGAAAGAAGACGACAACGATTCGAACTGGGGGAGAAGAAAGAAGAAGTAAGATAGAATAAACAAGTCTGATAAGCTTCCCCAGTGTGGCAATAATTTGTAGACCCCTACAAATTTGGCGCAGTCGACAGGATCAGCAAAATGTGGGTAACCTTCAACATAGATCCAAGCTCTACTAAAGAAATTGTATTTATGAGTTACAACGTTCAAGATGATGCCACGACAGATCTTCCTCGACATATCAGTAGACCAGAGTTGGTTGAGCTGGTCACACAGAGGGCAAAGAAGTCAACCACGGAACTTCTCAACTCCATATCCGTCCATGTAAACCTGCAACTGTCTGTTTTTGAAGAAATGGTACTACAGCTATGTCGGAGATTATCGGAAGAGACTTCGGTATCTACCTCGAGCACGGCAATGATGCTACAAGCCCTGCAGCTACAGCAACAGCAGTAACCCAGCAAAATGAGCTGATGCAGGCCATCGTATCCTCCATGAAAGAAAAGGAGAAACCTAGATTTGAAGCCGTGAAGCCAGACATGTTTGACGGATAATCATCGAGTCCGGAGGGATGGATTGACTTCTATGAGTATGCTTCAGAGAAGAATATCTGGAACTCAGAGCAGGACCGCATCAAGAACATGCGCCTCTTTCTGACGGGCGTCGCAAAGAAGTGGTTTGAACTTCGCCTAGTGGACCACCCGGAAGAAAGCTGGAATGATTGGAAGGCAAGTTTTCTCACCAGTTTCAAGAGGAATCCCGTAGATAGATGGGATCAAGCTATCTTCTACAAGTACAAGACAGGTATGATCCTCGAATATTTTTTTGAGAAGAGAAAGCTGCTTCAACCTGCCGAACCCCACCTGCCAGAGTCGGCAATAATATCATTGATACTTCATGGACTTCTACGTGAAATCCAAAAACAAGTACAAGCTCGAAATCTCAAATCCGTCGAAGACTTGCTTCGGAGCTTGCAAGACATCAACATCTCCAGCAACCCTATTGAAAGAAGTTTTCCACCTCGAGCTGTCGCGTCGATGTCGCCAAACTCCAGCCATGCCATAGATAGAAATCTTCAACATAACGCTGTAACGCAGCATACAAAACCAAATGATGCGCGTCGGCAAAGGCGCCCGTGGGAACAGTCAAGTTACAACTCTAACCAGAACCAGGCGGTCCGCTTCACGGATGCCGAGGAGCAGTCGGGAGGTTCAGGACGAGAAACAAAAAACGAATAAAGGAGGGTAGTCAGTCTCACCCGAAGATGCCAAACGAGACTGTGTACTTATCTTTGAGCCTCTTACATATCACCGTTGATATTGATGGTCGTAAGACGTGTGCCCTTCTTGATAGCGGCGCCTCAATATCGATCATCAACAAGACGAAAACAGACGTATTAAAGACCTACTTAGGAAAAACAATTCAAGTTCAAAGTTATGATGGCAGAAAGAACCTTTATGAGGAATGGACAAATGTCACCGTCAACTTCGAGGGTCGAAGTATTCAAGATGTTGCTCTGGTGATTGGTGGAGTGGATTATAACTTCCTACTCTCACGGCCAGACATGAAACGGCTAAAAATGAACATCTACTGGGATGATAAAGTCACAGTCGAAAAGACGGCTGACCGCAGATGTTTGGCCTGCAATCCTCTAGGTACTCAGCTGCAGCTTATTACTGCAGCTGAAGACATTCCTAAGTTATACCCTGAATTGTTCAGCATTGGCAGCTACCCTCCGGCTACCCCCGAATTCACGGTGCCCTTCAACATCAGTGACAAGACAGTGGTGCGTAAAAAGCCCTATAACATGAACAGAGAGAAGAAGGTGTGGCTTAAGCAGGAGCTGCAAAACATGCTAGATGCAGACATCATAAGGCCTTCAGTGTCTCCGTTTGCGTCACCTATCACTATCGCACCCACAGAGGACGGGACCTTCAGGCTCTGCACAGACTACCGTGCTTTGAACAAGCAGACTGATCTAATCCCTTTCCCAATGCCACGAATTGAAGCCATCATAGATGAAACAGGAGGTTGCCGATGCTTTTCGCGGATTGACCTGTGCAAAGGATTTTGGCAGGTGCCCTTACAAGAAGAAACCAAGATGTACACAGCGTTTACAACACCCTTTGACCTGTACGAGTATAACCGCCTCCCATTTGGCTGGAAGAATTACCCTGCGTGGTTTCAGAAGATGATGAGCCAAGTTCTGAAATCGTACCTGGGGAATTTTTGCAACGTGTACATCGACGACATCATTGTCTACTCAAAAACAGAGGAGGAACACCGGCACCACTTATCACAAGTGTTGGCAGCACTTAGCTCTGCAAAGCTGAAGGTTAATTTCAAGAAAAGTGAGTTCTTCCAGACCCAGGTAGTTTTCCTCGGCAGAGTGTTTAACGGCTCTGCGAAAAGCACAAAAGAAGAGTCTGTGGCAAGGATTTCCCAACTGGTTAAGCCGTATGACGTACACTCTCTCCGAGTGTTCCTCGGTCTGGCCGGGCACTTCAGAGCATTTATTAAAAACTACACTCTGAAGACAAAATGCCTCACTAGGCTCACGCAGAAGGATGTGATCTTTGATTGGACGGAAAAGTGTGAGAGAGCGTACCGAGATATGGTTCAAGCTATCTCCTCGGACCCTATCCTATCATTACCAGATTTCACACTCCAATTCGAACTAAACACGGACGCCTCTCATTATGGGACAGGAGCCGTGCTTTATCAACGAGACGCAAACCAGCCCGCTCACAAGCAGCTTCGGGTTGTGGGCTACCACAGCTATACGTTCAACAAATCAGAGTTGAATTACACTACCACAGAAAAAGAGGCAATGGCAGTTCTGAAGGCTGTCCATTATTTTCGGTCGTACCTGGAAGGAGCTCCGTTTAAGCTGTTCACAGACCACCAAGCCCTGACTCACCTTCTTAAAATGACACAGCCAAAAGGCCGACTTGCGAGGTGGGTCAATGAGCTCCAGCAGTTCCAGTTTGACATTATACACCGCCCTGGTCTACTGCTGACGGACGCCGATGCTCTTTCACGCCTTCTTATTTCTCTAAGTGGCGGAAGTCAGGGAACTGTAAACCGAGCAAAGCTGTGGGAGGGAACCGAACATATTTTCTTTGAACAGGGAAAGTTCCAAGTACCTCCTTCAATGATTCCTACAGTTCTACAAGAGTATCATGATAGCCCAGAATCCGGTGGACACGGTGGTTTTTGGTGAACCTACAAAAAACTCACCAAGAGATTCACCTGGCCAAACATGAAGCAGGACACAAGCAAATACATTCAGTCTTGTCACGAATGTCAACTTCACAAGGCAAAGTTCAAGCAAGGTACTGACGTAATAACAACTCCGGAGTACTCCAAGGAACCATTTGGGGTTGTCCACTTGGACTTCGCAGAGTTGAAAAAGAAAAGCGAAGGAGTAAAACAGACGCAAGCGTTTCTTATTTGTATTGATGAATGCACAAGAATGGTAGCCACTCGAGCTGGAAAAGAAGATGCGAACAGCGTCATAGCTTTGCTCAACCGAGAAATGTTCAAGAACGTCAAGGTAATAAAATCCGATAATGGACCAGCCTTCAGAAGCAAGAAGCTCGAACACTGGGCAAGAGAACGAGGTATTTCACTGAAGTTTTCTGCACCGTATCATCCTGCAGCCAACGGCCTTGCGGAACGAGCAATTCGGGACATTAAGCAATACATGAAAATGTACCCAGATTTTCCAGGAGGCTGGAAGTGCTGTCTCGAAGCAGCTGTGTCTCACCACAACAGATCGTACACGAAGGGCCTGGGATGTAGCCCGATCTTTGCGGCCACTGGGAAAGATCCCTTTCTATCGGCCGATCATAAGTTGGGGTTAACAGAGAAATTGCGACTCACAGAAATACCCAAAACAGACGCCGCAAAACAGAAGTACAGGGGCACCATGAAACAAAACTTTGATAAAAGACACAACGCCGCAATACCAAACCTTAAGGTTGATGACCTTGTTCTCGTCAGAAAAGGAATCCCGGGGTCAAGCGCCAGTTTTTCGGGGCCTTACCGCGTTGTGAAAACGACTGCCCAGCAGGGCATATTGAAGAAGATTTGGTACTTGGGCCCTAACGAGACGACGGAGACTGCCTCAATAGGAAATGTTTTTCAGTATTATCCCAGGAGGGATAACTTCTGAAGCACGGGGAAGTGAAGTGAGCCTGGGGATGAAAGAAGACGACAACGATTAGAACTGGGGGGAGAAGAAAGAACAAGTAAGATAGAATAAAAAAGTCTGATAAGCTTTCCCAGTGTGGCAATAATTTGTAGACCCCTACATATTTCAGCATCGTAAAGACCACGAGAAGTTTGTAGAGACAAGGTTAGTGCAGGAGTTCAATAAACTAGGTATTTAGTTTTGGGAAACCATCTTGCCGTAGTAAACACATAAAGTTACCCTAGGTAGAACTAGTCATTACGGATGATTGTGCCCATTGCACTGCAAAAACTTTAAATATGCGACCTACAATATTTACAGGCTCAACCTCCTCTGAATAGGTGGAAAACTTGGCATTAAAGATTGCTCTCGCCCGCGACTGTCTGAAAACATCCACACAATGATTTCCATGAACCTATGTATTTCAAGAAAATATTTGGTGCGAGCTGTTTAAAACACCGTACCACTTTTTAACACAAATAGAAAGCCTGTAGTGCGACAAAACGTAAGCAGTTCTCACTCATTATGAAGAGCAATTACAAATACGTGAGCCATGAATATAGGCAGGCACTGAATTGTTTTCTTAAGTTTAACGTGCTATGCTCTGTTCACTATAGTATAAATATTTGCAGAGCTGACAATGTGCAAGTTCCTGTTTTTTTTTTATATTTCACATCTCCCGACTGCTGGGTGTGGTAGGTGCATAAGAGTGATGACACCAACGTAACACAATGATTATTTTAAGAATTTGTTTGGGCATAGCACGAGCAAAGCGATCTGCGGGAAGTTATTTCTGTTACACCGTCGGACCTACATCCGCGGGCTTTAAGTTCACATGTTAATCATGTCTGCAGACCCTTTTTTTCTAATTGGAACTCCATCCAACCCACGATTTAAAGATATCTTTTGCATTTTAGGCTTAGCACTGCTTGTTGTGTCTCACTTAAGGAATAGGTAAGAAGAATGATTATTTCTAGTGGCATACCTAACACCTGATGGCGTGAGGACTCCCGTCTTGACGCTAGTAAAAATTCACGGCCAGAGAGATACTGCGATGCTCTTGTTGCTGGGATTACCTCCCCGATGGTCCTGACCAGACCACAGAAGATTGAGTCCAAGCTTGTGGCCACGAAGATCTCCAGATCTTAGGCACGCAAGTAGCTGAAAATAAAAACAAATCGCAATCAAATACTTGCCAGAGCTACATTAGAATGGCTAGCATATTCTTTCGTGACCACCACGTAGATCCTTTTATTTTTATACTTTGTACTTGTACCTATAAAGAAATGCTTCTTCACAGAAAGAGTCAAAGTCACCCCCCAAGACAAGGCCATGTAGGCCTTGAAATGATGGGTACCGAATTAAGGCGAATGATCAAATGCAAATGCACTCTTTCGCCCCAACCTGAGACATTTCTGTCGAATATTCACAATCAACTGTAAAGACAATAAAAAAAAAACTACTACTGCAATGCAAAGCCGTACAGTGGGAGACCTTAGCCAGTGGCTGTGGCAACGAAGGCGCCGGAGAGGAGGAAAGGGAGAAGAGCGCCGAAAGAGGGAGAGAGAAGGCAGCAAAAAGGAGACTACCGACATTTTGACGCATCGCTGTGGACGCGGAGCACTGTTGAGGCTACGCGTCGTCTGCTCCGAACCTATTTCTTTTTTGCGTGAATAAAATTTTGCGTTGAAACATGGAGAAACTTTGTTCTTTAGCTTCTTAAGCCACCAAGGAATACCACTATATAATTTTCTTGCCAGAGCCTGCCCAATAAAAGGAAAGAACCGAAATTTTTATATCGATTCAATACCGGATGAATAAATGAAAATGGCGGCCCTCCCTACTCAGCTGTGAGCAGCCGAGAGTTCACGCGCATGCGCTCACACGTCTTGCTTTGTGCCACGGGCTGATTAGCTCACTAGGAAGGGAGACGTTACAGGAGCGAATTCATAGACTGGCCAAACTCAACCCATTAATGGCTCTGCTGCAATAAAAAGATTCTCCTACCCTCATGCTCAACGAGTGTCGACTGGGGATACCACTCCAGTTCATACACGCACTGAACATGAGGTTAGAGTGTACTAGCAGAGGGCAAGTGTCTGGATAGAAAGAGTTTAGTTGGCGCACCAAGAGGGTTACCGATAAAAATTGGTATTACTCCGAGCGAAATGCCAAAACGCGTGGATTTCGACTTAGCACTGACAGAGGCACACAGTACCTCTTCTAGTGACTAAGGGTACTCAATCATTAGTTTCAGCTACCTGATCAAACTAAATATTCTTCCCGGCATACGTTTTGAGAAAAGTTCTAAATTTGCTAGAACTATTAAGACAACGGCTATAAAAAGCAATGGCAAAACCAACAATCGAATTCGCATTCTCTCCAGTAGCACGACATCTATGGCACGCAGACCTGCAGAATGAGCAAGCAGTCTAAAAAACAGAGTATGTCCTATGTATTATTTTTTTTCGCGCTGCAAAGCAAGCGCTGGAATGAGATTTCACGACATATCAAAATTTCTTGCAATCAGTTGAGAACAAGTTAGAGCAGTGAACTTGTCCTTGTCCCTGGCATAACGTTTTAGTGTTGCTAATGAGAACTCAAATAAATTTGAAAATAAAAAACTATCCTTCATAAAAAAATCTGTAACTTTGGCAAAGAAAAGTTATCTTGAAAAAAATATGTGGAATGTGGTTGTAGAGCGTCCATTTGTGTGCTTAACTAATTTTGAGATAAATCGGCGACAGTGAAAAAAAAACGCCCGAGTATCATTAGGGGAAAGACAGAAAGTATGCATACATACAAAAAAAAATAGAACGACCACAGGCAGGAAAATCTGGTGAGGCTCTCGGAGTGACTCCCCACAATGGGCCTACGCAGACCACAGAACCAGATCGGTCAGAGCTTGCAGCCATAAGGTGCTTCATACCATAAAGTTCCAGAAGCAGCTGCAATTGGAAGCAAAGTGTATTTCATTTCTCTGCAGAACGAAGAGTTTAATAACTAGTATGCATTCGTAAGGTGAAAAAGTCACATTATGAATGGTGACTTTATGGTGACTTTATGAATGGTGAATGTAAAGTAGATTTTTCAAAGCAGCACTATATCACCAAACTGTTGACTGTGCCGGGCAACACTAAAAACCGAGAGCGTTATTCAAAAATATCTCAGCTTAAAGTTAACCACGGCAGAAGCTTCAAGACATCCTTGAAAATTCAGTGTCCAAAGCAAGCCATGTGACCTTCCTGCTTATAATCGTGTGTCACGCTGTTTATACTGCATTGGCTTGTAGTGTCAAAAGTGGTCCAGCCTTAAGAGATGCAAAGTATAGACGTTTCTGAGTGGGGCCCTGACCTAGTCTTCAGCTGCACTGCGAGGTAGGACGCTCCAACCGGCATGTTTACTGCCTTTAACCACGCGACCAGATTGTGCCCAGCGATTGTTCGAGCTGAGTACATGTCCTCAATAGTGCCGTTATTTACAATCATTTTTATCAATGTTATACATGACTGACTTACGGAGAAACTGTGTCTCAACGACTAATGACTAGGGATATCTTACTGAATATTGATATATTAACTAAATGCAAAATAATGACTTGGCAGGCATTAAATTTTTCGACAGGCTGGGTCGACTCCTTATTAAGTCGAAGAAGTGGATGCGTAATAGGACAATACATAGAAAAAGATGCCTTAGAATTCATGCTGCTCCCCCCAAATGATGTGTTTTTGAAGGTAATATACACAATGGTTTTTGATTTAGAAAGTGCCGGAGCTGTACAAATGCTTATGCACCAAGGGCACTCGCCAAGCCTATTCCCCTCAGATATGAGCAGGTTAAGCCGAGTTAGAGTATAGAAGTACACGCTCCCTGGCAGAATGAGGAAGGCAGGGAGAAGTTTAACCCCGTTCAAAGCGGGGTAAAAACTAGAAGCGCGTGCTGGAGGACGCCCAGCCATTTTCTTTTTATCATTGGCTATACTAGATATTTTTAAGTGAGAAAAAGTATTGCAAATATGCAGTGCACCTTTGACCATAATGCGGAATTCTGATAAAGATAATAACAATTGCCCTCCACCATTTTCTGAATAAGTGCTCCCGCCTATCGGAACATCTACACATGAGGTACGCGAGTGGGTTCAGGATTCACTCTAAAAAAAAGGTGTAGCTTTTACACCCCATGTCACATATTTGACACCCCAAAACTTCAGTTCGACATGCAGGGCCTTGAGGTTGAACCGAAGGTACCAACTTTCACGAGCGGCTTGATAGCCGAGTTGTACAACTTATTAAAATATCTAAACCACGTATGACTCAATACAAAAAAAGTTATCGGGGTTTTCTGGGCCCTACTGCGAAAACCTCAGTGATTTTCTTTTGAAGCCTTTGATAAGTACTTTAGCTGTTGAATATGTTATATCCAACCGTCATCAAGCATCTCGTAAAAGTTGTTGCCGTCATTTCGATGTTATTGCGCTGTGCGTCGAACTGAAGTTTTGGGGTGTCAAATTTGTGACAAGGGGTGTCAAAGCTACACCTTTTTTTTTTAGAGTGTTGAAAGGCTAGAAAACGAAACGCTCACAAGGCTTGTCTGCACCTTTCAACCATGCGGGTGCATTAGTCACAACGCCCTGATTTCTAGCAAAAATGTTTTAAAATGAGCGAATCTTGTCTACGCCCGAGGTAGACCATTAAATTGTGATTCCCCCAGATTGTGCGAATCCTCCGTTAAACTGCGATACAACCTGTAAATGGACTCTTTTGTGCTGCGGCACGCGTGCATGGTGCCTGATTTATAGTAAAACCACTGTTTGTGTTGAAGACGACATCCCACAACGTACAGGATACAATGTTTAACGAACTAAAATGAAATTGGTATCTTTCAATAGACACAGATAGGCTCACAAAGTTTTGACACCCTGATTGTTATTGTTGGTTTTACTCTTGCATACAAACAAAAGTGACTTCCTCTTTTCTCCGATGTACAGTAAAACCCCCTATCTTCGTGGCCCCTATTTCTTCTCGAATCGGTCACAGAGGACATAATCGCCGCGACTGAATTGCGCAAAATTAAAGGCCGCGAAAATTAAGGGCTTGCAACATTAAGGGGTTTACTGTTCGTCCGTGTGTCATGTGGCCTGATGTGAACATTTCAAGAAGGCTGAAAGTATTGGTTTAAAAAAAATTGGCCTATGAAAAGAAATACCCTTCTCCAGGTTAGGCGCGCGAGGTTCTTTTGCAGTACCTATAAGGTGGCAAGTTTGTTTGGGCAGAGCTTTTGGGGAAACGGAGTCTCAAACTTAGCTATACTTGGCGTCAACTATTTTGTGCTGCGTTGTAAGGTTGGAGTAGATTCCACAGTGCTTCAGCCCAGCACTGTTGCGAGAGCATGTGGTTTAGTGTTGCATCTCATCTGAATGGTCTAGAGAAAATAGCGCTGACCGGAGTTGGAGATCTCCACATTAATAACACGCCGGCGATAGAAGCATTGAGCCGACGATAGAAAAAATGCACAGTTCGCACACATGCGAACTGTGAATTTCTTAAAAGTGGATTCGAGCAAAGGTAAAAAAAATATGTATACTTTCGGCGGCCATACTTGCCATTCTTGCCTTTCCCAAGCAAGTATGGCAAGTATGACTTGTCCCTCGATAGCACCATCGAGGGGCCCTAATCTGGACACTTGGCAAAAAACTCGGCGAGAAATCTGGCGGTCGTGATTGGCTAACGCCGCACTTGACCTTGGCGCCGGGCAATCAAAGCCGCCGGATTTCCCGCCGACTTTCTCGCCAAGTGTCCAGATTAGGGCCCCAGTAAGAACCACCAGCAACACGCGCATAAGACGGCGCCGACTCCTGAATTGAATGACGACCCGCCTCAGGTCTTGGAAGGAGATCCGAAACACTGCTTTAGGCCAGATGTTGCATCTGGCGGGCAGCGGCTAAAAGTAGAAATTAACGAATTTATCTGAAGTGATACATTCCTGTAGCATAAACTCTAAAATAGCAGGATCTTTTTTTTTAAGTCAGTGATGCGTTTTAAATAAACAAAAATCGTTGGTTTATATGAAGCAGCAGCCCCCGTTTTGCGTAAATGTAATCGACAGGGTGAAAATAATCGCTAGTATGAGTTGGTCAAGAGAACGCTCGCGGTGTATAAAAGCTTCGTTCAATTTACGTGCATTCTCCTGCACCGGTGCAGAAAAGTGTAGGGCGGTGTACTTCATGTAAGCCATTTGGCGAGCGACAAGACAAGCGACAGCGACGAGGACTCGCTGTCGCTCAGTCAGCCGCGCGACGAGACACACCTTATGAAAGCGATTGGTGCAAGTGACCAAGGCGACGAGCGACGTTCTCTAGAAACCCAAAAACGGCGCGACGCAAGCAGTGACAGTGAGAAATCTTCGTCGCTCGTTGCCGGCCCTCGCAGATTGTCGTCGCAGCTCGCTTCGTTGATCGCTATATTGCTTACATACCGTTCAGAAACGCGCGCTATGCGCTTACCATTGTATTGCAACCAGCCTCGCATCCAGCCAGAAAATTTTTTTTATGTTGCTTAAGTATATAGAAGTTGACATCGTACATCGTTTTCAAGCATGACTCCTCGTTCATCGGCCCGATTTACAATTTCGGTAAATGAAAACCGTGATCAAGCACAATTATTCTAGCTCAAAATTGTCGCGAACACTTGGCACACATGTTTACACTAAACAGCACCTAACATATAAAAGTAGAACGAAAACGGGGCAAGACCCGCTTACCGCTTCGCCTTCGGGTCCAAGGCCTAACGACCGAGCTTCGAAGTCGTTGGCGGTCCGGCGATCGGACGAGGCGAGCCGGCCGCGCTGCCCTGATCCGGGCTGTCCACGCCTGGTCGAACTATGAGAGACGCCGTCGACTTAGAACCAGAGTCGCAGTAGAAGCGGACAAACTGACATCCGTCCCATAAAACGTAGAACGAACCGACGACCCCCACGCCACTACGTGCTACGTCTTCGCCATCTCCGGGACGACCGGAAGCGTGAAAGCCGGGAAGTTTCCGCGGCAGCGGAAGCCACTCGGCGGAAGCTTTACGTTTTGGTTTCGCTTTTTTCCCACGCCGGCTACGGTTGCGGGGTGGTGGGCTTGGGCTGGTTGTGGCGACGAGAGGAGCCACGAAAGGACGCCGAGTTGTACGAGTCACGGCCCACGATACGAGCAACGTGACGTTTGCTGCTGTCGACCGGTGATGCGGTAGCTGCGGCTTGGTGTCACGATCGATTTGCTACCGTGCACGTTGGCTTTGCCATGCGGTACGGCTGGTGCGGCTGTCGAATGCTTGTGGTGCACATTATTCGAGACTAGTCGCCCCAAGACGTTGCCTTGAAGAGTTGACCGAGGAATTCGTGTGAGCTCAACGTCAGTCCATTTTCCGTTTCGACATGTATGGTATCTGTAACAGTACCGGTGGTAAATGATGGACCTTTAGTTGGAAGATGTGTGTCGCCTTTCTGCAAGTGTGATTTGGTAATACTGGCGGTCCTGTGGTATAAGCGTTTGTTGGAAAGATGCGGTCGCTACGGACATCAGACGCAAAATCATACCAGCCAAATACTACTGGCAGCCAAACTGGCTGCCAGTAGGCAGACGCGGAGCCATATCGGTGCCGTTATCTCCAGTTATGCAGAGCGCCAAACCAAACTAGCAGCACGTATAATAACAAGGAATTATTTTGGTGTCATACTATAACTGTACAAGCAGCAGGTATGTTTCCATTGCGTTTTTCCAATGGGGTTCCTACTGTATCAATAACACTACCCTTCTCCCTGTCTCGTATAATTATTTCGGTATTGACATTCCAAATGACCTGTTCTGGAATATTCATGTCGACTATGTCACGAAAAACGCTAATCAATTATTAGGATACATCAAACGAAACTATTTTTGCTTCTCTTTCATTTCATCTCGTTTATAAAACCTTAATTCACCCTAAACATAAATATGCCGCGTCAATCTGGAACCCTGGTATTACCCTTTCATCTGCCGCACAGTTCATTCAAAACTGCTTCGCCCGTTTTATACGTTCTAACTATCACTGCACAGCTAGCACCGCTTTATTGAAAGCATCTCTATCCTTGCCAACTCTTTCTCTTCGTCGAAAGATATCCCGCCTATGCCTGTTCCATATTATTTATCACTGTAACCCTACTCTCCGCCAGGCGCTATTTTGTCCACCATTTTACATATCAACACACAGCGATGATCAATTAAAAGTTGGGATCCCTCATTGCAGCACATCTATCTTTAATGCCTCGTTTTTGCCTCAAACCTCGATTCACTGGAACCGCCTTCCCGCAGCCATTGTCACAATCACTGCCTCAGATAAATTTAAGATTGCCATTAGTAGCCCGTTACATGGTGTTTAGTAGTAAAATTGTGTATATTTTGCCTTTTCAATGATATTAGTTTTATTCTATGTACAGTGCCATTACAAACCTGTTAAATGATGTTCAGTAGTTATTTTGTGTAGTTTTTGCCTTTTCAGTGTTATCTGCTTTGTTCTATTTACTGCGCCCCACTTCTCTTGGTAATGCCTTCGGGCCCTGAGAGACATAATAAATAAAATGGAATGAAATGTGGAGCCAAAGCTCAGACTACTGAACCCAGATGTGTGCCGTTCAGTCCCAACCTCTGCACGTTTTGATGTGAATGAGCATTGCGCTGGCGTCCAGTCGTATATCACTACACTGATTTTTGTTAAAAGCCCGTGTCTAGGAGTGGTGGTGCACTGGCTAAATTCGTCATCTAAGCAAAGGTGGGGACGTGCATTGGGGCTAAGTAACTTCCCTCTGTCTAAACACACAGACCGCATCAATTGTCCCCTTCGTTCGGGTGAATGCTGCTGGACAACCAGCCAGATTCTGTCGCACACTGACTTCTTTCGCACATCCGCTTTCATTGAGCTGTAACAATGTCTGGTCTCTCGAACTACGAAGGCTTGTTTGTTTCTCTGAACATTGAAGCTTGCAAAAGTTCTCAGGCGGTAAAAAAGTTTCAGTTCCTGCTTTTTTTTCTCGCTTACCATGATCCTTTTGGTGCTTGTTCCTCCGTACTGTAGTGCAGCCGTAGCCTTGTCCATGCCCTTGAAGGATGAACAACGTTGTGAAAAGCTGCCAGAGAACCACTCCCTTTTCAGCGGCACTTCGCTGACGGCACAAGTGGTGTATTCGCAGCTTGACGTAGTATTGCATCATTGTCTTCATACTGATAGTACACTGAGACTGATGATCAATTGTCTGAGCAAGAAATAGATATTCAAACCTCCTGGAAATCGGGGTATTGAAGGCGATTTTCATTGTTTTACAGCAGCTTCAGGAGCCAGATTCCGCCTCTTTTGGCCACACTGTCAAAGTTTCGCCCCTGAACCTTTTTTGCTATTGTGAACAAGTGCACGACGTCCTGGGAGGGGCAGTGGAGTCTACCAGCGTCTTTGGAGAGCACCCGGCGACGTTTTACAGTTGTTACCAGCGCAATCCTAGGCATTCTGAACACATCGTTCCTTATCAAAGTTTAAGTTCACAATCCCTGCAATATTCTTGGCAACATACTCAGCGAACTGAGAAAGTGGCTGGTAGGAGTTGATTTTATGGGCGCCTTCACCCCTGGCAGCTTCATCTCTTGCCTTAAATAGTTGGAGCATCCCCGACGACCTGACAAGGAGTGTTGCGATGCCGTCAACCTGGCAGTTGCCACGGGTCGAGGGACGGACATTGGCGACCACGCACTTCCTCTTGGCAAGAGTGGAACTCGAGTGCCGTTCGGTCGTTGTTGTTGCCCCTCCTGTTGCGCACGGTCGGAAAAACAACTCAAAGTGGTCCTGGCTGAGCTCCTCCGTCAGCAGGAACCTGAGTGGTGTACTCGGGCCAAGACCAGGTCTTTAGAAAGGCCCTTGATAGGCTCTAGGAAAGTAGGACGTTGAAGATTGGGCTCTTTCTTGTTCCTTGGCTCAGTGGCTGGCCGGTTGAGAACTTCAGGCCTCAAATGTAGTGGGAAGCCTGTCCGATGCGTTTCAGCATGTGTTCTTGTTGATGGCACGAACGGAGGCTTTGCTTTCACCTCCAAGGGGTGACAGGAGTTTCTCAGGTCGTAGATGCTGTCTACTGCTGCAGCAAACCCCGTGGTGGCCTTCACACCCTCGAAGCATTGGATGCTTCTCCCCTTGAGAAACAACAATGCACAACTCATTGATTGATTCAGGGAGACCATCTTTTGGCGCTAGGTGTCGGTGTGCTTCTTGCGCAGCTTCTGGTAGCATAAAGGTGTTCTTGTTGGTGCAGGCTGCCAGGAGCCTGGAGGTATCACCAGATTACGACCATACCTGCCCCATCTGTGATGCACTCCTTCACTACCTGCAGGTTGCGCATTATGATCATGTGGAAGGCATCCAAAAAGTCTGAAAGCCTTCTTGGAGGGGTCAAAAGGATTGAAAACCAGCTTCTCAGCGGAAGAGCAAAGCACACTTCAAGAGCTGTCAACATAGGATTATTCGAGTTGGTGCCGTCGCACGTCACGGTGATGCACTCTGCTCCGGCCTCCTTGAGTTTTGTGATATACTGGCGCATGAGGTTGCCCCGAATGCCCACGTACAAGCCGTCAATCAGAGCATAGCCCAGGGGAATTTTCCAGCTATTGTTGACTGGGACCGCCTGAAACACAAGTGCCTGCTTGGCATAGACGATGGAGTCGTTGTTGAGGATGCCGTGTCCTAAGCCACAGTGCCCGCTGACCTCTTTGCCGTTGCAATTCTCCACTTTCTTGATACTCATCTCCTCGAACATGTAGTTGACTAAACGACGTCCCCCCTGAGCTTTTTGCGTGACTCTGTTGAAGGACTCCCTGCTGAAGCCTGGACTTTCATCTATCACCGTTGCGCATTTGCGTAGAGAACTTGGGTGTGGCAGCGTGATAGGCCTCTGCCGAGTAAAAGTGAATCTTGAGGGAAAACGTGCGCACATCCTTTGCGTATGTGTAGTTCGGTTTTTTTGTATCTTCTAAGAAGAAGGTTGTGCACCGTGTCTGTTAATATGTTTCCAACACTGCTGACTGCTGGCCCAGGAAGCCGCCTGCTCAGTTCTTGGGGGGGACATTCAACCTTTTTGTCCTGGCACTTGTTGTGTTGACCTTCATTTTTGCCTGTTGAAGCAATTTCTTGCGCTCTGCTGCTTCTGTTAAGAGGTACGCGAAAAATCCGAGTGCTGTTGCGGTGACGCAGCTGAATAGTTGTGATCACAGGAACAAGCTTGATGCCAAAAGCACGCATCTTCAAGCGTGGCCCCAGGTGTTGACTCTGCAGTGCTTCCAGGTCTCGTAGCGTCTCTGACTTCGCGACGTCGCGCAAAGACGTATTCGGACATGGCCTCGAATGTCGACTCCGCACTGCCTCCCGGTTCAGTGGTGGCGCTGGATTCTGGTGTCTCCCCGGGGATTGGCTGAGTGGTCGACGAGCCAAGTTGTGTCTCTGATGGATAAGACCTGGCAGCAGAAAAAAACGCAGGCTCACTACCTTTGACATAATCTCAAACTGGGCAACTCTCCTCATAGTGGATGAATTTCGGTCTTTGCGATGCGGAGAGCAGGTTCGTCTGCTTCTTTTTCGGGGGTCGTGCTGACGTCGAAACGCCGAGCTCTGAATGGTTGTAATTTAGAAAAATAAGGGGTAGACCACGGGGAACCTTTATATGAGGTCTACCCACTATTCTTCTATAAGAGCTAATCTGAACTCGGCATGTTGACGTCACCACAACCCCTGCTCAGGGAGCAGACATACGTGCGGTGTGCACAGCATATCTCCCGTAAGGTTAGAACTACTGTTCCTTTACTTGCCACAAGCCAGAATGTTGGCTTCAACAGTTTATTTTATTAACCCAGCTGCAGCAACTCCTCCTAAAAATATATACCTACGCGCCATGCAGCTAGCTTTGCCAATGCAGTCATTTTGAAGGAATATTAACATGTTTTTGTTTTCCTCTGACAAAAGGCGTCCAGCATTGAAATGGCATGACCTAGGTGCATAAAGTGACACACATTTTTCCTCGCTGTCTCTATGATCTGCAGCTGTTCTAGTTATTTTAATAATGTCGGCAAGGTGAAATGTGAGCATATTGGTGAATGTATGATGCAGCCAACTACCATGGTGATCAATATGTATTTCTAAGCCTACATCAAGTGATCTGCTGCAAAGTACCTGTGCCTTACTTGCTCTGCTGGCACTGAAGAGGGCCGACATAAGACTGTTGTCGTCATTCCCGAGGTGACCGTTCGGACGTGTATGTCGGAAAGTTGATCTCCGTTTGTGACAAGTTAGTGGCGCCCCCCTTCAGTCCGCCCGTCTGCGGCCGCCTGGCTCGGCGGGCAACATTGTTCACCGCGCCAATAAACGCCGTTGAGCGCACGCGCTCCGGCCAGTCATCGTCCACCCTCAACCAGGCTGCGTGTCGTCTCTCCTCCGCGGGTGCTTCGGCCCCCTTCGTCCACGTTCTAGAAAGATCGTGACACTGGCGACGAGGAATTGTGGCACTGGAGGCCACCAACGTGCACGGTTCGGCCCACGCCGCCGAGAGAGTCGCAACACTGCCCCCCGCTCCTGTCGCCAAGCCGCTGTACGGGAGGCTCGAGCCGTTCGAGGGAGATGGGTCCGCCTGGCCAGTCTACGAAGAACAGGACCACGTGTTCTTCCGGGCGAACGACACGCCCGAGGCGAAACAACGGGGCATCTTCTTGGCCAGCTGCGGGACCCGCGTCTTCAGCCTCCTTCTCGACCTCCTCAAACCGGCCACGCCGCACGTCAAAACGCTGGGCGAGCTGCTCGACACGCTGCGCTCGCACTTCAGCCCGGCGCCGTCCACGCTTATGGAGCGGTTCCGCTTCAGCAACCGGAGCCGCCAGGACGGGGAGACCCTCGGGCCGTTCGTCGCTGCGCTACGAGGGTTAGCGAGCACCTGCGCCTTCGGCGACCAGTTGGACTCGCTACTCCGGGACCGGTTCGTCTGCGGCATCAACAACCCCGCCATGCAGACGCGACTCCTGGAGCTCCCCAACCCCTCGCTGGGCGACGCGGTGAAGGCAGCGCTGACGATGGAAGCCGCAGCAAACGACGCCAGCCAGATTGCGCGTGCGGCTGGCTGCCCGTCGACGGAAGCGGCGGTAAACAAGATGGCGACAAGGAGCGGTGCCTGCAGCCGCTGCGGTGCTGCCCACTCCCCCTCACAGTGCCAGTTCGTCCAAGCACAGTGCTTCACGTGCGGGAGAACTGGGCACCTCGCACGTGTCTGCCGAGGGGGTAGGACGAGCGGCGGCCAGCAGCAACATCAGCCTGGTTCAAGCCCGGGTTCCAGCCAAGCCCGCGGCCAGGGTGGCCGTCGCAAGAAAACGCGGCGGGGACGAGCGGCACCAGGTCCGGGTACCTCCTCCGCCAGGGTCCACGTCGAGGCCGAGGACCCGCAGATTTTCGACGTGTGGCACACCAGGAGAATTTCATCGTCTGTGCCACCATACATGGTGTCTGTCGAAATCTGCGGCCACCCCATCACCATGGAGCTGGACACAGGGGCCAGCGTGTCGGTCATGGCCGGGAAGCTGATCAAGCGGACCTTCCCTGGCGCGTCCATCGAGGTGTCGGACGTCATGCTGCGCAGCAACTCTGGGCAGCTTTCCCAGGTCCAGGGTCGGGCCCAAGTCAGCGTTCGCCTTGGCGACAGGGAGGCAATCCTTCCCCTTTATTTAACCAAGGGGTCGTCGCCGACGCTGCTGGGCCGGAACTGGATTCACTCGCTGGGTGTTCGGCTGCCGGAGTACCAAGAAGCTGCGCCGCACGTGGTGAAGGACGTCCCGAGCCTCCTGACCGACTTCCAGTCCCTGTTTCAGCCGGGGGTGGGCACCTTCGCCGGCACGACGGTCGGCATCCATGTACCCGAGGGAGCCCGGCCTCGGTTCTTCAAGCCGCGTCCGCTGCCGTTCGCCTTGAAGGACGGGGTCACCCAGGAGCTGCAACGGCTGCAGCGAGAGGGAATCCTGGTGCCCGTCAAGTCTTCAGAGTGGGCCGCACCGATTGTGCCAGTCCTCAAGCGAGACGGCCGCGTCAGGATCTGCGGGGACTTCAAGGTCACCATCAACCCCGTCGCTACCGTCGAGAAGTACCCGCTGCCTCGGGTAGAAGATCTCTGGTCGGCTCTGTCCGGGGGACAGAAGTTCTCAAAGCTCGACCTTCGAGATGCCTACCAGCAGCTGGTGCTCCAGGATGCCACCCGGAAGTACGTCATTATTTCGACTACCATGGGACTCTTCCAGTACACGCGCCTACCGTTCGGCGTGGCCTCAGCCCCAGCCATCTTCCAGAGAGAGATGGACAACCTCTTCAGGGGCATGAGGCACGTGGCGGTGTACTTGTGCGACATCCTGGTTACCGGTACCGACGACGGGGACCACCTGCAGAACCTGCGCAAAGTCCTGACACGACTACAGGACGCCGGTCTCAAGCTGAGGCTGGACAAGTGCGTGTTCCTGACCCCCAGCGTGGAGTACCAGGGACACATCATCTCCCAGGCTGGCCTGGCCCCGGCACCCCGCAAGATTGAGGCCGTGCTCAAGGCGCCGAAGCCCAAGAGCAAGAAGGAGCTTCAGAGCTACCTCGGCCTCATCAACTTCTACAGGAGGTTCCTGCCCAACCTGTCGACGCATCTGGAGCCGCTGCATCGCCTGCTTCGTGATGGACAGCAGTGGACCCGGAAGAAGGAGCAGGACTTGGCCTTCCAGCGCAGCAAGGAGCTGATCGTTAAGGCTCTAGTGCTGGTACACTTCGACCCGGCCAAGCCTGTACTCCTCACTGTGGAGGCGTCGCCGTACGGGGTAGGAGCCGTCCTGTCGCACCGGGGTCAGGATGGTCAGGAACGCCCTGTGGCGTTTGCTTCTCGTCGTATCCATGCGGCAGAACAACGCTACAGCCAGCTCGACAAGGAAGGCTTGGCCCTCATCTTCGGCGTCCAGCGCTTCCACCAGTACCTGTGGGGCCGGCAATTCAAGGCGGTCACGAAGCACAAGCCGCTGCTGGGGCTGCTGGGACCTGAGAAGGCAGTCCCAGTGCAAGCATCGCCTCGTGTGGTACGCTGGGCCTTGACGCTGGCAGCCTACAGGTACAAGCTGGTCTACCGCCCTGGGAAGGACCTCGGACCTGCCGACGCCCTGAGCCGCCTGCCCCTGCCGGAGGTGCCTGCTGCCGTTCCAGAGCCAGCTGACGTGTTCCTGCTGGAGCGGGCCTACCCGGGGGTGCTCACCAGGACTGCGGTGGCGCAGGCGACCAGCCGGGACCCGGTCCTGTCCCAGGTGGTCAAGGCGGTTGCCCGAGGGGAGGAGCTGCGTCACCAGGCGTACAGCCACAAGACCGCCGAGCTGAGCTTGGAGCAGGGCTGCCTCCTGTGGGGTTCCAGGGTGGTGATTCCACAAAGTCTGCGGGCCAATGTGCTGCAGTTGCTGCACGCGGGGCACCCTGGCATTGAAAAGACCAAAATGGTGGCACGGTCGCACGTTATGTGGCCTGGCCTGGACCAGGACATCGTGCATCAGGTGCAAGGCTGCCAGGTCTGCCGGGAGAACCAGCGAGCCTCGTGCCACGTGGAGATCACCCCCTGGCCGTTCCCACAGAGGCCGTGGTCCCGCTTGCACGTGGACTATGCGGGACCCTTCAAGGGCCACTACTTCCTGGTGGTAGTGGACGCCTTTTCCCAGGGGGTGGAGGCACTGCCAGTCACCAGTCCCTCGGCAAGCGCGACCATTGCGGCGCTGCAGCAAGTCTTCGCGGCGCAGGGTTTGCCGGACATTATCGTGTCTGACAATGGTCCCGCTTTCGCCAGCGCCGAGTACCTGGACTGGCTGCAGAGGAATGGGATCCGCCGGATGCTGGTTCCGCCGTACAATCCTGCTTCCGATGGGGCAGCCGAGCGAGTAGTCCAGACCATCAAGGACAAGCTCAAGAAGAGCCAGCCCGGGGATTTCCGAACGCAAGTGGCCCGAGTACTGTTTCAGTACCGGACCACACCCCATGAGGTCACTGGCCGTGCCCCCTGCGAGCTTCTGCTGGGCCGGATGGTCAAGACCCCCCTGGACGTCTTGCATCCAGACCTCCGGTCCACGGTGCTCCTGAAGCAGCTGAAGCAAAAGCTGGCTGCTGACCGAGGGTGCCGTCCCGGGCCTTTGCCGGAGCCGGGAGCGTCGGTCTACGCCAGGAACTTCCGTCCTGGCCCACCCCGGTCTGCTGGGCGTGTGGTTTCACCAGCGAGTGCCTCGTCGCTGCTCGTCCGCATGCCCGACGGGACCACCTGGCACCGGCACGCCGACCATGTCAGGCCTCGCCTCGGAACCTGGCTTCCACCCTCGGCCGTCGCTTCAGAGGAACAGCCTGCAGGGGGCCCAACAACAGCACCAGTAGCGGCCAGCGGAGCGCCATCCACCCCGGAGGCGACAAGTGTCGCCAGTCCTGTTGCACCAGTTGGACCGGTGCCACACCCAAATCCAGTCCCTGCGGCTCCACTGGGTGGAGCGCGACCTGTACAGGCAGCGCCCGGCGTTGCCACACCTGCCCGTCGACTCCAGGGCCCAGGCGGAGTACGCGGCAGCGAAGGCCACCTGACCGGTACTCGCCGGGGTGATCTTCGCCATCGACCGGCCAGGACTTGGCAAGACCAGACGCCATGTGGTGTCGGTTGTGTGCGTTATTTCATTTATTTTGTTTTAGAAAAAACAAACTGGGGGGGAGGAGTGTGACAAGTTAGTGGCGCCCCCCTCCAGTCCGTTTGTCTGCGGCGGCCTGGCTCGGCGGGCAACATTGTTCACCGCGCCAATAAACGCCGTTGAGCGCACGCGCTCCGGCCAGTCATCGTCCACCCTCACAACCAGGCTGCGTGTCGTCTCTTCTCGGCGGGTGCTTCGGCCTCCTTCGTCCAAGTTCGTAAAAGATCGTGACATCGTTGGCACACTTAATTTTCGGAGGTACCTTCTGCTGCCCAACTGGTAGAAGCAGTCATAATCAAAAAGCACTAAGCACGACTTGGAGCACCTGATGGTAGTCCAGTCTTCGCATAACATTTTCTCCATCCACGCCTTCAGGTGTTCCCGATCTCCAAACGGCAATCTGTAATAGCATAGAAAATTTTGGGTGGTGAAGTATTGTAAAACAATTTCCAAAACTATGAAAGTTTTTTTTTCAAAGTACACAAAAAACAAAGTAGTAATCCTCCTGGTGAAAACGTGGAACCTCTTTATGAATGCACAAAAACTTGTAGTCTTTTACGGTTATTTGAGCAGCTCACTTTTTGGGAAATCACTATAGGATAACGATTGCGTGCTGGATTTATTACCAATATCACCCTCCCCTCGAAAATTGCTATTAGATAAAAATGTCATACTTTCCAAAACAATGAATTTTCCCTCTGGAAAAATGAAAGTAAGTGAAGAAATGAAACATATATACTGCATAAGGCATGTTGCATTAAGGTGTTTTCCCCACAGAGCACGCTTGCTGCTTCGCATGAATGCGGGTTGTAGATAGTTCAGCACGGGAGAACGCTCTAAAAATACCTGCGAAACCATACATGCTTAGAATATGTCATAGCCAGCAAAGCTCGCGATGTAACTATTAAGTAGCCAAATTTAACTTACCCGTGAAACCTGACCTCTGAGTTCTACCTACCCCTGTTGGTACAGGTCATAACTGCACACGAGTACAGCATGTTTGTTTCGTGTTGTGTAGACCACTTAATTTACTTAATTAGCGATGTACAAGGGCAAGACGAGGCGACAATCGAGTTTTTAACCGAAAAACACGCAACAGAAGTCATCTGCTATTTTTAGGAACAGTATGTGTATCGGAAGGTTGAGGTCGTGTGCTCAGTCGAAATTATCTTTTAAACAAATTTTTACTTCTACAATACCATGTAATGCAGTCATTAAAAGCTACCCACACATAATAAAAAAATTTTTTTGCAGTTTTAGAACTTTAGCGCGCGCCACAAATTCGTCTACTTCATCGGCCCGCATTGAGTTTCATCAAAAATTTATTGAACAGTCCCCTGTATCTGTTTTACGTGTTTTTTTAGCGGAAATACGCTATTCTAAAAGTGACAATACCCGATAATACGGGTGCAGAGAGTGCTCAATAAATTGGGGATGAAACACAATGCGGATCAACGAAGGAGACGAGTTTGTTGTGGACGCGAATATTCTCAAAGGGCCATATAATGTTTTCATAAAATTTAGAATGGCTACTTTACATGGTTTTGTAGGGGTCAAGATTTATTTAAGAAAAAAAGTTGGATGGATCACACGACCTCAAAATTGCGATACAGGTACATTCCCTAAAAAAACAGACGAATCTTGTTGCGTCTTTTGTGTTTCAGACCTCGATCGTCGCCTCGTCTTGCTCTTTAAGGCCACATTTAAGCGATTGGGCAATTTACGAGACGATCGACGAGAACAGCGACGAGAGTCAGCGATGAAGATTTCTCACTATCACTCCTCATCTCGCTCGGTTTTTGGATTTATAGAAAACGTGGCTCATTGCGTTCGTCACTTGCTTCCGTCGCTTTCTTGCGGTTTGCCTTGTCGCACGACTGACCGAACGACAGCGAAGTGGGTCGCCTTCGCTTGTCTCGTCGCTCGCCAAGTTTCTTACTTGTGATTCACATTTTGAGAATTAACACATGAGCGACGAAAACCGGCACCGCGCGGTAATTCCAAGAGTAACAGTCAAGGATGCAGTGGCGTGGACCTGTGCCAAGCCGCCACATCACAGCGTCCGCGGAAATTGCCATGGAAACTGCCGCGCGGCGCCCGTCTTCGTCGCTCAAGTCTTTTCCTTTACCTCGCTTGTTAATTAAATTAACCAGTAGACACAAAAAAAAACAAGCCAAACACCTGTACTGCTGTGACCCTTTTTACGGGCAAGTTCAATTTCACTACGTTATGGTTGCATTGCGAGCTTTGCCGGCTTTGGCAAACTCTGAGTGTGTTTCGTTTCGCGCGCATTTTTTTACCTTGTTTTCCCAAGCTAAATTATCTACGACCCGCAATTATGCGGAGGTGCAAGAGTGCTCCATGGAGACAACACTTTAATACAACCTGCACTATGCTGGAAACATGTTTTATTTTTCACTTACTTTCATGCATCCGGAAATAAGAATTGATTGTCTTGGAAATCATGGCATCCTTCTCTAATGGGAACTTTCCAGATGACGGTTATATTAGTAATAAGACCAGTACATATTTGCTATACTATCGCTGTTTCCTAAAAGTGAGCAGCTCAAATAATCCAAAAAGAAAATGTTATTGTGCATTCATAAGGATGGTTCACGTCTTCACCAGGGGGATTAGTACCGGGTGCTTATGAAAAACCAGAAACTGGTCTTTCGCACAGCAAAAATAAACTGCATATCGCGGAAAGCTCAAATTCCTCAAAATGTACCCCAGGTGTTTGAGCAAGATGCCAAAGTTTCAGCACCAACCAGTATCCTATTCATGAGTTATAAGAAATTTTCTGAAACTTTCAGTGGAAGAAATGTCTACTGACGGCGCTCTCAAATACATGGAGCTCTTGGGCGCCGGACACCGCAAACGGGTTAAAATGGACCCCATTTTCCAATTCAACGTTCTAGAAAATCGCTTATAACTTTTAAATAAGATAACAGTTGGTGCTGAAACTTTGGCTGGGGCTACAATTTGACGCAGTTGGAGCTCTCCGCGATATCTAGTTTAGTTTTGCGGTGCAAAATGCCGGGTTTAGATTTCTCATAAACACTCGGTACTATCAGAGATAATATAGTATGGGTGCAGGCGAACTGGTGAATGTTAACCATGGTGGATAAACCTCAGACTGGGTCACAAATGGAAAACATAAGTTGAAGGAACGGAAACAGACAGGACGACGTCGTCCTGTTCTTTTCTGTTTCTTCGACTTATGTGTTCATTTCATCCCCAGTTTGAAGTTTATTCAACAACGTTAACACGGTACAGCGGTTTTTATGCATGTTGAAACGAAATCAATTTTATAGTTCTGGAAATTGTTTTCCGTTACTTCACCACCCACACTTTTCTATACATTCACAGGTTACTATTGGGTTATCCAGAACTCCTGTAGGAATGGATGGAGAGAATGCCATGCGAAGACTGGACACCCAGTAAGTGCTCTTAGTCGTGCTCAGCACACTTCGATGATGACTGCTTCTGCGAGCTGGGCGGATGAGGTACCTCCGAAAATGAAGTGTGCCGACGGAGGTCTACTTTCGCGCACGCACATCCGAACGGTCACCTCGAAAATAACAACAACAACAGACTCATGGGGGCACTCTTCAGCGGCAGCAAAGCAAGCAAAGACACAGATACATTTTTGCAGATCATTTTTTGTATTTGCTTGAGAAAGAAATATTGATTACAATGATGGATGGCTGCTTCAAACACACACTATCATGTTCAAATTTTAACTTGGCAGCACTATAAAAATAACAAAAACAGCACAACAACCTGGAAGCGGAAAGAAAAATGTGTGATATATTAGGCACTTAGGTCATGCGATTTCAATCCTGAACGCTCAATTGTCCGAGGCAAAAAAACAAACAAAAAACATGTCGATATCCGATAAAAATAACCGCATTCGCAAAACTACCTACCCAGTTTGACATGTTTACATTTCTGAGAGGAGTCGCTGCAGCATGGTTAATAAAAAAAACTGAAGCTCACGCTCAGGCTTGTGAAAAATGAAGGAAGATATGCTATTCAGAGCGCAAGTTTGTCTATTTCTTTTGCAGGGGTTGTAGTGGTGTCAGAAAGCCGAGTTCTTATTGGTTGCGAATGAAGGAAAGAGCGTAGCCCAGAAACTAAGCTGCCTTGTAGTATTCCCCCGATACTATATTTAAACCATTCAGAGTTCAGCGTTCCGACGTCACCACGACCCCTGCAAAAGGAGCAGACTAACCTGTGCGGCACATTGCCAAGACGACCCTACTGAAAAAAAAACGTTCCAAATTCAAACGGGTGCAAAACTGCTCGACCTGTTCGAATTAAACGGGTGGCAAACACTCGGTCTGTTTGGATCAAACTTGGATATGGGATGCGGGTACCCATTTGACACGGCACCCGTTTGATACAAGTACCCGTTTGATACAGGTACCGGTTTGATCCGAGTGCCGTTTGATGCGGGTGCTCTTCCGATACGGGTGGCCGTTAGACCAACCACGTGACCACACAATCGAACGCGCCACTTGGATAGGAAAATTATTTGATAGCCCTAAATGGGTATCGTACAGAAGTTTGGTTATCTTAAACATATTTAAGACATCCCGTAACTCATCAGCCTATTTATAACAGGGAGGAAATAGGTAGAAAAATTGTGCTCGCACAGGCGCTTGCAAATGGGCAGAAAAGAGCCACAGAAATTATTTTCAATTCTCATGAACGTTTATTACACCCTATTCCGTACACAAGTACATACGCGCAAGCGATCTGAGAAATGCTAAGAGGCACTCTAAGCTTTTATACAACTGAGAAGATTGCAAATCAAACAAGAACCGAAGTAATTCTACATTATAAAGGCAGACGTTCGGACAAATTACTCTCCCGTCTGCCGCGAGAACAGACGCTGCATAATTCTGTAAATAATCTCGACGTGTACCCATAGAAGAACGGTCATTCGTTGCCAACTAGTAGGAAGAAACGCATCTACCACAATAACAGCGGACTTAAAAGATGCAGCCCAAGAGAAATGTCGGCACGGTCAAAGCAGGAAAACCACACAAACACTAAAACGAGAAGGAAGGCACCTTGAAGTTTCAACACGATGCGGCGCACAAGCTGTCTTTTGCCGAACCCAACCAAAACGCAAGAATTCCTGACTTCCTTGAAGAATATCTTGTTGCCGATATAGGCGTAGGACTTTTCGAACATTAGGTGCACATACCATACGTTGTCGAGAGACATCCTAATGAGGCCGCAGGGAAAGGCGGCAGATCGAAGCAGGCAGGACAAACGAAGTTGCAACGGACAACAAGCAAAAAAAGAAAAAAACGACTGCCAACAAACGAGGTAGAGGGGCTTAGAGTAATAAACCGGAAATTCCAAAGGGCACCCTCCACCCCGGTTGCCGCCATGTTGTGCACCAAAGTGACTACTCGTCACATGACCGACCCAAATACGTGACGTCAAAGAAAAGACGACAGCGCCCACGCCCTGCGGGGGCCGTTTCAGACGTGGGCAACTTGATCTGAGCAGAGAAACGGGAATCGCGTCATAGGACCGGTTTAATACCATTTTTGCGTTCTTCTTGCTCTCTCACGCAGGTATAACATGGGAATTCCACGGCCCGCGACTTTTTGTCGGGATTTCGCTCGTAGTCGACGCGATTCTCGCAAAAGAGTAATACAAAATGAGCCGGACGTTGTTCGGTAACCGCTTAGCGCCGTTTGAACGTCAGTTGAACATCACAGGTTTTGCTGTGTGCATCACGCGTGGAAGGATAATTTTGGAACGACAGCAAGCAACTCAAGTCCACTAGAGAAACCCTGTCGGCATCTTTGTAGTTTATTGCAGTTACCAAATCACTCTGCCTTCGCAGTCTTCCACCGGAACAGAGCAGCTTCTTTGAACTTTATGACGCGTGCCTTTTAGCGAGTTCAGTGAGAGGTTTCTGTCTGCCAGTGTCCCATTTTTTCCGGAATGGACGCGATGGTGCCGTGCAAAGTGTCTCGACTGCCGTTGCGTCCGCCTCGGCCAGACGCCAAACCGCCAAGTCTTCTACCGGAACGCCGCAGCTTCTTTGTACTTCATGACTTGTGACTTGCAGCGAGTCTGGTGCGAAGTTTTCGTCTGCCCGTGTTCCATTGGTGCAAACTCTTTTTCCTTCGGCTGCCCCAAAGCTCTGTGTTTCCCGGAATCGACGCGATAGTGCCGTGCAGAGTGTCTCGAATGCTGTTGTGTCAGCCTCGGCCAGAGTCCGAATCGACAAGTATTCCACAGGAACGACGCCGCTTCTTTGGACTTCACAACGCGTGCCTTGAAGCGAGTTTGGTGAGAGGCTTCTGTCGGCCCGTGCCCCATTGGTGCAAACTCCTCTTCCTTCGGCTGCCCCAAAGCTCTTTGTTTCTCTGAATGGACGCGATGGTGCCGTGCAGAGTGTCTCGAGTGCCGTTGTGTCCACCTCGGCCAGACGCGAAATCGCCAAGTCTTCCATTGGAACGAAGCACCATTTCTCCACTTCACGACGCGTGACTTGCAGCGAGTTTGGTGCGAGGTTTCTGTCTGCCCGTGTATCATTAGCGTGAAGTCTCTTGAAGGCTGTCCGTTGGCCGAGTGTGTTTGTGCACCAGAGCTTGAAGTATGTGGAGCCAAAGATCACCCACAGAACCCAGATGTCTGGTGCTCAATCCCAACCTCCGCCCATTTTGATGGTAATGAGCATTGCACCGGCGTCCAGTCATATTTCCCCACTGCCTGATGCTTGTTAAAGACCCCTAGAGTAGCAGTGGTGCTGCACTGGCTAAAGTTGTCATCTAAGCAAAGATGCTGACATCCATTGGGGCTAAGTGATTTCCCTCTGTCTAAACTTACAAAACACCACTCTTCTCCCCTTCCTTCAGGCGGATGCTGGTGGCCGTTGAGCTGTCACAATCCCTGGTCAGTCAAACTATGAAGAACTTTGGTCTCTGTGAACTTCGTAGCTTGCAAAGATTCAGAGGTGGTAAAAATGTTTCAGAAGTTGCTTTTTTTCTGAAATCATGTCTACTTCGGTGTGTCCCACCACGTCTTTATGTATGCATTATGTTGAAGAGGAAAAGTTCTTAGTGCTTCTTCCTCGGTACTGTAATGCAGCCATGGCTTTGTTACTGCCCTCGAAAGATGACCAACTTCGAGAAAAGCTGTCGCAGAACCACCCTCTTTCAGCAGCACTTTGCTGATGGCACATGTGGTGTATTTGCTGCTTGAAGTAGTACTCCAGCATTGTCTTCATCACAATAGCACAGTGGCATTGATGATCGATTGTCTGAGCAAGAAATAGATGATCAAACCTCCTGAAAAGTGGGGTCTTGGAGGCAATGCCCATTGTCTCAGTCTAAAGCTTTGGGAGCCAGCTTCGGCCTTTTTTGGCCACCTTGTCAAAGTTTCGCCGAAGCACCTTTTCTGCTATTCTGCACAAGTGCAGGAGATCCTTGGTGGGGCTGTGGAGGCCGCCAGCGTCTTTAGCAAGTACCAGACCACGTTTCTCGCTTGTGTCTAGCGCAATCCTGGAGCATTTTGGACACTTGGTTACTTAGGCAATGTTTACGGCCACTATCCCCGCGATATACTCGACAACACACTCAGTGAACTGAGAAAGTGGTTTATAGGAGTTGGTCTGATGGGTGCCTTCACCTGTGGCAGCTTCATTTCTTGCCTGGACTTGCTGGTGGTAACCAGACGAGCTGACAAGGAGTGTTGCTGTGCCGTCGACCTGGCAGTTGCCTCGGGTTGAGGGGTGGACCTTGGCGACCAGGCACTTCCTATAGGCAGAGCGGAGCTCGAGTGCCGTTGGGTTGTCGTTGTTGTCCGTCTTGTTACGCACGGTCGCAAAGAACAGCTCCAGGTGGTCCTAGCTGAGTTTACTCGTCAGGAGGCACCTGTATGGTGGACTTCGGCGCCAGACCGAGTCTTCAACGAGGCCCTTAATGAACTCCAGGTCGAGCAGAAAGCCGAGGATTGAAGTCTTCCCTGCCCTTGACTCAGTGGCTGGGTTGTGGAGTCCTTCAAGCCCTGGAGGTTGTGGGAAACCTGGCCGATGCATCTCAGCACGGTGCCCCTGTTGACGGCTGGAATGGGGGCCTTGCTTCCCCGACCAAGGGGGTGACAGGAGTTGCTCAGGTCAAAGGTGTTGTCGACTGCTGCTGCAAACTCTGCGGTGGCCTCCACACCCTCGAAGCCTCGGATGCCCTTCTCCTTGCAAAACAACAAGGCACAGCTCACTGACCGACTCAGGGTTTGGGCCGCCAGGGAGAGGTTCATCTCTTGGCGGTGGAAATCAATGTGTCTCTTGCGCAGCTTGTTGGCAGCATGAAAGCCCTCTTGTTGCTGAAGGCTGAAAACTGAAGGCCTCGAGATATTTCCAGGCGACGACCCTACGTGCCCCATCTCTGATGCACCGCTTCTCGGCGAGCAGGTTGCGCGTTAGTTTGAGCAAATGGCAGGCATCCAAAAGTCCGTACGCCTTCCTGGAGGGGTCAGAATGGTTGGGAAACCAGCGTCTCATCGGCTCAGCAAAGCACACTCCAAGTGCTGTCAACATGGCAATGTCACAGCTGGTGCCGTCGCACGTCACGCTGATGCACTCTGCTCAGGCCTCTTCGAGCTTGGTGATATACTGGTGCACGAGGTTGGGCCGAATGCTGCCGTCCAGGCTGGGGATGAGGGCATAGTCTAATGGGATTTTCCAGCTCTTGATGACTGCAACCTCCAGAAACCCAAGTGCATGCTTGGCATAGGCGCTGCAGTCGTTGTTGAGGATGCCGTGGCCCAGGTCACAGTACCCGATGACCTCTTTTCCATTCCAATCGACTTGCTTCTTGATGCTCGTCTCGTCAACCATCAAGCTGACGAGAAGTCGTCCCTTCTGGACTTCTTCTGTGACTCTGTTCAATGACTCCCTAGTGAAGCCTGGGTTTCTATCGATCACCGCTGCCCATCTGCGAAGAGCACTTGGGTGTGGCAGCCTGACGTGCTTGCGCAAAACCGTGTATGCTTTTGCCGAGTAAAAGTGCACCGTGAGGACAAATTGCGCACATCCTCTGCGTACATGTTGTTTGGTTTCCTGGATCTCCTCAGGACAACGTTGCGCATCCTGTCTGTGAAGATGTTGTCTGCAATGTTGACTGCTGACCCAGGAAGCCTCCTTCTCAGTTCTCGGAGAAGGACGTTCAGCTTTTTTATCCTGACCGTCTTTCTGTTGACCTTCTTTGCCTGTTAAAGCAATTTTCTCACCCCCTGCAGCTTCCGCCTAATGCTACGCAGAAGATCCCTGTGCTGCTGTGGGGACACAGCTCAATAGTTGTGATAACAGGAACAAGCGTGGCGCCGCACACACAGATATTCGAGCGTGGCATTAGGTGTTGACTCCGCAATGCTTTCAGGTCCAGTGGCAGCGCTGGCTTCGCGACGCCGTACGGACAGATATTCGGGCATGGTCCCGAGTGTCGACTTTGCACTGCTTCCCGGTCCAGTGGCGGCGCTGGCTTCTGGAGCCTCCCCGGGGCTTGGTTGAGTGGTCGACGAGACTTGGCGATTTGGCGTCTGGCCGAGGTGGACACAACGGCAGTCGAGGCAGTCTGCACGGTAGCATTGCATCCATTTTGGGAAACACAGAGCTTTAGGGCAGCCGAAGGAAGAAGAGTTTGTACCAATGGAACACGGGCAGACAGAAACCTCGCACGAGACTCGCTGCAAGTCACGTGAAATGCAGAGAAGCTGCTTCGTCCCAGTGGAAGGCTTGGTGATTTGGCGTCTGGCCGAGGTGGACACAACGGCAGTCGAGGCACTCTGCACGGTAGCATTGCATCCTATTCGGGAAACACAGAGATTTAGGGCAGCCGAAGGAAGAAGAGTTTGTGCCAATGGGACACGGGCAGACAGAAACCTCGCACGAGACTCGCTGCAAATCACGTGAAATGCAGAGAAGCTGCTTCGTCCCAGCGAAAGACTTGGCGATTTGGCGTCTGGCCGAGGCGGACACAACGGCAGTCGAGACACTCTGCACGGTAGCATTGCATCTATTTTCGGAAACACAGAGCTTTGGGGCAGCCCAAGGAAGAAGACCTTGCACGGATGGGACACGGGCAGACAGAAACCTCGCACGAAACTCGCTGCAAGTCACGCGTCGTGAAGTGCAGAGAGGCTCCTTGGTTCCATTCGAAGACTTGGCGATTTGGCGTCTGGCCGAGGCGGACACAACGGCAGTAAAGACACTCTGCGCGGTAGCATTGCATCCATTTAGGGAAACACAGAGCTTTGGGGCAGCCCAGCGAAGAAGAGTTTGCACCGATGGGACACGGGCAGACAGAAACCTCGCACGAAACTCGCTGCGAGTCAAGTGAAGTGCAAAGAAGCTGCTTCGTTCCAGGGGAAGGCTTGGCGATTTGGCGTCTGGCCGAGGCGGACAAAACGGCAAACAAGATACTTTGCACGGCACCATCGAGTCCATTCCGGGAAACACAGCTTTGGAGCAGCTGAAGGAAGAAGAGTTCACACGAATGGGACACTGGCAGGCAGAAACCTCTCACCGAACTCGCTACAATGCACGCGTCGTGAAGTCCAAAGAAGCTGCTCTGTTCCGGTGGAAGACTGCGACGGCAGATTGATTTGGCGACTGCAATAAACTACTAAGATCCCGACAGGGTTTCTCCAGTGGACTTGAGTTGATTGCTGTCGTTCCAATATTGTTCTTCGACGCGTGATGCACACAGCAAAAGTGTGATGTTCAACTGACGTTCAAACAAAGATTAGCGATTACCGACCAACATGCGGCTTATTTTGTATCACTATTTTGGTAGAATCACGTCGACTACGACAGGAAGCCCGACGAAAAAATGCGGGCCGTGGAATTTTCATGTTATACATACGTGAGAGAGCAAGACGAACGCAGACATGGTATTAAACCGGTCCCATGACGCAACTCGTTTTCCTCTGCTCGGATCCAGTCGCGCACGTCTCTAACGGCCCCCGCAGGCTATACATGCCTTGCACCTAAGTCATTAAAATTGCATGCTGGGAGGGCCGTCGCCATTACGCCGTACCAAATCGTCATCGCTGCGTAGGAAGTTCCTTGGAGTTGCCGTCAGTTTGCCTCGCTGAGCGAAAGTTTCGCTGCGTAGAATGGTTGCATGTGCGGCGATTAATTGAGCAAACAGGACCAGGAGCACAAGCGTCGTGATCGTAACACCGTCAGTGATGCGAGATTTTTCAAAGTACCGAAGGTGATCTCCGCTCAGTGTCGGCCACATCCTTCCTACACCGTGGTGTCGGCGGACACACGAACTGTCAAAGAAGCGAAGGAGCACGTGGTTTGCGAGGATTAACAGGGCGGACCTCGTCGCGAACGTGAACACAGGTTTGCGGCGAGCACTTTGGTACAGATCAGAAATGCTTCTTTTCGTTCTCCATTTTCGGGACGCGTTCACCCGGTTACTGTCGCAAAATTGAATGTAAAAATTGGCGCAGCATTGTCTGCTGCGCCGAGTTTCGCGAACGTGAGCGCGTCAGCGAATGGCGTTTTTTTCTTTTTTTTTTTTTTTTTTTTTTTTACGAGAGCTCCTTCTAAGTTGTTTGATGACACGAACCCTGACTGGGCGCCCAGTTTGAAGCTCGGTTACACGGACGAAGGAGATCGCTCAGCCTCGAGTCGCAGCGCTCGAGGCTGAGCGAGTTACGTTATGAAAAAAGGCGGCGTCGAATGTCGTGTCCACGCCGACGCAAAGTTTGTAGGAATCCTCGCTGTCGCAAAATACCACCTTCGCGTATTTCGCTCTCGTAGGCCAAACGAGCTCGTCGAAGTAATCTCCGCAGGGCGGCAACGTCCGCTCCTCCGGCGACGGCATATTTAGCCGGTAGGCGCTGGTAAAAATAGATCAGTACGATTTGTTTACAAATTGTGCGAAGAACAACAAACACACACAAAAAAAAAACGCTACGCTGTCAAACTGCGTAAACACGTCACGGTCGGACGAAACACGCCGTCGACTACGCTTTGTAGGTTCTCCGGTCCTCCGGTGGTAAGGAGCAATGGCGATCGTGGGTGGGGCATCGCGGCGTGACGTCAGGCGCAAGGCATGTATGGGCACTGCCATCTTTTCTTTGACGTCACGTATTTCGGTTGGTCATGTGACGAGCAGCCACATTTGCGTACAACGGCAGCCAAATTATGGGGGTCACTTTTGAGTGCAGACCGGAACCCCGGTTAATTGCTCTAAGCCACTCTACCTCGTTGTTGTCAACTCGCCCTGCCGGATCTGGCTATGCTTATCAGCGTGTAGCGTGCCCTCCCCTCTCTCTGGTCACGTGACCGAGCTAACCAGAGAGGCGGGAATGAGGCGCCGGCGAGGTCAAGACGCAGGATATTGGAACATTCCCCCCACCTTCAACCCTCTCCTCATGCAATCTAAAAAAAAAAAACTTCCGCTTGGCTTTTGTGGCAATGCAGTCAATGCTAGGGGAGAGGCTGCACCGACCGCTCTACACGTGCTTTCCTCCTTTCTTCGAATTGCCACTGCACGCCGCGTCTGCAGCCTCGGAAGGAAGGCAAAACGCGCGCATTTCAGCACACTGGAACGCTGGAAATGGCGTCGGCCAGGAGCTCGGCTTGCGCTCGAGCCAAAAAAAGCACCCAGCGCGAACTCGTGATTTGACTGCTGCAACGGAGGGCCTGCTCTCGCAATGCTCAATGTTCTTGCAGCCACGTGTTCGCGCGTTACCTTCGATGAGTCTTGAATTCAGGTGAAATGGAGTCTAGAAATATATATTGTTTTAACGCGCTCGCGTTTTCTGCGAGACATATTCGATCTGAATAAGTAAATTGAGGCCACAAAGAACGCCAAATTTTCAAAGTTCTGTCAAAAATATCGGCTCGCCAAGGTCCCGCGTTTACGTCTAAAAAAATCGCTTATTACAGTTCCAGTATAAGCGAATGTAACGTAGGCCAACGCAGTCTGTTTCAACACGTTTATGCCTGACAGCATCTGCTGTAGATAGAGTTCGCGTATCGCTTTATATAGACCAACATGCGGCCCTGACGTCACGCAGCTGCGGTGACGCTGTTGACGGTACTGCCAATGCGCAGACGCTTCAGTTCACGCGAACCTGGTTTCTGCGCATGCGCAGTGCCGACACCAGGTGTAGGCAAACGCCGGCTTGTTTGTAAACAGCGTGTCGGTCTATAGGTAAAAACGAATTAAAGATTACCCAGCGGCGGTGGTTATCACGGCAGGCGATAACGTGCGCTCGAAAATGCTGATACATGGAAGGCCAGCGTAGAATACGAAATCGCTGGTACAACACTCCCTCCCCCCCCCCTTCACACATACACACAGTTCTACAGTTTATCGTACATCCACCGTTCCGGCTTCCGTGTCACACCCGTGCTTCGCCTAGACACCGGCGCGTCATCACATGGTTCTGGCGATGGAGCTCTCAGGAAATGCAACATGACGTTCAGTCTCACACATATCACAGCATGTGGCAACTCAGTGTTACCTCGTGCTTCATCATCATGCTCAGGCTTTAGTCAGGAACGCTGCTGGTGGTCCGCGTGTACAAAACACTTTTGTTTGTCAACCATTACCAAGTACGTCATTGCGGACTTTAATAATTTGTCCTGGGAGCCGCTTCACAATCTCACCACGACAGTACGTACAAGCACAGAATCACCAGCGCGAAACTCACGTGGCAGGTCACGACGCTTATTTGCTCGACACACCTACTTCTTCGACTTGGCCATAACTTTAGCTTCAAAACTTGGTTTCAAGATAGATAACCTTGTGCGCAACTTGCGCTTCAAAATAATTCTGCAGGTGTTTTCCCAGTAAAGTTATGTGGAGTTGTTCGGTACCCAAAAAGAAATTTATCAACTTTGTGTTGAAGGGTGCTGGAAATTTTGTTTCTTTTATCTTCTAGCAACTGCTTCAGCAGCGATTGCTTTACAGTTTGTACCGCGCGTTCTGCTGAACCATTCGACCGCCGATGATAGAGCGGCGTCAGGGTGTGCTTAACCCCATTAGCTGACAAAAAATCTTCAAATTCCTTTGCTCGGAATAAGCGGCCCATTATTTGTTCCTACCTCAAACGGTAAACCATGACTTGCAAACAATGACCGTACTGTTTCCACCGTCTTTTGAGCCATGGAAGAGCTTATGATCTTTACCTCTACCCATTTCGAGTAGGAACCTACAGCTACAAGAAACATCTTGTGCTCTTTTTGAGCAAAGTCGAGATGTACTCTCTCCCAACTGTTCGTGCACCACCTCCAAGGGGTCGAGGGTGATGGCTGCCCTACTGATCCAACACTTTGACAAATGTCACACTGTCTCACAATCTGTTCAAGACAGCTGTCAATCCCTAGCGACCAGACCATGGACCTTGCTAGCGCCTTCATTTTGGTAATACCAATGTGCTGTTCGTGCAGAAAATACACAACTTCCTTTTGCAAAGCCTGTGGTGCCACCACTCTGTTGGCCCAAATTAAGCAACCGTCATCCACAGAAAGTTCATAGCACCTAACAAAGAAAGGCTGAAGCTGTTCGTTAACAGATCGCGGCCAACCGTGCCACGTAATTTTGCGCACTCCGCTCAAGGTCGGGTTTTTTGCGGTTTCTCGCTCGTAACTGGCGGTTATCGGCAGTTCCTTAACAGTTGATAAGTAAAATATTTTCTTGAAGTAATCGACGATTTCATACAATAGGAGGCGGGACAAGCCATCGACGTTGGTAATTTTTTTTCCCAGCTTTGGGCCGAATGCGGAACTGATAGTTGGACAGAAATATGACCCAGCGGTGCACTGCAGCAGCCGCTACTGCACTGGTATGTTGTTTTGCACCGAAGATCACCGAAAGTTGCTGATGATCTGTTACTACGGTGAAGGTGCGTCCATACAGATGCATATAGATTTTTTTTCTACTCCAAAGATGGCCAGCGCTTCCTTTTCAATGTTCGCATAGCTACGGTATGCTGGAGTCCTAGATCGTGACACAAACGCTATCCGTTTTTCTACGCCATCGACCACGTGCGGCAGAACCGTACCTAAACCATACGCCGAGCCGTCACACGTCAGCTGTATTTTTTTTTTCGCGTCATACAGCTCTAGAACCATGTCGCGGCTGAGCAGCTTTTTACAACGTATAAAGCACTCGTCACACTGGCTCAACCAGTTCCATACGTTGCCCTTGCGTAGCAGCTGGTGGAAAGGCTCTAGCAAATTTGCGAGATTTGGCAAAAAATTTCCGTAGACGTTTACGAGGCCTAGAAAGGATTTCAGCTGTGTCACATTACTGGATTTTGGCGCATCTCGAATGGCCTTCGCATCGTCTGTTGTGGGATGGAGACCCTGGTTATCTAGCTCGTGTCCCAGGTACTAAACTCGTTCTTGAAAAAAATTGCATTTCGTTTCGTTCACCCTGTTGCCTTGTTTACTCATCGTCTTTAACACTTGCTCTCTGCGACTGTAGCACTCTGCTTGGTCTGCGCCAGCAATCAGCAAGCAGCAATAGTAACAGGCAGCACCAGGAATACCTTGCAAAACCTGGTCCATCACGGCCTGGAACATAGCGGTTGCACTTGCTACGCCATATGGTAATTGCTGGAACCTAAAAAGGCCGATATGCGCGTTTACCGTGAGCAGCTATTCCGCTCGCTCATCCAACTCGAGCTGTAAGTAGGCTCAAGACAGGTCCAAAACTGTAAACACGGTTCCACCAGTCAAGGCCGTAAAGGTGTCCTCAGGAAGTGATAAAGGATAGTGGTCCACTTCAATGGGCCTGGTTCACCATTACTCTGTAGTCCCCACATATCCTTATTTTTTTTTTGCCACCACTTTTCGGCATGATTACTAGAGGCGTGGTCCACGTACTGTGCCTGACCTGGTAAGTAACACCAGCTTTTTCTAAGTCTGCCAATTCTTTTTCCAGCTGCTCGCGCAACGCATATGCAACTTGTCCCGGCTTTACGAAAAAAACGGGATTTGCGTCGGCTTTTAACCGAAGGCTACCTTTGAAGCTCTTGATAGCTCCATACTCGGGTTCAAACATGTCAGCATACTGCTCTTTTAGGCATATTTTTGCCTTCCCTGTTTCCGTGTTTCTTACCGCTTGCACGTTAAGCACAACTTCGCGTAGATTCTGCACAGCGTCATGCAGGTCTAAAGTTTCGCGAGCAGGTCACGACCCAGAAGAACCGGCATACTAGCACCGTTTTCTTGTCTAGCAACTACGAGTGGCACGTGATACGTTTGATTTCCATAGCTAACGTTTACCTGCGCAACTTCCTTTACGCCAATAGAAGCACCATTGTACACTCCGAAATCGACGTCTTTGTTCCGGCATGCTGTATTTGTGAAATGCTCGGCAGAGACTTTTTCTGACATTATAGTCACAGCAGCCCCGGTATCTAATTCAATGGGACGGCCGTCGAGGCATAGGTTGAAGAGATTCTTCACGTCCTTTTTCCTGTTACTTACGTCCGCCACCACAACGTAGGTCGTCTTTTCGGGAGAGGGAGTCATTCCGACTTCTCTCAGATAATCCGCCACGGTGTTCAAGCCGTCCAGCAGGGCTTGTTCCTGGGCGCCTGGTGGGCCGCCTGAAGTCCAAATTGTAATATCGTCGGCGTATATGGTGAAGCCGATACCCTCAATTTCGGCCAACCTCGCTGGAAGGCCTGCCATCGCGAGATTGAATAGCATCGGTGATAGAACGGCCCCTTGTGGGACTCCTATGCCGTTCGTCATTGTCGGGCGCAAGGTAGAGCCCACTCTGACTCTATAGTGACGTCCATCGAGGAACGAGCGAATGAATGCGATGACTTTGCCGCTGAGACCACTCTTTCGTGCTCCTTTGATTATCGAGTGGTGCGGCACCGAATCAAAAGCTTTCTTAACGTCGACTGTGACGACTACCTTCGGATCTAGTTTGGGCTTCTTTGCTAGACGTCCTGATGCAACAGAAGAAGGCTGTCCTGGGTGGAGAGGTGGGGTCTGAAGCCCGTCTGGCGTGGGTCCAGGACGGTATTTGCCTCTACGTACCACTGGATACGGTCCAAGACAAGCAGCTCCATTAACTTGCACAGGTTTGATGTGAGAGATATGGGTCGCATGTTGGCGAGCTCCGTAGGGGGCTTTTTGGGCTTTGGTATGGGCACAACCCAGGACTCCTTCCACTCCTCTGGGACCCGGCCTGTCTCCCAGATTTCGTTTATCCAGTCCAGGAGCTCATGTTTCCAGTCTTCGGGTAGGTTTCGAAGGGCCGTATTTGAGATTCCATCTGGTCCAGGGGTTCCTCCAGCCTTGGCCTCATGGTTAGCCGAGAGCAACTCCCCGAGCGTGAAAATGTGCGAGCGTCCGGAAACTGTACCGCCCTCTGGTCTCTCAGTCTCGATGTCCGCTTTCGGTGCTGCCCTGTTGGTGCCACTTGGTTGTGGGAAGAAGTGCGCTCCCGCTACGATGGCACACTCTTCTTCCGTAAGGCCCATTCGGATTGCCAAGTTCTGTCCTGCCGTGCGTGTCTTGCCACGATTTTGCATTCCTCGGAAGGTGCCCCAAAGTCGAGCAAGTCCGGTCTTGACTCCAAAGGAGGTGCAGTGTTTTCTCCACCTTCGTCGGCATAGCTCGAGGGTGTACCTTTTCGCTTTCGCCGTGGCGCAGTTTAGTTTGACTAGTAGCGGCAATGTCTTTCCGCTGATGCGGTACCGCTGCAGGGCTTGTAATCTTAACGCCCAGAGGTTTAATAGGTGTAAGTCGGGGGTCGGCGTGCCCACCTTGATTTCCCGGGTTTTTGTCGCGAGGCCAGCAGCTGCTTGTATCCGTATTTTGAGGCTGGGCTGTTCGTGCTCCCGTTGATCCTTTTTCAGTGCTTCCCGAAACAAGTCCCAATTGATTATATAAGTCGCTCGTTTCTGCGCCTGGGACCTGCGTAATGCTTTGAAGGTGACTTCAATGGGTAGATGATCGCTACCCATAGAGTCTGGTAGCAGCTTCCAGGTTTCCTGGAGCTTTGATGAGGCCCATGAGAGGTCCGGGGAAGTGTCATGTTGCTTGTTGTGCGTTCCAATTCTGGTACAAATGTCATACTCGTTTAGTAGCTTGAGCTTGGCATCTGATGCGGCTCGCGCCAGGTTGACTCCCCTAGGAGTATACTGAAGGTAACGCCACATAGTGTGGGCGGCGTTAAAATCTCCCCCTATATAAATCTGTTCATCCAAGGGGATCGCTGAGCAGAGGTCCCGGAGCCAGTCCGCTTTTTCGCACTGCTTAACCCCGGGTTTACAGTACACTGATACAAGATTAATCTTCGTCTTCCCCACATCTGCCTTAACAACTACTACCTCCCCGCCCGGATTGGAAAAGGGGGCTGTGTACAGTTGTGCGTGAGGTACGTCTTTATTCACGAAGATTGCCGCCTGGCCCTTGATATCTTTAACCGGTGGTTTTCCTTTTCTGCGAACCCCTCTTCGGGTTCTCGCTATCGTAGGTGCAGTGTAGGTGTAATACCCTTGCAGTTTCATGTCGTCATTATCCGTCTCTTGGAGGAGGAGAGCGAGGGGTCTGCCCTTCGGAGTCTTGCTTGCCCTCTCGAGGCGGAGTCGAATTTCGGCGAGGCGGCCGGTGAAGCCCCTGCAGTTCCATTGCAGGATCCACATGGACTTCCCTACGCCACCTCGCCTACGCCTTCCCATTTTGCTACACGGCGCCGTGGTGTTGGTTGTTTCTCGGGTTACTGTCACCACCGCTGTGACGCGGGCAAATGCCATTTGCTTTCGCGTGAGGTTTCCCGTGATGGCCTGACTTGTTCCCGATAGGCGGGTTATGATCAGAGCTTGCTGTTCAATTAGCTGCTGTTGCGTCTGTACTTGCTGCTGCATTATCGCCTGTTGATCTCGGAGTGCGGAAACCTCTCCCAGAAGATTTTCCATGGCGTTCGTGAGGTCTCGTAGAGAGGGCTGACACCTGGTCTTCTCTGGAGGGGGACTATCCTTTGGGGGCCCCTTTCGCCGTGCTGAGGATTTGACCTTTTTGGCATATGTCTGGTCCCTAGCCGCTTTGTTGTGCTCGGCAACTACTGAGCCGAGCGTGGACGCCCTCTCCGAATCTGGACGTCCAGAGTCGAGTGCGGGAAAGTCCTCCGCGCCAAGTAGGGGGGGGCGGCAACGTTTTTTCTTTCGCACGGTGTCGACCTTGAAGACCCGACGTTCTTCCTTGGTCGTGTTGATTCTTCTTGGGTTCCCGGTACCGGGTCTGAGAACTGGGAAACTCCTTAAGCCTTCTGTTCTTGGGCTTTAGTTTCCGCCGCATTTTTTTGTGTAGCCTTAACTGTCTTGGGACACGTAGCATCGGTGGCCACGTGTTGACCCCGACAATTTTGGCACTGCGGGGTCTGGTTCTGGCAATCAGACATCACTTCATTGTGAGGGCGCCCACAGCGTCCATACCATTGTGAGTCGTCAGGACACACATCCATTTTGTGTCCTATTTGGTGACACTTATAACAGACGACCGCCCTGGGTCGGTATGGGTCGGTATGGGGCGAAAATTTCAGAAAATCACTAATACCTTTTCAATGAGATAAGGGCTAATGCTAAAACTTTGGCATCTTTTCGGACCGCTGTGACTACATTTAGATGGACAATTAGCATTAGGTGATGCATAATTTATCGTTTCGTTACAAAATAAAAATTCACCTTTTTTTTTTTGTTGGAATTCATGGTCCCCCTGTATTTGACACTCTGTATTTGACTATTTGCATAACATTTTTTGATCCTCACTATGCGGCTTCCGCGCCCAGCAGGGATACGCGAACGGACACCAGGCGACAAATTAAAACAAACATTCGTCTGCATTAGAATGCTTTTTTTTTAGTGAAGAGTAATGTTTGCTTGTTTCTAAATGCGTATTAAAAGTCAGTATCGTTCATATATTTCCTTGAAATTATTATTTATCGTGGTTATCCTGCTCATTGCGTCTTTTTTGGGGCATTTTTGCGTCTTTTCACACTAAAACCCCTTCATGCTTTAAAGTTATGCAAAAACCGACTGTTTTGTTTCGACGTCTATTTACGGCATTGTTTCAAAGGCCTCTATCCTAGGTTCCAACGTCTTCGTCTTCGTCGTCTTCGTCTTCGTCGTCTTTAAGGCGTCTTCGTCGGGACGAAGACGTCTAGACCAGCTGAGAACGTGCTCAGGACCATCTGCGTTGTCTGGTCATTTGTGGGCTCTATTGCAAGGACCGCCGAAAACTCCAAGCAGGGGATACTGACCTTTCGACGCTGTTCCCGTGTATCATTAGCGGTAATATGTAATCAATCAACCCTGGCAGTTTGCCGAACAATTTTGAGCGCAAACGAAACCGACAGAACCGAAATTGAGAAAAGGGGGCGGTCCTTTTGCCCTCGCCAACAGGAGAAAAAAAGTTGTGTGCTTCGGCGTCTCGCCTCAGCGGGACGCCTGTTACATGACTCTGTTCTTATGCGCTGTTTGGTACTGTACCCTTTCAATTTCGGCGGCCCCGTCACGTGAACATCTGCCAGGATTTGTCAGCATTACCGGCGAGTTCTTTTAGTGGCGCCCTCCTATGGTTTCCTCTCGTGGCGTCATTACCTTACGAACACCAAGTTCGACGGTGTTTATGTTTAGCATGGTGGAAGCTTGAGATCATTGCGCTCTGAAACCAACACTGCCAACACCGTCAAAATTTAATTTCTTACATTACTTTTATTTCTGTCGATGAGAAAACCTTTGCTGACGAGACGAGGAAGCTGAGGCACGCCGTCGGCGTGCCTCAGCTTCCTCGTCTTTGCTAGCGGCGCACCGGCGAAGCCGGCCTTTGATCCGAATAAATGCCGCCGTTGCAGTCGTCCCGCGGTGTTGTTGCTTGCTCAATCGCCGTCGGCGTGTCTCAGCTTCGTCGTCTTTGCTAGCGGCGCACCGGCGGAGGCGGTTTATCTGACACACCGCGTTCGGCTTTGGCTAGCAGACGGCGTTCGTAAAATGGCGTCAGCTGTTGCTGGCTTCACGCGGCGGTACCGTGCGTGCTTCTATTCATTCGGCGTTCGTTGCCATGGTGACGGCGAGGAAAGCAGACGAACTTTTTGATGCGGAAGAACGCTGCGGCGCAGCGATACCAGGTGCGTTCTAAGGCCCTTCCCGCAGGCTTTTCAATGAGCGGAAGGCGAACAAAAAGAGTTCGAAATCAGGACTTAACGCAGAAGGCTGCATTTCTCCAGCGCCTCATAATTTGACGAGCCTTGCACGAAAAGCATGTTTTTAGACCGGAGTTTGGAGATAGTTTTTTTTACAACAACATGGGTCTAAAGTATCAATGTGCCGAGGGAGGGGCTTTGGTATTGACTCTTATCTTGCGCTACCCATTGGCCGGTTCCGAAGACTATTATCAGCTGGGTTCCGGGTCACAGCGGAATCCAAGGCAACGAAAAGGCACATCAGCTTGCTCGCGTCGCCGATATCTCCCTCAGCGAGCAATCCGCTATGCCCTCACACCAGCTGGACCACGGCTACTCCATCGCTTGTAATCAAGCACAGGAGTCCGCGGACGAAAAGAACTACGACCCCGGTGAAGAAAAGCTTCGCATCAAAGAGCAATACAAGCATCGCCTGTGGGAAAGCCTGCCCCCGGATCCGGATCCCCTTCCAGGGGGATTAGGACGAAGAGGACGAGTAATCCTCACTCGCCAACGCCAACGCCAATCCCACCCTGGCCCGGATTGCCCGGTTGTGTAAAGGACGATCAGGCACATGCGTAAAATGCAACAGAACAGCAAAGGTTGACACTGTCCACCTTCTATGAAACTGTCCGTACTACAAGGACTTGAGGACGAAGCACAAGCCCACAAACATCATATGGCTGGAGGAATGGGTGCGCCCACCTCCAAGACCACCAGATAACGTGAACATCCTCAAGAGTCTCTTGGACTTTATCTTTGAGGCGAAACTCGATGTTCACATGTTGTGTATATAGTATGTATCATAGTGCCAAGAGTGTCCAGGTCGCCGTCACCACCTACACCGCCCTTTTTCGTCATCCCTTAGTTTATGGCCAATAAACGTTTTCAATCAATCCGGTAGCGGCGGACGCAAAGAAAAGAAAATCTAGCTCGAGATTGGCGAGAATCAGCCCGTGGCCCGAGCCCAACTTGAGCGCCCCACCTGCATGCGCAGCTGTGAGCATGGAACTCATTTGTTCCGGAAACATTCTGCGCCATCTATTGGGAAAAAGCGTACAAATAGCGGTTAAATCCACCTTAACTGAAACAATCAGAGAAGTCTTTGCGGGGATCACCTATTTCCGGGAGAAATTTTAATGCATCTGTTAGAAGGAACACGTTACCATGAAGAGTTGCCGTATATTTCGGACAGATACGTTAAACGATTTTTTGATGGGCACTCTGGTTTTATGGAGGTGATTAGGACAGGCCACAAAGGCCTCTCACAAAGCTATAGCGGGTTTCTTACACCCTTCGGAAATTGTTAAAATGTATGTCAGGCCGCCAGCAAACTTTGACAGACATCTAAAATATGACAAAGAATTTTGAGGGTGTGTCAAAATATTTCAACAATCCTATCGGCATTGACGAATTTTCAGTGGGCTACAGACGGTGGTGCTTGCGCGCCTTCAAAAGAAGATCGCTATTGCTGTGTTCCACAAGCTCGCCGGATATTGAGAACCGACAATTTGGGTGTTGACATCTTGTTCCGCGTGACTTCGTTGTCATAAAAGCTTATGAGCACGCTGCCCGAACTTCGCGGAAAAAGCTGTCCTTGTTTTCACCTCGTTGTACCGAATTCGTGAGTGTCAATGAAAGAAAAAAAAGAAAAAAAAAACTTTTCAGTACATGGTTTATAGCAGAGCAGTGTGTCTCTCTTTCAACCCTCCCTCTTTTTTTCATCTACGTTCAGCTGGAAACCTTCGGAAGAATTTAAAACTAACCAGCTCAGCTCCCGGCAATCTTAACTGATATTTCTAGATCTTTGAGCATATCGCCGTTTTCACCCCAATGACCGGAATTTACGTGTCGATGAAAAAGAAGAGGTTTAGTAAATGGTTCATAGTTCGATCTCAACGTTGTGTATGCCCAGCGTAGCGACTCCGCAGGTTGGAGCGCGTGTTGCGAAAGCTCGCGCTGCAGACACCAAAGATCCTATAACTGGTGACGATTTTTTGTCATTCCTAAAGAAGTGAAGACCGTGCGGGCACGGCTGTGATTGGGGTTTAATTCGTGCTAGCTCAAAGGAAGAAACAGTTTTTGCTACACTGCCAAGAGAAGTTCCTAAGTTTAGATCCTTTCACCACGCTGCCTGTTTCGATATGGAACAGTGTACTGGCGTGCTCTCGTGTATCATTATTGCGTGGTGCGTGTTAACAACCCAATGCTAGCGGTTGTACTGCGCAGGATAAATTTCTCATTCGACAGAGGAGGGACCAGTCGCCCATTAAGCCTGACGAAATGCCAACTTTTTAAGCATGTATACAACAAAAATAGAAGGCTAGCGACTCTTGTCACAATAACTTCTTTAAAAGAAAAAAAAGAAAAAAATCATAAGAGAAAGACAACGTGGCACCCTCATTCAGCACGCGCCCCCGCCTAAAGACGCCGGAAATTCGTTACCAGCCATTGCCTTTGTAAGTAAGCACGTCATCGTGCTCCAGAATTCGAATAGGTTAATTTGATTTGAAGCAGACGTTAATATCAAATAGAAATTAGCGGGCCTAGGAATACAATGCGGGGTGAATGTTTGACTTTTCGCGATTCGCTACTCATCGCTAGGTCTTAATGGGTGGTTCGGCAATCTCATAGGCGTTCCAATTATAGCATCTGCTAGGGTAGTCCTTTTTTTCAACCGTTATTCCAGCTCATTACTTATGATTGCTTGTGAGAGATATTGAGCTAATTTGTGATTTGTTCGTTAGTTCAAAAATGTTATTTTGCTGTCGGCTTACAACTCGGGCAATAACAACCGGTTTCGACAGCGCAGCAAAATATGTAAATCATTCTTGTAGACCGAATACGTTAGTTTGTCAACTGACGGTGTCTACTTTTGAACAAACAATACTAAAAAAGTATACAAATGTACCAAAACGCCACAGCGTTACCTCATATTTGAAAACAAATGCTATGTTTACCAAAGAAAAAAAACTTCGACACTGAATTGAACATACATGACCTTAGCCTGTAGTATAAAAAAGAGCATTGAATCAAGCCCAGATTTTTACGTAAAGTTGTTGCGCTGTTATAGAGAAAACAAAGCTTTGTCGATGTTTTTAATTTATATATAGAGTTCATTAATGATTACTGTGACTACTCGTTGTAAAGCACTAAAGGGAAGATGCAACAATTTCATTTTGCCTTCTCTAAATACCGTTTAGAACCATTCACGTTCATAACCTAAAAAAAACACGCTATTTTTCTTCTGAATACAATGTCAGACGACGAATGAACAGACCCTTTACGAAATTCAGTGCCATCTGGTGGTTAAAACGACCGTTTAACTTTTGTCTTACTAATGGTGGCAATGAACCTGTAGTCTGCAGTATTGTATCGGGCACCATCACATTCGCTAGTCAACGGCATACGAGCATTTGTTTTTCACTGTACAGTTCTTTTTCAGTCTGTGTCTGTCGATGGCCGTAAAGATGCCACCAATCAGAACGAAGCGCCAACCGATACACACGCCTTGATAAAGTACTATAGATCAAGAGGCTTTAAAGCCGATTGTGCGCTACCAACTGATTTACCAGGACCGAGTTTAAAATTAACGCCAACGCAGATCTTGCATTCAGTTCCTGATTCGCATCGTGCTAACGTCTCGAATGTAATGGCCTTGAATAATCAGCGTAGGAGCATCTTCAACTATAAGGCCGCCATTAGTACGACATATACGCCATTTTTTTAGATGATAGTGATCTACGTGGCCAGACAGATTTTTGGAGAGGGTCTTTAGAGCAAGCAGCAGCCAAAAACTTCACTAGGAAGAATACATTCCAGTTCGCAGATTTTCTTTTTCTTTCTTTTTTTTGTATTAGACAGAACGCTTGCAGCGTCGAATCCAGCCCTGACGAAAGGGAGGTCCACGTCAGTTGACGCAAAGCTGTCATCATCATCCGTCGTAGACATTTCACGACGATGCACTACGCTACTGCAGTGTACTACCGGGTGATTCAAGCAGACGGCGGGCTCTTTAAATTGACCGGAAAATTCGGTTTCTTAACTTGTCGCGCTACGACCTTGTGCGGCGTTGCCCACAGATGGTGCATTTTTTTGTAAAATTTGCGAAGAGCGAACTCACCTGAGGAAAAAGTTAAGAAAGAAAAAGGATTAGCTCCTTTGGAAACGCAGCGACGCCACCGGTCTTCAAACAACACGGCGCCGTTTCGCACGGGAGACAAGAGATGGCGCAAGCGGTCGCGACGCCAACTGCCGCCAACGAACGAGCAGACGACGCCGAGAGCCGGCGTATTTAGCAGACAAGGAACTGCAGTTCCTTGTTATTACCGCGCCTGTTTTTGTTTTTGCGACTGTCGCCGGCCCGCGGAACGCGTTCCGCTTTTGAGCCGAAAAGATTGTCTGCTAAAGACGCTGGCTCTCGGCGCGGTATGCTCGCTCGTTGGCGGTGTTCGTTGCGCCACCTCTTGTCTCCCGTGCGAAACGGCGCCGTGTTGTTTGAAGACCGTTGGCGTCGCTGCGTTTCCATAGGAGCTAAGCCTTTTTCTTTTTTTACTTTTTCCTCGGGTAAGTTCGCTCTTTGCAAATTTTACAATACAAATGCACCATCTGTGGGCAACGCCGCAAAAAGTCGTAGCGCGATAGGTTAGGAAACCGAATTTTCCGGTCGATTTAAAGAGCCTGCCGTCCCCTTGAACCACCCGATAGAATACTTCGGTAGTTTTGGGACCGGAGCGGCTTGGCAACAGTATCTCCTGAGGGCGCAGTTTGTGGCGGCGCTGCATTCGAATTACCCGGAAAAAAAAATTGCGCAGCTCACCACGTTCGGCGAAAAATGCGTTTGAATCAACGGCGTTACAGCTATTACTTACTACTATTATTATTAATATTATTATTATTATTATTAATATTATTATTATTATTATTATTTTATCACATTCAGTGGTGCCCGCGTCGGTAAAGCCTGGTTCACACGCAGCGGTTTTGGCCCTAGAGCGGCGCGATTTCTGCCGTCGCGGCGCTCGTGCCGCTCAACCGCCGGTGCTGGCCAGATCGCCGCGACGGCAGAAATCGCGCCGCTCTAGGGCCAAAACTGCTGCATGTGAAACACGCGTAAGCCTGTTTCACATGCAGCGGTTTTGGCTCTACAGCGGCGCGATTTCTGCCGTCGCGGCGCTCGTGCCGCTCAAGCGCTGGTGCTGGCCAGATCGCCGCGACGGCAGAAATCGGGCCGCTCTAGGGCCGAAACCGCTGCATGTGAAACACGCTTAAGCCTGTTTCACATGCAGCGGTTTTGGCTCTTCAGCGGCGCGATTTCTGCCGTCACGGCGCTCGTGCCGCTCAACTGCTGGTGCTGGCCAGATCGCCGCGACGGCAGTAATCGAGCCGCTCTACAGCCAAAATCGCTGCATGTGAAACACGCTTAAGCCTGTTTCACATGCAGCGGTTTTGGCCCTAGAGCGGCGCGATTTTCGCCGTCGCGGCGCTCGTGCCGCTCAACCGCGGGTGCTGGCCAGATCGCCACGACGGCAGAAATCGCGCCGCTCTAGGGCCAAAACCGCTGCATGTGAAACACGCTTAAGCCTGTTTCACATGCAGCGGTTTTGGCTCTACAGCGGCGCGATTTCTGCCGTCGCGGCGCTCATGTCGCTCAACCGCTGGTGCAAGCCAGATCGCCGCGACGGCAGGAATTGAGCCGCTCTAGAGCCAAAATCGCTGCATGTGAAACACGCTTAAGCCTGTTTCACATGCAGCGGTTTCGGCCCTAGAGCGGCGCGATTTCTGCCGTCCCGGCGCTCTGGCCAGCACCAGCGGTTGAGCGGCACGAGCGCCGCGACGGCAGAAATCGCGCCACTGTAGAGCCAAAATCGCTGCATGTGAAACACGCTTAAGCCTGTTTCACATGCAGCGGTTTCGGCCCTAGAGCGGCGCGATTTCTGCCGTCCCGGCGCTCGTGCCGCTCAACCGCTGGTGCTGGCCAGATCGCCGCGACGGCAGAAATTGAGCCGCTCTAGAGCCAAAATCGCTGCATGTGAAACACGCTTAAGCCTGTTTCACATGCAGCGGTTTTGGCCCTAGAGCGGCGCGATATCTGCCGTCGCGGCGCACGTGCCGCTCAACCTCCGGTGCTGGCCAGATCGCCGCGACGGCGAAAATCGCGCCGCTCGAGGGCCAAAATCGCTGCATGTGAAACACGCTTAAGCCTGTTTCACATGCGGCGGTTTTGGCTCTACAGCGGCGCGATTTCTGCCGTCGCGGCGCTCGTGCCGCTCAACCGCTGGTGCTGGCCAGATCGCCGCGACGGCAGAAATTGAGCCGCTCTAGAGCCAAAATCGCTGCATGTGAAACACGCTTAAGCCTGTTTCACATGTAGCGGTTTTGGCCCTAGAGCGGCGCAATTTCTGCCGTCGCGGCGCTCGTGCCGCTCAACCTCCGGTGCTGGCCAGATCGCCGCGACGGCGAAAATCGCGCCGCTCGAGGGCCAAAACCGCTGCATATGAAACACGCTTAAGCCTGTTTCACATGCAGCGGTTTTGGCTCTACAGTGGCGCGATTTCTGCCGTCGCGGCGCTCGTGCCGCTCAACCGCTGGTGCTGGCCAGATCGCCGCGACGGCAGAAATCGAGCCGCTCTAGAGCCAAAATCGCTGCATGTGAAACACGCTTCAGCCTTTTTCACATGCAGCGGTTTTGGCCCTCGAGCGGCGCGATTTCTGCCGTCGCGGCGCTCGTGCCGCTCAACCGCTGGTGCTGGCCAGATCGCCGCGACGGCAGAAATCGCGCCGCTATAAGGGCCGCCCACACTAGCGAGAAAACGCGCGTGGCACGCCGATCGCGGCAAGTAACAAAATGTCGCCGAAGCACAGTCAGCGCCACGAGCGCGTGCAGAGACACGCCCTTTATCTTCCCGCTTAACCGATTTATCGGCGCGCCGGGCGCGTTTTCTCGCTAGTGTGGGTGGCCCTATAGAGCCAAAATCGCTGCATGTGAAACACGCTTAAGGTGCAACCCCACCGTGCATGACGTTTTCATGCTTTTTTGACGGCTTATGACTTTCTTTCTATGTATCTTACATTTATAAAGTTAATGTCAAATTAAAGAGCTGTTTTTCAACGATACTTTAATCTCTCGATATTATGATTATTTTTAGTGGTTAGTTAATTATTTAGCTTTTGATAGACCACAGTCTCTAATATCGAAAAATTTATTTCTCGAAATATAACGTCCCATTGTCCACGATATTTTACGTGAGCGTTCGGTCGGATGTGATATGTAAGGAACGAACTGTACAAATAATGTATATTTTAAAATAAAAAATAAAGTTTAAAATGTCATTTTTTTATGGCGCTGTAAAAACGGAATCACGTCGACTAATTGAAATAACGAGACATTAAAGGAGCTGTGCAACAATTTTTGTACTATGCACAAATACCGCTTAAAACGAATCCCTAACGTTAATGACCTATGAAACACACGTTCGTTTTTCACCCTACGCAATAGAAGTCCCAGAAAAAAATTAAAGAAAAACGAGCAGCGTTCACCCCCTCAACTCGCAGCCAGAACAAGCGGCCACGCGATCCGGAGCCGATTATATGCCGCCAATGTAGATCATAGCCACGCGCTGGGGTTGGCAAAGCGCAGGACACGCGCTGAGTTGCAGACATTGTTACGGCTCGGCTGTTGTCATCGTTGCAGCGATTGGACACGGGTCACTACCCGAATGCTTCTCGAGCTAGCGATTGTCACGAGCCCAAGTCGAGTGCCCACGCAATGCTCGGGTCCAATCTATGTACCGCATTCAAATATCGTCACTTGGGTGTACTGCGATCCCCGAGTTACGTCATCAAATTTTGCAAAGGAGAGATTGAATGAAAATGATCGCTTTTGTCCTTGAAATTACACCGCAACAAAGGAGTTTCTTGGCCAGTGGCGTTGCGTGTGAGTATCCTTGAGTTCCAAATGTGCCTGTAAGCTCGTGTAGAGAGAAAAACATTCCAACTGAATATCGTTGCACAGCTGCTTTAAATTATGAAGCATCCTTCGATATTACAATTTACAGAACTTCCATATTGATATATTACACGTTAATAATGTTATAAGACCTGAAGTATTTCCCATTCAGTTACGGCGAATTGTAGTTTCTTATTATAAAATACAGATGGCGGCACGTGTTCAAGAAAAGCTTGATGTGCATTTTCCGTTATGTGCCGCTTGGAACGCCACGGGAAAGACAGAAAAAGTGCCAGATGTCAGGGTGTCAGATGCCTGGATGCTCGCAGTGAGCGAGCCAGAGATGGCAGAACAACAAGCGCGAGACTGCGGGTGCACCACAGCTCCTTTTCGCGCGTTCTACTGTGCGTCGGTTGACATGCCCGACGCGATCCAAATGAAATGAACGCCATGAAATGCATTCTGCCATTTCAGATTCCGCCACGTATGCGAAAACATTTTAATGTTTTTATCACTTGCAAAAATAATTTTCGCAATCAAACTATGCTTGTCGGAGTGGTTCGACTCTATTTTGTTTCAAAAACCACCTCGGTGGCTCTTAAGTAGGAATGATATTAAAACGAAACACAAAACTTTAAAATCGTGTCGGTGTCTCTGAGCTAACGCGCTGGCCCATGAATCTATATGTGTCGGATTTAAATATCGGCCGAGGTACCCGCAATCCGACGGAGGCCAATCTGAGATTTCGGCTGCACGTCAAAAGATCTCCAATTAGTCAAAATAAACCCGGATTTGTTTTTTTTATTAGGGCGTGTTAAGTGATATTTGTTGGTCTGGCTTGTGAGATACTTAGTTCAGAGCGCAGCAAACGCTAAGGGCTGATGAAGCCACTTAAGCATCACCAAGAGCACGAGGTTAAGCGGTTCGTTCTCTTTCAGCTGAAGGCACTAAATAAGCTACGCTTCTACACATCTTGGTGCTTAAAATGATGGTTGTCAGTTATCTGAAACTTTTTCTAAAATCACAGGAAACGCTTTTCCGTCCTCCACAAATGTTTAAACAGTTCGAGAAAAAGCAAAGCAATATTACGTGAGCTACCTGACACCGAATGCTGAGGAAGTCGCACCTTTGAATCATGACGATCAGCAGTTGCGTTTGATTTGTTCCTAACCAACAAGATGGCGGCGCCCTCAACAATATCGGGAGGACAAGTGCCAATACTCTAAGCCAACGTTGCTCTAAGAGTAGCTCATTTGGTTTACCTCACAGGCTAAACCTAAAGCCCCTCCATCCTGGGAAAAGTGGCGCCATTCATTGTTGTGGAAATGCTCGAGGCACGTGCCGCGCGCCACTTCTGGAAAATTCATGGCGTCTGAAATCCAGCTCAGTGCTGGGCTGTGCTGCCGTGATCTTTCCAAGAGCTGCACGTTGCACGTGCCTCGTGCATCGACGAAGTTTGCGCTACTTTTGAAACATGAAGGGGCTTTAGCTAAACCAAGTGCGGTGGGGGATCGTTGGCCGAGTGTATTGTGGCACCGCAGACCAGAGCACGTGGAGAAATGCTCGAGCGCGAGCTCCTTTCAGGGCACGGAGCTCACGCTGCAGAACCTGTAGGGACTAGATCCTTTCGATGATGTCTGCGCTGGTCTTTCATGTAACCTAAAACGTGCCAGTGCACGAGGTCCGTCTCTCGAGCGGCCCTTGGAGGCAAATGGCGGCACAGCACTAAAATGACTGGCCCTTGAAAGAGAATGGCGGTGGAGCACCCACTCGTGGCACGTGTCTTGCGCGTTTCCACAACAATGGTTGGCGGTACTTGTAAGAAACGCTTTTACCAAGGGGCTTTAGCAGGGACCTTGGGTTCAGTCGCCTATCTGCATCCTACCGTCGTGCGATCGTGTACCACATATACTGCGTAATGCACGTTAAAGACACCGAGCTAACAGTTGTACAGCACTTTTTATAATCTTCAACGGGTAACAATGCCGCCCTACGAAACTCCTGCTCTCTAAAAAACTAACGACTAATTCTGAATGCACACTTTAATGTGTGTTCGCGTGTTCGCGTTCTTTTCTTTTTTTTTCTACATGTTTCATTATGCGGTTCTTACTTATGAAACAGACTATAGTTGTCGGACTTCTGGAAAATATTATATAACTAAGAAAATGGCACATGAACGCAAAAGACAAAAAAAAACACAATAACAAAAACATACACATAGGCGCACTCAATAAAAATAATTGAAATAATAGAATTGATTATAATTGTGTTTCCAAAGGTTTGAGTGCACCAAAAAGGCTATAAAAGCAAGCTCGATATAGTGGATGGTGCTCTTCTTCACTGGAAGTGTAGTTCAGGGCAGTATGCTCGCACTTTTATGTTCCGCTTCGCTCACACGATAAAATCAGATACTCTACTGGTAATGTATTTAATGAAACAAAGCTACCTTCTGCATATGTGCAAGGCCCTCATTTTTCGCGTGATTACACGGACAGTTGTTTATCATTGTTGTTTTCGTTTCCCACTGCGATTCATTTCGTGCTTTTTTGTGCGGTACATGCATTAGATACCAAGGTAACCCAGGAGCATTCTATTTCGCGGATTGTAAAAAAAAAACCTATGCAACTTGACACGGCTGCCACAATCAATACAAAATATTTTATAAGCTTCACTTGTGACCGCTGGCCTGAGTAAACATTGCTGTTTGTCAAAAACAATTGAGATTGTACGAAATCACGTGGGAAAAACTCGTTCTAATCACACGACCGTTAGCATGCAGTGAATACTCATAATCGGCGCCGAGATGATTGGTAGCTGTCAGCGGGTGGAGTTTTTCTATCAACACAGAGTTTAAATGTTTCCTCCTTTCTGTTGTAATCCAACAGGAGACAACTTGCACCAAATCTTAGGGTAACAAAGTACTATGAACATTCAAACATTACTGCCTGAGCAGTATATGCGTGCAAACTAGCTTTTGATTTACACTTAACTTTCGATACACTCAACGCTAGTGTAAAATGTTGCGCTGTTTCACACTTAATCAGCGTACCCTGTGCGTGCGTACACTGCATTTTATGCAACGTCAAACTCTACCCGTTTGCATCTTTTTTTATTTATGCACACCACAACTTGCGCGCATAAGTCACTAAAGTAACACTGGTACAGGATGTCACAAAACAATTACAGTTGTTTTTTTTTTACCGCAAAAATTAGCTATGCATCGCCTAACGCTCATCCTCCGCCCAAAGGTAGCATTAGGTCACAACCAGATGCCAAAGTTTTATCCCGAACGGACACCTTATTCAAAAGTTATAAGTGATTTTTTGAAAATTTCTATGAGGAAATGGAGCCCGTTTTTGCCCGTTTTCGGTTTCTGGTGCCATAGAGCCCCATGTATTCGAAAACTACGACGGCCGTTATTTTCCCATTTAACTTTTCAGAAAATCACTTATAACTTTTGAATAAGGTATCGGATCGGGCTAAAACTTTGACATCCGGATGTGACCTCTAGCGCTACCTTTGGGCGGAGAATGAGCGTTCGGCGATGCCTAGTTTAGTCTTGCGGTATTAAAAAAAAAAAATCCTGTAAGTTTTTTTGTGACAGACTGAACATTGCTTAAACTATGTGCAGAAGCTATCCACAGACCCAGAATCTTTGCCTGGCCAGTCATGCATTTATCACTGGATTCGTATTAAAATTAATTATTATAATTTATTGCTGTGAGTGAATTATTATCCTCGGCATTTTTTTTATTATGAATCCCGCACCAGTCCTGCTTTGGGTTTACCAAACTCAACATCTAAACCTGAGTGTCATATTTTTTTTGTGTTTTCCAGCCTCGTGGTTTTGGTCAAACTAAACACCCAGCTACCTAAATAAGATACCTGCCCGCCCAAAAATGGTTAATTTGTTTTGATATTTTAGGTAGTTAATTCCTCAAGCTAGAATTTTGGAAGCCCAAGTCTATCACGTCATCACGTTTTCCTGGAAATCCACGAAGAGCCAAACACATGCACGACAAAAGGGCCGGCCCGTCTTATTGCCGCCCACAGAGCCAAGAAAGCAACGCTCGGTCACGGACTTCTAGAAGATTCGCGGTCATTCTAGCACCAGAGTTAACTTTCGCCGTCCTTTCTTGTTCTCGAAAGTACCAGTTCATCCTCGCCCCGAGCACGTGACCCTCGAACGTTCTTTGTTGAACTTTCGAGATAGTGACGCACTGTAGATAAGCAGCTGCCCGCGACATTGTCGAATCAGTCTCGCTCTCGCTCTCTGTTACGCTGCCGAATCGCCGCCTGGTTGCTGCTGCCGGCCTCGACGCTCTTTCTTTACTTTTTGTGTTTGGCACAAGTTCGCCGATAAAACCTTTATTTTTCAGTTCACTGTTCGTCCTGTTCCCCTTAATTTGTGACAATATAAATCTGATCACATTGAAATATGTGTAATTTGCCTCTGAAATATCCAATAGCGGCGCACGTGTAATTTTATATTTTTCAACGCGTCGGTGGTTTTGTTATGAATGTGTCTCGCCATTTGGCTCAGGACGATTTTCGCGTTTTGTTCTGCCCACATTTGCTGGAGACGTGAGCTCGGAGCGTAGGTAATTGGCCCCCTTGCACGAGAACTGGCGCAGCCGTGCGCGTTCCGAAGAAAGCTCGTGGAGAGAAGAACAAGCCAGGGACCAGGGATGTCAAATTCAGGACAAAGTAATATACCCCACTGTATCGAAGCGCCACCACGCACGATTTCTCGCATTGATGTACAGGCCTGGAAGGCGATCCCACCGCCATCTATTGGTTCAGAATCACACTAACCAAGGGTGGGGTTGCACCTTAAGAGTGTTTCACATGCAGCGGTTTTGGCCGTAACGGCAGAAATCGCGCCGCTCTACGGCCAAAACCGCTACATGTGAAACACGCTTAAAGCATGTTTCACATGGAAGCCAGTGTCTCGAGGTGTCACTCAACGTCAAATGTGCCACGTGGTGTTTTTGTTTGATACTCTTTGCGTAACGATGCATACGATATACCACGAGTTTCAGAAAACGTTAGTTTAGTTTGACTTTTGAATTTGGTTTTAGAAACAAAAAACTCCCTAATTTTCTGCATTTTTTCGTTTTGCGTTCAAGAGACACACTGTTATTTTCTGTGATGCATATGTCATTTCAGTGATGTGCGCAATTAGCATGGTGTAATTTTAGAATTTGTATCCTATCAACGAGGAAATGCTATTGTTCTTTGTTTTAAGACGCTCACGGCATTTTGGTCAGCAAAGCATTTCGTCTTTAGTCTGTAGTCCTTATTTATTTGTCTCTAGAGAGCCGCGGAACCACGGAAAGCCAGCAGCCCGCACCACAGAGGCCCGCGGTGCCGCGTTAGGGAACATCATAAAGTGGTGAGCATATACATGCATGATGACGACGACATGGATTGTTGGTATTGAGGAGGATCGCAGTCCGATTCGCAGAAGTCCAGATTTTGTGGAGGCGAGCTGGGCGGGTCAGCAGCGAGCCATGGGAATCTGACACGCCGTTCGATCGGTGCATGAAAGAGCCCCAGTAAAATGATGGCGGTGTCGCTCACTGGGGTCCACTGGGGTTGAAACATCAGGCTTCAAGTCGGTAGGTAGCCCAGTCAAAGCAGGAGCTGCCGCCTACGAGGAACAGAGGCCCAGTGCCCAGATCAAGGCACCGCCATGGCCCGGTGTGTCATCCTCTCAACGCCGTCGTCGTTGTCTTCTTTATTTATACGCGTATATATGTTTAAATAGAATAAGATAGATAAAAAGACGCACAATCGAACGGCCAGCGGCGCGCCCACCGGGCACTGCCTTTGGAGAAAAAAGCCAGCGTCAAAATCCAGAACTACCACCATCCTCACCATCATCATCATCATTTACCGCCAGATAGCCGAGATCTCCCCTACGATAGATGGCTCTCGCCAAGCCCCCAATTTGATGGGGGAAACGTCACGGCTGCGGGACGTCCAGCCATTCGACCCAACAAGCCTGTCCGCGCCGAGGCGCGGACAGGTTTGCTAGGGTCGTATTTTCGAGGAGTGGAATGTAATCCCCCTAGTAAAGTATTTGGAACAGCAGTCACCCCCTCAACTCTCAATCAGAACAGCTGCCACGTGATATAGAGCCAATTATATCCCGCCAAAATTTATCCTAGCCACGAGCTTAGGTTTGAAAAACACAGGGCACACGTCGAGCTCCTGACATTAGGGTTCGGTTATTTCATCCAGCCTTCGCAGGAATACACCTATTGCTAAATTATCGAAGTTCTGTAAATGTATGTCTACGCGCCCCACGTGTTCTTCTTGCGCATATAAATATTCCAAACACGTTATCGAAAAATTGCGTCAACGAACGCACGTACAAAATGCCATATGAGAGGGGCCTTTCTCTTAAAACAGCTACGGCTCCAGAAACCAGCACATGAGGCGCGTAGACCTACACTTTCGGCATTATTCTTGTTGCTTGACTATTTCAGCAAAATGTCTATTGGGAACCGGAATACAGATCCAAGCATTGATTGTCATGAGCGCAAATCGAATGATCGCGCAGTTCCGATGTCCATAGTATAAGCCGCATTTGAGTATCGTTACAGCAGATATCACCAACTTAATGACGAATCCTTTAGATCGCATTGCAGACAACGGCAACAATGCGATGCACTCAACTTTGTTGTCACGTTTTACAGTTGAGAGACTGAAAGAAAATTCTTACGCGTACATGGCGGCAAATAAGGTTCTTCGTCAGTGGGGTTGCGTGTTAGTTAACGTTACTAAAACAACTGCATTAAACAAAAAAATGTCTCCAATGCGCAAACGAGAACCGAACTTAACGCGATCACAACACTGCCATCTTTACCGCAGCGGCCACTCCAGGAACTCCACACCTGCACGTATCGGTTCGGTCGAGTTGCGCAAGGGCCGGTGGTGCTTGAGTTCCTGCACTGTCTCTCTATGGAAGCCAGAGTTGCGCATTTAGCCATCTTAAAATCCTAATATATGCGTGAAAGCCCCTCCTCGCGCGCATAGGAATCGTGGTCGATCGATGTAAGCCGCTTACGTGACTGTACTCGACAAAGAGCGGCACCACGAGCGCCGCCGTCCACGGAAAACATCAAGTGAGGACAATGAGGCTAAAGCAGGGAACATACACCGGGGCGTGTGCGACGTCTACAATGCTTTTCGGCGCAGGTTTCTTTACTCCTCACGTGATCGATCTCGGCAAAAAGCGGTGTGGTGGCACGTGGAAAACAGACGCGGTACTCTGGCTCCCATAGGGAGCCTATAGACCATTCCATTTCGCGCTCTCTGGGCGGCACCCATTTTGCGCGACAGCAACACCCTCTCCATACATCCGGGAAATTCAGCGGGTTCGGCTGGGTAAAACGAGAGAGAGGGCACGCATCCGACTCCGCTAGCAGGCGACAAACCGGGAGGTTGTCATTCTCCATCTTTGGGCTGTACCGGCGGGCTGTACGAAACAACGAACTCTCGCTCGTGGCTGCCGTTGCGAAGTGGTTCGCGTTCTTAGAATAGTCTTGGCTACTCCAAAATCGGCCTATAGCTGTATGTTGTTCTATTTCGGTTAAATGGCCAACTAGAATATCTTTTCTTTCTTCCCGTTACTTAAATAGCAGTTGAGTCAGCCCACAGTACTACCCTCAACTACTGCGTGTAATGCGGCACGAGATCACGCTTTGATTTATTATTTAAGACTTCCACTCATGGTCGGAAAAGGCCTTCACCAGTACGAACTTTGTTTAGTGAAAAAAGTACAGCAACCGGATTTACTTTTCACCGGAGAGACCGGCCAATCGACACAGTTTACCCTTTTTTTTTTGTACGCAGGTAACAGCGCAATTGGATCCTGTTAGTATTTTTATCTAGCATAGTATTTCACGATAACTGGCATGCCGAAATTTCCGCATCTGCGCTTGAAATTTCCAAAATGACGCGATTTTAAACAGAGTTTGCACGCCAGCCAGATGATAGGTACTGCCCACTCGGCGGTGCAGACGACGTACGAGGTGAGAGGGGGAGGGCATTTTTTTTCTCTGTATTATCCTTTCTCCTATACCCTAAAAGAGCGGTCTATAGACGCTTTAAACACGCTCCAAATTGAGCTGCCATTGCCGCCATTCTCTTGTTCTACCGAGACTCCAAGCCTCCGAAGCGGGCGTTCACGAGCCTCCACAAAGGCCTAGGCTACGGAGGAGACAGTAGCACCCAAAAAGGCAATGACCTGTCCTGTTGTGGCGATGATGAAGCAAAACCCACGGACTGATAGGAAAAAAAAAAAAACTGTAGGTCGTTGATAACGGCGCCCATGCACAGCTGCCTGAAATCGTCTATACAGGAACTCTACCTGCCGCTTAAGATGCAGCCCCACCGTGCATGACGTTTTGGTGCTTTTTTGACGGCTCAGAATTTTCTTTACATGTATCTTACAATTATAAAGTTAATGCCAAATTAAAAAAGCTGTTTTTCAACTATACTTCACTGTTTCGATATTACGAATATTTTAGTTGTTAGTTACTTATTTGGCTTTTAATAAATCACAACCTCTAATATTGAAAAAAAAAATATTTCTCCAGCTATATCATCCGATCGTCCACCGTATTCTTCGTGAGAGTTAAGTTGGATGTAATATATTAAAAAAGTAAGCAACAAACTGTACAGAAAATGAATATATTTAAGATAGAAAATAAAGCTTGAAATGGCATTTTTCTATGGCTCTATAAAACGGAATCACGTCAACTAAACAAAATAACAAGACATTAAATTATAAAGCATCGTTCGATATTACATTTTTCAGAACTTTCACATCGATATATTTCACGTTAAAGAACCCCTGACACGCCAAAATATATTTTTATTTTTCATGCTAGGCGTTGCAATGACATGTCAGGACATTCCAACAAAAATTTTCACTATAGAGTGACGTAGTTTGCTTATAACAAATAAAATACGAGGCAGAATTTAAAGTTCCCGCCTGTGCACTGTGACGTAAACGTGTACCGGAAGGTGTCGGAGCGGTCAGGAGGGAGGCATCAACGAAGTAGAGGGGCTTAGAGCGATAAACCGGGGTTCCGGTCTGCACTCGAAAGTGACCCCCATAAGGAGGCTGCCATTGTACGCGAATTTGACCACACGTCACATGACCAAACCAAATACGTGACGTCACAGGAAAGATGGCAGCGCCCATGCAGCGGCTGGCCCCAGCTGGGCCGGAGCTTGTCGGATGCTTTGTTGGTTGTCGTTTGTCTCGGCGAGTTGATTTCAGACGCGGAAGCTGTCATATGAGGCCGGTTGAAAGCGAGTTCAGAGTTCAGCGTGGTGTTTGATGTAGGTATAACGTGAAAATACGGAGAAACGGTGTGCATTTCGCTGGTGACCGACCGGGATATTGCCACGGAAGAGACAATCTGACGTACGTTGCTCGGACCTCGGATTGATTCGGGTACCGCTAGGATAAATTTTAAGGCGACGTTTCTGTGCTCTCGTTGACCATCTGAATCTTCGAGGTTTGCAGTGAAGCGTGTGCAATATATTTGGATACACAGTTTAGCGACCGAAATTGCCTGAGTCGTGCTTGGCGGTGTGCAATCGCGGTGCAGCTTCGATCAAATGACGGAGGGCTCACTTCGGTTTTGCGGCGCACCGGAAGGCTGCCTTGAAGCTGGTAGTTCCCGTGCCGTGCTGAATGATGCTGTGCTGCTTACAAATTGTTCCGGCGTAGAAGTGCACTTTCACGGAGCACAGGTGTGCGGCGCTCCGAAGAGCTGCCTTCAAGCTGGTAGTTCCTGTGCCATGCTTTAGGTGATGCTGTGCTGCTTCCGAAATTGTTCCGGCGTAGACGTGCACTTTCACGGAGCACAGGTGTTGCAGTTGGTATTGATCCCGCTGGTCTGTCGCACGTTTCGTCAACACAAACGTTTCATCCACACTCGTTACGCGAATTGCAAGCTGTCCGGACATTTCATCGAGCGTGTTACGTACCCAGCTCACGCCACTTTGTGGCAACAGTCTGCCGTGGCTCATTACCAGAAAAGTGGTCCCAAATCCATTTCAGTTCAGTTCGTCCACGGCAGTCGCCAAACCCCGAAGGAGAGGATTTATTTGGACAGAATGCCACTAAAGCAATGCAGCTTCTTCAGTGGTCAGGATAGATTCTCTTCTGCTAGTTCTGTTATACTGTCACGGATCCTTGTTCCAGTCCTATCTTCTATCAATATTAACTATTCTGGGACACTGCAGGTCATGCTCAGCTGTAATCGTATGTTCAGGTGGAGGTACTGGGCACCTTACCCGTAGCCCTTCACTCTGTGTGAACCCGGCGGCTCTTCAGCCGAGTTACCCGATAATGGGACACGGCTGGCGGACTATTTTGCGTCTTATATTCCTGTCGAGCCGTAGGCAAAGTCCTGACCCGAGCCTGGCAGAACAACCGCAAGGCGACCGAGAACCACAAGGAGTAACCTCGGAAATACACCACGAAGCACCTGAAATCCGAGCCAGTTGCTGCTACCAGGAAAAACCACTGGAATTCGGTCTCCTGTCAGAAAATCCGAAGCTGACTGAGCCAACAATGACAAACCTGTAGCAGCAAACCGTGTCCCCTCCCACCATTGTTTGCATGCCCGTCGCAAATCACACTCCGACGCTTTTTCACGCAAGCTGTACGAAGACGTCAAGGACTGGATTCAACAATATGACAGTGTCGCCCGCCACATTGGGTGGACAGACAACCAGCTCCTGCAGAACCTATACTTCTCGTGGAAGCAACTGCCGGCGCTGGTCTGAGAACGATGGATCCTCCTTAACGTCATGGGAAGTTTGCAAGATCAAGCTGAAGCGCGCATCCGTCAGCCAACATCAACGAAAGAGAGCCGTATTCTTGATTCTGTCCAGGACACTGCCCCAATGAGAGCGCCACCGCACTCGTGGAGGATGTTTTGCGCTTGATCGAGCGCCCACGCCCACGCCGACCTTGATGCTACAGAAGACAAGAACCTAAGAATCCCATGCGCCTCACGTGAGGGACAACACCTTCGGCAGCCTTGTCCGCAACCCCCCAACAACACTCGAAGTGTTCATATCACTGAGGCTTCCAACATGGAATGTGCACTGCATGCCCGAGCCTGCCACTATGAACAACTTCCCGGCGTCTCGACACTCGAGTTGTCCAGCTACTACTTCGACGCCAGCCTCCCAGGCATCCACGACATCACCCACGACGTTGTCTGGGAGGAGATCAGGAAGCTACTTCCTGCCATCAGTTGCCCGGCTTTTATTTTGATTGCCGAGATTGTTTCGGAACAAGTTTGACAGGTATTTCAACCGAGACTTCTGCGAGCGAAGCGGCATCTGACAAACCAAGGGCAACTTACGCCACAATGGCACGACGACCGCCACCGGCTGCCCCTTAGTATTCAATGCCAATTCAATGAGACACTCTAACGCTGAAAGCTTTCCCGACATTGTGTGTAGGACTGTGCTCAACAAAGTACACCGAGGAGAACGTAGGTGATGCGAATGTGCGACCGAAAACCACTTTGCTACCACTGCATGAAGCCTACCATGTCTACCAAAGCAGCCCGTACCAATGAATTGGTCGGCGAGGGTTCGTGCCAAACGACCCTCGATTACGTCTCGAGGAGTGACCTAGGGAGATTAAGGATTACCTTCGGCTACCTTTGTCCCTGATGCCGAAGGTGCTGAATCGAAGATTCTGAATCCCTGATTACCCCAAAGCTCCTCATGTCCATCACCTCAACAAGAGGTAAGCACGACAAAGCAGGTGAGCGGCGATGCAGTGACAGAGGATTTGGATTCGGTTGTCGTCCAAGGACAATACCTAAAAATTTGCTGACACCAATTTTCTGTGTCCACTCCACGAAGCACACAATTCCAACTTTGAGGGAGAATGCCCCTGAGTGACTTGAAGGAATAGAATGGTTGGTTGCTCTCAAAAGTGAACTGCAAGCATCACCAGACTTGGATAGCAAACAAAAATTGTTGCCAGCTTTCAAGTCAACGGTACAGCAAAAGGCACAGCCACGTAAGCAATACATGCCCGAACTTGCTACATTGATGCCGAAAACTACCAGGAAAATTTTCGGATTAGAAGCCAGCCCTGCAGCTTCAGTGCACATGACGTATGATTACAAGACAGCATCAGTCGGTCAAAGTTGGCACTCGACCAAACTGAACACCGACGTGCCAGGAGCGTCATCCGACAACAAGGTCCACAGGTACTACGACTGAACGCCTGACACGAGACTGTCGCAGAAAGAACTCGTTATGGAACCATTTACTAAGAATCAATAATTTTGTAATCAAGTGGAAATAAACATATTTGATACACTAACCAGATAAACATATTTCCCGTTGCCTTCATGCCTTGAGAGTCTACACACCGAGAATTGTGTCCATTGCACGCTCTGGACCTTACGAGGACACTCGCTTCTCTGACCCTTCAATATTAATTAAGGGGTCATACCAGACTGGCAGACTTCTTGCAAGGGGCTGCACTCAATCAACCTTTCCTGAATATGTGGTGCATCCGATAACCAACTCCAGTGATGTGAAAATGTTATTTATTAATTTATTCCTTCCAGGGGCCTTCGTAGGCATTGCAGAGAGGATACTTAAAACTACACACATGATAATAGCATTAAAGCACACTGCTGTAACTTGTTAATTGGAAAAACAAACACACCTCTGAGCATATAGTTTAATAGTATGTGTTGATGCGTTGTTATATAGCATGACACTTCCTATATGTATGACACAATAGACCCTTTGCAGAACCTTATCAAGCAACACAACCGTCACCATTTTTTTCGGCGCAAAGCACACGAATGGGCCCCAGCTCACGTCGAACGCCAATGCAGCATTCGAGTCCAATAGGTGCTGAGCCGAATTCACAGGGATGGCGGACATAACATTCTTGTCGAACAAATACCAAAGTATGAAAGCCTGGGGTAATTACAGTACTAGCTACTGTAATTTGTTTCATCAGAATTCGGCAGACGGCAAAGGCTACGGTCTCGGTGAGTCAATACACACATTGGAGAGAGGCACATGAAAGCATATCACCAGAGTGCTCATCTGCACAGATTTGTCACACACCTTCGCTCCGTCTCTCTCATTGGCTCGAGGGGGCTGTGGCGGTTGGCCTTTTCCATGTTACGGTGATGCGAAGTATAGACAGCCCACACTTTTAAAAAGAGTCTATTGAAGAGACCGAAAGGAATGGTAGTCAACATTTTTCAACAAGACTGCTCTCCAGGCAAGGGATGAACACAAATATGAATCATATTATCCAGGTAATTAGAACAATTAAATAATTGACCGACTAATACAATGCACTCTTGATGGAAAAGAGTATAGCTGCAATAAATCCTACAAAACAGAAAAAATGCGAAGTTAATCTATGCATGCACCAAAGCAGTTGTTCCTGTAGCAAGTCGAATAGCTTTGAAGCAGGTGCCTGCAACGATTTATTCTTCCCCATACTCAATAAAACGCCAACCTCGTAGCTGAAAATAAGGGTGCACTTCGCACTCACACACACACAAAAAAAGGAAGAAAAGCGATCGAATGTAGAATCGTGGATTAGCACAAAAGGTTAAAATCGCAGGAGCTTCCTCGCTAAAAGTTGCTATGGTTGTTCGGTGACGGAGGGCTGAAACAACTTCCCTTAGGCCCTAACGCGACGTATACATTTCGCGTAGATTATTAGATAATTCGACGTTCAAACAAAGCTAAGAGAATGCGAACATTTCATGTTAAAAGCACTCAAAGTTCTATCGATCCTCGGACACATCCCGGAATCCGAGCACCGGTTCGGCGATGCAGAGCTGATGCTGTCTCACAGGCGTTAATACCCAGATGATCCAGAGCGATCTTGCACAAAAACGGTATAAAGTTTCATTCCTTCATATTTTCACATTATACCTGCGTCAGCGAGCACGAAGAAGCCCGAAGTCGTCCGAAAGCAGCTGCACATCACGGCTACCGCGCACAGAACAAACTCGCATCCGCCAGCTCTGGGCGCTGCCATCTTACCTGTGACGTCACGGCTCTTGGGAGGTCACGTGACGAGTGGTCACATTTGCGTAAAATATGGCGGCAACCGGGGGGGTGCCACTTCCGAACTTCCGGTTTATCACTCTAAGCCCCTCTACCTCGTTGGGAGGCATCGACCTACGTCACTAAAAGTGGGTTTGCAGGAAGTCACGTGAGTTTCACTTCTCGTGCTCTCTGCGACCGTGCCGAAAACTTTTTTTTTTTGCTCTTTGTACGAGCGATTGAAGAAAACGAAGTTTTAGTTCCACCAGCTTTTTATTGCTGCCCCGTTGGTTAGTTTACGTGCTGTAAAAGTTAAGGGCGAAACGTCAGTGGATCGACGTGTTGGAGGTCAATGATGAAAGCGTTGCGAGTACAAGCCAGTGTACGAGTGCGTGCCGTCAGTCCGATGATACAGAGCTATACTGGGCACAAAATAAGCTATCAAGTTTTGAAAAAAAAAAGTTTTAGAACGCTCGCAGAAATTAGGATTGCTATCGTACCACACGCCCGATTGCATTGCTGAAGTTTCGGACACCGAGGTCGTCGAATCATCGTATACTCTCCAGGCTGAAGATGCCTGATGTCTCTCAGGAATGCATGCAGTGTGATCTCTTCTTCAGTTGCTGAAATACCGGAACAGTCCCTCACACAGCACCTTCTATGCATTGTAGTTGATCAGGTCAATTCACTAACTCCTCCTCTTCTACCTTTACAGCAACATTAAGCGATGAAAAGCAAATAAAAGAAACCTTGGCTGGTTGGATCGCTCGTGCAGGTGCGGAGAATAACAAAAATATTTAAAAATAAAGATGTTACACGCGCTTGCGGTAAGCACGAGGAGGGATACAAGTCACATGACTTCCGGGGATGCCTCCATTCTGACCGCCCCGACGCCTTGCGGTACACTGTTACGTCACAGTGCACTGGCGGGAACTTTGAATCGGCCCTCGCATTTCTATTTTTTTATAAAAAAAAAAAAACGCTACGCACCTCTACAGTGAAACAATTTTTTTTGTAATGTCCTGACATGCCATTTCAACGCGTACCATAAAAAAAATATTTTGGCGTGTCAGAGGCTGCTTAAGAATGTTATAAGACCTCAAACTTTTTCTATTCAGTTACTGCTAATTGTAGTTTCCTAATATAAAGTACACATGGCGACACGTGTTCAAGAACAGCTAGATGCGCATTTTCCGTCGTGTGCCGCTTGGAACGCCACGTGAAAGACAGAAAAAGTGCCAGATGTCAAGGTGTCAGACGCCGGGATGCCCACAGTGAGCGAGCCAGATATGTCAGAACAACAAGCGCGAAGCTGCGGGAGTAATACCTTTTCGCGCGTTCTACTGTGCATCGGTACACATGCCCGACGCGATCCAAATGAAATGGGCACCATAAAATGCATTCTGCCATTTCAGATTCCGCCACGTACGCAAAGACAATTTAATGTTTTTATCACTTGCAAAAATAATTTTAGCAATCAAACTATGCTTGTCGGAATGGTTTGACTATATTTTGTTTCAAAACCACCTTAGTGGCTCTTTAGTAGCAATGGTAACAAAACAAAACACAACGTAATAAATGGTCTCAGTGTCCCTGAGCCAAGGCGCTAGCCCATGAATCCATATTTGCCGAGTTTATATATCGGCCGAAATGCCCGCAATCCGACGGAGGCCAATCTGAGATTTCGGTTGCACGTCAACAGTACTCCAGTTAAGCAAAATCAACAGGCTTTTTTTTTTTTTTGGGGGGGGGGGGGGGGCGTGCTAAGTGAGTTTTCGTGTTTTGGCTTGTAAAACCCCCTAAGATACGAATATTTGCTTTGCTTTACCTTAGTTCGGAGCGCAGCCAACGCTACGGGCGTAGGAAGCCTCTGAAGCAGCGCCAAGAGCGCGAGATCAAGCTGTTCGTTCTCCTTCTGTGCCTATGCGGTCGGGCTAAAGTATTATCACTAAATAAGCTACGCTTCGTACAGATCTTGGTGCTTAAAATGAGAGTTGTCAGTTATCTGAAGCTTTGTATGAAATCACAAGAAACGCTTTTCCGTCCTCCACAAATCTTTAAACAGTTCGCTACAAAGCAAAGCAATATTAAGTGAGCTTCCTGACACCAAAACTAATGCTCTGAAAGTCGCACTATTAAATCATGACGATTCGCAATCGCGTTTGATTTGTTACTAACCACCAAGATGGCGGCGCCCACAGCATCATCGGAGGAAAACGTGCAGATACTCTAAGGGCGAATTCCACTGGTTGTTTTGAAGCGCGCCAGGATCGACTTTTCTGGAGCAAGCCTATTTCACTGGGCGATCGGGATCGAGACCGACGTGTTTCACTGGTCCTTTTAGATTGGCTCCCGCTCCAGATCCCGATCTGGATACGAGAAAAGTCGCTCCCACGATTTCGGTGGATTCAACCAGAAGCCAGCCGGGGCAGCCCTTGGCGCACACACGTGACTTCCTTTCTCGTGGGGCATCTCGCCTGATCTCGCCCATCTCGCCTCAGAAGAAGAAGCACGTCGCGGGCTGGGCTCCCCTATTGTCTCGACATCAGGAGAATTCGTAATGGCCGCTTGCTTACCACTTGGCTCGATAGCCGGTTCGTTTTCCAGGCAGGAGAGGTATTTGCCGCGCTACGGGCATTCCGGCAATCTTTGCCAGAAGCGCCTCAGCCATTCCTGCCGCTCGTGCTTCGGACACGTGTTAGCGCCACGATTGCGAAAACGTCTCCGAAACGACCGCGGCGGCCGCGGAAAGGGGATTTCCGGGTAGTTGAATGACGGGAAGGCATCCGCCGATCTCAGAGCAGTGGTCATGTCCCACGGAGGATCCGTGGGCGGCACGAGCCCCGTTCGGATCGTGTGCTCCACTCCGGATCTGTTGAACTGATCCCGGCGCACTCCAAAACGGCCAGTGGAATTCGCCATAAGTAAGCTCATTTGATTTAGCTCACAGGCTAAACCAAATGCGGTGAGGGATCGTTGGCCAAGTGTGTTCTGGCACCGCAGATCAGAGCACGTGCAGAAATGCTCCAGCGCGAGCTCCCTTCAAAGCACGGAGCTCACTCTGCCGAACCTGTAGGGACTAAATCCCCTCGATGTGCTTGCGTTGGTTTTTCAAATAACCTCAAAGGTGCCAGTGCACGAGGCCCGTGTCTCCAGCGGCCCTTGGAGGCAAATGGCGGCGCAGCACTAAAATGACTGGCCCTTGACAGCGAAGGGCGCCGGAGCACCCGCTCGTGGCACGTGTCTTGCGTGTTTCCACAGCAATGCTTGGCGGTACTTGTAAAAGACGCCTTTATCAAGGGGCTTTAGCAGGGACCCTGGGTTCAGTCGCCCATCTGCATCCTACCGTCGTGCGATCGTGTACCACATATATTGCGTGATGCACGTTAAAGACGACGAGCTAACAGTTGTACTGCACTTTTTATGACCTTCAACGGGTAACAAACCTATGAAAATACTGCTCTCTAAAAAACAAACGACTAATTTTGAATGCGCCGTCACATTGCATTTTAGATGTGTGTTCGCGTTCTTCTTTTTATTTTTATCTTTTTTTGTCTACATCTTTGATCATGCGGCTCTTATGATTAACAGACTATAGTTGTCGGACTTCCGGGAAAATATTACATAACTAAGCAAATGGCAGATAAACGCAAAAGAGAGAAAAAAAAGAAAATACACACATAGGCGTGACTAATAAAAATTTTTGAAATAAAACATTTGAATATAAATATGGTTTAAAAGGCTTGAGCGCACCAGACGCTACAAAAGCGAGGTCGATGCTTTGGATGGTGCGCTTGTTCACTGTAGTGTAGTTCAGGGTAGTATGCTCGCACTTGTATGTACCGCTTCGTTCGCAGTGTAAAACCAAATACGTTACTGGAAATGTATTTAGTGAAACAAAGCTTACCTTCTGCATATGTGCAATGCCCTCAGTTTTCGCGTGATTTCACGCTTGTTTATCATCATTGTTTTCGTTTCCCATTGCCATTAAGTCGTCCTTTTAGTGTGATACATGCTTTAGAGACCAAAGTAACCCAGGGGCATTCTATTTCGCAGTGCATTATAAAAAATTACCTATGTAACTTGCCTTGTGTGCCACAAATAATACAAAATGTTCTAAGCTTTACATGTGACCGCTTGCGTGAGTAAGCTTCGTTGTTTGTCAAAAACAATTGCGGTTGTATAAAATCACGTGGGAAAAACTCGTTCTAAGCACTCGACCGTTGGCTTGCATTGAATACTCATAATCGGCGCCAAGATGATTGGTAGCTGTCAGCAGGTGGAGTATTTCTACCAACCCAAAGTTAGAATATTTCCTTCTTTTTGTTGCAAGCAATCAGGAGACAACTTACACCAAATCTGAGGGTAATAAAGCACTTTGAGCATTCAAACATAATGGCCTGAGCAGTATATGGGTAAAAGCTTTAGCTTTTGATGCGCCCTTAACTTTCAATACGCTCAACGCTAATGTAAATGGCAGGGCTGTTTCATTCTTAATAAGCGTACCATGTGCGTGCTTACGCTATATTTTATACGTCAACTCTACCCGTTTGCATTTTTTTTTCATTTTCCACACTCCTTGCGCGCATAGATCACCAAATTAAGATTGGTACCGGATGCCACAAAAAACAATTTACACAAAACCAAACGACGCATTGGCTAACACTCATTCTCCGCCCAATGGTGGGGCTAGGCCACAACCAGATTCCAAAGTTTCATTCCGAACGGACACTTTGCGACAGCCTGTACATCGCATAAACTTTGTGCCCAAGCTATCCAGAGACCCACAATCTTCGCCTCGCCAGTCATTGCATGTCTCACTGAATTCGCATTAAAATTAATTCTTATCATTTATTGCAGTGAGTTAATTTTTTAACCTCGGCATTTTTTTATTATAACTCTCACATTAGTTTGACTGTGGGTTTACAAAACTCAACATCTAAACCTGAATGAGATTTTTTGCGTTTTCCAGTCTCGTGGTTTTGGTTTAAATAAACACCCAGCTACCTAATGAGAAACCTGACCGCCCAAAAAATAGTTAATTATTTTTTTTCTATTTTAGGTGGTTATTTTCTCAAGCTAAAATTTTGGAAATGCAAGTCTAGCACGTCCGCACTTTTTTCTGGAAGTCCACAAAAAGCCAAGCACACGCAGGACAAATGGGCCGGCCTGCCATATTGCCAGCCGCAGAGCCGAGGAAGCAACGCTCGGTCAGGGACTTATAAAAGATTCGTGTACATTCTTGCACCAGACATAACTTTCGCCATGCTTTCTTGTTCTCGAAAGTGTTAGTTCATCCTCGCCCAGAGCGCGTGATGCTTGAACCTTCTTTGCCGAACTTTCGAGATATTGACGCAGTGTAGATAAGCAGTTGCCCACGACCTTGTCAGGTCAGTCTCACTCTCGCTCTCTGTTTGCCGAATCGCCGCCTGCTTTTCAGCTGCCACGACGCTCTTTCTTTACTTTTTTTGTTTAGCACAAGTTCACCGATAAAACCTTCATTTTTCAGTTCACCCCCCCCCCCAACCCACCCCCCTTCCTGTTCGTCTCTCCCGTCACCTTCTGGGATTAACGTGGCGTCTTCTGGGATTAACATGGAGTCTGAAATCTCGCTCAGTGCTGCGCTTTGCCACCATAATTTTTCTAAAGGCTGCACGTTGCACGGGCCTCTTGCATCAACCAACCTTGTGCTAGATTTTAAATATGAAGGAACTTTAGGTGCCGCCATACCTCAGTGCCAACTCGGAGTAGCTTTATTAAGCAAATTTCGTGTTTTGACCCGCCGCTGAAGGGCGGCGCCTTAATCGCATTCAGTTTGATCTTGATGGACACGAGCGGTTCAAGTTTGAAGATTTAGTATTGCTCCCCTTTCACAACACTTGCAGTAACGACAAAGCACAGGCGCGTGCGCCTAGCTGAGTAGAATGCTTTTGTTTCTACAAAAACTTGAGAGTAAAAGGCATGTCCCATAGCCACGGGCTCGTGCCAATGCTTTTTTCTGCACTGCAGATGTTTTTGAGATGCCTTATTGAAAAATCCACCAGCCCAGGTCTGGTGTGTTTCTGACGCATACACCAGGGCGGAAATTCAGACACGGGTCTTGGCGTGTTCTGGTGTCTTGGCGTGACCCTGTCAAGTGTGTTCTGAAGTGACCCGGCCGATCTAGTGGCTTTTCGGGTGACCTGGTCATGCATGCACGGTATAATATAAATGCACAAAGGACTGCTGAAGACAACAGCTAGAACATTGTGCAAGAAGAACACCCATTTTTCAAAAGTTTGGTTGTTTATTCTGCCATGAAACAAAACTACAAAGAACAAGGGAATGAAACTTACTATCTTATTTCTTTCCCAACACGGACCACTCGCACACATTTTCTCGCACACAGGGCTTTCCGTGATTCTTTTCTTCAAAGCCGTTTTTGCGAGCACACCCAGGTGAATAAGATGATGGCTTGGGACGGTTGGTGTTGCAAGATAAAACCTACAGTGCATGAAAAAATGCAGGCTCAGTTATTCATAAAAAACCTAAAAATAATAAAATCACAGCTACAAAAGTAAACAAAGAATTTTGTCTTGTCCAGCCTGATAATCAGTCAATTTTTGACTCGGCCGCCCTCCCGCATTCAATCTGCTTTCCCTACCTGTGGGCAGCATAATACAGTCAAACCCGATTACATCGAGCTAGCAAAAAATCGTCTACCACTTCGATATAGCGGTCAATTCCCTATAAAAGTTGTAACGAATTAGACAACGGACGAACACACCACATTTAGAAAGGTAGTTTACTTTCGAAAGGGCGTCTGTACGTCATGAGGAACGCTCACCGCAGCTATTTCGTGGCCACTGCTTCGTTTACCGGCTCAATGTCTCCCTCCGCAAAAGAAATTTTTCTTTTTTTTCTTCTGGGCGGTCGACGTGGCCGCCTAAAAGACAAAAATTACAACATCTTCACGTGGTGAATGATGTTGATTGGGGCGAAGCTCTGGTGGTGCTGATGACACTGATTTTATTGTTCATAGGTAGTGCTGATTTTTTTATTGCTCATAGGTAGTGCTGACTTCCGGGTTGCGTTTCAACTTCATGAGTACTGCTTTATGGTCGATGAAATGCAGAGCCAGTGGTTCTTCTAGCGGATCAGCTTGGATCCGCCAGAAGCCGTGGGAACGCCTCTTCACCACTTAAGTCAACGGTCCATGACAGAAAGAGAATGTGTGCTATGGATTGAAGTTATATACGCATTTGAGCGTTTGACCGCAGCGCAAACTTTAACGCGATTATATACGCATTTGACCGCGGCGCCCTCTCCTATATAGACGTTGACCGACTACATGCAACGTTTCATCCATGACAGAGATGGATGACACATGGCCGAGTGGTTAAGGCGATGAACTGGAAATTCATTGGGGTCTCCCCTCACAAGTTCGAATCCTGTCGACTGCGCAAAGATTTTTTTTTTCTTCTTTTTTTAAGAAGACAGATGGGATGGCAATCGATGTGAGCACGGACGCCGGATGGATGGATGGAAAAGGCTAGACCCTAAAGGCTCTGTTATACTCCGACGTAACGCGCGCGCAAGCGAAAGCTGGCCGAAGTCGGCTACGTTACGTCAGTCACGCCGCGTGCGTCAAAAATTCGCCCTCTTTATACTCCGGCGGCCCTGGCGGCTTTCACGGCTTGCGTCGGTGGGCCGCCAGCGCGGCGCATGCGCAGAATCTGACTACGAGGAAACGTTTCCTGCGAGAGTGCGCTACTTCCGGTGCCTTTTCGTTTCGAATAGCAGACGAAAATTCTCGCGCTTCTTGAGCGCCAAGTTCGAGTGATGGCGTGGACGTACCTTGCACGACGATAACTCGCGCTTGCACTGTTGGTGCACCGCCTGCGCCGCAAGCGTAGGCGGTCAATGTACAAACGGTACAACTTTGACAAGCGCACGGTCCACGATACTCAAGCTTCCTCGTGTCGTAGACACGCGGGTGAGGACGAATTCCCTTGATCAGCTTCTCAACGACCGAGTCCGATTCTTCAAACATGACGCCACACGGAGTGGTGCTCCTGTCGTCTGCTATTGCTCGCATTCGCCGCGCTTCCCGCGCGACGGCTGCCGGGAGCCAGCGCGTGATGCATTCTGGTCCGGCGTCGCCGGCGCGGCCGGCGCGCAATACCGCATGCTCCATTTTGCCGTCGAGGAGGTCCGGCTGCGTCGAACGCCGCCGGTCGCGTCGGTTGCGGCACGACTCCGGAGTATAGAGCGTCGGGTTTTCGCCGACGTGACGTCGCTGTGACGCGCTCGCACGCACGCGTCGCGTTACGTCGGAGTATAACAGAGCCTTAAGGACCTTTGCCCCTAAAAAAGTTAGCGTCCTTTGCGAGCTGGCTTTCCTCCAAAGACACCGGCCCACTGAGGGAAAGCCAGCTTGCAGAGCTAAACGACGCTCTTGGCCGTTCGATCTATCGCGCGACACTGAAGTTTTTGTTCGATGTAACCGAATTTCTATTGCAGCTACTAGTCCGTTTAAAAACAGTTTGATTTAACCTAGTTCGATATTATCGAGTTTGACTTTAGATCGAACCTCGTTGCCTCGCTCCCATGCGCAAAGCAAGCGGTGCGCCCACACGGCATTTCTCCTGGTCTGCCCGCGCTCACCTTGTCTCACATCATAGGGCCTCTGACTGTACATGTGTGCTGCACAAAGAAAAAAGAACAGCAGGTTAATAAAAATATCTCACATCGTAGTAAATAATAACTTACACTATACACAAATATTATCACGGGTGGTGACGAATAAACAAGAAATAAACAGGAATAAATAAACGTTTAAAGTGGCGAACTTGTGCCAAAAATAAAAGGGGTACAGAAGATAATAAGAGAGCGTCGCGGGCGTCGAAATCGGCGTAACTGCAGAGTCGAACGCTGGGGCGAAACTGACTCCGCTCGCCTTGCGGAATCCCTTATGTACCCTCGTGGGTTTCTGGATCGTTCGGCGTAGAAGGTTCGGTGTGTAGAACATTCTAACCTCGAATCAGCAAGACGGTTCTCGAATTCACTAGAACATCAAATTACACTGTCAACAAAAATGTGTAGTCGCGGCCAGGAATCGAACCCTGGCCTTCTGCGTGGGAGGCAAGCGCAATAACCGTTAGGCCACGCGCGCGCTGCCTACTTTCCCAGCTGCGCGCGCGGCATTACTCCCCCCTTTAAAAAGTGCATCGTCCCGATGCCACCCAAAAACAAAACGAAGCAAATAAAACAGAGCAGTAAAATATAGGGTCATTTGGAACACATAAGGTCCACAGTCCTATCGAGCGTAATACGGCTTCAGTCGCACGACGTTGACGACCTCAGGTCGTGGTGGGCGGCGTGACGATGTTCGTGTTCCGTCGGGCATCATCTCGTAGTTCAGCTCGCCGAGGCGACGAAGTACCTTGTATGGTCCAAAGTACCGTTTCAGCAGTTTCTCACTGAGGCCGTGGCGACGGATGGGCATCCTCACCCACACCCTGTCTCCGGGCTGGAAGTGAACGTCCCTGCGACGAAGGTTGTAGCGGCCCGCGTCGACGCGTTGCTGGTCTTGAATCATGAGTCGGGCGAGCTGGCGGACTTCTTCGGCGCGTTGAGCAACCGCCTGGGCGTCGTCGCTCTCATTGTCAGATGGCTCATGGGGCAGCATTGCGTCCAGCATGGTCGTTACCTTCCGACCATGTACCAGCTGGAAAGGTGTGAATCCAGTGGTCTCATGAACCGCCGTATTGTAGGCGAACGTGACGTAGGGCAACACCTCGTCCCACGTCTTGTGCTCAACGTCGACGTACATAGAGATCATGTCGGCGATTGTCTTGTTGAGTCGCTCCGTCAGCCCGCTGGTCTGCGGGTGGTATGCGGTGGTACGACGGTGGCTGGTGTGACTGAGCCGGAGAATTTCTTGGGTCAGCTGTGCCATGAACGACGATCCGCGATCTGTAATCAGATTTTCGGGAGCGCCGCGCCGGAGGACAATGGAATCGAGGAAAACCTTGGCGACTTCAACCGCAGTCCCCGAAGGAAGGGCTTTCGTTTCTGCGTACCGCGTGAGATAATCTGTGGCGACGATTATCCAACGGTTTCCCAGGGTCGACGGCGGAAAAGGACCAAGTCGATCCATTCCGATCTGCTGGAACGGTGCAGTTGGCGAAGGAATTGGGTGCAGGAGACCTGCCGGCTTCGTCGGCGGTTTCTTGCGTCGCTGACACTCGTGGCAGGATCGGGTGTAGTGGTGGACGGTTTTGGGGAGCTTGGGCCAGTAATACTTTTCACGAATACGGGCCAATGTCCTGCTGTATCCAAGGTGTCCGGACGTCGGGTCGTCATGACATGCTTGAAAGATCTCCTCTCGAAGGTCGGTCGGGATTACCAGCAGCCAAGGCGAGTTGTTGTCCCCGAAGTTCTCTTTGTAGAGTACACCTTGTCGAATGGCGAAGGTTGGCAGTGCTCGTGAGAAAACACGGGGCACGGTACTCACGCGCTCTTCCAGGTGCTCGATTAAGGCGCGCAGCTCCGGATCGTCTCGTTGACGTCGTGCCATGTCATCGGTGTTCACTGCCCCTAGGAAGCACTCGTCGTCATCGTCGTCGCTGCTGCCGGGAGGTGTTTCGACAGGGGCCCTCGACAGGCAGTCAGCGTCGCTGTGCTTGCGTCCCGACTTGTACACCACAGTCATGTTGAACTCTTGTAGCCGGAGGCTCCATCGAGCGAGGCGTCCTGACGGGTCCTTGAGGTTCGCAAGCCAGCACAGCGAGTGGTGTTCCGTGACTACGCGGAACGGGCTTCCGTACAAGTACGGACGAAACTTCGTAATTGCCCAGACGACCCCAAGGCATTCTTTCTCAGTCGTGGAGTAGTTTCTCTCTGCCTTGGACAGTGTCCGACTTGCGTAGGCGATGACTCGCTCGGTGCCTTCTTGTACTTGAACTAGTACCGCGCCAAGTCCTGCGTTACTTGCGTCAGTGTGAATCTCGGTGTCCGCATCCTGATCAAAATGTCCGAGAACCGGAGGCGTCTGGAGTCGTCGCTTCAGCTCGTCGAATGCTTGCTGCTGTTCCTCGGCCCATTTGCACCTCTCGGCGTTCTTCGTGAGGTTTGTGAGTGGTGCGGAAATCCTTGCGAAATCCCGAACAAAGCGACGATAGTAGGCACAAAGTCCAAGGAACCTTCGCATGGCCTTCTTGTCTCTCGGCGCTAGAAATGCTGCGACGGCGTGAGTCTTCTCTGGGTCGGGGTGAACGCCTTCGTTACTAACCACGTGACCTAGAAACTTCAGTTCGTCATAGGCGAACCGACACTTTGACGGCTTGAGGGTGAGTCCGGCGGTCCGTATGGCTTGAAGAACAGCACGGAGTCGTCGCAAGTGCTCGTCGAAGTCGCTGGAAAACACTACGACGTCATCGAGGTAGACGAGGCAGCTCTGCCACTTCAGTCCTGCCAGTACGGTGTCCATGACACGCTGGAACGTTGCTGGCGCCGTGCATAGTCCGAAGGGTATCACCTTGAACTCGTACAACCCATCCGGCGTGACGAAAGCTGTCTTCTCTCGGTCCCGTTCGTCGAGTTCGATCTGCCAGTAGCCGCTCTTCAGGTCCATCAATGAGAAGTATCGAGAGTGGCGCAGCCGGTCTAACGTGTCGTCGATCCGGGGAAGTGGGTAGACGTCTTTCTTCGTCACCGCGTTCAGCTGCCGGTAGTCCACGCAAAACCTAAGCGTTCCGTCCTTCTTCTTAACCAGTACGACTGCAGAAGCCCAAGGACTGCTTGATGGCTGGATTATGTCGTCGTTCAGCCTCTCTTGAACTTGCTCCTGGATCACCTCCCTTTCTTTGACGGAGACTCTGTACGGCGATCGATGCACAGGGCGCGTGTCGTCCTCGGTAAAGATTCGGTGCTTCGCAACGGCAGTTTGGCGCACCCTCGACGACGTCGCAAAGCAGTCGCGGTACTCGGTGAGGAGGTTAATCAGCTGCCGTCGTTTTGGGCCCGGAAGCTTAGGGTCAATGTCAAGCTGCGCTGGCGACTTAACTGCCTTGCTGAGGTGGTGATGATTCATCAGCAATCGCGGCGATTTCTGCGGAGTTCCGAAGTTTCTCGACGTGGCCCACAGCGGCACCTTTTGTGAGCTGTTGCGTTTCATTTTGGAAGTTCGTCACGAGGACCACAGTCCGCCCATCCTGAAGTTCAGCTACTCCTCTTGCGACGCCTATTCCTCTTCCCAGGAGCAATTGAAGGTTGCCTTCCAGGACAACTTCGCCGCACGTAGCTGTATCGGCCACGACGGGTATGACAACACTTGATCGCGGTGGCAGGTTCACGTGGTCGGCAGCGACTCGGATGGCGGCTGACGCTGTTTGGGGCTTCTCTGAAGGTGGCACAGGGGTTCGCAGCGTCAATCTGTTTTCACGAAGGTCGATGACGGCGCCGTATTCAGACAGAAAGTCCATGCCGAGAATGACGTCCCTGGCACAGTCTTGTAGAATGACAAATTTCACAGGGCACGTCTCCCCATGGATCTTGACGCGAGCGGTGCATCTTCCGACTGGTGTGATGAGATGCCCTCCAGCGGTTCGTATTTGAGGCCCATCTCACGGCGTCGTCACTTTTCGCAGGCGGCGAGAGAGCCTTTCACTCAAGACTGAGTAGTCCGCTCCGGTGTCCACGAGTGCCGATGCGTCGAGGCCGTCAATAACAACGTTTAGGCTGGTGGACACCGTTGCAGGGACGTCGGTACGATGCTGGGCGTCGGTGGAATGGGAGCGCTCCGGCGTTCTTGGAGGCTGTTTGCTTCCGTCGTTTTCGGCAACGTCACCTCCAGGTGTTGCCGCACTTAGTTTTCCCGGCGACGCAGGGGAGATGGGCTTTCTCGGCGGGGTCGTTGCGCTGGGGACGCTGAACGTCGTGGCGATGGGGAGCGGGCTTCACGGCGGAAAGACGACACTGGGGAGGGCGAGCGTTGGAGGTACTCCTCAATGTCGCGAGGGCATTCGTCGTATCTTGGGCGCGGGTCGCTCGGGTGGAACCCGCGCAGCCCCAGTTGTCTGTAGGGGAATCGAGGGTAAATGTGGCCGGCTTCACCGCAGTGATAGCACAGTGGTCGTCGATCCGCTGTCCTCCACACGTCGGTCTTTCGTGGCGCTGCCTGTTCTGGGTGGGCGTGCGCCCGATCTTCCTGGCGTCGGGGAAACTGCGGCGCTGGAGGTTCACGTCGGGGTGGCGCGGTGTACGGGTGAGCAGGGGGCGGTGGTCGTCGGGTAGCTGCGGCGTAGCTCAGTGTCGGTTGTTCGGGAGCGGCGTTGACAAGAGCTTGTGGCTGCAGCGCCTTCTGAACTTCTTCCCGGACAATCACGGCGATTGAGGGCGAATCCGGGCTTGCGGCAGCAGGAAGAAGCTTCCTGATTTCCTCCCGCACGACGTACCAGATGATGTCGCGGAGGTCGGGGCCGGTGCAGCTGGAAGTCGAGAAGGCAGCGACGCCGGGAAGTCGCTGGTAATGGGAGGCCCGTGTTTGAAAGGCCCGTTCGATGTTTGTGGCTTCCTTGACGAAATCTTCGACGGTGGCTCGGGGGTTGCGGACAAGGCCTCCGAAGATGGTCTCTTTCACCCCTCGCATCAGGAACCGCAGCTTCTTCTCGTCAGGAGCGTTTGGGTCGGCGCGGTTCATGAGGCGGAGAACGTCCTCGACGAAACTTGTGACGCTCTCGTTTGGCCCTTGGCTTCTTGCTTGAAGAAGTTCCTCGGCCCGCTGACGTCGCTGCTGGCTGGCAAACGTGCGTCGAAGTTCCGTCTGAAAGTCTTGCCACGACGAAATTGACGCTTCGTGGTTCTTGAACCAGGTGCGTGCCGTGCCTTCCAGAGCGAAGTAGATGTTCTGAAGGCACTGCTCCGGAGTCCATGCGTTATGGCGAGCAACTCGTTCGTAATGTTGCAGCCAATCTTCAACGTCCTCGTGGACCTCCCCGTGGAATGGCGTCGGAGTCCGGGGTGCGACGGGAAGGTATACGACGGCGGCGGCGGACGGGTTCTGCGACGACTGGTTGTTCATCGTCGGCCTCGTTGGCTGCCTGGTCCGGGGTGGCAGAAGTCCGTGTTCCGGGGGTAGACCTTGGGTGCGGCGACTGGATCGGGTCTCGATCTGGTCTTCGCTCGGTCCTCGGGAGGCTGGGTCCGGACTTGCACTGCGGGAACTCGGAGGGGAGCGCTGCACGGCCATGCGGGTACCCCGCACCTCCACCAAAATGTCACGGGTGGTGACCAATAAACAAGAAATAAACAGGAATAAATAAACGTTTAATGTGGCGAACTTGTGCCAAAAATAAAAGGGGTACAGAAGATAATAAGAGAGCGTCGCGGGCGTCGAAATCGGCGTAACAGCAGAGTCGAACGCTGGGGCGAAACTGACTCCGCTCGCCTTGCGGAATCCCTTATGTACCCCCGTGGGTTTCTGGATCGTTCGGCGTAGAAAGTTCGGTGTGTAGAACATTCTAACCTCGAATCAGCAAGACGGCTCTCGAATTCACTAGAACATCAAATTACACTGTCAACAAAAATGTGTAGTCGCGGCCAGGAATTGAACCCTGGCCTTCTGTGTGGGAGGCAAGCGCGATAACCATTAAGCCAGGCGCGCGCTGCCTACTTGGCCGGCTGCGCGCGGCAATATGTGCACAGCTAAGCACAGAACAGCTACAACAGATCCTGTGCCCTTCCTGGTTGATCAGAAATACCCACCTGTCAGAGTGTTCATTTCTTCGTGTGCTAGAGGATTCTTTCACACCGCACCCTCCCAGAGGAGACACTTGCAGGCTTGCGCTGACGCACTCTTATCGAAGAGCTCTGCAGGCTCCCATAGTGGCCGGTTGACCATTCTGAGAGTACGGCCAAGGGTGGCAGCCTTTTCCACGGCGTGTGTAAATGGTGCCTCTGGTGCCATGTCGAAGATGAATCTGCAGGGAGCGGCATTGTCAAACAAATGCATAAAAAGTCGAGAAATGCAGGCAACACAAATAGGTTTTCCACTTTCGGCTGCAATCGTGTTCCTGGTTTGTTTGACTGAAATGCTGAATTGTACAGATATGTGAATAAAACAATACATAAATTAAAGGGGCGCTCTGTAGTATTCCAAGATGGCATATTTATGTTTCTAACACAACCTATGTGCTCTAAGCATCCCAAAAGTCCAAAACTTACTATCACGTGCGGCTTATTTCACTATAAAAAATGCGATCAAAGACGGCGAATGTGGTTGAACCGAATCAAGACGAATAGGGTGGAACGGCGAAAGACACTTGTCAGTCAATTGCAAGCGAGGTCTTCCTGTGCAGACGAGCAGGACTGGTCGGCTGCTTGTCCGGACGTGAAGCCATCGCTTGCGATTGTCTGATGAGCCCCGTTCGCTGTTCGCCTACATTCGGCAGGGTTCAGTGGCGCCATCTGTACGTCTGAGATTCGCTACCTTTTATCACTTTTTTATTAGTGAAACAAGCTCCACATGATTGTAACTTTAAATTTATGGGATGGTTATAGCACAAGGAATGAGATACGACCATAAATAGGGCATCTTGGAAAGCTCCCGAGCGCCAATTTAAAAGAAGAAATTTCAGATTTGAAATATGCATTAAGAAAAGAGGTATATTATTGCTGTACACATCAAATACCGATAATGAAATAAAAATGTTGTTCCATCTGCTTTTCACTTACATGATATTGTACGTACTCTTTAAAGAACCATTTGACAATTTTTAAATTCAAAATCGCAAAGATTAAGGAAGTATACGGATGTGCATTTCCATGTTTTGTACAAATATGTGCAGAGTCGGGTAGCAGAGCGATGTGAAAAAAAAACAGCTTTTACTCCACTCCAAGAAAAGACATGCAAAAGGAAACACGAATGAGTGTGCCATTACCATAGCTTACTACCTTCCCTTTCTGTGTTCAGAAATAGGCATCAATACGTCTCACGTCTGTCGTCTTTGCTAGTCTATACTAGCGAAGCGGGCTAGTTTACAAACGCCTGGATAGGTATTATCGGCACTGCTAAAATGTGATTTGCGGAAGACGGCTGTCAGATAGCACTGTTGTCATTCTCATCCGCATGTACACTTTTCAGAAGATAGTACACCTCCTCGTTCTATGGCAGGACATGGACTATCTTCTTTTTTGTTTCTATTTTTTTCTTTTTTACTAAAAAAAAAAAAATATCGAACCAGCCGAATTCTTGAATATTTAGGATCCTTAGAGCCCTTGGAATGAGTTTTCACCAAGCACAGACAATCTTTGAAACGTCTTTAGTCCACCTTTAAGGCAGTACATGTATTTGTCTCTTTGTGTGCCTGCCAGCCGTTTTGTGTCCTTGTATTTTGTGCCGTTATACCCCTGTTATACGGGCATACTTAACCGTGGTTAACTCAGCTTTAACTGCGGTTACGTGGCAGCACAGATGCCGCACTATACCCTCGGACAGCTATTTCAAAAGAAGTGAAGAGAGCGCGTGCACTGCTTTCATGGGTGCTCAATGTGCTCAAGCGCACGTTCGCCCATAGCTTTGACTGCATCGCCGCAGAATGTTGTCGGCAAGTATTGTGCGCTAATTGTGGTTTAGCGTAACTGCAGTTAAGTGTGCCCGTGTAACAAGGGTATCAGTCTGTTCTCCAGAATAAGCCAGTGGAGTAAAAACAATTGACAAAATGCATTGTAGGCCCAGATACCCACCTCATTATCCCAAAGAGAAACGAGAGGAAGCCAAGAGGAGGCCACAGCCTCACCAGGTGGAGCAGCCACAACAGCACATAGGAGAGCAAATTGAAGGTTAGAGAGACGAGTAACATAAAGATCTTGATTTGCCTATACGTTTGGGACATTCTGTAGCTGTACTAACCAAAACGTTAGCCACACCACATAATCCCAAATGACGTGCAATGCGGTATAAATAATGCACAATCTTCTTTCACAACATCAATCTAGCCCACGCTAAGAAGCTATGTTAGTCAAATCATTCAACTCCATGTCTTTGTTAGGGTAATTGCAGGAAGAATACATATGCCCAAACGAAATGTACGCTATAGTTAATAATAGGATGAGATTTCAGTAATGCATCATAAAACAGGTGAAAGCGATTGGCTGGTTTTCAAGCCATCAGCCAATCACTTGAACTTGTTTTAAGATTTGTAAGGAAGCAAAATTGTGGAGGTAGTGTCAGCTCTTTTTGGCGGTACATTTAGTGAGGTGATGCGTGGGTGCTGTGGTCACTATCATTAACGTGGTATGCTGCTTATGATGTTGCCACAGCCAGACTGCTTTATGCCCTAAATAAATAAAGACTACCTTTTGAAATCACGCATTTAAGATAGTGTTTAGTCATGTGCGATACTGGCAACTTTACAAACTTTTGTCATTGCAACTACTCGCATGTCAAGTAAGCAATGACTGTATCGTGCTACGCTGCATAAAGAAGTCATGAAATGAAGTCGTCCTGCAAGTACATAATTAGATTCGGGCCCACCAGCGCTGTCACTCTGTAAGTAAATTAATTTCTGCTTTTTGTTCAGATCAAAACAAATTAGGTTTTGACATATACTGTTAGAGACGCCATGCGCAACGACACTGTGTGTGTGTGCGCGCGAATTGGGGGGGGGGGGGGGGCAGACAAACACAGCAGAATCTTGCTAATATGAATCTCTTCAATCCACTGCACCCCCTCCCCTCATTGAAAGTTATCGAAATATTAACCGGCAATGCAGTTTGGCAGTACACGTTGCGCCATCAAGCGGCTGCATGATAAAACGCTGGGTGGGCCAGGAGGGCCAGAATCGGGGGGGGGGGGGGAGGGGGGGGGCACATCCAGGAAACCACGAGTGAATGTGGCATTTTGGATTTGCGTCAGCCATTTCGGGAACCGTTTTTCTTAAAAGTAATTCCCGGCTTCACGTCTCTATGACTTTACCCGGTTCCTGTGACATCTTGCCTACTCCTAGAGTTCTCCCAAAAAATAAACGTCGCTACTGCTGAGTGAAAGACTGCCACAGTCACGAAGGTGACTCAAGCGTCAAACTATACCGATTCCCTTCAAGATCTTGGGAAGCGACACGGCGACAGAAGTGGTTTGCTGCAGTGTGACACATCAAGTAAGTGAGTTCTACAGTAATTGTTGAAGCAAAAGAGAATAGATGTGCAGGCTTGGAAAGTTGTCCGACGAACTTGTTTTGCAGACCCCTTGGCAAAATAACAAATTTATACAAGTTGTTGTACGAGTCACTTAAACAGCCACACAGGGAAGTACGGTGAAAACAATCGGGGCGATTGTTGCTTTGCTGTGACGTCAAGAATCAGGCGATCAGGCCTTCAAGGAGCGAGAGGCTCGTTGGCCCGTTTCCTGCACTTGTAGTTTTACGTGTGCACAGCCGTTCGGCCCACGCGCGGTCGCAACCAAAACCTTCCGAACCTGCGAGTTCTCGAATAGTGGATTTTCGTAGCCCATATGTTTGTTTCGGAAATCAAACTTAATCCTGAGTCTGGTAACAAATGTGACGGCATGCAAAAAGCAGGATGCACAAATGTTTCTTTAGAAAAAGATCCATATGAAGCATAAATATTCTCCCACGCACACTTTCTTGCCTTTCACATTTTTACACCAGGCTTGCATATCCGATTAGAGCCATTGCAACGTGCGCACTGTTCTCAAGCATGCAGAGTTTGGTTTTAATTACCCACCATTTATTCTAGCCGGGGGCCAGCTCGAGGAAACAGAAAGAGCGTGCTGCACCAGGCTGGGGCCGGGCAGGAACGATGGCGCCGTTCTGGTTGGTCTGGCCCATGGCGATCCCCGGAGCGTTCCACCAGCGAGGTTCAGATTAGGACCGGCGGAAACGATGAGCCCTGGCCATACCGGCCTACGCCATGACGATCCCGGACTGGTTCCGCAGTGAGACTCGGGCTGTGATAGCCCGGAACTGCTTGCGTACTCAGCGCTGGCGTGGGAAGGGCGATCCGTAGGCCTGGACACAAACGCCGACTGCGATCACTGAACAACGGGCGACAACCAGGGTCGGCGGGTCCGGAGTGCCAGCTCTCGAAGACGGACAACTGGGAAGTACAGCAAATCACTTAGCTGTCTACTCGTTGTGTTTTGTCTCTCTCTGGGAGAGGAGCTCAGCACAGACCGATCGGGTGGCGATTATTATAGAGCGATCCCACATGTGGTGAAGACAACTCAAAGTTCTGTCCAAATAAAAGCTCAATATGCTTGTCGGCTGGCTATGCTCAGTAACAAAGACGTTTGAACTTACAGCCGCCAGAAATATTTCTTCCTTGAAAATATACATTCAGGCTCGTATCGTTCACTGTAGATCAAGCTATAAGTGTCTCAGTAGATCTAATATTGCGAAATTCCCGATTTGCAATGCAGAAAACACACAAAAAAAATTTTACCTTCCTCGTGACTTGCTTTCATGACCGTTTGTTCTCCATCCTTCGAGCTCTAACCGCTCTAACGAGCTGGCGGACCAAATTGCCCAGTGTACACAGACGCCGCCGACGATTCCCACCACTTCTACGAACACAATTTTTTTCTGTTTTTTTTTTTTTTTTATGTTTTTAACCCTTTATTGGAGAGTACGTTCCAGGATACATTCAATATAATAATAGTTTTTTTAACCCAAAGCGATACCCAGGCGAAATGTTTAACGTATCTTAGAAGATACATTTTCTGGTTTCGTTTTCAGGGTCTCGAATTTTCGCCGCCAGTGGTTTTCCAGATACTACGTCGGCTCCGATGTGAATAGCGGTGACCAGGACGCGCATCGTCCACGGCGTGCTAAAGACATCGACCTGCTGTTACAAAGGTAAGCAGTACTTTGCTCTGAGATCTGTTAATTTTGCATTTTTTTAAGTTCTCGATTCCATGGCGCAGACGCATTTTACCCTGAAACGTATGCAAGTTGGAAAAACGTACAGAGTAGATATGCGTATCGTGCAAAGGTTGTTTCACATGCTGCGATTTTTGTCCGAAATCGCAGCGATTTCCAGTACATGTGCGATTAAAATCGCACTCGCACTGTCGCAGCGGCTCTGCGACTGGTTTCTACCAGGTTGGTATTTTACCACAGAGTCGGTGCGATCGCTTTCTCGTCAACCAGGCGTTCATTAACCAGCTTTTGATCTACGAGAGCTGCGTATTGGAAAATGAATGTAGACACATAAAAGCTTCTGGTTTAATGGTTAGAAATTTCTAGTTACATATTGCATTCGTAGAACATTCCTGCTTATTAAGACTTTTTTGTTGTATTTTAGACAAGGTCGAACGTGTCGCGTCCGTGTCCGAAGCGCCGGCCGCTCCGACAGAAACCGCGCGGTTGTTGGAGCATGTGAAACTAAACCTTGCGATCGCACTCGGTGCGTCGGCTGTCGCATCGATTTTTTTTTCGCCCAGTCGCTGTATGTGAAACAGGCTTAAGAGAGGAGTTGCACGGTAGCTCTGGGATTTCAGTGGTGTTTACATCCGTGCTAAGATTTGGCAGTGTTTCGGTAGTTTTTAACCGATAAATGTTTAGCCATTTAAATCGATTAGGCAATAGTTTAGGGGCGGGTGTTCACTCTGAATTTTACATACCTATGCACGAGGAATTAGCTGTGATTGTCGGGAGAAAGCTTCCTGTTTAGCGTGGTTTAGTACATCCCTATGTTGACATGTTTACTGATAGAGTTTGACGCGGTGTTCTTTTCTTTTAGGTTTCGTTTTCTACTCCTGCCCGATACAAATTCCATCGTGATCTTTCTACCAGACATGGAGTTGCGATTGTCCCTGTGTAGTTTTGATTCCGGAAAGCGGAACAGTGTCCAATGCGGGATCTTGTGACAGTGAAGTGAGTGAGGGTGACGAGGAGTACTTGCCAAAGAAGGGCTTAACAACAAAGCTTCCAAGCGATAACGAAACTGAAGGCGGAACGCCCGCCTTTCCAGTTCTGCCAACGTCAAGATAAAAACTAAAGTCATCGCCGTTAGTTTTCAACTGGCCAAAGGAAGACCGGTGTTTTGTGGAGCCTTCGGGAGCCGTGTTTACGGCCTCTAATGTCAAAAGCCCACTGAGATATTTTCAAGTTTTCATTGATGACAAGCTGCTGACGACTGCTGACGACACAAACCTCTATTCGGTGCATCAGGCTGGAGCGTAAGGGTAAACTTTTGTTACGCTGTGTCGGCATGCTTACGCAAAGTACATGTTACTCGAACTGAATTGTGGCATCGCCCCTTTAATTAAGCAACTTATAAAATCAAATGTGGTGTTTGAGCTCTATACATGTCATTTCATTTTACAAGAAAACATGTTTTCATTCAACACCAGATATATATTCGTAATGTGTGCACAACAGACGCACCCTGGTGTGCCTTCAGGCCAGTTTAGTGTGCCGTGGTGTGCATACAAGACTAGTCTTGTTGGGCGTAGTGTGAAGATCAAGCCATTTTAGTGTGCTGTGGCGTGCACATGAGACCAGCCTAGTGTGTTTTAATATGCACATGAGACAGCGCTAGGATGGTTTGATGGGAACACTAAACAAGCCTAACGTGTTCCGGAGGCACACTAGAACACGCTAGGCTGGTTTGATGTGCGCACCAGAACACATCAGGCCGGTCTGATATTCACACCAGAAAACACTACGACACACCAAATCGGTATGGTAGATTTTTCAATAGGGTGGTGTATAGTGCTAGTAACGTTTTGGTTAGTGGAAAACATCTCTGGGAAATACAAACCTTATTCCCATGTGCCGGGTAAAAGGTCAGCCGACAGATGGCCAAAAGCATACTTTTCGTGAAAGGCGCTTAAAGATATTGGCGCTGGAGAAAATCAGTCATCTGCACAAAGGTGGAACCCAGCTGTTCACGCCGTATTCCTTCCTGTCTGCTGGTTGATAACATATTCTTAAAGGTTTCTAGAGTCTTCAAGTGAATTTGAAATTAAATAGATTCTATTTAGGCGTACTGTAATCTCGCGATGATTGTTTACATGTAGACACTGTTATTCAGTTTCTAATAAACCGCAGCATGGTCTTTTTAACTTTTATTTTCTCGCAGTTAAACCTTTCGAACTCCAACAGTATTCGTATGTAAATTGTTTGTTTGTACACTGAATATAAAAGTGAGCAGTATACTGTACTTTAAATGTGTTTCCATTTAGCAGGAAAGGATAGCTTTGTATACAGTTATTTTGTGCTATATAATGAATCGTGTCCACTAATCAAAATTGTAAAGAATTAAATTAGAAAAACCTTTTTATATTAATCTTTCCACGACATGCGGGGGGGGGCGCCACAAGCGGCCGATCGTAGTGGACACGTCGCGTCGTGCTCCCGCTTTTTGGCCCCTTCCTGTCCTTTTCTTCGGTTTCTTCGAGCTTTTTTTCTTGCTATTGTCTTTTCGGCACGGTTAGCGTACCCTGTGGACCCTTTAGTGCACGGTGTAGGCGTGTTTTTGAACTGTTTCGCCCAAACCCTCCTTCCGGACGTTGCGTGCGGGAGGGAGCTAAGCCTACTTCCTGCCAGGAAAGCATCGGTGTCGTGCGTGCGCTCTTCTCCGGCGGGTGCCTCATAGACACAGCTCTGATGTGTAATACTGCGAGCTCTGAGATCACCAAGAGCAAGCCTACCGATGAAGGATGGACGGCGATCGTCCGCGGTAATATTAACCGCACTGTGAAAGAATCCATGGTGGTCCGGGCTGCGAAGAACGAAGCCGCCGTACCAAAGAAACCGGATGGTGACGCTGCCTCGGCTCCTGTCGTCAAGAAGCGGCCCACCGCAGCCAAGAGACAGAAGGGTAAGAGGATGATACCTCTTTCTCCTCTCCCTATGGGGTATAAAGTCACGTTCCGACCCCGGGGACTCGACGTTTCCCAAGTTTCGGCAGCCGACGTCCTCTCAGCAGTTGGCTCGAACCTCGGCCTGTCGCCGCACGAAGTCTGCTCCCCCGATTAGTTTCGGATCAACCCGCGCAGTAAAGCAAATTCGGTCACTGGTGATTGGTGGTAAGACGCACGAGGTCACGACTCACATGGCCACTTCAAGCTACTCGACGCGAATAGTCGTACCGAAGGCCCTCTCCTTTAAAGGAACCGAGGATGCGGAAGACATCCTGCTCAGCTGCATAGAGCAGAACCCACAATGGCAGGTACTCTCAGCACGACGCATGGGCAAGTCAAGAGCGCTACTGGTTACCATACGTGGCAAGAGGATCCCGACATCTACTTCAATGGGTTCACTCTCACCTGTTTCCCGTACAGAGAAAGAATTGAGGCCTGCGTCAACTGTAGATGAACTGGTCACCGGGCCGACGTGTGTTCCATGCCACCCCAGAGCAGGTGCCACCGCTGCAGAGCCGAGCACCCGTCGCAAAACGAAGTTGGCTCGCGCTACGAGTGCCAGCCCCTGTGCGCCATCTGCGGGGGCAGGCACATCATGGCCTTCAAAAAATGCTCACATCGCTATTTTCGCCGCCCTGGGGGTCGCGGACCGGCGCCGACGGAGCCTGAGAAGCAACGACGGCGGTCACGCAGGTCCCGCTCACGAGAAAGCAATGGCGGACAGCGAGGTTGCCGAGCACGCAGCCGCTCTGTCTCCTTCCCTCCCCTGGAGGGAAGAGGCCGAAGCGCTTCCAGGAATCGAATTGTCTTGAAGAATCGCAAGCCCGAGGAAGACTGGACGGCGTGGGCGTCTGCATCTGCGGCCGGTGCTGATCCGCGCTGGTCAAGGAGCAAAGACGGCAGATCTCCGACCCTTAACGACAATTAATGGGAACGTCTGTCTACAAACCAACCACTTCAGCGCAAACCACGCTTCTGCGGCCTCCGCTTCCGGCGCCACCCGCCACCAACACCCAGGATTCGCCGCTTAACCCCGAAACGTCACCTGTCCACGTAGTACCGGATTCGCTTTCGGAACCGGGGCCGGTACCGGAAAAGAAACCTCGCAAGCGCCTGGCTACCAAGGCTGCACCACCTCCACTAACAGAGAGATACGTCAAAAGAGACGATGACACCTGCAGCGTGGTCAGCTCTGTGACTATCCTCGCCCTCGAACAGCGACTGGAAGCTGGTCAGGAAGCATTTACACAGCGCATGGGATCCCGGCAGACCGCTCTCGAACAGGCGAACGAGGAAATCCGGCACACCCTGCAGCAGATGCACCAACAGATGCTCCAAATGCCACAGCAGATACCACAGATCCTGCAGATACCAGATACCAAAGGCACCTCCCTGCTCGTCGTGGGCGACTTCACTGCCAACCACGCTGAATGGGGGCACCTACACCTCTTACGGCCGTGTTCATCCAGGAGTGCGTAGACGAGCACGACTACACCATCTTGAATTATTTCCGCTATCCCAACCGCATTGGCAACAGCGTCTCCAGATATACGTCGCCGGACCTCTCCATGACAAGAAAATATCGTGAAGTGTCATGGACGAACACCGGGGTTTCTTTGACAGCGACCACTACATGCTTGAGATGCTCATGCCGGTTGAGGGAATCTCGGCCCCCGCAAATCGCTAAGTCCTGGTCACGTATTGGGAGGCTTTTCGCCGCAACAGGAATGCACCGGCTCCGACCACCATCGGAGACCTCCACGGTTGGACCGACTACCTACAATCCAGAGCGGAGTTGGTGACCGACGAGAGCGACGTCCCCTCGACCTCGGGAGTCTGCGACTCCAAACTCTGGCACATGTGGCAAGCCCACAGCAGTCTTCAAGCCAGATGGCAAGCGCAGGCAAAAAGAAACGGAAAGCACCGCAGGCGTATAGCTCGGCTGGAAAGAGACATCGAGATTTATGCGGACCAGCTAGATCGGCAGCAGTGGGGATAGGTGTGTGACGGTCTCAACGGTCGCTGCTCAGACACTTGATAGATCACACGACCACCATAACGGCGCAGCGGACCGAACTCTCCAAGCTCCTTCGCTCACACGGGGGCAGTACGGCGGACCTCATGGACAAACTCAGTAACGCCTACCTTCCTGTTTCCACAGAGCACGAAGAGGCCTTTCTCTTGTACACCGGGTCACCAAACCTCGAGTTCGACGATGACATAATCGAGGCCGAGGTTTGGAGCGCGATGGAACAACTGCGCGCGAAATCGGCGCCGGGCTCTGACAGAATTACGAACAAGATTCTTCAGAACTTGGACGACCGTTTGGTGACGGCAGTAAAGTTCCTCTTCAACGAGGTGGGGCGAACGGGATCGGTGCCCCCTACGTGGAAGCACGCCGTCGTCACTTTCATTCCGAAGCCCAGAAAAGAGCTTTCGGTCTCATATTTATGGCCGATTTCTCTCACGCCTTGCCTGGGCAAGTTGCTTGAGCAAGTCATTCTCAATAGGCTTGAAGCCTACGTGGAAGACCGCGACCTTCTACCGCACACCTCGTTTGCTTTCCCAGCGCACCTCTCTACCCAGGACGTGTTCCTGCAACTCTAACAGGACATCGTTGAGAAGAAGAGGGGAATGCTAGCCTTGCTGGCCCTCGACCTCCAGAAAGCGTTTGACAACGTGAAGCATGAAGCCTTTTACAACCGGATCTCTCCCTTGCACCTCGAGTCAGCACCAAGCCCTTTCTCACGGGACGCACTGTAGAGATTCGCTTGGGAGAGGACGTCTCGCCGACCTTTCGAGCCTGCGCGGGACGAGGTACGCCCCAAGGGGCAATACTCTTGCCCCTCTTCTTCAACTTCGCAATGATGGACCTGCCAGAAAAGCTGGCCATTATACCCGGCCTACATCATTCGCTTGGCGCAGATGACGTTACTTGTTTGGACTGAGGGCCACGTATTACAAGTGCAAAGCGCGCTCCAGAGGGCCGCTGATGTCGCGGTAGTCTATGCCAGATCCTTCGGCCCTGAGTGCTCCCATGCCAAGTCGGACTCCTTGTAAAGAGGGGCTACCGCGAGCGCATTTTCCAGGACGAAGTTCAAGTTATGGTCAACGGCAATCGCATCTCTGAAAGCGACTCGGTCAGAGTTCTCGGCATGCACCTCAGAAAGGATCTGTCAAACGCAGACGCCATTCCTCGAATTAGCAAGACGGCCTGAGCACGGCGCGTCTCATTAGACGTATCGCGAACAAGCGAGGCTGGGTCAAGGAGGGTGACGTTTGCCGCATAGTGCACGCGTTTGTCGTCAGCCGCCTCCTCTACATGGTACCCTACATGCGACTCGCGACGACCGACAAAAGGAAGCTTGATTCCATCATAAGACAAGTGTACACGTTGGCCCTCTGACTCCCAATTGCCACGTCTACGGACCACCTCATGCAGCGTGGAATGCACAACACGGTGTCCGAACTCGTCGAGGCGCACCGGAGCTCTCAAATCGTGCGTCTCTCCAAGACTCCCATCGAGCGCGCCGTTCTGGACAGACTGGGAATCGAGCCGGAACCTTTGCAAGAGGCCCCAGTCGACGTTCCGAAGACGATTAGGAAAATGTTGGAGGCCCTCAACAAGCTGAATCGTAACAACTACGGCTTCCTTCACATGGACGCTGCACCGTACCTGGGCGGCGCATCTCGTAACGCCTGTTTCGCGACCGCCGTGGTAAACAACGACGGATCCACTGTCGGCTAGGCATCCGTGACCACCAAAGCCACTGCAGTGGAGGGAGAGGCGGCCGTTGCACTGGCCCTGGTCCACGCGGGCCCCCTAAAAACGACGATCACCAGCGACTCTAAGACGACAGTCAGCAACTTCGCCAAAGGCAGGGTGTGCTCGTTACCGCGGGGTGTGCGCGACTCAAACCCTACCTCTGGCGGGGTCGGAGTCGGGCTGAAAGGATCCTTCGACCCTTCCAGCCCGACTCCGACCGCACCAGACACCGTCTGGTGTGGGTCCCCGTTTACTCAACTCACGAGGGGAACAAAACGGCGCACGCAACGGCAACTCGAGCAACTTTCCTCCGAATGCCAGCCGGAACGCTGCAGGGTTCCCTTAGCGGCGTCGACGAGGTGGCGTCCCACCACCTTTCGATGTCCAAGGACTGCCTGACGGTGTTTCAAGAGATCTTGCAACACTACTGCTTACAGCGCAGAGTGTATCCACCACCCGACAAAAGTCTTACCAAGTTCCAGTCCCTGAGATGGAGACAACTGCAGACAAACACCCTCCATGCCCGGTCTCCCTGCGACTTATCAATCCCACCGTCTTCGACGGGAGGTGCACCCGCTGCCCGCCACCAGACCCCGCCAACGTTGGGACTAGCCCAACCAAGGCCACCATCCCACACTTGTTTTGGGAATGTCCCTTCGACCCTTCCTGACCTTCTACGGGACTTTGTCGCCCATTTTCGAGAAGGAGAAGAGGACGCGCTGGATCCCTTTGGACCGTGTTTCTCCGAAGCTCGGACCCACACATCCAAGCCGAAGTGGTCTTCCGAGTGGATAAAATAGCAGCGTCCGATGTTTGACTTGGCGTGAACATCGGTGCATGTGCATCTCTTTCAAAACTGAGAAAAGCCGCCTGACATGCATTCCTTTTTTTTTTTTTAAGGAACACAAGGTTTTTCTCTTTTGGGGAGCCGCGGTAGGTGAACGTCTATCCTGCGGCTTCTTGTTGCGGTGTTCCAATAAAGTTGTTTCTCTCTCTCTCTCTCTCCCCGACATGCATATCGATATACCGGGTGATTCAAGGAGACGGCAGGCTCTTTAAATCCACCGGAAAATTCGGTTTCCTAACCTATCGCGCTACGACTTTGTGCAGCGTTGCCCACAGATGGTGCATTTAAAAAAAAAAATTGCAAAGAGCGAGCTTACCTGAGGAAATAGTAAAAAAGAAAAAGACTTAGCTCCTATGGAAACGCAGCGACGCCACCGGTCTTCAAAAAAACGGCGCCGTTTCGCACGGGACACAAGAGATGGCGCAACGAACCCCGCCAACGAACGAGCATACGGCGCTGAGAGCCAGCGTCTTTAGCAGACAATCTTTTCGACTCAAAAGCGGAGCGCGTTCCGCGGGCGGCGATAGTCGCAGAAACAAAAACAGGCGCGGTAACAACAATGAACTACAGTTTCTTGTCTGCTAAATACGCCAGCTCTCGGCATCGTCTGCTCGTTCGTTGGTGGCAGTTGGCGTCGTGACCGCTTGCGCCATCTCTTGTTTCCTGCGCGAAAATGCGCCGTGTTGTTTGCAGACCGGTGCCGTCGCTGCGTTTCCATAGGAGCTAAGCCTTTTTCTTTCTTTACTTTTTTCTCACGTAAGTTCGCTCTTTGCAAATTTTACAAAAAAAAAAAAAATGCACCATCTGTGGGCAACGCTGCAGAAAGTCGTAGCGCGATACGTTAAGAAACCGAATTTTCCGTTCGATTTATAGAGCGTGCCGCCTCCTTGAATCACCCGGTATTACACTTGAAATTTAGTTTTCCATCCCAATACTTTTCTGTTCAGTTCCTGCACGTTGTAGTTATTTAATATCAAATGCACATGACACACGTGTTCAAGAACAGCTTGATGTTCATTAGTCATAGTGTTCCGCTTCGAATGGAAAATGATAGGCTTATACGGCGCCAGATGTTGTGATGTCAGATGCCTGGTTTCCAGCAGTGAAGCGAACCAGAGATGTCAGAACACGCTCAAGGCGGCGGTTGCACTGCAGTTTCTTTTGGTCGCGTTCCAATGTACGTCGGTATGCATGCCTGGATGCTTATACTCCGTTTCATACATAGTATACAACGTTTCAAAGATACTCGCGGGAGTGCGTGGCTTCATCGGCGAGACCAAACCCCGTCCTCATGTCAGCAGCTTTCACCGCGGCATGCATTAAAGGGGTCATGGAATGAGTTTTGAGATGGGATAAATGGTTTCAGACTGGGTCTTACCTATTCCCCTATCCTTTAGTGGGTAAAAAAATGAAAGCCGTTTACCACTTCCTGTAACGCTGAATTAGAGCGCAGCTTTTGAGAAGGAGGAGGGGAAGGTACGGGGAGGAGGTTATGCCCCTCCCCTCTCCTTTCATTTAGGGGAGCATTTTCCGCTAAAATTTAGCGGAAAAGTTTACCCACAATGCACTGCGCGGTTACGCCGACGCCGACGCCGACGGCGACGGCGACCCCGACGCCGCTCAAGCCGGAAAAGGGCGCCTAAAGCGTGTTTCACATGCAGCGATTTTGGCCCAAGAGCGGCGCGATTTCTGCCGTCGCGGCGCTCGTGCCGCTCAACCGCTGGTGCTGGCCAGATCGCCGAGACGGCAGAAATCGCGCCGCTCTAGGGCCAAAACCGCTGCATGTGAAACACGCTTAAGAGCTGCGCTCTAAACGAGGGTAGAAAATCAAAAGCCGCTTTTCGGTAACTACTTTTGAAAATATAACAGACTATTCGTACCTCCTTTCCTTCGAACGCTCACCGCCTTTTCACTATGATACATACGCGGTACCCAAAGCACGTCACCGGTGCCAGAATAACGTAAGCCGACCGCAGCTCACGCTTTGGACACGAGAGCTGTTTCAATCAAACGTATGAGCTCGTCAGCAATCAATTCGTCCGCGAATATTTGAATTCTCGTTCATGGCCAATGAATGCCCTGACTGAACTTATCATCACTTGCGAATGCCAAGTTCTAAGGTGTGCTTAAAAAGCACGGTGGAAGCTGGAGGTAATCGCACCGGTGCCCTCGCATGTCATGACCGTATGATTTCTCAGATTACTTTTTAGTTGAGGATTACAGCTAAGAAAGAAAAAGTCAAAACACCGTTTCATGGCCCCGATGAAGGGAGACTGACCAAACATTTTAGTTTCCATAACATGTGGCGCACAATCTTTCCACAAGCCAGTAGCCGCCAATGTTTGCGAGCACATGCAACGCAATTGATGATAAAGTCCTCCGTTCACGCTTATTGCGGGCACTGCAAAGGGACGAACAAAACCAAATGCTGCTTTGAAGGGCCTGCCTATCAAGCACCCTTCGAGTTACCTGTACCTCCTGCACCGGTGCAGAGAAGTGTAGGGCGGTCTACTTCCGGTCGTATCTCAATGCATATGCCAAAAAGTGCACTGCCGTACACTTTTCTGCGCCGGTGCAGCGTGCAGATGAATTGAACGAAGTTAGTGTCGAAAACGAGCGTTCAGTGACGATATTTGTCTTGAGCGTCAGCCAATGACAACAGGAAAATGTAAAGTTAGGACTGGTTCAATGAGTACACGTGCCGATTCCTGATCTTTTCAGTCTCCTGGCTTTTCGGTTGAAACACCCGTTTATGGCGAGGGGTTCAAAACTTCCTAACTGGATATTAATTCAATCAATTAGGAAGATCCTGCATGGTTGTTGCACGCTCTTGTCGTGTTGTTCTCTTGGTTTATACCAAAGTCGTCATCAACAATACAAATGGGCTCAAAATTCTGATTTTCTGTCACATATCATCTTTTAAATACATCATATTTTTTTCTTTATTTTATGTTTAATGTATTCCTAGAGTCCTACTCACTAGTTCGAGCGAACGCGATATATTTTAAAAAATGGTCACAAGCGCCTCGCAGGGCCGCTGTAAACGAGCCCTGCAAAGCGGAAGTGACGCGATATCGTCACTTCCGTCACTTCCGTTTCTTTTTAGGAGAAACGAAACACTTGTCGAACATAGTCCCCCTGTATCTCACCTAAGTTGTAAAAAAACAGTAAAAAACGCAGGTTTTTCTCTACGTTTAGCGGAATGTTTATTGCTCGTCCAGCAACAGGAAACAGCTCTCAAGATTTTACTTTTTTAGCGGCATAAATCCTCAGACACTGCCGGTATCAGTCGCGACGCGCCTACTTTTGCTTCTGCTTCGTCATGCTTCAACGGGCAAGGTAATTTATTGTTTACTTTAACGCTAGATTTGGAATGTTAATCAAATGACGAAGACGAGGAAGGCATTTCAAGCGCGTCGCTTCCAGGGTAGTCGGCATAGGTCAATTTCTCATGCCGCCGAGTCCCCGCAACGGATTCTGATGCCTGATGCAGCGGCTACCACGTGTTCGTCTTTCTCGAAGATATCGCACTCGGCAGCACGCTTTGAAGAGCTCAAGGGAAGTGTTAGTGACTGCGACTATGAACTGACTGACATTGACCTTCTGGCCTGCAGCGTCGCCGAAACATGGGTGTGTAAAGTGTGCGACAGGGACTTGCAGGTGGTTGAAAAAGCAGCACTAAGAGCTGGCGTGTCCTACACCTACTTTCTGAAGTGTGAAATGTGCTGTTGGACACACCAATTAGAGAGACGTCAAAATGGACAACTACGGGACTCTACTTGGTGTTTCACCGGGATGATTCGCGGTGCAGTGGTTGCGGGACGTTGACCGCCGACGACTTTACTTTGCGGACAGGGCTGCACAGCTCGTCAAAAAAAGAACCCACAAAGCAAGACAGCAAACAAATAAACTAAATATTGACTATGGAGGTGACAACCTGGCTGGAGGCTACCGAACTGATACATCAGCATGCATTTCTAGAGTGCAAGTTTATTATAAAGCGGCTTTTTTCACTTAAAGGCAATTAACTGAAAACATCATTTTTTGCGACGTTTGACCCTTTTTCTCAGAAACCATAGAAACTAGAAGTATTATTTTTTTCCACTAACAAGACAACACAAGGAGCAGTCTACTGAACTAGAATTATGGAAATTAATCAAGGGAATTTTGTTTGAGAAGCTGTTTATTGTCCATTTTGACATTAAAATTAGGAGCGTCCAGTAAAAAACAAAAGCAAAAATAACTAAAATATCTACAAAAATATATCTTGTTCAGTAAAGATACCACAGAAAGCTAAATACAATGATACCAACATGAATTTTCAAACCCTAGCAGATCCGGAGAAAAAGCGTCACATACATAGGCTGAAACACTTGGAAGAAATAGGGCCTACCCTGTTCTTTAAACGCGTAAAGCCAGCAGCTCCAGACGCCATTTTACGAACGCCGTCTGCTAGCCAGAGCCGAAGCGGTGTGTCAGATCGTTTGAGTTCGCCGGTGTGCCGCTGGAGAAGACGGCGATGCTCAGACACGCCGACGGCGATTAAGCAAACAAGAACACAGCGGAACGACTTCAGCGGGCACTTGATTGGATCATAAGCGCGAAATAAGCAAGAAAGGTTTCATTTCAGTCATAATGCGAGATATCCTAGTTGAGGACCACCTTTGATGGGCCTTTCATGTGAAGCTTTTACGGAGACAATGGGAATCGCACTGAGAAATCAGCTCCATTGACAAATTATGGTGACCCTAAAAAGGGCCGTTTAGACCCCTATCGGAACACAACTGACGTAACGAGCAGTTGACAAGCAGTTGGCGCATAAGTCGTCTTTATGCACGCAAGCGGGCGACGGACTCAGAGCAGCGGATCACTCGAAGTCATCGGGACCGTCAGAATCCTCGTCCTCCGCACTATAGGAAAGGCCCCTGTCTGCGTCGGAGCTCTAGCATTGGTGGCCGCGGCGACGAACGACTGGAATCTTTGAGTGTTTCCACGCGCCTTTTCTCTCCTCCAAAACACGAACTTTGCAAGGTGACCAATGAAATGGTTTCTCTCGCGCGGTTCAGGTGGAAGACATTTTTTGACTTGGGCCCAGGTACACCCCGGTGTAATGGTGTGCGCACCAGTGTTCGGGTTGACAAAGTACAGCTTGTGGTTGACAGTGAGGAGAGTTAAGCGTGCGTCATCTGCAAGCATGACATAGCCAGCCCAACAGTCAAAAACTGTTCATGTTCCTACACTGTTAGCAAAAATAACACGCCCAGACGTGTAAACCGTTGTCCCATAGCGGACACGTCGAAACGTGTTCGTTTTACACGCAGCCATCTGTGTTTTTCGTCTACACATGAGGTGCTGTGTAAACTTAACACGATACACCGTGTTTTTCTTCCGCTAAGCACGGTTCAGCGTGTTGGCTGAGCGTGCTCATAAAACATGGCGGCCAGCAGCCGAGAACAGGCGAGGGACGAGCCCAGCAAGCCGCGCGCCTTTCGGCTGAATTGAAAGCACACAGGACGGCGTTTGTTCTCCTTCGATGTCTTTTATACACACTAAACAGTCTCCAAGCGGCGGACGTAGCTACGCGCAAAAATACGTACGTGCGTCGTCGGCGGTCGGCGGCGTCGGTAGCTACGATCGAGCCGCTAGACAGAAAAGCGAACTTAAATGGACAAATAACTCGAGCGAACTATTTGAAATCGGGCGGTAACTTCCGCCACCTAGCGGGATTTCTAGCAGTCTATAAAAAAGTTTGTTAATATGCTACGAGCCTACGACCGATCACAAGTAGACACAACCCCTACATACATCACGCACAACACCAATACCACGCATTACACATCACCGACATATACACAAACACAAAACCCGACACTGCGCCTGACACTTCCTACTTAACATGCTTTTCTCTCCGCGGCGTATATAAGCTTGGCATGTGCGGGTGAGCTATTTAGTCGCTGACCGTTACAGATTTATAGAAGAAGACACAAAACACGGCGCAATGGACAGCCGTATGTAAGAACTCTTTGCATTTAAAAAGTATGGAGGCAAAATCTATAATGTTAGTCCGTTGCGAAAGATAACGATGTATTGACAATAAATCCTAAACCGGTCATGAAGAAATTCAAGTTTTTGTTATTTTTATGCTAGACCAGTGTTATGAGCAGTCCGACTAGCTTGAATCAGATTTTTTTTTAATTATTAAGATTTTATCATTATATAATTAATAATAAACGGAAATGATGCTTGCGCAAAGCATTTTTTTATATATTCTTGTGAAGGACATGTGCTCAACACTTCACTTCCGCTAGTTGCAGTACAGGAGCAGACGCCTTCACTTTTGGGTCGTGTTGATGCAGTTTGTTGTCGTCTGTCGTGTCGGTGTTGAGTGGAGCGGTGGGGCTCGGGAGTTCGTGGCCGGTGTTATTCGTCATCACTGGTGTAAAGCGCTAATGCGTCTTTTTTTTTTTTTTTTACACTGCCACGCTGTTATTATTCCGAACTTTGAATATACACGGGCCCGTAGCTCTGCATTATGCTGAATGGCGAGCTCCTTCTCTGCTGACGTCGCTTTCCTGGTACCACTCGTGGATACTGCAAGCGTTTAAACAGTGTACACCGTCTCGCCTACATCCCCGGTGACGTATTCGACCTGTTGAAACGTTTTGCTTCCGTCATTTTTAAGTACGCAAGGCAGTTATCTCGTTGCTCTGGTTCCGGTTATAAAAGCAAGGCAAAACGCTCGTGGTTCCCGCCCTCAGTACACGTTAGACATCTTCCACACTTTGACACCGGATAACTGAATGAACGAGGATCTACATTCACTTCAGAGGTCACTCTCGCCGCTTCCTCACCGTTTAGCAGCAGGATCAGCTGGCGACAAGCCACGGATGAAAGCATTCGTGGCTTGTGAGCATCAACAGCCCAAGCGCACTCGGTGCCGACGCGGGCGATGCGGGTTTCTGTCAACGGGGAGGCCAGCACAAACCGTGACCGTTCCAGCTCTTCGTCATGGCACGGTGTTGCAGAGAGCAGAGTAAAATACAACTACACGGACCACCGAAGCAAACGCACTGCTATTGTAAATCTTGGCTTGTGATTGCGCCTTTGTAGATCATCTTATTCGTTTTACTGGAGAGACGCAAACGACAGGCATAACAAAATCGCTTGCATACTCCGCATACCTCGCAAAAGCATTTACCCAGTCACCTTACGAAAAGCGCGAAACACGGAGTCCGCACCGTGCTAAGCTTCTTCTGTTTTTTACCTGCTTTAGAGCAGTTTGTACCCGCTTTTAGATATGCCTACTGAAACTGAAACAGGGCAGTGCCATAGAAAACAGACAAAGTTGGGAAAGCTTGCTCGCTCTCTCCAATTTCTCAACTCTCAAGTGATTGTACCATAGTAAATGCACCAGCGCCTTTCCAAAACAAAGAAAAAGCACTATGTTCACCACGCAAAAAATGGTCTCAGTTCATGCATCCGTGGGCAGGTAGGAAATCTTGCCCCAATTTATTCACACAGCATGATGAGCGCAACAAACTCGCACGAGATTTAAAGGAAAATATCAGTGGTGACTTGAGTTTCCATGAAATTTTGTTACCGGTCGTTTGCAGGACCGAGTCATCTACTCGAGCTGTGTGCGTCGCTGTGCAAACGCAGTCCAACACGAAGCATAAAAACGGCAGATCTAGGACAACAATCCGGAGTCCATTGTTCAATTTAAACGACGTAATTTTGTTGAAAACGCCCACAGCTTTTTACTCACGGTATGCGTCGGTATACTTCCACATTTTGAAACAGAACGAGGGAAGATTTACTTTTAAAAACGCTCGCTGCGTCCTCCCGGACCAGCTGGACCGGATCAGCTGATTACGACGGACTAAACCCACAGCAACCAATTCGCGCTCCGTGTTAGTGTGGCTTTCTACCTCCAAGCACCGCACCATACACCACGGACACTTCAGCTCTTTGTCGCATCGCCGCGTTGCACCAAACAGAACGAGATCGCCGAAGTAAACGCAGCGCTGTCGTGACCCTTGGCTTGTGGTTGCGCACTCGTGGACCCGGTGACACCCTTCGCTTTCCAAGCACACACGACGATTGCGAATGATGCTTTCCGTCGTCCGGGAACATCACAGGGGCACGTCTCCGGTCACGTCTTCGCTACATGTGCTCGCAAACCGAGCACCTTCCAACCTTCTTGCCCAACCAAAAGAATACCGGCGCCATGTTAAACGTGCGTTGTTGCCAGATTTTCTCCGACCAAATAAAAAACAACGAAAGCAAACCGGTTCTAGCTTCCAGCTCACATCGGCGTTACGCCGTGGCCAAATTTTCTCTGTCAGCTCTAACTTAAAGATGACCTACAGATGCAGCAACACTGGACACCACGGAGCGCCGTAAATTCTGAGGAGGATGCATGGGAAGCATGGGAAGCGGCGGCACCTTCGCTTGGAGTTGGAAGGGTTGAAGCCAAAACGAAACCAACTGCAATGTCGCGTGTTCAGATTAAGGGCACGCTTTTTATAGCCATTGTAACTGTTTAGAACGAGTAATTATACGCCTAACTTTATTTTTGGTGTGTGAGAAACAATTATCAAGACCCCTAATATAAATACAAACAAGGGCGACATAAGGGAAGCCGCATTGCCATTGTCGACCACAAACAATGGCAGCCAGCACGCACGGTAAGCGCGGGGTTCGCCCCTTCTCGCGACATGGCGTAATTGCTTTTGGTGCTTATCTGTCTCCGAGACATGTTCCTTTCCGCGGAATTTGACTCCACGGTCCTTTCTAGGTGTGTCCCCAAGCGTTCCGGTGCTTCGGTAGCCGGCAATGCTGCGGTCGTCGCCGGCGGTGGTGCGTGTTTTCGAGGTCGGCTACACGGTTATGCGTGTATGACCGAACGAAAACACGTTTTTTACAACCTCGCATGATTTTTCAACGAATTATCCGTTACTCAACGTGTAAATTTATGGTAATTTGTGTAAATAGCGTGTTTTTCACCCCAAATATTCACCAAATACACGGGACTTGCTAACAGTGTAGGCGTACCCAATCGGCTATTAGCCCTAGCAGTGTTGTAGCGTCACGGGTCTCCACGGGTACAAGCAACCAGCACCCTCTGCCACGCTCCACATCATTGAAAACCCACTGGCCAGGCCTTAAATACCGACAATGAATCTTTCGCCGCTCGAACATACTCTCATCTAGTTCTAGTCACGCCTTCGCCGCCAATCATGTCTGAATACGTAAAGACGGCATTTACCACAACCTCTCGACAAAGACTCGTCCAATCAGTTATTGTCTGACTTGCAACATCAGTCACCCACTGAATGGCGGCGCACGGTCGGTTCTGGCACCAGAGGTAGATGGTTTTCATGAGTTGGGGAAGCGTGAGGTGCGATCCCTGGAAAAAGTAACAACTCCGTACCTAGACCTCGCTCCGGCACTGAACATTGACTGGCTTCCTCTTGGGCACCTCACGAGTTATCTACACTCCGTACCCCCACGAGTAGCCATCCGCAGATCTAGCGCGGACTTGCAGCGTCATCGCAGTCTTGCACTCTGAACACGCACACGAACCCAGGATTAGACCCATACCCTGAAGCAAACAGATCGCTTCAAGAGGGTCTTTCATGGCGTCATGAAGACGGCACATGTTAAACGCCTTTGCACTGCGATACTCGCCTCCGGAAGTGTAAAGCGCTGAGGGGGATGAACGAGCAAGGCTGCGCTCTTTTTTGCATTTATTATTTTTATTTGTTTCGCCATGTTATACCTTGGGACACCATTCTATCAAACTCACAGTATGATTGGTCTTACCATACCATCGCGTGACGAAACAAACGTCAATCATATGACCACAACGGATGCGACACCCAGCGTCCTTACAGAGAACACAACGGTCGAACCCAACAACAAAATAAACAAAGTGAATGAATAAAAGAACGAAGGGAGCCTTTGGATGCTTCAACGTAGTGTTGGTTGTTGAGAGAGAAGCGGCAGAACTGCTCGGAATGTTCCTAGTTTGTTTTCTTTTCTTTTTTTTTACACTAGCTGATACTACGACGTCTTCAATCATTATTTGAAGCTGATTTGTTGATTTAATTTCAAAGAACGCTTTGGAACGAAGGAGGGAGAGAGTCTTGGCGTCAGCATTCACCGTGGTGTCAAAAAAAAACAAATGCACAGTATATACAATTGGAAGACTGTTATACTCCGCACTCGGTGAGGCCTCATGACCGCGCCACGACTGTTAGTTGATTTATTTTGTTTCTTTAAATATTTTTATCATGACGACTACTTGAAATGCCTTCCACTGTTTTTCGGCGTTTCCAGGGGATATCCGGATATTTTTAATAATTAATATTATTGTCGTTTAAAGGGCACTCTTCTTATTGGTTGTTTGGTTGATTTGGTGTTTATGGCACAAAAGCTACTAAGGCCATAGAGCGCCAAATACAAGAATATTACTGTAAAAGGTTTAGAGAGAAAAAAGAGACTTTAGTAGCCAGTGATTAGATAAAAGATGGTATTGAGATACGAAAGGTAAAAGGGTGATGGGCATGATCTGTAGGTTAAGAAAGCTGCAATCGGTGTAGAAGGCCGATATATCTAAAAATTTGAAAACATTAGTGTGTGACAAGAGAATCATCACTTAAGAGCAGAGCTGAGTGTAGTGGGACTTGTTTTTGATACAGTTGCGAAAACTACAAGCGACGTTCTTTGTGATAAGCAGTACATTCAACTAGAATATGTAGAATGCTTAAGGCATTCTCACACTGCTCACAAGTGGGGGCATCTTCCCCACGTAGAAGGTAGCCATGAGTCAGATGAGTGTGACCAATCATGAGCTTGCAAAGGACAGCCTCAAAAAAGCGTTCCTGGTGCCGTGCACTCTGCCATTCGCTCGAAAAGAGGTGTGATCATGTGCAACTTATTGCCGATTTCTTGATCCCATTCAGCCTGCCATTTGCACTTAACGCGACGCATAAGAAGGCCTTTGTATTCTGCATAGGGAATGTTGCGGAGGTCAACTGTTTGCTTTACGGAAGTACTTGCTGCACGACCTGCGGCCTCATTTCCCGGAATACCCACGTGGATCGGAATCCAGCAAAATATATTTTCGTATCCCTTTCTTGAGGCAGCAACAACCTTCTATCGCAGTTGAAGGAGCAGGAAGTGCTTGAGGGGTGTTAATGAGGACAGTGCATGCAATGCACTTAGAATGTTAGTGTATACGATGGAGCGAGAGAGCTTCTTATCAAGTATGAAGCCTATGGTAAGGAGCAGACCAAATAGCTCTGCTGTAAAAATAGAAGCAGAGGAGTTAATTCGCCTAACAAGTTGAAATGTGGGGCCAATCATGGAACACACAACAGCAGATTCCGTCATTGTACCATCTGTGTAGAAGCTTACATATTCGGAATACTGACTTTCCAGTGCAAAGAATTCCTGAAGAAACACACCATTGGGAGTATCAGCTTTCTTGTATCGGGTGAGTGAAGGGTCACACTTAAAGGCAGGGTGCTCTCAAGGTGCTCCTGCAACAGTAGACTGCACTACAGGGGGCCTCCAATTGAGTCCCATGTTCTCACTGGCACTTTCCAATCCAACGAGAAGGGAGGCACTGTTGTGGCTTTGTTTTGAAACACCCTTTAAGAGCGCATGTCTTCCACAGCCATTCGTGCAGGGTGATCAGAGATGGACCTGACTCTCAGGGAATGCATAAAGCCCAGTGAAAATCTTCTCTTCTCAAGGGACAGCTTGTTGGCCTCTGAATACAAACTTCGTACCGGAGACGTGCGAAAGGCACCCGTCGCCAATCTCAACCCAAGATGATGGATAGGGTCGACCATTTTTAGAATGGATGGCCTAGCGGAACCATAAACAATACTGCCATTGTCCAGTCGTGATCGCACTATCGAGCGACATATCCTCAAAAGGCTCGTCCGGTCAGAACCCCACGATCGGTGGGACAGGACTTTAAGAATATTAAGTGATTTGTGAGCTTTTACTCTCATATTCTTAATATGGGCACCAAAGGTTAGTTTGCTGTTAAATGTAAGACCCAGTAACTTCTGCTGAGGCTTCACAGAAACTGTGGCATTGTTTAGTGCTAGAACAGGTTCATGAAGAAGTCCGCGTTTCCGAAAAAAGCACACACAAACTGTTTTATCTGAGGAAAACTTAAACCCATTTTGATTGGCCCAGGTTCACAGCATATTGATGGTTATCTGAGTTCGTGTCTCACAGAGTCACAGATTGAAAGACGACACAGAGATCTGAAGGTCGTCTACATAGAGTGAATATTGCACCGATGGGGGGATAGCCAATGCAAGGGAGTTAATTTTGACAATAAACAAAGTGACACTAAAAACGCCTCCCTGAGGAACGCCATTTTCCTGGACAAACGCTTCAGATAAAGCTGTTCCTATCTGAACACGAAAGGTGCGCCTACGGAGGTAGCTCTCAGTGGTTCGAAGCAGTCGACCACGGATACCCATATCATACAAGTCCCTCATTGAACAAAAACGCCATGCTGTATCATAGGCTGTTTCGAGGTCGAAAAATACAGATAGGCAATGTTGTCTATGAACGAAGGCCTCACGCACGACTGTCTCCAGCCGTACTAAAGAGTCAAAAGTGGACAGAGACGAACGATAGCCGCATTGGCTCACATCTAGATGTTTGTTTAGTTCAAGGAAATACATCAGTCTTCTATTAATTATTCGTTCAAGAGTCTTTCCAAAGCAGTTAAACAAAGCGATTGGCCTATAACTAGCCGCACAGAATGGCTCCTTACCGGGCTTCAGTATGGGTATGATTGTTGCCATTCTCCAGTCCAACGGAAGGTAGCCCTCGAACCAAATACAATTAAAAGTTATAAAACAATATCGAGTGTGGCAGGATGGAGACGTTGAAGCATATAGTAATGAATACTATCTGGACCAGGAGCCGATGATTTAGAGTTTTGGAGCACTATGTTCAGTTCGCGTAAGGGAAAGGGGGCATTATAAGCTTCGCTTTCACCACCGGATATTTTCAGTACCATACTTTCAGCTTTCTTATTTTTATGTTGTGCAAAAGCAGGCGAGTAATGCTGCGAGCTGGAAATAAATTCAAAATGCTCGCTAAGGATCTTGCCCTGCTCTTCAAGATTGATTGGACATGTTCCATTTCTGGAAAGAAGTGGAATAGTGAAAGCATGATATGGGAGCCATTTACTTCATGAATCCTGTCCCATACTTCCTTGGGAGAAGTACTGCTATTTATAGAGAACGCATATTTTTGCCAGCTCTCCCGTTTTGCTTCGCGACGAATTTACAGTCGGCGACAAAAGTCCCCAGGACGCGCGAGCTGCGACTGAAATGCATTGCTCTGCCATCTGCCGGCGGGTCGCCTAGTTTCGAGATCACGCAAAAGCGCATGCCCATCCTACTCTGCCTGCAAGCATGTGTGTTTTTCCGCTTTTCTGCGTCGCGGCGCCTAACTCGGAATTGGGCGCGTGGTACCGCCTCGGAAATAGCGCTTGCGGCTGACGAGCGTCTGCTACACATTCCGAAACTTGAGATACCGCCTGCGGCATTGCGCCGCATTTCGCCGTGTCAGCACATCTTGCTTTATAACCAGCCGAGCTTATCACTCAGTTGAGCAGCCGTGACTCCTTGCTTCATAAGTGTCATGTCAGTAAGCGCTATCTCCGAGGCAATACCACGCGCCCAATTCCGAGTTAGGCACCGCGACGCAGAAAAGCGGGAAAACACACATGCTTGCAGACATAGTAAAACTCGCATGCTCTTTTGTGTGATCTCGAAACCAAGCGACCCGCCGGCAGATGGCATAGCGATGCGTTTCACTCGCAGCTCGTGCGTCCTGGGGACTTTTGTCTCCGACTTTACCTAGTACGAACTTTCATTTTTCGGAAAGATATCAGGTTATCCTAAGTTGGATAACGTCTTAGGACACTCCAAGCTTTGTTGTGCTGTTTGCGACTCTCTTTACAGTCTTCATTCCACCATGGCTTCGGACGTCTAGGGAGCTGTCCGGATGACCGAGGGATTGAGAGTGACGCTGCAGTGAGAATATGGGATGTTAAAAGATGGTTCAGCTCATCAACCGAAAGCTGATCGTGGCGACAACAGGCCAGGAGTGTCGACTGTTTAAAAAGGCTCCAGTCTGCTTTTTCAAACTTCCAGCGTGGATGGCGCGTGGGTGAAGACTGAGGAGTGTCGTTACATTTTAAAATACTGGGGAAGTGGTCGCTTCCATTGGGATTCCGATCAACAGTCCATAAAAAATTGGGTTGCAGACTTGCACTGCCAATAGAAAGATCGGTGCATGTAGATGACAAGGATAAAGGACTAAAAGGATGGCTAGTATTAAAAATGCGTAGTGGCTTTGAAAATAATATGGATTCGATTATCTTTCCACGTGTATCTGTATGATCACTACCCCAGAGGGTACTATGTGCGTTAAAATTACCGAGTAAAAAAAAAGGGCTCCGGAAACAAGCTGAAAAGAGAGTCGAGATCTTGTCGCCTTAAAGAAAGAGAAGGTGGAAAATGCACTGAACATACAGTTATGGCTTTTTTGGCAACGGGCAGACCCCGCCGAAGAAGGCTTCGACGTAACAGGCCGGAACCCTCACATGTTCACGCTTTCAACGTCTTTTGACATTGATGGAGCAGCAGGCGGGCCCTGTTTCTCCGTAAGAAGGCGGACCGCCTCCGAGGAATCGGAACGACGGCCTCGCTCTCCATCTTAAGAAGAGCCACTGGGACGAAGCTGCCGGTCAGCCGGAGCTCTTGCCTAAATCGACTGGGGAGTCTGTGTGCTCCCAGCGCTACCTGGGGCACCCTGCTTACCCGCAGGTTGTTTCGGGGCCTGAGAGGGGCATGCCAAGTCCTCAAGAGAGAACTGAGTGGCCTTTGACTCCGTACTTGGTGCAGGGCTATGCGCACCGCGTCACAGTAGGTACCTTTGGGAATTAAGGAAAACTTAGTTTTGCCTCAGGGGACGATAAGTTCTCCCTGACTCGTAAGGCAAGGATTTCCTTTTCTTGACACCACAGCGGTCAGGACCGAGAGTAAGCCGGATGAGGACCCTTGCAGTTCGCGCAGGCAACTGAATCTTCACAGACGCCGGCCACATGGTCGTGGCTCCCACACTTTGCACACGTCTCCCTCCCCCGACAGCTGCGCGACCCGTGACCAAAACGCTGGCAACGGAAGAATCGCTGTGGGTTCGGGACGTACGGTCTGACACCACAGTTCAACTAGCCAGCTTTGACGAGTGCAGCAAGCGTGTGAAGTTCAAACGTCAGGATAAGGTGTTTAGTTTTCACCTCTGCACCGTCACGCCTCGTCATAATGCGTTTGACCGCCACTACTCTAGATGCCCGCAGGCCTTCCAAAATATCGTCTTCACTACTGGAAAGTTCGACTTCTGAAATCAACCCTCGAATGACGGTTCTGTGATTGCCCACTGTTACCTGTATGCCACCTATGGATGTCAATTTTAGAAAATGCTCTTGGAAGTTTTTGGAACTTCAAAAAGCAGATCACCAGAATGCAGTTTCTTTGCCTTGTAATCATCACCAATCTGGCTGTCGAGAACCTTCGCTACAAGAAACGGTGACATCATAGAGAGAGGTTTGTCAGAAACCTCGGAGTGGATCACCATGAATCTTGAAAAAGTTTCATTTTCTTTATCTTCCACTATGACTGTTCGTTCGAGACGATGCCTCTTATCGGCACGTCCAGAACGGGGTTTTTTTGATTGGGGGTTTTCCATAAGAGGCGAAGTTTGTTCGGAACCCGTGGTGTGCCGCGCACCACGGAGCCCAACAAGAGAATAGATAACGTGCCATAACAATAAGGGCTTTGCTCGAGAGGTTATGCTATTAGCACTGCCCAGGAACTATAACCGAGTGTGGTTCTTGACAAGGGGCTGTCGCCACCCAAGGTTAGCGCTTGCCGCCAAAGAAGTTGAGTAAGGAAAGAAGAAAAATGAGTAGAGTGAAAAGGAGAAGACAAGGGTGGAAGAAGGGAGGGGATAGTAGAAGATGTGGCGACTGGACTGAATCATCCTGGCCGGGCCTTACCAGGACTCCCGTCTATGAGAAGCGAGGACCGAATTGGTGTATCGCCTCGCCCGGGGGGCCCCGAAGGGTCCAAATCTACCCCGGGCCTTGCTCAACCACCAGGATGCCCTTTTCCATCAGACACAGGAAAGCCACGCACAGCCAGACGGGGGCGAGCGAACCCGCATGGCTCGGAGTCTGTGGAGACGCCACTCTCCAAACACCTGCTTTCACAGGTGCCCCTGCGGGGCACTCTTCCTATGCTGCTTCGTTCTGGACGCCATAAAAATATGAAACGCGATTGGCTTGCGGAACGTATAGAAAGAATAAAAAGTAGTCGGATTTGTCTGTGGATACCATTATTCAAATAAAATTAGTCCAATATTTAATTAGTCCAATCATTTAGCTTCGTTATTAGCATATTTTTTGTGCATGCGTGAAAACACTACCAACGAGAAGACATGAGGTGAGCGCTGCAACTGCTGGACCCTAAACCTGTTAATGTTACCAAAATCCTGGGCCGGATAACACCTGGCGATATCAGTGTATCGTTTTGAAACCTCTGGACCAACTTAGAGTGCGTGCGCGTGTAATGTGTGCGTATGATGTTCTTTCCTCTAAACGTCTGTACTCCAGCTTTCCCTTCCCTAAGGAGTGCCCACAACAGGAACTCGGGCTGACTTCTCAAAATTTTCAATATATGTTTCTCTACATCTCAATAAGGTATATAGTTATGAAATGGAGTTTCCGAGCATTTACGTGTCATAGCTCGTTTTCGTGGGTCTACATCACATGAATGAATGACGTTTTAGCGACTCAACGTTTTAGCAAACAGTGGCGGCTCGTGCGAACCCCCCCCCCCCCTCCCCCCGGAAACAAAAAAACAAACAAAGAGAAACAGCAAAAAAAAAAAAAAAAAACACTTTTAAACGCTAAATTTGTCAACAAAAATTGGAAACTGAATGGATAAAGTTGTAACTGCGTTCGCGCCGACATTATAGATTTGTGTATGTGATGTCCAATGAGATAAATGTCTCTTCTTCACTATTAGTAAATCCAAATTATACTTCATTTCACAAACATATGCAGCGCAAAAAGAAATTCATGAACACGAGCGCGTGGCTTTGGAAATTGCCTCCTATGCACGAGTTCTCGTAGAAACAAAAGTTTTTCACTGAAGTACGCTCACGCACCTGTGCCTTTCTCTTTACTGCAGTCAACTGTCAGATGTAGTATAGTCATGAAACAGAACAACGATGTTCAGGAGGTATCATACGTGGCGCTAACAATTCCCGCGCCATATTTTCGTGGCGTCTCAAACGAAGTAGCAAAGGAAGAGTGCCCTTCAAACGACGATAATAATAGGTTTTACAAACTGCCGGATCTCCGCTGAAAACTCCGAGGCATCGCGAAAGGCCTTTAAGTAGTCGTCACGACAAAAAATCTAAAGAAACAAAATAAATAGCCTGAATGTCGGCGGCGCTGTCATAAGGCCTCCGTGGGCAGAGTATAACGGTCTTGCAATTGTACATATTGTGTATTCGTTCTTTTTTTTTCAACCATGCCAAATTTGTTGCTTCGACCCTCTCCCGCCTTTGTTTAACGTGTTGTTTCTTATTAAATTAAGAAATCAGCTTCAAAAAGCCTTGAAGATGTCGTGGCATCCTCTAGGGTAAAAAAAAAAAAGAAAACAAGCAAGGAACTTTCGGAGCAGTTCGGCCGCTTCTCCTCTCAACAAAGAACACGCCGCCGCAGCATCCAGCGGCTCCCCCTTCGTTATTCATTTTTATACACTTTCTTAATTCTTTTTGTTCTCTGGTTCTACCGGGTGTCCTAAATATCAGTCAGGTTATTTAAATCGACCACGAAATTCGGTTTCTTAACCTATCGCGCCACGATTTCGTGCGGCGTTGCCCACATACGGTGCTTTGTTTTTGTAAAATGTTTAAACAGCTAACTTACCTGAGAACAGAATAAAGAAAGAAAAAGCCTTAACTCCTATGGAAATGCAGCGAAGCCACGGGTCTTCAAAGAATACGACGCTGTTTCGCACGGCAGACAAGAGATGGTGCATGCGGTCGCGATGCCAACTGCAGAAAACGAACGAGCATACGGTGCCGAGAGCCTGCGTCACTGGCAGTCGACCTCTTAGATTCAAAGGCGGCGCGTTCCGCAGGCGGCGACAGTCGCAGAACTATGGTGGCTAGAAGGATTTGGTGTCCGGAGCGAGCTCCCCCTCCCATTGACATGCGCGGGCCGTTTGAGGAAGACGTAGATAGGTGGCGCCACGACATGCTGGGATGCCGAGACGGCTTGAGCCGAAGCGGGAGTGAAGCCGGTGAAGCGAGACAGAGAAAGAAAAGGACGCTTGGTGAGCGTGAGCATGTGCTGTAATTTGTCCGAGGAGTGATTAAATACAGTGACTGATGGCATGAAACGAATGAAATCGCCGAGGTGAGCGAAATGGCGGACCGGGCAGCGCCGAAGCGGTCGCCAAGGAACAGGCAGTGCTGTGTGCCTTGATGCAAGACAGATTACCGCTCGGCTGAGTGAAAGTGCGCGTTATTTTCGGTGCCCAAAGACAGTGAACGGTTTCTTCTGTGGTCCCGAAGTATACCCCGTGGAGGGACACCACTGCAGCCTTCGTGGGTTGTTCCTGAGCTGCATTTCGACGAAAGGTTTGTGCAACGTTTTTATTAACCTCACGTCATCAAGGGAGAGATTGTGCAGCTGAAAAGAGAGCGGCTAGCACTAACGCAAGACGCGTACCAGACTGTATTTCCGAACCTGCCGTCATACCTACCGAGGAAACTTCCCCGTAAACGTAAGGAACATTCAGAGTCCTCTGATGTTCACGACAATGTCGGACGCCAGAAGCGTGCTCGCTGTGATGCCTCGCTTGCGAGCAGCCCGGATGATATGGAAGAGGACGAGGGTAGAGCAACACACGAAAACAAAGTGAATTGGTGTTCTTCTACTCTGCCTTCAAATGCGTGGTCCAGGACAGTATTGGAGGATTGTGTAGCTTTTGCGATATCTTCGTTGAGAAGATATCGCAGCGAGAAACTTCTGCTGGTGAGGACACAAACAGCAGAGCTAAAAAACTATAAAGCGCCGTGTCTGGTCTATGTAAAGGGAAACAAGATGAAAGAAGTCGACCTAGCAAGCATTGAAGACCTCAACCAGAATTGGAAGCTGCTGACTCTATCCAAACCTGCTGTGGTGCCGGACTGCTCCACGAGTTTCTTCCCCTGGAGGTTCAATCCTCGTCTACAGCGAGGATTTGGGACAACCAACTGATCGCCCAAAAACGTGCGATGACTGTCCACTTTCCAGGTAATAGACATGGGTGGGTCTTTACAGTGCACGAACAGTAGTTCCTAATTTATTCTCGGTATCTTTTAAGGATCGTCATGCTTACACTGCATGTATGCCAGCAAACTGCTACTCACAAGGAAAAGTAAAGCTAAAAAGCGGACAAAGCATTCGACCCAGGCTGCAAAAATACTAGAGAAGCGACTAAAGCGTAGGAGCAACACAGTGCACTCATTGCAACGTAGGGTTGAGGATCTGTTGAAGAAGGCTGCGAGCATAGAGGATACGGTTCTTAAAACGAAGGTAAGTATCACTCTTCTTTATCCCTGTGCAGGCACCATGAACCTTGTTATTGAATCCCACCCCACAAAGGCGCTCTTATCCTTGTTCCTGTGATTCATAGTTGAACCTCTGTGTGGCTGCACTTTTAGTGCACATTTTAAAGAACGTCAGCTCCTCTCCACTTCATGTGTCTGCCGCTGGATGGCATCACCTTATTTGAAATAGCGGATGCAGTAGCAATATTATTATTCAGTGCCTCTGTTACTTAAAAGCAAACATTCCTAATACTTTCAGATTAAAGGTCTTCCCTGCGAGCAGCAGATGTGTGTGAGACACCGCCTTAAGGCCGCTCAACGAAAATGAACGAAGGGAATGGTCTATGCTCAAGAGTGGATCTTGGAATGCATAATCATGAGGTAATAGATATGTTACATACTTGAGCTTTCATTGGAGCTCTTAAATTACAGGTAGAAAGCTTATGGGTCTTCACCAACTTTCCATATCATGCCTCCACAGCCTTGGCATGTAAAAATGGTGGGAAACAGAAAGCAATACAAAAAGAGTTGACATGTTTGCATTGTAAAAATACTGTGTTAAAAACTGCATTATAGTGGCTTACGTTCATTGTGTCACGGACAGTACCAGAAAGCTTTATCAGATGGCATTTTATGGGGATGTGCAAAGGCATGGCGACGAATCTCGACCAGATCGGAGCTTCGTACGACAGCTTTTTTCGTGGTCCCGGCCATCACAATTTGTGTCCTATAATGAAGATTTCTATTTTTCATACCTTGTTTTAATACGCTTGCATACTTCATTCCAGGATGAAAAGTGCACGCCTCTACAGGCCCCTACGTAGAAACAAGATCCTGCAACTCCCATCGCCATCAACTTTACAAAAATATGTCAAGGACTATAAAAGTGGATTTGGGTTTAACCCGAACACCTTCGAGGCCCTCAAAGAAAAGACGGTTGAGAAGGGCGAGCTCCTGTGCCACGGAGGCCTCGTGGTAGATGAGATGAAGCTATCTGAAAATATCTCCGTGCAGGCATGTGGAAGACTGAAGGGTTTTGTTGGACTTTCGACAATTCTCTGTAAATTAGACAAGCACTACCCCATGGCATGGTGATACTATTCCAGCCGTTTGCCGAGAAGTGGACTCAAATCGTGGGTAAGGCACAATAGCGTCGACTAACAGCATTGGCAGTCATATTACTGAAAGAGGCACCGACCTCGCTGGAAACATATTTTTTACGGTCAAACTATACAGACACGTTAAAAAATAAATTTCTGCTGAAAAAAAAATATTTCATTAACAATGTTTGACCCCATAGCCAAATGGGCTTTGTTTCGGTTTCGCTCACTGACACTTCGTAGGTGACTGGAAAATACGACAAGAATACTGAATTTGTGTTACATAACTCTCACATTTATTCCATGAAAGGTGCGTGTGCGTCACAAGGAAATGTTAAAGGCGACCTGTTAGCAAAAATAATTGTCAATGCCGTCATCTTGCGCGAGCAGGCTGGGCTTTGAATTGATTACATCTGCTCCGACAGTGCCTCATGGAACCGCAGCATGTTGAGATGCTTTGGTATCAAGGTTAGTTCCCGTCTACAAACGCTGTTTTGCCCTTGTCATGTGCCTGACTGGGACTTGTTTGTCATACGTCATCTGCTAGTATCTTATTATCCGCTTGCTCTTTTTCTTTGAAATTTTATGTAGTGGCTAAGGCTTTCTTTTCTATTTAAAATGTTTAATGTTTGCCATCATCAAGGTCATGAGCTGTTTCTAGGCCCAATAAACAATAAAGTAAATGATTCATGAATGTTATATCTCTTTTCTTCATTTTTAACAATCTTTAGTATGTTTAACTTTAGTAGTGTTCAAAATGCTAAGTATCAAAACTATATTAATATTCTCCAAATGTAAAATAATAGCTCAATTCTATCTTTTTCTGTTTTTCAGGCAACCAGCCAAATAACATGCAGTGCTTTCCATCCTGTTGATCCCCAAAGACGCCTCTATTTTGTATCGGATTTTCCACATCTCCTCAAATGCCTGCGGAATATGTTTCTGAAAACGGGCTTCAACACTCCGTATGGCAGGGTAAGTGTAACACTGATGCTGTTGCATGTTGTCTTGACTTTGATTTATTTTGTTTCAGTCTCATGCAAAACAATTTTTTTGTGGAATGATCAATTATAATATTGTTGGCTGCTTTAACAGATGTGCAAGGAACCCATTACTGCTGCGTACAGAGCGGACTCGCATGTTTTGCCAGTCAGGGTGATGCCACGTGCAACTGATTCAACTCTCTACCCAAATGCTTTTGAAAAAATGCCGGTCAACCTTGCCTTCAGGCTGTTCACCGATGAAGTGCTGCAAGGCCTTGATCTACACCACAAGACGGTCGAGCAGAACTGTGGCAGCTACAGTGCTACTGTAAAGTTCGTTTGCGTAATCAACAAATTGATACAAGTCATGACCTCTCGATGCCCAGACGATACTTTGAGGTGAGCAGAATGCCACTCATCCGGTAGCCTGATTATGTGCTGTATTGTGTTTAGTGTTTTAAGAAAGATATTGTACAGAGCGCGACACTGTTAGCGCGAACAAGCGATCGCCGGTTTTTCCAATTTTTCTCTTTGAAACTAAGGGATGTCATCCAAGTTATTATTGCTACGGAAGGAGGTCATTTAGTTCTATAATGTAAACGGTAAAATTTTATGCTCGCTAATACTATATTTCGAAGTAAAATGGGAAAAAGCGCCGATGTCGCGTTCGCGCTAACGGTGTTGCGATGTGTACAGCTAAAATAACATTGGTGAAATTATATTTCATTAATGTTATTTGCTCATTTTTATTCCATTTGTATATGAATTTTGTGCCTCTAAAAGGCTTGCTTTTGCTGCTTGTGTGTTCCAGACCGCAGACTCCAGAGGCTACATTCATTGACGACATTCTGAGCTTCCTGACCGAGTGGGAGGAAAAAGCTAAAGACGGAGGCTTTGTAAGCAAGGCAACTGCTGAGGGGCTCCGGGCTACGTTAGAGAGCACCAAGGGCATTCTGGCGTACCTTGGACTCATAAATTATGACTTCCTCATGACCGCACGTCTTAGCCAGGATTGTATAAAGCGTCTTTTCGGTATCATTCGACAGTCGAATGGAGAAAACGACAATCCAACGCCAACACAAATTCTTTTAACTGTGAACTGTCTTAGCTTCTATAATCTTGCTAGATCTCCACCAGGGGGAACAGTCAGTGAGGGTGTTCTCAACTCTCTGCTTCGTCCGTCTGACAATGTCAGTCGAGGAAATGCACTGAATGACCTGCTCGATGTCGGACGCATAGATGAAGTGGAGCAAACCCTCAGCTCGGACCATTAAGCCTGCTTTGCGAGGCAGAGTGACTCGCGGCTGCTGTACTATGTGGCAGGATATGCAACATGCGGATTCGTTTTACGCCTGAAATGTGGCGATTGTAAGGCTTTCTGTTTGACTGATGCAACAGCAACAACCGAGAATGCAGCATTTACTAAATTGTTTCAATACCAGTAAGCTTCACTCTGAGAGCATCCGTGATGTGCTAAGCTGTGTGAACTCGGGCTGCCCTTCAGTGGGATGTGAAACCCACAAGCATGATTTAACACGGACAGTAATTAAGTTTTACATTGTGACGAGGCTTCACTTCTGTGTGAAAAAAGGTAATCAGAAAAAAAAGTGCCAAGGCAAACCTGTCGAAGCAGGGACGGCTCAAGTAGGCTGCGGTTTGACTTAATGCAAGCTACTTGCTCTTTACACCCGTGGGTGCAATACTGTATGATGCGCATATATTCCTCTTCGTAGATATGAGAGTGTGAACATCGGGCACTTGAATCGAATGTGCCTCCTTTGAACGAACACGCTGCTGTAGGTGAGCAGAAGTGTGGAGTGTAGATATAGCTGCTCAGTTTTTCTGTACAAGTTGTTATCTATTGGTATCATATTTGAACATTACTCTAAGTATATTGTGTGAAACAGTAGTGCCATTTTGGAACGCTTTTATTTGCATTTGAAACGTGTTGAAATAACTTCTGTATAAGTTTTCTTAAAGCAATAACCTCAGGTAGGTGAATAAAGTACAAATTATGTTGCTTTCTGGAGTTGTGTGTTCATTTCCGTTTGTTATGATTTATTTTATGAAATGACATGGCCGTTTAGGAAAATGGATGAAAAAACTGTTTCTTTCAATGTGTCGTAAACATCATAGTCTGGCATCTAGTATGCAACCACTATGATAGCTTTGAAAGAATGTCCGAGCCTCATTCGTTCGCTGGGGTGTTCTAGATTCACCCTTATTAGTCCGGATCACCCCCCCCCCCCCCCGCCCACATATTTCAGTGGCAGTAAAATCGGCCGACGACATCGCTACCACAAATCTCTAATGTAAGCGACTTACTTTACGCGGGCTCAAAGCTGAAGTTTTGGAATAATTCGCGGGTTCTGAATTTCACCGTGCGGTGGGATCTCAATATAGATTCCAATGTGTTTACATTTTACCGGAATAGTTCGCGGGACCTATTTGTCGCGAAAATTAGTCCTCGTGAAAATTAAGTCGTTTACAGTACATGTAGTGAAACTCCTGTGGGCGGATCTGGCTATTCCAAGTATGTGAAATATAAATATAATTTCGATTTTCACCCAGCAGCGAACAAAACAATGCTGCTGGACTTTTGTTGGCAATGCATGTGCTTCAAACACCGATCAAAGCTACGCGCGCAAGAGAGAATGCCAGAGAAGGTTGCCCTCGAGTATTGATAGAACTGTAGTCACCCTTACGTGGAACCGCTTGAAAGAAGCTAATTGTGTGGGTGCTAGATTGGTGTGCCTAACAGTCGGGAATTCTGAATGAACATCAGCAAAACAATTCGAGATACAGCCCTAAATACGGTCTCACTGAAAACGAAACACGTAACGATGCGCTGAGGCGTCGCGCGGCCACGCCACCCGTATCCTGACGGCCCTACGTTGCACAGCGCTACCTACCTCGTCGTCCTGAAACGGCCCGCGCCTCCAGTGGCGCTCCGGACACCAAGTCCTTCTAGCCGCCATAGCAGAACCAAAAAAACAGGCACAGTAACAACACAAAACTGCAAAGCAGACGATATAAGTACCCCGAAAGAAGCAGTCAAAATATCCCGACAAACCATTTTTTTTAATCAATTGTGTGTTCATTATATAAGTTTTATTAGTAAGGATGATAAAATATTGCATCGCAAGTGATATCAAAAAAGCTCGTGCCGCTTTTGAGTAGAAAATATCGTATGCTAAAGGCGCCGGCTCTCGGCGCCGTATGCTCGTTCGTTCACGGCATTTGGCTCCGCTACCGCTTGCACCATCTCTTGTTTCCCGTGGGAAACGGCGTCGTATTGTTTCAAGACTGGTGGCTTCGATGCGTTTTCGTAGAACTTAAGCCTTTTTGTTTCTATACTTTTTCTTTGGGTAAAATCGCTCTTTGCAAATTTTACAAAAAAAAAGCACGATCTGTGGCAACGCTTTACCAAATCGTAGCGCAATGGGTTAAGATACTGAATTTCGCGGTCGATTTAAAGAGCCTGGCCGTTACTTGGGACACCCAGTAGTGTCCTCTTCTCTGTAACGATGCCGACCGTCCCGACCGTAGTTGTCTTACGATTGGCGTTTGTTTTTCCACGCGATGCTGTGGTCAGACCAATTGACCAGCGAGTTTGTTAGAATGGTTTCAGGAAGTATAAAATGGCGCAGGAAATAAAAATATTAAATGGTAAGAAGCGCGCAGTCTGCGCGTTCAGCCCCCTCGGCGCTTTATTCTTTCAGAGGCGCGCAGCGCCATGGCATTTAACCTGTGCCGTTTTTATGACGCCATGAAAGACCCTCTTGATGCAATTAATTTGCTTCAGAGTCTGGGCCTGCTCCTGGGTTCTCGTACGTGTCCGGAGTTCGAAACTGCAATGACGCTGCACATCCTCGCTAGATCTGCTGATGGCTAATCGTGGAGGTGCCGTGTGCGGATTAATCGTGAGGTGCCCAAGAGGAAGCCGGTCAATTTTCAGTGCCTCGACAAGGTCTCGGTGCGGAGCTGTTCCTTTTTTGATGGATCGCATCAGAGGCTTCCCCAACTCATGAAAATCATCTACCTCTTGTACCAGCCCCTGCCGTACGCCGTCTTTCAAAGTGAGACTCATGTCGCAAGTAAGACAATGACTGATTGGTCGATACTTCGTTGGAAGGTAGTCGTAAATGTCGTCTTCACGCATTCAGAGATGATTGGCGGCGAAGGCGTGACTGTAGAACTAGACGAGAGTATGTTGATGCCATGAAAATACAATTGCGGGAATTTAAGGCCTGGCCAGTGGGTTTTCGGTCGTGTGGAGCGTGGCAGAGGGTGCTGATTTCTTGTACCCGTGGAGACCCGTGACGCTAGAACACTGCAAGGGCTAATAGCCGAGTGGGTACGCCTTGGAACATGGAAAATCACTGTCTTTTGGGCTGGCTAAGGCATGCTTGCAGACGACGCTCGCTTCATGCACATCACCGTCAACCACAAGCTGCACTTTGTCGACCGGAACACTGGTCCTCGCACCAATAGGGTGGACGGCACCTGAGCCCACGTCAAAAAATATCTTCCGTCTGGACGGCGCAAGAGCCATCATTTCACCGGTCAGCTTGCAAATTTTATGTCTTGGAGGAGACAGAAGGCACGCGGAAACATTGATGGACTGCAGTCGTTCGTAACCGCGGCTGCCAAAATCTAGAGCCCCGACGAAGACAGAGACCTTTCATATAGTAATGAGGACGAGGAGTCTGACGGCCCCGGTGACTTGGAGCGATCCGCTGCGCTAAGCCCGTCGCCCGCCTGCGTGCTTAAAGACGACTTACGCGCCAGCGGCTTGCCATGTGCTCGCTAAGTCAGTTAGTTCCTAGTAGCGGTGTAAACGGTCCTTTTTAGGCCCCGTATTATGGCAACGGAGCTGTTTTCTGAATGCGACACTCCGTGTCGCCGTAAAAAAGTCCACAGGAAAGACCCAGCAAAATGATGCGGTCCCCAACTAGGATGTCACGCGTTGCGATACAAATAAAATTTTGTCTTGCTTATTTTGATCCCAATAAATGCCCTCGTTGCAGTCGTCCCGCTATGCTTTCGCTTGCTCTATTACCGTCGCCATTTCTCAGCTTCGTCGTCGTTGCCAGCGGCGCAGACGAACGCGGCCGATCTGACCAATACCACTTAGAACACAAGGCCTGCGCGTTTCCTCCTCTAAACGTCATCACTAGTAGATCCCTTCAGCGCCCCCTAGGTAGCCCGGGTGAGCTCCATCGTCTGCTACATCGTCTGCTCCATCGCCTGCTTCAGTAGTCGTGCTCAGAGCGAGCTTACATTGCTAAGATCGGCAATTTTGATGGTGTCGCATGATCGTTGCAAATGAACTGTGCTAGCTCGTCATTAGCTCGCGCTGAGCAGTCGCGCATGCAGCTGTGCCAGCCAGTGGATGCGGCGTAGCTCCTCCGAAAACCCATGAGAGCGGCGGCGGACTCGGAGTCTACGTAAGCAGGCGCTTTGCGAGCCCCGTTTTGTCACCCCAACAGCTGAAACGATTCATTACGGACTGTCCGCTTACGAAGCGGAATCCACTGATCGGGACTGCAACGACAATCAAATAACAACGCGCGCATAAACAAAAGTAGAGCAGTCTATTTAGCGGTCTCAAATACTCAGGGGATCACACGAGTTTGGAGCGCATCTGGGAAGCGGAAGAAGGCGTTTAGCTGCTCGAACTACGTCGTAAGAGGTTACTGTTGATACGTTACAGACTGCGTTGTCCCAGTTTCTTACCTAAATAGGTGATCATTAAAACGTGCGCAAACAACATGTTAAGATTACCAGAGCAAGCGAACCAGCCGTTGCAGCATAACAAAAACAAAAAGTAACAAGAAAATGACCCTACAAACACTTTCAAACATTGCAAGAAACATGGGGTCCGCTTCTCAGGCGAAAATAAAGAGAAATCCGGAACAGGTAGCAAACAACGGCGAATAAAACAATACGTTAGCAGACGATAGAAAGATACAAATCACCCAGCAAAGGAACTCCTTGAACGACGACGATCATTGCGGCGCTTAGAAAAAAAAATGAAAAAAAGAAAGCAGCAGCTTAAAAAAAAATTCCCTTTTTTTTTAGTGGCTTGTTTAAGCCTAATTTTAATGTTGCAGCAACTTAATTACTCACGTTTGTTCGGCCTTCGGGAAGCGGAAGAAGGATTTTCTAACACATCGCAAACACTTGCCTACCATCTCCAAGTATGTGCTGGTGTAAACCCGAAGGGGGCCGGTTGATCAACAAACGATGACCCATAGCAGACGTTCCGGCGTAGACCAATGCAATTCGAATAGAAATGTATAACGAGCTTGCACTTTTTAATATATTTAATAAATACCAAAAAGCACGTATGAAGATTTTGGATTCGAAACTCAATTGAAGGCGAAAATAGGAGGTTATCGCAGACGACAGTAGAAGAAAACAACAGTTGCAGACGGCCCTCAAAACGTCCGGGAACAGCGTAGCAGACGGACTGGCGGTAGCAAGCGCCAAGTAAAGAAAAGAGAGCTCAAACTAGTCGAAACAATGCAAAACAAAATGCGCTATGGTCCGCACATTAAGTAAACAAAACAAAAAAACACACACACACACACAAACAAAAAAAAACCCATAAAAGCAGGAGGAAGAAAGGACACGACGTCGTAGTTCCTCCTCACAAATAAAAAGAAAGTAGACTGAAAAAATGGAAAGAGCTGCTGACGGCGGTCCAAAGGATGCCGACTTTTATGGTAGAAGGCGTCGAAGTCGGTAGTCGTCTTGGTGCTAACAATCGGAAATAGTGTACTGTATATAACGTGACCAATATCACTTTTTTTTTTGCACTACGACGCTCTTCTTGTTTGTTTTCTTGGTTTTTGGACGCGCAAGAAGTCTGTTTTTTTTTGGAACTCCACTTTTATTAATATTAGTAATAGCGTCAGATTTGCATGTGCACAGTCTACTTCTTCCAGAGCATACTTACATCGCAATAAAGTAAGTGGTTCGAAATTGCCTTTAGCTTCTTCATCCTATTCGTCTATTCGGCAAAACGGTTATAAGCAAGACATTCATGAGAAATGGGAACTGCAATAAGAAAACAAATTGATTGATAAGAACAGTAAAGTTGAAACATAGCCACGTTCTAAAATTTTTGTACATTGCCCTTTTTTTTTTCAAAACACCATGCGAAGGTGCATTCGTGTTTTGTCTCGCTTACATAAGTTGTGACAGAGTGTTTCCTTCAGGAGAGCCCCGAAATTGCAACCTGAAAGCTCTAAAATCCTTCCCACGCGAAGAAAATGTCCCTCGCTTATGAGGTGGCACCTATTTTTTACATTCAAAGCAGCGAACACCCGTGACCATTTTTTTCACTGGTCACCTGGCACGGAAATAGGCAAAACTAATGCGTTGCGGAGAATTCGTCTGCTCGCGGAGGCTCCGAGCTCGCCAGAGACGCTGCAATCAGCTCCGCCGGGAGCCCCTACTCTCGTCAAGCTTCGGGGTGTTTGCCGCTTGGGGCGGGTCGGGGATCTACTAAAGGAAACGTCATGCGCAGGCCTTCTCTTCTAGGTGTAATTGATATGACACACCGCGGTCGGCTTAGGCTAGCAGACGGCGTTCGTAAAATGGCGTCAGCTGTTGCTGGCTTTATGCGGCAGCTTCATGCGAGCTTCCATTTATTTCGCGTTCGTTGCCATGGTGACGGTCATGGAAGCAGACGGCCTTTATGTTGCGGAAATACGCTGCAGCTTAGCGATGAGAGGTGCGTAGTGAGCCCGTTCTCGGATGCTTTTCAAACGGATGAACGCGAACAAAGAGAGTTCAAAATAAGGAATTAATGGGCCTCTGACACGCCAAAAAAATTAAAAGTTCCCGCCAATACACTGTGACGTAACAATGTACCGCAAGGTGGCGGGGCGGTCAGAAGGGAGGCATCGACGTACGTCACAAAAAAGTGGGTTTGGCCGGAAACACGTGAGTTTCACTCCCCGTGCTTCCACGACCATGCTTAAAACTTTTTTTATATTTTTTTTTTATTCTGGTATTTTTAACGAGCGGTGGTAGAAAAAAAATGTTCAGTTCCACTAACCTTTTACCGCCGCACCGTTGGTTAGTTTGCGTGCTGTAAAAGTTGAGGACGAAGTCAGTGGTTCGAGGTAATGGAGGTCAAAGAGGAAAGCGTTTCGAGTACAAGCCAGTGTACGAGGAATTAAATTAATCCGATCGTACAGAGCCAACTGGGCACAAAACAAGCTATCGAGTTTAAAAAAAAAGAAATTTTAGAACACTCAAAGAAATTAGGATCTTTAGCATTCTACACGTCCGATCGCATTGCTGAAGGTTCAGACACCAATTCGTCGAGTCATCGGATACTCTACAGGCTGAACATGCCTGCCGTCTAGAGAATACGAACTGGTGAGTGTACCAAGTACAAGTAAACTTCAAACATAAAGTACGTGCTTCGTCTAGGACATGTGCAGTACTTGTTTGCTAGATTCACTGACTCCTCTTATACCTTTACCGCAACATTACGCGATAGAAAGCAAATAAAGTAAACCTTGTCTGCTTGGACTGCTCCCGAAATTCTGAGAATAACAAAACTATAGACAAAAAATATTTCACGAGGTCGCGGTAAGCAAGAGGAGTGATACAACTGACGGGACATTCGGCGATGCTTCTGTTATGACCGCCCCCACATCTTGCGGTAGATTGTTATGTCACAGGTCACTGGCGGGCACTTTCAATTAGGCTTCGAATTTTTATTAAAAAAAAACAAAAACTACACAACTTCAAAGTGAAAAATGTTTTGATGTCCTGATACACCATTTTAACGTCAAGCATGAATAAAAGAAATTTGTTGGCGTGTCCGAGGCTTTTTAACGAGAAGTTTGGTTTTCTCCAGCGCCTCATCATTTCAGGAGCCTTAGAAAAAAAAAAAAACATGTTTTTTGGGGAAATCCGCGCCCTGCATTTTTTATTCTTGCATGTCTCTAAAGTATCAAACCGCCGCTACGTCCCCCTATGCACCCAGTGCTCACACTAGAATTCTATGCCATCATTAACTGACGCGCTCGACCACTGTCGTCACTGAACGCTCGTGTTTGACAGTGATAGGCACGAACTTCGAAGCAGCATTTGGTTTTCTTCGTCGGTTTGCAGTGCCTCTTTAATATAAGAGTGAAATGTATGGATTCCGGGCAAAAGGGAAAAAATACTGACAGGCGTTTCAACTCCACAAGTGAAACATACGTGTTTGTGAGACAAATTAATTCCTATATCTTACACCATACCTCACTGAGGAGATGATAAACCTGTTCTTATCTCCTTTTCCCCGGAGCCCACACATTTCGCTTCCATCTTGAGATTGTTGGACAAAATACTCGATAAACGTATCCAAGTGAAGTTTCTAAATGTCTGCTTCATTAAGTATTTAAAATAATTCTCAAGTTACTTTCACTGTAAAGTATCTTGAGTATAATACGCATACTTAGAAATGTAATTTAATTACTTTTGAATAAACTTACGCGTTGTGTAATTTCCATTGACGTCAGTGACAGTTGCGCAAATCTGGTTTACCAGAATGGTTTCTTAGCGGGCAACAACACAAAACGTAACAAAAAGAAACAAAAAAGTAGGGTTTCTATGCACTCGAACAATAAGGAGGAGGATACCACTGATACCTGTTACAGAATATTTTTGGGACAAAAAAAAAAAAAAAGGTTTGCTTCAGTTAAAGCGACATCAATAAATATCTCGTCCTGCGGCTCACGTTAAAGGAGCGGTGCAACGATGTTCATTTGCAATGTTTTTCTCTTTACACGAGCTTACCGGCACTAGTGGCACTGAAGGGTACTCGCACGCAACACCACTAGCCAACATATTCCTTGGCTGCAGTGTGATTTCGAGGACAAAAGCGATCATTTTCATTCGATCTCTCTTTTCTACAGCTTGATGACGTAACGTGGGGATCGCATTACACCCCAATGAAAATATTTGAATGCGGCTCATAGATTGGGCCCGAGCATTGCGTGGGCGCTGGATTTGGGCTCGTGATAATTAGTAGCTCGAGAAGCATTCGGGTAGTGGCCCGTGTCCAATCGCTGCAACGACGACAAAAGCCGAGCCATAACAATGTTTGGAACACAGCCCGTGTACTGTGCTTTGCCAACCCCAGCACGTGGCTATGATCAACATTGGCGGCATAATATCAGCTCCAGATCACGTGGTCGCTTGTCCTGGCTGCGAGTTCAGGGGATGAGCGCTGGTTCTTTTTCTTTAATTTTTTCTGGGACTTGTGCTGCGTGGGGTGCAAAACAAACTAGTGTTTTACAGGTCACTAATGGCAGGGATCCCTTCTAAGCGGTATTTGCGCAAAGTACAAATATTGTTGCATCGCCCCTTTAAAGACGCACGTTAAAGACGCAACAAACATAAACTGTGTCAGGGTCTAATTTGTTTTATTTATTTTTAGTTTTTTTCACTGAAGTCTGCATTGTTTGCGAGGGTCGTTTCCCGTTCTGCGTTGCGCCTCACTGTTGCCATCTTTACTTCCGTGAAACTACCGCTTTTGTTTGATGATTTTGTTTTGGGGGAAACTCTACTGGTACAAACTTTTGGGAAGATGTATAAGTCACAGTCGGTATAAAATCGATATTTTCACGAGCTCAATCTAAGTCACCGTAGCATATCGTTGCTAATCGTCCCTAATGCCATCGCCGCGGGTGCACCAGGCGTCAGTAGCACGCTTACCGAAAACCACGACCGCGCGGAGCGAACATCCGCCGCCGTAGAGAAATCCCGGGCACACTCAGGATGTCGTCCCTAATGCCGCCGCCGCGGGCGCACCAGGCGCCAGTAGCACGCTTAGCGAAAACCACGACCGCGCGGAGCGAACATCCGCCGCCGTAGAGAAATCCCGGGCACACTCAGGATGTCGTCCCTAATGCCATCGCCGCGGGCGCACCAGGCGCCAGTAGCACGCTTACCGAAAACCACGACCGCGCGGAGCGAACATCCGCCGCCGTAGAGAAATCCCGGGCACACTCAGGATGTCGTCCCTGATGCCGTCGCCGCGGGTACAGCAGGCGCCAGTAGCACGCTTAGCGAAAACCACGACCGCGCGGAACGGACATCCGCCGCCGTAGAGAAATCCCGGGCACACTCAGAATGTCGTCCCTAATGCCGTCGCCGCGGGTGCACCAGGCGTCAGTAGCACGCTTAGCGAAAACCACGACCGCGCGGAGCGAACATCCGCCGCCATAGAGAAATCCCGGGAACACTCAGGATGTCGTCCCTAATGCCGTCGCCGCGGATGCACCAGGCGTCAGTAGCACGCTTAGCGAAAACCACGACCGCGCGGAGCGAACATCCGCCGCCGTAGAGAAATCCCGGGCACACTCAGGATGTCGTCCCTAATGCCATCACCGCGGGTGCACCAGGCGTCAGTAGCACGCTTAGCGAAAACCACGACCGCGCGGAACGGACATCCGCCGCCGTAGAGAAATCCCGGGCACACTCAGGATGTCGTCCCTGATGCCGTCGCCGCGGGTGCACCAGGCGCAAGTAGGACGCTTAGCGAAAACCACGACCGCGCGGAGCGAACATCCGCCGCCGTACAGAAATCCCGGGCACACTCAGGATGTCGTCCCTAATGCCGTCGCCGCGGGTGCACCAGGCGCCAGTAGCACGCTTAGCGAAAACCACGACCGCGCGGAGCGAACATTCGCCCCCGTAGAGAAATCCCGGGCACACTCACGATGTCGTCCACGATGCCGTCGCCGCGGGTGCACCAGGCGCCACTAGCACGCTTAGCGGAAACCACGACCACGCGGAACGGACATCCGCCGCCGTAGAGAAATCCCGGGCACACTCAGGATGTCGTCCCAAATGCCGTCGCCGCGGGTGCACCAGGCGTCAGTAGCACGCTTAGCGAAAACCACGACAGCGCGGAACGGACATCCGCCGCCGTAGAGAAATCCCGGGCACACTCAGGATGTCGTCCCTAATGCCGCCGCCGCGGGTGCACCAGGCGTCAGTAGCACGCTTAGCGAAAACCACGACAGCGCGGAACGGACATCCGCCGCCGTAGAGAAATCCCGGGCACACTCAGGATGTCGTCCCTAATGCGGTCGCCGCGGGTACACCAGGCGTCAGTAGCAAGCTTAGCGAAAACCACGACCGCGCGGAACGGACATCCGCCGCCGTAGAGAAATCCCGGGCATATCCACGATGTCGTCCCTAATGCCGTCGCCGCGGGTGCACCAGGCGCCAGTAGCACGCTTAGCGAAAACCACGACCACGCGGAGCGAACATCCGCCGCCGTAGAGAAATCCCGGGCACATTCACGATGCCGTCCCTAATGCCGTCGCCGCGGGTGCACCAGGCGCCACTAGCACGCTTAGCGGAAACCACGACCACGCGGAACGGACATCCGCCGCCGTAGAGAAACCCCGGCCACACTCAGGATGTCGTCCCAAATGCCGTCGCCGCGGGTGCACCAGGCGTCAGTAGCACGCTTAGCGAAAACCACGACAGCGCGGAACGGACATCCGCCGCCGTAGAGAAATCCCGGGCACACTCAGATGTCGTCCCTAATGCCGCCGCCGCGGGTGCACCAGGCGTCAGTAGCACGCTTAGCGAAAACCACGACAGCGCGGAACGGACATCCGCCGCCGTAGAGAAATCCCGGGCACACTCAGGATGTCGTCCCTAATGCGGTCGCCGCGGGTGCACCAGGCGTCAGTAGCAAACTTAGCGAAAACCACGACCGCGCGGAACGGACATCCGCCGCCGTAGAGAAATCCCGGGCACATCCACGATGTCGTCCCTAATGCCGTCGCCGCGGGTGCACCAGGCGCCAGTAGCACGCTTAGCGAAAACCACGACCACGCGGAGCGAACATCCGCCGCCGTAGAGAAATCCCGGGCACATCCACGATGTCGTCCCTAATGCCGTCGCCGAGAGTGCACCAGGCGCCAGTAGCACGCTTAGCGAAAACCACGACCGCGCGGAAAGGACATCCGCCGCCGTAGAGAAATCCCGGGCACACTCAGGATGTCGTTCCTGATGCCGTCGCCGCGGGTCAGAGCCGTTTATTGAGAGAGTTTGGCCATACCTCGGTTTGAATAGGCGAGCATCTCGGGGCCAACCACAGGCCGCGAAACAGCCCCTAGCGGTGGTCGTGTGATCTAAATATGTGACACGACTATACTTCGTTTCACCGTATGTGCGAGCGAAGGCAAAACTGGAAGCGCGAGCACGGAAGCTCCGTGCGTTCAGGCTTTGCTCGAGCGCGCGAGCTGGGGAGAAATGCAAAAAGCGCTGGTCTCGCGCTTCTAGCTTTGGCTTTGCTCGCAGATAAAGTGAAATGAAGTATAATTTGAGCCGTGCCGAGCGGAACTCCGCGTCTCAAGACGCTCGCGCACCCCACCCCTTGCACTGTTTTCTTTCAGCCAGTCTCAGGTCGCTGCTCTAGCAGTGCAGACAAAGGCATGGGCACGAGCGCGTGGCTTTGGAAAGTGCTTCCTATGCACGAGGTCTCGTACAAACAAAAGCGTTTCGCTGAGCTAGGCTCACGCGCCTGTGCCTTTGTCTTCACTGCAGACATTTGTGAGATGGAGTAGAGGTCTCCTGATTGGTCGACGCATTGTCACAAATTTAGTTTACGCTCTAAGCGTGGGGGGAATATTCGGCGCTGGTAGCGGCCTTTGCTCCGCCTATTGGCCAAACTCTCCCAATACACGGCTCTGTCGCGGGTGCACCAGGCGCCAGTAGCACGCTTAGCGAAAACCACGACCGCGCGGAACGGACATCCGCCGCCGTAGAGAAATCCCGGGCACATTCACGATGCCGTCCCTAATGCCGTCGCCGCGGGTGCACCAGGCGTCAGTAGCACGCTTAGCGAAAACCACGACCGCGCGGAACGGACATCCGCCGCCGTAGAGAAATCCCGGGCACATTCACGATGCCGTCCCTAATGCCGTCGCCCCGGGTGCACCAGGCGTCAGTAGCACGCTTAGCGAAAACCACGACCGCGCGGAACGGACATCCGCCGCCGTAGAGAAATCCCGGGCACATTCACGATGCCGTCCCTAATGCCGTCGCCGCGGGTGCACCAGGCGTCAGTAGCACGCTTAGCGAAAACCACGACCGCGCGGAACGGACATCCGCCGCCGTAGAGAAATCCCGGGCACATTCACGATGCCGTCCCTAATGCCGTCGCCCCGGGTGCACCAGGCGTCAGTAGCACGCTTAGCGAAAACCACGACCGCGCGGAACGGACATCCGCCGCCGTAGAGAAATCCCGGGCACATTCACGATGCCGTCCCTAATGCCGTCGCCCCGGGTGCACCAGGCGTCAGTAGCACGCTTAGCGAAAACCTCGACCGCGCGGAACGGACATCCGCCGCCGTAGAGAAATCCCGGGCACATTCACGATGCCGTCCCTAAAGCCGTCGCCCCGGGTGCACCAGGCGTCAGTAGCACGCTTAGCGAAAACCACGACCGCGCGGAACGGACATCCGCCGCCGTAGAGAAATCCCGGGCACACTCAGGATGTCGTCCCTGATGCCGTCGCCCCGGGTGCACCAGGCGTCAGTAGCACGCTTAGCGAAAACCACGACCGCGCGGAACGGACATCCGCCGCCGTAGAGAAATCCCGGGCACATTCACGATGCCGTCCCTAAAGCCGTCGCCGCGGGTGCACCAGGCGTCAGTAGCACGCTTAGCGAAAACCACGACCGCGCGGAACGGACATCCGCCGCCGTAGAGAAATCCCGGGCACACTCAGGATGTCGTCCCTGATGCCGTCGCCCCGGGTGCACCAGGCGTCAGTAGCACGCTTAGCGAAAACCACGACCGCGCGGAACGGACATCCGCCGCCGTAGAGAAATCCCGGGCACATTCACGATGCCGTCCCTAAAGCCGTCGCCGCGGGTGCACCAGGCGTCAGTAGCACGCTTAGCGAAAACCACGACCGCGCGGAACGGACATCCGCCGCCGTAGAGAAATCCCGGGCACACTCAGGATGTCGTCCCTGATGCCGTCGCCCCGGGTGCACCAGGCGTCAGTAGCACGCTTAGCGAAAACCACGACCGCGCGGAACGGACATCCGCCGCCGTAGAGAAATCCCGGGCACATTCACGATGCCGTCCCTAAAGCCGTCGCCGCGGGTGCACCAGGCGTCAGTAGCACGCTTAGCGAAAACCTCGACCGCGCGGAACGGACATCCGCCGCCGTAGAGAAATCCCGGGCACATTCACGATGCCGTCCCTAAAGCCGTCGCCCCGGGTGCACCAGGCGTCAGTAGCACGCTTAGCGAAAACCACGACCGCGCGGAACGGACATCCGCCGCCGTAGAGAAATCCCGGGCACACTCAGGATGTCGTCCCTGATGCCGTCGCCCCGGGTGCACCAGGCGTCAGTAGCACGCTTAGCGAAAACCACGACCGCGCGGAACGGACATCCGCCGCCGTAGAGAAATCCCGGGCACATTCACGATGCCGTCCCTAAAGCCGTCGCCGCGGGTGCACCAGGCGTCAGTAGCACGCTTAGCGAAAACCACGACCGCGCGGAACGGACATCCGCCGCCGTAGAGAAATCCCGGGCACACTCAGGATGTCGTCCCTGATGCCGTCGCCCCGGGTGCACCAGGCGTCAGTAGCACGCTTAGCGAAAACCACGACCGCGCGGAACGGACATCCGCCGCCGTAGAGAAATCCCGGGCACATTCACGATGCCGTCCCTAAAGCCGTCGCCGCGGGTGCACCAGGCGTCAGTAGCACGCTTAGCGAAAACCACGACCGCGCGGAACGGACATCCGCCGCCGTAGAGAAATCCCGGGCACACTCAGGATGTCGTCCCTGATGCCGTCGCCCCGGGTGCACCAGGCGTCAGTAGCACGCTTAGCGAAAACCACGACCGCGCGGAACGGACATCCGCCGCCGTAGAGAAATCCCGGGCACATTCACGATGCCGTCCCTAAAGCCGTCGCCGCGGGTGCACCAGGCGTCAGTAGCACGCTTAGCGAAAACCACGACCGCGCGGAACGGACATCCGCCGCCGTAGAGAAATCCCGGGCACACTCAGGATGTCGTCCCTGATGCCGTCGCCCCGGGTGCACCAGGCGTCAGTAGCACGCTTAGCGAAAACCACGACCGCGCGGAACGGACATCCGCCGCCGTAGAGAAATCCCGGGCACATTCACGATGCCGTCCCTAAAGCCGTCGCCCCGGGTGCACCAGGCGTCAGTAGCACGCTTAGCGAAAACCACGACCGCGCGGAACGGACATCCGCCGCCGTAGAGAAATCCCGGGCACACTCAGGATGTCGTCCCTGATGCCGTCGCCCCGGGTGCACCAGGCGTCAGTAGCACGCTTAGCGAAAACCACGACCGCGCGGAACGGACATCCGCCGCCGTAGAGAAATCCCGGGCACATTCACGATGCCGTCCCTAAAGCCGTCGCCGCGGGTGCACCAGGCGTCAGTAGCACGCTTAGCGAAAACCACGACCGCGCGGAACGGACATCCGCCGCCGTAGAGAAATCCCGGGCACACTCAGGATGTCGTCCCTGATGCCGTCGCCCCGGGTGCACCAGGCGTCAGTAGCACGCTTAGCGAAAACCACGACCGCGCGGAACGGACATCCGCCGCCGTAGAGAAATCCCGGGCACATTCACGATGCCGTCCCTAAAGCCGTCGCCGCGGGTGCACCAGGCGTCAGTAGCACGCTTAGCGAAAACCACGACCGCGCGGAACGGACATCCGCCGCCGTAGAGAAATCCCGGGCACACTCAGGATGTCGTCCCTGATGCCGTCGCCCCGGGTGCACCAGGCGTCAGTAGCACGCTTAGCGAAAACCACGACCGCGCGGAACGGACATCCGCCGCCGTAGAGAAATCCCGGGCACACTCAGGATGTCGTCCCTGATGCCGTCGCCCCGGGTGCACCAGGCGTCAGTAGCACGCTTAGCGAAAACCACGACCGCGCGGAACGGACATCCGCCGCCGTAGAGAAATCCCGGGCACATTCACGATGCCGTCCCTAAAGCCGTCGCCGCGGGTGCACCAGGCGTCAGTAGCACGCTTAGCGAAAACCACGACCGCGCGGAACGGACATCCGCCGCCGTAGAGAAATCCCGGGCACACTCAGGATGTCGTCCCTGATGCCGTCGCCCCGGGTGCACCAGGCGTCAGTAGCACGCTTAGCGAAAACCACGACCGCGCGGAACGGACATCCGCCGCCGTAGAGAAATCCCGGGCACATTCACGATGCCGTCCCTAAAGCCGTCGCCGCGGGTGCACCAGGCGTCAGTAGCACGCTTAGCGAAAACCTCGACCGCGCGGAACGGACATCCGCCGCCGTAGAGAAATCCCGGGCACATTCACGATGCCGTCCCTAAAGCCGTCGCCGCGGGTGCACCAGGCGTCAGTAGCACGCTTAGCGAAAACCACGACCGCGCGGAACGGACATCCGCCGCCGTAGAGAAATCCCGGGCACATTCACGATGCCGTCCCTAAAGCCGTCGCCCCGGGTGCACCAGGCGTCAGTAGCACGCTTAGCGAAAACCACGACCGCGCGGAACGGACATCCGCCGCCGTAGAGAAATCCCGGGCACACTCAGGATGTCGTCCCTGATGCCGTCGCCCCGGGTGCACCAGGCGTCAGTAGCACGCTTAGCGAAAACCACGACCGCGCGGAACGGACATCCGCCGCCGTAGAGAAATCCCGGGCACATTCACGATGCCGTCCCTAAAGCCGTCGCCGCGGGTGCACCAGGCGTCAGTAGCACGCTTAGCGAAAACCACGACCGCGCGGAACGGACATCCGCCGCCGTAGAGAAATCCCGGGCACACTCAGGATGTCGTCCCTGATGCCGTCGCCCCGGGTGCACCAGGCGTCAGTAGCACGCTTAGCGAAAACCACGACCGCGCGGAACGGACATCCGCCGCCGTAGAGAAATCCCGGGCACATTCACGATGCCGTCCCTAAAGCCGTCGCCGCGGGTGCACCAGGCGTCAGTAGCACGCTTAGCGAAAACCACGACCGCGCGGAACGGACATCCGCCGCCGTAGAGAAATCCCGGGCACACTCAGGATGTCGTCCCTGATGCCGTCGCCCCGGGTGCACCAGGCGTCAGTAGCACGCTTAGCGAAAACCACGACCGCGCGGAACGGACATCCGCCGCCGTAGAGAAATCCCGGGCACACTCAGGATGTCGTCCCTGATGCCGTCGCCCCGGGTGCACCAGGCGTCAGTAGCACGCTTAGCGAAAACCACGACCGCGCGGAACGGACATCCGCCGCCGTAGAGAAATCCCGGGCACATTCACGATGCCGTCCCTAAAGCCGTCGCCCCGGGTGCACCAGGCGTCAGTAGCACGCTTAGCGAAAACCACGACCGCGCGGAACGGACATCCGCCGCCGTAGAGAAATCCCGGGCACACTCAGGATGTCGTCCCTGATGCCGTCGCCCCGGGTGCACCAGGCGTCAGTAGCACGCTTAGCGAAAACCACGACCGCGCGGAACGGACATCCGCCGCCGTAGAGAAATCCCGGGCACATTCACGATGCCGTCCCTAAAGCCGTCGCCGCGGGTGCACCAGGCGTCAGTAGCACGCTTAGCGAAAACCACGACCGCGCGGAACGGACATCCGCCGCCGTAGAGAAATCCCGGGCACACTCAGGATGTCGTCCCTGATGCCGTCGCCCCGGGTGCACCAGGCGTCAGTAGCACGCTTAGCGAAAACCACGACCGCGCGGAACGGACATCCGCCGCCGTAGAGAAATCCCGGGCACATTCACGATGCCGTCCCTAAAGCCGTCGCCGCGGGTGCACCAGGCGTCAGTAGCACGCTTAGCGAAAACCACGACCGCGCGGAACGGACATCCGCCGCCGTAGAGAAATCCCGGGCACACTCAGGATGTCGTCCCTGATGCCGTCGCCCCGGGTGCACCAGGCGTCAGTAGCACGCTTAGCGAAAACCACGACCGCGCGGAACGGACATCCGCCGCCGTAGAGAAATCCCGGGCACACTCAGGATGTCGTCCCTGATGCCGTCGCCCCGGGTGCACCAGGCGTCAGTAGCACGCTTAGCGAAAACCACGACCGCGCGGAACGGACATCCGCCGCCGTAGAGAAATCCCGGGCACACTCAGGATGTCGTCCCTGATGCCGTCGCCCCGGGTGCACCAGGCGTCAGTAGCACGCTTAGCGAAAACCACGACCGCGCGGAACGGACATCCGCCGCCGTAGAGAAATCCCGGGCACATTCACGATGCCGTCCCTAAAGCCGTCGCCGCGGGTGCACCAGGCGTCAGTAGCACGCTTAGCGAAAACCACGACCGCGCGGAACGGACATCCGCCGCCGTAGAGAAATCCCGGGCACACTCAGGATGTCGTCCCTGATGCCGTCGCCCCGGGTGCACCAGGCGTCAGTAGCACGCTTAGCGAAAACCACGACCGCGCGGAACGGACATCCGCCGCCGTAGAGAAATCCCGGGCACACTCAGGATGTCGTCCCTGATGCCGTCGCCCCGGGTGCACCAGGCGTCAGTAGCACGCTTAGCGAAAACCACGACCGCGCGGAACGGACATCCGCCGCCGTAGAGAAATCCCGGGCACATTCACGATGCCGTCCCTAAAGCCGTCGCCGCGGGTGCACCAGGCGTCAGTAGCACGCTTAGCGAAAACCACGACCGCGCGGAACGGACATCCGCCGCCGTAGAGAAATCCCGGGCACACTCAGGATGTCGTCCCTGATGCCGTCGCCCCGGGTGCACCAGGCGTCAGTAGCACGCTTAGCGAAAACCACGACCGCGCGGAACGGACATCCGCCGCCGTAGAGAAATCCCGGGCACACTCAGGATGTCGTCCCTGATGCCGTCGCCCCGGGTGCACCAGGCGTCAGTAGCACGCTTAGCGAAAACCACGACCGCGCGGAACGGACATCCGCCGCCGTAGAGAAATCCCGGGCACATTCACGATGCCGTCCCTAAAGCCGTCGCCGCGGGTGCACCAGGCGTCAGTAGCACGCTTAGCGAAAACCTCGACCGCGCGGAACGGACATCCGCCGCCGTAGAGAAATCCCGGGCACATTCACGATGCCGTCCCTAAAGCCGTCGCCGCGGGTGCACCAGGCGTCAGTAGCACGCTTAGCGAAAACCACGACCGCGCGGAACGGACATCCGCCGCCGTAGAGAAATCCCGGGCACATTCACGATGCCGTCCCTAATGCCGTCGCCGCGGGTGCACCAGGCGTCAGTAGCACGCTTAGCGAAAACCACGACCGCGCGGAACGGACATCCGCCGCCGTAGAGAAATCCCGGGCACACTCAGGATGTCGTCCCTGATGCCGTCGCCCCGGGTGCACCAGGCGTCAGTAGCACGCTTAGCGAAAACCACGACCGCGCGGAACGGACATCCGCCGCCGTAGAGAAATCCCGGGCACACTCAGGATGTCGTCCCTGATGCCGTCGCCCCGGGTGCACCAGGCGTCAGTAGCACGCTTAGCGAAAACCACGACCGCGCGGAACGGACATCCGCCGCCGTAGAGAAATCCCGGGCACATTCACGATGCCGTCCCTAAAGCCGTCGCCGCGGGTGCACCAGGCGTCAGTAGCACGCTTAGCGAAAACCACGACCGCGCGGAACGGACATCCGCCACCGTAGAGAAATCCCGGGCACATTCACGATGCCGTCCCTAAAGCCGTCGCCCCGGGTGCACCAGGCGTCAGTAGCACGCTTAGCGAAAACCACGACCGCGCGGAACGGACATCCGCCACCGTAGAGAAATCCCGGGCACATTCACGATGCCGTCCCTAAAGCCGTCGCCGCGGGTGCACCAGGCGTCAGTAGCACGCTTAGCGAAAACCACGACCGCGCGGAACGGACATCCGCCGCCGTAGAGAAATCCCGGGCACACTCAGGATGTCGTCCCTGATGCCGTCGCCCCGGGTGCACCAGGCGTCAGTAGCACGCTTAGCGAAAACCACGACCGCGCGGAACGGACATCCGCCACCGTAGAGAAATCCCGGGCACATTCACGATGCCGTCCCTAAAGCCGTCGCCGCGGGTGCACCAGGCGTCAGTAGCACGCTTAGCGAAAACCACGACCGCGCGGAACGGACATCCGCCGCCGTAGAGAAATCCCGGGCACACTCAGGATGTCGTCCCTGATGCCGTCGCCCCGGGTGCACCAGGCGTCAGTAGCACGCTTAGCGAAAACCACGACCGCGCGGAACGGACATCCGCCGCCGTAGAGAAATCCCGGGCACATTCACGATGCCGTCCCTAAAGCCGTCGCCGCGGGTGCACCAGGCGTCAGTAGCACGCTTAGCGAAAACCACGACCGCGCGGAACGGACATCCGCCACCGTAGAGAAATCCCGGGCACATTCACGATGCCGTCCCTAAAGCCGTCGCCCCGGGTGCACCAGGCGTCAGTAGCACGCTTAGCGAAAACCACGACCGCGCGGAACGGACATCCGCCACCGTAGAGAAATCCCGGGCACATTCACGATGCCGTCCCTAAAGCCGTCGCCGCGGGTGCACCAGGCGTCAGTAGCACGCTTAGCGAAAACCACGACCGCGCGGAACGGACATCCGCCGCCGTAGAGAAATCCCGGGCACATTCACGATGCCGTCCCTAAAGCCGTCGCCCCGGGTGCACCAGGCGTCAGTAGCACGCTTAGCGAAAACCACGACCGCGCGGAACGGACATCCGCCGCCGTAGAGAAATCCCGGGCACACTCAGGATGTCGTCCCTGATGCCGTCGCCCCGGGTGCACCAGGCGTCAGTAGCACGCTTAGCGAAAACCACGACCGCGCGGAACGGACATCCGCCACCGTAGAGAAATCCCGGGCACACTCAGGATGTCGTCCCTGATGCCGTCGCCCCGGGTGCACCAGGCGTCAGTAGCACGCTTAGCGAAAACCACGACCGCGCGGAACGGACATCCGCCGCCGTAGAGAAATCCCGGGCACACTCAGGATGTCGTCCGTGATGCCGTCGCCCCGGGTGCACCAGGCGTCAGTAGCACGCTTAGCGAAAACCACGACCGCGCGGAACGGACATCCGCCGCCGTAGAGAAATCCCGGGCACATTCACGATGCCGTCCCTAAAGCCGTCGCCGCGGGTGCACCAGGCGTCAGTAGCACGCTTAGCGAAAACCACGACCGCGCGGAACGGACATCCGCCGCCGTAGAGAAATCCCGGGCACACTCAGGATGTCGTCCGTGATGCCGTCGCCCCGGGTGCACCAGGCGTCAGTAGCACGCTTAGCGAAAACCACGACCGCGCGGAACGGACATCCGCCGCCGTAGAGAAATCCCGGGCACATTCACGATGCCGTCCCTAAAGCCGTCGCCGCGGGTGCACCAGGCGTCAGTAGCACGCTTAGCGAAAACCACGACCGCGCCGAACGGACATCCGCCGCCGTAGAGAAATCCCGGGCACACTCAGGATGTCGTCCCTGATGCCGTCGCCCCGGGTGCACCAGGCGTCAGTAGCACGCTTAGCGAAAACCACGACCGCGCGGAACGGACATCCGCCGCCGTAGAGAAATCCCGGGCACACTCAGGATGTCGTCCGTGATGCCGTCGCCCCGGGTGCACCAGGCGTCAGTAGCACGCTTAGCGAAAACCACGACCGCGCGGAACGGACATCCGCCGCCGTAGAGAAATCCCGGGCACACTCAGGATGTCGTCCCTGATGCCGTCGCCCCGGGTGCACCAGGCGTCAGTAGCACGCTTAGCGAAAACCACGACCGCGCGGAACGGACATCCGCCGCCGTAGAGAAATCCCGGGCACATTCACGATGCCGTCCCTAAAGCCGTCGCCGCGGGTGCACCAGGCGTCAGTAGCACGCTTAGCGAAAACCACGACCGCGCGGAACGGACATCCGCCGCCGTAGAGAAATCCCGGGCACATTCACGATGCCGTCCCTAAAGCCGTCGCCGCGGGTGCACCAGGCGTCAGTAGCACGCTTAGCGAAAACCACGACCGCGCCGAACGGACATCCGCCGCCGTAGAGAAATCCCGGGCACACTCAGGATGTCGTCCCTGATGCCGTCGCCCCGGGTGCACCAGGCGTCAGTAGCACGCTTAGCGAAAACCACGACCGCGCGGAACGGACATCCGCCGCCGTAGAGAAATCCCGGGCACATTCACGATGCCGTCCCTAATGCCGTCGCCGCGGGTGCACCAGGCGTCAGTAGCACGCTTAGCGAAAACCACGACCGCGCGGAACGGACATCCGCCGCCGTAGAGAAATCCCGGGCACATTCACGATGCCGTCCCTAATGCCGTCGCCCCGGGTGCACCAGGCGTCAGTAGCACGCTTAGCGAAAACCACGACCGCGCGGAACGGACATCCGCCGCCGTAGAGAAATCCCGGGCACATTCACGATGCCGTCCCTAATGCCGTCGCCCCGGGTGCACCAGGCGTCAGTAGCACGCTTAGCGAAAACCACGACCGCGCGGAACGGACATCCGCCGCCGTAGAGAAATCCCGGGCACATTCACGATGCCGTCCCTAAAGCCGTCGCCGCGGGTGCACCAGGCGTCAGTAGCACGCTTAGCGAAAACCACGACCGCGCGGAACGGACATCCGCCGCCGTAGAGAAATCCCGGGCACATTCACGATGCCGTCCCTAATGCCGTCGCCCCGGGTGCACCAGGCGTCAGTAGCACGCTTAGCGAAAACCACGACCGCGCGGAACGGACATCCGCCGCCGTAGAGAAATCCCGGGCACATTCACGATGCCGTCCCTAATGCCGTCGCCCCGGGTGCACCAGGCGTCAGTAGCACGCTTAGCGAAAACCACGACCGCGCGGAACGGACATCCGCCGCCGTAGAGAAATCCCGGGCACATTCACGATGCCGTCCCTAAAGCCGTCGCCGCGGGTGCACCAGGCGTCAGTAGCACGCTTAGCGAAAACCACGACCGCGCGGAACGGACATCCGCCGCCGTAGAGAAATCCCGGGCACATTCACGATGCCGTCCCTAATGCCGTCGCCGCGGGTGCACCAGGCGTCAGTAGCACGCTTAGCGAAAACCACGACCGCGCGGAACGGACATCCGCCGCCGTAGAGAAATCCCGGGCACATTCACGATGCCGTCCCTAATGCCGTCGCCGCGGGTGCACCAGGCGTCAGTAGCACGCTTAGCGAAAACCACGACCGCGCGGAACGGACATCCGCCGCCGTAGAGAAATCCCGGGCACATTCACGATGCCGTCCCTAATGCCGTCGCCCCGGGTGCACCAGGCGTCAGTAGCACGCTTAGCGAAAACCACGACCGCGCGGAACGGACATCCGCCGCCGTAGAGAAATCCCGGGCACATTCACGATGCCGTCCCTAATGCCGTCGCCGCGGGTGCACCAGGCGTCAGTAGCACGCTTAGCGAAAACCACGACCGCGCGGAACGGACATCCGCCGCCGTAGAGAAATCCCGGGCACATTCACGATGCCGTCCCTAATGCCGTCGCCGCGGGTGCACCAGGCGTCAGTAGCACGCTTAGCGAAAACCACGACCGCGCGGAACGGACATCCGCCGCCGTAGAGAAATCCCGGGCACATTCACGATGCCGTCCCTAATGCCGTCGCCGCGGGTGCACCAGGCGTCAGTAGCACGCTTAGCGAAAACCACGACCGCGCGGAACGGACATCCGCCGCCGTAGAGAAATCCCGGGCCCATTCACGATGCCGTCCCTAATGCCGTCGCCCCGGGTGCACCAGGCGTCAGTAGCACGCTTAGCGAAAACCACGACCGCGCGGAACGGACATCCGCCGCCGTAGAGAAATCCCGGGCACATTCACGATGCCGTCCCTAATGCCGTCGCCCCGGGTGCACCAGGCGTCAGTAGCACGCTTAGCGAAAACCACGACCGCGCGGAACGGACATCCGCCGCCGTAGAGAAATCCCGGGCACATTCACGATGCCGTCCCTAATGCCGTCGCCGCGGGTGCACCAGGCGTCAGTAGCACGCTTAGCGAAAACCACGACCGCGCGGAACGGACATCCGCCGCCGTAGAGAAATCCCGGGCACATTCACGATGCCGTCCCTAATGCCGTCGCCGCGGGTGCACCAGGCGTCAGTAGCACGCTTAGCGAAAACCACGACCGCGCGGAACGGACATCCGCCGCCGTAGAGAAATCCCGGGCCCATTCACGATGCCGTCCCTAATGCCGTCGCCCCGGGTGCACCAGGCGTCAGTAGCACGCTTAGCGAAAACCACGACCGCGCGGAACGGACATCCGCCGCCGTAGAGAAATCCCGGGCACATTCACGATGCCGTCCCTAATGCCGTCGCCGCGGGTGCACCAGGCGTCAGTAGCACGCTTAGCGAAAACCACGACCGCGCGGAACGGACATCCGCCGCCGTAGAGAAATCCCGGGCCCATTCACGATGCCGTCCCTAATGCCGTCACCCCGGGTGCACCAGGCGTCAGTAGCACGCTTAGCGAAAACCACGACCGCGCGGAACGGACATCCGCCGCCGTAGAGAAATCCCGGGCACATTCACGATGCCGTCCCTAATGCCGTCGCCGCGGGTGCACCAGGCGTCAGTAGCACGCTTAGCGAAAACCACGACCGCGCGGAACGGACATCCGCCGCCGTAGAGAAATCCCGGGCCCATTCACGATGCCGTCCCTAATGCCGTCGCCCCGGGTGCACCAGGCGTCAGTAGCACGCTTAGCGAAAACCACGACCGCGCGGAACGGACATCCGCCGCCGTAGAGAAATCCCGGGCACATTCACGATGCCGTCCCTAATGCCGTCGCCGCGGGTGCACCAGGCGTCAGTAGCACGCTTAGCGAAAACCACGACCGCGCGGAACGGACATCCGCCGCCGTAGAGAAATCCCGGGCACATTCACGATGCCGTCCCTAAAGCCGTCGCCGCGGGTGCACCAGGCGTCAGTAGCACGCTTAGCGAAAACCACGACCGCGCGGAACGGACATCCGCCGCCGTAGAGAAATCCCGGGCACATTCACGATGCCGTCCCTAATGCCGTCGCCGCGGGTGCACCAGGCGTCAGTAGCACGCTTAGCGAAAACCACGACCGCGCGGAACGGACATCCGCCGCCGTAGAGAAATCCCGGGCACATTCACGATGCCGTCCCTAATGCCGTCGCCGCGGGTGCACCAGGCGTCAGTAGCACGCTTAGCGAAAACCACGACCGCGCGGAACGGACATCCGCCGCCGTAGAGAAATCCCGGGCCCATTCACGATGCCGTCCCTAATGCCGTCGCCGCGGGTGCACCAGGCGTCAGTAGCACGCTTAGCGAAAACCACGACCGCGCGGAACGGACATCCGCCGCCGTAGAGAAATCCCGGGCACATTCACGATGCCGTCCCTAAAGCCGTCGCCGCGGGTGCACCAGGCGTCAGTAGCACGCTTAGCGAAAACCACGACCGCGCGGAACGGACATCCGCCGCCGTAGAGAAATCCCGGGCACATTCACGATGCCGTCCCTAATGCCGTCGCCGCGGGTGCACCAGGCGTCAGTAGCACGCTTAGCGAAAACCACGACCGCGCGGAACGGACATCCGCCGCCGTAGAGAAATCCCGGGCACATTCACGATGCCGTCCCTAATGCCGTCGCCCCGGGTGCACCAGGCGTCAGTAGCACGCTTAGCGAAAACCACGACCGCGCGGAACGGACATCCGCCGCCGTAGAGAAATCCCGGGCACATTTACGATGCCGTCCCTAATGCCGTCGCCGCGGGTGCACCAGGCGTCAGTAGCACGCTTAGCGAAAACCACGACCGCGCGGAACGGACATCCGCCGCCGTAGAGAAATCCCGGGCACATTCACGATGCCGTCCCTAATGCCGTCGCCGCGGGTGCACCAGGCGTCAGTAGCACGCTTAGCGAAAACCACGACCGCGCGGAACGGACATCCGCCGCCGTAGAGAAATCCCGGGCACATTTACGATGCCGTCCCTAATGCCGTCGCCGCGGGTGCACCAGGCGTCAGTAGCACGCTTAGCGAAAACCACGACCGCGCGGAACGGACATCCGCCGCCGTAGAGAAATCCCGGGCACATTTACGATGCCGTCCCTAATGCCGTCGCCGCGGGTGCACCAGGCGTCAGTAGCACGCTTAGCGAAAACCACGACCGCGCGGAACGGACATCCGCCGCCGTAGAGAAATCCCGGGCACATTCACGATGCCGTCCCTAATGCCGTCGCCCCGGGTGCACCAGGCGTCAGTAGCACGCTTAGCGAAAACCACGACCGCGCGGAACGGACATCCGCCGCCGTAGAGAAATCCCGGGCACATTCACGATGCCGTCCCTAAAGCCGTCGCCGCGGGTGCACCAGGCGTCAGTAGCACGCTTAGCGAAAACCACGACCGCGCGGAACGGACATCCGCCGCCGTAGAGAAATCCCGGGCACATTCACGATGCCGTCCCTAATGCCGTCGCCGCGGGTGCACCAGGCGTCAGTAGCACGCTTAGCGAAAACCACGACCGCGCGGAACGGACATCCGCCGCCGTAGAGAAATCCCGGGCACATTCACGATGCCGTCCCTAAAGCCGTCGCCGCGGGTGCACCAGGCGTCAGTAGCACGCTTAGCGAAAACCACGACCGCGCGGAACGGACATCCGCCGCCGTAGAGAAATCCCGGGCCCATTCACGATGCCGTCCCTAATGCCGTCGCCGCGGGTGCACCAGGCGTCAGTAGCACGCTTAGCGAAAACCACGACCGCGCGGAACGGACATCCGCCGCCGTAGAGAAATCCCGGGCACATTCACGATGCCGTCCCTAAAGCCGTCGCCGCGGGTGCACCAGGCGTCAGTAGCACGCTTAGCGAAAACCACGACCGCGCGGAACGGACATCCGCCGCCGTAGAGAAATCCCGGGCACATTCACGATGCCGTCCCTAATGCCGTCGCCGCGGGTGCACCAGGCGTCAGTAGCACGCTTAGCGAAAACCACGACCGCGCGGAACGGACATCCGCCGCCGTAGAGAAATCCCGGGCACATTCACGATGCCGTCCCTAATGCCGTCGCCCCGGGTGCACCAGGCGTCAGTAGCACGCTTAGCGAAAACCACGACCGCGCGGAACGGACATCCGCCGCCGTAGAGAAATCCCGGGCACATTCACGATGCCGTCCCTAATGCCGTCGCCGCGGGTGCACCAGGCGTCAGTAGCACGCTTAGCGAAAACCACGACCGCGCGGAACGGACATCCGCCGCCGTAGAGAAATCCCGGGCCCATTCACGATGCCGTCCCTAATGCCGTCGCCCCGGGTGCACCAGGCGTCAGTAGCACGCTTAGCGAAAACCACGACCGCGCGGAACGGACATCCGCCGCCGTAGAGAAATCCCGGGCACATTCACGATGCCGTCCCTAAAGCCGTCGCCGCGGGTGCACCAGGCGTCAGTAGCACGCTTAGCGAAAACCACGACCGCGCGGAACGGACATCCGCCGCCGTAGAGAAATCCCGGGCACATTCACGATGCCGTCCCTAATGCCGTCGCCGCGGGTGCACCAGGCGTCAGTAGCACGCTTAGCGAAAACCACGACCGCGCGGAACGGACATCCGCCGCCGTAGAGAAATCCCGGGCACATTTACGATGCCGTCCCTAATGCCGTCGCCGCGGGTGCACCAGGCGTCAGTAGCACGCTTAGCGAAAACCACGACCGCGCGGAACGGACATCCGCCGCCGTAGAGAAATCCCGGGCACATTCACGATGCCGTCCCTAAAGCCGTCGCCGCGGGTGCACCAGGCGTCAGTAGCACGCTTAGCGAAAACCACGACCGCGCGGAAAGGACATCCGCCGCCGTAGAGAAATCCCGGGCACATTCACGATGCCGTCCCTAATGCCGTCGCCCCGGGTGCACCAGGCGTCAGTAGCACGCTTAGCGAAAACCACGACCGCGCGGAACGGACATCCGCCGCCGTAGAGAAATCCCGGGCACATTCACGATGCCGTCCCTAATGCCGTCGCCCCGGGTGCACCAGGCGTCAGTAGCACGCTTAGCGAAAACCACGACCGCGCGGAACGGACATCCGCCGCCGTAGAGAAATCCCGGGCACATTCACGATGCCGTCCCTAATGCCGTCGCCGCGGGTGCACCAGGCGTCAGTAGCACGCTTAGCGAAAACCACGACCGCGCGGAAAGGACATCCGCCGCCGTAGAGAAATCCCGGGCACATTCACGATGCCGTCCCTAATGCCGTCGCCCCGGGTGCACCAGGCGTCAGTAGCACGCTTAGCGAAAACCACGACCGCGCGGAACGGACATCCGCCGCCGTAGAGAAATCCCGGGCACATTCACGATGCCGTCCCTAATGCCGTCGCCCCGGGTGCACCAGGCGTCAGTAGCACGCTTAGCGAAAACCACGACCGCGCGGAAAGGACATCCGCCGCCGTAGAGAAATCCCGGGCACATTCACGATGCCGTCCCTAATGCCGTCGCCCCGGGTGCACCAGGCGTCAGTAGCACGCTTAGCGAAAACCACGACCGCGCGGAAAGGACATCCGCCGCCGTAGAGAAATCCCGGGCACATTCACGATGCCGTCCCTAATGCCGTCGCCGCGGGTGCACCAGGCGTCAGTAGCACGCTTAGCGAAAACCACGACCGCGCGGAAAGGACATCCGCCGCCGTAGAGAAATCCCGGGCACATTCACGATGCCGTCCCTAATGCCGTCGCCCCGGGTGCACCAGGCGTCAGTAGCACGCTTAGCGAAAACCACGACCGCGCGGAACGGACATCCGCCGCCGTAGAGAAATCCCGGGCACATTCACGATGCCGTCCCTAATGCCGTCGCCCCGGGTGCACCAGGCGTCAGTAGCACGCTTAGCGAAAACCACGACCGCGCGGAACGGACATCCGCCGCCGTAGAGAAATCCCGGGCACATTCACGATGCCGTCCCTAATGCCGTCGCCGCGGGTGCACCAGGCGTCAGTAGCACGCTTAGCGAAAACCACGACCGCGCGGAAAGGACATCCGCCGCCGTAGAGAAATCCCGGGCACATTCACGATGCCGTCCCTAATGCCGTCGCCCCGGGTGCACCAGGCGTCAGTAGCACGCTTAGCGAAAACCACGACCGCGCGGAAAGGACATCCGCCGCCGTAGAGAAATCCCGGGCACATTCACGATGCCGTCCCTAATGCCGTCGCCGCGGGTGCACCAGGCGTCAGTAGCACGCTTAGCGAAAACCACGACCGCGCGGAAAGGACATCCGCCGCCGTAGAGAAATCCCGGGCACATTCACGATGCCGTCCCTAATGCCGTCGCCCCGGGTGCACCAGGCGTCAGTAGCACGCTTAGCGAAAACCACGACCGCGCGGAACGGACATCCGCCGCCGTAGAGAAATCCCGGGCACATTCACGATGCCGTCCCTAATGCCGTCGCCCCGGGTGCACCAGGCGTCAGTAGCACGCTTAGCGAAAACCACGACCGCGCGGAACGGACATCCGCCGCCGTAGAGAAATCCCGGGCACATTCACGATGCCGTCCCTAATGCCGTCGCCGCGGGTGCACCAGGCGTCAGTAGCACGCTTAGCGAAAACCACGACCGCGCGGAAAGGACATCCGCCGCCGTAGAGAAATCCCGGGCACATTCACGATGCCGTCCCTAATGCCGTCGCCCCGGGTGCACCAGGCGTCAGTAGCACGCTTAGCGAAAACCACGACCGCGCGGAACGGACATCCGCCGCCGTAGAGAAATCCCGGGCACATTCACGATGCCGTCCCTAATGCCGTCGCCCCGGGTGCACCAGGCGTCAGTAGCACGCTTAGCGAAAACCACGACCGCGCGGAACGGACATCCGCCGCCGTAGAGAAATCCCGGGCACATTCACGATGCCGTCCCTAATGCCGTCGCCGCGGGTGCACCAGGCGTCAGTAGCACGCTTAGCGAAAACCACGACCGCGCGGAAAGGACATCCGCCGCCGTAGAGAAATCCCGGGCACATTCACGATGCCGTCCCTAATGCCGTCGCCCCGGGTGCACCAGGCGTCAGTAGCACGCTTAGCGAAAACCACGACCGCGCGGAACGGACATCCGCCGCCGTAGAGAAATCCCGGGCACATTCACGATGCCGTCCCTAATGCCGTCGCCGCGGGTGCACCAGGCGTCAGTAGCACGCTTAGCGAAAACCACGACCGCGCGGAACGGACATCCGCCGCCGTAGAGAAATCCCGGGCACATTCACGATGCCGTCCCTAAAGCCGTCGCCGCGGGTGCACCAGGCGTCAGTAGCACGCTTAGCGAAAACCACGACCGCGCGGAAAGGACATCCGCCGCCGTAGAGAAATCCCGGGCACATTCACGATGCCGTCCCTAAAGCCGTCGCCGCGGGTGCACCAGGCGTCAGTAGCACGCTTAGCGAAAACCACGACCGCGCGGAACGGACATCCGCCGCCGTAGAGAAATCCCGGGCACATTCACGATGCCGTCCCTAATGCCGTCGCCGCGGGTGCACCAGGCGTCAGTAGCACGCTTAGCGAAAACCACGACCGCGCGGAACGGACATCCGCCGCCGTAGAGAAATCCCGGGCACATTCACGATGCCGTCCCTAATGCCGTCGCCGCGGGTGCACCAGGCGTCAGTAGCACGCTTAGCGAAAACCACGACCGCGCGGAACGGACATCCGCCGCCGTAGAGAAATCCCGGGCACATTCACGATGCCGTCCCTAAAGCCGTCGCCGCGGGTGCACCAGGCGTCAGTAGCACGCTTAGCGAAAACCACGACCGCGCGGAAAGGACATCCGCCGCCGTAGAGAAATCCCGGGCACATTCACGATGCCGTCCCTAATGCCGTCGCCGCGGGTGCACCAGGCGTCAGTAGCACGCTTAGCGAAAACCACGACCGCGCGGAACGGACATCCGCCGCCGTAGAGAAATCCCGGGCACATTCACGATGCCGTCCCTAATGCCGTCGCCGCGGGTGCACCAGGCGTCAGTAGCACGCTTAGCGAAAACCACGACCGCGCGGAACGGACATCCGCCGCCGTAGAGAAATCCCGGGCACATTCACGATGCCGTCCCTAAAGCCGTCGCCGCGGGTGCACCAGGCGTCAGTAGCACGCTTAGCGAAAACCACGACCGCGCGGAAAGGACATCCGCCGCCGTAGAGAAATCCCGGGCACATTCACGATGCCGTCCCTAAAGCCGTCGCCGCGGGTGCACCAGGCGTCAGTAGCACGCTTAGCGAAAACCACGACCGCGCGGAAAGGACATCCGCCGCCGTAGAGAAATCCCGGGCACATTCACGATGCCGTCCCTAATGCCGTCGCCGCGGGTGCACCAGGCGTCAGTAGCACGCTTAGCGAAAACCACGACCGCGCGGAACGGACATCCGCCGCCGTAGAGAAATCCCGGGCACATTCACGATGCCGTCCCTAAAGCCGTCGCCGCGGGTGCACCAGGCGTCAGTAGCACGCTTAGCGAAAACCACGACCGCGCGGAAAGGACATCCGCCGCCGTAGAGAAATCCCGGGCACATTCACGATGCCGTCCCTAAAGCCGTCGCCGCGGGTGCACCAGGCGTCAGTAGCACGCTTAGCGAAAACCACGACCGCGCGGAAAGGACATCCGCCGCCGTAGAGAAATCCCGGGCACATTCACGATGCCGTCCCTAATGCCGTCGCCGCGGGTGCACCAGGCGTCAGTAGCACGCTTAGCGAAAACCACGACCGCGCGGAAAGGACATCCGCCGCCGTAGAGAAATCCCGGGCACATTCACGATGCCGTCCCTAATGCCGTCGCCCCGGGTGCACCAGGCGTCAGTAGCACGCTTAGCGAAAACCACGACCGCGCGGAAAGGACATCCGCCGCCGTAGAGAAATCCCGGGCACATTCACGATGCCGTCCCTAAAGCCGTCGCCGCGGGTGCACCAGGCGTCAGTAGCACGCTTAGCGAAAACCACGACCGCGCGGAAAGGACATCCGCCGCCGTAGAGAAATCCCGGGCACATTCACGATGCCGTCCCTAATGCCGTCGCCCCGGGTGCACCAGGCGTCAGTAGCACGCTTAGCGAAAACCACGACCGCGCGGAAAGGACATCCGCCGCCGTAGAGAAATCCCGGGCACATTCACGATGCCGTCCCTAATGCCGTCGCCGCGGGTGCACCAGGCGTCAGTAGCACGCTTAGCGAAAACCACGACCGCGCGGAAAGGACATCCGCCGCCGTAGAGAAATCCCGGGCACATTCACGATGCCGTCCCTAATGCCGTCGCCGCGGGTGCACCAGGCGTCAGTAGCACGCTTAGCGAAAACCACGACCGCGCGGAAAGGACATCCGCCGCCGTAGAGAAATCCCGGGCACATTCACGATGCCGTCCCTAATGCCGTCGCCGCGGGTGCACCAGGCGTCAGTAGCACGCTTAGCGAAAACCACGACCGCGCGGAAAGGACATCCGCCGCCGTAGAGAAATCCCGGGCACATTCACGATGCCGTCCCTAATGCCGTCGCCGCGGGTGCACCAGGCGTCAGTAGCACGCTTAGCGAAAACCACGACCGCGCGGAAAGGACATCCGCCGCCGTAGAGAAATCCCGGGCACATTCACGATGCCGTCCCTAAAGCCGTCGCCGCGGGTGCACCAGGCGTCAGTAGAACGCTTAGCGAAAACCACGACCGCGCGGAAAGGACATCCGCCGCCGTAGAGAAATCCCGGGCACATTCACGATGCCGTCCCTAATGCCGTCGCCGCGGGTGCACCAGGCGTCAGTAGCACGCTTAGCGAAAACCACGACCGCGCGGAAAGGACATCCGCCGCCGTAGAGAAATCCCGGGCACATTCACGATGCCGTCCCTAAAGCCGTCGCCGCGGGTGCACCAGGCGTCAGTAGCACGCTTAGCGAAAACCACGACCGCGCGGAAAGGACATCCGCCGCCGTAGAGAAATCCCGGGCACATTCACGATGCCGTCCCTAAAGCCGTCGCCGCGGGTGCACCAGGCGTCAGTAGCACGCTTAGCGAAAACCACGACCGCGCGGAAAGGACATCCGCCGCCGTAGAGAAATCCCGGGCACATTCACGATGCCGTCCCTAATGCCGTCGCCGCGGGTGCACCAGGCGTCAGTAGCACGCTTAGCGAAAACCACGACCGCGCGGAAAGGACATCCGCCGCCGTAGAGAAATCCCGGGCACATTCACGATGCCGTCCCTAATGCCGTCGCCGCGGGTGCACCAGGCGTCAGTAGCACGCTTAGCGAAAACCACGACCGCGCGGAAAGGACATCCGCCGCCGTAGAGAAATCCCGGGCACATTCACGATGCCGTCCCTAAAGCCGTCGCCGCGGGTGCACCAGGCGTCAGTAGCACGCTTAGCGAAAACCACGACCGCGCGGAAAGGACATCCGCCGCCGTAGAGAAATCCCGGGCACATTCACGATGCCGTCCCTAATGCCGTCGCCGCGGGTGCACCAGGCGTCAGTAGCACGCTTAGCGAAAACCACGACCGCGCGGAAAGGACATCCGCCGCCGTAGAGAAATCCCGGGCACATTCACGATGCCGTCCCTAAAGCCGTCGCCGCGGGTGCACCAGGCGTCAGTAGCACGCTTAGCGAAAACCACGACCGCGCGGAAAGGACATCCGCCGCCGTAGAGAAATCCCGGGCACATTCACGATGCCGTCCCTAATGCCGTCGCCGCGGGTGCACCAGGCGTCAGTAGCACGCTTAGCGAAAACCACGACCGCGCGGAAAGGACATCCGCCGCCGTAGAGAAATCCCGGGCACATTCACGATGCCGTCCCTAAAGCTGTCGCCGCGGGTGCACCAGGCGTCAGTAGAACGCTTAGCGAAAACCACGACCGCGCGGAAAGGACATCCGCCGCCGTAGAGAAATCCCGGGCACATTCACGATGCCGTCCCTAAAGCCGTCGCCGCGGGTGCACCAGGCGTCAGTAGCACGCTTAGCGAAAACCACGACCGCGCGGAAAGGACATCCGCCGCCGTAGAGAAATCCCGGGCACATTCACGATGCCGTCCCTAATGCCGTCGCCGCGGGTGCACCAGGCGTCAGTAGCACGCTTAGCGAAAACCACGACCGCGCGGAAAGGACATCCGCCGCCGTAGAGAAATCCCGGGCACATTCACGATGCCGTCCCTAAAGCCGTCGCCGCGGGTGCACCAGGCGTCAGTAGCACGCTTAGCGAAAACCACGACCGCGCGGAACGGACATCCGCCGCCGTAGAGAAATCCCGGGCACATTCACGATGCCGTCCCTAATGCCGTCGCCGCGGGTGCACCAGGCGTCAGTAGCACGCTTAGCGAAAACCACGACCGCGCGGAAAGGACATCCGCCGCCGTAGAGAAATCCCGGGCACATTCACGATGCCGTCCCTAAAGCCGTCGCCGCGGGTGCACCAGGCGTCAGTAGCACGCTTAGCGAAAACCACGACCGCGCGGAAAGGACATCCGCCGCCGTAGAGAAATCCCGGGCACATTCACGATGCCGTCCCTAAAGCCGTCGCCGCGGGTGCACCAGGCGTCAGTAGCACGCTTAGCGAAAACCACGACCGCGCGGAAAGGACATCCGCCGCCGTAGAGAAATCCCGGGCACATTCACGATGCCGTCCCTAATGCCGTCGCCCCGGGTGCACCAGGCGTCAGTAGCACGCTTAGCGAAAACCACGACCGCGCGGAACGGACATCCGCCGCCGTAGAGAAATCCCGGGCACATTCACGATGCCGTCCCTAATGCCGTCGCCCCGGGTGCACCAGGCGTCAGTAGCACGCTTAGCGAAAACCACGACCGCGCGGAAAGGACATCCGCCGCCGTAGAGAAATCCCGGGCACATTCACGATGCCGTCCCTAATGCCGTCGCCGCGGGTGCACCAGGCGTCAGTAGCACGCTTAGCGAAAACCACGACCGCGCGGAACGGACATCCGCCGCCGTAGAGAAATCCCGGGCACATTCACGATGCCGTCCCTAATGCCGTCGCCGCGGGTGCACCAGGCGTCAGTAGCACGCTTAGCGAAAACCACGACCGCGCGGAACGGACATCCGCCGCCGTAGAGAAATCCCGGGCACATTCACGATGCCGTCCCTAATGCCGTCGCCGCGGGTGCACCAGGCGTCAGTAGCACGCTTAGCGAAAACCACGACCGCGCGGAAAGGACATCCGCCGCCGTAGAGAAATCCCGGGCACATTCACGATGCCGTCCCTAATGCCGTCGCCCCGGGTGCACCAGGCGTCAGTAGCACGCTTAGCGAAAACCACGACCGCGCGGAAAGGACATCCGCCGCCGTAGAGAAATCCCGGGCACATTCACGATGCCGTCCCTAATGCCGTCGCCGCGGGTGCACCAGGCGTCAGTAGCACGCTTAGCGAAAACCACGACCGCGCGGAACGGACATCCGCCGCCGTAGAGAAATCCCGGGCACATTCACGATGCCGTCCCTAATGCCGTCGCCGCGGGTGCACCAGGCGTCAGTAGCACGCTTAGCGAAAACCACGACCGCGCGGAACGGACATCCGCCGCCGTAGAGAAATCCCGGGCACATTCACGATGCCGTCCCTAATGCCGTCGCCGCGGGTGCACCAGGCGTCAGTAGCACGCTTAGCGAAAACCACGACCGCGCGGAAAGGACATCCGCCGCCGTAGAGAAATCCCGGGCACATTCACGATGCCGTCCCTAATGCCGTCGCCCCGGGTGCACCAGGCGTCAGTAGCACGCTTAGCGAAAACCACGACCGCGCGGAAAGGACATCCGCCGCCGTAGAGAAATCCCGGGCACATTCACGATGCCGTCCCTAATGCCGTCGCCGCGGGTGCACCAGGCGTCAGTAGCACGCTTAGCGAAAACCACGACCGCGCGGAAAGGACATCCGCCGCCGTAGAGAAATCCCGGGCACATTCACGATGCCGTCCCTAATGCCGTCGCCGCGGGTGCACCAGGCGTCAGTAGCACGCTTAGCGAAAACCACGACCGCGCGGAACGGACATCCGCCGCCGTAGAGAAATCTCGGGCACATTCACGATGCCGTCCCTAATGCCGTCGCCGCGGGTGCACCAGGCGTCAGTAGCACGCTTAGCGAAAACCACGACCGCGCGGAAAGGACATCCGCCGCCGTAGAGAAATCCCGGGCACATTCACGATGCCGTCCCTAATGCCGTCGCCGCGGGTGCACCAGGCGTCAGTAGAACGCTTAGCGAAAACCACGACCGCGCGGAAAGGACATCCGCCGCCGTAGAGAAATACCGGGCACATTCACGATGCCGTCCCTAATGCCGTCGCCGCGGGTGCACCAGGCGTCAGTAGAACGCTTAGCGAAAACCACGACCGCGCGGAAAGGACATCCGCCGCCGTAGAGAAATCCCGGGCACATTCACGATGCCGTCCCTAAAGCCGTCGCCGCGGGTACACCAGGCGTCAGTAGCACGCTTAGCGAAAACCACGACCGCGCGGAAAGGACATCCGCCGCCGTAGAGAAATCCCGGGCACATTCACGATGCCGTCCCTAATGCCGTCGCCCCGGGTGCACCAGGCGTCAGTAGCACGCTTAGCGAAAACCACGACCGCGCGGAACGGACATCCGCCGCCGTAGAGAAATCCCGGGCACATTCACGATGCCGTCCCTAATGCCGTCGCCCCGGGTGCACCAGGCGTCAGTAGCACGCTTAGCGAAAACCACGACCGCGCGGAAAGGACATCCGCCGCCGTAGAGAAATCCCGGGCACATTCACGATGCCGTCCCTAATGCCGTCGCCGCGGGTGCACCAGGCGTCAGTAGCACGCTTAGCGAAAACCACGACCGCGCGGAACGGACATCCGCCGCCGTAGAGAAATCCCGGGCACATTCACGATGCCGTCCCTAATGCCGTCGCCCCGGGTGCACCAGGCGTCAGTAGCACGCTTAGCGAAAACCACGACCGCGCGGAAAGGACATCCGCCGCCGTAGAGAAATCCCGGGCACATTCACGATGCCGTCCCTAATGCCGTCGCCGCGGGTGCACCAGGCGTCAGTAGCACGCTTAGCGAAAACCACGACCGCGCGGAAAGGACATCCGCCGCCGTAGAGAAATCCCGGGCACATTCACGATGCCGTCCCTAATGCCGTCGCCGCGGGTGCACCAGGCGTCAGTAGCACGCTTAGCGAAAACCACGACCGCGCGGAAAGGACATCCGCCGCCGTAGAGAAATCCCGGGCACATTCACGATGCCGTCCCTAAAGCCGTCGCCGCGGGTGCACCAGGCGTCAGTAGAACGCTTAGCGAAAACCACGACCGCGCGGAAAGGACATCCGCCGCCGTAGAGAAATCCCGGGCACATTCACGATGCCGTCCCTAAAGCCGTCGCCGCGGGTGCACCAGGCGTCAGTAGCACGCTTAGCGAAAACCACGACCGCGCGGAAAGGACATCCGCCGCCGTAGAGAAATCCCGGGCACATTCACGATGCCGTCCCTAAAGCCGTCGCCGCGGGTGCACCAGGCGTCAGTAGCACGCTTAGCGAAAACCACGACCGCGCGGAAAGGACATCCGCCGCCGTAGAGAAATCCCGGGCACATTCACGATGCCGTCCCTAATGCCGTCGCCGCGGGTGCACCAGGCGTCAGTAGAACGCTTAGCGAAAACCACGACCGCGCGGAAAGGACATCCGCCGCCGTAGAGAAATCCCGGGCACATTCACGATGCCGTCCCTAATGCCGTCGCCGCGGGTGCACCAGGCGTCAGTAGAACGCTTAGCGAAAACCACGACCGCGCGGAAAGGACATCCGCCGCCGTAGAGAAATCCCGGGCACATTCACGATGCCGTCCCTAAAGCCGTCGCCGCGGGTGCACCAGGCGTCAGTAGAACGCTTAGCGAAAACCACGACCGCGCGGAAAGGACATCCGCCGCCGTAGAGAAATCCCGGGCACATTCACGATGCCGTCCCTAATGCCGTCGCCGCGGGTGCACCAGGCGTCAGTAGAACGCTTAGCGAAAACCACGACCGCGCGGAAAGGACATCCGCCGCCGTAGAGAAATCCCGGGCACATTCACGATGCCGTCCCTAAAGCCGTCGCCGCGGGTGCACCAGGCGTCAGTAGAACGCTTAGCGAAAACCACGACCGCGCGGAAAGGACATCCGCCGCCGTAGAGAAATCCCGGGCACATTCACGATGCCGTCCCTAATGCCGTCGCCGCGGGTGCACCAGGCGTCAGTAGAACGCTTAGCGAAAACCACGACCGCGCGGAAAGGACATCCGCCGCCGTAGAGAAATCCCGGGCACATTCACGATGCCGTCCCTAATGCCGTCGCCGCGGGTGCACCAGGCGTCAGTAGCACGCTTAGCGAAAACCACGACCGCGCGGAAAGGACATCCGCCGCCGTAGAGAAATCCCGGGCACATTCACGATGCCGTCCCTAAAGCCGTCGCCGCGGGTGCACCAGGCGTCAGTAGAACGCTTAGCGAAAACCACGACCGCGCGGAAAGGACATCCGCCGCCGTAGAGAAATCCCGGGCACATTCACGATGCCGTCCCTAAAGCCGTCGCCGCGGGTGCACCAGGCGTCAGTAGCACGCTTAGCGAAAACCACGACCGCGCGGAAAGGACATCCGCCGCCGTAGAGAAATCCCGGGCACATTCACGATGCCGTCCCTAAAGCCGTCGCCGCGGGTGCACCAGGCGTCAGTAGAACGCTTAGCGAAAACCACGACCGCGCGGAAAGGACATCCGCCGCCGTAGAGAAATCCCGGGCACATTCACGATGCCGTCCCTAAAGCCGTCGCCGCGGGTGCACCAGGCGTCAGTAGCACGCTTAGCGAAAACCACGACCGCGCGGAAAGGACATCCGCCGCCGTAGAGAAATCCCGGGCACATTCACGATGCCGTCCCTAAAGCCGTCGCCGCGGGTGCACCAGGCGTCAGTAGAACGCTTAGCGAAAACCACGACCGCGCGGAAAGGACATCCGCCGCCGTAGAGAAATCCCGGGCACATTCACGATGCCGTCCCTAAAGCCGTCGCCGCGGGTGCACCAGGCGTCAGTAGCACGCTTAGCGAAAACCACGACCGCGCGGAAAGGACATCCGCCGCCGTAGAGAAATCCCGGGCACATTCACGATGCCGTCCCTAAAGCCGTCGCCGCGGGTGCACCAGGCGTCAGTAGAACGCTTAGCGAAAACCACGACCGCGCGGAAAGGACATCCGCCGCCGTAGAGAAATCCCGGGCACATTCACGATGCCGTCCCTAAAGCCGTCGCCGCGGGTGCACCAGGCGTCAGTAGAACGCTTAGCGAAAACCACGACCGCGCGGAAAGGACATCCGCCGCCGTAGAGAAATCCCGGGCACATTCACGATGCCGTCCCTAATGCCGTCGCCGCGGGTGCACCAGGCGTCAGTAGCACGCTTAGCGAAAACCACGACCGCGCGGAAAGGACATCCGCCGCCGTAGAGAAATCCCGGGCACATTCACGATGCCGTCCCTAAAGCCGTCGCCGCGGGTGCACCAGGCGTCAGTAGAACGCTTAGCGAAAACCACGACCGCGCGGAAAGGACATCCGCCGCCGTAGAGAAATCCCGGGCACATTCACGATGCCGTCCCTAAAGCCGTCGCCGCGGGTGCACCAGGCGTCAGTAGCACGCTTAGCGAAAACCACGACCGCGCGGAAAGGACATCCGCCGCCGTAGAGAAATCCCGGGCACATTCACGATGCCGTCCCTAAAGCCGTCGCCGCGGGTGCACCAGGCGTCAGTAGCACGCTTAGCGAAAACCACGACCGCGCGGAAAGGACATCCGCCGCCGTAGAGAAATCCCGGGCACATTCACGATGCCGTCCCTAAAGCCGTCGCCGCGGGTGCACCAGGCGTCAGTAGAACGCTTAGCGAAAACCACGACCGCGCGGAAAGGACATCCGCCGCCGTAGAGAAATCCCGGGCACATTCACGATGCCGTCCCTAATGCCGTCGCCGCGGGTGCACCAGGCGTCAGTAGAACGCTTAGCGAAAACCACGACCGCGCGGAAAGGACATCCGCCGCCGTAGAGAAATCCCGGGCACATTCACGATGCCGTCCCTAAAGCCGTCGCCGCGGGTGCACCAGGCGTCAGTAGAACGCTTAGCGAAAACCACGACCGCGCGGAAAGGACATCCGCCGCCGTAGAGAAATCCCGGGCACATTCACGATGCCGTCCCTAAAGCCGTCGCCGCGGGTGCACCAGGCGTCAGTAGCACGCTTAGCGAAAACCACGACCGCGCGGAAAGGACATCCGCCGCCGTAGAGAAATCCCGGGCACATTCACGATGCCGTCCCTAAAGCCGTCGCCGCGGGTGCACCAGGCGTCAGTAGAACGCTTAGCGAAAACCACGACCGCGCGGAAAGGACATCCGCCGCCGTAGAGAAATCCCGGGCACATTCACGATGCCGTCCCTAAAGCCGTCGCCGCGGGTGCACCAGGCGTCAGTAGCACGCTTAGCGAAAACCACGACCGCGCGGAAAGGACATCCGCCGCCGTAGAGAAATCCCGGGCACATTCACGATGCCGTCCCTAATGCCGTCGCCCCGGGTGCACCAGGCGTCAGTAGCACGCTTAGCGAAAACCACGACCGCGCGGAAAGGACATCCGCCGCCGTAGAGAAATCCCGGGCACATTCACGATGCCGTCCCTAATGCCGTCGCCCCGGGTGCACCAGGCGTCAGTAGCACGCTTAGCGAAAACCACGACCGCGCGGAAAGGACATCCGCCGCCGTAGAGAAATCCCGGGCACATTCACGATGCCGTCCCTAAAGCCGTCGCCGCGGGTGCACCAGGCGTCAGTAGCACGCTTAGCGAAAACCACGACCGCGCGGAAAGGACATCCGCCGCCGTAGAGAAATCCCGGGCACATTCACGATGCCGTCCCTAATGCCGTCGCCCCGGGTGCACCAGGCGTCAGTAGCACGCTTAGCGAAAACCACGACCGCGCGGAAAGGACATCCGCCGCCGTAGAGAAATCCCGGGCACATTCACGATGCCGTCCCTAAAGCCGTCGCCGCGGGTGCACCAGGCGTCAGTAGCACGCTTAGCGAAAACCACGACCGCGCGGAAAGGACATCCGCCACCGTAGAGAAATCCCGGGCACATTCACGATGCCGTCCCTAATGCCGTCGCCCCGGGTGCACCAGGCGTCAGTAGCACGCTTAGCGAAAACCACGACCGCGCGGAAAGGACATCCGCCGCCGTAGAGAAATCCCGGGCACATTCACGATGCCGTCCCTAATGCCGTCGCCCCGGGTGCACCAGGCGTCAGTAGCACGCTTAGCGAAAACCACGACCGCGCGGAACGGACATCCGCCGCCGTAGAGAAATCCCGGGCACATTCACGATGCCGTCCCTAATGCCGTCGCCCCGGGTGCACCAGGCGTCAGTAGCACGCTTAGCGAAAACCACGACCGCGCGGAACGGACATCCGCCGCCGTAGAGAAATCCCGGGCACATTCACGATGCCGTCCCTAATGCCGTCGCCCCGGGTGCACCAGGCGTCAGTAGCACGCTTAGCGAAAACCACGACCGCGCGGAACGGACATCCGCCGCCGTAGAGAAATCCCGGGCACATTCACGATGCCGTCCCTAATGCCGTCGCCCCGGGTGCACCAGGCGTCAGTAGCACGCTTAGCGAAAACCACGACCGCGCGGAACGGACATCCGCCGCCGTAGAGAAATCCCGGGCACATTCACGATGCCGTCCCTAATGCCGTCGCCCCGGGTGCACCAGGCGTCAGTAGCACGCTTAGCGAAAACCACGACCGCGCGGAACGGACATCCGCCGCCGTAGAGAAATCCCGGGCACATTCACGATGTCGTCCCTAATGCCGTCGCCGCGGGTGCACCAGGCGTCAGTAGCACGCTTAGCGAAAACCACGACCGCGCGGAAAGGACATCCGCCGCCGTAGAGAAATCCCGGGCACATTCACGATGTCGTCCCTAATGCCGTCGCCCCGGGTGCACCAGGCGTCAGTAGCACGCTTAGCGAAAACCACGACCGCGCGGAAAGGACATCCGCCGCCGTAGAGAAATCCCGGGCACATTCACGATGCCGTCCCTAAAGCCGTCGCCGCGGGTGCACCAGGCGTCAGTAGCACGCTTAGCGAAAACCACGACCGCGCGGAACGGACATCCGCCGCCGTAGAGAAATCCCGGGCACATTCACGATGTCGTCCCTAATGCCGTCGCCCCGGGTGCACCAGGCGTCAGTAGCACGCTTAGCGAAAACCACGACCGCGCGGAAAGGACATCCGCCGCCGTAGAGAAATCCCGGGCACATTCACGATGCCGTCCCTAATGCCGTCGCCGCGGGTGCACCAGGCGTCAGTAGCACGCTTAGCGAAAACCACGACCGCGCGGAACGGACATCCGCCGCCGTAGAGAAATCCCGGGCACATTCACGATGCCGTCCCTAATGCCGTCGCCGCGGGTGCACCAGGCGTCAGTAGCACGCTTAGCGAAAACCACGACCGCGCGGAAAGGACATCCGCCGCCGTAGAGAAATCCCGGGCACATTCACGATGCCGTCCCTAATGCCGTCGCCCCGGGTGCACCAGGCGTCAGTAGCACGCTTAGCGAAAACCACGACCGCGCGGAACGGACATCCGCCGCCGTAGAGAAATCCCGGGCACATTCACGATGCCGTCCCTAATGCCGTCGCCGCGGGTGCACCAGGCGTCAGTAGCACGCTTAGCGAAAACCACGACCGCGCGGAAAGGACATCCGCCGCCGTAGAGAAATCCCGGGCACATTCACGATGCCGTCCCTAATGCCGTCGCCCCGGGTGCACCAGGCGTCAGTAGCACGCTTAGCGAAAACCACGACCGCGCGGAACGGACATCCGCCGCCGTAGAGAAATCCCGGGCACATTCACGATGCCGTCCCTAATGCCGTCGCCGCGGGTGCACCAGGCGTCAGTAGCACGCTTAGCGAAAACCACGACCGCGCGGAACGGACATCCGCCGCCGTAGAGAAATCCCGGGCACATTCACGATGCCGTCCCTAATGCCGTCGCCGCGGGTGCACCAGGCGTCAGTAGCACGCTTAGCGAAAACCACGACCGCGCGGAAAGGACATCCGCCGCCGTAGAGAAATCCCGGGCACATTCACGATGCCGTCCCTAATGCCGTCGCCCCGGGTGCACCAGGCGTCAGTAGCACGCTTAGCGAAAACCACGACCGCGCGGAAAGGACATCCGCCGCCGTAGAGAAATCCCGGGCACATTCACGATGCCGTCCCTAATGCCGTCGCCCCGGGTGCACCAGGCGACAGTAGCACGCTTAGCGAAAACCACGACCGCGCGGAAAGGACATCCGCCGCCGTAGAGAAATCCCGGGCACATTCACGATGCCGTCCCTAATGCCGTCGCCGCGGGTGCACCAGGCGACAGTAGCACGCTTAGCGAAAACCACGACCGCGCGGAACGGACATCCGCCGCCGTAGAGAAATCCCGGGCACATTCACGATGCCGTCCCTAATGCCGTCGCCCCGGGTGCACCAGGCGTCAGTAGCACGCTTAGCGAAAACCACGACCGCGCGGAAAGGACATCCGCCGCCGTAGAGAAATCCCGGGCACATTCACGATGCCGTCCCTAATGCCGTCGCCCCGGGTGCACCAGGCGTCAGTAGCACGCTTAGCGAAAACCACGACCGCGCGGAAAGGACATCCGCCGCCGTAGAGAAATCCCGGGCACATTCACGATGCCGTCCCTAATGCCGTCGCCGCGGGTGCACCAGGCGTCAGTAGCACGCTTAGCGAAAACCACGACCGCGCGGAAAGGACATCCGCCGCCGTAGAGAAATCCCGGGCACATTCACGATGCCGTCCCTAATGCCGTCGCCCCGGGTGCACCAGGCGTCAGTAGCACGCTTAGCGAAAACCACGACCGCGCGGAAAGGACATCCGCCGCCGTAGAGAAATCCCGGGCACATTCACGATGCCGTCCCTAATGCCGTCGCCCCGGGTGCACCAGGCGTCAGTAGCACGCTTAGCGAAAACCACGACCGCGCGGAAAGGACATCCGCCGCCGTAGAGAAATCCCGGGCACATTCACGATGCCGTCCCTAATGCCGTCGCCGCGGGTGCACCAGGCGACAGTAGCACGCTTAGCGAAAACCACGACCGCGCGGAAAGGACATCCGCCGCCGTAGAGAAATCCCGGGCACATTCACGATGCCGTCCCTAATGCCGTCGCCGCGGGTGCACCAGGCGACAGTAGCACGCTTAGCGAAAACCACGACCGCGCGGAAAGGACATCCGCCGCCGTAGAGAAATCCCGGGCACATTCACGATGCCGTCCCTAATGCCGTCGCCCCGGGTGCACCAGGCGTCAGTAGCACGCTTAGCGAAAACCACGACCGCGCGGAACGGACATCCGCCGCCGTAGAGAAATCCCGGGCACATTCACGATGCCGTCCCTAATGCCGTCGCCGCGGGTGCACCAGGCGTCAGTAGCACGCTTAGCGAAAACCACGACCGCGCGGAAAGGACATCCGCCGCCGTAGAGAAATCCCGGGCACATTCACGATGCCGTCCCTAATGCCGTCGCCCCGGGTGCACCAGGCGTCAGTAGCACGCTTAGCGAAAACCACGACCGCGCGGAACGGACATCCGCCGCCGTAGAGAAATCCCGGGCACATTCACGATGCCGTCCCTAATGCCGTCGCCGCGGGTGCACCAGGCGTCAGTAGCACGCTTAGCGAAAACCACGACCGCGCGGAACGGACATCCGCCGCCGTAGAGAAATCCCGGGCACATTCACGATGCCGTCCCTAATGCCGTCGCCGCGGGTGCACCAGGCGTCAGTAGCACGCTTAGCGAAAACCACGACCGCGCGGAAAGGACATCCGCCGCCGTAGAGAAATCCCGGGCACATTCACGATGCCGTCCCTAATGCCGTCGCCCCGGGTGCACCAGGCGTCAGTAGCACGCTTAGCGAAAACCACGACCGCGCGGAAAGGACATCCGCCGCCGTAGAGAAATCCCGGGCACATTCACGATGCCGTCCCTAATGCCGTCGCCCCGGGTGCACCAGGCGTCAGTAGCACGCTTAGCGAAAACCACGACCGCGCGGAACGGACATCCGCCGCCGTAGAGAAATCCCGGGCACATTCACGATGCCGTCCCTAATGCCGTCGCCGCGGGTGCACCAGGCGTCAGTAGCACGCTTAGCGAAAACCACGACCGCGCGGAACGGACATCCGCCGCCGTAGAGAAATCCCGGGCACATTCACGATGCCGTCCCTAATGCCGTCGCCGCGGGTGCACCAGGCGTCAGTAGCACGCTTAGCGAAAACCACGACCGCGCGGAAAGGACATCCGCCGCCGTAGAGAAATCCCGGGCACATTCACGATGCCGTCCCTAATGCCGTCGCCCCGGGTGCACCAGGCGTCAGTAGCACGCTTAGCGAAAACCACGACCGCGCGGAAAGGACATCCGCCGCCGTAGAGAAATCCCGGGCACATTCACGATGCCGTCCCTAATGCCGTCGCCGCGGGTGCACCAGGCGACAGTAGCACGCTTAGCGAAAACCACGACCGCGCGGAAAGGACATCCGCCGCCGTAGAGAAATCCCGGGCACATTCACGATGCCGTCCCTAATGCCGTCGCCCCGGGTGCACCAGGCGTCAGTAGCACGCTTAGCGAAAACCACGACCGCGCGGAAAGGACATCCGCCGCCGTAGAGAAATCCCGGGCACATTCACGATGCCGTCCCTAATGCCGTCGCCGCGGGTGCACCAGGCGTCAGTAGCACGCTTAGCGAAAACCACGACCGCGCGGAAAGGACATCCGCCGCCGTAGAGAAATCCCGGGCACATTCACGATGCCGTCCCTAATGCCGTCGCCCCGGGTGCACCAGGCGTCAGTAGCACGCTTAGCGAAAACCACGACCGCGCGGAACGGACATCCGCCGCCGTAGAGAAATCCCGGGCACATTCACGATGCCGTCCCTAATGCCGTCGCCGCGGGTGCACCAGGCGACAGTAGCACGCTTAGCGAAAACCACGACCGCGCGGAAAGGACATCCGCCGCCGTAGAGAAATCCCGGGCACATTCACGATGCCGTCCCTAATGCCGTCGCCCCGGGTGCACCAGGCGTCAGTAGCACGCTTAGCGAAAACCACGACCGCGCGGAAAGGACATCCGCCGCCGTAGAGAAATCCCGGGCACATTCACGATGCCGTCCCTAATGCCGTCGCCCCGGGTGCACCAGGCGTCAGTAGCACGCTTAGCGAAAACCACGACCGCGCGGAAAGGACATCCGCCGCCGTAGAGAAATCCCGGGCACATTCACGATGCCGTCCCTAATGCCGTCGCCCCGGGTGCACCAGGCGACAGTAGCACGCTTAGCGAAAACCACGACCGCGCGGAAAGGACATCCGCCGCCGTAGAGAAATCCCGGGCACATTCACGATGCCGTCCCTAATGCCGTCGCCCCGGGTGCACCAGGCGTCAGTAGCACGCTTAGCGAAAACCACGACCGCGCGGAAAGGACATCCGCCGCCGTAGAGAAATCCCGGGCACATTCACGATGCCGTCCCTAATGCCGTCGCCCCGGGTGCACCAGGCGTCAGTAGCACGCTTAGCGAAAACCACGACCGCGCGGAAAGGACATCCGCCGCCGTAGAGAAATCCCGGGCACATTCACGATGCCGTCCCTAATGCCGTCGCCCCGGGTGCACCAGGCGTCAGTAGCACGCTTAGCGAAAACCACGACCGCGCGGAAAGGACATCCGCCGCCGTAGAGAAATCCCGGGCACATTCACGATGCCGTCCCTAATGCCGTCGCCGCGGGTGCACCAGGCGTCAGTAGCACGCTTAGCGAAAACCACGACCGCGCGGAAAGGACATCCGCCGCCGTAGAGAAATCCCGGGCACATTCACGATGCCGTCCCTAATGCCGTCGCCCCGGGTGCACCAGGCGTCAGTAGCACGCTTAGCGAAAACCACGACCGCGCGGAACGGACATCCGCCGCCGTAGAGAAATCCCGGGCACATTCACGATGCCGTCCCTAATGCCGTCGCCGCGGGTGCACCAGGCGTCAGTAGCACGCTTAGCGAAAACCACGACCGCGCGGAAAGGACATCCGCCGCCGTAGAGAAATCCCGGGCACATTCACGATGCCGTCCCTAATGCCGTCGCCCCGGGTGCACCAGGCGTCAGTAGCACGCTTAGCGAAAACCACGACCGCGCGGAAAGGACATCCGCCGCCGTAGAGAAATCCCGGGCACATTCACGATGCCGTCCCTAATGCCGTCGCCCCGGGTGCACCAGGCGTCAGTAGCACGCTTAGCGAAAACCACGACCGCGCGGAAAGGACATCCGCCGCCGTAGAGAAATCCCGGGCACATTCACGATGCCGTCCCTAATGCCGTCGCCGCGGGTGCACCAGGCGACAGTAGCACGCTTAGCGAAAACCACGACCGCGCGGAAAGGACATCCGCCGCCGTAGAGAAATCCCGGGCACATTCACGATGCCGTCCCTAATGCCGTCGCCGCGGGTGCACCAGGCGTCAGTAGCACGCTTAGCGAAAACCACGACCGCGCGGAAAGGACATCCGCCGCCGTAGAGAAATCCCGGGCACACTCAGGATGTCGTCCCTAATGCCGTCGCCGCGGGTGCACCAGGCGTCAGTAGCACGCTTAGCGAAAACCACGACCGCGCGGAAAGGACATCCGCCGCCGTAGAGAAATCCCGGGCACATTCACGATGCCGTCCCTAATGCCGTCGCCCCGGGTGCACCAGGCGTCAGTAGCACGCTTAGCGAAAACCACGACCGCGCGGAAAGGACATCCGCCGCCGTAGAGAAATCCCGGGCACATTCACGATGCCGTCCCTAATGCCGTCGCCCCGGGTGCACCAGGCGTCAGTAGCACGCTTAGCGAAAACCACGACCGCGCGGAAAGGACATCCGCCGCCGTAGAGAAATCCCGGGCACATTCACGATGCCGTCCCTAATGCCGTCGCCCCGGGTGCACCAGGCGTCAGTAGCACGCTTAGCGAAAACCACGACCGCGCGGAAAGGACATCCGCCGCCGTAGAGAAATCCCGGGCACATTCACGATGCCGTCCCTAATGCCGTCGCCCCGGGTGCACCAGGCGTCAGTAGCACGCTTAGCGAAAACCACGACCGCGCGGAAAGGACATCCGCCGCCGTAGAGAAATCCCGGGCACATTCACGATGCCGTCCCTAATGCCGTCGCCCCGGGTGCACCAGGCGTCAGTAGCACGCTTAGCGAAAACCACGACCGCGCGGAAAGGACATCCGCCGCCGTAGAGAAATCCCGGGCACATTCACGATGCCGTCCCTAATGCCGTCGCCGCGGGTGCACCAGGCGTCAGTAGCACGCTTAGCGAAAACCACGACCGCGCGGAAAGGACATCCGCCGCCGTAGAGAAATCCCGGGCACATTCACGATGCCGTCCCTAATGCCGTCGCCCCGGGTGCACCAGGCGTCAGTAGCACGCTTAGCGAAAACCACGACCGCGCGGAACGGACATCCGCCGCCGTAGAGAAATCCCGGGCACATTCACGATGCCGTCCCTAATGCCGTCGCCCCGGGTGCACCAGGCGTCAGTAGCACGCTTAGCGAAAACCACGACCGCGCGGAAAGGACATCCGCCGCCGTAGAGAAATCCCGGGCACATTCACGATGCCGTCCCTAATGCCGTCGCCCCGGGTGCACCAGGCGTCAGTAGCACGCTTAGCGAAAACCACGACCGCGCGGAACGGACATCCGCCGCCGTAGAGAAATCCCGGGCACATTCACGATGTCGTCCCTAATGCCGTCGCCCCGGGTGCACCAGGCGTCAGTAGCACGCTTAGCGAAAACCACGACCGCGCGGAAAGGACATCCGCCGCCGTAGAGAAATCCCGGGCACATTCACGATGCCGTCCCTAATGCCGTCGCCGCGGGTGCACCAGGCGTCAGTAGCACGCTTAGCGAAAACCACGACCGCGCGGAAAGGACATCCGCCGCCGTAGAGAAATCCCGGGCACATTCACGATGCCGTCCCTAATGCCGTCGCCGCGGGTGCACCAGGCGTCAGTAGCACGCTTAGCGAAAACCACGACCGCGCGGAAAGGACATCCGCCGCCGTAGAGAAATCCCGGGCACATTCACGATGCCGTCCCTAATGCCGTCGCCGCGGGTGCACCAGGCGTCAGTAGCACGCTTAGCGAAAACCACGACCGCGCGGAACGGACATCCGCCGCCGTAGAGAAATCCCGGGCACACTCAGGATGTCGTCCCTAATGCCGTCGCCGCGGGTGCACCAGGCGTCAGTAGCACGCTTAGCGAAAACCACGACCGCGCGGAACGGACATCCGCCGCCGTAGAGAAATCCCGGGCACACTCAGGATGTCGTCCCTAATGCCGTCGCCGCGGGTGCACCAGGCGTCAGTAGCACGCTTAGCGAAAACCACGACCGCGCGGAAAGGACATCCGCCGCCGTAGAGAAATCCCGGGCACATTCACGATGCCGTCCCTAATGCCGTCGCCGCGGGTGCACCAGGCGTCAGTAGCACGCTTAGCGAAAACCACGACCGCGCGGAACGGACATCCGCCGCCGTAGAGAAATCCCGGGCACACTCAGGATGTCGTCCCTAATGCCGTCGCCGCGGGTGCACCAGGCGTCAGTAGCACGCTTAGCGAAAACCACGACCGCGCGGAACGGACATCCGCCGCCGTAGAGAAATCCCGGGCACATTCACGATGCCGTCCCTAATGCCGTCGCCGCGGGTGCACCAGGCGTCAGTAGCACGCTTAGCGAAAACCACGACCGCGCGGAACGGACATCCGCCGCCGTAGAGAAATCCCGGGCACACTCAGGATGTCGTCCCTAATGCCGTCGCCGCGGGTGCACCAGGCGTCAGTAGCACGCTTAGCGAAAACCACGACCGCGCGGAACGGACATCCGCCGCCGTAGAGAAATCCCGGGCACATTCACGATGCCGTCCCTAATGCCGTCGCCGCGGGTGCACCAGGCGTCAGTAGCACGCTTAGCGAAAACCACGACCGCGCGGAACGGACATCCGCCGCCGTAGAGAAATCCCGGGCACATACACGATGCCGTCCCTAATGCCGTCGCCGCGGGTGCACCAGGCGTCAGTAGCACGCTTAGCGAAAACCACGACCGCGCGGAACGGACATCCGCCGCCGTAGAGAAATCCCGGGCACACTCAGGATGTCGTCCCTAATGCCGTCGCCGCGGGTGCACCAGGCGTCAGTAGCACGCTTAGCGAAAACCACGACCGCGCGGAACGGACATCCGCCGCCGTAGAGAAATCCCGGGCACACTCAGGATGTCGTCCCTAATGCCGTCGCCGCGGGTGCACCAGGCGTCAGTAGCACGCTTAGCGAAAACCACGACCGCGCGGAAAGGACATCCGCCGCCGTAGAGAAATCCCGGGCACATTCACGATGCCGTCCCTAATGCCGTCGCCGCGGGTGCACCAGGCGTCAGTAGCACGCTTAGCGAAAACCACGACCGCGCGGAACGGACATCCGCCGCCGTAGAGAAATCCCGGGCACACTCAGGATGTCGTCCCTAATGCCGTCGCCGCGGGTGCACCAGGCGTCAGTAGCACGCTTAGCGAAAACCACGACCGCGCGGAACGGACATCCGCCGCCGTAGAGAAATCCCGGGCACATTCACGATGCCGTCCCTAATGCCGTCGCCGCGGGTGCACCAGGCGTCAGTAGCACGCTTAGCGAAAACCACGACCGCGCGGAACGGACATCCGCCGCCGTAGAGAAATCCCGGGCACACTCAGGATGTCGTCCCTAATGCCATCGCCGCGGGTGCACCAGGCGTCAGTAGCACGCTTAGCGAAAACCACGACCGCGCGGAACGGACATCCGCCGCCGTAGAGAAATCCCGGGCACATTCACGATGCCGTCCCTAATGCCGTCGCCGCGGGTGCACCAGGCGTCAGTAGCACGCTTAGCGAAAACCACGACCGCGCGGAACGGACATCCGCCGCCGTAGAGAAATCCCGGGCACATTCACGATGCCGTCCCTAATGCCGTTGCCGCGGGTGCACCAGGCGTCAGTAGCACGCTTAGCGAAAACCACGACCGCGCGGAACGGACATCCGCCGCCGTAGAGAAATCCCGGGCACACTCAGGATGTCGTCCCTAATGCCGTCGCCGCGGGTGCACCAGGCGTCAGTAGCACGCTTAGCGAAAACCACGACCGCGCGGAACGGACATCCGCCGCCGTAGAGAAATCCCGGGCACACTCAGGATGTCGTCCCTAATGCCGTCGCCGCGGGTGCACCAGGCGTCAGTAGCACGCTTAGCGAAAACCACGACCGCGCGGAAAGGACATCCGCCGCCGTAGAGAAATCCCGGGCACATTCACGATGCCGTCCCTAATGCCGTCGCCGCGGGTGCACCAGGCGTCAGTAGCACGCTTAGCGAAAACCACGACCGCGCGGAACGGACATCCGCCGCCGTAGAGAAATCCCGGGCACACTCAGGATGTCGTCCCTAATGCCGTCGCCGCGGGTGCACCAGGCGTCAGTAGCACGCTTAGCGAAAACCACGACCGCGCGGAAAGGACATCCGCCGCCGTAGAGAAATCCCGGGCACACTCAGGATGTCGTCCCTAATGCCGTCGCCGCGGGTGCACCAGGCGTCAGTAGCACGCTTAGCGAAAACCACGACCGCGCGGAACGGACATCCGCCGCCGTAGAGAAATCCCGGGCACATTCACGATGCCGTCCCTAATGCCGTCGCCGCGGGTGCACCAGGCGTCAGTAGCACGCTTAGCGAAAACCACGACCGCGCGGAACGGACATCCGCCGCCGTAGAGAAATCCCGGGCACATTCACGATGCCGTCCCTAATGCCGTCGCCGCGGGTGCACCAGGCGTCAGTAGCACGCTTAGCGAAAACCACGACCGCGCGGAACGGACATCCGCCGCCGTAGAGAAATCCCGGGCACACTCAGGATGTCGTCCCTAATGCCGTCGCCGCGGGTGCACCAGGCGTCAGTAGCACGCTTAGCGAAAACCACGACCGCGCGGAAAGGACATCCGCCGCCGTAGAGAAATCCCGGGCACACTCAGGATGTCGTCCCTAATGCCGTCGCCGCGGGTGCACCAGGCGTCAGTAGCACGCTTAGCGAAAACCACGACCGCGCGGAACGGACATCCGCCGCCGTAGAGAAATCCCGGGCACATTCACGATGCCGTCCCTAATGCCGTCGCCGCGGGTGCACCAGGCGTCAGTAGCACGCTTAGCGAAAACCACGACCGCGCGGAACGGACATCCGCCGCCGTAGAGAAATCCCGGGCACACTCAGGATGTCGTCCCTAATGCCGTCGCCGCGGGTGCACCAGGCGTCAGTAGCACGCTTAGCGAAAACCACGACCGCGCGGAACGGACATCCGCCGCCGTAGAGAAATCCCGGGCACATTCACGATGCCGTCCCTAATGCCGTCGCCGCGGGTGCACCAGGCGTCAGTAGCACGCTTAGCGAAAACCACGACCGCGCGGAAAGGACATCCGCCGCCGTAGAGAAATCCCGGGCACACTCAGGATGCCGTCCCTAATGCCGTCGCCGCGGGTGCACCAGGCGTCAGTAGCACGCTTAGCGAAAACCACGACCGCGCGGAACGGACATCCGCCGCCGTAGAGAAATCCCGGGCACATTCACGATGCCGTCCCTAATGCCGTCGCCGCGGGTGCACCAGGCGTCAGTAGCACGCTTAGCGAAAACCACGACCGCGCGGAAAGGACATCCGCCGCCGTAGAGAAATCCCGGGCACACTCAGGATGTCGTCCCTAATGCCGTCGCCGCGGGTGCACCAGGCGTCAGTAGCACGCTTAGCGAAAACCACGACCGCGCGGAACGGACATCCGCCGCCGTAGAGAAATCCCGGGCACATTCACGATGCCGTCCCTAATGCCGTCGCCGCGGGTGCACCAGGCGTCAGTAGCACGCTTAGCGAAAACCACGACCGCGCGGAACGGACATCCGCCGCCGTAGAGAAATCCCGGGCACACTCAGGATGTCGTCCCTAATGCCGTCGCCGCGGGTGCACCAGGCGTCAGTAGCACGCTTAGCGAAAACCACGACCGCGCGGAACGGACATCCGCCGCCGTAGAGAAATCCCGGGCACACTCAGGATGTCGTCCCTAATGCCGTCGCCGCGGGTGCACCAGGCGTCAGTAGCACGCTTAGCGAAAACCACGACCGCGCGGAAAGGACATCCGCCGCCGTAGAGAAATCCCGGGCACACTCAGGATGTCGTCCCTAATGCCGTCGCCGCGGGTGTACCAGGCGTCTGTAGCACGCTTAGCGAAAACCACGACCGCGCGGAAAGGACATCCGCCGCCGTAGAGAAATCCCGGGCACACTCAGGATGTCGTCCCTAATGCCGTCGCCGCGGGTGCACCAGGCGTCAGTAGCACTCTTAGCGAAAACCACGACCGCGCGGAAAGGACATCCGCCGCCGTAGAGAAATCCCGGGCACACTCAGGATGTCGTCCCTAATGCCGTCGCCGCGGGTGTACCAGGCGTCTGTAGCACGCTTAGCGAAAACCACGACCGCGCGGAAAGGACATCCGCCGCCGTAGAGAAATCCCGGGCACACTCAGGATGTCGTCCCTAATGCCGTCGCCGCGGGTGCACCAGGCGTCAGTAGCACGCTTAGCGAAAACCACGACCGCGCGGAAAGGACATCCGCCGCCGTAGAGAAATCCCGGGCACACTCAGGATGTCGTCCCTAATGCCGTCGCCGCGGGTGTACCAGGCGTCTGTAGCACGCTTAGCGAAAACCACGACCGCGCGGAAAGGACATCCGCCGCCGTAGAGAAATCCCGGGCACACTCAGGATGTCGTCCCTAATGCCGTCGCCGCGGGTGCACCAGGCGTCAGTAGCACGCTTAGCGAAAACCACGACCGCGCGGAAAGGACATCCGCCGCCGTAGAGAAATCCCGGGCACACTCAGGATGTCGTCCCTAATGCCGTCGCCGCGGGTGTACCAGGCGTCTGTAGCACGCTTAGCGAAAACCACGACCGCGCGGAAAGGACATCCGCCGCCGTAGAGAAATCCCGGGCACACTCAGGATGTCGTCCCTAATGCCGTCGCCGCGGGTGCACCAGGCGTCAGTAGCACGCTTAGCGAAAACCACGACCGCGCGGAAAGGACATCCGCCGCCGTAGAGAAATCCCGGGCACACTCAGGATGTCGTCCCTAATGCCGTCGCCGCGGGTGTACCAGGCGTCTGTAGCACGCTTAGCGAAAACCACGACCGCGCGGAACGGACATCCGCCGCCGTAGAGAAATCCCGGGCACACTCAGGATGTCGTCCCTAATGCCGTCGCCGCGGGTGCACCAGGCGTCAGTAGCACGCTTAGCGAAAACCACGACCGCGCGGAACGGACATCCGCCGCCGTAGAGAAATCCCGGGCACACTCAGGATGTCGTCCCTAATGCCGTCGCCGCGGGTGCACCAGGCGTCAGTAGCACGCTTAGCGAAAACCACGACCGCGCGGAAAGGACATCCGCCGCCGTAGAGAAATCCCGGGCACACTCAGGATGTCGTCCCTAATGCCGTCGCCGCGGGTGTACCAGGCGTCTGTAGCACGCTTAGCGAAAACCACGACCGCGCGGAAAGGACATCCGCCGCCGTAGAGAAATCCCGGGCACACTCAGGATGTCGTCCCTAATGCCGTCGCCGCGGGTGCACCAGGCGTCAGTAGCACTCTTAGCGAAAACCACGACCGCGCGGAAAGGACATCCGCCGCCGTAGAGAAATCCCGGGCACACTCAGGATGTCGTCCCTAATGCCGTCGCCGCGGGTGTACCAGGCGTCTGTAGCACGCTTAGCGAAAACCACGACCGCGCGGAAAGGACATCCGCCGCCGTAGAGAAATCCCGGGCACACTCAGGATGTCGTCCCTAATGCCGTCGCCGCGGGTGCACCAGGCGTCAGTAGCACGCTTAGCGAAAACCACGACCGCGCGGAAAGGACATCCGCCGCCGTAGAGAAATCCCGGGCACACTCAGGATGTCGTCCCTAATGCCGTCGCCGCGGGTGTACCAGGCGTCTGTAGCACGCTTAGCGAAAACCACGACCGCGCGGAAAGGACATCCGCCGCCGTAGAGAAATCCCGGGCACACTCAGGATGTCGTCCCTAATGCCGTCGCCGCGGGTGCACCAGGCGTCAGTAGCACGCTTAGCGAAAACCACGACCGCGCGGAAAGGACATCCGCCGCCGTAGAGAAATCCCGGGCACACTCAGGATGTCGTCCCTAATGCCGTCGCCGCGGGTGTACCAGGCGTCTGTAGCACGCTTAGCGAAAACCACGACCGCGCGGAAAGGACATCCGCCGCCGTAGAGAAATCCCGGGCACACTCAGGATGTCGTCCCTAATGCCGTCGCCGCGGGTGCACCAGGCGTCAGTAGCACGCTTAGCGAAAACCACGACCGCGCGGAAAGGACATCCGCCGCCGTAGAGAAATCCCGGGCACACTCAGGATGTCGTCCCTAATGCCGTCGCCGCGGGTGTACCAGGCGTCTGTAGCACGCTTAGCGAAAACCACGACCGCGCGGAAAGGACATCCGCCGCCGTAGAGAAATCCCGGGCACACTCAGGATGTCGTCCCTAATGCCGTCGCCGCGGGTGCACCAGGCGTCAGTAGCACGCTTAGCGAAAACCACGACCGCGCGGAAAGGACATCCGCCGCCGTAGAGAAATCCCGGGCACACTCAGGATGTCGTCCCTAATGCCGTCGCCGCGGGTGCACCAGGCGTCAGTAGCACGCTTAGCGAAAACCACGACCGCGCGGAACGGACATCCGCCGCCGTAGAGAAATCCCGGGCACATTCACGATGCCGTCCCTAATGCCGTCGCCGCGGGTGCACCAGGCGTCAGTAGCACGCTTAGCGAAAACCACGACCGCGCGGAACGGACATCCGCCGCCGTAGAGAAATCCCGGGCACACTCAGGATGTCGTCCCTAATGCCGTCGCCGCGGGTGCACCAGGCGTCAGTAGCACGCTTAGCGAAAACCACGACCGCGCGGAACGGACATCCGCCGCCGTAGAGAAATCCCGGGCACATTCACGATGCCGTCCCTAATGCCGTCGCCGCGGGTGCACCAGGCGTCAGTAGCACGCTTAGCGAAAACCACGACCGCGCGGAAAGGACATCCGCCGCCGTAGAGAAATCCCGGGCACACTCAGGATGCCGTCCCTAATGCCGTCGCCGCGGGTGCACCAGGCGTCAGTAGCACGCTTAGCGAAAACCACGACCGCGCGGAACGGACATCCGCCGCCGTAGAGAAATCCCGGGCACATTCACGATGCCGTCCCTAATGCCGTCGCCGCGGGTGCACCAGGCGTCAGTAGCACGCTTAGCGAAAACCACGACCGCGCGGAAAGGACATCCGCCGCCGTAGAGAAATCCCGGGCACACTCAGGATGTCGTCCCTAATGCCGTCGCCGCGGGTGCACCAGGCGTCAGTAGCACGCTTAGCGAAAACCACGACCGCGCGGAACGGACATCCGCCGCCGTAGAGAAATCCCGGGCACATTCACGATGCCGTCCCTAATGCCGTCGCCGCGGGTGTACCAGGCGTCTGTAGCACGCTTAGCGAAAACCACGACCGCGCGGAAAGGACATCCGCCGCCGTAGAGAAATCCCGGGCACACTCAGGATGTCGTCCCTAATGCCGTCGCCGCGGGTGCACCAGGCGTCAGTAGCACGCTTAGCGAAAACCACGACCGCGCGGAAAGGACATCCGCCGCCGTAGAGAAATCCCGGGCACACTCAGGATGTCGTCCCTAATGCCGTCGCCGCGGGTGTACCAGGCGTCTGTAGCACGCTTAGCGAAAACCACGACCGCGCGGAACGGACATCCGCCGCCGTAGAGAAATCCCGGGCACACTCAGGATGTCGTCCCTAATGCCGTCGCCGCGGGTGCACCAGGCGTCAGTAGCACGCTTAGCGAAAACCACGACCGCGCGGAACGGACATCCGCCGCCGTAGAGAAATCCCGGGCACACTCAGGATGTCGTCCCTAATGCCGTCGCCGCGGGTGCACCAGGCGTCAGTAGCACGCTTAGCGAAAACCACGACCGCGCGGAAAGGACATCCGCCGCCGTAGAGAAATCCCGGGCACACTCAGGATGTCGTCCCTAATGCCGTCGCCGCGGGTGTACCAGGCGTCTGTAGCACGCTTAGCGAAAACCACGACCGCGCGGAAAGGACATCCGCCGCCGTAGAGAAATCCCGGGCACACTCAGGATGTCGTCCCTAATGCCGTCGCCGCGGGTGCACCAGGCGTCAGTAGCACTCTTAGCGAAAACCACGACCGCGCGGAAAGGACATCCGCCGCCGTAGAGAAATCCCGGGCACACTCAGGATGTCGTCCCTAATGCCGTCGCCGCGGGTGTACCAGGCGTCTGTAGCACGCTTAGCGAAAACCACGACCGCGCGGAAAGGACATCCGCCGCCGTAGAGAAATCCCGGGCACACTCAGGATGTCGTCCCTAATGCCGTCGCCGCGGGTGCACCAGGCGTCAGTAGCACGCTTAGCGAAAACCACGACCGCGCGGAAAGGACATCCGCCGCCGTAGAGAAATCCCGGGCACACTCAGGATGTCGTCCCTAATGCCGTCGCCGCGGGTGTACCAGGCGTCTGTAGCACGCTTAGCGAAAACCACGACCGCGCGGAAAGGACATCCGCCGCCGTAGAGAAATCCCGGGCACACTCAGGATGTCGTCCCTAATGCCGTCGCCGCGGGTGCACCAGGCGTCAGTAGCACGCTTAGCGAAAACCACGACCGCGCGGAAAGGACATCCGCCGCCGTAGAGAAATCCCGGGCACACTCAGGATGTCGTCCCTAATGCCGTCGCCGCGGGTGTACCAGGCGTCTGTAGCACGCTTAGCGAAAACCACGACCGCGCGGAAAGGACATCCGCCGCCGTAGAGAAATCCCGGGCACACTCAGGATGTCGTCCCTAATGCCGTCGCCGCGGGTGCACCAGGCGTCAGTAGCACGCTTAGCGAAAACCACGACCGCGCGGAAAGGACATCCGCCGCCGTAGAGAAATCCCGGGCACACTCAGGATGTCGTCCCTAATGCCGTCGCCGCGGGTGTACCAGGCGTCTGTAGCACGCTTAGCGAAAACCACGACCGCGCGGAAAGGACATCCGCCGCCGTAGAGAAATCCCGGGCACACTCAGGATGTCGTCCCTAATGCCGTCGCCGCGGGTGCACCAGGCGTCAGTAGCACGCTTAGCGAAAACCACGACCGCGCGGAAAGGACATCCGCCGCCGTAGAGAAATCCCGGGCACACTCAGGATGTCGTCCCTAATGCCGTCGCCGCGGGTGCACCAGGCGTCAGTAGCACGCTTAGCGAAAACCACGACCGCGCGGAACGGACATCCGCCGCCGTAGAGAAATCCCGGGCACATTCACGATGCCGTCCCTAATGCCGTCGCCGCGGGTGCACCAGGCGTCAGTAGCACGCTTAGCGAAAACCACGACCGCGCGGAACGGACATCCGCCGCCGTAGAGAAATCCCGGGCACACTCAGGATGTCGTCCCTAATGCCGTCGCCGCGGGTGCACCAGGCGTCAGTAGCACGCTTAGCGAAAACCACGACCGCGCGGAACGGACATCCGCCGCCGTAGAGAAATCCCGGGCACATTCACGATGCCGTCCCTAATGCCGTCGCCGCGGGTGCACCAGGCGTCAGTAGCACGCTTAGCGAAAACCACGACCGCGCGGAAAGGACATCCGCCGCCGTAGAGAAATCCCGGGCACACTCAGGATGCCGTCCCTAATGCCGTCGCCGCGGGTGCACCAGGCGTCAGTAGCACGCTTAGCGAAAACCACGACCGCGCGGAACGGACATCCGCCGCCGTAGAGAAATCCCGGGCACATTCACGATGCCGTCCCTAATGCCGTCGCCGCGGGTGCACCAGGCGTCAGTAGCACGCTTAGCGAAAACCACGACCGCGCGGAAAGGACATCCGCCGCCGTAGAGAAATCCCGGGCACACTCAGGATGTCGTCCCTAATGCCGTCGCCGCGGGTGCACCAGGCGTCAGTAGCACGCTTAGCGAAAACCACGACCGCGCGGAACGGACATCCGCCGCCGTAGAGAAATCCCGGGCACATTCACGATGCCGTCCCTAATGCCGTCGCCGCGGGTGCACCAGGCGTCAGTAGCACGCTTAGCGAAAACCACGACCGCGCGGAACGGACATCCGCCGCCGTAGAGAAATCCCGGGCACACTCAGGATGTCGTCCCTAATGCCGTCGCCGCGGGTGCACCAGGCGTCAGTAGCACGCTTAGCGAAAACCACGACCGCGCGGAACGGACATCCGCCGCCGTAGAGAAATCCCGGGCACACTCAGGATGTCGTCCCTAATGCCGTCGCCGCGGGTGCACCAGGCGTCAGTAGCACGCTTAGCGAAAACCACGACCGCGCGGAAAGGACATCCGCCGCCGTAGAGAAATCCCGGGCACACTCAGGATGTCGTCCCTAATGCCGTCGCCGCGGGTGTACCAGGCGTCTGTAGCACGCTTAGCGAAAACCACGACCGCGCGGAAAGGACATCCGCCGCCGTAGAGAAATCCCGGGCACACTCAGGATGTCGTCCCTAATGCCGTCGCCGCGGGTGCACCAGGCGTCAGTAGCACTCTTAGCGAAAACCACGACCGCGCGGAAAGGACATCCGCCGCCGTAGAGAAATCCCGGGCACACTCAGGATGTCGTCCCTAATGCCGTCGCCGCGGGTGTACCAGGCGTCTGTAGCACGCTTAGCGAAAACCACGACCGCGCGGAAAGGACATCCGCCGCCGTAGAGAAATCCCGGGCACACTCAGGATGTCGTCCCTAATGCCGTCGCCGCGGGTGCACCAGGCGTCAGTAGCACGCTTAGCGAAAACCACGACCGCGCGGAAAGGACATCCGCCGCCGTAGAGAAATCCCGGGCACACTCAGGATGTCGTCCCTAATGCCGTCGCCGCGGGTGTACCAGGCGTCTGTAGCACGCTTAGCGAAAACCACGACCGCGCGGAAAGGACATCCGCCGCCGTAGAGAAATCCCGGGCACACTCAGGATGTCGTCCCTAATGCCGTCGCCGCGGGTGCACCAGGCGTCAGTAGCACGCTTAGCGAAAACCACGACCGCGCGGAAAGGACATCCGCCGCCGTAGAGAAATCCCGGGCACACTCAGGATGTCGTCCCTAATGCCGTCGCCGCGGGTGTACCAGGCGTCTGTAGCACGCTTAGCGAAAACCACGACCGCGCGGAAAGGACATCCGCCGCCGTAGAGAAATCCCGGGCACACTCAGGATGTCGTCCCTAATGCCGTCGCCGCGGGTGCACCAGGCGTCAGTAGCACGCTTAGCGAAAACCACGACCGCGCGGAAAGGACATCCGCCGCCGTAGAGAAATCCCGGGCACACTCAGGATGTCGTCCCTAATGCCGTCGCCGCGGGTGTACCAGGCGTCTGTAGCACGCTTAGCGAAAACCACGACCGTGCGGAAAGGACATCCGCCGCCGTAGAGAAATCCCGGGCACACTCAGGATGTCGTCCCTAATGCCGTCGCCGCGGGTGCACCAGGCGTCAGTAGCACGCTTAGCGAAAACCACGACCGCGCGGAAAGGACATCCGCCGCCGTAGAGAAATCCAGGGCACACTCAGGATGTCGTCCCTAATGCCGTCGCCGCGGGTGTACCAGGCGTCTGTAGCACGCTTAGCGAAAACCACGACCGCGCGGAAAGGACATCCGCCGCCGTAGAGAAATCCCGGGCACACTCAGGATGTCGTCCCTAATGCCGTCGCCGCGGGTGCACCAGGCGTCAGTAGCACGCTTAGCGAAAACCACGACCGCGCGGAAAGGACATCCGCCGCCGTAGAGAAATCCCGGGCACACTCAGGATGTCGTCCCTAATGCCGTCGCCGCGGGTGTACCAGGCGTCTGTAGCACGCTTAGCGAAAACCACGACCGCGCGGAAAGGACATCCGCCGCCGTAGAGAAATCCCGGGCACACTCAGGATGTCGTCCCTAATGCCGTCGCCGCGGGTGCACCAGGCGTCAGTAGCACGCTTAGCGAAAACCACGACCGCGCGGAACGGACATCCGCCGCCGTAGAGAAATCCCGGGCACACTCAGGATGTCGTCCCTAATGCCGTCGCCGCGGGTGCACCAGGCGTCAGTAGCACGCTTAGCGAAAACCACGACCGCGCGTAAAGGACATCCGCCGCCGTAGAGAAATCCCGGGCACACTCAGGATGTCGTCCCTAATGCCGTCGCCGCGGGTGTACCAGGCGTCTGTAGCACGCTTAGCGAAAACCACGACAGCGCGGAACGGACATCCGCCGCCGTAGAGAAATCCCGGGCACACTCAGGATGTCGTCCCTGATGCCGTTGCCGCGGGTGCACCAGGCGTCAGTAGCACGCTTAGCGAAAACCACGACCGCGCGGAGCGTACATCCGCCTCCGTAGAGTAATCCCGGGCACACTCAGGATGTCGTCCCTAATGCCGTCGCCGCGGGTGCACCAGGCGCCACTAGCACGCTTAGCGGAAACCACGACCTCGCGGAGCGAACATCCGCCGCCGTAGAGAAATCCCGGGCACATTCACGATGCCGTCCCTAATGCCGTCGCCGCGGGTGTACCAGGCGTCTGTAGCACGCTTAGCGAAAACCACGACAGCGCGGAACGGACATCCGCCGCCGTAGAGAAATCCCGGGCACACTCAGGATGTCGTCCCTAATGCCGTCGGCGCGGGTGCACCAGGCGTCAGTAGCACGCTTAGCGGAAACCACGACCTCGCGGAGCGAACATCCGCCGCCGTAGAGAAATCCCGGGCACATTCACGATGCCGTCCCTAATGCCGTCGCCGCGGGTGTACCAGGCGTCTGTAGCACGCTTAGCGAAAACCACGACAGCGCGGAACGGACATCCGCCGCCGTAGAGAAATCCCGGGCACACTCAGGATGTCGTCCCTGATGCCGTTGCCGCGGGTGCACCAGGCGTCAGTAGCACGCTTAGCGAAAACCACGACCGCGCGGAGCGTACATCCGCCTCCGTAGAGTAATCCCGGGCACACTCAGGATGTCGTCCCTAATGCCGTCGCCGCGGGTGCACCAGGCGCCACTAGCACGCTTAGCGGAAACCACGACCTCGCGGAGCGAACATCCGCCGCCGTAGAGAAATCCCGGGCACATTCACGATGCCGTCCCTAATGCCGTCGCCGCGGGTCAGAGCCGTTTATTGAGAGTTTGGCCATACCTTGGTTTGAATAAGCGAGCATCTCGGGGCCAACCACAGGCCGCGAAACAGCCCCTAGCGGTGGACGTGTGATCTAAATATGTGACACGACTATACTTCGTTTCACCGTATGTGCGAGCGAAGGCAAAACTGGAAGCGCGAGCACGGAAGCTCCGTGCGTTCAGGCTTTGCTCGAGCGCGCGAGCTGGGGAGAAATGCAAAAAGCGCTGGTCTCGCGCTTCTAGCTTTGGCTTTGCTCGCAGATAAAGTGAAATGAAGTATAATTTGAGCCATGCCGAGCGGAACTCCGCGTCTCAAGACGCTCGCGCACCCCACCCCTTGCACTGTTTTCTTTCAGCCAGTCTCAGGTCGCTGCTCTAGCAGTGCAGACAAAGGCATGGGCACGAGCGCGTGGCTTTGGAAAGTGCTTCCTATGCACGAGGTCTCGTACAAACAAAAGCGTTTCGCTGAGCTAGGCTCACGCGCCTGTGTCTTTGTCTTCACTGCAGACATTTGTGAGATGGAGTAAAGGTCTCCTGATTGGTCGACGCATTGTCACAAATTTAGTTTACGCTCTAAGCGTGGGGGGAATATTCGGCGCTGGTAGCGGCCTTTGCTCCGCCTATTGGCCAAACTCTCCCAATACACGGCTCTGCCGCGGGTGCACCAGGCGCCAGTAGCACGCTTAGCGAAAACCACGACCGCGCGGAGCGAACGTCCGCCGCCGTAGAGAAATCCCGGGCACACTCAGGATGTCTTCCCTAATGCCGTCGCCGCGGGTGCACCAGGCGTCAGTAGCACGCTTAGCGAAAACCACGACCGCGCGGAGCGAACATCCGCCGCCGTAGAGAAATGCCGGGCACACTCAGGATGTCGTCCCTAATGCCGTCGCCGCGGGTTCACCAGGCTTCAGTAGCACGCTTAGCGAAAACCACGACCGCGCGGAGCGTACATCCGCCTCCGTAGAGTAATCCCGGGCACACTCAGGATGTCGTCCCTAATGCCGTCGCCGCGGGTGCACCAGGCGTCAGTAGCACGCTTAGCGAAAACCACGACCGCGCGGAGCGTACATCCGCCTCCGTAGAGTAATCCCGGGCACACTCAGGATGTCGTCCCTAATGCCGTCGCCGCGGGTGCACCAGGCGTCAGTAGCACGCTTAGCGAAAACCACGACCGCGCGGAACGGACATCCGCCGCCGTAGAGAAATCCCGGGCACACTCAGGATGTCGTCCCTAATGCCGTCGCCGCGGGTGCACCAGGCGTCAGTAGCACGCTTAGCGAAAACCACGACCGCGCGGAGCGAACATCCGCCGCCGTAGAGAAATCCCGGGCACACTCAGGATGTCGTCCCTAATGCCGTCGCCGCGGGTGCACCAGGCGCCAGTAGCACGCTTAGCGAAAACCACGACCGCACGGAGCGAACATCCGCCGCCGTAGAGAAATCCCGGGCACACTCAGGATGTCGTCCCTGATGCCGTCGCCGCGGGTGCACCAGGCGCCACTAGCACGCTTAGCGGAAACCACGACCGCGCGGAACGGACATCCGCCGCCGTAGAGAAATCCCGGGCACACTCAGGATGTCGTCCCTAATGCCGTCGCCGCGGGTGCACCAAGCGTCAGTAGCACGCTTAGCGAAAACCACGACAGCGCGGAACGGACATCCGCCGCCGTAGAGAAATCCCGGGCACACTCAGGATGTCGTCCCTAATGCCGTCGCCGCGGGAGCACCAGGCGCCAGTAGCACGCTTAGCGAAAACCACGACCGCACGGAGCGAACATCCGCCGCCGTAGAGAAATCCCGGGCACATTCACGATGTCGTCCCTAATGCCGTCGCCGCGGGTGCACCAGGCGCCAGTAGCACGCTTAGCGAAAATCACGACCGCGCGGAACGGACATCCGCCGCCGTAGAGAAATCCCGGGCACATTCACGATGTCGTCCCTAATGCCGTCGCCGCGGGTGCACCAGGCGCCAGTAGCACGCTTAGCGAAAATCACGACCGCGCGGAACGGACATCCGCCGCCGTAGAGAAATCCCGGGCACATTCACGATGTCGTCCCTAATGCCGTCGCCGCGGGTGCACCAGGCGCCAGTAGCACGCTTAGCGAAAACCACGACCGCACGGAGCGAACATCCGCCGCCGTAGAGAAATCCCGGGCACATTCAGGATGTCGTCCCTAATGCCGTCGCCGCGGGTGCACCAGGCGTCAGTAGCACGCTTAGCGAAAACCACGACCGCACGGAGCGAACATCCGCCGCCGTAGAGAAATCCCGGGCACATTCACGATGTCGTCCCTAATGCCGTCGCCGCGGGTGCACCAGGCGCCAGTAGCACGCTTAGCGAAAATCACGACCGCGCGGAACGGACATCCGCCGCCGTAGAGAAATCCCGGGCACATTCACGATGTCGTCCCTAATGCCGTCGCCGCGGGTGCACCAGGCGCCAGTAGCACGCTTAGCGAAAATCACGACCGCGCGGAACGGACATCCGCCGCCGTAGAGAAATCCCGGGCGCATTCACGATGTCGTCCCTAATGCCGTCGCCGCGGGTGCACCAGGCGCCAGTAGCACGCTTAGCGAAAACCACGACCGCGCGGAACGGACATCCGCCGCCGTAGAGAAATCCCGGGCACATTCACGATGTCGTCCCTGATGCCGTCGCCGCGGGTGCACCAGGCGTCAGTAGCACGCTTAGCGAAAACCACGACCGCACGGAGCGAACATCCGCCGCCGTAGAGAAATCCCGGGCACATTCACGATGTCGTCCCTAATGCCGTCGCCGCGGGTGCACCAGGCGCCAGTAGCACGCTTAGCGAAAATCACGACCGCGCGGAACGGACATCCGCCGCCGTAGAGAAATCCCGGGCACATTCACGATGTCGTCCCTAATGCCGTCGCCGCGGGTGCACCAGGCGCCAGTAGCACGCTTAGCGAAAACCGCGACCGCGCGGAGCGAACATCCGCCGCCGTAGAGAAATCCCGGGCACATTCACGATGTCGTCCCTAGTGCCGTCGCCGCGGGTGCACCAGGCGTCAGTAGCGCGCTTAGCGAAAACCACGACCGCACGGAGCGAACATCCGCCGCCGTAGAGAAATCCCGGGCACATTCACGATGTCGTCCCTAATGCCGTCGCCGCGGGTGCACCAGGCGCCAGTAGCACGCTTAGCGAAAATCACGACCGCGCGGAACGGACATCCGCCGCCGTAGAGAAATCCCGGGCACATTCACGATGTCGTCCCTAATGCCGTCGCCGCGGGTGCACCAGGCGCCAGTAGCACGCTTAGCGAAAACCACGACCGCGCGGAACGGACATCCGCCGCCATAGAGAAATCCCGGGCACATTCACGATGTCGTCCCTAATGCCGTCGCCGCGGGTGCACCAGGCGCCAGTAGCACGCTTAGCGAAAACCGCGACCGCGCGGAACGGACATCCGCCGCCGTAGAGAAATCCCGGGCACATTCACGATGTCGTCCCTAATGCCGTCGCCGCGGGTGCACCAGGCGCCAGTAGCACGCTTAGCGAAAACCACGACCGCGCGGAACGGACATCCGCCGCCGTAGAGAAATCCCGGGCACATTCACGATGTCGTCCCTAATGCCGTCGCCGCGGGTGCACCAGGCGCCAGTAGCACGCTTAGCGAAAATCACGACCGCGCGGAACGGACATCCGCCGCCGTAGAGAAATCCCGGGCACATTCACGATGTCGTCCCTAATGCCGTCGCCGCGGGTGCACCAGGCGCCAGTAGCACGCTTAGCGAAAACCACGACCGCGCGGAACGGACATCCGCCGCCGTAGAGAAATCCCGGGCACATTCACGATGTCGTCCCTAATGCCGTCGCCGCGGGTGCACCAGGCGCCAGTAGCACGCTTAGCGAAAATCACGACCGCGCGGAACGGACATCCGCCGCCGTAGAGAAATCCCGGGCACATTCACGATGTCGTCCCTAATGCCGTCGCCGCGGGTGCACCAGGCGCCAGTAGCACGCTTAGCGAAAACCACGACCGCGCGGAACGGACATCCGCCGCCATAGAGAAATCCCGGGCACATTCACGATGTCGTCCCTAATGCCGTCGCCGCGGGTGCACCAGGCGCCAGTAGCACGCTTAGCGAAAACCACGACCGCGCGGAACGGACATCCGCCGCCGTAGAGAAATCCCGGGCACATTCACGATGTCGTCCCTAATGCCGTCGCCGCGGGTGCACCAGGCGCCAGTAGCACGCTTAGCGAAAACCGCGACCGCGCGGAACGGACATCCGCCGCCGTAGAGAAATCCCGGGCACATTCACGATGTCGTCCCTAATGCCGTCGCCGCGGGTGCACCAGGCGCCAGTAGCACGCTTAGCGAAAACCACGACCGCGCGGAACGGACATCCGCCGCCATAGAGAAATCCCGGGCACATTCACGATGTCGTCCCTAATGCCGTCGCCGCGGGTGCACCAGGCGCCAGTAGCACGCTTAGCGAAAATCACGACCGCGCGGAACGGACATCCGCCGCCATAGAGAAATCCCGGGCACATTCACGATGTCGTCCCTAATGCCGTCGCCGCGGGTGCACCAGGCGCCAGTAGCACGCTTAGCGAAAACCACGACCGCGCGGAACGGACATCCGCCGCCATAGAGAAATCCCGGGCACATTCACGATGTCGTCCCTAATGCCGTCGCCGCGGGTGCACCAGGCGCCAGTAGCACGCTTAGCGAAAACCACGACCGCGCGGAACGGACATCCGCCGCCGTAGAGAAATCCCGGGCACATTCACGATGTCGTCCCTAATGCCGTCGCCGCGGGTGCACCAGGCGCCAGTAGCACGCTTAGCGAAAACCACGACCGCGCGGAACGGACATCCGCCGCCATAGAGAAATCCCGGGCACATTCACGATGTCGTCCCTAATGCCGTCGCCGCGGGTGCACCAGGCGCCAGTAGCACGCTTAGCGAAAACCGCGACCGCGCGGAACGGACATCCGCCGCCGTAGAGAAATCCCGGGCACATTCACGATGTCGTCCCTAATGCCGTCGCCGCGGGTGCACCAGGCGCCAGTAGCACGCTTAGCGAAAACCACGACCGCGCGGAACGGACATCCGCCGCCGTAGAGAAATCCCGGGCACATTCACGATGTCGTCCCTAATGCCGTCGCCGCGGGTGCACCAGGCGCCAGTAGCACGCTTAGCGAAAATCACGACCGCGCGGAACGGACATCCGCCGCCGTAGAGAAATCCCGGGCACATTCACGATGTCGTCCCTAATGCCGTCGCCGCGGGTGCACCAGGCGCCAGTAGCACGCTTAGCGAAAACCACGACCGCGCGGAACGGACATCCGCCGCCATAGAGAAATCCCGGGCACATTCACGATGTCGTCCCTAATGCCGTCGCCGCGGGTGCACCAGGCGCCAGTAGCACGCTTAGCGAAAACCGCGACCGCGCGGAACGGACATCCGCCGCCGTAGAGAAATCCCGGGCACATTCACGATGTCGTCCCTAATGCCGTCGCCGCGGGTGCACCAGGCGCCAGTAGCACGCTTAGCGAAAACCACGACCGCGCGGAACGGACATCCGCCGCCGTAGAGAAATCCCGGGCACATTCACGATGTCGTCCCTAATGCCGTCGCCGCGGGTGCACCAGGCGCCAGTAGCACGCTTAGCGAAAACCACGACCGCGCGGAACGGACATCCGCCGCCATAGAGAAATCCCGGGCACATTCACGATGTCGTCCCTAATGCCGTCGCCGCGGGTGCACCAGGCGCCAGTAGCACGCTTAGCGAAAACCACGACCGCGCGGAACGGACATCCGCCGCCGTAGAGAAATCCCGGGCACATTCACGATGTCGTCCCTAATGCCGTCGCCGCGGGTGCACCAGGCGCCAGTAGCACGCTTAGCGAAAACCGCGACCGCGCGGAACGGACATCCGCCACCGTAGAGAAATCCCGGGCACATTCACGATGTCGCCCCTAATGCCGTCGCCGCGGGTGCACCAGGCGCCAGTAGCACGCTTAGCGAAAACCACGACCGCGCGGAACGGACATCCGCCGCCGTAGAGAAATCCCGGGCACATTCACGATGTCGTCCCTAATGCCGTCGCCGCGGGTGCACCAGGCGCCAGTAGCACGCTTAGCGAAAACCGCGACCGCGCGGAACGGACATCCGCCGCCGTAGAGAAATCCCGGGCACATTCACGATGTCGTCCCTAATGCCGTCGCCGCGGGTGCACCAGGCGCCAGTAGCACGCTTAGCGAAAACCACGACCGCACGGAGCGAACATCCGCCGCCATAGAGAAATCCCGGGCACATTCACGATGTCGTCCCTAATGCCGTCGCCGCGGGTGCACCAGGCGCCAGTAGCACGCTTAGCGAAAACCACGACCGCGCGGAACGGACATCCGCCGCCGTAGAGAAATCCCGGGCACATTCACGATGTCGTCCCTAATGCCGTCGCCGCGGGTGCACCAGGCGCCAGTAGCACGCTTAGCGAAAACCGCGACCGCGCGGAGCGAACATCCGCCGCCGTAGAGAAATCCCGGGCACATTCACGATGTCGTCCCTAATGCCGTCGCCGCGGGTGCACCAGGCGTCAGTAGCACGCTTAGCCAAAACCACGACCGCACGGAGCGAACATCCGCCGCCGTAGAGAAATCCCGGGCACATTCACGATGTCGTCCCTAATGCCGTCGCCGCGGGTGCACCAGGCGCCAGTAGCACGCTTAGCGAAAATCACGACCGCGCGGGACGGACATCCGCCGCCGTAGAGAAATCCCGGGCACATTCACGATGTCGTCCCTAATGCCGTCGCCGCGGGTGCACCAGGCGCCAGTAGCACGCTTAGCGAAAACCACGACCGCGCGGAACGGACATCCGCCGCCGTAGAGAAATCCCGGGCACATTCACGATGTCGTCCCTAATGCCGTCGCCGCGGGTGCACCAGGCACCAGTAGCACGCTTAGCGAATACCGCGACCGCGCGGAGCGAACATCCGCCGCCGTAGAGAAATCCCGGGCACATTCACGATGCCGTCCCTAATGCCGTCGCCGCGGGTGCACCAGGCGCCAGTAGCACGCTTAGCGAAAACCACGACCGCGCGGAACGGACATCCGCCGCCGTAGAGAAATCCCGGGCACATTCACGATGTCGTCCCTAATGCCGTCGCCGCGGGTGCACCAGGCGCCAGTAGCACGCTTAGCGAAAACCACGACCGCGCGGAACGGACATCCGCCGCCGTAGAGAAATCCCGGGCACATTCACGATGTCGTCCCTAATGCCGTCGCCGCGGGTGCACCAGGCGCCAGTAGCACGCTTAGCGAAAACCGCGACCGCGCGGAGCGAACATCCGCCGCCGTAGAGAAATCCCGGGCACATTCACGATGCCGTCCCTAATGCCGTCGCCGCGGGTGCACCAGGCGCCAGTAGCACGCTTAGCGAAAACCACGACCGCGCGGAACGGACATCCGCCGCCATAGAGAAATCCCTTGCACATTCACGATGTCGTCCCTAATGCCGTCGCCGCGGGTGCACCAGGCGCCAGTAGCACGCTTAGCGAAAACCACGACCGCGCGGAACGGACATCCGCCGCCGTAGAGAAATCCCGGGCACATTCACGATGTCGTCCCTAATGCCGTCGCCGCGGGTGCACCAGGCGCCAGTAGCACGCTTAGCGAAAACCACGACCGCGCGGAACGGACATCCGCCGCCATAGAGAAATCCCGGGCACATTCACGATGTCGTCCCTAATGCCGTCGCCGCGGGTGCACCAGGCGCCAGTAGCACGCTTAGCGAAAACCACGACCGCGCGGAACGGACATCCGCCGCCATAGAGAAATCCCGGGCACATTCACGATGTCGTCCCTGATGCCGTCGCCGCGGGTGCACCAGGCGCCAGTAGCACGCTTAGCGAAAACCTCGACCGCGCGGAACGGACATCCGCCGCCGTAGAGAAATCCCGGGCACACTCAGGATGTCGTCCCTGATGCCGTCGCCGCGGGTCAGAGCCGTTTATTGAGAGAGTTTGGCCATACATTGGTTTGAATAGGCGAGCATCTCGGGGCCAACCACAGGCCGCGAAACAGCCCCTAGGGGTGGTCGTGTGATCTAAATATGTGACACGACTATACTTCGTTTCACCGTATGTGCGAGCGAAGGCAAAACTGGAAGCGCGAGCACGGAAGCTCCGTGCGTTCAGGCTTTGCTCGAGCGCGCGAGCTGGGGAGAAATGCAAAAAGCGCTGGTCTCGCGCTTCTAGCTTTGGCTTCGCTCGCAGATGAAGTGAAATGAAGTATAATTTGAGCCGTGCCGAGCGGAACTCCGCGTCTCAAGACGCTCGCGCACACCACCCCTTGCACTGTTTTCTTTCAGCCAGTCTCAGGTCGCTGCTCTAGCACTGCAGACAAAGGCATGGGCACGAGCGCGTAGCTTTGGAAAGTGCTTCCTATGCACGAGGTCTCGTACAAACAACAGCGTTTCGCTGAGCTAGGCTCACGCGCCTGTGCCTTTGTCTTCACTGCAAACATTTGTGAGATGGAGTAAAGGTCTCCTGATTGGTCGACGCATTGTCACAAATTTAGTTTACGCTCTAAGCGTGGGGGGAATATTCGGCGCTGGTAGCGACCTTTGCTCCGCCTATTGGCCAAACTCTCCCAATACACGGCTCTGCCGCGGGTGCACCAGGCGCCAGTAGCACGCTTAGCGAAAACCACGACCGCGCGGAGCGAACCTCCGCCGCCGAAGAGAAATCCAGGGCACACTCAGGATGTCGTCCCTGATGCCGTCGCCGCGGGTGCACCAGGCGCCAGTAGCACGCTTAGCGAAAATCACGACCGCGCGGAACGGACATCCGCCGCCGTAGAGAAATCCCGGGCACATTCACGATGTCGTCCCTAATGCCGTCGCCGCGGGTGCACCAGGCGCCAGTAGCACGCTTGGCGAAAACCACGACCGCGCGGAACGGACATCCGCCGCCGTAGAGAAATCCCGGGCACATTCACGATGTCGTCCCTAATGCCGTCGCCGCGGGTGCACCAGGCGCCAGTAGCACGCTTAGCGAAAACCACGACCGCGCGGAACGGACATCCGCCGCCATAGAGAAATCCCAGGCACATTCACGATGTCGTCCCTAATGCCGTCGCCGCGGGTGCACCAGGCGCCAGTAGCACGCTTAGCGAAAACCGCGACCGCGCGGAACGGACATCCGCCGCCGTAGAGAAATCCCGGGCACATTCACGATGTCGTCCCTAATGCCGTCGCCGCGGGTGCACCAGGCGCCAGTAGCACGCTTAGCGAAAACCACGACCGCGCGGAACGGACATCCGCCGCCATAGAGAAATCCCGGGCACATTCACGATGTCGTCCCTAATGCCGTCGCCGCGGGTGCACCAGGCGCCAGTAGCACGCTTAGCGAAAACCACGACCGCGCGGAACGGACATCCGCCGCCGTAGAGAAATCCCGGGCACATTCACGATGTCGTCCCTAATGCCGTCGCCGCGGGTGCACCAGGCGCCAGTAGCACGCTTAGCGAAAACCACGACCGCGCGGAACGGACATCCGCCGCCATAGAGAAATCCCGGGCACATTCACGATGTCGTCCCTAATGCCGTCGCCGCGGGTGCACCAGGCGCCAGTAGCACGCTTAGCGAAAACCGCGACCGCGCGGAACGGACATCCGCCGCCGTAGAGAAATCCCGGGCACATTCACGATGTCGTCCCTAATGCCGTCGCCGCTGGTGCACCAGGCGCCAGTAGCACGCTTAGCGAAAACCACGACCGCGCGGAACGGACATCCGCCGCCATAGAGAAATCCCGGGCACATTCACGATGTCGTCCCTAATGCCGTCGCCGCGGGTGCACCAGGCGCCAGTAGCACGCTTAGCGAAAACCACGACCGCGCGGAACGGACATCCGCCGCCGTAGAGAAATCCCGGGCACATTCACGATGTCGTCCCTAATGCCGTCGCCGCGGGTGCACCAGGCGCCAGTAGCACGCTTAGCGAAAACCGCGACCGCGCGGAGCGAACATCCGCCGCCGTAGAGAAATCCCGGGCACATTCACGATGTCGTCCCTAATGCCGTCGCCGCGGGTGCACCAGGCGTCAGTAGCACGCTTAGCGAAAACCACGACCGCACGGAGCGAACATCCGCCGCCGTAGAGAAATCCCGGGCACATTCACGATGTCGTCCCTAATGCCGTCGCCGCGTGTGCACCAGGCGCCAGTAGCACGCTTAGCGAAAATCACGACCGCGCGGAACGGACATCCGCCGCCGTAGAGAAATCCCGGGCACATTCACGATGTCGTCCCTAATGCCGTCGCCGCGGGTGCACCAGGCGCCAGTAGCACGCTTAGCGAAAACCACGACCGCGCGGAACGGACATCCGCCGCCATAGAGAAATCCCGGGCACATTCACGATGTCGTCCCTGATGCCGTCGCCGCGGGTGCACCAGGCGCCAGTAGCACGCTTAGCGAAAACCGCGACCGCGCGGAGCGAACATCCGCCGCCGTAGAGAAATCCCGGGCACATTCACGATGCCGTCCCTAATGCCGTCGCCGCGGGTGCACCAGGCGCCAGTAGCACGCTTAGCGAAAACCTCGACCGCGCGGAACGGACATCCGCCGCCGTAGAGAAATCCCGGGCACACTCAGGATGTCGTCCCTGATGCCGTCGCCGCGGGTCAGAGCCGTTTATTGAGAGAGTTTGGCCATACATTGGTTTGAATAGGCGAGCATCTCGGGGCCAACCACAGGCCGCGAAACAGCCCCTAGGGGTGGTCGTGTGATCTAAATATGTGACACGACTATACTTCGTTTCACCGTAAGTGCGAGCGAAGGCAAAACTGGAAGCGCGAGCACGGAAGCTCCGTGCGTTCAGGCTTTGCTCGAGCGCGCGAGCTGGGGAGAAATGCAAAAAGCGCTGGTCTCGCGGTTCTAGCTTTGGCTTCGCTCGCAGATAAAGTGAAATGAAGTATAATTTGAGCCGTGCCGAGCGGAACTCCGCGTCTCAAGACGCTCGCGCACACCACCCCTTGCACTGTTTTCTTTCAGCCAGTCTCAGGTCGCTGCTCTAGCACTGCAGACAAAGGCATGGGCACGAGCGCGTGGCTTTGGAAAGTGCTTCCTATGCACGAGGTCTCGTACAAACAACAGCGTTTCGCTGAGCTAGGCTCACGCGCCTGTGCCTTTGTCTTCACTGCAAACATTTGTGAGATGGAGTAAAGGTCTCCTGATTGGTCGACGCATTGTCACAAATTTAGTTTACGCTCTAAGCGTGGGGGGAATATTCGGCGCTGGTAGCGACCTTTGCTCCGCCTATTGGCCAAACTCTCCCAATACACGGCTCTGCCGCGGGTGCACCAGGCGCCAGTAGCACGCTTAGCGAAAACCACGACCGCGCGGAGCGAACCTCCGCCGCCGAAGAGAAATCCAGGGCACACTAAGGATGTCGTCCCTGATGCCGTCGCCGCGGGTGCACCAGGCGCCAGTAGCACGCTTAGCGAAAACCACGACCGCGCGGAGCGAACATCCGCCGCCGTAGAGAAATCCCGGGCACACTCAGGATGTCGTCCCTGATGCCGTCGCCGCGGGTGCACCAGGCGCCAGTAGCACGCTTAGCGAAAACCACGACCGCGCGGAACGGACATCCGCCGCCGTAGAGAAATCCCGGGCACACTCAGGATGTCGTCTCTGATGCCGTCGCCGCGGGTGCACCAGGCGCCAGTAGCACGCTTAGCGAAAACCACGACCGCGCGGAACGGACATCCGCCGCCGTAGAGAAATCCCGGGCACACTCAGGATGTCGTCCCTGACGCCGTCGCCGCGGGTGCACCAGGCGCCAGTAGCACGCTTAGCGAAAACCACGACCGCGCGGAACGGACATCCGCCGCCGTAGAGAAATCCCGGGCACACTCAGGATGTCGTCCCTGATGCCGTCGCCGCGGGTGCACCAGGCGCCAGTAGCACGCTTAGCGAAAACCACGACCGCGCGGAACGGACATCCGCCGCCGTAGAGAAATCCCGGGCACACTCAGGATGTCGTCTCTGATGCCGTCGCCGCGGGTGCACCAGGCGCCAGTAGCACGCTTAGCGAAAACCACGACCGCGCGGAGCGAACATCCGCCGCCGTAGAGAAATCCCGGGCACACTCAGGATGTCGTCCCTGATGCCGTCGCAGCGGGTACACCAGGCGCCAGTAGCACCCTTAGCGAAAACCACGACCGCGCGGAACGGACATCCGCCGCCGTAGAGAAATCCCGGGCACACTCAGGATGTCGTCTCTGATGCCGTCCTTGCGGGTGTACCAGGTGCCAGTAGCACGCTTAGCGAAAACCACGACCGCTCGGAACGGACATCCGCCGCCGTAGAGAAATCCCGGGCACACTCAGGATGTCGTCCCTGATGCCGTCGCCGCGGGTACACCAGGCGTCAGTAACACGCTTAGCGAAAACCACGACCGCGCGGAGCGAACATCCGCCGCCGTAGAGAAATCCCGGGCACACTCAGGATGTCGTCCCTGATGCCGTCGCCGCGGGTGCACCAGGCGTCAGTAACACGCTTAGCGAAAACGACAACCGCGCGGAACGGACATCCGCCGCCGTAGAGAAATCCCGGGCACACTCAGGATGTCGTCCCTGATGCCGTCGCTGCGGGTGCACCAGGCGTCAGTAGCACGCTTAGCGAAAACCACGACCGCGCGGAACGGACATCCGCCGCCGTAGAGAAATCCCAGGCACACTCAGGATGTCGTCCCTAATGCCGTTGCCGCGGGTGCACCAGGCGTCAGTAGCATGCTTAGCGAAAACGACTACCGCGCGGAGCGAACATCCGCCGCCGAAGAGAAATCCCGGGCACACTCAGGATGTCGTCCCTAATGCCGCGGGTGCACCAGGCGCCAGTAGCACGCTTAGCGAAAACCACGACCGAGCGGAGCGAACATCCACCGCCGTAGAGAAATCCCGGGCACACTCAGGATGTCGTCCCTAATGCCGTCGCCGCGGGTGCACCAGGCGCCAGTAGCACGCTTAGCGAAAACCACGACCGCGCGGAACGGACATCCGCCGCCGTAGAGTAATCCCGGGCACACTCAGGATGTCGTCCCTAATGCCGTCGCCGCGGGTGCACCAGGCGCCAATACCAGGCTTAGCGAAAACCACGACCACGCGGAACGGACATCCGCCGCCATAGAGAAATCCCGGGCACACTCAGGATGTCGTCCCTGATGCCGTCGCCGCTGGTGCACCAGGCGTCAGTAGCACGCTTAGCGAAAACCACGACCGCGCGGAACGGACATCCGCCGCCGTAGAGAAATCCCGGGCACACTCAGGATGTCGTCCCTAATGCCGTCGCCGCGGGTGCACCAGGCGCCAATACCAGGCTTAGCGAAAACCACGACCACGCGGAACGGACATCCGCCGCCATAGAGAAATCCCGGGCACACTCAGGATGTCGTCCCTGATGCCGTCGCCGCGGGTGCACCAGGCGTCAGTAACACGCTTAGCGAAAACCACGACCGCGCGGAGCGAACATCCGCCGCCGTAGAGAAATCCCGGGCACACTCAGGATGTCGTCCCTGATGCCGTCGCCGCGGGTGCACCAGGCGTCAGTAGCACGCTTAGCGAAAACGACGACCCCGGGGAACGAACATCCGCCGCCGTAGAGAAATCCCGGGCACACTCACGATGTCGTCCCTAATGCCGTCGCCGCGGGTGCACCAGGCGCCAGGAGCACGCTTAGCGAAAACCACGACCGCGCGGAGCGAACATCCGCCGCCGTAGAGAAATCCCGGGCACACTCAGGATGTCGTCCCTGATGCCGTCGCCGCGGGTGCACCAGGCGTCAGTAGCACGCTTAGCGAAAACGACGACCCCGGGGAACGAACATCCGCCGCCGTAGAGAAATCCCGGGCACACTCACGATGTCGTCCCTAATGCCGTCGCCGCGGGTGCACCAGGCGCCAGGAGCACGCTTAGCGAAAACCACGACCGCGCGGAGCGAACATCCGCCGCCGTAGAGAAATCCCGGGCACACTCAGGATGTCGTCCCTGATGCCGTCGCCGCGGGTGCACCAGGCGTCAGCAGCACGCTTAGCGAAAACCACGACCGCGCGGAACGGACATCCGCCGCCGTAGAGAAATCCCGGGCACACTCAGGATGTCGCCCCTAATGCCGTTTCCGCGGGTGCACCAGGCGCCAGTAGCACGCTTAGCGAAAACCACGACCGCGCGGAGCGAACATCCACCGCCGTAGAGAAATCCCGGGCACACTCAGGATGTCGTCCCTAATGCCGTCGCCGCCGGTGCACAAGGCGTAAGTAGCATGCTTAGCGAAAACCACGACCGCGCGGAACGGACATCCGCCGCCGTAGAGAAATCCCGGGCACACTCAGGATGTCGTCCCTGATGCCGTCGCCGCGGGTGCACCAGGCGTCAGCAGCACGCTTAGCGAAAACCACGACCGCGCGGAACGGACATCCGCCGCCGTAGAGAAATCCCGGGCACACTCAGGATGTCGTCCCTGATGCCGTCGCCGCGGGTGCACCAGGCGCCAGGAGCACGCTTAGCGAAAACTACGACCGCGCGGAACGGACATCCGCCGCCGTAGAGAAATCCCGGGCACACTCAGGATGTCGTCCCTGATGCCGTCGCCGCGGGTGCACCAGGCGTCAGCAGCACGCTTAGCGAAAACCACGACCGCGCGGAACGGACATCCGCCGCCGTAGAGAAATCCCGGGCACACTCAGGATGTCGCCCCTAATGCCGTCGCCGCGGGTGCACCAGGCGCCAGTAGCATGCTTAGCGAAAACCACGACCGCGCGGAGCGAACATCCGCCGCCGTAGAGAAATCCCGGGCACACTCAGGATGTCGTCCCTAATGCCGTCGCCGCGGGTGCACCAGGCGTCAGTAGCATGCTTAGCGAAAACCACGACCGCGCGGAACGGACATCCGCCGCCGTAGAGAAATCCCGGGCACACTCAGGATGTCGTCCCTGATGCCGTCGCCGCGGGTGCACCAGGCGCCAGTAGCACGCTTACCGAAAACCGCGACCGCGCGGAACGGACATCCGCCGCCGTAGAGAAATCCCGGGCACACTCAGGATGCCGTCCCTAATGCGGTCGCCGCGGGTGCACCAGGCGTCAGTAGCACGCTTAGCGAAACACACGACCGCGCGGAACGGACATCCGCCGCCGTAGAGAAATCCCGGGCACACTCAGGATGTCGTCCTTAATGCCGTCGCCGCGGGTGCACCAGGCGCCAATACCACGCTTAGCGAAAACCACGACTACGCGGAACGGACATCCGCCGCCGTAGAGAAATCCCGGGCACACTCAGGATGTCGTCCCTGATGCCGTCGCCGCGGGTGCACCAGGCGTCAGTAACACGCTTAGCGAAAACCACGACCGCGCGGAACGGACATCCGCCGCCGTAGACAAATCCCGGGCACACTCAGCATGTCGTCCCTGATGCTGTCGCCGCGGGTGCACCAGGCGTCAGTAGCACGCTTAGCGAAAACCACGACCGCGCGGAACGGACATCCGCCGCCGTAGAGAAATCCCGGGCACACTCACGACGTCGTCCCTAATGCCGTCGCCGCGGGTGCACCAGGCACCAGTAGCACGCTTAGCGAAAACCACGACCGTGCGGAGCGAACATCCGCCGCCGTAGAGAAATCCCGGGCACACTCAGGATGTCGTCCCTAATGCCGTCGCCGCGGGTGCACCAGGGGCCAGTAGCACGCTTAGCGAAAACCACGACCGCCTGGAACGAACATCCGCCACCGTAGAGAAATCCCGGGCACACTCAGGATGTCCTCCCTAATGCCGTCGCCGCGGGTGCACCAGGCGTCAGTAGCACGCTTAGCGAAAACCACGACCGCGGGGAACGAACATCCGCCGCCTTAGAGAAATCCCGGGCACACTCAGGATGTCGTCCCTAATGCCGTCGCCGCGGGTGCACCAGGCGTCAGTAGCACGCTTAGCGAAAACCACGACCGCGGGGAACGAACATCCGCCGCCGTAGAGAAATCCCGGGCACACTCAGGATGTCGTCCCTAATGCCTTCGCCGCGGGTGCACCAGGCGCCAGTAGCACGCTTAGCGCAAACCACGACCGCGGGGAACGGACATCCGCCGCCGTAGAGAAATCCCGGGCACACTCAGGATGTCGTCCCTAATGCCGTCGCCGCGGGTGCACCACGCGTCAGTAGCACGCTTAGCGAAAACCACGACCGTGCAGAGCGAACATCCGCCGCCGTAGAGAAATCCCGGGCACACTCAGGATGTCGTCCCTAATGCCGACGCCGCGGGTGCACCAGGCGCCAGTAGCACGCTTAGCGAAAATCACGACCGCGCGGAGCGAACATCCGCCGCCGTAGAGAAATCCCGGGCACACTCAGGATGTCGTCCCTAATGCCGTCGCCGCGGGTGCACCAGGCGCCAGTAGCACGCTTAGCGAAAACCACGACCGTGCGGAGCGAACATCCGCCGCCGTAGAGAAATCCCGGGCACACTCAGGATGTCGTCCCTAATGCCGACGCCGCGGGTGCACCAGGCGCCAGTAGCACGCTTAGCGAAAACCACGACCGTGCGGAGCGAACATCCGCCGCCGTAGAGAAATCCCGGGCACACTCATGATGTCGTCCCTAATGCCGACGCCGCGGGTGCACCAGGCGCCAGTAGCACGCTTAGCGAAAAGCACGACCGTGCGGAGCGAACATCCGCCGCCGTAGAGAAATCCCGGGCACACTCAGGATGTCGTCCCTAATGCCGACGCCGCGGGTGCACCAGGCGCCAGTAGCACGCTTAGCGAAAACCACGACCGTGCGGAGCGAACATCCGCCGCCGTAGAGAAATCCCGGGCACACTCAGGATGTCGTCTCTAATGCCGTCGCCGCGGGTGCACCACGCGTCAGTAGCAAGCTTAGCGAAAACCACGACCGCGGGGAACGAACATCCGCCACCGTAGAGAAATCCCGGGCACACTCAGGATGTCGTCCCTAATGCCGTCGCCGCGGGTGCACCAGGCGCCAGTAGCACGCTTAGCGAAAATCACGACCGCGCGGAGCGAACATCCGCCGCCGTAGAGAAATCCCGGGCACACTCAGGATGTCGTCCCTAATACCGTCGCCGCGGGTGCACCAGGCGCCAGTAGCACGCTTAGCGAAAACCTCGACAGCGCGGAACGGACATCCGCCGCCGTAGAGAAATCCCGGGCACACTCAGGATGTCGTCCTTAATGCCGTCGCCGCGGGTGCACCAGGCGCCAATACCACGCTTAGCGAAAACCACGACCACGCGGAACGGACATCCGCCGCCGTAGAGAAATCCCGGGCACACTCAGGATGTCGTCCCTGATGCCGTCGCCGCGGGTGCACCAGGCGTCAGTAACACGCTTAGCGAAAACCACGACCGCGCGGAACGGACATCCGCCGCCGTAGACAAATCCCGGGCACACTCAGCATGTCGTCCCTGATGCTGTCGCCGCGGGTGCACCAGGCGTCAGTAGCACGCTTAGCGAAAACCACGACCGCGCGGAACGGACATCCGCCGCCGTAGAGAAATCCCGGGCACACTCACGACGTCGTCCCTAATGCCGTCGCCGCGGGTGCACCAGGCACCAGTAGCACGCTTAGCGAAAACCACGACCGTGCGGAGCGAACATCCGCCGCCGTAGAGAAATCCCGGGCACACTCAGGATGTCGTCCCTAATGCCGTCGCCGCGGGTGCACCAGGGGCCAGTAGCACGCTTAGCGAAAACCACGACCGCCTGGAACGAACATCCGCCACCGTAGAGAAATCCCGGGCACACTCAGGATGTCCTCCCTAATGCCGTCGCCGCGGGTGCACCAGGCGTCAGTAGCACGCTTAGCGAAAACCACGACCGCGGGGAACGAACATCCGCCGCCTTAGAGAAATCCCGGGCACACTCAGGATGTCGTCCCTAATGCCGTCGCCGCGGGTGCACCAGGCGTCAGTAGCACGCTTAGCGAAAACCACGACCGCGGGGAACGAACATCCGCCGCCGTAGAGAAATCCCGGGCACACTCAGGATGTCGTCCCTAATGCCTTCGCCGCGGGTGCACCAGGCGCCAGTAGCACGCTTAGCGCAAACCACGACCGCGGGGAACGGACATCCGCCGCCGTAGAGAAATCCCAGGCACACTCAGGATGTCGTCCCTAATGCCGTCGCCGCGGGTGCACCACGCGTCAGTAGCACGCTTAGCGAAAACCACGACCGTGCAGAGCGAACATCCGCCGCCGTAGAGAAATCCCGGGCACACTCAGGATGTCGTCCCTAATGCCGACGCCGCGGGTGCACCAGGCGCCAGTAGCACGCTTAGCGAAAATCACGACCGCGCGGAGCGAACATCCGCCGCCGTAGAGAAATCCCGGGCACACTCAGGATGTCGTCCCTAATGCCGTCGCCGCGGGTGCACCAGGCGCCAGTAGCACGCTTAGCGAAAACCACGACCGTGCGGAGCGAACATCCGCCGCCGTAGAGAAATCCCGGGCACACTACGGATGTCGTCCCTAATGCCGACGCCGCGGGTGCACCAGGCGCCAGTAGCACGCTTAGCGAAAACCACGACCGTGCGGAGCGAACATCCGCCGCCGTAGAGAAATCCCGGGCACACTCATGATGTCGTCCCTAATGCCGACGCCGCGGGTGCACCAGGCGCCAGTAGCACGCTTAGCGAAAACCACGACCGTGCGGAGCGAACATCCGCCGCCGTAGAGAAATCCCGGGCACACTCAGGATGTCGTCCCTAATGCCGACGCCGCGGGTGCACCAGGCGCCAGTAGCACGCTTAGCGAAAACCACGACCGTGCGGAGCGAACATCCGCCGCCGTAGAGAAATCCCGGGCACACTCAGGATGTCGTCTCTAATGCCGTCGCCGCGGGTGCACTACGCGTCAGTAGCACGCTTAGCGAAAACCACGACCGCGGGGAACGAACATCCGCCACCGTAGAGAAATCCCGGGCACACTCAGGATGTCGTCCCTAATGCCGTCGCCGCGGGTGCACCAGGCGCCAGTAGCACGCTTAGCGAAAATCACGACCGCGCGGAGCGAACATCCGCCGCCGTAGAGAAATCCCGGGCACACTCAGGATGTCGTCCCTAATACCGTCGCCGCGGGTGCACCAGGCGCCAGTAGCACGCTTAGCGCAAACCACGACCGCGGGGGACGAACATCCGCCGCCGTAGAGAAATCCCGGGCACACTCAGGATGTCGTCCCTAATGCCGTCGCCGCGGGTGCACCAGGCGCCAGTAGCACGCTTAGCGAAAACCACGACCGCGGAGAACGGACATCCGCCGCCGTAGAGAAATCCCGGGCACACTCACGATGTCGTCCCTAATGCCGTCGCCGCGGGTGCACCAGGCGTCAGTAGCACGCTTAGCGAAAACCACGACCGCGGGGAACGAACATCCGCCGCCGTAGAGAAATCCCGGCCACACTCACGATGTCGTCCCTAATGCCGTCGCCGCGGGTGCACCAGGCACCAGTAGCACGCTTAGCGAAAACCACGACCGTGCGGAGCGAACATCCGCCGCCGTAGAGAAATCCCGGGCACACTCAGGATGTCGTCCCTAATGCCGTCACCGCGGGTGCACCAGGGGCCAGTAGCACGCTTAGCGAAAACCACGACCGCCTGGAACGAACATCCGCCACCGTAGTGAAATCCCGGGCACACTCAGGATGTCGTCCCTAATGCCGTCGCCGCGGGTGCACCAGGCCTCAGTAGCACGCTTAGCGAAAACCACGACCGCGGGGAACGAACATCCGCCGCCTTAGAGAAATCCCGGGCACACTCACGATGTCGTCCCTAATGCCGTCGCCGCGGGTGCACCAGGCGTCAGTAGCACGCTTAGCGAAAACCACGACCGCGGGGAACGAACATCCGCCGCCGTAGAGAAATCCCGGGCACACTCAGGATGTCGTCCCTAATGCCATCGCCGCGGGTGCACCAGGCGCCAGTAGCACGCTTAGCGAAAACCACGACCGCGGGGAACGAACATCCGCCGCCGTAGAGAAATCCCGGGCACACTCAGGATGTCGTCCCTAATGCCTTCGCCGCGGGTGCACCAGGCGCCAGTAGCACGCTTAGCGAAAACCACGACCGCGGGGAACGAACATCCGCCGCCTTAGAGAAATCCCGGGCACACTCAGGATGTCGTCCCTAATGCCTTCGCCGCGGGTGCACCAGGCGCCAGTAGCACGCTTAGCGAAAACCACGACCGCGGGGAACGAACATCCGCCGCCGTAGAGAAATCCCGGGCACACTCAGGATGTCGTCCCTAATGCCTTCGCCGCGGGTGCACCAGGCGCCAGTAGCACGCTTAGCGAAAACCACGACCGCGGGGAACGAACATCCGCCGCCTTAGAGAAATCCCGGGCACACTCAGGATGTCGTCCCTAATGCCTTCGCCGCGGGTGCACCAGGCGCCAATAGCACGCTTAGCGAAAACCACGACCGCGGGGAACGAACATCCGCCGCCTTAGAGAAATCCCGGGCACACTCAGGATGTCGTCCCTAATGCCTTCGCCGCGGGTGCACCAGGCCTCAGTAGCACGCTTAGCGAAAACCACGACCGCGGGGAACGAACATCCGCCGCCTTAGAGAAATCCCGGGCACACTCAGGATGTCGTCCCTAATGCCTTCGCCGCGGGTGCACCAGGCGCCAGTAGCACGCTTAGCGAAAACCGCGACCGCGGGGAACGAACATCCGCCGCCTTAGAGAAATCCCGGGCACACTCAGGATGTCGTCCCTAATGCCTTCGCCGCGGGTGCACCAGGCGCCAGTAGCACGCTTAGCGAAAACCACGACCGCGGGGAACGAACATCTGCCGCCTTAGAGAAATCCCGGGCACACTCAGGATGTCGTCCCTAATGCCTTCGCCGCGGGTGCACCAGGCGCCAGTAGCACGCTTAGCGAAAACCACGACCGCGGGGAACGAACATCCGCCGCCTTAGAGAAATCCCGGGCACACTCAGGATGTCGTCCCTAATGCCTTCGCCGCGGGTGCACCAGGCCTCAGTAGCACGCTTAGCGAAAACCACGACCGCGGGGAACGAACATCCGCCGCCTTAGAAAAATCCCGGGCACACTCAGGATGTCGTCCCTAATGCCTTCGCCGCGGGTGCACCAGGCGCCAGTAGCACGCTTAGCGAAAACCACGACCGCGGGGAACGAACATCCGCCGCCTTAGAGAAATCCCGGGCACACTCAGGATGTCGTCCCTAATGCCTTCGCCGCGGGTGCACCAGGCTCCAGTAGCACGCTTAGCGAAAACCACGACCGCGGGGAACGAACATCCGCCGCCGTAGAGAAATCCCGGGCACACTCAGGATGTCGTCCCTAATGCCTTCGCCGCGGGTGCACCAGGCGCCAGTAGCACGCTTAGCGAAAACCACGACCGCGGGGAACGAACATCCGCCGCCTTAGAGAAATCCCGGGCACACTCAGGATGTCGTCCCTAATGCCTTCGCTGCGGGTGCACCAGGCGCCAGTAGCACGCTTAGCGAAAACCACGACCGCGGGGAACGAACGTCCGCCGCCGTAGAGAAATCCCGGGCACACTCAGGATGTCGTCCCTAATGCCTTCGCCGCGGGTGCACCAGGCGCCAGTAGCACGCTTAGCGAAAACCACGACCGCGGGGAACGAACATCCGCCGCCTTAGAGAAATCCCGGGCACACTCAGGATGTCGTCCCTAATGCCTTCGCCGCGGGTGCACCAGGCGCCAGTAGCACGCTTAGCGAAAACCACGACCGCGGGGAACGAACATCCGCCGCCGTAGAGAAATCCCGGGCACACTCAAGATGTCGTCCCTAATGCCTTCGCCGCGGGTGCACCAGGCGCCAGTAGCACGCTTAGCGAAAACCACGACCGCGGGGAACGAACATCCGCCGCCTTAGAGAAATCCCGGGCACACTCAGGATGTCGTCCCTAATGCCTTCGCCGCGGGTGCACCAGGCGCCAGTAGCACGCTTAGCGAAAACCACGACCGCGGGGAACCAACATCCGCCGCCTTAGAGAAATCCCGGGCACACTCAGGATGTCGTCCCTAATGCCTTTGCCGCGGGTGCACCAGGCCTCAGTAGCACGCTTAGCGAAAACCACGACCGCGGGGAACGAACATCCGCCGCCTTAGAGAAATCCCGGGCACACTCAGGATGTCGTCCCTAATGCCTTCGCCGCGGGTGCACCAGGCGCCAGTAGCACGCATAGCGAAAACCACGACCGCGGGGAACGAACATCCGCCGCCTTAGAGAAATCCCGGGCACACTCAGGATGTCATCCCTAATGCCTTCGCCGCGGGTGCACCAGGCGCCAGTAGCACGCTTAGCGAAAACCACGACCGCGGGGAACGAACATCCGCCGCCTTGGAGAAATCCCGGGCACACTCAGGATGTCGTCCCTAATGCCTTCGCCGCGGGTGCACCAGGCCTCAGTAGCACGCTTAGCGAAAACCACGACCGCGGGGAACGAACATCCGCCGCCTTAGAGAAATCCCGGGCACACTCAGGATGTCGTCCCTAATGCCTTCGCCGCGGGTGCACCAGGCGCCAGTAGCACGCTTAGCGAAAACCACGACCGCGGGGATCGAACATCCGCCGCCGTAGAGAAATCCCGGGCACACTCACGATGTCGTCCCTAATGCCGTCGCCGCGGGTGCACCAGGCGCCTGTAGCACGCTTAGCGAAAACCACGACCCCGGGGATCGATGATCAGCCGCCGTAGAGAAATCCCGGGCACACTCACGATGTCGTCCCTAATGCCGTCGCCGCGGGTGCACCAGGCGCCAGTAGCACGCTTAGCGAAAACCGCGACCGCGGGGAACGAACATCCGCCGCCGTAGAGAAATCTCGGGCACACTCACGATGTCGTCCCTAATGCCGTCGCCGCGGGTGCAACAGGCGCCAGTAGCACGCTTAGCGAAAACCACGACCGCGGGGAGCGAACATCCGCCGCCGTAGAGAAATCCCGGGCACACTCACGATGTCGTCCCTAATGCCGTCGCAGCGGGTGCACCAGCCGCCAGTAGCACGCTTAGCGAAAACCACGACCGCGGGGAACGAACATCCGCCGCCGTAGAGAAATCCCGGGCACACTCACGATGTCGTCCCTAATGCCGTCGCCGCGGGTGCACCAGGCGCCAGTAGCACGCTTAGCGAAAACCACGACCGCGGGGAACGAACATCCGCCGCCGTAGAGAAATCCCGGGCACACTCACGATGTCGTCCCTAATGCCGTCGCCGCGGGTGCACCAGGCGCCAGTAGCACGCTTAGCGAAAACCACGACCGCGGGGAACGAACATCCGCCGCCGTAGGGAAATCCCGGGCACACTCACGATGTCGTCCCTAATGCCGTCGCCGCGGGTGCACCAGGCGCCGTTAGCACGCTTAGCGAAAACCACGACCGCGGGGAACGAACATCCGCCGCCGTAGAGAAATCCCGGGCACACTCACGATGTCGTCCCTAATGCCGTCGCCGCGGGTGCACCAGGCGCCAGTAGCACGCTTAGCGAAAACCGGGACCCCGGGGAACGAACATCCGCCGCCGTAGAGAAATCCCGGGCACACTCACGATGTCGTCCCTAATGCCGTCGCCTCGGGTGCATCAGGCGCCAGTAGCACGCTTAGCGAAAACCACGACCGCGGGGAACGAACATCCGCCGCCGTAGAGAAATCCCGGGCACACTCACGATGTCGTCCCTAATGCCGTCGCCGCGGGTGCACCAGCTGCCAGTAGCACGCTTAGCGAAAACCACGACCGCGGGGAGCGAACATCCGCCGCCGTAGAGAAATCCCGGGCACACTCACGATGTCGTCCCTAATGCCGTCGCCGCGGGTGCACCAGGAGCCAGTAGCACGCTTAGCGAAAACCACGACCGCGGGGAACGAACATCCGCCGCCGTAGAGAAATCCCGGGCACACTCACGATGTCGTCCCTAATGCCATCGCCGCGGGTGCACCAGGCGCCAGTAGCACGCTTAGCGAAAACCACGACCGCAGGGAACGAACATCCGCTGCCGTAGAGAAATCCCGGGCACATTCACGATGTCGTCCCTGATGCCGTCGCCGCGGGTGCACCAGGCGCCAGTAGCACGCTTAGCGAAAACCACGACCGCGGGGAACGAACATCCGCTGCCGTAGAGAAATCCCGGGCACACTCACGATGTCGTCCCTAATGCCGTCGCCGCGGGTGCACCAGGCGCCAGTAGCACGCTTAGCGAAAACCACGACCGCGGGGAACGAACATCGGCTGCCGTAGAGAAATCCCGGGCACACTCACGATGTCGTCCCTAATGCCGTCGCCGCGGGTGCACCAGGCGCCAGTAGCACGCTTAGCGAAAAGCACGACCGCGGGGAACGAACATCCGCTGCCGTAGAGAAATCCCGGGCACACTCACGATGTCGTCCCTGATGCCGTCGCCGCAGGTGCACCAGGCGCCAGTAGCACGCTTAGCGAAAACCACGACCGCGGGGAACGAACATCCGCTGCCGTAGAGAAATCCCGGGCACACTCACGATGTCGTCCCTAATGCCGTCGCCGCGGGTGCTCCAGGCGCCAGTAGCACGCTTAGCGAAAACCACGACCGCGCGGAGCGAACATCCGCCGCCGTAGAGAAATCCAGGGCGCACTCACGATGTCGTCCCTAATGCCGTCGCCGCGGGTGCACCAGGCGCCAGTAGCACGCTTAGCGAAAACCACGACCGCGGGGAACGAACATCCGCTGCCGTAGAGAAATCCCGGGCACACTCACGATGTCGTCCCTAATGCCGTCGCCGCGGGTGCACGAGGCGCCAGTAGCACGCTTAGCGAAAACCACGACCGCGGGGAACGAACATCGGCTGCCGTAGAGAAATCCCGGGCACACTCACGATGTCGTCCCTAATGCCGTCGCCGCGGGTGCACCAGGCGCCAGTAGCACGCTTAGCGAAAACCACGACCGCGGGGAAGGAACATCCGCCGCCGTAGAGAAATCCCGGGCACACTCACGATGTCGTCCCTAATGCCGTCGCCGCGGGTGCACCAGGCGCCAGTAGCACGCTTAGCGAAAACCACGACCGCGGGGAACGAACATCGGCTGCCGTAGAGAAATCCCGGGCACACTCACGATGTCGTCCCTGATGCCGTCGCCGCGGGTGCACCAGGCGCCAGTAGCACGCTTAGCGAAAACCACGACCGCGGGGAACGAACATCCGCCGCCGTAGAGAAATCCCGGGCACACTCACGATGTCGTCCCTAATGCCGTCGCCGCGGGTGCACCAGGTGCCAGTAGCACGCTTAGCGAAAACCACGACCGCGGGGAACGAACATCCGCTGCCGTAGAGAAATCCCGGGCACACTCACGATGTCGTCCCTGATGCCGTCGCCGCGGGTGCACCAGGCGCCAGTAGCACGCTTAGCGAAAACCACGACCGCGCGGAGTGAACATCCGCCGCCGTAGAGAAATCCCGGGCACACTCACGATGTCGTCCCTAATGCCGTCGCCGCGGGTGCACCAGGCGCCGGTAGCACGCTTAGCGAAAACCACGACCCCGGGGATCGAACAACCGCCGCCGTAGAGAAATCCCGGGCACACTCACCATGTCGTCCCTAATGCCGTCGCCGCGGGTGCACCAGGCGCCAGTAGCACGCTTAGCGAAAACCACGACCGCGGGGAACGAACATCCGCTGCCGTAGAGAAATCCCGGGCACATTCACGATGTCGTCCCTGATGCCGTCGCCGCGGGTGCACCAGGCGCCAGTAGCACGCTTAGCGAAAACTACGACCGCGGGGAACGAACATCCGCCGCCGTAGAGAAATCCCGGGCACACTCACGATGTCGTCCCTAATGCCGTCGCCGCGGGTGCACCAGGCGCCAGTAGCACGCTTAGCGAAAACCACGACCGCGGGGAACGAACATCCGCCGCCGTAGAGAAATCCCGGGCACACTCACGATGTCGTCCCTAATGCCGTCGCCGCGGGTGCACCAGGCACCGTTAGCACGCTTAGCGAAAACCACGACCGCGGGGAACGAACATCCGCCGTCGTAGAGAAATCCCGGGCACACTCACGATGTCGTCCCTAATGCCGTCGCCGCGGGTGCACCAGGCGCCGTTAGCACGCTTAGCGAAAACCACGACCGCGGAGAACGAACATCCGCCGCCCTAGAGAAATCCCGGGCACACTCACGATGTCGTCCCTAATGCCGTCGCCGCGGGTGCACCAGGCGTCAGTAGCACGCTTAGTGAAAACCACGACCGCGGGGAACGAACATCCGTTGCCGTAGAGAAATCCCGGGCACATTCACGATGTCGTCCCTGATGCCGTCGCCGCGGGTGCACCAGGCGCCAGTAGCACGCTTAGCGAAAACCACGACCGCGCGGAGCGAACATCCGCTGCCGTAGAGAAATCCCGGGCACACTCACGATGTCGTCCCTAATGCCGTCGCCGCGGGTGCACCAGGCACCAGTAGCACGCTTAGCGAAAACCACGACCCCGGGGAACGAACATCCGCCGCCGTAGAGAAATCCCGGGCACACTCACGATGTCGTCCCTAATGCCGTCGCCGCGGGTGCACCAGGCGCCAGTAGCACGCTTAGCGAAAACCACGACCGCGGGGAACGAACATCCGCCGCCGTAGAGAAATCCCGGGCACACTCACGATGTCGTCCCTAATGCCGTCGCCGCGGGTGCACCAGGCACCGTTAGCACGCTTAGCGAAAACCACGACCGCGGGGAACGAACATCCGCCGCCTTAGAGAAATCCCGGGCACACTCACGATGTCGTTTCTAATGCCGTCGCCGCGGGTGCACCAGGCGCCGTTAGCACGCTTAGCGAAAACCACGACCGCGGAGAACGAACATCCGCCGCCCTAGAGAAATCCCGGGCACACTCACGATGTCGTCCCTAATGCCGTCGCCGCGGGTGCACCAGGCGTCAGTAGCACGCTTAGCGAAAACCACGACCGCGGGGAACGAACATCCGTTGCCGTAGAGAAATCCCGGGCACATTCACGATGTCGTCCCTGATGCCGTCGCCGCGGGTGCACCAGGCGCCAGTAGCACGCTTAGCGAAAACCACGACCGCGCGGAGCGAACATCCGCTGCCGTAGAGAAATCCCGGGCACACTCACGATGTCGTCCCTAATGCCGTCGCCGCGGGTGCACCAGGCGTCAGTAGCACGCTTAGCGAAAACCACGACCGCGGGGAACGAACATCCGTTGCCGTAGAGAAATCCCGGGCACATTCACGATGTCGTCCCTGATGCCGTCGCCGCGGGTGCACCAGGCGCCAGTAGCACGCTTAGCGAAAACCACGACCGCGCGGAGCGAACATCCGCTGCCGTAGAGAAATCCCGGGCACATTCACGATGTCGTCCCTGATGCCGTCGCCGCGGGTGCACCAGGCGCCAGTAGCACGCTTAGCGAAAACCACGACCGCGGGGAACGAACATCCGCCGCCGTAGAGAAATCCCGGGCACACTCACGATGTCGTCCCTAATGCCGTCGCCGCGGGTGCACCAGGCGCCAGTAGCACGCTTAGCGAAAACCACGACCGCGGGGAACGAACATCCGCCGCCGTAGAGAAATCCCGGGCACACTCACGATGTCGTCCCTAATGCCTTCGCCGCGGGTGCACCAGGCGCCAGTAGCACGCTTAGCGAAAACCACGACCGCGGGGAACGAACATCCGCCGCCGTAGAGAAATCCCGGGCACACTCAGGATGTCGTCCCTAATGCCTTCGCCGCGGGTGCACCAGGTGCCAGTAGCACGCTTAGCGAAAACCACGACCGCGGGGAACGAACATCCGCCGCCTTAGAGAAATCACGGGCACACTCAGGATGTCGTCCCTAATGCCTTCGCCGCGGGTGCACCAGGCGCCAGTAGCACGCTTAGCGAAAACCACGACCGCGGGGAACGAACATCCGCCGCCTTAGAGAAATCCCGGGCACACTCAGGATGTCGTCCCTAATGCCTTCGCCGCGGGTGCACCAGGCCTCAGTAGCACGCTTAGCGAAAACCACGACCGCGGGGAACGAACATCCGCCGCCTTAGAGAAATCCCGGGCACACTCAGGATGTCGTCCCTAATGCCTTCGCCGCGGGTGCACCAGGCGCCAGTAGCACGCTTAGCGAAAACCACGACCGCGGGGAACGAACATCCGCCGCCTTAGAGAAATCCCGGGCACACTCAGGATGTCGTCCCTAATGCCTTCGCCGCGGGTGCACCAGGCGCCAGTAGCACGCTTAGCGAAAACCACGACCGCGGGGAACGAACATCCGCCGCCTTAGAGAAATCCCGGGCACACTCAGGATGTCGTCCCTAATGCCTTCGCCGCGGGTGCACCAGGCCTCAGTAGCACGCTTAGCGAAAACCACGACCGCGGGGAACGAACATCCGCCGCCTAAGAGAAATCCCGGGCACACTCAGGATGTCGTCCCTAATGCCTTCGCCGCGGGTGCACCAGGCGCCAGTAGCACGCTTAGCGAAAACCACGACCGCGGGGAACGAACATCCGCCGCCTTAGAGAAATCCCGGGCACACTCAGGATGTCGTCCCTAATGCCTTCGCCGCGGGTGCACCAGGCTCCAGTAGCACGCTTAGCGAAAACCACGACCGCGGGGAACGAACATCCGCCGCCGTAGAGAAATCCCGGGCACACTCAGGATGTCGTTCCTAATGCCTTCGCCGCGGGTGCACCAGGCGCCAGTAGCACGCTTAGCGAAAACCACGACCGCGGGGAACGAACATCCGCCGCCTTAGAGAAATCCCGGGCACACTCAGGATGTCGTCCCTAATGCCTTCGCCCCGGGTGCACCAGGCGCCAGTAGCACGCTTAGCGAAAACCACGACCGCGGGGAACGAACGTCCGCCGCCGTAGAGAAATCCCGGGCACACTCAGGATGTCGTCCCTAATGCCTTCGCCGCGGGTGCACCAGGCGCCAGTAGCACGCTTAGCGAAAACCACGACCGCGGGGAACGAACATCCGCCGCCTTAGAGAAATCCCGGGCACACTCAGGATGTCGTCCCTAATGCCTTCTTCGCGGGTGCACCAGGCGCCAGTAGAACGCTTAGCGAAAACCACGACCGCGGGGAACGAACATCCGCCGCCGTAGAGAAATCCCGGGCACACTCAGGATGTCGTCCCTAATGCCTTCGCCGCGGGTGCACCAGGCGCCAGTAGCACGCTTAGCGAAAACCACGACCGCGGGGAACGAACATCCGCCGCCTTAGAGAAATCCCGGGCACACTCAGGATGTCGTCCCTAATGCCTTCGCCGCGGGTGCACCAGGCGCCAGTAGCACGCTTAGCGAAAACCACGACCGCGGGGAACCAACATCCGCCGCCTTAGAGAAATCCCGGGCACACTCAGGATGTCGTCCCTAATGCCTTCGCCGCGGGTGCACCAGGCCTCAGTAGCACGCTTAGCGAAAACCACGACCGCGGGGAACGAACATCCGCCGCCTTAGAGAAATCCCGGGCACACTCAGGATGTCGTCCCTAATGCCTTCGCCGCGGGTGCACCAGGCGCCAGTAGCACGCTTAGCGAAAACCACGACCGCGGGAAACGAACATCCGCCGCCTTAGAGAAATCCCGGGCACACTCAGGATGTCGTCCCTAATGCCTTCGCCGCGGGTGCACCAGGCGCCAGTAGCACGCTTAGCGAAAACCACGACCGCGGGGAACGAACATCCGCCGCCTTAGAGAAATCCCGGGCACACTCAGGATGTCGTCCCTAATGCCTTCGCCGCGGGTGCACCAGGCGCCAGTAGCACGCTTAGCGAAAACCACGACCGCGGGGAACGAACATCCGCCGCCTTAGAGAAATCCCGGGCACACTCAGGATGTCGTCCCTAATGCCTTCGCCGCGGGTGCACCAGGCCTCAGTAGCACGCTTAGCGAAAACCACGACCGCGGGTAACGAACATCCGCCGCCTTAGAGAAATCCCGGGCACACTCAGGATGTCGTCCCTAATGCCTTCGCCGCGGGTGCACCAGTCCTCAGTAGCACGCTTAGCGAAAACCACGACCGCGGGGAACGAACATCCGCCGCCTTAGAGAAATCCCGGGCACACTCAGGATGTCGTCCCTAATGCCTTCGCCGCGGGTGCACCAGGCGCCAGTAGCACGCTTAGCGAAAACCACGACCGCGGGGAACGAACATCCGCCGCCTTAGAGAAATCCCGGGCACACTCTGGATGTCGTCCCTAATGCCTTCGCCGCGGGTGCACCAGGCGCCAGTAGCACGCTTAGCGAAAACCACGACCGCGGGGAACGAACATCCGCCGCCTTAGAGAAATCCCGGGCACACTCAGGATGTCGTCCCTAATGCCTTCGCCGCGGGTGCACCAGGCCTCAGTAGCACGCTTAGCGAAAACCACGACCGCGGGGAACGAACATCCGCCGCCTTAGAGAAATCCCGGGCACACTCAGGATGTCGTCCCTAATGCCTTCGCCGCGGGTGCACCAGGCGCCAGTAGCACGCTTAGCGAAAACCACGACCGCGGGGAACGAACATCCGCCGCCTTAGAGAAATCCCGGGCACACTCAGGATGTCGTCCCTAATGCCTTCGCCGCGGGTGCACCAGGCGCCAGTAGCACGCTTAGCGAAAACCACGACCGCGGGGAACGAACATCCGCCGCCTTAGAGAAATCCCGGGCACACTCAGGATGTCGTCCCTAATGCCTTCGCCGCGGGTGCACCAGGCCTCAGTAGCACGCTTAGCGAAAACCACGACCGCGGGGAACGAACATCCGCCGCCTTAGAGAAATCCCGGGCACACTCAGGATGTCGTCCCTAATGCCTTCGCCGCGGGTGCACCAGGCGCCAGTAGCACGCTTAGCGAAAACCACGACCGCGGGGAACGAACATCCGCCGCCTTAGAGAAATCCCGGGCACACTCAGGATGTCGTCCCTAATGCCTTCGCCGCGGGTGCACCAGGCGCCAGTAGCACGCTTAGCGAAAACCACGACCGCGGGGAACGAACATCCGCCGCCGTAGAGAAATCCCGGGCACACTCAGAATGTCGTCCCTAATGCCTTCGCCGCGGGTGCACCAGGCGCCAGTAGCACGCTTAGCGAAAACCACGACCGCGGGGAACGAACATCCGCCGCCTTAGAGAAATCCCGGGCACACTCACAATGTCGTCCCTAATGCCGTCGCCGCGGGTGCACCAGGCGCCAGTAGCACGCTTAGCGAAAACCATGACCGCGGGGAACGAACATCCGCTGCCGTAGAGAAATCCCGGGCACACTCACGATGTCGTCCCTGATGCCGTCGCCGCGGGTGCACCAGGCGCCAGTAGCACGCTTAGCGAAAACCACGACCGCGCGGAGCGAACATCCGCCGCCGTAGAGAAATCCCGGGCACACTCACGATGTCGTCCCTAATGCCGTCGCCGCGGGTGCACCAGGCGCCTGTAGCACGCTTAGCGAAAACCACGACCCCGGGGATCGAACATCCGCCGCCGTAGAGAAATCCCGGGCACACTCACGATGTCGTCCCTAATGCCGTCGCCGCGGGTGCACCAGGCGCCAGTAGCACGCTTAGCGAAAACCGCGACCGCGGGGAACGAACATCCGCCGCCGTAGAGAAATCTCGGGCACACTCACGATGTCGTCCCTAATGCCGTCGCCGCGGGTGCAACAGGCGCCAGTAGCACGCTTAGCGAAAACCACGACCGCGGGGAGCGAACATCCGCCGCCGTAGAGAAATCCCGGGCACACTCACGATGTCGTCCCTAATGCCGTCGCAGCGGGTGCACCAGGCGCCAGTAGCACGCTTAGCGAAAACCACGACCGCGGGGAACGAACATCCGCCGCCGTAGGGAAATCCCGGGCACACTCACGATGTCGTCCCTAATGCCGTCGCCGCGGGTGCACCAGGCGCCGTTAGCACGCTTAGCGAAAACCACGACCGCGGGGAACGAACATCCGCCGCCGTAGAGAAATCCCGGGAACACTCACGATGTCGTCCCTAATGCCGTCGCCGCGGGTGCACCAGGCGCCAGTAGCACGCTTAGCGAAAACCAGGACCCCGGGGAACGAACATCCGCCGCCGTAGAGAAATCCCGGGCACACTCACGATGTCGTCCCTAATGCCGTCGCCTCGGGTGCATCAGGCGCCAGTAGCACGCTTAGCGAAAACCACGACCGCGGGGAACGAACATCCGCCGCCGTAGAGAAATCCCGGGCACACTCACGATGTCGTCCCTAATGCCGTCGCCGCGGGTGCACCAGGTGCCAGTAGCACGCTTAGCGAAAACCACGACCGCGGGGAGCGAACATCCGCCGCCGTAGAGAAATCCCGGGCACACTCACGATGTCGTCCCTAATGCCGTCGCCGCGGGTGCACCAGGAGCCAGTAGCACGCTTAGCGAAAACCACGACCGCGGGGAACGAACATCCGCCGCCGTAGAGAAATCCCGGGCACACTCACGATGTCGTCCCTAATGCCATCGCCGCGGGTGCACCAGGCGCCAGTAGCACGCTTAGCGAAAACCACGACCGCAGGGAACGAACATCCGCTGCCGCAGAGAAATCCCGGGCACATTCACGATGTCGTCCCTGATGCCGTCGCCGCGGGTGCACCAGGCGCCAGTAGCACGCTTAGCGAAAACCACGACCGCGGGGAACGAACATCCGCTGCCGTAGAGAAATCCCGGGCACACTCACGATGTCGTCCCTAATGCCGTCGCCGCGGGTGCACCAGGCGCCAGTAGCACGCTTAGCGAAAACCACGACCGCGGGGAACGAACATCGGCTGCCGTAGAGAAATCCCGGGCACACTCACGATGTCGTCCCTAATGCCGTCGCCGCGGGTGCACCAGGCGCCAGTAGCACGCTTAGCGAAAAGCACGACCGCGGGGAACGAACATCCGCTGCCGTAGAGAAATCCCGGGCACACTCACGATGTCGTCCCTGATGCCGTCGCCGCAGGTGCACCAGGCGCCAGTAGCACGCTTAGCGAAAACCACGACCGCGGGGAACGAACATCCGCTGCCGTAGAGAAATCCCGGGCACACTCACGATGTCGTCCCTAATGCCGTCGCCGCGGGTGCTCCAGGCGCCAGTAGCACGCTTAGCGAAAACCACGACCGCGCGGAGCGAACATCCGCCGCCGTAGAGAAATCCAGGGCACACTCACGATGACGTCCCTAATGCCGTCGCCGCGGGTGCACCAGGCGCCAGTAACACGCTTAGCGAAAACCACGACCGCGGGGAACGAACATCCGCTGCCGTAGAGAAATCCCGGGCACACTCACGATGTCGTCCCTGATGCCGTCGCCGCGGGTGCACCAGGCGCCAGTAGCACGCTTAGCGAAAACCACGACCGCGCGGAGTGAACATCCGCCGCCGTAGAGAAATCCCGGGCACACTCACGATGTCGTCCCTAATGCCGTCGCCGCGGGTGCACCAGGCGCCGGTAGCACGCTTAGCGAAAACCACGACCCCGGGGATCGAACAACCGCCGCCGTAGAGAAATCCCGGGCACACTCACCATGTCGTCCCTAATGCCGTCGCCGCGGGTGCACCAGGCGCCAGTAGCACGCTTAGCGAAAACCACGACCGCGGGGAACGAACATCCGCTGCCGTAGAGAAATCCCGGGCACATTCACGATGTCGTCCCTGATGCCGTCGCCGCGGGTGCACCAGGCGCCAGTAGCACGCTTAGCGAAAACCACGACCGCGGGGAACGAACATCCGCCGCCGTAGAGAAATCCCGGGCACACTCACGATGTCGTCCCTAATGCCGTCGCCGCGGGTGCACCAGGCGCCAGTAGCACGCTTAGCGAAAACCACGACCGCGGGGAACGAACATCCGCCGCCGTAGAGAAATCCCGGGCACACTCACGATGTCGTCCCTAATGCCGTCGCCGCGGGTGCACCAGGCACCGTTAGCACGCTTAGCGAAAACCACGACCGCGGGGAACGAACATCCGCCGTCGTAGAGAAATCCCGGGCACACTCACGATGTCGTCCCTAATGCCGTCGCCGCGGGTGCACCAGGCGCCGTTAGCACGCTTAGCGAAAACCACGACCGCGGAGAACGAACATCCGCCGCCCTAGAGAAATCCCGGGCACACTCACGATGTCGTCCCTAATGCCGTCGCCGCGGGTGCACCAGGCGTCAGTAGCACGCTTAGCGAAAACCACGACCGCGGGGAACGAACATCCGCCGCCGTAGAGAAATCCCGGGCACACTCACGATGTCGTCCCTGATGCCGTCGCCGCGGGTGCACCAGGCGTCAGTAGCACGCTTAGCGAAAACCACGACCGCGCGGAGCGAACATCCGCTGCCGTAGAGAAATCCCGGGCACACTCACGATGTCGTCCCTAATGCCGTCGCCGCGGGTGCACCAGGCGCCAGTAGCACGCTTAGCGAAAACCACGACCGCGGAGAACGAACATCCGCCGCCCTAGAGAAATCCCGGGCACACTCACGATGTCGTCCCTAATGCCGTCGCCGCGGGTGCACCAGGCGTCAGTAGCACGCTTAGCGAAAACCACGACCGCGGGGAACGAACATCCGCTGCCGTAGAGAAATCCCGGGCACATTCACGATGTCGTCCCTGATGCCGTCGCCGCGGGTGCACCAGGCGCCAGTAGCACGCTTAGCGAAAACCACGACCGCGCGGAGCGAACATCCGCTGCCGTAGAGAAATCCCGGGCACACTCACGATGTCGTCCCTAATGCCGTCGCCGCGGGTGCACCAGGCACCAGTAGCACGCTTAGCGAAAACCACGACCCCGGGGAACGAACATCCGCCGCCGTAGAGAAATCCCGGGCACACTCACGATGTCGTCCCTAATGCCGTCGCCGCGGGTGCACCAGGCGCCAGTAGCACGGTTAGCGAAAACCACGACCGCGGGGAACGAACATCCGCCGCCGTAGAGAAATCCCGGGCACACTCACGATGTCGTCCCTAATGCCGTCGCCGCGGGTGCACCAGGCACCGTTAGCACGCTTAGCGAAAACCACGACCGCGGGGAACGAACATCCGCCGCCGTAGAGAAATCCCGGGCACACTCACGATGTCGTTTCTAATGCCGTCGCCGCGGGTGCACCAGGCGCCGTTAGCACGCTTAGCGAAAACCACGACCGCGGAGAACGAACATCCGCCGCCCTAGAGAAATCCCGGGCACACTCACGATGTCGTCCCTAATGCCGTCGCCGCGGGTGCACCAGGCGTCAGTAGCACGCTTAGCGAAAACCACGACCGCGGGGAACGAACATCCGTTGCCGTAGAGAAATCCCGGGCACATTCACGATGTCGTCCCTAATGCCTTCGCCGCGGGTGCACCAGGCTCCAGTAGCACGCTTAGCGAAAACCACGACCGCGGGGAACGAACATCCGCCGCCGTAGAGAAATCCCGGGCACACTCAGGATGTCGTTCCTAATGCCTTCGCCGCGGGTGCACCAGGCGCCAGTAGCACGCTTAGCGAAAACCACGACCGCGGGGAACGAACATCCGCCGCCTTAGAGAAATCCCGGGCACACTCAGGATGTCGTCCCTAATGCCTTCGCCCCGGGTGCACCAGGCGCCAGTAGCACGCTTAGCGAAAACCACGACCGCGGGGAACGAACGTCCGCCGCCGTAGAGAAATCCCGGGCACACTCAGGATGTCGTCCCTAATGCCTTCGCCGCGGGTGCACCAGGCGCCAGTAGCACGCTTAGCGAAAACCACGACCGCGGGGAACGAACATCCGCCGCCTTAGAGAAATCCCGGGCACACTCAGGATGTCGTCCCTAATGCCTTCGCCGCGGGTGCACCAGGCGCCAGTAGAACGCTTAGCGAAAACCACGACCGCGGGGAACGAACATCCGCCGCCGTAGAGAAATCCCGGGCACACTCAGGATGTCGTCCCTAATGCCTTCGCCGCGGGTGCACCAGGCGCCAGTAGCACGCTTAGCGAAAACCACGACCGCGGGGAACCAACATCCGCCGCCTTAGAGAAATCCCGGGCACACTCAGGATGTCGTCCCTAATGCCTTCGCCGCGGGTGCACCAGGCCTCAGTAGCACGCTTAGCGAAAACCACGACCGCGGGGAACGAACATCCGCCGCCTTAGAGAAATCCCGGGCACACTCAGGATGTCGTCCCTAATGCCTTCGCCGCGGGTGCACCAGGCGCCAGTAGCACGCTTAGCGAAAACCACGACCGCGGGGAACGAACATCCGCCGCCTTAGAGAAATCCCGGGCACACTCAGGATGTCGTCCCTAATGCCTTCGCCGCGGGTGCACCAGGCGCCAGTAGCACGCTTAGCGAAAACCACGACCGCGGGGAACGAACATCCGCCGCCTTAGAGAAATCCCGGGCACACTCAGGATGTCGTCCCTAATGCCTTCGCCGCGGGTGCACCAGGCGCCAGTTGCACGCTTAGCGAAAACCACGACCGCGGGGAACGAACATCCGCCGCCTTAGAGAAATCCCGGGCACACTCAGGATGTCGTCCCTAATGCCTTCGCCGCGGGTGCACCAGGCCTCAGTAGCACGCTTAGCGAAAACCACGACCGCGGGTAACGAACATCCGCCGCCTTAGAGAAATCCCGGGCACACTCAGGATGTCGTCCCTAATGCCTTCGCCGCGGGTGCACCAGGCCTCAGTAGCACGCTTAGCGAAAACCACGACCGCGGGGAACGAACATCCGCCGCCTTAGAGAAATCCCGGGCACACTCTGGATGTCGTCCCTAATGCCTTCGCCGCGGGTGCACCAGGCGCCAGTAGCACGCTTAGCGAAAACCACGACCGCGGGGAACGAACATCCGCCGCCTTAGAGAAATCCCGGGCACACTGAGGATGTCGTCCCTAATGCCTTCGCCGCGGGTGCACCAGGCCTCAGTAGCACGCTTAGCGAAAACCACGACCGCGGGGAACGAACATCCGCCGCCTTAGAGAAATCCCGGGCACACTCAGGATGTCGTCCCTAATGCCTTCGCCGCGGGTGCACCAGGCGCCAGTAGCACGCTTAGCGAAAACCACGACCGCGGGGAACGAACATCCGCCGCCTTAGAGAAATCCCGGGCACACTCAGGATGTCGTCCCTAATGCCTTCGCCGCGGGTGCACCAGGCGCCAGTAGCACGCTTAGCGAAAACCACGACCGCGGGGAACGAACATCCGCCGCCTTAGAGAAATCCCGGGCACACTCAGGATGTCGTCCCTAATGCCTTCGCCGCGGGTGCACCAGGCCTCAGTAGCACGCTTAGCGAAAACCACGACCGCGGGGAACGAACATCCGCCGCCTTAGAGAAATCCCGGGCACACTCAGGATGTCGTCCCTAATGCCTTCGCCGCGGGTGCACCAGGCGCCAGTAGCACGCTTAGCGAAAACCACGACCGCGGGGAACGAACATCCGCCGCCTTAGAGAAATCCCGGGCACACTCAGGATGTCGTCCCTAATGCCTTCGCCGCGGGTGCACCAGGCGCCAGTAGCACGCTTAGCGAAAACCACGACCGCGGGGAACGAACATCCGCCGCCGTAGAGAAATCCCGGGCACACTCAGAATGTCGTCCCTAATGCCTTCGCCGCGGGTGCACCAGGCGCCAGTAGCACGCTTAGCGAAAACCACGACCGCGGGGAACGAACATCCGCCGCCTTAGAGAAATCCCGGGCACACTCACAATGTCGTCCCTAATGCCGTCGCCGCGGGTGCACCAGGCGCCAGTAGCACGCTTAGCGAAAACCATGACCGCGGGGAACGAACATCCGCTGCCGTAGAGAAATCCCGGGCACACTCACGATGTCGTCCCTGATGCCGTCGCCGCGGGTGCACCAGGCGCCAGTAGCACGCTTAGCGAAAACCACGACCGCGCGGAGCGAACATCCGCCGCCGTAGAGAAATCCCGGGCACACTCACGATGTCGTCCCTAATGCCGTCGCCGCGGGTGCACCAGGCGCCTGTAGCACGCTTAGCGAAAACCACGACCCCGGGGATCGAACATCCGCCGCCGTAGAGAAATCCCGGGCACACTCACGATGTCGTCCCTAATGCCGTCGCCGCGGGTGCACCAGGCGCCAGTAGCACGCTTAGCGAAAACCGCGACCGCGGGGAACGAACATCCGCCGCCGTAGAGAAATCTCGGGCACACTCACGATGTCGTCCCTAATGCCGTCGCCGCGGGTGCAACAGGCGCCAGTAGCACGCTTAGCGAAAACCACGACCGCGGGGAGCGAACGTCCGCCGCCGTAGAGAAATCCCGGGCACACTCACGATGTCGTCCCTAATGCCGTCGCAGCGGGTGCACCAGGCGCCAGTAGCACGCTTAGCGAAAACCACGACCGCGGGGAACGAACATCCGCCGCCGTAGAGAAATCCCGGGCACACTCACGATGTCGTCCCTAATGCCGTCGCCGCGGGTGCACCAGGCGCCAGTAGCACGCTTAGCGAAAACCACGACCGCGGGGAACGAACATCCGCCGCCGTAGAGAAATCCCGGGCACACTCACGATGTCGTCCCTAATGCCGTCGCCGCGGGTGCACCAGGCGCCAGTAGCACGCTTAGCGAAAACCACGACCGCGGGGAACGAACATCCGCCGCCGTAGGGAAATCCCGGGCACACTCACGATGTCGTCCCTAATGCCGTCGCCGCGGGTGCACCAGGCGCCGTTAGCACGCTTAGCGAAAACCACGACCGCGGGGAACGAACATCCGCCGCCGTAGAGAAATCCCGGGAACACTCACGATGTCGTCCCTAATGCCGTCGCCGCGGGTGCACCAGGCGCCAGTAGCACGCTTAGCGAAAACCAGGACCCCGGGGAACGAACATCCGCCGCCGTAGAGAAATCCCGGGCACACTCACGATGTCGTCCCTAATGCCGTCGCCTCGGGTGCATCAGGCGCCAGTAGCACGCTTAGCGAAAACCACGACCGCGGGGAACGAACATCCGCCGCCGTAGAGAAATCCCGGGCACACTCACGATGTCGTCCCTAATGCCGTCGCCGCGGGTGCACCAGGTGCCAGTAGCACGCTTAGCGAAAACCACGACCGCGGGGAGCGAACATCCGCCGCGTAGAGAAATCCCGGGCACACTCACGATGTCGTCCCTAATGCCGTCGCCGCGGGTGCACCAGGAGCCAGTAGCACGCTTAGCGAAAACCACGACCGCGGGGAACGAACATCCGCCGCCGTAGAGAAATCCCGGGCACACTCACGATGTCGTCCCTAATGCCATCACCGCGGGTGCACCAGGCGCCAGTAGCACGCTTAGCGAAAACCACGACCGCAGGGAACGAACATCCGCTGCCGCAGAGAAATCCCGGGCACATTCACGATGTCGTCCCTGATGCCGTCGCCGCGGGTGCACCAGGCGCCAGTAGCACGCTTAGCGAAAACCACGACCGCGGGGAACGAACATCCGCTGCCGTAGAGAAATCCCGGGCACACTCACGATGTCGTCCCTAATGCCGTCGCCGCGGGTGCACCAGGCGCCAGTAGCACGCTTAGCGAAAACCACGACCGCGGGGAACGAACATCGGCTGCCGTAGAGAAATCCCGGGCACACTCACGATGTCGTCCCTAATGCCGTCGCCGCGGGTGCACCAGGCGCCAGTAGCACGCTTAGCGAAAAGCACGACCGCGGGGAACGAACATCCGCTGCCGTAGAGAAATCCCGGGCACACTCACGATGTCGTCCCTGATGCCGTCGCCGCAGGTGCACCAGGCGCCAGTAGCACGCTTAGCGAAAACCACGACCGCGGGGAACGAACATCCGCTGCCGTAGAGAAATCCCGGGCACACTCACGATGTCGTCCCTAATGCCGTCGCCGCGGGTGCTCCAGGCGTCAGTAGCACGCTTAGCGAAAACCACGACCGCGCGGAGCGAACATCCGCCGCCGTAGAGAAATCCAGGGCACACTCACGATGACGTCCCTAATGCCGTCGCCGCGGGTGCACCAGGCGCCAGTAACACGCTTAGCGAAAACCACGACCGCGGGGAACGAACATCCGCTGCCGTAGAGAAATCCCGGGCACACTCACGATGTCGTCCCTGATGCCGTCGCCGCGGGTGCACCAGGCGCCAGTAGCACGCTTAGCGAAAACCACGACCGCGCGGAGTGAACATCCGCCGCCGTAGAGAAATCCCGGGCACACTCACGATGTCGTCCCTAATGCCGTCGCCGCGGGTGCACCAGGCGCCGGTAGCACGCTTAGCGAAAACCACGACCCCGGGGATCGAACAACCGCCGCCGTAGAGAAATCCCGGGCACACTCACCATGTCGTCCCTAATGCCGTCGCCGCGGGTGCACCAGGCGCCAGTAGCACGCTTAGCGAAAACCACGACCGCGGGGAACGAACATCCGCTGCCGTAGAGAAATCCCGGGCACATTCACGATGTCGTCCCTGATGCCGTCGCCGCGGGTGCACCAGGCGCCAGTAGCACGCTTAGCGAAAACCACGACCGCGGGGAACGAACATCCGCCGCCGTAGAGAAATCCCGGGCACACTCACGATGTCGTCCCTAATGCCGTCGCCGCGGGTGCACCAGGCGCCAGTAGCACGCTTAGCGAAAACCACGACCGCGGGGAACGAACATCCGCCGCCGTAGAGAAATCCCGGGCACACTCACGATGTCGTCCCTAATGCCGTCGCCGCGGGTGCACCAGGCACCGTTAGCACGCTTAGCGAAAACCACGACCGCGGGGAACGAACATCCGCCGTCGTAGAGAAATCCCGGGCACACTCACGATGTCGTCCCTAATGCCGTCGCCGCGGGTGCACCAGGCGCCGTTAGCACGCTTAGCGAAAACCACGACCGCGGAGAACGAACATCCGCCGCCCTAGAGAAATCCCGGGCACACTCACGATGTCGTCCCTAATGCCGTCGCCGCGGGTGCACCAGGCGTCAGTAGCACGCTTAGCGAAAACCACGACCGCGGGGAACGAACATCCGCCGCCGTAGAGAAATCCCGGGCACACTCACGATGTCGTCCCTGATGCCGTCGCCGCGGGTGCACCAGGCGTCAGTAGCACGCTTAGTGAAAACCACGACCGCGCGGAGCGAACATCCGCTGCCGTAGAGAAATCCCGGGCACACTCACGATGTCGTCCCTAATGCCGTCGCCGCGGGTGCACCAGGCGCCAGTAGCACGCTTAGCGAAAACCACGACCGCGGAGAACGAACATCCGCCGCCCTAGAGAAATCCCGGGCACACTCACGATGTCGTCCCTAATGCCGTCGCCGCGGGTGCACCAGGCGTCAGTAGCACGCTTAGCGAAAACCACGACCGCGGGGAACGAACATCCGCTGCCGTAGAGAAATCCCGGGCACATTCACGATGTCGTCCCTGATGCCGTCGCCGCGGGTGCACCAGGCGCCAGTAGCACGCTTAGCGAAAACCACGACCGCGCGGAGCGAACATCCGCTGCCGTAGAGAAATCCCGGGCACACTCACGATGTCGTCCCTAATGCCGTCGCCGCGGGTGCACCAGGCACCAGTAGCACGCTTAGCGAAAACCACGACCCCGGGGAACGAACATCCGCCGCCGTAGAGAAATCCCGGGCACACTCACGATGTCGTCCCTAATGCCGTCGCCGCGGGTGCACCAGGCGCCAGTAGCACGCTTAGCGAAAACCACGACCGCGGGGAACGAACATCCGCCGCCGTAGAGAAATCCCGGGCACACTCACGATGTCGTCCCTAATGCCGTCGCCGCGGGTGCACCAGGCACCGTTAGCACGCTTAGCGAAAACCACGACCGCGGGGAACGAACATCCGCCGCCGTAGAGAAATCCCGGGCACACTCACGATGTCGTTTCTAATGCCGTCGCCGCGGGTGCACCAGGCGCCGTTAGCACGCTTAGCGAAAACCACGACCGCGGAGAACGAACATCCGCCGCCCTAGAGAAATCCCGGGCACACTCACGATGTCGTCCCTAATGCCGTCGCCGCGGGTGCACCAGGCGTCAGTAGCACGCTTAGCGAAAACCACGACCGCGGGGAACGAACATCCGTTGCCGTAGAGAAATCCCGGGCACATTCACGATGTCGTCCCTGATGCCGTCGCCGCGGGTGCACCAGGCGCCAGTAGTACGCTTAGCGAAAACCACGACCGCGCGGAGCGAACATCCGCTGCCGTAGAGAAATCCCGGGCACACTCACGATGTCGTCCCTAATGCCGTCGCCGCGGGTGCACCAGGCGTCAGTAGCACGGTTAGCGAAAACCACGACCGCGGGGAACGAACATCCGTTGCCGTAGAGAAATCCCGGGCACATTCACGATGTCGTCCCTGATGCCGTCGCCGCGGGTGCACCAGGCGCCAGTAGCACGCTTAGCGAAAACCACGACCGCGCGGAACGAACATCCGCCGCCGTAGAGAAATCCCGGGCACACTCACGATGTCGTCCCTAATGCCGTCGCCGCGGGTGCACCAGGCACCGTTAGCACGCTTAGCGAAAACCACGACCGCGGGGAACGAACATCCGCCGCCGTAGAGAAATCCCGGGCACACTCACGATGTCGTCCCTAATGCCGTCGCCGCGGGTGCACCAGGCACCGTTAGCACGCTTAGCGAAAACCACGACCGCGGGGAACGAACATCCGCCGTCGTAGAGAAATCCCGGGCACACTCACGATGTCGTCCCTAATGCCGTCGCCGCGGGTGCACCAGGCGCCGTTAGCACGCTTAGCGAAAACCACGACCGCGGAGAACGAACATCCGCCGCCCTAGAGAAATCCCGGGCACACTCACGATGTCGTCCCTAATGCCGTCGCCGCGGGTGCACCAGGCGTCAGTAGCACGCTTAGCGAAAACCACGACCGCGGGGAACGAACATCCGTTGCCGTAGAGAAATCCCGGGCACATTCACGATGTCGACCCTGATGCCGTCGCCGCGGGTGCACCAGGCGCCAGTAGCACGCTTAGCGAAAACCACGACCGCGCGGAGCGAACATCCGCTGCCGTAGAGAAATCCCGGGCACACTCACGATGTCGTCCCTAATGCCGTCGCCGCGGGTGCACCAGGCACCAGTAGCACGCTTAGCGAAAACCACGACCCCGGGGAACGAACATCCGCCGCCGTAGAGAAATCCCGGGCACACTCACGATGTCGTCCCTAATGCCGTCGCCGCGGGTGCACCAGGCGCCAGTAGCACGCTTAGCGAAAACCACGACCGCGGGGAACGAACATCCGCCGCCGTAGAGAAATCCCGGGCACACTCACGATGTCGTCCCTAATGCCGTCGCCGCGGGTGCACCAGGCACCGTTAGCACGCTTAGCAAAAACCACGACCGCGGGGAACGAACATCCGCCGCCGTAGAGAAATCCCGGGCACACTCACGATGTCGTTTCTAATGCCGTCGCCGCGGGTGCACCAGGCGCCGTTAGCACGCTTAGCGAAAACCACGACCGCGGAGAACGAACATCCGCCGCCCTAGAGAAATCCCGGGCACACTCACGATGTCGTCCCTAATGCCGTCGCCGCGGGTGCACCAGGCGTCAGTAGCACGCTTAGCGAAAACCACGACCGCGGGGAACGAACATCCGTTGCCGTAGAGAAATCCCGGGCACATTCACGATGTCGTCCCTGATGCCGTCGCCGCGGGTGCACCAGGCGCCAGTAGTACGCTTAGCGAAAACCACGACCGCGCGGAGCGAACATCCGCTGCCGTAGAGAAATCCCGGGCACACTCACGATGTCGTCCCTAATGCCGTCGCCGCGGGTGCACCAGGCGTCAGTAGCACGCTTAGCGAAAACCACGACCGCGGGGAACGAACATCCGTTGCCGTAGAGAAATCCCGGGCACATTCACGATGTCGTCCCTGATGCCGTCGCCGCGGGTGCACCTGGCGCCAGTAGCACGCTTAGCGAAAACCACGACCGCGCGGAGCGAACATCCGCTGCCGTAGAGAAATCCCGGGCACATTCACGATGTCGTCCCTGATGCCGTCGCCGCGGGTGCACCAGGCGCCAGTAGCACGCTTAGCGAAAACCACGACCGCGGGGAACGAACATCCGCCGCCGTAGAGAAATCCCGGGCACACTCACGATGTCGTCCCTAATGCCGTCGCCGCGGGTGCACCAGGCGCCAGTAGCACGCTTAGCGAAAACCACGACCGCGGGGAACGAACATCCGCCGCCGTAGAGAAATCCCGGGCACACTCACGATGTCGTCCCTAATGCCGTCGCCGCGGGTGCACCAGGCACCGTTAGCACGCTTAGCGAAAACCACGACCGCGGGGAACGAACATCCGCCGCCGTAGAGAAATCCCGGGCACACTCACGATGTCGTTTCTAATGCCGTCGCCGCGGGTGCACCAGGCGCCGTTAGCACGCTTAGCGAAAACCACGACCGCGGAGAACGAACATCCGCCGCCCTAGAGAAATCCCGGGCACACTCACGATGTCGTCCCTTATGGCGTCGCCGCGGGTGCACCAGGCGCCAGTAGCACGCTTAGCGAAAACCACGACCGCGGGGAACGAACATCCGCCGCCGTAGAGAAATCCCGGGCACACTCACGATGTCGTCCCTAATGCCGTCGCCGCGGGTGCACCAGGCGCCGTTAGCACGCTTAGCGAAAACCACGACCGCGGAGAACGAACATCCGCCGCCGTAGAGAAATCCCGGGCACACTCACGATGTCGTCCCTAATGCCGTCGCCGCGGGTGCACCAGGCGTCAGTAGCACGCTTAGCGAAAACCACGACCGCGGGGAACGAACATCCGTTGCCGTAGAGAAATCCCGGGCACATTCACGATGTCGTCCCTGATGCCGTCGCCGCGGGTGCACCAGGCGCCAGTAGTACGCTTAGCGAAAACCACGACCGCGCGGAGCGAACATCCGCTGCCGTAGAGAAATCCCGGGCACACTCACGATGTCGTCCCTAATGCCGTCGCCGCGGGTGCACCAGGCGTCAGTAGCACGCTTAGCGAAAACCACGACCGCGGGGAACGAACATCCGTTGCCGTAGAGAAATCCCGGGCACATTCACGATGTCGTCCCTAATGCCGTCGCCGCGGGTGCACCAGGCACCGTTAGCACGCTTAGCGAAAACCACGACCGCGGGGAACGAACATCCGCCGCCGTAGAGAAATCCCGGGCACACTCACGATGTCGTCCCTAATGCCGTCGCCGCGGGTGCACCAGGCACCGTTAGCACGCTTAGCGAAAACCACGACCGCGGGGAACGAACATCCGCCGTCGTAGAGAAATCCCGGGCACACTCACGATGTCGTCCCTAATGCCGTCGCCGCGGGTGCACCAGGCGCCGTTAGCACGCTTAGCGAAAACCACGACCGCGGAGAACGAACATCCGCCGCCGTAGAGAAATCCCGGGCACACTCACGATGTCGTCCCTAATGCCGTCGCCGCGGGTGCACCAGGCGTCAGTAGCACGCTTAGCGAAAACCACGACCGCGGGGAACGAACATCCGTTGCCGTAGAGAAATCCCGGGCACATTCACGATGTCGTCCCTGATGCCGTCGCCGCGGGTGCACCAGGCGCCAGTAGCACGCTTAGCGAAAACCACGACCGCGCGGAGCGAACATCCGCTGCCGTAGAGAAATCCCGGGCACACTCACGATGTCGTCCCTAATGCCGTCGCCGCGGGTGCACCAGGCACCAGTAGCACGCTTAGCGAAAACCACGACCCCGGGGAACGAACATCCGCCGCCGTAGAGAAATCCCGGGCACACTCACGATGTCGTCCCTAATGCCGTCGCCGCGGGTGCACCAGGCGCCAGTAGCACGCTTAGCGAAAACCACGACCGCGGGGAACGAACATCCGCCGCCGTAGAGAAATCCCGGGCACACTCACGATGTCGTCCCTAATGCCGTCGCCGCGGGTGCACCAGGCACCGTTAGCACGCTTAGCGAAAACCACGACCGCGGGGAACGAACATCCGCCGCCGTAGAGAAATCCCGGGCACACTCACGATGTCGTTTCTAATGCCGTCGCCGCGGGTGCACCAGGCGCCGTTAGCACGCTTAGCGAAAACCACGACCGCGGAGAACGAACATCCGCCGCCCTAGAGAAATCCCGGGCACACTCACGATGTCGTCCCTAATGCCGTCGCCGCGGGTGCACCAGGCGTCAGTAGCACGCTTAGCGAAAACCACGACCGCGGGGAACGAACATCCGTTGCCGTAGAGAAATCCCGGGCACATTCACGATGTCGTCCCTGATGCCGTCGCCGCGGGTGCACCAGGCGCCAGTAGCACGCTTAGCGAAAACCACGACCGCGCGGAGCGAACATCCGCTGCCGTAGAGAAATCCCGGGCACACTCACGATGTCGTCCCTAATGCCGTCGCCGCGGGTGCACCAGGCGTCAGTAGCACGCTTAGCGAAAACCACGACCGTGGGGAACGAACATCCGTTGCCGTAGAGAAATCCCGGGCACATTCACGATGTCGTCCCTGATGCCGTCGCCGCGGGTGCACCAGGCGCCAGTCGCACGCTTAGCGAAAACCACGACCGCGCGGAGCGAACATCCGCTGCCGTAGAGAAATCCCGGGCACATTCACGATGTCGTCCCTGATGCCGTCGCCGCGGGTGCACCAGGCGCCAGTAGCACGCTTAGCGAAAACCACGACCGCGGGGAACGAACATCCGCCGCCGTAGAGAAATCCCGGGCACACTCACGATGTCGTCCCTAATGCCGTCGCCGCGGGTGCACCAGGCGCCAGTAGCACGCTTAGCGAAAACCACGACCGCGGGGAACGAACATCCGCCGCCGTAGAGAAATCCCGGGCACACTCACGATGTCGTCCCTAATGCCGTCGCCGCGGGTGCACCAGGCACCGTTAGCACGCTTAGCGAAAACCACGACCGCGGGGAACGAACATCCGCCGCCGTAGAGAAATCCCGGGCACACTCACGATGTCGTCCCTAATGCCGTCGCCGCGGGTGCACCAGGCGCCGTTAGCACGCTTAGCGAAAACCACGACCGCGGAGAACGAACATCCGCCGCCCTAGAGAAATCCCGGGCACACTCACGATGTCGTCCCTAATGCCGTCGCCGCGGGTGCACCAGGCGTCAATAGCACGCTTAGCGAAAACCACGACCGCGGGGAACGAACATCCGTTGCCGTAGAGAAATCCCGGGCACATTCACGATGTCGTCCCTGATGCCGTCGCCGCGGGTGCACCAGGCGCCAGTAGCACGCTTAGCGAAAACCACGACCGCGCGGAGCGAACATCCGCTGCCGTAGAGAAATCCCGGGCACACTCACGATGTCGTCCCTAATGCCGTCGCCGCGGGTGCACCAGGCGCCAGTAGCACGCTTAGCGAAAACCACGACCGCGGGGAACGAACATCCGCCGCCGTAGAGAAATCCCGGGCACACTCACGATGTCGTCCCTAATGCCGTCGCCGCGGGTGCACCAGGCGCCAGTAGCACGCTTAGCGAAAACCACGACCGCGGGGAACGAACATCCGCCGCCGTAGAGAAATCCCGGGCACACTCACGATGTCGTCCCTAATGCCGTCGCCGCGGGTGCACCAGGCACCGTTAGCACGCTTAGCGAAAACCACGACCGCGGGGAACGAACATCCGCCGCCGTAGAGAAATCCCTGGCACACTCACGATGTCGTCCCTAATGCCGTCGCCGCGGGTGCACCAGGCGCCGTTAGCACGCTTAGCGAAAACCACGACCGCGGAGAACGAACATCCGCCGCCCTAGAGAAATCCCGGGCACACTCACGATGTCGTCCCTAATGCCGTCGCCGCGGGTGCACCAGGCGTCAGTAGCACGCTTAGCGAAAACCACGACCGCGGGGAACGAACATCCGTTGCCGTAGAGAAATCCCGGGCACATTCACGATGTCGTCCCTGATGCCGTCGCCGCGGGTGCACCAGGCGCCAGTAGCACGCTTAGCGAAAACCACGACCGCGCGGAGCGAACATCCGCTGCCGTAGAGAAATCCCGGGCACACTCACGATGTCGTCCCTAATGCCGTCGCCGCGGGTGCACCAGGCACCAGTAGCACGCTTAGCGAAAACCACGACCCCGGGGAACGAACATCCGTTGCCGTAGAGAACTCCCGGGCACATTCCCGATGTCGTCCCTGATGCCGTCGCCGCGGGTGCACCAGGCGTCAGTAGCGCGCTTCGCGAAAATCACGAATGCGCGAAACGAACCTCCGCGGACGTTGAGAAATCTCGTGCAGTCTTTTTCGCTCGCTGGATGCTTCTGAAGGCGAACGGACAGAGGCGTAAGAAACAGGTCACTGAAAAATATATTCTTTCCATCTGCACACCCAGCTGCTTTAAAAGATATAGGCCCCCCACATGCAGTAAAAGCTCGTTAATGCGAACCGCAAGGCGAAGGCGCCTCAGTTCGAGCTAACGAGAGTTCGAACAAACGAAAGTGCAGTAACGGCCTCACCTTCTCCCGACACAGCACGGAAAACCAAGTCGTAACGCTCGTGCAATCGGTGCCGCCACCCATCTGAAGCAGCAAAGTCGTCGTAAACCAGCTGCTGGGCGAAGTCCGCTGCCTCGCCAGCATGACAGGGCCGCTCAGTGGAATATCGTGTGCACGCATGTCCTAATCCAAAGCAGAAGCGCTTTCTCGAGGTCGGGATACCTTGCGGGCCGCATCCTCTTCCTTTCGTTGGCAACTTCTGCCGCCATAGCGTGCTTTTCGGTATTGCACGCTTCTTCGCAATTTCTTGCTTAGACAAGAGTCCGGCGTCCACTTCCCGCTGGATGCCACTCTTGCAGTGTTTTGGCACGGTATTTGGCGCGGGCAGGCGCCATCTTCAAGTCGCAGCTAAGGTCCAGCGCCACACCACCAATGTCCGGCGAAAAAAAGATTAGCCGAGGCTTAACAACACCACAAAAAATCGCGACGGCCGAGACAGACGTGCGTGTGTGTGTGTGTGTGTAGGTGTTCTAAAAGAGGGGAGGGTGGAGGATGAGGGGAGGAGAGGGCCAATTGTGTGGGCGCACCGGAGATTTTTTTTTTTGATCGGCGTGTCGGCGCAGGCAAGGAGTCTCGGACGTCACGTGCACGTAGCACGGAGAGGAGGCAGCCGCCGCTGCCTTCTGGCCACCTACGCGCCGGTCCTTCTGTCGCCGTTCTCTCCATTTCGGAGGCGACGCAGCTTCGTGTGTACGGGAAGTTTCTAGGAAATCCGGGTCGTCTGGTATATGAAAGTGGCTGCCGGGGACGTCCCAGCGAAAGCTGTTTGCCGGCAAATAATCTACCAAAGACATGGTAAATTGGTTTCGGATGAAAACGCGTGAAGGTGCCCATTTTTTCGGATCGTCAAAACAGTTCACTGCACGTACTTCTTGAGGATTGCAACGTCGTCCCGAGCTAAAAATCGCACTCACGAGAATGCCGCTCGAGTGGTCTCGTACCTGCTCCGGCCCAGACTTTTGCCTGTCGCAAATATCAAGTTGCCGGTGATCGCTGCCTACCGTTTCGGGTCGTCAAATCAGTTCGTTGCACGCACTTCTTGCAGAAATGCAACGTCGTTTTGAGCTAAAACACGCACTCACGAGAATGCGGCTGCATTGGCGGCCGCCATTACAAACTCTGTCCCCTTGTTCGTCTTGGCCTCCTTCACTTTAGCGGTTCCCCTTGCGTCGGCTTCCAGTGAATTTCGGTGTCCGGCAAACGAGAGTGGCTTCCGGTAGGATTCCAGCGGCGGGTAATCGAAAGTGGTTCTGGTAAGTTTCCAGCGAAAGTGGCTACGCTGGTTTCTGATGAAAATGAGTGGAAATTAAACCGTTCCCGCCAAATGTTGCTGGAAGTTTTTGCCGGATTTTAACCGTAAGTGGCTCCGGTAAAAGGTCCAGCGAAATCTGGTCACTGGAAGTGGCGGGCGGTAACGTTTCCACCAAAAAACTGGCAAACTACGCTGGATTCTGGTGAAAATGAGTGGAAATTAGCCCGTTTCCACCGAATGTCACTGGAAGTTTTTGCCGGAATGTTCAATAGGGATCCCTTCAAATTTGAAAAAAGATTATACATCATTCAAATAATTACAGGTCCTCAGCTCAGCGTGCAATCTTCTCAGAGCAGCACGCGCACGTTCGTCTATAGAAGCGAACAAATTACGCGCCATACGCACGAACGCAAACATTGGAACCGGCCAGGACTCAAGAGTTTAAAAAAAAAATATGCGCAATGAAAAAAACTCAGCCATTTGCGATTCCGTCTAGTATGCCAGAACACATTTTTCAAATAATTGCAAAAATAGTTTTTAGAATCACACTATGACTACTCTGATTGATGTAACTATAGTTTGCTTCACGGCAATTTTGGCGACTCTTAGTTGGGAAGAATATTTCTAAAGCAAATTACTAGGCAATTGTGATGCATACGTGAAACTAAACGTGGGCGCCAAGCTCCGCGGGTTAGACGAGCTGATAAGCGACTTCTGGATGGCATAAAGGCCACGTGACATAAATAACGTGACGTTCATTTTCTGGCTAAATCTCGGGAAAATTCGTTTGGTGTATAGCTTACGTTATGTAATTTAATGTGACGTCATATGACGTCGTGTAATATCATGTGATGTTACGTGACCTGATGTCACGTTAAATTCGATTACGCGATGTCAATTTCTCCTCTAAATTTAGCGGGGCAACTGAGTCGGTGTGTAGATCACTTGATGCTGATTTCCTCGCTAAATTTTGGGTAGCCGAATTGGCGTATAGGTTACGTGACCTCAATTTCCCCGATAATTTTAGCGGGGACGTTTAATTGGTGTGTACATCGCGGGACCTCCGGTCATGTCATGGTCTATTCGAAAAAAGATGGTAAGAGGCGTGCAGATACGTTCGCCGTTGTCGTCTGAAACATGTAGATCTATTTCACTGTTTGCATAGTGGATGGGGTGGTGGTTAACGAATGAAGGTGCCAACCAACAACGGAGTCAACGATGCAGGTAGTGAACACAGTGACCATGATAATGTAATGTGATTCCACGTCAATTCATGCAATGGTGGTCCGGGTCATATTTTAGATATTTTTGTTAAAAATATATGTGAAAGCCATGTTTTTGGGAGGAACATTCAGCTAGATATGAATGCCGTAACAATTTGTTTCGCTGAGATATAAAATAGAGAAGCTTAAGGCGTGGAAATTGAGAAGATTTCACAATGCTACTTTGCACAGTCGTCATTTCCTTATCGAACCTTTCACGGCACCATAACTTTTTTAATAGGTTTTACAAAGGTTATACAACACATACATAAAAAATTAAAAATATCCATAAAATATTTCAATGCAAACAAAAATATCAAACATGGCACAAAAACGCGTTTTAGAGACATATTCACAATTTTTTTGCAAAAAAAACATCTTTCATAATACTTCACAAAACATATCAACACGCGTATTTAAATATTCTTTACGAATATAGAAATATAATATGCCCATCCTTAAACATATTTTTGTTATCAACGCGGAAATTCGGCTGATTTCTCAAAATGTGGCAAGATTGGGCGTCGATATTTAAAAAACTCCATCTTTTATTTTCTTTAAACTCCCCTTGGCACTTTGCAGTGACTTGAACTAACCTGTGATGGCAAAAAATTGAGTAACATATGACCTCCAAGCGGGAAAAGCTACGACAAACCTTCACTCGGAGCGAGCCGACGTCTTCGTCATAGCGGCTTTGCCGCACAGCACCAAACGTTTTGAGCGTTAGTTATGGCATGTATTTTATATAATTAAAAATTTTTTTTCATAAGGTCTGAGTATTAGTGACGCGAAAATGGACTTTGAGCTGGAATACCATTAATTAGCTTTCAATTCACAGGAACAAAACGGCCCCACTGTGCGAATTCGCTAACTATGCATAGATAAGCTTAAAACTCTCAGTTATGCGAGTAGCCATGTATACATCCGGCCTCTCGGCATATGATGACTTCCACAGATGAGAAGCCTAGATTCCTCTCACAGGTTTTATGGTGGTCCACTCTGCTTTCTTTACCGCACGAAACTCTCGAACCCGTTCCACAAACAAGTGGAACATGCAGACATTCGTTACTTTTTTACGTAGCACTTCCACAAAGTCTTTAGCGGTGGCAATCGTTGAGTTGAGCGAAGATCTCGCTCAACTCAACGCAAGCGAGGAACTTGGTGAGCGTTGGTTCTTCCACCTACTTCATCACAAGCGCTTTCTCCGTGTCCAGTGGCAGAAAAGATCCATCTTGCCGAAGAGTGCGGCTTCCGAGACAGTTCGTGGAATTGGAAGCGATTCTTGAAATGCGCCGCCGCTCCGTCTGATACAAAAATTATTTCAAAAAAGACTGGGAAATGAACATTAACATACTCTTTTATGGCCTATGTGGCTAGAAGAGCGTGAGCTGTGTCATGTTTCGCGTACCATCGGTGACAACGGCAAAGCTTTGCATGCCTTGCGTGGACGTAACCACACTTGTGGAGAGAGACACTTGAGTTTTTTTTTCAATGAAAACTCTGCACTTCCGTTGGAAAGAGTACTGTCCATTTTTCCGCAAAATCGAAGTGGAACATCACTGCCTTGGGTGGTAAGGCGGTTCTTGTGTCATGTATCAGGCTTTGTCAAGGTCAAGGATGTAAGAATGCCTCATATACTTTTCGCTCTCCTATTGCCGCAGGAAGGCAGAAGTGTCCATAACCTTTTTGACGAGTTCGCCAGCGTCCCATAACGCGAAACAGATCTCTTGGTCTTCGTCGAGATGAAGCGACTGCAGCGGGATGCTCTGCGTTTTTGGGCATTTTTCGCAACGGCACAGAAAGCAATCGTTCTGAGGAGCGCAGAAGAGGTAGATGCGCTTGAGGTCGTCTTCAGTAAATGTCTTCTTTGGGGCATTTGTTATTGCCGTTAAAAGCAACTGAAAATTGACGCAATATATGCATGCGCACACCTCGTGCTCGGGACTTTTTTTTTTACCCATTTTGGTCGTAGGGAATAAAATTTGGAGATGCCTAGTTCGGGTTGGGGATGATCCTTCCTAAACAGCTGGTAAGCTTCCTTAATAGAGCGGGTCATAAACCTTTTTACGACTTTGAACATGTCCTTGATCATGGCTTTGACGACGTCCTTTTTGTCGGGGCTTTGAACAGAGCATGCAAGGTCGTCGCGTGTGTAGTACTCAATTGCAACCCCCCCGTCTTCGGCATTCGCCTTTTTCCCCATGTAGGGATCAGGGGTTGCCCAAACACCACCTTTGCGCTTCAGTTTTCATGTTTGATCAATCATGTAGGCAGTCGCACCCGACACCAGACGCAATATTGTTTTCTTCAGGATGATTGATGGCAGAAGCACGTACAGTCGCTTGCGTTCCTGGTGAGAACTACATGCCTTCAGCACTTCGCAAAACGCGTCAAACCACTCTGCGCAGTGCTCACAACTGTCTTCGAGTTCGAGAGTTTCGTGCGGTGAAGCAAGCAAAGTGGGCCACCGTAAAACCTGTCAAAGGAATCCAGGAAACTCTCCAGGAAACTCATCTGTGAAAGTCAGCATATGCCGAGAGGCAAGATGTATACATGGCCATTCGCGCAACTGAGAGTTTTAAGCTTATGTATGATGCATAGGTAGCGAATTTGCTGAGTGGGGCCGTTTTATTCCTGTGAATTGTAAGCTAATTAATGGCATTCCAGCTCAAAGCTCCTTTTCACGTCACTAATACTCACCGCGTATAAAAAAAGAATTTTAATAATATAAAATACATGCCATAACTAACGCCCAAACGTTTGGTGCTGTGCGGCAAAGCCGCTATGACGAAGACGTCGGCTCGCTCCGAGTGAAGGTTTGTCGTAGCTTTTCCCGCTTGGAGGTCATATGTTACTCAATCTTTTGCCATCACAGGTTAGTTCAAGTCACTGCAAAGTGCCAAGGGGAGTTTAAAGAAAATAAAAGACGGAGTTTTTTTAAATATCGACACCCAATCTTGCCACATTTCGAGAAATCAGCCGAATTTCCGCGTTGATAACAAAAATATGTTTAAGGGTGGGCATATTATCTTTATAAATTCGTAAAGAATATTTAAATACGCGCATTTTGATATGTTTTGTGAAGTATTATGAAAGATTGTTTATTTGCAAAAAAATTGTGAATATGTCTCTAAAACGCGTTTTTGTGCCATGTTTGATATTTTTGTTTGCATTGAAATATTTTATGGATATTTTTAATTTTTTTATGTATGTGTTGTATAACCTTTGTGAAACCTATTAAAAAAGTTATGGTGCCGTGAAAGGTTTGATAAGGAAATGACGACTGTGCAAAGTAGCATTGTGAAATCTTCTCAATTTCCACGCCTCAAGCTTCTCCATTTTATTTCTCAGCGAAAAAAATTGTTACGGCGTTCATATCTAGCTGAATGTTCCTCCCAAGAACATGGCTTTCATATATATTTTTAACAAAAATATCTAAATTATGACCCGGACCATCATTGCATGAACTGACGTGGAATCACCCTGATATCGGCTGCCTCCTAGCCTCGATTCCGGGTACGGCGCCCGTGGCCCATACAGAGCAGTCTACCATAAAAGGGGGGCGTGACGACTTTTTGAGAACGTCGACGTACGTCGTCGTGAATACACAACTTTTCTCCGGCTCTGTGGATTAATGCAAGAACGTTTTAATGTCTTGTTTCACTGTCAAATTTGTTGGTCACAAAAACTAACGTTTTTATAAATATTGTTCAGGTACAACCTGACCTTCATTGTCGACGGAGGGTGAGGTTTTTCATTTGACTGCTGATACGTCGAAAGAATGGCATCCTTCAAGGGGAAAATAAAGTGGTGCCAAGGAATATAGTGCGACGGGTGGTGTTCACGTAGGGGTGAAGGTTGTGCGACAGGAGTCGTTGTACAGTCGTTAGCAACGTGTTCGGTGTTCATTTTGTCGGCGTAGGTTAATGAAAAACGGCAGAAGACGAGTTATCCGTGAGCCGGTAATCATATGAAGGGCGGCGGTCTTGGAATGTGTGGTTCATTTGGTCTGAAGGATGGACGATATGAGTGTGTATGTGTGTTGGCACTTGTGTTATTTAACCGGCGTCGACAATAGCCGAGGACATGACCGGAAGCGTGACAATAAATTCATGCTACTCGGTCGTCATGGGTTTTCAAGACATCCGCTTGGCGGCATGTTTGAGAACATCGTCGTGGTCGGATTGCATATAAAGCTGAAAGTTTTTTGAATGCGTAGAAGGGTGCTAGCAGAGGCACGGCATGGGCATAGGGAGGAGTCTCGCGTGGCAGCACCTTCAAAGTAGAATAAAGTTCATTTCGTATAGCAGATTTGATGTCGTAGAGCTCATCGGAAGGCTGGAGAACAGTCAATGGTATACGCCGGTGCCCAAGACAATATCTTTGTTCTTCGCAGATGAGGCCACGTATCAGATTCAGCGGATTTGTGTCGGTGTGGGAACCACTTGAGTCATCTCAGGAAGCTGTTTCATTGGCCTCTTGAATATTCGCGCGTTGTCGACCTCTTTGTACCTCCGACATTCAGAGACTAGTTGAGCCACGGTCGGTGGAGACTTTGGGGCTACGATGGGAAATAGTTATTGTGAAAGCCCTTTGAATACGTGGCGGTCGCTGTCGTCTTCGCTCATCTGGGGTTCGATTTGGCGACACTGTTGGAGGACATCTTGAGTGCAGGCGGTTTAAGATTATGCCGTGGTCTAGTATTGACGTTGTATTTGATCTCGATGCTTCTCTTTGCGGTGCTCGCGTAGACCAAACGCGTCCGCAAACGCCATTTTGAAGCCCTCTCAAGAAGCGATCACTATTTCGTGGTTGTCAAGCCGCCTGAGCAATCTGTCCTTAAGAAAAAAGACAGTATTGACAAGCCTGCAGAAGTCGTCCCATACGTTGTGCTGACTGGCACGCATGTAGTTTTGGAGCGCAGCTCTTAGGCGCCCGTTTCCGGCTTCAGTGGCGTCGGCGTCGCCATCGGTGTACCATGAGGTCATATGGCCCACGTGAGGTCACGTTACCCCGGTGACGTCACGTGACCCCCTTGAGGTCACGTGAACCCGGTGACGTCATGGGACCCCCTTGAGATCACTCGACCGGCTGAGGTCATGTGACCCCGTGACTTCACGTGACCCCCGAGAGGTCACATGACCCCCGTAAGGTCACGTGCCCCCGGTGACTTCACGTGACACCCGTGAGTTCACGAGGGTCATGTGACCTCCCTGTTACGCCGACAGCGACGGGGACGCCGACGCCGCTCGGAGGGAGGAGTAGCAGGCAGGATGAGGAGGAGGGAGGAGTGGTATACCCTCCCCTCAGTACCCTTCCCTACTCCTCAAGAGGTGCGCTTTAATTCGGGGTTACAGGTAGTTGTAAACGGCTTTAAAGTTTATGCAAGTCATCCACGTCTGAGTTAGAAGAGTACATAGATATCTGAGGGGTTTCCTCTCGGTGTTTCATAGTCACATTGGGTGCAGACCTGTTTCGGGTTGCGTTACCTTCCTGGTCAGTCATGGGCGGGCGCTGGGTAGTCTGTCCACTGCATTGCTCCAGGTTATTTTTTTTTTTTGGGGGGGGGGGGGGCAGAGGTAGGGAGGAGTGAGCAACCGCTGGCTTCCACCAACCAGTAAGGTTCTGGATAAATGAATGGGTTTAATACAATGCAGTTCGACTACGATGGTGCCTCCACGGTGACGTTTCGATGCAAAACTGAGCGAGTTCTGCCACTGCACTGTTGCCCAAGGCCCACTTTTTTCTAACAATATACGCCAGCTATCGCATAATTCTAAAATACGTCGCAAAACGGTTTAACGTAGGTTTTTTTTTTTCGGCGCCAGACAAGCTAAGTAGTTTATATAATAAAATAATCCACGCAGATGATCTAAGACAAGTCTTCATAAAAATGCACAAAAACTCAAATTGCTCTTTGTTCAATGTAGAGGAGAGTATATTCTATACCACTCTCATGCGGGTAGCAGTAAGCCATACAAATGGGAAGATGTCATAGCGATCGGCTTCGAGGATATCAAAATAACAAAACAAAGACTATTTCTGGCCATCTGGAGGTTCACTGAAGATAGTGTGCTCGTTATCTCCAGTTCGCAGGCAACACTTTGTTTTTCGCAATATGGCAAAACTTTAATATAAAAAGCAAAAAAGCAAAAAAATAAGTAATAACATTTAGGCCGAGAAGATAGACGAGAACTTCGTCAGCGCCCCTTCCGTTTTGCTGTCGGCCAAATCACCATGTACTTGTCGAAGTAATCAGTGTAATGAACAAAACTTTTCACGCTATTTTTTTATCTCATTATCATTCTTTATACAAAAAATGCGGAAGCAGAAACGCGAGTTCTTAGTCATCGCTGTTTGTCTTTGCATAAGTCCTCTCATTTTGTCCTTATGTCTTACGCAATGTTGCTAGTAGTCTACAAAGTCGCCTGGTCAACTCGACCAGGCGACTAGTAGACCGGTTGAAAAAACCCATGTATAAATAAAACGCATCAGTTTTTCTTTATTTTTTTTAGGCAGATGTTTATTTATTGCACTTGAAGTCGACTTTAGAGCCGCCGGTGACCTCTTATGTATCGTATCTAATTGATATAAAATCGACTTGTAGAGCCGAAAAGGCCGCTTTTGATATTTATTTTATTTTCATTTTCGTATTTGTCAACGACGTACTCGCAGCCATGTACGTCAGAAAGGGCAACAGGAAGCAAGCTGGACTCACGCCTGTCTGCACACACGGCCAAGAGAACTTGGTAGAAAGTCTTAGACTCGTTCATTGTTCGGAAGTCTACCAGCTTCATACGTAGTTTAGAGAAGCAATTTGCTAGACTTGTGCGCGCCCAAACATATACTTCTGCGCGGTTGAGAGCATGAAGTTTTCTAAGCTCACAAACATGCTGCGTCCCGCGTACAAGCCTTCCTCCCGGCACTTGGTAGGAAGCGCATTGCTAGAGGAAGCTTACACCGAAGAAAAATCGAACGCTTCTGTTCTGGAGCGCAAGACTTAGACAATTAACATGAACGGGTGGCCTAACGTGAACAATAAATTACAAAAAAAAATCTGGTTCACTGTGAGAGGTGCAAATTGAGAAACGTTTCTTTTGTTGTTTTTTTTACACCGCCGGTTACTGGCATACTTTCGAATACATTGCTGAGGTTGCAAAAAATGCAATTGCAAAATGAGAAAATGAGATATAATACATCGAGATTGCTTTTGGGGCGGACAACGCGACCAACAAAGATAAATTACGATAAATTTACGGGGACAGACTTGTACAGGATTGCTCACGCAAGGCTGCCTCGCGCACATTTTTTAATTGCTGTTCAAAAGGCTACCAGTTTAAAACTGGAAGAAAAAAGGTTGTGCACATAGTAAAATCTTGAGGAACAAACAGATTGCCGGAAGTAAGTACAAGGAGGCGGGCGAAAAAGCCCTTGACTTTGCCTTGCGACATCAGCTGGAACACGTTGGTGGATTGTTTGGAACATTATTTGCCCAACTAGGAACTCTTAATGAACGTTTGTGAAGGAAATAAATATAATATTGACTCAGAATTTCGGCAAGAAGTAGTGATCATTTGAACAAGGTTGAATGTAGGAGAAATGCGGAGTGTACGGAAGAACATCGCAGTTGCCTTAGGCATAGAGCAGCATTATTTAGCCCCATTTTAGAGGTTATGGAAGATTAAAGAGAACTCAGAGATACATTTCAATTTGTGTCATTCAGTAAAAGAAATTTAGAATTCCTACAGCAACGATGAAGCAGGCGAGGGCTAACGTGCACGTTTTGAGTTGCTTAGCAGATCCGATTCATGCTGAGCGCTTTCAACTCACTAAAAAGTAAAAGAGCCAGGTGCTGACGTTCGTAGAGAAGGCCAGCTACGAAACGGGGTTTTTTTTGCCCGAACAACTTAGCTTCCAAGCCAACTCCTCTTCATTTACCTCAACTCAGTTTGGCGAGAAGGCCCTAACTGAGTGAAGCCGATCGACTGGTGGAGGCCTCACCGCAGTCCTCTTGAAGAGTCCGCCACAGCGGTTTGCCTAGTTGTTACTGAAATTCTTACAGGCGTTGCGATAGACATATGCTAGTAAGACAATGCTCTCGTCGTTTTGTTTAGGGCATTCCAAACTCGAAAACAACTTGGGTACTAAGAAGGCAGAAAAACGAGTTTTCAATTACAAGTTTTTGAATGAAAGCCGCACCATGACATAAGATAGGCTTGAGCTGCTTGTTGGGTTCAGAATGTCATCCGCCCTTCACTCATTTTTAATGTTCGTTCTCTTCTCTGTACGCAAAAGACATTCAAACACTTACTTTCATAGGGTTTACTGTAGTATAGAAAAAAAAACGGCACAGTTTTTTTTATTTATTGATATCTTAGTGAACTACTATGTTTGGTCATTCAACGAAAAAGTCAAGCGGTCTGCTCTAGAAAGGCAGATTCCGTAGATTACGTTAGGCTAACATGTTCTCAGTTATGTTGTAGTGTACGACACGATTAGTTTTACAGTAAAGATGTTACAGAGTGTTTTAGTGACAGGGTGCGCTTAAAGCAATATTCTTTCAGGAAATAATTAATTTCCGACAAACAGTTTACTAATTAAACTGATGATTATTATAAATCATGTCTCAATTGAAATTTTATTTAATGCAAATAATTCCGGTTTAAGCCAATTGAATTTAATTTATATGATCTAAAATAAAATCCTGAAGTTTTCCCCTTTGCGGCAAGGGCGGGGGGGGGGGGGGGGGCTAGTTCAGGTGTGTAATTAGGATCTCTCGAAGCGTTTTTAAAAGGACGAAACGTGAACAAAGGTCTCGAATTATGAACTTAACTCAAATGAAGGATTTTCTCTAGTGTCTGGTATTTCGACGAGCCTTACATAAAAATCATGCTTTAATCTCGCCATTTGTCGAAGTTTCATGTGCTGAAGTAAAGTACGGAGGTGCCACATTCCTGCTCACTCTTGTTACACGACCCTTACGCTTTCAAACTGTCTCGTCCGCATCGCAGACAGGACACAGGAGACGTCCATTGGGGCCTGCTTGCATAATGTTGTCCGAATAAACACACAACTATTTACAAAAAAACAGCGGTTTGAGGGGCCTAGGCGGAAAAAACCTGCACGCTGAAGGTGCTTGCACGAGTTTCTCACTTGAACGCCTCTCATGAGCACTCGTGAGCCCGGATAATACGAACATATTTTGTTTGTTCCACAAGCTATATAACCATGATTTAAAAACAATAAATTTCTTTTCATACACGCAAAATTTTAAACCCTTTTATTTTATTTTATTTTATTTGTACGTTAGGAGCACCGCAGGGGGCATAAATGATAAGGAAATTTTCACAGTCTGCAAAGAAAAGAGATGAGTGAAACTGTGAACAAACATCATCCAAAAATGAAATATAATAAAAACACCTGGAAAGCATACCTATCGATCTACGCAGTATATAGCACATGTACTTTTATATTCGTCGACGTTTACTTAGGAAACAATGTTTGCTCGCAGTGTGTTCCAGTCGACGATTGCCAACAGTAAGGGTGATGTCTGGAAAAGTTTTGTATGTGATGTTTGTAATAGTACCTTATGCTGATCATTAAATCTAGAAAAAATACGGTTTGGTGGCGTTAAACTTTCAAGCTTGATTAGTGGGTTATTATAATACATGTTATGGATGAAGATTAGCCTAGGAAGTTTTCTTCTGTTAGATAGGAGTGGCAAGTCAGCTTTTTTTTACTGAGATACGCTTCTGTGTCGTGAATAATATTTATAAATGAACCTACTTGTCCTGATTTGAAATGACCTGGTTTTTTTTAATGAGAAAGTCTTGAGAAGGAGTCCGTATGTTAGAAGCATACTTGAATTGAGATGGAACATGTGATTTGTAAGCAACTAAACGGACGTCCGGATGTACCAAATGATTTACTTGAGTTACTGTCCACATAATTTACGTGATCTCGGCAATGTAACTCTCGGTAAAAGCCATTTGCATGAGAAATTCTTTGTGTCTAATGAACACATACGAATCGTAGAAGATATCTAATAACATGTAAGAACCATATCACAAGTATATAAGAACTGCATAAAATATACAGGGTGTTTTTTAGCTGCACCAAATTTTCAAAAAAAGCGAACGTTAGAGTAATTTAAGCCATGGGAAAGTGTTAATGGTCATGGCGGCTTCAAGAAAAAAGGTGAAATTAGGTAAATAGTTAGCTAATTAACTAAAAAGTTTTAACTAACTTTTTTTTAATTTTTCACTTGAAGGCACATAATATATTTAGAGAATTGAAGACCGAGCACAATATGGTAAACCCGTGTCGTCAATTTTTGATAAAAGAATTCCTAGTAGGCACTATGGGGCAGAGGTATGTCACTTTGGAAAATGACGTCAAACCGAAACTAAACATTAAAGAGCGCCGGTAAAGTTATCGTTCCGCCCTTCCGGGCATGCGATTCGTTATTATCGTGGCCGGCTCCACTTGCTTAGGGGAAGCTGGCTGCGATAACGACGATCCGCGGGGGCTGGAAGGGCGGAGCGATAAATTTACCGGCGGTCTATGTCGCTTAGTTTCGATTTTACGCCGTGTAACAAAGTGACATTTCTGGACCCTGTAGCACCTTCTACAAATCTTTTAATCAAACTTTGATGGCAGGGTTAGGCCATATTGAGATCGACCTTCCATTCTCTAAAAACATTATGTGCCCTCAAGTTAAATGTTAAAAAGTTAGTTAAAACAATTTAGTTAATTAGCTAACTAATACCTAATTTCACAATTTTTCTAGAGGCCGCCATGGTCATTAACACTTTCCCAGGGCTTAAAATACTCTATCTCACGATCCATTTTTTTTAATTTTGTGCAGCTAAAAACAAACACTCTGTATAAGTAGTAGTAGTAATAGTGCTTTATGAAGGAGAGGCAGGGATTTTAACCCGAACGTCAGTTCTAGCTTGCTACTCTGCACCGAGGATAGGGAGAGGGGGAAGGAAAGACATAGCAGTGGGGTAGGAATATGAGGTGAATATTGTCAATGAAGATTATTATGATCTAGTGAATTATGTAAGCAGTCTCATATTGTCACGAAGGACAAGTGATGAGGCGGCGAATAACGGAGTAAACTGAACGTTTAATCGGGCGAACTTGTGCCCAAGAAGTAAAAGCAGAAAGAAAGATAACAACAGAGCGTCGCGAGCGTCGAAGGCGGCGAAGCAGCACGATTGAACGCTGAGGCGAAAACTGACTCGACAATGTCGCGAGCGGCGTCTTATCTAGAGTGAATCACTTTCTCGAAGATTCGGCGGAGAAGGTTCGAGCGTAGCGCGCTCGGGGCGAGAATGAAGACGCACTTTCTAGAACAACATAAGCAGGGATAAACGACGGAAGTTATGTACGGAGCAAGAATAAACAAGAAAGTTCTAGAAGTCCGTGACCCTGCGCGCGGCATTATCCCCCCCCCCCCTTTAAAAGCGCATCGTCCCGATGCAGCACAAAACAAAAAAAAAACAAAAAAAAAATCCAAAACAAAACGACAGCGGAATTGCGAGCCACAGTTCACAGTTCAGAGTTCACAGTTCGCTCGTCGACAAGAGTAAAAAGTTCTATCGTTCGTAATACCGCTTCAGCCGGACGACGTGTACCACCTCGGGTCGCGGCTGACGTCTTGCAGATGGGCGCGTTCCGTCGGGAAGGACTTCGTGGTTCAGATCGCCGAGCCGTCGGATGATCTTGTAGGGTCCGAAATAGCGTTTCAGAAGCTTCTCGCTGAGACCGCGGCGCCGTATTGGTGTCCAGACCCACACCCGGTCTCCGGGTTGAAAGTGGACGTCACGCCGGCGAAGATTGTAGCGGCCGGCGTCGACACGTTGCTGGTCTTGAATTCGTAGTCTGGCTAGCTGGCGGACCTCTTCTGCCCGTTGAGCAACCACCTGGGCGTCATCGCTCCCGTCGTCGACTGACTCGTGCGGCAACATAGAGTCCAGCATAGTCGTCACCGCCCGCAGGGTCACGGACTTCCAGAACTTTCTTGTTTAGTCCAGCTGGATAATGCCGCGCGCAGGATCACGGACTTCTAGAACTTTCTTGTTTATTCTTGCTCCGTACATAACTTCCGTCGTTTATCCCTGCTTATGTTGTTCTAGAAGTCCGTGACCCTGCGCGCGGCAATATAGAGTTTTCAGTCATTTAGAGTCTGTCCGAAAGTCCTGTGTTTCTCAGAAATCGTATCAGAGCCTCGGTGACCTTCATAAACTGTTGGGTAGTGTGCCAGCTGCCAAGCACTTTGAAAGCGCTAAACGGACGTGAATTTATTTTTTGTAATGTTTCTTGAAGCGTTTGGCGTTCTTCATCAAACTCAACACACTGGCATAAGATATGCTCAATTGACTTTTCCACCTCACAGCTGGTGCAATCGCCGCAGATGTTCTGTCCTATTCGACAAGGGAACTGCGGTGTATATGCTACACCTAGTCGCAGTCGGTGCAGAGTTGTTTCCAGTTGTCTTGAAACTCCGGATGGAACGCGAAAGGTTCGTTGGGGGTCTAGACAGCATAATCTCCGGTCGTGTGTTTTTACGTTCATCCAGTCTCCTAATAAAATTGTCTTTGCCATGGCTTGAACTTCAGAGTTGCTGTCACTTTTGGAGTAACGTATCATAATTGAATCGACACTGATCGTTGACTTCGCGGCTCTGTCTGCTGCATTATTTCCGGGGATGCCACAGTGGCCTGGAATCCACTGAATAGAAATCTGGTGGCCTTTTACGAGGGCTGGATGGCAGAGAGCGGATACCTGATATGCCAGTTGGTCGTACGCATTGCGTTTCATGAAAGTCTTTATTATTTGTAATACTGACTTTGAGTCACTGAAGAGTGTCCATAGTTGTGGTGATCGAGACATAATGTACAGTATTGCTTCTCGTATGGCAGCTAATTCGGAAGCCGTTGATGTCGTTCGAAGTCTTATCTTCATCTTGACGGTATGATTGTGGGCAGGTATGACAACTCCAATTCCAGAGAGTGTTTCAGAGGACGACCCATCGGTGTATATATGTGTCGGCAAGCCGTACGCTTCACTGATGACTCCTAATGTCAGTTGTTTGAGAACCGGAGGTGGAATTGACGTCTTCTTATGTATACCTTTTACGTATAACGTTATTCTCGGCTTCAGAAAGGTCCATGGTGGTATTCCTTCCATCTGTACAGGAAATAGGTCACTTGGAAGAATATTGTGTTTTGTTATCGCTTTGGAGAAGGCAGACTCTGGTCTCTCTTAAGGTAACGTGGCCAGATGGTGGTTCGGATGTCTTGTAAGGTGTCTTAAATGTAGTAGGATAGTTTCTTGTATCATATATGCTTCAATTGAGATGCCTTCGAGCCTCCGTAATTGCCCCGGACGTTGAAGCACACCGTGGCAGCCCTAAGCAGGTGCGTAGAGCTTGGGCTTCAATGCACTAATAGCTCGTATACTGCTCGCACAGGTGTTGTTCAGAATATTCAAGTGGTATCTCAGAAGCCCAAGAACGAAGGCCTCGAGCAGTCTCTGTAGGCAGCCTACGGTGGCGCCCCATGTTGTACCACTGAAGAATCGCATAAGATGTATTATGGACGTCAATTTCATCTTGAGTCGTGAAACATGAGGCGTCCACGTAAGACCTCTGTCCAGAGTGAATCCGAGATGATTATGCTGCCGAACGCTGGGGACTGGGGACACATAAAAACCATATATGGAACTTCTGATAAACTTCTCACGAGTTTCTTATATGTTCTTATATACCTTATAAAGTTCATATATAGTTGTTATAGTGTTCTTAAATGGTTCTTGCATGCTCTTACATTTCTTGTATGATTTATATGTGTTTTTATGGACCCAAAATGTCTCCTACAAATGAGATATCTCAATACGGATGTTTTCGCTCAAAATATCGCCTAGATACTTGTAGTTATATATTTCCTTGATTAATATACCTTCTGAGTAGTTGAAACTATCAGGGGATTGTTGTGGAGGAGCTCATCAATATAGACTTTGAGGCATTCATCTTAATCTGCCAGCGATCGCACTCCCAACAGAGGGCGTCTTAGTCATGATGTAGTGAGAGACAGTCGGTCTAATTTTTGACAATTCTATAAATAACGAAGTCGTCTGCGAAGTGACTGACTGTGAATGAAAGGTTAGCGGCATTGTTATTATTATAGATAAGGAACAACAAGGGGCCCAAAACAGACCTATTAGGAAAACCAGACTTCACATCAATACTAGAAGAAAGATCACAATAAAAGAAGCTGCCTGTGTCATGTTGATCAAAAATTCCCGAATTCAGCTAATTAAAAAAATATCAATATTGAAACACTCAAGATTTTAAGTAGACGTTTATGTGGAAACGCGGTCAAACGCCCTAAAAAACAATAAAAATTGTGTCAATCTGAATGCGTGAATGTATGTTGGTGTGTAGATCGGTAATGAATTCAAAACATCTAGGGCGCTGTTGCTGAAGTTACATTCCGAGTTGAGGAAGGCCGACGCATCGCTGAATGCTAGCCTCCTTATCCAGGCCTCTGAAACCTTCTGTACGTTTCAGTGTGCGTGAGGACAGCAATAATTGTATACGTCGCAAATTCTTATTGTTTCGCACACATTCAGCAATTTTGCCCCTCATAGCCCTCATGCAATGGACTGCATTTTAATGTTCTCAGGCGTGGCCTGAAGAGCAGTGTTATGATATGTATGTAATGTGTCGTGTATAATGTAAAATGTCGGCAATATTGCACAAAAATTATGTAAAATATTCCAGCATCATCCCCAGAGGTTCGCGGATACAAAATTAAAAAAAAGAGATATGATGAACAGGTATAGAACGTAAATTGTGAAGAACGCGCGTTTAGTGACATGTAGAACGCTCTTTCAGTGGATTTAGAAAAACAGCAAGATATAGTTAAGCCGTCTCTACATTTCGCTTCACCTTGCTATGAACCGCCGTGGACGCTGCGAGACACCGAGACCAATCCAAGGCCATGTGAGTGTCACGTGACCTTGGGGAGGGGCGGAGCCACGGTCGAGGGGCGTGGCGCCGTGAAACGCTGTGATGGTACCTAGCGTTTGCTGCGGTCTATCTTAAGGGGAAACGAAGTATGGAGTCATTATTTAGTCTCTCCCTCTCCCTCTAACGCCAACGAAGCCTAACTCTTTACATATTCCCAGCCGTATAAAGATAAATGTCACTCTTGGCACAGTGACTGGTGCATACGTCTCTAAAAAAATTACCTAAATGAACCATGAAATGATCTTTCAACGTTTCCCTTCTTAGCTTTAATCCCCCACTGAAGAGCGAAAGAAAAATTAATCACTTCTTCGGGGCTTGCTTGGGCACCGATTGGTATGACTCCTATCTTAAAATGTGCCTTGTAAACGCACACCATAACTTGTCAATGTCAAGTAATGACAAATATTGCCCCACGGCATTTATTGGCCAACAACGCGAATTTAAATATTTGTGGAAGGACTGACATCTGAAGATCGTGTACGTCCAAGTGACGTAGTGCTCGTGTGCAGTGAGGGAGCTCGGCTCAGCTGATGAGCTTGGGCACAGCAGATGCATCACTGTGAAAAGGTGGAGAGCGCCAAAAAAGGAGGTAAAAAATACGCCGCTTTATTGTCAATCTTTCATACCAAAATCATGCAATTGGCTTTCTACCCTCGTGTACTATATATTTATTTTGGCGGGCTACATGCTACGCGAATATTAAAATCCCAAGTTCTCTGAGCCCAAAATGTATTTCATGGTTTTCTTAAAGCTAAAGTAGAAGTTTCGAGTATTTCTGTTTTACGTCTAGAAATTTAAACTCCGCGAACCTTCCGAAGTTTGACGTTTAACGTTTCAAACTTTTCAAATCTCTTGAAGGTGCGAATTTGAAAAGTTCGCATATTTCGAACCCCGCTGAGGTTCGAATTATAAAAAAAAGTGACGAAATGGCGACGTTTCTCAAAGTTAAATAATATCGCAGATTTAGAAGGCTTGAAATGTCTCGACAACCCAAGTTCGCAATATTTCAACGATTTTTTTTTATTATTATTATTTCATTGAAGCATGTACGTGTTCGAAAAATAGAAGATTTAAATTTTTTTCGAGGTACAAGTTCAAAACGTACAAAAAGTTCCTAATTGATGTTGTAAGTATGAATATCACTGGCAAGGATTCAACTATAAAAAGTCGGAAAATGTGCTAGGCACTTTACTGAAGAGAGTGCGCATTTATTTTTGCCAGAATTAATTATTTCTTCTAAGTACTCCGGGACTTATGACGCTACCTGTGATACACGTTGTTTATCGTAACTTATAAAACACGCTTGGAACTGGTTGAACAGTTCATCGAATAGCCCTAAACGTACTTTCTATATCTTTGCAAATTCGTAGCAGTCCGATCTTACGTCCCTGAAATGCGATGCTGGCAGGAGATAACAAAATGTACAAGTCAAGGGATGCATATAAAAGCGTCGACGCTCCCGAATGTTCTTAGTTTATATGGGCGTTCATTTTTAATAAAATGACTCGTTGGATAGAGGAAACACTGGACGCAGGCACAGCACCCGACACAGCCAAAGGTTGAGGAGTACTTAACCAAACTGAATGATGAGGCTCACCGACCCCCGAAAGTACGGCGAATGAGGTTACGGCCGGAAGACATCGGGCTTTCTGTATCGCCGGTGTATAGAACTTTTATTCTTCATTTAATGAAGATATTTGTCGCACTAAAATGCAGCCGGTCTTAGTGATAATGAAATAAGTTCCAATTCAGCGCTCGGCCTAGCGCGTCGGCGTCGCGCTCCGCGCGCGCCTTTCTTCAATTTGTGGCTTACTCGAGGGAATCAAGGGACTTACGTTCGCAGACAACTAAGCTACGTTGTGACTAGTGTATGGAAGCACTTTAGATACATTGTAATTAAAGTGCCACCTCAAGTTGGCCTAAAAATGTGTACTTTACTTGAACTACGTCATCTTACTGTATACTTGTACTTTACATCAAGTATTTTTTTCTGATACGTTCCACGAAAAGTACAATTTCCGACTTAAAGGTTCATTCCACTATCCTGATCTTGTTAAATTTTTATAACAAAGGGGGGGGGGGGCTTTGCCCAGTCTGAAGTATTACTGAGACTTCACACTCATGAGAAATGCAAGTAGACGACGCTAATTGCAGTTTGTAAGGGGGTGGGGGGCTTACCCGCAGCATTTTGAACTCTGGCTACTTGCTGCTTGGTGAGCGCGGGAAAGGACCTTAACAACATTAACAGAGGGCACTAATTCACAAGAGGGTTACTTGCGGAAGATACAGGACTATCGTCATGCTCCGTCCTCGTGCAATTATCGCCCTTGTGTGCAAGCCAGTGCAAGCAGCACCAAATTCAGCAGTCAGAGGGAAAAGGGGATGATGGGGAAGACTCACAGTGTTCACGAAACTTGCGCTGTGGAGTGCAGTGCGCGCAATGTCTTTTTTACGAGCAACGAAATTGCCGGGCAATGTTGATGAAGAAATGGTTGAAATTGCACGTTATGATAGTAAGAAGTTCTATTTTATATGCAAGCTCTATCCACCTGGCAAATGGTGGCAAAGCTTTCAGCACGATGCAGCATCGAATCTAAAGATAAGTGAGTGAACTGACGGCGGCTATAAGACCGATGCAAGAGAAGCGATTTATAAGTTGATTGTTTAATATTTTGCCAGCAGCAGTAAAGTAACTACACTCTGACCACTTGACAATATCCAATATGCGCCGTCATTTTAGAAAATAACTCATGCACCCCCAATTACACCCAGGGGCATTGCATCCTAGTTTAGAAAGGAAAAAAAATCTGTACATTGGAACGAAAAGGTGTTACGGAATGTTTTTTTCTTTTTTAAGTTCCGGTACTTTACTTTGAAAGTACACTGTATTTATAAGACTTTTCTAAAGGTACATTGCGGCCGCTGTCCTCACTACCTTACTGGAGGAAAATAACCTATAATTTACTGTGTAATTTACTTCAAGTACATTCAAGCGGTACTTTACCCAGAACGGGTTATGACGAACGTCCCAAGAAAGCGCATCGGTTGAATGTCAAGTATGCAGACCGGGGACCCTCCGGACTGTCGGTTTTCTAGAGGAAATCTACGGAGTTCTGTAGGGAGATGCTCCGCGAGTAAGTCGGATGAAACAGGTATGAGGCACGAGGCCAAGGACATCTCAAAGGGATCGCTTCAATTTTTGGAACAAAATTAATAAACAGGTTTGAGCTAGTTGGTTCACGATGAGTTAAAAGGTTAAAAACGGGAAAAAAAATTGCACACAAAAAAATACATGATGATTTCACAGGTTAAATTCGGGAAACGATTCTTTAATGGCACGATCGGCTAAGTAAAACTTTAGTGCCGTTTTCACTCCACTCCACAAATTGCATTGATATTTTGTATATGTTGCTTTAAACCTTTGGAAGTAAACCTGGTTCCAATATGGTACATCTTTTTTTTTTTTTCTTCAGAACTTCAAATTGGTTTGGAATTTTGAACTTAGTACGTTCGAAATTCCCACACGAGTCGGATTTGTAACTTTATATTGATGAAAGTGAAAGTTGTCGAACGTTCGGTCAAAATTAAAAGTTCGGAAGTCGCAATTTTTTGTATGTAATATGCTTGACATTTCAAAGCACGTACCAGCCTTTGAGACCTCATGTTGAAAATACGTTCGCGGGTCCTCTAGTTAGAAAAGAAATAAAACTGTCGACGTCGGAATTTTCGCAGACAATGAGAAACCCTGACAAGGATGAGGATAGACCGAGCACGGAGATGGACGACCAGACAAGGTGAGTTTTCGTTCATTATTTAAACATCTACATTCGTGTATAGGCCCCTATTTAGTGCCTTTCTGCTTTCTAGCATCCCGGCGCCTCTTGGCCGAAACGTTTTGCTTTCTTGGAATGAGCGTAGTGTTTATTAGACGTCGCCCTTTCACAAACCATTTTTACGTTTTGCTCTGCAAAAGTAAATTCGTCTGAAACTCTCGGTATTGTGTATAACTATGCATTTTGCAGTCGCGAGAAGTTAGGAACAACTAGTCCTACTTTTTTTTTCCGGGTGGCCGTATTTTTGGACAAGAAGGCACGACCAAGCGAGGACTGTGACATCAATATCCTCCTGGAACTGTTGAGAACAAGGGAAAGCGGCGTCAATTCTCTTTTCCTCGCTTCGGTTCACCAGCTCGACGGGACGAAGCGAGGTGTATAAGGAATGTAAATCGTGACGTAACATCTCTCGTCGGCCTCTTCGGCCGTGTTCAATGGCACATTTCTCCAATAAAAGACACGGCCATTCGCTAGAGACATCGCTGTATGTGTGGTGTTTTTCCGTTCTGCGAAGCCCCGCCTATCGCCCCACCCCTGGTTTGTGAGCTCGAAATTTCTGTTCAGCATCCCTTCAATCCGCAACATACACATGCACTTATTTGTTTTCAGTGATCATGTTTCGCTTACACCTCTGATAACTTGGGGTTTTTGTTTAACTCTATCGAATTAAATTTTGTTAGGGACAAGTGATACTCTGAGCAATATGTCGAGTACTTGAAGTTAGTAGCCGCATGGCTAACGAGACTCAACTGATATGCTTATTGCACTTTTTAAGAGATAAAGTATAAGAGTGTGGGCAAGCTGGTGAATGTTAACCACGTTGAATAAACCTGGGACTGGGGCAGAAACGAACACATAAGTTGAAGGAACAAAAAAGGACAAAACGACGTCTCAATTGTAGACGTCGTCCAGTCCTTTTATGTTCCTTCCACTCATGTGTTCATTTCTGCTCCAGTCTCAGGTTTATTCAACATGATTATGTCGTTGTAAGCTTGAGTTATTCTTGCACACTCGACATCATTAAATCGAAATGAACGCTTTTGCATTCTATTATTTCTTTGACTTATTTTTGATAGAGCTAAGGAGACATAAGCACAATAGGAATTTATTATTACTTTTCAGATATTTGACGCTGAAATTGTCACCGCTGATATTGAGTTTTGTTTCATTATGGCCTTGAGGTTTAAATTATTTTAACCTATAAACAACACACAATTTATTTTTCAGTCGACTAAAAAAGATGTTTTTGCGGGAATGTGGTGCTTAAGGTGCTTTTAAAAAGATACAAACATTGTGAGTTGTGATGGGTACCCTATTTGGCTAAAAGAGGTATGTCGCGAATTCGCGACAACAGGCCACGAAGTCAATAATTTCACAACGCCATCTGAATAAAATTTATTTTTTTCACCAATAATATTAGCGTAGTAAACAAAAAGTCTCGAAAGGAGTGGAACAATATTTTGCTTATTGCGTTCCCATAACAAACAAGCAGCGCAGAAAGCACCTGGCTTCTACTTTATGGCTGATGGATATCAAAGAAGCAGTTGGTGTTCTTGTTGAGGCAAAGATGCGCGTTGCATTTGCTGCACATTTCGTTGGTATGTCCCTTGCAACCAGGTTTCTTGCACCGCTGTCTCGTGTCTTTGACAACCGGCCAATGTCCTGTGCTGTCCGTGCGGACGTCCTCGTTGGGGATGTGGCTCGTGGGTCCTCGTCGCTTCTTCATTTCGAGTTGAGCTTGAAGAGAGCCGGACGGTCGTCCCTGCTTCTTTGAGGAGAGGTCCTTTTCTTGTTTGCAGAGGGCTTCCGCAATTCCAAGCCGGAATTTCAGCAGGTCTCTCTGCTTATTCTTTGGAACGCCGAGTGACTGACAGTCTCGTCGGTAGAGGAGCCAGATCACAACGATCACCATGTCCAAAAAGTGAAAAAAAAAGCTTGAGGTAAAATTTTTTTGACCTCAACTGGATCCGATAGTATTCTATCAGTGCATCAAGGAGATCAACACCTCCCATGCACTTGTTGTACGTAACAACTGCGCTAGGACACTCAACCTGGACAGACTTCTTTTCACGGCTATCCCACCTCATGACAGTGGAGACGGGTTGTGCACCGGCAAAGGTACTTGCGGTGGTCACCGATCGGTTGTCGTACCACTTGACAACGATCACCTTCTGGTTATCCACCACTGCCTCGTACTCTTCTGCACTTCCTCGTCCTCTCTTGCGGAGTTCTGTGTCCGAGGCCATTTTGCAACCCTGCAGTCGATTTGCACGCACAGTACCAAGGGCATATGTGCCTCTTTGTGCCAAAGTCACGAGAAGCTTCAGAGACGTGAACCAATTGTCAAAGTACAGAAGGTGGCCCAGTTGAGGCTGCACGCACTGAGCCAGTTTTATGACGATGTTACCACTTGCCCCGATCTCAGGAAAACCCGGCACTTGATCGATGTGGCCAGTGTACACGTCAAAAGAATGTACAACACCCCTGGAGTCACAAAGCATGAATATTTTGTAACCCCACTTGCGAGGCTTCTTGGGGAGGTATTGCTTGATGCTGCAGTGCCCTTTGAAGGGAACCATCTGTTCGTCCACACAGAGGCATTGTTCCTGAGGAATCTCCTCGAATTTCGGGAGGAGCATCTCGAGAAGGGGGCGAATCTTGAACAGTCTATCCTTCGGGGAGCTGTCGGCTGGTGGCATGCTGAGGTTGTCGTTGAAGTGTAGCGAGGATTTCATCTCCTCCCACCTGTCGCGCGTCATAATATCGGCCACAACTGGTAGTCTGCACTCAGCTGACCAGTACAAACGAGATTATGGTAGCTGGAAGATTGACATGTAGACAGTGCAGCCTAGAAACTGCTCAAGTTCCACCCGGGACAAGGCTAGAGGCTTATTCGGGTTTTGCTGTACTGCATAAATATTGCTCTGCTGCACAATTAGATTGAACACGTTGTCGTCGAAGAATCCCTGGAAGTTCTCGATTGGGGACCTGACGGCCTCGCTCTCATGCGCTGCGCCTTTCCACTGAGGAACGTCATTACTCAGAGATGAAGATGTTTTTGACCAGTGCACTGGCCGATTCACTCCTTTCGAGGAAGCTGGCACCGATTCTTCTTCTTCTTCTTCACTTTCTTCGCTTGTGTCATTATCGGGGGGTGCGTTGAACTGTTGGAGAGGGTTGTAGTCCGCATCCTCATTGTCAGTGTCACTTAGGCAGCTGTCGTCGCTTCCGTCTTCGGGTGGTAAACGCGTCCTACACGGAATTTTCTTCTTCCCATAGAAGAAGCGAGCTTCCATGACCTACAATATATAAAGTATGGCTCATTGAAACTAAGTGGTAAGCCAGAAATATTTTTTTGTTTTAGATTAGCCAAACTGCGACTTGCAAATCACTCAATGCAGAGTGTCGCGAATTCGCGACAAAGCGAACAGAACATCTTATTTTCTGAAAGACCTCAGTATTAAAAGGATGTGTGCTTTGTACAGTTAGTTGGGACCACATTTAAGCTAGAAACAATTTTAAAACGAAAACTTACCTCTCGATTACGCTAGAAGGACAGCTGGGAATTCGAAAACCACGTGCTCTGAAATCTTGTCCACGGGCAAAAGTTGTTTACGGCGCAAAGTACACCGGGCCGCCAACAGATGGCGCAAGCATACCGTGGCGCTTCGGTACGTACGTCGCGATTTCGCGACAGTCGGCGCGGGGCTCATAGTTGACGGAAATATTCTATACAGCGGACTAAGTGGTATGTCGCGAATTCGCGACATACGTCCTTAAAGGGTTAACTGATTTATTAGTTACACAACTGAGGTTATATCACCAGCACTGACACTTTGACTACTTTGGGTTACTAGCGACCCATTTTATATAATATAAGTTTAATTAACATAAGCGCTTCTTTTTATTACTTTGACGTTTTTTGTACACCCAAATGATTTATTTCCAGGCGAATTTTACGATCACTCTTGATTACTTTGTGTTACTGTTGACACAATAGAGTTTATTTATTTATTTATTTATTTTTTACCTACATTTCACCTTGGGGGCATTATTGTAGGGGAGTAACTTTTATACAAACACAAACAATACACAAATCAAAATGTAAAAAAAAAAATCAAAACATCTAGAATGTGCGTGTGCATTCGACGGTGTGATGATTACAACGGACTGGACGGCATTTGTTTGTGACCGAAACATGAACGGTGTGAAGTATTCCCAGTGCTTTTACAATATCCTAATTCTCGCGGCGGTGATTTCGCTGAGCCTAACCGACGAAGAAACAACTCGCAGAGATCGCCGCTGTTTTACCGGGTTTTCTGGTCGCTTCAAGAAGTTTTCAGGTCTGGTAAAAGTGCTTTCAAAGGTTTGTGTTGTGAAGTAAAGGGAAAACCGAATATAATGCACAGTCATTTATGTCACATGGCGATATGTGCTATATACTGCTTGCACGATAATTCGCCGTGAAAAAAATGCGGTTTATTAACCATCTTGTACTTGCTTGCTCTGCCGTGTGCATGACCGCTATCGCACCGCATTCACTGTCGAAAACGCGACGAGTTGACAGCTCTTCCCAAGCATTGGCTTTCGCTCTGTACGGAAAAAATCAATTCGCATACTTTTTTTCTTTTTTTTTACATGGCGATGCGTAAAACAATTTACGTCTCAACCGTTATTTCATCACCTTGCGAGCGTAAATAATCCTCAACCGTCCACCGTACGCTGTAAAATCTTTTTTTTTTCTCATGCACTATTGAAATTAAAAAGTTTTAGTTCCATTACTGGTCTGAGAATCTCGGAGCGCTCTGAAGCGAGCAGTTGTGATCAGCTGAAAAGGATCCAGAGTCGCTCTGGCGGCGATGAGGGGACGCTCTGCTGAATCAAGGAAAGAGGAGAGAGGTGAACACCCGAATTAACCATAAGACGTGGTCGAGGTCGTTGGGAGCAAACCCTTGCAGTCCCAGCTGGCGGTAGGGGCATCGTCGGTAGATGTGGTCCGCTTCACCGCAGTGGTAGCACAACAGGCGTTGATCGGGCGTTCGCCACGCGTCAATCTTCCTGGGCGCCTGTTGTTCTCGCCGGACGTATGGAGTCGATCGTCGAGACGTCGGCGGTTCGCCTGCGTCGTTGAGTTCCGTTGTAGCGCCACCGGGTAATGTTGGGCAGCTGGCGGTGGTCGTCGAGCCATGCGGCGTAGGTCAGTGTCGGCTCTTTGTGTGAGGCCATGGTGACGAGGGCATCTGGCAGGAACGCTTGCTGAACCTCGTCTCAAACAACCTTGGCTATGGAGAATGAGGCCGGGCGGTCAGCAGTCGGCAGAAGCTTCTCCCGGACGACGTCGCGAATAAGCGCACGAATGCCCGGAATGCCATAGGCTAGGTCGCAAGGGGACTTCGGAAACGCACGAACGCCGGATAGCTTCTCATAGCGGCTGGCTGTGGAAAGAAGGGAGCTCGATGTTCGTAGCTTCTGCGACGAATTCTCGAACGGTCGTCGGTGGGTTGCGTACGACTCCACCGAAAATGTCGTCATTCGTGCCACGCATCAGAATACGCAGCTTCTTTTCCCTGGTGGCCTGAGGGTCGGCCCGGGAGCTCAGGCGCAGGAAGTCTTGTTCAAAGCTTGTGACCCTCTCATTGTGGCCGTGGGTCCACGATTGCAGCATATCTTTGGCCGTCTCTCCGTGTTGTTGACTGGCGAAAGTACCCGTCAGCTTGCTCTTGCAAAGCTGTCTTAAAATCAATAAAGCTTCGTGGTTTCCGAACCAGCGCCTTGCAGTTCCTTTAAATGAAAATTAGGGGTTCTGCAGGCGCTGTTCGTCACTCCACCTGTTGTGGCGAGCCGCGGGTTCGTACTCATTCATCCAGTATTCGACGTCCTCGAAGATCTCGTCGAGGAAGGGAGTAGGTTTGCGTGGAGCGACGGGCAGGACGACGACGGGCGGGGTGGTCATCGTAGGAATCTTCTGCTTCTGCGGCAGGGGTTCGAATTTTGGGCGTTACCCCATGGTACGGCGGCTTGCTAGGGTGTCGGTGTCATCTGCGAAGGGAAACCTCGCGGAGCTTAGCACCTCACTTGGCCGGGATGTCTTCGAAGGGGTACGCTTCGCGGGCATAGAATGCGATACCCGGCACCTCCACCAAAATGCCACGAGTGACGAACGATGAGAATAAGAAGAACTGAATAAATTAAACGTTTAATGGGGCGAACTTGTGCCCAAAACAAAACAAAAGTTAGTTAGCGTCGCAGGCGTCGATGTCGTCGAAACAGCAGGATCGAGCGCCGGAGCGAGAGTTACTCGGCAAGGTCGAGGGCGGCCTCTTATCTAGAGTTCGTCACTATGCTGAAGATTCGGCAAAGAAGGCTCGAGCGTCATGCGCTCGATGCGAGAATAAAGCGCCATTTATAAAACAAGGAAGCAGGAATAAATGATTGAAGTTACGCCTGGAGCAAGAAAAAATTAGAAGCTTCCAGAAGTCCATGACCGAGTCGTGCTTTCTCGTCCCTGCGCGCGGCAATATTGTCGTTACACTGTTTGCTCCCTGGGAAGACATGTCCCATGCGGCAGCACTTAAAATCAATATGTTTAATTAACTCGAATTCGAGGCCTGCTTCTACAAGTACTTCATCACTATTAATAAATGCCTTAAGCAAATATTAAAACTGTCTTGTCAATCTACGTTGGATCAGAAATTGTATGTGGCAAATTAGCGTTCAAACACCTTATTAGTTAATTGGTTTCTATATATTTAGTGAAGCTTCACACCTCACCGGGCTATCCCTTTTCCTGCCGAACAACAAAACAAAACAACACACAGGAATCATAGTGTTGTATCGTCGCGACACTTACCTTTAATGATTGCCAAGTAACATACCGGAGTTTATTAGAACATATTTCCCACAGTTAAAAAAAAATTAGATTAAATTATAACACGGTTAACGTTAATAAAAAAAAACCTTGCCAATGTATAGAATAAGAACACTTCAATAGTTCAAGATAATTTTAGTACACTTATAGTACAGTCTCAACACATGTCAGGTATGCCCCCGTAAGTGTGCTAGTTTTGTATTCGCTATTATACTTGTAGTACTGTCTACAAGTACACCTTTCGTGCAGTTAATATGCTTCCTTTAGGCTCCTTGACTAACAGTACACTTTTGGCCATTCTAAGTATACTTTAAGCGTATTTATTTGTACTAAGGGAGTGCAGTGTAGGTCCGCATTGAAGATCACAGCCATGAGGATGCCGCGAAAGCCGCGGTAATGCCGGCCGGTATCCTGGGAGCCGCCATTTTCTAACGGTGTGTCGTCTTGGCTTTTGCCAACTTTCGCGCATCACGAATGTTCTTTGGAGAAAAAGAGAGAATAAACATATTTATTATGAAAAAGCGATGGGGAGGAGTCCTTAGTTCAAGACGCCTTGAGCTTTCCCTGCTTCCACTGCCCTCGACGCGAGCATAAGCTTGAGCCGGTCATCCAGGTTGGTGCTGATCAGTGCTCTCTCCCAAAGCTCGTATAAAGACAAAAAGAGGTTAGACGATTGGGTGGGGTTTTGATCGCATCCTCCTACCATACGAAAGAGCGTCGCAGGAGCTCCGCAAAGGCGGAATAATGGGGAATAGAAGTTGGGGAAAAGGTATGGCATTTAGTGGGATGGGGGAAGGTGTTAGTCTGTATGGCATTTAGTGGGATGTCGTTCCTGCTTTAGTGGTGAGGTCGTTTCTGCTCTTTTAAAAGTTGTTTATGTGGGGGTGGGTAGGTACTTCGCTCCAACCTATAGTGCTGCGTGACCACTTGATATGTTACCAATGGGACCGGCCGGTCCTGCTCGTCTCCCGGGGCCCGGCGGGATAACTCTCGAGCCAAGGCGTGGGCGGTTGCATTGCCTGGTACAGGGAAGTGGGCGGGTGTCCATATGATTTTGATGAGTCCATCCGGCGATTGTTGGGAGATTATCTGTTCTGTTGTACGGTGGATTCTTCCTCTCTAGAAAAGTACGACACGCGTGCTGCGAGTCGGGAATGATGACTTGGGCTGTAGTTTGCGCGATGGCAAGAGCAATGGCCGCCTCTTTCGTTTGTAAGGATTCGTATCTTGGTAATGTGATGCTGCTGACATGGTGATTTTGTTGGACGACGACGGCTGCCGTGGCTCTTATGCCGAGATATGAGGCCGGGTTCGTGTATGCGGTGGTTGGTTCGTGGGCATAGCGTTTGTAAATGGCTTTGGCTCTGGTCTCCCTTCGTCCCGCATGATGCACGGTGTGGATGTTGCGGGGGAGCGGCGAGGTGGAGAGGTGTCTCCGGACCTCGTGAGAGAGAGAGAGAGAATCGTAGTTTCAGAAGGAGGATGCTGTAGAGGGGTTGTGAGTCGCAGTCGAGAGAGAAGAAGTCTTCCTGCGGCCGTGGCTCCCAGTCTCATTCTTTGGCTGGAAAGATCGGCTTCTATGAGCCCGTCAACTGTATTGTGTAGGCCGAGTTTTAAACATTTGTCGGTGGCCGAGCTGACGGGAAGTCTGAGGGCCTGTTTGTAGGCTTTCCTGATCATTACATCCACTTTCGAGAGTTCTGTCTTGGTTAGGACTGCATAAGGTATGGCATACGTAATGCGGGAGATTAGGAATGCCTGGACTAGGCGAACCGTATCGACCTTTCGCATATCCCTCGTGTTGGTGGCTATACGTCTGATCATGTGGGTGACTTGTTCTTTCGTGTGTTTGAGCTTATTTATCGGGATGGTGCTCGCGCGGTCGGCCCGAAAGGTCATACTGAGGATCTTGATATGCCGAGATGGAACGATGATGTGGCCCTCCATAGAGATGGTGACATTGGGTGGGTCCAGGGAACATTTCTTTCTTGGAGAAATGAGTACTAGTTTTGATAGAATGCTAAGAATCCTGGGTTAGTTGCTTTGACATTCTCTACCATGTATGCCATATGACATTCTGTACCGTATGTATAAAGCTGTGTAACCTACCGTCTAATAGTTTACGTGTCCTGTGTAACTTGGCAGCGCAGTATATCTCATAATATTTGCGGATCAAGCAATTCTCGAAAAATTGTGTAAGCAATTATAGAGCTTTCATAAGGGTAACACGTGTTTGGTGTTCGGCGGATACGCTCTTCTGTGCGTACGCAAAGTTTTTAGCAGGCGCTCTATTAGTACTTCCCGTTATCAGCCCGTCATTCGCCGAGTGGCATGCATAGATTGCAGCGGACGGTCTTTTCAAGTGCTTTACGGAAGCGCACACACTCTAGGGTTCGTAAAGTGTAAAGAAGAACACACAGCACGACGGCGCATTCACTGCACCTGATTAATCCAGGCGGCGATGAGAAACGCGCAAAGCCGACCAGCGCTGAGACGATGCAATTTCGACGTTGCTTGATTTGCTCTATCAGGTTGGGGCGTTGGCTGCGCTCTGACTTCTAGTGAACTCTGCTTGCAGATCATGAGTTGATACGGTCCGGCGAGGAACCGAAGACTCTGACATGCTGGCCTGGCTCTGGCAGTGTTTACTCTCTGGCAACCGGATTAAAAAAGAGCCGTTTGCTTGTCATCGCAGCGCTTAAATAGGCACCAATCGGACGCTATGCCCCAGTGACAAGGCTGTTATGCAGCTTACGAGGCTGCGATAAGCGATAGGCGCAGTGAAATCTAAGATAGCATAACAGAGCGCTCTAGAATTAACCCTTTTGGAGCGATCATCTTACGCTGGCAGATTAGGCTCAAGTTGGTCACCTTCCTTTCGTAGATTTGTTTCAGCGCTTACACCATGAAACGACGCCGACTCCGGCGAAGTAGATCCATAGAATTCTACGGAGCCTGCCGTAATTCGACAAAATTGCGCAACGTTAGTTCTCTTGAGTCAGTCGTGAGCACCCGCGGCGAGTTCCCAAGACCGACAGGATCGTGAGTCGGACCTGTTCGGGCGCGTCGGTTGTTTACGCGGGATTATGACTGCTCGAACTCTCCTATCTTGAGGGAATTATTGGTGCAGAGGCGGAATGGAAGCTTGTCAAGCGGAAAGCCATGGTTTTTATGATCCCGAGAGGAAGAACAAAAAAGGGATCGAAAAAAAGCCGAGGAACCAGAGGCTAGCTTAGGCGTGCTTATTTCACCGCAACTGATTGTTTACCTTTAAAAAAAAAAAACTGCATACCGCAGCCGTTATTTCGTGCAATTAAGCCAGCACAGACTACGCAACGACTGCGCAAGGAATGGGTGCTACCTTTTCGTCTTTATTGAAATCTTACCAGATATCTGAGCTGCGCCGATGGCGATCGCGGCACGCGTTTCGCCGAACCGATGTGCCGGAAAGGTATGGGACGGGGACAAACGCGGACAGCTTCCTCGGTATTTGTAACATGTACTCCGTAGTACGGACAATGCGCAACGTTCAGCGATGGTGGTACGGCAGTCGAAGAATCGGGCTCCCTAGCTCTTGAATGATCGACTCCACAATAAAGGTGCTTGTCTACGCCTTCCTAATGTAAAAAAAGAATTAAGTGAGGTTCCAATACTGCTCTTGTACAGCAAAACAATAATTACTTAGGCGTTACGGGCCTGGCCTCACACTGCTGCTTTATGACGATCATCTAGATAACAGCCATTTTGATTGGCGCAAGTGCGCCTCCTATACTGGGTGATTCAAGGAGAGGCCAGGCTCTTTATATCAACCGTAGAATTTGGTTTCTTAACCTATCGCGCTACGACTTTGTCAAGCGTTGCCCACAGATGGTGCATTTGTTTTGTAAAATTTGCAAAGAGCGAACTTACCTGTGTAAAAAGTAAAGAAAGAAAAAGGCTTTGCTTTTATGGAATCGCAGCGAAGCCACCGGTATTCAAACAACACGGCGCCGTGTCGCACGGGAGACAAGAGATGGCGCAACGAACGCCGCCAGCGAACGAGCACACGGCGCCGAGAGCCGGCGTCTTTAGCAGACGAACTTTTCGAATTAAAAGCCGCGCGAGTTTTTTTTTTTTTTATATCAGTTGTTGTTTTTGTTTTTGTGACTTTTGCCGCCTGAGGAACGCGAGCCGCTTTTGAGTCGAAACGATCGTCTGCTCAAGACGCCGGTTCTCGGCGCCGTATGCTCCTTCGTTGGTGGTTATTGGCGTTGCGACCGCTTGCTCCGTCTCTTGTCTCCCGTGCGAAAAGGCGACGTATCGTTTGAAAACCGGTGGCTTCGCTGCGTTTCCATAAGAGCTAAGCCTTTCTCTTTCTTTACTTTTTCCTCAGGTAAGTTCACTCTTTGGAAATTTTACAAAAAGAATGCACTATCTGTGGGCAATGCTGCAGAAAATCGTAGCGCGATAGGTTAAGAAACCGAATTTTGAGGTCGATTTAAAGACCTTGGCCTCTCCTTGAATCACCCTGTACATCGTAAAAGTTGCGAATGCGCCAAACCTTCGTCAGATACTTTCTCAGATAGACAAAGAGAGTAGTGACTAGTCCTTGGAAAGATCAGCCGGGTTGTCAAGTTGAAGCAGCGGACGTTTTGAACAGCCGACTGTCTCGGGCGTGTCGCTTCAAAAGTTGTATTCCATCTTCCGCTCGTCTGTTTGGAGCGCGTCCCACAGAAAGTATTTTGCCTTCCTTCGGAGTTTGGGACGCGCTCCAGATCTACCACCGAAGTTCACCATTAGGGTTATACATATCATAGAACTGTACACGCAACGTAATGACTTCCTGACAATCTGTTATGACGTTTACAGGATAGTACCAAAGGAGATGTTGCTGATCTTGGCGATCGTAACGGCGTTGCTAATTGCAATTTTCGTGGTGCTGTATGCACTTACAAGTAAGTGTACCACCTTTTCACCAAACCTTCAAGTTCTCTGTTTACTATTAACTGTTTCTGCAGCCAGTATGACACCGAAACCAGGGCAACGCTTTAAATTTGAATTCGTGAGGAATAACCGAGAGTGATTTTATTAATTAACATGAATACGAGCAAGTGTTTTCCTCTTTTAGTTCAGATTAAATCTCAGACACTTGGTTATCCATCATTAGGCAGCTTGCCAGCCATTCAATATTTCCTTTGAAAGGGTTGCATCTTTGTGACGCGTTAAAAATCTCAGCGAGCCGTAAGGTTGTTTAGCGACGAACATGATTAGGAGTATTTATTACCACCAAGTGAGATTTTCTTATTTTAAATTTTATCTTTAGTGCCTAAAGTGAGGCAAATTTGTTTATTAATTTCATAATCATCAACGCTATTTATCTGCTTAGTATGCTGCATTGGCGATTGCAAATAAGACAGCTACTTTTTTGTGTAATGGATTGAGGCTTTGTTGAAAGCAATTGTCCTCAATGTCTTGAAACTTTGTTTATTATAGCTGCGAACAAACAATAATACGTCTTTTAAAACCAAATGAAAACCGCTCGATATATGCACTAACCTCTTAACATATAGTTCATAATCAGGATTTCTGAGCGAAATGCTTGCCTTCAGGATGCCGACGAATAAGTTTGACTTACCTTGAAATCTAGGGCGAAATCAGCTAAGACGCAGTATTTTAACGTTAAAGCAAAAAAACAGACGAAAAAAGAAAACCACATGTCCCCTCCCATCCATAACGTACCCGATGCATGCCCTTCTTTTTAACAACGCAGTTCACAGGTGCCCGTTCCCGCATTAAGCGGTGTAGGCGTAACCACTATAAACGGGTACGGCCGCCTAACGGGCTGATAATGGGATACAGCTTGCGCTGCATTAAGGGATCTACCAGACCTATACAAAAGGTTCATTTCACCGATAAATTTAGTGGAGAAATGTAATTGGTGTGCAGGTCTGTGACGTTCTACCAGACTTGGAAGTAATCCGTTAAAAGTGACAAGATTACTTGTAATTAATTACTTTTCTTGTATTGAGTAATTAATCCGTTATTTTTTTGAAAATGTAATTTGTAATGTAAGGTTACTTTTTCAGGAACGAATTACTGAAATCACTCGTTACAATTCTTCCGTCCCGTCAAAGGGGAAAATTGAGGGGAAGGATGGCGATGCAACGGCCTTAGCTCTATTAGCATGGTAACACAAGACTCTGGTGAGGTGCTGGCGAGGGAAAGGAATTCACGGAAAGCACGACAACTCAGCCAGAGCCCGTTTCTCGACTCGTTCGTACGGTCAGCCAGGCTGGGAAGATTCGACGCTCTACAGAGAGGCAACAGGCTTCAACTTCTTGGAAAACGAACGGACTGCTTCGAGCGTACAAAAGAGCAGAAAACGAAGGGGCCATAAAACCGTGGCAAGGGGTTCGTTTCGAGTGGGACCGTGGACAGAGTGACCGTTATGCATACGTCGGCTCCTTTCCTCCGCCCCCCCCCCCTCTACCTTCTTTCTTCCCTCCCCACTCCTCCCCGCCTTGTTCCCAAAAAAACAATTGTTATTGTAACCAAACCATGCTTTGCTTGTTGACGTTTCCGCCTATACACATGCTCACCCCGCAAACAGAAAGACGGCTCTAATGAAACCTCAACCCTGCTCATTCTTGACAGCGCTGTGAAAGCTGAATACTGGCTGGGCCAACCAGCAATGTGGCTACTGTCGCTTTACTTCACACGGATGTGTAGGGCAAAAACATGAGGGATGCGATGGCGGCAGTTCATTGGAACAAAGAAAAATCTAGCATCAACCGTGCTGTCAGTTTAAACAGTAACTTTCGACAGCAGGGATTGCCGGTCGGGGAGCACAACAAAACAGCTTGGGCCATCCAAGCTGGGCCCTTATTCTTAAAAACGAGAACTTAGACCGAAATTTTAGGGATAGGAAACACAGCCCGAGTTTTCTGAGAATAAACGGTGACTCACTTGGACACTGCAGGGTTGTGAAGCCGCCTGTAAACGCGTGAAAGACATGGAAACGTGCTGTTCACTGAAAATAGTGTTTTTTTTAATCATTTCTTGACGGGAAAGTCAGTTCAGCTGAAAGATTGTGCATTAATATTTCATGCGACATCTTGGTTCTGATAAGTTTGGTGAGCAAACAAGAAGATCAAGTGCTGCCCATTGGGTCGGATAACAATCTTCATCAAGGAGAAGGCCTTGAAATGTACCCAGACGCAAGTACCGCATCTTGGTCTCACAGCCAGTCCGTTTTAGTAGGTAAACCAGCCTCTATTCAGGCAACCTGCAGCAAACATAGAAACAACGTACCTTCAGGAAAATTGTGTTTTGAAGCTCGCCGACGCCAAACTCGAATTAATTCGAATGGTGTGTGTGCCTCCACCGCCCAAGCGCATTCGTCGCATGTTCGTGGGAGTTCTGTACCGGTTGGACAGCGCAAGGCTCGTTTATCTTGAGCACCTCTTCAAGTTCTTTAAAACTTTATAAATTTGTTCTCCTAAAATTATTAACCTAAATATTCGGTGGAAAATAAGGAATATGTTTATTTTCGTTATAATTTTGATGGGGCCCAAACTTTTACCCTTCAAACACACGGTAGATAGCGTGTCTTTTTTGTGCTGCTTTGGAGTAACGCACAAGTAATCGAGTAAAGTAACGAAGTAATTAATCGATAACTTTTTACGGGGAGTAATTTGTAGCGGTAATCCATTACTTTTTAGGCAAAGTAATTGTAACTGTAATTGATTACTTTTTTGTGGTAACGGGCACAAGTCTGTGTTCTACACGCACAGTGTTGCATTATGGTGCTATAGCAAACTGTGTTAGCGGTAACACGCAAGCGGGGTCCGTCCCGCACGCCCTCTCCTGCATAGCATGCGCCGTCCGAAAATCCGTGAATATGCCAAGTGGCGGACTCACTCTTTCCGTCTGTGAGCTCATCTTTTCTGTGTCAGCTAGGCGACAAGCACGAGGCGCCACAACACTTCCCAATGTTCGCTGAACACAGTTTTCCTGGGCACCTCTGCCGCAGTGGGTGATTTCCTGGCTCACGATCTATCGTGAGCCAGGAAATCACCCACTGCGTAATCTATCGGGCTATGAATGATTTACGCTCCTTATGACGGTAGCCGAAATGCTTTTATTTGGGCAGAATGCAAGTCATTGTGGCATAAACGCTGTCTAAGATGTATTTTTCTTTTTTTAGAAACAGGCACGCACAGTGTATTCGTCGACAATACGCGCTTGCGAATCGGTATGAGCACAGCTGGTGTGATAAAGAAAAAGATTGTTAACTCAAGTTTGTTCGTGAGTCGGGAATCAACAACAGGTTGAGAGGCGCCCATGAAACAGCGGGCGCGTCTTACGCGGTGGTTCGCTGAACACGAAGCTGTAATCAGTGAACATTAGCCGAGCGCTTTGGCGTCGCCCGCTCTGCACCTAGCAGACGACAAAACAAGGTTGGGGTCGCGGACGGGAAGAGCGGTGCCGCCACTCGCTCATTCGTGGTGTTTCGGACGGTGCTTTCTATGCGGCGCTGGGAATACGGGGCGGCGGGCACGGAGTGTTACTACTAACAAAGTCCACGATAGTACGTTACAGACCTACACATCAAGTTAGCATTTCCGTTAATTTTGCAGGACAAACTAAATTTGTGCAGATCTATGACGCTCCGCATTGCAACTCTGCGGGTGTTGCCTTATGGGACGTCGCAGGCCTCGGCTTCACTAAATGATGCTTGACGCGTCCTTCCGACCCCAATCAAAGACCCGCGTACCCTCCTTCTTTCTCGCCCAGCCCCCAACATTAAAGTGTCCTAATATATATATATATATATATATATATATATATATGTACAGGGTGTTTCAGAAAACGCAGGCCAAATCGCTCCTGCGAAAACTACTCTTCGCAACGAAAAAAGGTTTGTGGAGTTTCGGTCCTAGGCCAGAGGCCCATTTAGGAAAATTATTAAAGTCCAGGATAATTAAGCTGTTAATTATTTTTGCTTAATCAATTTTTTTAATATTGTGCTGAAGGGCATCGTTTAAATTAGAAAATTGCTCAGCATCATCGAAAAACACTAAATCAACATATTGCAGAACGATAGAAGGCAAGCGAGGCATTTTACGGCTTTCTGAAAAACCGCGCAAATTCGACCGGTTTTTAAGTTTCAATTTGTTATCGGAGCGCATCTGGGCCCCGGCCGCACTGCTTCCCGTGGAGAAATAGCGCAACCAGACTGTGCTGCGTCGCGCGATGACAGCGCAGCAGAGGCTGGTTGCACTATCTCTCCAAGGAGCGCCATAGAGTAATATACACAAGGTAAAGAGCGGACACTACCATAGGCCCCAGCGGCCCCGATAGACCAGTGACAGGTAGCGGTCCTAGCGGGCGGTATTAAGCATAATCTGATTCCGTTTCCGGTCAAGTTAGTTTCGGTTTCGGTTTGGGCGTTTCTGCTCCGGTTGTCCGGTACCCCTCTCTCTCTTTCGTCCCCGCCTCGCTCGGCTCTCGAGACTCCAGAAACCGCTGTGTTTTTTTGTTTTTTTTTTTTGTTTTGTTTTTTAAACATTGACGCACTTTTACTTCATTTGTTACGATAGAGTCCGTGCAAAATGTGTCAAACAACAGTTAAACTTACTTCACAAAGCAGAAGTATATATATTTCTTGTTCTTTTCCTATTGTAAAGCTTTGAAGTTACACAATTGCCGCATCGACTCCTGACTGGTGGAGTATTTTGGGGTCAACAACAGTAAGTGGTTCAAACACATTTTATTGGACCACATTCATATATACATGATTTACTTCAGAAGCTCTGTATGTTTCATACGAAAGAGTTCGATACTCACAAAAATAAATGAATATGAAGGACTTCAGCATATCGTACACTTCGTAATAGATTCTTAGCGGAACCAAGTTAACAAAACCTTTCCACGGAGAACATGCTGTGTGATACATTCACTTTCACGCCGACTCGGGTACGGGAAGTAAGAGCAAAAATAAATAAGACATCGCTATCATTACCAGTTATAAGAGAATAATAAGAGTGCAAGGCACACGCCGGATAGTACAAATTCCCGATTTTCGGCAAATATAAAAAAAACACCAATTTGCATAGCCTCAAACTCACTGCGGGCGAGCCATCACCAAACAATGAGAACTCTATTAGAAATCTGACCAGATTCAACTTCCCTAAACATTCCCCGAAATTGTTCAGAAAAAAATATGGCTTCAGAAAAAAGCGGCTAAAAAACTATGGACAGTGGATACAAAAGTGGATACATTTTTTTAAAAATATGTTTAGCCTCTATACAGAAGTTTCTATCGAAATTTTGTAGAAAGTGGACAAATCTTTTTGTTAGGGAGCCGTGATACACATTCGCTGGAAAAAGAGGAAAAAAATATTTGGAGAGCGAGCAGCACCACACACTTAATAGGCACTTTTTGTTTTTGGTTTGGCAACCGCCTCTGTTAATACACTATAAAGAGTTAAGCCTGCCTCGTTGCTTACTAGCCCCTGAAGAGTGCAACCAAACTTTGTCTAAATTCCGGTTAAGAAATCAAACGTGTCAACACAAGCGTATTCTGCAAAACAATTTTAAAAATCCTTTGTGGTACTCCTCTGGGCAAAGGCTAAAACCACTCAGACCTCAAAGTGTGCTATACAAGGTGGCACACACTCCTCGAACATGTGTCACACTCTCTATTATGGGAAGAAAGTGATTCTCTAGTTGCTGAATGAAATGAAAGGCAGCCTGGGATGGCACTACTAACTTCCCGAAGAATTTTCCAGCCAAGTGGTGTGCTTTAGGAACAAGACGGTACTCGTGAGGCCTGGTAAAGTTATTAGACTCATCCGATAGCAGCTGAAAACAGCCACAGCTGTAAGTTGTCTGTTCAAACAAAAGCTTGATCAAATAGCTTTAAACGTAATAAAAAAGTGGACGAGTCATCAATTATGTTAGACCGGAAGTCTGATGCCAGCTCGGAAATATCCTCTAGTGGCGGGAAGTTATCAATTGGAAGACATTCCACAATGTCTGAAATTAAACTTTCATGGTGCGAAGATATTTGCAACTCCTTTAGGTGGTCAGCCTTGTCATCCTCTACGTTTTCATTGTCCGTCAGTTTGAACAGTTTCTTTATCGAGAGCTGTTTTAGTCCTGAGGTGAACTGATGCACATTTGGGTTTGTGTTGCAGCCCAGCGTTTGTCGTATATAGCTCCAAAAACGTTCTCAAGTGTGTCTTGCTGCAGGCGTCGTGTAAGTAAGAAGTTAAAGTCATGGCTACTTGAAATCTCATCCCAGAGCATGAGGACACTTTTTATGGTAACTTGCCACCCAATGGTGGCTTATGGCTGCCTCCTACTTTGGCACCGCCATGCTGAAATCCATCCGAGTTACTGATGAAGGAAATCGAGTATTTCATAATCTCCCTTCAGAATGGCATGACGCAACCTCTGCCCTGTCTTCTTGAATTTTTTAGCTATTTAGACAATCAAAAAGTATGCACATCCTATCACAGAAATGGGCTTAGCCATGGCTGCCTAAGGAAGTTCCGTGGCATAAACAAGGGATAGGATTGCAAAAAAAGAGTAAGACACTCAGTACCCGTGGGGCACAATTTTCTTCCATCTAACAGAAAGGTTCTTGAAAAAATGTGTCTCTCCGTAAGTTTCGGAGCCAATGGCAAGCTCATCTCATGGATAGAACAATAAAGTTCATCAATATAAAACCACACAATGACCTCATTTCCAATGCAAAGTTTGTGGGCTTGGAGATTGCTCTTGGTTTTTTTGGGAAGGTGCGGAACATCAAAGACAAAGTAAACGTGTTCGTTGTCAACTTCAAAAAATGGCTTATCAACACATACGCCAAGCTACATTTGAAGCCCCCTAACCACCCTAACCATAGAGCACAGCCTTTACTGTGAAGCCAACAGTCCTAAGCTCCCAAATGAGAGAAATGAGGAGACTGCGTTAAACAGAAGACGTTGTTAGAGTGTGCACAACACTGTATGCAAGGGGCTAAACGCACCTCCTGGAAATTTCAGACAGCATAACAACCAAGGCTCTATCTGCAATGTTAGAGGTTCGTTCTACACCGTCATCTGTAAACCCATGGACAATGTCGTGTGCAGGGTCGTAAGTTAAATTCTTTTTTTTAAACAATCTCATCGAAAATCAACATGCACACACGTTCAAGTGCAGCCAGACAGCCCGGCAGAAACAAGAGCGCAAAAAGCTCGAACCGATCCGCTCCACGAATTCACGCCGAGCATGCGAGCACGCGGGCGGTCATGCGGCACCTTGATTGATGCAAAGTCGACCGAACATGATGCAGCAGAAAGTACAGATGGACGGCACGCACGCCACAGACGAACGACGCAGGGACGAGCAGAGGCCATGCAGAATGATGCAGAGGCGACGGCGTGCAGGCAGGCAGGCCATGGCAGGCGCCATTCATCACGTGGTTTTTGTGACGTATTTGACTTAAAATATTTAGTCGTTTTAAATACTTTAAACAATTTTAAACATTGCCATTTAAAAAATGAATACTTTTCACAGAAAGAGTTTTAATTCATTTCAACCAAATTGTAGAAAAGCGCCACGTAGCGGAGGGTATTAAATGCACTATCTGGGCCGCGATTCGGCTCCGGCGTCCTCTCTTAACGTTTACTATATTACTCTATGGGGGCGCGGTGCCACCGGGGCCCAGATGTGCTCCGATAGCAAACCGAAACTTAAAAACCGAACAAATTTGTGCGTTTTTTTAGAAAGCCGTCAAATACTTCGCGTGCCTTCTATCGCTCTGCAATTTGTTGATTTAGTGTCTTTCGGTGATGCTGAGCCATTTTCTAATTTAAACCTTTCCCTTTAACACAATATTAAAAAGTTAATTACGCAAAAATAATTAACTACTGTAGTATACCGGACTTCAATAATTTTCCTAAACCGGCCTCTGATGTGAGGTGATATGAGGGAGGCGGCTGATTGGTCCTTAACCGGACCAATCAGCCGCCTCCCTCACATCACCTGACCCAGGTCTTTGCTCGTGGGTATTGGGCGAGGGCGTGATGACATGTTGAAAGAGAGGCGTAGGACTAGTCCAGCGAGCACATAGCTTCCACCGCTGTCTCAGCATAGCGGTGAACGGAATATGGTTCTGTGCAGTGCACGCAAAGGCAACGCTAGGCAAAGAGAGAAAAAAAGCCCGCTAGGAAGGTGGGACGAGAGAGGAGGACAATGGAGGGAAAGCTCTAGAAATGTTACCGACGACAGAATGTTTCCCTCAACCCCAGACTTCCTAGTACTTGCCTATCTCCCCTCGTTTGGTGTTGCCTTCGCACGCACCTCGATTGCGAACACGCTTCAGCAGAAAGCACATACGGACGGCACGCACGGCACGGACGAACGACGCACGGTCGAGCAGAGGACATGCAGAATGATGCTGAGGCGACGGCGTGCAAGCAAGCAGGCACACGGCAGGCCGTAGCAGGCGCAGGCGCCATTCTTCACGTGATTTTTTGACGTATTAAATTAAAACTATTTAGTCGTTTTAAGTATTTTCAATAGTTCTAATGCATAACAATTTCAAAAATGAATACTTCCCACGAAAAGAGTTCTAACTAATTTTAACCAAATTACAGAAAAGCGCCACGTAGCGGAGGGCGTTAAACGAATTATCTTGGCCGCAAATCGGCTTCTGTGTCCTCTCTTTACGTTTACAATATAACTCTATGGCCGTGCGGGTTTTCATATCTCTCTCTTCAGGTCAATTTAATGATTAGTCGCGATGCGTGGAGTTTCCATTAGTTTCAAATGTGTCCAAAGAAGAAAGAAGCGACTGTGAGCCGTGGAACTACGTCAGATCTGCTCAACAGCCAAGATGATGGCACGGTCGTTCTAAAGTAAGTTGCTATCTTCGTTTGTTAGGGCTAGATTATTCTTTTCCTCCGTTCGAAATGCTTATTGTCTATGCAGATCGCTTGCTTTTACCAGTACTACTAAATGTGTGCGAATGGTGTTATGCGAGACTGTTTTTCTTCGCTCACAAATAGGCTGCGTACTCGCTGCAGGTTCATCAGTGGCGGCGGAACTTTTTGGAGAGGGGAGGAGGGGGGTGGTGGCGGCAGCGGCTGCGGCGGCGGGCGGCCGGCCGGCCGGGGGTGGAGGCGGAAGGGGGAGGGGAGTTTGATTGCCTCGTTCCACCGTATTGTTCGCTGGTAAACTAGAATATCTGGAAGAGCGCGGTGCCCCTCCATCGCCTAAGCTCTAGGTTAGAAACTACGGTTGGATTCTGTGTGCGTATTTGCGTCCGGAGAGCTGGGCCAGGCAAAAGGCAGAGATTGATTGATCGAGCAACTCCATAGCTTCCGCCGCCCAGTCGTCTGCAAACGACTTCATTTTCGTGATTCGTTATCAGAAAAGAGTTGTCGAAAATTGGTGTCGCAATGAATTCATCCCATGGTGATTTCAAGAGCATACCGCTCCTGATCGCAAACAAATTGTGCCCGCGAAATAATTTTTGATGCCGCTTCTGTGCTTCTGGGGAAGTGTACAAGGTATATTTCGTTCAGTGTAAGTATATAGTGTGAGACATACCTCACCCAATCCCTGTTTTCTTTCGTTTGGTACTGCCTTTGGCGAATGGTGTAGGTTGTAATTGTTTTTAGTTGTTGCATGATTGTAGTAAGGTGGTGAGCTGGTGCTAATTGAACACCTTAAAAAAGAGTTCACCACAAAAAGTCAAGGAGACAAGCAGAGTAACGCGTAAACCACACGGAAGCGCAGACTCTCAACTCGCATAAACAGAGAAGAAGGAAGAAATAAAGAATAAGAAGGAGCTTAAGCACAGGCCCAAGTGAAATCCGCTGATTCACCCATTAGGAAGAGCAGATTTTAAAAACATAATTTCCTTGTCAGTTAAGGCAACAGGTTGATGGCTAATGCATAAAGACAGCTTAACCACTCTCTAAAATCTACAATGAATTGTCACCTACTTATGCACTGTTTACACTGCTCGTGTATGTCAGCCTTATAGCCGCGTCCCACTAGAGCGACAGACAGCAACAAACGACAGCGACACACGACGAGCGACAGACGACGCCGACAGACAGCCTGTTGTTGGAGTCCGCCGTCCCACCTGGCGGACACGTCGCAGGACACGGGGACAAGAAAACTTGTTTCGTAGTGGGGCTGGAGTTGTCAACAAAACACTTCAAAATACACAGACAAACGGAGTCTGGCGAAGCGGTTTTCGTTTTTTGCTCTTTGGGCATTAAACGCGCCGGAAACACGGTGAAAGTGGAGACGATTACTTTATTTCTTGATTAAACCTTGCGCTTCTCTTCATTTGCCGTTGGCGACTTTCCGCGATCAGTCGTGACAGTCGACACCAAACTTTTTCTGAACCAGAATACCCGAATCGTTCCTTGTTTTGGGTCGTTCGAGGAATTCTAGGTAAGCACTACGGAATTTCTCCCCGAATTTAAGGATGTTTAAAACTTCATATCCGAATGATCGAGGGCAGGTATTTCTTGGTGGACAGTACCGCATCCCGATTATCACAGAACGTGCTGACAAGTCTCTCGTCTTCCGGAATGGCTTGCCGTGGAACGTCGTGTCCTATATCGTGGTGACCCTGTTGGAAAATCTCGATGATGGAAAGATTTTGGAAAAGGCTCATACAAGCGTAACCGTAATATGGGACATCCTATACAAGCGAAAAGACGGCTCCAATATGGTGGATTAAGGCGGAACGATACAGGTGGGCGGAACCATACAAGCGTGTCTAATTATGGGACATCCTATACCAGCGTAGTGGATTATGTCGGAACCATGTAGACGGACGGAGCCATAGATGCATAACGTAATATGGGACATCCTACACGAGCGAAAAGGCGATACCGCATGGTGGAGCCATATGGCTCAACCATGGTGGTATCGTCTTTTCACTGTTGTACAGGGCGATTTAGTTTTAAGCTTTACATATATGTTTAGAAAGGTCGTGAAAGTTAAATTAATGCAGTTTGTGCAGGCTAGTTGTACGGCCAGGGGTACGTAGTATAGGGACCTAACCGTAACGATCAGTCGGATAATTAAATTCAATTTGTTAATTAACTTTTTAATTACTGTAAAAAACAAATGGTTTCAATTAGAAACTTGCCGAGAGTCATCGAAAACCACTAAATCAACTCTTTTTAGAAGGATATAACGCAGGGGTAGCATTTCACGCGTTCTGTAAAAAGTCTTTATTTGGATCCGTTTCTAGGTTTCGGTTTCTTATCGGAGCGTATCTGTGCGCCGACGGCCCTGTTCGCCAGGAGTTTAGTTGCGCAACACGCGTGCACCTTGCTTCCCTCCATTCCACGAGGGAGGCGAGGGGGTGGCTTTGCACTGCGGCCACCGGGCAGCAGGATCGCAGGCGCAAAGATGCGCTCTGGTAAGAAACCGAGGTATGGAAACGCGTCCAAATTTACTATTTTTTTAGAACGCCGTAAAATGCTGGTCTTGTTTGATATCTTCACAAAGAAAGTTGATTTTGTGTGTTTTGATGATACTTAGCAAGTTTCTAATTGAAACCATGGATCTATTTTCACAAATTGAAATTTTAAGAAACATATAATTAAAGGGAAGCTGAAGCGGTTTTTCATTTGAGGATACACATTAAAATATTCCTTTTGACCTCCAGGATATCAAAAATCAAAATTATTTCTCAATTTGGTTAATCGAGGCTTCATAGAATCATTTTTAAAGTACTGCTGGAGGCACTTCCCTGGAGAGCGACGTCACAAAACCAGCTCTCGAAATCTTTGCTCACGCATCTTCAGCGCCTACCAAAGATATGCACGCACATGCTATTCCTTGAAAGGGCAGAAAAATATGTCACGACTGGTGCCAGTGCCGGAGAATATATCGAGAAAACTTCCGATTGGACGCGCGGCCCTTAAGCGACACACGCTCGGCGGCCGAAAGGTCTTCTTACGATGTCACTATTGCTAGGATGTTTTTTTGTGTTTCCTCATGTTTAGTTATATCCTTGTGGAAAACGAACGGGATATTCAAATTCGCGGGATAAAACAACGCTAGAATGAACCTTCATCTAGTTTTCTGAAAGAAGTCTGGCACTTCTCTGTAATAAGTCGACTGATCATTACGAATTAGTCTTTTATACTATGCCGCCCTGGCCATATAACTCACGTGCACAGACCGCGTAAATGTAGCTTTTACGGCTTTTTTAAAAAAAGATCAGCGAAACATACAAAAAAAACACCTTGTAGAAAGTCCCCCAATACGATACGATTGTATGGTTCCTTCCCCGCTTCTATCGTCCAAGAAAGACTTGCGGACAACCAGCGTTTCATTGGAATGCTGGATGTCAGCGAGTCTCTACATCAGTGAGTGGTTTCAAACAAGCATGATGTTTGAACACCATTAAGCTCTTATCCGAGGCCCTCCAGGAGCACTAAAAGCAGAGGCGAAATGTAGTGACCTGGTAAATTTGGTTGCAGGTATTTATTTTTAGAAGAATCGCATGCAGCAAAGACTTTGCTCAAAAGAAGACAATTATAAATTCAATACTGAACAATGGTGTTCCTTGAGCTGTCAGACCGAAGTCCCACTCTTGCCACTCAGGAGTTCCTAACTTGTGCGTAGAGGATCAGCACAACCCAGATTTGTGCTGCGAGCGCACCTGCAATATAAAAGTTCAATAAACATGAGATGAAAAATGAGACGTGTACAATTCTCTGTAATGTGAAATTAGAGCACAGATCTTGAAAACGAGGATTGGAGGGTATGGCCTCTCCTCGCCCCCTCCACCTCCTCTTCTGCTCCCTCCCATTTAGCGGGAAAATTTCCCCAATAAATTTAGCGGGTTAAGTTTCCCACTAAATTTAGCGCGGAAATTGATATCAAGTAACCTCAACACCAATGCAGTTTTTCCGCTAAAGTAGCGGGGAAAATGACGTCGCATGACCGTGTCACGTCATCCATAAAAAAATTCAGTTTCTCAGCTAGACTTAGCGGAAACATTAACGTCACATGACCTCAACATTAATTCAAATTCCTGCCAAGTTTAGTGGGGCGGTTACGCCGACAACGACGCCGCGAAATGCGGAAACAGGTGCCTAAGAGCTGCACTCAAAAAACTAAATGCCTCAGGTGAAATAAAGTGAACATTAGAGATAAGACAAAGAAAAGAGAATCTAAGATGCCGTTCTCAGATACTTCCTTTTGTCCGTTCCCAAATGTTTTGATTTCAAGAAATGTTTATCTCTTTATTCTTACCCAGGGAACCCCTCCCAGTTTCAGCATGAATGCAATAAATCAATGCAGACTAGACCTTGTGAACTATAATTAGGGTTGTTCGTTTTCGGGTTTTATATTTTTCTAAATTCGGGGGGTAAAAATCGGGTGCTATTCTTCAAGCTGATAATCGGGGAGAAATCGGGATTTTTGAGGAAACAATCCGAAATTCGGGTTTTTTCGGGTTAAATATACAAATGTACTCAATAATGCATTTTTTTTTATTGTAGGGTATTACGAGCTGTTTAATGCTAACGCGGTAAATTTAGGGATGTGTTTAAAGCTGGTAATCGGGAAGAATATCAGGGTTTTCCAGCTTCGATTGCTGTCGGTCGCTTCAAGGGAAGTACCGCCCACAAAATCCTCCTCTTTCTCAGGTTTTAACAAAAATCCCGACCGTTCTAGGGACGGTTGTCTTCGACCAGATATTTCGCTATGAAATAAACTTGTTAAGTTTTCCCGATCTGTTTACGTGACTGACTGGCTCGGACGTTATTCGTGAGAAAGTTTGGACGCCAGCGAGATGGCCATGCTACCCGAGAGACTCTGTGGGGCGTCGACACCTCATCGGTCGAAGGGGGATTGATAGTGCATTTCACAAGCTGCGTGCAGCAGGGCCTAAGCTACGTGGCGTGCCGAGGCGGTTCCACCTGCACAGCGGGGGGACGGAAATGTCCCTCCGAAGCCCCAACGCCTATTGTCTCCTTCCCTCAGCCGGCCTCCATAGAATGTCACGGTGGGTTAGGCGCGCTCGTTGGGGGGGTTGGTTAAGAGCCGTGTAGCGTCCACAGTGCTGCACGCAGCTTGCGAAATGAACTATAGGTCACCATTGTCCTGAGGTAGGGTAGCTAGCGTGTGTGCACCGCAAACTCCGTGCGGCGTAAAAATAAATAGGTTGGCTATGTGGTTTTGGAATTCGGGGAGAAATGGGGTTTAACCCGATTCTCCTGAAACATGTTCGGGGTGTAAAAATTGGGTAAAATCAGGTTTTACCCGAAAGCGAACAACCCTAACTATAATGCACATGAAAATGAATGTTTGCCACATAGTCATGTATGAATCGGTGGCTCAGATCTCTAAATACATTTGTAGTGAGGAACATTCTTGAATAAAACTTCTAGCCTTCGAATTCAACAGTTTGAGCTTCCATAAGGAACACTGTATGGCAGATGTTTTTTTGCGACACATCAGAAATGGTACAGCATTCTCATCCTTGCATACCTAACAAGAATTTGCATTTTTTTAAAGCATGGCACGTGCTATTCTAATGCTCATACAGCCCCCTTTAAAAAAAAATTCCTTTGTAGAGCTTTTTATTGGTTCTTACTTAACTCGCACGACAGGTTTGGTACCTTGAATTCTCACTCGGCATCAACAGTTTTATATATAGATGTAACAGCGAAAGACAAGATGTATGAGCTCAAATACGGCTGAACAAGCACATAGGTGTGAAAAAAAGTTCTGTCGAAAACTCAAATGTCAAAATAAAAATTAGGTAATACGTGGATACAATTATGGATATGGTCATGAATACAGTTGGCAGATTCAATATGAAGAATATCTGTTAGGCGCACGCTCAAAGGAACCTGTAGCATCTATATTCATTCAAATAACTTCGCGGAACCAAGCGCTGCAGTCTCAAGTGGGAGTTCGCTGAATGAGTGTACCGAAAATGATTGTGGACGGAAAAAGCAGTTTGATCTGCGACAAGGAGCATTACATAAGTGACATGAAATTATTACTGTTACAGTGCCGAATGTTTCAAACTGTCAGTCGAATCATTCTGTGAGTTCCCTTCGTACATTACAGCGTTTGGCTCTCTCGAATGCTTTGCGAAAAAAATGATGAACTGGAAATATTTAGAGTAGTTCTAGAAAAACTAGTTGCAGAATCTTATCTCACCATCGTAAGGAATTTAAAACGTTTCTAAAGCCAAGGTTAGTGCAGGAGCTGAATAGACTAAATATTTCGTTTTGCGAAACCATCTTGCCGTAGTAAACGTATGGAGTTCCCCTAGATAGAGCTAGTCATCACGGATGATTGTGCCCATTGCGTACCATAAAAATTTAATTTGCGACCTACATATTTACAGACTCAACAAACTCTGAATAAGTGAACAACTTGCCATTAAAGATTGGCCTCACCATGACTGTCTCCCAACATGTACATAATAATTTCCATGAACCTTTGTATTTCAAGAAAATATTTGGTGCGAGCTGCTTAAAACACAATAGCACTTTTTAACATGTGCTGACTGTTGGGCAAGTTGTTATGGTACGTTAGAAAACATAATTGCTTTTTGAAGCCGGGGATATAGGAAGGACAGACACCACATAGTGCTAACTTTCAACTGATTTAATTCAAGAACCTCAGCGTAGAAACACACTGCGTCATCGCATCACATCTCAACCAATCCGTGGCCCTGCCACGGACCGCAAGCACGCCAACTCCTTATCCGCCAAGTCAATTGATGCCACACTGACACAACACGTGCCGGAACTATTTATAGCGTCAGCCTCCATAATCTCTCTAACAGTCCTATCTTTGTGCCTAGCAAGAACAGTAGACGAAGCAAATAATGGTTTGCACCCGGAGTCATGATCTGTCGTGTCACTGTCATGACTGCGGGTGCCTCCATTTTATTCTGCATTTTATTTCTCTGCAGAACGAAGAGTTTAATAGCTTGTATGCATTCATAAGATGATACAGTCATGAATCCACAGACTTTTCAATGCAGCACTATATCGCCAACTTGTTAACCATGCCGGGCAACACTAAAAACCGAGAGCATTATTCCAAACTATCTCAGCTTAAAGTTAACCACGACAGAAGCTTCAAGCCATCCTTGCAAATTCAGTGTGCAAAGCAAGCCATGTGACCTTCTAGTTGGACGCCATGGTACGTCCAGCTTATAATCTTGTGTAATGCTGTTTTTGCTGCAATGGCTTGTAGTGTCAAAAGTGGTCCAGCTTAAAGAGACGCAAAGTATAGACGTTTGTGAGTGGGGCCCTCACCTAGTCTGCAGCTAAATTGCGAGATAGGACGTTCCAACTGGGATGTTCGCTGCCTGTAACCACACGACCAGCTTGTGCCCAGCGATTGTTTGAGCTGAGTACATGTCCTCGACAGTGCCATTATTTCACAAGCATTTTTATGAATGATAAACATGACTGACTTACAGAGAGACTCCACCTCAACGACTAATGACTTGGAATACCTAACTGAATACTGATATATCATATAAATGCAAAACAATTAACCTGGCAGGCATTACATTTTTCAAGAGGCTAGGTCGACCCCGCATTAAGTTGAAGGAGTCGATGCGTAATAGGACAATGCAAACAAAAATATGCCTTAGACTTCCTTTTGCACCCCCAATATGATGTGTTTTTGAAGGTAAGGTACACAATGTTCTTGATTCAGAAAGTGCCTCCGCTGTACAAATGCATATGCAATAAGGGCGCTTGCCAAGCCTATTATACTCAGCTCTGTGCAGGTTAAGCTAAGTTAGAGTATAGAAGTACACGCTCACTGACACCATGAGAAAGGCAGGAAGAAGTCTCCTTTGTTTCACCTCCAGCCCGTCTGCTACCTTCGATGACGTTTCAGCGCCAGATGAGCCTGGAGCGAGCACATCTGTCCAAAGCGGGGTGAAAAGCACAAGCACGTGCTGGAGGACGCCCAGCCATTCTCTTTTTGTCATCGGCCATACTACATATTTTCAGTAAGACATATTTTTAAGGGAGAAAAAGTATTGCAAATATACAGTCAACCTTAAAGATAACAGCAGTTTCCATTCACCATTTTCCAAATAAGCGCTCCCACCTATCGGAACATCTACACATGTGGTGCGTGAGTGGGTACGGGACTGAGAAGCTAGAAAACGAAGCGCTCACAAGGCTTGTCTGGCCCTTCGAACCATGCGGGTAAATTCGTTACAAATCCCCGATTTATAGACAAAATGATTTAGGATGAGCGAATCTTGTCTACGCCCGAGGTAGAACAATGAATTGTGATTCCCCCATATTGTGCGAACCATCCTTCAAACTGCGCTACCACCTGCAAATAAACTATGTTGTGCTGCGGCACGTGTCCATGCAGCCTGCTTCAGAGGAAAACCACTGCTCGTGTTGAACACGACATCCCACAGTGTACAGGCAACAATGTTTAACGAACTAAAATAAAATTGATAACATTCAATAGACACAGATAAGCTCATAGAGTGTCGACACCATGACTGCTGTTGTTGGTTTTACTCTTGCATACAAACACACGTGATTTCCGGTTTTCTCCGATCTACAGTAAAACCCTATTATCTTCGTGGCCCCTATTTCTTCTCGAATCGGTCAGAGAGGACATAATCGCAGCCACTGAATTCCGCAAAATTAAAGGCTGCGAAAATAAAAGGTTCGCCAACATTAAGGGGTTTACTGTTCTTCCGTGTGTCACATGATGTTAACATTTCAAGGAGGCTGAAGGTATTGGTTTAAGAAAAAATTGACCTATGAAAAAAATGCCCTTCTTCAGGTTAGGCACGCGAGGTTCTTTTGCACTACCTATAAGGTGGTAAGTTTGTTTCGGCAGAGCTTTTGGTAAAACGGAGTCACAGAAGTAGCTATACTTGGCGTCAACTATTTTGTGCTGCATTATAAAGCTAGAGTAGATTCCACACTGCTTCAGCACAGTACTGTTTGTTGCGAGAGTATATGTGGTTTATTGTTGCATCCCATTTGCATGATCTAGAGAAGCTAGCGCTGACAGAGTTGGAGCACTCTAAATAATAGCAGCCGACTGTAGAAGCATTGAGAGATGCGCACATGCGAAATGTGCATTTCTTAAAAGTGAATTCAAGCAAAGGTGAAAACAATATGTATACTTACGACGGCCATACTTGCCTTTCCGAAAGACGACCACTTTTCCCTCGGTAGCACCATCCACTAAGAAGCACCAGCAACACGACCATGAGACGCCGCCCAATGGAAAAATATATTAATAAAGTTCTTAGGTGCTATGTCGCTAAATATAACCTACTAACTAACACACAATATGGATTCAGGGAACATATAGGAACCAGTGACCTTCCAGAAGACTTTTTTGACTATGTAAATGAAAACATCGACGCCGGTAATTATGTTCTAGCCTTATTCATAGATTTTACGAGGGTTTTCGAAACGATCAATCATGATATCTTAATGGATAAACTATATAGTTTTGGAATTCGAGGGAAAACATATGATTTATTTCGGAATTATCTCGCTGATCGATTTCAGGTAGTACGTTTAGGCACAAAATATAGCAAGAAATTAAGGTAAAACAAGGAGTACCACAAGGAACAGTCCTCGGTCCACTACTCTTTAATATATATGTTAACGAGATAGCACAGGTTAGCTTAAAAAGTAAGCTCCTTCAATTTTCAGATGACACGGTAATTGTATATGCACATAGAAATTACGAAGTAGCGGCAATGACTATACAAGATGATATACATAAAATTATTCAATGGTACCGTAAAAACCAAATAATTGTAAATGTTCCTAAAACGCAAGTAATATGCTTTAGAGATCCAAGAAAAAAAATCGTAAATGAATTTCCAATAAAAATGCATGATGAGAACTGCGACAACTGCTCGTGCATCCCGCTAAAATACGCTGATAATGTAAAATACCTCGGTATGCACATAGACAAATATGTTAAATGGGATATTCACATAGACCAGGTTCGCAAAAAATTAAGGGTATTAATGGCCCATATGTACCACATCCAAGAACTAGTACCGCGATCCATACTTAAAATGATATACAATTCACTGTGTAAATCCGTACTTCAGTATGGAATAACAGTTTACGGGCACTGTGCCAAATATTTACAAGTAAAGATAGAATCGATTCAAAAAAGGATAGTTAGGAATATTGGGTATCGAAGCAAAGAAACTAATTTCTCAGAATATATGCATAAAGAATTAGGAATATTACGTTTCAGAGATCAAATCAAGTATGATATTATTATAAAACATTTTTTCACCAATAAATATAGGCGCGGAAATAAAAAAGAAAGGACATTAAGACCTAATAAAAAATGTGTTGAGCCATTTGTAAGAACAAGATATGGGGAGGCCACAAGGAAATATTACATACCTAAGCTTCATAATACATTACCCGATGAGCTACTGGAAATAAAATCCCATAAAATAAGAAATAGCAAAAAAGTGGATAATTGAACAGGGAAAAAAAGATTCTTAAGAGGTAATAGGTATAACCGATGAGTATCCCCGAAACGCAGGATATGAAAGGTTGTTATTGTGTTCTATTATTAGAATTGTCTCGTAAGTCGTGAATTCAATTTTTCTTTACGGTATGTAAATTCTAATTCAATATGATTCGATGGGTTTACACATGTGCTCATCAAAGTAGGCGAACTAATATAAGCTGTAGAAGGAGGTGGAACTGCAGTAACAGGTGCTAATATTGGTATGTTTTGTTATTTTTAGTCATGTGTGCAATAACAATGCAGAGGCTCCTGTCGCGTCCCACACACAAGCCATCATTGGCTTATGTGGGCTTTATATTGTATTATTTTCAAACAAAGTAAATAAAGATGGTTTTTGTATTGTATTGTTTTGTATCCTGGATTGAATGACGACCCGCCTGAGGTCTTGGAAGGATATCGGGAACACTGCTTAAGGCGAGATGTTGTATCTGGTGGGGCAGGGACTAAAAGTAAAAATGAACAAATTTATCTGAAGCGCTACATTCCAATAGGATAGCAGTATTTTTTAGGGTCAGTGTTGCGTTTTAGTTAAACGCAAATGGTTGGTTTATAGGATGAACCAGCAGCCCCTATTTTGCTTATGTGTAACGCAGTGTCTAACGTTACGTCCGACGGAACCCGAAATAAAAATTAGTTACGCCCAACGTAACTCTCAAGCATTCGAGTTACGTCCGACGTAACCCAAAATAAAAATTAAAGTTACCCTATTTACTCGAAAATAGGTCGAACCCTATTTGTTGGACCCACCGAAAATAAAAAAAAGTAATTCGAATATAGGTCGACCTTTTTTATTTTTATTTTTAAGGACGAGAAATTTTGGGCAAAAGAAACAAACCTTTATTTCCATCACTCTCAGCTAAATCAGGGAACGATGCCAAAAACTTAATCACGGTCAGAACTTCTGGACATGACATCGTCGTCCGAAGCTTCGTCAGCTTATTAGACATCCTCGCAAATTCGCAACAATACTTCACTGACACCGTTGTAAAATGACGACAAGAAGAAACGAAAAAAGGTGCGAAGCGACGAAAGACGAACTACAAAGACGCAAGCAAAGCCGCCGGGTCGCCATGAGCAACACGCGTGCCGAGCGTTGGCCGAGCCGTCTCAAGCAACAAACAAAAGTAACCTCCGTTTCTTTTTTTTTTTTTTTTTGCGCGCGTTTGCGAGGATGGAGGGAAAAGTGCATGGCGCATCGCGTTCCTCTGCGTCCCCTGTGCCCAGCAAGGGGAACGCTAGTGGCTAGAGGCGCGATGGCCAAACCAGACGCCCGATGGGTGCGCGCGACAGCGGCACCGGCCACCACGGGCGGGCCATTTTGGTTATTTACCAAAAGCTTTTTGAAACAAGAAGCGGCGCGGCTCTACGGCAACGCCGGCTCGGTGCTTTAATCACAACTTCCAATAAAAAAGAAAAAAAAGGTCGACTTATATTTGAATAAACACAATAGTCAGCCGCGCGACGAGACACATATTATGAAAGCGATTGGTGCGGGCGACCAAGGCGATGACCGACGTTTTCTAAAAGCCCGAGAACCGAGCGGCGCAAGCAGCGAGAGTGAGAAATCTTTGTCGCTCGGCGCCGGCACTCGTAGCTTCTCGCCGTCGCTCGTCTGGTCGATCGCTATATTGCTTACACGCCGTTCACAAAGGCGGTCTAAGTGCTTACCATTGCATTGGGACCTGCCTCGCAACCAACCGTAACCATTCTTGACTTTTTTTTAAAGCTGCGCAGGTAGAAGTTAACATTGAGTACATACATCGTTTTCAATTATGGCTCCTCGTTCATTGCTCGATTTACATTTTCGGTAAATGACGAACCGCAAGGAAGCACGATTATTCTAGTTCAAAATTGTCACGAACACTTGGCACGCATGCTTTCACTGTAGCGAACCTAACGTAATTTAAAAGTAGAACGAAAACGGGACGAGATTCGCTTACAGCTTCACGTAGTCAGACGCCTTCAGATCCTAGGCGTAACGGCTGAACTTGGAAGTAGCCATCGGTCCGGCGATCGGACGAGTCGAGCCGGCCTGACGCAGTTTGACCATGCTTGGTTGAACTATGAGAGGCGCCGTCGAGGTGAGAACCAAAGACGCAGTAGAAACGGACCGTAAAACTTGTCCCGTAAAACGCAGAACGAGCCAACGAAGCCAAAGCCGCTACGTCGCCATCTCCGTGACGACCGAAAGCGTGAAGCGGGGAAGTTTGAAAAGGGCGCGGCAGCGGAAGCCACTAGGCGGGAGCTTTACGTTTTGGTTTCGCTTTTCTCCGACGCCGGCTACGGCTGCGGGCTGGTGGGTTTGCGGCTGGTTGCAACAACGCGAGGGGCCACGAAAGGACGCCGAGTTGGCCGAGTACGAGTCACGGCCCACGATACGAGCAACGGGCCGTTTGCCGCTGTCGACCGGCAATGCGGTATCCGGGGCTTGGTGTCACGATCGGTTTGTTGCCGTGCACGTTACTCAAAGCTCGAATTTGTGCAGTTCCGTTCCGGCACCAGCCGCACCACGTTTTCCGGTGCATCTCACGTGGAGGCCTTTCGACGCATTCGGTGAACGTAAAGATCGTGCCCGCTCTCTTCGGCGCTGTGGAAGAAGTTGGGAGACGGAAGAAGTATCAAAACCAAGGCGTTTAGGACTGCAGGCCGGGCCGCCGGTTCACTCTAAACGAGAGGCGACGTGTGTGTGCACGCTTTCAGGAAGCCTCCGCGTTTCGCCGCGCCAGACCTCGCCGATCGCGACCGGACCAACCGGACCCCGAGTCCGAGAGGCTCTTGCGCAGCCAGGAACGCCACCGAGGTAGGAACTGCTCGTTCTGCGTACCTTGCAGTGCTCTACAGTGCTAGGAGCTCTCGGTGTCATTCGTGCTTGCACTGAAGCCATTGTGACCCCTTCGGATGCTCAAGTCGTATTTCGCAAAAGGTTTGGACGGGGCCGCCCTCACCGAGCAGCTCCGCTGTATTCCGCTTACTTATGATCGCAATAAAAGCTTGCGTTTGTTCTCGGGAAAAAAAAAAATTGCAGAACCGCTCTCCGCGCCGCCGACGAGGTTGGCCGCCGCCGTGTTCTCAGTTGTTCACTCGCTCCCGCAGCGAGCGCCTTGCGATAATCCTCCCCGTTCCAAAATGCGATGCGCTTTGCGGATTATGCCGTTTACATGACTGCATATTGAGTGCGGCAACTGGATTCCAGGCGACTAAGTCGCATTCGTGTAAACGTGGCTTATGTTCTTTTTCCACATGTATGGTGTATGTAACGATACCGGTGGTGAATGATGGACGTTTTTGTTGGAAGATCGGTCGTCTTTCTGCACGTATGATTTGGTTATACCGGTGGTCCTGATGTATAAGCGTTTTGTTGGAAAGATGGCGGTGGCCTACGTCATCGGACGCAAAATCATTCCAGCCACACAGAATCATATCGGCAAGCAAACTGGCTGCCAGTATAGACAGACCCGGAGCCATAGCAGTGCCGGTATGTCCAGTTATGCAGAACGTCAAACCAAACTAGCTGCATGCATAATAACAAGAGATTGTTTTGGTGTCATACCAGAACTGTACAAGCAGCAGGTTTGTTTCTTGTACGTTTTTCCATTAAAGGAGCGGTCTTACTTTGGTGAGTCCTCGAACATGGGTGTACCCATCCTGATGCGGGGGCGTAGGCCTCGGCGTCTTGAAGCACCAAATCACACACCAAGTTTTTGCGAGCAAAACCAGCAACAGACAACCCTTTCTCTACGCGACTGCCCGGCGCCAGCAAGCAAGCCGCGCCCGCGACCACTATGAACAATCGAGGGACTGGAACTGCGGGAACGAGGAGAGGTCCCAAGGGCTTATCTGAATGTCGAGCGGCGGAGCAAGCCACGGGAGAAAGGGTAGAAGGGTGGAAAGGGAGGCAACAGAGGGCACAAGCGGGCGAGGAGGATAAGTTTGTATCCGAGAGATGTTTCTCAGTGGGGCTGCTTGCTGCACTTGAAGTCCAACCTCGGACAAGAACTCGTCCGTCATTGATGGTTTTTCGGCGATTGTCGTGGGCGTTGGTCGTTGCAGTCGGACAGCATCGGCGACACGGAACTTTGTGATGTCGTCGGACAAAAATCGGTATTTGTCGCTCTAGTGGGACGAGGCTTTTATAGAAAACGTGAATGATTAGCAGATAGTAAGAAAGACATACAAAAGGATTATTTAATGCCTTTATTATTCGTAGTATGGGCCACCAATGTGTCCGCACATCCGTCTGTTACCTCAGCTGCCGAGAAAATCGTGTTTAGAGTCTTATGCATATGGGTGAACTAGCACGTTCCACATGGACCTGTTCGAACTTTTGGTAAAGCTCCTTCCGCATTTTTTTTACTTCTCCAATTTATGTGGGTTGGCAGTCTGCACTCGTATGTAGTGTATGTATTCCTCTCCTTTATTTCTTGCTTTTGCCTGTTATTTTTCAAGATGTTCAATCAGAATTAACTCACCACCTTATTACTTGGAAAGGCTGTTGTTACTTCCAAAGTGTCTGTAAAACAATCTACCTGACATCTTTGGCTCACTCCCCGGTTTCTGAAGCTCGCGTTCTCCGAACAAAGCCTTTCTGATTTCTCTGTTCCTTTTTTCTTTTATGTTCAATAGATCAAGTTGTGAGGGTGCACCAGTCTGCGTCCTAGTGTTCCTGTTCTTTTGTCCTTGTCTTTTTGTGAACTTTTTTTCAAGTTGGTCCATGTTATTTCTTGTCGTATATTCTAATCTGTGTTTTTGTCTTTATACATAGTGCAGCCCTTACCAAGTAGAAGTTGGCATTCACCTTCGCCATCCTGATGTGAGTGTCCTGAGACGACACCGAATGACAGCTTCCTCTGCTGAAGGCCAGGCTCCATGGAAGACTGCCGAGGCTGTTCATGGTAAGGTGCTCTATATATTGAGCAATATAATAGCAACTTATTGCTGATAGGATTATTTTTAACGCAGACTGTGTTTATGGACTGGCCTTTAGCAATTCCGACGCCACTCAGGTGGAATGAAATCCGTTAGGGAAATTGCGCATTCCATTCGAAGCGAAATGCTGAGTTTACAACAGAAGTGCGTCTCGACTTGCTGCCAGTATTGCTGTGTGTGATGTGTTTGTATTTTTATCTGCTTATTTAGTGTCCCCACTAATGTCTGAAGCCTTCCCATTGGTGCACTTGTTAGTGGCAACACACAAACATGAATGAACGGCAAGAGTGGTGAACAGCGCCAATCACGCCGTTCATCACCGCGCCCATTGGTTTTCGGAGAAGTTTGTAGTATTGGTCACGATTGTATTTGGTTATATATCGCACATGAACACAACCAGGGCACTGTGCCTACAATTGACCTTTTTCAGAGTTTGGCCACGATCGTGGCGCGCCCTCGCGGGAATTGCTCGAAACATTATTGAAGGCTCCGGTACCGTCGCTCCGTGGTCCGCGCTAGCGCCAGGCCAGTCGTCGCTTCACGTGCATCTTTACTTCGGTATGGCTGAGGAAGACCCTCGAGGATTAATGAAAGCTGCTGTGTACCATACAGAGGACCTCGTTCGTTTTTATACCTTTAAAAATAGATAGACCGCCGATGCCGCTTCGGTTCCTACAGTGGACTCGGAGTCACTTAGTCATCACTTCGGGGTGGAGTCGTGCGAGCAACTGAAAAAGGGGTCGGCTTCCAAAGCAGTGTGTTTCGTAAGGAAAGTGATGATGAGGAGTTTCGTTCCCGACTCAATTATCCACCATGTGCGGAGCTTGGGAGCTCCATTTATGATGCCCACCCTACTGAAAAAAAACCATTTGAAATTCAAACGGGTGGCAAACTGGTCGCCCGTTTGAATCAAACCTGTCGATCCGTTTGGATCAAACGTGATTATGGGATACGGGTACCCGTTTGGAAACGGTACCCGTTCGAAACGGTACCCGCTTGATACAGGTGCCCGTTTGATACGGGTGCCGTATGGTACGAGTACCCGTTCGACATGGCACGTGACCACACGTTTGAACGTGCCCTTCGAAATGGCAAATTATGCGCTAGCCCTAAATGGGTATCGTCTGGGAGGTTGGTTATCTTAAACATATTTAAGACGTCCCGAATCTCATAAACGTATTTATAACATGGAGAAAACACGTAGAACAAATGCACTCGCGTAGGTGCTTGTAAGTGGACAGGAAAACCGACACAAAAGATTGTTTTCAATTCTCCTCGAAGTTTATTACCTCTTCTGTAGACAAGTACAAACGTGCAAGCGATCTGTGAACACTATACAGGTAGACTTTCGGGGAAATTATTCTCCTGGCTGCCGCGCGAATAGGCGCTGCATAATTCTTCAGATAATTTAGAAGAGTACGCGTAGAAGAACGGTCAATCGTTGCCAACACGTAGGTTGCAGTGCACTTACCATAACAATAGGGGACTTGAAAGAGGTAATCCGTGATATTTGTCGACACGGTCAAAGCAGGACAACCACACAAACACAAACGAGAGGGAACGGCTCCTTGGAAGTTTCAACACGATGCGGCGCACAAGCTGTCATTTGCCGAACCCAACCAAACCGCGAGAATTTGCGACTTCTTTGAAGAATCGCTCGTTGCCGATATACACGTGGGTCTTTTCGAACACTCATAGCTTTGGTGCACATCCAATACGTTGTCGAGAGACATCCCAATAAGACTGCAGGGTTACGCGACAGATTGAAGCAGGTAGGACGAGCGAACTTCGAGCAGCAACTGACAACAAGCAGACAACGAAAAAAGCGGCTGCAAGGCGCGCCCTTCCGGATCTCGATGCTTATCAGCGTGTAGCTCGCGCGCTGCTGTGGGTCACGTGACAGGGGTGACAAGAGAGGAGGGAGGGGGCGAAGTGAAGGCGCTGGGACCACCGGGACAGCCCCTCTTCCTCTCCCCAGGCATTCCAGGGAGATGCGTTTTTGTAGTCCCGAAGAACAAACGCGCGCGCGCGCGCGCTCGAACTTTGGAAATGGCGGCGGGGCTGCCAGAAGCTCGGCTTGCGCCCGAGCGAAGAAAGAACTCAGCGCAAGCTCGTAGTTTGAGTGCTGCAACGGCGGGCGTGCTCTCGCAATGCTCGATGTTCTTGCAGCCGCGTGTACGCGTGCTACCTTCGCTGCGTCTTGAATTAAAGTGAAACGGAGTCTAGACGTACATTCTTTCACGCGGTCGCGTCTTCTGCGAGAGAGATTCGAGCTGAATAAGTAAATTGAGGCAACAAAGATGGACAAAGTATTAAAGGTCTGTCAAAAATATCGGCTCACCAACGTCGCGCGTTTACGTAAAAAAAAAAAAAAAGGTGTTAGTTTTAGTTGCAGTATAATCGAAAATCAGCACAATTGAAATATAAATATAATTACTTGCATTACGCGGACGATCTGAAATCGATGAACCGGCGCTCCCAGCCTTCCGGAAAACATTGGCTGCCACGGCTGAAACGCTAGGCGTGCCCACGCCGCCGATCTGTACGTTCAAGATCAAACGGGCTCCGGAGAGCCGTTTGATTAAACCGGTGCAGTTTGCAACATGGTCGCCGGTTTGAGCAAACGTGCGACAACTTTGCCCAAACGAGTCGCCCATTTGCCCAGACGAGCGACCCGTTTGCCAAATAGGTGACCGTTATGGCTCATACGGGGGACCCCTTTGAGCCATACGGGCGACCCCTTTGACAAACTGGAGACCAGTATGGTTAAACGGTTACCGGTATGGACCTGTTTATTTTCATATGGGCGCCAAATGGTTTTTTTCAGTAGGGCAGCCACTACAGACAGCTGATTTTGCACTCATTGAGCGCCTAACTTATTCAAGCTTATTGCGTTCCGTCACTTCGCTGTACTTTGTACCGCGCGAACGCACGGGGCATCGCCGTACCCGGGAACGGGTAAACGAATCCTGACGGGATGAAATCCGGGCGATCTTGATATTGCGAAGGCTCGCTTCCACCGTCAAAAAGTAAGGAACGGTAGGGTAAAAACAATCTCGCTTTGAATTCAGCACGTTTACGAAGCTCCAACGAAGTGGGCCATGCAAACACGGGAGTTCGCGGTTGGTTGCCAAGGCGTTCGGTCAAGGTTCCGTCTCCTTAGGTCTTGAATCCATTTCGCACGCTTTATTAACGTTTCGCCAGTGAACGATTTTTTTTTTTTCATTTTTCAATTTTAACGCGGCATGTCGGGAATTGGTATAGCGCACACCCGACGAACGGAAAGCTTTATCCACTTTTCCTTCACTCGAGTGTAGGGTGCGTTATGGCTACGTTGTACAACCTATCGTGAACACTCACTGTATCTTAGTTAAAAGCAGAATCTCCCGCCGTCACTTTGAGACCCTCGCCACCTGACATGGTGGATATGCGTCATAGGTTTCTTAAAAAGGGGGGTTGGGGGGGGTCTTTTGAAAGTGAGGTAGAAAGGGCAGCGTGTTGTACATCAGGTGCTTTCGTGCACCACCCGCAAAAGGCTGCTGGAACTATATAAAATGTTGCATTTCAACCATTTTTGCTGCCTTTTGTGCAACTAAACAGCTGCGCAGTGGTGACGCAAGACGACTATGAAGCCAAACAGCGAGAATAACGAGAGAGTGAAGCCAAACCAGCACTGCCTGAACGACTGAGCGGACGGGAGAGCCACCAAGAATGGCGCCTTTCCCTTTCCTCCCCTCTTTCGGAGTTGGCACATGCGCCCAGCGATCTCTCAAAAAGGTCAATTCAACACTCTCAACATTTGAGTGAATACAACCTGTAGCTGGTCGCACTTTCAGAGTCATTTAAATATAACACAAATGAATAATAACATTGGCATTTTTCTCGTGCCAAACCCTTCACACCTGTTCTGATCTCCGCGAGATAACAGTAGCATCGTTTCTGTTGTAGTGGCACGGCAGACTCTATACATGTTTAGCTTCGATCTTTGTAAGGGGGACTCTGTAATCCGATTCTACTCATCTCTGGTGTACTACATAGCACCATATTTGCAGAGATATTCTTCAGACTTTGCAGTTCCATTAAAATGTCTTTCAGTTTATAAAATATTTGTTATTTGGCTTGTAAATTTTCAAGCATATCTAGATTGAAGGCAGCAAATATATTACCTGCAGTCATGATATGTGTCCGAAGTATATTGCATTAACATAATTGACCCAACCTCTGATTTTTGTTTTCAGCGCCTCTAACGTATTGTGGATGCTAGGATTGCTTTTGTTTCTTTCCTTGTTTCACATAATCTACAACACTCCTTTCATCTTTATAGTCAGTGCAGCCCTCACAGAACGGAAGCTAGCATCGACTAGGCCGATTCGTTCCTGCATCACCAGCCGAGCCGAGGATCAAGTTCATGGCAGTCTGCAAAGGTTGTTGATGGTAAGCTGCTTTATATATACAGCTGTGTTATAGCAGCTTGTGTTGGATGACAATTGGACATGCGTTTTTATGTTCTAGAAAGTGAAATTTTCATGGGCATACTTGCAACGTGAAACCTTACCAAGCCTGTTCTGATCTTTCATCCTCTTGAGATTTCAGTGCAGCCGATTCTGCTGCACACGCAATGCCTACTTCGGCCAGGTAGAGACTTGATCCATATGAAGGTAAGCAGGTGATTATCCACTGCTCAGTGCTGTCCGTGGTGACGTTCTCTCCTTGTGAGACGACTTACCGCACTTGGTTTGCAAGGCATTTTAAAAGCAATGCAGGACAGCTGCTTCATAATGCTCCCAGTACTGAGCAGTCGACAATCGCTTGTTCACACTCGTAGAGATCACGACCGTACTTCAAGCTCAGCAAGTGTGACACTTATGTGGTTCAGCCTAGCTGTGGTGTGCTTTGAGGTATGTGTATAGCTAGCTGACTTGTGTACACACAGTGGCTGTGCGGTATAAAACGCGCCCAATCGGCAACTTTAATGCTCGCTTGTGGAGTGCCATTGATGAATTATTTTTGCGTGCATGATATGTGTTCAGACTTTTTTTTCCTCGCTTACCGACAATCCTAGCTGATTGCAGAGCGTGAATGTGAAACACTCCAGCAAGCCTCCAAAGGAGCATGCAGTGTAATTTTGGTCTATTGTGCAAGCGAGGAAAAGGAGACTGTACGTTTGGCTGTTGAGGCTGCGGTATAGACATTAGATAGTTTTATCTGAGCATTGTTACGACCCGCTCCACTACACAGGAAAGCACCTGCATGCGCACAACGCTCAGTCAGCAACGACCAATCGGAGCGCAGATGCCGATGGAGCAGACAATTCCTTCACCCCCATGGCCACTGCCGACTTATCGTTATGTGCATGCCTGGTTACTTTCCCGCTCAGTCGGTGAGCGGAGCCGGCCGTAAAAAAGCGCTTAGCTAAAACTTTTTCTGATAGGGGTGGCTGACGCATAAATATTTGAGGCTGAGGGATGGCCGATATTGCTCACATTGATTCTTAGTACGAGCAGCTCTCATCGCAATACAAAAATTATGATTCAAACTTCCTCTACCCCTCTCTGAAGGTTTTGAGACATGTGCTCCGGGCAGTATTGTCTTGCTAGACATAATTATACCTATATCCACTCTAATAAATTCTCAGAGGATGGAGTCAGTTGCCACATAGCTTCTGCGAAACCAAATTTGGAACTCACTCCTCCTACCTGTTTTCCACTGTATTGAGAACTTTGTCTCAGTATGTAATGGGCCTGTGAAGAAAATTGACCAGATAAACAATATTACTTAGAAAATAGATGTCCACGCCCGGCACAGCACGCGAAATAATGAGTCCAGACGACGATAACGAGAAGAAAAAAAATATATATACGTATTTTACAGAACTTATGAGAAAGAAAGAAAAAAAAGAAATTGGTAATAGTCGAGGTATAGCTCAAAAAGAAAAGAAAAAGGAACACAAGGACGAGTGTCACCTTCGGTCTCTTCCAAAATCGCGAGTCTCCGTTGTCAAGTCACTCACGACCTTTTGATCGGACGGTGCCACGATGGGTCCTGTCCTGGACGATGTCTGGTCCGTAGCGACGACCGAATCTCGGAGCGTAGCCGGTTACGGGTAGGGTCGGTTTTCGGAGCTCAGCCGAAATCGTTTCCCGGGTCTTGCGGAGCTCTTCCAAACACGTCCGCCCTCGTTCTCCGTCGGGTAGTTGTCCTCCCCTTTCTTGTTCCTTCCTCTTCCTTGTCACAAAAATTGCAGATATCCTCTTCTTTCTCTTCTCCGGTTCTCACACGTGACACCGATACATATTAACCTGCATGTACCGACCACTGTACACCGCCTCACTACTGATTTGGTATTTTCAATTGATTTGCCTGAACTGTTCGCACTTTTAGACATCTTAATGATGATCACGAGGGAATGTTTCCTGTCATGTGATGTCATATGCTTAAAGTAAGTGAGGCTTGCGGGTATTTTCTAGGCCTATGGGGCATGCCGATGGTAAACACCTAATGTAAATTTGATGGTGGACGCTGATAATATATAATGGTTTGGGTGTAAGTCGCTATTTTTTTTAGGAAGTCTGCAGATGACTTTTAGTCGTCAAGTTTCCATTTTGTGGGAACACGGGGGGTCATACTCTGCAACGCATTACATGTCTACGTGTGTCTACCCAATATCATTAGTATGTGTACAGCAGTGGGTAGTATATGTCAGGGATATGATTTTTCATTGTCTCAGCAAGGCTAATGAATCGCTACGTTTACCTAAAAATGCTGAATGTGGATATTAGGGACTGCGCACCTATCGTAACGTCAATGTTAAGCTGCAGGCCAACTACTCCACCAAGCTCGCCCGTCTCTCGACATGCCCTTTTGAATTAAAATATGGGATTTCCACAAGCCTTTCTCTGAAGTGGGCCGTTTCATACAAATAGCTGACCTTGATTATAAGATAACTGGACCATTTTTGCCCTTTGGTCATCCAGTGTGTTGTTACAGGTGTGTCCGTTAGGGAAGTCGAAGTATTTTTGTTTTGATATAGTTTCCAGACTGAAAATAAAATAAAGACAATTAGTGCATTAGCTACAAAAAATTTCCTTTTACATGAACTGCTTGTCCCATTCCCCTCACCTCAGTTTAAAATTTCTGGATTATCACATGCAGCTGGTATTGATTTACCCTGTCATTCTACTGTGGTGTCGATTCTCTTTAGAGGTGCTGTAATGAAGGACTTGCCTTCCTGGGTACATGGTCGACTTGCATCACAAGCTGCATGAGAAGTGTGAAGGAAATTTGCTAGGGCCCGTGACATGCAACCCCTTTCATCCAGCGCACTCCTCTGGCGACAAGCCCATGATTACCAGTCGAACTGTAGCTTCACTGCAACTGACAATAAACAATTACGGTAACAATTTTGTATGTTTCATTTACTACCCATGTATGAGTGACAGATAGATGTCATTTAAAAGTAAACATTTTTGACAGAGGTCTGTCTGGTTAGGAAGAAATTGACAGTTTTTGCGGACTCTAACCAAAGTTTTATTTAAAAAACACATAAACCCGACGTTTCGGGACCCGCTCGGTCCCTTGGTCACGGGTGACTGTAGGTGGGGGCGCGGTGGGGAAGGTTGCCCAGGTGGTTGGCCTTGCTGAGGCTTAACCCAGAGGGCGCGGGGGAGGGGGCGCGGTGTGAAAGGTTGCCCGGGCGTTTGACCTTGCTAAGGTTTACCCCAGAGGGCGCGAAGTCCAGACACGTACGCGCTCGGGAGAGTGCCCTTGGACCGGTTCACGTTCTTACTCGTTGTTTGGATAAACCAGGACTCTAGATGAAGGCGTTTCCTCCAATGTCCCTCGGTGGCCACGATCTGAGTCTCGTCGAGGGAGAAAGAGTGCCCCGTTTTTTGCTCGTGCTCTGCCAGGGCGCTGGCCTCAATATCTTTCTTCCTCACGTCGTATTTGTGTCGTCGAATACGATCCGGGAAGTTTTTCGTTTCCCCCACATAAGCGACCGGGCAATCCGCGCACGGCACGCGGTACACGAGGCCTTGAGCCCTTTCCCTTCCTGGTCTGTCTTTGGGGAGAGGAAGCCGCCGACGGATGGTAGACACGGGCTTGTGGGAGACGGCGATGCCGTGTTTCCGAAGGACGCGTCCGACGGTCTCACTCACATTTTTCACATAGGGGAGACAGATCCGATTAGACGGTCTCGAGGTCGGAGTCACAGGGGGGCGGCGTAGGCGTTTGTAGATGTCGTTAATGAACCGCTTTGGGTAACCATTGTTAACTAGATCAGCTTTGATCTTCTTAACTTCTTCTCGTAGGGCCTCCTCCGTAGAACACACGGACAGCGCCCGTCGGAAAAGGGCGCTGACCACTGATGCCTTGTGCGATGTGGGGTGATACGACTCGAAGTCCAGGTATCTACCGGTGTGCGTAGGTTTTCGGTATACCGCGAAGCTGAGCGCGTCAGAAGCTCTCCTGACGCTCACATCCAGAAACGGGAGCACACCGTCTGTCTCTCGCTCCACCGTGAACTGAATCGACGGTTCAACGGAGTTCAAACACTGGCACAGGCGCTCAACCTCACTGGCTTCGACGATGCAGAAACAATCATCCACATACCGGAGGAAGGTCTTGGGCTTTGGATTAAAGCAAGAAAGAGCTTTTTTGTTCGATGTACTCCATCGTGAGGCTGTCTATCATTTTCAAAGAGCACCCGGATTCACGCAGCCTTTATCTTAGGTTAATTTGTCGCAACGGGTCCGCTCCCGCTTTGTACGGTCTACCAAAAATCCACAAGCCCGAGGTCCCCCTCCGCCCCATTGTGGACTTCACTACTTCCCCACTACGTGCAGTTTCGGCGTACCTGCACCAGCTCATCTCCCCCCTTACTGGCACCACGGACACATACCTGCGAGATTCGAGTCACTTCATCGATCTCGTCAAAGGACTAAAGGTGAACGCCGACGAATCTCTGGTTTCCTTTGACGTCGTGTCACTCTTCACGAGTGTGCCGGTGCCCCTGGCACTTTCTGTGGCCAGGACGGCCCTTTCCGCCGATTCCGGGTTAGCAGAACGAACCTGTCTGTCCGTGGACGAAATCTGCCGCCTTCTGGAGCTGTGTCTCTCGAGCACATACTTCTCGTTCAATGGACGCTTCTACAAGCAAACGAGTGGAACTGCCATGGGAGCTGCGATCTCCGTTACCATGGCCAACCTCACGATGGAGTACATCGAACAAAAAGCTCTTTCTTGCTTTAATCCAAAGCCCAAGACCTTCCTCCGGTATGTGGATGATTGTTTCTGCATCGTCGAAGCCAGTGAGGTTGAGCGCCTGTGCCAGTGTTTGAACTCCGTTGAACCGTCGATTCAGTTCACGGTGGAGCGAGAGACGGATGGCGTGCTCCCGTTTCTGGATGTGAGCGTCAGGAGAGCTTCTGACGCGCTCAGCTTCGCGGTATACCGAAAACCTACGCACACCGGTAGATACCTGGACTTCGAGTCGTATCACCCCACATCGCACAAGGCATCAGTGGTCAGCGCCCTTTTCCGACGGGCGCTGTCCGTGTGCTCTACGGAGGAGGCCCTACGAGAAGAAGTTAAGAAGATCAAAGCTGATCTAGTTAACAATGGTTACCCAAAGCGGTTCATTAACGACATCTACAAACGCCTACGCCGCCCCCCTGTGACTCCGACCTCGAGACCGTCTAATCGGATCTGTCTCCCCTATGTGAAAAATGTGAGTGAGACCGTCGGACGCGTCCTTCGGAAACACGGCATCGCCGTCTCCCACAAGCCCGTGTCTACCATCCGTCGGCGGCTTCCTCTCCCCAAAGACAGACCAGGAAGGGAAAGGGCTCAAGGCCTCGTGTACCGCGTGCCGTGCGCGGATTGCCCGGTCGCTTATGTGGGGGAAACGAAAAACTTCCCGGATCGTATTCGACGACACAAATACGACGTGAGGAAGAAAGATATTGAGGCCAGCGCCCTGGCAGAGCACGAGCAAAAAACCGGGCACTCTTTCTCCCTCGACGAGACTCAGATCGTGGCCACCGAGGGACATTGGAGGAAACGCCTTCATCTAGAGTCCTGGTTTATCCAAACAACGAGTAAGAACGTGAACCGGTCCAAGGGCACTCTCCCGAGCGCGTACGTGTCTGGACTTCGCGCCCTCTGGGGTAAACCTTAGCAAGGTCAAACGCCCGGGCAACCTTTCACACCGCGCCCCCTCCCCCGCGCCCTCTGGGTTAAGCCTCAGCAAGGCCAACCACCTGGGCAACCTTCCCCACCGCGCCCCCACCTACAGTCACCCGTGACCAAGGGACCGAGCGGGTCCCGAAACGTCGGGTTTATGTGTTTTTTAAATAAAACTTTGGTTAGAGTCCGCAAAAACTGTCAGATAGATGTCACAGCTGCTTTACTAAAAAGGTGTATACCTGTGCCAGAAAGTTACTTTCAGGCACAGTCCGAAATAATTGTTTACACACATTACTTGTTAAAATTAGCCTTGTTATGAACTACATCATTCCTATTCAGGTGTAAATTGCACACAAAACCAAATGTTAGCCTGTAAAACAAGGCCGTGAGCTGTACGGTTTTAGCCCGATAGCCTGGGTTCTTGCTGGTTTAAATGGAACCAAAATAGAGATTCTATCTAGTTTTAAAACATTTGGCGTTATATTCACGGATCGAATGAGTTGGGATGAACACGTAAATTATATTTCGGTAAAATTGACACGAGTCGCAGGCTTAATGTATCGTCATCGCCATATTCTGCCCACAAATGTAAAATTAATTATTTATAATGTGTTAGAACTCCGCCGCGAGGAACGAGCCGTACGCCATGTTTTGACAAAACGAAAACAGAAGATTACGATGTTTATCGGGATTGCGTCATGTGCGATGGCTATACAAGAAAACGAAAATTGAGTTTCTTCACACTCCCCCACAATGACGTCAAGTCATTAATAAATAGATTCCATGGGGTATAAAAGTTGTACGGGTCTCCTAACAATGGTACCATTAGGGAAGACGCACCATAGCAGCTCGTATGTGCCCGTCTCGTCCAGTCAATGCTTCTACGACTTCTCCCGTCTTCCAGAGTTGTCGAGGTTGGAGATGTTGGTGAACCAACACTAGAGTTCCTTTCTTCAGGGCACTGGAGGAAGTCGGCACCGTGAAATGAGCAGATCGCAGACTGGTCAAGTATTCCCTCTTCCATCTACGCCAAAATTGATCTGCCATCCTTTGACGGTAACGCCACCGCCTGTTGTATTGTCCTTTAAGGGGAGCCACAGGCTCCACGCTGGAGCTGGTCGAAAGTGCAGTTAAACGCTTTCCCACCAGAAAATGGGAAGGCGTGAGTGGTTCCTTTTTGGTGGCTTCGGTGTAGACGTATGTCAGAGGTCTTGAGTTAATAACAGCCTCAATTTCAGTTAAGATGGTCGTCAGCTCTTCGAAGTTGCAGTAGCTGTTACCCAAAACTTTCTTGAGCGAGGATTTCACCGACCGGACCATCCTTTCCCAGAACCCACCCCACCAGGCAGCTCTCTCGATTATAAACTTCCACTGTATCTGCCGATCAGCGAAGTAGGCTTGTATCTCCTCTCCTTTTTGTGGGAGGTTAGGATCGGTGATGCCCATGCTTTCCAGCTCCCAAAATGACCGGAGCTCGGTAGACAATGAGCATGTGCTTCCACCCACATTGGCCTTCAGAACTGCCGCAGTAGAACAGGAGGCAGTCAAACCGCTGTGGGGAATCGGTCCTTGAAGTGTCCATCCAAAGTCTGTTTTGACAGCGACTAGAGCGCCTTGCACTTTTTGGACCTCACCAGAGACAAGAGCCCAATAGTAGTCAGCACCAATAAGAATGTCAATACCATGTCTTGTTAACTGGGCTGGTGGCAAGGTGACGTCTGCCAGCTCAGCTATCTGTACTTGGACTCCTTGCACTACACTCTCAGGTAGAAGAAGATGATCGGAGCAAATCTCTGGTATCTCCAGAGCTTCTAGGCAGTGCTTCTTTTGGCTGTACTGGCTCCTTAGCCAGATTCGTACCCTTCTGCGTTTTTCCTTGATGATGTTTCCTGCTCCTCCAAAAGGGTAGATAGTAATGTCTTCTTCACCAACAACCTCGAGCTGCAGCTTACGTGAAAGTTCTTCCATCACAAAGGTTCGTTGGCTTCCTCCATCAAAAAGGATGCGTGTGAGAGCTCTTTGCTGTTTCCCTTCCGCCCAGACCTGAGCTGTTTGAAGTAGTACAGCAGATGTTTTATCGCTCTTCCTGCCAGTTGAAGAGTGTAACTCTGCTGCGGTGTTCTTACTTTTCTTCCAGGATGGGTCACACATTTGAGTTATGTGCCTTCGCCCGCATGTTTCACACATGATTCTTTTCTTGCGACATTCTTTGGAGGTGTGTCCCTTGATCGAACACCGGAAACATCGTCCTGCTTCTCGAAATCTTTGCTTCTTCTCCTCCAGAGAAATTGATGTCTGACAATTTCGTATAGCGTGGTTCTTCGTGGCACAGAATGCGCACGGTTCAGTCTGCTTGGAGCGACTAGTTGAGGAAAGAGCAGCGGCTGATTCCTTCAGAGAAGCCTTTCCACCTTCTGTTATTTTGGTATGGCTCATACCCTTGGCTTCTCGCTGACGAACTTGTTGAGCCTCTTCACGGCTCTCCACTTCGAGCTTAAGGAAGCGTTGTAGGCTCTCTATTTTGATACAGTCGTTTTCCTTGTCTGTAGGACGTCGACACTTGTGGTAATCAATGACTAACTCTCCCGGCAGCATTCTTAGTAGTGCAGAGCAGAGCTTAGCTCCGTAAGTGTCGCTCTTCACCCCGAGCGTTGCAAGTGGTCATAGAGACGTCGCAATCCGCTCACCTCGCTCGAGTGTCGTACTGCTGGCAAATCAAGTAGTTGGGAGAGGTGTTCTTGAATGAGAACGTCAGTCCGACCGAAGCGCTCCCTGAGAAGCTCAACGACGGTATCGTAGTTTTCTCCCGTTGCTTGAATGCCGGCTATCGCCGATGCTGCCTTTCCCGTAAGCGCCAACCGCAGGTACAAGAACTTCTCAGCGTTAAAGAGGCTGTCGTTGTCATGTATGGCTTGCTTGTACTGTTCCCAGAAGGGTTGCCAATCGGTAGCTGCACCGCCAAACCGTTGAAGCTCCAGTTTCGGCAGCTTCACCTTAGAGGTTGCAACGTGTCCGTCGCCGTCGTTGTGAATCCGCGTTGTACCGGTTTGGGGCCTCGCTCGTCGGAGTTCCTCTACCTCCTGTGCGATGGTGGCGATGTACGCGACGATCTTGTCGTCATATTCAATCGTGCGGGCGTAGTTTTGCTCAACGTCTCCGTCAGGTACCAGTGGTTCGATGGATGCGTTCACGTTGCTCAGCTGTATTCGCAACTCACTGAGCCCCACCGATAATACGTTGAGGCTTCGCTCGTCAGAGTGGCTTGCGAAAGCTGCGTCGATGTCGGAGATCAGCCTCGTTACTTGAGACCTCAGAGCCGTCCGCTTCTGCTTTAGTCGTTCCATGGCGTCTCTGGGTCTCGCGGCGTTGCTGGCGTTGCGGCGTCACTAGGCCTCGTTGGGCGAGTACTTCGGTAGCGTCGTTGGGGTTCACTCTCTTGCGGCGTCCCTTGGCTCGTTTCGTTGCGGCGTCACTAGGCCTCGTTGAGTAATGTCAGCAGCGTCGCTGGAGCTGGCTCTCTTGCGGCGTCCCTTGACTCGTTGAGTGATAACGTCGGTAGCGTCGTTGGAGCTCTTCTCTTGCGGCGTCCCTTGGCGCGTTTTTTTGGCGCGTTTCGTTGCGACGTCACTAGGCCTCGTTGATTTATAACGTCGGTAGCGTCGTTGGAGCTCGCTCTCTTGTGGCGTCCCTTGGCTCGTTTCGTTGCGGGTGGATGCCCCGTCGTCATTCCGTCGTGACTATATCGTTGTCATCCCGGGCTTCGGCACCAAAATGTTAGAACTCCGCCGCGAGGAACGAGCCGTACGCCATGTTTTGACAAAATTAAAACAGAAGATGACGATGTTTATTGGGATTGCGTCATGTGCGATGGCTATACAAGAAAACGAAAATTGAGTTTCTTCATAATGCATTATTTCTCTCCCAAATCCATTACTCCTTCTTAGTCTGGGGTACTACTACTAATACAAATTTAAACAAAATACTTGTGATACAAAAGAAAATATTGCGAAGTATTTGTAACGTGTCATACGATCACCCTAGCGAACCTCTCTTTAAACGTTTAAATTTGATGCCTGTAAATAGATTATATAAATATCGTTTATGCATTACCTATAAATCAGAAGTACAAACAAATATTCATGCCCTTAGTGAATTGGCGTTTCTCTCGCTGAGCGTAGCAACATATCCTACTCGAAACACGCAAATTTGGACGCTTCCCATTTGCAAAACTAACTACGGTGAACAAATGTTAAGTATGCACTTCCTCGACTGCTTAATTTTCTTGCTACTCACAACATTGACCTTCCGACAAGATCTGTAAAAAATCTCCGAGCATTTTTTTCTTTTCCAAATGTGATTGCTTACTTGTCATGTTTGATAACCTAAATGTTTGCTGAATTGTATAATGCTTTGCTTGCATGTGCTTTGATTTTGTTTGCCTCTTATATAGTCGCACCTTTTTTGTGATATTGTCCTGTTCTTATCCCTAAAATTGTTATCTTTTCTCTTGGTTTTCTTTTTGGATTATTTGTGCCACTGCTGCCATGTGTAAGGAGGGGGCCGAGGGCCCGTCGAGCTGCATGATGCAGCTTTTTTTCCTCGGTCTCCCTCCGTCATTTGTGTTTTGACGGAAAAATAAACATTATTATTATTATTATTATTATTATTATTATTATTATTATTATTATTATTATTATTATTATTATCTTGCGGTACTGCTTGTACTATGCCTGGGATTTGCGCTGGCGGCAGCCTGTGAACTCGCTGGGACAAAAGACCGGGAACTGTGTGGCTTGAGGCCGTTAGCCTGGGATCTTGCTGGTATCTTACCGTATTACTGGTACTAGGCTAAGGCTTTGTGTTGGCAGCATCCTGGGAACTAGCTGAAACGCCCAGTGCCGGGCGTCCTAGTCAGTCCCGATCGCTAGCCAGTGACTGGCAATCTCACTGGCCCGTTGTCGCCCCACGGGGCGTTTCCAGCGTCGGCCCAGTATGATCTTGCCAGCAGGCCAGTACCGCCCCATTTCCAAACCAGCGAGTTGTGCTACTTGGGCGACAGCAACCATGATTTCCACGTTGCTCGTGATAACGCTCAAGAATTTCAACAAAATATCTGGCAGCACTTTTGGCTGCTTCAGTTTGCATCGCATCGTCAAGGCATCCACATCTAAAGCGGCTCCGATCTATGAAAAAAGCTCTTGGAAGAGCGCTGTCCTTTTTAGGGGGCATGGGAACAGCTGCACCGTGCGGATTGAGTAACACCCCTCTGTTCTTGGTCGAGCAGGTTGCTTCACTTCTTTCCTTGCATTCAAATAAGTGAGACGACGTTTTCCTTATTTTGTTCACATGCCCACAAGCATTACTGTTTCTAGCATGTCAGGAACGAGGAACTAGAAATTACAAACAACATGAGGCCATGGCGCGGTAGGAAGAAGTGGCCGCGCACACGAAAGATGTCTGCCCCACTGTGCATACGGGAGCGCGGGTGCTTTCTCTTCTCCCCCCAAAACACCGAAAAGGGCATGAACAGAATGCACTCAGAGCTCGTGCTACTCCCGGTCGTTTTCACCGCCGTCACAAGTTGTACCGCGGCAGAGACGGTGTGGAATTTTTCGAGAGGTTGTCCGGATGGTCGCCATCTGGAACCTGCGACACATCTACCTCCTCGGGTTCATAGAACGCTTTTAGGTCGGCGACATAAATAGACCCGCACACTTCACCAGATTCGAAATGCACTAGCTCATAAGACAGGTTGGAGAGCTTCCTAATAACACGATAGGGGCCATCCCACCTCTTTGCTAAAGAGGCCATGAATCCTCTAGCAGCATCACTCAGCGGATGAGTTCGTCTCAGTACCAGATCTCTTACCTTGAACTGCAGATTTTACCTCCCCTTGTTGTACTGGTTTGCCTGCTGCAGGTCTTGAGACGTCGAGGCTCTCTCGAGCTTCACGCAGGTTCTCCGTGAAACGCTTCCGGAGATTTTCTGCGAACTGCCTAATAGTGCGCTGCATGCTTGCAGGGTTTGTTCAAACAAGGCCGTTTCCCAGGGGAAACATGAGCTCTTTCCCAAAGTTAAGTTGAGCCGGAGTGAAACCCGCGGACCAGTTGATTGTTGTGCGGGCAGCGAATGCCATTTCCGCCAATTTCGTGTCCCTGTCTTTGTGTCGATCTGTATGCGCTACAAGCATCTGCTTCAGGTTACGGTTCACTCTGTTTGAGATATTCGCCTGTGGATGGTATGGCGAAGTCCGTTTGTGTCGTATGCCTAGCGCCTTAAGCGGAGAACGCATGGCGCGTTTTTCTACACGCGAAAACGCGACGCGCTATGAACACTCGCGCAGAAGCTGACGCGTGGGCACCCGCATGCAGACAAAGCCAAGCACCGCCGGCCGCGCGTTATCAATGTTGCCAAATTACAGAATTCTCATCACGCGATTTAAATTTTGACGCAAATACTACAAAATGAGAATTAAATGAACAAATATGTAAATAAATCGGGTTTGTGTGTCCAAAGAAACATCTTTTCAATTTTTATATGGGAAATAAAAATGCTTTTGAACACTTTGAAATGTGCTGAATACGAAATAGCGCACTGTGCAGGACCATGTGATAGTTCGACCGACCCTCATTGGGCGAGAGCCGCTTCGACGCCTCGGCGCGCGTCTTGTTCTGGATCAGCTAGAAACCAACGCTCCCGCGAAAAGGCGCGCCCGCGCGGGAAATACGTCAGTTTGACACCGACGCGTCTGAATCGCGAGCAAAAACGCGCCATGCGGCCTGCGCTTTACACGCATCCACAAACACTTTGCTAACAAAATAAGAAGCGTTGTCTGTAATAAGCATTGCGGCAAAGCCAAGGCGCGCGAACGTCTCGAGAAGACAGTCCCAGATTTTCGTAGAGTCTAGTTTGCGTAAAGGAAACATTTCGATCCACTTAGTGAAATGGTCGGTCACTACTAGCAAATACTGATTGCTCCGTTGAGTACGGGGAAAAGGACCGACAACGTCGCAGGCAACACACCCCGAGGGGTACTTGCTTTCGGCCGACTACATTAAACGTGGTGGTTGGCCACCTCGGGGTTTCGCGTTCTGACAAACCGGGCAGCTACGTGTGTATCTCATCCCATCCTGCCTCCTACCTGGCCACGTTGCAATTTGGGACAATTTTTCGTAAGTTTTGCTCCCACTGCCGTGGCCTGCCAAGGCGGAATCATGCATATATCTTATAAATGACTTACGCAGTATGCGTTGTATTACAGTCCGAAATGGCGAGCCGCTGGATGCATCGCACGCCTAGAGGATGTATTGCAGCAGGATGCCGTCGCTGCTGAGCAGGTATGAGTCCAAGTCTCTGGTATTCCCAGCGTCGGCTGAGTTTTCTTCTGCCAGCTGGTGCGTCACCTTCTGACAAAGTCCATCAGACAGCTGGGCCACTCGGAGCTCCTCTCTGCTCACCAGGGTTCCCCAACTCGAATCTGGTGTGATGGGCGCCGCATTGGTCAGTGCCACCAAGTCGGGATCCACCTGCATTTCCCGCCCGAAAAGTGGAGCACGGGATAACGCATCTGCAACATGGTTAGCCACTCCACGCTTGTACTCGATTCTGTATTCGTAGCGCTGGAGTGAAAGGGCCCATCGAGCGAGTCGTCGTGCAGTGTTTTGAAGCCCTTTGAGAAACGAGAGAGCCACTCGGTCAGTTTGAATGCTAAACGAAGCGCCGTCAAGATACATGTCAAACTTCTTAAGCGCAAAAATAATTGCCAGGCACTCTTTTCCAGTTGTGGAGTAGTTTCGCTGCGCTCCGGTTAACGTATATATATGACTGACGAAAGCTACGGGACGAAGACCGCTATCATGTTCCTGCAGAAGAACTACTCCAAGTCCGTAATCGCTTGGGTCGGTTTGCAAGATGAACGGACGATTCAAGTCGTGCAGATTTAAACACGCGTTTTCAGTCACAGCCTTTGAAAGACACGCGAATGCGGTTTGCTGCTCGTGCCCCCAGCACTATTTTTTTTTTTTTTTTTTTGCGGAGCAATCGGTTTAGAGCTTCAGTTATCCTAGCCCTCATTGCGGAATAAAATCTATATAAAACGCAATCATCCCGCGATGTCTCTGTAGGCTTTTGACGTCATGAGGGGGTTGGTACTCAGTTATTGCGCGCAGCTTATCTTCATTCGGGCGCAGCGTTCCGTTATCTACAACAAATTCGAGAAGGTTTATTACAGACGCTGCAAACTGGACTTTATCTGGATGAATCGTAAGGCCGGCCTGACGCATTCGTTTGAGTACGATGCGAAGGTGAACGAGATGCTCCTCTAATGTTCGTGAAAACAACATACGTCATTCATGTACGCTATCGCAAACTCGTACTTCGCGTCACCGAGGACAACATCCATTAGGCGTTGAAAGCTGGCGGGAGAGTTGGACAAACCAAAGGGAAGGCGAGTGAATTCGAACAACCACCTGTGTGAAATGAATGCGGTCTTCTTTACATAAGCCGGATGAATTTCGATTTGAAGAAATCCGCGTCAGCAATCGAGGGTTTTGAAAACAGTTGCGTTTCCAATGGCATACATTTCTGAGGAAATACTAGGAAACGGGTAACTGTCTCTGAGTGACACTTCATTTAGGCGCCTGTAATCAACACAAAACTTTGCTGTGCCGTCCTTCTTTGGAGCAAGGACCACCGGGGAAGCCCATGGGTGTTTTCACTGACGTACTGCGCCTGTGTCGATCATTTCCGATAGCGCCCCATCAAGAAGCTCGCGCTTGTGAGCACTTATGGCTCTCGGATAACACCTCCGCCGGTGTGCATCCATGGTTTCGATGCGGTGCCGTAGCAGATCGGTTTCCGATGTCTTTCCGTGAACATCGGCGAGAAGGGTTCCAGCAGTTGATGGAGCTGCTTCTGGTTGTCTTCACCGGAACACTTTTGCACGGCTTTGAGCACGCTGTCTGAAAGTAAAGACATCTTCCGGCAAAGTTTACCGGGAACGCCTGGCCACGAATACAGTCCTGCGTCTGGTAAACGGCGTTAATTTCGTTTAACCTCCCAACCAATATCCAGCTTGGTCAAAGTCTAGCAAAACCCGCTCCGCTGCAATAAAATGTCTTACAAGGACCATGGGCACTGGCAGTTCCGGGAGGTATACGAACCGTTGTCTTCGTTTACTGCCATGAAAGGAAATTCTTAAACTGACTGCACCGGCAGCAGGTAGTATAACCCCGATGCTACTTGAAATTTCACGTTTGCTGACCGGAGATGCATCTTTTTCTTGTTACATTCCGCAAATACAGCATCCCCAATATGCGACATGTTTGCACCAGTATCTAAAAGAGCGGCCACTGGTGTACCTAGTACATTCACAGTCATACAATGTTCAAGAGACTTAGGTGTAGCTTTGATTCTACTCGCAGCTGGGATGAGCTCTGTCGGTTTCTCGTTTAGTTAGGTTGTTCCTACCCCCGTCGGCTGGTGCGAGTCCATTAGCGACCGGCCATCCAGAGCGACCATCCTTAGTGCTGAGAACTTCACAGGGGCTCTGACGCTGGGGATCGGGCTGACCTTTGGCTTAAAGGGAATAGCATTAGGGTCCAACTCAAAGGCAGTTGCTTCGGGTAGCTTACGACCGGGAACAGTGGAAGCTGTTCGCCAGAGGATCAGTGCAAAGGCAGACGCGCCGAGAGTATCATGACCGAGAATGTTTTGAGCTGGCCGTCGGGTGTCACAGCAACAGCAGGCACGCCGGGAGTCTCAAGACCGCGGACGGTGTGAGTTGCGCGCCCGGGGTCTCGGTGTGAAAGCCGACACGCCGGGAGTCTCACCACGACGAGTGCTATCATCTAGTCGCCCGGGTGTCTGGGCAAAAGCAGACACGCCGGAAGTCTCCAGAACGTGAACGGTGTGAGCTGGGCGCCCGGGTGGCGGTGTGAAAGCCGACACGCCGGGAGTCTCACAACGAAGAGTGGAAGTGTTATGGAGCTGGCCGCCCAGTTGTCGATGCGAGAGCAGACACGCCGGTAGTCTGAAGACCGCGAACGGTGTGAGCTGGGCGCCCGGGTGTCGGTGCGAAAGCCGACACGCTGGGAGTCTCACAACGAAGAGTGAAAGTGTTATGAGCTGGCCGCCCACTAGTCGATGCGAGAGCAGACACGCCGGGAGTCTCAAGACAGCGAACGGTGTGAGCTGGGCTCCCGGGTGTCTATGCAAAATCGATACGCCGGGAATCTCACAACAAAGAGTGAAAGTGTTATGAGCTGGCCGCCCAGTTGTCGATGCGAGAGCAGACACGCCGGTAGTCTGAAGACCGCGAACGGTGTGAGCTGGGCGCCCGGGTGGCGGTGTGAAAGCCGACACGCCGGGAGTCTCACAACGAAGAGTGAAAGTGTTATGAGCTGGCCGCCCACTTGTCGATGCGAGAGCAGACACGCCGGGAGTCTCAAGACAGCGAACGGTGTGAGCTGGGCGCCCGGTTGTCTATGCAAAATCGACACGCCGGGAGTCTCACAACAAAGAGTGAAAGTGTTATGAGCTGGCCGCCCGGTTGTCGATGCGACAGCAGACACGCCAGGAGTCTAAAGACCGCGAACGGTGTGAGCTGGGCTCCCGGGTGTCGACGAGAAAGCCGACACGCCGGGAGTCTCATGACGGAAAGTGTGAGCTGGCCGCCCGGTTTTCGATGCACGAGCAGACACGCCGGGAGTCTCAACACCGCGGATGGTGTGAGCTGGGCGCCCGGGTGTCCATGCAAAATCGGACACGCCGGGAGTCTCACAACGGAGAGTGTTATGAGGAAGAAAAGGTGATGGAGGGCCACTGAGGGTCGATAGAAAAGCATCAGTCCCCGGAGCCTGTGCGAGCCTCCGGGAGGCCCGGAGGCGGTTGCGGCGGCTCGACCTTGCGGATTGTGTTTTCTGCGCGACTGGCGGAGAGTAGAGATTTCCTACCACCGCCGGCCGTAGCCGTTTCCCTGTGTCTGAGCGGCCGCTACCGTTCGCTCCAGCCCCGGTGTATGCGTCCTGGCTGGCCGCTTCGAAAACAACGGGGCGTGGCCCGCCCGTCGGCTTCGTGCGGTGTCCCGTTCTTTCTGGCCTCTGCCAAGCTCCGCGTTACCGGTCCCGGGGCCAAGAACTCATCTTGACCAATGGAGGGGCTGTAGCGTTGTGAATGTATGCTTTCATAATCGCTGCACCTCCGTGATTCGTATGCACAAGGATCTAGGGCTCAGGGGCAGACGCCTGACTGGAATTTTCTTGTTCTCTCTCGACTCGCAAACGTGCGTTTTCAGACCACGCAAATGATGGTTCCATAGTCATGTTCTGCGATGGATGGGGGCGGTATCTTAGTACCGCGAGGATGCCGGCCTGGATCGGGATCGCCTCCCGTGCAATCTCGTCTAAATTCTTAAAGGTGCGTCGCCTGAGATGGGGATGGAAATGGGGGTGGCTTCGGCGGATGGCGCGTTGTACTTTCTCCCCGCCTGGTGCCGCGGCGTCGGCGATATCGTACAAGCCCTGGAGAGCCCTTACAAACTCGATGAGTGACTCTTCGGGGTGCTGTGTGCGCGCGCGCAGCTTGTCCCTAATCAGCATACTGTAATCCGGAGGCAGGAACTCCGTCCTAAATCGCGCCCCGAAATATGACATACTTGTGAATTTAGTTTGTCTTCGACTCCAGAGTGCTGCACAGTCTGTCAGTGCAACCGGCAAAAGGCGGGTGAAGATGGTTTCGTCGTCAATTCCCGACGCAGTTGGTAGTCCCGCAGTTCTGAGGCGAACATCGCGACTGACTTTCTGTCTGCGTACCCCGAAAAAACCGGAACGCTAAACGAGAGCCTTGGTATTCCCTTGGGGGCGTGCTTCCAGGAGAAGTGGGGCTTGAGCGCTTCATCTGCTCTCGTTGTATCTGAAGAGGCATGGTCATGGCCACTCTTAGTTCTGCTAGACCACCCTCTGATGCTGCGCCTGCCGGGACTGAGACGGCGTTTTTCGCGAGAGCATCGAGCGTCAAAAGCTCGTCCTCACTCACGTTTCTGTCGGCGTCCTCTGTAGACTGCATCGTGTTGTAGTGGAGGCTTCCGCAGCCTAAGTTCAATGAACTTAGGCTTGCGAAAAAACGCCCCCTCAAATGTGGGCAAACTCAGGAACGCAAAATTGACTATATAAAACGTAAGAACGAACGCAGTTTGCGGCCATCCTCCAGACGAGCAGCACACCACGTTTGGGTGCAGTGTGGGATTTCTCTTGCTGCTACCCGTCTCGAGGAACGACACAGCACACCGGTGCAAAAACATGTAAACATTTAATGACCGCTATCGCCTGCGGTGCGATTCCAACAGGCCCCCGCGCATACGCTGCGACGGCCCTTTATCAGTGGCGGAGCGCCGCTCGCGTGGCCAGTCGCCAATGGCCCCCTCGTTGTCAAGAATGACCACTCATGATTGTTGGAGGGGCAACCTCGGCCAACCGCTTGGAACCCCCAGGTTGCCCATAAGTTCAACGAAGCTAAGCGCCACGCGCTAGAACAGCAACCACCTCCAGGATGAGGCAGTTGTTTCACTCTCTCGCCTTGATGAAATTGGAGACCGATCACGCTATGTGAATTTAATATTTCAGAGCATTGAAAAGATTCTCCCGGAAACTTGGTGGCAGATTGAAATTAAAATTGTAGATATTCTTTCCGGTCTAGGAATTCTTTGTGAACGCATTTCCCATGCCCATAGATTAGTTTCGTTTTGTAAAGATAAATGTCGACCTATTATCTTCAAATTCATTTCATTAAAAAAACTAGCGTTTTTCAGTCAAGAGCTGGTATAAAAAGTTATAGGAGGACGCTTATGTTTCGCCATTAAAACTGCAACGCGGTAGCTCAACATGTAATCCCCGCTCGTTCCCAAGGTGTGCACACTTGTATGCGTGGCCTAGTCGCCATCGTGTCTGGGCGCAACAGAAGGTTCATAGTTTTGAATGCCGCCTCTGCGTAAAATTCTTTTAGTTTTTCGAGCGCAGCTCTTAAACGCGAAACACATGTACAACGAAACAGTCCGATCTGACGTCCGATCAGGCAATGCGACTGTTGGAGGCGAGGGTTTTCAACGCTCTCCGGTGCCACGAAAACCGTCGTCCCCTAAGGTCATGCCGGCAGTTCGCACGTCGGATCGGACGGTTTCGTCGTACATGTGTTTCGCGCTTTAGGCTCTCGTTTCCGCGTTTCGCGGCGTGGCCGTCGCCGTCGGTGTAACCACCCCACTAGATTCATCGGGAAATTTAATTGGTGTTTAGATCACGCGACGCCAATTTTTCTGCTGAATCTAGCGGGAAAACTGAATGTGTCCACGGGTGGCATGACACGAAGTCATGTGACGTCATTTTTCCCGCTAAATTTGGCGGGAAAACTGAATTGCAGTTGAGTTCACGTGGCGTCAATTTTCCGGCGAATTTCAGCGGGGAAACTGTAGGAGGAGGGGAGATTATGGAGGAGGAGGAGGAGGGCAGGGTACGGAGGAGATTGACGGAAGGGTACGCAGGAGGAGGAGGGGAGGGTACGGAAATGGAAGAGGATGAGATGAGAGGCTGAAGAAGTGGGGGAGGAGGAAAGGAGGGGATAATGAAGAAGTGGGGGAGGAGGAGAAAGGAGGGGATAATGAAAAGAGTGGAGCGGTATACCATCCCCTCGGTACCCTCCCCTCCACCTCCTCAATAGCTGCGCTCTCATTTCGCATTACGGATATTTGTAAAGTGTTTAATGTTTTTATTTTAAGATAATAACTTTTTTTTTAAAAGTCAAATCACTTGAGATTTTCGCGTCAAGAGAGGTGGCTGTGACGTCATGCCCCTATTGAGCAATTAGGGTTTTCCCGTCCCAACGCTACCGACATCGGTTTTTCTGCCGCACAATCTTCTAAACGCTGACGGATCAAAATGGCGGGTTTGTCAGTTAATGACTCTTTTCACTGGAAACACGCCAGGCTATGCCTAAAGTAATCGATATCGGAAAACTTAAAAATGCGGCGTTTTTAGTTAAATATAAAAATTGCGCGTTAACAAGGAGATACACGCATACGACGTCACTGAGGACACCATTTTTTTCTCCAGCTCCCACCATATGTGATATGGTGAGTAAAGTTATTGTTATTATTATTATTAAATATTTAGGAGGTCATCGTCACTGGTGCCGCACGGACAGTTGATGATCCAGCCGCACTAAGCGGTGCCTCGTTATCGGCTGCGGAGACGTGCATATTCCTTCTTACTAAAATCATGCCGTACAGCCAAAGCTGCAGGGGCGAGATTGTATCCCCAGCTCTTCAAGAGGGGGAAAGGAGGAAAGGAGGAGTCTGAGCCATTCTCTCGCTTTCGTCCTTTTGTCCCTCTTGAACATGTTGGCACTTGCTCGCCCACGTGGAGCTTTCGCTGTGCTGCGCGCTTGTAGTGAGAATGTGAAATAGATAAAATTTTGTTGGGATTTGTTCAAGGCATCGCCGCTCCCCCCCCCGCCCCCCCTCCCAAGGCATGTAATATTCCTTTTCATTCAATGCGAGAGCATTTACTGTCCAACGGAGCAAAGCCCATGGATACGCTAGCGCCGGGAGTACTTCGCAGTCGCAACGCTGCGCCGAGCTTCGCACTCCCGGCGCTGCATCGTTGTCTGTAGCTGCGAAAAACGGCACCCAAATTCCCATTGGCTGTGACGCGTCATGCGGCTCCATAGTAGCGGTGTCATCGTTGGTAAGGAGCCAGCCGAACTGCTGATGGTGCAGCGGGAGGGGGCACGCCGATATGCGCTGGCTTTACGTTAGGCAGAGGGAACCTTCATGTGCGCCTTGCTAGGGTGATGCCATCCTTTGTAATACCACTCGCCGACAAACCAGCAGCCGTTTTGTTCCTCGGCGATAATCCGTGGAGCTTATAACCCTCCCGGAAACAAGCGCCTTATCTCAGAAGTTTGGAGCAGCGTTGTGGAACCCACGGAGGGAGGATTAGCATTTTCCCCCTCGGATGGGATTACCGATGGACACAAAGGCCACTTACCGGCGCACGGGGAAACAATGAGAGAAACAAAATGGCGGTGGACGAGGGTGCATGAAAGGGAAACAGGCAGTTGGCATCACCCTATGCGAAGCGCACATGAAGGCACCCTAGTTAGGCCTATCGGTACGCTTTAAGGTCTTATGTCGCCAACCTATAAGCGCAGCTGCTTGACGTGAGGGGGGACGGGTGTACTCGCTCAATGAGGTTTGGCCTAACGTCAAGCCTAACGTTACACTTTGAGGTTGAGCGTCGTCAACGGTACCCGCAGCTTGGGCGATGATGATGATGAGCGCACGTGATTTCAGCAAGCGGCCCTTCGAGCTTCACGCTCCCGGCACTGCGCCGAGCTTCGCACTCCCGCCGCTGTCTCACCTTGTATCTTCCATTTTCTGGACCATCGTGTCTTCCTGTACGGAGGCTTAGAGTTGAATATCTTGCTTTGACCAATGACGAAATCTTGTGGACGTTGGAATTTTGATCCTGGCTTAATTCCTCCTCCCAGCAGGGGGCACCTGTGAACGCAGGTGTTTGGAGAGTGGCGTCTTCACGGACCCCGAGTTCTGCAGGGGGCGCCTGCACCTTAGGTGCTAGGTGCTTGGGGAGTAACGTCACCACGGACCCCAGCCACATTGGCGACGCCACAGACCCTGAGTAAAAAGTGGCGATGACCCACCCACGTCTGACTGTTCGTCGCGAGCCCGTGTCCGGGAAAAAGGTCATCCTGGTGGTTAAGCCGAGCCCAGGGTAGGTTTGGACCCTTCGTGGCCCCCCGGGTGAGACAATACAACATTTCGGCCCCCGCTTCTCGTAGACGGGAGTCCTGGTAAGGCCCGGCCAGTATGATTCAGCCTAGTCGCCATTTCTTCTACTATCCCCTCTTTCTCTGCTCTTCCCTTCCCGCTCCCTTACTTTCACCTTATTTGGTGACAAGGGCCAACCTTGTGTGGTGGCACATACCCTTATCCTAACCACACTTGGGTATAGCACCTGGGCACGTGCTAGTAGATCAGCGGTTCCAGCAAACCCCATTTCGTTAGGGGCTGCTCACTACTCCCTAAGTTGGGCTCGATGGTGGGCGGCACACCGCAGGTGCCGAAATCCTTTTCCCATTCATATGGATACCAGGACTAAATCGATCCTTCATCGGGCCCCGAAAAGGGTCCGGACCGAAGAGACAGCATCAACAAACCCTACCTTGCCAGTCATTATTTTCCTAAATTTATAGTAATGCACTCGGAAAACGAAGATCAACCACTTGCAAAGCTTTCCCCGTTCTTGGTCGCAAATACCCTAGAAACTCTGATAGGAAAATCTTTAAAAGCCAAAAAACTTCCACCTGGTGACCTGCTTGTGGAGGTCACAAATGCTGAGCAAAGCAAAGTACGTCCTGCACTCAACCAAGTAAGAGATTACATAGTGTCAGTGACTTCACATGACTCACTGAACAGCACGCAGGGTGTCACCTCTGAAGATGATCTCCTTGGAATATCTACCGACGAGACACTCGAGGGACTTCAAGATCAAGAGGTGGTCGCTGTGCGACGTATCACTATCTGTCGTGACGGTGAAGAACGGGACAGAAAACACATTGCGCTAACGTTCAACTCGACAACGCTCCCCTCCACAGTTAAAGCCGGGTATTTCAACTGCAAAGTACGCCACTACGTCCCCAATCCAAGGCGTTGCTTCCGCTGCCAGCGCTTTGGACATGGGCCACTAACCTGCAGAGGAAAAGCCAGGTGTGCAAAATGTGCGAGCATTGACCACCCTTCCGACAACTGTGGCAACAATACCCATTTTTGCGCCAACTGCCGAGGAACACACGAAGCATATTCTTGCAGCCGTCCCCTGTGGAAGAGAGAGAAGGAAATTCTCTCACAAAAGGCCATAGAAAATATTTCTTACCCAGAGGCACGGAAAAGATATTCTTTTATTTCTCAAGGCTCTTATGCCGAGGCCACGCGCAGGGGACCGGCGCGGTCGTCGGCGTCAACGGGAACGCAGACGTCAACGGAAGACCTGCGTCCCCCCCCCCCTCCCTCAGCCCCCTCGACCTCATCTGGAGTGGCACAAACCACTTCAACCCCAAAACTAAATGTAGATCCTATCGCTTCGGGGTCCATTCAAGCGCAGGGTTTTTCAAGCCCTGCGCCAACCAAAACCCGGGTGCCTCGAGGTCGGGGACTTCCTTCTCGTCCCTCTGAAGGCGCCCGTAAAGCTGGTGAGCCGCCGGGGTCACAGGCCCTTAGGGGTCAGCCAGAGGTGGGCCCCGGTGAGCCGATAAACGAGATCGGGCCCAAGTCCAAGGACGACAGGCCCTACTCGAGCTCGGAATCCTTACCTTCGACCTCCTGTAATAACACAAATAGGCCGAAGAACACATTTAAAAAGAAAAATGCAGCCCCGCATCAAAATTCATTTTTAGGTCTAGATGAATGGTCTTTCTTCTAATTCATGCATAATGCAGCATTTCTGCAGTGGAACTGTCGAGGGTTGCTGTGAAACTACGTCGACGTGCACTCTCTGTTAGACCAGCATTACCCTATAGCATTTTGTCTTCAGGAAACGCACTTAAACAATAGTCACTCTAATATACTAAGGCGCTTTCAGGTTTTTCGCAGGGACAGACCTCTTCTGTCGCATAGTTCTGCTGGAGTAGCTATAGTTGTCCAGCCGTCTACCCCATCTGTTGAGGTTCCTCTGAATACCACCCTGGAAGCCGTGGCAGTTCGTGTTCTGTTGAACCGTTTAGTAACCGTCTGTTCGCTTTACATTCCCCCAAGCTATCCTGTATTCCGCGAAGAGCTTGAATCACTTTACGACCCGTTACCCCAACCTGCCCTGATTCTCGGTGACTTCAACGCTCATACTCTTCTTTGGGGTAGTAGAAGACGGTACACGTGGCTCGATGATGGAGCGTTTTCTTTCCTCGACAGCTATATGCTTGCTGAACAAAGCAGAGTCTACGTATTTCAGTGCCCCAACTCATTCTTTTACATCTATTGATCTGTCTTTGCGATTCAACATTATTTCCTTTGTTTTCCTGGGCTGTCGATCCTAACCCCTATGGGAGCGATCACTTTCCTATCATTCTGAACCGACTAAATCCACCTGTTACAGTGCCTACACAAACTCCCCACTGGAAGTGTGAAAAAGCAAACTGGTCTGTCTTCATACAGGCAACCCAGCTCGCTTGTACATCGCTTAACAAACTGTCTATCGATGAAGTCACCAATTTGCTTAGCTCCCACATCCTCAATGGTTTAATTTTAGCTATCCCTGTGACTTCATCTCGCTTACCCCGCCGCCCTAAACCATGGTGGAATGCCGACTGTGAAAAATCAAGAAAAAAGCAGAACAGAGCTTGGGGCATATTTAGACGTGACCCAACAGTGACTAATCTCATCAGTTTCAAGCGGATGAAGGCTCATGCGAGATACATCCGCCGCGTCTCACAGCGTCAAAGTTTCTAAAGTTATGCTTCCTCCATTAACACCACCGCCACCACCAAGGAAGTATGGGATAGGGTACATAAAGTCAATGGGCATTACCGGCCTTACTCAGTACCGCTTCTTTCCGAAAACGGACTGTGCCCTGAGAGCCTAGAAGAACTGGCAGATCTTCTAGGAAAACACTTTGAACGTGTTTGTAGCTCTCAGGATTGTTCATCTGATATTCTGAAACACAAGAGACAAGCAGAACTCCAATCCGTGCGGACATCCGGCGGTGCTCGAGAAGCATACAACTTACCTCTCACACTGAATGAACTGGAACGGGTACTTCATGAAACTAAATCTACGTCTGCTGGACCATATAGAATTCACTACCATATGCTTACTCACCTTCACCCTTCCACACTCGACATAATTTTGTATTTTTTTAATCGCATTTGGCAGGAGAGTACATTTCCATCATCTTGGAGAGTGGCAACCGTCATTACTTTCCTAAGGCCTGGAAAGGATGCGTCGTGTGCATCCAGTTACCGCCCAATAGCGCTAACAAGCTGTCTTAGCGAAACTCTGGAGAGAATGCTTAACAAGCGACTTATGTACTTTTTAGAAAAAGAAAATATTCTTGATAACTATCAGTGTGGCTTCCGTTCGTCACGATCTACATTAGACCATCTTGTCCGCTTGGAGTCTACCATACGTGAGGCCTTCGTAAATAAACAGTACTGCCTCTCTGTTGTTTTTTTTTCCATTTAGAAATGGCTTACGACACTGCCTGGCGGCATGGCATACTACAAGATATGTATAGCTATGGCATTCAAGGCAGGATGCTAGAATTCGTAAAGAGCAATTTGGCGATACGTACCTTTCGTGTCCAATTAGGCACTACCTACTCTTGAGAGTTCTGCCAGGAAAACGGTGCTCCCCAGGGAGGCGTATTGAGTGTCACCTTTTTTATAATAAAAATAAACTCGATAGCCCGGGCCATCCCATCATCCATACAGTATTCACTTTATCTTGATGATCTTCAGATATCCGCATATCCGTCTCATTCTGTAACGTTGCTTTCTGTGAACGTAGGATCCAATTAGCAGTAAACGATCTGCTCAAGTGGGCTGATCAAAACGGCTTTAGGTTTTCACCAGAAAAAACAGTTTCTGTTTGCTTTTATCGCTTACGGGGAGCTACCGTAGATCCATCGGTGTCCATGCACTCCACTCCAATTCCAACAAAACCGGAACAGAGGTTCCTAGGGCTTATTTTTGATTGTAAACTGTCCTTTCTTTTTCATATAAGGTATCTTAAGGTAAAATGCCGGAAAGCACTAAACATTCTTAAAGTCCTTTCTCATACCTCATGGGGCTCTGATCGTCTCGGCCTTCTTCGAATGTACAGTTTGGTGGTTCGCTCATGCCTCGACTATGCTCATTCCTCGACTAGCTGTGTATATAGATCGGCAAGGCCCTCAGCTCTTCGAATGCTTGACCCCATTCATCACCAGGGATTGCGACTGTCTACAGGTGCATTTCGCACGTCGCCTATTCCCAGCCTTTATGCAGAGACAAATGAATGGTCTCTGGAGAAGCGAAGGTTTGCTTTGGGGATTATGTATTTTCTTAGAATACGTTCATTCACCCCGCATCCTGCACACGAGTTTGTAGAAGAAACAAGATATAAGCGCACCTTTGACAACAAGCCCCCTGTAATCCCGCCTTTTAGTATAAGAAATGCAGTTGCAGCACTTTCGGTTGGACTGAGCACTACAATGCCCGTGACCCCCGTACCTCATGCAATAGCTCCGTGGGAATATAGCCTTATTTTGAGTGACTTCTCACTCACTAAGTACAAAAAGAAAGACACCCCACCAAAATGCATCAAACAGGAATTTTATGAAATCCAAAGTAGATACATTGGACACAGCTTCTATTACACAGATGGCACCAAGACAGAAACGTTCGTTGGATGTGCTGTGGTTGGTCCCTCTGTTCGCTATGTTCAACGAATTGCATATACAGCCACTATTTTAACAGCTGAACTATGTGGTATCCGCCTGGCAGTTAATCATATTACAGAAACGAAGAGCATGAAGTCAATTGTGTATACTGATTCACTTAGTTCACTGAGAGCGCTCTCATCACTAAATACCTCTAAACACCCAATAATCATAGAGTTGTAGATTAAAATCCTCGATGCTTCCAAAAGGAACATTAAAATAGTATTTTGCTGGGTTCTTAGCCATGTTGGTATGCCCGGTAATGAGGAAGCAGACCTTGCAGCCAGTTCTGCTGGTGACAAAGAAGTCGACCTGCATGACATTCCATATAAAGACTATTGGAGGCCTTTAAGGCATCGTATAAGAGAGAAGTGGCAGCAAGAATGGGAGGAAGAAGGAAATAACAAGCTGCATACTGTAAAGCCACTGCTTAGTGAGTGGGAGAGTGCAAGACACCCTGAACGCTTTTATGAGGTTTTTCTGTGTCGGCTAAGGATAGGGCATACGCACCTCATCCATGGCCACCTTCTGCGCCAGGAAGAAGCCCCAGAGTGCGAGCACTGCAATAATCCTTTAACTGTCGGACACATATTACTATAATTACCTAGACCGACGGAAACATGTTTCTCAGCTATATTGAGAGCATACGCCTTTAAACCTCCCTCTTTTGCTTGGCAACGAATCATTAGTTCCGCATCACTGCGTTTTTAGCTTCTTGAAAGCTATCGGCCTTTTACACCGACTATGATTTTACCCACCCAACTTCATGCCCATAGCTGCATACAAGTCCTGCACATACGTTTAACCTATCATCAACTACTAAAGTTCTATTCTCTTCGAAAGCCTATCTGCAATAGTGCATGTACCTGGCGCATCATAGCCTTAGATGCTTTTGCGCCATAAAACTTCAACCAACCAACCAACCAACCAACTTAATTCCTCCCGTTTACGTACGTTGTCTACCTGTCAAGCTGTTTCCAGTGCTGTATGAAGCGTTCGACTGGCGTTAAGCTGCAGCTTTGCTGTGAGTTTCGAGTCTTGATTGCCGACGACGAAGCGGTTTCATAACACTTGATCTCGCAGGTTACCATAGTCACAATATATTGACAGACCATGAAATGTTGTTGCAAACTTATCGACTGACTTTCCGTCCTGCTGACATCTCATATTGAAATGAGCCCGCTCAAAAATGGAGTATCACTTTGGGATGAAGTAGCTATAAGACCTTCGTAGTATGACGTTAAACGTCTTGGAATCCGCTGCGGACAGCAGGAAAGTGCTAAAAACGGCCTCCGTTTATCCCCATTTTGTAGGGGAGGGCGTCGATTTTGCTCTCCTCAGCCTTCGCGCAGTGTCTCAATGCTGTTCGTAAACGCTCGAAGCATTTCTTCTAATTGGGTTTCTCATTTGGAGACATAAAGCAAAAGGGTTCCGGCAGCTGAATCGTAAATGATGCCATTGAAACGGAAGGTCAAAAACTGGCTTCAGTCATTGCTTATATTTCTTTGTGGTAGCGCGCGCGGGTTCCTCTATTTCTGGTATCGTGTTTTATGTCATCGCTCCCATTTACATACGTATAGCGGTCCTGGCATCGTTCCAGTTTCACTAGCATTTGATAGATATATGGCGCCGTGCAAGCATGAGCACTTCTTTGCCAGCCGCAACTCGTGCGATCTGACCACTAGGCCTGACCAGCCGACACCCGACACAGGGTGCTCTTAAATACTAAAGGGTGATTTCAGATAAGATCGACCAAAGGATGGCTAGTCGACATTTTCAAATCAACTGATGTTTTTATATGTTATTGTCTAGTATCTGGTATGAACGAATCCAAACTTAGTTTTGACTAGAAAAAAATACTTGGGGACAGGAAAAATCGTAAGGCATGAGGTGGTGGACAGTTGCATTAACGCGCACTGATGGAGGGGGCCCGTTTGAGAGTGAATAACTAAAGCGATAACATTAGGAGAACTCTAATACGTTTTAGGCGCAAACTATGGGTATAGCTTGCTTGTAATATAAAGTAATCATATTTTATTTAAAATTTATTTATTTTTCTAAAAATTGACAAACATGCCTGCTCGAACGACAAATGGCAAACTTTGGAGGTCTGTATCTCATGAAATAATTTAATCATTATGATATAATTTGCTGATATTATTCTACTAATATATAGCTAATATTTAAAAAAATAACTAAGGTATCTGTGTGATACAATAGTTAGGATATATTTAGTCAAACATGGAAAAAAAATCAAACAAAGAAAAATTCCGAATCAAATAAAAAAAAAAACACCACCTTCGATTTTTTTTTAAATTTAGGTAACCTGTTATACTCTATCTCGGCATTCATTTCCATTAAAAACATGTTGCATCATTTTATTGAGAAAGAAGATACAACTCCCCAAAGTAGGGTCCTTTTTCAAAGCCTACACTTAGCAGTGTTTTATACAAGAACTGACTCTGAGTTCCAGTTTCATGAAACCAACACACATCTTTTATATATTTTTATTCAGATGAGGACAATGATAACTAAATAAATCGTTCACACACTTAAATTAAGGAGAAACTACTGTGTACAAAGAGGTATCATATTACGGACTAGTGATCCGAGAAAAGATCATGCAGCCATCGGCCACTAGGAACTTTGTTTACTTTATTCTCCTGCGACACTATATGCTATTCCCTCTTCCGCTCTACCTTCATCTCTCTCTCTCTCTCTCATATATATACCTGATATATATTCAGAACAAAAATATGTTCAAGCATTCCCTTTGTGCGTGGTAGTGTTCTGTGGCTAGCAAAAATCATTTCCTCGCTAAGCTCACGATTATGGCAAAGTAGTTGCCGGAAACCGCAGACGACACTCGTCGCTAGTTCTGGCAAAACGGCCGATACAATCTTTTTTTCGCATTTCCCCGCTCGCTGTCAAGGACAAGGGGGTTCGCTTCAACCAGCAAAACATGGCCGCCGACGCGTGTTTACTGAGCAGTCATGCCTGTCGCCATCTCACTCGCTGGCGTCACGGGCGATATCAGGCACAAAGGGGCACACCAACCGGCAGCATTATCCCCAAATACTCGAGCCTCGCGTAAATACATAGAGTGTAAACGCTGTCGCCATGTTATCGTAGTAAGACCGCCCCACCCCGTCCCCCAACGGGGGACTGCAGTACGCGACGGCGTACTAACAAAACGGCGACGATATCGACATCGCGGGCTCTGAATTTTCCCATAGTTCTACTCCACCGGCATTTCTCGAAACGCTTGATATTGTGTACGCCCGCCTGGAAGGATTTCAGGAGCGTAGTTGAGATAAGGCGGTTCTCCGCGGCAAAAGAAAGCATTTTCACAAAAGCTTAAAAGCGGCGGCGACGCGTGTGCGGTGAACGCTTGTAGTTTTGGTGTAGACAGGGTGTGTGTGTTCTCGTTGTTGACACCAGCCGGCGATAAGGCACTGCAGGCGGTAGCTCAGTACAGCAAGGGCTAATCCGAGTGACCATCAACGTAACCCCACCGCCAACCCCTCGCGAACCGGTCGCCGACATGGCTCAGGCTGTGTCATGAACCACGTGGTAGAAGCTCGGGTGCTTTCATAACAGCGCGTGGAGGGACGACAGTGCGATTCCGGAAAGTCTTTTTCGAAGGCCGCTGACCACAATTTTTTGTCTGGAGACTTTCCCTCTTTCTTCCTTTGACGTGGATCAAGCTTTGCCGACAGCCTCAGTTGTGACCTCTCTTTTCAAATGTACGTTTGCAGTGAGTGAGCTCCTCAGCCTCGGACTTGTCACTTGTGAACCCAGTAGTTCTTTCACTTGGCAATTATATGCCATCAGTTGGGGTTGAATTTCTATTATTTATGTATACATTATGAAGACGTCCTGGAGCTCCGAACGAGTGTTTTGTGCAGATTACTTTTGCAAACACAAAAAGACTATACCAAAGCAGCGGAATTTTCGAAATGTTGGCGAGTTGGACCTAAACTTGTTGAAGCAAATTCTTCCGCCTGACTGTTCCACCAAAGTGAGTGCGACGGACTACATGTGCTACCATTGCTTCATGCACATCACTAAGGAGATCTTGATGCGAAGCTCAGAGCAGTGCCCTCACATATTTGTGCCAGCTGAAGAAGCAATTGAAGATCTAAATCGCAGCATACTACCTACAGATGTGTCGCCGCTGAGACAACCAAGCGTCGTAAGAAGTCGGGACAGGCCTGCCTATGTCAAGAGAAAGCAGACAGAACTGGTGCAGGTTGCTGTCAAGAATATACGCTTAAGGCTACGTATTGCGTACGACAGGGACGCACCATCGGGGTCGTCCGAACCAACATGTTCCACTTGCACTGAGTGGGTGGACAACTTTCGGCAGGCCTTTGAAACCGCCACCTCTCTCCGGGAACGTTGTCAACTGCTTACACTCCTGCCGTCAACACTGACGAAGAATGAGGTTCAAAAGATGATTCCACAGGCCTCAATGTACCTCATCAGTAAATCCCGAAAACTCAAGGAAAAGCATGGCGTGTGGTATGAGTCGGATCCTTACACGAGGTGCAAGGTGAGCCCTGAGAACCAGTCTGCTGCCCTAGAGTACTTCACGAAAGACGAGCTACAATGATCGCGCCAAAGTCCCAACCAGAAGGACGTCATCTCTGTCATGCTCAACGGAGAGAAAACGTTCGTGGCAAAGCGCTTCATGACACGCTCAATACGAGAGGCCTTCCGTATATACAAAGACAAGCATCCCGATTCCGGCGTTGGGCTAACGAAATTTTATTTGTTGCGCCCTAGATGGGTCCAATGTATTCCACACCAGGAAGTGTGCGTTTGTGTGCGCTGCGCCAATTATTATCTTTGTATTGCCGCTCTAGAGAACGTTACAGGCTCAACATTCAACACTGGTGAAATGAACTCGGCATTTCTGTGCGACCCAGCAACAGAACTGTGCCTTCAAGGAGACTGTGATCACTACCCAAAAGGCCAGTTTCTTACACTCCAGGAACTTGATATCCCGAGGATGAAGAGATTGTGCTTGCAACATGGGAGTCCGGCGACCTTGTGAAAAAAACTTTGGAACCTGAGACTTTCCTAAAAGTCATCTAAGTGACGGTTGGAAGTTGGGTACTTCACAACCATATCCGGCAAACGCAAGGTAAAGCGATCTACGATGAAAAACAGTGCATGCAACGCGGGAGCATTGTCTTTCATTTTGACTTTGCTGAAAACTGGACCATCGTGCTTCCTGACGAAGTGCAAGCATATCACTGGAAAAAAAAACAAGTTTCGATATTTACATGTGTAGTGACGACAAGAAAATCTACAAACAGCTTTGCCATCATCAGTGAGGACCTGTGTCACGACGCCGCTCACGCTTGCTTGGCTCTAGAAAAAGTGAAGGAGTGGGTTGAAGACAACGTTGCGGTATACTCGTACGTGACGTACGTAAGTGACGGCGCCGCCAGTCATTTCAAGAATCGCTACCAGCTTCACCAATTTGCAAAGGACGATTGCCCACAAGCCCAGTGGTTATTTTCTGCATCTGGACATGGGGAAAATGCATGTGACGGAGTTGGCGGACTCGTGAAGCACCAGGCCACGCTGAACAACCTGAGAGAAAGTTCAGTAAGCGCAATTCAGACGGCCAGGACAATGGTGAGCGTTCTATCAAAGAAACTGAAAGGCGTGCATCTTGTATATCTGGACGAAAATGAGGTCGTTCGGTATCGTGAAGAAAAAAAAGAAGAGTGGCTGACGGTGCGCGCCTTCCCTGGCATTCAGTCTTGGCACGCGTGGCGGCTCAGCATGTCATCAACAGAAGGGACCTGTGACGTATATGTAGCACGGACAGTCGGATCTGCTTGGAAGGAACTTTATTGAATTGGTACAGCGAGGAAAACCTTAGCTTAAAGTGCCGAATTTGATTTCCCAAGGACTGCTCATTTTGAATGCAGGGACATATTATTTATCACATTTTTCCTCACGGGGTATTTAACCTACTGTTTTTGTTGGTGGTTACTAATAATTTTTATCTGATCACTATAAAAAAATCCCAAAATGTTATCCTCGAGCAGGATAAAATATATCGGCTTGCCACGATTCATTCATACACCGAGAGCATCGAAGCTGCTCCAGTTAGGCACTATGGCATCCGTCACCTGAAATTGTTTGTAATCGTAAATACACAGCCAACCTAAATATCTTACTATTATATCTTTGTTTTTGTGTGTGGAAGTAAAGTTATTTATTTCACTCTAGATGTAAAATATACCGGAAGGTACATCTTCACACTGCATCATCTTTTCTCAAATCATTAGTCTCTAATATGATACCACTTTCTACGCTTATGTAAAATGCTGTATATAGTTTCTCCTCCCTTTTACTGTGTGACCGATCGCTCTTTCTATCAATGACATCATCTGAATAAATGTATATAAAATATTTGCGCAAGTTTCATGAAACTGGAACTCAGAGTCACTTCTTGTATAGGACACTGCTAACTGTAGGCTTTGAAAAAGGACCCTACTTTTATGGAGTTGTTTCTTCTTTCACAGTGCAATGATGCAACATGTTTTTAATAGAAATGAATGCCGAAATAGAGTATAACAGGGTACCCAAATTAAAAAAAAATCGAAGTGGTGTTTTTTTTTTCGCATTGGAATTTTTCTTTGTTTGATTTTTTTCCAATGTTTGCCTAAATATATTGTAACTATTGTGTCACTCAGATACCTTATTTATTTTTTCAATAATAGCCATATATTAGTAAAATAATGTCTGCAAGTTATGTAATAATTATTAAATTATTTCATGAGATACAGATTTCCAAAATTTGCCATTTGTCGTTCGAGCAGGCATGTTTGGCAATTTTTAGAAAACTAAATAAATTTTTAATAAATATTATTACTTTATATTACAAGCAAGTTGTACCCATAGTTTGTTTGTAAAAAGTTTTAAAATTCTCCTAATTTTATTGTTTTAATTATTCACTTTCAAACTTGCCCGTCCATCAGTGCGCGTTATTGCAACTGTCCACCTCTCCCTGCCTTACGATTTTTCTTGTCTCCAAATTTCTTTTCTGGTCAAAACTAAGTGTGGATTCGTTTATACCAGACACTAGACAATGTCATATAAAAACATCAGTTGATTTAAAAATGTCGACCAGCCACCCTTTGGTCGATCTTATCTGAAATCACCCTAAAATAGTCTCTGTGTCCACGCATTGGTATGTTTTGTCTGCAAACGATGACGATTCATTCAATATTACGGTCTGTTCGTCCACGACGTTAAGCAATCTCCTGCAGCCTTTCAGTCTCCAGTGGATGAGCAACTGCTTTTGGTGGAGAGTGGTAGCATGCGAGGAATACCTTTCCAGCTTCGACTGCGTCCCGGTGGTATTTGTTGTTGTTATTCAGCTCTTGAGTCCCATCTGTCCCGAGCGCTTCCGCAAAAGAAGTGAGAGGTGTTCTAACGATATTATTCAGAGGAATGTTGTGCTGATACTCTGCGACTTGCAGTAAAGTCATATCTTTACGTTAGATACAAACAGCTATTGATTTTTTGACAAGTGTTGTTCTTTGACAACTGATTCTCGACATTTTCTCATCTCTTACGCTGCGACGAGGGGTAAAATAGCCGTTTGGCGCTTGCCAGTGCTTCTCCACTCTCTCGAAAAGCGTAAAGGTATCTTGTATGCCTTCGCCAGCGAATTCCCTACATCAATAGTACTTATGCAAATGGTCTATTCACTCACTTTCTTGACTCGCCACGTTCAGTCTGGTAGAAGGGGCAGATCTCTTGTAGGTAAATGACAGATTAGTTGACAAAAATGAAAATGGCGGTGGGGCTCAGACGGAGGGCACGCACGAGGAGTCGCTTGCCGCAATTTGGCTCAGGGTGAATGAGCTAGGAAACAAGGTAGATGCCACCGACGCCACCAATAGACTCGACAAAGTAGGAGCCGTGTTAATAGGTACAGCGGCAGTTTCGGTTCTTGAGCGCATACTTATTCGACCAGATGAATCTTCCGCCTGCAAATTGACACGCACTCTCACTTAAAACGTCCTCTTTTAACGCTGAGTTGAGTGCAGTGAAGGTGACGGTATTCATGCATATTTTTAAAACTTGTTTGTGTCACTTACATGTTTGTTTTTGTCTGATGAGTTTAACAGCTCAGACGATCTTTTTGAGAAGACCTGATAGCACTGGATTACGAACGGTCCAATGACGATGATGCTATGCATGACGCGAGCAGGACACCCGTCAATAAAGAACCCAACACGGCTGGTGATGTATCTGCGCAGAGAGTAGAGGCTTCTTTCTTTAGCGGCGGGAAGAAAGTGGAACGCTTTCTTTTTTGGCCAGGTGAATTGGCCACCGGAAAATGCAAAAGGAACAGTTCTTAAAATTTATTTCCCTACTTATGTTATATTGTACAGTTGCCTCCAAAACACCCAGCTATTGTTTGTTTGTTTTTCAAATAAAGCACTCGTTACTTGCCATTATTTTTGGCGAAGAGCCGCTGTCCAATTGTACTGTGCTCTGTCTTGGCTTGCAGTGTTGGAGCTTTGAACCTAGTGGCTGTCCGTGGTGGGGGACTGGCGGCTTTCACAGGCCAAATGACCGAACTGCGGCAGGACATTTGTAGCTAAATACAAAAATTGCATATTTACACCCTACTTATTGTGGTTACTGGTGAAGTTGCCTTTAAGAGAGCGCCCTTTCTCCAATGGATATGCTCCTTTTAAAGATTCTCCTTTCTCTCGTTTTGAGGTGGGAAATTTGTGCGACAGGATTGGTGGCCGAAAATTGCAGGGTGGTAATTCCGAAAACATTCAGGCTCTGCCTCAACAGCATTTTACCACCATACGAACGCACGCACAAAGACCCTAATTCTCTCACAGCCCCGTCGACGCCAGCTACCCGGCTGCTATCGATTCAAGAAAAGATATTGTGACCAGTTTCAACGGCATGAATTAACCTATAGTTGTAGAATTACTTCTGGTTTGTCTGGGGGGTGGGGGCGGGCGGATGAGCTACCAAACTTGGAATTCGATATCCGGCAGCCATCAGCACCCACAGTAAAAGTAAGCTCCACGTCGACTTTAACTTTGCTTTTCCTATTCATCCTCCTCCCCCTCCTTCCTAACAGGTGGGGCTTATCTTCGGAAATTACTGGTCCCAGCAATTTTTAGACTCCGTTCGATGCCCTTTGGGAACTTCTTACGTGTGTATGGAGCCGACGCCATGGTACATAACAAAAACTTCTCAATTTAGTCGTCTGAGCGAGTGCCGTGATGTGACCGTGAACTGAAACTGTCAAAAAAACAATTTCTTGGGCGTGTCTAAAAGGCCTCCGACGACTAATTTGGATCTCTCAAAGTACGCTCAGCTTTCAAATTGAAAATTCAAGGTCGCATACTTGTCGTCAAAACAGAGAAAGGGAGCCATCACGATGGCATTAAATTCCACCTCTCAATACACCACTACCTTTCGATGTTAAAATTCCTGAGATTTCTCACTTTCTCTCAGGAGTTTTAAAGCAAATGATATTTCATAAACTATTCTGACACGCTTGTGTATCAAAATATAAGGTTTCTCCATCTGGATTTAGCGCACGAGGCAGCCCAAAATAAGAAATAATCATCCTAAACCATAGTTCCGCTGACGCTGTGTCACTAAGTGACAAAAAAAAGGAACTCCTGCATTATTGGAGCGGAAAAGCCTACTTTTGTGGTAGATGGCAACGCATCTCTTATTCCCGCGGTACGTTCCTCTGGCTTAGGGAATCTTGGAACACTCCTAAGCCGACGGCTGACGTGCTATATGAGAGAAAAATAATAGAACTTTGAAAATAAAATTTAAACAGCCCAAATTGGGCCCCCGAGTGTGGTCGCGACTTTTGTTGGGTTTGTATTTGTCAGGGCTTGAGGCAGAGGCGGTACAATATTAAGAATAAAGCTTTGCATTTCCTATGTCTTCTTCTGGATGTTCGTCATGTGCACTCTGGTTTGTGAGCTTGCTGCTAGGCGGTGCTTATCTCCAGCCTATGCTATTGGTTCACAGCCTTTATGCTCTCAACAAGGCACCCGGAAGCGAGCTCATATACCAGTGTGCAGACGACAAACAGGCTGGTAAAAAACACAAAAAAATACACTGTACCCGAATTCTTTTTTTTACTGTTTTACTACCTCGGAATTTAGCCCTAGAAATATTGTAACGAATGACAATTTATAAGGCGATGAAAATCGAAACAAAATAAACGTTTAATGGGGCGCATTTGTGTCCAAAACAAAATAGACAAAGGCTAGCGTCGCAGGCGTCGATGGCGGTGAAACAGCAGGATCGAACGCTGGGGTGGGACTGACTCCGTCTCGCCACGCGGAGCTTCTTATGTAGACGTGGGGTGTCTCCAACAATCGGCATAGAAGGTTCAGCGCGTAGAGCATTCCAACCTCAAAGAAGCAACAGGGTTCTCGAGTTCACCAGAAGGCGACATTACAGAAACAACAAAAAGGTGTATCCGCGGCCAGGTGATTCAAGTTCGTCTGCAAAGTTTTCTGCCTGAATTTGTTGCGTCATCTGCTGTTGTAATGGGCGCAGGTGTTTGTGGGTACATGAAAGAAGCTTTATTTTCTTTCCGCATGTTGAAAGTTTGTTTTTCTTTGGATTATTTGCCTACAGTTTCTACGAAAAAAAATCTATAAAAATTTAGTTGGTGTTTTGTTTCCTATATCATTGTATCGATCAGTATACTGTGGCGTGAAAAGAGTGAAAAGTGTGAAAAGAATGCCGGTCAAGCCAAGTGCTGAAACCCTTTTCTTTCAAATACATTGTGGCGTTCTTCCGGTGAAAACTCGGCTGGAGGAAATAAGGTTTATTCATATTTTAGTTCTCAAATTGTTTTTTAGTGAAAGAGCCGAAACCGTAGAAAACATGTTTAACGAATCTGGGGACGCTGTGTTCCATTAGGACATCCTCCAGTGCACCTTCGAAAAAGATTCACCTGTCAACCTACATGGTATTCGTTATTTGACATTCAAAAATGAAGTTCGAATTCCGTATTACATGTTTATGCTATTGAGCCTCCACAGTATGCGGAAAACGAGAGTGAGTTTACGGTGCGCAGACGTCAGTGTCCGCGCTGTGCGTGCAAAAGTTATTGAAAATATTGTTTATGTAAGAGAAGTTTATCGTGCCCTTGCCGAACCTCCAGAGTTGGCCACTTTTAAAAGATTTTAGCCAACCGCCCCGGCCATTGTGCGGCTGAAGCGTGTTAGCCTTTCCCTTTGTTTCTTCAGCAACAGCATGTCTAAACAAGCCATAGGAAACAAAAAAAGTGTAATGGTTAGCTTTCCCGACCGGACATTGGGAGGCCCAGAGTTCAAATCCTGGATCCGCCGTTTATTTTGGCATTCTTCGGGTTCGTAAGGCTTTGATTTTTTTATTTATTGGATATAGTACGGTTCATTAATCTGCCTATGTTTGTTATATATATATATATATATGTGTGTGTGTGTGTGTGTGTTTGTGTGTGTTTTTGTTTGTATGCATGTGTGTGTGTGTTTGCGTTTTTTAGCTGTAACGCATCTTTAAATACATGTCAAAAGTTTTTTTTAATGCGGCTGTTACTGTAGGTTTCTATGGTTCGGTGGTCATTGGAAGAAAATGTAACGATCTCTAGTATTAACCTATTTAACTAAAATTGTTCCTTACCTTTTTTAATTACCGTAATTAGGGTATATGTTTATATTGCAGATTGAGGCGGTCGCATGCCAAGCTTCTTTTGTCTTGTCGAATTCGCTTATCCAGCCCATGTTCTGAGATATCGTCCCCAAATTTACTAATTAATCCGACTCCAAATCCTCTCGATCCAGCAAATGCACAAAAAGGGGCAGTATTACCTAACTTTTCTAGATTAGGCGAATAAAAGTCCGAATTCGGGCACGAATATCGCGGAACTCGAGCTGGTTACACGACTTCAACAGACGGGAACAGTCATGGCATAGTACAACCTTAACGTTTGTAATATAAATATTCTTAGATGGCTAATGGAAGGTTGCTTTTAATGAATAACCGAGTGGGTTGAGGACTAGGTTCCAACTGATTCGGCCAGCGTGCGCCGCGTGCGTCGATGACGATCACGGTGGTTGTGAATGAAGACGATGACGAAGTATGAACGTCAATCTTCTTAAAATTTTCCCGCTCTATATGAAGGACGGCAGATTGGCGTCATAGGGGTATCACAGAGCTGCGATGGGTGGGTAGTACTTTTTGAGTCTGGCGACGTGAACGGTGTCACGGAAACGATGGCGGTGGTCCACGGGAACCTCAAGAGCTTCTATGACGTAGTTCACTGGGGATGTTTGGGATATCACCCGATAAGGTCCGTCATATTTATACAGGAGCTTTTCAGAGAGGCCTACTTGGCGTTGTGGGATCCAGAGCCACATTAAGCCTCCGGGATTAAACCTGTTTGGCTGATGACGAGAATCATAACGGCGCTTTTGTTCAGCCTGGGAGTTGATGGTTCGCAGGCGCGCGATTTGTCGGCACTCCTCTGCATAGGAAGCCATTTCTGAAAGTGTCTGATTTTCAGTTGCGTCTGAACGGTATGGTAAGATTGTGTCCAGGGTAACAGAGGCTTCCCTGCCGAACAAGAGGAAAAATGGTGAAAAGTTGGTGGTGGCTTGGATGCTAGTATTGTAGGCGAAAGTTATGAATGGCAGAACCTTGTCCCAATTGGTTTGGTTGGCGTCGGTATACATGGCGATCATGTCGAGAAGGGTTCTATTGAGTCTTTCAGTTAACCCGTTTGTCTGTGGATGATATGCAGTGGTTGTAGAATGAATGGTATTGCAAGCTGCGAGAAGTTCTTGAACTAGAGCGGAAAGAAATACCCGACCGCGATCGCTGAGCAGTGTGTGTGGTGCGCCATAGCGGAGCAGTATATTGGTTAGAAAGAAGGTTGCCACATCTTCTGCGGTCGCAGTTGGGAGGGCGGATGTCTCAGCATATCGGGTGAGATGGTCGATTGCAACTACAACCCAGCGATTTCCAGAAGATGAAGTGTGCAAAGGTCCGATCAGGTCAATTCCAACTCGTTCGAAGGGTCGCGAGGGGCAGGGTAAGGGCCGTAATAGTCCAGATGGCGCTTGCGTGGGACGCTTTCGTCTTTGGCACTCAGCGCATGCTTGCACGTAGCGCTGCACGCTGCGATAGAGTCTGGGCCAGAAGTATCGCTGGGATATTCGAGTGTAGGTTTTTGCGAAGCCGGCATGTCCACATGTTGCGTCTGAATGCATGGACTTCAGTACTTCGCCGCGAAGGTGTTGGGGGATGTAAAGTAACCAACGTTGGCCATGAGGCAGGTAACTGCGTCGGTATACAAGACTGTCCCGTAGACAAAAATGCCGAACTTTTCTTGGAAACGCGCGGTCCGTAGATATTTGATATCCGTTCAGGTGATTGATAATTTGAGTGATACGGGGATCTGACGCTTGATCGCGGGCCATATTTGTTAGGCTTAACGATTGAAGACGAAGAGGATCCTCATCAAATAAGGTGTTTGGTGACTCTTCGGGAAGAGGGCAACGGGATAAGCCGTCCGCGTCACCATGCTTCTTGCCGGACTTGTAGCGAACTGTGTAGTCGAACTCTTGGAGACGTAGCGTCCACCGTCCAAGACGGCCAGATGGGTCTTTCAGTGACGCTAGCCAACAAAGAGCACGGTGATCGGTGACCACGCCAAAATGGCGGCCGTACAAGTATGGTCTAAATTTCCCGATGGCCCACACGATGGCAAGACCTTCTTTTTCTGTTGTGGAGTAGTTTCTTTCTGCTTTTGTGAGCGTACGACTGGCGTATGCAACGACGTAGCTGGTGTATCCTTCTTTCTTTTAAGTGAGAACTGCTCCCAAACCGAATCCACTAGCGTCGGTGTGGAGCTCTATGGGTGCGGAACTATCGAAGTGGCGTAGTATGGGGTCATAAGCTAATAAATGTTTTAGTTTGTCGAAAGATTGCTCGCACTCTGAAGACCAGCTAAAGGTAGTGTTCTTGTTAAGGAGGCGGTAAAGGGGTTCGGCGAGGCAGGCAAATCCGCGCACAAACCTCTGAAAATATGAACAAAGTCCTAGAAAGCTACGAAAGTATTTAACACTTTGTGAATGTGGGAAATGTGAGACCGCTCGGATTTTATCCGGATCTGGTTGGATTCCTTCTTTGGAGACGATGTGACCAAGAACTCGAATGGATCTGCTCGCAAAGCGGCATTTCTTCGTGTTTAGTTGCAATCCCGCTTTAGACAGAGCTGAAAGAATGTTATCTAGACGGCGGAGGTTTTCTTCAAACGTTTGAGAAATTACTACGACATTATCTAGATAGCACAAACAAACTTTCCATTTTAGTCCACGAAGTACATTATCCATCATGCGCTCGAAGGTAGCGGGGGCATTGCATAATACGAAAGGCATGACATTATATTCAAACAATCCATCTGGCGTAGCAAATGCTGTTTTATCTTTGGAAGATTCGACCATGGGAACCTGCCAGTACCCGGATCGAAGGTCGATGGAGGAAAAGTAGTTCGAGCCCTGAAGACAGTCCAATGCATCGTCGATACGCGGCATTGGATAGACATCTTTCTGTGTTATTTTGTTTAGGCGACGAAAATCTATACAGAAACGGACTGTGCCATCTTTCTTTTTTACTAACACCACTGGCGATGCCCATGAGCTACAAGAGGGACGTTAACACCTTTCTCAAGCATTTCCTTTACCTGCTCATCAATTAAATTTCGTTCAGCTGAAGACACCCTGTAAGGTCGTTGCCGTAGAGGGAGAGAGTCACCAACACTTATATTGCGCTCTGTAGATGTCACGCGACCGAGTGAAGGGGAATTAACATCAAAACAGTGTGCGTAGTGTTGGAGTAGAGCCAACAGGCTTTCTTTCTTTGATACCTCGAGGTTAGCATCGAGCGAGTCAGAGAGGAGAGGGTGAAGGGACTGACCAGGAGATCGGCACGTGATTTGAGTGGGGTTAGGGCTCGGCGTATCGAGGGACATAAGCTCACATTCGTCATATACTGAGACTATTCCTAGGGTGGAGCCTTGAGGGAGAAACAAAGAGGTAGAAGATGGGTTAGTCCCAACAAGAGAAGCAAACCCGTTGACGAACGTCGTTACACAATGCGGTACCACGATACCACTTATGAGAAAGTTTGCTTGCGACGGACTAATGAGGGCAGTACAATTAACACAGTCGGGAATGTGACAGTCATTATGACGGAGGAGCATGGGGGGATTACGGTATCCTCAAAAAGGGAGAGTTTTGCATCTGGAGGGAGCTCACAAACATCGGATGGAGCTACTTCCGATAGTTCAACCTCGTCATACGAGCAATCTATACACGTATCAGCAAGGGTCAAAAAATCCCATCCAAGTATAATTTCGTTTGAACAGGAAGGAAGCACGACGAGTTCAACCACATGAATTATCTGATCTATACAAATACGCGCAGTACATTTTGCCGTCGGAATAAAATTCTGCTTACCAGCAGTAAGAAGTGTATATCCCGAAAATGGTGTTGTCACTTTCCGTAGCCGTCGACAGAGATCAGACCGTACTACTGAAACTGCAGCTCCTGTGTCTACCAACGCCTTGACCGATATACCTTCCACATTAACATTAATCAGATTTCGCGGGTTATGAGAGCTTCCGAGATGTGATGCAGCTGCAACTCTTGCCTCATGAGTTGCAGTTAGCAGTTTCCCCCATGCGTGGGATTGCTGCCGCGAGAGATCACGGGAGATGGAGATCGACGGCGCGGTGATGGGAGCGGTTTGTCATCCTGGGACGATCGTTTCTTTCGTGTCGAGGGGCGGACATCTCGTAGTTGTCGCGACGTTCGGGTTCCATCGAAGGGTATCGGCCGTTGTAGGGTTCTTCATATCTTGTTGAGTTAACGTGCAAAGGACGGTATCCTGGAGAATGGCGGCGGCAATATCGGGCGATATGTCCAGCAATGCCACAGTTGAAGCAAATCGGACGACCGTCCTGAGCCCTCCAGTACCCTGGCTGGGCGCTGACTGGAGGCTGAAGTGAGGCACGCGGAGAGGGAACGTGCGGGGACAGCAGTACTGGTCGCGCAACTTCGGCGTATGTGGGTGTTATCAGAGGGGGAGGGGGACGTGGTACAGGCCCCAAGGCGGCGACGACTTCTTCTTGGATCAGACTGCGGATGCCCGCTGGCGCGACCGGAGCGGATGGTACGTGGGGTACACGGGCGGATGTGCTCATGCCCAGAATTCGCGTGACTTCATCGCGAACGGCCTCGCGAATAAAACTGCGAAGGCTTTCGCGGGAAAACGGCGGATCATCTGGTGCTTGAGCAAGGCTCGCGATTGCGTGAACTGCGGTAGTTGAGCGCGGGACAGTCAGGCGTTGTTGGCGAATTTCTTGATAATTCTGACATGCCTCGACAAGCTTGCTCACCGTGAGGTCGCTTTGGGTGGCGAGGAGTTGAAATGCATCCTCAGCAATTCCCTTCAAGATATGGTTTACTTTTTGTTTTTTGGTCATGTCCGGGTTGGATCGTCGGCAGAGCTGGAGAACTTCTTCGATGTATGCCGTGAAGGTTTGTTCTGGTTGCTGGACCCGGATGTTGAGTTTTCTTTCGGCGGTGAGCTTTCGAACGGCGGGTCTTCCAAATACCTCTTTGCTTTTTGCTGTAAACTCCTCCCAGGTGGTGAGCACGGCCTCGTGGTTCTTGAACCAGAGGTTAGCAACGTCCGAAAGGTAGAAGACAGCGTTGTTTAACTTGGTAGCTGGATCCCATTTGTTGTGTCGACTGGCTCGGTCGTAGGAGTCTAACCAGTCCTCTACGTCATCGTCGCCCGCACCAGAGAACCATTTCGGGTCGCGTTGCCGGAGTGCTCCAGCGCAGACGATGGTTGGGGGGGTGTCGGGTGGTTGGTTGGAGGTGGAATTGCGGATGGAGGTCGTTGAACCGGTCGCCATGCTAGTGGTTAGGACGCGGATGCGGAGTTCCAGGGTGGTATCTGGTTACCGGAGCCGAAGATGCTTCAGGGCGTGGAAAGCCCGCACCTCCACCACTTCTTAGACGGATAATGGAAGGTTGCTTTTAATGAATAACCGAGTGGGTTGAGGACTAGGTGCTAACTGATTCGGCCAGCGTGCGCCGCGTGCGTCGATGACGATCACGGTGGTTGTGAATGAAGACGATGACGAAGTATGAACGTTAATCTTCTTAACAATATATATAACTTAACTTAGGTATATAATAAAAAAAGGCAAATACCGAATTGTAGTTAATTAGACCGAGAATATTGATGGTCACATTCCCATTTAATCTATGCCGATCTACATACTCGCACAGTGAAAACCGCATTCGTAAACCTTTCCCCGTTTACGGTTTACCGGCGACCGAGAAACATGAGGGACATGGTTGTGCACTCTCGCAACAAACGCTCCTTTTTTTCGGGGTGTAGACCATGTGGAAAGTCTTAGTGTGGGGTGTGTACACATGGTTGTCACAGGGAACACCGTCCTTAGCCCTAAATCTAATCTCAACATAAAAATTGTCGGCTATTTCTGATGCTGCACTCCAAATGTCGCGTATCTTTTGGAGTGTCAGGTCTTCCTGATGAAGTATATAGGGCAAACCAACAACCGCATTAGATTCATCAACCACAGATACCATTCAAATACCCCAAAACACCTACCGTTTTCAAAACATTTTTTATTACCGAAGCACTCTTTCAAGAAACTCTTGTTAACACCGTTTTAATCTGGCTTCAAATCTGATCTAGGACGTGAACTAAAAAAAGCTCACACAGTCATCAAATTCGACGCGTTAAAATGAAGCATAAACAAAAGTCGCGGCAAAACCAAGTTGGGTAGAACTTCTGTAGGACACTGATGGTGGGTGACAGGGTCTTTATTTGACTGCCTACCGCTGGACTTCTTGACCGGGCCCACATGTTATAACCGGCACGTGGGTTCCAGTTTTATTTGGCGTTGGCTAGGCTCCTCCCATACACCCTCCTTCAGTACATGCAGTTTTTTTTTTAAGCTTAACAGATTTGTTAAAAAAAAGCTGTGAAAGCTGTCTTATGCGGAATGTTCAGGTGAGTTATGCGGCCAGGGGGACATAGTATATGGGGCTAATCATAACGATCAGTCGGCTAATTAATTAAACTTTGAAATTATCTTTTTATTTCATGGAAATTGTCTTGTGGTTCTAATCAAAAATTTGCTGAGTGTTGTCTGTTGAACAAATGAAAAGTTATTAAAAAATAATAAAAATAAAAACTATTTTTTTAAACGTTATTATTTTTTCTAAATAGGCTCTTGGGCACACACCAACGCGGCATCACCCTTTTTTTACTGTGCGATGCTTAGTCTCCGCAGGAGCGATTTTCCTGCGTTCTCTGAAACACCATAAATATAGGGGGGTTCAAGTAACCACCCAGGTAGCACCGAGTTCTGGGCCAAAACTCGGCTTTTGTCTAGGAGTTTAGGGCATTGAAATGCCCGAAGAAGCCAAAGTAGAGCCAAACCTTACCCCCCTTGGCAACAGTCTGGGTATTTTGGCCCTTATTCGCCGGACAAGTGCAAACTTAGGCTTCACTTTTTGATAGTTCGGCTGTTATTCGGCACCTTCGGGCCAAAGTCGCCACAGATGTGCCAGAGTTAGGCTTACTAACTTGTAGTTTGGTTGACATCTGGCATCTTTGGGCCCAAGTCACCAAACGAGTGCCAAAGTTAGGCTTAGCTTCCCGATAGTTCGGCTGTCATCTGGCAGCTACGGGCCAAAGTTGCCAAACAAGTGCCAGAACTAGGCTTACTGCCTTGAAGTTCGGCTGATGAGGTATTTGATGTACGCGGGGGGTCTTCATCTTAATCAAATAGAAATGGAGTTTTATTCGGCTGGCCAGTTTATCTTATTTTGGGTGTCTCTTGATTTCTCCACTACAAAGGTTGGCTGAATGTTTTGACACGGCTGGATCAGGCTTTGCAAACGCAAATTGTGCCAGATGTTGTACGCGCGTAGGTGCACACACAAATGTCGGGACACGCCATGAGACTGGTTCTACATCAAGGCGCGTTCACACCGGCGATGCGATCTAGTCGCGCGATAACTTTCATCGCAAAAGCGACCATCGCGGGCAAAAAGCGACGCGATTTGAGCAGTCGCTTGCTGAGTCGACTTTTTGCGATGCAATCTAGTGGCGGAGAGGCTGAGCCAATCAATGGCGTTCGAAGCAAGGGTTTTTGAGAAGCGACTCACCAACGAAGGCGTTGAACTCGGTCATGGGGCACGACAGAGTAAACCATCTAATTACTTTTTTTTTTTGCGATGTGATTTAGTCGCATCGCGTGACTGCAAACAACCCCGGTGTGACTGCGCCTTTACAGGAAGTGCTGCCATCGTGCTAGCGGTGCATTGCAAAAGTGAGCGTTGCTCTGTGTGTGTATTGCATTGTGATTGAGCACTGTCAAATCCTAGCGATAACAAAGAGCGGAAACGACCGGGACTCCGTGGCGCGGCTTCCGCATCACACTTGGGGAATTAAAATGAAATCCCGGAACTTGTACTGTTTTAGCGTGTTGGTACTTTTCAAACATTAAGAAAGTGGAGACACAAAAGGGACGATACAGAAAGGATAATCTTTCAACTTCAACAACATTTATTTTCGGCTTCAAGCTCAAAGCCCGCCCGCTCCGTTGAAGTACGGGAAAGAAAAATCTTGGGGGAAGGAGAGGAAGCGAAGGAAGTGTACGCGATCCCCCTGTCCTGCGGGGCCAGGTACATCGGGCAAACGGGGCGATGCCTCAACGACCGACTCCGAGAACATCAAATGGACGCCGAAAGAGCTGCTTCGGACTCTCAGCACCCGATCGTCATTCACGGGAGAAAATGTCCCGGCTGCGCTCCTAATTTTGCCGGCACGACAGCCATGGGAGGCCACTGCAAGGGAGTCGGGAGCGGATGGCGACAAGCCCGCAAGACATAAGCACCCCCCCCTTCCATTTCGCTCTCAAGAAAAGAAATTATCTTTCTGAGGCCCACAATGGAAGCCGAACGCTGACAGACTAGGAAAGGCGACAAGGTCACCGGCAGAAGCGGCCTTTACTCTCATGCGTTATTGATGCCCCTTCGACCTCGCCTTTTGCAAATCCTCCCCACCTGCCTTTGTGTCTTCGAGTGGCTGTCAGCGAGCGCGACAGCCGCTTTAGGCAAATCAAAACGGTGGAGCGAAACGCCTCCAGCGTGACCTCTCGACGTAGGGCGCGTAGGACAAAAACGTTTGGACGAAAATTTGTCACGTGACTCTCCCTGTCACGCTGATGGGTTCTCTGGGGCTGCCGTTTTCGCCGTTTGCCTAGTTATAGAAATAGGCGGGCCAAGTAGGTCCGGTTTTCGAAAGGCGCTCTTCAGTATTCTGTTGCTTCCGTGCGTTGCGGACGCGGCCGTGTTTTTTTCGTCGTAAACGGCCGGAATACGTCACTGCCAAGTTTTCGGTAACAGCCCTTTTTTTCACCGGAGTTCGTGGCATTCTTGTGATGTGTTTGTTGGACACGCTTCGGCAAAAACTGCTCTTCGCCGACGACGAGACGTCAGTTGAATGTGCGCAACCTTCTTTCTCGAGACTGTTTGTGGGGTGCCCTGAGTTGGATTATACATCTATTAAGGGTTACATGATATCGCTCTTTTATCGGTAAGTACACTGCAAGCCTGCTTCTGATAGTCCTGCTTTCCTCTCAATCTCCGCGGTTTTTTGTGTGATGAGTTTCGCTTGGCATGAGGACAGTGTTAATTCTATTTTATAATTTGCTTTTCGTTTTACAGAATGTGTGACAATTGTAAATATGTCGAGAATACACTATGTGTAATGATAGTAGTTTAATAAACTCCTGAGAGCGATCGAAGAAATTTTGTTTTTCCGTATATGTGATTGGATATGCAACAAATGATATGCAACGTACACATACTTGCACGACATTCAGCCAATACGGAGCAGACACATCGTAGAGCTTTCACACAATATTGCGCGAACGCTAGGCCGGGGCAAAACGGCTGTACCGCAATACCTGCCGGATATCAAACGGTGGTGCAAAACTGGACATTTGTGGGATATTGGAACCCACTTTCGGCCGGTACTGCCACGATATATCGTGGCAGTACCGCAAAGTATTGCCGTGCTGCTTGGGAACGGAAGTGATGACAACTGACCATCGTGTTCCCAGCGCTTATTTAGTTTAATTCTCTTCTGGGGCGCGTGAAAGGGCACTTCTGTGACACACCAGAGATATTCCAAACTTGGGCAGGCCTCTCGGCTTTCTTTGCCACTTTTGGCACTTAATTTGCACTTCAGTGGGTAGCCAGAGAAGAGCCAAACTGCGGCATGGCCCGAATCGCAAAATTAAGATTTATTGCGGCAGTTATGGCTCAGGTCTGGCACTTACTTTGACAGAACTGTGGCGCACCAGAGAAAGGCCAAACTTGGTGTGGCCAAAATACCCAAATTAGGCGTTGCTCTGGCAGTTAGGGTTCAAGTCTGGCACTTACTTTGGCAGAACTGTGGCGGACCAGAGAAAGGCCGAACTTAGCATATCCGAAATACCCAGATTAGGCGTTGGTGTGTCAGTTATGGCTCAAGTCTGGCACTTACTTTGGCACAGCTGTGGCGGGCCAGAGAAAAGCCAAACTTGGTGTGACCGAAATACCCAAATTAGGCGTTGCTGTGGCAGTTCTTGTTCAAGTCTGGCACTTACTTTGGCAGAACTGTAGCGGACCAGAGAAAGGCCAAACTTGGCATGTCCGAAACACTCAAATTTGGTGTTGTTTTGGCAGTTATGGCCCAGGTATGGCACCAACTTTGGCGCTCCTCGGCGTTCCAGAGAAGAGCCAAACTTTGGCATGCCCTAGGATCGCCCAACTACGGCTATAGTTAGTCACCGTACTTTGGCACTGATGATTGCCATGGTGCAAAATCCTCACTGCGCCAAAGTTGGGTCCTTATGTTTGCCAGACATTTGCCCAAGTTCGGCATTCCTCTGGCGTGCTACCTGGGTATTTTGAGTATATTTGTTGGATGAGTTCTACAAAGATCTATAGGATATGATACTCCTGTGGGACCAATACTTAGGCTATCGAATTGGGCGGGTTTTCTGGTTGGAAGATATTAAGCATAAATAATTCTACGTCAAGGGTTACTTTAATTGGGATGATATTACATAGTATAAGTATAATTATGTTCGAAACTGTGCGGAACGCTCTTGATATTACCAAGTAACCCTTGACGTAACAGCGCCGAGAGGTTCGTCGCCAGCGTCGCCGGTAATCGAAATCGGAGGCATGTTCACTTTTCCTGAGGACGTTTACCAGTGTTTACTCTTCGCGTGTTGCTGTTTGTGAAGAATGACAGCCTTCTGCGAATGACTAAGGGAGGGTTTCTATGCGCGAGCGAGGGCGACCCTGGGCATAGAAGTATCATCGTTTAATCGTAGAAATACTCACAATGGGAGTTGGCGACGCGGGCCGAACGGTTTATTGTTATAGTGCACCGTCGAGGTACGATCACTAGTTACCGGGACATCTCTACTTCGCATGACGCCCAGATGCGTCGGAACTATTTTGGAGATGGGGGTGAAGAGGGGGAGGGGGGGGGGGGTTTCCATTAACGTATTTTAACGGGCGTCGCTACCGAGCAACACACAAAATTATAGTGCACATCTTCGTAGGAATGAACGGAATGAAAAACAAAACTTGAGTAGCCAATAACAATCACTACACCCAGAGTCTTACATTTGCACCACAAGCTGCAAAATTCGTTTTACATTTGACTTGTCGAGGCCTATTACTGCACTTGTAGATGTCCGTTTCTATACTGCCTATTTGCTTTTTTTTTTATATGCTGATATTGCATCGCTTCCCCGCTGATATCAGCGGGGAAGCGATGCAAAGTGTATACGTTACAGCCGCATTCGCTTTGCGATCTTCTTGTGTTCGGTGCACAATTTGTCGCGCGCTATCTTCCGTTTTCGGAAATTGCTGCTGCAGCCAACGACTGCGCAGTGGCAGCCCGATGACCAAATATGCGCGGACATGATACGTCGACGTATTAACCCACCTTATTACAATTCACTTCGCTGTCAAGGGCTTCAAAACCCATTTAACGCGCACCACTTCAGCATCTTGCCAGCCGGCTAGGCCTGCTCCCGCATACCGGAAGTGTTAGAACCGGAAGAACTATTCCCGCTGTGCGCCGAGTCGCCGATTCGAGGCTACGCACGTTACGCGCTGGTTTGAGGTTAGACGGAAAAGGTGTATACACGAAGCTTAGAGGCTCTCCGGCGCGGGCCGTGGCACTTGAACACACGTGTGCTGGCCTCTACACGTCTGTTTTTTTCGTTCTTTTTGCCTCGAGCGCGTAAAAGCCGAAGTCCAAAGTCCACTCGTCGAACAGCGTTCACCCACACCTTCTCTAATTTTCGGTGCGTTGGAAACTTGTGGAAAAGCATTTCCGAGTTAAGCGGCGGTTGTTTAAGTAGCCCACAGCGCTACAAGTTGCACTCGGCATCTTTCGAAGAACAGCTGGGCAGTCTTGGGCGCACCGAGTTGCTCGCTAAAAAGAGTCTTGGAGTCCTCACAAGCAAATAAACAAAATGCAATACCGAAGCTACACGGGATACAGATAAAGGCAACGGCTGAACACGCGAATCACAAGCCGAAGTAGCGGTGGTAGCGGCTCAAAGATGCGCACTCCGCGCAACGCCCGGACCGGAGGAAAAAATACAAAAAGAACAATACTGACCTCACGGCCTAATGTTGCTTTAGCGATCGGCAACCCGCTGGCCACCCGCTGAGGAGCAGCGGCTAGCGGCGGTTCGCATTTTTATTATCGGCATTAGTTGAGAATGCGGCGTCCCCTGGACGTAATTTTTTGGCTGGGGTCGTATTTTGTGTCACTACAGCGATACCAGTAATTTATTGCATTTTGAGTTTTGGCCGGAGTTGCCCTTTAAGATAATATTTACATTAGGATGGTTCATGCTACAAGTTAGATATAGATTTGTGCGTTGTGTGTCGCTTTGCGTGGGGCGCGGGCTGATAAGGTCTGCGCGGTTCAGTTGCTTGGCTTTTCTGATTGCATCGTCGATTATACAAGGTTGATACTTTTGTTTTTCCAGCACTGACTTTAAACTTTGGCTGCTCGCATCAAAGTCTGTCTCTCTGGAATAACTTAGATTGAAACGATGAGCGTGGCTATAGGGAATGCTGTTCTTGCAATGGTGTGGGTGGTCGCTTTGATAATGCAGGCATTGATGTCGATCTGTCGGCTTACGGTACAGGCTTGTGGCGAGTTTACCTTCGTCAGTTTTAACATTGACGTATAAGAAGTTTATTTGGTTCGAGAGTACGAATGTGTAAAGCAGATGCTCACATGAGCAGCGTTGTATCGATCTATGAGGTCTACCAGCTCCTGTCCAGTGTGCGACCAGAGAATAAATATATCATCTATGAACCTTTTATATATTAGAGGCTTTACGGGACATTCAGAAAGGAACTGAGATTCTAATTTTCGCGTGAACAAGTTGGCATATTTCGGGGCCATTTTGGTCCCCATCGCGGTCCCGCTAACCTGCCTAATGTTGTTATTGTTAAATTCGAACGTGTTGAGTTCTAAGACAAAGCCTCGCTAAAGTAGCGACAACATGTCCATCTGGGGTGGCCGTTTTTTTTTTAGAAGTCCGTACACGTCAATTAACGAAATCATTTCATGATCGCGTGGGACATTCGTATACAGCGATGACACATCGAGTGTAACCAGATATGATTCTTTTTGTATGCATAAATTTGATATTTCCCTTAAGAAGTGAGTTGTGTCGTTAATGTGCGATTCGAGACTTGTAGGTATGTGTTTAATTAAACGGTCTACATATCCTGATATGGGTTCGGTTACTGTGCTTATTCCGGATATGATGGGGCGCCCTGGGTTACCAGGTTTGCAAATCTTAGGGAGCATGTAGAAGCGGCCGGGGGAAGGCTGTACCGGTTTTATTAATTTATGTTCGTTGGTGGCTATTCTGCCCTTAGGGTCATCTGCGAGAGGTTCATAAAACTTTGAGTCGTTTAATTGGTGGTATCCTTCTCGGATGTATTCAGAAGTGCTAAGAATCAAAATTTCTCCTCCTTGATCGGCTGGTTTTATTGTTATGTCTGCCCTATTGCTGAGGCTTTTTAAGCTGGCCCCTTGGGATTTAGTGAGGTTATCCCGTTTTCCCGCCTACCTGCGATATTCCCGCATAATGTATTTTTACACAGCGGCTATGTACAATTTATATGAGAATCGTTACGGCTAGCCGTTGGCGTCCAGTCGCTCGTCGCACGTTGCTGAGAGGTGTTGGAGCTAGAATTTCTGTCCAAGAAGTATTTCCGCAATCTTAAATTTCGAGCAAAGTTATCGAGGTTGCGTAGTAATTGAAATTCGTCAAAAATACCTGTGGCGGGACAGAAGTTCAATCCTCTCGAAAGGAGTTTTTCCTCTTCTGTTGATATAGTAACTCCAGATAAATATACAATTGTAGAGCCACAAGGGGCAGTAGGGTTTGACCTATCGTCTGTTTTGCTAATGGCCGGTTGAGTATGTTCGCTATAGTTAAATGTTGTAAGCTTAAATAAAACAGGGTTAGGAACCTTATCGCGCTCTAGCTTACGTAGCTTGACTGTTTCGAGGTCACGGCGTTTCTTTTATGGAATTCTGATAGAGTGCTAATTTCGGATGTCGATAAGGGGCCATTTGTACGGAGAAGTGCAGGCGGGAGGAAGGGAAAGCGACATGCCCTTATATATAAATATATATATATATATATATATATATATATATATATATATATATATATATAGTTGATAAGTTAATTATCCCGGACTTTAATAATTTTCTTAAATGGGCCCCTGGCCTAGGACCACAACGCTACAAGCCTTTTTTATTGCGATGAGTAGTTTTCGCAGGAGCGATTTGGCCTGCTTTGTCTGAAACACCCTGTATATACGTGTATATATATAGACCACAGGGGGACTCGTGCGACAAGTGTTATTTCTCCGCTTTGCATAGCATGACCCCGTGCACGCACATATTTACAGCGCAAATTAATAACTAATTTTGAAGATTACGTGAAATGATTAAAAAGATACATACATACATATACATAAAAATTAAGGAGCCTACATGATAGATGTGTTTCATGTTTCTCATTATTCTCTGCATTATTTTTTAGCACGGAAAGCTTCAGAGGACATGGCTAAAGCGACACAAAAGGACCAGAAGTACGGTCCGGCAACGACGGCGCCTACCAGGCCTGAAAGTTCAACGGGCGCCACACAAAAGACACAAAAAAATCATGGTATATCAATTTACGATGTATGTTTTAGAAATCTAGATGAAGTGCTGGAAAGTTTTCTAATATTCTACGCAAAGTATTTCCTTAGTAGCGTTGCTAGGAAAAGGTATTGTCGGTGGCGCGATTGTTCACTCGAAAGACCAAAAATTGACGATATATGCCAGGGGTGGCCAAGCTGCGGCTCCCGAGCCGCATGCGGCTCTTCGCGTGTTAAAGTGCGGCTCGCGGCTCCCTCCCCTATCGGCCCCACCCCCCCCCCCACCCCCCCCCCCACACACACACACAGACACAATCCCCCGCCTACATTCCTGTCATACAAGCAAATCCCCCCAAAAAAGGAAGGATGGACCGCGTTTTAAATCGAAAGACGGGTGGTGGTTTGGTAGTCTTCTGCAACTGCTACGTTACGTACAGTTGGACTGCTTTTGACTCCGATAGATTGAAAGTAGGTCGAGTTTTGTGTATTGCTCTAAACAAAAGTTTGACACCCCCCTCCCCCCGCGGCTCTTGCAAGTTTCGTGGCTTTGTTGCGGCTTTTAGACCGGGTCAGCCTGGCCACCCCTGAGATATAATGTAATACTAACTCGCCACTCTTGCATAAAAGCGGTCCAAACCAATCTGCGAAACGAGCGAAAGTGAGTCCCGGCAAAATCCGGGAGAGAGGACTGACGTCACCGTTCACGTTAGTTCGATGCTTGGCGGTTCCCGATTTGCGGCTCCAAAGCGGAATGTATGGAGCTTACTGCGGCCCCGTAGACCCCCTCGGCCAGTCGGAAGAAAGCGGCCCACACTAATTGCACTCCTCGCAAACCACGAGCGGAGTGAGAGCGGGGGGCGCTTGTTGTTTTTTTAGGAAACCCAGAAAAATAAAAAGGGAGGCTTATGAAGCAGTTGCTGTTTTTTTATACTTTCCCTCAAAGCTACTCAAACATCCCACGGGGAGTGTCTCTGCCTCCCACCTCCCCCCTTACCACCCGTGATGTAAATTATTCATTTTGCCACTCAATCTTTCGGTGTCCGGCGCCCTGGCGCACTGTATTTTTTTTATTTTTTATGTGAAATTATTAATTCTCGTGTGAAGCGAACCGGCGTTGTCCGTTTTTGAAGCGGCGCCAAACGGCAGTTAAATTCCCCTGTCCGATTGAGCGAAGCCTGCACTATTTTGCAGCAAATTCATGAATAGACTCCTATTAGCTGGCGAGCCGCATATTTCCATGGAACGCCACCCGACTGTCATGGCGCAGCGGCCCGGCTCCGGGATGGAGGTAGCGGCCGGCCGCAGAGCCCGCCCGGGCACGATACGCAAAAGCTGCTTGGCCGTGCTCTGCTCGGCGCGGAGCTCGGAGAAACACCCTAGGTATACGGATGCATTCGCATTCCGACGCGTTAGCAGTCTTAAGTGTATTTGTAGATTTTTTTCTCATTCCGCGCTCACAGGCTTCCACACACTTCTGAACTCAAACGGCAAACGAAAATTACGAAAAAAACAAAACAAAAAAAAAAAACAGGTTCCCACTTCTTTATTTATGCGGGCCCCTTTTTCGGCTTGGTTTGAACAGCATTTAAAGCACGGTGAAAAGAATGCCGATTAATAGGAGAAAGCGGATCCTGAAGAAATCCGGGGAGAGAAGTGATTTCAACGGTCACATTGACATGAAGCTTTGCGATTCCCGCATTGCAAGTCTAAAGTTAAAAAAAAAAAAAATCATTTTTCCGGGCCCAGAATAGCTCCAAAGCACCGAAGAGCCCTTGGTGGGCGGGGTGGGGGGTGCGCTAATTGCCTATCGGGAGCCAAACAAAAGGATAAAGGGAGGCTTAAAGGGACACTGACACGCCCCAATTTTTTCTTTTCCTATTTTATCAGGAAATTCTGTATGGTTGTCGGAATACTACCCAATTAATATTTCGCTCTAGAGTCAAGTATTTTCTTAATAAAGCAAAAAAAAAAAAAAACAGAAAAAAACGCTACTGCTCGAAACCAAAACCTAAAATCCCACACTGCACGGAAAAGGGGACAGAATGGTGTGAGTGGCTGAAGTCTCATAACTTCACCTAACCGTGCGGTTTTTTTTGTTTGTTTTTTTTTTCTCCGCACGTAGCAGACGAAATGCATTCCAGGATCTGTTTGCCATGCGATTCCTTTGCAGTTATATTTGTTCCGCTCGCTGTTCTGTACTTCAAGATAAGTTGTTTTGTACAGTCTCCGGCAATATGAAAGACCCGCTGCGAGCGCTCCGGGCAGTTCCATTCTGCTTCGAGGAAAAGACGCTCACTCGGGCTCAGCTAAAGCGAAACGCGCTTATCAGATTGTGCTGAGCCCCCCGTGAGCGTCCTCCCCTCGAAGCAGAATGGAATTGCCCGGAGCGCTCGCAGCGCCCCCGCCAGTCACCGCCTCGGCCACGCGCTCCCAGTGGGTCTTTCATATTTCCGGAGACTGTACATTTAAGTGTTGGAAATGATTAGTGAGTGCCCGTTGTGAATTCCCGTGATCGGCTTCGAAAAGAATACTCCCAAGACGTTGCGTGAAGAGCTGCCTCACGTGTTCTGCATCTGAAAGTGGCATTGCGCGGTAGACTGCACAAGCTTCCGAAAGATCAACGGTATCGGGATCAATGGCTGGCTACAATTCCTGTGGAACAGTTACGCGAACGCTAGCCGATTAATATGCTCCTTGCTTTTTGTGGAAAGTGACTACATTGAGTTCGCAGGTGTCGAAAATGGAGTGCAATTCAATTTAGTTCAGCGACGTATCGTCCACAACAATAGTCTTCTTTTCAGTGATAATATTTAAAAAAAGAATTGTAAATATCGCAACATGCTTGACAAAAAAAAAATGGTACACCTACACCAGTAATCGAACCCGTGCACGCTGCGTGTGAAGCGGACGTCTTTCCACTCTGCTAATGAGGGAACTCTTTCATACGTGGTAATGAAGCCGGTAGGCTGTATGTCGGAAGTTTGCTGCCCGGTATCCCTTCAATACATGCACTCGCGGCTTGAAGTCGGGCAGCACCACGCATAGGCCACATTAGTACCTCGTTAAAAAACCGTACCCGTGCGTATTCAACTCGAAGTACGCACTTCGTGCTTTACGTTTGAGCGAGCGATGTCTTCAGCCACGAGAAGGGATGACAGCTCGACGACGTCTTCGTGCAATCGGCTTGCTGGTCGGGCGTGTCGTACGGGATGAATATCAGTTTTTTTGATCGGTCCAAAAAAGCGGAAGGCAGAAGTCGCCGTTACCGTGAGCGACAGTTCTGAAGTAGAGGTCCAACCGGTCGTCCGCTGCCATCCGCTAATCCCACAATACGCGAAACGACGCCATGCAGTGAACGCGCAGAATGCTTCTGGTTTTCTGAGATATCTATTTTAAGTTTTTCAATCAACGTTTCTGCAGCTTTTTGTAAGTCACAAAAAATGGGCTTCAGGCTTTTTTATATTTTTAATATTGAGTTTGTGCCTTCAATGTCCCACGACTTTGATTAAATTTGGCTTCGCGTCGAAACCTTTGACAACGGTCCGTGACCACGGGAAAGAGAGTTAGCGCGACTCAAACCGGCCAGTTTTTGATCGGCGGTTTTCGGGCGGAAAGAAACCGAATTTCGAGCCGCAAATTCTGTTCTGTGGAGTTGGGCTCTCATATGTCACGTACAACTAAAAATCTCGGCGAGCATAAATACCCTGTCAGTGTCCCTTTACGTAAAAAGCAGTGGCTTTTGTCGTGTTATCCCCATCGAAGCCACTAAAAGATCCATCAAAGGGTGCCTCTTCTTCCGCGTAATAAAAGGTAAGTGCACAGAAAAAAATGTTTTTTTTTAAACAGCAAATTAGGACAAGCATGTTTAAAAAAAAAAAACAATTTTCCGCGAGAAAAAAAAATACAGCAATATTTATTGAGTGAGTCTGATTTTAGCTTGCGGCTATTCCGTCCCTTTTAAATCACGCGCCTCAAAGTGGGTATTATACGTCACGGAGTGGCTGCTATACTTCTCATTGGCTAAGAGTTTGATTGACAGCTGGGATCTTGGTTGTTAAACCTTTGTTGTATGTTGTAATTTCCTTTTGAGAGGCATAATTTTACGCTTAAAGAATAACCCATGTAATGGGAGTTATTATTTTTTACCAAATATTTACAAAACGGGCTCTTCCGTTTGGATTCATACAATAACAAACAAGAGCTTCGCCATTCTTTTTAGAGACGCCAAAGCCTCTGCTCCAGCCTGTCTCGCCTACTTAGACCACTCGTTTCGTCTAAGTGAGTGTTTTGTGTTGACCCAGGTGCTTGAGTGAGACTCCCTGAAGTGAAGTAGTGTGCGTTTAGCAGTTGTCGCAGGGGTTAGTGATAGGAAGCGACGAGGGGTATTGGCTTTGATAGCGCAGTTCATTACTTTAGTTTTCCTCTTTGCTTTCTGAGTGTGCGTTTTGTTTCTTTATGCTTGCGCGTACAAATGCTGACTTCTCGGAAATGTCAGCTCCTGTAAAGCGGCGCCGTTGCTCTGTAAAGTGCTGCCAGATAAGTGATTGCGACATGGAGTCTTCAAGCAGCCATGTTACCCCGAAAGAAGACAAGCTGAATGCTATTTGGCTGGAGGCAATCGGGCGTTTGCGTAGCGACAAACGTGTCCATGTATGTTCTTGTCATGTGGCTCCGGAGGCCTCCGAGATTCGCACCGGCTTAACCAAACGTTCCCGACTGAGACACAGCCCGTTACGTAAAAAACCTGGCGCAGCCTGGTTATTACGTAACAGCTGTCCGCAGACGCCTTCGGACGTCCGAATTCTGCGTTATGCGAGATACTTTATTTCTCGGCTTCCGAACCATCTTACGTAAAGTTTGAATGCGTAGTGTACTGGTCCCTTTCTTCCTGTAAAGTGTCGACCTCCCACGACGAGTGGTAATCTCTCTAGAGCTGATAACACTGGAGACGCACTGTTATCGCAAATCTTGGCTTGTGATGGCGCCTTTGTATATTATCTTTTTCGTTTTGCTGGAGAGGCGCAAACGACGAGCATAACAAAATGGTTTGCATATTCCGTATTCCTCGCAAAAGCACTTCACCAGTCAACTTGCTAAAAGAGTGAAGCACGGAGTCCGCACCGTCCTCACTTACCAGAATTTTACCCGTGTTAGAGCAGTTTCTACCTGCTAGTAGGTATGTCTACTAAAGCTGCAACTTGGAACTAAAGGCAGTGCCGGAGTGAAAAGAGACAAAGTTTGGAGAGCTTGCTCTTTCTGCATCATCGGAGTCTGCAACATTTTCGGTAAGGTGCTATACTTATTAGGGAGTTTTAGCAGGTCGTTTCTGCACGAACGGTCCGCCCTCGAACGCATCCGCGACGCCGCTGCGCATGCGCGCGCGAGTCGTTCGGCGAGTCGGGAGGCTCTTCTCGTTTATTTATTTATTTATTTATTTTATTTTAGAATACTGCAGGCCAGTTCTCTGGCCCAAGCAGGAGGGGCAAAAAATGCAACATATGGGTGCACATGAAAAAATGACAAAAACAATAATACAAAAGAAGACAAGACCACTGCTGCGGAATGCATGATCGAATTAGGTACCGTTCTAATTCCTGAATGAAATTGGCTGACTGAATAATGGTTTCTGGTAGCAAGTTCCAGTCCGAAATTGTGCGTGGAAAAAAACTGTGCTTAAAGGCATTTGTTTTTGCGAAGATGGGCTGTAGTGCGTGATCCCTAGTGTGTCGTGTTTTTCTTGAAGTTAGTTGATTGAGATATGGGAGTGTATTTAGGCTTACTCTGGATTTCAGGATGTTGTAAAGAAATAAAATAGGAGTCATTTTCCGACGTGTATCGAGAGGTGGTATTTGGATATCCCTCATAAGTTCCGTGGGCGAGTCCAATCTATCGTATTTACTGAATATAAACCTAACTGCCTTTCTTTGTACAAGTTCAAGCTGGTGGATATCTTTTTATTGTGGGGATTCCAAATGACTGATGCATATTCGAGTTTTGACCTGATGAACGTATTGTATGCGAGGAGCTTAACACTACTGGGAACGTGTTTGAGCTTTCGCCTTAGAAAACACAGTTTAGCGAAAGCTTCAGAGCAAATATTTGAAATGTGTGTAGACCAAATTAAACGATTAGTAATGGTAACACCTAGATATTTATAGCTAGGGTGTGTACTTTCCGGTGTTTATTTGTGAGAAAAATCGGCGGATGTTTTTCGGTGTTTATTTATTTTCAAAACACCGGTGTATTTCGGTGGAACGTCTCACGACAAGGCTAAAAACGGTGATTATCGGTGGAAAAAAATGCGATTGATCACAGACAGAGAGTTCCAATTTTATTCACATATTGCATACACTTCTCTTTTAGGGAGCATCTTTTTCTCACACTTGGTTATTATAGTAGATGCAAGCATACTTTGAGAGGCTTGCATCCGTCATGACAGCAGGTTGCTTGCGGTTCACAACCCACAATTATGAAAACGCACGCTCCTGTATGACACGGACGTTGGCAGTGTCTTCCAGGAACCACAGCAACCTCTGATACGTGGCTTGCACCGACATCACTTGGCCAGACACAATGGGGAAAGGGCACGAGAGAGCCTACCCTCCACCGCGTTAATTTTTCCACAAAAGGGGGCCATGGAGACACTATAGGGGAAAGGCGTGTGAGAGATTAGTTTTCACTGCGTTCACTAAACGCTTTTGACCCCCAGAAAGGAGGGCGGACTGACGCCATGTGCAAGCCATGTATAAACACTGGAATGATGGAGGATCCACGAGATAACAGGTTTGACGAACCTCTACGGGGAAAAGGGTTTCGCTTGGTCGGAATCATGCCACGCCCCGTGTTTTTCGGTTTTAACCAGAACGAAAAAATCCAACCACCGGTGTTTTTCGGTTTTAACCGATTTTATATTTTCGTCACCGACGGATGTTTATCGGTGTTTTTCGGTTAAAACCGGAAAATGCACACTTTATTTATAGCTAGTGACCTCAGGAATGGCAATGTTGTGAAGCTGATACTCAAATGAGCTTATAGGTTTTTTTCGTGTAATTTTTAGAAGCACAGTTTTTCAATAGTCAAATCCATATCCCAAGCTTCACACCAGTGCTCTATCTCGATAATAGATTCTTGAAGCGCAAGGTTGTCGTCAGCAGTGTTGATGTCTTTAAAAACAATACAGTCCTCCGCAAACAATCTCATGGAAACAGACGAAGAAACCACTTCGGTTAGATCATTTATATAAATAAGAAATAGTAATGGTCCCAACACACTTCCTTGGGGCACGCCGGAAGTGACAGATAGAACGTTTGAAACATGGCCGTTAACATCAACGAATTGGGATCTATTTCTTAAGTAGGCACTTATCCAAAGAATAATGTAAGAGGAAAGTCCTATGCGTTCGAGTTTATAAAGCAGTTTTGCATGTGGCACCTTATCGAACGCCTTACAAACGGCTAAAAAAAGAACATCGCATTGCCCTGAATCATCGAGTATCGCGAGAAATTCATGAACAGACGTAACGAGTTGCGTGACGGTGGACATTCCCTTCCTAAATCCATGCTGCTTAGGCGATAAGATACCCTTTTCAGATAAGAAGCTTTTAATATAACCGGCCACGACGTGTTCCAAGAACTTGCAGCAACTACAAGTAATTGAATTCGGCCTATAATTAGACACCAATAACTTGTCCCCTTTCTTGTGAATCGGTACAACCCGAGCTCTATTCCAGTCATCTGGCACTACTCCGGTAAGTAAGGAAACTTGAAAAATCATGGTCAAAAATTCAGCTAATTGCAGTGCATAACGTTTTAAAAAGGCATTGGGTAGACCGTCTGGACCAGAACTCCTTTTTACTCTCAGTTTACGCAACATTGACAAGACACCTTCGACTGAAATTACAGGAACCTCGAGAGAATTTATAGGGGGGGCTGGTGTCCCGTTGTCATTTTTTGGAATAAATACACTTTGAAAATATTAGTTAAAAATTGTCGCTATTTCCTTACCCTCGGTCACAAGGTTCCCATCCACTTTAATTTTTGTTAACACTTGTTTATTTGATCCCAGATAACGCCGAAATTTCTGTGGTCGCTTTTAATGAAGTCAGGAAGCGTAATATTAAAATAACGTGTTTTTGCTAAATTTACCATAGCCACGAGTTGTTTTTTTAAGTTCCTCAAAGTACTCTGATGCAGTGTTATGTTGTCTTCTACGACGCTTTAATTTACGCTTAATCTGAATAATTTCTCGGCTAATCCAGGGGTTTTGACGTTTATTTCGTAATTTCCTCGAAGGGACAAAGTGTTCCACGGAAAACTTTATAGCTTCCTTAAAATGTTTCCACAAGCCGGAAACGCTTTGCTCGGAGTTAATACTTAACTTATCATCAAGGTAATCGATTGTGTCGATATCGTTAGCTGTTCATAGTTTTTAACATTCACAACAGAACGATTCCGCGTACTTCCCACGTGTCTAGCAGTCCAACAAAAAGACAACAAACGATGATCAGAGATACCAGGTTCAACACTTAGCACTCCAGTGAGAAACATTTGACTAACAAAAAAAAGATCCGAAGGAGCATTTTCACGAGTGTGCTCACAAACAATTTGATCAAGGTTTAAAGCCAGCGTAATATCTTAGATTCTATCACTGCAATTGGACAGTCCATAGGCCAGTTGATCCCAATCAATCGCGGACAAATTAAAATCGCCTGTTACAATAACATTCTGTGCGTGCTGGGCTAGAAGATGATCGTATAAGTTATCAAGGAGCAAGTCGGCCGCATTTGGGGGCCTATAAACAGCACAAAGTAAAACAGTGAAACCCCACAGTGATATATTCAAAAACAAACTTTCATGGTCGTCAATCTGATCAAGTAAGGTTACATTGATATGGGACTTTGCGATAACTGCTACGCCTCCACCGCGTGAACCACGATCACGCCTAAGTAGTTGATAACCCGGTGGAATTATTTCATCGTCACGGATTCCCTGTGGAGCCAAGTTTCTGTTAAAACAACTAAATGGGGGTCATATGAAAGAAGCAACAGTTCAAGACTATCAGTTTTATTTACAATCCTTCTGGCATTCAATGAAAGCACCGTTTTGTTTCTCCCATTCCGGCCGCTGGAGTCGTCACCGCAACCCAGCCAGCACCGTTCACGACTCGGGTAAAGAAGAAATTGCTGTTGGTTCGGCGACCGCCCTCGCCGACCCGGCCCAGCGTTAAGCCTGGTTCAGACCGTTGCGTTCGACTGCGTTTGACTGCGTTGCGGCAGCAAGACACCAGGACATCCCTGCTGCTTATATCGCGTGCCAAGATGATTCCTTGAATTGGAGTCCACGCTTCATACGAAGCACAGATGTGCCGGTGACTCGCTTTCGGTTCTTGACGCAACGCAGTCAAACGCACTCAAACGCAAGTGTCTGAACCGGCCTTTAGGCTTAGGACAGCCGGAGGTGATTTTCCGTCCTGTAATGGCGCATTCACACTGGAAGCGGATCCGCGTTCGCGAATCGGTCGCGGATGCGGTTCGCGAGCGACCCCGTTCAGACACACCAAAAGCCGGTTGGCGGTTTCTCGGCGATCACGCGTGATCTTTCGAGACTTGCGTTTGGCAACCCTGTTTTACAATCCAAAATCCACTTTAATTCAACATCCAAAGCCAAAGTTTTGCTATTTTGGCACTCGGAATATTTTTCTTCGGGATGTTCACGCGCATCACGAGTTCAGGCAGCGAAAAAAGAAGCATGGACCCGCCAAACTCACCAGTGATTCCCTCGACTTCGCCCACAAGCAAAGGCCAGCTAGGCGCGCCTTGCTGACTCAAAACAGGATGCTCCGACCTTTTCTTCGAAGTGGACCCTTCCCGCATGAATAGCTGACCTTGTTTTCGGGATAGAGGCCCAGTTTTCCCCCCTCGTTGTTGTTCGCTCTTATCATTTTCGATGTTGTGAGCGGTGGGGTGAACCGTGGTGCGGGGGAATGTGTTCGGTGCTAGCCGGTCGTGGCTTCGTTGGTGGCGGACCCTCCTCTCGTCACTCGCTCGTCGATCGAGTCTACTGTTTGTTTGAAATTAAGCTCAAATAAACGCCATATGGATTACCTCTGCATTGTCTGGTACGTACACTTTATTCCTTGAGTAGGATCGCTTTATTTATTTTATTAGTAGTAAACGTTACAGGTCGGGCTGGCGCAGGTACCCTGCCCAATTCCGCGGTAGCGCGTTGGCTACGCAATCAAGCTCACGACGTCTCTATCGGCCTTCGTGGTGGTCACGCACGGTGTCGAAAGCTTTCAATAGTTCACGCGACTATCCTAGTGGGTAGAAAAGCTGATATTTCGGTCGATCATGGGCGGGTTTCGAAGTTCTGCAGGCAGAGATTAACAAGGCAGCGAGCTTTTAGTGAAAAGACGGTGAGAGTGCAGGCAAGCTGGTGGTAGCTAATCATGTCGTATTACACCTGAGACTGCGGTGGAAGAAATCGGAAGAACTTTCAGTAGAAGGAACAGACACAGAGATCGTCTCAAATTGATCGTCTCAAATTGAGACGATCTCCGTGTCTGTTCCTTCTACTGAAAGTTCTTCCGATTTCTTCCACCGCAGTCTTAGGTGTAATACGACATGATGAGCAGCGAGCTTGGGTTGTGGCACCCGGAATAATCAACAAACTCATACCCGAACCAAATCACCGGTGCGAAGCCCGTTAAAATTTCCGAGTCAATTCTTTTCGCGGCGGATTCAAGTGACGGACGTGAACATCAAGTTTCTCCGTTGATTTGTCGAAAGCTAAGACTACAGCGTTAGGACTACAGCGCCTTGGACGCCTCACCAGCGGCAGGTGCCATCTTGTTTTGAAAGTCACTGACGTCACGCCAGCGTCGCGTTGTGATTGGTTGCCGCTTTGCGGTTCGTTAAAGCGGTTGGGAGAAATCGGTCCCGAAGAAGTTGGCAAAACCGCGCTCCAACCGCTCGATCCTAGCCGCTTTGCGGTTGAGAACGCGCGGATCCGCTTCGCGAACGCGGATCGGCTTCCAGTGTGAACGCGCCATAAGTCTGCTCCATTTGAGAGGTTGAACCAAATAATTTCGAGGACTGCTCACAATGGTAAGCGATTGTGAATTCTGTAGACAGCGCACGCTAGTAAATTTTGCGATATGCGGGCAGACTAGCTGCCGTGCCGACCGCGAGCACACGAAATGATCTGGTTCGACGGCACACAACGTGAACGATCGTTCAAGTTCAAGATGACGGAGACACACCACATACTTTTACGGTCGATCAGACAATTTTTACTATCTAGCTTGCAGTTATTTAAATGTGGACCCGCAAATGTTACTTCGGCCGTCTTGTTTACATCAGTCGTGCGCCGTAAACACGAGCCGCCACCAGGGTGTCCGCTACCGTCGCACGTTGCAGAATGTTTCAGATGTTTGCTGAAAGATAGCGCCACCGTTAAGCACGATCATCATCGTCGTTTACACGGTCGCGCCACTTTCACGGTTTGCTGAAATATGTGAAATTTGACGTACGGTTTCACGGAACGGACCAGCTGTACCGTTCGTGATTTTGGAGCCGTGTGCTTGAAAAACGACTTGCTAAAACTCCCTATTTCCGGCTAGTCAGCTGGCATACATTCGTAGTACTTTGCTTTGTAAGACTGAATGCGGATGTAGAAAAAAACTCGTGCCGGACCAACTTGGCCGAAGTGAAAGGTAGAACAAAATGATCCCATATGATAATCGTGGAATAAAAATAAAAGCTCGCTCGATAAAAAAAAATAAGGTGTCGTCTCTGATGACCTAATTTACGCTGAACATTTTTGTACAACATCAAATAGCCTACTGGGCCCTTGTGCCGTTTTCATGAAATGAAATATGATGTAATCGAAAACTAAATGCTACTTAAACATCCCCATTATTTTGTCAAAAGAAGCACAGCAGTGACCCGCAATTATTTGTTGTTTACGCGCGACGAAAGTATTGCAAATGCAGATTATTGGCGTTTGTGTTTTTTTACAAAGTGAACCAATATTTTAATAACATACTTTTGCTGAACAAAATTACCACATGATTAAACCTGTGGTCATAATTACATCCGTGTTTGTAAAGCCATCGGTCTTGCGCTCAGTTTGAGAGTTTGGCCCCGTTCACATTCTTCTGTATATTGTATATGCTTCGCCTTTTTTCAATAAGATTTTACATAATACGTTAAGAGTTGGGTCCCATAAATTCAGACCTGGTCTGAATTTATGCTGTGGTGAATTTATGGTGAACAAGTGGGTGAGGCTTTTCAGGTGTTGTTTTACGTACCGTTCCTGGGACAAATAGGCGGATGCGGTGAGAGTGCAAAGTATTGTTTACTTATTTATTAATTCGAAGCACTGTTAGAATAGAAGTTCTAACTCAATAAGAGGACTCTTAAAGTTCTAGGATTTCTCTATCCTCTATTAAGAACCTCCGATCCACTACGGTGTTATTTTTTGTCGAAGATCATCTGCAGCTTGCACGTGTTAGTTATCTACGTTTGCCTTTTTGGGCATGACAGGCAATAATAAAACACATACAAAGCAGGCAGGCAGAAATAAGGAGTTCGACCAAACCGAGCAAATATATACTTAATTAATATTTTAACAATTAGGGCTGGGTGTTGATTAAACCTTTTGACCCGATTAATCAAAAATCAAATTGGGCAAAATTACGCTGATTACGAAAGACGAGTCTGAGAATGTTCCACAAAAAGTCCTTTGTTGTTCATGCTCTCTCCGCTTCTACGAGAAGCATCAGTTTCTTATGTGTTTGGCTGGCTGCAACGGGTGTTTTCACTGGAAGTGCCTGAACATCGGCCATGAAGAATGCAACATCAACCTGGAAAGCGGTAAGAACACGTCTAACAACTCGGGCTGCACATGGAGAAGCTTCATGTCCTATACAGAATTGATGTGCGGTCGGCTATAGAAAACCCTTTGTATAGCCGGCCATAAAAAACGCTTTCGCCACAATGAGCTATAGCCGGTTCTATCACTCTCTAAAGCATTTGCATTTCTGTATTCTCCCCTATAGTATTCTACAGATTGTTTTATTGGAAAGCTATAGAATTTTTAATATTTAATATATGTATCTCTCTTGGAAGAATTCTGTTGCCGTCTATGGGTTTTCTTTTGCTTTTTCAGCCGTCTGTAGCTTCTTGTATGCTCTGCTCTATAGATCTCCATGGCCTACTTTATAGATCTTTCTAGCCAGCGTGCTATAGTTGCCCATGTCTTTTCCTATGCTTTCATTTGCGGCTGATTTCTCTCTGTGTGGCCCGCGATAGCTCATTGTAGTGTTCATCCTGTGGTGCTCTTTGCCCATTTTTCTATAGCTGCTCATGACGCTTTATATGATTTGTTTAGCCGCCTATAGCATTCTGTATGGTTTGCTATATATTATTCTATAACGTTTTCTACGATTGCTTTACCGGCGTGGTTTAGCTGCCTATAAATATATATTTTTTTTTCATTCCACTTTGAACGTATGAAATATAAGAGAAAAAGAAACATTTATTGTCACTGTACAGCTTATAAATAAAGCGCCGACCTTCTATGTAGTTATAAAAGAAGTTTGGACATTTCAAAACAATTTAGGACGTTTCAAGCTTAAGAAAAAAAAACATTTAACACATTGAGCAAAGCCTTGAACAATCTAAAAAAATTTACTCGCGCGGTGTTTGCAAAGAGGCAGCCAAATAGACACAAGGAAATGATTTGAAAGTTTTTAGAAGTTTTTTACACACAGGTTATTTCCTTGACAAGTACAAACTAAGCGATTTGTAATTTGTGAGGAGGTACTACTAAATTGTTATAAACTTATAAGATTACAAACCAAACAAGAACCGGCGTAATTCTTGGGTAGTCTCTAGTCTCCCGCAGCCGGCAGAAGTATTTCCCTGAACTTCTACCGGAAGTCGACACTCATTGGCGCTGCAATCAATACATCGAACGACATTTCATTGACAGTTCGCTTCATCGACACGCGATGTTGTTAATAAACAACCGAAATTAGTATTATTTATTTTTATTTTTTATTTTTTGTAATGAGCAGTTGCAGCTTGCCGTTACGAATCGGCGTGAATGGGTAGGCTGCGTTGGTGAGCAAACGCCTCAGGGATACACGCGCGTTCAAATGCTGCTACAGTGTGGAATTCGCATAACGAGTGTCGCCGAAGCGTGAGCTCATGAAACGCGTATCCACAAAAAGGTATTCATAAAACGTGTTTTCACAAACGCGGGGAGAATAAGAAAGTCAGTGGCGAACGCCGCTAGAATTTCATGGAAATTCTTCTGCCGGCTGCTAGGAGATAGACGCTGCCTAATTTGAGAGGTAATCTGGAACAGTACGCGTAGATGAACGGCTCATTGTCGCCAATAAATATAATGCACTGCACTTGCGTTCAAAAATATAGGGCTTGAAAGATGTAATCCCAAATAAACCATTACAAATATGTCCTATGGTCGGCTGTACAAAATGCCCTGTATAGTCGGGTTCAACTATTTTTTCCAGTTAGCTAAAAATAAATTACGGTTGTCTTTTGCATTTTCTATGGTCGCCTCTATAGTACTTTTTAGCTATGTTTAGCGACTTTTCACTGTCCACCCATGCCACTCTTCAGCTTTTCTAATAGCTAGCTAAATGCTTTTATATGGCTTACCCTACGGCTCTCTTAAGCCGACATGATATTCCTGACTACATTTTGCTTTTGTAGATTTAGTGGTCCATAACTTCTTAAACGTTCTGTTAAAGAATATTCTGTGTGTCATCTTATGGCTCTCTTTATCCAGTATGATATAGCTGCTTAAGGCTTTCTCTGTAATTTCTGCAGTCACCTATAGCTTCTTGTATGGTATGCTATAAACATATCCTTTAGGGGTGTGCGAATACTGATTTTTGAAACCGAATCGAATACTTGTAGAACCGAATCAAATTTAAATACGAATCGATTAATTTGCGAATAATTTTCAGATATTTAGTAGATTGCTACTAAAGACGAATACAAATTATACAATTAGTTTACTGTTCCCAAATGTCTCTTAAAATTATTGTGTCAACGCGACTAGAAGATAACGACTAGAGTTTGACCATAAATACCTTAATAGAGACAAATTCTACTAAATTGTTAGAATTCTAAACATAATTCCAAGGTTCACGCGGTGCTGAATATAAAATTACAGTTCGCGCGGAACTAAAAAGAAAAGGGAAATTTTACATTTTATTAGATTTATTTTCACTAGCCGTATGTGAGTGAGATGAGACAGTACATAAAATACATGCTATTTTCGCATATCAGAAAATGAGAAGGCTTGTTACGTCAGCTTTAGGCGTACTTAAAATTCCTATGTAAAAAAAAAAGCCTTTTGATGTGTTTTGCAGCAAGAGACTCTCGTCCGGTTGTCACAGCGACCGAGCACCGTTGAGAGCAGTCTCTCGCTTGCAACCTGGGTTTCGGGCATTTCCAGGTATTGTCGGGCTGCACATGCGAGGGTCTTAAACTTTGCTTGGCCTACAGTTTGCCACCAATGGAGTGGACTGACGGTACGTGGCAAAACTGGAGACTGAAGAAACTCGTAAACCTCTTGCATTAGACAACTTGGTGCATCATTCTTCTTCGATAATGCCAAGCATTTCAATATTTCCGCGAGCGCAGCTGACCAAATAGGCAGCGCGCCCGTGGCCTAACGGTCATTCTTTTTCCGGCACTCGTCGAGTACGGACGCAGGAATGGCAGGCTCCCACGGGGCTGTGATAACGGCCCCCGCGGGCCGCGGTGACTCGGCTATCGGCAATATCGCTGCTATCAAGGACTACCGTATCGTCTTGCCTCTGCTGCCCTCCGGAGAGGCGATGAAGCGTGCAGTTATTCTGCACTGTGACATCGCCGGACGACCCAACAGGATCGAGGATTTTCGGCAGCCGCTGAAGGACGCCGGCGTCATCCAGGACGTGGGAACCATAGGTGCGTACCAAATGTCGCACGTATGGCTCCTCAACTTGCGGACGGACGAGGCAAAGAAGAAGCTTCTCGAAGCCGGGCAGCTCGTCATCAAGGAGAAGAAATGCCTTGTCATCGACCCAGTACGGCGTGAGCTCCGCACAAAGCTACACTGGGTGTCTTTCGACGTTACCAGTAACGCCATACGACGAGCTTTTGCGGAGTTTGGCATTGTGAAAGAAGTGACGAGCGAGAAGTGGAGGGTGCCGGACTTCGAGCACGCGAAGTCGACAACCCGACTCGTCCGCCTGGAGCTGCGCGAGGGTGTCACGCTCGACCGCATCCCGCACCAGCTGCGCCTTGGCGGTGGCACGGTCCTAGTGGTAGTTCCCGGCCGACCTCCGATCTGCCTCAGGTGCCGCACCACGGGGCACATTCGGAAAGATTGCCGAGTCCCTAGGTGCAGCGAGTGCCGCGCCTTCGGGCACGAGCAGGCCGACTGCACCCGATCGTACGCTTGGGCAGTTGGGCGAGGCACCGACGGAGGAGATCAGAGCGAGCTCCTCATGGGCGAGGAAGAAGCAGAACGAGCAGCGGCGTCGGCGGCCACGCAAGACAAGGCCGAAGATACGAAAGAAGTCGTCGTTGTCGCCAAGGAAGGACGTGAGCCCGACGGGCTCCCGAAAAGTACGTCTTCTGGTCCGGCCGCTCAACCGGGGTCGGCGACCGGGACCACCGCCAAGGTGGTGGACCCCGTTCGTGCACAAAGTGTGGACAGCCCTCCCCGAAGATGGACTTCGACGTGGCAGCGGTAAAGCGTCGCCATGACGAGGTCAGCGCGGCATCGCAGGAGAGGCGGCTCAGTCAGCTTGAAAAGCAATGGAAGACTGGCAGCGGGCGGGGGATACGCTTCCTCAGCAAATCGCGTTCGTCGTCGCTTACACGTGGCGACAAGCATGCTCCGTGACCGCCTGCTGGACTGGAACGCGCTTCACTACGCTAGCTGACAAGGGTAAGCGCCGTATAGACAGCCTCTACTAGTTGATGGTGACGTTAGAAAGGCCATTGCGTTTTGCGACATTAAACGTACGAGGGCTCTCGGCGAGGCGTAGACAGAACCAGCTTTACCTCCTCGTGACGGAGCAGGAACTGGACATTGTCGCCGTACAGGAGACTAAAGTAGAGAGCGTGGAGCAGACGGACGTTATGGTACGGCCTTTTACGGCGCGATATGATATCTGTGTCAGCCATGCGGTGGGGACGTCGGCGGTGTGTTTTTTGCTTATTCGTAATAGTTTAGGAGCTACAGTCCAGTCCGTGACTACGTGTGCGTCGGGACGATTTGTTTTATGTGATTTTAGGTTTTCTTGCTTAGAATGGCGTGTTATTTGCGTTTATGCTCCAACTAGAACTGAAGAAAAGTGCAGGTTTTTTCGATGGCATTCAGCACTACTGTAACTGCGAGCGGCGTCTCATTTTCATGGGCGATTTTAACTCTGTGTGTTCTTCGAACGACAAAACCAGTTCTAGTGCTTATAGTGATGCGAGCACCGCGAGTTTGATTTCCATAATTAATGAGCATGGCCTTGACGACGTTGGTGAATGCCTCAGAAATGGGCGGCAGGTACTGTTTACCCACTTTCAAGGGGCAAGTCACGCCCGCTTGGATAGATTGTATGTTTCGTTGGAGCTTCTTCCTTTGTGTTACGAGTACAGTGTACGCCCAGTGTCTTTCAGTGATCACTGTCTGGTATCTGCTTGCATGAAAGGTAACAAAGAAAAGAAAAATCCGTTTAGCTGGGAGCTTTGGAAACTCAACTCCAAACTCTTAGAGGACGACCTTTTTTAGAGCCTACGTACAGGCTTCTACAGAAAAAGTAGAAAATGGGCAAAAATTAGAGTATGGGGCGAAATGGGAACTTTTTAAGCAGGGAATAAAGATGAAAGCTTTAGGAAGTGCGAGCGCAATTCAGAATGAAGAAAAAAGAAATGAAGCGTTACTGCGTTACAACTTGCAAACGCTGATAAAAGAAGCGTGCAAAATGCCAGGTGCATTCAAAGATGACATCTGTGCTTTGAAGGCAAAGCTTGAACTAATTGATAGAGAACGTTATCGCGGAGCGTTGGTGAGAGCGCGGGCTGGTAGGCTGATAGCTGGGGAGACGCCCACTAAGCGCGCCCTAGGCCTCGAAAAACGAACGCGCGCCGCAATGAGATTGCAGAAATAGAATATTGTGGTGTGGTTACTAAGGAAAAAGAAGAGATAGAACGTGCATTTTACGTCTATTACAGCACGTTGTTTGCTCATACCTCCGTTCAAACGGAGCGTTTTAAAAAAGAGTTTTTGTCTTCTAGGCCCCGCCATGACGACGGAACAAAGAAAGTGTTGGAGGAACCCATTACGCACGAGGAAGTTAAAATAGCAATCGAGGCCCTAAACCCCGGGAAGTCCCCAGGTCATGATGGACTAAGTGCAGCTTTTTACAAGTCGTTTAAACATGAAATTTCGCCCATCTTATCTATTGTTTTCAACGAAGCTTTTGAGCTGAATATTCTTCCACCAACTTTTTGTCGTCGCACACTGTGTTAATCCCAAAAACGGAGGACGAAATCAAACTAAGACAGGTCACAGTTTATCGCCCCATAAGCTTAACTAACGTCGACTATAAAGTACTAATGAAAATAATGGCCAGACGATTACAATCGGTAATAACAGAACTAGTCGGTCCCCACCAAACTTGCGGGATAAAGGGCAGAACTATTTTTACAAACATTCAAAAAGCTCGGAGCGTGCTGGAGTGTTGTGATGTTATGAATAGGGGTGTAGCTATGCTACAAATCGACCTCGAAAAGGCCTTCGACCGTGTACCCCATGAAGTTCTTTTATCTGTCTTAAACCATGTAAATGTCGGTTCAGTTTTACGCGAATGTGTGCGGATGGCGTACAGTGGTTGTACGACCAGTCTTATAGTTAATAAGTCGGTTGGAAAGCGCATAAAGGTAGAGCGTTCCGTACGCCAAGGATGTCCTCTTTCACCCCTTCTTTTTTGCATTTATATAGAATCATTTTGTTTGAGCATCATAAGAAGTAACAGTATCAGTGGGTTTAACCTTTTTGAATCGGAAGTACGCATTTTAGCCTATGCTGATGATATCGCTCTGTTTTGCGCAAATCAAGAAAGCATAATTGAAGTTGTGAGCATAGTGAAACGTTTTGTGCTGTCAGGGGAAGCGCTGTAAACTGGGATAAGTGTTTAGGTTTTTGGCAAGGCCAGTGGTGTTCCACTCCTAGTGTTTTTCAAAATATAAAGTGGTCAACCACCCCTGTAAAATATTTGGGCGTACCTCTCGAGAACAACCGTGACAGTGAGCCCTATTGGCGCAGGCAGGCACTAGAACTCCGCGAGAAAGCGGAAAGCTGGAAAGGTTGGGAATTGTCTATTTTTGCCGGTGCGACAGTTTCCAATTTGTTCCTTGCTAGCAAACTGTGGTACGTGTTACAAGTGTTGCATTGCTCGCGTGTTAATGTTTCAAAAATTGCACCGCGTTTTCGCTGTTTTTATTTGGGGCTCGTCATGGGAACGGACGAGTCGTATGAACCTTTTCCGGCGCGTCCACGAGGGCGGACTAGGATTGTCACATTTATTTCTGCGCCAAGTTGTGAATCGTTTTATTTATCTTCGAGATGTTAGAGACTCGTTTTTACGAACCGTCTACCAGGTGAGACTGTGTAGAACTCTGCTTGAGTCTATTGTTTCTTCGGCATGTGTGCCAGGCGGCATCCACGGATATCTCAAGGAAGTTGTCGCGTCATGTAATTTTTTGGCAGCCAGGTCTCCTTTTGAATATTTGAGCGAAGTATCCAGAAAAAAGTTGTACAGGGATCTTTCTGACGTTGTCTTTCCCGCACCTTTGTATAGAGCAGGGGTGGCCAGGCTGACCCGGTCTAAAAGCCGCAACAAAGCCACGAAACTTGCAAGAGCCGCGGGGGGAGGGGGGTGTCAAACTTTTGTTTAGAGCAATACACAAAACTCGACCTACTTTCAATCTATCGGAGTCAAAAGCAGTCCAACTGTACGTAACGTAGCAGTTGCAGAAGACTACCAAACCACCACCCGTCTTTCGATTTAAAACGCGGTCCATCCTTCCTTTTTTGGGGGGATTTGCTTGTATGACAGGAATGTAGGCGGGGGATTGTGTCTGTGTGTGTGTGTGGGGGGGGGGGGCGATAGGGGAGGGAGCCGCGAGCCGCACTTTAACACGCGAAGAGCCGCATGCAGCTCAGGAGCCGCAGCTTGGCCACCCCTGGTATAGAGCTTTGCATTGCGCAGGCCCAGGACAAGATGTCTTAAAGCGTGTTAAGAGAATGCTCGTTCCACCTGGGGCTAAGTCATTCTTTTTCAAATTACACACCGGCACCTTAACTGTAAAAACTTTGATGAAAAAAAAGGGAATGTTCGTCCCGTGGGGCGACCACTGTTTTTTGTGTCAAAAGCCCGAGGCAATTAAGCATGTATTCCTGGAGTGCTGGGATGGTGTCTTTTTCTGGGACGTCCTCCAACACACCCTCAAAAAAGATTTTGCTTTAGACATGCATGGTATTAGATACCTACCCGTTGAAAACAAGGACGGCGTGCCCTTCGACATGATCATGTTACTGGGGCTGCATAGTATTTGGAGGTCACGGATGGCTACGCGCCATGCCGACATTGACGAGCGCGAGGCTCGGGAATATTTCAGCGAGAGTATTGCCTCGATTGTTGAAGTGTACAAGGCTCAGAGCTGCGTGCCAGAGTGGATTCAACAACTGGAAACAATTAGAATTTAAAAAGATTTTAACCTATACTACTAGCTGAAAGGCCGGCTGGTAGTTTTTTAGCACTGCCAATTTTGCTGTTTTTGTCCTCAGATTTGTATATATTGACTTGCTAAAAACGGCAATAAATAAAAAAAAATAAAAGAAAAAAGCCCGTGGCCTAACGGTTACCGCGCTTGCCTTCCACGAAGAAGGCCAGGGTTCGATTCCTGGCCGCGGCTACACATCTTTGTTGACACTGTAATGTGATGTCCCGGTAAATTCGAGAACCGTCTCGCGGATTCGAAGTTAAAATGTTCTATGCGCCGAACCCTCTACGCCGAGTGCTCCAGAAGCCGACGCGTGTAGAAAAGCGGCTCCGAGTGGCAAGCCGGAGTATGTTTCGCCTCAGCGCTAAATCTTGCTGTCTCGCCGACTTCGACGCCCGCGACGCTCTGCTTTCTTCTGTTCCTTTTTTTAGTTTTGGACACAAGTTCTCCCCATTAAAGGTTCAGTTTCTTCAGTTATTATCGGCTTATCATTTGTCATTCGTGACATTTTGGTGGAGGTGCGGGGTAAAGCATAGCCGTACAGCCTTCTCTCCAAGGGTCCGCAGTGAAAGTCCGATTGCAAGCTCGGTGAGAAGACCACTCAGCGCGGAACCTGAAGCTCGGACCAGCTGCCGCACCCAGGGGGGGATCCTGAATACCGCCTGCTGTTGGACAAGTCCAAGCCGAAGAAGACGACGATGGCAAACCAGCACCAGACCCCGGCCGCTTCTGAAGTGGTGTACCCGCCCGTCATACCGCGGACGGCTGCTCCGTTCCACGGCGAGCAATAAAAAGACGTCAAAGACTGGATTGACCGGTACGAACACGTTACCCGCCACAATGGCTGGACCGACGAGCAGCGCCTACACAACGTCTATTTTTCGCTTGAGGGGACCGCCAAGCACTGGTACGAGAATCATAAGTCCTCTTTGACGTCGTGGGACATTTTCAAGACCGATCTGAAGGCTACATTCATCAACCACCACCGCCGAGAGAGAGTCCAGGACCTACTGCGAACCAGAACGCAGGGCCCCAACGAGAGCATCACCGGCTTCGTAGAGGATGCTCTGCGCCTGAACGCCCGCGCCGACCCTCGGGCTACAGTAGAGAAGAAGCTACGAATCCTCATGCGGGGCGTGAGAGACATATTCGGTGGACTTGTCCGCAGCCCTACGACAACTGTCGAAGATTTTTTCGGCGAGGCAACGAACATCGAGCGTGCCCTGCAAGCCCGAGCCAGCCACTACAACTGACTCACCGACACGCTTCTTGCTTCGATGCTGGCATCTTCCCGATTCGACGAGGGCCGCATCAGCGCTCACAACCTTCGTGAAATTGTCCGCGACATCGTTCGGGTAGAGCTTCGGAAAATGCTACCCGCCAGTGATCGCCCGCCTCGATCTCAACCGCCCAGTCGCGCAGGAAGGAGTGCAGAGAGTCATCCAAACAGAGGCTCCCATTAGCGTGGCAGTTTCTGAAGAACCCACGCTAACTTACGCCGCAGGCCACCGCCTCCTACTCACGCCTATGTCGCACCGCCCAGAAGTCAGTCTCCTGCGCCGCAGCACGGCCGACGGCACGACGACCAGGTCTAGTACGCCTGCCAGGAGCCTAGCGTACCCCGGAAGACCGACGTGTGGCGAACGCCCAACCGACGCCCACTGTGCTACCACAGCGGGGAACAGATAAAATTAGAGCAAACGACAAGAGAAGAGAAAGGTAGGACAGGACAGCAAGAGCGCTAATCATGTAGATATAAAAAGAAATAGAGTCCAGAGGGGAGAGACACGGAAAAGGGCCCATTGTAGAAGAAAGGTACTGCATCAATATCATCTGTTGGGCTAGTTGGTTACACATGATCACACAAAATTAGCGCAAACGACAAGAGAAGAGAAAGGTAGGACAGGACAGAAAGAGCGCTAATCATGTAGATATAAAAAGAAATAGAGTCCAGAGGGGAGAGACACGGAAAAGGGCCCATTGTAGAAGGAAGGTACTGCATCAATATCATCTGTTGGGCTAGTTGGTTACACATGATCAGACAAAATTAGCGCAAACGACAAGAAAAGAGAAAGGTAGGAGAGGACAGAAAGAGCGCTAATCATGTAGATATAAAAAGAAATAGAGTCCAGAGGGGAGAGACACGGAAAAGGGCCCATTGTAGAAGGAAGGTACTGCATCAATGTCATCTGTTGGGCTAGTTGGTTACACATGATCAGATAAAATTACCACAAACGACGAGAGAAGAGAAAGGTAGGACTGGACAGAAAGAGCGCTAATCATGTAGATATAAAAAGAAAGATCCCAGAGGGGAGAGACACGGAAAAGGGCCTATTGTAGAAGAAAGGAACTGCATCAATATCATCTGTTGGGCTAGTTGGTTACACATGATCAGATAATATTAGCGCAAACGACAAGAGAAGAGAAAGGTAGGACAGGACAGAAAGAGCGCTAATCATGTAGATATAAAAAGAAATAGAGTGTAACCAACTAGCCCAAGAGATGATATTGATGCAGTACCTTTCTTCTACAATGGGCCCTTTTCCGTGTCTCTCCCCACTGGACTCTATTTCTTTTTATATCTACATGATTATCGCTCTTTCTGTCGTGTCCTACCTTTCTCTTCTCTTGTCGTTTGCGCTAATTATATCTGATCATGTGTAACCAACTAGCCCAACAGATGATATTGATGCAGTACCTCTCTTGTACAACGGACCCTTTCCGTGTATCTCCCTTCAGGACTCTATTTCTTTTTATATCTTCGTGATTAGCGCTCTTTCTGTCCTCTCCTACATTTCTCTTTTCTTGTCGTTTGCGCTAATTTTATCTGTGTATGTGTTTAACCAACTAGCCACACAGAAGATATTGATGCACTACCTTTCTTCTACAATGGGCCCTTTTCCATGTCTCTCTCTTCAGGACTCTATTTCTTTTTATATCTTCGTGATTAGCGCTCTTTCTGTCCTGTTCTACATTTCTCTTCTCTTGTTGTTTGCGCTAATTTTATCTGATCATGTGTAACCAACTAGCCCAACAGATGATATTGATGCAGTACCTCTCTTCTACAATGGACCCTTTTCCGTGTCTCTCCCCTCTGGACTCTACTTCTTTTTATATCTACATGATTATCGCTCTTTCTGTCCTGTCCTACGTTTGTCTTCTCTTGTCGTTTGTGCTAATTTTATCTGATCATGTGTAACCAACTAGCCACACAGGTGATATTGATGCAGTACCTTTCTTCTACAATGTACCCTTTTCCGTGTCTCTCCCCTCTGGACTCTACTTCTTTTTATATCTACATGATTATCGCTCTTTCTGTCCTGTCCTACGTTTCTCTTCTCTTGTAGTTTGCGCTAATTTTATCTGATCATGTGTAACCAACTAGCCCAACAGATGATATTCATGCAGTACCTCTCTTCTAATATGGACCCTTTTCCGTGTCTCTCCCCTCTGGACTCTATTTCTTTTTATATCTACATGATTAGCGCTCTTTCTGTTTTGTCCTACCTTTCTCTTCTCTTGTCGTTTGCGCTAATTTTATCTGATCACGTGTAACCAACTAGGCCAACAGATGATATTGATGCAGTACCTCTCTTCTAAAATGGACCCTTTTCCGTGTCTCTCCCCTCTGGACTCTATTTATTTTTATATCTACATGATTAGCGGTCTTTCTGTCTTGTCCTACCTTTCTCTTCTCTTGTCGTTTGCGCTAATTTAATCTGATCACGTGTAACCAACTAGGCCAACAGATGATATTGATGCAGTATCTCTCTTCTACAATGGACCCTTTTCCGTGTCTCTCCCCTCTGGACTCTATTTCTTTTTATGTCTGCATGATTCGCGCCCTCTCTGTCCTGTCCTACCTTTCTCTTCTCTTGTCGTTTGCGCTAATTTTACCTGATCACGTGTAACCAACTAGCCCAACAGATGATATTGATGCAGTACCTCTCTTCTACAATGGACCCTTTTCCGTGTCTCTCCCCTCTGGACTCTATTTCTTTTTATATCTACATGATTAGCGCTCTTTCTGTCTTGTCCTACCTTTCTCTTCTCTTGTCGTTTTGCGCTAATTTTATCTGATCACGTGTAACCAACTAGTTCAACAGATGAAATCGACGCAGTGCCTCTCTTCTACAATGGACCCTTTTCCGTGTCTCTCCCCTCTGGACTATATTTCTTTTTATATCTACATGATTGGCGCTTTTTCTGTCCTGTTTTACCTTTCTCCTCTCTTGTCGTTTGCGCTAATTTTACTGATCATGTGTAACCAACTAGTCCAACAGGTGATATATATGCAGTACCTTTCTTCTACAATGGACCCTTTTCCGTGTCTCTCCCCTCTGGACTCTACTTCTTTTTATATATACATGATTATCGCTCTCTGTCCTGTCCTACCTTTCTCTTCTCTTGTTGTTTGCGCTAATTTTATCTGATGATGTGTAACCAACTAGCCCAACAGATGATATTGATGCAGTAACTCTCTTCTAATATGGACCCTTTTCCTTGTCTCTCCCCTCTGGACTCTATTTCTTTTTATATCTACATGATTAGCGCTCTTTCTGTCTTGTCCTACCTTTCTCTTCTCTTGTCGTTTGCGCTAATCTTATCTGATCACGCGTAACCAACTAGCCCAACAGATGATATTGATGCAGTACCTCTCTTCTACAATGGACACTTTTCCGTGTCTCTCCCCTCTGGACTCTATTTCTTTTCATATCTACATGATTATCGCTCTTTCTGTCCTGTCCTACCTTTCTCTTCTCTTGTCGTTTGCGCTAATTTTATCTGATCATGTGTAACCAACTAGCCCAACAGATGATATTGATGCAGTACTTCTCTTCTACAATGAACCCTTTTCCGTGTCTCTCCCCTCTGGACTCTATTTCTTTTTATATCTACATGATTAGCGCTCTTTCTGTCTTGTCCTACCTTTCTCTTCTCTTGCCGTTTGCGCTAATTTTATCTGATCATGTGTAACCAACTAGCCCAACAGATGATATTGATGCAGTATCTCTCTTCTACAATGCACCCTTTTCCGTGTCTCTCCCCTCTGGACTCTATTTCTTTTTATATCTACATGATTATCGCTCTTTCTGTCCTGTCCTACCTTTCTCTTCTCTTGTCGTTTGCGCTAATTTTATCTGATCATGTGTAACCAACTAGCCCAACAGATGATATTGATGCAGTACCTCTCTGCTACAATGGACACTTTTCCGTGACTATCCCTTCAGGTCTCTACTTCTTTTTATATCTTCGTGATTAGCGCTCTTTCTGTCCTGTCCTACATTTCTCTTCTCTTGTCGTTTGCGCTAATTTTACCTGATCACGTGTAACCAACTAGCCCAACAGATGATATTGATGCAGTACTTCTCTTCTACAATGAACCCTTTTCCGTTCTCTCCCCCCTGGACTCTATTTCTTTTTATACCTACATGATTAGCGCTCTTTCTGTCTTGTCCTACCTTTCTCTTCTCTTGTCGTTTGCGCTAATTTTACCTGATCACGTGTAACCAACTAGCCCAACAGATGATATTGATGCAGTACCTCTCTTCTACAATGGACCCTTTTCCGTGTCTCTCCCCTTGGACTCTATTTCTTTTTATATCTACATGATTGGCGCTTTTTCTGTCCTGTTTTACCTTTATCTTCTCTTGTCGTTTGCGCTAATTTTACTGATCATGTGTAACCAACTAGTCCAACAGGTGATATTGATGCAGTACCTTTCTTCTACAATGGACCCTTTTCCGTGTCTCTCCCCTCTGGACTCTACTTCTTTTTATATATATATGATTATCGCTCTTTCTGTCCTGTCCTACCTTTCTATTCTCTTGTAGTTTGCGCTAATTTTATCTGATGATGTGTAACCAACTAGCCCAACAGATGATATTGATGCAGTAACTCTCTTCTAATATGGACCCTTTTCCTTGTCTCTCCCCTCTGGACTCTATTTCTTTTTATATCTACATGATTAGCGCTCTTTCTGTCTTGTCCTACCTTTCTCTTCTCTTGTCGTTTGCGCTAATTTTATCTGATCACGCGTAACCAACTAGCCCAACAGATGATATTGATGCAGTACCTCTCTTCTACAATGGACACTTTTCCGTGTCTCTCCCCTCTGGACTCTATTTCTTTTCATATCTACATGATTATCGCTCTTTCTGTCCTGTCCTACCTTTCTCTTCTCTTGTCGTTTGCGCTAATTTTATCGGATCATGTGTAACCAACTAGCCCAACAGATGATATTGATGCAGTACTTCTCTTCTACAATGAACCCTTTTCCGTGTCTCTCCCCTCTGGACTCTATTTCTTTTTATATCTACATGATTAGCGCTCTTTCTGTCTTGTCCTACCTTTCTCTTCTCTTGCCGTTTGCGCTAATTTTATCTGATGATGTGTAACCAACTAGCCCAACAGATGATATTGATGCAGTACCTCTCTTCTACAATGCACCCTTTTCCGTGTCTCTCCCCTCTGGACTCTATTTCTTTTTATACCTACATGATTATCGCTCTTTCTGTCCTGTCCTACCTTTCTCTTCTCTTGTCGTTTGCGCTAATTTTATCTGATCATGTGTAACCAACTAGCCCAACGGATGATATTGATGCAGTACCTCTCTTCTACAATGGACACTTTTCCGTGTCTATCCCTTCAGGTCTCTACTTCTTTTTATATCTTCGTGATTAGCGCTCTTTCTGTCCTGTCCAACATTTCTCTTCTCTTGTCGTTTGCGCTAATTTTATCTGATCATGTGTTACGAACTAGCCCAACAGATGATATTGATGCAGTACCTCTCTTCTACAATGGACCCTTTTCCGTGTCTCTCCCCTCTGGACTCTATTTCTTTTTATGTCTACATGATTAGCGCTCTTTCTGTCCTGTCCTACCTTTCTCTTCTCTTGTCGTTTGCGCTAATTTTATCTGATCATGTGTAACCAACTAGCCCAACAGATGAGATTGATGCAGTACCTCTCTCCTACAATGGACCCTTTTCCGTGTCTCTCCCTTCTGGACTCTATTTCTTTTTATATCTACATGATTAGCGCTCTTTTTGTCCTGTCCTACCTTTCTCTTCACTTGTCGTTTGCGCTAATTTTATCTGTACCTGTGTAACCAACTAGCCACACAGAAGATATTGATGCAGTACCTCTCTTCTACAATGGGCCCTTTTCCGTGTCTCTCCCCACTGGACTATATTTCTTTTTATATCTACATGATTAGCGCTTTTTCTGTCCTGTCTTACCTTTCTCTTCTCTTGTCGTTTGCGCTAATTTTATCTGATCATGTGTAGCCAACTAGCCCAACAGGTTATATTGATGCAGTACCTTTCTTCTACAACGGACCCTTTCCGTGTCTCTCCCCTCTGGACTCTACTTCTTTTTATATCTACATGATTATCGCTCTTTCTGTCCTGTCCTACGTTTCTCTTCTCTTGTAGTTTGCGCTAATTTTATCTGATCTTGTGTAACCAACTAGCCCAAGAGATGATATTGATGCAGTAGCTCTCTTCTAATATAGACCCTTTTCCGTGTCTCTCCCCTCTGGACTCTATTTCTTTTTATATCTACATGATTAGCGCTCTTTCTGTCTTGTCCTACCTTTCTCTTCTCTTGTAGTTTGCGCTAATTTTATCTGATCTTGTGTAACCAACTAGCCCAAGAGATGATATTGATGCAGTACTTCTCTTCTAATATGGACCCTTTTCCGTGTCTCTCCCCTCTGGACTCTATTTCTTTTTATATCTACATGATTAGCGCTCTTTCTGTCTTGTCCTACCTTTCTCTTCTCTTGTCGTTTGCGCTAATTTTATCTGATCACGTATAACCAACTAGCCAAACAGATGATATTGATGCAGTACCTCTCTTCTACAATGGACCCTTTTCCGTGTCTCTCCCCTCTGGACTCTATTTCTTTTTATATCTACATGATTAGCGCTCTTTCTGTCCTGTCCTACCTTTCTTTTCTCTTGTCGTTTGCGATAATTTTATCTGAGCATGTGTAACCAAATAGCCCAACAAATGATATTGATGCAGTAAATTTCTTCTACAATGGGCCCTTTTCTGTGTCTTTCCCCTCTGGACTCTATTTCTTTTTATATCTACATGATTAGCGCTCTTTCTGTCTTGTCCTACCTTTCTCTTCTCTTGTCGTTTGCGCTAATTTTATGTGATCACGTCTAACCAACTTGCCCATCAGATGATATTGATGCAGTACCTCTCGTCTACAATGAACCCTTTTCCGTATCTCTCCCCTCTGGACACTATTTCTTTTTATATCTACATGATTAGCGCTCTTTCTGTCTTGTCCTACCTTTCTCTTCTCTAGTCGTTTGCGCTAATTTTATCTGATCACGCGTAACCAACTAGCCCAACAGATGATATTGATGCAGTATCTCTCTTCTACACTGGACACTTTTCCGTGTCTCTCCCCTCTGGACTCTATTTCTTTTTATATCTACATGATTATCGCTCTTTCTGTCCTGTCCTACCTTTCTCTTCTCTTGTCGTTTGCGCTAATTTTATCTGATCATGTGTAACCAACTAGCCCAACAGATGATATTGATGCAGTACTTCTCTTCTACAATGGACCCTTTTCCGTGTCTCTCCCCTCTGGACTCTATTTCTTTTTATATCTACATGATTAGTGCTCTTTCTGTCTTGTCCTACCTTTCTCTTCTCTTGTCGTTTGCGCTAATTTTATCTGATCATGTGTAACCAACTAGGCCAACAGATGATATTGATGCAGTACTTCTCTTCTACAATGGACCCTTTTCCGTGTCTCTCCCCTCTGAACTCTATTTCTTTTTATGTCTACATGATTAGCGCCCTTTCTGTCCTGTCCTACCTTTCTCTTCAATTGTCGTTTGCGCTAATATTATCTGATCACGTGTAACCAACTAGCCAAACAGATGATATTGATGCAGTACCTCTCTTCTACAATGGACCCTTTTCCGTGTCTCTCCCCTCTGGACTCTATTTCTTTTTATATCTACATGATTAGCGCTCTTTCTGTCCTGTCCTACCTTTCTTTTCTCTTGTCGTTTGCGCTAATTTTATCTGAGCATGTGTAACCAAATAGCCCAACAAATGATATTGATGCAGTAACTTTCTTCTACAATGGGCCCTTTTCCGTGTCTTTCCCCTCTGGGCTCTATTTCTTTTTATATCTACATGATTAACGCTCTTTCTGTCTTGTCCTACCTTTCTCTTCTCTTGTCGTTTGCGCTAATTTTATCTGATCACGCGTAACCAACTAGCCCAACAGATGATATTGATGCAGTACCTCCCTTCTACAATGGACACTTTTCCGTGTCTCTCCCCTCTGGACTCTATTTCTTTTTATATCTACATGATTATCGCTCTTTCTGTCCTGTCCTACCTTTCTCTTCTCTTGTCGTATGCGCTAATTTTATCTGATCATGTGTAACCAACTAGCCCAACAGATGATATTGATGCAGTACCTCTCTTCTACAATGGACCCTTTTCCGTGTCTCTCCCCTCTGGACTCTATTTCTTTTTATATCTACATGATTAGCGCTCTTTCTGTCTTGTCCTACCTTTCTCTTCTCTTGTCGTTTGCGCTAATTTTATCTGATCATGTGTAACCAACTAGCCCAACGGATGATATTGATGCAGTACCTCTCTTCTACAATGGACACTTTTCCGTGTCTATCCCTTCAGGTCTCTACTTCTTTTTATATCTTCGTGATTAGCGCTCTTTCTGTCCTGTCCAACATTTCTCTTCTCTTGTCGTTTGCGCTAATTTTATCTGATCATGTGTTACGAACTAGCCCAACAGATGATATTGATGCAGTACCTCTCTTCTACAATGGACCCTTTTCCGTGTCTCTCCCCTCTGGACTCTATTTCTTTTTATGTCTACATGATTAGCGCTCTTTCTGTCCTGTCCTACCTTTCTCTTCTCTTGTCGTTTGCGCTAATTTTATCTGATCATGTGTAACCAACTAGCCCAACAGATGAGATTGATGCAGTACCTCTCTCCTACAATGGACCCTTTTCCGTGTCTCTCCCTTCTGGACTCTATTTCTTTTTATATCTACATGATTAGCGCTCTTTTTGTCCTGTCCTACCTTTCTCTTCACTTGTCGTTTGCGCTAATTTTATCTGTACCTGTGTAACCAACTAGCCACACAGAAGATATTGATGCAGTACCTCTCTTCTACAATGGGCCCTTTTCCGTGTCTCTCCCCACTGGACTATATTTCTTTTTATATCTACATGATTAGCGCTTTTTCTGTCCTGTCTTACCTTTCTCTTCTCTTGTCGTTTGCGCTAATTTTATCTGATCATGTGTAACCAACTAGCCCAACAGGTTATATTGATGCAGTACCTTTCTTCTACAACGGACCCTTTCCGTGTCTCTCCCCTCTGGACTCTACTTCTTTTTATATCTATATGATTATCGCTCTTTCTGTCCTGTCCTACGTTTCTCTTCTCTTGTAGTTTGCGCTAATTTTATCTGATCTTGTGTAACCAACTAGCCCAAGAGATGATATTGATGCAGTACCTCTCTTCTAATATGGACCCTTTTCCGTGTCTCTCCCCTCTGGACTCTATTTCTTTTTATATCTACATGATTAGCGCTCTTTCTGTCTTGTCCTACCTTTCTCTTCTCTTGTAGTTTGCGCTAATTTTATCTGATCTTGTGTAACCAACTAGCCCAAGAGATGATATTGATGCAGTACTTCTCTTCTAATATGGACCCTTTTCCGTGTCTCTCCCCTCTGGACCCTATTTCTTTTTATATCTACATGATTAGCGCTCTTTCTGTCTTGTCCTACCTTTCTCTTCTCTTGTCGTTTGCGCTAATTTTATCTGATCACGTATAACCAACTAGCCAAACAGATGATATTGATGCAGTACCTCTCTTCTACAATGGACCCTTTTCCGTGTCTCTCCCCTCTGGACTCTATTTCTTTTTATATCTACATGATTAGCGCTCTTTCTGTCCTGTCCTACCTTTCTTTTCTCTTGTCGTTTGCGATAATTTTATCTGAGCATGTGTAACCAAATAGCCCAACAAATGATATTGATGCAGTACCTTTCTTCTACAATGGGCCCTTTTCTGTGTCTTTCCCCTCTGGACTCTATTTCTTTTTATATCTACATGATTAGCGCTCTTTCTGTCTTGTCCTACCTTTCTCTTCTCTTGTCGTTTGCGCTAATTTTATCTGATTATGTGTAACCAACTAGCCCAACAGGTGATATTGATGCAGTACCTTTCTTCTACAATGGGCCCTTTTCCGTGTCTCTCCCCTCTGGACTCTATTTCTTTTTATATCTACATGATTAGCGCTCTTTCTGTCTTGTCCTACCTTTCTCTTCTCTTATCGTTTGCCCTAATTTTATCTGATCACGTGTAACCAACTAGCCCAACAGATGATATCGATGCAGTACTTCTCTTCTACAATGGACCCTTTTCCGTGTCTTTCCGGTCTGGACTCTATTTCTTTTTATATCTACATGATTAGCGCTCTTTCTGTCTTGTCCTACCTTTCTCTTCTCTCGTCGTTTGCGCTAATTTTATCTGATCACGTGTAACCAACTAGCCCAACAGATGATATTGATGCAGTACCTCTCTTCTACAATGGACCCTTTTCCGTGTCTCTCCCTTCTGGACTCTACTTCTTTTTATATCTACATGACTAGCGCTCTTTCTGTCTTGTCCTACCTTTCTCTTCTCTTGTCGTTTGCGCTAATTTTATCTGATCACGCGTAACCAACTAGCCCAACAGATGATATTGATGCAGTACCTCTCTTCTACAAGGACACTTTTCCGTGTCTCTCCCCTCTGGACTCTATTTCTTTTTATATCTACATGATTAGCGCTCTTTCTGTCTTGTCCTACCTTTCTCTTTTCTTGTCGTTTGCGCTAATTTTATCTGATCATGTGTAACCAACTAGCCCAACAGATGATATTGATGCAGTACCTCTCTTCTACAATGCACCCTTTTCCGTGTCTCTCCCCTCTGGACTCTATTTCTTTTTATATCTACATGATTATCGCTCTTTCTGTCCTGTCCTACCTTTCTCTTCTCTTGTCGTTTGCGCTAATTTTATCTTATCATGTGTAACCAACTAGCCAAACAGATGATATTGATGCAGTACCTCTCTTCTACAATGGACCCTGTTCCGTGTCTCTCCCTTCAGGACTCTATTTCTTTTCATATCTTCGTGATTAGCGCTCTTTCTGTCCTGTCCTACATTTCTCTTCTCTTGTCGTTTGCGCTAATTTTATCTGATCATGTGTAACCAACTAGCCCAACAGATGATATTGGTGCAGTACTTCTCTTCTACAATGGACCCTTTCCCGTGTCTCTCCCCTCTGGACTCTATTTCTTTTTTTGTCTACATGATTAGCGCTTTTTCTGTCCTGTCCTACCTTTCTCTTCTCTTGTCGTTTGCGCTAATTTTATCTGATCATGTGTAACCAACTAGCCCAACAGATGATATTGATGCAGTACCTCTCTCCTACAATGGACCCTTTTCCGTGTCTCTCCCTTCTGGACTCTATTTCTTTTTATATCTACATGATTAGCGCTCTTTTTGTCCTGTCCTAACTTTCTCTTCTCTTGTCGTTTGCGCTAATTTTATCTGTACCTCTGTAACCAACTAGCCACACAGAAGATATTGATGCAGTACCTTTCTTCTACAATGGGCCCTTTTCCGTGTCTCTCCCCTCTGGACTCTATTTCTTTTTATATCTACATGATTAGCGCTCTTTCTGTCTTGTCCTACCTTTCTCTTCTCTTGTCGTTTGCGCTAATTTTATCTGATCACGTGTTACCAACTAGCCCAACAGAGGATATTGATGCAGTACCTCTCTTCTACAATAGACCCCTTTCCATGTCTCTACCCAGTGGACTATATTTTTTTTTATATCTACATGATTAGCGCTTTTTCTGTCCTGTCTTACCTTTCTCTTCTCTTGTCGTTTGCGCTAATTTTATCTGATCATGTGTAACCAACTAGCCCAACAGGTGATATTGATGCAGTACCTTTCTTCTACAATGAACCCTTTTCCGTGTCTCTCCCCTCTGGACTCTACTTCGTTTTATATCTACATGATTATCGCTCTTTCTGTCCTGTCCTACCTTTCTCTTCTCTTGTCGTTTGCGCTAATTTTATCTGATCATGTGTAACCAACTAGCCCTACAGATGATATTGATGCAGTACTTCTCTTCTACAATGGACCCTTTTCCGTGTCTCTCCCCTCTGGACTCTATTTCTTTTTATAACTACATGATAAGCGCTCTTTCAGTCTTGTCCTACCTTTCTCTTCTCTTGTCGTTTGCGCTAATTTTATCTGATCACGTGTAACCAACTAGCCCAACGGATGATATCGATGCAGTACCTCTCTTCTACAATGGACCCTTTTCCGTGTCTCTCCCCTCTGGACTCTATTTCTTTTTATATCTACATGATTAGCGCTCTTTCTGTCTTGTCCTACCTTTCTCTTCTCTTGCCGTTCGCGGTAATTTTATCTGATCACGTGTAACCAACTAGCCCAACAGATGATATTGATGCAGTACCAATCTTCTACAATGGACCCTTTTCCGTGTCTCTCCCCTCTGGACTATATTTCTTTTTATATCTACATGATTAGCGCTCTTTCTGTCTTGTCCTACCTTTCTCTTCTCTTGTCGTTTGCTCTAATTTTATCTGATCACGCGTAACCAACTAGCCCAACAGATGATATTGATGCAGTACCTCTCTTCTACAATAGACCCTTTTCCGTGTCTCTCCCCACTGGACTATATTTCTTTTTATATCTACATGATTAGCGCTTTTTCTGTCCTGTCTTACCTTTCTCTTCTCTTGCCGTTTGCGCTAATTTTATCTGATCATGTGTAACCAACTAGCCCAGCAGGAGATATTGATGCAGTACCTTTCTTCTACAATGTGCCCTTTTCCGTGTCTCTCCCCTCTGGACTCCAGTTCTTTTTATATCTACATGATTATCGCTCTTTCTGTCCTGTCCTACCTTTCTCTTCTCTTGTCGTTTGCGCTAATTTTATCTGATCACGTGTAACCAACTAGGCCAACAGATGATATTGATGCAGTACCTATCTTCTTCAATGGACCCTTTTCCGTGTCTCTCCCCTCTGGACTCTATTTCTATTTATGTCTGCATGATTAGCGCCCTTTCTGTCCTGTCCTACCTTTCTCTTCAATTGTCGTTTGCGCTAATTTTACCTGATCACGTTTAACCAACTAGCCCAACAGATGATATTGATGCAGTATCTCTCTTCTACAATGGACCCTTTTCCGTGTCTCTCCCCTCTGGACTCTATTTCTTTTTATATCTACATGATTAGCGCTCTTTCTGGCTTGTCCTACCTTTCTCTTCTCTTGTCGTTTGCGCTAATTTTATCTGATCACGTGTAACCAACTAGCCCAACAGATGATATCGACGCAGTACCTCTCTTCTACAATGGACCCTTTTCCGTGTCTCTCCCCTCTGAACTATATTTCTTTTTATATCTACATGATTGGCGCTTTTTCTGTTCTGTTTTACCTTTCTCTTCTCTTGTCGTTTGCGCTAATTTTACTGATCATGTCTAACCAACTAGTCCAACAGGTGATATTGATGCAGTACCTTTCTTCTACAATGGACCCTTTTCCGTGTCTCTCCCCTGTGGACTCTACTTCTTTTTATATATACATGATTATCGCTCTTTCTGTCCAGTCCTACCTTTCTCTTCTCTTGTCGTTTGCGCTAATTTTATCTGATCATGTGTAACCAACTAGCCCAACAGATGATATTGATGCAGTACCTCTCTCCTACAATGCACCCTTTTCCGTGTCTCTCCCCTCTGGACACTATTTATTTTTATATCTACATGATTATCGCTCTTTCTGTCCTGTCCTACCTTTCTCTTCTCTTGTCGTTTGCGCTAATTTTATCTGATCATGTGTAACCAACGAGCCCAACAGATGATATTGAGGCAGTACCTCTCTTCTACAATGGACCCTTTTCCGTGTCTCTCTCTTCAGGACTCTATTTCTTTTTATATCTTCGTGATTAGCGCTCTTTCTGTCCTGTTCTACATTTCTCTTCTCTTGTTGTTTGCGCTAATTTTATCTGATCATGTGTAACCAACTTGCCCAACAGATGATATTGATGCAGTACTCTCTTCTACAATCGACCCTTTTCCGTGTCTCTCCCCTCTGGACTCTATTTCTTTTTATGTCTACATGATTAGCGCTCTTTCTGTCCTGTCCTACCTTTCTCTTCTCTTGTCGTTTGCGCTAATTTTATCTGATCATGTGTAACCAACTAGCCAAACGGATGATATTGATGCAGTACCTCTCTCCTACAATGGACCCTTTTCCGTGTCTCTCCCTTCTGGACTCTATTTCTTTTTATATCTACATGATTAGCGCTCTTTTTGTCCTGTCCTACTTTTCTCTTCTCTGGTCGTTTGCGCTAATTTTATCTGTACCTGTGTAACCAACTAGCCACACAGAAGATATTGATGCAGTACCTTTCTTCTACAATGGGCCCTTTTCCGTGTCTCTCCTCTCTGGACTCTATTTCTTTTTATATCTACATGATTAGCGCTCTTTCTGTCTTGTCCTACCTTTCTCTTCTCTTATCGTTTGCCCTAATTTTATCTGATCACGTGTAACCAACTAGCCCAACAGATGATATCGATGCAGTACCTCTCTTCTACAATGGACCCTTTTCCGTGTCTTTCCGGTCTGGACTCTATTTCTTTTTATATCTACATGATTAGCGCTCTTTCTGTCTTGTCCTACCTTTCTCTTCTCTCGTCGTTTGCGCTAATTTTATCTGATCACGTGTAACCAACTAGCCCAACAGATGATATTGATGCAGTACCTCTCTTCTACAATGGACCCTTTTCCGTGTCTCTCCCTTCTGGACTCTACTTCTTTTTATATCTACATGATTAGCGCTCTTTCTGTCTTGTCCTACCTTTCTCTTCTCTTGTCGTTTGCGCTAATTTTATCTGATCACGCGTAACCAACTAGCCCAACAGATGATATTGATGCAGTACCTCTCTTCTACAAGGACACTTTTCCGTGTCTCTCCCCTCTGGACTCTATTTCTTTTTATATCTACATGATTAGCGCTCTTTCTGTCTTGTCCTACCTTTCTCTTTTCTTGTCGTTTGCGCTAATTTTATCTGATCATGTGTAACCAACTAGCCCAACAGATGATATTGATGCAGGTCCTCTCTTCTACAATGCACCCTTTTCCGTGTCTCTCCCCTCTGGACTCTATTTCTTTTTATATCTACATGATTATCGCTCTTTCTGTCCTGTCCTACCTTTCTCTTCTCTTGTCGATTGCGCTAATTTTATCTTATCATGTGTAACCAACTAGCCAAACAGATGATATTGATGCAGTACCTCTCTTCTACAATGGACCCTGTTCCGTGTCTCTCCCTTCAGGACTCTATTTCTTTTCATATCTTCGTGATTAGCGCTCTTTCTGTCCTGTCCTACATTTCTCTTCTCTTGTCGTTTGCGCTAATTTTATCTGATCATGTGTAACCAACTAGCCCAACAGATGATATTGGTGCAGTACTTCTCTTCTACAATGGACCCTTTCCCGTGTCTCTCCCCTCTGGACTCTATTTCTTTTTATATCTACATGATTAGCGCTTTTTCTGTCCTGTCCTACCTTTCTCTTCTCTTGTCGTTTGCGCTAATTTTATCTGATCATGTGTAACCAACTAGCCCAACAGATGATATTGATGCAGTACCTCTCTCCTACAATGGACCCTTTTCCGTGTCTCTCCCTTCTGGACTCTATTTCTTTTTATATCTACATGATTAGCGCTCTTTTTGTCCTGTCCTAACTTTCTCTTCTCTTGTCGTTTGCGCTAATTTTATCTGTACCTCTGTAACCAACTAGCCACACAGAAGATATTGATGCAGTACCTTTCTTCTACAATGGGCCCTTTTCCGTGTCTCTCCCCTCTGGACTCTATTTCTTTTTATATCTACATGATTAGCTCTCTTTCTGTCTTGTCCTACCTTTCTCTTCTCTTGTCGTTTGCGCTAATTTTATCTGATCACGTGTAACCAACTAGCCCAACAGAGGATATTGATGCAGTACCTCTCTTCTACAATAGACCCCTTTCCATGTCTCTCCCCAGTGGACTATATTTCTTTTTATATCTACATGATTAGCGCTTTTTCTGTCCTGTCTTACCTTTCTCTTCTCCTGTCGTTTGCACTAATTTTATCTGATCATGTGTAACCAACTAGCCCAACAGGTGATATTGATGCAGTACCTTTCTTCTACAATGGACCCTTTTCCGTGTCTCTCCCCTCTGGACTCTACTTCGTTTTATATCTACATGATTATCGCTCTTTCTGTCCTGTCCTACCTTTCTCTTCTCTTGTCGTTTGCGCTAATTTTATCTGATCATGTGTAACCAACTAGCCCTACAGATGATATTGATGCAGTACTTCTCTTCTACAATGGACCCTTTTCCGTGTCTCTCCCCTCTGGACTCTATTTCTTTTTATAACTACATGATAAGCGCTCTTTCAGTCTTGTCCTACCTTTCTCTTCTCTTGTCGTTTGTGCTAATTTTATCTGATCACGTGTAACCAACTAGCCCAACGGATGATATCGATGCAGTACCTCTCTTCTACAATGGACCCTTTTCCGTGTCTCTCCCCTCTGGACTCTATTTCTTTTTATATCTACATGATTAGCGCTCTTTCTGTCTTGTCCTACCTTTCTCTTCTCTTGCCGTTCGCGGTAATTTTATCTGATCACGTGTAACCAACTAGCCCAACAGATGATATTGATGCAGTACCAATCTTCTACAATGGACCCTTTTCCGTGTCTCTCCCCTCTGGACTATATTTCTTTTTATATCTACATGATTAGCGCTCTTTCTGTCTTGTCCTACCTTTCTCTTCTCTTGTCGTTTGCGCTAATTTTATCTGATCACGCGTAACCAACTAGCCCAACAGATGATATTGATGCAGTACCTCTCTTCTACAATAGACCCTTTTCCGTGTCTCTCCCCACTGGACTATATTTCTTTTTATATCTACATGATTAGCGCTTTTTCTGTCCTGTCTTACCTTTCTCTTCTCTTGTCGTTTGCGCTAATTTTATCTGATCATGTGTAACCAACTAGCCCAACAGAGGATATTGATGCAGTACCTCTCTTCTACAATAGACCCCTTTCCATGTCTCTCCCCAGTGGACTATATTTCTTTTTATATCTACATGATTAGCGCTTTTTCTGTCCTGTCTTACCTTTCTCTTCTCTTGTCGTTTGCGCTAATTTTATCTGATTATGTGTAACCAACTAGCCCAACAGGTGATATTGATGCAGTACCTTTCTTCTACAATGGGCCCTTTTCCGTGTCTCTCCCCTCTGGACTCTATTTCTTTTTATATCTACATGATTAGCGCTCTTTCTGTCTTGTCCTACCTTTCTCTTCTCTTATCGTTTGCCCTAATTTTATCTGATCACGTGTAACCAACTAGCCCAACAGATGATATCGATGCAGTACTTCTCTTCTACAATGGACCCTTTTCCGTGTCTTTCCGGTCTGGACTCTATTTCTTTTTATATCTACATGATTAGCGCTCTTTCTGTCTTGTCCTACCTTTCTCTTCTCTCGTCGTTTGCGCTAATTTTATCTGATCACGTGTAACCAACTAGCCCAACAGATGATATTGATGCAGTACCTCTCTTCTACAATGGACCCTTTTCCGTGTCTCTCCCTTCTGGACTCTACTTCTTTTTATATCTACATGACTAGCGCTCTTTCTGTCTTGTCCTACCTTTCTCTTCTCTTGTCGTTTGCGCTAATTTTATCTGATCACGCGTAACCAACTAGCCCAACAGATGATATTGATGCAGTACCTCTCTTCTACAAGGACACTTTTCCGTGTCTCTCCCCTCTGGACTCTATTTCTTTTTATATCTACATGATTAGCGCTCTTTCTGTCTTGTCCTACCTTTCTCTTTTCTTGTCGTTTGCGCTAATTTTATCTGATCATGTGTAACCAACTAGCCCAACAGATGATATTGATGCAGTACCTCTCTTCTACAATGCACCCTTTTCCGTGTCTCTCCCCTCTGGACTCTATTTCTTTTTATATCTACATGATTATCGCTCTTTCTGTCCTGTCCTACCTTTCTCTTCTCTTGTCGTTTGCGCTAATTTTATCTTATCATGTGTAACCAACTAGCCAAACAGATGATATTGATGCAGTACCTCTCTTCTACAATGGACCCTGTTCCGTGTCTCTCCCTTCAGGACTCTATTTCTTTTCATATCTTCGTGATTAGCGCTCTTTCTGTCCTGTCCTACATTTCTCTTCTCTTGTCGTTTGCGCTAATTTTATCTGATCATGTGTAACCAACTAGCCCAACAGATGATATTGGTGCAGTACTTCTCTTCTACAATGGACCCTTTCCCGTGTCTCTCCCCTCTGGACTCTATTTCTTTTTTTGTCTACATGATTAGCGCTTTTTCTGTCCTGTCCTACCTTTCTCTTCTCTTGTCGTTTGCGCTAATTTTATCTGATCATGTGTAACCAACTAGCCCAACAGATGATATTGATGCAGTACCTCTCTCCTACAATGGACCCTTTTCCGTGTCTCTCCCTTCTGGACTCTATTTCTTTTTATATCTACATGATTAGCGCTCTTTTTGTCCTGTCCTAACTTTCTCTTCTCTTGTCGTTTGCGCTAATTTTATCTGTACCTCTGTAACCAACTAGCCACACAGAAGATATTGATGCAGTACCTTTCTTCTACAATGGGCCCTTTTCCGTGTCTCTCCCCTCTGGACTCTATTTCTTTTTATATCTACATGATTAGCGCTCTTTCTGTCTTGTCCTACCTTTCTCTTCTCTTGTCGTTTGCGCTAATTTTATCTGATCACGTGTTACCAACTAGCCCAACAGAGGATATTGATGCAGTACCTCTCTTCTACAATAGACCCCTTTCCATGTCTCTACCCAGTGGACTATATTTTTTTTTATATCTACATGATTAGCGCTTTTTCTGTCCTGTCTTACCTTTCTCTTCTCTTGTCGTTTGCGCTAATTTTATCTGATCATGTGTAACCAACTAGCCCAACAGGTGATATTGATGCAGTACCTTTCTTCTACAATGAACCCTTTTCCGTGTCTCTCCCCTCTGGACTCTACTTCGTTTTATATCTACATGATTATCGCTCTTTCTGTCCTGTCCTACCTTTCTCTTCTCTTGTCGTTTGCGCTAATTTTATCTGATCATGTGTAACCAACTAGCCCTACAGATGATATTGATGCAGTACTTCTCTTCTACAATGGACCCTTTTCCGTGTCTCTCCCCTCTGGACTCTATTTCTTTTTATAACTACATGATAAGCGCTCTTTCAGTCTTGTCCTACCTTTCTCTTCTCTTGTCGTTTGCGCTAATTTTATCTGATCACGTGTAACCAACTAGCCCAACGGATGATATCGATGCAGTACCTCTCTTCTACAATGGACCCTTTTCCGTGTCTCTCCCCTCTGGACTCTATTTCTTTTTATATCTACATGATTAGCGCTCTTTCTGTCTTGTCCTACCTTTCTCTTCTCTTGCCGTTCGCGGTAATTTTATCTGATCACGTGTAACCAACTAGCCCAACAGATGATATTGATGCAGTACCAATCTTCTACAATGGACCCTTTTCCGTGTCTCTCCCCTCTGGACTATATTTCTTTTTATATCTACATGATTAGCGCTCTTTCTGTCTTGTCCTACCTTTCTCTTCTCTTGTCGTTTGCTCTAATTTTATCTGATCACGCGTAACCAACTAGCCCAACAGATGATATTGATGCAGTACCTCTCTTCTACAATAGACCCTTTTCCGTGTCTCTCCCCACTGGACTATATTTCTTTTTATATCTACATGATTAGCGCTTTTTCTGTCCTGTCTTACCTTTCTCTTCTCTTGCCGTTTGCGCTAATTTTATCTGATCATGTGTAACCAACTAGCCCAGCAGGAGATATTGATGCAGTACCTTTCTTCTACAATGTGCCCTTTTCCGTGTCTCTCCCCTCTGGACTCCAGTTCTTTTTATATCTACATGATTATCGCTCTTTCTGTCCTGTCCTACCTTTCTCTTCTCTTGTCGTTTGCGCTAATTTTATCTGATCACGTGTAACCAACTAGGCCAACAGATGATATTGATGCAGTACCTATCTTCTTCAATGGACCCTTTTCCGTGTCTCTCCCCTCTGGACTCTATTTCTATTTATGTCTGCATGATTAGCGCCCTTTCTGTCCTGTCCTACCTTTCTCTTCAATTGTCGTTTGCGCTAATTTTACCTGATCACGTTTAACCAACTAGCCCAACAGATGATATTGATGCAGTATCTCTCTTCTACAATGGACCCTTTTCCGTGTCTCTCCCCTCTGGACTCTATTTCTTTTTATATCTACATGATTAGCGCTCTTTCTGGCTTGTCCTACCTTTCTCTTCTCTTGTCGTTTGCGCTAATTTTATCTGATCACGTGTAACCAACTAGCCCAACAGATGATATCGACGCAGTACCTCTCTTCTACAATGGACCCTTTTCCGTGTCTCTCCCCTCTGAACTATATTTCTTTTTATATCTACATGATTGGCGCTTTTTCTGTTCTGTTTTACCTTTCTCTTCTCTTGTCGTTTGCGCTAATTTTACTGATCATGTCTAACCAACTAGTCCAACAGGTGATATTGATGCAGTACCTTTCTTCTACAATGGACCCTTTTCCGTGTCTCTCCCCTGTGGACTCTACTTCTTTTTATATATACATGATTATCGCTCTTTCTGTCCAGTCCTACCTTTCTCTTCTCTTGTCGTTTGCGCTAATTTTATCTGATCATGTGTAACCAACTAGCCCAACAGATGATATTGATGCAGTACCTCTCTCCTACAATGCACCCTTTTCCGTGTCTCTCCCCTCTGGACACTATTTATTTTTATATCTACATGATTATCGCTCTTTCTGTCCTGTCCTACCTTTCTCTTCTCTTGTCGTTTGCGCTAATTTTATCTGATCATGTGTAACCAACGAGCCCAACAGATGATATTGAGGCAGTACCTCTCTTCTACAATGGACCCTTTTCCGTGTCTCTCTCTTCAGGACTCTATTTCTTTTTATATCTTCGTGATTAGCGCTCTTTCTGTCCTGTTCTACATTTCTCTTCTCTTGTTGTTTGCGCTAATTTTATCTGATCATGTGTAACCAACTTGCCCAACAGATGATATTGATGCAGTACTCTCTTCTACAATCGACCCTTTTCCGTGTCTCTCCCCTCTGGACTCTATTTCTTTTTATGTCTACATGATTAGCGCTCTTTCTGTCCTGTCCTACCTTTCTCTTCTCTTGTCGTTTGCGCTAATTTTATCTGATCATGTGTAACCAACTAGCCAAACGGATGATATTGATGCAGTACCTCTCTCCTACAATGGACCCTTTTCCGTGTCTCTCCCTTCTGGACTCTATTTCTTTTTATATCTACATGATTAGCGCTCTTTTTGTCCTGTCCTACTTTTCTCTTCTCTGGTCGTTTGCGCTAATTTTATCTGTACCTGTGTAACCAACTAGCCACACAGAAGATATTGATGCAGTACCTTTCTTCTACAATGGGCCCTTTTCCGTGTCTCTCCTCTCTGGACTCTATTTCTTTTTATATCTACATGATTAGCGCTCTTTCTGTCTTGTCCTACCTTTCTCTTCTCTTATCGTTTGCCCTAATTTTATCTGATCACGTGTAACCAACTAGCCCAACAGATGATATCGATGCAGTACCTCTCTTCTACAATGGACACTTTTCCGTGTCTTTCCGGTCTGGACTCTATTTCTTTTTATATCTACATGATTAGCGCTCTTTCTGTCTTGTCCTACCTTTCTCTTCTCTCGTCGTTTGCGCTAATTTTATCTGATCACGTGTAACCAACTAGCCCAACAGATGATATTGATGCAGTACCTCTCTTCTACAATGGACCCTTTTCCGTGTCTCTCCCTTCTGGACTCTACTTCTTTTTATATCTACATGATTAGCGCTCTTTCTGTCTTGTCCTACCTTTCTCTTCTCTTGTCGTTTGCGCTAATTTTATCTGATCACGCGTAACCAACTAGCCCAACAGATGATATTGATGCAGTACCTCTCTTCTACAAGGACACTTTTCCGTGTCTCTCCCCTCTGGACTCTATTTCTTTTTATATCTACATGATTAGCGCTCTTTCTGTCTTGTCCTACCTTTCTCTTTTCTTGTCGTTTGCGCTAATTTTATCTGATCATGTGTAACCAACTAGCCCAACAGATGATATTGATGCAGGTCCTCTCTTCTACAATGCACCCTTTTCCGTGTCTCTCCCCTCTGGACTCTATTTCTTTTTATATCTACATGATTATCGCTCTTTCTGTCCTGTCCTACCTTTCTCTTCTCTTGTCGATTGCGCTAATTTTATCTTATCATGTGTAACCAACTAGCCAAACAGATGATATTGATGCAGTACCTCTCTTCTACAATGGACCCTGTTCCGTGTCTCTCCCTTCAGGACTCTATTTCTTTTCATATCTTCGTGATTAGCGCTCTTTCTGTCCTGTCCTACATTTCTCTTCTCTTGTCGTTTGCGCTAATTTTATCTGATCATGTGTAACCAACTAGCCCAACAGATGATATTGGTGCAGTACTTCTCTTCTACAATGGACCCTTTCCCGTGTCTCTCCCCTCTGGACTCTATTTCTTTTTATATCTACATGATTAGCGCTTTTTCTGTCCTGTCCTACCTTTCTCTTCTCTTGTCGTTTGCGCTAATTTTATCTGATCATGTGTAACCAACTAGCCCAACAGATGATATTGATGCAGTACCTCTCTCCTACAATGGACCCTTTTCCGTGTCTCTCCCTTCTGGACTCTATTTCTTTTTATATCTACATGATTAGCGCTCTTTTTGTCCTGTCCTAACTTTCTCTTCTCTTGTCGTTTGCGCTAATTTTATCTGTACCTCTGTAACCAACTAGCCACACAGAAGATATTGATGCAGTACCTTTCTTCTACAATGGGCCCTTTTCCGTGTCTCTCCCCTCTGGACTCTATTTCTTTTTATATCTACATGATTAGCTCTCTTTCTGTCTTGTCCTACCTTTCTCTTCTCTTGTCGTTTGCGCTAATTTTATCTGATCACGTGTAACCAACTAGCCCAACAGAGGATATTGATGCAGTACCTCTCTTCTACAATAGACCCCTTTCCATGTCTCTCCCCAGTGGACTATATTTCTTTTTATATCTACATGATTAGCGCTTTTTCTGTCCTGTCTTACCTTTCTCTTCTCCTGTCGTTTGCACTAATTTTATCTGATCATGTGTAACCAACTAGCCCAACAGGTGATATTGATGCAGTACCTTTCTTCTACAATGGACCCTTTTCCGTGTCTCTCCCCTCTGGACTCTACTTCGTTTTATATCTACATGATTATCGCTCTTTCTGTCCTGTCCTACCTTTCTCTTCTCTTGTCGTTTGCGCTAATTTTATCTGATCATGTGTAACCAACTAGCCCTACAGATGATATTGATGCAGTACTTCTCTTCTACAATGGACCCTTTTCTGTGTCTCTCCCCTCTGGACTCTATTTCTTTTTATAACTACATGATAAGCGCTCTTTCAGTCTTGTCCTACCTTTCTCTTCTCTTGTCGTTTGTGCTAATTTTATCTGATCACGTGTAACCAACTAGCCCAACGGATGATATCGATGCAGTACCTCTCTTCTACAATGGACCCTTTTCCGTGTCTCTCCCCTCTGGACTCTATTTCTTTTTATATCTACATGATTAGCGCTCTTTCTGTCTTGTCCTACCTTTCTCTTCTCTTGCCGTTCGCGGTAATTTTATCTGATCACGTGTAACCAACTAGCCCAACAGATGATATTGATGCAGTACCAATCTTCTACAATGGACCCTTTTCCGTGTCTCTCCCCTCTGGACTATATTTCTTTTTATATCTACATGATTAGCGCTCTTTCTGTCTTGTCCTACCTTTCTCTTCTCTTGTCGTTTGCGCTAATTTTATCTGATCACGCGTAACCAACTAGCCCAACAGATGATATTGATGCAGTACCTCTCTTCTACAATAGACCCTTTTCCGTGTCTCTCCCCACTGGACTATATTTCTTTTTATATCTACATGATTAGCGCTTTTTCTGTCCTGTCTTACCTTTCTCTTCTCTTGTCGTTTGCGCTAATTTTATCTGATCATGTGTAACCAACTAGCCCAACAGAGGATATTGATGCAGTACCTCTCTTCTACAATAGACCCCTTTCCATGTCTCTCCCCAGTGGACTATATTTCTTTTTATATCTACATGATTAGCGCTTTTTCTGTCCTGTCTTACCTTTCTCTTCTCTTGTCGTTTGCGCTAATTTTATCTGATCATGTGTAACCAACTAGCCCAACAGGTGATATTGATGCAGTACCTTTCTTCTACAATGGACCCTTTTCCGTGTCTCTCCCCTCTGGACTCTACTTCGTTTTATATCTACATGATTATCGCTCTTTCTGTCCTGTCCTACCTTTCTCTTCTCTTGTCGTTTGCGCTAATTTTATCTGATCATGTGTAACCAACTAGCCCTACAGATGATATTGATGCAGTACTTCTCTTCTACAATGGACCCTTTTCCGTGTCTCTCCCCTCTGGACTCTATTTCTTTTTATAACTACATGATAAGCGCTCTTTCAGTCTTGTCCTACCTTTCTCTTCTCTTGTCGTTTGCGCTAATTTTATCTGATCATGTGTAACCAACTAGCCCAACGGATGATATCGATGCAGTACCTCTCTTCTACAATGGACCCTTTTCCGTGTCTCTCCCCTCTGGACTCTATTTCTTTTTATATCTACATGATTAGCGCTCTTTCTGTCTTGTCCTACCTTTCTCTTCTCTTGCCGTTCGCGGTAATTTTATCTGATCACGTGTAACCAACTAGCCCAACAGATGATATTGATGCAGTACCAATCTTCTACAATGGACCCTTTTCCGTGTCTCTCCCCTCTGGACTATATTTCTTTTTATATCTACATGATTAGCGCTCTTTCTGTCTTGTCCTACCTTTCTCTTCTCTTGTCGTTTGCGCTAATTTTATCTGATCACGCGTAACCAACTAGCCCAACAGATGATATTGATGCAGTACCTCTCTTCTACAATAGACCCTTTTCCGTGTCTCTCCCCTCTGGACTCTATTTCTTTTTATATCTACATGATTATCGCTCTTTCTGTCCTGTCATACCTTTCTCTTCTCTTGTCGTTTGCGCTAATTTTATCTGATCATGTGTAACCAACTAGCCCAACAGATGATATTGATGCAGTTCCTCTCTTCTACAATGGACACTTTTCCGTGTCTATCCCTTCAGGACTCTACTTCTTTTTATATCTTCGTGATTAGCGGTCTTTCTGTCCTGTCCTACATTTCTCTTCTCTTGTCTTTTGCGCTAATTTTATCTGATTATGTGTAACGAACTAGCCCAACAGATGATATTGATGCAGTACCTCTCTTCTACAATGGACCATTTTCCGTGTCTCTCCCCTCTGGACTCTATTTCGTTTTATGTCTACATGATTAGCGCTCTTTCTGTCCTGTCCTACCTTTCTCTTCTCTTGTCGTTTGCGCTAATTTTATCTGATCATGTGTAACCAACTAGTCCAACAGATGATATTGATGCAGTACCTCTCTCCTACAATGGACCCTTTTCCGTGTCTCTCCCTTCTGGACTCTATTTCTTTTTATATCTACATGATTAGCGCTCTTTTTGTCCTGTCCTACCTTTCTTTTCACTTGTCGTTTGCGCTAATTTTATCTGTACCTGTGTAACCAACTAGCCACACAGAAGATATTGATGCAGTACCTCTCTTCTACAATGGGCCCTTTTCCGTGTCTCTCCCCACTGGACTATATTTCTTTTTATATCTACATGATTAGCGCTTTTTCTGTCCTGTCTTACCTTTCTCTTCTCTTGTCGTTTGCGCTAATTTTATCTGATCTTGTGTAACCGACTAGCCCAACAGATGATATTGATGCAGTGCCTCTCTTCTAATATGGACCCTTTTCCGTGTCTCTCCCCTCTGGACTCTATTTCTTTTTATATCTACATGATTAGCGCTCTTTCTGTCTTGTCCTACCTTTCTCTTCTCTTGTCGTTTGCGCTAATTTTATCTGATCACGTGTAACCAACTAGGCCAACAGATGATATTGATGCAGTACCTCTCTTCTACAATGGACCCTTTTCCGTGTCTCTCCCCTCTGGACTCTATTTCTTTTTATGTCTACATGATTAGCGCCCTTTCTGTCCTGTCCTACCTTTCTCTTCTCTTGTCGTTCGCGCTAATTTTATCTGATCACGTGTAACCAACTAGCCAAACAGATGATATTGATGCAGTACCTCTCTTCTACAATGGACACTTTGCCGTGTCTCTCCCCTCTGGACTCTATTTCTTTTTATATCTACATGATTAGCGCTCTTTCTGTCCTGTCCTACCTTTCTTTTCTCTTGTCGTTTGCACTAGTTTTATCTGAGCATGTGTAACCAAATAGCCCAGCAAATGATATTGATGCAGTACCTTTCTTCTACAATGGGCCCTTTTCCGTGTCTTTCCCCTCTGGACTCTATTTCTTTTTATATCTACATGATTAGCGCTCTTTCTGTCTTGTCCTACCTTTCTCTTCTCTTGTCGTTTGCGCTAATTTTATCTGATCACGTGTAACCAACTAGCCCAACAGATGATATTGATGCAGTACTTCTCTTCTACAATGGATCCTTTTCCGTATCTCTCCCCTCTGGACTCTATTTCTTTTTATATCTACATGATTAGCGCTCTTTCTGTCTTGTCCTACCTTTCTCTTCTCTTGTCGTTTGCGCTAATTTTATCTGATCACGCGTAACCAACTAGCCCAACAGATGATATTGATGCAGTACCTCTCTTCTACAATGGACACTTTTCCGTGTCTCTCCCCTCTGGACTCTATTTCTTTTTATATCTACATGATTAGCGCTCTTTCTGTCTTGTCCTACCTTTCTCTTCACTTGTCGTTTGCACTAATTTTATCTGATCATGTGTAACCAACTAGCCCAACAGATGATATTGATGCAGTACTTCTCTTCTACAATGCACCCTTTTCCGTGTCTCTCCCCTCTGGACTCTATTTCTTTTTATATCTACATGATTAGTGCTCTTTCTGTCCTGTCCTACCTTTCTCTTCACTTGTCGTTTGCGCTAATTTTATCTGATCATGTGTAACCAACTAGCCCAACAGATGATATTGATGCAGTGCCTCTCTTCTACAATGGACCCTTTTCCGCCTCTCTCCCTTCAGGACTCTATTTCTTTTTATATATACATGATTAGTGCTCTTTCTGTCCTGTTCTACATTTCTCTTCTCTTGTCGTTTGCGCTAATTTTATCTGATCATGTGTAACCAACTAGCCCAACAGATGATATTGAGGCAGTACCTCTCTTCTACAATGGACCCTTTTCCGTGTCTCTCCCTTCAGGACTCTATTTCTTTTTATATCTTCGTGATTAGCGCTCTTTCTGTCCTGTTCTACATTTCTCTTCTCTTGTCGTTTGCGCTAATTTTATCTGATCATGTGTAACCAACTAGCCCAACAGATGATATTGATGCAGTGCCTCTCTTCTACAATGGACCCTTTTCCGTGTCTCTCCCCTCTGGACTCTATTTCTTTTTATGTCTACATGATTAGCGCTCTTTCTGTCCTGTCCTACCTTTCTCTTCTCTTGTCGTTTGCGCTAATTTTATCTGATCATGTGTAACCAACTAGCCAAACGGATGATATTGATGCAGTACCTCTCTCCTACAATGGACCCTTTTCCGTGTCTCTCCCTTCTGGACTCTATTTCTTTTCATATCTACATGATTATCGCTCTTTCTGTCCTGTCCTACCTTTCTCTTCTCTTGTCGTTTGCGCTAATTTTATCTGATCATGTGTAACCAACTAGCCCAACAGATGATATTGATGCAGTCCCTCTCTTCTACAATGAACCCTTTTCCGTGTCTCTCCCCTCTGGACTCTATTTCTTTTTATATCTACATGATTAGCGCTCTTTCTGTCTTGTCCTACCTTTCTCTTCTCTTGCCGTTTGCGCTAATTTTATCTGATCATGTGTAACCAACTAGCCCAACAGATGATATTGATGCAGTACCTCTCTTCTACAATGCACCCTTTTCCGTGTCTCTCCCCTCTGGACTCTATTTCTTTTTATACCTACATGATTATCGCTCTTTCTGTCCTGTCCTACCTTTCTCTTCTCTTGTCGTTTGCGCTAATTTTATCTGATCATGTGTAACCAACTAGCCCAACGGATGATATTGATGCAGTACCTCTCTTCTACAATGGTCACTTTTCCGTGTCTATCCCTTCAGGTCTCTACTTCTTTTTATATCTTCGTGATTAGCGCTCTTTCTGTCCTGTCCAACATTTCTCTTCTCTTGTCGTTTGCGCTAATTTTATCTGATCATGTGTTACGAACTAGCCCAACAGATGATATTGATGCAGTGCCTCTCTTCTACAATGGACCCTTTTCCGTGTCTCTCCCCTCTGGACTCTATTTCTTTTTATGTCTACATGATTAGCGCTCTTTCTGTCCTGTCCTACCTTTCTCTTCTCTTGTCGTTTGCGCTAATTTTATCTGATCATGTGTAACCAACTAGCCCAACAGATTATATTGATGCAGTACCTCTCTCCTACAATGGACCCTTTTCCGTGTCTCTCCCTTCTGGACTCTATTTCTTTTTATATCTACATGATTAGCGCTCTTTTTGTCCTGTCCTACCTTTCTCTTCACTTGTCGTTTGCGCTAATTTTATCTGTACCTGTGTAACCAACTAGCCACACAGAAGATATTGATGCAGTACCTCTCTTCTACAATGGGCCCTTTTCCGTGTCTCTCCCCACTGGACTATATTTCTTTTTATATCTACATGATTAGCGCTTTTTCTGTCCTGTCTTACCTTTCTCTTCTCTTGTCGTTTGGACTAATTTTATCTGATCATGTGTAACCAACTAGCCCAACAGGTGATATTGATGCAGTACCTTTCTTCTACAACGGACCCTTTCCGTGTCTCTCCCCTCTGGACTCTACTTCTTTTTATATCTACATGATTATCGCTCTTTCTGTCCTGTCCTACGTTTCTCTTCTCTTGTAGTTTGCGCTAATTTTATCTGATCTTGTGTAACCAACTAGCCCAAGAGATGATATTGATGCAGTACCTCTCTTCTAGTATGGACCCTTTTCCGTTTCTCTCCCCTCTGGACTCTATTTCTTTTTATATCTACATGATTAGCGCTCTTTCTGTCTTGTCCTACCTTTCTCTTCTCTTGTCGTTTGCGCTAATTTTATCTGATCACGTGTAACCAACTAGGCCAACAGATGATATTGATGCAGTATCTCTCTTCTACAATGGATCCTTTTCCGTGTCTCTCCCCTCTGGACTCTATTTCTTTTTATGTCTACATGATTAGCGCCCATCTGTCCTGTCCTACCTTTCTCTTCTCTTGTCGTTTGCGCTAATTTTATCTGATCACGTGTAACCAACTAGCCAAACAGATGATATTGATGCAGTACCTCTCTTCTACAATGGACCCTTTTCCGTGTCTCTCCCCTCTGGACTCTATTTCTTTTTATATCTACATGATTAGCGCTCTTTCTGTCCTGTCCTACCTTTCTTTTCTCTTGTCGTTTGCGATAATTTTATCTGAGCATGTGTAACCAAATAGCCCAACAAATGATATTGATGCAGTACCTTTCTTCTACAATGGGCCCTTTTCTGTGTCTTTCCCCTCTGGACTCTATTTCTTTTTATATCTACATGATTAGCGCTCTTTCTGTCTTGTCCTACCTTTCTCTTCTCTTGTCGTTTGCGCTAATTTTATGTGATCACGTCTAACCAACTTGCCCATCAGATGATATTGATGCAGTTCCTCTCGTCTACAATGGACCCTTTTCCGTATCTCTCCCCTCTGGACTCTATTTCTTTTTATATCTACATGATTAGCGCTCTTTCTGTCTTGTCCTACCTTTCTCTTCTCTAGTCGTTTGCGCTAATTTTATCTGATCACGCGTAACCAACTAGCCCAACAGATGATATTGATGCAGTACCTCTCTTCTACACTGGACACTTTTCCGTGTCTCTCCCCTCTGGACTCTATTTCTTTTTATATCTACATGATTATCGCTCTTTCTGTCCTGTCCTACCTTTCTCTTCTCTTGTCGTTTGCGCTAATTTTATCTGATCATGTGTAACCAACTAGCCCAACAGATGATATTGATGCAGTACCTCTCTTCTACAATGGACCCTTTTCCGTGTCTCTCCCCTCTGGACTCTATTTCTTTTTATATCTACATGATTAGCGCTCTTTCTGTCTTGTCCTACCTTTCTCTTCTCTTGTCGTTTGCGCTAATTTTATCTGATCATGTGTAACCAACTAGGCCAACAGATGATATTGATGCAGTACCTCTCTTCTACAATGGACCCTTTTCCGTGTCTCTCCCCTCTGAACTCTATTTCTTTTTATGTCTACATGATTAGCGCCCTTTCTGTCCTGTCCTACCTTTCTCTTCAATTGTCGTTTGCGCTAATATTATCTGATCACGTGTAACCAACTAGCCAAACAGATGATATTGATGCAGTACCTCTCTTCTACAATGGACCCTTTTCCGTGTCTCTCCCCTCTGGACTCTATTTCTTTTTATATCTACATGATTAGCGCTCTTTCTGTCCTGTCCTACCTTTCTTTTCTCTTGTCGTTTGCGCTAATTTTATCTGAGCATGTGTAACCAAATAGCCCAACAAATGATATTGATGCAGTAACTTTCTTCTACAATGGGCCCTTTTCCGTGTCTTTCCCCTCTGGACTCTATTTCTTTTTATATCTACATGATTAACGCTCTTTCTGTCTTGTCCTACCTTTCTCTTCTCTTGTCGTTTGCGCTAATTTTATCTGATCACGCGTAACCAACTAGCCCAACAGATGATATTGATGCAGTACCTCTCTTCTACAATGGACACTTTTCCGTGTCTCTCCCCTCTGGACTCTATTTCTTTTTATATCTACATGATTATCGCTCTTTCTGTCCTGTCCTACCTTTCTCTTCTCTTGTCGTAAGCGCTAGTTTTATCTGATCATGTGTAACCAACTAGCCCAACAGATGATATTGATGCAGTACCTCTCTTCTACAATGGACCCTTTTCCGTGTCTCTCCCCTCTGGACTCTATTTCTTTTTATATCTACATGATTAGCGCTCTTTCTGTCTTGTCCTACCTTTCTCTTCTCTTGACGTTTGCGCTAATTTTATCTGATCATGTGTAACCAACTAGCCCAACAGATGATATTGATGCAGTACCTCTCTCCTACAATGCACCCTTTTCCGTGTCTCTCCCCTCTGGACGCTATTTATTTTTATACCTACATGATTATCGCTCTTTCTGTCCTGTCCTACCTTTCTCTTCTCTTGTCGTTTGCGCTAATTTTATCTGATCATGTGTAACCAACGAGCCCAACAGATGATATTGAAACAGTACTTCTCTTCTACAATGGACCCTTTTCCGTGTCTCTCTCTTCAGGACTCTATTTCTTTTTATATCTTCGTGATGAGCGCTCTTTCTGTCCTGTTCTACATTTCTCTTCTCTTGTTGTTTGCGCTAATTTTATCTGATCATGTGTAACCAACTAGCCCAACAGATGATATTGATGCAGTACCTCTCTTCTACAATCGACCCTTTTCCGTGTCTCTCCCCTCTGGACTCTATTTCTTTTTATGTCTACATGATTAGCGCTCTTTCTGTCCTGTCCTACCTTTCTCTTCTCTTGTCGTTTGCGCTAATTTTATCTGATCATGTGTAACCAACTAGCCAAACGGATGATATTGATGCAGTACCTCTCTCCTACAATGGACCCTTTTCCGTGTCTCTCCCTTCTGGACTCTATTTCTTTTTATATCTACATGATTAGCGCTCTTTTTGTCCTGTCCTACTTTTCTCTTCTCTGGTCGTTTGCGCTAATTTTATCTGTACCTGTGTAACCAACTAGCCACACAGAAGATATTGATGCAGTACCTTTTTTCTACAATGGGCCCTTTTCCGTGTCTCTCCCCTCTGGACTCTATTTCTTTTTATATCTACATGATTAGCGCTCTTTCTGTCTTGTCCTACCTTTCTCTTCTCTTATCGTTTGCCCTAATTTTATCTGATCACGTGTAACCAACTAGCCCAACAGATGATATCGATGCAGTACCTCTCTTCTACAATGGACCCTTTTCCGTGTCTTTCCGGTCTGGACTCTATTTCTTTTTATATCTACATGATTAGCGCTCTTTCTGTCTTGTCCTACCTTTCTCTTCTCTCGTCGTTTGCGCTAATTTTATCTGATCACGTGTAACCAACTAGCCCAACAGATGATATTGATGCAGTACCTCTCTTCTACAATGGACCCTTTTCCGTGTCTCTCCCTTCTGGACTCTACTTCTTTTTATATCTACATGATTAGCGCTCTTTCTGTCTTGTCCTACCTTTCTCTTCTCTTGTCGTTTGCGCTAATTTTATCTGATCACGCGTAACCAACTAACCCAACAGATGATATTGATGCAGTACCTCTCTTCTACAAGGACACTTTTCCGTGTCTCTCCCCTCTGGACTCTATTTCTTTTTATATCTACATGGTTAGCGCTCTTTCTGTCTTGTCCTACCTTTCTCTTTTCTTGTCGTTTGCGCTAATTTTATCTGATCATGTGTAACCAACTAGCCCAACAGATGATATTGATGCAGACCTCTCTTCTACAATGCACCCTTTTCCGTGTCTCTCCCCTCTGGACTCTATTTCTTTTTATATCTACATGATTATCGCTCTTTCTGTCCTGTCCTACCTTTCTCTTCTCTTGTCGTTTGCGCTAATTTTATCTGATCATGTGTAACCAACTAGCCAAACAGATGATATTGATGCAGTACCTCTCTTCTACAATGGACCCTGTTCCGTGTCTCTCCCTTCAGGACTCTATTTCTTTTCATATCTTCGTGATTAGCGCTCTTTCTGTCCTGTCCTACATTTCTTTTCTCTTGTCGTTTGCGCTAATTTTATCTGATCATGTGTAACCAACTAGCCCAACAGATGATATTGATGCAGTACCTCTCTTCTACAATGGACCCTTTCCCGTGTCTCTCCCCTCTGGACTCTATTTCTTTTTTTGTCTACATGATTAGCGCTTTTTCTGTCCTGTCCTACCTTTCTCTTCTCTTGTCGTTTGCGCTAATTTTATCTGATCATGTGTAACCAACTAGCCCAACAGATGATATTGATGCAGTACCTCTCTCCTACAATGGACCCTTTTCCGTGTCTCTCCCTTCTGGACTCTATTTCTTTTTATATCTACATGATTAGCGCTCTTTTTGTCCTGTCCTAACTTTCTCTTCTCTTGTCGTTTGCGCTAATTTTATCTGTACCTCTGTAACCAACTAACCACACAGAAGATATTGATGCAGTACCTTTCTTCTACAATGGGCCCTTTTCCGTGTCTCTCCCCTCTGGACTCTATTTCTTTTTATATCTACATGATTAGCGCTCTTTCTGTCTTGTCCTACCTTTCTCTTCTCTTGTCGTTTGCGCTAATTTTATCTGATCACGTGTAACCAACTAGCCCAACAGAGGATATTGATGCAGTATCTCTCTTCTACAATAGACCTCTTTCCATGTCTCTTCCCAGTGGACTATATTTCTTTTTATATCTACATGATTAGCGCTTTTTCTGTCCTGTCTTACCTTTCTCTTCTCTTGTCGTTTGCGCTAATTTTATCTGATCATGTGTAACCAACTAGCCCAACAGATGATATTGATGCAGTGCCTCTCCTCTACAATGGACCCTTTTCCGTGTCTCTCCCCTCTGGACTCTATTTCTTTTTATGTCTACATGATTAGCGCTCTTTCTGTCCTGTCCTACCTTTCTCTTCTCTTGTCGTTTGCGCTAATTTTATCTGATCATGTGTAACCAACTAGCCAAACGGATGATATTGATGCAGTACCTCTCTCCTACAATGGACCCTTTTCCGTGTCTCTCCCTTCTGGACTCTATTTCTTTTCATATCTACATGATTATCGCTCTTTCTGTCCTGTCCTACCTTTCTCTTCTCTTGTCGTTTGCGCTAATTTTATCTGATCATGTGTAACCAACTAGCCCAACAGATGATATTGATGCAGTACCTCTCTTCTACAATGAACCCTTTTCCGTGTCTCTCCCCTCTGGACTCTATTTCTTTTTATATCTACATGATTAGCGCTCTTTCTGTCTTGTCCTACCTTTCTCTTCTCTTGCCGTTTGCGCTAATTTTATCTGATCATGTGTAACCAACTAGCCCAACAGATGATATTGATGCAGTACCTCTCTTCTACAATGCACCCTTTTCCGTGTCTCTCCCCTCTGGACTCTATTTCTTTTTATACCTACATGATTATCGCTCTTTCTGTCCTGTCCTACCTTTCTCTTCTCTTGTCGTTTGCGCTAATTTTATCTGATCATGTGTAACCAACTAGCCCAACGGATGATATTGATGCAGTACCTCTCTTCTACAATGGTCACTTTTCCGTGTCTATCCCTTCAGGTCTCTACTTCTTTTTATATCTTCGTGATTAGCGCTCTTTCTGTCCTGTCCAACATTTCTCTTCTCTTGTCGTTTGCGCTAATTTTATCTGATCATGTGTTACGAACTAGCCCAACAGATGATATTGATGCAGTACCTCTCTTCTACAATGGACCCTTTTCCGTGTCTCTCCCCTCTGGACTCTATTTCTTTTTATGTCTACATGATTAGCGCTCTTTCTGTCCTGTCCTACCTTTCTCTTCTCTTGTCGTTTGCGCTAATTTTATCTGATCATGTGTAACCAACTAGCCCAACAGATTATATTGATGCAGTACCTCTCTCCTACAATGGACCCTTTTCCGTGTCTCTCCCTTCTGGACTCTATTTCTTTTTATATCTACATGATTAGCGCTCTTTTTGTCCTGTCCTACCTTTCTCTTCACTTGTCGTTTGCGCTAATTTTATCTGTACCTGTGTAACCAACTAGCCACACAGAAGATATTGATGCAGTCTCTCTCTTCTACAATGGGCCCTTTTCCGTGTCTCTCCCCACTGGACTATATTTCTTTTTATATCTACATGATTAGCGCTTTTTTTGTCCTGTCTTACCTTTCTCTTCTCTTGTCGTTTGGACTAATTTTATCTGATCATGTGTAACCAACTAGCCCAACAGGTGATATTGATGCAGTACCTTTCTTCTACAACGGACCCTTTCCGTGTCTCTCCCCTCTGGACTCTACTTCTTTTTATATCTACATGATTATCGCTCTTTCTGTCCTGTCCTACGTTTCTCTTCTCTTGTAGTTTGCGCTAATTTTATCTGATCTTGTGTAACCAACTAGCCCAAGAGATGATATTGATGCAGTACCTCTCTTCTAGTATGGACCCTTTTCCGTGTCTCTCCCCTCTGGACTCTATTTTTTTTTATATCTACATGATTAGCGCTCTTTCTGTCTTGTCCTACCTTTCTCTTCTCTTGTCGTTTGCGCTAATTTTATCTGATCACGTGTAACCAACTAGGCCAACAGATGATATTGATGCAGTATCTCTCTTCTACAATGGATCCTTTTCCGTGTCTCTCCCCTCTGGACTCTATTTCTTTTTATGTCTACATGATTAGCGCCCATCTGTCCTGTCCTACCTTTCTCTTCTCTTGTCGTTTGCGCTAATTTTATCTGATCACGTGTAACCAACTAGCCAAACAGATGATATTGATGCAGTACCTCTCTTCTACAATGGACCCTTTTCCGTGTCTCTCCCCTCTGGACTCTATTTCTTTTTATATCTACATGATTAGCGCTCTTTCTGTCCTGTCCTACCTTTCTTTTCTCTTGTCGTTTGCGATAATTTTATCTGAGCATGTGTAACCAAATAGCCCAACAAATGATATTGATGCAGTACCTTTCTTCTACAATGGGCCCTTTTCTGTGTCTTTCCCCTCTGGACTCTATTTCTTTTTATATCTACATGATTAGCGCTCTTTCTGTCTTGTCCTACCTTTCTCTTCTCTTGTCGTTTGCGCTAATTTTATGTGATCACGTCTAACCAACTTGCCCATCAGATGATATTGATGCAGTTCCTCTCGTCTACAATGGACCCTTTTCCGTATCTCTCCCCTCTGGACTCTATTTCTTTTTATATCTACATGATTAGCGCTCTTTCTGTCTTGTCCTACCTTTCTCTTCTCTAGTCGTTTGCGCTAATTTTATCTGATCACGCGTAACCAACTAGCCCAACAGATGATATTGATGCAGTACCTCTCTTCTACACTGGACACTTTTCCGTGTCTCTCCCCTCTGGACTCTATTTCTTTTTATATCTACATGATTATCGCTCTTTCTGTCCTGTCCTACCTTTCTCTTCTCTTGTCGTTTGCGCTAATTTTATCTGATCATGTGTAACCAACTAGCCCAACAGATGATATTGATGCAGTACCTCTCTTCTACAATGGACCCTTTTCCGTGTCTCTCCCCTCTGGACTCTATTTCTTTTTATATCTACATGATTAGCGCTCTTTCTGTCTTGTCCTACCTTTCTCTTCTCTTGTCGTTTGCGCTAATTTTATCTGATCATGTGTAACCAACTAGGCCAACAGATGATATTGATGCAGTACCTCTCTTCTACAATGGACCCTTTTCCGTGTCTCTCCCCTCTGGACTCTATTTCTTTTTATGTCTACATGATTAGCGCCCATCTGTCCTGTCCTACCTTTCTCTTCTCTTGTCGTTTGCGCTAATTTTATCTGATCACGTGTAACCAACTAGCCAAACAGATGATATTGATGCAGTACCTCTCTTCTACAATGGACCCTTTTCCGTGTCTCTCCCCTCTGGACTCTATTTCTTTTTATATCTACATGATTAGCGCTCTTTCTGTCCTGTCCTACCTTTCTTTTCTCTTGTCGTTTGCGATAATTTTATCTGAGCATGTGTAACCAAATAGCCCAACAAATGATATTGATGCAGTACCTTTCTTCTACAATGGGCCCTTTTCTGTGTCTTTCCCCTCTGGACTCTATTTCTTTTTATATCTACATGATTAGCGCTCTTTCTGTCTTGTCCTACCTTTCTCTTCTCTTGTCGTTTGCGCTAATTTTATGTGATCACGTCTAACCAACTTGCCCATCAGATGATATTGATGCAGTTCCTCTCGTCTACAATGGACCCTTTTCCGTATCTCTCCCCTCTGGACTCTATTTCTTTTTATATCTACATGATTAGCGCTCTTTCTGTCTTGTCCTACCTTTCTCTTCTCTAGTCGTTTGCGCTAATTTTATCTGATCACGCGTAACCAACTAGCCCAACAGATGATATTGATGCAGTACCTCTCTTCTACACTGGACACTTTTCCGTGTCTCTCCCCTCTGGACTCTATTTCTTTTTATATCTACATGATTATCGCTCTTTCTGTCCTGTCCTACCTTTCTCTTCTCTTGTCGTTTGCGCTAATTTTATCTGATCATGTGTAACCAACTAGCCCAACAGATGATATTGATGCAGTACCTCTCTTCTACAATGGACCCTTTTCCGTGTCTCTCCCCTCTGGACTCTATTTCTTTTTATATCTACATGATTAGCGCTCTTTCTGTCTTGTCCTACCTTTCTCTTCTCTTGTCGTTTGCGCTAATTTTATCTGATCATGTGTAACCAACTAGGCCAACAGATGATATTGATGCAGTACCTCTCTTCTACAATGGACCCTTTTCCGTGTCTCTCCCCTCTGAACTCTATTTCTTTTTATGTCTACATGATTAGCGCCCTTTCTGTCCTGTCCTACCTTTCTCTTCAATTGTCTTTTGCGCTAATATTATCTGATCACGTGTAACCAACTAGCCAAACAGATGATATTGATGCAGTACCTCTCTTCTACAATGGACCCTTTTCCGTGTCTCTCCCCTCTGGACTCTATTTCTTTTTATATCTACATGATTAGCGCTCTTTCTGTCCTGTCCTACCTTTCTTTTCTCTTGTCGTTTGCGCTAATTTTATCTGAGCATGTGTAACCAAATAGCCCAACAAATGATATTGATGCAGTAACTTTCTTCTACAATGGGCCCTTTTCCGTGTCTTTCCCCTCTGGACTCTATTTCTTTTTATATCTACATGATTAACGCTCTTTCTGTCTTGTCCTACCTTTCTCTTCTCTTGTCGTTTGCGCTAATTTTATCTGATCACGCGTAACCAACTAGCCCAACAGATGATATTGATGCAGTACCTCTCTTCTACAATGGACACTTTTCCGTGTCTCTCCCCTCTGGACTCTATTTCTTTTTATATCTACATGATTATCGCTCTTTCTGTCCTGTCCTACCTTTCTCTTCTCTTGTCGTAAGCGCTAGTTTTATCTGATCATGTGTAACCAACTAGCCCAACAGATGATATTGATGCAGTACCTCTCTTCTACAATGGACCCTTTTCCGTGTCTCTCCCCTCTGGACTCTATTTCTTTTTATATCTACATGATTAGCGCTCTTTCTGTCTTGTCCTACCTTTCTCTTCTCTTGACGTTTGCGCTAATTTTATCTGATCATGTGTAACCAACTAGCCCAACAGATGATATTGATGCAGTACCTCTCTCCTACAATGCACCCTTTTCCGTGTCTCTCCCCTCTGGACGCTATTTATTTTTATACCTACATGATTATCGCTCTTTCTGTCCTGTCCTACCTTTCTCTTCTCTTGTCGTTTGCGCTAATTTTATCTGATCATGTGTAACCAACGAGCCCAACAGATGATATTGAAACAGTACTTCTCTTCTACAATGGACCCTTTTCCGTGTCTCTCTCTTCAGGACTCTATTTCTTTTTATATCTTCGTGATGAGCGCTCTTTCTGTCCTGTTCTACATTTCTCTTCTCTTGTTGTTTGCGCTAATTTTATCTGATCATGTGTAACCAACTAGCCCAACAGATGATATTGATGCAGTACCTCTCTTCTACAATCGACCCTTTTCCGTGTCTCTCGCCTCTGGACTCTATTTCTTTTTATGTCTACATGATTAGCGCTCTTTCTGTCCTGTCCTACCTTTCTCTTCTCTTGTCGTTTGCGCTAATTTTATCTGATCATGTGTAACCAACTAGCCAAACGGATGATATTGATGCAGTACCTCTCTCCTACAATGGACCCTTTTCCGTGTCTCTCCCTTCTGGACTCTATTTCTTTTTATATCTACATGATTAGCGCTCTTTTTGTCCTGTCCTACTTTTCTCTTCTCTGGTCGTTTGCGCTAATTTTATCTGTACCTGTGTAACCAACTAGCCACACAGAAGATATTGATGCAGTACCTTTTTTATACAATGGGCCCTTTTCCGTGTCTCTCCCCTCTGGACTCTATTTCTTTTTATATCTACATGATTAGCGCTCTTTCTGTCTTGTCCTACCTTTCTCTTCTCTTATCGTTTGCCCTAATTTTATCTGATCACGTGTAACCAACTAGCCCAACAGATGATATCGATGCAGTACCTCTCTTCTACAATGGACCCTTTTCCGTGTCTTTCCGGTCTGGACTCTATTTCTTTTTATATCTACATGATTAGCGCTCTTTCTGTCTTGTCCTACCTTTCTCTTCTCTCGTCGTTTGCGCTAATTTTATCTGATCACGTGTAACCAACTAGCCCAACAGATGATATTGATGCAGTACCTCTCTTCTACAATGGACCCTTTTCCGTGTCTCTCCCTTCTGGACTCTACTTCTTTTTATATCTACATGATTAGCGCTCTTTCTGTCTTGTCCTACCTTTCTCTTCTCTTGTCGTTTGCGCTAATTTTATCTGATCACGCGTAACCAACTAGCCCAACAGATGATATTGGTGCAGTACTTCTCTTCTACAATGGACCCTTTCCCGTGTCTCTCCCCTCTGGACTCTATTTCTTTTTATATCTACATGGTTAGCGCTCTTTCTGTCTTGTCCTACCTTTCTCTTTTCTTGTCGTTTGCGCTAATTTTATCTGATCATGTGTAACCAACTAGCCCAACAGATGATATTGATGCAGTCCTCTCTTCTACAATGCACCCTTTTCCGTGTCTCTCCCCTCTGGACTCTATTTCTTTTTATATCTACATGATTATCGCTCTTTCTGTCCTGTCCTACCTTTCTCTTCTCTTGTCGTTTGCGCTAATTTTATCTGATCATGTGTAACCAACTAGCCAAACAGATGATATTGATGCAGTACCTCTCTTCTACAATGGACCCTGTTCCGTGTCTCTCCCTTCAGGACTCTATTTCTTTTCATATCTTCGTGATTAGCGCTCTTTCTGTCCTGTCCTACATTTCTCTTCTCTTGTCGTTTGCGCTAATTTTATCTGATCATGTGTAACCAACTAGCCCAACAGATGATATTGATGCAGTACCTCTCTTCTACAATGGACCCTTTCCCGTGTCTCTCCCCTCTGGACTCTATTTCTTTTTTTGTCTACATGATTAGCGCTTTTTCTGTCCTGTCCTACCTTTCTCTTCTCTTGTCGTTTGCGCTAATTTTATCTGATCATGTGTAACCAACTAGCCCAACAGATGATATTGATGCAGTACCTCTCTCCTACAATGGACCCTTTTGCGTGTCTCTCCCTTCTGGACTCTATTTCTTTTTATATCTACATGATTAGCGCTCTTTTTGTCCTGTCCTAACTTTCTCTTCTCTTGTCGTTTGCGCTAATTTTATCTGTACCTCTGTAACCAACTAACCACACAGAAGATATTGATGCAGTACCTTTCTTCTACAATGGGCCCTTTTCCGTGTCTCTCCCTTCTGGACTCTACTTCTTTTTATATCTACATGATTAGCGCTCTTTCTGTCTTGTCCTACCTTTCTCTTCTCTTGTCGTTTGCGCTAATTTTATCTGATCACGCGTAACCAACTAGCCCAACAGATGATATTGGTGCAGTACTTCTCTTCTACAATGGACCCTTTCCCGTGTCTCTCCCCTCTGGACTCTATTTCTTTTTATATCTACATGGTTAGCGCTCTTTCTGTCTTGTCCTACCTTTCTCTTTTCTTGTCGTTTGCGCTAATTTTATCTGATCATGTGTAACCAACTAGCCCAACAGATGATATTGATGCAGTCCTCTCTTCTACAATGCACCCTTTTCCGTGTCTCTCCCCTCTGGACTCTATTTCTTTTTATATCTACATGATTATCGCTCTTTCTGTCCTGTCCTACCTTTCTCTTCTCTTGTCGTTTGCGCTAATTTTATCTGATCATGTGTAACCAACTAGCCAAACAGATGATATTGATGCAGTACCTCTCTTCTACAATGGACCCTGTTCCGTGTCTCTCCCTTCAGGACTCTATTTCTTTTCATATCTTCGTGATTAGCGCTCTTTCTGTCCTGTCCTACATTTCTCTTCTCTTGTCGTTTGCGCTAATTTTATCTGATCATGTGTAACCAACTAGCCCAACAGATGATATTGATGCAGTACCTCTCTTCTAAAATGGACCCTTTCCCGTGTCTCTCCCCTCTGGACTCTATTTCTTTTTTTGTCTACATGATTAGCGCTTTTTCTGTCCTGTCCTACCTTTCTCTTCTCTTGTCGTTTGCGCTAATTTTATCTGATCATGTGTAACCAACTAGCCCAACAGATGATATTGATGCAGTACCTCTCTCCTACAATGGACCCTTTTGCGTGTCTCTCCCTTCTGGACTCTATTTCTTTTTATATCTACATGATTAGCGCTCTTTTTGTCCTGTCCTAACTTTCTCTTCTCTTGTCGTTTGCGCTAATTTTATCTGTACCTCTGTAACCAACTAACCACACAGAAGATATTGATGCAGTACCTTTCTTCTACAATGGGCCCTTTTCCGTGTCTCTCCCCTCTGGACTCTATTTCTTTTTATATCTACATGATTAGCGCTCTTTCTGTCTTGTCCTACCTTTCTCTTCTCTTGTCGTTTGCGCTAATTTTATCTGATCACGTGTAACCAACTAGCCCAACAGAGGATATTGATGCAGTATCTCTCTTCTACAATAGACCCCTTTCCATGTCTCTCCCCAGTGGACTATATTTCTTTTTATATCTACATGATTAGCGCTTTTTCTGTCCTGTCTTACCTTTCTCTTCTCTTGTCGTTTGCGCTAATTTTATCTGATCATGTGTAACCAACTAGCCCAACAGGTGATATTGATGCAGTACCTTTCTTCTACAATGGACCCTTTTCCGTGTCTCTCCCCTCTGGACTCTACTTCGTTTTATATCTACATGATTATCGCTCTTTCTGTCCTGTCCTACCTTTCTCTTCTCTTGTCGTTTGCGCTAATTTTATCTGATCATGTGTAACCAACTAGCCCTACAGATGATTTTGATGCAGTATCTCTCTTCTACAATGGACCCTTTTCCTTGTCTCTCCCCTCTGGACTCTATTTCTTTTTATAACTACATGATAAGCGCTCTTTCTGTCTTGTCCTACCTTTCTCTGCTCTTGTCGTTTGCGCTAATTTTATCTGATCACGTGTAACCAACTAGCCCAACGGATGATATTGATGCAGTACCTCTCTTCTACAATGGACCCTTTTCCGTGTCTCTCCCCTCTGGACTCTATTTCTTTTTATATCTACATGATTAGCGCTCTTTCTGTCTTGTCCTACCTTTCTCTTCTCTTGCCGTTTGCGGTAATTTTATCTGATCACGTGTAACCAACTAGCCCAACAGATGATATTGATGCAGTACCAATCTTCTACAATGGACCCTTTTCCGTGTCTCTCCCCTCTGGACTATATTTCTTTTTATATCTACATGATTAGCGCTCTTTCTGTCTTGTCCTACCTTTCTCTTCTCTTGTCGTTTGCGCTAATTTTATCTGATCACGCGTAACCAACTAGCCCAACAGATGATATTGATGCAGTACCTCTCTTCTACAATAGACCCTTTTCCGTGTCTCTCCCCACTGGACTATATTTCTTTTTATATCTACATGATTAGCGCTTTTTCTGTCCTGTCTTACCTTTTTCTTCTCTTGTCGTTTGCGCTAATTTTATCTGATTATGTGTAACCAACTAGCCCAACAGGTGATATTGATGCAGTACCTTTCTTCTACAATGGACCCTTTTCCGTGTCTCTCCCCTCTGGACTCTACTTCGTTTTATATCTACATGATTATCGCTCTTTCTGTCCTGTCCTACCTTTCTCTTCTCTTGTCGTTTGAGCTAATTTTATCTGATCATGTGTAACCAACTAGCCCTACAGATGATATTGATGCAGTACCTCTCTTCTACAATGGACCCTTTTCCGTGTCTCTCCCCTCTGGACTCTTTTTCTTTTTATAACTACATGATAAGCGCTCTTTCAGTCTTGTCCTACCTTTCTCTTCTCTTGTCGTTTGCGCTAATTTTATCTGATCACGTGTAACCAACTAGCCCAACGGATGATATCGATGCAGTACCTCTCTTCTACAATGGACCCTTTTCCGTGTCTCTCCCCTCTGGACTCTATTTCTTTTTATATCTACATGATTAGCGCTCTTTCTGTCTTGTCCTACCTTTCTCTTCTCTTGCCATTTGCGGTAATTTTATCTGATCACGTGTAACCAACTAGCCCAACAGATGATATTGATGCAGTACCAATCTTCTACAATGGACCCTTTTCCGTGTCTCTCCCCTCTGGACTATATTTCTTTTTATATCTACATGATTAGCGCTCTTTCTGTCTTGTCCTACCTTTCTCTTCTCTTGTCGTTTGCGCTAATTTTATCTGATCACGCGTAACCAACTAGCCCAACAGATGATATTGATGCAGTACCTCTCTTCTACAATAGACCCTTTTCCGTGTCTCTCCCCACTGGACTATATTTCTTTTTATATCTACATGATTAGCGCTTTTTCTGTCCTGTCTTACCTTTCTCTTCTCTTGTCGTTTGCGCTAATTTTATCTGATCATGTGTAACCAACTAGCCCAACAGGTGATATTGATGCAGTACCTTTCTTCTACAATGTGCCCTTTTCCGTGTCTCTCCCCTCTGGACTCCAGTTCTTTTTATATCTACATGATTATCGCTCTTTCTGTCCTGTCCTACCTTTCTCTTCTCTTGTCGTTTGCGCTAATTTTATCTGATCACGTGTAACCAACTAGGCCAACAGATGATATTGATGCAGTACCTATCTTCTTCAATGGACCCTTTTCCGTGTCTCTCCCCTCTGGACTCTATTTCTATTTATGTCTGCATGATTAGCGCCCTTTCTGTCCTGTCCTACCTTTCTCTTCAATTGTCGTTTGCGCTAATTTTACCTGATCACGTTTAACCAACTAGCCCAACAGATGATATTGATGCAGTATCTCTCTTCTACAATGGACCCTTTTCCGTGTCTCTCCCCTCTGGACTCTATTTCTTTTTATATCTACATGATTAGCGCTCTTTCTGGCTTGTCCTACCTTTCTCTTCTCTTGTCGTTTGCGCTAATTTTATCTGATCACGTGTAACCAACTAGCCCAACAGATGATATCGACGCAGTACCTCTCTTCTACAATGGACCCTTTTCCGTGTCTCTCCCCTCTGGACTATATTTCTTTTTATATCTACATGATTGGCGCTTTTTCTGTTCTGTTTTACCTTTCTCTTCTCTTGTCGTTTGCGCTAATTTTACTGATCATGTGTAACCAACTAGTCCAACAGGTGATATTGATGCAGTACCTTTCTTCTACAATGGACCCTTTTCCGTGTCTCTCCCCTGTGGACTCTACTTCTTTTTATATATACATGATTATCGCTCTTTCTGTCCAGTCCTACCTTTCTCTTCTCTTGTAGTTTGCGCTAATTTTATCTGATCACGTGTAACCAACTAGCCCAACAGATGATATTGATGCAGTACCTCTCTTCTACAATGGACCCTTTTCCGTGTCTCTCCCTTCTGGACTCTACTTCTTTTTATATCTACATGATTAGCGCTCTTTCTGTCTTGTCCTACCTTTCTCTTCTCTTGTCGTTTGCGCTAATTTTATCTGATCACGCGTAACCAACTAGCCCAACAGATGATATTGATGCAGTACCTCTCTTCTACAAGGACACTTTTCCGTGTCTCTCCCCTCTGGACTCTATTTCTTTTTATATCTACATGATTAGCGCTCTTTCTGTCTTGTCCTACCTTTCTCTTTTCTTGTCGTTTGCGCTAATTTTATCTGATCATGTGTAACCAACTAGCCCAACAGATGATATTGATGCAGGTCCTCTCTTCTACAATGCACCCTTTTCCGTGTCTCTCCCCTCTGGACTCTATTTCTTTTTATATCTACATGATTATCGCTCTTTCTGTCCTGTCCTACCTTTCTCTTCTCTTGTCGTTTGCGCTAATTTTATCTTATCATGTGTAACCAACTAGCCAAACAGATGATATTGATGCAGTACCTCTCTTCTACAATGGACCCTGTTCCGTGTCTCTCCCTTCAGGACTCTATTTCTTTTCATATCTTCGTGATTAGCGCTCTTTCTGTCCTGTCCTACATTTCTCTTCTCTTGTCGTTTGCGCTAATTTTATCTGATCATGTGTAACCAACTAGCCCAACAGATGATATTGGTGCAGTACTTCTCTTCTACAATGGACCCTTTCCCGTGTCTCTCCCCTCTGGACTCTATTTCTTTTTTTGTCTACATGATTAGCGCTTTTTCTGTCCTGTCCTACCTTTCTCTTCTCTTGTCGTTTGCGCTAATTTTATCTGATCATGTGTAACCAACTAGCCCAACAGATGATATTGATGCAGTACCTCTCTCCTACAATGGACCCTTTTCCGTGTCTCTCCCTTCTGGACTCTATTTCTTTTTATATCTACATGATTAGCGCTCTTTTTGTCCTGTCCTAACTTTCTCTTCTCTTGTCGTTTGCGCTAATTTTATCTGTACCTCTGTAACCAACTAGCCACACAGAAGATATTGATGCAGTACCTTTCTTCTACAATGGGCCCTTTTCCGTGTCTCTCCCCTCTGGACTCTATTTCTTTTTATATCTACATGATTAGCTCTCTTTCTGTCTTGTCCTACCTTTCTCTTCTCTTGTCGTTTGCGCTAATTTTATCTGATCACGTGTAACCAACTAGCCCAACAGAGGATATTGATGCAGTACCTCTCTTCTACAATAGACCCCTTTCCATGTCTCTCCCCAGTGGACTATATTTCTTTTTATATCTACATGATTAGCGCTTTTTCTGTCCTGTCTTACCTTTCTCTTCTCTTGTCGTTTGCACTAATTTTATCTGATCATGTGTAACCAACTAGCCCAACAGGTGATATTGATGCAGTACCTTTCTTCTACAATGGACCCTTTTCCGTGTCTCTCCCCTCTGGACTCTACTTCGTTTTATATCTACATGATTATCGCTCTTTCTGTCCTGTCCTACCTTTCTCTTCTCTTGTCGTTTGCGCTAATTTTATCTGATCATGTGTAACCAACTAGCCCTACAGATGATATTGATGCAGTACTTCTCTTCTACAATGGACCCTTTTCCGTGTCTCTCCCCTCTGGACTCTATTTCTTTTTATAACTACATGATAAGCGCTCTTTCAGTCTTGTCCTACCTTTCTCTTCTCTTGTCGTTTGTGCTAATTTTATCTGATCACGTGTAACCAACTAGCCCAACGGATGATATCGATGCAGTACCTCTCTTCTACAATGAACCCTTTTCCGTGTCTCTCCCCTCTGGACTCTATTTCTTTTTATATCTACATGATTAGCGCTCTTTCTGTCTTGTCCTACCTTTCTCTTCTCTTGCCGTTCGCGGTAATTTTATCTGATCACGTGTAACCAACTAGCCCAACAGATGATATTGATGCAGTACCAATCTTCTACAATGGACCCTTTTCCGTGTCTCTCCCCTCTGGACTATATTTCTTTTTATATCTACATGATTAGCGCTCTTTCTGTCTTGTCCTACCTTTCTCTTCTCTTGTCGTTTGCGCTAATTTTATCTGATCACGCGTAACCAACTAGCCCAACAGATGATATTGATGCAGTACCTCTCTTCTACAATAGACCCTTTTCCGTGTCTCTCCCCACTGGACTATATTTCTTTTTATATCCTTTTCCGTGTCTCTCTCTTCAGGACTCTATTTCTTTTTATATCTTCGTGATTAGCGCTCTTTCTGTCCTGTTCTACATTTCTCTTCTCTTGTTGTTTGCGCTAATTTTATCTGATCATGTGTAACCAACTAGCCCAACAGATGATATTGATGCAGTACTCTCTTCTACAATCGATCCTTTTCCGTGTCTCTCCCCTCTGGACTCTATTTCTTTTTATGTCTACATGATTAGCGCCCTTTCTGTCCTGTCCTACCTTTCTCTTCTCTTGTCGTTTGCGCTAATTTTATCTGATCATGTGTAACCAACTAGCCAAACGGATGATATTGATGCAGTACCTCTCTCCTACAATGGACCCTTTTCCGTGTCTCTCCCTTCTGGACTCTATTTCTTTTTATATCTACATGATTAGCGCTCTTTTTGTCCTGTCCTACTTTTCTCTTCTCTGGTCGTTTGCGCTAATTTTATCTGTACCTGTGTAACCAACTAGCCACACAGAAGATATTGATGCAGTACCTTTCTTCTACAATGGGCCCTTTTCCGTGTCTCTCCCCTCTGGACTCCATTTCTTTTTATATCTACATGATTAGCGCTCTTTCTGTCTTGTCCTACCTTTCTCTTCTCTTATCGTTTGCCCTAATTTTATCTGATCACGTGTAACCAACTAGCCCAACAGATGATATCGATGCAGTACCTCTCTTCTACAATGGACCCTTTTCCGTGTCTTTCCGGTCTGGACTCTATTTCTTTTTATATCTACATGATTAGCGCTCTTTCTGTCTTGTCCTACCTTTCTCTTCTCTCGTCGTTTGCGCTAATTTTATCTGATCACGTGTAACCAACTAGCCCAACAGATGATATTGATGCAGTACCTCTCTTCTACAATGGACCCTTTTCCGTGTCTCTCCCTTCTGGACTCTACTTCTTTTTATATCTACATGATTAGCGCTCTTTCTGTCTTGTCCTACCTTTCTCTTCTCTTGTCGTTTGCGCTAATTTTATCTGATCACGCGTAACCAACTAGCCCAACAGATGATATTGATGCAGTACCTCTCTTCTACAAGGACACTTTTCCGTGTCTCTCCCCTCTGGACTCTATTTCTTTTTATATCTACATGATTAGCGCTCTTTCTGTCTTGTCCTACCTTTCTCTTTTCTTGTCGTTTGCGCTAATTTTATCTGATCATGTGTAACCAACTAGCCCAACAGATGATATTGATGCAGTACCTCTCTTCTACAATGCACCCTTTTCCGTGTCTCTCCCCTCTGGACTCTATTTCTTTTTATATCTACATGATTATCGCTCTTTCTGTCCTGTCCTACCTTTCTCTTCTCTTGTCGTTTGCACTAATTTTATCTTATCATGTGTAACCAACTAGCCAAACAGATGATATTGATGCAGTACCTCTCTTCTACAATGGACCCTGTTCCGTGTCTCTCCCTTCAGGACTCTATTTCTTTTCATATCTTCGTGATTAGCGCTCTTTCTGTCCTGTCCTACATTTCTCTTCTCTTGTCGTTTGCGCTAATTTTATCTGATCATGTGTAACCAACTAGCCCAACAGATGATATTGGTGCAGTACTTCTCTTCTACAATGGACCCTTTCCCGTGTCTCTCCCCTCTGGACTCTATTTCTTTTTTTGTCTACATGATTAGCGCTTTTTCTGTCCTGTCCTACCTTTCTCTTCTCTTGTCGTTTGCGCTAATTTTATCTGATCATGTGTAACCAACTAGCCCAACAGATGATATTGATGCAGTACCTCTCTCCTACAATGGACCCTTTTCCGTGTCTCTCCCTTCTGGACTCTATTTCTTTTTATATCTACATGATTAGCGCTCTTTTTGTCCTGTCCTAACTTTCTCTTCTCTTGTCGTTTGCGCTAATTTTATCTGTACCTCTGTAACCAACTAGCCACACAGAAGATATTGATGCAGTACCTTTCTTCTACAATGGGCCCTTTTCCGTGTCTCTCCCCTCTGGACTCTATTTCTTTTTATATCTACATGATTAGCGCTCTTTCTGTCTTGTCCTACCTTTCTCTTCTCTTGTCGTTTGCGCTAATTTTATCTGATCACGTGTAACCAACTAGCCCAACAGAGGATATTGATGCAGTACCTCTCTTCTACAATAGACCCCTTTCCATGTCTCTCCCCAGTGGACTATATTTCTTTTTATATCTACATGATTAGCGCTTTTTCTGTCCTGTCTTACCTTTCTCTTCTCTTGTCGTTTGCGCTAATTTTATCTGATCATGTGTAACCAACTAGCCCAACAGGTGATATTGATGCAGTACCTTTCTTCTACAATGGACCCTTTTCCGTGTCTCTCCCCTCTGGACTCTACTTCGTTTTATATCTACATGATTATCGCTCTTTCTGTCCTGTCCTACCTTTCTCTTCTCTTGTCGTTTGCGCTAATTTTATCTGATCATGTGTAACCAACTAGCCCTACAGATGATATTGATGCAGTACTTCTCTTCTACAATGGACCCTTTTCCGTGTCTCTCCCCTCTGGACTCTATTTCTTTTTATAACTACATGATAAGCGCTCTTTCAGTCTTGTCCTACCTTTCTCTTCTCTTGTCGTTTGCGCTAATTTTATCTGATCACGTGTAACCAACTAGCCCAACGGATGATATCGATGCAGTATCTCTCTTCTACAATGGACCCTTTTCCGTGTCTCTCCCCTCTGGACTCTATTTCTTTTTATATCTACATGATTAGCGCTCTTTCTGTCTTGTCGTACCTTTCTCTTCTCTTGCCGTTCGCGGTAATTTTATCTGATCACGTGTAACCAACTAGCCCAACAGATGATATTGATGCAGTACCAATCTTCTACAATGGACCCTTTTCCGTGTCTCTCCCCTCTGGACTATATTTCTTTTTATATCTACATGATTAGCGCTCTTTCTGTCTTGTCCTACCTTTCTCTTCTCTTGTCGTTTGCGCTAATTTTATCTGATCACGCGTAACCAACTAGCCCAACAGATGATATTGATGCAGTACCTCTCTTCTACAAGGACACTTTTCCGTGTCTCTCCCCTCTGGACTCTATTTCTTTTTATATCTACATGATTAGCGCTCTTTCTGTCTTGTCCTACCTTTCTCTTTTCTTGTCGTTTGCGCTAATTTTATCTGATCATGTGTAACCAACTAGCCCAACAGATGATATTGATGCAGGTCCTCTCTTCTACAATGCACCCTTTTCCGTGTCTCTCCCCTCTGGACTCTATTTCTTTTTATATCTACATGATTATCGCTCTTTCTGTCCTGTCCTACCTTTCTCTTCTCTTGTCGTTTGCGCTAATTTTATCTTATCATGTGTAACCAACTAGCTAAACAGATGATATTGATGCAGTACCTCTCTTCTACAATGGACCCTGTTCCGTGTCTCTCCCTTCAGGACTCTATTTCTTTTCATATCTTCGTGATTAGCGCTCTTTCTGTCCTGTCCTACATTTCTCTTCTCTTGTCGTTTGCGCTAATTTTATCTGATCATGTGTAACCAACTAGCCCAACAGATGATATTGATGCAGTACCTCTCTCCTACAATGGACCCTTTTCCGTGTCTCTCCCTTCTGGACTCTATTTCTTTTTATATCTACATGATTAGCGCTCTTTTTGTCCTGTCCTAACTTTCTCTTCTCTTGTCGTTTGCGCTAATTTTATCTGTACCTCTGTAACCAACTAGCCACACAGAAGATATTGATGCAGTACCTTTCTTCTACAATGGGCCCTTTTCCGTGTCTCTCCCCTCTGGACTCTATTTCTTTTTATATCTACATGATTAGCTCTCTTCCTGTCTTGTCCTACCTTTCTCTTCTCTTGTCGTTTGCGCTAATTTTATCTGATCACGTGTAACCAACTAGCCCAACAGAGGATATTGATGCAGTACCTCTCTTCTACAATAGACCCCTTTCCATGTCTCTCCCCAGTGGACTATATTTCTTTTTATATCTACATGATTAGCGCTTTTTCTGTCCTGTCTTACCTTTCTCTTCTCTTGTCGTTTGCGCTAATTTTATCTGATCATGTGTAACCAACTAGCCCAACAGGTGATATTGATGCAGTACCTTTCTTCTACAATGGACCCTTTTCCGTGTCTCTCCCCTCTGGACTCTACTTCGTTTTATATCTACATGATTATCGCTCTTTCTGTCCTGTCCTACCTTTCTCTTCTCTTGTCGTTTGCGCTAATTTTATCTGATCATGTGTAACCAACTAGCCCTACAGATGATATTGATGCAGTACTTCTCTTCTACAATGGACCCTTTTCCGTGTCTCTCCCCTCTGGACTCTATTTCTTTTTATAACTACATGATAAGCGCTCTTTCAGTCTTGTCCTACCTTTCTCTTCTCTTGTCGTTTGTGCTAATTTTATCTGATCACGTGTAACCAACTAGCCCAACGGATGATATCGATGCAGTACCTCTCTTCTACAATGGATCCTTTTCCGTGTCTCTCCCCTCTGGACTCTATTTCTTTTTATATCTACATGATTAGCGCTCTTTCTGTCTTGTCCTACCTTTCTCTTCTCTTGCCGTTCGCGGTAATTTTATCTGATCACGTGTAACCAACTAGCCCAACAGATGATATTGATGCAGTACCAATCTTCTACAATGGACCCTTTTCCGTGTCTCTCCCCTCTGGACTATATTTCTTTTTATATCTACATGATTAGCGCTCTTTCTGTCTTGTCCTACCTTTCTCTTCTCTTGTCGTTTGCGCTAATTTTATCTGATGACGCGTAACCAACTAGCCCAACAGATGATATTGATGCAGTACCTCTCTTCTACAATAGACCCTTTTCCGTGTCTCTCCCCACTGGACTATATTTCTTTTTATATCTACATGATTAGCGCTTTTTCTGTCCTGTCTTACCTTTCTCTTCTCTTGTCGTTTGCGCTAATTTTATCTTATCATGTGTAACCAACTAGCCCAGCAGGAGATATTGATGCAGTACCTTTCTTCTACAATGTGCCCTTTTCCGTGTCTCTCCCCTCTGGACTCCAGTTCTTTTTATATCTACATGATTATCGCTCTTTCTGTCCTGTCCTACCTTTCTCTTCTCTTGTCGTTTGCGCTAATTTTATCTGATCACGTGTAACCAACTAGGCCAACAGATGATATTGATGCAGTACCTATCTTCTTCAATGGACCCTTTTCCGTGTCTCTCCCCTCTGGACTCTATTTCTATTTATGTCTGCATGATTAGCGCCCTTTCTGTCCTGTCCTACCTTTCTCTTCAATTGTCGTTTGCGCTAATTTTACCTGATCACGTTTAACCAACTAGCCCAACAGATGATATTGATGCAGTATCTCTCTTCTACAATGGACCCTTTTCCGTGTCTCTCCCCTCTGGACTCTATTTCTTTTTATATCTACATGATTAGCGCTCTTTCTGGCTTGTCCTACCTTTCTCTTCTCTTGTCGTTTGCGCTAATTTTATCTGATCACGTGTAACCAACTAGCCCAACAGATGATATCGACGCAGTACCTCTCTTCTACAATGGACCCTTTTCCGTGTCTCTCCCCTCTGAACTATATTTCTTTTTATATCTACATGATTGGCGCTTTTTCTGTTCTGTTTTACCTTTCTCTTCTCTTGTCGTTTGCGCTAATTTTACTGATCATGTCTAACCAACTAGTCCAACAGGTGATATTGATGCAGTACCTTTCTTCTACAATGGACCCTTTTCCGTGTCTCTCCCCTGTGGACTCTACTTCTTTTTATATATACATGATTATCGCTCTTTCTGTCCAGTCCTACCTTTCTCTTCTCTTGTCGTTTGCGCTAATTTTATCTGATCATGTGTAACCAACTAGCCCAACAGATGATATTGATGCAGTACCTCTCTCCTACAATGCACCCTTTTCCGTGTCTCTCCCCTCTGGACACTATTTATTTTTATATCTACATGATTATCGCTCTTTCTGTCCTGTCCTACCTTTCTCTTCTCTTGTCGTTTGCGCTAATTTTATCTGATCATGTGTAACCAACGAGCCCAACAGATGATATTGAGGCAGTACCTCTCTTCTACAATGGACCCTTTTCCGTGTCTCTCTCTTCAGGACTCTATTTCTTTTTATATCTTCGTGATTAGCGCTCTTTCTGTCCTGTTCTACATTTCTCTTCTCTTGTTGTTTGCGCTAATTTTATCTGATCATGTGTAACCAACTAGCCCAACAGATGATATTGATGCAGTACTCTCTTCTACAATCGACCCTTTTCCGTGTCTCTCCCCTCTGGACTCTATTTCTTTTTATGTCTACATGATTAGCGCTCTTTCTGTCCTGTCCTACCTTTCTCTTCTCTTGTCGTTTGCGCTAATTTTATCTGATCATGTGTAACCAACTAGCCAAACGGATGATATTGATGCAGTACCTCTCTCCTACAATGGACCCTTTTCCGTGTCTCTCCCTTCTGGACTCTATTTCTTTTTATATCTACATGATTAGCGCTCTTTTTGTCCTGTCCTACTTTTCTCTTCTCTGGTCGTTTGCGCTAATTTTATCTGTACCTGTGTAACCAACTAGCCACACAGAAGATATTGATGCAGTACCTTTCTTCTACAATGGGCCCTTTTCCGTGTCTCTCCCCTCTGGACTCTATTTTTTTTTTATATCTACATGATTAGCGCTCTTTCTGTCTTGTCCTACCTTTCTCTTCTCTTATCGTTTGCCCTAATTTTATCTGATCACGTGTAACCAACTAGCCCAACAGATGATATCGATGCAGTACTTCTCTTCTACAATGGACCCTTTTCCGTGTCTTTCCGGTCTGGACTCTATTTCTTTTTATATCTACATGATTAGCGCTCTTTCTGTCTTGTCCTACCTTTCTCTTCTCTCGTCGTTTGCGCTAATTTTATCTGATCACGTGTAACCAACTAGCCCAACAGATGATATTGATGCAGTACCTCTCTTCTACAATGGACCCTTTTCCGTGTCTCTCCCTTCTGGACTCTACTTCTTTTTATATCTACATGATTAGCGCTCTTTCTGTCTTGTCCTACCTTTCTCTTCTCTTGTCGTTTGCGCTAATTTTATCTGATCACGCGTAACCAACTAGCCCAACAGATGATATTGATGCAGTACGTCTCTTCTACAAGGACACTTTTCCGTGTCTCTCCCCTCTGGACTCTATTTCTTTTTATATCTACATGATTAGCGCTCTTTCTGTCTTGTCCTACCTTTCTCTTTTCTTGTCGTTTGCGCTAATTTTATCTGATCATGTGTAACCAACTAGCCCAACAGATGATATTGATGCAGGTCCTCTCTTCTACAATGCACCCTTTTCCGTGTCTCTCCCCTCTGGACTCTATTTCTTTTTATATCTACATGATTATCGCTCTTTCTGTCCTGTCCTACCTTTCTCTTCTCTTGTCGATTGCGCTAATTTTATCTTATCATGTGTAACCAACTAGCCAAACAGATGATATTGATGCAGTACCTCTCTTCTACAATGGACCCTGTTCCGTGTCTCTCCCTTCAGGACTCTATTTCTTTTCATATCTTCGTGATTAGCGCTCTTTCTGTCCTGTCCTACATTTCTCTTCTCTTGTCGTTTGCGCTAATTTTATCTGATCATGTGTAACCAACTAGCCCAACAGATGATATTGGTGCAGTACTTCTCTTCTACAATGGACCCTTTCCCGTGTCTCTCCCCTCTGGACTCTATTTCTTTTTATATCTACATGATTAGCGCTTTTTCTGTCCTGTCCTACCTTTCTCTTCTCTTGTCGTTTGCGCTAATTTTATCTGATCATGTGTAACCAACTAGCCCAACAGATGATATTGATGCAGTACCTCTCTCCTACAATGGACCCTTTTCCGTGTCTCTCCCTTCTGGACTCTATTTCTTTTTATATCTACATGATTAGCGCTCTTTTTGTCCTGTCCTAACTTTCTCTTCTCTTGTCGTTTGCGCTAATTTTATCTGTACCTCTGTAACCAACTAGCCACACAGAAGATATTGATGCAGTACCTTTCTTCTACAATGGGCCCTTTTCCGTGTCTCTCCCCTCTGGACTCTATTTCTTTTTATATCTACATGATTAGCTCTCTTTCTGTCTTGTCCTACCTTTCTCTTCTCTTGTCGTTTGCGCTAATTTTATCTGATCACGTGTAACCAACTAGCCCAACAGAGGATATTGATGCAGTACCTCTCTTCTACAATAGACCCCTTTCCATGTCTCTCCCCAGTGGACTATATTTCTTTTTATATCTACATGATTAGCGCTTTTTCTGTCCTGTCTTACCTTTCTCTTCTCTTGTCGTTTGCACTAATTTTATCTGATCATGTGTAACCAACTAGCCCAACAGGTGATATTGATGCAGTACCTTTCTTCTACAATGGACCCTTTTCCGTGTCTCTCCCCTCTGGACTCTACTTCGTTTTATATCTACATGATTATCGCTCTTTCTGTCCTGTCCTACCTTTCTCTTCTCTTGTCGTTTGCGCTAATTTTATCTGATCATGTGTAACCAACTAGCCCTACAGATGATATTGATGCAGTACTTCTCTTCTACAATGGACCCTTTTCCGTGTCTCTCCCCTCTGGACTCTATTTCTTTTTATAACTACATGATAAGCGCTCTTTCAGTCTTGTCCTACCTTTCTCTTCTCTTGTCGTTTGTGCTAATTTTATCTGATCACGTGTAACCAACTAGCCCAACGGATGATATCGATGCAGTACCTCTCTTCTACAATGGACCCTTTTCCGTGTCTCTCCCCTCTGGACTCTATTTCTTTTTATATCTACATGATTAGCGCTCTTTCTGTGTTGTCCTACCTTTCTCTTCTCTTGCCGTTCGCGGTAATTTTATCTGATCACGTGTAACCAACTAGCCCAACAGATGATATTGATGCAGTACCAATCTTCTACAATGGACCCTTTTCCGTGTCTCTCCCCTCTGGACTATATTTCTTTTTATATCTACATGATTAGCGCTCTTTCTGTCTTGTCCTACCTTTCTCTTCTCTTGTCGTTTGCGCTAATTTTATCTGATCACGCGTAACCAACTAGCCCAACAGATGATATTGATGCAGTACCTCTCTTCTACAATAGACCCTTTTCCGTGTCTCTCCCCACTGGACTATATTTCTTTTTATATCTACATGATTAGCGCTTTTTCTGTCCTGTCTTACCTTTCTCTTCTCTTGTCGTTTGCGCTAATTTTATCTGATCATGTGTAACCAACTAGCCCAACAGAGGATATTGATGCAGTACCTCTCTTCTACAATAGACCCCTTTCCATGTCTCTCCCCAGTGGACTATATTTCTTTTTATATCTACATGATTAGCGCTTTTTCTGTCCTGTCTTACCTTTCTCTTCTCTTGTCGTTTGCGCTAATTTTATCTGATCATGTGTAACCAACTAGCCCAACAGGTGATATTGATGCAGTACCTTTCTTCTACAATGGACCCTTTTCCGTGTCTCTCCCCTCTGGACTCTACTTCGTTTTATATCTACATGATTATCGCTCTTTCTGTCCTGTCCTACCTTTCTCTTCTCTTGTCGTTTGCGCTAATTTTATCTGATCATGTGTAACCAACTAGCCCTACAGATGATATTGATGCAGTACTTCTCTTCTACAATGGACCCTTTTCCGTGTCTCTCCCCTCTGGACTCTATTTCTTTTTATAACTACATGATAAGCGCTCTTTCAGTCTTGTCCTACCTTTCTCTTCTCTTGTCGTTTGCGCTAATTTTATCTGATCATGTGTAACCAACTAGCCCAACGGATGATATCGATGCAGTACCTCTCTTCTACAATGGACCCTTTTCCGTGTCTCTCCCCTCTGGACTCTATTTCTTTTTATATCTACATGATTAGCGCTCTTTCTGTCTTGTCCTACCTTTCTCTTCTCTTGCCGTTCGCGGTAATTTTATCTGATCACGTGTAACCAACTAGCCCAACAGATGATATTGATGCAGTACCAATCTTCTACAATGGACCCTTTTCCGTGTCTCTCCCCTCTGGACTATATTTCTTTTTATATCTACATGATTAGCGCTCTTTCTGTCTTGTCCTACCTTTCTCTTCTCTTGTCGTTTGCGCTAATTTTATCTGATCACGCGTAACCAACTAGCCCAACAGATGATATTGATGCAGTACCTCTCTTCTACAATAGACCCTTTTCCGTGTCTCTCCCCTCTGGACTCTATTTCTTTTTATATCTACATGATTATCGCTCTTTCTGTCCTGTCATACCTTTCTCTTCTCTTGTCGTTTGCGCTAATTTTATCTGATCATGTGTAACCAACTAGCCCAACAGATGATATTGATGCAGTTCCTCTCTTCTACAATGGACACTTTTCCGTGTCTATCCCTTCAGGACTCTACTTCTTTTTATATCTTCGTGATTAGCGGTCTTTCTGTCCTGTCCTACATTTCTCTTCTCTTGTCTTTTGCGCTAATTTTATCTGATTATGTGTAACGAACTAGCCCAACAGATGATATTGATGCAGTACCTCTCTTCTACAATGGACCATTTTCCGTGTCTCTCCCCTCTGGACTCTATTTCGTTTTATGTCTACATGATTAGCGCTCTTTCTGTCCTGTCCTACCTTTCTCTTCTCTTGTCGTTTGCGCTAATTTTATCTGATCATGTGTAACCAACTAGTCCAACAGATGATATTGATGCAGTACCTCTCTCCTACAATGGACCCTTTTCCGTGTCTCTCCCTTCTGGACTCTATTTCTTTTTATATCTACATGATTAGCGCTCTTTTTGTCCTGTCCTACCTTTCTTTTCACTTGTCGTTTGCGCTAATTTTATCTGTACCTGTGTAACCAACTAGCCACACAGAAGATATTGATGCAGTACCTCTCTTCTACAATGGGCCCTTTTCCGTGTCTCTCCCCACTGGACTATATTTCTTTTTATATCTACATGATTAGCGCTTTTTCTGTCCTGTCTTACCTTTCTCTTCTCTTGTCGTTTGCGCTAATTTTATCTGATCTTGTGTAACCGACTAGCCCAACAGATGATATTGATGCAGTTCCTCTCTTCTAATATGGACCCTTTTCCGTGTCTCTCCCCTCTGGACTCTATTTCTTTTTATATCTACATGATTAGCGCTCTTTCTGTCTTGTCCTACCTTTCTCTTCTCTTGTCGTTTGCGCTAATTTTATCTGATCACGTGTAACCAACTAGGCCAACAGATGATATTGATGCAGTACCTCTCTTCTACAATGGACCCTTTTCCGTGTCTCTCCCCTCTGGACTCTATTTCTTTTTATGTCTACATGATTAGCGCCCTTTCTGTCCTGTCCTACCTTTCTCTTCTCTTGTCGTTCGCGCTAATTTTATCTGATCACGTGTAACCAACTAGCCAAACAGATGATATTGATGCAGTACCTCTCTTCTACAATGGACACTTTGCCGTGTCTCTCCCCTCTGGACTCTATTTCTTTTTATATCTACATGATTAGCGCTCTTTCTGTCCTGTCCTACCTTTCTTTTCTCTTGTCGTTTGCACTAGTTTTATCTGAGCATGTGTAACCAAATAGCCCAGCAAATGATATTGATGCAGTACCTTTCTTCTACAATGGGCCCTTTTCCGTGTCTTTCCCCTCTGGACTCTATTTCTTTTTATATCTACATGATTAGCGCTCTTTCTGTCTTGTCCTACCTTTCTCTTCTCTTGTCGTTTGCGCTAATTTTATCTGATCACGTGTAACCAACTAGCCCAACAGATGATATTGATGCAGTACTTCTCTTCTACAATGGATCCTTTTCCGTATCTCTCCCCTCTGGACTCTATTTCTTTTTATATCTACATGATTAGCGCTCTTTCTGTCTTGTCCTACCTTTCTCTTCTCTTGTCGTTTGCGCTAATTTTATCTGATCACGCGTAACCAACTAGCCCAACAGATGATATTGATGCAGTACCTCTCTTCTACAATGGACACTTTTCCGTGTCTCTCCCCTCTGGACTCTATTTCTTTTTATATCTACATGATTAGCGCTCTTTCTGTCTTGTCCTACCTTTCTCTTCACTTGTCGTTTGCACTAATTTTATCTGATCATGTGTAACCAACTAGCCCAACAGATGATATTGATGCAGTACTTCTCTTCTACAATGCACCCTTTTCCGTGTCTCTCCCCTCTGGACTCTATTTCTTTTTATATCTACATGATTAGTGCTCTTTCTGTCCTGTCCTACCTTTCTCTTCACTTGTCGTTTGCGCTAATTTTATCTGATCATGTGTAACCAACTAGCCCAACAGATGATATTGATGCAGTACCTCTCTTCTACAATGGACCCTTTTCCGCCTCTCTCCCTTCAGGACTCTATTTCTTTTTATATATACATGATTAGTGCTCTTTCTGTCCTGTTCTACATTTCTCTTCTCTTGTCGTTTGCGCTAATTTTATCTGATCATGTGTAACCAACTAGCCCAACAGATGATATTGAGGCAGTACCTCTCTTCTACAATGGACCCTTTTCCGTGTCTCTCCCTTCAGGACTCTATTTCTTTTTATATCTTCGTGATTAGCGCTCTTTCTGTCCTGTTCTACATTTCTCTTCTCTTGTCGTTTGCGCTAATTTTATCTGATCATGTGTAACCAACTAGCCCAACAGATGATATTGATGCAGTGCCTCTCTTCTACAATGGACCCTTTTCCGTGTCTCTCCCCTCTGGACTCTATTTCTTTTTATGTCTACATTATTAGCGCTCTTTCTGTCCTGTCCTACCTTTCTCTTCTCTTGTCGTTTGCGCTAATTTTATCTGATCATGTGTAACCAACTAGCCAAACGGATGATATTGATGCAGTGCCTCTCTCCTACAATGGACCCTTTTCCGTGTCTCTCCCTTCTGGACTCTATTTCTTTTCATATCTACATGATTATCGCTCTTTCTGTCCTGTCCTACCTTTCTCTTCTCTTGTCGTTTGCGCTAATTTTATCTGATCATGTGTAACCAACTAGCCCAACAGATGATATTGATGCAGTGCCTCTCTTCTACAATGAACCCTTTTCCGTGTCTCTCCCCTCTGGACTCTATTTCTTTTTATATCTACATGATTAGCGCTCTTTCTGTCTTGTCCTACCTTTCTCTTCTCTTGCCGTTTGCGCTAATTTTATCTGATCATGTGTAACCAACTAGCCCAACAGATGATATTGATGCAGTACCTCTCTTCTACAATGCACCCTTTTCCGTGTCTCTCCCCTCTGGACTCTATTTCTTTTTATACCTACATGATTATCGCTCTTTCTGTCCTGTCCTACCTTTCTCTTCTCTTGTCGTTTGCGCTAATTTTATCTGATCCTGTGTAACCAACTAGCCCAACGGATGATATTGATGCAGTACCTCTCTTCTACAATGGTCACTTTTCCGTGTCTATCCCTTCAGGTCTCTACTTCTTTTTATATCTTCGTGATTAGCGCTCTTTCTGTCCTGTCCAACATTTCTCTTCTCTTGTCGTTTGCGCTAATTTTATCTGATCATGTGTTACGAACTAGCCCAACAGATGATATTGATGCAGTGCCTCTCTTCTACAATGGACCCTTTTCCGTGTCTCTCCCCTCTGGACTCTATTTCTTTTTATGTCTACATGATTAGCGCTCTTTCTGTCCTGTCCTACCTTTCTCTTCTCTTGTCGTTTGCGCTAATTTTATCTGATCATGTGTAACCAACTAGCCCAACAGATTATATTGATGCAGTACCTCTCTCCTACAATGGACCCTTTTCCGTGTCTCTCCCTTCTGGACTCTATTTCTTTTTATATCTACATGATTAGCGCTCTTTTTGTCCTGTCCTACCTTTCTCTTCACTTGTCGTTTGCGCTAATTTTATCTGTACCTGTGTAACCAACTAGCCACACAGAAGATATTGATGCAGTACCTCTCTTCTACAATGGGCCCTTTTCCGTGTCTCTCCCCACTGGACTATATTTCTTTTTATATCTACATGATTAGCGCTTTTTCTGTCCTGTCTTACCTTTCTCTTCTCTTGTCGTTTGGACTAATTTTATCTGATCATGTGTAACCAACTAGCCCAACAGGTGATATTGATGCAGTACCTTTCTTCTACAACGGACCCTTTCCGTGTCTCTCCCCTCTGGACTCTACTTCTTTTTATATCTACATGATTATCGCTCTTTCTGTCCTGTCCTACGTTTCTCTTCTCTTGTAGTTTGCGCTAATTTTATCTGATCTTGTGTAACCAACTAGCCCAAGAGATGATATTGATGCAGTACCTCTCTTCTAGTATGGACCCTTTTCCGTGTCTCTCCCCTCTGGACTCTATTTCTTTTTATATCTACATGATTAGCGCTCTTTCTGTCTTGTCCTACCTTTCTCTTCTCTTGTCGTTTGCGCTAATTTTATCTGATCACGTGTAACCAACTAGGCCAACAGATGATATTGATGCAGTATCTCTCTTCTACAATGGATCCTTTTCCGTGTCTCTCCCCTCTGGACTCTATTTCTTTTTATGTCTACATGATTAGCGCCCATCTGTCCTGTCCTACCTTTCTCTTCTCTTGTCGTTTGCGCTAATTTTATCTGATCACGTGTAACCAACTAGCCAAACAGATGATATTGATGCAGTACCTCTCTTCTACAATGGACCCTTTTCCGTGTCTCTCCCCTCTGGACTCTATTTCTTTTTATATCTACATGATTAGCGCTCTTTCTGTCCTGTCCTACCTTTCTTTTCTCTTGTCGTTTGCGATAATTTTATCTGAGCATGTGTAACCAAATAGCCCAACAAATGATATTGATGCAGTACCTTTCTTCTACAATGGGCCCTTTTCTGTGTCTTTCCCCTCTGGACTCTATTTCTTTTTATATCTACATGATTAGCGCTCTTTCTGTCTTGTCCTACCTTTCTCTTCTCTTGTCGTTTGCGCTAATTTTATGTGATCACGTCTAACCAACTTGCCCATCAGATGATATTGATGCAGTTCCTCTCGTCTACAATGGACCCTTTTCCGTATCTCTCCCCTCTGGACTCTATTTCTTTTTATATCTACATGATTAGCGCTCTTTCTGTCTTGTCCTACCTTTCTCTTCTCTAGTCGTTTGCGCTAATTTTATCTGATCACGCGTAACCAACTAGCCCAACAGATGATATTGATGCAGTACCTCTCTTCTACACTGGACACTTTTCCGTGTCTCTCCCCTCTGGACTCTATTTCTTTTTATATCTACATGATTATCGCTCTTTCTGTCCTGTCCTACCTTTCTCTTCTCTTGTCGTTTGCGCTAATTTTATCTGATCATGTGTAACCAACTAGCCCAACAGATGATATTGATGCAGTACCTCTCTTCTACAATGGACCCTTTTTCGTGTCTCTCCCCTCTGGACTCTATTTCTTTTTATATCTACATGATTAGCGCTCTTTCTGTCTTGTCCTACCTTTCTCTTCTCTTGTCGTTTGCGCTAATTTTATCTGATCATGTGTAACCAACTAGGCCAACAGATGATATTGATGCAGTACCTCTCTTCTACAATGGACCCTTTTCCGTGTCTCTCCCCTCTGAACTCTATTTCTTTTTATGTCTACATGATTAGCGCCCTTTCTGTCCTGTCCTACCTTTCTCTTCAATTGTCGTTTGCGCTAATATTATCTGATCACGTGTAACCAACTAGCCAAACAGATGATATTGATGCAGTACCTCTCTTCTACAATGGACCCTTTTCCGTGTCTCTCCCCTCTGGACTCTATTTCTTTTTATATCTACATGATTAGCGCTCTTTCTGTCCTGTCCTACCTTTCTTTTCTCTTGTCGTTTGCGCTAATTTTATCTGAGCATGTGTAACCAAATAGCCCAACAAATGATATTGATGCAGTAACTTTCTTCTACAATGGGCCCTTTTCCGTGTCTTTCCCCTCTGGACTCTATTTCTTTTTATATCTACATGATTAACGCTCTTTCTGTCTTGTCCTACCTTTCTCTTCTCTTGTCGTTTGCGCTAATTTTATCTGATCACGCGTAACCAACTAGCCCAACAGATGATATTGATGCAGTACCTCTCTTCTACAATGGACACTTTTCCGTGTCTCTCCCCTCTGGACTCTATTTCTTTTTATATCTACATGATTATCGCTCTTTCTGTCCTGTCCTACCTTTCTCTTCTCTTGTCGTAAGCGCTAGTTTTATCTGATCATGTGTAACCAACTAGCCCAACAGATGATATTGATGCAGTACCTCTCTTCTACAATGGACCCTTTTCCGTGTCTCTCCCCTCTGGACTCTATTTCTTTTTATATCTACATGATTAGCGCTCTTTCTGTCTTGTCCTACCTTTCTCTTCTCTTGACGTTTGCGCTAATTTTATCTGATCATGTGTAACCAACTAGCCCAACAGATGATATTGATGCAGTACCTCTCTCCTACAATGCACCCTTTTCCGTGTCTCTCCCCTCTGGACGCTATTTATTTTTATACCTACATGATTATCGCTCTTTCTGTCCTGTCCTACCTTTCTCTTCTCTTGTCGTTTGCGCTAATTTTATCTGATCATGTGTAACCAACGAGCCCAACAGATGATATTGAAACAGTACTTCTCTTCTACAATGGAGCCTTTTCCGTGTCTCTCTCTTCAGGACTCTATTTCTTTTTATATCTTCGTGATGAGCGCTCTTTCTGTCCTGTTCTACATTTCTCTTCTCTTGTTGTTTGCGCTAATTTTATCTGATCATGTGTAACCAACTAGCCCAACAGATGATATTGATGCAGTACCTCTCTTCTACAATCGACCCTTTTCCGTGTCTCTCCCCTCTGGACTCTATTTCTTTTTATGTCTACATGATTAGCGCTCTTTCTGTCCTGTCCTACCTTTCTCTTCTCTTGTCGTTTGCGCTAATTTTATCTGATCATGTGTAACCAACTAGCCAAACGGATGATATTGATGCAGTACCTCTCTCCTACAATGGACCCTTTTCCGTGTCTCTCCCTTCTGGACTCTATTTCTTTTTATATCTACATGATTAGCGCTCTTTTTGTCCTGTCCTACTTTTCTCTTCTCTGGTCGTTTGCGCTAATTTTATCTGTACCTGTGTAACCAACTAGCCACACAGAAGATATTGATGCAGTACCTTTTTTCTACAATGGGCCCTTTTCCGTGTCTCTCCCCTCTGGACTCTATTTCTTTTTATATCTACATGATTAGCGCTCTTTCTGTCTTGTCCTACCTTTCTCTTCTCTTATCGTTTGCCCTAATTTTATCTGATCACGTGTAACCAACTAGCCCAACAGATGATATCGATGCAGTACCTCTCTTCTACAATGGACCCTTTTCCGTGTCTTTCCGGTCTGGACTCTATTTCTTTTTATATCTACATGATTAGCGCTCTTTCTGTCTTGTCCTACCTTTCTCTTCTCTCGTCGTTTGCGCTATTTTTATCTGATCACGTGTAACCAACTAGCCCAACAGATGATATTGATGCAGTACCTCTCTTCTACAATGGACCCTTTTCCGTGTCTCTCCCTTCTGGACTCTACTTCTTTTTATATCTACATGATTAGCGCTCTTTCTGTCTTGTCCTACCTTTCTCTTCTCTTGTCGTTTGCGCTAATTTTATCTGATCACGCGTAACCAACTAGCCCAACAGATGATATTGATGCAGTACCTCTCTTCTACAAGGACACTTTTCCGTGTCTCTCCCCTCTGGACTCTATTTCTTTTTATATCTACATGGTTAGCGCTCTTTCTGTCTTGTCCTACCTTTCTCTTTTCTTGTCGTTTGCGCTAATTTTATCTGATCATGTGTAACCAACTAGCCCAACAGATGATATTGATGCAGACCTCTCTTCTACAATGCACCCTTTTCCGTGTCTCTCCCCTCTGGACTCTATTTCTTTTTATATCTACATGATTATCGCTCTTTCTGTCCTGTCCTACCTTTCTCTTCTCTTGTCGTTTGCGCTAATTTTATCTGATCATGTGTAACCAACTAGCCAAACAGATGATATTGATGCAGTACCTCTCTTCTACAATGGACCCTGTTCCGTGTCTCTCCCTTCAGGACTCTATTTCTTTTCATATCTTCGTGATTAGCGCTCTTTCTGTCCTGTCCTACATTTCTCTTCTCTTGTCGTTTGCGCTAATTTTATCTGATCATGTGTAACCAACTAGCCCAACAGATGATATTGATGCAGTACCTCTCTTCTACAATGGACCCTTTCCCGTGTCTCTCCCCTCTGGACTCTATTTCTTTTTTTGTCTACATGATTAGCGCTTTTTCTGTCCTGTCCTACCTTTCTCTTCTCTTGTCGTTTGCGCTAATTTTATCTGATCATGTGTAACCAACTAGCCCAACAGATGATATTGATGCAGTACCTCTCTCCTACAATGGACCCTTTTCCGTGTCTCTCCCTTCTGGACTCTATTTCTTTTTATATCTACATGATTAGCGCTCTTTTTGTCCTGTCCTAACTTTCTCTTCTCTTGTCGTTTGCGCTAATTTTATCTGTACCTCTGTAACCAACTAACCACACAGAAGATATTGATGCAGTACCTTTCTTCTACAATGGGCCCTTTTCCGTGTCTCTCCCCTCTGGACTCTATTTCTTTTTATATCTACATGATTAGCGCTCTTTCTGTCTTGTCCTACCTTTCTCTTCTCTTGTCGTTTGCGCTAATTTTATCTGATCACGTGTAACCAACTAGCCCAACAGAGGATATTGATGCAGTATCTCTCTTCTACAATAGACCCCTTTCCATGTCTCTCCCCAGTGGACTATATTTCTTTTTATATCTACATGATTAGCGCTTTTTCTGTCCTGTCTTACCTTTCTCTTCTCTTGTCGTTTGCGCTAATTTTATCTGATCATGTGTAACCAACTAGCCCAACAGATGATATTGATGCAGTGCCTCTCTTCTACAATGGACCCTTTTCCGTGTCTCTCCCCTCTGGACTCTATTTCTTTTTATGTCTACATGATTAGCGCTCTTTCTGTCCTGTCCTACCTTTCTCTTCTCTTGTCGTTTGCGCTAATTTTATCTGATCATGTGTAACCAACTAGCCCAACGGATGATATTGATGCAGTACCTCTCTCCTACAATGGACCCTTTTCCGTGTCTCTCCCTTCTGGACTCTATTTCTTTTCATATCTACATGATTATCGCTCTTTCTGTCCTGTCCTACCTTTCTCTTCTCTTGTCGTTTGCGCTAATTTTATCTGATCATGTGTAACCAACTAGCCCAACAGATGATATTGATGCAGTACCTCTCTTCTACAATGAACCCTTTTCCGTGTCTCTCCCCTCTGGACTCTATTTCTTTTTATATCTACATGATTAGCGCTCTTTCTGTCTTGTCCTACCTTTCTCTTCTCTTGCCGTTTGCGCTAATTTTATCTGATCATGTGTAACCAACTAGCCCAACAGATGATATTGATGCAGTACCTCTCTTCTACAATGCACCCTTTTCCGTGTCTCTCCCCTCTGGACTCTATTTCTTTTTATACCTACATGATTATCGCTCTTTCTGTCCTGTCCTACCTTTCTCTTCTCTTGTCGTTTGCGCTAATTTTATCTGATCATGTGTAACCAACTAGCCCAACGGATGATATTGATGCAGTACCTCTCTTCTACAATGGTCACTTTTCCGTGTCTATCCCTTCAGGTCTCTACTTCTTTTTATATCTTCGTGATTAGCGCTCTTTCTGTCCTGTCCAACATTTCTCTTCTCTTGTCGTTTGCGCTAATTTTATCTGATCATGTGTTACGAACTAGCCCAACAGATGATATTGATGCAGTGCCTCTCTTCTACAATGGACCCTTTTCCGTGTCTCTCCCCTCTGGACTCTATTTCTTTTTATGTCTACATGATTAGCGCTCTTTCTGTCCTGTCCTACCTTTCTCTTCTCTTGTCGTTTGCGCTAATTTTATCTGATCATGTGTAACCAACTAGCCCAACAGATTATATTGATGCAGTACCTCTCTCCTACAATGGACCCTTTTCCGTGTCTCTCCCTTCTGGACTCTATTTCTTTTTATATCTACATGATTAGCGCTCTTTTTGTCCTGTCCTACCTTTCTCTTCACTTGTCGTTTGCGCTAATTTTATCTGTACCTGTGTAACCAACTAGCCACACAGAAGATATTGATGCAGTCTCTCTCTTCTACAATGGGCCCTTTTCCGTGTCTCTCCCCACTGGACTATATTTCTTTTTATATCTACATGATTAGCGCTTTTTCTGTCCTGTCTTACCTTTCTCTTCTCTTGTCGTTTGGACTAATTTTATCTGATCATGTGTAACCAACTAGCCCAACAGGTGATATTGATGCAGTACCTTTCTTCTACAACGGACCCTTTCCGTGTCTCTCCCCTCTGGACTCTACTTCTTTTTATATCTACATGATTATCGCTCTTTCTGTCCTGTCCTACGTTTCTCTTCTCTTGTAGTTTGCGCTAATTTTATCTGATCTTGTGTAACCAACTAGCCCAAGAGATGATATTGATGCAGTACCTCTCTTCTAGTATGGACCCTTTTCCGTGTCTCTCCCCTCTGGACTCTATTTTTTTTTATATCTACATGATTAGCGCTCTTTCTGTCTTGTCCTACCTTTCTCTTCTCTTGTCGTTTGCGCTAATTTTATCTGATCACGTGTAACCAACTAGGCCAACAGATGATATTGATGCAGTATCTCTCTTCTACAATGGATCCTTTTCCGTGTCTCTCCCCTCTGGACTCTATTTCTTTTTATGTCTACATGATTAGCGCCCATCTGTCCTGTCCTACCTTTCTCTTCTCTTGTCGTTTGCGCTAATTTTATCTGATCACGTGTAACCAACTAGCCAAACAGATGATATTGATGCAGTACCTCTCTTCTACAATGGACCCTTTTCCGTGTCTCTCCCCTCTGGACTCTATTTCTTTTTATATCTACATGATTAGCGCTCTTTCTGTCCTGTCCTACCTTTCTTTTCTCTTGTCGTTTGCGATAATTTTATCTGAGCATGTGTAACCAAATAGCCCAACAAATGATATTGATGCAGTACCTTTCTTCTACAATGGGCCCTTTTCTGTGTCTTTCCCCTCTGGACTCTATTTCTTTTTATATCTACATGATTAGCGCTCTTTCTGTCTTGTCCTACCTTTCTCTTCTCTTGTCGTTTGCGCTAATTTTATGTGATCACGTCTAACCAACTTGCCCATCAGATGATATTGATGCAGTTCCTCTCGTCTACAATGGACCCTTTTCCGTATCTCTCCCCTCTGGACTCTATTTCTTTTTATATCTACATGATTAGCGCTCTTTCTGTCTTGTCCTACCTTTCTCTTCTCTAGTCGTTTGCGCTAATTTTATCTGATCACGCGTAACCAACTAGCCCAACAGATGATATTGATGCAGTACCTCTCTTCTACACTGGACACTTTTCCGTGTCTCTCCCCTCTGGACTCTATTTCTTTTTATATCTACATGATTATCGCTCTTTCTGTCCTGTCCTACCTTTCTCTTCTCTTGTCGTTTGCGCTAATTTTATCTGATCATGTGTAACCAACTAGCCCAACAGATGATATTGATGCAGTACCTCTCTTCTACAATGGACCCTTTTCCGTGTCTCTCCCCTCTGGACTCTATTTCTTTTTATATCTACATGATTAGCGCTCTTTCTGTCTTGTCCTACCTTTCTCTTCTCTTGTCGTTTGCGCTAATTTTATCTGATCATGTGTAACCAACTAGGCCAACAGATGATATTGATGCAGTACCTCTCTTCTACAATGGACCCTTTTCCGTGTCTCTCCCCTCTGAACTCTATTTCTTTTTATGTCTACATGATTAGCGCCCTTTCTGTCCTGTCCTACCTTTCTCTTCAATTGTCTTTTGCGCTAATATTATCTGATCACGTGTAACCAACTAGCCAAACAGATGATATTGATGCAGTACCTCTCTTCTACAATGGACCCTTTTCCGTGTCTCTCCCCTCTGGACTCTATTTCTTTTTATATCTACATGATTAGCGCTCTTTCTGTCCTGTCCTACCTTTCTTTTCTCTTGTCGTTTGCGCTAATTTTATCTGAGCATGTGTAACCAAATAGCCCAACAAATGATATTGATGCAGTAACTTTCTTCTACAATGGGCCCTTTTCCGTGTCTTTCCCCTCTGGACTCTATTTCTTTTTATATCTACATGATTAACGCTCTTTCTGTCTTGTCCTACCTTTCTCTTCTCTTGTCGTTTGCGCTAATTTTATCTGATCACGCGTAACCAACTAGCCCAACAGATGATATTGATGCAGTACCTCTCTTCTACAATGGACACTTTTCCGTGTCTCTCCCCTCTGGACTCTATTTCTTTTTATATCTACATGATTATCGCTCTTTCTGTCCTGTCCTACCTTTCTCTTCTCTTGTCGTAAGCGCTAGTTTTATCTGATCATGTGTAACCAACTAGCCCAACAGATGATATTGATGCAGTACCTCTCTTCTACAATGGACCCTTTTCCGTGTCTCTCCCCTCTGGACTCTATTTCTTTTTATATCTACATGATTAGCGCTCTTTCTGTCTTGTCCTACCTTTCTCTTCTCTTGACGTTTGCGCTAATTTTATCTGATCATGTGTAACCAACTAGCCCAACAGATGATATTGATGCAGTACCTCTCTCCTACAATGCACCCTTTTCCGTGTCTCTCCCCTCTGGACGCTATTTATTTTTATACCTACATGATTATCGCTCTTTCTGTCCTGTCCTACCTTTCTCTTCTCTTGTCGTTTGCGCTAATTTTATCTGATCATGTGTAACCAACGAGCCCAACAGATGATATTGAAACAGTACTTCTCTTCTACAATGGACCCTTTTCCGTGTCTCTCTCTTCAGGACTCTATTTCTTTTTATATCTTCGTGATGAGCGCTCTTTCTGTCCTGTTCTACATTTCTCTTCTCTTGTTGTTTGCGCTAATTTTATCTGATCATGTGTAACCAACTAGCCCAACAGATGATATTGATGCAGTACCTCTCTTCTACAATCGACCCTTTTCCGTGTCTCTCGCCTCTGGACTCTATTTCTTTTTATGTCTACATGATTAGCGCTCTTTCTGTCCTGTCCTACCTTTCTCTTCTCTTGTCGTTTGCGCTAATTTTATCTGATCATGTGTAACCAACTAGCCAAACGGATGATATTGATGCAGTACCTCTCTCCTACAATGGACCCTTTTCCGTGTCTCTCCCTTCTGGACTCTATTTCTTTTTATATCTACATGATTAGCGCTCTTTTTGTCCTGTCCTACTTTTCTCTTCTCTGGTCGTTTGCGCTAATTTTATCTGTACCTGTGTAACCAACTAGCCACACAGAAGATATTGATGCAGTACCTTTTTTATACAATGGGCCCTTTTCCGTGTCTCTCCCCTCTGGACTCTATTTCTTTTTATATCTACATGATTAGCGCTCTTTCTGTCTTGTCCTACCTTTCTCTTCTCTTATCGTTTGCCCTAATTTTATCTGATCACGTGTAACCAACTAGCCCAACAGATGATATCGATGCAGTACCTCTCTTCTACAATGGACCCTTTTCCGTGTCTTTCCGGTCTGGACTCTATTTCTTTTTATATCTACATGATTAGCGCTCTTTCTGTCTTGTCCTACCTTTCTCTTCTCTCGTCGTTTGCGCTAATTTTATCTGATCACGTGTAACCAACTAGCCCAACAGATGATATTGATGCAGTACCTCTCTTCTACAATGGACCCTTTTCCGTGTCTCTCCCTTCTGGACTCTACTTCTTTTTATATCTACATGATTAGCGCTCTTTCTGTCTTGTCCTACCTTTCTCTTCTCTTGTCGTTTGCGCTAATTTTATCTGATCACGCGTAACCAACTAGCCCAACAGATGATATTGGTGCAGTACTTCTCTTCTACAATGGACCCTTTCCCGTGTCTCTCCCCTCTGGACTCTATTTCTTTTTATATCTACATGGTTAGCGCTCTTTCTGTCTTGTCCTACCTTTCTCTTTTCTTGTCGTTTGCGCTAATTTTATCTGATCATGTGTAACCAACTAGCCCAACAGATGATATTGATGCAGTCCTCTCTTCTACAATGCACCCTTTTCCGTGTCTCTCCCCTCTGGACTCTATTTCTTTTTATATCTACATGATTATCGCTCTTTCTGTCCTGTCCTACCTTTCTCTTCTCTTGTCGTTTGCGCTAATTTTATCTGATCATGTGTAACCAACTAGCCAAACAGATGATATTGATGCAGTACCTCTCTTCTACAATGGACCCTGTTCCGTGTCTCTCCCTTCAGGACTCTATTTCTTTTCATATCTTCGTGATTAGCGCTCTTTCTGTCCTGTCCTACATTTCTCTTCTCTTGTCGTTTGCGCTAATTTTATCTGATCATGTGTAACCAACTAGCCCAACAGATGATATTGATGCAGTACCTCTCTTCTACAATGGACCCTTTCCCGTGTCTCTCCCCTCTGGACTCTATTTCTTTTTTTGTCTACATGATTAGCGCTTTTTCTGTCCTGTCCTACCTTTCTCTTCTCTTGTCGTTTGCGCTAATTTTATCTGATCATGTGTAACCAACTAGCCCAACAGATGATATTGATGCAGTACCTCTCTCCTACAATGGACCCTTTTGCGTGTCTCTCCCTTCTGGACTCTATTTCTTTTTATATCTACATGATTAGCGCTCTTTTTGTCCTGTCCTAACTTTCTCTTCTCTTGTCGTTTGCGCTAATTTTATCTGTACCTCTGTAACCAACTAACCACACAGAAGATATTGATGCAGTACCTTTCTTCTACAATGGGCCCTTTTCCGTGTCTCTCCCTTCTGGACTCTACTTCTTTTTATATCTACATGATTAGCGCTCTTTCTGTCTTGTCCTACCTTTCTCTTCTCTTGTCGTTTGCGCTAATTTTATCTGATCACGCGTAACCAACTAGCCCAACAGATGATATTGGTGCAGTACTTCTCTTCTACAATGGACCCTTTCCCGTGTCTCTCCCCTCTGGACTCTATTTCTTTTTATATCTACATGGTTAGCGCTCTTTCTGTCTTGTCCTACCTTTCTCTTTTCTTGTCGTTTGCGCTAATTTTATCTGATCATGTGTAACCAACTAGCCCAACAGATGATATTGATGCAGTCCTCTCTTCTACAATGCACCCTTTTCCGTGTCTCTCCCCTCTGGACTCTATTTCTTTTTATATCTACATGATTATCGCTCTTTCTGTCCTGTCCTACCTTTCTCTTCTCTTGTCGTTTGCGCTAATTTTATCTGATCATGTGTAACCAACTAGCCAAACAGATGATATTGATGCAGTACCTCTCTTCTACAATGGACCCTGTTCCGTGTCTCTCCCTTCAGGACTCTATTTCTTTTCATATCTTCGTGATTAGCGCTCTTTCTGTCCTGTCCTACATTTCTCTTCTCTTGTCGTTTGCGCTAATTTTATCTGATCATGTGTAACCAACTAGCCCAACAGATGATATTGATGCAGTACCTCTCTTCTAAAATGGACCCTTTCCCGTGTCTCTCCCCTCTGGACTCTATTTCTTTTTTTGTCTACATGATTAGCGCTTTTTCTGTCCTGTCCTACCTTTCTCTTCTCTTGTCGTTTGCGCTAATTTTATCTGATCATGTGTAACCAACTAGCCCAACAGATGATATTGATGCAGTACCTCTCTCCTACAATGGACCCTTTTGCGTGTCTCTCCCTTCTGGACTCTATTTCTTTTTATATCTACATGATTAGCGCTCTTTTTGTCCTGTCCTAACTTTCTCTTCTCTTGTCGTTTGCGCTAATTTTATCTGTACCTCTGTAACCAACTAACCACACAGAAGATATTGATGCAGTACCTTTCTTCTACAATGGGCCCTTTTCCGTGTCTCTCCCCTCTGGACTCTATTTCTTTTTATATCTACATGATTAGCGCTCTTTCTGTCTTGTCCTACCTTTCTCTTCTCTTGTCGTTTGCGCTAATTTTATCTGATCACGTGTAACCAACTAGCCCAACAGAGGATATTGATGCAGTATCTCTCTTCTACAATAGACCCCTTTCCATGTCTCTCCCCAGTGGACTATATTTCTTTTTATATCTACATGATTAGCGCTTTTTCTGTCCTGTCTTACCTTTCTCTTCTCTTGTCGTTTGCGCTAATTTTATCTGATCATGTGTAACCAACTAGCCCAACAGGTGATATTGATGCAGTACCTTTCTTCTACAATGGACCCTTTTCCGTGTCTCTCCCCTCTGGACTCTACTTCGTTTTATATCTACATGATTATCGCTCTTTCTGTCCTGTCCTACCTTTCTCTTCTCTTGTCGTTTGCGCTAATTTTATCTGATCATGTGTAACCAACTAGCCCTACAGATGATTTTGATGCAGTATCTCTCTTCTACAATGGACCCTTTTCCTTGTCTCTCCCCTCTGGACTCTATTTCTTTTTATAACTACATGATAAGCGCTCTTTCTGTCTTGTCCTACCTTTCTCTGCTCTTGTCGTTTGCGCTAATTTTATCTGATCACGTGTAACCAACTAGCCCAACGGATGATATTGATGCAGTACCTCTCTTCTACAATGGACCCTTTTCCGTGTCTCTCCCCTCTGGACTCTATTTCTTTTTATATCTACATGATTAGCGCTCTTTCTGTCTTGTCCTACCTTTCTCTTCTCTTGCCGTTTGCGGTAATTTTATCTGATCACGTGTAACCAACTAGCCCAACAGATGATATTGATGCAGTACCAATCTTCTACAATGGACCCTTTTCCGTGTCTCTCCCCTCTGGACTATATTTCTTTTTATATCTACATGATTAGCGCTCTTTCTGTCTTGTCCTACCTTTCTCTTCTCTTGTCGTTTGCGCTAATTTTATCTGATCACGCGTAACCAACTAGCCCAACAGATGATATTGATGCAGTACCTCTCTTCTACAATAGACCCTTTTCCGTGTCTCTCCCCACTGGACTATATTTCTTTTTATATCTACATGATTAGCGCTTTTTCTGTCCTGTCTTACCTTTTTCTTCTCTTGTCGTTTGCGCTAATTTTATCTGATTATGTGTAACCAACTAGCCCAACAGGTGATATTGATGCAGTACCTTTCTTCTACAATGGACCCTTTTCCGTGTCTCTCCCCTCTGGACTCTACTTCGTTTTATATCTACATGATTATCGCTCTTTCTGTCCTGTCCTACCTTTCTCTTCTCTTGTCGTTTGAGCTAATTTTATCTGATCATGTGTAACCAACTAGCCCTACAGATGATATTGATCCAGTACCTCTCTTCTACAATGGACCCTTTTCCGTGTCTCTCCCCTCTGGACTCTTTTTCTTTTTATAACTACATGATAAGCGCTCTTTCAGTCTTGTCCTACCTTTCTCTTCTCTTGTCGTTTGCGCTAATTTTATCTGATCACGTGTAACCAACTAGCCCAACGGATGATATCGATGCAGTACCTCTCTTCTACAATGGACCCTTTTCCGTGTCTCTCCCCTCTGGACTCTATTTCTTTTTATATCTACATGATTAGCGCTCTTTCTGTCTTGTCCTACCTTTCTCTTCTCTTGCCATTTGCGGTAATTTTATCTGATCACGTGTAACCAACTAGCCCAACAGATGATATTGATGCAGTACCAATCTTCTACAATGGACCCTTTTCCGTGTCTCTCCCCTCTGGACTATATTTCTTTTTATATCTACATGATTAGCGCTCTTTCTGTCTTGTCCTACCTTTCTCTTCTCTTGTCGTTTGCGCTAATTTTATCTGATCACGCGTAACCAACTAGCCCAACAGATGATATTGATGCAGTACCTCTCTTCTACAATAGACCCTTTTCCGTGTCTCTCCCCACTGGACTATATTTCTTTTTATATCTACATGATTAGCGCTTTTTCTGTCCTGTCTTACCTTTCTCTTCTCTTGTCGTTTGCGCTAATTTTATCTGATCATGTGTAACCAACTAGCCCAACAGGTGATATTGATGCAGTACCTTTCTTCTACAATGTGCCCTTTTCCGTGTCTCTCCCCTCTGGACTCCAGTTCTTTTTATATCTACATGATTATCGCTCTTTCTGTCCTGTCCTACCTTTCTCTTCTCTTGTCGTTTGCGCTAATTTTATCTGATCACGTGTAACCAACTAGGCCAACAGATGATATTGATGCAGTACCTATCTTCTTCAATGGACCCTTTTCCGTGTCTCTCCCCTCTGGACTCTATTTCTATTTATGTCTGCATGATTAGCGCCCTTTCTGTCCTGTCCTACCTTTCTCTTCAATTGTCGTTTGCGCTAATTTTACCTGATCACGTTTAACCAACTAGCCCAACAGATGATATTGATGCAGTATCTCTCTTCTACAATGGACCCTTTTCCGTGTCTCTCCCCTCTGGACTCTATTTCTTTTTATATCTACATGATTAGCGCTCTTTCTGGCTTGTCCTACCTTTCTCTTCTCTTGTCGTTTGCGCTAATTTTATCTGATCACGTGTAACCAACTAGCCCAACAGATGATATCGACGCAGTACCTCTCTTCTACAATGGACCCTTTTCCGTGTCTCTCCCCTCTGGACTATATTTCTTTTTATATCTACATGATTGGCGCTTTTTCTGTTCTGTTTTACCTTTCTCTTCTCTTGTCGTTTGCGCTAATTTTACTGATCATGTGTAACCAACTAGTCCAACAGGTGATATTGATGCAGTACCTTTCTTCTACAATGGACCCTTTTCCGTGTCTCTCCCCTGTGGACTCTACTTCTTTTTATATATACATGATTATCGCTCTTTCTGTCCAGTCCTACCTTTCTCTTCTCTTGTAGTTTGCGCTAATTTTATCTGATCACGTGTAACCAACTAGCCCAACAGATGATATTGATGCAGTACCTCTCTTCTACAATGGACCCTTTTCCGTGTCTCTCCCTTCTGGACTCTACTTCTTTTTATATCTACATGATTAGCGCTCTTTCTGTCTTGTCCTACCTTTCTCTTCTCTTGTCGTTTGCGCTAATTTTATCTGATCACGCGTAACCAACTAGCCCAACAGATGATATTGATGCAGTACCTCTCTTCTACAAGGACACTTTTCCGTGTCTCTCCCCTCTGGACTCTATTTCTTTTTATATCTACATGATTAGCGCTCTTTCTGTCTTGTCCTACCTTTCTCTTTTCTTGTCGTTTGCGCTAATTTTATCTGATCATGTGTAACCAACTAGCCCAACAGATGATATTGATGCAGGTCCTCTCTTCTACAATGCACCCTTTTCCGTGTCTCTCCCCTCTGGACTCTATTTCTTTTTATATCTACATGATTATCGCTCTTTCTGTCCTGTCCTACCTTTCTCTTCTCTTGTCGTTTGCGCTAATTTTATCTTATCATGTGTAACCAACTAGCCAAACAGATGATATTGATGCAGTACCTCTCTTCTACAATGGACCCTGTTCCGTGTCTCTCCCTTCAGGACTCTATTTCTTTTCATATCTTCGTGATTAGCGCTCTTTCTGTCCTGTCCTACATTTCTCTTCTCTTGTCGTTTGCGCTAATTTTATCTGATCATGTGTAACCAACTAGCCCAACAGATGATATTGGTGCAGTACTTCTCTTCTACAATGGACCCTTTCCCGTGTCTCTCCCCTCTGGACTCTATTTCTTTTTTTGTCTACATGATTAGCGCTTTTTCTGTCCTGTCCTACCTTTCTCTTCTCTTGTCGTTTGCGCTAATTTTATCTGATCATGTGTAACCAACTAGCCCAACAGATGATATTGATGCAGTACCTCTCTCCTACAATGGACCCTTTTCCGTGTCTCTCCCTTCTGGACTCTATTTCTTTTTATATCTACATGATTAGCGCTCTTTTTGTCCTGTCCTAACTTTCTCTTCTCTTGTCGTTTGCGCTAATTTTATCTGTACCTCTGTAACCAACTAGCCACACAGAAGATATTGATGCAGTACCTTTCTTCTACAATGGGCCCTTTTCCGTGTCTCTCCCCTCTGGACTCTATTTCTTTTTATATCTACATGATTAGCTCTCTTTCTGTCTTGTCCTACCTTTCTCTTCTCTTGTCGTTTGCGCTAATTTTATCTGATCACGTGTAACCAACTAGCCCAACAGAGGATATTGATGCAGTACCTCTCTTCTACAATAGACCCCTTTCCATGTCTCTCCCCAGTGGACTATATTTCTTTTTATATCTACATGATTAGCGCTTTTTCTGTCCTGTCTTACCTTTCTCTTCTCTTGTCGTTTGCACTAATTTTATCTGATCATGTGTAACCAACTAGCCCAACAGGTGATATTGATGCAGTACCTTTCTTCTACAATGGACCCTTTTCCGTGTCTCTCCCCTCTGGACTCTACTTCGTTTTATATCTACATGATTATCGCTCTTTCTGTCCTGTCCTACCTTTCTCTTCTCTTGTCGTTTGCGCTAATTTTATCTGATCATGTGTAACCAACTAGCCCTACAGATGATATTGATGCAGTACTTCTCTTCTACAATGGACCCTTTTCTGTGTCTCTCCCCTCTGGACTCTATTTCTTTTTATAACTACATGATAAGCGCTCTTTCAGTCTTGTCCTACCTTTCTCTTCTCTTGTCGTTTGTGCTAATTTTATCTGATCACGTGTAACCAACTAGCCCAACGGATGATATCGATGCAGTACCTCTCTTCAACAATGAACACTTTTCCGTGTCTCTCCCCTCTGGACTCTATTTCTTTTTATATCTACATGATTAGCGCTCTTTCTGTCTTGTCCTACCTTTCTCTTCTCTTGCCGTTCGCGGTAATTTTATCTGATCACGTGTAACCAACTAGCCCAACAGATGATATTGATGCAGTACCAATCTTCTACAATGGACCCTTTTCCGTGTCTCTCCCCTCTGGACTATATTTCTTTTTATATCTACATGATTAGCGCTCTTTCTGTCTTGTCCTACCTTTCTCTTCTCTTGTCGTTTGCGCTAATTTTATCTGATCACGCGTAACCAACTAGCCCAACAGATGATATTGATGCAGTACCTCTCTTCTACAATAGACCATTTTCCGTGTCTCTCCCCACTGGACTATATTTCTTTTTATATCCTTTTCCGTGTCTCTCTCTTCAGGACTCTATTTCTTTTTATATCTTCGTGATTAGCGCTCTTTCTGTCCTGTTCTACATTTCTCTTCTCTTGTTGTTTGCGCTAATTTTATCTGATCATGTGTAACCAACTAGCCCAACAGATGATATTGATGCAGTACTCTCTTCTACAATCGATCCTTTTCCGTGTCTCTCCCCTCTGGACTCTATTTCTTTTTATGTCTACATGATTAGCGCCCTTTCTGTCCTGTCCTACCTTTCTCTTCTCTTGTCGTTTGCGCTAATTTTATCTGATCATGTGTAACCAACTAGCCAAACGGATGATATTGATGCAGTACCTCTCTCCTACAATGGACCCTTTTCCGTGTCTCTCCCTTCTGGACTCTATTTCTTTTTATATCTACATGATTAGCGCTCTTTTTGTCCTGTCCTACTTTTCTCTTCTCTGGTCGTTTGCGCTAATTTTATCTGTACCTGTGTAACCAACTAGCCACACAGAAGATATTGATGCAGTACCTTTCTTCTACAATGGGCCCTTTTCCGTGTCTCTCCCCTCTGGACTCCATTTCTTTTTATATCTACATGATTAGCGCTCTTTCTGTCTTGTCCTACCTTTCTCTTCTCTTATCGTTTGCCCTAATTTTATCTGATCACGTGTAACCAACTAGCCCAACAGATGATATCGATGCAGTACCTCTCTTCTACAATGGACCCTTTTCCGTGTCTTTCCGGTCTGGACTCTATTTCTTTTTATATCTACATGATTAGCGCTCTTTCTGTCTTGTCCTACCTTTCTCTTCTCTCGTCGTTTGCGCTAATTTTATCTGATCACGTGTAACCAACTAGCCCAACAGATGATATTGATGCAGTACCTCTCTTCTACAATAGACCCTTTTCCGTGTCTCTCCCCTCTGGACTCTATTTCTTTTTATATCTACATGATTATCGCTCTTTCCGTCCTGTCATACCTTTCTCTTCTCTTGTCGTTTGCGCTAATTTTATCTGATCATGTGTAACCAACTAGCCCAACAGATGATATTGATGCAGTTCCTCTCTTCTACAATGGACACTTTTCCGTGTCTATCCCTTCAGGACTCTACTTCTTTTTATATCTTCGTGATTAGCGGTCTTTCTGTCCTGTCCTACATTTCTCTTCTCTTGTCTTTTGCGCTAATTTTATCTGATTATGTGTAACGAACTAGCCCAACAGATGATATTGATGCAGTACCTCTCTTCTACAATGGACCATTTTCCGTGTCTCTCCCCTCTGGACTCTATTTCGTTTTATGTCTACATGATTAGCGCTCTTTCTGTCCTGTCCTACCTTTCTCTTCTCTTGTCGTTTGCGCTAATTTTATCTGATCATGTGTAACCAACTAGTCCAACAGATGATATTGATGCAGTACCTCTCTCCTACAATGGACCCTTTTCCGTGTCTCTCCCTTCTGGACTCTATTTCTTTTTATATCTACATGATTAGCGCTCTTTTTGTCCTGTCCTACCTTTCTTTTCACTTGTCGTTTGCGCTAATTTTATCTGTACCTGTGTAACCAACTAGCCACACAGAAGATATTGATGCAGTACCTCTCTTCTACAATGGGCCCTTTTCCGTGTCTCTCCCCACTGGACTATATTTCTTTTTATATCTACATGATTAGCGCTTTTTCTGTCCTGTCTTACCTTTCTCTTCTCTTGTCGTTTGCGCTAATTTTATCTGATCTTGTGTAACCGACTAGCCCAACAGATGATATTGATGCAGTTCCTCTCTTCTAATATGGACCCTTTTCCGTGTCTCTCCCCTCTGGACTCTATTTCTTTTTATATCTACATGATTAGCGCTCTTTCTGTCTTGTCCTACCTTTCTCTTCTCTTGTCGTTTGCGCTAATTTTATCTGATCACGTGTAACCAACTAGGCCAACAGATGATATTGATGCAGTACCTCTCTTCTACAATGGACCCTTTTCCGTGTCTCTCCCCTCTGGACTCTATTTCTTTTTATGTCTACATGATTAGCGCTCTTTCTGTCTTGTCCTACCTTTCTCTTCTCTTGTCGTTTGCGCTAATTTTATCTGATCACGTGTAACCAACTAGCCCAACAGAGGATATTGATGCAGTACCTCTCTTCTACAATAGACCCCTTTCCATGTCTCTCCCCAGTGGACTATATTTCTTTTTATATCTACATGATTAGCGCTTTTTCTGTCCTGTCTTACCTTTCTCTTCTCTTGTCGTTTGCGCTAATTTTATCTGATCATGTGTAACCAACTAGCCCAACAGGTGATATTGATGCAGTACCTTTCTTCTACAATGGACCCTTTTCCGTGTCTCTCCCCTCTGGACTCTACTTCGTTTTATATCTACATGATTATCGCTCTTTCTGTCCTGTCCTACCTTTCTCTTCTCTTGTCGTTTGCGCTAATTTTATCTGATCATGTGTAACCAACTAGCCCTACAGATGATATTGATGCAGTACTTCTCTTCTACAATGGACCCTTTTCCGTGTCTCTCCCCTCTGGACTCTATTTCTTTTTATAACTACATGATAAGCGCTCTTTCAGTCTTGTCCTACCTTTCTCTTCTCTTGTCGTTTGCGCTAATTTTATCTGATCATGTGTAACCAACTAGCCCAACGGATGATATCGATGCAGTACCTCTCTTCTACAATGGACCCTTTTCCGTGTCTCTTCCCTCTGGACTCTATTTCTTTTTATATCTACATGATTAGCGCTCTTTCTGTCTTGTCCTACCTTTCTCTTCTCTTGCCGTTCGCGGTAATTTTATCTGATCACGTGTAACCAACTAGCCCAACAGATGATATTGATGCAGTACCAATCTTCTACAATGGACCCTTTTCCGTGTCTCTCCCCTCTGGACTATATTTCTTTTTATATCTACATGATTAGCGCTCTTTCTGTCTTGTCCTACCTTTCTCTTCTCTTGTCGTTTGCGCTAATTTTATCTGATCACGCGTAACCAACTAGCCCAACAGATGATATTGATGCAGTACTCTCTTCTACAATAGACCCTTTTCCGTGTCTCTCCCCTCTGGACTCTATTTCTTTTTATATCTACATGATTATCGCTCTTTCCGTCCTGTCATACCTTTCTCTTCTCTTGTCGTTTGCGCTAATTTTATCTGATCATGTGTAACCAACTAGCCCAACAGATGATATTGATGCAGTTCCTCTCTTCTACAATGGACACTTTTCCGTGTCTATCCCTTCAGGACTCTACTTCTTTTTATATCTTCGTGATTAGCGGTCTTTCTGTCCTGTCCTACATTTCTCTTCTCTTGTCTTTTGCGCTAATTTTATCTGATTATGTGTAACGAACTAGCCCAACAGATGATATTGATGCAGTACCTCTCTTCTACAATGGACCATTTTCCGTGTCTCTCCCCTCTGGACTCTATTTCGTTTTATGTCTACATGATTAGCGCTCTTTCTGTCCTGTCCTACCTTTCTCTTCTCTTGTCGTTTGCGCTAATTTTATCTGATCATGTGTAACCAACTAGTCCAACAGATGATATTGATGCAGTACCTCTCTCCTACAATGGACCCTTTTCCGTGTCTCTCCCTTCTGGACTCTATTTCTTTTTATATCTACATGATTAGCGCTCTTTTTGTCCTGTCCTACCTTTCTTTTCACTTGTCGTTTGTGCTAATTTTATCTGTACCTGTGTAACCAACTAGCCACACAGAAGATATTGATGCAGTACCTCTCTTCTACAATGGGCCCTTTTCCGTGTCCCTCCCCACTGGACTATATTTCTTTTTATATCTACATGATTAGCGCTTTTTCTGTCCTGTCTTACCTTTCTCTTCTCTTGTCGTTTGCGCTAATTTTATCTGATCTTGTGTAACCGACTAGCCCAACAGATGATATTGATGCAGGTCCTCTCTTCTAATATGGACCCTTTTCCGTGTCTCTCCCCTCTGGACTCTATTTCTTTTTATATCTACATGATTAGCGCTCTTTCTGTCTTGTCCTACCTTTCTCTTCTCTTGTCGTTTGCGCTAATTTTATCTGATCACGTGTAACCAACTAGGCCAACAGATGATATTGATGCAGTACCTCTCTTCTACAATGGACCCTTTTCCGTGTCTCTCCCCTCTGGACTCTATTTCTTTTTATGTCTACATGATTAGCGCCCTTTCTGTCCTGTCCTACCTTTCTCTTCTCTTGTCGTTCGCGCTAATTTTATCTGATCACGTGTAACCAACTAGCCAAACAGATGATATTGATGCAGTACCTCTCTTCTACAATGGACACTTTGCCGTGTCTCTCCCCTCTGGACTCTATTTCTTTTTATATCTACATGATTAGCGCTCTTTCTGTCCTGTCCTACCTTTCTTTTCTCTTGTCGTTTGCACTAGTTTTATCTGAGCATGTGTAACCAAATAGCCCAGCAAATGATATTGATGCAGTACCTTTCTTCTACAATGGGCCCTTTTCCGTGTCTTTCCCCTCTGGACTCTATTTCTTTTTATATCTACATGATTAGCGCTCTTTCTGTCTTGTCCTACCTTTCTCTTCTCTTGTCGTTTGCGCTAATTTTATCTGATCACGTGTAACCAACTAGCCCAACAGATGATATTGATGCAGTACTTCTCTTCTACAATGGATCCTTTTCCGTATCTCTCCCCTCTGGACTCTATTTCTTTTTATATCTACATGATTAGCGCTCTTTCTGTCTTGTCCTACCTTTTTCTTCTCTTGTCGTTTGCGCTAATTTTATCTGATCACGCGTAACCAACTAGCCCAACAGATGATATTGATGCAGTACCTCTCTTCTACAATGGACACTTTTCCGTGTCTCTCCCCTCTGGACTCTATTTCTTTTTATATCTACATGATTAGCGCTCTTTCTGTCTTGTCCTACCTTTCTCTTCACTTGTCGTTTGCACTAATTTTATCTGATCATGTGTAACCAACTAGCCCAACAGATGATATTGATGCAGTACCTCTCTTCTACAATGCACCCTTTTCCGTGTCTCTCCCCTCTGGACTCTATTTCTTTTTATATCTACATGATTAGTGCTCTTTCTGTCCTGTCCTACCTTTCTCTTCACTTGTCGTTTGCGCTAATTTTATCTGATCATGTGTAACCAACTAGCCCAACAGATGATATTGATGCAGTACCTCTCTTCTACAATGGACCCTTTTCCGCCTCTCTCCCTTCAGGACTCTATTTCTTTTTATATATACATGATTATCGCTCTTTCTGTCCTGTTCTACATTTCTCTTCTCTTGTCGTTTGCGCTAATTTTATCTGATCATGTGTAACCAACTAGCCCAACAGATGATATTGAGGCAGTACCTCTCTTCTACAATGGACCCTTTTCCGTGTCTCTCCCTTCAGGACTCTATTTCTTTTTATATCTTCGTGATTAGCGCTCTTTCTGTCCTGTTCTACATTTCTCTTCTCTTGTCGTTTGCGCTAATTTTATCTGATCATGTGTAACCAACTAGCCCAACAGATGATATTGATGCAGTGCCTCTCTTCTACAATGGACCCTTTTCCGTGTCTCTCCCCTCTGGACTCTATTTCTTTTTATGTCTACATGATTAGCGCTCTTTCTGTCCTGTCCTACCTTTCTCTTCTCTTGTCGTTTGCGCTAATTTTATCTGATCATGTGTAACCAACTAGCCAAACGGATGATATTGATGCAGTACCTCTCTCCTACAATGGACCCTTTTCCGTGTCTCTCCCTTCTGGACTCTATTTCTTTTCATATCTACATGATTATCGCTCTTTCTGTCCTGTCCTACCTTTCTCTTCTCTTGTCGTTTGCGCTAATTTTATCTGATCATGTGTAACCAACTAGCCCAACAGATGATATTGATGCAGTACCTCTCTTCTACAATGAACCCTTTTCCGTGTCTCTCCCCTCTGGACTCTATTTCTTTTTATATCTACATGATTAGCGCTCTTTCTGTCTTGTCCTACCTTTCTCTTCTCTTGCCGTTTGCGCTAATTTTATCTGATCATGTGTAACCAACTAGCCCAACAGATGATATTGATGCAGTACCTCTCTTCTACAATGCACCCTTTTCCGTGTCTCTCCCCTCTGGACTCTATTTCTTTTTATACCTACATGATTATCGCTCTTTCTGTCCTGTCCTACCTTTCTCTTCTCTTGTCGTTTGCGCTAATTTTATCTGATCATGTGTAACCAACTAGCCCAACGGATGATATTGATGCAGTACCTCTCTTCTACAATGGTCACTTTTCCGTGTCTATCCCTTCAGGTCTCTACTTCTTTTTATATCTTCGTGATTAGCGCTCTTTCTGTCCTGTCCAACATTTCTCTTCGCTTGTCGTTTGCGCTAATTTTATCTGATCATGTGTTACGAACTAGCCCAACAGATGATATTGATGCAGTTCCTCTCTTCTACAATGGACCCTTTTCCGTGTCTCTCCCCTCTGGACTCTATTTCTTTTTATGTCTACATGATTAGCGCTCTTTCTGTCCTGTCCTACCTTTCTCTTCTCTTGTCGTTTGCGCTAATTTTATCTGATCATGTGTAACCAACTAGCCCAACAGATTATATTGATGCAGTACCTCTCTCCTACAATGGACCCTTTTCCGTGTCTCTCCCTTCTGGACTCTATTTCTTTTTATATCTACATGATTAGCGCTCTTTTTGTCCTGTCCTACCTTTCTCTTCACTTGTCGTTTGCGCTAATTTTATCTGTACCTGTGTAACCAACTAGCCACACAGAAGATATTGATGCAGTACCTCTCTTCTACAATGGGCCCTTTTCCGTGTCTCTCCCCACTGGACTATATTTCTTTTTATATCTACATGATTAGCGCTTTTTCTGTCCTGTCTTACCTTTCTCTTCTCTTGTCGTTTGGACTAATTTTATCTGATCATGTGTAAGCAACTAGCCCAACAGGTGACATTGATGCAGTACCTTTCTTCTACAACGGACCCTTTCCGTGTCTCTCCCCTCTGGACTCTACTTCTTTTTATATCTACATGATTATCGCTCTTTCTGTCCTGTCCTACGTTTCTCTTCTCTTGTAGTTTGCGCTAATTTTATCTGATCTTGTGTAACCAACTAGCCCAAGAGATGATATTGATGCAGTACCTCTCTTCTAGTATGGACCCTTTTCCGTGTCTCTCCCCTCTGGACTCTATTTCTTTTTATATCTACATGATTAGCGCTCTTTCTGTCTTGTCCTACCTTTCTCTTCTCTTGTCGTTTGCGCTAATTTTATCTGATCACGTGTAACCAACTAGGCCAACAGATGATATTGATGCAGTATCTCTCTTCTACAATGGATCCTTTTCCGTGTCTCTCCCCTCTGGACTCTATTTCTTTTTATGTCTACATGATTAGCGCCCATCTGTCCTGTCCTACCTTTCTCTTCTCTTGTCGTTTGCGCTAATTTTATCTGATCACGTGTAACCAACTAGCCAAACAGATGATATTGATGCAGTACCTCTCTTCTACAATGGACCCTTTTCCGTGTCTCTCCCCTCTGGACTCTATTTCTTTTTATATCTACATGATTAGCGCTCTTTCTGTCCTGTCCTACCTTTCTTTTCTCTTGTCGTTTGCGATAATTTTATCTGAGCATGTGTAACCAAATAGCCCAACAAATGATATTGATGCAGTACCTTTCTTCTACAATGGGCCCTTTTCTGTGTCTTTCCCCTCTGGACTCTATTTCTTTTTATATCTACATGATTAGCGCTCTTTCTGTCTTGTCCTACCTTTCTCTTCTCTTGTCGTTTGCGCTAATTTTATGTGATCACGTCTAACCAACTTGCCCATCAGATGATATTGATGCAGTTCCTCTCGTCTACAATGGACCCTTTTCCGTATCTCTCCCCTCTGGACTCTATTTCTTTTTATATCTACATGATTAGCGCTCTTTCTGTCTTGTCCTACCTTTCTCTTCTCTAGTCGTTTGCGCTAATTTTATCTGATCACGCGTAACCAACTAGCCCAACAGATGATATTGATGCAGTACCTCTCTTCTACACTGGACACTTTTCCGTGTCTCTCCCCTCTGGACTCTATTTCTTTTTATATCTACATGATTATCGCTCTTTCTGTCCTGTCCTACCTTTCTCTTCTCTTGTCGTTTGCGCTAATTTTATCTGATCATGTGTAACCAACTAGCCCAACATATGGTATTGATGCAGTACCTCTCTTCTACAATGGACACTTTTCCGTGTCTCTCCCCTCTGGACTCTATTTCTTTTTATATCTACATGATTAGCGCTCTTTCTGTCTTGTCCTACCTTTCTCTTCTCTTGTCGTTTGCGCTAATTTTATCTGATCATGTGTAACCAACTAGGCCAACAGATGATATTGATGCAGTACCTCTCTTCTACAATGGACCCTTTTCCGTGTCTCTCCCCTCTGAACTCTATTTCTTTTTATGTCTACATGATTAGCGCCCTTTCTGTCCTGTCCTACCTTTCTCTTCAATTGTCGTTTGCGCTAATATTATCTGATCACGTGTAACCAACTAGCCAAACAGATGATATTGATGCAGTACCTCTCTTCTACAATGGACCCTTTTCCGTGTCTCTCCCCTCTGGACTCTATTTCTTTTTATATCTACATGATTAGCGCTCTTTCTGTCCTGTCCTACCTTTCTTTTCTCTTGTCGTTTGCGCTAATTTTATCTGAGCATGTGTAACCAAATAGCCCAACAAATGATATTGATGCAGTAACTTTCTTCTACAATGGGCCCTTTTCCGTGTCTTTTCCCTCTGGACTCTATTTCTTTTTATATCTACATGATTAACGCTCTTTCTGTCTTGTCCAGCTTTCTCTTCTCTTGTCGTTTGCGCTAATTTTATCTGATCACGCGTAACCAACTAGCCCAACAGATGATATTGATGCAGTACCTCTCTTCTACAATGGACACTTTTCCGTGTCTCTCCCCTCTGGACTCTATTTCTTTTTATATCTACATGATTATCGCTCTTTCTGTCCTGTCCTACCTTTCTCTTCTCTTGTCGTAAGCGCTAATTTTATCTGATCATGTGTAACCAACTAGCCCAACAGATGATATTGATGCAGTACCTCTCTTCTACAATGGACCCTTTTCCGTGTCTCTCCCCTCTGGACTCTATTTCTTTTTATATCTACATGATTAGCGCTCTTTCTGTCTTGTCCTACCTTTCTCTTCTCTTGTCGTTTGCGCTAATTTTATCTGATCATGTGTAACCAACTAGCCCAACAGATGATATTGATGCAGTACCTCTCTCCTACAATGCACCCTTTTCCGTGTCTCTCCCCTCTGGACGCTATTTATTTTTATACCTACATGATTATCGCTCTTTCTGTCCTGTCCTACCTTTCTCTTCTCTTGTCGTTTGCGCTAATTTTATCTGATCATGTGTAACCAACGAGCCCAACAGATGATATTGAAACAGTACTTCTCTTCTACAATGGACCCTTTTCCGTGTCTCTCTCTTCAGGACTCTATTTCTTTTTATATCTTCGTGATGAGCGCTCTTTCTGTCCTGTTCTACATTTCTCTTCTCTTGTTGTTTGCGCTAATTTTATCTGATCATGTGTAACCAACTAGCCCAACAGATGATATTGATGCAGTACCTCTCTTCTACAATCGACCCTTTTCCGTGTCTCTCCCCTCTGGACTCTATTTCTTTTTATGTCTACATGATTAGCGCTCTTTCTGTCCTGTCCTACCTTTCTCTTCTCTTGTCGTTTGCGCTAATTTTATCTGATCATGTGTAACCAACTAGCCAAACGGATGATATTGATGCAGTACCTCTCTCCTACAATGGACCCTTTTCCGTGTCTCTCCCTTCTGGACTCTATTTCTTTTTATATCTACATGATTAGCGCTCTTTTTGTCCTGTCCTACTTTTCTCTTCTCTGGTCGTTTGCGCTAATTTTATCTGTACCTGTGTAACCAACTAGCCACACAGAAGATATTGATGCAGTACCTTTTTTCTACAATGGGCCCTTTTCCGTGTCTCTCCCCTCTGGACTCTATTTCTTTTTATATCTACATGATTAGCGCTCTTTCTGTCTTGTCCTACCTTTCTCTTCTCTTATCGTTTGCCCTAATTTTATCTGATCACGTGTAACCAACTAGCCCAACAGATGATATCGATGCAGTACCTCTCTTCTACAATGGACCCTTTTCCGTGTCTTTCCGGTCTGGACTCTATTTCTTTTTATATCTACATGATTAGCGCTCTTTCTGTCTTGTCCTACCTTTCTCTTCTCTCGTCGTTTGCGCTAATTTTATCTGATCACGTGTAACCAACTAGCCCAACAGATGATATTGATGCAGTACCTCTCTTCTACAATGGACCCTTTTCCGTGTCTCTCCCTTCTGGACTCTACTTCTTTTTATATCTACATGATTAGCGCTCTTTCTGTCTTGTCCTACCTTTCTCTTCTCTTGTCGTTTGCGCTAATTTTATCTGATCACGCGTAACCAACTAGCCCAACAGATGATATTGATGCAGTACCTCTCTTCTACAAGGACACTTTTCCGTGTCTCTCCCCTCTGGACTCTATTTCTTTTTATATCTACATGGTTAGCGCTCTTTCTGTCTTGTCCTACCTTTCTCTTTTCTTGTCGTTTGCGCTAATTTTATCTGATCATGTGTAACCAACTAGCCCAACAGATGATATTGATGCAGTCCTCTCTTCTACAATGCACCCTTTTCCGTGTCTCTCCCCTCTGGACTCTATTTCTTTTTATATCTACATGATTATCGCTCTTTCTGTCCTGTCCTACCTTTCTCTTCTCTTGTCGTTTGCGCTAATTTTATCTGATCATGTGTAACCAACTAGCCAAACAGATGATATTGATGCAGTACCTCTCTTCTACAATGGACCCTGTTCCGTGTCTCTCCCTTCAGGACTCTATTTCTTTTCATATCTTCGTGATTAGCGCTCTTTCTGTCCTGTCCTACATTTCTCTTCTCTTGTCGTTTGCGCTAATTTTATCTGATCATGTGTAACCAACTAGCCCAACAGATGATATTGATGCAGTACTTCTCTTCTACAATGGACCCTTTCCCGTGTCTCTCCCCTCTGGACTCTATTTCTTTTTTTGTCTACATGATTAGCGCTTTTTCTGTCCTGTCCTACCTTTCTCTTCTCTTGTCGTTTGCGCTAATTTTATCTGATCATGTGTAACCAACTAGCCCAACAGATGATATTGATGCAGTACCTCTCTCCTACAATGGACCCTTTTCCGTGTCTCTCCCTTCTGGACTCTATTTCTTTTTATATCTACATGATTAGCGCTCTTTTTGTCCTGTCCTAACTTTCTCTTCTCTTGTCGTTTGCGCTAATTTTATCTGTACCTCTGTAACCAACTAACCACACAGAAGATATTGATGCAGTACCTTTCTTCTACAATGGGCCCTTTTCCGTGTCTCTCCCCTCTGGACTCTATTTCTTTTTATATCTACATGATTAGCGCTCTTTCTGTCTTGTCCTACCTTTCTCTTCTCTTGTCGTTTGCGCTAATTTTATCTGATCACGTGTAACCAACTAGCCCAACAGAGGATATTGATGCAGTATCTCTCTTCTACAATAGACCCCTTTCCATGTCTCTCCCCAGTGGACTATATTTCTTTTTATATCTACATGATTAGCGCTTTTTCTGTCCTGTCTTACCTTTCTCTTCTCTTGTCGTTTGCGCTAATTTTATCTGATCATGTGTAACCAACTAGCCCAACAGGTGATATTGATGCAGTACCTTTCTTCTACAATGGACCCTTTTCCGTGTCTCTCCCCTCTGGACTCTACTTCGTTTTATATCTACATGATTATCGCTCTTTCTGTCCTGTCCTACCTTTCTCTTCTCTTGTCGTTTGCGCTAATTTTATCTGATCATGTGTAACCAACTAGCCCTACAGATGATTTTGATGCAGTACCTCTCTTCTACAATGGACCCTTTTCCTTGTCTCTCCCCTCTGGACTCTATTTCTTTTTATAACTACATGATAAGCGCTCTTTCTGTCTTGTCCTACCTTTCTCTGCTCTTGTCGTTTGCGCTAATTTTATCTGATCACGTGTAACCAACTAGCCCAACGGATGATATTGATGCAGTACCTCTCTTCTACAATGGACCCTTTTCCGTGTCTCTCCCCTCTGGACTCTATTTCTTTTTATATCTACATGATTAGCGCTCTTTCTGTCTTGTCCTACCTTTCTCTTCTCTTGCCGTTTGCGGTAATTTTATCTGATCACGTGTAACCAACTAGCCCAACAGATGATATTGATGCAGTACCAATCTTCTACAATGGACCCTTTTCCGTGTCTCTCCCCTCTGGACTATATTTCTTTTTATATCTGCATGATTAGCGCTCTTTCTGTCTTGTCCTACCTTTCTCTTCTCTTGTCGTTTGCGCTAATTTTATCTGATCACGCGTAACCAACTAGCCCAACAGATGATATTGATGCGGTACCTCTCTTCTACAATAGACCCTTTTCCGTGTCTCTCCCCACTGGACTATATTTCTTTTTATATCTACATGATTAGCGCTTTTTCTGTCCTGTCTTACCTTTTTCTTCTCTTGTCGTTTGCGCTAATTTTATCTGATTATGTGTAACCAACTAGCCCAACAGGTGATATTGATGCAGTACCTTTCTTCTACAATGGACCCTTTTCCGTGTCTCTCCCCTCTGGACTCTACTTCGTTTTATATCTACATGATTATCGCTCTTTCTGTCCTGTCCTACCTTTCTCTTCTCTTGTCGTTTGAGCTAATTTTATCTGATCATGTGTAACCAACTAGCCCTACAGATGATATTGATGCAGTACCTCTCTTCTACAATGGACCCTTTTCCGTGTCTCTCCCCTCTGGACTCTTTTTCTTTTTATAACTACATGATAAGCGCTCTTTCAGTCTTGTCCTACCTTTCTCTTCTCTTGTCGTTTGCGCTAATTTTATCTGATCACGTGTAACCAACTAGCCCAACGGATGATATCGATGCAGTACCTCTCTTCTACAATGGACCCTTTTCCGTGTCTCTCCCCTCTGGACTCTATTTCTTTTTATATCTACATGATTAGCGCTCTTTCTGTCTTGTCCTACCTTTCTCTTCTCTTGCCATTTGCGGTAATTTTATCTGATCACGTGTAACCAACTAGCCCAACAGATGATATTGATGCAGTACCAATCTTCTACAATGGACCCTTTTCCGTGTCTCTCCCCTCTGGACTATATTTCTTTTTATATCTACATGATTAGCGCTCTTTCTGTCTTGTCCTACCTTTCTCTTCTCTTGTCGTTTGCGCTAATTGTATCTGATCACGCGTAACCAACTAGCCCAACAGATGATATTGATGCAGTACCTCTCTTCTACAATAGACCCTTTTCCGTGTCTCTCCCCACTGGACTATATTTCTTTTTATATCTACATGATTAGCGCTTTTTCTGTCCTGTCTTACCTTTCTCTTCTCTTGTCGTTTGCGCTAATTTTATCTGATCATGTGTAACCAACTAGCCCAACAGGTGATATTGATGCAGTACCTTTCTTCTACAATGTGCCCTTTTCCGTGTCTCTCCCCTCTGGACTCCAGTTCTTTTTATATCTACATGATTATCGCTCTTTCTGTCCTGTCCTACCTTTCTCTTCTCTTGTCGTTTGCGCTAATTTTATCTGATCACGTGTAACCAACTAGGCCAACAGATGATATTGATGCAGTACCTATCTTCTTCAATGGACCCTTTTCCGTGTCTCTCCCCTCTGGACTCTATTTCTATTTATGTCTGCATGATTAGCGCCCTTTCTGTCCTGTCCTACCTTTCTCTTCAATTGTCGTTTGCGCTAATTTTACCTGATCACGTTTAACCAACTAGCCCAACAGATGATATTGATGCAGTATCTCTCTTCTACAATGGACCCTTTTCCGTGTCTCTCCCCTCTGGACTCTATTTCTTTTTATATCTACATGATTAGCGCTCTTTCTGGCTTGTCCTACCTTTCTCTTCTCTTGTCGTTTGCGCTAATTTTATCTGATCACGTGTAACCAACTAGCCCAACAGATGATATCGACGCAGTACCTCTCTTCTACAATGGACCCTTTTCTGTGTCTCTCCCCTCTGGACTATATTTCTTTTTATATCTACATGATTGGCGCTTTTTCTGTTCTGTTTTACCTTTCTCTTCTCTTGTCGTTTGCGCTAATTTTACTGATCATGTGTAACCAACTAGTCCAACAGGTGATATTGATGCAGTACCTTTCTTCTACAATGGACCCTTTTCCGTGTCTCTCCCCTGTGGACTCTACTTCTTTTTATTTATACATGATTATCGCTCTTTCTGTCCAGTCCTACCTTTCTCTTCTCTTGTAGTTTGCGCTAATTTTATCTGATAATGTGTAACCAACTAGCCCAACAGATGATATTGATGCAGTAACTCTCTTCTAATATGGACCCTTTTCCTTGTCTCTCCCCTCTGGACTCTATTTCATTTTAAATCTACATCATTAGCGCTCTTTCTGTCTTGTCCTACCTTTCTTTTTTGTTTCCGTTTGCGCTGATTTTATCTGATCATGTGTAACCAACTAGCCCAACAGATGATATTGATTCAGTACTTCTCTTCTTCAATGCACCCTTTTCCGTATCTCTCCCCTCTGGACTCTATTTCTTTTTATATCTACATGATTATCGCTCTTTCTGTCCTGTCATACCTTTCTCTTCTCTTGTCGTTTGCGCTAATTTTATCTGATCATGTGTAACCAACTAGCCCAACAGATGATATTGATGCAGTACCTCTCTTCTACAATGGACACTTTTCCGTGTCTATCCCTTCAGGACTCTACTTCTTTTTATATCTTCGTGATTAGCGGTCTTTCTGTCCTGTCCTACATTTCTCTTCTCTTGTCTTTTGCGCTAATTTTATCTGATCATGTGTAACGAACTAGCCCAACAGATGATATTGATGCAGTACCTCTCTTCTACAATGGACCATTTTCCGTGTCTCTCCCCTCTGGACTCTATTTCGTTTTATGTCTACATGATTAGCGCTCTTTCTGTCCTGTCCTACCTTTCTCTTCTCTTGTCGTTTGCGCTAATTTTATCTGATCATGTGTAACCAACTAGTCCAACAGATGATATTGATGCAGTACCTCTCTCCTACAATGGACCCTTTTCCGTGTTTCTCCCTTCTGGACTCTATTTCTTTTTATATCTACATGATTAGCGCTCTTTTTGTCCTGTCCTACCTTTCTTTTCACTTGTCGTTTGCGCTAATTTTATCTGTACCTGTGTAACCAACTAGCCACACAGAAGATATTGATGCAGTACCTCTCTTCTACAATGGGCCCTTTTCCGTGTCTCTCCCCACTGGACTATATTTCTTTTTATATCTACATGATTAGCGCTTTTTCTGTCCTGTCTTACCTTTTTCTTCTCTTGTCGTTTGCGCTAATTTTATCTGATCTTGTGTAACCGACTAGCCCAACAGATGATATTGACGCAGTACCTCTCTTCTAATATGGACCCTTTTCCGTGTCTCTCCCCTCTGGACTCTATTTCTTTTTATATCTACATGATTAGCGCTCTTTCTGTCTTGTCCTACCTTTCTCTTCTCTTGTCGTTTGCGCTAATTGTATCTGATCACGTGTAACCAACTAGGCCAACAGATGATATTGATGCAGTCCTCTCTTCTACAATGGACCCTTTTCCGTGTCTCTCCCCTCTGGACTCTATTTCTTTTTATGTCTACATGATTAGCGCCCTTTCTGTCCTGTCCTACCTTTCTCTTCTCTTGTCGTTCGCGCTAATTTTATCTGATCACGTGTAACCAACTAGGCAAACAGATGATATTGATGCAGTACCTCTCTTCTACAATGGACACTTTGCCGTGTCTCTCCCCTCTGGACTCTATTTCTTTTTATATCTACATGATTAGCGCTCTTTCTGTCATGTCCTACCTTTCTTTTCTCTTGTCGTTTGCGCTAGTTTTATCTGAGCATGTGTAACCAAATAGCCCAGCAAATGATATTGATGCGGTACCTTTCTTCTACAATGGGCCCTTTTCCGTGTCTTTCCCCTCTGGACTCTATTTCTTTTTATATCTACATGATTAGCGCTCTTTCTGTCTTGTCCTACCTTTCTCTTCTCTTGTCGTTTGCGCTAATTTTATCTGATCACGTGTAACCAACTAGCCCAACAGATGATATTGATGCAGTATCTCTCTTCTACAATGGACCCTTTTCCGTGTCTCTCCCTTCAGGACTCTATTTCTTTTTATATCTACATGATTAGCGCTCTTTCTGTCATGTCCTACCTTTCTTTTCTCTTGTCGTTTGCGCTAGTTTTATCTGAGCATGTGTAACCAAATAGCCCAGCAAATGATATTGATGCGGTACCTTTCTTCTACAATGGACCCTTTTCCGTGTCTCTCCCCTCTGGACTCTATTTCTTTTTATATCTACATGATTAGCGCTCTTTCTGTCTTGTCCTACCTTTCTCTTCACTTGTCGTTTGCACTAATTTTATCTGATCATGTGTAACCAACTAGCCCAACAGATGATATTGATGCAGTACTTCTCTTCTACAACGCACCCTTTTCCGTGTCTCTCCCCTCTGGACTCTATTTCTTTTTATATCTACATGATTAGTGCTCTTTCTGTCCTGTCCTACCTTTCTCTTCACTTGTCGTTTGCGGTAATTTTATCTGATTATGTGTAACCAACTAGCCCCACAGATGATATTGATGCAGTACCTCTCTTCTACAATGGACCCTTTTCCTCCTCTCTCCCTTCAGGACTCTATTTCTTTTTATATATACATGATTATCGCTCTTTCTGTCCTGTTCTACATTTCTCTTCTCTTGTCGTTTGCGCTAATTTTATCTGATCATGTGTAACCAACTAGCCCAACAGATGATATTGAGGCAGTACCTCTCTTCTACAATGGACCCTTTTCCGTGTCTCTCCCTTCAGGACTCTATTTCTTTTTATATCTTCGTGATTAGCGCTCTTTCTGTCCTGTTCTACATTTCTCTTCTCTTGTCGTTTGCGCTAATTTTATCTGATCATGTGTAACCAACTAGCCCAACAGATGATATTGATGCAGTACCTCTCTTCTACAATGGACCCTTTTCCGTGTCTCTCCCCTCTGGACTCTATTTCTTTTTATGTCTACATGATTAGCGCTCTTTCTGTCCTGTCCTACCTTTCTCTTCTCTTGTCGTTTGCGCTAATTTTATCTGATTATGTGTAACCAACTAGCCAAACGGATGATATTGATGCAGTACCTCTCTCCTACAATGGACCCTTTTCCGTGTCTCTCCCTTCTGGACTCTATTTCTTTTTATATCTAGATGATTAGCGCTCTTTTTGTCCTGTCCTACCTTTCTCTTCTATTGTCGTTTGTGCTAATTTTATCTGTACCTGTGTAACCAACTAGCTACACAGAAGATATTGATGCAGAACCTCTCTTCTACAATGGGCCCTTCTCCGTGTCTCTCCCCACTGGACTATATTTCTTTTTATATCTATATGATTAGCGCTTTTTCTGTCCTGTCTTACCTTTCTCTTCTCTTGTCGTTTGCGCTAATTTTATCTGATCATGTGTAACCAACTAGCCCAACAGGTGATATTGATGCAGTACCTTTCTTCTACAACGGACCCTTTTTGTGTCTCTCCCCTCTGGACTCTACTTCTTTTTATATCTACATGATTAGTGCTCTTTCTGTCTTGTCCTACCTTTCTCTTCTCTTGCCGTTTGCGGTAATTTTATCTGATCACGTGTAACCAACTAGGCCAACAGATGATATTGATGCAGTACCCTCTTCTACAATGGACCCTTTTCCGTGTCTCTCCCCTCTGGACTCTATTTCTTTTTATGTCTACATGATTAGCGCCCTTTCTGTCCTGTCCTACCTTTCTCTTCTCTTGTCGTTTGCGCTAATTTTATCTGATCACGTGTAACCAACTAGCGAAACAGATGATATTGATGCAGTACCTCTCTTCTACAATGGACCCTTTTCCGTGTCTCTCCCCTCTGGACTCTATTTCTTTTTATATCTACATGATTAGCACTCTTTCTGTCCTCTCCTACCTTTCTTTTCTCTTGCCGTTTGCGCTAATTTTCTCTGAGCATGTGTAACCAAATAGCCCAACAAATGATATTGAAGCAGTACCTTTCTTCTACAATGGGCCCTTTTCCGTGTCTTTCCCCTCTGGACTCTATTTCTTTTTATATCTACATGATTAGCGCTCTTTCTGTCTTGTCCTACCTTTCTCTTCTCTTGTCGTTTGCGCTAATTTTATCTGATCACGTGTAGCCAACTAGCCCAACAGACGATATTGATGCAGTACCTTTCTTCTACAATGGGCCCTTTTCCGTGTCTCTCCCCTCTGGACTCTATTTCTTTTTATATCTACATGATTAGCGCTCTTTCTGTCTTGTCCTACCTTTCTCTTCTCTTGTCGTTTGCGCTAATTTTATCTGATCACGCGTAACCAACTAGCCCAACAGATGATATTGATGCAGTACCTCTCTTCTACAATGGACACTTTTCCGTGTCTCTCCCCTCTGGACTCTATTTCTTTTTATATCTACATGATTATCGCTCTTTCTGTCCTGTCCTACCTTTCTTTTCTCTTGTCGTTTGCGCTAATTTTATCTGATCATGTGTAACCAACTAGCCAAACAGATGATATTGATGCAGTACCTCTCTTCTACAATGGACCCTGTTCCGTGTCTCTCCCTTCAGGACTCTATTTCTTTTTATATCTTCGTGATTAGCGCTCTTTCTGTCCTGTCCTACATTTCTCTTCTCTTGTCGTTTGCGCTAATTTTATCTGATCATGTGTAACCAACTAGCCCAACAGATGATATTGATGCAGTATCTCTCTTCTACAATGCACCCTTTCCCGTGTCTCTCCCCTCTGGACTCTATTTCTTTTTTTTGTCTACATGATTAGCGCTTTTTCTGTCCTGTCCTACCTTTCTCTTCTCTTGTCGTTTGCGCTAATTTTATCTGATCATGTGTAACCAACTAGCCCAACAGATGATATTGATGCAGTACCTCTCTTCTACAATAGACCCTTTTCCGTGTCTCTCCCCTCTGGACTCTATTTCTTTTTATATCTACATGATTAGCGCTCTTTCTGTCTTGTCCTACCTTTCTCTTCTCTTGTCGTTTGCGCTAATTTTATCTGATCACGTGTAACCAACTAGCCCAACAGATGATATTGATGCAGTACCTCTCTTCTACAATGGACCCTTTTCCATGTCTCTCCCCAGTGGACTATATTTCTTTTTATATCTACATGATTAGCGCTTTTTCTGTACTGTCTTACCTTTCTCTTCTCTTGTCGTTTGCTCTAATTTTATCTGATCATGTGTAACCAACTAGCCCAACAGGTGATATTGATGCAGTATCTCTCTTCTACAATGGACACTTTTCCGTGTCTCTCCCCTCTGGACTCTATTTCTTTTCATATCTACATGATTAGCGCTCTTTCTGTCTTTTCCTACCTTTCTCTTGTCTTGTCGTTTGCGCTAATTTTATCTGATCACGTGTAACCAACTAGCTCAACAGATGATATTGATGCAGTACCTCTCTTCTACAATAGACCCTTTTCCGTGTCTCTCCCCACTGGACTATATTTCTTTTTATATCTACATGATTATCGCTCTTTCTGTCCTGTCCTACCTTTCTTTTCTCTTGTCGTTTGCGCTAATTTTATCTGAGCATGTGTAACCAAATAGCCCAACAGATGATATTGATGCAGTACCTCTCTTCTACAATAGACCCTTTTCCGTGTCTCTCCCCTCTGGACTCTATTTCTTTTTATATCTACATGATTAGCGTTTTTTCTGTCCTGTCTTACCTTTCTCTTCTCTTGTCGTTTGCGCTAATTTTATCTGATCATGTGTAACTAACTAGCCCAACAGATGATATTGATGTAGTATCTCTCTTCTAATATGGACCCTTTTCCGTGTCTCTCCCCTCTCCCCTCTGGACTCTATTTCTTTTTATACCTACATGATTAGCGCTCTTTCTGTCTTGTCCTACCTTTCTCTTCTCTCGTCGTTTGCGCTAATTTTATCTGATCACGTGTAACCAACTAGGCCAACAGATGATATTGATGCAGTACCTCTCTTCTACAATGGACCCTTTTCCGTGTCTCTCCCCTCTAAACTCTATTTCTTTTTATGTCTACATGATTAGCGCCCTTTCTGTCCTGTCCTACCTTTCTCTTCTCTTGTCGTTTGCGCTAATTTTATCTGATCACGTGTAAGCAACTAGCCCAACAGATGATATTGATGCAGTTCCTCTCCTCTACAATGGACCCTTTTCCGTGTCTCTCCCCTCTCGACTCTATTTCTTTTTATATCTACATGATTAGCGCTCTTTCTGTCCTGTCCTACCTTTCTTTTCTCTTGTCGTTTGCGCTAATTTTATCTGAGCATGTGTAACCAAATAGCCCAACAGATGATATTGATGCAGTACCTTTTTTCTACAATGGGCCCTTTTCCGTGTCTCTCCCCTCTGGACTCTATTTCTTTTTATATCTACATGATTAGCGCTATTTCTGTCTTGTCCTACCTTTCTCTTCTCTTGTCGTTTGCGCTAATTTTATCTGATCCTGTGTAACCAACTAGCCCAACAGATGATATTGATGCTGTACCTCTCTTCTACAATGGACCCTTTTCCGTGTCTCTCCCCTCTGGACTATATTTCTTTTTTATATCTACATGATTGGCGCTTTTTCTGTCCTGTTTTACCTTTCTCTTCTCTTGTCGTTTGCGCTAATTTTATCTGATCATGTGTAACCAACTAGTCCAACAGGTGATATTGATGCAGTACCTTTCTTCTACAATGGACCCTTTTCCGTGTCTCTTCCCTCTGGACTCTATTTCTTTTTATATATACATGATTATCGCTCTTTCTGTCCTGTCCTAAATTTCTCTTCTCTTGTAGTTTGCGCTAATTTTATCTGATGATGTGCAAGCAACTAGCCCAACAGATGATATTGATGCAGTAACTCTCTTCTAATATGGACCCTTTTCCGTGTCTCTCCCCTCTGGACTCTATTTCTTTTTATATCTACATGATTAGCACTCTTTCTGTCTTGTCCTACCTTTCTCTTCTCTTGTCGTTTGCGCTAATTTTATCTAATCACGCGTAACCAACTAGCCCAACAGATGATATTGATGCAGTACCTCTCTTCTACAATGGACACTTTTCCGTGTCTCTCCCCTCTGGACTCTATTTCTTTTCATATCTACATGATTATCGCTCTTTCTGTCCTGTCCTACCTTTCTCTTCTCTTGTCGTTTGCGCTAATTTTATCTGATCATGTGTAACCAACTAGCCCAACAGATGATATTGATGCAGCACCTCTCTTCTACAATGAACCCTTTTCCGTGTGTCTCCCCTCTGGACTATTTCTTTTTATATCTACATTATCAGCGCTCTTTCTGTCTTGTCCTACCTTTCTCTTCTCTTGCCGTTTGCGCTAATTTTATCTGATCATGTGTAACCAACTAGCCCAACAGATGATATTGATGCAGTACCTCTCTTCTACAATGCACCCTTTTCCGTGTCTCTCCCCTCTGGACTCTATTTATTTTTATATCTACATGATTATCGCTCTTTCTGTCCTGTCATACCTTTCTCTTCTCTTGTCGTTTGCGCTAATTTTATCTGATCATGTGTAACCAACTAGCCCAACAGATGATATTGATGCAGTACTCTCTTCTACAATGGACCCTTTTCCGTGTCTATCCCTTCAGGACTCTATTTCTTTTTATATCTTCGTGATTAGCACTCTTTCTGTCCTGTCCTACATTTCTCTTATCTTGTCGTTTGCGCTAATTTTATCTGATCATGTGTAACGAACTAGCCCAACAGATGATATTGATGCAGTACCTCTCTTCTACAATGGACCCTTTTCCGTGTCTCTCCCCTCTGGACTCTATTTATTTTTATGTCTACATGATTAGCGCTCTTTCTGTCCTGTCCTACCTTTGTCTTCTCTTGTCGTTTGCGCTAATTTTATCTGATCATGTGTAACCAACTAGTCCAACAGATGATATTGATGCAGTACCTCTCTCCTACAATGGACCCTTTTCCGTGTCTCTCCCTTCTGGACTCTATTTATTTTTATATCTACATGATTAGCGCTCTTTTTGTCCTGTCCTACCTTTCTCTTCACTTGTCGTTTGCGCTAATTTTATCTGTACCTGTGTAACCAACTAGCCACGCAGAAGATATTGATGCAGAACCTCTCTTCTACAATGGGCCCTTCTCCGTGTCTCTCCCCACTGGACTATATTTCTTTTTATATCTATATGATTAGCGCTTTTTCTGTCCTGTCTTACCTTTCTCTTCTCTTGTCGTTTGCGCTAATTTTATCTGATCATGTGTAACCAACTAGCCCAACAGGTGATATTGATGCAGTACCTTTCTTCTACAACGGACCCTTTTTGTGTCTCTCCCTTCTGGACTCTACTTCTTTTTATATCTACATGATTAGTGCTCTTTCTGTCTTGTCCTACCTTTCTCTTCTCTTGCCGTTTGCGGTAATTTTATCTGATCACGTGTAACCAACTAGGCCAACAGATGATATTGATGCAGTACCCTCTTCTACAATGGACCCTTTTCCGTGTCTCTCCCCTCTGGACTCTATTTCTTTTTATGTCTCCATGATTAGCGCCCTTTCTGTCCTGTCCTACCTTTCTCTTCTCTTGTCGTTTGCGCTAATTTTATCTGATCACGTGTAACCAACTAGCGAAACAGATGATATTGATGCAGTACCTCTCTTCTACAATGGACCCTTTTCCGTGTCTCTCCCCTCTGGACTCTATTTCTTTTTATATCTACATGATTAGCACTCTTTCTGTCCTCTCCTACCTTTCTTTTCTCTTGCCGTTTGCGCTAATTTTCTCTGAGCATGTGTAACCAAATAGCCCAACAAATGATATTGAAGCAGTACCTTTCTTCTACAATGGGCCCTTTTCCGTGTCTTTCCCCTCTGGACTCTATTTCTTTTTATATCTACATGATTAGCGCTCTTTCTGTCTTGTCCTACCTTTCTCTTCTCTTGTCGTTTGCGCTAATTTTATCTGATCACGTGTAGCCAACTAGCCCAACAGACGATATTGATGCAGTACCTTTCTTCTACAATGGGCCCTTTTCCGTGTCTCTCCCCTCTGGACTCTATTTCTTTTTATATCTACATGATTAGCGCTCTTTCTGTCTTGTCCTACCTTTCTCTTCTCTTGTCGTTTGCGCTAATTTTATCTGATCACGCGTAACCAACTAGCCCAACAGATGATATTGATGCAGTACCTCTCTTCTACAATGGACACTTTTCCGTGTCTCTCCCCTCTGGACTATTTCTTTTTATATCTACATGATTATCGCTCTTTCTGTCCTGTCCTACCTTTCTTTTCTCTTGTCGTTTGCGCTAATTTTATCTGATCATGTGTAACCAACTAGCCAAACAGATGATATTGATGCAGTACCTCTCTTCTACAATGGACCCTGTTCCGTGTCTCTCCCTTCAGGACTCTATTTCTTTTTATATCTTCGTGATTAGCGCTCTTTCTGTCCTGTCCTACATTTCTCTTCTCTTGTCGTTTGCGCTAATTTTATCTGATCATGTGTAACCAACTAGCCCAACAGATGATATTGATGCAGTATCTCTCTTCTACAATGCACCCTTTCCCGTGTCTCTCCCCTCTGGACTCTATTTCTTTTTTTTGTCTACATGATTAGCGCTTTTTCTGTCCTGTCCTACCTTTCTCTTCTCTTGTCGTTTGCGCTAATTTTATCTGATCATGTGTAACCAACTAGCCCAACAGATGATATTGATGCAGTACCTCTCTTCTACAATAAACCCTTTTCCGTGTCTCTCCCCTCTGGACTCTATTTCTTTTTATATCTACATGATTAGCGCTCTTTCTGTCTTGTCCTACCTTTCTCTTCTCTTGTCGTTTGCGCTAATTTTATCTGATCACGTGTAACCAACTAGCCCAACAGATGATATTGATGCAGTACCTCTCTTCTACAATGGACCCTTTTCCATGTCTCTCCCCAGTGGACTATATTTCTTTTTATATCTACATGATTAGCGCTTTTTCTGTACTGTCTTACCTTTCTCTTCTCTTGTCGTTTGCTCTAATTTTATCTGATCATGTGTAACCAACTAGCCCAACAGGTGATATTGATGCAGTATCTCTCTTCTACAATGGACACTTTTCTGTGTCTCTCCCCTCTGGACTCTATTTCTTTTCATATCTACATGATTAGCGCTCTTTCTGTCTTTTCCTACCTTTCTCTTGTCTTGTCGTTTGCGCTAATTTTATCTGATCACGTGTAACCAACTAGCTCAACAGATGATATTGATGCAGTACCTCTCTTCTACAATAGACCCTTTTCCGTGTCTCTCCCCACTGGACTATATTTCTTTTTATATCTACATGATTATCGCTCTTTCTGTCCTGTCCTACCTTTCTTTTCTCTTGTCGTTTGCGCTAATTTTATCTGAGCATGTGTAACCAAATAGCCCAACAGATGATATTGATGCAGTACCTCTCTTCTACAATAGACCCTTTTCCGTGTCTCTCCCCTCTGGACTCTATTTCTTTTTATATCTACATGATTAGCGTTTTTTCTGTCCTGTCTTACCTTTCTCTTCTCTTGTCGTTTGCGCTAATTTTATCTGATCATGTGTAACTAACTAGCCCAACAGATGATATTGATGTAGTATCTCTCTTCTAATATGGACCCTTTTCCGTGTCTCTCCCCTCTCCCCTCTGGACTCTATTTCTTTTTATACCTACATGATTAGCGCTCTTTCTGTCTTGTCCTACCTTTCTCTTCTCTCGTCGTTTGCGCTAATTTTATCTGATCACGTGTAACCAACTAGGCCAACAGATGATATTGATGCAGTACCTCTCTTCTACAATGGACCCTTTTCCGTGTCTCTCCCCTCTAAACTCTATTTCTTTTTATGTCTACATGATTAGCGCCCTTTCTGTCCTGTCCTACCTTTCTCTTCTCTTGTCGTTTGCGCTAATTTTATCTGATCACGTGTAAGCAACTAGCCCAACAGATGATATTGATGCAGTTCCTCTCCTCTACAATGGACCCTTTTCCGTGTCTCTCCCCTCTCGACTCTATTTCTTTTTATATCTACATGATTAGCGCTCTTTCTGTCCTGTCCTACCTTTCTTTTCTCTTGTCGTTTGCGCTAATTTTATCTGAGCATGTGTAACCAAATAGCCCAACAGATGATATTGATGCAGTACCTTTTTTCTACAATGGGCCCTTTTCCGTGTCTCTCCCCTCTGGACTCTATTTCTTTTTATATCTACATGATTAGCGCTATTTCTGTCTTGTCCTACCTTTCTCTTCTCTTGTCGTTTGCGCTAATTTTATCTGATCCTGTGTAACCAACTAGCCCAACAGATGATATTGATGCTGTACCTCTCTTCTACAATGGACCCTTTTCCGTGTCTCTCCCCTCTGGACTATATTTCTTTTTTATATCTACATGATTGGCGCTTTTTCTGTCCTGTTTTACCTTTCTCTTCTCTTGTCGTTTGCGCTAATTTTATCTGATCATGTGTAACCAACTAGTCCAACAGGTGATATTGATGCAGTACCTTTCTTCTACAATGGACCCTTTTCCGAGTCTCTTCCCTCTGGACTCTATTTCTTTTTATATATACATGATTATCGCTCTTTCTGTCCTGTCCTAAATTTCTCTTCTCTTGTAGTTTGCGCTAATTTTATCTGATGATGTGTAAGCAACTAGACCAACAGATGATATTGATGCAGTAACTCTCTTCTAATATGGACCCTTTTCCGTGTCTCTCCCCTCTGGACTCTATTTCTTTTTATATCTACATGATTAGCGCTCTTTCTGTCTTGTCCTACCTTTCTCTTCTCTTGTCGTTTGCGCTAATTTTATCTAATCACGCGTAACCAACTAGCCCAACAGATGATATTGATGCAGTACCTCTCTTCTACAATGGACACTTTTCCGTGTCTCTCCCCTCTGGACTCTATTTCTTTTCATATCTACATGATTATCGCTCTTTCTGTCCTGTCCTACCTTTCTCTTCTCTTGTCGTTTGCGCTAATTTTATCTGATCATGTGTAACCAACTAGCCCAACAGATGATATTGATGCAGCACCTCTCTTCTACAATGAACCCTTTTCCGTGTGTCTCCCCTCTGGACTATTTCTTTTTATATCTACATTATCAGCGCTCTTTCTGTCTTGTCCTACCTTTCTCTTCTCTTGCCGTTTGCGCTAATTTTATCTGATCATGTGTAACCAACTAGCCCAACAGATGATATTGATGCAGTACCTCTCTTCTACAATGCACCCTTTTCCGTGTCTCTCCCCTCTGGACTCTATTTATTTTTATATCTACATGATTATCGCTCTTTCTGTCCTGTCATACCTTTCTCTTCTCTTGTCGTTTGCGCTAATTTTATCTGATCATGTGTAACCAACTAGCCCAACAGATGATATTGATGCAGTACTCTCTTCTACAATGGACCCTTTTCCGTGTCTATCCCTTCAGGACTCTATTTCTTTTTATATCTTCGTGATTAGCGCTCTTTCTGTCCTGTCCTACATTTCTCTTATCTTGTCGTTTGCGCTAATTTTATCTGATCATGTGTAACGAACTAGCCCAACAGATGATATTGATGCAGTACCTCTCTTCTACAATGGACCCTTTTCCGTGTCTCTCCCCTCTGGACTCTATTTATTTTTATGTCTACATGATTAGCGCTCTTTCTGTCCTGTCCTACCTTTGTCTTCTCTTGTCGTTTGCGCTAATTTTATCTGATCATGTGTAACCAACTAGTCCAACAGATGATATTGATGCAGTACCTCTCTCCTACAATGGACCCTTTTCCGTGTCTCTCCCTTCTGGACTCTATTTATTTTTATATCTACATGATTAGCGCTCTTTTTGTCCTGTCCTACCTTTCTCTTCACTTGTCGTTTGCGCTAATTTTATCTGTACCTGTGTAACCAACTAGCCACGCAGAAGATATTGATGCAGTTCCTCTCTTCTACAATGGGCCCTTTTCCGTGTCTCTTCCCTCTGGACTCTATTTCTTTTTATATCTACATGATTAGCGCTCTTTCTGTCTTGTCCTACCTTTCTCTTCTCTTGTCGTTTGCGCAAATTTTATCTGATGACGTGTAACCAACTCGGCCAACAGATGATATTGATGCAGTACCTCTCTTCTACAATGGACCCTTTTCCGTGTCTCTCCCTTCTGGACTCTATTTCTTTTTATGTCTACATGATTAGCGCCCTTTCTGTCCTGTCTTACCTTTCTCTTCTCTTGTCGTTTGCGCTAATTTTATCTGATCATGTGTAACCAACTAGCCCAACAGGTGATATTGATGCAGTACCTTTCTTCTACAATGGACCCTTTTCCGTGTCTCTCCCCTCTGGACTCTACTTCTTTTTAAATCTACATGATTATCGCTCTTTCTGTCCTGTCCTACCTTTCTTTTCTCTTGTCGTTTGCGCTAATTTTATCTGAGCATGTGTAACCAAATAGCCCAACAGATGATATTGATGCAGTACCTCTCTTCTACAATATACCCTTTTCCGTGTCTCTCCCCCCTGACTCTATTTCTTTTTATAGCTACATGATTAGCGCTCTTTCTGTCTTGTCCTACATTTCTCTTCTCTTGTCGTTTGCGCTAATTTTATCTGATCACGTGTAACGAACTAGCCCAACAGATGATATTGATGCAGTGCTCTCTTCTACAATGGACCCTTTTCCGTGTCTCTCCCCTCTGGACTCTATTTCTTTTTATGTCTACATGATTAGCGCCCTTTCTGTCCTGTCCTACCTTTCTCTTCTGTTGTCGTTTGCGCTAATTTTATTTGATCACGTGTAACCAACTAGCCCAACAGATGATATTGATGCAGTTCCTCTCTTCTACAATGGACCCTTTTCCGTGTCTCTCCCATCTGGACTCTATTTCTTTTTATATCTATATGATTAGCGCTCTTTCTGTCCTGTCCTACCTTTCTTTTCTCTTGTCGTTTGCGCTTATTTTATCTGAGCATGTGTAACCAAATAGCCCAACAGATGATATTGATGCAGTACCTTTCTTCAACAATGGGCCCTTTTCCGTGTCTCTCCCCTCTGGACTCTATTTCTTTTTATATTTACATGATTAGCGCTCTTTCTGTCTTGTCCTACCTTTCTCTTCTCTTGTCGTTTGCGCTAATTTTATCTGATCATGTGTAACCAACTAGCCCTACAGATGATATTGATGCAGTACCTCTCTTCTACAATGGACCCTTTTCCGTGTCTCTCCCCTCTGGACTCTATTTCTTTTTATATCTACATGATTAGCGCTCTTTCTGTCTTGTCCTACCTTTCTCTTCTCTTGTCGTTTGCGCTAATTTTATATGATCACGTGTAACCAACTAGCCCAACAGATGATATCGATGCAGTTCCTCTCTTCTACAATGGACCCTTTTCCGTGTCTCTCCCCTCTGGACTCTATTTCTTTTTATATCTACATGATTAGCGCTCTTTCTGTCTTGTCCTACCTTTCCCTTCTCTTGTCGTTTGAGCTAATTTTATCTGATAACGTGTATCCAACTAGCCCAACAGATGATATTGATGCAGTACCTCTCTTCTACAATGGACCCTTTTCCGTGTCTCTCCCCTCTGAACTCTATTTCTTTTTATATCTACATGATTAGCGCTCTTTCTGTCTTGTCCTACCTTTCTCTTCTCTTGTCGTTTGCGTTAATTTTATCTGATCACGCGTAACCAACTAGCCCAACAGATGATATTGATGCAGTACTTCTCTTCTACAATAGACCCTTTTCCGTGTCTCTCCCGACTGGACTATATTTCTTTTTATATATACATGATTAGCGCTTTTTCTGTCCTGTCTTACCTTTCTCTTCTCTTGTCGTTTGCGCTAATTTTATCTGATCATGTGTAACCAACTAGCCCAACAGGTGATATTGATGCAGTACCTTTCATCTACAATGGACCCTTTTCCGTGTCTCTCCCCTCTGGACTCTACTTCTTTTTATATCTACATGATTATCGCTCTTTCTGTCCTGTCCTACCTTTCTCTTCTCTTGTCGTTTGTGCTAATTTTATCTGATCATGTGTAACCAACTAGCCCAACAGATGATATTGATGCAGTACCTCTCTTCTAATATGGACCCTTTTCCGTGTCTCTCCCCTCTGGACTCTATTTCTTTTTATACCTACATGATTAGCGCTCTTTCTGTCTTGTCCTACCTTTCTCTTCTCTTGTCGTTTGCGCTAATTTTATCTGATGACGTGTAACCAACTCGGCCAACAGATGATATTGATGCAGTATCTCTCTTCTACAATGGACCCTTTTCCGTGTCTCTCCCCTCTGGACTCTATTTCTTTTTATGTCTACATGATTAGCGCCCTTTCTGTCCTGTCCTACTTTCCTCTTCTCTTGTCGTTTGCGCTAATTTTATCTGATCACGTGTAACCAACTAGCTCAACAGATGATATTGCTGCTGTACCTCTCTTCTACAATGGACCCTTTTCCGTGTCTCTCCCCTCTGGACTCTATTTCTTTTTATATCTACATGATTAGCGCTCTTTCTGTCCTGTCCTACCTTTCTTTTCTCTTGTCGTTTGCGCTAATTTTATCTGAGCATGTGTAACCAAATAGCCCAACAGATGATATTGATGCAGTACCTTTCTTCTACAATGGGCCCTTTTCCGTGTCTCTCCCCTCTGGACTCTATTTCTTTTTATATCTACATGATTAGCGCTCTTTCTGTCTTGTCCTACCTTTCTCTTCTCTTGTCGTTTGCGCTAATTTTATCTGATCATGTGTAACCAACTAGCCGAACAGATGATATTGATGCAGTACCTCTCTTCTACAATGGACCCTTTTCCGTGTCCCTCCCCTCTGGGCTCTATTTCTTTTTATATCTACATGATTAGCGCTCTTTCTGTCTTGTCCTACCTTTCTCTTCTCTTGTCTTTTGCGCTAATTTTATCTGATCACGTGTAACCAACTAGCCCAACAGATGATATCGATGCAGTACCTCTCTCCTACAATGAACCCTTTTCGTGTCTCTCCCCTCTGGACTCTATTTCTTTTTATATCTACATGATTAGCGCTCTTTCTGTCTTGTCCTACCTTTCTCTTCTCTTGTCGTTTGCGCTAATTTTATCTGATCACGTGTAACCAACTAGCCCAACAGATTATATTGATGCAGTACCTCTCTTCTACAATAGACCCTTTTCCGTGTCTCTCCCCTCTGGACTCTATTTCTTTTTATATCTACATGATTAGCGCTCTTTCTGTCTTGTCCTACCTTTCTCTTCTCTTGTCGTTTGCGCTAATTTTATCTGATCACGTGTAACCAACTAGCCCAACAGATGATATTGATGCAGTACCTCTCTTCTACAATGGACCCTTTTCCATGTCTCTCCCCAGTGGACTATATTTCTTTTTATATCTACATGATTAGCGCTTTTTCTGTACTGTCTTACCTTTCTCTTCTCTTGTCGTTTGCTCTAATTTTATCTGATCATGTGTAACCAACTAGCCCAACAGGTGATATTGATGCAGTACCTCTCTTCTACAATGGACACTTTTCCGTGTCTCTCCCCTCTGGACTCTATTTCTTTTCATATCTACATGATTAGCGCTCTTTCTGTCTTTTCCTACCTTTCTCTTGTCTTGTCGTTTGCGCTAATTTTATCTGATCACGTGTAACCAACTAGCTCAACAGATGATATTGATGCAGTACCTCTCTTCTACAATAGACCCTTTTCCGTGTCTCTCCCCACTGGACTATATTTCTTTTTATATCTACATGATTATCGCTCTTTCTGTCCTGTCCTACCTTTCTTTTCTCTTGTCGTTTGCGCTAATTTTATCTGAGCATGTGTAACCAAATAGCCCAACAGATGATATTGATGCAGTGCCTCTCTTCTACAATAGACCCTTTTCCGTGTCTCTCCCCTCTGGACTCTATTTCTTTTTATATCTACATGATTAGCGTTTTTTCTGTCCTGTCTTACCTTTCTCTTCTCTTGTCGTTTGCGCTAATTTTATCTGATCATGTGTAACTAACTAGCCCAACAGATGATATTGATGTAGTACTCTCTTCTAATATGGACCCTTTTCCGTGTCTCTCCCCTCTCCCCTCTGGACTCTATTTCTTTTTATACCTACATGATTAGCGCTCTTTCTGTCTTGTCCTACCTTTCTCTTCTCTCGTCGTTTGCGCTAATTTTATCTGATCACATCTAAACAACTAGGCCAACAGATGATATTGATGCAGTCCCTCTCTTCTACAATGGACCCTTTTCCGTGTCTCTCCCCTCTAAACTCTATTTCTTTTTATGTCTACATGATTAGCGCCCTTTCTGTCCTGTCCTACCTTTCTCTTCTCTTGTCGTTTGCGCTAATTTTATCTGATCACGTGTAAGCAACTAGCCCAACAGATGATATTGATGCAGTTCCTCTCCTCTACAATGGACCCTTTTCCGTGTCTCTCCCCTCTCGACTCTATTTCTTTTTATATCTACATGATTAGCGCTCTTTCTGTCCTGTCCTACCTTTCTTTTCTCTTGTCGTTTGCGCTAATTTTATCTGAGCATGTGTAACCAAATAGCCCAACAGATGATATTGATGCAGTACCTTTTTTCTACAATGGGCCCTTTTCCGTGTCTCTCCCCTCTGGACTCTATTTCTTTTTATATCTACATGATTAGCGCTATTTCTGTCTTGTCCTACCTTTCTCTTCTCTTGTCGTTTGCGCTAATTTTATCTGATCCTGTGTAACCAACTAGCCCAACAGATGATATTGATGCTGTACCTCTCTTCTACAATGGACCCTTTTCCGTGTCTCTCCCCTCTGGACTATATTTCTTTTTTATATCTACATGATTGGCGCTTTTTCTGTCCTGTTTTACCTTTCTCTTCTCTTGTCGTTTGCGCTAATTTTATCTGATCATGTGTAACCAACTAGTCCAACAGGTGATATTGATGCAGTACCTTTCTTCTACAATGGACCCTTTTCCGTGTCTCTTCCCTCTGGACTCTATTTCTTTTTATATATACATGATTATCGCTCTTTCTGTCCTGTCCTACCTTTCTCTTCTCTTGTAGTTTGCGCTAATTTTATCTGATGATGTGTAAGCAACTAGCCCAACAGATGATATTGATGCAGTAACTCTCTTCTAATATGGACCCTTTTCCGTGTCTCTCCCCTCTGGACTCTATTTCTTTTTATATCTACATGATTAGCGCTCTTTCTGTCTTGTCCTACCTTTCTCTTCTCTTGTCGTTTGCGCTAATTTTATCTGATCACGCGTAACCAACTAGCCCAACAGATGATATTGATGCAGTACCTCTCTTCTACAATGGACACTTTTCCGTGTCTCTCCCCTCTGGACTCTATTTCTTTTCATATCTACATGATTACCGCTCTTTCTGTCCTGTCCTACCTTTCTCTTCTCTTGTCGTTTGCGCTAATTTTATCTGATCATGTGTAACCAACTAGCCCAACAGATGATATTGTTGCAGTACCTCTCTTCTACAATGGACCCTTTTCCGTGTGTCTCCCCTCTGGACTATTTCTTTTTATATCTACATTATCAGCGCTCTTTCTGTCTTGTCCTACCTTTCTCTTCTCTTGCCGTTTGCGCTAATTTTATCTGATCATGTGTAACCAACTAGCCCAACAGATGATATTGATGCAGTACCTCTCTTCTACAATGCACCCTTTTCCGTGTCTCTCCCCTCTGGACTCTATTTATTTTTATATCTACATGATTATCGCTCTTTCTGTCCTGTCATACCTTTCTCTTCTCTTGTCGTTTGCGCTAATTTTATCTGATCATGTGTAACCAACTAGCCCAACAGATGATATTGATGCAGTACCTCTCTTCTACAATGGACCCTTTTCCGTGTCTATTCCTTCAGGACTCTATTTCTTTTTATATCTTCGTGATTAGCGCTCTTTCTGTCCTGTCCTACATTTCTCTTATCTTGTCGTTTGCGCTAATTTTATCTGATCATGTGTAACGAACTAGCCCAACAGATGATATTGATGCAGGGCCTCTCTTCTACAATGGACCCTTTTCCGTGTCTCTCCCCTCTGGACTCTATTTATTTTTATGTCTACATGATTAGCGCTCTTTCTGTCCTGTCCTACCTTTGTCTTCTCTTGTCGTTTGCGCTAATTTTATCTGATCATGTGTAACCAACTAGTCCAACAGATGATATTGATGCAGTACCTCTCTCCTACAATGGACCCTTTTCCGTGTCTCTCCCTTCTGGACTCTATTTATTTTTATATCTACATGATTAGCGCTCTTTTTGTCCTGTCCTACCTTTCTCTTCACTTGTCGTTTGCGCTAATTTTATCTGTACCTGTGTAACCAACTAGCCACACCGAAGATATTGATGCAGTACTTCTCTTCTACAATGGGCCCTTTTCCGTGTCTCTTCCCTCTGGACTCTATTTCTTTTTATATCTACATGATTAGCGCTCTTTCTGTCTTGTCCTACCTTTCTCTTCTCTTGTCGTTTGCGCAAATTTTATCTGATGACGTGTAACCAACTCGGCCAACAGATGATATTGATGCAGTATCTCTCTTCTACAATGGACCCTTTTCCGTGTCTCTCCCTTCTGGACTCTATTTCTTTTTATGTCTACATGATTAGCGCCCTTTCTGTCCTGTCTTACCTTTCTCTTCTCTTGTCGTTTGCGCTAATTTTATCTGATCATGTGTAACCAACTAGCCCAACAGGTGATATTGATGCAGTACTTTTCTTCTACAATGGACCCTTTTCCGTGTCTCTCCCCTCTGGACTCTACTTCTTTTTATATCTACATGATTATCGCTCTTTCTGTCCTGTCCTACCTTTCTTTTCTCTTGTCGTTTGCGCTAATTTTATCTGAGCATGTGTAACCAAATAGCCCAACAGATGATATTGATGCAGTACCTCTCTTCTACAATATACCCTTTTCCGTGTCTCTCCCCACTGGACTATATATCTTTTTATATCTACATGATTAGCGCTTTTTCTGTCCTGTCTTACCTTTCTCTTCTCTTGTCGTTTGCGCTAATTTTATCTGATCATGTGTAACCAACTAGCCCAACAGATGATATTGATGCAGTACCTCTCTTCTACAATGGACCCTTTTCCGTGTCTCTCCCCTCTGGACTCTATTTCTTTTTATGTCTACATGATTAGCGCTCTTTCTGTCCTGTCCTACCTTTGTCTTCTCTTGTCGTTTGCGCTAATTTTATCTGATCATGTGTAACCAACTAGCCCAACAGATGATATTGATGCAGTTCCTCTCTCCTACAATGGACCCTTTTCCGTGTCTCTCCCTTCTGGACTCTATTTCTTTTTATATCTACATGATTAGCGCTCTTTTTGTCCTGTCCTACCTTTCTCTTCACTTGTCGTTTGCGCTAATTTTATCTGTACCTGTGTAACCAACTAGCCACACGGAAGATATTGATGCAGTACTTCTCTTCTACAATGGGCCCTTTTCCGTGTCTCTCCCCTCTGGACTCTATTTCTTTTTATACCTACATGATTAGCGCTCGTTCTGTCTTGTCCTACCTTTCTCTTCTCTTGTCGTTTGCGCTAATTTTATCTGATCACGTGTAACCAACTAGGCCAACAGATGATATTGATGCAGTGTCTCTCTTCTACAATTGGACCCTTTTCCGTGTCTCTCCCCTCTGAACTCTATTTCTTTTTATGTCTACATGATTAGCGCCCTTTCTGTCCTGTCCTACCTTTCTCTTCTCTTGTCGTTTGCGCTAATTTTATCTGATCACGTGTAACCAACTAGCCCAACAGATGATATTGATGCAGTGCCTCTCCTCTACAATGGACCCTTTTCCGTGTCTCTCCCCTCTCGACTCTATTTCTTTTTACATCTACATGATTAGCGCTCTTTCTGTCCTGTCCTATTTTTCTTTTCTCTTGTCGTTTGCGCTAATTTTATCTGAGCATGTGTAACCAAATAGCCCAACAGATGATATTGATGCAGTACCTTTCTTCTACAATGAGCTCTTTTCCGTGTCTCTCCCCTCTGGACTCTATTTCTTTTTATATCTACATGATTAGCGCTCTTTCTGTCTTGTCCTACCTTTCTCTTCTCTTGTCGTTTGCGCTAATTTTATCTGACCATGTGTAACCAACTAGCCCAACAGATGATATTGATGCAGTACCTCTCTTCTACAATGGACCCTTTTCCGTGTCCCTGGACTCTATTTCTTTTTATATCTACATGATTAGCGCTCTTTCTGTCTTGTCCTACATTTCTCTTCTCTTGTCGTTTGCGCTAATTTTATCTGATCACGTGTAACCAACTAGCCCAACAGATGATATCGATGCAGTACCTCTCTCCTACAATGGACCCTTTTCCGTGTCTCTCCCCTCTGGACTCTATTTCTTTTTATATTTACATGATTAGCGCTCTTTCTGTCTTGTCCTACCTTTCTCTTCTCTTGTCGTTTGCGCTAATTTTATCTGATCACGTGTAACCAACTAGCCCAACAGATGATATTGATGCAGTACCTCTCTTCTACAATGGACCCTTTTGCGTGTATCTCCCCTTTGGACTGTATTTCTTTTTATATCTACATGATTAGCGCTCTTTCTGTCTTGTCCTACCTTTCTCTCCTCTTGTCGTTTGCGCTAATTTTATCTGATCACACGTAACCAACTAGCCCAACAGATGATATTGATGCAGTACCTCTCTTCTACATTGGACACTTTTCCGTGTCTCTCCCCTCTGAACTCTATTTCTTTTTATATCTACATGATTATCGCTCTTTCTGTCCTGTCCTACCTTTCTCTTCTCTTGTCGTTTGCGCTAATTTTATCTGATCATGTGTAACCAACTAGCCCAACAGATGATATTGATGCAGTACCTCCCTTCTAATATGGACCCTTTTCCGTGTCTCTCCCCGCTCCCCTCTGGACTCTATTTCTTTTTATATCTACAGGATTAGCACTCTTTCTGTCTTGTCCTACCTTTCTCTTCTCTTGTCATTTGCGCCAATTTTATCTGATCACGTGTAACCAACTAGGCCAACACATGATATTGATGCAGTACCTCTCTTCTACAATGGACACTTTTCCGTGTCTCTCCCCTCTGGACTCTATTTCTTTTTATGTCTACATGATTAGCGCCCTTTCTGTCCTGTCCCACCTTTCTCTTCTGTTGTCGTTTGCGCTAATTTTATTTGATCACGTGTAACCAACTAGCCCAACAGATGATATTGATGCAGGTCCTCTCTTCTACAATGGACCCTTTTCCGTGTCTCTCCCATCTGGACTCTATTTCTTTTTATATCTATATGATTAGCGCTCTTTCTGTCCTGTCCTACCTTTCTTTTCTCTTGTCGTTTGCGCTAATTTTATCTGAGCATGTGTAACCAAATAGCCCAACAGATGATATTGATGCAGTACCTTTCTTCTACAATGGGCCCTTTTCCGTGTCTCTCCCCTCTGGACTCTATTTCTTTTTATATTTACATGATTAGCGCTCTTTCTGTCTTGTCCTACCTTTCTCTTCTCTTGTCGTTTGCGCTAATTTTAGCTGATCATGTGTAACCAACTAGCCCTACAGCTGATATTGATGCAGTACCTCTCTTCTACAATGGACCCTTTTCCGTGTCTCTCCCCTCTGGACTCTATTTCTTTTTATATCTACATGATTAGCGCTCTTTCTGTCTTGTCCTACCTTTCTCTTCTCTTGTCGTTTGCGCTAATTTTATCTGATCACGTGTAACCAACTAGCCCAACAGATGATATCGATGCAGTTCCTCTCTTCTACAATGGACCCTTTCCCGTGTCTCTCCCCTCTGGACTCTTTTTCTTTTTATATCTACATGATTAGCGCTCTTTCTGTCTTGTCCTACCTTTCTCTTCTCTTGTCGTTTGCGCTAATTTTATCTGATAACGTGTATCCAACTAGCCCAACAGATGATATTGATGCAGTACCTCTCTTCTACAATGGACCCTTTTCCGTGTCTCTCCCCTCTGAACTCTATTTCTTTTTATATCTACATGATTAGCGCTCTTTCTGTCTTGTCCTACCTTTCTCTTCTCTTGTCGTTTGCGTTAATTTTATCTGATCACGCGTAAACAACTAGCCCAACAGATGATATTGATGCAGTACCTCTCTTCTACAATAGACCCTTTTCCGTGTCTCTCCCGACTGGACTATATTTCTTTTTATATCTACATGATTAGCGCTTTTTCTGTCCTGTCTTACCTTTCTCTTCTCTTGTCGTTTGCGCTAATTTTATCTGATCATGTGTAACCAACTAGCCCAACAGGTGATATTGATGCAGTACCTTTCTTCTACAATGGACCCTTTTCCGTGTCTCTCCCCTCTGGACTCTACTTCTTTTTATATCTACATGATTATCGCTCTTTCTGTCCTGTCCTACCTTTCTCTTCTCTTGTCGTTTGCGCTAATTTTATCTGATCATGTGTAACCAACTAGCCCAACAGATGATATTGATGCAGTACTTCTCTTCTAATATGGACCCTTTTCCGTGTCTCTCCCCTCTTGACTCTATTTCTTTTTATACCTACATGATTAGCGCTCTTTCTGTCTTGTCCTACCTTTCTCTTCTCTTGTCGTTTGCGCTAATTTTATCTGATGACGTGTAACCAACTCGGCCAACAGATGATATTGATGCAGTATCTCTCTTCTACAATGGACCCTTTTCCGTGTCTCTCCCCTCTGGACTCTATTTCTTTTTATGTCTACATGATTAGCGCCCTTTCTGTCCTGTCCTACTTTCCTCTTCTCTTGTCGTTTGCGCTAATTTTATCTGATCACGTGTAACCAACTAGCTCAACAGATGATATTGCTGCTGTACCTCTCTTCTACAATGGACCCTTTTCCGTGTCTCTCCCCTCTGGACTCTATTTCTTTTTATATCTACATGATTAGCGCTCTTTCTGTCCTGTCCTACCTTTCTTTTCTCTTGTCGTTTGCGCTAATTTTATCTGAGCATGTGTAACCAAATAGCCCAACAGATGATATTGATGCAGTACCTTTCTTCTACAATGGGCCCTTTTCCGTGTCTCTCCCCTCTGGACTCTATTTCTTTTTATATCTACATGATTAGCGCTCTTTCTGTCTTGTCCTACCTTTCTCTTCTCTTGTCGTTTGCGCTAATTTTATCTGATCATGTGTAACCAACTAGCCCAACAGATGATATTGATGCAGTACCTCTCTTCTACAATGGACCCTTTTCCGTGTCCCTCCCCTCTGGGCTCTATTTCTTTTTATATCTACATGATTAGCGCTCTTTCTGTCTTGTCCTACCTTTCTCTTCTCTTGTCGTTTGCGCTAATTTAACTGATCACGTGTAACCAACTAGCCCAACAGATGATATCGATGCAGTACCTCTCTTTTACAATGGACCCTTTTCCGTGTCTCTCCCCTCTGGACTCTATTTCTTTTTATATCTACATGATTAGCGCTCTTTCTGTCTTGTCCTACCTTTCTCTTCTCTTGTCGTTTGCGCTAATTTTATCTGATCACGTGTAACCAACTAGCCCAACAGATGATATTGATGCAGTACCTCTCTTCTACAATGGATCCTTTTCCGTGTCTCTCCCCTCTGGACTCTATTTCTTTTTATATCTACATGATTAGCGCTCTTTCTGTCTTGTCCTAACTTTCTCTTCTCTTGTCGTTTGCGCTAATTTTATCTGATCACGCGTAACCAACCAGCCCAACAGATGATATTGATGCAGTACCTCTCTTCTACAATAGACCCTTTTCCGTGTCTCTCCCCACTGGACTATATTTCTTTTTATATCTACATGATTAGCGCTTTTTCTGTCCTGTCTTACCTTTCTCTTCTCTTGTCGTTTGCGCTAATTTTATCTGATCATGTGTAACCAACTAGCCCAACAGGTGATATTGATGCAGTACCTTTCTTCTGCAATGGAACCTTTTCCGTGTCTCTCCCCTCTGGACTCTACTTCTTTTTATATCTACATGATTATCGCTCTTTCTGTCCTGTCCTACCTTTCTCTTCTCTTGTCGTTTGCGCTAATTTTATCTGATCATGTGTAACCAACTAGTCCAACAGATGATATTGATGCAGTACCTCTCTTCTACAATGCACCCTTTTCCGTGTCTTTCCCCTCTGGACTTTATTTCTTTTTAGAGCGCAGCTCTTAGGGGCCTGTTTCCGGCTTGAGCGGCGTCGCCATCGCCGTCGCCGGCGCCGTCGCCGTCGGCGTAACCGCGCGGTGCATTATGGGAAACATCCCATAATGCACCGCGCGAGCCCCCCACCGGGGTCATTCGTGGGGAGGCACGTGACCCCCCCCGAGGTCGCGTGACCACCCGAAGTCACGTGACTCCCCTGAGGTCACGTGACCCCCTCCTCGAGGTCACGTGACTTCCCTGAGGTCACGTGACTCTCCTGAGGTCACGTGACCCCCTCCTCGACGTCACGTGACCCCCCGAGGTCACGTGACCCCCGCCGATGTCGCGTGACCCCCCGATGACGTCATCGACACTGATGACGTCACCGGCATCCACATCGTCATCGTCATCATCAGTGATGACGATGACGATGCGGATGCCGGTGACGTCATAAGTGATGATGACGATGACGATGTGGATGCTGGTGACGTCATCAGTGATGATGACGATGACGATGTGGATGCCGGTGACGTCATCAGTGATGATGACATAAACGATGATGACGTCATCAGTGACGATGACGATGTGGATGCCGGTCACGTCATCAGTGATGATGACGATGTGGATGCCGGTGACGTCATCAGTGATGACGTCATCAGTGATGATGACGATGACGATGCGGATGCCGGTGACGTCATCAGCGATGATGACGATGTGGATGCCGGTGACGTCATCAGTGACGATGACGATGTGGATGCCGGTGACGTCATCGGTGATGATGACGATGACGCTGTGGATGCCGGTGACGTTACCGACATCCGCATCGTCATCGTCATCATCACTGATGACGAAATCAGTGACGTCATTGATGTCGTCACCGGCATCCGCATCGTCATCGTCATCATCACTGATCACGTCGTCAGCGACGTCACTGATGACGTCACCGACTTTCGCATCGTCATCGTCATCATCACTGGTGAAGTCATCAGTGACGTCACTAATGACGTCATCAATGACGTCAGTGATAACATCATCGGCATTGGGGGTCAGGTGACGCCCCAAGGTCACGTAACCCCTCCTGGTTAGTCTAACCCCCCCCAGCGCCCTTCCCTCCTCCTCCTCAAGAGCTGCGCTCCAATTCGGCGTTACAGGGAGTTGTAAGCGGCTTTCACTTTTATATCTACATGATTATCACTCTTTCTGTCCTGTCCTACCTTTCTCTTCTCTTGTGGTTTTCGCTAATTTTATCTGATCATGTGTAACCAACTAGCCCAACAGATGATATTGCTGCAGTACCTCTCTTCTACAATGGACCCTTTTCCGTGTCTCTCCCCTCTGGACTCTATTTCTTTTTATATCTACATGATTATCGCTCTTTCTGTCCTGTCCTACCTTTCTCTTCTCTTGTCGTTTGCGCTAATTTTATCTGATCATGTGCAACCAACTACCCCAACAGATGATATTGATGCAGTACCTCTCTTCTACAATAAACCCTTTTCCGTGTCTCTCCCCTCTGGACACTATTTCTTTTAGAGCGCAGCTCTTAGGGGCCCGTTCCCGGCTTGAGCGGCGTCGCCGTCGGCGTAACCAAGGTCATCACAAGGTCACGTGACCCCCAAGGTCACGTGACCCCTCCAGGTCACGTGACCCCTCCCAAGGTCATCTCAAGGTCACGTGACCCCACGTGACTCCCAAGGTCACGTGACCCCTCGATGTCACGTGACCCCTCCCAAGGTCATCTCAAGGTCACGTGACCCCAAGACCCCACGTGACCCTTTGAAGGTCACGTGACCCCCAAGTCACGTGACCCCTCTGAGGTCACGTGAACCCCGAGGTCACGTGGTCTCCTCCCTAAGGTCACGTGACCCCCGAGGTCACGTGACCCCTCCCAAGGTCATCTCAAGGTCACGTGACCCCAAGGTGACCCCCACGTGACCCCCAGGTCACGTGACCCCTCTGAGGTCACGTGACCCCTCTGAGGTCACGTGACCCCTCTGAGGTCACGTGACCCCTCTGAGGTCACGTTACTCCCCGAGGTCACGTGACCCCCTCCCCGAAGTCACGTGACAGCCCCCCCCCCCCGAGGTCACGTGACCGCCCCCCCGGAGCATATTAAAGAATGAGGGGAGGAGGAGGGGTCTACCCTCCCCTCAGTACCCTTCACTCCTCCTCAAGAGCTGCGCTCCAATTCGGCGTTACAGAGATTTGTAAACGGCTTTCACTTTTTTTTATATCTACATGATTAGCACTCTTTCTGTCTTGTCCTACCTTTCTCTTCTCTTGTCGTTTGCGCTAATTTTATCTGATCATGTGTAACCAACTAGCCCAACAGATGATATTGATGCAGTACCTCTCTTCTACGATGGACTCTTTTTCGTGTCTCTCCCCTCTGGACTCTATTTCTTTTTATATCTACATGATTAGCGCTCTTTCTGTCTTGTCCTACCTTTCTCTTCTCTTGTCGTTTGCGCTAATTTTATCTGATCATGTGTAACCAACTAGCCCAACAGATGATATCGATGGAGTACCTTTCTTCTACAATAGACCCTTTTCCGTGTCTCTCCCCTCTGGACTCTATTTCTTTTTATATCTACATGATTAGCGCTCTTTGTGTCTTGTCCTGCCTTTCTCTTCTCTTGTCGTTTGCGCTAATTTTATCTGATCACGTGTAACCAACTAGCCCTACAGATGATATTGATGCAGTACCTCTCTTCTACAATGGACCCTTTTCCGTGTCTCTCCCCTCTGGACTCTACTTCTTTTTATATCTACATGATTATCGCTCTTTCTGTCCTGTCCTACCTTTCTCTTCTCTTGTCGTTTGCACTAATTTTATCTGATCACGTGTAACCAACTAGCCCAACAGATGATATCGATGCAGTACCTCTCTTCCACAATGGACCCTTTTCCGTGTCTCTCCCCTCTGGACTCTATTTCTTTTTATATCTACATGATTAGCGCTCTTTCCGTCTTGTCCTACCTTTTTCTTCTCTTGTCGTTTGCGCTAATTTTATCTGATCACGTGTAACCAACTAGCCCAACAGATGATATTGATGCAGTACCTCTCTTCTACAATAGACCCTTTTCCGTGTCTCTCCCCTCTGGACTCTATTTCTTTTTATATCTACATGATTAGCGCTCTTTCTGTCTTGTCCTACCTTTCTCTTCTCTTGTCGTTTGCGCTAATTTTATCTGATCACGTGTAACCAACTAGCCCAACAGATGATATCGATGCAGTACCTCTCTTCTACAATGGACCCTTTTCCGTGTCTCTCCCCTCTAGACTCTATTTATTTTTATATCTACATGATTAGCGCTCTTTCTGTCTTGTCCTACCTTTCTCTTCTCTTGTCGTTTGCGCTAATTTTATCTGATCACGTGTAACCAACTAGCCCAACAGATGATACTGATGCAGTACCTCTCTTCTACAATGGACCCTTTTCCATGTCTCTCCCCTCTGGACTCTATTTCTTTTTATATCTACATGATTAGCGCTCTTTCTGTCTTGTCCTACCTTTCTCTTCTCTTGTCGTTTGCGCTAATTTTATCTGATCACGTGTAACCAACTAGCCCAACAGATGATATTGATGCAGTACCTCTCTTCTACAATAGACCCTTTTCCGTGTCTCTCCCCACTGGACTATATTTCATTTTATATCTACATGATTAGCGCTTTTTCTGTCCTGTCTTACCTTTATCTTCTCGTCGTTTGCGCTAATTTTGTCTGATCATCTGTAACCAACAAGCCCAACAGGTGATATTGATGCAGTACCTTTCTTCTACAATGGACCCTTTTCCGTGTCTCTCCCCTCTGGACTCTACTTATTTTTATATCTACATGATTATCGCTCTTTCTGTCCTGTCCTACCTTTCTCTTCTCTTGTCGTTTGCGCTAATTTTATCTGATCATGTGTAACCAACTAGCCCAACAGATGATATTGATGCAGTACCCCTCTTCTAATATGGACCCTTTTCCGTGTCTCTCCCCTCTGGACTCTATTTCTTTTTATATCTACATGATTAGCGCTCTTTCTGTCTTGTCCTACCTTTCTCTTCTCTTGTCGTTTGCGCTAATTTTATCTAATCACGTGTAACCAACTAGCCCAACAGATGATATCGATGCAGTACCTCTCTTCCACAATGGACCCTTTTCCGTGTCTCTCCCCTCTGGACTCTATTTCTTTTTATATCTACATGATTAGCGCTCTTTCTGTCTTGTCCTACCTTTCTCTTCTCTTGTCGTTTTTCGCTAATTTTATCTGATCACGTGTAACCAACTTGCCCAACAGATGATATTGATGCAGTTCCTCTCTTCTACAATGGACCCTTTTCCGTGTCTCTCCCCTCTCGACTCTAGTTCTTTTTATATCTACATGATTATCGCTCTTTCTGTCCTGTCCTACCTTTCTCTTCTCTTGTCGTTTGCGCTAATTTTATCTGATCATGTGTAACCAACTAGCCCAACAGATGATATTGATGCAGTACCTCTCTTCTAATATGGACCCTTTTCCGTGTCTCTCCCCTCTCCCCTCTGGACTCTATTTCTTTTTATATCTACATGATTAGCGCTCTTTCTGTCTTGTCCTACCTTTCTCTTCTCTTGTCGTTTGCGCTATTTTTATCTGATCGCGTGTAACCAACTAGGCCAACAGATGATATTGATGCAGTACTTCTCTTCTACAATGGACCATTTCCGTGTCTCTCCCCTCTAAACTCTATTTCTTTTTATATCTACATGATTAGCGCTCTTTTGTCTTGTCCTACCTTTCTCTTCTCTTGTCGTTTGCGCTAATTTTATCTGATCATGTGTAACCAACTAGCCCAACAGATGATATTGATGCAGTACCTCTTTTCTACAATGGACCCTTTTCCGTGTCTCTCCCCTTTGGACTCTATTTCTGTTTATATCTACATGATTAGCGCTCTTTCTCTCTTGTACTACCTTTCTCTTCTCTTGTCGATTGCGCTAATTTTATCTGATCACGTGTAACCAACTAGCCCAACAGATGATATCGATGCAGTACCTCTCTTTTACAATGGACCCTTTTCCGTGTCTCTCCCCTCTGGACTCTATTTCTTTTTATATCTACATGATTAGCGCTCTTTCTGTCTTGTCCTACGTTTCTCTTCTCTTGTTTTTTGCGCTAATTTTATCTGATCACGTGTAACCAACTAGGCCAACAGATGATATTGATGCAGTACCTCTCTTCTACAATGGACCCTTTTCCGTGTCTCTCCCCTCTGGACTCTATTTCTTTTTATATCTACATGATTAGCGCTCTTTTTGTCTTGTCCTACCTTTCTCTTCTCTTGTCGTTTGCGCTAATTTTATCTGATCATGTGTAACCAACTAGCCCAACAGGTGATATTGATGCAGTACCTTTCTTCTACAATGGACCCTTTTCCGTGTCTCTCCCCTCTGGACTCTATTTCTTTTATATCTACATGATTAGCGCTCTTTCTGTCTTGTCCTACCTTTCTCTTCTCTTGTCGTTTGCGCTAATTTTATCTGATCATGTGTAACCAACTAGCCCAACAGATGATATTGATGCAGTACCTCTCTTCTGCAATGGACACTTTTCCGTGTCTCTCCCCTCTGGACTCTATTTATTTTTATATCTACATGATTAGCGTTCTTTCTGTCTTGTCCTACCTTTCTCTTCTCTTGTCGTTTGCGCTAATTTTATCTGATCACGTGTAACCAACTAGCCCAACAGATGATATTGATGCAGTATCTCTCTTCTACAATGGACCCTTTTCCGTGTCTCTCCCCTCTGGACTCTATTTATTTTTATATCTACATGATTAGCGCTCTTTCTGTCTTGTCCTACCTTTCTCTTCTCTTGTCGTTTGCGCTAATTTTATCTGATCATGTGTAACCAACTAGCCCAACAGATGATATTGATGCAGTCCTCTCTTCTACAATGGACCCTTTTCCGTGTCTCTCCCCTCTGGACTCTATTTCTTTTTATATCTACATGATTAGCGCTCTTTCTGTCTTGTCCTACCTTTCTTTTCTCTTGTCGTTTGCGCTAATTTTATCTGATCACGTGTAACCAACTAGCCCAAAAGATGATATCGATGCAGTACCTCTCTTCTACAATAAACCCTTTTCTGTGTCTCTCCCCTCTGGACTCTATTTATTTTTATATCTACATGATTATCGCTCTTTCTGTCCTGTCCTACCTTTCTCTTCTCTTGACGTTTGCGCTAATTTTATCTGATCATGTGTAACCAACTAGCCCAACAGATGATATTGATGGAGTACCTCTATTCTACAATGGACCCTTTTCCGTGTCTCTCCCCTCTGGACTCTATTTCTTTTTATATCTACATGATTAGCGCTCTTTCTGTCCTGTCCTACCTTTTTTTTCTCTTGTCGTTTGCGCTAATTTTATCTGAGCATGTGTAACCAAATAGCCCAACAGATGATATTGATGCAGTACCTTTCTTCTACAATGGGCCCTTTTCCGTGTCTCTCCCCTCTGGACTCTATTTCTTTTTATATCTACATGATTAGCGCTCTTTCTGTCTTGTCCTACCTTTCTCTTCTCTTGTCGTTTGCACTAATTTTATCTGATCATGTGTAACCAACTAGCCCAACAGATGATATTGATGCAGTACCTCTCTTCTACAATGGACCCTTTTCCGTGTCTCTCCCCTCTGGACTCTATTTCTTTTTATATCTACATGATTAGCGCTCTTTCTGTCTTGTCCTACCTTTCTCTTCTCTTGTCGTTTGCGCTAATTTTATCTGATCATGTGTAACCAACTAGCCCAACAGGTGATATTGATGCAGTACCTTTCTTCTACAATGAACCCTTTTCCGTGTCTCTCCCCTCTGGACTCTATTTCTTTTTATATCTACATGATTAGCGCTCTTTCTGTCTTGTCCTACCTTTCTCTTCTCTTGTCGTTTGCGCTAATTTTATCTGATCATGTGTAACCAACTAGCCCAACAGATGATATTGATGCAGTACTTCTCTTCTGCAATGGACACTTTTCCGTGTCTCTCCCCTCTGGACTCTATTTATTTTTATATCTACATGATTAGCGTTCTTTCTGTCTTGTCCTACCTTTCTCTTCTCTTGTCGTTTGCGCTAATTTTATCTGATCACGTGTAACCAACTAGCCCAACAGATGATATTGATGCAGCACCTCTCTTCTACAATGGACCCTTTTCCGTGTCTCTCCCCTCTGGACTCTATTTATTTTTATATCTACATGATTAGTGCTCTTTCTGTCTTGTCCTACCTTTCTCTTCTCTTGTCGTTTGCGCTAATTTTATCTGATCATGTGTAACCAACTAGCCCAACAGATGATATTGATGCAGTACCTCTCTTCTACAATGGACCCTTTTCCGTGTCTCTCCCCTCTGGACTCTATTTCTTTTTATATCTACATGATTAGCGCTCTTTCTGTCTTGTCCTACCTTTCTTTTCTCTTGTCGTTTGCGCTAATTTTATCTGATCACGTGTAACCAACTAGCCCAACAGATGATATCGATGCAGTACCTCTCTTCTACAACAAAACCCTTTTCTGTGTCTCTCCCCTCTGGACTCTATTTATTTTTATATCTACATGATTATCGCTCTTTCTGTCCTGTCCTACCTTTCTCTTCTCTTGACGTTTGCGCTAATTTTATCTGATCATGTGTAACCAACTAGCCCAACAGATGATATTGATGGAGTACCTCTATTCTACAATGGACCCTTTTCCGTGTCTCTCCCCTCTGGACTCTATTTCTTTTTATATCTACATGATTAGCGCTCTTTCTGTCCTGTCCTACCTTTTTTTTCTCTTGTCGTTTGCGCTAATTTTATCTGAGCATGTGTAACCAAATAGCCCAACAGATGATATTGATGCAGTACCTTTCTTCTACAATGGGCCCTTTTCCGTGTCTCTCCCCTCTGGACTCTATTTCTTTTTATATCTACATGATTAGCACTCTTTCTGTCTTGTCCTACCTTTCTCTTCTCTTGTCGTTTGCGCTAATTTTATCTGATCATGTGTAACCAACTAGCCCAACAGATGATATTGATGCAGTACCTCTCTTCTACAATGGACCCTTTTCCGTGTCTCTCCCCTCTGGACTCTATTTCTTTTTATATCTACATGATTAGCGCTCTTTCTGTCTTGTCCTACCTTTCTTTTCTCTTGTCGTTTGCGCTAATTTTATCTGATCACGTGTAACCAACTAGCCCAACAGATGATATCGATGCAGTACTTCTCTTCTACAATGGACCCTTTTCTGTGTCTCTCCCCTCTGGACTCTATTTCTTTTTATATCTACATAATTAGTGCTCTTTCTGTCTTGTCCTACCTTTCTCTTCTCTTGTCGTTTGCACTAAATTTATCTGATCACGTGTAACCAACTAGCCCAACAGATGATATTGATGCAGTACCTCTCTTCTACAATGGACCCTTTTCCGTGTCTCTCCCCTCTGGACTCTATTTCTTTTTATATCTACATGATTAGCGCTCTTTCTGTCTTGTCCTACCTTTCTCTTCTCTTGTCGTTTGCGCTAATTTTATCTGATCACGCGTAACCAACTAGCCCAACAGATGATATTGATGCAGTACCTCTCTTCTACAATGGGCACTTTTCCGTGTCTCTCCCCTCTGGACTCTATTTATTTTTATATCTACATGATTATCGCTCTTTCTGTCCTGTCCTACCTTTCTCTTCTCTTGTCGTTTGCGCTAATTTTATCTGATCATGTGTAACCAACTAGCCCAACAGATGATATTGATGCAGTACCTCTCTTCTGCAATGGACCCTTTTCCGTGTCTTTCCCCTCTGGACTCTATTTCTTTTTATATCAACACGATTAGCGCTCTTCCTGTCCTGTCCTACCTTTCTCTTCTCTTGTTGTTTGCGCTAATTTTATCTGAGCATGTGTAACCAACTAGTCCAACAGATGATATTGATGCAGTACCTCTCTTCTGCAATGGACACTTTTCCGTGTCTCTCCCCTCTGGACTCTATTTCTTTTTATATCTACATGATTAGCGCTCTTTCTGTCTTGTCCTACCTTTCTCTTCTCTTGTCGTTTGCGCTAATTTTATCTGATCACGTGTAACCAACTAGCCCAACAGATGATATTGATGCAGTACCTCTCTTCTACAATGGACCCTTTTCCGTGTCTCTTCCCTCTGGACTCTATTTCTTTTTATATCTACATGATTAGTGCTCTTTCTGTCTTGTCCTACCTTTCTCTTCTCTTGTCGTTTGCGCTAATTTTATCTGATCATGTGTAACCAACTAGCCCAACAGATGATATTGATGCAGTACCTCTCTTCTACAATGGACCCTTTTCCGTGTCTCTCCCCTCTGGACTCTATTTCGTTTTATATCTACATGATTAGCGCTCTTTCTGTCTTGTCCTACCTTTCTCTTCTCTTGTCGTTTGCGCTAATTTTATCTGATCACGTGTAACCAACTAGCCCAACAGATGATATTGATGCAGTACCTCTCTTCTACAATGAACCTTTTTCCGTGTCTCTCCCCTCTGGACTCTATTTCTTTTTATATCTAAATGATTAGCGCTCTTTCTGTCCTGTCCTACCTTTCTCTTCTCTTGTCGTTTGCGCTAATTTTATCTGATCATGTGTAACCAACTAGCCCAAGAGATGACATTGATGCAGTACCTCTCTTCTACAATGGACCCTTTTCCGTGTCTCTCCCCTCTGGACTCTATTTCTTTTTATATCTACATGATTAGCGCTCTTTCAGTCTTGTCCTACCTTTCTCTTCTCTTGTCGTTTGCGGTAATTTTATCTGATCATGTGTAACCAACTAGCCCAACAGATGATATTGATGCAGTACCTCTCTTCTAGAATGCACCCTTTTCCGTGTCTTTCTCCTCTGGACTGTATTTCTTTTTATATCTATATGAGTATCACTCTTTCTGTCCTGTCCTACCTTTCTCTTTTCTTGTCGTTTTCGCTAATTTTATCTGATCATGTGTAACCAACTAGCCCAACAGGTTATATTGATGCAGTACCTCTCTTCTACAATGGACCCTTTTCCGTGTCTCTCCCCTCTCGACTCTATTCCTTTTTATATCTACATGATTATCGCTCTTTCTGTCCTGTCCTACCTTTCTCTTCTCTTGACGTTTGCGCTAATTTTATCTGATCATGTGTAACCAACTAGCCCAGCAGAAGATATTGATGCAGTACCTTTCTTCTACAATGGACCCTTTTTCGTGTCTTTCCCCTCAGGACTCTATTTCTTTTTATATCTACATGATTAGCGCTCTTCTTGTCCTGTCCTACCTTTCTCTTCTCTTGTTGTTTGCGCTAATTTTATCTGAGCATGTGTAACCAACTAGCCCAACAGATGATATTGATGCAGTACCTCCCTTCTGCACTGGACACCTTTCCGTGTCTCTCCCCTCTGGGCTCTTTCTTTTTATATCTACATGATTAGCGCTCTTTATGTCTTGTCCTACCTTTTTCTTCTATTGTCGTTTGCGCTAATTTTATCTGATCACGTGCAACCAACTAGCCCAACAGATGATATTGATGCAGTACCTCTCTTCTACAATGGACCCTTTTCCGTGTCTCTCCCCTCTGGACTCTATTTCTTTTTATATCTACATGATTAGCGCTCTTTCTGTCCTGTCCTACCTTTCTCTTCTCTTGTCGTTTGCGCTAATTTTATCTGATCACGTGTAACCAACTAGCCCAACAGATGATATTGATGCAGTACCTCTCTTCTACAATGGACCCTTTTCCGTGTCTCTCCCCTCTGGACTCTATTTCTTTTTATATCTACATGATTAGCGCTCTTTCTGTCTTGTCCTACCTTTCTTTTCTCTTGTCGTTTGCGCTAATAGTATCTGATCACGTCTAACCAACTAGCCCAACAGATGATATCGATGCAGTACCTCTCTTCTACAATGGACCCTTTACTGTGTCTCTCCCCTCTGGACTCTATTTATTTTTATATCTACATGATTATCGCTCTTTCTGTCCTGTCCTACCTTTCTCTTCTCTTGACGTTTGCGCTAATTTTATCTGATCATGTGTAACCAACTAGCCCAACAGATGATATTGATGGAGAACCTCTCTTCTACAATGGACCCTTTTCCGTGTCTCTCCCCTCTGGACTCTATTTCTTTTTATATCTACATGATTAGCGCTCTTTCTGTCCTGTCCTACCTTTCTTTTCTCTTGTCGTTTGCGCTAATTTTATCTGAGCATGTGTAACCAAATAGCCCAACAGATGATATTGATGCAGTACCTTTCTTCTACAATGGGCCCTTTTCCGTGTCTCTCCCCTCTGGACTCTATTTCTTTTTATATCTACATGATTAGCGCTCTTTCTGTCTTGTCCTACCTTTCTCTTCTCTTGTCGGTTGCGCTAATTTTATCTGATCATGTGTAACCAACTAGCCCAACAGATGATATCGATGCAGTACCTCTCTTCTACAATGGACCCTTTTCCGTGTCTCTCCCCTCTGGACTCTATTTCTTTTTATATCTACATGATTAGCGCTCTTTCTGTCTTGTCCTACGTTTCTTTTCTCTTGTCGTTTGCGCTAATTTTATCTGATCACGTGTAACCAACTAGCCCAACAGATGATATCGATGCAGTACCTCTCTTCTACAATGGACCCTTTTCTGTGTCTCTCCCCTCTGGACTCTATTTCTTTTTATATCTACATGATTAGCGTTCTTTCTGTCTTGTCCTACCTTTCTCTTCTCTTGTCGTTTGCACTAATTTTATCTGATCACGTGTAACCAACTAGCCCAACAGATGATATTGATGCAGTACCTCTCTTCTACAATGAACACTTTTCCGTGTCTCTCCCCTCTGGACTCTATTTCTTTTTATATCTACATGATTAGCGCTCTTTCTGTCTTGTCCTACCTTTCTCTTCTCTTGTCGTTTGCGCTAATTTTATCTGATCACGCGTAACCAACTAGCCCAACAGATGATACTGATGCAGTACTTCTCTTCTACAATGGGCACTTTTCCGTGTCTCTCCCCTCTGGACTCTATTTATTTTTATATCTACATGATTATCGCTCTTTCTGTCCTGTCCTACCTTTCTCTTCTCTTGTCGTTTGCGCTAATTTTATCTGATCATGTGTAACCAACTAGCCCAACAGATGATATTGATGCAGTACCTCTCTTCTGCAATGGACCCTTTTCCGTGTCTTTCCCCTCTGGACTCTATTTCTTTTTATATCAACACGATTAGCGCTCTTCCTGTCCTGTCCTACCTTTCTCTTCTCTTGTTGTTTGCGCTAATTTTATCTGAGCATGTGTAACCAACTAGCCCAAAAAATGATATTGATGCAGTACCTCTCTTCTGCAATGGACACTTTTCCGTGTCTCTCCCCTCTGGACTCTATTTCTTTTTATATCTACATGATTAGCGCTCTTTCTGTCTTGTCCTACCTTTCTCTTCTCTTGTCGTTTGCGCTAATTTTATCTGATCCCGTGTAACCAACTAGCCCAACAGATGATATTGATGCAGTACTTCTCTTCTACAATGGACCCTTTTCCGTGTCTCTCCCCTCTGGACTCTATTTCGTTTTATATCTACATGATTAGCGCTCTTTCTGTCTTGTCCTACCTTTCTCTTCTCTTTTCTTTTCGTTTGCGCTAATTTTATCTGATCACGTGTAACCAACTAGCCCAACAGATGATATTGATGCAGTACCTCTCTTCTACAATGGACCTTTTTCCGTGTCTCTCCCCTCTGGACTCTATTTCTTTTTATATCTAAATGATTAGCGCTCTTTCTGTCCTGTCCTACCTTTCTCTTCTCTTGTCGTTTGCGCTAAATTTATCTGATCATGTGTAACCAACTAGCCCAACAGATGATATTGATGCAGTACCTCTCTTCTACAATGGACCCTTTTCCGTGTCTCTCCCCTCTGGACTCTATTTCTTTTTATATCTACATGATTAGCACTCTTTCAGTCTTGTCCTACCTTTCTCTTCTCTTGTCGTTTGCGGTAATTTTATCTGATCATGTGTAACCAACTAGCCCAACAGATGATATTGATGCAGTACCTCTCTTCTACAATGCACCCTTTTCCGTGTCTTTCCCCTCTGGACTGTATTTCTTTTTATATCTATATGAGTATCACTCTTTCTGTCCTGTCCTACCTTTCTCTTCTCTTGACGTTTGCGCTAATTTTATCTTATCATGTGTAACCAACTAGCCCAACAGAAGATATTGATGCAGTACCTTTCTTCTACAATGGACCCTTTTTCGTGTCTTTCCCCTCAGGACTCTATTTCTTTTTATATCTACATGATTAGCGCTCTTCTTGTCCTGTCCTACCTTTCTCTTCTCTTGTTGTTTGCGCTAATTTTATCTGAGCATGTGTAACCAACTAGCCCAACAGATGATATTGATGCAGTACCTCCCTTCTGCACTGGACACCTTTCCGTGTCTCTCCCCTCTGGGCTCTTTCTTTTTATATCTACATGATTAGCGCTCTTTCTGTCTTGTCCTACCTTTTTCTTCTATTGTCGTTTGCGCTAATTTTATCTGATCACGTGCAACCAACTAGCCCAACAGATAATATTGATGCAGTACCTCTCTTCTACAATGGACCCTTTTCCGTGTCTCTCCCCTCTGGACTCTATTTCTTTTTATATCTACATGATTAGCGCTCTTTCTGTCCTGTGCTACCTTTCTCTTCTGTTGTCGTTTGCGCTAATTTTATCTGATCACGTGTAACCAACTAGCCCAACAGATGATATTGATGCAGTACCTCTCTTCTACAATGGACCCTTTTCCGTGTCTCTCCCCTCTGGACTATATTTCTTTTTATATCTACATGATTAGCGCTCTTTCTGTCCTGTCCTACCTTTCTTTTCTCTTGTCGTTTGCGCTAATTTTATCTGATCACGTGTAACCAACTAGCCCAACAGATGATATTGATGCAATACCTCTCTTCTACAATGGACCCTTTTCCGTGTCTCTCCCCTCTGGACTCTATTTCTTTTTATATCTACATGATTAGCGCTCTTTCTGTCTTGTCCTACCTTTCTCTTCTCTTGTCGTTTGCGCTAATTTTATCTGATCTTGTGTAACCAACTAGCCCAACAGATGATATTGATGCTGCACCTCTCTTCTACAATGGACCCTTTTCCGTGTCTCTCCCCTCTGCACTCTTTCTTTTTATATCTACATGATTAGCGCTCTTTCTGTCTTGTCCTACCTTTCTCTTCTCTTGTCGTTTGCGCTAATTTTATCTGATCACGTGTAACCTACTAGCCCAACAGATGATATTGATGCAGTACCTCTCTTCTACAATGGACCCTTTTCCGTGTCTCTCCCCTCTGGACTATATTTCTTTTTATATCTACATGATTAGCGCTCTTTCTGTCCTGTCCTACCTTTCTTTTCTCTTGTCGTTTGCGCTAATTTTATCTGAGCATGTGTAACCAACTAGCCCAGCTGAGAGGGCAAGGCAGCACTCATGTGTGCACTATGTCTAATCCTCTGATCTTCTTCACGCAGCTCCTAATCGCTCAGGCTGCTTTGGCCTGTCCGTTGTCGCGCCAGCATGACCCAGCGGACCGCTCCGTCACTGTGCCACTATCAAGTTTGAAGACTACTCAAGGACACGTCAGCGGCATCACCCTCTTCGCCGACAACGAGGACGACGGCAGAAACAAGCGCCTCGTCTTTGACGAAAGCACAAGATCGGCATCGACATCAACCGTGGCCTACGAAGCTACAAAAGGGCTGTCTGAACGGTTCGCCATCAGAGGGCAAGGCAGCACTCATGTGTGCACTATGTCTAATCCTCTGATCTTCTTCACGCAGCTCCTAATCGCTCAGGCTGCTTTGGCCTGTCCGTTGTCGCGCCAGCATGACCCAGCGGACCGCTCCGTCACTGTGCCACTATCAAGTTTGAAGACTACTCAAGGACACGTCAGCGGCATCACCTTCTTCGCCGACAACGAGGACGACGGCAGAAACAAGCGCCTCGTCTTTGACGAAAGCACAAGATCGGCATCGACATCAACCGTGGCCTACGAAGCTACAAAAGGGCTGTCTGAACGGTTCGCCATCAGAGGGCAAGGCAGCACTCATGTGTGCACTATGTCTAATCCTCTGATCTTCTTCACGCAGCTCCCAATCGCTCAGGCTGCTTTGGCCTGTCCGTTGTCGCGCCAGCATGACCCAGCGGACCGCTCCGTCACTGTGCCACTATCAAGTTTGAAGACTACTCAAGGACACGTCAGAGGCATCACCTTCTTCGCCGACAACGAGGACGACGGCAGAAACAAGCGCCTCGTCTTTGACGAAAGCACAAGATCGGCATCGACATCAACCGTGGCCTACGAAGCTACAAAAGGGCTGTCTGAACGGTTCGCCATCAGAGGGCAAGGCAGCACTCATGTGTGCACTATGTCTAATCCTCTGATCTTCTTCACGCAGGTGAGTAATTGTCACTCATTGCATTGTAAACGATCAAGCAATACTTTCCTTTTCCTGCTGCCTTGCCCCCGGATGTGCTTAACCTTATTTATTGAGTGCATTTGTGTCACTCGTGATTTATTGTTAAGCGGTGACATTGAATCGAATCCGGGACCTGATGACTGCCAAGGGGGTGGTAACCCTACAATGGAAGAGATGGTGAAGGCGATTCTGGACACACAAAACGTGATTATGAGAGATCTAAGTCAAATAAAAAATAACCAAACGCAATTTGAACACAAATTTGAAGGTCTAACAAAAAAAGTAAATCAAATTGAAGCAACAGTTCAAGAAATGAAAGAACAAAAAGTTCAAATCATAAGCATTGAAAAACATGTTAAGGCAATCGATGATGACTTAAAGGAATGCCAAACAAAAATTGTCGACTTAGAAGATCGGAACCGCCGTAACAACCTCATAGTTTTCGGTCTTCCAGAGGCTCAAGGGGAAACAAATGACTCATTGCGGTCGAAAGTACTTGGTGATGTGTTTGAAGAAAAACTTGGAATTCATGTTAATACAGTCGAGCGTGTACATCGCGTGGGGCGAAAAACAAACAAAAACCGCCCAGTTGTAGTTAAATTTCTTGACTACGCAGAAAAGGAAAACGTGCTAAAAAAGCGAAGGTGTTTGAAAGGGACTAAAATAACGTTAGAACACGATTATTCTTGGCAGACTATTCAAAAGCGCAAACAGTTGTGGGAAACCAGTAAACCCAATCGCGATAACGGGGAAACTGTCTTCTTGATTCACGATAAAATTAAGATAGGAGGCCAAGTTTTCGAATGGGATGATAATGTGGGGCAAATATGCAAAGAAAGAGATCGACCAACTCGACAAAAAAGTGTAAAATGACGTCAAGCACACTCCGGCAAACCCTATCGAAAGACATTTCGACTTCTTTCCTTCAATGCGCAAAGTATTGTGAATAAAGTAGATGATTTGGAAACAATCTTGCTAACTCATGACCCCCACGTGATCGTCATCACGGAAACATGGCTTCACAGTGGTATTGGTGATAATGAAGTTATTCCGCCTTGTTACAGAATGATTAGGAAAGACCGAGGGTTAAGGGGCGGCGGCGGGGCTATTATCTCAAAAAGTTCGGTGGACCTGGTACCTTTAGATTGCGTTGTCAACGGGGAGGTGTTATGGTGTAAGGTTAAAGTTCACGGCAACGTGTTTGTTGTTGGTGCTGTATATAGGCCACCAAACACCGCCCCGAGGTTTTTAGAAGAATTGTATGATTACATGGCGTTGCGCTTCAATGACAAAACTAAAATTATTTTGACTGGAGACTTCAATCTTGCTGATATTGATTGGGCAAAGCAAAAACCAGGTAAAAATGAAATCGCGTCCTCCGAGCTTTTGTTAGATATGGCACTCAGTTTTAATCTTCAACAGTTAGTGGACAGCCCGACAAGAGTAACAGATACGAGCCAATCGATTCTGGACTTACTTTTTGTTAGCAACATACTGGAAGCGGATAAAGCACATGTGCTCGACGGAGTGTCAGATCATAAAATGGTGTTTCTTGACTTAGAACTACATAAAACAGCTGCCGATAATGCTCGTCACGAACGTACTGTCAGAGATTTTCAAAATGCTGATGATGTGTCCATCCTCGAATATTTAGATGAACATTTTGACCATTTTAGTCAGTTAAGTGATGTTACCGAATTATGGAAAACATTTAAGAGTATTGTTTCCTACTGTACATATCACTTTGTTCCGACAAGGGGCGTGAGAGCACAACGACATCACCCATGGGTAACAAGAGAAATTTTGCAAATAAAGCGAAAGATCAAGCGCAAAAGGAAAGCAAAACAAAATTCCTCAGACATTGCAAATTTGGGGCGACAATTGAAGAATCTTATTTCCCAAGCTAGGGAAAATTACTGTGGCAATGTGCTCTCTCGTTTCTTGCTGGAATCTCCGCAAAAATTCTGGCGGTTTTTCTCGTCGAAAAAAGAAGTAATAACAGAAGTGATGGTAAGCGATGAGGTTGTATCATGTCCCATTAAAGTGGCAGAGGAATTTAACACGTATTTTCAGTCAGTCTTTACAGTCTCGAGTGACCCGCCGGTAGACCACGTCAGCAGCTCTGATGAACCTTGTATGTCAGATTTGGTTGTCTCGGAGAGTGGTATACTTAATTTGCTTTTGAATATTGATGTAAAAAAGGCGTCGGGGCCAGACGACATTTCAAATGCATTTCTGAAAAGATATGCTGAGTGGGTGTCCCGATATCTTTTCATAATATTTCAAGCCTCTCTCCAACAATCCAAATTGCCAGCAGACTGGTTGTGTGGTAAAATTATACCCATTCACAAATCTGGAAACAAAATGACAGTCCAAAATTACCGTCCTATATCATTAACGTCGACTTGCTGCAAACTGCTGGAACACATTATTTCAAATCATGTCACTCAGTACTTAGAAGAAAACAACTTAATATACAAACATCAGCACGGTTTTAGACGGGGTCTATCGACGGTCACACAATTAATTGAGTGTGCGCATGAGTTCTCATCTGTTGTAAATGAGCGGGGTCAGGTTGACGTCGTGTTCATGGATTTTTCAAAAGCGTTCGACCGCGTGCCTCATAACAAATTAATTGAAAAGCTTCACCTTGTGGGTCTAAACAGCAATATAGTGTCGTGGGTCCGGTCTTACCTAACTAACAGAACACAGTATGTCTACTGCAATGATGCATGCTCTACCCGCCTTGCAGTGTTTTCAGGTGTGCCACAAGGGTCGGTATCAGGTCCACTTTTGTTTTTACTGTATATAAATGATATTGCAGATGATATGCCGCCAGCTGTCCAGGTAAAGCTATTTGCAGATGACTGCATGTTGTTTTCAAAAGTGCGTACAGTCGAAGACCAAGACTTGCTTAATGCCTCTCTAGAAAAACTTTACTTGTGGTGTGAAAGGTGGGGTATGGTAATTAACTTTGATAAAACAGTATTCTGCAGCATTACAAACAAACGAAACATTTTAGAATATTCCTATAACATAGGTGGCGTGCAACTGCGAAAGGTGGATGAATTTAAATATTTAGGTGTTATTTTTAGTTCTACCATGCGATGGAACAGTCATGTAGATTACGTTTGTTCAAAGGCCTACAAAAAGTTATTATTCCTCAGAAGACAACTTAGGCATGCCAATAGTGATGTTCGACAACTTGCGTACATGTGTGATGTTCGCCCATTGTTAGAATATGCATGCACTGTATGGGACCCGTATAGAAAATGCCACGAATCACAAATTGAAAGAATACAAAATCTGGCTCTTCGATTTATCTTCTCCAGATATAAACGTACAGAATCTGTTTCTTCAATGAGACAAGAGGCGCAGCTTGACTCGCTGGCAAAGCGACGGAAAATATCAAGGTTAAAAGAACTCTTTTCCATAACGACTGGAATGACAAAGCTAGATCCGCAGCTTTACTTGCGGCCTTCAACGTCTCGTTCCCAAAGGACTAGCAACGTCAGGGCGATTGCTCCGTATCAATACAAAAATGATGTATTTAAGTATTCTTTCTTTTGTAGGACAATAGTAGAGTGGAACGCTCTGCCAAACGAAGTCGTCAGCTGCTCTAATCTCAAGTCATTTGAATTATCATTGCGCGAATTTTTAACTGAATAATGTATGTGTGCGGAATACATCTTCAGATGTGCAGGGTGTGACGCACCACTGCATGTGCATAAGTGCTCACTTGAGTGTGAATGCATTTTGCTTGGCTTGTACAACTTATTTTTCTCTCCTGTGTTGACCGTAAGGTTCACAGTATTGTAAATAAATAAATAAATAAAACAGATGATATTGATGCAATACTTCTCTTCTACAATGGACCCTTTTCCGTGTCTCTCCCCTCTGGACTCTATTTCTTTTTATATCTACATGATTAGCGCTCTTTCTGTCTTGTCCTACCTTTCTCTTCTCTTGTCGTTTGCGCTAATTTGATCTGATCTTGTGTAACCAACTAGCCCAACAGATGATATTGATGCAGTACTTCTCTTCTACAATGGACCCTTTTCCGTGTTTTCCCCTCTGGACTCTATTTCTTTTCATATCTACATGATTATCGCTCTTTCTGTCCTGTCCTACCTTTCTCTTCTCTTGTCGTTTGCGCTAATTTTATCTGATCATGTGTAACCAACTAGCCCAACAGATGATATTGATGCAGTACCTCTCTTCTACAATAGACCCTTTTCCGTGTCTCTCCCCTCTGGACCCTTTTTCTTTTTATATCTACATGATTAGCGCTCTTTCTGTCCTGTCCTACCTTTCTCTTCTCTTGTCGTTTGCACTAATTTTATCTGATCATGTGTAACCAACTAGCCCAACAGATGATATTGATGCAGTACTTCTCTTCTACAATGGACCCTTTTCCGTGTCTTTCCCCTCTGGACTCTATTTCTTTTTATATCTACAGGATTATCGCTCTTTCTGTCCTGCCCTACCTTTCTGTTCTCTTGTCATCGACACCAACATATCCCCGACACTCGCTACGCGAATGTCACGCTGCGGGGAAATTTTTTCGCGGAAGTGGATATTTTGCCGACAGCCGGCATAATAACCTAAGAAAAAAAATGGCGGCAGTTGTCCCCTTTTGGGTCTTGCATAAAACGAATTATGAAAACGGCTATTTGAAGCTGCAGAGTTGCTCACTGTAAGGTATCTTTCTCATAAACAGAGGGACCCTGATTCAGTCCACAGTGGAGGCTTATTTTTTTTTTCTCAAACCTTTTTTAAGCATTTTACGATATTTAAAACATGTTTATTTTATGATTAACTCTGAAAAAACGAATGTTGTCGACGAAATTTCGCTGAAATAAAAAGTATAGGACTGCGCCCTTCCCGGGGGTGAATGGAGGACATAGCCCGGGGAAAAAAATAGCGCCAGTTTCTGACGGGGTGTTATCACAATCTGCGGCTGCTCATTAAAAAAATATTAACCCTATTGTCCCACCTGTGCACGCCGCTCCGCAGCGGCCCGCCGGCTCCCCAAGCCTCGCTGTCCTCCATTCACCCCCCGTTAAGGGAGTATCATAGTATTCAATTCAGCAATATTTCGGTGAAAAAAATTCTCTTTTTTTTCAGTGGTAATCTAAAAAAGAAATGTCTTAGATATCGCCAAATGCCCCAAAAAAGTAATCCCACACTGACGATTGAACCAGGGTCCCGCTGCGTAAGAGACGGACGTCTTACGAGTGAGTTGCACTACAGGTTCAACTAGTTGTTTTCACATTTCGTTTTATACGAGATCCAATAGGGGGCAACGGCCGGCATATTGTTCCCCGGGTAATTTTGCCGGCTGCTGGCAGAATTTCCACTCCCTTTTTTCGCGGGTATGTCACCGGCCGGCAAACCCGTCCACGCAGTTTCGCGGCGACATTCTGCGACGGCTAATTACAAGAATGTTAACCCACGTGTCCCACCCTACATGCCATTTGCGGCGACAATTTCGGGCAACATGTTACAAAAAAAAAAAATAAAGGAAATCAGAATAATTTGTAAAACAATTTGCGGATAATACAGCGTGTCAATAAAACGATCTGTCAATGAAACGTCATTCGATGAACTGATTGCCACCGCCAATGAGAGGCGTCTGAGAGGAGACTTTTAGGGAAATTATTTATCCAGCTGACAGGAGAATGGACAATATGGCCTATAATTACCCCTGTTTTCTTTGCTTTGAAATATGTTCAGCTGTATAAAAGCTTAGCAGTACCGCTTTACATTTCGCAGATCGCTTGCACGTTTGTGCTTCTTAACGAACCACCCTGTGTGTAGTAAACTTATAGGAGATTTGAAGAGAACATTTTGTGTATGTTTTCCCCTTTCTGTTTACAAACCATTGAGCAAGTACTTTTTCTTTACGCGTTTTTTTCATGTATTAAATATGTTAATTCAGTTAGGGACGTTTTAAATAAGTTTGAGATATCCAACCTTTCAGGCGACACCCATTCAGGATTAACGAATAATCCGCACGGGTGCCAGATGGTAGCTCGAGAGCGATTCATTTCAGCAAGCGTTTGTCAGCGGAGGGATGCCGCGGCTGGACTTCTTCTAGAGCAAGAAGCCAGCCCTGCCTTTCGTTGCTTAATCGCTTCTGTTCATTTCCTTCTGCGTGATATATTCAGCCACATAGTTCACAAAGAGCTAATTGTGGCCAGTCATCCTTAACTTCACGACGACCTGTTTGAGGTTGCGGAACAACTTTTAGTCTATTGTGAGCTAAGCTCTTCAGAACATCGCGATGCCACAGAAACAAGTGAACTTATGTAGAACCTTGGCCCATTCGCAGCGCGCTCCTTGGGAGTGTGCTTTGCTAAGACCAATGCGGGTTTGAAAGCGTTGACCCTCGACCTTTGGATTTTTTTGTAGGTGCCATCAGTGCAGAGTTAAATATTGAAGAATCGACAGCTTAAAAAATGGAGGTGAAATTGTTTCCAGGGTCTTGCGAGAACGGAGGCGGCAGGAAGAGGGGTTCGGAAGCGGCAATGGCTCCCCAGCCCACAACTCGAGGCAGGACCCTCCCCAGGACCAGGCATAGGCTCCCCGCTGAGCCTCCTCCCTAGCACTTTTTAATAAAAGTTCTGAGAAAGTGTTGATTGATCGTTAATTAGTCATTTCCACGCCAGATCAAATAGTGCATAGACGAAGCACAGGAGGATCTCGCCATTTGTGCCCAGAATGCTTTTTTGCAGTGGGTTACTACTATAAAACAGGCCAGGGTTTTTAAAAAAAAAAACAATGTTGGAGTAAGCAGGATTTAAACGCATTTTCATCATTGCACAGCTAGCATTTGAGATGTGGCACCAATATTGGGACAGCCAATGAATTAGCTTGACTTCCAATAATGGCCTACTCAATGAATGAACTTGTATGCCAATGATGGCATAGCCATTGAATTAGTGTGAAAGCCAATATTGGCATTACTAATGACATAGTGTGAATACCAATGATGGCTAAAATATTGGTTTAACGATGGTCCGACAATGGTGATAATGATGGCTGGAAAGTTGGTAAAATGATGGCCTTACATTGGTGCCAATGATGGCTGGAATATTGGTTGAACGATGGTCCAAAGCTGGTACGAATGATGGCTGGAACATTGGATGAACGATGGCCCAACGTTGGTGTCAATGATGGCTGAAACATTGGTTGAACGATGGCCCAATGTTGGGCCAATGATGGTTGGAACATTGGTTGAACGATGGCCCAACGTTGGTTCCAATCCCTTAGCGAAAACTAATACTTTTGAAATATAGCACATTCTAATTTCAGTGTATTTGAAATACAGTTCATAATTGTAAGTACGCGAAAAATAGACCGAAATTATAAACTCCATTTTTTTACTTAGTACTAAAATATACTGCTAAAAATCATTTTAAAATACCTTTACTTAAACTACCTTTGAAGTTCAATTCATGCGTTTTGAAATATGTAAATACTAAAGTAATAGGAACAAAATACCTTTCACATATATTTCTTGAAATATTTATTTAATTCATGCAAAATATACTCCAACCCTAAAAAATGAAGCAATTAAAAACATGTGCAGAACACTCTTAAAATACGTGAAAATCGTAAATACTGTTGTGCTATACTCTAAGTACCTTTTGACTGCAATACTTTGGTAATTTGACTTAAACTACCAAAATATTGAAAAGCTCCCCTTCTAGAAGTTCACTTCAACCAGATATGGAGTACACTGAAGCGCCTGAATACAACATTTGATTAGTTTGTCAACTAAATTGTGCAGCATCGCACTAATAAATCAGCCCAGTTTATGTTATTGTTTCCTTTTTTCTATCAAAACACACCTGATCAGTTCCTTGCACACCAATCACAAACGGGGTCCGGGAACTACAACCACAACATTTGCTGATGCTGGAAAGCTTCAGCAGATGCTGTGAACAGGTACGCTTGGCGTGGTTTTGTTAGCACAATGTTAGTTCATTGAACGTGTATACTCACCATTGTACGTGATGTGGATAGTGACTTTAATATAGTGACATTAACTACCATATTAAATAGTCTACTACTAAAAAGGAAATTCCACATAACTACTGTAATATACTTATTTTTCGCGGGCTCAATATTTCGCGATTTAGGTCAAGGTTGGAGTTTTGGAATAAATCGCAAATTCTAATTTTCGCGACGCACTGGGATCGCAATATAGATTTTAATGTTTTTACATTTTGCCGGAATTGTTCACGGGACCTATTTGTCGAAATTATAGGCGATTCGCGAACTTTGCGAGAATTAGGTTATCACGAAAATAAAGTCGTTTACACTATTTTAAAGCGAAGAAACTGCCTTGATTTGCTTCGTCCTGAGTGGTGCTACGCAGAGAAGCAATAACATGTATTTTATGAGCCATTTGTGTGGATATTGTTTTAGGGACTGCGCCGAATTGTTATTAGTTGTACCAATGATTTTAGTAAGAGATATCGTCCACGAACTTCAAAACACTGTTTCCCGTTTGACAGACTCCCGAGGAAAAGATCGAATACTTGGAACCTTAATAAGCGCAGAGGTGGTCACCGAAAAAATGATTACCTTCAATATGTAGGCTATATAAGGCTCTAGATCAGTCAGCGGGACTGTAAATGAGCTATTCAGTGCGTCGTGGTGTTTGTGTTTGTGTTCGTTTCTAATGTGGCTTTGTGAGATGTATTTAGTAGTGCCTTCAAATACCACAGGGACACCATTTGCAGACAAAATCGAAAATGAAAAAAAAAATGTGTAACCGATTTTTAATGCACAAATGACATCTTGAGTGTGAAGGAATAATATTTTTGGTATATCTAAAATATTTTTCTATTCATATTTACAATGTATTTTGAAACGTTTGCGGTGAGCGCTTTGTTCTTGGCATTTTTATCAGTTGCGCCTTCTCATGAAATATGTGATTCGAATGCATGCTTTGTGCTTGGTCTTTATTGAAAGGAATGCAGTGCTGTATGTTAAATGCGTGATATTCACGTTTCGCTTCAACTGCAGGGGGTTTTCTTTTGTGTAAAAACGTCATCACGACTATGTCTGACAAACCAGTCATGTGGAACTTCGTGGTAAAACTAGTCGGTGTATCAAAAAATTAAAAATATTGCTGCTCCAGACAATGTTTCCCTTAAAGTCTGGCCGCAGCCAACGCTGCGATCTCAGAGAAAAATAAAACGGTACTTAACGTCTCCTCATGCATCTTTCTTTTTCTTATCACAAAATAATGTTTGGGGTCTTGCGTGCCAGACCAATGCCAGGATTTTGGCAAGTCCTAACGTAGGTGTGAGGAATAAAATCGACTACCGGGGGATTTTTTGACGAGCAACCAAAAGCTCAGTTACATGGCGCCCTCTACGCAAGACGCCCATGTAAGAGAGCGGGCACCTCGGGCAGGATTCGAACCAGAAAGCCGGGGATGCACATGCCGGCGCTGTGCATCGGAACTACTGAGGCGGTCTGTTTGCTTTCTTCTTACTTACTGCGTGAAATGTTCGCAGCGATTAATGTTATGAGAATAAAATCAAAGCCCCTGAGCTTCCGGGTATATTTTTACACCTCCATTTCAAGGAGGACGTCTAACTGCGAGCGCCACAATGGCGATGTTGCCCGTTTGCTATCACCTGTTAAACTAATCACGTAAAGGCTTAATCCTGCGATTTTTTTGTAAATGCTTTAGCCGGCGATTGCAAATTCAGAAAGACGACCGCCATGGCAATACACGTTTGACGTAGCTTGACTGGCCTCATCGCAATGGCTGCCATCGAACTTGATGTAAAACATAATATTGCTTCTACATGAAAGCTGTTACTATAAAAAAAAGAAAACGGCCGCAAATTAAAAAAGGCATTAAAATTTTACATGAATTGATGCAGTCCCTCTAAACTGCTTGTCGAAATTCAAATATTTTGCACCCATCTTTGCAGTGGCCACCCCGCTGGCATGCCTTCTGGGTGAACGCAACAGGAATGTGAACCTCCGAGACGGTTTGTGCGACTACGTCATCTTTATGCACTTGGATTTGAACGGGGACGCAACAAGTTCCACCAGAATAGGTTTGTACAAATCCTCTGACAACTAATACACAAGTCGCGGGTAGAGGCACCATTTCGCTAAAGTATCTTTTATGTCGCTTGTTTATTTAGGTCAACCTTATCAGCAGCCTTTTGTTTAATTTTATTTACAATACTTTAAAGCTTTCGGTCCAAATTGCTTTGTTAGTTTGCAAATTTGCCTTAAAGGGGTTTTAAGATAAAATAGAATACTCATGTACTCTCGATATTTTTATTTCTCATGAAAAAAAAAACATATTTTACTGTTTTCGCACCTTGAAAATTGTTTTTGAACTGTTTTTTTTAATGTACCTTTTGGAACAAATATCACAATGTCGCTGTCGGTAACAAGGCACTTTCAGACTATCACGAAGCTGACATTCTGGTGATATATAACGTACAAAACGTTGTCGCTTTGGTTTTTTTATGTTTCGTGCCGACGCTGTGCATAGAGTAAACTATTTATTTAAGTTTACAAAGTGTGGCTATGTTGTAATAAATATTGCAAACATGACGAATGTATAAAAAAATTCAGAGCTTTGAATTTTGGTATTTATTAATTCTTGAAAACCTGAAGATATTTAATGCGATTACGATGCACGTGTTTAACATTGATACACGTTTTCATTCAAGTTTTAAAAGGGCTTCCTTTCCAAAGAAAGAACAAAAAAAAACAACTTGCTCAAGTGAATGCAATTCATGAATTCACCAATTTTTTGAAAATTGTAGAAAAAGTCACCCTTGAATTTTGTTTTAATTTTATCAAATCAAGGTTTTTAATATCTTTTATGAGGCCTTGAAATATATCCAGGAATATGTTGTTTAGTATTTAATTTACGGAGCGCCACTGTGACCAAATTACCAGAACAACCCCTTTTTAAGTTCAGAAAAAAAAGGTACTGCCGATTTCAAAAAAGGGCAAGAAAGCTATTCAAAAATGAAATATATCCCTGAACAGAAAGTGTAGTTTTTAAAGCAACTATATATAAAAAAGTTTTTAATTAAATAAAAAATAAAGCTGTTTCAACTTGAACATTTAAGACATTCTACAGATTTCTGGATTCTCACAACACTTTTCTTGTTCACAAAGGCCGGTGTGGGAACGAACTTGAGAGGCTCCCCTTACACTTGTTTTTTGATATCTAAAAAATAACGAACACCTCGCAATTTTAGGAACATCTTCTTCAGTAAATAAATTCTAACCCCCTCCCCGAAAATAAAAAAGGAGCTAGCTTTTAAGACTAAAGGAGTTTGCGAATGGTTTTTAGCCCCTTACCAAAATTTTAAATGTACCCTACGTTCTTAAATGTGCTATTTAAAACAATATAACGGATAATAGTTTAACATGAAAACATGTACCATTTTGCAGTTATTCGTGAGATTACAGTATTTTACCGCTTCCCTTTCGCTTGATAATTTACTGGAGACAATTATTTTGGGCTTCCGAATTTTTTTTTGTTTTTTTACAGTTGTTTTATTCTTGTTTTTATGACTAATCGGTCGATGTTTCGCACTGCTTTACATATCTTCTAGGAGCAATGCGTGCCTTCCTTCAAAAATCAAAGAATTCCATCAAGAGTAAATACCTATTTTCGGTAAAGGACAATGACACTGTCACCCTCGACAAGCTCGCAAGGAAAGCTTCAGCATTGTTGTTGGAGTACCGAAGGGTAGACAATATTTTGGGCTACGGTTATGCCATAATATATGACAACTACCACGGCCGTCGAGTCGCAAAATTTTCTGCATCCCTAAACGTAAGCTTGCACTGACTTTGACAACGACAGCTGTTACGTTCTTTTCCCACCACTGGAAATGTCGTTCGTTGTTGATGTTGTAGTTTGCGATCTGGGGCGCCCGTCTTCGATGTTCCCAAATCCTTGAAAAAAGATCGCCCGCGTCCTGCCAGGATCAAACATAGGCCTGCTGCTTGCGAAGAAAATGCATTCGCAGTTATGTGCGAAACAGCGTTAATTCCCCCCTGTATACTTAGGCTTCGTTTGTTGTAGGCGGTGCCCACTGCATAAGCTTTCTGGAAAAATACAAAGAAATAGCCGTTAAGAAAATACCTTCGAAGCACTGTCAATGCCAAGAGCTCCCTTTTGGGAGACGCGCGTTCACAAGCTCCGGAACAAAAAAAAAAAAAAAAAAAAGCCTGTGAAACGAAACGATGAGATGTATATTTTGTTCCGAACGCTTTTGCTCACGCGCGCCACAACGCGTGAGCTTTGTGGCGCGTTTTGTGGACTTCGCCGCGACGTGTCGCCGCTTTCGCTGTGAGTGTACTCTGGATTAACACAAGATTGTTATATTTGTTCTTCAATAACATGCACACAAATTCTTACCTTCGATTTTGGGGGCACATACACGAGCCTGGTCACTCGTGTATGGATAGTTTTGTGGATAACTCGATCTATATGCTGGACCCTCGCATGAGCCCCCGTTCGAAAAGGCGGCCATGTTTGTTAAGGTGGTGACGTCGCCTGCCAAACGAGCTGCGTACCCTCGCACGCATTCACAGAGTTGACTCTCTTTTCGTCTCCACCTTCAGCTGCCTCGTTTACTTTCCGCGTTACGAGCGTCCAGTTCGTGACGATAAAGTCTGCAGCGTCCGTCGCTTTGTCGAACTTTTCGACACGGATTCAAGTAGCGATGATAGTGATTGTTATGTAGAGATGTGAGCTGGATAATTCAACCGCAACAAGCTGGCAATCAGCTTCAGCGACGGCGGCATCGTCCCGGATGAACTCGACGTTGTCTCCGTCGTCCGAGACAATCTCGCAGTTGCACGTAGTGTGGAAGGTAAATAGTCCGGAAGCGAGAGCGAGAGTGGCGTTCGAGTAGACGAGTTGCTTGAGTAGTTTTGGTCGTACCATGACGAGGCGAGCTTTTGCGTTCACGGGGGCACCTAGAATGAAAGAGCGATCATAATCGCGCAGTCTATGTGCACCATGGTCTGGCTAACTTCGGCACTGTTGCCCGGTAACAAGATGAAAGTGGCTTGAATTTAAAAATTGACTATGCAATTATTAGGCCTCCAAAAATAGCGCAACTTGTCGAATATAGTAACTAACCCATATCGGACATTTAACCAACAATCTACCTGTTAAAGACTGAATAAAATGAAGTAATTTTAGAAGTGATCGTTTTAATTTGTTCAGAAGACAATATGTAATCTATAGCTGTCAACGTTACTAATACCTCAGTTGGGAAGTTTTCTCCTGCAAACCGCAACACTCATGTCCAGCGAGACCAACCGGGATACGACAAGAGGGCCGCCCTTCAGCTATATACGAGTCAAAACGTGCAAGTTGCTTTATATAGCTACTGCCTCTATAGCAGTTTCACATATGAGTTCTTTGAGGAACGTTCAAATCGGTATTGCGGTATGGACACTCTCATTCAATTGCAACTCTGTTGTGGGGAATGAGAGTTTAATATAATTATAGTCCTTTCAAATCCTAGTATTTAAGACACATCACCCGTTCCCATTCCTAAAATGCCCGAATTTCATGATTCTATTCCTCTAATTTCAAGAATTGAAAAGAGGCTATTGGCAGCTACATTGTTTGAATGTAAAACTTAGTAGAAAGATGCAGACACTACCCAACGTAGAGAAAACTGCAAAAATATGCCAAAATCTTCCCCAAAGCACACAATAAAAATAAGGGTATACTCTTACCCCCCTTGTTACATATAACGCACCTCAAAACTTCTGCTGTACGTACAGAGCACTCAGGCTGAACCAAAGGTACCAAGTTTCACGAACCGCTTGAGAGCCAAGTTATGCAACTTTATAAAATAGCTAAAGCACGTGTGACTGCACTCTAAGAAAAAAAGTAGGAGAAAGGTTGCAACAGCGACTGTTCCTAATTGTTGTGGACACGTTCCGCAGGTAAGGGAGGGACGGATGTTCGGACGAAAAGAGATCTAGTTCCTTCTTGTTCAGTTGGCGCAGGGGTAGAACATCGCACTACTAACCAGATGGTCAAAGGTCTTTTTTTTTGTTTTTTTTTTGTTCGGTATTTTTTTTAAATTTTATTGGGAAAGCAAACATAAACAAACCCAGACCAATGGAAAGAAAATTAAAATCCCTTATTACCCACCCATCTAAGCCGTTTACGCAAGGGCCATGACGACGAGGTCGGTCCTTCAGTCGTTTCTTTAGCCGTGGCGTTTTCGACATTCATAAAGAAAAACAGTAAACACATCTGTCATATACAGCTAAGCTTCGAAACGATGCCAACCCTGCTACGTACACTGGGCGGCTGCGATCAGCTGCGATAGCGGCGGGCTTCGGACCTCGGCGCCTCGGCCACTTGGGCCACATACCGTGCCTCGGCTGCCTCGGCCGCCTCAACTGCTGGGCCCTGACCCTTTGCTGCGACCACTGCAACCAACGGTGCAAAGACTACAATGCTGTGCGTTGCGAAAACTGCAAGCGAGTTGCGGCGCTTTGAGGTCCCTTGTTCTCGCGACCGCTGTGCAGCGACTGTGATGTGTGGTTCATCTGTGCGTCATCTGTGCAACCTTTGGTTTTGTCACACCTCACCGTTTGCCAACCGATCATCACCTTAATTCTGTGTTTTCGGAGCTGCAGATCGCCCTGCTGCTTTTGTGTACGAAGACGCGATCGGTCGCCGACGTTCTGTGTGTGCACAGGCGCCCGTTCTTTCTTGTTAACCCTTATCCTGTCAACCGACAATCAGATTAATTTTGTGTTTCTGGAGCTGCAGATGGCAGTGCTGCTGTTGTGAATAAAGGCGCCAACGGTCGCCAAAGTCCGATGTGTGCAAAGGCGCCCGGAGGTGTGGCTGCAAGGAGGGGAGTGAGGAAGTTACAGCGTTCTACTTGAGGAAAAGTCGCCAAAAAACAAGAGGGTTTTCGTTTCTCTTATGGCGCCTCTTCTACCTGCGGGAATATTTCTGCAGGCACTCATGCCTGTGTGTCGTGGTATCCGGCAAACTTGTTAAAAGCCAGTTGGTATAAGGCCAATTTGTCGATGGACAACTTGTAAAATAGGCCGCTCCGTCATAGGAAAGGGACAGAACGAGCGGGTTGGTATGGATGGTTGGAAGTTTGTGTTTGTCCGTCCTTTCTCGTTTTCTTCCTCAAGTTTAACTAGTCATAGGAAAATTTGCAGATCCCAACTCGTCGAAGACCAGTCTGTTTAGTAGGCTTCAGAGAATTTAAGAGAAACCCCCTTATTGTCGTTTCTTGCTCTGCATTTTTCGCCCTTAATTTTTTCCCTTCGCATATCCAAGTACAAGGTACTATTTGGGGAATGATTAGATGCGGAAGGCGGAATATGTGGTTTTCGATACACACTGCGTCACCTGGCAACTCTCTGGGAGCTCATGGAAATTTGCATTAAGAGCAAGGAAACGACTCCTACCAACCCTATTATCTACTGGGAAACGCTAGACCAAGGACAGACAACTAAAAAATTACGCGGGCCAAAATTATGTTTATTAAAAACTGTGCGGGCCGCACCTAGAGCGACGTGTTGCACATTTTGATTTTCGTCGCGGTCAGGCTTCCGATATCAGGTGTTATCACACTCGTTTCCGTCTTTAGCGCATCTCCCAATGTCATGTCCGTCATGACAGATCCAAGGCGGTTCTTGCTCATAGTCGCCAGTCATTAGCAGCATGCGAGTGGTTTGCTCAGTTGTAAACCCGATGATACGAGTACATTCAAGGCTCGAGAACTGCTGCCCGTGATAAATGAGACTGCGAAATCCGCATAGCTGCGACTCTCATGCCGATTATTTGCCTGTGCGCCTAATGTACTACATTCTTGCCGAGTGCGGCAACCGTTGATCGCCTTGTTTTTGTTTCCTGCGCAGAACCGAAATGCTCATTCACTGCTCTCTGTTGTTAAAATGGTCATGAACGACTATGCGATTGGTCGCCGATGTTGCCTTGTGTCCGAGTGTCAACCAACGATACTGTGAGGATCTTACTTTTCATGTGGGCACTTTGATACTGGACATAATGGCCGGTGCCAAACATCCGACCCACAGGGCATCACAGCTCCTTGAAAGGCACCACTTATTAACATTTAGCGATACACTGCCGAGATTGGGGGTGCGGACCATGCTTCAATAACACCAGTTTATTATATCAAACCACGACAAAACATGTCGAGAGATGACTGAAGCCTAGAATATCCGGAAGAGCAACACCTCGTGTGTGAGCCAACCTTCGTTGACTCTGATACCCAGAGAGGTAACATTTTTGGATTAAGCACCGGAGGAAAGAAAGGAAAAAAATTCTACGTTCAGGTTTACGAGATTACCTCAGGTGAAAAAAGAAGGGGACATATTATACGAGGCGCCCAGCAAGCGTGCGAAAATTTGGATTTGTTTTTTTTCCTTCTTCTTTATGTTCTAATAGCAAACCTGTTGTTTGTCAGCGCTTGTCGTGTCTCCTCTTCGTCTGTTTGCTCTTGTCCCAGCCGCGTTGTTTTTTCTACATGAACTATTACCAACTCAATCTATCCTATTCGGCAATTGTTTTAATTTTATTTGGTACTTTATAATAAAGATAACTCTGGAAAATAATTAAAACCTTTCTAAATGGGTACTTTTGAAACGTTATGAGGTAGTGACAGAAGGTGCCTGCTGCGTTTGTATCAGTGCCTTGTTCGATCGAAATTAGATTACGGTTGCATGGTGTACGGCTCGGCACGGCCGTCTCTTCTTCGGATCTTGGATCCTGTCCACCACCTGGGACTACGACTTGCAACGGGGGCTTTCCGGACCTCTCCAGTTCCCAGTCTCCACGCTGAATCTAATGAATACTCTCTCGGAAAAAGACGTCTGTTCTTGGGCTTTAAATATCATTTAAGAGTTCGCTCTATGCCTCAACATTCTGCACTCGAAGTGTTTCTGGACACGCGGTATGAAAGGACGTACCAGAACAAACCTTCTGTTATACCTCCTTTTCCTCTGCGCCTTAAATCCGAGGCCAAGAATTTTGCAATAGACTTATCGAGCCCGGTAGCAGGGTTGCCCAGCCCAGTTGCACCCTGGAACATCACGCCTATTCCAATTAATTTTTCTCTTTCCAAGTATGACAAGAAGAATGTACCAGCAGAAGATCTTAGGCAAGAGTTCTTCAAAATCTCTGAAAACTACAAAAACTTTGTACAGTTTTACACGGATGGAACGAAGGGGAGCAACAGTGTAGGATGTGCTGTAGTCGGGCCGTCATGCACTAATGTAACGCGGCTCAGCAACCAAGCCACCATCTTTTCTGCAGAGTCATATGCCCTACTGGTAGCTGTGGACACTATCATCAAAAGAAATATCAAGGCTGCCATAATGTTCTCAGATTCCCTCAGTGCACTCCGTGCACTTGCATCCCTAGATAGATCAAAAGATTCTTTTATTCTGCAAATACGTAACAAGATTGTAGCTGCCACAAACTCCAACATCACCATTAATTTCTGTTGGGTCCCTAGCCACGTCGGTATAGTTGGAAATGAGGAGGCCGATAAAGCCGCTAGAACATGTCGGGACATAGACACAGAGGTTACCTGCATCCCATACCTAGATTACAGGGCATCATTGAAAAAGTCGATTAAAAAGAAGTGGCAGGAGGAATGGGACACTGAAGTCCACAACAAGCTACATTCTGTGAAACCTCTTCTTTCTGAGTGGGCCAGTTGCCGACATAACGAGCGCTTTTATGAAGTTGTTCTCTGTCGCCTGAGAATTGGTCACACTCAACTTACACATGGCTTCGTTCTGCGAGCAGAGAATGCTCCAATGTGTGAAGAATGTGATGAAACACTCTCCGTCTTGCACATTCTCATTCAATGTCCGAAATATCATGAGGAGCGTCGCACCAACTTTTCACGGTTTTTTAAAGAACAGATCCCATTCCACCCAGCCCTTTTGCTGGGAGTGGAGCCTCTTGTTCCTCATAACCAAGTTTTTAACTTCCTAAACAGTATTGGCCTATTACAGCACATTTAAGTTAGTGAATTTTCTTTGTATTGTCTGCATTTCATGAAAGATTTTAAACTCTCATATCATGCCTCACCTTTAACTAAATAGCACCGCAGTGTTTTCTTCTACCATTGTTCTGGCGCACTATGGCCTTAGCAGCCGCTGCGCCATTAAAACCCAAAATCAATCAATCAATTAATCAAGCTCATTCTCCGCCCAAAAGTAATGCTAGAGGTCAAAACCAGATGCGAGAGTTTCAGCCCGATCCAATACCTTAATCAAAACTTATCAGTGATTTGCTTAAAATTTCAATGGGAAAATGCGGCCGACGGATTTTTGAAATACATGGGGCTCTATGGCACTTCAAACCGTAAGCAGACATAATGGCCTCCATTTTCTCGTTCAAAATTTAAAAAAAAATTACTTAAAACATCTAAATAAGGTATCGAATGGGGTTGAAACTTAGGCATCTGGTTCTAACCTCTAGAGCTACCTTTGGGCAGAAAATGAGAGTTCGGCGAGGCCTAGCTTATTTTTGCGGCGGAAAAAAACAGTGTAAATATTTGTTGTGATACCCTGTATAATATTTCTTGACCCAAAACAACCTCGCTAAATGCTTCTCCCTTAGAATATAAAAAAATATTCTCGACATTCTAGCGTTACCTTATAAAACAGAAAGCCGACCTTCCAGCACTGGCCGTAAGGCGCAAGCTTCCTAGCTTATTCTTTTTAATCGCGTTTACTATTCAACATCTCTCAGCCAAGGCACCCTAACACAGTCGCATTTCATTACACCTTGTCTTAATCTCTCATGTAAGATTCACCAATTTGCCTTCCGTACTTCTGTGTAATCCTTCTTTCCCAAAAAAGTAGTGGGGTGGAATGATCTAACAGTGCGCATCTCGACCGAGACTAACCCTGATAGTTTTTGTTCTCTTATCGGCAGCCTCTTAGGTATTGTATGACTTCCGATTACTTTTATGTTCGCACTTCTGTGCAAGATTTTATTTTTTATTGCTTGATTTATGATTTCTTCTATGTTTTCCCAGCTGTGAAAGTTTCTATTTTATTATTTTTGTGTGTTTCATTAATGATGACTTATCCACTCCCAACCCCCCTTTTTTAATGTCCGTCCCAGAATGACCTTTAATGTATATCAATAAATAAATTAATAAAAGTGAACGTTTAAATAAAAACAATGCTAGGTATATAATACAAACATAATACGTCATCCCAACATTCAACACTGCAGCAATTTCACAGTTGTATGAACTTTAGTTCAAGACTTAATAACAGAGAGGGGTGCGATATGCAGTAATCCAGGTATTGGGCAATACAATTAAAGTTTGGACAACAAAAATGCATGACTCACTTTGGTAAAAGCTTACGACATATCTAAGTACATGTTATTGACTTGCTTTGCTTAAAAATAGCAACCAAGGATTATTGTTCGCTTGAAATAAGGCAAGTGTTTTGTGTAATAGACACTGGGACTTTGACGACCTTATCAAGCAACATTGGTGGTCACCATTAGGCACAAAGACTGCTACTGCATCCGAGTTCTTGCCGATCGCTGGCTCAACACTCGCTCCCGATACGAGCTCAGCCGAGTTCACATCGAATTCTGACGAAGCCGTGGTTTCCAATGCATGCCCGGAGTGCGTGCCCAGACATTCTCAAACTCCGTTGATTGGCGCTACTGCTTCTAGAGTGCGCACACGTCGGTAAAAGGCGTATTCAAGGCTCTCTTACATCGTGCCGTTAGAGGTTTTCCGAATTACTTAAGCGTACTGCACTATTTTCTAGTGTCGTGTCACTATTAGAATGGCATTTGCTCTTGTTGTAGACAACACTGGATCAAACCGCTGCTACCATATCATGATAAAGAAACGAATTAAATAACTGTCAACATCTTCCCAAATTAGAGCGATCAAAAAGCAGAAGATGCCATTTCTGAACACCTTATATTTTTTCACAGACGCCTTGTTTTTTGTTTACAGAAGCTCAGAAGCAAGCCCGGGGTAGATAATGGAAAAATGATCTGGTTCGTAGGAATACAAATTTTTACACCAAATATCGATGTTCCTGGAGCTTTCAAAACTTTCTACAACCAATTGGCGAAGTAAGTAACGATTCCGCTGGAATCATGGAGGTATGCATTACATATTTTCACGGATGACAAGTACCTGAAAAAAAACATTGATATATTATGACGGACTCATCCCAAAAAAAGCGATACAATTACCGCTGTAGATGGCGTTAATATCGGCGCAAAACAAGAATCGAGTGCTAGCGAAAGGCTGTGGATGCAGCGCGTTACACAAAGTTTTACACTCTTTCTTTAATTACCAACGTCGTAAACCAGAACACACGCTAAATGCCAAGGATACACTGGATCTTCCCAGGCAAGCAACCGTAAGGTGAAGACTAGGTAACGTGGAATCAGACACTGGTTCTTCCGCTGTAGTGCCACGTGCGCTGGCAACTCGGCAAAGCTCTCGAATGCACACAGGTACACCGTCGAACCTCTGCCATGTACTAAACCAATTTGGCGGAAAAGCGTTACAAGTACCGCTGTTGCCGGTAACGCGTAGTCCTCGTAACGTAGTAACGTAGTGGCGAATTATAAAACGTGTAGCAAGTAACATAATTACGGCACTTATCTCAAACAGCGGATAACGGTATGACGTATAATATTATTACGTTACTTTTTTAAAATGTCGGATAGCGCAGCTGCGTTACTATTTATGGCTACTTCTCAGGACTTAAGGAAAACATGTTTTAATTAGTTTTAGTGTTTTATGAGCGTTTTTGTTAGTATTTAGGTGGAACCGTAAATACATATATCTTAATTACGTAAAAAACAAATTTCTGAATGAGCGTAACGTGTTTTTTTTAATTATCGCGCCAATACACACCTGTGATACCTAGTAGTAAAATGGTATATTTCGATAGAATGTGTTAAAATCTCAAAGATATCAAACCATTTTGACAAACCACCTTAGCCAGGATTGAAAATAGCAAAAACGATCTGGATGAGCTTGGTGAGGTCAAAACAGTAAACAATTATCAATGCACTGTAAAAGTATAACTTCCCGAATCTAATTTAAGTATTCTTCAAAGCAAGCATGTGGACTTAGAAAACCGTAGCCAAAAATCAACTTCATTATTGTTGAATTAAAATAAACTGTTATGGAGGAAAGTAGGACACTCGAGCAAATGGTAACAAACGAAGTCACAATAGACAACCTGAAACTTCAAGCAGTAGCGGTATAAAGAATTCGCCGACTTGGCAAATGTTCGCAGGGGAGAAGCAGCCCGGTTATTCTGAACCTTTCTAATTTTCAAAACAAGATGACCATTGATTATAATGCATTTAAATTAAAAGGTGTAAGCGTGCTGGACAAGGATGACGAAAATAATCTCTCCTTCGAAATCGCCACAAGCACAAGGATGAAACATTTTCGCGAATGAGTGTGAAAACAAAAACGTTGAACGCGTCCAAAGGAAGCTAATGGAAAGAACGATACGAAACAAGGCATCTGAAAATAAGGTCACCTGCTCTTTTAGAAAGTTAAAAGTATTAATTCAGGGTACATTGGGGACGACGTTAATACTGACATTGTACCATTCCTCCGAATGAAGTCACGGAAATGACGAGGCCCGAAAACTTCTGAGAAGGAGGCAATCGTGAAAGTAATACACGTAAACGTGCGAAGCTTGTTCAATATTTGGAAAACGTGGAGGCGATGTTTATGACTCGTGATCCGGATGTTCGAATTATATTGGAAACGTGGCTGTCTGCGAATATTCAAAATAACGAAATAGATATGCCAAACTATTTAATAGCGGGGAAAGATAGCTAATCGCAGAGAGGTGCATGGATATCCTATACAAAAAAAAATTCTAAAGGTAACAGAAATGCCAGAGGTGATGGGCACATAATCACTTTTGATAAAAGTCTCCTAAACAATATTTATTTTTATATTGGTAGCGTTCAAAGTCACCCTAACAAAAATAATTTTTTTTTACTCTCTTTAGTCGTACATGGCATTGAGCATTTAGACACAAACTAAAATAATCATGGCAGGCGATTTAAAATTACCTGGAATCTCTTGGTATGACACAAGGCTCACCCTACTGTGCCTCTACGGCTCTAACCCAATGTGCGACATCTGCTTTAGTTTCGAGCTAATACAGACCATTTCCGATTACACATTCCCAGGGTTCTTCGCAGATGGTACTACATTTATTATTTGTCAGTGGCCCCCTTCTGGCGGAGATCGGCATGGACATTGCGGATGGCATATCCGACCATAATATGCTAGTGGTGTCCCTAAAATAGGCTGTGCACCAAAACACAACTGTAAAAAACTCACATTGCAGACTATAATCGGACAAATGATGTGGCCATCCTTGATTACTTGGATCATCATTTTGACCCCCTTTGTGAACTTTCACCTCGGGTAAATATTAGAAGAGCTAACCTCTGGACTTCTTTTAAACACATGTTTTTAAACTGTTTGAGCAAATATATATAAAAAAAACAGCAAAATGTGACCCATGAATAACTTGAGAAATCATTGCCACCAAACGGAAAATGAGTAGGCTTCAAAAAGAAAGATTGGGGAATTAGCAACTAAAAAGAGCAAATAACGAACCTAACCACAGAGTTTAATTCTCAAATGAAAATGAAAGCCGTTGACAACTCCCTGTAACGCTAAATTAGAGCGGAGAAATTGAGAAGGAGCAGGAAAGGGTACTGAGGGGAAGGTACAGTCAAATACCGTTGAGACTAATGCAGGAAACTCAACCAAAAAATGCATAGGATAGGCGGGAGACACAGAAGTGGTGCCATCTCTTGGCGATTAGTGGTCAACCCGCTTTGCTCATGGACGTCGTGGAAAAATAATTAGTTAGACCCTTTCCCCGAGCGTTAGATTTGTATATCGAGCACTAGAGTCGGTTGGATACCTAGTGCTGAGAGCTGTCATGTCTGCTGGCGCTAGCATAGGGTTTCATTTTGCAGGTCATATGCATGCGGACAAGCGAAAATTACATATAAAGACATGCAATCGAGCGAGCAGGTTTGACAGCGTTGCACACTGAGTATGAGACGAGGTATAGCTAAAAGTTACCTCCGCTTTACCCTATCTCACAAACATCATCAGTGTAGACAAGGGCATGAACACGAGCACGAGGATTTATAACTCACCTCCTGTGAACGTGTTCTCGCACAAACAGGAACACTTTGCAGAACTAGTCTTCGCACCTGTACCTTTGTCTTCAGTGCAGACATTCGTGAGATGCAGAATAGATGACATTTAAACTGATAATAACAAAGTAACCCCGAAACAGCTTTCTCGACGAAGCACTGTTTTTTTTTCAAATAAATACTTTGTCTTACGACCACAGGGATGAAGTTAATTGTAAGAAATAAAAAGAAACAAAGGACTTCAGCTGTGGCTGCGCCCATGCACAGTTGTTGAAAATTGCGTCTATATCAACGTTAAAATCAGTTACGGCCGGAAAATTTCTGTCCACTATTAGTTGTCCAATCGGTGGTACAACCGGCTCTAAAAGATCTAAATACCCAGAAAATTATGTGTACTGATGACCTAGGCAAAATCTGTAACAGTTGCTGAGATCAGAATCTGCTACTTTTGATATCCAGTTATATTTCTTATCTAATCTAAAAATATTTGAAATGGCAAAAATACATTTATTTTTGGCCTCCTAAGACATGTTTGTGTCTATAGAGGTTGTTTTTTGGCAGCAATTTTAAATGTTTTATTAAAAAAAAGACGTAAGTTAAGTTTATCCCAAAAAAAAGCACAATGTATACGCGACCATATACATACGTTTGTCCGCCAGAAGACCAAATATATTGTATCGACACCTGAGGGTTGTGCATTTGTGCCGAAAAACAAATGCTTGCCTTTTATTTTCATTTTTCTTCAGGTTCATGCGGACACTACAACAAACGTTGATCATTAATATTTATAATATTTAGCCTATATTCTGATGCAATACACCAGTGCCACAATCCTAGCCCCAGCGATATATATATAAAATAATAATCTTAAACGCATGTTTATCTGAAGAAAGGGGCTGGACATAAACACTGTTTTTATCTTTTAGAGCACTCTTGGCATAGGTGTTTCTCTTGGAGTGTCGAGACTAAGCATTTTTAACCTTTTTGCACCACAACCCAACTAGCTCACCTCGCCCTTTTGGGAATGGGGCGGTACCGGTCCGCCGGTAGCATCCTACTGGGGCGACGCTGGAAACGCTCCGCGGGGCGACAATGGGCCAGTGACATTGCCAGCCACTGGACAATGACTGGGACTGACTGTCACAGACTGCACTGGACGTCCCAGTGAGTTCGTGGGATGCTGCCAGCGCAAATCCCCAGCGTAGCAACAGTAACGTACCAACAAGACCCCAGACTAGCGGCCTCAAGCCATACAGCTCCCGGTCTTGTTTGTCCCAGCAAGTTCCCGGGCAAGTACCAGTCCAAATCCCCGGCAGAGTACTAGCAGTAGCGCTAGATACTAGCAAGACGGCAGGCTAGCGGGCTAAAACCATACAGTTCCCGGTCTTATTTTACGGGCTCACATTTGGTTTTGTGTGCGATTCACACTTGAAGAGAAAATATGTAGTTCATAACAATGGGAATTTTAACAACTATTTAGGTAAACAAATATTTTGCACTGTGCATGAACAAATATTCGGCAGTGGCGCGCCGAATATGAGTTCTTCAGTTCGGCAGTGGCGCGCAAGCAGTGCATACACTAACCCTCTGTTATTGCAGTTTCCGTGGCCATACAACGAATCAATCACTTCAAGAATCACATCGCCATCATCCTACCCTGATTACACCTCGAGACACAACCAGGGCGACACCAGCGGCGTATTTCTTCATAAAAGGAAGCCAGTTTGCCGGCCTCGTCTTCAGTTCGGCAGTGGCGCGCAAGCAGTTCATACGCTAACCGTATGTTATTGCAGTTTCCGGGGCCATACAAGGATCCAATCACTTCAAGAATCACATCGTCATCATCCGACCCTGATAACACCTCGAGACGCAACCAGGGCGACACCAGCGGTGGATTTTTTTGTAAAAGGAAGCCAGTCTACCGGCCTTGTCTTCAGTTCGGCAGTGGCGCGCAAGCAGTGCACACACTAACCGCATGTTATTTCAGGTGAGCAATACTTTTTTTGTCTAAAAGAGAATAAATATATACCTCTTTTGCGCACTGCTGCCGAAGACAGCACATCGTCATTCTTTTTTTTTTTTTGCGATTGATCTTCTTAAAGTGTCAAATTTCTGCTGCGTAGTCTTCGCCTTCCTAGCCTGAGATATGAACAAAAAATCCGGTAAAGAAATCGCGAAGGCTGTTGATGACTTAAGACGTGAACTCAGAGTTGACCTTCGAAATAACAAGGATAGTATCAAAAACTGCAGTGACACATGCTATAGTGTGAATGAAATTAAAAAATAGATAGACGAAATTCAGAAGGAAATGCAAAAGCCGACTAAACAAAATGAAGAATTGTCCTCCGAGAACCAAAGGCTGAGCGAGAAGACCGAGGAGCTCGAGCAGCTGCAGCGATCAAACAATCTTGAAATTAAAGGCGTCCCCGATGAAGGTGACCTGTACGACATTGTAAAACGTATTGGAACTATTCTAGACGAGCCGATCACAGATTCAGATAATGACGTGTGTCAGAGTCCCGTCTTTCACAACATCGAATAAAAATATAATTATCCGATTCGTGCAGCGCTCAAAACGAGATAAGATACTACAGAAAAGCTAAAAGCAGCGATTCACGACCAAAGACCTTGTCTACGGGGGCAACAATCACACCGTGTACCTCAACGAACAGCTAACTGGCTCAAACAAAAGACTACTTGGGGCTGCCATTTCTAAGAAAAAGAGCGTAGGGTGGAAAGGCGTGTGGTCATCTGGAGGCGAGGTCTTTGCCAGAAAACCCGAGAATGAGAACGCAACCAGGATCGCTTGCCTGTCGGAGGTTGAAAAGATAGCAAACTAATCACAGTGACAGCCCTTCTGGACAAACGTAGCGATGATGACCGAAGAAGCTCTCACCGATTCTAATTATTACCACTGCCTGTCATTTAACAAAAATACAAAAGAAAAGATAGGCAGTTTTCCGCAATACATTTAAATACAAGAGGTGTAAAAAATAAGGTTGACCATCTTGAAATCTTTTTACACTCTTTAAATATAGAATTCGATGCAATCGCACTCACAGATTCTTGGCTAAAAACGAGGATTCGCCGCCACTCCTGCGTGGTTATAGATGTGACGATGTTTGTTTGTTGTTTTATGACGCAAGGGCAACACGAGGGCCAAATAGTGCCAAGATCCTGTTTAGCTGATTCAATAAGTAGTATGTTAGTGCATGTGGGTAAAACTAATGTGCTATGTTTAGCTTATACACAAATGAGTAATAAGGCCTATAGAGTGTAAAGGGCTCCAAAAGATCATGTATATTAGAGAAGTGACTTCAGGCCAATTTTTTGAAGGAACGTTAATAAGTCTTTGAGCGGAATCTAAGGTTCAGGACCTAACGCCAAACACGGATCAAATGGAATGTTTAATCTTCTTAGTGGTGATAAAGGGGGTTCAAGGATAAGTTTGAGCTTCCTGCAAACAAAGAGATGCATTACTATAAGGTCTGAGTCACATTTTTCGCAAGGAGAAAATTCATTGCCCATTAAGAGATGTGAGTGTCTTAAGCGTGTATGTCCAATGCGCAGTCGTGTTAACAATACACTGTAATGACGCGAGAGGTGACGATGGTCCTGAAATTTATCTGTAGTAGAGTGAAGGGTATGAAGCTTGTTACCTTCACCTTTCTTCCATTGCCGAAACCATTTTGTCGCGACACTCGTGGACATCTCACGGCGAATGTTACTTAAGGGCAAAGGCATGTGTGTTCTGTCTTCAAACGGACCCTGTCGGGCAGTTTTGTCGGCAAGCTCATTTCCAGTGATGCCACTATACCCTGGAACCCAGAGGAACTGTACATGTCCGCCTACTGTCTGGATTTCTCGTAACAGCGTATGAATATCTACAATAAACGGGTGTTTGTTAGGCCCTATAGCACAAATATACATAAGTACATTTAAAGACTCGGAGCATGTCAGAGATTTCTTGATCCGGAACTTTCTGATGTGCTTAAGCGAAGCAATAATCGCGTACAATTCAGATGTGAAGACAGATGCTATTGGAGACAACTGGAAAGCATTTTTGGTGGTCCCAGAAACAAAGGCCCCTCCAACAGCATTGCCCATTCTATAACCATCATTGTAAAATGCCCGATAGTCCTTGAACTCTTTAAGAATTTCTAAAATCAATGTTGGTACACTAGAGGCGCAGTACATGGCTTTTGGAATTTAGTTAACCGCAGATCACAAGAAATTCTGGGGTCATACAAAGGGGGGTGTGGTGGACGGAAAGTTGCAACCTCGCTTATAGAAAATTTTGGTGTCTGACAAAACTTGCTGCACACGAATTCCAAATGGTTGGGCGACTGATGGGCGTCGAGCAAACAGCTCAATGAATGATGGGGCTAGGACATGAGTGTAGGCTGGATTGTCTTTGTACATTGCAATTTTACCCGCATAAAATAGACCTAGCAATTATTTCCTAAGACATGGGCTGTTATGTATAGGCTCTCTATTGGTGATTGGCGAAAAGTTCCCGTCCACAAACGAATTGCATGGTGATAAACGAGGTCAAGCTGTAGAATTATGCTTTGTCTAGCCGATCCGTAAACAAAGCTTCCATAATCCAGTTTTGAACGCACTGCAGCCCGGTAAATATGCAAAAGAGACTCCACCTCTCCTCCTCAAGATGTGTGTGCAAGCACGTTGAGAATATTCAGTTTTTTTCTGCAATTTTTGCGAAGACCGGCAATATTGCCACGCTCGTCAGCGAGCGACCGCGCGCGTGGCCGAGTGTTGACCGTGCTTGACTGTCGTGCAGAAAGTCTGGGTTCGATTCCAGTCAGTGGAATGCTCTTTTATTTGTTCTTTCATTGCGTTCTCGTGAGTTCGAGAACATTCTCCTCAGATCGAGTTCTGAATGTTCCAGTCGCCGAACAATCTAGGCGGATTGTTCCAGAACCCAACGCGCGTACATAAGAGACTCCGCGTGCTGATCTGCACTCAGTTTTCGCCTAGCGTTCGACTCTGCTGCTACGCCGACTTCGACGCCCGCGACGCTCCGTTAATATCTTTTGTACCCTTTTATTTTTGGCGCAAGTTCGTCGCATTAAACGTTTATTTCTTTCTGTTTATCTATTGTTTATCGGTCACCACCCGTGACATTTTGGTGGAGGTGCGGGGTACCGCATGCCCGTGCAGCGTTCCCCTCCCAGGACCCGCAGTGCAAGCCCGACTCCAAGCTCGCTGAGAAGACCACTCAGCGCGGAACCTGAAACTCGGACCAGCCGCCGCACCAAGGAAGAGGATCCGGAGTACGGTTTGCTCCTGGACAAACCCAAGCCGAAGAAGACGACGATGGACAACCAGTCGCAGGCCCCCGCCGCTCCTGCCGTCGTCTACCTACCCGTCGCTCCTCGGACACCGGCTCCCTTCCACGGCGAAAGCCACGAAGACATCGACGACTGGGTCCAACAGTACGAACGAGTGGCCCGTAATAATGGGTGGACACCGGAACAGTGTCTGCAAAACGCTTACTTCGCCTTGGAAGCCACCGCCCGGAACTGGTTCGAGAACCATGAAGCTTCGATCACTTCCTGGGAGCAACTCAAGGCTGAGGTGCGAAGAACGTTCACGAACCAACAACGAAGAGAACGCGCGGAAGAGCTTCTTCAAGCGAGGATTCAAGGCCCTAACGAAAGCGTCGTTAGCTTCGTGGAAGACGTCCAGCGACTGAGCAACCGCGCCGATCCCGAAGCATCCGAAGCAAAAAAGCTCAGAGTCTTGATGCGTGGCGTCAAGGAAAACATTTTCGGTGGTCTTGTGCGGAGCCCGCCTACCACCGTCGAAGGCTTCATGACGGAGGCCACCAACATCGAACGTGCCCTTTAAGCACGAGCAACCCACTATCACAGACTTCCCGGCGTCGGTTCCTTTTCGCCTTCCGGCTGCAACACCACGGACATCCGCGAGATGATCCGAGACGTCGTCCGGGAAGAGATCAAGAAACTTCTACCTGCCGCCCCAAGCCCAGCTTCGCCCTCAATCGCCGAGATTGTCAGGGAAGAAGTCCAGCAAGCACTGCAGCCTGAGGTTCTCGTCAGCACCGCTCCGGAACCACCGACGTTGAGTTACGCCGCAGTGGCCCGACGGCCACCGCCTTCTCGTAGCACCTATGTCACGCCGCCCCGATGTCAGTCTCCCGCGCCGCAGCACGACCGACGCCACGACGACCAGGTCCAGTACGCCTGCCCGGAGCCTCGCGCACCCCGCAAGACCGACGTGTGGCGAACGCCCGACCGACGCCCTCTGTGCTTCCATTGCGGGGAAGCGGACCACACCTACCGCCGATGCCCATACCGACGACTCGGGCTACGCGGGTTCCGCCCGAACGACCCGCGCCCACGTCATGGTGAGCGCCCTATCGAGATCGACGAGTACCTGCGACGACCTCAGTCCCCCGAGCCTGCGTCCCGCCGAGAGTTCCGGTCGCCGTCACCGCGACGTCCTGCTTCGCCGATGCACCGACCACGCTGTGAAAGCCTGTCCCCCCTTGCTCCTCGCCGGAGAAACTAGGCACGGCAACCCCTGGAGGTGGAGTTGGCGAAGACAACCGACGCCAAGATCCTCCACGAACGTCGGGGGGCCCCCACTCGAACGCTAACAGAGACCAAAACGACGCCGCTGCAGTGGTGTCCAATAACCTAAACATCGTCATCGACGGCCACGACGAATCAGCACTCGTGGATACCGGAGCAGACTACTCCGTCTTGAGTGGGATGGACCTCAAATACGAACCGCCGGAGGGCACCTCATCACACCCATCGGGAGATGCACTGCTCGCGTGGAGATCCGCGGTGAAACGTGCCCTGTGAAGTTCATCGTTCTACAAAACTGTTCCCGAGACGTTATTCTCGGCATGAACTTTCTGTGTGAATACGGCGCCGTCATCGACCTTGGTGAGAACAGATTGATGCTGCGCAAGCCCGTTCCGTCTTCAGAGAAACCTCAAACAGCGTCAGCCGCCGTTCGAGTCGCTGCCGACCACGTGAACCTGCCGCCGCGATCAAGTGTTGTCGTACCCGTAGTGGCCGATGTAGCTACCTGCGGCGAAGTTGTTCTTGAAGGCAACCTTCAATTACTCCTAGAAAGAGGAATAGGCGTCGCAAGAGGAGTGGTTGAACTTCAGGATGGGCGCACCGTGGTCTTCGTGACAAACTTTCGACAAGAAGCGCAACACCTGACTAAAGGTGCCGCTGTAGGCCACGTCGAGGAAATTCGGAACTCCGCCAAAATCGCCGCGATTGCTGAAGAATCATTCCCACCTCAGCAACACATTACGGCGCCAACGCAGCTCGACATTGACCGCAAGCTTCCAGGCCCGAAACGACGGCAGCTAAGTGACCTTCTCGCCGAATACAGTGACTGCTTCGCGACGTCGTCGAGGGTGCGCCAAACCACCATTGCGAAACACCGCACCGTTACCGAGGACGACGCGCGCCCTGTGCATCGATCGCCGTACAGAGTCTCCGTTAAAGAAAGGGAGGTGATCCAGGAGCAAGTGCAAGAGATGCTGAATGACGACATAATCCAACCCTCAAGCAGTCCGTGGGCCTCTCCAGTTGTACTGGTTAAGAAGAAGGACGGAACGCTTAGGTTCTGCGTGGACTACCGGCAGCTGAACGCAGTGACGAAGAAAGACGTCTATCCACTCCCCCGTATCGACGACACGTTAGACCGGCTGCGCCACTCCCGATACTTTTCATCCATGGACCTGATGAGCGGCTACTGGCAGATCGAAGTCGACGAACGGGACCGAGAGAAAACAGCTTTCGTCACGCCAGATGGGCTGTACGAGTTCAAGGTGATGCCCTTCGGACTGTGCACGGCTCCAGCAACTTTTCAGCGTGTCATGGACACCGTACTGGCAGGACTGAAGTGGCAGAGCTGTCTCGTCTACCTCGATGACGTCGTAGTGTTTTCCAGCGACTCTGACGAGCACTTGCAACGACTGCGAGCAGTTCTCCAAGCCATACGGACCGCCGGACTCACCCTGAAGCCGTCAAAGTGTCGGTTCGCCTATGAAGAACTGAAATTCCTCGGTCACGTGGTTAGTAACGAAGGCGTTCGCCCCGACCCAGAGAAGACTCGCGCCGTCGCAGCATTCCCAGCACCGACAGACAAGAAGGCCGTGCGAAGGTTTCTTGGACTATATACCTACTATCGGCGCTTCATCCGGGATTTTGGAAGGATTTCCGCACCACTCACAAACCTCACAAAGGACGCCGAGAAGTTCGAATGGGCCGAGAAGCAGCTGCAGGCATTCGACGAACTGAAGAGACGACTGCAGACTCCTTCTGTTCTAGGACATTTCGATCAAGATGCGGAAACCGAAATTCACATGGACGCAAGTAACGCTGGACTTGGCGCGGTACTGGTTCAAGTGCAAGAAGGCACCGAGCGAGTTACCGCCTACGCAAGTCGGACACTGTCCAAGGCGGAGAAAAATTACTCCACGACTGAGAAAGAATGTCTTGTTGTCGTCTGGACGATTACGAAGTTTCGTCCGTATTTGTACGGGAGCCCGTTCCGTGTAGTCACGGACCACCACTCGCTCTGCTGGCTTGCCAACCTCAAGGACCCATCAGGACGCCTCGCTCGATGGAGTCTCCGACTACAGGAGTTCGACATGACGGTGGTCTACAAGTCAGGCCTTAAGCACAGCGACGCCGACTGCCTGTCCAGAGCCCCCATCGAAACGCCTTCCGGCAGCAACGACGACGATGACGACGAGTGCTTCCTAGGCGCAGTGAATACCGACGACATGGCACGACGTCAAAGAGACGATCCTGGGTTGCACGCGCTAATCGAGCACCTCGAAGGACGAGGGGGTACTGTGCCCCGTGTCTTCTCGAGAGCCCTGCCGACTTTCGTCCTCCGACAAGGTGTACATTACAAGGAGAACTTCGGAGACAACAGCACACCATGGCTGCTGGTAATCCCCACCGACCTTAGAGCGGAGATCTTTCAAGCCTGTCACGACGACCCGACGTCCGTACTCCTTGGTTACAACCGTACACTGGCCCGAATTCGTGAAAGGTATTACTGGCCCAAGCTGCCGAAGACCGTTCACTTCAACACACGGTCCTCCCACGAGTGCCAGCGACGCAAGAAACCGCCGACGAAGCCGGCAGGTCTCCTGAATCCGATCGCTCCCCCGACCGTACCGTTCCAGCAGATCGCAATGAATCTACTTGGTCCTTTCCCACCATCGACGCAAGGAAACAGATGGATTATTGTCGCCACGGATTATCTCATACGGTACGCCGAAACGAAAGCCCTTCCTGTAGGGACTGCTGTGGAAGTCGCCAAGTTCTTTATCGAATCCATCGTCCTCCGGCACGGCGCCCCCGAAGTCTTGATCTCAGACCGTGGATCATCGTTCATGGCCCAGCTGACGCAAGAAATCCTTCGCCTCAGCCACACCAGCCATCGACGCACAACGGCGTACCACCCGCAGACCAACGGGCTGACGGAGAGACTCAACAAGACAATCGCCGACATGATCTCCATGTACGTCGACGTGGAGCACAAGACATGGGACGAGGTGTTGCCGTACGTCACATTTGCCTACAACACGGCCGTGCAAGAGACCACCGGGGTGACACCCTTCCAACTGGTTCATGGTCGTAAAGTAAAGACAATGCTGGACGCGATGTTACCCCACGAACCGGCTCTCGACGGAAGCGACGACGCCCAGGTGGTTGCCCAACGGGCAGAAGAAGTCCGCCAGTTGTTCTTTCACTGCGTTACTTATTTGTTCTTTCATTGCGTTCTCGTGAGTTCGAGAACATTCTCCTCAGATCGAGTTCTGAATGTTCCAGTAGCCGAACAATCTAGGCCGATTGTTCCAGAACCCAACGCGCGTACATAAGGGACTCGGCGTGCTGATCTGCAGTCAGTTTTCGCCTAGCGTTCGACTCTGCTGCTACGCCGACTTCGAAACCCTTTAATTTTTGGCGCAAGTTCGCCACATTAAACGTTTATTTCTTTCTGTTTATTTATTGTTTATTGTTTATTGGTCACCACCCGTGACAATATGCTCTCCATAGGTTAGTTTCCGGTCAAAAATGACTCCCAGATATTTTTGAGAGTTCTTACAAGTGAGTTGCGTACAATTTAGTGACAGTTCGGGATTGCGGTACAGTCCACGTTTCCGCGTAAAATGTACGATGGCACTTTTTTCTGCCGAGAACTGAAATCCGTTTTGAAAACACCACTTGCCCAGTTTGTTTATGCAGAGCTGGAGTTGTCGCTCGGCGACTCACAGAGTTGAAGTCCTGACAGAAATTTTAAGGTCATCGGCATATAAAGAGTGCTCGATTGGGCGAGAAATTTCATGGAGGAGTGAATTTATCTGAACCAAAAATAATGTAACGCTTGAAATGCACCCAGGGGAACACCCGTTTCCTGCATAAACTCGTCAGAAAGAACAGCTCCTTGGCGCACCTGAAAAGTGCGATCTGTTAAGAAGTTCTTAATGAACATCGTCATGTTACCATTAAAACCCGTTGACACCAGGTTGCTAAGAATACCATGGCTCCATGTTGTATCATACGCCTTAGCAAGATAAAAAAAAACAGCCACCAGATATTCACGCCTCACAAAGGCCGAGCGAACCTCCATCTCCGAAGACACAAGATGATTAAGGGAGGAGCGGTTTTTTTCGGAAACCACACTGAGCTTGTGATAGTAAGTTTTTGCCTCTAGGCAAAAACAAGCCTTGAATCTATCATACGTCCTAGCACCTCGCAGGGGCAGCTGGTGAGAGCTCTTGTTCTGTAGTTCTGAGGATTTGTATGATCTATGCCTGGCTTTGGAATGGCTATAACGATTGCTTTCCCCCAGGATGTTGGGAACACTCCCGTTTTCCATATTCTCTTATAGAACTTCAGAAGAGCAAGTTTGGAATCATGGGATAAGTTAGCAATCATTTTATAGTGTATGTTGTCTAAGCCAACTGCAGAATTCCGGCAATGCAGGGTCAATAACTCCAGCTCTCAAAAAGATAAAACGTTTGTTGTAAGGTTTCTCGCTACTGAGGTTTATTGGCAGGGATTTTCTTTGTACCTGCGTGCAGTAAGCTAGAAAAGGTTTTTGGTACGAAGACTTGCTGGATGCTACTGAGAAAGTATGTCCCAACAGATTTGCCTGGTCTATGGGAGAGCACACTTAAACGGTTCCATCTTTGAGAATAGAGTCGGGCATTATTATATGAGCCCTCTATTTACCGGACTTTGTCCCAGATTTCTTTTATTGGTGTGTCCTTGGTAACGTCCGAGGTGTACTTGCACCAGCAGTTTTTTTTCTGGCTTCTGATTGGGCGGCGGAGCTCAGCTTTGCTTTTTTTAAGGGCGGTAGACCACTCAGAAGTGGGATACCTCGTGAACTTTCCCCAATACTTATGTTTAATTTTCTTGGCATCTGTGTATTCTGGAGACTACTAAGGTCTTGGGTATTTTGGAAACCGTGATGATGTTCTTGGAATTGAAACTGTTGCTGCGTCAATTATGACAGTAGTCAAAGTAGACGTGGCCTCAACGATATTAAGTGCGGTGAAACCATCCTCAGGAATTTGGGCCTGTTCATTTTATTTCGTGCAGTCTGCCTTCTCAATGACCTATCGAGGCACGCTTTCCGTAACACAAGGAGTAGCGCACGAGTGTTAGATGACAATGGGAAAGTGACCACTGTTATATGGGTTTTGGTGAACACGCCAGGTCAATTTCGTAAAAAAGAGAAGCTGAACAAAATGACAAGTCTTTGGCAGAGTATTTTACAGGCAAGCTTAGGGTAATATGCGTGGGAGACTTGTCATTTAAAAGATTCACTGAATTGTTTTAGCAAAACGTTTTCAACCACTTTGCCTCTAGAGTCATCCAATTGACTTCCCTATAGTATATTGTGAGCATTGAAGTCTCCAAGAAGCAGGCGAGGGCTTGGGAGTTCACTTACAAGCTGTTCTAGATCTGTCAACGTGATCTGTTCATTAAGTGGAAGATAAAGAGAGCATACAGTTACTGTGATACCGATGTAAATACGTTCAGCAACTGCTTCCAAGTTTGAGGTTAAACGAATCTGCTCTGAAGGACACGATGGCTGCACATTGAGAGCCACTCCTCCACCTCTGACATCCGGAGGACGGTCTTTGCGATACACTGTGCATCTGCCAAATCTGAACGAGGCCGACTCGGAAAGTAAGGTTTCCTAATGACAGGTCACCTCTGGGCCTAGGGCCTGCATCATATCCTTTAAATCTTTAATGTTTGAGCGTGCTCCTCTGCAGTTACACTGCACAATAATCACTGGCATCATGCTAGGGCGGTCCTATTATGCGAGGGCTCTGTTTCTTTTTTGTTTGCTTGTCAACTTCCATAGGGGTACCCTGATCTGCAGGATGAGTGCAGGAATCAGCCATCCCTCTTTGTACACCTGGGGGTGATGGTGTGAGCAGGATGCACCACGATTACACTCGGATGCATCCAGAGCATTTGATTGAGATATACTATGTTGTTTTTCATGTAGTACGGGAAGGTTGAACGCAACCTTTTGGGAGCGACCAAAGTAAGGCGGCTTGTTAGATTTCACCTTCTCCTGAACCTTGGCGGTGGGAGTGGCCAATGTTCTGGCAGCGCTCCCGGATTGATGAGAAGAGGAGGGTGGGGAGACCCGAGGTGCCACCTCTGCACGCTGTCGGAGTTGCGAGAGACCACCGAGACGCACCGACGTGTCGGTTGTTTGCTTCATGGGAGTTTGTAAGGGTTTGTTATCCACCCTTGGATCTTGCAAGGAAAGGGGAGCTAAATGGGGCCAAAATATCCTGAGGGGAGTGTTGTGTACCCACAGAGGTCATTGGCGAAGCCGCCCCCCTGCCTGGCGCCCCAGCATACGTGCCTCCTTGCAAGAAAGAGAGACGCTTACGTGCTTCCTGTAAGTCAAGTTTTCCTTTGTCTTTAGAGTTATTATTTCCTTTTCCTGTTTGAACTTAGGGCACGAACGAGAGTATGCCGGGTGAGGTCCTCGGCAATTCACGCAGGTGTGAGGGTCACTAGAACAGTTGTCTCTGGGGTGATCGTGGCTTGCGCATTTGGCACATGTAGTTTTCCTCTGCACGTGGTTGACCCATGGCCAACACGTTGGCAGCTGAAGCAACGTCTTGGATTGGGGATGTAGGGCCTCACTTTGCAGTTAAGTTAGCCGGCCTTGACTGCGGAGGGGAGACTTGCTGAGTTGAACGTTAAAACCATATGTTTAGTGTCCCTTTCCTCTCCATCACGAAGAAGAGTGATGCGTTGCACAGGGATGACTCCCTGATCTTTAAGACCTTCAAGGATCTCTTCGTTCGGGCTTCCAAGTAGATCATCCTCAGACATGGCGCCCTGCGTGCCGTTGAGAGAGCGGTGAATGGTCACAGAAATGGCAAAGTCTTGGATTTTGTTGGGGGCAAGTAGTGCATTACTCAGCTCTGCATTAGGGGCTTCAACAAGGAGCTCACCAGAAAAAAGCTTCTTTGCTATGCATTTTTTTCCATCTACCATCTCCAAGGTTTTTGCGACTAGGGAAGGAGAAAGTTTTGCGAGCGGCTTGTCCTCGTTGTCTGAGTGCATAACCAAACATGTTGGAAAAATTTCCGGCGCCGTAGTCCGATTGTTTAGAAGTTTGTCTTCGGTGCGGGCCCTTTCCAGAGCCTGATCCGAGTTTTTGTTTAGGTTGGAACCCATAAAGATGGGAAGGAAATTCAGTGCCCGGGTGCACCGCCCACCACGGAACCCAACAAGGGGGTTGGTAATGAGCCATAGCAAGAAAGGCTTCCCTATTGGAAAACCCCAATATGAACAGCGTATTATGGATATTGGTAAACAATATATTTTATTGTATTGCAATACAATATAGACAGTGTATTGGAAAACATTACATTTATTGTATTGTATTACTATAAGGATTTTTTATGGAATTCCAATATCCATAACACGCTGAAAATATTGGAATCCAATACCGTATAAACCCTTATTGGATCCCCATGTGTCGTATGGGGATCCAATAAGGGTTTATGATTCCATTATACTCAGCGGATTATGGATATTGGAATCTAATATATTATATCGGCTACCACTAAAACTATATACGAGTTGGAATATCACGTTCAGCGCAACATTTCTCTGCAACGCAGTCTCTTCTTGTGTGTATTTCTGAGTGATAAATTAAAAAAAAATGTTGCTGTTGTGAAATTGTGAATAAAGAAGAAAAACACTGGACTTATCCATACCAAATATATTTAACATATTCCTGAACTGGAGGATCTGGCATTTACTGCAAAAGAAAGTTAATTGTTTAGGACTCTCATTCAAAAACTTGATGTTTGAAAACAAAATGTGAAATCCTCACCTTAATGAAAACAGCACCTGCTAGCTGTAGCCATATAGAAACTGAAAAATAAAAATTTGTGATTAGTTCGCGACAAGTAGCAATCCTTCACCAAGTGGGTAGATTCAAAATTATGTCTGCGTTTGATTGTGGAAAAATCAGCTTCAATGCCACTGCCACAGGTCATTCTGAGCTCGGTCAATTAAATATACATATCCGCTCGTCTGGCTTCACTATTCCTGCTTCCCACCTAACTAGAGTATCTGGAATGCTCACGGTCACGGCTTGTGGTTTGGGCGCCGTGGGACCCGGGAAGGCAGGAAGCCAGCCTTTTGGGGGAAAAGCGTTTTATTCCGGTTCGAAGTCGTGCTTGCACCAGCTCCAGCCCACCGCGTTCCTTTTCTCTCCTCGCGCACCGTCTCCAGCCTCGGTCCTTTCGTCGTCACTTCGTCTTTTTCTCGTCGCACCAATCAGCGCACACCACGGGTAACAAAAATATAACAATCACAAAGCCCGATAACCCGTCGGCGACGGCGCGCGCAGAATCAGCTGCCTCGTGCATGCCACATGCATGACACGCCCCCCCCCCCCTTTTTTTTTCTTTCCCAATAAAAAAAATCACAATTTGTGTATTCCATTACAATCGTAGCCCCCATTTAAAAAAAAAAAAAAACGAACTGCGCGCACATTCTCGTCCATTCGGCGTGAATGATCACTAGAAAGACTGACAAACTTCTTGAGAACATCTAAAGTACATTAACCACAAACAAAACTCCACCCGGCTACAGCCTTAACAACGCATTAGCAGGGACATTTCTCGTCCCTTTTACGTACCGGACATTCAGGTTAAATTTTTGCAACGCTAGCACCCAACGAGTCAGCCTCGCACTATTTGGTGCTGCTGACGCCAAATACTGCAAATGGTTATGGTCGGTGCGAATTTCGACCTCCGCCCCAAATAGCCACGTTTCCAACTGACCCACGGCCCGCACAATCGCGTAAGCTTCGCGTTCGATTACAGCCCACTAGGTTTGGGGATCAGTTAGTTTTTTACTGAGAAACGCCACCGGGTACTCTTTCCCATCACCTGCCCTTTGGGCAAGACATGCCCCTATAGCTCTATCCGATGCGTCGGTGGACAGAACAAAAGGCTGGCTGGCATCTGGCGCTCTCATGACTGGGACTTCGATCAGGAGACACTTTGCCTTTTGAAACGCTTGTTCCTCCTCGTCACCCCACGGTAACACGTTCGGAGTCCTGTCTCCAGTTCGCGTGGTCAACGGCAACACCACTTCAGCATAGTTCGCAATGTAGTCTCTATAGTAGTTCATTAGCCCTAAAAAGCTCTTCAGTTCTTTCTCTTCGTCTTTGGCCTCTCCATGATCTGAATCGCCTTGATACGAACGGGGTCAGGAGCATGCCTCCCAGAGCCGATCTGGTGGCCGAGGTACATGACCGTTCCCTGGGCAAACGTGCATTTGGACAGCTTCACCGTAAGCCCCACGCGACTTAAGGTTTCGAGAACGCTTTTTACATGAAAAAGGTGGTCGTCCCACTTAGAAGAATATATTGCAATGTCATCGATATATGCGCCTGCATATTCTCTGTGTGGTCGCAACACTTCATTCATCACGCGCTGAAAAGTTGCCGCTGAATTTTTCAACCTATAGGGCATAACTTTCCATGCGTACTGCCCACGATTGGTTACGAATGCCGTAAACTTCTGAGACCGTTCTTCGACTGGTATTTGCCAATACCCACAGGTTAGGTCTAGTACTGTTATGTACGACGCCTTCGCGACCATCCAGATCATTTTGGTAGCATTATTCATTGGAAAGGCATCGACTTCAGTGATCGCGTTTAATTGCCTATAATCGATGCACAATCTCACACTCCCATCCTTCTTCGCTACACACACTACCGGATGAGCAAACTCTGATTCAACTGGATAGATCATACCCCACTCTAGAAGCTGTTCTATCTGCCTTTCAACCTCAGCTCTCATTTTTATCGGCACCCTAATAGCATATCTCTTCTTTTGTTGCGAACCTTCAACAAGTCTTATCTTGTGCAGTCCTTTTGCACACTTTTCTGGGTGCTTAGAAAAGACGTGTACGAACTGCTGTACCATGCTGTACATCTCTTGTTCCTCCGCGGTTTTCTGTGATTCAGGTTCACCTCCTCCCCTCCCGTCTGTGGGAAGTTCCTCCACCGAACCGAAGCCCGGATCATCAAAGATAACACCAACAGCGTCAACGCGTGCCACATATGGCCTAAGTTTGTTGGCGTGGATCCACTTACGGCCACCGTCAGGCATCTCGACTACGTACCTGTTGGTGTGATCTTTGATGAACCGGACTTCGGTTCGGTGGAGGAACTCGCCACAGACGGGAGGGGAGCAGGTGAACCTGAATCATGAAAACCGCGGAGGAAAAAGAGATGTACAGCATGGTACAGCAGTTCGTACATGTCTTTTCTAAGCACCCAGGAGAGTGTGCAAAAGGACTGCACAAGATAAGACTTGTTGAAGGTTCGCAACGAAAGAAGAGATATGCTTATAGAGTGCCGATAAAAATGAGAGCTGAGGTTGAAAGGCAGATAGAACAGCTTCTAGAATGGGGTATGATCTATCCAGTTGAATCAGAGTTTCCTCATCCGGTAGTGTGTGTAGCGAAGAAGGATGGGAGTGTGAGATTGTGCATCGATTATAGGCAATTAAACGCGATCACTGAAGTCGATGCCTTTCCAATGAATAATGCTACCGAAATGATCTGGATGGTCGCGAAGGCGTCGTACATAACAGTACTAGACCTAACCCGTGGGTTGACTGCGCCAGTCGCGGCTTGTGGTTTGGGCGCCGTGGGACTCGGGAAGGCAGGAAGCCAGCCTTTTGGGGGAAAGCGTTTTATTCCGGTTCAAAGTCGTGCTTGCACCAGCTCCAGCCCACCGCGTTCCTTTTCTCTCCTCGCGCACCGTCTCCAGCCTCGGTCCTTTCGTCGTCACTTCGTCTTTTTCTCGTCGCACCAATCAGCGCACACCACGGGTAACAAAAATATAACAATCACAAAGCCCGATAACCCGTCGGCGACGGCGCGCGCTGAATCCGCGGCCTCGTGCATGCCACATGCATGACACTCACCTTTGAGGAAAAACGAACTGGTGCTTGCTTGCTTGTAGGCCGTGGAAACTGGAAGAGAGATTTGCGGTTAGTTGCGTCCAAGTAGCAGTTACTTTGAGTAGCCACGTAAAGTACACTAAGTCTGAAAGATTCAAAATTACATGCGCGGGACATAGATATCCTTTTGCGACGTAACTGGGCACCTGTCAATGTCGCCCGCTTGTATTACAGAAAAATACGCTTCAATGCAGGAGCTCCCAGTCGTTCTGAGCTCCTTCAATTAAAAATGCTGTACCGGTCGTATGGCTTCAGTATTCCTGCTTCGGGAATCTGGAATTCTCACCTTTGAAGAAAAGCAAACTGGGACCTGCTGGCTCTTAGGCCGTGGAAACTGCCGGAAAGATTTGCGATCAACTGCGTCCAAGTATCAATTTCTTTGGCCAGCCACCTACAGCTCACTATGCCAGATAAATTCAAAATTACATGTGCCTGAGATAATATGCCTCTTGTGACAAAACTGGGCACACGTTTTGTCGCCTACAGCAACACTGAAGCCAGACAGACAAGCGATAGGGCACCTTTAATTGACGGAGCTCAGAACGAGTAGGGACGCTTTCACTGAAGCTTGTTTTGCTGCAATACACACGTGTATTGCAGCAAAACAAGCTTCAGTGAAAGCGTCCCCAGTCGTTCTGTCAATTAAATATGCCGTACCGCTTGTCTGGCTTCAGTATTGCTGCTTCAGAGCCATCTAGAAAATCTAGAATCCTCACCTTTGAACGAGAACGAACTGCCGCCGGCTGGCTTGTGGGCCATGGAAACTGCAAGAGAGGTTTGTGATTATTTACGTCCAAGTAACAATTTTTTTGGGTAGCCACCTACAGCACACTCAAAATTACATGCACGGGACACAGATGCCTCATGCGACGGAACTCCCTTCGTCCTTGTTTTCTGTTAACTCTGCTCACCTTCACCACTCGCCTCCAATTTCTGCGCTACTTCTTTAATCTCGATTCCCTGGTTCCCAAAGGCCATGCCATGGCTTGCGGCAGTCACGGATCTGTCAGCTCTGCGACTGGCCCTATTGTGGCAAAGACGCCACAGCACCTGGCGCTTGATGTGCTCTTTCAATATTTTGAGCGCGGCTCAAAACAGGTGGATGGGTGTCTGGTATGCCCTCTGCTTATTTGCGGATCGTTCCGAATCAGAGGGTAGGCGCTTCTGCGACCTGGGCGCATGCTTGGTATTTTACAATAGTTGAAACCGAACTCTGCAGGAATCTTGACACATAACAAACATAATGTGCACACCAAAAGGCATAGCATATGAAACACCCACCATCTATTTATTTTCGTTTCTTGTCCGCAAGAAGCTGTGGTATATGTAGCCTCCCTTGCTTAAGCAGTTCCTCCTTAGTGTCCCGGTTGGGTCTCGTCCAGATGAATCGTCGGTGGAGATCCGAGGAGCGGTCAACATCAGATTAGACCTTTTTGAGACAGAACCGTATACTTGCTGAGAGGAAGTACACCCAAACGAATCTCAGGCATGTCATTTATAGTACGTTTTAAATTGGGCCGCATGATGTAAAATGAGACGTCAATACTGACGCACCCCTTTTGCGAAAAGGCCTTGTCCCCCTCGCTAGGGGGACAAGGCACATGAATCCCGGCATGTGGATGAAATTTTTACCTTAACATCCCGACTCAATGCTCATCCCTGAATATTCGACCACCACACTTTTAGAAAAAAATTTTTTTTTAGAAAACACCGAGTCATCTACCACCCCTACAAACGCCTGAACCAAGCATACTCGTACCGTGGCTTGTTTGCTCAGTGCCGCCCCCAAGTTAATTCGGGCTGACAATGTTTTTTTTTTTTTTTTTTTTTTTTTCAAATGGAACCCACACTTAGTTTTGGTTTGTCTTGTAGAAGCAGGTGGATACTTTTATAAAGCTTCCTCCCTATGCGCTTCCAAGTCAACATTTTTGCAATGGCCAACCCCCGGGCTTTGATTTTGCGCTCCTTGATGAATGCTGAAACTCATATAGGTGGGCAATAGCTCGCCTTGAAAATACTTGCTTTTGGTGGCCGAGAACAAACTCGTGTTCCTGATTGGCAGCCACTTGCTGCCAAGAATTGCTGCACATATCCTAAAGATTAGTCTAACACAGATGTTTTGGCCGGACAGAGACACAAAAGTCTGAAACAAGGCCACTATACAGACAGGAAATAGAGTGTCTGTGAGGAATGAAACAAACAACTCAGATAGGCATTAATCACTCACCTTGAAAACACTTGCCATGCGCGGCAAAGAGCAAACTTCTGGCCTTGATTGGCTGGTGCTTGCCACCAAGACCTGCATGTATAAGAAAGAACCCGGTCTTAGTCAAACTTGGATGTTTTTTGCAGAAGAGAGACAACAAAATACTAATGCAAGACCACTACACATAGGTTATGGTATTCAAGAGGAATGAAATACAAAACTCATATAGGCGGGCAATAGCTCACCTTGAAAATACTTGCTCTCGGTGGCCGAGAACAAACTCGTGTTCCTGATTGGACGCCATTTGCTGCGAAGAATACCTGTAGATATCCTAAAGAACCCCGTCTTAGTATAACACAGATGCTTTGGCCGGACAGAATACAAAAGTCTGATACAAACCACCAAAAGCAGGAAATAGCGTCTGCGAGAGATGAAAAAAGACCCAAGTGGAGAGGCTCGTTCTGTTTCACGTTAGTCAAATAATGTAGCTCATTTTGCTAAAACGATGCATATTTGCTAAAAAAAGTATCTATATTTTGCCCCATTTATCAGAGTTTACTGCGAAGGGTACCTCCACACCAGAATAAGTCAGAATTACTCAGTTTTTTTTTCTTTTTTTGATGAGCAACAACAGAATCCTAAACAGGTGATGGAACAAAATATGAACCCCGCAAGACCGGCTAGTTAGCCTTGATGCAAGCACAGTGCCTCGGCCAACCAAATGAGGTTCTGTTCTTTATCACTTGTCATATTTGGTGGGAATAGTAAAGTAAATGAAAATAAGGCAATCTCTCTTGCAGCCGACAGCTGCAAACAAAATTCATATACCTCGATGAACGACCTGGAAATAAAATTGGGTGGTGGCCAAGTGGTTTAAGGTGTCAAATTTCAAACTTACAGACTGTAGTTTTGGTTTAAGTCCCCCTGGTGTATATTTTTATCCTTATAACTATGTTTACATTGTTTTTTTAGTATTTTTGAGGCACAAGTACTTAATTTATACGCTAATTCACCTTTAGAAGAGTTTTAATTACACTCCATGCCTTTCTAGTGCTCGTAATTGATTCCTGGTGAAACCGGTCTTAAATTTTTCTTTTCTTGCAGTCGCCGCTGCTTTCTTTCTCACCTTTAGAATGCTGACAACTCGACACAAAAGTAATGAAAAATGTGTTTAAAATTTCATGAAGATCAGCATTTCCAAGCTGTACCCCTTCTTCATGCCCCGACCATGCCACCATACCATAGCTGAGTGCAGTGACAAATGGTCCCAGGTTTGTCACCCGACCGTTTTTTGGGCTTACGGTGTGGCGCGACTCATGCAGCACCTATGCTTCGCAATGGAGTCAGTGAGCGAGGTGTGACACACTAGAGCTGTGCAAGCCACAGCTTTACAGCCTGCAAAGCGTGGGAAGATCCATTTCCCTTTGCAGAGCTGGCATTAGCTCACCGAGAAGCTGTTGCAAGCACTGGAAAGCCACAGAGTGTGAATAAAAGCGCTTCTGAAAAGGAATTAGTGTGTAAATTATGCATCTATGTCTTAAAACTTAGAAAAAAGTATATATGTATATATATATATATATATATATCTAAATACTAAAAAAAGGCAAAAAAGAAAAAAAAAATGTTTCCAGGTGGGCTTGCACCCAGAGCTCCACGGCCCTTAAATTCAGTTCCCTAAAGCCCGCTTCAGACGGAACAATTTCGCCCAGCAACTTCATGTCGCAACACCAGCAACACGGGCCGCCCGCGTTCACATGCAGCAACCGAATTGCTACGACTTGCCATCATCATCATGAAAGTGTATTTTTCTTACAGTATTTAGACGCACAATTATATCCTAAAAAACATGTTTTTATATCTTTACATTGCGCCGAGAATACTAACTCATCTTTTTGAAAGAATTTATTTTCAAAAATGATCAATTTCAAACCAGAACTAAGTCCTCAGTTCTCATCATCACGACCACAGGGGTGTCACGTGAAAATATTGCATTCCTGATTGGCTGCTGCCGCTTCAAACATCTCCGAGTAGTCAGAGCTGCTCGTCCGCTTCGAGCCAGACCCAATCTCAGCAATTCGGGTCGATCTAGGAAAAACTAGGGAACAACCCGCCAGCAGCCCCAAAATTGCTGGAAAGGTTGCCCCGTCTGAAGCGATCCTATACTCTGTTTCATACATACACTGTAAAAAAATGTGCACCCTTAAAGGTGCATTTTCGTGTCTATAACTCACCCCCTTACACCCCTAAGAAAGGGTGCTTCCTTATGACTACACACCCCTTTTCATGGGTGTTGTGGTTTAAGGTGCACCTTTATCGATAAAGGGTGTTTGCAGCCTGTCACCACCCTTTGATATAAGGGTGTTATGAGGGTGTTAAAAGGGTGCAAATTCTAGGAAGCCTTATAACCCCTATTGAGCCTTATTGATGCATGCCTCATATCTGATGGTCAATGTAGGTCTAGAATACTCAAAGACAACTTTCTGCGGCAATGCAATCGGAGCTGTGGGTGGCCGTGGTCAATTGGACGCCGGTGCGGAGCGCAGTCATCGGGTGCTATCATATCACAGCCAATGGCTGCGCTCCGCACCGGCGCCCAGTTGCCACACTCCACCCTCAGCTCCGGCTGCATTGCCACAGAAAGCTATGCTCGAGTATAGTCATTTAAAGAACACACATAGCGGAACAATCACTCGAAAAATTTATTGTTCTTTTAAAACACGTTGGTTTGTGAGCAGATTGCTTATTTGGCAGAAGACTGCAGCTGAACACTGGAGAACTCTGCCACGTAAGAAGAGATGAAGCGCTGTGTTGCGCACCTTGGTTTTGTTACACGAACACCAAAAAATAAATGTTCTACAACGCAGCACAAACTGTGTGCTGCTGTAGCATAGTTGATGTCAAAAAGATAGTACGCCGCCATCATTGCAGCAATGCCTTGCTCAGCATCAATCACACGCAGTAACTGCGTAACTGCCGCTTCTCAATGTAAAGGAACAGGTCGTCTGCCTGCTCAACAGAGGTGCCACTGTAAGCAATGCATGGTGTAGACGGTTTCTCCCCTTCCTGCATAGAAAAAGACAATCCGGGGCAGCAGTGTAGAGTGACAGGATCACAATTGTACAGTTTGGAGCAAGCCAGGCCTGCCCACCATCTAGTCTGAAACACTAACGATATAGACGTTCAAGCAAACAAAAATGTGTCTTTTGTGCATGAAAACATTCGTGGAAGCTTTAGTGAAAAAAAAATGAAAAAAGCACGGCAATCAAGATAAGCCTTGGAAATGCGCGAAGTCACTACAAATGCACGATGACTCGTCATTTTATCGTGAGCTGTCATAGGCTAAAACCGGGACGTAAACGAAAGCATGTGTCTACAAGCCGGGTTTAAACAAACACAGTAAGTGCGCGAGCAGCAGACACACTTGCACGCCGTATGCTAAAATTATATTGATAACTATAGAGCCCCTTCCCATACGAAAATGGTCTATGGTCGTCTACACTCCCCGGACCGAAACGGACTCAAACTTCTCTTGGCGTGGCTAAGGTGCAATAGACTCAAAAATAACTGTGGGGCTAGTTGGTTATTCATTACAATATACTCATTCGTTTCTTCCGGGGGGGAAACTTATATGGCAGGCTATCACCCCTTATGGCCCTCTATGGTCGGCCATAGAGATCCATAAAGACAGCTACAGCCAGCTATAGAAAAATCTATGGCCCTGTGTCTAAAGACTGGGAATTAATAAATTTTCTTTACCCGCCTATAGAAAGCTCTTTGGTCACAGGTCTAAAGACTGGGAACCAATAAATTGTCTTTAACCGTCCATAGAAAATCTTATGGCCTTAAGTCTAAAGACTGGGAACCAATAAAATTTCTTTAGACGCCTATAGAAAATTACATGGCCCCGTGTCTAAAGACAGCGACCCAATAAATGCTCTTTTTCCGCCTATGAGAAACTCCTTCGCCCCGAGTTTAAAGACTGGAAAGCAATAAATTGTCTTTAGCGGTCTATAGAAAAATTTATGGCCCCGAGTCTAAAGACTAAGAACCAATAAATTTTCTTTCCACGCCTACAGAAAATCACTACCGGCGCTTACTTTTTTTTAGTAAAAACACTCCACGGTAGAAAATTAAATCAATACTAAATTTCTGTCAGGCCGGTGACAAACCATGACCCTAGATATGTTCTCTGCTGTTCCAACGAGTCGTGAAAACCAGTAATATTGTTTGTTTGAAAAACCCATTAAAATACTTGTGCAACAATTAAAATTATTACCCCCGAAAAGTGAAAATAACTTACACTGGCGCCGAACACTGCAATCAAGCAATAGATTGATTGCAATCTTCAGTACCAGTGTACTGCAGGTCATCACTGCATTGTCAACGTGATTCATCAAACTTATTAAAAAGATAATTAATACATTTCAGTTAATTAGCCTAATGATCTACATTTGCTTTTTTCAGGGTTTTGAAGTAAGAGATGCGGGCTATTCCAAGAGACAACTCAAATAATGTTAAGTACGAGTAATATTTGCTCCGCCTCTCAGTGTTTTTGCGACAAATAATGGGTCACCGGCAAAGTCGGATTCAAAAATTAGACTGCCATATATACAGCTAGTGCGAACATAGCGTTTGTAGAGGGGAAGAAGTGGCCGAGTGGTCTAACCCGTCTCAGCTCGGAGCGTGGAGCGAAAGCTTGCGCTGGGAACCTCCTGGGTTCGATCCCCGCCGCCCCCGCCCGTTTCGATCTGGATGAGTTTCGTACCGGCACACGTTCGTGTGATCACTACTGCGTGATGCACGTTAAAAACCCCAGGTTAGCGGTTGTACTGCACTGGCTAAATTTCTCATCTACAGCGAAGAGACCGATTACCCGTTGAGGCGCAGCTCCATCAAGGCTGTTTAAACATAAAGAGCAAACCAATTTTAGCGTTTGTAGATCTGCGTTGTTGCTGCTGTGTGGGGAAGTGTTCTGCTTGTGTTCTGTGTGTTCAGAGATGTATTTATATCTATACATTGATTTACACATATATATATATATACACATAGATATACATGCACCATGTAGCGCTCGCAAGTCGGGGAACTTCAAGTAAATTTTTTTTTAGGGTTTGCTGGCTATAGAGAGCCATAGGGAAAGTCACAGAGAAGTCTTTATCCAACCATTAGAAAGCTAAAGAGCGCTATGGCTAAACAGCGATAGGGCCATAGACAAAGCTAAAAAGGCCCATAAAGGCGACCATAAAAAATGCTAAAGACAGCCATAGAAAATTCTTTAGCTAATTGGGCCAAATAGCTAAAGCCAACCATACAAAGAATTTTCTATAGCCGACCATAGGACATTTTTGTATGGGCCTGAATGTAATACATTGACTTGGGCTTTCCCACCCCAGAAAAAAAAAATTAGGCACCTAGTGCTTATCAAACGATCATGTACAGTCGTGATATGCTTTCTTTAAACGCGAAAGTACCCAGTCATGTACCTCAATGTTCACGCAAAGCGAGATTTTGATTGTACTTTCAGTCACATATTTAGCTCGAATTTTCAGCTCTTTGTGATTTATATAACATTTTTGTGGAAAAGAGTTTCCTGTTGTTTTTGTTTTACTCAAACCCCGTTTAAACTTTTGCGATACATCTGGTACAGCAAAGAAGGCAAAGAATTTAAGCAACAGGATATGTGCAGTGCTGCTTGACCTAATCGCCGCAACAATTGTTGTCTTATCCACGTGAGAGACGGACCTGTTAGAAAACGTGATCTGTTGTTAAGCTAATGTAACACACAGTTATGACAGGATGGTATATCTGCATTTCAATTTCAAGCTTTCAGGATAGCCCTATGTTGCATAAACTTACCAGAGGCACAAACATTGCTTTCATTGCTCTTGGTTGATGAACAAGTTTCGCCAGGAGTTGCAAGGTTCGTACAGCCCGGATGTCTGCAATATGAACACATCACATACTCCTTAATTTTTCTTCCAATATAAACTTTGTGCTGTTTAAGAACCAAAAAGACTGGAAAGTAAGACTAGTCTTTTCTTTACCTAACGCTTTTTCTCATCCTCATCTCGTTTCCGGCCATCCCTTGTTTACTCCTACCCCCCCCCCATGCAAAGCGTATCTTGTAAATATTTTGCCTAAAACAAGCTGGTTCCTCTCAGACAAATATTGGTAGCAAATTCAGACCTCTTGCATTATAAGCTGCAATATTAAAGCAAGATTTAGAGCACTGTAAGTATAAAAACGACTGCTCGGCAAATTTGGAAATCTTTATAAAGGCAATTCGCCGAGATACACAAGGAGGCGGCGTTACCGTCGCGCTACCATCAAAGCGTGGACAATACAAGGTCACCATACGGCTTTTTAAAACTATTCGCCACAGAATTTTAAGTATTCTGTTGAATATTGTAGTTTGAAGTAATTCTAGTGGGAAATATGTAATTCTTCAGTAAATCACAGCATTATCGAATCAAATGTCCACCACGTGCATTTATAATTATAAACATCAGCTTCCTCAGCTATTACACCTCCGTCTGCTGTAAAAGCTCGCTGAGCCTCTATTCGGATAAGCTGAACAACTGATTTTGAATGCATCTTTTTCCACAACAATCAGCAAAAAAGTAAAAGAAAGCAGTTACCATTTCTGTCTTTTAGTGGCAGTGTGGTTTCATCTCGAGGTGGATGAGTTCACTAACTCAATTGCTGAGAGAACCTTACAATGAAAATGACGCTTCTGTGCTGATCGGTTTCAGTGAATACACTGCATTCCAAGAATGTCTTTTGTCACTGTTGAATCATAGAACACTAATGTGCACTCAGGTGACTCTAAACTTGCACAAAGTGCAATTCTTAGTAGGCTACAGCAAACACTAGCGACATAACATGGCCGCACTGAATTTTTAACAAGTCTTGATGAACATACGTTCCTTGCGCCTTGCACAAGCTGTCGCCTTGTCAGCCTTCAGGACAGGCATCGTGTCCTTTCTTTTGGCTCCCAAGCGATCCCCGAGGGCTAGGCTCAGGACAATTTGCATCCCTTCCACCACAGCTGCAGCTCCATCTTTCTTGAGTAGCATATTAAAGTCGTGGAAAAACTGAAATATTTTAGAAAACAAAAAGCTTGCAGAATTAAAAAAGATAGAAACACACTTCAAATACAGTATTCGCATGCAGAGCTGGCCGTCGTGGACAGCTACAACTGAAACAAACTTGTAGGGTAAACTTGCAGGGGGACGAAGATAATACCTGAGGGCTTATATATTTGTTTAGAGTAGGTCTCAGCTGTGACAGCAGCGCAGAAAAACCAGTCTTGATAGAAAAGGTAACAAAACGTATTTCTAAATGAATAAAACAATTTCCTAATAACATTTGAATGATGTTGATTCGAAAACGATTCAGCAGACACCTGAGAATGTGTATTCACAACGTAAGGACATAGATACATACTTCGATTCTGCTAAATTCTTGTCAAATCTTTTTTTTCCTTATTTTATGTTTGGCATGTGCCGAATCTGAACTTTGACAAATAAAACTCACAAATATACTACTGAGGTTATTATAAAGCACTTACCAAATCGGCGTCTCGTATGTATGGATACTTGGTGACGGCCACAGAAACCGACAGTCTGCTTAATTGTTCCACTCTGGCCTGATGCGTCAGTTCCAGTCTGCAGCTCATTTGCTGATTGTCAGGATTTGGTTTGTTCCACTCTTGGCAAAGCCATGCCTCATGCTGCGCAAGACTACTCGCATCTTCTCCACAAGGAGTCGAACTTTGTGCCTGCGTAGAAAATAAGGTTGTGTTTAGTGAAACTAAAGAAAAAACTATCACACAACTGTAATCTAAAGCACTAACCAAAGTTTGTCCAATGCTGCCACGCTGCAGCTCTTCTGTCGTGGTTCCACTGGAAGTTCTTGGTTTCTTTGCGGTACTGCCATACTTTTCTCTGCTGCTCATTACACGATCGGTTGACAGTTTCCTCCTTTCATTTTTGAACTTCTGCCTTATAAACATGACCCAAGAATCCTGAAATATCAGATAACTCAATAACTACAGTTCAGTGGTGGCTCTGCGATACAAATGGTTTTCCCTTTCTACCCTCAAAGCTATAATTCAACTCTGACCTGTGACTTTCGTCAAATAGTTGGTTATGTTCCAACGCTGTCAGTCAAGAAAACCAGCATGCAGGATGCGTTTCCTTTTTTTTTCTTTTTCCCCTACTTGTGTATAGCACCAAAGTGCAAAACAGTTTATTTCAACCTGTCACAAAGTTAAAAACAGGGCAAGCACTCCTCAGAGAGCACAACTCTAATCCCGTGTTTTCAAAACACACGTGTTTGCAAACAATGCAGAAAAATTGCACTATTGTTGATGCGAAAAAACAAAACGCAACATGTACAGCAACAGTTTGATATTTTTCTGCAGTTCCTTTTTTTTATTTTGACTAAGATTTCGTTACATTACGCCCCTTCCCTAAACAGGTAAAAGTTTTAATTTGCACCAGATTTTAAGGAAATATTGCACTCTTCCAGCACAAACAAAGGAACATGTTTATGACTAAAAAATCATATTTTTTAGTCATAAACAAAAAAGCTGCCCATTAGGAGCTTGTACTACTATGGAGACTAAACAGAAAATGCATCTCAACAAGGCACTTACATGGCCACTTCCACAGGTATATGCCAGCTGTGGGTATTGAGATACGAGTGCCCGCCCCACATTTTGGTAAGACGCTCTGGATGGGTACCTGCAAAAATCATATTTGGCTGTCATTGCAGCACTGGCCTTAACAGGTAGCGACAGCTTCAGAGGTATACGACTTGATGCAAGCTTACTCACAATGTATGCGTTGCCATTTCTTGGAACAAAACGTTGACAATTCTCGTTGTGACATAGGAGCCGAGTGGCTTGCCTCCTGCTGCAGCCGCTTTAAGAAAGTCGAAGTCCGGAAGTACAAATCCTGCCCCATCGTCGTCATCATGACTGAATAGGAAAGGGTTAAAAAAAGGGACAGTCTATTTATTTCGATTACCTTCAGGGCAAGAGGTTATACAGAGGGGAGTGGGAGTATGTGAGTTTAAGTTTGACGCTCCGAAACGAGGTGCCGTCGTTTATAGTGACGATATTCTCTGGAAAGCCGTTTTATCTCAATTGCGTCGCCAAGGGTGTGATAAGTGCAGGCCGTTGAGCATACCTTGGTGTAATTTTGAAATGCCGCTCCTGGCTGGTTCCTGGAGTGTTTTCATCAACTGAGCTTCCCTGCAAATACGTGAATTAACAAGAAAAACACAATTTATGAGGCGTACGAGGACAATTTGACGATTATACAGGTTCTTCAAAGTTATAAGCAAAAAATAAATATATTTAGTTTCTTGTTACCATGAAAATACATTTAGAAAAATCTGCTCATCAGCTCCAATAACACTTTTCACCAAAACATAACAAGGGTAGAAAAGAGGAATGCACTGGGTTATTGATTCTGTCTCACTCATTTTGCAAGGGGAAACGGGCAAACTAATTTCTCATTGATACAATGGTCAAGTGGAGTAAAGTAGAGATGTTTCTTTAGAATGAATGTCACAGCAGCTAGTAATAAGAAGGCACAAGTGAATGTTCTTACTTTTACAGGATTCAATTAAAGCATTATTCGATTAATCGGTAGATTAATCGATCGATTGCCCAGCCCTAGTTAGCAGTCGTGCTGAGATAGCGTCACTATTGTTTAACTGAGGATAACTAATTAACTATATCTAATTACTGAGTCATTAAAGACCTCATGAGTGACATGGAAAGTTGTAGAGCGCTATGAGAAACCTCACATTATGATGTTTCCAACAAGGTGTGCTTTGCATGGTTTTGTTTACATGGCAAGAAAGGACGTCCACGAAGCGCGTCCCAGTGGGCCACGATTTGAAAGTGCGTGGTCACGTGTTTTCTCAGTTTTCGTGGGCGTTTCGTTCTTCCATTGTGAACTGAAGTACGGAAAGCCCACTCTGCAGGCAAGCACCGCAATCTGGTGTTTCTCAGGCTGCTCTACATCTTTCTAAGTCTCAAGTGGGCTCTTTCATCAATAAGTAAAAAGTTTGACTAATTATTTTTACATAATTAGTTAGCCACAATAAAACAAATGGTGACGCCATCTCAGCACGACTGCTTACCCGATTGGTTTCATCCACCTAAAGGGTACTTAGACGTTCTCTTCAAATTTGCTGCATGCTACCTGAGACGCCCGGTGTGTGCATGTCACACTTGGTTCACAGAGCTTAAAAATCAGCATGCGCGGCAGCAAGGTGAAGAAATTTCGGTAAGCATGTGCTGATACACTTATGAGTCCCTCTTTATTTTTCTTAATTAACAAGCCATACGCTTAATAACAAGCGCGTACTATATGTGTGCATCGCTCGCGAGCCTGTCCATGCAAAGATTACTCTGAAATTTGCCACTTAAAAATAAGTGGTAAATGCATGAGCTCTATAAGATAGGGTGCTCCGAATATATCTATAAATGCACCCATACACCCTACTAATCTTCAACACCTTTGCACCTACGCACCTTTAAAAGGTGCATGGGTGTTTTAAGGGCTTTCAGGTGATGGCTACACCCATTTTCAAAAAACATACAAATCAAAAGGGTGTAGAAAGGGTGTCCTCAGCAAAAAAGAACCCTTGAGGGTGCAAATTTTTTTACAGTGTAGAGTGCAACGCAGTCAAAGCTAGCGAACCGGTTGGCATTGCTGACCGTGCCTACGTTCGCCCCATAAGATAGTGCAACGCCTGCAAAAAAAATTTAAAAAGTCGGAAAATGTGCCTCCTCGGGGCTAGTAACTGATATTGGCGTTATGATTTCAACGGAGCACAAATGTTTTTCAAGAAAAAGGAAAAGATAATGTAAACCACCTTAAATTGTTTTCGTGTTCATCCGTGTGGCAGCCGCTGTGGGTTTTTTGGTTGTGTGGCACTGGCTGGTTTTGAGAAGATGGCGTCTTACGCAGCAAGCTCAAGTACCTCTCCTGCTCGGATGTTTTCGAAGATTCGTTGTGCGAAAATCTTGAAAGAGTGCAAGCAGATGATCGCCAATGTGTACGGGAGTATAAGAACACATTCCCCGGAGAATTCGGTCGTGAAGTCCTAAAGACGGCCAGTAACGACACTGGAGTGTGCCCTGTACTGTCGCGAAGTGCAATGCGCAGTGCCTATCTGGCAAGGTGGCGTCCCCGAAGCAAAGACCTCGCAACAAGAAAGTTTCAAACACAGGGACCGTCAAGCATGACGAGTTCACACAGAACGCCATTCGCCTGAAGGTGCATCGCAAGTGCTCCGAGAGGGAGATTCCTACCCTTGACAGCTATTTCAAAATAAACTGTACAGGCCACAACTATTGTCGTTAATGTTTGATTATAAATTTTGGGACAAGGCCGCTATCAGGGCGATTCCTCATTCCACGCTGCACGAAAGAAAAATATAACTCGGTGCTGGAGGCACATAACACTTGCAAAGCGGAAGACCAGATGGTAGAAATCTGGCCTCTCGGCGACTTATAAATAAAAAATCAAGAAGGAGGAACTGAAATTTGCACTTCGTCAATGCGCACAATCTTGCACAAAAAATATGTCTAAAAAAGAAAAAAAATCTTCGCGCGTAAAATGGGTTCGAACCACGGCCACCGAGACGTCACTATCGCCAGAGCAGCGCCTTCTACCACTCGTCCATGAAACGCGCGGAGTAACACTTTTTCTATTTTTTCAAGCGCACCACTTTAGTACCTTTGACAGCGTTGCACGCTAAGTATGAAACAGACACCCTATTGTCTGGTACAGAGACCATTTATGAACGCTTGGGTGTTTAAACGATGTACTACATATGTTACAAGAAGAAAAAAAAAACATTGGGTGTTTAAACGTTGTACTACCCTTTTTTCAATAGAAAAAAAAGCAACAATAAAAAAACACATTTCAGAAGAAAAAGTTAAGGAAACGGAATGTACCATTATGTTCAGTGAATTTGGTGACAAGACTCGGGACTCGAGCAGGACTGCCGTTATCCTTGGTGTGACCCCATGAGACTGTCTTGCTGCCTTTGCTGGGGCTTATCTAACTGAAGTACCTGTACGAAAGGTAGAACACATGTGCATAACACATGTGTTATGCACATTTTCACAAGAAAATTTGTCAATGTCCAAAATGACCCATGAAGAAAATTATGCGAGGAATTTTCAGGCTGCGTTGGCCGAGTCACCTCTCGTGGCCAATGTTTCATAGCAACTTTAATTGTAGTGAACAGTTATAGGGTATATTACGAACAAAGTGCAATTTGGTTTTGTAGGAAACTATAACTCACAAAACGACACTTGAATACAGTATGTTGAGGTACCTCTAAAAAACTCCAGGGTTTCATGGCGCCTCCTTCAGATACCTGATGTTGAACATGAAATATGTGCACCAAGGAGTGAGCAAACAGCGACTTCAGATTTGTCTCTAACACCAGCGACATGTTGGCAAGGAGTGCAACGTGTAGAAGGTCGTCTAGAAGTGTGCCAAGATGAAAAAGCAAGATGTAACGATATCAGAATAAGATCACACCAACGAGGCACCATTGTGGTGAGACAATCTACGATGTAGAGACAGTAATCGGGAGTCAACCGACGTACGGCCGCGATTTACTTTGCGGCGACTAAAATGAAACATGGCAAAAAAAAAAACTAAAAAAATTAGAAAACGCGTTTTTTTTACCTTATTTGTTGAGCGCAGCCGGTAGCAGAGCAGTTGGGCGGCGTCACAAAAATCTGACAGACTCGCTAGCTTTTCTCAACTTCGTACGGCGCCAGTCGGCACCACAGATGCATGGTCGGCACTCTTAGTCTACCAGGGAAGAAAAAAGTACGAGCTCAGAGCCCAGCGTCGATCGCGACTTTCGTAAAGAGAAGCTCCGGTAACACTTCGGCGACTCGTGAGCGTTAAACAACGCCTCTTCGAACGAGCCCACGAATCCAAAACGTCGAACCGTTTGCGCCGGTAAGCACGCTGGGAGCCAGGCGGCTGGAGGTTGAGCATCCGAAAGAGACGAGGCGCTGGTTTCTACGTCTATTTCGCACATGAGATAACAAGCCGAGTGATAGCTAGCCGAGTGTAAACACTGACTGACGTTACATCAGAGTACACGCAGTCGAAACGACGTCTGCAACAGAGCACAGCCAGACGCTTTCAGCAGGGGACGCATGCGTTCAAATAAGGTGCGATTTCAAAACATCATGTCTCCCTTCTGTCCTTCAGTGCTCACTTTGATCTGTGTATACCAAAGCACTCAATGCTGCAAGTAATAAAGTCGGCTATACGTAACTTTCGAAGCGATTGAAAGTGCGTTGGTTTCACTTGGAACCCACAAGCAAAGTGCGCGACGAACTTGATGAGCTGTTAACCACCGGTCCCGCCATCGCCGCTGCGGCCGCCGTCTCGCCGGGTTGGCGCGGTCGCGGTCGCTGCGCAATGGCGCAACGGCGCAATCTCGGCGCCTCGGCTAGGCTTGGCTGGATCGGTGGATTCGGCCACTCGGCGGCTTGTGCTCAGCCGCTCGTCTGGCTCGATCCTGCTGGTTGAGCCGAGCCCGGGGTAGTTTTGGACCTTTCGGACCCCCCGGGTTAGGCTATACACCACTTCGGCCCCGCTTCCCGTAGACGGGTGTCCTGGCTTGGCCCGACAGAATGATTCAGTCAGTCGCCACTTCTACTATCCCCTCCCTTCTTTCACCCTTCTCATCCCTTTCACTCTCATTTCTCTTCTTTCCTTTTTTCAACTCCTTTGGCGGCAAGGGCTAACCTTGGGTGGCGACAGATACTCTCGTCCGGATCCACACCTGGTTACAGATTCTGGGTAGCGCTAATAAAGTAATGCTTCCAGGAAAGCCATATTTGTTATGGGGGGTTACCTATTCCTTCGTTGGGCTCCATGGTGGGCGGCGCGCCACAGATTCCGAACACTCCTTGCCTTCTTATGGCGCCCCTCTCTTCCAAACCCTGTTCAGCGCACGCCCTTAAAAGGCGCTTTCCTGAACACAAGACCATCGAAAAAGAACCTGAGATAGAAAGTTTCACGAAGTTTTTCGTTGTCATTCTCTTGATGAACAGAAACCCGTGTCAAAGCTATCACCATTAGTTGTAGCCAAAGTACTTGAACACCTCGTAGGGTTTTCCTACAAGGCTAAAAAACTCCACTCTGGAGACCTCCTAGTGGAGGTAAACAACAAAAAGCAAAGCGAAGCGCTTCTCAAGCTGAACATCATTCTTGAAGTGAAAGTGTCGGTGAGCCCTCCTCGCACACTTAACACCATTCGCGGAGTCCTCTCCGAGGACGACTTCTTACACACCAGTGAGGAAGAAGTCCTCGAGAAACTCCAAGGTGCCCGTGTTGTTGCAGTAAAACGAATTATGTTTAGAAAAGCTGGTGAAGGAATCCCTTCAAAACATGTCATACTAACTTTTGAGATTCACACTCTACCAGAAACAATCAAGACTGGATACCTAAACTGCCACATCCGCCCTCACGTCCCCTACCCCCAGCAGTGCTTCCGTTGCCAGCGTTTTGGCCACGGAACACGCAGCTGTCGAGGGAAGGAGACATGTGCGAAGTGTGGCAGTCAAGATCACGTCTCTGACATTTGTGAGAATGTTGCCCACTGCATTAATTGCAATGGACCACACCCTACTTATTATCGCGGCTGTCCCATCTGGAAGCAAGAAAAAGAAATCATTGCCATTAAAGCCAAAGAAAATCTCAGCTATAGCGAAGCAAAGAAAGGCTATTCCTTTATGTCGAAGGGATCATACGCCAACGTGGCACGCAGGGGTCTTGCGCCACGCTCGGAGTCGAGGGCTACTCAGGTCTCACCTGAGGTTCTTGAGGCAGCCCTCAGGGCCCCACTTTCCCAGCTAGGGCAGCAGTGCCCCCCTCCTCCTGAAGGAAGTGCACAAGCTGCTTCGCTGGTTCCAGGCACGCCGGCAACTGCCGTTCCTGTCTGCACTTCGCAGTCCTCTTCCGGGGAGAAGGGGTGAAACTCCCGCCCGACCTCCTCAAAGAGGACCTCCTCTTCGAAAGAGCAGCACAGCCCTCGTGCCGCTCCCCCAGTACTTAAGGGGCCGGAGGGGGCAGAGTTGAAAGCACTCTGCCCAGCACCTCCGCTGCCTCTTGGGCTGGTCGTGGCCGGCGCATGCCACCGCGTGCAACGAACCAGCCAAAACCTTTAGGTAAAGCTGACCTCCAGAAGTGGAGGCGATGGATGATACTTCTGAGTCACCCACTCTTGCATCCGACCAGGATGACATGGAGTGGCAGACTTCGAAGTCCAAAGGGAAAAGCCAGTGGTCCCTCCCAAATAATCATAAATTTAATACTCTCAATTTTTTCATTGCCTTTCTCATTTTAATTTTACATTTGACCTTTTCAAATAAATGAAGAATTTGCATTTTATGCAGTGGAACTGTCGTGGTCTTTTACCTAATATTGAAGACGTTAATTATTTTATGGATGATCTCCGGCCTATTGCCCTTGCATTACAAGAAACATCTTCAAGCTCATCATAAACAGATTTTAAGGCGACATCAAGTTTTTCGTAAGGATCGCTTTAACTCCACTTCTGGGGGCGTGGCAGTGATTGTGAAGAGTGGGGTTGCCTGCTCAGAGGTCCCACTGTGCACCCCACTGGAAGCCGTAGCGGTACGTGTTCTTCTAGACCGTCTTATAACAGTTGATTCTATTTATTTGCCTCCAATTGTTCTCCTGTATCTCCATGACCTACAGGGACTTGTGGGACAACTTCCTCCACCTGTCTTAATTTTAGGTGATTTTAATGCCCATCATCTCATGTGGGGCAGTGCTCGTCTCGATTCTCGAGGCAGAGTAATTGAGCGGTTTTTACTATCATCGCAAATGTCTTTTTAATAGGAGGGAGCCTACATTCTTTAGTTAAGCTCACAATTCATTTACATCTATTGATTTATCTAATACATCGCCTTCATTACTGCCTTGTTTTTCTTCTCAGTTTCTTAATAACCCTTTTGGGAGTGACCACTTCCCTATTACTTTAGAGAGCGACATTTGTCTTCCTACTCTGTTAAAACGAATGCCTCGGTGGAAGTTGGACAAGGACGATTGGTCTCTTTTTAAGTTAAGCTCCACGCTGGATTAGCTCCACGCTGGATACATCCCTATTTTTCTCCATGACTGCGGATGAAGCCGCATTGTATCTGACAGAGCAGATAATAAACGCCGCTCAGCAGTCAATTCCCCAAACTACCGGTAATCTGCCTCGTAAGTGCAAACCTTGGTGAAATAAGGAGTGTGCCATTAGGCGCTCGGAGCAAAATAAGGCATGGGGCAAGTTCAGGCGGTATCCCACCTCAAGAAAGCTGGTTGAGTTTAAAAAAAAAAAAAAAACTAAAGCCCGATGGACCCGTAAGCGATCGAAACGGAAAACCTGGATTAAATATGTGTCGTCTCTGAGCAGCTTTGTAACTGCTAAGGAGGTCTGGGATAGATTCAAGAGCATCAAAGGCGACTATATGGGGTTCACGATTCCCGTTTTCAACCCTTCATGTGCATCACTGAAAGATATTGCCAACGTTCTTGGGAAGTACTTCTATTCGGTGTCCAGCTCCTCTAGTTATTCAGATTCCTTCAAGTTGTTTAAACGACATGGAGAGCAACATGATATAGTTACAACGGGATGAAACGCTGCATCTTATAATTAGCCCTTCACACAGTACGAGCTAAAGAGTGCCCTTGATATAAAAAAAAAACTCTCCTGCTCCTGGACCCGATGTACTGCATTACAAAATGCTGCGTAATCTCTCTCCAGGATCTCTCGAATCCCTTCTTATTTCTCCAATTTATTGTGGAAAAGGGCTAGCTTTACAGCGGCTTGGAAACGGGCACACATTATCCCTCTCCTGAAGCCGGGTAAGGATCCATCTCTGCCTTCTAGTTATCGTCCGATAGCTTTGACCAGCTGCCTTGGCAAAACATATGAAAGACTGATAAACAGGCGGCTGGTGTATGTTCTAGAAAAGGAAAGCATTTTTAATAACAATCAGTGCGGGTTCCGCCGAGGACGATCCACCTTGGATCATTTGGTGCGCTTAGAAACCGCCATACGTGAAGCATTCGTGAATAGGCAGAATTGTGTATCGGTCTTTTTTACTTAGAAGAGGCCTACGATACAGCATGGAGATATGGCATCCTCCAAGACCATTATGGCTATGGAACTCGAGGCCGTATGCTGCAGTGCATAAAATATTTTTTAACAGACAGGACGTTTCAGGTTAGATTAGGAACTGTTTTATCGGATCCATTCGTTCAAGAAAACAGGTTTCCTCAGGGAGGTATCCTGAGTATTACACTTTTTGTAATCAAAATTAATCCTCTCGCTCAGGTTTTGCAACCGTCCATTACATACTCACTTTATGTTGACGATATCCAAATCTCAGCATCGTCGTGCAAGCTCTCGAGCTGCGAGCGTCATCTACAGCTTGCCATAAATAAGCTTGCTAAGTGGGCGGACGAAAATGGTTTTAAGTTTTCTCCCAAGAAAAGCCTCTGTGTCCCATTTTCTCTACGCCGTTATCTATCACTGGATCCATCCTTAAAACTGCAAAGAACCTGCATCCCTGTCAGGAAAGAGCACAAGTCCTTAGGTGTTATCTTTGACAAGAAGCTAAATTTTATTGCTCACCTCAAGTCACTCAAAGAAAAATGTCTCAAAACTGAGAATATTTTGAAAGTCAAAGTCCATAAAACTTGGGGATCTGCCAGAAAATGCCTTCTACGGCTCTACAATGCTCTTGTTTGATCCCATCTCGACTATGGGGCTCCAGTTTGCGGTTCTGCACGACCGTCCGCGCTCAAGATGTTGGATCCAGTCCATCACCTTGGACAGCGACTCGCAGCAGGTGCTTTTCGGACGTCCCCTGTCCTCAGCCTCTACGCTAAATCAAACGATATGTCACTCGAGAAAAGACGCTACTTCTAAGCTTAACATACTACTACAAGATACTTGCGAACTGTAATCATCCAACCTACAACTCCCTCCGAAAATCTAGATATTGCCGCCTCTTCGAGAATAAGCCAAGCATCGTAAGGCCCTTGAGTTTCCGAGTACACCAGTTATGTTCCTCACTTGATCTTTGTTTGAACAAAGTTAATCTTATGCAGAAAGTAGACTGTGTTGCCCCCTGAGACATAGTGCCTTTTGCTTGTGACTGGGTTCTCACAAGGCTTAATAAACATAGCGTCTCTGCCCTTATCATCCAACAGGAATTTTCTGAGCTTGAGAAGAAGTATGAAGGCTACACACATTTTTACACTGATGGTGCTAAGACGTCATCATTTGTTGGCAGCGCCGTACATTCTGATTGTTTTATTAAAGTGAAACGTCTAAATACTTTCTCCGGCATTTTTACAGCTGAAGTTTATGCAATATCTATAGCCATAGATTATATCTTCCGGGCTAAAATAAAGCAGGCTGTCCTATTCGTAGACTCTCAGAGTGCTGTTACCGCAATTTGCTCTTTGAGAGTTACTAAAAATATGCTGGTGCAGCAACTACGAAATAAGCTTAATAAAGCTGTTCATAGAGGCCTAAATATAAAATTTTGTCGGGTGCCCAGTCATATGGGGAAAAAAAGGTAACGAGAAAGCAGACAGACTCACTACATCCTCAGGTAATCTTCCCCCGTTCAACCCCTGTTTGCAACACCAAGACATTAAACCTCTAACAAAGTCATCCCTTCTTCATTTATGGCAGTCTGAATGGAACATAGAGTGCAACGATGAACTTCATAATACAAAGCCGGTTCTCGGGCTTTGGGAGAACTCTTCTCACAGGAACTGACTCCATTAAGTATTGTTGTGTCGAATTCGAATCGGTCATTCTTACATATCGCACAAATATCTTCTTAGTGGGGAGGACCCACCGGTTTGTAAGCATTGTGGAGATGCACTTACCATCATGCATAGCTTGTGGCTCTGTCCAGCTTTGGACAATGAACGTCGAACCCACTTTCCTGAATTGTTTCATTTCCGAATTCCATTCCATCCTGCTCTTTTACTGGGAGAATATCCCCTCCACCCATTTGATCGTTTGTTGACTTATATTACTAACGCAGGTTTTATTAATCAGATCTAGTTCCACACAGCTAATTATTATTTTGTAGCACAGTAACAATAACAGCTTGTTTTCTTTTTATCTTTGTTTGGCGCAGTATGGCCTCCGTTGCTTTTGCGCCATAAAACCCGCAAACAAGAACAACAACAACGGGTGGCCCCCTGTTTAATATAGAGCGCCGCACTTCCAGTCATCGTCACACTAGGCCACCAGGGGACCTTGTGGAGCTACATGCTGGCCAGGAATTTAACAGCCCTCCCCTCTAAGGTACAAAGACAAGCTACTGCTAAGGGGAGTACCCCTGCACGGCCCTCCTAGTTCTTGTGCTACGGCGCAGCTGGGGTGGAGTGATGCTTGTAGGATGAGGAGTGACCTCAGTGCTTGCGACACTATCGCTTGCACCCACGCTTGTTTCGCCTGGCTCGAACAGAGCGCCGGGAGCACCAGCAGATTCACTCTTATTTAATCCTTGCGGTTCAAACTAAACTGCAGCACCAACAGGTTGACACGTCTCTGCTTCGGCCGTAGCTGCTGTAGGGGCGTCGGTCGGTCTGGAGCGCAAATGATCACCGTGCCGATGCCACAGTGTGCCATCTTCAAGGCAGACTTTAGCTGAAGATTGGCTTGTGGCGCCGACGACTCGAGTAGGCACCCAGGGCATACCCTGGCGGAAGTTTCTGGCGAACACATTCTCCTCAGGGTTGAGCGGCGGTCTCTGTCAGCAGCCTTTATCAGTATACAGTTTCTGTTTTAGCATCTTGAGTGATGATTGGAGGCTGGGACGCAGGACATCCAAAGGCATCTTGAACATCCTTCTTGTCAAGAACTCGCATGGTGCTCCGCCCCTGACCTCGTGCGGAGTAGTCCTGTAATGAGACAGGAATCTGGAAATACGAGTTTGGAAATCCCCAGAGCCACTTTTCTTGAGTTTTTAACGGTTTGTACAACACGCTCCGCTGCCCCGTTTGACGCTGGATGATATGGCGGCACGAGCATCCGGCGTATCCCGCTGCATGTTAGAAAGTCCAAGTTCTGCTTCCTTACAAATGCAGGCCCATTGTCTGACACGATCAGATCTGGTAGACCGTGCTGAGCGAAGGCCATTCGCAGGGCTCTTATGGTAGCCTCTGCAGACGTTGACGAGACAATAAACACGTCGACCCATTTTCAAAAGGCATGCACAATGGCCAAAAAGGTATGCCCCACTAATGGCCCTCCAAAATCAATGTGAAGCCTGGACCAAGGCTTCTGGGGGAACGGCCAGGGCGTCCGTTGAACTGGTTGTGGAGCCCGCTGATGAGCTGGGCAAATCGAGCAGCTCTTCACATAGTGGGTTATGTCGTTATCGATACCCGGCCACCAGACGTGACTTCTGGCGATCATTTTGCTCTTCTCGATGCCTGGGTGGCTGGAATGAAGCTGATTCAGGACTCGAGCCTGCAGCACTTTTGGGATCACCACGCGTGCTCCCCAGAGCAAAAAACCCTCATGCAGGCTAAGCTCTAATATTCTTGCACAAAAAGGGCTTGTTTCTGATGCTAGTGCAAGGTTCTCTCCTCTGAGAACACCGAGAACATGTCCCAGAACAGGGTCATTCTATGTGGCTTTAGCCACAACGAAGGGTGAAAAAAGATTCGGATATGCGTGCTGTAGCATGAAGACGTCAGCCGGCACGTTCTCTTTAACATTGTTCCCAGGTAATGGAAGTCTACTGAGTGCGTCAGCATGACCTAAAATTCTTCCTGGTTTGTAGGTCGGCTGGTATTTGTACGCCGAAAGCTGGAGAGCCCACCTGACAAGCGGAGGTGACGCGTGGACAGGAACTGGCTTGTAAGCACTAAGCGAACCCAGCAGCGACTTGTGGTCTGCGGAAGCTTGAAATGGGGTCCCCCACAAGTACAGGTGGAACCGTTCTACCCTGTAGGCCAAGCCTAATGCCTCTTTGTCAAGTTGACTGTAGTTTTGTTCTGCTCGGAACAAACTCCTTGATGCAGAAGCAATGGGTCGCTCTTGGCCATCGGCTTCACGGTGCGCCAGAACTGCACCGATCCCGTACGGTGATGCATCACAAGTTAGACACACCGGCTTTTCTGGATTGAAATGAGCTAGAACTGGAGTGGACGTCATTAAGTGCTTGCTTGTACTGGAAGCTTCTTCTTGGTGTTTTCCCCACTCCCAGTTCTTCCCGTCAATAAGAAGCAAGTGCAGTGGCCGCAGGCGACCAGACAAGTTAGGAAGGAAACGTCTGTATAAATTAATCAATCCTAGGAAGCTCTGAAGCTGCTTGACGTCGCAAGGAGCAGGAGGATGAAGTATGGCCGCGACTTTTTCCAGGCCTGGAGACAACCCTTCTTTGTTGATGATGTGCCAAAGGTATTTAACCTGCGGCACAAAAAATGACACTTGTCGAACTTCAACTTCAGTCCCACATCAAAAAGGCGCTTGAGAACGGAACGAAGGTTGTGCAGAGAATCCGAGTCAGTCGCGCCGGTTACCAGGATGTCATAAAAGTACACAGCGACGTGCGGCAGCCCTCGGAAGAAGCTTTCCGTCTCCCGTTCAAAGATAGCTGGAGCGGACGACACTCCGAAGGGACGGCGGGTGTACTGGAACAACCCCATATGTGTGAAAATGGTGACATACTTCCTCGAGTCCTGCTCAAGAATCACTTGCTGGTAAGCATCCCTGAGATCCAACTTGGTAAACTTCTTACCCCGAGACAGCATGGCCCACAGAACTTCGATTCTGGGAATCGGGTACTTTTCCAGGGTGGCCACCGGATTCACGGTTACCTTGAAGTCGCCACAAATCCTCACACATCCATCCTTCTTGGCAAGAGGAACAATGGGTGCAGCCCAGGCTGACGTCTTGACTGGTACAATAATGACTTCCCTTTCTAGACTTTGAAGCTCCTGTGCAACTCCATCTTTGAGTGCGAAAGGTAGTGGACGCGGCTTGAAAAACTTCGGTGGGGCTTTTTCCGGAACATGAACACTGACTTTGAGCCCCTTGAAATTACCTAGCCGTTCCTCGAACACAGCAGAAAACTCTTGAACAAGACTTCTGACCTAAGAGACAGAATGAACAGTTACCTCCGCATCAAAGAAGTTGAGGCCCAGCTCCCGAATCCAGTTGCGTCCAAGTAGTGTAGGCGACTCATCTCCGGTGAAGAACAATGGCAGCACGGCCTTCTTGTCGTGGAACTGCGCGCTGACGTCCACCCTGCCTTGAACTTGGGTCAGTTCACCGGAATAGCTTCGCAGCGGCACGCTGGATGACATGACTCGTATCGCAGGCACTTTGAGCTCAGCACAATGGCTGAGCTCAAAGTGGCTCTCAACTCCCGCAAGAATTCTGCCTCCGCTCCCGATGGAATTCACTACGACATGATCCCACACTTATCAAGAGTGTCACTCAGTGCTCTTCTCACCTACTCCAATGGCGTGTGGTGTGATGCCTACTTCCCTGTTGAATTGAAGCGGGCTGAAGTTATACCGTTGTTGAAACCAGGAAAGGCCCCTTCCTTCCCTGCAAGGTACAAACGAATATCATTGCCAAGTTGTCTGGGGAAAACCTTTGAAAGATTAATTGACAGGAGTCTTACTTATTTTCTCGAGGAGCATAATTGCTTGGATATCAATAAGTGTAGCTGTCGGCCTGAACTCTCTACAACAGATCAGTTGGTGCGGCTGGAAACCTTTGTGCGCAAGAAATTCGTTAACAAGCAGCATTGTGTATAAATTTTCTTCGATTTAAACAAGGCCTATGACGCCACTTGGAAGTATGGTGTCTTGCACGACCTTTCTATGTACGGAATATGCCGTAAATAAAGAGCTTTTTGTTTAAACGCACCTTTTGAGTTCGGTTAGGAACAACTTTATCAGACTGGTTCGTTCAAGAGAATGGTGTTCCTCAGGGTGGAGTCCTAAGCGTCACACTGTTTGCACTAAAAATTAACTCTCTTAGTAAAGTCATTCCTCCTTCAGTATCTTTCTCGCTATACGTCGATGACATTCAGATATCTGTAGCGTCATGTAATATTCCTAGCAGTGAGCGGCAGCTAGAACTCGCCATAAATAAAATGTCCACATGGGCTGATGAAAATGGTTTTAGGTTCTCTCCGGAGAAAACTGTTTGTGTTCCTTTTTCATTAAGGCGTGGCCTCTGTTTAAATCCTCCACTTCTTTTAAATGGAAACAGCATTGCGGTCAAAACGGAGCACAAGTTTCTAGTAGTTATTTTCGACCGTAAACTTACCTTTGTTTCGCATCTCAAACAGCTCAAGCAAAAAACTCTGCAGGCATCGTACATACACAAAGTTCTTTCGCACAAGTCGTGGGGCTAGGATAGAAAATGTCTCCTTCGTCTATATTCTTCTCTCATTCGATCCCGCCGTGATTATGGCTGAATTTTCTACACCTCTGCGAAACCGTCTGCTTTAAAAATGCTCGATCCAATACATCACCTTGGCTACCTTTGGCGTCTGGTGCTTTTCGCACCTCTGCTGTGGTTAGCTCGTATGTTGACTGTCATGAAATGTCGCTTGAAAAAGGCGACAGCTGCTTAGCCTCAGCTATGCTTACACAATTTTGTCGGACCCCAGCTCCCCCACTTATAGCTGTATTCCAAACTCTAGGTTTTCTCGCCCCTTTAAAAATAAGCCGACAGTTGTACGCCCTTTGAGCCTTCGTGTCGAAAGTCTTCGCTCCTCCCTCAATCAGACTCGTGATTTTAACCTCTAGAATCGTTCACAGTATACTGCCCCATGGAACGTCAGACCTAGTTTTTGTAACTAGTGCTTGACGAAATTCAGGAAGCAAAGAGTGTCACCATTCATTTTACAGCAGGAATTCTTTGAATTGGAGAAAACCTGCAAAGATTATAATCATTTTTAAACTGATGTTGCAAAGTCGTGAATATTTGTTGCTGCGGCTGTATACTCTTCTTGTTTTTCCAATGTCGCTCGTTTAAACACTCTTGCCAATATTTCTACTGCCGAGCTATATGGGGTCACGATGGCGCTTGACTATATAGTTCAGAGTAAAACAAAGAAAGCCATCATTTTTGTAGATTCCCAGAGTGTTGTTAGGGCTGTGTGTTCTGTTTTATCAAAGAAGAATTGGCTGACCCTAACTGTGCTTGTTAAGGTGCAGCAGGGCCTACAGCATGGGTACGATATTAGGTTTTGCTAGATTCCTAGCCATGTAGGCATTGCTGGCAACGAGGCAGCAGATAAACTGGCCGTCTCTTCGCAAAATCTTCCGGTGTCAAGCGTGCGCATCATCACTGGGACATAAAAATACCTACTAGACTTGCAGTCTTGCGATCGTGGCAGTCTGAGTGGGATTCAAAGGTTAACAATAAGCTTCACACCATCAAGCCAGACCTTGATACCTAAGAAATATCTTATAATAAGAATATATTCCACGATATCCTCGTATGCCGCCTGAGAATCGGCCACAACTACCTCACTCATAGCTACCTACTTACTGGTGGAGAACCTCCATCCTGTGAGCGCTGCAATGACCTTTGTCTGTTCTTCATATTTTTTTCTTTGTCCTGGTGTTTGGCAGCAGCACAAATTCTTTTTTCCTGATCTTTTCAAATATCGCATTCCAGTTGACCCGGCCTTTTACTTGGTGAGCGACCACTGATTTCATTCAAATGGCTTTTTGATTTTTTTTTGAAAACATTGGATTTTTAAACAAATTATAGATCTATTCCTCCATAGTATAGTTCAACTCACCCTTTTTTATTGACCCACCTTGTTTGGCGCAGTATGGCCATTGTTGCTCTTGCGCCATTAAAATCGCACACAACAACAAGGGGGGTCACGACCTCGAGGAGGTCACGTGACATCAGGGGGGGGGGTCGCGTGAACTCAGGGCCGTCACGTGACCTCAGGGGGTCACGTGACCTCAATCAAGGGGGTCACGTGACTTCAAAGAGGTACCCCTCATGACCCCCGTGAAGGCAACACTAGTGAGGGTAACCCTCGTGACCCTCGTGAGTGTAACCCTCGTGACACTCGTGAGGGTAACCCTAGTAAGCCTTGTGAGGGTAACCCTTGTGAGGGTAACACTCGTGACCCTCGCGAGGGCAACTCTCATAACCTCTGTGAGGGTAACTTACATGACCCTCGTTACCCTCGTGAGGGTAGCCCTTTTAAGGTAAGTAACCCTTGTAACCCTTGTGATAGTTACGAGGGTTACCAAGGTTACCCTCATCAGGGTTTATAGGGTAACCCTTGTGATCCTCGTGAGGGTAATCCTCGTGAGAGTAACCCTCGTAAAAATTACCTCGTAACCCTCACGAGGCTTACGAGGGCTACGCACGGTCACGCCGACGGTGACGGCGATGCCGCTCAAGCCGGAAACGTGCGCCTAAAAGCTGCGCTCTAAAACGAACAAACATAAGCAATCCTGGCGCGCACAATTCGCTAGAGGCACTGACAAATAAAAATGAGAGGTTGGGTCAATTATGTTAATGTAATACACATCAGATGCGTACCATGAATGCTGGCAATACATGTGCTGCCTTCAATTTGAATAAGCTCGTAAATTTACAAGACAAATAGCAAGTAACTTGAAAGCTGAAATATATTTTGATGGAACTACAAAAACCGGAGATTAGCTCTTCCAAAATGGTGCTATCTTGGTGCTTTCTGGTACAGCAGGGATGAGTAAGAATAGAATTGCAGCGTCCTCCTTACAAAGACTAAGCAAAACAAGTATAGAGCCAGCGGTGTCAACACATCAGACACGACCCTATTGAAAAATCCGGCAAAACCTTCCAGTAACATTCGGTAGAAACGGGTTAATTTGCACTCATTTTCAGAAGAAACCAGCGTAGTTTACCAGTCATTTTTGTGGAAATATTACCGGATGCCCCTTCCAGTAACGACTTCGCTGGACCTTTTACCGGAGCCACTTACGGTTAAAATCCGTCAAAATCTTCCAGTGACATTTGGTGGAAACGGGCTAATTCCCGCTCATTTTCACCAGAAGCCAGCGTAGTTTACCAGTCTTTGGTGGATATATTACCGGCAGCCACTTTAGTAGTGGTGGTTTACTGGCTCAAAATGGACGAAGGCCATACTTCGCCAAACAGATGTAATAATCTTGCTCAGAGTAATACTCTTGAAAGGCTCACTGTGAAATCAACTCTGCAACAAAAGTTTTGTTATTGGTAGAAGGTGAAATAGGGATATGAAAATTAAAATCGACGTAAAAATACACTTTCTTCTAAGTATGTAATTACACCATTAAAGAGAATGTTGGGATGCTCACCCACTAAGAGTGCAGGATGGAAAGGAATATTGTATGCGAAAAATTCCGGGAAGCAAGCACGTCGGTTCTGCTCAAGACCAGAACAGAGCCATAGAATGTGAAGGACCGTTGGTGATTCGCCACAGTTCTCACAGACTGGAGTATCCCCTCAACAAAGGAGATCCCCATGGGTCAAGAAACTGTGTCCAATTCTAAAGCTGCAGTGGAGAACTTCGATAAAGCGATTTTCATGAGATGCACTCTCCCACAATCCTAAACCTGGTTTTACAACATGCAGCTTATTTTCACTTTCTTGGTCCCATTCAGACTGCCACGTTCGGAGGAGTGCTTTTTTAATCAGGGACTTCACATCTTAGTAGGGTAGGCCAGTAGAGGTCACCGTGAGGTTTTTTGTGGAGGTAGCCAACTGGTCTGCCTTCCCTAGTAAAAAAAAACATTTGTATGAGAAATTTCTTTTGTCCAATACACACATATGAATCAAGAAGATACATAAGAACATATAAGAACCATATAAGAATTATATGAGAACTATATAAGAATTATATAAGATATATAAGAACCCCATAAGAAGCTTAGAAGCTTCCCTCGAGTTTCTTATATGGTGCTTGTATGTTCTCATATATCTTATATAGTTCTTATCTAGTTTTTATATGGTTCTTATACGGTTCCTATATATTCTTATATATCTTGTATGATTCATATGTGTTTATTGGACACAGAAATGTCTCATACAAACGAGAATTTTTAATAGGGTTTTCATTGCCCAAAAGTCCAACATGACTGGGGATCCAGCAAAACTTTATATCATGGCAACGAACTAAGGAACTATCGATTTTAAATCGCACTAATTGGGCTTGCTAATTTTTGGTATCTTTAATTGAGCAGAGAGCCGAAACAACACATTTTGAGTCCACAAAGAGAACAGCTTTCATAGTTTTTCTTGCTATGATGTATTCAATAGCCCTCACTACGCCATAGAGCTCTGCAGTGAAAATACTGGCCATGCTTTCGAGTCGTTGGGCCTTTGTAAATTCTTCAGAGTAAACGGCAGTTCCTACGGAGAAGGAGTTCTTGGATCCATCATTATAAAAGTGAACACAGTTGCTGTATTTATTTTGTAACGCAACAAAATCCTGTTGAATAATATGTGGAGAAACGCTATGTTTGCTGAACCCTGTAAAAGTCCAGTCACAAAAAACTGGAAGGAGCTCCCAAGGGGCAATACGTAGAGGCTTCTTAAGGAGTTCAATCCCATTAACGTCGATTTGAAGAGATTCCTGATCACTTCCCACACGAAAACTTAAAGGTCTAACCGTCCTCGGCTTAGTAGAAAAGGTCGGATGGTCAAGGCCCGACATAATCCGGGAAGCATAACTCAGGCCTAAATACTGCCGTCGCTTGGGGCAAGGGACATCTGATGAGATTCCACATACAAGCTAAGCACAGGAGACGTACGGAAGGCGCACGTGGCGAGCCGCAAGCCAAGGTGGTGCACAGGCTCCAGCATTTTCAGCGAGGATGGTCGCGCCGAGTTATAGGCTATAGCACCGTAGTCAAGACGGAATTGCTCCAGAGGGTTATACAAGCGTAACAGGACCTTTCTCTCTGAACCCCATGTTTTGTGAGACAAAACTTTGAGAATGTTAAGGGATTTTAAGCCTTTCTGTTTTATTTGCTGTAAATGGGAGTTAAAATTTAACTTATTGTCGAAAATAATGCCCAAGAACTTATGTTCAGCTTTAACGGCTATAGGAGTTCGGTTTATTTCTAAGCTGGGCTCTAGCCATATCCCACGCCGGAGAGAGAAGGGTACGCACACATTTTTCTTTGCTGAGAACCGGAATTCATTTTCATCTGCCCATTTGCTGATTTTATTTATTGCTAGCTGCAGCTGGCGCTCGCAACTAGAAGGTTTGCAAGAGGAAGAAGAGATCTGCAGGTCGTCGAGATAGAGCGAATATGCAATGGAACGTGGTATCACTTTAGCGATCATATTGATCTTGACGGCAAACAGTGTGACCCTAAGGACGCCTCCCTGCGGGACCCCATTTTCTTGTAAGAAGATATCGGTCAGAGTGGTGCCTAACCAAACCTGAAACTTTCGTCCCATTAAGTAAGCTTTAATGCAACGGAGCATGCGACCTCGTACTCCATAGGCAAGAAGATCCTGAAGAATGCCATGCCTCCAAGTAGTGTCGTACGCCTTCTCTAAATAAAAAAAAAATACAAAAACGCAGTGCTGCCTTTTTACAAATGCTTCCCTAATTAAGGTTTCAAGGTGTACCAGGTGATCCAAGGTGGACCGACCCTGTCGGAAACCACACTGATTCTTATCCAAGATATTGTTCGTTTCAAGAAAATATACAAGTCGCCTGTTAATGAGTCTCTCGTGTGTCTTACCCAGGCAGCTAATGAGTGCAAATGGGCGGTAACTTGATGGACATGAGGGGTCCTTTCCCGGTTTCAGGAAGGGTCTGACATGGGCACATTTCCATACGTCGGGGAAGTAGGAGTCCTCCCAGAGGCGGTTAAAGAATTTAGGCAACTGTCCAAATGATTCCAATGAGAGCCGACGAAGCATTTTGTAGTGGATAGAATCGGGACCTGGTGCGGACTGTTTCTTGGTGTCAAGGGCCAGTTTTAGCTCACAAACCGTAAAAGGTTTGTTGTAAGGTTCAGAATCCGCACCTGACAACTTCAGTCGCTGACATTCTGCATTCCTATTGAACAGCTTAAAAAAAGCATTGTAGTCATCAGAGGAAGACACACCCTGAAAGTGCATGCCGAGGGCATTTCCTATATCCTTTAACGATGCAGGAGACGGAGCGAAGAGAGGAGGAACAATGAAACCACGGTAGTCACCCCTAATTTTACGGTAGCGGTCTCACACCTCTTTCGCGGAGGTAGCGCTGCTCAGGGAAGAGACATACTTTTTCCAGGATGTCGGTTTTGCCTGCTTTCTTGTCTACCGAGCCTTCGCCTTTCTTTTTCTAAGCTCCACAAAGTTTTTGGAAATTGGATACCTTCGAAAGGTGTCCCATGCTGTTTTCTGGTTTCGCCCAGTTGTGCTGCACTCCTGGGTCCACCACGGCTTGCACCGTTTTGGGAGGTTTGTGGATGTCTTGGGGATGGAGTGATGTGCTGCATTTATGATTTGCTCGGTAACATATAAAGTAGCTTCCTCTGGTGTAGTACTCTTAAGCATTAATGGGTCAAGTGTGGCCTCCAGTTGAAACAGTCCCTAGTCAGCCTTATCAAGTTTTCATCGAGAAATTTGCTTTAAAATAGTGGGCAATGGAATATGACTTTCTAAAACGATGCGAAAGGGATCACTGCCAAGAGGATAAACTAAAACCTTCCACGAAAAACAAAGGAATAATGTAGCTGATGATATAGACAAGTGTATACACGTGAAAGTGTTATGACTCGCACAATAAAATGTTGGTCATTTACTGTTTAAAAGACATAGTGATGATGAAAGTAAAAAAACGTTCTATGACTTTTCCACGATTGTCCAACCCAGCACCTCCCCATGAGGGGTTGTGTGCATTAAAATCCCCTAAAATTAAAAACGGCTTCGGCAGCTGGTTCAGCAGGTCCTGCAAATCGTAAATGTCAATCGGAACATCTGGTGGAAGGTAAAGGGAGACAAGAGTTATGAGACTATCTGCAAGAATACGCACTGCGACAGCCTCCATGGCTGAGCGAAGAGGAACTGTCGTGCATGCAATATCGCCTCGTACCACAACACCAACTCCACCCGAAGAATGAGGTGATGTACAGTCTTTTTGAAAAACATGGTGACGACGAAACATGCTGCTATGAGTGCTGATAGATGCGTCTCTTGCAGAGCAACTGCTAGAGCTCGCAGCTCATGAAGAAAAAAGTGCACATCGTCAATGTTGTGAAGCAGTCCTCGGAAGTTCTATTGTAAGAAACTGTAACTATTTATGGTGGAAATGTTAAAAGGGGTTCCGGCCTAGACACCCTCAGGCAGCTTGGGCGGGGTTACCCGTGGTATCGGTTTCTTCTGGGATGACTTCTTTAGTTTTGAGTCATCAGGAGGAGCCAAACGGTCGGGAGGAGACTCACTCATATCCATCCGCTCCTCTTCAGATAAGACAGTGGAGGCAGCATGGGGGGCCTGCTGCTTCTTAGATGTGGACGGCTCCTCGAGACGCTTGGGGCGAGGTCTCGCTCCGTCCTCCTAGGAGGAGACCGAGCTATCAGGGCAGGCATGTCGTTTGACAGCCTGTCCCTCTGAGTGGCAGGAGCACCAGTGCCACCTCTCTGAGGTGGAGGGCACGACGCCACCTCTGGTTTCTTGGTAGGTGGGGGCTGATTGACGGCCTCCCGGTTCTCAGAGGGTACCTAAAAGGGTCGAGGCTTGGAGAATGGTGCAAGCCCCCTACGCACCACCTCGACGAAGCCTCCCTTTGCCAAGCAGGCATAGCGCTTCTTGGCCTCGGGGTAAGAGAGGTTGTCCTTGGCTCTCAACGAAAGGATCTCTTTCTCCTGTTTCCATATGGCGCATGCGCGCGCGTAGGCGGGATGTGCACCCATCGCTGTTAGCACACTTCACCTCACTCTCGCAGATGTCGGCAACGTGATCAGTGCTTCCACACTTTGCGCAGATCTTCTTGCCTCGACTGCTCCGAGCGCCATGACCGAACCTCTGGCACCGAAAACACCGCAGCGGATTCGGTACATACGGTCGGACACGGCAGTGGAGGTATCCCGCCTTCACGAATGCTGGGAGAGTGTGTCTTCAGAACGTGAGAATAACATGCTTGCTTGGAGTTTCCGCACCATCCCGTTTGAAAACGATCCGCTTTACAGCAAGGACACCCGATGGTCGGAGGCCTTCGAGAATTTCCTCTTCACTAGAGTGTAGGAGGTCGTCCTTGGAGAGCACGTCTCGAATGGTATTCAGTGTGTGGTGTGGGGCAGCTGTTACTCGGACATCCACGATGCGGGACAGTTTCTGGAGCGCCATGCTTTGATCCTTAGTGTTGACTTCAACAAGGAGATCACTGGAATGCATCTTCCTTGCTTTGTAGTTATAACCAATCAAGTTCTCAAGAACTTTTGCCACAATGAAAGAAGACATTGTTCCCATGAGGCACTGTTCATCTTCAGAATGAATAACAAAGAATCTTGTGAAAGTTGCAGGTACATGCAACATCTTTTACTTTGGTTAGTTCAGGATAAGGCCGCTTGGACGCTTGTCCTGAAGACGTCTCGGTAGAGGACGCCATAGAAGGCAGATAAAATTCAGCATCCGCGGCGTACCACCCACCACGAAGCCCAACAAGGGGACAGGCAGCACCTCATAATAGTCAGGGCTTGTCTGAGAATGTTGCTCTGCCAGTACTACCAAGACGCTATAACCAAGTGTGGTTCAAGACAAGAGAATCTATTTCCACCTAAGGTTAGCCCTTGCCGCCAAAGGGGGTGAAAACGAAGGAAGAGAAATGAGAAGAGTAAAAAGTAGGAGAAGACAACCCTGAAAGAAAGGAGGGGATAGTAGAAGTGGCGACTGACTGAATCATCCTGGTTGGGCCAAGCCAGGACACCCGTCTACGGGAAGCGGGGGCCGAAGTGGTGTATAGCCTCACCCGGGGGGCCCCGAACGGTCCAAACCTACCCCGGGCTCGGCTCAACCACCAGGATGCCCTTTTCCCCGCACACGGGAAAGCCACGCACAGCCAGACGTGGACGGGCGAACCCGCATGGCTCGGGGTCCGTGGAGACGCCACTCTCCAAACACCTGCTTTCACAGGTGCCCCCTGTGGGGACCGGCAGCCACTTTCGCTGGAAGTTATACCAGAACAACTTTTGATTACCCGCCGCTGGAATCCTACCGGAAGCCACTCTCGTTTGCCAGACACCACAAATTACTGGAGGCGGATGCAAGGGGAACGGCTAAAGTCAATGAAGCCAGGACGAGCAGAAGGACTGAGTTTGAAATGGTGGCCGCGAATCCAATGGCATTCTCGTGAGCGCGTGTTTTAGCTCGAGACGACGTTGCAATCCTGCAAGAAGTGCGTGCATTGAACTGCTTTGACGATCCGAAAAGGTGGGCAGCGATCACCGCCAACCTGCTATTTGCGACAGGCAAAAGTCGGGGCTAGAGCAGGTGCAAACCACTCAGGCGGTATTCCCATGAGTGTCAGTTTTAGCACGGGACGGCGTTGCAATCCTCAAGAAGTCAGTGCAGCGAGCTGTTTTTACGATCCAAAAAGGTGGGCAGTTTCACCCGTTTTCATGGGTAACCAGTTTACCAGTCTTTGCTAGATTTATTTGCCGGCAAACAGATTTCGCTGGAATGTCACCGGTAGCTACTTTCGTATACCAGACGACCAGGTTTTGCTAGAAATCTTACCCGAAACGGGTGCCTCGCCTCCCGGTTTACCGAACTGCACTCGAAGCCGACGCGAGGGGAGGGGAAAGGCGAGACGAGCAGGGGACTGGGTGTGCAATTATGGTGCCTCGCACCAAGGACGAGTCCCCAGGCACCCTCTCTCCCTCGCATTGGGTTCGTGGGGAAAATGCGAGAGGGTCGTTTTGCTGACTTAAAAAAAAACGAATTCTTCTTCTGTCAATGAGCAACGGCCGGCCAGGAACTAACGCTCAGTCTCGGCTTCTCGTTCCATGTGTGCGACCTGTATCTTCGAGAGCATCTGGGTGTGCATATGAAAAGCCAATATTTTTCAGTGACCTGTTTTTAAGCCTCTTGTTCCGTACGGCTCCAAAAGCATCCAGCGAGCGAAAAACACTGTGCCCAAGAATTCTCAACGTTTCCGGATATTTGTTTTGCGCGTTCGTAGTATTCGCTAAGCGTGCTACTGACAGTGTGTATGCGTCCGCCTGTTGCACCCGCCGCGACGACATCAGGGACGACATAGTGATCTCTCCCCCTTATTCCTCTACGGCAGCAGATGTTGGTTCTGCGCGTTCATGGTTTTCGCTAAACGTGCTACAGGCAATATACGTGTGCGTGTCCGTGTGGTGCACCCGCTCGGTTTTATTAGTCGAACTACCGTACGTCTAGAGATTTACCCAGGGGCACTGAGAGTACCTTGAAAGATATCTTCTGTGACAAAAAACTCGGTTGTTCCTATTTGGCCTGACTGGTTTTGTCTACAGCTGTGCAGATCGTTTCGCTGGTATCGACCCTGTTAAATCAATACATAGAGCCTTCAGGTCTATATCGACTAACCACTTTAATTGTTACCGAATTGTCCAGCATCTGATGAACATACACAAACCATAATTCACGGGCTTCCTCCTAAGTGCCGTCCGTTGACGTCCGAAAAAGTAAAGAAAAAACATCGTAACTTCCGGCCAACCTGTTGATCTTCTGGTAAATTCTGCCTTTACAGGAAGGGAAAAGAGTCTCATATTCCAGTAAAATCTAATTTTACTGAAATAAGCCTTCGGTAAAAATCTGAAGAAATTCTAATAAAAAACCTGTTGACATTCCGGTAAAAATCCGGTAACCTTCCTGTAACGCAACCAGTGACATTCGGGTAAACTATGGCTTTACTGGATGTGAAAACAGTCCCATAATCCAGTAAAATGGATTTTTACTGGAAATGACTTTCCGGTAAAAAATATTTCTCAATAGGGGATGGTATTGCAATCTCGTGGAGATCAGGGTTAGGATCAGGTGTGACAGGGTTTGGCACGATAAATATTCCTATGTCATTTTTCATTTTTACATCATTAAAATTCCTGGCGCTGCGACGAGCTGCAGGGTGTGTTCACGCCTGTCTTGCGAGTGTTGAATTGTAGGTACAGCGCCCTGGTTGAGTTCTTGTGGAATATATGACGAAATACCGTCGAGACCAAAACTGCAAACATTTCCGGAAACCAATGGACGCGGTGGCGAACGCCGAAAGAGGCGCTGTTCACGACTCTTGCCAGTCGTTCGTGTTTGTGCCTTGCAACTAACAAGCGCACCAATTTGAAGGCTTCACTCATTATTGGGAACACTAAATGAACAATTACAAGGTACAAATACAACAAACAGCAATACTGGATGCAAGTAGTGGCGCACTTCTGTTGTGAGTTTTGCATTTCGCTTATCAATAAAATGCGCAATTTTCTACAGGCTTTCATTCAACGCGAGTGGCATCGGAATTGCTGAAGGCCCGCCCATAGGTCGGTGTTAAAAACACTCCTAACAGCAAAAAGTTGCTATTATATTTGTGACTATACAAAGCACCTTACCACGAAGAGCCTTGGCAGTTTTACATGAAGCCTGGACTTCAGCAGAGGAGACTGTCATCCTTTGTCCTCGCAGGACACTCACATCAGGATCGCGAAACTGAATGCCAAATTCTAAGATGTGTATGAAAAAATATTAACATACTCTTACCCTACTTAAAAAAAAAACCATTTGAAATTCAAACGGGTCGACCCGTTTCAATCAAACGGGTGCAAACTTGTCGACCCGTTTGGATCAAACGTGATTATGGGATACGGGTAGCCGTTCGGAACGGTACCCGCTCGGAACGGTACCCGTTTGATACAGGTGCCCGTTTGATACGGGTGCCCATTTGACCTTGCACGTGACCACACGTTTAAACGTGCCATTCGAATCTGGAAATTATGCGCCAGCCCTAAATGGGGAGCATCTGGTAGGTTGGTTATCTTAAACTTATTTAGGACGTTCCGAAACTCATAAACCTATTTATAACATGGAGGAAACACGTAGAACAATTGTGCTCACGTAGGTGCTTGCAAATGGAGAGGAAAACAGACACAAAAGATTGTTTTCGATTCTCCTCAAAATTTATTACGTCTTCTGTAGACACGTACAAACGTGCAAGCGATCTGTGAAATGTGAGAGGCACTCTAAACTTTTATACAACTGAGAAGATAGCAAAGCAAACAAGAACCGAGGTAATTCTAGACTACAAAGGTAGACTTTCGGGAAATTATTCGCCCGGGTGCCGCGAGAACATTGGCTGCATAATTACATAGATAATCTGGAAGAGTACGAGTAGAAGAACGGTCAACCGTTGCCAAGAAGTAGGTTGCAGTGCACTTACCATAAAAATAGCGGACTTGAAAGATGTAATCCGTGATATTTGTCGACACGGTCAGAGCAGGACAACCGCACAAACACAGATGAGAGGGAACGGCTTCTTGGAAGTTTCAACACGATGTGGCGCACAAGCTGTCAGTTGCCGAACCCAACCAAACCGCAAGAATTCCTGACTTCTGTGAAGAATCGCTTGTTGCCGATATAGGCGTAGGACTTTTCGAACAGTGATAGCTTTGGTGCACATCCAATACGTTGTCGAGAGACATTCTAATAAGACCGCAGGGGTAGACGACAGATCGAAGCAGGTGGACGCGCTAAGTTCGCGCTAAGTTCGAGTCCTTTCAACGAAAAAAGGGAGGTAAAATAATGGGTATATTGAAAGCAAAATGGGAAAATGGTAAAACTGCCACAGTGATGCAGCCGAAGTTTGTATGATAGCGGTCAGCTTCACCCGGTTTTGAAACAAAAAAAATACCGCCATTTTAAGGCGGTTAGCTGCATGAGCTAATGACATGCTACGTGTTAAGCACATACTTAGTGTTCTGATTTCTGAAAGCCGCACTTAATTTTGTTCTGGTAGATCAGTGCTACCCTCGCGTGCCGCGTAGTTTTACTTATCGAGGTTGCGCTCCGCAGTTGTACTTTTTTATTAGGCCTGAGCACTTCTCTATTCCTGAGATTCAAGTACAATGCAAATAGCTTTCAGAAACGGCATCATTCGGCGCTGTAATATTCATTTTTCGTAGCCGTGAAGGGGTCATATTAACAAACCCAGCAGTGTAAGTATCCGCAACACATTGGTGTTTCTCGCTTTTTTTTTCGTTAAAACAAGTTTTGATATTCGCATCCCTCTGGATATGTGAAGATTCGAAGTATTTCTGTTAGGTCATCGTAACTACCACAGACAGCAGTCGATTCATGCCTGAAATAACGTATTTTCACACGCAATTAAAATCACCAAAAACGTAATCTCGGGAGAGTTATGTACCTCTCGTAGCATAATAAGCAGTAAACACATCAGTTAATTTTCTAGTTTCTGGAAAGTAATGTTATTACTCTTTTCGTAACTCAAAGCCCGTGCTCAATCTTGCCATGTGTTTGTTTTATTAGGAGGTTCCACTATACCGATTTTATTTTTTATCAGAGCCAAACACGTGCGTATACCGCCGGTCTTTAAGTATAGTACATTTATTTAAGCCACCTTCCTAAAAAAGTATCGCTCGGCGTTTTAAAATTTATTTTTCGTGGCGTAGGTCGTCAGATTCTCAAACCCTGAACTGTAAATTTTTCTTACCTCATTGTTTTTTCTCGCGTTTTTACGATAAACCACGTCGGCCTTGCCATGCCGGGTTCAAAGACGCCAGTTTCGGCAGTTATTTAGGAAAGATTGATCAACGCAAACCTTTGCATTCGCTATTCATGAATTGCCGCAGTTCGTCAGAATCTCAATGACTCACTCTAAAAAAAAGGGTGTACGGTGGTGTATCGCGCGCCCTTACACCCCCCTTCGACCGGAGACACCTCGACGATCCTCAGGCAGTGTACTCGTACTCCCATCACGCGAATCCTCCTCTCCCAAAGGAATCGGCGGTCAAGACGAGGGTGTTCCCAGGTGCGTCATTAGATCCCCACGCACAACAACCGGCTAGCAAGCCCGAGCCGTATGGATTGAATCCAGATAGATTTTTGGAAGGCTCCTTTTACTTCTCACATAAACAGGAAAAAGTTGCCGACATATGTTTGTTGTATATTTATTGCACCACAATATTATGCCGTCAAAACAGAAACCAGATTTATACAGCTATCTTACGACGAAAAACGTGCCTACGAAGAAAATTTAAGAAATCGGTATTCACGAAGCGAAATAATCGCGCGTGTTGCGTAACTTACGATGGAATTCCGAAACAGCTTTCGAGCAGTTTTCCGCACTTTTTTGCAGTCGGCATGTCCGTCCGCGCCTCTCGGTCGCTCGAATTTCGCCGCGACAAGCGACGGAAAGTTTTCTAAATACTCTTCGACTTCGGGCGCGTTCCGACTGCAAGTAGTGGACGGAAGGAAAGAATTCCAACTACACGCCGAGGATTCCTGAAAGCAGTCACAGGAACCACTACCGCCGTACCGATGGAGCAGAAAAGGAGCCGAGCTCGTTCACGGGAAAGGCCTAGGCGCTCCATGCCTGTAGACCGTACGCCCTACTGAATGGAAGGGCGGAAGGGGATGCCCCACGACCTTCTCTTCTTTTTTATGGACATTTCTCGTGTGAATAGCCTTAACAACGACCTCGAATGTAAGGTTATTAGTCTAATTATGCCCCTCGTCAATCTCGGCGCAATGGCTGTGGTGACCAACGTTTTCGGTAACCGACGTTCTCGTAGATTTTATCTTTTCTTTAATTTTTTTTTTTTTACGTAGAACTGAATTAAATGTCGTATGGATTACCCCCGCGACACATGGTATGTAACATTTTATTTCTTGAATGAGCGCATATCTTGCATTCAGACGTGACAATGGGAGGATCCGTCGACACGGATCGAGTTAGAACAGATTTTAGGACTAACGCGCTGCTAGTTCGACGCCTCAGCCGTATGCCACGTCAACGTCTAATCTAGTCTTCTCGTGGTTGACAAAAGAGACGAGATACAATCGCGCATCTCCAGCGCTTTAAGCGGTCGAGAAGGCGCAAGTGCTCTACAAGTGGAAACTGCGGAATTTACCGTGTCTCTTGCTGGCACCAAACGTTCATTTTCGGAAATCGGCAGTTCTCTTACAGATTCTCGAGATAAGTGTAATAACAAAAACAGCTTGACATAACAAAAATAACAATTTCATTAAACGTTTCGCCTCCCATGCGGGAGGCATCTTCAGTAGAGCACAGAGCGAGTGAGAGTCGCACAAAATGGGGACACATATCATCAGGTCAGCGTATGCCCTATCGGGAGTCCAGTTTCAGTAACCGTCTCGAATCTCGTCATGGAATATGTTGAAGAAAAGGTAATGCCTGGCATTGATTTCCCCGCGAAGTTTTACCGTCGTTATGTCGATGACACGTTTGTAATAGTTAACAGAGAGAACGTAACCGATTTTCACCGCAATTTGAATTGTGTCCACCCCTCAGTTCAGTTCACTTGTGAACATGAAACCGACAGTACCTCGCCGTTTTTAGATGTACTACGTGTCCATAGAACTAGTGAACCTTTCTTTAAGATGGAGACATCCGTATATCGTAAACCATGTGACACACAAAACTTTCTTGACTACCACTCTAATCAACCTACTCAACACAAAAGCTCAGTTGTAAGACCGTTACTTCATCGTTCAGAAACATGCCCATCTAACTCAACACTTAGCAATCAAGAACTTAGCCATATGCGGGAGGCTTTGAAGAAACGTAACTACCCCGACCGATTTATCAATCGCGTTAAGAAACAAATGTCCCGTCGGCGCCCGGATCGAGCCGAGCGAACACGTGACACACGTGACCTCGTGTGCATCCCGTACGTTAAGGGGGTTTTGGAGGCATTCGGACGCGCCCTTAGGCCGTTGGGGGTACGAACTGTATACAAACCCTACGGAACAATTGCCAATGTTATCTCCAAGCCAAAAGACCCGACCCCGCCAGAGGCAGAATGGGGCGTCATCTACCAGGTGCAGTGCAAGGAATGTGACGCTTCCTACATTGGAGAGACGGGACGAAAAAGAAAAACAAGACTAAAAGAACACGCACGGATGTCGCCAATTCCACGAACGCCACCCGCTTCAAGTCCGAACTCGTCAACCACACATGGACGTCAGGACATCAATTTGACTTTGACAAGGCATCGACCTTGGCGAGGGATCAAAGGTGGGGACCGAGGAAGCTGCTGGAATATTGGTTCATCCAGAACGACAAACACGGAAGTGATTCATCGCTAGTAAACAAGAACCGTGCTCCCCGCCGGAGGTGTATGCAAACTTCATGCCCAAATAGCCGAACGTTTTTCTGCGACTCTCACTCGCTGTGTGCTCTACTGAAGATGCCTTCAGCATGGGAGGCGAAACGTTTAATTAAATTGTTATTTTTGTTATGTCAAGCCGTTTTTGTTATTACACTTATCACGTTTTCGCCCGGCTTCTGGAGTATTTTTGCATATTCTTGAGAGCACGTACAATGGCGCGGCAAATTTGATCCCATGATTTGCGCGGTGCGAGTGAGCCTGGGGGCCCATATCCGTTTCCAACGCACACTGTAAAGAGTGGCCGTCACTTTTACAGCGATTTTCTCGCCAATTTTGACGAGTCCTCACTGTCAACGAAAAGACGTCAACAAGGGGAGAGGGAAGAGGGACCTGGGGAGAATAGAACTTCCCGATTAGCTGCCGCTGGTACTACGTCATCCGACTGACAACCTATCGCGATAGCGATCGCGCTTCGCGCGTTATCCCGCCTTCGTGTTGCTAGGAGACTTGACCTCCTCACCCCATCTTGGCCAGTGTTGCCAGATAGGGCTATATATAGCAAAATAGATAAATGGGCTAGTTGGTACATCATTGAATGGAAAGCGCCGAATGAACAAGGACGAAGAAGGGGACAGAGACGAAGCGCACTCACACCTGAAGGTTTATTGAAAACAACATTGAGTATTATTAACGTCTATCAGGGTGTTGGCTCAAAAAGAAAAACTCTTTATCAGTTAAGTGCAGTGACGGCGCACTAATACGCAGACTCACCCCTTGCTCTCTTATGCGGAATGCCTCGTGTATTTCTCGCGCTGTTTTGTTTTCGTATCTGCCCAGAACTGTTGTTTTTTCCAATTCCGGGCCACATGGGCACCTATCACAATGCACCGCAAGATTGCCCGACGGGGACTGTTTGACTGACCAGGCATGTTCTCTGGCCCTTTCATTTATGCAACGCCCCGTTTGGCCGACATACGATTTCCCGCAACTCAATGGTATGTTATACACCACTGACGTTGAACACTCCACGTATTGATTAGCGTGTTTCTTTTAACACACCTTACCCTCTCCCTTTTTGTTGTTTATTTTTCAACACAAGTGAGACAGCTTGTGCGGCGCTGAAAACACCACTGGCACTTCAAAATGAGCCGCCACTTTTTTTAGATTGTGCGAAAGGTTATGAATATAAGGAATCACCGCCAGTCTTGTTAGTTGTCTGGAAGGAATATGATCGTCATCTTTTCTCTTCATCTTGGAAACAAGGTTATCCGCTACTTCCACCAAGAAGCGATCGGGGTACCCTCCTCGTTTTAGACGATTCACCTGCGTGAGGAAGCTTTCATCCGCGACATGGTGGCATGATTTTGCAAGGGAGGCTCTCATTAGGCACGATGCTGTTCCCCTTTTAACGAGTTTGGATTGCGCAGAATTGAAGGGCAGAACCCCTTTCTTAGCTCGCGGCTCATATTTCCAACAAACATGGTCACCTTCGAAGTTGAGGCTCAAATCCAAAAACTGAAGCCTTCCCCTCGTCATAGTTTCATGGGTGAACGTCAATCCGTGTGAATTCAAGTTAAAACAATCCAGCACATCGCTGATTAAGTTCATTGTAACAGTAACGGACTTAGGGGTAAGCACCAAGAAATCATGGACATACCGACAGATTGTGAACTTCCCCATTTTTTCAATATCATTGCGTATTCTCTTATCACATTCAGCCAAAAATATGTCGCAAAGCACTGGCGCAACACGGGAACCGATACATATGCCTCGCCTTTGAACATAAACGCCATCCCCAAAGGACACAAAGGTTGAGGTAAGATAGCATTCTAGTAACTCTAAAAAAAGATTCCACACTTACTCCGCTTGAATTTCTAAAGCATATTTCATCGTTTTCTTCAATGCAGTTTTTTACCGCTGGGAACAGCTTATCATGCGGGATGGAATACAAAAGGTCCTCCACGTCAATAGAAAAGCCTCCACCGTAGGACTGGTCGTCCTTCGCCAAAAATTCTACGGCAGCCTCCGAGTTCCGCACCAGGAATGGGTCACTCAATTCAAGGCCGGCCAACTGCCTACTAAGGAAGCCCCCGACTTCTTTTTGCCACGTATTCCTTTCCGTTACGATCGCTCTAAACGGAAAGTTTACTTTGTGGGTCTTGACATTAAAGAACACATCCAGACTGAGTTTTTTGGCGGCTTGTATCTTCTTCGCGAGCTGGCTCAGCTGCAGCCTGTCACACAGATCCCTGGCAGACGTCTTGACTTTGCTGAGGGAAATCTTGTTCATTTGCCTGAAGTTCTTGAGGATGGCGGCGTGGGACTTTTCACCGAAGAGCCCTTAGGCAGAACCACGAAACCTCCCTCCTTGTCCGCGGTCAGAAGCTTGAGTTGGTTCTCCCTGAAGTATGTCACCACATTGCGTATCCTTATCGTCTCTCTCCTGTTGTTCGGCTTACTTCTGATGACGTCGACGGCCTCTGAAATGCATCGCACCCTTTCTTCTGGAACGACTCGGTCAGCTAGGGTTCTCGCCAGGCAGAGTTTCTCAATGGGTTTAGGAGTGTGCTGGATGCTGAACTTCGGTCCAAGTTCCAAGATCTCGGTGACTTTCTTGGGCGCTTGCGCTCCTCCCAGCAAAAGGACTTGGTTGGGTAACGGAGCACTTGCTTTCTTCTTCCTTGGCAAAAAGACCAACAGCTTCTCCCACATGAACTCCAAGGTTTGGGACGCCAGTTTCAGATTTTCCCCGTACACCTTCTCAGCTGTCCTTGCAGTGGGACTTGATTGATAACACCAAATCCTTAAGCTGTCTCGGTACCTGCCCACTTGCTTCCAGGCTTCAGATCTCAGGATTTTGCAGATCCTTTTTGCATGTCCGGCCGAGGGCAAAACGCCACCGAAGAGGGCCAGGACGTCCGGAGGATAGCTTCCCGTGCGGATGGCGTAGGAATAATGTCGAGCCCGGCAAGTGGTAGCGGCAATAAGGGTGGCATACGAAACACCCGAGGACGGATTATTGTTAGGAAACAAAAAAGGGCCCGTTGCAGAAGAAATGAACTGTAGTAAAATAGATAAATGGGCTAGTTGGTACATCATTGAATGGAAAGCGCCGAATGAACAAGGACGAAGAAGGGGACAGAAACGAAGCGCACTCACAACTGAAGGTTTATTGAAAACAACATTGACTATTAATACCGTCTATCAGGGTGTTGGCTCAAAAAGAAAAACTCCTTATCAGTTAAGTGCAGTGACGGCACACTAATACACAGACTCACCCCTTGCTCTCTTGTGCGCAATGCCTCGTGTATTTCTCGCGCTGTTTTGTTTTCGTATCTGCCCAGAACTGTTGTTTTTTCCAATTCCGGGCCACATGGGCACCTATCACAATGCACCGCAAGATTGCCCGACGGGGACTGTTTGACTGACCAAACATGTTCTCTGGCCCTTTCATTTATGCAACGCCCCGTTTGGCCGACATACGATTTCCCGCAACTCAATGGTATGTTATACACCACTGACGTTGAACACTCCACGTATTGATTAGCGTGTTTCTTTTGACACACCTTACCCTCTCCCTTTTTTGTTGTTTATTTTTGAACACAAGTGAGACAGCTTGTGCGGCGCAGAAAACACCACTGGCCCTTCAAAATGAGCCGCCACTTTTTTTTAGATTATGCGAAAGGTTATGAATATAAGGAATCACCGCCGGTCTTGTTAGTTGTCTGGAAGGAATATGATCGTCATCTTTTCTCTTCATCTTGGAAACAAGGTTATCCGCTACTTCCACCAAAAAGCGATCGGGGTACCCTCCTCGTTTTAGATGATTCACCATGATTCACCTGCGTGAGGAAGCTTTCATCCGCGACATGGTGGCATGATTTTGCAAGGGAGGCTCTCATTAGGCACGATGCTGTTCCCCTTTTAACGAGTTTGGATTGCGCAGAATTGAAGGGCAGAACCCCTTTCTTAGTTCGCGGCTCATATTTCCAACAAACATGGTCACCTTCGAAGTTGAGGCTCAAATCCAAAAACTGAAGCCTTCCCCTCGTCATAGTTTCATGGGTGAACGTCAATCCGTGTGAATTCAAGTTAAAACAATCCAGCACGTCGCTGATTAAGTCCATGGTAACAGTAACGGACTTAGGGGCAAGCACCAAGTAATCATCGACATACCGACAGATTGTGAACTTCCCCATTTTTTCAAAATCATTGCGTATTCTCTGATCACAGTCAGCCAACAATATGTCGCAAAGCACTGGCGCAACACGGGAACCGATACATATGCCTCGCCTTTGAACATAAACGCCATCCCCAAAGAACACAAAGGTTGAGGTAAGATAGCATTCTAGTAACTCTAAAAAAGATTCCACACTTACTCCGCTTGAATTTCTAAAGCATATTTCATCGTTTTCTTCAATGCGGTTTTTTACCGCTGGGAACAGCTTATCATGCGGGATGGAATACAAAAGGTCCTCCACGTCAATAGAAAAGCCTCCACCGTAGGACTGGTCGCCCTTCGCCAAAAATTCTATGGCAGCCTCCGAGTTCCGCACCAGGAATGGGTCACTCAATTCAAGGCCGGCCAACTGCCTACTAAGGAAGCCCCCGACTTCTTTTTGCCACGTATCCCTTTCCGTTACGATCGCTCTAAACGGAAAGTTTACTTTGTGGGTCTTGACATTAAAGAACACATCCAGACTGAGTTTTTTGGCGGCTTGTATCTTCTTCGCGAGCTGGCTCAGCTGCAGCCTGTCACACAGATCCCTGGCAGACGTCTTGACTTTGCTGAGGGAAATCTTGTTCACTTGCCTGAAGTTCTTGAGGATGGCGGCGTGGGACTTTTCACCGAAGAGCCCTTCAGGCAGAACCACGAAACCTCCCTCCTTGTCCGCGGTCAGAAGCTTGAGTTGGTTCTCCCTGAAGTATGTCACCACATTGCGTGTCCTTATCGTCTCTCTCCTGTTGTTCGGCTTACTTCTGATGACGTCGACGGCCTCTGAAATGCATCGCTCCCTTTCTTCCGGAGCGACTCGGTCAGCGAGGGTTCTCGCCAGGCAGAGTTTCTCAATGGGTTTAGGAGTGGGCTGGATGCTGAACTTCGGTCCAAGTTCCAAGATCTCGGTGACTTTCTTAAGCGCTTGCGCTCCTCCCAGCAAAAGGACTTGGTTGAGCAACGGAGCACTTGCTTTCTTCTTCCTTGGCAACCTTGGAGTTCATGTAAGAGAAGCTGTTGGTCTCTTTGCCAAGGAAGAATAAAGCAAGTGCTCCGTTACCCAACCAAGAAAAGGCTTCCAGTCCAACAAGACCAGTGTCAAGCAAACAAGGCCAGTTGTAATACCGTACCTGCAAAGGATGTCCCATAGTTTAAAGAACGTCGCAAGCCGCTATGGGGTCAGAGTAGTTTTCTCAGCACCACAAAAAATGAGCCAAATTTGCAATAGAGTGTATGCGCATGCTGAGGGTACCACAAAACCCACGTGCACCAAGAAGCATGCAAACGAATTCCTACCATGCGCTTCGGGCGTCTTGTATAAGATACCTCTTTCGTGTGGCAAGAACTACATAGGCCAAACGGGCAGATGCCTCAATGACCGCCTCCGGGAGCTTGATTACTCCTTGAAGGCTGCAGTGGGCGGAAATCTTCCTCTCCATTGCAGGGAATGCACATGCAGACCATTATTCCGTGAGACCAACATCTTGGGGAAGAACAAAGACAAATTGACCCGCGAGGTAATGGAGGCCTTCTACATCCTTCGTGAGGACAGGAACTGTATTAGCGTTGAATCCGTTACGCTAACAAACAAGGAAAGGAAATTCCTTGAACAAACAATGAAGGGCCCGCACGAGCCTGGATGAACTAGCCGCTATCATTCACGGGGCTGTGGCAGGTGCACGAGTCCGCGGCGGGTTATTTAGGCGTTTTCTTTCTCTTCCCTTTTTATCATAAACGTAGTTGTGAGTAGCGCTCTTTTCTGTCTTGTCCTTCTTCTTTCTACTTTGTGCGCTAAATACCTAATATATTGTGTTCTTTTAGTGTATGATCATATCTCTCGGGCTTCACAGTAGAGCTGTCTTTGCGTGTTTTGTACTTCTGAAAACCGAAGGAAGGGCCAGGTTTGTACAATTTTCATCCTTCCGAAGTTTTTTAATTTACAAGTAAGATAATGTAGACAAAAGTTGGTGCATCTGCGGGTTGAAACAGAGTTTGTAACATTTATGGTATGAGTGTGAGAAATTGTGAATATAAGGATTAAAATTATTGTTTTTAGTCCTGGCTGTTTTGGGCTATATTTTTTTACGGCTTTGGCTATATTTGGGCTATACGTCCGAGTCGTTTGGCGGTTTTTGGCGGGACCATCTGGCAACACTGATCTTGGCAAGCTTGACTGTCTTGGATAGCGTCGCCTGTCGTGTGACGACGTCTTTGTTCATTCGCGCCATTTTAAGCCGGATCGGATGCTTGGCACGTAGCTGCAGCAGCTGCAGTTACAAACCAAGCGCACCCGCCCGATAAAGGTCAGTCTACCGTTTACATGCATTCATTCAATGCTGCATTTTGCGAGGCATGGGCCTGCCAGTTGAGGACGTGCATTCCTTTTTCTCGTGCTTATGTCAGAGTTTCCCTGCTTGTCGATTTGTGTCATGTGTGCGCGATGGCGGTGCCCGGTTCTCCGAGAGTGCAAATGGGCGCAAGATCGCAGCTTCGAGACTTTCTTGTGTAGATGAGCGCTGCCTTGTAGCGAGTATAAAACTGGCGTCCTTCGGAGCAACGGGTCCCTATCGTTTCGCCGAAAAATGCGTTTTGTGGACTGACGTTTCATGGATACGCGTTCGTCGATATTAACGTTCCATCGACACTCGTTGCGCGAATTGAACGGTGTAGGGACATTTAGTCACGCGTGTATCCCACATGTACTCGCCGCTTTGTGGCAGCAGTTTGAGGCGGCTCATTACAGAAAAAAAAAGTAAAGCTATGCGCACTCCGGAGTGCATTTCGGTCGAAATGACTATACGCACTCCGCTAAACTCGTATGAAACGAATGGTCCCAAGGAGTTTTCTAAGCAATGGCATAGTATAGGACCAGGAAGAACCCCACTGAGGCGGCGATTGCTGCGTAGAACCGCAGACCCGCTGTTAAGGTACCCGCTTTGTACGCGAGCTAACGCGGGTTCGATCCGCGTTGGCAGTACTTTTTTTTTTTTTTTTCTGAAACTATTGGTTTTGTCGAGGCATTGGCGATATTTACGACATTTCAAACATTTTTTTTTTCGACGAAACTTCGCAGAACTAAATGGTATTGGTCTCCCTTTCCGGAGGTGCGATCGGGGACAGCGGGGCCTGGGTTGCCGGCTGGACGCCGCGAAGCGGCGTGTACTGGTTGAATTTTGTAATTAGCAGCCGATACTGTCGCCGCGAAGCGGCGTGAACGCAGGCGGGGGGCTGTGTTCACGAGCTCCCCAGTGATACACGCGCCGTTCGAAAACGGTGGCCCGAGCGGCATGAGCTCTGTGGGGAGTGCGTATAGCCATTTCGGCCGGAATGCACCCCGGAGTGCGTATAGCTTTACTCAAAAAAAAAAGAAGCTAATCTGGGCTGTCAATCAAACGATCTGCTAATCAAGCAATTTGGCGATAAATCATCGCGTATCGATAAAACGATCTGTCGATGAAACGTTATTCAACTGCACAGCAACATGCTCGCGCTCGCACGTACGGTTATGCACGGCGAGTTTCAATGTGGATGATAGGATGAAGAGTTGCACGTCTCTTTTTCATGTGCCACCGCGCCGCTATTTACCGAGATCGATCACGTGAAAAGCAAACTCGAACGGCCGCGCGGGAAAGCCACCGATAGGGCAGTTTCGCCGACGCTGTACGCGCCCTCCCGTATGTTCTCCTGCTTTTGCCACCTTCTCCTTTCCTGTTTTCCAGTAAAAAAAGAAAAAAAAAGAGCGGCGGCGCCACTTTTTGGGCAGAATCCCCGGGCTGTGCAGGAAAGTCGGCGCAACGGGGATGAACACGCAACTCTGGCTCCCCTAGGGAGCCCACACAGGAGCTATAGGGCAGCACACAGCAATGTGTTGGAGAATTTGAATAGGCGAGCATCGCGTGGCCAACCACAACCCCTAGGGTTGTTCATTAGCTCTAAAAACGCGACTCAACTAATTTAGGCCGTTTTAGCGTCATTAGTGTAAAAAGATAATACTCTTGGTGACTGAAGACTTGGCGCATGAGAGGGTTTTGTCCGGTCCATATTAAACGGCAGACTAAACGAACGTGCGCTCCAAACCATAGCAAACTGCGTAGTTCCGATCTGCGAGGTCGAAGGCTTCTATTCCACGCTTTAAATGTTGTTTCCAATATTGCGACGTCGAGGTCTGCTGTTTGGTCGATGCTGTGACGCACTCTTAGTTTACGCTCTAACCATGGAGGGAATATTGAGCGCTGTCGGCGACTTTTGCTCCCCCCATTGGCCAAACTCTCCCAGTATACGGCTCTGGGGCAGCATTCACTATCTTCGATGTGCGTCGTGCTCAGTTTGGGTTTACTTTGAGAGCTCTATTCGGAAACATATACAGTGGCTGCACCTGCGGACGCCACTTTTGAGAAGCTTGAGTTTGGGTAAACTGAACTTTCATGTTGCTACCCTACTTGTCAGACTCTTGGGCGAATTGTGTTCAAGTAGATTACTTGTTTTATTGCATATATGGAGCATGCACTTTGTCACACTACAGAACAAATTAGGTGTTGAGGTGTTAATGGTTGATTAACGCGAGAGTGTCTCCTTGTGCTTGTATCCACGTAATATCACGCACTTGTGAAGTGTGTGAGATTACATGAGATGCTTGGTTAGATCACGTGTCCTAATGACATGAATGACTAACCCACAGGAGAGAAGCTCTGCTTGTAGCACAGAGGCAGCCACTGTCCCGAGGCACTGTCTGACAAGGTAAGCTATCAATTATCCTGCCCATTTGTTTTTTCCTTGCCAGATTGTTTTGGATATTTTGTGAACTTAAGCTGGGTGCTTGTTAGATCACGTGTACTAATGACTCTAATCACTAATGCACAGGCGAGAGGCTCTGCTTGTAGCACAGATGCAGCCATAGTCCCGCTGTTCTGTCAGGGAAGGTAAACAACACACTATCCTGCTAGCATTTTGTTTGGGTTGTTATGCTTATATTGTGAAATTAGGCTTGTTGCTTGGTTAGATCACGTTTACTAATGTAAAATCTGATGCACAGGCCACAAGCTGTGCACCAAGTATTGATGCCACCATAGTCCAGAGGCAACTTCTGGCAAGGTGAGCAATCGCCTATCCTGCGGACTTGTTGTTTTTCGTTTTTTTTTTCTTTTCTTGTCAGGCTGCTAGGCATATATTGTATGACAAGGTTAGGTGCTTGGTTAGATCACATGTACTAATAACTCTAATCTTTAATGCACAGGTGAGAAGCTCTGCTTGTAGCACAGATGCTGCCATAGTTCCGAGGCTCTGTCTGGCAGGTAAGCAATCAACTATCCTGCAGACTGTTTTCCTTTTTCTCAGGTTGTTAAGCATAGATTGTTAAATTAGGCTCGGTGCTTAGTTAGACAGTGCCCGCAGGGGACACCTGTGAAAGCAGGTGTTTGGAGAGTGGCGTCTCCACGGACCCCGAGCCATGCGGGTTCGCACGCCCACGTCTGACTGTGCGTGGCTTTCCCGTGTCTGGGGAAAAGGACATCCTGGTGGTTGAGCCGAGCCCAGGGCAGGGTTGGACGATTCGGGGCCCCCCGGGCGAGGCAATACATCACTTCGGCCCCCGCTTCTTATAGACGTGAGTCCTGGTAAGGCCCGGCCAGGATGATTCAGTCTAGTCGCCACATCTTCTACTATCCCCTCCCTTCTTTCACCCTTGTCCTCTCCTTCTTTTCACTCTTCCCATTTCTCTTCTTTCCTTCTTCAACTCTTTTGGCGGCAAGGGCTAGCCTTGGGTGGCGACAGACCCTTTGTCCAGACCCACACCTGGTTATAGTTCCTGGGCAGTGCTAATAGCATAACGTCTCCAGCAAAGCCCTTTTTGTTATGGTGCGTTATCTATTCCCATGTTGGGCTCCGTGGTGGGCGGCACGCCACAGGTTCCGAACAAACTTCGCCTCTTATGGCAACCTCCCAAACCAAAACCCCCAGTTCTGGACGTGCCGCTAAGAGGCATCGTCCCGAACGAATGGTCATAGTAAAAGATAAAGAAGACGAAACTTTTTCAAGATTTATGGTGATCCACTCCGAGGTCCCTGACAACCCTCTCTCAAAGATGTCGCCGTTCCTTGTAGCGAAACTTCTTGACAATCAGATAGGTGGTGATTACAAAGCGAAGAAACTGCATTCTGGTGATCTGCTCGTTGAAGTTGCTAAAACCTCCCAGAGCACTACTCTTCTAAAATTGATATCCCTAGGTGACGTGCCGGTAACGGTGAGCACCCACAGAACCCTCAACACCATTTGAGGGGTGATTTCAGAAGACGATCTTCTTACCAGCAGTGAAGACGAGATCTTGGAAGGCCTGAGGGCATCTAGAGTAGTGGCGGTCAAACGCATTATGACGAGGCGTGACGGCGCAGAGGTGAAAACTAAACACCTTATCCTGACTTTTGAACGTCACACGCTTCCTGCACTCGTCAAAGCTGGCTACCTGAATTGCCGCGTCAGACCATACGTCCCGAACCCACAGCGATGCTTCCGTTGCCAGCGTTTTGGTCACGGGTCGCGCAGCTGTCGGGGGAGGGAGACGTGTGCAAAGTGTGCAAGCTACGACCATGTGGCCGACGTCTGTGAAGGTTCGGTTGCCTGCGCGAACTGCAAGGGTCCTCACCCTGCTTACTCTCGGTCCTGCCCCCTGTGGCGACAAGAAAAGGAGATCCTTACGTTACGAGCCAAAGAGAACTTATCGTACCCTGAAGCAAAACAAAGGTTTTCCTTCATTTCCAAAGGTACCTACTCCGACGCGGTGCGCAGGGGCCCGCACCACGTACGGAGTCCAGGGCCACTCAGTTCTCTCTTGAGGACTTAGCAGGCGCCTCTCAGGCCCCGAAACAACCTGCGGGGAAGCAGGGTGCCCCGGGTAACGCTGGGAGCACACAGCCACCCCAGTCGATTCAGGCACGACCTGCGGCTGACCGGCAGCCTCGTGCCAGTCTCAGGATGGGGAGCGAGGCCGTCGTTCCAATTCCTCGGAGGCGGCCCGCCTTGTTACGGAGCAACAGGGTCCACCTGCTGCTCCATCAACGTCAAAAGACGGAAGCACGAATGTGGGAGGGTCCCGGCCTAGTACGTGAAAGCCTTCTTCGGCGGGGACTGGCTGTGGCCGGAAACTCGTAGCTCAGGTCTGCGACCAGGTCGGAACTGGCAAACCTGCGTCCAATGTTCAGGATGCAGTGGGAGCTGTTGACATTGCTGACTCCTCCGGTCCTTCCTCAGATCAAAAGGACATGGGATGGCAAACTGCTAAATCAAAACAGAAAGGAAAAAAGCCGGTGGTTCCTCCTTAGTGTGTAGCACATGCAGAATTGCTTTAATTCATTTATGAAATTTTTTATCTTTTAAAATGGGCTCTGCAATTCTTCAGTGGAACTGCCGCGGCTTATTCACTAACCTTGCAGATGTTGAGTTCCTTTTAGAAGAGTATAAGGCATCTGCCTTATGCTTGCAGGAAACACACTTGAATACATCTCACACTAACTTTCTGAGACGCTACAGTGTGTTTCGTAAAGACCGCCCTAGCACGTCCATTTGTTGTGGCGGCGTTGCGGTGGTGCTTCCAAAACATATTTCGTGTTCAGAGGTTCCGCTTCAGGCGCCACTCGAAGCTATCGCTGTTCGTCTCTTGTTGCATAAAGCCATAACTGTATGTTCAGTGTATTTTCCACCTTCTTTTTCTCTGAAGCGACAAGATCTCGACTCTCTCTTAAGCCAGCTTCCAGAGCCTTTTCTTTTACTCGGTGATTTTAACGCACATAGTACCCTCTGGAGAAGTGATCATACAGATACGCATAGAAAGATAATAGAATCCATATTATTTTCACAGTCATTATGCATTTTGAATACTGGCCATCCTACATATTTTAGTCCTTCATCCTTGTCATTTACATGCATTGATCTTTCTATTGGCAGTGCAAATCTGCTACCCGATTTTAAATAGACTGTTGATCAGAATCCTCATGGAAGTGACCACTTCCCCATTATTTTAAAATGTGACGACACTCCGCAGTCTTCACCTACGCGCCATCCACGCTGGAAGTTTGAAAAAGCAGACTGGAGCCTTTTTAAGCAGTCGTCACTCCTGGCCTGTTCTCGCCTCGATCAGCTTTCGATTGATGAGCTCAGCCATGTTTTAACATCCCATATTCTCACTGCAGCGTCACTCTCAATCCCTCGGTCATCTTGACAGCTCCCTAGACGACCAAAGCCATGGTGGAATGAAGACTGTAAAGAGAGTCGCAAACAGCAAAACAAAGCTTGGAGTGTTCTAAGACGTTATCCAACTCGGGATAACCTGCTATCTTTCCGAAAAATGAAAGCTCGTGCTAGGTACATTCGTCGGAAAGCGAAACGCGGGAGCTGGCAAAAATATGCGTCCTCTATCAATAGTAGTACTTCTTTCAAGGAAGTGTGGGACAGGATTCATAAAGTAAATGGCTCATATCATACTTTCACAGTTTCACTTCTTTCCAGGAATGGAAAATGCCCAAGCAATCTTGAAGAACAGGGCAACATCCTTGGCGAGCATTTTGAATTCATTTCCAGCTCGCAGCAATACTCGCCTGCTTTTCTGCAACATAAAAGGAAAGCTGAAAGTATGGTACTGAAAACATCCGGTGGTGAACGCGAAACTTATAATGCCCCCTTTACTTTACACGAACTGAACATAGTGCTCCAAAAACTCTAAGTCATCGGCTCCTGGTCCAGATGGTATTCATTATTATATGCTTCAACATGTCCATCCTTCCACACTTGATATTGTTTTATACCTTTTTAATCATACTTGGTTTGAGGGCTACTTTCCATTGGACTGGAGAATGGCAACAATCATACCCATACTCAAGGCCGGCAAGGATCCATCCTGTGCGGTTAGTTATAGGCCTATCGCTTTGACTAGCTGCTTCGGAAAGACTCTTGAACGAATAATTCATAGAAGATTGATGTATTTCCTTGAATTAAATAGACATCTAGATATGAACCAATGCGGCTATCGTTCGTTTCGGTCCACTCTTGACCATTTAGTACGGCTGGAGACAGTCGTGCGTCAGGCCTTCGTTCATAGACAACATTGCCTATCTGTATTTTTTGACCTCAAAAAAGCCTACGAAACAGCCTGGCGTATTGGTACACTGAGGGACTTGTATGATATGGGTATCCGTGGTCGAATGCTTCGTACCATTGAGAGCTACCTCAGCAGGCGCACCTTTCGTGTTCAGATAGGAACAGCTTTATCTAAAGTGTTTGTACAGGAAAATGGTGTTCCTCAGGGAGGCGTTCTTAGTGTCACTTTGTTTATTGTCAAAATGAACTCCTTTGCATTGGCTATCCCCCCATCGGTGTAGTATTCACTCTATGTAGACGATCTTCAGATCTCTGTGTCGTCTTGCAATCTGTCACTGTGTGAGCGACGAATTTAGCTAACTATCAATAAGCTATCAACCTGGGCCAATCAAAATGGGTTTTAGTTTTCTTCAGATAAAACAGTTTGTGCGTGCTTTTCTCGGAAACGCGGACTACTTCCAGAACCTGTTCTTGCTCTAAACAATTCCATAGTTTCTGTGAAGCCTGAGCACAAGTTTCTGGGTCTTACACTTGACAGCAAACTAACCTTTCATGCCCATATTAAAAATCTAAGATTAAAAGCTCACAAATCACTTAATATTTTTAAAGTCCTGTCCCACCGATCCTGGGGCTCTGACCGGACGTGCCTTTTGAGGATATATCGCTCGATAGTGCGATCACGGCTGGACTATGACAGTATTGTTTACCGTCCCGCTAGGCCTTCCATTCTAAGAATGCTCGACCCTATTCATCATCTTGGGTTGCGATTGGCGAGGGGTGCCTTTCGCACGTCTCCTGTGCCAAGTCTGTATGCAGAGGCCAACGAGCTGTCTCTTGAGAAGAGAAGATTTTCACTGGGCTTTATGTATTCCCTGAGAGTCAGGTCCATCTCTGATCACCCTGCGCGAATGGCTGTGGAAGACATGCGCTTTGAAAGGGTGTTTCAAAACAAAGCCACAATTGTGCCTCCCTTCTCTTTAAGTGCCAGTGAGAACATGGGACTCGATTGGAGGCCCCCGGTAGTGCAGTCTACTGTTGCGGAAGCACCTTGGGAGTACCATGTCATTAAGTGTGACCTTTCACTCACGCGATACAAGAAAGCTGATACTCCAAATGGTGTTTTTCTTCAAGAATTCTTAGCACTGCAAAGTCAGTACTCCGAATATGTAAGCACAGATGGCACAAAGACGGTATCTGCTGCTGGGTGTTCCATGATTGGCCCAACAGTTCAACTCTTTAGGCGAATCAACTCCTCTGCTTCTATTCTTACAGCAGAGCTCTATGATCTGCTTCTTACCATAGGCTTCATACTTGATAAAAAGCTCTCTCGCTTCATCGTATACACCGACTGCCTCAGTACATTGCATGCACTGTCTTCACTAACACCCCTCAAGCACTTCCTACTCCTTGAACTCCGAAATAAGGTTGTTGCTGCCTCAAGACAGGGATACGAAATTGTACTTTGCTGGATTCCCAGCCACGTGGGCATTCCGGGCAATGAGGCAGCAGATCGTGCAGCAAGTACTTGTGTAAAGCGAACAGTTGACCTCCACATCATTCCTTATACAGACTACAAAGGCCTTCTCAGGCGTCACGTTAAGTGCAAATGGCAGGCTGATTGGGACCAAGAAATCGGCAACAAGTTGCACATGATCAAACCTCTTTTGAGCGAATGGCAGAGTGCACGCCACCAGGAACGCTTTCTTGAGGTTGTCCTTCGCAGGCTCAGGATTGGTCACACTCATCTGACTCATGGCTACCTCCTTCGTGGAGAAGATGCCCCCCCCCTTGTGAGCAGTGTGGCAATGCCTTAAGCATTCTTCATATTCTAGTTGAATGTCCTGCCTATCATGAAGAACGGCTTTTGTATTTTTCGCAACTGTATCAAAAACAAGTCCCACTACACCCAGCTCTGCTCTTAAGTGATGATTCTCTTGTGACACATACTAATGTTTTCAAATTTTTAGATATATCGGCCTTCTACACCGATTGTAGCTTTCTTAACCTACAGATCATGCCCATCACCCTTTTACCTTTTGGTACCCCATTACCATCTTTTATCTAATCACTGGCTACTAAAGCCTCTTTTTTCTCTCTAAACCTTTTCCAGTCTCGTTTTTGGCGCTCTATGGCCTTAGTAGCTTTTGCGCCCTAAACACCAAATAAACCAAATCAACCAACCTAGTAAGACAATGTTTACTAATGACTAATCTCTGGTGCACAGGCCAGAAGCTCTGCACCTAGCACAGATGCTGCCATAGTCCCGAGGCACCGTCTGGCAAGGTGAGCAATTGGCTATCCTGTGGACCCTTTTTTGTTTTCTTTCCTGTCAGAATGCAGACTGCTAAGCTTATATTGTGATTAGGCTTGGTACTTGGTTAGATAACATGTACTAATGACTTTAATCTTCGACACGCAGGCCAGAAGAAGACGACACCATACATAGTCCCGAGACAGCTTCTGGCAAGGTAAGCAATCAACTATATTGCGCACCGTGTCTTCATTTATTTATTTTTTGCTTGTCAGACTGCTAAGCATTTATTGTGAAATTGAGCTAGCTTTTTTGTTAGATCACATGTACTAATGACAAATCTCTGATGCAAAGGCTACATCTGCACATTGCACGGACGTCACAGCCAGCCCTGATGCACCGTCTGGCAGGGTACTATAAACGACTTAATTTTCGCCAGGACCTACTTTTCGCGAATCGCCTGCAATTCGCGAAAAATAGGTTCACCGAACAATTCCGGTAAAATGTGAGCACATTGGAATCTATATTGAGACCTCACTGAGTCGCGAAAATTATAACCCGCGAATTATTGCAAAACTTCAGTTTTCACCTAAATCGCGAAACATTGAGCCCGCGAAAAATAAGCCGTCTACAGTATGTAATCGACTATCCCGTAAACACTGATTCCTTTCGTTTTTTTTCTTTTGTCACACTCCTGAAAATAATTTGTGCAATTGGTCTAGGTGCTTGTGTAGGTCATGCGAAAATATTTAACGCACAGGCGAGAATCACCCCGCACGTAACACGCACATCGCCTCACCGTTGGCCCGGGTACACCCTTCTGCACTTGATGTTCCAGTGGACGCTGCGGTATTTTCATTTTTTTTCATGCTTGCCAGACCCCTTTACATAACTTGACCCTATATATAGAGAACACTACATGATTGCTCCAAATATTCACAATGTAATTATTTCATGTGAACCAGAACTATCTTAAAAATTCACAACATTTAAGGTTTCACGGGTGCACGTTTCTCATAGTCATGTTCAGAATATTGTTGATTCTTCAACTTGGGATGATGTAGATTCTTCTACCTCAGCTGGAGCCAATTTACCTGTGCTTACAGATTTTCTAATGCGCAGTTCTTCCTAAGAAAAGATGCTGTTAGCCATGTGAACCGACAGATTTTTCCTGGCATGGCTACATTTTGTGTTTTTAAGCTTTCTGTTTATTGCCAACGTTCTAAAAAAATCACTTAAAATGTTTTTCTTATTCCTGCAAAGGGGTTTGGTGCAAGTTGCTTTGTAATTTATAATATGATCCCGCCCTATAACAAAATCCATCTCAGTAACCGGCATTAAAAAATGGTTTAAAAAAGGTCACAGACATGAATGACAAAATCAGCTCCCCTCACAAAGCCATCCACTCTCCAATTTACCAGAGAGAACACTGTGAAGGAGTTAGTGGAGAAAAAGTATGGTCCTCTTCAATCCCCCATACTATGGGCGACTCAGGGGCTTATAATACGACAGTTTGAGATGTACCCTCAAGGCGAAACAGGGTTAATTTTGGGCAGACGCCTTTTGTCAAGCATGGCACGCAGTTTTTACCGTTCTATAACTCTGTGGTTGAACGGGGGATGACATGTTTTCTTTAGTGGCATTATTGCTGAATAGAGGGTTCGAGGTAAGGGGAAGAGCATAAAATGGAAGAAAAGAGGAGCACAAGCATAAATTACCATTTATATTCGCCGCAAACTACACCCTTCCCATCGAGCACCATTTGGGAATAAATATATTTCATTAACTGTCTGTGTCACTGAATACTTCGCCGGTTACGCAGAAGTATCTGGGGGATATCCCACTACATAAAAGAGAAATGTATCTCAGTATCTGTGCCTTAATACACAATAAACGCAGTATTATACTATTTAGAGTATCTTTGCCCAGCCATGGTTTATAGTACATTGATTTATTCTATCATTCTTATTATTGTTCAGGTACTTCGGGCAAATCCACCCATCTGAAGGGCGGGACAACGATGCAACCAGCGGCATCGCACCGAAGTTGCGAACTCTTCAAATGCTTTGACAACTGTGAGTGTACCGTCTTTTCATCAGTAGACCTAGCTACTGCTATATTACCCAAGCATCAAGCAGAATGCAGGGATTGGTGTTCCACGCACCGCACGTGCTGGCATTAGCAGTAGTAACTTTTCTAAAGCAAATACTTAAGACATATGAAATCTTGCACACGGGTTCAAAATTGCTTTATTTTGGTTAATTACCTAGAATATTTATTAAGCTGAAGGTGTGCACGTGTGGCACGTGGAACACCCAATCCCTGCATTCTCCTTGAATCTGGGGAAATATAGCAATAGGTCTATTATACTCTGTCACTAGTTGTGTGCGATTAAGGGGAAGGCAACGCCAGGCGAAGAGAGAAAAGGCAAGCACTAGGAAGGCGGAGAGGAGGACTACGGAAAAGTGAGGTAAGTATGATCGTTAAATAGGAGAGGAGGTTGCTCTCCTCACCTGCCTTTCTAGTGCTTGCCCTTTCCTCTTGCCAGTCATTGCCTTCACGTTTACTGCACGCAACTAGTAACTCGGAATATAGTCAATATAATGCAGATTATGATGCTCTAGCATATAATAGATTACTGTGGCTAAAATTAACATCTTCAGTGCTTGGACACGCAGCCGTCAACTTGCTTAGACACGGCCCACAGGAAACCGGCTGCAAGTTCCTGTTCTGATAACGAGCATTACAAATGTCATGCATTATAACGATCTCTTGTCGCCAAATCATTTACGCTCGAAACATAGCTTTGCTCTTATAACATATTCACATAGTTAATATTGTTCCGCATTTATTTGCCGTGTGTTTTGTTTCTATATCTCCTTTCAGTATTTTTGTAGTATTTAGCACTTGCATGACAATTCTGCTACTAGCCTGGAACCACGAGCTCTTTGCTCAAGGATGTAGCTCAACTGCACAAATTCTAGCTTGTCAGAAGCAACCACCAAATATAAAGCTAAGAGCTCTGAATTCTCGCCCTCAGAAACTATCATTATTAAAATACAAGTCTTTTTTCTGTTTGGTGCTATCGAAATCCCCAGAAAAGCAAGAACTGTCTATTGAAGACTTTCTTTCAAGACATGTTAAGCTTGAATAATTTCAGAGTGAAGTAAGGAACAAGAACGACAGTGTAATTGCTCTCTTGTCATCTAAAAAATGCCTGTACATTAATGGAAGCACCATTTTAATTCTTTTGATTGAATCAGGGAAGGGCCAAAAGGAAGTGCTACAAATTAATCGCAGCTAAAAATGTTGCTCAAAATTGCGAATCACAAGAAGCAGAGAGCACAAGGTTCCTTTAACAAGTTTTTTGACCCCCGTCCCCCCAAAAGGCTCTTCATCTTTTGGGGGTGAACTATCTGGCCCCTACTCTCAAATGAGTTTGAGAACACGGTTTGAGATTGTCCAACATTTTGTTAAGGGAAGCTTGCATTAGCACATCATTAATGTCGCAATTGGTTTATCTGGTTTGGTGGCCACTCAGAGGAAGGTTGCTTGTGGCATTTTGCGGCTAATTGTGTTTTATTAACGGAAATAAAGAGTTGCAATACGGAACAGACTGGGCATTGTTGAAAACTTTAAAAAATCAGTTATGTGTGCATATATTAAGGACACATGCTTTTTTATCATCGGTGTTTTTAGTTTATTAGCCTTGTGCCTGAATCAAACTTGATAACTTTTGCTCCCTGCAATGCTTCAATGGTGCTCAAAAGATTTCTGAAATTGGCTGATTTAAAGGTTTTTGATAATGGCCGTTAATCATGGTATGCAATTATGTCTTGCTTTTCAGGAATGCTCCGTGGCTCTTTTGGTGGTCAACATCCAAGGCACAAAACTAGGTGGGCGAGAGGTAAGCCGTGCAAAAGGAAGGGGAAAGTAAACAAGCAACGTTTCTGGTGCATGCCTTTCGTCAGACCACATAACAAGCCGGAAGTTTAATGTGCATTTCTGTAGTATGTGTTTCATCTAGTGTTTAAGAGCAATAAATATGTTAGAACAGATGCCAATTTTTGTAGCTTATTTTATGAGATATCGCATGATCCTCACAATGTTTTATTGATAGGAATGACGCAAAATATACAGGCGAGCTGTTGGACTTGCAACATTGTGCAAACCCGACATCAAGGAACAAGAAGGGAGGACACAAACAGCAATTGAGATTGTGGTTTGTGTACCTCTTTTTTTTTCTTGATCTCGGGTTTCTACTGCTTTGAACTTTGCCTTGATGTCGCCTGGTCTCTGGGGCCTGCCCCCCAGAGACCAGGCGACATCAAGGGGGGGGGGGGGGGGTCTCATGGGGCCTGCCCCCCCCCCCCCCCCCAAAAAAAAAAATCTTCCATTTTGCAGGGACCGCCTCTCCACCCTCCGCCGGATACAGAATTTTGTCATGGGCGGTCCCCTTCGAAACAAATCCTGGCTATGTGCCTGGTCTCTGTGCAGTCTAGACTTATTTTGGCTACACTGTGTGTTCCATTTCTAGCACTAAAAGATCTAATAAAATGGTGGCGAAACAAGCCTACCACAACACAAACTACGATAAAATAAAATGGCAGGCATACATATCACGGTACGGCACTAGAGTCAAGTGATTGACGAATACAGAAAACTACACCTAATCGTATAATGCAATGTTGTCACATTTACTCAATTCATCCATAAGCTGAGACCAGTGGAAGCTATACGTCCTCGGACCAGTCATAAACTTCTCTTTTTTCACGTGATCATGCTCTTGCCCATACACACGCGCAGAGAGCAGGGTCGAGTGATGAAAGGGGCGCGGCTGATTCATTCATAAGCAGAGGCTGCTCCAACCGCAGCATTTGCTTATGGATGAACGGAGTACTGTGAAATTCAAGACAGAATCGTATTTCAGAGTGACAAGGAAATGTCAAAAGGATGCCTGACTGTATAATGAAATATGTTAAAACATTGAAATGATAGCTCAGTTGTATTTCAGGTTGACAATTGGGACATCAAAATGATGCTGGACCGTATAATTAGATGATAGAATGTAAAATCGATGGCTTAATTGTGTTTCCGGTTGACAAATGGGGGGCATTCAAATGACACAAAACACTTCTGACGCTCAAAAGCTTGAAAACAGCTGCAAAGACATTTCCCCTCATTTCGATCAAAAATGTTTTACAGTAAGTTTTGTCGGCTTCGCACACATACACCTAAGAATGGGGCATATCGGTATTCCCAGTAAGCAAGGTGAGTGTGGAAAACGGAATGTATGTACGCCTAAGATTGGGGTGTATCAGCATTCCGAATAACTGAAGAGGGTGTGGAAAAGAATATGTGTGCACCTAAGAATGGGGTGTATCGGTATTCCCAGTAAGTGAGGAGAGAGTAGAAAATGGAATACATGTACACTTAAAAATGGGGTGTAACATCATTCCCAATAAGTGAAGAGGGTGTGAAAAAAGAATATATGTGCACCTTAGAATGGGGTATATTGGTATTCCCAGTGAGTGTGAAAAACGATATATATGTACACCTAGGAATGGGGTGTATTGGTATTCCCAGTTAGTGAAAAACGATATATATGTACACCTAAGAATAGGATGTACCGGTATTCCCAGTAAGTGAGGAGAGTGTAAAATGGAATATATGGACACCCCTGGGTGGGTGTGCCTGCACACTCGCTGAGTATAGGGGTGTACAAAAAGGTGCATATATGCACCTCAAAATTATGTGCATATGTGCACCTCTTTCTGGGGTGTAGCATGTATACCCAAAGGGGTGTCGTATATGTGACAAGTCACATGCACCCCAATGTGTGTAAGTAGTACACTTTTTTTAGAGTGCTTGACTTCATGGTGAAAAAGGCAGAAGAAATTAATAAAACGATGTAGGTCAGTAAACAGAACCTCCAATGGCATGGTCGCCATCCTGAACAGCAAAGCGCCGGTGCCGGCCCGGACACTGAACTTCCGTGTAAATACTGGCCACCAAAGAGAGCAAAACACCGATGCTCGCGAGTTAATGGAACCTCCATGGAAAAACTGGCCAGCAAAGAGAGCAAAACCCCAATGTCGAGCAGACACTGAAACTTCTACGGCTGAACTGGCCAGCGAGAAAGACGAAACCCCGATGCCTGCCGGGGCCGGTAACTAACCGGCGCTAATGGCGGGCGCCGCCATCCTTCTAGCTGGACCGGCAGGCGTAGGCTCGATACCGATCGACGCGGTGTGCTGCCTCGGGATATGAGCCAATTTTTCTGAAAACAAAGTAATATTACAAAAATACTTCCCCCCTTTAATTTGTTATGGCGTTAGTATAAAAAAAATATGGCAGCGCCAAGGGAAAATAACAGACACTGGTCTACACCCATCGGTAACTGTTATAAATTTCAAATATCAGGACCAATTAGTTGTTATAAAAAGTATTCATACACTCCCTCTTGTGAAGCCTATTTTGAAAATAATATATACCTAAAAATTAAACCAAAATAAAAAAAAGAACTTACAGGAGTAACCTTAAGACTGCTGACGTGTATAATTGTCAAAGCATTCCTACACGCAGCGCATTCCTACATGCAGCGATCAGCGCTGTCCGAGGCGCGGATGACAGCCGGCAGCGCGCCTCGCTCCTCCGCGGCGCGTCGGTTATTCCGAGTACCATCGACTCTTCCGCGGCGCGTCGGAGCCAGTGGGAGTTTATTCTTCAATTCGCTGCTACAGTTTCTGCAGCCTTCGCTTTATGGGACGGGGGAATTTAGTGTCGTTTGCGCGTCTTCAAAAGCTGATAACGCCGGTTCGCTTCCTGGAACAATTACTGCTTTCTCTTTAAAAAAATTAATAAATAAATGTTACGATATGCATGGAGAACACTTTATCTACCCATGTTCAAATTTTGAAACATATCGGCTGAATTCTATATTATCCTAGTTTTCTTTTTTTTTAAGCATTGCATCTTTGCCATTATTCGATGAAGCGCTGATGCTAGTATGGCTCCCAAACAGCCCCCAGCTGTCTTTGACACCTTCCCAGAAGGGGGCACCTGTGAAAGCGGGTGTTTGGTGAGTGGTGGGTCAACGCACATTGAGGCAAAGTGGTTAAGACCCACCCTCGTCTGGCTTGGCGTGGGATACCCGAGTTCGGAGAAAAAAGAATCCTGGTGGGTTGAGTCAAGCCCGGAGTAGGTTAGGCCCTTCGGACACCCCAGTGTCAGGAAATACACCACTTTGGCCCACGCTTCTCGTAGGCGTGTGTCCTTGCTTGGCCCTACCAGGATGATTTAGTCAGTCGCCTCTTCTCCTCTCCTATCTTTGACATTCTTCTTCTCAGCTCCTTTCCTCTTTCCCCTTCTTTGGCGGCAAGGGCTAACCTTGGGTGGCGACAGAACTATCTCTTGACCCACACTCGGTTATAGCATCCTAGTACCACTGTTAGAGTAACATACTCAACAAGCCAGACCTGTTATGAGATGTTACCTATATCATTGTTCGACTACTTGACTGGTGGTGCATTACAGAAGCCGAAATTCCTGCTGGTCATATGGCGCCCCGCCTTTCTAAACCCGGTTCAAGGAAGACTTACAAGAGGCCTCGCCCTCAGCCCAAAAAAATCGAACAAACCCCTGAAATGATATAATTTACAAAGTTTGTTGTAATAACTGGAACCTCCAAGACTAATCAGTGTCCAAAATGTCCCCCTTTGCGGTCGCAAAAGCACTAGATAACTTTGTCGGTCTCTTATACAAAGCAAGAAAAAAAAAAAAACTTTACTTCGGTGACCTTCTCGTTGAAGTAAACACGACAGTTCAAAGTGCGCCACTCTCCAGGATTACCGGAATAGTTGAACTCGAAGTGTCCGCGAGTGCTCACCGGACGCTCAACACTATCTGTCGAGTCCTTTCTCAGGACGATGCCCTTCATGCTAGCTGGGAAGAAATCTAGGAAGCACTGAAATATTCCAGTGTTGTCGCCACAAAACTTATTATGCTCCAGAAGAATGGCAAGAAAACCTCGTCCAAGCACGTGACTTTGAATTTTGAGGGACACCCTTTCTGATACTGTGAAGGCGGGCTATCCACACTGTCGCATCCCTCACTATGTCCCCAACCCGCGATGGTGCTTCCACTGCCAGTGCTTTGGGCATCGGTGACGCAGTTGCCAAGGGAAAGAAACTTGTGCGAAATGTGGAAGCCAGGAACATGTTGGTGACATCTGCGGCGCAGCGGCCGCTGTTGCAACTGCAGTGGGCCCTACCCGGCGGACTCCCGCACCTGTCCCATCTGGCGTGAAGAAAAAAAATATTTCTCTCAACGCAAAGGAGATTATCCCCTACCTGGAAGCAAAGAAAAGAACCTGTCTTTCCTTTTAAAGAAAGCTTGCGCCGAGGTCGTGCGCAGGGGTCCTGCGCCACATCTAAAGATGAGGGCCACCAATGTCTCTCCTGAGACCTTAGTGGCTGACCTAAGGGCCCCATTGCCTCAAGAGGAGCAGCATGGCGTTCCCCTGGGCGTGGACGGGCGGCCCATAGCCGTGCCCGCCCTTCTCTTCAAGACTCTGGCGCAGGGTCAGCAGGCTCCCTATTCTTCTGGAGAGGGCGCTCCAGCTGCTTTCTCTGCTCAGGATAGGCCAGCATCGTCTGCACCTGTGTACACTGGTCCCTCTTCTAAGGAGGATAAAAAGCGAGGCCTTCAGCCTCAATCCCTGGAAAGGCACTCGGCAACCAAGGAGCTGGGTGGGTCGCATGCAGCTCCCTGTAGGAAAAATAGATGCAGAGGGGCAGCACTGCCTCTCCGTGGTCTTCGATTTCGACAAAGAATACGACACAGCTTAGCGCTATGGCATTTTGAAATACCCGTTTCTCCTCAGACTACGTGGTCGCATGCTTCGTGCAATACAGAGCTAATTAGAAGGGCGCATCATTCAAGTCCAGCTGGGAAACGCACTCTCTCTTGAATTTCTGCAGGAACATGCAGCGCAACAGGAGGGAGCGCTAAGTGTCACCTTGTTCATTGTTAAAATAAACTCCATTGCTTCTGTAATTCATCCGTGGGTTCAGTATTCTATTTAGGTCGACGACTAAGAAATTTAATTTCATCCTGTAACCTCTCGGTCTGTGAACGCAGTGCCTAACTAGGAATCAAAAAGCTTACTAAGTGGGCTGATAGTAATGGGTTTAAGTTCTCCCCTGAAGGGACTACATGCGCTTGCTTCCCCCGAAAACGTGGAACACTTCTTAAACGATCCCTAAATATCTAAAGTAGTAGTGTTATTATTCAACCTCAGCACACACTTTGGGTCTCACGTTGAACAGTAAACTGAATTTTAATGGTCGTATAAAAAGCCTGACACTGAAATCTCACAAGTCTCTCAATATCATTAAGGTTCTCTCGCACCGGTCTTGGGGCTCAGATCAATTCCGACTCCTGCGTATCAATCGGTTTTTGGTACGCTCCCAACTACCCTATTGAAACTTCTATCAATATACGTAATTTGGGACACTGACTGCCAGTCTGCAGCCTTGGTGGAACGTGATGGACCATCAGGCGTCATCTGATGGTCCATCAGATAACGTCTAACTGCCACTGCCAAGGGATTTTCATCAACAAAGGCAACATTCATATAAGAGTAAAGCTATACGCACTCAAAAATATCGCCAAATGCCTCGATAAAACAAAATGTTCGAGAAAAAAAAGCAAAAAAAAAGGGGGACCACCGCGGATCAAACCCGCACCACTTGCGTACACATCGGATACCTTAACCCCTATGCTATACCATTTCTTAGGAAACTCGATTTGACCATTCGTTTTATACGAGATGCTTCGGCTGCAAATGCAGTTAAGCCTTCAGCATATTATGCAAAGCACTCGTACATCACTCGCCGTACTTCAGTTCTACTCACCTGCCATGTAGAGCACTTTCGCGCCGTAGAACGATCCTTTTGTTCGCGCGTCTCCGGCCCAGTAGACCTGGTACAACTTGTCGTCTTCAACTACACAGCTAAAGTTCCTTACATCGTCAGAACTCACAACAGGCTGGGTCTTGTCGAGTAGAAATTCTACTAAAACATAAGACATTGTAGAGCCCGGGCAGGATCGACAGGTTGGAGCAAGCGGGCAAACAAAACGAGTCAAGAGCGATCGTTCATGAAAGCTCGGCGAAGCGTCTATGGGCGAAGCGAAGTGGCGTTTTCGGCGTTTCGGCGGGCTTCTGATAAAGGTTGTCGGTCGGCTGCGTGTCATATCTCTAACATCAGCGGTTTTATGGGCTCACGTCCCAAAATCGTTTTCTTGTCCATAGATTATTTTTCGTATTCATAGATTTGACCAAATATTGGTATCCGAACGAACTTTACTTCCCTTGACCGTACGTATGTCTGTCTGCACGTCAAAGCTTTTTGACGTACAGTCAGAGCCAATCGATGTACAATCAGAATCGCCACCAAGACATCTTGATGGCATTTCGCGGCGGCCGACTGCAACCAGGAAACCATCAGAAAGCCGACAAGCGGAGTCTGACCGGAGTTTGACTGTCGGTCAAAGTAACTTGTTGGCCAATCAGACATGCTTGGCGTACAGTCAGGCACAGTCAGCGGTCCAGTAGAAAACATTTTCTGCCAAACAGGGTTACATTGATGGATTTTTCCTTCGGGTAGGCAATGGCTGCTTTGTTTATGAGTCTGCCAGATGGTCTGTGCTCAAGGTGTTGGATTCACTTGATCATCTCGGGCCTGGCTTGGCCACAGGTGAATTTCGCAGATCCCCTCTGCCCAGTTTATATGCAGAGGCTAATGAGTGTTGCCGCGAAAAGATGTAGATTCTCATTGGCCATGGTGTGCTCTCTTAGCATCCGATCTGTTCTCCAGCACCCCACTCGAGAAGTTGTTCAACAAACACGCTCAGAACGAGTCTTCCTCGCAAAACCTAGGGTGTTCACCCCGTTCAGCATGCAACTGAATACCCTGGCCGAAAAGAACTTAGTGGGCTAGTTTTTGGAGACTGTATTGAACCATGGTTAAAAGCGCTAGAAAAGACCTACACAAGATAGAAGATAAACACGGGCGGTACTCAAAACTGTATTGAGAAAGGAAGATGGAAGTGCATATACAGGGTGTTTCACAAAACGCAGGCCAAATCGATTCTGCGAAAACTACTCATCGCAACGAGAAAAGGCTTGTGGCGTTTTGGACCTGGGTCAGGGGCCCATTTAGGAGAATTATTAAAGTTCGGGGTAATTAAGTTGTTAATTATTTTTGTGTAGTTAACTTTTTAATCTTGTGTTTGAAGGGCATGGTTTCAATTAGAAATTTGCTCAGCATCATCGAAAAACACTAAATCAACAAACTGGAGAACGATAGAAGGCACGCGAAGCATTTTACGGCTTTCTAAAAAACCGCACAAAGTCGACGGGTTTTTAAGTTTCGGTTTGGTATCGGAGCGCATCTCAGCCCCGGTGGCACCGCGCCCCGTGGAGAGATAGTGCAACCAGCCTCTGCTGCGTCGCGCGATGACGGCGCAGCAGACGTTGGTTGCACTATCTCTCCACGGGGCGCAGTGCCGTCGGGGCTGAGATGCGCTCTGATAGCAAACCGAAACTTAAAAACCCGTCGATTTGTGCGGTTTTGCAGAAAGCCGTAAAATGCTTTGCGTGCCTTCTATCGTTCTGCAATTGGTTGATTTAGTGTTTTTCGATGATTATGAGCAATTTTCTGATTTAAACTATGCCCTTAAACACAATATTAAAAAAGTTGATTACGCAAAGAATAATTACCAACTTAGTTTTTCCGGACTTTAACTATTTTCCTAAATGGGCCCCTGGCCCAGGACCAAAATGCCACAACACTTTTTTTTTCTTTTTTTTTTTCGCAGGAGCGATTTGGCTTGCGTTCTCTGAAACACCCTGTATAATATATCTGATACACTTATCGCCACCCAGGCTACTCATGCACGAGATACAAGAGTTTAAACCCGTTTACATGTATTTATAAAAAAAAAAAAGTGAAAGCTGCTTACAACTCCCTGTAACGCCGAATTAGAGCGCAGCTCTTGAGGAGGAGGAGGGAAGGGCACTGGGGGGAGGGTTAAACTAACCAGGGGGGGGTCACGTGACCTTGGGGGTCACGTGACCCCCAATGCCGATGATGTCATCACTGAGGTCACTGATGACGTCATCATTGACGATGACGATGCGGGTACCGATGACGTCATTAGTGACGTCACTGATGACTTCACCAGTGATGATGACGATGACGATGCGAATGTCGGTGACGTCATCAGTGACGTCGCTGATGACGTCATCAGTGATGATGACGATGACGATGCGGATGCCGGTAACGCCATCAGTGATGATGACGATGACGATGCGGATGCCGGTGACGTCATCAGTGATGACGACGATGACGATGCGGATGCCGGTGACGTCATCAGTGACGATGACGATGACGATGTGGATGCTGGTGACGACATCAGTGACGGCACTGATGACGTCATCAGTGATGATGACGATGACGATGCGGATGTCGGTAACGTCATCAGTGATGATGACGATGACGATGCGGATGCCGGTGACGTCATCAGTGATGATGACGATGACGATGTGGATGCCGGTGACGTCATCAGTGATGATGACGATGACGATGTGGATGCCGGTGACGTCATCAGTGATGATGACGATAACGATGTGGATGCCGGTGACGTCATCAGTGACGATGACGTCATTGGGGGTCGCGACATCGGCGGGGGTCACGTGACCTCAGGGGAGTCACGTGACTTCGGGGGGTCACGTGACCTCGGGGGGGGTCACGTGCCCCCCACGAGGTCACGTGACCCCGGTGGGGGGCTCGCGCGGTGCATTATGGGACATTTCCCATGATGCACCGGGGTCACGTGACCTCGGGGGGGGTCACGTGCCCCCCACGAGGTCACGTGACCCCGGTAGGGGGCTCGCGCGGTGCATTATGGGACATTTCCCATGATGCACCGCGCGGTTACGCCGACGCCGACGGCGACGCCGCTCAAGTTGGAAACGGGCCCCTAAGAGCTGCGCTCTAAAAACGAATCTCAGCATTATACAATGCTATTGGCGTGTCGCTGACACTCTGGGGTCCCCTCTTCTTGATAAAATATGTCTCTTGCAGTTCGCGTGCCCTTTGAATTTTGCTTCTACCGAGATCTTGGTATCACCGAAGCGTGGATCGCATTTGCAGGCCCTACAGCGCGGGGGCAAATCTACCCCGTCATTTGTCTTTAAATTTTGCGCGTGCTCTCTTAAACGGTTATTCGTGCATCTTCCCGTTTGTAAAAGGGAAGATGCACGAACTTGATATTTTATGAAGAAGAGGGGACCCCAGTGCGTCAGCGATAATTTAATAGCATTGTATAATGCCGAGATTTGTTTTTTTTTATAAATACATGTAAACGGGTTTAGGCTCTTGCATCTCGCGCATGAGTAGCCTGGGTGGCGATAAGTGTATCATATATATATATATATATATATATATATATATACATATATATACTTCCATGTTCCTTTACCAATACAGTTGTGAGTAGCGCCCGTGTTTGTCTTGTATCATGTGTACGTCTTTTTTAGCGCTTTTAACTATGGTTCAATACCTTGGCCGAGTCTGCCGCATCAGATTGGGCATCCCATGTAGTCGACTTTCCTGGCATCGTAGCACCTCGGGAACACGCTGACATCCACTGCGACCTGTCTCTTTCACAGTACAACAAGGACACTCCAAGTGCAAATCTTTTGCAAGAATTTTATGAGCTCGCTCAATTGTCTGAAGATCATACAAAGTTCTATTCAGATGGAACACAATATGAGACCTTTGTTATGGTGCTCTGCCATTGGCTCTTGTGTGGAAGTTGTAAGGCGGATAAATACTGCCGACTACCATTTTACAGCGGTGAAGCATGTCCTTTTGGCTACGGAAGACATACCTCGCCACAGGATACACCTGCCAGTGATTTTCACTGACTCTCTTTGTTCCTTTGCGAGCCATTACTTCACTGCTGATTGCAAGCAAATCTCTTGTTTCTGAAGTTCAGAACAAAATTATCGTGGCATCTAGAAAGCATTGTACTATTGTCTTTCTTGATTTCCAGCCATGTTGGTACCCATCAATGAGGCGGCCGACCATGCTGCCGGCACATACGTCCGGAGAGATCTAGATATTGAAGGGATCCCTTACATGGAATATCGACCTTCTGTAAGTTATCGCATACAATGACAATGGCAAGCCGATTGGAATGAGGAGATCAACAACAAGCTGCATCTCATGAAGCCAAACCTAAGTGAATGGGCGAGAGCCCGGCACCAAAAAAAGTATGATGAGGTGATTCTGTGCCGTTTGAATATTGGCTAAACGCATCTGAATCATGGTTGCCTCCTCCGCGGTGAGAATGCCCCTTTCCGTGAGCAATGTAACCAACCTCGAAGTGTTCTTCATTTTCTAATTGAGTGTCATTTCTATGAACAGGAACGCCAATCTCTCTTTGCACAGTTGTACACAAAGCATATTCCTTTACACCCAATGTTGATATTGGGTGATGAGCCATTTGTGACATACAAGCTTGTTTTTAAGTTTTCAGATGTAATCGCTCTTCTTCGACTGTGAAACTTCGAAGCTTTTCACTCCTGACCATTTTTTTTGTGAAATAATCGGGTTTGATGTATCATTGCTATATTTAACCCCAACCACTTGAGTCCTTTCTTGCTTCTCGATGTGATGGCTTTCTTTTTTGGGGCTCATTGCCCTCAACTGCCCTTGGGCTATAAAAACCTAATCGAACCAATCTTTGACACCTTTTTTCTTCTTGTGATCTCCCAAAAGGTGTATCAAAGTTAAGCGAATTTAATTGAAAAAAATTTATTCACGGCCGAAAATGCCACCTTTAACATGCTCCCGCCAAGATGATTTTCTGACTTGTTCGTATTCAGTTTTGTAACAAATTAAATCAGCAGTTCTTATTTATAAATTCATATATAATAAAAATCTTTTTAGAATGGCCAAAGCGTACCGTCTTATTTCAAACATCCGCATATATTGTCATTTCTTATAGCCGCCGTAGGGCCTCAGGCACCTGAACGAAGTCTGGTTTACATGTAACCGTTTTCTAACGTTTTCTTGGGTTTCGCACAAATCACGTAAATATTCTTGTCTCGAAGTTCGTCTGCAAGCCTATTTCCGTGAACTTGTTGCCACGCTTATTAGGAAGTGCAGATTTACCGGTGACTTCTAGTGTAAGCAGACGTAAGTTTCTGTAATGCTACTTCAGGCACAAAAGAGGCCGTGTGAACCAGCTGTTAAAATTGGTTCACACAACATCGTTTTGTTATGTTTGTTTCCATTATATACAAGTCACCATAACATGTATGCTTCGAATGTCACGTACAAATCTGCTCATCGGACTGCTTACTACGCTTCAGATGAAGCACATTAGATGTGTATTTTTTTAATATTTACAGATTTGTTTAAAATATCCTGTGAAAACTCTTTATCTGGTTTGTGCAAGCGAGTTCTACGTCCAGGGGTGCGTACTATGGAGGGCTAATCGTAACGATCAGTCGGCTAATTAAGTAAACTTTGTTAATTAACTTTTTTTGATTTGTGAAAATATACATATGGTTTCAATTAGAAACTTGTTGAGGCCTCATCGAAAACAACTTAACCAGCAATTTTAACAATACACTGAGTGCGTGAGAAGCGCAGCACTTCGCTCAAATTACCACTCGTGCAGCTTAAGAAACGCAGCCGGTGCGCTTATGCGCCCGCGTGATATTTTATCCTTTTATTACAGCACAGCTGTATACCTCTGCACGACTGGTGCGTTTAGCGTACTACTAATCTTTCTACGCGTTCATGGTATTTCTAAAAATTATCGATTTTGTTGCTTTGAATGACGCTTATCAAGTTCTTGATTTCAAGCAAAATCTATATTTTCACCACTTAAAAATTTAATTAGCAAAATTTTACTTCATTAGCCGACCGATTGTTATGGTGAACTTCATAAACCATGTCCTACTGGATGTATAACTCACCTGCACAAACGGAAAATGTGTAACATTCACAACAAAAACACCATTTATGTATCGGTGCCTTTCGACCTAAGCCAAGGAAAGCATTCGTAACAAAACGTAACGTGAGGAAACGCTGATGTGTAAACGGGCCCTAAGAAAGTTAGTGACATCTTATACTTTTTTTTCTTTGCCCATGCACTTTTTTATGTTTATATCTTTCTTTTTGCGGATTCGCCCGCGGACGGTAGCGCCGTCGGCTCCGCTTCAAGTTTTCAGGCGGACTTCACATACTTGGTTTAAAGATTAGTATGACAGCAAGTAAAAGGTAAAAGGCACGCATATATACATACACACAGAGTGAAAACATGCAGTCACATTCTAGACGATGTGTTTAATGGATGAGCCGCAAATAGTATATAAAACGAAACACCCGATGAAAGCCACCCAAAAAATCACATTGCGCTTTCGCTGTTACTTGAATGTCGGCATGGGCTCTTATGCCGTCTTCTGCACTGAAGGAATAGGAACTCCTCTTGTATCCTCCTACCCGTGCATTCTTATATATATTGCCGCGCGCGCAGGTGGCGAAGTAGGCAGTGCGCGCGTGGCCTAACGGTTATCGTGCTTGCCTCTCACGCAGAAGGCCAGGGTTCGATTCCTGGCCGCAACTACACATTTTTGTTGACAGTGTAATTTGATGTTCTGGTGAATTCGAGAATCGTCTTGTTCATTCGAGGTTAGATTGTTCTACGCGCCTAACCTTCTACACCAAACGATCCAGAAACCCATGAGGGTACATAAGGGATTCCGCCAGGCGAGCGCAGTCAGTTTCGCACCAGCGTTCGACTCTGTTGCTACGCCGACTTCAACGCCCGGGACGCTCTGTTATTATCTTACGTACTCGTTTATTTTTTGGCACAAGTTCGCCATATAAAACGTTTATTTCTTTCTGTTTATTTCGTGCTTTTTTTGGTCACCACGCGTGACATTTGGTGGAGGTGCGGGGTACCGCATGCCCCTGCCGAGTACCCCTCCGATGGCCAACAGTGCAAGTCCGACGCCTAGCCCACGAAGAACCGACGAAAGCACTTCCGAGATCCGGTTCAGTCGTCGCACCCAAGGTCTACACCCGGAATTCGGACCTCTACCGCCCAAGACTAAGCAGCCAACGAGGCCAACGATGGACAGCCAGTCGTCCCAGAACCCGTCCACCGCCAGCGTCGTATACCTGCCCGTCGCACCAAAACTCCGACGCCTTTCCACGGAGACACCCACGAGGACATCGAGGACTGGCTGCAACATTATGAACGTGTGGCCCAACATAACGGGTGGTCAGCTGAGCACTGCATGCAGAACCTTTACTTCTCGCTGGAAGGTACTGCAAGGTACTGGCTGGAGAACCACGAGGCTTCTTTAACCTCGTGGGAGGTGTGCAAGCAAGAGCTAGTGAAGACGTTTACCAGCCAACACCGACGCGAGAGGGCCGAAGACATCCTTCGAACAAGGACCCAAGGTCTGAATGAAAGCATCACCAGCTTCGTTGAGGATCTTCTTCGCCTGAGCGCCCGCGCCGATCCTCAGGCTACAGAGGAGCAGAAGCTGCGACACCTGATGAGGGGTGTCAAAAGCGAGATATTCGGAGGTCTCATTCGCAATCCTCCGACAACTGTCGACGGGTTCGTCACGGAGGCGACGAATATGGAGCGTGCCCTACTAGCACGCGCCAGACACTACGAGCGACACCCTGGCGCGACTACTCTGGCGACATCCGGATACCACCTTGGTACCGACCTCCCAGGCATCCGTGACATCATCCGTGAAGACGTCCGGGAAGAAATCCGCAAGATGCTCCCCGCTACGGATCGCTCGTCCTCCCTGTCGCTCGCCGAGGTCGTCCGAGAGGAAGTCCACCGAGCCTTCCAACCTGAGGTTCCGATCAAAACGACGAAGCCAGAGGAGCCTACTTTGAGCTACGCCGCCATGGCCCGAAGATCGCCGCAAGCTAACCGCCAGACCACGGCGCCACCCCGACGAGACCCTCCGATGCCACAGTATCCTCGACGCCAGGAAGGACAAGTCCAGGACGTTCGCCCGGAGCAACCCTCGTCGAGGAAGACCGACGTGTGGCGAACGGCCGACCGACGCCCGCTCTGCTACCACTGCGGGGAAGCCGACCATGTGTACCGCCGATGCCCATACCGACGACTCGGGCTGCGCGGATTCCACCCAAACGACCCGCGCCCCCGTTGTGGTGAACGCCCTCGGGAGATCGACGAGTACCTGCGACGACCCCAGTCCCCCGAGCCTGCGTCCCGCCGAGACTTCCGGTCGCCATCGCCACGACGTCCAGCTTCGCCGATGCGCGGACCCCGACGTGAAAGCCTGTCGCCGCTCGCTCCTCGCCGGGGAAACTAGGCGTGGAAACCCCTGGAGGTGGAGTTGCCGAAGACGACCGACGTAAAGAGCCTCCAAGAACGACGGGGCGCTCCCACTCTCCCGACGCCACGCATCACAACGACGCTCCTGCATCGGTGTCCAACAACCTGAACGTTATGATCGACGGCCTCGACGCATCGGCACTCGTGGACACCGGAGCAGACTACTCAGTCTTGAGTGGGAGGCTCTCCCGCCGCCTTCGAAAAGTCATGACACCGTGGGATTTACCACGAATAAGAACCGCCGGAGGACACCTCATTACACCAGTCGGGAGATGCACTGCTCGCGTCGAGATCCATGGTGAGACGTGCCCTGCCAAGTTCGTCGTTCTTCAAGACTGTTCGAGGGACGTTATCCTCGGAATGGACTTTCTCTGCGAGTATGGCGCCGCCATCGACCTCGGGGCAAACCAGTTGACGCTGCAAAAGCCTGTTCTTCCGCCGATGGACGCCAACACGACGTCATCCGCAATCCGAGTTATAGCCGACCATGTGCATCTGCCGCCGCGGTCGAGTGTTTTCGTCACCGTTATAACCGACGCAGCCATGCACGGTGAAACTCTTCTAGAAGGCAGCGTCCAACTGCTCCTTGAAAAAGGAATTGGCGTCGCACGAGGCGTAACGTATCTTCAAGAAGGACGAACAACTGTTCTCGTGAAAAACTTTCGAGAGGAACCGCAGCAAATAACGAAGGGTACCACCATGGGCTACGTCGAGGAGCTTCAGGCGCCAGCCGTGGTCACCGCAGTATCCGAGGAAACCTCGTCGCCACAGCAGAATAGCACGACGCCACCGCCGCTCGACATCGACCCCGAGCTCCCAGCTTCGAAGCGCCGGCAACTGGTTGATCTCCTCGCCGAATACAGTGACTGTTTTTCCACGACATCGAAAGTTCGCCAAACACCAATGGCGAAACATCGCATTATTACCGACGACGACACACTCCCTGTCCACCAGTCACCATATTGAGTCTCCTTAAAGGAAAGGAAAGTGATTCAAGATCAAGTTCAGGAGATGCTCGACGACGACATCATTCAACCTTCAAGAAGTCCATGGGCGTCCTCAGTCGTGCTTGTAAAGAAGAAGGACGGAACCCTGCGATTCTGCGTGGACTATCATCGACTGAACGCTGTGACAAAAAAGGACGTCTATCCGCTCCCCCGCATCGACGATACGTTAGACCGACTGCGCCACTCCCGATATTTTTCGTCGATGGACCTGAAGAGTGGTTACTGGCAGATTGAAGTTGACGAACGTGACCGGGAGAAAACCGCCTTCGCCACTCCCGACGGACTGTACGAATTCAAAGTGATGCCGTTCGGACTTTGTACAGCCCCAGCCACCTTCCAGCGCGTCATGGACACCGTGCTGGCAGGTCTGAAATGGCAGAGCTGCCTTGTTTACCAGGACGATGTTGTGGTATTCTCACGAGATTTCGATGAACACCTGAGGCGACTTCGAGCCGTGCTTCAAGCCATCAAGACCGCCGGCCTGTCACTCAAGCCAACAAGGTGTCGGTTCGCCTATGGGGAACTAAAGTTCCTCGGCCACGTCGTGAACAACAAAGGTGTTCTACCTGACCCCGAGAAGACCCGCGCCGTAGCTACATTTGCGCCGCCGTCTGAGAAGAAGGCAGTGAGAAGATTTCTCGGACTTTGTGCCTATTACAGGCGCTTTGTTCGAGACTTCGCCAAGCTATCCGCACCGCTGACACACCTCACGAAGGACGCCGTAAAGTTCGAGTGGACAGAAGAACACCAGAGGTCATTCGACGAGCTGAAACGAAGACTCCAGATGCCCCCGATTCTTGGCCATTTCGACCAGTTTGCTGAAACCGAGATCCACACCGACGCCAGTAACACCGGACTGGGTGCGGTACTAGTCCAAATGCAGGACGGCGAAGAGCGAGCCATCGCATACGCAAGTCGGACGCTGTCTAACGCGGAGATGAACTATTCAACTACTGAAAAGGAGTGCCTCGCTGTCGTCTGGGCAATAACAAAGTTTCGCCCATATTTGTATGGAAGTCCTTTTCGCGTGGTCACAGACCACCACTCGCTCTGCTGGCTGGCGAATCTGAAGGACCCCTCCGGACGCCTCGCCCGGTAGAGCCTACGACTGCAGGAGTTCGACATGACCGTGGTGGACAAGTCCGGCCGGAAACGCAATGACGCTGAAGGCCTGTCGAGGGCCCCAGTCGAGGCCAGTCCTTCCTGCACCAAAGAGGACGACGATGAGTGTTCCCTCGGCGCTCTGGATGTCAGAGACATGGCAGCACTCCAACGAGACGACCCTGAGCTGCGAACACTCATTGAGCACCTAGAGGGACAAGGGAGCGCCGTTCCCCGCGGTTTTGTGCGAACACTGCCAACCTTTTCCATCCGACAAGGTGTGCTCTACAAGGAGAACTTCAGCGACAACAGCACGGCGTGGCTGTTGGTGGTCCCTTCCAGTCTTCAAGAAGAATTTTTTCAAGCCTGGCACGATGACCCGACGGCGGGACACCTTGGTTACAGCAGGACTCTTGCCAGGATACGCGAAAAGTATAACTAGCCCAAGCTTGCGAAGACAGTGCACCACTACACCCGATCTTGCCACGAGTGTCAACGACGGAAGAAGCCACCGACGAGACCGGCAGGACTTCTTCAGCCTATTGCGCCGCCATCTGCCCCATTCCAGCAAATCGGTATGGATTTACTCGGAACTTTCCCACCGTCGACGCAAGGAAACCACTGGATCATCGTCGCAACCGATTATCTCACGCGGTACGCCGAGAAAAAAGCCCTTCCATCAGGAACGGCTGTTGAAGTCGCGAAGTTTTTCATCGAGTCCATCGTCCTCCGGCACGGCGCTCCCGAAGTCCTGATCTGAGACCGTGGATCATCATTCATGGCCCAGCTGACGCAAGAAGTCCTTCGTCTCAGCCACACTAGCCATCGCCGCACCACGGCGTACCACCCGCAGACCAACGGGTTAACGGAGAGACTCAACAAGACCATCGCCGACATGATCTCCATGTACGTCAACGTGGAGCACAAGACATGAGACGAGGTGCTGCCGTACGTCACATTTGCCTATAACACGGCCGTACAAGAGACCACCGGAGTGACACCCTTTCAACTGGTTCATGGGCGCAAGGTAACGACAATGCTGGACGCTATGTTACCCCACGAACCGGCTGTCGACGCAAGCGACGACGCCCAGGTGGTTGCCCAAAGGGCAGAAGAAGTCCGTCAGCTCGCCAGACTCCCTATTAAGGCTCAACAACACGTCGACTCTGGCCGCTACAACCTTCGTCGCAGGGACGTTCACTTCCAGCCCGGAGACAGGGTGTGGGTGTGGACGCCCATCCGTCGCCGCGGCCTCAGTGAGAAACTGCTGAAACGGTACTTTGGACCATACAAGGTACTTCGTCGCCTCGGCGAGCTGAACTACGAGGTGATGCCCGACGGAACACGAACATCGTCACGCCACCCTCCACGACCAGAAGTCATCCACGTCGTGCGCATGAAGCCGTACTACGCTCGATAGGATGGTGGACCTTACGTATTCCAAATGACTCTTTAGTTTATCGCTCTTTTTATTTGCTTTGTTTTGTTTTTGGGTTGCATCGGGACGATGCACTTTTTAAAAGGGGGGAGTGATGCCGCGCGCGCAGCTGGCGAAGTAGGCAGTGCGCGCGTTGCCTAACGGTTATCGTGCTTGCCTCTCACGCAGACGGCCAGGGTTCGATTCCTGGCGGCGACTACACATTTTTGTTGACAGTGTAATTTGATGTTCTGGTGAATTCGAGAACCGTCTTGTTGATTCGAGGTTAGAATGTTCTACGCGCCGAACCTTCTACGCCGAACGATCCAGAAACCCACGAGGGTACATAAGGGATTCCGCCTGGCGTGCGCACTCAGTTTCGCACCAGCGTTCGACTCCGTTGCTACGCCGACTTCGACGCACGCGACGCTCTGTTATTATCTTTTGTACTCGTTTATTTTTTGGCACAAGTTCGCCACATTAAACGTTTATTTCTTTCTGTTCATTTCCTGTTTTTTTTTTGTCACCACCCGTAACTATATATATATATTATTTCTCACTCGTGCGTCGACAGTAGTCTTCAAAGTATATCGTAACTTTTTGCATAATGGGGCTTCAGACATCAACTTTTAGATGGTTCGCGGAGGGGCTTGTTTGTTTGCACGCCGCAAACCTCAGAGAGTATTGGTTGCCATCTCGAAATGGCACAGATTTCTTGGCCAAAAGTCCTCTTTTGTCGTGTTATTCAGGGCCTTAAAAAGCTCGAAGTAGCACAATTAAATCAAAGTCAACCTTCTTTGGCAAGTCTATATATCCTAGTCCTAATTCACGAAACGAATATCAAATTTAGCTTTCACTGCGGGCATTTTGGTTGTCATCTCACATGCTTGGGCCTCAATCCCCAAATAAATGTCAAACTTAGGCTTCTGTTTTGTTTGTTTGGCTTTCTTGTGGAAACTTTGAACACAAAGCGCCAGACAGGTGTGAAATTTAGGCTTTGCTGCCGGTAGTTTGTCTGTCATCTTGTATGTTTTGCTCAAGTTCGGCAATTTCACCATATTGTGCTCTGGCACTAACGCCACGGAGCAAAACCGCCTTAGGCCCAAGTTATGCCAAGTGGAAGTTCGTGTGCTCAGTTTGCAGGGGTTGGGGTGACGTCAGAACGCCGAACTCTGATTGGTTCTGAATGAAGTATAATGCGCAGACCTCATGGCAGCTCGCGTTGAGGTCTACCCACCATCCATCAGTCAGATCCAATCAGAGCTCGGCGTTTTTGCGACGTCACCGCAAATCCTGCGCAAGAAGGAGACCACTTGCTCTCCGCATGCCCCTAGAATTGCCAATCATGTGCCAAGTTAGGCGTTCCTCTGACGCAATACATGGGTGGGATCCTGGTCGTTTTTATTTTTGAAGAACCCTTTTCACGATGGTGTATCTGGCCTCCTTACTATAGAAGAGACAGAAAAGAAATTACCTTCAAATATTTTATTTAGACCGATTACATGGTCTTAAATGTGTCATGGGCGAGCTGAGGTTGCGTGTGCTGTCGCTCCCCTGCGTGTCGTGAGTCTCACGCCTGCCGTGCAAAGTCCTCTCGCGGGCCCTTCGCCATTTGCTTTGGCACCTCACCGAAGGTCACTCCCCCCCTTAGCGAGGTTGCCAATTAGAAGGGCCATGTGCGCGGCGTGTGGCTAAACATAAGGGCAATGTAGCGGACAGCGCCTAGTGTCTTTTCGCACGAATACGCGCTAAAATGGTGAAGGACCGGGTGGGCGAACACGTTGCGTGTCTGCGTTCTGGTTGGGATTGGTCGAATGTATTGGAGAATCAATTGTATCCAGCTGGTCTTGTCTTCGCAGTTCATATCACTGCTTTTTACATTTCTCTGAAAAATTCGCCGGGTAGTCGGAGGGTACTGCCTCAGATCAATTCGGCAGATAAGTTCGCCCGCTCGGCAGTGCGGATGCCCAGCAGCACCAGTTGTTGGACTTCGGTTCATGGCCAATTGAGGCGTGCGCCCTAGAGTACTGCTTTTATCAGTCGGTGCAATCGTTCAGTCGGAGGAGGGATGGTATGTCATCTTTGGAATGTGATGTGCATCGAGAAGAGTTCGAAAGTTTTTAAAATAAAATACTTTCGAACTGCCTTCCTTGTTTTGTTTGTTATTGTTGCCGGTACACCAAGAGAGTTGTTCTACATGGTGATAAATCTGCGTGCAACAGTTTTTTCGGTTACATCTTTTATAGAAATTGTCTTTTGCCAGTGAATGAGCCTGCCTAGGCACGTCATTAAGTGCCGGTAGTCCTGAGATAAAAAGAACAGACCAACAATGTATTCATGTTAGTGTTTGAATCGGGAAGTTAAAATGTGCCTACGGGTGCCACTGTTTGGTGATGGAGTTTGGCTTGCTCTTACTGTTGACATGCCCTCATGGAGTTTCTAATATCTGATTTCAACCTCGGCCGGACGAATAGAGCAGAAACGAGACTTCGCCAATCACTTATACTGGGGTGGGACAGTGAGTGAAGGGCGTCAAAGATGACACGTGGAAACTCTGTCGGCGCAGTAGTGTCGAGGGTGGGAGGTAGAAGTGTCGCGAATAAGTGTTTTGCAACATCCATACCTGTTCATATTATCATAAACCAGTGCTTTTAAAAAAGAGCGAAAGTGTCGAAGATCTTCGCTGATCTATTGAGTGGCCGCCGGGCCCCAAATGTTTATTGTCGATTCTGTGGAGTAGGTGTTTACAGCGATCCAGAATAGCATGTCAGCGGCGGTGTTTTTTTTTTTTGTTTTTTTTTTGCCGTGGATGAAAGGAATATAGCTAGTATATTCAAAGATATAAGTCATCTTCAGGACTTACCATTTTGTGTATGGAAGCTGTTTTACATGAGGGCGGACATCAGGAGTTTGTTGTCTGCCAGGATAAATAATGGGCGCCCTTCCAGAAAACTGCAAAAGTGTGTAACCTTCAAGTAGATAACTAAAACACACGCCCGAAGTTACTATAACGGATTTCCGCGGGTGTTGTTTGTTTGAAAAAGAAACAAGATTGGTTGCCACCAACCAGAGACAGTAAACTTTTTGACTACTGCGCCTGCTCCACCATAGAAGGCGTCGCTCACAATTGAGGGTGGAGCGTTAGGCTTTTGGGGCGCCAACGCTGAGACTTCCGCAAGTCGTTTCCTAAATGTCTGGAGCACGTTGAGTGTAGGCTCGTTGCACTCGATTAGAATGAATTTCTTAGGATCTCCAGTGAGGAAACTGTTGAGTGGTTGGATGACTCTAGGGAAGTTTGGAATTAATTTTCGATAAAGATTGATTATTCCTATGCTTTCACGGTGTTTCTTCGTTGTTTGTGGCTGCTAAAACTGTTGAATTATTTCCACCTTGTCCAACAGAGTGTAAAATAATTGTAACTGAACAGGGACTGACATAAGACTCTTGTCCGCTTACAAAGAAGAAGATGAGGGGCAGGGGCTGGCGCGAGGGGAGCCATTAGGTCAGTAAAACGAAGGTTCCCAACGAAGTCGGTTGTCTTGTCTTTCACGAAGCGACCTCACAAGGTCACCGACAAAGTCATCAGTCGACGAAATAGAGAGCTTATATGTGCAACAATTAATGGTGCAAGAAACCCGGAACCTTTGGAAGTGAGGAATCAACATCAGGATGGATCGGCTGAAGACGAAGCGGAGGGTTCGACGGAGCCAGAACACGAAGATAATTACCGATATGACAACCGCGCTCCAATTAACAACCCTTGACATCAACTCCCTGAAGAACCTACGAGAGAGGCTGATCGCCAGCAACGAGGAACTCCGCAAGGTCAACGAAGAGATTGAGCCGCTGATCACCGATGCCGACCTCTAAGCGGACTATGTTGCTGTGGCAGACTACGTAGATCAAGTAGCAAGAGCCCTCAGTGAGGTACGCAACAAAATCGAGCGTCAACCGGCAGCACCAGCCATTTACCAGGTGGGAGACGACGGTGACAAAGTCATACCCCAGGCCACGGGCGTGAAACTCCCTAAACTACAACTACTACAGTATCAAGGTGAGCTTACCCTCTGGCAGCCCTTCTGGGAGCAATTCCAAACTGCCGTTCACCGTAACACCAGACTCACGGAGCGAGACAAATCCCAATATCTACGCTCCCTGCTGATTGGGCCAGCTGCCAGTGCTATCTCCGGGCTACAAGCAACGGCAGAGTGCTACAAGGACGCCATAGAAATACTATCCGAACGCTTCGGGAACAAGCAACGCATTCAGCGTGAGTACCTCGAAAGACTGCGAAGCCTACCAACGGTGAAGTCAGATCGAGATGTACGAGGACTAAGGAATATTTACGACCACGTCCAGACCAACATTCGTGGCTTGCGTGCCCTAGGCGTTTCGAGTGCAACGTATTCTACTATGATGGTGGACGTACTCCTGTCCAACCTCCCAACCGATATAGTGGTGGAGTACCATCGACTCAAAAGATACGGGATAGGGCTTGGAGTTCCAATCAACGGGAGAGAAAGAGCCGGAACGACTTACGATGGACAACCGTTAGACGACGTCTCGCCTTCGCCAATAGATTCAGGTGAGGAGTTGGATAAACTCTTGCGTTTTATGCGCGTGGAGATAGAGAGCAGAGAACAGTCATCACCACTGGAGCGAGGGCCGACAACCATGCCAACAGTGGCTCAAAATCAGAGGCAAGGCGCCAATCCACCATCAACGTTGGTGTTGCACACTAGCGGAACAGACAACACCTGCTTCTTTTGCAACAACCGAACTCGCCGTACCGGTGATTGTTCATCGGATATCACACTTGATGAGAAAAAGAAAATGCTAGCGCAAGACATGAGATGCTTTCGTTGCACGAAGCGAGGTCACCGATCAAGGGATTGCCGTAGTCAACAGAGATGTACCGGATGCAGGGGAAGACATGTCACCTCAATGTGTAACCCGGCGTGGGAAGCTTTATCAACCGTTCAGGAGACTGCCAACGTTTTTATCGCCGGTAGTACCCCGTCAGTACAGACTCCGAGCGTCCTATTACAAACGTTCCGAAGCTGGGTTGGAACCGGCCTGAACCAAGCTTATATTCGCGGCATTATCGACGGAGGGAGCCAAAAGACTTTCATCACGAAAGATTTGGCTAGGAAGCTTAATTTGAAGGTTGTCGGGAAACGTATCATGCAACTCAACACCTTTGCTTGCAGTGACTCAAACAGGTGTAGGCAGAAGTTCACCGTAGTTAGAATCCATATTAGGGGCCAATATAAGACAGCGGATCATGTCTTAGAAGCAGTCGTCGTGCCTTTCATCTGCCAAAACATCATAGAAACTCCAGTAGAGCACACATTTCTCAAGACTATCCCAGGAGACATCGCCGACAAGTTGATGTTTCCATCGACTCAAGTGGAAGCGGGCATAAGCCTTTTAATTGGAGCGGACCAGATGTGGAAATTGTTGACCGGCGAGACACGCCGCTCATCTTGCAACGCCGGGCTAGTAGCCATCGCAACGACTTTGGGATGGACCTTTCAGGGTCCAACGAGCACAGTGAGTGTCTTATCAGATAATACCACAAATTTGATGGTGTGCGTGTTGAACGTGGGAGGGGCTGACGAAGAAGATGATGCAGCGTTAAAACATTTCTGGGAACTAGAGACCATTCGAATCGTGGATGAACCTATGGATAAGACACAACAGGAAAAAAAGGTGTTTGAGCAATTCAAGGAAAACATCCGACAAAAGAATGGTCGGTACGATGTCGCGTTGCCGTGGAAGGAGACAAAAACGACCCTTGGAGATAATTACATGATTGCCAAAACCAGACTCCGAAGTCTTGTACGCCGTCTCTCACAAGATGGCTCTATCGCCCAGTATGACAAAGCCATACGTAGTTACTTTAAAGATGGACACGCCGAAGAGATAGAATTAAATGCATCAACCTACAGGCACGTTTATTACATGCCTCACCGAGCAGTAATTCGAGTTAACTCGGAGTCAACTAGACTTAGAGTAGTATTCGACGCATCTTCCCATGCAGCAAACACCGGATCTCTCAATGATCACCTTGAAAAGGGTCCAACGATCAACACGGAGCTTTTGCCCGTCCTACTCAGATTTCGAATGCAGAAGGTGGCCATCACTGCAGATATACAAAAGGCGTTTTTACAAATAGTCATCTCGGAGCGTGACAGGGACGCTCTCCGATTCCTTTGTTTTGAAAATACACCCAAACCCAACGAGCCACTGCCAAACACGAAGGAGTGGCGCATGCCGAGGGTTCCTTTTGGAACAACTTCCAGTCCCTTCCTACTCAGGGCTACGATACAGCACCACTTGCAAAACGTGGGTGGACCCAACAACGACATCGCAACTATTTTACTCCAATCCTTTTACGTGGACGACCTGCTAGCTAAAGCAGCGAACATTAAAGAGGCACAGCGACTCGCTGACGAAGCACTGACTTTACTCAGGGAAGCAGGCATGGAACTGCAAAAGTGGAACACCAATTCTTCTCAACTCCAGAAACTCTTTGATCAAAGAGCGGATAACGTCGATCATTCATCCGAAAATAAGCCATTTATGTCCCCCGAGGTGACCAAGATATTGGGATTGGTGTGGGATAAAAACGCGGATCATTTCAAGTTCTCTGCTGATCATCTCTTATAGATACTTTCTACAAATCTGAACACAAAGCGCTCCATACTCAAGGCCTCGGCTAGGATCTTCGATCCCCTCGGTTTCCTGTCGCCGTATGTCATAAGAGTGAAAATTTTATTTCAACGTATATGGCAATGCGGATTTGGATGGGATGAGGTTCTGACAGAGGCTCTTTTGAAAGAGTGGAAATCCTGGTGCGCCGATTAAACGGAATTGCCACAAATCACGACGCCGAGATATCTGCTGGGTGTCGAAGGTGAAAGCGAGCTGGAGATTCACATCTTCACCGACGCTAGCCCTCTGGCGTATGGTACTTGCGCATATCTCCGTGCAGTGAACAGGAAAGGAGAAGTCAGCGTGAATCTGATATTTTCCAAGGCTAGAGTTGCTCCACTGAAGACACTAACCCTTCCACGATTAGAACCGATGGGAGCGCTATTGGGAGCACGCATTGCTACATATCTTCGTAGCTCATTGTTGGGCCACACCGTTACAATATGGTACTGGACAGATTCTACTATAACACTTGGCTGGATTAAGGGATTGGCAACCGAGTGGCAACCCTTTGTGTGCAATAGGGTGGCAGAAATACAAGAACTCAGTGATCCGTCCAGTTGGCATCACTACCCAGGTTACGAGAACCTAGCCGACGCTCTCACTAGAGGAAAGACTGTAGTACAGCTAGAGACTCAACAGCTATGGTGGTCAGGACCGGAATGGCTTGCCCCCGAACAGCGAAACTGGCCAGTTAGTACACCCGTAGAGAACCTTGAAGACATTGATTGGGAGAAACAGCAGCGAACCGAAACGCTGCTGACTGTTGTAAATGAACAAGCTGCGCTTTTGGCGATTGAAAATTTCAGCAGCTACACCAAGATGTTGCGGGTAACTGCTTGGGTTAAAAGATTTGTTCACAATTGCCGCCAGAATAATGGGTCAGCTGAACTACCATTGACTACACAAGAGATCACGGATGCGGAACTTTTCTGGATGAAACAAACTCAAATGGAATGCTTCGATAAGGAGATACAAGAGATAATACAAACTGGGAGAATTGCTACAAGATCTAAAATAAGTGATCTACAGCCGTCTCTTGATGAAACCGGAATCATGCGCATACAAGGCAGACTTCATCAAGCTACCTTGACGAAAGACGTAAGACACCCTATCCTTTTATCGGGAGACCACCCGTACACTAAGCTGCTGGTAACTGCAACACACCTTAGAACAGTACATGGAGGCCTGCAGGCCACATTGACAGAACTACGTGAAAGATTTTGGTTGCCAGGAGCACGAAGAATCGTGAAGATCTTCGCTCAATGCCAGACCTGTCGGCAGTTCATCGCAAAGCCAGTCACGGCTCCAGTAGCTCCACTACCACGGGACAGGGTGGAAGAGGGACACCCATTTCAGGTTGTAGGAGTCGACTTCGCGGGGCCGTTATTCGCCAGCTCAAAGGGACAATGTGCTAAAACGTACATTGCTCTCTTCACTTGTGTGACTACTCGTGCAATACACCTCGAGTTAGTATCCTCTACGACCACTGCATCGTTTCTCTTGGCTTTGAGAAGATTCGTGGCTAGAAGAGGAATTCCGACTACAATTTATAGCGACAACGCATTAACATTTAAAAGAGCAGCGAAGGATCTGAAAGCTCTATGGGAGGCTATTCGCAGTACCGGATCACAAGACTTCTGCAGTACCCACCGAATAACCTGGAAGTTCATCGTAGAGCGGGCCACCTGGTGGGGCGGCTGGTGGGAAAGAATGGTGCGATCGGTGAAAACGTGCATGACAAACGTTCTGGGACGACAAAGTCTGTCTTTTGAAGAGCTAACTACCGTACTGACCGACATCGAAGCAGCAATCAACTCTAGACCCTTGACCTACTTACACGCAGATAACAGCGAACCAACAGCCTTAACTCCGGCTCACTTACTCATCGGACGACGATTGACAACCCTGCCAGAGACGGAGCCGCCCCACCCAGTCGCGTCCTCAAGAAATGCGCTTTCACGACGGTGGCAATATCGACAGAAGCTCATGAACAATTTCTGGGTACGCTGGAAAAAAGAATATCTCCTAGAGCTTCGATCAGCACACCTAGCAACGCCTCTTAACAGCCGACCACCGAAAATCGGAGACGTGGCACTCCTGCACGACGACATTGCCCCGAGACATCTGGGGACCCTGGTTCGTGTCATTGATGTACTATCTGGAAGAGACGGAAATGTGAGAGCATGTACCATAAAACTACCATCCGGTTCAGTAACACGAAGACCAGTACAACTGTTGTACCCATTGGAAGCCATTTGAACTTCAATGTATTTTTCTCGCGTTGTGGGGGCGGGGAGGATATATGTAAAATAATTGTAACTGAACAGGGACTGACATAAGACTCTTGTCCGCTTACAAAGAAGAAGATGAGGGGCAGGGGCTGGCGCCAGGGGAGCCATTAGGTCAGTAAAACGAAGGTTCCCAACGAAGTCGGTTGTCCTGTCTTTCACGAATCGACCTCACAAGGTCACCGACAAAGTCATCAGTCGACAAAATAGAGAGCTTATATGTGCAACACAGAGAACGTATTTTATGTTTATTAACGCGGTGTCACAAGAAACCCAACTAGGCGACATCGGATGCGCACTGTGTCACATTAGACGACACCGTAGTTTCGAAGGCGAGAAAAGAGCTGTCGAATGTGTTTTTCTTGTTTCTAGCGAGTTTTATTTAAAGGCATGACGTCTTCAATGAAAACAAAGCAGAAGTTTTATGTAAGAATAAATTGATCGATGAAATGTTGGGACATTTGTGAAGCGTTTCTGAGGCCAAATAGCATAGGCACGTATTCGAAAATGACAAAACGTGTTGTGATTGCGGTTTTTTGGGTGTGAGAGGGCTCTACCAGGATTTGACGGCACGCCCTCAGAAAATCTATATTTGAGAAGATTGCCGATATGTGCAGTGCTTCAGGAAGCGCTTAGATGTAGGGAATCGGATACCGATCGTGTACCGTGACGTTGTTGTGGACCTCTTTAATCCCCGCATGGCTACGAAAGAGAAAATTTATGAACCATGGTCCGTCGATAGTTTGCTCTTTTAACAATTGTTCATTAAGCCAAGCAATATAAAATATTTTATATTAAACTGTGAATCAAACGACGCCGAAAAATATGTTTTAAACTTAGATTTCTACATCATTTCGCAAACGATAACTGTGGTGCGGCATGATCACTAGGATGGAAAAGTTATTGCATGTGAATTTCCGTCTACACTTCAACTTAAACTAAGTAGAAGGAATCCTAAATTCCACAAGTATGGGCCGAAGTAAATGACCATGTTTGGTACCCTATGCACAAAGTGTGGTACTAATTGTGCCTCACCACAAAAGTAGAGCTGTGCTTTATTTAAAAGTATGTTGTAGACATCACCGGAAAAATAGCAACAAAATACGGCACTCGTTTCCTGCACACAAAAATGACAGGATTGCTTCATGACAAAATATAACGAACGCGTTACCGCCACCTTTAGCGAAACGAGGTGATGTACATCACTTTTCTGTGATACTTTTAGTTCAGATTTTTCTTTAATTTTTCTGTGATATTCATGTGCAGAATTAATCCTTACATGAAGATTTTAGTAAGGCGGTTACAAACGCAGGATGCTTCACCACAGTAAAATATAGAATTTGTCATACATTGTCATATATTGTCAACAGAGCATATACGAAATAACATCGTTAGACATTGTTCATAAACATGCACAAAGAAGACAAGATATACTTCATCATTTCAAGAGTACTTCAACATCATTCATAAATTGCCGTAGTGAGCTCCCGTGCACAGCACGTTCTCCCAGCATGTTCCACTGTTCGATTAAAAAAAAAAATAAACCAAATATTTTTGGGTTACAATTTTTTTAAATAGTTTTCCATGGTTTAAGCAGTTCGTTTTTTTTATCATGAGCAGTCAGGTATTTAGACTTATCTAATTTAGCCTTATTATTAACCATTTGGAAAAATAATCTTAGTCTGGAGAGCTTGATTTTTTCTTTGGTTGATTGGATAACTAGCGTGCCGCCAAATTGTGCTGGCGAATCAGACAAGTTAAACCTATTGGTGATAAAGCTAATAGCAAATTTTTGTACTCTAATTTATGAATGTTTATTTTTGTAACTGTAAACCAGACAAGAGACGCATATTCAGGCCGTGGCCAAATTGTTGTAGCATATCGTTTCACCTTATATTGTACTGAAGCCAAGGCTAGAAGCGCGAGCTCATAGCGTTGCCAGCTGCTTCTTAAGTCACGTGAGCTTGTGCCGCCGAGATGTGCCCCAGAGCAAGGAGCTCGCGCTTCTAGCCTTTCCAGCGGTACATCATAAGGTGAAACAGAGTATAAAGATTAGTGTCACGTGATGAATACTTCAGCCTTCTTCGCAGATGCCACAGTTATGTTATGGCTTTTATAGTGAGTGATTTTATATGCTCACTCGTTAATATTAGCCTTAAATACTTATTTTCGTTGGGTTTTGTTTTTTTAGAAACGTCGAAGCAGCTGTTTTAACGATATTTATTTGCATTCGCCATTCCTTGCTGTTGTATTAGAGCATGACTTATATTCGTGGTGTCGTATCGCCACGCGCGTTCGCCATTCTGTATTGATCGCGCGTGACGTGCATCTGATTGTAATTGGTGCTGCCACTAAAAAGGTGCACCGTTGTACTGTTGTCGTGTTGCGCGAGCAGGGACTGCTGTATAAGACGACGTGGACGATGTGTTTGAGCTGGTTGAAACGCAATGCTTTTGGCCATATAAACAAAGTATTCTGGTTGGATGCCTGAGTGAGTAAATACTTGGCTCAAACGGGGCTTCTTAGTCACAAGAAAGGTCGACGAAAATAGGATAAACTGAAGACGCCGACCATGGCTACCATCATAGGAAAGCTGCCAGAGTTCTGCCCCCCCTACGGCAACATCGATGTCTACATTGAACGGTTAGAGCTGTTTGCAAACGCAAATGAAATCGACGCAAGCAAGAAGATGCGAGTCTTCTTAAAGGAAAATGCTTACGTAACACTATGTAATCTACTACTGCCAAATACGCCAACCCAAGTCAAGTATGGAGGGAATGTGGCGGTGCTAACATCACTACATGCAAAACTGTCCCATCTTTACTGAACGCTATCGGTTCTATCGACGAAACCAGGAGTAGAGCGAAAGCATCGCACAGCTTATTGCCAAGCTAAGCAGCTAAGGAGACTCGCCATGACGGGCCCGTTTTGAAGGTTTTTGGAAGAAGCTCCCCGTGATCGACTGATTGCTGGTCTTCGGACAGACTCGATTCGTTGTCGTCTTTTTGCCCTGCCTGCCAACGAGGTCGCAAGGGAGAGTGTCAGCAGCATGGCCACTGCCATGGAAGCAGCGCAGAAGGACACGCGAAAAATGTTACCTAGAGCTGCCACTGCAAGGGCCGTTGTCGTTAACTGGCCGCGAGAAGCATCCAAGTCAGTTAAACAGCACACGGCAAAGCCACGGACCTCAGGCAGCGAGCGGTCAGCCTTGAAAAAGGGACAAGCAAAGAAGCGAGAAAAAGAAAGTGCTCGTGTGTGTCACAGATGCGGTGGACAGCATGCACCCTTTTTTGGAAAGCAACTGTTGCAAGTGATCCAAACCAGGTCATGTTATGAAAATGAGTAAAACAAAGGTCGTACACCAGGTTCACAAAACTCTAACTGAGAATGATTCACTGACTACTCGTGTGCGAAAAAGGATGGGGGTCCGCCCCCATCTTTTTTGCTGTTTGGGTGTTTATGAATGAGAATTTTCTTTGCTGTTTGAGTGTTTATGAATGAGAATCGCTTCAAGTGGCTATTTTTGGCTATAAGCACCTCGTTTTGATTAGATCGGCTTCAAATGACTACAAATGGCTTCAAATAGCTAACTATTGATTGAGCAATTTTTATATTTATGAAATGAAATTACTTCAAATAAGTAATATTGGCTATTAGTATTTATTTTCACCAGACTGACCTGAAATAGATACTGGTGGATATTGATGAGATAATTAGAAAATTATATCATTTTGCGGTGCTTAAATATGTGTATGGCTTTAAGCGGCTATTATTGGCTTGTGCATCAATTTTAGAGAAATTTCATAGAAATGGCTACAAATGGCTATTATTCACTTGTGGTGATGGTTATGGGTAATAACGTCTGAGTTTACTATTTGGAATAACTTTAAGTGGCTTTTGTTGGCTATTAGTGAGTATAATTGGAAATTCTGTGCTATTACATGGAAGTAAACACCCAAGCAGCACAAATTTTGGCCAAGCATTGGCCAAGGAGTGCTGGTGGTCTTTTTACCAATGGCCAAAGAGTGTCATTTATCGGCCAATGCTTGGTCGACGGATGATGGAGAACGCCAGTCGCCGGCCAATGCTTGGTCGACGGCAGAGGAACGCCAATCATCGGGCAGTGGCTGGCCACTGTCGGGCCACTGGCCAAAATACCATTCCCAGCCAATGGCCAATGAATGGCCAACTCTGTGCTGCTCGGGCATTTTCGACGAAAATCCTGTCTGGTTCGGGAAACAATAAAAAAAAGAAAACTCAAACCAAAAGCTTAGAAACGAATATTTCCCAGCGTTTCGGGGTCTATTTGACTCCTTCTTCAGGGGTGACTGAAAATGAAATGTGGCAGCGCGAGCTTCGACCTCTCGTTCCTCTTCTACCGAGTTGATCTTTTGTGAACCTGACGTAGGCTATGGACGTAATTAAGTGGTAAGGCACCGAGGAACCTGTTAATGTTCTTCGGTGTGTTCTGGACATGCCGCGCCTCCAAGAACAGACGTTCTTGGATATGTGGCTCTGTGTCTATCACTTGCGCGTTTCCGAAGTCGATCCGATGATCAAGTACCTCACAATGTTCCGCGACGGCGCTACCGTTGCTTGAATATTCATCATCCATCTGGCACCCTTCTCAAGCTTACCTGTCTGATAACCTGGAACGCATACAAACCCGCGCAGCCCCATTCATCGCATCAGCTCATACTCATGATATCAGTGTAACCCAACTTAAAGAAACTCTAGAGCTACCCTTACTGTCGAGTCAAAAATTGAACTCTCGGTTATGTTTATTGTGTAAGTTCTACTATAACTATCCATACTCCCATACCACCCCTCTTGCTCCTCCAGACCGAGTACCATCACGCCTTAATCACAGTCAATGCATCAAGCATATTGCAGGCAAAACGCTTCCTTTCAACATTTCCTTTTTCCCTCATGCAATAGCCATCTGGAACTTTCTTCCCGACGACATTGTAGCCATTACTGACCCAATAAGGTTTCGCCAGGAAGTCTCTTTACACAACCACTAACCATTCCCGAGTAAACCATATCAGTACTTAGTGTTTTTTACTATTGTTATTTTCACTCTCTACTTTTCCAATTTTTGTCGTTTTCAAGTGTCAAAGTGTATTTTAGTTCTCGCCTACTCCCCCCTTATGTAATGCCCCACCCGGGCCCTTAACGATAAATAAATGAAATCGTTCTAGTGCTGGCACATGTGTTCAAGAAAAGATTTAGTTTCACCGATGTAGGCGGCGGGGCATTCTGCACACAGTTTCTTAGAGACCACGCCTTGTACTTTCTCTTTTGGGAGGCGATCCTTCGGCCTTGGCATGATCCAGATGCTGAAAATGGATTGTGCCGCCACTTGGATCCCTTCTTTTCGGAGCACGCACGCCTGTTTCTCGCTCGTTCCTTTTACAAAGTGGACACTAACGCGCGCGATGGGGCGGGCTGTGTGTCACCCGACGATCCATGGTTATTGCACGTGCAACACTGTCGACGGCCGACCCGTTAAACAAACTTCTTGAATAGCAGTTTTTTTTAGGTCAGCAAGTATGGTCTGTTTCTCCTTTCTTCTGACTCTTTCCGACGAGCAGATGGTAGTTGCGTTAGACAAGAGAGTAGAGACCACTGACGCCTTGTGATTCGTTGGGTTGTTCGAGTGAAAATCAAGATAGCATCCGGTGTGTGTTGGCTTCCTGTAGACCGTGAATCTCAGCTTGTCTCCTTGCGTGTTCACCAGATCATCGAGAAACGGCAAGGCACTATCTCTCTCGTATTCTGCAGTGAACTTGATGGCCGGTTCTGTAGAATTCACGCGTGCCAAGAAGTGGCCCACCTCTGCATTCTTTACGATGGAAAAACAATTATCTACATAGAACATGAACTCTTTTGGCCTGTTGGCGAAAGTGCTAAGCGCCTTCTGTTCAACCCCTTCGATTGTGAGGTTTATCGTCGTGAGAGAATTAGAGGTGCCCATTGCCGTTCCGTTGACTTGTTTGAAAAGCTCACCCTTGAAACGGAAGTATGTACTGCTAAGGCAGAACGCAAGAAGGCGGAATAGCTCATCCACACTGAGACTGGCTCTTGAGCCCAATGTTTCGTGTTTCTTGAGGACCTATCTGGATGCAGCAACTGCTAAGGAAGCTGGCACGCTGGCAAACAGTGATACAACGTCTAAAGACACAGTGTATTTGGATGAAAATGGCAACAAGTGGCTACTACTGCCTATAAGCATTTATTCTTTATTAGATTGTCTTATAATGGCTACAAATGGCTAAAAAACACTGCGTCTAAAGACAGTGTTTTTGGATGAAAATGGCAACAAGTGGCTATTACTGGCTGTAAGCATTTATTCTTTATTAGATTGTTTTAAAATGGCTGCAAATGGCTAGTAGGGACTAGTGTTGATATTTATAGGCAATTTTTTGTGTTTACTAACTGGAATGGCTTTTAGTGTTTATTGTTGTCTATTGGCATCTATTTCTGACCAGATCGGCTTCCAATGGCTTGCAGTGGCTATTAGCGAGTATAATTGATAACTCTGCATTAGTTGATTATTTATGGACAAAACTGGCTACAAGTGGCTATTATTGGCTATAAGCATTTATTATTTATTCGATTGTCTTTAAGTGGCTACAATTGGCTAGTAGTGACTAGTGTTGATATTTATAAGCATTTTTTGTGTTTACTAACTGCAATTGCTTTTAGGGGTTATTGTTGGATATTAGCATCTTTTTTTTACCAGATTGGCTTCAAATGGCTCACAATGGCTATTAGCGAGTATAATTGGCAATTTTGCGCTATTTCAGTGTCTGAGGACGAAACTGGTTACAAGGGGTTATTACTGGCTATAAGCATTTATTCTTTATTCGATTGGCTTAAAGTGGCTACAAATGGCTAGTGGTGACTAGTGTTGATAGTTTTGATCAATATTACTATTTACTAACCGGAATGGCGTTTAGTGGCTATTGTTGGCTATTATTATCTATTCCTGACCAGTTTGGCTTCAAGTGGCTAGCATGGCTATTAGCAAGTATAATTGGCAACTCTGTGCTATTTTAGTACCCATGGATGAAAAGGGCCAAACGTGGCTATATTTGCTATGCAGATTTGTTTTTGTTACATGGGCTTGAAATGGCTACAAATGACTATCAGTGACTAGTGTTGGTAGTTATGGACCATTTTCGTGTATACAAACTGGAATGGCTTTAAGTGGCTACCAATGGCTATTAGTAAGTACAACTGACAATGCTGTGCTATTTCAGTGTTTGTGCATAAAAATGTCTTCAAACTGCTATTATGGGCAATAATCATGTATTTTATTAGGTTGGCAAATGAAATGACTAGAAATGAGTATCAGTAGCAAGTCTTGATCATTATAAGCTATTACTGTATTTAAAAAATAGAATGGGGTCAATTGGGTATAATTGTTCATTAACCTCTTTTTACTCAGATTGGCTTCAAAGGGCTACTGGTAGGTATACTTAAATGTGTGCTAAAGTTGCCTCAAGCAGCTATTATTGGTTGTGAGCATCTATATTTAAATTAGATTGCTATGGAATGAGCGCAGATGGCTATTAGTTAGTTAATACTGATAAATATATGTTATTTATATGTTTATAAATGGGAGCCGCTTCAATTGACTTTTGTTGGCTATTAGCACCATATTGTCACGAAGGGTGACAAAAAAAAACAATAAATAAACAAGAAGAAATAAACGTTTAATGTGGCGAGCTTGTGCCAAAAATAAAAGGGTACAAAAAATAATAACAGAGCGTCGCGGGCTTCGAAGGCGGCGTAGCAGCAGAGTCCAACACCGGGGCGAAACTGGCCGCGGCTCGCCACGAGGAGCCCCTTTTGTACCCGCGTGGGCTTGTGGAGCATTCGGCGTAGAAGGTTCGGCGCGTAGAACATTCTAACTTCGAATCAGCAAGACCGCTTTCGAATTTACAAGAAAACTAAATTGCAGAAATAGCAAAAGATGCGTCGCTCCCAGGAATCGAACCCTGGCTTTTCGCGTGGGAGGCAGGCGCAATAACCGTTAGGCCACGCGCGCGCTGCCTACTTGACCAGCTGCGCGCGCGGCAATATTTTTATGATATTAGTTTCAAATGGCTAGCGATGGCTATTGGTAGGCATCGGTATCCAGTATTGTCAATGATAGCCACTAATATTTATTCTGGAAAATTTTCGGCTGATTTTGTTCATAATAGATGCTAAAGTTAAAAATTGCCACTTGATGCCTTTCACTGCATAACTATAGAATAGCAGAAGGTTGCGGCTAATAATCACCAAGGGTCTTTTGTAGCCAATTCAAGACACCCAGGTCAGGAATAGATGCTTATGACCAATCATAGCCAGTTGAAGTCAATTAAGTCTGCAAGCAAACCATCTGGAGAGGTCAATATTAATCACAATAACACACAGTCATTTCAATCCGATCTGGCAAGGAGCAGTAGCCAAAGGTGAATATTAAACGATTCAATTCTTTTTAAAAAGCTTCAATTAGCATATTGTTGTTACTATTAGTGACTAATAGCCAGCTTGAAGCAATTTCAGGCGAGTTCATTAAGAATAGATGCAAAGATTCAACATCTGTAAAGCCAAACTAGCCATTTAAAGCCAATCTCATTCACAGCACTGAAATCGTGCAAAATTGTCAATTAAACTCACAAATAGCCATTGGTAGCCACTTCAAGCCAATCTGGTATAAAATATATGCTATGTAGCGCGTTCTTTGTTCAGTATGGAAGAAACGTTTGACTAACTCCGAGCTGAGACGAAAACATTCTGTTTAATTCGCGTGCCGTCGAGCTTGTGCCAGTGAGTTGTGTCGTCGTCTTTATTGGTGGCGACACTGGACATATTACCTGCTACATGCTACTAGCCAACAATAACCCCCGGAAATCATTCCAGTCCGTAAACATAGACACAGCTCATAATTATCATTACTAGTTCTTAAATAGCCCTTTATAGCCATTTTAAGCCGATCAAATTAAAGGTTGATGCTCATAGTCAATAAAAGCCACCTGAAGTCATTTTCATTTATAAACACTAAAATACCACAGAATTACCAACTATGTTCGCGAAAAGCCATTCGTAGCCAGTTGATGCCAGTCTGGTAAAAATATATGATAATAATCAAAAATAGCCTCATGAAGCTATTCATGTTTGTAGACAAAGATAGCTGCTAATTATAAATACTATTCAATTGAAGCCATTTTTAGCCAATTCAAGCTAATCCAGGTGAAGAACAGATCCCTATAGCCGATAGCCAATCCAAGCCAACCATGTCAAGGGTAGATGCTATAGCCAACAATATCCAGTTGAAGTCACAAAATCTATACACTCTCCGATCGCATAAATTGTAGATAATAGTTGCTTAAATCCATGTATCGCCATTTTTAGCCAATCTAAAAAAAATAGCTGATTATAGTCAATAATAACCATTTGAGGTCATTTTCATCTATAAAACGGAAAAAGCTCCGAATCGTCAACTATAATCACGAATATTCACGAATTCGTAGCCATTTCAAGCTAATCCTGTGAAAAATAAATGGCAATAGCCAAAAAGAGCCGCATGAAGCCATTCATGTTTGTAGACACCGAAATAGCTAATATGTATCAATACTAGACACTTATTACCATTTGTAGCCATTTCAAGCCAACCAGGTCAAGAGCAGATGCTAATTGTCAATAAAGGACAATTAAAGCCAACAAAGTAAAGAATAGATGCCTAAAGCCAATGATATCTAATTGAAGTCATTCAATATAAACACGCTTCAATTGCATATAATGTAAATATTAGTTGCTGATAGTCATGAAATGTTCTAAGGCAAAGACGAGAACAAGAGTGAGCTAAAAAGGGGAACAAAGAAGAGGAAGGCGGTAAAATAAAAACCCGATTTAAAACATTTAATCCTGGTACGTACTCCGGAAGTTTATAATTGGCGCACTCGACAGGATTTGTTACCAATTATGTTTGACCCATGGAAAAGAAGTACGGCCCATCGTGGAGAGCTACCAAGTGGTCCATCTACCCCAGCAATCCTGCAGCTCGGAGCTCATCACCTTCACCTCTGATAAGGCAAAATTGTCGCCAGAAGATCATGTCCAAAAAAAACAGTAAACCTTAATATCAAAATAGACGACTTCCAAGAGTGGATTCACAAGCCAACCGCCACTCCCCTTTAAGTGGCTGTAGTCGAAGAGAACCTCTCATCAGTTATTGCTCAGCCGCTGCAAATGCAAGAATCATACCTTGAACAGCAAAGGCAGTTTATGACGACAATGACTGAGACTATGAGAGTTTCTGACCGAAGACGGAAGAAAACGGTGAAGCCAGTAATGTTCGATGGCGAAACTTCAGCTGCGGCTACTTGGTTAGACTTCTACGAGTACGCCTGGGAGAAAAATCGTTGGATAGAAGACACGGAACGAATAAAAAATGTGCGGCTATTCTTGACAGGGAATGCCAAAAAGTGGTTCGAACTCCGCGTTCGCGAGCACATGAGCGATTCGTGGTAACGTTGGAAGCAGTGTTTCACTGCTTCATTCGAGGTGAATGCTGTTGAACGCTGGGACACGGCAATCTTCCACAAACATCGGAGAGGCAGCTTGCTGGACTACTTCTATTAGAAGAGACGACTTCTCCAGCTCGCTGACCCTGCATTGCCGGAAACATCCATCGTCCCACTGGTCATCCATGGTATGAACAAAGACGTACAAAATCGAGTACAAACAAAGTCTCTAAAGACCACTGAAGACCTCCTACACTCACTAAAAGAGGTATGTCTGGACTTCCGAAGCGCTCATGGGCAACAACAATCAGTGACCAACCCCCAAAGTGCGACTTCCGACGTTCATACTGGGAACCAGCTCCCCGCGTACCAGGCAAGTAAAAGCCTTGGGTGAATAAGTCGGGACGCATTTCACTCAGCCACATCGCAGAGAGCGCTGCTGACGAGCAACCAACAAACGAATAAAACGGGCGTACAGTCCCACCCGATGCCAAAGAATGCGACTGTCTATCTTATTAGGTACAACATTCTCTACACCCCTGTTATCGTCAGTGGTAAACTGGTCGATTACTTAGTTGACACCGGAGCATCTATCAGTCTTGTTAATAAGAAGATCGTGGACGAAAAGACGATACGAGCTAGAAAGCCCATCGAAGTTCACAGCTATGACAACACCATTAAGCTGATGGAGAACTGGGGGACACTGGAAGTGGACTTCCAGGGAAGGAAGCTCACAGTTGAAGCACTCTTCGTGGAGAAGGTCGAGTTTATGTTCATTTTATCAAGACCTGATATGAAGCGTGTTCAGATGAACATTTCTCGGAAAGACGAAGTGACACTGGACCAGGACGTGGACGTCAAGCCTGTGAACGCACTGAAAAAGCTCCGTATTGTGAAGAGTTCAGATGACGTACCTACACTGTATCCGCACCTAGTATGTGTGAAATAATATCCACCAGCAACCTCAGTCATTAAGGTTTCCTTTCAGCTACGAGATAATCCTGTAGTGCGAAAAAAACCTTAGAGTATGTCGCACGAAAGAAAAAAAAGAATGTGGCTAGAACGGGAGCTGGAAGAAATGCTAAGGCCGGAACTATAAAACCATCGACGTCAACATTCGCATCTCCAATCACCATCTTATCTAAAGAAGATGGCACGTTTCGTCTATACACAGATTACCGCCAATTGCCAGACCGAGCTCTTCCCGTTCCATATGCCACGCGTCGATGACGTCATCAACGAGACGGGAGGATGCTCATAGTTTTCCCGGATTGAACTCTGCAAAGGGTATTGGCAAGTCCCCCTAGAAAAAGAAATTATGAGATTTACTTCCTTCGTTACCCCATGTGATGCCTACTAGTACAATCGGCTACCATTTGGGTGGAAGAACTCAGGAGCCTGGTTTCAGAAGATGATGAATAAAGTGCTCAAGAACATCTTGAGTGATTTCTAAAACGTTTATGTCGACGACATTATCTGTTATTCCCGGTCAAGGGAAGGGCACCTCGACCATCTGTCCCGGGTTCTGGAAGCACTGAGCACAGCCAAGTTGATGATCAACGGGAAGAAAACCGAATTTTAAAAAAAAAAGTATCGAGTTCCTCGAGAGAGTGTTTGACGCCATACGAAAAGCACAAAGGACGCATCAGTGTAGAGAATCTCCAGGCTGACAAAGCTTTATGACTTGCGCTCACTCGGTGTTTTTCTCGGGCTCGCTGGACATTTTTGAGCATTTATAAAAGATTATGCTACGAAGACGAAGTGCCTAAGCACTTTGACTCAGAAAGATGCTCCATTTATCTGGTCAGATGAGTGCGAAAGGGCGTACGACTATCTGGTCAAAGTAATTTCTTCCTACCCAGTCCTTGTGCTACCCGACTTTGAAATGCCTTTCGAACATTGTACAGAAGCTTCACACTATGGCACTGGAGCCGTCATCTACCAGATACACCTGACAGAACCTCCCAAGCCTCAGTTAAATGTAGCTGGATACTAAACATACACGTTTTCCAAGAACCAGGAAGTGTGAGATGGAAAAGTTTATGTGCCAGAGTCCAGTGTTCTTATAATCCTACAGTTTTACCATTTGAGTCCGGAATCAGGAGGAGATGACGGATTTTGGAGAACCTATTGGAAACTAAAGCGAAGGTACACACGGGAGAATATGAAGAACGACGTCTCCAATTATGTGCGTACTTGCCACACGTGCCACATGAATAAGGCTAAACACCGACTTCGAGAAGATGAAATGGTCACGCCAGAATACTCTAAAGTCCCCTTTAAGTTCATTCATCTTGACTTTGCCAAAATCAAAAAAGAAAGAAGAGGATATCTAGAAAACACAAACGTTCCTCATCGCCATTGATGAATGCACGCGAGTAGTGGCTACCAAGGTGGGCAAAGAAGACGCCAACTCTGTCATTTCGCCCATTGAACGAGAATCATTTCGGAATACGAAGGTCATTGTCTCAGACAATGAACCGGCCTTAAGCAGCAAAACGTTGCAGAGATGGGCGCAGGAAAGGGGAATCAAACTTCCATTTACTGCACCGTATAACCCAAAACCAAATTTGTTAGCTGAACGGGTGATACAAGACACCAAACTATTTATGGCATTCTATCCCAACTTCACGGGAGAATGTTGGTGCGCTATTGAAGCAGCCGTTGCGCACCACAACAATTCCCATACAGCTGGACTGGGATCTAGCCCGCACTTCGCCACGTGCGGAGAGAGCCCGTGGCTAGCTGCAGATCACCTTCTGGGCTAAACCAACAAAATTAAACCGGAGGAACAAAAACGAATCCCATGGCAACAAGAAAAATATCGGTCAGAAATAAATAATTACAACAAACGACACCAAAGTGCAGTGCCAGAAATCCAGCCAGGCGACGTCATTTTAGTCTGAAAAGGATTACAAGGGTCCAAGGACGAATTTTCTGGCCCTTACATGGTCACCAAAGCATCCAGGCAACAATGAATTCTCAAGACTGTAATACTTGAGACCAAATGACTTCACCGAAATCACTACTCTTTGGGACGTGGTTTCATATCTTCCCAAAAAGTCTGAGTACAAAAGTCCCGGCTTGCGTAATTTTCCAAGGCAAAGATGAGAACAAACAGGCAGCTAAAAAGGGGAACAAAGAAGAGGAAGGCGATAAAATAAAAACGCCATTTAATCCTGTTACGTACTTCAGACCTGTATAAGTCATGTATAGCCATTTCAATCCAACCTAATAAAAAAGATGCTTATAGCCAATAATAGCCATTTTGAGCCATTTTCATCCATAAATACCAAAATAGCACAGAATTGTCATCTATATTTACGAATAGCCATTTCTAGCCATTTGGAGCAAATCTGGTGAAAAATAGATGCTGATAGCCAAAAAGAGCCACATGAAGCCATTCATGTTTGTAGACGCCGAAATAGTTAATTATTCATAGTTCTCACTTATCACCATTTGTAGCCATTTCAAGCCAACCAGGTCAAGAATAAATGCTTATAGTAAATAATAGCCAATTAAAGCGAACAAAGTAAAACATAGATGCCTAAAGCCAATATTATCCAGTTAAATTAATTCAAATCTCTACTGCTTCAATTGCATAAATCGTAAATATTAGTCGCTGATTGACACGTATAGCCATTTCAAGCCAATCAAATAAAAATAGATGCTTAAAACCCATAATAGCCGTTTGGGGTAATTTTAGTCGATAAATACCGAAATAGCACAGAATTGTTAACTGTATTCACGAATCTCCATTGATAGCCATTTGAAGCCAATCTGGCGAAAAATGGATGCCAATAGCAAGAAAGAGTCACATAAAGCCATTCGTGTTTGTAGACACCGAAAGTGCTAATAATCAATACTAGTCAATTTTCGCCATTTGTAGCCATTTCAAGCCAACCAGGTCAAGAATAGATGCTTATAGTCAATAATAGCCAATTAAAACCAACAACGTCAAGAATAGCTGCCTATAGCCAATAGTAGCCAGTTGAAGTCATTCAATTCATACACACTCCGATTCCGTAAATTGACTACAATACTCGCTTATAAACATGTTAGCCCTTTCAAGCTCATGGGCCAAGAACTGCCCAGAGCCAATAGCAGCCACATCAGTCCATTCATATTCACAACGGCATTATTTTTGTGTCACTAATAGCCACTTATCTTCATTCTGGAGCGATTTATGTCAATTTCGTCAAGACGAGATGCTACTGTCACCAATAGCCTCATGAAGCCATTTTCATTTATAGGTAAGAAATAGCAGAGGATTACCACCAATAAGCACTAATATAGCCATTTTTTGTCGATTCAAGCCAACCAGGTCAGTATACAGTAACCTGGAGCAATTAGCCAAGAGAAGTCAATCAAATCTATGAACATGCCAATTCCATAAAATGTCTTTATTAGCGACTGACAGTCATGTCTAGCAATTTCAAGCCAACATGACCAGAACATATTCCAATAGCCAATAATATCCACTTGAATTTAATCCCACCCCTCAAACACCAATGCTTGAGAAGTGTCAATAATAGTCGCTAATAGTTATTTATAGCCAAGTGAAACATCTAGTCAAGAATAATTCCCAGAACCCAATTTAAGTCAGTTGAAGCAAATCTAAGCTTTGAGAACATTAATAACCAAATAATGTTAAAATTTAGCTAATTATAACGACTTGAAGTTTTCCTAACACATGAATAGTCAAATAACTAGAAATAATGACGTATAGCCTGAAACAGGCATTTAATTATACAGGGTTCTGATGAAAACAAAGTTTACTGATTTATATATAAACTTTCTGGAAAAGATCAATTGATACAAAAGTGCCATTCCCAAGTGTTTCTCAACTTTATTCGGTAGCTCTGTATTCGTTTTACGATAGTTTAAAGGGGGAAGACAGTGAAACACATGACTAATATCATTTTAATTTTCGGCACAATATTCCACTACTCCCAGTTCATCTTTCCATTGATGTTGTTTTTTTATTGAAATAAGAGTAGTGCCAGACGGTCAAATATGACGGCGCTGGGTTGAGAATTCGACGATTCTAAGCTTTTACTCTGTTTTCTACGCACACCATGGGTTTTGATTGCAACTAATGAGTTGCAAGGATCGGAGCCCGTAAAGTTTCCTCGAGTTATCCTGTGTTCTTCCTAGTGCCCGCTATCAGAGTTGTGAAATAAAATTAAGCTAGGCGCTCAGTGCTGTCCTGTCATGTTCCTCTCCGGCCAGACTAGAGAACGTACGGCTTCCTTTACGACCAGACAACATTAACCTAATGTCACCAAATACTGGAGAAAAAGCGCAATTGCCACCCGAACCTGCTCGCCGGATACAAACTTACACTAACATACTGAGGGGCAAACCACGGAAGCTGTTTGGCTGAGAAAGAAAATTTTATACGAATATTCTTAAATTGAATGGCACTAGGTGACACCTACAATTTTACATCCTACTTAGCGGATCACAGTTGTAGGACACATAGAAACCTTGTTACAGTCACAAAAAAATCTGAGAGTTCCATTGCCTAAGAAGCTCCAGTTCATTTAGGGTCCACAGCAAATTTTCCAGGCAGCCTTCCATCGTTTCCAGTAACCTTCATAGCATTGGAGACATGGGCCTAAAACGACGGCGTTGCATGGTCGCCCTATTTCTATATTTCGCAAAACATAGCAGAAGATTATCACAAACTTGGCGAAACAGCTACGCACACGCGTTCGAGAGTGGAAGCGGGTTACAAACATTTTTGACATCAGTGCACAAGATGTACGCGCGCCTTCACATGTGCCGAATAATTGCAAATTTGCCTCTGGCGAAGCCCCCAAGCCGAAACCGTCAGTCGCGGTGACTCCCCAACGGACCAGCCTGCCTCTGGTGGGTAGAGCATTCCACCCATATTTTCAGCCAATCTTAAACACTTTCCCTGGATTGTTCCGAGTTACTCTACTCTCCCAGGTCACTCGAGTACTCTGAACTTGGTTTCTTGGAGACACGTCAGCCGCAAAGAGTGCTTCACACATCCGCAACACTGCTTGCTTCTTGGCACTGATGTAGGGAAGTGCCTCTGCCACCAGGCGTTCTGCTGCGGCAGCCACGGCCTAGTACGGCAGAGCAGTCTCTGTCGCCGGACAAACATTTGCTAGCCCTCGAGGGACAAACATCCGGCGTAGATGCCCTAGTCAGCACTAAGCCAGGGTACGGCCTGAATGTTTCGCCTCATCCAACACGTTTACGGCACACTTCAAGGGAAGCAGCTTTGCCAAAGTCACAACGCACGGTATGCTCCAGCCACGATATCAAAGGGCCAGCGCAGAGCAGGCTTCGCGACAAGTTCGTTTTATTAGTCGAAAAATCGCGCTAACACGACGGGCAATTCTACGCGTTATTATCTCTGGTGGAACCGAAGCTTTAGTCGGGAGCTACAATTTCGCAACAATTACCGTTTTGAATAAAACACGTCGTCGCCGAAAGAGATGAAACTCTTGGCCCAGTTGCGCTTGTTTTCCCGCGTGCTCAAATTATTCCTTCCAGGTATGAGGTGCTACTCCGCCTTTCGAACATAAAGCGCCCAGTACTCGCACCACCGGCACAAAGGTGTAACGCCAGAGAAGCACAATTAAGTTGGTCAAAGCGAAGCGCCTGGATTTATTATTTGTTTAGTTGGGCTCATTGGGTGCAGCGTAGCAAACGAAAATACGCTTGACTTCAAGACGTTTTCAGGGTCGCATAAAAACAGCCACACGTCATCAGCATAAGCGGACACAAATATCATTCCCTAGCCAGGGACAGGGAAACCACGAGCACCTTCACTTTCGTAGAGTTTTTAACAGTTGATCCAAGCAGTCCACAAAAAGCAAGGGTGACAGAAGGCTGCTTTGTCGTACCGATCTAGTAGCTCAACGCCCCATTAGATGCCCATTAACAAAGACCTCGCTGAAAATATATTTCTAGAGATTTTCTAGAATGATCGAAAAACGGCAAAGACCGTCAAATCATCGTATCGATAGTTGTGTTCAACCTCATCAAAATATTTCTATTGGTCAACGGAAATACAGGCGTTGTTTAACTAGCGTGATGTTGCGTATACTAACACATCACGCGTCAAGGACAAAACAAGTGCCACGTCCAGAAATGCTGAAGGTCTGGGAGCAACTAACAATTAGAGGCTATACGAATAGAAATATTTCATTTAAAAGGGGAAGAAATGGTCTTATCATCTCTGTTCAAAAATCTGCTGGTCCACCAAACGTTTGCCTCCGACAAATTGCTTTCACCTTTGGGAATTATGGTTATCCTTCCTACTTAAAGACAGACACGTTTCCTAACAAAATATACTAGAGTGTTATTGAGCATGTCCCAAAACGTCAAATAGCATTATCTAGGCCTTCATTGTGCTCAACACTCCCGAGATTTCTAAATGAGTCGCTGGACGCTACAGCGCCTCCTTTATTTCATCGGGAAAGCGTGCAAGCTCTCAAAACAGCTGAAAGATAATAATATAGTTACTCATGTTATATTTTTCTTTTGTCGCAAAGAGATGAAAAAAGTACCCCTCAGAGACGGCCGCCAAGCCCTCTTTCCGAGCGGAGTACAGGCCATCCTGTAGAGTGGCGCGGGGCATCCAAGTTGAGACAACACCTCTCACTTCATGTCCGAGGAGGTATCTCAGCACCTGTGGGTCTAAAATCAGCTTACCAAACTGAATTGTGAGCATTCGATTTCAGACGGAGCAAGCAACTGTAATGAGCGCGGCGTTTTTCGAGTTACAATGTCATGACCAAGGTTCCGGCCTCATCACACTTTATAGCGTTCATTTGTCCGACGACGTCGTTCAGCATTTCCACCTGTTAGATATTTCGGCGCTTTCCCGCAGATGCTTGCACCGATTACCATTGTTCTAGCCCGACTTCTTTGGTGTCAAAAGGCGACGGATCTTACGTTCCTGCTATCCTGCCGCTCAACTCTCCCACCGTAATAACGTCCCTTAGGAGCGCCACATTGGTATGTCATAAGGCGCTTCGACCAGATAAGAACTCGGAAACTTCCCATGTCACACAAAGTGACCGATGGTCTGAAATTTATAGTGGGACCGGCGGAAGAAGCAGTATTCCGGAAAAAGACACAGTACACGAAACATTTGATGAGAAACATGACCCGATTACACAGCGGTAAGGGACGCGCCGTGATTACGTGTAGCGAACTAACAAGTTATTATCCTTTATTTCCGAAGCGTCACGTAGTTTTAAATTAGGAAGGAGGCGCCCTATTTCTCGGGCGTTCCATGTCGATTGTCGCCTCCCAGATTATTGAACGTCTTTAAAAGAGCGTATTAGGCAGTTAAAATCAACGACAACAGAAAGCGGGTGATTTCCGAGGAGACAAGTGTCCAATCACGACAAATAAATTCGTGTGCTTTCGGTATGTTCGTGCAGTCAGGTTAACTGCGGGAAGCCGTTGACTTCATTGACTAAAATAAAACACGGTAACACGGCCGTTTCTAACTTAAGTGCAAAAACTACCGGTCACCAAACATTATCAAAAATAATGATGGCTAGGCCCCTACAAGGCGACGAAATATAGGGAAAAAAATATTGAACAGAACACCTAGCTTTGAAGGCTGCTAAACACCGAGCACAGGAAGCAATTTTTTTCTATGGAACGAAACGAAAATGGCATCCAAACTATGGACAAATTCGAGAGACTTATCGTTCATGGTCTTATATTCAAAATTAATTCTCAATAGAAGCTTTTATCCAAACGTTACCGTGCTCCGCGTGCCGCACGTCCGGAGCCTTGGAAGCATGCTTTCAAGCGCCGGACCCGTAGTCACAAAATCTCACGGGCGCGCGCTTAAAAACATCCTTTAGAGACTCCGGTGGGATGGTACACGGAACACAGTAATGGTTTGCGTAAGGTCCCTATGTAAGGGTAAAATGGGAAGGGTAGTGGCGAGAAAAAGAGAACGAATATTTTCTAAAGGTTTTCCTTTGGAACGTCCGCCACGCGGACGCTCGTCTAAACGACGCACATTTTTGCACGTCCTGCGCTCGTGAAGACAGTTCAAATGTGTCTAAGTTTCTCTTGTTTGCCAGGGTCGTTGTCGCCGCGTCCACACATCAACACACGAAGGCGCCGTCACTGCCGTTAGAGGACGTCGGAGGCTCTGTGCTGTCCCTGGGTAACTCAGGCTTCTCGAGAGAGATCCCCCGCACCAGACGCACATGACTTTGTTTGAGGAAGTAGCCTACGTGCTTGCCGGTGACTCCAGAGCAGTTGTTGTCGTTACCGAACAAATTAAGAAAATACGCTCCCAAGCAGCACATATGTGGCCAATTATAGGCCAAAGACTGGAAATTGTCCTTCAGCCAGTGGCCAGACAGTGGCCAGCCATTGGCTGATGACTGGCCTTTCTCTGGCCATTGGCTAATGGCCACTGGCCGTCAGCCATCGGTCAAGCCTTGACCGATGACTGGCTACGTTGTCCATTGAATAAAAAACCATCGCCACCCATTGGCCAATGGTTGGCCGAAGTCCGTGCTGCTTGGGTTATTCGTTACTTGATAAACGAAGGAAGGCGTTCCAGACCCACGTCACCTGAGCACTAAAAGGAACGCGTTACAGCTACTCCTGAAGATAAAAAGTAACACAGATTATTTTCGCGTTAGTTTTCTTTTATTATTCGACGGAAACAGCGTTTTTGTTTATTGTCGAGAGTGTTTTACTCCGCTGGGAAAAAGCGCGTGGGAATATGTTTGTTTGTTTATAAAGTGAGTGTTTGTGCCGGGGAAAAGACAGGCGAAATTATGACGGTGTGGGGAACGAGTGAAAAAATTAATGACTTGGCGCCTACAATTCGTTTCAGCTTAATTTCAGAAAAAGCCGACGCTTTGAGCTAATAGGTAGAATAAAGCAGCGTCAAAAGCGCATGTAACTGGTACTCTCCTGCTCATCATTCCTTCATCAATGATAGAATACACACATGACACACACCGTGATGGTGTTCTTTTGAAACTGTCAGATTGATCCCATTAGCTGTATAGCTCTGGCGGCGTCTGCACCAAAAAGGAAATGCAGCGATTTTTGTATTTAGCACAAATATAGCTTAGGACGAATTTCTGACGTTAATGACCTGTGAAACAGCGGTTAGTTTATCACCACGCGCAATTGAACCCGCTGAAAAAAAATTAAAGAAAAGCAATCCTGTGTTCACTTCCTTAACTCGCAGCCATAACAAGCGCCCACGTGATCTGGAGCGGACTATATGCCGTCAATGCTTATCAAGAACACGTGCTCGGGTTGGCAAGGCAAAGGACACGCGCCGAGTTCCAGACATTGTTATGGTTCGGCTATTGCCGTTATTGCAGCGATTCGACACGGGCCACTGCCCGAATGCTTCGCGAGCTATCGGATATTAGGAGCTCTCACGAAGTGCCCATGCAATGCTCGCGTCCCCAAAAATAAGCCGGATTCAAATATCGTCATTTGGCGGTAGTGGGACCGCCCAACTACATCATCAATTTTTTCGAAGGAGAGATTAAATGAAAACGATCGTTTGTATCCGTAAAATTACACCGCAACAAACTAGTTTCTTGGCCAGTGGCGTAATGTCCTAGTATTTTTGAGTCACACTGTTGCCAGGAAGCTCGCATGAAGTGAAAAACATTTTAAATGAATATCGTTTCACGCCCCATTTAAGATAAAACGACGCAACACAGTTAGGTGTACTTCCACAGGTCATTGAATGAAGATTTAACGAGTAACCTATGTTAGCGTTACTTGATATAAGTAACTTACGTACGCTACCCGTTGCTGTTTTCAGAATGTAACGAATAAGTTACGTTACCGAAAAAAAACTATCGCACTATTTGTAAACCCGTTACTTGTAACTCGTTACCGCCAACACTTCTCCGGACTAATCGGCTATTACTCGAGTGCGGACTCGTTGATGACGAGCGAGCTCTTAGACCTTCTGTCGAAAGCGTCTTGGGCGTCGGCACCAGTGGTATCAGTCCCAGTTTGAGAAACCTATGGAGCTGCTTCGTTCGACACGGAAGGGGCCGTAGCCAACTAGGCGGTTCCGGGTGCGTAACTTGGCAAGCCGAGTGAGTTCGCAGGGAACACGCTGGAATCATGTGAAATGATGGTCTGGGTTAACACCAAGTAACTTCGACGCTGTGTGCAGTCCGCTGTGCCATGGTGATGTCCGCACCTCTTGCACAAGTATGTTCAGTCATCGGTACTGTGATCGAAAGCACTACGCCGGTGCAGCAAGGTCTTTTAGCACGTGGATCTAAAATGCCCCTTTTCACCACAGCGGGCACACACACTCTGGATACCCCAATTCTCAAACATAACGCGGTGCCTGTGGCAGCGTTAATGAAACTCGGTACCGCCTTCTTTATGTCAATGCAGACGGCGCTCATTCCGGTGTACATAGCGGAACGATGTTGATAGGTCAGGTGCGAGGTATCAAGGATCTTAGCGCCGGAGCACCCCTTGATGGACGTCGTCCGAGATATACATCGGGATTAGAAATGCCGACATAAACCGCGCTAGGCCCAACCTGTTCTCATCAGACCACGACGTTACCAGGCTGCAGGCTGCCCTGCGTTACCAACGTCTTTGTCCTTTCTGCTAAGTTGACGGCGGTGAGAAATTTGCTTCCACCATGATACTGAAGGTGGGCTAATTTACAACGGCATACTAGCATGCAGGGCGTGAATTATATTGGCAGCAGAAGCCTCAGAAGGGGCTCGGAACACGAAGGACTGGTCCTTCGACGTGGTGATTGGGGGCATCCTTTCCGGTAGGAGAGGTAGGGCCCTGGCCCCCGTCTCAGCTGAGACGCTGTTTCTATCAAGACGGCCCAGGCGTTTACTATTGTTTTGTTCGTTGGACTTGCCCTTACTCAGAGCTCGATCGGTCTAGACTAAAATATTGATAGCGATTTAAAAAAAAAAAATAATCCAATATTACGAAGGTTATTTCATAAATTGATTAGCTTGACTCTTGCAACAACATAGCGTCCCTCAACTTTTCATCTAGATTTAGGAAGTCTTAAGAATTACAATCTCGCCATTTAAGTTAACACCGGTATTTCTACGTTGATTAGAAAAAAAAAACGTATTTAGGATTTACGCTGTTTGCGGCACGGAAATATGTAGTTATAAATGTAACCGAATTGCCTCCATAATATATACAATTTATAAATCCAGCCGCTGACCTTCCTTTTCAGCTCATCAGTGTCAAACGCACTACTAAATTAACAGTTCAATAAATACCCTGTTATACGTAAGAACCTGACAGTTGAACAGAACTTGATGCTTGAATCAATCAAGAATTTAAAATAAATCACGCATATAACATAGCTTGTCGTGTAAAAAATTAATTACTGACAATTACACTCGCACAGCGCGGTGACATCACCGAAACTCCACTCGCACCCCACAAGCCGAACCTTGCCAAATAAGGACTACTCAACGCTATGTGGCATTAGGCTTTGGACATGCCGGAACGACTTTCACTACAGCACAGTTACCGACAAGAAGACAGCCATATTTTAGCAAAAAAATTTAAATAAATGACTTCGAACACAATAACAAATCAGAACGTCTCTCACGGTCTATTAGAATAAAAAACATTTACAAACTAGCGCTGTACAAAGCCTTTCGGGCCAATCGCTGTGGACTACACATTGAACTCGTTGGAGATTCCCGGCACAGAATTTGACACGGTTCAAACTCATCGGATAGTGACAAAACGCACATTGTGTAGCAAGGATACTTGTCCACAACGGTGAGGAGGACCTCCCCTTGTCACTCACATGGAAGCGAAGCCGGTCCGTCGTGTCTTCGGTCCGTCGAAGCTAGTGGTCACATGTATGTAAACAACAAAGGAAGATCACCGGTGTGTAGGCGCTGCCGACAAATTATTCATGATCTTGGCAATCCGCATGTTTAGGATCGCACTTGGCACTAAGACGAAATGCGCTGCTGGTGATCAGAACTCTAGAACCACAGTTCTTGCCGGTTCCAGTATAGGGTAGCGTGGATGGCGGAGGTGCCAAGCCGCTTCGAGCGATAAAAACGGTCCGCTAAGCAATCAAATGCACACAGATAGCTTAAAAACTGGCACCCCGGAGTCCTGATATGCGCAAGATTATCTTACTATTCTTGTTCCTTGTAGAAAACAGCTATTTCTGCCAAGAAAAATTCAATAGAAAGCATAAATTGCAAAGCGCACCTGCCCACTTGCAGTTCGCGGATGCGCGTGTTGGAAATTTAAGAGCCCGTCCCCACCGGTCTTCCAGTCACCACCTTATCGTGCGGCCTTGGCGCACGCGATCCGACTTTATGTATGCGTGTGTGTGCGTAAGTTTTAGGGGCTGGACCCATCACCCCTAAGCTGAGAGTGTAGAGGAAGCTAAGAAGCTCGGTGAGCCAATCGCAGGTCTATTTGTAATCACGTAATCACGCTCTCTCCCGTAACCACGCGCAGAGAGCAGTGCAGGTGATGACTGGTCCGGCCGGCGCGTAGCTCCCTCGGCACTGTCAGCCTAGAAATCCGCAGTGTCCTCCTTCCTCAAGCACGCCGAGTCCTCTTCGATCACAAAGTAGAAATTCTGAGAGATTGGTGACGGCGTGGGAACGACGGGAGGGGAACTGGTCTCTAAATATCCTCTTTGCACTTTCCAAAGCCGTTCCGAGTCCGTCGGCGCGACCCTCCCCTACACACTTCTCTCTCTCGAATTCTTTCGTTTGTCTCTGCTGGTATTTGTTATCCGGGTTTCCAAAAACTTATGTAGTAGAGTTTGCTTAGATATGCTAACTTCATAGCACGAGGACGCACAGGGACTTACAGACACGAAGCTCCGAAATCAGCTTGGAGCCTAATGTCAAAATTAAAAAGAATCAATGATAAATCAAATGCGGAAAAAACGGGTGATAAAAATTTCCAAAATATCGCCCACCACTTTCGCGTTCCCTCAGCGAACCATTGAAAGTAACTAGCGTATGCTTCAAAATAAACAAAACTGGAGAGCATGCGCACAAAAAAACATGCGCACAAACATGTGGAATGCGACACACCGGTAGTCTAGAATACCAACGACATGAGGGTGATCGTGCATGTGTAGCATGATAGCCCGACGCGCAGAATCCCTTTGCGCGCTTCAACCAGAATTTTTCCATGTCATCCTAATATGTTGAGGGTGTACAAATGACGACATGATTAGGTTGCACACGCTCGTGTACACACTTGATGTCTCCTAATTAAAAGTAGTATGCTCAAACGTCACGGTGACGACTGGGCCACCTGATCTAGAAATTCGCGTAATAGGTTTCTGATAAAACTGGCCTTTTGAAGGCGTAACAACAGAGTGGGGTATCAGTCGTGGAGCATTTTACACGGGGCTTTTGACATTGGGTGCTTTTGTGCTGAGGGAGCTACGTAAATCGTAAAACTGTAAAGCAGTATCCTTCGGGGATCTTGAACATCCACTGTACTAAATGTTCGTGTGATCGTTTGCTCTACGAAGCAAAAATTCCGGGCAACTGGGATGCTGAAAACGGGAAAACTTTCTTGGCGTTCAATATCAGTGTAAAGGATGATGACGGCTACATCAGTGCGTCGTCACACGTTTTTGTAATGCGGAATTTGGATTCACCTGAGCCGAGGTATAGTAACGTGTTAAATTTGTTCGTGTTTTCTAAATGAAATTTAGTTGCCAGTAGCGCGTCAAGTGTGCAAACCTACGTTTTTTGCTCGTTCTTTTTTGCGCTTTTAAGTTTTTTTTTTGTTTTTTTTTTGCGCCCCACGTTATTTTCAGCTAGACTCTAAATCAAGACCGACATTGTTGTCTGCTATCAGTGCCTTCCCTACCGAAAAATCCGGTATAACTTTTCACTATCCGGATTATGGAACCGGAAATCTATCAGGATTCTATCTGGAGTCTATCTGGAATTTAGGTTTTCAGAAATTATTCCTTTGTCTTCAATCTGGATTTCGGGTTTCCGGTAACAAATTTCCGGTTCCATAATCCGGATAGTGAAAGGTTATACGGGATTTTTCGGTAGGGTTGGCGCCATGTTGGAGGCATTAGGGCTGTTATTGTGGCACCAGTAGTGCCGTAAAGTCATAAAGCCGTCATTGTATAACCATATTTCATAATAGTGTCTTGTTCGAGTCAATCGCGAAGAAGTTCTTCACCTGAAACGAAGTGCAGTCCACAAGCCCGTAGTTAGGGTACGAAGCATCGCCTGTCGAGGTCATAGAGTCAACATGAAAATTTATAAAGTTGACTCTATAACGTAGACATCGTATTTTTCTTCTATTTGGCGGTTTTCATGAGCCCATATCGCTGGCGACTCCCTAATACGCACAGTGAAGGAGCGCAACATCGCCATTATGTTCCGTAACCTGCTATTATCTTGCTTACTTTGCAGAAAAATACCTGAATCGCGCTTTGACAAAATTATATAAAATTGACAAGCGCTCGAGCAATTTCATCTTGTTGAGTCAAAACGAACACGCCTAAACCCGCCTATTTCAACATGCTTCCACTATTAAGCCAATGGTATTGTCGGACTAACGCAGTGACCATTATATGCAACTGTGTTCTCGAAATGACGATAAGCCGATGGTACTAACAGGACAACAGTAGTCATTATAAGCTCCTGTTTATCCAACGTTGATAAGCCAATGCAACAGACAAGCCAAGAGTGTCCATTTTATGCCAGTACCCATCAAATATTGGAATGACAAAGACACGGACAGGCCAACGTTGACCATTTTATTCCAGTATTTATCGAATGTGAGGAAGCCAAGGGTACTCGAAGGCCAACATTGTCCGGTTTACACCAGTATTCATTCAATATTCGCAAGCCAAGGGAACTGACACGCCAGGATTGCCCATTTTATACCAGTGTTCATCCAATATTCGCTAGCAAATGGAACTGACAGGTCAACATTCCCTATTGTATGCCAGTGTTCATGCAATATTTGCCAACCAATGGAACTTTCAGGCCAACATTGCCTATGTTTTGCAGTGTTCATGCAAAACTCACAAGCGAATGGAACTGACAGGCCAAGATTGCCAATTTTATGCCAATGTGCTTCCAATATTGAGTGGTCATTGGAGAAGCTGAGCCATCACTGAAGATTCTCTATAATGGCATAGACAATATTGGGAGCAGGTTGGCTAAAGCGAACCATCTTTGGACCTTTTTTGACAATGCTCTTCCAATATTGGCCCAACACCTTGTGCTGTCTGGGATGCCTCTTTTGAATTCAAAACTATTTTCTTATTAGTTTCGAGTGAATAAATAATTTTTTTTTCAGGAACCTTACATTCTACATATTTCATTCCCACACGACCAAAGGACCATCCAAACGCTGCTTCTTAAATCCCATCAGCGGTTGGACACGGGAAAACTTCAACGACATAAGACTACCTTCAATGGTCAGTGCACAAGACGTCCCTCACTTTTAGAACTAAAGTCACTGACAGGGAGGAAACGGCAGAAAATGGCTTCAGTTACCCTACATTCATCACGATCATCCTACGTTTAGAAACGCCTTGATGTCTTGTGGGTCTCGAGCTTGAATAGACAGTCAAAGAACGGCGGAAGGCATGGAGGGTGTGCTGGAGTCTGGGCTTTTAAATTACGGGCCCTGTGGTTCTCATTTTGTCAGTGACTAACCCGACTTTCTCCACGCGATGATTTTGATTCTAGTTTTTAGAGACACTCAGATTGAACTCTAATCACGTGCCTGTTTTTTAGTGTTGGGACCCTTTCCCATAGCTGGTCCGTCATCGTCCTTGTTAATGTCCCATGGTAGTTTTGTCACAATCTCCGCTGCCCGTTGCCTTAGGCCAGCGCGCACTGAAGTGTTGACATTGTTGGCAAAGCTACAAGCACGGACTAGCCTACGGTTCTGGCCGTGAGAAGTGTTTTCGAAACGCAAGCGCTCGTTTTGCTGAATATAGCGTTCCAGTGCCGCAATCTTGTGGTTTTTCGTGTATAACATTAAAGGGGCCATAAGACGAAATGACGTGAGCGCGAGCTCTTTGCCCCTCGCTTCAAAGTGGGCAAGCGAGAAACACAATTCATAACGCGCGATTGGCGTCAATAGTTATCGCGCGGTCAAGGCTATTGTAGTTGTGAGACTTGCAGCCTGGCGGGGTCAACGAGGAATAATCTCTCCTTGTAGTAATATCCGAGGACTTTACGCCCTATGTCCTATACATAGCTTGCCCGTAACACCAACTGCTTCAATGCCGGTATTTTATGTACCATAAGCGTTTGCTTCACCGCGTTAGTGTCACACCGGAGCAAGTAAGTAGAGAAAACCGTCAGTACCCAGCAATGACGTATGTTCGGCCCACTGTGAAAAAAAACATATTTAGGTGATGACTCTGGCCGCTTTTGCCGCGTGGAGCGAGCGACCAGATCGTGTTCGAAACTAGCCCAAACCAGGAATAGTTAGTTCCGCGCCGTCGCGGAGTGCGCTACGGTATGAGGTCTCTTCTCTGCGGCCAAGGTATCGGCGGCGTAGCGTGTTCGCCTTTCTCGCGGTGTGGTAGTGTGCGGCCAGCGGCTGGCCTCGTGTTTTGCTTTGGTGCTGTGTCGATCACAGGTACCAACATCATGAACGAAGCTAAGCCTTAACCCAGAGACGAAGAAAAAAGAGAACAAAGATTTTCTGACTTTGGCTACTTGGTGGTGGTGTGGCGGCGGTGAAGTACAACAAAGAAGCGGTGAGCGAGAGAATGCGTCACCACCGCTGGAAGAAAGAAGCGGAGTGGTCGGTTTGAGAGGGACCCCAATACCTTGGTGCCATATATCTCCGTGTTAGTGAAGCACGCGCGGTGCGCCCAACATGGTGCGCCGCCGCGTCGGTCGGAGGATCATCACCTAGTTATGTTTCTTCCACCTTGGGTACAACATGAAATGTTGAACAAGGGAATGCGGGACCACCGATAGGAGAAACAACTGGGGCGGTACGTCGGGAGGGACCCCATACTTGGGCGCCATCTATCCCTGTGCGAGTGAAGCGCTCGGTTGGCCGAACCATAACCTCCTCTATACTCACAAAACCTGGCAGTCAGGTGACGGAGCCATGGGGTGCCCGCTCACAGATTTGGAGCGCGAGGATCTGGTAGCAAAGAGCATTTTTCGGGGAACCTGTTATCAGTGCACAGCTTATGCAGCGGCGCGGACGCGAAACATGGGTTTCAAACCGGCGTCTTGCCACATCGGAGCGCCCGTTACATGTCTCTCCTCTTATCGGAAAAAGACAAGCGCCGAAAGACCAGGACAAGGTAAGAAGACGACGACACAAGGCACAAATAAATAAATGTGCAAACATTTGTTTTCCGTACTCCTTTGAAAGCATTTTCAGCATAGTTGAGTACAGTGTACAATTAAAGCCCCTCTATACTGGGAAAAAGGGCTCCATTTATTGTTGTAGACATGCTCGAGGCACGTGCTACGCGCCTATTCTGGGAAATTCATGGCGTCTGAAATCCAACTCAGTGCTGCTCTGTGCCGCCATGATCTTCCGAGGGGCTGCACGTTGCACTGCCTCGTGCATGGACGCACCTTGCGCTACTTTTGAAACATAAAGGGGCTTTGTGTACCGTTAACACTCACCATTTTAACAACTCACCATTTTGTTGCAATTCATTTCTTCTGCAACGGGCTTTTTTTATGTTCCCCGCGCCTTGTGTCGTCGTCTTCTTACCTTGTCCTGGTCGTTAACAACTCACCATTTTGTTGCAATTCATTTCTTCTGCAACGGGCTCTTTTTATGTTCCCCGCGCCTTGTGTCGCCGTCTTCTTACTTTGTCCTGGTCTTTCGGCGCTTGTCTTTTTCCATTATGAACCAACTGGCCCAACTCACCATTTTGTTGCTCTCCTCTTATCGGTTGTGTGCCGCTCTACCTTGTCACCTTTGGCGGCCGCGTCTCTTGGCGATCTGCCAGGCTTTGTCAGTATAGAGGAGGCTATGGCCTAACATAATGTTGTCGCCGCGTCGGACACGTGTTTTTCTACCGTGGGTTGGCCTGACAGTGTTCCTCGCATCCTCAGATCAAGCTCTTACCTAACGTCTGCAAAGAACGGCGATCTCGATGGTGCATAATGCACGTTGAAGAAGCACAGTGGTGCTGAGACTGAAGCCAACGCCAATACAACGAGAGCTTGAGGTCGCTGCTTTGAAGCGTTGTTCCGCAGAACGTTCAAGCGCTGGCGCTAAAACTGCATGCCTATAATCCAGGAGCGCGCGATAGCTCGCGCTTGCAGCTTTGGCTGCAGTCTCAACTTCTGCTCGCTTCCGCCAAGTCACTTACAGGACTAAGTACCTCCGCGAGAGAGCCGTTCTGCCGCGAACTAGCGCTGTGTCTTAGGAGCTCCTGACGTGACGGAATTCCTTCACAGACCGCTACCAGACGCAAATGGGAAATCTGTTCATTTGTTTCAAAGCTAGTTTTCTTGACGTCTCTGCGTGCCTCCCACAAACACTAGACTAGGCTTGTGTTTCTCGGCGGCCGGAACAACATAGACTGAATCTAAACAAATAAATAAATGTGCAAACATTTGTTTTCCGTACTCCTTTGAAAGCATTTTCAGCATAGTTGAGTACAGTGTACAATTAAAGCCCCTCTATCCTGGGAAAAAGGGCTCCATTTATTGTTGTAGACATGCTCGAGGCACGTGCTACGCGCCTATTCTGGGAAATTCATGGCGTCTGAAATCCAACTCAGTGCTGCTCTGTGCCGCCATGATCTTCCGAGGGGCTGCACGTTGCACTGCCTCGTGCATGGACGCACCTTGCGCTACTTTTGAAACATAAAGGGGCTTTGTGTACCGTTAACACTCACCGCCCTCCATCGAGAGTACGAAGACATCACGATGTGAGAAGTTCGGATATGCAACGGACATAACATTTCGGAAGGTTCTGTCGAGCGATGTACTTTTGTGATAAATCGTTACCATCCACTGAAACCACGTGTCCCTGTTATCACTGCCGTAAATAGCACAAAAAGTGGCGCGATATAAACGCAAATACTGTAAAACACCTAATTTGCTAGCTATTAACATTCTCGAACTTCGCCAATTCAAAAATTGGCGAAAATTAAGGGCACGCGAAAATATCGGTCCTTAAGAGTTTTAATGCAGGCGACTGGAATTCACCAAATTTAATATTCGCGATATGTCCTCCGGTACCAATTCGCCAAAAATAAAAGCCGCAAAAAAGAAGGCCTTTACAGTATTGGGCAGGAGATCGAACTATAGGGGGAGCTTTATCGAGCTTGTTGTCCCCACAGCCCGGTGTTTACTAACACAGAATAACAAAGAAATTGAACCTCGCCATGCACGGTCTGGACACGAGCGCTTCACTCTTACCAGTGCTTTGGCTGCACGAGGAGCCGCCATTCGAATTGTCACCATCGATGTCGCTCACCCAAAACAAACAAGAAAATTCGGTTTGTTGTCCCCACAGCTAGCGTGCCGCCGGAGGCGTGACTGTTCGATCTCCTCCCCAATACTTTACATCACGATATTGCCACGAGCGTCACCGAACAAGCGCGTTCCTGGCCGCACGGGTATCGTGCTTGGCTCCCGCGCAAAGGATTAACGGTTTTGAACCGGGTGCGGAAGCACCTTTTTATTATTTTTGTGGGGTCGGTTTCTGGAAAATTTGACAGCAGAGTTGCTTGTTAGGGGTTTGAATGTTCCACGGGCTTAACCGTCTACGCCTATCGTTCCAGAAGCTTACGAGTGTACATAAAGGGCTTCGCATAGCGAACCAGAGCCGCTCTGATCCCAGCGCTCAAACCTGCTGTCCGCCCATATCGACGCCTGCAACGTTAACCTTATTTTAATTTGTTTGGCACAATTTCGCACCACTGAGCATTTAGTTTCTTTAGTTTATTCGCCGCCTAATTGTTTTTCATTCGTGACATTTTGGTGTAGGTGCGGTATAATGCCATATGGCCAAAGTCAGTCATTCGCCCACGCGGACCCATCAACCAAGTCTGATCACAAGCTCGCCTAGAAGACCAAACCTTAAAAACCTTAAACTTGTGCCAGCCGCCCACCCAGGGAGAGCTGCCGGACAGTATTCCACGCCGCCGTGACGTGCCTCACAGCCGCAGACTTTACAATGTCGGGAAGCGCAGCCCCAGCTTCGAAGACGAATGTGTGGAGCATGGCCGATGGACGATTGTTGTTTTATCACTGCTTCGAGGTCGACCCTGTCTACTGGAGGTGCCCGTACCAACGATTAGGCCTGCGAAGAAACGTGCCAAGCGACCCGCGCACACCGCCTTGGCGAGCGTGGCGAGCGACCAAAGGACATCGAGGCGAACCTCCGACGAACTCTTTCTTCGTTGCCAACTTCACCCGAAGTTCCTGTTCGCCTTCCCCTCGACGCGCCCTCTCACACTTCCGCGACTCTCGCCCGGACAGCCTGCCCCCCCCCCCCCCCCCAACTCTCTCTCTATCTCGTCGGAAAAACTAAGTGCTGCACCGCCTGGTGGTGGCGCTGCCGTAGACGACCGAAGCAAAAAGCCTCCAGGAATGATGCAGCACTCCCACTCTCTTGATGCCACGCATCTGAACGACGCCCCTGCACAGGTGCCCAACAACCTAAACCCCGTTATCGACACGCACGACGTATCGGCTCCCGTGCAAACCTGAGAAGACTAATCAGTCTTGAGCGGGAAGCTCTCTCGCGGTCTCCGAAAATTAAGACGCTGTGCGATAGACCTCAAATAGGAACCGCCGGAAGGCAGCTCAACGCACCAGTCGAAAGAAACACTGTCCGCGTCGATATCCACGGTGAGGCATGTCCTGTGAATTTGATCGTTCTGAAAGACTGTGCGAGGGACGTTACAATCGGAATGAACTCTCACTTCGAGTAGGGCACCATCATCGACCTCGAAAGATTGTTCTGCAGTTGGTTGAGACAAACACTACATCTACCGCGATCCGAGTAATTTCCGACCATGGGAACTTGCCACCGCGGTCAAGTGTTTTCGTAACCGTCAAAACCGACGCAACTATACACGGTGAAGGTCTTCTGAAAGGCAGCGTTCAACTGCTCTTTGATAAATTATTTTGTGTCGCGTGAGGCGAAAATGATCTGCAAGTTGAACGGACAACTGCTCTCGTGATAAAGTTTCAAGCGGAGCGGCAGCACCTTACTAGGGGTGCAACTGTGGGCCATGTCGAGGAACTTCAGCCGCCACAAGGGGTCACCGGAATTTCTGTGGAAACCTCGTCGTCACAGTACAAGGGCACGTTGCCGCCGCAGGTCGACATCCACCCCGCGCTCCCAGCCACAAAACGCCGGCAACTGGTTGATCTCGCTGATTACAGTGATTGTTTTGCCATGTCGTAGAAAGTTCGCCAAACACCAGTGGCAAAATAGCGCATTGTTATTTAGTGCGGCGTGCACCCAGTCTACCAGTCACCATAACGTGTCTCTGCAATAGATGGAATTCTTCCTAGAAGAGGTTCAGAAATTTTCGCCCGATGATACCCTCCAGCTGTCAAGCAGAATTTATAGGCTCCATCTGTTGCGCTCGAAAAAGAATTGTAGAACCCTGAGATTTTATATGGACTATCGCCAAATGAATGTTGTGAAAAAGACATATTATTATCCGATTTCCGCGTCAACAATACTCTAGATCGACTGAGCCTCTAAAAATACATTTCGTCGATGGACTTGAAGAGTGGTTACTAGCAGATCGATGTTGACGAGCGGGACCGTGAGAAAGCTGCCTTCGTCATGCCCTAGGGAATGTACGAATTTAGGTTGATGCCCTTAGGAGTGTGCATGGCGTCAACAACTTTCCAGCGTGTCATGAACTACACACTTATAGGCCTCAAAATGTTAGAGCTGCCTTGTCTACCTCAATAACGTTGTGGTGTTCACCAGCAACTTTGACGAGCACTTACGACGACTCCGTGCCGTACTTCAAGACATCAGTGCCGCTGGAATAACTCTTAAGCCAACAATATTTCGATTCACTTATGATGTGTTTACGTTCCTAGGCCATGTTGTGAGCAGCGAGAATGTTCGTCCTGACCCTGAGACGACGCGCGCCGTATCCGCTTTTCTCTGCCGTAAGACGAATTGGTGGTATAAATATACGTAGACCGCTCCACCTACTACAGGCCCGTCGCTCGAGATTACGTGAAGCTTTTTGAAGCAATGACATACCTTACATAATTCACTGTAAAGGTTCAGGTGACAGAAGAGCACCAGTGGGTGTTCGATGGTCTGAAACGAAGACTTCAAGCTTTCATGGCAGTTTCGACCAGCATGCTCGAAACAAAAATTAATATAGACGCAAGCAACACGGTACTTGGAGCGATTTCGGTCTAAATACAGGAAGGAACTGTGCGGTAATTGCCTAGGCAAGCCTGACACTGTCCAAGGCGGAGGGTAAATATTCTACGCCGAAGAAAGATTAACTCACAGTCGTCTTTTCAATCACCAAGTTGCGCCCACACTCGTACGGAAATTCATTCCGCGCAATCAAAGACCACCACTCGCTCTGCTGGCTCGCGAATTTTAAGGACCCCTCAAGTCGCCTCGCCTGGTGGAGTCCACAACTGCAGAAGTTTGACTTGACCGAGGTTCAAAAGCCTGGCGAAGGGCACAGTGACACCGATTGTTTATCAAGGACCCCGCCAAGGCCGGTCTTGCCTGCAGCAAAGATGGCTACAACGAGCGTTCCGTCAGCACACTTGATGTCAGTGACATGACGTGCTTTAAAGAAAAGGGTATCACCTTACACAATATTTTGTCCCGTATAATACACCGCAAAACTTTAGTTCGACATACAGCGCCCTGTAGTTGCACGGACGACCCCAAAGTATACGAAGGGCTTCATAACGGTGCAATATAACGTATTAAGTAGCTAAAGTACGTATCAGAGACCAGATAAAGAAAACACTGAGTTTTTGCAGTAGGGCCAAGAAAACCGCGAATATTGTTGTTTTTTTGTGGTCAGCAATACGTACTGTGGTGAGCAAAAGTCTGGATAATACGGGAGCGCCGACCGAATTGCATCGCCGCGCTCCCTGACGGCACGGCGCCTGGTGCCGAGACCCGCGCAATGCGCACGCGCGTCCTTTCTTATCTGCTGGCCCACTGGTTGGCTCGCTTCAACGCGATGCGCTCCTGAGCGATTAAATGGGCGCTAGGTGCCGCCCCGGGAACACAGATTCCGAGAGCCTCGCTCACCGCTCGGGACAAGCTCGCGTGCTCCGCGGCACGCGCCGTTCGCGCATATCTTTCCCGCGACTCGGCGACGCGTTAAAAACGGTCGCTTATGTTAGTGCAGCCGCAATGAATTGTAGAACTTGCATTTGCATACTCGAGGCAGCCTTGGGCTTCCTTCCGAGTGATCATGCACGCGCGGTAAAGTGGTGAATGACGAGCAAAAAGAAAACGCCAAATAAGAAAGAAATATTTATTCAACTCCCCTCCCAAGAAAAAACAAGAAAGAAAACGGAAGGAAAAAGAGGCGCTGGTTCAGTTTGGGTGGCTTATAATTTTTATACTGTTGATAGCGTCAGAAAGAATCGAAAAAGCATCACCTTTCTGCAAAATGTTGCAATTCTGTTGTGTAATCGCAAAGCAGAAATGGAAATATTTCCCCCTCTGTAGCCGTGCACGGCGGCCATGGGAAACGCGCCTTGACGGTGTCGCTGGGATCGCTGCAGCTCAACGCCTCACGAAGAGCAGTAGAGAGAGACGGAGTAAACAGCCTTGAGGACAGCGCACGGAAACTGGTGCATCCTCACGTCGACATCACTGAGCACGTCATTTAGAGAGTTGAGGGGTGCCGGAAACTTGAATCTTTGCTATTGTTTAAAATTATTATTAGGGCACACAGAGTAAATCGCTTTTCTGTTCTTTACTTTAGAAGTGTCGGAGGACAACTCCTATAATTATTTGGCCATGGTCCAGAAATCGTTGCATAGCCGCTTTATGTTATGACTTCCGGTACAAGTCATCACAGCTGATGTCAAACAGAACATTTTAAGGTCACTTCGCGAACAACCATGCTGAGAATTTGTGGCCAGTACCATGTTTTTGTTTTGTTTTCTCGTTGTTGTCTTGACTTCTTAACCCTTCACAACGCGTGCATAATAAATTGAGCAGCAGCTGTTTGCATTGTAGCCGAGGCAAATATAGGGGGAAGCTTAAAAATAACGAATGGGGGGAAGCGAGAGTTTTTAACGCGTTGCCGAGTGGCGGAAAAGATATGCGCGAACGGCGCGTACCGGGGAGCACGCGAGCTCGTCCCGAGCGGTGAGCGAGGCTCTCGGAATCTGTGTTCCCGGGGCGGCACCTAGAGCCCATTTAATCGCTCAGGAGCGCATCGCGTTGAAGCGAGCGGTCGAGTGGGCCACCAGATAAGAAAGGACCCGCGTGCGCATTGCGCGGGTCTCGGCACCAGGCGCCGCGCCGTCAGGGAGCGCGGCGATGCAATTCGGTCGGCGCTCCCGTGTTATCCAGACTTTTGCTCGCGACAGTACATTAGCTATTTTAATATGTTGTACCAAACGGCTATCACGCTCCTCGTAAAATGCGGGTCCGTCTGCTCGACTATTCGGCGCTGTACGTCGAATTGGAGATGTGGGTTGTATTAGATATGAGTAACGGTGTTAAAATACGCCCTTTTTTCTGAGAGTGTGGCACTCAAAGAGATGATGCTAAACTGCGAGGATTCATCGAGCAGCTAAATGGACAAAAAAGTGCGATTTCTCCGCGTTTCCTTTCGAACCATGACAATCTTCTTCATCCGGCAATATGTGCTGCTCGAGTAGACCTTTAGCGACAACAACACAGGGTGACTGTTGGTGATCTCATCCAGTCATCGAGAAGAGATATTTCAGGCCTACCACGATGACCCGACGGCGGGATTCCTTGGGTACAGCAAGACTCCTTCCAGAATACATGGGAAGAACTACTGGCCCAAGCTTGCCGATAGAGTCCATCGCTACACCCGATCTTCAGATTAGTGCCAATAAAGGAAGAAGCCACCGACGAGACCAGTAGTTCTTTTTCAGCCTATTGCGCTGCCATCTCCGACATTTAAGCAACTTAGAACAGGTTTACTTGGACCGTTCTCACCACTGACGCAATGAAACCGATGGGTAATTGTAGCGACCGATTATCTCACACGGTACTCTAAGACGAAAGGCCTGCCATCAGGTACTGCGGTTGAGGTCGCCAAGTGTTTCACCGAGTCCATTGTGTTCCGGCACGGCGCCACTGAATTCCTTACTACAGACCGTGTATCGTCGTTTTTTGTCCCAGTAGACGAAATAAATTCTTGGTCTAAGCCACATCAACTTTCGCCGTAGGACGGCGTACAGCCGCAGAGCATCGGACTGATGGAGCGCCACAACAAGACTATCGCCGACATGATCTTTATATACGTCGACGTACAGCATAAGACCTGGGAAGAAAAATTGCCGTACGTGACCTTTGTTTACATTAAGGCAGTCGAAGAAGCCATGGAGTTACACCATTCCAGCTGGTGCACGGCAGAAAGGTCACAATGATGCTCGAAACAATGCTACCAAAAGACCCAGCAGGCGCTGGAACCGACGACGCCCCGTTATTAGTTCAACGAGCAGAGGATTCTTGGCAGCTAGACAGACTCCGACTTCAGGGCCAACAACATGTTGAGTCTCGCCGGTACAATCTTCCTTGCCGTGACATGCCATTCTAACCCGGAGACAGGGTAGGGGTGTGGATAGCGATTCGCCAAGGCGGTTTCAGAGAGAAACTTCTCAAATGGTAGCTCAGACCCTACAAAGTATTTTTTCGAGTCGGTTATTTGTACTACAAAATTATGCCCGACGAAACAAGAACATTATCACGCCGCCCATCATTTCCTGAAATCGTCCATGGCGTGCGCCTCAAGCCATACTACGCTCAATAAGAGTGTACTGTGAACCCGCACGACGCTCGACTGAACCGTACTTTACGAGCCTCCGTAGTTTCCCCTCGTTTGTTTGCTCTGTTCTGTTCTGTGCACGTGTATTGAAACGAGGCACTTTTTAAAAGAGGGGGTAGCGCCACGAGCGTCTCCGAGCAAGCGCCTCCGTCACCAAACGATTATCGTGCATGGCTCTAAGGCCAAGGGCCACGGCTTGATTCCCGGGAGCGCAAGTATTTTTTTGTTATTTTTTTTTAAACGTCGCGTTCTGGAAAATTTAAGAACACCTTGCTTGTCTGAGGTCCGAATGTTCCACACACCAAACCCTCTACACCGATTGTTCCAGAATGCGACACCTGTACATAATAAGCTTCGCGTGGCGAGCCGTAGCCAGTTTCGGCCTGCGCTCGATCCTTCTGTTCCGCCGACATCTACACCGGGGTCACTAACGTTCTATTTTGGTTTGTGCACAAGTTTGCCCCACTAATCATTTACTTTCTCTAGCTCGTTCGCCACGTGGTCATTTGTCGTTCGTGACAATATACAACACTGGCGTCCAGAAGGACCAGTGGAAGTTCGACACCGCGGTTCAGCAGCGCAGAATAACTGTACGTGGAGGAAGCTACCTCATTGCTTTAATGCATAGGGCTCCGCTATTGCTATTCAGGAGGCATCATTAAGCTAAAGAATGGCTCAATAAGACCGCACAGAGGTTGAAATTGAACACTTTTTGGGTGGTGAGTGGCTGCTTTATCAGTTACGGCTACCACCGTCAACTCTGTACAGTACGTGTACGTAGAATGTTTGGATTCAAAAATAACTCAACAATAGATGAACAGAAGACTCCGGTTCTGAGTCCTCACGGCGAACAGGGCTGCAGGCAAATCCTAACTCTAGTGAAGTTGTCACGACCGACGGCAGGAAGCCAATACAAAATCAAGACTGCGGTCCGAAATTACCTGCACAAAGAACATTGGAGTTTTATGAAATATTCCTATTTTACAGATCAAAACGGAATCACGAAGAATCGCTGCTTGAATATGTCATGGCACTTTAGAAATTTGGCGATAACTTGCAGTTTTGGAGACGATAAGTTGCCACTGGACGTCATAATGTGGGATGGTTTGCTATCCTGTAAGAAAAAACAAAGAAACAGTTTAACAGCGGCTTCTCGCAGAACATGAGCATACATTGGCATGTGACCCGAAACACTAAAGACAAGGTATGATAAAAGACCAGCAAGTCATTCGAACCATGTCAGCATAAAAAAGACGGCGGCGGGGTGGTACAAGCAACCCGTATGAAGCAAGACACATCGGCGGAAGACGTTAGATACTATTTCAGCATTGTAAGCACGCTCTGCGTTTATCCAGTTTAGGAAGTCTAAGTGCTTAGGTTAGGGAAGGTTGGATATGTAGCAAACACATGTTCTTTAAAAGGTAAAAAAACGTGTCCGAAGAATAGACACAAAAAACACAAGAAGGACACACTATACACACTTTACGTGGCAACACATTTACAAAGTCGCCAATTACCATGCACCTAAATGTTCCAGCGCCCTATAACTAAAGCGCCATCAAAAGCTGGAGCATTGGAGAGACCGGCAGACTACGGGTGAACTCATATTACGCCAGCAACAGGGACTTTAAAAAGCTCGCCGCCATCGCTTTCGTAAAGCCGTTAAGCAAAAAGAAAAAGATAAAAATAAAAAAAAATTCTAGTCGTTTAACACCTCTATTTTGATCCGACAATATTTAAAACGACATTGCGGCACTGGCATGATTTAGCCTTCGCTGTCGTGCAGGAGAGATGTTTGCCGGTTCTGAGGAGTAGATGCTTTAACTCCGTGAACTGTATGTCGATGCCAAGACGGTAAAAAATGCCTCTCGACTCTCGAAAAAAATATCGATGTAGTTTCAAAGTTAACTCGAGATTTCGGTAAAAATTTAATATTACTTCCTCAGTCAAGTATGGTATCGTGTCGATTACAAACTATAAAGTGAAAAAAAACCGGCTTCAATTCGGTTTTCACTGAAGTTCCGTGTCGCGTACCGTTGAAGAATTTAGCCGTCAGACAAGGGAGAATAAAATACCGGAAAACACGACATATTACAGTGAAGATGTTTTGTGTTGTCCTTCATTATATTATTCCTAATGATCCTTAACCAGCTTACCTGCGTACTTGGGCTTTTTTGCGAATAATTCATGTAAGTGTCAGAGGCCTCGTAATTAATTCACACATACTCGTGAAGCAGGACATAGAAGTAACTCTGTGAAATCCTGCGAGAGTTGAGATTTTTAAACTCGCCGCGTATTTTGAAAACTCAACTACACGTGCTACAACAACACTATGAAGAGTAACGTTTATATTCCCGTTTTTATGTACATTGATTTTACGCCGTGTTATTCTTGATATTGAGAATTTACGTTTTCGTTTCTCTCGTATTTGTTCTTGCTGCGCACGGGAACGAAGGAAAAACTGGTGAAGATTGCACTGAATGCGGAGTTACAGAACACTGTGGTGATTCCTTCAATGTCCTTGGGCACTCTCAAATACAATATCAGGGCCGATCAAGTGTTTGAGGCGAGGCGACCCCTAGGAGTCAACTGCACCTCATGGGATCTTGACTATGCTGCCGTCGGTGTAAGTGAATATACGTTATAGTCAGGTACGGAAATGGTGCAATTAAATATATTGCCGTTGCTCATTGTTCGTAGACGCAAAGTGTTTTTTTTTAATAACAAAATATAATAAAACCAATACACGACAGCCGTCTTGATCATGTAACTATCAAGCTCGGTACACAATACATGAGAAAATAACTGTCCGTGTAATTTAACGAATTAAATTAAATGTGCTAATGAACTTTTTATATTTTTTTTCCTGTGGTGTGGTAACATCTAAGTTAGAACGGCAGTTAAAATTTAATGTTAAACTACTATATGGAGATGTAGATATGCACACGGCATTCGAGAGCTTCATTGATCAGTTTTAGCGTCACAAAAAAAAAATCGATGAATATCTCGCAGCCCGCTAGCTTTTTTTAAAACCGTGAATAACGTGGTGGCGTGAACCATATGGCACAAGGAATGTCAACACGGGCATCTAGGTGGCATGAAGCAGGTCACCACGGAAGGGATTGAGGCTACAGCCACAAAAATGCGTGACTCATACTGGCATCGACCACATAACCCTGACGGCCTTAGTAGCTCCAGACACTTGACCACTTGACTCATGACAGCAGTCACGTGATCACGTGTTTTATAATGGCACTGAGCATATGATCACGTGGCCCATAATAGTTTTGTTTAATTTAGTAGAATGGTAGCCGCCTCAGTCTTACCCTTATCTGGCATATCTGGCTAACCATAAGATTACTAAATTTTGCAGGAGGCTGCCAACTCAGTTTAGTAGGAGGCCGCGCACTGTAAAGCGACGGGACACAGAATCTAAATTGGGCTTTCAGTAGTATGCGTTTTTCTCTAATAACATTGACATTTTCGTTTCTTACTTTGTAGTTGGTCAACCTGATTGCTGCAGCACTCAGCTCGTCATTTCGAAAGGATTTCAGGAGCGAGACTCAACACAGTCATACGACATAATGAATTAAACTGACTACATGCAGAATAGTGATCTGCTAGTTTACAGTTGATTACAAAAACCGTAATCGTAATATTTGGAACACTTACACGAACATGATCCACACAGGATTTGGTTAATTTGTCTTTGAGAAATCATCTCGTTGTTACGTGTATAGTGTTCCCAATGCCATAGCATGCAAGCAGATTCAAATAGTGATAAACCAATTAAGCATTATCTTTATAGCTATCAATGATATGGTCGATCATGCAGGTACTTTTTATAGAAAGTTTAGAATTGATGTTTTCAACCCAGTTTATCTAGAAAAGCAGTAAAGGTTTGGAAGAAGCTAGATATACAGCCAGTGATGACACTACAGACCGTGGCTTTTGTCTCTAAAACACAGTGAATCAGCATGTTCAAATGACACCACAACATTTGCGACCATTAAAGTGTCTCTTAAGGAAACAGTAGTGCCGCCTGCCCACCCCAGTGGAGGCTAAAAAAAATATTTTTAAGCCACGATTTTTAAACGCACCCATATTCACGTCAGAAATATTCTCACGTGAACCTTCGCGAATACATTATCAGTACTTGTTTCCACTGATTTAAAATAATAAAAATTCGGGGCTTAAAAAATAAGCAAAAGCCTGAATGATAAATATTAAGATAGCCAGTATTTTTAAGGTCATGATCACACCCTAATTTAAAAGAAAGGGTTTGGTCATGCCGGCTGGTGAGCATTTTTTCTTTATGCGCCCATCGTACATTAAATATCTTTTATACCATTTCGTCGTTTACCCTGAGACTGGGTTTTTTTAGAAGAGCAGAAGTAACAGAAAAAACCAGACAGGTTTCAAACTCAGCTACAAGTTTATTTTAACAAGCTCCTCTTATATAGTTCGTTCTCGTAGTCATCAACCAATCACATCCGACTTGTCCTCTGCACCGTGACTTTACAGGTTCCACTCTATCACAAAAGAAGCGGACACTCCCAACGTTTCCAAGTGAAAAAGATCTAGCAGAAGATATGCCTCACAAAGACTTCAAGCAACTCTTTTGTGTCCTCACAATAAACAGGACAACAGCCCACAACAACATACTACTCAAAACTGGTCACCTCCAAACTTATAGAAAACAGACAATACACACCAATACACCCACAGACAATACACACCAAAGAAGCCTTTCAGGATGACTAAAAAAAAAAAAACTTAAAACTGTAAAAATTGGTTGCAGTGGTTCCCTATTTGCATGGAAGGTTGACTAATGCAATTTCCCAACGATCTAATCCTAATTGTTTCTCTTACCACCTTTTTAACATCGTTGCTTTCCTTACCAACTACATCCGTTCCAGACCAATCCGTTGTGCAGTTTCTACACTCCTCCAGATGCTTAGCCAACTCCGAATTTGCTGCATTATGTTTAACATTCCTTTTGTGTTCTGTTAAACGATCGTTTAAACACCGAGAGGTTTGGCCTACATACTTAAAACCACACGCCAAAGGAACCTCATACACCACGCCTACGCTACACGGCACCGACTTTTCCCTATGCGCCTCCTGACAGCCCCTCTGAACCGTTTCAGAGGGGCTGTCAGAAGCCGGATAGGGAAAAGTCGGTGCCATGTAGCGTAGGCGTGGTGTATGAGGTTCCTTTGGCGTGTGGTTTTAAGTATGTAGGCCAAACCTCTCGGTGTTTAAACGATCGTTTAACAGAACACAAAAGGAATGTTAAACATAATGCAGCAAATTCGGAGTTGGGTAAGCATCTGGAGGAGTGTAGAAACTGCACAACGGATTGGTCTGGAACGGATGTAGTTGTTAAGGAAAGCAACGATGTTAAAAGGGTGGTAAGAGAAACAATTAAGATTAGATCGCTGGGAAATTGCATTAGTCAACCCTCCATGCAAATAGGGAACCTCTGCAAGCAATTTTTACAGTTTTAAGTGTTTTTTTTTAGTCATCCTGAGAGGCTTCTTTAGTGTGTATTGTCTGTGGTGTGTATTGGTGTGTATTGTCTGTTTTCTATAAGTTTGGAGGTGACCAGTTTTGTATAGGATGTTGTTGTGGGCTGTTGTCCTGTTTATTGTGAGGACACAAAAGAGTTGCTTTAGGTCTTTGTGAGGCATATCTTTTGCTAGATCCTTTTCACTTGGAAACGTTGGGAGTGTCCGTTTCTTTTGTGATAGAGTGGAACCTGTAAAGTCACGGTGCAGGACAAGTCGGATGTGATTGGTTGATGACGACGAGAACGAACTATATAAGAGGAGGTTGTTGAAATAAACTTGTAGCTGAGTTTGAGACCTGTCTGTTTTTTTCTGTTACTTCTGCTCTTCTAAAAAAAAACCAGTCTCAGGGTAAACGACGAAATGGTTGACTTCCACCAGCTAGCCTGTACTTTGACTATTTTATCTTTTATACACTGTTCAAGCTTTCCAGAAGGAATTGCTGTTACAGTGCGTTTTTTTTATAAAAGTGGAGCTGCGGCAGGGTTTCTTTTTTTTTTCTAAGTGAAAGAAATCTACCACTCATCATTTCATGTCTTGCCGATGTACACCTAGATAAACCTAAACAAGACAGAAGAAGGGGGCATCATGTTTTCTATGCAGTTTGTGAATGAAAAGAATATCAGAAGACAGAAAACAGCTGACTGCCAGTTTAGTTTAAGATCGCCTGCATTCTATTTTAGTTCTTATTCTTGTTTGCAACACTACTACACCCTCAATTTCCACATTAGACAAGCGGTCATACCTTTTAGATCTGTCTTGGTTGACACGGAACTGCTCAATGCGAGGAGTGTTCTCGATACCGCATTTCCAAATTTGGATACATCTGACATCAGATCACTGATTTCCTTCTGGTAAATGTTGAAGTCGGCTAGCGATTGATCTTGATACGCGTGTTAAAATTAACAGATTCCGTCAGCTAGCTCACACCCTTTTGTGTTTCTTAAAACATTGTTTACAAAGTTAGTAGGCCATTGGCCTTAACAAGTAGCTGTAGAATGGTGCCTTCTATAGTTTTTAATGAAAAAAATCATCCACGCTCATTAACACGCAATCCAATTTGTGATGTAAAATTGCTAGATCGGGTTGGAAGAGTCTACGTCCGGGACTGAGCTCGAAGCTCTCCTTCCCCTCCTCTCCCTAAACGTCCCCGGCATCACAGTTTCTCTTTTTTACCGACCCAATCTCCAAAAACAAAAGTTCAGTCAAACCTGAAGAGATATTGCCTGCGTGGTACTCGATAGACAATTCAGATCTTGTCATACGCCCTCAGTCGTTGTGTAACTGCTTAAAGCGAGCAAGGCAATCCCCAATGGCTATGGTTCCTTAGGTAGAAAAAAAAAAAAGAACAAGGCAACTCAAAACGAGGTCAAACGACTCTGCATTTGGCGGTTGTACAACACAGGAATATACACATAGAATTTTTTTCCTGTTGAACAAAAAGTGTTTGGATAGAAAATAGTTCCGTCCAGTTTTCGGGTTCTTTAGGTGGATTTTTCTTTGCACTCAAATATGACGCCTCTTCAGTTTACTCAGCTAGGTGCGCTGCCTTTAGAGCGCGCAATTTTGTTATAACAAACTTTCTTCATGGGCCGTGTTAACTGTGCGGCCGACGAAGTAGTATGCCCCTCACGCTCACCTCCAAGACTCATGTCTTCAATGGTCGGGTAGCTCCAAGAAAAATTGCGAAAATATAATCTTTATATTCTACTACAGACCATAAAGTCCGAGAAAGCTTCAGTAGGCCAACCACCAGTTTAAAAAAACAAACAAAAAAACATTTTTTTTTATTGAATAAAAATAACACCGAACAGAAGCATAGTTAGGTTGAACCACAGCTAAACAAGTACGCGGTACACGACAAACTTGTTAATCCCAAGAAAATACTTCGCAGGAACAAAGGGAATGGTTTTGCTCACCGACACTCAACGTTCGGCGGTAGTTTTCAGGTTGCTTTACACAACTGTGGTCGTTGGGTTGCGGCATAGTCTCCGAATTCCTAGAACTTGGAGACTATGCATTATTATTTGCTAGAAACATATTTAAAGCATCTGTTAAAACGCAGAGATAGACGTGGTCCCGAAGTCGCTCAGAGAACACGAATCCGTAAGAAAACAGACACAACGTCGATAACAAGAGGAATGTCGTCGCCGCAGCCATCAAGAGTATAAAAACGGAACTGCAGTTAACGAGGGATACGCTTCATTGCAGAGAAATCAGCATCAATAACGCTAAAACCATTCAAATTTTACTGCGAATGGCTAATTGGCCGGAATACTAAATGATTTCTTTTGATACAGGTTTTGTATTCTTGTTTTAAATTTAATACTTTTATACTTATGTTTTCAAAAACTCAATACTTTTTTAATAATTTTGGAATTTATAGATTTTTCTATTATTTTGCCGGTGAATAATCGTGCTATTAAGAAAAAAATTCTGTCCAACAGTTAGCATAAAGAGCTCTATTCGCGTGGTCAGTTTATCCCAGTATATTTAGTCGCGCGAAAATGAATATTTTATAGTTAAATTTATAAACACCGTAAAATAAGAAATCTTAATATAAGTTTCTATTTCGTCGCATTTTCGGGCAAAATTAGTTATCTAGTTACATCTGAAGATTACGTTTATTTAACACATTACGTTTACTTAACGCCAATAAGTAGACGCACAGAGGAACATCGGTAGTTTACAATATGCCAGTCGTTAATTGTGGCTACTTTAGTATGAAATATTATTTTTGTACTCAAAGGGCAGCCGATATCAACCACATGCATTAAAAGGCGAACTCCTCTCATTTCGGGTACCCGAGGTTTCTTTCGGTCACTATTATATATATTTTTAATACTATTACCTTCGTTATTAGCGAAATGAAATCTTTCACCCAAGGTCTTCAGGTTGACTCCCAGTGACGGTAGTACCGCATCAGTTTAGACCAGTCTTGCCTGACCAGTGCGACCATACTCTTAGTTTCACCAGTTTGAAAGGAAAATGAAAGCAGTTTATCTCCCAGGTATACCAGTTTGATTACTAGATACACCAGTTTTTTAGCCAGTTTCACTGGTCTACCTCCCAGCAGATCAATCTCACCTTTTGAATTCTCAAGTAGACCACAATGATAACTTCTTAGAATAGCCTCAGCTGTTCAATTCATTCCAGGGAACTACATGACGGGTCTGATCTGATGGTGGAATCGGCTGCATCGTAATTAAAACTGAAACGGAGTTTAGAATTTACATCTTAGCCCTTAGTCTGAAAAGTGATCATGCTACCAAGGCATCTACGTTTTTCGATTAAATATATACACTGTTGTAAGAATGCTTCGAGTACAACTGGTTTACTTGCCTTATATAAACTGGAAAAGATATGTACAAAACAACCGTTCGTTTTGTTGTAAGCACTGAGCATAGTGGGCATCTTGACATCTTAAATAAAGTTTAAAAACAGTACATAAGGTACATGCACTTGGTTGTAACGAAGTGCACTCTGCAGAATTGCGTTTTTTGCAACGAGAGAACATACTCTTATGCTGGCGCCTTTCATGAGGAGGTCCTGGAACATAATTTTGCTATAATTAAGGTTTGACAGTGTGGTCAAGATCAAATGTACGCGCTGCTCCTGGGAAAGTCTGTTATGGAATATTTTCAAAATATCTTGCTCCGCGGCCTTCTGATAGACGTCGCGTGTGTGTTCTCATCTTGTAAGTGATCGTAATACTGCACAACGCACATGGTTTCCACAAAACGCAAATGGGAAGGAACCTTTACAATTGCTTAATTGCGGAACTGTTGTATGTGGCATAGGAAGCTAGACATTATAGTCGATAAAATAACACTATCGCAACAGATGCCAGTAATTACTGGTAACAATGCCAGTAATACGAAAAAGCAATTTTGACACAACTGGTTTTCATTATCGGTATATCCTTTGCTTGTTTGTAGCTATGCCCGTCCTGGAAAGTAGACGCTGTGGAAACTGGGAATGCCGAGGATGCTGTCGTGTACACCATAGATAGAACCAGCTGGATGACGTTCGAAAACAACAGGTCTATAATTAAGAAGGCAAGTGTAAAAAACCGAGGTTGTGTTTTCGTGGTGCTTCACTGCAGTATACAATAAAATGCTACAGTCTAGCTCGATATCAAGGCATCGCAGAATACGACGCCTTCAGTAAGTACCATCAGCCTCACATTGACTTCATTAGGACTCGATCCTGCAACGACCTTCCAACGTAGCAGTGCGACCACCATGCATCCCTAGCGAATGGTCGCCCATCTCCTTCTGCAACACTTTGACACTTGGAACACTTTAATACTTAGCACGTCAAGGGCTCTGTTCAAATATCTCCTATTCAATACACTGCTTCATGTTAGAAGTTAGGGTGAAGACTGCGCTGCATCTAGTGAGCGCTGGTAGCGCGACTTGCATAGGCGTGTCGCGGGTCGTGAGCATGCGCGGGTCCTGCGATCCGGTCATGCTCGCAAAAGAAAAAAAAAAAGAAGAAGACGGCACGTGTACGTCACTCATACGAGCATGCGCATAAAGTTTAATGTGACGATCAAATCTCGCGCGGAAACGTCGGAGGGCGGAGCTGTGATTAAACGAATTAGAGGGTAGACACAAAGGATAGGCCCCTTGGTCTTTACAGACACCTCGAGGCTGAAGCAAATACATAGCACCGCGGCCCGACCGAGGGCGTACGCGTACGTAAAACCCCTCAATACATAACAGTAATTACGTACTTTGAACAAGGCCGCTTGCTATTTGTTTATCTATTCAAACGGTGCTACTGCCGACGCGAAAGTGCGGCAGAGCATACATTATACTTGTCTCGCGTTTATCGTGATTCTAAATATATCGTGTTTCTAAATGTTCGCTTTATGGTTTGCTATGCTTAGTGGCGGAACGTGTTGGATAATTTCGGACGCGCTGCGCTTTCGGCACACGTTTTTAGAGCCCAGCTCTTAGGCGCCCGTTTCCGTCTTGAGCGGCGTCGCCGTCGGCGTAACTGCGGTAGGAGGGTCAAGTGACCCCCTCCCCCCGAGGTCACGTGACTCCCTCCCTTCGAGGTCACATGACCCCCCCACAGGTCACGTGACCCCCCCCCCCCCCCCCGAGATCACGTGACCTCCCCCCATGGGGTCACGTGACCCCCCTCAGTACTCTTCCCTACTCCTCCTCAAGAGCTGCGCTCCCATTCGGCGTTACAGGGATTTGTAAACGGCTTTTATTTTCTTCTCTTCGGATTTATCATGTATCGAGAGAAGTTTAGATTTATTCAGACGTGAGGGTGCCACATGCAGGCTTTAATTACCAGTGTCCTGTGGGTTCTGCCTTTTCTGTTAGTGAGTTTAGTGCCTTCAAATTTTAATATTTATGATAGCGAGGAATCACTTTTGGCAACTAAATTATTAGCGAGAGGAAAATGTTTATTAGAGAGTTTTAGGGAACCGTTTTTGCACATCCGATACGGTACGATGGGCCCTCCGGTACGAACTGCGTATGCGCCTGCCTTCTGCGATCTTACCGTAATGCGCTGTTGGAACCGTAAGGCACGACCGGCACGACCAATGGCCGACATGGACAGTCTCGCTTCGTTAGCAAAACGGCTATTTCGCTGGCGGAGAGAGCGTGCCGTGGCTCCACACATGAATAAAATAACTCGTGGCAGTGCGTGGCAGGAGCGCCATGTGTGACAGCAAGTCCATAAAGTTTGAGTCAGCAAAAAAGAAAAAGAATAAAGAACAAAACGCAATAGGACTTTTTCTATAGAAATAAATTGGTGTTTAGCGCAACCGAAACTCGTTCCTCGGTAGCTCAGTGGATTGGAGCGCCGATTTCTTGAGCTCGTAGAGGACCGGTAGTGGAGAGTTCGAATCCCGCTGGCCAAGGACAACTATTTTTTTTTTTTTTACATGTTATAAGTTTTTTTTATACAAACATTGGATGTGCATTTTGAGCACTTATCGACCGTTTTTTACAGCTGCTGCTATGACAGGATTATCTGTAGTGGCACCAGAGTGTGCAACAGCCTTCTGCATCAAGGCTCTGGATACATTTTAGTTTAAAAATGTTGCATGAATTAAAAATTTCTGTACAAATGCTAATCACATATATCCTATAAAACGAGCCCTTTGAGTATTTGGTGATAGTTTTAATAAGTGCACAGCAGTAAAGTTACAGGTTTTCCTTTATATTTTCTTCGGGGTCGTACCGTACACGGCGCAACGATCGGTACGCGGGCGTACGACCGTGATCGTCTGCTACCTGTACGGTAAGAGAGCAACATGAGCGCCGCATCTACCTCCGTCCCTCCGCCTCCTCCTCGCAAGCGATTTAAAGTAGTAGACAACATCTTTCTACTTCAGGAGCTGCTAGGCGCTACTCCTTTTTCGCTCCAGCACTTTGGAATGACGCAGCGTTGAAAAATAACTTATTGTTGCGAGGAGCGAAGGAACGGATTGACCTCCTCGTAAATAAAAATAGAGATTCAAGACATATACGTCATTTGCGTATACGTCATTTCAAAAATATACACACTGTATGGAAAGTAACGAATTCCCAGAGTCCCTTATGAATATAGAATCCACTAGGGTACTAAAAAGGAAATTAAGGAATTGGTGTCAAGCATTTGAGCTGTAGATATCGTAGCCTAACCGTTGGAGATATTTCGTACTTTTATTTCATGGTTGCGTGAGTAGACTTGGCTATAAACACCTTTATTTCATGCTCTAAAGTGTTCTTTTTGTATTTATTTGTGCTGCTAACTTTGTGTTCCTTTCATTTTTTTTTGTGCTGCGGAGTGTTTTCTTTTTTTTTTTTGTAACAACATGTATTGTAGTTGGTCGCCTGGCCCCACATACAAACAGAATGCCACTTTTGTGGGCCAGCTCTTTATTTTGTATGACTTGATCTTTAAATAAAAATTGAATTAAATTGAAAATTGAATTGAAAATTGAATTGAATTAGCTTTGTACAAGAAAAATGACCGCATCAACTTGAGAAAGTGAGTATATCTTGGTTATTTTTGTATTTTCTTCGAGATTTAATATTTCTAATTTTATTTGTCCATAGCTTTCGTAATACTCGATCCTGCATTGGGCCTCGAGGGAAAAAGACAGGATCGCTAGCAGACGACTTCGAATGTTGATGATAAGCGCGCGCGAGCGTGTTCTTGTGCCAAATCGAGTTTGCTTTCGGCAACGTTTCAGGATATCAGGACGTGGTTGGTGTAAACATCATATTTGTTGATGTAAAACACCGAAGTTTGCCCGCTGACAACGCATGATTTATTTGAAAACAAGTTACCATGTACGGTCGAGGCATTATTTTATTCCCCAAGTATATAAATCTGGTAAACTGGAAGAAAAAAAAAACCCAAAATACGCTGGCACATCATTCGTGGTATCCGCACATCATTCCTGGTATCACAACTTTTTTGTTTACTCAAAAGCTACGCCAAGTTGAACGTCCTATGCCTTGCCGCCAACGAGCGCCTTCTCTTAGTGTATCAGTGCTCGGTGGCACCCGAAAGAAATGCGACTGACTCCGTGTCACGGCACACCAAAAAGAATGTTTATTCCCTCGTGCCCCTGCACAAGTCACGGGCCCCACGGCACGCGCGTGCGTGCCTCGCTTATAGAAAGCGGGAAGTTCAGAAGAGGCTCACGCCACACTTAGTGCGCAGACAGTCGTACAAAATCACTTTTTCTAAATTGCTTTCGCTGAGTAGAGCCAACTCCAAGTCACGGTAAAAAATATAGAGCGCCATTGTTGTCGGAAAGCTCGTCTGCTTCTTTAGCTGACGAACATTTTAGAATTTCGCCGTGCTAGGGGCGACACGCCGTGGTGCGCCAGTTTTTGTATTACGGAAGCGCATTCATTCCAGTAAAAAAACGAGACGAACTATAAGTAGGTATACTATTTTTTTGGTTCTCTATATATTTAGGGTGCGATCTTTATTTGCTTAAGTTTCTGCGATTTGTACAAACAAACGCAAATTTGTCTTTTCTCGATGAGGCGCATGCAGGTTTTCGTTGCCAGGGGGCGCGACCTGTACCGATCGTCTGCTATCATCTGCAAATACGGTTCCCCCAAAGCCGTTTCAGGGCACACGATCGGTCCACACGCCCGATCCAAGGTATCGATCGTTTTTGTTTATCGATCGTATTTTGTTCCGGTTCCCTAAAACTCTCTATTACCTCCTTTACGCTACCTATTGACTACTGTGACGTCATACACCCGCTACATTATTCATTGCCACGTTATGATTTAGACAGTGATGTCGTGAGTCGACGAGGGTAGCTAGGCTTTCTCATTAACGGGCCAGTTGCTCGCCCACAATCGTCAGTGCCAAAGCACGTTGAACTAGATATGACTCCCTGGCGATGGTCGTTTCGTACTAAGTATGCTCAATTGTACGGCCATTTGTACCAATGTCGCTTATATAAAGGCAAGGCGGATTTTCCTTAACGGTTTAGCGTCCAAATCCGGGTTTGGCCAAGGAGTGGTTTAAATTCCGGTTGCATTGACATTCAGTCGGGTTTACAGTCGCGACCCTAGCTAAACGCTAGCATTGCGTAGGGGATGTAGAGACAGACAACGCGAAGCTAGCGAGCACTCAGAAGGACGAAAACAATCGATAAATAAAAATCGCCCGATTAGAAAACAGAAACTTTTCACGCTCTAGTCGGCGCCGGCTGCTGTTTTTTTTTTTTCGGCGTGTAATGTTAGTTAGAAGAAAATGATAAATGACCTAATTAAATAATGATCACGCTGACCTTTCGAAAACAGGTATGTTAGTTTTTAAAAAGCAGGGAACCTTTTTACATATACGATTGTGCGAGTTTAATATTGAATGATACCAGAATATTTTCAAATAGAGAGCCGTATTCACAATTGCATTTCGAGACAAAAGTGCCGTCGAGCATCGGGGTCTCAAATTGCATGGAACAAGAGAAGGGGGCACTATTAGATATTGCTGAAAATCGCCAAACATAATCGAGAATAGCTATGCTAATAAGGAGACTACGAAAAGCAACTACCGGGCGTGGGACTAACAAAGTTCAAAGCACTGGCGAGCTCTTTACGGCAGCTGCAAAACTACCCCCAAATTGTTGAAGAGAAGGCAGCCGAGATGTCGGACATTGAGTTAGGGGTTCTTGCCCCGACCTTTCTCGGTGCTGGTAGCAGAGCCAAAATATGGCTCTGTACCCTCGCCGGATAGCTCTGGCTATCTCTGGCAAATTGACGTGTGTTTGACGCAGTGCTGTTCGAAAGTATACTCTGCTATAGCCAGCCGGCAACAGCCAGGCGGCACCAGCAGAGTGAGAGCCCACGGTTACAACCTCTCTCGTTGTAACTTGGCAAAGGGTGAACGATAAGCCACTGATTGCGTGCCGAAGGCTTCGAAATGCGCGACGTATACGAGCACAACCCACACATATTATAGAATGACGCCGCGAAAAGCCTGATACTTGTTCAGTGTTGAGACGCGCTCCTGTGGTACGCAGTCACGTTCCGATTGGCCCGCCAGGGCCGTAGCTTCCGCTCTACTGGCACGTTACGCGATCACGGCTTCCTGGGATATTCAGTATTTCTTTCTTCAGACACTAGGCTAGGCGGCGCCACCAGTGTGAAAGTTCACGTTTGAACAATGCAGCCGCCACTCCCAGGGGTACCCAATATTTCTAGCTTCAGTCGCTAGATGGCGCCAAACCAAACCGCATTGCAGGTTGCCTATATGTTTATTTATTTATTATTTATTTATTTATAATACCCTCAGGGCCACAAGTGGCGTTACAGAGGGGAGTGGGTTTACATGAAGTAGTTGGCGATGGCGTCCCGAAATCTTCCACTGTCGGTGATCCCGATGAGGTTCTCGGGGAGGTCATTCCAGTCCACAATCGCAGATGGTAAGAGCGCCTTCTGGTGTGCGAGGGTGAAGCATTGTGGGCGGGCGATCTTACAAGGATGGTCAATTCTAGCCGAGATGTATGGTGGGGGGTTTAAGAGAGATTGTTTAAAGATGGGCGTATAAAATACCTTGTGAAGAAGACAAAGGCGAGAGATCCTACGACGTGAAGATAATAGCGGAAGGTCAAGGTGAGTTTTCATTAACGAGACACTCGAAAAGCGGGAATAATCAGAAAAAATGAAGCGTGCAGCACGGCTCTGAACAGATTCAATTAAATCAGTTAGCGTTGATTGATGAGGATACCAAATTGAAGACGCATATTCTAATTTGGGACGGACAAGAGTAACATACAGGAGGCGCTTAAGGTTATTGGGAACAGATCTAAAATTTCGACGGATGTAGCCTAAACTTCGATTAGCAGATTGTACAATGTTGTTGATATGAGTATTCCAAGAGAGGTTAGGTGAAAGATGCACGTCGAGGTATTTATAGTGGTCTGTATATTCGAGTATAGTCCCATCCAAAACTAGCGTAGGATTAGTTTCTGCTAATGAATTAGAAAAACGCATGCACTTACATTTGTTAGTATTGAGAGACATTTCCAATTCTGGCACCAGTCGATTATTTTGAGAAGGTCAGCTTGCAAAATTAGAAGGTCATCTTGAGTAGTAATCTTACGGTAAACAACGCAATCGTCAGCAAACAGGCGAATAACAGAGGTGATACGCAATGGGAGGTCGTTAATATAAATGAGAAAAAGTAGCGGTCCAAGCACGGTGCCTTGAGGAACACCAGAAGAAACATCAGAGACGTGAGACGAGGCATTGTTATCGTAGACGTATTGACGGCGTTCAGAAAGATATGATTCAATCCAGATTAGTACATGGGCGTCAATATTTAGCGTGGAAAGTTTGAGAAGTAGAAGTTTATGAGGTACTTTATCAAATGCTTTAGCGAAATCGAGAAATACAGGGATAGTGGGGTATCCGGATTCGAGATTCAAGAACAAGTCATTAGTCAGATGAAGAAGCTGTGTTTCACAAGAAAAATTACGGCGAAACCCGTGCTGCACGTCACTGAAGAAAGAGTTAGAATCCAGGAATGAAACCAAATGCTTGAAGATGATGTGTTCCATTATTTTAGACGAGATGCAGGTAAGAGATATCGGTCTATAGTTGGCTGGTGATGACCCACTACCGCTCTTGTGGACCGGAATGACCTTCCCAAACTTCCAGTCCTCAGGCACGACTCCCGTCTCCAGAGATTGACGAAAGAGTTTTGTTAAAAAAAGGCTAGACGTTAGATTAGTGCTACGGAGAATCTTGGAATTTATGCTGTCAATTCCACATGACGAAGACACTTTTAAGGATTTAATAATGTTTACGATTCCATCGTAATCAATAAGAATAGGATCCATCGGGAACGATATACTGGAGACGGGAGGGGAAACAGTAATGAGGTCTGAACGGGAGAACACTTTAGAAAAAACATCATTCAGCATATTAGCGCACAAGTTCACTGGAACAGGGTCCCCTGAATTTGAAACAAGTTGTAACGAACACTCGTCTTTTGGGCGAACAACATTCCAAAAACGCTGCGGATTGGCAATAAATAATGATGGCAAAGTCGTACGATAAAAAATGTCTTTACATCTATTCAACTCAATTTTGTAAATCTTAGCGCAGTCCTCATAGCTCTGCCATGATTCTGGCGTACCGGCTTCACGGGCAACTCAAAAGAGCCTTTGCTTTTTATTGCGTAGCGATTTGAGGCTGCGATTAAACCATGGATTCGAAGACTTCGTTGTTATATCAATACAAGGTATATATTTTTCCACTAAATCACATAATTTATCTTTAAAGAGACACCAGTTTACGCCCACACTTCTACTCACAAAATTAGTATTAAAAGACACAAAATATTCGGACAGACTGTTGCAGAGCTGCTCATAATTCCCTTTCTCATACAGCCGTATACTCTTTTGAACGCGCAACGGTTTCTGAATTTCCACGCATAAAGGGCAGTAAATTACCCGATGATCGCTGACGCCATCAAAAGAGGTTAGAGGTGATTCTACAAAACCCGGATGAGTAGTTAGCACGAGATCTAAAATACTAGAACAGGAATCCGTCACCCTAGTAGGGACGGACACAAGTTGAAAAAGATTAAAATCCAAACACATGTCAAGGAAGTCCTTGCACAAACCATTCCCTTTAGGACAAACGGGGACCGCAGAGTTCCAATTAACGCATGGAAAATTAAAGTCACCGAATAAAAAAACAGGGTGCGCCGGAGAGAGAGCAAACAGGGTAGACAAGTCGTCGTGCAGACGGCTGGTGAACGAATGGGATTCCGAAGGAGGTCGATAACAAACGCCTACCAAAATAGGTTTGAAACTGCATTGCATTCGTACCCAGACCATTTCGAGGCACGAAGCAGTCGGGACAAGGGTGCTTTCATTACTTTCATCGACCCCGATAAGGACACCGCCTCCACGTTGCTCACCCCTGTCACGCCGGTAAATAACCAGATTAGGGTGCTCAGGAAATATCTCACTATCTTCAATTCCAGGTGATAGCCATGTCTCAGTTAAGACGATGACGTTAGCATTACACGAAGATATAAGAGAACATATATCGTCACGTTTATTCAGGATACTACGTGCGTTCGTGTACATTACATTAATACCGAAACTTGATTTTTGGTTATGAAGAAAGCCACCCCCCGGCGCGTCCTATCTGGGGATTCCTTTTACGGACAGAGACTGAGAATCATAACTGTAAGTCCTGGAACCAATGTGCAACTTGTCGAAACGAAGCTTAAATGATACGTTCTGCACCCTGGCAAAGTCGAGAAGAAACTTCCGCGCAGTTCGAACATTCGGCGAGTAGTCCTCCGACAACGAGTAGGGGGAGCCCTTCAAGTTATGGCCACAAAGAAGCAACAGGTTCTTTTAATTTAAATGAGGCGAATTTCACAATTACTGGCCCAATTTTTCCTTCCCGATAACCACCCACTCTGTGAGCCCGTTCAATATCAGCGTTTCCCAAGGCGACACCAAGTCTGTCTTTCACGACGGTGATTATATTTTGCTCGGACGTCTGCCGCGACTCCCCAGCGTCATCCGGCATTCCGTAAAAAAGAAGGTTGCAACGACGCGAATGATTTTCTAGGCTGTCAATACGACTCAATAAATTCGAGGTAGTAGCAACCTGTACATTCAGCGTGTCCTCTAAGTCGTTTATGGCGAATTTAGCCTGACCAACATAGGATATCTCGCTTTCGATTGAGGCAATCCTGCTGTCGAGTGAGGACAGTCAGCAGGGCCTTCCTCCCAACGGGTTCCTCACCCTCTACAAAGGTATTATAAAGCCAAAGTTTCTCTATTTGCTATCTTTTGCAAACATCCGCGGTCCACAGAGAGACCAGCTGGATAGGTTTCACAAAGTTGCATTACGCCTCTGTTTGGGATTACCCTCCAACTCCCCGAATATAACTACTCTCGTAAAGGCAAGAGAACAACCGCTATTCCTCGAGGGAGCGGAGAGCAGCAAAAGGCACCTAATTCGCATTCATGTAGCGCTATCTACTGATTATCTTCTGATGAATCTCCACTCGAGATCCTCGTCACACTTTGGCCGAATCGCTGCAGAGTTCACGAAAGAGATCGGTGACCCTGGACCTCGGTTCCCCATCCGCCCACCCCACTCGACAGAACCACCTCTCAACGTGCAGGGATCACTCCCCAACGTCCGGGCGAGAAAAGACGTTCATCCAGTTGTCGCACGCACTGCTGAGGCAGTAGCACTTGAGGAGAAGTACGCCAGCAGCCTTGAAATATATACAGATTGTTCAGTAAATAAAAGCGCAGGTACTGCAAACGCCGCTTACGTGATTCCATCCATTGGGAAAGAATACGCCGTCCGCATAAACATTGAAACATCGTCCACAACTGCGGAAATGGTCACTATACTTTTGGCCCTGGAATACCTTAGAACCACCGAGTGGATGACCGCTGCGGTAATATTAACGGACTCCCGCACGGCCCTGCGTAATTTAGTTAATGCCGGCAAGGGATCGTGCTCGCTCAAAAAACAGCCCATCTAGCAACAGCACTACAAGAACGCGGGTAGACATTAGCATTTCAGTAGATCCCGGCGCACTCAGGAATTGTGGGTAATGAGCGCGCCGACACCCTAGCCAAGAACGCACACGCTCTGCCCTCACCTACTTACCACCTCCGACCCTTTCATGAAGCGAGACTTCTTATTGCCAGAAATATCAGGAGTCGGCACCCAGACCCATCTACAGCGCGAGGCGCACCCCCCATCCCAGTCCCTGATTCCAGACTGACAAGGGCAGACGCATCGCTACTCCACCGAGTCCGGACAGGGAGTACGTTTACGAGGCTAGCACTTCATCGCTACGGCCGGGCCGGCAGAGTTGACAGCCCGGAGTGCACAGTGTGTGGGGACCTCGAGGACATCACCCATATACTCCTCATCTGCCCAGAATACGACGCAGCAAGGAAAGTGCTCTTCGCCACTGTCCTAAAAGCAGGAGGACAAACGGCTACAACCACGTGTCTCCTTTTTCCCACTGGTAGCCGGCGGCAAGAATGGAGCATTTTCCGTGCCGTGCTAGAGTTTCTCCACCAGACAGAGCTTGCCGAGCGCCTGTGACCCCTGCATGTCTTCCCCTCACACTCCTATCGCGCCCGTCACCCACTCCCCACCCCCTTTTCCCCTCTCCCCTCTCCCTTCCCAACCTCTTTAAATCCGCTTCGAACTTTGAACTTCTGATTCCTCTTTAACACCCTATCCCACTTTTAATCCCTCATCCCTTTGTTCATGCGAGTCATTTCCCCTATTAGGGTGAATAATAGAACGCATGGACATTTACCCCCTTTTCCCGTATCTCAACACCCCCCCCCCCCCCCCGCCATGCGAAATGCTATGCGATCGGTTATGAAACTCTATTGGACCATTCGTTTTATACGAGTTTAGCGGAGTGTGTACCGCCATTTCCGTCCGAAGTACACTCCGGAGTGCGTATAGCTTTACTCTTTATATAAAGCTGAAATTCCAAGGTGGCAATCTTGGATGGCCACCTCGGCCTGTGAACCGTTTCATAGCCATCCAAGATTGCCACCTTGGAATTTCAGCTTTATATAAAGAGTAAAGCTATACGCACTCCGGAGTGCACTTCGGACGGAAATGGCTGTACACACTCCGCTAAACTCGTATAAAACAAACGGTCAAATAGAGTTTCCTAACGGATCGCATAGCATAGGGGTTAATGTGTCTGCTTTGTACGCAAGTGGAGGCGGGTTTGATTCGCGGTGGGCCTGCTTTTTTTTTTGCTTTTTTTTCTCAAACATTTTGTTTTGTCGAGGCATTTGGCAATATATATGGGTGCTTATAGCTTTACTCGTATAAATGCTGCCCTTGTTGTTGAAGTTCCCTTGGCAGTGGCAGTCAGATGTCATCTGATGGACTATCAGGGCAAGTTCTACCAAGGCTGCTCACAGGCAGTCAGTGTCCCAAATTACGTATCTTGATAGAATTTTCAATAGGGCAGGCAGGTTAAGTGGTGTAATGAACCGACCACTTCGGCCAAACCTTTTCTCCATGGTGATCCGTTCCCTGTCAGCTCAGCAGGCCAGACGACTCTTGCGTGTGTCCGGTGGCGGGGTTAAATTGGCAAATGAGGCTAACCAGGCTGCCTAGTATTGTCGACGGATGCCGCACCCAGCCGAGTTCCAAGCGAGGATGCGGATCGACGGCGAGAAGACACTCCGGAAGCAGGGCAGACGGACTTTCAAGCGCAGGCTCACCGAGAGACGAAATCCAAAGAACATCCGGCGGCGGCGCGAAAAACGTTTATCGGCTACAGCCAATAACAATAAAAGTGCGAGGCCGAAGGTATCGCGTTCGGCGAGGCGGCGATGAGTGCGACGCCGCAGATCTCACGTTCGGCGCCCTCTTCCGTTTGCGCGTGTCCCCGCAGTGGTACGTGCCTCGGCGCCCATCATGTGTGCTGTGTGTGTGTATGTAGGAAAGAGTGAGAGCGGACGTCACCGCCAAAAGAGCAATGGGCGTGTGCAACAGAAAACTGTTGTAAAAGGGGCAGCGAACGGCTGCTAAGAATCTTCCTACTTTGATTCTCTACTTGTAAAAAATGCAAATAAAACATCTGTCAAAAAGTCACCCGGATTCCGAGGTCCATCCTCCCGATGTCCTAGTCGGTACCTGGCTTGGGTGGAGCCCGACAACAAGAACTACACTGGGTTCACTACAACTGGTCGGCAGCCGGTGAGATTGAGACCAACAGCTCCTGATGAGAGGCTGCGCTGGTGGACCCGCGGATTGTGAACTTGAAATTCTGGTGAGTGCCTGCATTTCTTCTCTGTCACCAGGTCTGTAAGACAGAAGCGCAGAGGCGTTAGGGTCTACCTTGGAAGCGGATTTTTGTAGTACTTCCAGGTAATAGGAGAGAGGTAGCAGGGGCAGGGGGAGGGGGGAGGGGGGAGGTCCGGGCCTCACGCCCCCTCCCCCTTCCTCCCCTGGCTACGTGCCTGGATGGAATCGACTTTTAAAAATGCACAGTTCCCATTTGGGCATCTCTCAATTCTTCTATAGTCGGCGTGTTATTATTCCGGAGTGCTCCAACTCTGTCAGCGCTAGTTTCTCTAGACCACACAAATGGGATGCAACACTAAACCACATGCTTTCGCAACAGTGTGGGTTGAAGCAGTGTAAAAGCTACTCTAGCCTTTGCAATGTAGCACAAAACAGTTGGCGCCAAGCATAGCTAGTTTTGAGACTCGGTTTTACGAAAAGCTCTGCTGAAACCAATGTGCCACTATATAGAGAGTGCTAAATAAACCTCTTGTGCTAACGTGGAGAAGGGCGTTTTTTTTTTTCGCATAGGCCAATTTTTTCTTGAACCAATACCTCCAGCCTCCTTGAAATGAAAACATCATGTGACTCACGGAAGTACTGTAAACCCCTTGATGTTGATGAGCCCTTAATTTTCGCGGCCTTTGATTTGGCGAAATTCAGTGGCCGCGATTATTTCCTCTGTGACCGATTCGAGAAGAAATAAGGGCCATGAAGGTAAGGGGTTTTACTGTACATTGGAGAAAAGAGGAGGTCACTTTTGTTCGTATGCAAAAGTAAAACCAACACAAACAATCACGAGGTCGACAATTTGTGACCCTATTTGTGTCTATTGAATGATGTCAATTTTATTTTAGTTCGTTAAACGTCGCTGCCTGTACGTTGTGGGATGTTGTCTTCAACACGAGCAGAGGATTGCCACTGAAGCAGGCAGCATGAGCGCGTGCCACAGCAGAACAGAGTTCATTTGCAGGTTGTACCGCAGTTTCAAGGAGGATTCGCACAATATAAAGAATTACAAATCAGTGATCTACCTCGGGCGTGACAAGATTTGTTCATTCTAAAGAATTTGGCTAGAAATAGGGGATTTGCGGCGAATGTACCGGCACGGTTGAGAGGGCCAGGCAAGCCTTGTGAGTGCTTCTATTTCTGGCCCCTTAGTCCTGAACCTACTCATGCACAACATGTGTAGATGTTCCGATAGGCGGGAGCACTTATTTGGAGACTGGTTGATGTCAATACGCATAGACTGTTGTTATAGTTAGAATTCTGTTATATGGTCAAAGGTGGACTGCATATTTGCAATACATTTTCTCACTTAAAATATGTCGTACTAAAAATATGTAGTATAGCCGATGACAAAAAGAGAATGCCTGGGCGTCCTCCGGCACATGCTTGTGCTTTTCACCCCGCTTCGGGCGGATGTGCTCCCTCGAGGATCATGAGAGGCTAAAACGTCATCGAAGGTAGCAGGCGGGCTGGTGGCGGAACAGCTGAGACTTCTCCTTGCCTTTCCCATTCTCTCAGTGAGCGTGTACTTCTATGCTCTAACTTGGCTTAACCTGGACGGAACTAAGGAGAATAGGCTTGGTGAGCGTCCTTAGTGCATATGGATTTGTACAGCTGAGGCACTTTCTAAATCACGAACAATGTGTATCTTACCTTGAAACACACATCATTTTGGGGGTACAAAAGGAATTCTAAGATATATTCTTGTTTGTACTGTCCTATTACGCATCGACTCCTTCGACCTAAGAGGAGTCGACCCAGCCTGTTGAAAAATATAATGCCTGCCGAGTATTTGTTTTGCAATTAGTTAATAAATCAGTATTCAATTAGGTATCCCAAGTCACTAGTCGTTGAGGCGCAGTCTCTCAGTAAGTCAGCCATGTTTAACATTAATAAAAAAGCCTGTCAAATAACGGCACTGTCGAATACATGTACTCAGCTTGAACAATTGCTGGTCACAAGCTTATCAAATGGCTACAGGCAGGAAAGATCCCGGTTGGAACGTCCTACGTCGCAATGTGGCTGAAGACTAGGCCAGGGCCCCACTCACAAAACTCTGTATTTTGTATCTCCTTAAGCTGGACCACTTTTGAGACTACAAGCCATTGCAGCGAAAACAGCGTGACACATGATTATAAGCTCGATGTACCATGGCGTCCAACTAAAAGGTCATATGGTTTGCTCTCTGCACTGAATTCGCAAGGATGGCTTGAAGCTTCTGCCCTGGTTAACTTTCAGCTGAGATAGTTTGGAATAAAGCTTTAAATTTTTTTGTGTTGCCCGACACGGTTAACAATTTGGTGGTATAGTGCTGCATTGAAAAGTCTGTGCATTAAAGACTGTATCACCTTATGAATGCATGCTAGTTATTAAACTCTCCCTTCTGCAGAGAAATGAAATCACCTTTCTTCGAAGTGCAGCTGCTTTTGGAACTTCATGGTATGAAGCACCTCATGGCTGCAAGCTCGGACCGATCTTGTTCTGTGGTCTACGCAAGCCCATTGCAGGGAGTTATTTGTAAAGCCTCACCAGAGTTTCCTGTTCGTTTTCGTTCCAAATCTTTTTGTTGTAGGTATGCATCCTTTCTGTCTTTCCTTTGATGGTACTCGGGTATTTTCCTTTCAATGTCGCCGATTTGCCTCAAAATTGGTTAATTACACGAATGGACGCTGTATAACCGTATCCCACATGTTTTTGCCAAGATAAATTTTCTTTGCCAAAGTTAGAATTTTTTAAGAAGGTTAGTCTTTTTTGTTTTTATTCACATATTTATTTGAGTTTCCACGGGCAACACTAAAACGTTATGCCGTGGGCAAGGACAAGTTCACTGCTCTAACTTGTTCGCTACTGATTGCAAGAAATTAGGTTGATGTCGTGAAACCTCCTTCCAGCACTTAGTTTGCAGCACAAAAAGTATACAAAGGACATACTCTGTGTTTCAGACTGTATGCTCATTCTGCAGGTCTGCCTGCCATAGATGCCGTGTTACTGGAGAGCAGGCGAAGTCGATTGTTTATTTTGCCATTGCTTTTTTTCGGCGTTGTCTCAGTAGTTCTTGTAAGTTTAGAGATTTTCCTAAAAAGCAAGCCGAGACGAATATTTAGTTTGATTAGGTAGCTGAAAATAATGATTGAGTACCCTTGAGCCAGTAAAATAGATACTGTGTGCCACTGTTAGTGTCAAGCCGAGATCCACGCTTTTTTGGCTATTTTCGCAGTGTAGTGCCGATTCGTATCGGTTTGCCTCTTGGTGCGCCACATAAACACCTTCTATTCAGACACCTGCCCTCTGCTGGTACACTCTACCCTAATGCTCGGTGAGTGTATGAACTGGAGTTGTATCCTCAGTCAACATTCGTTGAGCATGAGGATAGAAAAATCTTTCCATTGCAGCAGAGTCATATATTGGGAGGGTTTGGCCAGTCTATGATTTAGCTACCGTAATTTCCCCTCCCGAGTGAGCCAATCAACCCGCAGCACAGACCGAGAGGCGTGAGCACGTGCGCGTGAACTCTCGAAGGCTCCCAGCTGCGCGGGGAGGGCCGACATTTTCATTCATTTATCGGCATGGGATCGATATCCCAATTCCGGTTCTTTCCTTTTTTTTTTTTGGCAGGCTCTGGAAATAACATCATAATAGTGTTATTCTTTGGTGTCTTAAAAAGCTCAAGAATACGTTTCTTTATGTTTGAACGCAAATGTTTATTCAGGCGAAAAAGAACTAAGCTTGTAGCAGACGACGCATACCCTATTGAAAAATATTTTTTTACCGGAATGTCATTTCCAGTAAAAGTCTATTTTACTGGACTATGGGAAAGCCGCAGTTTACCGGAATGTCGCCGGATTTGTTACTGGAATGTCACCGGTTGTTTTACAGGAATGTCACCGGATTCTTACCAGAATGTCACTTGATATTTTACCAGAATGTCACCGGATTTTTACCAGGACTCTATTTCCAGTAAACGTCCATTTTACTGGATTATAGGACTCTTTTCCCTTCCAGTAAAGCCATAATTTACCAGAACATCACCAGATTGGCCGGAATTTACCGTGTTTTTTCTTTCTGTTTTCGGACGTCAACCGAAGACACTTAGTAGGAAGCCTGTGAACCGTGGTTGGTTATGTTTACCAGATGCTGGACGATTCGGTAACAATTAAAGTGGTTAGTCCATATAGACTTGAAGGTTCTATGTGTTTATTTAACAGGGTCCCCAGTAAAATAATTTGCAGTGCTGTTGACAAAAGCAATCAGACCAAATTGAAACAACCTTGCAAGTTCTTTGCCGAAAAAGATATCCTTCAAGGTACTCACAATGCCGCTGGGTAAAGTCCTTGGCGCACAGTAGTTCAACTAATAAAACCGCGATGGCGCACCATACGGACACATACAGGTATACTGTCAGCAGCACGTTTAGCGAAAACCACGAACGGACGAAGCGAACATTAGCCGCCGTTGAGAAATCCCGGGCACACTCACGATGTTTTTCCTGATGCCGTCACGGCGGGTGCACCAGGCGTCAGTAGCACGCTTAGCGAAAACCACGAACGCGCGAAACGAACATCCGCCGACGTTGAGAAATCACGGGCACACTCACGATGTCGTCCCCGATGCCGTCGCCGCGGGAGCACCAGGTGTCAGTAGCACGCTTAGCGAAAACCACGAACGCGCAGAGCGAACATCTGCCGCCTTTGAGAAATCCCGGGCACACTCACGATGTCGTCCCTGATGCCGTCGCCGCGGGTGCAATATGCGTCAGTAGCGCACTTAGCGAAAACCACGAACGCGCGAAACGAACATCCGCCGACATTGAGAAATCTTGGGCACAGTCTTTTTCGCTCGCTGAATGCTTCTGAAGACGGACGGACAAAGAGGCGTAAGAAACAGGTCACTGAAAAATATATTCTTTTCATCTACACAGCCTGCTGCTTTGGAAGATAGAGGTCGCAACACATGGAACGCGAAGCCGAGACTGAGCGTTTGTTTCTGACAGGCCGTTGCGCGTTGACGGACAAAGAAACCGGTTGTCTTCAAAAAAAGAAAGAGAAAATAAGTCAGCAGGACGACCCTCTTGCATTTTCCCCACGAAACCGATGCGAGGGAGAGAGGGTGCGTGGGGACTCGTCCTTGGTTTGAGGCACCATAAGTACACACCCAGTCGCCGGCACGTCGCGGCTTCCCCCTCCCCTCGCGTCGGCATCGAGTGAAGGTCGGTAAACAGGGAAGCGAGTCCCCCGTTTCGGGTAATATTTCTAGGAAAACCGGGTCGTCTGCACGGTATACGAAAGGCGCTGCCGGTGACATTCGAGTGAAATCTGTTTGCCGGCCAATAACCTACGAAAGACTGGTAAACTGGTTTCGAACGAAAAGGGGTGAATGTGCCCTCCTTTTTTGGATCGTCAAAATAGTTCACAGCACGCACTTCTTGAGGATTGCAATGTCGTCCTGAGCTAAAACTGGCACTCACGAGAATGCCACTCGAGTGGTCTCGCACCTGCTCTGGCCCAGACTTTTGCCTGTCGCAAATGTCAAGTGGCCGGTGGTCGCTGCCCACCTTTTTGGATCGTCAAAACAGTTCGCTGGGCGCACTTCTTGCAGAATTGCAACGTCCTTTCGGGCTAAAACACGCACTCACGAGCATGCCGCTGCATTGGCGGCCGCCATTACAAACACAGTCCCGCTGCTCTTCTTGGGTTCCTTGACTTTAGCCGTTCCCCTTGCGTCGGCTTCCAGTGATGTTCGGTGTCCGGCAAACGAGATTGGCTTCCCAGGGGTTCTGGTATAACTTCCAGCGAAAGTGGCTACGCTGGTTTCTGGTTGAAATGAGTGGCAATTAACCCGTTTCCGCTGAATGTCACGGGAAGTTTTTGCCGGATTTTAACCGTAAGTGGCTCCGGTAAAAGGTCCAGCGAAATCTGGTTACTGGAAGTGGCAGCCGGTAATATTTGCACAAACAAACTGATAAACTACGCTGGTTTTTGGTGAAAATGAGTGGAAATTAACCCGTTTCCACCGAATGTCACTGGAAGTTTTTGCCGGTTTTTTCAATAAGGTAGTCTCAACAGTCCTCCTCGCCGACAGCGTTGCGTTTAAATGGCGGTCGTCTCCGCTTTGCTGCCTTCTTTCTCCCTCGCTTCTTTGGCGCTCTCCTCCCTTTCCTTCTCTCTGGCGCCTTCGTCGCCACACCCACTGGCTAAACTCTGCGAATATCAGACTCTGCATTGCAGTAGTAAGTTTTTATAGTCTTTACATTTGAATGTGAATATTCGATAGAAATCTCGCAGGTTGGGGCGAAAGAGAGTTAAATGAAGCATTTCATCATTTGCCTTAATTAGGTACCCATCATTTCAAGGCCCCCGCAGGGGGCACCTTTGAAAGCAGGTGTTTGGAGAGTGGTGTCTTCACGGACCCCGAGCTCCGCAGGGGGCGCCTGCACCTTAGGTGCTAGGTGCTTGGTGAGTAGCGTCACTACGGACCCCAGCCACGTGCACTTTTAGAAAAAAGGGTCAGTATAGTCCTCCCTAAAGGGAGGAACGCTCTTGACACATATGTTTCTTCAGAAAGGGAAAAACTTTTGTCCCTTAAGCAGGGGAGCAAAAGTTACTCCGTCGACTGCATCTCATTATGGCGGCCACGAATCGAGCAAATCGAGCTCGATAAGGCTTAGCGAGAACACTAAGTCTATTGTACGAAGCGAGAGGAGCAGCAAATAAAAACGTAACACGAGCTTTCCGCGAACTGTATTTATTTCCGAAGTTTCTTTACCCTTGCAGGTAAAGAAACTTTCGTTTCGAAAGCATGCATTCACTCAATCTTCTCATCGTCAGCACTGCGATGTTCAACGGAGACAACCGGCACCCAGTTCGCGCACTTTATGTCTTACCTTTGCTATTCCTCGAGCCACATTTCCTTCGTCAACCGTTGCGTCAACCGCACATCACGGAGGAGTGAAAATCATTCGCCCGCAAAACCAAAAGCCGCTCTCAAAAAAAAAAAAAGCAAATCCGAAGCAACCTCTTGGTTTACCTCAGCACGGTAACACGAAATTATGGCGTAGGCGCGTAGCGTAAAAGTATGTTAAATCGCTTGCCACCAGATGGCAGGGCCAAGCAGAGTAATCGCAAGTAGCTAGGCTAGGTGGCGCTAGGTACCGCCCAATTCATGTTGTACAAAAAATATATATATATATTTTCCTACGCCACAATTGCGTCTCATTTTCTTCGGGAATCTTTAACACATGTAGACACGTTACGCACACTACAAGCAACATGTGAACACATTTAGCGCATACACAGGCATCGCACATACAAACATCAATACAACAGCACACTACCCCGATCACTGATCCCGGGCCCTGCGTTTCCGTCTTTTATACTGGTCGTTTTGAACGTACGGAATTTTTCGGTGACTCCCTAAGCAATACAAAAATATTCCGAACATGTTCATTTTTTTCCAGCAGTGTCATACATTAGAGACTATTATTAATGGCTCAGGGAATGAATCTCTTATTAAAAAGAAAACGCTTGATCATGAAGTAATTATTTGAAAGCCAATAAATCAAGCCGCTCCAATGTGGTTCCAAGCCATGAGTTTGTTTTCCCGCGCGGCCCTTCGTAACCAGTATTTATATTGTAGTGTTTGTTTTTCTATTCGTGCTGTTCGCGCACGGCTGCAATTGCCGTCTTGAATTAATTTTTGTAGAGCGGATATTCACTCAGTTGGAAGTGATGCTTCACGGGCAGAAAAATCGCTTTTCGATCACCTTGAATGCAGTCAAAGCCGCGAATTGCGGCAAATGTTTTGTGTACGGAACTACGCCGTTGCGAGCTAGAAAACGTCTAGCGTTCATCCCAGCGCGCCACTTGGAGGGCAGTTTCAACAGCAACCGTAATATATTTAAACAGTAAAATAAAGGATAGCGTTTTTTTTCGATTTTACCTGTCGTTCTTTTTTACGCTAAACTTCCATTGTAAATATACGTACTTTCCGTCATACTTTCGTACTGTTCATTCAGTCTTTTCCCCAGAGCGCAATCGCTCTCGAGGACCGACAGTCACATTGGCCACTGTACGATAGAACTTACCGTTCGGACCAGCGTTCCAACATGACTATCCACACGTCGATCAACTGCACCTAGTCCCTCAAGTGGTTTTAAACTCTTTAATGTAAAGCGGAATATCATCCTGCGACACCTCGCCCCCTCCGATCACGGCCCAACCAACAGCATCAAAGCTTGACAGTTTACGTCATATCATATTGTTGTTACACCACTGATAGGCGAACACACGGTCACATCGGCAATAATTCCAGTATTCTGTTCACAACCCACAACACTTCCATCACGATGTCGCTGACACGCAGAAATACAGAACCACGTTGACGATGTTGCTGACACGCAGAACTACAGAATCACGTTGAACGCCGGTTGGCACTCGGCACGGGACAACAGAACCGAACTCAGCACGGAATTAAGGCACCGAGGCAGCCGGCAGGAAAACCTGCCTGCCTTGGACGCAGTTCGTGCGATTTCCATAACGTCGAAAACGTCGACACAGTCCCTCGTGGTTTCGCTGCTGTAGTTCCGCGTGTGTATCGCAAATCGGAGACGGCCGTCTTACCCAGTGTATGTAGCGCTGCTGGCACTGGTCCGGAACTTCGCTGTTTCAAGCCGCTTCATTAGCTCGTTTGATAAAATTAGTGGTAAAAACGTCAATGCAAACGAAATGTTCTGCACAATTGGACTACACGACGGAATTACCGGCCGCCTTCGCTGCCGCTGAAGCTCAATCAACCCAACATTAATTTATTAAACAACGTGCGCGATATTCTCGAAAAACGAAACCGAAAGAAGATGAGTCAGGAGGGAGAAAGCTTTCTCTTGTCTGCCTGGATAAGGAGGACAACGTCTCGGTGAATAATAAGGACTTTAATTTTTCTTTTATCGGTCTGGGTTTGCTTATGTGCCTGTTCGTAAACAAAAATAAAAAAAAAATCTTCACGAAAAAAATCAACAAAAAAACCTGCTCCTCTGGGATCGAACCTTGGACCACTTGGTCAGTAGCGCGATGTTTTACCTCTGCGCCAACATAAAAAGGAGGATCTCGCCCTCCCCCTTTCATCTGACCTGCCGTTCCTCCCTTCTCTGGGCAACTTGTCCGCAACAAGGAGGAACAGTCGCTGTTGCTACCTTTCTCCTCCTTTTTTTCTTAAGAGTGTGGGCCACCATACCAGCACGCGGGGGGCACCTGCCTTAGTAGGTGCTTGGTGAGTGGCGTCACTACGAACCCCGAGCCATGTTGGTTCGCCCACCCACGTCTGACTGTGCGTGGCTTTCCCGTGTCCGGGGAAAAGGGGACCCTGGTGGTTGAGCTGAGCCCGGGGTATGTTTGGACCCTTCGGGGCCTCCGGGGGAGCCAATGCACCGCTTCGGCCCCTGCTTCTCGTAGGCGGGTGTCCTGGCTTGGCCCGACCAGGATGATTCAGTCAGTCGCCTCTTCTACCCCCTTCTTCTTTCACTTTTCCTCCCTCCTCTTCCTCTTTTCCTCTACACTCTCCTCCTTCCTTTTTCACCTCCTTAGGCGGCAAAGGCCAAACTTGAGCGGAAACAGGTCCTGTCCCTGCAACCACACTAGGGTATAGTGCCCGGGCAGCACGGGTAGAGTAATTGTGTCTTCCAAGCCCATCTTGCAATGGCATATTAGCTACCCCCTTGTTGGGCTCCGTGCTGGGCGGTGGACTCGGGCACTGAATTTTCCTTCCCATATTATGGGTTCTCGTGCTAAAACCTTTCTCGATCGGCCCCCGAAAAGGGTCCGCACCGAAGTTCCAACCACAGTCAACACGCCATCTATCCCTGCTGGGTTCCCAAAGTTTTTGGTCCTGCATTCTGAAACTGAAAAACTGCCAAAGTTTTCTTCCTTTCTTGTAGCTAAGGTACTTGAGTCTACCGTTGGAAAGAAATTCAAGGCCAAGAAAATACCTTGTAGCGACCTTCTTGTTGAAATCAAATCAAGCCAGCAGAGTGCTGCACTTCTTGCTTTAAATGTTATATCTGACCAGAAAATCACAGTTACGCCTCACCGCACCCTAAATACCATCCAGGGAGCTATTTCTGAGAATGACCTCCGTGACTCCTCAGACAGTGAAATAGTTGAGGGACTGTCCGACCAAGGCGTTGTAGCTGCAAGGTGTATCTCCTTGCGCCACGATGGCCAAGAGCGGAAAACGAAGCACATTGTTCTTACTTTTGAATCTACTACATTGCCAGAGGCCGTGAAGGCTGGGTACCTTCACTGTAGAGTGCGGCCCTATGTGCCGAATCCTCGCAGGTGTTTTAACTGTCGAAGATTTGGTCAGGGATCCCAGAACTGCCGAGGCAAAGCCGCTTGTGCAAAGTGCGGTCAGGCTGGCCATCAAACACATACATGCTCTAAGGACCCCAACTGTGTCAACTGCAGCGATCCCCATCCCGCATATTCCAGCTCTTGTAAGACATGGAAAGATGAAAAAGCCATTCTTACCTTGAAAGTGAAGGAAAACCTCTCGTGTCCAAAGGCACGCCGTCGCTTTGCGTTTTAGCAAAAAGGCGGCTTCCCGGAGGTTGTACAGCGGGGGCCTGCACCACTGAAAGTGGCAGTGGCAACCCAGACGTCTTTTCCAGACAATGGGAAGCCACTGCAGTCCCCCACACACAAGCTGAAGATTCAGCTCCCTGGGCATGCACTCTCAGCAGGTCAGTCTTCCGGCCACTCAAGCCAGAGTGCTAGCTGCCCTGCATCTTCAAGGCAGCAGCCTCAACGTTTTGTGGAGAGTGTGCACAGGCCGCTCCTCCTTTTCAGGATGGGCGGCAGCTGCAGCTGTCGTACCCTTTCGCACTCCCCGGTCCCCTTCCGGGGAAAGGAGTCGACGCTCTCGCCCGCACTCGTCGGAGAGAGCGTCGTCGTCCAAGGAGTGGTATGGCTCTTGTGTCGCTCCTACAGCGACAAAGGGGCAGGAACAGGTGGATTCGGGCAGTGCCCTGCACAACACGCCCGCTGCCTCTTCTGCTGGGTCAGGCCGTGGCCTGGGCCTGCAACCCCGTGCCCCAAGCCTACCCAAAGCATTACCCAAAGCCCCGTCCCAAAAGGCGGAGGCAATGGATGTTTGCAGTGAGGTGTCTGCGCCTGCGTCTGATCAGGACGACATGGACTGGCAGGTAGCTAAATCTAAGCTTAAGGGTCAAAAACCAGTAACCCATCCAAAGTGACATCGTATATTCTTTTTTGCCCTGCGCGGCATAGTCGAGGTTTTACTTTTACTTTGTCTTTACTACTTTTACTGATTTACTACTTTTTTTAAACTTTGTTCTCGAATAATGGTTAAATTTACTTTTATGCAGTGGAACTGCCGCGGTCTTTTACAAAATATTGGTGACGTTAATTTTTTATGGACGAATTACGTCCTATTGCTCTCTCTTTACAAGAGACGCATCTTAATGACCACAATAAATCAGTGTTACGTCCCCGTCCATTTTCTAGAAAGGATCGCCCTGCATCAAATGCATCAGGTGGAGTAGCCGTGGCTGTTCAAAGTGGAGTCGCATGCTCGCAGGTTCCTCTTGCCACACCTCTTGAAGCAGTGGCTGTGCGCCTTCTTTTGGACCGCCTCATCACTGTTGTCTCCATTTATATTCCACCAAACACTCCGCTGGATCTCCATGATCTCCAAAGACTTTTCGCACAGCTTCCTCACCCTTTTTTACTTTTAGGAGATTTTAACGCTCACCACCCCTTGTGGGGTAGTGCCCGTCAAGACTCACGTGGTGGGGTCCTTGAGAAGTTTTTATTAACATGTGGGCTCTGCCTTATGAATTAGAAAGAGCCAACCTTTTTCAGTGCAGCTCACAATTCATTTACATTTATCGATCTTGCTATCTCATCACCTTCATTGTTTTCTTTATTTACATGGAAAGTATTGGATAATCCTTTTGTAAGTGACCACTTTCCAGTCATTCTGGAGAATCTGGTTTCTGTTTCAAGCCTAATAAAACGTACCCCTCGTTGGAAACATGACAAGGCAGTCTGGGGTCTATTCAACCTAAATGCAGAGCTTAAGCCTCGCATGTTCTTGTCCTTAACACATGATGAAGTCACCACATACATTACAGAACAGATCACTAATGCCGCTTTTTGCTCCATCCCCCAGACCTCCTCTAATATCCCCAAAAAGTGTAAACCGTGGTGGAATGATGATTGTTCTAATACTAAGAAAAAACAGGACAAGGCATGGGGTATATTTCGTAGATATCCCACATTCATGAATTTACTAGAGCTTCAGCGAAATAGTGCCCAAGCTCGTTGGACCAGGAAGGAGGCCAAGAGGAATTCCTGGAGAGGCTATCTTCCTCTATCAGCTACTACGTCCCATCAAAGGAAGTGTGGGACCTACTGCACAAGGTCGAAGGCAAATACCGCTGCTTTAAGGCCGGTTCACACAGGCAGCGAAGCGCTAATGTAGCGCTTCTCACGTGTCGTCTGCTACTTATTTTCTGCCATGAACAACAGAATTGACGGTGCGATACAAAGCTGGTGAACGCTCCCGTCAGCAAGCGCTTAGCGCGAGGTCAGCGCTACGCTTGTAGCGCTCCGCTACATGTGTGAACAGGCCTTTACAGTCCCTCTATTTCCCTCTGTAAGCTCGCTACATGACCAGGCAAACGTGTTGGGCCCACATTTTTCAGCCGTTTCAAACTCCTCTCACTACTCTCCAGCGTTTCTGAAGTTTGAAGCAGATGCAGAAAGTATGAAAGTCAGCTTCGCAGGGGGAGCGTCTGCACCATATAATAAGCCATTTACAATAGGGAGTTTTAGTAGACCGTGTTTCCCGCTCCGCTAGCCCTCCGCTACGAAGAAACCGCCACTGCGCTTGCGCGCCGATGGCCTTGGCTGTAGAGTTCCGGGTAGCGGACGGGCTTAGCGGAGCGGGAAACACGGTCTACTAAAACTCGCTATTGGTTGAGCTTCAAATGGCTCTCGAAATCCGGAAGCGTTCATTCCCCGGTCCTGATCAGATACATTATGAGATGATCGGCCATTTATCGTAGGAGTCACTCACAGCCCTCCTGACATATTTCAATAAATTATGGAATGATGCACACTTCCCCGCCGATTGGAAGCAGGCAGAAGTAATTCCGCTGCTGAAGCCTGGAAAAAATCCTTCACTTCCTACATGTTACAGGCCGATTGCACTCACTAGTTGCTTAGGGAAGACGTTTGAAAGGATGATTAATAAGCGTCATATTTATTTCCTAGAGGAGCACGATATTTTGGATGTAAATCAATGTGGGTGCCGATCAGGACGTTCCACCATAGGCCATCTTGTCCGGCTGGAAAGTGTTGTGCGTGAGGCGCTGTGAATAGGCAGCATTATGTATCTGTCTTTCTTTATTTAGAAAAGGCTTGCCATAACACTTCGAGACATGCCATCCTGCGTGACTTGTTCATGTATGCAGTACGTGGCAGAATGGTTCCTTGTATAAAAAAACTATCTTAGTGGACGTTTCTTTCGTGTGCGGTTAGGCGCAACAGTATCCAATTGCTTTGTCCAGGAGAATGGTGCTCCTCAGGCGGACTACTTAGTGTCACCCTCTTCGGAATAAAAATTAACTCTCTCTGTCGTGTCATACCTTCCTCAGTATCATATTCATTATACGTTGCTGACATTCTAATCTCTGTAGCATCATGTAATATGTCTAGTTGTGAAAGGCAGCTACAACTAGCCATAAATAAAATGACTAAATGGGCTAACGAGAATGGTTTTACGTTTACTCCAGAAAAAGCTATTTGTGTCCCCTTTCCTTCGCGGCGGGGGCTCTGGTTGATGCCCAATCTCATGTTAAATGGAAATGCCATCGAAGTTAGAACTGAGCATAAGTTTCTGGGGGCGATATTTGACAGTAAGCGTAGCTTTGTTCCCCACCTCAAATGGCTAAAGCAGAAATGTGTGCAGGCATTTAACATTCTTAAAGTCCTCTCACACAAGTATTGGGGTTCTGATAGGAGGTGTCTACTTCGTTTGTATTTCTTCTAGTACGGTCGCGCCTTGATTATGGCTCTGTTGTGTTCTCGTCCGCTCGGCCGTCCACCTTCAAAATGCTTGACCCTGTGCATCACCTTGCTTTGCGTCTTGCAACTGGTGCTTTTAGAACATCTCCTGTTTTAAGCTTATATGCTGACTCCAATGAAATGTCGCTCGAAAAAAAGCGGCAGTATCTAAGCCTGGTTTATGCCTACAAGGTGTTGTCAGAACCCAGCCATCCAGCCCACAGTAGTATTGGAGACTAAGTTTTATCGTACTTTCGAGCATAGACCAACTGTTCTTCGACCCCTCGGCCTTCGTTTTGAGAGCCTCCGTCTCTGTCTTAACCTGCCACACGAGGGTGTTCATTTCCTAGAAAGTGCATAATACCCTGCCCCATAGAATATCAAACCTATAGCTAGCAATTGGTAATTTACAAAATTTAATAAGCATGTTTCTCCACTCATTCTACAACAGGAATTTGTAGCTATGCAAGAAAAATACAAATATTACTGCCAGTTTTACACTGACGGTGCCAATACCTCAATGTATGTCGGCTCCGCTGTTTATTCAAATTTGTTTACCCATGTTACTCGACTTCACAATGTTGCCACCATTTCTACTGCCGAACTATATGATGTTATGGCGGCCCTTGACTACATAATCAGGGGCAAAGTGATGAAAGCCATTATATTTGTGGACTCTCAAAGTGTTCTTAGTGCAGTTTGTTCTGCTACACCAACTACAAATAAGTTGACTCAACTCGTACGGGCCAGAACTCAAAAGGGATTCGCTGGTGGGAGGGACATCAAGTTTTGCTGGATCCCGAGCCATGTGGGTATTGCAGGCAACGAAGCTGCAGACAGACTAGCCGCCTCTTTACAGAACCTTTTACCATCGAATGTCTGTGTACCTTACGAAGACCTTAAAACGTCCGTAAAATTTTCACTCTCGCAGCTATGGCAATATAAATGGAAGTTAGCCAATAATAATAAGCTTTATGCCATCAAACTAGAACTTGGTGCATGGGAAACCTCATATAATGAAAATCGTTTTCACGAAGTCCTCCTGTGCGGTTGAGAGTCGGCCACTCGTTCCTGACCCATCAATATCTGCTTATAGGTGAGGAACCGCCAATATGCGAGCGCTGTGGAAAAACTTTATCTGTTCTGCACTTTCTCTTTCTCTGCGGTGGCCTTCTACAACAATACAAGACCTATTTCCCTGAGTTTTTCAAGTACAACATCCCATTTCACCCTGTCTTGGTTCTAGAAAGCAGCCTCTCATATCATTTGAACGTCTTTTAGCTCTTTTCAAAACTACAGGTACCTTACACAAACTATAGTCAAATTCTAGTCTGGTCAGAGTACTTTTACCAATGTTTTTTTAACTTACCTAGTTTGGCGCAGTATGGCCGTCGGAGCTGTTGCGCCATAAAATCCGCAAACAACAACCACATCATATTAAGGCCTACATGGCCTTGTCCTCGGGGGTGACTATGGCTGTGGCAGTGAAGGAGCAGTTTTTTAATACGTACAAGTATGAAGCATTAAAATAAAAGGATCTATGTGCTGATCATGAACGAGTATGCTAGCCATTGTAATGTAGCTTTGCTAAGTACTTGAGTGTGCTTTGTTTTTATGTTCAGCTAGTTGGGTGCCTAAAGATCTGGAGATCCAAGAGGCCACGCGCTTGTACTCAGTCTTCTTCTGTGGTCTGGCCAGGACCATGGGGCAGGTAATCTCAGCAACAAGAGCATCGCAGTATCTCCCTGCCTGTGACTTTTGATTGGCCTCACGACAGGGGAGTCCTGGTGCCACCAGGTGTTAGGCATGCCACTCGAAATTAGCATTCTTACCTATTTCGTAAGTGAAAGAGCAAACGCACTACTTAGCCTAGAATACAAAGACATATTCAAAACTTGGGTTGGATGGAGTTCCAGTTACAAAAAGTAGTCTGCAGACATGATTAACATGTGAACCTAAAAGCCTGCAGATGTACGTTTGACGGTGCCACAGAAATATCTTCCCGCGGATGGCTTCGCTCGTGCTATACTGAAACGATTTCTTAAAATAAACATTATGTTACGTTGGTGTCATCAGTCTCATGTAGCTATCGCGCCCAGCAGTCGGGAGATGTGAAGTATAAAAAACAGGAACTTGCATATTATCAGCTCTGCAAAGATTTATATAGTAAACAGAGCATAACACGTTCAGCTTAAGAAAACAATTCAGTGGAGGCCTCCTTCCTAGTTTACATATGTTTAATTGTCCTTCATAATGAAGTGAAGGCTGCTTGAGTTTTGGCCCACGACAGGCTTTATCTTAGTGTTAGAATGTGTTATGGTGTTTTAAAAGCTCGCACCAAATATTTTTTTTTAAACATAGGTTCATGGAAACTATTATGTGGATGTTTGCAAGCAGTCATGGCTTGACCAATCTTTATTGTCAAGTGTTCCAATTTTTCAGAGGTGGTTGAGCCTGTAAATATTGTAGGTCGCAAGTTAAATTTTTTTGGTATACAATGGGCACAATCGTCCGTAATGACTAGCTCTACCTAGGGGAACTTTATACGTTTACTACGGTAACATGGTTTCACAGAACTAAGTATTTCTTTTATTCAACTCCTGCCTTGTCACTACAAACTTCTTTATATTTTTGCGATGCTGAGGTAAGATTCTGGAAGGAGTTTTTCCAGAACTACGCTAGATATTTCCAGTTCATCAACTTCATCGCAAAGCATGCGAGAGAGCCAAACCTTCTAATGTACGGAGGGAACTCACCGAATGACGCGGCTGGCAGTTTGAAACAGTCGGCACTGTAACAGTAACCATGACATGCCACTTGCTTATGCAATCCTTATTGTCGCAGATCAAACTGCTTTTTCCGTCTACACTCGTTTTCGGTAGAATCATTTACCGAACTCCCTCTCGAGACTGCAGCGCTTGGTTCTCCGAAGTAATTTGCATGAATATAGATGCTACAGGTTTTTTTCGGTGTGTGTCTAACACATATTCTTTATATTGAATGTGCTAACTGTATTCATGAACATACCCATAATTGTATCCGCATTCTACCCAAAAAATAATATTTTGACATTTGAGTTTTCGACAGTACATTTCTTCACATCTGTGCTCGTCCAGTCGTACTCAAGACCATACATCTTGTCTTTCACTGTTACATCAATATAAAAAAGTGTTGATGCCGAGTGAAAATTTAAGCTACCGAATCTGTCATATGAGTTAAGAACCAAGAAAAATCTCTGAAGAGGAAATTCTGTTAAGGAGGGCTGTATGGGCATCAAAATAGCACATGTCATCCTAAAAAAATATCTAAACTTTTTTAGGTGTGCAAGGCTGACACTGCTGCGTCATTTCTGATCGATAAAAAAAATCTATAGCACACAGTGTTCTTAACGAATGTTCAAACTGTCAAATTTAAATACTAAAAGTTTTATTCAAGAATGTTCCTCACTACAAATGTACCTAAAGATCGGAGCCACAAACTCATACATGACTATGTGGCAAACATTCATTTTCATGTGCAATATAGTTTACAAGGTATAGTCTGCATTGATTTATTACATTCAGGATGAAACTTGGAAGGCTTCTCTATGTATGAATATAAATGTAAACCTTTCTTGAAATCAAAACATTTGAGAACGGGCAAAAGGAATGATTTGAGAATTGAATTTTAGATTGTTTTTTCTTTGTCTTATCTCTAATTTTGACTTTATTTCATGTGAGGTTATTACTTTTTTAGAGCTCAGCTCTCAGGCACCCTTTTCCGCGTTTGGCGGCGTCGCTGTCGGCATAACCGCCCCACTAAAATGGCAGGAAACTGAATTAATGTTGAGGTCATGTGACATTATTTTTGCACTAAGTATAGATGAGAAAGTGAATTTGTATATTGGTGACGTGGACACGGTCATGCGACTTTATTTTCCCCGCTACATTTAGTGGGAAACTTAACCCGTAAAATTAGTGGGGAAAAGTTTTGCTAAATTTAGGGAAATTTCTCTTTAAATGGGAGGGAGCAGAGGAGGAGAAGGGGAGGAGACATACCCTTCCATCCTCCTCCTCGAAATTTGGGCTCTGATTTCGCATTACAGGGAATATTAAGCGTCTCATTTTTCATTAACGAGAGAATGCGAGTTCTGAGAAACTGCTTCAAATTGAAAGGTTCGGTAATATCAATTTCCGAAGATTTTTCACATAATGTGCGCACGATTCGCAAAAACCTTTAGCAAAGCGCTGCTGTTAATAAAGCGAATGGAGATAAGGTTACGCTTATTTTTGATAAATTGAAGATTAACAATGACTTGTACAGTTGGGACCCTGTGAAATGTGAACGCGTGAAATGTGGCCTGAAGCAAGATAACACCCCCTACAGACCGTTTCCGCAAGAGCAAGATTGACCACTATTGAAAGAAAAACGATTGTGTCTGGTGTCGCTCAACGCGCGAAGCATCGTGAACAAGGTTGATAGACTGGAAGAGTGTTTACTCACGTATAATCCCCACATCGTAGTACTAACGGAGACATGGCTCCATCCAGGGGTTCATGATTCAGAAATAGTCCCACCGGGATACCTATTAATTCGTCAAGATCGAGAGGCAAGGGGCGGGGGTGTGGCAATGGTAATAAAAAATGGAATATCCTTTGTACAACTTGATGGAATACCAAATCATGAGAGCATCTGGTGCAAAGTAAATATGTTTGGAACGAGCATTTTGGTTGGCGGAATTTATAGACAGCCTAAGGCTCCTCTTCAGTACTTAATTGATGTACATGAGTACCTTTGTGCAGAAGTTGACGATAGAACTAAACTGATATTGACAGGTGATTTTAACTTACCCGGCATCAACTGGACCACGTTAACAAATGATAAGATAGATGAAGAAAGCTCGGAACAGCTATTGCAAAGCGCACTCAGCTTTTGTCTAGACCAATTGGTGCTGGAAGCAACCCGCATATCCGGAACAGCGAGTTCTACTCTAGATCTGCTGTTTGTGAGCAATTGCCTAAAAGAGTTCAAGGTTACGGTCGAAGATGGAATTTCCGATCACAAATTACTAGTCTGTACTTATCCATTGCGTAATCCTAAACCAAACAAGCGTGTTACTGTTACGATAAAAAATTATGCGATGGCCAATGATGTATGTATCCTTGATTATCTAGAAACCCAATTCGACCAATTCAGTCATATGTGCGACGTTGATGAAATGTGGTGCAAGTTTAAAGATATAATAACATACTGTGAAACGAACTTCGTTCCTAATAGAAAGAAAACGTTAAACCGCATGAACCCGTGGATAACGCGAAATATTATACACATGAAACGCCGTCTGAAGCGGAGACGTAGAAACAAGCTCGAGGTACAAGAACTATCACGAGAATTGACATTAGAAATCAACTCGGCTAGGGCAAGGTACTTCAATATTACCCTACCAAATTTTCTTATACATGACCCCCAAAAGTTTTGGCGATATCTGTCGAGACGAGAAAGCCATGTTTCACAGTTCGAAATTGATGGCGCTATCACAGTTGACCCAGAAACCATATCTTCAGGTTTCAATTATTTCTTTCAGTCTGTATTTTCTAGAGCCCTCGAAGATGAATGTGAACCAGAAAATATTGAAGTGCCTGTAATGCCAAACTTGGAGATTACTCAGCCCGAAATCCTATCGTTACTACTGAATCTAAACGTAAAAAAGTCTGCTGGACCTGATGGAATCTCTGGCACAATTTTAAGAAGATATGCAGGGTGGCTCCCGCATTATCTATGTCTAATTTTTGTTGAGTCACTGTGATCCTCACGGCTACCGGATGATTGGCGTTGTGCTAAGATTGTCCCGATTCACAAGACAGGAAATAAACACTTAATCACTAACTACAGACCCATTTCACTGACAAGTACGACATGCAAGTTAATTGAACACATAATATGCAAGGCGATAACTAAACACATAGAAGAAAACAATGTTATTTATTCACATCAACACGGGTTCCGGGCAAGATTGTCTACGGTAACGCAACTCCTAGAGGTTACCCACGATTTTGCGCTTACTATTAACGATAGACAACAAACTGATGCCATTTTTATAGACCTATCAAAAGCCTTTGACCGTGTGCCCCATCAGAAATTAATAAGTAAGTTGCAGTCAGTTGGAATTAGTCATGCTTTGATTTCCTGGATTTATGGTTACCTTGTCAAACGCAAACAGTATGTTACACTGAACGGTAGTACCTCTGGGATGCTGGATGTGTTTTCCGGAGTGCCACAGGGGTCAGTGCTTGGCCCATTGCTATTTTTGATTTATGTAAATGATTTGCCGGCTTCTGTTGATCCAACTGTGAAAGTGAGACTCTTCGCCGACGATTGCGTCATATATACAACCATAGCTGGACCTGAGAGTCAGATAATTCTTAACAAATCATTGCAAAACATAAGCCTTTGGTGTAAGAGATGGGGTATGAAAATCAATCACGACAAAACTGCTGTTATCACTATCACTAACAAGAAAAACCCGTTAGACTTCTCATATATGTTAGATAATAAAACTATTAATAAGGTAAATGAAATAAAGTACCTGGGAGTTACAATATCCAGTAACCTTAAGTGGGAGACACATGTCACAAACGTATGCAGTAATGCATTTAAGAAGTTGGGCTTCTTGAGAAGAAAATTAAAAAAAAACTCTACGTCTGCAACTAAACTGTCAGCATACAAGGCACTGGTCAGACCAGTTTTGGAATATGCCAGTATTATCTGGAGTCGGTATCAGGATTACCTTGACAATAAGCTGGAAAAAGTTCAAAGGATCGCAGTAAGGTTCACCTATTCTAATTACTCATGGAGGGCTAGCGTTACCGTTATGCTTGCGAACGCAAAGTTGGACACCCTAAAAGATCGAAGAAAAATTGCTAGCCTAAAGTTTTTGTACGCACTGTACCAACAACAAATAAATATAGAACAAGAAAAATACCTCAAGGCCCCCTTTGTGCACTCAAAGCGAACCAACCATAACAAGACGATCAGGCCGTATTCAGCCAAAAACAACACGTTTAAATATTCCTTTTTCCCCCGCGTTATTGATGATTGGAATAAGTTACCAGAAGAAATCGTAAATAGTACATCAGCGCAGTCTTTTGCCGAGACTCTCACTTCTATGCTCAAGCGTAACATTCCGCCTATACGTTTTTCTTTTTGTGTCTTTTTTTTATCGAATGCCTTATACCGCTGTAGTGCTTCTTGTTTGTACTATTGTCCACTTCTGTATGGGTCTTCAATGACCTACAGTATTGATAAATAAATAAATAAATAAATATCATTTTATTCAATTTTTACATCGCAGGTGCGCTCGCAGAAAACATCTCTGGGTTGTGCTGATCCTCTACGCACAAGTTAGGAACTCCTGAATGGCAAGAGTGGGAGTTTGGCCTCACAGCTCAAGGAACACCTCTGTTCAGTATAGAATTTATAATTGTCATCTTTTGAGCAAAGTTAAGCTTTTGCTGCATGCAATTCTTTTAGAAATAAATAGTAGCGATCAAATTTACCATGTCGCTACATTTCGCATCTGTATTTGTGCTTCTCGAGGACCTCGGACAAGAGCTTACTAGTGTGCAAACAGCATGCTTGTTTGAAAGCACTCGCTGATATAGTGATTCGTGGACATCCAGCATTCTAATGGAATGCTGGATGTCCGCAAGTCTTTCTTGAAAGATGCATGCGGGGAACCAGCCATACAATCGTATCGTATCAGGGGACTTTCTACAGGGCATTTTTTTATGCTTTACAGATAAAAAAGCCACAAAAGCTACACTTACAGTTATGTGGCCAGGGGGCATAATGTCAAGGGCTAATTGTAATGATGAGTCTGTTTATTAAATGGAAGTGCCAGATGTTTTTAAAAAAACTAGGCAGAGGTTTATTATAGCATAGTTTTACCCCGTGAATCTGAATATCACGTTCGTTTTACCCAAAGCTATAACTAAATGAGAGAAAACACACACACAAAAAACACATGAGTAGCAGTAACATCATAAAAGGATCTTTCGGTCACAAAGCGTGTCTCGCTTGAGGGCTGCGCGTCCAATCGCAAGCTTGCTAGGTATATTCTCGCGCACTGACCCCAGTCGTGGCGTCTTTTTCGTTCCTTTTTAAAAATAGTGTGTGCGTGCATAGTTTTGATAGGCGATGAAGATGCATGAGCGGAGATTTTGAAAGCTCCTTTTCGGACGTCACTCTCTGAGGAAGTGTGCGTTAAGCGGTACTTTAAAAATTAATCTGTGTAGCCTCATTTAACCAAATTATGAAATAACTTTGATATTTGATATCCTGGAGGTCAAAAGGAATATAGTAACGTGTTTCCTCAAACGCAAAACCGCTTCAGCTTCCCTTTAAGTATAATATGTTTCTTAAAATTTTCATTTGTGAAAATAGACGCATGGTTTCAATTAGAAACTTGCTAAGCATCATCGAAAAGCACTTAATCAACTCTTTGTGAAGATATAAGACAAGAACAGCATATTACAGCCTTCTAAAAAGAAATGCTAAATTTGGACGCGTTTCCAGAGCAGTTTCTTATTAAAGCGCATCTTTGCCCCTGCGACCCTGCTGCCCGGCGGTCGCAGTGCAAAGCCGCCCCCTCGCCTCCCTCGTAGGATGGTGGGAAGCAGGGTGCACGTGTGTTGCGCGTCTAAGCCCCTGGAGAACAGGACCGCGGCAGAGATGTGCTCCGATAAATAGCGGAAACCTAGAAGCTCCTCCAAAAGCGTTTTTGCAGAATGCGTAAAATGCTACCCCTTCATCATATCCTTCTAAAAAGAATTGATTTAGTGGTTGTGATTGCCTCAGCAAGTTTCTAATTTTCACTAATTAAGAATTAATTAAATAATGAAAGCCGGTTACGACTCGCTGTAACGCCGAATAAGAGCCCAGCTTTTGAGAAGAAGGAGGGGAAGGCACGAAGAGGAGGCAATGCACCTCCTCCTCTCCCTCCCGCCTCCCATACAGGGAAACATTTTCCGCGAAGTTTAGCAGGAAAATTTTCCGTTATACCGCTGGGAAATTTTTTCTGCTAGATGTAGCGGGGAGTTTTTCCTCTAAATTTAAGGGGAAAATTTTTCCGCCAACTTTAGCGGGGACATTTTTTCGCTATATTTAGCGGGGAAGTTTTTCCGCTAATCTTAGCGGGGAAATTTACCCATAATGCACCGCGCGGTTACGCCGACGGCTACGGGGACGGCGACGGCGACGCCGCTCAAGCCGGAAACGGGCCCCTAAGGCTGCGCTCTAAAATTTGTATTTAATTATCTGGCTGATTATTACGATGAGGCCCCTTTAGATGTACTCCTGGCCGTATGACTGGCCTGCACAAAGTGCATTATTGTAGCTTACACGACCTTTTTAAGCGAATATGTCAATATTAAAAAACATCGCCCTGTATAACAGTGAAAAGGGCGACACCGGCATGGTAGAGCCATATGGTTCCACCATGCTGGTGTCGCCTTTTCGCTGGTACATGATGTCCCATATTTCGTTATGCTTGTATGGTTCTTTTCTTCTCCATGGTTCCGCAATGATCCACTGCGCCGGTATACAGTGTCCCATAATACGACACACTTGTATGGTTCCGTCCGTCCGTATCGTTCCGACTTAATCCACTATCCTGGAGCCGCTTTTTCGCAGGTATTACGGTTACGTTTGTATGAGGCTTTTTCATCATCGTTTCATCATTGAGATTCTCCAACAGGGTCTGAATCAAAATGATACTCCACAAGAGCACCTATGAAAGCAGGTGGTTCAAGAGTGGCGTCTTCACGGACCCCGAGCCGCGCAGGAGGAGCCTCCACCTCAAATGCTAGGTGCGTGATGCGTCGTGTCACCACGGACTTCAGCCCCGTGGTCCACCATACCCGCACGCGGGGGGCACCTTGTTGGTAAATCTCAAGGATGGAAAGATGTCGGAAAACCCTCATACAAGCGTAACCGTACAATGGGACATCCTATACCAGCGAAAAGGCGGCTCCAGTATAGTGGATTAAAGCGGAACGATACAGGGTGTCGGAACCATACAAGCGTGTCGTTTTATGGGACATCCTATACCAGCTTAGTGGATTATAGCGGAATCAAGCAGGCAGCCGGAACCATACAAGCACAACGTAATATGGGATATCCTATACCTGCGTAAAGGCGATACCAGCGAGGTGGAGCCATCAGGCCCCAACATGTTGGTATCGCCTTTCCACTGTTCTACAGGGCGATTTTTTTCAAGCTCCTATGTTTAGAAAGGTCGTGAAATGCCGTTTGTGCAAGCGTTAATGCCGTTTGTGCAAGCGAGTTATACGGCCAGGCGTACGTAGTATAGGGACCTAATCGTAACCATCAGCCCGATAATTAAATTGAATTTGTTAATCAACTTTTTAATTAGTGAAAATGAACATATGGTTTAAATTAGAAACTCGCTGAGTCCTTGAAAACCACAATATCAACTCTTTTTAGGACATATTGCAGGGATAGCCTTTTACGCGTTCTGTAAAAACGCTTTATTTGGATGAGTTTCTAGGTTTCAGTTTCTTATCGGAGCGCATCTCTGCGTCCACGGTCCTGTTCCCCAGGGGCTTAGACGCCCAACACACATAAGCCTTGCTTCCCTCCATCCTACGAGGGAGGCGAGGGGGTGACTTTGCACTGCGGCCACCGGGCAGCAGGATCGCAGGCGCAAAGATGCGCTCTGGTAAGAGACCGCGTCCAAATTGACAATTGTTTTTAGAACGCCGTAATGCTGCTCCTGTTTTATATCTTCACAAAAAAAGTTCACTTAGCGTTTTTCGATGATGCTTAGCAAGTTTCTAATTGGAACCATGGGTCTATTTTCACAGATTAAAAATTTCAGGAACAAACTATACTTAAAGAGAGGCTGGAGCGGTTTTGTATTTCAGAAAACACTTTTAAATCTTCTTCATTTGATCTCCAGAATCTCAAATATCAAAATTATTTGGTAATTTGGTGAATCGAGGCTGCATAGAATCATTTCTAAAGCGCCGTGAAGGCACTTGCTTGAAAAGTTACGTCAGAAAAGCAGCTTTCGAAATCTTTGCTCACGCATCGTCAGTGCCTATCAAAGCTATGCACGCACATGCTATTTCTTAAAAGGGCAGAAATATATGCCACGACCGGTGCCAGTGCGGGAGAATATACCTAGAAAACTTGCGATTGGACGCGCGGACCTTGAGCGACACACGCCTGGCGGCCGAAAGGTCTCCTTGCGATGCCACTACTGGTCAGATGTTTTTTTTTTCTTTGTTTTTGTTTTGTGTTTCCTCACGTTTAGTTATCTTTGTGGAAAACTAACAGGATATTTAGACTCATCAGAAAAGCTACGCTAGAATGAACCTCTATCTAGTTTTCTAAAAGAAGTCTGGCAATTCTCTGCAATTAGCCAACTGATCATTACGAATTAGCCTTTTATACTATGCCCCCCTGGCCATATAACTCATGTGCACAGACCGCGTAAAGGTAGCATTTAGGTTTTTTTTTTAAATCTCTAAAACATACAAAAAACACTCTGTAGAATGTCCCCTAATACGATAGGATTGTATGGTTCCTTCCCTGCTTGCATCGTTCAAGAAAGACTTGTGGACATCCAGCGTTTCATTGGAAATCTGGATGTCAGCGAGCCTCTACATGAGTGAGTGGTTTCAAAAAAGCCTGATCTTAGCACACCAGTAACCTCTTATCCGAGGCCCTCCAGGGCCCGTTTGCTCGAAGCACTAACCGCGGCTAAAGTTATCCGCAGTACCTAGGAGAGAGATTTTGAGATCACGTGACTGGCTCGGTAGGGATGCGGGGAAACATGGCGGTGCCCCAGTGAGTGAGCGCCGCTCGCTTTGGAACTAGTATGTCGTTGTGGTTGCAATATCGGGCGCGTTAGTCAGCCACGAATGGTGCAGGAGGCTTTCACTTTGCCTTACCTCACTTAAGCCGCAAAGCATGGGCAATGACATCGCCGCATTTTTTAGATAGTGTTTCGATTCTGGGCACTCCTAAGCCTAAATGAACGCGATAATTGTCGGCATAGCAACGTCTTTGGAAAGCGGATTGTTGATAGCACACAAAAGCAGACGGCGTCCCAACAGACCTTTTTTCTAAATTATCCAAGCACCGAGGTGCATGCTACGACTGTAGTTGCACGCGACGCTCGTGCTGGCGTCTGCAGTAGTAACCGTTCTAAAGCAAAAAGTATAAAACAAATTTTGCCTTGCACGCGCGTTCGTTAGAGCTTTATTATGATTTTTTACTTCAAATCTTTTATAAGAGGAAGGCCAGCGCGCGTGAACCGTAGAATTACAATTCCAGCGTTCTCCTCGCGATTCTTGGATAATTGAGAAAAAAGTCTGTCGGGACGCTGTCTGGTTTTGTGTGCTATCAACAATCCGCTTTCCAAAGACGTTGCCATGCCTACAATTATCGCGTTCATTTAGGCTTAGGAATGCGGAGAATCGAAACACTATCTAAAAAATGCGGTGATGTCATTGCCCATGCTTTCAGGTTTAAGTGAGGTAAGGCAAGGCGAAAGCCTCCTGCATTATTCGTTGCTGCCTAACGCGCCCGATATGGCAGCTACAACGACATATTAGTTCCAAAGCGAGCGGCGCTCACTCGCTGGGGCACCGCCATGTTTCCCCGCATCCCCACCGAGCCAGTCACGTGATCTCAAAATCCCTCTCCTAGGTACTGCGGCTAACTTTAGCCGCGGTTAGCGCTTCGAGCAAACGGGCCCAGGAGCACTAAGAGCAGTGGCGAAATGTAGTGACCTGGTAAATTTGGTTGCAGGTATTTATTTTTAGAAGAATCGAATGCAGCAAAGCTAAACTTTGCTCAAAAGAAGAAAATTAAAAATTTAATACTGAACAATGGTGTCCCTTGAGCTGTCAGACCAAACTCCCACTCTTGCCACTCAGCAGTTCCTAACTGGTGCGTAGAGGATCAGCACGACCCAGATTTGTGCTGCAAGCGCACCTGCAATATAAAAGTTGAATAAACATGAGATGAAATATGAGGCGATTACAATTCTCAGTAATATGAAATTAGAGGGCAGATCTTGAAGAGGAGGATGGGAGTGTATGCCCCTCCTCCCCTCCTCCTCTTCTGCTCCCTCCCATTTAGCGGGAAATTTCCCTGAATTTAGTGGGAAAATTTCCGCACTAAATTTAGCGGGTTAAGTTTCCCACTAAATTTAGCGCGGAAATTTATGTCACATGACCTCAACACAAATTCAGTTTTCCCGCTAAAAGTAGCGGGGAAAATAACCTGGCATGACCGTGTCACGTCATACACAGAAAAATTCTGTTTCTCAGCTGGACTTAGTGGAAAAATTAACGTCACTTTACCGCAACATTAATTCAATTTCCTGCCAAGTTATTTTGGGCGGTTACGCCGACAGCGACGCCGCGAAACACGGAAACGAGCTAGTGGTAAGAGCTGCGCTAAAGACACTAAATGCATCAGGTGAAATAAAGTGAAAATTAGATATAAAAAAAGAAAAGAGAATCTAAGATACCCTTCTCAGATCCTTTCTTTTGTCCGTTCTCAAATGTTTTGATTTCAAGAAATGTTTGTCTTTATTTATACCCAGAGAACCCCTCCCAGTTTCAGCATGAATGGAATAAATTAATGCAGCATAGTCCTTGTAAACTATAATGCACATGAAAAGGAATGTTTGCCGGATAGTCATGTATGAGTCAGTGGAACAGATATCTAAATACATTTGTAGCGATCAACATTCTTGAATAAAACTTCTAGGCTTCGAATTCGACAGTTTGTACTTCCATAAGGAACACTGTATGGCACTGATTTTTTTTGTGACACATCAGAAACGGCAGAGCATTGTCAACCTTGCGTACCTAACAAAAATTTGCATTTTTTTTTAGCATGGCATGCCCATACAGCCTCCTTTAACAAACTTTCCTTTGTAGAGCTTTTTATTGGTTCTTATTTAACTCGAACGAAAGATTCGGTACCTTGAACTCTCACTCGGCTACAACAGTTCTATATATTGATGTAATAGCCAAAGACAAGATTTATGGACTTGAGTACGGCTCAACAAGCAGAGATGTTGAGAAAAGTACTCCAGAAAACTCAAATGTCAAAATTAAAATAAGGTGGAATGTGGATAAAATATCGCATATGGTCATGAATACAGTTAGCAGATTCAATATGAGGAATACGTGTTAGACGCACACTCAAGGAAACATGTTGCATCTATATTCATGCAAATTACTTCGCAGAACCCAGCGCTGCAGTCTCAGGTGCGAGTTCGCTGAATGAGTCTACTGAAAATGACTCTAGACGTAAAAAGTAGTTTGATCTGCGACAATAAGCATTACATAAGCTAGTGACATGTCATGGTTACTGTTACAGTGCCGATTGTTTCAAACTGCCAGTCGCATCATTCTGTGAGTTCCATTCGTATATTAAAGGGTTTGGCTATCTCGAATGCTTTGCGAGAAAAATGATGATCTAGAAATGTCTAGCGTAGTTCTAGAAAAACTACTTCCAGAACCTTATCTCAGGATCGTAAAGAATATAAAAAGTTTCTAGAGATAAGGTTAGTGCAGAAGTTGAATAAACTAAATACTTAGTTTTGCGAAACCATCTTGCCGTAGAAAACGTAAAACGTTGCCCTAGGTAGAGCTAGTCCTTACGGATGATTGTACCTATTGCATAACATAAAAATTTAATTTGCGACCTACAATATATACAGACTGAACCAACTCTGAATAAGTGGAAGACTTGGCATTAAAGATTGGTCTCACCATGACCGTCTGCAAACATCCATATAATATTTCCATAAACCTATGTATTTAAAGAAAATATTTAGTGCGAGCTGTTTAAAACACCATAACACTTTTTAACACTAAGAGAAAGCCTCTAGTGGGCCACAACTTAGCCAGTTTTTACTTCACTATGAAGGGCATTAACACATATCTGAACCTTAAAACTAGGCCTGCACTGAATCGCTTTCTTAAGTTGAACGAGCTATGCTCGGTTCACTATATAATCTTTGCATAGCTGACAATGTGCAAGTTTTTGTTTTTTTATATTTCACATCTCCCGACTGCTGGGTGGGGTTGGTGCATAATGTTAATGACAGCAACGTAACACAATGATTATTTTAAAAATTTGTTTGGGTATATCATTAGCGAAGCCATCTGTGGGAAGCTATTTCTGTGACTCCACCGAACTTACATCCGTGGGCTTTAAGTTCACATGTTGAACATGTCTGCAGTCTCCTTTTTGTAATTGGAACTCCATCCAACACAAGAGTTGAATATGTTTTTTTGCATTGTAGGCTTAGTAGTGCTTTTGCTCTTTCACTTAAGGAATATGTAAGAATACATATTTCGAGTAGCATACCTAACACCTGGTGGCATAAGGACTCCCTTGTCGTGTTGCTAATGGAAAGTCACAGGCAGGGAGATACTGGATGCTCTTGTTGCTGGGATTATCTCCCCCATGGTCCTGGCCGGACCACAGAAGTTTGAGTCCAAGCTTGTGGCCCCTGGAATCTCCAGGTATTGAGGCCACCCAAGTAGCTGAAAATAAAAACAAATCACAATCAAGTACTTGGCAGAGCTACGTTAGAATGGCTAGCATATTCTTTCGTGATAAGCACATAAATCCTTTTGTTTTTATACTTTGTACTTGTACCCATTAAAAAACTGCTTCTTCTCAGCCACAGTCATAGTCACACACCAGGACAAGGCCACACAGCCTTCAAATGATGGGTAATGAATTAAGACGAATGATCAAATGCATTCATTTAGCCCTCTTTCACCCCAACGTGAGAGATTTCTGTCAAATATTCACAGTTAATTCTAAAGACTAAAAATAAAATCTACTACTGCAATGCAGAGCCGTATAGTAGGAAAGTTTAGCCAGTGGGTGTGGTGACGAAGGCGCAAGAGAGGAGAAAAGGAAGGAGAGCGCCGAAGGAGGGACAGAGAAGGCAGCAAAAAGGAGACGACCGCCATTTTGACGCAACTCTGTCGGCAGGGAGCACTGTTGAGGCTACGCGTCGTCTGCTACTGGCTTATTTCTTTTGTGCCTGAATAACAGTTTGCGTTTAAACATGGAGAAACTTTTTTTTAGGTTCTTAAGCCACTGAGGAATAACACTAAATAATTTTATTGCCAGAGCCTGCCAAATAAAAGGAAAGGGCAGGTGTCTTGATAGATAGAGTTTAGTTGGCGCACCAAGAGGCTAACCAATAAAAATGGGTATTACTCTGCAAAATGCCTGAAAAGCGTGGATCTCGACTTCACATTAACAGTGGCACACAGTATCTATTTTACTGACTAAATTGTCTTAAATAATTATTTTCAGCTAACTAAATATTCTTCCCGACTTGATATTAGGATTTTTGTTTTTAAATTTACAAGAACTATTAAGACAACGGCTAAGAAAAAAGCAATGCCAAAACTAACAGTCGAATTCGCCTGCTTTCCAGTAGCACGACATTTATAGCTGACAGACCTGCAGAATGAGCAGGCAGTCTAAAAAACAGAGTATGTCCTATGTATAAATTGTTTTCATGCTGCAAAGCAAGCGCTGGAAAGAGGTTTCACGGCATTAACAAAATATCAGTAAAGAACAAGTTAGAGCAGTGAACTTGTCCTTGCCCCTGGCATAACGTTTTATTGTTGCCCATGGAAACACAAATAAATTTACAAATAAAAACAAAAAAAAAGACTAACCTTCATAAAAAAAATCTAACTTTCGCAAAGAAAAGTTATCTTGAACAAAATATGTGGGATACAGTTGTACAGCGTCCATTTGTGTGCTGAACCAATTTTGAGGCAAATCTGCGACAAAGAAAACGCTCGAGTACAATTAAGGGAAAGACAGAAAGGATGCATACCTACAACAAATACATTTAGAACGACCACGGGCAGGAAACTTTGGTGAGGCTCTCGGAGTGACTCCCTGCAATGGGCCTGCGCAGACCACAGAACAAGATCGGTCACAGCTTGCAGCCATAAGGTGCGTCATACCATGAAGTTACAGAAGCGGGTGAAATTGGAAGCATTGTGCATTTCATTTCTGTGCAGAACGAGGAGTTTAATAGCTAGTATGCATTCATAAGGTGAAACAGTCACGAATGCACAGATTTTTCAATGCAGCACCATATCACCAATTTGTTAACCATGCCGGGCAACACTAAAAACCGAGAGCATTATTCCAAACTATCTCAGCTTGAAGTTAACCACGACAGAAGCTTCAAGCCATCCTTCCAAATTCAGCGCAGAAAGCAAGCCATGTGACCTTCTAGTTGGACGCTATGGTACATCGAGCTTATATTTATGTGTCACACTGTTTTTGCTGCAATGACTTGTAGTGTCAAAAGTGGTCCAGCTTAAAGAGATGCAAAGTATAGACGTTTGTGAGTGGGGCCCTGACCTAGTCTTCAGCTACATTGCGAGGTAGGACGTTCCAACCGGGTTGTTTGCTGCCTGTAACCACACGACCAGCTCTTGCACAGCGATTGTTCGAGCCGAGTACATGTCCTCGACATTGCCGTTATTTTACAAGCAGTTTTATCAATGTTAAACATGACTGACACACAGAGAGACTGCATCTCAACGACTAATGACTTGGGATACCTAAATGAATACTGATATATTAACAAAATGCAAAAGAATTACCTGCCAGGCATTACATTTTTCAGAAGGGTGGGTCGACACCGCATTAAGTTGAAGGAGTCGATGCGTAATAGGACAATACAAACAAAAATATGCCTTAGAATTCCTTTTGCACCTTCAAAATGATGTGTTTTTGAAGGTAAGATACACAATGTTCTTGATTCAGAAAGTGCCTCAGCTGTACAAATGCATATGCAGTAAGGGCACTTACTCAAGGCTATTCTTCACAGCTATGTGCAGGTTAAGCTAAGTTAGAGTATAGAAGCACATGCTCACTGACAGCATGAAAAAGGCAAAGAGAAATCTTCGTCGTTCCACCACCAGTCCGTCTGCTACCTTCGATGACGTTTCAGCGCCTTATGAGCCTGGAGCGAGCACATCTGTCCAAAGTGGGGTGAAAAGCACAAGCACGTGCTGGAGGACGCCCAGCTATATTTTTTTTGTCATCGGCCATACTACATATTTTTAGTATGGCATATTTTTAAGTGAGAAAAAGTATTGCAAATATGCAGTCCACCTTTGACCATAATACAGAATTCTGATAATGTTAACAGTTGGCAATTAACCATTTTCCAAATAAGTGGTCCCACCTATCGGAACCTCTACACCTGTGGTACCTGAGTGGGTTTAGGACTGAGAGGCTAGAAAACGAAGCGCTCACAGGGCTTGTCTGGCCCTTCCAACCATGCGGGTACCATTCGTCGCAAATCCCTGATTTCTAGACAAAATATTTAGAATGAGCAAATTTTGTCTACGCCCGAGGTACAACATTGAATGGTGATTCTCCCATATTGTGCGAACCATCCTTGAAACTGCGGTACCAACTGCAAATGAAATATGTTGTACTGCGGCACGCGTCCATGCTCCCTGCTTCAGAGAAAAACCACTGCTCATGTTGGAGACGACATCCAACAATGTACAGGCAAGGTTGTTTATCGAACTAAAATAAAATTGATATCATTCAATAGACACAGATAGGCTCACAAAGTTTCGACACCATTATTGTTGTTGTTGGTTTTACTCTCGCATACAAACAAAAGTGACTTCCTGTTTCCCTCCAATGTACAGTGAAACCCCCCTATCTTCGCACCCTCATTTCTTCTCGAATCCGTCACAGAGGCCACTGAATTCCGCAAAATTGAAGGCCGCGAAAGTTAAAGTTTCGCCAACATTAAGGGGTTTACTTTTATTCCGTGTGTCACATGACGTTAACATTTCAAGGAGGCTGAAGGTATTGGTTTAAGAAAAAATTGACCTATGAAAAAAATGCCCTTCTCCAAGTTAGGCACGCGAGGTTCTTTTGCACTACCTATAAGGTGGCAAGTTTGTTTCGGCATAGCTTTTGGTAAAACGGAGTCAAAAAAGTAGCTATACTTGGCATCAACTATTTTGTCCTGCATTGTAAAGCTAGAGTAGATTCCACAGTGCTTCGGCACAGCACTGTTTGTTGCGATAGCATATGTGGTTTAATGTTGCATCCCATTTGCATGATCTAGAGAAACTAGCGCTGACAGACTTGGAGCACTCCAAATAATAACAGCCGACTGTAGAAGCATTGAGAGATGCACACATGCGAACTGTGGATTTCTTAAAAGTGGATTCGAGCAAAGGTGAAAACAATTATACTTACGGCGGCCATACTTGCTTTTCCCAAGCATGACCACTCTTCCCTCGGTAGCACCATTCACTAAGAAGCACCAGCAACACGCCCATGAGACGCCGCCGACCCCTGGATTGAATGACGACCCGCCTGAGGTCTTGGAAGGATATCGGGAACACTGCTTAAGGCGAGAAGTTGTATCTGGTGGGGCAGGGACTAAAAGTAAAAATTAACAAATTTATCTGAAGCGCTACATTCCTATAGCAAAAACTTTAGGATAGCAGTATTTTTTTATGCCAGTGATGCGTTTTAATTAATGATAAATGGTTTGTTTATCTGATAAACGAGCAGCCCCTATTTTGCTCAACTGTAACGCAGTGTCTAACGTTACGTCCGACGGAACCCAAAATAAAAATTAAGGTTACACCCAACGTAACTGTCAAGCGTTCGAGTTGCGTCCGACGTAACCAAAAATGAAAATTAAAGTTACGTAGTCAGCCGCGCGACGAGACACATATTATGACAGCAATTGGTGCAAGGGGCCAAGGCGAATAGCGCCATTTTCTAGAAACCCAAAAACCCAGGGTCGCAAACAGCGACAGTGAGAAATCTTCGTCGCTCGTCGCCGGCACTCGTAGCTTCTCGCCGTCGCTTGTCTCGTTGATCGCTATATCGCTTACATGTTGTCCAGAAAGGCGCTCTAAGTGCTTACCCTTGCATCGGGAGCAGCCTCGCATCCAACCGTAACCAGTCTTCTTTCTTTTAAGCCGCCCAGGTATAAGTTAACATCGTACAGTTATAGTGTTCAAGCATGGCTTCTCATCGATTTACATTTTCGGTAAAGGACAAACCGTGATGAAGCACAATTATTTTAGCAGAAAATTGTCACGAACACTTGTCACGCATGCTTACACTGAAGCGCACCTAACTTAATTTAAAAGTAGAACGAAAAGGGGTCGAGATTCGCTTACCGCTTCACGGAAAGACAGATGCCTTCGGATCCTAGGCCTACCGGCCGAACTTCGCATTTCGAAGTCGTGGACCCTTATTGAAAATTCCATCAAGCTACGTAATTTGGGACACTGACTGCCAGTCAGCAGCCTTGGTGGTAAGTGATGGACCATCAGACATCATCTGATGGTCCATCAGATAACGTCTGACTGCCACTGCAAAGGGAATTTCCTCAACAAGGGCAGCATTTATAAAAGAGTATAGCTATACGCACTCATAAATATCGCCAAATGCCTCGATAAAACAAAATGTCCGAGAAAAAAAAAAAAGAAAAAAAAAAAGCAGGACTATCGCGGATCGAACCCGCGACCGCTCGAGTACAAATCGGACGCCTTGACCCCTATGCTATGCCACCGCTTTGAAAAGTCGAATTGACCATTAATTGTATACGAGATGCTTCGGCTGCAAATGGAGTTAAGTTTTCAGCATGTTATGCAAAGCACTCGTACATCACTCGCCGTCCGTACTTCAGTTCTAATCAGCTGCCATGTAGAGTACTTTCGCGTCGTAGAACGATCCTTTTGTTCGCGCGTCTCCGTCCCAGTAGACCTGGTACGCCTTGTCGACTTCAACTGCAGCGCTAAAGTCCCTTACATCGTCGGAACGCATAACAGGCTGCGTCTTGTCGAGTAGAAATTCTACTAAAACGTAAGACATTGTAGAGCCCGGTCAGGATCGACAGGTTGGAGCAAGCGGGTAAACAAAACGAGTCGAGAGCGATCGTTCATGAAAGCTCGGTGGAGCGGCGAAGCCTCTATGGCGAAGCGAAGTGGCGTGTTCGGCGGCGTTTCGGAGGGCTTCTGATCAAGGTTGTCGGTCGGCTGCGTGTCATATCTCTAACATCAGCAGTTTTATGGGCTCACATCCCGAAATCGTTTTCTTGCGCATAGATTATTTTTCGTATTCATAGATTTGACGAAATAGTGGTATCCGAACGAACTTCACGTCCTTTGACCGTAAGTCTGTCGGCACGTCGAATCTTTTTGGCGTACAGTGAGAGACAGTCAATGTACAATCAGAATCGCCACCAAGACGTTTTGATGGCATTTCGCGGCGGCCAACTGCCATCAGGAAACCATCTGAAAGCCGACAAATGGAGTCTGACTGGAGTTTGACTGTCGGTCAGAGTAACTTGTTGGCCAATCAGACATGTTTGACATACAGTCAGGCACAGTCAGCGGTCCACTAGAAAACATTGACTGCCAAACAGGGTTACATTGATAGATTTTTCCTTCGGCACGGTCCGGCGATCGAACGAGGCGAGCCGGCCGTGCTGCGCTGACCCAGGCTGACCACACCTATTTGAACTATGAGAGGCGCCGTCGAATTGAGGACCAGAGTCAGAGTAGAAACGAACCGCCAAACGTCTGTCCCGTACAGCGAACGAGCCAACGTCCCCACTCTCCGCCATCTTCTCCGTGACGACGGGAGCTGGGAAAGCGGGGAAGCCGAGCAGCGGAAGCGGAAGTCACTGAGCGGCCGCTTTAGGTTTCGCTTTTAGCCGACGCCGGTATCAGTTGAGGAATCGTGCGGTTGCAGCTGGTTGCGACGAGAGGAACCACGAAAAGACGCCGAGTTGGCCGTGTACAAGTCACGGTACGAGCAGCGGGCCGTTTGCTGCTGTCGACCGGTGACGCGGTATTCTCGGCTTGGTGTCACGATCGGTTTGTTGCCGTGCACGTTGGGTTTGCTATGCAGTGCGGCTATTGCGGCTGTGAATACCTGCAGTGCTTATTATTCGAGACAGTCGCCCCAAGACGTCGCCGTGAAGAGTTGACCAAGGAATTCGCGTGAGCTGAACATCGGTCTAGGCTTCGTTTCGACATGTATGGCATATGTAACGATAGTGGTGGTAGATGATGGACGTTTTTGTTGGAAGATGGCGGTCGCCTTTCTGCATGTATGATTTGGTGATACCTGTGGTCTTAAGGTATAAGCGTTGCGTTGGAAAGATGTTGGTCGCCTACATCAGCGGACGTAAAATCATTCCAGCCATACCAAATCATATTGGCAAGTAAACCGGCTGCCAGTATAGACAGACGCGGAGTCATATCAGTGCCGGTATCTTCAGTTATGCAGAACGTCAAACTAAACTAGCTGCATACATAATAACAAGAAATTATTGTGGTGTCATACCAGAACTGTAGAAGCAGCAGCCATGTTTGTTGTGCGTTTTTCCAATAGGGCACCTACTTTTGTAGGTGCTTGGAGACTGGTGTCCCTACGAACCCCGAGCCATGTGGGTTCGCCCACCCACCCTGGCTGAGCGTGGCTTAGCCCGTGTCCGAGGAACAGAAGATCCCGGTACTTGAGCTGAGCCGGGGCATGTTTGGACCCATCGGGGAACCTGGGCGAGGCATTATACTGCTTTGGCCCCTGCTTCTCGTAGACAGATGTCCTGGCTTGGCCCAACCAGGTTGACTCAGTCAGTCGCCTCTTCTACCCTCTTCTTCCTTCTTTCACGTTTCCTGTCACCTCTTACTCCATTATTTTCCTACCCCTTCCTTCCTTTTTCACGTTCTTAGGCTGCAAGACCTAACCTTGGGTGGTGATAGACCCCTTGTCTGGACACATGCCAGGTTATAGTGTCTGGGCAGCACTGAGAGCGTAATGTCGTCAGAAAAACCCTTATTGCTATGGCGCATTAGCTATCCCCGTGGATAGCTAATGCTATCCATTCAATAGCTAATGGGTGGTGCACCCGAGCCACCAAAAATCCTCCCATCCATATGGGTCCTAAACAAACCTTTGTAAATCACTCCAACATTCTCCAAGTTTTCAGTCATTCACTCTGAAGGCAATAAACAGCTCTAATAAATGTCCCCCTTCTTAGTAGCAAATGTACTTCAGGGTGCAATTGAAAAAAAAAATTGCAAGACGACGAGAATGAGCTCCGGCGATTTACTTGTTCAGGCGGGAACAAATCAGCAGAGTACTGCACTACTAGCTTTAACATCTGTTTCTGGTTAAGACGTTTTTGTCTTTCCCCACCAAACGTTAAACAGCATTCAATGAGTTATCTCCGAAGATGGCCTCCTTGACAGCTCTGACAGCGGTGAAGTTGTTGAAGGCCTTTCCGAATAAGGTGTCACAGCTGTAAGGCGTATCACCATGCGTCGTGACGCAAACGAGCACAAGACAAAATGTTTTACTCATCTTCCAATCAACCATCCTTCCTGAAGCTTTGAGGGCTGGGTACCTGCGCTGCGGGTTTGGCCTTATGTGCAAAACCCCCGTAGATGCTTCAAGTGATTATAATGCAATTAAACAGAAAGGTGCTTCACCTTTGCCTTCGGAATCATGTCATAGCAACAAGCTAAGCTCCAGGCAGTCGCAAAGATGCAAGTGAGCTGGACTATTATGACGTCATGATTCAAGTGCCAGAGATTTGGCCATGGCTCTCAGAGCAGCCTTGTAAAGGCCACCTGTGCAAAGTGTAGCAAACCGACAACGAAGCTGTTGAAGGTACCAACACCCACACTGTATATACTGCTCAGAACTTGTGGAGATCTGGCTGCCCTCCACCGCGCCGAACCTCCGGACCCCGATTTCCGGCAACTCGCACTCGATGCCTCCGACATGCGTCATGCCTCAAGGGACCGGCCATGGCCTCGCGCAGCATAAGGTCCGGCTGCACCACTCCCCTAAGCCGTCTGACGTCACGGGACTGGCTTCCCAGAAGGACCCAAGGCTTGAAAAGGGGAAGCCGGACAAAAGAGGGCCTTCACTTGGGCGGCAGCGCTCTCGAACGGCGGTACACGAAGGATGGTGCAGCGGTGACAAGGAGACGAAGACGCTGACGCGGGATTTGGCGGAAGACGGATGCAGGCGCGTGGAAATTGCGGACACTACGTCGAGTGGCGGACTCGACAAACGGACCGGTCGGCGACCCTGGACGACAACGTCCCCATGACGCGGTGTGGATGACCACCGCTGGGACTTGGAGAAGCTGCAGTGGCAGCGGACTTTTCCCCGGCCTCGCTGATGACCGTTCCCCTATCCCGAAACCCCCCAAGGCAATGAGTGAGTGAATAAACTTTTCTGCCGAGAGCGAAGTATTGACGTGTCATATTCATCCGGAGACAGGGTCTGAAGGAATCGGAGCTAGAAGAAGCCCGCATAAACTGGTGGCGCAGCGTGGGGCCTGATTTTCGATCAGGCAGGCATTTCGATTCCCAACCTGTTTCCGGTTGAATTAGGGCACTGTTTTGCGATCTTTTGGGGGTCATCTTTGTCGATGGAGCGCCGCACGAAGTTTCGTTGCGGGAGCGCCGCACGGAGGCCCTGACATTATCGCCCTCTGACTATAGAGGCGCGGATTTTGACCGCTGTTTTAAGGGATTAACCCTTTTCCGCAGCCTGTCAGGAATTTGCTTATCCCCGTTACGAGAAGCGCCTCGAGTATTCACTGTTCAGCGCACCGTTGGACGCCGGCAGGTTGATCCTGCTGTGCAACAGCGCTGTGTGCGTCGAAATTACCGCACTTCTCGAGTTCCGTAAAGTCGGGCGTTACCCCACCTACGCCTCCGGCCGTCCATGTTTGCTGGGAAAGATGCCAGCTCACGGTTTGGGGAATGTGACGCGCCTAACCGCCTTTGCTCGGGTATCGATGTAATGTTTTGGAATGCTTGTTACCGATCGGACGCGTTAGAGAGGCATCGCTCCGGGTGGAAAGCGCACCCATTGCGGATGGTGGTTGCATGTACTGTGTTTGGAAATTATTCCCGCATTGCATTTTGTCCGGGAGGAGACTAGCGTCTCGGTTTGATCGCATGCTAGCTCCCAGTTGGCCTTGCTTGAGCTGTCGGCGCGGTTTTGAACGTCGTTAGTTGACAGCGTTTTAAGGTACGGATGCGCTCTTGGGGTTCCGACCAAGATCGCTTTGAACGAGTACCTTGTGGCCAGAGGCTACATTTAGGGGCTGAGCCCACTAAATCGTGCCGGGTACGCGATGTCCGGTGCGTGGACATCGGAATCCCGAAAACCACAGAGTTTTCGTTTTCACTTTATCAGTGGCTGTGCGTGTGTAATGCTCCGTGGAGTCCAGTCTGACGCCATGGGCATGGCCCGTGCGCTTCTGGTTCTAGGATCATGAGGTTGATACCGTTTAATTGTGCGCACTGTAGGTTCCGGATCCTCACACCGCCATATCGATGGTTAAACCTCGCGGCGGGAGTTACTCTTTAATTTCGTTTTCTCCGTTGCCGGAGGAGCGGCGGCCAGCGCGCGCTTTGCGCTGCCGCCGGATACGGTTCTCTGTCGTTCTTGGGTTCGCGTTGGGCAGCGAGGGCGTAGAGAGCGTAATTGGTCGTTCAGAGACCTGGATTAGAGGAAAATTATAAATTTAGGCCAGAAAAGACAGCTAGGTGGGGAAAGAGCTGTGCTCGTGCGGGGAAAAGCTGCATGAAGGGAATGGCGGTCTTGCGAGGATGTGACGAGTTCTTCATAGTTTTATCCTGTACAGACGCGTGTTTGGCCCGGGAAAACGCACGGTTCACGTCGGCGGATACGTGCCCGGGAAGCCTAGAAATCATGCCAGCGGCATAGCCGTCGGCGGCCTATAACTGTTGTGCGTTGGGTCACCCCGTCGCTGTACGAACTGCAGCCTTTGCATGAATGGGTAGCGGGTGTTGGAATGCGGCGGTAAATGATGTAGACACTTCGACGCTGCGGAAACTGTTCATGCAGAGCAAATATAGTTTATTAGCTCGTTCATCTCCAAGACTGGCCGATTAGATTATTTGGCATTTTGGTATCGCGCTCGCTGCGCGGAAGTTGAGAGGTGCGCGTGTGGGATACTTACATTGTTCGAACCCTGCCTGTCCTCAAAGTCGCAAGAAGACTTTTCAGTCATGCGACGTGTTGACTTGGCTGGGGGCGAGCTTTGTGCGTAACCTACTGCGTTTGTATGTGGACACGTTGCTCGATTCGAGAACGTTGAAGAGTCGCGAGACGCGTTGACGGCGTAACTTTATTGCTCGATCCCAGCCGGCCTTGACATCAGCTGGAAGACTTTTTAGTTATGCGGTGTCGGGGTCTGGCCGGGGGAGAACTCTAACGTGCGTCGATGCGGTTGTCGCGGTTGTCGAGCCCGTGCGGGGTTCGGTGCGGACCGCCGTTACGCGCTCGTCGCTCCTGTTGGGTGGTCGCCTCCGAGCAGTGAAGCGGTAATATCTGGTACACATCGCGACACTGTTAGCGCGAACACGACGTCGGCGCATTTTCGCATTTTATTCCTAAATAGTATTAGCGAGCACGAAATGTTATCGCTTACATTATAGAACTTAATGAGCTCTTTCCATACCAATAATAACTTGGATGACATCCTTTGGTTTCAAACAGAAACACTCGAAAAACCGGCGATCGCATGTTCGCGCTAACAGTGTCGCGCTCTGTACATGCCCAGACGTCACGGACATAGCCGTGTAAATAGGCTGTCCAATGAGGTCTGCTGTTCGCACGATCCAGGTAGTGTTCCCTTTGTCCTGGTGTAAGTGGCCGGTACCACGGAACAACGGCCTCTCAGTAAGGTGATTACCCCTTCTGATGAAGGCGTGCTGCGTAGCTTGGCTGTAGCGTGTTTGTAGCTCGGGTGTCGCGAACGCCGAGTGCATGGGTGCCTGTCTTGGGTAATTGCTACGGTTGCCAGCATGTTTTTTCCGACTCGCACCTCGCGAACGGGACATGATTTGTGGCCGTTTCTGTTTTACGAAGGTTATTGTTAGTTCTTGAGGTTTTGTGCGTTCTTTGCGAGTGTGTTAAATATCAATATTGTTGCCAGAGGTGTCCGGTTCTGACACTCTGGAAGGTCGTTTTTTGTCTTAAAAGAATGCGGTTGAGTTTTAAAGGAGCAAACGTTGTACAGTGGGCGCATGTACGATTTGAGTATACAATGAGTGCTCACGCTTTTTAGTTCAGGAATAGATATCCTCTTAGGTACCTCTTGAACGTGTAGCGTGACGTTCTTGATGATTGGCTGCCCGTTAGTACTAAAATAAGAGTTTTGTTTTTATTTCATAGCATGTCCAACGATCGAAAGATTTTAGGTTTGTCGCGCTGTTTGATATAGCGTGCCGGTATTTGGTTTTGTGCGATTCGCTGTCTGTCACATTAGGGACGGAAGCGAACAAGAGCCGGCGTGTTGCGTGTGCCTGAGTGCCCGTCCGTGTTGTGAGCTGTGGTGCTCCGGACCAGTTCGTGGACCATGCTCCGTCGGTCACGAGCTTCCCAGTGAATCAACGTTCACCGCTGACCTGCTTGGTTTGATGCCATCATCATCATCGAGGGTGCTCTGGACCAGTTCTTGGACCATGCTCCGTCGGTCACGAGCTTCCCAGTGAATCAACGTTCACCGCTGACCTGCTTGGTTTGATGCCATCATCATCATCGAGGGTGCTCGTCATCATCGGTGACGCTCAGCTAAGCGAGCTCCGTGCCGGAGCCTGCTGGGCAAGTTTCCTGCCTGAAGTCCTGGGGACCACGCAACCCTGGGCCCCCCCGAGTCCAAGCCTTGAGGGGAGGGAGGTGTGGAGATCTGGCTGCCCTCCACCGCGCCGAACCTCCGGACCCCAATTTCCGGCAACTCGCACTCGATGCCTCCGACATGCGTCATGCCTCGGGGGACCGCCCATGGTCTCGCGAGGTCCGGCTGCACCACTCCCCTAAGCCGTCTGACGTCACGGGATTGGCTTCCCGGAAGAAAGGACCCAAGGCTTGAAAAGGGGTAGCCGGACAAAAGAGGGCCTTCTCTTGGACGGCAGCGCTCTCGAACGGCGGGACACGAAGGATGGTGCAGCGGTGACAAGGGGACGAAGACGCTGGCGCGGGATTTGGCGGGAGACGGACGCAGGCGCGGGGAAAGTGCGGGCACTTCGTCGAGTGGCGGACTCGACAAACGGACCGGACAGCGACCCTGGACGACGACGTCCCCATGACGCGGTGTGGATGAGCACCGCTGGGACATGGAGCAGCTGCAGTGACAGCGGACTCTCCCCCGGCCTCGCTGATGACCGTTCCCTGATCCCGAAACCCCCCCAAGGCAATGATTGAGTGAATAAATCCTTTTGCCGAGAGCGAAGTATTGACGTCTCATATTCATCCGGGGACAGGGTTTGAGGGAATCGGAGCTAGAGGAAGCCCGCAAACTTTACCCAGCATATTCCAGATCATGCAAGATGTGAAATGATGGGAAAGAGGTCCTCACCTTGAAAGTTAAAGAAATCCTTTCTTACCCTAAAGCACGCCGTCGCTTTGCATTCGTGCGGAAAGGCGGCTACATCCAAGTGGTGCAGCGGGAACCTGCACAATTGAAGGTAGCAGTGGCAACCCAGACATACTTTCTTGACTATGGGAAGCCACGGAGTCCCCCAAGCCCCAACTGAAATTTCAGCTTCCAGGCCATGCAATCTCGGCTAGTAGGTCTGCTTACCCTCCCAGTGACTGCGCAAAAGCGAGCGCCCCTGCGTGACAACTGCCTCTGCCTTCTCATGTTGACGACACTCAGGCTGCTTCGCAAGCTCAGGATGGGCCGGCGGCTACGTCAGTCATCCCTCCTCCCAGATCTCCTCCCTGGGAAAAGGGTCGACACTCTCGCCCGAACACATGGGATGGAGCATCATCCAAAGAGCGACATGGCTCTCGTGCCGCTCCTGCAGCGTTCAAGGGGAAGGAACGGGTGCACTTGCGCGATGCCCCGCCCAGCACCTCCTTCGCCCCTTTGGATGGGGCTGATCGTTGACGGGGCATGGCACCCAATTTTCCGAGCCAAAACAAACCTGCAGCAAATGCCTTGCCTCAAGAAGAAGAGGAAATGAATGATAGAACGGAAGTCTCCATTCAAGCGTCTGACGAAGATTGTATGGAATGGCAGACTCCTTAGGGTAAACAAAGAAAAAAAAAACGTAATCCCCCCAAAGTGATATTGTTGATCTATTGTTGCCATAAGCTGCAGATTTGTAACGTTTTATGTATTCCTTTTTGTTTGAAAGGTTTAGCAACATTTTAACTTACTTTTTTTCATTAATTCTGCGTTTAGAGGCCTGACTAAATTTTATTTTATGCAGGGTAACTTCCGCGCCTTTTTATGTAATGTTTACTATGTCAATTTTTATGGACGATTTGCGTCATATTGCGCTCGCTTTGCAAGAGACCCACCTCAATTATCATCATAAGTGAGTATTACGCCGCCATCAAGTTTTAGAAACGATGATCGGCTGTGGCTGTCCAGAATAAAGTTGCCTGTTCTCAGGTTCCTCTTGCTACACCTCTTGAAGGCTGAGGCTGTACGTCTCCTTTTGGACCGCCTTATTAATCTTGTTTCTATTAATATTCCACCAAACATTCAAATGCATCCTCATGATCTTTAACTGCTGGTAACAAAGCTTCCTCAGCCATGTTTTCTCTCAAGAGATTTTAATGCTCAGCACCCCTTGAGGGGTTGTGAGAGGACGTCATCAAGTTGACGTCTTCCTCATCCTCATCGTCATCACGATTACGTCTCTCATCGTCATCCTCATCGTCATCGTCGTCATCACGATAACGTCATCACTGGTGACGTCATTGAATTTGCCATCACGATGCCTATGACGTCACCATGATGACGTCATCATCCCGTGACCCTTGTGAGGTCATGTGACCCTCGTGAGGAAGGAGTAGCAGACAGGATGAGAACGTGAAGAGGTGGGAGGAGGGGTATACTCTTCCCTCAGTACCCTTCCCTCCTCCTCCTCAAGAGCTCTGCTCTATTCGGCGTTACAGGGAGTTGTAAACGGCTTTCATTTTTTCCCTAATGGTTTCGTTGGGCGACCAGGCTATTCTGGTAGGCGAACATTTTGCAGCCATCTCTAGATCCTCTTATTACTCTCCAGCGTTTTCTGAAAATTAACGCATGCAGAAACAGCGAAACTTAGCTTGGCATGAGGAGCCTCTGCACCCTACAATCAACAGTTTAGAAGGATCGAGCTCCAAATGGTTATTATGCTTTTTTTTTATTTGAAAATTAACACTTGCAGAAACAGCGAAACTTAGCTTGGCATGAGGAGCCTCTGCACCCTACAATCAACCGTTTACAAGGGTCGAGCTCCAAATGTCCAGAAAAACTCGTCCCCTGATCCTGTCCGCGGATACATTATGAGATGAACCGTCAATTGCCAAAGGAACCCCTCGCTGCCCTTATCGCCTACTTCAATGGCCTGTGGAAAGATTCACACTTCTCTTCCAAATGGAAGCGACCAGAGGTTATTCCGCTGCTGAAGCCTGGAAAAGAGCTATCCTTCCAGTTGCACGCCAATAGCATTTACGAGTTGTTTGGGTAACGTTTTGAAAGGTTAGGTAATAAACGGCTTGTTTCTTTCCTAGAACAACAAATATTTTGGATTTAAGTCAGAGTGGCTGTCCACCGGGACGCTCCACGACCGACCATTTAGTTCGGCTGGAACCAATTGTACGCGAGGCATTTATAAAAAAGCAGCATTGTTTATGTCGTTTTTGACTTGTAAACATGGCATCCTGAGCTACCTTTTTATGGATAGAGTACGTGGCCGATGGCTTCATTCCATAAAGAACTTCCTGTGTGGACGCACTTTCCGTGTCCGGCTAACACTACATTATCTGATTTGTTTGTTCAGGAGAACGGTGTTCTTCAGGGCGGAGTCATTAGTGTCACTCTCTTTGCCGTAAATATTAATTATCTTTGCTGCGTCATACCTTCTTCTGTATCGTACTCCCTACATGAGGATAATATTCAGATTTGAGTGGTATAGTGCAACATGCCTAGCTGCGAAAGACAGCTAAAAGTGAACATAAATAAATTTACTAAATGGGCAAAGAAAAATTATCGTAAATTCTATTCAGAAAAAAAAAAAAAAACATTCTGTGTCCCTTTTTCTCTGCGGCATCGGTTTTGGTTAGATCCGATTATCAGTTTAAACGGAAATAGCATTGGATTAAGACCAGAGTATAAGTTCCTGAGAGTGATTTTCGACCGTAAACTTAGCTTTGTACCTCACCTCAAGAGGCTGAAACGAAAGTGTATGCAGACGATGAACATCCTTAATGTTCTTTCTCACAAGTCTTGGGTCTCTTATACCAAAAGTCCCCTTCGTCTCTACTCCTCTCTTGTACGATCATGTCTTTATTATGGCGCTATTGTGTATGCATCTGCTCGGTCGTCTGCATTGAAGATGCTTGATCCGGTGCATTTTCTTTGGTTGCGTCTAGCAAGTGCTGCTTTTCGAAAATCTCCTATGATATACTTGTATGTTGACTAATAAAATGTCACTATAGAAAAGGTGGCAGCTCTGTAGTCTAGACCATGTTTACAATCTTTTATCGGATACTAGCCATCCAGCCCACAGTTATATCGAAGACTCTAGGTTTTGTTGTACATTTGACCATAAGCCAACTGTGGTTCAAACCTTAAGTCTTCGTTTTGGGAACCTTCGCCTCTCCTGTGGCCTGCCTCGTGAAAATGTCTACCTTCTATAAAGTGCATGTCATACCCCCCATCTCTACAGAAAAAAACCATTTGGCGCCAATATGAAAATAAACGGGTCCATACCGGTAACAGTTTAACCATACTGGTCACCAGCTTGTCAAAGGGGTCGCCCGTATGGCTCAAAGGGATCCCCCGTATGAGCCATAACGGTCACCTATTTGGACAAACAGGTCACTCCTTTGGCAAACGGGTCGCTCGTCTGGGCAAATGGGCGACTCGTTTTGGCAAATGGGCGACTCGTTTGGGCAAAGTTGTCGCACGTTTGCTCAAACCGGTGACCACGTTGCAAACTGTACCGGTTTAATCAAACGGCTCTCCAAAGCACGTTTGATATTGAACGTACAGATCAGCGGCGTGGGCACGCCTAGCGTTTCAGCCGTGGCAGCCAATGTTTCCGGAAGGCTGGGAGCGCCGGTTCATCGATTTCAGATCGTCCGCGTAATGCAAGTAATTATATTTATATTTCAAATGCGCTGATTTTCGATTACACTGCAAATAAAACTAATACCTTCTTTTTTTTTCTTTTTTTTTTACGTAAACGCGCGACGTTGGTGAGCCGATATTTTTGACAGAACTTTAAAACTTTGTTCATCTTTGTTGCCTCAGTTTACTTATTCAGCTCGAATCTCTTTCGCAGAAGACGCGACCGCGTGAAAGAATGTACGTCTAGACTCCGATTCACTTTAATTCAAGACGCAGCGAAGGTAGCACGCGTACACGCGGCTACAAGAACATCGAGCATTGCGAGAGGCGAGAGCACGCCCGCCGTTGCAGCACTCAAACTACGAGCTCGCGCTGGGTACTTTCTTCGCTCGGGCGCAAGCCGAGGTTCTGGCCGCCCCGCCGCCATTTCCAAGGTTCGAGCGTGCTAAAATGCGCGCGCGCGCGCGCGTTTGTTTTTCGAGGCTACAAAAACGCATCTCACTGGAATGCCTGGGAAGAGGGAGAGGGGCTGTCCGGTGGTCCCAGCGCCTTGACCTCGCCCCGTCCCTCCTCTCTTGTCACCCCTGTCACGTGACCCACAGCAGCACGTGAGCTACACGCTGATAAGCATCGAGATCCGGAAGGGCGCGCCTTGCAGCCGCTTTTTTCTTTGTCTGCTTGTTGTCAGTTGCTGCTCGAAGTTCGCTCGACCTACCTGCTTCGATCTGTCGCCTAACCCTGCAGTCTTATTGGGATGTCTCTCGACAACGTAATGGATCTGTACCAAAGCTATGAGGGTTCGAAAAGTCCCACGTGTATATCGGCAACCAGCGATTCTTCAAAGAAGTCGCAAATTCTCGCGGTTTGGTTGGGTTCGGCAAATGACAGCATGTGCGCCGCATCGTGTTGAAACTTCCAAAGAGCCGTTCCCTCTCGTTTGTGTTTGTGTGGTTTTCCTGCTTTGACCGTGTCGACAAATATCACGGATTACATCTTTCAAGTCCGCTATTGTTATGGTAAGTGCACTGGAATCTACGTGTTGGCAGCGATTGACCGTTCTTCTACGCGTACTCTTCCAGATTATCCATAGAAGTATGCAGCGCCTATTCGAGCGGCAGCCGGGAGCATAATTTCCCCGAAAGTCTACCTGTATAGTCTTCACAGATCGCTTGCAAGTTTGTACTTGTCTACAGAAGAGGTAATAAACTTCGAGGAGAATCGGAAACAATCTTTTGTGTCGGTTTTCCTGTCCATTTACAAGTACCTAGGTGAGCGCATTTGTTCTACGTGTTTTCTCCATGTTATAAATACGTTTATGAGTTTCGGGACGTCTTAAATATGTTTAAGATAGCCAACCTCCCAGACGATACCCATTTAGGGCTAGCGCATAATTTGCCAATTCCAATGGCACGTTCAAACGTGTGGTCACGTGCCAGGTCGAACGGGTACGCGTATCATACGGGCGCCCGTATCAAACGGGCACCTGTATCAAACGGGTACCCGTATCCCATAATCACGTTTGATCCAAACGGATCGACAAGTTTGATTCAAACGGGCGACCAGTTTGCCACCCGTTTAAATTTCAAATGTTTTTTTTTTTCAGTAGGGATGGGATATCAAGCCTGTAGCTTGTGATTGGAATTTCACAAAATAAATAACCGTAAAATCTCCCCACCTGGGAAAGCTCTCCGACTAAAAAAAAAAAAACATTTGGCGCCTGTATGAAAATGAACGGCTCCATACCGGTAACAGTTTAGCGATACCGTTGACCAGTTTGCCAAAGGGGTCGCCCGTATGGCTCAAAGGGGTCCCCCTTATGAGCCATAACGGTCACCTATTTGGGCAAACAGGTCACTTCTTTGGCAAACGGGTCACTCGTCGGGGCAAATGGGCGACTCGTTTGGGCAAAGTTGTCGCACGTTTGCTCAAACCGGTGAACATGTTGCACAAGCGGGTGACCGGTGACCGTCAAACTGTACCGGTTTAATCAAACGGCTCTCGGGAGCCCGTTTGATATTGAACGTACAGATCGGCGGCCTGGGCACGCCTAGCTGTTTGAGCCGTGGCAGCCAATATTTCCGGAAGGCTGGGAGCGCCGGTTCATTGATTGCAGATCGTTTGCGCAATGCAAGTAATTGTATATATATTTTAAGTGCGCTGATGTGCGCTTATACTGCAACTAAAACTAACACTTTTTTTTTTTTTTTTTTACGTAAACGCGCGACGTTGGTGAGCCGATATTTTAGACAGAACTTTAAAACTTTTTCCATCTTTTTTGCCTTAATTTTTTTATTCAGCTCGAATCTCTATCGCAGAAGAGGCGACCGCCTGAAAGAACGTACTTCTAGAGTCCGTTTCACTTCATTTCAAGAAGCGGCGAAAGTAGCGCGAACAGGTGCCTGCAAGAATATTGAGCATTGCAAGAGCACGCCCGCCGTTGCAGCAGTCAAATTACGAGCTCGTGCTGGGTGCTTTTCTGGCTCGGGCGCAAGCCGAGCTCATCTCATGGCCGACGCCATTTCCAGCGTGCGTGCTGAAATGCGCGCGTTCCGCCTGCTTCCCAAGGCTGCAAACGCGACGAGCGGTGGCAACTCCAAGAGGGAAGAAAAAGCGCGTGTACAGCGGTCCGTGCACCCTCACCGCTAGCATTGACTGCATTGCCACAAAAAACCGACCGCAAGTTATTTTTTTTTATTGAATGCATGAGGAGAGGGTTGCAAGGGAGGGGGGTGGGGTGTCCCGCTGTTTTGCTCCTTGACCTCGCCGTCGCTCCCTTCCTCCTCTCTGGTCAGCTCTGTCACGTGACCAGAGAGACGGTAGGGCATGCTCCACGCTGGTAAGCATAGCCAGATCCGGCTGCGCGCGCGTTGACAGTCGCTTGTTTCTTTGTCTGCTTCTTTTCCGTTGCCACTTCGTTTGTCCTGCGTGCTTCGATCTGCTGCCTTTCCCTGCGGTCTTATAAGAATGTCTCTCGACAACGTATGGGATGTGCACCAAATGTTCGAAAAGTCCTACGCGTATATCGGAAACAAGCGATTCTTCAAAAAACTCAGGAATTCTTGCGGTTTGGCTGGGTTCGGCAAATGACAGCTTGTGCGCCGCATCGTGTTAAACTTCAAAAAGCCTTCCTTCTCGTTTTTGTGTTTGTGTGGTTGTCCTGTTTTGACTGTGTCGATAAATATCACGGATTACACCTTTCAAGTCCGCTATTATTATGGTAATTGCACTGCAACCTAGGTGTTGGCAACGACTGACCGCTCTTCTACGCGCACTCTTCCAGATTATCTACACAATTACGCAGCGCCCATTCACGCGGCAGCCGGGAGAATAGTTTCCCCGAAAGTCTACCTGTATAGTCTAGAATTACGTCGGTTCTTGTTTGCTTTCCAATCGTCTCAGTTGTATAAAAGCTTAAAGTGCCTCACATTTCACAGATCGCTTGCACGTTTGTACTTGTAGTCAGAAGAGGTAATAAACTTCGAGGAGAATTGAACACAATCCTTTGTGTCTGTTTTCCTGTCCATTTGCAAGCACCTACGCGAGTGCATTTGTTCTACGTGTTTCCACCATGTTATAAATACGTTTATGGGTTTTGGACCTCTCGGACGATACCCATTTAGGGCTAGCGAATCCGAATGGCACGTCCAAACGTGTGGTCACGCGCCAGGTCAAACGGGCACCCGTATCAAACGGGCACCTGTATCAAGCGGGCACCTGTATCAAATGGGCATCCGTATCAAATGGGTACCGTTTCAAACGGGTACCCGTATCCCATAATCACGTTTGATTCAAACGGATCGACAGGTTTGATTCAAACGGGTCGACCAGTTTGAACCTCAAATGTTTTTTTTTTCAGTAGGGTCCTGTGACCGAAGCAGTTCCCGTGAGGTACGTCGGTGCCACTTGAGGGTCGGCCACAGCTTCCTCGCCCATCGATACCTACTTCTTTGCGAGGAACCACCGGTGTGCGACCGCTGAGGAGACACTTTGTCTGTTATACATATTTTTATTTGCACTTGTCCTCTACATCAACACAAGTCCATTTTTTTTTTAGCTTCTCAAGTACTGTATTTCTTTCCATCCTTGCTGTTGCTAGGGGAGCATGCTTTAATATCGATTGACCGTCTCCTAGATTTTTGAGAAAATAGCGATTTTATTTAAACTTGCGGGCATCTTCTAGCTTCTATTCTCACAAAAACTGTCTCCGGATGAATATTACACTGCAAAACTTCGCTCCCGGCAAATGGGTTTATTCATACACTCATTGCCCTGGGGGGGTTTTGGGATCGGGGGACGGTCATCAGCGAGGCCGGGGGAAAGTCCACTGCCACAGCAGCTTGTCCCAGCGGTGGTCGACCACACCGCGTCACGGGGACGTCGTCGTCCATGGTCGCTGTCCGGTCCGTTTGTCGAGTCCGCCACTCGACGTAGCGCCCGCACTTTCCCCGCGCCTGCGTCCGACTCCCGCCAAATCCCGCGCCAGCGTCCTCGTCTCCTTGTCACCGCTGCACCATCCTTCGTGTCCCACCGTTCGAAAGCGCTGCCATCCAAGAGAGGGCCCTCCTTTGTCCGGCTTCCGCTTTTCAAGCCTTGGTTCCTTTCTTCTGGGAAGCCAGTCCCGTGACGTCAGACGGCTTAGAGCAGTGGTCTAGCCGGACCTTGTGCAGCGCGAGGCCATGGCCGGTCCCCCGAGGCATGACGCATGTCGGAGGCATCGAGTGCGAGATGCCGGAAATTGGGGTCCGGAGGTTCGGCGCGGGGGAGGGCAGCCATATTTCCACACCTCCCTCCCCTCAAGGCTCGGACTCGGGGGGGGGGGGGGGAGGGGGGGGGGCAAGGTTGCGTGGTCCCCCAGGACCTCAGGCAGGGAAATCGTTCAGCTGAGTGTGACCGATGACGACGAGCACCCTCGATGATAATGATGGCATCAAACCAAGCAGGTCAGCGGTGAACGTCCATTCACTGGGAAGCTCGTGACCGATGGAGCACGGTCCACGTACTGGTCCGGAGCACCACAGCTCACAATACGGACGGGCACTCAGGCACACACAACACGCCGGCTCTTAAAGTTCGCTTCCGTCCCTAATGTAACAGACAGCGAATCGCGCAAAAACGAATACCGGCACGCTATACCAGACAGCGCGACGAAACCAAAATCTTTCGGTCTTCGGACATGCCACGAAATGAAAACAAAACTCTTCATTTCAATACCAACAGGCAGGCAATCATCAAAAACGTCATGCTACACGTTCAAGGGGTACCTAAGAGGAAAACCGTTCCTTAACTAAAAAGTATGAGCACTCACTGCATACCCAAATCGTGCCTACGCCCACTATACAACGTTTGCTCGTATAAACCTCAACCGCATTCTTCTGAAACGGAAAACAATCTACCAGGGCATTAGAACCGCACACCTCTGACAACAATATTAATCTCTAACACAATCTCGAAAAACGCATAAAACTTCAAAAACTAACAACCTCCCGTAAAACAGAAACGGCCATAAATCCTCTCCCGTTCGCCAGGTGCAACTCACAAAAAACACGCTGGCAAGAGTAGCAATTACCCAAGACCGGCACCCATGCACTCGGCGTTCGCGACACCCGAGCTACAAACACGCTACAGCCAAGCGACGCAGCACGCCTTCATCAGAAGGGGTAATCACCTTACTGAGAGGCCATTGTTCCATGGTACCGGCCACTTACACCAGTACAAAAGGAACAGTACCCGGATCGTGCGAACAGCAGATCTCATTGGACAGCCTATTTACACGGCTATGTCCGTAACGTCTGGGCATGCACCAGCTGTTACCGCTTCACCGCTCGGAGGTAACCACCGAACAGGAGTGACGAGCGCGTAACGGCGGTCCGCACCGAACCCCGCACGGGCTCGACAACCGCGACAAGCGCATCGACGCACGTTAGAGTTCTCCCCCGGCCAAACCCCGACACCGCATAACTAAAAAGTCTTCCAGATGATGTCAAGGCCGGCCGGGATCAAGCAAAAAAGGTACGCCGTCAACGCGTCTCGCGACTCTTCAACGTTCTCGAATCGAGCAACGTGTCCACATGCAAACGCAGTAGGTTACGCACAAACGTCGCCCCCAGCCAAGTCAACACGTCGCATGACTGAAAAGTCTTCTTGCGACTTTGAGGACAGGCAGGGTTCGAACAATGTAAGTATCCCACACGCGCACCTCTCAACTTCCACGCAACGAGCGCGATACCGAAATGCCAAATAATCTAACCGGCCAGTCTTGGAGATGGACGAGCTAATAAACCATATTTGTTCTGCATAAACAGTTTCCGCAGCGACAAAGTGTCTACATCATTTACCGCCGCATTCCAACACCCGCTACCCATTCATGCAAAAGCTCCAGTCTGTACAGCGACGGGCTGACCCAACGCACAACAGTTATAGGCCGCCGACGGCCATGCCGCTGCCATAATTTCTAGGCTTCCTGGGCACGTACCCGCCGACGTGAACCGTACGTTTTCCCGGGCCAAACACGCGTCTGTACAGGATAAATCTATGAAGAATTCGTCACATCCTCGCAAGACCGTCATTCCCCTCATGCAGGTTTTCACCGCACGAGCACAGCTCTTTCCCCACCTAGCTGTCTTTTCTGCCCTAAATTGATAATTTCACTCTAATCCATGTCTCTGCACGACCAATTACGCTCTCTACACCCTCGCGTCCCAACGCGAAACCAACCAAGGCCGAGAGCCGTACTGTATCCGGCGGCAGCGCAAAGCGCGCGCTTGCCGCCGCTCCTCCGGAAACGGAGAAAACGAAATTAAAGAGTAACTCCCGCCGCGAGGCTCAACCTTCGATATGGCGGTGTGAGGATCCGGAACCAACAGTGCGCACAATTAAACGGGATCAACCTCACGACTCTAACCCCAGAGATGCATGGGTCATGCCCATCGCATCAGACTGGACTCCACGGAGCATTACACACGCACAGCCACTGATGAAGTGAAAACGGAAACTCTGTGGTTTCCGGGATTCCGATGTCCGCGCACCGTATATCGCGTATCCGGCACGATTTAGAGGGCTTAGCCCCTAAGTGTAGCTTCTGGCCACAAGGTACTCGTTCAAAGCGATCTTGTCTGGAACCACAACCTTTTGATGCCCAAAACATTACTTTAAGTCCTGCACACCTACAAACTTTGGTACAGATTTAGAAGAGACAAAAAAACAAAAACCTGGTCTCAGAAAAAAATTACCTTTATTTGCGAACACATAATGAGATGTTGCTCCTGAGCAACGTTGAGCATCTGCGGCACTACTTCACGTGAAATGAGTGAAAACAGTTGCGACTTGGAAGAAGGCACAGGTGCATCTCGCATTTAGCACAGTACAGGAAAGTGTAACTAGTTTTGCAGTATTTGCACCTGCTCTTCTTTTCAGTGTACTGAGGTCAGTGGTGCGTTCCATCATACCTCACATCATCTGTCGGTCTTGGCTTTAGTGGCCGAGTGATCTTGCTTGGAGGTGCATTTTCATTTTCCACTGTGTCTGTCCTTGCTCATGTTTTTTCTCAGCTCATCGAGTAGCGGTCGCACTTTGAAAAGGCGGCCGTAACCGTCTGTGCCCCGCGGCAGCACCTGGAGGTTCTCATTCATGTGGAGGCACTGATGAATTTCCTCGAATCGGTTCCTCGACATCAAATCCGCTACCGGCGCAAAACGCGTTCCAGACTGCCAGAACATCCGGAAATGTGGCATGCGGACTATTCCCGAGATGACGAAGATTGACAGATACTTTCGCATCTCTTCATGTGTCACACTGATGCAGTTGCCATTTCTTTGTGTCGAATAGAGATTTGTTTGATAGCGAAGCGCGTCTATCATTTCATTGTTGAAAAACGTAGAAAAATACTCAAATGGACTGAGCACATCTTCGGGCGGTTCTGACAGTTTGGCTTTCCGGCTGCAATCCTCAATAGCCAGGTCCTTCTTTTTTCCAAATCCTTGAAGACTTTTTTTGTTTCGTTTTCTTCCCGTTACTTGAATTAGCGGAAGGTTTGTGCGGTAGCTCTCCTGACAGACCGCTTGACGTATAGTTGCTTTTGACATGTGGTGCCTTGTGGTCGCCAAGACTGGCTTCCCTCGTTGTATTCTTTTTTCCAGAAGTAGCAGAAGTACGCGCCGACATTTCAGAAGATCCGCTCGGCACGTCGTTGCTCTCAACTTGTGGCTCCTCGAGGTCGCGAAGGTTGGTCACAATTTCAAGGGGGCAGGTTTCAAGAAACCTGCGATCTTGCCTTGGATCATACTCAAGGTCGTCAGGGTCGCTGTCGAAATCGATATCCGATATATCTCCCTCCGGAAGGAAAATAATTTCTTGGATCTCCTCATCCGTCAGTTGTCTACGTGGTCTGGATCCTTCCATCTAGAGACAAACATTTATATACTTTTTAATTCTTTGTGAAAAAATCAATTACCATAACTGACATTCATATTTGAAGATTTTAGCCGCGGGTAACCCCTAACAGACACGCCACCGATCTTTTGTTACCAATACCAATGCTACCCACATATGCCCGATGTTGCTCATGGGCAACATCACGGTTGTCAGGCTGGTACTGAATTCTCACAAAATGTAAATTCATTTTCACTGCACATACGTCTCTTTTAGTCATTCAGTACGAGATTTCAATGAAGAATTTGTTGCATTATCACATCCTGCAGTTGTTTTCATCAAAGTTCACTCACCTGGTACAGTGGCGGGACGAGGTCGCTCGCCGGTCCACGCACGTGTAGCAGATAAGTGAAAGCGGACAAGTGCCGCCCTCTGTTTTTTTATTTCTAGAGACTCGGGTCGCCTCAGCCTTGCGGCAGATGGCGCTAATTGCATAAATTTGCGCGTTTCGGGGGAGAAAAAGAAATCGTGTTTGAGTTGTTGCTACTGAGCAACGCTGGGCATCAAAGGGTTAAAACGCTGTCAACGAAGGAAGCTAAAAACCGCGCTCACAGCTCAAGGAAGGCCAACTGGGACCTAGCATGCGGTCAAACCGAGACGCTAGTCTCCTCCCGGACAAAATGCAATGCGGGAATCATTTCCAAACACAGTACATGCAACCGCCATCCGGAATCTGAGCGTTCTCCACCCAGAGCGATGCCTCTCTAACGCGCCCTATCGGTAACAAGCGTTCCAAAACATTACATCGATACGCGAACAAAGGCGGTTAGGCGCGTCACATCCCCCAAAGCGTGAGCTGGCATCTTTCCCAGCAGACGTAAACGGCCGGAGGCGTAGGTGGGGTGAAGCCCGACGCTACAGGCCTCGAGAGGTGCGGTAATTTCGACGCACACTGCGCTCTTGCGTAGCAGGATCAACCTGCCAGCATCAAACGGTGCGCTGAACAGCAAATACTCATGGCGCTTCTCGTAACGGGGGATAAGTAAATATCCGACTGGCTTTGACAAAGGGTTAATCCCTTAAAACAGCGGTCAAAATCCGCGCCTCGTAGTCAGACAGGCGATAATGTCAGGGCCTTCGTGCGGCGTGCCCACAACGAAACTTCGTGCGGCGCTCCCGCGACAAAGGTGACCCCCCCCAAAAGAGCGCGAAAAAGTGCCCCAATTCAAGTGGAAACAGGCTAGGAATCGGAATGCCTGCCTGATCAAGAATCAGGCCCCACGTTGCGGCGCCAGTTTATGCGGGCATCTTCTAGCTCCGATTCTCACAAACCCTGTCTCCGGATGAATATAACACTGCAAAACTTTGCTCTCCGCAAAAAGGTTTATTCACTCACTCATTGCCTTGGGGGGTTTCAGAATCGGGGGACGGTCATCAGCGAGGCCGGGGGAAAGTCCACTGCCACAGCAGCTTCTCCGAGTCCCAGTGGTGGTCGACCACACCGCGTCACGGGAACGTCGTCGTCCAGAGTCGCTGTCCGGTCCGTTTGTCGAGTCCGCCACTCGACGTAGTGCCCGCACTTTCCCCGCGCCTGCGTCCGTCTCCCACCAAATCCCGCGCCAGCGTCCTCGTCTCCTTGTCACCGCTGCACCATCCTTCGTGTCCCGCCGTTCGAGAGCGCTGCCGTCCTAGAGAGGGCCCTCCTTTGTCCGGCTTCCCCTTTTCAAGCCTTGGTTCCTTTCTTCTGGGAAGCCAGTACCGTGACGTCAGACGGCTTAGGGGAGTGGTCCAGCCGGACCTTGTGCTGCGCGGGATACGGTCCATTCGTCACATGCGCACTCGTCACAGGACGATTCGTCACACAGGAGCATTCGTCATAGGATGACTCGTCACGCTGCCAACCGGTCCTACAATAGTTCGTACCCCTAAAAGTGTATTGTTCAATTTGGTTCGGGCGGACAACGTGCCTCACCTCATATCTTAGTATGTCTTTGGCTTCTGAAAGGCGAAGAATTTGTAACAAAGGTTTTAGCTTCTGGTTCGGTCCCGAACATTGAATGTTGGCTCGGCCTGACAAAGTGGGTCACCTCTTCTCCCAGCACGTCTTTCGCTTCTCAAGGTCGAAGAATTTGTAGCAGACATTTTAACTTCTGGGTCCGTCGCAAACGGTGAATGGGGGGGCCATATAAAAGCCACCATTTTCGAACTCGGGTATTCATTCAAAAGGATGGAGGTGATCGCAACAGAGAGAGGTGGAGCCATGCAGCTGCACGAGGGGTACTCGTACACAGGCATGCAGCAGAAAAAATCCGATACTTATTGGTTTTCTCGAAGAGGTGTATGCAAGGCAAGGTAAAAACTTATTTCGCTGCCAGTCGGGTTATTGCTCGTTCAAGCCAGCAACTCAGGTCAACCAGCTGAAGAGTCGTACTATGATGAAAGGACAAGCGGATGAGTATGGTAAGGTTAGTTTTTCTAACTATTGGTTTATGTCACAGTGGGAAGTCGTGAAACTCCTCATCAGGGAATGTGGGCGATTGTTGAGATTTACAATTTACTATCGTCCCCTGCCCGATCGATGTGACCAGTTGCCCGCATGACGAGTCAGGTGTGACGAATGTTCCTATGTGACGAATCGTCCTGTGACGAGTGCGCATGTGACGATTCGTCCTCATCCCTGCTGCGCGACGCCATGGCCGGTCCCCTGAGGCGTGATGCATGTCGGAGGCATCGAGTGCGAGTTGCCGGAAATCGGGGTCCGCAGGTTCGGCGCGGGGGAGGGCAGCCAGATTTCCACAAACTATAGCAGAAATTCTTTATATGTGCATCTTTTCTAGTTGATTTTAGTCTGCCTAGTTTGGTGCAGTATGGCCATCGTAGCTCTTGCGCCATAAAACCCGCAAACAACAATAAACTAAATGACATTCCTACTGAAAAAAAAAATTTGAAATTTAAACGGGTGGCAAACTGGTAAACCAAACGGGTGCAAACTTGTCGACCCGTTTGGATCAAACGTGATTATGGGATACGGGTAGCCGTTTGAAACGGTACCCGCTCGAAACGATACCCATTTGATACAGGTGCCCGTTCGACCTTGCACGTGACCACACATTTGAAGGTGCCATTCAAATCGGCAAATAATGCGCTAGCCCCAAATGGGAATCGTCTGGTAGGTTGGTTATCTTAAACTTATTTAAGACGTTCCGAAACTCATAAACCTACTTATAACATGGAGGAAACACGTATAACATATGTGCTGACGTAGGTGTTTGGAAATGGACAGGAAAACATACACAAAAGATTGTTTTCAATTCTCCTCAAAGTTTATTACGTCTTCTGTGGACAAGTACAAACAAGCAAGCGATCTGTGAAATGTAAAAGGCACTCTAAAATTTCATACAACTGAGAAGGTAGAAAACCAAACAAGAACCGAGGAAATTCTAGACTATGAAGGTAGACTTTCGGGAAATTATTCGCCCGGCTGCCGCCAGAATAGCGGTTGCATAATTATATAGATAATCTGGAAGAGTACGAGTAGAAGAACGGTCAATCGTTGCCAAGAAGTAGGTTGCAGTGCACTTACCATACAAATAGCGGACTTGAAAGATGTAATCCATGATATTTGTTGACACGGTCAAAGCAGGACCACCACACAAACACAAACGAGAGAAAACGGCTCCTTGGAAGTTTCAACACGATGTGGCGCTTAAGCTGTCATTCGCCGAACCCAACCAAACCGCAAGAATTCCTGACTTCTTTGAAGAATCGCTTGTTGCCGATATAGGCGTAGGACTTTTCGAACACTGAGAGCTTTGGTGCACATCAAATACATTGTCGAGAGACATCCTAAGAAGACTGCAGGGTTAGGCGACAGATCGAAGCAGGTGGACGCGCGAAGTTCGAGCTGGAAACGACAACAAGCAGACAAAGAAAAAAGCGGCTGTCCAGTGTTGCCAGATCGTCCCACCAAAAAAACGCCAAACAGCTGGGAGGTATAGCCCAAATATAGCCAAAGAAATAAAATAAAAATAGCCCAACATAGCCAAGACTAAAAACAAGGTTTTTAAGCCTTTTAGTGACAATTCTTCATACGCGTAAAAACAACACGTTACATTCTCTCTTTCAACCCTCAGATGCGCCACTTTTTGTGTACATTAAGTACCCTGATAAAAAAAAAGAAAAAAAAAGCTTGAGAAGGATGAAAATTTGTGAAACAATGACCCATCCTTTGTAGGTTTTCAGAAGTACAAAACACACAAAGACAGCTTTATTGTGAAGCCCGGGTGATATTATCATACAGTAAAAGAACAGAATGCAGAAGCAGAACAGTCAGAACTGGGAGTTTCAAACCAGAACCCCCTATATCTAAGGTTCTTACCAATAACCCACCCGTCTATTTTTCTTTGTGTAGAATATGAGCGTCCCCCGTTCCGGTTCACGCTATTTTTGATCGTGTTTCTTTTCTTAGAGTGGGCGATGCCTAAGAGTTTTCACAATGGGCACCAAAGCTGCGTTTGGAGACTTCAGTCTACGTCCGAGTAGAAGACGCGCTACCGGGCCTGTGGTAATAGCGCAATCTGTTTGTTTGATTCGTCCTACTGCGCTGTGAGGAGACCGCTTGAACTCTGCTAGCACTGCTTCTCTGCGCATTGTGAAAACCCCGAAGTTTGTAGAAGTTTGAAGCCATTCTCCTTCCTCTCTCTCCTCTCGACTAGCCAAAAGAGAAACAATTTTTTTTTTCCAAACTGATTAAAAGTTCGAAAATTAACTAGTTGAACCTCAAAGTTTGAATTCGAACCTGAGGTTCGACAAGAGTTCGCCGCACCCTTAAAAATAGCCCAAAAATAGCCACATAGCCAACCACAAAATTTTGACGCCAAATAGAAAAAAGTGTAGCCCAATTTGGCTATATATAGCCCAATCTGACAGCACTGCGACTGTCAGGCGCACCCTTCCGGATCTCGATGCTTATCAGCGTGTAGCTCGCGCGCGGCTGAGGGTCACGTGACGGGTGACAAGAGAGGAGAGAGGGGGCGAGGACCACAGAAACAGCCCCTCCACCCTCTCCACAGGCATTCAAGTGAGATGTGCTTTTATAACCTCGAAAAAGAAACACGCGTGAGCGCGCTCGCGCGCGCATTTTAGCACGCTTGAACCTTGGAAATGGCGGCGGGGCGGCCAGAAGCTCGGTTTGCGCCCGAGCGAAGAGAGTACTCAGCGCGAGCTCGTAGTATGACTGCTGTAACGGCGGGCATGCTTTCGCAATGCTCGATGTTTTTGCAGCCGCGTGTACGCGTGCTACCTTCGCTGCGTCTTGAATTAAAGTGAAACGAAGCCTAGACGTACATTCTTTCACGCGGTCGCGTCTTCTGCGAGATAGATTCGAGCTGAATAAGTAAATTGAGGCAACAAAGATGGACAAAGCTTTAAAGTTCTGTCAAAAATGTCGGCTCACCAGCGTCGCGCGTTTACGTAAAACAGCAAGAAAAAAAAGGTGTTAGTTTTAGTTGCAGTATAATTAAGCGAACATCAGCGCAATTGAAATATAAATATAATTACTTGCATTACGCGGACGATCTGAAGTCGATAAACCGGCGCTCCCAGCCTTCCAGAAACATTGGCTGCCACGGCTGAAACGCTAGGCGTGCCCACGCTGCCGATCTGTACGTTCAATATCAAACGGGCTCCGGAGAGCCGTTTGATTAAACCGGTACAGTTTGCAACATGGTCACCGGTTTGAGCAAACGTGCGACAACTTTGCCCAAACGAGTCGCCCATTTGCCCAGACGAGCGACCCATTTGCCCAGACGAGCGACCCGTTTGCCAAAGGAGTGACCTTTTTGTCCAAATAGGTGACCTTTATGGCTCATACGGGGCACCCCTTGGAGCCATACGGGCGACCCCTTTGACAAACTGGTGACCGGTATGGTTAAACTGTTACCGGTATGAACCCGTTTATTTTCATATAGGCGCCAAATGGTTTTTTTTTCAGTAGGGATACCAACGTAATGCTCAGATCGCAGACCCGTTTATCGCCCCTTCCTGCACCAATTGTCCTGTTCCACATTGTCTTTTTTCTTATGGCCAGCATTGGAAAAATAGCTCTCGCATCCATCTTTGTTAATCAATCTCGGGATATACATAACGGAACAAAAAATATTTCAGAATTTCTTTTATAGAACAGAAATTCCTCTAGCATTTTGACATGTTCTTGTTTGCAGATGTCGTCTGGCGCAAAACGATTTTTCATTGATCACATTATCTGGCCGTGGTGCCTCTATAGTACTTCAACTGAGACACATGAGCTGATATCACATAATGCCGTCCTTATAGTTTTGCCAACTGTGGAATCTTTTAATCGCTCCCTCGCGGAATCTGCTCGACAAACGCCCATGATCATATTTGCCGGCAGAGAGGAATGTTAGGCGATTAACACACGAGACAATCTTAAAATCATATTTTGCCGACTCAAAGTACTTCTGGTAGAAATCATCCTCTAAGCTTCTCAGAACCCTGTGAATCTTTGAGAAAATAGGATACTCAAAGAAGACAGTTAAGGTGCACCATCTTTGAGCTCGGGACTATGCGGCATGTAGAATGAAATTTTCCTCAAAATTTCTCCTTTGTTCAAAAACTAAGGTCACAGATGCAAGAGGAACACATCCGGTTCTTCTTTTTAGTTAACCTGTCGAAAGGTGCATCCAAGCACAACTAGACCACTGAAGTTACACTGCCGATCATTATCAACAAAGCCATTTGCCACGAAGGCATGATGCAGTTCATCGAGTTTGTCACGGGATCTTCTTTCAAGCGTTTTACTTAGGAGACTGGCGTGTTGACCAACCACGATATGTTCTTGTGTGAAGTAGATGTTTTAAGTTGGTTTTCATGGAGAGACGCACATTCATATGAAATTGAGCACTGCTCGGCTCGGGCATCTCCGGGGTATTTTCGCGTGCATTGCCGTAGCTGCGCTTCTCGCGTCTGGCTAAGTGACGTGCAATAGAACACTCCAATGACGGTCCATATATAAATTTTTCACGTCTTGCGTTCACAGGAAATTAATCGCTGCACACATCAGGTCACTAGCCGTAGTTTGTGGAGCCTTTTATGCATAGGGACAAGGCTCTCCAGGTGGTCTGAAGCAATTGCCTTTAGCGTTTCCTTTACCCTCGAAGTTTGTAATGCTTTTACTTCACTCCAACGTTACTTCAAGCGCTGCTATTGCATCCGAGCCCTTCGCTAGGTTTTTTCTTTGCTTCTGCATAAATGTTATATTGTAAAGGTACCATCCCGATCAGTACTTTCCAGAATTATTGTACAAAAGGTGTGTCCAGTTAATTACCACCGCAACCGACATCCGATATCTCAGAGCATTTTTCCTCAAGTTTCGTACATTACATTACCTTTACTCACTGTTCCAATCCGAATTTAAAAAAAAAATAGAGAAGTAGGGCAAATTTTGCCCTACTTCTGTAAAAATGGCTTTGATCTGATTGAACTTAATATCTAATTCTGCTACCAAAACAGAAACGCAGCGCCTGCAAAAGAAACTAACCAACGCAGCGTTGGTACCCCCTTAGCAACGTTAGATTCACCACTCAAATATTTATTTTAATATGGCCGCTTGATTGGCTTGGTGGCGCCAGTAGTCAAGAAAATCGTGTTCAATTCTGTACATCCGGACGTAATGCTACAATGTCTGCTCAAATAAGCTTAAATCTTTATTAGAAATGCTACTACCTGAACTCTGAAACAAGAAGATGGAAACAGTTGGGCAGGATGTCTGTAATGATTATTTTATAGATGTCTTGTACTTGCACCTTATTTTTTCAATATGTCCCCTTCGTTCCTTTTGATACTAGAAACGTTACAGGTCGAGCTAGCGCAGGTTCCACGCCAGCTCTGCGGTGGTGTGCCGGCTACACAATTAGGCTCACAACGTCTCTGTCGGCCTTCCTTTCGGTCGTGCGCGGTTTAGAAAGCTTTAAGTAGTTCATGTGCCTGCTTAGTGGGCACAACAGGTCTGATTTCTGCGAATCAGGGATGGGTTTTGATGTTTTAGGGGAACGGACTAACAAAGGAGCGTATCGACGAGCGTTGGGACTCCGAATGTTAAGCAAACTAGCTTATCCTTAAAAAAACATCGGATTTATGTCCGTTAACTTTACAAGTAAATTATTATCGCCGCGCATACAAGCGAAGGACGTAAACATTACGTCTCTTCGTTGATTTGTCTGCTGCTACGCGTGGACTACACTGACAATCCGCCTGACCATCGGCGACAGATGCCATTTTGTTTCGAAGCCACCAACATAACGTGTGCGGCGCGTTGCGATTGGTTACCTGTTTACGGTTCTCGAAAGCGGTTCGAAGAAATCGTGTCTGGAGTGGTTTAAACAAAACACGACCTAATCGCTTTATCCGAGACGCTTCGCGGTAGCAAATCCGCTTCTAGTGTGAACGCGTCAAAACTGGTGCCTGAAGTAATATTAAAATTAGGATTGCCTTATTCTACTGCAATTATGCGCGCTCTGTTTGAAAAACTTTCTTTATAATTAAGTTCTGGGAAATGTTCCGGGAGTGCGTTCACGCGAATAACTGTCTTGAAGCACACTAGCCCGGTTTTGCTCGATACGATTGAATATCAGGTCTCTGTGCTGCATAACAAAATAAGGAACCATGGTGCCAAACAAAATAGAGCATGGCGCGCGCTTTGGAAGATAGAGAACGCGCTCAAAATAAAACACTTTCTGAAGCCACAGGTAATGAATATAACATAAACAAAATTACTTTGACATACCTTAATCGATTTTCCTTGTCTTGTGACTTCAGAACAGATCAAGTGCAGTGTTGCAGCACTGCGAATTCAAACCGGATCCCGCAATGATCGGAGACGACCAGCTTCTAAGTCCTGACGAAGGCTATACTAACAACAGGTTGTTTTCAAACAAAGACCCCTTCCTATTTTCCCGACGGACCCTCTCTGCCCCATCTGCCCAACCCCCCGCGTGAGCGAGGAATGCGGGGTAGGGGGTGAGTGGGAGAGGGAAGGGAAATCTCTTTTCCCCGAAAATCTCATTTCCCCCTTTCTCTACGAACGGACACATCAATGCCCGAAGTACGGGAGAAGGTCGAAGGTCGCCATTTTCAACACGCCGCTAAAGTGACGTACAAGCAAACACGTTTTTTTTTTTTTCCTTTTCTCTCTCTCTCTTTTCAATTATCTCGGGGCCTTTTTTTTAGTTCGCATTTCTTTCGCATTAGCAGGGTGTTGCCATGGATGACGTCCAGGCGCGGTTCGTTCTTCGTTGCTCATCTGGAATGTTATCTGAAACACCGACGACAATGGCATGAAAGTGTCTGGAGACTGCCCCTGAATGTGCTTTTTGAGTAGAACGTGCCGTGCATCAAGTGTGTCGTTGCAGATTTTGTGTTCGACATTAGACTACCAAGAAAGGTTGGTTACGGGGAGACGCAGAGACGAGGCTCGACCTGTTCTTAGTAACTCAGTTTTAGCGATTGAAATGATCATTTATTCTGACTGCGAGACTCCGGTGTTGAAAGCGCGTCTTCTACAAACTCTTGAGCGTCATTAAAGAAAAAAAAAGTGTTAGTATCTGGAGGTCTTGCGTTTGGATTAATGCTCATTTCTTCCGCGAAGGCAGATTACGTGAATGGGACTTTTAAAATGTCAACAGATCATTTTTGACAAGATAGTTGGGTGAAGTAGAGTCAACACACTCGTTAAAGGGATACTACAACGAAATTTAGGCGCTCAGTTTTTTCGTCTATATGTGTTCAAAAAAGCTGCATCACATTGAACATACCAATATCTTGTTAAAAAAAGTCACGAAAAGGAAATTTAAAACGAATTAAACGATTAGCAAACAGCACCTGGTGGATGTCGCTAACGCCTCGTTCGTAATGCCCGTCTAGAAACCTTGACAGCTAGTGACGGAGGTTGTCTCGTCTCCGGCCACGACGAGAGAAGAAGGGCAGGAGGAACTCCCCTCTTCCCGAGAATGCCTTTTTGTGTGTCGCAGAAGTCGCTATTGTCCCTCTACAAGATTACAGAAGATTAACCCGTCTCTCAAGATTCGTACAAAAGCAGCCGCTTCGGTGGCTGAAACGACTAGGCCATCCTCTCGATGTCAGCCTCGCCGTAGCTTTGCTCGTCTTGAGACGACCTACGTCACCATTGCGTTGGATGTCACGTGGTCTCCGCTGGGCCTTCTCCGAGCGCTTGCCAGAGTGGGCCGTTTATAACGAAAAATACAGCCACCAGGCTCAATATACAAAGGTGCAATTGTCATTTACGGATATTGTGGATCATATTCAACCTATTTTTGAACACGACGGGAATATTTCGAATTCCGTTGAAGTATCCCTTTAAAGGGGTACTCCACCGGTTTTTTATTGTCTCCGATTTGCTTGAAATTTTGCTAAACCAACCAACACACATTGCTAAAATGATATCCTAAATATTAGGTCAGAATATTGTTTTTTCGCGAAGTTATTGAATTTACAGTTTTGGTCTTCACGATGTTTTTCAAACTGAAAGTCTCTACTGGCAACAACAACAAACTGACGTCAGTGGAAGGCAGGGGTTAATTTTTTGAACTACAGAAGTTGTTCCCAACGGATTTGATGCAGTTTCTTGGTGTCAAATGAGTGCTTTGGAAGCTCGCTCCCGTATCCGCGCCCCAGCACGGAACAAATAATTGGCATATTCTATTTTTAGACGACTTGCTCGGCTGGCAAGCCTGCCTGCCACTGACGTCACGGCACTGAAAAGTGCGTGTATATTTGATTATTGGTTTTTGCACCATTTTCATTTGCCGATTTCACAATAATCATTATGGATTTCGCGATGGTGAATAGCATACCGGAAAGGCTAAAGGCCGGGGAGTCAGAAAATATAGTTAGTTGAGGTAGCTCAAAAAATCGGTGGAGTACCCCTTTAACTCGCATTCGCACAACGCGCGAAGCTCTACCATGTAATGTCTGAACGTTCGTGGCACATTAAACAAATTCGCCAGTTCCGTCCGAGTTTTATCAATACTTTCAGCCGTGCTGGGCGGAGTCTCGCCGATCGCTAAGACAAGCGAAATATTATCCGTCCTCCTGGCGAACATTCCGTTTGCCTTTGGGGACTAAATCCTACAGATGCACCCTGTCTGAGGGGGACTAATGGCTGCTTTTGCTCGCGCACGCCTATCGGTTAGTCCCAGTCGAGCGCAGTTAGTTTCCAGTTTTTGCGCACGGTACCTAGCTTGAACGAGATGGTCCTTACGGGGAGCAACTGGAAGTTCAGAAAACCAAATGCTGCCGTTAGTCCCTCGAGGCCAACTTTTCTCTTAGTGTGTACCGTACTCCCAACAAGGACCTAAACTAGATCGGAGTTGAAGATAGAGGTATTGAAGGCGGCCTTCCTTCGGTCTTTCAGTGGAAAACTTTAACTCGTAAGGCTGCTTCGACCACTACCTTCAGCATTGACTTCCATAGAGATGTATCTGTAGAGTAAACCGAAATGTCATCGACGTATCTCCACACCGGTATTTCTATAGGTGACCTGTTATTAAAATGCCAAAAAAAACACATAAATTCAGACTCCTCAGATAAATATCAAAAAGAACTGGGGCCATTGTTGAACCGATACACTCTCCTTGTTGTTGGATATATTACCGAAAGTCATGTTGCACCACTGTGGAGCATAGGTACACCTCTAAGATTTTAAGAACGTCCTGAACCAAAATACATGACTGCGATTAAAACTGTTCAATTGTTCCTTTAAAAAACTGCTCACCCCAGCCAATAAAGTTTTTGAATTCAAGAGAATAATTAAGATATTTTATGTCTACTGAAAAAGACCTTGCACCTCTTTCCATGGAACGGTTGTAAGTCAGCCGCTAAATCCTAAGAACAACACAACGTCAAAGAAGATTTTAGATCCAAAATATTAAGAGTCTGCTCAATATATGATGAAACAAGTTTTTGCCACGTGCTATTCTCATTTATGAGAATGGGTGGAAAATCTACCTTGTGATCTTTATAAAAAAACGTCATGCCAAACGTGCCCTTATAAATGCTATTGATTCTGGTGGCTAATACAGTTAGATCGGCGTCGTTAAAGACCTTGACAATTTCCCTTTTCGACTGCCTCAGACTACCTTCAAACGGCTTAAGGGGTGTCCAAACAGGACACTACAAAACGCACGACTACGACGAATCGTGAAAATTGAAGCGGACGCGCCCGCTTCAAGCCCGCTTCAATTTCCTCGATTTGTCGGAGTCGTGCGTTTTGTAGTGTCCTGTTTGGAGACTCCTTTAAGGGGCCTTCTGACACGCCTACATTTTTTTAAGGTGGAGTTAAAATGGTGTATTAGCACATTACTAAAATTGTTTCATTTTGGAGTTGCGTAATTCTCCTATAAAAAAAAAACAGAAATCCGAAGCCAAATTCTAAGTCCCCGCCGGTACCCTGTGACGTAACAATGTACAGCAAGATGTCCGGACGGTCAGAAGGGAGGCATCGCCGGACGTCACGTGAGTTGTATCAATCCTCGTGCTTACCGCAACCGCGCGTTATGTTTTTTTTTTTTTTTTTTTAATTTTTTTTGTTATTTTCCGCATCTTCGCCAGAAATTCAAGCAGACAAGGTTTGTTTTACTTGCCTTTCATTGCCTAATGTTGCTGTAAAGGTAGAAGTGGAGGAGTCAGTGAACCTAGTAAACAAGTTCTACTTATGTTCTAGACCAAACACTTATTTTCTGCTCGAGACACTTCTATTTCGTACACTCACCAGTTCGTATTCTTTAAAAGGGAGGCATCCCTAGCCTGGAATATATCCGATGAATCGACGACCTCTGTGTCTGAAGCTTCAGCAATGCGATCGTGAGTGTCGTATGCTACCAATCGTAATTTCTGCGAACGTTCTAAATTTTTTTTTTTTTTTTTTTTAACTTGATAGCTTGTTTTGTGTTTAGTTTGGCTCTGTATCACCGGCATCATGACATGCACTCAAACACTGGCTTGTACTTGCAACGCTTTAATCATTGACCACTATGATGTCCATCAGCTGACTCTTCGGCGTCAACTTTTACACCACGCAAACTAATCAACGGTACAGCGATAAAAAGCTAGCCGAACTGAAGCTTCGCTTTCTACAATCGCTTGTGGAAAAGACCAGAATGGAAAAAAAATTAAAACAAAGTTTTAGGCGGGGTCGTGGAGAGCATGAGGACTAAACTCACGTGACTTCCGGCCAACCCACTTTTAGTGACCTAGCTCGATACCTCCCTTGTGAGCGCCCCGACACTTTGCGGTACACTGTGAAGTCACAGGGCACTGGCAGGCACTTTGAGTTTTTAGGCGTGTCAGGGCCCTTTAAACAACCCTTACATGGGTTCGTGCGATTTCCTCCGGAACTCAACTACAGGTAACACCGAAAACACACATGCCTTGTCGGTTTCTAAGAGTGCAAATCATTTCTCCTCTAACTCTTTCGTCACTGGTAAGATCTTATTACAATTTCTACGGCCGCTTTTGTATGAACTGTCTACCAAATTAGAAATCCTTTTCAGTGAAGACGCCATTAGTGCAATTTTTACCCCGGGTTATCGACAGCGCTAGACACATTGTGTATGGCAGACATGATATTGATCCCGGACGGTTTTTCGTTAGTACGAACATTTAGACCGTTCGTTATACTTAGAGCTCCGTGTTTTCGGATAAATCTGAAAAACCCCGAAAAACACCCGCCGGTAAAATTTTGGTCCATTCGGATTTATCCGATAAACTCCGAATGTGTATGTGCCAATGCCACACCCCCGCCGCGCAAATAAAAAAAAAGTAAACTCTTTTTTTTTTTTTTTTTTTACAATTTGATTAGCACGTAGTTAATGGTCCTGAGAAATTGGCAACATAATTATCTTTCAAATCTCAGACCGATGTCAAAAGGGGTCCTGCCTCTTGTCTCGTGGAAATTGATTCGGGGCTGCAGTTCATAGTACATGCGGGTCACGACAAAAGCCACTCTTTTGGTTTCCAGTTTGAGCCATGCGATTTGTGATTTAGAGAAAGGAGAAGGTATGCTTTTGTAACAGTGAAAGCTATGAACCATAGGGATTGTAATAAATATAAAAAGGGACAGTTGACACTTTCTATTACAATCCTAACCACTCCACCTCGCGCGGCCGCGGGATAGATTGATGGAATAGGATGGGATGACTACGAGCTTCGTATAGCGTCTGCCCCCGGGAGTTTAATGATTTTAGGGTATCGAAGTTTATCGAAGCAACACTTTTGTAGTGAAAAAAATTAATATTGCCAGTGGCAATGGCATGAACGTCAAATTCAACTGAAGCAATTTTAATCGATACAAGCGCGTTTTATTTTTTATCTGGCTTACGTTTACATCCGGTTATTATTTACATATTTATGTTCAATAGGAAACACTGCCAAATTAAACTCCGAATTTCGGAGAATTGGAAATCAAACAAATATAAACTCCAATAAACTCCGAATCTTCGGCAAAAAATAAACTCCGAAAAACACCCTCCGAATTTGACGAAAAATGAACTCCGAAAACACGGAGCCCTAGTTATAATGCGTTCCATCGGCTTTACGAGCCAAACGTTACATTGGTTGGCAATCATCTTTAGTGCAGACATGGCTGATGATACAACCGTACCCGAATTTCTTCGAGAGTATATCCGTAGTCTTAAACATGTAAATGCTACATCGTAGTCACACTTCTTCAACGGAAGCCACCGATTGAACATTGCTTTAGATTGAAAGTTTCCACCTATCAAAGCAGTCCAAAGATTAGGGAGTTTTAGCAGGTCTTTTCCACACGAACGGTTCGCCCTCGAACGAATCAGCGATGCAACTGCGCATGCGCGCGCGATTTGTTCGAGGAGTCGGGAGGCTCTTCTGCTTTGTTTCTCCCATTCCGGCCGCTGGAGTCGTCACCGCAACGCAGCCAGCACCGTTCACGACTCGGGTAAAAAAAAAAAAGATGGCGGTCGGTTCGGCGATTGCCTTCGCCGACCCAGCCGAGCGTTAGGCTTTGGACAGCGAGAGGCGATTTACCGTCCTGTTAGTCTGCTTCATTTGAGAGGTTGAACCAAATCATTTCGAGGACTGCTCAAATGGTAAGCGTTCGTGAATGCTATAAACTGCGCATGCTAGTAATTTTTTGCGATCTGCGGGCAGACTAGCTGCCACGGCGACCGCGAGCAGGCGAAATGATTTGATTCGATGGCACACAACGTGAACGATCGTTCAAATTTAAGATGACGAAGACACACCACATACCTTTACGGTCATTCTGACACTTTTTGCTCTATCTAGCTTCGCAGTTCCTGAAATTCCGACCGGCAAATGTTTACGTCGGCCGTCTTGTTTACATCAGTTGTACGCCGGAAACACGAATCGCTACCACGGTTTCCGCCACCGTCGCCACTGATATACACGTTGCAGAATGTTTCACATGTTTACAAGAAGATGGCGCCACCGTTAAGCACGATCATCATCATCGTTCACACGGTCGCACCACTTTCACGATTCGCTTGAGTATGTTAAATTCGGCGTACGGCTTCAGGGAACGGATGAGCTGTACCGTTCGTGATTTCGGAACCGTGTGCTTAAAGAACGACTCGCTAAAACTCCCTATTGTCGCAGGGAAGATTCACGGTGAGGAGCTGATTTATTGTCCCGTTTCTGTAGTCGTTGAGAATCCTCTTCTTCCGACGCCAGACGATCTGCATAGATGCTAAATTAGCAAAACCTGTTGGATCGACGTACGTGTGTCGGAGGCACATTCGAATGTACGAGAACTCCGCTTTCCTCTGGGCAGGCGTTGTCCGAGTTTACAGCGAACCCTCACCGAGTGGAAATACACCTGTGGAAAGTGGGTTGAGTTTATAGAAACAACCGAATCGGGGGGGGGGGGGGGGGCACATTTTTTTTAAGAATGTATCAGTCAAGAATGATTTAGAGGAGAAAAGAGTCGCACTGTTAGAAACCAACAATACAGGTGTGTTTTCGATGTTAGCTGTAGTTGAGTTCCGGAGGAAATCGCACGAAGCCCTGTCAGGGTTGTTTTAAGCCGCTTGAAAGTAGTTTGATGCAGACAAAAAGAAAAATTGTGAAGGTCTTTAAGGACACCGAGCTAACTGCATTAGCCGCCAGCATCTGCAGTATCTCCAAGGGCACGTTTGGCATAAACCTGTTTCTTAAAGATCATAAGGTGGATTTTCCACCAGCTCTCATAAATGGGAAAGGCACGTGGCAAAAATTGTTCCATCATTTCTTGAGCAGGCTCTTACTATTTTAAATTCCAAATGTCCATTGTCGTTGCGGTCTTCGGAGGATTCAGTGGCTGAATTAAAACCGTTCCATGGGCAGAGGTGTAAGGTTTTTTCACTAAACATAAAATATCAATATTATTCTCTTGAACCGAAGACTTCATTGGCTCGGGTGAGCAGTTTTTTAAAGGAATAATTGATCAGTTTTCAATCACAATTAGATATTTTGGTTCAGGACGTTGTTAAGATCTTAGAGGTGTACTTAGGCTCCACAGTGGAGCAACATGATTTTCGGGAATATATCCAAAAACGAGGAGTGTGTATTGGTTCAACGGTGGCCCCAGGCCTTTCTGATATTTATCTAAAAAATCTCGATTAATGTATTCTCGCGTCTTTTAACAACAGGTCACCTAATGAAATACTGATGAAGAGATACGTCAATGGCATATTGGTTTGCTCTACAGATACGTCTCTAACGAAGTCTATGCTGAAGGTAAAGGTCAAAGCAGCCCCGTATTAAAGTTTTCCAATGAAAGACCGAAGGAAGGTCGCAGCAGCCCCCGAGTTAAAGTTTTCCACTGAAAGACCGAAGAAAGGTCGCCTTCAATACCTCGATCATCAACTCCCAACAAGTTTAGGTCCCTGTTGGGAGAACAAAAAGGCCGCAACAAAACCTCATCTTCCCTTGAGCAGCTGCGATTCGAAGCTTGTGAAATTCAGGATACTTAGGAATTTCGCAAAATTATCGGTACAGAAATCGTGCTGGGATTCGACTGGCTCATTTTTTTTGTGTTTTGCCGAACGTTTATGCTTTATGGGTTATTATCGGGAGCTCATCTTAAGACAATCGCGGTATCTGCTATCTCCAAAAAGTAAGTTCAAAAATGTACTCGACCTTCAAAGCAGGTTGTCTATCCGTATTTTCATAGAATGTCTTACAATATCAGTGCGTTAGCCAACATCTTTAATGTCGACACAGCCTTTAGCACACAGTATAGATTTAACCCTTTGACCCCTATGCGTCGACTGTTTCAGGTTGTGCAAAAAACACAAAGACAAGGTTGTAGATAGTGTGCCGTGCGTCATTTATCAGAAACCATTTTTGTGGCCTTCGCTCTATATCGGGCAGACTAAGCGTTGTATAAATGAGAGGTTCACGGATCATGAGCGCTGTATAAAGAAAAAAAAACCCTACTCTGAATTTTAAAAACATCTGGCTGAACGTTTGTATGCCGTTGTGAAATTCGACATCGGTAGAAGGAAGGGAGAAAGATGACCACGAACGTTTGATAAAGGAATAACTCACAATAATAAGTCACGGAATGCTGTTAATAAGCCTTCGTTTGGTTGGGACCACGAATTTCCGCGGTTTCTTAAGCTTTGATAAGTGGTGTTCTTGAAGTGTCTACAAGTTTCCGGGAGGTTAAGTTCTTTTGTCCATTTTTGGGTCGGGAGATGGGGTTCACAGATATGAGAGGAGGAAGATGTCGTAGAAACGGTAATTGTCCGGTTGACTGGTTGGAGAGTACATTTGTTAAAAGACGCGTTTTTTGGTTCCCCTCCCCCCACCTCCCCATTTTTCTTTCATTTTTTCTATTTAACCAGCTCCTGGACAAAAATATTTCAACTTTGTTTGAGACTCTTGAGTGTGTGTGTGTCATTACCTGCAGTCTCGGGGTTTTTGAATCATCTGTAAAGAATCAAAAGGACAGCTACTGGGAGAAGTGATATGCAAAAAAAAACGAATAAAGGATATAATTCTGAAACATGCTGCAAAAAAGAAATTAAAGAGCTGACTGAGCTTATAGAGCTGAGGACACTTACATTGAAGAGAAACACTGCCAGTGCGATGACGGGACAAACTGATATATAGGCGGCTCATTTGAAGTGGATTCAAAATTACGACACCTTTTTTTGGTTGCCACACTCTCAGCAGTGCTGACCAGATTGGTGGCTTTTTGCCGCCTTGTGGACCTCAGCGCCTCGCATGGTCACGTACCAAGCACTCTTTTAGGGGAGTGGTGCACGAAAGCACCCGATGTCATAAGCCCCGTATCAAATACCCCGCGGCACACACCCGTCTTCTTTTGCCCCGCTTTCAAAAGCCTCAGTTTCAGAAGCCCATGGCGCGAATCCCCCGTGTCAGTTGGCGGGTCCTCAACGTGGTGGCGGAGCATTCTGCTTTTAACTAAGAGGCTGAGTGTACGTGGGCTGGTGTAACGTAATCATGAGGTGCATACGATTGAAGTAATGAATACATTTATAAAGCTTCCGTTCTTCAGGATTCACTGAACACATTCACGTCTTTCGACATTAGAAGTGAAAATACGCAGATAATATCATTCACTGGCAAAACATTTGAAGTTACAGCTATTATCAATATGCATCGAAGCGAAACTTTTTTTGACGTGGGATGCACAATGGACCGTTTTCCAGTAAGGAGCGCCTCATGACGGATTCGCCGCCTACTACAAATGGAGGGCAACCGGACTCGCCTTTTCCCATCGAAACAGATTAGTGTCGCAAGAAAACAGTGCCCCCAAGAATGGCGAAAGGGCGGTCAAGGTCAAGGGAAAGCGGTGTGCGCGTGCGCAGACGCTTGCTGGAAAAAGGTCCATTCCGACGAAGTGGGTTCTGTCAAAACTGTTAAACCGCAGCTCATGGCGCCACATTTATCACAGCAACCAAAAACCAGTTCCATTTATTCTTACGTCGTTCTAAACATATATTTGTACTTTTCTAGTAGATAGCGTTCATAACCTTGCCTTTGAGTACCTCTCTATGACGGCGGAGTTAATCGCAGGTGACGCAATTTTTTTATTTTGACCGCTTGTACGTCGTTCTAAGTTTTTCGGCGATTGAAGTTAACCTAATTTTGTTTCTTTCTTTTAATTACAAAACCCTAAGTAGGCGTTCAACAGATTAAGTTAAGACATAGAACAATGGTAGTTGAAGCGCGAAGAGGGGTGTGCGGGGTAGTGAGCACGGGGCTTTTAACAAGCGGGGACTACGGGACGGGGTAATTGAACGCCGGGTTTTCGAAACGGGGCAAATGAAGCGGGGTTTTCGGCGACAGGGATTCTGCATGGGGGGTAATCGTGCTACACCTATTTCAGGGTTACTATTTAACAATACTACAGTAAAGAATGCCCCTCCCTGAGCGTCAGGTTGTTTTGTCCCGGTCCTTCCCAGAGGTCGTAGGTAAGGACCGGGCGATTGTGGACTGCCGCGCTGGATGGTCGCTTCGGTGCTCGTTGGTGGTGGCGGAGCCTCGAGGAAAGACGCTCCAAGCCGAGAACAACGGTTGATAAAAACAAATATATTAAAACGACAACGGCAAACTTGGTTACAGGAGTCCACTGTACGCTCACAACAGTAGAAAGACGAAAAACGCGCCTCGGCGCAAAGTGCCCACCGCGCACGCTGAGGCTCAAAGAAACTGCTCGTCCCTCGCGACAAAGCTACGCGAACCGGCGGACCGCGGGAGATAACTTGCTCCGCGCGCAGGCTTGTTCAAACTCAACGTTTTCTCGCCAGCGCGGACGGGAAAACTCCCCGCTGACACAGGGCCTGTCCAATCAGGACGATTATACAGTTCTATTGGCCCCAGTGCCAGCGGGTCCTCCACGAATCACAGAAAGGCCACCGAACTCCTTATTTCCTTTTTCTAAGAGAAACAATGCTAAACCCTTGGGGGAACTCTCCAATCGGGGTGATACTTTACTACTTTAACGGGGAAACCACACCCACTTCGCCGCGTTAAAACAAATTGGCGCCGTGTCCTTCAAGGTTAGAGAGTTAAGCGTAAGTGAGTCGAAGTGGACCTAGACCGGCGCCCCTCATCGCTAAAACCTCACTGTAGCAGTCTCCCGACTGGACAAGCCGTCACTGGGAACGCGCCGTGACGACAAAGCCGGGGAAATTGCCACTTCCTCGCGGCGACAGGAAAGAATGTATGTCTGCTTTCCGGGCCAAAGATTAAAAAGTGCTCAAGCCGCCTATTCTCCTATCCTCGGGGCGAGCCGTCGGGGTGCCCCCATCCGAACGGTTGAAGGTTGATTACCTCAGTTTACAGGAAACGATCAAATCCTAAGCGATCCCTACAAATTTCAGCCCTATTACGATCCAATACAAGAGTGACGACAGAGGGAATATTTCACTGCATACAGGAAATGGAAACTTATGTTGAGCAGTAGCCTAGTAAAAAATCTCTGGCTCAAGATTTTGTTGTTCCGGTCCAAGCTGCAATACATTAGGAGGAAAACCTTGGTATGTAGGAAAAATTGCGTTTCAGTTTTACTTCAAAAGATACTGGTTGAAAGTATCAGTTAAGTAATGACAGCTTAATGGAGTGTTTGTTGGCTTTACCAATTGGTGGTAAAGGTAAACTTTCGAACTGTGCTGTTGGGATGTTAATGCGCGTTAAAGACTCCAAGCTAGCAGTGGTACTTCACTGAGTAAATTTTTTACCTACAGCTGAGACAATGCACGCCCACTGAGGTTGCCCTAGTCGCTGCTGTTTAAACATGACTACAACACAATAATAAAGGCCGACAAATTGATGTGGCTGATAACCGTATAGTGTACACAAATGAAGGACCGCAACACATACAACTTTTAGTGCAACTAATTTCAGGAGAAGAGGATCCAGCAACAAAGAGAAATGGCCAACAGGTAGCGAGGAGCTAATGGCGAGTGTTCTGAGTGTTCAACAACGGAAGTTGTCGTGTCTCGTGCAAGTTGACCCCAGTGATCATCCAGATGATTGTTTCGGCGACAACCGAACAATTTTTTAATTGACCTGGGGCACTTACTTCAATTTACGGCGGCCACCGGGGAGACCTCAAGAGGACAAGCTGGAGCGAACATTTATCGATAACCAGTAGGTGCCAACTTTAGCGGTGCCTCGAAAGAACATGCTCAAACAATTTTACTTCGCGCAGGCCTCATGTAAACATTTCCATGGTTGGCTTTAAAATACACATTACATGGTCGGTTTTAGCTTTTTGTGCCATTTCCTTCTGTTTTTTTATATTGCTGTTTTTACCTTTCTCTACTGCCCTACTGAAAAAAAAACATTTGGCGCCTGTATGAAACTAAACGGGTCCATACCGGTAACAGTTTAGCCAAACCGGTCACCAGTTTGCCAAAAGGGTCGCCCGTAGTGTCAAAAGGGTCGCCCGCAGAGTGACACCGTAGTGTCACTCTGCGCTCGCGTGTGTGGTTTGTGTTGGCATTTTGGATGCTGCCGGAAATGCAAATGCGCCTTCTAGCTCTGAGTGCCAGACGGCGATGAAATGTGCCAACTCCACTCGTGAAACAGGAAATCCTGCAGCTGATGAAGTACAATGAAGTCTCTTCTGAACTTGAGTTCGCACCGCTGACTTACATGGCTGGCTACTTGGCCTTCGTTTGCGAACAAAAGGTGACCATTTTTATTTGTAGAAATTGTCGTAATCTCAAAGTAATTAGCTGAAACATTCAACCTAGCAAAGAAATAATTTCTCAGTGAAAGTAAGGAAGGCTAATGTGTAGAACCCGCTAAACTTTGCAGGTGACGTGTCCTGAATGCGAGCGCAACTTAAGGGAAATGCATCACATGACGGAGCATATCAGTCCATGTTTAGCCTTGACGAAGGAGGCCATCCACGACCTGAAGCTGTCTGGCTGTGCAAGCTCGTCTGCACCTTTGTCGAGAGCGCTCTACAGTCGGCAGAGATTCGTGGTTCTGGAAGGATTTGCAAGGTCCTCTCGAGCGCTGTGCTTCCGCTACTTATGGACTGCGCGCTGATGTGGTGTGTTAACTGCCGTGACCCCTACCACAGCACAGACCTCCGCGAGCTCTTTCTCAGAAAACACCTCAGACCTTTTTTGGCAAACTCGGGTGGTGACCTAAACAGCGCACTAGAGAATAGAATAAGGCTTTCGAGGAAGCCTCTTTCTCGAAAGGTACTACGCTTGTGAACTATATGACTCCCTTGGTCTGTTTTTTGTGAACAATGTAGTTTATATTGCTGAAGTTATGCACTTGGAATCCAGATTTTATATTGTCCTTCACAGCTGGATAAATGGCACAGCTCGCGCGTGCTCGAGCGTTGGTTAAAGCCGGAAATCATACGGTCTAGCTATATCCAACTCTAACTCCTATATTACAGTGGTAATAGAAACGGGGACACAGTTACGACAACAAGAAAACGGCAATTCGCTCATACTGCTAGCAGAATGCAGCATTAACGTGTAGCCTCCAGCTGAGTGAGCTTTTCGCAGAAAGAATCATGTGCTCTTATTCTGCAAAGATTTGTCACATCATTCATTCAATCTGGCACTCGTTTCAATTGAAACTTGCGGCTTCACAAAAAAAAAAAATCCAAATAGTTACACCGGGCCGGGCCGGGCGTACTGCTCCTCTCTCACTATATTTCGTCTTACCTTAGCATGAACTTACCGCGAACGCTGTGCTAGCGTGAGCGGCTAGACTTTACTGCCTTGACTGGAGCACTCGCTGCACGAACGCTCATGCAGCCGCCGAGGCTTCCTTCAAAGCAACTACTCGCGCTTTTAGCACGCGCGGCTAGCAAGTACCTACTAACATCAAACAAAATATAGAGTTCCTCGATATGTTTCCCCGAAAGGAACTCTATCTGTCACCGATAACGAGCGCCACGGCTGGCGCTCGGGGTAAAGCAGAACTATCGCTCTCACCGGCGGAGTGAGGCATACGGCAGGCCGCTCCCAAAGGGAGTCCTAATCGAATGGCCGTGGTCCTGCCCGCATCGATCTGCCGCTTTTCCCTGCGGTCTTATAAAGGCCTGTTCACACATGCAGCGGAGCGCTACAAGCATGGCGCTGACTTCGCACTAAGCACGTGCCGACGGGAGCGGTCACCAGGTTTGTATCGCACCGTCAAAACTGTTGCTCATGGCAGACGATAAGTAGCTGACGGCACGTGAGCAGCGCTGCATCAGCGCTTCGCTGCAAGTGAGAACCGGCCTTAAGGATGTCTCTCGACAACGTATGGGATGTGCACCATATGTTCGAAAAGTCCTAAGCGTGTATCGGCAACAAGCGATTCTTTAAAGATGTCAGGAATTCATGCGGTTCGGCCGGGTTCAGTAAATGACAACTTGTGCGCGCCGCATCGTGTTGAAACTTCAAGGAGCCTTCCTTCACCTTCTAGTGTTTGTGTGGTTGTCCTGTTTTGACTGTGTCGATAAATATCAAGGATTACATCTTTCAAGTCCGCTATTATTATGGTAATTGCACTGCAACCTACGTGTTGGCAAGGATCGACCGCTCTTCTACGCGCACTCTTCCAGATTATGTACAGAATTTTGCAGCGCCTATTCACGCGGCAGCCGGGAGAATAATTTCCCAGAAAGTCTACCTGTATAGTCTAGAATTACCTCAGTTCTTTTTTGCTTTGCAATTGTCTCAGTTCTATAAAAGCTGAAAGTGCCTCTCAAATTTCACAGATCGCTTGCACGTTTGTACTTGTCGTCAAAAGAGGTAATCAACTTCGAGGGGGAATGAAAACAATCTTTTGTGTCTGTTTTCGTGTCCATTTGCGAGCACCTACGCGAGCGCATTTGTTCTACGTGTTTTCTCCATGTTATAAATACGTTTATGAGTTTCTGTACGTCTTAACAAAGTTTAATTTAACCTACCTCCCAAACGATACCCATTTAGGGCTAGCGATTTCGAATGGCCCGTTCAAGCGTGAGGTCTCGTGCCAGGTCGAACGGGCATCCGCCTCATACGTGCACCTGTATCGAACGGGCACCTGTATCAAGCGGGCACCTGTATCAAACGGGTCCGTATCAAATGGGTATCGTTTCGAACGGGTACCGTTTGAAACGCGTACCCGTATCGCAAATCACGTTTGATTCAAACGGATCGACAGGTTTGCCACCCGTTTGATTCAAGCGGGTCGACCAGTTTGCTACCCGTTTGAATTTCAAATGTTTTTTTTTGTTTCTTTTCAGTAGGGCGTTGACCCTATCGTAGTCTTCAGACACTTTTGGAGAGCCGTCAATAAATGGCTATAGCTTGGTCTAAAAAAGATTTTTAATCGGCATGTTATAAGAACTTAAAGCTTTTTTATAACTCTCTATAGATTTCTGTAGGGTTTCTTTTATAATCATTTATGGCTCCTTCTATACTTCTCTTCAGCATTCATGCTAAAGCTATGTATAGATTTCTTTTTGTATTGTTTAGCCCTTTATAGTTTTTTTTGTATCGTTTGTGTTACAATATATAGTGCTTATTCTATTGCTCCACCACTGAAAAAAAAACATTCGGCACCTATATCAAAGTAAACAGGTTCATACCGGTAACAGTTTAGCCATACCGGTCCCCAGTTAGTCAAAGTGGTCGCTCGTATGGCTCAAAGGGTTCCCTCGTATGAGCCATAAAGGTCGCCTATTTGGTCCGAACAGGTCACTCATTTGGCAAACGGGCCCCGCAGGGGGCACCTGTGAAAGCAGGTGTTTGGAGAGTGGCGTCTCCACGGACCCCGAGCCCCGCAGGGGGCGCCTGCACCTTAGGTGCTAGGTGCTTGGTGAGTAGCGTCACTACAGACCCCAGCCACGTGGGCCATCATACCCCCACGCAGGGGGCACCTACTTTGGTAGGTGCTTGGTGAGTGCCGTCACTACGAACCCCGAGCCATGTGGGTTCGGCCACCCACCTCTGGCTGTGCGTGGCCTACCCGTGTCCGGGGAAAAGGGTACCCTGGTGGTTGAGCTGAGCCCAAGGTATGTTTGGACCCTTCGGGGCCTCCCGGGCAAGGCAATACACCGCTTCGACCCCTGCTTCTCGTAGACGGGTGTCCTGGCTTGGCCCGACCAGGATGAATTAGTCAGTCGCCTCTTCTACCCTCTTCTTCCTTCTTTCACTTTTCCTTCCACCTCTTTCTCTTTTCTTCTACACTCTCTTCCTTCCTTTTGCACCTTCTTAGGCGGCAAGGGCTAACCTTGAGTGGAAACAGGTCCTGTCCCTGCATCCACACTCGGTTATAGTGCCCGGGCAGCACTGGTAGTGTAATTGTGTCAGCCAAGCCTTTCTTGCTATGGCACATTAGCTACCCCCTTCTTGGGCTCCGTGGTGGGCGGTGCACTCGGGCACTGAATCTCCTCCCATCTCTCATCGGTTCCAAACCAAAACCTCCCTCTGATCGGGCCCTGAAAAGGGTCCGCACAGAAGTCCCTCCGAAAGACACGACCTCATCTCCCCCTACATTCCCCAAATTTTTGGTTCTTCACTCTGAAGACGATACACCACTCTCCAAGATGTCCCCCTTTCTTGTTGCGAAAGTGCTAGAAAGTATGGTCGGAAAGAAATTCAAAGCCAAAAAGATGCCATCATGTGACCTACTCATCGAAATTGAATCAAGTCAGCAGAGCGCTGCTCTCCTTGCCTTGAGGACTGGAGCTGATCACGAAGTAACGGTCACACCTCACCGCACCTTAAACTCCATCCAAGGAGTTATCTCCGAGGATGACCTTCTTGAGACGAGTGACACCGAAATAGTTTAGGGCCTTTCTGATCAAGGAGTTATTGCTGCAAGGCGCATCTCTTTGCGTCGTGATGGCCAAGAACGTAAAACCAAGCACATAGTTTTAACTTTCCAGTCCACCACACTTCCCGAGGCTGTTAGGGCTGGCTATCTCCACTGCAGGGTTAGGCCCTATGTGCCTAATCCACGAATGTTTTAAATGCCAGAGGTTTGGCCACGGCTCTCAGAGCTGCTGTGGTAAAGCCACTTGTGCCAAGTGTGGGAAAAATGACCATTCTGCAGACTCCTGCTCCAACGAAGCCCATTGTGTCAACTGTAGTGATCCACACCCAGCGTATTCTCGCTCATGCAAGACATGGAAAGAAGAGAAAGAAGTGCTTAACTTGAAGGTCAAAGAAAACCTCTCTTACCCGGGAGCGCGCCGTCGCTTTGCGTTCTTGCGCAAGGGTGGCTATGCGCAGGTGGTGCAACGGGGACCTGCACCACTGAAGGTTGCAGTGGCAACCCAGACGTCCTTTCTGGACTATGGGAAGCCACGGCAGTTCCCCACGCCTCAGCTGAAGATTCAGCTTCCGGGGCATGCAATCTCGGCTGGACGGTCTACGGACCCTCGCACTCTAACAGGGCAACAGCCTGTATCTTCTCAGGCTGTTTCCCAAACCCAGGATGGGTCGGTGGCTGCCGCAACCGTCCCTCCTCTGCGATCTCCGTCCAGGGAGAAGGGTCGACACTCTCGCCCACACTCCCTGGAGAGAGCATCATCGAGGGAGCGGCATGGCTCTCGTGCCGCACCTGCAGCATTTAAGGGACAGGAACGGGTAGACTTGGGCGACGCTTCGCCCAGCACCTCCTCTGCCCCTTTGGCTGGGTCTGGTCGCGGGCGGCGCATGGCGCCCCGTTCCCCGAACCCGAAGAAACCTGCAGAAAAAGCTTTGCTTCAGGAAACTGAGGCCATGGATGAGTGTGAAGTCCCCACTCCTGCGTCTGACCAAGACGACATGGAGTGGCAGACTACTAAGAGTAAGCACAAGAGCAAAAAACCGGTGATCCCACCAACGTGATGTTGTACATTCTTTATTGCCCTGCACGGCAGAATTGACGTTTTTACCTTTACTTGTACGTTACTACTTTTACTGATTTACTAATTTTTAACTTAGTTTTAGAATAATGGCTAAATTTACTTTTATGCAGTGGAATTGCCAAGGCCTTTTAAGGAATATTGACGATGTTAACTTTCTTATGGACAACCTCCGTCCTATAGCTCTTTCTTTACAAGAGACGCACCTTAATGATCATCATGTGTCCGTTTTACGTCGTCACCAAGTTTTTAGAAAAGATCGTTCCACATCAAACTCATCTGGTGGAGCAGCGGTAATCGTCCAAAATGGAGTTGCTTGTTCTCAGATTCCTCTTTCTACACCCCTAGAGGCTGTAGCTGTGCGTCTCCTCTTGGACCGCTTTATCACCATTGTTTCCATCTATATTCCACCAAATGTTCCACTGCATATTCATGATCATGATTTAATTACTCAGCTCCCTCACCCCTTTTTACTTTTAGGAGATTTTAATGCCCACCATCCCTTGTGGGGTTGCACACGCCAGGACTCGCGTGGTGGGGTCATTGAACGGTTTTTACTGTCATCTATTCTCTGTCTTTTCAACAGCAGAGAGCCTACCTTTTTTAGCAAGCTGACAACTCATTTACATCCATTGATCTTTCTATTTCATCTCCATCCTTGGTGTCTTGTTTCACGTGGAGCGTTTTAAATAATCCTTTTGGAAGCGACCACTTTCCGGTTGCTCTGGAGAGCGTGAAATCTATTCCCAGTCTTATGAAACGGACTCCACGTTGCAAGCTAGAAAAAGCAGACTGGGCTCTTTTTAGCCAAAAACCCAAGCTTGTTCCCTCAATGTTCTCGTCATTAACTCATGACGATGCCACAGCCTACATCACAGAGCATATAATTGGTGCTGCTCTTTGCTCCATCCCTCAAACTTCTTCGAACATCCCCAAGAAATGTGAGCCATGGTGGAATGAGGAATGTTCCACCAGAAAAAATAACCAAGATAAGGCTTGGGGTGTCTTTCGTAGATACCCGACATCTGTGAACCTAATGGAATTCAAGAGACGCAGAGCTTGTGCCCGCTGGACTCGGAAGCAGGCTAATGGAAAATCTTGGCGAGGTTACTTGTCATCCATCAGCAGCTATGTCCCAGCAAAGGAAGTATGGGACCGACCTCACAAGGTCGAGGGGAAATACCGCTGTTTTACAATCCCCCTTTTTCCGTCTTCTGGAGCCTCATTGCTAGACCAGGCTAACGTGTTGGGCACTCACTTCGCTGCTGTTTCAAGCTCCGCACATTACACTCCAGCATTCCTGAAGCGTAAGACAAGCATGGAAAAGACGAGGCTCTGCTTTACAGGGGGAGCGTTTGCACCTTACAATCAGCCATTTACAATGGTTGAGCTTGAAGTGGCTCTCAACTCCCTCAAGAATTCTGCCCCTGGTCCCGATAGAATTCACAACGACATGATCCGACACTTATCTAGAGAGTCACTTAGTACTCTTCTCACAAACTTCAATGGCCTGTGGTGTGATGCCTACTTCGCTGTTGAATGGAAGCGGGCTAAAGTTATACCGCTGTTGAAACCTGGCAAGGACCCCTCCCTTCCCTCAAGTTGCAGACCAATAGCACTGTCAAGTTGTCTGGGGAAGACCTTTGAAAGATTAATTAACAGATGTCTTATTTATATTCTCGAGCAACATAATATCTTGGATATTAATCAGTGTGGCTGTCGTCCTGAGCGCTCTACAACAGACCACTTGGTGCGCCTGGAGACCTTTGTGCGCGAGGCATTCGTCTACAGGCAGCATTGTGCATCTGTTTTCTTTGATTTAGACAAGGCCTATGACACCACTTGGAAGTATGGCATCTTGCACGACCTTTTTATGTATGGAATACGCGGTAGAATGCTTCAGTGTATAAAGAGCTTTTTGTGTAAACGCACTTTTCGAGTACGGTTGGGAACAACTTTATCAGACTGGTTTGTTCAAGAGAATGGTGTTCCTCAGGGTGGAGTCCTTAGTGCCACACTCTTTGCAATAAAAATTAACTCTCTTAGCAAAGTCATTCCTTCTTCAGTATCTTACTCGCTAGATGTCGATGACATTCAGATATCTATAGCGTCATGTAATATGTCTATCTGTGAGCGGCAGCTACAACTGTCCATAAATAAAATGACTACATGGGCTGATGAGAATGGTTTTAGGTTCTCTCCGGATAAAACTGTTTGTGTTCCTTTTTCTTTAAGGCGTGGCCTCTGTTTAGATCCTACACTTCTTTTAAATGGAAACAACATTGCTGTCAAAACGGAGCACAAGTTTCTAGGAGTTACTTTCGACCGTAAACTTACCTTTGTTTCGCACCTCAAACAACGCAAGCAAAAAACTCTCCAGGCATCGAACATACTCAAAGTTCTTTCGCACAAGTCGTGGGGCTCGAATAGAAAATGTCTCCTTCGTCTATATTCTTCTCTCATTCGATCCCGCTTTGACTATGGCGCAACCACGTGGAAGAATATACTTCTTCTCTGTCTCTTCTACGTTTTGATGCTTTTTCTCTACCCCAGTCTTAGGTTAATTCAACATGGTTAATATTCACCAGCTCGCCTGCACCCTTACGATTTTTTCTATACTTCTAGAGTCGGTTTCGCCTAAATTCAAGACGCAGCACAGGTAGCGCGCGAACACGTGGCGGCAAGAACATCGAGCATTGCGAGAGCACGCTCGCCATTGCCGCACTCAAACTACGAGCTCGCGCTGTACTCGCGCTGAGTACTTCCTTCGCTCGGGCCGAACCCGAGCGGCCGGCGCGATTTCCTGCTTTCTAGAGTGCTAAAATGCGCACGATTCGCCTGCTTTCTGAGGCTACAAACCAGTGTTGTGCCCGTTACCAAAAAAGTAACGAAATAGCGTTACTCGTTAGTTTGGTAAAGAGTAACGCGTTATCGAGCTATGTTACTCTTTTACAAACGTAACGATATGCCGTTACCGTTACTTTTCTGTTCAAGTACATATGTTGGCAGAGATAAATGATAAGCCTCCTTAACAAGTTTGGATAGAGATAAACATTTATAGAGTTGTTTCATAGTGCTCTGATGCGCGAAGCAGCTTAATTCTCGGCATGCAGATCAGGCATTGAAACTGTAAATTACCTAATTCTGTCTTCTTCAGTTGATACATTTCATTCAGACCTGCTGGCTATGGATACGGACTTCCGTTATTCATGCCCACCTCACGCGCAGAATGAGTCGGAAATGTTAGTCAATCGGCTTTTACAAACTACAGCATGTCAACGAGGACTGCTGGAACACAACCAGCCAACCAACACCCCTCATATGTACGCCGGTTTTAGTAACAGTCCGGTTCATACTATTACCAGAGACTGATTTACTTCACTATCTGGAACAGGACACCGGTTAGCAGCACACTCGATGTAATCACTTGCTGCCTCTTACCAGCAGTAGCTCTTAGTTTTTCTGTGGAAAAAAAAAGTTTCGTGTTTGTAAGTTTTTTTTTAGGTTTAAAACTTTTTTTATCTTTTTATTATGACCTTAGGGAATTAAAGTCTAATCAAGCGAAAGATTCTTCTGTGTACAAAAGTAGGTTAGGAACTTTCAGGCAGCGAGGGGGAGAGCGAGAATAAAAATATTCCACAAAAGTTTTTTTTTTTTTTTTTAGACTAGAGATATGAGCAAATTTGCTTCGCCACTAGTTGTTCACTGTTGTAAACGGATGTCTCTCCACGGCTGCCCTCCCCCCCCCCCCCCCCCCCCCGCTGTCCACTTTTGCTGCAGAAAGCAGGGGGGGGAAAGAGGAGGGAGGGGAGGAGGCTGTAACGCAGTCGTTCGTTCAAGCCTTGTGGGTGGTGACACGATGAAAAAAAGAAAAAGGAGGATGAACGGAATTAGCTGGCAGCCGAAGGTTTGTTTCGCCTTCGAGAAGGGAGATACTTTTTTTCGTTTTTTTCACTTTACTGTGACGGATACTGGTTCCGTGCAGCGACAAGCTGGTGCAGGATTTTGAGATAAGCTCGTGCAGGATTTCACCAGTTTTGATCAAATAATAACGAGTAAGGAAATTTGACAGCCGAAACCGTAAAAAAGAAGCGGAAATACTTTACTCGTTAGTCATTCAGAATACTAACGAGTACTTTACTCCGTTAGCAAAAAATGTAACGCGTTACCAGTAACGTCGTCACTAGTAACGCGTTACCTCCAACATGCGTACAAACACGTCTTACTGGAATGCCTGGGGAGTGGGTACGGAGCTGTCCTGGTGTCCTGCGACTTCACCGCGGCCCCTCTCCTCTCTTGTCACCTCTGTCACGTGACCTGCAGCAGCGCGCGAGCTACTCGCTGATAAGCATCGAGATCCGGAAGGGTGCGCCTGGCAGCCGCTTTTTTCCTTGTCTCCTTGATGTCAGTTCCAGTTCGAACTCCGCTCGAGTCGTCCTATCTGCTTCGATCTGTCGCCTAACCCTGCGGTCTTATCAGGATGTCTCTTGACAACGCATTGAATGTCCACCAAAGCTACAAGTGTTCGAAAAGTCCTACATGTACATCGGCAACAAGCGATTTTTCAAAAAAGTCAGGAATTCTAACGGTTTGGTTTGGTGCGGGAAATGACAGCTTGTGCGCCGCATCGTGCTGAAACTTCAAAGAGCTTTCCTTCTCGTTTCGGTGTTTGTGTGGTTGTCTTACTTTGACGGTGTCGACATATATATCGGATTATACCTTTCAAGTCCTTTATTATTAAGGTATGTGCACTGCAACCCACTTGTTTACAACGATTGACCGTTCTTCTACGCGTACTTTTCAAGATATTCTATAGAATCATGCAGCGTCGATTCTCGTGCCACCCGGGAGAATAATTTTGCCGGAAGTCTAACTTTATAGTTTAGTATTACCTCGGTTTTGTTTGCTTTGTAATCTTTTCAGTTTTATAAAAGCTAAGAGTGCCTCTCCACATTTCACAGGCCGCGTGCACGTTTGTACTTGTTTAAGGAATAGGTTGTAATAAACTTCTACGAGAATCGAAAGCAATATTTTCTGTCTGTTTTCCTGCCCATTTTCAAGCACCTTCGGGAGCACATTTTTTCTACGTGTTTTCTGCATATTATAAATAGGTTTATGAGTTCCGGGACGTTTTAAATACGTTTGAGGTAACCAACCTTCCAGACGATACCCCTTTAGGGCTAGCGAATAATTTGCCTATTCGAATGGCGCGTTCAAATGTGGGGTCACGTGCTAGTTCGACCGGTCACCCGTATCAAACGACCATCCGTATCAAAGGGGCACCCGTATCCCATATTCACGTTTGATCCGAACGAATCGACCAGTTTGCCACCCCTTTGAATTAAGCGGGTCGACCAGTTTGCCACCCGTTTAAATCTGGAATGTTTTTTTTTTTTTTAAGTAGTTTTTTTTTTTAGCAGGCGTGCTCTAGCTGTTTAGTTTTTTTCTTTGGTTGTGTTTAGCTCTCCTTAGGTTTCAGTATTTTTTTATATTTGGAATTTTTTGTCTTCACTATAATCATTTATATAAGAGTCACTAGATCTGCCCAGAGTGTCTAACTGGAACCGAATTGAAACCAACCGAAAACCGGAACCGGACCGTTATTTTTATTCGAACCGGAACGGAACCGGTAACAAAATGGTTAAAAACAGATCTGAACAGGTTAAAGACGTGTTCTTTTTTTTTGTCTTGTTATTTTTGCGAAATGAATGGTCAAGAAAAAAAACATCAGTCATTTTATAAGTTTACTACGTTGCCTAAATGTTCGTAGTACTAAGGCAGGTGCTGAAGAAACGTCTACGGGCTTCTGCTGCATGATGATGTCGGGCGCGCAAGAAGCGAATGCCCGTGGGTCGGAGTCCGGCAGAGGCAAATGTGTAGCCCCCCGCGCCGTCATCTCCGAGGCGCATATGCGGAATATGCTTAAGCTCGAAGCGCATTATCGCAGCGTTGTGGCATGAATGCATTGTGAGAATCAGGGGCCAGCAAATTCCATTCGCGTTCCGCTCTGGGCCCACAGGTTCCCAGAATGCAACGCGCGACGTGATGGATTTAGGGAAGTAGTCTACAGCGTGCGATTGCTTTTAATGCTTCGCCGAGTCGCGCAAGAGTCGCGTGAACCGCCCTTGCTGATGAATACGCGAGCTCAGCCGCTGTTTAGGGTGATGAGCAAAGATTCTTAATCCCGGCTGCCGGAGCGGCGTCTATTGCCATTGCAATCAGACAGGAGCGCGTTGCATTGAAGCTAGCAAGTAGCAACCTTGCAGATAAGAAAGGATGCGTGTGCGGTTCTCGGCAGTAGGCGGTTTTTCAATCCCGATTTTTTTTTATAAACTCCAACAGGAAATCTAGGATTGCCTTCCAATGCAGTTCGCGCCTCGGGTGAGCACCGCGTTTTAGAGCAGTCAGTTTTTCTTTGAAGGTTAGTTGCTCCCACGCAGTTGTTCAGTGTTCTTTAATGCCTCCTCACGCTGGTACCAAGTGACTGATAATTTCCGCCTTATCTTTTGTGCATGTCTTGCATACGTCGTCTCCATTTCCTTGTAGCCCAAGTAGTTTAAGCTTGTGTGTAGTCTATGCGAGGATAAACTGAGGAAGAGGAGGAGATGAGAGCACAGGGAAGTCAGACCGCCGAGTTCTGAGATGAATCATTATTAAGTAGACGCAAAGGATAGCTGTCTTTTCTTTTGCGCCCTCCTTGAAAGTGCACGAACGCCGAACACCGGCGGAATCTGGAATTCAAATGAACTTAAAATGGTTTTAGGTTTGAAAGGTTTAAAAGAGCTAGCCATTACATTCACCCATTAATCATTCATATCAGAGCTCGGCGCTCTGACTTCTCTTCCTGTTTTTTGATATCTTTCTCTTCCTGATCTTCTCGTCGCATTGAAAGGTCTTGCCTGAGGGTGGGCTTACAGAAAAAGTTGGTGTTAAAGATCACTTGCGAAATACTGTCACAAATAACAATTGATGAGGCAATGAAAAAAAAAAGAAAACTGAACATTTAATGGTGCGAACTTGTTCCCAAAACAGAAGAGCAATCGCTAGAGTCGCAGGAGTCGATGGGGGTGAAACAGCAAAATCGAACGCTGGGGCGAGCTTGACTGCGGCTCGCCATGATGAGCCCCTTATGTACTCGCGTTGACTTCTGGAAAAATCGGCGTGAAACGTTCGCCGCGTAGAACATTCACGCCTCGAACAAGCAACAGGATTTTCCAATTTATCAGAATATTAATCTAAAATAATAAATAGAAGGCGGGTAACTCCCAGGATTCGAACCCTGGGCTTCCGCACGAAAGTCAAGCGCGGTAACTACTCGGCCACACACGAGCTCGCACCACTTCTTTATTATACACTGAAGATAACTTTAAAACAGACGTCTAAAATTGAGTTCAACGAGGTAGTCAGGATATACACGTGTCTGCCCCACATTTCTACCGCAGATGGACAAAGCCATACTGGAGGCCAGAAAGGTCCACAGAGCCGGCTTTGGATGGGCAGTCTACGACGTCGACCTGGATAACACGTACAAGGAGTGTAATTCGATGCCGTTTGAAAGACTGGAAATTATCAGGTCCGTACTTGAAAAAGCCCAGGAAAGGTTCGACCAAGAATAAAGTGTCCGAAACTTCTTGTTCATTTTCATTGTGGAAATAAATTTATATTGTCTTGATTTATTTAATTAGTTCATTTGGCATAGTGCCAGCCGTAAGGCCCAATTAGGTTGGCAAAACTTTAGAAAATATGAGGACACTAAAATCCTTAAAATGTTAATAACAAAACCACACACATTTTGGCTATTTACAGCATTCATAGTTAGGAAGTTTTATTCATTGACACGTTTCAAAGAACAAAAAGTTTTTAAAGAGTGCGTTAAAACGATTAGCCACAATAAAGTTATGTTTCGTTCAAGTTAGATACTTGAAGTTTGCATATGTAACGCATTTATGAATGTCAATAAAGTAATCAACACGTTGCACCTTAAAATGAAAAATAAAAAAAAACATTTCCTTCCAGTAAATATTACTTTGGAACTTATAGGCGGAATGTTTCTCATCGGACTTCAGTATGGAATCACTGTGGATTGATAACGATTGAAGATAACGTTTGGAGTTCTGCATTGTGTGCGTTCTTTTTTGTAAATGTTTTGTTGGGTGAACATTACCCAAACTGGGTTTGCATATTCAATCGATCATAATCTCATTCGCATATGTGCAATTAATTTGAGTTCCGTACCGGCATATTCTAACCTCCATCTATCTGTTCCAAGATTTTTTGTATGTGTGCATTACTGGTTACATTTATGTGTGCATTCCAGCTCAGAGTAGATTTGACAAAGCACCCAAGGGTTTGTACTCCTGAAAACATTTAGAAGCATACCCCAACAAATTAGATGAAGTGTGCTGGTACATTTTCCGCGATATGTTTATGCCTATATTTTTGTTTATTTCATTGATATTCGGTACACCTGCTTTTCAGTACCTGTAAATTCGTATTTAATTATATAGGGATCATCACGTGTGTCTATTTCTTGAATTTATAATTTTTTCGTCGGCGAAATGTTAAGTTTTCATACTCTTAATTTTTCCGCTTATGTCACTACTACAAAGGATGAATAGCAACGGGCAAAATACACACCCTTGAGGAAGTCATGTTATAAGGGATAACTTTTCTGAGTTATTCAGCTGCTCATACTGCTCTCCACTAATCAGTTTCATGCCAAGCCAGAAATTGATCATTTTTAAGAACATACTTGTGTTTATAAAATAGCTTTGGTTGAAAAACAGGTTGTTCTTTTATTCGCTCGACAGTTGACCTTAATTTTTGTAAGTTTTTCTTTCACTCTGCGACATGGGTATTTTTGAAAAAAACTGTAATAGAAGGAACATGTCATGCTTTTAGTTACGTCAAATATAGTTAGTTTTGTGGGCCTCAACCGGTAATAGCGTATGACCAAGCGATCGCCGGGCTTTTGTAGCTGTTAAGAAGCTGTGCATTCCGCTGGAGTTTACCCTAATACCTCGGTTTGTGGCCGGCTAGACATCTTGTGACTGGGATTGCACTTCGGGACGGAGCATATACATTAGTCGTATGGGCCTCGTCCACAAAACGGTATAACGCTCTTCACCTCGGCCAACTCAAAGTTAGAAAGAAAAGCATTGTTTCATTTTTTTTTGTAAAGGGAAGCGCTAAAGTAATTCTCCCCAACCAAGGCTGAAAGCGAAACTATCCTCAGCCTGTTCTTCTATACGTTTCTTAAACCTCAGTGGATTAGATAAGAACGACAGGTGCACACAATGTGACAGGGCAAATTGGAGGATGGGCAGACCTGTCGTCTTGCCTAGCGGGCACAAGGTAGCCTACAACCTGCAGGTACCATGATAGCAAATTTTGATGATAGAGATATTTTCAAAAAAAGCCTCATACAAGCGTGACGCAATATGCGACATCCTACACAAGCGAAAAGGTGGCTCCACAATAGTGAATTAAGGCGGAACGATACAGGCGGACGGAACCATACAAGCGTGTCTTATTATTGGATATCCTATAACAGGGTCTTGGATAATGACGGAAGCAAGTAGTAGCACAGAATTACGGAAGAGGACGGAACCATACAATCATAACGTAACATGGGACATCCCATATCAGCGAACACGCGATAAAAGCAACGTGGAGCCAGGGGGGACAATTCAACTACATGACCCCACCATGATGGTATCAGCTTTTCGCTTGTATACAGGGCGGTTTTTTCTAAGCTTTGCATATCTGTTTAAAATGTTATGAAAGCTACACGTATGCGGTTTGTTCAGGCGGGTTGTACGACTAGGGGGACGTAGTATAGGGGCCTAACTTTAACGATCAGTCGAACAAATCAATACTGTTGGCAATTAACTTTTTAATTGGTGAAAATAAGCATATGATGTCAATTAACAACTTGCTGAGAGACACCGCAAACCACTAAATCAACTCTATTTTTGAAGGACATAACGCAGGGGTAGCATTTTATGCGTTCTAAGAAAACGCTTCATTTGGACGAGCGTCTTAGTTTCGTTTCTTATCGGAGCGCATCTCTGCGCCCACGGTTCTGTTGCCCAGGGGCTTCGACATGGATCAGATGTGCGTCCTGCTTCCCTCCATCCTGCCAAGGAGGCGAGAGGGTGGCCTCGCAGTGCTGCCACCGGGCAGCAGTATCACGGGCGCAAATATGAGCTCTTTTTAAGAAACCGAAATCAAGAAACTTGTCCAAATTTAGCATTTCTTCTAGAACGCCATAAAATGCTGCGCCTGTCTATTATCTTCATAAAAAGAGTTGATTTAGTGTTTTTTTCTGTGATGCTTAGAAAGTATTTGAGGAAACGCATCTAAATATTCTTCATTTGAACTTCTGGAAATCAAATATCAAAATTATTTTGTAATTTGGTGAACCGAGGCTGCGTAGAATCATTTTCAAAGTACCGCTGAAGGCACTCTTCTACGGAGAGTTACGTCACAAAAGGAGCTTTTAAAATCTCCGTTCACGTATCTTTAGTGCCTATCAAAGCTGTGCATGCAAAGGCTATTTTAAGAAATGGCAGAAAAAGACGTCATCACTTGTGCCAGTGCGGGAGAATATACCTAGAAAGCTTGCGATTGGACGCGCGGCCCTTAAACGACACACGGTTGGAGGCTGAAAGATTTTCTAACGACGTCACTACTGGTCGCATGTTTTTGGCTTTCTCACGTTTTGTTATGTCTTTGGTAAAAGCGAACGTGGTATTCAGAATCACTGGACAAAAAATATGGTGAAATAAACCTCTATCTAGTTTTTCTGAAAGAAGTGTTCCACTTCTCTTTAAAATGCCGACTCATCAATACCATTAGCCCTTAATACCATGCCCCCCTGGCCATATAACTCACCTGCCTAAGCCGGGTGAATGTAGTTTTTACGGCTTTTTTTCAACAAATCTGCAAAGCTTAGAAAGAACACCCTATATCATGTCCCCTAATACAATATGATTGTATGGTTAAACCAATAAGCCCTCGTCCGAGGCCCTCGGGGAGCACAAATAGCAGTGGCAAAATGTAGTGACGTAAATTTGGTAGCAACTACTTATTTTTTGGAGAATCGCAGGAAGCGCAAATTAACTTTGCTCAAAAGATAATAAGTATAATTTCTATACTGAGCAAAGGTGCCCCGTGAACCGTCAAACCAAACTCCTACTCTTGCCACTCAGTTCTTAACTTGTGCGATCCAAGTGGGCAGCGCGCGCGGCAATATGCACAACCAGGATTTGTGCTGGGAGCGCACGTGCGATACGAAAATGAAATAAACATGAGATTAAAAATGAAAGAGGTTTACGATTCTATGTAATGCGAAATTAGAGCTCAGCTTTTCAGGACGACGATCTGAGGGTACAGAGGGAAAAGTATGCCCCCCCTCCTTCTCCTCTTGTCCTCTTCTGTTCCCTGCCGTTTGGCGGGAAAGTTTCCTAAATTTATGGTAAAATTTACATGCAAATTTAGCGAAAAAATGTTTGCTAAATTTTCTGTTAAATATAGCGGGAAAATTCCCTTCCCAAATTTAGCGGTCTAAGTTTCCCCACTAAATTGGCGGAGACATTTACGTAACGTGCCATCAAGACTAATTTAGTTACCCCGCTAAATGTAGCGGGGAAAATTACGTCACATGGCTTCGTGTCCCGTCACCCATAAACAAATTCATTTTCCACGCTAGATGTAGCAGAAAATTTTATATCACGTGGCCTCTTCAATAATTTAATTTCCCGGTAAGTTTGACGGAGCCGTCACGCCGACGTCATCGCTGGGAAATGCTGAAACGGGCACCTAAGAGTTATGCTCAAAGAAACTAAATGTCTAACAATAAATAGAGTAAAAATTAGGGATAAGACAAAAAAACGAGAATTTCAGATACCACTTTAATAATATTTCTTTTTTTCGTTCTCAAATGCATTGAGTTAAAGAAATGTTTATTTTTCATAGCCAGGGAGCCCCTCCCAGTGGCAACATGAATGCAATAAATCAGTGCAGACTAGTTCTTTTAAACCACAATGCAGATGAAAATGAACGTTTGCCAGATGGTCATGCATGAGTCGGTGGCTCAGGTCTCTAAATACGTTTCTAGTGAGGAACGTTCATGGGTAAAACTCCTAGGCTTTGAATTTGAATATTTCAACATCCATAATGAACACTGTATGGCACTGAGCCATTTGTGACACATCAGAAATGGCGGAGCACTGCCATTGGTGCATACCTTACAACAGTTTGCATAATTTTAGCATGGCATACGCTATTCTTAACCACATACAGCCCCCTTTAACAAAACCTTTTGTAGAGATTTTTATTGGTTCTTACTCAACTCGCATGACAGATTCGGTACGTTTAACTCTGACTCGGCATCGACACATCTTTATTGATGTAAAGTGAAAGTCAAGATGTATGGGCTTGACTATGGCTCAACAAGCTCTTATGTGTAGAAAAGTTATATCCAAAGCTTAATGATCAACATAAAAATTCAACTTTGCGGTAGAATCAGGATACAAATATGAATTCGGTAATGAATACAGTTAGCACATTCAATATGAAGAATATGTGTTAGACGCACACTTAAAAAACCTGTTGCATCTACGTTCAAGCAAATCACTTCGGAGATCCAAGCGCTGCATTTTTGAGACGGAATTCGGTTAATGAGGCAGCCGAAAATTAGTGCAGACGGAAAAATGCGTTTCATCTGCAGCAATGAGCATTAAGTAAGCAAATGACGTAATTATTACTATTACAGCAACGACTGTTTTTTTTTTGTATAGACTTAAACAAACTGTCAGCCGTCTCATTCGGTGAGTTCCCTTCGTACACAGCAGGGTTTCGCTCTGTCGAACGCTTTGCGAGAAAGTTTTATCAACTGGAAATATCTAGCGTACTTCTAGAAAAACTATTTCAAAGAATATTATCTCAGCGTTGTAAAGAATATTAAATGTTTGCTAGAGGCAAGGTTAGTGCAGAAGTTCAATATAATGAATACTTAGTCTTGCGAAACAATCTTGCTGTAATAAACGTATAAAGTTCCCATAGGTAAAGCGTCATTTTGCATGATTGTGCCCATTGCATAGGATAAAAAGTTTATTTGCGACCTGGAATATTTACAGGCTTAACCATCTCACAATAAGTGAAAAACTTCACATTAAAGATTGGTCTCACCGTGACTGTCTACAAACATCTACGTGATAATTTCGATGAACCTATATATTTCAAGAGAATAGTTCGTACGAGCTGTTTAAAACACTAAGATTTTTAACACTATTAGAAAGCCTGTATTGGGCCACAACGTAAGCAGTTCTCATTTAATCATGAGCATTAATTTCACACGTGTGAACCCTAAAACAAGGCTGCACTGAATTGCTTTCTTAAGTTGAACCTGCCATTCACTATTCACTATATAAATATTTGCAAAGGTGAAAATGGGCAAGTTCCTGTTTTTTTTTTTAGTTCACATCTCTCGACTGCTAGGTACAATATGTACATAAGATTCACGACACCAACGTAACACAATAAATGTATTAATATTTGTTTAGGTATAGCTCGAGCGAAGCCATCTGCGGGAAGTTATTTCTGTGACAGAAAGTAAACAATTATTAGCACCCAAAAATTCGGCCTGGGTCATTTTCTTTACCACTCATCGCCCAGCACTTTCCTGACATGCTGAACTAAGAGCGGCCAGAGGATGAAATCGGCCCGACAGGAAGATTGGCCCACTCCTCCCAGCTCCCGGGCTTAAGTCTGGCTGGAAGTATTGGTACACACTAAACGAAAATATACGCAGATGGGAGTAAATCGCTCGTCCTCTAGCGCATTCCCATATGGGAGTTTTATACTCTCCGCCGGATGGGAGTTCAGAGCTAGCTCCCATGCAGGCCCGAGTTTGTTTGTTTGTTTTTTTTTTTTTTTTTGGGGGGGGGGGCGCAGGGGGTATAGTACAGAACTCCCATCAGCACGGGAGTCTGTTCATGGATCAGTAAGAGCATTTATTTACTTCCACCAGAGTGTTTCTAGGTGGACCCGTGGGAGTATTCTTTCACATCCTTATGGGAGTTTTTACGTGGACACACGGGAATATTCCTTTACGTCCACCTGAGAGTTCTTACGTGGACCCACGGGAGTATTCTTTCACATCCATATGGGAGTTTTTATGAGCATTCATGGGACTATTTTTTCACATCCATATGAGAGTTTTTACGTGCACATGTGGGACTATTCTTTCACATCCATATGGGAGTTTTTACGTGCGTGTATGGGACTATTTTTTTCACATCTATATGGGAGTTTTTATGTGCACTTGTGGTAGTATTCTTTCACATCCACATAGGAGCTTTCACGTACATTTATGGGACTATTCTTTCACATACATTTGAAAGTTTTTACGTGAATTTATGGGAATATTCTTCTACATCCATTTGGAAGTTATTATGTGCGCCCACGGGAGTCTTCTTTCACATCCTTTTGGGTGTTATGTGTACCTACGGGAGTATTCCTTCGCATTCAACTAGGAGTTTCAATGGTGATTTCCAACAGTATTTTCTTGCTACCTTTAAGGGGTTTTTCAGTCAGGAAGTGTGAAAGGAAAGGGCATAAGCAGGTAGCATTATGCACAAAATAAAATTATTGCACACATTATGTACATTTCTTGCGCACGTCGTGTGGCAAGAGCTCATGTTGCCTTTGGAGAAAACTGGCTTATACTCTGTCAGACGGTCAGTTAAATGGCCTTCAGAGGAAACTCCTTAAAAATATCTGTGAACAAGTGAACACCGAAGGGCACAGGCAGAGCCGAGATCGTGAGCTGGTTTGCTGATTATTTGAAAGAGTTCATTCTGAAGGCCATTTAAATGCCCATCTTACAGGGGTATTTTTTTTACAGAGTAGAGTACGCTAAGCTAACTGTGGTCAGAAGCCACAATCACTCTGTAGAAATTGATCAATTGTAGTGCCTTCGCCCGCGGCTTCATGTAGCACAAACCCCAAAACCATGCTCAATGAAAATCAGCATCTTCTGTGCCTCCTTTGCATCCTGGATGTGGAAAATCCAGTAGGTGGCAATGAGGTATGCCACACCCTGATAGAGCCATATCATAAGTTCAAAGTTTTTCCTTAATCAGTACTAAAGTATTGAAATAAGTTAGTTCAAACTTTACAGAATTTGATAAAACACAATATGAGAGTCAGATTTTTCACCTCAAGTTATTTATGTTAAAAACCCTGACTGCTCCTTCTTAGACGTCCCTTGGTCGTTATCCGTGGTAGCAGCAGATGCAATTATTCTTCCTAGAATCAGTCTGCTGTTGGCCATTCTCTACACTGCATAGTGCTGGAAGGGACCTGTAACCAAAAAGCACAAGCGTTTAAGTTAAAATGTACTGACCATCAACAGAAAAGATGTTTCCGACGTCATCGTATGAACCTCGCAAACACGGTGGGGAGCGGACTTCTCTCAAAAAGTGAATTGAAGACAGTTTCTTCAAAGCAATATCAATACTACTGATATTGAAAATATGGTAAAAGGGCAGAATGGTTTTAAAGTGATACTGCAACAAAATTGTAGTGCCTATTTTATTGTCTAAATGTCAACCCCGTTCTGGCCATACCAGGGAGACACCAATTTTTTGCTCAAAAAGGCACGAAAACATTATTCAGAACTAATGTCTCAGAAGATCTCCCGATATACATAGCGTTTTCTACGTCTGGTTCTCCTTCGGTCAAGGCTACAGGGGGGCTGGCGTTGCTGTGAGCTTCACCAATTGATGGCGTCAGTGCACTACAAGCTGGCCGTTCAAGTTGTCCCTCCCCGCTCTCCGCAGGAGTTGAATAGGCACGGGAGAAAAAAGAAATCCGGTTCAGCCAAGTTAGACACGGTTCGGGCACACATAGCCTGTTGCCATGTTTCCGTGCAGCGGTGCTACATTTCTGTGGTGTGAGCTGACAGTATTTGGTTTGCTTAAATAATGCTTCGGCGTCTTTTTGAGCAAACAAAAATAGTATCGCCATGTTGTGGGTAGAACATGGTTGACATTTAGGCAATAAAATTAGTGCTAAAAGTTTGTTGCAGTAACCCTTAAAAAAGAAAAAAAAGAAAGACAAAGTACATTCTTATTTTCAACAGTTCACATGAAACGTGTTTATAACTATCTACACTTTTGCGCTAGTTTAACTTTCTATCGTTTCATGGTCTCAGTAGCTTTAGAAATGAGTGACAGTCCCGCAAAAATATCATCATGCATGCAAAAATGTTCAAAGCGTAAAAAATTGACAGCGTATTGCAAGCTTTTGAAAAGTCCGACCAAACAAAACGACCCATGGCAAAAACTGAAGGATACCTGTATTGCTGCATGTAAGCTTAAGAAATTTAAATTAATATGCATTTCTAGCAATTTACTCCTAGAAACTATAATTTTCTTCACTCTCGGAAAATCACTAGGCGGACAAAGCAAAAGCCCTCCCATTATCATAATCGTGTGCACTGCAAAAGTGCAAAAGTCATCAACTTCTTTGAGAAATGCCAATAAAAGATAGTCCATATATATGGCACAGAGCTAAATCAACAGTAAAACAGTGCTGACTTGAACTTAACTTAGCACTGATTCAGGAGTGTATCCGTGTTGGATCATTAACAAAGAGCAAAATCAGCACTATGCCCAGCACTTACTAATAGTACTGCTCTATCTTAAGGTCCCGAATCTGGGTGAAGCTTTTCAAATCACCGCATAAATTGGCTTTACAATGTATAGTGCTACGATTTACCACAGAGGTGCCTGAGGGTGGTGAAAGCATCACGGAAAAATTTTCAAAGAATTAACCTAATACGAGTATCAAGTAAAAAAAACTGGTTCTGTCTACCTATGGCAGTCGTGTGCTATATGCGCACCCTCCGACTGGCACAACAACCGACAGACGACGGCAACGGCACCGATGCCTTATGGCAGCTTAGTAGCTTTACGATCACGCCAAAAGCTCATCACATGTAGTGGAAATTATTCGACAAATATCCTCCACGGTCACGCCAAAAGCTTACCACATGTAGCTGAAATTATTCGACGAATATCGGTTTGATTGTTTTCGTGTCCATTTAATGTTTCATTGGGAGTGGAAATAAAATAAAAAAGTGTGCACCGTTTATGTCTCAAAAACGCTGTCTGGTTTCGGTGCGACTGGGCGGCTGCTGAGCAGCGAAAAGCCGCAGGGGCCGACGTCGCCATCTGTCAGTTATTGAGCCGGTCAGACGGTGCACAGTTATCAAACGGACGCCGTAGGTAGAAGTAAAATAGTTGATATTTTTACCTTTTACTCGGGTAAGTTTGTTCTTTGAACTTTTGATGCAGTGATTGCACTACCTTCGGGCACCTCCGTCGTAAATCGTAGCGTGATACATCTCCAAACCGACATATGCAGACGCTTTAAAGGCTTCAGCCAGATTCAGAACCCTGCAACACAGGTGTAGTTTATGTGTGAACAGGCCTTAAAGCCGAAATTTGTATTTCACAAAATAAGTTAACCGGAGTGCTTAAGGGGCATTCAACCACTCGAAACTCAGTGGGCGAATTTCGCTACACAAACCTGGGTTTCAGGAATGCATGATAGCATTCATTCCTTTGGAGGTTACTTATGATAACGTAATGAAGGTTGTACGGCCCTTGGATTTTTCTTTTAGAGCGCTGAAGATTTGTTATAAAATCTAGAAAAATGACCGTTTTGACTGTTTTTAGCGCGTTTTGGGGCATTTTTGAAAATGCAAATATTTAGAAAACAAACTTGACAAAACGCTTGGCCATACGTACTAGAGGTGCCTCTAATTTTAATTTTAAGACCATAAGGGGAAAGCAAAATATTGTTGTATTTGCGTATTTGTGCAAAGGAAATCACCCTGTTAATTTTATTTCCAACTTGTTAAACGAGATGGCGACACTAGCACTAAATGCCTCAAACCGGAGATTTTCTTGCTGTTGCTGTTGTTGTTTTTCTCTTGAGCTCGAATTCGACCGTTATGTCTCGTTGCTCGTGGATAGGTAGCACGTGTAGCGAGAGCTCACGCTGTAAAGCTCACTGATCGTAGATTCAATCCACTGCCTCTGCCCGTTTCAATCTGGATGAGCATCGTACAGGCGTGCTGTCATGTATCACTATTGCGTGATGCACGTTAAAGTCGTCAGACAAGCAGCAGTATACTGCACTGTCTTTCATCTCCCACGAAGACACCAGATGCCCTCAGAGCTGACTGGCTTCCCGCTGTATAAACAAAGACACAACATAATTACAATTGATGGCTCCGTTGGTCGGCACGTTTTGAACGTTGCAAAAAGGTGTAACAAGCCATCAGCAGACTCCTCGCGAAAGGCCTGATAAGGCTCTGAAGGCGATACTTTTGTTGATTATATTTTTTGTGTGTGTGCTGTGTTAGCGCGAGTGGTCAAACGCTTGCATACGCTACAAGTGTGGCTCGTAAGCACCCCAAGATCGTGGAGGGTTGAACAGAGATATCCTAATATATAGGGTGCCTCAATGTCCTTCTGCTCAGGGTGATGCCATTTTTTGTAGTGCCCAATGCCGACAGCACGCGCTCACGGGTGAAATACAAATAAATCAACGAAAACAAAATGTCGCCATAGCACAGTCAGCGCCACAAACGCGTGCCGGGACACGCTCTTTCACGCGCTTCTGAACAAAAAAAAAAAGGAAAATAAAACTGTGGGAAAAGTTGCCAGATGTCTTCACCCTAAGCAAAGTGCACATGAAGGCATCCTACAAATATGTATTTGGAAATAAAATAAAAATAGTTGAATGAGTTGCAAAGAAGGCTAAAATACCTATTTAGAACAAAATTTATTTATGAAACATTATTTCAGATATTTTCATTCTCTGTAGACCTTGTTTGGTTCCTAGTGGATAAAAAAACAAAAAAAGCATTATTTTTATATTTTTTAACAATTACAATATATTTTCTTAACCAACCCTACTGAAAAAACCCGTATAAAAATTCATACTGGTTGACCCGTATGTCTCATACGGTGTTATGGGAAACGGGTCTCCCGTATGCTACTGGGAACCCGTACCTATACAGGTTGACCCATTCAGATACAGGAACCCGTTCAGATACGGGGCCCATACCTGTACGGGTTGACCCGTTTAGGTAAGGGAAACCGTGCCCGTACGGGTTGACCCGTTAAGATATAGGAACCCGTACCTTACAGGTTGACCCATTCAGATATAGGAACCAATATTTATGCATGTTCATCTGTTCAGATAGAGAAACCTATATCTTTAAAGGTTTATCCGTTCTGACGCAGTAATAGGAATCAACATGGTGTCCAGCGTCTGCAAACGGATGGATGGATCTTTGCAGGTTTAACAATTCGCATGCATTTGTCATGCAAAGAATGAGCATGAGCCAGGTCATTTCAGGTTATATGTGTATTTAGTGAACGCAAATTGGCATCTGCAGAACACCAACAAGAAGCTTAACCTCTAAGCAAGCTTAGAAGTCAAACTTCTAGTTAATATTCTGCAGTAAGATATTATTGAATGGAAAGCGCCGAATAAACAAGGACCAAGAAGGGGACAGAGACGAAGCGCACTCACAACTGAAGGTTTATTGAAAACAACATTGACTATTAATACCGTCTATCAGGGTGTTGGCTCAAAAAGAAAAACTCTTTATCAGTTAAGTGCAGTGACGGCGCACTAATACACAGACTCACCCCTTGCTCTCTTATGCGGAATGCCTCGTGTATTTCTCGCGCTGTTTTGTTTTCGTATCTGCCCAGAACTGTTGTTTTTTCCAATTCCGGGCTACATGGGCACCTATCACAATGCACCGCAAGATTGCCCGACGGGGACTGTTTGACTGACCAGGCATGTTCTCTGGCCCTTTCATTTATGCAACGCCCCGTTTGGCCGACATACGATTTCCCGCAACTCAATGGTATGTTATACACCACTGACGTTGCACACTCCACATATTGATTAGCGTGTTTCTTTTGACACACCTTACCCTCTCCCTTTTTGTTGTTTATTTTTGAACACAAGTGAGACAGCTTATGCGGCGCTGAAAACACCACTGGCACTTCAAAATGAGCCGCCACTTTTTTTTAGATTATGCGAAAGGTTATGAATATAAGGAATCACCGCCGGTCTTGTTAGTTGTCTGGAAGGAATATGATCGTCATCTTTTCTTTTCATCTTGGAAACAAGGTTATCCGCTACTTCCACCAAGAAGCGATCGGGGTACCCTCCTCGTTTTAGACGATTCACCTGCGTGAGGAAGCTTTCATCCGCGACATGGTGGCACGATTTTGCAAGGGAGGCTCTCATTAGGCACGATGCTGTTCCCCTTTTAACGAGTTTGGATTGCGCAGAATTGAAGGGCAGAACCCCTTTCTTAGTTCGCGGCTCATATTTCCAACAAACATGGTCACCTTCGAAGTTGAGGCTCAAATCCAAAAACTGAAGCCTTCCCCTCGTCATAGTTTCATGGGTGAACGTCAATCCGTGTGAATTCAAGTTAAAACAATCCAACACATCGCTGATTAAGTCCATGGTAACAGTAACGGACTTAGGGGCAAGCACCAAGAAATCATCGACATACCGACAGATTGTGAACTTCCCCATTTTTTCAATATCATTGCATATTCTCTTATCACATCCAGCCAAAAATATATCGCAAAGCACTGGCGCAACACGGGAACCGATACATATGCCTCGCTTTTGAACATAAACGCCATCCCCAAAGGACACAAAGGTTGAGGTAAGATAGTATTCTAGTAACTCTAAAAAAGATTCCACACTTACTCCGCTTGAATTTCTAAAGCATATTTCATCGTTTTCTTCAATGCAGTTTTTTACCGCTGGGAACAGCTTATCATGCGGGATGGAATAGAAAAGGTCCTCCACGTCAATAGAAAAGCCTCCACCGTAGGACTGGTCGCCCTTCGCCAGAGAACCCTCGCTGACCGAGTCATTCCGGAAGAAAGGGAGCGATGCATTTCAGAGGCCGTCGACGTCATCAGAAGTAAGCCGAACAACAGGAGAGAGACGATAAGGACACGCAATGTGGTGACATACTTCAGGGAGAGCCAACTCAAGCTTCTGACTGCGGACAAGGAGGGAGGTTTCGTGGTTCTGCCTGAAGGGCTCTTCGGTGAAAAGTCCCACGCCGCCATCCTCAAGAACTTCAGGCAAGTGAACAAGATTTCCCTCAGCAAAGTCAAGACGTCTGCCAGGGATCTGTGTGACAGGCTGCAGCTGAGCCAGCTCGCGAAGAAGATACAAGCCGCCAAAAAACTCAGTCTGGATGTGTTCTTTAATGTCAAGACCCACAAAGTAAACTTTCCGTTTAGAGCGATCGTAACGGAAAGGGATACGTGGCAAAAAGAAGTCGGGGGCTTCCTTAGCAGGCAGTTGGCCGGCCTTGAATTGAGGGACCCATTCCTGGTGCGGAACTCGGAAGCTGTCATAGAATTTTTGGCGAAGGGCGACCAGTCCTACGGTGGAGGCTTTTCTATTGACGTGGAGGACCTTTTCTATTCCATCCCGCATGATAAGCTGTTCCCAGCGGTAAAAAACTGCATTGAAGAAAACGATGAAATATGCTTTAGAAATTCAAGCGAAGTAAGTGTGGAATCTTTTTTAGAGTTACTAGAATACTATCTTACCTCAACCTTTGTGTCCTTTGGGGATGGCGTTTATGTTCAAAAGCGAGGCATATGTATCGGTTCCCGTGTTGCGCCAGTGCTTTGCGATATATTTTTGGCTGGATGTGATAAGAGAATATGCAATGATATTGAAAAAATGGGGAAGTTCACAATCTGTCGGTATGTCGATGATTTCTTGGTGCTTGCCCCTAAGTCCGTTACTGTTACCATGGACTTAATCAGCGATGTGTTGGATTGTTTTAACTTGAATTCACACGGATTGACGTTCACCCATGAAACTATGACGAGGGGAAGGCTTCAGTTTTTGGATTTGAGCCTCAACTTCGAAGGTGACCATGTTTGTTGGAAATATGAGCCGCGAACTAAGAAAGGGGTTCTGCCCTTCAATTCTGCGCAATCCAAACTCGTTAAAAGGGGAACAGCATCGTGCCTAATGAGAGCCTCCCTTGCAAAATCGTGCCACCATGTCGCGGATGAAAGCTTCCTCACGCAGGTGAATCGTCTAAAACGAGGAGGGTACCCCGATCGCTTCTTGGTGGAAGTAGCGGATAACCTTGTTTCCAAGATGAAAAGAAAAGATGACGATCATATTCCTTCCAGACAACTAACAAGACCGGCGGTGATTCCTTATATTCATAACCTTTCGCATAATCTAAAGAAAGTGGCGGCTCATTTTGAAGTGCCAGTGGTGTTTTCAGCGCCGCATAAGCTGTCTCACTTGTGTTCAAAAATAAACAACAAAAAGGGAGAGGGTAAGGTGTGTCAAAAGAAACACGCTAATCAATATGTGGAGTGTGCAACGTCAGTGGTGTATAACATACCATTGAGTTGCGGGAAATCGTATGTCGGCCAAACGGGGCGTTGCATAAATGAAAGGGCCAGAGAACATGCCTGGTCAGTCAAACAGTCCCCGTCGGGCAATCTTGCGGTGCATTGTGATAGGTGCCCATGTAGCCCGGAATTGGAAAAAACAACAGTTCTGGGCAGATACGAAAACAAAACAGCGCGAGAAATACACGAGGCATTCCGCATAAGAGAGCAAGGGGTGAGTCTGTGTATTAGTGCGCCGTCACTGCACTTAACTGATAAAGAGTTTTTCTTTTTGAGCCAACACCCTGATAGACGGTATTAATAGTCAATGTTGTTTTCAATAAACCTTCAGTTGTGAGTGCGCTTCGTCTCTGTCCCCTTCTTGGTCCTTGTTTATTCGGCGCTTTCCATTCAATGATGTACCAACTAGCCCATTTATCTATTTTACTACAGTAAGATATTAACAAATTTGCATACTGCAGTAGATTTACCCGAGCTGTCCTCTTCCCTGGAGAGGCGTCTCGAGGATGCCTCCATAGGTACTTGTTGAAGGCATCTGTAGGGGAAAAGAGTACAACAATAGGTCATGTATATCTACAGTTTCCTCAAAAATGGAATATTTTACTTCCTGCGATTATAAGCAAGCAATTTCCAATACAATTTATGCTTTGTTAATATCTTGTGATACCATGTAGACACCAAGAGCAACTTCTTACGATTACGCAGTCTGCTTAAAACAGCATGCATGCATGATTCGGCCCGAAAGTTTTGCACCAGTTCAGACCGAGTTCAGAGGAGTGCAGAAGCAGTGCGCAAGTCGGGCTGCGGCTGCGTGAACTTTAGCTGCAGCGTTACAAACGACCCTGTAATTGGTTTCCGAAAGACCAAGAGTTGCCATCTGTTACTGCATGAACGCTGAACTGACTTCGGTCAGCGCAAGATTCTGTGGAACTGAGGCTGAGCTCGTGCAGCACTGGACTAAATCGAACAGGCCAGTTCAGCATCCATGCAACTTCCGGTTGAATCTAATGAGTCAGTTCTTACACTATTTGAACTAGATCGGCCAGTTCAAGCAAATCGAAAAGACCTAGTGTGACCTTCCACAACTATGCACTTAAAGTTTGCTTGCAACAGTGTGTTCCTTGCATTTCAGTGTTTATGAAAATTATAGACCTTGGAGCAGGGGACAAAAAGGAACGGAAAGACACGAAGCTCCGGAACTTCGTGTCTGTCTGTCCCTTTTTTTCCCCACGTTCTCGGGTTACCACGTCTATCCTTAACCAGCTCGCCTGCCTGTTAACTAAAATAAAAGTATGTTCTAAAAATCTAAATATGTATTTTCAGTTATGAACACGGGCCGCCTCTGACTGCCTACAACCTCTAACTTATTTCATGCCCAACAATGCCACCATGGGAACAAGTGAAAGGAACAATGAACACACAATTCTGGACCGGCAGTTTTAGTGCGAAAGAAAGATTTTGACCTGCAATTGTTGTTCTGGGCATGTATATAAATTGACAACACCGATTTGATATCAAGAACCATTTAACTAATTTAATATCCGTGTTACGACCCTTCAATGGTCTATTCATACGAGATAGTTCCCTGGTAAGAAAACTGAGCACTAGAAAGGAGGAACACCCACGATGAGAAGGCGGTTCAGAAAAAAATGGGCAGTGCTCAAAGGACAGAGCCAAACAAAGTTCGGTTGTAGCAGTTCTAGTGAACAAACAGACTCACTTTCACAACTTTGCTAGTGCCAGCTTTTCGTTCAAAAGAAAAAATAAGTGCCTCAGCAGAAGGTCCTGCGAGCAGGCCACTGATATCATGGACCTCCCCCAAAACTTGCAGGGATTAGCAGATATTTGCAATGCGGAGCATGTTACTGTAAATCCTCCTGAGTGTGAATACATCAGGAAGCACCAAGGGACATAGATGACCGTGACAAGGTCACTTTACTTTTCTTCATATATTATAAAACTTGGCGCACTACGGCCTATGTTGCTGCTGCGCCAGAAAACTCCAAATTCGTTCATATATTAAAAACAAAGAAAGAGATAGGGCTTCTTCATTTCGGTTTTGCGCTCGGAGCTTTACGTTCCTAAAGCTCAAACTAGTCGAACTGTGACCCTTCAACAGCCTATAACACTGAAGGTTCTGAAAGCCTTGGAATATTTTATCACATTAATTCTGTCGTAGCAGGTTGCAACTTCAGAAGCCATAAGGTGTGAGTGACTCACCAAGTATGAGACATCTGTGAGAAGTGGGCACTTACTGCTGCCAACCTGACTGGAGTCAAGGCCCTCTTGGCGACGGCGCCCTTGAAGCGCCGGCATGGCACCCCAGTCACACTCCGCCCATGCAGGTTCTCCCTGCCGAAGATCAACTTCGTGGCTTCTTTAACGAACATGGAGTCTCCCCGGGCTCCCCTCACGTAGAACAGTTTGTCTTTTTCCACCAAGACACCATGGCAAAAGTAAACCTAGAAATTGATAGAAATGCTCTACAGGAAATGCAGCCAGCCATTGGTCCCGATCTCATTGATCTTTCGGAAACTTCTGCAAACGTCTGCCGCACAATGCCACTTTTTTCGGACGCAGGACATGCGAGGCAGCTCTTCACGCAACATCTTGGGGGTATTCTTTTCGGAGCCAATCACAGAAATTCACCACGGGCACTCACTACTCGTCTCCAACTTCTCAATGTAAACAACAACTCATCTTGAAGTACAGAACAGAGAGTGGAACAAACATAACTGCAAAGGAATCGCATAGCAAACAGTTCCAGCCACGCATGTCGTCTGCTATGCACACAAAAAAAAACACGGGAAAACAAAAAAAGCTCACGGTCGGGTGTACCCACCTGACTTCCGCCCACTCACTCTCTCCTCTCCACTTCTCCGACCTCCGTGCGCGGGTTTCAGTTTCGGTTCTGAGCAGTTGCGTTTTTTGGCTTTAATAAAAATATATGTGACTGTTGCAAAATATTAATTTGGTAGTCTTTCGACACCATAATAAATCGGCTGGCAAAAAATGAAAACTTTTATTGGGGGGTGTAAGTGTCCGTCTAAGTGAGTTCAGAGTAAAGAGAGAAAGCGAAAGAAGGGTACCAATTATAACACAATTTTAATTGGGCTACTTGGTACATGATTTATGAAAAAAGCTTGAAATAAGACAAGGACACTAGATAGAAAACGTTTCAGAAAAGTGCCAATTAATTGGGAAGAAATATCTTATCAATGCCCGGCCCTACTCTTTACATTCATCAGCATTTTGAAGCAGCCCGACGGTTCAATTTAAGGAAGCATACAAATAACCTCATTCAAGGAGCTGTGGAAACAATAAAATTTAGTCACTTGCCCAATATCTGGAATGAATATTCTATGAAATTCTGAACTTACCTCGTCATCAACCGTTGCAAGCACTGGCACACACTCAGAAAATGCCTCCGGCGGGCCTGCTACAAGATCCGATGCTGGAACAGCGGCATCAGTGGCCGGTACAGGTCAAGCGTGATCCACACCAGCTCGCACTACGGGAACTGAAGCAGGAGCGCCAGCTGCAGGAACCACTGCTGGGCAAGCTGGAGGAGCTGACCCAACACCACCAGACGGGGCATTGTCCACTGCAACATAATAAAACACTCTTTAGAAACAAGACACGGTACAGGAGTCAACCGATTTTTCGGACGCCAAAAATTCAGACAATCTTGATTATTCAGACTTCAGTACTTTCCTGGTTCGTTGATGGCATGAGGGCTTCAGAGTACTTCATGCCACCGAAGACTACCGGCAGTGTGGTTATTTGTTTTTCCGTAACACACCGGGACTGGAAAAGTAGCGCGAGCAGGACACAAAACAAAAGGATGAGAAACAAAACCAAAGAAGAAAAAGAGGAAGTAAAAAAATGCGCTCAAGTTCGCCGGCAGTGGGCGGCAGAGAGGTTGTTTAGTTTACAAAAAAATACCGGTGAATAGCTAATGAATATTCATGCCAAGCATTTCCAACAGTTTGCGAGATATAAGCTCAATCTTTCTGACGAAATCCAATGCTGTAGCAGATTGTCTGCTCACCTTTTAACCAGTTGCACAGTTGCGTCGCTAGGCACAATCTGCCGCCCGATTAAAGTTCAGCCTTGTTGGTGCTGTGGTCATGCCTACGACCAGCTTCCTCACTCCCTCCTTCTCAACAAAAAGAACTCCTTTCTCCCCAATGACGAAAGGATGTGTGCTGGCCGGGCTCATCGGAAAGTGCATATTTGAAATGTTTTGACTGACGGAACAAACTTTCACTTCAAGCCTCATCTATGCGCACAGACCATGGTGTCTTGGTATGGACATGATTGTTTGACAAACTGCAGAAAAATATTTCTTCAATCAAAGCCAAAGCGCTGCCGAGCAAAACGGGCTCATTGCCATCAGCAACAAGAAACAAATTCTCAAAGCTCCATTTGCTCCCTAAGAGAAGAAAAGAGAATTATAGACACCTCTTAAACTCATTGATACATTGAGGCACCCCTGTAGTATATGCTTACCTCTGTTGGCGACCAAAAAAAATTAAAATTACTTTTGATCCCTCAGATAAAGTGGGGGCACATAATGTGTAGTGTGTGAGGTAAGCAACTGAAAGTGCCTCCACGCTTACCTAGTAGTGCCAGCAGCTGCTTCTTGATAGCGTCCTCTCTATCTGGGGCTCCTGCTCCAGGTTCAGCACCCTCTGCTTTGCCGACCTCAGCTTTTCAACCAGTCGGGCATGCTCCCCAAGCGACACAGTGGACGTCCTGTCCTCCGTCTTTTTTTTTTCTTCTTGTACTTGCCACCCACTGCAGGGGATGGCGACATCTCAGTCTGAAAAAGAAAAAGGTCCAGGTGTTTTAATATTCATTTAATATAAACTCCAACACACAATTGGGACACACATTGTTCACATTAAATTGCCCCCCCCCCGTTTATTTTTAGGTTGTAGGTTTCAGCCCTATACCTGTGATTGCCCCCTCCCTGAGGAAATGCTTTCAGACGCCCCTGACAAGATATCCGGTATTCACTGTCAGTACAGGATATAATTGGTATATCGTCCTTTACATACTCTAGTGTGTAAAGGACGATACCTGTTGGCAGAAAACACTGTGTAGATAAACGAAATAGTATGATAAAATATTGTGTTAAAAGGTACTTCTAAGTTAGTTAGAAAGTAAAATATGATTATACTACTTTGCACCCAGTGTACTTTCTATGAGGAACCTAAACCCTCAGTTGCTTTGTACTTGTGATTCAGTGCTTTTAAATATGATAGCATCTATAAGCAAAGCATATGCACTTTAGGCGTCTGTTGGTCCGAGGATTTGTAACTGCTTTTGAAAACAGCATGTGGCGGCACATTATAATTCAGAAAAGAAAAACATGCAGCCGGCACTGCGCCTGAAACCCACAACTGTTGGAGTCTAAGCCGGGCATCGTATCCGCTTCACTACGAGCATACATGGGTAAGTATTTGCGAAAGAGCTACTGGTTGCGGGCAAGAGCTGCGTTGATACACGTGCCAGTGACTCAACGCCGTTGTTGCCATAGCAATGTGTGCCGCATCTGGTCGCAGTCACACATAGTCACATCTGAGGAGAGCTCTGTGAACCAGACTTGAGTATCATCTTTCGTTGTCGGTATGCGAAAGCAGGTCTCACCAGAGGAACATTACGCAAGCGTGCTGAGGCACAGTGAAAGCAAAGTGCCTAGGTTACTTCGGAACAACATAAAACATGTTTGTTGAAAGCTGGAGAGGCAAGTAGCAACAAGAGGACCATTGAAGCGGATGAAAAGACTAAAGAGAGGAAACTTCGGCTGCAACGCAAGCAGGACGCCAAACAAATGAGGACGTCTTGCGATAGTGGAGAAGAGATGTAACTTCGTGTACAGCGAGATATTGACTTGACTTAGAGCAGGTGAGCACATCTCGTAAGACTGAAGAGTGTCAAATTCAGATTTAATGCGGTCGAGAAACAAGCAGGAGAGTGTCTCTTGAAATTGAAGAGGGACAACTGCGGCTACAGCACAGTTGAGACCAGGAGTGGCCAAGCTGCGGCACTTTGTGTGTTAAATTATGGCTTGTGGTCCACTTTCATAGAGCGTATCTACCCACCGGATCTGTGTACCAGAATAGCAAGCAATTTAAAAAGTGTCTGTACAAATAGTCCTGACCAGCCATATTGAATGGACACAATTACTCATGAAGCGAACAAAATGCAAGATATTCTTTAGCCTAACCGTTCAATTTTACCCACAATTACTGCCCACTGGTAACGGAAGTGAAGTATGCTGCTGATTTGAAAAAGAGAAACAAAAGACGAACTCCCTCCTTCTGAACAAAGTCGAAGATGAGGTAAGAAAAACAGCCTAAAGGCACACATAAACCTCGAACCTTGAGTTCAATACCATAGGGATGGCCACATGCTTCTTTTTCAAAGCAGCAACTAGCTCAGCTCGTGTCTCGGTAAAACAAAACATGCACACTGAATTACATCTCAAAACCGTTGTGTTTGTCTCCCTTTCCCCCCTTGTATCGGGGTTTATAAATGTGACCGTTCACCAGCTAGCCTGCGCTATAACCCTTGTTTCAAAAATTATTTTTTTCGATATTTTTACACATTAAATGCACCACCTAGTCGAACTTGTGTGGTAAATTTGTCGAGCTTACAAAGCCGATTTGTTGCGATTTATTTTGAGTGTCGTGGCTACCATCTGGAGCGCCCTGTAGTTAAACAACGTAAAACCCTTTGCTCTTGCCGCCCAGTTCTTCCCAAATCGGGCGCAAGGACATATTCGTGCCCATCACATTTCGCGAATTTTACACGCCGGAACGGGGGACGCCGGAACGGGGGCCCACGAAATTTCCGCTTTCCACATGTCCTTAAATTTCGCTAATTTTTGGACGCGTGGAATTTGCGAAAAATCGGGGGCTGGCGAACATTAGGGAGTGTTCGTAGACCGCGTTTCCCCCTCCGCAACGAAGATGCGCCTGCCCGCCGATAGCCTTGACTGTAGAGTTCCGGGTATATAGCGAGTTGCGGAGGGCGTTGCGGGACAGCGAAAACGATCTACAAAAACTCCCTATTAACGGTTTGCAGTGTACGTTGTGCTTCGAGCCCCTGATGCGTAGAAAACAACTTACCATTCCCCGGCGCACGCTCCGACAGCCTCCCAGTAGACGCTTTTCGGCACGTCGGGGTCGAAGTCGCCAACACTCGCCGGTTTGAACTTCTTGATACGGTTCACGCTGACTATTGCCTTCGCGCCATCAATATAAATCACGTACGCTTAATACATATCGACACCGATACACACCGATCGAGATAGCCCTAACGTCAATGCGGCTTTGGTTCGGAGCGCTGGCTGGGACTGGCCGGCTGGCCAGCGGCGCTGGTACGTAAGGATTTGATTGGATTGAAGAAATAATGTGCTTTAGTTTATATTAGTACTATTATTCCTCAAAATAGTTTTAGAACCTTTAAAAGCATAAAAACTTACCACGTTAAGTTTATTTATTGTTAAGAAAAACATTGTTTGTCCGTCGCTGGTTGTTTTTCTGCACTCTGGCTTGCCGCTACGAAATCCAATCCAATGCGACGTCAATAAACCGAAACCGAAACTACCCCGGTACAGGGCTCAAAGCTATGAAGCAAACTCTCGTTTATATCGTCCTCGCTTCCCATGGATTTGGTTTTCTCATTTTATGAGTTTAAATATGCATGTCATAAAATGTTTGAGTATGATAGCTGAAACTGTTAAATTGAAATCACCTAATATGTGATATTCTGATTAAAATTCTTGATTGAAAAGAATATCACAGTTTAGTTTCGCGGTGAGCGCGTTCCCGTCGAGGGGTGATAATTTCTGGAATTACCAACCGCCGGTTTAAGTGCCGGCGCCGGTAAGGCGTTACCGGTCGCTCCGATACGTGGTTGCTGTCAGCCGCGCATCGATTACTGGCCACCGGTACGTTATTACGGCCCACCAGTGTGGCGTACCGGCTTCGCCTGTACGTGTTCACTCGCCGCCTGTACATGATATGGGCAACCGGTACGGCGTATCGGCTTCGCCGGTACGTGGCTACCGGTTACCGGTGTGGCCTACCGGCTGTGACCGTACGTGTTTACCGGCCGCCTGTACATGGTATGGGCAGTCGGTACGGTGTATCGGCATCGCCAGTACGTGGTTACAGGTCGCCGGTACAGAGCTACCGGCTACCGATATGAGAATACAGGACTCCGGTGCGAACCGGTATGGGCCGGTATATATTTTGTACAGGTTTTTTCAGTAGGGAACAAGCAGGTACTTACTCTGATATGAAAATTGAATTTTGACGTTATTGTTTTGGCGCCTGACACAAATGTTTTCTAAGTTTAACACTTCCCGTTTTCCGGATCACTAAGAAAACCAAACGGGTTATCAATAAGTAGAAAATACGTTTCTACTTAAGGTGAGGTGTACGTTTCTTTTTTTTTTCCTCCGCCTTTCTAATTTTTAGGCAAAATCAAATGAACCTTTAAATAACTTTAGTGTCTCAATGAATAACCTCGGAAATTCACTATTCTATTGTCCGTTATGAACACCTCTTACAACAGTGATCTTACTATGTCACGGTGGAATAAAGCGGTGCTACCTTACCTGTCTGGAAAGAAATTGAGGTTTGTGTATGTTTATGCAGCCTAGAACAGTCTGCCTCAACGGGCGACTTGTCTCCCAGCAGTAGGTAAGCAATTTAGCCAGTGCAGTACAACCGGTAGCCTGGAGTCCTTAACGTGCATTACGCAATAGCGATACACGACCGCACGCCGGTACGATGCTCATCCAGATCGAAACTGGCAGGCGTGGGGATGGAACTCAGGATCTCTATGTTATACAGCGCGAGCTTTCGCTCCACGTGCTCCGAGTTGGTGTGCTCTAGCCTAAAGTCACTGGATCCTGGGAAAGTAACTCCAAGCTCCGCGTGTGGTTGCCATCTTGGTCCATGAAATGAGCAATTTCTCCTTGACCCCTTTGTTCTTGGTGAGCCTATCTAGATTCGCTGGTGGCGGGTAGCTTTATTGAATCTTTTTTTGTATACCGAGATTTTGCTAACCACACATCGGCGAAACAGGCGTACACGTTCGTACCACCACCAGATGCAGTGTCGGTGCTTGGAGGTACTGAAAAATAAGTTTAGTGTCTTGAAATGCGCAAGAACAACAATATAATTGTAAGGGATTCATGGAGATGGGCCTGATTAATAAGTTGATCGCATACGAAGAGGCAACGACTCTTATACTGAAGAGGAACGCTTGCAGTACGATGATGTTTCATAGTGATCTTGGCGCGACTGGTTTAGAACGACCCCCTGAAAGCTTCGAAGATTTAAATGGACCAAGATAGCGATTTCTATGGCAACGTAGGCCGATTAGCCAATTGCCTTGCGAGGTTTTGGTCGTCTGTATGTTAGTATCCGTTTGTGCCCTGTTGGAAAATTTCGATGATGGAAAGAAGACGGAAAAGGCTCATACAAGCGTAACCGTAATATGGGACATCCTATACAAGCGAATCGGCAGATCCAGCATAGTGGATTAAGGCGGAACGATACAGGTAGGCGGAACCATACAAGCGTGTCGTATTATGGGACATCCTATACCAGCGTAGTGGAATATGGCGGAACCGTGTGGAACCATACATGCATAACGTAATATGGGACAACCTATACCAGCGAAAAGGCGATACCAGCACGGTGGAGCCATATGACTCCAACATGCTGGTTTCGCCTTTTCACTGTTGTACAGGGCGATTTAGTTTTAAGCTTTACATATATGTTTAGAAAGGTCGTGAAAGCTAAATAATGCGGTTTGTGCAGGCGAGTTATACGGCCAGGCGTACGTAGTAGAGGGACCTAATCGTAACAATCAGTCAGATAATTAAATACAATTTGTTAATTAACTTTTTAATTAGTGAAAATGAAAATATGGTTTCAATTAGAAACTTGCTGAGTCACTGAAAACCACAAAATCAACTCTTTTTAGAAGGATATAATGCAGGGGTAACTTTTACGCGTTCTGTAAGAACGCTTTATTTGGACGAGTTTCTAGGTTTCAGTTTCTTATCAGAGCTCATCTCTGCGCCCAAGGTCCTGTTCCCCCTTAGACACGCAACGCACGTGCGCCTTGCTTCCCTCCATCCTACGAGGGAGGCGAGGGGGCGGCTTCGCACTGCGGCCACCGGGCAGCAGGACCACAGGTGCAAAGATGCGCTCTGGTAAGAAACCAAATTCTGGAAACGCGTACAAATTGACCATTTTTTTAGAACGCCATAAAATGCTGCTCTTGTTTTATATATTCACACAGAAAGTTGATTTAGTGTGTTTTGATGATGCTTAGCAAGTTTCTAATTGGAACCATGGGTCTATTTTCACTGATTAAAAATTTCAGGAACATACTATACTTAGAGAGAGGCTGAAGCGGTTTTGTATTTGAGAAAACACTTTTAAATCTTCATATGACCTCCAGAATCTCAAATATGCAAATTATTTGGTAATTTTATGAATCGAGGCTGCATAGAGTCATTTTTAAAGCGCTGTGAAAGCACTTCCCTGGAGAGCGACGTCACAAAAGTGGCTTTCGAAATCTTTGCTCATGCATCTTCAGCACCTATCAAAGCTATGCACGCACGTGCTATTTCTTAAAAGGGCAGAAAAATGTGTCACGACTGGTGCCAATGCGGGAGAATATACCTAGAAAACTTGAGATTGGACGCGCGGCCCTTAAGCGACACGCTTGGCGGCCGAAAGGTCTTCTTACGATGTCACTATTGGTAGGATGTTTTTTTGTGTTTTCTCACGTTTAGTTATATCTTTGTGGAAAACGAACGGGATATTCAGATTCGCGGGATAAAACTATGCTAGGATGAACCTCCAATCTAGTTTTCTGAAAGAAGACTGGCACATCTCTGTAATAAGCTGACTGATCATTACAAATTAGCCTTTTATACTATGCCGCCCTGGCCTTATAACTCACGTGCACAGACCGCGTAAATGTAGCTTTTACGGCTTTTTTAAAAAAAATCTGTAAAACATACAAAAAAACACTCTCTAGAATGTCCCCCAATACGATACGATTGAATGGTTCCTTTTCCGCTTGCATTGTTCAAGAAAGACCTGTGGACATCCAGCGTTTCATTGGAATGCTGGATGTCAGCGAGTCTACATTAGTGAGTGGTTTCAAACAAGCATGATGTTTGCACACCAGTAAGCTCTTATCCGAGGCTCACCAGGAGCACTAAGAGCAGAGGCAAAATGTCGTGACGTGGTAAATTTGGTTGCAGGTATTTATTTTTAGAAGAATTGCAAGCAGCAAAGCTTAACTTTGCTCAAAAGAAGATAATTAAAAATTCAATACTGAACAATGGTGTTCCTTGAGCTGTCAGACCAAACTCCCACTCTTGCCACTCAGGAGTTCCTAACTTGTGCGTAGAGGATCAGCACAACCCAGATTTGTGCTGCAAGCGCACCTGCAATATAAAAGTTGAATAAACATGAGATGAAATATGAGACGTTTACAATTCTCTGTAATGTGAAATTAGAGCACAGATCTTGAAGAGGAGGATGGGAGGGTATGACCCCCCACCCCCTAACCCTCCTACTCTTCTGCTCCCTCCCATTTAGCGAAAAATTTCCCTGAATTTAGCGGGAAAATTTGCCCACTAAATTAAGCGGGTTAAGTTTTCCACAAAATTTAGCGCGGAAATTGATGTCACATGACCTCAACACAAATGCAGTTTTCCCACTAAAAGTAGCGGGGAAAATGACGTTGCATGACCGTGTCATGTCATCCATAAAAAATTCAGTTTCTCAGCTAGACTTAGCGGAAATATTAACGTCACATGACCGCAACATTAATTCAATTTCCTGCCAAGTTTAGTTGGGCAATTACGCCGAGGGCGACGCCGCGAAACGCGCAAACGGGTGCTAAGAGCTGCGCTAAAAAAACTAAATGCAACAGGTGAAATAAGATGAAAATTAGAGATAAGAAAAAGAGAAGAGAATCTAAGATACCGTTCTCGGATCCTTCCTTTTGTCCGTTCTCAAATGTTTTGATTTCAAGAAATGTTTATATCTTTATTCATACCCAGAGAACCCCTCCCAGTTTCAGCATGAATGCAATAAATCAATGCAGACTAGACCTTGTAAACTATAATGCACATGAAAATGAATGTTCGCCACATAGTCATGTATGAGTCAGTGGCTCAGATCTCTAAATACATTTGTATTGAGGAACATTCTTGAATAAAACTTCTGGGCTTTGAATTCAACAGTTTGTACTTCCATAAGGAACACTGTATGGCACTGATTTTTTTGTGACACATCAGAAACAGCAGTGTCATCCTTGCATACCTAACAAAAATTTGTTTTTTTGTTTTTTAGCATGGCATGTGCTATTTTAATGCTTATACAGCCTCCTTTAACAAAATTTCCTTTGTAGAGCTTTTTATTGGTTCTTTTTTAACTCGCACGACAGATTCAGGACCTTGAATTCTCACTCGGCATCAACAGTTTAATATATTAATGTAATAGTGAAAGACAAGATTAATGGTCTTGAGTACGGCTCAACAAGCACAGATGTTGAGAAAAGTACTGAAGAAAACTCAAATGTCAAAATAAAAATAAGCTAAAATGTGGATACAATTAAGGACATGGTCATGAATACAGTAGCAGATTCAATATGAAGAATACGTGTTAGACGCACACTCAAAGAAACCTGTTGCATCTATATTCATGCAAATTACTTCGCAGAACCCAGCGCTGCAGTCTCGGGTGCGAGTTCGCTGAATGAGTCCACTGAAAATGAGTGCAGACGGAAAAAGCAGTTTGATCTGTGACAATGAGCATTACATAGGCAAGTGACATGTCACTGTTACTGTTACAGTGCCGAATGTTTCAAACTGCCAGTCGTATCATTCTGCGAGTTCCATCCGTATATCACAGGGTTTGGCTCTCTTGAATTCTTTGCGAGAAAAATTATGAACTGGAAATGTCTAGCGTAGTTCTAAAAAAACTACTTCCAGAATCCTAACTCAGCATCGTAAAGAATATAAAAAGTTTCTAGAGTTAAGGTTAGTGCAGGAGTTGAATAAACTAAACACTTAGATTTGTGAAACCATCTTGCCGTAGTAAACATATAAAGTTCCCCTAGGTAGAGCTAGTCATTACGGATGGTTGTGCCCATTGCATACCATAAAAATTTAATTTGCGACCTACATTATTTACAGACTCAACCAACTCTGAGTAAGTGGAACACTTGGCACTAAAGATTGGTCTCACCATGACTGTCTGCAAACATCCACATAATAATTTCCATAAACCTATGCATTTCAAGAAAATATTTGGAGCGAGCTGTTTAAACTGCCATAACACTTTTTAACACTAATAGAAAGCCTGTAGTGGGCCACAACTTAAGCAGTTTTTACTTCATTATGAAGGGCAATAACAAATATGTCAAGCTTAAAACTAGGCCTGCACTGAATTGCTTTCTTAAGTTGAACGTGCTATGCTCGGTTCAATATATTATCTTTGCAGAGCTGACAATGTGCAAGTTCCCATTTTTTTTATATTTCACATCTCCCGACTGCTGGGTGGGGTAGGTACACAAGATTAATGACACCAACGTAACACAATGATTATTTTAAGAATTTGTTTGGGTATGGCACTAGCGAAGCCATCTGCGGGAAGTTATTTCTGTGACTCCGTCGAACCTACATCCGTGGGCTTTAAGTTCACATGTGAATCATGTCTGCAGACGCCTTTTTGTAATTGGAACTCCATCCAAACCGAGATTTCAATGTTTTTTGCATTTTAGGCTTAGTAGTGCTTTTGCTGTTTCACTTCAAGAATAGGTAAGAATGCTTATTTCGAGTAGCATACCTAACACTTGGTGGCATGAGGACTCCCTTGTCGTGATGCTAATCGAAAACCACAGGCAGGGAGATACTGTGATGCTCTTGTTGCTGGGATTACCTCCCCCATGGTCCTGGCCGGTCCACAGAAGAAGATTGAGTCCAAGCTTGTGGCCACTAGGATCTCCAGATCTTGAGGCAACCAAGTAGCTGGAAACAAAAACAAATCACAATCAAGTACTTGGCAGAGCTACATTAGAATGGCTAGCATATTTTTTCATGATCGGCACATAGATCCTTTAGTTTTTATACTTTGTACTTGTACCTATTAAAGAACTGCTCCTTCGTAGCCACAGTCATAAATACACCACAGGACAAGGCCACACAGGCCTTGAAATGATGGGTACCGAATTGAGGCGAATGATCAAATGCATTCATTTAACCCTCTTTCACCCCAACCTGGGAGATTTCTGTCAAATATTCACATTTAACTCTAAAGACTATAAAAAAAACCTACTACTGCAATGCAGAGCCGTATAGTGGGAGAGTTTAGCCAGTGGGTGTGGTGACAAAGGTGCCGGAGAGGAGGAAAGGGAGGAGAGCGCCGAAGGAAAGAGAGAGAAGGCAGCAAAAAGGAGACGACCGCTATTTTGACGCAACGCTGTTGGCGCGGAGCACTGCTGAGGCTATGTGTCGTCTGCTACTGGCTTAGTTCATTTTTGCCTTTATAAAAGTTTGCGTTTAAACATGGAGAAACTTCTTTCTTTAGGTTTTTAAGCCACCGAGGAATAACACTATATTATTTTATTGCCAGAGCCTGCCAAATAAAAGCAAAGGGCAGGTATCTGGATAGAAAGAGTTTAGTTGGCGCACCAAGAGGCTAACGAATAAAAATGGGTACCACTCTGCGCAAAATGCCTAAAAAGCGTGCATCTCTACTTGACACTAACAGCGGCACACACTACCTATTTTACTGACTGAAGGGTACTAGATCATTATTTTCAGCTAACTAGTCAAAATAGATATTCTCGCCGACTTGCTTTTTAGGAAAATTTTTAAATTTACAAGAACTATTAAGACAACGGCTAAAAAAAAGCAATGGCAATACCAACAATCGAATTCGCCTGCTCTCCAGTAGCACGACATCTATAGAAGGCAGACCTGCAGAATGAACAAGCAGTCTAAAGAAGAGTATGTCCCATGTATAATTTGTTTCCATGCTGCAAAGCAAGTGCTGGAAAGAGGTGTCACGACATTAACAAAATTTCTTGCAATCAGTTGAGAACAAGTTAGAGCAGTGAACTTGTTCTTGCCCTTGGCATAACGTTTTAGTGTTGCCCATGGAAACTCAAATAAATTTGTGAATAAAAACAAAAAAAGACTAACCTTCATAAAAAAAATCTAACTTTCGCAAAGAAAAGTTATCTTGAACAAAATATGCGGGATACAGTTGTACAGCATCCATTTTTGTGCTGAACCAATTTTGAGGCAAATCAGCGACAATGAAAAGAAAACGCCCGAGTACATTAGGGAAAGACAGAAAGAATGCATACCTACAACAAAAAAATTTAGAACGACCACGGGCAGGAACCTCTGATGAGGCTCTCGGAGTGACTCCCTGCAATGGGCCTGCGCAGACCAGAGAACAAGATCTGTCAGAACTTGCAGCCATAAGGTGCTTCATACCATGAAGTTCCAGAAGTAGCTGCAATTGCAAGCAAAGTGCATTTCATTTCTCTGCAGAATGGAGAGTTTAATAGCTAGTATGCATTCATAAGGTGATACAGTCACGAATGCAGATTTTTCAATGCAGCACTATATCACCAAATTGTTAACCGTGCCGGGCAACACTAAAAACCGGGAGCATTATTCCAAAGTATCTCAGTTTAAAGTTAACCACGGCAGAAGCTGCAAGCCATGTGACCTTCTAGTTGGATGCCATGGTACGTCGAGCTTATAATCATGTCTCACACTGTTTTTGCTGCAATGGCTTGTAGTGTCAAATGTGGTCCAGCTTAAAGAGATGCAAAGTATAGACGTTTGTGAGTGGGGCCCTGACCTAGTCTTGAGCTACATTGCGAGGAAGGACGTTTCAACCGGGATGTTTGCTGTCTGCATCCACACGACCAGCTTGTGCACAGCGATTGCTCGTGCCGAGTACATGTCCTCGACAGTGCCATTATTTGACAAGCAGTTTTATGAATGTTAAACATGACTGACTTGCAGAGAGACTGCATCTCAGCGGCTAATGATTTGGGATACCTAACTGAATACTGATATATTAACTGAATGCAAAACAAATTACCTAGCAGGCATTAAATTTATCAACAGGGTGGGTCGACTCCGCATTAAGTTGGAGTCGATGCGCCAGGCACGTAGCCAGGATTTTGTTTCAGGGGGGGCCCCCTCATAACAAAATGCTGTATGAGGGGGAGGGGGGAGAGGAGGACCCATGCAAAATGGAAGATATCGGGGGGGGGGGAGGGGGGGGGCCGGGCCTCATAAGCCTCCCCCTGGCTACGTGCCTGTGATGCGTAATAGGACAATACAAACAAAGATATGCCTTACAATTCCTTTTGCACCCCCAAAATGATGTGTTTTTGAAGGTAAGATACACAATGTTCTTGATTCAGAAAGTGCCTCAGCTGTACAAATGCATATGCAGTAAGGGCACTCGCCAAGCCTATTCTCCTCAGCTCTGTGCAGGTTAAGCTAAGTTAGAGTATAGAGGTACACGCTCACTGGCAGCATGAGAAAGGCAAGGAGAAGTCTCCGTTGTTCCACCACCAGCCCGTCTGCTACCTTCGATGACGTTTCAGCGCCTCGTGAGCCTGGAGCAAGCACATCTGTCCAAAGTGGGGTGAAAAGCACAAGCACGTGCTGGAGGACGCCCAGCCATTCTCTTTTAGTCATCGGCTATTCTACATATTTTAGTATGACATATTTTTAAGTGAGAAAAAGTATTGCAAATATGCAGTCCAACTTTGACCATAATACAGAACTCTGATAAAGATAACAGTTGCCATTCACCATTTTCCAAATAAGTGCTCCCACCTATCGGAACATCTACACATGTGGTGCGTGAGTGGGTTCAGGACTGAGACGCTAGAAAATGAAGCGCTCACAAGGCTTGTCTGGCCCTTCCAACCATGCGGGTACATTCATCGCAAATCCCAGATTTTTAGACAAAATGATTTAGAATAAGCAAATCTTGTCCACGCCCGAGGTAGAACATTGAATTGTGATTCCCTCATATTGTGCCAACCATCCTTCAACCTGCGGTACCACCTGCAAATGAACTATGTTGTGCTGCGGCACGCGTCCATGCTGCCTGCTTGAGAAGAAAACCACTGCTCATGTTGAAGACGACATCTCACAATGTACAGGCAACAATGTTTAACGAACTAAAACAAAGTTGATATCATTCAATAGACACAGATAGGCTTACAAAATGTCGACACCATGATTGTTGTTGTTGGTTTTACTCCTGCATACAAACATAAGTGACTTCCTCCTTCCTCCGATGTACAGTAAAACCCCCTTATCTTCGTGGCCCCTATTTCTTCTCGAATCGGTCACAGAGGACATAATCGCAGCCACTGAATTCTGCAAAATTAAAGGGCGCGAAAATTAAAGGTTCGCCAACATTAAAGAGTTTACTGTTCTTCCGTGTGTCACATGATGTTAACATTTCAAGGAGACTGAAGGCATTGGTTTAAGAAAAAATTGACCTATGAAAAAAATGCCCTTCTCCAGGTTAGGCACGCGAGGTTCTTCTGCACTACCTATAAGGCGGCAAGTTTGTTTCGGCAGAGCTTTTGGTTAAACGGAGTCACAAAAGTAGCTATACTTGGAGTCAACTATTTTGTGCTGCATTATAAAGCTAGAGTGAGTAAATTCCACTGTGCTTCTGCACAGCACTGTTTGTTGCGAGAGCATATGTGGTTTAGTGTTGCATCCCATTTGCATGATCTAGAGAAACTAGCGCTGACAGACTTGGAGCACTCAAAAAAAAACAAAAAAAAACAGTCGACTGTGCGAACATTGAGAGATGCACACATGCGAACTGTGCATTTCTTAAAAGTGAATTCGAGCAAAGGTAAACACAATATGTATACTTACGGCGGCCATACTTGCCTTTCCATAGCATGACCACTTTTCCCTCGGTAGCACCATCCAGTAAGCACCAGCAACACGCCCATAAGACGCCGCCGACTCATGGATTGAATGACGACCTGCCTGAGGTCTTGGAAAGAGATCCGGAACACTGCTTTAGGCCAGATGTTGCATCTGGAGGGGGCAGGGACTAAAAGTAAAAATTAACAAATTTATCTGAAGCGCTACATTCCTATAGCATAAACTCTAGGATAGCAGTATTTTTTTTTGAGGTCAGTGATGCATTTTAATTAAGCACAAATGGTTGGTTTATATGATGAACCTGCAGCTCCTATTTTCCTTAAGTGTAACGGAGTGTCTAACGTTACGTCCGACGGAACCCGAAATAAAAATTAAAGTTACGCCCAACGTAACTGTCAAGCATTCGAGTTGCGTCCGACGTAACCCAAAATAAAAATTAAAGTTACCGTATTTACTCAAAAATAGGTCGAACACTATTTATTAGATCCACCAAGAACAAAAAAAAAAGAAAAATTCAAATATAGGTTGACCTTTTTTATTTTTAAGAACTGGGGAAATTTTGGGCAAAAGAAAGAAAAAAAACCTTTATTTACATCACTCTCAGCTAAATCACGGGGCGATGCCAAAAACTTCATCACCGTCAGAACTTCTGGACATGTTATCATCGTCCGAAGCTTCGTCAGCTGGGTAGACATCCTCGCAAATTCGCAGCAATACTTCACTGACACCGTTGTAAAATGACAAGAAACGAAAAAAGGTGCGAAGCGACGGAAGACAAACTACAAAGACGCAAGCAAAGCCGCCCTGTCGCCATGAGCAACACGCGAGCCGAGCCGCCTCAAGCAACTAACAAAAATAACATTTTTTTTTTTTTTTGTGCGCGTTTGCGAGGATGGAGGGTAAAGTGCATGGCGCATCGCGTTCCTCTCCTTACCCGTTGCCCAGCAAGGGGAATGCTAGAGGCGCGATGTCGAAATCCGACGCGCACCGCGGGCGGCGAGCCATTTCGGCAACCAAAAGCTTTTTGAAACAAGAAGCGGCGCGGCTCTACGGCAACGCCGGCTCGGTGACTCGATAGCTTCATACCTCCGGTAGGGTCGCAAAATTTGGTCGCGAATGTAGGTGTCGAAATTCTTTAGTCACAATTTCCAAGAAGAGAGAAAAAAAAAAGAAAAGGTCGATTTGTATTCGAATAAACACGGCAGTCAGCCGCGCGACGAGACACACATTATGAAAGCGATTGGTGCGAGCGACCAAGGCGATGAGCGACGTTTTCTAGAAGCCCAAGAACCGAGCGGCGCAAGCAGCGAGAGTGAGAAATCTTCGGCGCTCGGCAGCGGCTCTCGTAGCTTCTCGCAGTCGCTCGTCTCGTGGATCGCTATATTGCTAACATGCCGTTCAGAAAGGCGCTCTAAGTGCTTACCATTGCATTGGGACCAGCCTCGCATCCAACCGTAACCAGTCTTGACTTTTTCTTTTTTTTTAGCCGCCCAGGTAAAAGTTAACATCGTACATACATCGTTTTCAAGCATGGCTCCTCGTTCATTGCTCGGTTTACATTTTCAGCAAATGACCGCAATGAAGCACAATTATTCTAGTTCAAAATTGTCACGAACACTTGGCACGCATGCTTATACTGTAGCGCACCTAACGTAATTTAAAAGTAGAACGAAAACGGAACGAGATTCACTTACCGCTTCACGGATCCTAGGCCTAACGGCCGTACTTGGAACTCGCCTGCGGTCCGGCGATCGGACGAATCGAGCCGGCCTGACGCAGGCTGACCACGCCTGGTTGAACTATGAGAGGCGCCGTCCAGTTGAGAGCCAGAGACGCAGTAGAAACGGACCGCAAAACATCTGTCCCGTAATCGTAAACGAGCCAACGACCCCCCACACCGCTCTATCTTCGCCATCTCCGCGACGACCGGAAGTGGAAGCCGCAGAGTTAGAAAAGCCGCGGCAGCGGAAGCCACTGGGGGAAGCTTTAAGTTTCGGTTTCGCTTTTCTCCAACGCAGGCTACGGTCGCTACGGTTTCGGGCTGGTGGGTTTGTCGGGTTTGTGGCTGGTTGCGACGACGCGAGGGGCCACGAAAAGACGCCAAGTTGGCCGAGAACGAGTCACGGCCCACGATACGAGCAACGGGCCATTTGCCGCTGTCGACCGGCGATGCGGTATCCGCGGCTTGGTGTCACGATCGGTTTGTTGCCGTGCGCGTTGACTCAGAGCTCGAAGTTATGCAGTTCCGTTCCGGCACCAGCCGCACCACGTTTTCCGGTGCATCGCACGTGGAGGCCTTTCGACGCATTCAGTGAACGTAAAGATCGTGCCCGCTGTCTTCGGTGCTGTGGAAGAAGTTGGGAGACGGAAGGCGTTGAGGACTCCAGGCCGGGCCGCCGGTTCACTCTGAACGAGAGGCGACGTGTGTGTGCACGCTTTGAGGAAGCCTCCGCGTTTCGCCGCGCTAGACCTCGCCGATCGCGACCGGACCAACCGGACCCCGAGTCCGAGAGGCTCTTACGGAGCCAGGAACTGCACCGAGGTAGGAGCTGCTCGTTCTGCGCTACCATGCAGTGCTCTACAGTGCTCGGAGCTCTCGGTGTCATTCGTGCTTGCACCGAAGCCTTTGTGACCCCTTCGGACGCGCAAGTCGTACATCGCAAAGGTTTGGACGGGGCCACCCTCACCGAGCAGCTCCGCTAGATTCCGCTTACTTATGATCGCAATAAAAGCTTGCGTTCTCGGGAAAAAAATTGCGGGACCGCTCTCCGCGCCGCCGACGAGGTTGGCCGCCGCCATGTTCTCAGCTGTTCACTCGCTCCCGCAGCGAGCGCCTTCCGATAATCCTCCCCGTTCCAAAATGCGATGCGCTTTGCGCATTGTGCCGTTTACATGACCGCATATTGAATGCGGCAACTGGATTCAATGCGACTAAGTCGCATTCGTGTAAACGTGGCTTATGTTCTTTTTCGACATGTATGGTGTATGTAACGATAGCGGTGGTGAACGATGGACGTTTTTGTTGGAAGATGGCGGTCGTCTTTCTGCATGTATAATTTGGTTATACCGGTGGTCCTGTGGTATAAGCGTTTTGGTGGAAAGACGGCAGTCGCCTACGTCATCGGACGCAAAATCATACCAGCCACACCGAATCATATCGGCAAGCAAAGTGGCTGCCAGTATAGACAGACCCGGAGCCATAGCGGTGCCGGTATCTCCAGTTATGCAGAACGCCAAACCAAACTAGCTGCATGCGTAACACAAAGAAATTATGGTGGTGTCATACCACAACTGTACAATCAGCAGGTTTGTTTCTTGTACGTTTTTCCAATAGGGTGTCCGGCTAGCAGGTAGGGGAGGCAATGACGCTACTTTCCCAGTATCCAGTGGCTTTACTCTAGCCCACTCGGTCACCGATCCTTTTTTTTTTTTTCATTGCACTTGGCCATCGATATCTCTTTATCTGTCAGGCTAAAGCCCTTCGATATGTTTGCATTTGTCATGCAAGCGGCGTCAAATGCGCCAGAGCACGAGGCCCGTGTCTCGAGTGGCCCTTGGAAGGGGTTGTCGGCGCAATACTGAAATGAGTGTCTCTTGGAAGCAAATGGTAGCGGAGCACCCGCTCCTCGCACGTGTCTTGCGCGCTTCCACAACATTGCTTGGCGGTACTTGTAAGCGTGAATTTTACCAAATGAATTTATGGCGAATATACTTCGTCTCACCTTAGCATGGACTAACTGCGAAGGCTGTACAAGCGCGAGCGGGTTGCCTTGACTGGAGCACTCGCTGTACGAGCGGTCGTGCAGCCGCCGAAACTTCATCCAAAGCGATTAGCTCGCGCTTTTAGCATGCGCGGCTAACAATAGTCCATGCTAAGGTGAGGCGAAGTATAGACCCTTTATGGATTTCAGTCTGGCAACTTTGATAACTATCATCATCTGAAAAATGGCATATGTGGTATACTAATGGCGGCCTTCTGTTTAGTGATGAAGGAAGAAGTTGAAGATGCTCCTAAGCAGATGGTTCGATGCCTATGCATTTTAGACGTTAGCGCGGCGTGAAGCAGGAATTGGATGCAAGAGCTGCGTAAGCGTTCATTCCTAACTCGGGCCCTGTCTATCTCTTAGTAGCACACACTGGGCTTGAAACCCCTTTGATGCATAGAGTTTTGTCAAGCTGGGCTGGCGCTCCGTTCTCACTGGTTGCATCTTTTTCGCCATCGACCCTGAAAGAGATTGGAAAAGAACTGTAAAATGAAGCGCGCGTTCTCGCTTACCGTTGACTTGCGAAAGTGACGGTACCCCATGATATACTGCAGTTTACAGGTTCATTGCCGCCATTAGTACGGTAAAAGTTAAACTGACATTTGAGTCACCAGATGGCGCTGAATTCCGGGAAGGGTCTATTCCCCAGGTTACAGTGAACTAGAATATAGGGCAGTGGAGCAAGCGGAGAGCGGAGCGCCTTGTGTTGGCTGTCACCGCCGGTGGCGAAAGATGCGGCGGCGCTATGATCGCCGACTATTGAATGGGGCAGACTGGGGCACGTTCGGACAGCGCGTTTCGTCTTCTTTCTTCTCACAGCGTGTTCTATTGCTACTTTGCTCGGAACAGTGGCCTATCCTCCAGTCGATCTGCGTGTTGACACTACGGGTCAATGAGCCTTAAAAGACGTCTGAACCACTGCTACGCTCCAGGATGCAACACAGGGTACGCCCGAATCCACGACGCAAGAAAGCTCTCGATGTTCAAGGCGCCCGCCGACCCTGAACGAAGAAGGCTCTGGGATCAGAGCTTGCACAGAGCTGGCAAGCCGCTCACCGCAGACTGCGTAATTTGCGAACTTCATTTCTAACCACATTTCATTTTTAGAGACTATGTGCACCAGATCAACGGTGAGGAAGTTCGCATCCCACGAGAGAAACCTACACTCGCTCCTGACGCTGTCCCCATGGATTCACGGAGCCTCCCACCTTGCACAAGCATGCATGCGGCTCCCAAGAGGGATCAGAGGGACGTGACAAGCGACGAAGGTGTCACGCCAGCAAAAAAGTCACGCCCATCGACTGCAGATGGACCCGAATTTGTCGACCATCCAGATGGTACTAGCAGACCCCCTGTGGTCACACCTCTCGCCACGTTGAAGGGAATCATACCGCCGAACAGGCGCTGGGTTCTTCCCCAGCTTGACGACACCGAGGGAGTCTGTTTCACATCGTGCTCTCTCAACTCGCTCACCGGTGAAGTGAAGGTAGAAAAGGCAGTGTTCTTCACCGCAGACAGTGCCGGTGTTTTCTATTCAAAGGCGTTTGTGCTTGGTAAGCTGGTGGCCGGCTCGGCAATGTCAAACATGCAGGACGCAGCAAACGTATTCCAGCGCGTGTGTGAAATGCATCCCTGCAACGGCGCCGCAGCACTAAACGAAGCTTTCCTGGTGAGCAACCTCACAACGAGCTTGCGAGGTCAAACAGAACGCAAGTCTGGAACTATTTTCAGCGTTAACTGCCAAGGAAGGGCTACAAAAAAGGGCACACCTTGCACCGCTTGTAGATATTTAAGGAAGGCCCTCTTTACTCGGCAGTCACGTCTCAAAAGACGGAAAACAATGCCCAGAAGCACCAGAGGGTACGCTATGCAAAAGCTGCGAGCATGCACCCGCAAAAACAAGCGTCTTTTACTGAGGCTAGACAAGCTTGCAGGAGATGTCAACAGAATGAAAAATGAATGTGCCGCGACTCCTGATGATGTGCTTACCGAAAAGATAAAGTCTCTGCCACCGAAACAGCAACTGGCTGTCAGACAATGCTTCGAAGCATCGAAGAGAAAAGACACACGCGGCATGAGGTATGACAAGCAATGGATTCTGGAGTGCGTCCTGCTTAAAATGAGAAGCCCAAAGCTCTATCGGTACATGCGTAGGCAGGGCATTCTGACCCTTCCAAGTGAGACAGCAATTAGGAAATACACAGCTGAGTACAAAGGTAGTTATGGCTTTAATGAAAAAATGCTGAGAGTACTGAAGCAAAAGACTGCCAAACTTGACGAGTTTCATCGGCACGGGGGATTAATTATTGATGAAATGAAGCTCTCTGAACACCTGTCGGTCACTACAGGAGCCGAAATCGAAGGCTTTGTTAACCTAGGACCCTACACACCTGATGAACAAAAAACGTTGCCATGCAATCATGGCCTTGTTGTAATGTTTGTCCCTCTGGTAGGCGCTTGGACGCAAGTTCTTGGGGCTTTTGGAAGCAATGAGAACGTAAAGGGTGACCTTCTAGCCAAAATTGTGCTGGAGGCCACAGTTCTGGCAGAAAAGGCTGGTCTCTTCGTGGACTATGTGACATGCGATGCGGCGTCATGGAACAGAAAAATGTGGTGAATGTTCAACGTGCGGTCAGCTTTGAAAGAAGTGATTTGCAAAATACAACATCCAGTCGACAGCAGCCGGTTCCTTCATTTTTTTTCTGATTTTCCCCACCTTGTAAAGAACGTCCGTAACAGACTCCTCTCCACGACTTTCAAAACGCCTGAAGGACACGTGTCCATGCAGTTTGTGAGAGAAGCCCTCAAGCTGGAAGGCAGTGCAGCCACTTTGAAAGTGATGCCAGGGATAACAAGTGTCCATGTCGCACCCAACAATTTTGAAAAAAATGAGAGTGAGTTACGCCTTTCAGCTGTTCGGACAGGGCCCTTTGCGAGCATTCTTCTTTTATCGCACGCGGCTGCAGAGGAACTGCGGTGACATCGAAGGAACACAACGGTCCTTCATGAGAATGAAATCTCTGATAAGTGTCATGACTGCCAGACACCCGACAAAAGCCCTGAGAACCGGCTCTGCAGGTGTAGAGCAGATCAAAGAAATGCTCAATTTTCTGAACACATGAAAGTATCAGGCTGATAAGTTGCACTTCCTAAGCAAGTCGACTGCAGAGGGACTAAGGATCACTCTCACCAGTACTCTTGAGCTGCTCCGCTATTTGCGTGAGAAGGTAGGATACACGTACGTGCTCACCTCGCGGCTGAGCCAAGACAAGATCGAGAACTTTTTTGGAATAGTTAGACTCTCTTCAGGTTGCAACACGCACCCCACACCGCAACAATTTTTGCTCACAGTTCACTGTTTGTCGTTCTACAACTTAGCACGCAGCGTTGCAGGCAGCAATGCAGATGAGGATGTGATCAGCTCTCTCCTTGACGCTGGAGACAAGGGACAAGAAACTGCCAAGCAAATGCTGATCAACACAGTGAAATCCCACACGGATGAGAAGGCAACGTTGTCAAGTTCACATACCTCGGATGAGAGTATAGAACATAAATACCATGTGCAGAGGAGCGACTCTAGGCTCATATACTACCTGGCTGGGTACGTTGCAAGAAAATGCGTTCTTCCGAGCAGATGCTCTGCTTGTGTTGGCACCCTCCTGCTGCCGGAAGAGGAGGGACGCCTTTTGCATGCTGCAGAGACTGTGCGCTATAATGACAAAGGTGGCCTGGTGTATTCTTCAGTCGAACTTTTTCGCTTCATAGCAGTGTTGGAGGATATCTTCACAGGCTGCTTCAGTGTACGGAAAGTTCACCGGGAGAGTGTGATGGACATTTCGGAGATGATTAACTGTGCTGGTCTCTTGAAGATTGGATGCGCAGATCACGCAAAGAGCCTGACGCCTTGCGTTATCAGCTTTTATGTAACCTCGAGACTTCATTTTTTTGTGAAAGGTCTGAACATGTCCAATCTTATATCTAAGAGAAGGGCAGCTGTGCACGCCAGGATGACCAAAATGCGTTAGTCTTGTGGAATTCACTACTTTCAATATGTGTTAGTTTCTGCTAACTTACTTTCAACAATATGCAAAGGCAAGCAATAAAGTTTGCCAAGCATTCCGTATAGCTTTGTTTTTCATTTGTGGTGCATAGAAACTCAGATGCCGAGTTGTGTACGATTTTAAAATAATGCAAATCTTGTTTTTGTTCAATACCACAACGCTGGAGTCAGCTTATTAGAGCGCTGTTATTAGGTGAATAAGAAAATTGCACCGTAGTTCGTGCCCCAGGCATCATATGAAAGTCGCAGTACGGGAAGATTCGATGTTTTCTTGGAGCTAGGCGAACAGGAAACACTGACCGCATAAATTACGAGCGTACGCACCCTGAATTTCAGTGGTTCACATTTCAGCAAAGAAGACAAAGGTTGTCGCGCGCCGCGTCTGTTTCGGTTTCGGCCCATTGCATTCAAGTGTTGTCGATCGCAGCGCCGCCGCTGCTGTCGACACGGCACGCGTCAGGCGGAGGGGCTCGCTCGCTCCACTGCCCTATATTCTAGTTCACTGTACCCAGGTCGTTTTGGAGCGCGCGGGGATCGACTTTTTTGAAGCGAGCCTATTTCACTGGGCGATCGTGATCGAGACGGATGTGTTTAACTGGTCGTTTTGGATTAGCTCCCGCTCCAGATCTTGATCTGGATCCGTAAAAAGTCACTCTCACGGCTTCGGCGAATTCAACAGGAAGCCAGCCGGGCCAGCCCTCGGCGCACACACGTGACTTGCTCTCTCGTAGGGCATCACGCCTGATCTCGCCCATCTCACCTCAGAAGAAGAAACACGTCGCGGGCTGGGCTCCTAGATTGTCTTGACATCAGAAGAATTCATACAGGAAGGAGAAGAGAAGGTATTTGCCGCGCTACGGGTATTCCGGCAATCTTTGCCAGAAGCGCCTAAGCCATTCCTGCCGCTCGTGCTTCGAACACGTGTTAGCGCCGCGATTGCGAAAATGTCTTTGAAACGACCGCGGCGGCCACGGAAAGGGGATTCCCGGGCAGTTGAATGACGGAAAGGCATCTGCCGATCCCGGAGCAGTGGTCATGTTCCACGGGGATCCGTAGGCGGCGCGACTCTGTTCGGATCGTGTGCTCCAGTCCGGATCTGGTCAACTGATCGTGGCGAGCTCCAAAACGCCCAGTGGAATTCGGCTTGTCTGCACTTGCGGGCAGCGCCTTCAACTTATGGAATTTACGAGGATAACTCGAGTGCAGCATCGCTTTTTCTATTTGAATGTTTCTTTTTCGCTGACAGGCAGACAGACGGAAAGTGGCCTTTCTTGCCATACCCGTTGTCAATCTTGTCAGCTGCTGTGCACTTCGCGCGCGATTGTGGACGAGTAGTAGAGCCGCACTAGAGCCACTAAGGGCCGGTTGCACCAACACCGCTTACCTTAATCTAAAGCGGCACTTTCCTAAGCCGGCTTAGCGCCCTACATATTTCTATCGTTTTTCTTTCATTCTACATCCTTAAATATTAAAATCAACTAAAAAACATCGTTTGTTTTTGCCCATCTCAGCCCAGGTGTGGCGCTATCCTTAGCCAAAATGGCACTTTGGCGCAAGATGTGGCAGACTTTCGCTCAAGGGGCGATTTGTCGCAAATGGCGCCGCACTTCCATCACTGGTACCTCAGGGCTGCGGTGACTGGCGAGGCATCAAGTGCCATCAGAGGTTTGCCTCCCACATCCCGGTGCTACGAGGACGCGGTGCTTCTGCTGAAGAAACGCTTCGGAATGAGGACTTCCTCGTTCAGACACACATGCGAAAGCTCCTAGATCTGCAGCAGTGCGAGACGCCGACGACGTCCGGGGTCTCCGTCAACTCTACGACACCATCATCTATCATTTCCGAGGACTGAAGGAACTCAGAGAGAAGCATCATACCTTCAGTTCTCTTCTGTTTCCAGTGGTTCAGCGTGCACTGCCAAAAAAAAAAAATCCTGCTGGATTTTAACAGAACGGTCGTGAACAAGCAGGCATCGGACATGTCGACGCTGGACGCTTCAACTGGTGGGATATCCACGAGATATCCCACCAGCTGACGGATATCTCGTGGATTTCCCACCAGCTGAAGCGTCCAGCGTCGACATGTCCGATGCCTGTTTGTTCACGATCGTTCTGTTAAAATCCAGCAGAATTTTTTTTTGGCAGTGCACGCTGAACCACTGAAAACAGCCGACGGAGACAAGCACCATTGAACGAGGTATCGTTCACTACTCTCACGACTGCTTGCCTTTTTGAGAGTCGAAGTCCAGAGCCGCGAGAACCTAGCTGCACAACAAGCAATGGACACGAGGCAGCAGCCGTGTGGATTAAGGTCAGAGAAAAAACACGAGAAGAAGGGAAGTCCCGGAGAACGCTATCTATCCTCCGCGACATTACAGCATAAATCAACGAAACCTGATAGCAGTTTCTTCTGCAAAGAAAAAACGACGCGACAGCTGCCTGCCCTGCTGACATTTCAATGGAAGAGAAAAAAAGACTGCTGCGCTTGGAGAGACGATGCTTCCGTTGCACGAAACCTAATCACAGCTCGAATGAATGTAGAAGCAGCATGCAATGCACTAAGTGTTCGAGACGGCATGCGACCAACGATGTGCTACCCAGGCTACGCGTCAACCAAGGCAGAAGCAAACCGAAATGCGATAATGAGCGCTTCAGTGAATCTGGAATCTGCCACAAGCAGAGCTGCAAGGCCAGCTGTCCTTCTCCAGACTGAAACGATATGGTGTGCAGGAGAAACCAACGGGACGTTCGTCCGAGCTCTCTTTGACGGAGGGAGCCAACGTTCGTTCATTACAAAGAACGCCTCCGAACGTCTCGAGCGCAATATCTTGGGAGAGGAGACACTGACCGTTGGAGTATTCGGCGGACACCAATCAGAACGGGTATTTAACACTGAACTGGTTTTATTAACTCCACAAAGCGGCAAGATACACAAGCTCAAAGTTCTTGAAACGGACGTGATATGTGATCAGAAGATCCCTATCCCCGAACCCAACCCGAAGAAACTGCTCCGGCAGTTGAAGATGGCCAACTCGACTAACAATAAGCAACGTGGTGATATTGACCTCATCGGCTCAGAGCACTACTGGGACTTTGTGACGGGGAAATCCACACCACTAAAAGTGAAACTAAGAGCAGTCGAGACCGCATTCGGATGGAGTATCCAAGGTCCCGTGAGAGCAACAGTTCACAATGTACATTGTACTATCGGGGAAAAATGAAATACGAACAGAGGAGGGTGTGGCTCCCTACTGAAAAAAACCATTTGAAATTCAAACGGGTGGCAAACTGGTCGCCCGTTTGAATCAAACTTGTCGATCCGTTTGGATCAAACGTGATTATGGGATACGGGTACCCGTTCGGAAACGGTACCCGTTCGAAACGGTACCCGTTTGATACAGGTGCCCGTTTGATACGGGTGCCGTTTGGTACGAGTACCCGTTCGACATGGCACGTGACCACACGTTTGAAAGTGCCATTCGAATTGGCAAATTATGCGCCAGCCCTAAATGGGTATCGTCTGGGAGGTTAGTTATCTTAAACATATTTAAGACGTCCCGAAACTCATAAACGTATTTATAACATGGAGAAAACACGTAGAACAAATGCACTCGCGTAGGTGCTTGTAAGTGGACAGGAAAACCGACACAAAAGATTGTTTTCGATTCTCCTCGAAGTTTATTACCTCTTCTGTAGACGAGTACAAACGTGCAAGCGATCTGTGAACACTATACAGGTAGACTTTCGGGGAAATTATTCTCCTGGCTGCCGCGCGAATAGGCGCTGCATAATTCTTTAGATAATCTAGAAGAGTACGCGCAGAAGAACGGTCAATCGTTGCCAACACGTAGGTTGCAGTGCACTTACCATAACAATAGCGGACTTGAAAGATGTAATCCGTGATATTTGTCGACACGGTCAAAGCAGGACAACCACACAAACACAAACGAGAGGGAACGGCTCCTTGGAAGTTTCAACACGATGCGGCGCACAAGCTGTCATTTGCCGAACCCAACCAAACCGCGAGAATTTGCGACTTCTTTGAAGAATCGCTCGTTGCCGACATACACGTGGGTCTTTTCGAACACTGATAGTTTTGGTGCACATCCAATACGTTGTCGAGAGACATCCCAATAAGACCGCAGGGTTAGGCGACAGATTGAAGCAGGTAGGACGAGCGAACTTCGAGCAGCAACTGACAACAAGCAGACAAAGAAAAAAGCGGCTGCAGGGCGCACCCTTCCGGATCTCGATGCTTATCAGCGTGTAGCTCGCGCGCTGCTGTGGGTCACGTGACAGGGGTGACAAGAGTGGAGGGAGGGGGCGAGGTCAAGGCGCTGGGACCACCGGGACAGCCCCTCTCCCTCTCCCCAGGCATTCCAGGGAGATGCGTTTTTGTAGTCCCGAAAAACAAACGCGCGCGCGCGCGCGCGCTCGAACTTTGGAAATGGCGGCGGGGCAGCCAGGAGCTCAGCTTGCGCCCGAGCGAAGAAAGTACTCAGCGCAAGCTCGTAGTTTGAGTGCTGCAACGGCGGGCGTGCTCTCGCAATGCTCGATGTTCTTGCAGCCGCGTGTACGCGTGCTACCTTCGCTGCGTCTTGAATTAAAGTGAAACGGAGTCTAGACGTACATTCTTTCACGCGGTCGCGTCTTCTGCGAGAGAGATTCGAGCTGAATAAGTAAATTGAGGCAACAAAGATGGACAAAGTATTAAAGGTCTGTCAAAAATATCGGCTCACCAACGTCGCGCGTTTACGTAAAGCAAAAAAAAATGTGTTAGTTTTAGTTGCAGTATAATCGAAAATCAGCGCAATTGAAATATAAATATAATTACTTGCATTACGCGGACGATCTGAAATCGATGAACCGGCGCTCCCAGCCTTCCGGAAAACATTGGCTGCCACGGCTGAAACGCTAGGCGTGCCCACGCCGCCGATCTGTACGTTAAATATCAAACGGGCTCCGGAGAGCCGTTTGATTAAACCGGTGCCGTTTGCAACATGGTCGCCGGTTTGAGCAAACGTGCGACAACTTTGCCCAAACGAGTCGCCCATTTGCCCAGACGAGCGACCCGTTTGCCAAATAGGTGACCGTTATGGCTCATACGGGGGACCCCTTTGAACCATACGGGCGACCCCTTTGACAAACTGGTGACCAGTATGGTTAAACGGCTACCGGTATGGACCCGTTTATTTTCATATGGGCGCCAAATGGTTTTTTTCAGTAGGGCTCGCGGTACCGGCTGCGCCGCCTGGAAGTGAGCCTAGGAGCCAGGGTGCGTGGCCTACTCCGACGTGCTCACGCCTCTCCCTCCGCGCTCCCCAAGCTTCAGCAGTGCGCCTCTTAGTGCGCTGAAAGCTATCACCGCTATCTTTGCTGGCTCAGCGCGTGCGGTGCAAAGAAGCTCGCCGCACTCGCCGAGCAGGCAAAGATAGCGGTGACAGCTTTCAGCGCACGGAGAGGCGCACTGCCGAAGCTGGGGCAGCGGCAGTCGAGGGGCGTGAACACATCGAAATAGGCCACGCACCCTCGGCCCTAGGTTCACTTCCAGGCGGCGCAGCCTGTACCGCGAGCCACGCGCTCCTCTGTTCGCATTTCATTTTTCCCCGATAGTACGCAAACAATCTTCCTCAAGACATCCAGAGGGTGAAGCAACAGACTGTTTGGAGCGGTTTTGAACATTGGAGTCAATCGGAGTGACTGAAGACGAAGGAGAAAACTCGGGAAAACAACGGCAGCTAGACTTCTTCAAGGAGAGCATCAAACGAGTTGCTTCCTCATACGAAGTTGCTCTTCCCTGGAAACCAAACTTGAATCTCGACGACAAGAGGGAAATAGCAGAAAAACGACTGACCCAGCTAAAAAACCGTCTCCGAAAAACGCCGGACCTGCTTCGCGAGTACGAGGCTGTCCTTATTGAAAAAAAAAAAAACCGCAAGGATATCAAGCTGGGCAATCTGGTTTAACTGTTTTTTAAGCTGGTTCGTGCTGGTTCGTGCTGGTTGAAGCTGGTTCAAGCTGGTCTAGGTAGTAATCAAGGTGGTTCAAGCTGGTTCAAGCTGGTTCGAGCGGGCACTGCAGCTAGGCAAGCTGGTTCGAGCTGGTACTGAAGCTGGTTCAAGCTTGTCAAGCTGGTTCAAGCTGGTTCGAGCTGACACTTCGCAAGGGGAAGCTGGTACTTGAGCTGGTTCAAGCTTGTCATGCTGGTTCGAGCTGGTTCTGTATCTGGCCCAGGCTGGTTGAAGCCGGTCTTGCTGGGAGCGCGCACACCAAGGCTGGCGAGGGCTTGTCGAACTGGCATTGCCGGGAGCGAGCGCGCCAAGGTCGGCAGGGGTGGGGACGATGCCACGTCCTGTTCTTTGTCCTCTCGTTTTTGGTAGACGACCGGACGCGTAAGGCACGCTGCGAGCTTCCTTTGTGTGAGAGAAGGGAGAGAGAGTGTGTGGCAGGAACGGAGAATTTGAGACACGTTTGGCTATCTTGGACAGATTTTCGAAGGGACGGCTGTGTGCGCGTTGTTTGGCGAGTACTTGAAAGGTGGCGCAAGCGAAGCCGGATTTAAGGAGACGGCGAGCGGCAGTCCGTTCAGCGCGGGAAGAAATCGGATGCCCCGACTGAGGCGTCGTTTCTTGTCTTCAAACATTTTTGTGCTCCTGAATGACGGTGGTGCCGAGGAGTATCGCCAATGCCCTCCAAGCCACAAAGATTTTCTCGCCTCTGCCGACTACGCAAGAGGACGCTTCGCCCCCATTACGAGCGGGACCCAGGTTCGCTTTTCTCATCCGTGTAGTATATGTTTTTTATTGTTATTGCCTGTTTTTGGCGCGTGTCTAGTATGTTTCGTGTTGAGAGATAAGCAATCTAGTTTTAATAGCATTGTTTGTTTTGCACCGAGAATCGCTATTTGTGCGCCAAATAGTACTGTGTCAGCGCTGTAGATGTATAGGATCTGAGCTCATGTGCAGACCGTAAATACGAAAATAATAAATCCGATGCCGAGCTGGCTTTTCTGAAGAGTTTGGCTTGTTTATCGTTTGTATTCATTTAAACTGGTTAAAATGGTGGGAAAGTACGCCAGCCTAACCACCATGGGCAGTTCATCCAGCATGACCCAGAATTTGCCCAGCATTCACCCATCGCGACCCACCATCCAACCTGTTCGACCAGCACGGCAAGCTGGGCATGCTGGAGCAATAACCCACCATGAAGCTGGAATGCTGGGACGACCATGAGTCTGGGATGCAGGGACCAGCTTGCGCTGGGAGCAGCACCGCAAGCTGGGCATGCTGGCGCAATAACCCAGCATGAAGCTGCGATGCTGGCATCAGCTGGTTCTGGTTGTTTCAATAGGGATGAGACAGTACTGTTCGGAAGGAATGGCGGAACCGGTAACGAGGAATGACGTCGACAAGCAGAAGCCGACCTACTACATACCACATCAAGTGGTGCTCCGAGAGTCAAGCGGTACAGCGAGGTTGCGCGTCGTGTTTGACGCTTCATCGCATGGCAACAAGTCGAAATCACTAAACCAAAACCTTGAAAGCGGACCTAACTTGATTGCTGACCTTGTTGGTTTGCTACTCAACTTCAGAAGCCACAGGATCGCGTTATTGGAGAGTAGGACGATAGAGATCCTTCAGGCAACGAGCTCCTCTGCAGTTCCCTCGGTTGGGAACATTGAACGCTACAGCGATGCAGCACGCCTCTTTTGGGTAACAGCTTGGATTCTGCGCTATGTCGGCAAGCTACGGCATGTAAGCATTAACACCGGTCAACTTACAGCCATCGAACTGGATCGGGCCGAAAAATACAGGATACGTTACGCCCAGCGGGAAGAGCTTCAACGAGAAATCGAGAGTACACAAAAAGGGGGGCGTCTTCCTGCGGGCTCGCCTTTACGAGACATCTCAGTGCACATTGGCGATAACAAAATTCTCCGTGTCACCGGTAGGCTTCAACAGAGTGACAAGCCGGACTCTGAACGACACCCCAGCATATTCACAGGCAGACATCGCTTGGGAGAACTGCTCGTCCGACAGTCGCATCGCCAGGTGCTACACAGGGGAGTTCGGGACACCCTGGTTCAGCTCAGAGAGAGGTACTCGGTAGTGCGAGCGCGGCAACTGGTGAAGAAGATAATCAAAAAATGCATGACGTGCCAGCGCTTCAATTCCCATCCGGCGACAGAGGTGACAGCTCCGCTTCCACAAGACAGAGTGACACGAGCTCAACCCTTCGAAGTCACTGGCGGCGACTTCGCAGGACCACTGTTGGTAAAGGGAGAAAAGGAACTGCACAAGTCCTATGTGACTTTGTTTACTTGTGCCGCAACGAGAGCGATTCATTTGGAGCTCGTCAGAGATATGTCCACCAAGTCATTTTCGATGGCGCTCAGACGTCTAATCTCGCGAAGGGGTGTCACTCGGAACTTTTACAGCCATAACGCACTCTCATTCGAGAAAGTCAACAGAGACCACCAACAACTATGAAGCGCTATTCGTGATCCCGAGGTCCTTGGTTACGTTACCAACGCGCGAATCAAGTGGAAATTTATCGTCGAGCACGATCCATGGTGGGGCAGGTTCTACGAGCTCCTCGTCGTGTCAACGAAATTCTCTCTAAAGAAAGTGGTTGGTGCCATATGTTGAAATTTCGACGAGTTGGCACCAACACAACCGAGATTGAGGCAGAATTGAACTAGAGACCGCTAACTCACGTCTACGACGAACCCGGATAGCCCGAGCCACTCTGTCCGTCTTCCTTATTGACGGGCAGACGACTGACGACGCTGGCGAGCACAGGGAGGAATGATGTCGAAGTTGCTCACGCCGACCTGCGCAGGTATTGGACCCACCGACAGATGACAACCGAAGCCTTATGGCGCCGATGGAGCCAAGAGTACCTGGCGGATCTGACTAACTTGCAAAGCCAGAAACAACGCCAAGGAAAACTGCTGGAAGGACGTAATCTGGTTCTTCGAAAAGGCCTGAGACCCCAACAGCAGTGGAGACTCGCTAGGACCCAGCAGGTGTTTCCGGGAAGTGACGGCAAACTATGATCGTGCCAGCTCAAGATGCCCGGAGGGTAAACTCTGAAAAGACCTATACAGTTATTGCACCCTCTTGAGATCGCATAACGGGGCCAAAAATGACGGTATCATTTTTTTTTTGGGGCGAATGTGTTGTAATATAAAAAGAAGAGAACTTGGAAATACCCGAGCAGGGAAAAAAGAGTGACAAACAACTTCGAGGACGAGCCGAGACCGAGGCACCAACCCCTTTCCAGAAAAACGCGAAGAGGGATGGGGAGCCACGGAGAGAGCGTGCCCCACTGTGGGGTCATAAATTACGAGCTCCCCCTATTGGACCGACGCTTGGTGCGGGCAACTTCTCCCTCGTTCGAACGACGGTCAAAGGCGAACGCGCCTTCGCTCGCTTTGCTCAAATCAGTTTTCACTTGAAATAAGCCATATTTTGTTACATTAAAAAACAACGAGTCCTTTCCCTAATTGCACAGGGGCGTTCCCACCGACCGGGACCTCTACTTTCGGCTTCACTTGGGAGTTTCTTGCTTGGCTGTCTTGAGCCGGTATGTCGCCTCCTATTTCTTGCTATTTTCATAGTTGCCACGATGACTGGTATCGATTCCTTTACTTACCTAGATTCTAATGCAGATTCCGTTTTCGCAAGTGTGGGAAGCATTGTTTCATAATTTATGATAACGCACTAGTAAAACATATTATGCAACGCCAAAGCAAGCCTAAATATGTTGTTCAACTTGTATATCTACGTGATTGCGCAGCGAGGTCTTACATGCTAGGGCCCCCCAGTACGCCCCGCCATTTATAAAAAACAGACGCCCCTCGGTATAACTTCTCAATTAAAGATAACAGATTATGCAATCTGAGTTCTAGCACATTTTTCACTGTAGCCTTTACAACAAACCAGCTGACATGCGATTTTATTTTTGCAAATTTAAACATGCGGGCTAAAAGCAGCGAACAAGCTCGTGCCGACCGACACGAAGGCGTGAAAATTGCAAGGTTTTAAATTGCAGCAGTTGGATTCCGTTATTCATTCTACCTGTGATGGTGGAATCCAAGATTTTTATGTGCGATGTGGACAGATATGAGACACCGAGACCTGCATTGAATACATCGACGTGCTTGCGTCACCCTCACTAGTGACCGAGATGCTTACCTGCAACAGGAAATCTACCGCCAATCTACGAATACTTCGTGAATCATAGACTGGGAACTTCCTAACCCAACAAGGTAATTGAGAAGCTTTGCCTGCTTTCCCTGCTCATATGTCACAGGCCACCATTAGGTGCTTCTAATTGGTTCCGTTGACACATGCTTGTCGTGATGAGGCCACTCCAGGCTCGTCTGCGGTTGCTGCACCCCCTCAGAATGGGCCTCAGATGGTATAAAATTGTGAACTAATTCAATAATGCTTAGCCATGGCATAGTCGTGGAATGATATTCTCTGTAGATGATAAACGTGCACAAAGTTTTTGTTCCGCAGCACCTTGGCAACACTATCAATTATTGCTCTGATTCTACATATCTGTAACAGTCTCTTAAACAGACAGGAGTTTAGAAAAGGATGGAACTTTGCAAGGAAAGGAAAATAGAGACAGACGAGGAACAAAGAGAGCACAAAAGTAAAGGGATGAATATTAGCTGGTCCTGAACGAGTTCTTCGTAAAAGATCCACCATGATACTTTCTTTCAAGGGATGCTGTTGACTTAGTGCAGCAGATTCAACAACAGTGGCGGTACCATTGCCTGGAGCAGGTGCCGTTAGAAATGATGTGCACAAGGAGCTGCAGGCGATACCTTTGTACCTGGCCACGAGGGCACCATACAGCAGTGCCAGGAAGCACGGGTGATGCATCAAGGTGCCCCGCAGAGATTGCCAGGTGTTAACCGGACATCCGTAGAGACGCAGGTCCAGTGTCCGCTGGCCGGCCTTTCAAAGGCTCCGGCACTAAGAGAGGCAATCAGGTACATGCACTGCACCTCACCATCAAGTGCGGGGTGCCTCACGTCAAGTCCCCCGGAACCGGACACTAAACAGGAGACGGGCAAGAACACTGTTGTCGCCTCGAGCCATAGCTGACTCAACTTCTCAGAGACATTTTTTTTTCTTTACCTACCGTAAAATATTAAGAATCCGCCCACGCACCAATAAGCGCCTACCCCCATTTTTTGCAACATTTGCGAAATAGGCTAAAGATATTTTTGTACTAAGTTAAGGGGCCCTGCAAGAACTTCTTTACTGGTTTTTAATTCGCACCGAACCTGATCGCACTGAACATAGTAACTTAGTGAAACTTTTTTGTCTCGAAATTCGCTTTATTTTAAAAGTTATACGCAATTTAAAAATACAAAAAACAACAAAAAAATTACCTCCCTCATGACGTCCTTGGCTGCTTGAGTGGCTGTGAAGTAGGAGGGGTAGTGAGCTCAGCGAGCGCTCATGGCTGCCGCACTCTGTGTCGAAGGTGCGACAGGGCGCCACAAAAGCATGTTGGGAATAGCTGTATGCAGCGGGCAGCCAGAGCGGCTCTCATTGCATTTGCTGCGCGATTAGACATTAATTCAGCATGACACTTCCTTGGTCACAAACGAGAGCAAACACGGGGTAAAGATCGGTTAAGATTGGGAACCACTTCGCGCTGCCGTACCGCGAAACGCCAAACCGCAAGGCAAAGCTTCTCGCCGAAGGCCTTCGGAACGCTCGGAGCCGGTCGGATCCTCCTGTCCTGTCCTGACCGCAGCGCCGCCGCGTACATCCGGGACCTTTCCGTGTCGGCGCCTGATCCGACTACTCCTTTCTAGTATGCGCCGCCTTTTCCACCACTTGGTGGTGGGTATGTCGATGGGTCATTTCTTGTTTCCGTACTTTATAAACACAATTCGTTTCTTTTCTTACCCTAAAATACTGAACAAAAACAACTTTTATAAATAATTGAAATGGTTCGCGCCACTTATATTTTGTATTTCGACTAAAAAGAAGCTTTTAGCAGCCCTGACCACTAGTAAGCCCACTACCAAAGACGTCGCATTTTGCTCGCTTTCACGACTGCAGGTCGCCCTTGTCGGTGGAGGTTTCCGCGTCGTCCGGTTAAATTATGGCGCACTGATATTTAGTTACTCTCTCCGTGCCCGCTGGCTTGCCCGAACCCCAAGAGACGTGGAAACCGCAAAAAAGATAGACGATTCAATATGACTGCAGGGCCCCTTTAGGTACAAAATAAGCGATTTGATAACAGTATCCAACATGAAGAAGGTAACACAGAGAAAGAGAAAGAGAAACAATTATGACTTCTAACTTGCAGCAACATTTATTGACCTGAAGATCACATATATAGGTAAAGGAAAAGGAGGGGAGGGTGAAAGATGCCACTTTTTTTTTTCTTATCACTGTGGCGGCTTTCACCCTCTCCTTTTCCCTCCTTCGCCTATATATGTGAACTTCGGGACAATAAATGTATTTGCCAATAGACAATATGCGAAATGCATAGCGCCATCTAGTGAGGCGCCGAAGAGCATACTCTGTGTCACCAGTTGGTTTCAGCGCTGGCAAAGGCCAGGGTTGAAAAGCGTAGTTCTGAAAAATCCTTTGCTCGCACAAACATTCGTGCAGAGAAAGCGCTTTCGAAAACCAGATGCCCGCGCCTGTGCCCGTGCCTTTGCCGGCACTCAAAGCCAAATTTCAAGCTGAAATGTACATCCGCCATGTTGGTTGCGGGGAGAAACCAGCGACCGGTGTGGCGATAAGCATGTACATGCGCAAGAAAAGCGTAAAACAATACTAACCCTTAGCTCGCAGGGTGTGAATGAGGACCGACGACGATGAGCAGTAGGCCTCGATTGTTACCGACAACGCTATGAAATTGACACAGTGGAGAAATCTCGACGCAAGAAAGATTGCAGCGCACAGAGTGCTGCCAGGCGTTCAAACAATTTCGCTTATTGTTTATTGGAAATCACTGTTGTCCGTTCCCTTCTATAAGTAACCTTCCTTTTGTTGGACACATATTTTTTCGCATATTGATGACCTACGAAGCGCCCATCCCTAAATTCTGAGCAAATGTCTAGAGATTTTGACTGGGCGCTTCTTCAGGATTTTACGATACACGGGTTTACCTTGGCAAGTCATACCTAAATGCGGTTTTGTTTGCTGTAGTCTCTTATCAGGGTTTTACGGTAGAGTCGTAGCCGGTATCGGGAGAAAATTCACTGTCTGCTTTTCTACAAGCCCCTGCCTGAAGTTACGCAGCAAAGTCGTAGAGCTATCTGTTTTTTTTTTTTTTTGCAAGGGTTTGTGTGGGGTCACACGAAAAGGTTCTCGCCCTTACCATCAAAGTGGTACGCCCCTTCCCCCCTCCTCAGCCAATGTCAGGAAACAGACAATGCACAGGGGCATCTCTATGAAACTATTTTTGCACCAGCGCTAAGACTTTAAGCCCGTGCATAACACCTGCGGCGGAGGCATCTATTGAATTCTTCACCTGCCACAAACTATTGTAAGATTTCGTGGTTTGCTAAAGGGGCCCTGCAATTATAATTAAGCACCTACCTCTTTTCAGTGTCCTCACCTCGGCAAACGCTTTCATCACTTATGAAAGTAGCTTTTGTTCAGCATTTTAGATCAGAAAAGAAACAAATGCAGTTTATAAAGTAAGGAAACAAGAAATGACCCGTCGACATACCTGCCAACAAGCGGTGGAAAAGGCTGCGCATAATAGAAAACGTTAGTGGGATGAGGCACTAACTAGTGGCAAGTGTAGAAAGATCCCGGATATATGCGGCGGCGCTGTAGTCGTATATTGGCTCGAGGGTACGACCGGTTTCGAGCGTTCCGAAAGCCTTCGGGGCAGGTTTCGCTTGCGGTTTGGCCGTTACGCGGTATGGCAGCGTGAAGTGGCTCCCGTTTTGAACTAATCTTAACCGCGTGTTTGCTGTAGTTTGTTGCCAATCAAGTGTCATTCCGAATTAGTGTTTAATCGCTCAGCAAATGCAATGCGAGCCACCCTGGCTGCCCACTTCACACAGCCTATACATGCTTTAGTGGAGTCGTCTCAAGCCGTCGACACGGAGTGCGGCAGCCGTGAGCGCTCGCTGAGCTTACTACTCCTTTTCTAGCTCAAGGCCACTCAAGCGACCAAGGATGTCATGAAGGAGGTTATTTTTTGCTTGTTTTTGTAATTTTAATTTGCTTATAACTTCTAAAATATAGCGAAATTCGAGTTACCACGATCCATGCGCTCAGGTACAGTGCAAATTAAAACCAGTAAAAAAGTCCTTGCCGGGCACCTTTAAGAGTGCAACTATCCTTCGTTTGGACTGGTAGGAAGTTAGCGTGAGCACACACATGCTGTGATTTTGGGTTTTAACATGGAAGGTGGTATAGGGCTTGCTTTCAAGTCTAGGGCATCATAAAAACAATAAACACAGCTCGTAAATTTAGTGGGTGGGTGGAGGTGTAAATAGTCAGTGTACATCAGTTCTGTCGGATTTCACCAGAGTAATATGTTATTCAAAGTTTAACGAGCTGCCGTGTGGGCTAGCGAGAGCGTAACATTAATGAAGTGTGATTTTTTAGCAAGGAGTCGTACCATCCTCCTCCTGCTCCATCCTCCTCCTGTTAGCACATTCGGTTGGTTGTGCTATTTTTGTATTTGTTGCTAAAAGCGAAACAATCTTCTCTGCTGGGTCAGCTTGTTCAATTGGCTTTCAACACGTTGGCTCGATTCGCACTTGACAGGCGGCATCAAAAAGAGCTGGCTTGTCCCCACACCGGCCGGAGTGACAAAAATCTCACATCTGGTGCCGCTGTCACGATAGCACTAAGAGCGAGGCTGGAACGGACCGCCGAGGTTTCATGCATGGGCGAGGCTCCAAGGTTGGTAGAACTCGCTGCAGGGCCAGCTGTTGGTTTTGATGCATCAAGCCTATCATGTTTTTTTTTTAATTTTTTTTACAATCAGTTGTTGGCTAAATGCACAGCTTATCATTACTATTAACCTCCCCCATGAATAAAACCACAGCAGCCTGTTCCAGTCTTGCTCTAAACGGCTTATCCCAACAGGGGTAAACTGAAGCGACAACCCGAGTCTGGTCGTCACTCCACATCATTTTGATGCAGACTGTACCTGGGATATTTCTGTGGTTACGGTACACTGCTTGCATGTGACGTCATTCTCAGCCATGGCAATATTTTATGCACCGCGAGCGTTCAGTTCGTCATGTTAAGGCCCGTTCACACGATGCATTTTTCTCGCGCATCTAGCGTCCCGAAATGCAGTTTCGCGAAATGGTTGCGCCGTCTGAACGAGTCCGAAAAGGACGCGCGCATCTAAAAAACGTTGCGCGCACACCTCGCTTCTGGAGCAATCTTTTGCTGAAACTTTGCCGAGTCCTGTCAGTCACTCTGAGGGTGCCACCAAGGGACGCTCAGAAACGCTCTCACGTGGCCTTTGAGGGCGGAGCGAGCTGTTTCAGAAGACCACTTCACTGCCGGCGTTGTAGTGGTGCCAAATAAAAAAAAAACCGAAACCACGAACCATGGATACTGCTGGCGCTTCAGCAAGTACGTCAAGCACCACTCAAGGAAAAGTGAGAAGCATATCGGAAAAAAATGTAGCGATGGACGAAGACAATTAGCGGGAGTTGGCGAGATTAGAATATTGCTCATAGCGTTGTTGTCGCGACGATACCGCTGGATAAGAGACCATCGAGTAAACTGAAACCAAGTTTGCTTTGTTTACAAGCGAACGTGAAACTATGTGTGCTCTCTGAAACAGTTGGCATAGTAAACTCCGGGAGACATGGGCGCCGAGAAGTAACCAGATTGGGCACGTAGCGTTTTTATGAATACCATGTGCATTGATAGGAGCTTTGGCAATGAATTGGCTGCGTACGGCCTCGGCGCCCGCACATGTCCTGCACGTACAGGTTGCCGCCTCAATCGGCTTTGAGCACACGCGAGGTCGCTCCAAGAAGAGCAGAATGTGAGAAAAGAAAATTAAAGTGAAATCAATGCAGAAAATGCGCAAAGCAGGTCCCCAGATAAATAGCGATCTGATTCGGAGCTCATTCAAAACGATGCATCGCTGTCTGTTGTTGTTGCACGTGAAGCGGTACGTGTGAACGAGCACATTTCGCGAAACTTGAGTGTCGCAAAACTGTTGCGCGCCTAAAAGATACATCGTGTGAACAGACCTTTAGCTTCACACCACAGAAGTTGTAGTTTGAAGAAACCACGAACTGGAACTATCTGTCAGTACCCAGCAATGGCGATACTTGCGAGCTATATGGGAGTTTTAGGTGCACAACAGGTGCTCAAGTGCTGTCAGGTTGTTCATTACACCACACGTCTAACGCTTAAGACTGCAGAGGTGCAGAGTGTACTATCAACTCTTGCCTCTCCCAGATTAACGCCCTTAATGTCAACAAAATTAGGTCGCACTCTTTTTTGCTGACTAATTTGTTCAACTGTCTTTTTTGTAGTTAGGCAGAGCGTTAAACCTTTAAAGGAAATACGTAGAAACCTCAAAAAGGGATATAAGGTTTCGCTAAGAGACTTCTACCTTTTGCGTTGCTCACGCTGGCTACTATGATTCCCCCCCTCGCCGCGAATTCAAAGATTTTTAGAAATTGAAACAAAGTATTGTGCGTGTGTGTATGTGTGCGTGCGCGCGCGCGCTTTATTGGGAGGGTATCATACGTACACAAACCTACGACCACTGCTTTCGTTGTGCGAGCACTGAAGGAGCGGAAATACCTGCCTGGACAATTGGCACCCACTCTTACCTTCCCAGAGCACATCTTGCAAGCTTTAGATTAAGCAATTAAGCCGTAGATATAGAACACACTCAAAACCTTCAAAAGCAAAAGAGGAGCGCTGGATCGCATGGTTGGACATTTGAGAAAAGGTACATGGAACTGACGTAATGGAAAGGAGGAACTTATCCTAGCAACACTCACGTGGCGGCTCTGCCCACTTTGACGCCACTACGTCATCGCAAACTGGACACCTGTCACCCGTTTGAGGGACGTTCGGAGCCAACCCCCGACGAGCGGAAGGAGCTACGCATTCCCTGAGGCGTCCCTACGCGCGGGATACGGGATAGGATTTAATACGACGCGGGGAGCGGTTTCTGCGTTTAGCGAAGGAACGGCAACCAATCCTGTGCGTCGTTGGTCGTCGCATCTGTTCTATTACAGGTAAAAGTATTAAAAAACAATCAAAACCTGTTGTGCGTTGTTAAAACAAACCGTTTTTTTTGTGTCCTTTTGCAATACATTTAAGAATTAATTGGACAGAAACTTGTTCCAATATTATGCGGGATGTGCGCTACGCGCCTTCTCCAAACCAAAATGTCGAACCACGAGGAGCCGGGGGTGCCGGGGGCAGCGGAGGGGTCGGCGGAACCAACGGGGAGCGCGCGAGTGACGGCTGCTTTAGTCAAAAAATTTTTTTATCTTTCGAGAACTTGCTATTGCTCTGCTCAAATAAGAATGTTTGGCGCAACATCTGTGATAATTCTTTCAAAGTGGTCCAGTGTTTATATGGTGGTATGCTAGTCAGAGAATATATATATATAGTTTTCCTTTCGAATTTTAATTATTGTGCTCAAATAAGACCAGAGTGTTCAACAAGATATCTGTAATATATAATTCAGATTGCCCAATTGTTTACATGGTTCTTGTCGATGCTCGGTTTTACTTTCAAGAATGAAATACCACATTCTATTTTATCACACTTTTATTCATGAAGTCACAGGTTTGTCTTTAAGAAATAAAGCAATTTTTAAAACAAACTACATGCGCACTGTCTTGAGATAACACAATCACCTAACTTTGATGACGTACCATAAAAGAGATAATAAAATGGAGCAGAAGGCAAGACGCTTTGAAGCATTTGTAAAATGAAACAATGTCCATGACAACAATATCCCTGGTTCAATCAGCAACTAAGAAAGCAATCTCTGCAAAACCAAGCATTTCATTCTAGAGGTGGTCTAAATTAATTCTGAGTCCTTTGCAGGGGCAATCCAGATGACCTGTTGGTCTGGCAACTAAACCTCCGAACCTTTCCTGTCACTGTCGACTGCGTCTCGTGCCTTCTGCTCATAAAAATAAAAAAAAGGCTGTATCGATTTCACCGCGATGCACTCGACACGTATCCGGAGGCAGCACGCTGGCTGTACGACGAACTTCACAAGGTGTAGGAGATGAAGAGAGTATATAGCTTGTGGACGGCCATGACTGTGGAGCAGGAAGCGAAGTGTGTACTTTACGGCTTCCACGGGGAAGGCTTCACTGAGGGCAAGGATGTGACGGGGTCCTTGGTGGTCAGGACTTCAGTTGTGGTGGCGAGAGGTTCCCTGTCGCTGGCGGCGTTCATTCTGGGCACCACCGCGGCGAGGGCGCTGAGGGGCTTCCCGACGGTGTCCCTGGTGGTCGGGACTACCGTCGTGGCGGCGGACCCCTTGCGTGTGGCGCTCCGCACGGGCACGTCTGCCGCGGGTTCCGAACCGGGTGACACGGCGCCACCTCAGAGCCTTCCCCCTGTCCGAGAGGCCTACTTAAGGGGGTTGTGTCACGTGACATCACAAATTGACAAAAAAATATGAAAAACGTTGGTGGCGGGTGTAGTAAAGGTGGGACGCGGTCAAGTTTTAGAAAGAAAAGGGGAAGAAAAACCTTACACTAGAGTAAGATCGAGTACACTTTGGAACGCGGCTCAACATACGACGCTAACGACGCATACGACCAGCACCATCATCATCATCACCACCATATGGGCAAAATGGCGCCGTTATCTTCGGTCGCGCCCATGGTCGCGGCTCGGACTCGGTGATCTTTGAACAGTCTTGGGGTTCGTTGTCCCGTTGTCTGTCTCTTTTAAGTTCAACATATGCTCTATACGAAAACGAGGTACTGGTCCTGTTTTTTGTCCTTCTGCAGTTTTGGCACAGTCTGATCGCGATTTAATTGTGTGGTTATCGCGCTGATGTCTTTATAAAGTTTTATTTACTGTTCATTCTCCTTGATCGCCTTGCGTTCTATTCAGGAATTATACATGTCCATTAGCCGCAAACCAAAAGTCAGTATGTCCTCGCCCAGGTAACAATTTATGTTGTAGAGACAGTTGGCGCAACAAAGTTTCGCAACAGAAAACAGTTTTATTGCAATCGCGCAACAATGTTGTAGCAGCAGTCATAACACTGCAGAAGTGTCCGATGCTAAAGCACTGCGGCAACTGTGTCGGTCAGCCGTTGACTGTTTCATGCTCGCAACAGTTACCGAAGCATTGCTTTTACCAAGCAAAATGTGTGCTGTCCTGATGTTGCTAAACTGTTCCCGTGGCAGATTCAAAAACGGTTTGCGTTTACTCTGCCAGAATGCAGTCGCCAAGCATTGCTTCCCAAAAGTGTTCCAACCGTATGACTCAACTGTTTCGCGCTAGGTTGGGATAGATGATTCGAGGAGTTGTTGCGGCGACACTGGACACCATTGTTGGTGGACTGCTTCTCAAACCTATTCGCCAGTCGTTGCGTGCCACAACGGGACTGCAGCTGTACATCAGTTTTTGCCAACTGTTGCCGCATGCATCTTCTCAACATTTGCGCTGCATGACCAGGCAGCGCTCCTTGCGACCGTGCTTCCCCATGATCGGGGCAACAATTTCTTCCTTTTGTTGCTAGAGTCTGTCATGGCACAGCTGCGTGGCATAGCTTTGCGGGTGTTCCTCAGTTGTCTCGCAACAATTAGAAAACTGTTAGGCAGCCTTTTGGCAAAGGTTGCGGGCACCTCATAGCAAAACAATAGTACAGCCAACGTTAACAGAACTCACCATACTGATAGAACATTCCCCGAGGAAATCTCACCGATCCGTACAGAGAAACCTGAATATCGGCGATCGCAACGCCGCCATCTCTCCAGCCTCGGCAACTAAGGAAACTGCACAGCTGCTTCGACTGGATCAGGACTATCACATTTGTAATCATCAACTGTTAATCTTCTATTTTGGCTTCAATCGGCAATCTCGAAGCCGAAACGGAACAGATACGGTGAAAGGGATCCAGGGTTGCCAACTCCCGTTTCCCAAACGGGCGTGCCGTGAATCATTACAGAAGTCAGCACGCGCCCAGGTCGGAACGCGCTACCTGAAATCACCGGTGAGACATAGTTGTATAAAAACAATATTAACTGTGCCGCGAAACCTTGTAAACTAATTTTAAAAAAAACCGTCACGTGCCTGCTATTTTGTACCAATCTCCAATAAAAGTTCCCACAAAAAGAGCTTTCTCCGTTTGTTTTTATGCAAAGAACACGCTTTCTAAAAGCTCATGGTAACCAGAGTCCAGATGCTGGCCGGGAATATTACTGTGGATGCTAGTAGAGGGCGCCACCGCCGCCTTGTTCTGGAGTTCTCCGGCCCCGCCAGCACCGCTCCGTTGACCTATGCGAAGCTCTGTGCGACGACCGCCGTTTTAATGTCCTTTCTTTTAAAAAAGAATTGTTCCGAAGTAATATGTTTGGGGAGTATATTGAAACTGCCTATTATTCACGTCCTTTACTGCTGCTTGTGGTTCTCTAATTGGGTAAGTGGTGGGATAGCACTTTCCGCGCAGTTCTGACCACTACCGCGCTACCGTGTCGCTGAGACATAAAATACCCACCCAATAACTCAGCTGAAAGCGATATACTCAAAAATTAGTAGAGCATCCCACTCACGTAGTACACCCCGCCTTTGCATTTATATTCACATTGCAATCCGCTTAAAGGAGTCATGAAATTATTTTTCATTCCTCCCTACCCTTAGCGAAAACTAGGTTACTTTAAGTATACTTTACGGTCTTTTAAGATACTCATTCTCAAGAAGTATACTAAAATTGTCCTTAAAGGATGCTAGCCAGAAGTAGGCTTGTACTATTAGTGTCCTTTCTTAGTATGCTTGAAGTAAGTACTGTAATAGTATGCTTGAAGTAAACTAGCTAAGACCTAAGTAGCTTTTAAGTTCACGCGAAGCGTCTTTCTAGTAGCCTGCCCTGGGTATTTTTTAGTGCACTAGAAGAACGTTATGGAAGTAAGCTGGAAGGATCTTGTAAGTATTCGTGCAGTGACTTATCAGTTGCCTCTCTAAGGTTTCTTTTAGTGAACGAAAAGTTTACTATGGAAGTGCGCTGAAAGGATAATCGGAGCATGCACCGAGTATGCTTAGCTGCGCTCACCATGAAATGAGGACAACATTGGGCTTCGTCGATGTGTCTGTGTCATGAAATGGCGTCAGCAGCTCGCGTTGTTTCGAGCGCTGTGGCGTTTCAGTGCTGTACGTGAGCCCCCTGATCAAGTTCTCAGCGATCCGGTGGCAGGCGTGACCGACTACGTCTGCGATTACACCGTCCCAGAATGAGTGTAGTGACCATTATACGTTGCGCACACGCTGTGGACGCGTAGCTTCCCGGCGTGGCGATCAAGAAATGAGCCGCCTGGAAACGACAACAATAGTTGCGTTGACGCAGTGGTTACCCCTCACAAGAGCGCAAGAAAAACTGTGAAAGGTACGTTCAGTTGATATCTTCAGGAATGTGAAAGGTAACCACGGCAGTCTCAGCGTAGTTGTTGTCGTTTCCAGTTCGCTCTGGTTACACGGACGCGGTGAGCAGCCTGCAACAGCGAGTGAGATACGCTATCTACCGTTTGATCCACCAGCTTCGGGAGGCTGATATCAGATCGGGGTCACCAATGCGGACGCACGCGTCTTCACTACAAGTTGTCCCTCCCCCCCCCCCCCCCCCCCCATTTTTTTTTTTTCAGAAACAAAAATCTTGTTGACTAAAATAACCCGCAAAAGTCAGGAGCTTGGCGGATGAATCCGAACACCGCGTACAAAGAAAGTGATTGCTTGGTGAAAATCAACAAATATGCGAGCATGACCGACTACGTCTGTGATTCCATCGTTTAATCATCAGTGCTACGTGTTATTTGCCCCATCAACATCGACGAGCAATCTTCTGTCGTCGATAGTTCTCAGTCGGATTATAAAGCAGTGCAGTTTGTGTAGTGGCGCACCGGGTCGCGAAATCGATGCTCCTGAGTTTCGTCGACGCAGAAAAAACAAGCTCCATCGTGTCCGCGTCTGAGAGCTCCGCGTGCTTTCATTGCAGTGTTAAAATTCGAATGATTTGGGGTCTGTTGCTGTCGTGACGCGTTTGAGTTCTTGGTATTTCTATCAGTCGTGAGCGTGACAGACCACGTTTGCAAATACGTCGCTTTTTAGACTTAAGCTAGGTGGCGCAAGCTACCGCCCGTTACAAAATGCGTTGCAAGGTGCAGCAGTAGTATCCATACCCATACAATCATCCAGATGGTGCCGGATTGATGAGCCGTCAGTTTTGTTGTCTTTAAATAAACCAGTTTCTTTTATGAACGTTCGATGATGTTACTTCGAAAACTTTAGCATTCAGAAGTGGGATTACCGCTGAGCCTTCCCGGAACAGTGGTGGCTGCGACAGCCACGTGCGCGCCGACGACCGTGAGTCTTCTTCACGGGCGGTGATGCGCGTCCATTGTTTCCGCCACCGAGGAGAGACCGTTCAGTGTTCCCGTTGACTCGACGAGAAAGCACAGCCATGGCGGCGGACCGTGAGCTCGTACGGACCCTAGCGTCGCAACCGGGCTTCGCATCGGTGACCGCGATGCCAGACTTGACAGCGTCCATTCCCGCCTTCTCTGACTCGTCGTTGGCAGCGAACGTCATGAGAAAGTGCGCGGGACTGGGAGGCGCATATCAACACGGTGGCGGCGCAGCGCAGTCCGGGTGGAGCGATGAAATAACGCTCGCTGTTGCTTCGTCGAAGGTGAGCGGGACGGCTTGTGTGGCATCCAACGACCGGGAAGCGACTGGAAACTTGGTCAAAATGGGCTGAAGAACTACAGATGGTGTTCCCCGATGATGACGATTCGCACACTACGAGATGATGCTCCGGCGGACACAGACCGGGTGAGTCCGTCGCTGATTATTTTTTCGACAAGAGCTTCTTCTGCTCGAAGTGTGACGTCAAGAAAATGAGTTTACAATGGCGCAGCTTATAATTGCGGAACTTCGGAACATGAACCACGCTGTGATCCTGCGGCTTCAACAGCGACGTTCGCAACGTCTTTCGAAATTTTGCAAAAACTTGCTGATTTTTTTTCTTGAAATCACTCGTTGCAGAGGAAGCAGCCAACAAGAAAAAAAAAAAACAACACTGTGTGGGACAAGCTTCTCAAAAAGCTTCGCCAGGAGCTGAAAGGTCACAGGGTATGTATAACAACATTTTTTGTTAGACAGTGTTAGCTTTATGGAGAGCACATCAGATTTATATAATGTTGCCATTTTGGTGCTTGGTTAGATATATTTCAATCAATGTCATTATTGCTTTTTCAAGTGTACTTATCAATTATTCATTCATGCAAACTGCAAGCTGTTCAGAACGCTGAAGTAATTGGAGACTGTAGATTTACTGTTTCAGTAACCTTTGCACTGTGAGGGCAGATGACATATGACGTTATTTTCCTCAGCATTAGAAAAAGTTGGTGGGCAACGGGAATGCAACTTTGCGGTTCAGTCAGAGGTCACTTCTGGGAAGCAGTTGCTTAGGACTTCCAATGTTATACTTTGTTGTGCAACTCTGATAATCTATCATTACTGCTTATATTTTCTGTTTATAGCTCCGTGCATCTTCTGCGGATCCTGAGGACGTTGCATCACAAGCTCGGGGACCTGTCTTCGCTGTATCTGCCCTGGCCTCTGCTGAAGAGGCCTCTGCTAGGTCCAAGGAGGCCCGGATAAAGGAGGGCGAGACCTCGGCCAACAATGTCGAGTCCAGGGCCAGCGAGCCTCAGACCGGGGCCGAAGCCAGGGCTAATAAGGTCAAAGCCTGGGCCAACGAGGCCGAAGCCAGGGCAGGGCCACCGAGGCTGAAGCAAGCATTGAGCAGGTTGAGACCAGGACCGACCTGACTGGGGGACGCTGAGGCTAGGGCGGCCGAGGCCCGAGCACAGGAGGTCGAGGTTGTAACGTAGCGTCCTCTGCATCCGGATGTAAGGTGAAACAGTATAACCTATTTGTCCAGGCCTAACTGCTCGATGTCGCCAATTCGCAACCTAAAAGATTTTCTGCTTAGAAGTTCATTTGCACCAAAAATAACTTTAGTGATTGATTACATATACACATTTGCAGGTACTTCCCCTAGGCGCCGCCATCTTCCTAGCTGGAGAGCGCGTGAGCTGCGCCATAACCCAATTACGATGCCTTGAGACGACGTTGTAGTCAGATTATGGCGCGGCCCACAATGTACCTAAGTACCCCCCAGCAAGCAAGATGGCGGCGCCCATAGGCCGTACTTACAAACATGCATACAAAGCAAAAAAATAAAGTTTAAAACATTTTTTTTATCTACACTTTGCTTTCATTCCCTGCGTTAAATGGTCAACAAGCTTCTTCATATCCCAAAATGAGTACTACTGCTGCTACCATTCTTTGTGATTCCGTAAGTTTTTTAGTTAAACTGAATGCTGATACAGGAAAGACCCTTCAAAATCAGGGTAGGCAATATCTGTGATGGTAAAGCACTGAATCGTGATGCGAGAGCTGACCGTGCTTGGGTTTGGAGTTTGACTGTCTATGTTTACACACAGTGTCAATTTTCATGCCTCAATTTGCTGTTCTCCCTACAGGAATAGCTTGTGCATTTCTCTTTAGAGTTGCAGCTGTACATAGGTGAAATGGGGCCACTCATAGTATGATATAGAGCGGCAGCAGCATTCTTACTCGATTTGGGAGCGGTTTGTGAAGCGGCGTGTTGACAGTGAGTACCCGTGTCGAAAGCAGTGAAATATGCACAAAAATACTGGATGTGCACTAGGAGAGAAATTTTGAAAATAAAAGTGACAGCCACTGAACTGAGCTGACTAAGGTCAGGGAATGAGATTTGAGGGGTATTGGGGAATGATATTTGAGGGGTATTGGGGTGGCGAAGCAGTCTGAAGGGAGAGCAATATTTCTAGTGCAAGTTAAAGGGCTCGGATAATTCCACGAATGGTTTCTTTATGGTGAGTATACACATGTCCAGCATGGGGAATTCAGGCTGGGATTTCACAGCTTCATGCTTTCCCACCATTCATATTAAAAGTTTGAAGTCTAGGAGCAAGTTTGGTGCAGTGTTTGCTTTAATGGTGTGCACTTTTAATTTTTCTTAATGTTAACCAGGTGTCACATGTGTGTAACTTCAAAGCACCTGTGATTTCAGTGTTGACTGTTGAACCACTAATTTTCTCATAATTTGAAGCTTTCTACCGGCAGGTGTGCCTCTCCTTGTTGCGGCTATGGAGACTCGTGGAGTGGTAGGCCCTGTGGTTCAAGAGGATATTGTGTAGAATATGGTATGTAACAATTTTTTTTCTTCACATCGCAGTTAAAGGTGTGAATATTTTATTTTGTCTTTTTCCTAACCGTAATGGCTCATTCACACGAAATTTTGAGGCTGGGCGTCAAAATGTGATCAGATTATTTTGATGCTCGAAGCACAATCGCAGACTTTTGACGCTGGGTGTCAGAACTCTGTGGAATATCCTGTGGCAAGCGGATCGATCAAAGACCTTTTTGATCTTGTTTTTTCTTTTTTGCTGGAGAAAACTTTTTAATTAGAACAAAAGGCAGGAATTGTGTTGCCATATGTCACACCAGGGAATCTCAGCTTATGTGCAGCAAGAAAATGAATTTCGGCGACGCGAGGATGTCTCGTGCAAGGCTCTGTCACATGCCTCCTCAGCTCGCAATGGCCTTGCCGCTTGCCTTCCTTGTCTTGCTCGGCCTTTTCTGTCCTCAGCTACAGTTGGTTTGCGACAGCACACTGCCTTTTGGTGCCAGGGTAGGTAGGTGCAGCTTTTAAAAAAAGGTCTATTGCATCCTTCGTGATATAGCAGACGTTCACAGATCATTTTAAATCTCGCTTAGCACACGATACATCAATGTCTTTTTTGTATTTGTTTTCGTCAGTGATTGATACTTCATGGCAGGCGAGACCAACACAATTTAGACAAACTTGAGGTTTGTGCACCGATTTTCCATGTCACCTAAAAGGAGTCAGTGTGAAGCGCGGATTGAACACGAGTGTCATCTCAGCCTTGACTGCCCATTCGGTGAGAACACGAGTCGCACCTGATTGATGATGCTTCACTAATTATTAATCTTAAATCTGTGCTCTGCTCGGTCCCCCTTTCGGTCACAGAAAATCCAGTGCGTTGACTCCCAAAACTCTTTTTTTTTCTCGCACTGACAGGCAACATATTTGCAAACAGTCTTTTAGCTCCTTCACTCTCGCCAAGACGAGAATCAGACCCCGTGCTGTGGACAGCTTTCGTTCGGTGCTCGCATATTTCTTGGTTGTCACTGAGCAATGAGCATAGGTAACCTACTCGAAATAATGCATGGTGTTTTTTCAAAAGTTGACCTCCTAACTTCCTCCGCCGACGCACATTGGCACGGCAGGGTTGTACTAAGGAAATTGATTTCCCAGATACATCATATGGGAACGGCAGGGTGTAGTAAGCCTCAACATTATAACTTACAGTGCGACTAGGACAAAGACAGACAGAGGAGAAAACACAGGACAAGCACTTAACGAGCAACTGATTCTATTGAAAAGAAAATACATATGATGCTGCTGCTGCTAGTGCAGGCATGCCCCTCCGTGGCCCTGGCGCTTCTTTTTTCACTCAACACGATACCAGCCGAGTTATCCGAGATCCAACAAGCCGATCTCGCTCTTCATCAAAGTCACTGTGGGCTGGCTCACACACAGAGATCCGTTTTGTGTTATGTAGTATGTCTCCATCATTTCTTGGGGTAGTTTTTGGTTGTGTCGGAACATCACTGTCGTGTTGTTAAAAAAGGGTTGGCATCCGCAATCCTGGCAATGCATCGCGAGATGTGTGTGAGCGGTTCCTTTCGTAGAACTGTGGTGTTCTCGTAGTCTTATCTTGAGGTAACGCCCAGTTTGTCCTATGTAGGCATGCCCACAGGAAAACGGGATCTTGTAGACCACTCCTTTTATGCAGGTGACAAACTGCATTCCGTGTTTGATGCTGCTGCGGCTGAGATGTAGGATCGTCATTTCTCGCACGTTTGTTGACTGTGGATCACACAGAGCCGAGCTTGTGGCAGGCGGAAAAATCAACATTCACATTGTATCTCGAGGCGACTTTCTTGAGTCCGTGGGAAAGGCGGTGGATGTAGGGTATGACTGAAGTTTTCCTTTTCTCTTTCTGCTCGAGGTCACAAAGCTCGATCTCTGGATCTGTTTTAAGGTATTTCACGATTTTTTCGCAAGCTGAAGTAATGACCGAATTAGGATACCCCGAATCCTTGAGCCGTTGAATTTCGGAAATGAAGCTGGGACTCAATTTGTGGATGCATGTGCTTGTTAAAGCTGTCCTCAGACAGGGAAATGCGATGCCTTGTGTAACGAGTTTAAAGTGGGCTGACTGAAAGTTTAGAAGTGCCTTTGCTGTTCTGGGCTGTAACACCAGCAAACATGATCATCCCCCTCTTTGATGCGGAGATCCAGGAACTGAATAAGGTTCTTTTTTGGGGCTTCATAGGTGAATCGAAGTCCTTGCCCTTTTTTCGTGAAGATCTTCAGCACATCGTCAAGCTTCTGATGGAAATTAGCCCTCTCAACGAACACCAAATAATCGTCTACGTACCTAAACACTTTTTTGGCGTCTTTCTCCAAGCAAGGTTCCAGATCCCGATCGATCTTGCCTAGGAAGATGGTACTGAGCTCAGAGGCTACCCTCGACCCAGACTTCTGTATGTACACCTTGTCCTGCCATCCGATGAATGTGGACTTCAGCCCACTCCAAACTCGTCGCACAAGGCATCGCATTTTCCTGTCTGAGGACAGCTTTAACAAGCACATGCATCCAGAAATTGAGTTCCAGCTTCATGTCCCCATGTCCCAAATTCAACGGTTCAAGGATTCGGGGTATCCTAATTCGGTCATTACTTCAGCTTGCGAAAAAATTGTGAAACACCTTAAAAGAGATCCAGAGATCAAGCAATGTGACCTCGAGCAGAAAGAGAAAAGGAAAACTTCAGTCATACCGTACATCCACCATCTTTCCCACGGACTCAAGAAAGTTGCCACGAGATACAATGTGAATGTTGTTTTTTCCGCCCGCCACAAGCTTAGACCTGTGTGCTCCACAGCCAACAAACGTGCGAGAAATGACGATCCTACATCTCACAGCCGCTGCAGCATCAAACACGGAATGCAGTTTGTCGCCTGCATAAAAGGTGTGGTCTAAAAGATCCCGTTTTCCTGTGGGCGTGCCTACATAGGACAAACTGGGAGTTGCCTCAACATAAGACTACGAAAACACCACAGTTCTATGAAAGGAACCGCTCACACACATCTCAAAATGCATTGCCGGGATTGCGGATGCCAACCCCTTTTGAACAACACGACAGTGATGTTCCGACACAACCAGAAACTACCCCGAGAAATGATGCAGACGTACTACATAACACAAAACGAATCCTTGTGTGTGAGCCAGCCCACAGTGACTTCGATGAAGAGCGAGATCGGCTTTTTGGATCTCGGATAATTCAGCTGGTATCGTATTGAGTGAAAGAAAAAGCGCCAGGACCACGGAGGGGCATGCCTGGACGAGCAGCAGCATCATCATATGTATTTCCTTTTCAATCGAATCAGTTGCTCGTTAAGTGCTCGGCCTGTGTTTTCTCCTCTGGCTCTCTTTGTCCTAGTCGCACTGTAAGTTATATTGATCTCTACCGTAAACTCGCCCCATTGTCCATTCTGCTAAGCCTGAACAGTTCGGTCTTTTTTTGGTGACCAAATTCGGTCGGCAGCAAGACTGCTTTTTAGAAGTGTGAACGAACCATATGTTCTAGCAAAAAATGTGCCTATTAGAGAGGTTCAACTATTAGAACCATAGCTATACTTACTGACCTTATAATGTGAGGCTTAAGTTTCCACATTCCACCAGGATGTGCGAAGAGGTAGGCATTGGAATCTATGGAAGAAGCTTAGCAATGTTAAGGCATAGAAAGGTAATAGTTCTTTAAACAGCGCTAACTGTATTGTTGGTTTCATTTCTGAATTGTTTCGTGTTGTCTCTGTTTCTGTCGTGTCCTTAAATCTCAGTGATTTGCTTTGTTCGTGGTTTGCAAGGTTTCAGCAGACCCGTCCTCTTTTTTAAAAGGTTCTTTTTTTAATTAGATGCTGTATATGGGGTGTCTGTTCATGCAGGCTTAGGCCATCCCAACAATCTCAGGACTGCTTTCTGCTGATCGTTTTCATAACCTAAATATATTTCTGTTAGAACCCAGGGAACAATTTTTGCAACAGATATATCCCTCACCGCCTCTACGCACGCCTTATAAATTCTGTGAACTGGATGGAAATAGTGTATTAGGTTCACCACTATCTTTCGATGATTTTCCGAGTGATGGTACCACACTCCACGAATGCGGCCAGCGGAAGTTCTCAATGAGCCACTTTAGGGCACGCAGCATTCAATCGGTTGAGGCGTTTTCAAAGCTGGATGATATAGTAGTGCCTCGATTATATGACTTTCAGGAGACTGCCCGACAACATTGCATAATCCAAAAAACAACAATTACGAGACAAAGATATGCAGAACTTCCAAACAGCCTTTAAGCTGATAATCTGCTGGAATCTGAAGAAGCTAGAACGCTCATGCAACTATGAATGCAACCTAGAAATTGTGTAATAGAGGTGCCAATCAATCTTTATTATCACATTGGAACTTCAAAAGAAATCAGTGAGTTTCTGCTGACTCGTCCAGTCGTGCAAAAACCGGGGACGCATAATTGGGGTTTTACTGTATCCACTGTGGGACACATTTCATGCTCAATCGCATAATGTGTAGAAGTTTCTTAAAAACTTCTGGGCGTTGCCTTTAAGGACTGGCATTTTCAAAATAAAAAAACAAAAAAACAGGAAACTCCTTTTATAAACGACGCAGATCAAGCCTGGAATGTGCTCGACAGCGGATGTTTTCTTCAGCTTCGATAATACTTCCCCAGTCGACTGCTGCATGCTGCAAGATTGCCAATTCAGAACTTCTGGAGGCTGCAATCACAGAGTGGAGAAGCGTAATTATTTATTTATTTCTTTATTTACATACCCTCAAGGCCCTGGGGGCGTTACAGAGGGGAGTGAGAGAAAAAAAACAACAACAAACAGTAATAGAAGACATGGAATATGTCACGGGTCACTTTCGCAAAAATAATTAGTAACATCACTTTTAAACAGATCTAACGAGGGTAATAATATTAATGACGCCGGAAGGTGGTTCCACTCTGGTGATGTCCTAGGAATGAAAGATTCGTGATAGGCTGAGGTTCGAGAATGAGGAATGCCGACTTTGTACTGATGATCAATGCGTGGAGAAACGTAAGGTGGGACGAGGAAGAGCTTTTCTTTAAGAATGGGGTTAGAATTATATATTTTATAGAAAAGACATAGACGAGAACACTTACGGCGCAAAGAAAGCAGTGGCAAGGAGAGAAGAGATTTCATGGATGATACACTAGCTGTACGGTGATAATTGTTAAGTATGAAACGAGCGCCGCGGTTTTGAACAGACTCGAGATGAGAAGTGAGCGTCGTCTGACCAGGATCCCAGATTGAAGCTGCATACTCTAATTTTGAGCGAACCAAAGATTTGAATAATATTAGTTTGAGAGAAACTGGTGCTAGAGAAAAGTTACGTTTTAGGTAGCCTAACATAGAATTGGCATTAGCAATGATGTGGTTAATATGAATATGCCAGGAGAGGTTAGAAGTAATATGCACACCGAGGTATTTATATGAAATCACACATTCTAAAGTAACGTTATCAAGATGATAGATAAAAGGCGTAGTGTTACGGCGAGACACTTTCATTGTTTTACATTTTTTAGTATTAAGTGTCATGGACCACAGCTTGCACCAATCAAGAACAGCATTTAAGTCGTTTTGAAGAAGGAGAGAGTCAGAATCATTAGTAATCTTACGATAAATAACGCAGTCATCCGCGAATAAACTAAGCGATGATGAGACACACAACGGCAAGTCATTGATGTATATGAGGAATAACAAAGGACCGAGAACGGAGCCTTGAGGGACGCCAGAAGTAACAGAAGACACTGAAGAATTAGAGTTATTTACATGAACAAACTGCGAACGATTTGTAAGAAAACACTCAATCCAAGTTAGTATCTGAGGGTCGAGGTTGAGTTTGCTAAGCTTGAAGAGTAGTAGTTGGTGAGAAACTTTATCAAATGCTTTGCTGAAATCAAGAAAAATACAGTCAACCTGGGATCCATGATCAAGTAATGAAAATAAATCGTTAGTAAAGACGAGAAGTTGTGTTTCGCAAAAAAGAAATTTACGAAAGCCATGCTGTGAGGACGAGAAAAAAGAGTTGGATTCGAGATATTTAACAAGATGTGAATAAATAATATGCTCTAACATTTTACAAGGAGTACTGGTTATGGAAATGGGTCTATAATTGTCGGGGCAGTGTTTGTCGCCAGATTTATGAAGTGGAACCACCTTGCCAGTTTTCCAATCTTCAGGAAGGACACCGGTAAGAATAGATTGCTCAAAAATCTTAGTAAGAAAAATTGCACTGTAAATTTTAGTATGCTTTAGAAACTTAGTGTTAATATTATCAATACCATATGATGAAGACACTTTGAGGTTGTCAATCAGCTTAACAATGCCATCAAAATCAAACACAAGCGGGTCCATTGGAAAGAAATCATGATTAGGGTAAGTAACAATAGAACAGTTTACATCTCTAGAAAACGATTCAACAAACACCTCATTAAGGATTTTCGCAGAGTCATCGTCAGACATAACAATGCCATCAGAGTCATAAAGCAAAATAGCCTTGTCGTTCTTGCCATTAATAACACTCCAAAACATTTTGACACTAGTTGATAACATACGGGGCAAGGTTTGGCTGAAGAAAGTTTGTTTGGCGTCCTTAATTGCATTTTTGTATAAATTTTCTGCGTTGTGGTAAACCGTCCAGCTCTCAACAGTGTCTGCACGCTTAGCAGTGCGGAACAGGCGTTTCTTTTTATTTGAAAGTCTTTTCAAGGCATTATTAAACCATGGGGACGTGGAGCTATTAGTAAGAAAGCGACGTGGGACGAAAGAATTGATAAGGGAATTGACTTTATTTTTGAACATTGTCCAATTAACCTCGACAGAGCGTTCGGAAAAATTGGATAGGAAGAAGTCAAGAAATTGTGCTAACTCGCGGTTTATACCCTCAAAATCAGCTTTGCCATAATCAAGAAAAGAGTTATTCTTCGTTTTTGTAAAGGCAGATACAGGAGCGCTTAGGTGAAAGTGAAGTAAACAGTGATCGCTGATGGCAGGTAGATACGTAAGAGAGGATGCAAGATCAGGCGCGGTAGAAAGAATGAGGTCCAGCACGTTCTCAGAAGTTGCCGTAACACGAGTCGGCCTAGTAACTATCTGCGTTAACGAAAAATCGGAGCAGAGACTTAAAAACTCGGAACACGCAGCAGAATTTGAAGATATGGTAGGATATAGACCAGACCAGTCAATGCCGGGGAGATTAAAATCGCCCAAAAGAAACAAAGGCAAGGCAGGAAACCTTGTACGAATTGTATTCAGAGCATCGTGTAAATCTATAAAAAAGTTTGCTGTGGCATTGGGAGGACGGTAGCACGCGCACAAAATAACCTGTTTATGGCTAAAACGCAAGCGCACGCCAATAAACTCAAGAGATGTAACAATGTTGATAAGACAAGACTCAATGCTATCATTTACCGCGATTATGACACCACCACCACGCCTAGATAGCCTATCGCATCGATAAAAAGAGAAACGCTTCTCGCAACAAAAAATTTCGCTGTCGCGTACAACACTAGATAGCCAAGTTTCAGTGAGTACAACAATGTCGGCGAGTGAAGAATCGATGGCTGAAGACAAGTCATCACGATTGCGAAGAACACTTCGAATGTTGGTGAAAAGCACTGAAAGATAAGGACTAGGATTGTTCCGTATCAGGTTATGTTATTGTGATGACGTTGACAAATCAACCACAGGGTCAGCATTAACACGAATGGAAATCGTGCTCGGCGTGATAAAATCGCGGACCTCACAAACGGCATCGCTGGCCGCGCAGTAAGAAAAACATTTGTCATCAAAAAACACTTTGTTATAGCGTAGACTAAAAGACTGTGTATGAGCCTTAGCAAATTCGAGCAGCTTTCTTCTAACAAGACGAGTGGCAGGGGAAAAATCCTCTGCGACGGAAGTGGCACTACCGCGCAGTTTGCCTCTGGAGGAAAAAACATGGTCTTTCGTTTTGAATAATGAGAATTTCACTAAAACTGGCCGACATTTACTGGGGTTAAAAACACGACCGAGCCTATGTGCACGGATGATACCCTCAGGGGGAACGGTGATCTTCATTTCGTTTGCAATGATGTCACGCACTTTGCTTTCAGATACAGCCCAGGTCTCAGAGTTTGAGTCGGGAACACCGTAAAATATTAGATTATCTCTTCGAGACCTGTCCTCAAATTCATCAAGACGTGTTCGCAGACTGGCGTTCTCGCGTGACAGGAAGGTTACAGTTTCTTTTACATCTGTCAACTCACGCTCTAAAATGTCTAAACTGGCTATCTTTGCTTCCACAGTACTAAGCCTCCCTTGAATATCGGTTACCATTAATTCAATTGACTCTTGCCCAGTCTTGATAGCTTGAATATCCCCCATGATTCGGTTCTGTCCAGCTTCAAAATTTGCCTGACGAGCGTTTAAGCCTCTCAGTAAAACAAGCATCTCACTCATCTCTTTTGTCTGAACTTCTTTCTTATCTGGGCCAGGATTAAGTTCAATATCACCAGACAGGAGAAGCTTCAGACCCGAAATACATTCGCAAGAACATAAAAAGAGCACTTGTGGCCATGGGAACACCAGCAGACAGAGGTTGTTGGACTTTTTACAATGCAAAGAGGGAAACGGACCAACCTGTACGAAGAAAAAGCAGAAAGCGTTAGCTGACTGCATGACTGGCTGTTCCACATGCCCACTGAAGGGCCGAGGGGCGTGCCGGCAGTTTAAATCCAGTGACGATGTCAATGTCGATGCCGTTGGACTGCTGTGCTGAGGCGACGCGACGATTGGGAGTGCAGCAGAAACCCAAGGTTGCCGGGAGGAGTAGATGTCTGGTTGTGGCAGCACGGAAACTTGCGGCAAGCGCGCTCCCTCCAAGGCATACCACGGGCTTGATAGGGCCGGACAGCCGCGAAACATCGCCGTGAACTGTACGAAGAAAAAGCAGAAAGCGTTAGCTGACTGCATGACTGGCTGTTCCACATGCCCACTGAAGGGCCGAGGGGCGTGCCGTCAGTTTAAATCTAGTGACGATGTCAATGTCGATGCCGTTGGACTGCTGTGCTGAGGCGACGCGACGATTGGGAGTGCAGCAGAAACCCAAGGTTGCCGGGAGGAGTAGATGTCTGGTTGTGGCAGCACGGAAACTTGCGGCAAGCGCGCTCCCTCCAAGGCATACCACGGGCTTGATAGGGCCGGACAGCCGCGAAACATCGCCGTGAACTGTACGAAGAAAAAGCAGAAAGCGCTAGCTGACTGCATGACTGGCTGTTCCACATGCCCACACACTTATAGTTGGAGGCACCTACTACAGTCCATGTGCATGTTCTCTTAAAGGGACACTTGCATGGCTGTTACGGATATAGCTAATAGTAATCAATAATATTGATTACTATTAGCCTTGGCACACTCGCAACTGTTGTTTATTTGGAAAGACGATTTACTATATAGGCCCCTTTGGCCAGCCTAGTCATCATCACTTCGCGCGAAGCATTTTTGTTTAATAGTGCGATTGATGCCTCACACACTCTTTTCCTTTTTCCTAAATATCATATTCCTCATGCAGTTCTCTGCTTGTTTTCTCATTGTATCTGGCAAGAATCTTAACATCGTGCAACACCAAGGAACAGGGGCATCTATTGCAGTGAATGGCGAGGTGGCCAGACAGGCTAGCTCGCGTGGCAGCCACGTGCTCATGGGCACGTTCATTCATGCATCCACAAATTTATTCTTGTGTTTTATGCTGCAAGGCTCAGACGGCTGCTCTATGCTGTTGATTCTGTGGCAGAGCCGAGCCATCTTATGGGATGCCAAGGACACCACAGGAATGCGGTGGCGCTGACCGACTTCCCTTAATTGTGTGAAACTGAGGGTATGGTATCACAGCTGGTCTTACATTGGACCTCTCACGAGTGGGTTTGTTTATCCAGAAGCAAGCTACCTGCAGATGTGTATAATTCAGGTCGCCAAAAGCCTGTTAAATAAAGTTGAGGCATAAACAAACCTGCTCGTGAGAGGTCCAATGTGAGACCAGATGTGGTACCATACTTACACTCATACCTGCCAAATCTTCCGAATTTTTTGTAAAATGTACAAATTGGGACTAATTTTACGATTTTACGAATCTTGCTTCAAATCTTACAAAAAAATTTTTTTTTATTTTTTTTGTTGTTGTTTTTGTAACTCCGTTGTTGGTGGTATCTTGCATTGCCACAAGAGGGCGATAGGTACCGTCCACAGCGGCGTCGTGGTTTTTACTATCCGTCTATCCGGTGGCCACGGATCGAAAACCAATCCAAAGCTCAAAGCCTTTGTTTGTGTGTTCGGCGGTGCACAGGTGCACGTTGGTTCGGCGTGTTCAGACGTTGTTGGGCCTCGTTGTTTCGGCCAGTTTCGAGGCAAAAAGTATGGCGTCTGTGTTTGTTGCACGTGTAACTGTAGCATTCTGCTGGTCACTGTGGCTTCGCGGCGCAATGCCGAACTCGAAACCTCAAAAGAGGTACTTTCAGGTGTTCCTGAAGTCCTACACATCGAAATTTCCGTGCTTCATGCAGCCCAAAAAGCAACAAAAGTTTGGATTGTGTAGCACGTACACGTGTGATGTAAGCGTTTCGCACGCTGGCCAGGCTGACATTAAGCTGCACATCGCATCGCGCAACCCCCCCCCCCCCCCCCCCCCCCCGCCGCCGCAGCCGCGCGACTTTTACGAATTTGAAAGTCCACAGGTTGGCAGGTATGTACACTCAGTGTCACACAATTCAAGGAAGCCGGTCAGCGGTACCACACTACTGTGATGTCTTCGGCACACAATAGGATGGCTTGGCTCTGCCACAGAATCAACAGTCCCAAGCCCCGCCGTCTTAGCCTTGCAGCATAAAACACAAGGATAAAATTGCTGGGTGTGTTTTGGGCGTTGTGTATCAGATACCAATATTGTGAGGGGCAGTGTATATGGGCCAGATGTGTGAATGACCCTGCCCGTGAGCACGTGGCTGCCACGCGAGCCAGCCTGTCTGGCCACCTCGCCATTCACTGCAGCAGATGCCTCTGTTCCCCGGTGTTGCATTATGTTAAGATTCTCGCAAATACAATGACAGAACAAGCAGAGAACTGCATGAAGCATATGAAATTTGGGAAAAAGGAAAAAAGCGTGTGAGTGAGGCATCAATCGCCCTATTAAACAAAAATGCTTTGCGCCAATGTGATGGTGACTAGCTTGACCAGTGGATTTTATGCAGTAAATGTTCAAACTAGCCTTATTACCCTCTTTACTATTAGCTAGCTCTCTTCATCAAACACTTCCTTACCACCAGCATGTCACGGCCATTCGTGCACATGCGCTCATCTAAAAGGCATTCATATGGATGTAATGACCGTATTTGGTATTACTTTTATGTTTCAGATAACCTTTGGAGACATTGCGCTTCCTGAAGCGCAGTTGAAGCATGTCGACACGAAGCAGCCATCCATTTACGTTCAGGAACTCGCGGTCATGGTATCTGGAACTGAGGCCCTGACAAACTGCTGCCTTACTGGGTCGACAATGAAGGGAAAGCTTCCTAAAAGGGGAGTTAACGACTTGATAGGTGAGTAAATTGCCGTGAAGAAGAAATGGCAAGGCACTATTGCAATCAAACTTAACAGCAACAAATACTAAGTCTACTCTTGACATATATTGGACTTAAATCTTGGACAAAAGCTCACCAGACAGAAGCTCACCGGTCAAAAGCTCACCACGTGAAAATTTCATGTTGGTCTTAACACGAGTGCAGACAACTTAGGTGCATGCGTGCGACGCTAAAACACAACAATGAATTAAATCTGATAGGCACATGGTTTGTTGATTAGACTGGAAACAAGTTTATCGATTGGTTAGAAGGAAATGCAGTCCCGTACAGGCTGCCTCCAGCAGTCTTGGTAGATCTCGGTGTACCTGGAGCCCCTTGCAAATATTTTCCAGACGGTTGTGGCATACCTTGAGTCAACCCAGATTGATCCTATCAGCTTCAGCTCCACTCAGTTTGGTGACCTACATTTTTGTCCCAAATCGTTGCTTCTGTGCCTGTTATGGCTTACCTGTCGACACCGTTGCATGAAATGGGGTACCACTTCTAAAAATAGTGCAATGTCCATTGCGTCCGCACTTTGGCCCAGCTCGTGATTCACCGGGTAGTCAAAAAAAAGGGGGTGAGCTATTGTGCGGGTCTACGAAAAAAACGGGTGAGCTTCTGTCCGGTGAGCTTTTGTCTGGTCACCATTGGGCTTGTGTCGCGGTACTCATGGATGGTTGTTTCTTTTTGGCTTATGTTGGGGGAGGTATTTGTGTTTTTGTGTCATTACGTCTTGCGCTACACCTCTGGTTTCCAATAATGTGCCCCAGTTCTAGCATACTTTAATTTTTGCCTAGATTATAATTCACTCTGATGTTCCTTCTGCTTAATTTTGATCGTCGATTTATATCAGCGATTAAACTTTACGAAACTTCAGTATTGTTTACTTCTGTGGACAATTTTTTGAAGATAGCTGACTGTTTACCCCAGCTTTAGGCTGCTGAATCTTTCTAAAACTTTCAGCTTGTTCAGTTGTTTTTAAAGTAATTGTTTGGTACAGTATGGCCTCAGTTGGTTTTCTATCAGTAAACCCTGAATTATAATATAAAATAGATGTCAGAATCAAAATGAAAAAAAATGTGGTCATCTGTGTGTTTAAAATTATTGTCTAACTACGCTATTTCCGACTTTCTAGCCAAATATCCTGAGGCACTGGTTCTTGAACAGGGTTCCTAGTACAGTATGCTGAGGGTTCTTTCAGCACCTGAACTTCCTCAATCGTTCCTACACCATTGTCATACACTCAATTGCAACAATGCCAAGAGTGGAAGGGGCACCTCGGCTAACAATAACAATAGTAAATTTTTGTTCGCTGATGTCAGAAAGTTTGAGAGTCCCTGTCGCAAAGAATGTTATGTTTGCAGGCTTTTAAAGAAGTTATGAAATAGTCTTCAGACTTCGGCCAAGTAAGTGTGGCAGTATCTCACCATCGCATGTGCAGCGAAGATCAGAAAACATTTTTTTCCAAGGTGCACTAGTTTTATTTAAAAAATTAAATAGACTCAAGCTTGGGGGGCCCCTCAACCTTTAGAGTCCTTTCCAGGTCACGTGTGTGTGACATGAATTGGGGGCCAAATGAGTGAATGACAACTTTTATAAAAACCTTAGCTTCAAATTGGGCAGATACCTGCTCAACTCGCAAACTCGACCACTATTGGCGCCAAGCCAGTAGTTCCTGTGGCCACCATAAGCTGCATGATGAAAAATGAACCGTTTTTTCCTTTCTGATTACGCAGTGCACTCGCGACATTTTGAGGGATCACGGTGTGTTTCTCGTACTTGTGATAAGGTAAAAAAAATAAAAGTAACGAGTTCCAGACTGTTTCCACAGTAAACTTGTTTCATGATCCCTTTAATGCATTGCAAATTGACGAAATGCCTTGTTTTACATTATTTCACAGCAGCAATATTTCACAGTTGCCAATAAACATAGTCATTGGTCCCCATGCTCAATATATTTAGATGATTAACTTTTTGTTGTTAGTTTCTTTTTGTGAAATTTTCTAAAATTATGTGGACCTGAAGTATAATTTTAAGTAGTATTAAGTAAATATGGAGTCTTAAGGCAAGTTTCTTAATTGTCTATTGTCTTCTCTTTTCAGCTTTTGTTACTGTCAATTCCCTGGAGAAACTCGGAAGTCCGTGAAAGAATACCTGTAAAGGAAGTGCAGCAATGCTTCCTACACTCAAAACAAAGCCTCCAACACACAGAAGAAAACCGCAGAATGAAAAAAAAGATTAGCTTTCATTTTAATTCATTTTGCGCATTTGCTTTTTTTTTCTCTTAAATCTGATTAGCGATTAATTTAGATTTTATTTAACAAGTGCATTAACTTTTTTCATTCATTTTACTTCATTCATGTAGGTGATGTTACTTCAGTCATGGTAGATGATAAATATTGTAGGTTTTATATTAACAGGTGCAATACTATTTTTGCTCGTTTTTCTTCAGCATGATACTTTATAATTATTTTTTTCTTCTAATAAGAGCTTGTTTATAAAGCTTTAAGTGCATCTGTGATATTTGTAAGCCACTAAAAGTATTAGGTTTTTTGTGCCATCGTATGTGTTTGTTGTAGGCAACATGTGTTCATTCTATTGAAAAAAATATTTGTTTAATAAAAAGTTGTTATTTTAATTTGTCATCACTTTGAACTCGTCTACATTAAAGCCTGTAACATAATGCATTTCAGTTTCGATAAGTGCAAACCACTGCAATTGCTAAATCAATATAATTTTCTACTTATCTGGAATTGGTCAGGAATAAATTGGTGAAATGCTTTAAAAGTTCTATTAAGTGTACCCCCGATTATATTTGAAAGCCTGCTTCCAAGTTTAATCCGGGGTACAATTTATAGTACTAAAGGCCTGCATAAAAGCATACTAAAATTCTGCTCAGAAGTGTACTAGAAGAAGTATCCTAAAAGGATGGCGAAATGTTACTTCTGAAGTGGGTAAGAAGTGTACTAAAATGCCTCTTACAGGCATGCTTAGAAGTATCCTAAAAGGATAGCGAAATGTCACTTTTGAAGTGCGTAAGAAGTATACTAAAATGCTTCCTACAAGTATGCTCAGAAGTATACTAAAAGTATGGCGAAATGCTACTTTTGAAGTGGGTCAGAAGTATACTAAAAACCGGCCAATTTACAGCATCAAGCATACTACTGGAAGTGCAAATAAAGTATACTCTAAGACCACCGGTTTTTCGCTAAGGGTAGCTTTAATCCTCAACTCAAAAGCGGATTCAGAAATCACGTGGTCGTGACACGCTTTTGCACCGGTGCCATGACTCGAAGCTTGCACCGTGCTTTTTGAGCACAACATATAACTTGTCAGTCGCAAGTTATAATAAGTTCCGTCAGGGCACTCATTGACCAGGAACGCGAATCCAAATATCTGTGCAGTTCTCGTGTGCAATGCGTGAGCTCAGGTCGGCTGACGTGCTTTGGGTAGCGTTGACTTGCTTTGGGTAACGTTCACATGCTCTGAGAACAGCGGATGTATCACAGTGAAAAGGCAGAGAGCTTTAGAAGAAAGTGAGTTACAAAATAGTCTCCTACCTCTCCCAATGCTCGTAACCGAAAAGCTGGCTTCTGACATTCTACCCTCTTTATTTTGGCTCACTAAACGATATTCGAATACTAAACCCAAAATGTAAAATAATTTATACCAGCCCAAAATTCATTTCATGTTGAACAAAAAGGATAAAAGGCGCGAACACAACAGGACGAAAAAAGAACCACGTACGACGCGGACAAGCGTCAACTTCCAACTGATTTAATAAAACACGATATGTCAAACTGTCGATCCCCATCGCCTAAACGCATGCAACAGATAAAGGTTCCTATCGCTCATCACACGCAGCCCTCAAGAAACACAATCTCTTTATTTAGCAGATAAAGGGATGGCTGGTAACGCATTTGTCAGCCGCTTTTTGTATACCGCAAGCTTTGATTTAACCCCTTTCCATCTTCTTCCCTCTCTTAATAAACCTTTTGTGCTCTACCAAAGGGTTCATACCCGCATCCTTCGCAGTGCTCCGCAAGATGCTCACCCGAACCATCGCGTCTGGCTACCGAAGCAGCACAATTCACCGGTTCAAGCTTGACCCTGCTTAGGCAGCAGGGGAAAGCTTCCCCGGACCAACTACCATTTTGCTCCAAGGGGCAAGCTAGCCCCAGCCTGGCTAGCCGGCCCGGCCGTTCAGTAGGGGTCATAATCTTGTAACGTCATCCCTTCACTGACCGATTCCATTCCATAAATAAGAAAATACAAGATTTATATTGAACTATAGCTATCAAATGATTTAATAAAAGCCTCAAATATCAAAAACACCTAAATAAAACACTCAACTTCAACAGACAACGTAAAAGAACAAGAAAACAAAGCTCCGGTGGTGACCGGTGCAGCACACAACGCCGAGGAACGGCGACAGTATGAAGGTTGGCTATGGCGGACCGGAAAGCGCGCGGAGGGTGCGCAGACTAGTGGCAGCTCGAGTAACTGACTCCCTGAAAGCATCTATACAAATAAAAACTGACCCCTGCTGGCAGAACACTGTAAGGTCAAAATGCACTTCCTCAGAAACCAGTGCCTCAAGTTCCACAGAGAGTGAAATTCTGTCAGACAATGACACTAAGGGTGAACTCAGAGAAGAATTGTTACACTGGTATTCTATCCAGGTCACCTAGCAATTCACTGTGTTCATTGTTAGTGGACGTCCAACTTAGAAAAAAACTAGTGTCATGGGCTGCTAGAAGACAAAAACAACGAGAAAATTCACAATGCCGTCTTGATGAAATCCTAGAATAAAAACTCATGTGAGCACACCCCCATTACTAATATCAGACAAAGAATTTCACAATCTGCAGAGCCAATGACGCACGTTTCTCGGGGAGTGTGTGAAGACGTCACATCAACCCACTACACATGGCGCGATTTCGCTTTGAAATTTACACCTGCGACGTCAGGCACTGCAGCTTCCTCTATGCCTTTATTTCGCTGCACGAGTGACGTCGCAACAACAAAATCGGAAGTAAAATCACACCATTCGAATCAGGTTTACAGTGTGCTGACAGCATCTGTTACTTCCTATCAGTAGATACATTTTTTACAAAGCAAACAATTCAGTTGAAAGTTACTACGTGTCCTGCCCAGATCTTCCTTCATTTCTTCTGTGTTTTTGGCGTATTATCCAGTCTTGAGGCATATCGGTGTCAGGTGTTTTTTTTTGTCGCTCTAGTGGGACTCGGGCAAGGTGGGTAAACACTCTTGTTTAAAATAATATGGATACTCTGCTATATAAAAACCCTTTTCGGGGACCAACCGGGTTTAATACCTGCATTTTGTTCTGTAATTATCCACAGCTCACATTATGGATGCTTTTGGGTAGGAACGGATGTGTCCATTTTTATGAGACATCACTGTCAAATTCACTAGTGTTGAAATAATGACTGCATGCTCTGAAGCCATGTAGCAGGTTGTTGGGGGTTGTATGGCGCAACAGAAACGGAGGCCATACTGCGCCAAACAAAGTTAAAAAGAAAACAAGCTCTTATTGTTACTGTGTTACAAAATAGTAATTGGCTATGCGGAACTAGATCTGATTAATAAAACCAGCGTTATTAATATAAGTCAACAGACGGTCAAATAGGATCACGGGATATTCTCCCAGTAAAAGAGCAGGATGGAATGGAATTTAGAAATTAAACAATTCAGGAAAGTGGACACGACGTTTATTGTCCAAAACTGGACAGAGCCACAAGATACGCATAATAGTGAGTGTATTCCCACAATGTACACTCACCGGTGGGTCCTCCCCACTAAGAAGATATCTGTGCGATATGTAAGAATGACTGATTCGAAGTCGACACCAGAGGTCGGCATTTTAGGTCGCCCTCACTCACCATCACCCTCACAGCCACACTCACCTAAGCCCCTCCCTCAGCCTCACCCTCACAGCTACACTCACCTTCAGCCCCTCACTCACCCTCACCCTCACAGTCACACTCACCTTCAGCCCTTCACTCACCCTCACTGAACCTCACGGCCCTCACGCACTCACCGCCCTCACGGCCCTCACGCCCCTCACCACCCTCACGGCCCTCACGCCGCTCACTCACTCATGGCCCTCACGCCACTCACCGCCCTCACGCCACTCACCGCCCTCACGGCCCTCATCGCCCTCACCACCCTCACGGCCCTCACCGCCCTCACGGCGCTCACGGCCCTCACCGCCCTCATGGCCCTCACGTACTCATAGCCCTCACGCCACTCACCGCCCTCACCGCCCTCACGGCCCTCACCGCCCTCACGGCCCTCACGCCACTCACCGCCCTCACGCCACTCACCGCCCTCACGCGTGCCACTCATCGCCCTCACACCCCTCACCGCCCTTGCGGCCCTCACACCCCTCACGCCCCTCACGCACTGATGACCCTCACGCCACCCAGGCAAGCTTCCAGATGGGGCAATTTCGCCCAGAAACTTTACGTTGCAACACCAGCAACACAGGCCGCCCGCGATCACACGCAGCAACCAATGGCTGCAATTTGCCTTCGTCATCATAAAATCTTATCTTTCTTGCACTATTTAGACACAATTACGTGTTATAAACGTGTTTTATGCATTTTAATCTCGGTAAGAATACTAATGCACCTTTATGAAACAGTTTATTTCCAAAAAACGATCGATTTCAAACCAGAACCAAGTCTTTCGGGGTCATCATCAGCGGCTCGAGGTATCACGTGAAAATTTTGCGTCCCTGGTTGGATGCGGCCGCTTCGAACGTATTCGAATTGCTCCGAGTTGCTTGCTTATTTCGAGCCGGACCCGATCTCAGCAATTCGTGTCGATCTAGGAAAAGCTAAAGAACAACCCGCCATTAACACCAAAATTGCTGAGAAAGATGCTCAATCTGAAGGGGGCCTCACGCACTCACCGCCCTCACGCACTCATGGCCCTCACACACCTCATGCACTCACCGCCCTCATGGCCCTCACGGCCCTCATGGCCCTCACGGCCCTCACGGCCCTCACGGCCCTCACGGCCCTCACCGCCCTCACGGCCCTCACGGCCCTCACCGCCCTCACAGCCCTCCCGGCCCTCACTCACCCTCACACTCATGAATTTTCCTGGTTCAGAAACTCACTCACCCTCACCTCACCTGTGAAGATGAGGGTGAGTGAGGGTGAGTGAGGGCCCTCATGAGTGAGGTTTGCCGAGGTATGGTCGACACAACGATACTTCATGGAATCGGTTCCTGTGAGGACAGTTCTCCCAGAGCCCAAGAACCGGCTTTTTAATATAAAGTTTATTGTTGCACACCATGTTCCATTCAGACTGCCATAAACGAACAAGGGATGACTTTGTTAGAGGTTTAATGTCTTGGTGTGACAAACAGGCGTGAGACGGGGGAAGATTGTCTGAGGATGTAGCGAGTCTGTCTGCTTCCTCGTTACCTTTTATTCCCATATGACTGGGCACCCAACAAAATTTTATATTAAGGCCTCCATGTACAGCTTTATTGAGCTTATTTCGTAGTTGCTGCGATTGCATATTTTTATTAATTCTCAAAGAGCATATTGCGGTAACAGAACTCTGAGAGTCTACGAATAGGACAGCCTGCTTTATTTTAGCCCGGAGGATATAATCTATGGCCATAGATATTGCATAAACTTCAGTTGTAAAAATGTTGGAGAAAGTATTTAGACGTTTCATTTTAATAAAACTATCAGAATGCACGGCGCCGGCAAAAAATGACGGCGTCTTAGCATCATCAGTGTAAAAATGTGTGTAGCCTTCATACTTCTTCTCAAGCTCGGAAAACTTCGGTTGGATGATAACTGCAGAGACGCTATGCTTATTAAACCTTGTTATAGTCCAGTCACAAGCAAATAGCACTATGTCCAAGGGGGGCAACACAGTCTACATTCTGCATAAGATTAAGCTTGTCCAAACAAAGATCAAGTGAGGAACAAAATTGCTGTACTCGGAAACTCAAGGGCCTTACGATGCTTGGCTTATTTTCAAAGAGGCGGCAATATCTAGATTTTTGGAGAGAGTTGTAGGTTGGATGATTACGGTTCGCAAGTATGTTGTAGTAGTATGTTAAGCTTAGATGCTGGTGTCTTTGCTTGAGTGACATCTCATTTGATTCAGCACTCGGGACAGGGACGCCCCAAGCACCTGCTGCGATTCAGGCTGGGGACAGGGGACGTCCGAAAAACACATGCTGCGAGTCGCTGTCCAAGGTGATGGACTGGATCCAACATCTTGAGCGCAGACGATCATGCAGAGCCATAAACGCCGTTTTCCTGAACGAACGGATAGGACAATACGGTCCCAAGTTGAACCTGAAACGTTCTCCCTGTTAAGAAATCTTTTATGCACTGCAGCATACGACCGCGAATTCCATAGCCATAAAGGTCTTGGAGATGCCATATCTCCATGCCTATAATCGAGACGGGATCAAACAAGAGCATTGTACAGACGTAGAAGGCATTTTCTGTCAGATCCCCAGTTTTTATGGGCTAAGACTTTTAGAATATTTGTAGTTCTGAGACATTTTTTGGGGGGGCGACTTCAGATGAGAAATAAAATTGAACTTTTTGTCAAAGGTAATACCTAAGAACTTGTGCTCCTTTCTGACAGGGATGCAGGATTGGTTCTGGCGACAGCCCCCGGCGTAGTGAAAATGGGACACAGACACTTTTCTCGGGTGAAAACATAAATCCATTTTCATCTGCCCACTTGGCAAGCTTATTTTATGGCAAGCTGTAGCTGGCGCTCACTGCTCGAAAGATTGCATGACGATGGTGAAATTTGGATATCCTCAGCATAAAAGGATTATAAAATGGACGGTGGCAAAACCTGGGTGAGAGACTTCATTTTGATTATAAAAAGTGTAACGCTCAAAATACCTCCCTGAGGAACGCCGTTTTCCTGAACCAACGGATAGGACAATACGGTCCCAAGTCGAACCTGAAACGTTCTCCCTGTTAAGAAATCTTTTATGCACTGCAGCATACGACCGCGAATTTCATAGCCATAAAGGTCTTGGAGATGCCATATCTCCATGCCGTATCGTAGGCTTTTTCTAAATAAAAAAAGACTGACACACAATTATGCCTATTCACAAATGCTTCACGTATGATCGTTTCTAAGCGCACCAAATGTTCTAAGGGCGATCGTCCTCTGCGGAAACCGCACCGATTGTTATCCAAAATGCTTTCCCTCTCTAGAACGTACACCAGCCGCCTGTTTATCTGTCTTTCATAAGATTTCCCTAGACAGCTGGTTGAAGCGATCGGACGGTAACTAGAGGGTAGAGATGGATTCCTACCTGGCTTCAGGAGAGGGATAATGTGTGCCCGTTTCCAAGCCGCTGGAAAACAACACCTTTCCCTCAAGGAATTGAAGAAATTAAGAAGGAATTCAAGAGACTCTGTAGAGAGATTACGCAGCATTTCGTAATGCAGTCCATGCGGTCCAGGAGCAGAGATCTTTTTGATATGAAGTGCACTCTCTAGCTCACATTGTGTGAAAGGCTGATTATAAGGTACGGTATTTGGTCCCGTTGTGACTATATTAGGTTGCCCTGCACGTCCTTTAAACAACTTGAAAGAATCCGAGTAACTAGAGGAGCTGGACACGGAATAAAAGTACTCCCCAAGGACGTTAGCCGTATCTTCCAGTGATGCAGATGGAGCTTTCAAAACGGGAATCGTAAGACCCCTATAGACCCCTTTCATTTTCTTGAATCTATCCCAGACCTCCTTAGCAGTTACAAAGCTGCTCAGAGATGACACATGTTTCATCCAGGTTTCCCGCTTCGATCGCTTACGAGTCCACCGGGCTTTGGCTTTTTGTTTCCTGAACTCTAACAGGTTTCTTGAGGCGGGACACCGACTGAACTCGCCCTCATGCCTTATTTTGCTCCGTACGTGTATTTTGCTCCGCACCAAGGTTTGCACTCGCAGGCGGTGTACCGGTAGTTTGGGGAATGGGCTGCCGAGCGGCGTTTATTATCTGCTCTCTCACATACAATGTGGCCTCATCCGCAGTCATGGAGGAAAACAGGGATCTATCAAACTTGGAGTTCAACTTAAAAAGAGAACAATCAGCCTTGTCCAACTCCCACCGAGGCATTCGTTTTAAAAAGGGGGGGGGGGGGGGGGGGGAAGAAAAATGGCGCTTCCTAAAACAATAGGAAAGTGGTCACTCTAAAAAAAGTTATTAAGAACCTGCCAAGAAAAACAAGACAGTAATGAAGGTGATTCAATAGATAAATCGGTACATGTAAACGAATTGCGAGCCGAACTAAAAAATGTAGGCACTCTACTATTAAAGGGGCACTCAAGTGGATTCTGAAATCGTCTATATAATGTCACAGCTCAACCCACGGCCTCTAAGCATTTTAAAAATCCAAAAAATTACATTCAAGGGCGGCCAATTTCTCTATATAAAAATCCAATCGAAGATCGGTGTTCTGCACCTAGGCGCACGCCGTCAGGGGCGCTGTCGGACGGGAAGGCGGTGGGGAAGGGCGTGCGCCAGCCAATCACGAGTCCCGGCGGACTGATTTTGAAATACGCGCCTATTCGGCGGACTGATTTTCAAATGTGCGCGTATTCGGCGGACAGATTTTTTCGAATGTGCGCGTATTGGACGGACTCATTCTAAAACGTTCATTGAATGTGGTGTCGTCGTATGGAAATTCTTCGGCGGACGGCAGATATCAGGCTCATCCAGTACGACGCCACTTCTACGCGCGACGCCGACGCCTCGAACGTGCCGCAAACGTAGACGACGGCATTCCACGGCGCTGCGAAGCCAGCGAAGCATCTTCGGCATCGACACCGGACTCCGGATACAAAAGAGGAGGAACGCACTCGGCAACGGAACCCATCGGCTCCCAACACAGACTGATAGGTGATACGCTCTTTATTGTAAAACTCACATGTATAGGTGATGCCAGTTTCCTGTTTTAAGGTGCCAATGCGGTTGCTGCATGCCGATGGAGATCGTCGTCAGGTTGGCTGCCGCCGGGTGTACCCTGCCGCCGTACGCAAGCAGCAGGGCCGGCGCGCTAAGTGACGAGCCACTTGGATTTCGACTCGCTGTGCCTCAGCCTGGGTGTGCTAGGATTCGGTTTACACAATAGACGCCACTATGGGCAGAAGAAAATGCGGGGCGACGAGGACTAAGTGAGTACGACCATACGACTTTACCGATTGTGAAACTTGCGATCGGCGTCGACACCGTTCCAATCATCGGCGCCCGTCTTTCTTGCCGCACGTCCGCACGAGATACCTTTCAATAGAAAACACTTAGCGATCAATTGCTTTTTTAATGTTCGCTTCACGCGTTTTTTTTTTTTTTTTTTTTGTCTCGTTTGCCGTGCGTTTTCGTTTTCTTGCCCATGCTTCCCAAGCTGCGAGCCGAGGATCAGGACTCCTCGAGGGACACGGAGTCGGAGTTGGGCTCCGGTCCGTCGTCGGTTGAGATCCTGGCCCTCAATTACCGTATGTCTACTGCCCTCGAGTTGGTGACGGAGCATTTAACAGCCGTCACGGGCGGGACCGGCGGCAGCGCGAGCCCGAGAGGCCCGACGACCGCAAGTCCGTCGCCGACTTCGTGGCGGTGCTGGGCGTTTACGCAAGAGCGTCCAGCGCCCCGGATGCCTACGTGCTGAAGCGGATCTTCCCCTTGCCTTGCCGGCGAGTGCGAGACGATGATGGGTGTTGCAGATTCTAATTGACTGCACCTCGACCAGAAAGGGCTATACGCACGACGCGAAACGTTTTGGTTCTTGTACAAAACTAACGGTCAAAACAAGTTTTCCGAAGCTGTAAAGTAGCATAGTGGTAACGCGTCTGCCTCGTACACAGCAGACCAGTGTTCGACCCCCCTTGTGGGTTTACCTTTTTTTTTTGTTTCTCAAACATTGTTTTGTTGAGGCATTCGGTAATATTTACATTTATTTTCTATGATTAACAGGGAAAATAATAAATGTTTTCGACGAAACTTCGATCAACTAAATGGTGTGGTCCTCTCTTTCCGGAGGTGCATGGGGAACAGCCGAGCTTTGGTTGCCGGCTGGACGCCGCAAAGGGGGGGGGGGGGGTGGGGTGTTTGGGCCAAATAGCTAATACTGCATTTACTCGAGTAATAGATGCACTATTTATGAACAACGCCTTCCCGTCTACTTTCCCACAGAACACATATACAGCCAATCATTGTGTTGCGCATAAATAACATAGCGAAGAACCCGATCGAGAACACGATTCTCCATACAAGTGGAATCTTCACAGATGGTATCTTTGCACGAAAACATGATCCCTGTCTTGTAAACAGCTGAAATCATGCTGTAAATCGCGGTGACTGGCAATCTGCGTGATGACGTGACCGCGGGGGGGGGGGGGGGGGGGGGTTAACAAGCTCCCAGTGATACGCGCTCTGTCCAGTGTGAGCTCTCCGCGTCGTGCGTATAGCCACTTATGGTCAAGGTGCACGATGTCGTGCGTATAGCCTTATACCCGTGCCATACGGGCAACTCGAATGCCATTTACAACGAATGACATTTGAACGATCGGCCAATCAGCGCGCGACACTCCGAGCGTGGGGCGTTCCACGCCCCACGCTCGGAGATTGGGAGCCGATTCGTAAATCGCACGAATGTCATTCGTTGTAAATGGCATTCGAGTTGCCCGTGTGGCACGGGTATTAGTCCTTCTATTTCCATTCCTTGAGGCGTTCAGCCGCAGCTTCCGAGAGGATTTTCTGGCACTCGGGTACGAGTCCCGAGTCCAGCGTGAAATCGAGTGTCGCACACAGAACCCAGAAGATGGCCTTGTAAAGTATATTTGAGTCATGCAGGAACTACTCAACCCAGCAGTGCAAGCTGCTCTCGAGTCGCAGAGGGTTACTCGCATTGTTCGTCAGTCACCCCTGTTACAACATGTGTCTTCATGGGTCCAACTACGACACCATTGAAGACCTCATGTAGGAAACCATCGCGGCTTGCGTGGACTACAGGCCTCCCGACTCCAGCTGCAGAAGCCTCCGTGCCGTCCTGTGCGTGGGTACCCCCCACATGCTTCGACGAAGAACGAGCAACTCCGACTTGACACCTTCCTGAAAGGGTCTGTGCCAACCTCACCTTCTTGCCCCTCGCCCTGAACCCCCTTGACTGTCGTCGGGAAGTCCAATATTTTTACAACAAGCTGGGTCGTCAAGAGTCTAAATTCCTAATCCAGGGATGCCCCAGGCAGCTGGGATTGCCCCCCCCTCCCCCCCGGGGGCCCGCACAAGAACGAAATTTTGCCGCAGGTGCTGCAGACCTTCTCAGGCGGCCGGCTGCAGTCCCCCCACGGTGAAGGCCGGCTGCCTAACCGTCTTCGAGATCATTGAACAGCCAACAAATTCCCCAGCTTAGGCCGAGAGGTGGCTTTCAATGAGGGAATGAACCAGTAGAGTTGAGAGTCAGCGGCCAGTGTTGGAGAGACTGGGGTGACATGGGAAATAGAGCAGCAGAAGACCGTTGGCAGCCCAGTTCCTGCTACAACTAAGGACAGCGTGGCCACTCTCGCAGCCAACGCCTGCACTGGTGGTGCCGGGGCCAGAGGAACCGGGGAAACAAACAGGGCCCGTGACACTGAACTTCGAGATCTCGCTGCCGGCGGCCCAAGCTGGCGGCAGCGAGTTCCAGCCTCGGGATAAGCGAGTTGCCAGCACTTCTCTCGCCTGTGTCGCTTACGACCTACAGATCAATTCATCGAGCCTCACATGACAGTTTGTCTAATTATTGGAGACTTTTTTGAGCTGTGCAAAACAAAAAAAAAGAACCGCTTTGTTCCTAAAATACACATCTGCAGTGCGGTGCAAGGCTCGGCATTCTACTCGACGAAAAGGCACGCTAGCATTTTGTTTATGTGCCAGGATTGAACATGCCAATTACCATTTGGTGGAGATTTTATTGCAGGCGAAAAACAATTTGCTCGACTTTGATGTTGGCGGCTATTGGCCGGATGGACATTCAGCTGGATGTGACGCCCTACACCAGGCGAGAGGATTGCGTTACCGGCGCAACTCTCCCGGCTCTGTGCAAAAAGGCTTGCCGCAGCCTTTCCTGCCGGTGTCTGAAACGCCCTGCAGGTGCGTCCAGCGTCCGGGAAAGAAAAGCAACAGCTAGAGAGCATCTTTCAGCCGATTCCACCAATGTACTACAGGGAAGTTCTGGGAAAGACTGATGTGCTGCTGCATCGAATCGAGACTGGCGACGCTCAACAAACTGCGGTGCATAAAAAAGCCCCTCATCGTCCATGTAAGAGCTCTCCTGAATGCAGCACTGCAGGAGTGGATCGACACCGGAGCTGTTTGCAACTCCCAGAGTCGTTGGGCTTCTCCCGTCGCAGGCTCAACACTGTAACGGTGAGAGATTCATACCAGCTTCCCTTGATCGACTCAATCATGTACGCGATTGACAACACGAAACTGTTCACAACGCTTGACTTCAGTCTAGGTCCCTAGGATAACCGATATAGACCCAGTGGAGGTTTCGACAAACTCTTTTACCTATCACAAGGGAGTGTTCGAGCCTTTCAAATTTGCCCGATACCTTTCAACATCGAATGGACATTGGTGTCACTGATACAAAGAGCAAGTTGGTGATGCCGTACATGAATGACGTCATTTTCCCCAATCTTTCAAGAAATACCTCGAACATCTTAGGATTGTCCTCGAGCAAATGCAATCTGCCAACTGGACAGTTCACCCTGAAACGAAAATGAACCTTCTTGGCTTTGCTGTTGTTAACCCGAGTTTTTCACCCCAACCGGGACAAGATGTGCGCGATAACCGATTGCCCGCAGCCGAAAGACGTCAACTGCTTGGAATGTTTTCTAGAATTGATTGGATGTTATTGCCAACTCGTCCCACACTGCGCCAAGATAGCCAACCCTTTGCATTTGCTTTTGTGCAAAGGAGAAAATTGGCATTGGAGACGAACGCAACAAGACGCCTTCCCTCCGCTCTCGAAGGCGATCACCGACTTCGCTTCGTTAGCTTCCGGGTCTCTTTAACCTGTTTGTTGTTCAGACTGATGCCAGCGACTCTGGCCTTGGTGCAGTCCTGCTTCAGGAACACAACGGTGTTCTTCGGCCAGTTGCCTTCACCAGCCGCATGCCGACAGCAGCCAAACACTACTATTACGCAATAGAAAAGAAGTGTCTCGCCGTTATTTTTTCCCTAAAAAAAATTTAACTTGTATTTCAATGGCACATACTTTCATATCCAGACCAATCAAGTGTTTTCATGACCGAATAATTTGCGGAATACAGTCGGACGTCTCGCACATTGAGCTCCGAGATTACAGGCATACCACTAAGCCACTATATACAAGAAGAGAGTTTTGTTGCAGTAGATGTGCTCTTGTGCGCTCCTTTGCAGATCCTTCCCACTCAGGATGAACATGCATTGGTGATAATGACTGGCATTGTGGCCGACACATCAGTCAGAATGAGGGACGTTGGTGATCAGAGAACTTCGCAAGGCACAGTGGGAGGGGAAACTCCGTCTACGGGTGTGTGAGAAGCTTGCAGAACAAAAGGTAGGCCGCACCGAGAGCAACGGTAAGTACGACTCATACTTGCTGAGAGAGAATGGACTTCTTCTCAGCTACATTTTTCAAGCAGACGATGCCGCCCATGGCTCGCCTTTCAGGATTGTGAAACGTCGAACGCCGTTCATCAGTCACTTCCATGATTTAGCCTCATCAGGTCACAGCAGCAGCAGTACGACTTGCAATAAGTTACGCCATGTCGATACTTGATCAAAAATCAGGCGGGATATACTGAAGTATGCCCACACTTGTCCAGGATGTCAGAAGTCAAAGCCACGCGAAGGTCACCTACCAGGGTTTATGCAACCAATCGTAAGCCACTCTCCTTGGCAGATTGTTGGCCGTGACCCGTAATGGGATCTTTTCCTCATAATCCGTACAGTAATCGGTATCTTCCTATCGTGATTGATCACTTCACGGAATTGGTTCAATTGTTCCCTTTACAGAAGCTTCTTTCGCAAAAAATCTGGGATTGCCTTCTCGCTGTCCTTACCACATTCGGCTTTCTTTCGGAGCTCATGGTGGATCATACTTCCGGAGCAAGGTTGTCTCGACATCTGTGCTGTGCTTGGCATACAGTACAAGCTCACTTCTCCGCAGTGTTTATAGTCTGTTGTGCAGCCTAGCTGTTCGTTGGCAGATGCATCAGATGCACAGCGAAATGGAACATAAAAGCTGCATAATATATTATTGGTTTCCCTGGGAAACAAACACAAGATGTGTATACTTAGAGTATAGAGCATTGTTTCTTACATCTGATCAGTGTGGTCATTGCTTCAGTTACTGTGGTTAATTAAAGTGGTGTTTGTTTTCTTCCATTCAATCAATAGATATGGTTTCAGGTGCTTCTGGTACCCTTCCTATAGGCAGTGAATGCTATGGTTGTGACTGCGATTGGGCAAAGCATCAGGCACAGAAATGTATTGTTAGACGTTAAAGCCAAGTGACAGCTCATTATTGCCCACTTCAAAGTTTAATCGATTCGCATAACTTCTTACCAAAAACACTCGGGGTTTTGTTGGCTGCCATCTTCGCGGCGCTTCTGTGCAAATATTTCCATACTCCGTTTCACCTTACAACTGACTGCAGCGGATGCTACGAGCTATTGGAGCCAATTGGCAGTAAGTTAAATAGCAGCGCCCCTAGCGGTTCAGGTGCACTCTTGGAGCAGGAGACTGCCTATAGGTAGTTTCGGTTTCGCCGGGTTGTGAATCTGTCGTCTGCCATCGTCTCCACATTGCCATTGCTCACGTCGTCATGGATTGCTTTACACTTGTGAACGATGCACTAAGTGCCGTTTTCTTCACGTCGCTGCAAATCTGACACAGCGAATAAGGAAACAATTAATTTTGCTGGCACGGGTTTTGAGCGAGAACATTTCAACGGCGAACTGAAGTGAATGTAGAGCGATGTACACCGAGTGCCATGCCAGCTCGCTGCGTGCATTTGTTTGCCACCTCGAAAACATCCACTGAGACTCGCACTCATTTTATAACACCCTTGCTTCGCCAATCGCTATTTGCAATTGGTTTAACACGGTACATGACGAAGCTCGCTGTACGAGAACGTTCAAGTGCAAACTTGCGCCCTTTGCTACGTTGCTGTGTGAAAATTGGCCGCGGAAACAAAGGTGTTGTAGGAACAGAGTACTAGTCTTAGTGGCTGTTTTCAAGGTTGCAAACAAATGCATTCGGTTAACTGGCATGGCATTCGTCGATCTGCATTCACTTGAATTCACCGTTATGGCGTTTTTTCTCGTCCCCCGTGTCAGAAACAATCCTAATATTTTCGTTATTCGCTGCAACCAATATGTAGCAACGAGAAGAAAAGGGTACTTACTGCATCGTGCGCAAGTGTGGAGCATCCGCAACAACATGAGCAACGATGGTGCGGAGACAAGAGCACAACAGATGCACAACCCAGTGAAACCGAAACTACCCCTTGATAGTCTCCTGCTCCCAGAGTGCACCTCAACCATTAGGGACACTGCCATTTTGCATATTGCCCATTCATAGCTGTTCAAGTTTCCCATGACCTCCAAGAGGAAGCACATTTTTTTAAGATGGTTTGTTTTGGGTGACTCGGTGAATTTTGTGAATTGCAGATTATCATGAAATAGCGAGACTAGATACTAGTGAGCGGCCAGACTTTTTGCCGAATCAAAAATTCGGTGCAGAATCTTAGGCCGAACAAAGCCGAATTTTCGCCGATCTTTTTTAAAAATTCGGTAACAATTTTTGTTGCCAAACCTAAAAGTTGATATTTTGTATTTCAGGCAAAAATGGTTTAGTTTTCTTTTTTTTTTAATGCATATTGACACAGTTATTACTAAATTTATTTATTTATTTATTTCAAAATACTGCGACCTCGATGAGGTCATCGCAGGAGTGGAGAGAAAACATACATATACATTCAAAAAGACAATCAATTAAAGATGTACACACCCTACAAACAAAATTTAGAAAACCTTGAAAAATGCAATATCAAAAGATTACAAAAACAATCACATACACTTCAAGTACAGATTCCAGGCACCATACCAGAACACCTACTGTATTTCTAACACAAACTTATCAAAATCGAGACAACGAATGGATCCATTTATGTTATTCCAGTTTTCTATCGTTCTAGGAAAAAAAGAATATTTAAAACAGTTAAGGTGGGCTCTGTATGGTACAAGATTTAATGGATGGAAGCTTCTAGTGCGTGATTCAGTAACAAAACTAACATATTTTTCTCGATTAAGTGTACAGTTATTATTCACTATTTTATGCAAGAGCTTGAGCCGTTCTACAGCGCGTCTAGAATCAAGAGGCGTAAGTCCTATGTCAGTCATGGCAGATGTAGGAGAAAAATTGCGGTCATATCTATTACAAATAAATCTAGCTGCCTTTGATTGTATTGCGTCAATCTGCTTTATATCACCTTTTAGATAGGGATCCCACACCACACAACCGTACTCTAAGATAGGTCTAATCAAGGTCTTGTACGCCGTTATTTTAACTTCCCTAGTTGAAGATTTTAAAGTTCTCTTGACGTATCCTAGCCTTTGCAGAGCACGAGAACAAATAGAACTGATGTGCTTATCCCATTTGAGACTAGGCGTGAAAAAAATACCCAAATACTTGTATTCGTGAACTTGACGCAGAATTATATTACGAGTACCATAGCTAAAAACAGACGGTTCCTTCTTATTAGTAAATGACATAACTACAGATTTCTCAAAATTAATTTCCATCTGCCACTTTTTACTCCAATTCAAAAACTGTTCAAGAGAGTCATTTAGTAAGGCATGGTCATCTACCGAGTTGATTTCGTTGTACAAAACGCAATCATCTGCATAGAGGCGAATTTTAACTTGAAGACCATTTGCAACGTCATTAATATAAAGTAAAAACAAAAGAGGACCTAAAACTGATCCCTGTGGGACACCGGAACTAACTGAGACATTGCTAGAATGAACATCCCTGTATGAAACAAACTGTGATCTATTTTTTAGGTAATCTTCGATCCAATTAACTAATGACGTATTATTTAATATCGCTTGTAATTTCTGAAGAAGCTTATGATGTGGTACCTTATCAAAAGCCTTAGAATAATCTACAAAGATGGCATCAAGTTGTACTCTTTTATCTAAAGCTAAAGCTATGTCGTGAGTGAATTCAAGAAGTTGGGTTGAGGTGGAGTAACCACGACGAAAACCATGCTGTTGAGGGCAAAGAATAAAATTAGTCTCGAGGTACTCAGATATCTGTTTATAGACAATATGTTCCAAAAGTTTGCATGAAGACGATGTGAGCGAAATGGGTCTGTAGTTTGTGACCACCTGTTTGTTGCCTGACTTGAACAAGGGGATAATTTTAGCCGACTTCCATGACTGAGGCACTGTTGCAGTAGAAATAGATTTTTTGAAAATGACAGATAGGTATTTTGAACTCCAAAGTGAATAACGGCGAAGAAAAGAATTTGGAATTCCATCAGGGCCAGGGCTTTTCTTACAGTCAAGTTTCATTAGTAGATTGAGGACACCAGAAACACTAATCTCTAAATCAGATAAAGCTGGGTATATACCTTCAAAGAAAAACTCTGAATCATTGCCGTTGTCACGACTGAATACAGATTTAAAATAATCATTGAAACAGTTCGCTATCTTTGTCGGCTCACTTACAGATTCACCTTCAATAGTAAAACTCTGTGATACACTACATCTTGGAATAATAGATCTCCAAAATTTGGCAGGATTTGATTTCATAAATTCAGACAAAGTTACATTAAAATATTTGGTTTTAGCTGTTAACATCTTTTCTTTCAAGGTTGTTTTCAGATATTCAAACGAGGTATGAACAACTGATTCTGTGTTATCTTTCGTTGAACGACGTCTCCTCTTCGTTTGCCGCATCAACTGCAGCACCTCTCTCGTAATCCAGGGGTGCGCAGGGTTCTTTTTCTTTCTAGTAACAGGTACAAATTTGTTGATGCATTTTTCTATAAGGGAGTTGAAATATCTAAGCAACGTATTGACATCAGCGTCTAGACTTATGGCACAAAAATCATCAAAATAAAAACTAAGTTCATCAATAATTGACACATCGTCAGCTCTGTTGAAATCAAGGAACGTGACGAATTCAGGGTTCGAACGCTTGACACGAATGTTAAGGCTGACAAGGACAGCTTTGTGATCAGAAATTCCCTCGACCACCTCGCAGTCATAACCTAGGTTTGCGATACTATGGGTTAGAAAAACAAGATCAAGAACAGAATTATCTCTGGTGCACGTTTTGACAACCTGATCTAGGTCGAATGACACAGCTATATCTACTAGAGCATCACAAATGGCCCTGTCGCGACAGCCAACCACTAGCGTTTCCCAGTTTATATCGGGTGCATTAAAATCGCCCAGCAAGATAAGCTTGAAATTCGCCAGATTGTATTTGTGAATGTAGTCATATATATCAAAGATCGTTTGCAGGCCCGAACTAGGAGCGCGATAAACCGCTCCGATAACAAGAACGAACTTATCAAGCTGCACCTTACACCATAAAGACTCTGTGTTAGGTAAACAGGGAAGAACCGAAAAGCTAATACCAGATTTAAAAAAAAGCGCGACACCACCACCTCTAGAAGACCTATCGCATCGTACCACATTGTAATTAGGAGGTGTAAATTCGCAATCAAGAATGCCATCATGTAACCAGGTTTCCGTAACACACATCACGTGCGGTGAATAAGAAGCTGCAATGCACGAGAACTCTGTAAATTTAGGGACAAGGCTCCGAGCATTAATGTTTAATACAGACAATGGTTTATTCGGTAACTGTCAGTTCGATCCGGTGGCAAGAACCGGAGGAGGAACTTTTATCAGCGTTCTATTTGTTGAATCCCACGAGTATCGGTCGTTGTCAACAAGAGCGTAGTCGTAACGTAGACGGACCTTTGCGCCATTTCTTCGGAATTCGGCAGTACTAAGCCAGAGTTGTTTTCGAATGTCTCTAATACGAGGTGAAAAATCCTCGTTAATAAATATCCGTGTGCCTTTAAGTTTAGAAACATTTTTGAGTATCCGCATTTTGTCACGGAAGTCCATCAATTTAAAAATTATAGGTCGTATTTTACCTTGTGCGGGGATACCAATACGATGACAGCGTTCTATGGCATCGCAAGTCACAGACAGTTTTCTGGTCAACAGTTCAGTTACACTATCCAGTAGTGATGCAGGGGTTTCATTAACAGGCTCTTCTAGACCATACACGACCAAGTTGTTTCTGCGAGAACGGTTTTCCAAATCATCATTCTTATCTGTAAGTTGACAGACAGCTGTTTCGAGAGCGGCACTCTTTCTTTCTAGACACTGCAACCGTCGGGCGATATCAGATATCTGGGACGAGCCAGCTTCGATTGCAACAAGTCGAGATTCGTAGGCGGCAAACTTAGCATCCAGAGCCTCTTGTCTGTTTTTGATAGAAGTAACGTCCGCAGCAATTTGCGTTTGGCCAGTTAGTAATTGCTGAAGGAGAGCTAGCGTCTCGGGGCCAGGGTTAGATTCAATATCGCCACTACACAACAGGATAGATGAACATATCCTAAACCATGACAATATATCAGAACAAATGCCAACCAGTGGGCCCGGTAGCAGCAAAAGAAAGCGATCATCGGACTTAAAACCGTCTGGCAAAGAAACAAACTCTACCTGTAGGGTGAGACAGAAGAAACTCAGTGGCATATTCGTCTCGCTGCCACCAAGCCCACTGAAGAGAAGAGACTGCGTCGATGGCTTTATGGCATCTGTAGCGGAAGTAGGTGTCGCTGCGGTGCTTCCGTAGAGGGTCCAATCCAGTGTTGCTAGATGAAGTGCAGGCCGGTCGTCAAAAGGTGTCGAATCATCACACGATGACGGGGGTTCAGGAACCAGAAAGCGGGAACTGGCGAACCCGTGCGGCAACAAATCCGCGGTGACGCGGCATACGGAAGCCGGGGATGACCAGACCGTTCCGAAGACAGCGATCTGTAGGGTGAGACAGAAGAAACTCAGTGGCATATTCGTCTCGCTGCCACCAAGCCCACTCTTGGTAATATTCTGCAAGATAACTGTATAGGTGTCATTTTCGCAAGTTCACTGGGAACTTTAGTGACTTTTTGCAGAAGTGGTGTGACACCGAGGTTGGGCAGTAGCGATCACAGCACTATATAGCTCCTAAGAGCAGAACAACACAATCCTTTAAATCTGCGTGTTTTAGCGACAGCATGGTCGACAGAGCAGCTCGGCGCGAGTCACGTGGTACTTGCGGTTCCAGGAGGCGCCCGATTTATGGGAGAACACATGGAGATCGACGCAGCAAACACCGAGTTCACACTTTTCGAAACTAGTCTGTCGTGATTTTGGTAAAGCATTAAACACTTTATCAAAGTTTTCATAATTATGAATGCGTGTAAAAATTTTGAGAAGGCAACTTCCAAAGCAATGGCTTTTGAAGCAGACATTTTTTTTTACGCAGCGGAGATTTATTTATTTATTTATTTATTTAAAGAATACTACGGCTCACATCTGTGAGCCATAGCAGGGGTGGTTACATAATGGCATGATGTGATGTACTTATGAGCACTTTCTCGTGGCGGAAGCGACTGCTTCAACAAAATTATCAAGTGATGGGAGGGTGACTATTTCATTCGTCAAAGAATTCTATTCACTGATTGCCCGAGGAAAAAAGAATATTTGAAGACATCGTGCTGAAGAGGTTATTGTTTAATGGCCCTAGTATGGTTATATACTTTTTGGGTTGGCCGGAGCGAGTCACGTAAACGGTGCAACAATTTTTGTGCGCATTTTCTGAACAGTGCGAGGGACCGTCAATGCATGTAGCTGCTTCTGAACGATCGTCCTCCACTGCAGCATGTTGTCTGCTGCATAATGCTGCTCTGGTAATTTTTTTTTTAAATTACGTTCTTTTGTGGCTGGCAGCTAACCACAAATTATTGTTATTCTTGAGGCAAAGAAATATTGAAGAGAAGAACACTCTCAAAGGATGACAAACCCAGTTACCATGTCATATACTCCACACCTTACTGTAACCGCTGGTAGTAATCGACTGCCCGATGGTAACCGCGCGGCGTCCATTTGCAATCCATGGCTGCATCGCATCTCACGCGTGCGCAGACATTTGACAAATTTATAACAAATTTTCAGTTTGGCATATCTGAATCTGAAGTTCAGCAGATTCGGTCCATCACTACTAGAAACAGACAGAGAGAAAGACTGGCCAAAACACGAGTGCTGACAGATTACGTTGCACGTAAATCCTAGTCAAGGACTTTGTTTGCAGAGCCACATTGGCTGGGAAGGCTCGTACACTACGCTGTTTAACACAAGGCTTGCTCTTGCTCCTTCAATGCACAAACGAGTTACCCAGTAAATGAACAACTGACATTCCTTTCAGTGGTTAAGATCAAACCTTTTTGCCAAGGCACAAATAAGAATGGTGGGGTCATATGCAAATTCTGAGTGTGAATGTCTTGGCATCTGCAGCAGTTACTCTTGCAGATGCCGTGTGTAAATGCACCTCCAGCATGCTCCTTGGTGCTTGGCAAAAGTTCTACTCTCCGAACAAACCTGTGCATAATCATTCGGCTTTGGCTAAAATTATTTTTGTTTGGTTCCTTAAAGGTTAGCAAGGCATAATAGGTTGTATCTTTGTGAACCAGTGAATAATCGAGAAGAGACAATGTTGCAGATGGGAGAGGAAACCGTAGTGTAGACTGTAACAATATGTTTAGTTTTGTAAATCTGAATGGTATTGAACTTATGTTAAATGTTTGTGCTGTCATGCACAGTTTCCCTTGTTTGGTTCATACAGTTCTAGTCTACCTTTTCGTTGAAAGCCCCATTTATTAAAGACCAACAGGAGAGCTGCTTTGCCAAGGTGTAGCCTCTTCAGGATGTCTGTGGCAGCACATGAAAAGAAAAGTCAATGCAGTATTATGTGTGAGGGACATTAAAAAAAAATATGCAGAGAGCATGTATTTCAATACTCGTCTGTGGCGCATCGGAACACAAGGAGGGGCACACAAGCAATGGATAGCATAAAAAGCATGAGGAATGTACGATGACGAAGCAAGCAAGCACTGTCACTGGGCAAAATTAAAGGGGGCACAAGCATGTCGACGCATGCAGAGGGAGTGTAAACAAATGCACAAGGCGTGCAAAGGTCAGACAAACTTGTAAGTTCTAGGTGCACATACGGATAGCTTACCTCTCGAAACCTTTGGCAGAGTGGGATGGAGAGTATGTCGCATCAGAGTCTGGCATGCTGCTGGGAGCAGGAAATATGCAGTTGTATGGCACCTCGCTGCTGCAGTAGGGAACGCAGAGTCGAAAGTATCTAACGGTACTGGCTCCTCCACGACCAGGGAGATTCATCTCGACAGTGCAGTCCCTCTGGATCCTTTCTGTCTTGCAGGATGCAGCAGTCCAGCTGCTAAGACTAGGACCTGCAAATAGCATTTTTAACATAAATGTTTTTCACAATGCCTGAATTATGCAATTTGGGCATCGACCGTTTCTAACACTTAGAAGAATGGAGAGTTGGGCGAGTTGGTGGGAATTCATCGTAGGAAACAGCAAAAACAGACGAGGACGTAGAAGAATCGCACGGGACGAGCGCTGCGCTCGTCCCGTGTGGCTCGCGCACTAGCCGTTCAGCGCGCGAGCCACTCGTGGGAACCGGCACGACAAGCACAGCCACATCACAGGGCTCTCATTTGGTTGACCGGTTTCGACATTCGCTCGTTTCGCCGTGCTTTGGCTGCGCATACACGCTCCCAGCTCGCGAACGAAGCGTGTTCTGAGTTATGTAGCCCGAACTGGCAGGCCGGGAGAAAAAATTCCTGCCGGTGGCTTGCGAGATGTGGCAGCTGTTTGAGAAAACAGAGCCGTGCATTCTGGTCCGAGTAAATAAACTGCACAGCAGAACACGACGACAATGAGTGTGCAAGCGAGCTGGTGGATGCTGATCATGTTCAAAATTACCCGAGTCTGTGGTAAAAGAGAATACCTAGGTCCTATAAGAAAAAAAAAAAAATAAAGATCGTGACGTTATTAGGCTTAGATGGACATCGGAGCCATTCCGGTGTTAGCTTGGCCCAGATCGTTTGTCTACTTGTTTGTCTTGCCTCGGAGGGATCTGAAATGGATCCTCAATACGTGACTTTTGCGAGCGCAGCGAGCGCACGGGGTTGCGGGCCCAGCTTGTTTACGCTTCGCGAGAGCGTGAACTGAACTTCGCCCATAGCGCCTGCCTGGGAAGAAGACACAGCTTGTGCCTGCGTGGGAAGAAACCACACACAGAACGACCGGAGGCACTCCACGTATACGCACGCAAACGAGACCTCTCCATGTAATCAGAAATTAACCTAGTATATTGAACGCTATTTCATTTTCTCAAATCAACGTCGCATTATTAAATGGGTGATTTCATTTGAATTCGACCAAACTTGTCGGGGGGGATCTTTAGATTTAATCGTAAAAAATATATATGATACCCGAATCCTTGTGATGAAAGAAACTGCCTTTGAAAAAAAATTAGAATTGTATAGTTTGAGAGAAAAAAATTCTGAGGCGCTGCAGGGTAGAACACGTCAAATTCCCAATTTGATTTTATCTCGACTTTAGCCGCCATTTACAAAATATCGAATTCTTGCAGAATTATTATATTTATTACGCAATATTTACGCAGACTTGGCTATTTTTAGAGGTAAATTTCTGTCTTCTGTTATTTTAAATTAATTTTCTAAAAAATCTCAAACATGCAACCTAGAGCAAGTGTGACGCAACTTTGGACAGCTATATAAAACGAACGGTAGGGCGCAATGACGTGAGACAGATATCTGTGCGTAGCTATCAATGTAAGCTATCGATTGACATGTATTTTCTGGTTATTGTGTTTACCGTGTTGTTTTTATTCTGCCACAAATATAGACAAAAATAAAAAATATGCAAAATTTGAAGTCAATTTTCTCAAAAAAGCCATTTTTTATTTCGTTCATACTTTTTTAATTTATTGCCCAGATTCTGCTTAATAACCGGGTATAAATATTGCTTGACCCTTTTTTTTTTGTAGTTTTAGGACAACCAGTTGAATAAGTAATTTTATCGCGTAATACCAACCTCCGGCTCCGCTATGCGAGCTTCACCGCAACATTGATAATTGGCTCAGCAATATCAGATTTCACTGAGAACCACTTTACCTCGTTGCATTCCTAGTAATATACTTTTTACAAAAAAAGAAATGTCACAAAAAAATGACAGAAAGCAAGTGGCGTAGGCAAATTTTTTTTTTCTCTTTCAAACTTTTTTAATTGATTTCCCATGTGTTGCTTACCAGCTGGGTATGCACGTTTTCTGGCGCTTTTCTTTATGTTTGTTTTTACATCAAAAGAAAGAGCCATGTTCGTTACATCAGTTGCAACTGGTCCAGTTGTTAGGTGAAGTATAGGTTCAGTAACCTCTTCGCGAGCGCCAGCAAAAGGCTGCGATTCTTATCTTGAAGATTACCATGCGACTCTTAGTTGACCTCGGCGTGCGCCGTTGCAAGAGGGTTATACTAATCTTGTTAGAGTGGAACTCGCGTCGTCACAGGCTGTCGCAATGCATCACAGCGAAGTGGAACTGTGTGAAGCAGTCCTTGTCCTTCTCCCAATAAATTTATGGGCGGAAGCTTGAGACTCTTTGGTGCCCGAAGTTTCTGTAGCTCGGCTGGGTCAAGTTTGTCAAAAGGAGAAAACAAATGCAGTAAACACTAGACATTATCACGCCGGTCGATGGAGTCGTAACTGTATACATACAGCTTTTGCGGATACTTATTTGTTTCAAAGGTGGCAAGTTATCACCAGTTCAAACATGGCCACAGTGTCGGCAAGAGCATCAGAACAAAAAGGAAGGTTTGGTTGGCTTATCATTTTGTGTCTTCGTTGCAGCGCTTTTCTCCGGAACTAATGTTTGTAGTCCTCTTTGAGCCCCTGGTGCTATGGTCCGTCTGTTTCTCTTATCCATTATTTATTTTTACTTGTAAGCGAATAACATGCACCATGACATTTCTCGCGTCCTTAGGTTGATTCGCTAATCAGTGTCTATATTTGACAAACTCATCTAGTATAAGAGAATAAAAAAAATATAAGAAGAGGGCTTGCAGCAATGAATTTGTATAAGAGAACTGCGGAACTGCGTCGAAAGCAGAAAGCCGGAACCTCCCGAGGAATGAACGCGTTATTTTGAACTCAGTCATGGCTGCAGTTTTCAGCTTTAAAAGAAAGAGTTGCGCGGACTACTTTGAGAGACATAAGCGAAGGGTATACCGCAACCGACGTTTTCGTTATGTCACCGATCTCAACGTAGACGCCTTGAAGATGATCCTGCCTCCATCGAAAGCCGCGGCTCTTGCGTTGGATGACGTGCTCTGCCAGAACTGCTTCCAGTACACCAGTGAGAAGCTTTCATCATCTGTCAGTGATCCATGCTCGAGCTCTCCAGCAAGCTGCATCGAAGAGCACGAAGTAGTGGAAGGTCTTAACGAAGAGATTTCTACTGCTGGGCTTGAAACAACTCCTTTGCGCATGCCTTCTACAGTAAACCCGAAAAGCCGTCAGGCATATGCCGAAAGAAAACAGCGGGAGATTGAAGGATCACACAGCCGACAGGTACGAAAAAAGTTGGCGACTGCATATACCTTGGAGCCAAGTGGGTCAAGTTCTCGCAGTGATCAACCATGCCTCGGCTGTGACGGGTGGTGGGCAAACATCAGAGAGGCCTTTGTGAAGGCGGCATCTTACCAGGAGAGATGTCAGCTCCTCACGCTTGTGCCCAAGGGCGTAGCCACTAGGGAGTAGAACGGCTAATTCCTGAGGCATCGAAGTACCTTCTGAAGAAATCAAAGCAGCTTCGTGAACGGTTCGGCGTATGGGAGCGTCCGGAGCCTTATCACGGTGGAAGCATAAGCGAGGACACCATACGGGCAGCCACGCAATATTACACCGACGACGATCTCGACTGTTCTCGGCAGAGCCCAAACAAAAAAGATGCTGTTAAGCTTCTGAAGGATGGCGAAGAACATGTGGTCGTGAAGCGGTATATGACATGGTCTGTCCGAGAGACGTACAGGCTGTTTAAGGAAGCAAACCCGGACTCAAAATTAGGTCTGACTAAATTTTGCTCGCTGCGGCCAAAGCGGGTCAAGCTAAACCCTGAACAGACTGTCTGTGCATGTGTGTGCTGTACGAATTTCGATTTGTGCTTTTCCACCCTGAACAGCATGCGAGAAGAAAAAAATAACAAAAGAGGAGATTCTCGCTTTGTGCCTCTGCCCTGAACCCTCGTCCGAATGTTTCAGAGGCGAATGCAAAGACTGCCCCTCGACTGACAGACTCTCCTTAGAATCATTGGAAATGGTGCCTGAAGAGGAAATTACATTTTTCACATGGGAGAATGGTAATTTGATAAGCAAGACTGCCGACTCCAGCGCCTTTTTGAAAGAGCTACAGAAAAGGGCCACAAGGTTTTCCACGCACGATTTTATTCGTAGGACACAACGGGAAGCCATACGGATTGAGAAGTCTAGTGTGACCTCAAGACACATCGTCATGCACTTCGATTTTGCGGAGAACTGGACGGTAATTTTGCCACACGAGATACAGGAGTACCACTGGCACAAGCGTCAGCTCTCTGTGTTCACGTGTGTGGCATCCACGTCGCAAGGCTCAAAATGCTTCGGCGTTGTCTGTGAGGACTTATGTCATGACACTTCCCATGCGCTGCTGGCTCTGAGACTTATAGAAGACTGGCTGGAGGAGCACATCCCAGTTTATGCTTCACTAACGTACATATCCGACGGGGCACCTGCTCATTTTAAAAATAGATTTCAGCTGCATGAGTTCGAACGAGTGGGCCATACCCAATTGAAGTGGATATTTTCTGCCTCTGGGCATGGTAAAAACTCTTGTGACGGGGTTGGAGGGCTTCTCAAACACCACGCAACGGTGCACAACCTCCGTTCACCGGAGGAGCAGCTCGTCCGAACATCAGTAGATTTTGTGGACAAGGTTGGAAGGCGTGTCAAAAACGTAACTCTCATGAACTTAACCGAGAAGGAGGTGAGTGACTTCCGCAGAATCAAGAAAACAGAGTGGAGTTGCGTACCGACTCGGAAAGGCATCCGCGCTTCGCACGTGTGGCGACGCGAAAGGGGCGAAGTGCAGCTTGAGCGAGCTGTTCTATCTTCGTCTTAGTGCATGAACCTCTGTGGTGCACGTGCGGAACTCTCAGATGATCTACGGCTTTGTTTTGTTTTGTTGTTAAAGCCTCTTCTAGTACATTTGCGCTTCTGTGAAAAATTATGTGTTTCTATAGGTGTGCCTTGTTAACCCAAATAAATTACTCAATAAATAGAGTGATTTTGTTAAACTGTTACCTATGAATGTTTTATTGCATACTGCCAACAAAAGAGTATGATTACTGTAAGCTGAAAAGCAACTTCCGATATGCTGTGCGTAGCCCAAAAAATTTAAACGTATGCAAAAAGTAGTCCAAAAGCCGAAGGATGGACAAAATGTAGTCAATTTTTTTTTCACGTACTGCGGAATACTAAGGGCCAATGAAGGATAGGCGAAAGAATGCCATGCGGTAAATTTAAAGAAATTCGAGCCGATTTTCCGATAATGTTTGTATAAAATAAAGATTGTCCGAAACGCATAAACGGGGATATTGTTTTTCTGGACTGGATAGTGCCGTAGAATGCAACCCGACGTGATCGAAACGGATGAAACGTCTTGGATCTCTCCACTCGCTTAGGCTAGTTAACATTGATGTTAACTAAATTTACTTTTGTTGTTGTTTATCACGGCACAATGTTCAAACAAATAATTTAAATATATAAGTTTCGTGCAACCTCAGTAGTAAAACGTTGTCGTGGCGACGTTCGAAAATGCAAGCTGTGACTTCGCAGACATCACTTCGTCGATTCAGCCATCTCTCATTTCTTTATGACGTTACTGATTTTTTAAAAAATATATTAGTAAAAATTCAATGGGGTAAAGTAGTTTTCAGTAAAATCTGATATTGCTGAGCCAATTATCAATGTTGCGGTGAAGCCCGCATACCGGAGCCGGAGGTTGGTATTACGCGATAAAAATGACTTATTCAACTGGTTGTCCTAAAACTACAACAAAAAAAAGGTCAAGCAATATTTATACCCGGCTATTAAGCAGAATCTGGGCAATAAATTGAAAAAGTATGAACGAAATAAAAAATGGCTTTTTTGAGAAAATTTACTTCAAAATTTGCATATTTTTCATTTTTGTCTATATTTGTGGCAAAATAAAAACAACACGGTAAACACAATAACCAGAAAATACATGTCAATCGATAGCTTACATTGATAGCTACGCACAGATATCTGTCTCATGTCATTGCGCCCTACCGTTCGTTTTATATAGCTGTCCGAAGTTGCGTCACACTTGCTCTAGGTTGGATGTTTGAGATTTTTTAGAAAATTAATTTAAAATAACAGAAGACAGAAATTTACCTCTAAAAATAGCCAAGCCTGCGTAAATATTGCGTAATAAATATAATAATTCTGCAAGAATTCGATATTTTGTAAATGGCGGCTAAAGTCGAGATAAAATCAAATTGGGAATTTGACGTTTTCTACCCTGCAGCGCCTCAGAATTTTTTTCTCTCAAACTATACAATTCTAATTTTTTTCAAAGGCAGTTTCTTTCATCACAAGGATTCGGGTATCATATAAATTTTTTACGATTAAATTTAAAGACCCCCCCCCCCCCCCCCGACAAGTTTGGTCGAATTCAAATGAAATCACCCAAATAACGTAACGTCAGCACCCGGCCACCGCTGACATGGCGCAGTCGACAGGACCCGCAGAATCCAACGAAACCGGTGACCACGCCCTGATCACAGACTCCAACAAGAGAACGGAAACCACCAATCAGGACACAATGCGTCAGGAGATACAAGATATCAAAATTCAACTCCAGCAACTAATCCTGGCCTTCAACAACGCACTTTCAACGAATTCCGGAGAAAAGCTCACCGGAAAAAAGCTCACCGGAGAAAATCTCACCGGAGATAAGCTCACCGCAGATAAGCTCACCGGAGAAAAACTGACCGCAAAACCGGCGGATGCGGAGAAAAGCTCACCTGCCATTGAGCGTATGCTGAGAAAAACACCGATTTTTCTTCCTCTTTTTATATGTAGGCTGTTGGACCATGCGTAAAACATATCAATTTATTATCATTAAAATTCGCCAGCTTTGTAAAAAATAAAATGTTCACTTTGTAATATTTGTTAAGCTTATTGGTATATTGGTCCCAAATCAATAATTGCGGGCGAGTGTTTTCTGTGGTTTATTCTCTAAGCAACGAAAGCCTAACTGAAAATTTTATAAACTTGAAGAACAGGAACAAGTTCGCCAACTTAATAATGTCTGCCTAAAACCTAAAAATCAAAACTGTAACTGCCGAATATCCGAAAGTGCATACGCAACATCGCGGTGCCTGAAATTCTCTTTGAAGCTTTTTTAACCTTTGAAAACAGGATAAAACAGTCAGCAATATATCGAGGCTCCTTTCTTCCACGCTCATGCACGTTTTCTAGCCGTTCGTGCTGGTGTTTCGACACGTTTCCTGTTCGCGATAGTGCCCTTCTACGGTGAGCCACCCATGATTTTCAGAGCTGCACACTGGCACCATCGTTACTCGTGACCTATATAAGAAGTAGTCTTCTGTAAGGTAGCGAATAGGGCGACTTGGTAAACATTACACATGATGAAAACCGCTCAAACGACGACGACGGAGTGAAGACAACAAACACGGGTAGCGGACATTTCATCGAACGCCGTTTCATTGAACGCCGTCTCATCGAATCAATGGACATTTCATCGAACGCCATTTCATCGAACGCCGTTTTATCGAATCGCTAACGGCCGTTTCATCGAATTTCTCTTAATCGAGTTTGGGGCATAACAGTGCTTTATAGATGTTTTAGCTTACATTTGTTAAGACTAAGGTAGACTTGTGAAACTATTTTTAGGGTGGCGCCAAATTACTAGAAATAAAAACCATTGGTATAAAAACAAATGGGTATGCGACTTACTGAAAAGTTTTACTCATGTACATCACAAAAAACATGACACTGGAGGTAAAGGACCGACGCTTAAAACACTTTTAAATGTCTGTGTCGTTTTTTTATGTTTTTTTTTTTTGTTACCGACTGTCTGGGGGTTTCAGTAATGTGCAATTCACACCAGCTCGTTTGCGCACTTACGCTTATTTGAAGGTTTGTTCGCGAAAAGCAGGGCAGCACGCTTTTAATATAACGATACTCTGTCAGGAGAGCACACGAAATAAAATATAACGATACTCTGATTATCGGCTTTATGCTCAGATTAAACGTTTCTGCTTTTTTTAAGGTTTTCAAATTATACAGAGAAAAGCTGCACAAAGTGTCAGCCAACATGGTTTCGGGCTACACCTTAACTGGAACCACCTTCCCTTCACTGTGAACTTTATCACCGACCCTTTTACCTCTGAATGATCTTCAGGACGCTTTCTTAGGAAGGCCAACCCGCACCATCAATAGTAAAGCCCTCAGTGTACTCTGTCACCCAAGAAGACAGGACCCTTTCGGATCCTCACATAACCCAAGGTTAAACGTACACGCTGTCAGACAATATAACACTACCCGCTTCCCAGGAAGCACATGGTGCTTTCTGTTTGCTTGTTTTTTTGTCTTATTTTTAATTGTTTTATGTGACATGGAAAGGGGTCATTGTTTCATGGAGGCTTTCTTCTCGAAGCAGGATATGTTCACGATGGAACTTATCTCGTCACTACACCCTGTGATTTAAAAAACGGGAGAATTAGTTGACGTTGGGTATAAAAATTAAAATAAATACAAAAATATTACAGGCAGTAACAGCGTTCGATGAAAAGGCGTTCGATGAAACGGCTTCGATGAAACGGTGTTCGATGAAACGGTATTCGATGAAACGGCTTCGATGAAAGGGCGTTCGATGAAACGGCGTTCGACGAAATGTCCGGCCCAAACAAACACGACAGGACGGAGCTGTTCTCGCAACTAAAGGTTTGTTAGTGAAATTAACAGAAAGAAAACAGCGTAGCCGTCAGCTGTCAATAAAATGTTGCGTTTTTTACCGGTCTACGAAGTTCTGATTTTACACTTACGGCTTCATTAATAAACAGAATGGGTGGTTACTAATTCCCGAGGAATTGGTAAATATGCCCAATGGACTTCAAGAATATTACAAAAAAGAGGACATATTTTTAATGAAGCGACGAATGCGATTTCTGTTCAATTGGCACGTTTGTCGCAGAATCCGCTAAGTTAAAAAAAAATCGGTGAGCGTTCTTCCGCATTCGTTCAAAGCCCGGTGAGCTTTTCTCACCGGCACCCAGAAAATGGCGTCGACGTGACGGACCGAAACGAACCAGAACGAGACGTAACCACGACGGATGCTTCTGCGCTGGGCACGACAACGCAGGTGAGCGGCAACGCAACAACGGTTGATTTGCTGTCGGTCATCGTTCAAACGCAACAACAACTGGCCGAGACCGTACGACAGTCCAGGAGGCCCCTCCGCGTCCACTCCACGAGCGACCCTTCGCACGCGATTCCCGCGTTCGAGGGGGAGTCATACGAAAACGTCGGTGATTGGCTTTGAGAAATCGAACGAGTGGCTCTCCTCGCAAACTGGACACCAAACCTCACTCTGCTCAACGCCGTCACCCGCCTTCACGGTGCGGCACGAAACTGGCACAAGTCATAAGGCTCCAGGATCGACAACTGGGAAGAATGGAAGGAAGTCATCAAGGAACGCTTCCAACGAAAAATGGGACTTCAACATTTCTTGGAGTAACAACAACGCCGACATCTCCGCCACAACGAGAGCATTGTGCAGTACATCTACGCGAAGAATTCCATGCTCGAGCGAGCTCCCTGTGAGCTAGGATCCAGCAAACCGATCTCCTTAATCCTACGCGGAATCACCGAGGACAAGTGGGCCAATCCCCTGGCAGCCCAAGGCTTTAAATCGGTCCTCGAGCTGATTGACTGCGCGACGACTTTGGACCACCGCCGTCCCAGAGAAAAGACTCATAACGCAAACAAGGCACGCACGAGCATTCGACATCAACGCAGCTGACGAATGCCCCATCACCGAAACCCTTCAAACGCACGAGGCAGAGCAACTGTTTTAATTGCGACCAGCCCGGTCACTTCTCCAGGGACTGTCCAGAGCCGAAAACTGCAGCGACCATCCGTGCAGAGAAGAAACGCGCACAAAAGGGCACGCGTCCAAACGAGAAGAATGTCCACTGCTTCTTGCGCACGACAGGAGATTCTCTCCCCATCGTCACCGCCTTCACGGATAACAGTCCTTTGAAGGCGTGCATCGACACTGGAGCCAACGTATTGATCATCGATCCCAGGACACTACCCCAGGACGCTTGCGTATCGTCGTGGTCCCGGGCAGAGGAATTCGTAAACGTTTTGGACAACAAGCTGACGCCTGACAAGTGCACGTCTCTGACGATCAGCGTTGGATGAACGACGGTCAAGGTGCCGGAAATGCTCATTCTTCCACTCCCCAAGTCAATTGACCTACTTCTCGGATCAGATTGGCGCCAACTCGCTAACGTGGAAGTCACGTTTCACGTTTCGAACGACGTAACCATCGTTGAACTACCTAAACGTTACGATTCGCCCGCCGAGATTCCAAAAACGACAATCTCCGGAATAGCTCTGGTGTCCAACTTTCAAGAGAAAGTGCCCCCAGCCGAACTCCTGGCCATGTTCGTGAAGTTAGAGCCAGCACGGAATGACATCGAAGCAGCACTAATGCAACGAATCCACACGGCTGTGGACAGCATTACCGAAGACGCTTCGCCGGAAGAACGCGAAAGACTCTTTGGAATACTCACAAAACACCACGCTGCGTTTACGACGGTGGAGGAACAACTGGGCGCCTGCCCACACGCCGAGCATTCCATCGAGCTACGCGACGAGATCCCCGTGGCGTCGCGGCAATATCGGTGCTCCCCAGCCGACCGGGAATTCATCAAACGACAGGTCGAAGACTATCGCGAGCGTGGAATTATTCGCGAAAGCCAAAGCGAATATGCTGCACCGACGCTTGTGGTAAACCAGCCGAACCATCCCTCGACTCCCAGACGAATGGTTCATCGAATGGTTTATCGCTGATGATCCAGTTGCCTGGTTGCGGCCGCTGGCTTGATTCTTGTCAGTCAAAAAATTGAAACGTCGTCTTGCAGGTGTTGATGCCGCGCAGCTTTCCGTTGGCAAAAATCACAGGATCTGCAGAAAGAGGCGATTAGTGTTTCGCCAGAAAGCCCTGTCGCCGACTGCTCTCCGTCGAAGCTGCAACGCCCCTTTTTCCAGTGTTTCGAGATCGTGGTGTCGCTGCAGCCGCTCTTTTCGCTGATGATCCAGTTGCCTCGTTGCGGCCGCTGGGTTGATTCTTCTCAGTCAAAAAATTGAAACGTCGTTTTGCAGGTGTTGATGCCGCGCAGCTTTCCGTTGAAAAAAATGACAGGATCTGCAGAAACAGGCGATTAGTGTTTCGCCAGAAAGCCCTGTCTCCGACTGCTCTCCGTCGAAGCTGCGACGCCCCTTTTTCCAGTGTCTCGGGATCGTGGTGTCGCTGCGGCCGCTCTTATCGCTGATGATCCAGTTGCCTGGTTGCGGCAGCTGGCTTGATTCTTGTCAGTCAAAAAATTTAAACATCGTCTTTCAGGTGTTGATGCCGCGCAGCTTTCCGTTGGCAAAAATGACAGGATCTGCAGAAACAGGCGATTTGTGTTTCGCCAGTAAGCCCTGTCGCCGACTGCTCTCCGTCGAAGATGCGACGCCCCTTTTTCCAGTGTCTCGGGATCGTGGTGTCGCTGCGGCCGCTCTTATCGCTGATGATCCAGTTGCCTGGTTGCGGCAGCTGGCTTGATTCTTGTCAGTCAAAAAATTGAAACATTGTCTTTCAGGTGTTGATGCCGCGCAGCTTTCCGTTGGCAAAAATGACAGGATCTGCAGAAACAGGCGATTTGTGTTTCGCCAGTAAGCCCTGTCGCCGACTGCTCTCCGTCGAAGCTGCGAAGCCCCTTTTTTCAGTCTCGGGATCGTGGTGTCGCTGTAGCCGCTCTTACCGCTGATGATCCAGTTGCCTGGTTGCGGCAGCTGGCCTGATTCTTGTCAGTCAAAATATTGAAACATCGTCTTGCAGGTGTTGATGCCGCGCAGCTTTCCGTTGGCAAAAATGACAGGATCTGCAGAAACAGGCGATTTGTGTTTCGCCAGTAAGCCCTGTCGCCGACTGCTCTCCGTCGGAGCTGCGAAGCCCCTTTTTCCAGTCTCGGGATCGTGGTGTCGCTGCGGCCGCTCTTACCGCCGATGATCCAGTTGCCTGGTTGCGGCAGCTGGCCTGATTCTTGTCAGTCAAAATATTGAAACATCGTCTTGCAGGTGTTGATGCCGCGCAGCTTTCCGTTGGCAAAAATGACAGGATCTGCAGAAACAGGCGATTTGTGTTTCGCCAGTAAGCCCTGTCGCCGACTGCTCTCCGTCGGAGCTGCGAAGCCCCTTTTTCCAGTCTCGGGATCGTGGTGTCGCTGCGGCCGCTCTTATCGCTGATGATCCAGTTGCCTGATTGCAGCAGCTGGCTTGATTCTTGTCAGTCAAAAAATTGAAACATCGTCTTTCAGGTGTTGATGCCGCGCAGCTTTCCGTTGGCAAAAATGACAGGATCTGCAGAAACAGGCGATTTGTGTTTCGCCAGTAAGCCCTGTCGCCGACTGGTCTCCGTCGAAGATACGACGCCCCTTTTTCCAGTGTCTCGGGATCGTGGTGTCGCTGCGGCCGCTCTTATCGCTGATGATCCAGTTGCCTGGTTGCGGCAGCTGGCTTGATTCTTGTCAGTCAAAAAATTGAAACATCGTCTTTCAGGTGTTGATGCCGCGCAGCTTTCCGTTGGCAAAAATGACAGGATCTGCAGAAACAGGCGATTTGTGTTTCGCCAGTAAGCCCTGTCGCCGACTGCTCTCCGTCGAAGATGCGACGCCCCTTTTTCCAGTGTCTCGGGAACGTGGTGCCGCTGCGGCCGCTCTTATCGCTGATGATCCAGTTGCCTGGTTGCAGCAGCTGGCTTGATTCTTGTCAGTCAGAAAATTGAAACATCGTCTTTCAGGTGTTGATGCCGCGCAGCTTTCCGTTGGCAAAAATGACAGGATCTGCAGAAACAGGCGATTTGTGTTTCGCCAGTAAGCCCTGTCGCCGACTGCTCTCCGTCGAAGATGCGACGCCCCTTTTTCCAGTGTCTCGGGATCGTGGTGTCGCTGCAGCCGCTCTTATCGCTGATGATCCAGTTGCCTGGTTGCGGCAGCTGGCTTGATTCTTGTCAGTCAAAAAATTGAAACATCGTCTTTCAGGTGTTGATGCCGCGCAGCTTTCCGTTGGCAAAAATGACAGGATCTGCAGAAACAGGCGATTTGTGTTTCGCCAGTAAGCCCTGTCGCCGACTGCTCACCGTCGAAGATGCGACGCCCCTTTTTCCAGTGTCTCGGGATCGTGGTGTCGCTGCAGCCGCTCTTATCGCTGATGATCCAGTTGCCTGGTTGCGGCAGCTGGCTTGATTCTTGTCAGTCAAAAAATTGAAACATCGTCTTTCAGGTGTTGATGCCGCGCAGCTTTCCGTTGGCAAAAATGACAGGATCTGCAGAAACAGGCGATTTGTGTTTCGCCAGTAAGCCCTGTCGCCGACTGCTCTCCGTCGAAAATGCGACGCCCCTTTTTCCAGTCTCGGGATCGTGGTGTCGCTGCAGCCGCTCTTATCGCTGATGATCCAGTTGCCTGGTTGCGGCCGCTGGCTTGATTCTTGTCAGTCAAAAAATTGAAACGTCGTCTTGCAGGCGTTGATGCCGCGCAGCTTTCCGTTTGGAAAAATGACAGGATCTGCAGAAACAGGCGATTTGTGTTTCCCCAGAAAGCCCTGGCGCCGACTGCTCTCCGTCGAAGCTGCGACGCCCCTTTTTCCAGTCTTGGGATCGTGGTGTCGCTGCAGTCGCTCTTATCGCTGATGATCCAGTTGCCTGGTTGCGGCAGCTGGCTTGATTCTTGTCAGTCAAAAAATTGAAACATCGTCTTTCAGGTGTTGATGCCGCGCAGCTTTCCATTGGCAAAAATGACAGGATCTGCAGAAACAGGCGATTTGTGTTTCGCCAGTAAGCGCTGTCGCCGACTGCTCTCCGTCGAAGCTGCGAAGCCCCTATTTCCAGTCTCGGGATCGTGGTGTCGCTGCAGCCGCTCTTATCGCTGATGATCAAGTTGCCTGGTTGCGGCAGCTGGCTTGATTCTTGTCAGTCAAAAAATTGAAACATCGTCTTTCAGGTGTTGATGCCGCGCAGCTTTCCATTGGCAAAAATGACAGGATCTGCAGAAACAGGCGATTTGTGTTTCGCCAGTAAGCGCTGTCGCCGACTGCTCTCCGTCGAAGCTGCGAAGCCCCTATTTCCAGTCTCGGGATCGTGGTGTCGCTGCAGCCGCTCTTATCGCTGATGATCCAGTTGCCTGGTTGCGGCAGCTGGCTTGATTCTTGTCAGTCAAAAAATTGAAACATCGTCTTTCAGGTGTTGATGCCGCGCAGCTTTCCATTGGCAAAAATGACAGGATCTGCAGAAACAGGCGATTTGTGTTTCGCCAGTAAGCGCTGTCGCCGACTGCTCTCCGTCGAAGCTGCGAAGCCCCTATTTCCAGTCTCGGGATCGTGGTGTCGCTGCAGCCGCTCTTATCGCTGATGATCCAGTTGCCTGGTTGCGGCCGCCGGCTTGATTCTTGTCAGTCAAAACATTGAAACATCGTCTTGCAGGTGTTGATGCCGCGCAGCTTTCCGTTGGCAAAAATGAGAGGATCTGCAGAAACAGGCGATTTGTGTTTCGCCAGTAAGCGCTGTCGCCGACTGCTCTCCGTCGGAGCTGCGAAGCCCCTTTTTCCAGTCTCGGGATCGTGGTGTCGCTGCAGTCGCTCTTATCGCTGATGATCCAGTTGCCTGATTGCAGCAGCTGGCTTGATTCTTGTCAGTCAAAAAATTTAAACATCGTCTTTCAGGTGTTGATGCCGCGCAGCTTTCCGTTGGCAAAAATGACAGGATCTGCAGAAACATTCCATTAGTGTTTCGCCAGAAAGCCCTGGCGCCGACTGCTCTTCGTCGAAGCTGCGACGCCCCTTTTTCCAGTGTTTCGGGATCGTGGTGTCGCTGCAGTCGCTCTTATCGCTGATGATCCAGTTGCCTGGTTGCGGCAGCTGGCTTGATTCTTGTCAGTCAACAAATTGAAACATCGTCTTTCAGGTGTTGATGCCGCGCAGCTTTCCATTGGCAAAAATGACAGGATCTGCAGAAACAGGCGATTTGTGTTTCGCCAGTAAGCGCTGTCGCCGACTGCTCTACGTCGAAGCTGCGACGCCCCTTTTTCCAGTGTCTCGGGATCGTGGTGTCGCTGCAGCCGCTCTTAACGATGATGATCCAGTTGCCTGGTTGCGGCAGCTGGCTTGATTCTTGTCAGTCAACAAATTGAAACATCGTCTTTCAGGTGTTGATGCCGCGCAGCTTTCCGTTGGCAAAAATGACAGGATCTGCAGAAACATTCGATTAGTGTTTCGCCAGAAAGCCCTGACGCCGACTGCTCTTCGTCGAAGCTGCGACGCCCCTTTTTCCAGTGTCTCGGGATCGTGGTGTCGCTGCAGGCGCTCTTATCGCTGATGATCCAGTTGCCTGGTTGCGGCCGCTGGCTTGATTCTTGTCAGTCAAAAAATTGAAACGTCGTCTTGCAGGTGTTGATGCGGCGCAGCTTTCCGTTGGCAAAAATGACAGGATCTGCAGAAACAGGCGATTAGTGTTTCGCCAGAAACCCCTGTCGCCAACTGCTATCCGTCGAAGCTACGACGCCCCTTTTTCCAGTGTCTCGGGATCGTGGTGTCGCTGCAGCCGCGCTTACCTCTGATGATCGAGTTGCCTGGTTGCGGCCGCTGGCTTGATTCTTGTCAGTCCAAAAATTGAAACGTCGTCTTGCAGGTGTTGATGCCGCGCAGCTTTCCGTTTGCAAAAATGACAGGATCTGCAGAAACAGGCAATTTGTGTTTCGCCAGAACGCCCTGTCGCCGACTGCTTTCCGTCGAAGCTGCGACGCCCCTTTTTCCAGTCTCGGGATCGTAGTGTCGCTGCAGTCGCTCTTATCGCTGATGATCCAGTTGCCATTTTGCGGCCGCTGGCTTGATTCTTGTTAGTCAAAATATTGAAACATCGTCTTGCAGGTGTTGATGCCGCGAAGCTTTCCGTTGGCAAAAATGACAGGATCTGCAGAAACATTCGATTAGTGTTTCGCCAGAAAGCCCTGACGCCGACTGCTCTCCGTCGAAACTGCGACACCCCTTTTTCCAGTCTCGGGATCGTGGTGTCGCTGCAGTCGCTCTTATCGCTGATGATCCAGTTGCCTGGTTGCGGCCGCTGGCTTGATTCTTGTCAGTCAAAAAATTGAAACGTCATCTTGCAGGTGTTGATGCCGCGCAGCTCTCCGTTGGCAAAAATGACAGGTTCTGCAGAAACAGGCGATTTGTGTTTCGCCAGTAAGCCCTGTCGCCGACTGCTTTCCGTCGAAGCTGCGACGCCCCTTTTTCCAGTCTTGGGATCGTGGTGTCGCTGCAGTCGCTCTTATCGCTGATCATCCAGTTGCATGGTTGCGGCCGCTGGCTTGATTCTTGTCAGTCAAAAAATTTAAACATCGTCTTGCACGTGTCGATGCCGCGCAGCTCTCCATTGGCAAAAATGACAGGATCTGCAGAAACAGGCGATTAGTTTTTCGCCAGAAAGCCCTGTCGCCGACTGCTTTCCGTCGAAGCTGCGACGCCCCTTTTTCCAGTCTTGGGATCGTGGTGTCGCTGCAGTCGCTCTTATCGCTGATCATCCAGTTGCATGGTTGCGGCCGCTGGCTTGATTCTTGTCAGTCAAAATATTGAAACATCGTCTTGCAGGTGTTGATGCCGCGCAGCTTTCCGTTGGCAAGAATGACAGGGTCTGCAGAAACAGGCGATTAGTGTTTCGCCAGTAAGCCCTGTCGCCGACTGCTTTCCGTCGAAGCTGCGACGCCCCTTTTTCCAGTGTCTCGGTATCGTGGTGTCGCTGCAGCCGCTCTTATCGCTGATGATCCAGTTGCCTGGTTGCGGCCGCTGGCTTGACTCTTGTCAGTCAAAAAATTGAAACGTCGTCTTGCAGGTGTTGATGCGGCGCAGATTTCCGTTGGCAAAAATGACTGGATCTGCAGAAACAGGCGATTAGTGTTTCGCCAGAAACCCCTGTCGCCGACTGCTATCCGTCGAAGCTGCGACGCCCCTTTTTCCAGTCTCGGGATCGTGGTGTCGCTGCAGTCGCTCTTATCGCTGATCATACAGTTGCATGGTTGCGGCCGCTGGCTTGATTCTTGTCAGTCAAAAAATTTAAACATCGTCTTGCACGTGTCGATGCCGCGCAGCTCTCCGTTGGCAAAAATGACAGGATCTGCAGAAACAGGCGATTTGTGTTTCGCCAGTAAGCCCTGTCGCCCACTGCTTTCCGTCGAAGCTGCGACGCCCCTTTTTCCAGTCTTGGGATCGTGGTGTCGCTGCAGTCGCTCTTATCGCTGATCATACAGTTGCATGGTTGCGGCCGCTGGCTTGATTCTTGTCAGTCAAAAAATTTAAACATCGTCTTGCACGTGTCGATGCCGCGCAGCTCTCCGTTGGCAAAAATGACAGGATCTGCAGAAACAGGCGATTAGTGTTCCGCCAGAAAGCCCTGTCGCCGACTGCTTTCCGTCGAAGCTGCGACGCCCCTTTTTCCAGTCTTGGGATCGTGGTGTCGCAGCAGTCGCTCTTATCGCTGATCATCCAGTTGCATGGTTGCGGCCGCTGGCTTGATTCTTGTTAGTCAAAATATTGAAACATCGTCTTGCAGGTGTTGATGCCGCGCAGCTTTCCGTTGGCAAAAATGACAGGATCTGCAGAAACATTCCATTAGTGTTTCGCCAGAAAGCCCTGGCGCCGACTGCTCTCCGTCGAAGCTGCGACGCCCTTTCTTCCAGTCTCGGGATCGTGGTGTCGCTGCAGTCGCTCTTATCGCTGATGATCCAGTTGCCTGGTTGCGGCCGCTGGCTTGATTCTTGTCAGTCAAAAAATTGAAACGTCGTCTTGCAGGTGTTCATGCCGCGCAGCTTTCCGTTGGCAAGAATGACAGGGTCTGCAGAAACAGGCGATTAGTGTTTCGCCAGAAAGCCCTGGCGCCGACTGCTCTCCGTCGAAGCTGCGACGCCGCTTTTTCCAGTCTCGGGATCGTGGTGTCGCTGCAGTCGCTCATATCGCTGATGATCCAGTTGCCTGGTTGCGGCCGCTGGCTTGATTATTGTCAGTCAAAAAATTGAAACGTCGTCTTGCAGGCGTTGATGCCACGCAGCTTTCCGTTGGCAAGAATGACAGGGTCTGCAGAAACAGGCGATTAGTGTTTCGCCAGAAAGCCCTGGCGCCGACTGCTCTCCGTCGAAGCTGCGACGCCGCTTTTTCCAGTCTCGGGATCGTGGTGTCGCTGCAGTCGCTCATATCGCTGATGATCCAGTTGCCTGGTTGCGGCCGCTGGCTTGATTATTGTCAGTCAAAAAATTGAAACGTCGTCTTGCAGGTGTTCATGCCGCGCAGCTTTCCGTTGGCAAGAATGACAGGGTCTGCAGAAACAGGCGATTAGTGTTTCGCCAGAAAGCCCTGGCGCCGACTGCTCTCCGTCGAAGCTGCGACGCCGCTTTTTCCAGTCTCGGGATCGTGGTGTCGCTGCAGTCGCTCTTATCGCTGATGATCCAGTTGCCTGGTTGCGGCCGCTGGCTTGATTATTGTCAGTCAAAAAATTGAAACGTCGTCTTGCAGGCGTTGATGCCGCGCAGCTTTCCGTTGGGAAAAATGAGAGGATCTGCAGAAACATTCCATTAGTGTTTCGCCAGAAAGCCCTGGCGCCGACTGCTCTCCGTCGAAGCTGCGACGCCGCTTTTTCCAGTCTCGGGATCGTGGTGTCGCTGCAGTCGCTCTTATCGCTGATGATCCAGTTGCCTGGTTGCGGCCGCTGGCTTGATTATTGTCTGTCAAAAAATTGAAACGTCGTCTTGCAGGCGTTGATGCCACGCAGCTTTCCGTTGGCAAGAATGACAGGGTCTGCAGAAACAGGCGATTAGTGTTTCGCCAGAAAGCCCTGGCGCCGACTGCTCTCCGTCGAAGCTGCGACGCCGCTTTTTCCTGTCTCGGGATCGTGGTGTCGCTGCAGTCGCTCATATCGCTGATGATCCAGTTGCCTGGTTGCGGCCGCTGGCTTGATTCTTGTCAGTCAAAAAATTTAAACGTCGTCTTGCAGGCGTTGATGCCGCGCAGCTTTCCGTTGGGAAAAATGACAGGATCTGCAGAAACAGGCGATTAGTGTTTCCCCAGAAAGCCCTGGCGCCGACTGCTCTTCGTCGAAGCTGCGACGCCCCTTCTTCCAGTCTTGGGATCGTGGTGTCGCTGCAGTCGCTCTTATCGCTGATGATCTAGTTGCCTGGTTGCGGCAGCTGGCTTGATTCTTGTCAGTCAAAAAATTGAAACGTCGTCTTGCAGGCGTTGATGCCGCGCAGCTTTCCGTTGGGAAAAATGACAGGATCTGCAGAAACAGGCGATTAGTGTTTCCCCAGAAAGCCCTGGCGCCGACTGCTCTCCGTCGAAGCTGCGACGCCCCTTCTTCCAGTCTTGGGATCGTGGTGTCGCTGCAGTCGCTCTTATCGCTGATGATCTAGTTGCCTGGTTGCGGCCGCTGGCTTGATTCTTGTCAGTCAAAAAATTTAAACGTCGTCTTGCAGGCGTTGATGCCGCGCAGCTTTCCGTTGGGAAAAATGACAGGATCTGCAGAAACAGGCGATTAGTGTTTCCCCAGAAAGCCCTGGCGCCGACTGCTCTCCGTCGAAGCTGCGACGCCCCTTCTTCCAGTCTTGGGATCGTGGTGTCGCTGCAGTCGCTCTTATCGCTGATGATCTAGTTGCCTGGTTGCGGCAGCTGGCTTGATTCTTGTCAGTCAAAAAATTGAAACGTCGTCTTGCAGGCGTTGATGCCGCGCAGCTTTCCGTTGGGAAAAATGACAGGATCTGCAGAAACAGGCGATTAGTGTTTCCCCAGAAAGCCCTGGCGCCGACTGCTCTCCGTCGAAGCTGCGACGCCCCTTCTTCCAGTCTTGGGATCGTGGTGTCGCTGCAGTCGCTCATATCGCTGATGATCCAGTTGCCTGGTTGCGGCCGCTGGCTTGATTCTTGTCAGTCAAAAAATTTAAACGTCGTCTTGCAGGCGTTGATGCCGCGCAGCTTTCCGTTGGGAAAAATGACAGGATCTGCAGAAACAGGCGATTAGTGTTTCCCCAGAAAGCCCTGGCGCCGACTGCTCTCCGTCGAAGCTGCGACGCCCCTTCTTCCAGTCTTGGGATCGTGGTGTCGCTGCAGTCGCTCTTATCGCTGATGATCTAGTTGCCTGGTTGCGGCAGCTGGCTTGATTCTTGTCAGTCAAAAAATTGAAACGTCGTCTTGCAGGCGTTGATGCCGCGCAGCTTTCCGTTGGGGAAAATGACAGGATCTGCAGAAACAGGCGATTAGTGTTTCCCCAGAAAGCCCTGGCGCCGACTGCTCTCCGTCGAAGCTGCGACGCCCCTTCTTCCAGTCTTGGGATCGTGGTGTCGCTGCAGTCGCTCTTATCGCTGATGATCTAGTGGCCTGGTTGCGGCCGCTGGCTTGATTCTTGTCAGTCAAAAAATTTAAACGTCGTCTTGCAGGCGTTGATGCCGCGCAGCTTTCCGTTGGGAAAAATGACAGGATCTGCAGAAACAGGCGATTAGTGTTTCCCCAGAAAGCCCTGGCGCCGACTGCTCTCCGTCGAAGCTGCGACGCCCCTTTTTCCAGTCTTGGGATCGTGGTGTCGCTGCAGTCGCTCTTATCGCTGATGATCTAGTTGCCTGGTTGCGGCAGCTGGCTTGATTCTTGTCAGTCAAAAAATTTAAACGTCGTCTTGCAGGCGTTGATGCCGCGCAGCTTTCCGTTGGGAAAAATGACAGGATCTGCAGAAACAGGCGATTAGTGTTTCCCCAGAAAGCCCTGGCGCCTACTGCTCTCCGTCGAAGCTGCGACGCCCCTTCTTCCAGTCTTGGGATCGTGGTGTCGCTGCAGTCGCTCTTATCGCTGATGATCTAGTTGCCTGGTTGCGGCCGCTGGCTTGATTCTTGTCAGTCAAAAAATTTAAACGTCGTCTTGCAGGCGTTGATGCCGCGCAGCTTTCCGTTGGGAAAAATGACAGGATCTGCAGAAACAGGCGATTAGTGTTTCCCCAGAAAGCCCTGGCGCCGACTGCTCTCCGTCGAAGCTGCGACGCCCCTTCTTCCAGTCTTGGGATCGTGGTGTCGCTGCAGTCGCTCTTATCGCTGATGATCTAGTTGCCTGGTTGCGGCAGCTGGCTTGATTCTTGTCAGTCAAAAAATTTAAACGTCGTCTTGCAGGCGTTGATGCCGCGCAGCTTTCCGTTGGGAAAAATGACAGGATCTGCAGAAACAGGCGATTAGTGTTTCCCCAGAAAGCCCTGGCGCCGACTGCTCTCCGTCGAAGCTGCGACGCCCCTTCTTCCAGTCTTGGGATCGTGGTGTCGCTGCAGTCGCTCTTATCGCTGATGATCTAGTTGCCTGGTTGCGGCAGCTGGCTTGATTCTTCTCAGTCAAAAAATTTAAACGTCGTCTTGCAGGCGTTGATGCCGCGCAGCTTTTCGTTGGGAAAAATGACAGGATCTGCAGAAACAGGCGATTAGTGTTTCCCCAGAAAGCCCTGGCGCCGACTGCTCTCCGTCAAAGCTGCGACGCCGCTTTTTCCAGTCTCGGGATCGTGGTGTCGCTGCAGTCGCTCTTATCGCTGATGATCTAGTTGCCTGGTTGCGGCCGCTGGCTTGATTCTTGTCAGTCAAAAAATTTAAACGTCGTCTTGCAGGCGTTGATGCCGCGCAGCTTTCCGTTGGGAAAAATGACAGGATCTGCAGAAACAGGCGATTAGTGTTTCCCCAGAAAGCCCTGGCGCCGACTGCTCTCCGTCGAAGCTGCGACGCCCCTTCTTCCAGTCTTGGGATCGTGGTGTCGCTGCAGTCGCTCTTATCGCTGATGATCTAGTTGCCTGGTTGCGGCAGCTGGCTTGATTCTTGTCAGTCAAAAAATTTAAACGTCGTCTTGCAGGCGTTGATGCCGCGCAGCTTTCCGTTGGGAAAAATGACAGGATCTGCAGAAACAGGCGATTAGTGTTTCCCCAGAAAGCCCTGGCGCCGACTGCTCTCCGTCGAAGCTGCGACGCCCCTTCTTCCAGTCTTGGGATCGTGGTGTCGCTGCAGTCGCTCTTATCGCTGATGATCTAGTTGCCTGGTTGCGGCAGCTGGCTTGATTCTTGTCAGTCAAAAAATTTAAACGTCGTCTTGCAGGCGTTGATGCCGCGCAGCTTTCCGTTGGGAAAAATGACAGGATCTGCAGAAACAGGCGATTAGTGTTTCCCCAGAAAGCCCTGGCGCCGACTGCTCTCCGTCGAAGCTGCGACACCCCTTCTTCCAGTCTTGGGATCGTGGTGTCGCTGCAGTCGCTCTTATCGCTGATGATCTAGTTGCCTGGTTGCGGCCGCTGGCTTGATTCTTGTCAGTCAAAAAATTTAAACGTCGTCTTGCAGGCGTTGATGCCGCGCAGCTTTCCGTTGGGAAAAATGACAGGATCTGCAGAAACAGGCGATTAGTGTTTCCCCAGAAAGCCCTGGCGCCGACTGCTCTCCGTCGAAGCTGCGACGCCCCTTCTTCCAGTCTTGGGATCGTGGTGTCGCTGCAGTCGCTCTTATCGCTGATGATCTAGTTGCCTGGTTGCGGCCGCTGGCTTGATTCTTGTCAGTCAAAAAATTTAAACGTCGTCTTGCAGGCGTTGATGCCGCGCAGCTTTCCGTTGGGAAAAATGACAGGATCTGCAGAAACAGGCGATTAGTGTTTCCCCAGAAAGCCCTGGCGCCGACTGCTCTCCGTCGAAGCTGCGACACCCCTTCTTCCAGTCTTGGGATCGTGGTGTCGCTGCAGTCGCTCTTATCGCTGATGATCTAGTTGCCTGGTTGCGGCCGCTCGCTTGATTCTTGTCAGTCAAAACATTTAAACGTCGTCTTGCAGGCGTTGATGCCGCGCAGCTTTCCGTTGGGAAAAATGACAGGATCTGCAGAAACAGGCGATTAGTGTTTCCCCAGAAAGCCCTGGCGCCGACTGCTCTCCGTCGAAGCTGCGACGCCCCTTCTTCCAGTCTTGGGATCGTGGTGTCGCTGCACTCGCTCTTATCGCTGATGATCTAGTTGCCTGGTTGCGGCCGCTGGCTTGATTCTTGTCAGTCAAAAAATTTAAACGTCGTCTTGCAGGCGTTGATGCCGCGCAGCTTTCCGTTGGGAAAAATGACAGGATCTGCAGAAACAGGCGATTAGTGTTTCCCCAGAAAGCCCTGGCGCCGACTGCTCTCCGTCGAAGCTGCGACACCCCTTCTTCCAGTCTTGGGATCGTGGTGTCGCTGCAGTCGCTCTTATCGCTGATGATCTAGTTGCCTGGTTGCGGCCGCTGGCTTGATTCTTGTCAGTCAAAAAATTTAAACGTCGTCTTGCAGGCGTTGATGCCGCGCAGCTTTCCGTTGGGAAAAATGACAGGATCTGCAGAAACAGGCGATTAGTGTTTCCCCAGAAAGCCCTGGCGCCGACTGCTCTCCGTCGAAGCTGCGACGCCCCTTCTTCCAGTCTTGGGATCGTGGTGTCGCTGCACTCGCTCTTATCGCTGATGATCTAGTTGCCTGGTTGCGGCCGCTGGCTTGATTCTTGTCAGTCAAAAAATTTAAACGTCGTCTTGCAGGCGTTGATGCCGCGCAGCTTTCCGTTGGGAAAAATGACAGGATCTGCAGAAACAGGCGATTAGTGTTTCCCCAGAAAGCCCTGGCGCCGACTGCTCTCCGTCGAAGCTGCGACGCCCCTTCTTCCAGTCTTGGGATCGTGGTGTCGCTGCACTCGCTCTTATCGCTGATGATCTAGTTGCCTGGTTGCGGCAGCTGGCTTGATTCTTGTCAGTCAAAAAATTGAAACGTCGTCTTGCAGGCGTTGATGCCGCGCAGCTTTCCGTTGGGAAAAATGACAGGATCTGCAGAAACAGGCGATTAGTGTTTCCCCAGAAAGCCCTGGCGCCGACTGCTCTCCGTCGAAGCTGCGACGCCCCTTCTTCCAGTCTCGGGATCGTGGTGTGGCTGCAGTCGCTCTTATCGCTGATGATCTAGTTGCCTGGTTGCGGCCGCTGGCTTGATTCTTGTCAGTCAAAAAATTTAAACGTCGTCTTGCAGGCGTTGATGCCGCGCAGCTTTCCGTTGGGAAAAATGACAGGATCTGCAGAAACAGGCGATTAGTGTTTCCCCAGAAAGCCCTGGCGCCGACTGCTCTCCGTCGAAGCTGCGACGCCCCTTCTTCCAGTCTTGGGATCGTGGTGTCGCTGCAGTCGCTCTTATCGCTGATGATCTAGTTGCCTGGTTGCGGCAGCTGGCTTGATTCTTGTCAGTCAAAAAATTGAAACGTCGTCTTGCAGGCGTTGATGCCGCGCAGCTTTCCGTTGGGAAAAATGACAGGATCTGCAGAAACAGGCGATTAGTGTTTCCCCAGAAAGCCCTGGCGCCGACTGCTCTCCGTCGAAGCTGCGACGCCCCTTTTTCCAGTCTCGGGATCGTGGTGTCGCTGCAGTCGCTCTTATCGCTGATGATCCAGTTGCCTGGTTGCGGTAGCTGGCTTGATTCTTGTCAGTCAAAAAATTGAAACGTCGTCTTGCAGGCGTTGATGCCGTGCTGCTTTCCGTTGGGAAAAATGACAGGATCTGCAGAAACAGGCGATTAGTGTTTCGCCAGAAAGCCCTGGCGCCGACTGCTCTCCGTCGAAGCTGCGACGCCGCTTTTTCCAGTCTCGGGATCGTGGTGTCGCTGCAGTCGCTCATATCGCTGATGATCCAGTTGCCTGGTTGCGGCCGCTGGCTTGATTCTTGTCAGTCAAAAAATTGAAACGTCGTCTTGCAGGCGTTGATGCCGCGCAGCTTTCCGTTGGGAAAAATGAGAGGATCTGCAGAAACATTCCATTAGTGTTTCGCCAGAAAGCCCTGGCGCCGACTGCTCTCCGTCGAAGCTGCGACGCCGCTTTTTCCAGTCTCGGGATCGTGGTGTCGCTGCAGTCGCTCTTATCGCTGATGATCCAGTTGCCTGGTTGCGGCCGCTGGCTTGATTATTGTCAGTCAAAAAATTGAAACGTCGTCTTGCAGGCGTTGATGCCGCGCAGCTTTCCGTTGGGAAAAATGAGAGGATCTGCAGAAACAGGCGATTAGTGTTTCCCCAGAAAGCCCTGGCGCCGACTGCTCTCCGTCGAAGCTGCGACGCCGCTTTTTCCAGTCTCGGGATCGTGGTGTCGCTGCAGTCGCTCTTATCGCTGATGATCCAGTTGCCTGGTTGCGGCAGCTGGCTTGATTCTTGTCAGTCAAAAAATTGAAACGTCGTCTTGCAGGCGTTGATGCCGCGCAGCTTTCCGTTGGCAAGAATGACAGGATCTGCAGAAACAGGCGATTAGTGTTTCCCCAGAAAGCCCTGGCGCCGACTGCTCTCCGTCGAAGCTGCGACGCCGCTTTTTCCAGTCTCGGGATCGTGGTGTCGCTGCAGTCGCTCTTATCGCTGATGATCCAGTTGCCTGGTTGCGGCAGCTGGCTTGATTCTTGTCAGTCAAAAAATTGAAACGTCGTCTTGCAGGCGTTGATGCCGCGCAGCTTTCCGTTGGGAAAAATGAGAGGATCTGCAGAAACAGGCGATTAGTGTTTCCCCAGAAAGCCCTGGCGCCGACTGCTCTCCGTCGAAGCTGCGACGCCGCTTTTTCCAGTCTCGGGATCGTGGTGTCGCTGCAGTCGCTCTTATCGCTGATGATCCAGTTGCCTGGTTGCGGCAGCTGGCTTGATTCTTGTCAGTCAAAAAATTGAAACGTCGTCTTGCAGGCGTTGATGCCGCGCAGCTTTCCGTTGGCAAGAATGACAGGGTCTGCAGAAACAGGCGATTAGTGTTTCCCCAGAAAGCCCTGGCGCCGACTGCTCTCCGTCGAAGCTGCGACGCCGCTTTTTCCAGTCTCGGGATCGTGGTGTCGCTGCAGTCGCTCTTATCGCTGATGATCCAGTTGCCTGGTTGCGGCAGCTGGCTTGATTCTTGTCAGTCAAAAAATTGAAACGTCGTCTGGCAGGCGTTGATGCCGCGCAGCTTTCCGTTGGCAAGAATGACAGGATCTGCAGAAACAGGCGATTAGTGTTTCCCCAGAAAGCCCTGGCGCCGACTGCTCTCCGTCGAAGCTGCGACGCCGCTTTTTCCAGTCTCGGGATCGTGGTGTCGCTGCAGTCGCTCTTATCGCTGATGATCCAGTTGCCTGGTTGCGGCAGCTGGCTTGATTCTTGTCAGTCAAAAAATTGAAACGTTGTCTTGCAGGCGTTGATGCCGCGCAGCTTTCCGTTGGGAAAAATGACAGGATCTGCAGAAACAGGCGATTAGTGTTTCCCCAGAAAGCCCTGGCGCCGACTGCTCTCCGTCGAAGCTGCGACGCCCCTTTTTCCAGTCTCGGGATCGTGGTGTCGCTGCAGTCGCTCTTATCGCTGATGATCCAGTTGCCTGGTTGCGGCAGCTGGCTTGATTCTTGTCAGTCAAAAAATTGAAACGTCGTCTTGCAGGCGTTGATGCCGCGCAGCTTTCCGTTGGGAAAAATGACAGGATCTGCAGAAACAGGCGATTAGTGTTTCGCCAGAAAGCCCTGGCGCCGACTGCTCTCCGTCGAAGCTGCGACGCCGCTTTTTCCAGTCTCGGGATCGTGGTGTCGCTGCAGTCGCTCATATCGCTGATGATCCAGTTGCCTGGTTGCGGCCGCTGGCTTGATTATTGTCAGTCAAAAAATTGAAACGTCGTCTTGCAGGCGTTGATGCCGCGCAGCTTTCCGTTGGGAAAAATGAGAGGATCTGCAGAAACAGGCGATTAGTGTTTCGCCAGAAAGCCCTGGCGCCGACTGCTCTCCGTCGAAGCTGCGACGCCCCTTTTTCCAGTCTCGGGATCGTGGTGTCGCTGCAGTCGCTCATATCGCTGATGATCCAGTTGCCTGGTTGCGGCCGCTGGCTTGATTCTTGTCAGTCAAAAAATTGAAACGTCGTCTTGCAGGCGTTGATGCCGCGCAGCTTTCCGTTGGGAAAAATGAGAGGATCTGCAGAAACATTCCATTAGTGTTTCGCCAGAAAGCCCTGTCGCCGACTGCTTTCCGTCGAAGCTGCGACGCCCCTTTTTCCAGTGTCTCGGTATCGTGGTGTCGCTGCAGCCGCTCTTATCGCTGATGATCCAGTTGCCTGGTTGCGGCCGCTGGCTTGACTCTTGTCAGTCAAAAAATTGAAACGTCGTCTTGCAGGTGTTGATGCGGCGCAGATTTCCGTTGGCAAAAATGACAGGATCTGCAGAAACAGGCGATTAGTGTTTCGCCAGAAACCCCTGTCGCCGACTGCTATCCGTCGAAGCTGCGACGCCCCTTTTTCCAGTCTCGGGATCGTGGTGTCGCTGCAGTCGCTCTTATCGCTGATCATACAGTTGCATGGTTGCGGCCGCTGGCTTGATTCTTGTCAGTCAAAAAATTTAAACATCGTCTTGCACGTGTCGATGCCGCGCAGCTCTCCGTTGGCAAAAATGACAGGATCTGCAGAAACAGGCGATTTGTGTTTCGCCAGTAAGCCCTGTCGCCCACTGCTTTCCGTCGAAGCTGCGACGCCCCTTTTTCCAGTCTTGGGATCGTGGTGTCGCTGCAGTCGCTCTTATCGCTGATCATACAGTTGCATGGTTGCGGCCGCTGGCTTGATTCTTGTCAGTCAAAAAATTTAAACATCGTCTTGCACGTGTCGATGCCGCGCAGCTCTCCGTTGGCAAAAATGACAGGATCTGCAGAAACAGGCGATTAGTGTTCCGCCAGAAAGCCCTGTCGCCGACTGCTTTCCGTCGAAGCTGCGACGCCCCTTTTTCCAGTCTTGGGATCGTGGTGTCGCTGCAGTCGCTCTTATCGCTGATCATCCAGTTGCATGGTTGCGGCCGCTGGCTTGATTCTTGTTAGTCAAAATATTGAAACATCGTCTTGCAGGTGTTGATGCCGCGCAGCTTTCCGTTGGCAAAAATGACAGGATCTGCAGAAACATTCCATTAGTGTTTCGCCAGAAAGCCCTGGCGCCGACTGCTCTCCGTCGAAGCTGCGACGCCCTTTCTTCCAGTCTCGGGATCGTGGTGTCGCTGCAGTCGCTCTTATCGCTGATGATCCAGTTGCCTGGTTGCGGCCGCTGGCTTGATTCTTGTCAGTCAAAAAATTGAAACGTCGTCTTGCAGGTGTTCATGCCGCGCAGCTTTCCGTTGGCAAGAATGACAGGGTCTGCAGAAACAGGCGATTAGTGTTTCGCCAGAAAGCCCTGGCGCCGACTGCTCTCCGTCGAAGCTGCGACGCCGCTTTTTCCAGTCTCGGGATCGTGGTGTCGCTGCAGTCGCTCATATCGCTGATGATCCAGTTGCCTGGTTGCGGCCGCTGGCTTGATTATTGTCAGTCAAAAAATTGAAACGTCGTCTTGCAGGCGTTGATGCCACGCAGCTTTCCGTTGGCAAGAATGACAGGGTCTGCAGAAACAGGCGATTAGTGTTTCGCCAGAAAGCCCTGGCGCCGACTGCTCTCCGTCGAAGCTGCGACGCCGCTTTTTCCAGTCTCGGGATCGTGGTGTCGCTGCAGTCGCTCTTATCGCTGATGATCCAGTTGCCTGGTTGCGGCCGCTGGCTTGATTATTGTCAGTCAAAAAATTGAAACGTCGTCTTGCAGGCGTTGATGCCGCGCAGCTTTCCGTTGGGAAAAATGAGAGGATCTGCAGAAACATTCCATTAGTGTTTCGCCAGAAAGCCCTGGCGCCGACTGCTCTCCGTCGAAGCTGCGACGCCGCTTTTTCCAGTCTCGGGATCGTGGTGTCGCTGCAGTCGCTCTTATCGCTGATGATCCAGTTGCCTGGTTGCGGCCGCTGGCTTGATTATTGTCTGTCAAAAAATTGAAACGTCGTCTTGCAGGCGTTGATGCCACGCAGCTTTCCGTTGGCAAGAATGACAGGGTCTGCAGAAACAGGCGATTAGTGTTTCGCCAGAAAGCCCTGGCGCCGACTGCTCTCCGTCGAAGCTGCGACGCCGCTTTTTCCAGTCTCGGGATCGTGGTGTCGCTGCAGTCGCTCATATCGCTGATGATCCAGTTGCCTGGTTGCGGCCGCTGGCTTGATTCTTGTCAGTCAAAAAATTTAAACGTCGTCTTGCAGGCGTTGATGCCGCGGAGCTTTCCGTTGGGAAAAATGACAGGATCTGCAGAAACAGGCGATTAGTGTTTCCCCAGAAAGCCCTGGCGCCGACTGCTCTTCGTCGAAGCTGCGACGCCCCTTCTTCCAGTCTTGGGATCGTGGTGTCGCTGCAGTCGCTCTTATCGCTGATGATCTAGTTGCCTGGCTGCGGCAGCTGGCTTGATTCTTGTCAGTCAAAAAATTGAAACGTCGTCTTGCAGGCGTTGATGCCGCGCAGCTTTCCGTTGGGAAAAATGACAGGATCTGCAGAAACAGGCGATTAGTGTTTCCCCAGAAAGCCCTGGCGCCGACTGCTCTCCGTCGAAGCTGCGACGCCCCTTCTTCCAGTCTTGGGATCGTGGTGTCGCTGCAGTCGCTCTTATCGCTGATGATCTAGTTGCCTGGTTGCGGCAGCTGGCTTGATTCTTGTCAGTCAAAAAATTTAAACGTCGTCTTGCAGGCGTTGATGCCGCGCAGCTTTTCGTTGGGAAAAATGACAGGATCTGCAGAAACAGGCGATTAGTGTTTCCCCAGAAAGCCCTGGCGCCGACTGCTCTCCGTCAAAGCTGCGACGCCGCTTTTTCCAGTCTCGGGATCGTGGTGTCGCTGCAGTCGCTCTTATCGCTGATGATCTAGTTGCCTGGTTGCGGCCGCTGGCTTGATTCTTGTCAGTCAAAAAATTTAAACGTCGTCTTGCAGGCGTTGATGCCGCGCAGCTTTCCGTTGGGAAAAATGACAGGATCTGCAGAAACAGGCGATTAGTGTTTCCCCAGAAAGCCCTGGCGCCGACTGCTCTCCGTCGAAGCTGCGACGCCCCTTCTTCCAGTCTTGGGATCGTGGTGTCGCTGCAGTCGCTCTTATCGCTGATGATCTAGTTGCCTGGTTGCGGCAGCTGGCTTGATTCTTGTCAGTCAAAAAATTTAAACGTCGTCTTGCAGGCGTTGATGCCGCGCAGCTTTCCGTTGGGAAAAATGACAGGATCTGCAGAAACAGGCGATTAGTGTTTCCCCAGAAAGCCCTGGCGCCGACTGCTCTCCGTCGAAGCTGCGACGCCCCTTCTTCCAGTCTTGGGATCGTGGTGTCGCTGCAGTCGCTCTTATCGCTGATGATCTAGTTGCCTGGTTGCGGCAGCTGGCTTGATTCTTGTCAGTCAAAAAATTTAAACGTCGTCTTGCAGGCGTTGATGCCGCGCAGCTTTCCGTTGGGAAAAATGACAGGATCTGCAGAAACAGGCGATTAGTGTTTCCCCAGAAAGCCCTGGCGCCGACTGCTCTCCGTCGAAGCTGCGACGCCCCTTCTTCCAGTCTTGGGATCGTGGTGTCGCTGCAGTCGCTCTTATCGCTGATGATCTAGTTGCCTGGTTGCGGAAGCTGGCTTGATTCTTGTCAGCCAAAAAATTTAAACGTCGTCTTGCAGGCGTTGATGCCGCGCAGCTTTTCGTTGGGAAAAATGACAGGATCTGCAGAAACAGGCGATTAGTGTTTCCCCAGAAAGCCCTGGCGCCGACTGCTCTCCGTCAAAGCTGCGACGCCGCTTTTTCCAGTCTCGGGATCGTGGTGTCGCTGCAGTCGCTCTTATCGCTGATGATCTAGTTGCCTGGTTGCGGCCGCTGGCTTGATTCTTGTCAGTCAAAAAATTTAAACGTCGTCTTGCAGGCGTTGATGCCGCGCAGCTTTCCGTTGGGAAAAATGACAGGATCTGCAGAAACAGGCGATTAGTGTTTCCCCAGAAAGCCCTGGCGCCGACTGCTCTCCGTCGAAGCTGCGACGCCCCTTCTTCCAGTCTTGGGATCGTGGTGTCGCTGCAGTCGCTCTTATCGCTGATGATCTAGTTGCCTGGTTGCGGCAGCTGGCTTGATTCTTGTCAGTCAAAAAATTTAAACGTCGTCTTGCAGGCGTTGATGCCGCGCAGCTTTCCGTTGGGAAAAATGACAGGATCTGCAGAAAGAGGCGATTAGTGTTTCCCCAGAGAGCCCTGGCGCCGACTGCTCTCCGTCGAAGCTGCGACGCCCCTTCTTCCAGTCTTGGGATCGTGGTGTCGCTGCAGTCGCTCTTATCGCTGATGATCTAGTTGCCTGGTTGCGGCAGCTGGCTTGATTCTTGTCAGTCAAAAAATTTAAACGTCGTCTTGCAGGCGTTGATGCCGCGCAGCTTTCCGTTGGGAAAAATGACAGGATCTGCAGAAACAGGCGATTAGTGTTTCCCCAGAAAGCCCTGGCGCCGACTGCTCTCCGTCGAAGCTGCGACACCCCTTCTTCCAGTCTTGGGATCGTGGTGTCGCTGCAGTCGCTCTTATCGCTGATGATCTAGTTGCCTGGTTGCGGCCGCTGGCTTGATTCTTGTCAGTCAAAAAATTTAAACGTCGTCTTGCAGGCGTTGATGCCGCGCAGCTTTCCGTTGGGAAAAATGACAGGATCTGCAGAAACAGGCGATTAGTGTTTCCCCAGAAAGCCCTGGCGCCGACTGCTCTCCGTCGAAGCTGCGACGCCCCTTCTTCCAGTCTTGGGATCGTGGTGTCGCTGCAGTCGCTCTTATCGCTGATGATCTAGTTGCCTGGTTGCGGCCGCTGGCTTGATTCTTGTCAGTCAAAAAATTTAAACGTCGTCTTGCAGGCGTTGATGCCGCGCAGCTTTCCGTTGGGAAAAATGACAGGATCTGCAGAAACAGGCGATTAGTGTTTCCCCAGAAAGCCCTGGCGCCGACTGCTCTCCGTCGAAGCTGCGACACCCCTTCTTCCAGTCTTGGGATCGTGGTGTCGCTGCAGTCGCTCTTATCGCTGATGATCTAGTTGCCTGGTTGCGGCCGCTGGCTTGATTCTTGTCAGTCAAAAAATTTAAACGTCGTCTTGCAGGCGTTGATGCCGCGCAGCTTTCCGTTGGGAAAAATGACAGGATCTGCAGAAACAGGCGATTAGTGTTTCCCCAGAAAGCCCTGGCGCCGACTGCTCTCCGTCGAAGCTGCGACGCCCCTTCTTCCAGTCTTGGGATCGTGGTGTCGCTGCACTCGCTCTTATCGCTGATGATCTAGTTGCCTGGTTGCGGCCGCTGGCTTGATTCTTGTCAGTCAAAAAATTTAAACGTCGTCTTGCAGGCGTTGATGCCGCGCAGCTTTCCGTTGGGAAAAATGACAGGATCTGCAGAAACAGGCGATTAGTGTTTCCCCAGAAAGCCCTGGCGCCGACTGCTCTCCGTCGAAGCTGCGACACCCCTTCTTCCAGTCTTGGGATCGTGGTGTCGCTGCAGTCGCTCTTATCGCTGATGATCTAGTTGCCTGGTTGCGGCCGCTGGCTTGATTCTTGTCAGTCAAAAAATTTAAACGTCGTCTTGCAGGCGTTGATGCCGCGCAGCTTTCCGTTGGGAAAAATGACAGGATCTGCAGAAACAGGCGATTAGTGTTTCCCCAGAAAGCCCTGGCGCCGACTGCTCTCCGTCGAAGCTGCGACGCCCCTTCTTCCAGTCTTGGGATCGTGGTGTCGCTGCACTCGCTCTTATCGCTGATGATCTAGTTGCCTGGTTGCGGCAGCTGGCTTGATTCTTGTCAGTCAAAAAATTGAAACGTCGTCTTGCAGGCGTTGATGCCGCGCAGCTTTCCGTTGGGAAAAATGACAGGATCTGCAGAAACAGGCGATTAGTGTTTCCCCAGAAAGCCCTGGCGCCGACTGCTCTCCGTCGAAGCTGCGACGCCCCTTCTTCCAGTCTCGGGATCGTGGTGTGGCTGCAGTCGCTCTTATCGCTGATGATCTAGTTGCCTGGTTGCGGCCGCTGGCTTGATTCTTGTCAGTCAAAAAATTTAAACGTCGTCTTGCAGGCGTTGATGCCGCGCAGCTTTCCGTTGGGAAAAATGACAGGATCTGCAGAAACAGGCGATTAGTGTTTCCCCAGAAAGCCCTGGCGCCGACTGCTCTCCGTCGAAGCTGCGACGCCGCTTTTTCCAGTCTCGAGATCGTGGTGTCGCTGCAGTCGCTCTTATCGCTGATGATCCAGTTGCCTGGTTGCGGCAGCTGGCTTGATTCTTGTCAGTCAAAAAATTGAAACGTCGTCTTGCAGGCGTTGATGCCGCGCAGCTTTCCGTTGGCAAGAATGACAGGATCTGCAGAAACAGGCGATTAGTGTTTCCCCAGAAAGCCCTGGCGCCGACTGCTCTCCGTCGAAGCTGCGACGCCGCTTTTTCCAGTCTCGGGATCGTGGTGTCGCTGCAGTCGCTCTTATCGCTGATGATCCAGTTGCCTGGTTGCGGCAGCTGGCTTGATTCTTGTCAGTCAAAAAATTGAAACGTCGTCTTGCAGGCGTTGATGCCGCGCAGCTTTCCGTTGGGAAAAATGAGAGGATCTGCAGAAACAGGCGATTAGTGTTTCCCCAGAAAGCCCTGGCGCCGACTGCTCTCCGTCGAAGCTGCGACGCCGCTTTTTCCAGTCTCGGGATCGTGGTGTCGCTGCAGTCGCTCTTATCGCTGATGATCCAGTTGCCTGGTTGCGGCAGCTGGCTTGATTCTTGTCAGTCAAAAAATTGAAACGTCGTCTTGCAGGCGTTGATGCCGCGCAGCTTTCCGTTGGCAAGAATGACAGGGTCTGCAGAAACAGGCGATTAGTGTTTCCCCAGAAAGCCCTGGCGCCGACTGCTCTCCGTCGAAGCTGCGACGCCGCTTTTTCCAGTCTCGGGATCGTGGTGTCGCTGCAGTCGCTCTTATCGCTGATGATCCAGTTGCCTGGTTGCGGCAGCTGGCTTGATTCTTGTCAGTCAAAAAATTGAAACGTCGTCTTGCAGGCGTTGATGCCGCGCAGCTTTCCGTTGGCAAGAATGACAGGATCTGCAGAAACAGGCGATTAGTGTTTCCCCAGAAAGCCCTGGCGCCGACTGCTCTCCGTCGAAGCTGCGACGCCGCTTTTTCCAGTCTCGGGATCGTGGTGTCGCTGCAGTCGCTCTTATCGCTGATGATCCAGTTGCCTGGTTGCGGCAGCTGGCTTGATTCTTGTCAGTCAAAAAATTGAAACGTTGTCTTGCAGGCGTTGATGCCGCGCAGCTTTCCGTTGGGAAAAATGACAGGATCTGCAGAAACAGGCGATTAGTGTTTCCCCAGAAAGCCCTGGCGCCGACTGCTCTCCGTCGAAGCTGCGACGCCCCTTTTTCCAGTCTCGGGATCGTGGTGTCGCTGCAGTCGCTCTTATCGCTGATGATCCAGTTGCCTGGTTGCGGCAGCTGGCTTGATTCTTGTCAGTCAAAAAATTGAAACGTCGTCTTGCAGGCGTTGATGCCGCGCAGCTTTCCGTTGGGAAAAATGACAGGATCTGCAGAAACGGGCGATTAGTGTTTCGCCAGAAAGCCCTGGCGCCGACTGCTCTCCGTCGAAGCTGCGACGCCGCTTTTTCCAGTCTCGGGATCGTGGTGTCGCTGCAGTCGCTCATATCGCTGATGATCCAGTTGCCTGGTTGCGGCCGCTGGCTTGATTATTGTCAGTCAAAAAATTGAAACGTCGTCTTGCAGGCGTTGATGCCGCGCAGCTTTCCGTTGGGAAAAATGAGAGGATCTGCAGAAACAGGCGATTAGTGTTTCGCCAGAAAGCCCTGGCGCCGACTGCTCTCCGTCGAAGCTGCGACGCCCCTTTTTCCAGTCTCGGGATCGTGGTGTCGCTGCAGTCGCTCATATCGCTGATGATCCAGTTGCCTGGTTGCGGCCGCTGGCTTGATTCTTGTCAGTCAAAAAATTGAAACGTCGTCTTGCAGGCGTTGATGCCGCGCAGCTTTCCGTTGGGAAAAATGAGAGGATCTGCAGAAACATTCCATTAGTGTTTCGCCAGAAAGCCCTGGCGCCGACTGCTCTCCGTCGAAGCTGCGACGCCGCTTTTTCCAGTCTCGGGATCGTGGTGTCGCTGCAGTCGCTCATATCGCTGATGATCCAGTTGCCTGGTTGCGGCCGCTGGCTTGATTATTGTCAGTCAAAAAATTGAAACGTCGTCTTGCAGGCGTTGATGCCGCGCAGCATTCCGTTGGGAAAAATGAGAGGATCTGCAGAAACAGGCGATTAGTGTTTCCCCAGAAAGCCCTGGCGCCGACTGCTCTCCGTCGAAGCTGCGACGCCGCTTTTTCCAGTCTCGGGATCGTGGTGTCGCTGCAGTCGCTCTTATCGCTGATGATCCAGTTGCCTGGTTGCGGCAGCTGGCTTGATTCTTGTCAGTCAAAAAATTGAAACGTCGTCTTGCAGGCGTTGATGCCGCGCAGCTTTCCGTTGGCAAGAATGACAGGGTCTGCAGAAACAGGCGATTAGTGTTTCCCCAGAAAGCCCTGGCGCCGACTGCTCTCCGTCGAAGCTGCGACGCCGCTTTTTCCAGTCTCGGGATCGTGGTGTCGCTGCAGTCGCTCTTATCGCTGATGATCCAGTTGCCTGGTTGCGGCAGCTGGCTTGATTCTTGTCAGTCAAAAAATTGAAACGTCGTCTTGCAGGCGTTGATGCCGCGCAGCTTTCCGTTGGCAAGAATGACAGGATCTGCAGAAACAGGCGATTAGTGTTTCCCCAGAAAGCCCTGGCGGCGACTGCTCTCCGTCGAAGCTGCGACGCCGCTTTTTCCAGTCTCGGGATCGTGGTGTCGCTGCAGTCGCTCTTATCGCTGATGATCCAGTTGCCTGGTTGCGGCAGCTGGCTTGATTCTTGTCAGTCAAAAAATTGAAACGTTGTCTTGCAGGCGTTGATGCCGCGCAGCTTTCCGTTGGGAAAAATGACAGGATCTGCAGAAACAGGCGATTAGTGTTTCCCCAGAAAGCCCTGGCGCCGACTGCTCTCCGTCGAAGCTGCGACGCCCCTTTTTCCAGTCTCGGGATCGTGGTGTCGCTGCAGTCGCTCATATCGCTGATGATCCAGTTGCCTGGTTGCGGCCGCTGGCTTGATTCTTGTCAGTCAAAAAATTGAAACGTCGTCTTGCAGGCGTTGATGCCGCGCAGCTTTCCGTTGGGAAAAATGACAGGATCTGCAGAAACAGGCGATTAGTGTTTCCCCAGAAAGCCCTGGCGCCGACTGCTCTCCGTCGAAGCTGCGACGCCGCTTTTTCCAGTCTCGGGATCGTGGTGTCGCTGCAGTCGCTCATATCGCTGATGATCCAGTTGCCTGGTTGCGGCCGCTGGCTTGATTCTTGTCAGTCAAAAAATTGAAACGTCGTCTTGCAGGCGTTGATGCCGCGCAGCTTTCCGTTGGGAAAAATGAGAGGATCTGCAGAAACATTCCATTAGTGTTTCGCCAGAAAGCCCTGGTGCCGACTGCTCTCCGTCGAAGCTGCGACGCCGCTTTTTCCAGTCTCGGGATCGTGGTGTCGCTGCAGTCGCTCTTATCGCTGATGATCCAGTTGCCTGGTTGCGGCCGCTGGCTTGATTCTTGTCAGTCAAAAAATTGAAACGTCGTCTTGCAGGCGTTGATGCCGCGCAGCTTTCCGTTGGGAAAAATGACAGGATCTGCAGAAACAGGCGATTAGTGTTTCCCCAGAAAGCCCTGGCGCCGACTGCTCTCCGTCGAAGCTGCGACGCCCCTTCTTCCAGTCTTCGGATCGTGGTGTCGCTGCAGTCGCTCTTATCGCTGATGATCTAGTTGCCTGGTTGCGGCAGCTGGCTTGATTCTTGTCAGTCAAAAAATTTAAACGTCGTCTTGCAGGCGTTGATGCCGCGCAGCTTTCCGTTGGGAAAAATGACAGGATCTGCAGAAACAGGCGATTAGTGTTTCCCCAGAAAGCCCTGGCGCCGACTGCTCTCCGTCGAAGCTGCGACGCCCCTTCTTCCAGTCTTCGGATCCTGGTGTCGCTGCAGTCGCTCTTATCGCTGATGATCTAGTTGCCTGGTTGCGGCAGCTGGCTTGATTCTTGTCAGTCAAAAAATTTAAACGTCGTCTTGCAGGCGTTGATGCCGCGCAGCTTTCCGTTGGGAAAAATGACAGGATCTGCAGAAACAGGCGATTAGTGTTTCGCCAGAAAGCCCTGGCGCCGACTGCTCTCCGTCGAAGCTGCGACGCCGCTTTTTCCAGTCTCGGGATCGTGGTGTCGCTGCAGTCGCTCATATTGCTGATGATCCAGTTGCCTGGTTGCGGCCGCTGGCTTGATTATTGTCAGTCAAAAAATTGAAACGTCGTCTTGCAGGCGTTGATGCCGCGCAGCTTTCCGTTGGGAAAAATGACAGGATCTGCAGAAACAGGCGATTAGTGTTTCCCCAGAAAGCCCTGGCGCCGACTGCTCTCCGTCGAAGCTGCGACGCCGCTTTTTCCAGTCTCGGGATCGTGGTGTCGCTGCAGTCGCTCATATCGCTGATGATCCAGTTGCCTGGTTGCGGCAGCTGGCTTGATTCTTGTCAGTCAAAAAATTGAAACGTCGTCTTGCAGGCGTTGATGCCGCGCAGCTTTCCGTTGGGAAAAATGACAGGATCTGCAGAAACAGGCGATTAGTGTTTCGCCAGAAAGCCCTGGCGCCGACTGCTCTCCGTCGAAGCTGCGACGCCGCTTTTTCCAGTCTCGGGATCGTGGTGTCGCTGCAGTCGCTCATATCGCTGATGATCCAGTTGCCTGGTTGCGGCCGCTGGCTTGATTCTTGTCAGTCAAAAAATTGAAACGTCGTCTTGCAGGCGTTGATGCCGCGCAGCTTTCCGTTGGGAAAAATGAGAGGATCTGCAGAAACATTCCATTAGTGTTTCGCCAGAAAGCCCTGGCGCCGACTGCTCTCCGTCGAAGCTGCGACGCCGCTTTTTCCAGTCTCGGGATCGTGGTGTCGCTGCAGTCGCTCTTATCGCTGATGATCCAGTTGCCTGGTTGCGGCCGCTGGCTTGATTATTGTCAGTCAAAAAATTGAAACGTCGTCTTGCAGGCGTTGATGCCGCGCAGCTTTCCGTTGGGAAAAATGAGAGGATCTGCAGAAACAGGCGATTAGTGTTTCCCCAGAAAGCCCTGGCGCCGACTGCTCTCCGTCGAAGCTGCGACGCCGCTTTTTCCAGTCTCGGGATCGTGGTGTCGCTGCAGTCGCTCTTATCGCTGATGATCCAGTTGCCTGGTTGCGGCAGCTGGCTTGATTCTTGTCAGTCAAAAAATTGAAACGTCGTCTTGCAGGCGTTGATGCCGCGCAGCTTTCCGTTGGCAAGAATGACAGGGTCTGCAGAAACAGGCGATTAGTGTTTCCCCAGAAAGCCCTGGCGCCGACTGCTCTCCGTCGAAGCTGCGACGCCCCTTCTTCCAGTCTTGGGATCGTGGTGTCGCTGCACTCGCTCTTATCGCTGATGATCTAGTTGCCTGGTTGCGGCCGCTGGCTTGATTCTTGTCAGTCAAAAAATTTAAACGTCGTCTTGCAGGCGTTGATGCCGCGCAGCTTTCCGTTGGGAAAAATGACAGGATCTGCAGAAACAGGCGATTAGTGTTTCCCCAGAAAGCCCTGGCGCCGACTGCTCTCCGTCGAAGCTGCGACACCCCTTCTTCCAGTCTTGGGATCGTGGTGTCGCTGCAGTCGCTCTTATCGCTGATGATCTAGTTGCCTGGTTGCGGCCGCTGGCTTGATTCTTGTCAGTCAAAAAATTTAAACGTCGTCTTGCAGGCGTTGATGCCGCGCAGCTTTCCGTTGGGAAAAATGACAGGATCTGCAGAAACAGGCGATTAGTGTTTCCCCAGAAAGCCCTGGCGCCGACTGCTCTCCGTCGAAGCTGCGACGCCCCTTCTTCCAGTCTTGGGATCGTGGTGTCGCTGCACTCGCTCTTATCGCTGATGATCTAGTTGCCTGGTTGCGGCAGCTGGCTTGATTCTTGTCAGTCAAAAAATTGAAACGTCGTCTTGCAGGCGTTGATGCCGCGCAGCTTTCCGTTGGGAAAAATGACAGGATCTGCAGAAACAGGCGATTAGTGTTTCCCCAGAAAGCCCTGGCGCCGACTGCTCTCCGTCGAAGCTGCGACGCCCCTTCTTCCAGTCTCGGGATCGTGGTGTCGCTGCAGTCGCTCTTATCGCTGATGATCTAGTTGCCTGGTTGCGGCCGCTGGCTTGATTCTTGTCAGTCAAAAAATTTAAACGTCGTCTTGCAGGCGTTGATGCCGCGCAGCTTTCCGTTGGGAAAAATGACAGGATCTGCAGAAACAGGCGATTAGTGTTTCCCCAGAAAGCCCTGGCGCCGACTGCTCTCCGTCGAAGCTGCGACGCCCCTTCTTCCAGTCTTGGGATCGTGGTGTCGCTGCAGTCGCTCTTATCGCTGATGATCTAGTTGCCTGGTTGCGGCAGCTGGCTTGATTCTTGTCAGTCAAAAAATTGAAACGTCGTCTTGCAGGCGTTGATGCCGCGCAGCTTTCCGTTGGGAAAAATGACAGGATCTGCAGAAACAGGCGATTAGTGTTTCCCCAGAAAGCCCTGGCGCCGACTGCTCTCCGTCGAAGCTGCGACGCCCCTTTTTCCAGTCTCGGGATCGTGGTGTCGCTGCAGTCGCCCATATCGCTGATGATCCAGTTGCCTGGTTGCGGCCGCTGGCTTGATTCTTGTCAGTCAAAAAATTGAAACGTCGTCTTGCAGGCGGTGATGCCGCGCAGCTTTCCGTTGGGAAAAATGACAGGATCTGCAGAAACAGGCGATTAGTGTTTCCCCAGAAAGCCCTGGCGCCGACTGCTCTCCGTCGAAGCTGCGACGCCCCTTTTTCCAGTCTCGGGATCGTGGTGTCGCTGCAGTCGCTCATATCGCTGATGATCCAGTTGCCTGGTTGCGGCAGCTGGCTTGATTCTTGTCAGTCAAAAAATTGAAACGTCGTCTTGCAGGCGTTGATGCCGCGCAGCTTTCCGTTGGGAAAAATGACAGGATCTGCAGAAACAGGCGATTAGTGTTTCCCCAGAAAGCCCTGGCGCCGACTGCTCTCCGTCGAAGCTGCGACGCCCCTTCTTCCAGTCTCGGGATCGTGGTGTCGCTGCAGTCGCTCTTATCGCTGATGATCTAGTTGCCTGGTTGCGGCCGCTGGCTTGATTCTTGTCAGTCAAAAAATTTAAACGTCGTCTTGCAGGCGCGTATGCCGCGCAGCTTTCCGTTGGGAAAAATGACAGGATCTGCAGAAACAGGTGATTAGTGTTTCCCCAGAAAGCCCTGGCACCGACTGCTCTCCGTCGAAGCTGCGACGCCCCTTCTTCCAGTCTTGGGATCGTGGTGTCGCTGCAGTCGCTCTTATCGCTGATGATCTAGTTGCCTGGTTGCGGCAGCTGGCTTGATTCTTGTCAGTCAAAAAATTGAAACGTCGTCTTGCAGGCGTTGATGCCGCGCAGCTTTCCGTTGGGAAAAATGACAGGATCTGCAGAAACAGGCGATTAGTGTTTCCCCAGAAAGCCCTGGCGCCGACTGCTCTCCGTCGAAGCTGCGACGCCCCTTTTTCCAGTCTCGGGATCGTGGTGTCGCTGCAGTCGCTCATATCGCTGATGATCCAGTTGCCTGGTTGCGGCCGCTGGCTTGATTATTGTCAGTCAAAAAATTGAAACGTCGTCTTGCAGGCGTTGATGCCGCGCAGCTTTCCGTTGGGAAAAATGACAGGATCTGCAGAAACAGGCGATTAGTGTTTCCCCAGAAAGCCCTGGCGCCGACTGCTCTCCGTCGAAGCTGCGACGCCCCTTCTTCCAGTCTTCGGATCGTGGTGTCGCTGCAGTCGCTCTTATCGCTGATGATCTAGTTGCCTGGTTGCGGCAGCTGGCTTGATTCTTGTCAGTCAAAAAATTTAAACGTCGTCTTGCAGGCGTTGATGCCGCGCAGCTTTCCGTTGGGAAAAATGACAGGATCTGCAGAAACAGGCGATTAGTGTTTCCCCAGAAAGCCCTGGCGCCGACTGCTCTCCGTCGAAGCTGCGACGCCCCTTCTTCCAGTCTTCGGATCCTGGTGTCGCTGCAGTCGCTCTTATCGCTGATGATCTAGTTGCCTGGTTGCGGCAGCTGGCTTGATTCTTGTCAGTCAAAAAATTTAAACGTCGTCTTGCAGGCGTTGATGCCGCGCAGCTTTCCGTTGGGAAAAATGACAGGATCTGCAGAAACAGGCGATTAGTGTTTCGCCAGAAAGCCCTGGCGCCGACTGCTCTCCGTCGAAGCTGCGACGCCGCTTTTTCCAGTCTCGGGATCGTGGTGTCGCTGCAGTCGCTCATATCGCTGATGATCCAGTTGCCTGGTTGCGGCCGCTGGCTTGATTATTGTCAGTCAAAAAATTTAAACGTCGTCTTGCAGGCGTTGATGCCCCGCAGCTTTCCGTTGGGAAAAAATGACAGGATCTGCAGAAACAGGCGATTAGTGTTTCCCCAGAAAGCCCTGGCGCCGACTGCTCTCCGTCGAAGCTGCGACGCCCCTTTTTCCAGTCTCGGGATCGTGGTGTCGCTGCAGTCGCTCTTATCGCTGATGATCCAGTTGCCTGGTTGCGGCAGCTGGCTTGATTCTTGTCAGTCAAAAAATTGAAACGTCGTCTTGCAGGCGTTGATGCCGCGCAGCTTTCCGTTGGGAAAAATGACAGGATCTGCAGAAACAGGCGATTAGTGTTTCGCCAGAAAGCCCTGGCGCCGACTGCTCTCCGTCGAAGCTGCGACGCCGCTTTTTCCAGTCTCGGGATCGTGGTGTCGCTGCAGTCGCTCATATCGCTGATGATCCAGTTGCCTGGTTGCGGCCGCTGGCTTGATTCTTGTCAGTCAAAAAATTGAAACGTCGTCTTGCAGGCGTTGATGCCGCGCAGCTTTCCGTTGGGAAAAATGAGAGGATCTGCAGAAACATTCCATTAGTGTTTCGCCAGAAAGCCCTGGCGCCGACTGCTCTCCGTCGAAGCTGCGACGCCGCTTTTTCCAGTCTCGGGATGGTGGTGTCGCTGCAGTCGCTCTTATCGCTGATGATCCAGTTGCCTGGTTGCGGCCGCTGGCTTGATTATTGTCAGTCAAAAAATTGAAACGTCGTCTTGCAGGCGTTGATGCCGCGCAGCTTTCCGTTGGGAAAAATGAGAGGATCTGCAGAAACAGGCGATTAGTGTTTCCCCAGAAAGCCCTGGCGCCGACTGCTCTCCGTCGAAGCTGCGACGCCGCTTTTTCCAGTCTCGGGATCGTGGTGTCGCTGCAGTCGCTCTTATCGCTGATGATCCAGTTGCCTGGTTGCGGCAGCTGGCTTGATTCTTGTCAGTCAAAAAATTGAAACGTCGTCTTGCAGGCGTTGATGCCGCGCAGCTTTCCGTTGGCAAGAATGACAGGGTCTGCAGAAACAGGCGATTAGTGTTTCCCCAGAAAGCCCTGGCGCCGACTGCTCTCCGTCGAAGCTGCGACGCCGCTTTTTCCAGTCTCGGGATCGTGGTGTCGCTGCAGTCGCTCTTATCGCTGATGATCCAGTTGCCTGGTTGCGGCAGCTGGCTTGATTCTTGTCAGTCAAAAAATTGAAACGTCGTCTTGCAGGCGTTGATGCCGCGCAGCTTTCCGTTGGCAAGAATGACAGGATCTGCAGAAACAGGCGATTAGTGTTTCCCCAGAAAGCCCTGGCGCCGACTGCTCTCCGTCGAAGCTGCGACGCCGCTTTTTCCAGTCTCGGGATCGTGGTGTCGCTGCAGTCGCTCTTATCGCTGATGATCCAGTTGCCTGGTTGCGGCAGCTGGCTTGATTCTTGTCAGTCAAAAAATTGAAACGTTGTCTTGCAGGCGTTGATGCCGCGCAGCTTTCCGTTGGGAAAAATGACAGGATCTGCAGAAACAGGCGATTAGTGTTTCCCCAGAAAGCCCTGGCGCCGACTGCTCTCCGTCGAAGCTGCGACGCCCCTTTTTCCAGTCTCGGGATCGTGGTGTCGCTGCAGTTGCTCTTATCGCTGATGATCCAGTTGCCTGGTTGCGGCAGCTGGCTTGATTCTTGTCAGTCAAAAAATTGAAACGTCGTCTTGCAGGCGTTGATGCCGCGCAGCTTTCCGTTGGGAAAAATGACAGGATCTGCAGAAACAGGCGATTAGTGTTTCCCCAGAAAGCCCTGGCGCCGACTGCTCTCCGTCGAAGCTGCGACGCCCCTTTTTCCAGTCTCGGGATCGTGGTGTCGCTGCAGTCGCTCTTATCGCTGATGATCCAGTTGCCTGGTTGCGGCAGCTGGCTTGATTCTTGTCAGTCAAAAAATTGAAACGTTGTCTTGCAGGCGTTGATGCCGCGCAGCTTTCCGTTGGGAAAAATGACAGGATCTGCAGAAACAGGCGATTAGTGTTTCGCCAGAAAGCCCTGGCGCCGACTGCTCTCCGTCGAAGCTGCGACGCCGCTTTTTCCAGTCTCGGGATCGTGGTGTCGCTGCAGTCGCTCATATCGCTGATGATCCAGTTGCCTGGTTGCGGCCGCTGGCTTGATTATTGTCAGTCAAAAAATTGAAACGTCGTCTTGCAGGCGTTGATGCCGCGCAGCTTTCCGTTGGGAAAAATGAGAGGATCTGCAGAAACAGGCGATTAGTGTTTCCCCAGAAAGCCCTGGCGCCGACTGCTCTCCGTCGAAGCTGCGACGCCGCTTTTTCCAGTCTCGGGATCGTGGTGTCGCTGCAGTCGCTCTTATCGCTGATGATCCAGTTGCCTGGTTGCGGCAGCTGGCTTGATTCTTGTCAGTCAAAAAATTGAAACGTCGTCTTGCAGGCGTTGATGCCGCGCAGCTTTCCGTTGGCAAGAATGACAGGATCTGCAGAAACAGGCGATTAGTGTTTCCCCAGAAAGCCCTGGCGCCGACTGCTCTCCGTCGAAGCTGCGACGCCGCTTTTTCCAGTCTCGGGATCGTGGTGTCGCTGCAGTCGCTCTTATCGCTGATGATCCAGTTGCCTGGTTGCGGCAGCTGGCTTGATTCTTGTCAGTCAAAAAATTGAAACGTTGTCTTGCAGGCGTTGATGCCGCGCAGCTTTCCGTTGGGAAAAATGACAGGATCTGCAGAAACAGGCGATTAGTGTTTCCCCAGAAAGCCCTGGCGCCGACTGCTCTCCGTCGAAGCTGCGACGCCCCTTTTTCCAGTCTCGGGATCGTGGTGTCGCTGCAGTCGCTCATATCGCTGATGATCCAGTTGCCTGGTTGCGGCCGCTGGCTTGATTCTTGTCAGTCAAAAAATTGAAACGTCGTCTTGCAGGCGTTGATGCCGCGCAGCTTTCCGTTGGGAAAAATGACAGGATCTGCAGAAACAGGCGATTAGTGTTTCCCCAGAAAGCCCTGGCGCCGACTGCTCTCCGTCGAAGCTGCGACGCCGCTTTTTCCAGTCTCGGGATCGTGGTGTCGCTGCAGTCGCTCATATCGCTGATGATCCAGTTGCCTGGTTGCGGCCGCTGGCTTGATTCTTGTCAGTCAAAAAATTGAAACGTTGTCTTGCAGGCGTTGATGCCGCGCAGCTTTCCGTTGGGAAAAATGACAGGATCTGCAGAAACAGGCGATTAGTGTTTCCCCAGAAAGCCCTGGCGCCGACTGCTCTCCGTCGAAGCTGCGACGCCCCTTTTTCCAGTCTCGGGATCGTGGTGTCGCTGCAGTCGCTCATATCGCTGATGATCCAGTTGCCTGGTTGCGGCCGATGGCTTGATTCTTGTCAGTCAAAAAATTGAAACGTTGTCTTGCAGGCGTTGATGCCGCGCAGCTTTCCGTTGGGAAAAATGACAGGATCTGCAGAAACAGGCGATTAGTGTTTCCCCAGAAAGCCCTGGCGCCGACTGCTCTCCGTCGAAGCTGCGACGCCGCTTTTTCCAGTCTCGGGATCGTGGTGTCGCTGCAGTCGCTCATATCGCTGATGATCCAGTTGCCTGGTTGCGGCCGCTGGCTTGATTCTTGTCAGTCAAAAAATTGAAACGTTGTCTTGCAGGCGTTGATGCCGCGCAGCTTTCCGTTGGGAAAAATGACAGGATCTGCAGAAACAGGCGATTAGTGTTTCCCCAGAAAGCCCTGGCGCCGACTGCTCTCCGTCGAAGCTGCGACGCCCCTTTTTCCAGTCTCGGGATCGTGGTGTCGCTGCAGTCGCTCATATCGCTGATGATCCAGTTGCCTGGTTGCGGCCGATGGCTTGATTCTTGTCAGTCAAAAAATTGAAACGTTGTCTTGCAGGCGTTGATGCCGCGCAGCTTTCCGTTGGGAAAAATGACAGGATCTGCAGAAACAGGCGATTAGTGTTTCCCCAGAAAGCCCTGGCGCCGACTGCTCTCCGTCGAAGCTGCGACGCCGCTTTTTCCAGTCTCGGGATCGTGGTGTCGCTGCAGTCGCTCATATCGCTGATGATCCAGTTGCCTGGTTGCGGCCGCTGGCTTGATTCTTGTCAGTCAAAAAATTGAAACGTCGTCTTGCAGGCGTTGATGCCGCGCAGCTTTCCGTTGGGAAAAATGAGAGGATCTGCAGAAACATTCCATTAGTGTTTCGCCAGAAAGCCCTGGCGCCGACTGCTCTCCGTCGAAGCTGCGACGCCGCTTTTTCCAGTCTCGGGATCGTGGTGTCGCTGCAGTCGCTCATATCGCTGATGATCCAGTTGCCTGGTTGCGGCCGCTGGCTTGATTCTTGTCAGTCAAAAAATTGAAACGTCGTCTTGCAGGCGTTGATGCCGCGCAGCTTTCCGTTGGGAAAAATGAGAGGATCTGCAGAAACAGGCGATTAGTGTTTCCCCAGAAAGCCCTGGCGCCGACTGCTCTCCGTCGAAGCTGCGACGCCGCTTTTTCCAGTCTCGGGATCGTGGTGTCGCTGCAGTCGCTCTTATCGCTGATGATCCAGTTGCCTGGTTGCGGCAGCTGGCTTGATTCTTGTCAGTCAAAAAATTGAAACGTCGTCTTGCAGGCGTTGATGCCGCGCAGCTTTCCGTTGGCAAGAATGACAGGATCTGCAGAAACAGGCGATTAGTGTTTCCCCAGAAAGCCCTGGCGCCGACTGCTCTCCGTCGAAGCTGCGACGCCCCTTTTTCCAGTCTCGGGATCGTGGTGTCGCTGCAGTCGCTCATATCGCTGATGATCCAGTTGCCTGGTTGCGGCCGATGGCTTGATTCTTGTCAGTCAAAAAATTGAAACGTCGTCTTGCAGGCGTTGATGCCGCGCAGCTTTCCGTTGGGAAAAATGACAGGATCTGCAGAAACAGGCGATTAGTGTTTCCCCAGAAAGCCCTGGCGCCGACTGCTCTCCGTCGAAGCTGCGACGCCCCTTTTTCCAGTCTCGGGATCGTGGTGTCGCTGCAGTCGCTCTTATCGCTGATGATCCAGTTGCCTGGTTGCGGCCGCTGGCTTGATTCTTGTCAGTCAAAAAATTGAAACGTCGTCTTGCAGGCGTTGATGCCGCGCAGCTTTCCGTTGGGAAAAATGAGAGGATCTGCAGAAACATTCCATTAGTGTTTCGCCAGAAAGCCCTGGCGCCGACTGCTCTCCGTCGAAGCTGCGACGCCGCTTTTTCCAGTCTCGGGATCGTGGTGTCGCTGCAGTCGCTCTTATCGCTGATGATCCAGTTGCCTGGTTGCGGCCGCTGGCTTGATTCTTGTCAGTCAAAAAATTGAAACGTCGTCTTGCAGGCGTTGATGCCGCGCAGCTTTCCGTTGGGAAAAATGAGAGGATCTGCAGAAACATTCCATTAGTGTTTCGCCAGAAAGCCCTGGCGCCGACTGCTCTCCGTCGAAGCTGCGACGCCCCTTTTTCCAGTCTCGGGATCGTGGTGTCGCTGCAGTCGCTCATATCGCTGATGATCCAGTTGCCTGGTTGCGGCCGATGGCTTGATTCTTGTCAGTCAAAAAATTGAAACGTCGTCTTGCAGGCGTTGATGCCGCGCAGCTTTCCGTTGGGAAAAATGAGAGGATCTGCAGAAACATTCCATTAGTGTTTCGCCAGAAAGCCCTGGCGCCGACTGCTCTCCGTCGAAGCTGCGACGCCCCTTTTTCCAGTCTCGGGATCGTGGTGTCGCTGCAGTCGCTCATATCGCTGATGATCCAGTTGCCTGGTTGCGGCCGCTGGCTTGATTCTTGTCAGTCAAAAAATTGAAACGTCGTCTTGCAGGCGTTGATGCCGCGCAGCTTTCCGTTGGGAAAAATGAGAGGATCTGCAGAAACATTCCATTAGTGTTTCGCCAGAAAGCCCTGGCGCCGACTGCTCTCCGTCGAAGCTGCGACGCCCCTTTTTCCAGTCTCGGGATCGTGGTGTCGCTGCAGTCGCTCATATCGCTGATGATCCAGTTGCCTGGTTGCGGCCGCTGGCTTGATTCTTGTCAGTCAAAAAATTGAAACGTCGTCTTGCAGGCGTTGATGCCGCGCAGCTTTCCGTTGGGAAAAATGAGAGGATCTGCAGAAACATTCCATTAGTGTTTCGCCAGAAAGCCCTGGCGCCGACTGCTCTCCGTCGAAGCTGCGACGCCCCTTTTTCCAGTCTCGGGATCGTGGTGTCGCTGCAGTCGCTCTTATCGCTGATGATCCAGTTGCCTGGTTGCGGCCGCTGGCTTGATTCTTGTCAGTCAAAAAATTGAAACGTCGTCTTGCAGGCGTTGATGCCGCGCAGCTTTCCGTTGGGAAAAATGAGAGGATCTGCAGAAACATTCCATTAGTGTTTCGCCAGAAAGCCCTGGCGCCGACTGCTCTCCGTCGAAGCTGCGACGCCCCTTTTTCCAGTCTCGGGATCGTGGTGTCGCTGCAGTCGCTCATATCGCTGATGATCCAGTTGCCTGGTTGCGGCCGCTGGCTTGATTCTTGTCAGTCAAAAAATTGAAACGTCGTCTTGCAGGCGTTGATGCCGCGCAGCTTTCCGTTGGGAAAAATGAGAGGATCTGCAGAAACATTCCATTAGTGTTTCGCCAGAAAGCCCTGGCGCCGACTGCTCTCCGTCGAAGCTGCGACGCCGCTTTTTCCATTCTCGGGATCGTGGTGTCGCTGCAGTCGCTCTTATCGCTGATGATCCAGTTGCCTGGTTGCGGCCGCTGGCTTGATTCTTGTCAGTCAAAAAATTGAAACGTCGTCTTGCAGGCGTTGATGCCGCGCAGCTTTCCGTTGGGAAAAATGAGAGGATCTGCAGAAACAGGCGATTAGTGTTTCGCCAGAAAGCCCTGGCGCCGACTGCTCTCCGTCGAAGCTGCGACGCCCCTTTTTCCAGTCTCGGGATCGTGGTGTCGCTGCAGTCGCTCATATCGCTGATGATCCAGTTGCCTGGTTGCGGCCGCTGGCTTGATTCTTGTCAGTCAAAAAATTGAAACGTCGTCTTGCAGGCGTTGATGCCGCGCAGCTTTCCGTTGGGAAAAATGAGAGGATCTGCAGAAACATTCCATTAGTGTTTCGCCAGAAAGCCCTGGCGCCGACTGCTCTCCGTCGAAGCTGCGACGCCGCTTTTTCCATTCTCGGGATCGTGGTGTCGCTGCAGTCGCTCTTATCGCTGATGATCCAGTTGCCTGGTTGCGGCCGCTGGCTTGATTCTTGTCAGTCAAAAAATTGAAACGTCGTCTTGCAGGCGTTGATGCCGCGCAGCTTTCCGTTGGGAAAAATGACAGGATCTGCAGAAACAGGCGATTAGTGTTTCGCCAGAAAGCCCTGGCGCCGACTGCTCTCCGTCGAAGCTGCGACGCCCCTTTTTCCAGTCTCGGGATCGTGGTGTCGCTGCAGTCGCTCATATCGCTGATGATCCAGTTGCCTGGTTGCGGCCGCTGGCTTGATTCTTGTCAGTCAAAAAATTGAAACGTCGTCTTGCAGGCGTTGATGCCGCGCAGCTTTCCGTTGGGAAAAATGAGAGGATCTGCAGAAACATTCCATTAGTGTTTCGCCAGAAAGCCCTGGCGCCGACTGCTCTCCGTCGAAGCTGCGACGCCGCTTTTTCCAGTCTCGGGATCGTGGTGTCGCTGCAGTCGCTCTTATCGCTGATGATCCAGTTGCCTGGTTGCGGCCGCTGGCTTGATTATTGTCAGTCAAAAAATTGAAACGTCGTCTTGCAGGCGTTGATGCCGCGCAGCTTTCCGTTGGGAAAAATGAGAGGATCTGCAGAAACATTCCATTAGTGTTTCGCCAGAAAGCCCTGGCGCCGACTGCTCTCCGTCGAAGCTGCGACGCCGCTTTTTCCAGTCTCGGGATCGTGGTGTCGCTGCAGTCGCTCTTATCGCTGATGATCCAGTTGCCTGGTTGCGGCCGCTGGCTTGATTCTTGTCAGTCAAAAAATTGAAACGTCGTCTTGCAGTCGTTGATGCCGCGCAGCTTTCCGTTGGGAAAAATGAGAGGATCTGCAGAAACATTCCATTAGTGTTTCGCCAGAAAGCCCTGGCGCCGACTGCTCTCCGTCGAAGCTGCGACGCCCCTTTTTCCAGTCTCGGGATCGTGGTGTCGCTGCAGTCGCTCATATCGCTGATTATCCAGTTGCCTGGTTGCGGCCGCTGGCTTGATTCTTGTCAGTCAAAAAATTGAAACGTCGTCTTGCAGGCGTTGATGCCGCGCAGCTTTCCGTTGGGAAAAATGAGAGGATCTGCAGAAACATTCCATTAGTGTTTCGCCAGAAAGCCCTGGCGCCGACTGCTCTCCGTCGAAGCTGCGACGCCCCTTTTTCCAGTCTCGGGATCGTGGTGTCGCTGCAGTCGCTCTTATCGCTGATGATCCAGTTGCCTGGTTGCGGCCGCTGGCTTGATTCTTGTCAGTCAAAAAATTGAAACGTCGTCTTGCAGGCGTTGATGCCGCGCAGCTTTCCGTTGGGAAAAATGAGAGGATCTGCAGAAACATTCCATTAGTGTTTCGCCAGAAAGCCCTGGCGCCGACTGCTCTCCGTCGAAGCTGCGACGCCCCTTTTTCCAGTCTCGGGATCGTGGTGTCGCTGCAGTCGCTCATATCGCTGATGATCCAGTTGCCTGGTTGCGGCCGCTGGCTTGATTCTTGTCAGTCAAAAAATTGAAACGTCGTCTTGCAGGCGTTGATGCCGCGCAGCTTTCCGTTGGGAAAAATGAGAGGATCTGCAGAAACATTCCATTAGTGTTTCGCCAGAAAGCCCTGGCGCCGACTGCTCTCCGTCGAAGCTGCGACGCCGCTTTTTCCAGTCTCGGGATCGTGGTGTCGCTGCAGTCGCTCTTATCGCTGATGATCCAGTTGCCTGGTTGCGGCCGCTGGCTTGATTCTTGTCAGTCAAAAAATTGAAACGTCGTCTTGCAGGCGTTGATGCCGCGCAGCTTTCCGTTGGGAAAAATGAGAGGATCTGCAGAAACATTCCATTAGTGTTTCGCCAGAAAGCCCTGGCGCCGACTGCTCTCCGTCGAAGCTGCGACGCCGCTTTTTCCAGTCTCGGGATCGTGGTGTCGCTGCAGTCGCTCTTATCGCTGATGATCCAGTTGCCTGGTTGCGGCCGCTGGCTTGATTCTTGTCAGTCAAAAAATTGAAACGTCGTCTTGCAGGCGTTGATGCCGCGCAGCTTTCCGTTGGGAAAAATGAGAGGATCTGCAGAAACATTCCATTAGTGTTTCGCCAGAAAGCCCTGGCGCCGACTGCTCTCCGTCGAAGCTGCGACGCCGCTTTTTCCAGTCTCGGGATCGTGGTGTCGCTGCAGTCGCTCATATCGCTGATGATCCAGTTGCCTGGTTGCGGCCGCTGGCTTGATTCTTGTCAGTCAAAAAATTGAAACGTCGTCTTGCAGGCGTTGATGCCGCGCAGCTTTCCGTTGGGAAAAATGACAGGATCTGCAGAAACAGGCGATTAGTGTTTCGCCAGAAAGCCCTGGCGCCGACTGCTCTCCGTCGAAGCTGCGACGCCCCTTTTTCCAGTCTTGGGATCGTGGTGTCGCTGCAGTCGCTCATATCGCTGATGATCCAGTTGCCTGGTTGCGGCCGCTGGCTTGATTCTTGTCAGTCAAAAAATTGAAACGTCGTCTTGCAGGCGTTGATGCCGCGCAGCTTTCCGTTGGGAAAAATGAGAGGATCTGCAGAAACATTCCATTAGTGTTTCGCCAGAAAGCCCTGGCGCCGACTGCTCTCCGTCGAAGCTGCGACGCCGCTTTTTCCAGTCTCGGGATCGTGGTGTCGCTGCAGTCGCTCTTATCGCTGATGATCCAGTTGCCTGGTTGCGGCCGCTGGCTTGCTTATTGTCAGTCAAAAAATTGAAACGTCGTCTTGCAGGCGTTGATGCCGCGCAGCTTTCCGTTGGGAAAAATGAGAGGATCTGCAGAAACATTCCATTAGTGTTTCGCCAGAAAGCCCTGGCGCCGACTGCTCTCCGTCGAAGCTGCGACGCCGCTTTTTCCAGTCTCGGGATCGTGGTGTCGCTGCAGTCGCTCTTATCGCTGATGATCCAGTTGCCTGGTTGCGGCCGCTGGCTTGATTATTGTCAGTCAAAAAATTGAAACGTCGTCTTGCAGGCGTTGATGCCGCGCAGCTTTCCGTTGGGAAAAATGAGAGGATCTGCAGAAACATTCCATTAGTGTTTCGCCAGAAAGCCCTGGCGCCGACTGCTCTCCGTCGAAGCTGCGACGCCGCTTTTTCCAGTCTCGGGATCGTGGTGTCGCTGCAGTCGCTCATATCGCTGATGATCCAGTTGCCTGGTTGCGGCAGCTGGCTTGATTCTTGTCAGTCAAAAAATTGAAACGTCGTCTTGCAGGCGTTGATGCCGCGCAGCTTTCCGTTGGGAAAAATGAGAGGATCTGCAGAAACATTCCATCAGTGTTTCGCCAGAAAGCCCTGGCGCCGACTGCTCTCCGTCGAAGCTGCGACGCCGCTTTTTCCAGTCTCGGGATCGTGGTGTCGCTGCAGTCGCTCTTATCGCTGATGATCCAGTTGCCTGGTTGCGGCCGCTGGCTTGATTATTGTCAGTCAAAAAATTTAAACGTCGTCTTGCAGGCGTTGATGCCGCGCAGCTTTCCGTTGGCAAAAATGACAGGGTCTGCAGAAACAGGCGATTAGTGTTTCCCCAGAAAGCCCTGGCGCCGGCTGCTCTCCGTCGAAGCTGCGACGCCGCTTTTTCCAGTCTCGGGATCGTGGTGTCGCTGCAGTCGCTCATATCGCTGATGATCCAGTTGCCTGGTTGCGGCCGCTGGCTTGATTCTTGTCAGTCAAAAAATTGAAACGTCGTCTTGCAGGCGTTGATGCCGCGCAGCTTTCCGTTGGGAAAAATGAGAGGATCTGCAGAAACATTCCATTAGTGTTTCGCCAGAAAGCCCTGGCGCCGACTGCTCTCCGTCGAAGCTGCGACGCCGCTTTTTCCAGTCTCGGGATCGTGGTGTCGCTGCAGTCGCTCTTATCGCTGATGATCCAGTTGCCTGGTTGCGGCCGCTGGCTTGATTCTTGTCAGTCAAAAAATTGAAACGTCGTCTTGCAGGCGTTGATGCCGCGCAGCTTTCCGTTGGGAAAAATGAGAGGATCTGCAGAAACATTCCATTAGTGTTTCGCCAGAAAGCCCTGGCGCCGACTGCTCTCCGTCGAAGCTGCGACGCCGCTTTTTCCAGTCTCGGGATCGTGGTGTCGCTGCAGTCGCTCATATCGCTGATGATCCAGTTGCCTGGTTGCGGCCGCTGGCTTGATTCTTGTCAGTCAAAAAATTGAAACGTCGTCTTGCAGGCGTTGATGCCGCGCAGCTTTCCGTTGGGAAAAATGAGAGGATCTGCAGAAACATTCCATTAGTGTTTCGCCAGAAAGCCCTGGCGCCGACTGCTCTCCGTCGAAGCTGCGACGCCGCTTTTTCCAGTCTCGGGATCGTGGTGTCGCTGCAGTCGCTCTTATCGCTGATGATCCAGTTGCCTGGTTGCGGCCGCTGGCTTGATTCTTGTCAGTCAAAAAATTGAAACGTCGTCTTGCAGGCGTTGATGCCGCGCAGCTTTCCGTTGGGAAAAATGAGAGGATCTGCAGAAACATTCCATTAGTGTTTCCCCAGAAAGCCCTGGCGCCGACTACTCTCCGTCGAAGCTGCGACGCCGCTTTTTCCAGTCTCGGGATCGTGGTGTCGCTGCAGTCGCTCTTATCGCTGATGATCCAGTTGCCTGGTTGCGGCCGCTGGCTTGATTCTTGTCAGTCAAAAAATTGAAACGTCGTCTTGCAGGCGTTGATGCCGCGCAGCTTTCCGTTGGGAAAAATGAGAGGATCTGCAGAAACATTCCATTAGTGTTTCCCCAGAAAGCCCTGGCGCCCACTGCTCTCCGTCGAAGCTGCGACGCCGCTTTTTCCAGTCTCGGGATCGTGGTGTCGCTGCAGTCGCTCATATCGCTGATGATCCAGTTGCCTGGTTGCGGCCGCTGGCTTGATTATTGTCAGTCAAAAAATTGAAACGTCGTCTTGCAGGCGTTGATGCCGCGCAGCTTTCCGTTGGGAAAAATGAGAGGATCTGCAGAAACATTCCATTAGTGTTTCCCCAGAAAGCCCTGGCGCCGACTGCTCTCCGTCGAAGCTGCGACGCCCCTTTTTCCAGTCTCGGGATCGTGGTGTCGCTGCAGTCGCTCTTATCGCTGATGATCCAGTTGCCTGGTTGCGGCCGCTGGCTTGATTATTGTCAGTCAAAAAATTGAAACGTCGTCTTGCAGGCGTTTATGCCGCGCAGCTTTCCGTTGGGAAAAATGAGAGGATCTGCAGAAACATTCCATTAGTGTTTCCCCAGAAAGCCCTGGCGCCGACTGCTCTCCGTCGAAGCTGCGACGCCGCTTTTTCCAGTCTCGGGATCGTGGTGTCGCTGCAGTCGCTCTTATCGCTGATGATCCAGTTGCCTGGTTGCGGCCGCTGGCTTGATTATTGTCAGTCAAAAAATTGAAACGTCGTCTTGCAGGCGTTGATGCCGCGCAGCTTTCCGTTGGGAAAAATGAGAGGATCTGCAGAAACATTCCATTAGTGTTTCCCCAGAAAGCCCTGGCGCCGACTGCTCTCCGTCGAAGCTGCGACGCCGCTTTTTCCAGTCTCGGGATCGTGGTGTCGCTGCAGTCGCTCATATCGCTGATGATCCAGTTGCCTGGTTGCGGCCGCTGGCTTGATTATTGTCAGTCAAAAAATTGAAACGTCGTCTTGCAGGCGTTGATGCCGCGCAGCTTTCCGTTGGGAAAAATGAGAGGATCTGCAGAAACATTCCATTAGTGTTTCCCCAGAAAGCCCTGGCGCCGACTGCTCTCCGTCGAAGCTGCGACGCCGCTTTTTCCAGTCTCGGGATCGTGGTGTCGCTGCAGTCGCTCATATCGCTGATGATCCAGTTGCCTGGTTGCGGCAGCTGGCTTGATTCTTGTCAGTCAAAAAATTGAAACGTCGTCTTGCAGGCGTTGATGCCGCGCAGCTTTCCGTTGGGAAAAATGAGAGGATCTGCAGAAACATTCCATTAGTGTTTCGCCAGAAAGCCCTGGCGCCGACTGCTCTCCGTCGAAGCTGCGACGCTGCTTTTTTCAGTCTCGGGATCGTGGTGTCGCTGCAGTCGCTCATATCGCTGATGATCCAGTTGCCTGGTTGCGGCCGCTGGCTTGATTATTGTCAGTCAAAAAATTGAAACGTCGTCTTGCAGGCGTTGATGCCGCGCAGCTTTCCGTTGGCAAGAATGACAGGGTCTGCAGAAACAGGCGATTAGTGTTTCGCCAGAAAGCCCTGGCGCCGACTGCTCTCCGTCGAAGCTGCGACGCCCCTTTTTCCAGTCTCGGGATCGTGGTGTCGCTGCAGTCGCTCATATCGCTGATGATCCAGTTGCCTGGTTGCGGCCGCTGGCTTGATTCTTGTCAGTCAAAAAATTGAAACGTCGTCTTGCAGGCGTTGATGCCGCGCAGCTTTCCGTTGGCAAGAATGACAGGGTCTGCAGAAACAGGCGATTAGTGTTTCGCCAGAAAGCCCTGGCGCCGACTGCTCTCCGTCGAAGCTGCGACGCCCCTTTTTCCAGTCTCGGGATCGTGGTGTCGCTGCAGTCGCTCATATCGCTGATGATCCAGTTGCCTGGTTGCGGCCGCTGGCTTGATTATTGTCAGTCAAAAAATTGAAACGTCGTCTTGCAGGCGTTGATGCCGCGCAGCTTTCCGTTGGCAAGAATGACAGGGTCTGCAGAAACAGGCGATTAGTGTTTCGCCAGAAAGCCCTGGCGCCGACTGCTCTCCGTCGAAGCTGCGACGCCCCTTTTTCCAGTCTCGGGATCGTGGTGTCGCTGCAGTCGCTCATATTGCTGATGATCCAGTTGCCTGGTTGCGGCCGCTGGCTTGATTATTGTCAGTCAAAAAATTGAAACGTCGTCTTGCAGGCGTTGATGCCGCGCAGCTTTCCGTTGGCAAGAATGACAGGGTCTGCAGAAACAGGCGATTAGTGTTTCCCCAGAAAGCCCTGGCGCCGACTGCTCTCCGTCGAAGCTGCGACGCCCCTTTTTCCAGTCTCGGGAAAGTGGTGTCGCTGCAGTCGCTCATATCGCTGATGATCCAGTTGCCTGGTTGCGGCCGCTGGCTTGATTCTTGTCAGTCAAAAAATTGAAACGTCGTCTTGCAGGCGTTGATGCCGCGCAGCTTTCCGTTGGGAAAAATGACAGGATCTGCAGAAACAGGCGATTAGTGTTTCCCCAGAAAGCCCTGGCGCCGACTGCTCTCCGTCGAAGCTGCGACGCCGCTTTTTCCAGTCTCGGGATCGTGGTGTCGCTGCAGTCGCTCTTATCGCTGATGATCCAGGTGCCTGGTTGCGGCCGCCGGCTTGATTCTTGTCAGTCAAAATATTGAAACATCGTCTTGCAGGTGTTGATGCCGCGCAGCTTTCCGTTGGGAAAAATGAGAGGATCTGCAGAAACATTCCATTAGTGTTTCGCCAGAAAGCCCTGGCGCCGACTGCTCTCCGTCGAAGCTGCGACGCCGCTTTTTCCAGTCTCGGGATCGTGGTGTCGCTGCAGTCGCTCTTATCGCTGATGATCCAGTTGCCTGGTTGCGGCCGCTGGCTTGATTATTGTCAGTCAAAAAATTGAAACGTCGTCTTGCAGGCGTTGATGCCGCGCAGCTTTCCGTTGGGAAAAATGACAGGATCTGCAGAAACAGGCGATTAGTGTTTCCCCAGAAAGCCCTGGCGCCGACTGCTCTCCGTCGAAGCTGCGACGCCGCTTTTTCCAGTCTTGGGATCGTGGTGTCGCTGCAGTCGCTCTTATCGCTGATGATCCAGGTGCCTGGTTGCGGCCGCCGGCTTGATTCTTGTCAGTCAAAATATTGAAACATCGTCTTGCAGGTGTTGATGCCGCGCAGCTTTCCGTTGGGAAAAATGAGAGGATCTGCAGAAACATTCCATTAGTGTTTCGCCAGAAAGCCCTGGCGCCGACTGCTCTCCGTCGAAGCTGCGACGCCGCTTTTTCCAGTCTCGGGATCGTGGTGTCGCTGCAGTCGCTCTTATCGCTGATGATCCAGTTGCCTGGTTGCGGCCGCTGGCTTGATTATTGTCAGTCAAAAAATTGAAACGTCGTCTTGCAGGCGTTGATGCCGCGCAGCTTTCCGTTGGCAAGAATGACAGGGTCTGCAGAAACAGGCGATTAGTGTTTCCCCAGAAAGAGCTGGCGCCGACTGCTCTCCGTCGAAGCTGCGACGCCCCTTTTTCCAGTCTCGGGATCGTGGTGTCGCTGCAGTCGCTCATATCGCTGATGATCCAGTTGCCTGGTTGCGGCCGCTGGCTTGATTCTTGTCAGTCAAAAAATTGAAACGTCGTCTTGCAGGCGTTGATGCCGCGCAGCTTTCCGTTGGGAAAAATGAGAGGATCTGCAGAAACATTCCATTAGTGTTTCGCCAGAAAGCCCTGGCGCCGACTGCTCTCCGTCGAAGCTGCGACGCCGCTTTTTCCAGTCTCGGGATCGTTGTGTCGCTGCAGTCGCTCTTATCGCTGATGATCCAGTTGCCTGGTTGCGGCCGCTGGCTTGATTCTTGTCAGTCAAAAAATTGAAACGTCGTCTTGCAGGCGTTGATGCCGCGCAGCTTTCCGTTGGGAAAAATGAGAGGATCTGCAGAAACATTCCATTAGTGTTTCGCCAGAAAGCCCTGGCGCCGACTGCTCTCCGTCGAAGCTGCGACGCCGCTTTTTCCAGTCTCGGGATCGTGGTGTCGCTGCAGTCGCTCTTATCGCTGATGATCCAGTTGCCTGGTTGCGGCCGCTGGCTTGATTCTTGTCAGTCAAAAAATTTAAACGTCGTCTTGCAGGCGTTGATGCCGCGCAGCTTTCCGTTGGGAAAAATGACAGGATCTGCAGAAACATTCCATTAGTGTTTCCCCAGAAAGAGCTGGCGCCGACTGCTCTCCGTCGAAGCTGCGACGCCCCTTTTTCCAGTCTCGGGATCGTGGTGTCGCTGCAGTCGCTCATATCGCTGATGATCCAGTTGCCTGGTTGCGGCCGCTGGCTTGATTCTTGTCAGTCAAAAAATTTAAACGTCGTCTTGCAGGCGTTGATGCCGCGCAGCTTTCCGTTGGGAAAAATGAGAGGATCTGCAGAAACATTCCATTAGTGTTTCCCCAGAAAGAGCTGGCGCCGACTGCTCTCCGTCGAAGCTGCGACGCCCCTTTTTCCAGTCTCGGGATCGTGGTGTCGCTGCAGTCGCTCATATCGCTGATGATCCAGTTGCCTGGTTGCGGCCGCTGGCTTGATTCTTGTCAGTCAAAAAATTTAAACGTCGTCTTGCAGGCGTTGATGCCGCGCAGCTTTCCGTTGGGAAAAATGAGAGGATCTGCAGAAACATTCCATTAGTGTTTCCCCAGAAAGAGCTGGCGCCGACTGCTCTCCGTCGAAGCTGCGACGCCCCTTTTTCCAGTCTCGGGATCGTGGTGTCGCTGCAGTCGCTCATATCGCTGATGATCCAGTTGCCTGGTTGCGGCCGCTGGCTTGATTCTTGTCAGTCAAAAAATTTAAACGTCGTCTTGCAGGCGTTGATGCCGCGCAGCTTTCCGTTGGGAAAAATGAGAGGATCTGCAGAAACATTCCATTAGTGTTTCGCCAGAAAGCCCTGGCGCCGACTGCTCTCCGTCGAAGCTGCGACGCCGCTTTTTCCAGTCTCGGGATCGTGGTGTCGCTGCAGTCGCTCTTATCGCTGATGATCCAGTTGCCTGGTTGCGGCCGCTGGCTTGATTCTTGTCAGTCAAAAAATTGAAACGTCGTCTTGCAGGCGTTGATGCCGCGCAGCTTTCCGTTGGGAAAAATGAGAGGATCTGCAGAAACATTCCATTAGTGTTTCCCCAGAAAGAGCTGGCGCCGACTGCTCTCCGTCGAAGCTGCGACGCCCCTTTTTCCAGTCTCGGGATCGTGGTGTCGCTGCAGTCGCTCATATCGCTGATGATCCAGTTGCCTGGTTGCGGCCGCTGGCTTGATTCTTGTCAGTCAAAAAATTTAAACGTCGTCTTGCAGGCGTTGATGCCGCGCAGCTTTCCGTTGGGAAAAATGACAGGATCTGCAGAAACAGGCGATTAGTGTTTCCCCAGAAAGAGCTGGCGCCGACTGCTCTCCGTCGAAGCTGCGACGCCCCTTTTTCCAGTCTCGGGATCGTGGTGTCGCTGCAGTCGCTCATATCGCTGATGATCCAGTTGCCTGGTTGCGGCCGCTGGCTTGATTCTTGTCAGTCAAAAAATTGAAACGTCGTCTTGCAGGCGTTGATGCCGCGCAGCTTTCCGTTGGGAAAAATGAGAGGATCTGCAGAAACATTCCATTAGTGTTTCGCCAGAAAGCCCTGGCGCCGACTGCTCTCCGTCGAAGCTGCGACGCCGCTTTTTCCAGTCTCGGGATCGTGGTGTCGCTGCAGTCGCTCTTATCGCTGATGATCCAGTTGCCTGGTTGCGGCCGCTGGCTTGATTCTTGTCAGTCAAAAAATTGAAACGTCGTCTTGCAGGCGTTGATGCCGCGCAGCTTTCCGTTGGGAAAAATGAGAGGATCTGCAGAAACATTCCATTAGTGTTTCGCCAGAAAGCCCTGGCGCCGACTGCTCTCCGTCGAAGCTGCGACGCCGCTTTTTCCAGTCTCGGGATCGTGGTGTCGCTGCAGTCGCTCTTATCGCTGATGATCCAGTTGCCTGGTTGCGGCCGCTGGCTTGATTCTTGTCAGTCAAAAAATTGAAACGTCGTCTTGCAGGCGTTGATGCCGCGCAGCTTTCCGTTGGCAAGAATGACAGGATCTGCAGAAACAGGCGATTAGTGTTTCCCCAGAAAGCCCTGGCGCCGACTGCTCTCCGTCGAAGCTGCGACGCCCCTTTTTCCAGTCTCGGGATCGTGGTGTCGCTGCAGTCGCTCTTATCGCTGATGATCCAGTTGCCTGGTTGCGGCCGCTGGCTTGATTCTTGTCAGTCAAAAAATTGAAACGTCGTCTTGCAGGCGTTGATGCCGCGCAGCTTTCCGTTGGGAAAAATGAGAGGATCTGCAGAAACATTCCATTAGTGTTTCGCCAGAAAGCCCTGGCGCCGACTGCTCTCCGTCGAAGCTGCGACGCCGCTTTTTCCAGTCTCGGGATCGTGGTGTCGCTGCAGTCGCTCATATCGCTGATGATCCAGTTGCCTGGTTGCGGCCGCTGGCTTGATTCTTGTCAGTCAAAAAATTGAAACGTCGTCTTGCAGGCGTTGATGCCGCGCAGCTTTCCGTTGGCAAGAATGACAGGGTCTGCAGAAACAGGCGATTAGTGTTTCCCCAGAAAGCCCTGGCGCCGACTGCTCTCCGTCGAAGCTGCGACGCCCCTTTTTCCAGTCTCGGGATCGTGGTGTCGCTGCAGTCGCTCTTATCGCTGATGATCCAGTTGCCTGGTTGCGGCCGCTGGCTTGATTATTGTCAGTCAAAAAATTGAAACGTCGTCTTGCAGGCGTTGATGCCGCGCAGCTTTCCGTTGGCAAGAATGACAGGATCTGCAGAAACAGGCGATTAGTGTTTCCCCAGAAAGCCCTGGCGCCGACTGCTCTCCGTCGAAGCTGCGACGCCCCTTTTTCCAGTCTCGGGATCGTGGTGTCGCTGCAGTCGCTCTTATCGCTGATGATCCAGTTGCCTGGTTGCGGCCGCTGGCTTGATTCTTGTCAGTCAAAAAATTGAAACGTCGTCTTGCAGGCGTTGATGCCGCGCAGCTTTCCGTTGGGAAAAATGAGAGGATCTGCAGAAACATTCCATTAGTGTTTCGCCAGAAAGCCCTGGCGCCGACTGCTCTCCGTCGAAGCTGCGACGCCGCTTTTTCCAGTCTCGGGATCGTGGTGTCGCTGCAGTCGCTCATATCGCTGATGATCCAGTTGCCTGGTTGCGGCCGCTGGCTTGATTCTTGTCAGTCAAAAAATTGAAACGTCGTCTTGCAGGCGTTGATGCCGCGCAGCTTTCCGTTGGCAAGAATGACAGGGTCTGCAGAAACAGGCGATTAGTGTTTCCCCAGAAAGCCCTGGCGCCGACTGCTCTCCGTCGAAGCTGCGACGCCCCTTTTTCCAGTCTCGGGATCGTGGTGTCGCTGCAGTCGCTCTTATCGCTGATGATCCAGTTGCCTGGTTGCGGCCGCTGGCTTGATTATTGTCAGTCAAAAAATTGAAACGTCGTCTTGCAGGCGTTGATGCCGCGCAGCTTTCCGTTGGGAAAAATGACAGGATCTGCAGAAACATTCCATTAGTGTTTCGCCAGAAAGCCCTGGCGCCGACTGCTCTCCGTCGAAGCTGCGACGCCGCTTTTTCCAGTCTCGGGATCGTGGTGTCGCTGCAGTCGCTCATATCGCTGATGATCCAGTTGCCTGGTTGCGGCCGCTGGCTTGATTCTTGTCAGTCAAAACATTTAAACGTCGTCTTGCAGGCGTTGATGCCGCGCAGCTTTCCGTTGGGAAAAATGACAGGATCTGCAGAAACAGGCGATTAATGTTTCCCCAGAAAGAGCTGGCGCCGACTGCTCTCCGTCGAAGCTGCGACGCCCCTTTTTCCAGTCTCGGGATCGTGGTGTCGCTGCAGTCGCTCATATCGCTGATGATCCAGTTGCCTGGTTGCGGCCGCTGGCTTGATTCTTGTCAGTCAAAAAATTGAAACGTCGTCTTGCAGGCGTTGATGCCGCGCAGCTTTCCGTTGGGAAAAATGAGAGGATCTGCAGAAACATTCCATTAGTGTTTCGCCAGAAAGCCCTGGCGCCGACTGCTCTCCGTCGAAGCTGCGACGCCGCTTTTTCCAGTCTCGGGATCGTGGTGTCGCTGCAGTCGCTCATATCGCTGATGATCCAGTTGCCTGGTTGCGGCAGCTGGCTTGATTCTTGTCAGTCAAAAAATTGAAACGTCGTCTTGCAGGCGTTGATGCCGCGCAGCTTTCCGTTGGGAAAAATGAGAGGATCTGCAGAAACATTCCATTAGTGTTTCGCCAGAAAGCCCTGGCGCCGACTGCTCTCCGTCGAAGCTGCGACGCCGCTTTTTCCAGTCTCGGGATCGTGCTGTCGCTGCAGTCGCTCTTATCGCAGATGATCCAGTTGCCTGGTTGCGGCCGCTGGCTTGATTCTTGTCTGTCAAAAAATTGAAACGTCGTCTTGCAGGCGTTGATGCCGCGCAGCTTTCCGTTGGCAAGAATGACAGGGTCTGCAGAAACAGGCGATTAGTGTTTCCCCAGAAAGCCCTGGCGCCGACTGCTCTCCGTCGAAGCTGCGACGCCCCTTTTTCCAGTCTCGGGATCGTGGTGTCGCTGCAGTCGCTCTTATCGCTGATGATCCAGTTGCCTGGTTGCGGCCGCTGGCTTGATTATTGTCAGTCAAAAAATTGAAACGTCGTCTTGCAGGCGTTGATGCCGCGCAGCTTTCCGTTGGCAAGAATGACAGGGTCTGCAGAAACAGGCGATTAGTGTTTCCCCAGAAAGCCCTGGCGCCGACTGCTCTCCGTCGAAGCTGCGACGCCCCTTTTTCCAGTCTCGGGATCGTGGTGTCGCTGCAGTCGCTCTTATCGCAGATGATCCAGTTGCCTGGTTGCGGCCGCTGGCTTGATTCTTGTCTGTCAAAAAATTGAAACGTCGTCTTGCAGGCGTTGATGCCGCGCAGCTTTCCGTTGGCAAGAATGACAGGGTCTGCAGAAACAGGCGATTAGTGTTTCCCCAGAAAGCCCTGGCGCCGACTGCTCTCCGTCGAAGCTGCGACGCCCCTTTTTCCAGTCTCGGGATCGTGGTGTCGCTGCAGTCGCTCTTATCGCTGATGATCCAGTTGCCTGGTTGCGGCCGCTGGCTTGATTATTGTCAGTCAAAAAATTGAAACGTCGTCTTGCAGGCGTTGATGCCGCGCAGCTTTCCGTTGGCCAGAATGACAGGATCTGCAGAAACAGGCGATTAGTGTTTCCCCAGAAAGCCCTGGCGCCGACTGCTCTCCGTCGAAGCTGCGACGCCGCTTTTTCCAGTCTCGGGATCGTGGTGTCGCTGCAGTCGCTCTTATCGCAGATGATCCAGTTGCCTGGTTGCGGCCGCTGGCTTGATTCTTGTCTGTCAAAAAATTGAAACGTCGTCTTGCAGGCGTTGATGCCGCGCAGCTTTCCGTTGGCAAGAATGACAGGGTCTGCAGAAACAGGCGATTAGTGTTTCCCCAGAAAGCCCTGGCGCCGACTGCTCTCCGTCGAAGCTGCGACGCCCCTTTTTCCAGTCTCGGGATCGTGGTGTCGCTGCAGTCGCTCTTATCGCTGATGATCCAGTTGCCTGGTTGCGGCCGCTGGCTTGATTATTGTCAGTCAAAAAATTGAAACGTCGTCTTGCAGGCGTTGATGCCGCGCAGCTTTCCGTTGGCCAGAATGACAGGATCTGCAGAAACATTCCATTAGTGTTTCGCCAGAAAGCCCTGGCGCCGACTGCTCTCCGTCGAAGCTGCGACGCCCCTTTTTCCAGTCTCGGGATCGTGGTGTCGCTGCAGTCGCTCATATCGCTGATGATCCAGTTGCCTGGTTGCGGCCGCTGGCTTGATTCTTGTCAGTCAAAAAATTGAAACGTCGTCTTGCAGGCGTTGATGCCCCGCAGCTTTCCGTTGGGAAAAATGAGAGGATCTGCAGAAACATTCCATTAGTGTTTCGCCAGAAAGCCCTGGCGCCGACTGCTCTCCGTCGAAGCTGCGACGCCGCTTTTTCCAGTCTCGGGATCGTGGTGTCGCTGCAGTCGCTCATATCGCTGATGATCCAGTTGCCTGGTTGCGGCCGCTGGCTTGATTCTTGTCAGTCAAAAAATTTAAACGTCGTCTTGCAGGCGTGTATGCCGCGCAGCTTTCCGTTGGGAAAAATGACAGGATCTGCAGAAACAGGCGATTAGTGTTTCCCCAGAAAGAGCTGGCGCCGACTGCTCTCCGTCGAAGCTGCGACGCCCCTTTTTCCAGTCTCGGGATCGTGGTGTCGCTGCAGTCGCTCATATCGCTGATGATCCAGTTGCCTGGTTGCGGCCGCTGGCTTGATTCTTGTCAGTCAAAAAATTGAAACGTCGTCTTGCAGGCGTTGATGCCGCGCAGCTTTCCGTTGGGAAAAATGAGAGGATCTGCAGAAACATTCCATTAGTGTTTCGCCAGAAAGCCCTGGCGCCGACTGCTCTCCGTCGAAGCTGCGACGCCGCTTTTTCCAGTCTCGGGATCGTGGTGTCGCTGCAGTCGCTCATATCGCTGATGATCCAGTTGCCTGGTTGCGGCAGCTGGCTTGATTCTTGTCAGTCAAAAAATTGAAACGTCGTCTTGCAGGCGTTGATGCCGCGCAGCTTTCCGTTGGGAAAAATGACAGGATCTGCAGAAACAGGCGATTAGTGTTTCCCCAGAAAGCCCTGGCGCCGACTGCTCTCCGTCGAAGCTGCGACGCCGCTTTTTCCAGTCTCGGGATCGTGGTGTCGCTGCAGTCGCTCATATCGCTGATGATCCAGTTGCCTGGTTGCGGCAGCTGGCTTGATTATTGTCAGTCAAAAAATTGAAACGTCGTCTTGCAGGCGTTGATGCCGCGCAGCTTTCCGTTGGGAAAAATGACAGGATCTGCAGAAACATTCCATTAGTGTTTCGCCAGAAAGCCCTGGCGCCGACTGCTCTCCGTCGAAGCTGCGACGCCGCTTTTTCCAGTCTCGGGATCGTGGTGTCGCTGCAGTCGCTCTTATCGCTGATGATCCAGTTGCCTGGTTGCGGCCGCTGGCTTGATTATTGTCAGTCAAAAAATTGAAACGTCGTCTTGCAGGCGTTGATGCCGCGCAGCTTTCCGTTGGGAAAAATGAGAGGATCTGCAGAAACATTCCATTAGTGTTTCCCCAGAAAGCCCTGGCGCCGACTGCTCTCCGTCGAAGCTGCGACGCCCCTTTTTCCAGTCTCGGGATCGTGGTGTCGCTGCAGTCGCTCTTATCGCTGATGATCCAGTTGCCTGGTTGCGGCCGCTGGCTTGATTATTGTCAGTCGAAAAATTTAAACGTCGTCTTGCAGGCGTTGATGCCGCGCAGCTTTCCGTTGGCAAGAATGACAGGGTCTGCAGAAACAGGCGATTAGTGTTTCCCCAGAAAGCCCTGGCGCCGACTGCTCTCCGTCGAAGCTGCGACGCCCCTTTTTCCAGTCTCGGGATCGTGGTGTCGCTGCAGTCGCTCTTATCGCTGATGATCCAGTTGCCTGGTTGCGGCCGCTGGCTTGATTATTGTCAGTCAAAAAATTGAAACGTCGTCTTGCAGGCGTTGATGCCGCGCAGCTTTCCGTTGGGAAAAATGAGAGGATCTGCAGAAACATTCCATTAGTGTTTCCCCAGAAAGCCCTGGCGCCGACTGCTCTCCGTCGAAGCTGCGACGCCCCTTTTTCCAGTCTCGGGATCGTGGTGTCGCTGCAGTCGCTCTTATCGCTGATGATCCAGTTGCCTGGTTGCGGCCGCTGGCTTGATTATTGTCAGTCAAAAAATTGAAACGTCGTCTTGCAGGCGTTGATGCCGCGCAGCTTTCCGTTGGGAAAAATGAGAGGATCTGCAGAAACATTCCATTAGTGTTTCCCCAGAAAGCCCTGGCGCCGACTGCTCTCCGTCGAAGCTGCGACGCCCCTTTTTCCAGTCTCGGGATCGTGGTGTCGCTGCAGTCGCTCATATCGCTGATGATCCAGTTGCCTGGTTGCGGCCGCTGGCTTGATTCTTGTCAGTCAAAAAATTGAAACGTCGTCTTGCAGGCGTTGATGCCGCGCAGCTTTCCGTTGGGAAAAATGAGAGGATCTGCAGAAACATTCCATTAGTGTTTCGCCAGAAAGCCCTGGCGCCGACTGCTCTCCGTCGAAGCTGCGACGCCGCTTTTTCCAGTCTCGGGATCGTGGTGTCGCTGCAGTCGCTCTTATCGCTGATGATCCAGTTGCCTGGTTGCGGCCGCTGGCTTGATTATTGTCAGTCAAAAAATTGAAACGTCGTCTTGCAGGCGTTGATGCCGCGCAGCTTTCCGTTGGCAAGAATGACAGGGTCTGCAGAAACAGGCGATTAGTGTTTCCCCAGAAAGCCCTGGCGCCGACTGCTCTCCGTCGAAGCTGCGACGCCCCTTTTTCCAGTCTCGGGATCGTGGTGTCGCTGCAGTCGCTCATATCGCTGATGATCCAGTTGCCTGGTTGCGGCCGCTGGCTTGATTCTTGTCAGTCAAAAAATTGAAACGTCGTCTTGCAGGCGTTGATGCCGCGCAGCTTTCCGTTGGCAAGAATGACAGGATCTGCAGAAACAGGCGATTAGTGTTTCCCCAGAAAGCCCTGGCGCCGACTGCTCTCCGTCGAAGCTGCGACGTCGCTTTTTCCAGTCTCGGGATCGTAGTGTCGCTGCAGTCGCTCTTATCGCTGATGATCCAGTTGCCTGGTTGCGGCCGCTGGCTTGATTATTGTCAGTCAAAAAATTGAAACGTCGTCTTGCAGGCGTTGATGCCGCGCAGCTTTCCGTTGGCAAGAATGACAGGGTCTGCAGAAACAGGCGATTAGTGTTTCCCCAGAAAGCCCTGGCGCCGACTGCTCTCCGTCGAAGCTGCGACGCCCCTTTTTCCAGTCTCGGGATCGTGGTGTCGCTGCAGTCGCTCATATCGCTGATGATCCAGTTGCCTGGTTGCGGCCGCTGGCTTGATTATTGTCAGTCAAAAAATTGAAACGTCGTCTTGCAGGCGTTGATGCCGCGCAGCTTTCCGTTGGCAAGAATGACAGGATCTGCAGAAACAGGCGATTAGTGTTTCCCCAGAAAGCCCTGGCGCCGACTGCTCTCCGTCGAAGCTGCGACGCCGCTTTTTCCAGTCTCGGGATCGTGGTGTCGCTGCAGTCGCTCTTATCGCTGATGATCCAGTTGCCTGGTTGCGGCCGCTGGCTTGATTATTGTCAGTCAAAAAATTTAAACGTCGTCTTGCAGGCGTTGATGCCGCGCAGCTTTCCGTTGGCAAGAATGACAGGGTCTGCAGAAACAGGCGATTAGTGTTTCCCCAGAAAGCCCTGGCGCCGACTGCTCTCCGTCGAAGCTGCGACGCCCCTTTTTCCAGTCTCGGGATCGTGGTGTCGCTGCAGTCGCTCATATCGCTGATGATCCAGTTGCCTGGTTGCGGCCGCTGGCTTGATTCTTGTCAGTCAAAAAATTGAAACGTCGTCTTGCAGGCGTTGATGCCGCGCAGCTTTCCGTTGGCAAGAATGACAGGATCTGCCAAAACAGGCGATTAGTGTTTCCCCAGAAAGCCCTGGCGCCGACTGCTCTCCGTCGAAGCTGCGACGCCGCTTTTTCCAGTCTCGGGATCGTGGTGTCGCTGCAGTCGCTCTTATCGCTGATGATCCAGTTGCCTGGTTGCGGCCGCTGGCTTGATTATTGTCAGTCGAAAAATTGAAACGTCGTCTTGCAGGCGTTGATGCCGCGCAGCTTTCCGTTGGCAAGAATGACAGGGTCTGCAGAAACAGGCGATTAGTGTTTCCCCAGATAGCCCTGGCGCCGACTGCTCTCCGTCGAAGCTGCGACGCCCCTTTTTCCAGTCTCGGGATCGTGGTGTCGCTGCAGTCGCTCATATCGCTGATGATCCAGTTGCCTGGTTGCGGCCGCTGGCTTGATTATTGTCAGTCAAAAAATTGAAACGTCGTCTTGCAGGCGCTGATGCCGCGCAGCTTTCCGTTGGCAAGAATGACAGGATCTGCAGAAACAGGCGATTAGTGTTTCCCCAGAAAGCCCTGGCGCCGACTGCTCTCCGTCGAAGCTGCGACGCCGCTTTTTCCAGTCTCGGGATCGTGGTGTCGCTGCAGTCGCTCTTATCGCTGATGATCCAGTTGCCTGGTTGCGGCCGCTGGCTTGATTATTGTCAGTCAAAAAATTTAAACGTCGTCTTGCAGGCGTTGATGCCGCGCAGCTTTCCGTTGGCAAGAATGACAGGGTCTGCAGAAACAGGCGATTAGTGTTTCCCCAGAAAGCCCTGGCGCCGACTGCTCTCCGTCGAAGCTGCGACGCCCCTTTTTCCAGTCTCGGGATCGTGGTGTCGCTGCAGTCGCTCATATCGCTGATGATCCAGTTGCCTGGTTGCGGCCGCTGGCTTGATTCTTGTCAGTCAAAAAATTGAAACGTCGTCTTGCAGGCGTTGATGCCGCGCAGCTTTCCGTTGGCAAGAATGACAGGATCTGCCAAAACAGGCGATTAGTGTTTCCCCAGAAAGCCCTGGCGCCGACTGCTCTCCGTCGAAGCTGCGACGCCGCTTTTTCCAGTCTCGGGATCGTGGTGTCGCTGCAGTCGCTCTTATCGCTGATGATCCAGTTGCCTGGTTGCGGCCGCTGGCTTGATTATTGTCAGTCGAAAAATTGAAACGTCGTCTTGCAGGCGTTGATGCCGCGCAGCTTTCCGTTGGCAAGAATGACAGGGTCTGCAGAAACAGGCGATTAGTGTTTCCCCAGATAGCCCTGGCGCCGACTGCTCTCCGTCGAAGCTGCGACGCCCCTTTTTCCAGTCTCGGGATCGTGGTGTCGCTGCAGTCGCTCATATCGCTGATGATCCAGTTGCCTGGTTGCGGCCGCTGGCTTGATTATTGTCAGTCAAAAAATTGAAACGTCGTCTTGCAGGCGCTGATGCCGCGCAGCTTTCCGTTGGCAAGAATGACAGGATCTGCAGAAACAGGCGATTAGTGTTTCCCCAGAAAGCCCTGGCGCCGACTGCTCTCCGTCGAAGCTGCGACGCCGCTTTTTCCAGTCTCGGGATCGTGGTGTCGCTGCAGTCGCTCTTATCGCTGATGATCCAGTTGCCTGGTTGCGGCCGCTGGCTTGATTATTGTCAGTCAAAAAATTTAAACGTCGTCTTGCAGGCGTTGATGCCGCGCAGCTTTCCGTTGGCAAGAATGACAGGGTCTGCAGAAACAGGCGATTAGTGTTTCCCCAGAAAGCCCTGGCGCCGACTGCTCTCCGTCGAAGCTGCGACGCCCCTTTTTCCAGTCTCGGGATCGTGGTGTCGCTGCAGTCGCTCATATCGCTGATGATCCAGTTGCCTGGTTGCGGCCGCTGGCTTGATTCTTGTCAGTCAAAAAATTGAAACGTCGTCTTGCAGGCGTTGATGCCGCGCAGCTTTCCGTTGGCAAGAATGACAGGATCTGCCAAAACAGGCGATTAGTGTTTCCCCAGAAAGCCCTGGCGCCGACTGCTCTCCGTCGAAGCTGCGACGCCGCTTTTTCCAGTCTCGGGATCGTGGTGTCGCTGCAGTCGCTCTTATCGCTGATGATCCAGTTGCCTGGTTGCGGCCGCTGGCTTGATTATTGTCAGTCGAAAAATTGAAACGTCGTCTTGCAGGCGTTGATGCCGCGCAGCTTTCCGTTGGCAAGAATGACAGGGTCTGCAGAAACAGGCGATTAGTGTTTCCCCAGATAGCCCTGGCGCCGACTGCTCTCCGTCGAAGCTGCGACGCCCCTTTTTCCAGTCTCGGGATCGTGGTGTCGCTGCAGTCGCTCATATCGCTGATGATCCAGTTGCCTGGTTGCGGCCGCTGGCTTGATTATTGTCAGTCAAAAAATTGAAACGTCGTCTTGCAGGCGCTGATGCCGCGCAGCTTTCCGTTGGCAAGAATGACAGGATCTGCAGAAACAGGCGATTAGTGTTTCCCCAGAAAGCCCTGGCGCCGACTGCTCTCCGTCGAAGCTGCGACGCCGCTTTTTCCAGTCTCGGGATCGTGGTGTCGCTGCAGTCGCTCTTATCGCTGATGATCCAGTTGCCTGGTTGCGGCCGCTGGCTTGATTATTGTCAGTCAAAAAATTTAAACGTCGTCTTGCAGGCGTTGATGCCGCGCAGCTTTCCGTTGGCAAGAATGACAGGGTCTGCAGAAACAGGCGATTAGTGTTTCCCCAGAAAGCCCTGGCGCCGACTGCTCTCCGTCGAAGCTGCGACGCCCCTTTTTCCAGTCTCGGGATCGTGGTGTCGCTGCAGTCGCTCATATCGCTGATGATCCAGTTGCCTGGTTGCGGCCGCTGGCTTGATTCTTGTCAGTCAAAAAATTGAAACGTCGTCTTGCAGGCGTTGATGCCGCGCAGCTTTCCGTTGGGAAAAATGACAGGATCTGCAGAAACAGGCGATTAGTGTTTCCCCAGAAAGCCCTGGCGCCGACTGCTCTCCGTCGAAGCTGCGACGCCGCTTTTTCCAGTCTCGGGATCGTGGTGTCGCTGCAGTCGCTCATATCGCTGATGATCCAGTTGCCTGGTTGCGGCCGCTGGCTTGATTATTGTCAGTCAAAAAATTGAAACGTCGTCTTGCAGGCGTTGATGCCGCGCAGCTTTCCGTTGGCAAGACTGACAGGATCTGCAGAAACAGGCGATTAGTGTTTCCCCAGAAAGCCCTGGCGCCGACTGCTCTCCGTCGAAGCTGCGACGCCGCTTTTTCCAGTCTCGGGATCGTGGTGTCGCTGCAGTCGCTCATATCGCTGATGATCCAGTTGCCTGGTTGCGGCCGCTGGCTTGATTATTGTCAGTCAAAAAATTGAAACGTCGTCTTGCAGGCGTTGATGCCGCGCAGCTTTCCGTTGGCAAGAATGACAGGATCTGCAGAAACAGGCGATTAGTGTTTCCCCAGAAAGCCCTGGCGCCGACTGCTCTCCGTCGAAGCTGCGACGCCCCTTTTTCCAGTCTCGGGATCGTGGTGTCGCTGCAGTCGCTCATATCGCTGATGATCCAGTTGCCTGGTTGCGGCCGCTGGCTTGATTATTGTCAGTCAAAAAATTGAAACGTCGTCTTGCAGGCGTTGATGCCGCGCAGCTTTCCGTTGGCAAGAATGACAGGATCTGCAGAAACAGGCGATTAGTGTTTCCCCAGAAAGCCCTGGCGCCGACTGCTCTCCGTCGAAGCTGCGACGCCCCTTTTTCCAGTCTCGGGATCGTGGTGTCGCTGCAGTCGCTCATATCGCTGATGATCCAGTTGCCTGGTTGCGGCCGCTGGCTTGATTCTTGTCAGTCAAAAAATTGAAACGTCGTCTTGCAGGCGTTGATGCCGCGCAGCTTTCCGTTGGCAAGAATGACAGGGTCTGCAGAAACAGGCGATTAGTGTTTCCCCAGAAAGCCCTGGCGCCGACTGCTCTCCGTCGAAGCTGCGACGCCCCTTTTTCCAGTCTCGGGATCGTGGTGTCGCTGCAGTCGCTCATATCGCTGATGATCCAGTTGCCTGGTTGCGGCCGCTGGCTTGATTATTGTCAGTCAAAAAATTGAAACGTCGTCTTGCAGGCGTTGATGCCGCGCAGCTTTCCGTTGGCAAGAATGACAGGATCTGCAGAAACAGGCGATTAGTGTTTCCCCAGAAAGCCATGGCGCCGACTGCTCTCCGTCGAAGCTGCGACGCCCCTTTTTCCAGTCTCGGGATCGTGGTGTCGCTGCAGTCGCTCATATCGCTGATGATCCAGTTGCCTGGTTGCGGCCGCTGGCTTGATTCTTGTCAGTCAAAAAATTGAAACGTCGTCTTGCAGGCGTTGATGCCGCGCAGCTTTCCGTTGGCAAGAATGACAGGATCTGCAGAAACAGGCGATTAGTGTTTCCCCAGAAAGCCCTGGCGCCGACTGCTCTCCGTCGAAGCTGCGACGCCGCTTTTTCCAGTCTCGGGATCGTGGTGTCGCTGCAGTCGCTCTTATCGCTGATGATCCAGTTGCCTGGTTGCGGCCGCTGGCTTGATTATTGTCAGTCAAAAAATTTAAACGTCGTCTTGCAGGCGTTGATGCCGCGCAGCTTTCCGTTGGCAAGAATGACAGGGTCTGCAGAAACAGGCGATTAGTGTTTCCCCAGAAAGCCCTGGCGCCGACTGCTCTCCGTCGAAGCTGCGACGCCGCTTTTTCCAGTCTCGGGATCGTGGTGTCGCTGCAGTCGCTCTTATCGCTGATGATCCAGTTGCCTGGTTGCGGCCGCTGGCTTGATTCTTGTCAGTCAAAAAATTGAAACGTCGTCTTGCAGGCGTTGATGCCGCGCAGCTTTCCGTTGGGAAAACTGACAGGATCTGCAGAAACAGGCGATTAGTGTTTCCCCAGAAAGCCCTGGCGCCGACTGCTCTCCGTCGAAGCTGCGACGCCGCTTTTTCCAGTCTCGGGATCGTGGTGTCGCTGCAGTCGCTCTTATCGCTGATGATCCAGTTGCCTGGTTGCGGCCGCTGGCTTGATTCTTGTCAGTCAAAAAATTGAAACGTCGTCTTGCAGGCGTTGATGCCGCGCAGCTTTCCGTTGGGAAAACTGACAGGATCTGCAGAAACAGGCGATTAGTGTTTCCCCAGAAAGCCCTGGCGCCGACTGCTCTCCGTCGAAGCTGCGACGCCGCTTTTTCCAGTCTCGGGATCGTGGTGTCGCTGCAGTCGCTCTTATCGCTGATGATCCAGTTGCCTGGTTGCGGCCGCTGGCTTGATTATTGTCAGTCAAAAAATTTAAACGTCGTCTTGCAGGCGTTGATGCCGCGCAGCTTTCCGTTGGCAAGAATGACAGGGTCTGCAGAAACAGGCGATTAGTGTTTCCCCAGAAAGCCCTGGCGCCGACTGCTCTCCGTCGAAGCTGCGACGCCGCTTTTTCCAGTCTCGGGATCGTGGTGTCGCTGCAGTCGCTCTTATCGCTGATGATCCAGTTGCCTGGTTGCGGCCGCTGGCTTGATTCTTGTCAGTCAAAAAATTGAAACGTCGTCTTGCAGGCGTTGATGCCGCGCAGCTTTCCGTTGGGAAAACTGACAGGATCTGCAGAAACAGGCGATTAGTGTTTCCCCAGAAAGCCCTGGCGCCGACTGCTCTCCGTCGAAGCTGCGACGCCGCTTTTTCCAGTCTCGGGATCGTGGTGTCGCTGCAGTCGCTCATATCGCTGATGATCCAGTTGCCTGGTTGCGGCCGCTGGCTTGATTCTTGTCAGTCAAAAAATTGAAACGTCGTCTTGCAGGCGTTGATGCCGCGCAGCTTTCCGTTGGGAAAACTGACAGGATCTGCAGAAACAGGCGATTAGTGTTTCCCCAGAAAGCCCTGGCGCCGACTGCTCTCCGTCGAAGCTGCGACGCCGCTTTTTCCAGTCTCGGGATCGTGGTGTCGCTGCAGTCGCTCTTATCGCTGATGATCCAGTTGCCTGGTTGCGGCCGCTGGCTTGATTATTGTCAGTCAAAAAATTTAAACGTCGTCTTGCAGGCGTTGATGCCGCGCAGCTTTCCGTTGGCAAGAATGACAGGGTCTGCAGAAACAGGCGATTAGTGTTTCCCCAGAAAGCCCTGGCGCCGACTGCTCTCCGTCGAAGCTGCGACGCCCCTTTTTCCAGTCTCGGGATCGTGGTGTCGCTGCAGTCGCTCATATCGCTGATGATCCAGTTGCCTGGTTGCGGCCGCTGGCTTGATTATTGTCAGTCAAAAAATTGAAACGTCGTCTTGCAGGCGTTGATGCCGCGCAGCTTTCCGTTGGCAAGAATGACAGGGTCTGCAGAAACAGGCGATTAGTGTTTCCCCAGAAAGCCCTGGCGCCGACTGCTCTCCGTCGAAGCTGCGACGCCGCTTTTTCCAGTCTCGGGATCGTGGTGTCGCTGCAGTCGCTCATATCGCTGATGATCCAGTTGCCTGGTTGCGGCCGCTGGCTTGATTATTGTCAGTCAAAAAATTGAAACGTCGTCTTGCAGGCGTTGATGCCGCGCAGCTTTCCGTTGGCAAGAATGACAGGGTCTGTAGAAACAGGCGATTAGTGTTTCCCCAGAAAGCCCTGGCGCCGACTGCTCTCCGTCGAAGCTGCGACGCCCCTTTTTCCAGTCTCGGGATCGTGGTGTCGCTGCAGTCGCTCTTATCGCTGATGATCCAGTTGCCTGGTTGCGGCCGCTGGCTTGATTATTGTCAGTCAAAAAATTTAAACGTCGTCTTGCAGGCGTTGATGCCGCGCAGCTTTCCGTTGGCAAGAATGACAGGGTCTGCAGAAACAGGCGATTAGTGTTTCCCCAGAAAGCCCTGGCGCCGACTGCTCTCCGTCGAAGCTGCGACGCCCCTTTTTCCAGTCTCGGGATCGTGGTGTCGCTGCAGTCGCTCATATCGCTGATGATCCAGTTGCCTGGTTGCGGCCGCTGGCTTGATTCTTGTCAGTCAAAAAATTGAAACGTCGTCTTGCAGGCGTTGATGCCGCGCAGCTTTCCGTTGGCAAGAATGACAGGGTCTGCAGAAACAGGCGATTAGTGTTTCCCCAGAAAGCCCTGGCGCCGACTGCTCTCCGTCGAAGCTGCGACGCCCCTTTTTCCAGTCTCGGGATCGTGGTGTCGCTGCAGTCGCTCTTATCGCTGATGATCCAGTTGCCTGGTTGCGGCCGCTGGCTTGATTCTTGTCAGTCAAAAAATTGAAACGTCGTCTTGCAGGCGTTTATGCCGCGCAGCTTTCCGTTGGCAAGAATGACAGGGTCTGCAGAAACAGGCGATTAGTGTTTCCCCAGAAAGCCCTGGCGCCGACTGCTCTCCGTCGAAGCTGCGACGCCGCTTTTTCCAGTCTCGGGATCTTGGTGTCGCTGCAGTCGCTCATATCGCTGATGATCCAGTTGCCTGGTTGCGGCCGCTGGCTTGATTCTTGTCAGTCAAAAAATTGAAACGTCGTCTTGCAGGCGTTGATGCCGCGCAGCTTTCCGTTGGGAAAACTGACAGGGTCTGCAGAAACAGGCGATTAGTGTTTCCCCAGAAAGCCCTGGCGCCGACTGCTCTCCGTCGAAGCTGCGACGCCCCTTTTTCCAGTCTCGGGATCGTGGTGTCGCTGCAGTCGCTCATATCGCTGATGATCCAGTTGCCTGGTTGCGGCCGCTGGCTTGATTCTTGTCAGTCAAAAAATTGAAACGTCGTCTTGCAGGCGTTGATGCCGCGCAGCTTTCCGTTGGCAAGAATGACAGGGTCTGCAGAAACAGGCGATTAGTGTTTCCCCAGAAAGCCCTGGCGCCGACTGCTCTCCGTCGAAGCTGCGACGCCCCTTTTTCCAGTCTCGGGATCGTGGTGTCGCTGCAGTCGCTCATATCGCTGATGATCCAGTTGCCTGGTTGCGGCCGCTGGCTTGATTCTTGTCAGTCAAAAAATTGAAACGTCGTCTTGCAGGCGTTGATGCCGCGCAGCTTTCCGTTGGCAAGAATGACAGGGTCTGCAGAAACAGGCGATTAGTGTTTCCCCAGAAAGCCCTGGCGCCGACTGCTCTCCGTCGAAGCTGCGACGCCCCTTTTTCCAGTCTCGGGATCGTGGTGTCGCTGCAGTCGCTCTTATCACTGATGATCCAGTTGCCTGGTTGCGGCCGCTGGCTTGATTATTGTCAGTCAAAAAATTGAAACGTCGTCTTGCAGGCGTTGATGCCGCGCAGCTTTCCGTTGGGAAAACTGACAGGATCTGCAGAAACAGGCGATTAGTGTTTCCCCAGAAAGCCCTGGCGCCGACTGCTCTCCGTCGAAGCTGCGACGCCGCTTTTTCCAGTCTCGGGATCGTGGTGTCGCTGCAGTCGCTCATATCGCTGATGATCCAGTTGCCTGGTTGCGGCCGCTGGCTTGATTCTTGTCAGTCAAAAAATTGAAACGTCGTCTTGCAGGCGTTGATGCCGCGCAGCTTTCCGTTGGGAAAACTGACAGGATCTGCAGAAACAGGCGATTAGTGTTTCCCCAGAAAGCCCTGGCGCCGACTGCTCTCCGTCGAAGCTGCGACGCCGCTTTTTCCAGTCTCGGGATCGTGGTGTCGCTGCAGTCGCTCTTATCGCTGATGATCCAGTTGCCTGGTTGCGGCCGCTGGCTTGATTATTGTCAGTCAAAAAATTTAAACGTCGTCTTGCAGGCGTTGATGCCGCGCAGCTTTCCGTTGGCAAGAATGACAGGGTCTGCAGAAACAGGCGATTAGTGTTTCCCCAGAAAGCCCTGGCGCCGACTGCTCTCCGTCGAAGCTGCGACGCCCCTTTTTCCAGTCTCGGGATCGTGGTGTCGCTGCAGTCGCTCATATCGCTGATGATCCAGTTGCCTGGTTGCGGCCGCTGGCTTGATTATTGTCAGTCAAAAAATTGAAACGTCGTCTTGCAGGCGTTGATGCCGCGCAGCTTTCCGTTGGCAAGAATGACAGGGTCTGCAGAAACAGGCGATTAGTGTTTCCCCAGAAAGCCCTGGCGCCGACTGCTCTCCGTCGAAGCTGCGACGCCGCTTTTTCCAGTCTCGGGATCGTGGTGTCGCTGCAGTCGCTCATATCGCTGATGATCCAGTTGCCTGGTTGCGGCCGCTGGCTTGATTATTGTCAGTCAAAAAATTGAAACGTCGTCTTGCAGGCGTTGATGCCGCGCAGCTTTCCGTTGGCAAGAATGACAGGGTCTGCAGAAACAGGCGATTAGTGTTTCCCCAGAAAGCCCTGGCGCCGACTGCTCTCCGTCGAAGCTGCGACGCCCCTTTTTCCAGTCTCGGGATCGTGGTGTCGCTGCAGTCGCTCTTATCGCTGATGATCCAGTTGCCTGGTTGCGGCCGCTGGCTTGATTATTGTCAGTCAAAAAATTTAAACGTCGTCTTGCAGGCGTTGATGCCGCGCAGCTTTCCGTTGGCAAGAATGACAGGGTCTGCAGAAACAGGCGATTAGTGTTTCCCCAGAAAGCCCTGGCGCCGACTGCTCTCCGTCGAAGCTGCGACGCCCCTTTTTCCAGTCTCGGGATCGTGGTGTCGCTGCAGTCGCTCATATCGCTGATGATCCAGTTGCCTGGTTGCGGCCGCTGGCTTGATTCTTGTCAGTCAAAAAATTGAAACGTCGTCTTGCAGGCGTTGATGCCGCGCAGCTTTCCGTTGGCAAGAATGACAGGGTCTGCAGAAACAGGCGATTAGTGTTTCCCCAGAAAGCCCTGGCGCCGACTGCTCTCCGTCGAAGCTGCGACGCCCCTTTTTCCAGTCTCGGGATCGTGGTGTCGCTGCAGTCGCTCTTATCGCTGATGATCCAGTTGCCTGGTTGCGGCCGCTGGCTTGATTCTTGTCAGTCAAAAAATTGAAACGTCGTCTTGCAGGCGTTTATGCCGCGCAGCTTTCCGTTGGCAAGAATGACAGGGTCTGCAGAAACAGGCGATTAGTGTTTCCCCAGAAAGCCCTGGCGCCGACTGCTCTCCGTCGAAGCTGCGACGCCGCTTTTTCCAGTCTCGGGATCTTGGTGTCGCTGCAGTCGCTCATATCGCTGATGATCCAGTTGCCTGGTTGCGGCCGCTGGCTTGATTCTTGTCAGTCAAAAAATTGAAACGTCGTCTTGCAGGCGTTGATGCCGCGCAGCTTTCCGTTGGGAAAACTGACAGGGTCTGCAGAAACAGGCGATTAGTGTTTCCCCAGAAAGCCCTGGCGCCGACTGCTCTCCGTCGAAGCTGCGACGCCCCTTTTTCCAGTCTCGGGATCGTGGTGTCGCTGCAGTCGCTCATATCGCTGATGATCCAGTTGCCTGGTTGCGGCCGCTGGCTTGATTCTTGTCAGTCAAAAAATTGAAACGTCGTCTTGCAGGCGTTGATGCCGCGCAGCTTTCCGTTGGCAAGAATGACAGGGTCTGCAGAAACAGGCGATTAGTGTTTCCCCAGAAAGCCCTGGCGCCGACTGCTCTCCGTCGAAGCTGCGACGCCCCTTTTTCCAGTCTCGGGATCGTGGTGTCGCTGCAGTCGCTCATATCGCTGATGATCCAGTTGCCTGGTTGCGGCCGCTGGCTTGATTCTTGTCAGTCAAAAAATTGAAACGTCGTCTTGCAGGCGTTGATGCCGCGCAGCTTTCCGTTGGCAAGAATGACAGGGTCTGCAGAAACAGGCGATTAGTGTTTCCCCAGAAAGCCCTGGCGCCGACTGCTCTCCGTCGAAGCTGCGACGCCCCTTTTTCCAGTCTCGGGATCGTGGTGTCGCTGCAGTCGCTCTTATCACTGATGATCCAGTTGCCTGGTTGCGGCCGCTGGCTTGATTATTGTCAGTCAAAAAATTGAAACGTCGTCTTGCAGGCGTTGATGCCGCGCAGCTTTCCGTTGGGAAAAATGACAGGATCTGCAGAAACAGGCGATTAGTGTTTCCCCAGAAAGCCCTGACGCCGACTGCTCTCCGTCGAAGCTGCGACGCCCCTTTTTCCAGTCTCGGGATCGTGGTGTCGCTGCAGTCGCTCTTATCGCTGATGATCCAGTTGCCTGGTTGCGGCCGCTGGCTTGATTCTTGTCAGTCAAAAAATTGAAACGTCGTCTTGCAGGCGTTTATGCCGCGCAGCTTTCCGTTGGCAAGAATGACAGGGTCTGCAGAAACAGGCGATTAGTGTTTCCCCAGAAAGCCCTGGCGCCGACTGCTCTCCGTCGAAGCTGCGACGCCGCTTTTTCCAGTCTCGGGATCGTGGTGTCGCTGCAGTCGCTCATATCGCTGATGATCCAGTTGCCTGGTTGCGGCCGCTGGCTTGATTCTTGTCAGTCAAAAAATTGAAACGTCGTCTTGCAGGCGTTGATGCCGCGCAGCTTTCCGTTGGGAAAACTGACAGGGTCTGCAGAAACAGGCGATTAGTGTTTCCCCAGAAAGCCCTGGCGCCGACTGCTCTCCGTCGAAGCTGCGACGCCCCTTTTTCCAGTCTCGGGATCGTGGTGTCGCTGCAGTCGCTCATATCGCTGATGATCCAGTTGCCTGGTTGCGGCAGCTGGCTTGATTCTTGTCAGTCAAAAAATTGAAACGTCGTCTTGCAGGCGTTTATGCCGCGCAGCTTTCCGTTGGCAAGAATGACAGGGTCTGCAGAAACAGGCGATTAGTGTTTCCCCAGAAAGCCCTGGCGCCGACTGCTCTCCGTCGAAGCTGCGACGCCCCTTTTTCCAGTCTCGGGATCGTGGTGTCGCTGCAGTCGCTCATATCGCTGATGATCCAGTTGCCTGGTTGCGGCCGCTGGCTTGATTCTTGTCAGTCAAAAAATTGAAACGTCGTCTTGCAGGCGTTTATGCCGCGCAGCTTTCCGTTGGCAAGAATGACAGGGTCTGCATAAACAGGCGATTAGTGTTTCCCCAGAAAGCCCTGGCGCCGACTGCTCTCCGTCGAAGCTGCGACGCCGCTTTTTCCAGTCTCGGGATCGTGGTGTCGCTGCAGTCGCTCATATCGCTGATGATCCAGTTGCCTGGTTGCGGCCGCTGGCTTGATTCTTGTCAGTCAAAAAATTGAAACGTCGTCTTGCAGGCGTTGATGCCGCGCAGCTTTCCGTTGGCAAGAATGACAGGGTCTGCAGAAACAGGCGATTAGTGTTTCCCCAGAAAGCCCTGGCGCCGACTGCTCTCCGTCGAAGCTGCGACGCCGCTTTTTCCAGTCTCGGGATCGTGGTGTCGCTGCAGTCGCTCATATCGCTGATGATCCAGTTGCCTGGTTGCGGCCGCTGGCTTGATTCTTGTCAGTCAAAAAATTGAAACGTCGTCTTGCAGGCGTTTATGCCGCGCAGCTTTCCGTTGGCAAGAATGACAGGGTCTGCAGAAACAGGCGATTAGTGTTTCCCCAGAAAGCCCTGGCGCCGACTGCTCTCCGTCGAAGCTGCGACGCCCCTTTTTCCAGTCTCGGGATCGTGGTGTCGCTGCAGTCGCTCATATCGCTGATGATCCAGTTGCCTGGTTGCGGCCGCTGGCTTGATTCTTGTCAGTCAAAAAATTGAAACGTCGTCTTGCAGGCGTTTATGCCGCGCAGCTTTCCGTTGGCAAGAATGACAGGGTCTGCAGAAACAGGCGATTAGTGTTTCCCCAGAAAGCCCTGGCGCCGACTGCTCTCCGTCGAAGCTGCGACGCCGCTTTTTCCAGTCTCGGGATCGTGGTGTCGCTGCAGTCGCTCATATCGCTGATGATCCAGTTGCCTGGTTGCGGCCGCTGGCTTGATTCTTGTCAGTCAAAAAATTGAAACGTCGTCTTGCAGGCGTTGATGCCGCGCAGCTTTCCGTTGGCAAGAATGACAGGGTCTGCAGAAACAGGCGATTAGTGTTTCCCCAGAAAGCCCTGGCGCCGACTGCTCTCCGTCGAAGCTGCGACGCCGCTTTTTCCAGTCTCGGGATCGTGGTGTCGCTGCAGTCGCTCATATCGCTGATGATCCAGTTGCCTGGTTGCGGCCGCTGGCTTGATTCTTGTCAGTCAAAAAATTGAAACGTCGTCTTGCAGGCGTTGATGCCGCGCAGCTTTCCGTTGGCAAGAATGACAGGGTCTGCAGAAACAGGCGATTAGTGTTTCCCCAGAAAGCCCTGGCGCCGACTGCTCTCCGTCGAAGCTGCGACGCCGCTTTTTCCAGTCTCGGGATCGTGGTGTCGCTGCAGTCGCTCATATCGCTGATGATCCAGTTGCCTGGTTGCGGCCGCTGGCTTGATTCTTGTCAGTCAAAAAATTGAAACGTCGTCTTGCAGGCGTTGATGCCGCGCAGCTTTCCGTTGGCAAGAATGACAGGGTCTGCAGAAACAGGCGATTAGTGTTTCCCCAGAAAGCCCTGGCGCCGACTGCTCTCCGTCGAAGCTGCGACGCCGCTTTTTCCAGTCTCGGGATCGTGGTGTCGCTGCAGTCGCTCATATCGCTGATGATCCAGTTGCCTGGTTGCGGCCGCTGGCTTGATTCTTGTCAGTCAAAAAATTGAAACGTCGTCTTGCAGGCGTTTATGCCGCGCAGCTTTCCGTTGGCAAGAATGACAGGGTCTGCAGAAACAGGCGATTAGTGTTTCCCCAGAAAGCCCTGGCGCCGACTGCTCTCCGTCGAAGCTGCGACGCCGCTTTTTCCAGTCTCGGGATCGTGGTGTCGCTGCAGTCGCTCATATCGCTGATGATCCAGTTGCCTGGTTGCGGCCGCTGGCTTGATTCTTGTCAGTCAAAAAATTGAAACGTCGTCTTGCAGGCGTTGATGCCGCGCAGCTTTCCGTTGGCAAGAATGACAGGGTCTGCAGAAACAGGCGATTAGTGTTTCCCCAGAAAGCCCTGGCGCCGACTGCTCTCCGTCGAAGCTGCGACGCCGCTTTTTCCAGTCTCGGGATCGTGGTGTCGCTGCAGTCGCTCATATCGCTGATGATCCAGTTGCCTGGTTGCGGCCGCTGGCTTGATTCTTGTCAGTCAAAAAATTGAAACGTCGTCTTGCAGGCGTTGATGCCGCGCAGCTTTCCGTTGGCAAGAATGACAGGGTCTGCAGAAACAGGCGATTAGTGTTTCCCCAGAAAGCCCTGGCGCCGACTGCTCTCCGTCGAAGCTGCGACGCCGCTTTTTCCAGTCTCGGGATCGTGGTGTCGCTGCAGTCGCTCATATCGCTGATGATCCAGTTGCCTGGTTGCGGCCGCTGGCTTGATTCTTGTCAGTCAAAAAATTGAAACGTCGTCTTGCAGGCGTTTATGCCGCGCAGCTTTCCGTTGGCAAGAATGACAGGGTCTGCAGAAACAGGCGATTAGTGTTTCCCCAGAAAGCCCTGGCGCCGACTGCTCTCCGTCGAAGCTGCGACGCCCCTTTTTCCAGTCTCGGGATCGTGGTGTCGCTGCAGTCGCTCATATCGCTGATGATCCAGTTGCCTGGTTGCGGCCGCTGGCTTGATTCTTGTCAGTCAAAAAATTGAAACGTCGTCTTGCAGGCGTTTATGCCGCGCAGCTTTCCGTTGGCAAGAATGACAGGGTCTGCAGAAACAGGCGATTAGTGTTTCCCCAGAAAGCCCTGGCGCCGACTGCTCTCCGTCGAAGCTGCGACGCCGCTTTTTCCAGTCTCGGGATCGTGGTGTCGCTGCAGTCGCTCATATCGCTGATGATCCAGTTGCCTGGTTGCGGCCGCTGGCTTGATTCTTGTCAGTCAAAAAATTGAAACGTCGTCTTGCAGGCGTTGATGCCGCGCAGCTTTCCGTTGGGAAAACTGACAGGGTCTGCAGAAACAGGCGATTAGTGTTTCCCCAGAAAGCCCTGGCGCCGACTGCTCTCCGTCGAAGCTGCGACGCCCCTTTTTCCAGTCTCGGGATCGTGGTGTCGCTGCAGTCGCTCATATCGCTGATGATCCAGTTGCCTGGTTGCGGCCGCTGGCTTGATTCTTGTCAGTCAAAAAATTGAAACGTCGTCTTGCAGGCGTTGATGCCGCGCAGCTTTCCGTTGGCAAGAATGACAGGGTCTGCAGAAACAGGCGATTAGTGTTTCCCCAGAAAGCCCTGGCGCCGACTGCTCTCCGTCGAAGCTGCGACGCCCCTTTTTCCAGTCTCGGGATCGTGGTGTCGCTGCAGTCGCTCATATCGCTGATGATCCAGTTGCCTGGTTGCGGCCGCTGGCTTGATTCTTGTCAGTCAAAAAATTGAAACGTCGTCTTGCAGGCGTTGATGCCGCGCAGCTTTCCGTTGGGAAAACTGACAGGGTCTGCAGAAACAGGCGATTAGTGTTTCCCCAGAAAGCCCTGGCGCCGACTGCTCTCCGTCGAAGCTGCGACGCCCCTTTTTCCAGTCTCGGGATCGTGGTGTCGCTGCAGTCGCTCATATCGCTGATGATCCAGTTGCCTGGTTGCGGCCGCTGGCTTGATTCTTGTCAGTCAAAAAATTGAAACGTCGTCTTGCAGGCGTTGATGCCGCGCAGCTTTCCGTTGGCAAGAATGACAGGGTCTGCAGAAACAGGCGATTAGTGTTTCCCCAGAAAGCCCTGGCGCCGACTGCTCTCCGTCGAAGCTGCGACGCCCCTTTTTCCAGTCTCGGGATCGTGGTGTCGCTGCAGTCGCTCATATCGCTGATGATCCAGTTGCCTGGTTGCGGCCGCTGGCTTGATTCTTGTCAGTCAAAAAATTGAAACGTCGTCTTGCAGGCGTTGATGCCGCGCAGCTTTCCGTTGGGAAAACTGACAGGGTCTGCAGAAACAGGCGATTAGTGTTTCCCCAGAAAGCCCTGGCGCCGACTGCTCTCCGTCGAAGCTGCGACGCCCCTTTTTCCAGTCTCGGGATCGTGGTGTCGCTGCAGTCGCTCATATCGCTGATGATCCAGTTGCCTGGTTGCGGCCGCTGGCTTGATTCTTGTCAGTCAAAAAATTGAAACGTCGTCTTGCAGGCGTTGATGCCGCGCAGATTTCCGTTGGGAAAACTGACAGGGTCTGCAGAAACAGGCGATTAGTGTTTCCCCAGAAAGCCCTGGCGCCGACTGCTCTCCGTCGAAGCTGCGACGCCCCTTTTTCCAGTCTCGGGATCGTGGTGTCGCTGCAGTCGCTCATATCGCTGATGATCCAGTTGCCTGGTTGCGGCCGCTGGCTTGATTCTTGTCAGTCAAAAAATTGAAACGTCGTCTTGCAGGCGTTGATGCCGCGCAGCTTTCCGTTGGCAAGAATGACAGGATCTGCAGAAACAGGCGATTAGTGTTTCCCCAGAAAGCCCTGACGCCGACTGCTCTCCGTCGAAGCTGCGACGCCCATTTTTCCAGTCTCGGGATCGTGGTGTCGCTGCAGTCGCTCATATCGCTGATGATCCAGTTGCCTGGTTGCGGCCGCTGGCTTGATTCTTGTCAGTCAAAAAATTGAAACGTCGTCTTGCAGGCGTTGATGCCGCGCAGCTTTCCGTTGGCAAGAATGACAGGATCTGCAGAAACAGGCGATTAGTGTTTCCCCAGAACGCCCTGACGCCGACTGCTCTCCGTCGAAGCTTCGACGCCCATTTTTCCAGTCTCGGGATCGTGGTGTCGCTGCAGTCGCTCATATCGCTGATGATCCAGTTGCCTGGTTGCGGCCGCTGGCTTGATTCTTGTCAGTCAAAAAATTGAAACGTCGTCTTGCAGGCGTTGATGCCGCGCAGCTTTCCGTTGGCAAGAATGACAGGATCTGCAGAAACAGGCGATTAGTGTTTCCCCAGAAAGCCCTGGCGCCGACTGCTCTCCGTCGAAGCTGCGACGCCCATTTTTCCAGTCTCGGGATCGTGGTGTCGCTGCAGTCGCTCATATCGCTGATGATCCAGTTGCCTGGTTGCGGCCGCTGGCTTGATTCTTGTCAGTCAAAAAATTGAAACGTCGTCTTGCAGGCGTTGATGCCGCGCAGCTTTCCGTTGGCAAGAATGACAGGATCTGCAGAAACAGGCGATTAGTGTTTCCCCAGAAAGCCCTGACGCCGACTGCTCTCCGTCGAAGCTGCGACGCCCCTTTTTCCAGTCTCGGGATCGTGGTGTCGCTGCAGTCGCTCTTATCGCTGATGATCCAGTTGCCTGGTTGCGGCCGCTGGCTTGATTCTTGTCAGTCAAAAAATTGAAACGTCGTCTTGCAGGCGTTTATGCCGCGCAGCTTTCCGTTGGCAAGAATGACAGGGTCTGCAGAAACAGGCGATTAGTGTTTCCCCAGAAAGCCCTGGCGCCGACTGCTCTCCGTCGAAGCTGCGACGCCGCTTTTTCCAGTCTCGGGATCGTGGTGTCGCTGCAGTCGCTCATATCGCTGATGATCCAGTTGCCTGGTTGCGGCCGCTGGCTTGATTCTTGTCAGTCAAAAAATTGAAACGTCGTCTTGCAGGCGTTGATGCCGCGCAGCTTTCCGTTGGGAAAACTGACAGGGTCTGCAGAAACAGGCGATTAGTGTTTCCCCAGAAAGCCCTGGCGCCGACTGCTCTCCGTCGAAGCTGCGACGCCCCTTTTTCCAGTCTCGGGATCGTGGTGTCGCTGCAGTCGCTCATATCGCTGATGATCCAGTTGCCTGGTTGCGGCCGCTGGCTTGATTCTTGTCAGTCAAAAAATTGAAACGTCGTCTTGCAGGCGTTGATGCCGCGCAGCTTTCCGTTGGCAAGAATGACAGGGTCTGCAGAAACAGGCGATTAGTGTTTCCCCAGAAAGCCCTGGCGCCGACTGCTCTCCGTCGAAGCTGCGACGCCGCTTTTTCCAGTCTCGGGATCGTGGTGTCGCTGCAGTCGCTCATATCGCTGATGATCCAGTTGCCTGGTTGCGGCCGCTGGCTTGATTCTTGTCAGTCAAAAAATTGAAACGTCGTCTTGCAGGCGTTGATGCCGCGCAGCTTTCCGTTGGGAAAACTGACAGGGTCTGCAGAAACAGGCGATTAGTGTTTCCCCAGAAAGCCCTGGCGCCGACTGCTCTCCGTCGAAGCTGCGACGCCCCTTTTTCCAGTCTCGGGATCGTGGTGTCGCTGCAGTCGCTCATATCGCTGATGATCCAGTTGCCTGGTTGCGGCCGCTGGCTTGATTCTTGTCAGTCAAAAAATTGAAACGTCGTCTTGCAGGCGTTTATGCCGCGCAGCTTTCCGTTGGCAAGAATGACAGGGTCTGCAGAAACAGGCGATTAGTGTTTCCCCAGAAAGCCCTGGCGCCGACTGCTCTCCGTCGAAGCTGCGACGCCGCTTTTTCCAGTCTCGGGATCGTGGTGTCGCTGCAGTCGCTCATATCGCTGATGATCCAGTTGCCTGGTTGCGGCCGCTGGCTTGATTCTTGTCAGTCAAAAAATTGAAACGTCGTCTTGCAGGCGTTGATGCCGCGCAGCTTTCCGTTGGGAAAACTCACAGGGTCTGCAGAAACAGGCGATTAGTGTTTCCCCAGAAAGCCCTGGCGCCGACTGCTCTCCGTCGAAGCTGCGACGCCCCTTTTTCCAGTCTCGGGATCGTGGTGTCGCTGCAGTCGCTCATATCGCTGATGATCCAGTTGCCAGGTTGCGGCCGCTGGCTTGATTCTTGTCAGTCAAAAAATTGAAACGTCGTCTTGCAGGCGTTGATGCCGCGCAGCTTTCCGTTGGGAAAACTGACAGGGTCTGCAGAAACAGGCGATTAGTGTTTCCCCAGAAAGCCCTGGCGCCGACTGCTCTCCGTCGAAGCTGCGACGCCCCTTTTTCCAGTCTCGGGATCGTGGTGTCGCTGCAGTCGCTCATATCGCTGATGATCCAGTTGCCTGGTTGCGGCCGCTGGCTTGATTCTTGTCAGTCAAAAAATTGAAACGTCGTCTTGCAGGCGTTGATGCCGCGCAGCTTTCCGTTGGCAAGAATGACAGGGTCTGCAGAAACAGGCGATTAGTGTTTCCCCAGAAAGCCCTGGCGCCGACTGCTCTCCGTCGAAGCTGCGACGCCGCTTTTTCCAGTCTCGGGATAGTGGTGTCGCTGCAGTCGCTCATATCGCTGATGATCCAGTTGCCTGGTTGCGGCCGCTGGCTTGATTCTTGTCAGTCAAAAAATTGAAACGTCGTCTTGCAGGCGTTGATGCCGCGCAGCTTTCCGTTGGCAAGAATGACAGGGTCTGCAGAAACAGGCGATTAGTGTTTCCCCAGAAAGCCCTGGCGCCGACTGCTCTCCGTCGAAGCTGCGACGCCCCTTTTTCCAGTCTCGGGATCGTGGTGTCGCTGCAGTCGCTCTTATCGCTGATGATCCAGTTGCCTGGTTGCGGCCGCTGGCTTGATTATTGTCAGTCAAAAAATTGAAACGTCGTCTTGCAGGCGTTGATGCCGCGCAGCTTTCCGTTGGCAAGAATGACAGGGTCTGCAGAAACAGGCGATTAGTGTTTCCCCAGAAAGCCCTGGCGCCGACTGCTCTCCGTCGAAGCTGCGACGCCCCTTTTTCCAGTCTCGGGATCGTGGTGTCGCTGCAGTCGCTCTTATCGCTGATGATCCAGTTGCCTGGTTGCGGCCGCTGGCTTGATTATTGTCAGTCAAAAAATTGAAACGTCGTCTTGCAGGCGTTGATGCCGCGCAGCTTTCCGTTGGGAAAAATGACAGGATCTGCAGAAACAGGCGATTAGTGTTTCCCCAGAAAGCCCTGACGCCGACTGCTCTCCGTCGAAGCTGCGACGCCCCTTTTTCCAGTCTCGGGATCGTGGTGTCGCTGCAGTCGCTCTTATCGCTGATGATCCAGTTGCCTGGTTGCGGCCGCTGGCTTGATTATTGTCAGTCAAAAAATTGAAACGTCGTCTTGCAGGCGTTGATGCCGCGCAGCTTTCCGTTGGCAAGAATGACAGGGTCTGCAGAAACAGGCGATTAGTGTTTCCCCAGAAAGCCCTGGCGCCGACTGCTCTCCGTCGAAGCTGCGACGCCCCTTTTTCCAGTCTCGGGATCGTGGTGTCGCTGCAGTCGCTCTTATCGCTGATGATCCAGTTGCCTGGTTGCGGCCGCTGGCTTGATTATTGTCAGTCAAAAAATTGAAACGTCGTCTTGCAGGCGTTGATGCCGCGCAGCTTTCCGTTGGGAAAAATGACAGGATCTGCAGAAACAGGCGATTAGTGTTTCCCCAGAAAGCCCTGACGCCGACTGCTCTCCGTCGAAGCTGCGACGCCCCTTTTTCCAGTCTCGGGATCGTGGTGTCGCTGCAGTCGCTCATATCGCTGATGATCCAGTTGCCTGGTTGCGGCCGCTGGCTTGATTCTTGTCAGTCAAAAAATTGAAACGTCGTCTTGCAGGCGTTGATGCCGCGCAGCTTTCCGTTGGGAAAAATGAGAGGATCTGCAGAAACATTCCATTAGTGTTTCGCCAGAAAGCCCTGGCGCCGACTGCTCTCCGTCGAAGCTGCGACGCCGCTTTTTCCAGTCTCGGGATCGTGGTGTCGCTGCAGTCGCTCTTATCGCTGATGATCCAGTTGCCTGGTTGCGGCCGCTGGCTTGATTATTGTCAGTCAAAAAATTGAAACGTCGTCTTGGAGGCGTTGATGCCGCGCAGCTTTCCGTTGGGAAAAATGAGAGGATCTGCAGAAACATTCCATTAGTGTTTCGCCAGAAAGCCCTGGCGCCGACTGCTCTCCGTCGAAGCTGCGACGCCGCTTTTTCCAGTCTCGGGATCGTGGTGTCGCTGCAGTCGCTCATATCGCTGATGATCCAGTTGCCTGGTTGCGGCAGCTGGCTTGATTCTTGTCAGTCAAAAAATTGAAACGTCGTCTTGCAGGCGTTGATGCCGCGCAGCTTTCCGTTGGGAAAAATGAGAGGATCAGCAGAAACATTCCATTAGTGTTTCGCCAGAAAGCCCTGGCGCCGACTGCTCTCCGTCGAAGCTGCGACGCCGCTTCTTCCAGTCTCGGGATCGTGGTGTCGCTGCAGTCGCTCATATCGCTGATGATCCAGTTGCCTGGTTGCGGCCGCTGGCTTGATTCTTGTCAGTCAAAAAATTTAAACGTCGTCTTGCAGGCGTTGATGCCGCGCAGCTTTCCGTTGGGAAAAATGACAGGGTCTGCAGAAACAGGCGATTAGTGTTTCCCCAGAAAGCCCTGGCGCCGACTGCTCTCCGTCGAAGCTGCGACGCCCCTTTTTCCAGTCTCGGGATCGTGGTGTCGCTGCAGTCGCTCATATCGCTGATGATCCAGTTGCCTGGTTGCGGCCGCTGGCTTGATTCTTGTCAGTCAAAAAATTGAAACGTCGTCTTGCAGGCGTTTATGCCGCGCAGCTTTCCGTTGGCAAGAATGACAGGGTCTGCAGAAACAGGCGATTAGTGTTTCCCCAGAAAGCCCTGGCGCCGACTGCTCTCCGTCGAAGCTGCGACGCCGCTTTTTCCAGTCTCGGGATCGTGGTGTCGCTGCAGTCGCTCATATCGCTGATGATCCAGTTGCCTGGTTGCGGCCGCTGGCTTGATTCTTGTCAGTCAAAAAATTGAAACGTCGTCTTGCAGGCGTTGATGCCGCGCAGCTTTCCGTTGGGAAAACTCACAGGGTCTGCAGAAACAGGCGATTAGTGTTTCCCCAGAAAGCCCTGGCGCCGACTGCTCTCCGTCGAAGCTGCGACGCCCCTTTTTCCAGTCTCGGGATCGTGGTGTCGCTGCAGTCGCTCATATCGCTGATGATCCAGTTGCCAGGTTGCGGCCGCTGGCTTGATTCTTGTCAGTCAAAAAATTGAAACGTCGTCTTGCAGGCGTTGATGCCGCGCAGCTTTCCGTTGGGAAAACTGACAGGGTCTGCAGAAACAGGCGATTAGTGTTTCCCCAGAAAGCCCTGGCGCCGACTGCTCTCCGTCGAAGCTGCGACGCCCCTTTTTCCAGTCTCGGGATCGTGGTGTCGCTGCAGTCGCTCATATCGCTGATGATCCAGTTGCCTGGTTGCGGCCGCTGGCTTGATTCTTGTCAGTCAAAAAATTGAAACGTCGTCTTGCAGGCGTTGATGCCGCGCAGCTTTCCGTTGGCAAGAATGACAGGGTCTGCAGAAACAGGCGATTAGTGTTTCCCCAGAAAGCCCTGGCGCCGACTGCTCTCCGTCGAAGCTGCGACGCCGCTTTTTCCAGTCTCGGGATAGTGGTGTCGCTGCAGTCGCTCATATCGCTGATGATCCAGTTGCCTGGTTGCGGCCGCTGGCTTGATTCTTGTCAGTCAAAAAATTGAAACGTCGTCTTGCAGGCGTTGATGCCGCGCAGCTTTCCGTTGGCAAGAATGACAGGGTCTGCAGAAACAGGCGATTAGTGTTTCCCCAGAAAGCCCTGGCGCCGACTGCTCTCCGTCGAAGCTGCGACGCCCCTTTTTCCAGTCTCGGGATCGTGGTGTCGCTGCAGTCGCTCTTATCGCTGATGATCCAGTTGCCTGGTTGCGGCCGCTGGCTTGATTATTGTCAGTCAAAAAATTGAAACGTCGTCTTGCAGGCGTTGATGCCGCGCAGCTTTCCGTTGGCAAGAATGACAGGGTCTGCAGAAACAGGCGATTAGTGTTTCCCCAGAAAGCCCTGGCGCCGACTGCTCTCCGTCGAAGCTGCGACGCCCCTTTTTCCAGTCTCGGGATCGTGGTGTCGCTGCAGTCGCTCTTATCGCTGATGATCCAGTTGCCTGGTTGCGGCCGCTGGCTTGATTATTGTCAGTCAAAAAATTGAAACGTCGTCTTGCAGGCGTTGATGCCGCGCAGCTTTCCGTTGGGAAAAATGACAGGATCTGCAGAAACAGGCGATTAGTGTTTCCCCAGAAAGCCCTGACGCCGACTGCTCTCCGTCGAAGCTGCGACGCCCCTTTTTCCAGTCTCGGGATCGTGGTGTCGCTGCAGTCGCTCTTATCGCTGATGATCCAGTTGCCTGGTTGCGGCCGCTGGCTTGATTATTGTCAGTCAAAAAATTGAAACGTCGTCTTGCAGGCGTTGATGCCGCGCAGCTTTCCGTTGGCAAGAATGACAGGGTCTGCAGAAACAGGCGATTAGTGTTTCCCCAGAAAGCCCTGGCGCCGACTGCTCTCCGTCGAAGCTGCGACGCCCCTTTTTCCAGTCTCGGGATCGTGGTGTCGCTGCAGTCGCTCTTATCGCTGATGATCCAGTTGCCTGGTTGCGGCCGCTGGCTTGATTATTGTCAGTCAAAAAATTGAAACGTCGTCTTGCAGGCGTTGATGCCGCGCAGCTTTCCGTTGGGAAAAATGACAGGATCTGCAGAAACAGGCGATTAGTGTTTCCCCAGAAAGCCCTGACGCCGACTGCTCTCCGTCGAAGCTGCGACGCCCCTTTTTCCAGTCTCGGGATCGTGGTGTCGCTGCAGTCGCTCATATCGCTGATGATCCAGTTGCCTGGTTGCGGCCGCTGGCTTGATTCTTGTCAGTCAAAAAATTGAAACGTCGTCTTGCAGGCGTTGATGCCGCGCAGCTTTCCGTTGGGAAAAATGAGAGGATCTGCAGAAACATTCCATTAGTGTTTCGCCAGAAAGCCCTGGCGCCGACTGCTCTCCGTCGAAGCTGCGACGCCGCTTTTTCCAGTCTCGGGATCGTGGTGTCGCTGCAGTCGCTCTTATCGCTGATGATCCAGTTGCCTGGTTGCGGCCGCTGGCTTGATTATTGTCAGTCAAAAAATTGAAACGTCGTCTTGGAGGCGTTGATGCCGCGCAGCTTTCCGTTGGGAAAAATGAGAGGATCTGCAGAAACATTCCATTAGTGTTTCGCCAGAAAGCCCTGGCGCCGACTGCTCTCCGTCGAAGCTGCGACGCCGCTTTTTCCAGTCTCGGGATCGTGGTGTCGCTGCAGTCGCTCATATCGCTGATGATCCAGTTGCCTGGTTGCGGCAGCTGGCTTGATTCTTGTCAGTCAAAAAATTGAAACGTCGTCTTGCAGGCGTTGATGCCGCGCAGCTTTCCGTTGGGAAAAATGAGAGGATCAGCAGAAACATTCCATTAGTGTTTCGCCAGAAAGCCCTGGCGCCGACTGCTCTCCGTCGAAGCTGCGACGCCGCTTCTTCCAGTCTCGGGATCGTGGTGTCGCTGCAGTCGCTCATATCGCTGATGATCCAGTTGCCTGGTTGCGGCCGCTGGCTTGATTCTTGTCAGTCAAAAAATTTAAACGTCGTCTTGCAGGCGTTGATGCCGCGCAGCTTTCCGTTGGGAAAAATGACAGGATCTGCAGAAACAGGCGATTAGTGTTTCCCCAGAAAGAGCTGGAGCCGACTGCTCTCCGTCGAAGCTGCGACGCCCCTTTTTCCAGTCTCGGGATCGTGGTGTCGCTGCAGTCGCTCATATCGCTGATGATCCAGTTGCCTGGTTGCGGCCGCTGGCTTGATTCTTGTCAGTCAAAAAATTGAAACGTCGTCTTGCAGGCGTTGATGCCGCGCAGCTTTCCGTTGGGAAAAATGACAGGATCTGCAGAAACAGGCGATTAGTGTTTCCCCAGAAAGCCCTGGCGCCGACTGCTCTCCGTCGAAGCTGCGACGCCCCTTTTTCCAGTCTCGGGATCGTGGTGTCGCTGCAGTCGCTCTTATCGCTGATGATCTAGTTGCCTGGTTGCAGCAGCTGGCTTGATTCTTGTCAGTCAAAAAATTGAAACGTCGTCTTGCAGGCGTTGATGCCGCGCAGCTTTCCGTTGGCAAGAATGACAGGGTCTGCAGAAACAGGCGATTAGTGTTTCGCCAGAAAGCCCTGTCGCCGACTGCTCTCCGTCGAAGCTGCGACGCCCCTTTTTCCAGTCTCGGGATCGTGGTGTCGCTACAGTCGCTCCTTTCGCTGATGATCCAGTTGCCTGGTTGCGGCAGCTGGCTTGATTCTTGTCAGTCAAAAAATTTAAACGTCGTCTTGCAGGCGTTGATGCCGCGCAGCTTTCCGTTGGGAAAAATGACAGGATCTGCAGAAACAGGCGATTAGTGTTTCCCCAGAAAGCCCTGGCGCCGACTGCTCTCCGTCGAAGCTGCGACGCCCCTTTTTCCAGTCTCGGGATCGTGGTGTCGCTACAGTCGCTCCTTTCGCTGATGATCCAGTTGCCTGGTTGCGGCAGCTGGCTTGATTCTTGTCAGTCAAAAAATTTAAACGTCGTCTTGCAGGCGTTGATGCCGCGCAGCTTTCCGTTGGGAAAAATGACAGGATCTGCAGAAACAGGCGATTAGTGTTTCCCCAGAAAGCCCTGGCGCCGACTGCTCTCCGTCGAAGCTGCGACGCCCCTTTTTCCAGTCTTGGGATCGTGGTGTCGCTGCAGTCGCTCTTATCGCTGATGATCTAGTTGCCTGGTTGCGGCAGCTGGCTTGATTCTTGTCAGTCAAAAAATTGAAACGTCGTCTTGCAGGCGTTGATGCCGCGCAGCTTTCCGTTGGGAAAAATGACAGGATCTGCAGAAACAGGCGATTAGTGTTTCCCCAGAAAGCCCTGGCGCCGACTGCTCTCCGTCGAAGCTGCGACGCCCCTTTTTCCAGTCTTGGGATCGTGGTGTCGCTGCAGTCGCTCTTATCGCTGATGATCTAGTTGCCTGGTTGCGGCAGCTGGCTTGATTCTTGTCAGTCAAAAAATTGAAACGTCGTCTTGCAGGCGTTGATGCCGCGCAGCTTTCCGTTGGGAAAAATGACAGGATCTGCAGAAACAGGCGATTAGTGTTTCCCCAGAAAGCCCTGGCGCCGACTGCTCTCCGTCGAAGCTGCGACGCCCCTTTTTCCAGTCTTGGGATCGTGGTGTCGCTGCAGTCGCTCTTATCGCTGATGATCTAGTTGCCTGGTTGCGGCAGCTGGCTTGATTCTTGTCAGTCAAAAAATTGAAACGTCGTCTTGCAGGCGTTGATGCCGCGCAGCTTTCCGTTGGGAAAAATGACAGGATCTGCAGAAACAGGCGATTAGTGTTTCCCCAGAAAGCCCTGGCGCCGACTGCTCTCCGTCGAAGCTGCGACGCCCCTTTTTCCAGTCTTGGGATCGTGGTGTCGCTACAGTCGCTCCTTTCGCTGATGATCCAGTTGCCTGGTTGCGGCAGCTGGCTTGATTCTTGTCAGTCAAAAAATTTAAACGTCGTCTTGCAGGCGTTGATGCCGCGCAGCTTTCCGTTGGCAAGAATGACAGGGTCTGCAGAAACAGGCGATTAGTGTTTCCCCAGAAAGCCCTGGCGCCGACTGCTCTCCGTCGAAGCTGCGACGCCCCTTTTTCCAGTCTTGGGATCGTGGTGTCGCTGCAGTCGCTCTTATCGCTGATGATCTAGTTGCCTGGTTGCGGCAGCTGGCTTGATTCTTGTCAGTCAAAAAATTGAAACGTCGTCTTGCAGGCGTTGATGCCGCGCAGCTTTCCGTTGGGAAAAATTACAGGATCTGCAGAAACAGGCGATTAGTGTTTCCCCAGAAAGCCCTGGCGCCGACTGCTCTCCGTCGAAGCTGCGACGCCCCTTTTTCCAGTCTTGGGATCGTGGTGTCGCTGCAGTCGCTCTTATCGCTGATGATCTAGTTGCCTGGTTGCGGCAGCTGGCTTGATTCTTGTCAGTCAAAAAATTTAAACGTCGTCTTGCAGGCGTTGATGCCGCGCAGCTTTCCGTTGGGAAAAATGACAGGATCTGCAGAAACAGGCGATTAGTGTTTCCCCAGAAAGCCCTGGCGCCGACTGCTCTCCGTCGAAGCTGCGACGCCCCTTTTTCCAGTCTTGGGATCGTGGTGTCGCTGCAGTCGCTCTTATCGCTGATGACCTAGTTGCCTGGTTGCGGCAGCTGGCTTGATTCTTGTCAGTCAAAAAATTTAAACGTCGTCTTGCAGGCGTTGATGCCGCGCAGCTTTCCGTTGGGAAAAATGACAGGATCTGCAGAAAAAGGCGATTAGTGTTTCCCCAGAAAGCCCTGGCGCCGACTGCTCTCCGTCGAAGCTGCGACGCCCCTTTTTCCAGTCTTGGGATCGTGGTGTCGCTGCAGTCGCTCTTATCGCTGATGATCTAGTTGCCTGGTTGCGGCAGCTGGCTTGATTCTTGTCAGTCAAAAAATTGAAACGTCGTCTTGCAGGCGTTGATGCCGCGCAGCTTTCCGTTGGGAAAAATGACAGGATCTGCAGAAACAGGCGATTAGTGTTTCCCCAGAAAGCCCTGGCGCCGACTGCTCTCCGTCGAAGCTGCGACGCCCCTTTTTCCAGTCTTGGGATCGTGGTGTCGCTGCAGTCGCTCTTATCGCTGATGATCTAGTTGCCTGGTTGCGGCAGCTGGCTTGATTCTTGTCAGTCAAAAAATTTAAACGTCGTCTTGCAGGCGTTGATGCCGCGCAGCTTTCCGTTGGGAAAAATGACAGGATCTGCAGAAACAGGCGATTAGTGTTTCCCCAGAAAGCCCTGGCGCCGACTGCTCTCCGTCGAAGCTGCGACGCCCCTTTTTCCAGTCTTGGGATCGTGGTGTCGCTACAGTCGCTCCTTTCGCTGATGATCCAGTTGCCTGGTTGCGGCAGCTGGCTTGATTCTTGTCAGTCAAAAAATTTAAACGTCGTCTTGCAGGCGTTGATGCCGCGCAGCTTTCCGTTGGCAAGAATGACAGGGTCTGCAGAAACAGGCGATTAGTGTTTCGCCAGAAAGCCCTGTCGCCGACTGCTCTCCGTCGAAGCTGCGACGCCCCTTTTTCCAGTCTTGGGATCGTGGTGTCGCTGCAGTCGCTCTTATCGCTGATGATCTAGTTGCCTGGTTGCGGCAGCTGGCTTGATTCTTGTCAGTCAAAAAATTGAAACGCCGTCTTGCAGGCGTTGATGCCGCGCAGCTTTCCGTTGGGAAAAATGACAGGATCTCCAGAAACAGGCGATTAGTGTTTCCCCAGAAAGCCCTGGCGCCGACTGCTCTCCGTCGAAGCTGCGACGCCCCTTTTTCCAGTCTTGGGATCGTGGTGTCGCTACAGTCGCTCCTTTCGCTGATGATCCAGTTGCCTGGTTGCGGCAGCTGGCTTGATTCTTGTCAGTCAAAAAATTTAAACGTCGTCTTGCAGGCGTTGATGCCGCGCAGCTTTCCGTTGGGAAAAATGACAGGATCTGCAGAAACAGGCGATTAGTGTTTCCCCAGAAAGCCCTGGCGCCGACTGCTCTCCGTCGAAGCTGCGACGCCCCTTTTTCCAGTCTTGGGATCGTGGTGTCGCTGCAGTCGCTCTTATCGCTGATGATCTAGTTGCCTGGTTGCGGCAGCTGGCTTGATTCTTGTCAGTCAAAAAATTTAAACGTCGTCTTGCAGGCGTTGATGCCGCGCAGCTTTCCGTTGGGAAAAATGACAGGATCTGCAGAAACAGGCGATTAGTGTTTCCCCAGAAAGCCCTGGCGCCGACTGCTCTCCGTCGAAGCTGCGACGCCCCTTTTTCCAGTCTTGGGATCGTGGTGTCGCTGCAGTCGCTCTTATCGCTGATGATCTAGTTGCCTGGTTGCGGCAGCTGGCTTGATTCTTGTCAGTCAAAAAATTTAAACGTCGTCTTGCAGGCGTTGATGCCGCGCAGCTTTCCGTTGGAAAAATGACAGGATCTGCAGAAACAGGCGATTAGTGTTTCCCCAGAAAGCCCTGGCGCCGACTGCTTTCCGTCGAAGCTGCGACGCCCCTTTTTCCAGTCTCGGGATCGTGGTGTCGCTGCAGTCGCTCTTATCGCTGATGATCTAGTTGCCTGGTTGCGGCCGCTGGCTTGATTCTTGTCAGTCAAAAAATTGAAACGTCGTCTTGCAGGCGTTGATGCCGCGCAGCTTTCCGTTGGCAAGAATGACAGGGTCTGCAGAAACAGGCGATTAGTGTTTCGCCAGAAAGCCCTGTCGCCGACTGCTCTCCGTCGAAGCTGCGACGCCCCTTTTTCCAGTGTCTCGGGATCGTGGTGTCGCTACAGTCGCTCCTTTCGCTGATGATCCAGTTGCCTGGTTGCGGCAGCTGGCTTGATTCTTGTCAGTCAAAAAATTTAAACGTCGTCTTGCAGGCGTTGATGCCGCGCAGCTTTCCGTTGGCAAGAATGAGAGGATCTGCAGAAACAGGCGATTAGTGTTTCGCCAGAAAGCCCTGTCGCCGACTGCTCTCCGTCGAAGCTGCGACGCCCCTTTTTCCAGTCTTGGGATCGTGGTGTCGCTGCAGTCGCTCTTATCGCTGATGATCTAGTTGCCTGGTTGCGGCAGCTGGCTTGATTCTTGTCAGTCAAAAAATTGAAACGCCGTCTTGCAGGCGTTGATGCCGCGCAGCTTTCCGTTGGGAAAAATGACAGGATCTCCAGAAACAGGCGATTAGTGTTTCCCCAGAAAGCCCTGGCGCCGACTGCTCTCCGTCGAAGCTGCGACGCCCCTTTTTCCAGTCTTGGGATCGTGGTGTCGCTACAGTCGCTCCTTTCGCTGATGATCCAGTTGCCTGGTTGCGGCAGCTGGCTTGATTCTTGTCAGTCAAAAAATTTAAACGTCGTCTTGCAGGCGTTGATGCCGCGCAGCTTTCCGTTGGGAAAAATGACAGGATCTGCAGAAACAGGCGATTAGTGTTTCCCCAGAAAGCCCTGTCGCCGACTGCTCTCCGTCGAAGCTGCGACGCCCCTTTTTCCAGTCTTGGGATCGTGGTGTCGCTGCAGTCGCTCTTATCGCTGATCTTCCAGTTGCATGGTTGCGGCCGCTGGCTTGATTCTTGTCAGTCAAAATATTGAAACATCGTCTTGCAGGTGTTGATGCCGCGCAGCTTTCCGTTGGCAAAAATGAGAGGATCTGCAGAAACATTCCATTAGTGTTTCGCCAGAAAGCCCTGGCGCCGACTGCTCTCCGTCGAAGCTGCGACGCCCCTTTTTCCAGTCTTGGGATCGTGGTGTCGCTGCAGTCGCTCTTATCGCTGATCTTCCAGTTGCATGGTTGCGGCCGCTGGCTTGATTCTTGTCAGTCAAAATATTGAAACATCGTCTTGCAGGTGTTGATGCCGCGCAGCTTTCCGTTGGCAAAAATGAGAGGATCTGCAGAAACATTCCATTAGTGTTTCGCCAGAAAGCCCTGGCGCCGACTGCTCTCCGTCGAAGCTGCGACGCCCCTTCTTCCAGTCTCGGGATCGTGGTGTCGCTGCAGTCGCTCTTATCGCTGATGATCCAGTTGCCTGGTTGCGGCCGCTGGCTTGATTCTTGTCAGTCAAAAAATTGAAACGTCGTCTTGCATTGTTGATTCCGCGCAGCTTTCCGTTGGGAAAAATGACAGGATCTGCAGAAACAGGCGATTAGTGTTTCCCCAGGAAGCCCTGGCGCCGACTGCTCTCCGTCGAAGCTGCGACGCCCCTTTTTCCAGTCTCGGGATCGTGGTGTCGCTGCAGTCGCTCTTATCGCTGATGATCCAGTTGCCTGGTTGCGGCCGCTGGCTTGATTCTTGTCAGTCAGAAAATTTAAACGTCGTCTTGCAGGTGTTGATGCCGCGCATCTTTCCGCTGGCAAAAATGGCAGGATCTGCAGAAACCGGCGATTAGTGTTTCGCCAGAAAGCCCTGGCGCCGACTTCTCTGCGTCGAAGCTGCGACGCCCCTTTTTCCAGTCTCGGGATCGTGGTGTCGCTGCAGTCGCTCTTATCGCTGATCATCCAGTTGCCTGGTTGCGGCCGCTGGCTTGATTCTTGTCAGTCAAAATATTGAAACATCGTCTTGCAGGTGTTGATGCCGCGCAGCTTTCCGTTGGCAAAAATGAGAGGATCTGCAGAAACATTCGATTAGTGTTTCGCCAGAAAGCCCTGGCGCCGACTGCTCTCCGTCGAAGCTGCGACGCCCCTTTTTCCAGTCTTGGGATCGTGGTGTCGCTGCAGTCGCTCTTATCGCTGATCTTCCAGTTGCATGGTTGCGGCCGCTGGCTTGATTCTTGTCAGTCAAAATATTGAAACATCGTCTTGCAGGTGTTGATGCCGCGCAGCTTTCCGTTGGCAAAAATGAGAGGATCTGCAGAAACATTCCATTAGTGTTTCGCCAGAAAGCCCTGGCGCCGACTGCTCTCCGTCGAAGCTGCGACGCCCCTTTTTCCAGTCTTGGGATCGTGGTGTCGCTGCAGTCGCTCTTATCGCTGATCATCCAGTTGCCTGGTTGCGGCCGCTGGCTTGATTCTTGTCAGTCAAAATATTGAAACATCGTCTTGCAGGTGTTGATGCCGCGCAGCTTTCCGTTGGCAAAAATGAGAGGATCTGCAGAAACATTCCATTAGTGTTTCGCCAGAAAGCCCTGGCGCCGACTGCTCTCCGTCGAAGCTGCGACGCCCCTTTTTCCAGTCTCGGGATCGTGGTGTCGCTGCAGTCGCTCTTATCGCTGATCATCCAGTTGCCTGGTTGCGGCCGCTGGCTTGATTCTTGTCAGTCAAAATATTGAAACATCGTCTTGCAGGTGTTGATGCCGCGCAGCTTTCCGTTGGCAAAAATGAGAGGATCTGCAGAAACATTCGATTAGTGTTTCGCCAGAAAGCCCTGGCGCCGACTGCTCTCCGTCGAAGCTGCGACGCCCCTTTTTCCAGTCTGGGGATCGTGGTGTCGCTGCAGTCGCTCTTATCGCTGATCTTCCAGTTGCATGGTTGCGGCCGCTGGCTTGATTCTTGTCAGTCAAAATATTGAAACATCGTCTTGCAGGTGTTGATGCCGCGCAGCTTTCCGTTGGCAAAAATGAGAGGATCTGCAGAAACATTCCATTAGTGTTTCGCCAGAAAGCCCTGGCGCCGACTGCTCTCCGTCGAAGCTGCGACGCCCCTTTTTCCAGTCTGGGGATCGTGGTGTCGCTGCAGTCGCTCTTATCGCTGATCTTCCAGTTGCATGGTTGCGGCCGCTGGCTTGATTCTTGTCAGTCAAAATATTGAAACATCGTCTTGCAGGTGTTGATGCCGCGCAGCTTTCCGTTGGCAAAAATGAGAGGATCTGCAGAAACATTCCATTAGTGTTTCGCCAGAAAGCCCTGGCGCCGACTGCTCTCCGTCGAAGCTGCGACGCCCCTTTTTCCAGTCTGGGGATCGTGGTGTCGCTGCAGTCGCTCTTATCGCTGATCTTCCAGTTGCATGGTTGCGGCCGCTGGCTTGATTCTTGTCAGTCAAAATATTGAAACATCGTCTTGCAGGTGTTGATGCCGCGCAGCTTTCCGTTGGCAAAAATGAGAGGATCTGCAGAAACATTCCATTAGTGTTTCGCCAGAAAGCCCTGGCGCCGACTGCTCTCCGTCGAAGCTGCGACGCCCCTTCTTCCAGTCTCGGGATCGTGGTGTCGCTGCAGTCGCTCATATCGCTGATGATCCAGTTGCCTGGTTGCGGCCGCTGGCTTGATTCTTGTCAGTCAAAAAATTGAAACATCGTCTTGCAGGTGTTGATGCCGCGCAGCTTTCCGTTGGCAAAAATGAGAGGATCTGCAGAAACATTCCATTAGTGTTTCGCCAGAAAGCCCTGGCGCCGACTGCTCTCCGTCGAAGCTGCGACGCCCCTTTTTCCAGTCTCGGGATCGTGGTGTCGCTGCAGTCGCTCATATCGCTGATGATCCAGTTGCATGGTTGCGGCCGCTGGCTTGATTCTTGTCAGTCAAAATATTGAAACATCGTCTTGCAGGTGTTGATGCCGCGCAGCTTTCCGTTGGCAAAAATGAGAGGATCTGCAGAAACATTCGATTAGTGTTTCGCCAGAAAGCCCTGGCGCCGACTGCTCTCCGTCGAAGCTGCGACGCCCCTTTTTCCAGTCTTGGGATCGTGGTGTCGCTGCAGTCGCTCTTATCGCTGATCTTCCAGTTGCATGGTTGCGGCCGCTGGCTTGATTCTTGTCAGTCAAAATATTGAAACATCGTCTTGCAGGTGTTGATGCCGCGCAGCTTTCCGTTGGCAAAAATGAGAGGATCTGCAGAAACATTCGATTAGTGTTTCGCCAGAAAGCCCTGGCGCCGACTGCTCTCCGTCGAAGCTGCGACGCCCCTTCTTCCAGTCTCGGGATCGTGGTGTCGCTGCAGTCGCTCTTATCGCTGATGATCCAGTTGCCTGGTTGCGGCCGCTGGCTTGATTCTTGTCAGTCAAAAAATTGAAACGTCGTCTTGCATTGTTGATTCCGCGCAGCTTTCCGTTGGGAAAAATGACAGGATCTGCAGAAACAGGCGATTAGTGTTTCCCCAGGAAGCCCTGGCGCCGACTGCTCTCCGTCGAAGCTGCGACGCCCCTTTTTCCAGTCTCGGGATCGTGGTGTCGCTGCAGTCGCTCTTATCGCTGATGATCCAGTTGCCTGGTTGCGGCCGCTGGCTTGATTCTTGTCAGTCAAAATATTGAAACATCGTCTTGCAGGTGTTGATGCCGCGCAGCTTTCCGTTGGCAAAAATGAGAGGATCTGCAGAAACATTCCATTAGTGTTTCGCCAGAAAGCCCTGGCGCCGACTGCTCTCCGTCGAAGCTGCGACGCCCCTTTTTCCAGTCTGGGGATCGTGGTGTCGCTGCAGTCGCTCTTATCGCTGATCTTCCAGTTGCATGGTTGCGGCCGCTGGCTTGATTCTTGTCAGTCAAAATATTGAAACATCGTCTTGCAGGTGTTGATGCCGCGCAGCTTTCCGTTGGCGAAAATGAGAGGATCTGCAGAAACATTCCATTAGTGTTTCGCCAGAAAGCCCTGGCGCCGACTGCTCTCCGTCGAAGCTGCGACGCCCCTTCTTCCAGTCTCGGGATCGTGGTGTCGCTGCAGTCGCTCATATCGCTGATGATCCAGTTGCCTGGTTGCGGCCGCTGGCTTGATTCTTGTCAGTCAAAAAATTGAAACATCGTCTTGCAGGTGTTGATGCCGCGCAGCTTTCCGTTGGCAAAAATGAGAGGATCTGCAGAAACATTCCATTAGTGTTTCGCCAGAAAGCCCTGGCGCCGACTGCTCTCCGTCGAAGCTGCGACGCCCCTTTTTCCAGTCTCGGGATCGTGGTGTCGCTGCAGTCGCTCATATCGCTGATGATCCAGTTGCATGGTTGCGGCCGCTGGCTTGATTCTTGTCAGTCAAAATATTGAAACATCGTCTTGCAGGTGTTGATGCCGCGCAGCTTTCCGTTGGCAAAAATGAGAGGATCTGCAGAAACATTCGATTAGTGTTTCGCCAGAAAGCCCTGGCGCCGACTGCTCTCCGTCGAAGCTGCGACGCCCCTTTTTCCAGTCTTGGGATCGTGGTGTCGCTGCAGTCGCTCTTATCGCTGATCTTCCAGTTGCATGGTTGCGGCCGCTGGCTTGATTCTTGTCAGTCAAAATATTGAAACATCGTCTTGCAGGTGTTGATGCCGCGCAGCTTTCCGTTGGCAAAAATGAGAGGATCTGCAGAAACATTCGATTAGTGTTTCGCCAGAAAGCCCTGGCGCCGACTGCTCTCCGTCGAAGCTGCGACGCCCCTTCTTCCAGTCTCGGGATCGTGGTGTCGCTGCAGTCGCTCTTATCGCTGATGATCCAGTTGCCTGGTTGCGGCCGCTGGCTTGATTCTTGTCAGTCAAAAAATTGAAACGTCGTCTTGCATTGTTGATTCCGCGCAGCTTTCCGTTGGGAAAAATGACAGGATCTGCAGAAACAGGCGATTAGTGTTTCCCCAGGAAGCCCTGGCGCCGACTGCTCTCCGTCGAAGCTGCGACGCCCCTTTTTCCAGTCTCGGGATCGTGGTGTCGCTGCAGTCGCTCTTATCGCTGATGATCCAGTTGCCTGGTTGCGGCCGCTGGCTTGATTCTTGTCAGTCAGAAAATTTAAACGTCGTCTTGCAGGTGTTGATGCCGCGCATCTTTCCGCTGGCAAAAATGGCAGGATCTGCAGAAACCGGCGATTAGTGTTTCGCCAGAAAGCCCTGGCGCCGACTTCTCTGCGTCGAAGCTGCGACGCCCCTTTTTCCAGTCTCGGGATCGTGGTGTCGCTGCAGTCGCTCTTATCGCTGATCATCCAGTTGCCTGGTTGCGGCCGCTGGCTTGATTCTTGTCAGTCAAAATATTGAAACATCGTCTTGCAGGTGTTGATGCCGCGCAGCTTTCCGTTGGCAAAAATGAGAGGATCTGCAGAAACATTCGATTAGTGTTTCGCCAGGAAGCCCTGGCGCCGACTGCTCTCCGTCGAAGCTGCGACGCCCCTTTTTCCAGTCTCGGGATCGTGGTGTCGCTGCAGTCGCTCTTATCGCTGATGATCCAGTTGCCTGGTTGCGGCCGCTGGCTTGATTCTTGTCAGTCAAAAAATTGAAACGTCGTCTTGCAGGTGTTGATCCCGCGCAGCTTTCCGTTGGCAAAAATGACAGGATCTGCAACAAACAGGTGATTAGCGTTTCGCCAGAAAGCCCTGTCACCGACTGCTATGTCGGCGACAGGGCTATGTTATGGTGTTTCAAACAGCTCCCACCAAATATTTTTTTTTAAATACATAGTTTCATGGAAATTATTATGTGGATGTTTGCAGACACTCATGGTGATACCAATCTTTAATGTCAAGTGTTCCACTTATTCAGATTTGGTGGAGCCTGTAAATATTGTAGATCGTAAATTAAATTTTTGTGGTATGCAATGGACACAATTGTCCGTAATGACTAGTACTACCAAGGGGAACTCTATACGTTTACTACGGCAAGATGGTTTCGCAGAAATAAGTATTTCTTTTATTAAACTGCTGCACTAACCTTGTCTCTAGAATTTTTTTTAATGTTCTTTGCGATGCTGAGATAAGATTCTGGAAATAGCTTTTCTAGAACTACGCTAGATATTCCCACTTCATCAACTTCCTCGCAAAGCATGCGAGAGAGCCAAACCTTGTAATGTACGGAGGGAACTTACCGGATGACTTGACTGACAGATTGAAACAGTCGGCACTGTATGAGTAATAATGACATGCCACTTGCTTATGTAATGCTCATTGTCGTAGATCATACTATTTTTTTTGTCTTCACTCACTTTTTGAAGAATCATTCACCGATCTCTCTCTCTAGAGGCTGCAGCGCTTCCTCGCTCTAAAAACCCGCAGACCCAAGGGGTTATGAAACCGTGTGGGTCCCACAGAAATTGTGGTGGTGTTCGGGTCCCTATGAGTCCCCGAACAGTTTGTTTGGATGTTCGGGTCCTCACAGAGCGTGTGAGTGTATAGGTCCCCATGGGTCCCCGCACAGTCTGTGTGGGTCTACGGGAGCTGTGTGGGTCCTGCAGAGATCCTATAGGAGCTGTGTAGGACCAAAGTTCTGTGGGAGCCGTATGGGTAACCCATGGGGTTTCATAACCCCATGCTCTGTGGGGAATCTGTGTGGGAACCTGTGGGGGAATGCATGCTTGGCACGGCATTTCACTCCAGACCATTGCCAAGAACCGTCTGGTTCTATCTTTATTTACTGCTTGGCTCTTCATTTCTCTTGCTTTCGCCGGTCGTTAATTTTTTCTGCCAGTATGAATTTCCCTTTTGCTGTCGTCGACATTATAGCAATGACATCTGCATGGTGTTTTTGGCCACGGAGCTTCATCACTAGGCATTCTGAAAAATATGCAATGACGAAATATTTAAAGGAGCACAATTTGTAGACGTAAAGCTTAAACAAATGTTAATTAAAATCACATGCCACATCACTTTCATGAACAGTTTCATTTGGAATATCCTTTAATAATGACGCACTTGAAGAATGCAATTGCGATATGCCCTATAAAATCAATAACTAAAATTTAATTAACAAATCTGGGTTAATTAGTCAACATATTGTGACGGTTATCCCCATATCTATGTCCGCCGAGCCCCACAAATCTCTCGCCCTCTTTTTTTTAAACAATACGGTCGAACTAAAAGAGAACATTCTGTATGATGTTGAACCCGATTATATCGAAATATCCCTTGTATCAAACTTTTTGTGAACAGACTAGTAGCTGATGTAAAAATGCATAGCGAAAAAGACGGTTACGACAAAGGAAAATTGCAGCGTCTACCGATAAATAGAACTGCCAAGAGCGACGTTTAGCTCTGCAAGCTGGCTTTCCCCCAACACGGGGTCGCATTCGGGGAAAGCCAGCTTGCAAAAAAAGATTGCTTCTTTTTTTCTTTTTTGGGGGGGGGGGGGGGGGGGGCAACCGCGTCGACCGCCCAGAAGTGGGGAGAGGATGAGCCGCTGAGATCTTGAAAAACGAAGAAGCGGCCACTGAATAGCCACGTGGAGCGTCCCTTATGACGCACAGACGCTCCTTCGAGAGTAAACAACTTTTCTAAATATGTCGTGTTGGTTTGTCGTCAGATTCATTCAAACTTGCATGTAGAATTACCCGCTATATCGAACTGGTTGACAGTTTTTTGCGATTTCGACATACGTGGGTTTGACCCTATAGCAATTCGCAATCATCGCCATTGGAAAGCTTTTTCTGTCCAGTTGGTTTTGACAAGTATTGGCCTTATGAAAGATACCGTCACAACGTCACCGGTTTCCACCATCAAAGACCCTAGAAAAAAGTGCTGGTTATACCCTTAATGTAATTTTTTTTTACACTTATGCCTGACTGCACGGGCCGTAGCAAACGCCCAGCGGGCCGCGTGTTTGAGACACAACATATGGTGCCCCTCTCCTATCTAATGTTTGAGCAAGCCAAGATCAAACCATTAAAAAATAAGTACAATGCTGATGCAGAATTCAGTTTAGAGAAAGTGATTAAGAGTGCTCAAACATCCTACCAGTCATTGAGAGTACTAATATACATCACATATTATAACCCTGCTTCTGCTTACCACTGCATGACAAGTACTTTGAGCTACTGTAATTTTACACAATACCTACTGGGAGTTAACAATGTTCCATGAGCACATTGAAGTGACCAGATAAATGGGCATTTTTCGCTGTTATATTACAAGGGAATGCCTGAAAGCGGTGGTTTCAGCATTTCAAAGATAAGGACATAAACCCCCTTGCGTCAAAAAGAAGAAGAAAGAAGAGAATTGTTGCGAAAATTGCAAAAATTCTCTTCTCAAAAAGAAAAGTTCGCAGAGCTTTTTTTTTTGGTGAAAACATCAGAGTTTATTTAGAGCCACTGTAGCATGTATTGCAACTCCAAATGACTGTAATGAAAAGGAAATGCCCTACGCATTGCTTACTTCATATAACGAAAATAAAGGCCAGTGGCACAAAAAAAATCTCGTGTTGGCACGTAAAGTATAAAAAATATAGCTTTTCCGTTTTACCGAGGTTACCTAATCTTCCTATAACTTTACTGAAAGCTTCAACCATTGTCCCAGCTGTGTGCTCAATCTTATCAGTTCTATGCGGTCCATCCCGGCCGCATAGAGACCACCGAAACATTGTGAACTCCCAGTACATAACAACTAGCTGCCAAAATACTGCCTTGATTGAAAAGATTTTTCAAATAACTGCTAGGGTTACGTTTACGTTAGATAATTTGTACTCGCCTCTTAGGAATATCGCTTTCTTGGGTGTCAGAGGCAGCCTGCTGTCCTTGTTACGGCTGACATTCGACGCCATTTCGGTCACAGTCCTCTGCAGAAGGACACTGGACCCCCAGAGAGCAATGGCCAGGTTCTTCACAGCAACGCGTGACCTTATGTCCTGGTTCACTATGTTGTCACCCCAGGCTTTCACGTCACCTTCACATCAACCGTCGTAAAAATGCATCTATAAAAAATAGAATAGTAGGCGAAACCGATGTGTTAGGTGGTGAGATCCTTCCTTCATGAAATGCTGCTTCGTGCATATTGATTAAAGTAAGTTTCGTTAGTTTAACCCCATTTTTAGTTAAACCATTTTCAAACATCCTGGGAAGCGCCCATACAACACTACTACGCTGCTCGAGCTATCAAGTTCTTGTGTTCCGTTCTCTGATTCTGCCGCTGTCAACTGCAAGGGGTACTGGGTGGCAAGCCCTCTTGTAGCGTCGGCTGCTGGCGAAGATTATTTGGCCGGCTCAGAAAAACCTGACAGTGCGCTCAGTGGCTGACCGTACGCCTTGTGATTTCGCTCTTCCCTTTCCAGCCCTCTTTACCTCCTTAGAGGGTGTTTCATAATTCGCCCTCTCCCCTACCCTGAACTTTTCGGTCGGCGTAATGGACAGAGAACATGAGAAGATGCGCCCACTGATTTGAGTTGCCGGTGCAAGGCGCGCCACTTTTTTACCTGCATGCGGGGTTATCATGCAACCTCGAACGCAGATGGGACTATAAAACTAACGCCTTAAAAGAAAAGAAGCCACTTTATGCTCCAAGAGTGCTGAGTTTCATTCCCATGTACCTGGTGAACATAGGAAGAATAGACCATTTTCAAAACCTAAGCAAGCAGCCTTGACAGTCGCCATTTGTTGGACACGAAAGTTATGATTGGATCAAAGTCCACCCCGTGGAATGCTGACGTTGTACTCAAGTTTATTTACGCCAATCACTGACACGGCACTTGTCTCCAACGCGTAGTCGGGATCCGCGTTTAAGAAATGGCGGCCTTGGATATGCACACACTTCTGAAAAGGGTTTATTGCATAGGCCAAAGGTAATTAATGGGGAATATGATACTCCAAATATTTCCGCCTAATGCACTCAAAATGTTGAGGAGAATGTTAGAGATGCAGGTCTAAACTTTCTACAAAGAGATGTAGCCTTAGATATGTTTTTCAAGACATTAAAAACTTGGGTCTTACACCACTGCTGGTGTGATGCAACACCAAAAAACAAGAATTTGTGGCGATGGTGCTGAAAAAGAGATCTTATTTGAGCAACATTTATCGAGATCTACATGGTCAATGACAGATTGTCAAGTCCTTTTCATCTTGAAGACATTGTGGAAGCATACAAATGCCTTCTATCCAGAGGTATCTCTTTAAAGCAAAAAATCACCAAATGAACTTACCATATCACATTCTAGGAACTTTAGGAGCTGATATGGCTCCACCTCAGCCGGTGCTTTAGCAGCTGCCTCAGAGGATGCAGGTCCACCTGTACCAGGTGCTCGATCTAAGGTTGCAAATATTGCAGCTGCACCACCGAAGGCTGCACCTGTGTGGCACATGCTCTGCATCACAGGAGCTGGTGCTGCTGCCACTTCTTCTGTGAAAAATATAAACAATATATGACATGCGTCAGAACAGTGTGCAGCACTGCCACAAGATGTGTGTTATGCTACACTAAACGCTGAGAGTGGGGTGGCAAGTATATACCGATTCAACCAACCACCCACCCGCTTGGAGCAATGCGGCTGCACTCCAGCCCCTGTGTATACAGGGAGAGCTGTGCCACATAACACAAGGCTGATTGCAGTTTGGTCCAGCCCATACACAGCTTCTATGACACCGTCAGCCAAAAACTTAATAGGTATAGTAAGGGTCGTGGACATGGCATTTATGATGCTTTAGCTTGTCAAAGACAGTATCTTGAATGCATACCATGCTCCTGCAGTCAAGTATTCGTGGTTTGGAAATAGCACGGAATATTTTTCATAAATATCTACTGCAAAGCTTCGCAACTCAGGAGTTTTCTGAAGAGTTTGACATATTATAGCTTCTTGACTACACAGCTTAATAGACCGAGTAAAATGTTTTTGGACATATGTAAAGCAAAGATGTACAAGAATATATGCAAAAAGTCCGCAGTTCGTGGAGATCAGAGTTCAAAACAGGTGTGACAGAATTCGGCACGACAAATATGTCAATGTCATTATTTATTTTTGCAACATTAAAGTGACTCTGAAAATGCGACCAGCTATAGGGTGTATTCACGCAAATCTTGTGAGTGTTGGATTGTAGGTACAGCAAACTGGTTGTGTCCATGTGCGATATATGACAAAATATTATTGAGATTAATACTGGAAACTTCTCTGAAAACCAATGGGCGCGGTGGCGAAGGACGTGAGAGGCACTGTTCACCACTCTTGCCGTTCGTTTGTGTTTGTGTGTTGCTACTTATGCCCGAGTCCCACTAGAGCGAAAAACAGAAGCAGACGACAGCGACAAGCCTTCAACACATGCGGTATCCTCGCGATGGTATACCTTTGGCAGGCGTTTATAGTCGTTCGGTGCTCGTGAAGTGAGCCCGGGTGATTGCAAGCCTGCCGAAGATACCTTCGCGTGCGTAATGCTTGTATCCGAGCGTAGCCTCCTTTATTCTATACACGAAGCCTGTCAAATCGCGACAGAGACTCTGGTTTGAGACTCGTCGCTGTCGTTTGTGTCTGTATTGTCGCTCTAGTGGGACTAGGGGCTAACAAGCGCACCAATGGAAAGGCTTAAGCCATTATTGGGAACACTAAATAAACAAATACTAAATAAAAATACAACACGCAGCAACACTGCATGCAAGTAGTGATGCACTTTTGTTGTCAACTCTGCATTCCGCTTACGAATGAAATGCGCAATTTCCCTCGAGGCTTTCATTCCAAGCGAGTGGTATCAAAATTGCTGAAGGCCAGCCCATAAACACAGTCTGTGTTAAAACAATCCTAGGAGCAATAAGTTGCTACTGTATTATCCAATATGTAGAGCACCTCACCATAAACAGCCTTGGCAGTTTCCCCATGAAGCCTGGAGTTCAGCAGAGGAGACTGTCATCCTATGTCGTCCCAGGACACTCACATCGGGATGGTGAAAGTGAACGCCAACTTCTGCTTGGCAAGTACTGCAGTAAGTATAAAGATGAAAACAGAGTAGAATATACAACAAAAAATATTGTGGACCAACTTGAAAAAAGTGCACAAAAAGACAAGGACAAAAGGACAGGAACACGTAGAACACAGACAGGTGCACACTAGCAACTCAATCTATTGAAAACAAAAGAAAAGAAGAGAGCATCAGAGAAATCAAAAAGGCTGTGCTCGGAGAACTGAGCTTCGGGATTTGGGGCGCGAGGCAAAGATGTCAGGTAGATTGTTTTACAGACACTCTAGAATTAACAACAGCCTTTCCATGTAGTAAAGTGGTGAGTTCATTCTAACCGAACATATTAAAAAATAGTGCACAAAAAACAAGGAATAAAGGGGAGGAATACATACACAACATACAAGTGCAGACCCCAAAGTCACATCAATTACACACCAACTCATGTTTACAAAAAAACCGGAGCGCTCCTAGCGGACGCCACCGGCGCCGCGCATGCGCGGTGGATGGTGGGCAAGAAGCCCGCCGTCGCCCATACACAAACCATTGAATTGCGTTTTTGTCGGCGTCGGTGGGAGTCCCCATGCTCTTTTTCACGTTGGAATTAATGATTCTACGTCCTCCTAACAATGTCTGACTACTTGAGCGGCTTCAGCAAAACTAACGAGGCAAAACTTTGCGTGAATAATGTGACGTGCGGCGATTCATTTCACATGGACGCCGCAGAATAGGCGCTAAGGCCTGACTCCCACGATGAGATTCTGCTCGCTGTTTTCAGACGCGACGTTGACTGGACTACAAAAGCGTGGACCGTAGCTGAGATGGTGGACGTCGATACTGGAAACCGCAAGTAGAACAGGGCATTACAAGTCGGTGGTGGCCACTGGTAACAATAATGATCAATATCTTCTTGTATCAGTTTGCATTTAGCCTACTTACCCTAACCAACCTTCAAAAGTGTTTTGAAGGTTGGAAACACATGAAAACTGATCTTCAAACCTTTCCAGACACTCTTGGTACAACCCCCGTCGCAGCATTTTGACGAGAAGGCAGGCCTTTTTGTCTCGTTTCTTCCAAAGGAACACGGGAATGCATGTCTGGCGCGGCGACTTCTTCCCACCGCCCCAGACCGGAAGTGAGTCCGGCTCGCCACCACCGTGGCGTGACGTAGGAGAGTTGAGTTCGTGTATAGCAGAAAAAAAAATAAAGAATGCACAAGGAGTTTTAGCAAAAGTTCAAACAGGTCCAAGTGGAACGTGCTAATTCACCCATAGGCACAAGACTAAAAACAATTTCCTTGGTAGCTCAGGTAACAGACAAATGTGCGCACTCATTGGTTGACCATACTACGAATAATAAACGCCTAAAATAATCCTCTTTTATGTTTTTCATAGTATATGCTAATTATTTACGTTTTTTCTAAGGATGACATACACGAGCAGTGTAAACAGTGGATAGATAGCTGACAGTTCGTCGTGAATTTTAGAGAGAGAGTAAGCTGTTTTGATGTATCTGTTACCTTAAATGACGAGGAAATTATGGTTTTAATATCTGCTGTTGTTAATGGGTGAATCAGCGCGTTCCACTTGGGCCTTTGCTCGAGCTCCTTCCGTATTCTTTACTTCCTTCTTCTCTGTTTATGCAAGTTGCATAAACAGAGAAGCAAAGTCAAGTCAGCATTGAGAACAGCCGTTGGTTCCTCGGAAAATCATTTGTTTCGTCTTTTCCTGCGCTCTTGTTTACAGGTCACAGGTTTACAGGTCTTTGACAGCTCGACCAGTGCGCCACGTTGCTGTCCTCGGTGGCAGAGATTGTGCCTGCCCTCGAAATTCTTTCCAGGCCGGAAATGGCAGACCTCATGTTCATCTGGACGTTGTAGCCAGCCGACCTTCGAAGCCAGCCGAGGAACAATTGTATGGTGTCGGAAGGTAATTCCCGAGTCAAGACGGAAGTTGTGTTCCGTCAGCAGGTGGCAAATGCACTCCAGATTGGAGGCAGTAGTCATCAGCAAGCCTTGTAAGGTTTCATGCGTGAGGAAGTTTTTTTGCGCACCTTCGTGGCTCTGTATTTTGCAGGTACTTCACGATTATTGTTTCGAGCCAGGTAAGGCTTTTATCGTCTACAGATTTGAATGGTTTGCTGTCGGAAAGGTTTTCGTGGATACGTTCTGTGCACTTGCTCACATCCATTAAGAGAAGCCACGTGTGAGCCTTCTTTATAAATTCCACCGTGGGTCCAACACTTCCATAAGATATGCTACATGTGTGGCCTGCTTGCTGTTGCATGAACTGCAATACTGCAGTCACCGGCGGTGAGAAGTCCTGTACTGCCCTTTGCACGCTCAGTTTCTCCAGGTTGCTAGGGAAGACATGCTTCCTCGACTGAAAACGAAATTGCTTTACAACACTGTTGCTTCGTAGCTTATGCAAGTTCTTTAGATCAACGAATTTCACTTCCCCAGCACATCCGAGGTCTCCTGTAAGGAACTGTGAAAGAACATTCGTATACCCAATTCACACGGCAGCGTAAAGGTACAGTCGGCCGTAAAAAAGCTTTACACAAAGAAGCGATGGCCTGGCCGGCGATAAGGCGACACGGGGCGCTTCGATAGCTTAAGCAGGAATGGGGTCGCAATTGCCGGATTTGTCCACTCATGGATGCACGGGGGACGTCGACACACCGGAGCCATTCCCAAAGCGCGCTTTCGAAACAACACAGCGTGGCTGCGCACATGTATTCTGTTTTCGCTCGCTCGGTGAGAACAGCGCTATCCTTTTTTTATCAGTGCCTACCGTCATTTACCTTTTCTTGACGCTGAACTGGCAAGGCTGGCAGATGAGAGTAACTCTGTCAACGATGCCAAGAGTATTAGAACTGAAGCGCCTAATTATTTTGAACTGTGATCATGTTCAGACTTTTGTTTAGAGCTTTCTATACTTTATCTTATTGATTGTGTCGCGATTTGAAATATCCGCGATTTTATAAGGAAAATACTTCCGTCTTCCACGCACAAATTCGGAGCAGCAAATAAAATAAATATCACTGCGAAGACTTTGTTTATTACAACGAAAAAAGCGTCATCTCACATGTGACTCGTCACCCTCAAAAGCAGGCCACACATAAAAAAAAAAGAAATTGCTACAAACGATAGCTATATCTTTCTCCAAGCACCCCTGCGATTCAAAAGTGGGAACGTTCCGGCCACTCTCATTCCCCGTGTTGTAGCGAAATATAGCGCCGCGTGTGGCGGTTTCGCCGCACCGGCCACGAATCACTTGTGTCAATCTTTTTTTACGGTCGACTGTACCTTTAGCTTCGGTCCCTTAGCTGAAGGTACTAATAGTGAACGGCGTTCTCGATCACACGATAAATAAACTGAGCGCTTTATTTGAAGTCGATTGCATCCCTGCCAAACCGCGAGAGGAGCACGTGATAAACAATTATTTTTCAAAATCGGTTTGACGCGCAGTTTTTGATTATTGTGTGCGAAATATCACATTTAAAAGATAAATAATAATTGTGTTTTGCGGCAAATTTTTTCTCTGCGTCTTAGGACGCACCTAAATGAGTTTTGCTTTAAAACAACCGACCTGTCTGGTCACACTGGCCCTAAATTACTGCGGTTACGAGTTTCCATTGTGAGGTGGGCTACCTTTTCCTGTTTAGCCCCTCTATTTTCCTGCAGTTCTCACTAAAGTAGCTAAATAGTGCTCGGCAGAAACGAACCACGTCGGAGCCTCACGGTTACGCCAGTCACATCATTGAAAGGGATGGACGACGCTGAAGATGAAACGTCGTGGGCGGGAGTGTCGGACGACTCGGCTCGTCTAGAACCTCGAAAAAAAGCTCGCAGCTCGTAATGGTCTATCGGGTTCACGTTCGCAGCGGACATTGTTTTCCATGTGCCGTTGCTGCTATCTTCTAGCTAAAGTAAGCGTTCCTCGACGATGTATTATTTCATCACGTTTGCGTTCACAATCATTTCATAATTTGATACTTATATATTCAATTTGTTATAATGCAGTATCTGTGATTATAATACATATCTGTGTTTTTTACTTTGAGTTCTTGTGTGCGCGGCTACTCCCTGTAGCTGTAAAGGGAGCTTGGCAAGCCCCGTTTAACACACGACCTCCCTTAGCGAAAGGGACCTTTATGCACCGTGTGATCACAATCCCCAGCTCTCTTTACTCCAGGTACCCGTACTAAAGGTACCTTTACGCTACCGTGTGATTAGGTTATGAAACAGATGGCACTGATCAAAAGCTAAAGAAAGCTTTCGGGAGCCGTCGTTGAGGTGCTCAATGCAGTGCTTGAGATGTCCAACGCTAAGGGTAAGCATTGCGAGGACGTTTACTCTGTGTTTGTCAACCACACTGCAGGCAACAATAATCCCGGCTGCCTCTACCTCTGTGATAATGAATTTCATCACGCTGGACAGCAACAGCCCTCCACAGCCCTTTTTAAAGAAATACCCCATGGGTATACGTAACCGTACTTTGAGGCCGCTGAGTAGTCAATTGGCAAGCACGGGCTCGCTGCATTTGTTGACTTTGACACCGTCAAAGCCTTGCCCAAGATCCCTCTGCTTCTGGTAATGTAGCGTTTCTTTTATGCACATTTTGTGAACAACAAGAGAGCATACTCTAGACTGTTGTACAGCCAGGTTCTGTGCTTCAACCTTCAGTCTCTCTCGGACTAATGGCGTAAACCCTACCTCACCGCTCATCCCTCCAATGTTTCGCTGCAATGTTCTGCGTCCTGGCAATTGGAGCAGGCCTTCACCCCTTATGTACTCGCACGCCTTGGTAGAAAGGCTCCTGGGAATCACTGCATGCCGTAGTGTTGTTTCAGACTACGTGGGTCTCTTCTTATTGAAATTGTGGACCTGGTCAACTATACAATTTGCCCTGAGATTATTTTCAATTTCTTTCTCAATAATGCAGCGAAACGACGATAGATAAATGTCCTCTTTGATCCCGCTCATTTTTTTTTGGTCTCCAATGTTTGGTTTAACCGCGCAACTTGATACTTAAGATCACGCACCTTTCTCTTCCACCTCTGGCATACACCGGCAGGAAGTGGCACCTCGGAAGTCAGCACACGTACCGGCATTCATCGCAGTGACGTTAGGGTCCGAAACACATATACAATTCAATGGGATCTTGTGTAACACCTGTATCTTCCACGGCGTAATCAACGGTTTCACTTTACTGTAGTGCTAGAACTGTGGTGTTAAGGATGTTCTGTTCCCAATTGCGCTTCAAAATCGCGGTGTTAGGTCTTAATTAACCTTCAAATAAGCTTGGTACGATAGGTACCTTTTCTTAGTCGCCTAATTTTACACCCTTCTTTAAAGTCCGTTGGAAGAAAGGTATTACTACACATCGTTGAGTAGCAGGTGGTAGATTTTGGCATCCAATCTTTTCTAGATGTCAACTTATTCCACTTTTCACGGTCGTTAGTGTTGCTTAGAATCTCATGAAACGACAGCCCTAGCACTTCCTTTCTCGACTCCGAGATGTACTACTACTTAGAATGCAGCACCAGGAGTCGGGGCTAGGAACAAGGTGCCGAGTGGCCCACGATCAGTAAATGGAATGAAATGATTGCGCGTGTACGTGTGGCGTCACGGTGTGCATGCCAGGAGCCGCAGACAGCCTCGTGCTATTGAGCTATGCCGGCTATGGTTAAGCGCTCTAGAACTCTGCGAGTCAAACTACGACCGAACGAACTTACTTGTGTCACAAAAACATTACGTAATCACGTGACTTATTTGATCACGTAAAGTCACGTTACCGCGTAACCTAACATGGAAAACTTACGTTATCAGATAGCTTAATGTGATAACGTAGCTTGCGCTAGCTATAGTGAACTGTAGAAGCAGACAGCGGACAAGCGTGGCTTGCTTTTCTCTTTTGGGTTTTGGCACCCCTAGCAGCCAATATATGAAGTAGGCGCGACGACGATAAAGAAACCATTGGGTAGGCATGTTCAGTATCAAGGAGGCTATGCATTTACTCACGGAGACATCCTTCCCGATGGGCTATGTCATCCTTCTCAGTGTGCTGAGTCATCATCTTAATTTGTTAAGTCAGCCGCTGAGTGGTCACGAAAAACATGTTGGTACCTTTTGTGTCGCAGACGTGTTTTCGCTCACGGACTTTGAAGGTCGACTGAACGATGCGACATATATGGCTTTCGCCTCAAAAATGGCACAGGCGCGTGATCTTCTCCTTATTGATCCTTTTGTATGTAAAGAACTTCCGGATTACACGCGTCATATTTTTGGGCTGTGTACCCAAGTCTTTGCTCAATCAGACGGTGGCTTATTGCGGAGGAAAGGCCCTCTGACCGTCAAAAGATCCCCAGGGCCAATTTGCTGGAAGCTTTAACCGCTGCTAAAGTTAGTCTCAGTACCTAGGAGAGGGATTTTGAAATCACGTGACTGGCTCGTAGGGATGCGGGGAAACTTGGCGGTGCCCCGGCGAGTGAGCGCCGCTCGCTTTAAAACGAATATGCCGTCGTAGCTGCAATATCGGGCGCGTTCGTCAGCAACCAATGGTGCACGAGGTTTTCGCTTTGCCTTAAAAACTGAAATCGCAAAGCATGAACAATTACCTCGCCGCATTTTTAGATAGTCTTTTGATTCTGACCATCACTAAGCTTAAATGAACGCGATAATTGTCGGCATTGCAACGTCTTTGGAACGTGGATCACCTTGCACGTGCTGGCGTCTGCACTCGTAATTTTTCTAAAGCAAAAACGTCTAAAACAAAGTTTGCCTTGCGCGCGCTTTCGTCAAAGCCTTATTATGATATTTGCTTCGAATCTCTTATAAGTGGAAGGCCAGCGCGTGCGGACCGTAGAATTACACTTCCAGCGTTCTCGATGCTTGGGTAATTTAGAAAAAAGGTATATTGGGACGCTGTCCGCTTTTGTGGGCTATCAATACCCGGCCGATTGAGTCAAGACAATCCGCTTTCCGAAGACGTTGCCATGCCAACATTTATTGCGTTCATTTAGGCTAAGGAATGGCCAGAACCGAAAGACTATTTAAAAAGTGGGGCGTGGTCATGGCTCATTCTTTGCGATTCAAGTTTTTAAGTCAAAGCGAAGTGTGTGTTACTCTAACAATACGTTTGGCTTAATAGTGGAAGCATGTTGGAATAGGCTGGTTTGGGCGTGTTCGTTTTATCTCAACAAGTTGAAATTGCTCGAGCGCGTGTAAATTTTATGTTATTTCTTCAAAACGAGATTCAGGTGTTTTTCTGCAAAGTAAACAAGACAATAACAAGGTACAGAGCTTAATGGCGAAGTTTTGCTACCTCACTGTGCATAATAAGGAGTCGCCAGCGATATGGGCTCATCAGGACCGCCAACTGGAAAAAAAAAGAAAAACGATGTCCGGTTTATAGAGTCAACATAATAGATCATCATGTTGACTCTATAATCTTGACAGCCGCAATAAGAGCACGGATGCCTCCTACACGGCGCCAACGCACTGATATCTGATGACGATGTTGGTCTTGATTCAGAGTCTAGCCGGATTGTCTAGCCAGATGTTCGTCTTGATTTGGAGCGTAGCCCATTTTTTTCCAGATTTAATTTATTATCGTCTCTTTTTAATTTTGACATTAGGCTCCAAGCTGATTTCGGAGCTTCGTGTCTGTTAGTCCCGCTTCGCCCTCTTGCTGTAGGGTTATGATGTCTAAGCAATCTACACTACCTTTTTATTTGGAAACCCGGATAGCAAATACCAGCAGAAACATACAAAAGAATTCGAGAGAGAGAGAAGTATGCAGGGAAGGGGTCGCGCCGACGGCCTCGGAACGGCTTCCCCTCTGATTTTCCCCACGCCGTCACTAATCGTTCCAAATCTCTCCTTTGTGAGTGAAGAGGACTCGGCGACCTTGACGGAGCATCCGAGGAGGACACTGCGCATTCCTAAGCTGACAGTGCCGGGGAAGCTACGCGCCGGCCGGACCAGTCATCACCTGCACCGCTCTCTGCGCGTGGTTACGGGGAAGAGGGTGATCACGTGATTAAAAATAGATCTGCGATTAGTTCATCGAGCTTCTTAGCTTCCTTTGCACTCTCAGCTTGGGGGTGATGGAGTCGAGACCGCGAAACACCCGCACAGAAAGTGGGATCGCGTGCATCAAGGCCACACGATAAGGTAGCGACTGGAAGGCGGTGGGGACGGTCTCCTTAATTTTCAACACACGCATGCGGGAACTGCAAGTTGGCAGACGCGCTACGCAATTTATGCATGCTTTCTTTTTGTTTTTTTGTGACAGAAATAGCTCTTTTTTCTAAGGCACAAAAACGGTAAGCTAAACATGCGGATATCAGGACACCGTGGTGTCCGTTTCTAAGTTGTCTGAGTGCATTTGATTACTTAGCAGACTGTTTTTATCGGGCGAGGGGCTCGGCATCTCCACCATGGTTCTAGAGTTCCGATCACCAGCAGCGCAATTTGTCTTAGTGCCGAGAGCGACTTCAACATGCAGATTGCCAGGACCATGGATATTCTTTCGACTGCGCCTGCACATCGGTGGTCTTCCTTCGTTTTAGACATACGTGTGACCGCTAGCTTCGACGGACCAAAGACACGACGGACCGCTCTCTATTCCATGTGAGTGACAAGGAGAGGTCCTCCTGACCATGGGGAATCATAGGTATTCTTGCTACGCAATGTACGTTTCGTCACTATCCGATGAGTTTTAAACGTGTCGAACTCTGCGCAAGGATTCTTCGAGGAGTTTATCGTGTAATTCACAGCGATCGGCCCGAAAGGCCCTGTACAGCGCTATTTGTAAGTGCTTTTTATTCTAGTAGACCTTGAGAGACATTCTGATTGGTTATTTTTGTGCTCGAAGTCATTTTTATTTCATATATCTTGTTAAAATGTGGCTGTCGTCTTGGCGGTAGATGTGTGCTGTAGTAAAAAGTCCTGCCGGTAGGTCCAAAGCCGAATACCACAGAGCGTTGTGTAGTCCTTATTTGCCAAGGTTCGGCTTGTTGGGGTGCGAGTGGAGTGTCGGTTATGTCACCGCGCTCTGCGAGTGTAATTTCCAATAATTGTCTTCACAAAATAAGCTATTTTATGTGCGCGATTTTTTTTAAATTCTTGATTGATTCAAGCATCCAGTTCTGTTCAACTGTCAGGTTCTTACGTTTAACGGGGTAATTATTGAACCCTTAATTTAGTAGTGCGTTTGACACTGGTGAGCTAAAGAGGGTGTCAGCGGTTGGATTTATAAATTGTAAATATTATGGAGGCAATATTTGTATATCTATAAGTACATATTTCCGTGCGGCAAAAGCCGTATATCTTAAAAACGTTTTTTTTTTTTTTCAAGTTAATGTAGAAATATTGGTGTGAACTTAAATAGCAAGATTGTAGTTCCTAAGGCTTCTTAAAGATAGATGCAAGGTTAAGGGACGCCATGACATTACAAGAGCAGAGCTAAGCAATTTATGAATAACCTTCGTACTATTTGATTAGTTTCTTGAATCACTAGGAATATTTTAATCTAAATCGATCGAGATCTGAGTAAGGACAATTCGGACGACCTAAATAATAGAAAACGCCTGGGCCGTCTTGCTAGAAACAGCGTCTCAGCTGAGACGGGGGAAAAGAAAGCACTGTCAAAGCCAGCGTACAAGCTGACCTGGACTCAAGCCTCGACTCAAGACGCTCGCGCGTCCCAGCCTTTACAGCGCTTTCTTTCACCCAGTCTCAGCTGAGACATTGATTCTAGCAAGCCGGTCCCGGTGTCTTACCTGCGCATCTGTTTATTTTAGAAGGCAGTACTCAGCTTTTTACTTCCCAAAATAACGATAAATAATTCGCTGGTAAAGAAAGTTCATAATATGGAGAACTAAACATAAAAAGTCGGTAGGCCTTTCGAGATTTTATACTTGAGGAGCAACTGAGCCGATTAATCGAATAGTTAATAAATGGCGATTAATAATGAAGCTAGGTTTTATTTTGATATTCATTATTAACTAGCGTAAGAGAGAACTGAGAGCCTTTGGAACTCTTCACCTGAATCCAAACCACCGCTTCTGTCTCTTTCAGAATCCTGTGGCCAGGCCCCTGCGTGGAATCCCTTTGCCCAGCCCTTCGCCCAGCCCTCTGCCCTGTCCTCTACCGAGCCTGCCGCCGACCCTGCTGCCGAGTCTGCCTAGGCCCCCCTGAATGCAGAATATTTTAAATATTTTTATCGGTTTACATAAATTACAAACTGTGAAACGTTATGAACAATTCATTTGCATGCTTTAATGATTAGTAAAGTGTCCAAATCTGGTAAAATGGCTGCATTTATTAGATTTTAGTATCAGAAAGAAAACAGTGCTTCAGGAAAAAGGGCAAGATACTTGCTTGGATCTCTGCACTGTTTTCGTGACGCTGGTTAGACCACTGGCTGAAAAATGGCATCCAATAATGGCATAGACGATAGATGCAAAAATAGCCAGTGTATAAAACTGGATGCTAATATTGGAATAGCCGATATTTAAGCCAATGTTGGAAGAGACAGTGTCTAGACCGCTGGGTGCCAATGTTGGTTCAGCGAACGGTGAAACCTCTTAGATATTATTGAATAAGAAAGCGCAAACCACGTTGGTCCAACGTGGGCTAAAACTTTGGCAAACCACTGGTCCAACATTGGCACCAATATTGAACCACCATTGAATCGGGTGGCGTTTTCGAAAATGCCAACTGGGAGTTAACCTACTGGGAGTTAACAATGTTCCATGAGCACATTGAAGTGACCAGATAAATGGGCATTTTTCGCTGTTATATTACAAGGGAATGCCTGAAAGCGGTGGTTTCAGCATTTAAAAGATAAGGACATAAACCCCCTTGCGTCAAAAAGAAGAAGAAAGAAGAGAATTGTTGCGAAAATTCCAAAAATTCTCTTCTCAAAAAGAAAAGTTCGCAGAGCTTTTTTTTTTTGGTGAAAACATCAGAGTTTATTTAGAGCCACTGTAGCATGTATTGCAACTCCAAATGACTGTAATAAAAAGGAAATGCCCTACGCATTGCTTACTTCATATAACGAAAATAAAGGCCAGTGGCACAAAAAAAATCTCGTGTTGGCACGTAAAGTATAAAAAATATAGATTTTGCGTTTTACCGAGGTTACCTAATCTTCCTATAACTTTACTGAAAGCTTCAACCATTGTCCCAGCTGTGTGCTCAATCTTATCAGTTCTATGCGGTCCATCCCGGCCGCATAGAGACCACCGAAACATTGTGAACTCCCAGTATAATAACAGCTAGCTGCCAAAATACTGCCTTGATTGAAAAGATTTTTCAAATAACTACTAGTGTTACGTTTACGTGAGATAATTTGTACTCGCCTCTTAGGAATATCGCTTTCTTGGGTGTCAGAGGCAGCCTGCTGTCCTTGTTACGGCTGACATTCGACGCCATTTCGGTCACAGTCCTCTGCAGAAGGACACTGGACCCCCAGAGAGCAATGGCCAGGTTCTTCACAGCAACGCGTGACCTTATGTCCTGGTTCACTATGTTGTCACCCCAGGCTTTCACGTCACCTTCACATCAACCGTCGTAAAAATGCATCTATAAAAAATAGAATAGGAGGCGAAACCGATGTGTTAGGTGGTGAAATCCTTCCTTCATGAAATGCTGCTTCGTGCATATTGATTAAAGTAAGTTTCGTTAGTTTAACCCCATTTTTAGTTAAACCATTTTCAAACATCCTGGGAAGCGCCCATACAACACTACTACGCTGCTCGAGCTATCAAGTTCTTTTGTTCCGTTCTCTGATTCTGCCGCTGTCAACTGCAAGGGGTACTGGGTGGCAAGCCCTCTTGTAGCGTCGGCTGCTGGCGAAGATTATTTGGCCGGCTCAGAAAAACCTGACAGTGCGCTCAGTGGCTGACCGTACGCCTTGTGATTTCGCTCTTCCCTTTCCAGCCCTCTTTACCTCCTTAGAGGGTGTTTCATAATTCGCCCTCTCCCCTACCCTGAACTTTTCGGTCGGCGTAATGGACAGAGAACATGAGAAGATGCGCCCACTGATTTGAGTTGCCGGTGCAAGGCGCGCCACTTTTTTACCTGCATGCGGGGTTATCATGCAACCTCGAACGCGGATGGGACTATAAAACTAACGCCTTAAAAGAAAAGAAGCCACTTTATGCTCCAAGAGTGCTGAGTTTCATTCCCATGTACCTGGTGAACATAGGAAGAATAGACCATTTTCAAAACCTAAGCAAGCAGCCTTGACAGTCGCCATTTGTTGGACACGAAAGTTATGATTGGATCAAAGTCCACCCCGTGGAATGCTGACGTTGTACTCAAGTTTATTTACGCCAATCACTGACACGGCACTTGTCTCCAACGCGTAGTCGGGATCCGCGTTTAAGAAATGGCGGCCTTGGATATGCACACACTTCTGAAAAGGGTTTATTGCATAGGCCAAAGGTAATTAATGGGGAATATGATACTCCAAATATTTCCGCCTAATGCACTCAAAATGTTGAGGAGAATGTTAGAGATGCAGGTCTAAACTTTCTACAAAGAGATGTAGCCTTAGATATGTTTTTCAAGACATTAAAAACTTGGGTCTTACACCACTGCTGGTGTGATGCAACACCAAAAAACAAGAATTTGTGGCGATGGTGCTGAAAAAGAGATCTTATTTGAGCAACATTTATCGAGATCTACATGGTCAATGACAGATTGTCAAGTCCTTTTCATCTTGAAGACATTGTGCAAGCATACAAATGCCTTCTATCCAGAGGTATCTCTTTAAAGCAAAAAATCACCAAATGAACTTACCATATCACATTCTAGGAACTTTAGGAGCTGATATGGCTCCACCTCAACCGGTGCTTTAGCAGCTGCCTCAGAGGATGCAGGTCCACCTGTACCAGGTGCTCGATCTAAGGTTGCAAATATTGCAGCTGCACCACCGAAGGCTGCACCTGTGTGGCACATGCTCTGCATCACAGGAGCTGGTGCTGCTGCCACTTCTTCTGTGAAAAATATAAACAATATATGACATGCGTCAGAACAGTGTGCAGCACTGCCACAAGATGTGTGTAATGCTACACTAAACGCTGAGAGTGGGGTGGCAAGTATATACCGATTCAACCAACCACCCACCCGCTTGGAGCAATGCGGCTGCACTCCTGCCCCTGTGTATACAGGGAGAGCAGTGCCACATAACACAAGGCTGATTGCAGTTTGGTCCAGCCCATACACAGCTTCTATGACACCGTCAGCCAAAAACTTAATAGGTATAGTAAGGGTCGTGGACATGGCATTTATGATGCTTTAGCTTGTCAAAGACAGTATCTTGAATGCATACCATGCTCCTGCAGTCAAGTATTCGTGGTTAGGAAATAGCACGGAATATTTTTCATAAATATCTACTGCAAAGCTTCGCAACTCAGGAGTTTTCTGAAGAGTTTGACATATTATAGCTTCTTGACTACACAGCTTAATAGACCGAGTAAAATGTTTTTGGACATATGTAAAGCAAAGATGTACAAGAATATATGCAAAAAGTCCGCAGTTCGTGGAGATCAGAGTTCAAAACAGGTGTGACAGAATTCGGCACGACAAATATGTCAATGTCATTATTTATTTTTGCAACATTAAAGTGACTTTGAAAATGCGACCAGCTATAGGGTGTATTCACGCAAATCTTGTGAGTGTTGGATTGTAGGTACAGCAAACTGGTTGTGTCCATGTGCGATATATGACAAAATATTATTGAGATTAATACTGGAAACTTCTCTGAAAACCAATGGGCGCGGTGGCGAAGGACGTGAGAGGCACTGTTCACCACTCTTGCCGTTCGTTTGTGTTTGTGTGTTGCTACTTATGCCCGAGTCCCACTAGAGCGAAAAACAGAAGCAGACGACAGCGACAAGCCTTCAACACATGCGGTATCCTCGCGATGGTATACCTTTGGCAGGCGTTTATAGTCGTTCGGTGCTCGTGAAGTGAGCCCGGGTGATTGCAAGCCTGCCGAAGATACCTTCGCGTGCGTAATGCTTGTATCCGAGCGTAGCCTCCTTTATTCTATACACGAAGCCTGTCAAATCGCGACAGAGACTCTGGTTTGAGACTCGTCGCTGTCGTTTGTGTCTGTATTGTCGCTCTAGTGGGACTAGGGGCTAACAAGCGCACCAATGGAAAGGCTTAAGCCATTATTGGGAACACTAAATAAACAAATACTAAATAAAAATACAACACCCAGCAACACTGCATGCAAGTAGTGATGCACTTTTGTTGTCAACTCTGCATTCCGCTTACGAATGAAATGCGCAATTTCCCTCGAGGCTTTCATTCCAAGCGAGTGGTATCAAAATTGCTGAAGGCCAGCCCATAAACACAGTCTGTGTTAAAACAATCCTAGCAGCAATAAGTTGCTACTGTATTATCCAATATGTAGAGCACCTCACCATAAACAGCCTTGGCAGTTTCCCCATGAAGCCTGGAGTTCAGCAGAGGAGACTGTCATCCTATGTCGTCCCAGGACACTCACATCGGGATGGTGAAAGTGAACGCCAACTTCTGCTTGGCAAGTACTGCAGTAAGTATAAAGATGAAAACAGAGTAGAATATACAACAAAAAATATTGTGGACCAACTTGAAAAAAGTGCACAAAAAGACAAGGACAAAAGGACAGGAACACGTAGAACACAGACAGGTGCACACTAGCAACTCAATCTATTGAAAACAAAAGAAAAGAAGAGAGCATCAGAGAAATCAAAAAGGCTGTGCTCGGAGAACTGAGCTTCGGGATTTGGGGCGCGAGGCAAAGATGTCAGGTAGATTGTTTTACAGACACTCTAGAATTAACAACAGCCTTTCCATGTAGTAAAGTGGTGAGTTCATTCTAACCGAACATATTAAAAAATAGTGCACAAAAAACAAGGAATAAAGGGGAGGAATACATACACAACATACAAGTGCAGACCCCCAAGTCACATAAATTACACACCAACTCATGTTTACAAAAAAACCGGAGCGCTCCTAGCGGACGCCACCGGCGCCGCGCATGCGCGGTGGATGGTGGGCAAGAAGCCCGCCGTCGCCCATACACAAACCATTGAATTGCGTTTTTGTCGGCGTCGGTGGGAGTCCCCATGCTCTTTTTCACGTTGGAATTAATGATTCTACGTCCTCCTAACAATGTCTGACTACTTGAGCGGCTTCAGCAAAACTAACGAGGCAAAACTTTGCGTGAATAATGTGACGTGCGGCGATTCATTTCACATGGACGCCGCAGAATAGGCGCTAAGGCCTGACTCCCACGATGAGATTCTGCTCGCTGTTTTCAGACGCGACGTTGATTGGACTACAAAAGCGTGGACCGTAGCTGAGATGGGGGACGTCGATACTGGAAACCGCAAGTAGAACAGGGCATTACAAGTCGGTGGTGGCCACTGGTAACAATAATGATCAATATCTTCTTGTATCAGTTTGCATTTAGCCTACTTACCCTAACCAACCTTCAAAAGTGTTTTGAAGGTTGGAAACACATGAAAACTGATCTTCAAACCTTTCCAGACACTCTTGGTACAACCCCCGTCGCAGCATTTTGACGAGAAGGCAGGCCTTTTTGTCTCGTTTCTTCCAAAGGAACACGGGAATGCATGTCTGGCGCGGCGACTTCTTCCCACCGCCCCAGACCGGAAGTGAGTCCGGCTCGCCACCACCGTGGCGTGACGTAGGAGAGTTGAGTTCGTGTATAGCAGAAAAAAAAATAAAGAATGCACAAGGAGTTTTAGCAAAAGTTCAAACAGGTCCAAGTGGAACGTGCTAATTCACCCATAGGCACAAGACTAAAAACAATTTCCTTGGTAGCTCAGGTAACAGACAAATGTGCGCACTCATTGGTTGCCCATACTACGAATAATAAACGCCTAAAATAATCCTCTTTTATGTTTTTCATAGTATATGCTAATTATTTACGTTTTTTCTAAGGATGACATACACGAGCAGTGTAAACAGTGGATAGATAGCTGACAGTTCGTCGTGAATTTTAGAGAGAGAGTAAGCTGTTTTGATGTATCTGTTACCTTAAATGACGAGGAAATTATGGTTTTAATATCTGCTGTTGTTAATGGGTGAATCAGCGCGTTCCACTTGGGCCTTTGCTCGAGCTCCTTCCGTATTCTTTACTTCCTTCTTCTCTGTTTATGCAAGTTGAGAGTCTGCACTTGCATGTGGTCTATGTGTTACTCTCATTGTCTCCGTGACTTTTTGTGAACTAATTTTCAAGGTGTTCAATTAGCCCCAGCTCACCCCCTTACTACCAAAAACAATTACAACCTACACCATTCGCTAAAGACAGTACCAAACAAAAAAAAAAAACAGGGATTGGGTGAGGTATGAACACTGTTATACACTTACACTGTACAAAATATACCTCCCATAGATTGATGAGACACAATTTAAATTAAGGACATGCTTGTAAACTACCCCAGAAGCGGTGTCAAAAATTATTTCGCGGGCACAAATTTTTGCGATCGGGAGTGGCATGCTCTGCATTAATCACCGTAGGGTGAATTTACCGCGGCACCAATCTTTGGCAATTCTTTTCCGGTTATGAATCGCGAAAATGAAGTCGTTTGCTGGTGACGGGGCGGCGGAAGCTACGGGCCTGCTCGATCAATCAATCGCTGGCTTTTGCCTGGCCCAGCTCTCGGGATGCAAATACGCACACAGAATCCACCTGTAGTGTCAAACCTAGAGCTTCGGCGATGGAGGGGCACCGCGCTCTTCCAGACATTCTAGTTTACCAGTAAACAATACGGTGGAGGGATGCAATCAAACCACCCCCCTCCCCTTTTTTTTTCGTCTTTGCATGCCTGCCTGCCTGCCTGCCTGCCTGCCTGCCTGCCTGCCTGCCTGCCTGCCTGCCCGCCGGCCCCCATGTCCCGAAAATTTTCGCCGCCACTGATGGACCTGCAGCGAGTACGCAGCCTAAGCGCTCATCTGTGACCGATAATTGGTGCGAGGATGGAGTGCTCTGCATCGGGGAAAAAAAAGATGAAACACAGCCTGGCATAACACCATTCACGCAAAGTTAGTAATAATGGTAAAATCAAGTGATCTGGCGACAATAACAAGTATTTTAAGGGAGGAAAGAATAATCTAGCCCTAACGAAGAAAGAAAGGAACTTACTTTGGAACAACCGTGCCACGATCTTGGCTGTTGAGCAGATTCGACGTAGTTCCACGGCTCACAGTCGCTTCCTTCTTTTTCAGACACATTTGAAACTAAGGTGAACTCCACGCATCACGAATAATCGGTAAATTTACTTTATGACGGAGATATGAAACACACACGGCCAACGCGACCGGCAAAACGTGCAAAATAAGATTGTGGATTGGATTGGATAGCATTCGTTGGCTATTATGGATGCCTAGCGACTTTACGAAGGCTATCTTCGCGTATCTTCAACACGGTTGCAATAAAACGATCAGCCAAGCGCATTAAAACGATTAGGAGACACAGTAATTATAAATTATTGAGCATGTCAACATCACCACAATGTTAGAAATACAATCCTGAACAGGTAGTAAAAAATTAAATACGAGACTAACCACACAATGTTTACAAACGAATTTAGCAGACATATAAATTCATATAAAAACAAGTCTATTGTTAAGGGCGCCTGGCCTATCTTGTTAACGCGCGGTGCCTCTGATCATATGTTGGTGGTTCGAATCGCAGTAAAACCAAGTTTCTTTTAATTTTTATAATGTTTTTATTTGTCTTTATCGATTTAAATATTTGCTATGTTTTTTTTCGGTCGCCGGCCCCCTTCTTTCAGGTAAAAATCACTCAAAATGCGAAAATATAAAGTGCGAGCACAAGTTTGAATTGATGCATGCACAAGCCGTGGCCCTCTTTTTTGCCGGGATAATTCGCCCCCTCCGTGCTAATAGGTGGGTCAGCGTAATAGGCAAGCGGCGAAAGTCCTTTCAGCGAAGTAAGGAAGGTAATAATAATGGGAATATTGAGAGAAAAAGGGGAAATGCGTACGTGGTCAAACTAGCTGCCACAGTGATGCAGCCAAAGTTTCTCTGAAGGCGGTCATCTTTACTCACTATTGAAATAAAAATACCCCTATGTTAAGGCGGTCATCTTTACCCACTATTGAAACGAAAATACCGCAATTTTAAGGCAGTTATTTACGTAAGCTCATAGCGCGCTACGTATTAAGCACATTTCAAAATTTTCTCACTACCGAATAGTAGTACTAAATTTTGTTCTGGTACATCCTGGTTTCACTTATCGAGGTTGAACTCCGCAGTTTTACTTTATTAGGCCTAGGCATGTTTTTATTTCTGACATCCAAGAACAGTGCGGGTAATTAAACTAGCTTTCAGAAACTGTATCGTTCGGTGTTATAACATTTTTTTTCCGTAGCGTCAAGTGGTCACATTCACAAACCCGGCAGGGCAAACATCCACAGCGCATTGGTGTTTCTCGTTTTTCCTGCTAAAAAAAAAAAAAAAAAAAAAAAGAAGTTTTTTTTTTATGTTTCCGCTTTTCTGGTGCGGTATGTCTATAACATAAGCTATCGGGGTTCGGGGGACAGATCGTATGGCTATGTGAACATTTGAAATATTTATGTTAGATGATCGTAACTAAGACATTCAATTCCTGCCTGAATCAGCATATTTTCACACTCAATTAAAATCACCAATAACATGGTCTGAGGCTCGAGAGTTACGTACCTCTCGTGGTGTCGTGAGCAATAAACAAAATCACTTTTTCTAGTTTCTGGAGAGTAATGTTTATTATTGTTTTTGAAGCTCAAAGCGGGTGCTCATTCCTGCCACATGTTTTTTTTCATTCGGAGGCTCCGCTACAGTGGCGTCACAAGGGGGGTCGGGTGTCGCTGCGGGCTACCGCCCCGGGTGCCCCTGACCCTCGCGAACCACTGCTCCGCTATACCGTTTTTATTTTTTATCTGAGTCAAACACGTGCGTATACCACCGGACGTTAAGTATAGTGCATCAAATTAAACTAGATTCCTGAAAAAGTATCGTTCGGCGTTGTAAAATTTATTTTTCGGGGCGTACGTGTTCAGATTCTCAATATCCTGAATGTGCTTTCCTCGCTGCATTGTTTTTTTCTCTGATTTTGCGGTAAAACACGTCAGCCTTTCCATGCAGGGATCAAATACGCCAACGTCGGCAGTCATTTACGAAGGATTTATTAACGCAAACATTTCCCCTCGCTATTCATGCTATTCATGCCGCAGTTCGTCAGAATGTCAATGACGTGACTGCATAGTGAAAACGGCAAAACAATAAAGAGAATACGATGTCGGTCAGTAAACGGAACTTCAACGGCAGGGCTCGCCAGCGTGAAGAGCAAAGCGCAGATTCCAGAAAGTTACTGAACTTCCATGTAAATACTGGCCATCAAAGAGAGCAAAATACCGATGCCGGCCAGCTACTGGAACCTCCATGGAAATACTGGCCAGCAAAGACAGCAAAAACACAATTCCGGCCAGTCACTGTAACCTCTGCTGAACTGGCCAGTGTGTAAGACGAAACGCCAACGCCGGACGGGGCCGGTAGCTCAAGGGCGCCCATGGCCGGGCGCCGTAATCCTGTTACAGGACCGGCCGGCGTAGTCCCGATACCGACCGACGCGGTGTGCTACCTGGGTACATGCATTTCGCTCAGGAAAAACTGCTTGCATTTTGTTTTTCAGTCTGTCTCCATATTTTGTCATTTTAAAACATGCTCTTCTTTTAGACTTAATCACTATTCTGCTGCAAGATGATTGCATTTCTACATTTATACTCCTCAGTGCACTAGCTTTTTTTCTTGTTTTGTTTGCGCTTCACTGTATATATCTATAATAAACCTAATAAGAGTCCAGATAAGTCATGTCCTGCATCTAACTTGTCTGTTGCCTATAAACATATAGATTTATTGCTCTGCATTTTGGCAGTACGCTTTTTCGCTAGAATACAGAACACACAAGACTGATAAGGTCACAGCACAGAACACGAAACTGCCAACTTCGGAACAATGTTGACATAAAGTGTTGATGCGTGAGCATTAGGAGCCCCATTTCAAGAAAAAAAAACCGCGTGGTCGACGTCGTCGGCGTAGTGTTCTGCGCACTGGGGTGAACAATGTAATTTAAAAAAAAAAATAATAATTACAAAAATTTATATTTTGCATGGCTTCTGTAGAATATATCTTGAGGGGCACATTCACAGGCTTCCCATAGGCCTCACACATGTCCCGTGTAGCTACACAGAGCGCCCCCTAGCGTGTGGCATCCCTACAGTAGCCCGCACAATGCCGTACGTGTCCTATAGGATGCTAGGCTATATCCCCACGGGCTGCGGGGGTACCTACATCAACCCACAGAATTTCCTACATGTCCCATAAAAGCCAGGGTTTTATCCCCACAGACTCTGTGGGTCACCTAAAGGACCCCCGCAGGCTGTGTGGGTTACCTAAAGTAGCCCTTACAGGCCGTGTGGGTTACCCAATGGACCCCACACAGTAACCCACATGTCCCATAGGCCCACAGGCCTGACCCCACAGAGAGTTTAGGACACCCATACAAACTTATGGGTGCCCCATAGAGACCTCTAGGACAACACACAAATTTTCTCTGGGTGCTCTGTGGGCATTTGGACCAGGGCTGGTTCTCCGACGTAATTTGCATGAATATAAATGCAAAAGGTTTCTTTGAGTGTGCGTCTAACACACATTCTTCATATTGAATGTGCTAAATATATTCATGACCATATCTATAATTGTATTCGCAATCTACCTAATAAATTTTATTTTGACATTTGAGTTTTCGGCAGCACTTATCTTTACATCTGTGCTTGTCGAGCCGTGCTCAAGCCCATACATCTTGTCTTTCACTATTGCATCATTATATAGAAGTGTTGATGCCGAGTGAGAATTCAAACTACCGAATCTATCATGTGATTTAAAGACCAAAAAAAAGCTCTACAGAAGAAATTTTGTTAAAGAGGGCTGTATGGGTATTAGAATAGCACCCCCCTTGCTATGCTAAAAAATTCAAACTTTTTTAGGTATGCAAGGGTGACAGTGCTGCGTCATTTCTGATATGTCGCAAAAAATCAGTGACATACAGTGTTCCTTATGGATATTTAAACTGTCAAATTGAAAGCCTAAAAATTTCATTCAAGAACGTTCCTCACTACAAATATACTTAGAGATCTGAGCAACCGACTCATGAAAGACTATGTGGCAAACATTCATTTTCATGTGCATTATGGTTTACAAGGTCTAGTCTACACTGATTTATTGCCTTCATGTTGAAACTGGGCGGGGTTCTCTGGGTATAAATAAAGAGATAATCCTTTCCTGAAATCAAAATATTTGACAACGCACATAAGGAATGATATTAAAGCGGTGTCTTAGATTCTCTTTTCTTTGTCTTATCTCTAATTGTCACTTTATTTCATGTGAGGCATTTAGTTTCTTAGGGCGCAGCTCTTAGGTGCCCGTTTCGTGGCGTCGCCATCGGTATAACTGCCCTGCTAAACTTGGCAGGAAATCGAATTAATGTAGAGGTCATTTGACATTAATTTTTCAGCTAAATCTAGTGGAGAAACTGTATTTGTTTCTGGCTGACATGACACAAAGTCATGTGACGTAATTTTCTCCACTACATTTAGTGGCAAAACTAAATTGGTGTTGCGGTCACGTGACATCAAATTCCCTGCTAAATTTAGTGAGAAACTTTTCCTGCTGAATGGGAGGGAGCAGAAGAGGAGGAGGGGAGGGGGAGGAGGGGTATACCCTCCCATCCTCCTCCTCAAGATCTGCCCTCTGATTTTGCATTACAGAGAATTGTGAACATCTTTTATTTTTCAACTAATGTTTATTTGATTTTTATATTGCAGGTGCGCTCGCAGCACAAATCTGGGTTGTGCTGATCCTCTACGCACAAGTTAGGACTTCCAGAGTGGCAAGAGTGGGAGTTTAGCCAGATTGCTCAAGGGACACTTTTGTTTGGTATTGAATTTATAATTATCATCTCTTGAGCAAAGTTAACTTTGCTGCATGCAATTCTTCTAGAAATGAATGTTTGCTGCCAAATCTACCACGTCACTACATTTCTCCACTGCTATTAAAGCTCCTCGGGGACCTCGGACAAGAGCTTATTTCTGTGTAAACATCATGCTAGTTTCCAAACAATCGCTGATGTAGAGATTTGCTGACATCTAGCATTCCAATGGAACGCTGGATGTCTGCGAGTTTCTCACGAAGGATGCAAACGGGGAAGGAACCATACAGTCGTACCGTATTAGGGGACATGATATAGGGTGTTCTTTGTATGATTTACAGATTTGTTGAAAAAAAAAGCCGTAAAAGCTACACTCATGCGATCTGTGCACGTGAATTATATAGGCAGGGGGGCATGGTATATAGGGCTAGTGTAATGATGAGTTGGCTTATTAAGGAGGAGTGATAGACTTCTTTCAGAAAACTAGATGGAGGTTGATTTTAGTGTAGCTTTATCGCGTGAATCTGAATTTCACGTTTGTTTTCTCCAAAAATATAACAAAACATTAGGAAACACAAAAAAACATCCGACCAGTCGTGACGTCGTAAGGGGATTTTTCAGCTGCAAAGCATGTGTCGCTCGAAGGCCGCGCGTCCAATGGCAAGCTTGCTAGGTATATTTTCGCCCACTGGCACCAGTCGTGACGTCTTCTTTCCTTTTTTTAAAAATAGTGTGTGCGTGCATAGCTTCGATTGGTGCTGAAGATACGTGAGCAGAGATTTCGAAAGCTCTTTTTGTGACGTCACTCACCGGGAAAGAATGCCTCCAGTGATGCTTTAAAATCATATTCTAAGCAGCATCTATTCACCAAATTACCAAATAATTTTGATATTTGAGATTCTGGAGGTCAAATGAAGAAGGTTTAAGTGTGTGTCCTCAAATACAAAACAACTCTAGCTTCCCTTTCAGTATAATATTTTCCCTAAATTTTTAGTTAGTGAAAATAGATCCTTAATTCCACTTAGAAAGTTGCTGAGCATCATCGAAAAACACAAAATAACGCTTTTCGCGAATATATAAGACGGGAAGAGCATTTTATGGCGTTCTAAAAAAAAAACTCAATTTAATTGGACACGTTTCCAGGCTGTGGTTTCTTATCAGAGCGCATCTCTTCACTTGCGATACTGCTGACCAGTGGCTGCAGTGCGGAGCCGCCCCCTCGCCTCCCTCGTAGGATGGAGGGAAGCAGGCCGCATATGTGTTGCACGACTGAACCCCTGGGGAACAGGACCGTGGGCGCAGAGATGCGCTCCGATAAGAAACCGAAGCCTAGAAGCCAATTTAAACAAAGCGTTTTACAGAACTAGTAAAATGCTACCCTGCGCTATATCCTTCTAAAAAGAGCTGATTTAGTGTTTTTCGATGACTCTCAACAAGTTTCTAATTGAAATCATGTGTTCACTTTCACTAATTAAAACAGTTAATTAACAAATTGTATTTAATTATCAGACTGATCGTTACGATTAGGTCCTATACTACGTACCCCTGGCCGTATAACTACCCTGTACAAACCACAGAATTGTAGCTTTCACGACCTTTTCAAACAAATATGTAAAGCTTAAAAATATCGCCCTGTATACCGGTGAAAAGACGATACCAGCATGTTGGAGTCATATGGCTCCACCGTGCACGTATCGCATTTTTGCTAGTATAGGATGCACCATATTACGTCACGCTTGTATGGTTCCGTACGCCTACATGGTCCCGTGCGCCTACGGTTCCGATATATTCCACTCCGCTGATATAGGATGTCCCATAATACGACACGCTTGTATGTTTTTTTTCTCCGCTTTAATCTACCATGTTGGAGCCGCCTTTTCGCTAGTATAGAACGTCTCATATTACGGTTACGCTTCCATGAGGCCTTTCCATCCTATTTCCGTCATCAAGATTTTTCATCAGGGAAGCGACAAACTCCTGTTGCTGCCCTGCAACAGGAGTTTTCCAAGGCTGCTTATACGTACAGCAAGTGTACGAGCTTCTTCACAGTTGCTACTAAGAGTGAGTCAATTGTTGGTTGTGCTGTTATAAGCGAGACATTAAGGGTCGTTAGACGTCTTGATGCCAGAGCCTCACTCTTTACTGCTGAATTATATGCTTTAATTTTGGCTGTTGAATTTATTATAGAAAACTTTATCCAGTATTCTCGTCATCTACTCTGACTCTCTCAGCGCACTAAAGGCGCTTGCTTCTTCGGAAGTACCTAAGAATGCCTTCGCTACTAGGCTCCGGAACATTTTGCACACTGCTGCAAAATGACACCTACACATCAATTTCTGTTAGGTGCCTAGTCATGTCGGTATTCAGGGAAGTGAGGATGCTGATAGAGTTGCCAGTACGTGCATTGAGAGGCAAGTGGATATTAAGGACATTTCGTACACTGCTTACTAACACAGTCTTAAAAGAGCAATCTAGAAAAACTGGCAGTTAGAATGGGACACGGAAATTCGCAACAAGCTTCATTGCGTGAAACCTACCCCGCGGGAATGGGCAAGTTGCCGACACAGGGAGGGCTTTTATGAGGTTGTGCTCTGTGGTCTGAGACTGGGACAACCCCATCTTACGCATGGGTACCTCCTACGAGCAGAGGCACCTGCAAAATGTGAACACTGTAACGAGTGGTTTAGTGTCTTGCATATTCTTATCGTATGTCCAAAGTACCATCGCGAACGCACCATTTTTTTCCCTACCTTTTTTCGAAATCGCGTCCCGTTCCACCCGGCATTATTACCAGGTTACGAACCTCTTGTGCCACACCGTAAAGCCTTTAAGTTTTTAGATAGCATTGGCATCCTAAATCGGCTATGAATTTTAGGTTGTTTTCATTTCTTTTACGTCTGCCTGAGGATTAGCAGTGACAGAGAGCCGGCTATCTTGTATCGTCAGCACATTTTCACATACTCCCTAGCGTGAAAGAAATTCTTCTAGAGTACCTCTGGTTAGTGGAGCATTGGCCAAACTTTCCGGAGGCCCTAATAGGCCTGTATCTTGTAAGGTTTAAAACATTCATTCCCCATAGTTTTAAGATGGAACTAACTTCTATAAGTCTTTTCAGTATTGCCTTTAACTCAACCTGTGTTTAGCACACTATAGCCCTAGTTGCCGGTATGCCATTAAACACCAAATTTTCTTCTTAACGGCGTCCAGAGTATATTGTATAAAACAGCGTGCAGTATACAAGATGGATTGTCAAATCAAACTGCTAAATCTGCGCCGTAGCTCTGTGGTAAAGCAGTGTCTTCACTCGCAATGTACAAGGGGCTGAGTGCGACGGGTGCACTTTTGTTTCGTTTTTTGTGTAGGTATTTGGTAATCTTGAAAACGCACCTTTTTTTACAACTATCACTGTAAACATAAAATACGTTGTTGAAAAGATCTCCGAGGACGACAGCCCTACTGAAAACTACCATTTAAAATTCGAACTGGTCGACCCGTTTGATTCAAACCTGTCGATCCTTTTAAATCAAACGTGATTTTGGGATACGGGTACCCGTTTGAAACGGTGCCAATTCGAAACGGTGCCCATTTGATACGGATGCCCGTTTGATACAGGTGCTCGTTCGACCTGGCATGTGACCACACGTTTGAACGTGCTATTCAGATTCGCTAGCCATAAATGGGTATCGTCTGGGAGGTTGGTTATTTTAAACTTATTTAAGACGTCCTGTAACTCAGAAACGACATGAAGGAAACACGTAGAACAAATGCGCTCGCGTAGGTGCTTGCAAATGGACAGGAAAACAGACACAAAGTATTGTTTTCAATTCTTCTCGAAGTTTATTACCTCTTCTGACGGCAAGTACAAACGTGAAAGCGATCAGAGAAGTGTGCGAGGCACTTTAAGCTTTTATACGACTGAGAAGATTGCAAAGCAAACAAGAACCGAGGTAATCCTAGACTATACAGCTAGACTTTCGGGGAAATTATTCTCCCGGCTGCACGTAAATAGGCACTGCATAATTCTACGGATAACCTGGAAGAGTACGCGTAGAAGAGCGGTCAATCGTTGCCAACACGTATTTTGCAGTGCACTTACCATAATAATAGCGGACTTGAAAGATGTATTCCGTGATATTTGTCGTCACGGTCAAAGCAGGGCAACCACACAAACACAAAGGCGAGAAGGAAGGCTCGTTGAAGTTTCAACACGATGCGGCGCACAAGCTGTCATTTGCCGAACCCAACCAAACCTCAAGAATTCCGGACTTCTTTGAAGAATCGCTTGTTGCCGATATACCCGTGGGACTTTTTGAGCATTTGGTGCACATCCAATACGTTGTCGAGAGACATTCTTTTAAGACCGCAGGGAAAGGCGGCAGATCGAAGCAGGCAGGACAAACGAAGTTGCAACGGAAAACAATTAAACAAATAAACAAGCGACTGTCAACGCGCGCGCAGCCGGATCTGGCTATGCTTATCAGCCTGGAGCGTGCCCTACCCTCTCTCTGGTCACGTGACAGAGCCGACCAGAGAGGAGGAAGGGGGCGGCGGCGAGGTCAAGGAGCAAGACACCGGGACACCCCACCCCACTCCCTCGCAACCCTCTCCTCATGCATCATATATAGAAACCAACAAACAAAAACAAAACAACAACAACAACAAAAAAAACTTGCGGTTATCTTTTTGTGGCAATGTAGTCAATGCTAGGGGAGAGGGTGCACGGACCAGTGTACACGCGCTTTTCTTCTCTCTTGAAGCTGCCACTGCAGGTCACGTTTGCAGCCTTGAAAAGCAGGCGAAAAGGGCACATTTCAGCACGCACGCTGGAAACGGCGTCGGCCATGAGCTCGGCTTGCGCCCGTGCCAAAAAAGCACCCAGCACGAGCTCGTAATTTGACTGCTGCAACAACGGGCGTGCTCTCGCAGTGCTCGATGTTCTTGCATGCACGTGTTCGCGCTACCTTCGCCGCGTCTTCAAATGAAGTGAAACGGACTCTAGAAGGTACATTCTTTCATGCGGTCGCGTCTTCTGCGACAGAGATTCGAGCCGAATAAGAAAATTGATACAAAAAAGATGGACAAAGTTTTAAAGTTCTGTCAAAAATATCGGCTCACCAATGTCGCGCCTTTACGTAAAAAAAGAAAAAAAATATATTTTTAGTTAGTTTTAGTGTTATTTTTAGTTGCAGTATAAACGCACATCAGCGCACTTATAATATAAATACAATCACTTGCCTTACGCAGACGATCTGAAATCAATGAACTGGCGCTCCCAGCCTTCCGGAAACATTGGCTGAAACAGCTAGGCGAGCTCAGGCCGCCGATCTGTGCGTTGAATATCAAACGGGCTCCCGAGAGCCGTTTGTTTGTCAGTCACCGGTCACCCGCTTGTGCAACATGTTCACCGGTTTGAGCAAACGTGCGACAACTTTGTTCAAACGAGTCGCCCATTTGCACCGACGAGTGACCCGTTTGCCAAAGAAGTGACTTGTTTGCCCAAATAGGTGACCGTAATGGCTTATACGGGGGACCCCTTTGAGCCATACGGACGACCCTTTTGGCAAACCGGTGACCGGTATGGCTAAACTGTTACCGGTATAGACCCGTTTATTTTCATACAGGCGCCAAATGTTTTTTTGTTTTTTTTTTCAGTAGGGCATAGCCTCATTTATACATATAATGCCTGCCCAATGGTTGGCTTCCCTATGCTTCTTCGCCGGTGCGCCTGCTTCAGATATTTGCTGCTGGAGGCGCCAAAACTCAATACAAAAATGCAGACTAAGCTTCTCCGCGGCCTTCTGCTACAGTCCACTGTGACGCCATTTGTGAATATAATACACTCGTAGCCCGTGCTACATAGCTAGCGCAGTGCACTGCCTGTATAGCTTTTTATATATAAAATGAGTCTTAACCTTTCTTTTAGCTTTCACTTCTTGGTTTTGTTTCAATGGTCAAGTGTGACCAGACATCTGGTGCTTGTCATACCCACAACAGTAATAGTCAATCTAAATTAAAAAGGAGACATACAGGCTGACGGACTTTCATGATGTCGCAACAGCAACCACTAAGCGTTTTTATTGCTTCTTGAGCCGGAAAACACACGGCCGGCGGACCACATGCGGCAGTGAAGTGATTTTTCTCAGGACCGCGAACGAGCCTTCGCTGACCGAAAACCTGCGCACCCGTTGGCAGCGCTCTGACCGGGGATCTTAAAATAAAATTTCAATTTTTTTTTAATCTCATAGTTTCTTGAGGTTTTGGACCAGTTTCTGCTGGTCCGCACTGTTTTTCAAGGAAGCAGTTCTAGAGCTTCAACGATTTCCTAGATAGTGGCTTCTTGAAGACTATCTTTTTGAGGTCGTGCTTCTCAGTCACGGATGCAGAGTAGTTTGTGAAAATTGGCCTGAAATACTTAGTACACAGAATTTCAGAAAATATTTGTAAGGGTTGACATCATTATCTTCTTTTGTGCATTTCAGAGCCCCATGGTGCGTAAGTGTATCTACCGCAGTCTCAACACCTGCATGCAAAGGCTTTTTAAGCATTTTTCATTTTTCACTAAAACCTCAACAAAGTTCTTCAGTGTTCAGCGGATGCAGCACCCTCACAAGCTTCTCTGATAGATAGTATAGTCCTTCCTCGTCCTGGTGCCTGATGAGGGAATCACTGTAGGCCGTGGAAGCCTGCTCAGTGGCTAGTATGAAAAAGTCACTGCGTTGACATGTTCCTTCACCACCCGTGCCAAATGTCCACCTAACATGAAGACGGCCGATATCTCAAGGGTGGGAAGGAGATAGTGTGTTCGCGTCAAGTCAGCATTGAGAACAGCCGTTGCTTCCTCGGAAAATCATTTGTTTCGTCTTTTCCTGCGCTCTTGTTTACAGGTACAGGGAGTCTTTGACAGCTCGACCAGTGCGCCACGTTGCTGTCCTCGGTGGCAGAGATTGTGCCTGCCCTCGAAATTCTTTCCAGGCCCGAAATGGCAGACCTCATGTTCATCTGGACGTTGTTGCCAGCCGACCTTCGAAGCCAGCCGAGGAACAATTGTATGGTGTCGGAAGGTAATTCCCGAGTCAAGACGGAAGTTGTGTTCCGTCAGCAGGTGGCAAATGCACTCCAGATTGGAGGCAGTAGTCATCAGCAAGCCTTGTAAGGTTTCATGCGTGAGGAAGTTTTTTTGCGCACCTTCGTGGCTCTGTATTTTGCAGGTACTTCACGATTGTTGTTTCGAGCCAGGTAAGGCTTTTATCGTCTACAGATTCGAATGGTTTGCTGTCGGAAAGGTTTTCGTGGATACGTTCTGTGCACTTGCTCACATCCATTAAGAGAAGCCACGTGTGAGCCTTCTTTATAAATTCCACCGTGGGTCCAACACTTCCATAAGATATGCTACATGTGTGGCCTGCTTGCTGTTGCATGAACTGCAATACTGCAGTCACCGGCGGTGAGAAGTCCTGTACTGCCCTTTGCACGCTCAGCTTCTCCAGGTTGCTAGGGAAAACATGCTTCCGCGACTGAAAACGAAATTGCTTTACAACACTGTTGCTTCGTAGCTTATGCAAGTTCTTTAGATCAACGAATTTCACTTCCCCAGCACATCCGAGGTCTCCTGTAAGGAACTGTGAAAGAACATTCGTATACCCAATTCACACGGCAGCGTAAAGGTACAGTCGGCCGTAAAAAAGCTTTACACAAAGAAGCGATGGCCTGGCCGGCGATAAGGCGACACGGGGCGCTTCGATAGCTTAAGCAGGAATGGGGTCGCAATTGCCGGATTTGTCCACTCTTGGATGCACGGGGGACGTCGACACACCGGAGCCATTCCCAAAGCGCGCTTTCGAAACAACACAGCGTGGCTGCGCACATGTATTCTGTTTTCGCTCGCTCGGTGAGAACAGCGCTATCCTTTTTTTATCAGTGCCTACCGTCATTTACCTTTTCTTGACGCTGAACTGGCAAGGCTGGCAGATGAGAGTAACACTGTCAACGATGCCAAGAGTATTAGAACTGAAGCGCCTAATTATTTTGAACTGTGATCATGTTCAGACTTTTGTTTAGAGCTTTCTATACTTTATCTTATTGATTGTGTCGCGATTTGAAATATCCGCGATTTTATAAGGAAAATACTTCCGTCTTCCACGCACAAATTCGGAGCAGCAAATAAAATAAATATCACTGCGAAGACTTTGTTTATTACAACGAAAAAAGCGTCATCTCACATGTGACTCGTCACCCTCAAAAGCAGGCCACTCATAAAAAAAAAAAAGAAATTGCTACAAACGATAGCTATATCTTTCTCCAAGCACCCCTGCGATTCAAAAGTGGGAACGTTCCGGCCACTCTCATTCCCCGTGTTGTAGCGAAATATAGCGCCGCGTGTGGCGGTTTCGCCGCACCGGCCACGAATCACTTGTGTCAATCTTTTTTTACGGCCGACTGTACCTTTAGCTTCGGTCCCTTAGCTGAAGGTACTAATAGTGAACGGCGTTCTCGATCACACGATAAATAAACTGAGCACTTTATTTGAAGTCGATTGCATCCCTGCCAAACCGCGAGAGGAGCACGTGATAAACAATTATTTTTCAAAATCGGTTTGACGCGCAGTTTTTGATTATTGTGTGCGAAATATCACATTTAAAAGATAAATTATAATTGTGTTTTGCGGCAAATTTTTTCTCTGCGTCTTAGGACGCACCTAAATGAGTTTTGCTTTAAAACAACCGACCTGTCTGGTCACACTGGCCCTAAATTACTGCGGTTACGAGTTTCCATTGTGAGGTGGGCTACCTTTTCCTGTTTAGCCCCTCTATTTTCCTGCAGTTCTCACTAAAGTAGCTAAATAGTGCTCGGCAGAAACGAACCACGTCGGAGCCTCACGGTTACGCCAGTCACACCATTGAAAGGGATGGACGACGCTGAAGATGAAACGTCTTGGGCGGGAGTGTCGGACGACTCGGCTCGTCTAGAACCTCGAAAAAAAGCTCGCAGCTCGTAATGGTCTATCGGGTTCACGTTCGCAGCGGACATTGTTTTCCATGTGCCGTTGCTGCTATCTTCTAGCTAAAGTAAGCGTTCCTCGACGATGTATTATTTCATCACGTTTGCGTTCACAATCATTTCATAATTTGATACTTATATATTCAATTTGTTATAATGCAGTATCTGTGATTATAATACATATCTGTGTTTTTTACTTTGAGTTCTTGTGTGCGCGGCTACTCCCTGTAGCTGTAAAGGGAGCTTGGCAAGCCCCGTTTAACACACGACCTCCCTTAGCGAAAGGGACCTTTATGCACCGTGTGATCACAATCTCCAGCTCTCTTTAATCCAGGTACCCGTACTAAAGGTACCTTTACGCTACCGTGTGATTAGGTTATGAATCAGATGGCACTGATCAAAAGCTCTTTCGGGAGCCGTCGTTGAGGTGCTCAATGCAGTGCTTGAGATGTCCAACGCTAAGGGTAAGCATTGCGAGGACGTTTACCCTGTGTTTGTCAACCACACTGCAGGCAACAATAAACCCGGCTGCCTCTACCTCTGTGATAATGAATTTCATCACGCTGGACAGCAACAGCCCTCCACAGCCCTTTTTAAAGAAATACACCATGGGTATACGTAACCGTACTTTGAGGCCGCTGAGTACGAAGCATAGTAGTCAATTGGCAAGCACGGGCTCGCTGCATTTGTTGACTTTGACACCGTCAAAGCCTTGCCCAAGATCCCTCTGCTTCTGGTAATGTAGCGTTTCTTTTATGCACATTTTGTGAACAACAAGAGAGCATACTCTAGACTGTTGTACAGCCAGGTTCTGTGCTTCAACCTTCAGTCTCTCTCGGACTAATGGCGTAAACCCTACCTCACCGCTCATCCCTCCAGTGTTTCGCTGCAATGTTCTGCGTCCTGGCAATTGGAGCAGGCCTTCACCCCTTATGTACTCGCACGCCTTGGTAGAAAGGCTCCTGGGAATCACTGCATGCCGTAGTGTTGTTTCAGACTACGTGGGTCTCTTCTTATTGAAATTGTGGACCTGGTCAACTATACAATTTGCCCTGAGATTATTTTCAATTTCTTTCTCAATAATGCAGCGAAACGACGATAGATAAATGTCCTCTTTATCCCGCTCATTTTTTTTTTTGGTCTCCAATGTTTGGTTTAACCGCGCAACTTGATACTTAAGATCACGCACCTTTCTCTTCCACCTCTGGCATACACCGGCAGGAAGTGGCACCTCGGAAGTCAGCACACGTACCGGCATTCATCGCAGTGACGTTAGGGTCCGAAACACATATACAATTCAATGGGATCTTGTGTAACACCTGTATCTTCCACGGCGTAATCAACGGTTTCACTTTACTGTAGTGCTAGAACTGTGGTGTTAAGGATGTTCTGTTCCCAATTGCGCTTCAAAATCGCGGTGTTAGGTCTTAATTAACCTTCAAATAAGCTTGGTACGATAGGTACCTTTTCTTAGTCGCCTAATTTTACACCCTTCTTTAAAGTCCGTTGGAAGAAAGGTATTACTACACATCGTTGAGTAGCCGGTGGTAGATTTTGGCATCCAATCTTTTCTAGATGTCAACTTATTCCACTTTTCACGGTCGTTAGTGTTGCTTAGAATCTCATGAAACGACAGCCCTAGCACTTCCTTTCTCGACTCCGAGATGTACTACTACTTAGAATGCTGCACCAGGAGTCGGGGCTAGGAACAAGGTGCCGAGTGGCCCACGATCAGTAAATGGAATGAAATGATTGCGCGTGTACGTGTGGCGTCACGGTGTGCATGCCAGGAGCCGCAGACAGCCTCGTGCTATTGAGCTATGCCGGCAATGGTTAAGCGCTCTAGAACTCTGCACTCTAAAAAAAAGGGTGTACACGGGTACTCCCCTCAGGGGAGTCAAGCGATGTGTCAGAAATAACTCTCCGGGGGAGTCATATAATCCCCCTAAATCGGAGAGTTCTCGTACACCTCGTTTTTGGGGGGTCATTTAGCACTTCATTTGAATCCCCTTGGACTCATCTGACACCCCTCACTAAGGGTGCTGTTTAATTCGCTAAGTACACCTAGGGAGTCAAGTGATCCCCCTGACTAGGGGTGTTTTCTGGCACTCCTTATAACTCCCAGGGGTTCATACAACCCTTCCTTTTATGGGTGTCGTGTAATGCTCATTTCAACTCCCAGGTGTTCACATGGCTCCCCACATTGTGGGAGATATGTTGCGCCCTTCTCAGCTCCTAGGGACTTTCGTGACTCCCCAGTCCGGTGGGGCTTTGCAGCACCATGGGAACTACAGAACTCCTACCGGTTGAGGATGCCTTTAACTCCCCTGGGTACTTAACGGACACGCTCGTATAACGGTGCCCCCAAGCACCCTTTGCAACCCTCCAAGACTCAGAGAACTCTCGTCCCTGAAGAGCTGCTCGTCACCATTTCCGTGTACCGGAGACTTCAATGACTCCGCTTTTTTCGGCGTTTATTGACACTCGCATTACAAAACAGGCAGTCTGATGAAGCTTTTGGAAGAAGCCCTTTTCGGAAGCAAATTCCCCAAGTAAGAGCTGCAAGAGTGCTTAGTAAAGCAGGGGTGCTTTACTAGCACCATTGAAAGAAAGATTCACAAAAAGAGGTAATCATGATTGAAGTCTTTATTATCACAACATATTTGGAAAATTGCAAAAACATTTTATTTGAAGCTGTAGGACGTAGTTTTCAAAGGTGGATTTGTGTTTTTGTGGTGTTCGGTGGTGTCCCGCGAAACGACACTACCCCTCGGAGCAGAAACTGAGTTGGGTACATGCAGGGATTAGAACATGTGAATAGCTCTTTCATGTTGCAATTTCAGAATGCCCGCAACACTGTGCAACACTGTTTCACCAACAAGAAGTGCTGACATTTCGCCGTACACTGCCGAACACCGAGTAGAGCTTAAATTGAATGCCGAAATGACCTAAAGATTTCCAATGACCTTTAGAGCAGTCATGGTTATAGTGGTTTCCTTAACGCCCATTGCTCGCTCGAGGATCACCAAGGTGTTTCTCGCACTAGGCCGATACTCAATGTCGAAGGCCCAATACATGGCCATCATTAAACTGACGCCTTCTACGACGTCTGCCACGTCGACAGTCAGCCCTTCTACGGCCACCTGCATCGAAGCCGACGATACCGCGTCCTCCCCGGAAAAGAGACGGTAGGGTGAATATGCCGCTCTCCGGGTACCTGTAAAAAAAAAAAAAGCAGAAAGAAGGTTAATCAAATGTACACAAAAAGACAACACGTTGTACCAGTTCTTTCTGGTTGGTTGACTACGAATATATCTATGTATTTAGGTACTTCGTTCATTGCTTTACCTATTCGTGATCGTAAGCAGCTTTGGAGCCTTTGTGATAGCGTCCATGTTTCATTCGATTTTCATGATCAAATAAGTCTCACTGCCACGTATCGACTTCCCCGCATAATCATTATATACATAAAATCATGCTTGCTTTCTCCCGTTCTGATAGTTTTCGATCCAACTCATGGCAGCTTTTATCCTTCCCTATTATTATCTCAGAGATTACCACACTCTGCACGAGCCCGGCCTTTCTAGTAAAAGTGCTACAGCATTGGGAATACTAAATGTTCATTTGCAACGCACACTTGCACTTCTGATGGCATCTGTATTATTCTTTTTTTTTTAATACTAGCAAATCGGTTTACATATTAGTTCGTCTGTGGTGTTCTACAATTTCAAAACAAGGTCGTTCATTTCGTTACTCCAGTCGCAACACGAAGAAAAGGACACGCGGTGGACCTGTTTCCTTCCAAGTCATATTTTCTACGTTGACTTTCAGATCAACACAAAAAGTTCACCCGTGGACCCTCCGAAAAAACAAAAACTAAAACTGGATTGGCTATTCGCATACCAAAATGGGGCACTGCACCATAAGCCGCAAACGGAAAATCGCAATAGAAATATCGACCAATAAATTTACATGCAATCTATCAGCATAACCTTCCAAAGAACAACATTAAAATAGTTACGATAATGAAGATAGCATTCGTTGTTCTGATAATCGGGGTGCTTTTCGTGTGCATTTGCTTATGAGGTAAGTAGCCGGTAAAGAGCACAAGAAGTATACGTAAAACTGCCTATCGGGATCGTATTGCTAAATAGTCTTGATATATACCTATATTAGCTGTGTCAGACTTCTATAGGTCTTTGCCTAGGCCAGACTAACTTCTTGTACATTCTGATTTACATCATACTTACGAGTTCATACAAAATGAGGTATCTTCCTAAGTTCCTGGAGGAAACAACTAAATAAATGTGAGTGACTTGAGCCTCGCTGCATAGCATTTCGCTCGTTAACCTTTGACGTCAAACAGAGCAAGCTTCGTCCTTGAAGATTCCAGTGAATGGCATACATTTCACGCGTAATCCGGAAGAAAATTTTGGAAGAGCAAGGCCATATTTTTAATCATTCATACCAGCTTCTTGATGAAGGAGCTGCTTTTCTCTTTTACAAGTCGAGGCAGGAGTTCGACGGCTGCGCAGGTGAGGATGCCTTCGAAACAAATGCAACACATTTATGTCACAATGTTTCCTTTTAATGACATTTTAGTTAAAAATAAGACAAGGCTTGGAATAAAGGTATAATACACAAACTTGAGAATATATATTGTCATTGCCTGTCGCATAGCACTGTACTGAGAGTACTTGAAGGAATTACAAATAGCTTTAACTTAAATCTTGGAAAACTAGAAAATTGGTCTTTAGAGATCCTAGTTATTCCGAGATAGCAAAAATAGGAAACTTTTAGAACTATACTACTTACGGTCTTTCTCCTCGCCGCTTGCGTCTTTACAGAGCTGGAGCACCCTGCTCGCATCCTTTCTTGTGCAGAACTTTTCCGTTAAGATAGCGAAAATGCGTTTTATCTTTTCGTTCAGGAATGACCTCAGGCCTTCCTCCGCGCTCTTGTCGGTTCTCCTCTCGAACTCGTTGAGGATCTGTAAGAACAACAAAATATTTTTCTTGATGCTGGTTGCTTATCTAAACTAGTATTTTACCACTGCGAAAAAATAAATTACGGCCTCAATGAGAAATTAAAGGTGTCTCGGAAGCTGCCGTGCAACACACGGTCAACCGGGAAAATGAACGCCTGCACGTTACGAGCTTCCATTTTCGCCAGATGTGCTTTATAGGTGGTACATTTAACGTTATGAAATTTCAAGGCATAGCTTCGTTCCTGTAAAAAAAGTCAGGCTTAGCCGGCAGCAAATTCGGTCGACTATGACGGACGGATTTCTGAAATCGCGACGAATGTTGTTCTAACTTTTCACAAGAACAGAGCTACGCCTTGAAATTGCACAAGGTTAAATGCACCTATAAAATATCTTCTGTTGAAAATGAGAGCTTGTTACTTGCAACCGCAGATTTTTCCAGTGGACTTCAATGCGTTACCCGGCGACTTGAGACACGCGGCGTTATTCATAATAGTGAAATGAACGATTACTTCTTCTCTTTTTTTGAGGGCTGGAAAGCGCTCAACGATGTCGGATACCACTCTCCCTCCGACCATTCATTGCTGCCTTTCTTCAAATGAGCGATCCATTGCGTCCTTCACTTTCTCCCGATCCCAGAGGGCTTTCTTGGTCTCAACCACCATGTAGGCGATATGCCCATTGATGCTGTATTCGTCTTCACCAACTCCGAAATATGGTTTGCAGACCTGCACCATTTTGACACATCAAGTTTATTACAGAGGCTTTTGTGCATTAAGAAAAAATATTTATATGCTTAAATAAAATCGCAATTTCCGTATTCACGTTTCCCAGCAAATGAGGCTATGAAAGACGCCCTTCATATGCGTCCTGTTTTTGTTTAATATTTCCCCCCGTGCATAAATCTCAAAGTTGAAGAGCGTTTCCTAGAATAGTTTAAACCTTACACTGAATTGAAACTTACGCGTCGTTTCGCAATTGCTGCACCTGTCATTTCGTCGGTGCGTTCCTCCCTCTCGGCTGCTGCTTCAAGGGACCTCCTTTCCTTTTGGATGCGGGATTCCTCTCGGGCCATGTCCACTTCCACATTCCCAGGAGGCAACCTTCTCCTTACATTCTTTCCTTTGTACCGCAGACTTGCCTGCCAGGTTTTCTGTGCAATAAATAATAAAAAAAGATATAATAAATACATGCCATCCATGGAGCAGCGTCATGTTTCTGATGAATGGCGCTACTTTTAAAGTGGCCCTAAATCAAATGATCTAATCGTAGTTTTGCCATAGTACTAATGCATGTTTTATAAACAACCCATATTAAAAGACGAAGACGCAGAAAAATATATAAAGCTAGAAAAGCAAAGTTTCGTCTTTACACCACACTCGCATTCTTATCTTAAAAGCTTTCTCCGTGATGTCACAGACCTCCGATACTATTACACCGCCTAAACTTAGCTTCTACGTCCGAAAAACGACAGGTCAAACTTCATAAATATATTTCAATTTTAGTAGAACTGCATGCGAATAGTACTACTGAGCAAATACACACTGCATAAAATTGTACATAATACAGCTCTTTAACAGTGGCTCTGTCATTTGTCGTCTTAATCCAGCTTGACCGAGTATTAGCAAAGCTATGTTATGGGTAAGATGTGTTTTTAGTTTGCAGGATCATGCTCAAAAGTCAGTGATAGTTTGTGGATTTATGGTTAGTAAAATATACAACTCACATATCCCAAGGCTGAAGCATCTCCCAGCCTTGGATATCTCTTCACCAGAGCCATAGCAGCTTCCTCATATAGCTGGTGAGGGTACCTATAGAAAGCATTTCGGTGAGAAGTTGCTTTAGTGAAAAGTTGAAACAAAGGGCATGCTAATGAACCAGTATCCTTCAGGTGGGACGCTGGGCACAAGCAACTGAATGCGGCATTGCCTCCTTCTATAGCAGGTAGTGTATCTTGGCCCGATACAGATAAGCAAGATGCCTGACTGCACAATGCAACTATTGTTGTATCAATAATACTGCGGACTGACTTATGACATTTCGCTTTGCTGCAGTGATTGAACTCCTCCAGCCACTCTCTTTGTTATACCTTCTGCGTTACACCCTGTTATAGGATTAAAAGAAATAACTTGCTTCAAAAAGCGCCTCATTAAACTAGGCTCACATTTGCATAAGTGTGGGGGGGTTTCTGTACACTGAGAATATAAATATTTTGTCTCATAAATGGGAACAATGAAATACAGTCATTTAATCACAAGTGAGGTTGAACTAGTTTGCGGCTACCCTTCAGTGGTTTTAGTTGTTTAAGTCCTAACTGTGAGTGTGTAGGGGTGACGACGGTGATATATGCATCCTCAAGAGCAGGGGAGGTCAGCCTAGCTGTTAGCGCCGGTCCGTTCGAAGCATCAGATGGAGAATGTCAAAAGCTGTGAAGATAGAAAAATAAAAAGGAAGGAAAAAAAACGTTTTTCAACTGAAAAAAGAGGGAGTGAGAAGAGAGCTTGGTGTAGTACTGAGGGACAGAGGGGCAGATTATTCGGCTTTTACCAAGATTGATTTTCAATAAAGCAAGTATTAAGTCACGCAATGTACAGTTGGTTTTGAATATACCTATAGAAGAAATTGTTTGAGGTAATAGTAGACTGAAGAAGTTTGTTAAAAGTGTTTGGAAAGGGCATGCCATAGTTACATTGACACATCATGATACCCGCTTCTTAGTTATTTTTAGTAATAGAAGTGTGCTGGACTCAACCCATTTATACCGATGTCAGTAAGAAGACATATATCGTTTAGTTTAAATTTGGTTGAATAGGCGCGAGCGCATAAACCTGTGATTACACGTACAATGTCCGAAAGCAAAGGGCGCAGAACAGAGTATCGATAATTTTTTTCCGCAAGTCATCGGAGACTTGACCCTTCTGGATGGACACCATTTTGTTCCGAAGGTGCACCGGGAACTCCGGCAGTTCAAATCCTCCTGGGTCGACCCTACCGGGCTGAGGTAGGAGTGATTGGGTTGGTACAGGAACCAGCCGTCCGGGATGAATATCTTCAGCACTGCAAAGAACAACTATTTCAGACAAAGAATATATATAAATTCCGCCAGATTTTTTTAAAAATTGTAACCGATTCGTAAACAGTTCATTAGTCTTCGTAAAATTAATGCCTCGATAATGTCTGTCACTACAAATAAAACTTTAGTTGACCGGGAATGTATGTTTGAATATACAGAGAATTCCAGAGAAAGGTGAGCAACTCAAAGTTGCAGTAACCTGTCCTAAATAGTTTTTGACGTATACTCTAAATTTTCTAAACTATCAGTGGATTATATATGACTGACTCCATAATCTGGTACAAAACAAAGATATAACAAAGCAGAAAAAAAAAGCCGTGTGTAGCTCCTGCCCAAGAGTCAGAGGATGTTAACCAAGACATTCCATATAGTCATCCTGTTGTAGCTCCGCTGAAACATTTTAATTATTTACTTTGGGTTGCATAACTACATACACCAAATAGCTCCCCGCAAAAAAAAAAAAAAAAAAACATTTAAAAAGGAATTTAGTGCGTAGAAATGGAAAAAGATCGCATGTGTTCGGTCCCCATCACCACCAATAGTTTCAATATAAGAAAAAAAAAGGGTCAACAAGGAGACCAAAATGACCTTTCTTCCCTAAAAATAGGATCCGCGTTTGATTGCAAGGTGTCGGAACATCAGCCGAGTCCTACACCACACACGGCATTTTTTGTATAAGAAAATACATAAGAGCCTCTTTATTTGCTAGTTTTATTTCATATATTGTAAGAACTAGTAGCGGTGTGCTTGACCGAAAAGCCCACGGTTTTTATAGTGCAACCCGCTGCAATTTAGATCAAATGCGTAATATCTCTTGGTCGCTTTCACATGCTGGAATTTGAAAGAGTAGTTTGGTCTATCTCCCAGATTTAGAAACGACCCTCACTACCCATTTTGTCCGCAATAGGTGCCTAAAGTGACAATCATGATATAAAACACTCACAGATGGTTGTTATGCAAGAAACCCTGGTCATCTGCTAGTACCAAATCAATGCGGTTTGGGGAGGGAACATCTAACGGTTTCGTAAATCGCAATTCTTTTCAAGCATTCGGCGTCTATGCTAAATTGTACACAGTACTCTCATTTTAGGGGCTTTGACTATGATCGGTGTCTTGAACCAAGCGGACAATCAACGACGCTATATCATAGTCGCCAGGAGTGCTACTTGTGCGTAGAAGCAAAAGGGACGTTTCTTTTTGTACCTTAAGTTTCACAGAATCTGAGCTTGCCTTGAGTAGTTAAAATGAAAGTGATCGTTAAATGCACTTGTGAGGGAACACATGCTCGTATTTCCATAGCCGGTTGTGTGGTCGGAAGTGTGTGCGACAATCAATAAATTTGAATGAAAATGCAATACAAACTTGTTTGGCTCCTCCTGTCGAATGTCCTCACCGACAAGGGGGTTTACAGTCAGGTTCAAAATGTCGTTTGCTTCCACGCTTCCCTCCACGTCGACAAACAAACCAACATCCTTATCTTTGACCTGAAACAATAGAAGACGTGTTATAACCCTTTTCCAGAAGAAGACTCAAGGGTCTTTGCAGCACTTTTAAACATGTAAAAGCTTCGTGCTGCAGGCTATTTGAAGTTTAAGAATTACGAACAGAGCGCATCTTAGTCCTCTTTATACTAGGGAATGCTTCCGGTTCCCAACCTTAAATACCGTGACTATACAGAGGGATGTAAGCACAACCTTCACATGCTTATATCAAGTTTCTGAGCACACATACAATTCCAGATTAAGCTTCAGTTTCATACAGTGGTTCTAATATAAAAAAGCAAGCATTTATAAACCATTTTCTATAACTATGTGTTTAAGACCTCCTCTCCCTTGCCCTTTACGTTCCCCTCTGTCTCCATCATATCATGTAGCTGTGAGTGTGTCTCCTCAAGAAGTTTTGAATCGTTTAATGAATTTCTTACCTACCTCTGGTTGCCGCATACAAAAGCACGCAGGTCAGCGACAAAGCCAACATTGGCGTGACATCCCGTTGCGTGTACATTTCGTACGACAACGGGGCGGAAATAATAACTTTTGCTCTCGCTTGTGGCTGTTATCAGTTCCGTCCCGTTGTCATAAGGAATGTCGTACAAAACGACTGCGTCATACGCTCTAAGAAATGCCTACGCGTCTACTTACCCGTAAAACACTAAAAGAGCCAATCTCTGCGATACATGGAATCAGCGCAGCGAATGATGAGGTGGAACATCCGTTTAGACCTTAAAATTAAATCTATGCTGTGGCACTACGCAATGCAAAACGTCATACCTGCATTGCGTAATGCCACAGCGCAGACTTAATTTTTAGGTCTAAACAGATGTTCCGGCTCATCATTCGCTGAGCTGATTTCGTAGATCGCAGACATTGGCTCTTAGAGTGTTCTGCGGGTAAGTAGACGCTCAGGCATTTCTTAAGAGTCTACGTATGGAAAGCATTTGGGCTGATATTCGTGGTATAATGTATGCGTGCTCATCGGGATTGAGTGCTGAATTAAGAGATTAATATCTCGGAACACAGCCTGTCTTGAAGTACAGACGGCTTCAAGTTACCAATATAAATTTAGACCGTAATTACACAAATTCAAAAATGCATTAATAAATTTTTTTCAATTAAAAAATGAATGCCTATGATTATACTTGCACATAGTATCCACCAAATAGCATAGCCTATAGGTCCGAAAACGGATTTTCCGCGTCTTTCCTCAATTTTTTTTAACCCGTAAAATTTAATTTTAAACATTTTCAACACTACTCTAGCATAAAGTACTTTAGCGTACTTAAAATTTAACACTTTCTTGGCATATTTTTAGCCGCAGTGAATTGTGGAACATGTTCAAAGAGAAATCATAGTTTCTTGTAAGCCATACTTTTTTTAGACAGGGAAACGTTTGTCTGGCAAGAGAGCTCTTTGTTTTGTGTTTGACAGAAAAAGGGGACGGGGACCTTCTCCAACCGACAATTGTTAGCCTTTTGTTGGCGCCTTTAGCGCAAGCATTTGAACGAACAGTGGGAAATGAAATAAATAAATGCATTACTGAAAAAAAAAGCTTATGGACGACGTCTTTGGGCGCAATAGCGAAAATGTAGAGTTGCAGAAGTTGAGTACTGAACGCATAAAGCCTCCCTGCTCTAGTTTGAAAAAAATCTACCCTAGCTCACTCTAAGTCCAAATCGAATAGCCGGATGTCTTGTTGTCTGAACCCAATCATCTTGGCTTCAACGTGGGACAAAATTTTTCGGCAAAACGGGACGCGATTGCCTCATGGAAAGTGTCGTACATACTAAAAAACGTCCGTTCATCTACTTTTTTCGCACAACACCCGGATAGCCAATCACCGCAACTTACGGAGGCAGCTCAGCGAATGACGACGCCAAAACAAATGTTTAGACCAAAAAACGCAGTCTGAGTTGTGACATTAAAAGGGCCCTGCAAGGACTTTTTACTGGTTTTTAATTTGCACCGAACCTGAGCGCAGTGAACGTAGTAACTTAATGAAACTTTTCTTTTCTCGAAATTCGCTTTATTTCAAAAGTTATAGGCAAATTAAAATTACAAAAACAAGCAAAAAATAACCTCCATCATGACGTAGTATGTCCCGGCTTGAGTGGCCGTGAACTAGAGTAGGAATAGTGAGCTCATCGAGCGCCTCACGGCTGCAGCACTCTGTGTCGACGGCTCGAGAGGGCGCCACTAAAGCACGTGTTGAAAGGCTGTATGTAGCGGGCGGCCAGAGCGGTGCTCATTGCGTTTGCTGCGCGATTAGAGACTAATTTGGCGTGGCACTTCATTGGCCACAAACGACAGCAAACGCGGGGTAAAAATCAGTTCAGAATGGGAGCCACTTCGCTCTGCCATACCGCGAAACGGCCAAACCGCGAGGCAAAGCTTCTCGCCGAAGGCCTTCGGAACACACGGAGCCGGTCGGATCCTCCAGTCCGTAAACGACCGCAGCGCCGCCGCGTACATGCGAGACTTTTCTGTGTCGGCGCCTGATCCCACTACCCTTTTCTAGTATACGCCGCCTTTTCCACCGCTTGGTGGCGGGTATGTCGACAGGTCATTTCTTGTTTTCGTACTTTATAAGCTGCATTCGTTTCTTTTCGGATATAAAATACTGAACAAAAACTACTTTTATAAATAATTGAAACGGTTCACGGCGCTTATATTTTGTATTTCGACTAAAAAGATGCTTTTAGCGGCTCTGACCAGTAGTAAGCCCAGGACCTAAAACGTCACATTTTGCGCGTTTTCGGTACCGCGGGTCGCCCCTGTCGGTGAAGGAGGTTTCCGCGTCGTCCGGTTAAAATATGACGCACTGATATTTAGTTACTCTCTCCGTGCCCGCTGGCTTGCCCAAACCCCAAGGGACGTGGAAACCGCAAAAAAAAAGTAGACGCTTAAATATGACTGCAGGGCCCCTTAAGCAGTGCAAAACGTCGCGCTTGCTCGCTTAATGTCACAACTCAGACTGCGTTTTTGGTCAAATCATAAAGTTCGGCATCGTCATTCGCTCAGCTGCCTCCTTAAGTTGCGGTGATTGGCTAATCAAGTGTTGTGCGGAAAATTAGACGCACAGACGTTTTTAGAGTGTATCACGTTGCTCACTTTTTTACTTCCTCTTATTGTGTTGATATAACTAAATCACACGTTAATTTGCTGTTGGCACCGCTTATTTGTTAACTAGAATATGTTAGCTTCATGGCTGCGTAAAATTTATGCACGGTTATAACTACACTGCGCGCCGAAACGTCTTTGTTTTCTATTTTTTATTTGTTTTTGTTATATTTACAATCTCGTTTTAGGAAAATAAAGTCGTGACCAATTTAAAAAAAACCATCTCAAATCTTCAGGTGCTAGAACTTTTTATACATATCTCGATACTTGAAAAATATTTGGTAACCGAGAAAACTGACTAAATGTAATTAACGCTTTGATTCGATTATCTAAATGCATAGAATTGTGGAAAATATTACAAGACCAAAACTATTTTTTGCTTAGTTTCATTACTAAACGGTGGGAAAGGCAAACTTAAGGGAAATAACTACTATGCTTATCACGCATAGCTCTAAATATTAAGAATGTCACTTGGAGGAAGCAGGAGTATGCTTGGCCTCTAACACTACCAATTTTCTTGCGGTAAATTGGTTGCTAAGTTATGTCAAAAGGACCGCTGAGTCTGTCGATCGGTCGTACCTAAGATCAAGGGCTTATAAAAAGTTCCAATTTAAAGCAAGAAAATTGGAACTTTTTTATAAGCCCTTGATTTAACGTACGACCGATCGATCGACAGACTCAGTGTCCTTTTGACTTGGCAATAACCACTTCGGTGGTTTTCTGAGCGAAGCGCGAACAAAACACAAAACTAACTACAAGCAAGCTGCCAAAACTGCTAACCGTTAAGTGAAGTTTTCAGAAACAGGATATTAAATATAGTAACTTACCTGAATAAGCAGTCTCTCGTTCACGAGTTCCTTGAATGGTGACGCTAGAAGCGCCTGGCGAATATCGCTTTCCTTGCGCATGCCTTCTACTACGATCTTCTTGGTTGAAGTTTTATAAGTTACAAAACACGTAACTTTTTCGCACATCATTGTAAATACAGTAGTATCCAAGCGTGCCCGCACGCATGTAAAGGACTTGGCAGGACTGACTGAGAGTATTGAAGACAGAAAATCAAAGGAAGTGTTGTTGGACGGGCGTTGGTCCAGCTTAGTTTTAAAAACGTTTACTCTGGCTTAACACTCGCCGCGATGGAGAGGGTCCCCCCCCCCCCCCTAACCGGTCTACTTATCCAAAATATCCCTGTATACGTCCGGTAGGGGGCCACGCTTGAGTGTCCACGCCGTGGAGTCATGGTGGATATACCACGATACCCGTCGTCCAGCAATTATCGACAAGGTTGAACTTCGCCGGTGGGCGTGTGTCGAATTGGCAACGTCTCTTTTGTGTTCCTTCAGACAGGTGCTTCTTCGTCTACCCGTCTCACCGATGTAATTGGTGTCCTGTCTCCACAGCTTACTTTGTGCGCTTCCTCCATTTTGGGAATCCGGAGGAATTCTATCTCATCGTTAGTTAAAAGGATTCAAAGCACCAAAACATTATTATCAACTGATCTCATGCTGAAGCGTTATATAATTTATCTGTCAAACCTGTCATTGTGCCCTCCCAAAATTCTCGTTTACTCAAACCTCGGAACACAGCCACCCCACGTGCGGGAGTGAATGATAATGGGGTGAAAATAGTTTGCCGAAGCTTATGAAACTTCCACGTAAAGCTCGCTGAGTTGGTGGTTAATATTGCACCTGTCCGTTTGCCTAATGCATTGTTTACGATAGCCCAAAGGGACAGCATAAACCTTCTGCAATCCGGACGGGAGCAACTTACTGACATGCTTGTCTGTGCATTCTTCAGGCTTTCGGAGTCTGCATTGGGTCCTTTTTAGCCCCTATTTTCAGTGAGGTTTACATTTCGTTTGTTGATAGGGCAATTAAACAGCGATTGGAAGCCAGTTCCAATAGCTGCACAGCCTTTAGATTTGTGGATGACTAATTTGTCATCTATAAAAGCTCGGATTTCCCTGAGAGAATTGCCGAAATCTTCACTTGCTGGTCGTCAGGGCTCACTTTCACAAAGGAAGATCCTTGGCCCGAGTGTTTACCATAGATAGAAATCCGCCTCCAGCTTCTTTCGTCATGGCTATGCTGGGCATTTCAACAAAGGATGCGCTGCAGAAATACTCTTCCTTCTCGCCCTCTTTTTTGCCCTTTTCCTCTAGTCTAGTTGCACGGTAAGGCAGAGTAGAAGGTCCCCTTTGTAGCGGCTTCTTCTGGGAGGATAATCCTAGAAAAGCCCTCTATGAGCAGCAGGTTTTTTGGCCCGTCGCAAAGCCAGCCTTCCGGGTGAATGTTTTACGAACCTGGAAGGCTCGCCCTAGCCGTCACCCATTTGAGCTGTCGAAATTGTTTGGCTGTAGCCTGTGGCAAAGTAAACATTCACTGGAGCGCTGCGATGCATCCCCACACCCAGTAAACGTACTTTAAACACTTATTCTCGGTTTCAAAAATAAGAAGCGCAGAACGCATGCGCGAGATGTGATGATTTCAATATGTGAGAATGATTTACATGTTCACAAAACATTCAGCATCCTCAAAAAGCCAGCCTATGACGCCCAAACGTGCCTCAAATGGGGAACGATGGAAAAACGAAATGTGTATTCGCGGGCATCTTATCAGATCTGTTTTCGTGCAGCACGTACGTACAGCAGAAAGTTTATCCTGCTCCTTTGGGGCGTGGTAAAAATACTTTGGGCAAACGGGCAGGTGCATTAACCACCGACTCCGCGAGCACCACGGGGTAGTTTCAAAAGCTTCGGCAGACTCTTTTCACCCCATTGTCATTCACTCCCGCACGTGCAGTGACTGTGTTCCGAGTTTCGAGCAAACGAGAATTTTAGGAGGGCACAATAAAGGCCGGTTCCCACATGCAGCGAAGCGCTAATGTAGCGCTCCTCTCGTGCTGTCGGGTGCTTACCACTTATCATGAGCAACCGTTTTGACAGTGCGATACAAAGCTGGTCAATGCTCCCGTCAGCGCGCGCTTAGCGCGAGGTTAGCGCTACGCCTGTAGCGCTCCGCTGCATGCGTGAACAGGCATTAAAGGTCTGTTCACACATGCAGCGGAGCGCTACAGGCGTAGCGCTAACCTAGCCCTAAGCGCGCGCTGACGGCAGCATTGACCAGTTTTGTATCGCACTGTCAAATCGGTTGCTCATGGCAAGTGGTAAGTACCCGACAGCACGTGAGTAGCGCTACATTAGCGCTTCGCTGCATGTGAGAACCGGCCTTAAGAGGTTTGGCAGAGAAATTAAAGCATCCTTTAGCGTGAAGTTAGTTAATAATAACATTTAGGCGCCTTCGATCATTTTAATTAAGCATCAGTTAGAATTCTTTACTCCGGAGTTGGCATACTTGCATTTTGTCTTCCATCCGACAACGCAATTTTTCTGTCACTCTTTTCCTCTCCCCGTTTATTTTGTATTTGTGTTGTTGCGAGTTGAAAGAAGTGTCCGTGGTCCATTTGTCCTAAGTGTGTTATTCTTTTTGTCGTCTTTGTCCGAAAACCAACCGGCTCCCCAATTTACTTTATTTTTTACTTAAAATGGTTCTTGTAAGAGGTGTAAAATTACGCCCTAGTAACAGATAGTAATAATTTAATTAGATATCTGTCGTGGACATGATTTTGGAACTTATGCAAAAACACGGAACTTCGGTTTTAAGTATATCAAAGGTGGACCCCAGAGACTGACCTTTCCACAGATTGGTCTGAAGGTTGCTAGGAGCCGGCGACAAGTGACAAAAAGTGTGACAGTAGTGATCGGGCAGCCATTTAATGAGGTTGTCTCTTTTCCAGTTTTGTTGAAGCAGCCAGCAAGCGCCTAAAAGCCGCCTTTATGGTACTTGCGTAGCTGTCACAATCCTGAAAAAATCACACAGTTGTAAATATCACGATTGATCGCGTCTTGTTAATAGACAAGCAGATAAATTACTCAGTGCGTTTGTTTTCAACACAGTATATTATTTTCTCTGATCATGCAAATACTCTCAGAGAGGCCCGAAATGTGCTGCGAATGAGCAAGGTATAGACTGTGTGTGGTTCCGCGAGCAATTATTTGTTAGATTGGTTTACATTTACTTTTATTGGCTAGGATTTGTCAAACCCGTTATGATTGCGTCAAGCGGTATTTGCCATGGACGACATGTGCCTAGCTCATTTACAACACATTTTGTGGCTCCACGAGTTGATCAGAATGTTTAAAAGAAGTTTATATATATTTTTTTTTTTCTTTCGAATGAGTAGTTAGCTGTTTAAAGAAGTTTCCTTTTGTTGTGGTTTTAAATAGGGTGCATGCAAAGCGTTGAGTTTTGTAGGCTCTTGGATGGCTATGACGTCCTTGTGATAATTGCAGAAAAGGGGCTCAAGTTCTCACGAGTATTTATTAGCTCAGTTGTTTGCTGTCACCGAAAGAAAAAGAACCAAATCTGTGACGCTCGATCGTGGCGCCCGAGAGTGGTGCCTAAAGCGCGAAACACATGCATGGACGGCAAAATCGTGCGATCCGGCGTCCGCTCCGACAGTCCGAACGCCGCTCCGCATCGCCGACCTTCCATGCGACGCGACGGTCCGTTCGGCTCCACCCAGGAGATCCAAGCACTTCAGCGGAGGTCCGCGTTCATAGATCGCTGGTCTCAGATTGACGGTTTAGCTCGCACGAGCGAAGTTAGGAGCTTGCTCTCGCTAGCGCGTGCATTCTTTGCCGGGGCCATCTTTTTTGAATGGGTCAGCGGGATCCAAGCGTCCAACTTTCCGTCGCCCGTCCCGTTTTCTTGTTCGTCTCGCCAGACCCGGTACGTCATCATGACGTTCGCGCTACCTGTGCTGTCATTGGCTGGACGCATCCGTCAATCCGTCCGCCGTGCGAAACTATCTGGCGCGTTGGACGCAGGTCGGATCGCCGAATCGGCGTCTGAAGCGACCAAATTTTTCGGATCAGGTAGTCGTATTGCCGGATCGGACGTCGGATCGGATGGATTTTTCGCGCATGTGTCTCGAGCTTAAGAGTAGAACTTTATGTTGCGCCCAAGATGGCACCTGAGCGTGGCGACCTAGCGTGGTGGAGCAGCGTGTCACCTAAGCTGGTCGGTTTTCTTAAATATATTCCAGCCATACAGCACATTCTCTGTTAAAATGAAACGACAGGATGGAGGTTTAAGTGCCAACCCGACGCAGGTCATCTTGCAAGGGTGTCGAATCTACGTGGTTCGGTTCGGATCGAACAACATTGTTCTAGATCCCACCTCGGCTGCGGTTGAGGAAATTACCCCAAATATCGGTTCCGTTGCCGGTTCTACCAACGTAAGCCGGTTCAAACCAATTCATAGTTGCACCTTTAATTACGGCCAGCCACGCAGGCTATGCTTTTTTTTCACTTAGCACGCGACGCAAAAAAACAAATGCATGAGGATTTGTTGTAGTCGCGTCAGCTGGGCCACTGCGCCTACAATAAAGCCATTGCGAATGCCTCCATAACAATAAACATAAAGCATTTAAAGGGACACTGACAGGGTATCTATGCTCGACAAGGTTTTTAGTTGTACATGACGTATGGAGCACAACTACACAGAACGTAATTTGCAGCTCGAAATTTGGTTTCTTTCTGTCCGGATCGAGAACTGCCCGGTTGGAGTCGCGCTCACTCTCTCCTCCGTGGTCACGGGCCGTTCTCTAAGGTTTAGACACGACCACCAAATTTAATCAAAGTAACGGGTTATTGGAGGGACACAATCAATATTATAAATATTAAAAATATGAAACCCATTTTTTATGGCTTTTAAAGAGCTGCAAATACGTTGATTAAAAAACAAAAGTTGCACACAGAACCGGAAGCATGCTGTGCGTTCACTGCGTAATTTGCAACATGGAGCCGTATCGCGTATCGTGTGGTACTCGAGGGCTGGACGGCGATGGCGGCGGACGACGAGCGTGGGTCCTCTATACTTCAGAACCGTCGTTCGAGGTACCGGCAAATCTGTCTCCCTTCGAAGGAAAAATTTTGGACCGATCAAAACAATTAGGATTCATTCCGTACGACACGCCCGACCACAAAGTCGATTTGCACGAAGACGCCACCGAGTCGTCGCCTCTTTTCGTGGCTGAAGACATCGCTCGTCTAACGAACAGGAATTGATGAGAGCTTCGAAGAACGCGCAGACGTCAAGCACGAAGTGAGTACTTCGATTTGAATATGCATGCGTTCGATTTCTTAACTAGGTGCGAATGTGCCCAATGCGTGGTGCTGCCCGACTTCGACGCGGGAGTGCCTTTGCTGGAAGGAAATCGGCAGCAAACTTTGCGACCTACAGTCGACCCGCTGCATTACTGCGAAGGAGGAGTTCCCCCTCGTCTGCCTGAACATTGCAATGTTAAAACTATCGTACTTCGAGCTCCACGATAGAAAGCTGCCTATGCCCAAGGAGAATATAAATCGGGTAACGTACGCTTTCTGCGGTGCCCGTATTGGTCCCGATCCCGTTGATCTTTCTGAAACTTGTGCAGACTCTGCCGCACAGTGCCACTTTCGAATGCAGAACCTATGAGGCAGCTCTTCACGCAACATCTTGGGGGCATTCTTTTCGGAGCCGATCACGGGCATTGACCATGGCCACTCACTACTCAATCCCAACACTTAAATGGACAAAACAACTAAGCTTGAAGTGCAGTACAGCGAGCGGAATAAAAATAACTGTAAGGCAATCTCACGGCAAACTGTACCCACAACGCTGTCGTCTAACTGCTGCGCATAAAAAAAAAAAAAAAAAAAAGCGCGGTCGGGTATAGCCACGTGACTTCGGGCACTTCCCTTACCTCCGTGCGATGGTTTCGGTTTCGAGCAGTTTTGTTTCTTGGCATTAAAATATGCGTGATTCTGTAGCAAAATATTAAGGGGGTAGTATTCTGACACCATATTAAATCGCGAAGCAAAAAATGAATAGAAAAATTTGTAAGCTGTCCGTGTCCCTTTAAAAAGTTACGCATGCGTTGTTGTAGGCGAAATGCATACAGCGCTGGGTCAGTGCCTCCTTCGCGCCCAGTGCGCTCGCGCAAGTTAGGCTACTTTTGAAAAAAAAAACTATCATTTCAAAGTATCCAGCTTATTTTTTTTTTCATTGGGCGGTTTCTGAAATGAGAGCAGTGAGACTATGCAGACTTACACGCGTAGACCTCTTAGAGTATAATCATTGTATTGTTCAAAAGGGGAAGTATCGGCTCTGTAGATGTTTACGATGATCGGGGAAGGGGTTAAATTGCAGCTATTGTACCAAACAGCAATAACAGTAAAATATCGTGCTGCTGCTATATTTCAGATTGCTTTGCTTATTTTATTTATTAACTGCCTCTTTACGCGATGTAGGCTTTTCAAAAATAAACTATTGCTATAGGAGCGGCATGTAAGGAAGCTTCGCAAATTTATTGTCAATCAGCTCGAACCGCTCCCCAAGAAAATGCTTCGATCGGCCGTCATAAGGTAGGTGTTTTTGTTGCTCGTGTGCAGCAGCGAAAGTAGAAATTTTGGACCGGATATGAATTTATCAGCGGTGAGCTGCATGGCCGTCGGCACCAAACAAAGATAGGACCTCCTTTTGGAAGCGACTTGGGTGAAGCCGGGGGAGACTTGCGGTTTGGAGTGCCTCGCCTCCAATGGTGCCCAAATTCAAGCAACGCCTTTGGTGGTGGAGGAGTCAGAGTGGTGCGCGTTGGTGGCGATGGTCGTTTTCAAGAACGGCTTGATTGTGCGTTTTTTTCGCTCTCTTCCTACTAAAGTATGGAAATTGTGTCGATTCCCGCTGTTTGATTTCTTTGTTGATCATACTTGTCAAGAATGCGGCCCTTACTTCATTTGAAGTGATCGCGCTTTGTCGGAGGGGGTCATGAAGAGAGCGGATTACCCTCCAAACAGTGCGCCACATAAAGTTGCTTTCGAAGTAACGAGCGATTTGGTTTTGTTGACGGAAGGATGAATGAAGACTGTTTAGATTGTGAGCGAGTTTTGGTCATTTTAGAACGTTTAGATTTTTATGCTCTGCTTTGATCTGGAGAGTGGGTACGGAAGCCATGATGTTTTAGGCACGATTGGGGGCGTGTTTGCCTCCACATCCGGCATCACTTCGAAGCCGCCCAATTGGCCGTGATTTGACCGTCATATCACCTCCATAAGCGCTTTATAGAATAAAGCCGGCAGTGTCGGAAGATCAGGGCTGCTATGTTGCGCTTTTTGGACTCCCAGGAGACTTCGAAGAAGGAAGTGACGTCAACGACTAGAGCAAACGCAGATTGGATGTTGACAGAAGAAAACAAAATCAACATCCAATCTGAATTTGCTGCGCTGTTGACGTCACTTCCTTCTTCCAAGTCTCCTGGGAGTCCAAGAAGCGCAACATAGCACCCCAGGTCACGTTTGGCTCTCATCGCGGTTAGCTTGGTTTTCGCTCGGCATAACTACATATGTATACACTAGGCTTCCAGTGTCTGACCGCGTCTTTACTTCGTTTAAGGACGATTCACACTTTTGCGTTGAGCCCAACCAACTGCCAGGGTTGCTATGGCAACAGCTGCGTTGGCTACAACAATGACTGTTTTTACTCAGTTTTTTTATGTTTTTTTTTGAGCCGAGGCAGCTTTTACCATAGCAATCTTCGCACTCGGTCGAACGCAACGCAAGTGTGTGAATCGTCAGTTACGCTTTAGTTACGCTGAGGCTAGAAGCTCCGCCTTCAGCGCGAGCTCGCTGGCTCCTGCAGTGCCCTGGTTGTGCGTGCCTGAACGTTCACACTTGTGTTAGCAAGGGCGGGAAGCTCGCGCTGAAGGCGGAGCTTCTAGTCTCAGCTCAAGAGTGAATGGAGTCACGGAAAGTACAAAAAGCGCAGGGCGTATCTTTCGGACGCCCAGTCTCTTTCACGATATCATTGCCGTCCAATGCGTATTGACTGAGGGGCGTGCACCCTCAAGGATTACGAGACACCGAACTCTTGGGGAACGTAGAAATGTCATGCTGGAAGCAAGTGTTGAAACATCAACATCACAGACCAAGAAGACGATGAAGTTTGCTATCAAACTCTGAATGTAAAGGTAAAAGAAGACGACGCTAATAATTCATTGCCATTAAAAGTCACCATCAAATCAGTTGGCCGACGTCGATTCTCTCGTAAACCAGTATCAGGGAAAATAGTTAACAGCAGGATAGGGGAAACATCGCCTGCCTTTTATACCCCGCCAGTGACTGCCCTGAAAATAATCATCAAGATTGAAACGCTGGAAGCTGATGTATATTTGAAGAAAGAGCACATCGGATCGAAATTGTTTTGAAGGTAAGTACCTAAAAGTAAATTTGTTTCTTAACTCAACATTCAACTGAACATTCAACTGAACATTCAACTGAACGGACCAAATTTCGAGAAAGCGTATCATTTCACTTAAAAAGCTACCTTTCTTCTAACGTGCTAATGGAGAGGTAGGAAAGGGGCGGGGGAGTATCCATTTCAAAAAACTAAACAACTTAAAAGATACTAGAAAGATCTGCATCTCAAATTGAGTGGTACAAAACTTGATTTAGCCCCAGAATTTAACACATAAAGGAGTGCCGGACCAATCCCCTTTTTTTCACATTAAAAAAATAAACAAACAAAAGAAAAAAAAAACAACTGCGCCTAAGTTCATTTAGTGTCCTTCGTGTGCCACTTTATTTCGTTGCTGTGAAAAATGCAGACATGTACAAATTACTCAAAAAAGGTAGTTAAGTTAAGTTACTGAGTATCGACGCCAAAAGTAATTAGAGTAGAGTAGAAATTACGCATTTGCAATAGTAATTGAGTAAACTACTAACTACTGTAAAAAGTAGCGAGTTACTTTGAAGTTACTTTCGAAGTTACTTTTTTATATTTTTGTGGTAGCAAAATGAACAGCAGTTTTGATCATTGAAAAACCCTGCGAGCCTAAAATAAATGCAGTCTATTTATGGCTTGCGTTTTCGCCAAAATAGTTTACGCGCTCGCAGAAGCAATTGACTTTCAAAGTTCTTAATAGGAGAGTTTTCCCCTTTTTCCTCTAAAGAGGTCCCCAGCCCAGCTAAATACACGTTCCGCCGACGGGCTGGATGGAACGGCAGCGTTGAATTTGAGAAACAGGCTGTGCAGGGTCGGATAAGCGAGTGTCGGCATATTAGGTGTCCATGACGAAACTTTTGAGGTTTGCCTCGGGTAGAGGGTCTTTAATAACAAACTTTCCTCTTTTTCTTTTTCTTGGTCAAGTTGAGATTGTTATGACTGGCCCCTCTTTATTCCGACGTCGTTCTGAGAGTAAAGGCCCGTTCACACTCTTGCAACCGAGTACGACTGAGAGAGACCAGACCGGTTTTTAAGCTTCTTGCAACCTCTAAAGGCCGAATGCGCTACAGCGTAGCTGGTCCTAAGAGATCGCAAGAGGCTTAAAAACCGGTCTGGTCTCTCTCGGTCTTACTCGGTTGCAAGAGTGTGAACGGACCTTAAGCTGAGCGAGTGCACCAGACCGTCAAGGGTTCAAGTCTCGCGCTACGACGATGAGATCATCCGGACGACTGCCCGTCCCGTTGTAGTGCTAGTGCTACGCTACTGAAAAAAAAAAATTGTTTTGGTTTAACAGAAGATGAACCAAAGTATACTTCGCCGCTGAAGCCGGGTCCAACAAAAGGATCTCCCAAGGGTAACTCGCAATCTTCGTCGGCGACTACAATATTCTGACGCGCCCGAATCGTTTTTAACAAAAAGGAGGTCTCCCAGGCATGGATGGTCGGAAGGACGTGAAGGATTACGTGAACAAGCATCGTCGCTCGTATACGGTTGCAGCTGGAAGCGGGAACGTGCTCCCATGAACGGATTATCCGCACCAGGGTTTGTGCGCGGGGGAGTCCGGCTTTGCAAAGGCGTATGCGCTGACGACAAGGCGCCCAGCTGCGAGGTCATTCCAGTGGCGCCTCCCGTGGAACCTACCGCTTGAGTCAGAACTCACTAAAGACAGACAACACGAAAACAACAACTCTAAAGGCTCGTTCACACTCTTGCAACCGAGTACGACCGAGAGAGACAAGACCGGTTTTTAATCCTCTTACGACTTCTTCGGACCAGGCGCGCTGCTGCGGAGCTGGTCCTAAGACGTGTTAAAGGATTAAAAACTGGTCTTGTCTCTCTCGGTCGTACTCGGTTGCAAGAGTGTGAACGAGCCTTCAGAGTGCCCCCGTCTTTCACGGTTGCAGCTGGAAACGCGGCGCCTGCGTGCATTACCGGATTAGGTCAATACCCGACCAAGGCTTGTTCAGCATCTCTTCCTGCGTTCGTGCGTGCCGGTGTTTTGTTTTGGCTGCTCGTCGCCACCTTGGCCCAGGGACGCCTTCCTGAACAAGGGGGCCCGTTGTTCGGGAATGCCATTTCATCTGCCGGCGTCTTATTCATTTCTGCGCTCAAGCTTTCGTGATGGGCAAATTTAGCACTATATAATTTCGAAAGTAGTTAGTAATTTGAGTAGAAGTTACCTGAAAAAAGTAGCTAAATTAAACTACTAATTACCCAAATCAAGTTGTAATTGAAAGTTACGAAGTTACTCGAAAAAGTAGTTAAACTACAGTAGTTTGAGTAGAGTAGTTGAACTACGTCCAAGTCTGGAAAAATGTGACTCGGGATTCAGAAGAACGCGATTTGTTATCTATCGATTCGTCAGCGCTTATCGAGGACGTTTAGGTACTTTAGAAAGTGGTATCGTGCCAAGCTAAGTTACACCGGAGAAGGAAGACGACATCCCGCACTACTTGACAGTCCCACACTGAATCGTCTGCAGGTTCAATAGCTGGATGTCCTGCTGGATGCACGAGGTTGGCGTGACATTGGCCAGCACCCGAGCTTGATTGTAGACAATGGTCGACGCATGGCGGTAGGTGACGGTCGATACGTTTTCGCTCGTTTGGATAGAATAACGGTAAAATAAATTTAAAGTTTTTTTAACAATAAAGCTAGGCACCATCGCAACTAAACTTTGTAGTTCAAATTCTAATTTAGCCTAACAAAAGAAGTACAGAAGTGTAAGATTAAACTAGACGCCAAACGATTGAGCTCAGGGCGAACACCAGTCCTGCAGCTCGTGGTCATACCAGCACCTTCAAATGAGATAAAAAGAATGCGTCAAATTCTCTGACTGAGGAGAAACTGCCTCACATTAGAGATCTTTCTGGTGTCAATCTGGCACGGACAAGAATTGTCCGTGTCCTGTCGGACGCCAGGAACACTCGTACGAACCTGAGTGGTGGTAAGCGCGCTGCGTTGAGTGATCTCAAATCGGGCAAATCCATCGTAATCCTATCTGCTGATAAAGGTGAAAGCACTGTTTTGTTAGACGGGAAAGATTATAACGGCAAAATGTACAAGATTTCAAATGACCCTTTGCACTTTTTCTTTTTTAAGCTGTGATCCCAGGGCGAAGTTCGAAAGGCAGCTTGTGGATCGTCTCGGTCAGACGTTGAACGGCCGTCTTTTTTAGTCGGACGGTAGGGTGTTTGGCCCCTATCCATCGCGGCCAGTGCTGACTGATCTGTTTTTTCATATTAAGCCGGAACAAACTTTTTTTGACATATTACTTCCCCCGGTTTTTGGACTATATACTTGCAAATCACAGAAAATTGTAAAAAAAAAAAACGGACAACGTTACACGGGTAAATAAATCGTGTAAACAACAATGCGCCGCGTGTGCACGCGATCGCGTTGCTAATATGTTGCCACCGGCACAGGAAATTGGTCTTTAGTGGTCGAGGAGGACGACACAACTTCGGTGGCCTTCAGGTGCAAACATGGAATGAAACAGCCTTGGGAAGGCGGTGTGTCATCCGAGGAACATCCCTATTTGTTTTGTTTTTTATCGCACCTCGGCCCCTTTTTATTTTTATTTTTTTTTCATTTCCTCGTGACTGCCTTATCACCTGTGTTAGTGTCCTCGCTGCAGCGTGAGCTGACTTGAAAGCAAGCTGTTTTCCCATAAGCACTGAACCTGCAGCCTTTCCTTTCAACATAGGTGCCTGTGATTAGCTTTTGTAAACAAGTTTGGCCAGAGAAAAACAAATTTGAGCAAGGTAACCAGACGAAACACGGCGCGTGGCAGCCAATATTGAGTGTTATTGTTAGACTGATACGCACTCGGTTGTTTTATTAACTGTTTACGTACATACTGAGTTGCCTGTGTGGTGAACGCCTGGGGTGGAGTGTCTGAAACGTGCCAAGCTCTATTTTTTATCTCATTGAAAGAGTTACCAAATGGGCAGCTGACGACCGTTTGGGACGGATATTGCATTTAATTGCGTTTATTCAGTGGAAGTGTCCATAATGGCCGACACCTTTCCATTGGTAAACTTGTTAGTAGCCATACACAAAAACAATAGAACGCAAAAACGGTTTCATTCGTTTAAACCCTTTCAAAGTGCTAACTTTAAAATGACAAGGCATAACCGTTAACTACATACATATATCGTAAGCACTTTCTAAATAGGCTTAAATATGTGTGTTGAAAATATTAATGTCCACACAAAATAATTCTAAACGATAGATGTAGTTCTGAATACAACCAGAGGGAAATATGAAGTTAGTATACGTGCAACATTGATTGTACGCTGATGAACATTTCTGCTGCGTACATTTTTATAAGCGAAAATGGGAGATATATGTACACGCGTAGCAAACTATTTAGATATTATAGAAACATAATATAAACGGACGGAAAACGCGGTTTCCATGATTGGCAACAACATTTTAGTTCACTTCGATACCTGTACTTGTGGAGGAAAAGAGGAGGGGGGCAGTAGAGAGGATAAAGGGTGGAAGGGTCACTACGAGTGAGAGGATCAGGGAGTCCTGTACGAGGGAGGGGGGGGGGGGGCATCTCGAACGCTGACGCGGTTCACGGACGCCATAAATCGGGACACAGTGGCGACGGCGGCAATGAGCTCCGGGCTAAGAAAGATAATCTCTTTTGGAAATAGGCTGCTGGAGGGGGCACTTATGTTGTCACTGCTGCAGTACATCAATAATTTCACGTCCTCTCCTTCATCTGTGTCCACCGAACCTGGTGGTCGAGGGGAAGTCAGCGGAGCAGGTTCCACCTTCCGAGGCGTGCTTGACAATGGGAATGACAGCGTGGCTCCGCGGACTTGGCTCAAACTTTCCCTACCTCATTTTCGTGTTCTTGGAAATGGGCGTTGAGGCAGCGCCCCGTTTGTTCCATAAATTTTGCGCCGCAGGACATAGGGACTGAATACACGCATTCCTTGTCGCAACTGGATCTTTATGTTTCTTGACATATTTTAGTTTGACCGGAAACCGTGTTTGTCCGACCGTTTATGTCATATTTCTATAATATCTGAATCGTTTAACCAAGCAGCTCATGCTATTAGTGGAAAACTAGTAACTGCCGACTACAAGATATGGTATAAAATACCACTGTATGGGTGCGAAAAAACGCAATACAAGCCCCGAAATCCATTGGTGGCCATACACATTTATTCTTAATAAAAAATCAGACAATGCACCCCCCCCCCCCCCCCCCCCCGGGGCCGCGTCCCTGTTCAGCGTCTCGTAATAAAATGTTGGGGAGGTGGTCCCCCTTGTCCTATGCCTTACACGAATGGCGAGTGTCTTTTTGTGCTTCTTCTAGTGACATTGCACATGCTCCTTTTTATGCCCTAGTTACACGGGCACACTTTACTGATATGTTGTTGTAACGTCACTTCCCCCAAACTTTCCTCTATGCATCGGCTGAGCAGACGCCACTACCTATATGATGCTTCTTTAACGCAGTTATAATTGTTCGATCAATACTGAGGCCGAACCATTATTGCCTAAATCGAATGACGAGCGTGTTCATTGAAGCATAGTAAAATAAAGATAAGCACGAAGCACAAAGGACAATAAAGACACCTTTAAGATGCACGTGTGTCGTTCTTTTACCTGACAATATGGACTCTCCTACTCGATTGGGAAATTATGGCTGAGTAAAGGGAGGGCGAGAAACATAGGCGGCCAAACCTTACACATCTGCTCGCTCCTTTTCGCCTTTTTTCCTCCTCCCTCAGTCCTTCTCCCACCCGTCCCTCTTTTTTTTTTCCTCCTTTCTCTCCAGCGGAGCGGGACAGCACCAATGTTTCGGAATTTCGGGTAATCAGTGGGCTCCTTATATCCCGTCGCTCTGCTCGTGTCGTGGTGACTGTCTGAACATTTGAACTCTGCAGCGGATATATTGGTCGCTAGTGGCTAGTCGAAACCGAAGGTGCGCGCGACTGGAAGACTTCTCCCCGGTGCCAATGAGTTCCTACGGTTGGTGTCCAGTGACGTGGAAATATCATCAGTCGATTTCCTGCTAACGTGGACAATGGACAGCGACTTTTTTTTTTCTTGCCCGCGATGCCCGTTTTTTTCTCTGAAACTGACTTTGGTCGGTGCCCACCTCTTCGCCGTACACAGTGGTGAGAATGACTTTATCGTCACTTGTGGCGTTAGCGGTTGCCCCTACACTTTCGCAAACCTTCATTCGTACAGAAAGCACCTGTTCCGGCTCCATCGAGATGTTGCAACTGATGGTGACGAAAACGATGAATGCACAGCAGGAAATCAGCACTGTGACGACGTAGTCGAAATGGAGGACCGACTGGATGAAGAAAACTTGAATGAAGAGGCCAGCGAAAACCGACCCTCTACTAGCACTGGAACTCCGACATTCAGCGAGCTCCTGCAGGGCTTGAAAAGAAACCTTTGCTTACTCTCATTCAGTATCACGGAGGAGCACAAAGTAGCGCACAAGGTGGCGGATGCTATTTTTACCAGTATAGAGAATATGATTTCTCATTTGATGGAGCAGTTTGCTAGCTTGATCAGGCATGAGTTGTGTCCTCCTCCGGGCAGACTGCCTTGCGACCTCGAAGCACTTCTAGATGTGAGCTTTGTGAGCCGAATCTTCAGCTCAGTGAAAACAGCTTATCAACGACAGCAGTTTGCTAAGCAGACACTCCCGTACGTGGAGGCCCGTGAAGTTGAAATTGCGAATACTGGGCACACTTTTCAGTACGTGTCTGTTGGAAGCGTGATCAAGAATGTGCTGCAGCAGAAGGATTCCACCAAAATGATGGCTCCAGATCCGACATCCAATCCAAGTGATTGTGCAAGTACAGTCTTCAGGGACTTCAGAGATGGAAAAATCTACAGAAGCTTGGTACAAGACGCCACAGTGATGACAATCTGCATTGTCATCTATACCGACGAACTTGAGATCGTCAACCCGTTGGGCTCCAAGAGAGGTGTGCACAAGTTGACTGTGATCTACTTCAGCTTACTGGACATGCATCCGAGGTATCGAACAAAGCTAAAGCATATATACTTGGCTGTCATAGCAAAGTATGCAGACGTCACGAAGTATAGTTTGAACGCGATCTGGCAGCCGCTGCTAGATGAATTGCATCAGCTGTACACGATCGGCCTCAGGATTGATGGGTTTCCCCAGGCTGTGAAGGTGGTAGTCCTAGCTGTTTGTGGAGACAACCTGTCCCAGCACAAACTGGCTGGATTTACGTGTAGCTTTTCTAAGGGTCGTGTGTGCCGCTTCTGCATGGCCTCTGCTAATAAGCATCACGAGATCACCAGGGAAGACCTGTGTCAAGTTCGGACTTGCGATATTCACCGTGTTCACCTTGCAGCGGTAAGTGTCAACTCTGACCTGAATTGCAAGCTTTATGGCGTTGCTGGAATGTCCCCACTAGCCACATTGCCGTACTTCAACGTGACTGCGCAAATGGCCCCCGACATTATGCATGACCTTTTTGAAGGTGTTTTTGTCTATGTCATTCGTCACGTTTTGAAGGGCCTGATCACTGACAAGGTCCTCGCAAAATCGGATCTCGAGAAAGTCGTTAACTTTCCGTATGGTTATAATGACAGGAAGAACCGACCGGAGGAGATAAGCCCCTCGTTTATCGCTGGGGCAAGCAACCTGAAAGGCACCGCGTGTCAAAAATGGTGTTTGTTTAGACTTATGCCCTTGATATTCTCTTCGTCTGTGCCCGAGGGCAACCCACACTGGGACGTCCTGCTGAAGCTACAGCATGTAGCGGATATCATCCTTGCAGAGCAGATGCCAGACGACATCGTTGCTTATTTAGAAGTCGCTGTCGAAGCCTTCCTGAAAAGCTTCTGCGCAATGTACCCTGACGTTGGACTAATCCCCAAAATGCACTACATTGTCCATTATGCGCGGATGACTGAAGGGCTTGGGCCACTTCGCCAGTTTTGGTGCCTTCGTTTTGAGGCTAAACACCAATATTTTAAAAGCTTGGCAACGAAGGTTAAGAATTTCCGCAACATCTGCCAAACTCTGGCGTCCAGGCATCAGCTGCTGCAGGCGTACCAGATGACGTCTGCTCGTAAAGAGCCCCGCATTGTGTGTGCAACTGAAGTAAGTGTGCAAGACTTGCCGGTATGCGCGCAGAGCCTGGCTGAGGAGGGCACTGTACTGAGAGCAAGCAGTGTCTCGCTGGACTCCGGCTCCTACAAAGTGGAGGACGTTCTCGTGATGCAGAAGGCTGAACCGCCAATCTTTGCGCGGGTGGCGGAGATTTACGCAACAGCAGAAAGAGTCGCTCTTGTTTTGGAGATGTTGAGGGTCCAAGAGTTTTGTAGCCATTCCCATTCGTTTAAGGTTTCTAAAACAGACTTGTTCGAACTCTCTGAACCTGGGATGGAGGCCTCATGGCAGCGACTAGACATGTATCTTGGAACGTATCTGTCCCCGCGGTGCGAAGTTTTATTTTAGGTATCCATTGTCTAATCGAGGACCACTTTTTTGTATATGCATCTGCGTTGGAGTATGTATTGAGTGCTTGTATAGGGTGGCAAATAAATAAACCTGTGTACTTTTTCACATTGTCTATTATACTTGTGCAACATTAAAAGACGGTCGTGATAACGCGTGCTTGCGCTGGCTCCCCTCAGCGGAAACAAAAATGTATGTAAAAAGTTCGAATAGAGGACATTAGGGGTTCAGACTTCCTTTAATACTATGAATGAAATATGTCGATACCATCGAAAAAAGAACGAGTTCCAACAAATGTTTCAATAATCGGTTCTGGCGTTGCAAACAAAAAAAAAAAAAAAAAAAAAAAAAAAAAAAAATTCCTCTTTTATGCTGTAATAGGAATTTTCAAAACATTGTTGTTTCTAACCTTGACATCACTAGATTATCCTTCACCAACTCGCCTAAGACGTAGAGGTCCCAGGACTCACAAATAAAATAAACAAAGGCGCTACCACCTCTATAAAAACGCTTTTCCCGTGCAAGGATGTGGAGGAAGTCGGAGGAAAGGTGGTAGCGCCATCTTTCGTCAGAGCGCGAAATCTTTCGGGACAGTTGAAGGGTCACGCCACCTGTGGGCATACATTTGAAGCTCGTCGGGAATTACAGAATGGAGGAGACAAGCCAACCAATGGGGAGCCGCCGTCCCTCTTGCCTCATTGTTGGCGTGACGGGAGTCGACAAGGGTTCTTGTCTAGCACCGCTCTCCTCTCTGGCCCAGCTCTTTCCCTCATAATGAGAGAGGAGGTTCGCCAGGTAGGGGTGCTGTTCTTCGTGAGGGGTGTTGAGGACCGGTGCGACTCCCTTCGACTCCCTTTTTTTTTAGAGTGTGCGAGCCAAACTACGACCGAACGAACTTACTTGTGTCACAAAAACATTACGTAATCACGTGACTTATTTGATCACGTAAAGTCACGTTACCGCGTAACCTAACATGGAAAACTTACGTTATCAGATAGCTTAATGTGATAACGTAGCTTGCGCTAGCTATAGTGAACTGTAGAAGCAGACAGCGGGCAAGCGTGGCTTGCTTTTCTCTTTTGGGTTTTGGCACCCCTAGCAGCAAATATATGAAGTAGGCGCGACGACGATAAAGAAACCATTGGGTAGGCATGTTCAGTATCAAGGAGGCTATGCATTTACTCACGGAGACATCCTTCCCGATGGGCTATGTCATCCTTCTCAATGTGCTGAGTCATCATCTTAATTTGTTAAGTCAGCCGCTGAGTGGTCACGAAAAACGTGTTGGTACCTTTTGTGTCGCAGACGTGTTTTCGCTCACGGACTTTGAAGGTCGACTGAACGATGCGACATATATGGCTTTCGCCTCAAAAATGGCACAGGCGCGTGATCTTCTCCTTATTGATCCTTTTGTATGTAAAGAACTTCCGGATTACACGCGTCATATTTTTGGGCTGTGTACCCAAGTCTTTGCTCAATCAGACGGTGGCTTATTGCGGAGGAAAGGCCCTCTGACCGTCAAAAGATCCCCAGGGCCAATTTGCTCGAAGCTTTAACCGCTGCTAAAGTTAGTCTCAGTACCTAGGAGAGGGATTTTGAAATCACGTGACTGGCTCGTAGGGATGCGGGGAAACTTGGCGGTGCCCCGGCGAGTGAGCGCCGCTCGCTTTAAAACGAATATGCCGTTGTAGCTGCAATATCGGGCGCGTTCGTCAGCAACCAATGGTGCACGAGGTTTTCGCTTTGCCTTAAAAACTGAAATCGCAAAGCATGAACAATTACCTCGCCGCATTTTTAGATAGTCTTTTGATTCTGGCCATCACTAAGCTTAAATGAACGCGATAATTGTCGGCATTGCAACGTCTTTGGAAAGTGGATCACCTTGCACGTGCTGGCGTCTGCACTCGTAATTTTTCTAAAGCAAAAACGTCTAAAACAAAGTTTGCCTTGCGCGCGCTTTCGTCAAAGCCTTATTATGATATTTGCTTCGAATCTCTTATAAGTGGAAGGCCAGCGCGTGCGGACCGTAGAATTACACTTCCAGCGTTCTCGATGCTTGGGTAATTTAGAAAAAAGTTATATTGGGACGCTGTCCGCTTTTGTGGGCTATCAATACCCGGCCGATTGAGTCAAGACAATCCGCTCTCCGAAGACGTTGCCATGCCAACATTTATTGCGTTCATTTAGGCTAAGGAATGGCCAGAACCGAAAGACTATTTAAAAAGTGGGGCGTGGTCATGGCTCATTCTTTGCGATTCAAGTTTTTAAGTCAAAGCGAAGTGTGTGTTACTCTAACAATACCATTGGCTTAATAGTGGAAGCATGTTGGAATAGGCGGGTTTGGGCGTGTTCGTTTTATCTCAACAAGTTGAAATTGCTCGAGCGCGTGTAAATTTTATGTTATTTCTTCAAAACGAGATTCAGGTGTTTTTCTGCAAAGTAAACAAGACAATAACAAGGTACAGAGCTTAATGGCGAAGTTTTGCTACCTCACTGTGCATAATAAGGAGTCGCCAGCGATATGGGCTCATCAGGACCGCCAACTGGAAAAAAAAGAAAAACGATGTCCGGTTTATAGAGTCAATATAATAGATCATCATGTTGACTCTATAATCTTGACAGCCGCAATAAGAGCACGGATGCCTCCTACACGGCGCCAACGCACTGATATCTGATGACGATGTTGGTCTTGATTCAGAGTCTAGCCGGATTGTCTAGCCAGATGTTCGTCTTGATTTGGAGCGTAGCCCATTTTTTTCCGCATTTAATTTATTATCGTCTCTTTTTAATTATGACATTAGGCTCCAAGCTGATTTCGGAGCTTCGTGTCTGTTAGTCCCGCTTCGCCCTCTTGCTGTAGGGTTATGATGTCTAAGCAATCTACACTACCTTTTTATTTGGAAACCCGGATAGCAAATACCAGCAGAAACGAACAAAAGAATTCGAGAGAGAGAAGTATGCAGGGAAGGGGTCGCGCCGACGGCCTCGGAACGGCTTCCCCTCTGATTTTCCCCACGCCGTCACTAATCGTTCCAAATCTCTCCTTTGTGAGTGAAGAGGACTCGGCGACCTTGACGGAGCATCCGAGGAGGACACTGCGCATTCCTAAGCTGACAGTGCCGGGGAAGCTACGCGCCGGCCGGACCAGTCATCACCTGCACCGCTCTCTGCGCGTGGTTACGGGGAAGAGGGTGATCACGTGATTAAAAATAGATCTGCGATTAGTTCATCGAGCTTCTTAGCTTCCTTTGCACTCTCAGCTTGGGGGTGATGGAGTCGAGACCGCGAAACACCCGCACAGAAAGTGGGATCGCGTGCATCAAGGCCACACGATAAGGTAGCGACTGGAAGGCGGTGGGGACGGTCTCCTTAATTTTCAACACGCGCATGCGGGAACTGCAAGTTGGCAGACGCGCTACGCAATTTATGCATGCTTTCTTTTTGTTTTTTTTGTGGCAGAAATAGCTCTTTTTTCTAAGGCACAAAAACGGTAAGCTAAACATGCGGATATCAGGACACCGTGGTGTCCGTTTCTAAGTTGTCTGAGTGCATTTGATTACTTAGCAGACTGTTTTTATCAGGCGAGGTGGCTCGGCATCTCCACCATGGTTCTAGAGTTCCGATCACCAGCAGCGCAATTTGTCTTAGTGCCGAGAGCGACTTCAACATGCAGATTGCCAGGACCATGGATATTCTTTCGACTGCGCCTGCACATCGGTGGTCTTCCTTCGTTTTAGACATACGTGTGACCGCTAGCTTCGACGGACCGAAGACACGACGGACCGCTCTCTATTCCATGTGAGTGACAAGGAGAGGTCCTCCTGACCATGGGGAATCATAGGTATTCTTGCTACGCAATGTACGTTTCGTCACTATCCGATGAGTTTTAAACGTGTCGAACTCTGCGCAAGGATTCTTCGAGGAGTTTAGCGTGTAATTCACAGCGATCGGCCCGAAAGGCCCTGTACAGCGCTATTTGTAAGTGCTTTTTATTCTAGTAGACCTTGAGAGACATTCTGATTGGTTATTTTTGTGCTCGAAGTCATTTTTATTTCATATATCTTGTTAAAATGTGGCTGTCGTCTTGGCGGTAGATGTGTGCTGTAGTAAAAAGGCCTGCCGGTAGGTCCAAAGCCGAATACCACAGAGCGTTGTGTAGTCCTTATTTGCCAAGGTTCGGCTTGTTGGGGTGCGAGTGGAGTGTCGGTTATGTCACCGCGCTCTGCGAGTGTAATTTCCAATAATTGTCTTCACAAAATAAGCTATTTTATGTGCGCGATTTTTTTTAAATTCTTGATTGATTCAAGCATCCAGTTCTGTTCAACTGTCAGGTTCTTACGTTTAACGGGGTAATTATTGAACCCTTAATTTAGTAGTGCGTTTGACACTGGTGAGCTAAAGAGGGTATCAGAGGTTGGATTTATAAATTGTAAATATTATGGAGGCAATTTTTGTATATCTATAAGTACATATTTCCGTGCGGCAAAAGCCGTATATCTTAAAAACGTTTTTTTTTTTTTTCAAGTTAACGTAGAAATATTGGTGTGAACTTAAATAGCAAGATTGTAGTTCCTAAGGCTTCTTAAAGATAGATGCAAGGTTAAGGGACGCCATGACATTACAAGAGCAGAGCTAAGCAATTTATGAAACAACCTTCGTACTATTTGATTAGTTTCTTGAATCACTAGGAATATTTTAATCTAAATCGATCGAGCTCTGAGTAAGGACAATTCGGACGACCTAAATAATTGAAAACGCCTGGGCCGTCTTGCTAGAAACAGCGTCTCAGCTGAGACGGGGGAAAAGAAAGCACTGTCAAAGCCAGCGTACAAGCTGACCTGGACTCAAGCCTCGACTAAAGACGCTCGCGCGTCCCAGCCTTTACAGCGCTTTCTTTCACCCAGTCTCAGCTGAGACATTGATTCTAGCAAGCCGGTCCCGGTGTCTTACCTGCGCATCTGTTTATTTTAGAAGGCAGTACTCAGCTTTTTACTTACCAAAATAACGATAAATAATTCGCTGGTAAAGAAAGTTCATAATATGGAGAACTAAACATAAAAAGTCGGTAGGCCTTTCGAGATTTTATACTGGAGGAGCAACTGAGCCGATTAATCGAATAGTTAATAAATGGCGATTAATAATGAAGCTAGGTTTTATTTTGATATTCATTATTAACTAGCGTAAGAGAGAACTGAGAGCCTTTGGAACTCTTCACCTGAATCCAAACCACCGCTTCTGTCTCTTTCAGAATCCTGTGGCCAGGCCCCTGCGTGGAATCCCTTTGCCCAGCCCTTCGCCCAGCCCTCTGCCCTGTCCTCTACCGAGCCTGCCGCCGACCCTGCTGCCGAGTCTGCCTAGGCCCCCCTGATTGCAGAATATTTTAAATATTTTTATCGGTTTACATAAATTACAAACTGTGAAACGCTATGAACAATTCATTTGCATGCTTTAATGATTAGTAAAGTGTCCAAATCTGGTAAAATGGCTGCATTTATTAGATTTTAGTATCAGAAAGAAAACAGTGCTTGAGGAAAAAGGGCAAGATACTTGCTTGGATCTCTGCACTGTTTTCGTGACGCTGGTTAGACCACTGGCTGAAAAATGGCATCCAATAATGGCATAGACGATAGATGCAAAAATAGCCAGTGTATAAAACTGGATGCTAATATTGGAATAGCCGATATTTAAGCCAATGTTGGAAGAGACAGTGTCTAGGCCGCTGGGTGCCAATGTTGGTTCAGCGAACGGTGAAACCTCTTAGATATTATTGAATAAGAAAGCGCAAACCACGTTGGTCCAACGTGGGCTAAAACTTTGGCAAACCACTGGTCCAACATTGGCACCAATATTGAACCACCATTGAATCGGGTGGCGTTTTCGAAAATGCCAACTGGGAGTTAACCTACTGGGAGTTAACAATGTTCCATGAGCACATTGAAGTGACCAGATAAATGGGCATTTTTCGCTGTTATATTACAAGGGAATGCCTGAAAGCGGTGGTTTCAGCATTTCAAAGATAAGGACATAAACCCCCTTGCGTCAAAAAGAAGAAGAAAGAAGAGAATTGTTGCGAAAATTCCAAAATTTCTCTTCTCAAAAAGAAAAGTTCGCAGAGCTTTTTTTTTTTTTGTGAAAACATCAGAGTTTATTTAGAGCCACTGTAGCATGTATTGCAACTCCAAATGACTGTAATAAAAAGGAAATGCCCTACGCATTGCTTACTTCATATAACGAAAATAAAGGCCAGTGGCACAAAAAAAATCTCGTGTTGGCACGTAAAGTATAAAAAATATAGCTTTTGCGTTTTACCGAGGTTACCTAATCTTCCTATAACTTTACTGAAAGCTTCAACCATTGTCCCAGCTGTGTGCTCAATCTTATCAGTTCTATGCGTTCCATCCCGGCCGCATAGAGACCACCGAAACATTGTGAACTCCCAGTATAATAACAACTAGCTGCCAAAATACTGCCTTGATTGAAAAGATTTTTCAAATAACTGCTAGGGTTACGTTTACGTGAGATAATTTGTACTCGCCTCTTAGGAATATCGCTTTCTTGGGTGTCAGAGGCAGCCTGCTGTCCTTGTTACGGCTGACATTCGACGCCATTTCGGTCACAGTCCTCTGCAGAAGGACACTGGACCCCCAGAGAGCAATGGCCAGGTTCTTCACAGCAACGCGTGACCTTATGTCCTGGTTCACTATGTTGTCACCCCAGGCTTTCACGTCACCTTCACATCAACCGTCGTAAAAATGCATCTATAAAAAATAGAATAGGAGGCGAAACCGATGTGTTAGGTGGTGAGATCCTTCCTTCATGAAATGCTGCTTCGTGCATATTGATTAAAGTAAGTTTCGTTAGTTTAACCCCATTTTTAGTTAAACCATTTTCAAACATCCTGGGAAGCGCCCATACAACACTACTACGCTGCTCGAGCTATCAAGTTCTTTTGTTCCGTTCTCTGATTCTGCCGCTGTCAACTGCAAGGGGTACTGGGTGGCAAGCCCTCTTGTAGCGTCGGCTGCTGGCGAAGATTATTTGGCCGGCTCAGAAAAACCTGACAGTGCGCTCAGTGGCTGACCGTACGCCTTGTGATTTCGCTCTTCCCTTTCCAGCCCTCTTTACCTCCTTAGAGGGTGTTTCATAATTCGCCCTCTCCCCTACCCTGAACTTTTCGGTCGGCGTAATGGACAGAGAACATGAGAAGATGCGCCCACTGATTTGAGTTGCCGGTGCAAGGCGCGCCACTTTTTTACCTGCATGCGGGGTTATCATGCAACCTCGAACGCGGATGGGACTATAAAACTAACGCCTTAAAAGAAAAGAAGCCACTTTATGCTCCAAGAGTGCTGAGTTTCATTCCCATGTACCTGGTGAACATAGGAAGAATAGACCATTTTCAAAACCTAAGCAAGCAGCCTTGACAGTCGCCATTTGTTGGACACGAAAGTTATGATTGGATCAAAGTCCACCCCGTGGAATGCTGACGTTGTACTCAAGTTTATTTACGCCAATCACTGACACGGCACTTGTCTCCAACGCGTAGTCGGGATCCGCGTTTAAGAAATGGCGGCCTTGGATATGCACACACTTCTGAAAAGGGTTTATTGCATAGGCCAAAGGTAATTAATGGGGAATATGATACTCCAAATATTTCCGCCTAATGCACTCAAAATGTTGAGGAGAATGTTAGAGATGCAGGTCTAAACTTTCTACAAAGAGATGTAGCCTTAGATATGTTTTTCAAGACATTAAAAACTTGGGTCTTACACCACTGCTGGTGTGATGCAACACCAAAAAACAAGAATTTGTGGCGATGGTGCTGAAAAAGAGATCTTATTTGAGCAACATTTATCGAGATCTACATGGTCAATGACAGATTGTCAAGTCCTTTTCATCTTGAAGACATTGTGCAAGCATACAAATGCCTTCTATCCAGAGGTATCTCTTTAAAGCAAAAAATCCCCAAATGAACTTACCATATCTCATTCTAGGAACTTTAGGAGCTGATATGGCTCCACCTCAGCCGGTGCTTTAGCAGCTGCCTCAGAGGATGCAGGTCCACCTGTACCAGGGGCTCGATCTAAGGTTGCAAATATTGCAGCTGCACCACCGAAGGCTGCGCCTGTGTGGCACATGCTCTGCATCACAGGAGCTGGTGCTGCTGCCACTTCTTCTGTGAAAAATATAAACAATATATGACATGCGTCAAAACAGTGTGCAGCACTGCCACAAGATGTGTGTAATGCTACACTAAACGCTGAGAGTGGGGTGGCAAGTATATACCGATTCAACCAACCACCCACCCGCTTGGAGCAATGCGGCTGCACTCCTGCCCCTGTGTATACAGGGAGAGCAGTGCCACATAACACAAGGCTGATTGCAGTTTGGTCCAGCCCATACACAGCTTCTATGACACCGTCAGCCAAAAACTTAATAGGTATAGTAAGGGTCGTGGACATGGCATTTATGATGCTTTAGCTTGTCAAAGACAGTATCTTGAATGCATACCATGCTCCTGCAGTCAAGTATTCGTGGTTAGGAAATAGCACGGAATATTTTTCATAAATATCTAGTGCAAAACTTCGCAACTCAGGAGTTTTCTGAATAGTTTGACATATTATAGCTTCTTGACTACACAGCTTAATAGACCGAGTAAAATGTTTTTGGACATATGTAAAGCAAAGATGTACAAGAATATATGCAAAAAGTCCGCAGTTCGTGGAGATCAGAGTTCAAAACAGGTGTGACAGAATTCGGCACGACAAATATGTCAATGTCATTATTTATTTTTGCAACATTAAAGTGACTCTGAAAATGCGACCAGCTATAGGGTGTATTCACGCAAATCTTGTGAGTGTTGGATTGTAGGTACAGCAAACTGGTTGTGTCCATGTGCGATATATGACAAAATATTATTGAGATTAATACTGGAAACTTCTCTGAAAACCAATGGGCGCGGTGGCGAAGGACGTGAGAGGCACTGTTCACCACTCTTGCCGTTCGTTTGTGTTTGTGTGTTGCTACTTATGCCCGAGTCCCACTAGAGCGAAAAACAGAAGCAGACGACAGCGACAAGCCTTCAACACATGCGGTATCCTCGCGATGGTATACCTTTGGCAGGCGTTTATAGTCGTTCGGTGCTCGTGAAGTGAGCCCGGGTGATTGCAAGCCTGCCGAAGATACCTTCGCGTGCGTAATGCTTGTATCCGAGCGTAGCCTCCTTTATTCTATACACGAAGCCTGTCAAATCGCGACAGAGACTCTGGTTTGAGACTCGTCGCTGTCGTTTGTGTCTGTATTGTCGCTCTAGTGGGACTAGGGGCTAACAAGCGCGCCAATGGAAAGGCTTAAGCCATTATTGGGAACACTAAATAAACAAATACTAAATAAAAATACAACACGCAGCAACACTGCATGCAAGTAGTGATGCACTTTTGTTGTCAACTCTGCATTCCGCTTACGAATGAAATGCGCAATTTCCCTCGAGGCTTTCATTCCAAGCGAGTGGTATCAAAATTGCTGAAGGCCAGCCCATAAACACAGTCTGTGTTAAAACAATCCTAGGAGCAATAAGTTGCTACTGTATTATCCAATATGTAGAGCACCTCACCATAAACAGCCTTGGCAGTTTCCCCATGAAGCCTGGAGTTCAGCAGAGGAGACTGTCATCCTATGTCGTCCCAGGACACTCACATCGGGATGGTGAAAGTGAACGTCAACTTCTGCTTGGCAAGTACTGCAGTAAGTATAAAGATGAAAACAGAGTAGAATATACAACAAAAAATATTGTGGACCAACTTGAAAAAAGTGCACAAAAAGACAACGACAAAAGGACAGGAACACGTAGAACACAGACAGGTGCACACTAGCAACTCAATCTATTGAAAACAAAAGAAAAGAAGAGAGCATCAGAGAAATCAAAAAGGCTGTGCTCGGAGAACTGAGCTTCGGGACTTGGGGCGCGAGGCAAAGATGTCAGGTAGATTGTTTTACAGACACTCTAGAATTAACAACAGCCTTTCCATGTAGTAAAGTGGTGAGTTCATTCTAACCGAACATATTAAAAAATAGTGCACAAAAAACAAGGAATAAAGGGGAGGAATACATACACAACATACAAGTGCAGACCCCAAAGTCACATCAATTACACACCAACTCATGTTTACAAAAAAACCGGAGCGCTCCTAGCGGACGCCACCGGCGCCGCGCATGCGCGGTGGATGGTGGGCAAGAAGCCCGCCGTCGCCCATACACAAACCATTGAATTGCGTTTTTGTCGGCGTCGGTGGGAGTCCCCATGCTCTTTTTCACGTTGGAATTAATGATTCTACGTCCTCCTAACAATGTCTGACTACTTGAGCGGCTTCAGCAAAACTAACGAGGCAAAACTTTGCGTGAATAATGTGACGTGCGGCGATTCATTTCACATTGACGCCGCAGAATAGGCGCTAAGGCCTGACTCCCACGATGAGATTCTGCTCGCTGTTTTCAGACGCGACGTTGATTGGACTACAAAAGCGTGGACCGTAGCTGAGATGGTGGACGTCGATACTGGAAACCGCAAGTAGAACAGGGCATTACAAGTCGGTGGTGGCCACTGGTAACAATAATGATCAATATCTTCTTGTATCAGTTTGCATTTAGCCTACTTACCCTAACCAACCTTCAAAAGTGTTTTGAAGGTTGGAAACACATGAAAACTGATCTTCAAACCTTTCCAGACACTCTTGGTACAACCCCCGTCGCAGCATTTTGACGAGAAGGCAGGCCTTTTTGTCTCGTTTCTTCCAAAGGAACACGGGAATGCATGTCTGGCGCGGCGACTTCTTCCCACCGCCCCAGACCGGAAGTGAGTCCGGCTCGCCACCACCGTGGCGTGACGTAGGAGAGTTGAGTTCGTGTATAGCAGAAAAAAAAATAAAGAATGCACAAGGAGTTTTAGCAAAAGTTCAAACAGGTCCAAGTGGAACGTGCTAATTCACCCATAGGCACAAGACTAAAAACAATTTTCTTGGTAGCTCAGGTAACAGACAAATGTGCGCACTCATTGGTTGCCCATACTACGAAGAATAAACGCCTAAAATAATCCTCTTTTATGTTTTTCATAGTATATGCTAATTATTTACGATTTTTCTAAGGATGACATACACGAGCAGTGTAAACAGTGGATAGATAGCTGACAGTTCGTCGTGAATTTTAGAGAGAGAGTAAGCTGTTTTGATGTATCTGTTACCTTAAATGACGAGGAAATTATGGTTTTAATATCTGCTGTTGTTAATGGGTGAATCAGCGCGTTCCACTTGGGCCTTTGCTCGAGCTCCTTCCGTATTCTTTACTTCCTTCTTCTCTGTTTATGCAAGTTGAGAGTCTGCACTTGCATGTGGTCTATGTGTTACTCTCATTGTCTCCGTGACTTTTTGTGAACTAATTTTCAAGGTGTTCAATTAGCCCCAGCTCACCCCCTTACTACCAAAAACAATTACAACCTACACCATTCGCTAAAGACAGTACCAAACAAAAAAAAAAAAACAGGGATTGGGTGAGGTATGAACACTGTTATACACTTATACTGTACAAAATATACCTCCCATAGATTGATGAGACACAATTTAAATTAAGGACATGCTTGTAAACTACCCCAGAAGCGGTGTCAAAAATTATTTCGCGGGCACAAATTTTTGCGATCGGGAGTGGCATGCTCTGCATTAATCACCGTAGGGTGAATTTACCGCGGCACCAATCTTTGGCAATTCTTTTCCGGTTATGAATCGCGAAAATGAAGTCGTTTGCAGGTGACTGGGCGGCGGAAGCTACGGGCCTGCTCGATCAATCAATCGCTGGCTTTTGCCTGGCCCAGCTCTCGGGATGCAAATACGCACACAGAATCCACCTGTAGTGTCAAACCTAGAGCTTCGGCGATGGAGGGGCACCGCGCTCTTCCAGACATTCTAGTTTACCAGTAAACAATACGGTGGAGGGATGCAATCAAACCACCCCCCTCCCCTTTTTTTTTCGTCTTTGCCTGCCCGCCCGCCCGCCCGCCCGCCCGCCCGCCCGCCCGCCCGCCCGCCCGCCCGCCCGCCCGCCCGCCCGCCCGCCCGCCCGCCCGCCCGCCCGCCCGCCCGCCCGCCCGCCCGCCCGCCCGCCCGCCCGCCCGCCCGCCCGCCCGCCCGCCCGCCCGCCCGCCCGCCCGCCCGCCCGCCCGCCCGCCCGCCCGCCCGCCCGCCCGCCCGCCCGCCCGCCCGCCCGCCCGCCCGCCCGCCCGCCCGCCCGCCCGCCCGCCCGCCCGCCCGCCCGCCCGCCCGCCCGCCCGCCCGCCCGCCCGCCCGCCCGCCCGCCCGCCCGCCCGCCCGCCCGCCCGCCCGCCCGCCCGCCCGCCCGCCCGCCCGCCCGCCCGCCCGCCCGCCCGCCCGCCCGCCCGCCCGCCCGCCCGCCCGCCCGCCCGCCCGCCCGCCCGCCCGCCCGCCCGCCCGCCCGCCCGCCCGCCCGCCCGCCCGCCCGCCCGCCCGCCCGCCCGCCCGCCCGCCCGCCCGCCCGCCCGCCCGCCCGCCTGCCTGCCCGCCCGCCCGCCTGCCTGCCTGCCTGCCTGCCTGCCTGCCTGCCTGCCTGCCTGCCTGCCTGCCTGCCTGCCTGCCTGCCTGCCTGCCTGCCTGCCTGCCCGCCTGCCTGCCTGCCTGCCCGCCCGCCCGCCCGCCCGCCCGCCCGCCCGCCCGCCCGCCCGCCTGCCTGCCTGCCTGCCTGCCTGCCTGCCTGCCTGCCTGCCTGCCTGCCCGCCGGCCCCCATGTCCCGAAAATTTTCGCCGCCACTGATGGACCTGCAGCGAGTACGCAGCCTAAGCGCTCATCTGTGACCGATAATTGGTGCGAGGATGGAGTGCTCTGCATCGGGGAAAAAAAAGAAGAAACACAGCCTGGCATAACACCATTCACGCAAAGTTAGTAATAATGGTAAAATCAAGTGATCTGGCGACAATAACAAGTATTTTAAGGGAGGAAAGAATAATCTAGCCCTAACGAAGAAAGAAAGGAACTTACTTTGGAACAACCGTGCCACGATCTTGGCTGTTGAGCAGATTCGACGTAGTTCCACGGCTCACAGTCGCTTCCTTCTTTTTCAGACACATTTGAAACTAAGGTGAACTCCACGCATCACGAATAATCGGTAAATTTACTTTATGACGGAGATATGAAACACACACGGCCAACGCGACCGGCAAAACGTGCAAAATAAGATTGTGGATTGGATTTAATAGCATTCGTTGGCTATTATGGATGCCTAGCGACTTTACGAAGGCTATCTTCGCGTATCTTCAACACGGTTGCAATAAAACGATCAGCCAAGCGCATTAAAACGATTAGGAGACACAGTAATTATAAATTATTGAGCATGTCAACATCACCACAATGTTAGAAATACAATCCTGAACAGGTAGCAAAAAATTAAATACGAGACTAACCACACAATGTTTACAAACGAATTTAGCAGACAAAAATTCATATAAAAACAAGTCTATTGTTAAGGGCGCCTGGCCTATCTTGTTAACGCGCGGTGCCTCTGATCATATGTTGGTGGTTCGAATCCCAGTAAAACCAAGTTTCTTTTTAATTTTTATTATGTTTTTATTTGTCTTTATCGATTTAAATATTTGCTATGTTTTTTTTCGGTCGCCGGCCCCCTTCTTTCGGGTAAAAATCACTCAAAATACGAAAATATAAAGTGCGAGCACAAGTTTGAATTGATACATGCACAAGCCGTGGCCCTCTTTTTTGCCGGGATAATTCGCCCCCTCCGTGCTAATAGGTGGGTCAGCGTAATAGGCAAGCGGCGAAAGTCCTTTCAACGAAGTAAGGAAGGTAATAATAATGGGAATATTGAGAGAAAAAGGGGAAATGCGTACGTGGTCAAACTAGCTGCCACAGTGATGCAGCCAAAGTTTGTCTGAAGGCGGTCATCTTTACTCACTATTGAAATAAAAATACCGCTATGTTAAGGCGGTCATCTTTACCCACTATTGAAACGAAAATACCGCAATTTTAAGGCAGTTATTTACGTAAGCTCATAGCGCGCTACGTATTAAGCACATTTCAAAATTTTCTCACTACCGAATAGTAGTACTAAATTTTGTTCTGGTACATCCTGGTTTCACTTATCGAGGTTGAACTCCGCAGTTTTACTTTATTAGGCCTAGGCATGTTTTTATTTCTGACATCCAAGAACAGTGCGGGTAATTAAACTAGCTTTCAGAAACTGTATCGTTCGGTGTTATATCATTTTTTTTTCGTAGCGTCAAGTGGTCACATTCACAAACCCGGCAGGGCAAACATCCACAGCGCATTGGTGTTTCTCGTTTTTCCTGCTAAAAAAAAAAAATGTTTTTTTTTTTTTATGTTCCCGCTTTTCTGGTGCGGTATGTCTATAACATAAGCTATCGGGGTTCGGGGGACAGATCGTATGGCTATGTGAACATTTGAAATATTTATGTTAGATGATCGTAACTAAGACATTCAATTCCTGCCTGAATCAGGATATTTTCACACTCAATTAAAATCACCAATAACATGGTCTCTGAGGCTCGAGAGTTACGTACCTCTCGTGGTGTCGTGAGCAATAAACAAAATCACTTTTTCTAGTTTCTGGAGAGTAATGTTTATTATTGTTTTTGAAGCTCAAAGCGGGTGCTCATTCCTGCCACATGTTTTTTTTCATTCGGAGGCTCCGCTACAGTGGCGTCACAAGGGGGGTCGGGTGTCGCTGCGGGCTACCGCCCCGGGTGCCCCTGACCCTCGCGAACCACTGCTACGCTATACCGTTTTTATTTTTTATCTGAGTCAAACACGTGCGTATACCACCGGACGTTAAGTATAGTGCATCAAATTAAACTAGATTCCTGAAAAAGTATCGTTCGGCGTTGTAAAATTTATTTTTCGGGGCGTATGTGTTCAGATTCTCAATCTCCTGAATGTGCTTTCCTCGCTGCATTGTTTTTTTCTCTGATTTTGCGGTAAAACACGTCAGCCTTTCCATGCAGGGATCAAATACGCCAACGTCGGCAGTCATTTACGAAGGATTTATTAACGCAAACATTTCCCCTCGCTGTTCATGCTATTCATGCCGCAGTTCGTCAGAATGTCAATGACGTGACTGCATAGTGAAAACGGCAAAACAATAAAGAGAATACGATGTCGGTCAGTAAACGGAACTTCAACGGCAGGGCTCGCCAGCGTGAAGAGCAAAGCGCAGATTCCAGAAAGTTACTGAACTTCCATGTAAATACTGGCCATCAAAGAGAGCAAAATACCGATGCCGGCCAGCTACTGGAACCTTCATGGAAATACTGGCCAGCAAAGACAGCAAAAACGCAATTCCGGCCAGGCACTGTGACCTCTGCTGAACTGGCCAGTGTGTAAGACGAAACGCCAACGCCGGACGGGGCCGGTAGCTCAAGGGCGCCAATGGCCGGGCGCCGTAATCCTGTTACAGGACCGGCCGGCGTAGTCCCGATACCGACCGACGCGGTGTGCTACCTGGGTACATGCATTTCGCTCAGGAAAAACTGCTTGCATTTTGTTTTTCAGTCTGTCTCCATATTTTGTCATTTTAAAACATGCTCTTCTTTTAGACTTAATCACTATTCTGCTGCAAGATGATTGCATTTCTTCATGTATACTCCTCAGTGCACTAGCTTTTTTTCTTGTTTTGTTTGCGCTTCACTGTATATGTGTATAATAAACCTAATAAGAGTCCAGATAAGTCATGTCCTGCATCTAACTTGTCTGTTGCCTATAAACATATAGATTTATTGCTCTGCATTTTGGCAGTACGCTTTTTCGCTAGAATACAGAACACACAAGACTGATAAGGTCACAGCACAGAACACGAAACTGCCAACTTCGGAACAATCTTGACATAAAGTGTTGATGCGTGAGCATTAGGAGCCCCATTTCAAGAAAAAAAAACCGCGTGGTCGACGTCGTCGGCGTAGTGTTCTGCGCACTGGGGTGAACAATGTAATTAAAAACAAAAAGAAAAAATAATTACAAAAATTTATATTTTGCATGGCTTCTGTAGAATATATCTTGAGGGGCACATTCACAGGCTTCCCATAGGCCTCACACATGTCCCGTGTAGCTACACAGAGCGCCCCCTAGCGTGTGGCATCCCTACAGTAGCCCGCACAATGCCGTACGTGTCCTATAGGATGCTAGGCTATATCCCCACGGGCTGCGGGGGTACCTACATCAACCCACAGAATTTCCTACATGTCCCATAAAAGCCAGGGTTTTATCCCCACAGACTCTGTGGGTCACCTAAAGAACCGCCGCAGGCTGTGTGGGTTACCTAAAGTAGCCCTTACAGGCTGTGTGGGTTACCCAAAGGACCCCACAAAGTAACCCACATGTCCCATAGGCCCACAGGCCTGACCCCACAGAGAGTTTAGGACACCCATACAAACCCATGGGTGCCCCATAGAGACCTCTAGGACAACACACAAATTTTCTCTGGGTGCTCTGTGGGCATTTGGACCAGGGCTGGTTCTCCGACGTAATTTGCATGAATATAAATGCAAAAGGTTTCTTTGAGTGTGCGTCTAACACACATTCTTCATATTGAATGTGCTAAATATATTCATGACCATATCCATAATTGTATTCGCATTCTACCTAATAAATTTTATTTTGACAATTGAGTTTTCGGCAGCACTTATCTTTACATCTGTGCTTGTCGAGCCGTGCTCAAGCCCATACATCTTGTCTTTCACTATTGCATCATTATATAGAAGTGTTGATGCCGAGTGAGAATTCAAACTACCGAATCTATCATGTGATTTAAAGACCAAGAAAAAGCTCTACAGAAGAAATTTTGTTAAAGAGGGCTGTATGGGTATTAGAATAGCACCCCCCTTGCTATGCTAAAAAATGCAAACTTTTTTAGGTATGCAAGGGTGACAGTGCTGCGTCATTTCTGATATGTCGCAAAAAATCAGTGACATACAGTGTTCCTTATGGATATTTAAACTGTCAAATTGAAAGACTAAAAATTTCATTCAAGAACGTTCCTCACTACAAATGTACTTAGAGATCTGAGCAACCGACTCATCAAAGACTATGTGGCAAACATTCATTTTCATGTGCATTATGGTTTACAAGGTCTAGTCTACACTGATTTATTGCCTTCATGTTGAAACTGGGCGGGGTTCTCTGGGTATAAATAAAGAGATAACCCTTTCCTGAAATCAAAATATTTGACAACGCACATAAGGAATGATATTAAAGCGGTGTCTTAGATTCTCTTTTCTTTGTCTTATCTCTAATTGTCACTTTATTTCATGTGAGGCATTTAGTTTCTTAGGGCGCAGCTCTTAGGTGCCCGTTTCGTGGCGTCGCCATCGGTATAACTGCCCTGCTAAACTTGGCAGGAAATCGAATTAATGTAGAGGTCATTTGACATTAATTTTTCAGCTAAATCTAGTGGAGAAACTGTATTTGTTTCTGGCTGACATGACACAAAGTCATGTGACGTAATTTTCTCCACTACATTTAGTGGCAAAACTAAATTGGTGTTGCGGTCACGTGACATCAAATTCCCTGCTAAATTTAGTGAGAAACTTTTCCTGCTGAATGGGAGGGAGCAGAAGAGGAGGAGGGGAGGGGGAGGAGGGGTATACCCTCCCATCCTCCTCCTCAAGATCTGCCCTCTGATTTTGCATTACAGAGAATTGTGAACATCTTTTATTTTTCAACTAATGTTTATTTGATTTTTATATTGCAGGTGCGCTCGCAGCACAAATCTGGGTTGTGCTGATCCTCTACGCACAAGTTAGGACTTCCAGAGTGGCAAGAGTGGGAGTTTAGCCAGATTGCTCAAGGGACACTTTTGTTTGGTATTGAATTTATAATTATCATCTCTTGAGCAAAGTTAACTTTGCTGCATGCAATTCTTCTAGAAATGAATGTTTGCTGCCAAATCTACCACGTCACTACATTTCTCCACTGCTATTAGAGCTCCTCGGGGACCTCGGACAAGAGCTTATTTCTGTGGAAACATCATGCTAGTTTCCAAACAATCGCTGATGTAGAGATTTGCTGACATCTAGCATTCCAATGGAACGCTGGATGTCTGCGAGTTTCTCACGAAGGATGCAAACGGGGAAGGAACCATACAGTCGTACCGTATTAGGGGACATGATATAGGGTGTTCTTTGTATGCTTTACAGATTTGTTGAAAAAAAAAGCCGTAAAAGCTACACTCATGCGATCTGTGCACGTGAATTATATAGGCAGGGGGGCATGGTATATAGGGCTAGTGTAATGATAAGTTGGCTTATTAAGGAGGAGTGATAGACTTCTTTCAGAAAACTAGATGGAGGTTGATTTTAGTGTAGCTTTATCGCGTGAATCTGAATTTCACGTTTGTTTTCTCCAAAAATATAACAAAACATTAGGAAACACAAAAAAACATCCGACCAGTCGTGACGTCGTAAGGGGATTTTTCAGCTGCAAAGCATGTGTCGCTCGAAGGCCGCGCGTCCAATGGCAAGCTTGCTAGGTATATTTTCGCCCACTGGCACCAGTCGTGACGTCTTCTTTCCTTTTTTTAAAAATAGTGTGTGCGTGCATAGCTTCGATTGGTGCTGAAGATACGTGAGCAGAGATTTCGAAAGCTCTTTTTGTGACGTCACTCACCGGGAAAGAATGCCTCCAGTGATGCTTTAAAATCATATTCTAAGCAGCATCTATTCACCAAATTACCAAATAATTTTGATATTTGAGATTCTGGAGGTCAAATGAAGAAGGTTTAAGTGTGTGTCCTCAAGTACAAAACCACTCTAGCTTCCCTTTCAGTATAATATTTTCCCTAAATTTTTAGTTAGTGAAAATAGATCCTTAATTCCACTTAGAAAGTTGCTGAGCATCATCGAAAAACACAAAATAACGCTTTTCGCGAATATATAAGACGGGAAGAGCATTTTATGGCGTTCTAAAAAAAAAACTCAATTTAATTGGACACGTTTCCAGGCTGTGGTTTCTTATCAGAGCGCATCTCTTCACTTGCGATACTGCTGACCAGTGGCTGCAGTACGGAGCCGCCCCCTCGCCTCCCTCGTAGGATGGAGGGAAGCAGGCCGCATATGTGTTGCACGACTGAACCCCTGGGGAACAGGACCGTGGGCGCAGAGATGCGCTCCGATAAGAAACCGAAGCCTAGAAGCCAATTTAAACAAAGCGTTTTACAGAACTAGTAAAATGCTACCCTGCGCTATATCCTTCTAAAAAGAGCTGATTTAGTGTTTTTCGATGACTCTCAACAAGTTTCTAATTGAAATCATGTGTTCACTTTCACTAATTAAAACAGTTAATTAACAAATTGTATTTAATTATCAGACTGATCGTTACGATTAGGTCCTATACTACGTACCCCTGGCCGTATAACTACCCTGTACAAACCACAGAATTGTAGCTTTCACGACCTTTTCAAACAAATATGTAAAGCTTAAAAATATCGCCCTGTATACCGGTGAAAAGACGATACCAGCATGTTGGAGTCATATGGCTCCACCGTGCACGTATCGCATTTTTGCTAGTATAGGATGCACCATATTACGTCACGCTTGTATGGTTCCGTACGCCTACATGGTCCCGTGCGCCTACGGTTCCGATATATTCCACTCCGCTGATATAGGATGTCCCATAATACGACACGCTTGTATGTTTTTTTTCTCCGCTTTAATCTACCATGTTGGAGCCGCCTTTTCGCTAGTATAGAACGTCTCATATTACGGTTACGCTTCCATGAGGCCTTTCCATCCTATTTCCGTCATCAAGATTTTTCAACAGGGAAGCGACAAACTCCTGTTGCTGCCCTGCAACAGGAGTTTTCCAAGGCTGCTTATACGTACAGCAAGTGTACGAGCTTCTTCACAGTTGCTACTAAGAGTGAGTCAATTGTTGGTTGTGCTGTTATAAGCGAGACATTAAAGGTCGTTAGACGTCTTGATGCCAGAGCCTCACTCTTTACTGCTGAATTATATGCTTTAATTTTGGCTGTTGAATTTATTATAGAAAACTTTATCCAGTATTCTCGTCATCTACTCTGACTCTCTCAGCGCACTAAAGGCGCTTGCTTCTTCGGAAGTACCTAAGAATGCCTTCGCTACTAGGCTCCGGAACATTTTGCACACTGCTGCAAAATGACACCTACACATCAATTTCTGTTAGGTGCCTAGTCATGTCGGTATTCAGGGAAGTGAGGATGCTGATAGAGTTGCCAGTACGTGCATTGAGAGGCAAGTGGATATTAAGGACATTTCGTACACTGCTTACTAACACAGTCTTAAAAGAGCAATCCAGAAAAACTGGCTGTTAGAATGGGACACGGAAATTCGCAACAAGCTTCATTGCGTGAAACCTACCCCGCGGGAATGGGCAAGTTGCCGACACAGGGAGGGCTTTTATGAGGTTGTGCTCTGTGGTCTGAGACTGGGACAACCCCATCTTACGCATGGGTACCTCCTACGAGCAGAGGCACCTGCAAAATGTGAACACTGTAAGGAGTGGTTTAGTGTCTTGCATATTCTTATCGTATGTCCAAAGTACCATCGCGAACGCACCATTTTTTTCCCTACCTTTTTTCGAAATCGCGTCCCGTTCCACCCGGCATTATTACCAGGTTACGAACCTCTTGTGCCACACCGTAAAGCCTTTAAGTTTTTAGATAGCATTGGCATCCTAAATCGGCTATGAATTTTAGGTTGTTTTCATTTCTTTTACGTCTGCCTGAGGATTAGCAGTGACAGAGAGCCGGCGATCTTGTATCGTCAGCACATTTTCAGATACTCCCTAGCGTGAAAGAAATTCTTCTAGAGTACCTCTGGTTAGTGGAGCATTGGCCAAAATTTCCGGAGGCCCTAATAGGCCTGTATCTTGTAAGGTTTAAAACATTCATTCCCCATAGTTTTAAGATGGAACTACCTTCTATAAGTCTTTTCAGTATTGCCTTTAACTCAACCTGTGTTTAGCACACTATAGCCCTAGTTGCCGGTATGCCATTAAACACCAAATTTTCTTCTTAACGGCGTCCAGAGTATATTGTATAAAACAGCGTGCAGTATACAAGATGGATTGTCAAATCAAACTGCTAAATCTGCGCCCTAGCTCTGTGGTAAAGCAGTGTCTTCACTCGCAATGTACAAGGGGCTGAGTGCGACGGGTGCACTTTTGTTTCGTTTTTTGTGTAGGTATTTGGTAATCTTGAAAACGCATCTTTTTTTACAACTATCACTGTAAACATAAAATACGTTGTTGAAAAGATCTCCGAGGATGACAGCCCTACTGAAAACTACCATTTAAAATTCGAACTGGTCGACCCGTTTGATTCAAACCTGTCGATCCTTTTAAATCAAACGTGATTTTGGGATACGGGTACCCGTTTGAAACGGTGCCAATTCGAAACGGTGCCCATTTGATACGGATGCCCGTTTGATACAGGTGCTCGTTCGACCTGGCATGTGACCACACGTTTGAACGTGCTATTCAGATTCGCTAGCCATAAATGGGTATCGTCTGGGAGGTTGGTTATTTTAAACTTATTTAAGACGTCCTGTAACTCAGAAACGACATGAAGGAAACACGTAGAACAAATGCGCTCGCGTAGGTGCTTGCAAATGGACAGGAAAACAGACACAAATTATTGTTTTCAATTCTTTTCGAAGTTTATTACCTCTTCTGACGGCAAGTACAAACGTGAAAGCGATCAGAGAAGTGTGCGAGGCACTTTAAGCTTTTATACGACTGAGAAGATTGCAAAGCAAACAAGAACCGAGGTAATCCTAGACTATACAGCTAGACTTTCGGGGAAATTATTCTCCCGGCTGCACGTAAATAGGCACTGCATAATTCTACGGATAACCTGGAAGAGTACGCGTAGAAGAGCGGTCAATCGTTGCCAACACGTATTTTGCAGTGCACTTACCATAATAATAGCGACTTGAAAGATGTATTCCGTGATATTTGTCGTCACGGTCAAAGCAGGGCAACCACACAAACACAAAGGCGAGAAGGAAGGCTCGTTGAAGTTTCAACACGATGCGGCGCACAAGCTGTCATTTGCCGAACCCAACCAAACCTCAAGAATTCCTGACTTCTTTGAAGAATCGCTTGTTGCCGATATACCCGTGGGACTTTTTGAGCATTTGGTGCACATCCAATACGTTGTCGAGAGACATTCTTTTAAGACCGCAGGGAAAGGCGGCAGATCGAAGCAGGCAGGACAAACGAAGTTGCAACGGAAAACAATTAAACAAATAAACAAGCGACTGTCAACGCGCGCGCAGCCGGATCTGGCTATGCTTATCAGCCTGGAGCGTGCCCTACCCTCTCTCTGGTCACGTGACAGAGCCGACAAGAGAGGAGGAAGGGGGCGGCGGCGAGGTCAACGAGCAAGACACCGGGACACCCCACCCCACTCCCTCGCAACCCTCTCCTCATGCATCATATATAGAAACCAACAAACAAAATCAAAACAACAACAACAACAAAAAAAACTTGCGGTTATCTTTTTGTGGCAATGTAGTCAATGCTAGGGGAGAGGGTGCACGGACCAGTGTACACGCGCTTTTCTTCTCTCTTGAAGCTGCCACTGCAGGTCACGTTTGCAGCCTTGAAAAGCAGGCGAAAAGGGCACATTTCAGCACGCACGCTGGAAACGGCGTCGGCCATGAGCTCGGCTTGCGCCCGTGCCAAAAAAGCACCCAGCACGAGCTCGTAATTTGACTGCTGCAACAACGGGCGTGCTCTCGCAGTGCTCGATGTTCTTGCATGCACGTGTTCGCGCTACCTTCGCCGCGTCTTCAAATGAAGTGAAACGGACTCTAGAAGGTACATTCTTTCATGCGGTCGCGTCTTCTGCGACAGAGATTCGAGCCGAATAAGAAAATTGATACAAAAAAGATGGACAAAGTTTTAAAGTTCTGTCAAAAATATCGGCTCACCAACGTCGCGCGTTTACGTAAAAAAAGAAAAAAAATATATTTTTAATTAGTTTTAGTGTTATTTTAGTTGCAGTATAAACGCACATCAGCGCACTTATAATATAAATACAATCACTTGCCTTACGCGGACGATCTGAAATCAATGAACTGGCGCTCCCAGCCTTCCGGAAACATTGGCTGAAACAGCTAGGCGAGCTCAGGCCGCCGATCTGTGCGTTGAATATCAAACGGGCTCCCGAGAGCCGTTTGTTTGTCAGTCACCGGTCACCCGCTTGTGCAACATGTTCACCGGTTTGAGCAAACGTGCGACAACTTTGTTCAAACGAGTCGCCCATTTGCACCGACGAGTGACCCGTTTGCCAAAGAAGTGACTTGTTTGCCCAAATAGGTGACCGTAATGGCTTATATGGGGGACCCCTTTGAGCCATACGGACGACCCTTTTGGCAAACCGGTGACCGGTATGGCTAAACTGTTACCGGTATAGACCCGTTTATTTTCATACAGGCGCCAAATGTTTTTTTTTTTTTTTTTTTTTCAGTAGGGCATAGCCTCATTTATACATATAATGCCTGCCCAATGGTTGGCTTCCCTATGCTTCTTCGCCGGTGCGCCTGCTTCAGATATTTGCTGCTGGAGGCGCCAAAACTCAATACAAAAATGCAGACTAAGCTTCTCCGCGGCCTTCTGCTACAGTCCACTGTGACGCCATTTGTGAATATAATACACTCGTAGCCCGTGCTACATAGCTAGCGCAGTGCACTGCCTGTATAGCTTTTTATATATAAAATGAGTCTTAACCTTTCTTTTAGCTTTCACTTCTTGGTTTTGTTTCAATGGTAAAATGTGACCAGACATCTGGTGCTTGTCATACCCACAACAGTAATAGTCAATCTAAATTAAAAAGGAGACATACAGGCTGACGGACTTTCATGATGTCGCCACAGCAACCACTAAGCGTTTTTATTGCTTCTTGAGCCGGAAAACACACGGCCGGCGGACCACATGCGGCAGTGAAGTGATTTTTCTCAGGACCGCGAACGAGCCTTCGCTGACCGAAAACCCGCGCACCCGTTGGCAGCGCTCTGACCGGGGATCTTAAAATAAAATTTCAATTTTTTTTTTAATCTCATAGTTTCTTGAGGTTTTGGACCAGTTTCTGCTGGTCCGCACTGTTTTTCAAGGAAGCAGTTCTAGAGCTTCAACGATTTCCTAGATAGTGGCTTCTTGAAGACTATCTTTTTGAGGTCGTGCTTCTCAGTCACGGATGCAGAGTAGTTTGTGAAAATTGGCCTGAAATACTTAGTACACAGAATTTCAGAAAATATTTGTAAGGGTTGACATCATTATCTTCTTTTGTGCATTTCAGAGCCCCATGGTGCGTAAGTGTATCTACCGCAGTCTCAACACCTGCATGCAAAGGCTTTTTAAGCATATTTCATTTTTCACTAAAACCTCAACAAAGTTCTTCAGTGTTCAGCGGATGCAGCACCCTCACAAGCTTCTCTGATAGATAGTATAGTCCTTCCTCGTCCTGGTGCCTGATGAGGGAATCACTGTAGGCCGTGGAAGCCTGTTCAGTGGCTAGTATGAAAAAGTCACTGCGTTGACATGTTCCTTCACCACCCGTGCCAAATGTCCACCTAACATGAAGACGGCCGATATCTCAAGGGTGGGAAGGAGATAGTGTGTTCGCGTCAAGTCAGCATTGAGAACAGCCGTTGCTTCCTCGGAAAATCATTTGTTTCGTCTTTTCCTGCGCTCTTGTTTACAGGTACAGGGAGTCTTTGACAGCTCGACCAGTGCGCCACGTTGCTGTCCTCGGTGGCAGAGATTGTGCCTGCCCCCGAAATTCTTTCCAGGCCGGAAATGGCAGACCTCATGTTCATCTGGACGTTGTTGCCAGCCGACCTTCGAAGCCAGCCGAGGAACAATTGTATGGTGTCGGAAGGTAATTCCCGAGTCAAGACGGAAGTTGTGTTCCGTCAGCAGGTGGCAAATGCACTCCAGATTGGAGGCAGTAGTCATCAGCAAGCCTTGTAAGGTTTCATGCGTGAGGAAGTTTTTTTGCGCACCTTCGTGGCTCTGTATTTTGCAGGTACTTCACAATTGTTGTTTCGAGCCAGGTAAGGCTTTTATCGTCTACAGATTCGAATGGTTTGCTGTCGGAAAGGTTTTCGTGGATACGTTCTGTGCACTTGCTCACATCCATTAAGAGAAGCCACGTGTGAGCCTTCTTTATAAATTCCACCGTGGGTCCAACACTTCCATAAGATATGCTACATGTGTGGCCTGCTTGCTGTTGCATGAACTGCAATACTGCAGTCACCGGCGGTGAGAAGTCCTGTACTGCCCTTTGCACGCTCAGCTTCTCCAGGTTGCTAGGGAAGACATGCTTCCTCGACTGAAAACGAAATTGCTTTACAACACTGTTGCTTTGTAGCTTATGCAACTTCTTTAGATCAACGAATTTCACTTCCCCAGCACATCCGAGGTCTCCTGTAAGGAACTGTGAAAGAACATTCGTATACCCAATTCACACGGCAGCGTAAAGGTACAGTCGGCCGTAAAAAAGCTTTACACAAAGAAGCGATGGCCTGGCCGGCGATAAGGCGACACGGGGCGCTTCGATAGCTTAAGCAGGAATGGGGTCGCAATTGCCGGATTTGTCCACTCTTGGATGCACGGGGGACGTCGACACACCGGAGCCATTCCCAAAGCGCGCTTTCGAAACAACACAGCGTGGCTGCGCACATGTATTCTGTTTTCGCTCGCTCGGTGAGAACAGCGCTATCCTTTTTTTATCAGTGCCTACCGTCATTTACCTTTTCTTGACCCTGAACTGGCAAGGCTGGCAGATGAGAGTAACACTGTCAACGATGCCAAGAGTATTAGAACTGAAGCGCCTAATTATTTTGAACTGTGATCATGTTCAGACTTTTGTTTAGAGCTTTCTATACTTTATCTTATTGATTGTGTCGCGATTTGAAATATCCGCGATTTTATAAGGAAAATACTTCCGTCTTCCACGCACAAATTCGGAGCAGCAAATAAAATAAATATCACTGCGAAGACTTTGTTTATTACAACGAAAAAAGCGTCATCTCACATGTGACTCGTCACCCTCAAAAGCAGGCCACACATAAAAAAAAAAGAAATTGCTACAAACGATAGCTATATCTTTCTCCAAGCACCCCTGCGATTCAAAAGTGGGAACGTTCCGGCCACTCTCATTCCCCGTGTTGTAGCGAAATATAGCGCCGCGTGTGGCGGTTTCGCCGCACCGGCCACGAATCACTTGTGTCAATCTTTTTTTACGGCCGACTGTACCTTTAGTTTCGGTCCCTTAGCTGAAGGTACTAATAGTGAACGGCGTTCTCGATCACACGATAAATAAACTGAGCACTTTATTTGAAGTCGATTGCATCCCTGCCAAACCGCGAGAGGAGCTCGTGATAAACAATTATTTTTCAAAATCGGTTTGACGCGCAGTTTTTGATTATTGTGTGCGAAATATCACATTTAAAAGATAAATAATAATTGTGTTTTGCGGCAAATTTTTTCTCTGCGTCTTAGGACGCTCCTAAATGAGTTTTGCTTTAAAACAACCGACCTGTCTGGTCACACTGGCCCTAAATTACTGCGGTTACGAGTTTCCATTGTGAGGTGGGCTACCTTTTCCTGTTTAGCCCCTCTATTTTCCTGCAGTTCTCACTAAAGTAGCTAAATAGTGCTCGGCAGAAACGAACCACGTCGGAGCCTCACGGTTACGCCAGTCACAGTATTGAAAGGGATGGACGACGCTGAAGATGAAACGTCGTAGGCGGGAGTGTCGGACGACTCGGCTCGTCTAGAACCTCGAAAAAAAGCTCGCAGCTCGTAATGGTCTATCGGGTTCACGTTCGCAGCGGACATTGTTTTCCATGTGCCGTTGCTGCTATCTTCTAGCTAAAGTAAGCGTTCCTCGACGATGTATTATTTCATCACGTTTGCGTTCACAATCATTTCATAATTTGATACTTATATATTCAATTTGTTATAATGCAGTATCTGTGATTATAATACATATCTGTGTTTTTTACTTTGAGTTCTTGTGTGCGCGGCTACTCCCTGTAGCTGTAAAGGGAGCTTGGCAAGCCCCGTTTAACACACGACCTCCCTTAGCGAAAGGGACCTTTATGCAGCGTGTGATCACAATCTTCAGCTCTCTTTACTCCAGGTACCCGTACTAAAGGTACCTTTACGCTACCGTGTGATTAGGTTATGAATCAGATGGCACTGATCAAAAGCTAAAGAAAGCTTTCGGGAGCCGTCGTTGAGGTGCTCAATGCAGTGCTTGAGATGTCCAACGCTAAGGGTAAGCATTGCGAGGACGTTTACCCTGTGTTTGTCAACCACACTGCAGGCAACAATAAACCCGGCTGCCTCTACCTCTGTGATAATGAATTTCATCACGCTGGACAGCAACAGCCCTCCACAGCCCTTTTTAAAGAAATACCCCATGGGTATACGTAACCGTACTTTGAGGCCGCTGAGTACGCAGCATAGTAGTCAATTGGCAAGCACGGGCTCGCTGCATTTGTTGACTTTGACACCGTCAAAGCCTTGCCCAAGATCCCTCTGCTTCTGGTAATGTAGCGTTTCTTTTATGCACATTTTGTGAACAACAAGAGAGCATAATCTAGACTGTTGTACAGCCAGGTTCTGTGCTTCAACCTTCAGTCTCTCTCGGACTAATGGCGTAAACCCTACCTCACCGCTCATCCCTCCAATGTTTCGCTGCAATGTTCTGCGTCCTGGCAATTGGAGCAGGCCTTCACCCCTTATGTACTCGCACGCCTTGGTAGAAAGGCTCCTGGGAATCACTGCATGCCGTAGTGTTGTTTCAGACTACGTGGGTCTCTTCTTATTGAAATTGTGGACCTGGTCAACTATACAATTTGCCCTGAGATTATTTTCAATTTCTTTCTGAATAATGCAGCGAAACGACGATAGATAAATGTCCTCTTTGATCCCGCTCATTTTTTTTTGGTCTCCAATGTTTGGTTTAACCGCGCAACTTGATACTTAAGATCACGCACCTTTCTCTTCCACCTCTGGCATACACCGGCAGGAAGTGGCACCTCGGAAGTCAGCACACGTACCGGCATTCATCGCAGTGACGTTAGGGTCCGAAACACATATACAATTCAATGGGATCTTGTGTAACACCTGTATCTTCCACGGCGTAATCAACGGTTTCACTTTACTGTAGTGCTAGAACTGTGGTGTTAAGGATGTTCTGTTCCCAATTGCGCTTCGAAATCGCGGTGTTAGGTCTTAATTAACCTTCAAATAAGCTTGGTACGATAGGTACCTTTTCTTAGTCGCCTAATTTTACACCCTTCTTTAAAGTCCGTTGGAAGAAAGGTATTACTACACATCGTTGAGTAGCAGGTGGTAGATTTTGGCATCCAATCTTTTCTAGATGTCAACTTATTCCACTTTTCACGGTCGTTAGTGTTGCTTAGAATCTCATGAAACGACAGCCCTAGCACTTCCTTTCTCGACTCCGAGATGTACTACTACTTAGAATGCAGCACCAGGAGTCGGGGCTAGGAACAAGGTGCCGAGTGGCCCACGATCAGTAAATGGAATGAAATGATTGCGCGTGTACGTGTGGCGTCACGGTGTGCATGCCAGGAGCCGCAGACAGCCTCGTGCTATTGAGCTATGCCGGCTATGGTTAAGCGCTCTAGAACTCTGCGAGTCAAACTACGACCGAACGAACTTACTTGTGTCACAAAAACATTACGTAATCACGTGACTTATTTGATCACGTAAAGTCACGTTACCGCGTAACCTAACATGGAAAACTTACGTTATCAGATAGCTTAATGTGATAACGTAGCTTGCGCTAGCTATAGTGAACTGTAGAAGCAGACAGCGGACAAGCGTGGCTTGCTTTTCTCTTTTGGGTTTTGGCACCCCTAGCAGCAAATATATGAAGTAGGCGCGACGACGATAAAGAAACCATTGGGTAGGCATGTTCAGTATCAAGGAGGCTATCCATTTACTCACGGGGACATCCTTCCCGATGGGCTATGTCATCCTTCTCAATGTGCTGAGTCATCATCTTAATTTGTTAAGTCAGCCGCTGAGTGGTCACGAAAAACATGTTGGTACCTTTTGTGTCGCAGACGTGTTTTCGCTCACGGACTTTGAAGGTCGACTGAACGATGCGACATATATGGCTTTCGCCTCAAAAATGGCACAGGCGCGTGATCTTCTCCTTATTGATCCTTTTGTATGTAAAGAACTTCCGGATTACACGCGTCATATTTTTGGGCTGTGTACCCAAGTCTTTGCTCAATCAGACGGTGGCTTATTGCGGAGGAAAGGCCCTCTGACCGTCAAAAGATCCCCAGGTCCAATTTGCTCGAAGCTTTAACCGCTGCTAAAGTTAGTCTCAGTACCTAGGAGAGGGATTTTTAAATCACGTGACTGGCTCGTAGGGATGCGGGGAAACTTGGCGGTGCCCCGGCGAGTGAGCGCCGCTCGCTTTAAAACGAATATGCCGTTGTAGCTGCAATATCGGGCGCGTTCGTCAGCAACCAATGGTGCACGAGGTTTTCGCTTTGCCTTAAAAACGGAAATCGCAAAGCATGAACAATTACCTCGCCGCATTTTTAGATAGTCTTTTGATTCTGGCCATCACTAAGCTCAAATGAACGCGATAATTGTCGGCATTGCAACGTCTTTGGAAAGTGGATCACCTTGCACGTGCTGGCGTCTGCACTCGTAATTTTTCTAAAGCAAAAACGTCTAAAACAAAGTTGGCCTTGCGCGCGCTTTCGTCAAAGCCTTATTATGATATTTGCTTCGAATCTCTTATAAGTGGAAGGCCAGCGCGTGCGGACCGTAGAATTACACTTCCAGCGTTCTCGATGCTTGGGTAATTTAGAAAAAAGGTATATTGGGACGCTGTCCGCTTTTGTGGGCTATCAATACCCGGCCGATTGAGTCAAGACAATCCGCTTTCCGAAGACGTTGCCATGCCAACATTTATTGCGTTCATTTAGGCTAAGGAATGGCCAGAACCGAAAGACTATTTAAAAAGTGGGGCGTGGTCATGGCTCATTCTTTGCGATTCAAGTTTTTAAGTCAAAGCGAAGTGTGTGTTACTCTAACAATACCATTGGCTTAATAGTGGAAGCATGTTGGAATAGGCTGGTTTGGGCGTGTTCGTTTTATCTCAACAAGTTGAAATTGCTCGAGCGCGTGTAAATTTTATGTTATTTCTTCAAAACGAGATTCAGGTGTTTTTCTGCAAAGTAAACAAGACAATAACAAGGTACAGAGCTTAATGGCGAAGTTTTGCTACCTCACTGTGCATAATAAGGAGTCGCCAGCGATATGGGCTCATCAGGACCGCCAACTGGAAAAAAAAGAAAAACGATGTCCGGTTTATAGAGTCAACATAATAGATCATCATGTTGACTCTATAATCTTGACAGCCGCAATAAGAGCACGGATGCCTCCTACACGGCGCCAACGCACTGATATCTGATGACGATGTTGGTCTTGATTCAGAGTCTAGCCGGATTGTCTAGCCAGATGTTCGTCTTGATTTGGAGCGTAGCCCATTTTTTTCCGCATTTAATTTATTATCGTCTCTTTTTAATTTTGACATTAGGCTCCAAGCTGATTTCGGAGCTTCGTGTATGTTAGTCCCGCTTCGCCCTCTTGCTGTAGGGTTATGATGTCTAAGCAATCTACACTACCTTTTTATTTGGAAACCCGGATAGCAAATACCAGCAGAAACGAACAAAAGAATTCGAGAGAGAGAAGTATGCAGGGAAGGGGTCGCGCCGACGGCCTCGGAACGGCTTCCCCTCTGATTTTCCCCACGCCGTCACTAATCGTTCCAAATCTCTCCTTTGTGAGTGAAAAGGACTCGGCGACCTTGACGGAGCATCCGAGGAGGACACTGCGCATTCCTAAGCTGACAGTGCCGGGGAAGCTACGCGCCGGCCGGACCAGTCATCACCTGCACCGCTCTCTCAGTCTTGTACACGTTACTAAAAAAAAGTAATCGATTACAAATACTATTACTCTTGGCTAAAAAGTATTCGATTAGATTACTTGATTACTCGACGGCAAAAGTAATTGGACATTACTTAAAGAAGTAATCGTTACTTTTCCGATTACTTTATTGTGTGAAGACACATCTTTTGCGCTCATAACAATGAACTACTTTTTCTGTGTACTTTCGTCTCCAGCCACTTAATAGGCGTATCTGGTATGGGTGACGAAAAAATAATCCAACGTTTCAACCTGCAAATAGTAAAAAAATAAAGGGGAGGAAAAACGAGAAAGTGTGACGGTTACGCTTATATCCTAAATGCCTCCAATTGGCGTGGCAAAGGCAAAACAATGTACTGGAAGTGACGTCAATTCAAGATGGCGGCGCACTTGCAGGAGAGGTCTATATTTCACATTTGCACAAGTAGTGAAGAAAAACTGGCTCCCTCTTCGTGGTCGTTGCACCCTCACAATGCGGACACAAGCATAGAATTCGTTTGAAGACGTTTAATGATTTGGGCGTTTGCCAGTGTGTGTGTGTGTCGGGGGGGGGGGGGGGGGGAGCGGAGGGGGTTCTAGATCTTGTTAATCTTGAGCAAGGGTTGTCGCTCAAAGCTTGCTTCGCTCATTTTATTATTCACATGTGGATGATCTCGCTTGTTATACAAAAGAGCAGCAGCTCCAGGATTTGAAACGGATCATGTGTAGTATCCATTAGGGGAAGAGATCGCCCCTACCACCTCTCAACTCGAAACATTGCTTGTCACAAAGACCACGTAGGGGAAATGGGGAAATTTTTCAACTGCCTTTATTATATTTTGCATCCGCTTTAGGCATTCTTCGGTTCTGGTTCTCCTACGGGCTGCGAGTAGGTACCCTAAGCAGGATTTTTTTATTTTTTTTTATTTCTCTGTGTGTGTGCGTGAGGGGGCTAGTTTGAACAAAGAACTCACAAACCTACATTCTGCTTCCTCAAACTTCGTCCTGAATGGCCTTTGTCACGCACTGTGGCTCCCTGGGGCTTCCCACTCCCAATCACCAGCTCAAAAAAAAAAAAAAACGGGTATTTTGCAGAAACTGTACATAGAAAGAGATCGACCTCGTTTCTTACAGCTCCGCAAAAACCTTTCTTTTTTCCGTTCGAAAAAAAAAAAGCAAATTTTATTTTTGTCATTCTATAAACAAAAAAGCGTGTGCCGGGGGGGGGGGGGGGGGAGGGTCCCGTGGACAAATTGTAACGGTTACAAGTAATTTTATTACTTCAAAAAGTAATCAGATTACTCTTGCGATTACTGCCTAATAAAAGTAATCAACTGATTACAAAATTACTCCAGAAAGTAATCGATTACAAGTAATTTGATTACTTGTAATGCGTACGGTACAAGTCTGCGCGGCTCTCTGCGCGTGGTTACGGGGAAGAGGGTGATCACGTGATTAAAAATAGATCTGCGATTAGTTCATCGAGCTTCTTAGCTTCCTTTGCACTCTCAGCTTGGGGGTGATGGAGTCGAGACCGCGAAACACCCGCACAGAAAGTGGGATCGCGTGCATCAAGGCCACACGATAAGGTAGCGACTGGAAGGCGGTGGGGACGGTTTCCTTAATTTTCAACACGCGCATGCGGGAACTGCAAGTTGGCGGACGCGCTACGCAATTTATGCATGCTTTCTTTTTGTTTTTTTGTGGCAGAAATAGCTCTTTTTTCTAAGGCACAAAAACTGTAAGCTAAACATGCGGATATCAGGACACCGTGGTGTCCGTTTCTAAGTTTTCTGAGTGCATTTGATTACTTAGCAGACTGTTTTTATCGGGCGAGGGGGCTCGGCATCTCCACCATGGTTCTAGAGTTCCGATCACCAGCAGCGCAATTTGTCTTAGTGCCGAGAGCGACTTCAACATGCAGATTGCCAGGACCATGCATATTCTTTCGACTGCGCCTGCACATCGGTGGTCTTCCTTCGTTTTAGACATACGTGTGACCGCTAGCTTCGACGGACCGAAGACACGACGGACCGCTCTCTATTCCATGTGAGTGACAAGGAAAGGTCCTCCTGACCATGGGGAATCATAGGTATTCTTGCTACGCAATGTACGTTTCGTCACTATCCGATGAGTTTTAAACGTGTCGAACTCTGCGCAAGGATTCTTCGAGGAGTTTAGCGTGTAATTCACAGCGATCGGCCCGAAAGACCCTGTACAGCGCTATTTGTAAGTGCTTTTTATTCTAGTAGACCTTGAGAGACATTCTGATTGGTTATTTTTGTGCTCGAAGACATTTTTATTTCATATATCTTGTTAAAATGTGGCTGTCGTCTTGGCGGTAGATGTGTGCTGTAGTAAAAAGTCCTGCCGGTAGGTCCAAAGCCGAATACCACAGAGCGTTGTGTAGTCCTTATTTGCCAAGGTTCGGCTTGTTGGGGTGCGAGTGGAGTGTCGGTTATGTCACCGCGCTCTGCGAGTGTAATTTCCAATAATTGTCTTCACAAAATAAGCTATTTTATGTGCGCGATTTTTTTTAAATTCTTGATTGATTCAAGCATCCAGTTCTGTTCAACTGTCAGGTTCTTACGTTTAACGGGGTAATTATTGAACCCTTAATTTAGTAGTGCGTTTGACACTGGTGAGCTAAAGAGGGTGTCAGCGGTTGGATTTATAAATTGTAAATATTATGGAGGCAATATTTGTATATCTATAAGTACATATTTCCGTGCGGCAAAAGCCGTATATCTTAAAAACGTTTTTTTTTTCAAGTTAACGTGGAAATATTGGTGTGAACTTAAATAGCAAGATTGTAGTTCCTAAGGCTTCTTAAAGATAGATGCAAGGTTAAGGGACGCCATGACATTACAAGAGCAGAGCTAAGCAATTTATGAAATAACCTTCGTACTATTTGATTAGTTTCTTGAATCACTAGGAATATTTTAACCTAAATCGATCGAGCTCTGAGTAAGGACAATTCGGACGACCTAAATAATAGAAAACGCCTGGGCCGTCTTGCTAGAAACAGCGTCTCAGCTGAGACGGGGGAAAAGAAAGCACTGTCAAAGCCAGCGTACAAGCTGACCTGGACTCAAGCCTCGACTCAAGACGCTCGCGCGTCCCAGCCTTTACAGCGCTTTCTTTCACCCAGTCTCAGCTGAGACATTGATTCTAGCAAGCCGGTCCCGGTGTCTTACCTGCGCATCTGTTTATTTTAGAAGGCAGTACTCAGCTTTTTACTTACCAAAATAACGATAAATAATTCGCTGGTAAAGAAAGTTCATAATATGGAGAACTAAACATAAAAAGTCGGTAGGCCTTTCGAGATTTTATACTTGAGGAGCAACTGAGCCGATTAATCGAATAGTTAATAAATGGCGATTTATAATGAAGCTAGGTTTTATTTTGATATTCATTATTAACTAGCGTAAGAGAGAACTGAGAGCCTTTGGAACTCTTCACCTGAATCCAAACCACCGCTTCTGTCTCTTTCAGAATCCTGTGGCCAGGCCCCTGCGTGGAATCCCTTTGCCCAGCCCTTCGCCCAGCCCTCTGCCCTGTCCTCTACCGAGCCTGCCGCCGACCCTGCTGCCGAGTCTGCCTAGGCCCCCCTGATTGCAGAATATTTTAAATATTTTGATCGGTTTACATAAATTACAAACTGTGAAACGTTATGAACAATTCATTTGCATGCTTTAATGATTAGTAAAGTGTCCAAATCTGGTAAAATGGCTGCATTTATTAGATTTTAGTATCAGAAAGAAAACAGTGCTTGAGGAAAAAGGGCAAGATACTTGCTTGGATCTCTGCACTGTTTTCGTGACGCTGGTTAGACCACTGGCTGAAAAATGGCATCCAATAATGGCATAGACGATAGATGCAAAAATAGCCAGTGTATAAAACTGGATGCTAATATTGGAATAGCCGATATTTAAGCCAATGTTGGAAGAGACAGTGTCTAGGCCGCTGGGTGCCAATGTTGCTTCAGCGAACGGTGAAACCTCTTTGATATTATTGAATAAGAAAGCGCAAACCACGTTGGTCCAACGTGGGCTAAAACTTTGGCAAACCACTGGTCCAACATTGGCACCAATATTGAACCACCATTGAATCGGGTGGCGTTTTCGAAAATGCCAACGTCAGATCAATATTGGAGCCATTTTTTGCCAACATTGGGCCAACGGGGGTCCAACAATGCTGTGCTGCCTGGGTACCCTGTTCTTTTTATTTTTTTTTTTTTTTCATTGCAGACTTAAGAGAGTGGAAAAGAGTCATTCATGTGCTCGCTCAGGCAAGAATTTTTTAGCCAACTTCGTGGGGCGTACGTCGCCGGTGCTTTATAACCGCGATCACATATACGTCCTTGGCTGCCTATAGGACTATTGCAGTTTTTTTTTGCCGGCTGCTGTCCCTGCGCATTGGACTTGAATGAAGTCTTGAAAGGGCTGCTTCGGGTTCCAGTGCACATGACATCAGTGTAGGCAAAGCAACAACGTAGCAATTGCGACGCGAGAGCAGACTGCGTCTCGATTTGGCCGAGCCCCGTTAGCTTACTGAAGTGGCAAGACGCTACTTTGTTGTCGCGAACCGTTTGCCCTTGGAACGGTCGCGAAGCCGTTGCGCCCGGAGTAGCCTACGCAGGATCTTTCAGAAACCGTTCGCGCAGCATCGCAACATTCTGTCTGCGAGCATCGGCGATTAATCGTTTGTTGAAAGTGCTGCTCTCGCGAGTTGAAAGTGCTGTCCAGGGTGTACTTTATGTGTAACTCTTTCGTAAAAAATGTGAAGTTAAAAAACGCAAACCTAAGATTGCACAAATAATTTAAAATTATTGATGAATATATATATATATATTATTCATATATTTATTGGTGTACATCGTGCGCAAAAAAAATAGTCGCGCTTAGTTGTTCATTCTAAATTATAATGTGGGTTATACGACGTAAAACATACTGTCTTTAAACTTGCACCGTTTAGAACCACTTTTGGCCAGGACAGCTTTTTTAGAAGTTCAAAAGCTGACCTTCAAAGAGCTGTCCTGTTCAATCGGTATTGACAGCAGGGTAGACGCTATGCGTTTTTAAGGCCAATCGTGTGTGCTGTTAGGGTCACGTGACTACAGTCTCGAAAGTAATGATAAGGCAGACCACGGAACCTGCCTAAAGCCCAAGGTTACGCGTATCATCCACTGCACTATAAACCTTGGGTAGAAGTGACAAAGCCTCTCGTGTGCTTTGTTGAGATGCTCCTGAAGATTAGCCTTTGCAGGCGCACCCCGTTCTGGCCTGCTTCCTTTCTACTCCTTCTGTTCTTTTCTCTCTCTCCCTAAGCTAAAGACGTGGAAGGCGGTGCGTACTCGCCGGACCAATGAACCGTACACTTTTTATCGCTTCAATCCGCTCTCTGTGCGCGGGTAACGGCAGAAGCGTGATCACGTGGTTTGACGGATGACGCATTAGCCGTTGACAAACCCGGAATGCCTGCGAAGACCGGACCTAGTTTCGCGTGTGATGCGGCCTGCGGGGTGCGCGCCTGCTGTGAATTTCGCTTCTGTGGTAAATGGTATCTCGTTCAAAAAGTCCTACCCGTATCAATTTCTTCAAAAAGCCCAAGACAATTTTGTGAATCGTTTAGCGTTCGATTCGGCAAATGACAGGTTGTGCTACATCGTGTTGAATCTTCACGGGTCACTTTCTTATAGTTTTTGTGTTTGAGTAGTTGTTTTCCAGTGCCCGTGTCGACATATACATCGGATTACATCTTTCAAGTCCGGTATTTTCAACGTAAGTGCTCTGCAGCCTGCTTGGTGATCATGTGTCCGTTCTTGTGCGGGTACTCTTCCGGATAAATTTTGAGAATAAGTCAGTGCCTATCTCCTGGCAGCAGGGAGAATACTTTTCCCGCAATCTTATCGACAGTCGCCTGCCATTATCTGTCTGAGCTAATGTCACAACTGCAGGTAATATACTGACTTTCTAATTCTCCCTGCGTTTCGCAAAAACATGTTTTGTGGCCACCTTTTCGTGAATGCACGTTTCAGCGACATTCACGTTTCGTCTTCATTCGTTACGTGAATCGCACACTGTAGGAGCATTTCAACGCGCGTGTATTCTTGAGGCGCGTGCTCACCGAACCAGCCTATCCTTTCACACCGATTTGTACTAGGTCTGCAGCGGTTCATTGCAAAAGAAAAAAAAATAGAAACGAAACAGCTATTTTGAGTTTTTTTTATGAAACATTGCGTGTTGGTCAAACGATCTGTCCATGAAATGTCGTTCGATGAACTGATTGCACCGCCAATGAGGGGCGACTACCGGCAGAATGTCGGGGAAAAATTCTGTCAGCTGCCGGGAGACTGGACACTACCCAAGAATTACCCTCGTTGTTGTTTGCTTTGCAATCTTCTCAGTTGTATCACAGCTGAGTAAGACATCTTCACATATTACAAATCACTCAGTTTGTACTTGTGTGCAAAATAAGCTGTGCGTAATAAACTTTTATGAGATTTCAAAACAATCCCTTGTGTCTGTGTACCTTCCTTTTTGCAAACAACTTGGCGAGTGCACTTGCAAAAAGCCGGGCGAATGCAACAATGGCCGAAAATTACCATGACGGCCAACATTGGATCGGGTCGCGCTTTCAGTGTTGTCAAATATTACGCCGGTCTTTGCCAATGTGGGACCACCTTTGGCTGGAACCATGGTTTAGCAATGGCCCAACATATGCACCAATGATGGGGCCGATAATTGGGTGGAAAGATGGCTGAACAGTGGTTCAACATTGGCACCAATGACTGGGCTAACGTTGGAGAGGGTAGCGCTTCCAATATTGTCCAATATTGAGGCCGGTGTTTTTCAATGTTAGGCCGATGTCGGACCAACTTTGGTGTGCTGCATGGGAACGCGCGCCATCCCAGAACTGATAGTTATGCTCAGTAAATTCCGCACGAAATACAAAATGGACGCTTCCTTCGATTTGTGTGTATGTTTATACTGCAAAAAGCATAATGCCTCTTCTCTCATGCCTATTTAGCGACGCAGCCGCGAAACCTTTCTAGGGGGGGGGGGGGGGAGGAAAAGGCAGGCTTTAACCCTGAAAGCTCTGTGGGTACCAGTCAGGTGGCACTCAACATATTTTGCATCAAATATATACAAGAAAACCGAAACAGTAGAAAACATTGTCCGATCTAGCCGGCGGTCCGGTCGGTCGCCGAATCACAAAGCTCGTGTCTCGTGGTCTGTTCTCGTGCGCCTCGACTTCTTTTCTCTCGCTCCAGTGGTACAGCTGATACGGCTGCTACAGGTGCCCCCCCTTAGACAAGTGGCCTTGGCCACTTGCGTCGGAAGTGTAGAGTGGGTGGGGAAATTGTTCTAGGAGGGCGGAGTGGTAGCACTGTCGAGAGCGGCGGTGAAAGCGGGTTTTAGACGATCTAGGGAAACTGTTTCACGACGTCCTGTATGATTACAGTGTAAAACTTTGGTGTTCTGGCTACGACGAGATGTGAACCAGCGTAGAGGTCTGAAGGGCTTTCTGACCACATCTCGACGGACAAATACACGTGAAGACTGGGCGAGAGCAGGGTGAATGAAGACTTTCCGAGCACTAGGTTTTCGTGTTTGTACTAGGCGTAAGGAGCTCATTGCTTTTCGGAGTCGTTGGACATAAGATTCATTACCCCTTGTGCCGTTGATGCTTCGACCATGTCAGCAGGTTCACGAAGGGGAAAACCGTACACGAGTTCTGCCGCGGTACAATCCAAATCTGGTTTTAGAGTTGAACGTAGTCCGAGCAACACAACAGGTAGGTTTTCGACCCATGCGTCGGGGAGTGGCTGTGCTCGGAGCGCAGACTTCAGCTGTCTGTGGAGTCGCTCGACGAGGCCATTTGCAGCAGGGTGGTATGCGGTTGTACGCGTCCGTATTGAGACCATACTCAATTTCTGACAACTTACTGGAATCTGTGACGTCTTACAAATATCTTGGTGTTCACATTAGTTCTAACGTTTTAGGGAAATTACATACTGATCATTTTATCGCTAACGCTAATTCTATGCTTGGATATCTGAAGGAAAACTTCTCTTTTGCCCCAATATCATTAAAATTGCTTCTGTAGAGAACTTTAGTTCGTTCAAAATTAGAGTACGCCTCATCAATCTGGGACCCCGGTCACACAACGCTTGTCACTAACGTGGAAGCTGTTCAAAGTCGTGCAGTACGTTTTATCTATTCTATCATCGCACCGCTAGTGTATTGTCTCTGAAAACCTCATTGCCCTGCTGGAAATGGGTGAAGTGAAACAAGGCCAAAATTCACTTTGAACCGATGTGCAACTGTAGGTCCAGGCACATTGAGCAATATGCATTTATGAAACAAAAACCTATGTGCACCAATTGGTAATCCTTTAGGGAATTCACATTGGGCTGGTAGTATTTATGAAACAAAAACCAATGAGCGGCAATTGGCAACAGGTACCCCAGTGCACATTGCATTGAGGGTATTTATGGAGCAAAAACCAGTGAGCAGCTATTGGCAACAGGTGCTCCTGTGCACATTGGGTTGATGGTAGTTATGGGGCAAAAACCAATGAGCAGCTATTGGCAACACACCCCCCTGTGCACATTGGGTTGATGGCATTTATGGGGCGAAAACCAATGAGCGGTAATCGACAACAGGTGCTCCTGTGCACATTGGTTTGATGGTACCCAGTCAACCAGCAACCACCTATTAATCGTCCGAAAGATGTGTTGTCCAGACATTTAACATATTCAGCGGATATCTGCTATGATCTAACATTGAAAGTATGTACTGTGCAGTGCAAAATGATTCCCCAGACAACGTACCACTAACGTGATGCATCTGGACATTCAGAACCATTGTAGGATTTTCAGCCTGACCCTATGGATGTACCATGTACATACCTTAGAAATATTACTCTCGTTGGTATAGGGACCGGCCATATGCCAGGAAGGCAACACACTATAGTACTGCCAGTGTCTAAGCAGCCTCCTTTTTATGCTAGCATATAGCGTGCGAACTGTCCTACAGAAAATTTTAAACAGATATGAGCCCAATTCTTAATAAAACAAGAGCTCAGATGGCAGATTTGGTGTATAGCCCGTGCATGCTCTCAATGTATACACAAATGGCGCATTACAGGTGTATAATGTAGCAATCAGGCCCGCAGCAGACATTCTCTATTTTGAAGTTTTTTTCACCATCAAGCTCAGAAGCTTTACCACAGGATCAATGCAGATGGCACTGACGAGGAAGGCAACACTGCTGATGCTCACTCGTTTTAGTGAGGTGGACCTCGCCCCATGTGAGAGAACTATGAAATACTGGACACAAACATTGTCACATGCTATGACGACAGCCCTGAGGAATCGACCACTGAAGTCTAGGGCGAGGACATGTGCTCTAGTGACCAGGACACCAGAATCCTATGGCATCTGTAGCACCGACTGCATAGCGAAAGATGCCACTGCAGTCTTGCAGCATAACTTTGAACGCGATTAGCGCACTAAATTTCTGCCCAGCCTGTCAGCCATGCACATCCATTCTGTAAAAAAAGTCGCAGTGCAAAACAAATTGCCATTAACTCTTTATTGTTAGTGTTAGACAGACGAGCAGTGCTTGATGATTTAAAAATAAAGTATAATATTTGAACAATGCTACGTACATAGCATGATGCTTTTGAAATAAAGTATACTTACTGAACAATGCAGGATACTTTGCTTAAAAAACATTTCTGATAAACAATAAAAAGCTCAGTACATTCAAGGCCCACTTAAGGCAGTTCACATCTCTCTCCTCTGGTGCAGAACGTTCCTAAAAAAGCAACGAAAAAGTGTTATGTTAAAGATATGTGAGCAGTGGTTTATCATGCTTTGAAGCGAAACTAATAAAACAGTAAAGTTCAAAGTGAAGTGACTCAAATATGCAAGAATCGGAACTGATTTAAATAAACCACAATTATTTTATGCTTTGTTCTTAAAGTACATTCATGCTGGATGTGTGTACTGTATTGCTAACTTTTGTTTGTTAGATTTACATCAAATATTACACAGTGTTCTTGGAATTCGTTTTGTATGCATTTTTTAATCCGTAATAAGGTACTATTACAATAATGCAATTAATCCTCTTAAAAAAGCACTCCAAAGAAAACAAATATATTTAAAATTATTTAATACTGTAGTATTTGCTATCAAATTACACAAAAAGAGCTGTCACTGGCTTTAATATTGAAAACATTCAAATACTCTCATATAGAAATTATGCTTTGAAGAAGTTGCACATCATACTCTACTGTTATCGAAAAGTTAAAATTTTAAGCTAAGGTCAGCCTAATAAGACCAGCTTACCTTTTGAGGTGACTGATGTCTGGCAGGTGCGTAGCGAAGCCAGTCCGTGACTATGGTTTCTACCTTGAAGTCTTCACATTAATGGAAGCTCTGCACTGCATCTGATAAAAAAGAGAGAAACAGACGCATGACACCAACACTTCCATAAACCTGGTTCCATGTGAAGCTATCTGCAGTACTTATCCAGAGATTGCTTACTTATGATGCACTCAGCAAGGTGAAGGTTCCTGAATGTCAACTTTCCCTTACGTCCTTCCCACAAAAATTTTCGCCCCGACTGGTCAGTCAGCAAACGCTTCGTGGTCCGTCTCGAACAGGAGGCATAACCAGATCCGCCGACTTTGCTGAGCTGTCGAACGTAAAAAAAAAACATCCACATAGCAACCGCTTAGTTAACTATAACTAGAGATTGGACGTTTCTGTTTATTTTTAGTCAAATTTGGCAGGTGTTCATCGGCATCTATTTCTTCATTAAATTTGCTATTAATATTTATACCTGCTCTTATTGAGGCCCTTCCGACATTTAAACTGAGGAATTTTGATGTCTTTATCTTAATACGGCGATTGGATTCAAAATTATACCATTGGGCACGGGCTCGGGCTTACCCGAAAGCCCGGGCCTAGGATGGGCTCGGGCTTTCGACGGCGGGCCCAGGCCAGGCTCGGCCAGCACGTTGGTGGGCCTGGTTCGGGTTCGGACCCGCTGTAATCGACCATGATGCCGACAGGGGCCATCGTAGAAGTCCGCGTCTCAGTTATCTCAGCAACATCAACTCCAGAGCCACTAACAAGTACCCATGAACGTAGACCCACCTCAAGACAGTGGACGGCATCGTCGTTAATCATGAGGTGAGCTTCAGGTTAATCCCAGTGGCGTGATGTTTTTGCTTGCGGTGATAAATAGCGACAAACCAAAAATAAAGGGGCATTGAAGCGCTCTGTCAGGAATTAAAAATGGGGTACTCAAAACATTAACGCTAAAAATCTCAATCTAATTGACCATGAAAAACACTTATCTCTTTCGAATGATAGCTGGGAAGCGCTAACATAGAGGCAATGACGTAGTGGGGAAGCTTACAGACCTAGTAAACAATTATACACATACTGGGGAACGTCTGGCACATATTCAGGTATGAGTACGTGCTCAGATCTACAAAATACTCTAGGAGAAGATACAAACTGCGAATTAGTAGTCTTTCTTCCAAAACACATTTCTGTATCGTAATCACAGTGCTAAAACCCATAAAAACACTTTTGATTACATTTATTTAAAAAAAAAATATGTTCTAAATATGTACATGACTCCAGCAGTCATAACTTTAATTTAGTTTATTGCAAGTTATATCGCTCTGGCAGCAACGAAGACAAGACAACTGTGCAATGAACCATAATTAATAGAATATGATGAAGTTTCCGTATGACACTTTAAAATAACCAAAAACAACACTTTTCAGATCGGTATGTTTTGATATAAAATGAATCAGTATCAAAAGTTATCACCTGATTTCCATTTATTCTAGTCCATTGCACATCTAGATATGTCATGAGTCTTCAAAGTTTCAATAAAAAGTATTTAATTGAAAAAAAGTTATGCATGTTCGCGGATGAAAGGATGGAAAAAGATGAGTTTCGAGTAAAACAAAAAAAAAAAGATTTGAGATAACATGCATTCCGGGTACGTGGACGATAACAACTTTGGCTGCATCTCTGGACTGGCGTAAGGGGGAAACACAACTTTTTCCAACTCATTCAGATATGCATATGTATGCTCATCAAATAAAAATGAAACAAAAAAGTTAATCAGTGGTTTTATACCTTAAAGGAGTACGGAAACGAAATTCCAGCACTCATTTTTTAGCTTTAATGTGTTGCTTGTTGCAGCACAACCTCAAAAATACAAACCTTCCATTAAAAGGCGCAAGAAAAGTCATTTTAAAGCTAATTAAACAAAATTTCAATGTGCACGTGATGGATGCATGGGGAGCGTATTTAGGAGGTAATCTTGCAATGTTGAGGAACTTGCTACGTTGTTATGACGTGGTAAGGTCCATCGGAACAGCGCCGCTGTTTAGAATTCACCATATTCCTTCTTAGATTTCCTCCTCAACTCACAAATCGCACATTGTACCAAACAGATCAAGAAGACCTAAAGAAGGGACTCCCTCTTGCTCGAACCCCCATTTGTGTACCCGGACACATCCATTCTCCCCCTAGAATATTAGCCCGTCACTTACAATTTGGACAAAAGTTGCTTTTCCCACGCCGTTCACCAAGGAGCATGCAGTGGAAGCTGCATGCTCCTTGGGCCAGCCACACGCTCGTCACCACACGGGTACTTCGAAAGGCTTGGTTGCAACAGGTTGACGCTATTGACACCACCATAACGCTGACAACGCCACCAACGGCAAAGCTCACAACCACGCTAGCCTTGGCGCGTCACGAATGCGGGAATTTTTCTTTTTTTTTTTATGTTTCTGTTTGAGCCAGATATCCCATGACGCATCGCGCTCTTTGTTTTTTTGCTCGAGTGCACCGTTTGGAACGAAAAGTATAGCCAGTCGTTCAAAATACAAACGTGCAATTATCGTTTACGGTTATTGAGTACAATGCAATGCAAACTGCGAAAGCCACAGCAGGTTTGGAGAGCATTTCATAGTTTTTCCATTGTGAGGCTTCACTCTCAGTAACTTTTATGGATCTCACCAGTGTACTTTTTTTTGCTTGCACTATGCTCTTAGGTATATCATGTAATGTACCCAGCATACTTTGGTCAAATCACATTCAATTAAAGCTACTAACAAATATATTTCCTTCGAGCACCTTAAAGGGATCCGACACCCCCAAAAATTGTTTTATTTTTTGCCAGGCGATTTATTGTCGTGTCAAAAGACTGCTGAATCAATATTTTGCTACAGCATCACATATATATTTAATAAAGTAAAATACTGCAATTACTCGAAGCTGGACTGAGGAGGAAGTAGAAATACAGAGGATGAGAAAGTTGGCAGAAGTAACGTGGATGTGGAACAAATTTTTTTCAATCAATCAATGTATTTGCAGCTTATTTGAAGCCACAAATATGGGTATCATATTTCTTTTCTATTCTTAATATTGAGTGTGTGCCTTAGATGACCCACGACTTTGGTTTTACAGTGATGTCTCGTGAATATGAACACCTCCGTTTCCGTAAAACAATTGTCTGTAATGCGAGTTATCCATAATAACGAGACAAAATGCATGTATCTTCCCAGTTTGTCCCCGAAAGTGGTGTTTATATAGCGGGGTATCCATACTAACGGGGTCCATATTAACAAGACATGACTGTATTTGGTGGTTGTGTCTGAACCGTAAAAAACAGCACATGACCACAGAGAAGAAAGTGAGTGCGACTCAAACCGACCAGTTCTCGATCAACGGTCTTCGGGCGGAAAGAAAATGAATTTCGAGCAGCAAATTGTTTTCCGAGTAGTTAGGCTTTTCTATGTCGTGTACAAATTAAATCTTTGGCGAGCATAAATACCTAGTCAGTGGCTCTTTAATCATTGCAAGCCAAATATAGTATACCTCAAACCTCATGAAGGAAAGTGTACATGGCTTACCAACAAGAGCTTTTAGTTTTGCTGCATCCAGTTGTGGCTTTGTTTAGCCTTTGTGCGGTTTGAAGGTCTGCAGGTTACAATTCGCCAAGGAGGCCATCAGTGGTGAAGATTATGACCGAACCTTAACGGATGAACATTGATTCCTTCTTCTATTTAAGAACTTTTTTGTGTGAAGTATTGTTGAGCCATATGCCATTATCAATGCACACATAGAAGATATAACCTTCAGTTCATCTTTGAAGCAGCACTATGTGCAGGAAATCTACCAGCGCAATATAACCTGTACTGGGATTGAAAACAGGGGTCCTATTAGTCAACGGCATGCCTCAAAATTAATTTTGTTAAAGAAAAGAAATTGTAGCAATATTTACGTGGCAACACACAATTTGAGTTTGGCACAAAACCAAACCGCTGTAATTAGCAGTTATCCTTCTTACCTCATAATTGTCGGAGTTAACGATTTGAATGATTCGACGTAATCCCTCCTTTTCCTCTTCATCTCCCCTCTCTCTCCCTCTCTCTACCCCCCCCCCACACACACACACACACCTCTTCTCCAAACTCCGACCGTGCCACGCCTTGACACATATAATTCATTCTAAGCTTGAGCTTAGCAGCACAGAAAATATGACAAACCACATAAACTTACCTAGTTTCTGGGCATATGAAAACAAACACACGGCACCCCTATCAATGAACTTCACCTAGTTTCTGGGCATATGAAAACAAACACGCGGCACCCCTATCACTGAGGTTCCTTGTACTTGTGGCGGTATAACTAAAGAAAATCTCAAACTTAAATGCGTCTTATAACATGCTTCGCCAGCGGGAAAATGAAATTAAAATTACCTATTTCATACAAACTTCCTCCAGCCCTCCCGGGCAGTCACTCATCTCGTCGTAGGAAATTTTCGGTACTAGCACCCGCTTGCTTTCACTGGGTTTCCGCGTCACTCAGCGATCCTGAAACGACCGGCGCCGAGAGTCACTCCCACATATTGTGCTTAAAGCTGCAACTTTTAAATTTAAGGAGATGGTAACTAGACTGGGCATAGCGCCTAGGGAGACTAGAACTTACCAAACAGCTTTAGGATCCGCGCCTTGAAGAAGTCCGATTACGTTTCGTCACACCAGCCAGAAGGCTTGACGGGCAGAAATTCTCCAGACCAGAAATTGAGGTGATATGTCGCTCATTGTCGTCCTCAAGACGTACCCTTGCATAATCGTTCGTAAAATTCCGGCCGTTCGACTGGTCTCGACTCTGCCACATGCTTCAGGCGGTTCGAACGTTGCTTCGGCAGCTACTACGGCGGTTCTTCACGCTTCCTTGTTCTCCAGCCGGAACGTTCGATGTATCGCGTCGGACTTCCTGACGCGTGGATGTATCACGTGACTATAATACTTCATATTCTAACTCTTATCTTTCTTTGCTGAAGTAAATAAAAACTTAAAATGTTTACTTGTTGATTTTGCATAAATTGCACTTCGAACACTTATGCGGGCCATGCGGGACATGCGGGAGACCTTTGGGGCCTTTGGGGTGACCCCTGTTCACTCCAATGACTCCAGCTAACTCTATATTGTCACGTGGTGTAACCCGCAAGGGTGACTCGGACTGATGCACTTAAGAAATTAATACACGTTTCTAAAAATTATAGTATTAATTAATTTTCAAATGTAAATACTAAATGCACATAAAACTTATAACGAAGTAATTTTTTATTTTTTTAGAAAATTGCATTTGCTGCGGGATGACGTCGGCGCGAATTCAAAAATATGGATTTGAGACATGTAGGGTGTCGCGCTGTGCGACCATGAACCCAAACAAAATAAATACTTGGAGCCAAGAAGTATAGCCAGCTTGCCAAGGACAACAGGCGTGAGACGAAGTTGTGTCCTGAAAAATGCTACAACAGGTCAGGAACCCGAACCGACGTCGCCGACAGCAGTTTCTGTAAGCTCGGTTGTCTCGGAACACGGTGAGACAGAAAATTCCCGTGAACTAAGTAGTACCAATGAAATCATAAGTGGTCACAGAACTGGGCCAGTTAGTGAAGACACAAGTGATAAAATGCTGAAAGGCAGCGGGAGATTCGAAGACAATTTCCTGTCCAAGTTTCCGAAGAGGCCACTGCCAAAGATGAATGTGACGAGCCCGACTTACCCTGTTTCGGCTGGCCTTAATTGGACGCAGGTTGAAGGGCTTTTGAACCACGAACCTTGCTTTGAACCTCGAACTTTGAACCTTGCTGGAGTGAACACACTTCCCGGCACCAAGGAAAAGTACAACATTGGGAAGCCAGAAGCCAAACTAAAGGCCCAAACTGCCAACAAGCGCGTAAAATGACTTTCAAGAAGGAACTTCTTCGCTCAACTACAAAGTGGAAAGCGCTGCCTGACACCTACTCTGTGTGAAACTAGGTGCAATCATAATTTCGGGAAGGTCATCCTCATTTCGCGCGTGTGTGTGTGTGCATTTTATGTGCTTTTTTTATTGACGTCTATGGTGTTATTGAATTATTCGATGTAATTCGGCACTACCGGCTTTTTTTTGTTAATAAAAAGCATGCGCACGACAGAATGTACACGTGATCTGCCGCCCCAGAACGAGCGCATAGCCTCTGCTAGGGCTCAAACAGGATACGTACACATGGCAAAATGGAAGCCTGAAGTATCGCATTTTTTCGCCGACTCCGAAAAAGTTATAAAGTTCTGACGTCGGATGTGACAGAGAGCTTTTGACCAATCGTGGAAGATGGTAACAGAATTTTTGAGTTAGTGTTATTCTGTTTTTGACCAGGTTTTACTCTGATTTGCTCGGTTCTGGAGCGAAATATATATAAAATCGAAAAAGTTTCACTCCGAAACCAGGTAAAACTGATAAAAACGGAGTAAAGTCGAATGTGGATACATAACCGAGTTGATGCAAAATGGAGCTAGAAGTTCTTAAATGGGCACTTTTTAAAAATCGTTTTACGCTATTACTGTTACTGAGACATCCTGGAAAACAAGATGACAGAATACACCCCTAAAACTGCGGAGTTCCGATGATACCTGAATTTCGCGGTTTGCCTATATATAATTATTCATAAATCTTGTGCGTACTATATGCCCACACAGTGTTCCCGTTCTCCATAGTCTTTTTTTTATGCTCCACTGGCAGCCGCATGTTTTATAATACGAAAGAGGACTATACGTAAGTAATCAGGAAATTCTAAAACAGATGACAAAAAGATGTTCATCTTCACTTTATTAACTGAATGTTTTAATTAGTGTCTATATGGCCCAACCCAAGTTATATAGCTAAAAAGAAAAGGTTTGTTTGGCAGGTAGGAACTCGTCGGGCAGGTACGTATCTGCAGGGGGACGGGGGGGACCCATGGGGCCTGCCCTTCTCCCCCCAAACCTTCCATTTGGTGGGACCTCCTCTCCTCTCTCTCCCTCATACAGCATTTTGTCATGGGCAAATCAAAATCCTGGCTGCGTGCCTGCCACCGGCTATGTTTGCGGTAAAAGTATTTTCCTCTGCTCAAAACATTTCTCCACTAAGCATACAGATTAACCTGATAGATGCCCACTTAATAGATTTCATGTTCGGCATGATCCTCACCTCAAATGGTCCAATAGAAATTCCCAGTCGACCATTAAAAGTTCTCCATCCGAAATTAATTTTATTTGACCAATAAAGCTTTCAGTTTAACCAGTATAACTTGTTATTGCTCCTATAAAAGGACCAGTAGGCACTTGTATTGAACCAGAAGACATTCGTGTTGTTCCCATAAAAGTTTCTACTTGTCCAATAGAAGTTGCTAATGGTACAATAGAAGTCTGTATTGGTACGATATAACTTTTTATCGGCCCAGTAGAAAGGCCCATTGGTATGATGAAATCCCATTGATCCCTTAAAATCTCCATGGGTCCCATAGAAAAGTTTTGCTAGGGTGTGTTAATTTGGCAATTGAGCATTGTCACTGTCATACTGCACCGAGTTCGCGTCTCTGCAGTGCATGGCTCATTGCTATCCCCCGCGCAATGGCTCTTCCACATAGTGCTACTGGCTGCAATGAACGGCAATGAGAAAACTGAGTGTCGAGCACATTGAAACAATTGGCATCATGGCGCTTGCCCCCTAAAGTTGACTTTCCCTCAACCTATTCGTGTGCCTTCCCCCGTACTGCGGCTTCTCTGCAGCATTTCCAACTGCACCAATGTGCAAAACATATGATTTTCTCATTGGCGCCAATCGAACATTCATGCTCATAGGTTTTGGCTATGCATTTCAACTGGAAAAGGCCTGCCATTTCCAGCAGGGTGTCCCTGCCTCTTCTATCCTTATGGCGAAAAATATCTCGTCTATGCCTTTTCTACAAAATTTATCACTTCAACGCTTCACTAAAGGATAAGTTATTCCGTAACCCCGCATATATCTCTTCATGCATTGATCATCGTTTCAAGGTCGGCTTTCCTCACTGTGAGACATCAGCGTACAACGACTCCTTCATACCAAGAACGTCTTCTGAGTGGAACCACCTTCAAGCATCTTTAGCAGCTATCCCATCACTTGATTTATTTAAAGAAGCACTTACTAATCAATTTTGTTAATATTTTGTCGAATTGATTGTTTTTAATCACTGCCTTTTACGTTTGTATTTTCTTTCGAGTGAATTCTTAAATGCCCCACCCCATCTTTAATGCCCTATGGGCCCTGAGGGTATTTAAATAAATAAATAAATAAATAAATAAATATATTTCATGAAAAAAGACATAAACGCGCAATTTTTCGCCGCGTTTCTAACGGGTATAAAATAGGGTTAGAGTCATATTTTTCGCTTCATGTCTAATTCTAACCAGGCAGAGGGCTGCCGAACGTTTACCTTCAAAACGGGTATAAACCCAAATTTCTTTTTGGACCAGCGGCACTTGTTAGGGGCAAATACTCATGACGGATAAAGCGTGCAGCTTTATTCTGTAGACCTTCTAATTGTAGAGTTAAGTAGTTTTGGTGAGGATTCCATATTACATTAGCATATTCTAGCTTCGGAAGGATAATAGTTTTGTAAGCACGAAGTTTTGTCAATTGTGGGGCAAAATGAATGTGGCGTTTCAAGAAACCCAGTTTCCTTCATGCATTTGCGGCCGTGATTTTTATGTGTTTTCCAAGACAAATTGTTAGTGAAATGGACACCTAAGTACATATATAGTTGTACACTTTCAATATCCTGGTTCAAAATTGAATATTGAAAATGTGATATGTTTTTTCTTATTAGTGACTGTTAATACGCGACATTTACTAGAGTTTATTTTCATTTGCCAGGTAGTACACCACTCCCTAATTTTGGTTAGGTCGTTTTCAAGAATAGCATGATCAACTGGGGCGGAAATGTTTCGATAGACAGCACAATCGTCAGCAAAAATCTGATCGTTGACTCGATATTCGCAGGGAGATCATTGACATAAACTAAGAAAAGCAAAGGTCCGAGAACACTTCCTTGATATACTCCAGAAACCACGGGCACCTGTGAAGAGACACTATTGTTTACCATTACTGGCTGAGTTCTGTCGATGAGAAAAGCCGATATCCAGTAAAGAATGTGGGGGTCCATTTAGAGATAACAAAGTTTTGAAATTAAACGATTGTGGGGTACTGTGTCAAACGATTGCTCGAAGTCAATGAATGCAATATCGGTTTGTGTTCCAGAGTGAGTATTTAAATGCACATCATGTACAAATTCAATGAGCTGAGTGTTACATGAGTAGTTTTTCCTGAAACCATGCTGATTAGGAAAGAAAAAGGCGATTTGATCCAAGTATGTCATGGTTTGCGTAAAAATAAAATGTTCCCTTTGTTTGCGCGGTACACTTGTGAGGGAAATGGGGCGATAATTCGAGGGGTTTGATGAGTCACCTGATTTGAAAATGGGTTTAACAATTGCAGAACGCAAATCGAAGGGAACATGTCCCGAAACTAGGCTCTGTTGAAATAATTGTGAAAAAATAGGAGATACGAGACATTTTATCAACTTTAGAAACCTTCCTGATATGGAATCTTCACCCGGAGCACTGTTAGTGGGTACTTTATCTATTATCTTTATAATGCATTCACTACAAAATTCAAGGGGCGGCATAGCGATAACATTACGCTGGGAAATGGGAGGAAGAGGGAAGTTCTCTTCTGTAAATACGGTAGAGAAAAATAAGTTAAGTAGGTCCGCTGTTTCATCATTGTTCATGTGGCGATTGTCATCCGTTAAAAACACGGGGTCAGTACGGCCATGACTCGGATTAATTGCCTTCCAGAACTTGCGAGGGTCGGTTTGAAGTAAGTGCGATAACTTGGGGCCGAAGAAGTCTCTTTTTTGCCTTCTTTACTTCGCCTTTGGTCTGGGTTGAAAACCACCGATAACAATACCAGTCAGAATCATTACCACCCTTTCTAGCTTTTGCAAACAATCGTTTCTTTTTGTTCAGTAAACGTTTTAGGGTGGTCGTAAACCAGGGTGGAGGGGGTGTTTGATTCGATTTTGATTTTAGGAACGTAGGTTGAAAGCAGACGTTGCAGAGTGGTCTTGATCTGAGTCCAGTTTTCTTGTGCCGAACGATGCATGCAGGTCATTATGTATTGCTCAAAAAACAATGCTAGCTCAGCTTTTAAGGCGTCCACATTAGCGCGAGCGTAATTCTGAATATACTTGCGGCAGTTAACGGAGCGTTCTAAGATGAAGGACGTCTCGACATGTACAATGGCATGGTCACTAATAAGGTCGATAACGTTAGTAGAATTCACATATTCAGCAATGGACACCAAAAATAAATCTAGTATTGCGAGGTCCCGTGTTAAAACTCGAACCATCTGTGAAAGTTGAAACGTTTGTAACACACAAAGAAACTCGTTTGTGTGACTAGAACCCACAGAATTCGGAAGTGGCTGGAGCGTTTCCCAATTTATTCCTGGGTAGTTAGTCTCCAGCAAGTATGAAAATGTCATTGGAGTAAGCACTTCGTATTCTACTGAGGCAGGAGTACAAGTTCTCGTTGAAATCAGAAGGCTTAGTGTTCGGTGGACGGTAACAGGAACCAATCAAGGCGTGGCGAAAGTCTAGCTTTACCCGAATCCAAATTCTTTCCAGGGGCGAATCTCACTTCACATAGAAACCACGTATACTATTTTTAATGGCAATGAGCACACCTCCGCCCCTCGTGGAAACTCGATCTTTCCGGAAGAATTTGTAGTTATTATGTAAGTTTAATTCGGAATTTTCAACATTGGACGTCAACCAAGTTTCGGTACCGAGAATAACGTCAGGCTCGCACGACGAAGTGAGGCACTCGAGTTCGTCTTGCTTGGAAACTAAGCTGCGGAAGTTTGCTAAAAAAAAGGATAACGTTGGTATATTTCTAACGTAAGGGGCCGCTCGAAACTGTTCGTTTTGAGCAAGTCACTACGGTGGGCGAGCACTTTCGCGCTGCGGTGCCTGCAATTGTACAACACAAACGCTTTCATTGTTGCACATGTACGTTTGGTTTCCGACATGCAGCCTCTCGTAAGAAAGCTTATACCTGATATTTTGTTGAGGAATTGGGACGCGAATTCCCACAGCCTTTTTCTAGCGAGCTGGACGTTAGTTGGGAAGTCCTCCTAAATCCAAACTTTCGAAGATGGCACATTTTCGAGCTTGTAAGCATGTCGTAGGACTTCATATTTACTTTTAAAACTTAAGAACTTGAGAATAACCGGCCGGGTAGACCCAGTCTTTTTTTGAACAAGTCGATGGGCTCTTTCAATGTCTCCAAGATTCTGTGTCACTCCAAGATTCGTGTTCACCCTCGTGCAGGCCTTTCAAAATCGGGTTATTTCTTCGCATCCGATTGTTCATATCGTCAAGGGTTTCAGTGAGCACATTAAGGTGGCGATACACACCAGCAGATTCCCACTAAACGACACTCAACTTCTGTGCAAGTTGAGCGACACTTTCCTTGGCAGTGGTGATTTCGTTTATTTTTGCTTCTAGGCTAGTCACCCGCAACCCGAGGCAGGCAATTCCAGCATTGATTACGTCTAGTTTCTGTGAGCTTTGCTGTTGGTAGCGAACAGAACTTGTAGTTATCGCCTCAATAGCATGCTGTAGATTGTCTAGCTTTTCTGCATCGGTCAGAGGGCCAGGGTTTAACTCGACCTCCCCGGACGTCGAGAGCAATACAAGTACAACAGTTGCAACAGCAAACAACTTGAAAAATGCCAACGAGCAAAAACAAGAGAGGTTCAAACGTTCAGGTGGCAAGTGGTGCAATCGTTGTTTTGACCTATAATATAAATATAACCTTAAATTGCAAGCTTCACCCTTGTTGGTGTTAGACTGGTGGAAGCTGATGCAAGCCGTTTGCTCTACTGCCGTCGAATCCCTGGTTAGCTTAGTTTGTAGAGCGCTCCACCTGTAATTGAGAGGTCCCGGGTTCGATACCCGGACCAGGCGGATTTTTTTTGGTCGCACACCAGTCACCTAGCTGTGTTTGGAGATTTGTGTTTGTCCTCTCTCCTTCTTGTTTCCCTTCTCCAGAGATTATTTTCGTCGTCGAAGATTTCCTCCCTAATCACCATCGATCAGGGAATTTCATCCTTTCTTTGTCGGAACGCCTGCAAAAGACACGTTTGTTGTGACAGAAAAACCTTTCTACTTGGGAATTCAGGCAGCCGGCCAATGTAAATCTCTGCTTGGAAACTAGAGTCTTGGGAGAATCCAGAGATACAATTTCATCTCAAAATGTATGAAAAAGACAAACTTCTATACTCTAAATGAAGTTCTGCTGCTTGTGGTTGATTTGTGAAATGGTTTCATAGTGCGAGACCTTGTCTCTATATCTACCCCAGTTGTTCCTGAATGGACTTTCCATGGAATTTTTATACAGGTTGTGAACACCATGGCTGCTGAGGAAATTTCTGCTGCGGGAGGAGAACATCCATCAGCTTGACAGTCCACAGAAGCTTTAGCAGCCAGATTTTTGGATGTTGCGAGAACAGTGACGCCTGCCTTCAGCTCATATATTTTCCAAGAAGAAGTACAATCAACCGCCAAGGTTGTCTCCTCCGACAACAGGACATGCCGGCTACTGTGGCGTCATTTAATGTTGTCGCTTAGAGACGACTTTTAATGCATGGGTGGTATCGAATGCTAAGGAATGCAGAGGCGCATTCCAGACACCATACCGTAGCATCTGCTGCTGGGATGTTTTGATTGATTCTCATTGCAGTCATCACGATTTCCAGATTCTGCTTCTTTTCTTCAGTGGGAGCTCATGAAGGTGGCACTGTGCACAGAGGGACAGAGTGGCTGACACTGCGCTGGCCAAGACAAGCTGCTGGCTCTCGTGACCATGTCCGAAAGCCTCTGGATGGGCTAGTCGACAGACGTGCCTGGTCATTTATAAATGATAAACACAATCTAGACTACCTTTGTATTACGCCTTGGTCTAACGGCTGTAGCCATGCAGGATACCGTGTTTGGCTGCTAGAATTGAACTGCATATGCTAAGCGGCAGATGTCGCCAAGTAGGGATACGCTGGGACGCTTATCCACAAACTCCGCTTCCCAGTCCATGAGCTATCAAAGACCCAGCCAAAGAGATCCCGAGTCAAGTCAAAGTTTTCTGGTAATCCTGTTAGTACCAACGTCGTAGTCCTTAATTACAATCTTGGCGTTGCCCCGCTCATTGCGGCACACCGAGCAAAGCAGAGCAAAGGAACGGAGATAAACACTACCAAAAGTGACGTCATCATCAGGGTCTGATAACCCTTCATCGCCAATAGGCTGACTTGGGGATGCCACCGATGACGTCATAAAGCTTTGGACAGGTTGCAGGGGAAAGAAAGGCTCAGTGCATGCCCTGCTATAATCGCTGCGCATATTTTTCACAAAAAATGCAGTTTACGTTGACTTTTGCCCAAGTTTACTGCGATTACTGAATTACCGAGCCAAAATGCTATAGAAGTCTGCTGCTAATTCAGGTTTCTGACAAAGTGCTTCAGGTTCCTCTTCATGCTAGTTTCACTTATTCGCACAAGCCTGTGCAAGTGCACAAACTCGAGCACGTACATTGGTATACTATTTTGTATTTAATGCACTGCCAAAGGTAAAGGTTCAGATATCTTTTAGCCCAAGAAGCTATACCATCAATATGAATGTGATATTCAGCAGGCTCATTAATTAAAACTCCAGGAAGTCACGAATTTTTATAAATTATCGAAAGCTCGATTTATCAGAAGTTCATCTAAATATGTTGGAATAAAAATTATGATTTTCTATATGGGTGGCTACACATACAAAAACGAAATTTTATGATTTTCTCTGCACTGGCCCACTAACACTTTTCCTACCATAGACGACCTGAATACGTCCACACTGTTTGTACTGCGCTCCCGCCGAAGACGAGCTGGGCTCGCCTACGTTGATCCGGGCTCCAATACGCTACCATGAACGAACTGGGCTAGTCCACCTGTTTCTAGTGAGCTTTGCCATGGATAGATGACACTTCACGGAAAATAAAAACCTGGTAAAGTTTTGAATTTCCCAAAAAAGTGTTCCAACGCAGACAACAGGGGATTTAAAAATGGCGACGTCAACGCTACGTTCATAGTGACGACCTTGCCTCAAAATTGGGGCGAAAACGAAGATATTGTGACTTCTTCTCAGATTCAGAAGACGAGGAAATGAATCTTTCTTTGAAGAGCGAGAGCAATGCAACTGAGTTATTGAATCTGAGATCAGACGACAGATTTCGATGAGGACATTGTGTCGGCATGGACTAGAATCAGCGTAAGAAAATCCCCCTTCAGCCCTTTCACATTCTGAGTTCACTTTGCATGCAATGTGATGTGAACTCTCTGCAGCATCGCTACACCCGGCCGGAACGTCCACGTTCAAGGTGATGTGAACTATCTGCGGTAAGGCAGTGAACCGGAACTTCAGTCCTTTTTTTTTGCAGTGTGTTCAAAGATTTATCACATAATAAATATTTGGCATTTGTTTTTGGCCTTTGAATTCCACATTGAGTTTATATAGCACATAAAAAAAATTTGGTATTTTCAAAGCGTTTTTTGTTCAAAATTGTTTGCGGTAGCCAACGGGTTAATCATAAGGCATGCCATTCATGAAACATTGGTAAAATTTGACACAAGTTTATTCAACCTTCAAAAACTTTTTTTATCAGGGACTGTTTAGACAGCACTTGACATCTCAAAACAAAATTAAGTTTGTTCAACCAGCAAAAAAAAGGTCTGTTATGGATTGTTAAGCAGGGACCAATGAGGGGTGGAAACGTGTATTGTGCTACAGTTTTTATAGCAACTTGCGTGAACACTGCGATATAAAGCAATGCCGACACATCACAGCGTTCGTGCACATTAATAGGAAAACTTCCGCGCGGCGCCCGTTTTTGCCGCCCATGTGTCCTCTGGTTCAGAGACGCATAAAGAGATAGTTTACCCATTCACTGGGATGTATAGAAGGCAAATGAGAAGACGCCTGTGGCATAAAGTGGGATGGGCGTGCTCCAGTGCCTTTTCACAAATTCGTATGTGGCCAACCAGAAGCCGCGCATAATATCCTGGCAGTGGTTGTGAGAAGCAAAATAGATAAGCTCGTCGGACTAACTCTCGGTGACTGGGCTGCAGTGATGATTTGATCGTGGTCATGCAAACTCACGGTGGAAGATATAGAAAATACAAAAAGAGTGCGCGACCAGCTGAACGATTGACGTTATCCGTTCACCAGTCGTCGAAGCGCTCAGACTCCATTTTAGCAAAACAGAAATCAAGTGGCACATTCGTTTCTTACATCTTCTTGCATAACCATAATCGAAACATTGCGTGCACCATATTTTCAAGTATAAAGAGTTACTACATTTAACTCTTAAACACTATGTCAAAAACCGTTTCTCGTTATCATTGCTAGGGGATTATTTTCAGCTTCCGGTTGGCCAAGAGAGATTGCCGAGCCCTCTACCTGCTTCTGATGCAGGCCTTGGCTCTGCTCTCCTTTCATATGCCAAGCTCTATATGTACGGCTCCGCTCTGCTTTAGCACTGTTAACTGCGCCTCTTACTGAGCACCAGTCCACCGCAAAAAAGCAACACCTGTGAAAGCAAGCTCCACAGGTGCTGCTTCTCCGCAGTGCACCGGTGCTCGGAAAGAAGTGCGCTCAACGGGCTCGCGAGAACAAAAAGTATGAATTACAAGAAAACGTCGTTCAAATTAAGCGGCTTATGAATACATTGAAAACGTAGCGGGACAACCCAAGTTTTGAAATTGGTTTGACTTAACCATACCTATTAAATCTTCGAGTTTTAATTATTTCGAGCCTACTGTATACTCTGAGGGAGATATGGCTCACTTGAAAATTCTTAATATCACTGCATGGTTATGCAAATTTTAATTTGCTAGTTTTATTTCTCGAGCACTTGTTGTGTTGGGTATTCAAATCAATAGAAGTTTTTACTTTGGTTCAATTTATAGGAGATATCTTTTTCATATGCCATGTACACTCTCCGGCGATATGAAAGACCCACTCAGAGTGCTTGGCAGAGGCGGTGGTTGAGGGGGGCGCTGCTCGCGCTTTGGGCCATGTTGCTCGGAGGGGAGGCCTCACTCGGTGCTCAGCCGCGCCAGCTGGCGAGCCGCGTCGAGACGTGCTTAAATTTTAATTTCGGTTTGGCTGGAGAGCGCGCTTTCTACAGGGCATCAGCATAAGAGCAATCTTCGTTTTTTTCGCAGCGCTTGATTTGATAATTTGCACAAAAAATTGATAAAAGCACCCATGATAACGAGACTTCATTCGAGCCTCCTTTACAATACTCCAAGGCGTGCCGCGTAAGAAGTGCTCTCCCGCCAAACCGAAATCAAAATCTGTAAGCATGTCTCGGTGCGGCTGGCGCAGCTGAGCACCGAGTGAAACGTCCCCTCCGAGCGACATGGAATGGCCCAAATAGAGTGCCTCAATGTTGCGTGCTCCCGCCGTACCAGAGTGGAGACAACTCTGCCGTCTGCTACCGGAGTCGCCATATCCCCGCCTTCTTCGCCCGCCGAGTCTATGTGGAAGAGGGTTTATGCAGCTGTTTTTGAGCTGTCTACGCAGCTAGTGAGCATTCTCACCTGTGAAATAGAGTATGACCACTTCAAGACACGTAACGTCACGCGTTTAGTCGAGAATGTGTTTGATTTCCCTTTAAAATTACGATTTAGTCCGTGTAAAACGCAAATGTGCTCGCGAAAGTTTCGTCGGCTGCTGCTGGCATTCTGCCCAAGTTCTTACAGATGGTCGATCTATGAAAGTATATTTGATACCAAATATATTCGTTATCATCTGCTGCAACACCTACCCGTGTTTGGCCTTGCATTGAATGAGGACAATGAAAGCGATAAACGAGCGAGGTGCAGATATGAACATATACGTTCTGCTTTCTATCACTTCTTATTCGACGATATTGTTATCGTGATAAGTTCTGAATTAGAATTCAGAGCTTCTGAAATAAGGGCTCCATACTAAGACACAACCCATGAGGACCTGTTGAGGTTTTTTGTTTGGTTTTTAATCGGAAGGAGCCAAATTTATAAACCGAAACTAAGCCAATATCGCTGGAATTCTAAGTATACTTGGACGCGCTGTGCTTCCAAATGCTGTGCAACTGAAATGGGCCATTTAATGCAAGAAAAAACACTGAACAGGCGGCCGCTGTGCAGGGTTGAGGAGCAATTTGATAAGTAAACATTTCTGTTTTTTTCCAGGGTTCATTTAGAATTTAAAAGTTTCTCACTTGTTGGTGCAGCTGTTCTAAAGACCTTACAACTCACCTTTTCAAAACAAAAAAATGGCTTGCCTATTTTGTGTGCGCGCTGGTACCCTGTCTGCGCCAGCGCACACAAAAGTGCACGCACAAATCCAGAGAGATTTAAGTTTTTCTCCTATATTCCCCTAAACGGCCGCAGTAGGTGTCTACAAATTTTGTTTGCTGGCGTGTATTTTCAAAAGACCTTCCGCAGACAGAAATCAGAATATTTTATTTGTTACTATTACATTTTTGGTAATCTGTTTCCTTTAAATGCACTGATCTAGAAAGAAATCAATAGATGTTCGTTCAGTTTACAAATACCTTTAGGTAATTAACATTTTATATTAGATAGGTTTATAGCATTGGGCACTAAAAAAACATCATTACAATTAACATACATGCTCCCCTTCTTTCAAATAGAAAGTAATTTTCAACACAGAGCATCAGCCCCTGCAACAGGGTCGTATTGAAGAACATTTTACAACATGCAAAAGTCTTACAAAGCAAGTTTAAAGTGGAGAGGATGGAGATCGTTATGTAGTGCACTCAGTACAAGATTCATTACAACACTTGTTTACTCGACCTTTTGAAGGCAAAGATATGGGCAGTAATTAAAATTTAGAGTATTGTTTAGACATGGGTCAGATTTAAGGATGAATACCAGAGAATAAGGAAATGGAAATAAAAAAAGGCAGTGAACGTAGAGATCTCAAACAACACGAGAATTTATTTGACACAGCAGCTTGATATATACAAAAAAAAACAGGACTCGCAGATGCCTGTAGAGGAAAACCCAGAAATAAAACACACTAAATCCAAAAGAATCAATCACACACAACCAAACACAAATTCCATAAAGTGATAAAAGACCTAAACAAACCAACTCTCCAAAATAAGTAATAGTAAAAAAATAACTGTGATTGTACAACAATACCATACAAAAAGCAGGACAAATAGATGCCTGGATATGAATCCACAGTTATAGAATCCACATAAAATTTAAAAAAATGATCAAACACACATTTTCCACAAGTATGGTGGCAAAACATACATTAACAAACGAAGTTACTGAAACATGCAGTAGTGCAAAAAAGTCTGTGACTGCAAGACATAGATGTACAAAAAAACAGGACGTGTAGGGGCATGCCTGGATAGGAAAACAAAGATGTAGAACACACACGCAAAATCCAAAAGGATCAATCTCACACAACCAAACAGATACATCCCGCAAGAAAAATGACAACATATCTAAATAAACCAACTTACAGGAACACGACCTGAAATACCACTTTTTAGCAATCAACTGTGCGGCAAAAGAACCGGCGATTTCAAGGAAACAAAGTTGGTACTCACGCCGCACACAGACGACGAACGGCTCGGCTCCCAGTCGTCCCGCTTTATCTGTACGAGCCACAGACGCCTCCGTTTGGCGTTTGTTGGGACGCCGTACACCTTCCACCCATTCCTCGATTGATTCGAACACTGCGGCACGCAGCAACCCGGCATTTGCAAAAGAACAAGCCAGTTCAGCGATCCCACATGTGCACCGGCGGCCGATCGGGGAGGCAAAATGGCGGGGGCGGCCGGGAGCGAGAGGGGGAAAACAAGAAAAAGGGGCACTTGCCCTCCCAAAGGATGTCCCCACTCTAGCAAGGCGCAGCCGGCAAGCAACTTTGAGGCACTCTATGCCCAAAGCGCGAGCAGCGCCCCCTCAGCCACTCCCTCTGACACGCGCTCCCAGTGGGTCTTTCATATTGCCGGAGAGTGTACAGTAGAAAAGTGGGGAGCTGGGCTGGGTGGTAAACAAGTTGCTTGCTGATGTCAACCATGTATGTCATATAGAGTTTGTTGTGATTGTGTATTGATTTCGAAACATCTTCTGCTCTTTATCTCAGGCTGCCCTTACATGCACCTTGAAGTTACCAAAGAGGTCTTCAATTGAAGGACAACTCTAAGCCCGAGCATGAAGGGGCATCTAGAAAGCGAGCGAAAGGACAAATGTAATGTAAAACTTCTCCTAACTTAAAGCAAGGCATGCCTTTTTCCAATAAACGCATTGTGGCGAAACTTCTTAATAGGTTCGTTTGTTCCGCTGTCACCTCTGTGAACAGCTGATCTCACACAAACGAAATCTTGGCAATGAGTAGTAGAGGTTGTGTGCTCTTTTTATTCTTGAACTCTTGTTGTTTTGTCTAAGAAGGAAAAATTATGCAAGTTACTATGTTAAACGACGGAGCTGTGAACTCTCCATACAAATCCGTACACCAAAAGCTCCATGTGGCTTCCGCTTGCTTGAAGATGGAAGCTGTTTGCACTATATAACGGAGCACTAGACCTTTCTGTCTTTTTGAAGCCCATAGCTACAAGCCATCCGCACCAATCCTGCACCTTCAATACGTCAGTGACACCCCTGACAGAGGTATAGAGCTTCCAGGGGAGTCGCCTGATGTATCGGAGCTGCGGGTGGTACGGATGGCTCGTAACTTTGGCTTATATAAGGCCGAAAGGTATAGTGCTTCGTTATTTTGTGCCGATAGCTTTCATAATTCCTACAAATAGCCCTTCGTAAGGGGCTACAAACATTCCGTCATTTTACGAAATTATGTGCCTTGTTTTTACAGACGGTCCAGTTTCGAGATTACGGGAAACCATGGCGGCAATATAAAACCCGCAACTTTTACCAATAAAATGGAAAAATGGATAACTGTCCGGAAACTGAAATACAGACGTTCCGTCATTTTGCAAAATCATATGCTTTGTTTTTAACGGATGGTTCACTTTCTAGATTACAGGAAACCATGCCGGCACTATGGAACCCGCAACTTGTACCCATAAGATGGAGTGAAAAGTTTTTACAGTGGCTTCCATACTCTTCGTCCAAGTCAAAGATGGTCAGACGTCTCCGATTTCCCCCAGAATGAAGCAACCGTTTCCATTCAAAATAAAGAGTTTCACATTTGATTTCGTAGTCATTCGCATTCTTACGTATTTCAACAATAGACATTTAAATCCCAAAATGATTCAACGATAACGGCCACAAAACATTTCAAAAGACGGCTGTAAAACGGTTTCGAAAGACGGCCGAAAAATGGTGGACGATATCGGTCGCAAAACGGTTGACGATTTCGGTCTCAAAACTTTTCGCGTGATCGGTTCGTGATTGGACCGATCTGGAGCCCGGTTGCAAATCATTACTAAACCGTTCTTTCTTAAAACTTTGACCAATATTTGTTCGTTACTTGTCCAATAATTTCGTCCTGCCTTGCGCAAGATGACAGCCGACTACCAGACAGTGAAGCCTAAGTTTGGCACTTGTTTGGCGAATTAGGGCCAAAATACCCAGACTGTTGCCAAGGAAGGTCAGGTTTGGCTCTAGTTTGGCTCTTTCGGGCCTTTGACTACCCTAAACTGCTAGACAAAAGCCTAGTTTTGGCCCAGAACTCGGTGCTACCGGGGAAGATTTCAAATTTTCGAGAATGGTAAAAATACTAACAAACCAATTCATATTGCATCGATCAGGTTGATAAAAGATTATCTGTTGGCAGGATGTGTAAGGCATATCCTCGAACACGTGACGCTTCACGAGCGCGATTCAGTGAACTGAATTTTGGCCATAGCGCCTGCTTGGGAAGACGTAACCGCTTTGAAAATAACGACCGGATGCATGCCACGTAACGGACATAAAAATAGCTCTTGATGTAATCAAAGTTAATGCGCTAAAATAAACGTTGTTTTATTCCTTCACAAACCAACATCCCATTTCCGATTAACGACACGTCAGCACCCGGCCACCGCTTGCATACTTGTTTTGTTTCAAAACGTGGGAATGTTAACACTTCCAAGTTAAACTTGATCCTTTTTGTTGTAGACAGAACGATATTATATTTGTCTTGAAGAGAGAATGTGACCAGCGGGAGTGGCTAGGGACGCTTAGTAAAAATCCTTAAAGCTGCGCAGACTGTTGCCTTTGGAACGGCTGTCTCCTTCCAGCGACACGGCTGCTCAGGGTACGGCGATGCTAAGGACGTTTAAGGGTTCCGTGCAGCGATAATCTCGCTCCTTGTGGGCCCGGTCGTGGGAACGTTAAAAGTTTCTTCCGAGGGAGTTTGAAATGACGCCGCGTATACATAGCTTTGTTGTTGTTTTTTCCACTTTTATATAGTGCGCAGTGTAAGAATTATTTTGATTTAAAATAATAATGCGGGCATTTGTAATCAGAAGTAGCGAGTAACGAGTGACGTCATTTGATAGGAGCTACCGTAACGACAATACTTTACTCGTTAGTCATTTTGGGACTGGAACGAGTGCGTTAGCGCGTTATTAAAAAAGAAACTAACGCGTTAGCTGTAAAGTTGTTACTTGTAATCCGTTAGTTCCAACACTCATTTAGCATCACCCTTCCTAATTGATGATTTTTCTTTAAATAAAACAAAGTAGTATTTCATCTTCTACTCGGGCAATGCAGCTTCTTATGTGGTTCTTTTCTTACCCACTGCTAACGTAATCTTCATATTTTCGCAACGCGCTCATATGTACTTTGTTTTTGTCCAGCCCAGGTACACATAAAATTGTTGTTCATCACATAAAATAAGCAATAATAGACTTCTATAAATTTAAGAGGTTAAATATGTGTAAGGAACCCATAGGTATTTAAATGAGCCTCAATCGAAACAAAAATCCTTGAAGGCTCTCCCAAATTACTTATAAAAAACCGGTTACTTTGCGGCGTTTTTATCGAGGATCAAAATGACGGAAAAAATTTGCAGAGCAAGTTTCAGATAATAGGGGGGTGCTTTTACTGATGTAACTTCTTAAGATTGTCGGCTCTGTATTTATTTTTTTAAATATTCAAGGAGCCATTAAATATAAATTTCATTATCATCAGTAAATTTGACTTTTTGAAGTTCAGATAACCACTTGAGACCGACACGGGTGGACGATTCTCGAACATACGCGAGCTGCTGAGCTTCCGGAAACGTGATTTTTGTTCGCTATTTGGCAGTGTGGAGCACCAGGTTGCGAAGTACGCCCAAAAGGACTGTGTGCTCACGTAATAGATCTGAATCCAAATACACGAAATGTCCAGAAAAAATAATGCATAGAGATTCAGGCAGTGATACAACAATTACACATAAATAGCGCGAAGGACAGACAATATAGTTATAATATAAATCACATTTGAAAATCTGCTTGCATGATTTAGAAACTTCGCGAAAGACCGTCTTAGGAGGCTCATGTTATATTTGGTTTTACGTCCATTTGTTTTGGGCCCTTACTTTACAACTTTGTGTTTTATCAGTCATGCGCGCTCTAACATTTTATTAGGCTGCCGCATATCATCGCGAGACTGCTATAAATATACTTGACAACTGGGACATCCCTTTTTGCTGGTGTTGATAACATCGCATTTCATCAGAAAACTGATTTGTTTAATATGTTTTGAACCTGACATCATCGCACTATATCACCGCGATTTGTTCTTGTTGATAAAAATAAACCCAGTGGTACAAAATGCATGCTGCGGAAGGTTCACGCTCAATGCAAGTCATATATTCCAGAGACATGAATTATTCGTGCTTGGTGCAGTTTTGTGAGGAATGGCGTGCTCGTCTGGCTCTACGAAAACGCACATTCTGGCAGGAGTGTTTTTGCAAACAAAGTAGTTTCCTGGACCACGCTTTCTCATCTGTGGCACAGATGCAGAGCAGAAGAACCTTTACGACACAGTGCATTTTTAACGGCCCCGCCGCCCCCCCCCCCCCCCCCCCTCTCTTCCCTTTTCTTTCTTCGATGCTCTTCCAGATAATTCTTTTTTAGTCCTGAACTACATTTGGGGGTCATTTATTGTTACAAATATATTTCTGTCATTTGTTAATAGTAATCCCCCATTTCTTTTATTTTGCACGCAAACAGTGTGAAGTTTAAAGAAAATACGTAGGTAGTCAAAGGTTGGGGGAAAATTGAGAACGGCAATCCTGTGAGGCTTAGAGCTGCTGCCAACGCTCGGCTGTCCCGCTGAGGCCACTAGAATTTTTGTTTCAGGTATTCCTCTCGTACACACTTGTAGTTCTATATATCGTAGGATTAATAATTCACATTTAGTAATTTCAGTGCTTTCTGTTGGGGACAACTTTATGAGACAGTTCAGCAACAGCAAAAACATGTCTGGGTGCCTCAATGATGTGTAGCTATAAAGTGGATTGTGCAACTATTTTTGAACTTTCAGTAAATATCGCTAAAATTTAATCTCTAACGTTGATAACTTGCAAAAAAAACATTATTTTTTCCCTCCGATCACTGGCGGGCGCCAGAAAAACAAAGAAGAAAAAACAGTTGTTCATCTCAACTCGCTATTAGAACAAGAAGCCACGTGTTCTGACACTAATTACAGCACACCGTCAGTGTTCATCACAGTTTTGCGCTGAGGTTGGCAAATAATAAAGCATGGGTTGAGCTTGAGACATTGTTAGAGTTTAGCTATATTCTCATCTTTGATTGAGCACGAGCCATTACCCGAATGTTTGGAGATGCTGATTGTCGTGAACCCGAGCACTGGACTTGAGCTCATGACCATGGAGTTCGTCCCGGTATCATGGGACTTCCGGTACGGTCACGGAGTCAACAACGCCTAATAAATCTCGCGACCTTCTGAGTTAAAATCATCCTGACGCAGTGAGTCAAGGGACATCACGAACCAACGTGACGCAGCGTTACAGACAGCATGACGTCACGTGACCACTAGACACATGATTAATTATAGTGCCAATAAAAAAAGCCAAGAAAACCCCCTATTTCTCATACCAATTATGTTAAGGACGATATGATCTATTCGTAGGAATACAGCTCTGCCAATTTAGATTCTCCAATATGATTTAATTTTGTGATATTAACAAAAGATATTGCCTTGAATCGTTTTGAGCCGCTTACCGTTATATTTTTTTCGGTTCAGTTCCGGTTCAGCACCAAGATGGCGGGGACGATTTCGGTTCGGTTCAGTTCCAGTTCGGCTAAAACTAACGGTTCCCTTCCGGTTTTCGGTTCGGTTCGGTTCCGCGTCTACACTCTGATCACGCCATACCAAAACATGGTTACATTAGAACTTCACAATCCTCCTAAACCATGTCGTGATTACACGACAGCCAAGATATCACCAGTACTCCTGAGCACTGATGTCAGATCACAACACTAGAGCATGGATGTCACACCAGACACCAAAGCCCTAATAGAACAAAATACACCGGAGCACTGCTGTTTAAATGCGACAAATGACGGGCGTAATATATCTGATGTCACATCAAAAAACACACACCAATGTTTTTCTGGAACCTTTTTCCGTTAGGATATCGACGTCATTCGAAGGTACTTTTTCGAAAGCCTTTTATGTGAAACACCAGAGAAGTACTTAAAAGTAAACACGAGTTGCTGAGAACCGATACGCCCTCATAACTTTCTTAAAATGTCCTTGAACACCGAATTTCATATCAGCGCTCGTTGCTACTATAAACGTGTGCAAGGCACTGTTCAGCATTACTTGAATGACTGTTCACAAAAAGGTATCGCTCTGTTATTGTAGGAAGACACGCCTGTTAACAAACTGCATGATACACAATTGTTAAAAAGCAAGGCCACCAGTCTCGAGCCGGCAGAAACGAATTCCTGACTTGTTCCTTCTGATGCCGAACACCAAATAAATATTACAAAAATGGTACATTCGTTGAATATTAATTTGCGAACAATAAAAAGTATGCAATACATACCACAGCTTTGCCGCTAAAATGTATTACAAATAGTTGCATGAGGAAACATACTTAAACAATTTCCTCCCTAGAGTGTTTTTCACGAACATTTTTTGTTTCATCGCGCTACTACTGAAGGCTGGTGCGATTATGCTCCAACGGCACTTCGAGGGGCCGCCCGGAGGTAAAGACCATGAAACACGCTGAAACACTTTTGTCGCGAAGGCCAATTGACATGCCCAGGACCTGCACACCTGTACCAGTGCACTGCACACTTTAATTACTTGTACTGCTTTTCCTAAACTTTATTCGTGAACAGAAAATATAGCTACGCCCTCTCCGTAAGCCAAAATACGCACTTCACTAGCGCGCAACCTGAACCCCTGTATTACTATTACTTATAATGCTTAAACAAAAAAGTTAATCAAAAACGCAAAAAAGGCGAAAGGGCACACCCCTGTCGTTCGGCCGAAAAAAGACTAATGCACTCTCACACAAAAAAAGAGGCCACATTCATTTGCTTCGGAATAACGTAAGCTATGGACCCAGCACGTTAAGGACGGGAGGATCAGAGGCAGGTGACATAACAAAGCACGTGGAGCGCGGAGGGGTAGAAAGGGCAAGAAAGGGAGGAGCAGAAACAGGTAGTGTAGAAATAGTGCACAAAACGAAGAAAAGTTAAAAAGCAGGAAACCGCGCTTCCCCTTTCTTTGTGACCCAGAAAATGTACCGGAAGCGCCTTGAATCCAGGTTGCGCTGAAGAGAAGCGCGCGCAATCACAAAGAGCAAATAGTGTGACGTAATTTGTTTTATGCAAAATTCTGCCCTAGGCATCACCTGAACTGAGAGGACTACCCCACCCCAGGCAGGAAGACAAAGGGTCATCTTGCCTTAAGCACCACTCAAACAAAAGGACCAATCAACGAGCTACCATATAAAAACAGGTTTGACAGAAAGGTCAAACGTGCCAATTTTCGTTTTTTAAGGGGGAGAGGTGTGGACAATCTTGAGGATCACAGCGTTCGACCAGGTTGCCCTCATGGTAAACCTGAAATAGCCACCAAACTCGATGTGTTGAAGTTTAGTAACACTGTGTGCGACACTGCACTGTATAAGATGAAGGTAATAAAGCGAGCGATATCTGAGGAGAGAAGAGGGCTAATACAAAGAATATATTTTGCATCATCATTCAGAGACACGGGAGAGCAGGCGCGTCAAGAGTGGTGAGTCCTTAAAAGGGCCTTTGTAAGGGTAATAAAACAAAAAGTCGTATACTTGACGGAAAGGTGCGAGTACGTTCCGTAGACTGTTCTCGTTTCACTTCTAGGCAGGACACTTTGGCTCTAATTCGGTTTGAAACAAGGCTTCGACGTGGCCTCCTAGACGCAAAGTGCACAGGCCAAGCCTGTCACGTACTCTTCGAATGCAGCAGATCGCATCTTGTACATGATGAGTGCGAGCGCTTCCTCTATGCGCTGCTTTAAGGTGTCGAGTGTTGGGATGTGGCCCTTGTACACCTGGGACTTCACAAACCCCCAAACGAAAAAGTCGTTTATCGTGAGGTCTGGCGATCGGGGCGACCATGGCATGTTTGGCGATCCCCGGGCCACCTAGCGTCAAGGGAAGGTGTTGTTCCCAGCCAGTACCTCACACTCCTCAACCAGTAGGGTGGCGCACCATCCTGCATAAAAATGCATACGTTCCGCAATATGTGCAGTGCTTCCAACTCGGGAAAAAACTCTTCCTGCGTCATCTTCAGGTAGATGCTTCCAGTTACGTTGTCCTTGAAAAAAAAGAAGCCAACGACACCTTCTCTCCAGAGTCCCCAACAGACTGTTGCCTTCGGCATCTGCAAAGCTTTCTCGAGCGTCCAGTACGGAGTTGTCGTACTCCAATAACGGCAGTTCTTTGTGTTCACCTACCCGCCCAGGTGAAATGTGGCCTCATCCTGAAAGAACAGAAACTGCAGCTGTGAAAGATCTTGTTCAATCCTGAGGGGCTCGTCTCGGTAAGAGTTGAGCCGATTCTCGTAACTACTCATGAATCAGGCCCAACTTGTACAGGCGCATCTCACCAATAGCTTTGCGCACGGTGTGCGTGGATACTCCGACAAACGCGCGGCTCTTCGCAGAGACAAGTCGGGATCTGCCTCAAAGGCCCCGACGATGGCAAAGCGGAGCTCTTCCTTTTGTGCAGGAGCGTGGAGGATGTGTGTTTCGCTCTTGGCGCTACATTATTTTGCAAAGCATCCGGCACAATCAATATCACCGACTTCGAAGGTGGGCGTAAGCCTTAATCCGAAAAAAATCCGAGAGGGGGGGGGGGGGCAATGGGGGCGGCCGCCCCCTCCCCCCCCCCCAAACAAAGTCGACCCCCCTCCCTCCCCCCCTCCCGGAGGGTAATTTGACATGGGTGGACCCCCCGTGCACAAGAACGAATGGGAGAATGGTATCCTTACAAATTTTCCGCCCCCTCCCTCCCCCCCCAAAAAAACGGAGTTCCGGATCCGCCCCTGCGCTTGAACTTTTTAAAGCTCCTGAGATCGGTGTACCAAAGTACGACCCGACTTTGTTGCTCACGCGTTAACTGCCGCTTAAGGAATGCCTGTTGGAAATAAAATAAAACTGAATATGAGCAATCAGTGCAGGTATGCATAGATGACTGTCGGCTCTCGTGAAGGCAGAAGCAGATAACGTGTGCTTCGGTATTTATGGGGACACACATTTCTTGAGAAAAAAAGAAAAACAAGTGACAGCAATTTTATGTATTTTATTTAGTTTTGTTATGTTCTATTAATAACCGACAAAGTTGGGGCAAAGATACGATACTTTTGTAACGTATTTTAACTTTGCCGGCAGTCGTTCGGATTAGACAAGAGTAGGATTGCGTGAAGCTTTGAGGACAAGTGGCGCCATATGTGAGATGCAGTCGCAAATATTGGCATTTCGTCTACTGCTTCTCACGAACGGCGTCTTCTCATTGGCAAAAACAGTTTTTTACCCCTAACATTTTATCCCGGTAATTGTAAGCATTGACATGTTGGCATCTTGCACGGAGTGGGAGCTCCCGGCAACGTCTAATTTATTTTTGCCGTGCGAAAAAGCCGGGTTCGGATTCTTGACAATAACATGGTAAAATCCAAATAATTCAGATAAGTAAACTGTCATTGATCGAATGAATCAAAGTTTGTGGAAATAATTTTGCTGCTACCTGTCTGCGAGAATGACGCGACGCGCTCGTTCAACAACACGTAGACATATGATGACCGTTATCGCCCGCAACGCAATCACACGAGCCCCCGCGCATATGCTGCGACAGCCTTTTATTAGCGCCGGATGCCGCTTCCCTAGAAATTACTCTTGGCCCCCTCGCGGTGGAAATTAACTGACTATGTGGCAGGCGGGCAACCTGGGCCAATGCTTTGGACCCCCAGTCGTCCACACATCTCCCTCCTTCCGAAAAACAAATAGAAGACGTCTTTGAAGGTCTTGGGGGACCCTCCTTCTGGGTCAGCATGGGTCTTTGCAGATGGACGAGCGCGAGTCCGACGTCAGTAATTCTGGACGCTACCGATGCGCTGTGTTGGGTTTGATGATAGGAGCCGCGTCGCCGCCACTATGTGTCTGGCACGAGGCGGTAGAAACTAAAAACATCAGACCATGGCGCGGCAGAAATAAATGGCCACACCCAAGAACGACGCTTGCCCAACTGGCCATACGGGAGCATCGCTACTTTCTCCTCTGCCCCCCCTCCTCCCCACAAAAAAAAAACAACAACAAGGAAAAAAAAAATACAAAAAAAAAACGACAAGGATTGAAAATAACGCGCCAATTGCTCGAACTCATATCGTCGTCTTCACCGCCGTCGTAGGTAGTATTGTGGCACAGAGGGTATGGATCTTGCGAGAGGTGGTCCAATCGTTGTTACCAGGAACCTGCGACACGTATACCTTCTCGGGTTCATAAAATGATTTTAGGCCGGCGACATGAATGAATCCGCAATCTTCACCGTATTCACAAGGTACCAGATCGTAAGACAACTTGGATAATTTCTTGCTAACACAATACGACCTTCCAATCTCTTTTCTAAAAAGACTGTGAAGCCTCTCGCAGCATCACTCAGAGGATGAGTTCACCGCAGCACCAGATTTCCCTTCTTAAACTGTATATTTCGCCTCCCATTAATGTGCTGGTTTGCCTGCTGCAGTCTCGAGATGTCGAGGCTGTCTCGAGTTTCCCTCAAGTTCTTCATAAACGCTTTAAGACATCTGCGAACTGCGTAGTGGTGCGTTGTACGCTTGCTGGATATCTGCAAAAAAGGCCATTTCCCTGGGGAAACGCGAGCTATTTCCCAAATTTAAGTTGAGCCAGAGTAAAGCCATAGATCGGTTGTCCTGCAGGTAGCAAATGCCTGTTTCGCCGATTTGGCGGCTCAGTCTTTGTGTCGCTCTGTATGGGCTACAATCATCTGCTTCAGGTTACGACCCACTCTTTCCGTAATATTCGCCTGGAGATGCTACGGCGGAGTGCGTTTGTGCCGTAGTCCTAGAGCCTTGCACGCATCCGCGAACACCTCGCTAACAAAAAAACAAGCGTTGTCTATGTGAGCGTTGCAGCAAATTCAACGCGCGCGAACGCCTTAAGAAGAGAGTCCCAGATTGCCCTAGAGTCTAGCCTTGGCGAAACAAGCATCTCGACCCACTTTGTGAAGTACACGTAACTACTAGTAAAGTTCGATAGCCGTGTTGACTACGGCGAAATAGAATGACGACGTCACTGGCAACACACTCCTAGAGGTGCTTGATTTCGACCAACTGTATTTAACTTGGTGTTTGGCCACCTCATGACTTCGCCTTCCGACATAACGTGCAGCTACTTGTGTACCTCATTACATTGTTCCTCATGCCTGGCCACTTTGGAATTTGAACCTGGATTCAGAATTGGAACGAGCCCACTTACCGTCGGCTCGTTGGGCGCTTACAGTACACCGGTAGGCCTACTCAGTTTAGTACCAGAAGGGTTCAACCAACGAGGTTTCAGGCGCGATTATTTTGGCGCCCCATGAGAGTGGTTGGGGGGAGGTGACGCAAGAGGGATATTGCAAGATGCACGCTCCCCGCAGAGCCACTCACAAGCGAGACTGATCGGAGGAAATGAAGCAACCGGGAGCTCGGGGCAGGGTTAGTAGGATGCGCGAGGGATTTAAGGATAGTAGCCTGTGGTGGAGTGCTAAGCAGAGTAGGACTTGTAGAGGCTAAGAAAGCAGGTGCACTCTCAGAAAAAAAAGTATATCATTGCACCCTTGTTTTTTTTTTTTATAATACGCCCCAAATAATAAAGTTCTAGGTACAGCGCATTCACGTCGAACCGACTGTTGCAATGTTCACCAGCAACTTGATGGCCAAAGTGGTATAACTCGTAAAATAGCTAGTGTACTTGTTACTAGAAAACGAATCGTGTTTTGTTTTTTTGCTTTACTGCAAAGCATTAGTGCTTCTTTTTTGTAGTTTTTAATAAGGGCCTTAGCTGTATAATAAGTTTTTTTCTCTCCGCAATCAAGCCTCTCGTAAAAGTTGGGTTCGTCAGTTTGAGTCCGCGCGCGGTACGCAGAACTGAAGCGCATTATATGAGGCGAAACCCAAGCAGCACACCATTGTTGCACCAACATGGGCCCGGCACTCGCAAACCTTGGCTACAATATTGGCCTAACGTTGGTTTTCTCGAAAGCGCTACCCGATCCTACGGTGGACCATTCACATATATCAATGTTGGACCTTTATGCGATCAATATTTGAACCAATAGTGGACTGTCATTCATGCCATCGTAGGACCGCCTATTAACCAACACTTAAGCCAACGTTGGGCCACAATTTAACCGACACCTAAGCCATCATCGGACCACTATTAATTTTGCGTCATTCGACCAACATTGCCATTCAAGTTTAAGCATTGGCTTATCCAATATTTGTTCCCAACCTTATGCTCTGAATATTTTGAAGTCGGCATCCAATTCTAAGCTCGGGCTGCATTATTTTTGGCAGGCATTTTAGCGGGCATTCAACTTTCTTTTCAGATGTATTTCTAGTGTTGTGTAGAACGCAATTCATATATCTAAAAAAAAGCTACTGTAGAAAAGCTACATTCACTGTAGAAAATATTAAGTCAATATTACGTGCCGGTATATATAAAAGTCTGCAATACAAAGTGTACCGTAAATACATTTCATTAAAAATTTCAATTGAAGGAAAATTTAAACAACAATGGTTGCCAGGGTCCATCACTGCAAGCTGTGAACCGGGCAGGAACTTGATGAGATTCCATCAGGGCCTGGCCACAGGATTCTGAAAGAGACAGAAGCATGGGTTTGGATTGAGTTGAAGGGTTTCAAAGGCTCTCAGTTCTCTCTTACGCTTGGAAGTAATGAATATCAAAACAAAACATAGCTTCATTATTCACCGCCCTTTAATTAACTCTTTGGTTAGTGGCTCAGTAGCTCTTAAATTATAAAATCTCAAAAAGGCCTACCGACTTTATTATGTTGACTTTTTCATATTATAAACTTTATTTTCCAGTGAAATATATTTTCGTTATTTTGTATATAATAAACTGAGTACTGCCTTCTAAAATAAATAAATGCCCAGGTAAGACACTTGGGCCGGCATCTTTAATCAGTGTCTCAGCTGAGACTGGGTAAAAGAAAGCACTATAAAAGCTGGGGCGCGCGAGCGTCTTGCGTCGAGGTTTGAGTCCCGTTCAGCTCGAATGTTGGCTTTGACAGTGGTTTCTTTCCCCCGTCTCAGCCGAGACACTATTTCTAGCAAGACAGCCGAAGCGTTTACTATCGTTTTGTTCGTCAGACTTACCCTGACAAAGAGCTCGATCGATCTAGATTAAAATATTTATAGTGATTTTAAAAAAAAAATATTCAAATAGTAGGAAGGTTATTTACAGCGTCCCTCAACCTTCATCTAGGCTTAAGACCTATGAATCACAATCTCGCCATTTAAGTTCACACCAATATTTTTACGTTCATTTGAAAAAAAAAACTAGTTTAAGGCTTACGGTGTTCGCGGCACGGAAATATGTAGTTTTAAGGGTACCCAAATTGCCTCCATAATATTTATAGTTTATAAATCCAACCGCTGGCTTCCTTCCTCAGCTTACCAGCGTCAAATGCACTACTAAATTAACAGTTCAATAAATACCGCGTTATACGTAGGAGCATGATAGTTGAACACCACTTGACGCTTGAATCAATAAAAAAATTAAAATAAATCACGCACATAACATAGCTTGTCGTGTAAAGACAATTACTGGCAAATACACTCACAGAGTGCGGACACATAACTGACACTCCACTACCAGCCAGCAAGCCGAAACTTGGAAAATAAGGACTACTCAACACTCTAAGGTATTCGGCTTTGGACATACCGGGAGGAATTTTTACTACAGTACACATATACCGCCAAGACGACAGCCTTATTTTAACACAAAAAATAAAATACAAATGAATTAGAACACATAAATAAACAATCAGAACGTCTCTCACGGTCTATTAGAATGAAAAGCACTTACAAATTGTGCTGTACAGCGCCTTTCGGGACGATCGCTGTGGATTACACGTTGAACTGGTCGGAGATTCCTGGCACAGAGTTCGACACGATTCAAACTCATCGGATCATGACAAAATGCACATTCCCTACCGAAAAAAACCGTATGATTACAGTATGAAAAACAAGCCGGGAACCTGAAAAACCGTCTGAATATACGAGGAAACTTACCGTATCTTTAAAAAAAAAAACGGTTTAACAGCCTGGGATTATACAGGGAAATACACCAGGAAAGAAAAGAAACGGTTTGCAGAAACCAGGAAACGTACCACATTAAAAAAAAAAGAACAATTTAGCAGTCTGGGCCTATAACGGGAAATATACCAGGACAAAAAAGAAACGATTTGCATAAACCAGTATACGTTTCGGGTTTGCAAAAACAGTTTAACAGTACGGGCCTATACCGGGAAATATACCTGGAAAGAAAAGGAACGGTTTGCACAGGCTACAGTGTTTGTTCAAGGAATCATACCCGGAGCACGAGACCCAGAATGCATGCAGACACGGATCAAAGTGTGAAATACAGCATACAATTTGAGCAGGTCGGGTTTAATTTGGAAGCTGTACCAGGATTGCAAATTTCAGTTTGAGCACACTAGGGACAGAAAAGTGCCAGAGGCACAATGTTTAGCAAACTGGGTACTACTCGACATTCACAAAATGTAAATAAAAGTTCAGGCGAAATTTTGCAAAACAAAAAATGTAGGGTTGCATTTGAAATCTTCGCAATTAGCCTGCAAAAAATATAATCGATTTTGAGGAATCAGTCTAAAAGGCAAATCGGATAAAGCCCCTGCAAAGGGTTTCCGGTTAACCCTGCCCAGAGTTTTGAATCCGCCTAAAAGGCAAGTCGGATAAAGACTGGGCCAACAGTCTTCGACAGTCTGTGGCTGCTCTTTACACACATATTAATCACCCCCTCCCCCCAGTGAACGCTGCTTCGCGGCGTCCAGCCGGCAACCCAATCTCCGCTGTTTCCCTATGGACCTCTAGAAAGGGAGTCCCATACCATTTAGTTCAGCAAAGTTTTGTCGACAACATTTTCTTTCAATAATAATTGTGCAAAAAATAAAAAAATAAAAAAGAAAGGAAAAAAAAGTATGCACGTAGTTTCGTCGATATTCATTTTTCTCAATATTAATTGTAAAAAAAAAAGTATGTTTATTTTTTGCGTCGAACTTGGGTTCGCTCCGTATGAAGCGGGCATCTTTCCACATAGCTACACCTGCGAGTACTCGTTTTGAGAATTCGTTTTATACGAGATCCAACACGTTTAGCGTCGTGCATATTATTCGAAACCAAATCCTGCGGCTGCATTTTGCATATTTCTAGAACTGTCGTGGAGTGCGTCTTTGAGAGTGAGTGAAGGTGCAGCAGCTTATTCAAGACTATACCCTGTTTCATACATAGCGTGCAACGCAGTCAAAGCTAGCGGACCGTTTTGCATCGCCGACCGTGTCTACGTTTACCCCATAGAATATGGCGTCCCCTGCAAACAAAAATTTAAAAAAAAGGAGAAAAACGTGCCTCCTCGGAGCTAGTAACTGATAGTGGCGTTATGATTTCGACGGAGCACAAATTTCTTTCAACAAAAATGAAAAGATTATAAAAAGTTTTAGAATAGCGCATGCTAAAGATTTGCGTACGCGAAGAATAACGTCGTCACCACTGCGCATGCTCCAAAGGCAAATGAGGCTTAGCGCTTTGCGTGCGCACTTTTAGCGTGCGCTATTTCTCGGAAATAGCGTGCGTACGCAAAGAATCTTTGTGTTTCTCCATGGAGGACTTGTGATGACAGGTTGGCTAAAGCGAAGACGAGCAGAGTGAAACAATGGCGGCTTCCAGGATTATGTCGGCGGCATGCGCGCCACTGCGATTTTCGATACGGGACGACATTGACCTCGGTTTGGCAACAATCACCGGCAACTTGATGCATGCTACGCGCGAACATTTCTCGGCGAAGGTACGATGTGCGAAGGTCAGTACACGAGACCTCTTTTGGCGAGGCGACGCAAGCGGACACGACCAGTCAACCGCTCCCGTCGTATTCTCAAGTTTAAACAAATTTAAAATGCTAATCTGGACCAAAAAACTTTTTTTCTAAGGTTGCAGCATTTCGTTTGTGAACTAAAAATTGTGACTGTATATTGGTGGCGTCGCAAGCGCGAGATGCTTGCGACGCCACCAAGTGCGTCGCGACGAAGCGCTATTCTAAAACTCTCTTGCGTCACGTGCGCTAATACAATCGCTAAATTTAGCGCTAGCGTGCGCTAAAATTGCGTACGTTATTCTAAAACTTCTTAATGTAAACTACTTTAAATTGTTTTCCTTTTCGTCAGTGCGGCAGCCGCTGCGGGTTTTTGGGTTTTGTGGCACTGGCTGGTTTTGAGAAGATGGCGTCTTACGCAGCAAGCTCAAGTACCTCTACTGCTCGGATATTTTAAAAGATTCGTTATGCGAAGACCTAGAAAAAGTGCAAGCAGGTGATCGCCAATGTGTGGGCGAGTACAAGATCGCGTTTCCCGGAGAAGTCGTTCGTGAAGTCCTGGAGACGGTCAGTAACGACACCGTAGTGTGCGCCCGTACTGTCTTTTTTATTTATTTATTTATTGAGGTTACCTGCATCGCCTTGGAGGCATTATTGCAGGGAGAGGTTTACAAAGAACAGTTCAGCTGAAAACACAGATGGAAACACATTTCCGTTAAGCATGTTCCATTCTAATGCAGTTCGAACAAAATATGATTTACAACAAGAGCTAATGGTTGCAACCTTGTATTGGTGGTCCACTCTTTCCGACACGTAGAAAGGACATCGAATGTAATTTTCTTTACTGATGCAAGTTTTATCATTATAAAGACAGTAGAAAAATTTTAGTCTTAGATTTTTTCGTCTGTACGACAGCGGCTGCCAGTGTAACTGTTGCTTTATGGCCGTGACGCTCGCTTTGAACCTATAAATATTTGAGACAAATCTAGCACCGCGATTTTGCACTCGTTCTAATTTATCCGATAGATGTTTAGTCTGGGGGTCCCATACTATGCATGCATATTCCAGAACTGAACGTACAAAAGAGAAATATAAAGTTTCCTTCAATTCCTTCGGGCAATGGCGAAAATTGCGACGTAGAAATCCTAACATGCTGTTCGCCTTATTAGTAATGAAATTAATATGACTATTCCATAGTAAGTCGCTTGAGAAAATAACACCAAGATAACGAATATTTTCTTTTCTTTCGAGTTGTTGAGTGTTAACCGTATAGCCCATATTTTCTCTGACTTGCTTTTTCCTCGAAATTCTAACCATTTTGCATTTTTTTGCATTAAGCTCCATTCGCCAATCGATACACCAGTTTGACACTCGGTCCAAGTCTAATTGAAGTTTGAGATAATCTTCGTCTTCCTCAATTACTCTATATATGACGCAATCGTCAGCGAAAAGTTTAAAGCGCGAAGAAATGTTTGAACAGATGTCATTAATATATGTCAGAAAGAGCAGAGGTCCCAACACCGAACCTTGGGGAACACCAGATGTTACAGTAACGTTATTGGATGAACAACCCTTCAATAGTACACATTGTTTTCTATCATCTAAGTAGTTACCAATCCAGGCTAAAACATCAGAATGGATATTCAAACACTCTAACTTTCTCAATAACAGAGAATGATCTACTTTGTCAAATGCCTTGGACATATCTAGGAAAACACAATCAACCTCCTTTCCGGACTCAATTGCAACTGCGATGTCATGATGAAATTCATCTAACAACGTTACACATGATGCACCGGACCGGAAACCATATTGTTCTTTTGCAAGGTGATTATGATCTTCCAAATGCGTGATTAGGCTGCTATAAACGACATGCTCAAGAGTTTTACATATGATCGACGTCAACGAGATAGGCCGATAATTACTAACATTTCTGCTACCGCTTTTGTGGATCGGCACAACGTTGGCGGTTTTCCAATCATCTGGAAGCTTGCGCTCAGTTAAGCTTTTTGTAAAAATAATCTGCAAATAGCACGACAAGATAGATGCGCAGTTTTTAAGCACGACAGCAGGAATGCCGTCAGGTCCGGTTGATTTCGACGTGTCGAGACTAAGCAGCAGTTTTTCAATTCCTTTGTATTGGATGATAAGCGGCGACATTGGATGATAACCTAAATTTACAAAACGTGACGTGTCCCCAGGTGGTATCTTGGCGTTAAACACAGATTTGAAATACTCATTTAAACAGTTCGCCTTTGCTGTATCATCAGTGACATCAGTTCCCTCGAAAAGGAGTGCCGGTATAGTAGTGTCCGTTTTCTTGTTACTCTTCACGAACCTCCAAAACTCTTTTTTGTTGTTGGCAAAGTTGCTATTTAGCCTCTGAAAATATGTAATTTTACTTTTTTCTGCAAGTAACTTGTACTGGGCTGACAAGCTCTTTAACCTATTTCTGTTTAGTTCTGACTTATTTTTACAGTACTTACCGAACGCTCTGTTTCGGCGTTTTATTAGTTTTAAAAGTTCTGGAGTAGCACATGCTTTGTTGACAGCTTTTCCCTCTTTAATGTTTCTCGTGGGTATGTGTTTGTTCATAAGAGAGTGCAGTTTCTCCCTGAACATGTTCCATGATGTTTCAATGTCTGTGAGGTTTGCCCTGTGATTGAAAACAGCTAAAAAAGACTGCAGGTCCTGTGAAAGTGCAGTATAATTACCCTTGTTATATAAATAAACTTTCCTTTTATTATGTTTCGGACTTGGAGGCCTTGTAAGGGATAGTTCAGCTGTAACTGCATCATGATCACTTATTCCAGGAATGACTGTTGTGTTTTCAATCTATTCCGGGAAGTTGCACATTACCAGGTCAAGAGTGTTGTCTTTCCTTGTAGGCTGGGTGACATATTGTTTAAAACCAAAAGTATTCACAAGGCATTCAAATTCTTTATATAAGATCGTATTTGGCACTCTAATGTTTCCATTGTCCATTACTATTTCTGGAAGATTAAAATCACCACCTAAAATTACACACTCATTTGGCATATTATTAATAATTTCTTGTAACATGGCTAATGTCTCATGACCTGATTTGGGGGGTCTATAAAAAGCACCGATTAAGACTGTTGTCCCTTTTACACATATACGAGACCAAACAGACTCAACACAGCTGTCCTGAATTTCAAAGTGAGTGCTGTGCAATTCGTCAGCAATCAATAAGAACACCCCTCCGCCGTGACTATTACGGTCATGACGATATACTGCATATCCCTGAGGAAATATTTCACAATCTTTAACACTATCATCAAGCCATGATTCAGTTCCCACAACGATTGAGGGATCTGTCGCTTCAATGAGACCACATAATTCGGAGAGTTTATTTTTGACACTACGGCAGTTTACAACCAACATTCGGATTGGCTTTTCATGTTTTTTTGTTTTTGCAGCTGCTGGTGAAGACACCTGATTTCATTCTGTAGTACTCGCAGCAGAAGAGCCTACTTGGTCCCAGCTTTTTTGTTTTACTTCTTGCGAGGCTTGATCATACACGAATGTACGTTCACCAATGCACAACTTATCGTATCGTAGTTTAAAAGGACCCTCTTGAGATCTACCAAAATCTAACAGCTTTCTACGAGCAAGCCGAATTTCTGCTGCGAAGTCTTCACTTACAGCAAATTCAGAGCCTTTCAGTTTATGGGCGGACGACATAATGGTTTCCTTTTTCTTAAAAGAAGAAAATTTGACAATGACAGGACGGTTTTTTTTTCTGTTTAAAACAACCCAGGCGATGTGCTCGTTCAATTTCAGTTGGCTCAATACTTATATCAAGCAAATCAGCGCAGAGTTTGATAATATGCTGCTCGGATTCCGTCCAGGTCTCTTTATCCTTATCTTTAATGCCTAAGAACAGGAGATTACACCTGCGCGATCGTGTTTCCGAGTCAGCGCACCGATGTTTCAGCGCATATAGTTCTGCATTCATCTCCGACAACTGCCCCATAACGTGAGGTGATCCGGTCGCGTCACCGATTTCTGATTTCTGTTCTAGGCCATGGACGCGTTGCTTCAGAGACAAGATAGACGAGTCAATTTCTTGTTGTTTTTTCTTTAAGTCTTTGATATCGCCTAGTACTTTTGCCTGGCCTGCCTCAAGTTTTTTCATGCCAGTCGACAGATTCTGAACCATTGCATGCACACTCATTAACATCTCTTCTTGTTTTGCTGTCATGGGACCTGGGTTGGTCTCTATATCCCCGCCCAACAAGATCAGCAAACGGCGAAATGTTTTCGCGCTAACACTGGGGCACGGCAGAACAACCAAACACACATCGTTACTCTGAACAGAGTAACACGTTCGCTTACTAACCTGTACGAGAAGAAGGAACGGGTAAGCGTGATTCATCGTGGTCGTTCTGCCGTGCCCTCTGACAAACTGCTGCCACTCGGCGCCTTTTGTAGACTCCTGTGGTGACGTCACGGTTCCTTGCACGTGGTGGCCGACAGGGGTGTCGATCACAAAGTGTTTTTCCACAAAAGTCGCGTAGTCATCGCTGCTGGCGCGTGTCGTGTTGCTGCTAACGTGGAGCGAGTAGGGGTTTCCATGCGCTTGGTCACCGGCAGCTGGCTGGCATGGGTTCCCGCATTTCAGCCACAGACACTGTACGAGAAGAAGGAACGGGTAAGCGTGGTTCATCGTGGCCGTTCTGCCGTGCCCTCTGACAAACTGCTGCCACTCGGCGCCTTTTGTAGACCCCTGTGGTGACGTCACGGTTCCTTGCACGTGGTGGCCGACAGGGGTGTCGATCACAAAGTGTTTTTCCACAAAAGTCGCGTAGTCATCGCTGCTGGCGCGTGTCGTGTTGCTGCTAACGTGGAGCGAGTAGCGGTTTCCGTGCGCTTGGTCACCGGCAGCTGGCTGGCATGGGTTCCCGCATTTCAGCCACAGACACTGTACGAGAAGAAGGAACGGGTAAGCGTGGTTCATCGTGGCAGTTCTGCCGTGCCCGCGAAGTACAAGGCGCAGTGTCCATCTGGCAAGGTGGCGTCCCCGAAGCGAAGACCTCGCAACGTAGAAGTTTCGAGCACGGTGACAGTCAAGCCACCCCCCCCCCCCCCCCTTGACGAAATCACACACAACGCCATGCGCCTGAAGGTGCATCGCAAGTACCCCGTGAGGAAGATTCCTACCCTTGACAGCTATTTCAAAATAAACTGTACAAGCCACAACTATTGTCGATTAACGTCTTATAAATTTTGGGACAAGGCTGCTATCAGTGCGATTTTTCATTCCACGCTCCACTAAAGAAAAATATAACTCGGTGCTGGAGGCAAACAACACTTGAAAGCGGCAGAAGAGATGGTAGAAATGTGGCCTCTCGGCGACTTATAAGTGAAAAGCAAGAAGAAAGAGGAATTCAAATATGCAGCTCCGCAATGCTCAGAATCTTGCAAAAGAGTAAGTCTAAAAAAAGAAAAAAACTGCATGCACTTAGTGGGCTCGAACAACTGCCACCGAGACGTCGGTATCGCCAGAGAAGCGCCTTGTACCACTCGTCCCCGAAACGCGCACAGTAACATATTTTTTTCTGTATTTTCATGCGCACCACTTCAGTACCTTTGACACATTGCACGCTATGTATAAAACGGATTATAAACTCCCATTTTGAGAACCACGCTAAGAGTTGAAGCAACGCGGAATGCTCGCGTCTCGCAGCGCCGCCTGTTGAATGACCATTCGAAGAGTTTGCACACTGTGAAGATAAGAGCGTTCACATCGAAGAGCTCTCTTTACAACGCCTACACAAACACAGAGATCTCACAATGGAAAGGGGGCCACTGATTCTTTAAGGGCCACAGATCGTAGTAATCGCATTCCAAAGACGCCACGTTGTCATAGATTGTTTTTTCACCAGCTAGGTCCTGTAGGGACCAGGCCAGGGCTGCGGGATTCATCACAAAAACGTAAGGGAACCAAACAAAGGACGTGAGGCTCGCGGACGTGGTTCGTGCAAGCCGACGACGTCCAAGCCACGATACGAGCCGCCCTAGTTGCAACCTTGCTTCCGAGAAGACTGGATATTCTTTCCGGCGGGCACACAATACTTAGACAGCATACTTGTGGCAGATGCGGATCGCAGGAGGTAGATAACAAAACAACCAGTGTACAAAAAATAGGTCGAGCACGGCACACGCACAGAGGACGATTGTCGCCGCTATGTTAAAATAAAACAAAGCTCAGCTAGGCCAAGCTTCAGTTTAGTACACAACAAAGCTGAGACAAGCCAAGCTTCAGTTTAGTACCCAAGCAACATACTTCATTACAAAGAATTAGATAAATGTTAAAACAAATGTTTTACGCTTAAAAGTTCAAATGTAAGTCGACTAAAACAGGAATATTCACGTTGCATCAAATGAGTTTCGTCGTAACAACTGTAGTCGGAACCAGCGAACGTCACCTCATCGCCATCGCCACCGTAACCAAAAAAAAAAGACAATGCAAGCTCCAAACTTTCGGGCCGTTGTGTTTCGGGCGGTTTCAGGCTTTCGAAAAAAACATCGAAGAAGGTTCTTGGGACAACAAAAGTGTCCCAGATGTTGGCGTGCCCATGGAACCAGCTGTGGGTTTGAGTCTACTTGGTGAGTACTCGCCGATTCGTTTTAATTTTTCAGTAATTTCTTTTCGGATCGTTTGTGGTGTGTTCTTGTGTGTGTGTTTGCAGGAAGCGTGAAAGCGAACGTGTGCGGCTCCCTGTAGCACACGTGCTTTGCGCATTCGATGACCTTCGAGCTTTTCCCAAAGAAGTCCCGGAACCGACCTGTCACTGAGCGAGCAGTCAGATTCCGGGAACGCACACAGATGCAAAGGTCCCACCGAAGCCGGAGGGGGGTACGGGACTTGGTAAGTGCATCGGGGAGCTTTATCTCGTGGATCGGTGGACAAGACGAGTTCTACAAGTCGGGTGGTGGCTTGGTACCACCTCACTAGGCGGTGTGTTTTGTGGAACCCATGACTGCTAAAGGTACCCGTTACGTGCTAGCGCTTGTATTTGCACCCTGTTTGCTTTCGCTGCGGGTGTTCGAAATCAATTTTGAGTCTCTTCGTCGGAAACTACTCAAAGTATTCTGTGACGTGCGCCATTAGAAGTAGGCTCTGTATTGATGTTGTTTGCGAAGAGTATAAAGACTTTTTTTTGACTAGGGCACGGACTTTTCATACAAAATGCGGTACATGTTGAATTTATTTGCTAGCCCTCTGGCTGTACTTATTGCGAAGTTTGGGGGAAAACACGCCATTGGGTAGTTACAAAAAAAATATACAGAGAATGTAGTGTCAAGTACCGTCTGACGGCACTCTTGGAGAACGTACATGTGCTTTGCAATGGCACTCCATTCACGCCTTCAAGTGCCGTCCGAATGTCTTGTGTAAAGCGAATTGACAAAACGAGTTTTTCGAAGTTGTAGCGTAGCTTAGTGGAAATTGTAGCCTAGTAGGCGTAGGCGTAGACACACAGACTTCTTCCCATTTAGAGCGATTGTGACAGAGAAGGGTACCTGGCAAAAACAGATCGCCTTACACCTTCAAAAACAGCTGTCCTGTTTGGCTATTGCGGACCCGTTTAGGGTTGCCAACACTGAGGCGGTGTCTGAATTTTGTAAGGGCAGTGATCATGAGAATCGGTCGGCGTCCAGTGCGGACGTTGAGGACACGTTTTACTCCTTACCTCACACCCAGCTGCAGACCTCGGTGAGGTCTTGTATCGAGGCCAATGGTGAACTTGCGTTCAGGAACGCAAGCGGTGCGTCCGTTGAAAGTTTTTTTGGAACTTCTCCTTTTGTAACTTAACTCGATGGTGGTGGGCTGGCGTGATGGGTTTTACTTGCAAAAAACAGGCGTGTGTATAGGGTCCTGCGTAGCTCGGTTCCTAAGTGACATTTTTCTTGGGAGTGGTGGATTTTGCCGTTTCTGGTGCTCTTGAAGCTACTTCTGTGAGGAGGGAATTTCGCTACGTGGATAATTTTCTGGTCGTGTACGAGCGCACGGATGGAGCTAACAGTGGGAATGATGTTATGGCGGTTTTCGAAAATTGTGGGGAGACTTAAATTTACGATCGAGGAACCCAAGGAAAGGGTCATTTAGTTTCTTGATTTCTCGTTGTCCTTCAAAGAAAAACATGTTTGCGGTCTAGGGAGGCAATACTTGACTACAGGTCCGCCCATTCGAAAATAGTAAAGAGGGGTGTAGCTGTTCCATGCCTGGGGTCGGCCCTCAGGGAGTCATGTGTGCACTCGATGGGAGAAAGTTCCATACGGCAAGTGAATAGACTCAAGATGTCAGGGTTTCCGTTGAGCGTTTCGGGTGAGGTTGCGGGCTCACTGCTGAAATAAGCAAAACGCATAGAGAAGAAAAAGACAGCCGTAGAGAAAGGTCGGAGGGTGGTAGTTCCCAACCTTCATCGCCTTACCCACAATCTAAAACAGGTCCGAGGACTATACGGAAAACCTGTTGTGTTTTCAGCGCCACAGAAAATGAGTCAGGTATGCGCGAGGGTCAGTGCAGGCGCGGAAAAACGTCCGCAAGCTAAGTGCACAAAGAAGCACAAGACACCGTTTGTGGCATGTACACCGGGTGTCGTCTACCGAATACCCCTATCTTGTGGAAGATCCTATGTCGGTCAGACAGGAAGGTGTTTGAAGGACAAGCTGAGAGAGCACGCGTACTCCCTTAAAGAAACGGTAGGGGGACTTCTACCGCTACATTACAGATATTGCTCTTGTCTCCCCTCTTTTTGTGACGTAACTGTTGTGGGCAGACACAGGGAAAAAAAGACTCGAGAGGAAATTGAAGCGTTCATTATCTCTTCGATGGCAGACAGATGTGTCAGTGAGCCATCGGTGGCGCTATCTGAGAGGGAGGTACTTTTCCTGCAATCGAACATGAGTCTGAAGTTTTGAAGCGATGTATCTGCACATTTTGTCACCTGGAGGGCGTGTGTTTTTAATATGTATATGTGCAATCTGTCTAACAAACTTCTTTGGTTCACTTTTCTTGCAATAAACTTCAGTTGCAAGTCAGACGTTGTCTGGTCGTGTTCTTTACCCGTTCTTCATCCCTGTTTATTTGAGGCTGTTTTTCATCGTGTTTAACTGCTACCAACTGGCCCAAATCACCACCCCACTTTAGTTTATTTCTTCTACAGCGGGCTCTTCTTCTATCCCAAGTAATAGTTTTCTTAATAACTCTTATTCGCTCGTAAACTGGGCTGCCCAGTGTGCGTGCAGTGTGCGAGTCGCCTCTTTTCATATCAGGCAAGATACGTGCCCGAGGGAGCTGTTGGGATTTTGCTACTTCCTCCCACTTCCGTGGGGCATGCGAGGAGGATTTGTCGAATACTACGGTCGGAGTACTGGCGACAGGAACGGTATTTCAAGGATTGCTTGAGGATGGCGTGTTCCACGGAGGGTGGGAGTGCCGAACGACAGCGACGTCTCTACTACGACATGATCAAATTCATCAAGGCTGTCATGGAGTTTTTGTGGCTGCGGATGCTGCCAACGCTGGAGTGTAGGAAGAAAACGGCTACTCCTGAACCAGGACAGTTCTCCACCCTGATCGACCTCTGCGTTCCTCTAGCTTTGAGCAATTCCCTGCAACTTGGACCCAAGTTTTTCCTGGAGCCAGTGCTGAGACCACCGGGGCTGCTGTCCCTTGCAAGAAAGGTTGCCCACCCAGCCACTGATGCGGACCGTCCGAGATGCATCTCTGAGTGTGTGGACTCCCTTCGTGGTCTCTCAACTCCTGGACAACAGGTGGGACAACTCAGGCCTTTGGTCAAGTACAGGATGGGCAATGAGTTGCAGGTGTGGAAGCTGGACAAAGAAAGTTTTTTCGTAGTGTTGCCGGAAGGTATATTTGGCAAAAAGACCGATGCCGCCATCGATAAGAACTACAGGCGGGTGAACGTTGTACTAAAACAGGCTAAGGGCAGGGCACAAGAGCTATGCGAGAGCGTAACTTTGGGACAGTTGGCAGCCAGGATATAAAAAGCAGAAATTTTGCACCTACAAGTGCTTTTCAGTTCGAAGACACACAAAGACTCCTGCCGTTTTGAGCCATTGTGACAGAGAAGGGTACCTGGCAAAAACAGATGGCCTTATACCTTCAAAAACAGCTTTCCTGTTTGGTTATTGCGGGCCCGTTTAGGGTTGCCCACTCTGAGGCGGTGTTTGAATTTCGTAAGGGCATTGATCATGAGAATCGGTCGGCGTTCAGTGTGGACGTTGAGGACAAGTTTTACTCCTTACCTCACAACCAGCTGCTGACCTCGGTGAGGTCTTGTGTCGAGGCCAATGGTGAACTTGCGTTCAGACACGCAAGCGGTGTGTCCGTTGAAAGTTTCTTGGAACTTCTGCTTTTATACCTTAAAGGGCAACTCCGGCCAAAACTCAAAATGAATTAAATTACTGGTATCGCTTTAGTGACACAAAATACGACCCCAACCAAAATTTCACGTCCGTGGGACGCCGCATTCTCAACTAATGCCGATAATAAAAATGCGACCCGCCGCGAGCCGCTGCTCCTCAGCGGGCGGCCAGCGGGTTGCCGATCGCTAAAGCAACATTGGGCCGTGATGTCAAAATCGTTCTCTTTTTTTTCCTCCGTTCCGGACGGGCGCAAGGCGCAGCCGTCGCGCGCGCTTCCTTGTGCCGCTACTACCGCTACTTCGGCTTGTGATTGCGTGTTTAGCCGTTGCTTTTACCTGTAGCCCGAGTAGCTTCGGTATAGCCTTTTGTTTATTTGCTTGTGAGGATTCTAAGACTCGTTTTAGCGAGCGACTCGGTGCGCCCAAGACTGCCCAGCTGTTCCTCGAAAGATGCCGAGTACAACTTGTAGCACTGTGGGCTGCTCAAAAAACCCGCTGCGCAACCCGGAGGGGCTTCTTCACAAGTTTCCGACGGATCGGAAATTTGAGAAAGTGTGGGTGAACGCTGTTCGACGAGTGGACTTCGGAAAGCCTTGGACGCCGACGCCGAGATCGAAGCTCTGCTCCAATCATTTTTCGCCGGAGAGTTACGAACGAAACCTACAGGTGTTGGTTGCTTGTGTCTTGTCAGCGAAGGGGTCGAGGCTTAAAAAGGATGCCGTACCGTCGCTCTTTGACCACCGTACATGTACAGAAAAGGTTAACATGATAAAAGTATCCAGATCAATAAATAAAACAGTCATTGTCAAGTGCAGTGTTGAAGATTGAGCATTCACGCTCCATTGAATGTCTGTTGAATGGGGAATGGTGGGCATGTAGAGTACAACCACTAACTAGCTCCAATCACTGAAGTTTATAATGAAAAGGAAAACAATGTTCTGCTTGGCGTCACTGCTTGTTTACTACGCAATCTCGTGCGTAGTATTCAGGTCCGTAACGACTACTAGCGAACAGCCGGCGCGTAAGCTCATGCGATATAAACATTCGCCTCCCAATCGTTCGAACCCGTTACGCAGCAGTATTAATTAACATTGCGCTTGTGAATACCACAAGGGACTTTAAAGAAATCGCAAAAGTTCGGATTTGTAAGTTATAACTCTCTAATTTACCCCAGTTCGGCTGGAGGTAAATATGATATTTAAAAATACAAAAAAAAAAAAAAACTTGCCTTAGTCAAAAGTTAAGAAGGAAAAGTTAAATCCTATGTATTTCAATAATGTAATGCTCTCACGAGGGCCTTTAAGGGTATATGAATAAATGAATAAAAAAAATTGTTGTGGGTGGGAGTGGGAATGCTTAAGGGAAAGAAAGTGTTCTCACCTTGCTAACTTTCTGTGTTTTCCTTTATCACCCACAAAAACTTTTGCTAGCTTTGAGAAGAAAATAACTGCCCAAAGAACTTTTTTTTTTTTTTCGGCATTTTTTTTTTTTTAATTTTTACGAAGATTCACTACCAGGACGAACTTATGTGGTGAATTAGTGTCGTAGCTTACAAATTTTGCTTTTACGCGCCTGAGGAAAATGGAACAAAAAAACAGACGTCTACAGCTTAGCACACGTCTGTTCGGGCGTCGCGGCCCGCGCCGGAGAGCCTCAAAGCTTCGTGTCTGGGACTGACCCGCAGCGCGAAAGCGAGAGGGCCCTCAGTACTGAACGTCACTGGCAGCGCAGCCTAGAGCAGCGCCGCTCCCTCCACGGAGCCCCGATGACAATTTAGGTCTAGCGACGAGTGCGGGAGACCGCACGCGCGGCGGCGGCCGCCGTGTACGGCACGGAACGAGTTCACTCGTTTACCAGTCGCTAGCTCTTGGGTATTCGCACTAACTCTTGCTATGCTGGATAACTATAGTCGGTTACAAGTTAAGAAGGTAGTAGAAGCCCCTTCCCATAAGCGTGATGCGCCCGCTTCAGACACCTCCGCAGTCGAGAAGATAGTTCGCTAAAAACCCCCCTTCTACTTCAATGAATGGATATTGACTACAGAGACCTTGTAACGGGCGGCAGATTGCGCCACCTAGCCGAGGCAAATTACTCCGTCCGGAAGGTTGACGTAAAAAGAAGGCTTCCGTGCAACGAAACTTTTAACTTTTATAAGTAATGCATGTATGGTTGTTGGTTTTAGCTTGACAACCTTCCTACTCGATTTAGGTACATTCCGTGTATTTTCTGCGTTTGTTAAAAAAAAACAAAAAAACACCTGCGTTTCGGGTTTTGAAAGTTCCTGCGATTCGCGTTTTAACAATGCCGAAGTCGCCCTTTTCCGTTATGAATCCCAACGTGGAGACAGCGAAATGCGATTCCTCCGATTCTTCTTCGTCAAAAGAGTCTGGTGCAGCCTCGCCGCCTACGCCAAGGCGCCTCTACAAGAAGCATAAGAGCGGCGATGTCCTCAACCGAGCTGCACGGCAGCTGATAATCAACGCGTACGTTCAGGTGCGACAAGAACCGCCCGCCAAGCCCGGCCAGCCCGGCCTCACTGTGGAGGAGTCCTGCATGAAAGTCAGCAAGCTGATTGGCGTTGGTGTACGCACCGTCCTCGAGATTAGGAAGCAGGCGAAAGAAACCGAGGGACAAGTTGTGACACCTTCTCGGAAGCGCCCAGCAAGTGAAGGCCATAGGCGGCCCAAAGTCAGGTACACTCTTAGAAAAAAGGGTATGGATAGTCCTCCCTTAGGGGAGGAACGGTCTTGTAACCTATGTTCCTTTAGAAAGGGAGAAACTTTCGTCCGTGAAGCAGGGGAGCAAAGTTCCTCCTTCGCTTGCATCTCAATATGGCGGCCCCGAATCGAGGAAATCGAGCCCAATAAGGCTTGACGAGGACGCTACGTCTCTTGGACGGGACGAGCAAAGCAGCAAATAAAAGCGTAACACGAGCTTTCCGCAAACTGTGTTTATTTCCGAAGCCAGACTCCCCCCCACAGGTACAGAAACTTGCGTTTCGAAAGCAGTTACTCAGTCTTCTCGTCGACAGCACTGCGATGCTAAACGGAGACAACCGACACCCAGTTACTTCGCGCACTTTGCGTCTTACCTTTGGTGTTCCTCGAGTCACAATTCCTTCGTCAACCACACATCACGGAGAAGGGCAAACTCAATCCGCGAAACCAAAAGCCACTCTCGAAAGAACAAACTCGAAGCCGCTGTTTATCGCGTAGCGTGAAAGTTTGAATCGCTAGCCACCAGATGGCGGGGTCAAGCAGAGTAATTGCAAGTAGCTAGGCTAGGTGGCGCTAGTTACCGCCCAATTCATGTTGTACAAAAAATAATTTGCTCTTTTCACGCCACTACAGCGCTTGGGGATCCTCTACTATACACACACGTTACGCTTATTACAAGTATCAGGTGAACATACATTGAGCACATACACGGCACACAAAAATATGTATACAAGAGAACACCACACTAACCCGAACACTACAACCGTGCTCTGCGTTTCCGTCTTTTATACTGGTCGTTTTGAACGCACGGAACTTTTCGGTGACTCCCTAAGCAATAAAAAATATTCCGAGCATTTTGATTTTTCCTCAGCAATGTCATACCTCTGAGAGTATCTTGAATGGCTCAGGGGATTAATCTCTTATTAAAAAGTAAACGCTGGACCATGCCGTAATTATTTCAAAGCCAACAAATCAAGCCGCTCGAATGCGGTTCGAAGCCACGAGTTTGTTTCCCCACACGGCACGTCGTAGCCTGTAGTTCTATTGTTTTTTTCAATTTGTGCTGTTCGCGCAAAGCTGCAATTGCCGTCTTGAATTGATCTCTGTAGAGCGGATATTCACTCAGCTGGGAGTGATGCTTCACGGGCTGAGAAATCGCTTTTCGATCAACCTGAATGCAGTCAAAGCCGCGACTTGCGGCAGGTGTTAAGTGTACGGAGCTACGCCGTGGCGAGCCCGAAAACTTCTAGCGCTCATTCCAGCGCACCACTTGGAGGGCAGTTTCTCCAGGAACCGTAGTTTATTTAAGCAGCAAAATACAGGATAGCTTTTTTTTCGATTTTACCTACTATTGTTTTTTAATGCCGAAATTCCTTAATGTAAATATACGTACTTTCCGTCACGATTTCGTACTGTTCAGTCTGCCTCAGAGCGCAATCGGTCTCGGGGACGAGCGATTCGGACAGTCACGCTGGTCACTGTACGATAGCGATAGGAGCTTCTACTGTTCAGACCAGCGTTCCAACCTGACTTTCCGCACGTTGATCGATTGCACGTAATCCCTCAAGTAGTATTAAACTTTTTAATGTAAAGCGCAATGTCAACCTGCGACACCCCGCCCCCTCCGATCACGGCCCGACCAGCGGCATCAATGCCCGACAGTTTACGATCTCATCTTGTTACTCCACTGATACGAGAACACACGGTCACATCAGCGATAATTCTAGTTTTCTGTTCACAACCCACAATACGGCCATCACGATGTTGCAGCTATGTTGCTGACACGCACAAATACAGAACCACGTTGAACGCCGGTCGCACCCGGCATCGGAAAACAGAACGGAACTCAGGACGGAAGGCACCCAGGCAGGCGGCAGTAAAACCTGCCTGTCTTGGACGCAGTTCCTGCGGTTTCCATAACGTCGAAAACGTCGACACAGTTCCGCGTGGTTTCGCTACTGTAGTTACTGTAGTTCCGTGCCGCGCGAGTCCCGCAATCCGGAGACGGCCATCCCCCAGTGTACGTGGCGCTGCTGGCACTGCTCCGGAACTTCGCTGTTTCTAGCGGCTTCGTTTGCTCGTTTGATAAAATTAGCTATAAAAACGTCAATGCAACCGAAATGCTCTGCACGTTTAGACTAGAAGACGGAATTACAGGCGGCCTTCGCTGCCGCTGAAGCTCAATCAACTCAACAGCTATTTATTAAACAACGTGCGCGACCTGGTCGAAAAACGAAACCGAAAGAAGATGAGTCGGGAGGGCGAAAGCTTTCTCCCGTCTGCCTGGACAAGCAGAAAAACGTTTCGTTCCTCCCTGTTTCTCGTGTCCGCCTGGGGGCGCCTCAGTAGAAGGGAGGAAGATGCGCTGTTGCTACTTTATTCCTCCATTTTTTCTTACGGCGAGTACGGCGAGTTCACGTTGTGCGCGATAAGATCGTGCGTCCACCGTTTCTTTCGACGGAACGGGGTCCCCACGGTCAAGAAGATAACGGCCGAATTCTGCGCGAGCACTGAACTTTCCTCGTTGAAGGCTTGGACTGTGCGTCGCCTTCTCCACGACATCGGATTCGAGCATGACAAGAGGGAATGAAACTTCCGGTTGATTGAACGAGAGGACACAGTCGCCTGGCAACAGAAGTACATGCATGAGATCACACGTCAGCGACAAGATGGTCGGAAGATCTCCTACTTGGACGAGACGTGGGTGACGGCAGGGCACACTGTCTCAAGGGTGTGGGTAGACACGACAGTGGCCTCGTCTCACGACGCCTTCATGCGTGGTCTCTCGACTGGCCCCAAGCAGCCATCGGGGTAGGGCCAGCGTCTTATTGTCACCCACATCGGCAGCGATGAAGGCTTCGTCGACGGCTGCCTGGACGTGTTCCGTGGACAAAAGACCGGTGATTACCACGAGGAAATGGATGGCGCCCGCTTCAACAAGTGGTTTGACGGTGTCCTCGACACGCTGCCGACAGGAAGCGTTATCGTCATGGACAACGCTTCTTACCATTCACGGCGGTTGGAAGCACTGTCGACGACGAGTTCCAGGAAGGACGACATCCGACAGTGGCTGACGTCTAAGAAAATTTCATGGGACCCCAAGATGGTGAAGAAGCAGCTGCTCGACACTGTGGCCTTGGTGAAGCCACAGCACCTAAAGTATCGTGTGGACACTGCTGCCGAGACAGCTGGCTGCACTGTTGTCAGGCTCCCACCGTATCACTGCGAGTTCAACCCCATTGAACTGATATGGGCGCAGATCAAGAACGGCGTTGGTGCCCGAAACACGACGTTCAAGATTGCCGACGTGGGGAGATTCCTCAACGAAGAAGTTGACAAGGTCACCACTGAGAACTGGATTAATGCTGTCAGGCACGTTACTGACATTGAAGCAACGTTCCGGCGAGGCGGTGCCACAAGTGCCCACATCCAGCCCATCGTCATCCAGCTGGATGGAGAGGACACCCCATCCGAGAGTGACCTGTCTGGTGTCGAGCCCCTTGACGAAGCTTAAGGCCACCATTATGGAAAAAGCGTGGAACATCTCGGAACACAAAACGGTCCTTTTAAGGACCACTTATTTGCTTTAAGATTGGATTGTTGTTCTTGACCACCACTAACCTCCCGTGTCTCATGTTGTCATGCTTCTCTGCTCGTTGCCGTATAGCATTTTGATATGCAGCCACCAGACAAACTTTTTATTTTTGTTGCGATAATGTCTAAGCTGGTCTATACATTGCACTGTGCCATAAACCACCAGTATAGATTTCAACTTCACGAAAACAAAAGTTTGCAGCCCATCTACGGCAAAGACATCAGATGCCATATTGACCCTTCCCGCTGTCTAAAGATCTTTGCTACGCTGCAAATAGAATTTTGATTGCAAATAAGCTCTTTTTTGTCTAAAAAAACGACACAACATATCACTGCCAGTGCTCTGCTTTAAAGCACAAATGGGACGTCTCTGGCCATTTACATGACTGAGGCTTCTGGGAATAACAAAGCTGTGTGTTAGCACAGAGGAGAGCGAAATCGCAGTACCAGTACTCTGTTTCTAAGTCTAAAGGGAACGCCTATGGTCATTCACATGACCGAGGCCCCTCTGAAAACAACAATAATGTGAGTCGGCAATGTGGGAAGTTAACTCTTAATGCCAATGCCCTGTTTCGAAGCATAAACTGGACGTCAGTGGCCATTCGCATGACCGAGGCCACTCTGAGAATAACAATAACGTGCATCAGCGCTGCGGGCAGCTAACTCTAACTACTAATGACCTGTTTCAAAGCATAAACTGGACGTCAGTGGCCATCCACACGACCGAGGCCACTTTGAGAATAACAATAACGTGCCTCAGCGCTGCGGGCAGCTAACTCTAACTGCCAATGACCTGTTTAAAAGCATAAACTGGACGTCAGTGGCCATCCACACGACCGAGGCCACTCTGAGAATGACAATAACGTGCATCAGCGCTACAAGCAGCTAACTCTAACTGCCAATGACCTGTTTCGAAGCATAAACTGGATGTCCGTGGCCATTCACACGACCGAGGCCACTCTGAGAATAACAATAACGTGCATCAGCGCTGCGGGCAGCTAACTCGAACTGCCAATGATCTGTTTCGATGCATAAACTGGACGTCAGTGGCATCCACACGACTGAGGCCACTCTGAGAATAACAATAACGTGCATCAGCGCTGCGGGCAGCTAACTCTAACTGCCAGTGACCTGTTTCGAAGCATAAACTGGACGGCAGTGGCCATCCACACGACCGAGGCCACTCTGTGAATAACAATAACGTGCATCAGCGCTGCGGGCAGCTAACTATAACTGCCAATGACCTGTTTCGAAGCATAAACTGGACGTCAGTGGCCATTCACACGACCGAGGCCACTCTGAGAATAACAATAGCGTGCATCCGCGTTGCGGGCAGCTAACTCTAACTGCCAATGACCTGTTTCGAAGCATAAACTGGACGTCAGTGGCCATCCACACGACCGAGGTCACTCTGAGAATAACAATATAGTGCATCAGCGCTGCGGGCAGCTACCTCTAACTGCCAATGACCTGTTTCGAAGCATAAACTGGATGTCCGTGGCCATTCACACGACCGAGGCCACTCTGAGAATAACAATAACGTGCATCAGCGCTGCGGGTTGCTAACTCTAACTGCCAATGACCTGTTTCGAAGCATAAACTGGACGCCAGTGGCCATCCACACGACCGAGTCCACTCTGAGAATAACAATAACGTGCATCAGCGCTGCGGGCAGCTAACTCTAACTGCCAATCATCAATTTCGAAGCATAAACTGAACGTCGGTGGCCAATCTCACGACCGAGGCCACTCTGAGAATAACAATAACGTGCAACAGCGCTGCGGGCAGCTAACTCTAACTGCCAATGACCTGTTTCGAAGCATAAACTAGACGTTGGTGGCCATCCACACGACCGAGGCCACTCTGAGAATAACAATAATGTGCATCAGCGCTGCGGGCAGCTAACTCTAACGGCCAATGACCTGCTTCGAAGCATAAACTGGACGTCGGTGGCCATTCACACGACCGAGGCCCCTCTGAGAATAACAATAACGTGCAACAGCGCTGCGGGCAGCTAACTCTAACTGCCAATGACCTGTTTCGAAGCATAAACTGGACGCCAGTGCCATCCACACGACCGAGGCCACTCTGAGAATAACAATAACGTGCATCAGCGCTGCGGGCAGCGAACTCTAACTGCCAATAACCTGTTTCTAAGCCTAAACTGGACGTCGGTGGCCATCCACACGACCGAGGTCACTCTGAGAATAACAATAACGTCTGTCAGCACTGTGTGCAGCTAACTCTAACTGCTAATGATCTCGTTTCGAAACATAAACAGGACGTCTGTGGCCATTCACACGACTGAGGCCACCCTGGGAATAACAATACCTTGTGTTAGCACAGTGGAGAGCAAAATGCCAGTGCTAGTGCTCCGTGTCGAAGCTTAATAGACGCGTCGAAAGTTCTCTTGAAGTCGACGGCCATTATGACTCTTGGGTCGCACTTTGGCGAGTTGGCCAACACCTCGTGGTGGATGAGGAGCAGGCTGCCCTGTGCGCCGAAGTGCGGTCTGAAGTAGTGCGGCATAGATTTCCTGAATTTAAGAGGCGCCATTGTACTCGCTTGAAATATATCGTAAAAACAGCACTAATCGCTTCACGTGAGAAAACGTCGGCTACAACATTGTTGAAGGATTGGTGAGAGGACGGAGATCTCGGGAATGCCAATGCCAGTAACTGGGCCTAGCTCAAGCTTGATATTGTCCGTCTTGCAGAAACGCTGTGATGAAGGGAAGCGGTCTTCCATAGAGACCTCAGTTTTGAGCCTCCCGGAGTAGTGCAATGTACAGGATTAAATCTTACGCTTTCAAAGCTGATAAGAACCACAATGCACAGATTGCAGCCAGACTTGTTGCCAAGAGCAGAGTTGTGAAGTACTGAAAGGTTGCCTTGTCCCGTCCAGAACCGTACCAAATTTACCTTATGGCCCCTTATGCAATTCCAGGTCGTGAACGTTAACAGCAAAGGGGCGTGAAATTCATTTTCTTCTTTGTTTAGAGTGCATTTTTTCTGGCAATGGGTATCTAAAATTGATGCCAGCGATAGTGTTTAAGTAACGCGGCTCGGGAACATGCTTTTTGTGCGGTGACACTCATTTCATCAAATGACATTTCCCCGACAGCTTGTTTCAATGCTGTGACGTTTTATCAACAGATTGTTTCATCGACACTCGCTCATCGACATATCTTGCTATGTTTCGTCGACAAGATCTTGGTTTGGTTAGGGGTGCGCTGCTTTGTTGGTGAGCAAGGGTACGGGTACATGCAGGGGGTAGGACCACATTTACACGCTGCTGCGAAGCAACATGTACGAGTGGGCTAGGTGGGTCCGCATTTTTGTAATAAACTGCTGGAGACTGTCGCCGCAAAGCGTTGTGAACTGGGTCGGTCGGATAGTTTAATATCTGCTTCAGTGATAAACGCAGAACAAAATGTTCCTACTGCGTGCAATTTTTGTGTCGATGAAACTTCACAGCAGTGTGACATTATCGATGAAACGAGAGTCCTATAAAGTTGATGAAACGTGTCGATGAAACAACAGGGACCCTTCTTTACAATGGTTCCATGGAGGCTCTGACAATGAGAACTGCAAGGTTGCCTCTAAGAAGCTCAATTTTTTTACACGAGTCTGCCTTTGCCAAGGTAGACCAGAAAGACGATGGCAGATTCTGAAGAGCTTGTTCGCGGCTACGGCCTGGTATGATGCAGAGATAAACATACACCAGAAATGTAATTAGGCGGTTTGAGCTGTTGCTTGATTCAAACATTGTCGATTTTATTGTTATAAAAACAAATCATTCTGCCACTTGCATTCGGACCAAGATCCCCGAAGGAAAAATCCATCAATGTAACCCTGCTTGGCAGTCAATGTTTTCTAGTGGACCGCTGACTGTGCCTGACTGTACGTCAAGCATGTCTGATTGGCCAACAAGTTACTCTGACCGACAGTCAAACTCCAGTCAGACCCCGCTTGTCGGCTTTCTGATGGTTTACTGGTGGCAGTCAGCCGCCGCGAAATGCCATCAGGATGTCTTGGTGGTGATTCTGACTGTACATCGATTGTCTTTGACTGTACGTCAGAAAGCTTTGACGTGCAGACAGACGTACGGTCAAAGGACGTAAAGTTCGTTCGGATACCACTATTTCGTCAAATCTATGAATACGAAAAGTAATCCATGCACGAGAAAACGATTTTGGGACGTGAGCCCATAAAACCGCTGACGTTAGAGATATGACACGCAACCGACCGACAACCTTGATCAGAAGGCCGCGGAAGCGCCGAACACGACACTTCGCACTTCGCCGACTTCGCTTCGCCGAGGCTTCGCCGAGCTTTCATGAACGATCGCTCTCGACTCGGTTTGTTTGCCCGCTTGCTTTAAACTGTCGATCCTGCCCGAGCTCTACAATGTCCTATGTTTTAGTAGAATTTCTACTCGACAAGACCCAGCCTGTTGTGAGTTCCGACGATGTAAGGGACTTAAGCGGTGTAGTTGAAGACGACAGGGTGTACCAGGTCTACTGGGCCGGTGATGCGCGAACAAAAGGATCGTTCTACGACGCGAAAGTACTCTACATGGCAGGTGAGTAGAACTGAAGTACGGCGAGTGATGTACGAGTGCTTTGCATAACATGCTGACGGCTTAACTGCATTTGCAGCCAAAGCATTTTTTATAAAACGAATAGTCAAATCGAGTTTCTCTAACGGTGGGGCGTAGCATAGCTGAGTTGATGGTTTCCACGGCTGCGTTGCCAGGTGGCATTCATGGCCACCTTAAAGAAGTAGTTGAGTCATGTAGATTTTTGTTGGTGCGTTTTTCAGCTGAATATTTGAGCGAAGTATCTCGTAAACGATTGTATAAGGGTGTTTGTGATCTTGTTTTTTCTGTACCTTTATATAGATCCTTATACCGTGCAGGCCCAGGGCAAGACGTTTTATCCCGTGTTAAGAAGATGGCATTGCCCGCAGGCATCAAGGCTTTTTTCTTTAAATTGCATTCGGGTACCTTGCCCGTCAAGTCATGGTTGGACGAGAGGGGGCTTTTCGTACCGTGGGGGTTCATCGTTTTTTATGCAAAAAACCGGAGACGATCGAACACGTGTTCCTTGAGTGCTGGGATGGGGTCTTCTTCTGGGACGTGCTCCAACGCACGTTGAAGAAGCACCTCCCCCTAGACGCGCACGGAATACGTTTTCTTTCGATTAAAAACGAGGAGGGCTTTCCGTTTGACTTGGTTATGCTGCTGGGACTGCACGGTATTTGGAAGTCCCGAATGGCTGTGCGTCATGCCGAAAGTGATCCGCGAGAGGCGCGGGAATATTTCCGAGAAAGTGTTTCTTTGTACGGGGAAGTACAAAAAGCAAAGAAGTGTGTGCCTGAGTGGCTCCCGCGGATTGAAGCACTGCTGACTATGAAAACTTTTTAATTCATACGACACCAACCCTCGTAGACTGTGCTCCTTCTGTTGACGTTTATGTATAATTTTCGTCTTTGTTATTGTATTTCTAAAATCGGACGTCCGGCAATAAAGAAAAAAAAAGTGGGCGTAGCATAGCGGTTAGCGTGTCCGATTTGTACGCATGTGGCCGCGGGTTCGATGCGCTGTGGTGCTGCTTTTTTTTTTTTTCGAAATTTTTGTTTTATCGAGGCATTTGGCGATATTTATGAGTGCGTATAGCTTTACTCTTATATAAATGCTGCCCTTGTTGATGAACTTCCCTTGGCAGTGGCCGTCAGACGTCATCTGATAGACCATCAGATGACGTCTGATGGTCCATCACGTTCCACCAAGGCTGCTGACTGGCAGTCAGTGTCCCAAATTACGTAGCTTGATGGAATTTTCAATAGGGTCAGGACATTAAAAGTATTCGGTATGTTTTCAATTCTTGATTTTAACAAATATTTCGCATATAAGAAAGCCACAATTCATGAAGTGGGAAGCTGCCCTTACAATCAATTTTTATTGACCATACTTTTTATCTTTTACAAATTATTAAACCAATGCTGCGATCCGGTATCGTGGACACATTTTCCTTCTAAAGTAAATTGGAAAAATGGGTGCGTGCTTACCGGTAATACCTCAGGCCGGGAGGCAACGTGGGTGGAGGTACACGCATCACGTACCCGGGTTTCGAAGCATAAACATACGACTGACAGCGCCTCGAGAGCAAGCAGAATGTTCGGAAGCATTTGAGAGAACCGAATCTGCTTCCCTCAAATTCTCTGGTATTTCTTCCAAAAGAAGACATCAGCGTCTTAACGTCCAAAACAATATCAATTAAATGTTTGTAACATACGCATCACTGGCTTTATCGTTTGTGTGCCACCTGTATGTAACAGCTCATTATTGCGAACAAGGGTCTACCCGTGGGTACTATCGCAGTCATAGATTACCGTGCAGCCGATTGCTACGCGGAAACTTGAAAAGGACGCCACGTTTCACAGATGAATGCATTCTGCATTCGAAAGCGTCATTTCAGTCGACAGACTATTTATTAACGCCAGCAAAGGTACGGTCGAAATTGGGAAAGGCACTTATTGTGTTCCGGTTCACTTATGCCCCTCCCGCACAGCCCACTACACTTATAAAGAAGAGTTGGGTGACCGCTGCATTTTAACGTCGCTCCACGGAAACCACTGCGAAGAAAAGCCGATGCCTTCACGATGTTGAGGCGCCACCCGAGGCAGAGAAGCAGACGGAGTTCGACGTATGTACGATGCTAGGCCTTACTCCCGCATCGGAATTTTCGATGGCAATGCTATCGCTGGATTCTCGTGCTGTCGCGCAGAACCTATTGCGAATAAAAGTGGACGCGGTTACGACTTAGCGACGGATGCTCGGGTAAGTGAAAAACCGCATTAAAAACAGAATAATTGCTGTAAGATACTCGAGTCGTAGAAAACCTGCCCGGCAGCCATGTTGAAAATATTCATTCGCCAGAACAAGATTGGTTCGGGCAGGTCGTGACGTCACGGAAACAACGGGAGGTGATAGGTGGCGGAGGAATGCAAGATTCCCTTTGAGGGGCTTTTGCCGCTACCTTCTTGACCTGTAACCGACTATACCACGTATACAGAATTAAAACAAAATCAGCTTACCTTTTATCTTTATACGGCTAGCGAGAAAAATACACCTTGCAATTCAGGGGCTTGACTGCACTAAGAACAGCCAAAATCCCAAAATCGAAAGTATGGACCGGAGTTGTCCTTTAACTCGATGGTGGTGGGCTGGCGTGATGGGTTTTAGTTGCAAAAAACAGGCGTGTGTATAGGGTCGTGCGTAGCTCCGATCCTAAGTGACAATTTTCTTGGAGATGTGGATTTTGCCGTTGCTGGTGCTCTTGTAGCTACGTCTGTGCGGAAGTTATTTCGCTACGGGGATGATTTTCTGGTCGTGTACGAGCGCACGGATGAAGCTGACACTAGGAATGATGTTATGGCAGTTTTCGTAAATTGTAGGGGGGGGGGGGGGACTCAAATTTACGTTTGAGGAACCCAACGAAGGGTTCATTCAGTTTCTTGATATCTGTGTTGTTCTTCAAAGAAAAACATGTTTGCTGGTCTTTCCGCCCGCGGTCTGGGAAGGCAATACTTCACTATAGGTCCACCCATTCCAAAATGCTAAAGAGGGGTATAGCTGTTTTATGCCTGGGATCGGCCCTCAGGAAGTCATGTGTGCACTCAATGAGAGAGTTTCATGGGGCAAGTGAATAGACTCAAGATGCTGAGGTTTCCGTTGCGCCTTTTGGCTGAGGTGGCGGGCTCACTGCTGAAACAAGCAAAAAGCATAGAGAAGAAAAAGACAGCCGTAGAGAAAGGTCGGAGGGTAGTAGTTCCTTACCTTCATCGCCCTACCCACAATCTAAAACAGGTCGGAGGACAATACGGGACCCCTGTTGTGTTTTCAGCGCCACAGAAAATGGGTCAGGTATGCGCGAGGGTCAGTGCAGGCGCGGGAAAACGTCAACAAGCTAAGTGCACAAAGAAGCACAAGACACCGTTTGTAACATGTACAGCGGGTGTCGTCTACCGAATACCCCTTTCTTGTGGAAGATCCTATGTCGGTCTTCGAGGTAGGTGTCCCCTTAGCGAAAAGTCGTTCAAAATCAGTATACTGAAAGTATACTAATAGTGAACTTAGGGTATGTACTGAAATCGTACTAGTTTCACACTTTTATGAAACAAAATAGTATACCTTTAGTACACTCCAAGTATATGTAGTATACCATAAGTGCACCTCGAGTGTACTTGTACTACCAGTACATATATGCGGAGTGTCCCAGATAACTTGCACCAAACTTTAAAAAAAACAAAAAAAAACGGAGCGTTTTGTGTGAGTGAAACCAACTGTACGCTGTTAGAAAGTCTCTTGCGAAAGTGCACGAAATTGTTTTAGTGCGCCTAATTATTTAATTAAGAGTAACAAGCTAACTTTTAAAATCTTCGATTAAAAGCCGAGGTGTGAAATGGAAAGTTGTAGAGCGCATTAAGAAACACTCAATTAAACCATTTTCAACAAGGTGCATTTTGCATGCTCCTTTTTCCTAGTCTTCAAAAAAAAAAAAACGCCCGCGAAATACAAAAAAAAATACCGCGTGGCAACTCGCTTCCCCTATCAAGGCGTGCGAGCGCGCCACGATTGTGCGTTCTTTGAAGGCCGGAAAAGGCACGAAAAAGTATTATGTTTCCAACACTTTAAATGGGTGTTTCTCAATGCGCCCTGCAACTTTACGATTGACATCTTGGCCCTTAAAAGAATATTTGAAAGGTTAGCTCATTAATCTTAGTTATTTACATAACCGGGCGCATTAAAAAAAATCTGTGCACTTTCTCAAGACGCTTGCTAACGACAGTTGATTTCACTCCTGTAGAGCCATCCGGTGTTTTTTTAAAGTATGGTGCAAGTTATCTGGGACGCCGTGTATGTCGGGCGTTCTGAATGGAAAAAACGGTTACAAATTCGGCAGAAAAATTGGCGCCTGCATTAAAAAGCTGACTTTTTAAAGGTGTTTCTTTGAACGGCTGTAATCCTACCTGTGAAATTTCATGTGATATATATTATAGCTCCATTCTCGTGAAATGTTAAGAAACGCCGTTGACAACTCAATTGATGATGATAATGCAGAGGCGCCATCATCGGGAGATGCACTCTTAAAAATGAGTCAGGAAATTAAGGAGGAAATCTTTGGCAGCTATATTCCTCGTGAGGCGCCTTCTGAACTGAGATATCTTTTATATTCATTTTCTGATACCGGTGCCCTTAGAACTGCCTGAGATGAAAACGAGCTATTTCCTAGAATTGTTTTGTGTTCCTTACCCGACCTAATCATATTAAATTGCAACTGTATACTAATGTGTGGAGCTGTATCGAATGAGTGAATCTGATTGACCAGGAAGTGTTTTGTTACTGTGTGTGAGTGTTTTGCGAGTCCACTGCTGCCATCATTTAAAGAAGCCGAGGGCCCCACAAGCTGCGTTTGTAGCTTTTTTCCTCGGCCTCCTCCATTCTGTATGAAACGGAAACCAATAAAAAATAAAGAATAAAGAAAGAATGACGTAACGGCGTCTTCTGAAACTGTGAGAAAAGCCATAAAGAAGAGGTGCATAGCACTTTTCAACCCTAAGTATGTATGTGTAGCATACAAACATTATGATCAGTGTTCTTCGCATAATTGATAAGACAGAAATTGAAATTTTACTTATCACTTTATTCAAGTTTCCGAGCCTGCCTCACTTTACACTCTCCTTTGTAATGATGGAATGCCATTACATCCTGCGTAAAAAGAGAAGACAAAATTACCCTATGCCACTCTATGATATAACATCACATAATTCGCTCAAAGGACCACTATGTGAGGAAGGCAAGATGGTAACAACTTCATCCTGACAAAAGGGTGAGGAAAATCGGACAATATCGTTTGTGAAAGCCTGATATGTCAGACATTGGTTGTGTGCCTTCTTTGTATGCCCAGGGCTATGCTACAGGTAATACTGTTCACTGCAGGGCACAACATTTTTTACCACAAACCTTAGGCACCATAAAGAAAAAAAAAAAAGAAGAAAAGATTCGATTCAAGGTTGCAGCTTCTACATTTTAAGCACATGGATTGATGAAGGCCACAACGAAAACATCTGAGAATGGCCAATTTCAGGGCTGTGTGTGCTAATAATAAAATTCTATTAGAGAAGTTTAGTATTATACCGTATTCGATATTGGTTTCAAGATTAATTGTACTACTGTAAACGACCTAATTTTTGCGAAGGCTTAGTTTTAGCGAGTTTATCAAAATTGCTCAAAATTGGTCATGCAAAAAAGTAACCCCATGGATACGAATGCATTAAACATTACTCCTGATTGCAAAAGTTTATACCTGGAAAATATTCTCAACACTAACACCTCATAAAATGAATGAAATATTGAGCTTTTAGAGAAAAGATTCAATATAATGGGTCGGACATAAATGGTTGCTATGAATTATCCTATATATTTACACATTAACTGGTACCACAAAAGCACTAGAGCAGGGTAGGGCTGTACTGCATCATTATTAATTTCTAACCAATTAAAAGTTGGCATTTATTTAATTTATTAGTTTTGGCTATTATTCTTTGACAAAGAATAACTGGGCGAGTTGGTACGTTGGCAGTTTTTTAAAATTTATTTCATGCTTTTGCTTTTTCTAACTGCTTTGCCTTTTGTAGCGCCTTTCGCCGCCACTAAAAAACGTGACATCCAAACTCACTTTATTCACAACAGACAATCGCAAACTTGGAAAGCGTGCCGCCTGGGCATACGCAAAGAGGTCGTCCGTCTCTACGGCACAGGCATCAGCACGGGCAAGAAATCATGCTGCTCGCTCTTGTAACGTTTTTCTCGCTCCCGCTTTATGAAACAAATCATTGGCGAGAGACTGTTGGGACCGCACGTCAAAACTAGCATGACCTGTGATTGCCTGAACTGCCGTCAGACTACTTGAACGCTCCGCAAAAGCGTCGTCGGGCGACCGTCGTATGGACGGCGCCCAGGGCAGGCCCTCGGCTGGCCCTCGGTTCCGCCGCACGCGAATCATTCTCACCCTGCGGAGAGAGCCATAAATTTTGAAAATACGCTCTTCTCAAATAACGAAATAAAACCGGGTAGAGCATAGTGAGAGTCAAGCACAGCTTAGCAAGCACAAGGTACACGACAGTTTGAAACAGCGGCGCACTTCGCGGAAACAAAAGAAACTTCCTCACCTTCGCTTGCACCAGTCGACCATGAATGTCCGCCACATGCGACGCTGCGTCTCACAGCTCTCTGTAATCGCTTGCTATTCTTGAACACGGTATTCGTAAGTAAGCTATCTAAAATATCCGCTAAAACGGCTAAAACGTAAAAAGGAAGCAATGCTCGAACGCTCCGGAACTCCAACGGCGGCCGAACGGAAGCTGATTGCAATAGCGATGGTCTTGCGCAGTTTTCAAAAGTCACTTTTTTTTTTGTTCTTTGTTTTCTTAACACAGAACTAAGCAAATCAATATATAATTAATAATAATGTCACTTTATTATATTCGTAAAAAATAAAAAAAACGTTTAGTCTATTTTAGGTTTTATCTAAACTTTCGGGTTTCTTTTTCAGTGTAAAACCGAAACTATCTCAAGCAATTTCTCCCTTGTCGCCAAGGCTATTTTTATTCATCAGCGCATGCTTACACCGCTGGGATTTCGGCTTTTGTGGAAGGATCGGCTCTCGCGGCACCTAAATAATGAGGGCAACCTCGTGTTTTGAAACAATGAGCGTGCCCGTCTTTTTTGACGAGGGAAGGACACGTTAAATTTACGTATATTTTTTACAGTGTGGAACTCTGGATCGACCATGTTGTTCGTTGTTGCAATTCTCAATCTCTTTTCACATGAATTGAGATGTCTTAGAGTTTTGCAAGACAAATCTACACCATAAAACACTTTCGGTGAAAGCTTGAGGTTGTTACATGAAGGCGCCGATTTCTCCAGCCAATTTCAGAGCGAGCTTCCATTCATAACACCACTTCGCTTACGCGGTGCAGAAGTTGATTTGCGCTGTATGCGACTATGCAAGGTGGAGCATCTTATGTCCTCATTATTAGCCGTGGTTTCTATTGCCTCCTGTCTTTTTGATTTCTGTGGATGCAGATATCTGAAACAGCGTATAGTGCGCTGAGACCTGCATTACAAAAATACCGGATTATCCTGCAAACGTAATTTGTCTACTAGCATATATATATATATATATATATATATATACCCGTTATTATAATTTAAGTATACCGACTGCAAGCACTGAAAGTAGACCTTTAGTATACTCAAGTGCACTTTCTGTATACTGATTTTGAACTACTTTTTACCGCGGGCACTACGGTTCAACTACATGTACTAGTTTTGTACCGACGAGTATACCTTCAGTTCACCGCCATTTTTACTGGAAGTATACTTTAAGTACACCTAAAGTATACAATCATTGCAAAGACCGCATTGAAAGTATACTTTTAGTATACTTAAGTACACTTCGAGTGTACTGATTTTGAACGACTTTTCGCTAAGGGTCTGAACGATAGGCTGAGAGAATACGCGTACTCCCTTAAAGCAAAGGTAGGGGGACCTCCACCGCTACATTGCAGAGTTTGCTCTTGTCTCCCCTCTTATGGTGACGTAACTGTTTTGGGCAGACACACCCTATAGGAAAAACGTGGAAGAAACATACCTGCTGCTTGTACAGTTTTGGGATTGACGCCACCGTAATTTCTTGTTATTATGGATGCAGCTAGTTTGGTTTGGCGTTCTGCATAACTGGAGATGGCTCGGCCTCTTTCTATACTGGCAGGCAGTTTGCTTGCCGATATGATTCGGTGAAGCTGGTATGATTTTGCGTCCGATGACGTAGGCGACCGACTACTTTCCAACAAACGCGTATACCACAGGACCACCGGTGTCAAAAAATCATACATGCAGAAAGGCGACCGATATCTTCCAACAAAAACGCCCATCATTTACCACCGGTATCGCTACATATACCATACATTTCGAAACGGAACATAGACCTACGCTGAGCTCACACAAATTCCACAGTCAACTCTTCACGGTGAAGTCTTGGGGCGACTGTTTCGAATATTGTGCTCCACAAGTATTCGACAGCCGCATCAGCCGTACCGCATAGCAAAGACAACGTCTACACCAACAAACCGATCATGACACCACGCGCGCATCATCGATCGACAGCGGCAAACGGCCCGTTGCTCGTACCATGGACCGTCACTCGTACTCGGCCAACTCGGCGTCTTTTCGTGGCTCCGTCGTCAAAACCGTCGCAACCAGCCGCAAAACCCATCATCCCGCAACCGATAGCCGGCGTCGGCAAAAAGCGAAACCGAAACGTAAAGCTTGCGCCCAGTGGCTGCTGCGGCTCCCCGGCTCGCCTAGCTTCCCGGCTTCGGCTTCCCCGCTTCCCCAGCCGTATGCAGCTCTGAGGTTCCACGGGTGACCAAAGTGTGGAGCCACATAAAGCTTCCGTAAGTCTATCCATAAGTCATCGTACATCCATTCATTCGTTCCAACCCAGACGTGGTTTTCACTCTTACCGCCGCAGTTTTGAGCGTCGTGTCGCATAGGTTATCTTCGCCACCATATAATATCAGTCGGCGCGCTTTCAGCATATCGTGGGCGTTCAGGCAGAGATCCGTTATCGACCGTTATTTTTGATTGATCTTTCGAAGCGCGTGCGGGCGAGTGGCGTGCGGCGTGCACGAAACGCTCGAGTGCAGCCGAAACCTTTGGTGGTGGGGGTCTGCGCGTTAGATGGTTCTTTCAGCTTTCAGTTCGGCGGGATTGCTCCTCTCGATGGATATTACTGTGCACCAAAATGGTGCCAGCATACGACAGAAACCGCTGACTGCAGTTTTTTTTTTTTTTTTTTCGTTTTGCGACGGACGACAGGTGAGACTGCGAACTTCGTACGCGCGATACTGAAAGAAGTGAACGCGTTAAGTTATGCGCGCTATTTTTTTATTTTCCGTTTGCTTTTTCAAATAGAGCCAGCAATAGAGCCAGTAATAACAATTTTCTTCCATTTGAAATTTCGTGTCATATCACGTACCTTTTTGAGATATAAGCCCCTAGCTTGCCAAAATAGCCGTAATATAGAGGCATAATATGATGCGTTGCTGCACAAATCTGAGATTATCACAGCGTGACTGAGGAGATATCTACAATGCGCAAAAGGCTTGCGGCGTTCACGTGAGAGTAGGCAGCCATAACGGGCCGATATTGTTAAGGCTTGTTTGCTTCTTGCTCGAGGAGCGAGTTTTTTTATTGGGTGTGTGCAACTTGGTGCATATATTCGTTACTGAAATCCCGTAAATATTTCCCGGCATATTGTATATTGTCCTTTTAAGGTTGCTCATACATTGTATAAAAATAATTTGAATGCTGTGCACTGGAGTTTTAGTATGCTTTTTCTTGTGATGACTAGTACGGCATTATAGGGTATAAAAGTGATTTATAATTTCTTGTAAATGTTTTATTGAATGTCATGGGTAAGAGCTTAAATAAATGAGATGTGCTATTTCTGAAAGCTGCTTGTTTAAGATGTATGTAGTAAATAAAGTAATGATGTAAATACTAATTGAAAGATGGCGAGATGCCAGTGAACGCAATTATTTCATGTGATGTCAAATGTTACATGTTTGTATATCTATTCTCTTCATCTCGCCATAAAGCTGACTTATTCATTGTTTAAGTTTTCCTGTAAACTTTAAATTCTGTAAATAGCTAGGCATTTTTAGAACGCGAAATGACTTAAACAAATTGCCTCTTATTCAATCTTCCGGTTTTATGACGTTTCGTTGGCGAGGTTGTGTGCAACGTGCTTGTCGTTAGGCATCGATAAACAAACAGCAAACACAGATGTCCGTATCAACCGACGTCCGTGTTTGGAGTGTGAAAAAGAGATTCTTTAACACAGACGCATGAGCGCGCGCCGCACGCCAAATCTCAACACTCATCACCACCCATTATCGTACACGCACGCGCGATAAACAAAAGGCGAAGAATGGATAGTTGGGCGAGTTGGTGTAAATTCATCGTAGGAAGCAGCGCGAAAAACAGACGGCGAGGACGAAAAAATACAAGGGACGAGCGCTCGTCCCGTGTGTTTCCTCTTCGTCCTCGTCTGATTTTCGCGCTGTTTCCTACGGTGAAACACAACAATAAATAAAAAAAAAAAAGAACGGCCGAAAAAAAAGGCAGGAGGGAAGGGGGGAGGAAAAGGAGAAGGGTGAGCACGTTGACGATGACGATACACTCTTAGAAAAAAGCGTATGGATAGTCCTCCCTTAGGGGAGGAACGGTCTTGTAAGCTATGTTGCTTTAGGAAGGGAGCAACTTTCTTCGCTGAAGCAGGGGAGCAAAGTTCCTCCGTCGCTTGCATCTCAATATGGCGGCCCCGAATCGAGCAAATTGAGCCCAATAAGGCTTGACGAGGGCGCTACGTCTCTTGTAAGGGACGAGAGTGGCAACAAATAAAAGCGTAACACGAGCTTTCCGCAAACCGCGTTTATTTCCGAAGCCAGATTCCCCCCACAGGCACAGCAACTTGCGTTTCGAAAGCAGTTACTCAGTCTTCTCGTCAACAGCACTGCGATGTTAAACGGAGACAACCGATACCCAGTAACCTCGCGCACTTTGCGTCTTACCTTTGGTGTTCCTCGAGTCACAATTCCTTCGTCAACCGCACATCACGGAGAAGGGCAAACTCAATCCGCGAAACCAAAAGCCGCCCTCGAAAGAACAAACTCGAAGCCGCTGTTTATCGCGTAGCGTGAAAGGTTAAATCGCTAGCCACCAGATGGCGGGGTCAAGCAGAGTAATTGCAAGTAGCTAGGCTAGGTGGCGCTAGGTACCGCCAAATTAGTGTTCTACAAAAAATAATTCGCTCTTCTCAGGCCACTACTGCGCTTGGGGATCCTCTACTATGCACACACTACGCTTATTACAAGCACCAGGTGAACATACATTGAGCACATACACGGCACACACAAATATGAATACAAGAGAACACCACACTAACCCGAACACTACAACCGTGCTTTGCGTTTCCGTCTTTTATACTGGTCGTTTTGAAAGTACGGAACTTTTCGGTGACTCCCTAAGCAATAAAAAATATTCCCAGCATGTTGTTTTTTTCCCAGCAATGTCATACCTCTGAGAGTATTTTGAATGGCTCAGGCGATTAATCTCTAATTAAAAAGTAAACGCTCGATAATGCCCTAATCATTTGAAAGCCAATAAATCTCGCCGCTCCTATGCGGTTCAAAGCCATGAGTTTGTTTCCCCACACGGCACGTCATAGCCTGTGTTTATATTGGTTTTTCTATTTGTGCTGTTCGCAATGCTGCAATTGCAGTCTTGAATTAATCTCTGCAGAGCGGATATTCACTCGGCTGGAAGTGATGATTCACGGGCTGAGAAATCGCGTTTCGATTAACTTGAATGTCGTCAAAGCCGCGACTTGCGGCAGGTGTTAAGTGTACAGAGCTACGCCGTGGCGAGCCCGAAAACTTCTAGCGCTCATCCCCGCGCGCCGCTTGGAGGGCAGTTTCTCCTGGAACCGTAGTATATTTAAACAGCAAAATAAAGGATTAGCTTCGATTTTTACCTACTATTGTTTTTTAATGCCGAAATTTTATACTGTAAATATACGTACTTCCTGTCACGATTTCGTACTGTTGAGTCCTTGCCCCAGAGCGCAATCGCTCTCGGGGACGAGACAATTTCGACAGCCACATTAGCCACTGTACGATAGCGACAGGAGCTTCTACTGCACAGACCAGCATTCCAACATGACTATTCGCACTTTGATCGATTGCACGTAATCCCTGAAGTGGTATTAAGCTTTCTAATGTAAAGCGGAATGTCAACCTGCGCTACCCGCCCCCTCCGATCACGGCCCGACCAACGGCATCAATGCCCGACAGTTTACGATCTCATCTTGTTGTTACACCACTGATACGCCAACACACGGTCACATCGGCGAGAATTCCAGTCTTCTGTTCACAACCCACAACACTGCCATCACGATGTTGCAGCTATGTTGCTGACACGCACAAATACAGAATCACGTTGAACGCCGGTTGCACTCGGCATCGGAAAACAGAACCGAACTCAGGACGGAAGGCACCCACGCAGCCGGCAGCAAAACCTGCCTGTCTTGGACGCAGTTCCTGCGGTTTCCATAGCGTCGAAAACGTCGACACAGTTCCGCGTGGTTTCGCTACTGTAGTGACTGTAGTTCCGTGCCTCGCGAGTCCCGCAATACGGAGACGGCCATCCCCCAGTGCACGAGCGCTGCTGGCACTGCTCTGGAACTTCGCTGTTTCTAGCGGCTTCGTTTGCTCGTTTGATAAAATTAGTGATAAAAACGTCGATGCAACCGAAATGTTCTGCACGTTTAGACTAGAAGACGCAATTACAGGCGGCCTTCGCTGCCGCTGAAGCTCAATCAACTCAACCTGCGCGACCTGCTCGAAAAACGAAACCGAAAGAAGATAAGTCGGGAAACTTTCTACCGTCTACCAAAAGAAGGGGAAAAAAGTTTCGTTCCTCCACTTTTCTCGTATCCGCTCGGGGGCGCGTCAGTAGAACGGAGGAAGACACGCCGTTGCTACTTTTTTCCTCCAATTTTTCTTAGAGTCTAGCTGTTCGCTTTAATGGCGCCGTGGCGCCATCTGCATGTACTTTACAACCCAAACCTAGTTCGCGAGACTGCCGCAGCGCCTAGCGGCGCTAGTTTCGCCGTACCATAGTGGAAGCTACAGCTGCATCCGGCTGGTTTCCCGTCATCGCGGAGAAGGCGAAGGCGTAGCGGCAGGAGGCATAGAGTAATCTACACAAGGTAAAGAGCGGACACTCCCATAGGCCCGAGCGGCCCATTTAGCTGGTAGGGAGCGCACCCAGCGGCCGTCGTAGTCCCCAACAAAATGAATGGAGTCACAATATATATATATCTATCCGGATGGATAGATATATAGTTTGGCGTAGTGTATTGGGCGGTAGCCTGCGCCATCTGGTTTGCCGCGAGTTATGTTTTTCCTACTATTCCCGCATGTTAAATTTCAGCTGTAATTACTTCACACGTATGTACGATTCCTAACGCGGACAACTAATGGACAATACTATATACAGTTAACACTGACTTTACAAGCCAGGAAACCCATGTAGGTTTGTGCTGTCCAGAAGAACACCACCAGGGAGTAATCAACACAGTTTATTTTCGCAACAAAAACATGGTGGGCAGTTTGTGCCTCGTATATAATTACCAAAACTACAAAACATAAGCACCGTGCATCAAGGATTCACAAACAATACATCCTACAAAAAAATGGCAAGCATATTATGGCATGCATGAAAATCTTATCAAACAACTGGAATTACAATGTTACAACTGCAATTGGATTGCAAGCCTGTTTTGTGTTCTCAAGCATGTTCCATGGAAGGTGCACCACACACATAACATATGCAGCATCAGCAACACATATTAAAAAAGAACTGGCCATGCAGTATCAAAGCTCGTTGATCTAATGCAATTTGTATGCAAATAAAACGCTCAGCAGAAGAAATCTGAAATGCACGATGACCACAATGAGAAAAACAGACAAGTAAATGCCTAAACAAGATTGCCACTAGTATAGACCTTCTTAGTCTGTGACATAGTCGTTAAATAACCCTAACACAGCCTGAACTACAGAATTAAAATACCTTGCTCCTGCTGATTTAAGTAACAATAATGACCAAAATAACAAGAACTGAAAGCCAACCGACGGTCTAATACAGGTTTTACGTTCATGTCACGTTTAACATGTCACATTTAACATGTAAGGTTTGCCATGACCACTACCATAACAAGCGCACATGAAATGGCTGACAAAAGACTGCTAAATCAGACTGGTGCCCCGTGTACCTGCGACCCACTCATCACAAATGATTCCACCAAGGCTTGGCATGCAATCTGCACTGCCTAATTAGGTACATCTTACAAGGTGTCTACCCAATGACTTTTCCAAAGTCCATGATTTTTCCAGGTTTCCCTTGACTATTTTGATAAAATTTCCTGGCTGTTCCTTCCTTCGAAGGATGACATTTCGGGCAATGTTATTCAGCAGAACTGTGACGACACCTGATCGCCGGGCTTCGTTCCGCACCACCGTGCCACTTTTACTCGTCACTTTCCCTAATTTAGCCAACCTTTTGACAGTTTCCCTGATAATTCCCTGACTTTTCCAGGTGATCCAAAATTCCCTGAGCATTTCAGGCTTGCCAGGTTGGTGGACACCCCTGATCTCAATCTCCTTCACGCTCCACATATCTGTAAAGCAGAAACAGTGTCCAAAAGAAAAGAAAGTTGCATCCGAAATGAGTGACCTAAGAGAGTATTAACAAAGATCAATATGGGAACTTACACATTCCACATGACCACAATAGGAAAAAAAACAGACATGACCATCTAAAAAAGCAGTCATTACAATAGACCAGTAGAGTGCAACCTACTGACTGCAAATAATCCCAACAAATGGCTAGTGTGCAGTCTGCACGGCCCAATAAAATCCCAATAAAATTAATTTTACTGCTGCAGATATCTTATGAGATGCAACGTAAAGGCTGAAACATCATCTTCTGCCCACTGAACTTTTCAAGCTGTACACCAGAGACGCGAGAATGGAAGCGAACTTTATCCAAGTTTCTATTTACAAAACGGACATGCCAGCACAATCGAATTCGGCAAAACATTTTTAAAAACCGTGCACGACACTCTGGAGTGCAAACATTAAAATCACCAACACGCGAGAGAGTTATGTACAATCTTTCACAAACACTTCGGAGGTGCGCTACACTTTCGATAACAGAAAGATTGACTCGAGCTGCTGAACAAGTGTGAAAGCTGCGCTTGATGGCACAGTCAAGTTGCCGAAGAGCTTGCCTGGGACGTGGCACGCTTTCAGCATCATAAAAAACTGATGTGGCTCATCAAGGTTACTGCAAGCAAGTCAGCAAGTCAGGCAACAACAACCTTCTGCAGCCCTCTCAGTAAACATTTTAACAATGAAGCCAGCAACATAATAAGTAGCAGAGTTGTCAATAACATGGGACTCCTCATGGGCTGCCAACTCAGTGATGTTTTCCAAAGATGGAAAGTCGTCCTGTGGGACATGCTGCACAACATCCACGAGTGACTCGCTACTAAGTGAAAATGGGGACAACTCCTGGAGGAGGTCCGTCTCATCCTCTTCGACATTTCCCTTCGGTGACAGTGTGAGGAGCTTCTGAATCCCAATGTGTTTCAGGCCAGTTATGAACTGAGGCACATTGGGATTCGAGTTGCATCCCTGCTTTTGTCTTATGTGTCCAAACATCTGTTCAAGTGGGTCTTGTTGAAGTCGACGCGTGAGGAGAAACTCAAAGTCGTAATTCTGGGAAACATCTTCCCACAGCAGCAAGACGGCTTTGATCGTAATTTGCCACCCGATGATAGTGTGTGGCTGACGTTGGCCTTCGAACTTCCAAGACGCAATCCATGGAAGCTGTTTTCCGAGAAATTCAACTAAATCCGGCTGCCCTTTTCGAATAGCATGGCGCAACTTTTGCTCCGTTTTCGTTGGACTGGAGTTATTCAAGCAATCAAACAGCTTGTCCATGCGGTCACAAAAATAAGCAGTTGACATGGCTGCTTCAGGCAGCTGTTTCGCATAGACAAGAGCTAAAAGCGCGACGCACACTGAAGCACTCAATACCTGGGTCGCCCGCTTAACCTTCATATTACTGAAAGGTTTCTGGTAGATATGTCTTTCAGTCAACTTTGGCGCCAACCGCAGTCGCATCTCATGTGTGGAGTGGTACAGTTTCACAATATCTGCCCAGTCTACAATCTCATTTTCGATATGAAGCCTGTGGGCCTGCAGGTTGTTCCGTGTTGTTTTCACTAAATGGGGAACGTCGTAAATGAAGTAAACGCGTTCACGTTTTACGAAAAAAAAGGGCTGCGCCACAGAGACACCAAGCTGGTTTGCTAAGCTTACATTGGAAGCCCCCTGGTCACAAATTACAGCTTTAACTGTAATTCCAATGTCTTGCAACTGCTCAGTGAGCGAGATCTACAAGTTCCGGATTACGGTAGATGGCGTAGACGTGTGCCCAATTGTATAAGCGACTGGTTGAACCCATCTCCGGGAAACTCCGGAAAGAAGGATAACCAGGGCTCTGTCGGCAATCGTTGAGGTTCGTTCGTAGCCATCATCGTAAATCCATGAACAACATCTTGTGACATGTCATATGACAAGTTTTTTTTTAACACTATCTCATCGAAGATGAGAGTGCAGACGCGATCGCGCTTACTCCATGATTGTGTTTCTGTAAAAATGGATGACATAATGCCTGGTATAATTCCAGGTGTCATTTTGACATCCGACAGCCATCTTCTTAGTGTGTGCTGAGTAGGGAGTGAGATAACGAGACAAAAAACGGTATGCCCGCGGCCCACGGAAGTTGAGATGAAGAGAAAACTTTTTCAACCATAACGGGAATCGTTTTCCCTTGCCCTTGGATTTCAATTTAACATGGCTTGACTGTAGGTGGAATACCTCGTCTGTCACGTGAGGGCGAATGATGTTGAGAGCTTCCGCAGCCGATCGAGGCATATTCTTCTCTTGCTTGCGCAGCCTTGCGATGGTCTTCCGGTACTTTGAAACCTTGGCCTGGAGACGCCTTATGATGTCCTTAGGTCTCGGCGCAGAACTGCGCAGAGGAGGCGTAGAAGTACCTGAAACGGGTAAAAAATAAAATTAACGAAATCAGAGCAGGTAAGCAGTTCTCCTTATAACCAGCATGGCCAACATTACCTTACAGTGACATAATCTGCAAGTAGATAATATGCCCTTAAACTACAGACAATTAGAAATCGTGGGAAACTGGGCTTTTGAAGCTATGTTTGCTAAAATTACATATTTCCACTGTATGCCTTGACAATACAGTACGTAAGGTATATTACAGGTTTTGCATGAAAAGCCCATCACCGGAAAAGTAGATAAACTAATACCCACCTTAACATGCATGAATTTTAGTTATATGAGTAGTAGCATATGGGCACAGGTGAACAAAAGAAATGGGACACTTACAAGCTCCAACTGGTTCAGAGAAGGACCATGTGGACGGTGTCACCGGTCGGAAATCCAAGGGCGAGCTGCATGATGGGGCTGTAGCCTCCGTGGAGTCCGCGCCGCACGGTGATGCTGTCGCTTCCATGGAGTCCGGAAAAATCTGTCTATTAGACCCAGGCTGTTGTTTCCAACACAAGTCCTTCCTCACCATGGGCAGCGGTTGAAGGTTCTTCGGGCCGGAAGCTGGAGGCTGTAGCCTCCATGGGGTCTGCGCCGCACGGTGGGGTTGTCGGTCCCATGGAGTCTGGAAATATTTGCCTATTAGACGCAGGCTGTTGTTTCCAACAGAAGTCCTTCCTCACCATGGGCAGCGGTTGAGGGTTCTTCGGGTCGGAAGCTGCAGGCTGCACCGCATGATGGGGCTGAAGCCTCCATGGGGTCTACGCTGCACGCTGGGGGTGTCACTTCCATGGAGTCTGGAAAAATTTGTCTATTAGACCCAGGCTGTTGTTTCCAACACAAGTCCTTCCTCACCATGGGCAGCGGTTGAAGGTTCTTCGGGCCGGAAGCTGGAGGCTGTAGCCTCCATGGGGTCTGCGCCGCACGGTGGGGTTGTCGGTCCCATGGAGTCTGGAAATATTTGCCTATTAGACGCAGGCTGTTGTTTCCAACACAAGTCCTTCCTCACCATGGGCAGCGGTTGAGGGTTCTTCGGGCCGGAAGCTGGAGGCTGCACCGCATGATGGGGCTGAAGCCTCCATGGGGTCTACGCTGCACGCTGAGGGTGTCACTTCCATGGAGTCTGGAAAAATTTGTCTATTAGACCCAGGCTGTTGTTTCCAACACAAGTCCTTCCTCACCATGGGCAGCTGTTGAAGGTTCTTCGGGCCGGAAGCTGGAGGCTGTAGCCTCCATGGGGTCTGCGCCGCACGGTGGGGTTGTCGGTCCCATGGAGTATGGAAATATTTGCCTATTAGACGCAGGCTGTTGTTTCCAACACAAGTCCTTCCTCACCATGGGCAGCGGTTGAGGGTTCTTCGGGCCGGAAGCTGGAGGCTGTAGCCTCCATGGGGTCTGCGCCGCACGGTGGGGTTGTCGCTTCCATAAAGTCTGGAAGAGTTTCGTCTATTAGAAGTTAGGTTGTGAAGCCGTAGAAGCAATATTGTGTTTAAATAAAGTTTTACACAAGTAATATACTTTTCGTATATGGATAGTTAAATAAATCTTTACCTTTATCTCTCTCAGCATCTGAATATGTCGATGAGCGAACTGAAGGCACAGCGGTTTTCATTAGCTTTGTTCGCCCAGGGTCTATGAAGTCACGCGCTGTAAAGTGACTGCTGCAGACGAAATGCTTCGCATGCAGCTCACTGGACGATTTTCGCAGAAGGTCGTCTCTTTTGGCATACCTCAGCCATGGCTTTGACCTGGAAGATGTAGTGAACTTCATTATTCTTTATTTTTGTTAAAAATAAAATATTTGACCATAAAGGCCCGTTCACACTCTTGCAACCGAGTACGACCGAGAGAAACTTCTTAGGACCAGGCGCGCTGCTGCGGAGCTGGTCCTAAGAAGTCGTAAGAGGATTAAAAACCGGTCTTGTCTCTCTCGGTCGTACTCGGTTGCAAGAGTGTGAACGGCGCTTAATGGTTTAGATATTGTGGTTTCACATGGAGGTGATAAGCAAACTAATAGTGCTTCAGAAGTTTGTAGTTATTTATTGACTGCACACTTACACAGTTTTGCTGACTGGTTAAAAGGTGCGCAATGCTATAAAAAGAAGTGCAACTTTTTTGGGAGTTTAGTAGTTTTATACCAGTGCTGACAATGGGCATCAGCTAGTTTTAGTGCCTTGCTCATTTATAGAAACATTAAAAAACTTAATCTCAATAAAAAACAAATAAAAAAAAACGAGTTGTGCTTTCCTTGCATGTCATGTTAATTCAGCACGTAGCAACGAATTTGTAATGCAGTCTGCCTTGCAGAGCTGGGAAGCTAGTCCACCACAATCCGGTTATCATGGAACGGAATGTTTTAAAACTAAATTTAGTACTAACAGAAGTAAAGTTTTGATTAAGTAACTTTTGATTAAACATTCAGCTTTATCTCCGGTTTTCATTAGAACTATGCGTCCAGTACGTTGTTAAAACAAAGGACAACCTGTCGTCTCGTGGAACTCGGAAGAACTTTGTTCCTGGCTTCTTGCGCGTTCTCCCATTGTTTCCGCACCAGGCTACGCAACAGTAGCTGCCGTAGCCAAACATCCTGGTGGCATCAGCTGGGAAACGAAAATAGCACAAGTCAATTTGAGATTACGCGAATTTGGTGCCTTCATTTCATAGCAATTCGGGAACCAAAATTGTTAAAGCGACAACAAAGAGTGGTGATAAAGAAAAGCCTTCACGGTATTGTCACCTTCGATTTCTTTGTATTTTCCTCGTGAGCGCGCTTTGCTTAGGATGGCCTCGCCCTAAGCAAAGCGCGCATGAAGGCTACCTGTACCCCCTGCGGTACCTACCCTGCTTCATACATGGCGCCAGGTACAACGCTGTCATAGCTGCTGGCGCAAAAGCCACGCGCTCGCGTTACCAGCATTGACAGCGATGCACATGAGGTATGAAATTGAGTATGCCTTGAGTGGCTTAACTGGCGCTCTCGCTGCACGACCGCACTCGTGCACGTGCAACTGCCGAGGCTTCATCCAGAGCAATTAGCTCGCGCTTTAGCCCGTGCATCCAACTATAGCCAAAAGCAAGCAAAATACGGTGTCAGTAAAACGACTCACCTTTCTAACAACGGAAGAATGTCGAGAAGCCCGCACGAGCCACTCAAGTGCAGCCCAACCGACCTTTCGAGCGACGTGACCGGAAAGCTACCGTCCGCCGAGCCGACGGCCCCAAAGCCATCCACTGAGCCGCAGCCAAAGCCGCAGCTGTCCAAATTGTTTTTAAAAGTATTTGGAACTGCTATTAATTTTGAAATGTTAGGTTATAGAGTGGAGTTATTTATCAAGGGTGAACATATGATAAATGTCTAAATTAGGTGTGTGACTGCAGTGCCACTGAACGGTCGTCGTAGTCCCTAGCTGGTGGGCCGCGAATCGGCTCGAGTGTCCCCTCTTTTCGTTTACTGTGTTACTCTATGCAGGAGGGTCGTCGGCTCGCTCTACGTTTTACGGGACAGATGTTTTGCGGTCCGTTTCTAGTGCGACTCTGGTTCTCAACTCGACGGCGCCTCTCATAGTCCAACCAAGCGTGGTCAGCCTGGGTCAGCGCGGCCGGCTCGCCTCGCCCGATCGCCGGAGACTTTGAAGTTCGCCCGTTAGGCTGAGGATCCGAAGGCGTCTGTCTTTCTGTGAAGCGGTAAGCGAATCTCGTCCTGTTTTCGTTCTACTTTTAAATTATGTTACGTGCGCTTCAGTGTAAACATGTCTGCCCAGTGTTCGTGACAATTTGAGCTAGAATAATTATGCTTAATCACGGTTTTTATTTACCAAAAAATATAAATCGAGCGGATGAACGAGGAGCCATGCTTAAAAGCGATGTACGATGTTAACTTGTACCTTGGCGGCTTAAAAAAAAGACTGGTAGTGGCTGGATCCGAGGCTGGTTCCAACGCAGTGGTAAGCACATAGAGCGCCTTTCTGAACGGCATTTCAGCCATATAGCGATCAAAAAGACGAACAACGACGACAAGCTAGGAGTGCCGGCGACGAGCACCGAAGATTTCTCACTGTCGCTGCTTGCGTCGCTCGGTTTCTGAGTTTCTAGAAAACGTCGCTCATCGCCTTGTTCGCTTGCAGCAACCGCTTTCATAAGGTGTCTCGTCGCGAGGCTAACTGAGCGACAGCGAGTCTTCGTCACTGTTGCTTGTCTTGTCGCTCGCCAAATAGCTTACATGAAGTACAGCTGCAACGGAAAAAGAGTAGCACAAGTGACCAACGACCGGAGCTGCAAATCGCGACGCGCGGCGCTATTGCTCTCGATCGCACAGATATCGAGAGTGCCAGTCACGTGCCATATCTCAACGCGGGGGCGGCCGGCAGAAAATCGAGGGATAAGATAGCTTTCAGAATGGAGGACGGATTTTAGGATGGGCTGCTTTCTGCCGGCTGCCCCCGTGTTAAGACATGGAACGCGACTGGTACTTTCGCTATCGGCGCGCTCGGGAAGAATAGCGCCGCCTGTCGCGATTTAGCGGCTCCGGTCCTCGGTCACTTGTGTTACTCTTTATCCGTTGCAGCTGTACACCGCCGCAAATATTAAAATCATGTGGCACACGGAAGTACTGTAAACCCCTTAATGTTGGTGATCCATTAATTTTCACGGCCTTTAGTTTTGCCGAATTCAGTGGCCGCTAGTATGTTCTCTGTGACTAATTTGAGAAGCGATAGGGGCCATGAAGATGAGGGGCTTTACTTTACATCGGAGAAAAGAGGAAGTCACTTTTGTTTGTATGCAAGAGGAAAAACCAACAATAACAATCATGGGGTCGACACTTTGTGAGCCTATCTATGTCTATTGAATGATATCAATTTTATTTTAGTTCATTAAACGTTGTTTCCTTTACGTTGTGGGATGTCGTATTCAACACGAGCAGTGGTTTTCCTCTGAAGCAGGCAGCATGGACGCGTGCCACGGCACAACAGAGTTCATTTGCAGGTTGTACCGCAGTTTGAAGGAAGATTCGCACAATATGGGGGAATCACAAATCAGTGTTCTACTTCGGGCGTGGACAAGATTTGCTCATTAAAAGAAATTTGGCTAGAAATCGGGGATTTGCGACGAATGGTACCCGCATGGTTAAAGGGCCAGACAAGCCTTGTCAGCGCTTGGTTTTCTAGCCTCTCAGTCCTGAACCGACTCACGCACCATATGTCCAGATGTTCCGATAGGCGGGAGCACTAAATTGCAAATTGGTGGACGGCAATACGCATACACTGTTGTTATATTTACCAGAATTCTGTATTATGGTCAAAGGTGGACTGCATATTTGCAATACTCTTTCTCACTTAAAAATGTGTCGTACTAAAAATATGTAGTATAGCCGATGACAAAAAGGGAATGGCTGGGCGTCTTTCAGCACGCGCTACCACTTTTCACCCCGCTTTGGACGGACGTGCTCACTCGAGGCTCATAAGACGTTGAAACGTCATCGAAGGTAGCAGGGGACCTGGTGGCGGAACAACTGAGACTTACTGAGTCTTCTCCCTGCCTTTCTCATTCTGTCAGTGAGCGTATACTTCTACACTCTAGCTTGGCTTAACCTGGACAGAGCTGAGGAGAATAGGCTTGGCGAGTGCCCTTACTGCATATGCATTTGTACAGCTGAAGTACTTTCTAAATCAGGAACATTGTCTATCTTACCTTGAAAAACACATCATTTTGGGGGTGCAAAAGGAATTCTATTCCATAATTTAGTTTGTATTGTCCTATTATGCATCGACTCTTTCAACTTAATGAGGATTCGACCCAGCCTGTTGAATAATATAATGCCTGCCAGGTAATTGTTTTGCATGTAGTTATTACATCAGTATTCAGTTAGGTATCCCGAGTAATTAGTCGTTGAGACGCAGTCTCTCAGTTAGTCAGTCACGTTTAACATTAATGAAAATGCTTCTCAAATAACGGCACTGTCGAGGAAATGTACTCAGATCGAACAGTCGCTGGGCAAAAGCTGATAATATGGTTACAAGCAGCAAACATCCCGGTTGGAACGTCCTACCTCCCAATGTAGCTGAAGACTAGGCCAGGGCCTCACTCACAAACGTCTGTACTTTGTATTTCTTTAAGCTGGACCACTTTTGACACTACAAGCCATTGCAGCAAAAACAGCGTGACACATGATTATAAGCTCGATCTACCATGGCGTCCAACTAGAAGGTCACCATGGCTTGCTTTCTGTGCTGAATTTGCAAGGATGGCTTGAAGCTTCTGCCGTTGTTAACTTTAAGCTTAGATAGTATGTAATAATGCCAATTTTTAGTGCTGCCCGGCAAGGTTAATGATTTGGTGATATAATGATGCATCGAAAAGTCTGGGCATTCATGACTGTATCACCTTATGAATGCATGCTAGTTATTAAACTCTCCGTTCTGCAGAGAAATGAAATGCACTTTGCTTCCAATTCCAGCTGCTTCTTGAACTTCATGGTATGAAGCATCTTTTGGCTGCAAGCTGTGACCGATCTTGTTCTGTGGTATGCGCAGGCCCATTGCAGGGAGGAACTCCGAGAGCCTCAGCAGAGCTTCCTGCTCGCGGTCTTTCTAAATTTTTTTGTTGTACTTATGCATCCTTTCTGCATTTCCCTTAATGGCACTTGGGCGTTTTCTTTTCATTGTTTCCGATTTGCCTCAAAATTGGTTAAGCACACGAATGGACGCTGTACAACTGTATCCCACATATTCGTGTCAGGATAACTTTTCTTTGCCAAAGTTACAGATGTTTTTATGAAGGTTAGTCTTTCTTGTTTTTATTTACATATTCATTTGAGTTTCCACGCGCAACACTAAAACGTTATTCCGGGTGCAAGGACTAGTTCACTGCTCTAACTTGTTCTCGACTGATTGCAAGAAATTTGTTTAATGTCGTGAAACCTTCTTTCAGCGCTTGCTTTACAGCACGAAAAAATTGTACATAGGACATACTGTGTTTTTTAGACTGATTGCTCATTCTGCAGGTCTGCCTGCCATAGATGTCGTGTTACTGGAGAGGAGGCGTATTCGATTGTTGGTTTTTCCATTGCTTTTTTTAGCCGTTGTCTTAATAGTTCTTGTAAATTTAGAAATTTTTCTAAAAAGCTGCTGGGACGAATATTTAGTTTGATTACCCTTTAGTTAGTAAAATAGATTGAGTACCCTTTAGTCAGTAAAATAGATACTGTGTGCCTCTGTTAGTGCCAAGTCGAGTTCCGCGCTTTTTTGGCATTGTTCTCAAAGTAGTACCCATTTTTATCAATTTACGTCTTGGTGCGTCAACTAAACTCTTTCTATTCAGACACCTGCCCTCTGCTGATACACTCTACACTTATGCTCAGTGAGTGTATGAACTGGAGTTGTATCCCCAGTCGATACTCGTTGAGCATGAGGGTAGGAAAATCTTTCCATTGCAGCAGAACCATATATTGGGAGGGTTTGGCCAGTCTATGATTTGGCTACGGGAGTGTCCCCCTCCCGAGTGAGCCAATCAGCCCGCGGCACAGAGCGAGAGGCGTGAGCGCATTCGTGTGAACTCTCGTCTGGTCCCAGCTGCGCGGAGTGGGCCGCCATTTTCATACATTCACCGGCATGGGATCGATATCCAAATTGCAGTTCTTTCCTTTTATTTGTCAGGCTCTGGCAAAAGATGATATAGTGTTATTCTTCGGTAACTTAAAAAGCTAAAGAATGAAGTTTCTCCACGTTTGAACGCAAATGTTTATTCAGGCGAAAAAGAAATAAGCTTGTAGCAGGCGCCGCATAGCCTCAACAGTGCTCCGCGCCAACAGCCTTGTGTCAAAATGGCGGTCGTCTCCTCTATGCTGCCTTCCTTCTCTCTCGCTCTTTTGGCGCTCTCCTCCCTTTCCTCCTCTCCGGCGCCTTCGTCGCCACGCCCACTGGCCATACTCTTCCAGTATACAGAGCTTTCAGTAGTTTTTTTTTGTAGTCTTTACAATTGAATGTGAATATTCGACAGAAATTTCGCAGGTTGGGGCGAAAGAGAGTTAAACAAACGCATTTAATCATTTGCCTTAATTAGGTACCCATCATTTCAAGGCCTACATGGCCTTGTCCTCGGGGTTGTCTATGGCTGTGGCAGTGGAGGAGCAGTTTTAATAGATACAAGTACAAAGTCTAAAAATAAAAGGATCTATGTGCTGATCGTGAAAGAATACGCCAGCCATTGTAATGTAGCTCTGCCAAGTACCTGAGAGTGATTTGTTTTTATTTTCAGCTACTTGGGTGCCTCAAGATCTGGAGATCCAAGTGGCCACAAGCTTGGATTTAATCTTCTTCTGTCAGCAACAAGAGCATCGCAGTATCTCCCTGCCTGTGACTTTTGATTACCGTCACGACAGGGTAGTCCTCGTTCCACCAGGCGTTAAGTATGCTACTCGAAATAAGCATTCTTACCTATTCCTTAAGTGAAACAGCAAAAAAACTACCAAGCCTAAAATTCAAAAGGCATATTCAAATCTTGGGTTGGATGGAGTTCCAATTACAAAAAGGAGTCTGCAGACATGATTAACATGTGAACCTGAAAGCCCACGGATGTAAGTTCGACGGTGTCACAGAGATAACTTCCCGCAGATGGCTTCGCTTCTGCTATACCCGGACAAATAATTAAAATAATCAATTTGTTACGTTGGTATCATCAGTCTTATGTACCTATCACGCCCAGCAGTCGGAGGATGTGAAATATAAATGAATAGGAACTTGCACATTTTCAGCTCTGCAAAGATTTATATAGTGCAGTTATTCTCAAATGGGGGTCCGCGGAGCTTTTGAGGTCCGCGAAGCCCTGCCTGATCAGTCAAGCCGGGCAATAAAAATCCAATTATCCAATTTTTGGGCTGATTTGTTCGTGTGTATGTCAATGAGAGAAGTCTTCTTCAAACTAGTCCTTAGTTACAATAATTTATTATATAATTATCATAATTAATCTATCTTTCCCTTCCCCTTACCACGAACGAGTTCCTCCGTGATTCTTGCCCATCCACAAAGGGTCCGCGAAACATGAATGGATGAGAACCACCGATATAGTGAAGAGAGCACAGTACGTTCAACTTGAGAAAACAATTTACACATATTGTTCACATATCTGTAATCGCCCTTCATAATGAAATGAAAACTGCTGAAGTTGTGGCCCAGGAAAGGCTTTCTCTTAGTGTTAAAAAGTGTTATAGGGTTTTAAACAGCTCGCACCAAATATTTTTCTGAAATACATAGTTTCAAGGAAATTATTATGCATATGTTTACACATAGTCATGGTGAGACCAATCTTTAATGTCAAGTGTTCCACTTATTCAGAGTTGGTTGAGCCTGTAAATACTGTAGGTTGCAAGTTAAATTTTTTTGGTATGCAATGGGCACAATCGTCCGTAATGACTAGCTCTACCTAGGGAAACTTTATACGTTTACTACAGCAAGATGAATTTGCAGAACTAAGTATTTCTTTTATTCAACACCTGCACTGACGTTTTCTCTAGAAACTTTTTATATTCTTTGCAATGCTGAGATAAGATTCTGGAAATAGTCTTTCTAGAACTATGCTAGATATTTTCAGTTCATCAACTTCCTCGCAAAGCATGCGAGAGAGCCAAACCTTGTATTGTACGGAGGGAACTCTCCGAATGACGCGACTGACAGTTTGAAACAGTCGTCACTGTAACAGTAATAATGACATTCCACTTGCTTATGTAAGGCTCATTGTTGCAGATCAAACTGCTTTTTCCGTCTACACTCATTTTCGGTAGAATCATTCAGCGAACTCCCTCTCGAGACTGCAGCGCTTGGTTCTCCGAAGTAATTTCTATGAATATAAATGCAACAGGTTCCTTTTAATGTGCGTCTAACACATATTCTTCATATTGAATGTGCTAACTGCATGTATTCACGACCATATCCATAATTGTATCCACATTCTACCTAATAATTTTTATTCTGACATTTGGGTTTTCGGCAGTACATCTACACATCTGTGCTTGTCGAGCCGTACTCAAGCCCATACATCCTGCCTTTCACTATAATATCAATATATAGAAGTGTTGATGCCGAGTGAGAATTCAAGCTACCGAATCCGTCATGTGAGTTAAGAACCAAGGAAGAGCTCTATAGACGAAATTTTGTTAAACAGGGCTGTATGGGTATCAGAATAGCACATGCCATGCTAAAAAGATGCAAACTCTTTTAGGTATGCAAGGATGACAGTGCTGCGCAATTTCTGATACGTCACGAAAATCAGTGACATTCAGTGTTCCTTATTGATATTTAAACCGTCAAATTCAAAGCCTACAAGTTTTATTCAAGAACGTTCCTCACTACAATTGTATTTAGAAATCTGAGCAATCGACTAATGCAAGACAATGTGGCAAACATTCATTTTCATGTACATTACGGTTTAGAAGGTCTAGTCTGCACTGATTTATTGCATTCATGCTGAAACGGGGAGGGGTCCTTTGGGTATGAATGAAGAGATAAACATTCCTTGAAATCAAAATATTTGAGAACGGACAAAAGGGAATGATATTAAAGCGGTATCTTGGATTTTCATTTCTTTGTCTTATCTCTAATTATCACTTTATTTCATGTGAGGCATTTCGCTTTTTAGTGCGCAGCTCCTAGGTGCCCGTTTCGTGGCGTCGCTATCGGCATAACTGCCCGCTAAACTTGGCAAACCATTGAATTAAAGTAGAGGTCATTTCGCATCAATTTTTCAGCTAAATCTAGTGGAGAAACTGTATATATTTCTGGCTGACGTGACACAGTCATGTGACGTCATTTTCCCCGCTACATTTAGTGGGAAAACTGAATTGGTGTTGAGGTCACGTGACATCAATTTCCCTGCTAAATTTAGTGAGAAAATTTTCCTGCTAATTGGGAGGGAGCGGAATAGGAGGAGGGGAGGGGGAGGAGGGGCATACCTTCCCATTCTCCTCCTGAAGATCTGCACTCTAATTTCGCATTACAGAAAATTGTAAACGTCTTATATTTTTCATCTCATGTTTATTTAATTTTTATATCGCAGGTGCGCTTGCAGCACAAATCTAGGTTGTGCTGATCCTCTACGCACTAGTCAGGGACTCCTGAGTGGCAAGAGTGGGAGTTTGGCCTGCCAGCTCAAGGGACACCTTTGTTCAGTATTGAATTTATAATTTTCATCTTTTGAGCAAACTTCAGCTTTGCTGCTTCCAATTCTTCTACAAATAAATACTTTCTACCAAATTTACCAGGTCACTACATTTCGCCACTGCTATTAGTGCTTCTCGAGGACATCGGACAAGAGCTTCCAATCGCCGATGTAGAGACTTGCTGACAACTAGCATTCCAATGGAACGCAGGATGTCTGCGAGTCTCTCCCGAAGGATGCAAGCCGGGAAGGAACCTTCAGTCATATCGTATTAGGGGACATGCTATAGGGTGTTCTTCGTATGCTTTACAGATTGTTCAAAAAAAGCTATAAAAGCTACACTTACGTGGTCTGTGCACATGAGTTATATGGTCAGGGGGGCATGGTAGAAAGGGCTAATTGTAATGATGAGTCGGCTTATTAAAGTGAAGTGCAAGATTTCTTTTAGAAAACTAGATTGAGGTTGATTCTAGGGAAGGTTTTTCCCGTGAATTTGAATATCACGTTCGTTTTCTCCAAATATATAAATAAACGTGAGAAAACACAAAAGCATCCGACCAGTAGTGACTTCGTAAGGGGATTTTTCAGCTGCCAAGCATGTGTCGCTTGAGGGCAGCGCGTCCAATTGCAAGCTTGCTAGGTATATTTTCCCGCACTGGCACCAGTCATGACGTCTTTTTTTCCCCTTTTTAAAAATAGCGTGTGTGTGCATAGCTTTGTTTTCCGCTGAAGATCCTTTTGTGACGTCACTCTCCGGGAAAGAGTGCCTCCATTGATACTTTAAAATGATTCTATGGAGCCTCGATTCACCAAATTACCAAATAATTTTAATATTTGAGATGCTGGAGGTCAAATGAAAAAGATTCAAATGTGTTTCCTCAAATACAAAACCACTCTAGCTTCCCTTTAAGTATAAAATGTTCCTTAAAGTTTTAATTAGGGAAATAGACCCATAATTCCGATAAGAAAGTTGCTAAGCATCATCGACAAACATAAAATCAACCCTTTTCGCGAAAATATAAGACGGGAGCGGCATTTTACGGAGTTCTAAAAAAAGGCTTAATATGAACGCGTTTCTAGACTTCGGTTCCTTATCAGAGCGCATCTTTGTACCTGCGATACTGCTGACCAGTGGCTGCAGTGCGAAGCCACCTCTTCGCCTCCCTCGTAGGGCGGAGGGAAGCAGGGCGCACGTGTGTTGCGCGACAAAACCCACACGGAACCGAACCGTGGGCGCAAAGATGCACTCCGATAGGAAACCGAAACCTAGAAACGGATCCAAAAAAAGCGTTTTTAGAGAACGCGAAAAATGCTACCCCCACGTTATACCCTTCTGAAAATAGTTGATTTATTGGTTTTCGATGACTCTAGGCAAGTGTCTGATCAAAGCCATGCGTTCATTTTCAGTAATTAAAAAGTTAGTTAACAAATTGTATTTAAATATCCGACGGATCGTTGCGATTAGGCCCCTATAATACGTACCCAGAGCCGTATAACTAACCTGCACAAACCACAGAAGTGTTGCTTTCACAACCTTTTTAAACAAATATGTTAAGCTTGAAAAAAATCGCCCTGTATAATAGTGAAAAGGCGATACCAACATGGTGAAGCCCTATGACTTCACCATGCTGGTATCGGATTTTTGCTTGTATAGGATGTCCCATATTACGCTATGCTTCTATGGTTCCGTCCCCCTCCATGGTTCCGTGCGCCTATTTGGTTTCGCCATGTTCCACTCCGCTGGTATAGGATGTCCCGTAATACGACACGCCTGTATGGTTCCCTCCTGTTTCGCCTTAATCCACTATGCTGGAGCCGCCTTTTCGCTGGTATAGTATATCCCATATTACGGTTACTCTTCTATGAGTCTTTCTCCATCATCTTCCCAACATCAAGATTTTTCAACAGGGACAGGGAAAAATTACTCGAAAGATAATTGAAGCTTTCATTATATCTTCGATGGCAAACAGATGTGTCAGTGAGCCATCGGTGGAGCTATCTGAGAGGGAGGTACTGTACCTGCAATCGAACATGAGTCTGATGTTTTGAGGCGATGTATCTGCACATTTGGTCGCCTGGTGGGCGTGCGTTTTAATCTGCATGTGTGTAATCTGTCTAACAAATTTCTTTGGTTCACTTTTGTTTCAATAAACTTCAGTTGCGAGTCAGCCGTTTTCCTGTCGTGTTCTTTACCCGTTCTTCGTCTCTGTTCATCTGAGGCTGTTTTTTATCATGTTTAACTGTTACCGACAGGCCCAAATCACCACCCTACTTCAGTTTATTTCTTCTACATCGGGCTCTTCTTCTATCCCAAGCAATAGTTTCCTTAATAACCCTTATTAGCTCGTAAACTGGGCTGCCCAGTGTGCTTGCAGTGCGCGAGACGCCTCTTTTCATATCAGGCAAGAAACGTACTCGAGGGAGCTGTTGGGATTTTGCTACTTGCTCCCCCCCTCCGTGGGGCATGCGAGGAGGATTTGTAGAATGCTACGGTCAAAGTACTGGCGACAGGAACGGTATTTCAAGGATTGCTTGAGAGTGGCGTGTGCCACGGAGGGTGGGAGTGCCGAACGACAGCGACGTCTCTACTACGACATGTGCAAATTTTATCAAGAATGTCACGGAGTTCTTGTGGTTGAAGGTGGAGCCAACACTGAAGTGTAGGAAGGAAAACGCTACTCCTGAAACAGGACGGTTCTCCACCCTGGGCGACGTCAGCGTTCCTCCAGCTCCGAGCAAGTCCCTGCAACTTGGACCCAAGTTTTGCCTGGAGCAAGTGCTGAGACCACCGGAGCTGTCCCTTGCAGGAAAGGTTAAAACCGAGCGACTGATGCGGACCGTCCGAGATGCATCTCTGAGTGTGTGGACTCTCTTTACGGTCTCACAACTCCAGGACAACAGGTGGGACAACTCAGGCCTTTGGTCAAGTACAAGGTGGACAATGAGTTGCGGGTGTTGGAGTCGGACAAAGAAGTTTTTTTTTTTTTTGTAGTGTTGCCAAAAGGTATGTTTTGAGAAAAGGCCGATGCCGCCATCGATAAGAACTACAGGCGGGTGAATGTTATACTGAAACAGGCTAAGGGCAGGGCACAAGAGCTGTGCGAGAGCCTAGCCTTGGCTAGTTGGCAGCCAGGACCAAAAAAACAGAAGTTTGGCACCTACAAGTGCTTTTTAGCGCAAAGACACACGGACTCCTGCCCATTTAGAGCCAATGTGACAGAGGAGGGTACCTGGCAAAAACAGATGGCCTTATACCTTCAAAAACAACTTTCCTGTTTGGTTATTGCGGGCCCGTTTAGGGTTGCCAAGTCTGAGGCGGAGTCTGTATTTCGTAAGTGCATTGATAATGAGAATTGGTCGGCGTTCAGTGTGGACGTTGAGGACATGTTTTACTCCTTACCTCAAAACCAGATGCTGACCTCGGTGAGGTCTTGTATCGAGGCCAATGGTGAACTTGCGTTCCTGAAGGCAAGTGGTGTGTGTGTTGAAAGTTTTTGGAAGTTCTGCTTTTGTACCTTAACTCGATAGTGATGGGCTGGCGTGATGGGTTTTACTTGCAAAAAACAGGCGTGTGTATAGGGTCGTGCGTATCTCCGATTCTAAGTGACATTTTTCTTGGGGAGGTGGATTTTGCCGTTGGTGCTGCTCTTGAGGCTACGTATGTTAGTAAGGTAATTCGCTACGTGGTTGATTTTCTGGTCCTGTTAGGGCGCACGGATGAAGCTAACGCTAGAAACGATATTATGGCGATATTCGAAAATTGTAAGGGGACTCATATTTACGTTTGAGGAACCCAACGAAAGGGTCATTCAGTTTCTTGATTTCTCGTTGTCCTTCGAAGAAAACCCTGTTTGCTGGTCTTTCTGCCCGCGGTCTAGAAAGGCAATAGTTCGCTACTGGTCCGCCCATTCGGAAATAGTAAAGAGGGGTATAGCTGTTTCATGCCTGCGGTCGGCCCTCAGAAAGTCATGTGCGCGCTCGATGGGAGACAGTTTCACGAAGCAAGTGAATAAACTCAAGATGTCGGGGTTTCCGTTGAGCCTTTTTGCTGAGGTTGCGGGCTCACTGCTGAAACAAGCAAAAGGCATAGAGAAGAAAAAGACAGCCGTAGAGAAAGGTCGGAGGGTAGTAGTTCCATACCTTCATCGCCCTACCCGCAATCTAAAACAGGTCGGAGGAGGATACGGGATCCCTGTTGTGTTTTCAGCGCTACAGAAAATGATCAGGTATGCGCGAGAGTCAGTGAAGGCTTGGAAAAACGTCAACAAGCTAAGTGCACAAAGAAGCACAAGACAACGTTTGTTACATGTACAACGGGTGTCGTCTACCGAATACCCCTATATTGTGGTAGAGCCTATGTCGGTCAGACAGGAAGGTGTTTGAACGACAGGCTGAGAGAGCACGCGTACTCCCTTAAAGCAACGGTAGGGGGACTTCTGCCGCTACATTGCAGAGATTGCTCTTGTCTCCCCTCTTTTGGTGAGGTAACTGTTGTGGGCAGACACAGGAAAAAAAATACTCCAGAGATAATTGAAGCGTTCATTATCTCTTTGATGGCAAACAGATGTGCCAGTGAGCCATTGGTGGCGCTATTTGAGAGAGAGGTACTGTACCTCTAATCGAACATGAGTGTGAAATTTTAAGGCGATGCGTCTGCACATTTGGTCGCCTGGTGGGAGTGTGTTTTTAATATGTATATGTGTATTCTGTGTAACAAATTTCTTTGGTTCACTTTTCTTTCAATAAACTTCAGTTGCGAGTCATCCGATGTACTGTCGTGTTCTTCGTTCTTCGTCCCTGTTTATCTGTGGCTGTTTTTCATCATGTTCTACTTTTACCAACTGGCCCAAATCACCACCATACTTTAGCGTAGCTCGCCTCATACGCAGCGCACCCGGGTTCGATCCACATTGCAGGCTTACGTTTTTAATTCTTTTTTTCGAACATTTTGTTTTGTCGAGGCATTTGGCGATGTTTACGACATTTCTTTTTAACCATTAACACTGAAAAAAAACGATGTTATTGACGAAACTTTGCTGAACAAAACGGTATGAGACTCCCTTTCCGGTGGTATATGGGGGACAGAGGGGCTTGGGATGGGACTGAGGGGCTGGACGCTGCAAAGCGGCATGTGCAACGGTGCCAAGTAGGTTAATAGTTTTGCAATTAGCAGCCGCATACTGTCGCCGTGAGGCGGCGTGAATGGAGGGGGATGGGTAACAAGCTCCCCAGGGATACACGAGCTGTTCAACTTTGTTTCGGGAAGCAATTGTAGGCGCGAGTGGAGTACCGTCGGACGGCACTGTAGACAGCCAAAAAAAGAACAGAAAACGAGGAGTTTCGAACAACTTTCTTGAGTACCCTATTTAAACTTCTCATTTGTAAAAGAAGTTTCTGTGTCCAATTAGCACATATGAATCATACAGTTTATATAAAAACATATAAGAAGCACATAAGAACCATATGAGAACAATATAAGATATATAAGAACATGCAAGCACCATATAAGAAACTTGAGATGTTTCCTATAAGTTTCATATATGGTTCCTATATATCTTATAAAGTTTGTATAAAGTCCTTATATGGTTCTTTTATGTTCTTATATTTCTTGTATGATTCATATATGTGTATTGGACACAAGAAATTTCTCATACATGTCGTTTTTCGCTAGGGGAGGCCATGAACTGATTTTTCAACTACTTCCTCTTCACCTTTCCTCCTCAGTACGTGTGCAAAGTGAGAAACCATGTGGTCGTATTTCACTCAATCTCAAAATTCTGCCAGCAGCTTGAGAGCCGGCATCAAGAAAGCCCAACATAAAATTCACGCTTCACATTTTCGCAAGCGCCGACAACCATGAAGCGAGTGACGAGACAAGCGATGGCGACCTTTTTCGCTATCGCTCAGCCGCACGACGAGGCACACTGCATGAAACCGACAGGAGCAAGCGATCAATGCGATGAGCGACGTTTTCTAGTAATTCAAGAACCGAGCAGCGTTGCAAGCGACAGTGAGAAATCTCCTTCACTCCTTGCTCTCGCCGATGCTCGTCTCGTCGCTCGCTAAAACGCTTACATGCGGTCCAGCCTTAACTGTCTGAAAGCGCAAAATACGTGCCACGAGTGAGTGCTGTGCTGCCACTCACTTCCAAGTGCCTCTGATTTCAGGGCTAAACTGCCATTTCTTTCAAAGTGCTGCACGTGACTCCTGCTCAGGCGCTTTGATGCCACTTACGAAACTAGCAGGAACAGATCAGGGGGTTTTAGGCGGGGTTAACCATCCGGTGTGTTTGCCGCAGCATTCTTTTTGGTGCTTCGACAGTTCACAGTCACAAGTTGGGACGCCATGACAACAGCGGCGCTTGTTCCTGCTTGTCTTATTCACCAGAGGTTCGAAGACCAACTGCCAACTTTCGACAGCATGACACTTTCGGTTTCGTAACATCATTGTTGCTTCCTTGGGACAACTCTTAGTACATGGGTGAACAGGATGGCAATTGCATTAGTGGGGAATACGTCCAGGCACTGTACCTGTACTAAAACTTGCTTGAGCACCTGTTTGTTTAAGATTATGTTTAAACTTGCAGCGTTACCTCGGAGGCGGGGTTTAACTGCCAGAAGAGGAATTTGACTGGGCCATTGGTAAGTCCAAGTCCGACCCGCGCTGTTGATCCTGTTGGCCCGGTGCCTCTACAAGGACGAGGACCTGGTCAATAGGAGTGTGACAGGCCAACCTTCTAGGCGTGACAAAGTAAGGTGCCGCGGGATGGAATCCCATTACACCTGCCAAAGTGGATGCAATTGCAGGTGCGTGCCTTGCTGCATGTCCACCTTCCCGGCTCTAAACTGTGCAGCAATTGACAGGTTCGGCATCGTGCATTTTATAGGTTTCATAGACCATACGCGAAATAACTCATGGGTATCATCATCAGGCCACTCGGAGCCGACATGTGGTGGGTTTTGCTATCTTGAATGTGCAAATGGCTCAATATCTCGTCTCGCCTCAGCATGAACTGTCTGCGAAAGATATGCATGCGCGAGCGGGAAGCCTCGACTGGAGCAGCCGCTGACACGTGATCCAAAGCATTTAGCTTGCACTTTTGGCGGGCATGACGAACAATGGTTATTCACCCATCTAATATTTGTTAAGCCTCACGAATATACAATGATTTCAGTTGGCATTCATGTAGCTATCTCCTTTTTTTAATTCGTTGAGAACAACAAAAGAAAAAAACACTTGCCAGTCACTATTTCCTTCAAATACGAAGTTTTGTTTTAGCGATAAACATTCTATTAAGATATTTAAACATTATTTTCAAACATCATCTTTGCAGCAGTCACTGCCGAAACAAATCACAACTTTTAAATTATGACGGCCTCTGCTGATTTTGAACTCTCTCGGCTTTGTCTATTGGCTGATATGTTTACTTTCTTGGAACTGTGAAGGGAGTGATTCGGGGAAAGAGCCTAGCACTCTGTGTCCTATAATGAAAGAGCACATTATGTAGTCTGCTTAAAGAGATACTGAACCGACATCTGCATTTCATCAAAAAAGGCAGTAGGAGTTTTCAACTGGAAGCTACAAAACCCGACATCACTTTGATAAGAATATGTCGAATGGAGGGCCATGTTTTTTTGGCAGAAGAAAAACAGAATTAAGGCTGCGGTCCCACGGCGGCCATGACATATGACGCTTTCCGCACGTTTTCGAAAGGCGATTGTGGCGTGTTCAAGCTTTCTAAAATTATGTGTCATATACCATCTTGTCCTGTACAACATTATCTTTCCTCTGATGCAGGATTTGTTTTCCTAGTGCAAAACGCTAATTCAGTGGGCACCCGCGAACATTGGCCTTTTCGGCAAAACATGGTTTCGTAGTACAGTGGTACAGGGTGCACAATTGGAGCAATTTATATCAAATTTTGGAATGTTATAGAAGAAGAGTGCGTTCATTGTTATTAGAGGCCCTTTTTTTCGTTTTTCATTTTATTTTGACAGATATTTACTTTCAAAAATGTACCTCGCGGAAGCACATTCAGTCGCGGATTTTTGGCCGCCTACTCGGTCATTTTATTTGAAACTTTTTACATGTGTTTGCAACTATGATAGAAAGAGCTACGCTAAATTTCATTGTAATATGGCCTAAACGTTTTTCGGAATGCTCACGTGAAAAGTGACAAAAACAGTTTTTTTTGGCAAACTTCATTTGGTAGTACAGTGGTACAGCGCTTAGGGATTGGCACATTTGAATAAAATTGTAGACCTGCAAAGAAAAACATATTCTGCTTTGTCATTAGAGGCCCTTTTTCTAAATTTCACCTTTGCGTTTCCATAAAAAAAGTTTGAATATAGGCGAAATCACGAATTCGTTGATAGTCAAAACCGAGTATTTTGACCCTTTTTGGCAGACATTTAGGCCTATATTTTTAGTATTAAATGGAGATTACTGTTGCAGGTCCTGATTATTAGCCGACATTTTCACTAATAGAGCCTATTTATTAAAAAAATCATACAACATACAGAAAACACAAATTGGATGTCTGGTTGCGCCCGCTATGTGGCGGTGGCTGAAATGTGACTACGCGAGGTTCAGGAAACTGCCGAGGATGGCGCTGATTCCAGCTGTGGTTGCCAGCTTCGGAAACTGGTTGTACACTTGGCTTCTTCCGTTTCTTGCAAAATAACGTGCTGGAAAACTTGGTCGAAACTCGTAAGGTCCTTTATAACTAGGGTTCCGCGTTTTCGGTTTCTATTTTTTTTTAATTCGGCGTACTTTTTTCGGTGTTTATTTTAAGATTCAGTTTTCGGTTTTTTTCGGCGTATATTTATGCAAACAAAAGTTTATCTGCTTTTTTCGGTGAATATAAAATAAACACTAACGGACACTGGATCAGATGATCCTTGTAGCTCTGATATTTGTGATCAATCAAATAATATTGGCACATATACATTGAAAATGAAATGAACACTTTACTTGGCAAATGTGTGCAGCTATAGAAGAAAGAAACAAAAAAAACGCAGAAGTACAAACAAGTCAGATATGAAGCCTATGCCCAAAAGAACAGGGAACTTCACCTTCTGTACATCAGGATTACATGATCTTATTATAGTACACACACATGGGGTTTCCCAGGTGACAATAACAGGCTGAGAAGATGAAGTGCTGTCTGAGCCAAAAATCGGTCAATCAGCCAATTGTGACCGCCAAAAGAGACATGGTGCGCCGTTTTGAAACTCAACACAACATGCAGAGCCTGTATCAAGTCAGTCTTCCTTACAGCGAGTATGAAAACACGCTCATACATAGCGAAGTCATGGGGCATTTCGGACTTCATGCACATCCCGATCGACGATGCGCACATTAAACCAAAACGTCGTGATGCCGCCCGTGTATCCCATACATTCGGACACGTCTCGATAGACACTGTCGTTCCACTTTTTCGCCACGGCTCTGCGGTACGTGTGGAAGGTCAAAGTGACCTTTTCCGATTAAAACTAAATTTTAGAAAATAGATTCGACGTACTTTTATCGGTTTATATCGAAAATGCCGAGCCTAAAAACTGACGTTTTTCGGTTAAAACCGAATTTTCGAAAATGGATTCGGCGTACTTTTATCGGTTTTTATCGGTTTAAACCGAAAACTCCGAACCCTATTTATAACACGGTACTTTCTGCTACTATAGCTTTTAGGAAGAATTTCAGTCGCTTTCATATTGTCAAACTATTCTTTTTTTATGCGAGGCTCCACCGGTTCAGTTTGCTGAATAAATTGTTCACGCAATCGATATCGAAGTTTCAAATTACCGAAATGCCAAAATCGAAGTTCCGCGTAGATACGCAGCGTGACGCACGTGCTTCTGGTGCGTGTGCACGTACGTGTTTGCTGCGTGGTTCTTCGGTTGCTGCGAGTTTTCGCGTATTTATTGTGCACTGCTTACCTCCGTCTGCGCACGCCTCTCATCCTTGTAACTACCCCTGCTCTGTTTGCCTAGAATGAAGTTTGTGTCTGTCTTTTCGTTCGCTGACTAAGCTCGTGTCCGTGTCCTTCCTACTGGCTGCTGTTCGTGTTTGCGTACCGTGTGTGTCGCTTTGAGTACTAGGTCCCCTGCTTATGGGGTGGAGCAAGCGGTGGGCGTCGCGCCAAGGGTGGGTCGTGATTGGGGAAACAGCTAAGCAGCCGACGCCGACTTCGGCGCGTTTCTTCTGCGCACGCGCGTACTGTCATTGATATCGCTACTTCGCGCCGTGACGATGCGCTGATCTACAGGCCGGCCGGCGCTCGCGTGATATTGTTGAAAATTCTCGAGCGTGTATTTACGTTTCGAAAGCCATAATAGAATTAAAGTGGACATTTGGCCGGCAGCCGGCATACCGTGGCTCTGAAAACAGATTGCTAGGAGTGCCCTCTCATTCGCTGGTTCCACGCTGGGTGCGCGCAGTCCGTGCTTCTGGCCTCCCCGGCCGCCCAAATGCGTTTTTGTGATGCTTGTTTTGTTTTCAGTAAACAGACAATAGATTCCTGCTGATATTCTCCTTTATAATCTTCACTCTTGACAACTCTTTAGTGTTGGAAGGAACTCCGTCAAATTTGACGATAATGCATGTGTAAGTACAACTGGAACCTCATAGTTGCAAGAATACTTTTCCTGGATTGTCTGCATGCATTAGAGTGCCTCCATGTGCGCTTCGCACACATGAAGGCTCTTTAGTCTGCACCTTTCTGATAATATGATCGGTCTCCATAAATTGCACTTCCCCGCTTCGGGAGCACGGCCAGCGGTGGTTCTCTGTCGGTCATCGAACCTCACACACGTGAAGCGTTGTCAAAGCTGTGATATACCGGGCGTTTTATTATTATGTTTTGTTTTGTTTTGTTTTTTTTGCTGAAAGAAATTATACTTTTGGTATTCCCGGGGATAACATTATCGGCTGCGGCGGACGTAAAGGAACGAGCGTAAATTGACAGATGGTGGCCTAATAAACTAAAATTTGCCATTTTCGAACGCTGGAGAGGGGGTGACCTCCTCTCCCCCGTTCGCTCCGCTGAAGTGGAACAGGGTGGGAGGAGCTCCCACTTCGTTCTTGACCTGTCACCGACTACAGTTGCGAATTCCACTTGTCATTTTGGAGCGATGACGAGATAGAGCTGAGTCATGTATTGCGTTCTCTGAGATGAAGAACGCAATGCGCGCGGAGTTGCTCCACGTATGCACCAGTCACCAGTAAAAACGACCTGTCCTCCGAGGAGGTCGAGCGAGACGCCGGCTGACATGGGGGTCGGTCACCTCACCGTCACCACCGTCTACCGTGCCTTCAAAAACACGGGGCACAATGTGTTTCTGCAGTAAAACAAAACATTGAACAAACAAGGTGCAAACTTTCATTTTTTTCCTAAGTGTGGTTTGCAGGGCTGAACCGAATACAAAAACGATACGCCGTGCTGGGATAACGTCGACTACAATGGTACACGATCATAACAAGAGCACAAATCCTGCCACATTATTTTGCTACAGTGATAAGAGCATATGTATCTTTGTCCGCGATGCGGCAACAGAGACATTATTGCGAAATTAGAGTTCGAAGTTAGCCTTCGATGCTAGCACTGACCAACTCACTTCACTCACAGGGTGAAAACGTGAAACTTTGTATCATTCGGTCAGAGATCGAAAAATAACACGCACCGCTTCAACTTGGACAACCCAAAATAATTAACTGTAGTGGATCGCACGCAAAAGCTTCGCGTACGCAATAAAATTGCCGGTCAGAAGTACGGTTCCGCAAACAAAATCAACATATGAGTCATCAAATTATGAAGAAAAACCAGGTGTGAGCGTGCCAAAAATATTCGACATTTATTGTTGTCAATATTTGTTTTTCTATCCACGTGCTTATGTCGCAGTGGAAAGCCGTGAAACTCCCTATAAAATTATTTTGGGCAGTGTTTCCGACGGTGCTCGCTCGATCGTAAAATGCCGCTTTGTTGCTACTTTGGCGAATCAAACAAGGAAGCCACGTTCACCTACAATGCCCTGTCCACAAGAAAGGAAATCGAAATTTTCGCTTCGTTTTCTTTTTTTTTAAATATTCTTCTCTTCTGCACGATATAGGGTATGAATTATTATCCTTCCCTGTACTCTCGCTGCGACGAACAGTCCGATAAACGAGTCACCCTGTGACAAAAATGGGGGTCCCGAAAATCTCCTAAAATCGTGTTTGTTCTCAAAGACACATCCGTGTGTAAGAAAAACCTCGGCCCTCTCCACGAAGTACGGACATATTTGATAAATAGCGTTGACTTGAGGTTGAACTTTTCATTTGCTTTGTAAACACAAGCGTGACGTCACGTGCGCATCCCACGCGACCCGACTGAAGTCTGAACTGGTGTACTATGTGTGGACAATAGGGCAATATTTTGACTTCCCGGCCGCGACGACCTTGGCGAGGGAGGACAGATGGGGGTCCCGAAAATCCTAGAATCGTGGTTTGTTCGCAGGGACACACACATCCGTGTGTAACAAAAAACGCGGCCCTCTCCACGAAGCTTACACAGGCATTGTTGTGTAACTACTGAAGATGCCTCCCGCAAGGGAGGCGAAACTGGTCAGAACTTCAGCTTGGGCGAGTTGGTTATTCATGATTCATGGAGGCGTTTATTCATGGAGGCGTTTATTCATGGAGGCGAAACGTCTAGTGAAATTGTTTTTTCCTGTTCTGTGAAGTCGGTGCTTTTGTTTTAATTATGTTACCAGTCGGCCTGTGTGACCAGTGCTCATTTGAAGAATCGCCTTTGTCTTTCCTGAACCCTAACAAAAACACACTCATAACTTTTTTTTTACTGTTCGGCTACGTTGGCATAACCTATAATCGAAATAATTTTTGCGAAAGCCTACTTTTATTTTATAATTATCTGTAACCATTTCTAATTGAAGAAGTGACAAGTATAATAATTATATTATGATTTCATATCAAAATTCGACGAACCGGGAGATGCGAAATTCGGTGAAACAGCTTTTCAAAAAAATATCCGGTGCCCGAAACTTGCTTATATTAAAATGTCTAAAATGTGTATGTGTTCTAATACACAAGATGAGTGCAATGTGGAAACTGAATGGCCTCACAGACAATAGTCAACGAGTTGGAATTTTTGATGAATTACCCTTTGTCGAGTCATCCTACTACCGATTGGCCTCTTCAATCAATTGCCCGTCGACAAATATTGATGTTGGTTTATTTGCCATCTGCTGTAAGGGGAGAGTGTGGGGCTCGTCAAGCCGACATCTGCCAGCATTTTCATCACGCCTCCAGCGCCTGTACCGACTGACGCCGACGAGTTGGCCTAGAAATAAATACCCACGGACTATACTATAGCCGCTAAATATATCTACGCGAGCATGATTTGTTTCAAAGGGGCACCCGCCTGTCGGTGCTTCTTTGAATTATACATACGTCACGGTCAAAACGTTCCGCAGCTAATGAGTGAAGGCCGACCAACCTATTTTGTCCAAATGTCCGTGTATGGGAGATGAGAATGCCACTGCGTCAAAGACAAGACGTGTGCGAGCGTTGCTAAAAATAGAGACCACTCTCGATGTTTTAGTATACATGGTTTCATTCTTAGTCAGAGCGCAAACAGAGGTTAGATGTCACGAAAACACATACACAAATACAAAAAGCACTTTATCACGGCGCATTGTATGAGTTGTTATATTAGTGGGTGGAATCACCCAAATAAAGATAGTGAACGCCGTGGCGTTTAGGTGTTGAGCTGTTGGTGAGGCTTCATCGGGGCAATGTGTCAGTCGAGCTCCAACTGAGGGTGATATGAGGCGGGGCAGCTCTGTGGTTTTACTTGTTGTTTATTCTGGTGTATTTCGTTTCTGCGCGAAATATTGCGGATCAAAACAGCTAGGCATCTTCGTCAGATGAAGCTCTGTTTTATTGATTGGCGTTTCATCGAATAGTGGACATTTCATCGAACACCGCTCCATTGAACGCCAACTCATCAAGTAGCTTGACCGAATTATGTTTCTGCTATCAAATTATTGCAGATATAATAACTACGCTCGTTATATTTTGTAAATAACGGTAGCCTTTAGCGAAAATTGTGTTGCATAGTTAGTTTCGGCCGTCAGCAAATAGTGAAAAATATCTATCTACCTATCTCTCTCTCTCTCTCTCTCTATATATATATATATATATATATATATATACACAAAGGCAAAAATGCGTACTTGCAGAGTTACTAATTCGAAGTTTACTTCGACGTTTCGAGTGGGGACCACTCTTCATCACCTAATGAAGAACGGTCCCCGCTCGAAACGTCGGAATAAACTTCGAATTAATAACTCCGACCGTACGCATTTTTGACTTTATATATATATATATATATATATATATATATATATATATATATATATATATATATATATATATATATATATATATATATATATTTTACTAATACAATGCCTGGACATTTACACTTACCAAGTAACCGTTTTCAGCTGTGATTTGAGACTGTGTTGCGCTTATCCCGCTCTTGATTATTTATTTTTTGTTTCTCTTGTTTCTGGCCTTTTTAGTTTAGGCTTCCACCAGCTCGCTTGCGCGTGAACTCTAATTTCAAGTGAAACAAGTTTGTAAATTAGGGTGACACTATATAGGTTTGAAATCCTATACCAATTTTATTGCCAGTTGGTGAGCCACGTACGAATTTTGAAATATATCTTTTCATCCAAATAATCTATTAGTAAATCTAATAGCGATTCGGACGAATTTACTACGACAGGAATAACGAATTGGGAAATCTCATGGCAATTAGAAAATTTCAGCCATCCTTGGTTTCCGATTGGTCGCGCTCAGTAGCGGCTCCCTCCGCACAGAGTAGCCTCGAGTCAGAATTCGCGGAGTCTCTACTGACCGGCCAAAAAAGTGCGGCGCTTCAACTGCTCCCGCCCAGACGACTTAATGTATTTGTATACGCCCATGACATCGGCCGCGATCGGCGATTGAGGTTCCGTTAGCCGACGCAAGCGTCAGCGGACGTCTCATATTTCCATACTCTCATTTAACTACAGAAACAAAAACAACAAAAAAATCATCCAGTTCATGCTCACTATGTTCACCACTGACAAGATAGTCGGTAGTCGACGAGTTTCCGTGCAAAGCCGATCGAAACGAGGCACCAGATCAACTTTTGCGGCTGCCATGAGGAAAGATCTGGCGTGTCGCGTTCCCTCAACGTCACTCCGAATATTGTTTGTGCCCCGCGCACCATCCTCTTGTAGCAATATTTTTATTGTCCCCATGTGATTTCTTTTTTATGTTCTTACTGGTGTTTGATCATAATTCGGTCATTGAAATAGTTTTTGCTGCCGACCCTGCCATTATTTTGACCCTCTGGCAGCAAAGGAATATTATGCCGGCATTACACACGAAATAAGAATGTAGACACTCCGTCCCATATCTCAAATTACATCACAATGTGTTTACACAACTGTAGTGCAGAGGTGCGATGAGCAGGGTCTGAGAAAATATTAGTTTCAGTATTTTCAAAAGAGCGACGAAACAAAATAAAGAAAGGACCGCCAATCGGCAGCGCGTGCAAGCAGAGGCAGTAGTGACAGGAAGCGCGAGGTGTGTCTTTCGTACGGCCGGCATCAGCTCACGCACTGTCCGAAGATGTACTCTGTTTTACTCGTAGGATTGCAACGCTGCGGAATGTAGGCGTGTGATTTCAGAAAGCGCGTCCTACCATTTCTGTGCGCGAGTGCTCCTGCAACCCAAGCATTGTATACAGTTACGTCCTCGCGCCCGTGCCTTGGCCAGCCCCGTACACAACTTATGCAGTATCGAAAAGGCATAGTTCAAAATTGACGGTCCCACTTTTCCATACCGCTTCAAAACCCCATCTCGCTCAAATCACTTGGCAGCCGGACAATTTTGGCAGGGGGCCTCAAGTTGGGGATTATCCGGTACATTGTCCTCCCAACAATGAACGTGGGCGCGACGCGCCAGAGGGTGAACACGTGAAAGGAGGGACGTAAGAGTGGAGAAGGAAACTCAAGGTCGCAAGCGACGGGAAAAAGGGTTTCGAAATTGGCGCGGAGGTTTTGCAGCATTTGCTCATACGGACAGCCAACGCCGTCTGGTGGTTCAACTAATGTTTTGTTCAAGATGGCCGCCGTGGTACCGCGGCCTTAAAGGGGCGGTGCAATGATTTAGCACTGAACGAATGTGCAGCTTGTTTTTTTATATTTTTTACTTCGGCATAAGTAAGAGAAAAAGTACCACCATACCCCAAAATACCTCTATTTCGCTGCGTAATCGTAAAATAAAAAAACGCTTTTTTTTCCCAACCTGCGGCCACATGGTGGCCGCAAATGGAACCTGTGGTGTGACGTCATTCGGAGTGGTTTTTGTAAGTGTTAGTGTTAGGCAATTGTAAGCTTGATTTAAGGTTAAGTTTAAAAAAATCTTGTTGTTTAGGCATGCAGAAACGCTTCAAAAGCATAATATTGCCACTAAAACGGTATGAATTATTTGTGGCGCCATCTACCGCAAGTCAACAAAACCTGCCGTCGCCGTTATCCGTCGACGCCCGAGGCGCCTACGGCGGCTACACGAGCAACCCTGACGTTTTGTCTTTCCCTCGCTCAACGGAGTGCGTTGGTCGTGGTCCGTAGTATTGTGGTATCGTTATTGTTCCTGGTGTCTCGACCTCGACTTCGACTTCGACTGCCCACCGCGTCGCAAGCATCTTGCGCTCGACGTCGCTCAGGCCGTCCTCCCATGCCGCCATGTTGGTCGGGAATCGGCGGGAGAGCGGCGAGCCTGGCGAGCCGGCGAGCGCTCGGGAAACAGAAGCCAGAAGCACCCAACCGGAAACCAACGCCACTCCGAATGACGTCACAGGCGAAGCTGGTGCCGCTTCAGTGTTGAGTTGAGGGGTGCCAGAGATACCAATTTCTTTTATTTTTTTTTAATGAGAACTAGAGCAAGCAGGAAAGAATAGTTTTCGGTCCTTCGTTTTATATGTGGCCGGGATCAATTCCCGCAATTAATTAGTCAAAGTCCGCAAATTGTTGCACCGCCCCTTTAAGCGAAGTTGACGTCACGTTACTAGGCATTTATTAGGTTCCTTGTTCTTTTTTTTTTTTTTTTGAGGGTGGTGACTATGTAGACATTGTTTTTTAAATTGATCCCGAATTTCTCATAATTTTTATACCTTGAACTGGTTTTCGCCTCTCAGGTAGGTGGGCTTTCAGAAAAAAATTGAAATTAACCTTAGTTTCATAAAACCCCTTAGGGTTTCAAAAATTTAAAAATATTGCCGCGCGCGCAGCTGGCCTAGTTGGCAGTGCTCAAGTGAACTAACGGTTATCGTGCTTGCTTCCCACGCGATAAAACCGAGGCTCAATGCCAAGCCACGGATAAGCCTTTTTGTTGTTTGTTTAGTGTCGCATTCTGGTACATTCGACAACCCTGTTGCTTACTCGAGGTAAAACCTCCTACGCGCCAAGCGTTCTACGCCGACTGTTTCAGAAGCCCACACGTCTACATAAGGGGCTCCGCGTGTCAATCCTGAGTTAGTCTCACCCCAGCATTCGATCCTTTTGTTTTGCTGACATCGACGCCTGCGATGCTAACTATCTGTTTTGTTTTGGGCACAAGTTCGCCCCATTAAACGTTTAGTTCCCCGGTTATTTGCCGCATCATCATTTGTCATTCATGACAATATCTGGGCTTTCCCGAAAATGAAGGCCTTCCCATAATGCATTTGATATTCTTGACTAACTGCAACTGGTTAAAAAAGTGCAGTTTTTGTATGTCGCTCAGAATCTGCAATCTTGTATTCAGGAAATAACCACTACCCTGTTGGAAAATATCGATGATGGAAAGATGATGGAAAAGGCTCATACAAGCGTAACCGTAATATGGGACATCCTATACAAGCGAAAAGGCAGCTCCAGTATAGTGGATTACGGCGGAACGATACAGGTAGGCGGAACCATACAAGCGTGTCGTATTATGGGACATCCTATACCGGCGGAGTGGATTATGGCGGAACCACGTAGGCGGACGGAACCATACATGGATAACGTAATATGGGACATCCTATGCCAGCGAAAAGGCGATACCGGCATGTTGGAGCCATATGGCTCCAACATGGTGGTTTCGCCTTTTCACTGTTGTACACGGCAATTTAGTTTTAAGCTTTACATATATGTTTAGAAAGGCCGTGAAAGCTAAATTAATGCGATTTGTGCAGGAGAGTTATATGGCCAGGCGTACGTAGTATAGGGACCTAGTCGTAACGATCAGTCAGATAATTAAATACAATTTGTTAATTAACTTTTTAATTAGTGAAAATGAAACTATGGTTTCTATTGGAAACTTGCTGAGTCACTGAAAACCACAAAATCAACTCTTTTTAGAAGGATATAATGCAGGGGTAGCATTTTACGCGTTCTGTAAAAATGCTTTATTTGGACGAGTTTCTAGGTTTCAGTTTCTTATCAGAGCTCATCTTTGCGCCCACGGTCCTGTTCCCCAGGGGCTTAGACGTGCAACACATGTGCGCCTTGCTTCCCTCCATCCTACGAGGGAGGCGAGGGGGCGGCTTCGCACTGCGGCCACCGGGCAGCAGGACCGTAGGTGCAAAGATGCGCTCTGGTAAGAAACCGAAGTCTGGAAACGCGTCCAAATTGACCATTCTTTTAGAACACCATAAAATGCTGCTCTTGTCTTATATCTTCACAAAGAAAATTGATTTAGTGTGTTTTGATGATGCTTAGAAGTTTCTAATTGGAACCATGGGTCTATTTTCACTGATTAAAAATTTTAGGAACATACTATACTTAGAGAGAGGCTGAAGCGGTTTTGTATTTGAGAAAACACTTTTAAATCTTCTTCATTTGACGTCCAGAATCTCAAATATCAAAATTATTTGCTAATTTAATTAATCGAGGCTGCATAGAGTCATTTTTAAAGCGCTTTGAAAGCACTTCCCTAGAGAGGGACGTCACAAGAGCAGCTTTCAAAATCTTTGTTCACGCATCTTCAGTGCCTATGAAAGCTATGCACGCACATGCTATTTTTTAAAGGGGCAGAAAAATGTGTCACGACTGGTGCCAATGCGGGAGAATATACCTAGAAAACTTGCGACTGGACGCGCGGCCCTTAAGCGACATACACTTGGCGGCTGAAAGGTCTTCTTACGATGTCACTATTGGTAGGATGTTTTTTTTGTGTTTTCTCACGTTTAGTTATATCTTTGTGGAAAACGAACGGGATATTCAGATTCGCGGGATAAAACCACGCGAGAATGAACCTCCATCTAGTTTTCTGAAAGAAGTCTGGCACATCTCTGTAATAAGCCGACTGATCATTACAAATTAGCCTTTTATACTATGCCGCCCTGGCCATATAATTCACGTGTACAGACTGCGTAAATGTAGCTTTTACGGCTTTTTTTAAAAAAATCTGTAAAATATACAAAAAAACACTCTGTAGAATGTCCCCCAATACAATATGATTGTATGGTTCCTTTCCCGCTTGCATTGTTCAAGAAAGACTTGTGGATATCCAGCGTTTCATTGGAATGCTGGATGTCAATAAGTCTCTACATCAGTGAGTGGTTTCAAACAATTATGATGTTTGCACCCCAGTAAGCTCTCATCCGAGGCTCACCAGGAGCACTAAGAGCAGAGGCAAAATGTCGTGACCTGGTAAATTTGGTTGCAGGTATTTATTTTTAGAAGAACTGCATGCAGCAAAGCTTAACTTTGCTCAAAAGAAGATAATTAAAAATTCAATACTGAACAATGGTGTCCCTTGAGCTGTCAGACCAAACTCCCACTCTTGTCACTCAAGAGTTCCTAACTTGTGCGTAGAGGATCAGCACAACCCAGATTTGTGCTGCAAGCGCACCTGCAATATAAAAGTTGAAAAAACATGAGATGAAATATGAGACGTTTACAATTCTCTGTAATGAGAAAATACAGTACAGCTCTCAAAGAGGAAGATGGGAGGGCATGCCCCTCCTTCCCCTCCCCTCCTCCTCTTCTGCTCCCTCCCATTTAGGGGGAAATTTCCCCACTAAATTTAGCGGGTTAAGTTTCCCAATAAATTTAGCGCGGAAATTGATGTCACATGACCTCAACACAAATGCAGTTTTTCCGCTAAAAGTAGCGGGGAAAATGACGTCGCATGACCGTGTCACGTCATCCATAAAAACACTCAGTTTCTCAGCTAGACTTAGCGGAAATATTAATGTCACATGACCACAACAATAATTCAATTTCCTGCCAAGTTTAGTTGGGCGGTTACGCCGACAGCGACGCCGCGAAACGCGGAAACGGGTGCTAACAGCCGCGCTAAAAACTAAATGCATCAGGTGAAATAAAGTGAACATTAGATATACTGTAAGAAAAAGGAGAATCTAAGATACCGTTCTCACATCCTTCCCTTTGTCCGTTCTCAAATGTTTTGATATCAAGAAATGTTTATCTCTTTATTCAAACCCAGAGAATTCCTCCCAGTTTCAGCATGAATGCAATAAATCAATCCAGACTAGACCTAGTAAACTACAATGCACATGAAAATGAATGTTTGCCACATAGTCATGTATCAGTCAGTGGCTCAGATCTCAAAATACATTTCTATTGAGGAACATTCTTGAATAAAACTTCTGGGCTTCGAATTCAACAGTTTGTACTTCCATAACGAACACTGTATGGCACTGATTTTTTTTGTTTTTTGTGACACATCAGAAACAGCACAACACTGTCATCCTTGCATACCTAACAAGAATTTGTATTTTTTTTTTAGCATGGCATGTGCTATTCTAATGCCCATACAGCCTCCTTTAACAAAATTTCCTTTGTATAGCTTTTTATTGGTTCTTATTTAGCTCGCACGACAGATTCGGTACCTTGAATTCTCACTCGGCATCAACAGTTTTATATATTAATGTAATAGCGAAAGACAAGATGTATGGACTTGAGTATGGTTCAACAAGCACAGATGTTGAGAAAAGTACTGAGGAAAACTCAAATGTCAAAATAAAAATAAGCTGGAATGTGGATACAATTATGGACATGGTCATGAATACACTTAGCAGATTCAATATAAAGAATATGTGTTAGACGCACGCTCAAAGAAACCTGTTGCATCATTATTCATTCAAATTACTTTGCAGAACCCAGCGCTGCAGTCTCAGGTGGGAGTTCGCTGGATGAGTCCACTGAAAATGAGTGCAGACGGGAAAAGCAGTTTGATCTGCGATAATGAGCATTACATAAGTGACATGTCATTATTACTGTTACAGTGCCGAATGTTCCAAACTGTCAGTCGCATCATTCTGTGAATTCCCTCCGTACATCACAGGGTTTGGCTCTTTCGAATGCTTTGCGAGAAAAATGATGAACTGGAAATATCTAGAGTAGTTCTAGAAAAACTATTTCCAGAATCTTATCTCAGCATCGCAAAGAATATAAAAAGTTTCTAAAGACAAGGTTAGTGCAGGAGTTGAATAAACTAAATACTTTGTTTTTCGAAACCATCTTGCCGTAGTAAACGTATGAAGTTCCCCTAGGTAGAGCTAGTCATTACGGATAATTGTGCCCATTGCATACCATAAAAATTTAATTTGCGACCTACAATATTTACAAACTCAATTAACTCTGAATAAGTGGACCACTTGGCATTAAAGATTGGCCTCACCATGACTGTCTGCCAACATCTACATAATAATTTTCATGAACCTATGTATTTCAAGAAAATATTTGGTGCGAGCTGCTTAAAAAACAATAGCACTTTTTAACAAGTGCTGATTGTTGGGCAAGTTCGTACGGTACGTTAGAAAACATAATTGCGCTTTAAAGACGGGGACATAGGAAGGACAGACACCACCGAGTGCTAACTTTCAACTGATTTAATTCAAGAACCTCAGCGTAAAAACACACCGCGTCACCGCACCACATCTCAACCAATCCGTGGCCCTGCCACGGACCGCAAGTACGCCAACTCCTTATCCGCCAAGTCAATTGACGCCACACTGACACAACACGTGCCAGAACTATTTATAGCATCAGCCTCCATAACCTCTCTAACAGTCATATCTTTCTGCCTAGCAAGAACAGTAGACAAAGCAAATAATGGTTTGCACTCGCAGTGATGATCTGTCGTGTCACTGTCATGACTGCGGGTGCAAACAATTATTTGCTTCGTCTACTGTTCTTGAGAGGCACAAAGATAGGACTGTTAGCGAGATTATGGAGGCTGACACTATAAATAGTTCCGGCACAAGTTGTGTCAGTATGGCGTCAATTGACTTGGCGGATAAGGAGTTGCGTACTTGCGGTCCGTGGCAGAACGGATTGGTTGAGATGTGGTGCGGTGACAAAGTCCGTTTCTACGCTGAGGTTCTTGAATTAAATCAGTTGAATGTTAGCGCTCTGTTGTGTCTGTCCTTCCTATGTCCCCGGCTTCCAAGCGATATCTTGTTTTCTAGCACACTTTTTAACACTAATAGAAAGCCTGTAGTGGGCCACAACTTAAGCAGTTTTCCCTTCATTGTGAAGAGCAATTACACATATGTGAACCATGAATATAGGCCTGCACTGAATTTTTTTCTTAAGCTGAACGTGCTATGCTCTGTTTACTGTATAAATCTTTGCAGAGCTGACAATTGCAAGTTCCTGTTTTTTTATATTTCACATGTCCCGACTGCTGGGTGTGGTAGGGACATAAGATTGATGACACCAACGAAACACAATAATTATTTTAAGAATTTGTTTGGGTATAGCACGAGCAAAGCGATCTGCGGGAAGTTTTTTCTGTGACACCGTCGAACCTACATCCGCGGGCTTTAAGTTCACATGTTAAACATGTCTGCAGACTCCTTTTTGTAATTGGAACTCCATCCAACCTAAGATTTGAATATTTTTTTTGCATTTTAGGCTTAGTAGTGCTTTTGCTGTTCTAGTAATAGGCAAGAAAAATGCTTATTTCAAGTGGCATACCTAACACCTGGTGGCACGAGGACTCCCCTGTCGTGACGCTGATCGAAAGTCATAGGCAGGGAGATACTGCGATGCTCTTGTTGCTGGGATTATCTCCCCCATGGTCCTGGCCAGACCACAGAAAAAGATTGAGTCCAAGCTTGTGGCCACTAGGATCTCCAGATCTTGAGGCACCCAAGTAGCTGAAAATAAAAACAAATCACAATCACGTACTTGGCAGAGCTACATTAGAATGGCTAGCATATTCTTTCGTGATCAGCACATAGATCCTCTTATTTTAGTCATAGTCACCCCCCAGGACAAGGCCACGTAGGCGTTAAAATGATGGGTACCGAATTAAGGCGAATGATCAAATGCATTCATTTAACCCTCTTTCGCCCCAACCTGAGAGACTTCTGTCAAATATTCACATTCAACTGTAAAGACTACAAATAAAACTACTACTGCAATGCAGAGCCGTATAGTCTGTTCTCAAATGTTTTGATTTTAAGAAATGTTTATATCTTTATTCATACCCAGAGAACCCCTCCCAGTTTCAGCATGAATGCAATAAATCAATGCAGACTAGACCTTGTAAACTATAATGCACGTGAAAATGAATGTTCGCCACATAGTCATGTATGAGTCAGTGGCTCAGATCTCTAAATACATTTGTATTGAGGAACATTCTTGAATAAAACTTCTGGGCTTTGAATTCGACAGTTTGTACTTCCATAAGGAACACTCTATGGCACTGATTTTTGTTGTGAAACATCAGAAACAGCACAGCAGTGTCATCCTTGCATACCTAACAAGAATTTGTATTTTTTTTTTTAGCATGGCATGTGCTATTCTAGTGCTTATACAGCCTCCTTTAACAAAATTTCCTTTGTAGAGCTTTTTATTGGTTCTTATTTAACTCGCACGACAGATTCGGTAGCTTGAATTCTCACTCGGCATCAACAGTTTTATATATTGATGTATTAGTGAAAGACAAGATGTATGGTCTTGAGTACGGCCCAACAAGCACAGATGTTGAGAAAAGTACTGAAGAAAACTCAAATGTCAAAATAAAAATAAGCTGGAATGTGGATACAATTAAGGACATGGTCATGAATACAGTAGCAGATTCAATATGAAGAATACGTGTTAGACGCACGCTCAAAGAAACCTGTTGCATCTATATTCATGCAAATTACTTCGCAGAACCCAGCGCTGCAGTCTCGGGTGCGAGTTCGCTGAATGAGTCCACTGAAAATGAGTGCAGACGGAAAAAGCAGTTTGATCTGCGACAATGAGCATTACATAGGCAAGTGACATGTCATTGTTACTGTTACAGTGCCGAATGTTTCAAACTGCCAGTCGCATCATTCTGGAATTCCATCCGTATATTACAGGGTTTGGCTCTCTCGAATGCTTTGCGAGAAAAATTATCAACTGGAAATGTCTAGCGTAGTTCTAGAAAAACTACTTCCAGAATCCTAACTCAGCATCGTAAAGAATATAAAAAGTTTCTAGAGATAAGGTTAGTGCAGGAGTTGAATAAACTAAATACTTAGTTTTGCGAAACCATCTTGCCGTAGTAAACGTATGAAGTTCCCCTAGGTAGAGCTAGTCATTACGGATAATTGTGCCCATTGCATACTATAAGAATTTAATTTGCGACCTACAATATTTACAGACTCAACCAACTCTGAATAAGTGGAACACTTGGCACTAAAGATTGGTCTCACCATGACTGTCTGCAAACATCCACCTAATAATTTCCATAAACCTATGCATTTCAAGAAAATATTTGGAGCGAGCTGTTTAAACTGACTTAACACTTTTTAACACTAATAGAAAGCCTGTAGTGGGCCACAACTTAAGCAGTTTTTACTTCATTATGAAGGGCAATAACAAATATGTGAAGCTTAAAACTAGGCCTGCACTGAATTGCTTTCTTAAGTTGAACGTGCTATGCTCGGTTCAATATATTATCTTTGCAGAGCTGACAATGTGCAAGTTCCCATTTTTTTTATATTTCACATCTCCCGACTGCTGGGTGGGGTAGGTACATAAGATTGATGACACCAACGTAACACAATGATTATTTTAAGAATTTGTTTGTGTATAGCACTAGCGAAGCCATCTGCGGGAAGTTATTTCTGTGACTCTGTCGAACCTACATCCGTGGGCTTTAAGTTCACATGTGAATCATGTCTGCAGACGCCTTTTTGTAATTGGAACTCCATCCAACCCGAGATTTGAATGTTTTTTACATTTTAGGCTTAGTAGTGCTTTTGCTGTTTCACTTCAAGAAGAGGTAAGAATGCTTATTTCGAGTAGCATACCTAACACTTGGTGGCATGAGGACTCCCTTGTCGTGATGCTAATCGAAAGTCACAGGCAGGGAGATACTGTGATGCTCTTGTTGCTGGGATTACCTCCCCCATGGTCCTGGCCGGACCACAGAAGAAGATTGAGTCCAAGCTTGTGGCCACTAGGATCTCCAGATCTTGAGGCAACCAAGTAGCTGGAAATAAAAACAAATCACAATCAAGTACTTGGCAGAGCTACATTAGAATGGCTAGCATATTCTTTCGTGATCAGCACATAGATCCTTTTGTTTTTATACTTTGTATGTGCACCTATTAAAAAACTGCTCCTTCACAGCCACAGTCATAGACACACCCCAGGACAAGGCCACACAGGCCTTGAAATGATGGGTACCGAATTAAGGCGAATGATCAAATGCATTCATTTAACCCTCTTTCACCCCAACCAGGGAGATTTCTGTCAAATATTCACATTTAACTCTAAAGACTATAAAAAAAACTACTACTGCAATGCAGAGCCGTATAGTGGGAGAGTTTAACCAGTGGGTGTGGTGACAAACGTGACGGAGAGGAGGAAAAGGAGGAGAGCGCCGAAGGAGGGAGAGAGAAGGCAGCAAAAAGGAGACGACCGCTATTTTGACGCAACGCTGTTGGCGCGAAGCACTGCTGAGGCTATGTGTCGTCTGCTACTGGCTTAATTGATTTTTGCCTTTATAAAACTTTGCGTTTAAACATGAAGAAACTTCTTTCTTTAGGTTTTTAAGCCACCGAGGAATAACACTGTATTATTTTATTGCCAAAGCCTGCCAAATAAAAGCAAAGGGCAGGTATCTGGATAGAAAGAGTTTAGTTGGCGCACCAAGAGGCTAACCAATAAAAATGGGTACCACTCTGCGCAAAATGCCTAAAAAGCGTGCATCTCTACTTGACACTAACAGCAGCACACACTATCTATTTTACTGACTAAAGGGTACTAGATCATTATTTTCAGCTAACTAGTCAAAACAGACAACGGCTAAAAAAAAGCAATGGCAAAACCAACAATCGAATTCGCCTGCTCTCCAGTAGCACGACATCTATAGAAGGCAGACCTGCAGAATGAACAAGCAGTCTAAAGAAAAGTATGTCCCATGTATAATTTGTTTCCATGCTGCAAAGCAAGTGCTGGAAAGAGGTTTCACGACATTAACACAAAATTTCTTTCAATCAGTTGAGAACAAGTTAGAGCAGTGAACTTGTCCTTGCCCTTGGCATAACGTTGTTGCCCATGGAAACTCAAATAAATTTGTGAATAAAAACAAAAAAAGACTAACCTTCATAAAAAAAAAATCTAACTTTCGCAAAGAAAAGTTATCTTGAACAAAATATGCGGGATACAGTTGTACAGCATCCATTTTTGTGCTGAACCAATTTTGAGGCAAATCTGCGACAATGAAAAGAAAACGCCCGAGTACAATTAAGGGAAAGACAGAAAGGATGCATACCTACAACAAAAAAATTTAGAACGACCACGGGCAGGAACCTCTGGCGAGGCTCTCGGAGTGACTCCCTGCAATGGGCCTGCGAAGACCAGAGAACAAGATCGGTCAGAGCTTGCAGCCATAAGGTGCTTCATACCATGAAGTTTCAGAAGTAGCTGCACTTGGAAGCAAAGTGCATTTCATTTCTCTGCAGAATGGAGAGTTTAACAGCTAGTATGCATTCATAAGGTGATACAGTCACGAATGCAGATTTTTCAATGCAGCACTATATCACCAAATTGTTAACCGTGCCGGGCAACACTAAAAACCGGGAGCATTATTTCAAACTATCTCAGTTTAAAGTTAACCACGGCAGAAGCTGCAAGCCATGTGACCTTCTAGTTGGATGCCATGGTACGTCGAGCTTATAATCATGTCTCACACTGTTTTTGCTGCAATGGCTTGTAGTGTCAAAAGTGGTCCAGCTTAAAAGAGATGCAAAGTATAGACGTTTGTGAGTGGGGCCCTGACCTAGTCTTCAGCTACATTGCGAGGTAGGATGTTTCACCCGGTTGTTTGCTGCCTGTAACCACACGACCAGCTTGTGCACAGCGATCGCTCGAGCCGAGTACATGTCCTCGACAGTGCCATTATTTGACAAGCAGTTTTATGAATGTTAAACATGACTGACTTGCAGAGAGACTGCATCTCAACGACTAATGACTTGGGATACCTAACTGAATACTGATATATTAACTGAATGCAAAACAAATTACCTGGCAGGCATTAAATTTATCAACAGGGTGGGTTGACTCCGCATTAAGTTGGAGTCGATGCGTCAGGCACGTAGCCAGGATTTTGTTTCAGGGGGGGGCCCCCTCATGACAAAACGCTGTATGAGGGGGAGGGGGAGAGGAGGACCCATGCAAAATGGAAGATATCGGGGGGGGGGGGGGGGCGGGCCTCATAAGCTTCCCCCTGCCTACGTGCCTGCAATGCGCAACAGGACAATACAAACAAAGATATGCCTTACAATTCCTTTTGCACCCCCAAAATGATGTGTTTTTGAAGGTAAGATACACAATGTTCTTGATTCAGAAAGTGCCCCAGCTGTACCTCGGCTATTCTACCTCAGCATATGCAGTAAGGGCACTCGCCAAGCCTATTCTCCTCAGCTCTGTGCAGGTTAAGCTAAGTTAGAGTATAGAGGTACACGCTCACTGACAGCATGAGGAAGGCAGGGAGAAGTCTCCGTTGTTCCACCACCAGCCCGTCTGCTACCTTCGATGACGTTTCAGCGCCTCATGAGCCTGGAGCAAGCACATCTGTCCAAAGTGGGGTGAAAAGCACAAGCACGTGGAGGACGCCCAGCCATTCTCTTTTTGTCATCGGCTATTCTACATATTTTAGTATGACATATTTTTAAGTGAGAAAAAGTACTGCAAATATGCAGTCCAACTTTGACCATAATACAGAAGTCTGATAAAGATAACAGTTGCCATTCACCATTTTCCAAATAAGTGCTCCCACCTATCGGAACATCTACACATGTGGTGCGTGAGTGGGTTCAGGACTGAGACGCTAGAAAATGAAGCGCTCACAAGGCTTGCCTGGCCCTTCCAACCATGCGGGTACATTCATCGCAAATCCCAGATTTTTAGACAAAATGATTTAGAATAAGCAAATCTTGTCTACGCCCGAGGTAGAACATTGAATTGTGATTCCCCCATATTGTGCCAACCATCCTTCAACCTGCGGTACCACCTGCAAATGAACTATGTTGTGCTGCGGCACGCGTCCATGCTGCCTGCTTGAGAAGAAAACCACTGCTCGTGTTGAAGACGACATCCCACAATGTACAGGCAACAATGTTTAACGAACTAAAACAAAATTGATATCATTCCATAGACACAGATAGGCTTACAAAGTGTCGACACCATGATTGTTGATGTTGGTTTTACTCCTGCATACAAACATAAGTGACTTCCTCTTTCCTCCGATGTACAGTAAAACCCCCTTATCTTCGTGGCCCCTATTTCTTCTCGAATCGGTCACAGAGGACATAATCGCAGCCACTGAATTCTGCAAAATTAAAGGCCGCGAAAATTAAAGGTTCGCCAACATTAAAGAGTTTACTGTTCTTCCGTGTGTCACATAATGTTAACATTTCAAGGAGGCTGAAGGTATTGGTTTAAGGAAAAATTGACCTATGAAAAAAAAATGCCCTTCTCCAGGTTAGGCACGCGAGGTTCTTTTGCACTACCTATAAGGCGGCAAGTTTGTTTCGGCAGAGCTTTCGGTTAAACGGAGTCACAAAAGTAGCTATACTTGGAGTCAACCATTTTGTGCTGCATTATAAAGCTAGAGTAAATTCCACTGTGCTTCTGCACAGCACTGTTTGTTGCGAGAGCATATGTGGTTTAGTGTTGCATCCCATTTGCATGATCTAGAGAAACTAGCGCTGACAGAGTTAGAGCACTAAAAAAAAACAAAAAAAAACAGCCGACTGTGGAAACATTGAGAGATGCACACATGCGAACTGTGCATTTCTTAAAAGTGGATTCGAGCAAAGGTAAAAACAATATCTATAATTACGGCGGCCATACTTGCCTTGCCCAAGCACGCCCACTTTTCCCTCGGTAGCACCATCCAGTAAGCACCAGCAACACGCCCATGAGACGCCGCCGACTCATGGATTGAATGACGACCCGCCTGAGGTCTTGGAAGGAGATCCGGAACACTGCTTTAGGCCAGATGTTGTATCTGGAGGGGGCAGGGACTAAAAGTAAAAATTAACAAATTTATCTGAAGCGCTACTTTCCTATAGCATAAACTCTAGGATAGCAGTTTTTTTTTTTTTTTAGGTCAGTGATGCATTTTAATTAAACACAAATGGTTGGTTTATAACTTTATATGATGAACCAGCAGCCCCTATTTTCCTTAAGTGTAACGGAGTGTCTAACGTTACGTTAGACGGAACCCGAAATAAAAATTAAAGTTACGCCCAACGTAACTGTCAAGCATTCGAGTTGCGTCCGACGTAACCCAAAATAAAAATTAAAGTTACCGTATTTACTCGAAAATAGGTCGAACCCTATTTATTGGATCCACCCAGAACAAAAAAAAAAAAAAGAATTGAAATATAGGTCGATCTTTTTTTTATTTTATTTTAAGAACAGGTGAAATTTTGGGCAAAAGAAAGAAAAAAACCTTTATTTGCATCACTCTCAGCTAAATCACGGGGCGATGCCAAACACTTCATCACCGTCAGAACTTCTGGACATGTTATCATCGTCCCAAGCTTCGTCAGATGGGTAGACATCCTCGCAAATTCGCAGCAATACTTCACTGACACCGTTGTAAAATGACGACAAGAAACGAAAAAAGGTGCGACGCGACGGAAGACAAACTACAAAGACGCAAGCAAAGCCGCCGTGTCGCCATGAGCAACACGCGAGCCGAGCCGCCTCAAGCAACTAACAAAAATAACATTTTTTTTTTTTTGTGCGCGTTTGCGAGGATGGAGGGTAAAGTGCATGGCGCATCGCGTTCCTCTCCTTACCCGTTGCCCAGCAAGGGGAACGCTAGAGGCGCGATGTCGAAATCCGACGCCCGACCGGCCACCGCGGGCGGCGAGCCATTTCGGCAACCAAAAGCTTTTTGAAACAAGAAGCGGCGCGGCTCTACGGCAACGCCGGCTCGGTGACTCGATACCCTATTGGAAAATTTCGATGATGGAAAGATGATGGAAAAGGCTCATACAAGCGTAACCGTAATATGGGACATCCTATACAAGCGAAACCTCGGCTCCAGTATAGTGGATTAAGGCGGAATGATACAGGTAGGCGGAACCATACAAGCGTGTCGTATTATGGGACATCCTATACCAGCGTAGTGGATTATGGCGGAACCATGGAGGCGGACGGAACCATACATGCATAACGTAATATGGGACATCCTATACCAGCGAAAAGGCGATACCAGCATGGTGGAGCCGTATGGCTCCACAATGCTGGTTTCGCCTTGTCACTGTTGTACAGGGCGATTTAGTTTTAAGCTTTACGTATATGTTTAGAAAGGTCGTGAAAGCTAAATTAATGCGGTTTGTGCAGGCGAGTTATACGGCCAGGTGTACATAGTATAGGGACCTAATCGTAACAATCAGTCAGATAATTAAATACAATTTGTCAATTAACTTTTTAATTAGTGAAAATGAAAATATGGTTTTAATTAGAAACTTGCTGAGTCATTGAAAACCACAAAATCAACTCTTTCTAGAAGGATATAATGCAGGGGTAGCATTTTACGCATTCTGTAAAAACGCTTTATTTGGACGAGTTTCTAGGTTTCAGTTTCTTATCAGAGCTCGTATGTCTGCGCCCACAGTCCTGTTCCCCAGGGGCTTAGACGCGCAACACATGTGCGCCTTGCTTCCCTCCATCCTACGAGGGAGGCGAGGGGTCGGTTTCGCACTGCGGCCACCGGGCAGCAGGACCGCAGGTGCAAAGATGCGCTCTGGTAAGAAACCGAAGTCTGGAAACGCGTCCAAATTGACCATTTTTTTAGAACGCCATAAAATGCTTCTCTTGTCTTAAATCTTCACAAAGAAAGTTGATTTAGTGTGTTTTGATGACGCTTAGCAAGTTTCTAATTGGAACCATGAATCTATTTTCACTGATTAAAAATTTCAGGAACATACTATACTTAGAGAGAGGCTGAAGCGGTTTTGTATTTGAGAAAACACTTTTAAATCTTCTTCATATGACCTCCAGAATCTCAAATATCAAAATTATTTGGTAATTTTATGAATCGAGGCTGCATAGAGTCATTTTTAAAGCGCAGTGAAAGCGCTTCCCTGGAGAGCGACGTCACAAAAGCAGCTTTCGAAATCTTTGCTCACGCATCTTCAGCACCTATCAAAGCTATGCACGCACGTGCTATTTTTTAAAAGGGGAAAAAAATGTGTCCCGACTGGTGCCAATGCGAGAGAATATACCTAGAAAACTTGCGATTGGACGCGCGGCCCTTAAGCGACAAACGCTTCGCGGCCGAAAGGTCTTCTTACGATGTCACTATTGGTAGGAGGTTTTTTTTTTGTGTTTTCTCACGTTTAGTTATATCTTTGTGGAAAACGAATGCGATATTTAAGTTTGCGGGATAAAACTACGCTAGAATGAACCTCCATCTAGTTTTCTGAAAGAAGTCTGGCACATCTCTGTAATAACCCGACTGAACATTACAAATTAGTCTTTTATACTATGCCGCCCTGGCCATGCAACTCACGTGCACAGACCGCGTAAATGTAGCTTTTATGGCTTTTTTAAAGTCTGTAAAACATACAAAAAAACACTCTCTAGAATGTCCCCCAATACGATACAATTGTATGGTTCCTTTCCCGCTTGCATTGTTCAAGAAAGACTTGTGGACATCCAGCGTTTCATTGGAATGCTGGATGTCAGCGAGTCTACATTAGTGAGTGGTTTCAAACAAACATGATGTTTGCACACCAGTAAGCTCTTATCCAAGGCTCACCAGGAGCACTAAGAGCAGAGGCAAAATGTCGTGACCTGGTAAATTTGGTTGCAGGTATTTATTTTTAGAAGAACTGCAAGCAGCAAAGCTTAACTTTGCTCAAAAGAAGATAATTAAAAATTCAATACTGAACAATGGTGTCCCTTGAGCTGTCAGACCAAACTCCCACTCTTGCCATTCAGGAGTTCCTAACTTGTGCGTAGAGGATCAGCACAACCCAGATTTGTGCTGCAAGCGCACCTGCAATATAAAAGTTGAATAAACATGAGATGAAATATGAGACATTTAGAATACTCTGTAATGTGAAATTAGAGCACAGATCTTGAAGAGGAGTATGGGAGGGTATGCCCCTCCTCCCCCTCCCCTACTACTCTTCGGCTCCCTCCCATTTAGCGGGAAATTTCCCTGAATTTAGCGCGAAAATGTGCCCACTAAATTTAGCGGGTTAAGTTTTCCACTAAATTTAGCGCGGAAACCCCTCCCAGTTTCAGCATGAATGCAAAAATATATGCAGACTAGACCTTGTCCTCAACACAAATGACCTCAACACAAATGCAGTTTTTCTGCTAAAAGTAGCGGGGAAAATGACGTCGCATGACCGTGTCATGTCATCCATAAAAAATTCAGTTTCTCAGCTAGACTTAGCGGAAATGTTAACGTCACATGACCGCAACATTAATTCAATTTCCTGCCAAGTTTAGTTGGGCGGTTACGCCGACAGCGACGCCGCAAAACGCGGAAACGGGCGCTAAGAGCTGCGCTAAAAAAACTAAATGCATCAGGTGAAATAAAGTGAAAATTAGAGAAGAAAAAGAAAAGAGAATCTAAGATCAGGTCCTCAGATCCTTTCTTTTGTCCGTTCTCAAATGTTTTGATTTCAAGAAATGTTTATATCTTTATTCATACCCAGAGAACCCCTCCCAGTTTCAGCATGAATGCAATAAATCAATGCAGACTAGACCTTGTAAACTATAATGCACATGAAAATGAATGTTCGCCACATAGTCATGTATGAGCCGGTGGCTCAGATCTCTAAATACATTTCTATTGAGGAACATTCTTGAATAAAACTTCTAGGCTTCGAATTCGACAGTTTGTATTTCCATAAGGAACACTGTATGGCACTGATTTTTTTTGTGACACATCAGAAACAGCACAGCAGTGTCATCCTTGCCAACCTAACAAGAATTTGTATTTTTTTTTTGTTTTAGCATGGCATGTGCTATTCTAATGCTTATACAGCCTCCTTTAACAAAATTTCCTTTGTAGAGCTTTCTATTGGTTCTTATTTAACTCGCACGACAGATTCGGTACGTACTCGGCATCAACAGTTTTATATATTAATGTAATAGGGAAAGACAAGATGTATGGTCTTGAGTACGGCTCAACAAGCACAGATGTTGAGAAAAGTACTGAAGAAAACTCAAATGTCAAAATAAAAATAAGCTGGAATGTGGATACAATTAAGGACATGGTCATAAGTACAGTAGCAGATTCAATATGAAGAATACGTGTTAGACGCACACTCAAAGAAACCTGCTGCATCTATATTCATTCAAATTATTTCGCAGAACCCAGCGCTGCAGTCTCGGGTGCGAGTTCGCTGAATGAGTCCACTGAAAATGAGTGCAGACGGAAAAAGCAGTTTGATCTGCGAAAATGAGCACTACATAGGCAAGTGACATGTCATTGTTACTGTTACAGTGCCGAATGTTTCAAACTGCCAGTCGCATCATTCTGCGAGTTCCATCCATATATTACAGGGTTTGGCTCTCTCGAATGCTTGGCGAGAAAAATGATGAACTGAAAATGTCTAGCGTAGTTCTAGAAAAACTGCTTCCAGAATCCTAACTCAGCATCGTAAAGAATATAAAAAGTTTCTAGAGAGAAGGTTAGTGCAGGAGTTGAATAAACTAAATACTTAGTTTTGCGAAACCATCTTGCCGTAGTAAACGTATGAAGTTCCCCTAGGTAGAGCTAGTCATTACGGATAATTGTGCCCATTGCATACTATAAAAATTTAATTTGCGACCTACAATATTTACAGACTCAACCAACTCTGAATAAGTGGAACACTTGGCACTAAAGATTGGTCTCACCATGACTGTCTGCAAACATCCACATAATAATTTCCATAAACCTATGCATTTCAAGAAAATATTTGGAGCGAGCTGTTTAAACTGACTTAACACTTTTTAACACTAATAGAAAGCCTGTAGTGGGCCACAACTTAAGCAGTTTTTACTTCATTATGAAGGGCAATAACAAATATGTGAAGCTTAAAACTAGGCCTGCACTGAATTGCTTTCTTAAGTTGAACGTGCTATGCTCGGTTCAATATATTATCTTTGCAGAGCTGACAATGTGCAAGTTCCCATTTTTTTATATTTCACATCTCCCGACTGCTGGGTGGGGTAGGTACATAAGATTGATGACACCAACGTAACACAATGATTATTTTAAGAATTTGTTTGTGTATAGCACTAGCGAAGCCATCTGCGGGAAGTTATTTCTGTGACTCTGTCGAACCTACATCCGTGGGCTTTAAGTTCACATGTGAATCATGTCTGCAGACGCCTTTTTGTAATTGGAACTCCATCCAACCCGAGATTTGAATGTTTTTTACATTTTAGGCTTAGTAGTGCTTTTGCTGTTTCACTTCAAGAAGAGGTAAGAATGCTTATTTCGAGTAGCATACCTAACACTTGGTGGCATGAGGACTCCCTTGTCGTGATGCTAATCGAAAGTCACAGGCAGGGAGATACTGTGATGCTCTTGTTGCTGGGATTACCTCCCCCATGGTCCTGGCCGGACCACAGAAGAAGATTGAGTCCAAGCTTGTGGCCACTAGGATCTCCAGATCTTGAGGCAACCAAGTAGCTGGAAATAAAAACAAATCACAATCAAGTACTTGGCAGAGCTACATTAGAATGGCTAGCATATTCTTTCGTGATCAGCACATAGATCCTTTTGTTTTTATACTTTGTATGTGCACCTATTAAAAAACTGCTCCTTCACAGCCACAGTCATAGGCACACCCCAGGACAAGGCCACACAGGCCTTGAAATTATGGGTACCGAATTAAGGCGAATGATCAAATGCATTCATTTAACCCTCTTTCACCCCTACCTGGGAGATTTCTGTCAAATATTCACATTTAACTCTAAAGACTATAAAAAAAAACTACTACTGCAATGCAGAGCTGTATAGTGGGAGACTTTAGCCAGTGGGTGTGGTGACAAAGGTGCCGGAGAGGAGGAAAGGGAGGAGAGCGCCGAAGGAGGGAGAGAGAAGGCAGCAAAAAGGAGAAGACCGCTATTTTGACGCAACGCTGTTGGCGCGGAGCACTGTTGAGGCTATGTGCCGTCTGCTACTGGCTTATTTCATTTTTGCCTTTATAAAAGTTTGCGTTTAAACATGGAGAAACTTCTTTCTTTAGGTTATTAAGCCACCGAGGAATAACACTATATTATTTTATTGCCAGAGCCTGCCAAATAAAAGCAAAGGGCAGGTGTCTGGATAGAAAGAGTTTAGTTGGCGCACCAAGAGGCTAACCAATAAAAATTGGTACCACCCTGCGCAAAATGCCTAAAAAGCGTGCATCTCTACTTGACACTAACAGCGGCACACACTATCTATTTTACTGACTAAAGGGTACTAGACCACTATTTTCAGCTAACTAGTCAAACTAGATATTCTTGCCAACTTGCTTTAAGACAACGGTTAAAAAAAAAGCAATGGCAAAACCAACAATCGACTTCACCTGCTCTCCAGTAGCACGACATCTATAGAAGGCAGACCTGCAGAATGAGCAAGCAGTCTAAAAAAGAGTATGTCCCATGTATAATTTGTTTTCATGCTGCCAAGCAAGTGCTGGAAAGAGGTTTCACGACATTAACAAAATTTCTTGCAATCAGTTGAGAACAAGTTAGAGCAGTGAACTTGTCCTTGCCCATGGCATAACGTTTTAGTGTTGCCCATGGAAACTCAAATAAATTTGTAAATAAAAACAAAAAAGACTAACCTTCATAAAAAAATCTAACTTTCGCAGAGAAAAGTTATCTTGAACAAAATAGGCGGGATACAGTTGTACAGCATCCATTTGTATGCTGAATTAATTTTGAGGCAAATCTGCGACAATGAAAAGAAAGCGCCCGAGTACAATTAAGGGAAAGTTAGAAAGGATGCATACCTACAACAAAAAAATTTAGAACGACCACGGGCAGGAACCTCTGGTGAGGCTCTCGGAGTGACTCCCTGCAATGGGCCTGCGCAGACCAGAGAACAAGATCGGTCAGAGCTTGCAGCCATAAGGTGCTTCATACCATGAAGTTCCAGAAGTAGCTGCAATTGGAAGCAAAGTGCATTTCATTTCTCTGCAGAATGGAGAGTTTAATAGCTAGTATGCATTCATAAGGTGACACAGTCACGAATGCAGATTTCTCAATGCAGCACTATATCACCAAATTGTTAACCGTGCCGGGCAACACTAAAAACCGAGAGCATTATTCCAAACTATCTCAGTTTAAAGTTAACCACGGCAGAAGCTGCAAGCCATGTGACCTTCTAGTTGGATGCCATGGTACGTCGAGCTTACAATCATGTGTCACACTGTTTTCGCTGCAATGGCTTGTAGTGTCAAAAGTGGTCCAGCTTAAAGAGATGCAAAGTATAGACGTTTGTGAGTGGGGCCCTGACCTAGTCTTGAGCTACATTGCGAGGAAGGACGTTTCAACCGGGATGTTTGCTGCCTGTATCCACACGACCAGCTTGTGCACAGCGATTGCTCGAGCCGAGTACATGTCCTCGACAGTGCCATTATTTGACAAGCAGTTTTATGAATGTTAAACATGACTGACTTACAGAGAGACTGCATCTCAACGACTAATGACTTGGGATACCCAACTGAATACTGATATATTAACTAAATGCAAAACAATTACCTGGCAGGCATTAAATTTTTCAACAGGGTGGGTCGACTCCGCATTAAGTTGAAGGAGTCCATGCGTCAGGCACGTAGCCAGGATTTTGTTTCAGAGGGGGCCCACTCATGACAAAATGCTGTATGAGGAGAAGGGGGGAGAGGAGGACACATGCAAAATGGAAGATTTCGGAGGGGGAGGGGGAGGGGGGGGCCCGGGCCCGGGCCCCATGGGCCTCCCCCTGGCTACGTGCCTGCGATGCGTAATAGGACAATACAAACAAAAATATGCCTTAGAATTCCTTTTGCACCCCCAAAATGATGTGTTTTTGAAGGTAAGGTACACAATATTCTTGATTCAGAAAGTGCCTCAGCTGTACAAATGCATATGCAGTAAGGGCACTCGCCAAGCCTATTCTCCTCAGCTCTGTGCAGGTTAAGCCAAGTTAGAGTATAGAGGTAGACGCTCACTGATAGCATGAGAAAGGCAGGGAGAAGTCTCCGTTGTTCCACCACCAGCCCGTCTGCTACCTTCGATGACGTTTCAGCGCCTCATGAGCCTGGAGCAAGCACATCTGTCCAAAGTGGGGTGAAAAGCACAAGCACGTGCTGGAGGACGCCCAGCCATTCTCTTTTTGTCATCGGCTATTCTACATATTTTAGTATGACATATTTTTAAGTGAAAAAAAGTATTGCAAATATGCAGTCCAACTTTGACCATAATACAGAAGTCTGATAAAGATAACAGTTGCCATTCACCATTTTCCAAATAAGTGCTCCCACCTATCGGAACATCTACACATGTGGTGCGTCAGTGGGTTCAGGACTGAGACGCTAGAAAATGAAGCGCTCACAAGGCTTGTCTGGCCCTTCCAACCATGCGGGTACATTCATTGCAAATCCCAGATTTTTAGACAAAATGATTTAGAATAAGCAAATCTTGTCTACGCCCGAGGTAGAACATTGAATTGTGATTCCCCCATATTGTGCCAACCATCCTTCAACCTGCGGTACCACCTGCAAATGAACTATGTTGTGCTGCGGCACGCGTCCATGCTGCCTGCTTGAGAAGAAAACCACTGCTCATGTTGAAGACGACATCCCACAATGTACAGGCAACAATGTTTAACGAACTAAAACAAAATTGATATCATTCAATAGACACAGATAGGCTTACAAAGTGTCGACACCATGATTGTTGTTGTTGGTTTTACTCCTGCATACAAACATAAGTGACTTCCTCTTTCCTCCGATGTACAGTAAAACCCCCTTATCTTCGTGGCCCCTATTTCTTCTCGAATCGGTCACAGAGGACATAATCACAGCCACTGAATTCTGCAAAATCAAAGGCCGCGAAAATTAAAGGTTTGCCACCATTAAAGAGTTTACTGTTCTTCCGTGTGTCACATAATGTTAACATTTCAAGGAGGCTGAAGGTATTGGTTTAAGGAAAAATTGACCTATGAAAAAAAAATGCCCTTCTCCAGGTTAGGCACGCGAGGTTCTTTTGCACTACCTATAAGGCGGCAAGTTTGTTTCGGCAGAGCTTTTGGTAAAACGGAGTCACAAAAGTAGCTATAATTGGCATCAACTATTTTGTGCTGCATCATAAAGCTAGAGTAGATTCCACAGTGCTTCGGCACAGCGCTGTTTGTTGCGAGAGCATATGTGGTTTATTCTTGCATCCCATTTGCATGATCTAGAGAAACTAGCGCTGACACAGTTGGAGCTCTCCAAAAAAAACAGCCGACTGTGGAAACATTGAGAGATGCACACATGCAAACTGTGCATTTCTTAAAAACGGATTCGAGCAAAGGTAAAAACAATATGTATACTTACGGCGGCCATACTTGCCTTTCCCAAGCATGACCACTTTTCCCTCGGTAGCACCATCCAGTAAGCACCAGCAACACGCCCATGAGACGCCGCCGACTCCTGGATTGAATGACGACCCGCCTGATGTCTTGGAAGGAGATCCGGAACACTGCTTTAGGCCAGATGTTTTATCTGGTGGGGCAGGGACTAAAAGTAAAAATAAACAAATTTATCTGAAGTGCTACATTCCTATAGCATAAACTCTAGAATAGCAGTATTTTTTTTTTTAGGTCAGTGATGCATTTTAATTAAACACAAATGGTTGGTTTATAACTTTATATGATGAACCAGCAGCCCCTATTTTCCTTAAGTGTAACGGAGTGTCTAACGTTACGTCCGACGGAACCCGAAATAAAAATTAAAGTTACGCCCAACGTAACTGTCAAGCATTCGAGGTGCGTCCGACGTAACCCAAAATAAAAATTAAAGTTACCGTATTTACTCGAAAATAGGTCGAACCCTATTTATTGGATCCACCAAGAACAAAAAAAAAAAAAAAAAAAATTCAAATATAGGTCGATCTTTTTTTTTTATTTTTAAGAACAGGGGAAATTTTGGGCAAAAGAAAGAAAAAAACCTTTATTTACATCACTCTCAGCTAAATCACGGGGCGATGCCAAAAACTTCATCACCGTCAGAACTTCTGGACATGTTATCATCGTCCCAAGCTTCGTCAGCTGGGTAGACATCCTCGCAAATTCGCAGCAATACTTCACTGACACCGTTGTAAAATGACGACAGGAAACGAAAGAAGGTGCGAAGCGACGGAAGACAAACTACAAAGACGCAAGCAAAGCCGCCGTGTCGCCATGAGCAACACGCGAGCCGAGCGGCCTCAAGCAACTAACAAAAATAACATTTTTTTTTTTTTTTGTGCGCGTTTGCGAGGATGGAGGGTAAAGTGCATGGCGCATCGCGTTCCTCTCCTTACCCGTTGCCCAGCAAGGGGAACGCTAGAGGCGCGATGTCGAAATCCGACGCCCGACCGGCCACCGCGGGCGGCGAGCCATTTCGGCAACCAAAAGCTTTTTGAAACAAGAAGCGGCGCGGCTCTACGGCAACGCCGGCTCGGTGACTCGATAGCTTCATGCCTCCGGTAGGGTCGCAAAATTTGGTCGCGAATGTAGGTGTCGAAATTCTTTAGTCACAATTTCCGAGAAGAAGAAAAAAAAGAAGAAGAAAAAAAAAAAAAGAAAAGGTCGACTTATATTTGAATAAACACGGCAGTCAGCCGCGCGACGAGACACACATTATGAAAGCGATTGGTGCGAGCGACCGAGGCGATGAGCGACGTTTTCTAGAAGCCCAAGAATTGAGCGGCGCAAGCAGCGAGAGTGAGAAATCTTCGGCGCTCGGCGCCGGCACTCGTAGCTTCTCGCCGTCGCTCGTCTCGTTGATCGCTATATTGCTTACATGCCGTTCAGAAAGGCGCTCTAAGTGCTTACCATTGCATTGGGACCAGCCTCGCATCCAACCGTAACCAGTCTTGACTTTTTTTTAGAGTAAAGCTATACGCACTCCGGAGTGCGCTTCGCGCGGAAATGGCTATACGCACCCCTCCGAGAGATCATGCCGCTCGGGCCACCCTTTTCGAACGGCGCGTGAATCACTGGGGCGCTCGTTAACACAGCCCCCCGCCTGCGTTCACGCCGCTTCGCGGCGACAGTATCGGCTGCTAATTACAAAGCGTAACCAGTACACGCCGCTTCGCGGCGTCCAGCCGGCAATCCAAGCCCCGCTGTCCCCGATCGCACCTCCGGAAAGGGAGTCCGCTACCATTAAGTTCTGCGAAGTTTCTCGACAACATTCGATTTTTTTTTTTTTTTTACTGTTCATCGCAAAAAAGGAAATATCGTAAATATCGCCAAATGCCTCGACAAAACAAAATGTTTGGGAAAAAAAAAAAAAGTTGGCCCGCCGCGAATCGAACCCGCGACCACTTGCGTATGAAACGGACATCCTAACCAGTATGCCATGGCACCGCTTAGGAATCTCGTTGTGTCCACTTTTTTTATACGAGAAAAGCGGAGTGCGTATAGCCATTTCCGTCCGAAGCGCACTCCGGGGTGCGTATAGCTTTACTCTTTTTTTAAAGCCGCCGAGGTAGAAGTTAACATCGTACATGCATCGTTTTCAAGCATGGCTCCTCGTTCATTGCTCGATTTATATTTTCCGTAAATGACAAACCGCAATGAAGCACAATTCTTCTAGTTCAAAATTGTTACGAACACTTAGCACGCATGCTTACACTGTAGCGCACCTAACGTAATTTAAAAGTAGAACGGAAACGGGACGAGATTCGCTTACCGCTTCACGGAGACAGACGTCTTCGGATCCTAGGCCTCACGGCCGAACTGGGAAGTCGCCTGCGGTCCGGCGACCGGACGAGTCGAGCCGGCCTGACACAGGTTGACCACGCCTGGTTGAACTATGAGAGGCGCCGTCGAGTTGAGAGCCAGAGACGCAGTAGAAACGGACCGTAAAACATCTGTCCCCCAAAACGCAGAACGAGCCAGCGATGCCAAAACCGCCAAAACCACTACGTCGCCATCTCCGCTACGACCGGAAGCGTGGAAGCCGGGAAGTCAGAAAAGGCGCAACAGCGGAAGCCACTGGGCGGAAGCTTTACGTTTCGGTTTCGCTTTTCTCCGACGCCGGGTTTGCGGCTGGTAGCGACGACGCGAGGGGCCACGAAAAGACGCCGAGTTGGCCGAGTACGAGTCACGGCCCACGATACGAGCAACGGGCCGTTTGCCGCTGTCGACCGGCGATGCGGTATCCGCGGCTTGGTGTCACGATCGGTTTGTTGCCGTGCACGCTGACTCAAAGCTCGAAGTTACGCAGTTCCGTTCCGGCACCAGCCGCACCACGTTTTCCGGTGCATCGCACGTGGAGGCCTTTCGACGCATTTAGTCACCGTAAAGATGGTGCCCGCTGTCTTCGGTGCTGTAGAAGAAGTTGCGAGACGGAAGAAGCATCGAAACCAAGGCGTTTAGGACTCCAGGCCGGCCCGCCGGTTCACTCTGAACGAGAGGCGACATGTGTGCGCACGCTTTGAGGAAGCCTCCGCGTTTCGCCGCGCCAGAACTCGCCGATCGCGACCGTACCCCGAGTCCGAGAGGCTCTTGCGCAGCCGGGAACGGCACCGAGGTAGGAGCTGCTCGTTCTGCGCTACCATGCAGTGCTCAACAGTGCTCGGGGCTCTCGGTGTCGTTCGTGCTTGCACCGATGTCTTTGTGACCCCTTCGGACACGCAAGTCGTACTTCGCAAAGGTTTGGACGGGGCCGCCCACACCGAGCAGCTCCGCTATATTCTGCTTACCCTATTGGAAAATCTCGATGATGGAAAGATGACGGAAAAGGCTCATACAAGCGTAACCGTAATATGGGACATCCTATACAAGCGAAAAAGGCGGCTCCAGTATAGTGGAATAAGGCGGAACGATACAGGTGGGTGGAACCATACAAGCGAGTCGTATTATGGGACATCCTATACCAGCGTAGTGGATATAGGCGGAACCATGTAGGCGGACGGAACCATACATGCATAACGTAATATGGGACATCCTATACCAGCAAAAAGGCGATACCAGCATGGTGGAGCCATATGGCTCCAGCGTGTTGGTTTCGCCTTTTCACTGTTGTACAGGGCGATTTAGTTTTAAGCTTTACATATATGTTTAGAAAGGTCGTGAAAGCTATATTAATGCGGTTTGTGCAGGCGAGTTATACGGCCAGGCGTACGTAGTATAGGGACCTAGTCGTAACGATCAGTCAGATAATTAAATACAATTTGTTAATGAAAATATGGTTTCAATTAGAAACTTGCTGAGTCATTGAAAACCACAAAATAATGTCTTTTTAAAAGGATATAATTCAGGGGTAGCGTTTTATGCATTCTGTAAAAAGCTTTATTTGGACGAGTTTCTAGGTTTCAGTTTCTTATCAGAGCTCATCTCTGCACCCACGGTCCTGTTCCCCAGGGGCATAGACACGCAACACACATGCGCCTTGCTTCCCTTCATCCTACGAGGGAGGCGAGGGGGCGGCTTCGCACTGCGGTCACCGGGCAGCAGGACCGCAGGTGCAAAGATGCGCTCTGGTAAGAAACCGAAGTCTGGAAATGCGTCCAAATTGACCATTTTTTTATAACGCCATAAAATGGTACTCGTCTTATATATTTACAAAGAAAATTGATTTAGTGTGTTTTGATGATGCTTAGCAGGTTTCTAATTGGAACCATGGGTCTATTTTCACTGATTAAAAATTTCACGAACATACTATACTTAGAGAGAGGCTGAAGCAGTTTTGTATTTGAGAAAACACTTTTAAATCTCCTTCATTCGACCTCCAGAATCTCAAATATCAAAATTATTTGCTAATTTAATTAATCGAGGCTGCATAGTCATTTTTAAAGCGCTGTGAAAGCGCCTCCCTAGAGAGCGACGTCACAACAGCAGCTTTCAAAATCTTTGTTCACGCATCTTCAGCGCCTATCAAAGCTATGCACGCACATGCTATTTTTTAAAAGGGCAGAAAAATGTGTCACGACTGGTGCCAGTGCCGGAGAATATACCTAGAAAACTTGCGATTGGACGCGCGGCCCTTAAGCGACACACGCTTGGCGGCCGAAAGGTCTTCTTAGGATGTCACTGTTGGTGGGATGTTTTTTGTGTTTTCTCACGTTTAGTTATATCTTTGAGGAAAACGAACGGGATATTCAGATTCGCGGGATAAAACTACGCTAGAATGAACCTCCATCTAGTTTTCTGAAAGAAGTCTGGCACATCTCTGTAATAAGCCGACGGATCATTACAAATTAGCCTTTTATACTATGCCGCCCTGGCCATATAACTCACGTGCACAGACCGCGTAAATGTAGCTTTTACGGCTTTTTTAAAAAAAATCTGTAAAACATAGAAAAAAAACTGTAGAATGTCCCCCAATACGATACGATTGTATGGTTCCTTCCCCGCTTGCATTGTTCAAGAAAGACTTGTGGACATCCAGCGTTTCATTGGAATGCTGGATGTCAGCGAGTCTCTACATCAGTGAGTGGTTTCAAACAAGCATGGTGTTTGCACACCAGTAAGCTCTTATCCGAGGCTCACCAGGACCACTAAGAGCAGAGGCGAAATGTCGTGACCTGGTAAATTTGGTTGCAGGTATTTATTTTTACAAGAACTGCATGCAGCAAAGCTTAACTTTGCTTAAAAGAAGATTATTAAAAATTCAATACTGAACAATGGTGTCCCTTGAGCTGTCAGACCAAACTCCCACTCTTGCCACTCAGGAGTTCCTAACTTGTGCGTAGAGGATCAGCACAACCCAGATTTGTGCTGCGAGCGCACCTGCAATATAAAAGTTGAATAAACATGAGATGAAATATGAGACGTTTACAATTCTCTGTAACGTGAAATTAGAGCACAGATCTTGAAGAGGAGGATGGGAAGGTATGCCCCTCCTCCCCCTCCCCTCCTCCTCTTCTGCTCCCTCCCATTTAGCAGGAAACTTCCCTGAATTTAGCGGGAAAATTTCCCCACTAAATTGAGCTGGTTAAGTTTCCCACTAAATTTAGCGCAGAAATTGATGTCACATGACCTCAACACAAATGCAGTTTTTCCGCTAAAAGTAGCAGGGAAAATGACGTCGCATGACCGTGTCACGTCAGCCATAAAAAAATTCAGTTTCTCAGCTAGACTTAGCGGAAATATTAACGTCACATGACCACAACATTAATTCAATTTCCTGCCAAGTTTAGTTGGGTGGTTACGCCGACAGCGACGCCGCAAAACGCGGAAACGGGTGCTAAGAGCTGCGCTAAAAACTAAATGCATCAGGTGAAATAAAGTGAACATTAGAGATACTGTAAGAAAAAGAAGAGAATCTAAGATACCGTTCTCAGATCCTTCCTTTTGTCCGTTCTCAAATGTTTTGATTTCAAGAAATGTTTATCTCTTTATTCATACCCAGAGAACACCTCCCAGTTTCAGCATGAATGCAATAAATCAATGCAGACTAGACCTTGTAAACTATAATCCACATGAAAATTAATGTTTGCCACATAGTCATGTATGAGTCAGTGGCTCAGATCTCTAAATACATTTGTATTGAGGAACATTCTTGAATAAAACTTCTGGGCTTTGAATTCAACAGTTTGTACTTCCGTAAGGAACACTCTATGGCACTGATTTTTTTTTTTGTGACACATCAGAAACAGCACAGCACTGTCATCCTCGCATACCTAACAAGAATTTGTATTTTTTTTTAGCATGGCATGTGCTATTCTAATGCCCATAAAGCATCCTTTAACAAAATTTCCTTTGTAGAGCTTTTTATTGGTTCTTATTTAGCTCGCACGACAGATTCGGTACCTTGAATTCTCACTCGGCATCAACAGTTTTATATATTAATGTAATAGCGAAAGACAAGATGTATGGACTTGAGTACGGCTCAGCAAGCACAGATGTTGAGAAAAGTACTGAAGAAAACTCAAATGTCAAAATAAAAATAAGCTGGAATGTGGAATTATGGACATGGACATGAATACAGTTAGCAGATTCAATATGAAGAATATGTGTTAGACGCACGCTCAAAGAAACCTGTTGCATCTATATTCATTCAAATTACTTTGCAGAACCCAGCGCTGCAGTCTCAGGTGGGAGTTCGCTGAATGAGTCTACTGAAAATGAGTGTAGACGGAAAAAGCAGTTTGATCTGCGATAATGAACATTACATAAGTGACATGTCATTATTACTGTTAAAGTGCCGAATGTTCCAAACTGTCAGTCGCATCATTCTGTGAGTTCCCTCCGTACATTACAGGGTTTGGCTCTCTCGAATGCTTTGCGAGAAAAATGATGAACTGGAAATATCTAGAGTAGTTCTAGAAAAACTATTTCCAGAATCTTATCTCAGCATCGCAAAGAATATAAAAAGTTTCTAAAGACAAGGTTAGTGCAGGAGTTGAATAAACTAAATACTTTGTTTTTCGAAACCATCTTGCCGTAGTAAACGTATGAAGTTCCCCTAGGTAGAGCTAGTCATTACGGATGATTGTGCCCATTGCGTACCATAAAAATTTAATTTGCGACCTACAATATTTACAAACTCAATTAACTCTGAATAAGTGAACCACTTGGCATTAAGGATTGGCCTCACCATGACTGTCTGCCAACATCTACATAATAATTTCCATGAACCTATGTATTTCAAGAAAATATTTGGTGCGAGCTGCTTAAAACACAATAGCACTTTTTAGCAAGTGCTGATTGTTGGGCAAGTTGGTACGGTACGTTAGAAAACATGATTGTGCTTTGAAGACGGGGACATAGGAAGGACAGACACCACAGAGTGCTAACTTTCAACTGATTTAATTCAAGAACCTCGGCGTAGAAACACACTGCGTCACCGCACCACATCTCAACCAATCCGTGGCCCTGCCACGGACCGCAAGTACGCCAACTCCTTATCCGCCAAGTCAATTGACGCCACACTGACACAACACGTGCCGGAACTATTTATAGCATCAGCCTCCATAATCTCTCTAACAGTCATATCTTTGTGCCTAGCAAGAACAGTAGACTGAGCAAATAATGGTTTGCACTCGCAGTCATGATCTGTCGTGTCACTGTCATGACTGCGGGTGCAAACCATTATTTGTTTCGTCTATTGTTCTTGAGAGGCACAAAGATAGGACTGTTAGCGAGATTATGGAGGCTGACACTATAAATAGTTCCGGCACAAGTTGTGTCAGTGTGGCGTCAATTGACTTGGCGGATAAGGATTTGGCGTACTTGCGGTCCGTGGCAGGGCCACGGATTGGTTGAGATGTGGTGCGGCGACACAGTCCGTTTCTACGCTGAGGTTCTTGAATTAAATCAGTTGAAAGTTAGCGCTCTGTTGTGTCTGTCCTTCCTATGTCCCCGTCTTCCAAGCGCAATCATATTTTCTACCGCACTTTTTAACACTAATAGAAAGCCTGTAGTGGGCCACAACTTAAGCAGTTTTCACTTCATTATAAAGAGCAATTACACATATGTGAACCATGAATATAGGCCTGCACTGAATTTTTTTCTTAAGCTGAACGTGCTATGCTCTGTTTACTATATAAATCTTTGCAGAGCTGACAATGTGCAAGTTCCTGTTTTTTTATATTTCACATGTCCCGACTGGTGAGTGTGGTAGGGACATAAGATTGATGACACCAACGAAACACAATGATTATTTTAAGAATTTGTTTGGGTATAGCACGAGCAAGGAGATCTGCGGGAAGTTATTTCTGTGACACCGTCGAACCTACATCCGCGGGCTTTAAGTTCACATGTTAATCATGTCTGCAGACTCCTTTTTGTAATTGGAATTTCATCCAACCCAAGATTTGAATATGTTTTTTTTTTTTCATTTTAGGCTTAGTAGTGCTTTTGCTGTTCTATTAATAGGTAAGAAAAATGCTTATTTCAAGTGGCATACCTAACACCTGCTGGCACGAGGACTCCCCTGTCGTGACGCAGACCGAAAGTCACAGCCAGGGAGATACTGCGATGCTCTTGTTGCTGGGATTACCTCCCCCATGGTCCTGCCCAGACCACAGAAAAAGATTGAGTCCAAGCTTGTGGCCACTAGGATCTCCAGATCTTGAGGCACCCAAGTAGCTGAAAATAAAAACAAATCACAATCAAGTACTTGGCAGAGCTACATTAGAATGGCTAGCATATTCTTTCGTGATCAGCACATAGATCCTCTTATTTTAGTCATAGTCACCCCCCAGGACAAAGCTACGTAGGCGTTAAAATGATGGGTACCGAATTTAGGTGAATGATCAAATGCATTCATTTAACCCCCTTTCGCCCCAACCTGAGACTTCTGTCAAATATTCACATTCAACTGTAAAGACTACAAATAAAACTACTACTGCAATGCAAAGCCGTATAGTGGGAGAGTTTAGCCAGCGGGTGTGGCAACGAAGGCGCCGGAGAGGAGGAAAGGGAGGAGAACGCCGAAGGAGGGAGAGAGAAGGCAGCAGAGAAACAAAGAGGAGACGACCACCATTTTGACGCAACGCTGTCTGCACGGAGCACTGTTGAGGCTACGTGTCGTCTGCTACGGGCTTATTTATTTTTTTGCCTAAATAAAAGTGCGTTCAAACATGGAGGAACTTCTTTCTTTAGGTTTTTAAGCCACCGAGGAATAACACTATATCATTTTATTGCCAGAGCCTGCCAAATAAAAGGAAAGAACCGAAATTTGAATATCGATCCCATGCCGGGCGAATGAATGAAAATGGCGGCCCTCCCCGCTCAGCTGGGAGCAGCCTAGAGTTCACGCGCATGCGCTCACGCCTCTTGCTCTGTGCCGCGGGCTGATCAGCTCACTCGGAAGGGAGACGTTACGGCAGCGAAATCATAGACTGCCAGACTCTCCCCATATATGGCTCTGCTGCAATGGAAAGATTTTCCTACCCTCGTGCTCAGCGAGTGTCGACTGTGGATACAACTCTGGTTCATACACTCGCTGAACATGAGGGTAGAGTGTACCAGCAGAGGGCAGGTGTCTGTATACAAAGAGTTTAGTTGGCACACCAAGAGGCTAACGAATAAGAATGGGTACCACTCTGAGCAAAATGCCAAAAAAGCGTGGATCTCGGCTTGACACTAACAGCGGCACACAGTATCTATTTTAGTGACAAAGGGGTACTAAATCATTATTTTCAGCTTCCTAACTAAACTAAATATTCTTCCCGGCTTGCTTTTTAGGAAAATCTCCAAATTTACAAGAACTACTAAGACAACGTCTAAAAAAAAAAAAAGCAATGGCAAAACCAGCAATTGAATTCGCCTGCTCTCCAGTAGCAGGACATCTATGGCAGGCAGACCTGCAGAATGAGCAAGCAGTTTAAGAAACAGAGTATGTCCTATGCATAATTTTTTTTATGCTGCAAAGCAAGCGCTGGAAGGAGGTTTCACGACATTAACGAAATTTCTTGCAATCAGTTGAGAACAAATTAGAGCAGTGAACTTGTCCTTGCTTCTGGCATAACGTTTTAGTGTTGCCCATGGAAACTCACATAAATTTGAAAATAAAAACAAAAAAGACTAACCTTCATAAAAAAATCTAACTTTGGCAAAGAAAAGTTACCTTGGAAAAAATATGTACAATACAGTTGTACAGCGTGCATTTGTGTGCTTGACCAATTTTGAGGCAAATCGGCGACAATGAAAAGAAGACGTTTGAGTACAATTAAGGGAAAGACAGAAAGGATGCATACCTACAACAAAAACATTTAGAACGACCACGGGCAGGAAACTCTGGTGAGGCTCTCGGAGTGACTCCCTCATATGGGCCTGCGCAGACCACAGAACAAGATCGGTCAGAGCTTGCAGCCATAAGGTGCTTCATACCATGAAGTTACAGAAGCGGGTGCAATTGGAAGCAAAGTGCATTTCATTTCTCTGAAAAACGAAGAGTTTAATAGGTAGCTTGCATTCATAAGGTGATACAGTCATGATTGCACAGACTTTTCAATGCAGCGCTATATCACCAACTTGTTAACCATGCCGGGCAACACTAAAAACTGAGAGCATTATTTTAAACTATCTCAGCTTAAAGTTAACCACGACAGAAGCTTCAAGCCATCCTTGCAAATTCAGTGCACAAAGCAAGCCATGTGACCTTCTAGTTGGACGCCATGGTACGTCGAGCTTATAATCATGCGTCATGCTGTTTTTGCTGCAAAGGCTTGTAGTTTCAAAAGTGGTCCAGCTTAAAGAGACTAAAAGCATAGACGTTTATGAGTGGGGCCCTCATTTAGTCTGCAGCTACATTGCGAAATAGGACGTTCCAACCGGGATGTTTGCTGCCTGTAACCACACGACCAGCTTGTGCCCAGCGATTGTTCGAGCTGAATACATGTCCTCGACAGTGCCATTATTTGACAAGCATTTCTATGACTGTTAAACATGAGTGACTTACAGAGAGACTCCACCTCAATGACTAATGACTTGGGATACCTAACTGAATACTGATATATCAACTAAATGCAAAACAATTACCTGGCAAGCATTAAATTTTTCAAGAGGCTGGGTCGACTCCGCATTAAGTTGAAGGAGTCGATGCGTAATAGGACAATACAAACAAAAATATGCCTTAGAATTCCTTTTGCACCCCCAAAATGATGTGTTTTTGAAGGTAAGGTACACAATGTTCTTGATTTAGAAAGTGCCTCAGCTGTACAAATGCATATGCAATAAGGGCACTTGCCAAGCCTATTCTACTCAGCTCTGTGCAGGTTAAGCTAAGTTAGAGTATAGAAGTACATGCTCACTGACACCATCAGAAGGGCAGGGAGAAGTCTCCGTTGTTCGACCTCCAGCCCGTCTGCTACCTTCGATGACGTTTCAGCGCCTGATGAGCCTGGAGCGAGCACATCTGTCTAAAGCGGGGTGAAAAGCACAAGCATGTGCTGGAGGACGCCCAGCCATTCTCTTTTTGTCATCGGCTATACTACATATTTTTAGTAAGACATATTTTTAAGTGAGGAAAAGTACTGCAAATATGCAGTCCACCTTAAAGATAACAACAGTTGCCATTCACCATTTTCCAAATAAGTGCTCCCACGTACCGGAACATCTACACATGTGGTGCGTGAGTAGGTTCAGGACTGAGAGGCTAGAAAACGAAGCGCTCGCAAGGCTTGTCTGGCCCTTCCAACCATGCGGGTACATTCGTTGCAAGTTCCCGATTTGTAGACAAAATGATTTAGAATGAGCAAATCTTGTCTACGCCCGAGGTAGAACATTGAATTGCGATTCCCCCATATTGTGCGAACCATCCTTCAAACTGCGGTACCACCTGCAAATAAACTATGTTGTGCTGCGGCACGCGTCCATGCTGCCTGCTTCAGAGGAAAACCACTGCTCGTGTTGAAGACGACATCCCACAGTGGACAGGCAACAATTTTTAACGAACAAAAACAAAATTGATATCATTCAATAGACACAGATAGGCTCACAAAGTGTCGGCACCATGATTGTTGTTGTTGGTTTTACTCTTGCATACAAACAAAGGTGACTTCCTCTCTCCTCCATGGACAGTAAAACCCCCTTATCTTGGTGGCCCCTATTTCTTCTCGAATCGGTCACAGAGGACATAATCGCAGTCACTGAATTCCGCAAAATTAAAGGCCGCGAAAAGTAAAGGTTCGCCAACATTAAGGGGTTTACTGTTCTTCTGAGTGTCACATGATGTTAACATTTCAAGGAGGCTGAAGGTATTGGTTTAAGAAAAAATTGACCTATGAAAAAAATGCCCTTCTCCAGGTTAGGCACGCGAGGTTCTTTTGCACTACCTATAAGGTGGCAAGTTTATTTCGGCAGAGCTTTTGGTAAAACGGAGTCACAAAAGTAGCTATACTTGGCGTCAACTATTTTGTGCTGCATTATAAAGCCAGAGTAGATTCCACAGTGCGTGCTTCAGCAGAGCACTGTTTGTTGCGACAGCATATGTGGTTTAGTGTTGCATCCCATTTGCATAATCTAGAGAAACTAGCGCTGACAGAGTTGGAGCACTCCAAATATTAACAGCCGACTGTAGAAGCATTGAGAGATGCACACATGCGAACTGTGCATTTCTTAAAGGTGGGTCCGAGCAAAGGTAAAAACAATATCTATACTTACGGCGGCCATACTTGCCTTTCCCAAGCACGACCACTTTTCCCTCGGTAGCACCATCCAGTAAGAAGCACCAGCAACACGCCCATGAGACGCCGCCGCCTCCTGGATTGAATGACGACCCGCCTGAGGTCTTGGAAGGAGATCCGGAACACTGCTTTAGGCCAGATGTTGTATCTGGTGGGGCAGAGACTAAAAGCAAAAATTAACAAATTTATCTGAAGCGCTACATTCCTATAGGACAGCAGTATTTTTTTTAGGCCAGTGACTCGCTTTATTTAAACACAAATGGTTGGTTTATATGATGAACCATCAGCCCCTATTTTTCTTAAGTGTAACGCAGTGTCTAACGTTACGTCCGACGGAACCCGAAATAAAAATTAAAGTTACGCCCAACGTAACTGTCAAGCATTCGAGTTACGTCCGACGTAACCCAAAATAAAAATTAAAGTTACCGTATTTACTCGAAAATAGGTCGAACTCTATTTGTTGGACCCACCGAGAATAAAAAAAAAAAAAAAAATTCAAATATAGGTCGACTTTTTTTTTTATTTTTAAGAACAGGGGAAATTTTGGGCAAAAGAAAGAAACCTTTATTTACATCACTTCACAGCTTGGTAGACATTCTCGCAAATCCGCCACAATACTTCACTGACACCGTTGTAAAATGACGACAAGAAACGAAAGAAGGTGCGAAGCGACGAAAGACAAACTACAAAGACGCAAACAAAGCCGCCGTGTCGCCATGAGCAACACGCGAGCCGAGACGCCTCAAGCAACTAACAAAAGTAACATCTTTTTTTTTCTTCTTTTTTTGTGCGCGTTTGCGAGGATGGAGGACAAAGTGCATGGCGCATCGCGTTCCTCTCCTTCCCCATTGCCCAGCAAGGGGAACGCTAGAGGTGCGATGGCGAAATCCAATGCCCCAAGAGGTGCGCGCGATAGCGGCATCGGCCACCGCTGTTGTTTTCGGTTGTTTAACAAAAGCTTTTGGAAACAAGAAGCGGCGCAGCTCTACGGCAACGCCGGCTCGGTGACTCGATAGCTCCATGCCTCCGGTACGGTCGCAAAATTTGGTCGCGAATGTAGGTCGAAATTCTTTAGTCACGATTTCCGAAAAAAAAAAAAAAATAAAAGAAAAGAAAAAAAAAAGGTCGACATATATTTGAATAAACACGGTAGTCAGCTGCGCGACGAGACACACATTATGAAAGCGATTGGTGCGAGCGATCAAGGTGATGAGCGACGTTTTCTAGAAGCCCAGGAACCGAGCGGCGCAAGCAGCGAGAGTGAGAAATCTTCGTCGCTCGGCGCCGGCACTCGTAGCTTCTCGTCGTCGCTCGTCTCGTTGATCGCTATATTGCTTACATGCTGTTCAGAAAGGTGCTCTAAGTGGTTACCATTGCATTGGGACCAGCCTCGCATCCAACCGTAACCAGTCTTGACTTTTTTTTAAGCCGCTCAGGTAGAAGTTAACATCGTAGTACATACATCGTTTTCAAGCATGGCTCCTCGTTCATTGCTCGATTTACTTTTTCGTAAATGACAAACCGCAATGAAGCACAATTATTCTAGTTCAAAATTGTCACGAACACTTGGCACGCATGCTTACACTGTAGCGCACCTAACGTAATTTAAAAGTAGAACGAAAACGGGACGAGATTCGCTTACCGCTGCACGGAAACAGAGTCCTTCGGATCCTAGGCCTAACGGCCGAAATCGGAAGTCGCCTGCGGTCCGGCGATCGGACGAGTTGAGCCGGTAGCTGTGCTGACCCCGGCTGACCACGCCTGGTTGAACCATGAGAGGCGTCGTCGAGTTGAGAGCCAGAGACGCAGTAGAAACGGACCGTAAAACATCTGTCCCGTAAAACGCAGAAGGAGCCAGCGCCAAAACCGCTACGTCTGGCTGCGTCGCCATCTCCACGACGACCGGAAGCGTGTAAACCGGGACTGGCCGGGAAGTTAGAAAAGGCGCGGCAGCGGAAGCCACTGGGCGGAAGCTTTACGTTTCGGTTTCGCTTTTCTCCGACATCGGCCACGGTCGCGGGCTGGTATGTTTGCGGCTGGTTGCGACGACGCGAGGGGCCACGAAAAGACGCCGAGTTGGCCGAGTACGAGTCACGGCCCACGATACGAGCAACGGGCCATTTGCCCCTGTCGACCGGCGATGCGGTATCCGCGGCTTAGTGTCACGATCGGTTTGTTGCCGTGCACGTTGACTCAAAGCTCGAAGTTATGCAGTTCCGTCAGTTCCGTTCCGGCACCAGCCGCACCACGTTTTCCGGTGCATCGCACGTGGAGGCCTTTCGACGCATTCAGTGAACGTAAAGATCGCGCCCGCTGTCTTCGGTGCTGTGGAAGAAGTTGGGAGACGGAAGAAGCATCAAAACCAAGGCGTTTAGGACTCCAGTCCGGGCCGCCGGTCCACTCTGAACGAGAGGCGACGTGTGTGTGCACGCTTTGAGGAAGCCTCCACGTTTCGCCGCGCCAGACCTCGCCGATCGCGACCAGACCCCGAGTCCGAGAGGCTCTTGCGCAGCCAGGAACGGCAGCGAGGTAGGAGCTGCTCGTTCTGCGCAACCATGCAGTGCTCTACAGTGATCGGAGCTCTCGGTGTCATGCGTGCTTGCACCGAAGCCTTTGTGACCCCTTCGGACGCGCAAGTCGTACTTCGCAAAGGTTTGGACGGCGCCGCCCTCACCGAGCAGCTCCGCTAAATTCCGCTTACTTATGATCGCAATAAAAGCTTGCGTTTGTTCTCGGGAAAAAAATTGCGGGACCGCTCTCCGCGCCGCCGACGAGGTTGGCCGCCACCATGTTCTCAGCTGTTCACTCGCTCCCGCAGCGAGCGCCTTCCGATAATCCTCCCCGTTCCAAAATGCGATGCGATCTTCGTTTACATGGGCTGAATGAATGCGCACTCGCCATCTCGATCCACCTCTGTCTAGCGACTTTAATGCGATGCGCTTTGCGCATTATGCCGTTTACATGACCGCATATTGAATGCGGCAACTGGATTCAATGCGACTAAGTCGCATTCATGCAAACGCGGCTTATGTTATTTTTCGACATGTATGATGTATGTAACGATACCGGTGGTAAACGATGGACGTTTTTTGTTGGAAGATGGCGGTCGTCTTTCTGCATGTATGGTTTAGTTATACCGGTGGTCTTGTGGTATAGGCGTTTCGTTGGAAAGATGGCGGTCGCCTACGTCATCGGACGCAAAATCATACCAGCCATACCGAGTCATATCGGCGAGCAAACCGGCTGCCAGTATAGACAGACCCGGAGCCATAGCGGTGCCGGTATCTCCAGTTATGGAGAACGCAAAACCAAACTAGCTGCATGTATAATAACAATAAATTATGGTGGTGTCATACCAGGACTGTACAAGCAGCAGGTTTGTTTCTTGTACGTTTTTCCAATAGGGTAGTTATGATCACAATAAAAGCTTGCGTTTGTTCTCGGGAAAAAAATTGCGGGACCGCTCTCCGCGCCGCCGACGAGATTGGCCGCCTCCATGTTCTCAGCTGTTCACTCGCTCCCGCAGCGAGCGCCTTCCGATAATCCTCCCCGTTCCAAAATGCGATCCGATCTCCGTTTACATGGGCTGAATGAATGCGCACTCGACATCTCGATCCACCTCTGTCTAGCGACTTTAATGCGATGCGCTTTGCGCATTATGCCGTTTACATGACCGCATATGGAATGCGGCAACTAAATTCAATACGACTAAGTCGCATTCATGTAAACGCGGCTTATGTTCTTTTTCGACATGTATGGTGTATGTAACGATACCGGTGGTAAACGATGGACGTTATGTTGGAAGATGGCGGTCGTCTTTCTGCATGTATGATTTGGATATAACGGTGGTGGTGTGGTATAAGCGTTTTTTGTTGGAAAGATGCGGTCGCCTACGTCATCGGCCGCAAAATCATACCAGCACACCGAATCATATCGGCAAGCAAACTGGCTGCCAGTATAGACAGACCCGGAGCCATAGCGGTGCCGGTATCTCCAGTTATGCAGAAAGCCGAACCAAACTAGCTGCATACATAATAACAAGAAAGTATGGTGGTGTCATACCCGAACTGTACAAGCAGCAGGTTTGTTTCTTGTACGTTTTTCCAATAGGGTAGCTTCATGCCTCCGGTAGGGTCGCAAAATTTGGTCGCGAATGTAGGTGTCGAAATTCTTTAGTCACAATTTCCGAAAAAAAAAAAAAAAAAAAAAAAAAGGTCGATTTATATTGAATAAACACGGCAGTCAGCCGCGCGACGAGACACACATTATGAAAGCGATTAGTGCGAGCGACCGAGGCGATGAGCGACGTTTTCTAGAAGCCCAAGAACCGAGCGGCGCAAGCAGCGAGAGTGAGAAATCTTCGGCGCTCGGCGCCGGCTCTCGTAGCTTCCCGCCGTCGCTCGTCTCGTTGATCGCTATATTGCTAACATGCCGTTCAAAAAGGCGCTCTAAGTGCTTACCATTGCATTGGGACCAGCCTCGCTTCCAACCGTAACCAGTCTTTTTTTTTTTTCTTAGCCGCCCAGGTAGAAGTTAACATCGTACATACACCGTTTTCAAGCATGGCTCCTCGTTCATTGCTCGATTTACATTTTCGGCAAATGACCGCAATAAAGCACAATTATTCTAGTTCAAAATTGTCACGAACACTTGGCACGCATGCTTATACTGTAGCGCACCTAACGTAATTTAAAAGTAGAACGAAAACGGGACGAGATTCGCTTACCGTTTCACGGATCCTAGGCCTAACGGCCGTACTTGGAAGTCGCCTGCGGTCCGGCGATCGGACGAGTCGAGCCGGCCTGACGCAGGCTGACCACGCCTGGTTGAACTATGAGAGGTGCCGTCCAGTTGAGAGCCAGAGACGCAGTAGAAACGGACCGCAAAACATCTGTCCCGTAACCGTAAACGAGCCAACGAACCCCACACCGCTCTATCTTCGCCATCTCCGCGACGACCGGAAGTGGAAGCCGCGAAGCTAGAAAACCCGCGGCAGCGGAAACCACTGGGCGGAAGCTTTAAGTTTCGGTTTCGCTTTTCTCCAACGCAGGCTACGGTCGCTACGGTTTCGGGCTGGTGGGTTTGTCGGGTTTGTGGCTGGCTGCGACGACGCGAGGGGCCACGAAAAGACGCCAAGTTGGCCGAGTACGAGTCACGGCCCACGATACGAGCAACGGGCCGTTTGCCGCTGTCGACCGGCGATGAGGTATCCGTGGCTTGGTGTCACGATCGGTTTGTTGCCGTGCACGTTGACTCAAAGCTCGAAGTTATGCAGTTCCGTTCCGGCACCAGCCGCACCACGTTTTCCGGTGCATCGCACGTGGAGTCCTTTCGACGCATTCAGTGAACGTAAAGATCGTGCCCGCTGTCTTCGGTGCTGTGGAAGAAGTTGGGAGACGGAAGGCGTTAAGGACTCCAGGCCGGGCCGCCGGTTCACTCTGAACGAGAGGCGACGTGTGTGTGCACGCTTTGAGGAAGCCTCCGCGTTTCGCCGCGCTAGACCTCGCCGATCGCGACCAGACCAACCGGACCCCGAGTCCGAGAGGCTCTTGCGGAGCCAGGAACTGCACCGAGGTAGGAGCTGCTCGTTCTGCGCTACCTCGCAGTGCTCTACAGTGCTCGGAGCTCTCGGTGTCATTCGTGCTTGCACCGAAGCCTTTGTGACCCCTTCGGACGCGCAAGTCGTACTTCGCAAAGGTTTGGACGGGGCCGCCCTCACCGAGCAGCTCCGCTATATTCCGCTTACTTATGATCGCAATAAAAGCTTGCGTTCTCGGGAAAAAAATTGCGGGACCGCTCTCCGCGCCGCCGACGAGGTTGGCCGCCGCCATGTTCTCAGCTGTTCACTCGCTCCCGCAGCGAGCGCCTTCCGATAATCCTCCCCGTTCCAAAATGCGATGCGCTTTGCGCATTAAGCCGTTTACATGACCGCATATTGAATGCGGCAACTGGATTCAATACGACTAAGTCGCATTCGTGTAAACGTGGCTTATGTTCTTTTTCGACATGTATGGTGTATGTAACGATAGCGGTGGTGAACGATGGACGTTTTTTTTGGAAGATGGCGGTCGTCTTTCTGCATGTATGATTTGGTTATACCGGTGGTCCCGTGGTATAAGCGTTTTTGTTGGAACGACGGCAGTCGCCTACGTCATCGGACGCAAAATCATACCAGCCACACCGAATCATATCGGCAAGCAAAGTGGCTGCCAGTATAGACAGACCCGGAGCCATAGCGGTGCCGGTATCTCCAGTTATGCAGAACGCCAAACCAAACTAGTTGCATGCGTAACACAAAGAAATTACGGTGGTGTCATACCAGAACTGTACAAGCAGCAGGTTTGTTTCTTGTACGTTTTTCCAATAGGGTAGACTAATAATAAAACAATTTTTTTTTAGATTCCCCCATGAATACCCTGCTATCTTTAGATGTTCTTTTTTTGTTCGCCTTATTTTACTCAGTGAAAAAAAAAACATTTGTTCTGCACTTTTGAGACAGTCTTGTTAAAATATAATTCGAAAAAGATTTAGAATTTTCTGTGTTTGATGATTGTCTCTTCTTTTTTTTTTTTGCAGCTGGCTTATCTCATTACGTGAAGAACGGGAAGACCGCTGTCCTCGATGACAAATGGATTGCTAAAGCCCGCTGCCATCTTTAAAACTACCCAACCGAAGAGGGTACTTACTCCTGAAAAGCTGACATCCGTGTGCAGTAAGTTGTTTTATTTTGCTCCCAAACATGCCAAACTCTGCCATTTATTTGTAGCCATCATTATGACTTCATGGTGCATAATTTGAGAGCATGGTATCTTTATTCGGAAAATACAAAATGAAGTATATGGAAAAAAGGTTGCTTCTATATGAAGAAAGACACCACTCATCATAATAATGACAAGACTGACGGAAAAATGTCTCAATCACGGACGTCTGCACAGAGTGTTACAATACTTAACACCTACAAGGAATCGCCCTAATGATTAAAGAGTAAAGTGCTGTTTGCACATACTCAACAGTCCTTACTAACTCAGTTAAATGGTTTTCAATTGTTTCTAACTTTGTCTTGCTTGTTGTCAACATGCAGAAATTTAATTAGTCTTTTTTGACCTCTGTTTACTGAAGATCGCTTGGGCTATCGTCACAGGCGTAGCTTTGTATACAGCTGCACTTATCAGTTTTCTCCACCGAGCAGAAATAGACTGTGGTTACAGAGGAACGCCGAATATGAGCCGAAACGCCATAACACCTTGTGCTCGGGCTCTTAGTGCTGTTTGTCGTATCACTTGGCAAACACTTGTGCACGGTGGGGCCGATACAGATTTACTGCTGCGCTCGTTACGCCGTTCCAATCCCCGTTACGATAAGTGCACCATGGAGCGAACGTCTATAGACACTGTGAAAGTCAAATTTTTAGAAAATTCGCCTCTCTTTTTTTGCCAGTGAAAAGAAAAATTAAATTGTTATTTACCAGCTTGATTTTTATTTGGGTGAATCTAACTTTCTTCCGCAAGCAACTGCATGATTAAGCCTTTCTGGAGCGTTCACCAATGTGCCCTTAGAATCGGCGTTTCTGCCGCTGCATTGTGAATGAAAAATTTAGCTGGGGAATGCTTTAACAGGCATAACACAGCAGTGGTGCATGGCAGCCGGTATATTGGTCATCCCATATGACAACAGGCAGGTGTTGAGATTGAGGGAATGAAGTAGACCTTGGCTCCACAGCGCGATGCTTGGTTATCTCGAATGGCAAAAGTTATACATGAAACCGTTTGCAAAATTTAGTCAAAACAAGCTCTGCAGTACTTTTGCGCAGAGCGTCGATTTGTGCAAAAATTTGTTTGCAATAAGTGGCTCACACGCAGCTCTCGATTCATATTTAGGGATAATGACAAGTGTGACCTTGTTGGCTTCGCACTCAATACCACACCCGCCGTCGCGCTACCAGACAGCCGGAAGGGCGCTGTGGCACGAGCGCAGGAGGTGGTTTGTCTCTGCGTCGGCGCCAGTGTTTATGGAGCTATGTGCCAGGCGGTGCTGATAGCGCCAAAAGACATACCTGTTGTTTCAGCTCTTGGCGGCCGCGGTTGTACCTGATGTCAAGAAGCAGTAGTTCTTAAAGAAACATGTTACACCAATGTTTCGTGCTTTGCAAAAAAGAACACTTTCACTGGTTGAGAACACATCTCCAGACTGCAAACTATCACCTGCACCAAACCGCTTTTGAGGCTTCTACGATATGTTTGCGCAAAGGCAAATGGGGTTCGACTTATATTAAGGTTTAAATCTTAATTTTTCTGGGTCCTTCATTGCAGGGGCGTAAAAGAACTTCTCATTGTCGACAATTTGACTGATTACACGCTTTTTTAATGCTTAAGTCACTTCTAGCTCAGCTCGAAAGTACGGTGACAGGCTCCATAAGACAATTCTTTTCCGTCTTTCTGTGAGCAATGCTTCAACCATGCGGCAGTGTGCTCAAGTTTCCCCCGGTCATGTTTAAACTTTACAGATGTCATGACAGACCTTGTTCTGCCGTCAGTTCCGAAGGGTGTTATAAAGCCCTGTTGTTTATTTTAGGAAGATCAAATAAAGCAAGTAGGCAGAGGCGATCATCATTTATATTCATTGTTAATTTTGTGTTCATAATAACATAAAAAATAACTGTCTTTAGGCAAACAATAAGGTAGAAAAAATAGCTGGGTAATCCTGAGAAAGTAAACTGACGAATTCACATGCATTGGCATGATGCAGGTTAAATGGCAATTTCGAAACGAAATTTCAAATAAGGCAAGGAAACAATAAAGCAACATATTTATGAATTTATGTGCATACGTAGAAACGTATGTGGCCTGATTCATTATATTCAGTGAACACTAATGTTCTTGAAATGTTGGATAGATCACCTCTGTCACCATATTATGTGGTCAACCTGGAGCTGGGCCAGAGTTATTGGCAATTTCCGTGAGGCGTTCTCGAATCTACTTTCGCGGCTTTCCGCTTAGACCGCAAGGTGCTGTGAATATTTGCTTACCTTTTGTCGACTGTCGAATAAACCCACCCTGACACGTTTGTGCACCTACCCTGAGAGTTTTGTGTCCTAGCCGCGAGGTACCGTTGATTTCGCGTGGCCATTACTCCATTCGCCCCTACGCTGACTGGGCCGTAGAAGCTGTGTGCTCGTTGGTCCAGTCAACTGTCAAATTTAAAACACATGATCAACCCCCCCACCCCCTGCAGACTCACATGCACAGAATGAAGTCATTCAATCAGAGATTGCTTGAAACAATCAAATAGACCTTTGATTGTTTCGACGAAAGCACTGTCAGTTTTGGGTGAGCCCAGAGCAGGCTAGCTGTGCCAATTTCCACACAGAGTTGACATTTAGAAGGTAGTCAGAATTAAGGCGGCAAATTTTTTGGCTCACTTATTTTGGGTTGATATATCAATAGGGTCCTTGGTAATTGTTCTCAGTTGCACCTTAATAAGTTCACTATTGCAACAAATTAACATGTGATTGTGATGTGTATTTTCTATTTAGGGCTACAGTCAAACCCCAATAATTCAAACTATACCTTGTATCGAACTATTTCTGAAGAGACCATTAGCTGCAATAACAATGCATAGCAAGAAATGCGGTTACATTGAGCGAAGATTGCAGCATCTCCGAATAGATCAAACTGCCAAGAGCGCCGTTTTGCTCTTCTAGCTGGCTTTCCCCCAACGAGACCATACGTTGGGGGGAAGCCAGCTAGCAAAGAAAGCTGGCTTTTTTTCTTTTTTTTTTTTCTTTTTGTCAACCGCGTAAGCCGCGCAGAAGAAGAAATGAATTATCGTTTGCGAAGGAAGTGGGGTGAGGGTGAGCCGATGAGACTTTGAAAAACACAGCGGCCACTAAATAGCCGTGGAGAGCGTCCCTCATGACGTAGAGACGCTACTTCAAGAGTAACCAATTTTTCTAAATGTGGCGTGCTTGTTTTACGTCAAATTCACTAAAGCTTTTATATAAAATTAGCCGATATATCGAACTGGCAGACTTTTTTTTTTTGCGATTTCGATATAAACAGGTTTGACTTAAGGCGGCGGTTCCACGGCGGCCATCTTGAGCAAGCCATTAGTTCAAACACTAGATGGCGGCACTCATCCGTGTGACCAGAGAACTGGCTCGTGGCAGTGGTGCTCATCCAATGCTCTTAATTTCCTCCTTTCTGCTGCTCGCCCGTGCACGCTCAGCCCGTGCTCCCGCTGACAGAAATACCAGCAAACGTGCCAATGGTGCTAGCAGTGCCCAGTTCACTCAGAAGCGGAGCCCAGCTAGCTCATCACCCCGATCAAGAGTGCCTTGCTGGGCAAACTTTGTTCTTTGATACTGGCTTTGTTTCGCGTTGCAGGGTTGGTATAGCCATTTCGTTAGAGGCTCACACCCACAAGCCAGTAGCTATCGTTTTAACTATTCAAGAATTAAAAACATAGTCAATGAATCAATCACCGCAACCAACCTCTGCTGCGCTGTCATCGCGCGACGCAGCAGAGTCTGGTTGAACTATCTCTCCATGGGGCGCTGTGCCGCCGGGGCCTTAACTTAAAAACCGGTCGAATTTGTGCGGTTTCTCAGAAAGTCGTAAAATGCTTCGCGTGCCTTCTATCGTTCTGCAATTTGTTGATTTAGTGTTTTTCAGTGATGCTGAGCAATTTTCTAATTTAAACCATGCCCTTATACACATTATTAAAAAGTTAATTAGGCAAAAATAATTAACAACTTAATTATCCCGGAGTTTAATAATTTTCCTAAATGGGCCCCTGGTCAAGGACCAAAATGCCACAAGCCTTTTTTTCGTCGCGAGTAGTAGTTATATATATATATAGAAAGAGAATTTCAAAAATCATAAAAAATTAGGGCGTTTCAACAAAAAAAAAAAAAGAAACTGTCTTCGGGCACAAACTACTAGCCACGGCGGACGTCAGGAATTGCGAAAAACAAACTAATGAACCAGCTAAATAGTTAAAACTTGTTAATTAACTTTTTAATTAGTGAAAATAGGCATATAGCTCCAATTAGAAAGTTGCTCAGCGTTATCGAAAACCACTAGATCAGACATTTGCAGAAAGACTTTGATCGCGTGTGAAGAGTAGTAGCCCACTAAAGTTACCACTGGTGAAGCAGGTACAAGGCTGGGGCTAGATAAGAGGGGGGAAAATAGCGCGGGTGCCTTACCGCAACCGCTAGCCTTGTACCTGCTCCAAAAGTTGTAACATTAGTGCGCTACTGCTCTTCTCACGCGCTCAAAGTCTTTCTGAACATGACTGATTTAGGGGTTTTCGATAACGCTCAGCAACTTACTAATTGGAACCATATGTCTATTTACACTACTTAAAAAGTTATTTAACAAGCTTTAATTAATTAGCTGGCTAATTAGTATGTTTTGCCGACTCCTGACGTTCCTCCTGGCTGGTAGTTTGTTCCTAAAGAAAGTTCTTTTTTTTTTTTTACACATTTTAAGTTTTTGGATTTTTGAAAGCCTTCGCAAAAACACACCAGTCGAACCTCAATACAAAGTTCGTCGAATTTTTCACTAAAAGCTCAAAAAAGTCGAACCTGGTTGAACTCGAACCTTGGCCGGTTCGCGACACCCCTACTTGTACTAGATATAGTAAGAAATGGAAAAGCCGCAGACCCCAATCCAATCCAAGCCGAAAGTATCCGAAAGTTTCCGAAACTGTGCATCTGTAGGACATGCTGCCATTCGGTTATTGACTAGTGTGGTTGAGCGTCATGCTTTCATAGTGTTTACGGAAGTGGCCTCTTCACTGACGACGTCGGCGGCGAGAAAGTGCCCATTTAATCCTAACTGAACTAACCCGAATATTTCGGAATATGCAAGTTGAATTAAGCCCGTGCAAAATGATCCTCACAATGCTCAATGCCTTGTGTTGTAATGGTCTTATATAATTAACCACCTCTACAGAGGTCATGGAATTTCTGCTTTAATTGTCGGGGAAAACCCGGAAAAGTAAGGGAATTCAAGAATGATAATTTGCTAGACACCCTTAAATCTCCCATTTCCATATAATTAAAACAATTAAAAGAAATGTCTATACCTGCACAGAATAAATTTTGGTCCATATAAAAACTTAATGCAGTATATGGTTATTAAATGTGTTTGGCCAAATGAGCAGACATTCAACCAGTTTTAAATTTTTTTTGAGTAAATTTTTAATATTAAAAATAGGCATAGTTCCTGTTATAAAATTACTGCCTTTACGAAAATCACTAAGTCAGTCAATAAATTTAACAAAACTCGGTGCTCGTGTGAACCTTAGTGTTTTGGAGAGGACAGTTGAACCTGTCTCACGCCTGCACCAATCTCGCCCGTCGTTGCGTTGAGATTCACGTGACATCTTGTACCACGTTATAGCAACGTTCTTGGCGGCCCGAGGCTGATGTTGCCGGACGGAGCCGAAGTTTGGGTTTTGATTTCTGCTTGTGTTAAAATTAGATTTAAAAATATATATCCCAAGGCAAACTCCGCTCAATTCCGTATTAAATTTCGCATTAGCTCAATTTCGCATTAAAAAGCCATAATCTCATTTGCTTTGCGAAAAATGGGATATATATTTTAATTTAATTTTAAAACGAGCGCAAATTAAAACCGAAACTTCGGCTCCGTCCGGCAACATTGGCCTCGGGCCGCCAAGAAGATTGCTATCACGTTGCAAAAAATGTCACGTAATCCCGTACGCAACGACGGGCAGGATTGGGGCAGGCCTGTGCCAGGCGCAAGTGTTGCCTGAGCCACACTCTTGACCACGTTGGGGTGTCTACGACATTCGACGACGTCTGCACAACTGCTGCATCAGTCTGCACACATAGTGTTCGTAGTGTCGATGAAACTCCGAGATGCAATAATCACGAACGGTGAGTCGACGATTGCGTTGTGACGCGGGAGACGGTGGTAACAACGAGTCCACAGCGGGACCACCACCAAAGAAGCGCGCAGCGCATGCGCGTTACGCCCATGACGCGGACAGCGCAGAGTGCCGCGAGAAAACTATGCTTACGTCATCCGTTACGCTTGCCCGTTGAAGTAAAAAGAAGCACAAGGGGGCAATGATGCCGACGTTTAGCTCTATGATGGCTTCGCTCACGCCGTGGCCTTGACTGCACTGTCGGTTGCGCCTTAATTGCCCGCTCGAGTCAGCCAATTTCGGCAACTTGGTGAGTTGCAAAGTTTGCCTGACAGTTTAATAATTTAGACGGAACTACGTCGCAATATTTGATGTGGGGATATCCGACGTGATACGAAAGATGTCTGCATTGCTTTTTGAAAACTAAAAATGAAGCGGAGTTTCTCTTTAAAGCTGTTATGAGGAGCCATGTATTGATTTGATGGTCTACAGGCCAACAAATCATTTTGGGTTGGCAGGACCTCTGAAAGTGCCTTGTATTACGGTGCCTGGATATGTCTCCATCTGGTGTGCTTACCGCACCATTCTTTTTGGTGCGTCGACAGTCCACAGTCACTTCACGGTCAGAAGTTAGGATGCCATGACGACAGCGGCACTTGTACCTGCTTGACTTATTCACCAGAAGTTTGAAGACCAACTGTCAGGATCTCAACATTCGACAGCATGACAATTCCGGTTCTGTAACAGCCTTTGTTGCCACTATGGGGCCACTCCTAATGCATGAGAAGAAGAGGATGGTAATCACACCAGTGGGGGAATACGTCCAGGCACTATACCTGTATTAAAGCTTGCTTGAGCACCTGTTTATGTAAGATTATGTTTACACTTGCAGCGTTACCTCGGAGGTGGGGTTTCTCTACCCGAAGAAAAGTTCAACTGGGCCATGGAAAAAGCCAAGTCTGACTTTCAGTGCTGAATCTTGTTGACCCGGTGCCCCTACAAGGACGAGGACCTGGTCAACAGGAGTGTGAGGGCCAGTCCTCCAGGTACAACCTAAAGTATGGCGCCGTGAAAAGAAAGCCCATCACACTAGCCAAAGTGCATGCAATCAAAGGTGCGTGCCTTGCTGCATGTCCCCTCCCAGCTCCAAACTATGCAGCAATTGGCAGGTTTGGCATCGATCATTATATTGGTTTTATAGACCACTCGGAGCTGACATGTTGACATGCTGACATGCTGACATGTTTTGCCACGTTGGATGTGTAAATGGCAATATACTTTGTCTTGCCTCAGCATGAACTAACTGCAGAGGCTGTGTAAGCGCGAGCGGGTAGCCTTGACTGGAGCAGCCGCTGCACGAGCACTTGTTGAGCTGCTGGCACGTGATCTAAAGCATTTAGCTCGCGCTTTTTAGCAGGAACGGTCAACAATATTACAGGCTAAAGTGACACAAAGTATGGTCTGCATTTGTCTTGTTTTAGCGGTATATGGGGAAGGGATTGCTTTAATATTTTAGTTGGCTTATTGTTTTCATGTTATGAAGAGACAAAAGATGACTGCGAAGAAAGGTGAAGAATGAGAGTGAATAACAATGTTGCAATGGTGACATTGCAGCTTTCTTCTTAGTGTAGATAGATTAGCACAACCTGATTGGGGATTCGTCCTAGCTACCACCAGCGATGGGGGATCACGTGCCATTGTTAGGGCTTTTTGTTCCAACCCATCCACACAGGCTGCTCGGCTGGCCCTCTGCAGACACCGGCCGGCCTGGTTCTGGGGAGCGGTAGCTGTGCGCTGCTGCGGCGGCGCGTGGCAGCACTGCTCTGTGCGCTTGTGTTATTCAGAATAATCCGGGGCGCTGCCCGTGCCGCAGCCGTTTTAAAAGCCGCTCTGCGGAGGGAATTTTTTCGGCGTTTTTCACGGTTTGAAACAACGCCGGCTCCACTTTATGGGACTGTTAATGCTTTCGCATTAAAAAAGAAACACTTTCCACTCTTTATTTTCTTCATTTAAAAAGTTTTTTTTTTTGTGAATAAAATGGTAATAAAATATTCAAATATTATTTTCAGACATCATCTCTGAGGGTATACTATAAACGACGTATTTTTTGCGAACTCAAGATTTCGTGATTTAGGTCAAAGTTGGGGTTTGGAATAATTCGCGGGTTCTAAATGTCGCGACGCGGTGGGATCTCAATACAGATTCCAATGTGTTTACATTTTACCGGAATTGTTCGCGGGACCAATTTTTGCGAATTGTAGGTGATTCACGAAATTTAGGTCCTCTCGAAAATCAAGTCTTGTACAGAATATACCTCAGTCTTTGCAGGATGGCTGCCAAAGAAATTACCCTTTTTTTAAATCTCACAAACTCAGCTGATTGTGAACTCTCGCGGCTCTGTCTATTGGCCGACATATTTACTTTCTCAGAGCCGCCAAGAGAGTGATTCAGGAAAAAAGGGCAGCACTGTGTTCCCAATAATGAAAGAGCACCTTATGTAGTGTGCTGAAAGGAATACTGAACAGAAATCTGAATTTCAGCTAAGAAGACAGTGGGAGCGCTCAATTAGAAGCTACAAACCCTAAGGCACAACATTTATAACAATATAGATCCATATGTCGAACGGATGGCTGTATTTTTGGCAAAAGTAAAACGCAATTAAGCTAAGCTGACATCACGTTACCGTGCTCCTTGGCCTTGTCTTCCGTCCCCAGGCAAGCTTCGGAGGAGCTTTGTGACATGACGTCGGACAGCCTGCCAGCCTCGCTCAATTGCATCTTTCTTTTTCAAAAGTAAAGCCATTCGTTCAAGATGTTGTTGTAAAATTGATGTCTTGGGGTTTGCAGCTCTCCTGTGAACGGTCCTACGGCCTTTTTGGGAAATAAACATTTCGCTTCAGTATCTCTTTACACGGCCTCTCCAACAATGTTTTGATTGGTCTGAAACTTGCGACGAGGCTTATCTCGGGCAAAATAGTAACACGAAGAAAATATTTTTCCCGCAAAATTCACATTGTTTTAGAAGTTATGAGCGAAATGTAATGACGAATTCAAGCAAAAATAAGGATTTTTCTATACATTATGCGGCCCCTCCAATGTTAGGACGGTTGTCTCACTCCTTGGGGCGCGTCAACTAGGGGCCGATTTCGTTGTCTCCAGTTTTCAAACTCTATTTATTTACTTCATCGCTCGCAAATCTTGACGCAAGAAAAGCAGATGCTCAAGTATGACCATAATTAGGTTCCTTGTTTCTTTTTTTTCTTTTTTTGGGGGGACCATAAGGTGCTTCTGAAATGTTTCCGCAATGTATAATAAATTTCATTCGTTTAACTGGTTTTCACCTCCAAGCTAGGCGGGCTTTCAGAAGAAAGTTGGGATTAACCCGACTTCCATAAAACCCATTCGGGTTTCGAAAATTACAAAAAAAAAAAAAATATCGGGGTTTATCTGGAAATGAAGGCCTGCCCATAATGCATTCAATATAATGCAGATTTTTCATGTCGCTTAGAGCCCTCAACCTTGTATCCAGAAAATAATCACTAAACTAATAATGAAGCTCATGATAATTTTTACAAGCCTCCATGGACAACCCTGGTCTCTTTAGACATTATTTTTGTATTTTGTTCCCCTTCTTTTATTCAGTGAAAAAACCGTTCTGTGCTTTTGAGACAATTGTTAAAATTATAATTCCAAAAGATTTAGAATTTCCTGTGTTTGATGAAATTGTCCCTTCTATTTTCGTAGATGGCTTATCTCACCATGTGAAGAAGCGCAAGACCACTGTTCCCGATGACGACCGGATCGGCAAAGCCCGCTGTCATCTTTCGAACTTCTTAAGCGAGAACAATCGACCTTGAAAGGCTGAAAAGTGCCCACAGGTGCCCCTGACACCTCCTGTGCCCTTCGGGTCTCCTAATGAAAATTAAGCTTTTAAAGGCTTATATTTTTTTAGAACAGGTGTTTTTTGGTGAGGTTTTTTCTTTTGATTCATTTGAAAAGACAGTACCGTAATATCCCGAGAGATTGTCGACCTAAAATTGAAAATAAACCGGGTGAAAATAAGGCGTAGACTCGCTTTCTATGTGCGATCAAAAAAAGTTTTAAAATATGCTAGTTTTAGATTTTGTGACCTGCGAAACTTGCAATCACAGGGAGGGTAGATAAACCGAAGACGACTGTCATCAGTCAGCAACGTTCGTCTATCTCCTGCCGTGGTTAAGTAACAAGATTTTTGCCAATGTCACCGCTGGCCAGGGCCCTGCAATTACTGGATGTGGGCTATCTGTATTTTTGAGAAAATTACAAATCATATCAAAATTACGGGCGGGTTATCTTTTGGGGGTGGGGAATCTCTTGGAATATTACGTTAGCTAGCTAATTTCCGCAGGAAGAAAACTAATGACAGTAGTAGTTAGGGCAATCAAAGTCATTAAGTTAACTTATATAAGTTGGGCCACGGGTGTTGCTCCCATCCCATTTACTTGTAATTAACCACAGGTAGTGGTGATCAAGAGTTGTAAGCGCCCTGTAGTACTTAAAGGATTAAAAAAATGAAAGCACCTCTGAGGGGTGGAGGCTTAACGTTTGAATGTAAACATTAGCAGAAGTCTGTCTGGTTGGGGAAAATAAATATTAAAACGACGTCCAACCAATCTCTTAATCAGGGGCCCACCGTTTTTTTTTTTAATTTAAGATCTAGGCATGAATTTAACAAACACAATTCACGTTACTTACATATACCGTAAAGTTCCGAAAGAACCCCAAACAAAATGAAGAGATAAAGGGTGAAAAACATAGGGTGGCTATCGTTGGGGACGCCACACCAAAACTTTATTAAAAACCGGCTACAAACTACGTGACGCGAAAGCTGATACCTCAAATCGCGGAGAGCGCGAATTCGCGTTTCACGATCCGATAAACACGCGGGAACCCGCTACAAACTTGCCTGTCGCAGGAACCGATATCCCACACGGAGATCGCGGACAAAAAGGCACGAGTCCGCTACAAAGTCGTATGTTACGGGAACAAATACCGCAGATCGCGAACGCAGCAAAATCATATTTCACGTTGCAATATAGTACACGCGGGCCCAACTCGCATTGAATGGAGATCGCACACGCAGATCGCGTACAAAAACGCGGGACTCCGCTATAAACTTGGTTGTCTGACGTGCCGGTACAGCAGATTGCGCGGTTGATGCGATTCCCGTCGGACATTGCGTGTTGTCCGACGGAAATCGGGCGTGGGTGATGTTTCGGAATTTTTATGTTACAGATATTTAACCAAAAAAAACAGGATGCGCGACGCCTCGTGGGCGAGCGTTCTCTTGCAACTTTACGGTACATATATGTATACATATATACAGGATACCATTGAAGGGTTAGCTCATTCAGGTGGCTTTGTTGGAGAAAGCCCAGGGGCACAGTTCTTTCATGTATATGCCGTAACATCCTTCCCAACTTTCCCTGTGAAAGCAACACTGCTGACGAAATCCTGCATGACTGAGAAAAAAGAATGAGTGCTGTTGCATGTACCAATAAAGAAAAAAGTGAGTTTTTACTATGCGTTTTATATGTGTGGGCTAATTCGATTTTAGATGCACGCTAGTCCATATCAATTTCAGCATACGCTGGACCGATACCTGACACGGATAACTTCCGTGTCAAGTATGAAGCCAAGCATACCGCTTACAGGTCAGGTCAGGTCAGGTCAGACAACGTTTATTAAGAATGAAATTCAGCTGGCGGTTTACACTATGGTAGGGCCAGAGGGGAGGGGGTTATTTCGATGATGGAAGCGCGTAGGGTTGTAATTGTGGCAGCTACAAGTCTCTGCCGAGGTCGGCCGTCTTCAGAAAGTCGACCAGCGATCGGAGGATGAGGCTGCGTCGTTCTGAGTCTCCTGCCGGGTTTACCCATTCGTCGAGTGTTGAAGGTTTGTCTTCATGGTTGAGCGCTCCCAGGGCGTCATTGCGTTCTTGGTCGAGCTTTGAACATTCCCAGACCAAGTGTTGAGTGTCTGCCCTGAGATTCTCTAGGCAGTACTTGCACTGGTCTGGTTTTGGTACAAAGTCCGGATTCTTCTTCTTCTTTTTAGCGTCCGCCCATTTCTTTGTTATTGATGGAGTGATTGCAGCTCCTGCTTGGAGTCTTCTTAGCAGGACGGATTCGTGTCTTCGGAATCCTTTGGGAAGGCTTTCCCGTGCCACGTCTTTGTGCTTGTCGATATTTTTCTTCAGAGCGATCCTGGCTGCTTTAATTTCCCAAAAAGGGTCGTAAAAGCCGTCAGGTTCGCACTTTGAAGACTCGATTGGTTGTGACATTTGTGGTGGATTTTGATGGGTTCGAGAGGGCGCAGAAGCTTCGGAGTGGCATTGAAGGCAGCGGAGGAAGGAACGAGTTAACTCTCCTGCTGCCTCGTTGGCTATCTCGTTGCCCTCGATCCCTTCGTGACCCGGGATCCAGCGTACCGAGGCTCGGATGTCGCGCATCCTTAGCTTGATGGCCGTAGTCGTAATATTTCGAATCGCCTTGCCCGTTTCTTGATGCGTCTTCAGTGAACGGATGGCGTCTTGGGAGTCTGTGAACATGATGATGCTCGTGCCGCATTGGGCTTCTTGTCCTAGTGCATTCAGGGCCTCTTCAATGGCCGTGATCTCAGCCTCTTGCGCTGTTCTGCAGTACGGTGCATGTTTTGTGCAAGTAGTTTTCGTGTTTTCAACGTACCACGCAAGAGCAGCATTTCCTCGTTCACTGAAGGATGCGTCGGGGTAGCAGACAATGGTATGTGAGTCGTTACAATGGATGATGGCTTTTACTTCCTCGGCGTGCTTCATTGCCTTGTGTCGCCGTCTTTCTTTGTTTTTGTCGCTGTTCATTTTTCGTGGTATAGGGGCCGATTGGGCTATGTCGATCCTCTCCCATGGTGGTAGTTGGTCTGGTATGGGTGTATTGTTCTCGAGTTTCCAACCAAGTAGTTTGGCGATTTCTCTGCCTTGCTTGGTGTGTTGCATCTTGACTCTTTGTGCTTGTTCCTGCGTGGAGGCCAATTCTTTCAGCGACGGAAATGGCACGCATTTGTGTAGTTCTTCCAGTCTTGTTTGTCTCGGAAGGCCCGAAATACATCTTCTAGCGTCGTTCATCAGAGTTTCGAGACGGGCCCAATGATTCAGTGTCAATCTGTAAAAGCGACCGCCATACATGACTTTCGGTATGAGTGCCGCTTGAACTATCGTTCTGGCAATTCCCTCGCCATCTCCGCCGTGTTTATTCGCTATTCTTCTGATGATCGAGGTGCCGTGTCTCCATGTGTCGCGCATTCTTTTGATCCATTTGTCGGGATTGAGTTTGGTGTTGACGTGGATTCCGAGGATGGTGTGTTCGTCACTCTTTTCTATTGTCAGCTCGTCGAATTTTAGAGTGGGGTTAATGTTGTCTCTTTCTCTACCAAATATGAGGAGTTTAGTCTTCTCTGCTGATGGTTTCATGCCTACCTCTTTTAGGAAACTCTCTATGATGTGAAGTGCTGCCTGCAGTGTTTCGACCTGTTCCTCTTTCGTGCCTTGTGTCGTTCAGAGTGTGATGTCATCTGCGTATATAGTAAAATGGAGTGTCTCTCCTGCAAACGGCCTGCAAACGGCAGGACTTCTAGTCCTGCCGTTTGCAATTGCTGCTTCAAGCTCCCAGACGGTGAAGTCGCAGTAGTAGTGGTGTTGGTCTTCTACTACTGCTGGGGTTTAGATTATCTCGTTCGGCTTGGTTGCCGGTTGAGGGAAGAAAAGTGGGCCCGTTTCTTCAAGTACTTCTTCTAGCGTTTTGTTGCATCGTAGGGCTATATTGGATGTTATACCCCACTCTTTCTTTTTTCCGAGCATAGAGTTACAAATACTGCACATTCGTGTTATTGACGTATGCTCGTTAAATGATTCGCATAGGTCGTTCCAATTGTCGATACATAGCTTATCGGCGTAAGATTGTGCTTCCTTTGCAAGCTTGTTTGCCTTAGTTAAGTCTTTGCGATTTCTTGATGTTCTATATTTGTCAATGAATTCCTGTCTGTGTCGCCAGATTGAGAGAAGGTGTGTGTCAGGATTTGGGCCATCCGCGTTTCCTGCTTTCTGAATTGTCGCTTTTCCAGATGCTTCTTTCATAGCGTGGGTTAGTTCGTCTATGTTAGTTATGTGGTATTCTTGATTCAAGAATGTTCTGAAATCATCCCAGATGATGGTCTTGCTGTTTCTTTTCAGTTTAAGTTTGCTTCCCAGTTCTAGTGTTATGTGTATTGGAAAATGATCGCTTCCCCATGGGTCATTATTATCGGATTTCCAGGTTATTATAGACTTTTGTGATGCAAGGGTTAAATCGGGTGTTGTGTCTTTCCGTTTGGACCCTTGCCCGAGTCCGGTTTTAATTTCGGGGTCATTCAGTAGGTTGAGCCCTGCTTTTTCATATTCTTCTTGAATTTTGACGCCTCTCTCATTGGGTTGGTCTTGCCCCAGTCCGCGTGCCAGGCGTTGAAATCTCCCCCAATTACGATGTGGTGCTTGGGATACGTGTTAACAAAGTGTGTTAGCCAGCTGTGCTCGTCGTTTGTGAAAAGTGCTGGTGTATAGTATACCGATATGAGGATGATCTTGATGTCGTTATCTGTTGTGCGGACTGCTACTATTTCATGGGTCTGGTTGCACCATTGAGTAGTGTCTAATTGCTCATATGGCAGTGGTTTTCTTGGGTACACCGCAACTTGGGCTCGGACCATTTCTTTCTTGCCTCTTTTGTGGATGATTGAGGGGGATGTGAAGCTTCTGTATCCTCTAAGACCGATGTTGTCCCGATTTATCTCTTGTAATAGTAGTGCATCTTTAGGTTTCTGTTGCAGTCGTAAATTAAGTTCCGCCCTGCGAACTCGGAGGCCCCGGCAGTTCCACTGGAGGAAATCGAGTGTCTTTGTCTTGCGGGAATCCCTAGATGGTTTGTTCTGCATTGTGGGTGGGGATAGAGGTATCCTCTATGCTGCATTGTTGTACTTGCGATTTCTGGAACTGCATGAACATGATTTGAAATTGCTGCATCATCTGCTGCATCTGTTGCTGCTGCTGTATTTGTTGCTGAATTTGTTGGTGTAGCATTTGCTGTGTTTGTTGCGTTTGCTGAGCGTGTGTTTCTACGAAGCGCAGCACTTTCTCTTCCCAATTCCCGCTTTGGGTAGCTTCGGTGACCGCGCAGATCGGCGGGTTTTCTGATAGTGCTGCGTTCTTTGTAAAGGAGGGAATTAGCACCATCGTTTTTTCAACAGTCTTCTTGATTGCATCTTGCTTCTTTTTTTCCAGTTCTGTTTGTCTGCGTTGCTTGGCACGTTCTTCTTCTTGTTTGTCTTTTTCAATTTCCACTTTGAGCTGGGCCACACGTCTTTCAAGTTCCTTTAGTTGATTTTCTTTGGCTTCTACCGACGTCTTGTTCGTTGAAGACGTTCTCTTGGCCATGTTGGCATTGGCGTTTGGTAGATCCTGCTTGTATGTCGTGCAGTTGGTGCCGGTGGGGCCCTTCTTGGTACTGCCGGTGTTTTCCAGCGGCGGGAACTCTTCGAGGTCTTGTAGGGTGGAGAAGCGATTTTGGTAAAAGGATGCTCTTCCTCTAACTGTGCCTTGGTTGTGCAGGGCAGTAGCCATCCTCTTCCATGGAGACGCACTTGCCACATTTGTTGCTTTGCTTTTTGTCTGTGTCATTGCCTGTGCTCTTCTTTGTAGCTTTGCGTCCGTGCTTTTTTTGGTCTCGCAGTTGGGGTCGAAGGCTGTATGTCCCGACACATGGCAGTTAGGGCAATACGTATCTTCACATTGTTCTCCTTCTGGGTGAGGTTCACCACAACTCCTACATCTCTGCTCTCTCGTGCAGACAGCTGCCTTATGCCCGATGCCGTGGCATTTGAGGCACAGGACGGCTGTTGGTTTGTACTTGTATACTCTGAACAGTCTTCCGTAATGCGTGATCTTTCTAGGAACTCTATTTCCATCTAACGTAAAAAGAAATGTGCCTATCCTCCCAATGGGTCTTCCATGTAGGACATTGCAGTAGTCAGAGTCTGACTAGTCGACAATGTCTTGTGCTGTGAACTCTGCATCCACGTCGTGTATTACTCCTCTGGGCATGAGGCCCGTGGTGGATCTGTATGTTTGGACCCCTACCTCCGTGCCGTCACCCAGCGTCAGAGTGCTCATCTGGAGGATGCCTCCTGCGTGCGCCTCACTGTAAACAGTAATGGCTATGGTGTTGTTCCTGTGATTGGGATCGTAGCTAAGTCGGTCTCTGTTGCAAGGAATTGCAAAAAGCTGTTTCAGTTGGTCCATGAGGATCCGCGGTGAGATGTTCGATATTCTGGTTTGCGTCGAGGGTTTCACCACAATCACAATCTTTGGTTCGTCAAAGCGCTTAAGGTGGGTTCCCCATTGTGGTTTTTGTTTTTTTGTATGTGACTCGCGTCCAACTGTTTGTCGTTTCAGGAGGAGAACTATCGTTGATGTTAGCTATCTTGTTAATCTCGTCATCGCTGATCTCAAAACTATCGTCCCGGTCCTGACTACGGAATCTTTTCGCGGAAATTATCACCTTTCTTGCGTTGTTCTTGTTGGTCTCTAGCTCCATGCTACTGTTTTCGTCGTTCTCGGTGCACCTTTCGATCAGCGTTGTTTCAGTACTCGCCATGTTCAGAATGCGGGGTGATGGGCAGGCCTAGTTCTGCCTACCCGGGGTCCGGGCCTACGGCGGCCTCTCGACGTGAGAATTAGAAGAAAGACTCGCCTACATTTGGTTCTGCTGGAAGTCTTTCGATGGGTCGCCGTCCTTAGGTAAAAGATTTGGGTCGGGAAACCCAGTTGATGGCAGGAATTTAGTGGTGTTAGCGGAGCTGAAGCGAACGCTGCTGCTCCTCATGCCACTTCGTCGTCCTTTTCATACCGCTTACCGAATCCATTGCTGCACACGGTATACACAACAACACGGTTCAATATACGGTATGCAGTAACCCAGTTCAGAATACGGTATGCGGTGGAAATACGATTTTGTTACGGTATGCACATTTTACGGTAATGTTCCCGGTTCGATAATCCAGTTTGAATGTTACCGTGTTAAATTTCATACCGCTTTTTTTCGGTAGGGTTGCGTATCAAGAACACCTGTCCTGAATGGCCAAGAGGACCTCTCCTCGTCACTCATATGGAGGAGAAGGTGGTTCGTAGTGTCTTTGGTCCGTTGAAGCTAGTGGTCACATGTATGCCCACAACAAAGGAAGATCACCGGTGTGTAGGCGCTACCGACAGAATATTCATGGTCTTGGCAATCCGCATGTTGAAGATTCCACTTGGCACTAAGGCGAAATGCGCTGCTGGTGATTGGAACTCTAGAACCACCGTTTTTGTCGGTTCCGGTATAGGTTAGTATGAATGGCAGAGATGCCGAGCCACTTCGCACGATAAAAATAGTGCGCTAAGCAATAGAGTGCACTCAGACAACTTAGAAACTGACACCACGGTGTCCTGACATGTGCATAATTATTTTGCCATTCTTGTTCCCGAAAAAGAGCCATTTCCGCCAAAAAATTGCATAAATTGCGAAGCACATCTTCCCATTTGCAGTTCGCCGATGCGAGTGTTGAAAATTCAGGAGACCGTCTCCACCGTCTTCCAGTCACTACCTTATCTGTGGCCCTGGTTCACGCGATCCCACTTTGTGTGTGTGTGTGTGTGTGTGTGTGCGCGCGTGTGTGTGTGCATGTTTGTGCGTGCGTGTGTGCGTGCGTGTGTGTGTGCGTGTGTGCGTGCGTGCGCGCGTGTGTGTGTGTGTGTGTGTGTTTGTGTGTGTGTTTGTGTGTGTGTGTGCGCGTGCGTGCGTGCGTGCGCGTGTTCTGTGGGCTGAACTCTGTCACCCCTAAGCAGAGAGTGCAGAGGGAGTTAAGAAGCTCGGTGAACCAGCCGCAGGTCTATCTTTAATCTCCTGATCACGCTCGCTCCCGTAACCACGCGCAGGGAGCGGTACAGGTGATGACTGGTCCGGCCGGCGCATAGCTCCCCCGGCACTGTCAGCTTAGGAATGAACAGAGTCCTACTCCCTCAAGGACGCCGAGTCCTCTTCGTTCACAAAGGAGTGTTTTGGAAAGATTATGGACAGCGTGGGGAAAACGGGAGGGGAACTGTTCTCTAATCACCCTCTCTCGCCCATTCCGAACCCCTTCCGAGGCCGTTGGCGCGACCCTCCCCTGTACACTTCCCTCTCTCGAATTCTTCCGTTTGCCTCTGCTGGTATTTGCTATCCGTGCGTCCGAAAACGAATGTGGTAAAGCTTGCTAAGACCTGATAACTCTAGAGCAAGAGGACAAAAAGGGACTGACAGACACGAAATTCCGAACTCAGCTTGGAACTTAATGTCAGAATTAAAAAGAGACAACGATAAATCAAATGCCCCAACGGGAAACAGGGGCAATATAAATTTCCAGAAAATCATCCGCCACCTTGGCGTTCCTTCAGAGCACCATTGTACCTAACTGGCTTATGCTTCAAAATAAACAAAACTAAAGAGCATGCGCACAAACATGTGGAGTGCGCCTCATCGGTAGTCTGAAATTCAACGACTTGTGGGTGATCGTACGTGTGTAGCATGATAGCCCGACGTGCCGAATCCCTTTGCGTGCTTAAACCAGAATTCTTCCATGTCATCCTAATATGTTGAGGAACTACAAATGACGACATGATTACATTACACACGCTCGGGTGCACACTTGCTGTCTCTTAATTAAAACAGAATGCTCAACCGTCACGGTGAGGATCCGGTCAACTGTCTGGGAATTCGCGTCATGGGCTTCTGTTAAAACTGGCCCTTTGAAGCCGTGGCAACAGGATGGGCTGTCAGTCATAGAGCATTTGACACAGGGCTCATTACATGGGGTGCTTTTGGCCTTACAAAACATTTATATCTGGCCAGGTCTAAAGATTTCAGATATGGCTATATAAAAAATTGGCCACATATAACCTGATATGGTATATCTGCCAGATATAGCCTCATAATGCCAGATATAGTCTGATATCTTTGAACAGGTATGGAAATCCCAGATCTGGCTAAATATAGAAATTCCAGACCTGGCCAGGCATATCAAAAGGACAGAAGCTTGAAATCAGCACTTTATATCTTTTTATCGTCTACAATTCTCCCAAACGCCCCGGCCCGCGCTCTAGGAATTATGGGAACGGTGATCCTTCAGCTCCCTAGTGATCGTAATTTTGACCAGTTTCATGGTTACAGTTTCGAGTGTATTTCGTAGTCACCCTGAACAAGCGTCCCATAAGGCTCCAGGACATGTCATATCACTTTTAAAATTCCTCGTCAATGGCAGCGTTTATGATACTGTTAATGCGATCCAGCTTTCAACCTGGCTGAGCCGCAGAAATTTCTCACAATATTATCATTCTCGTGATCGTCGTTTTAGCAGGAATTACTTAAAAGCCGAGAAATCACAACAACCAAAAGCGGGATTAAACTCGGATTCAGCGGAGTTGTTTATAACATTTTTAGCGTTTCTAACTTAATATCAGCGTTTTTGAAACTGTACGAGAAGGATAATGATGCAAGAGATATGTCTGCAGCTCATCCAGGTTGAAGGCTGGACAGAGCGCAGAGTACTGACATTGTCGAGAAATTTTAAATGTAATATGACAGGTACTTGGGTTATATACTACACTTGTTGAGGGTGATTCCAAATTACACTGGAAATTGTGTAATCATAAATTGGTTGAAATTTAGGATCACTAGGCAGCTGAAGAAACACCATCGAAATGATTCCTCGAGTTTAGGCCGAGGCGCTTGGGGGATTTAGCAAATTGTCTATTCGGCCCTAATCTTAACACTTCGAAATAATTATGGTACAATGAAATCCTCGTGAGAATTAGCACAAATAATTCCAAACTTAAGCTTGCCAAAGCGGTAGTTTGGGATTATATGTACTAATATATAGCTCGCGAATAATGAGTCATTCACAGTTTGCTATCAAAATACTTTTATACTTTTTTTTACACCTTTTTATGTATTGAAAACCGGCCGCCAGATAAAGCTGTATATACTTCAAATAAGGCTGTATATATGCCATGTAAGTCTCTATATACGCCATATAAGGCTGTATATACTCCAGATAATGCTGTATAGAGGACGTATATAATAATATAATGTTTGATATGGTCAGATATTCCCCAGATATAAGATTTCCATACGGGCGTACACGACCCAATCGTACGTAAGAGACCAACTTTTGTAAAGCAGAATTCTTCGGGGAACTTGGAAATCCACTGTGATAAGAGTTCGTGTGATCCTTTGCTGTATAAAGCACAAACTCCGGGCAACTAGGAAGCGAAAACAGGAGGGAAAAATTTCTTGACGTTCAAAAGCAGTGAAAAGAAGAAAGACGGTTGCATAAGTGCGTCGACACTCGTTTCATCAAATGCGAAATTCGGATTCATTTGGGGTGACATATTCAAGTATTATATTTGTTCGTGTTTTCTAAATAAAATTCACTTGCCAGTAGCGCGCTGATTGTGCAGTTCTAAATTTTTGCTCGTTTTTGTTTTCCATCTGACGACATTTCCGGCTAGACTCTAAATCAAGACCAACATTGTCGTCTGCTATCAGTGCCTTGGCGCCCTCTTGGAAGCATTAGGAGTCTTATTGTGGCACCAGTAGTGCCATAAAGTCATATTTATTTATTCTACATACCCTCAAGCGCCGAAGCATTATAGAGGGCAGAGGCAAAGCAAACAAAAACAAAACAAACTGACCAAACAAAAAAAATCGGCAAGAAATTCAAGTATTAAAAATACACTGCAATTGGCAAAAGGAGTAAGCAATATCTTTTACGAACAAAATAAACAAAATAAAATGACTCATGTTGGCTCATCAAACAGAAATGTAAACAAAGATTGGCGAAAAACAAAATAATCGCGTATAGTTGCAATATATGCTGGAAGGTTGTTCCAGTCGTTTGACATATGCGGGATAAATGAACAAAAAAAAGTGTTTGTTTGGCAACGTGTTAATCCAACTTTATTCAGATCGCCCAGACGGGAAGAGTAATAGGTAGGCAATGTAAAGGAATGGTCCACAAGCCCGTAGTTCGGGTTGGAAGCTTTTTTGTCGAGATTATAAAGTCAACATAATAATCTATTCTGTTGACTCTATGACGCAAACACCGTTTTCTTCCAGTTGGCGGTCCAGGTAAGCCCGTATTGCTGGTGACTCCTTAATATGCACAGTGAAGGAGCAAAACATCGCCATTAAGTTACTGTACCTTCTTATTGTCTAGTTTACTTTGCAAAAAACACCTGATGCGCGCTTTGACAAAATTAAATAAAATTGACAAGCGCTCTAGCAATTTCAACTTGTTGAGAGAAAACGACACGCCTAAACCAGCCTAATCTAACATGCTCCACTATTAAGCCAGTGGTACTGTCAGACAAACACTGACCATTATATGCCACTGTGTGCTTGAAATGACGATGAGCCAATGGTATACTAACAGGACAACATTAACCATTATGAGCTTGTGTTCATCCACCATTTCAAGCCAATGGTACAGACAAGTAAACAATGTTATTTTTATGCCAGTCCCCATCAGATATTGGAATTCCGACGACACAGAGAGGCCAATATGGACAGTTTTATTCCAGTGTCCATCACATGTTAGCAAGAAAAGGTTACCAAAGGCCAACATTGTCCGGTTTATGCCAGTATTCATCCAATATTCGCAAGCGAATGGAACTGAAAGGCCAAGATAACCTATTTTATACCAGTGTTCATCCAATATTAGCTAGCCAATGAAACTCACAGGCCAACATTGCCCATTTTATGCCAGTGTTCATCCAAAATTCGCAGGCCAGTAGAACTGTCAGGCCAACATTGCCCGAGTTTTGCCAGTGTTCATCCAATATTCGGAAGCGAATGAAAGTGACAGGCCGAGATTACCAATTTTATCACAATGTGCTTCCAATATTGGTTGATCATTGGAGAAGCTGGGCCATCACTGAAGATTTTATATAATGACATAGACAATATTGGAAGCAGATTGGCTAAATAGGACCATCATTAAACCTTTTTTGCCAACGCTCTTTCAATAATGGCCCAACACCTTGTGCTGCCTGGGAAGGTATATGACTACATCCTTTTACCTGAGACTGTAGGCCTTGTCAGCGCGTGTTGGGAAAAATTGCGAAGATGGCAGTCAACACCGGGAACGCTGACGGTCAAGTTAGCGAACATAATGACTGATATCTGCTCGTCAAAGATGGCTTATTGTTCCGCTACATTTCAAAGACCGATCGCAAGGAAGGGAACGACACTCCGTCCTTGGCAGTGATTCGTAGGAGGCAACGGGGTGGTTTATCGAATACATTTGCGATGAAACTCCGTCGGGTCATGGTAGAGGCAGAAAGAGTTTTCAAAAACTTCGTAGCGTCGCGACCTGGCCAGGGATGAAGGTATACTTACTCTGATAAGCCCGTCGCTGTCCAGCCCACCAGAATGCGAAGCCAAAAGTGGAAAAGCCCGGATTTCGATGAGTCAATAACAGTGGGGGTTTGTCGCTCGCGACATAATCCGCCCATTAGCAAGGAGTTTTCGTGGAAACCAATGTTTATTGGTGATAAGCGATTATTTCTTAAAATGGGCGGAGTTACACCCGCTAATAAAGCTGGTCTCACACCACATTTGTGAGTGCTGAGAAACTTACATGCGCTCCGGCACATACACATATCTCATTAGCCATAATGCTTGTTATTTTATTGGCAGGGTGTTCACTGCCTCCTGCTTCGCTTTAAACGCAACGCACAAGAGGACGACACTGTACAATTATCAGGCTAATATAACTGAGAGAGTGAACCTAAACTTGAAGGACATGCAAATATACTAATAGAGAGACACAGAAACTGTGACGAACACATCGTCGAAAGCGCTTTTGCCATCCGTACGATAGTGAACAAATCGACTGAGTCTGCCCCATGTAACTTGGTAAGGTTATTTTCATCATGCTAAACTAGGTAGTGTTGTATTGAACAAATTGGTAAACGGCTAGACCAGCGCGTGCTATGATAAAAATAACAAGATTTAACCTACTCAGCATCGGAACTGTTTTATTAGTGAGTTTTAGTATTAAGTATACGATAAAATGCAAGTGCTGTGCGTTTGCGTTAGTTTTGCCTTCTCCACGCTGCGCATGCGCAAAGTCGCCATGCGCCAATCCAAGGGCGCAGTTTTGGCTCTGCGCACGCGGGGTATGAAACACGCAAAGCTAACGCAAACTCACAGCGCTTGCGTTCGCTCGCATACGCAATACTAAAACTCACTGTTAACCCAATTTTAAATCAAACAGTTTTGAGTAAAGAAGCAGAACAATTTACGACCTACTGGTATTACGTTCTATTTCCCTTCATTTTATTGTACTCAACCCTTCACCAAGCCGCTTATGACATTCTGACTGTCTTCCTTTCAGCCGCAACAAACGTGTCGTCCATGTCAATCAAGTTCCGAAGGAAGAAATTGGCTCTTCCTGACGGCACACATCTGTGGAAAGAAAAACACATATAAAACCCTCTTTCACATTATGTACCACCGCAGTCGATGCTTCTATCTGATAGAGGTAATCATGCAAGGCCATAGGTAGATCGCTAGGTCTCTTTTCACCTTTGTGTACTTGCTATCAACGACTACGTCAATCAAGCATATTGAATGCGCCTTGATTCTGCGCTTTGTCCTGCAAGTGATTGCTTTATCGGGTGAAAGCAGACGCACGAAAACGAGGAGCTTCGGGAGGATGCAGATTTTATGCAGCTTGATGGGATTCATCCGATTGTAGTGTCGGCTGCGGTCGTACTTGAAGTGAAGCAAACGAGGCTAAAATGTTCGCGGCAGCATTATTTTTAAGAAACGGAAAGTGTAGTTGTCAATCTACGAATTATTATTTGAAAGAGAAACGTCCGGGGGGACAACGACTTAGTCGCATCATGTGTCTCGCGGTATATAAAACTTTATACCTTCAGGATTACGTTGCCCGCCTCGGCGGACGGAAGCACATGAGAGTGAAGTGCTAATTAGATACTTAATTACTAGGGGCCAGATCTTTGGGCAAATGCCTATTTTGTTTCTTTAAACCCTATCGTGCCTTTCCTATATATGAGCACGAATAATGAGCTAAGAAGCGTTTTAAGAGTGGTTCTATAGTGTCTATAAATGCCGATTTCGGCGTTTGAGCCTAAGTTACCGTTTCCCAACTGTAAATGCCTATTTTTGACTTTTTTTGCTCCGCTATCCCAAAATGACTTGTTCTGTTTAGTTTCAATTTCACGCGAACTATCTTTTATCTTGCTGCGATGCCCGGCAACAGGCTGCTCCAATCCCTGTCCCGAGATCCATCACAATTTTTTTTTCTTGTCGCCTGTAAGCCAAAGCGCAAGCGGTGCCTAGCTTCTAGTAGAAGGCTCTTCCCGCCCTTCCCTACACATCGCCCTTCTTCCTGTTTATTGTCTTTGCTTTCTCCCCCTGTCGCCCGACTGGTTCCCAAAATCGCATGCAAAATGTTACTGTCCAGCATACGACAAATAACAGTCCAGCGGCACTTGCTTGCCAGGCCGGCAGCAGAGGTACAAGCTAAACATATAGAATAAAAGAACCTGAGCCCATCGATGCAAGACATCGCGAGCCGGGGTCAAAAAGTTCTTGGAGCTATTTGTGCAACGATTGAACTCGAGACAAACAAGCGCGCTGTGCGGGTTCAGTGTGCAGCCATTGCCTCCTTTCCTTTAGCTCACTTCTCTTCAGCAACTTTCTATCGCGGCGGATGTTTCACGTACCGGGGTCCCTCTCGAAGGAATGCCTACCGAGAGAAACCTAGGTAATCAAGACTTTGACACAGCAGTTTTTGAGTTAAAGCGGGATTTTCGTAGTAGCGTATGATTTAAACAAGAATAGGGATGCTAATAAACTTGCGGCGGTCGTTACGTCTCAATTTAGAAAGCGCGATATCTGCAGCGACATGAGGACGGCAACACGCTATGCTGCGCGAGCACGGTGACTGGCAGGCAGGGACCAAATATAGTTTTCCCATGGCCGTAGCTTTCAGGAGCGAGTGCTTCAGCTCACAAAGTAACTCCCGCCGTGCAAAAACGTGGTTTCCTTTTACAGCATGACGGCATGGCTGGTACCCGGCACGCTAGCGTCGGAGTGTCCACGCACGCACGCATCAATCGTTGCTTTTTTTTTTTTTTTAAAGACGCGAGACGGGATCTACGATTCGACGAGAGCGCGAAACGAGACACGGCGAGAAAAAACACTGATCAGTGTTGGAAAACGGGAAAAAACCATGCAAGACCGGATAAACGATTGATGCATGAAACTTTGTGTCTTGCGGTCGCTTGCGCCACCTAGCCCACGCATGCTCAATTACGGTACTCAGTTTAGTTTCGGTTTTGAAATGGTGACCAAAATTGGTCCTTTGGCGCAGGCTTGGCGCAGATTACCCATGTTTTAGCAAAATGTAGCAGGATAAAGCAGGTTCAGCGTTTAGGCGCTGTTTGGCGCAGTTGGCGCAGCAATCACATCACTGCTCTGGCTCGGAACATCATTTTGAAAGTACAAGAACGAGTCGACGCCGTCCCCGGAGGCCCCGCTGCAGGTTTGTTCAAAGCTTCAGTCCGTCTTGAGCAAAAATAGTGGGTTTTCGTATTTAAAGAAGTCTTCAAGGCTCTCACCGGGGAATACTCGTGGGTATCGGAGGGTGTGGAAGCATTGAATAAGTACAAGTACGCCCCACTCACATCAGTGTACGTGGAACGCTCTTGTTTTAGCGTACAAACTGGTTCTCAGCGACAAGAGCTAGAAGTTTGAACCGAAGGATGTTAAGATGATGCTTGGTTGCTATTGTTGTTTTTTCGTTTCTTTTTCCCATTCTTTCTAATTGGACTGTGTACAGCATGGGACAGCTTAGTGCCGCTGTGGTCTTGAGTCGACTTTTTCGAATGCTTGACAAATTAAATTGCAATTCCTTTTGTACCACTTTATTTTGTATTTTTTTGAATGGCAGAGGCCCTAAATGCTTTCAAAAGCACCCTGTGAGTAAAAACTGCTCGTGCCTATAAATGCCTATTACGAAGCTTTTAGTGCCTTCTATAGACTCCTAAAAATTGTTTTTTAGAGCCGAAACATGCGGCCTCTATTAATTACCGATAAAACACTAATTAACTTTTTTGCATCTCGGTTGAGTCACTATGTTTCAACTAGAGATTTGCTGCCCGTCATTTATGAAGGCAAAAGCAGCTGAGGGATCTCAGAAAAAAATATTTTACCTCGAGTTTTTTTGTAGGAGCTTTGGCAATCGCGGCAGAGGAAAACCCAAACTAATTCGGAAAAAGCGCTCTTAGGGCGGAAATAGTTTCACTTCGGAAGAGGAGTCAAGGCGTGGCGTGTAGTGACGCGTACGTTGTTGTCAGCATATGACCAAAAGCTTTGGACGAGTCCCAAATCGACTCACGGCCCAGTCCCGCAGCAGCTTTGTTGGGGTAGGTAAGAAATTGAAAATCATCGCGTGCGTCTGATGTCTTTGCCCGATAACACTCTAAACTTGATAGATTTCACCGTGTTTTTTTTTTCTTTGAGGTAATGAAACTAGATCAGCGCTGTAGTTGTTTTCTCCGCTTGCGCAATAGCACAATCGCACTTTCCTTAATAACTTTCGGTTATTCGTTAGTATAGCTTGTTTCTACAAAACGCACGAGCAATGTCATTTGCGCTTCGTTGAGGGTCACTCATGCAGTGGTCACGATGCTTGTTAACAACAAGCACTTCTTCGGTTGATTGACTTTATTCAGGCTTTGACTTTACATAGCACGAGTGCTCCACAGAATATTTATAAACTGCCTGCCTCCATGGCAATGCACATCAACAACCGATCTCTTATACCAGACATTGCTCGGTGCCGCATTTTTCCTGGAACAAACGTACAAGCAGTGATAATCCTCTTTTTGAACTCAGCGATGATTGTTGTATCGGTGTCATAAACTTGGTTTTTGATGTAGCCCCGCAAACAAAAGTCCAGTGGATAGGTTTGGCGACCTAGGAGTCCAGGACGTTGGTTCACTACGTCCATTTATTGTTGACTGAAGTTTCTGTGAATTAACCGGACTGGCTTGCAAGCAGGCGTGTGGTGGGGCACCGTCGTGTTGAAACCACTTTGATTTAAGAGTGTTCAGAGTTACAACTTCAGTAGGACGACGTCAAGGTAGGTTTTCCTTTTAATCCTGCTTTTAATGAGATAAGGTACAACAATGCGACAATCAAATATACCACACCACACGTTCTATGGCCACTAAACTTTGCGCTTGTCCTGACGGAACGAGTGTGGATTTGTGTCTGACCAGTTATGCGCGTTGCGCAGATTTTCATTTGCATTTCTGCTGAATGCTGCATCATCTGTCTATAAAACATTATCCAAAATATTTGACATCTGGTCAGTCTGAACGGTCGCCCAATTACAAAAATCTCGACGTTTCTCAAGGTCTTCTGAATTTAAATCCTGGTCGAGGCATGCATGGTAAGTATGAAGCTTGCTTTTTTTTACATTTTCCACACCGAAGACTGGCAAAGTTCAGGGGCCCTCGCAATATCTCTCTCGCTGTCCTCCACTAATACGGCTGCAGGCTTTCTTCGCTGAGGGGGTTAAACAGATCCTGTGGAGCAAAACCAATTACAACTTCTAAAGAACAAAGCATGAGCTGGCAAACGGCGTTGTGGATTTAGAGCAGCGTAGATCGACAATGCAAAGGTGACTTTTCTTTTTGCATTGACGTAAGCGAGACCCATATTCATTTTTCTTCGCTTTAACATGCTTGATAGTTAGCCATCGTATTCCACGCAACGCGTTTTGCGGGTTGCCTTTTAGTAACAACCATTAGTGCATGGCCAGCAGGTTTTTGTTTACTTCGCTCTTTTATCTGAAGCTCAAACTTTTGCCTCTCCAGTGTGAAAAGTATCAGTGGAAACAAGGAGCGCCAGTTATCGCAATAAAAGACGCACCTATCTCTACTATAGGGGGCTGGATGGAGCATTGACCACACAGGTATAAAGTCACAGCAAGTAAGCGGCTTTTCCTGGAAGTGAGCGCTTGACATGCTTTTCAACTCTTCCAAGTGCTAGCTCGAACAACTTCAGGGCGCTGGGTTTTTTCTTGTCATCCCGAAAGAACCTGCTATTTGCGGAGTAACAGTGCACGCGAACACGGGAAGTCTCTTGGGGAGCCATTCGGTGTAAATATTTTGAGATTCTAGTTTCATGTGTACGTATGTCCCACGTTCAAATGCTTTATTCTCGGACTTTAATCCAGAACGGAAGTATTGAAACCCATTCGAAGACACACAAAAGCATGGAGCAAAATATTAGCTGAATACACTAGGAGGCCCAGCCCACACCCAACTTCCGGGACAAGCTTCGAGCTTCCGGTGGCTTCACTTGCGCCAGACTCCGAGAGCAGCTAAACGCCTTCCAGCCCCCTATAGTAGAGATCAGTGGAAAGACGTACTTGATAAGTTTTAATTTCGGGCCTACCACAACCACGCGATGACTGAATTTCAAATCGGCTCGCGTGGAGTTGGCCTTGAAGCGATTGGGACTGGTGCGAAGCTTTTAGTTGTGTGCCATCGAGAGTGAACCTGTTTCCGGCCTTATCGCGCTTTTTCACAGTAAGTTTGAGTTTCCCTCTGCCGTGATTGCCAAAATACGCTACGAAATACCTCGAAGTTAAATTATTACTCTTTTTTGATCTCTCAAATGCTTTCGCCTCTCTAAACATCGTGGCTAATACCAAATCTAAAAAAGTTAATTCGAGTGTTTGGTAATTAAATATATAATGGCCGAGGAGGACAGTTTAATCCTGAAGGAATAATGAATGCATTTCAAGTGTCCTTTTTTTAAATACCGTCTCTCATATGTTAAAAAACCTGTATATTGTTACGAATGAAAGACATAAATATGTCTAGGCCAGTAGGGAGCTAAACGTGTAATAGGCGCAAATTTAACCCCCCCCCCCAAAAAAAAAAAAAAAAAAAAAAAAAACTGAAGAAGTAGCGTCGCAGGCGTGTTGAAACGGCGGCGGTGCAGTACGACCGACCGCAAGAGCGATGAAAGACTGAATCCGGACAGCCACGCGGAGCACCTTTTGTATGCACGTGGGTGCCTGCAACATACGGCGTAGAACGTTCGGTGCGTAGAATATTCGTAACTCGATCAGACGAGAAAGCACTCGAATGTACATAAACGTCCAGTTAAAAGAATAAATTAAAGATTTCGTTTCCTGGATGCGAACCTAGAGCCTCCACGCGATAGCCAAGCACGCTAAGCATTCGGACTCGCACGTGCTCAATCGGCGACGCGAGTGGCATTACTCCACCTTTTTTAAAACCGGATCGTCTCGACGCACCGAGCCAGAAAACAAAACAAACAAAAAAAGATTGGCCAACTACGGAGGCTTGTAAAACACTGTCCTATGGAGCTTAGAACGGAAGAAAACAGTTCACAGTCTTATCAAGCGTAGAATGGTTTGACGAGCACGACGTGGACGGCGTCTGGTCGTGGAGGGCGGCGTGATGAAGTTCGTGTTACGTCGGCATCACATTGTAGTTCAGATCCCCGAGTCGACGAAGCACCTTGTAGGGTCCGAAGTACAGTTTTAACAGCTTCTCGCTGAGACCGCGTTAGCGAATCGGTATCCACACCCGTACCCTGTCTCCGGGTTCGAGGAGGACTTCGCGGCGGCGAAGGTAGTACCAAATACCGTTAAGACCAATACAGGAAACTCAACCAAAAATGCATAGGATTGGCTTAAGACACAGAAGTCGTGCCATCTCTTGGCGTGGAGTGGTCAACTCGGTGCCGAAAATTATATTGATATCAGTCATGGGCTCCACTGTCTTCCTCCCTTACACTATCGGTAAAAAATACATAGCTACAGATTAAAATTGACAAGCACTTGGTTATGGCACATTGATATCAATTGATGTGTTCCAGAAAGTTCATATGCAAGTCAGTAAACTTCGTTTTCATATTAACCCTGGGAAGCTAAAGGCCTATATCAAGCTATTAATCATTATTTCTAGATATTTGACTATTCATATGTTAGGGCAACCTCAAGTCGTTATATTAGCTAAAACTGAACTATATTGGGATATTCATCTTCTTAAAGGTGAGATTTGCTTCAAGTGGCTTATATTGGCCTTTGGGAACTACTCTTGACCAGATCAGTTTAATTTGGTTATGGATAACTATTAGCGACTATTATTCACACTTCTGAGGCATTGGTGTTTCAGGGGTGGGATTAACTTCAAGTGGATTTTACTGGCCAATGGAATATGTTCTAGTCAGATTGACTTGAAATGGCTATACATGAATCTCAGTCGCTATTATTGACATTTTATGAAATAGGCGTGTTCATAGATTTGATTGACCTTATTCGGCTAATATTGGCTACAGGCATCTGTTATTGACCTGGTTAACTCGAATTGCCAAAAAATGGCTATTAGTGCTTATTGGTCGCAACATTCTGCTATTTTATACTTATGAATGAAAATTGCTTCAAGTGGCTATTGTTTGCAATAGCATATCATCTTAACGATATCACCTTAAATCGCATCAGAATAAACATTAGTGACAATTAGTGGCATAGTATTCATGACGTTTTGAATATGAATGGAGCCAAGTGTCTACTATTGGCTACGGGCAGTTTTTGGCCAAATACGCTTGAAATGGCTATAATGTCGATCAGCGAATATTATTGGCAATTTCTGCAATTGGACTGTGTATGAATTTGATTGACTTCAACTGACTATTATTGGCTATTGAAACCTATACTTTACTTGGTTTGAATGATTTTTTATTATTGACTATAGGCATCTACTGCTGACCTGGTTGGCTTTACTTGGCTACGAATGGCTATAGGTTATTAACATTGATAAATATTAGTTATTTCTGTGTCTATAAACATGAATGGGTTTATGTAGCTCTTTTGGCTATTGCCATCTATTTTTCACCAGAGTGGTTTCAAATGGAAACGAATGGCAATTGGTGAATATAGTTGACGATTCTGTTCTATTCCGATGTTTATGAATGAAAATGACTTCAAATGGCTATTATTGGCTCTAAGCTTCTATATTTATTTGATTGGCTTAAATGACTATACATGGCTATCAGCGACTATTATTGGCAATCTATGCAATTGGAGTGTGTATGAATTTGATTAACTTCAACTAACTATTATTGGCTATTGGCGCGTATATTGACTTGAAAGAAGAGGGACTACCCTTTCTCAGACCGTTGTTTGTGTACCCGGACACCGCCTTTCTCCCCCTAGAAGATCAACCTGTCGCTCAAGACTCGGACAAAAGTTGCTTTCCCCATCCATTCACCTCTAAGCTGACAGTGCTGTGGGAGCTTCGAGCTCATTGGGCCAGGTTCATTTTTGCCACGTGATCACGCTTCCTCATGCAAATCCACGCGCAGAGAATTATGTCAGATGATGAAAGGTAGGCGGCTGATTGGTCCGCCAAGTGCATAGCTTCCACCGCACTGTCAGCTTAGGAGGTCACGTTTCGTGTGAGGTGCGTTGGGGCCGGTTGACGCGCTTTGGGGACTGCGGATGTATCACAGTGTGAAGGCATAGATCTTTCAAAAAGAACGAGGCACGAACTATTTCGCTGTGCTTTCAAGATTTCGTAACAAAATTACACTTTTGATCTTCTGTCTCTTGGCCCCCTAAACCACATTCTATTGGTAAAATCCCAATCTGAATTTATTTATCCCAACCCAGAATTTGTTTCCTGGCCCCTTTAAGCTTCATAAGTTGAGAACAAAACATTCAAGGAACTTGCGGTTTGTGGCAACTGTGTTTATAGCGATGACGCCATATCATATATTTTGTTTTCAGGAAAATTAAATATTAGTGGTTTTTGCCGGCACGATTTGATTCAAAACCTTTCGTATCTATATTGTAAAAATAAGGTAATTTTTTAAAAGGCATTTAATACAAACTTTCCGAGCATCGGCCGCTCTTTATCCGGTCTTAATGTTGCGGTGTAAGCTGGAAGCCCGTCACTTTTACACGGCGGCTCAAGAAAAGCAGAAAAAAACGAACAACAAAATGACGAGAATAGGCGAGACGCAACTTCTCAGAAGCGACCATGGGTGGACGAAGGCTGCGGCCAGAGAAGGGGCAATACATCCGTCCCCAAACCCGATTCTGCTAGGCACCGTTAGAGGTCGGCAGTTTTCAGCCGAAACAAGGGAAGCAAACAGAACCAAACGGGCATAGGAGCGCGCCCTGGGTGGCGAAGGAGAGCCAGCAGACACACAGGAGCAGCACTGACGCGAACCGAGACGCGTGAAAGTTCATGTTAAACACCAAACACCCTCCCCTCCCCCTGCACACCTACACACCTACATGGAAACGGACGCCCCCCTCCCCTTATTTCCCCTATTTTTATTTTCTTCACCGCCCGTCTCCCCATCTCGCACCTGAGAGTGAAGGCACTTCTCGAAGACGTAATGATGTCCATAATCGGGGAGATCGCTATGCTCCGTTTCACCCTACGTCCGGGCACAGCGAACACCACCAGCCCTCATAGCGAATCCAAGGCCATGCGAGTGTGACGTGATCTTGGAAAGGGCGCACAGCGACGCGCGGCAAGCGTATTACGGGCTACGTTTCTGGAGCGGTAATGGCTGGGATAGCTCGCAGCGTCTGCCTAGTCCGGACTTAAGGTCAATCAATGTGGAGGTTCCGAGAAGGTTAACTATTCAAGATGCAAGCAACTAAGCACACCGGCGCTCTTGTCAATGCCCGCTCCAAGCGTGTTAAACGTTAACAGTAAGAAACAATAAACAAACCTAGATAAACATGCCTAAAGATATGAAAAAAAAAATTAACTTTTACAATTTTCTGGAGTTTCGATTTAAAGCGCAGCTCTTGAGAGGGAGGAGGGGAGTGTATGCCGCTCCTTCTCCTCCGTACACTCCCCTCCTGCCGTCCTCCTCCTCTCCTCTTCCGTCCTGTCCTCCTCGTCTCTTCTCTCCTCCTCCTCCCCCTCCTTCATCCTCCTCCTCTCATTCTCCTCCCCTCCTCCTCCCGCCTCTTCCCTCCTTCCTCGTTACGTCATTCGTAACCTTAGTGACCCCCGTGACGTCACTCGTGGAAGCGTCGTGAAGATCTTGACCTTACGAGTGAAGGTCACGTGAAGGCCTTGACCTCCACGTTAGCTTCCTTTGAAAAGCACGACCTTCTTCGTGACCTTCAGAAGTCACCTTCGTGACGTTACTCGTGACCCTAGTTACACCCGTGACCCTGTTGACGTCACACATAACGTCATATGTGCCTTCATTATGGGAGACGTCCCATAATACAACGCGCGCTTAGGCAGACGGCGACGCCGACGGTGACGGTGACGCCGCTCAAGCCGGAAACGGGCGACTAAGAGCTGCGCTCTAAAAATAGCGTCATCAACATCATCGACACCTTCCGATTCCACCCCCTGCTATATCAGACTCACTGAGGAAGGCGGCACGGCAGTGATGCAGTCTTCAAACAACCCATTCATGTTCCTAGAACAGGTCTGCAAACGAATATATCAGTTTAAACTGAGAAATTATTCCGTGCGCCTGGTAGCGCTGCCATGTCCAAACGGGTTGTGTGATTGTTTGGCTGGATGTTTTGATGCATTCTGCTTTCTTTCACTTCTTTTGAGTAAAGATGTGGAGCTCAACCCCATGCCCTACTTTAGCTGAATAGCTGGAAACTATACTGGCGAATAAAACGCCACTAGTGGCAAGCTTAAAATCTATCAACGCAAGTGCAGTGCTGCGCAGTACGGGAATGAACAACAAACTGGATGTTATCGATAAACTAATTGAGAAGCTTGCTCTGTCTCCTTTAAATATTGATAAATGTGACGCGACTTCAGCGAGTTTCAAACGATATATCAACGTTCTATCAAACAAGTTACATTACTTAGAAAACCGTAGTCGACGCAATAATTTGACAATCTACGGAATTCACGAGGAGGATGATGAGACTCCAACTTCAATCAGAAAGCCTGTAATTACAATTGTTTCGAATAAAATATGGGAGAGTGACCATTGTATAAAGTATATACAGATTAGGTAGGAATACGGCACACAAGTGGACGTCCATTCATCAATATTTGTTTTCCTCGTTGAGAAAATGTAGCTGTAATAAACTCTGCGAAACTAGAAGTTTCAAGGATTTGTGTATCTGAAGAATATTCAAGACGAATGCAGATGATAGAAAAAACAGCTCTGACAGACAGTTAAATATATTAGAATGCCTTATCACTAAGAGTTTTTACGATATGACGAGGTGAAAGAAACAAAATAATTAAGTTTTCTAAGGAACGACACAACAAGCTGCAGCAACATGTGAGTTATTAACCCCGTCAACCAAGAGTAATAACTGTAAATGCTCGTAGTAAGGCAAACAAACTATAACATATTGAACAGTTATTGCTTCTCCATACTACGGATATCATGGCTGTCACCGAGACGTCGCTACTTCAGGATATTAGAGATTGTGAGCTATGCACTCTCTAGTGTAAACCTCTGGTGAAAAAGGGGCCTTTCGGAAGAGGCGGTATAGCTACAATTTATGGAACATCATTACACCTTACACCTATTTGTGAGCCATTTGACCATGTAGTTTTTTTAATGTAAGATATTGCCTAAAAAATCTCCTTTATAGTCTGTGCAGTATACACTCCTCCTAGGACGTCTCTATTGTTATCTAAATATTTTGTTTTCATTCCGCACGTTAAACAACCAAATAACTTTATTATTTTATGTCTTTTTGATGTACCATGTATTGATTGGAATGCACTAACTGTGAGTAACCCGGATCGTGCACATGGGAAAAGTTTGTTTGACTTGTTTTTCCCAACGATTTATTTTATAAGGTAGTCTCCTACTAGAGGCAAATCTTTATTTAACCTGGTTTTTCTTGGTGATGGGCTATCTGCACGTGAGTATGATCTTGAAATATGGGTTTACATACCTCACCATTTTAACCATCTGATGATGTTACCGTTTCTTTTCTTTGTTTTTTTAGTGTTTCGACGTGTTGGGAAAAATGTCTATTTATTGTGGTTTGGACATCGAGGCTTTGTGGTTTAGTTTTAAAGATATTGTGAACAAGTGTTTATCGAACACTGTGCCTCACAGGATAAAAAAGAATGTTCGTAAACCGTGGATAAATAACAAGCGTAGAAGGGTAGAACTGCCCAATTAAGGAAAAAGTTTAAAATTAAAAGGACAGAATCATATCGTCAGCTTAATCAGAACTAAATATTTGCCTTAGAAAGAAAAATTTGGAAGCAAAGGAAACATATTTGAATACTACACTGGGCTTTTTTTTTATAAACACGCCGGAAAAAAGTCTGGCGACATATTTCACTCAAACATACATCATCTGCCCTAAGTTTCACAAGGGCACCCACGCTTGGTGTCGTCGTGGCATTGCAGCGAGTAGAAACGCTCCAATACGTACTGTATGGTGCAATGGACGCCAGAAGGGCCTACTCTGGGACTGCCGGAAAGATTTAATGCTTGAGCACGGAACTCCGGTGATTCAACAAGTTGCCTCAGAACTCGTTGACTAGTTGATGAATCCAAGTGTGGATGTAGATGTCAATCGCCATAGTCCTCTGTGTCCTACTGAGTCTAATAGCTGAATGCTGCTGGAGATACTTGCGAGACTTCAGCCCATGGTGGCGATGTCTTTTTTGTTTTAAAAGTGATTCAGAAGCTTAAGAGAGGATAACCTAACTGTACTTTCTGGATCTCCTGACTGTGATAATATGCTAGAATAGATGGGGAGAGCGCACAGAGTGCGGTCTTTATAAAATTATGCCAAATCTTGGTCATGCACTGTAGACATGAGCCCTCACTGCATGGACATCTAGAGAGGCCGTCAACGTTATGGTTTATAATCCAGCACCGTTCTTCATCTCAAAGTTGTACCGCTGAAGATTTTCTAGCCAGCGGACCAATTGACATACAGGATCCTTAAAAGGACACTGAAGTGAAAATACTTCAAAGGGCATAACTGTGACACGCAATATTTTTCATAATGATTGTAGGAAAACACAAAATTGCTGCGCCATTAAACGCAATTTAGGTGGAGGTCACGGCTCCTTCTAAGCCCTGCACAGAGATCGGTGGCCCCGCTCATTACCCTTGGATTGACTTGGCTGCTCCATCGAACATGCGCGAAAGCCGATTGTCTCAATTTTTTATACATCCGGGGCGTCTAGTCGGGAAGTCTGACACCACCTGCTAGCCGTGCAAGCAGACTCGTGGCAGCCTCCGGCATCGTCTGCTATTCGCTACCACAGTCTATCGTCGTCTGCCTTGCACAGACGCGGACATAAAAGCTGCACATCGGCGCCCGTTTTCGCCTTCGTCCGTTTGATATTCCGCCCCCTTCTAAAAACGTCTGCAATGGTTGCAAGATGCGACCACGAAAACGAAGTTCTAGAGTTCCATTATTAATGAGCGACCGTCTAAAACGAGCGACTACAAGCGTCCCTCAAAATGCGGTAAACGTGATCGAGAGAAGTAGAGAACAAAAGGTTACTGTTTCAGTTTTCCCCTTGTTATTCTTTCGCATTACATCGGTAAGCAAGATGGGTGAGGGTAATTACGCACGGCTAAAAGGCGACAGAATTATTCGCATTCACAAGCCAGCTGTACAGCAAAACGTAGACCTACTTTCAATTCGAAAAAAAAAGACGGGAACCAATCTGGACGAACTTGATGCGAGACGAACGCCCGATTGCTTCCAGTCGAATCGCTCTCAGATTGGTACATATGTAGGTGTCTTCTCGGTTTTTAAACGAAGAATGCAGTCACAACAATCGCAAAATTCACAAAGAAACGCGGCTGTTTTTAACATTATTAAAGTTTGGCTGGCTTTGGCCAGTCCCAATAAAACGAAACTAACGTCCGTTATGAACCCCAAGCACCCACACAGTTCCGATAGCGCTTTCGCAGGCGTGCACTTGCGCGAGTTGTTTGCTCCAAACTCTGTCGGTTCAGGAGGATGCCTTCGTCTAAACTCCTTAGTGAACGCAGGACAACTCGCATTCATTTAAACAGAAGAGCTCGACGAGCTGCTCTTGATGATCCCCCCGTGGACACTGCCAGTCATGTTTGTTATAGTTCGAAACCAAAACGGAGAGGTAATCTCGGGATGTTTTTTCTTGTTGTAATAATTTTTCTATCGAAAATATTGTTCTCAAACATATAAATATTGTCGATACAAATACTCTTACGGCACTACAAGCCAATTTTACAAAAAAAAAAAACATTTCACGCGTCAATAATCTCTCCAAGCATTAAGATTCGAAAAATGGTGCCCCGTTTCGTAAGCACCGAGCGGGGCGTAGATCGGGACTTTCCCCACTAACTTTGGTCCAACAGCGTAAATATTACTCAAAAACGTTTTTGTGCTGCAGTTTACAAAAAAAAAGAAAAAAAAATGTTGAAACCATTATTTTTCTATATGTTTACTTCTTGCCCCTTTAAATACAAGGGGCTATGTGAACGCTCTGCGGTTGGCACAGGTGACAAAGCAATTTTGGAACACAAATGGTAATGTAAATGAGAAAAAAGCCTTGACAACAAGCTAATGAGAAAACGTCCATCCCATTCACGGTAAGCGTAATATTCTCACTGTTTTCAGATCTTGTTTTCTGACTGCTTAAGACAAGCGTGAAGGACATGGAAAGCGAATATTAAAAGTTAATATTGCCTCCGAATATATATAGTATAAAGGGATGTTCTGGGAAACAAATAATGATTCTCAGAATAATTGGATTTGGCTTTGCGATATGAATATACTAATTTACAAATCATTCGATTCACGAGATACCTGTCCTGTTGGCCGAAAATTGGGTTTATTCGGGGGCGCTGTTCTGAGGAGAAAATTATCCTTAGAGGCTTGTGTTGGATAAAAATCGAGGCTGAATTCAAAACCCTTAACTTAATAACTATTCGATAAACAGGAATTATTTTTTAGCTTCCTCGAATAAAGCACTCTTGCTACCAGGTACTCGGATCGAATTAACAATAGCTTTCAAATGACGCGCGTCGCCCTCTTAAATGTAAGCGTTCTGTATCACTTAAATACAACTCTGGGCACTATAAGTAATATTTGGTTGTTCCAGCCATCATGGGGTAAATGATTATTAAACTGCGAACAATAGTTATAATATAACCGGCTGGTTTCGCTTTGTGAGCACAGCGCTGTACAAAATCTTTGGGGCTGTAGTCGAGGCTAAATTATTTTATTACGCGAGGCCTGGATATTTGGAATCCCAAATCTTGTAGAAAAATCGGCAAAAATAGCCGTGATTACACTGATCCAAGTGCATCCAATCAAGCCATGAGCGAGCGAAGATCTATATGATGATAAATGGGGCGAAAAATACTTATAGTGTAGATTTTATTAATTACTGGCCCTGATGAATTTAGTCTCGTAATAAATTTCTTACCGTCGAACACACGACCGTATTGTACAGGCTTATTTGAGCGCAAATAAACGAAAAAAGGCAGTCTTGAGTTAATCCAGAGCACAATCAGCGCGACAGCTGCGACACGTCTTGCCCATGTTCTACGGCGTCAGCGTGGTGTTCACGAGCGGTGGGGTGCGTGAACAAAAGCGTTCTGAACAAACCATACCTTTAGTTTATTCTTGCAAACGCTTTAGAATTGTTTTATTTTGTTCCCAACGCTTTTGTTTCGTTTTTGTGTTCCGGAGCGCGTGAAAGCGCGTCTCCCGTCCTGGGCTCTTGCATAGCTTCCTCTAACTCCCAAAGCCTGGCGGATCGGCGACGGAGCCATAGAGCGCCCGGCCGCAGATATGGAACTCAATAATCTGGTAGCAAAGAGCATGAAAGATACATATATCGGAAAACCTGGACGTCAGCGTACAGCTTTTCCATCGGCGAGGACCCGGAACACACTTGTTCGCTCGGGAGAAGTGTGTTTCTGCGTCTCGCCACAGCGGGGCACCAGTCACGTGGCTCTCCTCTAATCCGTTGTCTGCCGCTCCACTTTTTCCTATTTTGGCGGCCGCTTCTTATGGTGATCTGCCAGGCTTTTTCAGTATATGGGACGCTATGGCTCTTGGCATTGACAGAGTTAATCCGACATTTTTTTGTATTTGTGATTCCTTTTTTTTTCAAACCAGCACCTTTTGTGGTCATCAGAAACTACGGAAACCTCAAGTATTGGTGACATAAGTAATGGAAAGTGTCGCAGTGGTTGGCCCTTCACATGTGACAAAACGTTGAATATGACGTCAGCAAAACGTTTCTCATAGAGGAAACTAAGAGTAGCGTAAGAACTTCAATTTTGACTATGGTGATCATGTTGGTTTTAGGGTGTAATGTTTTCAAGCTTCCACCGTACTCATTACAAACACCATCGAACTTCTTGTTCGCAAGCTAATGGCACCAGGAGAGCGAACTGTAAAAGGGCGCACCAAAATGGAGAGTTTTAGGGAACCGGTTTTCACACCCCATACGGAACGATGGGTCCTTTGTTAGGCACGGCGCATGAGCTGTTACAGAAGACTCGCGTATGTCCAATTCGTACCGAAGGGCCCATCGTACGGTGTCGGATGTGCAAAAACTGTTCCCTAAAACACCCTCCTATCTTGCCGCCAAGAAAGTGGGTCGTTAACGCTGAAGCGTAAAGCGTGTTTCACATACAGGGATTTTGGCCCTAGAGCGGCGCGATTTCTGCCGTTGCGGAGCTCGTGCCGCTCAACCGCTGGTGCTGGCCAGAGCGCCACCACGGCAGAAATCGCGCCGCTCCAGGGCCAAAACCGCTGCATGTGAACCACGCTTGACTCAGGGGTAACGATTCCGCTTCGCACGCAGCGAACTCAGGTTCATTTGCCGCAGGCGGAGGGCGATCTTTTTCAGCGATTTGTCAACATTGACGAAAAAGTCCCTAGCAGGCCAACTACAATATCAAAGTCGACAAACACTACAACTACTACGACATCATTTACGGACGTAAATACCAGCGATGGGGAGAGCCTGTAACGATTAGCGCTTCATAAAAAGGCGGATTGTTCACGCCGTTGTCGCTAAAAACTTGGGGGTCACGATTGAATCTGAGCTTCGAGTGAGCTTCGAGAAACTCTTTCGGGTCAATCGACGCGAGAGCACATGCAGAACAACGATGGGCATAAATACGTTTTCCAATATCAAGATGTGAAACCTTTACTCCGGAACCGGGGTTGAGAAACGCGGCAGCGGGAAAGCGGAGACCTGCCCTAGACGATGCGGGGGTGTTAGAAGATGTCGGAGGAGGCAGCACTTCTCTATGCCGCGTAATGCAGTTGCTGCCGTTGGTGACGTTGCCTGTATGCTGTCAGCTGGAACGGTGCGCCCTTCTATGTGACGAACGCTCGAAATAATCGCTGGCAGGGTACATGACTTATGCTCAAGTTTCTTTCTTCCTGATATGTTCTTAGGTGTTCGGTTTGGATAACTACTCAATCTCCTTAGGTGCGTAGCGACAATAAGAGGCTCAAAACTACAACTCTCTGTGTTTCTTAAGCTGTAAGTCTCCATAGACTCTCATCGTTCCCCGACTCTGGAAAAAAATTGTCAAGATTTGTTTTAAACTTTTTTTAGATGTGTTCTTATTGCACAATCATTTTTTTTTTGCATTCGTGTTTCATCTGACAGTCGACATTTTTGGCCGCTATTTTACAATATTCAAATCGAATTAAATATGAGCTAATATTCCACTTGTCGCACACTTCTAATTATACACCTCGAGAAAAGGGTTATACATGCGCCGAGACAGTGAGGGAGAGGAGGAGACGAGAGCGCGTTCGGGTTCACCAGGACGACGAGCTCTTATTTTAATAATTAGTGGGTATACCTAAAGCTTACGGCCGTTGTCTCCGCCGAACTCGTTGAACACGCTCGAATGTAAGAGCCCAACTCCGGACTGCCGTTTTGTGTTCTAAAGTGTTAGACGGGTGCAGCAGAGATAACTGCTGTCTTTCTCTGCACTGCTCTCGTCGAACGCATTCGAAAGCTAAAGCCCAATGCAGATGGCCGACGTTCCCCACTCTAACGGGTTCGACGATTGCAGGTGAAACATAGCCAGCTAGCATTAGGTCTAGCCACTAATCATTCCAAACAGAGCTCAGCGTCCTGGCCGCCCTGTGCACTCTCGTCTCCATCAGTTCATTGGCGAGTTTTCTAAGACTTACAATTTACGCCAAAACTATTGTACTTCAAGCTCAGATTGAGCGCACTTTCAACCCTCTGGGCGGACCGGCTTGAAGTGAAATATACTGCCTGATCCAAGTATTGATGCCGATACTTCTCCAACACTGTCTCAACCACGAACCGCCTGAGCTAACCAGGAGGTAGCAGTCAGTAAAAAAAAAAACAGGCACTACCAGATGTCATCAGTCTTATCTCTGAACAAAACAAGGAAATGGTCAAAGGAAACTACTGAAGGCAAGATCGCTAGTTGGAGTGTATGCTTGCAAGTATAAAGTGATTTCAAAGCAAGATTCAGCGTGACGCATTTGTCGATCAAGACAGGTGGCAACTGTTAAAGGGAAACTCCGCTTCATTCTCGGCTCCTGGCAAACAATGCGACCCTCTTTAGTATCATCTAGAGGGACCGAATGTCAAATATTATAATGTAATACCACCTAAAAGATCACTAAACCGGCCGACAAAAACTGAGATGCGCGAAGTCACCAAAATCCGCTAATTTAACGGGCGACGTGCGGCGCAGCCAACGTTGTATTTCCATTGTGGCTCACGTCTGTTGCATACGCAGTTTTTTTCTTGGTACTTCTTTTCCAGGGAGAGCTTACCGGGCGGCCCTACGGTCGCGCTCCACCTCTGAGCAAGCAAAGAGGCGAGACAGACAAAGAAAAAAAATGAACGAGAAAGGAAGAAACAAAAAGAGGGAGGGAGAGTTGTACGGGATCAGACTAGCCGCCTGGGTTGCCGCCTACATAGCCTGCTTCGTCGCTGCTTCCGCTGCCTGTTCGCCGCCGCGGCTCCCTCCTCCCTCCTCACCCTTCCCCTCGCGTTCGCGTCTTTCTTGGGTTACCGCTAGCAGATCACGTGACCCCTTGTATTCCACGTGGGTGCGTATGCAACTGACGGTGAAGGTACAATGTTGCCCGAGTGTGCCGAAGTTTCACTTTCGGTTTGCGATTATGGTAAATAACGAGATGGCACGAAAAATATTTCGCTTTTAATGAGACAAACGGTCTAGGGTTGTTTTGAAGCACTTTTCGCGTTTACATCACCCACTATATCAAAATTTCCGAAATCGAGTGGAGTTGCCCTTTAACTTCAGTTTGCTCTATTGACGGCTAGCCCATGTTTGGCTTTTTCGATAGAGTGCTAGGTTGATGTAAAAGTACCGGAATGAACCCCCAAACCAGGATTGTCTCACCGGTCAGTCTCTTTCTTTTAAGGTGCGGTTTGCGCTCAATGGAATGCGGAAGTCAATTTATTATAGCACAAAATGTTTTGACAGTGCGCCTTCTCCCAGAGCATTATTACGTATCGACGGGATATTTTTTCAGCAGCCTGGAAAGTCTGTCTTATTTCTGCCGCGTTTGAACGCATGAAATGCTTTTTAACGCTACCTGCTGTCTTAAAACTTGTGTTCGTCCATTCAACTGTCTATCCGTGCATGTTCCACTAATTTAAGCGGGGAACTAGTGTCAAGTGACGTCTTATGACTTTGCATACCTTTAGACCTTGAGAAAATGCACTGCACATCGCCTACCACATCAACTCAATTTCCCCGCTATATTTAGCTGGAAAATTAACGTCTTCTGGCCAAAACATCAATTCACTTTTCTCCTTAAATTTGGCGCGATTTGAGGTAATGTGACCTATACACTAATTCAGTTACCCGCTAAATATTGCGGGCAAATTCGCGGTTTGAACCTTGACACCAATCCAGTTTTCCGACTAAATTAGACGGTATAAATCGACGACACGTGACATATACAACCATTCACGTTTCCCGGAAAATTTTACGGAAAAATGTACTTCATGTCACACACCCAATGCCCTCACCCATTCCCTCAAAATTCCCTATGATGCATTTTATGCTTAAAGAAGTTGGAAATTAAAGGTCGCTCAAAATTTTTTTTGGTTTTCTCTGAATTCAACTTTCCTACCACTGCGGCTCAACTAAACAGCATCATTTTTTCTGCCTTCTGCCCTTCATAAGACTTTTTTCTATAGCATCTGAAGTTTGTCAACTGATTGTAAAATATATTTTCTACTCGCAAGTGCGCTGAGTGAATCTGCCATTATACTTAAAGTTTAGGATGTCGATTCCATAAAAAGAATTATGAGAACGTTTTCTTGATCCTCAATATATTTGACATTTCTAGTTTATATAAAGCCATACAATAAACTGTAGATTCCAGGCTCCTTAAGTTTACATAAAAAAAAACTACGCCTAACTCCATCCAGCAATCTGGAGCTTTGAAGTTCTTTACTTCTAAACCCTTTGAGATATATATTTTTTACCTTAAATATACGCAGATACATTGTTTGATCTATAGAGCACATTGACCTCTTACCACTATATGGGCGCAAGTCAGGATTGTATTGGCAATTTAGCAAGAGGTTAAAAAACAAAAATCCTAAATGTACGCACCTCAAAAGCTGCAAGGTATGCGTTGGTCATATCTATGTCGTCTGGAAACTGTTAACAAGACAAATTTTACACCGATAAATATTAGTTTCGAGACACCTTATTCATTCCTTATAATAATATTTTTTAACACGTAAGGACTTTACAATTTGTGAAAATATAAAAATAAGCATCGTAGAAATTATAAATTGAGAAAGAAGGGGGATGATATTATTAGCAGATGGATATTGCTTTAAAATGTTTATTTTTTTTTTGAGCTAATATTATTCCTATCGATACACCCTTTCAAGAATTCAGCCTGGTCAACTTGATCACAATTATCATTTAAAAAATGGCATGTGCGCTAATCTAATGGCGGCCTTCTGTTCACTTATGAAGGAAGGAGTTCAAGATGCTCGTAAGCAGATAATTCGAGGCCTATACATTCTATACTTTAGCGCGACATAAAGCAGGAATTGGATGCAACAGCTGCGCAAGCGTTCATTTTCAAACTCTAGTCCAGTAAAAATGTTAGTAGCACACACTCGGCTTCAAAGCCCCTTAATGTATAGAACTTTATCAAGGCTTCTATGTGGGGTTGTGCTTCCTTTTGACTTGAGGAATTTTTTACACATCGACACTGAACGGTATATAAAATGAACTCTACAGTAAGGGCGGTATAATGGTTTAGCGTTGATTGCGAAAGTGTTGGTGCCCCATAAAATACTGCAGACCACCGGGCCCCATTGTCGCCATTACTACGTTAAAAGTTAGACTGGCATTTCAGTCACCAGGTGGCACTTAAATCCTGAAAGGATCTAGTGTGTTGATGTTTAAAAACTTCAAACGAACGAATGTGGCTTGACTTTTTGCAGGCCGATAATTTAAATAATTTTAAAAATATTACCCTGCAAAAGTGCCAAATATATCCAATTGTACGAAAACATAACTACTTGTATTCAAAAAGCTTAGTGTACTTTTTTACCAAATTCCTAGATAAACCTCCAATAATATTTACTTCTACCTGTGTAGAAATCTGTGTTTATAGGACATTTTTTTACACGCAAGGTTCAAGTCATGAAACGCTATTATAGAATAACAATGTTGCTAGCCAGTGTAAAAACTTTTTTTTTAAATTACCGTTTGCACGAGTAGCCTTCACGTGTTTAAACACAATATGAAGATTTTGAGATGGCCTAATAAAGGGCCTGTAGGTGTAGTCAGGCTCATCTTTCTTTTTTCAGATGATTGATCATCATTTGAATGCAAAAAAAAAATTTGCAATTTACTTTAACCCGAAGAATATACTTGAGAATATTACCTTTTCAGTTCACCGATAAGCGTGAAGGTGGATTTTTTTTCTTATTTTTTATGTGAGAACCGAAATAATTTTGTACAATAATCGCGTCATCTCTATCTCTACGGGCTATGCCTTTAGTGTGTGATTGTACACTGTATAATATTCAGTTACCAATCAACTGACGCCGCTAGAGTACCGGGTGTCTATAAGAAAAACGAACCCTGTATTTCGGCACGCGTAAATAAACTACACATCGCAAAAAGCTGAAACTCAGTGACAATGTGACGTTAACGGTAGAAATAAATATGGAAACAACAGTTTTAGGGAACGTTAGGTTAACTGGATTAAAAGCTAAAAAAGAGAAACACTAAAGCGTTTTTGAGCAGGCGTCCACCTAAGTCAAATAATATCAAAACAAGTAATGCCACTGTGGGCGCCCTTACGACTTATTTCAGTGAAAATAACTCAGCAAAAATCAAACAATACTTCCTTACTGAATACCACGTGTTTTTTCACTGATAATAATCACAGAAGCTCCTGATTAATATTTATTGCTGATATTTCATTAGGATAAACTGGACGTTGGCTAATACAGATTTTTGTTTTAGCTAGAGATGTCACGTGAACATTATGCTCGCAACGTTTTGCATAATATTCCAACGGATGGGACAATGTTCGTACGAAGTTTTCGCTTCTTGCGATGCGTTGTTTATTTATGCAGGCCGATAAGCACGATTATTACTTTGGAAGAAGCACGTGGAATCATTCAAATATAGATAATCTTTATGAGGAAGAGAGAGTGAGCAACTCTTCCTTTCCTTCCTGTAGTGGAGTTAAAACGTCTGAAAGCTCTCACCAACTTAGCAGCCGAGAGATGTCTTGAGACGCAAGTTTTAAGACGCTGAACCTGTAATAAATTATTTTGGCAATTAGAACTCCACAATATTCTTAGATATTCCACACATGGCGCTCAACACCACAAACATGGCGCAGTGGAAAATACTTTCTTCTCTCTTTCCTCATGGCGCTTTGCAGTCTTTAAAAGCCACAATAAAATTGACCAATATTTTGTTTTTGTCTAAATAATAATAAGTGCAGATTTACAAACTACGTTACACCTTCATAACATGTCAAATCCCCCCACCCCCGTCACCCCTTTGTTGAGCACATTTGCCTTAACAGTTCACCACACCGTTCATGACGCAGAAAAACAAACAAAAAAAAAAAACTTGGTGATGACCGCGAACGAAGGAGTGCCCCGCCGCTTTCAGCTCATCCACTGTACAAAACTTCACTTCTCTGAAAACTGCTCTAAAAAAAAAAAAAAAAAGTAATATTTTATGTTGCCAGCTCTCTTCAGTATGGCGGATGCGAAACGCACTCAAAACGTTGACGCTATATATTTTCTCGCGGTTGCACGTGCCGTGTTGGGGTACGTACTGCCGTTATGCACGAGCAAACCATAGGTTAACGAACCTCGGCAATTTTACTTAATCATAGGCTTTAATTTGTTGTCGAGCGGGTCAAATTGCAAATTACTGTAGACACAGTCTCCTGGGCAGCAACGTTCGACTATTCGCCCTTGATGGTCTCGAAACACAGCAGAAAAAAACTTGCGCTCAGTTGGAACTGTTAGGAACTTTTAAACATTGGTTAAAAAGTTTGGCTTTACTCTCTGCTTACCCGCCACGTCTCTGGGTGGCCATAAAGGATTCAGCGTACGTTCCCAATTACAATGACTTCAACAAAATCAGCTCTCTGTACTTCATCGCCTCAGAGCAGCATGTCGCACACATCCACACGAAGCTACGACCAGAGAAGCCCACGGGTTGCTTGAAGGCTGGACGGTGTTGTCTTTCAGCAGTACTTCGACTTGATCGTGAATGGCATCTCTTTCTTTTTGGTATCCCGGTACGGCGGCCGATGCACAGCGAGCGTATCGTCGTCTGTAAGGATGCGGTGTTTCGCAAATGCTGTTTCGCGCATTTTGTACGTCGTCGCAAAGCAGTTGCCAAATTCGGTAGGAGGTCTTTGAGCTGTCGTTGATCCGTGGCACTGACATTTTAGCAGTGTTGGACCAAACACTCGATCATAAAGTATTTAAGATATTAATCAAGTTAGGTACACGTACCAGAGAGCGTTGGATATACTACAGTCAAAGAATAAAGACACTGAAATAGAGGAGGGAGAGACACTCACAGTTCACATAAAGAGCTGCGAGTGTCTGTCCCTTGTCTATTTCAGTGTTTTTATTATGTTTTGTATAAATACTTAGAAACGTAATTCAGTTACTTTTGAACATACGTCTGCCTCGCGTAATTTGTATTAACGTCAGTGACAAACAAATATATGTAGTTGTTGAATTCTGGTTTACCAGAATGGTATCTTATCACGCAACAGCAAAAAAAAACGAAAAAAAAACAGAAAAAAACGTCACAGGGCTACTCTATTCAGTCCAACTATAAGGAGTTGAATATCACTTATACATGTTAAAATACATTTCTGGGACAGAAAAGGCTCTCTTCAGCAATTGCGACATCGCTGAGTATGACCTCCTACGGCACACGTTAGACGGATTGTTTCACGACAATCCATATTACCTGTATGGGGAGTTGACTATAAAAGGACCTGAGATACGGAAATGAGTGAATGGATAACAAAAAGAGCCCACATACAACCCACGGAGCTGGTCGCACCTTCTTCAAGTAGGTTACGTTCAGAAAGGCACTCAACGTTGGGGAACACTTTGTTGGCACTTTGAGAGGTCATCCTGATTGTAGCTTGTTTCCGGTCCTGCTCTCTGCGTATCATTGTTCGCTTACACACAGTGTTGGCGAGTGCGATAAGTACCGGACCGACGACAAAAATAAAATAAACAAAAAACCAAAACTTTTTGTTATAGCAAGGCCAAACAAAAAAAATTGCTTTGAATTGTATACTTCTAACTTCTTATTTTTTTTTGGCACTGAAGTCTGCATTCATGTCGTGGATAGTTTCCCGTTCTGTGTTGCGCATCAGTTTGTCAATCTTTACTTGCGTAAAACCCCTCCTTGTGTTTGAGAATTTTTGTAGGGAAACTAAAGTAAACAAAATGCGTCTTTGGGAAGGCGAGGAAAAAAGCTTAATTATACGAACTTTGGAGTGAAATATGAGCCACAGTCAGCACAAAATCGATGTTTTTACGAGCTCAATCGAAGTCACCGTTTCTCATAGGAGCTAGCAAGAGGACTTGGTCGCTCGAAAAAATGTTCACGGTTGCTCGTGCTACGCCTACACCACTTTATACCGAAAAACTCGAAAAATGGCGGAATGTCAAAAATGTATTTTAGATAACAAGATATGCAAAAATATTTGCAAGATACCAGGGTACATCAAAAATTATTTGACACACAGTAACTTGAGTATAGTTTTTGAAATAGGCACAAGTGTGCCTTCGAGTTAACGTCGAGATGTGGCGGCGGTACACTGCGCGGTTGAGATAGCAAGAGCTCACCCGAGATCGCGGCGATTTCACCGGCCTTACGGTGTTCCTCGGCGTGGCCTACAGTGGCACCTTTCGCGAGGTGCTGCGCCTTCTGTCGGACGTTTGCCACGAGGTCCTCAATGCGTTCATTCTGAAGTTCTGTTAAGCCTTTTGCGACGCCTATTCCTCTTTTGAGAAGCAGTTCGACGCTGCCTTTCAGAAGAACTTCCTTGCAGGTGACTGCATCGGTCACGGCGGGTATAAGAACATTCGACCGCGGCGGCAGGTGCACGTTGTCCGCAGTGGGTTTGGCGCACCGAGATGGCAGGATCACTGAATTCGTTTTGCTCTTCATTCAGGCGCTGTGTCTTTTCTGTCCGGCACAAAGGCAAGTTGAAGTGGGATGTCCTACGCTGCTACCGGACATTGTCTGCCTCGACGGCGCGAACGTTTCAGACCAAAGTGGGGTATTCCCTTTTGTGCTCCAAGATTCCGAAACCAGGACTTCGACATGGCAAGCCCCAGGATAATCGACAACGACAGAGGAACGGTTTCCACGCTGCTGAATTTCCACCGCGTCGGCAGTGGGCTTGGCGGCACCGAGATGGCAGGATCACTGAATCGGTTTTTGCTCTTCATTCAGGTTTGTAAAGACAGTCTTTATATTTCTGTTAAAGATGACTGTCTCGGTTTCCTAGTGTTGCCAAACCCCTATTCCTCTGAGTCATTATCGGTGAATCTTTTGATGTTATAATACATTTGTTACTAAGCTGTGGCGACATTGAAACTAATCCCGGTCCCGACACAGTCACAATTCGAGAAATTCTTTCTGAATGGAAAGGGATAAATACAGACATAACCGAGCTTAATGAGAAAGTTAGTAATGGTTAAGGAAACAGTGTTCATACTTCCGGAACTGACAATAAGAATTACAGACAACGAAAATGAAATAGCAAGCTTACGTCAATGTGTAGGCAGCTTAATAAAAAATGTTTATGATCGAGAAAACCGCAGCAGGAGCAAAAACTTGGTTGTAAAAGGCAATAAAGAAACAATAAATGAAATGGAAAAAAAAACTGAAAGAAGTGCTCGGCAATATATTTCGAGATAAATTGCAAGTTACGGTCACGAGCGTGGAACGTATCCACATAATTGGAAAGCCTTTTTCAGATAGGCCATGACCAATCATCGTCCGCCTTGCAAACTTTAACGAAACGAAAGCAGCATTGCTCAATGCCAAAAAGCTGAAAGGGACCGGCATTTTTATTTATCAGGATTTTTCAAGCGAGGTCAAAAGAAAGAGCTTTGGTAAGTGCATCTCAGAATAGAAAGCCTGGACAAAATGTTGCACTGGTTTTTGGTAAGCTAACAATTGGGGGTGCCACGTACGCTTGGAACGACGTCACGGGCCAGCGATGTTTTGTACGTGAAAAACGAACCAGTGATACGGCCGGTGTTTGTTTGCAGGCGCAGGAATGACATACGCTACCCAACAAGTTTCAGTTGCTTAACATAAATGCACGCAGTCTCTTGAATAAAAGTGTGGACTTGGAGCATGTGGGAATTGAGCAGGAACCGGAGGTCATTGTGGTGACAGAAACGTGGCTTCACTCAGACATTCAAGATAATGAGGTCTGCCCACCTGGTTATAATATCATACAAAATGAGAATTGTGGTCGCTGCGCCAATGTAGCCATTTTTGTTGACAGAAGATTAAAGTGCACTGTCATGCAACATCCCCCTGGCACAGAATCCGTGTGGTGTAAGGTTTATTTAGAAGCTCAAGAAGTCAATATTGGCAAGGTTTATCGGCCACCGAGGGCTAAAGTAGCTGTTGTCGATAAGATGAATGACTTTATGTTTGAATTTAGGATACAGCACAAAAATGTGGTCATTGCGGGAGACCTAAATATTCCGGGTGTGATATGGGATCAAATGTTACCGGGTGAACGGGAGCAGGTATCGGCTGCTGCAATCATAGGCATGGCCTTCGTCAGATAGTGAGAGGAACTTTACTCGTATGCAGCATAGCAATAAATCAGTCTTGGATCTTGTTTTTTAGAGTGATTCCTTGGTAAAGAGACCGCATGTGGTGGATTTACTGCCTGGCATTTCGGTCCATACCATTGTTAGCGTTTCTCTAAACTTGAACCCGATTCGGAAAGCAACTGAGATACGCTCATCATCCAAAGATTATAATATGGCTGATGATACAACTATACTAGACGAGTTCGATATTTGCTTCGTACTATTTACTTCGTACTGAGGGGAAGGGGATACGAAGAGGAAGGAAGGTATGGAGGAGAACCGGGGAAAAGAGAAGAAGCAAGGAGTGAGAGAAACAGGGGAAAGGGAGGCTGGTAGGAAAGGCGGAGATTGCACGGTAGAAGAGAGAACGGGGAGGAAGGTTGTAGGGAAAGAAGGAGAGGGTGAGGAGGACAGAAAATTGGTGTGTCACGTGATGTATACTTCTCTGCTGAATTGACCTTTAAAACCGATAAAGTCTGCCGCGTGACTAGGGTGGGGGAGGGAGGAGGCACCGTAGGAGAATGGGGGATGGGGTGAGATATAGGAAAGAGCAAGGCGGAGAGAGGGGAAAGAAAGTGGGAGGAAATGAAATGAAGGAATGATGGGGAGGATATTATACGAGTTGATTGGAAAAGGAGAGATGTAATGGGTGAACGGAAGGCAGAGATTGAGTAAGGAATTCAGCGTTGGACGCGACTTACATTTTCCCGCTAAGTTGAGTGGAGAAACCAGACAGTTGTATATGCAACATGACACGCGAAACGTTAAAAGGTGCCCTGCAACGACATCTGCTTGCAATTTGTTTCACTTTAGACGAGCTCACTCGCACTAGAGGAAACCAAGTATACTCGCCTGCAGCGTCAGTGATCAAGCAACTGTAATTGCTGCCATTTAATTTCAAGGACAACAGCGAGCTTTTTCTTCAATCTCTGTTCCACAAAACTTGATGGCCTAGCTGGGGGTTGCAGACTCTGCCAGTGACGATATCTGAATGCGGCTAAAGCTTTAGACCCCAGAATTGCATGAGCACATGATTTGGGCTCGTGATTATCAAAGCTCAACGAGTATTCTGGTAGTAATCCGTGTCCAATTGCTACAATGACGGCAATAGCGTGTTCTGTGCTTTGCAAACCACAGCGCGTGCCTATAATAAAATTTTGCTGTATATATCAGCTCCAGATCACGTGGCCGATTATTCCATTCAGCGAGTTCAGGGAGTGAACGCTGCTAGTTTTTCTTTCGTCTTTCTGCGACTTCTATTGCGTGTGGTTAAACAGCGAACCCGTGTTTTATGAAACATTAGCGTCGGAGATCTTTTAGGCAATATTTGAGCAAAGCAAAAAATCGTTGGGACAAGCCTTTAAGTTGTCGGTGGCTTAAGGATGGACACTGGCCGAGTTCCAGGCGAACGGCGAGTTAACACGCTGGCAGCTGATGAAACGCTGTGCGTCCCTTGTTATGTTCACGCCTCTTGCATCGATATCCCATCTTTGGCGTCTTTATAAACAAACACTGAAAACTCACCTACTGCGAAGCTATAATTAGGGGCTTGGGTCTCAAAAATTGCTGCGTTTTTTTTAAAGGTTTCAGTGACTGTAGGGCCGTTGTTTCTGTGGAGTGCAATCCAGGTAGAAAATATAATTGCGGCGCTGGGCCATTGGGAAACATCCTCTCCCCGTTGGCTTCTCTTCAGCATGGGTAAACTCGTTCTGGCTATGATAATGACTCATAATTTTGGATTTGTATGCCGGAAATATTTCATAGTGGGGATCTCATAGGGGATAAGAAGTGGGGTAGTAGCAAACAATTATATAAAAGTTCGGCCCGTAGTGTGCGCAAATAGAAAATAGCTACTTGGTGAACTTCTTTTAATTGGGTTTTTTCGTGTATTTTCTCCTTATAACTTTGGCGTATTGAGAACTGGATGAAAATTTAAACAACGAAACTTACCCCACGACCTTTTTCACAATAGGCGTTGTATGCCGCTTCTCTGGTGAACAGTTTTTCGCCGCTGCACTTTGCCGACGTTTGTTTTGGAATATATTCTTCCTATAACATGTAAAGCAAATATAAACGTCATGACCGAGGCAAACATGTTTCACCTCAAGAAAAACTCACCTCCGAACACCTCAAATACACGCTTTTTTCTGTATATTACACACAATTTAGTTGAGCACATGCTGATTCCTCAGCAGTTAAAGATCTATGTGCATAATTGCACGCTCTGAAAACCCGGATAAAAATCTTTTCATCCTTAGCGCATTCTCGCCTTTTTCAGATGCTTCACTACTTTCTAAAACTGACTGATTTATGAATTTAAAATACGCTCAGCAAGTTTCTAATTGCTACGGTATGTTCATTATCGCCATCTGAAAAGTTACAAAACAAATGCTTTCGTAATTAGTTAACTTCCCCGGAGAATTATTCCCGTATATTTTATTTTTCTTCTAGTATAACGCACCTTGACTGATCGCATTACCATTATTTCTCGGATATTTTAATAGATATATTCTATTTAACATTAACCACCATGTATATAATTTGTTTTAGCTGAAAGGCAAAATACGGTGAGATAAATATTTTTAGCAGGTTTCTTTGGTTTGTGCATTTCTCATGTAGTCGCTTTTGGCTCTTCATCTGCTGGGACTAGGTCCTTTATGACTGCGTTCTTATATAATTTAGGAACATTTATAGACCTGAAAAGAATTGAATTTTCTTGAGAGATGTAGCTGACCCCAGAGACATCGGATTACATCTTTATTGAGTGAATTCCTCAGATCAGCAGGTGGTTTACCACATTCATTTCTTTTAAATTTTCATGTATTAAAGGCATCAGAGATATTTGGATACAGGAATGCCACCAGGTGGTGACGTTTGGGCGCGCATGGATGGCTTATTTATGACAACGGTCTAAGCCTATTTTACGAATTAAAAAAAAATATATATATACGGCCCATAAATAAACAGCGCCGTAGATTTCGCATCACTCTGAAAAAAAAAGGAAGAATGTTGTATGTGCATTTGTTTCGCAAGGGCCGCGTACATGTGAAAGCACTAGGGTGTTTATAAACAATCAGATAGAAAATAGCCACAAGAAATAACTTTGTTGTTCATACGCTTAAACAGCCGCCATTAAAGGTGCCCCCAAAGCTTTTTGGAGAAGCTTGTTTTTGAAAGCATACTGTTCTTTGGGCTTCAGTCAATGAAAATGACCAGTTTTAGACGGCAAGACGCCCAAATAAACTCGCAGCAATGAAAATACGCAGGCACTGCTTCCTCTTGGGGAGTCCGTCCTCTGCCCCAACCACCGCCATACAATTCACCCAATAAATATTGTTAATGTCGTAGAGATTTCGAAAGTTACTAATACTGCTCCTTTGAGACATATGCACATTATATTTTGACAACCACGTTAAATTTTAGGATTTAGGTGACGTAATGCGGCTATTATTGTTTGAAGAAGACCGAACAATGTTTTTTCCTTGCGCGGGAGTGATGTGCCCGCGCGGCGTCGCGGCTTCTTCGTCATGGAAAGCGCCTTGGCAGCCTTTCGTCTCGCCGACACCCCGCGAGAACGATAAGGAATCGGTTTTCTTCCCGAAGTTTCCACTTAATCCCGTTGTCGAAGCAGGAATCGCGAAGACGCGAATGGTTACGTTGCACCCGGCAAAAATACGACACCTAGAACCTTCATCGTTTTTGTGCTGACAACTTCGAGGCGTTCGCCAGCGGTAACCGTAGTTGTGGACGCCATCATTCTGCTCTATCAACGCTTTTGTTTCCTATCGCCGACGGGACCGAGCGAGGAACCCTCGAAAAAGTCGTAGTGAGTGTTTTGGTGATTTTTTCTTTTTCTTTTTTTAGTTTTATGATCGTTGAATTGTGCAGGAGGCTGCGTAACATACGTGTTCGGAACTGAGGGTATTTGGTAGAAGAGAGAACCGTGTTTTTCGAGCCGCGTAAATAAACTGCACGCCGTAGAAAACTGAATATCGATGAGACGCTAGTGGTGGAGACAGAATGCGAAAGTTTGCGACCATGACATTACCTGGATCAAATGGATACTCAGGATACTAATACTTTATTTGTACTCAGTGGGGCAGGATTACCCAGGCGTACAAGGTCAAAAATGGCAATGCTCCCCATACCGGAATGTCTTGTGCACACCGACGAGCCGATGTCCACCAAGCCTGATAACGTCACGATTTTTTTTCCTATAGGTTTGCTATCTTTTAGCACAGACTTGGGTAACTTGCAAAATGATCAGCATCCACCAGCTCGCCTGCACACTCACTGTTGTCTGTTCTGCGATGCAGTTTATTCACTTGGACCAAAATGCACGACTCGGTTTTCTCAAACAACCAGCCTCCAGTTCGAGCTTCATAACTTGGAACACGCATCGTCGTCTCTCGAGCTTGGAGCGTGTATGCGCAGCCAAAGCACGGCGGAACTTGGCGCAACGAGCGAATATGGGAACCGGTGATCAAAATGAGACTCCCTCCCTATGATTTGCTTGTCGTGCCGGTTCCCACGAGTGCTCCGTGCACTGAACGGCCACTTGTTCGCAAGCACGATTTGGGGCCAGAAGCTTTCAAGATAGCAAGTTCTTACCCAAATTTATTAGCTCGAGACGCTACAAGTGCCTGGGAACAGAAGCAGTCACAACTTGTTTTTATTTATCAAACTTACCTTCTTAGATAACGCCGGGTTTTCCAGAAGTCCTCAAGGATAAAGTGCCCTCCATTTTTGTCTGTTTTTTCTTTTTAAGTTGCATTTTAGTATTTAGGACACTGAAAGGTTCTGGCGCCATTTTATTTTGATTTTGCAGGCAACTGTGCATTTGACATAATGACTTGAAAAATCACTGCTGCCAAACAATGAACCGTTGCTCTGCAGGAGCTGAGCGTCCTAATATACAGAGAAAAAATGTTGTATGCAATACAAATGCACCATTTTTTTCTGGCGTTGCAAAATGAAACACTGAAACGCGCACTCCCATAACGTCTCACAGTTGCTTATTGTGAGATCGATGATGTTAGCGACTGCCAATTATAAGCGCCACGGGCACACCATATAGAGTTAGTCCAGGGAGCATCAGGCCTCTTTTGCGAGGATGAAGGGTAGCTTTCCGCATACAAAGCCTCCCCTGATGATCTTGTTGCAACAGACTACACACAACAACAAGCACAGTGTCTTAATTTGGTGCCCCATGCTCGCAACCACATCCGTTGTGCACATGAGAGCGGCTCTAGCAGGCTCGCAGTTGCATGTGCTTACATGAATGAAGAGATATTACTCGGTTACTACAAAATACAGAGTATCTGCCGATTTCACAATAGAGCTAAGGAGCACCCATCCCTCAGTTTTACATGTTTAGCTCCATATTTTGACTGCCTGCTTGCTCATTATATTTTGTAAACGAGAAACAAAACACAAATCATAAAATAACAAAGCAGGTATGAATGCAAGGCCATTTTTATCCTAGGAAGAAGAAGGACACTGAAAACAAACAGACAAGACCTGTCTTGTCTGTTGTCTTTAATGTCCCTCTTTCCTTATCGTAAATTAGAAACCAACGCGATCAACCATCTACTCCATTTCTTTGCAGTTTCAGTTTTTGTTGGAATGCAGAATATTCTAAGCGTGCACGAGCTATACATTTGCAGGGATGCATAGTGCCCTGGATGCTTGCTGTGCTCGTGGCACTGTTAGAAACTCATTGCAGGAAACAGCTTGGAAACAGATGAGGACGTAGAGTAAACACACAGGATGATTGCAGCTCTCGTCGAGTGGGATTCTTCTACGTTTTGGTACCTTTTCTCACTCTTTCCTGCGATAAATTCTAACCAGCTCGCCCAACTATTAATTCTTCTAAGTATTAGAAACTATTGATCACCCAAATGTTAGAGACTCATTGTAGGAAACCGCGCGAAAACAGACGAGGACATAGAAAAACACGTGAGATGTGCGTAGCCCCCGTACCATGTGTTTCTTCTAAGTCGTCTGTTTTCGCGCTATTTTCTACAATGAATTGTCACCAACTCACCCAACTATTCATTCTTCTAAGTGTTAGAAACTATTGATCGCCCAAATTGCGTCAATGAACCATTGTAAAAAACATTATAGTATAAAAGTGCTATTTGCGGGCCCTAGTCTCAGCATTTGAGCTGCTGCATCCTGCAAGGCAGAAAGGACCCTGAGGAACTGCACTGTCGAAATTAATCTCTCTAGTCGTGGAGTAGCTAGTGCCGTTAGATACCTTCGATTCTGCCTTCCCCTACTGCAGCAGCGAGGTTTCCTGCCCCCAGCAGCATGCCAGACTCTGATGCTACATACTCTCCATCCCACTCTGCCAAAGGTTTCGCAAAGTAAGCTATGCGTGTGTGGTGCTAGAACTTACAAGTTTGTCTATTCGTTACATTCCTCATACATTTGTTTACCTTCCCTCCGCATGCATCCACATGGTTGTGCCCCCTTCAATTTTGCCCAATAACAGTTCTTGCGTGCTTCGTTATTGTGCATTTCTCGTGCTCTTTCCGCTATCCATTGCTTGTGTACCCCTCTTGTGTTCCAATGCGCCAAAGATGAGTTTAAAAATATATGCTCTCCACGTATTTTTATGTCCCTCCCACGTAATACAGTATTGACTTTTCTTTGCATGTGCTGCCACAGACATCCTGGAGAGGCTACACTTTGGCGAAGCAGCTCTCCTGTTGGTCTTTAATAAATGGGGCTTTCATCAAGGAGGTAGACTGGAACTGTGTAAACCAATCCTGGGCAACTGTGCATGACAGCACAAGCATTTAACACAAGTTCAGTAGCCACTCAGATTTACAAAGATAAACATATTTTCCAGGCTACACTACGGTTTTCCCTCCCATCTGCAACATTGTCTCTTCTCAATTATTCACTGGTTCCCAAAGATACAACCCATTATAAGGACATGTCTAATATGCCTTGCTAACCTTTAAGGAAACAAATCAAAATAGTTTTAGCCAAGTTCTCAAAGCCGCATCATTATGCAGAAATTTGTTCGAACAGTGGAACTTTTGTCAGAGCACCAAGGAGCAGGCTGGAAGTGTATTTACACATGGAATCTGCAAGAGTAACTGTTGCAGATGCCAAGACACGCACACAGCATTTGCCTATGTCTCCACCATTCTCTTTCGTGCCTAGGCAAAAAGGCTTGGTTTAATTACTGAAAGGAATGTTAGTCAGTTATTTACTGAGTAACTCGTATCTGCAATGAGGGAGCAAGAACGAGCGTTGTTCCTAAACAGCGTAGTGTACGATCCTTCCCAGCCAATGTGGCTCTGCGAACAGAGCCCTTGACTAGGATTTACATACAACATAATCTGTCGGCCCTCGTGTTTTGGCCGGTCTTTCTCTCTGTCCGTATTTAGTAGTGATGGACCGAATCTGCCAAACTTCAGATTTGGCAAAGTGTTACATATGCCAAACTTTTGAAATAAAGGCAAATATTCGTTAAAAATTTGTCAAATGTCTGCGCACGCGCAAAATTCGACGCGGCCATGAATTGCAAATGGACGCCGTGCGGTTACCATCGGGCAGTTGAGTACTACCAGCAGTTACATCAAGGTGTGGAGTAGACGTGGTAACTGTGTGTTTGTCAGCTTTTGTGACTGTGGTTCTCTTCAATAATTTTTTGCCTCAAGAACAATAACAAAAATTATTTTTGATAATTCGCAAGCCACATACGAACGCAATTAAAAACAAAATTGCCGGAGCAGCATTATGTAGCAGACGATGTGGCGCAGTGGACGACGATCGTTCGGAAGCAGTTACAACGACGGTCTCTCACGCTGTTCAGAAAACGCGCACAAGAATTGTTGCACCCTTCATGTGAACTGCTCCGGCAAACCCAAAAAGTTCATCTTCGCTGTGTAAAAAAATGTTTGGTTCAAATGCCTTTGCTTTGGAAATTGCCTTCTCGAATTTTTTCACGCATCCATAATTATGACAACTTTGAAAAAGTGTTTAGTGCCTTACGAACCTCACGACAGACTAGTTTTGAAAAGGGTGAACTCGGTGTTTATTTTTTATTCAACATTGTTGCGTCGATGTTCATGTGCTCCCCCATAGGGCGGGCGCCTGCTAGAACTTCGAGTACCACGGGACTTGTGCCGAGCTGTTCTTTCGGGCATGTTGTCGGTCAAAAACGTGGATCAAAATATTGCGCTGCTATGCTCTTAGGATCTATATAGTGTTGTGCTCACTACTACCCAACCGCCGTGTCACACCACTTCTGCAAAAAGTCACTGTAAAATTGCCAGTAAACTTGGAAAAATTACACCTATACAACTATCTTTTGCAGATTATTACCTTATTTAGTAATAACTATGTCGATATTCATTAAAGAAACCTAACATTTGCGTGAAATACAAAATATCAACTTTTAGGTTTGGCAACAAAGTATAGTTCCGAATTGTTTCAAAAAAAAGGATCGGCGAAAATTCGGCATTGTTAAATCCTAAGATTCGGCGCCGAATTTTCGATTCGGCAAAAGTTCGGCCCATCGCTAGTATCTAGTCTCGCTGTTTCATGATAATCTGCAATTTACAATATACATCGAATCACCCAAAACAAACCATCTTAAATGAAAAGAAGTGCTTCCTCTTGGAGGTCATGGGAAAGTCGAACAGCTAAGAATGGGAAAAATGCAAAATAGCAGTGTCCCTAGTGGTTCAGATGCACTCTGGGAGCAGGTGACTGTCAATGGGTAGTTTCGGTTTCACTGGGTTGTGCATATGTTGTGCTATTATCTCCGCACCACCATTGCTCACGTTGCCCTGGATGCTTCCCACTTGCGCATGATGCAATAAGTACCTATTGACAGTCTCTTGGTCCCAGAGTGCGCCTGGACCGTAAGGGCTCTGCTATTTTACTTATTGCCCATTGGCCCCAACAACTCGTAGCGCGGCTAGAGTCAGTTGTAACATGAAACGGAGTATAAAAATATTTGCACACAAGCGCCGCGAAGATGGCAGCCAACAAAACCCCAAATGTTTTCGGTGAAAAGTTATGGAAATTAATTACAAATTTGAACTGGGCAATAATAAGTTGTCACTTGCCTCTAACGGCTAACAATACATTTCTGTGAAAACCGACCATTGGACGTTGCATTGTTAACAATTGTGGTGAGAAAAATATTGTTCTATACCCAATATAGCAATAACACTTTTATTCACTCGCAGCGACCAGGGCACAGGGACCCGGAATATGTGTCATTGTCGATCTGTTCCTAATTGTTTTCACCATGCAAGAGGGCAGTGGTCGCCTGTTGCTCTGCCTCAGTCGCAGTGACAACAGCATCCACTGCCTATAGGCAGCGTACCAGAAGGACCTGAAATAATATCCACATTAATTAAATGCAAGAAAAACACCAATTTAATTTACCACAGTAACCGAAGCAATGACCACACTGCTCAGATGCAAGAAGCAATACTCTATACACTCAAGTGTGGACCTCTTGTGTTTATTTCCCTGGGAAACCATTATTATATTATGCTGCGTTTATGTTCCCTTTCGCTGTGCATGTGATGCATCTGCCAACAAACAACTAGTCGGCACAACAGACTATAAACACTGCGGAGAAGTGAGCTTGTACTCTATGCCAAGCACGGCACAGATGTTGATACAACCTTGCTCCGGAAATATGATGCACCATCCACCATAAGCTCTACAAGAAAGCCGAATCTGGTAAGGACGGCGAGAAGGCAATCCCAGAACAATTCAACCAATTTCGTGATGTGGTCAGTCACGACAGGAAGATACTCATCACTGTACCGATTATGAGAACACGATCTCATTACGTCGCAGGCAACGATCTGCCAAGGAGAGTGGCTTGTGATTGGTTGCATAAGTCCTGGTAGGTGACGTTCGCGTGGCTTTGACTTCTGCCATCCTGGACAAGTGTTGGCATACTTCAGTACCTCCTACCTGATTCCTGGTGAAGTCTCGGCATGGCGTAACTTATTGCAAGTCATACTGCTGTGACTTGATAAGGCTGATAATGGAAGTGACTGATGAACGGCGTTCGAAGTTTCACAATCCTGAAAGGCGAGCCATGGGCGTCATCCTCTGCTTAAAAAATGTAGCTGAGCAGAAGTCCATTCTCTCTCGGCAAGTAAGAATCGTACCTACCGTCGCTCTCGGTGCGGCCTAGCCTTCGTTCCGCAAGCTCATCGCACACCCGTAGACGGAGTTTCTCCTTTCACTGTGCCTTTCACGGAGGCTTATTGCGGAGAAGGCGCCGTGTAACCGAGCTTTCGGTTGCACGTCAAAAAATCCCCAGGTGGTCGAAATTAATCCTCAGTCCTCCGCTGGGCCGTTCCAGATGCCCGTCGTAGGTTTGACACGTAAAACCCCTAAATTTGACTTTTTTGACTTTTTCACTGTGCCTTTCAAAGTTCTCTGATCACCAACATCCCCCACCATGAGATGTGTCGGCCACAATGCCAGTTATTCCCCCCAATGCTTGTTCGTCCTGAGTGGAAAGGACCTGCAAAGGAGCTCAGGAGAGCGCGTCTGCCGCGACAAAACTCCTTCTTGTATGTAGTGGCTTAGTGGTATGCTTGTAATGTCGGAACTCATTGTGCGAGACGTCCTACTGGATTCGGAAAATGATTCAGAGAGGAAAACACTTGATTGGTCAGGATCTGAAAGTATGTTCCATTGAAATACATGTTAAATTTTTTAGGGCAAAGTTACTGGCGAGACACTTCTTTTCACTGTGCAATAGTAGTGTTTGGCTGCTGTCAGCATGCGGCTGATGAAAGAAACTGGCCAAAGAAAACAGTTGTGTTCCTGAAGCAGGACTGCACCAAGGTCAGAGTCACTGGCATCAGTCTGAGCAACAAACAGTTTAAAGAGACCCTGAAACTAACGAAGCAAAGTCGGTGATCGATCTTGAGAGCCGAGAAAAAGCGCCATGTTGCTTTCGTCTCCAATGCCAACCTTCTCCTTTACACAAAAGCAAGTGCAATGGATTAGCTATTTCGGCACAGTTGGTGGTAACATCCCATTGATCTTAAAAAAGCATTGCAAGCTCTTGCGGCTCCGGGCAATCAGTTATTGCGCACATCTGACCCGATTTGGGTGAAAAACTCTGGTTAACAACAGCGAAGCCAAGAAGGTTAATTTTCTTTTCAGGGTGAACTGTCAAGTTGGCTGATTGTACTCGCTCAAGGACAATCCTAAGGTGTTCGAGGTATTTCTTGAAAGACTGGGGAATATCACGTCATTCATGTACGCCCTCACAAAGTTGCACTTTGTATCAACGAGACTAATGTCCATTCGATGTTCAAATGCATTGGCCGAATTTAAAAGGCAATAAAAGTAGAACCATAGGCTCGAACACAGCCTACTGATAGGTAAAACCGGTTGTTCAAACCTCCTCTGGGTCTATCTCGATTATCCTAGACTGCATTCAAGCATTGTTAACACTTTCGTGTTTTCGATCGAGTAGATCAAGTACAACGGTTATGAATCTCTCACCGTTACAGCGTTTAGATTGCGACGGAAGAAGCCCAGCGACTTTGGGAGCTGCAAAGAGCTTCGGTGTCGATCCACTCATGTAGTGCTGCATTCAGGAGAGCTCGTACCTGAACGATGAGGGGCTTTGGGTTTCACTGCAGTTGGTCGAGCGTTGCCACTCTCGATTCGATGCAGCAGCACATCAGTCTTGGTCAGAACTTCCGTATAGTACATTAGTGGAGTTGGCTGCAAGATGCTCTCTAGCTGTTTCTTTTGCATCCTGGACGCTGGACGCACCTGCAGGGCGTCTCAGACGTCGGCAGGAACGGCTGCAGCAGGCCTCGTTCTACAGTGAGCCGGAAGAGTTGCGCCGGTAATGCAACCCTCTCGCCTGGTGAAGGGGGTCACATCCAGCTGAATGTCGAGCAAGCCAAAAGCCGCCATCAGCAATGTCGAGCAAACGCTTTTCGCCTGCAATAAAATCTCCACCAAAAGGTAATTGGCACGCTAAATACTGGGAGATAAAAAAATGCTAGCCTGCCTCTTTGCCGAATAGAATGCCGAGCCTTACAGCACCTGCTGCTGTTATCGTTGAGCCTGGAGCTCACTGCAGAAGCGTATTTCAGGAACAAAGCGGCCCTTTTTTTTTGTTTTGCAAAGCTAAAAAAAGTCTTCAATAAGCAAACTTTCTGCTCCGTTATCACGAAGGGTGGCAAAGGGAACAGTAAGTAGACAAAGTGTTATGTGAGGCTCGATGCATTGATCTGTAGGTCGTATGCGACACAGAAGAGAGAAATGCTGGCGACTTGCTCGTCCCGAGGCTGGATCTTGCTGCCGCCGGCTTGGGCCGGCGGCAGCGAGATCTACAAGTTTATCGTCGCGGGCTCTGTTGGTTTCCCTGTTTTCTCTGGCCCCGCCACCGCCAGTGCGGGCATTGGCTGCGATAATGGTCACGCTGTACGTAGGTGTAGCAGGAACTGGGCTGCCAAGGGACTTCTGCCGCTCCATTTCCCATGTTACCCTGTTCTCTCCCACACTGGTCGCTGTCTCTCAACTCCACTGGTTTATTCGCTATTGCCAGCCACCTCTCGGCCCAAGCTGGGGCATTTCTTGACCATTCCATGATGTCGAAAATGGTTAGGCAGCGGGCTTTTGCCATGGGGGGGAGGGGGGGAAGGGGGGGGGGGCTGCAGCTGGCTACTTCAGAAAGTCTGTAGCACCAGCGGCAAAATATAGCTCTGGTGCGGGACCCCGGAAGGAGGGGGGCAATCCCAGCTGCCTGGGACTTCCCTGGTTTAGGAATTGAGACTCGTGATGACAGAGCCTGATGTAAAAACATTGGACCTCCCGACGACATCTCGACTACGGTCAAGGGAATCCAGGATGAGGGGCAGGTAGGCGAGGTTGGCACAGACTCTTTCAGGAAGGCGTCGAGGCTGAGTTGCTCATTCTCTGTCGACGAATGTGGGGCGTACCTACGCACAGGACGGCTCGGAGGCTTCTGCAGCTGGGGGCGGGAGACCTGTAGCCCATGCTAGCCGGGATGGTTTCCTACATGAGGTCTTCAAAGGTGTCGTAGTTGGACCCATGAAGATACATGTAATAAGGGTGACTGACGAAAAATGCGAGTAACCCTCTCTGACTCGGGAGCAGCTCGCACTGCTCGGTTGAGCAGTACCTGCATGACACGAATATACTCCACAAGGCCTTCTTCTGGGTGCTCTGTGCGACACTTGTTTTCCCGCTGGACTCGTACCTTGGTGCCAGGAACTCGTTTCGGAAGCTGCGGCGGAAGGCCTCAAGAGATGGAAATAGAATGAGTAAGGCACGCACGACATCATGCACCTTGTCAGGAAGCGGCTCTCCGCACGACGCAGAGAGCTCACGCTGGAAAGCGGTTGCATCACTGAAAACTCGCTACCCCTCCCCCCCCCCCCCTCCTTCGGCCTGCGTTTACGTTGCTTCGCTGCGGCAGTATGTGACTGTAATTACAAAACTACCGTATTTGTTCGAGTAAAGGCCGCACTGTTTATTAAGAAAACCTGAGGGTTCGTTTTTCTACGGAGCACGCAGATTGCCAATCACTGCGATCGACAGCATGTTTCCAGCTGTTTTCGAGACAGAGATAATGCTTACGAGCAAAGATACCATCCGCGAAGTTTACATTTGTATGGAGAATCGTGTTTTCGATCTGGTTATTTGCTATGTTATTTATGCGCAACGCAATCATTGGTTGTATATATGTTTTGTGAGAAAGTAGACGGAAGGGCCTTGTTCATAAATAGTGGGGCTATTACTCGAGTAAATACAGCATTAATCATTTGGCCCCCCCCCCCCTCCCCTCCGCCTTCATGGCGTCCAGCCGGCAACAAAAGCTGCGCTGTCCCCCATGCACCTCCGCCAAGGGAAGCCCATACCATTTAGTTGAGCGAAGTTTCTTCAGAAACATTCATTCTTTTCAGTGTTAATCGTAAAAAAGAAAAGCCAATATTGCGAAATGTCCTAACAAAACAAAATGTTCTAGAAAAAAAAAAAAAGGTAAACCCACATGGGGGGTCGAACCCGAGTCTTCGGCGTACGAGTCAGACACTTATCTATATGCTATGCAACAGCTTCGGAAATCTCGTTTTGACAGTTTGCTTTATACGAGAACCACAACGTTTTGCATCGTGTGTATCGCCCTTTCCGGTCGAGGTGCACTGCGTCGTGCGTATAGCTTTTGTCAATTAGAATCTGCAACACCCACCATCGTCTCACACTCGCCGGCAAGTCAAGGGGAAATATCCGCTTCAGCACGTAGGCAACCGAGGCGCTAGGCGTCCGAGGCGCTAGACGCTCTTCCGTAGACGCCAAACTCCGCCAAGAAGTCGGCGACAGACTTGCGGTCGTCGAGCCCCTTGGGCTCGCACTGCCGCTGGCCGCCGGTCCCGCTCGTGCCGGCTGCTAAATGCTCCGTCACCAACTCGAGCGCGGTCGACATACGGTTCATGAGGGCCAGGATCTCAACTGACGACGGACCTGAGCCCAACTCCAACTCCGTGTCGCTGGAGGAGTCCTCATCCTCGGCTCGCAGCTTAGGAGGCATGAGCAAGCAAACGAAAATGCACGGCAAACAAGATAAAAAAAGCAGACACGCGAAGCGAACATTAAAAAAGCAATTGAGCGCTAAGTGTTTTTCTATTGAAAGGTATCGCGTGCGTGCACGCGGCAGGAAACACGGGCGCGGATGATTGGAACGATGTCGACGTCGATCGCAAGTTTTGCGATCGGTAAGTTGTACTCACTTTTCCTTTTCGCCCCGGATTTCCTGCCGCCCATAGTAGCGTCTATTGTGTAAAGCGAGTCGTAGGCACAGCGAGTTGAAATCAAACTGGCTCGTCACGCAGCTCGCCGGCCCTTCTGCTTGCGTACTGCGTCAGGGTACTCCCGGCTACGGACGACTTGACGAGGGCCTCCATCAGCATACCGCAACCACATTGGCACCTTAAAACAGAAAACTGGCATCAACTGTACATATGAGTTTTACAATAAAGAGCGTATCACCTCCATATCACCAAGTGCGTCAGTGTTGCGGAGCCGCCAGGTTCCGTCGCCGAGTGCGTCTTCTCTATTGTATCCTGAGTCCGGTGTCGATGCCGAAGACGCTTCGCTGGCTTCGCAGCGCCGTGGAATGCCGTCGCCTACGTTTGCGACGCGTTCGAGGCGTCGGCATCGCGCGTAGAAGCGGCGTCGTACGGGAAGGACCTGATATCTGCCGTCCGTCGAAGAATTTTCATAGGACGACGCCACATTCAATGAACGTTTTAAAATGAGTCCATAGCATACCCACACATTTAAAAAAAATCAGACCGCCGAATACGCGCACATTTCAAGATCAGTACGCCGGGACTCGTGATTGGCTGGCGCACGTGTCTAGTTTCCTCCAGCTCCTAGGGAGGTCTGTGTTGAGTGCTAAACAGCTTCGCTGGTCATCCACATTGACAGAGTAGATTGGCTCTTGAATATTTATAAAGATGTGCAGTGACAACCAAATATATAATTCATAATTTTTGTGATTTCGGCGTTTGTGCAAGTTGCCGAAATATATACTTTGTTTGCTTGTAAAATCTCCACAAACATAAAAGCAATAAAGATTGTCTTTCAATCCTATATTTTTCCATGAGGTTAAACTAAAATCTTTGACAATAATTTTCTCCAATATGATGGTGCATGTTGATAAAACTCCGCCGCGAGGAACGAGCCGTACGCCATGGTTCAACAAAACCGAGCAAGATGATGACGATGTTCATTGTGATGGCGTAATGCGTGATGACTGTACAAGAAAGACGAAGATTCAGTTTCTTCACACTCCGCCACAATGACGTCAAGTCATTGGTAAATAGATTCCAGTGGGCATAAATGTTAAACGGGTCCCTTACCCTGCTGAAAAAAACAAAAAAAAAAAAAACATTTGGCGCCCATATGAAAATAAACGGGTCCATACCGGTAACAGTTTAACCATACCGGTCACCAGTTTGTCAAAGGGGTCGCCCTTACGGCTCAAAGGGGTCCCCTGTATGAGCCATAACGGTCACCTATTTGGACAACCAGGTCACTCATTTGGCAAATGGGTCGCTCGTCTGGGCAAATGGGCGACTCGTTTGGGCAAAGTTGTCGCACGTTTGCTCAAACCGGTGAACATGTTGCACAGACGGGTGACCGGTGACCGCAAACTGTACCGATTTAATCAAACGGCTCTCCGGAGCCCGTTTGATATTGAACGTACAGATCGGCGGCATGGGCACGCCAAGCATTTCAGCCGTTGCACCAAATGTTTCCGGAAGGCTGGGAGCGCCGCTTCATCGATTTCAGATCGTCCGCGTAATGCAAGTAATTATATTTATATTTCAATTGCGCTAATGCTCGCTTATACTGCAACTAAAACTAACACCTTTTTTTTACGTAAACGCGCGACGTTGGTGCACCGATATTTTTGACAGAACTTTAAAACGTTGTCTATCTTTGTTGCCTCAATTTACTTATTCAACTCGAATCTCTCTCGCAGAAGACGGGACCGCGTGAAAGAATGTACGTTTAGACTACGTTTCACTTCGAATTCAAGACGCAGCGAAGGTGGCGCGCGAACATGCTACTGAAAGAACATCGAGCATTGCGAAAGCATGCCCGCCGTTACAGCAGCCAAATTACAAGCTCACCCTGAGTACTTTCTTCGCTCGGGCGCAAGCCGAGCTTCTGGCCGCCCCGCCAACATTTCCAACGTTCGAGCGTACTAAACTCTGCGCGCGCGCGTTTGCTTTCCGAGGCTACAAAAGCACGTCTCACTGAAATGCCTGGGGAGAGGGAGAGGGGCTATCGTGGTGTCCTGCGCCTTGACCTCGCCCCCTCCCTCCTCTCTTATCAGCTCTGTCACGTGACCCGCACCAGCGCGCGAGCTACACGCTGATAAGTATCGAGACCCGGTAGGGTGCGCATGGCAGCCGCTTGTTTTCCTTGTCTGCTTGTTGTCAGGGGACCTATGTTGGACAAATGTTTCGTTTCTCCTAAAAGAAACGAAAGTGACGACGTCGCGTGTTATTGGTTGAGGCCCGAATGACGAAAGTTCCCTATGAAAATATGGGCGGAGACGCCGAACCGCCCCACCGGAAGTGACAAACAACACATTGACGTATCGTTTCCTCGGTGTTTCGTCTGAAAAGGGAACGAGTCTGTCGATGGTCTCTTCGAGGTAGCGAAATTGGAAACACGGCATCTCGGGGGCAGAGCGACAGTCTTTCTATTGTTCAACTTTTTTTTTCCCCTCCGGAAAGACTCCACTGGCAGCACCCCGACACCGCGATGCCTTTGAACTACCGTAGAAAGCTTTTCGGAGGCAGTACCATCTCACCAAGAATGTGGTCCGTTGATAAGGATAGATAACTGGGCTAGTTGGTGAGAGTTCATGTTGAAAGAACAGCGCGACTAAGACGAGGACACAAAGAGACGAAGTGAACACAAGACAAAGCGCTGACTATCAACTGGTTTGTATTACACACTAAGGAAGAATGACAATGAAATGAGAAACATGGAGTCAAATGTTCGCGCGCTTGCTTGGCGCCTCGTGAAATATGTCCCTTTCTTCTTTTTTCTCGGATCGTAGATTGGTTTTCTTCTTTCTTTCCTCAGGAACTTTTGTCACCTGAATCCAAAAACTTCATCTCGCTGGGAGTCAGAGTCACCGATGGTTGGCTCACACACGAACTGTTGTTCTTCGTGATGTTGTAGGCTTCTACCATCTCCCGACATGTTTGGTTGCGGTGTTGAAACAATATACTGGTGTTTTCGAAGCGTGGTTAGCAACCGCAATCTCTGCAATATATCGCTAGATGTGAATTAGCGGAATTAAAAAATGTCGTGTCCAGATACGAGGTGAACGTTGTTTTTTTCTGCTCAAAACAAACTAAGTAGATTATGCTCCGCTGTACGTGCACGCAAGGAGGGTAAAGCAAGATCAGAATATAACACATGTAAGGTAAAGCATGGGATGCAGTTCGTGCCGTGTGTAAAAGGCGTGGTTTACCGCATTCCCTTCTCTTGTGGGCACTGGTATATCGGGCAGACTGGCCGGTGCTTAAACATCAGACTAAGAGAGCACCATAGCTCCTTGAACGGCACCGCTAATTCACATCTAGCGATACATTGCAGAGATTGACATTGCAAACACCAGCATCCTGGCTGTTGAGATCAATCCCAGACATAGACTTTTTATTGAATCTTGGCACATACAAACAACGCCAGAAAACATAAATAGATCCCTCGGCACTCTGCCGACCGGCTACGTGAACGGACTTCGCCACCTCACCGATGTAAAACGATAGACACTGCCTTAGAAGAAGAAGAAAACAGATTACTGCTTCTCAACGGCCATAGCCGCAGTCAGCCCCTGAAGACGAGACCGAGCTGGTCTCGAAACGTAGGGTTTTGCCTTAAGACGAGGATTTTGTTGGTGTATATTTGATTTATTATCGGTCTGTATATGTCATTTTATAAATGAGAGTTATGAATTGTTAGTACTGGTTCATCCTTCGCACAGGCGTTTGTTCGACGAAAGAAGGGAGGATTTTTTGTTGAAAAGCTTTCAATCTCTGCTTGTTTTCATGTCGTGTTAAACTTTTGAGCATTAGTCCCTATCCTGCATGATAAAGTGTAAACTCTCCTTTTGAAGAAAAATACAAATTTGCCTAAACTATTACGTGGATGAAAGGTAGTGGCTATGTATCATATAATTTTAATCTTTGTAACACAGACAGCGCTCTGTCTGTGTCCTCCTTCATTCAGTCCGTCGTTTTTTTTTGTTTTTTTTTGCGCTGTTTTAATACTTTAAATTTGTAAACTACACAATTTATAGTGGTGTGTTGGTCAGCATGTAAATAGTGTTTGACAGGGCCCCATGACAATGAGTGCAATCAACTGTTTGTGGATTCAGTTGAATTAATGTTGACATATGTCTCACTATTGCAGGTGTGTGACGCCGATCGCCGGGTGATGAGCATCAACACTCGGTATCCTGGGTCGGTGCACGACTCCTTCGCGTGGCGCTAATCGTGGCTCCGGAGCAACTTCGAGCAAGACCGGCTGATAGACGATGGCAAGCTCCTGCTCGGAAAGCATACTCCATTTGTTGGTTCTGTACATGATGGCTCTGCACCACTTATAAGCTACAATATCACATATACTGTTCCGAACATGGATAACTGGCATGCGCTCTGGCCATACCTTTGACACGTCTCCTTGGAAACACTCTGACGCAGCTGTCAACTACAAGGGGGAAAGGTTGCAAACAGCAGTTTTACCTGCTTAGATGTCAACAATTTTAAAAGAATACTACAACGAAATTTCGGTGCTTATTTTTTGGTCTATACGTGTCCAAAAGAGCAGTATCACATCGGACACATCCATATCTTGTTAAAAAAGGCACAAAAAGGCATTTATAAAAATTAAGTGGTTAGCAAAATGCATTTTCAAGATGGCGCTAAAGCCGTTTGTAATGCCTGTCTAGGAACCTTGACAGGTAGTGATGATAACTGTCTTACCTAGAAATGTACATGCTTTGAACCTGACGTGATCCCGCTACGGCCAGCAGAAGAGAAAAGGGGAGGGAGGAACTCCACACTCAACGGGACTCTGTTTTGTGTGTCCCAAGATGATAGAAGATTAACCCGTCACTCAAAATTCACACAAAAGCAGCTTTGGGGTTAGTTGCGGTGGCCCGATCGCTGGCGTGCTTCGACCGCTTTGGTTGCTGGAACAGCTAGGGCATCCTGACGACGTCTTCCTCGCCGCAGCTTTGCTCATGCCGAGATAAACTACGTCACAATTGCACCGGGTGTGACCTGCTCTCAGCTGGCTGCTCTCCGAGCGCTTGCTAGTGTGGGCTGTTTATAACGAAAAATACACCCCATCAGGCTCAAAATACAAATGCGCAATTATCATTTACGGGTATTTTGAATCATATTCAGCCTATTTCTGAACACGACGGGTATATTTCAACTGTCGTTGAAGTATTCTTTTAAAGAGGACAGCGTTAATATCAAACATTTCCTTCTCTGACTTTGCAGGTGACAGCGGCTATGCCTTGGAGCCTTGGCTCACCACCCCTGTCCTTGGATTCCACGCGACCTCCACCTCTGGCGGCCGGTTTAATAAGGCACATCCTTCGGTAAGGTCCATTGTGGAGCGCTGCATTGGTCTGTTGAAAAGCAGATTCCAGTGTCTGCAAAGGCATCGGACTCTGTATTATCATCCAACAAGAGCCACCGTCATTATATCGGTGTGTGCAGTGCTCCACAATATCTGCCTTTCATTGAGGGAGCCAGAACCGGAGCCAGACTGTGACCCTGACGAGCCAGGGTTGGAGTCTGGGCCGACGTCGGAGGGGTCAGTCGCGGATGATGAGAGGCTGGCTCCTGCCCACCCTCGGGTCAGCCTCTCGGACATGAGCAGGGCTCTGAGGCAGCGCCTTGTTGCCGAGTTCCGAACCCGCCCCAGCCGTGCCTCCCCGGAGCCCCACGCAAGCCATGATGGCAGTCGCGCCCACCAGGGACACCACCAGCGCCAAGGAGTCTGTCGCCACAACGGAGGTCCCGCCCATCAGGGACGCCACCAGCGACAGCGAACCTTGTCGTCCTCACCTCGACTGACGCACTCGCCACCAGAGTGAAGCACATACCGCCCCCCCCTTCCCCCGTGGCAGTATGTGCTTCACGTGTTGCTCCACAGTCATGACCGTCCATAAGCTACACGGTGTCAACTCCAACGCTTTGCGCAGTTCATCGCACAACCACCGTGTTACCTTTACGGACATGTAGAACTGCCTCCGAAAAGCTATTCGGTGCATCACGGTGATGTTGATAGAGCCTTTTTTTTTAATTTGCAAGCAGGGTGCATAAAATGCGTGGGACAATAACAGAAGGTTTTGTAGGGTTATTTAGCTAGCCAACGGGTCATCTGGCTCGCCCTTGCAGGAAACGAAGAACTCAATAAGACTACTGGTGAGACCCGTTTTGCTTCTTTTACTGCAATATATTGTTTGTATCGGGTTTGGACATCGATTTATTTTCTCTACATTTCCATTGATCCATTTTACCATCTATTATGGCTACCACAGAGCCAGGTGTAATACTCGATAACCGCATATTGGATTTGTGTCAGTTTGAATGTATAAAGAAGACAACAAGCAGTTTGTCCTTGAAAGTGCTTTTTTTATAACAATGCCGTAACATGAAAAATAAACATGTTTGAAAACACAGGCTGCAATACTTTCTTTAAAGTGAAATTGAGCATGGACTAGTAAACACCATATAAATTATTTGTCATTATTCAGAATATATCACAGACATTATTTCACACTTCACTTAATTCAGCACACTGCCATTTCGTTTGTGTTGTGTCACACATGGAAGCATGACAGATTCCATAGTAGAGGAATCTTGAGATCAACAATGATATAAGAAAACAAACAAAAAACACAGGAATACAGACGAGGGAAACAGGACAAGATGCACTCTCAACTGAAGTTTATTAGAAATTCAACTTCAGTTGAGAGTGCACCTTGTCCTGATTCCCTTCCGCCGCGTCCCTGTGTTTTTTCGGCGCTTTTTGTTTGCAATGAACGAACTGGCCCAAATCTCCACTTTATTGCGATAAAAGAAAAATGGCAAACCCAGAGGCCAGTTTCACGCGGGTGGCAAGTTGTGGCTAGAGTGCCGGCCTCTTGGTTTAAAATAAAGAAAACCCGGGAGCGCCCAGGGCCGAGTCCTCAGCCATCAGCGTCAAACTACGTGAGTATGATGACGCCAGTGAGCGCACCGGGACGCCTCCGCCCCCTGTTTGCCTGCGGGTAAAGGAAGCAATTCAATAGTTTGGTCCACACTATGAGTGGACTACGCAAATTACCTCGCCTGTTTCGCCAGCTCCGTAGCCCGCGTTCGACACCCGCATGGCCCAGTACCGTTTCCAACCTTCCGGCTCCTTCCTTGGAGGCCCGAGGAAGTTGAGCCGGGAGGTTCGCTCGTTACAGAGACGAACTTTGTCGTCTCTGGACAGCGCCGTGCTCAGCTCAGTTGCGCCGCGTACCAGAGAGGCCACATCCTCCAGTTTCTTGAGCAGTCATGAGCTCCAGTAATTTGAACTAGGCGCTCATCCGCGTCCCGCATGTTGTTCTAAACTTTTATGCAAGTTTACTCCATCTAATATTTTCTGGAACCGCTACAAAATCAGTTGTTTATTTCAATAGAACATTTGTATTTGTTTAGTTTGGCAAGTTTCTTTAAACTAGAGCCGATGTGAAGGTCGCCGCCGCAAGGGATTGGCTGCCACCGCTTGACTAAAAGCAGAAAATGCTTTTCCGGTTGCCGGGGAAACGGACGCTTGCGTAGGGACTAGGTTCCAGTTAGGTACCGCCGGGAAAGCGTAGGTACGGCAGGGGGACAGCGTAGCTACTTCCGCTCTTCGAGGGTTGGCTCTAGACGCCTCTCAAGTGAGTGACAGGCGCCAATCTTGCCTTGTCGTCACGGCGTCTAAGAGGGGCGCGGTTTCGCGGTGTGCGCCGTTGCTTGGTTATGCGCCTCCTGCCGCTACGTCACTTCTGTTTCTAGTTTCTCGAAAGTCCAACATAGGTCCCCTGCTTTGAACGTGTCGACAAATATCACAGATTACATCTTTCAAGTGCGCTATTTTTAGGGTAAGTGCACTGCAACCTACTTCTTGGCAATGATTGACCGCTCTTCTGCGCGTACTCTTCCAGATTATCTATATAATTATGCAGCGTCTATTCTCGCGGCAGCCGGGCGAATAATTTCCCCGAACGTCTACCTTCATAGTCTACAATTACCTCGGTTCTTGTTTGCTTTGCTATCTTCTCAGTTCTATAAAAGCTTAGAGTGCCTCTCACATTTCATATATCGCTTGCACGTTTGTACTTGTCTGCAGAAGAGGTAATAACCTTCGAGGAGAATTGAAAACAATCTTTTGTGTCTGTTTTCCTGTCCACTTGCAAGCACCTACTTGAGCACATTTGTTCTACGTGTGTCCTCCATCATATAGATAGGTTTATAAGTTTCAGGACGGTCTTAAATAAGTTTAAGATAACCAACCTACCAGACGATACACATTTAGGGCTAGCGCATATTTTCCCAATTCGAAAGGCACGTTCAAACGTCTGGTCACGTGCAAGGTCGAACGGGCACCGGCATCAAACGGGCACCCGTATCAAACGGGCTCCCGTATCAAACGGGCATCCGTACCAAGCGGGCACCCGTACCAAGCGGGCACCTGTATCAAACGGGTCGACAAGTTTGCCACCCGTTTGATTCAAACGAGTCGACCAGTTTGCCAACCGTTTAAATTTCAAATTTTTTTTTTTTTTTTTTTTTTTTTCAGTAGGGTAAATGCCGTACCATAAGGAAGACGCATAGCAGCTCCGATGTGCCCGTCTCGTCCAGTCAAGGCTTCTATGACGTCTCCCGTCTTCCGAAGTTATCACGGTTGGAGATGTTGGTGGACCAGCACTAGAGTTCCTTTTTTCAGGGCACTGGAGGAAGTTGTCACCGTGAAATGGGCAGATCGTAGACTGGTCAATTATTCCCACTTCCATCTACGACAAAATAATCTGCCATCTTTTGACGGTAATGCCACCGCCTGTTATATTGTCCTTTGAGGAAAGGCACAGGCTCCGCGCTGGATCTGGTCAGAAGTGCAGTTAAACGCTTTCCCACTAGAAAATGAGAAGGAGTGAGTGGTTCCTTTTCGATGGCTTCGGCGTAGACTTATGTCAGAGGACTAGAGTTTATTACAGCCTCAATTTCAGTTAATACGGTCGTCAGTTCTTCGAAGTTACAGTAGCTGTTACCCAAAACCTTCTTGCGCGAGGATTTTACCGACCGGACCTTCCTCTTCCAGAAACCACCCCACCAGGCTGCTCTCTCAATTATAAACTTCCACTGCGTCTGCCGATCAGCTAAGTAGACTTGTATCTCTTCTCCACGCAAAGTTTCCCGCAGTTTCTTCAATTTCCGTGAAGCACGTTGAAATGTTTTAGCATTGTCAGAAAATATGACTCGGCACACACCTCTTCTTGACACAAATCTTCTGAAGGCCATCAGAAAAAGGGGGTCGAAATGTCGGTCACTAGTTCAAGGTGAATGGCACGGTTAACGCCACGAGTAAAATAGAGGGTGTAGAACTTTTTGTTGTTGCCTTTATTCTTTGTGTTGAGTGGTCCAGCGAAGTCCACACCAGTCACCTCAAAAGGGGCGGCTTGGGTTACTCTGTCTCGAGGGAGTAAAGAAATTCGCTCGGCGGCCGCTCGGCTCTTGACACGGTCACAGATCACACATTTTTTTCAGAACCTTTTTTACTATCTCTCTTCCCCGAACGACCCAGAACTGTTCCTCACGTTCTGTCAGAGTTTCATGGGGGCCAGCGTGGAGAAGTCATTGATGCATAGCTATTGTCAAAAGCTCGGTAAAATGATGAGTTGACGGAAGAATGATGGGATGCTATGCATTGTTGCACATGTCAGCTTTTCTGAGGCGTCCTCCTAACCTCAGCAACCCGTCCTTGTCCAGGTATGCGTTAAAGTACCGTAATGGAGAGTTGATTTCCATATGTGCTGAGCGTCGAAAGCAATGGAGCTCTAACTGAAACGCCTCCTGTTGAACTTGCAGTATCAGACACGTTTGAGGTTGTGCTACGTCTTCGATCGCCAAACAACCCTCTTGTTTTTGGCTGGGATGTCTAGAGTTGTGCATAAATCGTCGTATCTAAGCAACAACTCGAACAAGCTTCGAAACGGAACTGTGGCGCTGCATAGGTAAAACCTGTTCTTTTAGTGTTACGTTATAGACTCGAACTTGTTTCTTTGCTTCATCTGCCGCTGTCATATCAACATTCGCTTCATGCGTTGGCCAGGCAGAACGTGGCTCCGCAGGGCATGGCGGTCCGTTCCCCCATGCCGCGCTCGACTTACTTCTTTGGGTTTCACCCCTCGTGTGAGCAGATCAGAAGGATTTTGTAGTCCTGGGCAGTGGTTCCAACGCTCTGGATCACTCAGCTGTTGGATCTCCAAAGGTCGATTGGCCACAAAGGGCTTCCACGTCTGAGCCGAACCTCGCACCCAATGTAGTGCGATTGTTCAGTCTGTCCAGAGGTACCAGATGACTACTTTTATGTTCAACGACTTAGTAAGGTAGTCCTTTAGCCGTGTCCCTATCACGATTCCCATCAGTTGAAGTCTCGGGAGAAAAAGTTTGTTTATCGGCGCCACCGATAAACAAACAAGCCTTGGACACAACCGAAGTCACCGATAAACAAACAAGCCTTGGACACAACCAAAGTCACCTTCGTTGGTTCACTCTCCGTGCGCAGGTACGCCACAGCCCCATAAGCCATGGGACTGGCCTCTGTGAAGATGTGGATTTCGTTTCGGTCATCCTCAGGAAGCTCAAGGTACCGTCGGGGTACCGTTACTTTCATTAAGTGGTGCAGTGCTGTGTGGCGCTGCGTCCATCTTGTTTGAACCTGTCCAGGTAGTGGTGCGTCCCATTTGGCTTCCAGTTTCCAGAGGGTTTAGAACATCAACTTGGCTGTCACCGTGACTGATGAAAAGAGTTCTATTGGGTTTAAATGCGCGATAATGCCTGAAGAATGAGTAGTTTCGTGTTGCTCTTCCGGTCTAGGAATTCCAAATCAGGCCCCATTGAGAACGCCAAGCAATTGCTGCCTTTATCCCATACTAATCTTAGAACTCGAGATACTCTAGCAGTGGTACACACTACTTGATCTTGAAGATATCCGAGTCCGTCCTCGTTGAATAGCTGCTGTAGCCTCGTAGGGTTTGTGTTTCACTTCCGCATTGTCATTACTACTAGCTTCATGACATGTAATGTTTGTCGATAGAACTGCTCCACCTCTTTCTCGGAGTTCGCTCCAGTAATAATATCATTGACGTAGAGTTTTTAAGCTGGTGATTTCGTTGTTTCCGGATAGTCTTCTTTTATTGACAAGTGGTAACGTAGCGTGGTTGCGAGAAGGCACGGGCGACCGGTCGCACCGAAGGGAACTCTTGTCATCCTCCAAACTTCTACAGGAGGCTTCGGCTCTTGCTTCATTGGCATTCGATAACACCAGAAAAAATCGTAGAGCGTCACGATCTTCCAGTCTCAGTAATATCTCTAAAGATGCCTTCTCAATTTCCGCACTGAGGCCTATACGATGAATCCGAAAGTTCATTAACACTTTTAGGAGGTCTGAATTTAGGTTTGGTCCTGGCTCTAGTGCGTCATTCTTTCTTTCTTTCTGTCTTTATTATTCTTTCTTTCCGGATTGACCGGGAGGTGGGCCGAGACTAAAGGCGTGATGCCTGACGAGGTCTCTCTCCCCTTTACAGTTCTAACACAGCAGTGCGGGGTACATAGACTTTTGAACACGAAAATTAGAGAAAAGAGCCTATAAAGTTCTATACAACTCAGAAACAATAAAAAAACAGGATCGATGAATTATCCCACGATGGTTTTTTTTGAGCAAAGAAGGATAAACACATATTGGTCAGAAACATGTTTTAACAATTCAAAAGTGAAATATGGACATGATTTAATAAGTACACAGTACACACACATCAGAACATAATGTCACTGCCCACCGGAAGTGTCTTTAGTCTTTTATTGAATTGCAGTATATTGCAGATAAAATCTATTGAATTGCAGTATATTGCAGATAAAATCTATTAAATATTCCGTATTATTCAAACTTTTGGCGACTTGGATGCATGTCGTTTGTTTTCCGTAATTGGTACATATTTTTGGAGGTCGTCTGATTCTATGTCTAATTGTGTGATACGTTTTGTTTTCTGGCGAGATTGCGAAGAGTTTTTTTGTGTGTATTATCTGTAACAACCAGGGTGTCTGTCAGAGACAGACACCCTGCCCAAGCAGCACAGAGTTCGCCAGTCATCGGCCAATGGCTGGCAATGGTCCTTGGCTAAGTGGCCAGACAGTGGCCAGAGACTGGCCGGCGACTGGCCTTTATCTGGCCATTGGCCAATGGCCACTGGCCATCAGCCATCGGCCAAGCAGTGGCCATTGAAAGGCTACTCTCTGGCCACCGGCCAAAAGACCATCGCCAGACATTGGCCATTGCTTGGTCAAAATCTGTGCTGCTTGGGTGGTTATCTTGATGATGCATCAAACACTACTCTGACTTTGATTGAGAAGCTGTCTGGTCGTAACACAGCGCGGTGAGGCATGTAGTACACTCGGTTCTCTGCATTGTCTGCACTCGGTAAAATCTTTTCTGCAAAGCCTTGCTGGAGATAATGTCGAATTGTCTGATCATATTCAGTCAGCATCACATCGTCCTTAAGCAACGTCTTTGTGAGGCCCACCGGACCCTTCCTTGCAACTCCTTCATTGTCTGCAAGTTGAATGTTCATTGGCTTCCAAGGTAAGGCCACCTCGTACCGTCCGGTAATTAGCTTGATGGATGATGAAAATACTCTGACAACTTCATTATCCTCTTCCTCTTGAGAGAGGTTGGGATCGGTGATGCGCATGCTTTTCAGCTCCCAAAATGACTGGAGCTCGGTAGACAATAAGCATGCGCTTCCAGCCACATTGGTTTCCATAACTGCCACAGTAGCACAGGAGGCAGTCATATTGGTGGGTGAAATCGATCCTTGAAATGCCCACCCAAAGTCTGTTTTGGCAGCTACCAGAGAGCCTTGCGGTGTTTAGACCTCACCAGAAACAAGAGTGCAATAGTAGTCAGCACCTATAAGAATGTCCATGCAATGTCTTGTTAACTGGGCCTTTGCCAAGGTGACGTCTGCTAGCACAGCTATCTGTACTTGACCTCCTTGTACTACACACTCAGGTAGAAGAAGATTTTCTGAGCAAATTTCTGGTATCTCCAGAGTTTCTAGGCAATGCTCCTTTTGGCTATACAGGCCTCTTAGCCGGATATGTACGCGTCTGCGTTTTTCCTTGATGATGTTTCCGGCTCCTCTAAAGGGGTAGAGTGTAATGTCTTCTTAACCAACAACCTCGAGCCGCAGCTTATGTGAATGTTCTTTCATTACAAAGGTTCGTTGGCGTCCTCTATGAAAAAGGATGCGCGTGAGAGATATTTTATCTTTCCCCTCCGCCCATACCTGAGCTGCTTGAAGTAGTACAGCAGGTGTTTTAAAGCTCTTCCTGCCACTCGCAGAGTGTAGCTCTGTTGCGGTTTTCTTACTTTTCTTCCAGATTGGGTCACACATTTTGATTTATGTACATTCGCCCGCTTGTTTCGCACTTGATTCCGTTGTTGCGATATTCTTTGGAGGTGTGTTCCTTGATCGAACACCCGAAACATTGTCCTACTTCTCGAAATCTCTTCTTCTCTTCCAGAGAAAGTGATGCCTGTCAATCTCGTGCCGCGTGGTTCATCGTGGAACAGCATGCACACGGTTCAGGCCGCTTGGAGCGGCTAGTTAAGGAAAGAGAAACGGCTGATTCCTTCAGAGAGGCCTTTCCGCCTTCTGTTATCTTGGTATAACTCATACTCTTGACTTTTCGCTGACAAACTTGCTGAGCCTCTTAACGGCGCCCCACTTCGAGTTTTAGGAAGCGTTGTAGGCTCTCTATTTTCATAGAGTTGTTTTCCTTATCCGTAAGGCGTCGACGTTTGTTGTAGGCAATGACGAACTCTCCTAGCAGCATTATCAGTAGCGCAGAACAAGAACAGAGCATAGTTTCATAAGCGCCGCTCTCAACCCCGAACGCGGTGAGAGCGACCATATTATGTTGTAAATGGTCATAAATACGTTGTAGTCCGCTGACCTCGCTCGAGTTTTGTACTGCTGGCAAATCAAGCAGTTGGATGGGGTGCTTTTGAATAAGAACGCCAGTCCGACCGAAGCGCTCCCTGAGAAGCTCAACGACGCTATCGTAGCTTTTTCCCGTTGCTTAACTGCAGGCTATTGCTGACGCTGCCCTTCCATAAGCGCCGACCGCAAGCACAATAACTCAGCGTTAGAAAGGCTGTCGTTGCCATGTATGACTTGCTTGTACTGTTTTGAGATGGATTGCCAATCGGTAGCTGCACCGCCAAACCGGTGAAGCTCCAGTTTCGGCAGCTTCACCCTAGAGGTTGCAACGTGTTCGTCACCGTCGTTGTGAATCCGCGTTGTACCTACTTGGGGGCTCGCTTGTCGGATTTCCTCCACCTCCTGTACGATGGTGGCGATATACGTGACGATCTTGTCTTCATATTCAATCGTGCGGGCGCATTTTTGCTCAACGTCTCCGTCAGATACCAGTGGTTCGATGGCAGCGTTCACGTTGCTCAGCTGTATTCGAAACTCACTGAGACTGACCAATTATACGTTGAGGTTTCGCTCGTGTTAGTGGTTTGCGACAGCTGCGTCGATGTTAGAGATCAGTCTCGCTACTTGAGACCTCAAAGCCGTCCCCTTCTGCTTTAGTCGTTCCATGGCGTCTCTGGGTATCGCGGCGTCACAAGGCCTCGCTGAGTGATAACGTCGGTAGCGTCGTTGGGGCTCACTCTCTTGCAGCGTCCCTGGGCTCGTTTCGTTGTGGGTGGATGCCCCGTCGTCCTTCGTCGTGACTATATTGTTGTCATCCCGGGTTTTCGGCACAAACTTTGATAGAACTCCGTCGCGAGGAACGAGCCGTACGCCATGGTTGAACAAAACCAAGCAAGAAGATGACAATGTTTATTGGGATGGCGTAATGTGTGATGACTGTACAAGAAAGGCGAAAATTGAGTGTCTTCTTACGTTGGTGGCCGACATCAATTTACGCCGATTCGGTTACTGTAGCATAATTACTTTTTTTAGTAAGAAGTAATGCTATCAGTTTATTTTTAGTGTATAACATTTAGTAATTCAATAAATTGCTCTGGGTATGTATTATAGTTAAGGTTTTTAATAACTACTTCAAATTTAAGCGCATTGCCACGTGCTATTTTTTTCGCTTGATCTCAGTATGACTCTCACCTTTCATGGTAACCGTCGCCTCTCATCATCGCTCCACTTTACGCGAATATTGCGCGCGTGTTATCACCTATTCTCGTTGGCCGATCGTCGTGTGTAAAGTAAAATGTTGTCGAAGGTTCTGGTCACACCATAGCAATATCGAATATACCATAGCTCTGCATAAACAAACCAGGCTGCACAGAGTGGCATTCAATTCACCGACCGGCGACTGGGATTGTCAACCCCGTTGGTTCAATTAATTTTTCTTTGGTGGAACAATTTTGCCCCAACTAACAGGTTTTTATCTGAGTTGCCTCCCTGTCGCTTTACACGCACCGTTACCTCCGCGTTACATTTTATGGAGATTCGGGGTAACCACGCCAATATACCGGATCTCCCCCCCCCCCCCCCCCCCCCCCGCCGGTAGCCGCGACGGAAGCTTGGACCGGATCCACTCGACAGGAAAAAAAGAAATCATACCACAGTTTTGTTCCCTTCCCGACAAGATTAGGAAGTCAGGCGACGGCCCGGGAGACAGCAATGAGCCGCACTAGGACACCCGCCGCCGTCGTCTGGCTCTGAGAACGACCAACCTTTCGTGTGTCTTCTTGCGAAAACTAGAAATGATGGCTTGAAACATTTTTGCGGGCTGCTACGATCAAGCATTCCCTATTGGATAGACCAGTTTGAAAATCTAAGTGATCATACTGGTATTTGGACTGGTTAAACTGGTATTTGGGCTAGTCATACTGGTCTAAGAGGAAATCAAACTGGTGCAACTGGTAGCCAGACTGGTCTAACTGGTTACCATATTGATCTAACTGGTCACCAGATTGCCTTCTAACTGGTCACCAGATTGGCCTGACTGGTCACTATGTTGGCCTAACTGGTCACCAGATTGGCCGAACTGGTCACCCGATTTGCCGAACTGGTCTCCAGATTGACCGAACTGCCGAACTGGAAAAAAACATTTGGCGCCTATATGAAAATAAACGGGTCCATACCGGTTTCAGTTTAACCATACCGGTCACCAGTTTGTCAAAGGGGTCTTCCGTATGGCTCAAAGGGGTCTCCCGTATGAGCCATAAAGGTCACCTATTTGGACAAACAGGTCACTCCTTTGTGAAACGGGTCGCTCGTCTGGGCAAATGGGTCGCTCCTCTGGGCAAATGGGCGACACGTTTGGGCAAAGTTGTCGCACGTTTGCTCAAACCGGTGACCATGTTGCAAACTGTACCGGATTAATCAAACGGCAATTCGGAGCCCGTTTGATACTGAACGTACAGATCGGCGGTGTGGGCACGCCTAGCGTTTCATCCGTGGCAGCCAATGTTTCCGGAAGGCTGGGAGCGCCGGTTCATCGATTTCAGATCGTCCGCGTAATGCAAGTAATTATATTTATATTTCAATTGCGCTGATGTTCGCTTATACTGCAACTACAACTAACACCTTTTTTGTTGTTGTTTTACGTAAACGCGCGACGTTGGTGAGCCGATATTTTTGACAGATTTTTAAAACTTTGTCCATCTTTGTTGCCTCAATTTGCGTATTCAGCTCGAATCTCTCTCGCAGAAGACGCGACCGCGTGAAAGAATGTACGTATACACTCCGTTTCACTTTAATTCAAACGCAGCGAAGGTAGCACAAGTACACGCGGCTGCAAGAGCATCGAGAATTGCGGGAGCACGCCCGCCATTGCAGCAGTCAAACTACGAGCTCGCGCTGAGTACTTTCTTCGCTCGGGTACACGGTAGCTCGGGCGCAAGCCGAGCTTCTGGCCGCCCCGCCTCCATTTCCAAGGTTCGAGCGTGCTAAAATGCGCGCGCGCGTTTTTTTTTTTTTTCGAGGTTACAAAAACAGATCTCACTGGAATGCCTGGGGAGAGGGAGAGGGGGCGTCCCTGTGGTCCTCGCCCCCTCCCTCCTCTCTTGTCACCCGTCACGTGACCCACAGCCACGCGCGAGCTACACGCTGATAAGCATCGAGATCAGGGTTGCCAGGTTGGGCTATTAATAGCCAAATCGGGCTACCTTGTCATGCATATGGCGTCGAAATTTGGAGGTTGGCTGCGTGGCTATTTTTGGGCTATTTCAAATCCTAACGCGGCACATATATATATATATATATATATATATATATATATATATATATATATATATTTGCTTGGTTTAGAGTAGTTGCACAAAAGATACTTCAGCATGGACACAAGGCGACAGTCGACCCTTTCTTAATTCCCGCTTGTATGGATTTTTCGTCGTGAAGATTCGTGAGCGTGATGCCCAAACCTATTTGCTCAAGTGAGTTACCGTGACATATATTCAGCTCCGACGACATCACTTTTGTGGTAATTGTGGCTTATTTTATGCTCCCAAGTTCTTTCTGCTTACTACTGGCGTCTCTTCTTTCCTCGAGTTTCCCACCATCCTCCTACAGGAAGCACACCATCCGAGGGAAAATGATACTAAATGCAACTCAAGACATCCTGCAGAATTTGATGTCGCCCGATAACGCGTGCTGTACCGGATATAACAAAGGAGGCTTTTCCACAAAACATGGAAGTTTCTTAAAGCACAATGAGCCATAACAAAAGACAAGAAATTCGGGACAATGAATATTCCGAATAAGGCCAAGATCAATGCGCTGGAGCAGCCCTGATTCCGTTGCTATCCGAGCTTGCCATCGCGCTCCAGACACTGCGCATGTCGAATGCCGCCGTCGAGAGAGTATTCAGTCACGTGTCTCTCACAAAGTCAGTCCTAAAGTAGAACATGTTCTTTCCAACTCTTCAATGCGTCCTCTATGCAAAGTGTGCTTTCCTTGGGAAGAACGAGTTCTGTAAGGACATCAACCCTACTGAAGACGTTTTGCCCGTTTTAACACGGAAATCATGTATGACGCGGAAAAGCCGGGCACGAGCGTGTGCTTCATAACTATGCGACTTCAAAAACGCGTGTGGAAAAGTTTTGTACTTTTGTGTTTGAAATAAAACGTTCAATACATTTCAAGATGTAGATCTTGCAAGCTACTCCTAAACCCTAGATATGCAGACGCAGTGTCTTCGAATTGAGCTCCCACATTCAAGCGCGCAATTTTTTGTGCTCTGCAGAATATGGCTACCCGATCGAAAAGACCATCAGGTTTTCCTGATGGACCACAAGAGTTTCTTGATGGTCCATCAGACTTTTCTGATCGTCCATCAGGTTTCCTGATGGACCATCAAAGAAGTCTGATGGACCATCAGCCCACTCCTGATGGACCATCAGCCCATTCCTGACGGACCATCTGACTTTCCTGATGGACCATTAGACTTCTTTGATGGCCCATCAGGCTTCCTGATGGACCATCAAGAAGGTCTGATGGACCATCAAGAAGGTCTGATGGACCATCAGCCCATTTTTGACGCACCATCCGACTGTCCTGATGGACCATTAGACTTCTCTGATGGCCCATCAGGCTTCCTGATGGACCATCAAGAAGGTGTGATGGACCATCAAGAAAGTCTGATGGACCATCAGCCCATTCTTGACGCACCATCCGACTGTCCTGATGGACCATTAGATGCGTTTAGATGGTCCGTCAGAAGTTCCTGACGGCGCCTAATGGTCTGTTGGACACTCTTGATGGGCTGTCAGAGGTGGTCTAATGGTCGTCAGAAGTTTTATGTTTCACTTCGGCTCCATCAAAAGCGCCTTATTTCCCGGCCGTCGGGACTTTCTTTGCGCACAATGTTTATCAAAAGTGCTTGATTAATTGTTGCTCGCGGTATATATTCTGACGGTGCCGTCAGAGGCGTTTAATAACAATTGATATATGGGTCACGACATATTTGCCAGCATGTGATGAGTCACGGGCTCGCGAGGTGCTGACACAACTATGTCACGCGATTTGTCTTTACTCACTGAGTCCCCGATTCACCGGCAACTGTGCGTTCGTCTGCAATCACGCACCGTGGAAACCGTACTCACGGTAGGGTTCATCGTTTCGCATATGCTTCATCTACGCCTTTGATTACCAACGGAAGGTGGACAGACTTTTCGTCGACACATTAATTTTTATAGACACGGCACCCCCTGAGCCCCGCAACCGTTGTGCGCATCGGACGGTCGCGGCGACAATTAAGTTCAGCTTCCAAACAGACCGCGCGGCCATTGCTTTGCTTTACTTTGCTCGAAGGTTAAATAGTCGGGGGAATGCGCCACCGCCTCGCTGAATGAGCGGCCCAAAGTCGAGGAGGCTCCGCAACTTAGTACGCTACAAAATAGGCGATTTGAGGCTATGTCGCGATAAAAAAAAGCTGTCGTTGATTCTCGCGTATGATATATGATGGGCCGCAGCCGCGTGGTCAATGGGTTGATGTGATTTTTTTTATTAAGGAAAAGCCTTATATGTCTCGTCGTTCAGACGACCTTAAAAGTTCTTGAGCGGAAACACGTCGAGTCACGAAAGGTGCTAAAATTGGCGACACGAAAGGTAGAAAAACCTGCATTATTCAGTATTCAGTTGCACTAGAACCCTTTTGGACCAGGGCGGTCGTTAACGAAGCAGCTTCGCAGGGGTTTTAGACTGAATTAAAGTTTTCAACACCACCACCACCGCCACCAATATAGATATAATAAAAATAAAAAAACACACACACAAAAAGTTTTCTTCCTTTTCCCGGGGGGGAGTCGAACCAGCGACCTCCCGTTCCGTATGCCGACGCGCTACCCCTGCGCCACGGACGGAGGACTGACGAGGGTCGCGTAAATTATGAGTTAGTCTTTAATGTATCCGCTACTGCCGACGCATCGGCTACTTGCGGCGCCAGTTTCTTTACACGCAGAGTTGACACTTGACATATTTCTCTCAAAAATGTTTTCATTCAAGTTCATACGCAGTGTTCGACACTCGACGATCCGTTAATTTTAATGTATACTTTATATTTTGAAAAACGTTCGCCTCTTATATCCGTTCGAGCAACTGCGTCTTCAAAAGCTTCGAATCCAAATCCAAATCCAGTTGTTTCGTGCGCTTTGTTGCCTCGGCAGCCTCACCCTTCCTCGTGGAGTGTTTTCGAGGTTTTAGATATTTCGGTAGGTTTCACTCGATTTTGCGAGAACGGAGAAATAAGCGACGTCCACAGGGCTTTATTTAAAAACTGCAATCCTTCGAATGTGGTCTACTTCGAACGTAGGACGGCGTACAAGGTGTCTTGGGACGGCGACGCGAACACTCGAGGAGGCTGTTACGACGCCGAGATCCTCGAACTGACGGGTGAGTGTGTATTTTTTACCATCCCAAAGTGCGACGTAGCCACAAGCAATCGCCGTTTTCTTTCTTTTTTATTGCGACTGTAATTAAAAGTGAATATTGTAGACTGCTTATATGGGGCACCAAGCTAGGCAGATGAATGCATGGGCTAATACTTCAGTTGAGCGTGTGGACTGAACTGCCTTGCACGTGACATCATATGGCACCCTGCAAGCCGCCATTGCTCCTGTGCCTTAAGTCCGCGCTAATTTACTTGTACTCCACCGTTCCGAGTTTCACACTCCGAGCGCAGCAACTAAACGAAGCATAGCGTACAGTAGCGCAACACACCGAAGCTGTCGGCGAGCTGTATGAGCCACTTCCGACCACAGTTTTATGACGAACCCAGTATCTCGCGGATGCCAAAATTATTTTGAAGATAAATTAATTAAGGGCTCTGTAAAATGGTAAAGTAAAAGCCCCCCCCCCCCCCAAAAAAAAAAAAAAAAAAAAAAGAAAAGATATGCGTGGCGACGTTAGGAAATTTTTACGAATATTTTAATATTTGTGAAAGGTTTGAAGACTCGCTTCGACCAGATATGCTGAATGTTACTTTGACCAATCTATTTATTGACCATGCATGCTGTTTAGATTCAAATGAAAGACAACATTCTTGAACTCGCTTGTCAAAACAAGAAACTCGCAAACTTGTCAGATATCTTGGGTTTCCGACTTCCAGCGCGAGACGGAACCTGTCGATGTGCTACTCCAATACTGGCACACCACCGTTCAATAAATTGCACAATAATTAGTTTTCAGGCGAGATGCTGGAACAAACTTTTTCCGCAACGTTTTCGCTTTCCAATCGAAGTATCTTTATTCGCAGGGCTGTGCATTCTACAAAGGGCAGCGATCGGACTGTCCTCTCATCTCGACAACTTTTCTGTCGCTGTACCATCATAACGCTACTGTTCGATGGGTAATTCGTTTTCAGGTGAGATTCGGGAACAAACCTTTTCCGTAATGGTCCTGGCTTTGAAATCAAATCATTTTACTCGCTGGGTTAAGCATTCTTCAACTGAAATGAGGCAGCGATCCACTGCACTCCTCGTCTCGGCGACGTTTCTGTCAGCTCGAAGAAATGACTTGCACTTCGAGAAATACTCGGTGCAAAAAGAGCACGCTTGAGTGTCAGTCCTTTGGTGGCGCTTCTGTCCATTTAATGAACAGAGCGCCAAACTCTTGTGCTCCGCAGCACAAACTTAGGCGCACAATCGTGGCTGATTCAATGTCAATTCATGCGAGTCATATAATACATGGCTTGCATTGATGTTGCATCAGCTGCCATTGCTTCCTGACCCATTTATTTATTCATGATCACAAATGTACAGTCGGGGACAAGAGTCCCCAGGACGTGCTAGCTGCGGCTGAAACCCATTGCTCTGCCACCTGCCGGCGGGTCGCCTGGTTTCGAGATCACACAAAAGCGCATGCGCGTCCTACTCTGACTGCAAACATCTGCGTTTCCTGCTCTTCTGCGGCACAGCACCTAACTAGGAATCGGGCACATGGTACTGCCTCGGAGATAGCGCTGGCGGCTGACGAGCGTCTGCTATACATTCCAAAACTCGAGATACCGCCTGGGGCATTGCGCCGCATTTCGTCGTGTCAGCGCACCTTGCTTTATAACCAGTTCAGCTTATCGCTTAATTGAGCTGCCGTGACTTCTTGCTTTATAGGTGCCATGCCAGTAAGCACTATCTCCGAAGTGGTACCACGCGCCCGATTCCGAGTTAGGCGCCGCGTCGCAGCAGAGCGGGAAAGCGCACACATTGGCAGGTACAATAGGACGCACGTGCGCCCTTCTGTGATCTCGAAAGCAGACGACCCGCGGCAGATGGCAGAGGAAGGCGTTTCAGTCGCAGCTTGCGTGTCCTGGAGACTTTTGTCCCCGACTGTACCTACAAGAAACCCAAGAGGAAATGGCAACTGAACTGGCCAGGCGCAAACAGGTGTGGTATGAAATGACCTGCCACCTACTGAGCAGCACGCCTACCTGCTGGTGGTAGACGACGACATTAAAGATTCTTATACGTGGCACTCTGGCGTGCGGTAGCATCTCGTTCTTTCTCCGCCAACCTAACATGGTGTCAGAAGTGGGATCACGGCCGGAAATCAAGAACCGCTACCAGCACTGACTTACGAGGCACCCAAGGAAGCGATCCTCCGCTGGAAGAAATGGCAACCACCGCAGCGGGCGCATCGTTCGTGATACAGCCTACGGAGCCATTTTCTTTCTCGTCTCCGAACGAATGGCCGAAATGGAAGAAGCGCTTCCAACGCTTCCATACTGCTTCGGGACTCAGCACAAAGCCTGAAGAACACCAAATCGACGCTCTCCTTTACATGATGGGGGACCAAGCTGAGGACATCTTCAGCACATTCCAGCTAACCGAAGCAGAAGCCAAGAAGTTCGATACCATCATGGGCCACTTTGACGCGTATTTCATACCACGAAGAAACGTCATCTTTGAGCGAGCTCGATTCAACTCCCGGGTCCAACAAGAAGGCGAGTCCATTGAAGAGTTTGCCACGTCACTGCACGCCTTGTCCAAGTACTGCGACTACGGCCCAATGCAAGACCAGTTCGTACGAGATCGGCTAGTCGTTGGCATCCGTGACAAAAAGCTCTCCGCAAAACTCCAGCTTGACGCCGACTTAACACTTCAAAAGGCCCTAGAGTCAGCGAGGCAAGTTGAAAACGTCCGTCAGCAGCAAGTCGAGCTGAATCAAGACATCAAAGCCGGTAGCAGCGTCAACAAGCTTGATACAAGGATAACTTTAACTAGCCGCTTCTCTGGGTCAAGCTCCAAATCACCAGGCAGACTAAAACACAAAGAGTCTGGTTCGTCCAAGAGGAACAGCCAAGAATGTCTTTGGTGTGGACGAGCACGCCATTCCAGAAAGTCCTGTCCAGCTCGACACGAGACTTGTAAGAGTTGCCATAAGAAAGGTCATTTCTCCAGAGTCTGCCTTTCCAAGAAAGTCCGCTTCGTTGGACAATCTCAAGACGAGGATGACGAGGTTGGCTTTATTGGAGGAGTGGCACATCCTCAAGCTGACAAGTGGGAAGTGACGGTGACGCTTCAAGGGGAAGCCGTATAGTTTAAATTGGACACGGGCGCCGACGAAACAGTCATCTCGCCCTCCATCTTCCAGAAGCTCTCCCCACGACCGCGCCTGGTAGCACCACCTCGTCAGCTTCACGGACTAAACGGAACCCTTTCGGCAACACAGGGGGCAGCTCGCCTCAACATCACGTACAGAGACCGCACTTCGGTGCAAGACGTTTACATCTTGGAAGACCTCCGTACGCCATTACTAGGAAAGCCTGCTATACAAGCTTTGCAATTGGTATCGGTGGTCAACGAGATTAGCCCAAGCTCCAATATTCTTGACGGATCTAAAGTCGACGCAAGAACAGAGTTCCCTGTGCTCTTCAAGGGGCTCGGCAAGCTCCCTGAAGCATACCACGTGCAACTCCAAGACGGCGCCAAACCGTTCGCACTAAGCTCTCCACGGCGAGTGCCGATCCCGCTCTACGAAAAGACGGAAGCAGAGCTTCAAAGAATGGAGAGAATGGGAGTAATATCACCCGTCGAAGAGCCAACTCCTTGGTGTGCGCCGATGGTAGTTGTTCCAAAGCCAAGCGTGCAGTGAGAATATGCGTTGATTTCACAGAACTCAATCGCTACGTACTCAGAGAATGGCACCCTGTACCGTCCGTCGAACACACCTTAGGACTCCTTCAGAACGCAAAGTACTTCTCAAAACTCGATGCAAACTCCGGTTTTTGGCAAATTCCACTAAGCGGAGACAGCAAGCAGCTCACGACTTTCATTTCGCCGTTTGGACGGTTTTGCTTCAACCAGCTCCCTTTCGGAATTTCTTCAGCTCCGGAGCACTTCCAGAAACAGCTCTCGAGCATCCTGCAGGGAGCAAGTGGTGTCGTATGCCACATGGATGACATTCTCATCTGGGGCTCCACTCCCGCAGAGCATAACACCAGACTCCGCATCATTTTGCAGCGACTCTGCAACGCAGGTCTGACGCTCAACGAGGAAAAATGCTCCTTCAACGTCCAAGAATTAACATTCCTGGGCCACAAGGTCAACGAGCATGGCATCCGTCCAGACGATTCCAAGGTTGAAGCCGTCAAGGCCATGGACCCGCCTACCTCTAAGCCAGAGCTGCAGAGGGTGCTGGGAATGGCAACGTACCTGGCTAGATTTGTTCCGAACCTAAAAACCGTCCTTCAACCACTCAGCTTTATGCTTAGCACTAAGCAAGAGTTTGTTTGGGGATCCGCTCAACAAGACGCGTTTGACAAGTGGAAGGCGATTGTATCGTCACATCCAGTCCTTGGAGTCTACGACCCTAGAAAAGAGACTGTAGTGACGGCCGATGCGTCTTCTTACGGAGTCGGCGCCGTATTGAGACAAAAGCAAGAGGGAAACAAATATAAAGTCATCGCGTACGCTTCTAGACTGCTGAGCGACACCGAAAAAAGGTACGCTCAAATTGAAAAAGAGGGTCTAGCGCTTGTCTGGGCTTGTGAGAAGTTCAGCGATTACCTAGTCGGCAAGTTCTTCAACCTCGAGACCGACCACAAGCCTCTGGTGCCGCTTTTCTCAAGCAAGGCTCTAGACGACCTCACTCCGAGACTGCAGAGTTTGCGCATGCGTATGATGAGGTACAACTACAACATCACATACGTACCAGGAAAAGAACTTCTCGCCGCAGACACGCTATCAAGGGCACCTCTCAAAAACACATTCCCTCTAGACCTAGAGAAAGACGTTGGCGCTTTTGTCCAACACATCAGGTCTACACTGTCATTCAAAGACACATGTCTTCAGTGGATTATTGACCACCAAAAAACAGACCTAGTCTGCCAAGCATTGAGGAAATACTCTCAACGAACTTGGCCCTGCCGGCGAGACCTTGACAACGACGTGAAGCCCTACTATCAATATCGGCATCAATTCACTGTTGAGGAGGATCTACTTCTCTACTCCTCAAGGGTAGTGATCCCAGTCAAGTGCCGACCCGAACTCCTGAGACTTCTGCATGAAGGTCACTTCGGCATCGTGAAGACTCAAGCCAGAGCGGCAGGCTCTGTATGGTGCCCAGGTCTACAAAGAGATGTGGAAAACACAGTAAAAACATGCCATCCCTGTATTGAAAAGTCAAAGAACAGGAAAATGCCTCTGCTTCCGACTGAATTTCCCGACAGACCATGGCAGAGGGTGGCAATGGACCTCTTTTACCACGAAGGCCACTGGTGGTTAATTGTGACCGATTATTTTTCTCGGTACCCAGAAATCGCCCGACTACAAGGTCTGACTACACAGGCAGTTGTCACACACTGCAAGTCAATATTTTCCCGACACGGTATACCAGAGGTCGTTGTTTCCGACAACGGACCCCAGTTTTCTCGTGTAGCGACGTCTGCGTTTTCTACATTTGCAAGAGAAAATGGATTTAAACATGTGACATCCAGCCCTCGCTATCCACAAAGCAATGGGTTAGCGGAGGCTGCAGTAAAAATAATCAAAACTTCGATGTCGAAAACGGGAGACCCCTACAAGACACTTCTCTCGTATCGGACGACACCTCTAAAGAATGGATATAGCCCTGCGGAACTCCTCATGGGAAGGCGGCTTCGTACAAACGTGCCTACAGCAAGCAAGATGTTACTTCCCGTCAGCCCCGACATTGATCGACTAAAGAAGTTTGAGAAAGAAAGTCGGGAACAACAAGAAAGGCATACAATCGCCGCCACGGAGTTCGCGAGCTGGCGGACATCGTGGATGGTACCGATGTCTGGGTTGTAGACCTCAAGAGAAGAGGTACTGTACAGCAGCCAGCTCAGGAGCCAAGGTCCTTCATCGTAGCAACGGATGAAGGCACCGTTCGGAGGAACAGGACCCATCTTGTTCCCTACACCGATGAAACCCCGGCGCCTGACTCCTCCCACGAATGCCAAGATACCACGCATGCCCACAGCAAGAGTGGCCGCTGTCTAAAACAACCTAGGCGGTACTCTCCTTAAGAAAGGGAGATGTGGTATGAAATGACCTGCCACCTACTGAGCAGCACGCCTACCTGCTGGTGGTAGACGACGACATTAAAGATTCTTATACGTGGCACTCTGGCGTGCGGTAGCATCTCGTTCTTTCTCCGCCAACCTAACAACAGGCAGCTGAAGCATCTGCAAGTTCACACAAAGCTGCTCCTCCCAGGAACGTCAGCCCTTGTGCCCTCTAACGCAAAGCAGTTTTTGTGGAAATCTTGTCACCAGAATATCATTCTGGTGACTATGTAATGTAATGTCTATGTAATGTGGTACAGCCTATTTTTGCTGGGAGTGTCCAAAAGCTAAATCTTAGCGCTAATTAAATTTTTAGATGCGGTTTATGTCAGGACAAAAGCTGAAAGTGACGATGTTGCAAGGCTCTCAAAAGCAGCGCCAGCCACATATGGCTAGCAGCGACCGAAACGGGCACACAACTGACCAATCCAACTGATGCAGAAAGAGAGCTGGTCGTGCACAAAATGTGAGTGTGGAAAGCAGCTTGGGAATCCCAACACTGCGTAATGTCATGTCGAGTCCTTAGCATTTATACTTCCTTGGGATTGCTCTGTTTCACCACTCAGTCAGGGCTTTGCAGTTTACCAAGCATTCTTTATTTCACAAAGGCCAGTAAAGCAGTCGGGAGTGACAAGGAAGAGAAAAAATCAACTAAATCACAAAGAAGAAAAATAGCACAGGGATCCAGTTTGATGCCGGCAACAATGTGTTGTCATGATTTGTTGATGAGGAATGCCACGCTTTCTGCCTACACACCAATGTGCGTGAGAATGCTGCTAGGGGGCACACCGGCAGAGCTGCTAGAAACACCTTTCTCTGACTTACCCTGCTCTATCAATTGCAGGACTACCTGCGGCTCGGCTGTTGATGCGGGAGGTGCTGTAGGGCCCTACTGCCTAACACGTAAGTCATTTATGGCCTGACCTCTGGGTACTCGTATGTTTACCGTACTAACAGAACCCATGCTTTAGCATTAAAAAGGTAACTTTTTTAATGAACCTGCAGTATATGAAAGAAGTTTGCTGTGCGGTGATAGAGCCGAACATGTCATAAGCAACACATGGCTTATATCTTGCATAGAGGATATTCATTCATAAAGGGTGGAAACAATAATGCTGAGAAAGAAGGCATAAACGGCAAAGAGCTCTCTACTCTACTGTTGTGGCTGCGCTCTGTTGCTGAGCAGAATGACCGAGGAATGTCCTTTCTACGTCATGACTACGTAGCAAGTTCCCCACTGTTGCTAGATTACCTCCCAAACAGGCTCCACATGCATCCACCAGGTGCACATTGAAAGATTGTTTGATTAGCTTTAAAATTAGTTTGCTTGTGCCCTTCAGCAAAGGACTGGTATTTTTGAGGTTATGTTGCAACCTGCAACTCATTAAAGCGATAAAATGAGTGCTGGAGTTTGGTTTCTGTACCTCTTTAATGTGAAATTGTTTTTTTCAGTTGCTGACGAGGACACCCTTGCAAAGAATAAGATCGTGGATCCTAGCATCGGCCTCGAGAAAAGGGAGGAATGGTAAAATAGAAAAACTTTTCACTTTCATTCAGTGTATAATATACATTAAAAGAGTTTAGGATAGTGCAGGGGTGGCCAGAGTGACATGGAGTTAGAGCCGCAGACAAAACTACGAAAGTTTAGAGTCGCTGGAACAAAGAAAGTGGGGGGGGGCTACTTTTAACAAGAAACAATATGGAGGAAACAGTTATTTCCATAGAGGACAAGTATAATGGGCGATAACAACAAATGACACTATGCATCAGAAGGTCCTTTCCACTGCTAAGCAAAAATTAATACACGATTCACTAGCCAGTCACTGCCCCTGACAACTGTTATGCGTATACGGTTGAAAGTCTTTCTTGAACAATAAAGGAAACAGGGTCACTCGACGCATCTATGTGGCAAAAAGCATTCCAAGTGTATATATGTAGTATGTTGCCAGGCGGCCAAGACTTTTAGCTCTTTCTAAATTCTAGAACCCTTTTCGTCTAGGGGACACATTTTCCAGGGAGCCCCGAGCTGCACTTGGACCCGCAAAGAGCCGCGTGCGGCTCGCGAGCCTCACTTTGGCTACTCCTGAGATAATGTAAGCACAGTAGATTGAATCGATTGCAACAAGAAGTCATTAAAACATTATTGTAGCCAGGCTCTTAATTGTAGTTACAGCCAGTGCCTGGAAAACATTCTGTTGTCATGCTCACCTGATGCAGCTAAGGGATTATGTAGCTGTTTCATGCAGATGCCATGAAGCTTTGTAGGCCCATCAGCTTCGCAGACGCCCATGAAGATAGGAATTCATCTGTAGTGCTGTCTTAAATTTAAAGGCCTAAATTTCATTGATGTAATTATTTTAGTGCATTTTCAATGCATCTTGGAGTATACAGTACCACTCTACGTCAACGACTGGTATATGTGAAGCTGTTTCTCGCTTTTGTTTATAACAGATCCATGTCGGGCAAGGTGTGCACGTCAACCAGGAATGCGGGCAACATGCAGAAAGCAGAGTGCGACTCCATGTTTCGCAAGATCACTGCTGCTTCCATAGGGTGAGTGGAAGTGCTTTTGGAGAGGTCGGTGACCGGCACCCTCTCCAACAAGGCAAAGGCATCGAGGCAAGAAAAGGCGTTTGCCCCGCTCACTCAGCGCAAGGTGCAGGCTCTCTCATTAAGCAAACATTTTTAAAATCTTGATATGAATCTCGCGGAGTCGCGTAAAATATTTCATGCTAAATTCGTATCAACGAAAGAGAAACAAAATTTATATTTTGAAACACAAGGAATGTATGAATGTGCATTTATTTATGGCAGAAAATATCTTGTATGCAATTTACATGATTCTAACACGCCCCCGATAGTAACACACGGTTATAATCAACCCACGAATGTTGAAAAAATGAATTAATGTCGATTCTACTGCGCAGATGAATGTCGATTTTACTTCGCAGATAAAATAATGACGGCTGAACAACATACACTTTGTGGAAAACATTTTATCAAATGCACATACTCGGAAAGTGCCCACACTATGTGCTCTTGAAGCCCTACATCAAAAACTTGCAAGCAAAAATTCGGTTTCTTTGTCTTTCCAACCAAGCTCGCATGTCACCATGGACCACACCGAAGACACCACCAACATCACTCGGTTTTCTGTTTTTGCCAACGCAGTTACTTTGTTTTTTAGAGGTAACCTTATAGTAAAATCGGTTTTGCTTTTCCAAGGCTGAAACACCATTCCACGAGATCGCAAAAACAAAAAAGCGATTTTGGATTCAGATTGGATTGGATTTGAAACATGTGTTGATGGTGATGGGGCTGGCCACTTTGCACAGTTTTTTTTTAGCATTTTGTTTAGTTTTGGTTTTTGGGTCCGATTGTAACATGCATGTAATTTTGAGCTCCAGTTTTTGGGTAAAGTGCGGCTGATCCCTGGCAGCAACAGGCAATCAGCCGCCCGGAGCCTTGAAAGCTTACAGTCGCCGATCGTGACCTCCTTGCCACTATCAGTTGTGGAGCATGCATTCGTGTCAGCCGTCGCAGCGCGTAGAGGAATTCGGAACGCCCAAAAATTTTCTTGTCGCATACAATGCACTTCGGCTGGGGAATTTGTTAATTTGTTTTATTCCGAAACTCGTACTAGTTAGTATCACCGAGATTTTACTCTAGTAGGTTGTCTGCTAACACCTGGATATGTGATGGGGGTACCCCGCCAAGAATGAGTCAATCATAACAGATAATAACCGTAAATAATCGCACATTTGTATTTTGAACAGATAATTTTATTTTTCGTTGTAAGCAACAAACTCGAGCAAGTGCTCGAAGAGAAGTCAACGGAGAGCTCGATGCGTCGTGGGCTATCCGGCAAAGCTGGCGTGGCTACGAGCTGTGCCGTTCGGGTGCATAGTGGTGGTGTAGACGTGTTACAGCCTAGCCATTTGAAACACCTGTGGGCTTTACGTGGACCAAAGCGAACTAAGCCATCTAAGCGCCTATGTGTGAGATAAGTAATGTCAAGGTCATCGTGTTCAGGGCGAGATTACGCCAACAGTTGAGTATACCTCCAAACAGCGGCGCTGCTTCGATGTGTAGTGCAGCTACATAGCGGTTTTCGCCATGACATGACTACGTCCAAGATCCCCAACATCGCTAGATTACCTCCCAACGAAGGTTCAGAGGCCTCCAACAGGTGCACATTGAAAGACTGTTTAATTACGTTTAAATTTAGATCCAGGCCATGAATGGAAGATCTTTCAAGGAATGTGAAAGATTGTTTTTATATAGAACTGCATTGTTCTTTCTGGTGCTCATGATGCTATTTTTTTAATTCTGTGGTGTGTCTAAGCTGTTACCACAGCGAGGGATGATAACCAAGTATAAGTAGTTTCCAACGTACATTGTCTACTAATCTACAGTTGTAGCTCCTATTTCTTACAAGGTCACTAGCCTAGCAGTGAGATTTATAGACATGGGCTACCTGTTTTGTGCTTAAAAGAATCTAACAGAAGCCAGGGTGAGCTGTCTATCGGGAGTGGAACATAAATCAGGGTACTGCGGTACTTTTGCTTTCATGGTGATGTCTGAACACTGTAAATACTAAGAAACGCTGAAGGCTTGTTAGGTGCCAGCTGCCACTTAATTGCTTTTATTTGAGACTAATTTACCCTTTATTTTCTCAAACTATGACCCTCCAGCCTGTATTTATGACGTTCTATATTGTTTTAAGTCTGAGCACTGCTAAAAATAATTACCCTGGAATTTCAATATTCCAGGCTGCTTTTGACTACACCTGAAGAAGGAAGGTACCGCCAGGCTGAAAGGGCAGCCCGGCACCAGAAGATACGGCGGTACCTGTCAGAAAAGCTGTCCAATCTCAAGAGAATTCACTACAAAGGTATGTGCATCTATACTCTAACTTCCTTAATTAAGTAATATACTATTTTGGGTCTCAAGTTTACAAGCAATTATTTTAAATGATGGTACAGATAAATTATTCAAAGGTTAGTATATCTAAATGTTTATGCAAACAACTTTAAAGTAGTCTGTTGATCAGCTGACCACTTGAAAAAGGCTGTGGGTTGCTTGGTCGCTACTGCCATCCCATCAGGCCGTGCTCGCTCACTCTCCAAAAAGTTACATGGTCACACAATTACAATGAAGCACGTCACTCTTACTGCCCCTTAGTCGTCTCTAGGCCCACTCTGCTGTTTACGTATGTCAATGGTCGTCCTGTGTTTGGACTCATTGCTGATCTCTGAATTGCCCTTGATATGTCCAGGCTCATCCCTTTGCTGCCTTTCCTCCCCCGATGCGTGGTCCCACCACGGACTGCCCATGCTGTTGCAGGTCTGCCATCGCTTGCACCCCATGTTGTAGCCTTTTTACCCTTTTTTTCATATTAATTTAGCTTAATTTATATATTGCCAATACTATTGAAATGAAACAAATGTACTATCGCAGCCAATATGAGCTGAAACGCCACTGCACGTGGCACGCGATGAGAGTTGTCTCTCAGATTGTTCAGCAAACCTTAGTATGCGTTGAGGTAGAAACAAATCACTTCTTGTGCTCGTTGCGCCACTATGCCGTTCCGTGTCAATTTTCAGCTCATAGTGGCACAATGAGTGCAAGAAGCAACCTGCCTAAACCTCAGCAAACACAGAGGTTCCCTGAAAATCCGACAGGTGGCTCTGATAGTACCACACGCCAAGCGTCATGGCGCTTCAACTAATATTGGTCACAATAGTACTTCCTCAAATGTTCCTGGTTTTTCTGTACCACCTAGCCATTCCGCCCAGCGAAACAATGTATGATTTCATAACTTCATAATAAAAATATCAAAGCAATGCAGCTTGTTTGACTTTATTCTTATTAGTAGCTGCATTCGCCGTACTCAAATGTCGGGCTGGCGATTACCAGTGTGCAGTGGACAATATAATTAAATTCTAAGTGGGATATGCACCTCGTCATGCTCTACGCATGGCATAATTAAGTTTCCAGATTATGCATTCACATATTGTTGTGTTTTTTAAGTTGTGGCCAACTCGAACTGTTTCAAATTAGCCATGAAACCACCATAATCAAACCGTAAAAAATAGGCGTCTCAAAATACGAGAGGTCATTCGGCCATCAGACCAAACCAACAGACCATCAGGCCATCAAACCATCAGGCCAACAGACTCTCAAACCATCAGGCCAATAGACCATCAAACCATCAGGCCAACAGACCATCAGGCCATCAAACCATCAGACGTCCCAAAATACGACTTCATCAGACCATCAGGATTTTCCTGATGGTCTTTTTGATAGGGTACACTTGGGCTACAAAAATTTATTGTATTTGGCTACTTTTGGGCTACGCCGTCTGGCTTTTGGCCGTTTCAGCTAGAAACTACCTGGCAACCCTGATCGAGATCCGGAAGGGTGCGCCTAGCAGCCGCTTTTTGCTTTTTCTGCTTGTTGTCAGTTCCAGCTGGAACTTCGCGCGTCCACCTGCTTGGATCTCTCGCCTAACCCTGCGGTCTTATTAGGATGTCTCTCGACAACGTATTGGGTGTGCACCAAAGCTATCAGTGTTCGAAAAGTCCTACGTCTATATCGGCAACAAGCGATTCTTTAAAGAAGTCAGGAATTCTCGCGGTTCGGTTGGTTTCGGCAACTGACAGCTTGTGCGCCACATCGTGTTGAAAGTTTTAAGAAGCCGTTCCCTCTCATTTGTGTTTATGTGGTTGTAATGCTTTGACCGCGTCGACAAATATCACGGATTACATCTTTCAAGACCGTTATGTTTATAGTAAGTGCACTGCAACCTACTTCTTGGCAACGATTGACCGTTCTTCTACTCGTACACTTCCAGATTATCTATATAATTATGCAGCTACTATTCTCACGGCAGCCGGGCGAATAATTTCCCGAAAGTCTACCTTCATAGTCTAGAATTACCTCGGTTCTTGTTTGCTTTGCTATCTTCTCAGTTGTATAAAAGCTTAGAGTGCCTCTCACATTTCACAGATCGCTTGCACGTTTGTACTTGCATACAGAAGACGTAATAAACTTTGAGGAGAATTGAAAACAATCTTTTGTGTCTGTTTTCCTGCCCATTTGCAAGCACCTACGTGAGCACGTTTGTTCTACGTGTTTCCTCTATGTTAGAAATAGGTTTATGAGTTTCGGAACGTCTTATATAAGTTTAACAAAACCAACCTACCAGACGATCCCCGTTTAGGGCTAGCGCATAATTTCTCGATTCGAATGGCACGTTCAAACGTGTGGTCACGTGCAAGGTCGAACGGGCAGCTGGGTACCGTTTCGAACGGCTAACCGTATCCCATAATCACGTTTGATTCAATTAGGTCGACAAGTTTGCACCCGTTTGATTTACCAGTTTGCCACCCGTTTGAATTTCAAATGTTTTTTTTTCAGTAGGGTGGTCACGAGACGCAGAACTGGTAACCAGACTGGCTGAACTGGTCGAACTGGTAACCAGACTGGCTGAACTGGTCGAAAAGGTAACCAGATTGACCAAACTGGTTACCAGTTTGACCCCTCTTTCTCACTATATTTATTGGCTTTCTCACTTTATTTTATTGGCTTTCAAATAATTACGGCATGATCGAGCGTTTAGTTTTTACTAAAATATTAATTCCCTGTGCCGTTTAAAATACTCTCAGAGGTATGACATTGCTGGGAAGAATTCAACATTTTGGGAATATTTTTTAGTGCTTAGGCGGTCACCGAGAAATTCCGTACGTTCAAAACGACCCGTATAAAAGACGGAAACGCAGAGCTGGATAGTAGTGATCAGGTTATTGTGTTGAATTGATGTTTGTATGTGCCGTGTATGTGTATGTCTATGTGTGCTGAGGCTTGAAGTAGGCTAATTGCGTCTACATTTGTGTATTATAAAGATTTCCGCAAAGCAGTGCTGGCGTGAAGGAATGAAAATATTTTTTTTTCGAACCAGTGTGACCAGTTCAGCCACCATAATCAGTTCAACCGTCATGACCAGTCAACCGTCTTGACCAGTCAACCAGTATAACCAGTTCAACCGCCATGACCAGTCAACCAGTGTGACCAGTTCAAACTCCCTCGACCAGTTCAACCATTATGAAACTGGTTAAACTGGAGCAATAACCAAGTTTTGAAACTGCTACCAGTTTAAACTGGTGTTTCCAATAGGGTTGGACTGAACAAGATAATATTCAGCACGTTTTTTTTTCGCCGTAAACGATGCGGTGAGGATGTGGTATCATAACAGTGAGAGTACCTTGATTTTATGTGCTGCGTTTAAACAAAATTTTCTGAAGACGTTTTTGCCTGCTTTGCAAAAGGGCTGTCCGTGCACACTCATGCGCGGCAGTATTATGAGTCGAACACTTTCTTCGACGACGAAGTACTGAAGCTGATGTTTCGATGTGCCTATCCTAAGATGGAGGAAGACACGAAATTGAGTTCCTCTATGAGAGGCGCGAGCGAACAACGTTTCGCCGGACTGGTTTGTAATCCACCTGAGACCGTCGCCGAGTCCGTCGCGGAGGCCACAGCCATCGAAAAAACGCTTGACGTGCCGGAGCGACAGAGCCAACGCCCTCAACTCCTGACGAGTGGCTACGCCGGAGTAAGCGTTTCCAGCGTTGACACCCTACGGAACACCATCCGTGCAGCTGTTCCAGAAGAGCTACAAAGGCTCTCTCCAACACCCCATCCCTAAGCAGCTTTACGGGCGCAGTGAGGAAAGATATCCGGCAAGCACTCGATACTGTGGAGACGCGCGAGGGGGGGGGGGGGGCAGTGCACAAGCCCAATGCAATACCCTATGTTGCTGCTTTGGGTACGCCTGTCTTAAGTCGTCACATCTTAGCTCCTCCACGGGTCACCGAAGTGCCTACTCCTGAACCGCCGCCACCATCTCCGCCCCTTTTCCTTCCGCCACCCAACCCCCCCCCCCCCCCCTATCTCGCGAAAGAATTCTGACTTGCGTGCCCAGTACTGACGACGACTCGGCCTAAGAGAAAGGGTCACGTCGTCCGCCGATTACGGTAGTAAGGTAATTTCTTTTCAAGTCGTGCACAAAAAACAGGTAATAACTCCTCAAAAAAGTTTGAAAAAAAAAGTTCCACGGGAAATCTGTCACATGAACACGCAAACCACGAAAACTTTCTTGGTCTTGCGTTTTAAGCTTCGAAAGGGCGGAAGGTAGATCTTGCGATTTTTGCAATTTCGTACGAGTGACAGTGTGGAGAATCCCAACGATTAGATAATTCTTAGAGCGCGGCTCTTAGTCGTTGTTTCCCATCATTTGTGGCATCGCCGTCGGAGTAGTCGGAGGAGGAGAGGGTATGCAGGAGAAGGAGGGGAGGCTGAATAGGAGGAGGAAGAGGAGGGGTGGAATGTAGTAGGAGTGGATGGTATGAACAAGGAGGGCTGGGTATAGAGGAGGCTAGGAGAGGAGTGGGGGGATATGAAGAAGGGGGGACGGGAGGGTACGGAGCAGGTGGGTACGGAAGGGAAGAGGAAGGTACGGAGGAGGAGGACACGGTTGCGAAGCAGGGGAGTGTATGCCGAAGGAGGAGGGAAGGGTTCATACTCTCCCCTCCCCCTCCTCCTCCATGCCCTTTCCGCTTCCTGGGCATGGGGGAGGAAAACGAGGGGTTAGGATAAGTAGCAAGGGAGGGAACGGCGTCGCCAGACACGGGAGTGGAGCTGGGGAAAACACAGAAGAAGAGGAGGGTAGGGTACACAGAAGTAAGGGTGGTGGGTACGGAAGGGAGGGTATGGATTACCTCCCCTCCTCCTCCTCCATACTCCTCCATAGCCCCCCCTCCCCCCCTCCCCCCACGTACCCTCTCCTCCTGCTCCTGAAGAGCTGAGCTGTAATATCGCATTACCCAGATTTGTAAACGTCTTTCATTTTAGAGTGCAGCTTAACTTAGGCGCTTGTTCCCGTGTTTGCGGCGTTGGCGTTGCGCCGTCGTCGCTGTCACTGTTGACGTAACCGGAGGAGAAGGGGTACACAGGAGGGGAGAGTATGGAAGAGGAGGAGGGGGTTGGGTATAGAGTAGGAGGAGGGGCGGTTACGGCGAGGAAGAGGGTACAAAGGGGTGTAGAGGTTATGGATGAGGGTATAGGGAGGAGCGGGGAAGGTACGGAGGAGGAGAAGGGTACGGAACAGCAGTGTAAGGAAGATGAGGAAAGGACGGCACAGAGCAGCAGGGGAGGGTACACAGGAGGAGGAGGGTAGGGTTCCTACCCTCTCCCTCTCTTGGTTACGGATAAGGAGAAGGGGAGGGTACACAGAAGGAGGAGAGGGTTCCGTACCCTCCCCCTTCTAGGTACTAATGAGGAGGACGGAAGAGTGCGGGGGAGGAGGGGTCGATAGGGAGGAGAACAGGGAAATGGAGCAGGGGAGGATATAGATGAAGAGCAGGGGAGGATATGCAGGAAGGAGAGGGGCAATGAATGGAGCACCTACTAGTTTCCTCCTCCATACCCCGAACTCCTCCGCCTTCATGCCCTCCTCCTCAAGAGCTGCGTTCTAGTTTCGGATTACAGAAACACCTGAAGGTCAAAATTTTTTACAAAATTTATACCAATTTTCTTGCTTCAAAGGGATGCTGAATAGAAATCTAGGTTCCACAAAACACAGCGGCAGAAGTGCGCAGCGGAAAGCTACAGACACCAGAACATCACTCATACAGCGATATCTCGAACAGATGGCCGCATTTTTCTAAAAAAAGAGGCGCCTTTGACATATATTTGACGTCATATGTCTTCGAGAAGACTCGAGAAGGAGAGGAAACGGCCTCGCGTCATCTCCGCCTCGCCGCCTTGAAGTGGCGAAGCGAAGGGAGAAAAAAACGAGATATGTTGACGTCACGCGCCTCGTCGGCCTCGTTCAATCTCGACCTCTCTTTCGAAAAGCACGGCCGTCCATTCGAAAAAATTCGCTTTACGAGTGGCGTTGTAGGGATTGCAGCGTCCTGGCCTACCGCTCCTGCATTGCTTTCTGAAATCCAAATTTTTGTTCACCATGCTCTTAAGTCTTGGTATAAAATTGTTAAAGTACTAATAACTGTGTTTCTTTATCTTGTGAAATTAAACAGCTTGACTCTTGTACATTTTACAATAACGAACCAAGTTTTCAAAGAACTAACTTTCGATGCACAAATATTTGAGAGATGAAACATATCAAATGAAAGCTTGTGTCTAAGGCTATCTATATATATAAGAGTGCTATTTTAAGCATTGGTTATCTGGAACAAACAACATTTGAGCCAGAAAAGAAAAGGTAAACGTACAGAATTCAGTGTCATCTTAAATATATATTTATTTGTTATTTTATGGACAGCTTTCCGTATGTTCCTAAATACATAATACATCTCTGACATATAGGGTTTCGTCTTATTACGCAGTGCGCTTTAAACAATATATATGTCCTTCTATTCAAAGATTAAGACGCCTGGGCCGTTGCCAAAGTTTTTAGTAGGTATTTATCTATATTCTTAGAAAGTTCCCGCGCATTTATGATATTTGTGCTGAGCTACCATTCACTAAAAATGAGGCGTGACTGGTATGTAGTGACAATTAGGAAAGTTCATGCACAATTCGGGTTTACTTATAAAAACTAAACCGTCACAACTTTTTGTGTCAAATTATTAAAATGTTTTTGTTTAATTTAGCAAGCAAGACAATTATGTTTTACAAGTATTTATTTGTCCATAAAGGGGCAATATAATTTTCTTTTTTTTTTAAACTCAGCGCTTCGAGTTTGGGATCGTGCTCTCTGCACCCTGACGTGTTTTCACGTATCCTGGAGAGGCTCGTTCAGACATTCATTACTTATTTTTCTACGATATTACATTTTATTTCATTAATTTTATTAGAGGCAATACGAAATAATACAAATAAACGTGGGTATGCGTAACATTACATTCCATGAATAGTAATAATGTAAGTTCACAGTAACGCTTAAGTGATAAAAAAATTATTTTAGGCGAGGTTATTATGATTCCTATATCTTCGCAATAGTTTTATCCTTTCCATCGTAACCCTGAAAGACCCGTTTATATTTTGGCAATTCATCGATATTGACAATATTGAATTTTTTTTTTTTTTTTTCTTTTCAGGAACTCACAATCTCCTACTCCTTTTTTTTTCTAAATGTATGGTGCGAAGCATGCTGTTTTACTTTTGAGGAGCACAGTTTCAGGCTCTTTCAAGTCCCTTACAAAAACAAAATCATCAGCACTTCCAATGGTTGCAGTTCTGGCAATCTGAGGTTGTACAGGGAGTCTTGGTGCTTGAAGAGGCCTCCCACGGCATCACAAGCACTTGTTCCGTGACCCATACGCGTATATGAACGAAGCTATTCGCTCAACTCTTGTCTCATCGCCACCTCGTACAGTTGAAATTAGTTTTTGAGATGACTTGGCACGCCAGCTGAGACGTGGACAAGTTTTGTAGATGTCGTAATGCTCTTTTCCAGCCTTCCTTCAACTGCGCGTAGAGCGAACCGTTCGTGTGCTATATCGCGCACGATGCCGTCGCTGACAACCCAGAAGCTGTAGATTTCGCGTTCGCTTGCAGTGACGAAGGCAAACATAGGAAGCATTTGGGTTTTCCTTTAAAAGAACTCTACCGCTCGCAGAAGAAGGATGTACCAGTTTTATACAAAATTAAATATGAATAAAATACTTCGAGCTTTGAGATGCGACTTGTCTGAGCTTAGAGCAAGCTGCCGAGCCTGTCGGATGAATGAAGGGGGGAGATAGTTTGTTACTACTTTTCTGACCTGATTGCAATATAATTTACTTCCCATTTTTTCGAATGTTTTGTCATCTTAAGTTTTACTTCGAAAGTTTTGTCATCTTAAGTGACCAAGATGTCAGTGCTATACCATCTCCTTTTGAACACACCAGGCAAGTCATAAAAGCTCACTCTTCAGTTAGGTTATCACACAAGCAAATTCTTCTAATGTCATCAAAACTAAATTCTTGGCCGCCAACGTTGGACATTCCTGCCAGGAAAGCAGCGAAGTTTGCACAATAAATGCAGACACACTTTGCGCACAAGGCGTTTCGTTACCTATTTTCGTCGAAGAGTGTTAAGTTTGAGAGCTCAATTTCGAGGTGTGGGTGAGTCGCCTGCTTTTACACGAGCCTCTCGAATGTTGAAGTTATTAAGGAGCGTTTTTATATGATTGTTTTCTTTTCATCCAAAACATTTGCACAACTCATTTTTGTTTCGGCTTTCTCGTGGGCAATCCTTAGAGTCTGACGTGCAGTATTTCCTTGGTGTCTAGAGGGTGAGTGTCGTAGGACTCAACGACTTCCTATGCAACAATTTTGTTTCTTTATGTTGATTGAATTTTTATGAATGTGAATTGCGAAGATTTGCCTTTTTTGTTATTGCGGTGGGCATAAGAGCACCATTCGGCACATTTACTTAATAGACGAGATGCTCACCTAAGCGGTCCTCACGTTAGGAACATAGTGAACGAATGTTAACCAGCAATGCGGTTGTTCACCATTGAGAGTTTTGCGGGAAAATCACAAAGCTTGCGGCCAGACTTTTCTGAAAATATTGAGGTTCTTGTTCTTATATACGTGTAATATATTTGTCACGGAGTTCTTTTTTTAACGTGGATAGAAGTTTTAAACTTGTCACACTTCTATTCGCTGCACTGATGACCTGTTTCACGTCTTCGGCAGGTAATTCCTCGTGTGAAAACTAGACTAAGACTTGTAAACGTGTGATAAAGACTTGTTCTTCGGCGAAACCATGAAGACCGCGGCTGAACCTTGCGTTGCAGTTCACACAAACAGTGTCGTGCTCGTTTACGGACGCTCCTTGTTCGGCAGTCTGTAGTTGTTTCTTTAGTCCGATGTTTATCTTCCGAATTATATAAGCTTCTTTTTCTTAGATCAGCACGTTTAGTTTCGTAAGTGGGCGCACTTATAAAGCATGAATTTACCTTACCTTATATAGGCTCCTTTAATGTATAGTTTTTTTTCTCGATCCACTACAAATCAAAGGGAACAACGTAGCTGAATGACATGCTTCCTTTCCTTTCCGCTCTCAAGATACTGACGTTATGGGTTATTGACGATTTTTCTCAAGGTTTCGATTGCTTGAACAGTGTGCAGAACAAGGGGAATTAGTGTAAGCGGAGCCGGCTTTTGTTGGCTGGCACAACAAGCGGCGAAATTAATTACCGCGTGGCTTGTGTCTAGCCTTGAACGCATCCGCTAAAGGTATGGCTGGGCAGTGCATTTCGGTCTCAAGTCAAGTAGTGTTTGGGGGTCCCGTCGCGAGAACTAGTGTCGTTGTTTTATCCCCCTTCGTGCTTCATTCTTTCCAGTATTTAACTCGAATCTGTGCGTCGACGCTATTTTGGATAAGAAAATTCCGAGATATGGCTGACCTAAATCAAAGTTCTAAAGGGGTCTGATCTTGCAGTTTGATTATGCCCACCTAATCAACGGTGAGTAAGTTCAGAAATGCCAGAAGTTTACATTGACGCTGTTAATAAAACTTTCAGAACGTCCTTGCTTATTCAAGGACGTTCGGAAATCGAGGAAAGAAAAAACAAAACTGGCATTTAAAAAAAAAAAGATGTGTACCATTATTGACTGCAGACAAACCTGATGTGGATTGTGAATGAGCGGTCGCAAGCGTCACAAATGTTACCACGTTGAACGAGGTTACTCGCAGTAACAAGCATTTGACACTTCCGGACACCAAAGTAGTGTATTGTATTATGTGTTCGCCAACGGCTCTCACCGCACAGGTGAAGTGAATGTGGAATATGCGGTGTTTTTCGGTGAAGGCCGGTGTTTTGCGCTTCTAAAATTCTCATTTCAGGTAAGGTGGTGGCGAACGTGGCAGAGCCAAGCAAATAAGATGCAGAAAACGCATTGCCGAAGCACGCGGCAGCGCTCAACGAGTTCTCTAGATCAACGCTAACTCACTATGCGGTTGCAAGCAAAACATAATCTGTCTTGACCTCACGTATATATTCTAGGACTTCTTATGAGAAGAATGCAGTGTTCCTATATTGAAGTAAAAAAACCCAGATCGAGGGCTCTAAACACCGTCTTACAACAAAGCTTTTTTAACGTCTAAAAACATTCAGTGTATATTATTCATTGACTCGCGCCTTATTTAATGGCGAGGTTGTTTTACGACAACCAAATACACTGTGCGGATTTATGGTGTTAACTAAACCTAAATCTCTGCAATAGTTAATTCTTGAAGTCGTCGTATTTCTTGACACGCTGAATCTCTCGACTTGATAAACCTCTTGACTTAAATTGCCACGAATGAAGATTACGAGAGGATGAAGAGTGAACTGAAAATAAAGGCTTATCGCCGAACTTGGGCCAAACAAAAAAAAAAAAAAAAACGAGCCTCAAGGCAGCAGAAAATGGACGGCGATTTGGTGGTGTAACAGCAAGCGAGAGCGAGACTGACTCGACAAGGTCAAGAGAAGGTTTGGGCATCGAGGGTGTGAGGTGCGAATAAACGGGAACTTTCGAGACCAAGAAGCTAGGAAGAATTGATAAGAGTTAACGCTTTGAGTAAGATTAAACGCAGATGTTGTAGAATACCATGACCGGGCACTGCTTGCACGGCCCTGAGCGCAGCGAACAAAAAAGATTAATGTTCAAAGAAATTGCGTGTTATCCAGACAATGCACGTAATGCACGAGCAAAACACGCCCGTTCTTGATGCCCTTGAACTCAGCATTCAGAAGTTTAGAGTATTGATTTCCTAAATTACTTTCGGTGTCAAAATAACTGCTGAATTTTTTGTGCAGCGTGTTTGTTGAGCAGTGCTGAGATAAGATTTTACGATAGTCTCGTCCACATATTCGTTCACCGTTTCGTTACTCACCGAAGAAGCCCTTGCTCTGACCTATACCTAAGGAAAATATTAGGTGGTTTTCTGAAACGCAATTGCGCCTTTCCTTAAGTAAATATTTTTTCTTTCCCAAAGTAAAGCAATGAAACGCTGAAAGGAAGGAACAGTTCTTGAATTCGGAGGTATATCGGAACCCCCCCCCCCCCCCCCCATGCGGGAGCGTTACTTCTAAAATATCTTCTTTGTGCCGCGTGCTGTAATTAGCTGAAGCGTTTCTGCCACTGTTCAAGATGTCCGAATGGCAACCGCTCTGACACCAAAAATGGCCAGCCCAACAGGCCTTCATTGACTCTTTCTCGGAGACAACATACTGTGGCGCTCTGAACAGAAGAAATGTCATTCAATGCAGCTGGCACTCTTTCCTAGATTTGGCTAGGAAAGAGTGCCAGTGACAAAAAGTTGTCCGCGAGATTCTTTTTCTAGTTTTGGGGGTTTTGTACACAGTGTCTAACAAACTGTGATGAGATACCAGGTATGTGGATATCATAAAACCTGCCAACTGTAAAAAGCAGGAGGGAAAGTCTTTCGCTCTCGCGTTCGTTGTACCCGAACTTCAGCTCTGGTGGCGTCTTAAAGTAATCACAGATTGTCTATATCTTCCTTCTTTCTCTTATGCGATTGTTTTGTAATGTGGTAGTCGTTTATACCCTCTAGAGTAACCCTGCCGGTTCTAAATAAACAATCACTCCAGCTATTCAAAAAGGGGATGAGATGAAGGTAAAAAGGGAGGCGGCTTTGTTATATCCCGGTCGGCTCGTGGATTGCGCTTTCGCTTCAACATTCGGTAGAAGAGAAAGAGCCAATGCAGCTTCTTAGAATTGATGCTTGGGCGAGTTGGATATTCATATTGTAGGAGAAGCGCTAAAGTAAACTCACTCACACTCGCACTCAAACCAGAAAAACAAACACTCAAGGCGGGCTGATTTTCAACTCAAATTGTATTTTCGTCTTTCTATTTTCTTTTACCCGTATTAAATTTGTCATCTCACTTCGTTCTCCTCTGTACAACACAAATAGCAATGCCTATCGCACATTACCTTCGAGGATCGATATATAACGATTCTTTTTCCGTAAGCGTTATGGATGGACTACTGACAAAAGGGTCACTTCTTTTTATGATGGTAGCTGCCTCTATTATCTCGTGTTAACTGATGATGGTGCTTTCCGATTACGGTGCTATTTTTAAAGTCCGCAGTGCACCCACATTCAGGGCAGTGAATGCCCAAAAGTCCTGAGTTTGCTAATCGGGTGTTATGTTTCCTTAATCTGTCATTTCTACACCTTCCAGTTTGTCCTATGTACTGTTTGCCGCATGAAAGGGGAAAGGAATGGATCACTCCTAATGAGCAAGGGGTATATGGGGTTATATGCTTTTTCGTGCAGACGGTATTAGTTTTTGGTATGGCATCAACTTTTTTACATAGGCCTGAGAGTTTGATGGGAGCAGAAAAGACTACATCGATATTTACGTGATTCCTAATCTTCTTCAGGTTATGTGAAATGTTATGAATATAGGGGATGACTACCGGCCTTTGGTTACTGCATCTTTCGCGTGGCTTGCGGGATGTGATTTGACCTTTTTTAATCTGTTTAAGAAGGCTTTCAGCGGCTGAAGATAATACATGTGTAGGATATCCCGCACTTAGTATTCCAGATACTTGTCTTGCGAAGCTTGTAAGGCCTGAATGCGGGCAAGACTTTAAGATATAGTTTTTTAAGCACTGATTGACTATGCTTTTGTTTACCAATTTAGAATGCGCCGAATTATAATTGAGGAGTGTTTTTTTTCCTCTTGGCTCCTTCGACCAACATACATGACGGGGCTGAAGAGACAATCATAGGTTCCGAAATCTTAAGGAGCCTAGCTCTGGAAGCTTGTGCGTAATCTCCAAAGGGTTTAAACATGTTTTAAACTTGACGAGCACAGTGGGCACATGAATCGGGAGGTCTTTTTCGTTAGTGTTCAGGAGCATCACGTAGTCATCAACGTAGCGAAACACCTTTACCACAGTCGAGGAATCTAAGCTCTTTTGAAGCAGTCTGTCGTGGTATGCTAGGAATAAATCACTGAGAATTGGCGCAATGCAGGATCTAATACAGACTCCCTTTTTTCGAAGGTAGGTGTTACCGTTCCAAGACGCAAAGGTAGACCTGAGGCAAAACCTGAGCAAATCAAGCAAGTTGCTTTGGGAAAGTCCTGAGGTATTCTGGAAAGCTATGAGAGCCTTGACGTACTTTTACGTCCAAAACAACAAAAAAGAAATAAATAAAGCTGCTAATTCAGAGAGGAGGCGGACATTCCAGAGAACTAAAAGCAAGCGACGAGGCGGAGTGATGCTATAAAAACTGCTAGTTTTACCCAATATTATAATTTGAGGTATAGTACATCAATTTGGCTCCACCAACATACAAGTGCGAGTGGAAAAAACGAAGATTGGGAGGTTTCAAGAAACCCAGCCTAGCTCATGTGTAGGGGAGGTTGTTTGCAGAAAGAAAAAAACAGACACACTTACCCTGTTCATTGACTTGCTCGGTGAGCCGTCATATGCTACATAGTCAGATGGAAAACTTTTGAAGTGTCCTAGATATGTTTGTTAATCTGATATGGCAACGCTGGTACATTATTTGAGACAGCTTCAATTTCTGTGCTTTACTAAGTAAGCAAACTGAACGTGAGGAATACTTCCTTACCATATACTACAGATACTATCATGTACATGTTTTACAACACTGTGTGCGGAGTCAAAACCAATAAAACTATGATGACGATATAAAAAATAGAAACTCAAGTTTAGGTAAAAACTTGAATACCAACGCGCTACGACAAAAAATGGAGGTACAAATATATCTTATTTCCAATCTCACTGTGTAATAAATTAAAACCACCTGTGTCAAAAAAAATTAATTCTACATTTAAAACCGCACACAAAAATACCCATCCCACAAAAAAAATATATATAACCTAATCTAAAAATATGTCGAAGTTGTGCGCTTTTTCAGAAAGCTGTAAAGTGCAGCGGGTGCCTCCTATCGCACTCCAGTTTTTTTTATTTAGTCTTTTTGATGCTCAGCAAGTTTGCAAGAGGAGCCGTATCGTGAAACTTAATATTTAAAAATTGATTACGCGAAAATAATTTGCAACTCAACTATCCCGAACTTTAACACATTTCCTAAACAGGCCCCTGGCCTACGACCAAAACGACGTAAGCCTCTTTTTGGTGCGATGCGTACTTTTCGCGATGTCCAATTTGTCCACCTTGCGTGAAACCCCCAGCATCTATATTTGCAGGGTTTTTTTTCTTCATTATTTCAGATCTGTTTAAAAAAAGCCACGTAAGCTACACCTATGCGGTTGGTGCAGGTCAGTTATGCGGCCAGAGGAACATAGTATAAGAAGATAGTCGCAACTGTCAGTCGGCTAATTAAAAAAAAATTGTGTATTAACTTTTATAATTGAGTAAAGCTATACACACTCCGGAGTTCACTTCGGACGGAAATGGCTATACGCACTCCACTAAACTCTTATAAAACGAATGGTCACAACAAGATTTTTTTAAGCCGTGGCATAGCATAATACGCATGGCAGTACGGCATGCGGACCCCACTGCCAAAGAAGTTCGCTTCTATTTCGTCTCTCTTGTGAAGAAGGTCGAGAGTATTTTTTCCACGCGCGAGCCTAAGCCCGAATGGCTAGGACTTCGTAAAGCGCTCTTGGAAATGAGAGACTTTTAACGTGCCCTGCAGAAGTCCTGCAGGGCATTTTTAAGGTGAATTGACAGGTGTTGTTTGTGTTGCAATAACAAAAAAAAAAGAGAAAAAAAAGCAGTGGCATAGCATAGGGGTTAAAGCGGCCGCTTCATACGCAAGAGGACGCGGGTACGAACCACGGCGGGCCAATTTTTCTCGAACATTTTGTTTTCTCGAGGCAGGGTGGCCCGAGCAGCATGAGCTCTCCGCGGAGAGCGTATAGCCATTTCCGTTCGAAGTGCACTCCAGAATGCGTATAGCTTTACTCTTTATAATTACTGCAAATGGACATATAGTTCCAAATAGAAACTTGCTGAGCATTATCGAAAACAACTTAATCAACTCTTTTTAGAATGATAGAACGCCGGGGCAGCATTTAACGGTGTTCAGTAAAAAACGCTCCATTTGAACGCGTTTCTAGATTTTCGTTTCTTATCGGAGTGCATCTTTGCGCCCGCGGTCCTGCTCCCCGGTGGTCGCGGCGCCAAGCCACCTCCTCGCCTCTCTCGTAGAATGGAGGTAAGTAGGACGCAGGTGTGTTGCGCGTCTCAGCCACTGGGGAGCGGGGCTGCGGGCTTGTGGATGCGCTCCGATAAGAAACTGAAATGTAGAAACATGTCCAAACGAAGGGTTTCTACAGAACGGCGTAAAATGCTGCCCCGCGTTATATCCTTCTAAAAAGACTTGATTGCGTAGTTTTCGATGATGCTCAGCAAGTTTATAATTAAAAATATATGTATATTTGCACTAATTAAAAAGGTAATTAACACATCTTACTGATTTGCCCAGTGATAGTTGCGACTAACTCACTATACTCTGTTCCTCTGGCCGTACGTCTCACCTGCACACACCGCATAAGTGTTCCTTTCACGGCTTTTCTTAATTAAAGCTGAAAGTATAAGAAGAACCCTGTATACTTAAATATATATATATATATATAAATATATATATATATATATACATATATATATACATATAAGAGTATACAGGGTGTTTTTTTATACTTTCAGCTTTGTTTAAGAAAAGCCATGAAAGGAACACTTATGCCGTGAGCTCAGTTGAGTCATACGGTGAGTGATGTATATATATATATTTATTTATTTATATATATATATAGAAAAATACTGTTGCGTAGGACGACGAAAAGTGCATAAGAAAGTCTCGAAAAAGGTCTGGCTCAGGCCGAAACATCGACCTATATGTAATAAAACTCCACGAAAAGCTTCCAGGTACGTTCACTTTTCTCTCTCTCTCTCTCTCTCTCTCTCTCTCTCTCTCTCTATATATATATATATATATATATATATATATATATATATATATATATATATATATATATATATATATATATATATATACAAAAAATAATTACCCTTAAAGAGATGGTCGTCAAAGGTAACCAAAAAAGTTGTCTGCGGATATGTTTCGAGCTTGGTAGGCTCTTCTTCAGTCCAAACAAGAACTCTTCGTTTTCCCTTTCTTTTAATCAAATAAAAAGAACGAAGAGCAGATTGGAAAGAAAATGCTTGCCGTTTAGCGGGTATCTACTAAACTAAATTTTCGCTTCAAAGTTTAATATATCCCAATAAAAAAGCAGTGACTAGTATTGAAGTTATGAAATATAATATTATTCACGCCATATATTATCACGATACTATTTTTGGGACATGTGGTTGGATATAAGCCACTATACCTGGTGTCATGTGAAGCCTATGAGAGGCCCAATGCAAAGCGTTTGCTCGTGTCGCATGTTTAATGCGACACAATCAAGTGAGAAAAAAAATGCAATGTGCGGCACCGATTAGAAGATCTCAATTAAATGTTCATAAAAATAGACGGCAATGACCTTTTCGAACTGTTAAGGTCCTTCCGTTCTAAACTACTAAATTTATAAATAAAATCAGATTTGTCATTTTTTCGATCGCTGGCGGTTCGAAAGCCCCCCTAACTATAATAAAATTAAAATCGGAAAGTCCGTTATGTTCTGTGGAGTTTAAGTTACGAGAAACTGGTCCGGCAACATGTTTCGTATGTGACGTTTATGTAGATTTCTGCGCATTTTTATATTGAATCAAATAAATGATATTTTCCGAATTACAGTCTAAGGTACCATTTATTTTCCAGTTAAAGTTATTTGCTGCGCTACGAATAGTTTGCTATATTGAAATCAACACATAAACTGCATTGGTTATTATTTCATTTTATGCAACCAAGAGGGACGAAGCTACGTCCGATGGGGGTTCGGGACTGTCTAAAAAATATCCAGTAAATTACGTGTTCTTCTAAACGCTACACCAGGCGGTCGAGGGATAAAAGCCTTTAAAGCAGTGTCTATGTGTAAAATGTTCATGTGTCCTCTAAGAATATTGTTTATGTTTGAAAGTTTTGACTGGTAAGGTATGCTTATTCGTAATTCATGGTTATTATTTTTCGGTCGCTCTATTCAACACGCGTTCCGAGAGATCGCTTGACCTTTCAATATTGAATTATTTATTAACGATAAGGTGTATCCATGGTTAATGAAATCCACTCCTTGTGCCCTAGCTTTTGTATCAACATCCTTATCGTCTAAGCATCTTAATCATAGCATTTGGCTGTATGGTATATCTTTTCTGTTTCGTATTGGATGACAGCTTTTATAATGCAGAAATAGCCGTCTATTTGTAGGTATTCGATATAAAGTTGTTTTCAAACTATTTTCAGAAAGCCATATCTTGATATCTAGATACTCATTTTCTGTATCGAAGTATTTATATGAAAATTTATTATGTGGGTTAAAACTGTTTTCTAAATTAATAAATTCGGAGTTTATCTTCCCCATTATTCCAAAATATAAATATGTGGTCAAGGAAACGTTTCTAAAAAAAGGGTTTAGGCGGAAAGGAGTTAAGTAGCCGCTCCTCTAATAGACATCAGATATATATATTTGCAATTGAGGGAGAGAAACCTGGTCCCATTGCTGCGCCATGTAATTGTAAATAGTGCACATTCATAAATGTGAAGTTATTAGGCTCTAAAGGTAAGTGAATACAAATATTTAAGGCGCTTTTACTAACAGTAAGGTTGTTTTCGTTAACAATATTCAGAACTGCTTGGATACCTTCAAAATACGGTATATTAGTGTAAAGATACAGTACGTTCATTGTCACCAGCTACGTACTATCAGACCTAAAATCTATTTGGGTATTAGTGAACAAAAGGTAAGGGCAGAAGCGAGCTGGTGGTGGTTAAACATTTCGAAAAAAAAAAACCGAGAATGGGACATTGAGGGACAGACAAACACAAAGTCTCTTGTGACTTTGTGTTTGTCCGTCCCTTATTGTCCAAGTCTCGGGTTTTTTTCTAAATATTTTGATATCATTAATCAAATTGGAAGAATGAGAGGAGTCTTTTACGTAGGACGGGGCACTGGCTGCAGCACTTTTAATTTGTTCGTCAACAAAGTCTGAAATGTTCTCTCTATTTGTACCTATTCCTGAAATAATTGGCCTACCTGGGTGATTTTAGTTGTGTACTTTCCTTAACATATAAAACTGTCCTCGTCTTTGATTTTCTTGAATGAAATACCTAGAATCATAATTCTCGATTTTATTATTATCTACTAGGTAAGTTAATTGTTTTTTGTATTGTCTCTCGAAACTTAAGTGTTGGATTATAATCTAGTTCTTGTTTATTGAACTTAGTTTCGTTCAGTTGTTTTCTTGCTTCCGATATATAGTCGGCTGTGTTAACCATACATATACCTCCCCCTTTGTCAGCCTGGGCTATTGTGATATCTCTGTTATCAGTGAGGTTTCTTAAGCATTGTCTAGCTTTATACGTTAAATTATTTTTAAGTTCACATTAACTGAAGAGCGTGTTGGTAACAATGACTGGCAACAGAAATGTTCGTTGACCCCTGCCAGGAGTTTGTTTTATTCTTTCTGTTGCCAGTCATTTTTAAGTGGTCTCTGTTCTTTTACAAGCCGATAAAACACCTTTCTGGACCGCCTCTAAGCATTTTATGACATTAAAACTTCGTTTATTCAAGGATAGAATCCAAAAGGATTTGTGTTTATATAAAGGATCTTGATAAGGAGCTCCTTTGAAAAACAAACTGAGAGTGCAATTGCCGGGCAAATTCATTTAATCATTTGTGCAAGTCGAAATTATAATTACGAGTATTGCTGCGGGGAGTCGGGCAAAACTTTAATCCCTTGTTGAGAACTAACTCTTCGTGTTTAGAAAGTGCATATGAAGAAATATTGAATATTTAGGACTTTTTTCCACCAATATCTGTAGAATGTTCCAAGATACATGTGTTAGCAAGAGGTCGTTCATTGGTAGGTTCGAAGTCTGGTGGTGTAATTTCTGATTTTCGATACCCGGACAGGGCGGATTTCGTCAGTCCCGCACCAGTCAGTTAGTTGTGTTTGGAGATTTGTGTTTGCACTTGGTCCCTTTTGTTCTCCTTCTCCAGTGATTATTTTCGTAATTCTTGTCCAGCTCGCTTGCACCTTTGCATTTATTGGCATTATAATCATAACCTTAAAAGCAAGCTTTCACCTTTGTGGATGTTAGACTGATGGCAGCCAATAAAGCCTGTTTCTTTATTGAAGTTTAACACCTGGTTAGCTCAGTTGATAATGCGCTCCACTGGAAATGGAGAGGTCCCGGGTTCGATACTTGAACGAGGCGAATTTTTTCGGTTGCGCACCCGTCAATTAGCTGTGTTTGGAGATTCTGTGTTTGTCCTTTGTCCCTCGCGTTCCCCTTCTCCAGAAAATATATTCGTGACTCTTGTCCAGTTCGCTTGCACGTTTGGATTTAATTGCATTATCATCACAACCTTATACTGCAAGCTTTCACCCTTGTTAGTGTTAGACTGGTGGCAGCTGATAAAACGTCTTTACTCTACTGACGTCTAACCCAAGGTTAGCTCAGTGCTTTTCTGCCTCCAGCGCTCGCCCGAGACGGACGCAGGATGACGAGCTCCGTTGGAGCGGCAGCAACGGCCGATACGGGCCGCGGTATATCTGCTTCTGAAGATCCCTTTGATTACAAGATTATTTTGCCTCCTCTGCCTGCCGGATACATCGTGACTAATGCAGTTTTCTTGTACTGCGACGTACGCAACCGCCCGTACCGAATTCAAGACTTCAAACAGGAACTGGAACGACTGGATGTCCTTCAAGAATTGGCGTCGGCAGGTGCCCACAAAATGAATCACGATTCCATGCTACGTCTGCACTCACTCGCCGCAAAGCAGTGTCTAGTGGAAGTGAAAGAACTGCAAATCAAAGGGGGGCGCTGCCTCGTGCTTGATCCTGCCAACGCGGAATTCACGGCTAAACTGCACTAGGTGCCCTACGACGTCCCCAACTGCCAAGTACGTAAAGAACTCGAGCGCTTTGCTAAAGAGTCCGACATCAGCAGGGACCACTTCCGCGAAATGGGGTTTGAGAACGTCGAAACGAATACGCGGAGTGTGCGAATGACGCTCAAAGAAGGAGTCACTGTGGACGGCTTCCCGTATGAGATTTGTGTCGACGGCTGCAAGGTCCTCGTCCTCATACCTGGCCGGGCCCCCCTATGCCTTAGGTGTCAATGCAAAGGACACATCAGAAGGGACTGCCGCGTTCCTCGGTGTAAAGAGTGCCAGCAGTTCGGCCACAAAGCCACGGATTGCGTCCGTACTCACGCGTCAAACGCTCAATAGCAGAAAGACGAAGAGTTGACCGAATTTCTGATGGACGAAGTGGAGGCAGAGGCTGCAATGGGAGGTGCCGGGCCTCCGCTCCCAAGAGCCAAGGACGGCGGCGGTTACGCCTCCATTGGGAACCAGGAGAACTTTGGGGAGGGTTCTCAGCCCAGTCAGCCAGAGCAAGCGAAACAGGCGACCGGTAACAAGGAACAAGAGGTTCATTCGTGCCCCAAACCACTGCAGGCGGGTGAGAAAGTCGGGATGAACGCGGTGAAAGATAAGGGTACCCTAGACAGTCAGACTGAAGTGGCAGAACCCATGAACATCGACGTCAACCAGACAGGGAAGCGACAACGGGACCAGACACTACACAAGGCCTCACCCCATGGCACGGTTGGTGGCGAACCACCGTGGCAAGTGCAGGGACCCAAAAAAGCCGTGTCGTGAATCGGGACCAAGCCTCGAGACCTTTGGGACGACCGCAAACGTAAAGACTCGTAGTGTGAGGCCTTCACTGCGCCGGGAGTTTTCGGGGTGATAGGCAGCTTTAAAAAAGGTGATCTTCGGTGAGTTTGAGAACATTCTCCCATTAATACAACATCACGCTCGAACCTATCGCGCCTATTCGGTGTGTCACCTTAAATGTCAGGGGGTTTAACTCTCGGAAAAAACAGTATCAACTCCAACGACTACTCAGTGACGAAACTATAGACATTCTAGCCGTTCAGGAAACCAAAAGTTACGGTAGTGAACAGACTCGATATGCCTTAGAACCTTTTTTGAGCTGGGATGAAATATGTGTCAGTCAAGCCAACGGAGTGTCGGCAGGGTGTTTTTGTTTCTCGCGAAATCAATTGGCCTGGCAGATTTAAAAACTACGACAGATAGCGAAAGAAGACTTGTTCTTTGTCATTTTAGGGTTCAAAATGAATTCTGGCGTGTGCTGTGCATTTATGCTCATAACGCATTTAACGAGAGGGAAGCTTTCTTTCGCCAATTAGAAGATTACTTACAATGAGATAGGTATATTGTGTTACTAGGACACCTTAACTGCGTGTGTAACCCGGAAGATATGTCTTCAGCAACTTCACGAAACGACAGAAACGCTCAATTTTTGAAATCTATGTTACATGAATGTGAGCTGGAGGACGTCACAGAAATGCAAGAGTTGTGAAGCGATTTCAGATTTACTCACTTTCAGCTATCATCACACGCCCGATTAGAAAGGATTTATGTTTCTACAGAAGTTAGCACAAGCACCATGGGGTAGTCTGTCAAGCCGATCTTTTTCAGCGATCACTGCCTCGTAACTGTGATTGTCGGGGAAAGAGTAAAGGCGACACGTAAGTTTAACTGGAATCTATGAAAATTTATTGTAACGCTGCTAAAAGATGAAGTGTCTACACATGGGGGTAAAAACATTCCAAAGAAAGTGACTGAGGCTTGTAGTATAAGATATGGAGAAATGGGAGTTTTTTTAAAACAGGACGTTAAAGAAGTAGCCATAGAACTGTCGTCTATTTTGAACTACAGCGCAGCAAAGGAAGAAAAAATGATTCAGCAGCGCTGGCTAGAACTCCTCAAGGTCGAGAGTGATAAGCCAGTGGGGACGGCTTCTGAGATAATCAAGTGAAAGCCAACTTCAGACGTTTCAAGATAAAAAAAAAAGTATCGAGGAGCGGTAGTGCGGGCAAGGGCCGAGAAGTTTCTCCTTGGGGAACAGCCCACGAAACGGGCGCTGGCTGATGAACGAAAGTTTGCGCTTGCTAAAGAGATTTCTGCCGTGGAACAAAACGGCGCTGTCATAAATGACAGAGATGGCATTGAAAGGGCGTTTGTGACGTACTATAGCCAGCTGTTCGGAGGCGAAGACATGCCTAACGACATGACAGCCATCAAAGAACTACTCCAGATAACACCAGAGCTATCGCAAAGTGTGAAGGAGTGGATGGAAGAAATCATCACTTTGACGGAGATGAAAGAGCCATCGAAGGCCTTGCCACTCACAAAACGCCTGGTCCAGACGGTCTCTGCGCAGAGTTTTGTAAGCATTTCAGCGCCCAAATTTGCCCTTTTTATTACGAAGTTATACCTGAAGCTTACGAGCTCAAGGCACTGTCACCTTCCTTCTTACAATCGCATGCAGTATTCATACATAAATCTAATGACGTGATTCAAAGGCAGAAGGTGACGGGGTGCCCATGAATAGCATTAAGTAACGTTGATTAAAAGATATTTGCAAGAATTTTATCCCGACGAATCCAGCATGTAGTGTGCGATTTGGTAGGGGACCGCCAGACATGTGGAATCAAAGGTGGGGAAATTCAGGCCAACATTCATGTAGCAAGAACCATTCTTGAAACCGCAAATGGTGGAGGTAGTCAGGTGGAAATAATACAAATTGACCTGGAAAAGGCGTTTGACAGAGTAAGCCATGGAGTACTGAGGGAGATTTTGGCTAAGGCTATTGTCGAAAAAATCATCTGCGAAGGGGTTACAATGGCATACGCGGGGTGTACTACGCGGCTCGTTATAAACAATTCGTAGTCTGAAAAGATAAATGTATGTTCTTCCGTGCGACAGGAATGCCCTCTGTCACCCTTATTGTTTAGTCTCTACCTTGAGCCTTTTTCTTTAAGTGTCGTAAAAAGCGAACATGTAACGGGGTTTAAAATGGACAGCATGGAAGTGAAAGTTTTAGCGTATGCTGAAGATATTGCCGTATTTTGTAGGGACAAAAATAGTGTTAGTAAGGTGCTAGAATTACTTAGGTCTTTTTGTGATGCGACAGGTGCAAAGATTAATATGCACAAGAGTCTTGGCGTCTGGCAAGGCGAATGGGCAACAACGCCGAATTTCTTTGAGGGTATTCAATGGAGTTGCGCAGCAAAGAAGTACCTTGTGGCACCACTAGAGCACCTAAAAAAAGAGCACGAAATATTGGGAGGACGTCACGGAGGAGTTAAAAGAACGAGCGAGAAAATGGGGAGGTCGCAATATGTCTATATTCACCAGAATTATGGTGTGCCATATATTTCTGACTGCTAGGGTGTTGTATGTGCTACAGGTGCTGGACTGCGCTCAAAGTAGCATCCAGAAGATGCATAGAGTTTTCGCTCTGTTCATATGGAAATGTGCAAGCGAACCCATGCGACGGGACAATCTGTTTTTAAGGCCCTCCAAGGGGGGACACGGGCTGCTGCACTTGTTCGTCCGACAAGTGGTTTCACGCTTTCTGTATCTACGAGATCCAAAACATCCGCTATTGCAGGCAATGTTTCAGACAAGGCTCACGAGCCATATTACAACCTTCCTTGTGAGCTCGTCTATCGGTTCCCTTGCAAGAATGGTTGGGTTTGTAAAAGAGGTTGTTGATGCTTTTAGATTTGTGAGTGCCAGGTTCTTTATCGATTATCTGGCTTCGGTTAGTCGAAGGAAACTGAACCGTGATTTGATTGATAACGTATTTCAGTCCCAGTGTATCGTGTGATGTATGGCAATGGGCAAGGCCAGGATGTCTTAACACGGGTGAGGAAATTGGCAATACCTCCAGCAGCAGTCTTTCTTTTTTCGCTTGCACACTGCTACTCTGCCAGTGAAGCTCTGGCTTGGAGAAAGACGTATCATAATCCCCGGTGGTGTAAACTCCCCTCTTTGTAAAGGACCTGAAACGATCGAACACTCTTTTCTGTATTGCTGGGATGCCGTTTTCCTTTGGGATGTGTTGAAACGAACTTTAAAAAAAGATTTGTGTATAACGTCGTATTCAATAGGCTTCCTTGCTGTCGAGCCGCAGGGTTGTGTTCTGTACGACATGATTACGGTTATTGCACTTTTTAGTCTGTGGAAGTCCAATATGTCCGTCAGACATGCTGAACAGCCCCCAAAATCCGCGCACCTGTTTTTCATTGAGCTGATTGCTCAAATTAAGAGTGTGTATGAGTACAACCAGTCCTTCCCTGAATGGGCAAATATTTTGGAAAGCCTTGTCAAAATGAAAGAATTTGAAGTGTGCAACTGTCCGAAAGTGCCGGGCGGTTTAATATATGCTTGTAAATAGGCGCTGAATAAAGAAAAAAAACCTAAGGTTAGCTCAGTTGGTAGAGCGCTCCATGGGAAATGAAGAGGTCCCGAGTTCGATATTCGGAGCAGGATGAATTTTTGGGTCGCGCACCTGTCGATTGGCAGTGTGTGGAGATTTCTGTTTGTCCTTTGTCACTATTTTCCAGAGATTATTTTCTTTATTATTTTCCAGCTTGCACACATCTTTGCATTTATTTGGATTACAATCATAACCTTAAAAGCAAGCTTACACCGTTGTTGGTGTTAGACTGGGGGCAGCTGATAAAACCTGCTTGCTTTACGGACTTAGACGTCCGTAGAGCAAGCAGGTGTAAACCCTGGTTAGCTCTGTTGGTAGAGCGCTCCACGAGAAATGGAGAGGTCCCGGGTTCGATACCGGGACCCGGCATATTTTTTCGGTCGCGCACCAGTAAATTAGCTGTGTTCGGATATTAGTGTTTGTCCTGTGTCCCTCTTCTTCCCCTTCTATAGAAAATATTTTCGTCATTCTTGTCCAGCTCGCTTGCTCCTTTGCATTTATTTCCATTAAAATCATAACATTGCATTGCAAGTTTGCATTCTTGTTGGTGTTAGATTGTTGACAGCTAATAAAACCTGTTTGCTCTATTGACGTTTTACCGCTGGTTAGCTCAGTTGGTAGAACGCTCCGCTGGAAATGGAGAGGTATCGGACTCGATACCATAAGCATGCGGATTTTTTTGGTCGCGCACCAGTCAATTAGCTTTGTTTGGAGATTTCGTGTTTGTCCTTTCTCCCTCGTGTTCCCCTTCTAGAGGGATTATTTTCGTGATTCTTGTCCAGTTCAGTTGCACCTTTTAATTTAATTGCATCACAATCACAACCTTATACTGCAAGCTTTCACCCTTGTTGGTGTTAGACTGGTGGCAGCTGATAAAACCTGTTTGCTCTACTGACGTCTAACACAAGGTTAGCTCAGTTGGTAGAGCGCTTCATCGGAAATGGAGAAGTCCCGGGTTTGATACACGGAGCAGGCGCATTTATTCGGTCGTACATCAGTCATTTAGTTGTGTTTCGAGATTTGTGTTTGTCGTTTGTAACTCTTGTTCCCCTTCTCCAGAGATTATTTTCGTTATTATTGTCCAGCTTGCACGCATCTTTGCATTTATTTGGATCACAATCATAACCTTAAAAGCAAGCTTACACCCTTGTTGGTGTTAGACTGGCGGCAGCTGATAAAACCTGTTTGCTCCACAGGCGTCTGAACCCTGGTTAGCTTTGTTGGTGGAGCGCTCCACTGGAAATAGAGAGGTTTCGGGTTCTATACGGCGGATCTTGTCGGTCGCGCACCAGTCAATTAGCTGTGTTTGGAGATTAGCGTTTGCCTTTGCACCTCTTCTTCCCCTTCTCTAGAAAATATTTTGGTCATTCTTGTCCTGCTCGCTTGCACCTTTTCATTTAATTGCATTATAATAATAACCTTGAATTGCAAGCTTTCATCTTTCTTGGTGTTAGACTGATGGCAGCTAATTAAGTCTGTTTGCTCTACTGACGTTTAAGCCCTGGTTAGCTCAGTCGGTAAAGTGCTCCACTGGAAATAGAGAGGTCCCATGTTCGATACCCGGACAAGGCTGATTTTTTGGGTCGCGCACCAGTCAATCGGCTGTGGTTGGAGATTTCTGTTTGCCTTTTGTCACTCTTGTTCCCCTTCTTCAGGGATTATTTTCGTCGTTCTTAGAACCCTGTTAGTTTGTTTGAATGTTGATTGCATGTCTGAATAATGTGCTATGTAGTTCTCAGGGCGTTCTAAGAATGTCCCTTAGAAAACATTTCCCGAATGTAGCGATGAGTGGCCACGCCGCATTCTAACAATGTTGATAGAATCTTTTTAAGTAAATTTGCATCTTTTCAAGAATGTTTCATGTCTTTCCTTGATCATTCGCGGAATGTTCTTAGTACGCTTTTTTGCTGCGTGGGATGTAGGGGTTACTGGGGGACTGACACACTCCTAGCGACGCCGACCTCACTTCGATGTGGCCGACGTCATCCGGAAGTAGCCGTACTACACACTAAAAAAGTGCGGTGGCTTAGCTCGACTATGCCGGGATACACGTAGCGCGAGCGTATGCGAAAAAAAATGAATGGCACTATGAAGCGGCTCCGGTGCAGCGTCAGACTTGGCTACTGCGCAACAGAGGCGCGGTAGCCAAGTCTGCCGCAGCGGTGCAAGCGGCGGCAGCGGCTCCGGCGCGCCTGCTGTGCGCCGTGTGAAGTCACTGCTCCTCGCGCATCCGCAGCGCGGAGCACGGCTCATTACGCAAGCCACGCGAAACTGCTCAACCTCGGCCAGTGTAGCTCACGTTACGAAAAAATCCAGTGCATCTACTTTTCCGTACAGCACTCGGAGAGTCAATCAGCACAACTTTCAGAGCCAGCGCAGCGAATGACGATGCCGAAACATATGTTTGGACCAAACAACTCTCTCTGAGTTGCAACTTCCAGGGATGCAAAACGTAACGTCTGCATTGCTACTGTCACAACTCAAACTGCGATTTTTGGTCGAAACCAATGTTTCGCTGTCGTCATTCGCTGAGCTGCCTCCGTAAGTGGCGGTAATTCGCTCTCTGAGTGTAGTGCGGGATGGTAGATGAACCGGCTTTGTTTATAGTGTATTCCAGATGGGGAGCTGTTTGAATTTAGTTTTCTTTTTATCTGCTACGATTACATCGATAATCTTTTCCTTTTTTTTGTTTTGTTTCCGGCATTGTTTACATGTTTCTTTAAAACAAGAGGGGGAAGGTGAGTGCAACGTGTTAGCGCACTGTTATCACTTATTGTGTTTGGCCAATACTCTTGTGTCAAGTAGAATGTCCTCCAAGATGCGGGTCATACATTAACAATCCAAAATTTAGCATGACTGTTCATAAATAGGACCAAGCTGTACACGCCAGAGTTTGGTTCGCTGTCCGCCGACAGAGCTTCTCATCCTTGGTGCACCCTGCACCCATTTACATTTATTTGTTGGGCACAGGTAAACCCAATAAAAAGTTCATTCGATGAGTCGCTTTCCCGTCACTTCGCGCGAGCAGTTACTTCCGCGTGACAGGCAGGTAGCCACGGGGGGGGGGGGGGGGGGGGGTGCCCATGGGGCTGGGTCTCCCCCCCCCCCCAAATCTTCCATTTTGTCCCCCTCATAAAAATTTTGTCATGGGGGGGGGGGGGGGGCTCCCGCCGAAACAAAATCCTTGCTACGTGCCTGCCTGACAATATATTTTGCACCTTTGCAGGGAAACCTGTTTCTGTAACAAAAATACAGTTAAAAATATAGTTCTTGGCGAAGAGTAAAAAAAAATTAGTGGATTAGGTGACAGATGGCGGGACAGATGTTGAAGAGAGAATTTTTTACAAAGTAGGAAGTGTACAAGAGGTAAAGGCAGAGCTACACTCTTTACTAAAACAAGAGAAAATTGATATCAGAGGGAAGGCTGCAGAGACTGATACTTCGTTGATGAAACACTTATATGGCTGCTTTCTTGAGGGGGCTCCTGACATGAGTTTTTTCATTGCCCATTTGTGATCCCAAATTGCGAAATAGCTAGATTTTTGGATTCGAAGACTGACACAATAAAGAAAGTCGACATTGTTGGCTGTGTGATTGTGCCATAGGACTTAGAATAGAGGCTTCAGTAGAGGTGGGCGAGAGACAAGGTAGAGCGAAGGGTACTCCGCTTATAGCAAGCTAAAATGAATAATTAATTGCCAAAGAAAACTTCAAAAGAAAACTAATGTAGATATTAAATCACTACTTTTAATATTTTACTTATAAATGTAATTATCATAATTTAAACCCTAACACAATGAGAAATAAGAACAAAGAGAGGACGAAACAAAATCGTCAAAACAGCTAAATTTTTCGCAACGAAACAAAAATTTATACGAGTCCGCTCAGACGTGAATATATAATACAAAAAGACACGCCGCTGCGAATTCGGCGGGACTGGGTGAGACTAGCAACTTCAACTCAGACGCCTAAACCAGGTCAGCTAGTCTGGCACAGCTCCGCCAACTTTGCGGTGGCATGTCGTTTTGTCTTCTCTCTTTCCTCTCCTTATGGGCGGCTATAAATTATTCTCTCGTGAATAGTTAATAATATAAACCATGCCTTATGGTTTATATTATCTTGCTTCATAGCCAGCTCGCCAGCAGACTTTCGGTCTTTCTAATATTAAGTGTTACACCGTTGCGATTTGCAACTCTAATTTAATGACTCTTCAGCAGTAATAACTAACGTAATTCGGGATGTAATTTAATTACTAAATAAAGGTAATTTAGCCAGCTTTGATGATTGCAAGCTTGTTTGTAAACTGTTCTTATAGCCTTGTTGATCGAATTTCCAGAAACCTAACATAACATGTCCGTCGCCGGGTTGATAATATGACATAAATACTAAAGAGCGTACTTGGGTAGTAATTCAATTACAGTAAATTAATTACTGCAATCAATTTACTGTTTGGTTATTCGTAATTTCAATTAGTTACTTTCAGCTAAACGCATTATAATTGTAATTATTTACTTCCAGCTAAAACTGAATTATAATTGTAATTTCATTACTTTCTAGCGTCAATATTTGCAAAATTTCAAGCATAATAACAACTATTTTGAAACTATATTGCCGCGCCAACGGAACATCTTTAAATTCCTCACCGCTTGCACGAGTGCGCTAATGCTCGGTAACGCGCTCGCACACGCACGCACAACGAAAATAGCGTCGCCTTGTTTGTTGTTTTATTGCTTAAACTACAGGCTGAAAGACAATCCTATTAAGAGCCTACCTCAACGGAGCGGTTTGGCTTCGTTTGCCGTGCGAGCAGAAAACAGCAGCGTAAACATGCCAAAATATGAAAGAAAACAAATTGAGCTTCAGCTTTCAGCCGAGGTTAGTGATTTCAATTGTCTATAAAGTTATTTTTCTTTTTTTTTCTGGTCTTTATGTTCCTCTTAGAGTACTATCGCATATTTTTTTTATTTATATTATTTAAAAGCTCATTTCCCGTTGGTTTTACTGCGCATATTATTTGCATAAGCATTTTAGTGACTGACCCCGGACCTGTGAATGTTGTCACCATTGACTTGGGGGCCTCGATTCGGTTTTTATGCTATTCTGAGCCTTTATACTTGTAACTCAATGTATACAATATACACTTACATAACATGTGTGTATGCGAATGTGGTCGTATTTCTGCGTATGAATTGCAGTTTTATATTAACAGTATCAAAATTTCAGATATGACGAATTGTCGCACTTTTTTTTGCCAGGCTAAAAAGGATTGTCAAGCCTATTTTACTTAAGTGATCTGGCGTTTTTCGAGTATATGAGGTAACTTAATAATATTTATTGAAATATAAGAACGTAGGACTCAATTGCTGCAAGCAGTCAAGTGATATAATTAATTTAACCAAATTCATTAAAGGAAAGTACAATACGTGACACTTGTACAGCGGTGCATAAGCCTACTCAAATATTAGGGCAAGAATGAACAAATACGTGGAGTTCAAAACAACTCCTAATCTGTAATTGTAATGAATTATTCTTCATGTATTAGTAATTGTAATGTTTGCTAAACTTATTTTGAATAAAGCTATTTGTATTGGAATTGAAATCAATTTTCGAAGTAAATTAGCTATGTATGCTAATGTGCCACTTCGTTTTTACAAAACATTCATTCTCGGAAATGCAGAGGTTTGGAATTTTCGCACACATTATCCAGGTTTACTTGGTAAATTTCTTCAAATTCAACTCGCTTTTGCAAACAATCAGACGTTTAGTTTTTCCTTTTCTTAAAAAAATAAACAAGAGGCTTATTAATACGATCCCCGCTCGTCGCCGAGACGAGTACCTACCTCCGATTCTCGTTCATCTTGAATTTCCTTCCTAACTTGTTGACGTCTGGCGACGATGATACTCCATCGCGTGGACCGGTTACGAGATTTGTTCGCGGTTCTCGTGCACAAGCGCCGATCGCTTCTGTTGTTAACAACACTGGACAATGGCTAAGCACTGACTAGCATGATCATTAGGCGTCTCGGCATCCTAATTATATTCTAGCAGCCGCTTAAGTACTACTTATATAGGTTGGCGATCGTTGTGCTAGGCTCTTCCAATGAGCATCTTATAAAAACAGCCTACGGACATTCTATCAATCTTGTAGCAGCATCCCATTGAATTGTGGCTGCGGTCACTTTATAAAATTTGGGCTCACGGACATATAGTTATCATTATAGCATTGCTCTGCAGTTGCCCTACTTACAGCTGGACCTCGCCTGCGTAAAGAGCTACCATAGGCTTAGGGTCGTCTTAAGCTCTCTTCCCATGGAATGTCACAAGCAGGCAAACAAGGCCAGTAGACCTACTAGACTTCAGCTTCCCCACCATATTTAGCACGAAATTGACATTGCGTGGCACCGATTGCATGTTGGTGCAGCCGCGAGTTGCAGCTAACTGCCCCAGTAGCCGAAGTCGGATAGCAAATTCTCTTACGCATATCTGAAACTCAAAAAACAACTATAAGGTTTACACATAGCAGGCGTTATACTTTCTGATAAAGAGCCATGTGTGAGTGTTGTTGAACGGTTATGATGCTAGTATGTTTTGCGCTGTAATGATTTCCTAGCAATTTACTTTTCGATTTTTTAGGGGATATCCAGGATGATGTTAGGGAGCTATTAGAGTTTTGTCATTAGTTAGACACTGCACTCCTTTCATTAAACATTGTCATAGAACGCTGCGAGGGTTTAAGTACGCTTTTTTAAAGGTGGAACTACGTGCACATTCAGAAATATGAGAATGTCGGACGAAAATTAATGCATGCGGAAAGATTACGGAATTTTTGATAAAACTTAAATGCGGTCTTGTAGAATGCATATTATTTATGTGTTTACCGTAGATACTGAAATGAGGTTTGTTTTCATCGAAACATAATATGAATTTTTTATACTCCGTTTTTTATGCCTAGGTTCCAAGTTTGTGGCAGAATTTTTTCAGTTCTTGTCTCTCAAAAAAATTAACCTTGTCTGACTAGCCATGCTGAACATATGTGTATTTGTTTTCGCTACATTTAGCTGAAAATACTAAATAACATTTTTCAACCGTAAATTTGATCACCATCTGTTGTAGTTCTGACACTTTTACCCGCTAGAATGGCTTTTGAAAACTATATTGCAATTGAAAAGTGGAAGCAGGCGTACATTAGATAATAAAATATAGAATTAGTACGCACCAGAATGTGTTGCATAACTGCTCAGCACAATGATGTTTCTTCTTTTCATCTTTTCTTGTGTTGGTCTGTTATGATTTTTTTTTAGATTCTCCTCGCGAAGCTCCTCTCCTGCGCTTCAAAGCTCTCTGCTGCCCAGAAGGAGTGTAAATGTTCAATTTCTAAAAAGCTCCGGAAGACGGTAGTTCCAGCAAAACAAACAGGATATCAGCAAGTGTCAGCATGCTAAGAGGGATTCACCCACTCGTCTCTAAAAGTGAAAATATTCCAACACAAAGCTGAGCTTCCCAAAGCCTTAAGAGTACTCAGGTAGCATGCCAGGGAAATGCCTAACTTGGGAAAAGTGTGCAAAGTTAGAGACTAACTTAGGTGTGTTTAGGTTTCGTACGGCGCTTGTCAGTGCCTAGTTACTTTTTCTATCTAAAGGCGTGGTTTGGGGATCTACGGGGATGTCAATGTTTTTTTTTGTTTTTTTTTTTAAATGTTGTATAAGATATATATATTTTTAATTGCATACCAAAGTTTGGTTTTTTGCTGGTCGGCCACCAGAGTGCCAAATATGTGTCAAGATGCTAGGAAAAGCCCAGAGGCATCCCGAAGTTTGGCTGTTGTCTGGTTTTCCACAAGAATGCTCTTTTACGTGAACCAGAACAGAAGATTATAAAATGCATTGGAAACACAATGATCACATTGGATTACTCTCATGATATCAAGTGGCCTCTGAAAATATTCTGAAACCAAAATCAGCAGCGCCAGGATTTGCTTTTGTGTTCGCTGAGTATGAAGTGGACGCGGTATCCCAAAACAACGGCCGCTTTTTTCTAATTTTTAGTTTCAAGTTTTGACAGTGACGCAATCCAAGACACGAAGAGAGCTTCGCTTGCTTCTGCAACCAATCGCCTTTATATGGCATATCTTCCGCAGACACATGCACATGAGACTCGCACAGCGCTCGCTCCATGGCAATGGTTGTAGTCGCGTCAGAGCAGCCTCACAACGCTTCCGTTTGAGAACGTGCAACTGTCCTACCAAACATTTTCGTGTGTACGTGCGAGAAAAGCAATCCGGAGCATTCCGCGTTTGCAAAATCAGCGTTCTCTTTTCCAGCCGTGCCCAAACATTTCGCCTTCCTTTGGAGTGGAGAAAATACGAGTAACTCAAAATAAAATCAAAAGCTGTGGGCAGAATTAAGCTGAATTTGAGTTTAATTAATTCACTAACCGTCTCTAGTCATTGCAAAAACTCACTGGTCTTTTATCCTGAAACACGAATACAGTAGCGCCAAGGGTACCTCCTCTGATTCGCTAACTCTGCCATAAGTTCTGGAATTGAGGCCCAAAGACCGAACCGTTGTTCCTGATTGTTCAAACCGAACAATCAGGAAATGGAGCCTGACTCTAACACTTGTTTGGCGATTCGGGACCCAAAAGGACATATTTACAACTAGCGTCAAGGCAGGAAGCCTAATTCGTGTACTTATGTTAGGCGTTTTAGGCCCATATATGCCTGATGACAGCAAAACAGTTTGTCAAGAAGTGAAGCATTGCTTTCTGCCTGGTTTCGTGATCTCATTCCAAAACGCAGATGAGAGCCGAACTAACGGGCTATAAACCTAACTCTGGCGCTTGTACGGGGATTTGGGTTCAAAGACACCAGATGACAGAAGAACTATTACGAAGTGAAGCCTAACTTTGGCACTTGTTTGGATATTTGGGCCCGAAGGAGCAAGGGAATAGGCGAATCACCAGGAACCTAAGCCGGACTTTGGCACTCATTTTGCGACGACGGCCCAAAGATGTCAGATTACAGCCGAACTGTCCGGGACTGAAGCCGAACTCGTGCACTTTTTACGCGTGTTAGGGACAAGATACCGAGATGTTTGCGAAAGCTGGTCAGGATTCGTTCGACTTTGGCTTCTTCGGGCTTCTCATCGCCCCAAACGCTTGGAGACAAGCTCGATTCTGGCTTAACGCTCTGTGCTACATCGATAGGGTACATAGCCGCCGAATAATAAAATTGGTGGCGGAGCAAGGATTGAAACTTCGGTCTCCTAATATCCGGTCGGGTATGCAAAACACTACACCACTCCGCCTTGCCTTTCTGAAGCTCTTTTTCTGTCTTATTTTTGCACTGAAACGAAATGCATCCAGCCAGAGGTGTCCTAGAAGCACTCGCGGCCACATGGAACCTGGTACGACTCTTGCTAGCACGTGCTACGTGCTCGTTCTGCTTCCGAAGTCCTCTCAGTTTTTATCACCACGTGTACACGTATTCTTTTTAGAGGGCAGCTCTTAGGCGCCTGTTTCCGGCTTGAGCGGCGTCACCGTCGGCGTAACCGTGAGGTCACGTGACCCTCGTGAGGTCCCGTGACCCCGGTGACGTCACGTGACCCCGGTGATGTCGTCTGACCGCCGTGAGGTCACGTGACCCCCGTGAATTCACCTCACGGTTACGCCGACGGTGACAGCAACGCCGATGCCGCTCGGAGGGAGGAGTAGCAGGCTGGTTGAGCAGGTGAGGAGGAAGGAGGAGGTGTATACCCTACCGTCAGAACCCTTCCCTCCTCCTCCTTAAGAGCGTTGCTCTAATTCGGAGTTACAGGGAGTTGTTAGTGGCTTTCATTTTTGTGTATGAGCTTAGACACACGACATCATCATCTGCAAAACTCAAGAGTCACGTTTGATTATATGACAGGCACTTATCATTAATGTGCGTGGTCTCTAAAAAGAGAATATTAAAACAATACGCACATTAATTAACCGTCCTGTCTTCTGTTACTTCCCTTAAACTTTAAAGCAAACGTTAAAAAAAAGCTCTGTCCTCCTTCATTTACTATATATAAAAGTTGTTTTATTTTAATTACGACAGGTATATTAAAAAAAAAACTCCGTAAAATATACACTAGTGCGGTTCACGTAAGAGCCAACTACGACCGTGAAGGCATTATTTACGCGGCTAATCTTCACAATAGGTCAAATATTCAACTAAAATTTCGCAATGCACTATTTGATTTGTAAAGGTAAACATACAGATTCAATTACGAACTTGATGAGCACTATCAAATACTAGTAACTCAGCTCATTCTAGAACAACCCGAAGTACGCGGGAAGCTCGGAGGAACACCGAAGTTACCTCTTGTGCAGCGAGCGCAAAGCTAATGTTGGTGAAACGCGAAAAATTTATCACCCGTCGTTTTCCACCGCCACCTTTACACCTGCAGCACGACGGTAACTTTGGGGCACCCCCGGGTTTCCCGCCTGCTTGAGGTTTTTGTGAAATTGATTGACTTAGTGGTTCTCAAAGACGCTCTTCAAGTTTCCAATTAAAGCCATTGTTAATTTCTACTAACAAAAAGTGCATTGTAAATAGTTAATCATTTGCCTTATCAATAGGATTAGCCGCCTATGTAGTGTCCCCCTGATCGTATAAGTCAACCGGACAAATCGCATTAGTGTAGCCTTTTTGCGGATTTGATTGTAATAAAAATGTTCGAATTAAAATGGTACGCCCCATTTGTTTTGATATATAAAAATATAAGTAACGAGGGAAAAGGTCTACAGTTGCTCCCGAGAAATATATGGGTACACAGGAGGGTGGAAGCACGCGGCAGTTAAAGGATGGATAAATAATAAAAAAAAAGCAAATCTTTATCTGATCAACAAATTAATTAAACAAGTGAAACCCTAAAACGATATATATATACACGCGGCTGAAGTTTCGCCGCGCATACGCAGCGCCACTCCTCCCCCTGGCGAGGCGCGCCGATACTTGTTAGAAGTACGAGGAGCACACAACGCGGGAGGCTGTTGCGCTTGTCGTGCTGGCCTCGCGCTTCGTAAAGTAATGTACGGAATGCAAACGGTACCCAAATGTCGCAGCATCGTATTAAACAAAAAGGTATCCGCCTCCCCAAAAGTTCTGTTTGGTTTCTGGGAGGTGATTCAAGAAAAGTCAAAAGAAGCATGAATCGCCACCTGTGCGGACGACAGGTATAATTATTGTTTCTCTATCTTGTCGCGTGATTCCGTAATGCAGCTACGCTTGCTTGTCACATTTAGGAACTTTTCGTAGGTCACACGCGAGAGCATGCAGGGGTTTTGCGTTGCTTGGGGGCGGTTTGAGCTGGCGCCCGTGGGGCCCGCGATCCGACACTGACGTTCTACGATAAGTACCCAACTAAATAGCTACGATGGTTTCCCACGGCTTTCTACAAACGAAACCCCAATACGCAGTTACCATTTTTTTATAAAATACTTTAAATTTGAGAACCAAAGTCACTTTGCTTACCCGCCCATTTTGTTCCCCGATGTTAACAAGAGAAAGCGGGTAAGCGGCAACAGATTAGGGGAAAAATTAGGCAGGTAATCGTAGCCCCTATTGCGTACTGAATTGAACGCATAATTGAACAGAAATTGACGGCTGTATTCAGGTTGTTTTTATATATTATTAAAATAATGTAGTTAGCCCACAACAGGTATAATTACTTTCCAAGGGCTCTCAAAATTAGACTCTAGAACATCCCTGGGTCGACCAATTTCAGCGTGTTGGCAATGTTACATGTTCCTAATGTAATAGCTAGGATGGTACCCCGTGGGTGTCGACACAATGAACCTGATTATGCAGTTACTGTTTTTAAACAAGCTTAAATTTGAGAACCCTGCTGACCTTGCCTACTAGCCAATTTTTAACTTTGATAAATTAGTGGAGACTGAGTCGAGAAAACTAGAAACATCAACCGTGGACAGAAAGAGGTATCTATCATACACGATCGACACTTTTAGTTTTTTTCGCCAGAGTCTCGGGCAATTCATCCAAATTGTGAATTTTTTTATTTATTATTTATTTTTACATAGTGCAGCACCGTTGGGGCTATTGCAGGAGTGGGAAGAAATATCACAGTGCACAGAATTCGATATTGAATAAGACAGAAAATCAAAACATCGTAAAACAGGATTAACCGCTGTCAAACGCACACAGAAAGTCGCCTGGAGGTAATGAACGAATGTTACCGTGTAGCAGATTCCAATGTTCGTTTGATCTAGGGAAAAAACTGTATTTGAACATGTCAGTGCGTGCATAAAATGGTGAAATGTTTAGATCATGGTGGCTCCTTGTTGATGACCCTATGTGAAACCTTATGTATGCGTCTAATGAGGTGAGACGTGGCGAATTAACCAGACCGTAAAAGACTTTACGGCTCTCAGTGTGGCGTCTTTTGGAAAGATGACTTAAGCTTAGAGCAGAAAGGTTAGAGGATGGGGAAAAATCTCTGCCTTAGCGACGGAAAATAAAACGTACTGCTTTCTTTTGGACTGATTCGATATTGTTAATATCACATTGTTTCCAAGGATTCCATATTGTTGAACCGTACTCAAGGATAGGCCGTATTAGTGTTTTATATGTTAGAAGTTCGGTTTCTTGCGGGGCAACACGAAGGGTACGTTGAAGATAGCCGAGTTTTTTAAGTGCTTTGTTACAGGTGGAATCGATGTGTTTTGACCAAGACATGTCTTGCGAGAAAAGAAGACCAAGCTACTTGCATTCATGAACGCTTTCTACTGTGTCGCCATTGAATGAATATATAAATATGGAAGAAAGCATACCCTTAGAAAAGGACATTAAGACGGTTTTGCGAAAGTTCAAGGTCATTTGCCAGGTCTTACACCAGGTGCAGAAGCTTGCAAATGAACTGTTAAGGAAGTTATGGTCTTCAGGGGAATTAATCGTGTGATACAGGACACAGTCGTCAGCGTAAAGACGTATTTAGTGGCGATGTTACGTGGTAAATTGTTGATGTAGAGCAAGAAAAGAAGCGGACCGAGAACAGAGCCTTGTGGGACACCTGATGACACCTCGACAGTAGAAGAATTGGAGGAGTTAAAACACACATACTGAGAGCGATTGGAAAGAAAACTTGTTATCCAGTTAACAAAGGAAGGGTTGTTTAATATCAGATTAAGTTTGTACAAAAGTTTAGAGTGAGGAACGGTTAAGAAGGCTTTAGACAGGTCTATGAACATCGCATCCACTTGGTTGCCGATGTCGAGAGACTGAGTAATGTCGTGAGTAAATTCAGTAAGTTGTGAAATTGTGCTGTAACCACGTCGAAACCCGTGTTGAAGATCACATAAAATGTTGTTAGTTTCAAGGAACACCATGATGTGTTTGTAGATTATGTGTTCTAATAATTTGCATAAATGAGATGTTAAAGAAATTGGCCTGCAATTAGTTAACGAATGTTTGTCGCCGGATTTATACAATGGAAGGATTTTTGCAAGTTTCCAAGACGAGGGAACTGCTGCGGTTGACAGGTATTTTGGAAAAATAATAGCGAGATACCGACTAGTCCAAAGAGAATACCGAACTAAATATGAATTATGAATGTTGTCGGGGCCAGGGTTTTTTTTAGTATCTAAATTTAACACCATGTTCAGCACGCCCTCATCAAACACAGTTACATCCCCAAGTGTAGACTGTGAATCATTATTGAAAGGAGAAATTTCTAAATTGTTCGTTGTAAACACCGATAGGAAGTATGTATTGAACGCAGTTGCGATTGTTAGTGGGTCGCTACTGGCTCCATCATGAATTGTAAAAGAGTCTGAAGTAGATCTACGAGGTAAAATCGATTGCCAAAATTTGCGGGGTTGCTTTTCATTAAATTTTGCAAGGTAGCTCGAAAATAGAAATCCTTCGCCGAGTTAGTTTTAAGTAGAAATTCCTCCTTCGCTTCGTTAAACTGGGTAATCTTCTCTGGATCAACGGAACGTCTTACACGCCGGAGTCTATTGACACGACGTGATAAATGCAATATTTCTCGTGATAACCAAGGAACAGAAATATTTTTTTTTTTTTAGTTTTGGTAGGCACGAAACGCTGGATACAGAGTTCAACCATCTGTTTAAAAAAACTAACCAGAGAATCGACATCACTGGAGAAACTTAGCTGCTCGAAGCTATCAAAGGAATCACTTAGCATGTCAGTAATTGACACGTCGTCGGCGCGGTTAAAGTCGTGAAACATGGAATAAACAAAACGCGTTTTCGGAACAGAAAAAACGATTGAAACCAAAAGAGCCTTGTGATCCGATATGCCATCAACGACCTCACAATTAAAACCGCTTTTAAGAAGAGGTGAACTAATGAAAACCAAGTCTAAGACTGACGTCTGTCTAGTACACTGCTGGACCATTTGTTTCAGACCACATGACAATGAAAAGTTTAGCAGCTCTCTAGATATTGAAGCATCGTGACCGGTAATTGATAAAGAAGACCATTGGAGTCCAGGCAGATTGAAATCGCCCATGCAGATTAGGTTTGAGGAATACAAATTGTGCATGTGCATAAAGTCACAGAGGGCGTATGTTTGATCGATATGGGAACCAGGCGGACGGTAAACAACGCCGACTACTATGGGCGTACTGTCAAAGTAAAGCTTGCACCATACTGATTCAATATCGGAAGGACCTTGAATCACAGAGAACTTAATGTCCGACCGTAAAAAAATAGCAACACCACCGCCTCTATCGCGACCTCTATTGCCTCTAATCACACAATAAACCGGTGGTGTTACTTCGGTATCGTATATGCCGTCATGTAGCCATGTTTCCGTGAAGCCAGCAACGTGAATATAGTGGGAGAAAATTAATGTAAGAAAGTTGGGAAATTTGTTAATTAAGCTTCTAGCGTTAACATTTATAACACGTAGGTCTTGGCAATCACGCCGGAGTCAACGAGGACCGGTAGAAGAGGCTGCAACGGAAGCCTCAGGAGCGCGCTTAGTACACTTCACTAATGCGTTGGTGGCGTCATCCCAATTATATCTGACGTTATCAATAAATACGTGGTCAAAACCAAAGCGGACACTAGAGCCATTGTTCCGAAAAGAAGCGGACGCGTCCCACATTTTGTTCCGCAGTGAACGCACGTGAGGGGAGAAATCTTCCGATACACGAAATTCCAAGCCTTTAAGCATAACACAGTTCTTCAGGACACGAAGTTTTTCACGGAAATCTAACAATTTCATAATGATGGGGCGTGAACGACCGTCCTGACTTCTACCAAGTCTATGGCACCTCTTAATTTGCGGGCAATCCATTGCCAGTTTCTCCGAGAAAAACTTGGAGACATTTGACATTAGCACTTCATTACTTTCGCTAACTCGCTCTGGGAGTCCGTGCAAGATAAGATTGTTTCTGAGGGAGCGGTTTTCTATGTCGTCATTTCTTGAAACGAGCCTATCTACCAAATCAGTGAGTGATTTAAACTCAGTGAGCGAATTAGCACCTGGTGCACCACAGTCACCAGACGTACTTGGCAAGGACTCAAGAGCAGCCACACGCGACTCGAGAGCATCAAATCGTGAGTTCACTAATAGGTGAAATAACTTGATTTCGGCAATATCTTGAGCCAGTTTTCTCTGACCTTCGAGCAATTGGGAAAACATGTTTGCAACGGTGAGCTGGTCACCAACATCTGCATAGTCGCCATCACTGCCACTACCACCTGCAGCTGTCGAGTGCTCGGTGGTCACACCGGCTCGCCTGTGCTCTCACAGTAATTTCTATCCATTTCGTTCCATGATGCTTACAAGAGAAGGCGAGTAAGCAGTGAAAGACATGAGGGCCAATGAGGCAGATATTCAAAGCCCGTATTGAGCACTGACTTGAGCGCATAGTGGAAAAGAGATTTACACTGACGGCCGTGCTAGTTCTTTTTTTATATTATTAAAATTATGTAGTTCACATACAACAGACATAATTACTTTCCAAGTAACTCTAAAAAATCAAAACCTGGACATTCCTCGGTCAACCAATAAGAGTGTGTTGGCAATGTTCGATGTATAAATTGAAAGCAAAATAAAAAGGACGAGGACAGGGCACGTCACAAAGGCCAGTAACTAAGCTTTCATGACTGAAATTTAAGATTAAGTAATCTTCTCTTGCAGAGGGAGAGAGTGAAGGAATATTGACGATCCTCTCCTGGCACACATTCTCAAGTTAAATCAAGTTTAATTGTACCTAAACAGCAAACAAAACAAATAGTGACACACAATTTTTTTATTTGTTGCGAACCGGAACAGTGTTTAAATTTATCATTCTGCGGTATTCCTATGCCTGGATTATCTGCTTCACCCCGAAGACCTGACACACAGGCAACCTTTCTTTGCGGAGGTTCGCCTCCTTCAAAAATGATCACAGTTTTTTTAACGGACAGAAAGCTTCAACGCGGCGCCCGCCATTGCAACTGGCAGCGCGATGGGACGAGCGAACGGCTAGTAGGGCGAATTTGTGCCACGGCGCGGCACCACTGGTATCACTCCAGCGCGCCCCCTGGCCCAGCCGAACGGTTCCATAACAGGCATGGTGGCGGGAGGCCGAAGGCGTGGGTATATAACTGAGAAGAAAAAACCCTTAGTGAAAACGAAGGCCGGACTCCGTCCGAAACGTCGAAGATTAAATCGTTCGTTGTTGCTGTTTTCACTAAGGTTTTCTCTTCTTAGTTATAGTCAAAGTTGCGTACTGTAGGAGTCACTAATTCGAAGTTTATTACGACGTTTTGAGCGGAGACCGCTCATCAACAGGTTACGAGCGTACATCCCGTGAATATCTATATACCCCTAGGAAGAAGCTAGTGGGGGTAAGAAGGGGAAAAAAAAACGTTGTCAAATCAGGTAGTAGTTCACACAGAAAGAAAAGGAAACCGAAGCTTGCAGAGGCTAAAAAAAAACGGTTGGCGGAGAGATTATCTATGGTCGCACAGCAAGAAACGCGAGAAAAAAAAAAGCTGTTTGAAAGTTTCTTGTTGGGAAGGGGGGGCTCGGGTCCTCAAAGCAGATATAGGTCACATGCGACCACCGACGCGCCCAAATCCCGAGACATTTGTGTGTGCAAGAAGATCGAGGTTTGACGTAGATATAAACTTTTTTTTTTTTTTCTTGAATAAGGAGTGGTAGGCTGTAACAGCCTATGCCTGCCTGAGATTCACTTCTGGAGCCGTATTTATCTGTTTTTCGAGGTTCTCTTCGTACTTAAACGTATTAGGATGTGGTTCAACTATCGATTGTTAAATTTGAAGATCTCTTAGTGTATTCAACGTGTGCATCTCGAGAAGCGCAAAGACGGAGAGGATCAGCTCTCCAACGAGCCAGCTGCAAACTATACAGCCTTCCCGGACTTTCATTAATGCCTTGGTTGAAGGTATTAAACTTATAAATAAAATACGATTCTTTTTGCTCTCTTTCAATTTTCGTGCTGAAGCCTGATTTCAAAATTACAACAGAAATGTGCTTGATTGAGAGATTAGAAAGAGACAGGTGCTTTAGGAATGGAAGGTCGGGGAGTGTTTGTGCGTGATATTTGTGGTTGTTAAAGCGTAGTCTGAAAGCCAGATTAGTCTGTCGAAAGTACTCTTTGTTACAGACATTGTAGTGCAGAAGATAAATCACGTTTGACGTGCCGCAATCGTAGCTACCCCTTATGTTCCACGTGAACTCTGAATTTGTGCTCGTGGGGTTTTTTGTTTCTGACATGTGCTTGCATACTTTACACGTGGGATTTCGGCATGGTCGACCACCTAGGCTGACTGGAGTGGTAATTTTCTTGATTTTACTTAGACGTCCCCGAGATTAATGCCGCGTCGTTAGACGACCCGAGGAGCGACGGGAAAGACTTTTTGAGGCGGTCGCTCTGTGACAGAAGATTGTAATTTTGCTCAGTATGTTGTTGACGTTTGGAAGATTGTCTGTATACGCTAAAATAAGGTTAGACTGTCTGCTTTCTTGAGGACGATCTATTCGGTTGCCAATGATATCTGAGCGGTCGAGGTTTTTTGCCTTGCTCATAGCGTCATCGATTACTTTTGTTGGATATACCTCCGCTAAGTGAGTACTCGTTTGAGTTCCTGAGCGTTTTGTTGAAAGTCGTTGTTGTCTAAGCATATGCTCTTAAATCTGTGCGCTTGCGAGTAGGGCAGACTAGTCTTAGAGTAACTTAACTTACTTCTACTTAACTTTTCCCGGTCCATTGCTTGTATATTTACCTTACATCACCTATATATATATGGGTGGTTTCAACTCAAATCGTGCAGGCAAAAAGGGTAGAATTTTTAATTTCGATGAAAAAAATATATGTTATCGCGCCGTTTCTAAAAACCGCAGTCGACACAAACCGCAAGTTCGTCGAATTTTTGTTCTCGACTTATGAATTTTGTGTTTTTGTGTGTGTGGAGTGTTTTTCACACCCGTCGTGGGTCGGATGTTTCGCTTCACCTCCCGCCATGGATTTTCAGTCCACATTATGTTATCTTTTTTGAAACACTCTATGGACACATTTAAAAGGCTCCAATACCACGAAACAATTTTAGGCCTTTTGCTTTTTTTCTGTAAAAATGTCAAAAACGCCTCCTCGGTCAATTGTTGACGAACTTTGACAATTAATTACTGGCGATCTACTTGGGTTACACTGATATTTTTTATGTCCATGGAGAGCCCAAAACATGCTCTTTATATTTATTATAAAATTTCTTGGCTGTATAAAATATCCTTTGCGGTACGTTTACGTTAAAATTATGCAAAAAACAAAAATAACTATTTTTGAAACTGATTTTCTAAAAAAAACATTTTTTATTTTTTTTAAATTTTTTGTTCAAATGTAGATATGATAGTTGTCTCCACGAAAATCAAGCCTAGAAAGTGTATATTTTGTTGGCATGTTTTATATTTAGGCCTCAATATCGGAAAAAGACGTCTGTGTTTTGCAAGACCTAAGTCAGACATAGCGACCCATGCGTCTCTATGAATTGTGAAAAAGTTTTCTTGAATTTTCTTCTGCATTTTGTAATCAATTATAAACGGATTTTGTGGTATTGAATATTTATGTATGTTTTGATAAGAGCGGAAACTATGAGATACACATCTAACCAAATCAGCAGGCCTAGTAGACTTTCAATAACCAAAAAGCACAGACGTTGTATTGTTTCGATTTATAAACCTTTCAAAGTAAACTAGCACGACTAGCTATTAGCTGTCATATTACTAAGACAAAGAAAGTCACCACATCGTCGATATATTATATACAATTCTTTACGAAACCAAACACTGGGGCTTGTTCACCGCACATCGCACAGGTCACCAGGGAATGTCCTTTCACTTTCGTAATACACAAATTTGGTGACACAGAAACGGTCCGAAACACACAGAGAGTGTGTCATGGAGAGGGGTAGGAAATAAAAATAAATAAATAGAAATTAAATTGCCCAACTCCGATCTTAACGAAAATTGCGTTAAAATAAAAGTATTTAGGTTCGAGCGGTGGCAAGGCGACAGGTCCACGCCTGGTGGAGAGTCAGACAAAGAAATCGACGCCACGTAAAGGTAAAAAAAAATCAATAATTGAATAAAGACGGCAAAACTCAGCGGCACATGGCAAGAACAAACACCAACTCCCCCGGGTATTCCCTAAACGGGACGCAACCAAATGCGTGCGAACACGCTCTCTACATCACCGCCAGGCCGCTACGCCATGACGAAATAAACCCAACAACTGAACAGTGCTAACAAACAGTTAGTAAGAAAACATTGAAAAAAAAAAGGTTCAGAAAAAACCGCACCCGAGAAACAAAGTTCAGCGGGGCGAAGAAACACACACGAGTCGGCCCCACGACATTGAAGTCTGGCAGGATGACGGCGCCCAGATGATGCTCGAATCTGTTCCTCCGTCTATTACGCACATCCACGACGGCTGTGCGGAACAGTGGCTGTACAAAAGAAAGTGAAGAATAGATTTGAGCAGGCGATGCGCGGGGAGGTAACCGAGACTATGCTTCGAGCTTCATATCGGGAGAGGAGCATTCGGGGTAGTTTCTGCAGTTACTCAAACTTTCTCTTTCCCCTTCTCTTTTTCAAAAGAACACGTCAGCCGCCGCTAACGTTTCATCTCGGGAGAAGCCCACACTTCACAAACGGTTAAGGCCCGTTCACACTTGCGACTTGGGACAGTCGCTGGAGCGACAAGCGACAAGCGACTGGCGACCTCCAGTGTTCACACCTGATTGAGCGACCGACGAGTCGCCAGGCTCGCTGCCAACTTAACGGATAGTAATCAACACCTTTTCGAGCCGGCTGAAGGGTTTTTCTGATCAAAGGTACCGGCAGGATAAAACAAGAAAACGTAATGGTGCTTCGGAACGTAAAACAACGGCTATATGTGCGCTCCCTCAACCGTGATATTGTACGTACCTGCCACGCCGAAAATGTCGCCGATCTCGTTTTAGGCCTGCAGCTTCTTGCCCCGATCCTTGTGGTCGGGGTGCCGCTTATTGTAAAGAAACAAATATTCTTTGACAGCATTAATAAGATCTTCCGCGGAGAACTCCATACCAGTGACCGCCGCCTTGCGCGCGTCGCTATTTCCCGCGGGAAGCAGTGCCGGATGTAAATAAAAGCACACATCACTTCCGACGAGACTCTGATTGGCTCCGCCGTCCAGCGCCTCGGTTTTGCGACTTGAGAAAGCGGTCAGGGAGCGACTGCCCAAAATCGGTCGCTACCGACCTGTTCTGGTCGCTCCGCGACCAAAATCCAGTCGCTAGTCGCTGGTCGCTCCAGCGACTGTCGCAAGTGTGAACGGGCCTTTATAGTTGACAAGGAGGCTGACTTCGACCCAACTAGTCTCCGTGCAGAATACAAACACAAGTATGTTTACCAACACGCTCGTTTTAATGTCAGTCTCCGGGCTTTGTTGTTTCCAAAAGAGATAACCCTTTATAAAGACAGAACGAGCGGGTTCGTGGGGATAATTAAACTTAAACACTCCCTTCTCGTTTTCTTCCTCAAGTTTAATAAATAACCCTTCGGTGCTATCGGATCTCCCCGGAGAGAGAGAGAGAGAGCACAACCGTTTCAAGGTAAGGATAGGGCCCTCGAAGCTAGGGCAAACAGGCGGTATCGTTTCACGCATGCACGGATGGCTGGTTTCAAATTTCCCCACATCACTAACGAAACCGGCCCATCTTCGTGTGTGCGTCTGCGGGATTTCTGTCCAGCGCCGTCGATTTTAGCGCGCACGCGGCGTTGTTTTGGCTGGCAGAACAGTTGTTGACCGTCGACATTGTAAGGCCGTGGTGTCCTCATCCTTTCAGGCAACGATTCCTTTGCTTTCCCTTGTGCAATACTCTGACAGGCTCCTCCTGGGTGACTGTCACTGTTCGCCGCGTCAACGACGCAATCGTACCATTTCACTCTTCGTGACACAGGGTGCGCTGATCGCTTTACTGTCACGGGCCGTCCCATTTAACACAACGAGTGCGAAAGGTCGTGGTCATCTGCTGGCTCCGAAAGGGCGGGCGTTCATGCAGGCCAATGAGGGCCCCGAATAAATAAGACGTCTGCCGACTCCTACACGTTAAAAATTTACGACACCTGCTGGTCTGTTAAGAAGTGTTGATTTCTCTTTTTGGAACTCCTCCGATGTAGCTTGCCGCCTATAATAAAATTTAAATAATCAATAAATATATCAGGGTGGAAATACTGTATTTCATTTTTATGTGGGAACGTTGAAAAAAAGAAAAAAAAAACTAATTCCAAGCTTGTGAAGACGCGCAAATCGCAAGTCCATTTCGAGCCGTAAAAACACGTTTTTGTACGATATTGATGCTTAAATGTAGAACATACAAACAAAATATACACTTTCTAGGCTTAATTTTCGTGTAGACAACTATCATATCTACATTTGAACAAAAAATAAAAAAATAAAAAATGGGTTTTTTGAGAAAATCAATTTCAAAAATGGTACTTTTTGGTTTTTTCATAATATTAACGTAAACGTACCGCAAAGGATATTTTATACAGCCAAGGCATTTTATAATAAATGTAAAGAGCGTGTTTTGGGCTCTCCGTGGACATAAAAAATATTGGTGTAACCCAAGTAGATCGCCAGTAATTAATTGTCAAATTTCGTCAACATTTGACCGAAGAGGCGTTTTTGACATTTTTACAGAAAAAAAGCAAAAGACCTAAAATCATTTCATGGTATTGGAGCCTTTTAAATGTGTCCACAGAGTGCTTCAAAAAAGATAATATAATGTGGACTGAAAATCCATGGCGGGAGATCAAGCGAAACATCCGACCCACGACGGGTGTGAAAAACACTGATTTTCGCCGCGGCCTCTTTAAAAATTCATAAGTCGAGAACGAAAAATCCGACGAACTTACGGTTTGTGTCGACTACGGTTTTAGAAACGGCGCCATAACATATATTTTTTTCACAGAAATTAAAAATTCGACCCTATTTGCCTGCACGATTTGAGATGAAACCACCCATATATATATATATATATATATATATATATATATATATATATATATATATATATATATATATATATATATATATATATATATATATATATATATATAAAAGTAGATGCCACCGAAGGGTCAAAAAAACTTGGACGATTTAATTGTACATGTATAATTCATACATAAACCGCGACGTTTCGAAGGGGGACCCTTCTTCCTCAAGCGGGACTTGAAAAGTGTTCATGTATACATGTATACATGTATACATGTTCAATTAAATCGTCCAAGTTTGTTTGACCCTTCGGTGGCATCTACTTTTATAAAAATACGCCTACAGCCTACTTAGCCCCAAGATGTCATTATATATATATATATATATATATATATATATATATATCTATAACGGGCATGGTGGCGGGAGGCCGAAGGCGTGGGTATAAAACTGAGAAGAAAAAAACCCTTAGTGAAAAACAGCAACAGCGGACGATTTAATCTTCGACGTTTCGGCCGGAGTCCGGCCTTCCTGACGAAGGCCGGACTCCGGCCGAAACGTCGAAGATTAAATCGTCCGCTGTTGCTGTTTTTCACTAAGGGTTTTTTTCTTCTCAGTTTTATATATATATATATATATATATAGGGTGTCTTTTCTAAGATGAAGAGATTTGTGCAGGTGAAATATACGGTCAGTGGGACATCGTATAGGGAGCTAATCATTACGATCAGTTGGCTAATTAAGTAAAATTCGTTAATTAACTTTTTAATGAATGAAAATATACATATGGTTTCAATTAGAAAATTACATAGCGTCATCAAAACCACTAAATCAATAATTCTCGGAAAGAATTTGAGCGCGTGACAAGCATAGTAGTCCACTAAAGTTACCTCTAATGGAGCAGGTACAAGGCTAGAGGTTGCGGGATGTGAGGATAACCTAATCATCCGTTTTACGCAACCTCTAGCCTCGTACCTGGTCTACGAGCGCCAATTTTAGTGCACTACTACGCGTGTCACGCGCTCAAAGTCTCTGTGAAGATTACTGATTTAGTGGTTTTTGATGACGCCCAACAAGATTCTAATTGCAATCATGTGCCTATTTTCATAATAAAAATGGTAATCATCGAATTTTAATTAATTAGCCAACTTATCGCAAAGATTAGCAACACACCTATTGACCCGCTGGCCGTACAACTCACCTCCACAAGGAGCATACGTGTAACTTTGAGGTCTTCTTTAAACCAAATATTTTAAGCTTACAAAAAGACCGTGTATAGATATAGATATATATATATATATATATATATATATATATATATATATATATATATATATATATATATATTGCCACAGTTAACAAACACCTCGCTTGTTCGCGCATGACAGCGCGCCTCGGTCTTTTTCGGTTTTGCACGGGGCTCGCGCCTGGTGCTCTCTCGTGCTCCGCGCAATCTCGAAGAACTGCAAGCAGGGGTGCTATGTTGCGCTTTTTGCACTCCCAGGAGACTTGCAAGAGGGAAGTGACGTCAACGACACAGCAAATGCAGATTGGATGTTGACAGAAGAAAACGAAATCAACACCCAATCTGCGTTTGCTGTGTACTTGACGTCACTTCCCTCTCCCTAGTCTCCTGGGAGTGCAAAAAGAGCAACATAGCCCCCCTGATCAACCGGACTGGACCTTCGCCTTTTTCTTTGATCCTGCTTTGCAGTCCGCTCATTAAACCCCTCTTGGGTCCTACAACTGCCAACGTCTCCTTCGCCTACGTGACATCTGGTGGAGGTGCGGGGTACGGCGTATGCCCCGGACTCCTCTTAGCAGCCGAGATAAGAGTCCTCGCCGCCCAAGCCCCATTGACGTCACCGCCGTGCACTGCAGAAGCCGTTGCCTCCAAGGTCTGTCCCTGGAGTGCGGATTTCTTTCTGTGAAAAGGACAAGAAAAACAACAATGGCCAATAACCGGGAAGAACGTGCACTAGCATCGCCGGTCATGTTCCAACGACCACGGAACCCCCCTTCTTTTCACAGGGTTCCGCAAGAAGATGCCGACGACTTGCTGGAACAGTTGGCTGCCTTTAACGGGTGCAGTGCTGAACAAACACTCAACCATGTGTTCTTCGCACTATAATACTTGCAAGGACGTGGTTTGAGAACCAGGAACGCCTACTGATAACGTGGGACTCCTTTATGGCTTGCCTTTTGCAAGCATTTTCCACGGTCCTACGAAAAGAGCGAGCCGAGCTGCTGCTCCAAACACGTCTTCAGCACACCAACGAGACAGTGGTGGTCTTTGTTGAAGAAATGAAGCGTTCGTTTTGACGCGCCGACCCCGACATGACCGAAGACAAAAAGCTCCGGATCCTTATGAGGGGAGTGAAAGAACAGCTCTTCGCCGGACTAGTACACAACCCTCCAAAGACTGTTGTGGAGTTTGTCGCCGAGGCCTCCAGCACTGAGCGGGCCCTTGACATGCGAACGAGGCGGTACGATCGACAGGTGCCAGCGATTTCCGCCACCTACGCCGAAACCCGTGGAGTTGACGCCCAGACGTTGGTGGACACCGTTCGAACCGTCGTGCGTGAAGAGCTGCGGAAGCTATTTCCAACGACGCAGCAACCTCAAGTCTCATCATTGTCCGAGGCCATACAAGAAGAACTGCAGCCGGCGTTGAGCTCAATGGATATTTCACCAGAGGCCCGACGGCCCCAGGCTATGACGTATGCTGCCGCTACTGGTAGACTTGCCCACCTCCCGAACCCTCCGCCTCCCACCAAAACTATTCCTGCCACCCCACGACGCCCTGGCACGCCAAAGAGGGAAACCTGGCGCACGATTGATCACCGCCCTCTCTGCTTTCACTGTGGAGAAGCCGGTCACGTATACCGCTTCTGTTCATACCGCCGACTTGGACTTAGAGGTTTTTCTAGCGACGCTCCACCCCCCGGGTTAGAGAGCGACTTAAAGAAATCCAACTCTATTTAGCTGAGCCTGGGCGAGGACCCCGGCGCTTCTCACGTTCGCCCTCGCCACAACGCCGCCCTTTTTCAGAAGCCGCGAGACGCAGGTCGCCCAGCCCCGGTAGTGGAAACTGAGGGCAGCAACCCCTGGAGGTGGGGTTGCTGTACAGCACGGTCGCGAACATCCTCCCAACCAGCACCGACGCAGCCGCGATTCGGCGTTAAGACGTCCCGACGACTCCCTGCCGACCACTGCCGACCTGAACGTATCTCTCGACAGACGCCACGTAATCGCTCTCGTCGACACGGGCGCTGACTACTCTGTTATCACCGCACAGAGCTCTAAAGAAAGTGACGACCCCCTGGGACGGCCCTCTGATTCGTACAGCGGGAGGTCATCTTGTGACTCCCACCGGACGATGTTGAGCGAGGGTTACAACCCGCGATTTCACTTGTCCTGCGACGTTCCTCGTCTCGCAGCAGTGCTCGCGGAACGTTATCCTGGATATGGATTTTCTTCTTGACCACAGCGCTGTCATCGATATCAAATCAAAGTTGGTCACGTTTTGTTCAGAGCACGCCATCCCGCCCAACGTCCAGCCGACGTCGCTTACGCTACTCGACGAGCAGCTAACGTTACCATCCCACTCAAGTGTTCCGGTCTCCGTAACAGCTGCCGTATCCAGTGATAACGAGGGAGTCGTTGAAAGCAACAGATCTCTGCTACTCCACCGAGGAATCTCGGTTGCGAGGGGAGTCGTTCGCCTTGAACAAGGACAAGCGATTATCCTGCTAACAAACTTCAATTCGGAATACCAACATCTCAGCCGGGGCAGGTCACTCGCTTCCCTAGAGGACGCCGCAGAGGTGAGTAACGCTCTGACCCTCTCCGATACACGCTCGACAATTTCCGTGACGGAAGAGGCTGCTGCCGCATTCGATGTAAACCCTGCGATGCCTCGGGAAAAACAGGATCAACTACAGCACCTACTTCAACGCTACCACGAATCTTTTACCGTCCTTTTCGAAAATCCGGCAAACCCCGATTGCGAGACATCGAATCATAACTCACGATGACTCCGACAATCTCCTCATCGAGTTTAATTGAAGGAGCGAGCGGCAATTCAACATCAAGTTAAAGAGATGCTCTCCGACAAAATTATTTAACCCTCAAAAATCCCTTGGGCATTGCCTGTCGTTCTTGTGAAGAAAAAATATGGCACCCTCAGGTTCTGCGTTGATTATCGCCGGCTAAACAAAATCACTAAGAATAATGTGTATTCTTTGCCCAGAATCGACGACACACTAGACCGATTAGGCCACGCCAAGTACTTCTCTTCGATGGACCTCAAGGCGGGATATTGGTAGATCGAGGTAGACGAGAGGGATCGGGAGACGACAGCCTTCATAACCCCCGACGGAGTGTATGAGTTTAAAGTCATGCCCTTCCACCTCTGCTCAGCGCCGGCAACGTTTTAAAGAGTTATGGACACTGTGTTGGCAGAGCTCAAATGGCAGACCTGCTTCGTAAATCTCGATGATGTTGTCGTGTTCTCCACGCACTTCGATGAACACCTACGGGGACTGGAAACGGTACTCGAAGCAATTAAGTCTTTAGGACTAACACTTAAGACGGAGAAGTGCCACTTCGCTTACGCAGAACTATAATTTCTCGGAGAAATCGTTAGCGGAAGTGGAGTTCATCCGGATCCCCAAAAAACTGCAGCTATTGCACGCTTCCCGGAGCCAGCCGACAAAAAAGCTGTTCGTTTGTTTCTAGGCATTTGTGCTTATTACTGACGTTTTGTCAAGGGCTTTTCGCAACCTCCCGAGCTTCTTATGCGCTTGATGCACGATGATGTACCGTTTACCTGGGCGCCAGAGCAAGCAGACGCATTCCGGCAGCTTCAGCAGCGCTTACAATTGACCCCGTTACTGGCCCACTACGTCGAGAACGCCGAAACAGCAGTTCAAACCGATTCCAGCTGTGTAGGCCTCGTCGCCGTTCTTGTTCAACACCAGAACGGACTTGAGCAAGTTATCGCCTACGCCAGCCGTCTTTGTCAAAAGCCGAAAAAAACTACTCCACGACCGAAAGGGAATGCCTTGCCATCGTAGGGGCGATTTCCAAATTTTGCCTTTTCCTATATCGCAAGCCTTTCAGGGTAATCACTGATCACCACGTTTTGTGTTGGCTCGCCAGTTTAATGGACCGCTCCGGACGCCTCGCACGCTGGGGCTTGAGGTTGCAGGGGCTTGATTTCATAGACCTACACAAGTCGGGACGCAAACACTCCGACGCCGACTGCCTTTCGCGTGCACCTGTCGACCCACCACCAGAAAACACGGACGACGAAGACAAATTCCTATGTGCGATCACTGTTAGTACCTTCGCTCAGCAACCACGAGCTGACTCAGACCTTAACAAGCTTATCGACTACCTCGAAGGCAAAACCACCACAGTCCCAAGAATCTTCAAGCGAGGCGTATCCGCATTTTGTCTGCGAAACGACATGCTCGTAAAGAATAATTTCGCCTCTAACAAGGCACAGCATTTACTCGTGGTCCCCACAGCCCTCCGCGACGAAATCCTTCAAGCGGCGCATGACGAGCCAACATCGGGACATCAAGGATTTTCGCGTACCCTCGGCAGGATCCATGAAGGCTACTCCTGGCCACGCCTCGGTACCAACGTCGCTCACTACGTACCCACTTGCCGATATTGCCAACGCCGAAAAGCGCCGCCTATAAGACATTCAGGACTGTTGAAGCCCATAGAGCCGCCCATGCAGCCCTTCCAACAAGTAGGAATGGCTTTGCTGGGTCTTTGTCGAAATTCTGCCACCGGTAACAAATAGATTATTGTAGCTACCGACTACCTAACCCGCTTCGCCGAAACACGGGCCCTCCCCAGCGGCACCTCTAAGAGGTAGCACGATTCTTCGTGCATGCGATCCTTTTGCGACATGGTGCTCCCGAGGTCGTCATCACAGATCGAGGAACAGCCTTCACACCCGAGGTCATGCAAGCCATTCTGCACTTCAGCCAAACCGCTCACCGCCGGACAACTGCCTACCACCCTCAAACGAATGGCTTGACTGAGCGCCTGAACAGGACCCTCGCAGACATGCTATCAATGTATGTGGACGTCGAACATACAACGTGAGACTACATTTTACCTTATGTAACTTTCATGTACAACACGGCAACGCAAGCGACCACAGGAATGACGCCATTCAGTCTCGTATGCGGAAGAGCGGCCAAAAGTACACTAGATGTCATGTTACCGTACGTTGAAGACGACGTCCATCCCAACGACGTGGATGCGTTCCTCCAACGCGCAGAAGAGGCCCGCCAGTTAACGAAGGTTCGAATCTAAGACCAGCAACAACGCGACGCCCGACGCTACAATTTTCGACGAAATGACGCACAATACCAACCTGGCGACCAAGTTTGGGTATGGACCCCTATTCGTCAACGAGGTATTAGCGAGAAACTCCTCCGTCGCTACTTCGGCCCATACAAGGTCGTCCGCCTTCTTGGACAATTAACCTACGAGGTCGTGCTCCATGAAAACTCGCCATCACGGCGACGTCGTTTGTACCCAGAAATCGTTCATGTAGTCGCCGCAAACCATACTATGCCAGAGAGACGTTGAAAGAACATATGTGCCCGTCTATTCCCGCGAAGCTTCACGTTCAAGCATCGGGTTGCTGCTTCCTTTAAAGGGGGGACAATGCCACAATTAACAAACATCTCGGTTGTTCGCGCATGACTGCGCGCCTCAGTCTTTCTCGGTTCTGCACGAGGCTCGCGCCTGGCGCTCTCTCGTGCCCCGCGCAATCTCGAAGAACTGCAAGCAGATCGACCGGACCGGCCCTTCGCCTTTTTCTTTGATCGTACTTTGCAGTCCGCTCATTAAACCCTTCTTGGGTCCTACAACTGCCAACTTCTCCTTCGCCTACGTGACAATATATATATATATATATATATATATATATACAGAAAAAAAAACAGTACTTAAAAATAATAATGAAAACGAGGGCCCTCAGCTGCTTGGTGCAGCGAACTAAATTTTCCCAAAATCTTATTAATTCCATGGTAAACTATTTATATTAATTAGTACTAGGGTGCCTCAATGACCTCCTGTTTAGAGTGATGCCACCCTTTGTAGCACCCGATGCCGACAGCACGCGCTCACGGGGAAAATACAAAGAAATCGACGAAAACAAAATGTCGCCATAGCACAGTCAGCGCCACAGACGCGTGCAGGGACACGCTCTTTCACGCGCTTCTGAACAAAAAATAAATATAAAAGTGGGAACTAAACGGCCAGATGTCTCCACCCTAAGCAAAGCGCACATGACGGAACCCTAATTAGTACAATATGCCTCCCTCACCTTTCTTTCGCGATCGCAGCTGAACCAAGCTTGAAGAAGGTTGACTATTATCGCACAAAAAGTGTGATTTAGGAGTTTCATGTCTCTGGACAATAAATGGCGTGGGAGAGTGTTGACGTGTGAAATATGATTGTTAAATCGCAGCCTGAAAGGTATCCAGGTCTGGACAACGTAGTCCATGTCGCAGACGTCGCATCCCAACACGTAGATGAAATTTGCCGAGTAAGAGTTGAGGCTTGTATTAACTGTGAACAAAATTGTGATCAGGCGCACTTAATCTTGTTGGGGCGTACTCTGCGGTCGCAAACCCGGCACCGGGACATTTCGCAAGGCTTCCAAACAAAAGTTTGAAGAAGCTGAGCTTTGGTTTTGGCATCGCCAACCAAGTGAGAAGATGGAGCCACAAGCGCTTCTCGAGAGAGCCCCCGGGAATCGCAAGGCGAACGTGACGCTGGTGCCTTTAGTGCTGCCACAAAGATACCCCAAACATTGCCGACCGAGAGCGCTGCGGTAGCCATGAGGAGTCCTCCAGAACTTCCAGTTGAGTTTATTATTCTGAACCTGCTACTTCCGGCACCGACAACACGGGCCAACGATTCGACGACTTGTTCCCTGCGTTAAACCCACACCGTCCCAGGCCGCATCGGTTACCAGCGCAGGAACCCAACATACACCTGTGTCTCCCACCTCCACAATCTGCGGAGCGGCTACGTGGATGTCGTGCAAACAAGGGCGCCTCGCTTTTGATTCACGAATTTAACTGGTGCAAACCCTCCCGAGCAACACCATTTGAGGTTATTTGTATACTTAAAAAAATTACTGATAACCAGAGCCGACATGAGCTCCAAGCTCAAACACTGCAATATTACCTTCACAAGGGCTCGGCACCAAACGGACTAAACGTGAAACTGAGCTCTTCAATGAATACTTCTAATAAAAACGAAACTATTGAGTGAGACTGCATACTAAAACAGCCTCTTTCCAGCTACCGAAGGTCAGCATCCAACACTGTGAGCGCCGTGACGTAGCGGTCACTGACGCGGAGAGTCGCTTTAAATTGAGCAATTAAGATGGCCTTACAGACAATAGGGAGCTCGCGGAATACGAGGAAAAAAAACGACTCAATGACCTTACAGCGAAAAACTAAAACAACTGGCACGTGATAACGTGGCTAGTTCTCGCCCTGCCAGGACCGTAACTAAGAAAATCCTCGCGGGTAATATTCCAGCGAACCGAATCTCCAAGACACTAAGTACCTGGCGACACCCACTCGGCAAATATTCCAGAGGAACAAACCAGCATTTTACAGCTAGCATGTGCAACAATCTCAATGCAGCAAACACGTTGCAGGCATACCGCAATGATGGAGCGAGCACTTACCCCCAGAACAGAGAAAAACAACAAAACATAATTAATTTGTCCATCATCAGCTTATGGCCACAGAGGTGTGCTATGTTTAAAAGGACTCATTTTCGGCCCATCTTTTGGAGATTTCAACCAGATTCAAATGTTTTAGGAACTATATAATTTTGCAAGGAACCTGCAGCTAAATTAATATTGATGTGACCAACCCCAATACAACCGAGAACAATTCTTAAATCGTTCGATATATAGTGGACTCTTAACGCACAGCATAATAAGTACCTTAATTTATAAATCGATTTGTTAAAACGAGATTTTATACAGGGCTATCACCTGCGGAAGAAATTACCCTATAATCTCCCCTCTGCCGGAGACGCCGCACCGCTATGAGTGCACTGCCCTCAAGACACCATATTAGAATCAAACAGAAAAGAAGAGAGGAGTGATAATGATTTAAAACAAGCAAGGTTACTTGGCTGAAGGCTTCAGGTAGCTTAACGACAAACCTCTTTTATAGAGAACTCCAGTTCGATCCAACTGAACGCTACACAAAGATAATAAATGAAAGGCTTGCATCCCTCCAGAAATAAATCGTCGGGAATGTAAACTGCAATAAAGACCGCCTATCCCAAATCTGGGCGCTTTTATACATTATCAAAATTTACTAACCAGGAAACACAGAACAACAAATTGTGTGAATATTCGACGCAGTAACAGAACGAATTAAAAGTTATGTTAACTATTCGATAACGAACCTCCTATCTGAAGTACTATTATATTTAAAGGACACATATCACTTCCTACGCGAGATATCGTTGCAAATTATACCCACTAGTGTACTCTTGGTGAGCATGAACATTGCGTCCCTATACACGGATGTTGTTCATCAGGACTCTACCGATGCTGAAAAAAGTGCGTATAACAAAGGCCCATCCAATACAACGGCGTGAACCAACCTGGTAGTTACTAATAAGGCCAGCCTTCTAAATTGAATAAACAATATAAGAAAACTCTTTCGAATATTGCAGCAGAGTGAAAAACTTTCCACGTTTTTCTTTTTTTCCAAAACCACGGTGGGTATTCTACCGGCGAGGCAAAAACCTCAATAACATTTCTGTGCATTCCAAATGCGCAGCTTTTCTAACGTTTCCATGCCAGCCTTGCAGAAAGTCCCTGCGCCAGGTTTGAGACCCATAGTACGCACGATTGTGATTAGAAGCGCCAAATAAAATTTTTTGTTAAACAATTATACAGCGCTCAACTTTGACTCTGGAAGTGTTATCAACGTGTTGAGATGCAACTTCTGCGACATAGACTATGTAGGTCAGACCGGGATCCCCTTTAGGCATTGATTCAACAATCGCATATCAGAAGTCAACTCTCTTCCGTACATTCCAATCTCCAGACGCATGTAACTCCCGAATGACATTTCGGACGCAAGAGTCAGGTTTCTTCAATCTGGGTTGAATGCCGATGACAAAATAGAGCGGAGAGGCATATTTAATTCATAAATGAAAGTAGTTTACCAAGAGGCTTATCCAGAGTTTGGGCAAATTCATTTCACGGCAAAAAACAACATAAGGCCCCGATATTGCTTATTATATTTCACTGACCATTTGTTTTTTTTTCCTTTTCTTTTTTAATATTTTCAGTTTTATTCGAACTTATTTTGTGTTCGGACAGAGGTAAAGTTCTGTGAGATCAGCCATGAAATGGACTTAGCCTGGGCGCTTAGGCTGGTGTGAACCCGATAGGGACGATTTCCGTTACCAATAAAAAGCGGTTATGGACTGGTCCGCGCCGTATTGGCGGACCCGCGTTAGATGGCATCGCCATCGGAACTTCAACTAAAAGACCATTATGAAGAAGACATTACCCTAAGAGCGGTTCCTGCTCTCTACATTTATGAATGAATAACCGTTATTTATGGAACTTTTCTTTATTGGATATATATATATATATGAACGAATGTGTGCAGATGAATGAACGGTACTTAATCCAATGAATAAAAGAATCAAAGTTTCCATGAACCCGCCGAAAGCCAAACATTGGCGGAGCCAGGATTTGAACTCTGGGCCTCCCAATGTCCGGTCGGGTGTGCTAACCACTACACTACCGTTCATTCATCTGCACATATTCGTTCATATCCTCCTCGGAGACCACGTACGATGGTGTGAAGTGCCCGTGTTATATATATGTATATATATATATATATATATATATATATATATATATATATATATATATATATATATATGGGTGGTTTCATCTCAAATCGTGCAGGCAAAAAGGGTCGAATTTTTAATTTCAATGAAAAAAATGTATGTTATGGCGCCGTTTCTAAAAACGCAGTCGCCACAAACCGCAAGTTCGTCGGATTTTTTGTTCTCGACTTATAAATTTTTAAAGAGGCCGCGGCGAAAAGCAGTGTTTTTCACACCCGTCGTGGGTCGGATGTTTCGCTTGATCTCCCGCCCTGGATTTTCAGTCCACATTATATTATCTTTTTTCAAGCACTCTGTGGACACAGTTAAAAGGCTCCAATACCATAAAATAATTTTAGGCGTTTTGCTTTTGTTTTGTAAAAATGTCAAACACGCCCCCTTGGTCAATTGTTGACGAAGTTTGACAATTAATTACTGGCGATCTACTTGGGTTACATCGATAATTTTTATGTCCACGGAGAGCCCAAAACAGGTTCTTTATACGTATTATAAAATAACTTGGCTGTATTAAATATTATTTTTGTTACGTTTACGTTAATATTATGTGAAAACCAAAAAGTACGATTTTTGAAATTGATTTTCTCAAAAAACACATTTTTTATTTTTTTTATTTTTTGTTAAAATGTAGATGTGATAGTTTTCTGCACGAAAATTAAGTCGAGAAAGTGTATATTTTGTTTGTATGTTCTATATTTAAGCATCAATATCGTACAAAAACGTGTTTTTACGGCTCGAAATAGACTTGCGAATTGCGCGTCTTCACAAGCTTGGAAATAGTTTTTTTCTTTTTTTCAACGTTCCCACATAAAAATGAAATACAGTATTTCCACCCTGTTATATTTATTGATTATTTAAATTTTATTATAGGCGGCAAGCTACATCGGAGGAGTTCCAAAAAGAGGAAGCAACACTTCTTAACAGACCAGCAGGTGTCGTTAATTTTTTACGTGTAGGAGTCGGTAGACGTCGTATTGATTCGGGGCCCTCATTGCCTGCATGAACGTCCCGCCTTTTCAGAGCCAGCAGATGTCCACGACTTTTCGCGCTCGTTGTGTTAGATAGGACGGCCCGTGACAGTAAAGCGAGCAGCGCACCCTGTGTCACGAGGAGTGAAATGGTACGATTGTGTCGTTGACACGGCGAACAGTGACAGCCACCCAGGAGGAGTCAGTCAGAGTATTGCACAAGGGAAAGCAAAGGAATCGTTGCCTGAAAGGATGAGGACACCACGGCCTTACAATATCGACGGTCAACAACTGTTCTGCCAGCCAAAACAACGCCGCGTGCGCGCTAAAACCGGCGGCGCGGGACAGAAATCCCGCAGACGCACACACGAAGATGGGCCGGTTTCGTTAGGGATGTGGGGAAATTTGAAACCAGCCATCCGTGCATGCGTGAAACGATACCGCCTGTTTGCCCTAGCTTCGAGCGCCCTATCCTTACCTTGAAACGGCCGTGCTCTCTCTCTCTCTCTCTCCGGGGAGATCCGATAGCACCGAAGGGTTATCTATTAAACTTGACGAAGAAAACGAGAAGGGACTGTTTAAGTTTAATTATCCCCACCAACCCTCTCGTTCTGTCCTTATAGAGGGTTATCTCTTTTGGAAACAGCAAAGCCCGGAGATTGACATTAAAACGAGCGTGTTGGTAAATATACTTGTGTTTGTACTCTGCCCGGAGACTAGTTGGGTCGAAGTCAGCCTCCTTGTCAACTATAACCGTTTGTGAAGAGTGGGCTTCTCCCGAGATGAAAAGTTAGCGCCGTCTGACGTGTTCTTTTGAAAAAGGGAAGGGGAAAGAGAAAGTTTGAGTAACTGCAGAAACGACCTCGAAAGCTCCTCTCCCGATATGAAGCTTGAAGCAAAGTCTCGGTTACCTTCTCGCGCATCGCCTGCTCGAATCTATTCTTCACTTTCTTTCGTACAGCCACTGTCCCGCACAGCCGTCGTGGATGTGCGTATTAGAGGGAGGAACAGATTCGAGCATCATCTGGACGCCGTCATCCTGCCAGACTTCAGTGTCGTGGGACCGACTCGTGTGTGTTTCTTCGCCCCGCTGAACTTTGTTTCTCGGGTGCGGTTTTTTCTGAACGTTCTTTTTTCTTCAATGTTTTCTTACTAACTGTTTGTTAGCACTGTTAACTTGTTGGGTTTTTTTCGTCATGGCGTAGCGGCCTGGCGGTGATGTAGAGAGCGTGTTCGCACGCATTTGGTTGCGTCCCGTTTAGGGAATGCCCGGAGGAGTTGGTTTTTGTTCTTGCCATATGCGGCTGAGTTTCCCCGCCTTTATTAAATTATTGATTTTTTTTGTTTTACCTTTACGTGCCGTCGACTTCTTTGTCTGACTCTCCACCAGGCGTGGACCTATCGCCTTGCCACCGCTCGAACCTAAATACTTCATTTTTTAACGCAATTTTCATTAAGATCGGAGTTGGGCAATTTAATTCTTATCTATTTTTATTTCCTACCCCTCTCCGTGACACACTCTCTGTGTGTTTCGGACCGTTTCTGTGTCATCATTTTTGTGTATTACGGAAGTGAAAGGACATTCCCTGGTGACCTGTGCGATGTGCGGTGAACAAACCCCCAGCGTTTGGTTTCGGAAAGAATTGTATATAATATATCGACGATGTGGTGACTTTCTTTGTCTTAGTAATATGACAGCTAATAGCTAGTCGTGCTAGTTTACTGTGAAAGGTTTATAAATCGAAACAATACAACGTCTGTGCCTTTTGGTTATTGAAAGTCTACTAGGCCTGCTGATTTGGCTAGATATGTATCCCCTGGTTTCCACTCTTATCAAAACATACATAAATATTCAATACCATAAAATTCGTTTATAATTCATTACAAAATGCAGAAGAAAATTCAAGAAAACTTTTTCACAATTCATAGAGACGCATGGGTCGCTATGTCTGACTTAGGTCTTGCAAAACAAAGACGTCTTTTTTCCGATATCGAGGCCTAAATATAAAACATACAAACAAAATATACACTTTCTAGGCTTGATTTTCGTGTAGACAACTATCATATCTACATTTGAACAAAAAATAAAAAAAATAAAAAAATGGGTTTTTTGAGAAAATCAATTTCAAAAATGGCACTTTTTGGTTTTTGCATAATATGAACGTAAATGTAACGCAAAAAATATTTTATACAACCAAGTTATTTTATAATACATAAAACGAGCGTGTTTGGGCTCTCCGTGGACATAAAAAATATTGGTGTAACCCAAGTAGATCCCCAGTAATTAATTGTCAAAGTTCGTCAACAATTGACCGAGGAGGCGTTTTTGACATTTTTACAGAAAAAAAGCAAAACGCCTAAAATTATTTCATGGTATTGGAGCCTTTTAAATGTGTGCACAGAGTGCTTGAAAAAAGTTAATATAATGTGTACTGAAAATCCATGGCGGGAGATCAAGCGAAACATCCGACCCACGACGGGCGTGAAAAACACTGCTTATCGCCGCGGCCTCTTTAAAAATTCATAAGTCGAGAACAAAAAATCCGACGAGCTTGCGATTTGTGGCGACTGCGGTTTTAGAAACGGCGCCATAACATATATTTTTTTCATCGAAATTAAAGATTCGACCTTTTTTGCCTGCACGATTTGAGATGAAACCACCCATATATATATGCATACAGTGCAGCCTGTTCCCATCACTGGGAGTGGTAGACGGGCCCTTTAACACATTTGCCAGCTGAAATAACATGCCACGTCAGTGCCGCAACTCGGAACTAGCATGGACCTTAAACCAGCAACGGCTGTCGTCTATCGTCTATCCAGTTAAGCGAAGTCAAAACTACCAGCACACAGAGAGCCAGTGAAATTGAGTCCGCCGAAACCTGTGACCGGGATGGTCTAATCGGTTAAGGCGTCGCTCAGGATGGGCGAAGGATTTCGGTGCGATCCCGACTCCTAGCCCAGTTTTTCGCCAGCTCTCTTATCCTTTCCTGTCGCCTAGCCAATAAATTCAAAAATAACTTTCTCCTTTCTTTGTATATGAAGCGGTTGCCCCCTTAACAATCCTCTGTGGAGGTTCTGGAGGGGATGCGTATCGCCGTGTCTCCCGAAATATTTAAATCCCGTATCTCTCAGGTTTTGCGATCAGAAGATTGCAGTGCTTGTAAGAAAGAAGCTGTCGTAGGAAAACAAAGTCTATGCCTGCTTAACCGAGCTGTTCAGGGCGCTTCCAGAATGTTTATTAACTTATTGGGGAGACCTTCGACATATACTTTTTTAAGCTAATTAAGCGTCTAGGTTATAACATTCTTAATGCATTTTTTTTTTGTTTGCCCAAACACCTCTCTGCGACGATATTTGACGAAGTTCAGTACCCTGTGCTGTCTGACCTAATAAACATTTTTTTACGACCTTGACGTCACCGTCAAGCTCCAATTAAGATCTTTCTTTTGAGCATAATTTCAATATTGTGCAACAAATATATAAACCACTACATGTGCCTGAAAAACGGATATTTTGCAAAACTGCGAAGTTTGGAGTCGATTAAAAAAAACTTTTGTTTTTGTTTTATTTTATTCAGAGTTAGGTAATATAGTAGTCAATCAGGAACTACCAACATAAATTGTAATGTTTTGTTCGTATGGTCGCTATTTGCACTTGAATCTCGTGCAATGAGCGTCTTGAACGGGACCTCGCACAGGCGCTCTGCAGAGCAGAATTTTGTCAAGTGTGAGGTTTTCTACTTATCGTTAGCCGTTACCTCAATATTCAGCCATAAACATTAAAACATATTTAGGGTAGTGTGCTTAAACAAAGTTTCTTACAAGTTTATATCCGCAAGCGTGGGCACAGCGCCTACTTCCTCTTAATATGGGGGAATGCAGATCGCTAGAGAATTCCTCTGGGGCTTTTTAATTTCGGCTTTCAGTTTGGAATACCGAACTTCATATATAATTGTCAGATTCCTTCATATCACAGATATACAGTCCATATACATATGCATGACTTTGTATCTTACGCTTGGGAAGTACGGTTTACATTCTGCACGAAAGGCCTCTTTCCTAAAATAACAAGCATTCCGTAGCCTGTAAGGATTCAAACATGTTATTCATGTGTTAAGTTTTTGTTCAATTTTCAGTGATTCATGTCGGGTTACTTAGACGTTTCCCTCTTTATTTAGGTTTGTCCGGGAGTCTAGATGGTATACGTGTCTTCTCCGTCAATACATAAGGCGAAGCTCACACACCCTGCAAATCATGCCAGGGACAAGTAAATAAATATTTTGAGGATAAACATTGTCGCTTCACTGGCTTTTAGACTCAGATATTGAGGTAAGTACTAACATTAAATAGAAAACCTTACATAGGTCGAAATTCTGCTCAGCTGAGCGTCCATGCGAACTCCCGTCAAAACTGTCATAGCACGATATTCGAGTAGTAATGGCGGCCACAGAAACAATATATTACAATTTCTGTTGGTAGTTCCTGGCCGACTACTGTATTACCTAACTGTAAATAAAAAAAGTGAAAGAAATAAAAAGTGTATTTTTTTTAGAAAATCGACTTCGAACTTGCAAGTGTTTCTAAATATTCGTTTTTCAGGCGATTGTTCCGCGTTATATGTTTAGCGCAAAATATTCTAATAATACTGAAAAGAAAGAGCTTAATAGGAGATTTACGGTGATTTAAAGATTATAAAAATCTATTGACTAGCTCACACAGCACAGCTTGCTGAACTTTTTCAAATATTGTTGCAGAGAGGCGGTGTGACAATTAAAAAAGAACAAAAAAATGCATTAAACACATTATGACCTAGACGCTTTATTAGCATAACTCGCTTTTGCATCTTCTTTTATTAAAGGAATTTACAGATAGTTACTAAAAATATCAGAGGCGTTAATTATAAGTTAGTGTATTTTTTGAGTCACTTGTATTACTGGGCGACAAGTCAACAAAAAACAAAATGTAAGTCTTTAAAGCCGCCATACAAGCAAAATATTAGTGTTTTGTTTATTTTACTTTATAAAGCACACCAAGGAAGCTAGAGACAAACAATTGGGCAAAGAAAAAGGTAGGCTTTTTAGAAAATCGACCTCCGATTCGCAAACTTTATGAAACAGTCCTTGCTTTAGTAAAAAAACAAAACAATACTGTCTTTTCCCTTGTACACACAACATCATATTTGTTATCATTAGAAGGAGTATGCTCTAAGCTTTCTGAGACAACTAAATATGTTCATTCATTCATTCATTCATTCATTTATTTTTCGTGCTCATGAACGGCGAGTAGCCTATGTAATGATGCACAGAGTCAAAAGAAACACACATAAGAAATCAACAGCACATGCAACAGCTAATATCTATTATGGGGGAACAGGAAATAGGTAACAGTTAAATATCAGCCAGAGAACACCTAAACGCTTGAACACTTGAGTTGAAAATGTCGATGTCGATGCTGGTTGTACTGAACGTGTTATGAAAATGTTGGATGCGGTTCATGGGACTGGAGAGGTTGATTTTTTGAACTGAGAAAGTGGGATTAACCCTCAAAAGCACTCGCGGTACATATATGCTAATAGCTGATGTAAGGGTCGAACAGTCAATACAACCATGAACGCATTTATACAAAAAAACTAGATCGCGCTCAAGTCTTCTCGAGCTTAGTGTGGTACAATCACATCGTCGTAAAAGCCTGTTATACTCATAATAAACACTGCGGCCAATATAGCGATCATTTACAATACGGAAGAAACGTCTCTGCACGTTTTCGATTTTTGCTTGGTTTGCATTACCAATACAATTCCAAACAACAGAACTAAACTCAAGCTTGCTACGTATTAATGAAAAATACAAAATGAATATGCAAGCTGACGAAGGGAATTCACGTGTTATTCTCGAAATAACACCTAGCGTCCGATAGGCTGCATTTGTGATGTTGGAAACATGTTCATTGAATGACAAAGATGAATCAATATATACTCCTAGATCTCTTGTGCATTCAACCCTACGCAGAGGTAGGTTCTCAAGATAATAACAAAAACTTACAATTTCCAGTTTCTTAGAAAAGGACATAACTACAGTTTTTTTAGGATTTAGTGTTAACAAATTGCGGCAACACCAATGATGCACAGCATTAACATCCTCCAGTATCATTTCACAGTCATAGATGGATGAGACCTGCCTAAACAATTTGATGTCGTCAGCATATTGCAAAATATGTGAATGGCGGACACAAGAACCAAGATCATTTATAAAGACATTGAATAAAATTGGTCCTAGTATGGACCCCTGTGGCACACCCGAAAATGACACATAAGGTTTAGAATGATGTCCCATTATACGAACGAAGTTTTTTCTTTCCATCAGATAGTTCAAAAACAATTTGCAAAGCTGGTTATTGACTCCATATGTCCCCAATTTATGGACAAGAATTGAATGATTAACCAAGTCAAACGCTTTCGATAGATCAAAGTATACGGCGTCCACCTGCCCACGCTGATTGGTAATCGGCGAAACGAAGTTTAAAAATGATACTAGATTGGTCTCTACAAACCTGCCAGAGAAGAAACCGTGTTGTGAAATGCTAATTTTACGTTTAAAAAATTGTGACAAATGTTCAAACAAAACGATTTTATAAACTTTCGAAAATGCACAAAGCAAGGATACCGGCATGTAATTCTTTACGTCATCGGTCTTGCCCCCTTTGTGAACAGGCACAATGACAGAATTTTTCCAAAGCTCAGGAAAAGTAAAACTTGACAGAGACAAGTTGAAAATATGAGTTAATATTGGCGTAAAAATGGCGGAACAACCTTTAACAATAAAGCTTGGGATGCCATCAAATGCCAATGATATCTTGGGTTTTAGTCTTTTTATCGCAATCTCGATTTCAGCGCTTTGAAAAGACGTTATCGAGAGGTTATCATTAAAATTGCTACTATCATCTGGCGTGCATGGCGTAGCTTGGTTTGAGGAGTAGAAAGATTCGAAATAATCAGCGAATGCGTTTGACACACATGCAGGTTCATTCAGCACTTTACCAGATGCGTCACATAGGCTTATCGCAGGAGAGGACGTGGTCATGCGATCATTGACATACCGCCAGAAATACTTGGGGTCGCGGTTTAAGCTGCGTTCAACTGACTCTCGATAAGATTCTTTGTCCCTCTTGATTAACACTTTAGCTAACGCTCGTGATTTGGAAAACTTATTATACCAAAACTGTGTTTGTTTAACCTTATATTTCCTATGGTAGTGCAGTTTTTTTCTAAGCTCGGACCTAAGCTCGTGCGAAAACCAATGAGGATAGCGGGATGAGGGACGACACTTTTTTGGAACAAACATTTCGATGGCGTTCGTAATACAGTTAGTAAGTAACTCAACAGCGCAATTTACATCGGTTGTTTCATATACTGGTGCCCAATCAACGCTATCTAAAAATCTGAAAAGGCCAAGATAATTACCCCTATTAAATCGAACGATTCATAGCTTGTATGCTTTGATGTCCTGAAGGAAGCGTTGAAGGAAGCGGAGAAGGGAACATGCCACTCATCGGGGGGAACAAGGGGCTTAGAGACCGGTAGGAGGGTATGAACATGAAAGTTCACTAAAGCGAGGTCCAGTACGTTTCCCGCCGGGTTCTGAAAACTATTTAACTGATTCAATCCTAGATAGTTCACAGAATAGAGTAGAGTATTCGCCTTAGATGTTACACAACCAGAAGATGAGAAAGGGTGCTCTAAATTCCAGTTTATATCAGGGACATTAAAATCTCCTAGAATAAGAATACGGTATTTGTCGACGTCTAATTGATCACAAAGCAGGTTCATTTGTTCCGAAAATCCGGTGACATTAAGGCTCGGCGGGAAGTAAAACGTGCCAATGAGCAAGTTGGAGCCGGCAAAAGTTATTTCCACCCAGACAGATTCACCGCTAAATTCAAGGTCAAATCTCCGTACCGCCTGCAAATGTTTTTTAACAGCAATGAGTACACCACCCCCGAAGTTCGCCGACATGCCTTCATAATTCCGATCCCTACGAAATACAGTATATGCAGGAGGAAAGTAATCAGATGATGAAAAAGAGCAGTTCAACCATGTTTCGCTTAATGAAATTATGTCGTAATCACTCACTGCAACATTTGTAAAACATGTATTGGCCTTAGTACGTAGTCCACGAACGTTTTGATAGAATACAGAACACTTCATAAAGAAAGAACACTTTTTTTTTTTTTTTGTTAGGACGGCACTGCAGCTGGAGTGTGTTAAGTCACCTCATACATGCCCCACGGAAGAACTGGTAAACTTTCACAAATATCGTCCGAAAACATCATATTGACAAACTTTTAAAAATATATTTTATATAAATATTCGCGTTAAAATATTTGCCAGAGAACAAATGTGTTCACAGGTATCTATTAAAAAAAATAAAAGGCGTCAATTTTGAATTAGTGTATTCTTGAGAGTAAGTTGATTTTCTGACAAAACAGCCAAACAAATTCAGACTTCAAGCTTTTATAGCTGTCATACAAACAAAATATTTTATTCCCTGTCTATGTTACCTAGTAAATCAGTGCAAGAGCTAGCTAGAGAAGAAAAAAATCAGCCAAATAAAAGCTTTTTTTTTTAAATGGACCTCCAGTTTGCCAATATTTTGAAATAGTCCTTGATTTACGAGAATGCACTGCCGTTTCTCTTTCACACACAACTATAAATTTGATACCGATTGAAAGACTATACTCTTAGCATTCTGAAAACACTAACCATGTTACAATATCTCAACTAGGTCACACGGAAGAGCTGGTCAAGCTTTGACAAATATTGTGAAAGGGACACGATTTGACAATATTTAAAACAAAAGTGAAAATAAATAATCACAATAAAATTATTGACAATAAATAATGACTATTCGGAGAGTGGCCCAAGAGAGTTCCACTGCACTATTGAAAAAGGGCAAAAAGTGGAAAGGCGTGAAACATGACACCTCCGACAGACGACAGAAAAGTCAGTTTGAGCCTCGGCTGCTTAAAATGTCCATAAATTGACAACAAAAAAAATCGCCCGAACTTGCGGCTTGCACTGCCTGTCACAGAAGGGATTACCCAAAAAACATACATTTTATTCGTCAAAATTAAAAATTCGATCCCAAATTAATGCCTGAGTTTAGATGAAACCATCCATATGTATATGCACAGCATATCTATTTGACATAAGAAAATATGACAATTACATATCAAGTTCGATATTTCAAACTCAAAAGCCGAAAGCAAAAGGCTTCACAGGAATTCTGTGGTGATCTGTGATCCTCCGTATTGAAAGGAAGTAAGCGCTGTGTCCACACTTGTGGATACGCAATTCTAAGTAACAATTTTTTTAAGTACATTACTCCGAATTTTAATCATTTTCATGGTTGGATATTGAGGTAACTGCTAACGATAAGTAGAAAACCTGACATTGGCCAAATGTCTGCTCAGCAAGCGCCTGTGCGAAGTCCCGTTCAAAACGAGTCTTAATAGCGGCCATAAAAACATTATATTACAATTTTCGTTGGCAGTTCCTGATAAACTACTATAATACTTAATTCTGAATGAAAAAAAAAATAAAAGGTTTTTTTTTAGGATATCGAATCCAAACTTGCTCGTGTGACAAAATATTCGTTTTTCAGGCATATGTAGCACATTATATATGTATTACACAAGATAGAAATTAAATTAAAAAGAAAGAGTTGAATTATGGCTTTAAGGTGATGTAAAGATCATTAAAATATGTTGATTAGTTCAAACAGCACAGCTTGCTGAACTTCGTCAACTATTTCACAGAGAGGCGGCTTGACAAATAAAAAAAATACATTGAGATTGTTATGACCTACACGTTTAATTAGCATAAAAAGTATATGTCGAGAGTGTTCCCAGAATATTTTTATTGATGTAGCGTAAAAAGTAAGGAAAAGGTATGGAGTCAAATATGGCACACCTGATAAGCTAGAAAAAAAAAAGTTTCCACCTTGGCCGCTTCAACGGTTCATATCTTGAGAACAAAAAATCTGACGAAATTGTCCTTTGCGTCTTCTTTTATTAGGGAAGTTGCCCAATAGTTTAAAAAAGTACAAGTTTGACCCATATATATATATATATATATATATATATATATATATATATATATATATATATATATATATATATATATATATATATATATATATATATATATACATATATATATATATATATATATACATAACAGCACCTGGGAACAAAAGACGGCACTCCAGAGAAATATGCTCAACACAATATTAGCCCTTAAAGGAGTTAGCCGAGAAGGTTGCCAAAAAAGAGATCAATGAAACGTTTCGGGCCCGGTAGGCTCTTCGTCAGTCAAGTGAGAAGACTTCGTTCTCCTTTTCTTTCAATCAAAGAAAAAACGGCCGGAAAAAAGAAGTTATTTGGAAAAATGCTTACCGTTTAGCGGGTGCCTACTCAACTAAATTCTCGCTTGAAAGTTTAATATATCCCGATACCAATGCAATAAATACTATGGAAAGAATGAAATAAAATATTATTACTCCCATTCTTATCATAAAACCAGTTTTTGGGACATGTGGTTGGGTATAACCCAACTATACCTGGTGTCATATGAAGCCAATGAGAGGCCCAATGTTACGCGTTTGCTCGTGTCACATTAAACGATAAAGCGAGGAAAAAAAAAGCAACAGTGCGGTACCGATTAGAAGATCTCAATTAAATGTCCATAAAAAAAGACGGCAATGATCCTTTCGAACTGTTAAGGCCCTTCGGTTCTAAAGTATTAAATCTATAGATAAATTCAGATTCTTTATTTTTTCGATCTCTGGTGGTTCGAAAGCCCCCCTGGAGTATAATAAAATTAAAATCAGAAAGTCCGTTATGTCCTGCGGAGTTTAAGTGACGGGAAACCGGTCCGGCAACGTGTTTACGTATATGACTTTTATGTAGATTCATGCGTTTTCTTATGCTTGTTTTAGTTTCTCCTATGTATTGAATTTGGCATTTTCTACATTGAATTAAATAAATAACATTTTCCGAATTACAGTCAAAGGTACCATTTATTTTCCAATTAAAGTTATTCGTTGTGCTACGAATAGAGTTAGCTATAATTATGTCCCCACATAAACTGCATTGGTTATGATTGCACTTGGTGCAACCAATCGGGACCAGGCTACGTCCGATGGAGTTTCGGGACTGTTTAAATAAATCTAATAAATTACGTGGTCTCTTGAACGCTATACCAGGGGGTCTAGGGATAACTGCCTTTAAAGCTGTGTCCATGTGTAAAATATTCATGTGTCGTCTAAGAATATTGTTTATGTTTGGAAGTTTTGATTGGTAAGGTAAGATTAGTCGTAATTCATGATTATTTCTTTTCGGCCGCTCTACTAAACACGCGTTCCGAGAGATCGCTCGACTTTTTGATATATAATTATTTATTAGCGGTAAGGGGTATCCAGGGTTAATGAAATCCTCTCCTAGTGCTCTAGCTTTTATATCAAAATCATTATCTTCTGAACATAAGCGTCTTAAGCGTAGCATTTGACTGTTTGGTATACCTTTTTTGTTTTGTATTGGATGACAGCTTTTCTAATGTAGAAATTGACGTCTATCTGTAGGTTTTCGATATAAGGTTGTTTTCAGACCATTTTCAGTAAGTCTTACCTTAATATCTAGAAACTCTATTTCTGTATCAGAGTATTTATACGTAAATTTAATATGTGGATTAAAATTTTTGGCAAAATTAATAAATTCGAAGAGCTTATCTTCCCCATTATTCAAAATTATAAATATGTCGTCTAGGAAACGTTTATAAAAAAGGGGTTTATGCGGGAAGGAGTTAAGTAGCCGCTCCTCTAAAGACATCATATATATATTTGCATAGGAGGGAGAGAAGCGAGATCCCATTGCTGCGCCATGTATTTGTAAATAATGCTCATTCATAAATGTGAAGTTATTAAGCTCTAAAGCTAAGTGCATGAAAATATTTAAGACGGTTTTAATAACAGTGAGGTCGTTCTCATTAACAATATTAAGCACTGCTTGAATACCTTCATCATGCGGTATATTAGTGTAAAGAGACACTACGTCCATTGTGACAAGCAACGTACTATTAGTCCTAAAATCTATTTGGATATCATTAATCAAATTGAGAAAATGAGAGGAGTCTTTTACGTAGGACGGGGCACCGGCTGCAGTACTTTTAATTTGTTCGTCAATAAAGGCGGAAATATTCTCTGTATTAGTACCTATTCCCGAAATAATTGGTCTACCTGGGTGATTTTGCTTATGTACTTTCATTAGCATATAGAACTGTCCTGGTCTCGGATTTTCCTGAATGAGATACGTAGAAATGTTTTTCTCTATTTTCTTATTATCTACTAGGTATTTTAATTGTGTTTTTATTGTCTCTCGAAACTTAAGTGTTGGATCATAATCTAGTTTTTTATAGAACTTAGTGTCGTTCAGTTGTTTAATTGCTTCCGATACATAGTCGGCTGCGTTAACTATGCATATACTACCTTTGTCAGCCTGGGCTATTATGAAATCTCTGTTATCCGTCAGGTTTTTTAAGCATTGCCTGTCCTTATAAGTTAAATTATTATTAAGTGGTCTGTCTTTTTTATACGCTGATAAAACATCTTTCTGGACCGCCCCTATGTATTTTATGACATTAACATTTTGTTTATTCAACGGTGGAATCCAATAGGATTTGTGTTTATATAAAGGCTCTTGATAAGGAACTCCTTTGAAAAAAAACATTACAGTGCAATTGCCGTGCAAATTCATTTAAACCTTTGTGCAAGTCCAATTGATCACTATTGTTGCGAGGAGTGGGGCAAAACTTTAATCCTTTCTTGAGAACTATCTCTTCGTGTTTAGAAATTACATAGGAAGAATAATTGAATATTTCGGACTTTTCTCCACCCAAATCTGTAGAATGTTCTGAGTTACATGGATTAGTATGCTGTGTTCTATTAATTAGGCGTGAAAAGAAGTTTTTCCATTTTTCTAATAGGGGCGAGAAAAAATACAAGAGTACATTATCTCTAAGAGCCTTGCGTCGTTTAGTATTAATTACTTCTCGCTCCTTTTTATGTATGTAATGCTGCAGTTCTTTTAATGTTATTAAAGGTAAACCAGGGGAAGTTTTTAATATAATATCGATCTGAGACTCCAAAGCACGAATATTTTTCATTGACTGCTGCATTGTAATGTCCAGTAAAGACATTCTAAAATTAAAAATAGCGCTATCCCATGTCTGTACATTTACATGGGATAACTGTATGGTTGGAGCTGTATATGTGATATAAAAACCGAACGGAATCTTTTTTTGTGTGCGGCAGTTTTGCAAAAAAAGTTTATGGGATTCAAATCGAATTAATTTATCGAAACCAACGCGAAGATTAAAAAAGGGTTGGAGAAAAGCCTGTGGGAGTCAATGTGAATCCGACGAACGTCGGCGTTTACATTGTGGAGCGCGTCGAAAACGACCCACTAAGGGATTTCTATTACGTGCGGAGCCATCAATCACACTTTGCCGTGAAAGCTGCGGGAATGACTCCGGCAACGATAATAGAACAGAATCTGAAGGCGTGTCAAAAGAAGGAGGAACAACCCCTGAAACCTGCCCACTATGTGCCCTCCTCCCTCGGGCAACATCTTCAAATTCAGGGGACCTAGGTGTAAAGGGACACTTGCACAGCAAGTGAGTAACTAAAAAATCTTTGAAATGGTTGGCCAATTCAGCTATACCCTCCCTACTTAGGTGTAACCCATCGAAAGACAAAAAACGATGAAGGGTCTCAAAAAAAAAAAAAAACGGTGATTTAAGAATACTACATTTTCGTAAATAAAAGAGAACTCCCTCAGAAAAAGGTTTAATTCAAAGATTTTTTCGTTAATCCATCGTATGTAGCCTGGTCCACGGGGCCTAAAATTATCCTCCAACCGGGGAGGAACGCTCAAGATAATTATAGTCACGTCCGGTCGTTTTTGCCGAATGTGTAAAATAAGATTATTAAATAAAATGGCGCACTGGAAAGGCGGTAAACGGCAAATATCGTTTGACCCGATTTGTAAAAAAATGGAATTGACGTGACGGGGGAGACTGTCTACGATAGAAAAAAAATCCGAAATTACACCACCAGATTTCGAAACAACCGCCGGGCCACTACCGTTAAAAATAACAAGAGTGTGCAAATACTTAATGATGGAGGTTCCCACGATGGCAACGGTCTCCAGGCCTAGGAGGGCAGGGGCACGTGCCGAGGCCATGATCAACGGAACAGCACCTGGGAACAAAAGACGGCACTCGAGAGAAATATGCTCAACACAATATTAGCCCTTAAAGGAGTTAGCCGAGAAGGTTGCCAAAAAAGAGATCAATGAAACGTTTCGGGCATGGTAGGCTCTTCGTCACTTAAGTGAGAAGACTTCGTTCTCCTTTTCTTTCAATCAAAGAAAAAACGGCCGGAAAAAAGAAGTTATTTGGAAAAATGCTTACCGTTTAGCGGGTGCCTACTCAACTAAATTCTTGCTTAAAAGTTTAATATATCCCGATACCAATGCAATAAATACTATGGAAATAAATAAATAAAATATTATTAGCGCCATTCTTATCATAAAACCAGTTTTTGGGACATGTAGTTGGGTATAACCCAACTATACCTGGTGTCATGTGAAGCCAAAGAGAGGCCCAATGTTACGCGTTTGCTCGTGTCACATTAAACGATGAAGCGAGAAGAAAAAAAAAAAGCAACAGTGCGGTACCGATTAGAAAATCTCAATTAAATGTCCATAAAAAAAGACGGCAATGATCCTTTCGAACTGTTAAGGCCCTTCGGTTCTAAAGTATTAAATATATAGATAAATTCAGATTATTTATTTTTTCGATCTCTGGTGGTTCGAAAGCCCCCCTGGAGTATAATAAAATTAAAATCAGAAAGTCCGCTATGTCCTGCGGAGTTTAAGTGACGGGAAACCGGACCGGCAACGTGTTTACGTATATGACTTTTATGTAGATTCATGCGTTTTCTTATGCTTGTTTTAGTTTCTCCTATGTATTGAATTTGGCATTTTCTACATTGAATTAAATAAATGACATTTTCCGAATTACAGTCAAAGGTACCATTTATTTTCCAATTAAAGTTATTCGCTGTGCTACGAATAGAGTTAGCTATAATTATGTCCCCACATAAACTGCATTGGTTATGATTGCACTTTGTGCAACCAATCGGGACCAGGCTACGTCCGATGGAGTTTCGGGACTGTTTAAATAAATCTAATAAATTACGTGGTCTCTTGAACGCTATACCAGGGGGTCGAGGGATAACTGCCTTTAAAGCTGTGTCCATGTGTAAAATATTCATGTGTCGTCTAAGAGTATTGTTTATGTTTGGAAGTTTTGATTGGTAAGGTAAGATTAGACGTAATTCATGATTATTTCTTTTCGGCCGCTCTACTAAACACGCGTTCCGAGAGATCGCTCGACTTTTTGATATAGAATTATTTATTAGCGGTAAGGGGTATCCACGGTTAATGAAATCCTCTCCTAGTGCTCTAGCTTTTATATCAAAATCATTATCTTCTGAACATAAGCGTCTTAAGCGTAGCATTTGACTGTATGGTATACCTTTTTTGTTTTGTATTGGATGACAGCTTTTATAATGTAGAAATTGACGTCTATCTGTAGGTTTTCGATATAAGGTTGTTTTCAAACCATTTTCAGTAAGTCTTACCTTAATATCTAGAAACTCTATTTCTGTATCAGAGTATTTATACGTAAATTTAAGATGTGGATTAAAATTGTTGGCAAAATTAATAAATTCAAAGAGCTTATCTTCCCCATTATTCCAAATTATAAATATGTCGCCTAGGAAACGTTTATAAAAAAGGGGTTTATGCGGGAAGGAGTTAAGTAGCCGCTCCTCTAAAGACATCATATATATATTTGCATAGGAGGGAGAGAAGCGAGATCCCATTGCTGCGCCATGTATTTGTAAATAATGCTCATTCATAAATGTGAAGTTACTTAGCTCTAAAGCTAAGTAACTTCACATTTATGAATGAGCATTATTTACAAATACATGGCGCAGCAATGGGATCTCGCTTCTCTCCATCCTATGCAAATATATATATGATGTCTTTAGAGGAGAGGCTACTTAACTCCTTCCCGCATAAACCCCTTTTTTATAAACGTTTCCTAGACGACATATTTATAATTTGGAATAATGGGGAAGATAAGCTCTTTGAATTTATTAATTTTGCCATCAATATTAATCCACATATTAAATTTACGTATAAATACTCTGATACAGAAATAGAGTTTCTAGATATTAAGGTAAGACTTACTGAAAATGGTTTGAAAACAACCTTATATCGAAAACCTACAGATAGACGTCAATTTCTACATTAGAAAAGCTGTCATCCAATACAAAACAAAAAAGGTATACCAAACAGTCAAATGCTACGCTTAAGACGCTTATGTTCAGAAGATAATGATTTTGATATAAAACCTAGAGCACTAGGAGAGGATTTCATTAACCGCGGATACCCCTTACCGCTAATAATTAATTCTATATCAAAAAGTCGAGCGATCTCTCGGAACGCGTGTTTAGTAGAGCGGCCGAAAACAAATAATCATGAATTACGACTAATCTTACCTTACCAATCAAAACTTCCACACATAAACAATATTCTTAGACGACACATGAATATTTTACACATGGACACAGCTTTAAAGGCAGTTATCCCTCGACCCCCTGGTATAGCGTTCAAGAGACCACGTAATTTATTAGATTTATTTAAACAGTCCCGAAACTCCATCGGACGTAGCCTGGTCCCGATTGGTTGCACCAAGTGCAATCATAGCCAATGCAGTTTATGTGGGGACATAATTATAGCTAACTCTATTCGTAGCACAACGAATAACTTTAATCGGAAAATAAATGGTACCTTTGACTGTAATTCGGAAAATGTTATTTATTTAATTCAATGTAGAAAATGCCAAGTTCAATACATAGGAGAAACTAAAACAAGCATAAGAAAACGCATGAATCTACATAAAAGTCATACACGTAAACACGTTGCCGGACCGGTTTCCCGTCACTTAAACTCCGCAGGACATAACGGACTTTCTGATTTTAATTTTATTATACTCCAGGGGGGCTTTCGAACCACCAGAGATCGAAAAAATAAAGAATCTGAATTTATCTATAGATTTAATACTTTAGAACCGAAGGGCCTTAACAGTTCGAAAGGATCATTGCCGTCTTTTTTTATGGACATTTAATTGAGATCTTCTAATCGGTACCGCACTGTTGCTTTTTTTTTTTCTTCTCGCTTCATCGTTTAATGTGACACGAGCAAACGCGTAACATTGGGCCTCTCTTTGGCTTCACATGACACCAGGTATAGTTGGGTTATACCCAACCACATGTCCCAAAAACTGGTTTTATGATAGGAATGGCAGTAATAATATTATATTTCATTATTTCCATAGTATTTATTGCATTGGTATCGGGATATATTAAACTTTTAAGCAAGAATTTAGTTGAGTAGGCACCAGCTAAACTGTAAGCATTTTTCCAAATAACTTCTTCTTTTTTCCGGCCGTTTTTTCTTTGATTGAAAGAAAAGGAGAACGAAGTCTTCTCACTTGACTGACGAAGAGCCTACCAGGCCCGAAACGTTTCATTGATCTCTTTTTTGGCAACCTTCTCGGCTAACTCCTTTAAGGGCTAATATTCTGTTGAGCATATTTCTCTCGAGTGCCGTCTTTTGTTCCCAGGTGCTGTTCCGTTGATCATGGCATCGGCACGTGCCCCTGCCCTCCTAGGCCTGGAGACCGTTGCCATCGTGGGAACCTCCATCATTAAGTATTTGCACACTCTTGTTATTTTTAACGGTAGTGGCCCGGCGGTTGTTTCGAAATCTGGTGGTGTAATTTCGGATTTTTTTTCTATCGTAGACAGTCTCCCCCGTCACGTCAATTCCATTTTTTTACAAATCGGGTCAAACGATATTTGCCGTTTACCGCCTTTCCAGTGCGCCATTTTATTTAATAATCTTATTTTACACATTCGGCAAAAACGACCGGACGTGACTATAATTATCTCTAGCGTTCCTCCCCGGTTGGAGGATAATTTTAGGCCCCGTGGACCAGGCTACATACGATGGATTAACGAAAAAATCTTTGAATTAAACCTTTTTCTGAGGGAGTTCTCTTTTATTTACGAAAATGTAGTATTCTTAAATCACCGTTTTTTTTTTTTGAGACCCCTCATCGTTTTTTGTCTTTCGATGGGTTACACCTAAGTAGGGAGGGTATAGCTGAATTGGCCAACCATTTCAAAGATTTTTTTAGTTACTCACTTGCAGTGCAAGTGTCCCTTTACACCTAGGTCCCCTGAATTTGAAGATGTTGCCCGAGGGAGGAGGGCACATAGTGGGCAGGTTTCAGGGGTTGTTCCTCCTTCTTTTGGCACGCCTTCAGATTCTGTTCTATTATCGTTGCCGAAGTCATTCCCGCAGCTTTCACGGCAAAGTGTGAGGGATGGCTCCGCACGTAATAGAAATCCCTTAGCGGGTCGTTTTCGACGCGCTCCACAATGTAAACGCCGACGTTCGTCGGATTCACATTGACTCCCACAGGCTTTTCTCCAACCCTTTTTTAATCTTCGCGTTGGTTTCGACAAATTAATTCGATTTGAATCCCATAAACTTTTTTTGCAAAACTGCCGCACACAAAAAAAGATTCCGTTCGGTTTTTATAACACATATACAGCTGCAACCATACAGTTATCCCATGTAAATGTACAGACATGGGATAGCGCTATTTTTAATTTTAGAATGTCTTTACTGGACATTACAATACAGCAGTCAATGAAAAATATTCGTGCTTTGGAGTCTCAGATCGATATTATATTAAAAACTTCCCCTGGTTTACCTTTAATAATATTAAAAGAACTGCAGCATTACATTCATAAAAAGGAGCGAGAAGTAATTATTACTAAACGACGCAAGGCTCTTAGAGATAATGTACTCTTGGATTTTTTCTCGCCCCTATTAGAAAAATGGAAAAACTTCTTTTCACGCCTAATTAATAGAACACAGCATACTAATCCATGTAACTCAGAACATTCTACAGATTTGGGTGGAGAAAAGTCCGAAGTATTCAATTATTCTTCCTATGTAATTTCTAAACACGAAGAGATAGTTCTCAAGAAAGGATTAAAGTTTTGCCCCACTCCTCGCAACAATAGTGATCAATAGGACTTGCACAAAGGTTTAAATGAATTTGCACGGCAATTGCACTGTAAAGTTTTTTTCAAAGGAGTTCCTTATCAAGAGCCTTTATATAAACACAAATCCTATTGGATTCCACCGTTGAATAAACAAAATGTTAATGTCATAAAATACATAGGGGCGGTCCAGAAAGATGTTGTATCAGCGTATAAAAAAGACAGACCACTTAATAATAATTTAACTTATAAGGACAGGCAATGCTTAAAAAACCTGACGGATAACAGAGATTTCATAATAGCCCAGGCTGACAAAGGGGGAGGTATATGCATAGTTAACACAGCCGACTATGTATCGGAAGCAATTAAACAACTGAACGACACTAAGTTCTATAAAAAACTAGATTATGATCCAACACTTAAGTTTCGAGAGACAATAAAAACACAATTAAAATACCTAGTAGATAATAAGAAAATAGAGAAAAACATTTCTACGTATCTCATTCAGGAAAATCCGAGACCAGGACAGTTCTATATGCTAATGAAAGTACATAAGCAAAATCACCCAGGTAGGCCAATTATTTCGGGAATAGGTACTAATACAGAGAATATTTCCGCCTTTATTGACGAACAAATTAAAAGTACTGCAGCCGGTGCCCCGTCCTACGTAAAAGACTCCTCTCATTTTCTCAATTTGATTAATGATATCCAAATAGATTTTAGGACTAATAGTACGTTGCTTGTCACAATGGACGTAGTGTCTCTTTACACTAATATACCGCATGATGAAGGTATTCAAGCAGTTCTTAATATTGTTAATGAGAACGACCTCACTGTTATTAAAACCGTCTTAAATATTTTTATGCACTTAGCTTTAGAGCTTAATAACTTCACATTTATGAATGAGCATTATTTACAAATACATGGCGCAGCAATGGGATCTCGCTTCTCTCCCTCCTATGCAAATATATATATGATGTCTTTAGAGGAGCGGCTACTTAACTCCTTCCCGCATAAACCCCTTTTTTATTAACGTTTCCTAGACGACATATTTATAATTCGGAATAATGGGGAAGATAAGCTCTTTGAATTTATTAATTTTGCCAACAATTTTAATCCACATATTAAATTTACGTATAAATACTCTGATACAGAAATATAGTTTCTAGATATTAAGGTAAGACTTACTGAAAATGGCTTGAAAACAACCTTATATCGAAAACCTACAGATAGACGTCAATTTCTACATTATAAAAGCTGTCATCCAATACAAAACAAAAAAGGTATACCATACAGTCAAATGCTACGCTGAAGACGCTTATGTTCAGAAGATAATGATTTTGATATAAAACCTAGAGCACTAGGAGAGGATTTCATTAACCGTGGATACCCCTTACCGCTAATAAATAATTCTATATCAAAAAGTCGAGCGATCTCTCGGAACGCGTGTTTAGTAGAGCGGCCGAAAAGAAATAATCATGAATTACGACTAATCTTACCTTACCAGTCAAAACTTCCAAACATAAACAATATTCTTAGACGACACATGAATATTTTACACATGGACACAGCTTTAAAGGCAGTTATCCCTCGACCCCCTGGTATAGCGCTCAAGAGGCCACGTAATTTATTAGATTTATTTAAACAGTCCCGAAACTCCATCGGACGTAGCCTGGTCCCGATTGGTTGCACCAAGTGCAGTCATAACCAATGCAGTTTATGTGGGGACATAATTATAGCTAACTCTATTCGTAGCACAACGAATAACTTTAATTGGAAAATAAATGGTACCTTTGACTGTAATTCGGAAAATGTTATTTATTTAATTCAATGTAGAAAATGCCAAATTCAATACATAGGAGAAACTAAAACAAGGATAAGAAAACGCATGAATCTACATAAAAGTCATATACGTAAACACGTTGCCGGACCGGTTTCCCGTCACTTAAACTCCGCAGGACATAACGGACTTTCTGATTTTAATTTTATTATACTCCAGGGGGGCTTTCGAACCACCAGAGATCGAAAAAATAAAGAATCTGAATTTATCTATAGATTTAATACTTTAGAACCGAAGGGCCTTAACAGTTCGAAAGGATCATTGCCGTCTTTTTTTATGGACATTTAATTGAGATCTTCTAATCGGTACCGCACTGCTGTTTTTTTTTTTTTCTTCTCGCTTCATTGTTTAATGTGACACGAGCAAACGCGTAACATTGGGCCTCTCATTGGCTTCACATGACACCAGGGTAGCTAAACTCGTGGAGCAAAACATTCTTCGCTCTTTGACGTAGCGGGGGGAGTGACCAAAAGAACGCCGCAAAGTTTCCTCCTCCCTGCGCGCGCTCAACTTCGCAACTTTTGACGAAAAATCCCCCGCGATCCCTAGGCGGTGCACGAGAGCACGAGACAGCGCGGGGAGGCGAGCGTTCACGCCGTTCGCTGTACGTCGTCTTTGGGCTCTCTAGCGCCGACAATCCCGTCATGCCTCGCCCAGGCGAGGAGCGAGAGCAGACGACAAGATTTCGTCTGCTACGATGAGGCATTCGCACAGCGGAACTGAAAGAAAAAGTTGGTTTTCTGCTCGAAATCGCGTCCCGCGGGCCACAAACTCAAACGCGCTGCTTGAATAGTAAGCGTCTGATATTTCACGAAGGGAGGAATCGACGGTCCGTCTTTTATTTGCGAAATTTGAGTCGTTTTGTATCCGTACAGACGTTGAAACCTACCAGTGTGTAATGAAAGGCCCAGGACAACCACAGGGGCCGCGAGATCTAGCATCATTTGTGTATGGGTGAAAAGTGCAACATTTTTCGACAAAGCTCCAACAGCAGAAACCTGCGACGGATTCACTCAGCGTCCGGGAAGGCTAAACATGGAGACGTTGCGCGAGACTCAAGCAAAGTCATATTTGAACGGCAGCTATCTCGCCGCGTCATATTTTGTTTTGAGAAAGCTCTCGTTCTCAATGCCAGGGAAATAAAAAGTCTTACGAAACGTATTGCTAGCTGTTCCAAAGAACTAGATTTAAGCCGTATCCTTTCAGTTATTCACTCATAATATTATGCTTAAAATGAAGCAAGCTCTTGCGCGTACAGTGCCATCAATTTCCTCAAACGTATTCTGTTTTGTAGTCAACTGGTTTCGGAAACTTGCGCCGTCTGTAGATATCTCTGACTGCCGAGTTGCTTAAATGGAAGTCATCGCAAATTTAAGTTCCACGTTGCAGCAACCAACGTTTAAACGATGGCAGCGACTGCACTCTCGCATTCCCACCCATCACGTCGAACAAAAAGGCGCTAGTTTCGGTTTGAGGTCGGTACTTTTCTATAACATCTATGGCGACAGCATCAGTCTGCACTGGGTGCATTCGGCAAGTTCGTTCGGGGCCTGTTCTCCGTGCAGCACTCGGCGGGTGTAATGCATTAGAACTCTCACAGTGCAAGTCTGTATCGCAAATTGGGAGCCCGTCACTGGCCTCACCGACGGCCATTGCTTGACGACAGGCAATATGCCGCGTCCTGTCTAGTTCTCCCTTCATTTTCGTCCTTGTTGCTTTGGCCTTTTACATCTTGAGGCAATGCACGCAATTCTAAGGAAGAAACATGCAAAAATTGGAAGCTTGTACGCGGTGCTCGAGGGCGAGCATTTTATGACGTGCTGCGATGATTATGTCGGGTTCTCGGAGATCAAATAGACATTCGGTTTTGCATGAGTTGCTTGACATCCCCGTTGTGAAGGTTTGTAGGTACGTCGACGATTTTATTATTTTTGTTAGTGTTCCTGCAGAGCAAAGCCTGGTCTCTTTAGTCGAGACTACTCTGGAAGTTTTTAGCAAATCTTCTAAGCATTTACATTTCACCTACGAACTTCCGTTGGAAGGTTTTTTACAGTTTTTAGATGTCCGGTTGTCTTTTAACTCCCTTGACCATGTGTGCTGGATGTACAGGCCACGCACAAAAAAGGCCATTTTAGCCTTTGACTCAGCCCACTCTAAATTGATAAAGAGGGGCATCGCATCGCTCTGCCTCCGGTCGGCTCTGTTGAAGTCCTGTCCGCATGTAGTTAGTGAAAGTTTTGACCTCCAGACACTTCGCTTGGAACACTCCGGGTTTCCCTCGGTTTCAATACAGGGAGTTGCGGAATCCCTTCTAAAGAAGTTGAAATGCTCTTCCGTTGTACCTAAGAGGAAACCAAAGAATTTTGTAGTGCTACCTTATATTCATAAGGTGTCGCACAATCTGAAAAGGATAGCATCAAAGTTCGACGTGGACGTTGTCTTCACTGCCCCGTGCAGATTGTCAAAATTGTGCGCTATGGTGAGCGGGCCGAAAGTGAAGAAACCTGTTTGTAGCAAGAAACACGTGACAAAGTTTGTACCTTGTGCCACTGAGGTGGTTTACAGGATTCCTCTAACGTGTGGCCGTGTTTACATAGGGCAGACGGGACGTTGCCTAAATGATCGACTTCGAGAGCATGCGGCTTCTCTTGGCAACAATTACGGTTCCCACTTACCGGGGCATTGTAGAACTTGTGGTTGTTCCCCCAAGCTGGACGGTGCGAAAGTGGAGGGACGAAACAAAGGAAGGAGGGAACGTGAGTTGCTGGAGGCAGCGAAAATACGTGATTGTGACAAAGACGTTTGCATAAGCGTCGCATCGGTGTATATGCAGCAGAAAGAGTACCATTTCATTAACACTATCTAACTTGACAATATTAACGCGGCGTTTTTTCTATTCTTTTCTCGTTCGGATTGTGCGGCGGGGTGATGTAGCTGTTTTGCTGACTTTTTGGAACAGGCGGTGGGCGGTATGATTGTGCGGATTTGGCGCTACGCCCTGTCTCTGTTGAACGAGACTAAGCGCGTGCATGGCGATAGCAAAGTTGGAAGCTTTCAATAAAGTTTAGTTGCCAGTTAGCGTTTGTCCTGTGTGCTTCTTCGTCTTTTTGTCCCGTCTCTTTTGCGCTATTTTTAATATGAATATTCGTCAAGCGTTTGAACATCGATTGAAAAAAAAATTGGCCGGAGCACGATTGACTTTACCGACGTCGCTTGCTTCGGTTGCTAAATAAATGGCACGTCGAGCGACTGAACGGCACGGTCCGAGTTTCAGTTTGTCATGGAAGCCCTCACAGGAGTTCAAAGAAAAAGCTTTCACCATGAAGCACTATGTACAAGCGTTCAAAACGCTGCGAAAATCCCCAGTAAAGGCATTCTAACTTATCGTTTGCTGAGCTTTGATGACTCCGAAATCACGGATGACTCCACAATAACTCTCGGTAGCCCTTGTCTCATTAAACACATAACAGTTAACGCCCAACAAAGTAGCCCTGGACCCTCAACCACACAACATTTAGTTAAACAAGATTGGTATTCTAACGCGTTTAATATTCTTGCCCACAATATTAACTGTTATTTGCGGAAACATGATAGAAGTTTCATGGTAGAGAACAATTTACTAACGTAATAAAATTGAGTTGTGTCAAGCGATGACTGCCGGTGGTGCCGCTCGACCCCAGCAATACAGGCCTCTATCCACCATCTAGCCTCCTAAGAAATCAGTGGTGCCAGTGCTATCAGACATAAATCGTTTATTTGCATCGGTACCCCCATACCTGCCGGAGGTGGGGACGAGGCGCAAAACCTTACATCCGGCCAATATTGAAGCCGGTTTTCGGACGATATTGCCTCGACACTCGCCAAGAAGCAACGTGCTGTTTCGGCGACTCGTTTGTGTAATTTATTTGTTCAGTCATCTTAATGTGTCACGGGCCACTGTGTACACCCCAAAAAAGAAATGTACTGTGGTAATTACACCTTGAGGGGAAGCAGGCACGTAGCCAGATTTTCGTTTAAGGGGGGGGGGGGGGGGGGGGCGCCGATGACAAAGTGCTCAATGAGGGGGAGGGAGGAGAGGAGGCCCCAGCAAAATGGAAAATTTCGGGGGGGGCGGGAAGGCCAGGCCTTATGCTCCCCCCCCCTCCCCTTGGCTACGTGCCTGACGAGAAGGGGTATTGTAGTTTTACATCTTTATAAAAAGGTGTAGGCATTATCATACGTTTTAAGAAACGTGTTTAAAAAATCACACATTTTTAAAGGTGTGAAGTTTACATTTTTTTTATAAGGTCCATCGCTACACTTATTAGGGTGTTAGTTATGGGACACCCCACTTACATGTTTAAAGGTGGGAAAATGCTTAATGTGTATATACCTCTAACGGAAGACAATCTCTTTCATGTGATTACATCGCGTGCCGATGAAACGATCTGTCGATGACACGTCGTTCGATGAACTGATTTGACCGCCAATGAGTGACGACTGCCAGTAGAATTTCGGGGAAATAATTCTGCCGGCTGCCGGGAGACTCGACCCTACCCAAGAATTACCCCGTTTCTTGTTTGTTTTCCAACATTCTGAATTGTATACCAGCTTATTAGTACCTCTTCGGATATAACAGAAAAAATAAAATAAAAAAAGCGATGGCAGCCGCAAAAGCTCTGACAGCCCGGTTCACAGTCATGTGGGAGACTGACAGGTGCTCGTCAGTCGCCACCATGCCTTGAAAGCTACCGGTTCCGAAGAACCGGAGCGCGCAGAGAACTTGTTGTTCCATGGTCCGAGGCGGCGAACGAAGCTCGTCGCAGAGTCAACGCACAACGGCTTTCGATAGCCGGTACTGTCGCCGAAAGTCGTCGTCGGGGGGTTGAAAGGCGTCCCCAGTGGTCTCAGTAGCGACGCCGACGGTGGCGGAAGATAAGCTCGGCCGCAGCGTACGGCACCGCCATGTTGACAAAGTTTAACTTCGCCTCGATCCGAAGCGAAGATCTCGAGCTCAAACCACGGCTCTCGCAAAGTTCGGAAACGTCACTTTGACGTCAGCGACAACTGAAAATTTGCAAAGCATTAATTTTAGCTTGGCGTAGGGATGTAGGGACAAATGGGCGCTACGTCATCGGCGAAGCCGTTCAATCAGCGGGCTCCTCGCGCCCCTCACGCGCCGCACGCGCGCCTCGATGAACTTTGCTTTGAATGTTTGACACCTCGCTCGGCGCGACGTCAGCGTCGCGAGAGTCCAATTAGCGCGTTCCGCAACTTTCGGACACAAAGTTGTGCTTGACGAGTTTAGCGACCCAGGTATAGTTGGGTTATACCCAACCACATGTCCCAAAAACTGGTTTTATGATAAGAATGGCAGTAATAATATTATATTTAATTATTTCCATAGTATTTATTGCATTGGTATCGGGATATATTAAACTTTTAAGCGAGAATTTAGTTGAGTAGGCACCCGCTAAACGGTAAGCATTTTTTCAAATAACTTCTTTTTTCCGGCCGTTTTTTCTTTGATTGAAAGAAAAGGAGAACGAAGTCTTCTCACTTGACTGACGAAGAGCCTACGAGGCCCGAAACGTTTCATTGATCTCTTTTTTGGCAACCTTCTCGGCTAACTCCTTTAATTGCTAATATTGTGTTGAGTATATATATACATATACATATATATATATACACATGTATTTAGGCATGTTGGCTCGGAGGCCGATGCGTAGAAGACAGAGATGCAGGGTAACGGTGCAAAACAAACAAGGATTTTATTGACGTTTCAACCTGAGGCAGGTCTTTGCCATTAATGGCTAAGACCCGACGGAGACCTGCCTCATATCGAAACGACCATGAAAGCCCCCTGGTTTGCTTTCCACCGTTACCCTGCATCTCTCTCTCTCTCTCTCTCTCTCTATATATATATATATATATATTTATATATGTATATATATTGTAAGATGGAGATAGTGATAGTTTTCGGAGAGGTTTATTATGAGACTGCTCAGGGCGCAGTCTGGATTCGAATATCCCGGTCGCGCCACGAGCAGCCCGCGATCAGTCCTCATGATGATGATCGTTGTAAAGATGAGGACGATGAATGTCTTTATGATGGTGTGTATCGTGACGATTAAAGAAAATCATGTCCTCGTGACAATATATATATATATATATATATGTATATACGGAAGAAAACGCACCTGAGACGGTTGGAGTTTTTAAAACATATTATTGGTAAAGTTGGTCGACGTTTCGGCCTGAGTCAGACCTTTTTCGAGACAGGCACATGAGATGTCAGATTGACGCTCCTAGACCACGTCACGTGGCATTCCAAACATCTGGTTTCTCTCAAGAGTTGACGGTACATCCGACGCAGGCATCCCCCCCCCCCCCCCCCCCCCCCCGCGTAAAGCTGACCCTGGTGAAAGAACTCGCACCATGTCGGAAAATCTAACTGAAGCAAAGCAGCGGAGGAGGGCGGAGGAGAGGAAGCCACAACAACTGCAGGCGGCAAACTCTCGCCGAAAAAAAAAAAAACTTTTGAGAAAAATGTTTTGAGCGGTTTCCGAGCGGTGTACCAGCCGACCCCTCTGCCCGTGAAGAAAACACATATACAACATATACATATCCCCGGAATAAACCGGAATAAAAAGAAGGCACTCACGAGTAACATATATCAAAAAGTGAGCTTGGCCTTAAAAGCTGCGTCAGGGGCGACGGGATGAGGAGATGGAAGTTGAAACGTTTGGGGCCCGGCAGGTCTTTCTTCCAGTCAATTGAAAGACTTATCACTTCCTAATTCTCTTCTTTTAAGCGGTTTTAACCCGCAATCCGTTACTAAATAGCCCGTTCTAAATTGCACATGCGCAAAAGCGCAAGCGCAACTAAAATGAAAATTTGGCACCTTCATGCATCGTGGGCTACAAAACATGCATGTGCTGGAGATCCACCACCAAAAACTTCCATCCGCGTTGCACGTGCGTGACATAGGCAGTTATTTTTGTATATTATATATATCCGCGAAGAAGAATTGTTTAAGATGCTTACCAAGGGAAGAAAATATGCTAGATAAAAATCTCGCTTACTAGTCAGATACGAGACGATGCGAAGGAATGAAACGTTAAATTATTTTTGGCAAAAAAGAGTTTTGGGGCATCTGGTTGGCGGAAAGCCAACAACTCCCATTGCCTAGTGTTTTTGTGTTTTTTTTTGCTCAATCGCTAAATGCGACACATACGAAAATCAAAATTATAATTTGAATAGGAATGGCACCAGGTATTGTTGGCTTTAAGCCAACCAGACGCCCCAAAACTGCAAGCCCGAGTCAGTAACTACCAACCACTATCTGGCCTCGCTGTCCTCGCGCCCTCTAGCTGCGACCTTGGTTCTAGTATCGCAGGCATTCGCGAGGTTATTCAAGACGTAGTCCGGGAAGACCTTAAAATGCTGCTCCATGCTACCGATCACACGACCTCGCGGTCGATAGCCGAAATGGTACGCGAAGAAGGGCAGCGGGCAATTCAACAGGAGGCTTTTGCTAGCGTAGCAGTCCAGGAGCCCACCCTGACCTATGCTGCAGTTGCCCGACGACCGCCGCCAGCGACTCAACATTACCCGGTGTCGCTACGACAGGATTTCACCAACGCAGGCGTACACCCGACTCCACGACGAACAACATCGGTGCAACCGCCGAGATCATCCAGCACCAAGGATATGCGACGTATGGAGGACAATGATCGTCCGTCCCACTTTTATCACTGCGGTAAAGCCGACCACAATTACCGTTCATGCCCCTACCGACAACTGGGGTTGCGGGGTTTCCACCCGAACGACTCGCTCCCAAAGAATGGCTAACTCCCTCACGACATCAAGGAGTACCTATGACGTCCGTCATCATCAGCGCCGCCTCTCCGCCGTGAATCACTCTCACCGTCACCCAGACATTCAGCGTCTCCAGCGAGACGACCCCGCCGAGAGAGCCTGTCTCCCCTGCGTCGCCGGGAAAACTAAGTACCGCACCGCCCGATAAAAAGCTCTTTTTATCGCACCGACCGATAAAAGGAGCCTCGAAGAACGCCGGAGCGCTCCTACTCTTCCGACGCCACGTATCGCAACGACGCTCCAGCAACAGTGCCCATCAACCTAAACGTTATTGTTGACGGCGCCGACACATCAGCACTCGAGGACACTGGAGCAGACTACTCAGTTTTAAGTGGGAGGCTTTCTCCAAGCCTTCGAAAAGTGACGACGCCGTGGGGCGGGCCCCAGATACAAACCGCTGGAGGACACCTCATCACGCCTGTCGGAAGGTGCACTGCTCGTGTCGAAATTCATGGCGAGCCGTGTCCTGTGAACATCGTGGTTCAAGAAGACTGTGCGAGGGACGTCATCCTTGGTATGAACTTCTCGCGCGAATACGGCGCCGTCACCGACCTGGGAGCGAATAGATTGACGCTACAAAAACCTGCCCTACCGCCGGAAGTGCCCAGAACGACGTCGCCTGTGGTGCAAGTTCTCGCCGATCATGTAAACTTGCCGCCACAATCGTCAGTCTTTATACCCGTCGGGACCGATGAAGCTTCCTGTATCGAAGCTCTGTTTGAGGGCAGCGTCCATTTGCTTCAAGGAAGAGGAATCGGCGTCCCAAGAAGGGTAACGAATCTTCAGGACGGTGGTACGATGGTCCTCGTTACCAACGTTCGACAACAGCCGCAACATTTTAAGAAGGTTACCGCAACGGGCCATATCGAGTAACTCCAGAACTCTCCGAAATCGTTACGGCTACTGAAGAGTCCTCTCCACCTGAGCAAGACAGTACGTAGCCAGCAGAGCTGGACATCGAGCGTAAGCTTCCGGGCCCGAAACGACGACGGCTGATTAACCGAGCATACCACGCGCGCCCTATGCATCGATCGCCGTACTGTCTCCGAAAAAGAAAGGGAGGTAATACAGGAGCAAGTACAAGAGATGCTGAAAGAATACATTATCCGACCTTCGAGCAGAAGATGGGCCTCTTCAGTCATTCTAGTTAAGATGAAAAACGAACGCTTCGGTTCCGCGTGGACTACCAGCAGCTGAACGCAATGACGAAGGTAGATGTATATTCACTCCCCCACATCGATGACACGTTAGAACGGCTGCGCCACTCTCGATACTTCTCATCTTTAGACCTGAAGAGCGGCTACTGACATATCGAAGTCGACGAACGGGGTCAAGAAAAGACAACTTTCATCACGGCGGATGGGTTGTACGAGTTCAAGGTGATTCCCTTCGGTCTGTTCACGGCACCGCCCTAAAGAAAATAATTCTAAAGGGCCCATCAGCCTTGAACAATTATGGGACCTCCACAGGCCTTCAAAACCATTTAAAAATACCCTTCAGGTATACCCCTAAAAAAAAAACCTCTAGCCACACAGCCCTTCAACCCAAACCCCTTAGCCCATCAACCCTTTAGACGCGCAAATGACTGTGAACCATAGATAAAATTCAGTGCAAATGTATTGAAAATTTATTGCGGACATTGAGTTTTACATGTGTATTAAATCTCAAAAAGACGATAAAAACCAACGCTTGTTCAAACCTGGACGCAAGCAGCTGTCGACGAAAGAGATCATATCGAATAGGAACAACTGACTTCTTTATCACGACGAAAAATATCTTTCAAAGTACTCACATTGCCGTTGGGTAAATTCCTGATGTACGGTAGTTCAAATAATAAAAGGGAGCAGGTGCACCTCACGTACACATACACAGTCTCAGTAAGCACGTTTAGCGAAAACCATGAACTCGCAAGCAGATCCTGTCACCGTTGAGAAATTCCGAGCACAGTCACGGTTTCGTCTATGATGTCGTCGGGGCGGCGTGTTCGGCGTATTTTTCGCTCGCTGGATGCTTCTGAAGACGGTCGGACAAAGAGGTGCAAGGAACGCGCAGGACAGCGGCCGTCATCCACCGTCCCAGGACCCACAGTGCTATGATCCCGGTGCGCAGGCACTACATGCGGTGGGACGCTGATCCCAAGTGCCAGGCTTGCTGCGAATAGGCCGACACCGGCCACCCTCTCCTTGAATGCGCTGAACACGATGGCGCTCAACCGGTGCTTGAGCGCCATCGTGTTCTGGGGTTCACCTACGAAACCAGGGAAGAAACGGCACGAATTAAAACAGACCAAGGGACGAGCCCTCAAAGCAGTGCTTACCTTTCTGGATGGAGGAAACCGGTCCGTTCGAGATCTCCACGGTGGTGAGGAACAAACCGCCCAGGAGTGGAAAGAAAATGGCTATAGCGGCCTCCTGACTTCCTCGGCTTCCTCACACCACTCTCTCCCGCCGACTATTAGAGAACCGTGCTGTCGGGCCCTGGTGGTATTGCACCCTCACCCCATTGCCGGGTGGAGAGAAGCGCAGTGAGTGTGCGTAGACGTTGTAAAATAGGGGGGGGGGGGAGGATTTGAGTTGACTGTTCGTGTTTTTGACGACGACGAAAATGAGGGGACTTCCGACTGTGGTGAAAAGCAAAATGGTTTTGTTTATTATTATTTTTTTTTTGGGGGGGGGGGGGGGGGGGACTGTTCCCCGCGGGGAAACCGGTTCCCGGGACGGGTCACTGCCGCTTCGCCTTCGGAACCTCCCCAGCGTTCCTGAACTTGGGCAACGCGCTGGTCTCGGCTTGCCCTTTTTTACTACTTTTAGTGCAACAAGTAGAGCTTGTACGCCTCAAAACGCCGCTCGGCCAACAGGCCCGCGCCTTGTCAATTCTCCACAAGGGGCGATTGAACCCGCAGCCCCCTTGGCGACTGAACACCCGGCCAGTGACAGTCGGGTCGAGGAGCCCAGTTGTGTTTGATAGAAGAGCAGTAATAAAAAACTGACCGTACAGATATACGATCGACATTCTGCAAATAATGATTTGTTTTTCCTTTGTGAACAATGCGTAGCTATGTTCTAATTCTGCGAAATGTGTTTTCTCCACCTAAGCCGTGGCCCCACAGACACCTCAAGAAGCCTGAAGGTTTTCCCGACCCCATTAGAAAAGTTCTTGACAGGCTTTCAGACATTTCAAGGGATTGTAAAGGGGACTTCAGACATTTCAGGAGAGTCTCTGACGGGGCCAACGAACTCACCAGGAAATATTGGTGCACCCTTCAAACGTCACAAGAATTCCTGAAGTCCCCTTCACACCGTTTAAAGAATTCCTAAAATCCCCCCAGAGCGATTTTCAATAGGGCAACAACTTACCAGCGTGTCATGGACACCATACTGACAGGAGTGAAGTGGCAGAGGTGTCTCGTCTAGATGGACGACGTCGTAGTGTTTTCCGACAGCTTCGACGAGCACTTGCGACGACTCCGAGTTGTTCTCCAAGCCATACGAAACGCCGGACTAACACCAAGCCGTCAGTGTCAGCTCGCCTTCGACAAAATCAAGTTCCTAAGATAACATGGTTTGTAACGAAGGCGTTTTCCCAGACCCAGAGAAGACTCGCGCCGTCGCGGCATTTCTAGAGCCGAAAGACAGGAAGGCCGTCCGAAGATTCCTTAGCCGATGTGCCCAATATTAGAGTCCGTTCGAGATTTAGCAAGAGTTTCCCCACCGCTAACGACCCCCACAAATGACGCCGAACAGTTTGAATGGACTGAGCAGCAGCAGCAGCAGCCATTCGACAAGCTGAAGTGAAGACTCTAGGCACCTCCGGTTCTTGGACACTTCGATCAGGAAGCGGAAACCGAGACTCACACTGACGCATGTAAGAATGCACTTGGAAAGGTACTGGTTCAAGTGCAAGAAGGCAGCAAGCGAGCATCTCCTACGCAATTCAAACACTGTCCAAGGCGGCGAAAAGTTACTACACTACTGAAACAAATGTCTTGCGTTCGTCTGGGCAATCGCGAAGTTTCGCCCGTGCTTGTACTGGAGGCCGTTCCACATAGTCGCGGGCTGCCACTAGCTCTGTTGGCTTGCAAACATCAAGGATCCTTCAGGAGGCCTAGCTCGATGAAGTCTCCGACTACAGGTGTTCAACATGACCGTGGTTCACAAGTCAGGCGACAAGCAAAGCGACGTTGACTCTCTGTCCAGAGCCCCTGTCGAGATACCTGCCTGCAGTAGGAACGGCAATGTCGACGAGTGCTTTCTAGGCGCTCTGAACACTGACGACGTCGCGCGATGTCAACAAGATGGTTCTGAGCTGCGCGCACTAATAGAGCACCTGGAAGGGCGCGGGTGTCCCATGCCACGTGTTTTCTCACAAGCCCTGCCGGCATTCGCCATTCAGAAAATTGTGCTCTATAAGACAAATTCGGAGAAAACAACTCGCCGTGGCTGCTGGTAATCCCAACCGACCTTCGAGAGATATTTCAAGCCTTCCACGACGAATCGACGTCCGGACACCTTGGTTCGAATAGAACAATGGCCCGTATTCCTGAAAAGTATTACTGGCCCAAGCTCCCCAAAAATATTGGTCTATACACTCGATTATGCCAGGCTTGCCAGCGACGTAAGAAACCTCCGACGAGGCCGGCCGGTCTCCTGCAGCCCATTCTCCCGCGAACTGCTCGCTTCCAGCAGATCGCCATGGATCTTCCTGGCCTTTTTCCGCCGCCAACATCAGGAAACCACTGAATATTCGTCGTCACAGATTATCTCACACGGTACGCCGAAACGAAAGTCTTTCCTTTCGGGACTGCTGTGGAACTCGCCAAGTTTTTCATTGAATTCATTATCCTCCAGCACGGCGGTTCAGAAATTCTCATTACTGACCGTGGTTCGTCATTTACACGCCAGCTGACGTAAGAAATCTTTCGTCTTAGTAGCACCAACCACTGTCGAACCGCTGCGTACCATCAGCAGACAAATGGACTAGCGGAAAGGCTAAACAAAACTAGAGCCTTCATGAGCTCCATGTATGTGGACGTAGAGCAAATGACTTGGGACCACGTGTTACCCTCCGTGACGTTTCCTTACAACACTGGGGTGCAAGAAACCACAGGAGGATCACCGTTTCAGCTGGTGCATTGCCGAAAAGTAACGACCATGCTCGACGCGATGCTGCCCCACGATCCAGCTGACGATGGGAGCCGAGACGCCCAGGTTCTTGATCAACGAGCTGAAGAAATTTGCCAGCTCGCCCGGCTCCAGATTCAAGATCAACAACGTACCGACGCTACCCGGTACAACCTTCGGCGGATCGACGTTCGCTTCAAGCCCGGAAACTGTGTGGGGTCCTGACCCCGATAAGACGACGCTGTCTTATGTGAGAAAATAATTAACTTTGGACCCAACATAGTGCTTCGTCGACCCCGAAACTACGAGGTGGTGCCAGACGGAAGACGGACTTCACCGCGTCGCCCTCCACGACATGAAGGCGTCCACATCGTGCGCCTCAGGCCGTATTAAGATCGATAGGACTGTGAACTTCGTTTTTTTTACTCCGCTCAATGGGACTGTGTTTTACAATCCTCTGTAGCGGAATGTTCTTTTATTAATTCTTTCTGCTTATCGTTCTCGCAAGTTCGAGAAATTTCTCGCCTCATCGAGTTACGAATGTTCTACGCGCCGAAAGTTTAGGCAGAATGCTCCAGAAACCCACGCGTGGCGAGCCGGAGCCAGTCTCGCCTCAGGGTTCGATCTTCCTGTTTCGCCGACTTCGACGCCCGGGACGCTCGGTTTTTATCTTCTGTGTCCTTTTTGGTTTGGGCACAACCTCACCCCATTGAACGTCTCAGTTTCCTCATTTATTTCTTGTTTGTCACCTCGTCATTTGTGACTGATAGTGGGGCGACCACAACCCAAACAATGTCGATATGTATAAAGAAGCTAGGGATCGGTTCACGGTCTTCCCGCCTCACCCACGTGTCAGTTCATTTGTTGTTAATTTTCAGGGTCGTTAATAGGCTGGCGGGTCTTCGCTCATTCCTGTTCGAATTGTTTTGATTGCCCGGATTAGGAAAGAGTTTTTTGGTGCTCGCTGGGGACGTGATCAGAAGCCCGATTTTGAAAGCGTAACGATTAATTTCTCGAGCGAGTTGCCAGGTTCTTTTAAGTGTTTAGAGAGCGGCAGAAGGAGGAATGTATGCAGGTGTCTCTTGTGGCTGTTAAAACGCAAGCGGAGGGACGTTTGGGGCGGGCACACGTACTGCATTTGGCACTCGCCACATTCCAGCAGATGTAGCACGTTCAGTGTGGATCAATCTCATTGACACCAAACGTTAAACGTAAAATTTTATCCCATGCTGTTAGCAGGTTGCGTGGGTTTAACAAGTTTACAAACATTACATCGAGGTCTCATGTCCGGACGGCTCGTCGTCTCTCCGGCGAAAGTGGTCTTTGCCCTCACCAACACCTCCTTCAAGTTCTGAAGTCGCCTTAACACAGCACGCGGAGGGAAAGAAATGATCGTTTTAAGTCTCTCGCTTCGTTGAATAATATTAAAGTGCTTCTTCAGGACATTTTTGATGTTGGGTGCGTCGTTAGAATAAGTTATGACTAGGTTATTTTGGTGAACATTACTGCGATTTGTCGGCACACCATTTAATACATTCGGTTCTGTATATGTATAGAACTTGGTCTGACTCAACGGGCGACGAGTCGCTCAGCAGTATATGATAAATTTAGCCTGTGCAATGCAACCGCTAGCCTGGGGATTTTAACGTGCAACACGCAGTAGTAATGCACCACCGCACTCCGGTACGATGCCTATCCAGGTCGAAGCGGGATGGTGGGGATGGAACGCTGGATTTCTGGATTCTGCAGCGCGAGGTTTCGCTCGACGTTCTCCGAGCTGGTGTGTGCTATCCCGCTGGGTAACCGATTCCCTAACTATTCAATAACTTATTGCGGTCTAGTGCGCGAGTCTTCCGAATTGAGTTATTTTTATTATTATTGGCGGATATTGTTGCTCAGCAATTGCCTGCCTCAGCCTGGTTGCATTTTTGGTAAAATCGTCCCCATCTGAGCATATTCGTCAACATCTGTGTGTTTGACCATACGGTATATAGGTTTTGCAGTGACGGGGATGGCAGTTGTTATAATTTAGATACTTTGCCGATAAATAGGCTTCATGTATATGTGGTTTCAACAATAGTCCATGAATTTCCACCGTGACGTCAAGAAAGTTGATCTCTGTTTGTGAGTATGTGTGTAAATTTTATCGTGAGATGACCCGATTTAAAATGTCGTATAAACTCCACAAGCCGTTCCTCCGTGTGTTCCCCTAAAAAAATTTCATCAATGTATCGCTTATAAAATAAAGGTCACAGGGGCCGTTAGAAAGGAATGAAAAAAATGTCATCAATGTATCGCTTATAAAATAAACGTCACAGGGGCCGTCAGAAAGGAATGTGGTTTCAAGTTCTTTCACAAAGACATTTGCGTAGTTGAGAGCCATTCTAGTGCCCATTGCTGTGCCATTGATTTGGGCTTGAGGAAATTGCAAGGTGCGGATGAATGGTCACCACTCTTCATCAGTTGCGTGACCGCGTTGAGAACAATGCTGGAAAACTCCTCAGTGGCATCCTCCTCCAGTGCCTCATAAAATGACGCGTCACTTAACTGGCGAGGACCCTCACTTATATTATCACATTGTATTCATTACCACAATACCACCTTCCCTATCTGATTTTATAGCTATATCGCTTTGTCTGCTGAGATAACAGAGGAATATATGCCTATAAATATATGAGAGGTGCAGAAAGCCCACGAGAAAGCGCCAATGTACGTAGGTTATGCTGCATATATATATATATATATATATATATATATATATATATATATATATATATATATATATATATATATATATATATACGCTTGCTCTTGGGCTTTCTGAACCTCTCACATTTTCCCAACTTTTCATTATGAGGCATCTTCAATGAGTATAATCAAACCTCAGCGCAGTTTAACTTAATTTCCAACACATTCATAACTCACCTTAGCAGGATCTCTCCCAAATGCCAGTGCCAGTTCTCTTGTTTCGCTGTTAAACATCGTATAACCATTTTTAAGATTATCAACATCCACGAGAAGTTCAAATAGTTCGACCAGACAACTGTGTGCTGCGTTATCCACTGAAACACACAAAGTCAGCAGATCAAACTATAGTTCTCACCAGATAAAGCCACCATCAGCTGCCGTAGCCCGGTATTTTGGTACCTAAGGCAATCTACAGGGTGAAACAAGGAGACGCCAGGCTCTTTAAATCGACCGGAAAATTCGGTTTCTTAACCTATTCCGCTACGACTTTGTGCAGCGTTGCCCACAGATGGTACATTGTTTTTGTAAAATTTGCGAAGAGCGAACTTACCTGAGGAAAAAGCAAAGAAAGAAAAAGGCTTAGCTCCTATGGAAACGCAGCGGCGCCACCGGTCTGCAAACAACACGGCGCCGTTTCGCACAGGAGATAAGAGATGGCGCAACAAACGCCGCCACCGAACGAGCATACGGCGCCGAGAGCAGGCCTTTTTAGCAGACGATCTTTTCGACTCAAAAGCGGCGCGCGTTCCGCAGTCGGCGACAGTCGCAGAAACAAAAAACGCAGGCGCGGTAACAGCAAGGAACTGCAATTTCTTGTCTGCAAAAGGGCCGGCTCTCGGCGTCGTCTGCTCTTTCGTTGGCGGCAGTTGGCGTCGCGACCGCTTGCGCCATCTCTTGTCTCCCGTGCGAAACGGCGCCGTGTTGTTTGAAGACCGGTGGCGTCGCTGCGTTTCCATAGGAGCTAAGCCTTTTTTTCTTTCTTGACTTTTTTTTTCAGGTAAGTTCGCTCTTTGCATATTTTACAAAAAAAATGCACCATCTGAGGGCAACGCTGCACAAAGTCCTAGCGCGATAGGTTAAGAAACCGAATTTTCTGGTCGATTTAAAGAGCCTAGCGTCTCCTTGTTTCACCCGGTAGAAATCATTTATGCAAGCACTGGTCTGCCATATACATAGAAAGGACCTTGTTACGATTAAATACATGCTTTATTGTTCGCGACTGCGACGTCGCTTCTTTGAAACGTGGTGGCGTGCGTGAGTCTGTTTTAAAGCGGTAGATATATAGGTCTAACCCCACTCAAGGTGATATAATCAAGGTCACGTAACGCCCCTGGCTGCAGTGAAGCATAAGTTCGAGTCGCGTAAACTCGTAAGCACCGTTCACCTAAGCGCCGGTCGGGCAAGGATCGGTCGCGTAAGCTTGTAAGCCAAAGTAAATGAAGCTGGCGTAACTGGACGTCCTTGATGTTGGCGTCGACTTCGTCTTGAAGGTCGTCCTCTAGGACGTCGTCCGCGACATCGTCCTAGACGTCGTCCTTGAAGTCCTTCTAATTGCATTTCTAGACGTCTTTTTAACATCGTCCTCCAGGACGTCACTCTCGATGTCGCTTAAGCGCCGTCCATGCCGTCGTCCTAGACGTCGTCCTAAAGATAGTCCTAGAGGTAGCCCTAGAGGGCGTCCTCGAGGTACTCCTAGAGGCCGTCATTGACATCATGTCCGGAAGCGCTCCGCCGAAAGATGTTTGTGGCTCGTGTGCTGTCCGCTTCTAAGGAAAGCAGCAGTATCTAATCTGTATGGCTGGCTGCAACCGACGTTTTCATTGCAAGTGCCTAAACATCGGCCCTGATGAGTACAGCATCTACATGGAAAGCGGCAAGCGCACGTTTAAGTGCTCCGATTGTACCAGAAGATGCTGCGTGTCGCCCAGCAATACCAGTGCGAGTTCTTGCGTTCCTGCGTCGGGGGTTCCTGCGTCGGGGTCGTTGGAGGAGCCTGCGAGCGAGCCGGACGAAGATTCCGTCCCTTCCGGGCTTCTACGCCTCGTCAGAAGCCTGTCGAATAAGCTGGACGTGTTACCGGCAGAGGTCAAGTGCCTCAGAGCCGATAACAGGAGTCTTCGCTCTGAGATTCTCCAACTTCGCAAAACCGTTATGGAGAAGATGCCGCTTCCATCTGTTCCACCGACTTCGTACGCTACGGTCGCAGCTCAGTCGACCGTAGCTTCTGTCTTCGAGTCGACGTCGGCGTCACTGCCCTTCTCACGGAATTTGCCTTCCAACCCAGTGGCTCGTCTGACTCCCGCCGGCGTGAACCCGGAATTGCGGTCTGGGAAGGCTGCTCACGGGATTGCCGATGAGGACGGCTTTACGAAGGTTGGACCACGACGACGAACCAAGCCGTCACTTGGAACCGCCAGACCTAACAAGGTGACTGCTGTTTCTCGACCGGAACGCCGTTTAGCGCTCTTTGTGTCTAGGCTTCATCCTGACACGACTGTCGCCGATGTTGACGCGCTAGTGGAGCCCTTTTTAAACGGAAAACAGGTCATTTGCTCAAAAATGATGACAAAGTGTGATTCATACTCTTCTTTTCACTTGTCATGCAATGAGTCCGTCTTCAATGTAATCAACAATTCTGAAGTGTGGCCGGAGGCCAGCATCTTTCATCAGTTTTTCGGATGACTCGACACTCTCGAGTTAGGAGTGTCAATCCAGTAGGAAATGAAGATGGTGAACAAGGTTAAATTGTTTTATCAAAACGTAGGGGGCCTACGTACGAAGGCCGACGAGTTCATGTCGAATTTAATTGTTTCCAATCACGATATCATTTGTCTTTCCGAAACGTTGCTTTGTAATGGGATTCCAGATGAAAATTATTTTTGCCATAAGTACAATGTATATCGCCGAGATAGAGAGTACTCCTGTACAGGACAGAAGCTAGGCGGGGGTGTCCTTATAGCGGCTGAATGTTCCCTTGTCTCGCATCGAAGATTTGACCTCGAATCCTATTCTGAATCTGTTTGGGTTAAAATTAAGGCCAGTGATGGCTTCAATTACCTAATAGGTACCTATTACTTCCAGCCCCTTTCAGAGCAGACAGTTTTTATCGAGCATTTTGATGCAATTACTAAGCAGATTAATTTCGAAAAGTGTCGTGTTCACATCTACGGCGATTTTAATCTACCGGGTGTTGACTGGTTTGTGGAAACGGTAAAAAGCAACACAAACACATGTACCAAGGTGCATTCTTTGTTTTCATTTATAAACTTCTGTGGTCTTCAGCAACACAATGCGATCGTAAATAAGGCCGGAAATGTTTTAGATCTTGCTCTTTGTAACATGCCAATTTTAAGTCTAAAGCGTGCTGTGGATCCTTTGGATCAAATTGATGGTTTGCATGCACCTTTTACTGTTGAGTTTTCTCTCCCGTACAAAGCGAGAGTTCCGTGTAACTCATCAAATTACTGCTTTTCTAAAAGTGACTATTTAAGTCTTTATAGACACATCGGACATTTTGATTGGGGTTGTATGCTTTCTATGTCAAATGTTGATCTTGCCACCGAAACGCTTACTACAGTTGTAAAAAGTGCCATCGAAAACGTTATTCCTAAGTGCTACAACAAGCCGTCGATATTTCCTAACTGGTTTTCTAAAGAATTAAGGCTTAACCTAAGAAAAAAGATCACTTTCACCGACTTTATAAAAAGACCGGTTCTGATCTTTCGTACGCCAAATTTCGCGTATATCGTTCCTTAGTGAAAATACTGTTCAAGCGTGATAAACGTCTACATCATGACAACGTAGAAAATAGTGTAAATCGTCGACCGAAGACGTTTTGGAAGTTTGTGAAATTTCATACACGTGAGGCTAGTCGCACTATCTGCCTGCGTGATGGGTCAGATAATGCTCCTTGTTACCAATCTGCACCCGCTGAGGTTGCAAATATGTTCGCGGATTATTTTAAAAATTGTTTTTCTTTCGGTAACCAATCTTATCAGCCTGGTGACAATTTCCTATACTGTCATGATTTTTTGTCTTCTGTGCGTGCTGATTCAGCCGAAATCGCCGAAGCGATTAAAAAGCTGAAACCGAAGTTTTCCAGCGGCGCGGATGGGATACCAAGTTTTATTATCAAAGGATGCAGTGAACTGTTCGTTCCGATTTTAAAGCATATCTTCAATCTTTCTCTTAGTTCGAGAACATTTCCGTCTCTTTGCAAAAGATCGGTGGTCGTTCCGGTTCTAAAAAATGGCGATGCGTCCCTTGTTACAAATTATCGCCCAATTTCCTTGCTTTGTGGCTTTTCGAAAGTTTTCGGGCTTGTCATCCGTAAGAGAATGCTATTTTATTTCCGACAAAAAATAACTTCATTGCAGCATGGTTTTTTGAGTGGCCAGTCAGTCGAGACTAATTTATGTACGTTTTTAGACTTTTCTGCCCCAGTTGTGGCTAATAGAGGACAAGTCGACTCAATATATTTTGATATATCTAAAGCGTTCGACAAAGTGAGCCATAAATTACTCTTGCGTAAACTGTCTTCATATGGAGTGTGTCTTGAATTATCCGAACGGTTTGACAGCTATCTGTCACTGCGCCCAAACTCTGTTCGGATTGGTGACTTTTTCTCTGAAACTTTTTTTTCGTCGTCCGGAGTTCCCCAGGGATCAACACTGGGCCCTCTTTTGTGCTTAATCTTTATAAATGATATTGTGTCTTGCGTAAACAGTTCCGAACTACTTCTTTTTGCTGATGACCTTAAGTTGTTCAAAAGCATTATTAGTCTTAAAGATTGCGATGTCCTGCAAGGTGACGTTATCAGCGTTCTTCAGTGGTGTAAAAATAATCGATTGCTGTTAAACCCCCAAAAGACAAAAGTGATTTCTTTTTGCCATAGGCATTCTATTTTTGAGTCTACTTATTATCTCGATGGATCGCCAATACAGCGTGTATCAATCTTAAAGGACCTTGGTGTGTGTTTTGACAGCGCTTTATCTTTTAGAAATCATGTGTCATTGGTCGTGGGCAATGCTTTTAGAGCGTCAGGGGTAACTTCTAGTTTGACGCGTAATTTTAGAAACCCTCATTCATTGGTTAACCTTTTTAACTCCTTAGTGAGGTCACGACTGAAGTTTGCTTATGTCGTATGGAACTTGAATTGTAACAGACAGGCTATGAGCATAGAAAATGTTCAGAAAAGAATTGTCCGGATTGTTTATGATAGAGACTTTGAGCGGCGCTTTTATTATAGGTATGAATATATAATGAAAATGTTATCTCTTTCTCTTTTGTCAAAAAGGAGGACTGTTCGTGATTTAATTTTTCTGCACAAGGTTGCGAATGGTGCTGTTGATTTGGCTGAACTCATTGCAAAAGTGAACTTTCATATTCCATTCCGAGTTACTAGACACTTTTTTTGTTTTGATGTTCGCTCGCCGTGTAACACCTCACCTCTCTTACGGATTCAGTCATTATATAATACCTTCGCTCCACCCCACCTTGATATATCTGCATCAATTTCTATGTACCGTCGCGATTTAAATGATACTATTCTAGCATTATGTTTGTCTTGGGTGTTTTTTTTTTAGTAAATGTTTAGAGCCTATGTACTTGCTTGCTCATTTTGCTTATTGTGTTGGTGCACCAATAAGAATACCAATGTGGTTGTTTCTGAGCACCCCAAAAAACGATTATTATTATTATTATCATAGAAGTCATCCTTGGGGCAGTTTTAGAGGTTTTCCTAAACATTATTGTTGACATTGTCCGCTAGGAAGTCCTACCGCCCTCGATGTCGTTCTTGAGGTCGCCCTATAGGCCCTAGATGTCGTCTCAGGCATCGTTCTTGGCGTCATCTTCTAGGGCGTCCTCTAGGGCGTTCCCCAGGATGTTGTCGTCGTCGACGTCGTCCTCTAGGGCGGCTTCGTCAACAACGTCCCAGAGGTCATTCTCTAATTCGTCCTAGAGGTCTTCCTAGATGTTGTTATTGACGTCATTTTCTAGGACGTCGTCCTCGACGCCGTCCTTGAAGTCACCCTCATCTTTGCTTTTGAGGTTGTTCTTGAGGTGGTTTTAGTGGTTTCGTAGAATTCGTCCTTTACGTCGTGTGAGCCGCCGTCCTTGACGTCCTCCGAGACTTAGTTCTCGACGCCGTTCTAGAGGTCGTGTTAGATGTTGCCCCTATGTTCTCCTCTAGAGCGTCGTCCTCGACGTCGTCCTAGACGTCGTTCTCGTGGTCGTCCTAGAGGTCGTCCTAGTCATCGCTCTTGATGTATTCCTCTCTAAAATCATCCTCGATGTCGTCCTGGACGCCGTGCTTGACGTCGTCTTATATGTGTGTATGGTAGATTACAACCCTTTTATTTTCATACCATTTCCTTTTGTGATTGTTTACACCAACAATGTTCTTGTAAAGCAACCGCATTTCATCGCGTATGGTCGAATGAACAAAGCTGCATTTATATCGTTTTTTGTATTTTCGGACACGAGGCCGACCGGCGTGCGAAAAAAAAAAAGCTGCAGGTATACGGGCTCATGGGACGCAGCATGTATTGTAACTTAAGGGATGAGCGATTTGCACTGAACTAGGAACGGTATTGGCGGCGGCAAAAAGAAAACTCTGCGAGCTGCGGGATGCTATACCCAACTCCTGGGATATGTTGGGTTCTCCGCTCTCGACGTGTTGCATCTGGATAAAGGTCGTGCATGCCATGTGCCTGCTCATAGCACAATGATTTCACCTGATTTTTATAAAGCGTTTTCATAACATTCGGCAATGTGTTGGCAATAGCGAGTTTTTAAGGCTTTTAGGAAGGTGACCTTCTTCCTCTGATGAACGTTCTAAGTGTATAAGGTCGTGTTCGCACTGTCGCCTAAGCTGTGTGCCGAACGGCGTAGGCAAAAAACTGACGCATCACTAACGGCCGAGATACAGGGACAAGGGTTTCCCCTATACAACTCATGAAAAGATGCAACATTACCAGGCGCGTCGCCAGCGAGTGCGTGAGTGGCCGAGTGTTTACCGCGCTTAAATTCCGAGCCGAGCCCCAGGGTTCGATTCAAGAGAATTCCGCGTCTTTCATTTATCCTTTTAGATTAATGTTTTGGTGAATTCGAGGACATCGTTGTTTTTCTAGGTCCGAATGTTCTACGCGTCGAACCTTCTACGCCGATTATTCCTGAAGCTCACGCATGTACATAAGGGGCTTCACGTGGCGAGCCAAAGTCAGTCTTGCCGCAGAGTTCAATCCTGCTGTTACGCGTACTTCGACGCCCGCGATGTTCTGTCGTTAACTTCTATTCACTTTTTGTTTTGGACACAATTTCACCCCATTAAACGTTTCAGTGTCCTCAGTTATTCTTTGTTTTGGAACGTCTTCATTCGTGACAATTAGGCGGAGGTGCTGGGTAGGTGCATGTCCGTGAAGCCCACCCCTCTGAGGGCCCGCACAGCAAGTCCGACCGCAAGCCTCCGAGACCCAACAAAGAGAGGACCGAGACCCGATTATGTCACCACAGCCAGGGCCTACGGCCGAACGGGGACTCCTGCCACTCAAGACCAAGAAGTCAAAAAGTTGGACGATTGACAACAAAACGTCGCAGACCTGGACCGCTCCATTCCTCGTCCTCAAGCATTTCGCCCCAAGCAAACCGATGCCATTTTATGGTGAGGCCCTCAAGGAAGTGGAGGACTGTCTTCAACATTATGGACGCATAACCCGTCATAACAGATGGACCACGGAAAAGCGCCTAAAGTATCTCTGCTTCTCCCTGGAGAAACCTCCAAGACACTGGGTCGAGAAAAATAAGGCTTCGCTGATGTCGTGGGACGCCTGCGTCACCGTGCTGAAGAGGACATTCATGAATCAGCATCGTGGGCAGCGCACCGAAGACCTCTAGGCGAGGTCTCAAGCTCCAAACGAAAGAGTCACAAGCTTTGTGGAGGTGTTCTGCGGCTGAGTACACGTGCAGTTCCTCGAGCCACTGAGGAGAAAATACTCCGAGTACTCATGCGAAGCGTGAGGGGAAAGATCTTCGCCGGTTTTGTCCGCAGGCCTTCGACAACAGCCGAAGGTTCGATAACAGTCGAAGGTTTCGTCACCGAGGTGACGAACATCGAACGTGCCCTTCAATCGCGGGCCTCCCACTACCAGCGACTTCCCGGCGTCGCTGCCCTATCGCCTTCCAGCTGCAACAGCCCGGATCTCCGCGAGATCATCCTGGATGTCGTGCGGGAGGAAATCAAAAAGATTCTACCTCCCGTCGCAAGCCCAGCTACGCCCTTAATTGCCCAGATTGTCCGGGAAGAAGTTTAGCAGCCGCTGCAGCCGGAAGTTCTCGTCAGCGGTACCCCCGAACCGCCGACGCTGAGCTACGCCGCAGCTACCCGACGACCGCCGCCCCTTACTCACCAGTATATGGCGCCACCGCGACGTGAACCTCCAGCTGCGCAGTACGTCCTCTCAGAGCAACCATCGCCGAGGAAGACGGACGTCTGGATAACGTGCAGACCGATGCCATCTGAGCGACCACTCCGGAGAAGCCGACCATGTCTACCGGTGATGCCCATACCGGCAGCTCGGTCGTTGTGGATTAGCACCGAGAGCCCCCCACCCAAAGAGAGGGGAATGAATGAGTGACATCGAGGAGTTCCTGCGCCGACCACCATCCACTGGACGAAATCATCCCCGAGTGCCCCGCTCGCCGTGCCCACGCCGTCACGCGTCGCCTCTTTGTCGGTCCCGTCGAGATTACCTATCCCCCCATTTCCCGCCAGGAAAACTAAGAGCGACAACTCCCGGAGGCGAAGTTGCCGTGGACGGACGACGTGAAGAGCCTCCAAGAATACCAAAGCGCTCCCACTCCCCCGACGCCATGCATCGCAACGATGCCTCTGCGACGATGCCCAAAAGCTTAACTTTGTTATAGATGGCCACGACGCATCGGCCCCGAAGGGGACCGGAGCAGGCTACCCCGTCTTGAGTGGTAGGCTCTCTCGACGCCTGAGAAAATTGACAACGCCGTGGGATGGACCTCAAATACGAAACGCCGGAGGGCACATTATGAGACCAGTTAGAAGATGCACTGCTCGCGTCGAGATCCATGCTGAGACGTGTTTGTGAGGTTCATCGTTCTGCAATACTCTGCGAGGGACTTTATCCTCGGAATTGACTTTCTCTGCGAATATGGCGTGCTCATTGACCTATGAAAGAGCAGATTGACTCGACGGAGCCCTGTTCCGCCTTCAGAAAAACGCCAAACAGCGTCAGCCAACGTCCGAGTTGCTGCCAATCACGTGAACCTGCCGCCGCGATCAAATGTTTTCGTAACCGTCGTGACCGATGCAGGTACCTGCGGCGATGCTGTTCTGGAAGAAAACCTTCAATTGCTCCTGGGAAGAGGAATAGGCATTGCAAGAGGTATAGCTGAACTGCAAGATGGCCACACTTTGGTCCTCATCACGAACTTCCGAAAAGGAACGCAACACCCCCCGAATGGTGCAGCCGTGGGCCACATCGTGGCTCTCCGGAACTCCGTAAGGTTTCCGTGCGTGCGTGGCCAAGCGGTTACCACGCTTGACTTTCGTGCAGAGGCCCAGAGTTCGATTCCTGGGATTTCCGCGTCTTTTATTTATTCTTTCAGTTTAACATTCCCGTAAAGTTGAGAACATTGTTGTTTAGTGTAGGCCCGAATGTTCTGCCCGTCGAACATTCTACACCGATTATTTCAGAAGCCTACGCGTGTACACAGGGGCTTCGCGTGGACAGCCAATATCAGTCTCGCCCCAGCGTTCGATCCTGCTGTTACGCCGACTTTGACGCCGGCGCTTGGTTGTCAACTTCTGTTTACTTTTTGTTTTCGGCACAAGTTCACCCCCTTAAACATTTCAGATTCCTCAGTTTTTTTGCTTTCGTCACCTCTTCATTCCTGACAATATGGCTTGCTTAATTGGTTAGGCCATTCTGCTTCATGGCTTTCCCTGCAGGGTAGAGCCACTGATATGGCAGCTTTAGCTGCCAGAGTAGATGCACCACGTCAAAAGCCCCAATACTGATCTTCCTTTTGGGACTGGTGCATACAATGCAACCAAGGTGCAAACCATTTGTTTGCTAAACGAAGCAAAAGCCGGTAAAATTGTGGAAAAGCAACGCAAAAACGTGGCGGTCACACCGGCACGCACATACATATATGGAATTATGAGTGCCTCACTCTCCGTATGTAGAACGCCCTCTGTCTGATGCAGCATGAACCCGGTGACATCACGCGAGACGTCCTCAGATCCACTTTCCGGCGCCGAAATTCAAATCCCATAGCGCCCTCTATCGGATTCCGCGCGAACTCGGTGATATCACCTGGTGATGTCAGCGGTTGTCAACACATGGTGATGACATCCGCTGAGATGAACAGCCCCCTGCTACGTGTCTTTTCGACGCGCCTTGTCTGGCACACGCCGCGGAAGTGACTTCACACCTTCACCGCGTACGTGGCTCGAGGGCAAGGAACTCGACGAGCTCAGATTGACCACTGGCCTATGCCCTGCGGGCTGGGTTATCTATGTCGGATATCGCTGTGGGCATCGACAGGCTGTGGCCATCGATGCCAAAGCTTTGTCATTGGTTACTGGGATAGAAAAGGAGCAAGACGCCCTGCACCACCTTGCTGCGCTGTGATTGTTGGGACAGGGTTTGGCCCTACCCTTCCTGCGCTGTTATTGGTCCGCGGCCAAGCTGGTACACTTTATCTACCACTGGAGTTGCGAAAGAAGCAAACACCAGGTGCGCCGGTGGCGTTTCGAAATATCCGAATGCTGCTTCGCCGATCATCGACAGTGTTCAGCCTGTCGATTAATATGAAAACCAAGCGAGCTCGATTCGCTGCTATGTTATCACGCATGATCTATCGTGGAGACGGTGACAAGCGGGACGGAGAAAAGCGTAGAGCTACTCGGGCAGCCGAATCTGCCATATACATTGGCCCTACTGGGGCTCTTTCGCTTCTGCCGTCTTGTTGCATTGGTCAAGAACAATCAATTTTTCCCTCGTTTCGGTGACTAATGCGCCAAAGCCTACAATTTGCGATCGCAGTAGCCATAAGAGACTCGCGAAAATCACTAGAGCAGTTGTTCCGGACAGTTCGGGGTTTTCATGTTACTTGCGCCATCTGTTTTGTTGTAGTCGCGAAGAGTCCCAAACAGAATGAGGATGGCAAGGAGCAGCTTGAGCGTTCTCGCCTCTACTAACTGCTCCCTATCGTTGCTGACGAATTGAGTACAGCAGGTTGTCTCTTTAGATGCCCAGCCTTCAGCGCACGCTCGTTGCCTTTTGCCGTTATTCCGCTGCGCTCTATGATTAAAGGACGCGGAGGTAGGAAGCTTGTGCTGAATGCGGGACAACTGAAATATTCCTCCTTGTCAATCACTATAGATGTCCCCGAAGGAAATGCCCATCGAAATAGACGCGGACTTTTTTGTACGTTTTAATTACATATATTGTACATTTGTGCCTACATTATATTATCACTTTAAATGCGTTAATTTAGGAGTGCGAATTGTATTGTCAGAGTATATCATCCTAAAGGATCAGCAAAAATTCAAATAGCTCGAAGCACATAATGTGAATGTATGCATTGAGTTGTTCATTACAGTAACTAAAGAAACAATATGATATATACCCGTATCAAAGAAATGTCAGGCGACGAAAGAAGAGCCGCTCTAGATGTATTGACGTGTTCTTAGCCCCCATACATTCGTCAGCAGCAGCGCGACAAGAAAGTTCAAACGAAAGGAGCGTAATAGACCAATACCACCAAGCGAACTGCGCAGGCGCGCGCATTCCGGAAGTATCGCCGCCGCCATGCTACTTGTAGTCATCGCTCTCCGGCTTCCCGGCTAAAGAGGGCTCATATGGGCGTACATCATAGTTTGGGAAGCCCTGGTATTACCTTGGGTTCTTCTGCATATCAGTACTTCATTAGATTGTGTGGTTTGTGATGCCTTAGTTTGTCATCAAGCGCAAAAAAAGAAAAGAAAAACAGTTTCAGTTGTCTTATGCCTTTAAAATCGCTTTGTCGTCTGATTCGTCGTCGTCGGCTTCTTCGTCTTCGCGAACGCGCGTGAACCCACTGCGATCACGCGGTGGTCTTACTGCAACAGCGGAAAAAACAACGAGGCCTCTACACCCTCGAGCACTCCGGGTGCTCCTACGCCTCAATAAACTTGGAAGCAAGTGAATATCTACCTCAACGTGAAAGAGCACAAAATTCGAGGGACCATCGGCTCGGTGTAGCACCGCGGAACAGCGTCAAATGTGTCGGTGGAATTATGAGCTTTGTAGTGCGCAGGTTTGGGCATAACTTTCATTCGACAATGAAGTAAGACGAGCTCAAGAGACATTCTCGGAGTCGATAGTTTTCTAAAACTCATTCTATTCTGGTTGAGAGCCTTTGCGACAGGGTACGTATGAACTGCGGGGGGACGCCTGCACACAAAGAAACGATCTACAAAAATAACCTGCCTGACGAGCCGTAACAACTCGGATTTGTCAAAATGAAACTTAACCATGCGAGTTGCCTGAGAACTTCAGGTAGAGATGAGCTTTTTTGCGCAGTTTCTATTCAATTTTATTTAGTTTGCTCAAGCTCCGAACGGTAATGCTGACCGACGGAGAATGCGTTTTTTCGCTGTGTCGATTGCTGTTGATACAGAATCTATCAATAACGCCAGCAAAAATCATGTTGTAGCATTATAGCCCACCAAAACAAATTAAGTCTAATTTTGAAAAAGTCGATTTATTTCAAGTTATACATACTGAGAATCGCTGCTCTTTGTTCAGTGATTGTACTGATCTTTTGAAGCACAGTTGTGCTCAAAACATGTATCAATAAAAGTTGTAACCACCGAAATGCATCAAGCAAATATTGTATTAAAACGGTCGCCGCATGGCGGTGCAGAAGTTCCGATTGAGATAGACCAACGGATATACCACTACGGAGCGAGTGCTCAGAAAGATTGCAACGTGCGGAACACTTTGGCACACCCTTCTACGTCTCATGCCCTGTGTAAGCTTACACTCTTTAGTTATCGTTCAATGGGGTGGATATAAACTATGAAGCAAATATCGAAACGCATCTTAAAACGGTTTTTCCTGCCGCTTTTCTACCGCTCTCTACCTTTCTTAGACACTCTTTTCGTGGGCTACTTTCTTCCGGGAGGACATGAAATTCGATGCCTTTTTGCCAGGTGCTGTTATTGTAGCACCTTCACACAGAACGCAGAACGGGTGAAGACACCCATTAAAAACCGTGAGTAAACGGCCGACTAAAAGGCTCGTGCTAACCTGAAAATTACCAAACGCCGGGTGTACAACGCGCCTTGACGCAGCCAGAAAACTGGGGAGAACTACAGGTACCAGAATGCACCGCGGCAGCGGTGGCGTCGTGCAACTCCTGGTGAGATTGGTCTATTAACCTCTCAGCATTTGCCGACAGTAAAAATAAAAGACAAAAGAAGACACATACATTTTCTCTACCACCTATCTTATCAATACGCTTTCACTATAACCAAACTTATCAAAGTATTATATTCTAAGCAAAAATGCACGCAAAAACACTCTTATTTTTCGACAGTTATTGCTGTCCATATTATTACCATGAGACCTGCCACCTAAATAATGGTTCCACTATTTCAATGGCTACATGAGTAAGATCCTTACTTTTTATAATTTATGATAACATTAAAAAAAAAGCGAATACGAATAAAATCTTAAATTTTTTATACACTTACTGTAGTGGCATTTAGAAATCTCTTTATGAAAATTCCTTGGATGGCCCTCTGAAAATACTACGAGGACTGTCGCAACGCAGAGCAGTATTGGAAATACTTGGGTCATGACAGTTGCGTTGGCTCCGTATGGAGTTCAAGAGTGGGGCGTAATTCGGAAATGCTATCGCTGCACATTTGACAGGCAATATATTGAGCTGGAATTGAGCTCCAGCTGTCGCACCTCGTGCTTTTTAACTGCCCTTTTGTTAAAGTAAAAGCCATGGTTGCTTTTAATTACCACAGACAATAATAGGTTTTGTGAATCACAGGTTTTCAACACAAGACATTTTGAACCATGAACACATGTCCTCTTCAATAGTGCTGATTTAATGCTAACGTGTCCTCTGAAGTTTTTTTGTTTTTTGTATTTCCATATTAATGGCAAAGATTTTGTCTTTACTGTTGATGAAGTGGTGACTAACCCTTCAATTACGTTGATGTTTTCATTTTTCCCGCTTTGTCGCCTGTCCGAATCCACTATTAAGGTGCATCCTGTAGCTTTAATAAAAAAAAAAAAGAAAATACTGAGGCGATTGGTTGTAACAGTAATAATTTTCACAATTTTACCAAAATGAAAAGGCTATGTCCGATTCCTCCAAATGCCATACAGCACAACAGTGTTTGCCCAGCGTTCGCACAATATCTGATAGATATATTTCAAATATTACTCAATATCGGAGCACAACTATCTCCGACGTTGTGTCAATGAATATTTTGATATTGGTACAATTATGATCATGCTTTGCATTAATTGTCATGGAAATATTGACATTCGAATTTATTTATTTAAACACGTATACCTTCAGCCAATATTACGCCACGATTACTAAAATTGGTTCCTAATATTACTCCAGGATATACTACATTGACATCCAATAATACGCCAAGATTTCCGATATTCGTATCAAATGATACGCCAGGATTTCCAACCTTGTTTTCTAGCAATTTTTTGCTATATCCCCTATTGCTATCCATACACACGTCATTCTAATTGAATATTGTTAACCAATCATATTACGACTCTCAATATTGTGATACAAATACAAACCAGTTTTTCCAATGTAGTTATGCTGTTACAACTAGTTGCCCCTAATATTGGCCGCAATAGTATACCATTTTTTTTAATTTTGTTATTCGCGATTAATTCATGATCACAATTTATGTTACCTCGGGGAATATCGGTCTGTGCCATTAATGCTCACCGTATTAGCAGGGTTTTGACAATTTTTGGGCAACATTGTTTATTCATTGTAAATATGAATAATGACCAATATTTATCCTATCGTAAGTTTTTTTTTTTTTTTTTTTGCCTCAGTTATGTCAGATAAAATAAAAAGAAGTCATCTTTGTTTGCAAAACACCAGAAAAAGAAACATTAAATTTTCGATTATTCTCGTTTATTTCATCAGTGACATCTCGCATGGCAGAGCTTATAAATATCGCCTACAACTTACACTTGGCTGCAAATTAAAGCGACTTAGAAAAAGTTAGGTGCAAAGCGATTTAGCGATTACGGAACTTAGCTACAAATTAGGCGATATTTAGTAGCACTGCTCTCTTGGGAATCTTTATTGCGAAAACTTAAGGTGTTTCACCAGTAATTGTAGCTCGGCGATGAGTCCCAGGACGCGAGATATAGTGCGTTGCAAAACATAAATAGACATCCTTGCTCGTGTGCTATTTTATCAAAATATGTTACATGTTCTCAAACGAAACAACAAAACAACAAAGTAATTTACGTCCGAAAAACGGAAGGGCGATTTTACAACGAAGCTCTATACGACTCGCCGGTCGGGTTTTCTCGCGTCCGTCAACAGGACAGTAGAAAACAATATAGTCGACCGAAAACTATCGCGCTCACCTTATCACCGTTCGCGTGCTTTATATCTTATCATGTGGTTTTGCCACTTATTTCAAAGATCAAACCTAAAAACAAGTCTCGAAACCCCGTGACAGATGGTAAGCACAGAGCGCACCCCGTTCACGTTTCACGGTAGGTTGCGGTTGCATAAGTTGCAAAGAAAACGGCACTGCACAGAGCCTTTCACAATTAAAATCGTTTAGGTACAGTGCATTACCTCATCTTTCGTCAATTATTTGGTGTATACCCTTTTGCTGTTTACAAACATGAACTGAAGCTTGCGTCCCAAGCGATGTACTGTCTCACCGTCGTTCCAAGCCCGTTAGGCTTGCTTATGTCACCACTGCTAGAAACCATAAATGCTACATTGACAACAAAATCGGGCATTTAACGAGAGACTTCGGCTGCACAATATTACATATTGAAGGGGGTTAGTTGGTTAACCAATATATTCGAAACATTTTAACAGATCTCGCACTCCTTCCTTCTTTTGGCGCTTACCTAGAGAAATGCCGGTTAAACGATTCCTCTACTTTTCAGGGTGCAGTTTTAATGTGGCCTTTGTTCATTCTTCTTATAATCAGAATTTCTGTGGGACGTCAAAGACTGGAGCTCGACCTCGTGGTGTTTACCATGAAAAAAGTCTATAGTGCAGCGGGCAATTGTTGCAGGTGATACCACAGCTTTTGTTGTCCAATCCCCTTCGCTTCGTAGATTGGAGCCTTAAGTGTTTTTTTTTTATCTATTCCAATCGGCTAGGTGGTTGATGCACACCGAAGGTCATGTTTTTTGAACAAATAAACCAGCATTAAGGGTATAGGCTTTTTTTCTTTATTTAAAAGTATACGTTTACGAAGTAAGAATTTTGCCATCCATTGGACGAAGTAACGCGTCAGACATCACAGAGATAAAATATATTAGGAATGGGTAACTGTCTACGTTTAATAAACTTCTCCAAAAAAGCATACGATGAAGAAGTATAATATAAAAAAGCTCGTCCACACAAAAAAATAGGACACGTGGTATAAACTCGAATGGGATTGCTTCAAGGCTGATGTACCTTTCTGGATAATACACACTCGCATGCAGGTCAGATACGTCATCACATTCTAAGTTTGTTGACTTCGGCCAATAGAAACACGACTTTGTTCTTAGATTTAGCACTCTGTTAGCTTAATCCTGCAATCAATTTTTATCATGCAATCAATGCACAGTTCTAATATAAACATTATTTTAGTTTGATCAGAAAAAGGCTTTATTCAAGCGGAGCCACACTTTTCGGCGTTTGTTTTAAAAATAAAGTTGTAAGTAAATCAACAGTAGGTACTAGACTGTACAATTTTTTTTTTTGTATTGCTGCTGTTATGCAAAAAGGTGAACAATACGGTCTGAACCAAAAGTTGAATATGCGGTTAATTATTAGCTCTAGAGATTGGTATAAGAAAACACAAGTGGCCTCGAATGTTGGAAGCCAGACAATATTTAAACAAGTGTGTGGTCACATGATGCTTGGTCACGAAGAAAGAAACAAAAATATAATTCTACTGCAATTACAACGTCTAAAAGGGTTCCAATGAAAGTAATTAGTTCCTAGATAAAATTAATATTACTTGCAAAGCACATTCGTACAATTCACACTTTAAACTTATGGTTTTTACGTGCCAAGCCCACGAAAGACATTTCTAACGCTCCAGCGGAGGACTAGCGATAAATGTTGACCAAAGGATGATCGTCCGACGTGCAACCGAAAGCTGGGTTACTGGCACCTTTTTCAAAATGAGCCTCCGTCAGATAGTGGGAAAACAGAGGTGGGAGTTCGGAGACATTGGAACGTGACATTAATGCTCGTTTTTCTGTACAAGCCATAAGATCCAATAAAAGACTCCATCACCGGCCGATGCCATTCTCTCCGTTAGAGACTCATGCGAAGTGATATAAACACCGAAAACCGAAAAATCATTCTGCCCTTTTTTGTACGCCTGAAATTCTGCTCACTTTTCATAAAAAAAATTGCGACTTTTAAAGCTGTCTGTAGTCCCAAATTAGAACGCAGCTCATCAGGAGGAGGAGGTGACAGTACGGAGGGGAGGGTATGCTCCTCGTCTCCCTCCTCTCCCTCCTGTACCTCTGTACTCTTTCCTCCTCCTTTGCTTCTCCCCTCCCATTTAGCGGGAAATTTTCGTTAAATGTCTGGCTAAAATAGAAGAAGAAAATTCCCCGCCAAATTGAACGGGGAAATTTTTCCGCAAAATTTAGCGGGGAAATGTTCAGCGAAATTTAGCGGGAAATTTTTTACACCAAATTCAGCAGAGAAATTGTTCCGCTAGGTTTAGCGGGCAAACCTTTGCGGGAATTTTAGCGGGGAAACTTCACGCTTAATTTAGCCCGAAACTTTCTGTGCTAAATTTAGTGGAAAAGTGTCCTTCCAATTTTAGGCGCCGTGCGACGTCACGAGAAGGACATCACACGTGATGTCATTCTTGTGACGTGACGTCATTCGTAACCTTCGTGACCCCCGTGACTCCACCCGTGACGTCACGTGTGACGTAAACATTGGAAACGTCCCATAATGCAGCCCGCGGTTACGCTGAGCGCAGCTCTTAGCGTAACCGCGGTGCTAAGAGCTGCGCTCTTAGCTGCGCTCTTATGCACCCTTGCGGCGCCTAAGAGCGCAGCTCTAAAAATATCCACACAATCTGCTCTATCTATTTATTTAGGAGAGCGCGGATCCTCTCTTGTTTCGCCTGCTTAAGACTCCAAATGGCGCGCGGATCGTCACGTAGTTGACGCATGATTTCTAGATGGCACCTGTATCGGGTGTGCGAAAGGCCTCAGGACCGTGTCATTGGGAACTCTAAATAGATTCCCACCGTGTCGTCGCGCGGTAGAATTTTCAACCTTACTCTTGCGCGATTGCCTCGATGGCGCGTGTGTTGATGGCGCCCGCGCTCGGCATGTTTCGCTGTGATTACTGACGGACGTTGGCGATTCGCACAGTGGTCGGGACCGACCGCTGTACTGTGCGGTTGTGTAGAAAGTGGGGCTTGTATCTGCTCGGAAGTAAGGTGCCTAGATCTCTGTCTGTGTTAGAGTGGAGCCATATCTTACTTGTACTTAGTGTCACTTAGCAAATACCAGGATTATCAAGCCGTAAAATATCACCACTCAAGACTGTCGCGCGTGTGTTAGGACACTACTGGAGGTCTTTGCTGCTTCCCGACTGATCGCGCCCGAACTGTGTGTGGGCGGTTGTAAAGATTTCTGGTTTGGGCATAGGTTTTGACGCTTTAGAGCTGCAAGAGAACTGTCACATAACATTTCTTAAAAGTAAGATAAGAAGGCCGGTCCCCTATTTTACGACGTTCCTTTCTACATTTTGGATTGGTATCTTAAGTGGCCATACATTAGCACGTCTTGTCAACCATACTCTGCGGCGAACAATTGAGAGTCAGGTTGGCACTTTAGCTTGGTCAGCACTACACGATGAATGAAAACCTTGGGCAGAGACTTAAGTATTTGTTGCTTCCCGAAATGTGTCCAAGGGGCGCAGTAAAAATTTAATTGGAAATTGTTTTGGAGGCGCGCGACCGTCTATTGTTAACAAGCCTGCGTTAGACTAAAGTTTTTAGTATGATACTTTTCCCAATGTGTTATCGGATTGAACATAGAACATTGTCGACTTTGTGCATAACCTTAGGTGGGTGGAAACTATGAATTGTGTGGCCTCTAGATAACTTTGTTTCTTGTATGCGGTGCGTAAATAAATGTATATTGTCTCTTTTTCGTTCTTCGTGATGCAAGATTTGGTGTGGTTAAAAAAGGCGTTACGGCCACGTCGCGTGTGGCGACAGTTTGCACGCTGACTCCTCAATGCATTCGGTGTGCGCTGCATGTGTTCAAATAGTGCGTTTCAAATGGTATTTCGGATCGCCATGACACATTCATTTTGTTACGCTGTCAACAATATTTTTTCTGATTTCAACCAGTTCATACTTGATCTCGGACAAGGTTCAAATTCGAGAGTGCAGTCGAACTTAACGCCGTAACGACCGTAATGTGGAAAGAAATGTACAAAAAAAGACTAGAATATTAGGTGCCACGATTTTATAAAATTAATGAATGTACGCAAGTTGTCGCTGGACACTATGACAAGTAAAACATCGTGACATGTTCATATAAGGTATAAAATACTTTATATATTACAGACAAGGTTTCTAAATCTATTGATGGATCCTTTTTAAACCAAACGACTCTGCCACAAAACTGCTAAAAATCCCGCCTTTTTTATTTTGTTTAAATGATGAATGAAAGGAAAAGGGGTAATAAAGCCCCTTTATACGGAATAGTCGCGACAGCCTTTGAAGAATGCCGCCTGCTATCTTGGGCCAATCCTGGAGGCGCTACAGTCGACGCGCGGTTGTAAAAATCCAAAACATAAAGGTAAAAGGTGAGCGCGTCAGAGGAGGAGAGAGACGGAATGCCTATGCTGTCGGAGTGCAGTGCATGCTATGAGCTCATGTCGCCAATCAAATAACGCCGACTGTGCAACGTCACGGCTTTCATCATCTTTCTTTGAGCACGTCCTTCAAGACTGGTAGACCGTGAAAGTGCGCTTTTAGCCTGTGTGTATGTATTTGCGTGTCTTTCAGCCTTTGACTGCGCTCTGACTAGAGTATGGGAGGGCCGTCTGCTATTTTGGGCCATTCCAGGCGGCGCTACAGTCGACGAGTGGGTGTAAAAAAGCAAAACATAAAGCTAAAAGTTGTGCGCGTCAGAGGAGGAGGAAAAAGATGTCGCTACCTTCTTTATTCAAGGGCATTAAGAGGTAAGCCTGGACTTCTGGCCCAGCTGACGAATCGGCACAGGGGAAAGGATTAAGGGATAAAAAGGTGGGATGAGGTGCTTAATGATTATGAGAAGAGAGAACTGAAAGGATTATGGGTATTTTGGCGAGCTCGGCGGCCAGTTGGGAGAGAAAGTCGGGTTTTGAGTTGACGACTCTTACAAGCATCACGAGGTCTGCCTCGAACTAGACAATAAGAGCGAAGTCACATTTTTTTCTCAACCAACATGGCAGCCTTCCAAATACATCACGGTTGGAGAACTTCGATGGGGTGCTAAATCCACACATCAACTATTTTTATATAAAAAAAGAACACAATTTTCGGGACTCGTAGCAATATTCGAAGTCATCAGCACCCCACTTTTAAGGGTTCTGATCTGAGCTAACGTTGAAAATCAAGAGTGAAATTGTACTTGTCACCATAAAAACCATAATGCGTGCAAAGAATTATGAACGAGGAAAAAATAAAGTACGAGGTGCCAGGATGTTAGAGAAGTGACGAATGTAAAAATGATATGATCGGATATTTTTGCATTTCCGCAAGAGTGCGGACGGTTCTGCTTCATTGGGGTTGTCTGACGAGCTCGACGGTCCTACGATTCCAGATAGTAGAGAAAGATAGAATTTTGCGATGACTGATACGAGCATCACGTTGGTTTAACTGGACACGGTAACCAAAATGAAGGGTTGCGGCCACTGATCTTTATTGTTGTAGGCAGTATCGCGCATCGCCAGCCCGTCGGTGTCGCCACCGGCGGCCAATGCTTTACACCAGGCAAGCTACGCAAGTCTATGGGAGAGCCGCACACCAGTAAGAATATTGAAGCTTGTACGTGTGGTCGGAGGCGAGTATTTTGTGGTGTGCTGCGATCCTTATGTCGGGTGTTTGGAGATCGAGTCGGTATCTGTCAAACGTTCGAAAGCTGATTAAAAAAAAAAAAACGTACCGGAGCACCTACGCCTGAGCTGGCAAGCTTGCTCTCGTAGTGGGGTAAACCAAGAAACTTGCCGTTCATGAGACCATCCTAAGGGAAGCCTAGAAGTTGATAAGTGACAAAAAAGTTACATCTCTACAGCAGCTTTTCGGGAGTGAGCGAATTCCGCATAGAGAAGCCTTCGAGTTTGTCGTCTGCCAGGGATGGGCAGTATTTCAAATACAAGTGTTTGAAATACGTATTTCAAATACTTTGTGTATTTTGCATTTGTATTTAATTACAAATTGGGTAATGTATTTGACGTGTGTATTTAAATACTGAGACGTGGGTATTTTAAATACAATTGTAATTAAACACAATTTTGTGGGCGAAAATACATCCCTCAAATTTACTGTTACTGTCTAGAGCAGGAAGGAAACTACGCTCTGCACCGAATAAAGTGTCTCTCAATCAAGCACAAGCGTTTAGTGACTTTGTTATTACGGTGCTAGTCCAGGGCAAGAACAGTGACGAAAAAGGCGTTCACATGCAGACTGCTTAAATAAGTGCCTGTGAAAACTTGTGATGCTTTCCAGCCTGATTTACATCCATATTTTGCCTGGAACATCCTAAATGAGCGGGTCGTCCAGGTTTTCGTAACTGCTGCGAGTTGCAACAATAAAAAAATTATCTTGCTAGTTCTGCGCGTATTGGTCGTCTCGGTCCTTTGTCGGTCTATACAAAAATCAAAAATGTAATTGACGAAAAAAAGCTGCTTAAAGCTTTTTCCCCCTATAACGTCCAAGCTGATTAGATTTTTTGTCATTATATTTCTTTTACGTTACTAGAGCCTCGCACACTAACTCCCGAGTGTGCGATGCAAAATTAAAATGAGCTACCCAGAATCCCGTGCAGGTGCCCTGAAGTCGCTGACGCAAATTTTGAGGAATGTATTTGGAAAAGTATTTGGAGGAGACCAAATACATTTGGTTGTATTTGTGTTTTGTACTTAAATGCTTTTTTTTAAAGTAATTAGATTTGTAATTAAATACATTTTTGACGAAGTATTTTGTATTTGTATTTCGATACATATTTGCATGCATTTTGCCCATCCCTGCCTTCTGTTAAACCCAACTCAAAGAAATTACACTCTTAGAAAAAAGGGTATCGATATTCCTCCCTAAACGGAAGAACGGTCTTGTAACCTATGTTGCTTTAGAAAGGGAGAAACTTTCGTCCCTGAAGCAGGGGAGCAAATAGTTCCTCCGTTGCCTGCATCTAATTATGGCGGACCTGAATCGAGCAACTTGAGCTCACTGAGGCTTAGCGAGGACGCTACGTCTCTTGTACGGGACGAGAGGAGCAGAAAATAAAAGCGTAACACGAGCTTTTCGCGAGCTGTGTATATTTCCGGAGCCAGACTCCTCCCGCAGGTACAGAAGCTTCCGTTTCGAAAGCAGTTACTCAGTCTTCTCGTCGTCAGCACTGCGATGTTAAACGGAGACAACCGATACTTCGAGCCCTTTACGTTTTACCTTTGCTGTTCCTCGAGTCACAATTCTTTCATCAACCGCACATTACGGAGGAATGGAAAACCAAAAGTCGCTCTAAAAGAAAACAAAAAAAAAACACTCGAAGCCGCTGTTGATCGCGTAGCGTGAAAGAAGGTTAAATCATTTGCCACTAGATTGGAGTGTCAAGCAGGGTAATTGCAAGTCGCTAGGCTAGGTAGCACTAGGTACCGCCCAATTCATGTTCATATTTAATTTTTTCAGGCCTACTTTACGCATCGGGATCTTTGAGAATCTATACACTTAGATGTAGACACATTACGCATACTACAAGCATCAAGTGAACATACATTGACAAGATACATGGCACATACAATCATCAATACAACGGCACACTAACTCGAACACTATAACCGAGCTCTGCATTTCCGTCTTTTATAATGGTCTTTTTGAACGTACGGAATTTCTCGGTGACTCCCTAAGCAATAAAAAATATTTCCAGCATGTTCATTTTTTTCCCCAGGAATGTCATACATCTAGAGTATTTTTAATGGCTCAAGTGAAGAAACACTTATTAAAAAGTAAACGCTCGATCATGCCGTTTTATTTGAAAGCAAATAAATCAAGCCGCTCTATTGCGGTTCGAAGCCATCAGTCTGTTTCCCCGTACGGCGCGTCGCAACCTGTATTTCTATTGTAGGGTTTGTTTTTTTCTATTTGGCTGCAATTGCCGTTTTGAATTAATCTCTGTAGAGCCGATATTCACTCAGCTGGAAGTGATGCTTCACGGGCAAAGAAATCGCCTTTCGATAAACCTGAATGCACTCAAAGCCGCAACTTGTGGCAGGTGTTAAGTGTACGGAGCTACGCCGTGGCGAGCTAGAAAACTTCTAGCGCTCATCCCAGCGCGTCACTTAAAGGGCAGTTTCTCGAGGAACCGCAGTATATTTAAACAGCAAAATAAAGGGAAGTTTTTTTTTTTAATTTTACGTACTATTATTCTGAATGGTAAAATTCCCCACTGTAAATATGTGTACTTTCCGTCATAATTTTGTACTGTTCAGTCTTTTCCCAAAGCGCAATCGCTCTTGGCGAGGAAACAACTGACAGTCAGATTGGCCACTGTACGATAGGAGCTTACTGTTCAGACCAGCGTTCCAACATCACTATCCGGAAGTCGATCGATTACACGTGCCTAATCCCTTAGGTGGTCTTAAACTTTTTAATGTAAATGAAATGTCAACCTGCGACACTCGTGCCCCTCCGATCACGGCCCGATTAGCGGCATCAATGCCTGCCAGTTTACGTCATCTCATTTTGTTGTTACACCACTGATACGTGAACACAGGGTCACATTGTCAATAATTCCAGTCTTCTGTTCACAACCCACAACACTACTATCACGATGTTGCAGCTATGTTGCTGACACGCACAAATACAGAACCACGTTGAACGCCGGTTGGCACTCGGCAGCGGAAAACAGAACTGAACTCAGCACGGAAGGCACCCAGGCAGCCAGCAGCAAAATCAGCCTGTCTTGGAAGCAGTTCCTGCTTTTTTCATGACGTCCAAATCGTCGACACAGTTCCGCGTGGTTCCGCTTTTGTAGTTCGGCGTGGCTCCCGCAATCCGGAGATACTGTACCGGAGTGTACGCAGTGTACATAGCGCTGCTGGCACTGCTCCGGAACTCTGCTGTTTCTAGTGGCTTCGTTTGTTCGTTTGATAAAATTAGGGATAAAAATGTCAATACAACCGAAATGTCTTGCACGTTTGGACTAGAAAGCGGAATTACAGGCCGCCTTCGCTGCCGCTGAAGATCAATTAACTCAACAACATTTATAAAACAACGTGGTTGACGTGCTCGACAAACGAAACCGAAATAAGATGATTCGGGAGGGCGAAAGCTTTTTTCCGTCTCCCTGGAGAAGAAGAAAAAAACGTTTCGTTTATCTCAATTTCTCGTGTCCGCTTGGGGGCGCGTCAGTAGAAGCGAGGAAGACGCGCCGTTGCCACCTTTTTCCTCCATTTTTTCTAGGAGTGCACCACCGACTCCGCGGTAGCTCGAGGGAACTTTCGCCTCATTAAGCTGCAATACAGCGGAGTCACTTTCGACCACAAACAATATATTTATAAGAACTGCGAAGACTGTCAGTTATAATCTGTCTACGCAAGCTATTTGACCGGCTTATCGAAAAGCATCTAAAAAGTTTCAGTGCCAACAACAGCTTAGAAACGGGGAAAACGGCACTCTTTCTCGTTCTTCCCATAGAGTCCCATGCATTGGCTGGTTTCAATCAATCGCCGCCGGTGGCGACACTCGGCACCGGCTGCCGCGGGCGCAGTCTGCGATTCAGCCTACTACAATAGAGATCAGTGGTTGCGGCGCGAAGGCGAGCGACACCTCACGGGAACGCAGGCGATTTGGCTTAGAAAATACTCTTGATCGCAAAGACAACAGACTGACCTTTTTTTTCTTTGTCGAAGCACGACTGCTTTTGCCGGTTCTATTATCTCTTTTCCCGTATTTTCTCGTCCACCGAAATCACCCTATAGACGCAAAAACACAAGAACAAATCAGTGTGCATAAAAATACAAGACATTTATTTAGAAACGCGAATCCTACATTTTCTGCTGTACGGAATTGGACGTCTCTAATATGAACGAAATAAATGACCGCAAACGTCGGTTGGGAGAGTCAGTTTTGATATTCAAACGTAGAAACCTGGTAAATAAGCCATCCCTGTGCGTCCCGTCTCAGTGGGATAAATTTTCTTGACCTCTAAATTGTGAGTTGGTTGGTGTCCGAAACGAACCCAACCAACATGTCACAACTACTGAAACAATGGTTGTGTATGTTTTTTTTTTTTTTTTTTGTCTATATTTGCTATATATGAGGGAAGGGGGCGGATATAAGGTGATACATAATGGAGTGGTGCCTTGGCCTCAAGTATTTGTTTATGTTTACTTTTCGGGCCATGAACTAAATGTTGTAAAAATACGGCTTTGTTTCATTTGGTTATCCATATGACGTATGATGTTCGACGTTCGTACCCGGAAACCGATTCCCAGCTGCATTTTTCGTTTTGTCCTTGAGAGAGTGTCTCCCCGACGTTTCCCCTCTCCCGTTTCGCCGTTGTTTCTTGTGGAAGCCACAAGCGAGAAATAGAGAAAAGCCCGCCTGGGATACACAAGGCGAAGGTCTCGGTAAGAGAGAAGAGCTTCCCTCCCTTTTTCTTTATCCCTTAAGGTTAGATATGCGCCGAGTTTTCTCTTGCCTCGTTTTTACATATCTTATTTGTCACCTCGAAATTTCTGTGCTTGCGAAAGGTTATCGAAGGGAAGTTTCAGTCAGGAAGGCCTCACTGACGGTACAAGGTGCTCGAAGCAGTCTTGGGAAGTATCAAGTTGAAGTGGCTTTGTATAGCATCGTGACGACACGTTCAACCAAACTACACTAGTGTTTAAAAAATAAGCACCGAAAAACATCCAACCATTTTTTTTTCTCAAAACTAAACATGGGAAAAAAATAACCTAATCATTACCCACGCCACCGATTTGGGCAATATATAAATTTTGAGAAGAACAGCGAGTAATCACCCTGCCTTTGAAATACGTTGAATACGAAGCTCGCAACCCGTTTTTCCCCGCGTCAGATTGCGGAGACCACGAACCTTACGGAGGTAAGAGGACGTCTGTGAATAATAGAAAGGAGGGAAAGAAAGAGCTATTTTGCGCACCTTTCATTCCCAATTATCGCGACCTCAAGTCCGACGGACGTTCGTGTAAAAGATATCGATGGAAATACAAGAATGAATCTTTGTGTCCCCCAAAAAATGAAATCCGTTCCTAAAACAAAGTGCAAAAAAAAACAGGCACAACTCATTCACGGACCGCGAGGTCGTGGAACACACAGTCTTCACGAATGTTAACCCGGAAAGTAGGGCCGAGAGGGGTTCATAGACAGAGAAATTGAATATATATATAACATAACGACACTTTTTTATTGTTATAGTTCGTAGCTAAAACACACTCCTCCTTCTCCCCTAAAATATGGTCACCGACAGCTGGACGAACGGGCTATACAGATTTGCGAGAACGCCGCCCAAAATTGTCGTTTCCGTGGTGTCAACCACTCTGCGCAGCATTGAGCGTGTCATGGGCGAGAGAAACAAAGAGAGAGAAAGATCTCCCGCTTGAAATTCACAAAGAAAGGTCCCGGGCCCTCTTCGTTCCCCCTTGTCCAACTGCCTGGGCTAGGAGGTCTGCGTACGCGCCCAGATTTCTCTTCCTTCGTTCCGTAATCGGACCGTGTCCTCGAAACACATCTTGCTTGTGATTTACTAGAGAAGTTCAGTTTCAATCAGGAAGGCTATTCTGACGCTTCAAGATTCGGGGGCGTGAGAGGCCTATACGCCGTTTCAAATTTCCACTTGATTTAGCGAAGAACCTGAATTGGTGCGTAGGTGTGTGATATCTCCCATAATGCAACACTGCCTATTCAGTTTCCTTCACTCATTCATTTATTGAACCTTATGGGCCCATAAGGGCATCCTATAAAAAAGGGGGGGGGAGGGGATCATTCATATTATACGTAGGAAAATTAGGCACAAAAATCAATACATTCAGAAAGAAAGTCGGTAAATGGTTAACTACGTAAAAAGTGCGATTGAAGACTTGATTTAAAGGCGTCTTAGTCTATCATGGTGACGATGGAGGATGGGACGCTGTTACAGTCATTGGCGGCTTGCAGAATAAATGATCGGTTGAAAAAGTTAGTCGAGCCAGAGACCCTTTGGATGGGTATAGGCTTTGCTTAAGCGAGATGATGTTCGAGCGGGAGGTGATAATAATGCTGTTATAAGGTCGAGACAGTCATAGGTTTTATGAAGAAGGGAGAGCTGAGAGACGTTCCTACGAAGCTGAAAAGAAGAAAGGATTAGTAGCCTCTTTAGGACGGAGTCACTACTATGAAACAACTGGCCCTGCTTGAATTGCTTCCGGATGATGGTAGCCTCAATCGGGGTTCCAGAGGGAGGCAACATATGCTAATTTTGGTCGAATATGTGTTTCGTAGGCCAGTCTGAGGACAGTTGGTGTAGCAGATCGAAGGTTACATCGGTGTACTCCAAGGGTCCTGGAGGTGCCTGGGAAAATGCCTTCCATGTGATTATTCAATTAAAGGTTTCACGGTAGTTTTATACAGAGATATTTTCACGAAGAAACAGTCTCAATCAAATCGGAAGCTTAGTAATATTGGTAGGAGAAAACATTCTTTTTTCTAGTGTAACCGATTAGTTTGCATTAAGATTTGTTTAATGGCATCAGGCACTGTTTGCATCACTTTGTTATTTAGTAACTCATCTTGAATTTGATAGTTGTCATGGACAATTCATACTTTGTTTTAGTCGGCACAGTCATCTGCAAATAGACGAACATTAAATAGGTGGTGGCCGAAAGGTCATTTATGAACATGAAAAAGTAGGTGTCCTAGAACGGACCCCTGAGGAACACTAGATGAAACGTTTGTAAAGGCAGACTGATGATAATTTGTAACCGGGTATTGGACACTGGAAGCAAGAAAGTCACGTATGAATGAGAATATCAGCGAGTGAAGTTGTAGCAATACCAGTTTAGAAAGTAGTCGATGATAGGGAACATAATAAAAAGCTTTCGAAAAATCCAAAAAGATGGTGCCGATCTCAGTCTAACACTCGACATTAGTATGTAGGTCATGGATTAAGTCGCAAAGCCGCGTCTCCCAGGAGAGTGCGTTTATAAATTTATCCTGGTTTTTGAAAAAAATATTCATTAGTTTGTGGGCCACCCGTGATCTGAAAATATAGTATAAGATCAAGAATTCCAGATGCGATTCCAGTTGAGGAAATCGGACTAAAGTTGGGGAGCAAACTGCGACTTCCTAGCTTGAACACTGCAGAATTTATTGGGGTGTTTCCCCGCTAAATTTAGCGTCAAAACTGCTGTCGAATGACTTTAACGTCAATTCGAATCCCCGCTAAATTTAACGGCGAATTTTGATTGGTGCTGAGGTAATGTGGCATCCGTTTTCTCGCTAAATTTAGCGAAGAAATTAACTTTTTACATATTTCACGAGACATGAAGTCATGTTAACACATATTTTGTGCGAAATTTAGCGGGGAAAATGAGTGGGTATCGAGGTCACGTGGCGTCAATTTTGCAGTTAAATTTAAAAGGGAAATTGAGACGTAATATTGTCACAAATGAAAAGGTAATGAAACAAAGAATAATTGAGCAAACTAAACGTTTAATGGGGCGCACTTGAGCCCAAAACAAAAGAAATCAGAAGATAACAACAGAGCACCGCGAGCGTCGAATTCGGCGGAACAGCAGGATCGAACGGTGAGGCAAAAACTGACTCGACAAGGTCGTGGCGGCCAGTTATCTAGAGTGAGTCACTATCTCGAAGATTCGGCAAAGAAGGCTCGAGCGTCGCGCACTCGGGGCGAGAATCAACACGCATTTTCTAGAAAAAGAAAGTAGGCATAAATGATAGAAATTACATTCGCAGCAAGAACAAACGAGAACCTCCTAAAAGTCCGTTACCGAGCGTTGCTTTCTCGGCCGTGCGCGTGGCATTATTCCCCCCTTTAAAAAACATGCATCGTCCCGATGCAGCAGAAAACGAAAACACACGTCCACAACAAAATGACAGCAGAATCACTAGTCGAAAAGAGCGCAAAGGTTTATCGCTCGTAATACGGCTTCAGCCGGACGACGTACACCACCTCGGGTCGCGGCTGACGTCTTGTCGATGATCGTGTTTCGTCGGGAAAAACTTCGTAGTTTAGATCTCTGAGGCGTCGGATGATCTTGGAAGGCCCAAAGTAGCTCTTCAGCAGTTTTTCGCTGAGACCGCGGCGACGAATCGGCGTCCACATCCAAACACTGTCTCCGAACTGGAAATGGACGGAGTGTCGACGAAGGTTTTACCGGCGATCGTCGACAGGCTTTTGATCGTGGATTCGAGGGCGGGCTAGTTGACGAGCCTCTTCTGCCCTCTGACTGACCGCATGGCCATCGTCGCATCCCTCATCCACTGGCTCACGGGGCAGCATTGCGTCAAGCATGGTCGTCAATTTTCTGACATGGACCAGCTCGAATGGTGTGAACCCGGTTGTTTCTTGAACTGCAGTGTTGTAGGCGAACGTGATGTATGGTAATACCACGTACCTCGTCGTGTGTTTTACGTCGACGCACGTGGATATCACGTCGGCAATCGTTTTGTTAAGCCCCTCCGTTAGCCCTTTGGTCTGGGGATTTTACGCGGTCGTCCGTCGATGTCTGGTGTGGCTGAGCCGAAGGATGTCTGCGTGAGCTGGGCCAAGAACGGTGACCCTTGGTAGGTTATCAAGACTTCGGGGGCACCATGCCGAAGCAAAATAGATTGAAAAAAAACCCAGAAAAATTGGCGACTTCCATTGATGTTCCTGACGGAAGGGCTTTCGTCTCCGCGTACCGGGTGAGGTAATCTGTGGCAACGATTATCCAGCGGTTCCCCGACGACGACGGCGGGAAGGGCACAAGCCAATTCATTCCAATTTTGTAATGGGGGAGTTGGGGCCGGTACAAGATTGGTGCGATACAAGACTGGTGTGACCTGTGGGTTATGAGGGTAAATTTGGATGAAACCTTTTTTTGTTTTTGTTTTACAAATAAAAGAAATCCGTTTTTTTATATTCAATTAGGGACTTCCTCATTTCTGAAGTTAATCAATTTAATTACCTTGGTGTTACCATCAATCAAACCCTGGTTTGGTCCGATCACGTGAATAATATTTCCGTGGGAGCCTTCCGAAAGCGTGGTCTCGTGCGGCATAAACTTAAGAAAGCCCCCCCTCCCCCCCCCCCCCCTTAAGCGTTAAATTTTTCGCCTACACCTCTCTCATTCGACCCAAACTCGAATATGGTTCCATAGTATGGGATCCATCTACAAAAAAACCTTTCGTCATTATAGAAAGAGTTCAAAGACGCTCTGCTCGCTTTGTTCATAGCAAACTCAAACACACAAATTCCCCATCATTACTAATGCAGACAAATAATATAACTACCCTTCAACACCAACGTAAGATTACCCGTTTACGTTTTTCCGCCAACTTGTCAATTCTAAGCTTTCTCTATATTCTTGTTCTTATGTTAGTCGACTTTAAACCAAGCAAACAACACACAATCACCACTACTTTTTGACGCCCTATTTCGCACGTACAAATATATTTAATTTTTATTATTTCCCAAGAACAATAAACGCGTGGAATTCATTGCCCTGGAACTGCTTTCATGACCTGATTTTGCATCATCATTGGAATATTTTTTTTATCTCAGCCAGTGACCCTCGCCGCTTTATAGTTTCATTGTAGTCTTTATGTGAATTCATATTTTGATGGAGCTTTCAGCTTTGTAGTTTCATTATCTTTGTCATTGTATATTTTAATGGGTCATTGTTATAATTTTGTGATTTACTTGATCTTGATAAATGTATATTTTGTATGTATTTTATTTTTGTGCAGCAGTTTTTCACCGCTGTTCTCTCGTTTTATGTGCAACCATGGTTTTTTGTAGCGTTATTTATGCTTACCGCCCACCCTGCTTGGACCTCGAAAGGTCCTTAGAATGGACTAAATAAATATCGGTTGCAGGAATCCCGCAGGTATCGTCGGAGGCTTCTTACGCCATTGGCACTCGCGACATGACTGTGTGTACAGATGAACACTCTTCGGGAGCTTTGCCTAGTAGTACTTGTCACGAATCCGGGCAAGGGTCCTGCTGTGTCCGAGATGTCCAGCCGTTGGGTCGTCGTGGCACGCTTGAAATATATCTTCTCGGAGGCTGGTTGGGAGAACCAATGGCCAGTGAGTTTTGCTGGTTTCAAAATTATTTCTGAAGAGCACGCCTCACCACAGGACAAAACTCGAAAGGTCCCGAGAAAAGGACCGTGGGACTGAGACTCTTCAACCTTCGAGGCGATCGATCACGGAGCTAAGTTTCGTGTCGTCACGTTGAAGTGCCCTCATGTCGGTAGCGGTAAATACGCCAAGAAAATGGGCGTCGTCATCGTCGTCGGCGCTGGCAATGAGAGGTTCGACTGGAGCCCTAGACAAACAGTCAGCGTCATTATGTTTGCGGCCGGACCTATGCACAACGGTTACGTCGAATTCTCGCAGTCGAACACTCCAGCGGGCGAGACGTCCTGACAAATCCTTGAGGCTTGCGAGCCAGCAGAGGTGGTGATGGTCTGTGACCACCGGGAACGGGATCCCGTACAATTACGGATGGAACATGGTTATCACCCAGATGACAGCAAGACATTCATTGTCGCTCATTGAATAATTGTTTTCGGCTTTAGACAGCGCTCGGTTCGCGTAAGCGATCACTCTCTCTGCCCCTTCTTAAAGCTGAACGAGTACGCATCGAGACCACTATTGCTGGCGTCCGTCTAGATTTCTGTCTCCGCCGACTGATTGGAATGATCGAAAATAGGGGGCGATTGAAGCCTTCGCTTGAGTTCATCGAACGCTCCTTCTTGCTCCTCTCCCAAATGGAACTGCTTGTCGTCTTTCGTCAGATTTGTCAGTGGTGCAGAAATCTGTGCAAAGTCACACACGAAACGTCTGTAGTAGGCGCAGAGCCCAAGGAATCTTCGGACGGTCTTCTTGTTTGATGGCGTAGGGAATTCTGTGACAGCGGACGTCTTTGCAGGATCAGGGCTTACGCCCTGATCACTCATGGCGACGACCGAGAATTTCAGCTCACCATAGGAGAACCGAAACTTCGAATACTTGAGTGTCAACCCAGCAGCCTTGAAGTCCCGTGGCACGGCTCACAGTAGTCTGAGGTGCTCGTCGAATTCACTTGCAAACACCACAACGTCGTTGAGGGAGACGAAACAACTCTTTAACGCGCTGGTTCATAACGCGCTGTAAGGCTGCCAGCGCTGTGCACTGCCCGAACGGCTTTACTTTAAATTCATATAGTCCGTCCGGCGTGACGAAAGCCGCCTTCTCACGACCTCGTTCGTCGACTCAACCTGCCAGCACCAACTCTTCAAGTCCATCAACGAAAAATATCGGGCGTGGCGCAGCGGCTCCAGGGTGTCGTCGATGCGGGGCAGCGTATAGACGTCCTTTTTTGGTTACTGCGTTCAGCCGGCGATAGTACACGTACGGACTGTTTGAGGGCTGGACGATGTCGTCATCGAACGTTTCCTGAACATGCTTCTGGATGGCTTCCCTTTCTTTCACGGGGCCTCGGTACGATGGCCGATGCACAGGGAGTGCGTAGTTATCATTAATTGTCTGATGCTTCGCAACCGTCGTTTGGCGCACCTTTGATGACGTGGAGAAGCACTCACTGAACTCGGCTAAAAGTTCACGGAAAAGTCGTTATGGGGCTGCGAGGGACGGGTCGATGTCGAGTTCTGACGGCATGGTTCTCTTTTGCTGCGTCCGAGAGGCGTCTTTTGAGATCACGGCGATCACGGCTGAGTCCTCAGTTTCCTCGAGGTACCCCACAGCTGCAGACTTGGTAAGGTGCTGCCACTCTTGCTAGAAGTTGGGGTTAAAGGCTACGGTACACCCGTCCTGAAGTTCGGTTACGCCTCTTGCAATGTCAATCTTTTGTCCAAGGAGAAGTTGGACGCTTCCTTTAAACAGTGCTACACCGCAAGTGGCTTTTTTGTCCCGACGGGCACAAAGACACTCGAGAGCGGCGGCAGGTTTACGTGGCTAGTAAGGGCTTGCACTGCAGCTCACGTCGCTTTAGGATTTTCCGCCGATGGGACAGCTGTCAAAAGCGTCAGCTTGTTCTCCGCAAGGTCCAATGACGTATTCACACAAGAAGTCCATTCCGAGAATGACGTCCCTCGAACAGTCTTGCAAAACGACAAAATTCACTGAGCAGGTTTCAGCGTGGATCTGAATGCGAGCTGTGTACCTGCCGACATATGTGATGAGATGTCCGCCGGCGGTTCGTATCTGCGGTCCGTCCCACGGTGTCGTTAAATTTTAGAAGGCGGCGAGAAAGTCTCACTCAAAACGGAGTAATCTTCTCCGGTGTCGACGAGTGCCGTCAAGTCGCGGCCGTCAATGATAACGTTGAGCTTATTCAAAACTCTCGCAGAAACGTAGTAGGAGTTCTCTGACGATCGTGGAGGATCTTGGCATCGTTCGACTACGGCAAATTCAACTCTAGGGGTTGCCGCGCCTAGTTTTCTCGACGGGAAGCGATGGGTAACAGGCTTTCTTGGCCAGACCGGCGAAAGGGCGAGGGTGAGTGTTGGGGAGACTGCGAATGGAATCCTTACAAAGGCCGATTGAAGCCCTCTGTGCTACCACTGCGGGGATGCCGACAATATGTACCGCCCTTGGCACTTACTGGCAAATAAGACTGCGTGGGTTTTATCCGAACGATCCACGTCCACGCTACGGTAAACGACGGCGGGAAATAGAAAAATATCTCCGACAATGTTAGTCTATCCCACACCTCCACCAAAATGTCACAACTTAAGAGGTAATGAAACAAATAATGACTGAGGAAAATATACGCTTAATGAGGCGAGCTTGTGCCCGAAATAAAAAGAAACAGAAGATAACAACAGAGCGTCGCGGGCGTTGAAGTCGGCGAAACAGCAGGATAAAACCGTGAGGCAAAAACTGACTCGACAAGGTCAGCGGCCACTTATCTAGAGTGCGTCACAATCTCGCAGAATTGGCAAAGAAGGCTAGAGCGTCACGCGCTCGGGGTGAGAATGAACACGTACCATAGAGTAATATAGTAAACGTAAAGAGGAGGACACAAACGCTGATTAGCGGCCCAGATAGTGCGTTTAATGCCCTCCGCTACGTGGCGCTGTTCTGTAATTTGGTTAATATTATTTAGAACACTTTCTCCAAGTAGTATTTACTTTTTTAAATTGCTATGCTTTATAATTTTTTAAAGTACTTAAAGCGACTAAATAGTGTTAATCAAATACGTCACGAAAACAACGTGATGAATGGCGCCTGCCTTGGCCTGTCGCCCTGTTTGCACGCCGTCGCCTCTGCATCATTCTGCTTGGTCTCTGCTCGCCTGTGCGTCGCTCGTCCGTGCTATCACTGCCCAGATCGAGTTAGGTGGCTTCTTAATACATCCAGGGGTTCAAATCGTGAAGGCCATATTCCGTAATGTGCGGTCACTTGGCAGCAGCGCCGCATCTTGACGACACACGTCTAACTCTTCTCCAGGACATTGCACAGAGTGCCTTCCATTTCAGTTTCCGTGAATGAACACTATGTTAGAGTCTCCCCGATTACTATTCCTGCTAACAGGACAGACATTGGATTGTCTAGCCTGTGAACACAAATACTTGATAAAGTCTTGAGCAAGACCATGTTCCCAAGCTTTTGGTCACTTGACTGCAGCGGATCTTTTTGTGGACACACGTCTAACTCTTCACAACGCTACGACGCATATTTCCCTCGAAGCCACCTTTCAGTGGGTGCCCTCTATTCGTCACGTGCCTCCGCTTTAAATTCCTGCTATCACGACCGTGTTGGAGTTTGGTGGCTTCTTAACACATCCAGAGGTTCAAAGCATGTAGACCATATTCCGAAACGTTAGGTCACTTGGCAGAAGCTCCGCGTCTTGTCGACACAACGTCTAACTCTTCTCCAGGCCATTTCACACTGTGCCTTTAATTCCAGCTTTCGGTGACTCAACACTATGCCCCTATATCGCCGATTACTATCCGTGCCACCAGGACAAACGTTAGATTTTCAAGCCTGTGACCACAAATACTGAATAAAGTCTTGAACACGACAATCCTCCACAGCTTTCCGTCACTTGACTGCAGCGGAGAATTTCGCCGACACACGTCTAAATCTTCGCCACGTTACGTCGCATATTACCTTTAAAGCCAGCTTTCGGTGACTGCCCTCTTTTTGTCACGTGTCTCCGCTTTGCATTCCTGGTGTCACGACCTGTTCGAGATAGGTGGATTTTTAACACATCCAGGGGTTCAAGGCGTGAAGAGCATATTACCAGACGTTCGGTCACTTGGCAGCAGCGCAGCACCTTGTCGATACACGTCTAACTCTTCTCCAGGCCATTAAACAGGGTGCCTTCAATTCTAGCTTCTGAGGACTCAACACATGTTACAGTGACGCCGATTACTATCCCTGCTACCAGGAGAGACATTGGATTGTCTAGCCTGTGAACACAAATACTCTATAAAGTCTTGAGCAAGACCATCTTCCGCAGCTTCCGGTCACTTGACTGCAGCGTAGCATTTTGTCGACACACGCCTAACTCTTCTGCAGGCCATTACACAGAGTGCCTTCAATTCGAGCATTCGACGGCTCAACACTATGTTCTAGTGTCGCCGATTACTATCCCTGCTATCACCGCGGTTCTCCTGAACCAAAATAAATATTATTATTATTATTATTATTTGGCCTTTCAATCTTGTGAAAAGAAATACTGGATTAAGTCTTGAGCAAGACCATCTTCCCCAGCTTTCGCTCACTTGACTGCAGCGGAGCATTTTGTCGACACACGTCTAAATCTTCGCCACGCTACGACGCATTTACTCTCAAAGCCAGCTTTCAGTGACTGCCCTTTCTTGTCACGTGTCTTCGCTTTGCATTCCTGCTATCACGACAGTGTTGGAGTTAGGCGGCTTCTTAACACATTCAGGGGTTCAAGGCGTGAAGACCATATTGCCGCGCGCGCAGTTGGCCCAGTAGGCAGCGCGCGCGTGGCGTAGCGGTTATCGCGCCTGCCTTCACGCGAAAAGCTACTGTTCGCAATTTAGTTTTCTGGTAAATTCAAGAACCCTGTTGCTTGTAACAGGGTTCTTGTAATGGGTCCAACATTCTACGCCTACTATTCTAGAAGCTCACTCGTTTACAAGGGGCTTTGCACAGTGAGCCAGGGCCAGCTTCGCCCCAGCGTTAAACTCTGCTGTTACGTCGACTTCGACGCCCACGACACTCTGTTACTATCTGTTGTACCCGTTTATGTTTGGCGCAAGCTTGCCACATCAAACGTTTGTTTCTTTCTGTTTATTTATGGTTCTGTTGGTCACCACCCGTGACATTTTGGTGGTGGTGCGGGGTTAGCATGTCCGTTCAGCGAACTCCTACGAGGGCCCGCAGTGCAAGTCCGATCGCGAGCCCCCGAGGACCCAACGAAGAAAGGACCGAGACCCGATCATGTCGCCGCTACCTCGGCCTACCCCCGGAACTTGGACCACTGCCGGACAGGGCAAAAAAGCTACCGAAGCCGACGATGAACACCACGTCGCAGCCAGACGGAACGCCACCGACGTCCACTCTCTACGTGCAGGCCCCACCAAGGACGCCGCCAAATTTCAGTGACAATTTTCATGAAGATGTGGACGACTGGCTGGGCCAGTACGAACGCGTCGCAAGGTTCAATGGATGGGGTCCTGAGCAGAGCCAGCAAAATGTCCACTTCGCTCTGGAAGGCACTGAACACACCTGGTTCGAGAACCCGAAGCGTCAGTTTCGTCGTGGCAGGATTAGAGGCGGATCTTCGACGTACTTTTGCCTGCCAACAGCGACGTCAGCGGGCCGAAGAGCTTCTTCAAGCAAGAAGCTAAGGGCCAAACGAGAGCGTCACAAGTTTCGGCAAGGACGTTTTTTCGAATCATGAACCGCGCCGACTCAAACGGTCCTGACGAAAAGTAGCTGTGGTTCCTGATGCGAGGGGTGAGAGAGACCATCTTCAGCGGCCCTGTGCGGAACCCACCTATCTTCGACCAAGACTTCACCGCGGAGGCAACAAACATCGAACGCGCCCTTCAAGCACGGGCCTCCCAATACCAGCGACTTCCCGGCGTCGCTGCAATCTCCACTTCCAGCTGGAACAGCCGGGACTTCAGCGAGATTATCCGGGACGTCATGCGGAAGGAAATCAGGGAGCTGCTACCTGCTGCCACAAGCCCGGCTACGCCCTCAGTCGCCAAGATTGTCCGGGAAAACTTCAGCAGGAGCTACAGCCAGAAGTTCTCACCAGCGCCGCTCCTGAACCACCGAAGATGAGCTACGTCGCAGCTACCCGACGACCACCGCCCCCTGCTCACCCGTATACGGCGCCGCCTCGACGTGACCTACCAGAGCCGCAGACTTACCGACGTCGGGAAGAACAACCCTAGTACGTCCGCACTGAAGAACCGGCGCTTAGGAAGACAGATGTCTGGCGCACGGCCGATCGACGACCACTGTGTTATCACTGCGACGCGGCCGATCACGTCTACCGGAGGTACCCGTACCGACAAATGGGCCTGCGAGACTTCGCGCCGATCGACCCGCGACCTCGCCATGGGGAGCGACCAAGAGACATCGACGAGTACCTCCGACAACCCCTGTCCCCGGCGCCGACTCCACCCCGATGTTCCCGTTCGCCTTCGCCTCCACGTGCGCTTTCGCCCTTCCGCCGTTCTCGTCGGGAGAGCCTGTTCCCCCTATTTCGTCGCGAAAACTAAGTGCGGCAACGCCTTGAGGTGGCGTTGCCGAAGACGAGCAAAGTAAAGAGCCTCCAAGAACGCCGGAGTGCTCCCACTCTCCCGATCCCACGCATCGCAGCGAAGCCCCTGCAACGGTGTCCAGCACCCTAAATATTTTTATCGACGGCCACAACGCATCGGCACTCGTGGACGCCGGAGCAAACTACTCAGTCATGAGTGGAAGGCTCTCTCGGCACCTGCGTGAAGTTACGGCGCCCTGGGGAGGACGAAAGATCGAACTGCCGGAGGACATCTTATCACGCCTGTTGGAAGTTGCACTGCTCGCGTCGAAATTCACGGCGAAACGTGCCCTTACAAATTCGTCGTTCTACAAGACTGTTCCAGAGATGTTATTCTCAGCATGGATTTTCTGTGCGAATACGGCGCCGTCATCGACCTGGGTGAGAACAGATTAACGTTGCGGAAGCCTGTTCCGCCTTCCGAGAAACCTCGACTGGCGTCATCCGCCGTCCGAGTCGCCACCGACCACGTTAACCTGCCTCCGCGATCAAGTGTTTTCTTACCCGTCACCGCCGATACAGCTGCCTGCGGCGGAGTTGTCCTGGAAGGCAACCTTCAATTGCTCCTGGGAAGAGGAATAGGGGTCGCAAGAGGAGTAGCTGACCTTCAGGATGGGCGGACTGCGCTGTCCTCGTGACGAGCTTCCGATATGAAACTCAACACCCCACGAAAGGTGCAGCCGTGGGCCACATCGAGGAACTTCAAAACACCGCCGAGATAGCCGTGATTACTGACGACACCTTGCCACCTCAGCAAGACAGTACGTCGCCAGCGCAGCTCGACATTGACCCTAAATTTCCGGGCCCGAAACGATGGCAGCTGCTTAACCTCCTCGCCGAATACCGCGACTGCTTTGCCACGTCGTCGAAAGTTCGCCGAACCACCGTAGCAAAGCACCGCATCGTTACCGAGGACGACGTGCGTCCTGTGTATCGATCGCCGTACCGAGTCTCCGTTAAAGAAAGGAAGGTAATTCAGGAGCAAGTTCCAGAGATGCTGAGAGACGACATAATCCAACCTTCAAATAGTCCGTGGGCATCTCCAGTCGTGCTGGTTAAGAAGGACGGAACGCTAAGGTGGTGCGTGGACTACCGGCAGCTGAACGCGGTGAGGAAGAAAGACGTCTACCTACTCCCCCGCATCAACGACACTCTAGACCGGCTACGCCACTTTCGATATTTCTCATCCGTGGACCTGAAGAGCGGCTACTGGCAGATCGAAGTCGACGAACGGGACCGAGAAAAGACAGCCTTCGTCCCGCCGGGTGGACTGTACAAGTTCAAAGTGATGCCTTTCGGACTGTGCACGGCGCCAGCAACTTTCCAGCGTGTCATGGACACCGTACTAGCAGGACTGCAGTGGCAGAGCTGTCTCGCCTACGTTGACCACATTGTCGTGTTTTCCAGCGACTTTGACGAGCACTTGCGACGACTCCGAGCAGTTCTCCAAGCCATACGAACCACCAGACTCACCGTAAAGCCGTCAAAGCGTCGGTTCGCCTATGACGAACTGAAGTTCCTAGGCCACGTGGTTAGTAACGAAGGCGTCCGTCAAAACCCCGAGAAGACTCGCGCCGTCGCGCCATTCCCAGTGCCGAAAGACAAGAAGGCCGTGCGAAGATTCCTCGGACTTTGTGCCTACTATCGGCGCTTCGTTCGAGATTTCGCAAGGATTTTCGCACCACTCACAAATCTCACGAAGGACGCCGAGGAGTTCGAATGGGCCGAGGAGCAGCATCAGGCATTCGACGAGCTGAAGCGAAGACTTCAGACTCCTCCTGTCCTAGGACACTTTGATCAGGATGTGGAAACCGAGATTCACACGTACGCCAGTAATGCAGGACATGGAGCGGTACTGGTTCAAGTGCAAGAAGGCACCGAGCGAGTCATCGCCTACGCAAGTCGGACGGTGTCCAAATCTGAGAGAAATTACTACACGACTGAAAAGAAGTGTCTTGCGGTCGTCTGGGCAATCACGAAGATCCGCCCGTACTTGTACGGGAGCCCGTTCCGCGTAGTCACAGACCACCACTCGCTTTGCTGGCTTGCGAACCTTAAGGACCCTTCAGGGCGCCTCGCTTGATATAGTCTCCGACTACAGGAGTTCAATATGACTATATTCTACAAGTCAGGCCGCAACCGCAGCGACGCCGACTCCTTGTCAAGGGCCCCTGTCGAAACTCGAAACACCTTCCGGCAGCAGCGACGAAAATGACGACGAGTGCTTCCTAGGAGCTGTGACCAACGACGACCTGGCACGACGTCAACGAAACGATCCCGAGCTGCGTGCATTAATTCAGCACCTGGAAGGGCGCGAAAGTACCGTGCCCTGTGTTTTCTCAAAAACCCTGCCGACCCTCGCCATTTGACAAAAACCCTACTGAAAAAAAACAACATTTGGCGCCTGTATGAAAATAAACGGGTACATATCGGTAACAGTTTAGCCATACCGGTCACCAGTTTGCCTAAGTGGTCGCCCGTATGGCTCAAAGGCGTCCCCCGTATGAGCCACAACGGTCACCTACTTGGGCAAAGAGGTCACTTCTTTGGCAAACGGGTCACTCGTCGGGGCAAATGGGCGACTTGTTTGGGGAAAGTTGTCGCACGTTTGCTCAAACCGGTGAACATGTTGAAAAGCGGGTGACCGGTGACCCTTCAAACTGTACCGGTTTAATCAAACGGCTCTCGGGAGCCCCCCTAGTAAAAAAATCATTTGTATGAGAAATTTTTTGTATCCAATAAACACAGATGAATCATACAAGATATATGAGAACATATAGTACCATATAAGAATTATATGAGAACTATATAAGAATTGTATAAGATATATAAGATCCCTTTATAAGAAACCTCCCACTAGTTTTTATATTGTGCTTGTATGCTCTTATACATCTTATATAGTTCTTATATAGTTCTTATATGGTCCTTATACGGTTCTTTTATGCTCTTATATAACTTGTATGATTCATATGTGTTTATTGCCACAGAAATTTCTCATACAAATGAGAATTTTCAATAGGGCCGTTTGATATTGAACGTACAGATCGGCGGCCTGGGCACGCCTAGCTGTTTGAGCCGTGGCAGCCAATGTTTCCGGAAGGCTGGGAGCGCCGGTTAATTGATTTGAGATCGTCCGCGTAATGCAAGTAATGGTATTTATATTTTAGGTGCGCTGATGTGCGCTTTTACTCCAACTAAAACTAACACTTTTTTTTTTTTTACGTGAACGTGAGCGCGAACACGTGCCTGCAAGAGCATCGAGCATTGCGAAAGCACGCCCGCCGTGCAGCGGTCAATATACGAGCTCGTGCTGGGTGCTTTTTTGGCTCGGGCGCAAGCCGAGCTCATGGCCGACGCCATTTCCAGCGTGCGTGCTAAAATGCGCGCGTTTCGCCTGCTTTCCAAGGCTGCAAACGCGACGTGCAGTGGCAACTCCAAGAGAGAAGGAAAGCGCGTGTACAGCGGTTTGTGCACCCTCTCCCCTAGCATTGACTGCATTGCCACAAAAAGCCAACCGCAAGTTTTTTTGTTTTTTTATATATAGAATGCAAGAGGAGAGGGTGCGAGGGAGGGGGGTGGGTTCCCGCCTCCCGGTGTCTTGCTCCTTGACCTCGCCGTCGCCCCCTTCCTCCTCTCTGGTCGGCTCTGTCACGTGACCAGAGAGAGGGTAGAGCACGCTCCACGCTGATAAGCATAGCCAGATCCGGCTGCGCGCGCGTTGACATTCGCTTGTTTTTTTGTCTGCTTGTTTACTGTTGCAACTTCGTTTGTCCTGCCTGCTTTGATCTGCCACCTTTCCCCGCGGTGTTATAAGAATGTCTCTCGACAACGTATGGAATGTACACCAAATGTTCGAAAGGTCGTACGCGTATATCGGCAACAAGCGATTCTTCAAAGAAGTCGGGAATTCTTGCGGTTTGGCTGGGTTCGGCAAATGACAGCTTGTGCGCCGCATCGTGTTGAAACTTCAACGAGCCTTCCTGCTCGTTTTTGTGTTTGTGTGGTTGTCCTGCTTCGACCGTGATGACAAATATCACGGATTACATCTTTCAAGTCCGCTATTATTATGGTAAGTGCACTGCAAAATACGTGTTGGCAACGATTGACCGCTCTTCTACGCGTACTCTTCCAGGTTATCCGTAGAATTATGCAGCGCCTATTCACGCGGCAGTGATATCGAACAGAATCCAGGCCCTCCTAAGGAGGACCCAGCAAAAGCTCTAACGACTTGGTGTCGATGCTGAGGGCACTATATTGCAAAATGGACAAAACCCACGCTGAGGTCTTGTCTGAAATAAAAGAAGTGAAAGAAATTCAGCTGAATCTTGAAAGACAAATGACCAGCATAAACGATCGGCTTACTGTCGTAGAAGAAGAAATAGCTGCCTCGGACAACTCCGCGGACCTTTATGCGGCTACCACGGTGTCTGACGCCGTTCGGAACGAAAAAGTCGCTCTATGTCGTCGTTTAGATGATTATAAAGACAGATCTCGCCGTGAAAACTTATTTTTCCACCGCGTTCCTGGCAAACAATCAGAATCGTGGGCGGAGTCAGAAAAACAAATAATTTAAGTTGTTTCGTCTGCTTTGAACTTGCAGCTATCTGATCAAGCGATCTCTCGCGCTGATAGGTTGGGCAAGTTCTTTTCCAATAAATGCCATCCGGTAATTGCAAAGTTTTCAAATTCAAAGGACAGGAATTCTATTTTGGCAGCCACGGCAAAGTTGAAGTCGTTTGGTTTTAGGGTCGGTGAGGACTTCTGTATTTCCACTCGAACCTCACGCAAGAAACTGCTCGAATATGGGAAAGCTAGTAATCAGCAGTCTTGAATTCGCTACAATAAGTTGTACATCAACAGAAAATTCTTCATCTATTGCCCCTCATCAGACAGTGTCTGTGAATTATACGCCAACAAGGAATCACCTGCTCACGTTAGTCAAAATTCGAGTAATGTTGTAGACAATGAAGTACCATTATTGTAACTATCACGTAACACAGTTATTCCCGTTAGCAAAATTTTTTTTCTATTGTCTAATATCCGCAGTGTCGTTAACAAACGAGAGGAACTGTTAGCATTCATCGACATGTGAAGCGCCGATGTAATAACATTAACTGGAACGTGGTTGTCTGCCAAATTGATAACAAAGTAGTTTTTGAGTGTGAGAAGACTTAATATTTATCGGTCTTATCGCGTCAATAGATTGGGAGGAGGTGTATTAATAGCCGTCGCAGATAATCTGCACTCTTATCATATCTCTCATGCATCATGCTAGTAAATGGTATGCGTGTGTGTACGCATTAATCACCGTGATGTGATCTTTTGTGACTGTAATCGGCACACCAAACGGTTCCTTGACTTTCTGTGCACTATTTCATGACGTTTAAAACAGCCTTGTTGTCAGACTTCCGCACTCGCCAGTATTTTTTTACTAGGTGATTTTAACTTTCCGAAAATATATGGTCTTGTATGTGCCCTGTTTTGTCTGACCTTTCTGGCGAAACATCTGAGTTCATAAATTTTTGCAGAGATTTTAATTTCTCTTAGTTAATAACTCAACCTACCAGGGTCACCGCGTAAAGTTCGAACATATTGGATCTCATCCTCACAACTACTCCTGACCTCGTTCATTCTCTAAGTATTTTACCAGGCCTGAGTGACCACTGCTTCGTTCACTTCACACTTGAAGGCAATTCTCATCGCCTTAAGTGTATGCATAAACGTATACGCGATTACAGCAAAGCTAACAACCCTGCCGTCAACATTGAATTGGCACAATTTCTGGACGAATATATGGATATTTTTTCTAATCGAACTATAGAATCTAATCCGTCTATTTTTAAAGTCAAAGCTAATTATCTTGTAAACAAATGCATACCCCTACAAATTATGCCGTACAAAAACCGGTCCCCTTGGTTTACTGTTTCTTTAAAGCACCTGCGAAATAAAAAAAAACGACCGTTCCGCAAAGCAAAGCAGTTAAATAAACCTGACTTGTGGAAAAAGCCAAAAACATATTTTTTAATGATACCCTACCATCCTTATTGACAAATAACACTAAGAAATTTAGGAATATAATTGGTGGACAAAAAGAGAGTGTGATATCGCTAGTCGACGATAATGGAGTCCCAGTTCCAAGGTCGGAATGTTCCTCTTTACTTAATGATGTGTTTCTCAGTTTTTTGTGCCACTGTCTTTTGTTTCTTGCCCTGAATATGATCTTGCAGCCTTTCTACTTATGGATCCTGTTATAATTGATTGCATTGGTGTGCTTAGCATAATAAACAATTTGAAAGTTTCTTCTTCATCTGGAACTGACGGGATTATTTGTAAATTTCTGAAGAACACTGAAGAAGGGGTGCAGCCCAGGGTGCACCCATATGCCCCCCTCCCTTTTTTTCACGTTGAAGCTCCTGTGCAACTCCATCTTTGAGTGCGAAAGGTAGTGCACGCGGCTTAAAAACTTCGGTGGAGCATTTTTTGGAAAATCCCTGCTCGTTTAAAGCAGCATGTGTTGGAAGATATTTTTTGTACTAAATTGGGTTAACACAGGATCGGCGTAAAAAGTGCCGATAAGACAAGACCCGTCATACTGAATTTTTTTGACTACAACGAGAAAATGCATGTTTTGCAGAGTTTTCCTAAACTAAAAGGTTCAAATATATCAATTAGTCACGATTACTGCAGAGCTACACTAACAAGCGGTCAAACTTGTGGCAACTTGGCAAAGAGTTCCAAGCCCAGGGCCGCAAAGTGACTCTGGACTACGACCGCCTTCGGGTGGACGACACGGTTTATATTTGGGACGATGTTAACTCGTGCCCTAAACAGGTTGGCTCTACCAATTTCCGTCGGAAACAAGTTCGCCAATCCAACACTGCTCAGGCATCTTCTTGAAACGAGTTTAAAACGCTTCGAATAAGTGTGCTGAACGGAAGAAGTATTGCTAACAAATTCCAACAATTGGAAGACGTCTTCCTGCTCTACGACCCTCACCTACTGGCGGTTACAGAGACATGGCTGTCACCAAATATTACTGATTCCGAAATTATACGAAATTATAGAAGTTGATATCATTAGGCTTGAAAACATTCCGGAACACGAAAGCATTTGGTGCGAAATCGGTTATCGAAATATTTCTACTTTATTTGGCGTCGGTTACAGACCGCCCAATAGTCCTGTATCATTGATTGAGTTGCTGGCAAACAATCTTGATTGCATGCTCACGCCTAATGAACAATGTGTGCTCACTGGCGACTTTAGCCTACCTGGTATTGACTGGAATGCGTTAGGTATCTCGGGCTATCATGACGTCGAGAGCGCACACCTACTTCTTGATTCTGTCGTTTTCCACGATCTTAAACAGATAGTCACTGTCCCCACTCGAGTCACAGAGACAACTCAGTCAATCCTGGACGTTATTTTTATCAAAGATTTTCCCGGTGACCGTAAAGTCTCTACCGCAGATGGAATCGCCGATCACGAACTGGTAAATCTAAATTTGCTTATCAAAAAAAAAAAAAAAAAGAAAACACACCTTTAAGACTTTTATTGATATTTCAGCTGCAGACGATGAATCAGTTCTTGATTTTTTTACATTTTTCTTTCACGAATTTTTAGAGTATCGATGGCGTCTCTCTTTTATGGGAAACATTCAAAAGCCTCGTCACGTCCTGCATAAATGAGTTTGTTCCGATCAGTCGAAAAGCAATCAGAAGACACAATCCATGGATGAACCGTGAGATTATTCACCTTAAAAGGCGTGTCAAATGCAAACGAAAGGCAAACATTAAAAATAGATCGGAGCTGAACGTCCTCAATGATGAATTACTCAGTAAAATACGCAACGCACGTGATAAATTTTATGGGCAAACTCTTACTTCCTTTTTATTAGAATAACCTCAAAAGTTTTGGCGTTTTCTATCTGATACTAGTGAACGAGTCGAACAACTAAGAATTATTAGTATTGTGTCAGCTAACGGTAAAGATATTGCAAATGGGTTCAATGCCAGTTTTCACAGAGCGTTTACTACACCCGATTCCCTTTTGATTGAGAATGACAATTATGCCTCTTCACTCGCTTCTGTTAAAATGCCAGATGTTGTGCTCAGTCATGAGGGCATATTTTCGCTTTTGTTGAATATCAATGTAAAGAAATCATACGGTGCTGAAGCTATACCTAATTCCTTTCTTCATCGCTACTCGGAAATAGTCTCCGAGTACCTTTACGTCCTTTTCAGTGCCTCACTTAATCAATGTTCCTTACCAGCAGATTGGCTAACGGCTAGAGTAATTCCAGTATTTAAATCAGGTGACAAATTAGACGCCGGAAATTACCGACCTATTTCTTTAATAAGCACATGTTGCAGTTTACTTGAGCACATAATCGCTAACCATATATCTCGTTACCTAGAGTCGACCAATTTTTTTGACAAGAACCAACACGGGGTTCGTAGAAACGTTTCCACAACGACTCAGCTAATATGTGTAATCCACGATTTTGCAGCCGCGATGGACAATCGTCACCAAATCGACGCAATTTTTTTAGATCTATCTAAGGCGTTCGATGGCGTGCCTCACAATCTGCTCATTGATAGATTGAAAGAGGCAGGACTTCCTGATAGGTTGGTTTGTTGGATACAGGCCTATCTACAAAACCGCTCTCAATTTATTGAACGTGATGGCTCTAAATCTGATAATCTACAGGTCTTGTCTCGTGTACCACAGGGCTCCGTGCTCGCACCGTTACTTTTTTATTTATATTAACAACATTTCCAAAAATATTGATGAATGTGTTAGTGTAAAATTGTTCGCGGATGACTGCGTAATTATAGCCTTGTCAAACGTTCTTCCTGTCAGACTACACTGAATGAAAACCTTTGTAAACTTGCGCACTGGTGCTACCTCCAGAAAATGAAAATTAACTTCTCTAAAACCGTGTCGTATTACACCCGAGACTGAGGTGGAAGAAATCGGAAGAACTTTCAGTAGAAGGAACAGACACAGAGAACGTCCCAAACTCAGCTAACTGGTTTATTTCTCAAACAGCCTTTAAGTACCCACGGAACGTTTTCCCAACCACACTCTACAGAAAAGTTCCGTGGGTACTTAAAGGCTGTTTGAGAAATAAACCAGTTAGCTGAGCTTCATACGTTCTCTGTGTCTGTTCCTTCCACTGAAAGCTCTTCCGATTTCTTCCACCGCAGTCTCAGGTGTAATACGACATGATTAGCTACCACCAGCTCGCCTGCACTCTCACCGTCTTTTCTCTAAAACCGTCTCAATGACACTGACTACAAAAAAAGCCCCTTTCTTACATTTACCATATTGGCAACCAGTGCATTCAAGAAGTTTCCTCTGTAAAATACTTGGGTCTAACAATTAAAAACAACCTAAAATAGGACCAGCACATTAACAACATATGTGCCAAAGCGTTCAGAAAGCTATGCTTTCTTCGAAGAAAACTCAAAGGGTGTCACTCGGCTGTGAAACTTGTAGCTTATCGTTCTCTGGTTCGCCGAGCTCTAGAGTACGCCTCTATTGTGTGGGACCCGTATTTTGTGAAAGACATTGCGGAGGTGGAGCGGATCCAACGTCTTGCTGCAAGATTCATCTTATCTGACTACCGCACTTCATCATCAGTAACTAACTTGTTAAAGCAGCTTGACCTCGAGCCGCTCCACCTTCGCCGACAAATCTCTAGGCTGAAGTTTTTTTTACTTACTTTATAACAATTCATCTGGTCTATCAAGTGACACTTATCTTCGCACTGTGCAACAAAAGTCAGCTCTACTAAATCACTCTAAAGTCATATGCTTATGCCAGAACTACCCTTTTTCAGAAGTCATTTTTCCGTGACACAATTGAACAATAGAACTGTTTGCTGTCATTGCTTCTGGAATTTACTGATGTCAACCAATTCGAACATTTATTGACTAAACTCCTTTTGTAACCCTCCCCTGCTTGGGCAGCGCCGCTGCCTGCAGTATATGTAAATAAAAAAAACAAATACTGGTTTTGAGCCCCTTGAAAGTACCCAGCCGTTCCTCGAACACAGCAGAAAACTCTTGAACTGGAGTTCTGACCTCAGAGAGACTATGAACAGTTACCTCCACATCGGAGATGTTGAGGCCCAGCTCCCGAATTCAGTTACGTCCAAGTAGTGTAGGCGACTCATCTCCGGTGACGAACAATGGCAGTACGGCCTTCTTGTCGTGGAACTGCACGTTGACGCCCACCCTGCCTTGAACGTCTGTCAGTTCACCGGAATAGCTTCGCAGCAGCACGCCGGATGGTATGACTCGTATCGCAGGCACTAGCGCCTGCAGACGTTTCTTGGCGATGACAGACACTTGCGCCCCTATCCAACTCCATGCAGAGCGGCTTGCCGCACACGTTAACGGTGACGGTGAACGGCGGTGACGGCGCGACGCTGCAAACTTGCCACATGTCGAAGACCTCGGACGATGCACTCAGCGCCGTCCTCAGCGTTGTCATGGACGACATTCACTGGATGCGTCTCCGTTGCTGGGGATGGGCACGCTTGCCCCCAGAACGCGTTGCCTGGTAGAACCTTTCCTGGATGACTGGGCGTCCCTCTGCTTCGAATTGCACACTTTCGATAGATGTCCTCTCTTTTGGCAGTAATTGCACGTAATCTTAACGTGCTTGCAGCCGGACGCGAGGTGTCCGTCTGCGCAGCGCCTGCAGTTGACGCCCCTCGTACACTCTTAGAAAAAAGGGTATGGATAGTCCTACCTTAGGGGGAGGAACGGTCTTGTAACCTATGTTCCATTAGAAAGGAAGAAACTTTCGTCCCTGAAGCAGGGGAGTAAAGTTCCTCCATCGCTTGCCTCTCAATTTGGCGGCCCCAAATCGAGCAAATCGAACCCAATAAGGCTTGACGAGGACGCTACGTCTCTTGTACGGGACGAGAGCAGCAGCAAATAAAAGCGTAACACGAGCTTTCCGCAAACTGTTTTTATTTCCGAAGCCAGATTCCCTCCACAGGTACAGAAACTTGCGTTTCGAAAGCCGTTACTCATTCTTCTCGTCGACAGCACTGCGATGTTAAACGGAGACAACAAATAGCCAATTACGTCGCGCACTTTGCGTCTTACCTTTGGTGTTCCTCGAGTCACAATTCCTTCGTCAACCGCACATCACTGAGGAGGGCAAACTCAAACCGCCAAACCAAAATCTGCTCTCGAAAGAACAAACAAGAAGCCGCTGTTTATCGCGTAGCGTGAAAGGTTAAATCGCTAGCCACCAGATGGCGGGGTCAAGCAGAGTAATTGCAAGTAGCTAGGCTAGGTGGCGCAAGGTAACGCCCAATTCATGTTCTACAAGAACAAATGTGCTTTTCTCAGGCCCACTACTGCGCTTGGGGATCATCTACTATACACGCATTAGGCTTACTACAAGCATCAGGTTAACATACATTGAGCACATACACGGCACACACAAATATCAATACAACGGAACACCACACCATAGCCTCCTATGACCACACTATCCCGAACACTACACCCGTGCTCTGCGTTTACGTCTTTTATACTGGTCGTTTTGAACGTACGAAACTTTTTAATGAAAATTTTTCGGAACTTTTCAAGCAATAAAAAATATTCCCAGCATGTAGATTTTTCCCAGCAATGTCACACTTCTGAGAGTATTTTGAATGGCTCAGGGGATTAATCCCTTATTAAAAAGTAAACGGTCGATCATGCCGTAATTATTTGAAAGCCAATAAATCAAGCCGCTCCAATGCGGTTCGAAGCCACGAGTTTGTTTCCCCACACGGCAGGTCGTAGCCTGTATATCGGTTTGTGCTGTTCGCGCGAAGCTGCAATATCCATCTTGAATTAATCTCTGTAGAGCGGATATTAACTCAGCTGGAAACGACGCTTCACGGGCTGAGAAATCGCTTTTCGATCAACTTGAATGCAGTCAAAGCCGCTACCTGCGGCAGGTGTTAAGCGTACGGAGCTACGCCGTGGAGAGCCCGAAAACGTCTAGCGCTCATCCCAGCGCGCCACTTGGAGGGCAGTTTCTCCGGGAACCGTAGTATATTTAAACAACAAAATAAAAAGTAGATTTTTTTTTTTTTTTAGATTTTATTTACTATTGTTTCTTAATGCCGAAATTCCATACTGTAAATATACGTACTTTCCGTCACGATATCGTACTGTTGTCCTAGCCCCAGAGCGCAATCACTCTCGGGGACGAGACAATTCCGACAGTCACATTGTACGATAGCGATAGGAGGTTCTACTGTTCAGACCAGCGTTCCAACATAATTATCCGCCCGTTGATCGATTGCACGTAATCCCTCAAGTGGTATTAAACTCTTTAATGTAAAGCGGAATGTCAACCTGCGACACCCCGCCCCCTCCGATCACGGCCCGACCAACGGCATCAATGCCTGACAGTTTACGATCTCATCTTGTTGTTACACCACTGATACGCGAACACACGGTCACATCGGCGATAATTCCAGTCTTCTGTTCACAACCCACAACACTACTATCACGATGTTGCAGCTATGTTGCTGACACGCACAAATACAGAACCACGTTGAACACCGGTTGCACTCGGCATCGGAAAAGAAAACCGTACTCAGGACGGAAGGCACCCAGGCAGCCGGCAGCAAAACCTGCCTGTCTTGGACGCAGTTCCTGCGGTTTTCATAACGTCGAAAACGTCGACACAGTTCCGCGTGGTTTCGCTACTGTAGTGACTGTAGCGACTGTAGTTCCGTGCCGCGCGAGTCCCGCGGCAATCCGGAGACGGCCATCCCCCAGTCTACGTGGCGCTGCTGGCACTGCTCCGGAACTTCGCTGTTTCTAGCGGCTTCGTTTGCTCGTTGGATAAAATTAGTGATAAAAAAGTCAATGCAACCGAAATATTCTGCACGTTTAGACTAGAAATGGAATTACAGGCGGCCTTCGCTGCCGCTGAAGCTGAATCAACTCAACAGCTATTTATTAAACAACGCGCGCGGCCTGCTCGAAAAACGAAACCGAAAGAAGATGACCCGGGAGGGCGAAAGCTTTCTCCCGTCTGCCTGGAGAAGGAAAAAAAACGTTTTGTTCCTCCCCTTTTCCCGTGTCCGCTTTGGGGCGCGTGAGTAAAAGGGAGGAAGACACGCTGTTGCTACTTTTTTCCACCATTTTTTCTTAGAGTGTAGGTGCCGTGACTCGATGCGTTGCGAACGTGGCGATGCCGGAGCTAGGCTGGAAAATCTCCCCGGCGTCACTCTTCGCCGCTTCCATCGACACAGCGGTCTGCACAGCGTCCTCGAACGTCAAGTCTGGCCGTTCCAAAAGTCTGGACTGGATTGCAGTGCTGTTAATCCCGCAGACGACACGGTCCCTCAGCAGGGTTGTAAAAGTTACTTCAAAAATGTATCTAAGATACAGTTACTGTTACTCATACGAAAATTTACCTAGGTGCGTGTCTAGCTACTCGCTTAAAAATGTACCTAGGTGCAGGTACAGTTACTTCAAAGATACTTTTTTATTTTCACGTCAAGTATTTTTCTCAAATTTGTCACATTAATTTTGGAAGTAAATCCGTTATATACTGGGATGTACACAAGAAAAAGTTTGTTTAACGTGCTTTATTGGTGTCAATGGGTGAAATAAAGCAAAACGCTCTCACCAGATCATTCGAAGACTCTGTCTTTTTCACTTGACTGCTCGATTTGACCTCAGAATCAGGACTTCGAAATGTTCATCCGACATCTTCGATCCCAGTTTGGTAGCAATTGTTCCGGCTACGGTAAGAACGCGCTCCACCGCCACACTGCTTGGAAGCCCTGTGTTGAATTTTAAGAACACGCTTTGCAGCAGCGGCATGTGCTTGAGACAATCCAGACTTCTTGTCGGAGCAAGTTCGGTGTACATTACAAACTTCTGCTCCCATGAAGCAGATGAAGACTATGTTTCGAAGTTAAAGAAGTGCTTCACAGTCTTCTTCATCCTCACCACTTTGTTCGCCTGACGACGTTTTTTCTAAGGTTGATGTTCGCATAAGTTCGTTCTTTAGATAATCCCAGGCCCGCTTCCGTTCCACTTTGTTGTCTATTCATGGGACCTTAAATTTTGAATGGTATACGGCAGATATTATCAAATGCTTTTCTTCCTCCATACCTGGAAACCTCTTATTGATCGCCGCGATTAAGATCTTGACCAGCGGGCGGCAGTACCTCAAGTTCTCTGTCAGCAACGTGGACACTTTTTTGCGAAGTGAAGCCACTGTGGGCAGGAGGGCTGTACAACACTAGAGCGCACGACACTAGAGCGCACGACACAAGAGCGCCGACAGTAGAGCGTCGCGACGTTAGAGCGCGCACCACTAGAGCGTCGCGACGTTAGAGCGCACGACACTAGAGCGCCGCGACGTTAGAGCGCACGACACTATAGAGCGCCGCGACGTTAGAGCGCGCGACTCGAGAGCGCGGCGATGTTAGCGCGCGCGACCCTAGTGCGCAGCGACATTAGGGAGTTTTCGTAGATCGTTTTCGCCGTCCCGCAAGGCCCTCCGCAACCCGCTACGATAGCGGGAACTCCACAGTCAAGGCTATCGGCGCGCAGGCGCAGTAGCAACTTCTTCGTTGCGGAACGCTTAGCGGAGGGGGCAACGCGGTCTAGGAAAACTCCCTATTAGGGAGTTTTAGTGGACCGTGTTTCCATCTCCGCTACGAAGAAACCGCCACTGCGCCTGCATGCCGATGGCTTTCGCTGTAGAGTTCCGGGTAGCGGAGGGGCTTAGCGGAGGGAGCGCTCATCACGAGAGCGCACAGCCAGTCCAGCGCGAGTGACCCGACCGAACCGACCACTTGTTCGGGCATCGCGTGTTTTATGTAAAATTGGCAGGGATTTATGCCGAGGAATTCAGCAATGACACTGCAAAATGATTCGACGAAATTTTTGCGTGCGAAAAACCAAGGAGTGTTGCAAAAAGCTGAGAGCAGAACAAAAAAGCATATCTGTAGCGTGCATTTTCGCAGAAAAAAACAATGCAGCTGACCTAGCTTCATTAGTTCTTTGAGTTTTTATATCACAGATTTGCAGGGGAGGTTTTCCCTGTATCCGTCAAAAAACTGGAAAGATCTGCATCCGATAAAATTGCGCTGAGCTTCCCTTCGACGAGTGTTTTACTGATACATTTTTAGCGGTGAGCTTTCTTCCTTACGGACATGGACTTCAGAATACCATTTAAACTTATGCAAGGGACGTCTAAATAGCCTCCAAATAGATCGGAGCCCAAATGACTGTCAAGAATAGACCAAATATAGCAAAAAGCAAACTATTTATAGTATATCCGAGAGGCGCACCGCAGCACAGTGAAGAAATCTTAGACTCGTTGCTCCCCTCAACTGCGAACTTTGCCGGTATACCTATATGCCCCAGCCCACTCCCCTGCCCCGTTTTCTCTCCGATCTCAGTAAACAATTGGTCAGAAATTTCTGAGTCATACCCGTTTTATTTTCATTTTTTATTAAAGGCATAGTCAATCAATCAAAAATCACCAATGCTTCAATCCGATGAGTAGCACAATTTTGTTTAGTCTGTGTTGCCGCGGGTACATCACACATTTTGCGGTGTTCGCTCAACTGGTTGTGCGCTCTCGCGTCGCGCGCTCAACTGGTTGTGCGCACTCGTGTCGCGCGCTCAACTGGTTGTGCGCTCTTTTGTCGCGCGCTCAACTGGTCATGCGCTCTCGTGACGTGCGCTATAATGTCAAGCGCGCTACTGTCGCAGCGCCCTCGTGTCTCGCGCCCTAACGTCGGCGCTCTAGTGTCGCGCGCTCTAAAGGCGCTCTCCCGGGCAGGAGATATGCCATGAACGTGCTGTTTTCGCGCTGGAGAAGAGTTATAGCTTGTGCGAGAGGTGTAAACACCTGAACATACACATCAAGAACGTCAATGTCTGACTTCGTGAATCGCGGAATTTTAAAATGCTCACGAACTTCCTTCAACTTTTCCTCGCCGTGAACAAGCATTCTGTGAAGCGATTTGAGGCAATCGTATGTAGAGTTTCACCCCGTGAGGACAGGCGTGGGCAAATATCATTCACAGCTTGAAGAGATGGCGTCAGCAACTACATTAGACCTCGGTTGCTTCATCCATAATGCCGAGCGCTTGCTGAAAGTCTGCCTTATTTGCTTCTTCAGTTGCGGCGACGATTCTTCAGCTTTCTCCACGTCCTGCAGAATTAGAAGTGACATTAACCGACTGCCGCTGTAAGGGTTTGCCTATTTACCTTCGTTGCGATCAGATTCAGCATATGGCACACACAGCGCTGGTGGTGAGGAAGGGAGTAGACCCCACCAGATTGGTCACGAGCTTCGAGGACGTTATAGATTAGAACAGGTGCACAGATTTCCTCCTCAATCTCACTCTCTGATTATGCTTCTGTGTAGTCTTCAATCTGCCGACTAAAATGGCTGTATAAAAAAAATAAACATCTATTCTGGCGGAATTGTTCAAATTTTCTAGTAAAATATATCAAAGATTTCATCTTCACCCGAAAGCCTTTATAAAATCGAAGCCGCTGTCCGTTGTGGTACAGGTTAGTTTGTCGAGGATATCGTACTCTGTGTATACGCATTCTAACGTAGATGCAAGAACATCGAATGTGTGCCTTCCTCGAATGCGACGACAGACCAGCACAAAAGAACACCTTTCAAGCGTGTCTGGGTCGATCCCATGCGCTGTAACCTTAAGGTAACTCCTTTAGACTCCAAAATAAATTATGACACTGAGAATACCGCATAATGAAGAGAAACCACGACAGTTACCTCTTATGAAGTGACCAGCAGTCCGCAGTAGAAGAAACATACTGAAGACCGCCAAGCTTTTATCTTATCACTTCCTTCGGCTCAGCCGCATCCTTACTGATTTTGCTCATCAACTTCGGTCGACTCATCACGTGACGGTCAGGGAAGCCGCACTGCATCAGATGCCTTAAACTCCTCCGTTCCACGAAGGAGCATGGCAGGTCGGCATTTACAACCAGTTCCTGGATTGATGATGATTGATGATTGGGGTTTAATGGCGCAAGAGCGACTACGGCCATATTGCGCCAAGAAAGTTAATTTAAGGAGCCTAGCATTTGCATCTAACCTTACGTATCTATATCAGGTGCAAAAAGCCAATTGCATGTAGAAAACTTAAAACGCGAGCAAATGGTACCAAAGGTCTATCACCAAGCAAAAAATAAGGATGAAATGGAAGGTGGTTTCTGAAAAGTTCTGGAAAATATCTTCGACGTTGATGATCGAAAAATCTACAATTCCACAGGATGTGAAGGACAGTTAAAATTTTCCCACACTTTTCACAGAGCTTTACATCTTCACCACAGAGCAAGTGCAGGTGAGTCAATCGAGAATGACCAATTCTCAAGCGGCATAAAAGAACTTCCGAACGGCGGTCCTTATGGGAGGAACTCTCCCACACTTCTAAGTTGGGCTTAATAATGTGAAGTTTGTTATCTATTTGTGTGTCCCAATCCTGTTGCCATAACTTAATAATTCACTTGTTTAAGGCTGGCTTGAGGTCTTGGTATGGCATGCCAAAAGACGTTTCCGTGTAATTTTTTGCAGAAAGTGCATGATGGTCTGCATTCTCGTTACCGGGAATGCCCACATGACTGGGCACCCAGCAGAAGTTTATAAATTGTCCTAGATGGAAAGCTTTGTCTAACTGAAAACGAACCTGTTGCACAAGAACGTTCTTGCTGTCTGCTAAAGATGAAATAGCTAAGAGAACACTTTGGGAATCAACAAACAGAACTGCTTCGTTAATGTTATTTTCTAGAATATATTCAATAGCCATCAGGATACCATACAGTTCAGCAGTAAAGATAGTTGCTAGAGGGTTGAGATGCCTCACTTCACTGAAAGCGAGAGAATAAACTGCACAGCCTACGCAATTCAATGTTTTCGAGTCATCAGTGTAAAAGTGGAGATAGTCACTATATTTCTGCTCTAGCTCTGCGAACTCCCGCAAGAGAACAAGACGAGGAACAACCTTTTTGCTGTACTTCGAAAGTGACCATTCACCTGAGATTGGCACCAAATCCCAAGGAGCGACCCTATAGGCCTGTTTCAACAAAGGAGGCTCATCAAAAGAAAGGTGCAGCGACCTTGCCACGCTCTCAGCCCGAAGGCTCAAGGGCCGAACAATACTGGGCTTATTCTCAAAAAGGCGCAATGATGCAGAGGTCTGCAGAGCAGAGAATGAAGGGTGGTGTGGATCACTATAAACTTTGTAGGCATAGCAGAGACTAAGATATTGTCTGCGTCGCTCAAGGGACATCTGATGTGTTTCACCATACAGACTCGGCACGGGCGACGTGCGAAAAGCACCTGTGCCTAGACGCAGGCCAAGGTGATGGATTGGGTCTAACATCTTCAAAGCAGATGGTCGTGCCGACGCATATACCGGTGAACCATAATCCAACCGGGACCACAATAGAGAGTTATAAATTCGCAGCAAGCATCGTCTGTCAGACCCTCAAGTTGTGTGCGACAGCACTTTAAGAATATTGGAAGATCGTAGGCATTTTCGTTTTAGTTCTTTCAAATGGGGTATGAATGTGACCTTCTTGTCGAATATCACGCCTAGAAACTTGTGCGCCTCCTTAACAGTAATGGTAAGGTTATTCAGATGCGAGGTAGGATCCGGTGACAACCCTCGACGTAGCGAAAAAAGAACACATACGGTTTTGTCGGGGGAGAAGCGAAACCCATATTCGGCTGCCCACTTGCTCATCCTGTTGATTGTCAGTTGCAGTTGACGTTCGCAACTATGCCGATTGCAAGAAGAAACTGAAATTTGCACATCATCCCCATAAAAAGAATAAGATACTGCCGGTGGTATCACCTGAGCCAGGCTATTGATTTTAACTGCAAAAAGTGTGACACTAAGCACCCCTCCCTGAGGGACACCACTTTCTTGAGAAAGTACATCTGATAAGGTGGAGCCCAGACGGACTTGGAAAGTACGTCCCATTAAGAAGCTTTGTACACATCGCAACATGCGACCCCGAACACTGTAAGCATACCGATCCCGCAAGATCCCACAGCGCCACGTTGTATCGTACGCCTTTTGCAGATCAAAAAACACAGAGAGACAGACCTGGCGGTGTACAAATGCCTCACGAATAGAGGTTTCAAGGCGGACTAAGTGGTCCAGGGTGGAACGTCCAGCTCTAAAACCACACTGATTAATGTCACGCACATTCTCACTCTCCAAGAAATGAATGAGACGTCGGTTAATCATTCTTTCGTAGGTTTTTCCCAAGCAACTTGTGAGAGCAATGGGTCGGTAGCTAGTTGGTTGAGAAGAATCCTTGCCAGGCTTCTGAAGAGCGATTACATGAGCTCTTTTCCAAACCTCGGGGAATGCAGAGCGATGCCACAATGAGTTATAAAAGGTAAAAAAACTGCCTAGAGAATCAGGTGACAGGTGCTTTAACATCTCATAATGAATATTATCTGGTCCAGGAGCAGACTGTTTCTTTACACTAAGAGCCACTTTGAGCTCAGAGAGTGTAAAAGGCCTGTTGTACGGAGCGTCACGAGCACCAGACAAAATGATTGGTTGTTTCCCTGCTGTCGAACTGAACTTTTTAAAGGCTTCACTGCAGTTGCGTAAACTAGAAACGCCCTGAAAATGTTTTCCAAGAACATTCGCTGGATCTTTCAGAGATGTTTAAGATGATGCAGGGAAAAGGGGAATTCTGAAGGGTAAGTAGTCACCCCTAACCTTTCTAGGCCGATCCCACGCTTCTTTTGTAGATACAAAACTACTCAAGGGCGTCAAATACTTTCTCCAGGAGCTTCCCTTCACCTGGCGTCTTGTCCAGCGAGCTTTAGCTCTCGTTTTCTTAAACTCAAGTAAGTTGCTAGATGTTGGATATCTACGAAAGATGCACCAAGCTTTGTTCTGGGACTTTCGTGTTGTTTTACAGTCATCATTCCACCATGGCTTGCATCTTTTAGGAAGACGACCAGACGTTTGAGGGATACTCCGTGTGGCAGCATGTATTATAACCTCTGTGACATACAGCGTTGCTTCATCTGGATTCATGTTTGAGATTATAGAAGAATCAATCAGTGCCTCTAATTGAAAAATGGACCAATCTGCCTTATCTAGGTTCCATCGGGGCATTCGTGTTTATAGAGTCGGAAGAAAGACAGTACTCTCTAAAACAATCGGGAAGTGATCGCTCCCAAAGGGATTATTAAAAACCTTCCATGAAAAGCATGAAAGTAATGAAGGTGAAGTAATAGAAAGGTCAATAGATGTAAATAAGTTGTGAGCAGAACTAAAAAAGTAGGCTCTCTCTCGTTACAAAATACGCAAGTTAGATGATAATAGAAACCGCTCGATTACTCGGCCTCGAGAATCGAGGCGAGTACTGCCCCACATGGGGTGATGGGCATTAAAATCTCCTAAAATTAAGAAGGGTTGAGGAAGCTGTCCTACAAGACCCTAAGTTCGTGAAGTTGCAATGGAACGTTTGGTGGCAAATAAATGGACACAATTGTAATGAGGCGGTCTAAAAGAAGGCGTACCGCTACAGCTTCGAGCGGTGTGCAGAGAAGGGCCTCCGAGCAGGCAACCCCGCTCTGCACGACCACTGCTACGCCACCAGAACTGGAACTCAGACGATCTTTGCGGAACACTTGATAACGTCGTAAAATCTGTGTATGATGTGTTTGAAGATGAGTTTCTTGTAAAGAGAGGGCAATAGGCCGAAGATCATCCATAAAATAGTTAACGTCATCAATATTGGGTAAAAAACCACGACAGTTCCACTGCATAAAATGCCAATTCTTCATTTATCTAAAAAGGTGAAGTGTAAAATTAAAAAGAGAGAGGCAATAAAGAAATTGAGAGTATGAAATTAATGGTTATTTGGGAGGGACCACTGGTTTTTTCCCTTTAGACTTCAAAGTCTGCCACTCCATGTCACCCTCGTCGGATGCAAGAGTGGGTGACTCAGCGGTATCATCCATCGCCTCTATTTATGGAGGCGAGCCTTTACCTGAAGGTTTTGGCTGGCTCGTTGCACGGAGTGGCTTGTCCCGGCCACGACCAGCCGAAGAGGCACCGGAGGTGCTGGGCAAAGTGTCTTTCAACTCTGCCTCCTCCGGCCCCTTGGGTACTGGGGGAGCGGCACGAGGGTTGTGCCGCTCTTTCGAATAGGAAGTTCTCTCTGAGGAGGTCGGGCGGGAGTTTCGCCCCCTCTCCCCGGCAGAGGACCGCGATGTGCGGACAGGTGCGGCATTTGCCGGCCTGTCTAGAACCAGTGCAGCAGCATGTGCACTCCCTCCATGAAGAGGGGGGCACTGCTGCCCTAGCTGGGGGTTGGGGCCCTGAGGGCTGCCTCCAGAACCTCAGGTGAGACCTGGGTAGCGCTCGACTCCGAGCGTGGCACAAGACCCCTCCGTGCCACGTCTGCGTATGATCCCTTCGACATGAAGGAATAACTTTTCTTTGCTTCGCTATAGCTGATATTTTCTTTGGCTTTAATGGCAATGATTTCCTTCTCTTGCTTCCATATGGGACAGCCACGATAGTAGGTAGGGTGTGGTCCATCGCAATTAACGCAGTGGGCCACATTCTCGCAATTGTCAGAGATGCTATCCTGACTGCCACACTTTGCACAAGTCTCCTTCCCTCGACAGCTGCGTGTTCCGTGACCAAAACGCTGGCAACGGAAACACCGCTGGGGGTTGGGGACAAAAGGGCGGATGTGGCAGTTCAGGTATCCAGCCTTGATTGTTTGTGGTAGTGTATGCCTCTCAAATGTAAAGATGACCTGTTTTGAAGAAATTTCTTCACCATCTTTTTTGAACATAATCCGTTTTACGGCGACAACGCCGGCACCTTGGTGTTCCTCGAGGAGTTCTTCCTCACTAGTGTGAAGGAAGTCGTCCTCAGAGAGGACTCCACGGATGGTGTTCAGTGTGCGGTGAGGGCTCACCGACACTTTCACATCAAGTATGGTGTTCAGCTTGAGAAGCGCTTCACTTTGCTTTTTGTTATTTATCTCAACTAGGAGGTCTCCTGAGTGGAGTTTTTTAGCCTTGTAGGAAAACCCTACAAGGTGTTCAAGTACTTTGGCTACTACAAATGGTGAAAGCTTTGACACAGGTGTCTGTTCATCGAGGGAATGAACAACGAAAAACTTCGTAAAGTTTTCTACCTCTGTTTCTTTTTCAATAGTCGTGTGTTCAGGGCAGCGCCGTTTAACGGCTTGCCCCGAACGGGGTTTGGAAGAGAGGGGCGCCATAAGAGGGCAAGGAGTGTTCGGAATCTGTGGCCCGCCGCCCACCACGGAGCCCAACGAGGGAATAGGTAACACCCCATAACAAATATGGCTTTGCTGGAAGCATTACTTTATTAGCGCTACCCAGAAACTACAACCAAGTGTGGATCTGGACAAGAGTATCTGTCACCACCCAAGGTTAGCCCTAGCCGCCAAAGGAGTTGAAAAAGGAAAGAAGAGAAGGATGAGAAGAGTGAAAAGAAGAAGAAGACAAGGGTGAAAGAAAGGAGGGGATAGTAGAAGTGGCGACTAGGCTGAATAATCCTGGTCGGGCCAAGCCAGGACTCCCGTCTACGGGAAGCGGGGGCCGAAGTGGTCTATTGCCTCACCCGGGGGGCCCCGAAGGGTCCAAACCTACCCCGGGCTCGGCTCAATGACCAGGATGCCCTTTCCCCCGGACACGGGAAAGCCACGCACAGCCAGACGTGGGCGGGCGAACCCGCATGGCTCGGGGTCCGTGGAGACGCCACTCTCCAAACACCTGCTTTCACAGGTGCCCCCTGCGGGTACCAGTTCCTGGACCGTGCTGTCTAACGCATATAAAAACCAATAATCAGTTAATTCAATAAATGCAGCGCTGCTCTTCGGTAGCAGTACGAATGTGTATTGGAACGTATTGTAGACAACTTTCCGTCTGTCAACACTCAATTATGTTAAAGGACTCCGGCTCGTAGCCAGGATCTTGTTGCGGGCGGGAGGGCGGGCGGGCTAATGGGAGGGGGGGGGGGGGGGCGACTATGAGAAGATGCTATAGATGGGGGAGGGAAAAGGCAGGTCCCAGCAAAACAAGATTTGAGAGTAAGGGGGGGGGGGGTAACAACCTGGGTACGGCTGAAGAAAGTCCCTCCTGGTTTCTAAAACACGCCCTACAAATACTCCTTCCAGAGTCATAGTTATAATTACGTGCGAAAAATAGTATTGGGAGACCTTAGATATGTAAATGTTCATTTCACATAATTAGGCACAACAAAACTGGCAGGCTTCGTTGTCAAAACTTAATGCAGCAGTAGAAAGATACAAACATCAAGGGCAGAAAATCTAAGTACTCGTACTCTGGCCGAACGGGGACTTCGAGCTCCTGATGTAGTCTGCCGCTGATGGCTGGACTGCGGCTATTCTATGTAGCGGAGGCCCTGTGCTACGTTCGGGTCTTTCCTTGAGTACCGCGGCTTTCCGTTTTACCCCGGCGACATTCACCTTGCTCTTGTCGACACTCATTAGTGCTTCCTTGTGAGACCTCTGGAATAAGCAAATCATGACTAGTTAATTCTTATTGCACCGTATCAGAACATCTCAGCGGCGCAGGACACTAGTCCAACTAGGTTTCCGCATTAGCACTTGAGACGAAAACGATATTTCTGCCAGACGCCAAAGATGGTCACCAGCGACAAAACATTCGGGACGTGCGGGCATAAAAGAGAAAAAGTGGTTGCTTTTTGTAAAACTAAAATGAAGACAATATCTAATTGATCAATAACAAGGCAGCTTACACAAAATTTTTGTGGGTCGGTTCATTTTATCGGGAGCTCAGTTCACCTAGCGCACCCGGACATCTTTGTAACGAATTCTTACGGTCGCTTCCTACGCCCCGAAAAGTGGACCTGCACCGTAATTTTGTATGCTTTTGTATAAGTATGACCAAACCTTATTTTGTTACCCATTCCTCCCGAAGACCGGACTCCGGTTGAAACGTCGAAAGTAAAGCTTCCGTTGTTCTACCGAGGGACCTCTAGTTCGTCATATATAATATATAGGTGAAGTCAGAGTGGTGAATAGGTCGAAACACTTCGAAAATCAAAAGTGAGTTGACGCGGGAACAGGCTTTAAACCGCGGTTTCGATGGGGTCCTGCAAAGTTCTAAGTCCCAGTTACCTAATAACCGCAGTTGAGAACGAGAAATCAGTAGCAGGCGTATTGTACGCACGAAAAGTTGCTACCCTGACGTGAGACGCAACGTCAATTCCTTGGCCGACTGACGGACGTAAACGCACATAGTACGGAGCATAATAAACCTTACTGACACACGTTGAAGCATATAATGGATGTCCTTCAAGAGACATGCGGCGCTGCGGGGTGTTAAACGCACGCGGTTGATGATTAACGGAATTAGCTAGAACCAGCAAAAATATGTCTCTGACCGAGATAATAATAAGTACGATTGTGTTCATCATTTTAATTTTTTTTATAAAAGTAGATTTTATTGAGGTTTGAGGACTAGAAACCAAACAAATGAAATTCAAAAAGTGAAAGAACGCCTCATTGAGCCCGCCATCTAGAGTAGAGGTCAGTAGCGGCGCAACACCAGTTCTGCATCCTACGGCGGTGGCATTTTGAAAACGGGTTCGGCTATGAGCCCCTTCTCCCTCTCCAAGACGGGGGGAGGCGTGTAAGACTTGTGAAGGCTAGAGTTACCATAGAGGCACGGTACCGGTCGATCTTTGGAGTGCGCCAGCTCGCTTCGCGCCTATAAATGGCTGTGCCGTATGCATCGCCGGTTTTAGTGATGTTAATTTGTTCATAAATGCCGAAATAACGCGAATTTTGCCACAACGATTTTCTCTCCGTCTTGCTACGTTTTCTGGATCCAGTGTCAGGGCAAGTAAAAAAAATAATTATAGGGGTCCTTTAAGTGAGGCGACATTCGTTGCTACATTGTAAGCATACTTCCTCGAGAGTAATGCTTGAAATAAGCTTATTTCGTCATTTGATTAACGTCGTTTTGATTACGTGACTTACATTTGCTACACGAGTGAAAAGACATTATCCCGGGATCAAGATGGAAAGCCAGTTTTGAAATTACTGCGCATTATATCGGGCCTTTATCCAAAAGCGGCCGAAAACGGGCCCTTCTCTTCGTGCTTGGAAACCTTTCGGAAGGAGGAGGAGAAACGCTTTATTTAGGAACATAAATTCAGTACTCAGAAGATGCTGCGCTTGCCACGAGGCCAAGCTCATTCACTTGATCGAATGACGTTTTAGCGAATGAAAACAAAACTACGACGTTTCACCGAGTGACACTTTAACGAATAGCGCCGTTCATATTAGGGAATGGGTCTAGTTACGTCGACAGCTCGGATTAGCTTCTTTTTGTAAGGTGACGCTTTGTCTGCCGTCGCGCAGCGGCTTAAACAAAGGGTCCGAGCATTTTAGCACGCGTCCCAGTGATACACGGGCGACGAAGCGTCCCTAAAACGTGCCGCCGCAAACAAACAGCAGTGAGCAGTTACATCGACAGCTTGGATTAGCTTTTTGTTTTTGTAATGAATTATCTTGTCTGTCAGCGCGAAGCGGCGTAAACGGGTGGTCCTCACGTGTTCACACGCGACCCAGTGACACACCGCGACGAAACGTCCCCATGTCCCTGCAGGCTACAAACAACTCATAAGCTAAAATGTCATTCGCGAAAACGTCCATTCGCTCAAGTGATTCCTATTCGCTAAAGTGCCATTTGCTAAAACGTCATTCGCTCATTTAATATGAACCACTTACCATCAGATGCTTTCTGACATTAGACGTGCTAGTGACGGACGCCGGGATGAGCTTGAGTTTCGGGGCGCACTTCAGACACCTAACATCAATGTTCTCATTCTCTTTCGTTTTCGCGAGTTTAAAATAAAGCCTATAAAACTGCCATGGTACGTTTGATTCGCTTTCTTTTACTCTACTGACGACGGCCGTCTCATTGATGATCGAAGACATGATGATGAAGGCAAATTGCGTCCGCAAGTCAACCAGGCAACCGAAGACAATGGGGCTGACTCAACCCACTCAGCACTCGACCAGAGAAGGCAGCACGTAACGTAGCCACGTGGCCACGTAGCCTTCGTTGTTGTTGTTTCCGAGAGACCTCTGTTTTTCTTTTTGCTTCTGCTCTTCTTCGCCTCGGCGGCGCGCTTAGCATATAGCCCGAGTTGCCCGGGCGCCCGGGCCCGGATAGTGGCGCCCGAGAGTCCCGACTGGCCGGAGCCAGTCGGCGAGAAACAGCCACCGGAGGAGCCTCCAACTCGGTAGAAGTTGGCAAATGGCAAAACAGAAGGGCCCGGAAAGCCAATAAGGTCACTGGAGTGAGGCACGTGACGGCGCTGCACAGATGTCCACATCGGAGTTGAGTCCTCACCTGCCTTACTCTCGCGCTCCAATTGGCTCACCGAGGACACAGCTTCCACTGTTTACGACGTCCAGCTCAAACTCGCTTGTTGTCGTGGCTTGCCCTTCAGCGCCAGCACTGGCATCGAAGCCATCGGCGGGCCGAGAAGACGTCGGCCGTATGGTGAAACGAGGAGTCGAGTGCACACGCAGGTCACCTTCGCAACGCAACGATGAGTGAAAGTCTTCAAGCTTTCACGTTTTTCTTTCGTTTCTAGGAAGGAAGAGAATATTTTAACGCGAGCGCGTTTAGCAGCTTGTGTCAGAGGAAATCCGTTGGATGTCGGTGTCGTCGGTGGCGTGACGGGAATTCCTGAATGGTCGATAGGGTCGTGACATCACAGCTACATGACTTCGCGCGGGAATTTCAAACAACCCACAACGCTCCTGTGAAACGTGACGTCACGCGTGGAATGAAGGTGGTTAAAGACATACGAATTAATGGTCGCCGCATGTTTCAAATTGATCGCGCTTGATAAACTAATTCATTTGCCCTAAAGCAAAGTTTTAAGAATTTACGCAGGATCGCACACACGACCCTTCGGTTGCAAGCCAGGCATGCTACCAACTAGGCAACGGAGGGCTTGGGAATGGCACTGCGATCCTGCCATCATTATAGTGCCTCGATGTCTGTCTGTGTCAGGGTAAAGGCGTTATCGCATCGAGTGTTAGCGCGTGCCGAGCAAACAGATAAATAAACCTTGCGGGGTAAAATGGCATCAAAGCACTGGCAAAAGCTCCTTGATCGCGCCGAGAGTGTTGTATCATAAGAACTAGGTCGTTGTATGACTCAAGAGCATGAGAAGCGATTCAGAAGGCCATGCAAAACGGGTCCCAATAACCGGTTCAACTCTTAAAGGCGAAGGTTAATCGCCCTCCCAGATATTTTTCTTCACAAAAATTTTCAGTTTTGTGAAGTGCAAAATTTGAGTTTGATTTATTGCGTGGAAACACTACGTGATGTTAAATTGTGTTACGACTGTAACTATAATTTATTTTTGGTTATATGTTATATTGTACTTTCTACGATTTAGACGAAGTGAATAGAAAAGTACCTGTAAAAAGTAACTTCACTTAGTTACAAGTTGCTGGAAAATGTACCTAAAATACAGATCCTGATACTAAGAAATGAAAGTACCTAGGTATGAACCTCAGGTACAACAAAATTACCTAGATACCGATTTACACTTACTTATCCCTTAGAGAAAACTAAGACATTTGAAATATACCATATTGGATTTTGATTGCATTTCATGTGCACTTCATATCTATAAGTAAACTCAAAATATGCCCAAAATATAAGTGCCTTTTTTTTACTTGGTATTGAAATATATTTTTGAAAATCCTTTCAAAATACCTTTATTTGAACTACATTTGAAGTACTCCTCATGCATTCTGGAATACGTAAATACTAAATGGGTAAACACAAAATTCCTTTCAAAAGATTTTTGAAAATATGAATTCAGTTCATGTAAAATATATTCCAACCTTAATAAAAAAAGCAGGGATCAAAACTCTCTGCAGAATGCTCCTAAAACATACTGGAAATCGTAAATACTGTTGTGTTATGATCTAAGTATCTTTGGACTACAATTACATGCATACAAAATAAACTTAGTTAAGCTACCAAAGTATTGAAAACTCGCAGATCAGAAGTACACTTCAAGCAGATGTGTAGGTCACTGAAGTGCTTAAATACAACATTTAATTGGCTTGTCAGCTGAGTTATGCAGCATCGCCCTGATAAATCAGCCCAGTTTATGTCATTGTTTTCTTTTTTTCTATCAAGAACGCACCTGATGAGTTTCTTGCACAGCAATCACAAACAGGATTCAGGAACTACAACCACAACACTTGCTCATGCTGCAAAGCTTCAGCAAGTGCTGTATGCAGATGTTTGGCGTGGTTGTGTTAGCAAAATGCTAGTTCACTGAATGTGAATACTCACCATTGTACGTGATCTTGCTAAGCAGAGTGCGAATTCGCAATATTAATCTAATGTATTACATTGGGATTAAATCTTTGCAAAACTCTAAACACTTGAACCTGATGTCTGTGGGCCATTCAGTTTAAACCGAAAACAGGCAAAAACAGCTTCTCATTAAAGCCCCTTGACATGGAAATAAATTATGTTTAAAGGAGGAATGTACCCTGTAGTACTGTCGAGTAAGCACAAGCACACATTCCAGTAACCAAAGAATCTTTATTTTGTCTCCAGAGCAAAAGACAACCCAAAACAATCATGTGTATTAAAACATGAACACAGAAAAACATAATATAGCAAGCAATACTCAGCACACAATATGATAGCTCTCCACATTTATTTACAGATGAACGTTCGAGCCACTAGCAACCTAGCTGCCTTCCTCAGCCAATTTCGCAGAAGCACAGACCACAGCTAGGTGCTAAAAAACAATTTATCTATACTGGATTAAGAATTCAATTATTTAGCATGTATATCACAAGGCACAAAGTGCTAGCCAACCTGAGTGATAAGGGAGATCGACTATCACGTGATAATAGACATTATACAAAATTTCAAAATTTTCAATGATTACACTGTATGGTTATACACAACTAGAAAGGCAGAAGCAGTCTTCTAAAAACTGGGTACTTAATAATAACATTGCAAGTTTTCATGACCGGTTCCAATTTCACTGCACACAACAAAAATTACATAGACTTTGTTATACACGTGACCTTGTTTGAAAAAACTGTGAACTGGATATTGACAAGAGCTCTTGCTCTTTCCTGTGATGTTTTTGAAGAAGGAAGTAGAGAAGATGCCTACACAGTAAACCCCAAAGCGTATCCCGCTAAAGCTCTAAGTGTTCCTGGAAGGCAACATTCATGGGACTTGCTGAATTTATCTCTGGCAGGATTTCTTTTAATTAATTTATTGGGTTGGGTTTTGTTTATACAGCCTATAACTTGGTTTGCCTTGACAGGCGAAGAGCCTCCCAGCTGCCCTATTGAAAAATCTGGCAAAAACTTCCAGTGACATTCGGTGGAAACCGGTTAATTTTCACTGATTTTCACCAGAAACCAGCGTAGTTTACCAGTGTTTTGGTGGAAATATTACCGGCCGCCACTTCCAGTGGCCAGATTTCGCTGGACCTTTTACCGGAGCCACTTACGGTTAAAATCCGGCAAAAACTTCCAGCGACATTTGGCGGGAACGGGTTAATTTCAACTCATTTTTATCAGAAACCAGCGTAGCCACTTTCGCTGGAAGCTTACCAGAACCACTTTCGATTACCCGCTGTTAGAATCCTACCGAAAGCCACTCTCGTTTGCCGAACACCGGACATCACTGGAAGCTGACGCAAGGGGAACCGCTAAAGTCAAGGAGGCCAAGACGAGCAGAGGGACTGTTTTTGTAATGGCGGCCGCCAATGCAGAGGCTTTCTTGTGAGTGCGTGTTTTAGCTCGAAACGACGGTGCACTTCTGCAAGAAGTGTGTGCAGCGAACTGTTTTGACCACCCAAAAGGGTGAGCAGCGACCACCGGCAACTTGATATTTGCGACAGGCAAAAGTCTGGGACAGAGCAGGTACGAGACCACTCGAGGGGCATTCTCGTGAGTGCGAGTTTTAGCTCGGGGCGACGTTGCAATCCTCAAGAAGTGCGTGCAGTGAACTGTTTTGACGATCCAAAAAAGTGGGCACTTTCACCCGTTTTCATCCGAAACCAATTTACCATGTCTTTGGTAGATAATTTGCCGGCAAAGAGATTTCGCTGGGATGTCACCGGCAGCCACTTTCATATACCACACGACCCGGATTTCCTAGAAATCCTACCCGAAACGGCTGACTCGATTCCCTGTTTACCGACCTTCACTCGAAGCCGACGCGAGGGGAGGGGAAAGCCGAGACGGGCCGCGGCCTTGGTGTGTAATTACGGTTCATCGCACCAAGGACGAGTTTCCACGCACTCTCTCTCCCCCGCATTGGGTTCGTGGGGAAAATGGGAAAGAGTCGTTTGGCTGACCTTTCTCTTTTTCTTTTTTTTTTTAGTAAGCCGGTTTCTTTGTCCGTCAACGAGCAACGGCGGGCCAGAAAGGAACGCTCAGTCTCGGCTTCTCGTTCCATGTGTGCGGCCTGTATCTTCCAAAGCAACTGGGTGTGCAGAAGGAAAGAATATATTTTTCAGTGACCTGTTTCTTACGCCTCTGTCTGTCCGCCTTTAGAAGCATCCAGCGAGCGAAGAAGACTGTGCACAAGATTTCTCAACGTCGGCGGATGTTCGTTTCGCGCATTCGTGGTTTTCGCGAAGCGCGCTACTGACGCCTGGTGCACCCGCGGCGACGGCATCAGGGACGACATCATGACTGTGCCCGGGATTTCTCTACGGCGGCGGATGCTCGTTCAGCGCCTTCGTGGTTTTCGCTAAATGTGCTGCTGACAGTATACGTGTGTGTGTCCGTGTGGTGCACCTGCGCGGTTTTATTAGTTAAACTACCGTGCGTCTAGGAATTTACCCAGCGGCATTGTGAGTACCTTGAAAGATATCTTTTGCGGCAAAGGACTTGGTTGCTCCTATTTGGTATGATTGCTTTTGCCTACAGCTCTGCAAATTCTTTCACTGGTATCGTCCCTGTTAAATAAATACATAGAACCTTCAGGTCTGTATGGACTACCCACTTTAATTGTTAGCGAATCGTCCAGCATCTGGTAAACATACACCAACCACGGTTCACCGGCTTCCTCCTAGGTGCCTTCCGTTGACGTCCGAAAAAAGAAAGAAAAACACGGTAAATTCCGGCCATTCTGGTGATCTTCTGCTAAATTCTGGCTTTACTGGAATTGAAAAGAGGCCCATATTCCAGTGAAATAGATTTTTGCTGGAATTATCCTTCCGGTGCAAATCCGGTAACATTCCGGTAAACTGCGGCTTTACTGGAAGTGAAAACAGTCCCATAATCTAGTAAAATAGACTTTTACTGGAAATGACATTCCGGTAAAATATATTTTTCAATAGGGTGTAGATGAGCAATTTAGCCTCTACAGTACAGCTGCTAGCCTGGGGTCTTTAATGTGCACCACGCAGTAGTGATACATGGCCGCACGCCGGTGCGATACTCATCCAGATTGAAACGCGAGGGGTGGACTGAACCCAGGATTTATGGGTTCAATTAACCAGTTCAGCTAACCAAACTGCATTCCTCAGTGCTTAACAGTGAAAGTGCAAAAACATTGAGTGGACACATGTGAGATTCCTCCTTCGCAGATGGCACACCCTTTGACGCAAACAGCATCCCAGACGCTAGTTTGTTGTAGCATGTCTAGTTGTTGCTAGTCAACAAAAACAATGTACAGTACGTAGGCAGCAATATGAGCCGGAACAGTAACGTTTTGCCCGGAGAGAGAAAAATGTCATGCAGAGGGCTCTGTGTGTTAGACTGTAAAAAGTAAAATTGCAATGGACTGCCACATTGCTTCTTGTTCCATTGTGCCACAAGCTTCCGTGGCTTGGCACGCAAGGGACTCCCACAACTGTATTTTGTTCACTTCGATTATAACACCAACTGTGTCAGCTCATATTGCTGCCCTCTGTACCATTTGCAGCATCCAATTTTTATCGCTTTTCTTGAAAATCAACTCCTTGCTCGTGAAGAACTGGTGTCTACCTAAAAATCCGGTATACCTTTTCACTATCCGGGTTTTGGAACCGGAAATTTGTTTCCGGAAACCCGAAATCCAGACTGCAGACAAAGGAATAATTTCTGAAAGCCTAAAGTCCAGATTGTGTCCAGATAGAATCCGGATAGATTTTCGGTTCCATAATCCGGATAGCGAAAAGTGATACCGGATTTTTCGGTAGGATGGCTTTCCGAAAGCAGCGGAAAAGAAAAAAAGAAAAGGCAAGGCAGCCAACATTGCCCGTAGAAGTCAGCAGGCTGTCTAAGAGCCTAGCCAGATTGGTCTGCGATGCAGCTTCATAGAGTTCGGTCAAGTGAGACGATCTTCCGGTAACGCTTACTACGATTATCATAAAATTTTTAATTTTTGTTTAATAAGTTTTAGGTTGAAAGAGGATTAAAGGGGCCCTGCAATCCTATTAAGCGTCTACCTTTCTCGCAGTTTCCAGATCTCTTGCGGTTTGGGCAACCCAGCGGGCACAGAGAGAGCAACTAAATACGAGTGTGTGATATTTTACCGGATGACGTGGAAGCCTCCTCCACCTGCAGGGGCGCCCCGTGCTACCGAACGCACGTGGCGACATTCTGACGTTGTCAGTCCTGGCCAGCTCCTGCCTTACGACTGGTCAGGGCCGCTAAAAGCTTTGTTTTAGTGGAAATACAAAATATAAGTGGCGCAAACTGTTTCAATTTTTATGAAAGTATTTTGGATCAGAAAAGAAACAAATGCAGTTTATAAAGTACAGAAACAAGCAATGACCCGTTGACATACCCACGACCAAGCAGTTGAAAAGGCGGCGCATACTAGAAACGGGTAGCGAGATCAGGCGCCGATGCACACGCCAAGTATTGGTGTGGAGTGGCGAGCATAAAACAGGGGCGGATCCAGAACTCCGTTTTGGGAAGGGAAAGTTTGTAAGGATGCTATTCTCCCATTCTTTCGTGTCCACCTATGTGAAATTGCCCTCCGAGAAGGGGGCAGGGAAGGGGGGGGGGTCGACTTTGCTTGGGGGGGGGGAGGGGGGCGGCCGCCCCCGTCGCCGCCCCCTTGGATCTGCCACTGGCATAGAAAGGTCCCGGATGAATACGGCGGCGCAGCGGTTGTGTGGGCCAGGGGATCCGACCAGTTCCAAGTGTCCTGAAGGCCCTCGGCAAGCAGGTTTGGCTTGCAATTCGGTCATTTGGAGGTTCGGCAGCACGAAGTGGCTCCCGTTCTGAACTGATCTTTACCCCGCGTGTGCTGTCGTTTTTGGCCAATCAGGTGTCATGTTGAATTAGCATTTAGTCGCGCAGAAAATGTAATGCGAGCCGCCCTGATCGCCCACTTCATCCAGCCTATCCAGCCTATGCTTTAGTGGCGCCCTCTCGAGTTGTCGACACGGAGTGCGGTAGCCGTGAGCGCTCGGTGAGATATCTACCCCTCCTCTAGTTCACGGCCAAGCAAGCCAGGACTAGGGACGTCATGAAGGAAGTTTTTTTTTGCTTGTTTTTGTAAGTTTAATTTGCCTATAACTTGCAAAAGAAAGCAAAATTTAAGAAAAGAAAAGTTTCATTAAGTTACTACGTTCAGTATGCTCAGGTTCGGTGTAAATTAAGAAACAGTCAAAACGTCGTCGCAGGGCACCCTTAAAGTGATGTGCTTTATGAATAACTGACGAGCTATACAGGTGAATACAACCGAGAAATTGCCCCCCAAATTCGGGTTCAGCATCCCATTTATGGCTGGAAATTATTATGAAAACACATGCTCACGCTTTGTTCCTAAAAAGATTCTACTATCTGTGGAAATTTAGTTCTTGGGGCACTCTTGTTATCATACACACTCAATCACGCTCAACTTGGTTGGGGAGGGCCACAACAAGGAAACTTGTGGTGGCTCGCTCCATAACCACACACTTTCTCTTCAGAGTGTCAGGACTGCATGCTGTTACTACCCTTGCTCGTTTGACCTCTCAAACAGCTGAGAAGGAAATTCTGATCTGATTGTCCCTGAAAGCAACACTCCGCACCAGCTCGAGCTTCTCGATAAGCACTAAGTACTGGGGCTGCTGTTGCGGAGGGCTCCCTTCAAACACGGCGAGTGCTTGCGAAATTCCAATAGAACCATCTTGTAGCTCAGCTACGCAGTTAACTCTCTTAGGCATGCAATAGCTCTCCAAGTGCCACAGAATCCCGCCACACTGAAAACGGTGGTAGTACATGACTTGTGGCGGCAGGACTCCCAGGTGACTCTCCAACACCACCTCCATCCTAATGTTGATGCCAGAGCAACTCTGACGTCGGTAAACAACTACGCCGCCAGGGAGCTTTACCCCACTCCTCCCCATGGTCTGCCGACCGACCGTCCTTTCAAAAAATTCCCTTCCTTCAGGCATATCTACCCTCTCTGCCCAGAGAACAAGGTTCTGCCACAAAATAAAAACTCTGGCAATCTGCTCAGCGACAGACTGTGTGCCTGCAAAGTAGTTGAGGAGTATGGCATTCCGCCCTTCAAATGGAAAGCAGGACGTCGCCCATAGCGGACCCCAAGCCTCCACAGAGTCTGTCAGGTGAAGGAGCTGGTGAACATTGTACGACACGTTGGTCTCGCCGTACAATGTCCCCATCTGCACCACAAACTTCTCTAGCAGAGCCCGTGCCTCTATAAGGTCACGCACTGAAATATCGTCTTTCAGCAACAGGTACAGTCGCCGGCCATATGAGCTCCCCCGGCCGAACGCCGACCGGATCAGCGAAAATCCCGCACGCGGCGCGTCGAGCGTAGCCGCGTTTTGGGAACTAGGCTATTAGGACCAAACCATTCCGTTATCAAAGGGGTGGACGCATAGCTTTTATCGGAATTTCAGGCTTTAGAAGTGTGAATCACGAAAACATGGCCGATTAGAAATGCCGTCTTCGGGTGTTGGCTCCAGGTGTTCGGAGATGATGGTATAACTGCTGATAAACTGGAGCTTGCTTTAGGCGTATATAAAGCAGCAGTGTGCGATCGATGCTTACAAATGTAAATACCCCATGTGTGATATGATATTAGGCATGACAACAATGTCCCCTCGGCAAGCGAGAAGGGGCCGACCAGGAAGCCATCTGCAAAGTCATCGTGTGGATAATTATCCTTGGCGAAGCAACAAGCTACTGAGTGCAGAACAATAGAGTCTCTTCGATAAAATGCGTTCATAAAAAGTGCCTGAATCTTTATTCTGCTTCGACACAAATCTTTTTTTTTTCTTTTTGTTATCTATAGCATATCCCTATAAATTCAAAAAATGATTTCAAAATCGCTTCTCATTGTATAGTCTAGGTTTAAGAAAGATTGTAAGAATGCTTGTGTGTAGGATTACTATTCGGGTAGGAAATATTTAAAATGACAAAACCGGTTTTGCAAATAAAAAAAGTAGCCTATAACACGTCAGAGATATTAATCAGCGAAAAATTTCGATAAACCGTCTGCGTTTACCTACAGCCGGAGGCGGGATTGTAATCGGCCATGCTTCAGATTGACATTACAAAACGCGGAATGCTATTAAACTTTCTGCGTCCACCCCTTTGATAATGGAATAGTTTGTTCCCAATAGCCCGGCTTCCAGAACGCGGCAAGGTTCGACGCGCCGCATGCGGGGTTTTCGCTGCTCCTCTCGGCGTTCGGCAGGGGGAGCTCGTATGGCCGGCGACTGTACATCCCATACGAAAGTAATGAGAAGTGTCTAAAAAGGTTGGTGGCAAAATGGGCTTCAACGCGATGTAACCATAGAAAAGCATCAGTGCCCGCAACTCCGACGCTTTCCAATAAGCTCTGTCTTCGAACATCCTTGGAGTGCGGGTAATCTCGGTCGGAGGGGAGAAGGCCAGAAGCAAACTGTTCAGTTGTGGCAACTTTGTTCCAATATACTACGGAAACTCGTGGTACTCACTCTCTAGCCACAGTTTGAGCAACTGACCCATAACACTCAGACATGCACAGTGTTGGTAGTCTGGGATAAAACCGTCTACCACATCAAAGCGAGGAAGGTTAATTGCAATGCAAGGGCCTTTCACTCCATTGGCGGGCACTGAAGAGGTTCCACTTGTTGCCTCTTTCAGATGCTTGACAGCTGTCCTGCTCTCTGGAGGAGCGTCCAAGTACACAAAAGTGGAACCAACTCGGTGGTAACACCAGCCGCAGCCATAAAAGCCGTTAAACTGTTTACAGTTCCGCACTGCAGAGCGAGCAATGGCGTCCACTGAGCATGCAGCTGCGAACACTCTTATGAGAACCGTTTTTCCATCTTTCACGCAGGAAAATCCTGTAGAAAGCTCTTGCAGTTTCTTCGTAAAGGGTGTCAGGAGAGTAGTCATGTTTGGCTTACAAAACCCAAACCACAGGGCGGGCATCAACATACTCTGTTTCCGCACTGCAGGGTCCAATTGAAGAATTTCGCACTGAACAGGCCAGATATCGAAGCTTGATTTCTCAAACACCCTGATCCCAGCTGTATTTTAAAGTAGGGAGATGTCATGAGTTGAGAAATCGGCCGAAAGTCTGGCATGTTCAATGCCATCCTTTACGTCTCCAATCGTGTTCCTAGCTCTGTTGCTTTGTGGGAGCCATTTTAGGTTTTGCTGTGCTAGGATCCGTTCAATTTGCTCCTTCAGAGGCATCACAAGAAAGAAAGGGCAAGACACCATATCTACATCCCGTTCACAGTTTTCGCAATGAGCCTGGCCCTCAGAAGTTGATTTACCTAAATTCCCTAGACAATCCATGCAATAAAAATGCTTCTCTGTACCAGGGACGTCAGCTCCTAAATTCTTCAGAAGAAGGTACTCTGATATTGGTGCACGACCGGGGGTTATAATGTTCTGCATATCCAAGAGATCTGCGATACCCTGATCGCCCACTTTGTGCCGAATCACATATGCCATAAGAAGGGCTGCAATTTGTTTATTTTCGTCAACGAAACCTTGGTTCTCAAAAACAAAATTAAATTCTCAATGATTAAACAGAAAACTTCTTGCTCTTACTGAATTTACACAAAATACACTAACATGAGAGGAAAAAATTGTGTGATTCATTAAAACTAAAATGTGCAAAATTTACATCTTTGTGGTGCCCAGTGTGCGATATACGAATCATCAGCATTTTGGATGCTAAAGGTGAGGCAATTTATTTCAAAGTAAGAAAGTCAAATTTTGATTAATACGACAATGAGTTGGCGATAACTGTCTGCCTGCATGGCACGGGCAGGCAACATTAAGAGCACAAGGTTACAAATATTTTATTCACGACTGCAAGGCAGAGTGATTGCAACATCCGAATTAATAATTTCACATGACTTGTAGTATTTGTAGGTTTGACGACTAGTATTAAAACTTTTATTTTGTTTTTATGGCTCTCTGGAGTATTCTTTGTTGCCAGTATGTAATAAGATGACCATAAGATAACATGACCCCTATTTATGCTACCGTCATGTCATATTTAACTGTATTCATTCCACAGAAAAACAATACCTAAAGTTAGTTTTCCATTACAATGATTCAAGATCAAGCACAGAAATTATAGGCGAGTGTGGTCACGAAAGACAAAGCTTATTTATGTATATTTAATTCAGTGCTCATTTAATAGTCAGATGCTTTTACAATTTTGTGCACTATTAGCCTTTAAACATCAATCCTATTGTTCTTTTGCTGAAACCCTTGCTTGCTGGACCTATAAACTATTGACCGGAATGCTCTGTTCAAAGTTGCTCTCCAGTTCGCGTTAGACTTAACATAGCATTTACCAGCTTCTAAACAACCAGGGATATGTTCTGCCTCTGCTCTCATGCACAAAAGGTGCACATGACCAAGTAATAATCAGCAGCTTCATGCCCTTCCAGCCTCAGCTAAGACTACCCTCCTGACTGCAATTAGCCAACTCCACCTTTCGACACGGTTGTATGATGCACTTTCAGCGAGCAGACCGCTCTCAGTAACCATTTGACACATACTTCATGCCATCAGAACTTCAGTCCACTGGAGTCAGACGGCAGTGCTCGAGACATGTTGTGATGTTTAGTACTCTATTCGCGCAGACCTGCAGCAGGATAGTAACTTGTGGAGAAAAACTGAAGCTGGAACAAAGCATCCCAACAGCGCCAAGTGCCTGGGTAAATCAATCTGTAAGCCTTTTACACCATCAAATGTTTTGCGATCTCGTGTATAGCCGAGTTCCATAAGCAGTGCACCAAACGAATAAGGAGTTGATTGTGCTAGCTAAAGTGCCTTTGCGCTGTATCAGGGACTCTTTGTACATGCCGGTTCAAAATCGAACCTTGTACACACTTCTCTTTGAGTACTGCTGTAAATGTTGAAAAAATATTGTTTCATTGCTGAACTAAAAAGTGTAGCTGCAAGCATGGAATGTTTTATGTGTATCGGGTACTGTGCAGGCCGCACCTATGAAGCTTGTATCCTTTTGCTAGAGGCAGGTTTTCAATATCTGGCATCTTTGAATTTGTTGTACTTTTTAGGAAAAAAATTTAACCCGTCTTGGTTAATTTTTTTACTGTCCTGGTCAATTTTCTTCTCTTGGAGTGCACACATACTCTACGCGTAAAACAAAAATAGCTTTACCCAACGCAGGAATCTATCTGGTACACTTTTCTTCTGTATCGAACGGGCACTGTTTATGCACCAACCGAATTGGAGAGGGTTGCAGCCTCCATGATGAAAGCAGGAGACGGGATGAAAGAGGGCAAGAATGGATGTCGCATTGCTGCAGTGGACACGGGGGGGAGGGGGGGGGGACAGAACGACAGGACATGCTTTGGTATTGTTATTATTTGCGGCTCAGTGGAAAGAGAATATATAAACTAATGATATGGACTTTCCTTCCAGAAAAAAAAACCTTTGAGGAAAGTAGTTCAACGAGTTCCAATCCTTTCTGCCAAGTAGAGCGGGCATACGGTGCACTGAGTGACTCAGTGAACGCTTTTTTGCATGAAGCCGGGTCGTGGGCCGCACGAAAAGTGCTTGCGGGCCGTATGTGTGCACCCCTGATCTAAAGTTACTAACTGGGCTTCCAAAGTACCGCATTCCAATCTTCTTCTTTGTGCATACTTGGTAGCAGCAACACTTTATCGCAGCACTATCGACGCAGCCAAAGCGCGATGCTGCTTATTGAATCCACATGCTAAAAGCGGACCTTCTGGTTGCTCCTCATTTTGAAGAAATCTAAAAGAAATCCATGCTCTCGACTTTCGAGGGGCAAGTGGAAAAAAATACCAACAAAAACGGTAAAAACAAGTACCAACAAAAGCGGCAAGTGGAAACAAATACCACGCCAAATCAACCAGCTGAACTTTATGCCTGAGCATTCTTTTCTAACATCCCCTGAGGAAGAAGAACGCAGCTTCCAATATGTTTTACACCATGTCCCAAAATAAACCTACCAGTCTGAAATAACACATAAAAACGAAAAACTTGACCTATGAAGCTGTTAATTTTCTCGAATGTTTATTTGGCTGATCCGACTCTCTTTAAAATTTGAGGGCTCAAGTCCCCCTACAAAAATATTTCTTTAACTCCTCTTCCAATGGCAATCAAAAGGTTTAACTGCCAACAGATGCTGCCATTAACCTTCCCTGAAATCATTCTTAATTTATTGATTCGTAGCGCGAGTTGAGACGTCCCTTCTTAATGAGAGATTTGGATCAGTAAAAGACGTAATCCAAGTAAGTTTTGCCTCCATGCGTCAAGTTTCTGATTTTAGCAGGTAATTTTAGACTAGTAGGTTTTTTGGGGAGACATACTGCGCTCAGGCCTTACATGTTCTACTTAAAGGGATGCTGAACCGAAAATGTAATTTCAGAAAACAACGCATAATTGATAGGCGGGACGCTACAAATCCAAAACCGTCACTCATAAAGCGGTATCTTCAAGAATCGTCATATTTTTGTAAAAGAAGAACGCGCTCGGGCACAAGGCCGAAAAGATGCGTGATTTCGCGATTCTCATTTCCTCCTATCTTCGCTTTGACTCCGCAAGGGTGCAGAGAGGAAAAGGAGCGAGGCCCATTTCTCCTCCTTCTCAACTCTTCTGCGATTAAGATGACCTCAACATTCTTCCTCATTCGCTCCTTTCTTTTCCAGAAATACGGCTATCCGCTTGAGATATAGCTACATGAGTGAAGTTTCGTGGTGTATGGCACCCTGTTGGACACTTGTGCAAGCTTATTTTGTGAAATCTGAATTTCGGTTCAGCATCCCTTTAAGACTTATGTAAGGCGTAAACTTTATGCGAGACGTGATCATGTAACTGTACGAGATTGCTTATACATACATGATTATGTAAGGTTATATGATCCTGCAAGGTCACACGGCACCAATTTACTTTTTTCCTAGCAGTCGGTTGGTCAAAAAATGGTTTCGAAGCCCAAACTTACCTCGAAAATTGCTCGGTTTCCCGATGAGTTTCGAACTGAGTTCCAAGGCCTGAACCTACCTCGAAACATACTGGTTTCACAATGAATTTCAGATTCGGTTCCTATCGGTTCCATGAGCAGGTTTACTGAAAATAGGAGCTAAAAGAAATAAATGGCTAAGTGGGCTAGTTGGTATATTTGTTGACTGGAAAAGCACCTCAAAAACACACAAACAATATGCATGGTATTGTCCCGTCCTTCCAATGTCTGCGTGGTTTTGAGGAGCTGAAAGCATTTTGCTGACTAACAACTCTATGTAGTACTCTGAGTTTAACGATCGTACGGGCATGAATTCTGAACGAGAGAAGCGCATGCCCCACTTGCAGTGGTGCCTGCTCAGCTCTTGCTAGTATCGCTTTGGAACAGTTGACCCTAAAATTTGAATTAAACAAGTCGACAGTCCCTGGTGTCCTTCCTCGCCCTCGGCGGACCCCACGAGGATGCGGGCGCCCGCCGTTACCAAGTCACCTTCGCGGATGAATCCGACGTCTACTCCCCGGATACGACGATGCCAGCAGCAGCGGCTGCCACCCTCTTTTTCCGACATTGACAAGGCAAGACACCGCCACCACCGGCATTCAATGCTATCCGCGCAGCCCTGCGCCGGCACCCAAAAGCAACTGCCCGACCGCCACCTCGCTACCAACACCGGCCACCTCAAATAAAATTTAGAACTGATATTGATACTTCATCTTCAACTAAACCCTATTCATTTTCCTCTACTGAACTGTGATAAATACATACCAAAAAATATTTGTTCAAATTACCTGCCCTTCGAATCACCAGGACATGCTGCACTACCGATACTTTTATTTTTAGTGGAATGTGACGCATTCTTTCACATGCTCCTAGATGGCACGTTTTTATGAGAACACCTTCTAGTCTCTAGGCGCACCTTAGAAACAGATCAACAATGCTTACTTGATCATCTTCCATCTCTTCAGAATCTGTGCTGTCCGCATCAGTTTGTAGTAGCGAGGGTCCTGAGACTTTATCCTGATTTGAAGAAGCAGAAGCATACAAGCTTATGGATCCACAGACTCTCATACAGTGGTGCATTGCCCTAGTTTGACAATGTAGTGATTGCGCAGGCGAGCTGGTGAATGCTAACCATTTTGTTCTTAGCCCGAGACTGAGGCAGGAAAAGATGAAAGTTTGAATGTAGAAGAAAAATGAGTAGTCGAGGACACGTCTCTAACACAGCTAGAAACAAGTTTATTTGGTCACCCTCTTATATACACTCCACGAAGTTCAACACAGAACCTTCTCGACCTCCAAGGCCAAAAGATAACAAAAGTCTCATCTCTTTCCACCACAATTGTCAAACCACCTTGACGTTTTTCACAAAGCAACACACCCTAGCTCCCCTCACCCGGAAGACAATTGACTGAATCCTTCGCGTACATAGTACACCCTCCCCCTCTTCTCTCCGGCCCACAATCGCAAAGCATCCCGGCAACAGAAGATACCAATCCACCTGAGACACAAAGGAGGAAACCACTTACACCCTTTCACATTCAACAACCACTTTACAAAACTTTCAAATCCGCAAGAATATTTTGCACTGCTGCTAAGCTGTAACGACACCTGACTAATGCAGTTGCCCATTGATTTCATTCTTATTGTTTGTTTCAGAACCCTTTTCATGTCGTTTAACTCCCTCTATTACCTCTGTTTCGGACCAGCGTGATACACAACTATTACATTATTGAACATGTTTTGCTATTTCCGAATTAGCCACGTTGTTTTTGATATTTCTTTTGTGTTCAGTCAATCTGTCATTTATACACCTTGACATCTGCCCCACATATTTAAAGCCAGATTCCCCCAGTGGGATTTCATATAAAACTCCATTACCACGCGGAATAGACTTTTCACGATGCGTCTTTGTGCATTCCCTTACACTTTTTTGGAAGGGTGTGAGGTTACTCAACTTGTAATCCGAACTGAAAACCAGATCCACAGTGAACTTTTTGGCACGAGCTTTAAAGTTATGAGAAATTTTGTGATAAAATGGAATTGCAATAGTTCTATTTTTTTTACCTTTGCTTTGGTTCTCTTGCACATTTGTCTGCGAATTTTACGGATAACTGCTTCCCTACGAGTTCATCCTCATAACCAGCACTGTTTAGCCTTTTCCACTGTCTTTCTAGTGATTCAGCCAAGAAATGTGTACATGATCTTTCCATTGCATTTGTGATTAAAGACTTCACAACACCCGCTTTCACTGTTTTTGTATGGCAACTCTTTTTTGATATCAGCGGTTTTGCGTTTTCTTTTCCATATTCCCAACATAGCCCATTTTCATTGTGAATCTAAGTTCTAAAAACTGCAGTCTACCATTCATAGGTCGTTCGACCGCAAACCTCAGTTCCCGTGCTGCCGATCTGATCAATGCTTCCAGAGTGTCAGATAATCCCTCCAGAAAGGAACAGATCAAAATTTCATCACATATCTTTTCACAAAACAGGACTCCGACGTCAACTCCTGCAATCTCTCAGATACAATACAATCCAAAGAATTTAGGAAAATTTCCGCTAACGCCGGTGCGACACTCGACCCAATGCATACTCCCTCTTTCTGTAAATACTTTTTCCCTTCATACTCTACTATCGTTGACTGCAAGTATTAATCAAGAATGGCAAGAAAACTTTCCACCGAAATGCCTGACCGCGATTGGAACCTTACCAAATTCATTTCAAGCACCCCCTTTAACCTTTCCAACAGCCGACTCCTCTCTACTGAGTCATAAAGATCCTTGATGTCCATTGACAACACATCTCCTTCCTTTCCATGATGGCCTTCAAGTATTGTGATCAACTCACTCGAATATATCAGTGACAAGGACTTATCTAGAATTGCATGTCTTAAACCTTTTTGAAGAAACACGGAGACTACCTTCTGCCAAGTCTCATTCTCATTGATCACGACACTAAGTGGCATCCCCGGTTTATGATCCTTAATGAAGAATTTTACGCTCAACAAATTTAACGTGGTCTTTGCTACATTTTCAAATTCGTCTTCCTCTAAAATGGAAACTGTATTTTTCTTTAACTTTCCGATGTTTCCGCTCCATTAATGAAACAAAGATTCCATCGCGTCGCCTGCTTTCGTTTGAAATTAAGATCTTGAAATAACCGCGAATCTACCGGATTTGTCCGTAAAATTCTACGGAATATTACGGATCAATCCGTACCGGATTGATCCGTAAAATTCGCAGACAAATATACAGGAAATCTAAAGCAAAGGCCAAAATATAGAACTATTGTAATTCCATTTTATCACAAAATTTCTCATAACTTAAAGGCTTGTGCCAAAAAGTTCAATGTGGATCTGGTTTTCAGTTCAAATTACAAGTTGAGTAAGCTCACACCCTTCCACAAACGTGTAAGGGAATGCACAAAGACTCATCGTGAAAAGTCTATTCCGTGTGGTAATGGAGTGGTATATGAAATCCCCCTGGAATGTGGCTTTAAATATGTGGGGCAGATGTCAAGGTGTATAAATGACAGATTGACTGAACACAAAAGAAATGTCAAAAACAACGTGGCTAATTCGGAAATAGCGAAACATGTTCAAGAATGTAATAATTGCATACAACACTGGTCCGAAACAGAGATAATACACAGGGAGTTAAACGACATGAAAAAGGTTGTGAAAGAAACAATAATAATGAAATCAATGGGCAACTGCATTAGTCAGGTGTCGTTACAGCTTAGCAGCAGTGCAAAAACATTCTTGCCGATTTGAAAGTTTTGTAAAGCGGTTGTTGAATGTGAAAGTGTGTAAGTGGTTTCCTCCTTTGTGTCTCAGGTGGGTTGGTATCTTTTGTTGCCGGGATGCTTTGCGATTATGGGCCAGAGAGTAGAGGACGAGGGCGTGCTATGTACGCGAAGGATTCAGTCAATTGTCTTCCGGGTGAGGTGAGCTAGGGTGTGTTGCTTTGTGAAAAACGACAAGGTCGTTTGACAATTGACAATTGTGGTGGAAAGAGATGAGACTTTTGTTATCTTTTGGCCTTGGAGGTCGAGAAGGTTCTGTGGTGAAGTTCGTGGCTGATTGTCGCCACAGCTGATTGCCACCGACGAGGAAAACTGCCCCGTGCGCTGATATCGGAACCATCCAGGCTACTAGCGACACCGCATCACCGAGCCTTCAAAAGAAGTGCTCACATCGCCTCAAGCGGGATTTGCGGCCTAGCGCTTTGCACGCTAATTTTGAACTCATCTTTGCTGTAGGTGAGTTGAAATCCTACCACGTTGTTTTTACCCGCTTCTTTTTTGCCGCAAATCCCAAAGTGTTGTCCCTGTTATTTTTGTGTGCAATGGGCCTCGACATTTGTACCTACAGGGCGCGTATTGGTACTTTTTGTCCAAAAAACAAAGTGAGACCAAAGGAAGTGCCCACTAGGTTACAAAGTGGTGCGTTATTATTGCGGAGGGCTTTTCCAAGTGCTCGTATCCTGTTGCTCAATCTTTGCATCGCCAAATTGCTCATGTGTTCTGGTGACATCGAAGCTAACCCCGGCCCTGGCTCTGAAGTGGGCGATTCTTCTAAGCTTGACCTAATACTTCAGAAGCTGAACACTGTTATTTCTGACAATGCGAGACATCAAAAAGAGACCACTGAAAAACTAAATGAACTGTCTTTGGGAATCGGTGACTTGACACGCAGAGTTTCAAGTCTTAAGAGCTCTGTTGGCAAGATTAAGGAAGTAAAAAACGAAATTTAAAAAAAAAACAAATGATGTTGTCACCGAGATTGAAAGAAAAATTGAAGACGTATCCTCGAGACAGCATGACGTAACTGGTTTACATGACATCGTCGACAACATGAACAAACAAATGAGAAGAAATAACTTGCTGATTAAAGGGATTCCTGAGGAGGGAAACGAATCGTGGGCTCAGACTGAACGAATCGCACTTTCCTTCTTTTCGGACCGGTTGCAGCTATACGTCGGCGATATAGAAAGGGCGCATGGTGTTGGCCGCAGAAGGGAAGGTTTTAACAGACCAATTATTGTTAAGTTCCTAAGTTTCAAGAGCAAGCGCGATGTGCTCCATGGCGCGTCGCGACTAAGATCGACTGACACCCCGCAAGTTTGGGTAGAGGAAGACTATTTGCCAAAAGTGAGGAAAATTCGAAAAAAAACTTTGGGATAATGCAAAGTCGGTCCGAACCACGCGCGATGGGGTAAATCTTGCTTTTGATAAGCTTTTGATAAGATCAACAATCAGATGTACGTGTACTGCGACAAAACCGATAGTGTTTTGCCTGCCTCAAGGGAACGGAGAACTGCAGACGCGCCACGGGACCAACAATCGTGACACAAAAAATATAGATCCAAACCTAGAACAACTGTGAGCACCTGCAATCAGCGCCGCCCTCTTTCATTTATGCTAACAAATTTTCGAAGCCTTCTGCCAAAACAGGATGACCTCGCAAGCAGCATTATTTCATGCTCAGCCGATGTCATTGTTGGAACCGAAACATGGCTTACCGATACTATTTCAAATTCTAGTTTACTTTTAAGCGACAATTTTAACATATTCCGTAAGGATCAAATTTCCAAACGAAGCGGTGGAGTAATCATCGCAGTTCGAAAGGACATGTCTTGCACTCTGATTTCAATCGACTCTCCTAACTCTCCTAACTCTGATTTCAATCGACTCTCCAACTATAATATTCTCTCTCAGAATATTGTAGTTGGAATTTGTTACCGACCACCTGATTCAACAGGTGAATTTGTCAACAGACTAACCGATATTCTAGAATTAATTCATTTCAAGTATCCACATTTACCACTTATATCGGCAGGTGATTTTAATTATCCTGGGATCGATTGGTCTGACCTCCAAGTACGTAAAACTTGCTCACGTGTAGAAGAGTGTTAGTGTTATATAAATCTCTTAGATTCATTTTCAGTGAAACAATTGGTAAATGATCCCGCACGCGGAGATGCAGTACTGGACCTTGTTTGTGCCACTCACCCCGAAAACATGTCTGTACGCGTGCTGGATGAAATTGGCGACCATAGAATTGTTGATTTCTGCGATAAGATATCGGATGCTTCGAGAGTGAAGCTAAAAAAAGTGATATATGACTACTCAAAGGCTAATTATATTGATATTGCGGCAACACTGTCTTAGGATCCGTTATTGGACCAGTTTTATTTTTAATTTATATAAATGACCTCCCCAAGAACATTTCTTCAAAGATTCGCCTATTTGCAGACGACTGTGTGGTATACCGTCAAATAGCTAGTCAAAGCGACTGCCTAACTCTTCAAAGTGATTTGGATATCATACTGTCATGGTGTGACACGTGGCAAATGCAGATAAATATAGATAAAACAAAAATAATGACATTTACCAATCGTCGCTCATATTTTCAATACGACTACAAAGTTATAGATTCAAAATTGGATAAAGTATCCGCATATAAATATTTAGGAGCCCACTTAACTTCCAACCTCTCCTGGAACACTCATCTAGATTATATCTTTAGGAGGGCTAACCAGTCACTTGGTTTCTTAAGAAGGCATTTATATATGGCAACAGCAAAAACCAAACTACTTGCATACTCTACCCTCATTAGGCCAAAGTTGAAATAAGCAGCTATGATTTGGAACCCGCATCAAAAATATGTAATTAATAATTTAGAATCACTATAAAACAGGGCCACCAGGTTTATACTAAAAACGTATTCACCTATAAGCGTTAGTCAACTTAATGGTTCACTTGGTTTATTGACTCTCCACCAGCGAAGATACCTCGCGATTTTGTCCCATTTTCATAAACTCTATCATAGTTCCTCAGATTTCCGTCAAAACAACAATCTCCGACCGGCTCGCATTTCCCCTCGTCATGATCATTGTTACAAAGTTCATATTCCATTTGCAAGAACTAATCTGTTCAAATATTCCCCGTTCGTACAAGCGGCGACTGAATGGAATGAGTTGCCGAGCGAAATCGCTGCGGTCACTAATCATGATACATTTATGTTGTTATTGAGTGAATCTTTAGGGTGAATGAATTATATATTGCCCTGTATGTTTGTTACTCGCTCGCTGGCAGTCTATTCCTTTGTCTTTTCTAGCACGTCGACTGCCTCCAATGATGTGAGTGCGTGTGTGGCCTGTTTGTTATTAGTGTCTTCCCTTGATGGTTCTGTTTAGCGTCACACGATGTCTTCTATTTTATATTTTTTCTTGCGAAATACTGTATGATTATGTAAAAGCTTATACGACACCGCCCTCTATGTAATGCTCCTTTGGAGCCTTTAGAGGTTTGTAAATAAATAAATAAAATAAATAAATGAAGTGTCTATAAGAGGGTGACCAAATAAACTTGGCCTTTAGCTGTGTTAGAGACGTGTCCTCGACTGTTCATTTTTATTCTACTTTGAAACTTTCCTCTTTTCCTGCCTCAGTCTCGGCCTACAAAAAAAATGGTTGCCCTAGTTTGTTTTTCCAAACTAATATGGCAGGCCACAATGTTAGCAACCTTGTTACAGCCGATCAAAACGTAGAAGGGACAGAAAATAGAGAGGACGACATCTTGAGACGCTGTCCTGTCTGTTTTTTGTCTCGTCTACATTCCGATGTTTCTTCTCTACTGCAGTCTGAGGTTAATCCAACATGGTTAGAAATCAGTGCCCGACAATACCGTTTCAAGGCAAAAAACGAAAATAGCGCCTTTGTCATGTTTGCACTTTCTTGTCTCTAGGCGCACATCAGAAACACATCAACAATGCTTACCTGATCATCTCCCATCTCTTCAGAATCTGTGCTGTCTGCATCAGCTTGTAGTATTAGGGTCCTGAGACTTCATCCTGATTTGAAGAAGCAGAAGCATACAAGCTTAAGGATCCACTGACTCTCACACAGTGATGCATTGCTCTAGTTTGTTTTTCCAAACTATTATGGCAGGCCACAATGTTAGCAATCTTGTTACACCCGATCTTAAGGGTGGCTGTCATCTTTAAGTAAAATGTGGGCTGCCACTTTGATGTTACCAGAACAGAATACTGTATTTCAGCTTGCTTGAAACACAAAAATACCTGATACTAATTGTGAACTGTCATGGTTTTTGTTGAAACTAAATAACAAAGGTTTTGCCACACCAGCATAATTTTTTTTGTGGACCGACATATGCCAACTTTAGCTGTACTCGCCAAGTATTAGAGCCACCATTTTTCAAATAATGCTCAGATGAGGATTTCTACTTTTGTGCGATCCAGACCAGAACAGTTGCCTAGACACTTACTCTTCTACGCATGCCAATGCTTCTGCATGTATACCAACGTGATGGCATCTGCAAACTATGCATGAAATTTTTGTAACATATTCAACGAGGTATGATCCCCTCAAGATGACAAATCCAGACAAATAATGACATTCAAGTTTGCTAAGTACAAAGAAAGAAACAGATCTCAAGTTTACTGATATTGCCAATTGCTTTACCGGGCAAGCACTTCTGTGGCCAAATAGTTATCGCGCTAGCCTGCCACACAAAGGGGCCGAGGTTCGCATCCTAGGAGCAGAAAACCTTTTTGTTAACCCTTAAAATATTGTTCTTGTAAATTTCGAGATGTTTGTTTGTTCAAGGTCGGAATATTCAACTTGCCGTACATATTGCATTGATTGTTCGAGAAGCCCACACGTAAACATAAAGGGCCCCGTTTGGCAATCCGGAGTCAATCTCGGCCAAGCGGTCGACACTGCTGCTGTGCCGCAACGACATCTGTGACGCTATTTGTTAGTTTGTTTCGACAAAAGTTCGCCTTATTAAATGCTCAGTTTCTTTCGTTCTTTCTCGCCTCATTGCTAGTCAGTCATGGAAATATTTACTGAAATTCAAGTAACATCACCCCAATTCTTAAGAGATGCATTATAGCAGTGACACAACCAATGAAATCATTCTGTTTCAATATAGATCCAAAGATCACAATCTTACTTGCTTAGCTGCCAGCTCTTCTGAAGGAGATCGCTCCACATCTCCCTCCGGTTGCAAAGAACATCCTGGTTCTACCTGGTTTGGTAAAGGCAAAGCTATTGAGTTCAATACTTTTTTCACGGAACATAACATGGCTCATGCGAAGTCCCGATGCTACTGGACGATCACCACTTCGCCTTAGATGACCTATAATTAAGTCACTAAATAATTTACCTTGGTTCTAAAAGTAAATTCGGATGCACACAAATGTCCAGTCTGTCTACTAAGATTTGCTATACTTGTAATTGGGTTTATGGGCTTATAGTCATGGATAATACAATGCATGTATTCTGTCATCCGCCTTCGCACCTAGGATCAGGATACAAACCATGACACCGCTTGTGCAAACAAGTGATTGTCAGTTTTTCTGTCCTTCTCTTAGAGTTGAGTCATTCAAAGTGCTTGTTTGAGGCAGCAACCTCAGAAGTAAAAATCGGTGAAAATATAGTAAGGGTGCAGGCGAGCTGGTGAATATTAACCATGTTGGATTAACCAGAGACTGGGGTAGAAAAGAAACATCAAAACATAGAAGAGACAGAAAATAGACAGGACGACGTTTTGAGACGTCGTCCTGTCTGTTTTTTGTCTCTTCTACATTATGATGTTTCTTCTCTACCCCAGGCTGAGGTTAATCCAACATGGTTAAAAATCAGTGCCCGCCAATACCGCTTTAAGGCAAAAAAAGTAAAAGTGCCTTTGTCATGTTTGCACTTTTTTTTCGTGCAGAAAGAGGTGAAAGCACAACTGCAGTATAGTTTGTCTTACCCTAGAATGGACTAACTGGAAATAAAATCTGCAAGCGGGTACCTTCCACCTATGCTCGAGAGCTCCTACAGTCGTGCTGTGATTAAATGCAGGGAGCTCGCACTCACAGCCTTTTTTCAGTGTAAAGTTTCTCCGTGGAGTACGAAAGTAGGTAAAAAATCTTTATTTTTGTTACTTAAGTCCTGAAAATAAAAAAACTATGTTTCATTCTACTTTTATGAAGACACACAAATGGTTGTCAGTCATTAGGCCAGCACTGCTACTTCAACTGTATACTAGTATTGATGACAACGTGACATTTGCAATTCGCCTGGTTGCGAAACCTGTTTTTCTCGTTCTAAGCCAGTAAAGGTATCAATATTGTATGAGGAAACTGAAGTTTTGGAGACGTCTGTGTCGTTCACATATTTGAGGATTTTTTGAGCATTCAACCTGTTTTCTTATTCACTGTATTTAAAGGTATGTCGGGCAAACCCGGGACGTGGATCTAAAGATACGTTCGACATCGCCACAATGGGAAAGGGTTGTATTCAGGGTGCGGAGTACTCTAAGCGGAGTGGCTGAGGAAGATCTCTTGATGCATCTTTGAGCTTTTTGGCTGCAGCAGTGAGTACAAAACCACAAAACTACGAAACATCTGCCATTGTAGAGGCGTGCATTGTGCAAAGCATGAAAAAGATTGGCGGGCCATGGTGTCTCGCCAGTTCCCGCCTGCCGATCTCTGAACATATATTTATGTGGTGCAGCTTGCCTTACTGAAACTAAGTGTGTGAGACCTTTAACATAGGTTTTATCACTATATTTATCTCCACTGACGATTGTCATCCCATCTTTGCTTCTGATTATTATATATTTCTTTCCACCACCCCTTATTCCCAGTACAGAGCAGCCAACCGGAACTGACGTTCAGATTAACCTCTCCAGTTTTCCCTTCATAAACTTCTACGCCGAACCCTCTGTGATGAACCCTGGGCAGCGCACGCTTGACCCTTAGATTATATTTATTTTCGCTGAGGGGCAGTGTAGGGTGACCGCGGCCTGTTTGGAAGCCTAGTTTGGAAACAGACTGGGGTCTTGCGAAAATGTGACTATTCCTATACTTATACAGTCTCTAGATGACAATGCATCTCATAGTTTCTGGGTGCATTGTGCAAGGGGGGAGACAGAGGATAGGTCGGAGGCATGGAGTTCGGGTAAGGCCTGGGCTCAGATTGGGTCTACATGTTGCGCTCCTACACAAAGCATGTGACACTGTGGTACACTACCTAAAGCCTGAGCCTAAAGGCTCGTTCACACTCTTGCGACTGATTAAGACCGAGAGAGACCAGACCAGTTTTTTAACCTCTTGTGATGTCTTTGGACCAGCTCCGCCGCAGTGCATCCGGTCCTAAGACGTCGCAAAAGGCTTAAAAGCCGGTCTGGTCTCTCGGTCTTAGTCGGTCGCAAGAGTGTTAACGGCGCTTAACCCGACCCCCCGCCTCCCCACCTTCCTCTCTGTCCCCGGTGAACCACCCACCCAGAAACCATGAGCTGCAATGTAATATCAGTAGTGTCGTCGGATTATCTGCCAGCCCACAGCTAGCACCACGTAGCCGCAAGAAAATAGGACCTGTAAGGCCAGGACACGGGGACAGTGATGAGGTTACTGAATAAAAAAGTTTGTTATCAGTCGCAATCCGGCTTTGCGTGAATGCATCACGGTGCCTCGACCGAGGCCAAGACACCACAATATATAAGACCAAGCCCCCCACCCCCCAAACACACGCACGCACGCGCGCGCGCGCACGCATGCACGCAGGCACGCACGCACGCACACACACACACACACACAGCCCCCCCTCCCCCTTGTGACGCAATTGCAGGGAGTACTGCGCGAGTGCGTGAATAAAACTTAAAGCACCAAAAAGAGCGTTATTTACCTCTTCGGTGTGTCCTGCTTCCTCGCCACTAGTACAGTCGTCTTCCGAGACGTCGTCACATCGCGAGCTGTCAGCGACTTCAAAAGCTCCGATACCAGGGAAGGCCACAGTCGGAGGGGTCCCGGCAGCTAACACTTGCATTTCGAAGCGCCGATTTTCAGTTTTTCTGTGCAAGGGCACATCCTGTTTGAGGTGGCGTTTGTACCTTGAAGGCATGGCCGATCGTCTTTTCCTTGCTTTTTCACAGTAACGGAGCCAGAAGGAAATGCAGTCCCGTAAATACAAATCAGAGCGTCACTATAGTGCCCTGGCACGTGCAAAACTGCACAAAGGAGCGCCTGGGAATGCTGCAGATGTCCTACCTATATCGTTAAGCCCTGCAAGTATGACACGAACATCGTCGATATTCCCATCAACAATACAATCTAGTACCGCCGGTACAACCGGTACAACTCCCAACTGAAAAGGCAAGGAAACTCGCGCCACTTAACTACCGTCTTTTAATTTTATCCAGCTAGTATGTTTTTTATACCAGGTTACGATATCTGTTTCCATTCTTAAGATAGATAGATAGATAGGATCTATCCAGAAATTCAAACTCCTGATTTATAGCCTTCAGCTAGTCTAGTGCTCAACGCTCACGCCTTGTATCCGACGTGTCGAGGTCGTCAAGGTAGAGGTCAATGTTGATTAGGCCTACCAGTCCTCGTTATGAGAACAATGAATCGCGTTCAAAAAGATTGCAAAAAGGGGCGGCCTTTCGAGATTCTTGGAGGCATACTTTTCAGCCCTCCACCGCCAACCCGTACGTCGGCTCGAGTTGTGCGCAGCAAAACCGCGAGCGCGAGGGCGCAGGTTTCCGGAATGCTTGCTCTGTTTGGACCAGTGCTCGCGGGCATTAGTGAAAGCAGCGTGCTCGCGCCCGTGTCATCTGCCTTGCTGCACACAGTTTATTGGGAAACTTGTGAGCTGGAGTATATATGTGTTCTCTTTCTGAAGTTTGCGACAGTACCAACAGGCGCTTAAAGTACCAGATTCCCTAGATCCTTGCGCATTTTGCGGATGCCCATTCCGTTAACGGTGGGTGAGGAATATTCTCTTGTTTTGAAAGACTGCGTGGGCTGCGTGCCATGATCCCGGCTACGTAGCGTATTCCGAGCCTCGATCTGACCCTTCGGACCCTGTAGTAGCACTCCTGATAAGAAGAAATGAGAGAAAAACGAAAGCTGATGTCGAAGTGTTAAGGGATGGTCGTTTTTGCTACCAGGAGAAAATTTATAACTCGGACCAATTTTGCAGTTGGGCAGTCGGAAGTTAACCTCGGAGTCAACTGTCACCAGTTGATGTCGGGTGAAATATTGTGGGTCCTAAAAAGGTATATTGTCGGATATGTGGACAGCTGACGCTACCTAATAATAATATAAAGTCGTAAAACAAATAGGTACAAGGACAGACATGTGCATGATTGTACAAGCATAGATATGTACTGCAGCGTGCCTGTCCTAATGGCGTATGCTTTTGCTATCAATAAACAACAGGCTTGTTAAACTCATCCAACGGCACCCTTGTCAAATATCACGTCGTACCAAAGGAATAATTAACCTAATGGGTGTCGTCAAGTTAGTGCGCGCACTCAAAGCTTGCGAACCTACCACGCAATGCCTGGCTCCTGCGCAAGCTCTTTAACGTCTAGAAGAGGGTTAGCGAGCAATGTTTTAGCAAATTGAGCTCGTATCCATGAGTGGTCGGACGCCGTCGGTGGTGCCCAAACGCCTCTGTAAAACGCTATTCGACAGTAGGGCCGGCTACCATTTCTGTTAATAGTACATTGGCCATTAAAGCTGTAATGCGTGAGCAGAACCAACTCGCTCAATATTCCCAAAGATGAACGCTGGCGATACGATATTCTATTATACGACCGTTCAGGCATCTTTGTAATAATGCTGTAATGCAAAGGGTGCAGGCAAGCTGGACAACTAAAGACAATAAAAATCCGTCACTTGGAGCACAGACAAAGGCATTTTGCTTTTCGGCCAATGATAAGGTTACATCACTGTGTGTGCGCTCGGTACTGATGAAAAGGATCATGCATTTCCAACGAATGTGGTAATTTCTACATGTCAATCTTTTCTATGATCTTCAGTGTAATGAGGGGTGCTCTTGTTTTGTAAGCAAGTCTGTTTTCATTAAACTGCGATTCCTTTTTTTCTTCTCTTTTATAAAACGTACAGCAATGCAGAAATAATCTCCTTTAGAAACAATAAGTATTCCCTTGAGGAGAACGAATAAAAAGGCAACATATAATTACGAATTTACAAAGATAACAAACTGGGCGCGGTATGGAATTCGGAGTGTGCAGACAACGTCGGTGGCAACGTTGGCACGTTACAGTCATCGCTATCCAATCCAATTCAATCCGCAAGCGGGCTGCACAAGTGTGTGTTGTCGGCTTTGTTTGAAGAAAAACTTTCGGCAGCCCTCTGTCTTGACCAGCCCGGCAATGGACAAGTTCGCACTGTTTAAGTTTCCCGGTGAGTCATTATCCATGGAGTCAGTAAAGTTAATTAATTACTGCGACCCGGTCGTAAAGCATAATTCCAAAACGTGGCCGGAGTTTTAGCGGACCTACACTCTAAAAAAAAAGGGTATCACCTTACACCCTTTTGTCCCATATAATACACCCCAAAACTTCATTTCGACGTACAGCGCCCTATAGTCGAACAAACGGCCCCAAATTTTACCAGGGGCTTGCTAACGGTGCGATATAACTTATTAAATTGCTAAAGTACGTATCAAAGACCAAAGAAAGAAAACACGGAGCTTTTGCAGTACGGCCAAGAAAACTCCGATAATCTTTTTTGTAGTCAATAATACGTATATCAGCTATCTTAATAAGTTGTACCACACGGCTATCAAGCCCCTTGTAAACTTTGGGGCCGCCTGTTCGATTATGGGGCGCTGTACGTCGAATTGAAGTTTTGGGGTGTATTATATGGGACAAGGGGTGTAATAATACACCTTTTTTTCTGAGAGTGTACGCGGAAGACTAACTGGGTCAAAGTCAGCTGGGTCGACGGGGACAAGAAGACCGGGCGGGCGACGGGCACGTGCAAGTTGCTGGCCGCACAGGTCGTGAAGTTCAGCCGTAAGTATAGATTTTCACTAAACTTTGTGACGCATGTATCGAGGCTACATAAAGTGCCATGATCGATTAACTGCTGCGCGATATTGTGGACGCGAACACGACATTGCCCGTTTTCGCAAGATAAGTCATTTGTGGGCACCGAATTTTAGTGCTTCAGATTATGCCCCAGACGAGCACTTGCTGTCACACGAGTAGAGTTGATGAGGGCCTTTCGATTCCATGGCAAGATCATTAGAAACGCACGACCGCTTGTTCGCGCTATCAGTCGCGCTGTGTACGGGTCCGCTGCGTGGGTCTGTTTTGACCATGAGTACGTGTTAGAACGAGCTTCCACGGGGCTCATTTCGTACGACCAAATTTCTATTGCTAAGACGGAAAAAGATGAGCACAAGTGTTTAACGACCGGAGCGGCAAAACGGCGACACGTGGCGCTATTGATCCCGAGCGCACCGATAGCAAGAGTGCCCGGGCACGTTTCATATTTCAAAACGAAGATGAACGGCAGCAACAGCCCATCCTAAAGCCCGGATTTCGAAAGCTATCTTATCACCCGCTTTTCGACCGAGCGATGCGCCAACGTAGTTGCGCACGTAAGCCCGTTTATTCTTTTTTTGTTTGCGCAAGCGTTGCGAGGCGGCGGTATTTTCTTAATTGCAGTTTTCCTCTGAACTGACAATCTGCTGCACGACAGATTGTCAAAGGCTGTGGGCGGCACTGTCTGCGTGAGAGGGTAAAAAAGTTTTAAAAGCATGTATAATTCCCATGAATTCCACCGAAACGACATGCCTGGCTCTATGCCTGCCCCACACATTTTCTATAATTTTGAAGCCTGCTACCTTTGGAGGTCATTAGAGCTCCTGTATGCCCAGTTCTTCCAGCATCTCCTGCACTATACTCAGGAAGGAAACAAAGAAAAAGGTTGTTTTAAATGAAAGTTGCTAATTTGTCTTGGAAAGATTTTGCCTAGTGGCAAATTCAAGCCTAAGCCGCCTGTGGCTCCGCGTCAAGAGCGGCCTCAGGCAAGCCATTCTACAACGGAGCCCGACCGAACCAAGGCGTTCTCTGATGATAGACAGGGACACCTACAGGTTAAGTACTCATATCTCTTGGGCAGTAATAAAAAGATCACAGCAAGCATCACAGCAAGCTGCAGTCACGTCCCATCTGTCTTCCTCTTCCGTGGTCGTTCTTGGGTGCCCACTTCGAGCCTCGTCCCGAATCCTCGCCTCTTCGAGAAAAGCATGCACAATACGAGGTACGGTTCCTAGTGAGCAGCTGATCTCTGCAGCAATTCTCTTTTTGTCCGACCTTCTTGTACAAGGGTCAAGATCTGAACCCTTGTCGCGTTGTTAACTCGAAGCATCCTATGTCGTTTTGCGGGATTCCTGGGAACTACACATGCTTTTAAACCTTTGCTCTTTCATGCAGGCAGTGCGGCCCACAACCTTTGCCAATGTGTCATGCAGCAAATTTTCAGTTTAGGGGAAAACTGCAATAAAGGAAATACCGCCGCCTCACCACACCTAAGCAATAAAATAGGAAAATAAAATAAAATAAACGGTCTCACGTGCGGAATTAGGTTGCTTCACTGCTCGGCCGAAAAGAGAAGGATAAGATAGCTTTTAAAATATGGGCCTTGGGATGGGCTGCTTTCTGCCATTCATCCCCCTTTGAAACATGAAACACGCCTGGCACTCTTGCTATCGGCGCGCTTGGGAACAATAGCGTCGCGATCTTGCCACTTCGGTCATCGGTTACTTATGCTAATCTTTTTCTGTTGCAGTTGTACCACATAGGCAGAAGTAAACAGCTGTACATGGCTTGCTTATGACGTCATTGGACTGTGCTGGAGGTTGTTCCAACTTGTTTTTGCTGAGGAGGCAATTACGATAATTAAAAGTGATTGCCGCAGAAGCTACTCGCTCGGCAACAGGGCCCCCACAATGGTAGCTCAGGTGACGTCCATTTAAGCCATGCATGCAGCAGTATCATATAGAAATCCTCTGAACAACCAGTGCTTAGTTTTGAAAGTTCATAAATCATCGATTTTTAGGCAGCTTTTTGTAAATCTTCGTATAGGTAAGCTTTGTCTCTGTGAATCCAGCCGATGGCGCATGAAAGCACTCAATCTCAAAAGCCCTGTGTCATATGCCCTGCCCTTTTTGCCTCCTTTGCCATATATCCCGATTTCAGGATGCCTTTATAGTTCTTTAGTCTGAACAGCCTTGGTCCTGAATATCAAAACTTTTTGCAACAAGCGAAAGCATATGGGCGAGCTGGTTAGGAGAAACCAATCTAAGTACTGAGAAAAGGAAAGCTGAAATAACGGACAACACTATTCAAAACGTTGTGTCTATTGTATTTTTTTAATTGTCTCATTGTCTAGATCAGTGGTTTCAAAATCATTTGAGTGTGGGGGCCAAATAGCCCAAAGCGGAAAGGTCGATGGTCAACGTAAGACGGGAGGGGGGGGGGGGGAGAGGGACCTCGTGCTCTATGCTTTGTGTAAACTGAGAGTTTTCCCAGTAAGATATTTAAATTCGATTGGTTTATATGACTACTTTCGGCGGGCCTGACCTGATGCGATCACCAGAACTAAAATGACAACGCACCGCAAACGTGTTGGCATTTTGAATGGAACAAGACCGCAAGCACAGTGTCGTTCCCGTTACTCATTAGGCGATTTGCAATTTTCCTAAGCGCCCGGCCTGCGCGCGATGAATTGTGCGAGATACTGTCCCTCGCCTGGCCGCTCCGCCTTGATATCGCATTGCCTTGTCGCTTGCCTCCTCTTAATCCTCTGTTTTTCGACTCGATTACCTATTTTATCTATTCCAATGTATTTTTATTGCTTCTAAGTGTTCCTATTCTCTTCTGCGCGCGATATTTCTTGTGTATATAATGTCTTTGTGTCTTTATTTCGCCTTTTTCGACGGGAGTGCCGACGGAGAGCACGCCGCTTTGCGCGTCGTTCCTCGGGTGAGTATTACCTTTGCTACAAATTCCTATCGCGCTGTTAGCTGTTCATTTTGGTTGATTTCACCCGCGTGCACTCAAGAGGAGCCGTTTATGAACACCCGCCCACATGTCAGAGGGGTAGGTAGAGCTTTGAATCAACAATCGCGACGCAAGAGCCGAGTGCGCTCTGATTTGACCGCCGGCGCTCTCTCCGGTGACTCGCACTGTAGCGTATGCCTTCGAGTGCCGCTTAGCTTGAGCGAACAAAGCACACCGCTTTGCCGTCGCGAATCATTTGTCCGAATGCCTGCGAAACCGTAACACCGTTCGGCATATTCAACGCTGCGGCGCCTGACAACTGAACGGAGCGGCGCGAGCCCTTAGCAAGCGCCGGCGGTTCAACGTCGCGGCTTGTATGCGCCTCAGGCATGCATTCATGATCAGTCTCCTCGGCGGTTGTCAGTTGCTGACATCTTGACTCGACAAAATAAAATTATCAAAAAAAAAACTACGTGTTTCAAGGTGACTGCCTGGGTGACAGGGCATCTCTGCACTTGAAAAAGGGTGTTTGCAACTGACAACCGCTTAGAAGATAGATTAAGAAGGTATACCATAAGCGCATACAAGCCGCGACTTTGGGCCACCAGCGCTTGCGAGGCGCTCGCGCCTCTGCGCGCAGTTTGTCAGGCACCGCACGTTGGATGTGACGAACATTGTTACGGCTTCGCAGCCTTCGGTCAAATGATTTGCGGCAACACATCTCTGCACTTGAAAAAGAGCGTTGGCACCTGACAACAGGTTAGCAGATAGATTATGAAGGCATGCCATAGGCGCATTCAAGCTACGTCATTGAGCCGTCGGCGTTTGCAAAGGGATCGCGCCGCAGCCCGCAGTTGACAGGCGCCGCAGCCTTGCATATGCATCAGCTTCGCAAACATTCGAACAAATGGTTTGCGGCATCAAAGTGGCGTGCCGTATCTTGGTCAAGTAAGCGGCACTCGAAGGCACACGCTACAGTGCGAGTCAACGGAGCGAGCACGGGTGGCCAAATCACAGCGCGCTCGCCTCTCGCGTCGCGATTGTTGATTCAGAGCTCTGCCTACCCCTATGACATGTGCGCGGGTGTTCATAAACGGCTCCTCTAGACTGCACGCAGGTCAAATGAACCAAAATGAACAGCTAACAGCGCGATAGGAATCAATAGCACCGGTGTACTTACCCGGGAAACGACGCGCGAAGTGGCGTGTTGTCCGTCGGCACTCCCGTCGAAAAAGTCGAAAAAAAGACACAAATACTATATATATACAAGAAATATCGCGCGCAGAAGAGAATGGGAACACTTGGAAGCAATGTAATAGAAGCAAGGTAATGGAATCGAAAAACAGAGGATTAAGAGGAGGCAAACGACAAGGCAATGCGATCTCAAGGCAGAGCGGCCAGGCGAGGGACAGTCTCTCCCACAATTACTCGCGCGCGGGTCGGGGCGCTTGGGGGATTTCGCAAAAGGTCTATTCACGGAGGCATTAACAGATATCTACATGTCCCTAAAAACAGTCGCTTCATTTGACAGTTGTTGCTTTCCTGCCGATTTTTATTAACACTCTGAACGAATACTTGTATTTTAATTCTTCTCCAGCCTCTCTTCTCCAGCAGAACGCTGGAGCAGAGAGGGGGAAACCTCCTTCTCTCTTAAGCGTTCCGTCTGCTTCCTTCTCCCTAGCCCGTCTTACCCTCGATCTTCGGTCTTAGGTTGCAACGGAATATAGATAGAAAAGCTTAGGGACTACAGTAACCTTTGGACCTCGTCCACCTTCCGTCAAAGCTCTGAGCTGAGGAACAATGTAGAACAATGTAGAGTAGTGTACAGTGCTCAGCAAACTTATCTGGAACACATTCTAAGCCTACTCTTGGTTTGTTCTATTTAATTTGTTTCTATGCGTGCGTGCACAGCTGGCACTAGCCCTCAGCTATTTCTCTTTCTGTCCCACTATATTTCTAGCATACCTTCAATTCACATAAATATGCGCAGTTCTCTCGTATTTTATCTTTTTTCCTGCATTTGATATTTCACAAGTCTTCCGTATAAGTTTGACGAGCACTGAACGATGTGTAGAGAGAGATGGGATTGTTTTGGGAAAAATCCTAATATGAGTGTTCTTGTCAGAGATTCGCAGGGACCTGGAATCTTTGTTGAATGAGATTCTGGCCGCCACGAATGAGGAGGATGCCTCATCCAAAGTTGCCAAGGTAAATATTTATTGTTTTTTTATATCTCGTGGCATCTATAGTACATTCAATTTTTTGTATATGTGTTCATATTTTTTACAACTATAGCCACGAACGACGAGGTGAAACGAGTAACTGGGGAAACTGAAACGTTTAATGGGGCGAACTTGTGCCCAATAATAAAAAGGGAACAAGATAACAGCAGTGCGTCGCGGGCGTCAAAGTCAGCGTAACAGTAGAGTCGAAAGCTGGGGCAAGTGCGCCTCCGCTCGCCATGCAGAGTCCCTAATGTATACCCTCGTGGGTTTCTGGAACATTTGGGTAGAACTTTCAGTGCGTAGGACGCTCGTAACCCAATCAGACGATAATGTTCTTGAACTTACGGGAACGCCAAGTTGAAAGAATAAATAAAAGGACAGTTCGCTGACTGGAATCGAACCTACACCTTCCGCGCGACTGTCGAGCGCGATGACCACTCGGCCACGCACGCGCTTGCTCGCCGACGCATTATTAACAAAGAGATTGACTATCTTGATGCCTGTCCTTGATAGTCTGAAAATGTACTGCATTATTTTCCTTATGTTTACTGTGTACAAAATAGATATGCCACAAACCTCCCAAGATTTGAGTTCGAAACATTTTAGACATTTTGAATCTCGCCGAGGTTCAGATATGCAAAATTTGCAGCTTTCAATTTCTGCCACAGCTTGAGTTTCAATTTTCAAATTTTGAAGCTTGAGCTTTTTCAGAGTTTGAGTTTGACAGTCTCAAACTTTGCTCAGGTTAGAAAAATGAAAATATTTTCAATATCTTTTATTAAGTTCAAGTTAGTGAAGTGTAAAGTTTCAGACTTTAGGTGAAATTTAAACTTTACGAGGACAGCAAGAGCATTATGCACAAAGGAACAGCTCACCCGCAAAACAAATACTCACAAGTCTAACACACACAAAAGTTGTTAGACAGCGCTGTGTAAGTATTTCTTTCGTTTGTGTGCATCAGACTTCTGAGTGCTTGTTTTTGAGGTGTGCAGTTCCCTTGTATATCATGAACAGGGATGGGCAAAATACATGCAAATATGTATCAAAATAGAAATATAAAATATTTTGTCAAAAATGTATTTAATTACAAATCTAATTACATTTAAAAAACAAACATTTAAATACAAGATACAAATACCACCAAATGTATTTGGTTTCCACCAAATACTTTTGCAAATACATTCCTCAAAATTTGCGTCAGTGATTTCAGGGCACCTGCATCGGGTTTCTGGGTATCTCATTTTAATTTTGCATCGCATACTCGGGAGTTAGTGTGCGAGGCTCTAGTAGCGTAATAGAACTATAAATACAAAAATGTAATCAGCTTGGATGGAATAGGTGAAAAAAGTAGAGAGCTTCAAGCAGCTTTTTTTTTTTGTCAATTACATTCTGTTATAAACCAACAAAGAACCGAGACGACCAAGACATGCCGCACCAGCTAGATAGCTTTTTTATTGTTGCAATCGCACCAGTAGCGAAAATCTGGACGACCCGCGCATTTAGAATGCTCCTAGCAAAAATATGGATGGAAGTCAGGCTGGAAAGCATCGCACGATGTCACAGGCACTTATTTAGCCAGCCTGCCTGTGAACGTCGATTTCGCCACTATTCTTGCCCTGGACTAGCACCGTAGTCACAAAGTCACTAAGCAGTTGTGCTTGATTGAGAGACACTGCATTCGGTGCAGAACGTAGTTTTCTTCCTGCTCTGGACAGTGCCTTTAAAAGAAAGCCGGAGGAGAAAAAGAAAAAGCCCCATGGCCGAATAAAGGATGGAGATTATATCTTACAACCACATGCATAAAAACAAGAATTATCGTGACAAAAAATTTGAGGAATGTGTTTTAGCCCACAAATTTGTATTTAATTAAAATCGTATTTGAAATACCCACGTTTTAGTATATAAATACACACGTCAAATACATGCCCCAATTTGTAATTAAATACAAATGCAAAATACACAAAGTATTTGAAATACGTATTTCAAATACTTGTATTTGAATTACTGCCCATCCCTGATCATGAACAACCAACCCGCCTGAACCCCTGTTTTAACAGCGAGCGCAGGTTCATTGATAGTTTGTATATTACCAAAGGGCAACTTGTCTCGCTTGAAAGTTGCAAATTGAAACCCAAAGTTTTCTGTGAACCAACCTCGTGTTAAGCTTTCTAGGGTTATTTTTTACTTTGATTTAAAGTGGGCAATGTTCATTGCGCTTACGCTGTATAATCACTCCTCTGCACAGGAGGCCTTTGTAGCTGCTTGGGCGGTGCTGATCTGAGAGCGTCATTTACATCGGTCTAATTTAAAAGAAATAGAAATGTGCAGCTTACTTTGCACACGAGCAATCAAATGCCTTCCATGTATCACGACATGTGTGTCATGCGCTGAGCTAGGATTGCTAGCAGATTCGCCCATTGCCCGAATGATATTCCATGGATTGCTCGTGTCCAAGGGGTTTAGTAGCATGCATGGCGTAGATGCTCAAAGGAGGCTGGTGGTTCACTATCCACTGAATTCCATAGCTGAAGGGAGTAATTTATTTGACTTGTTTCAGGCAATATCACCACATTAGGACAACATTGTTTAATACATTTTTCTACTACTGGTTGGTTGAATGTGGTATGTTTATTTGTCTACGATATAGTTACAAGCATGAATGTCTGCTTCCTAAGAATTTTTTGTCTGTATTCTTAAGCGGTCTGTAATATTCCTTGTTCCATTTTAGAAGACGGGAAAGCGGAAGTTAAGTACCCTTGAGGACCGTGTACTGCAGCTGCTGAGGTTGGAGTTTCTCAAGGTGATAAACAACTTTTACTAAAATGGGATTCAGTTCTATCAGAGCAGTTGCTTGAGCTGACTGTGTATGCATAACACAGACTTCTTGCTCAAAACTTTGTTTGAAAAGCTGCATTGTCAATACTATTTTTATATCTGGGAAAGCATAGTTCTAGGATGATTTTCAGATGCTTTTAAAGCGCTGGTCTTAGACGCCCGTTCCTGTGTTTCACGGTGTCGGCGTCACCAGAAGAGTGGGCAGGGTATGGAGGAGGAGGAGGAGGGAGGGACGGCATAGAGAAAGAGGAGGGGAGGGTACGGAGGAAGAGGATGGTGCAGAAAGAAGGTTACGTGATCATCTGACGTTACATATTCATGTAATATTCCATGATTATGGAAGGTCACATGATTATGCAACCTGACGTTACGTAGTGTAACCTTCTGTGATAATGAACTTTATGTAACCATGTAAGGTTATATGATCATGGAACTTCACGTAATTACGTAAAGTCACGTGATCACGGAACCTTGCGTGGTTAGGTAAAGTAATATTATCACGTAAAGTTATGTGCTCATATGATTTTGCATGACCTTGTGATGCCACATGATTACCTGCTTTAAATAATTGGTTTATAATTATGCACCACGTACCTTAAAATAACGGCAAGCGCCCACACAAAACTTATAGTAATCGCGAAAAAATGGGGGATCGGCGCTTGTCAGGTCATCAATTTGACATATAAATGTACTGTGCATTTTTTTCATATCTTAGAAACTTGGATATGGGCGCTTAATGTGGAATGGGCGGATGCGCGGTATTCTACGGTGTAGGTGTAACAGAAATATATATAACGAAATTCATTACCACTGTATATCGAAAATTCAAAACACCTCAAGAGCTGCGCTCTAATTTCGCATTACAGAGAAGCGTAAACGTCTTTCAATTCTTTGTCTTGAACAGGAAACCTGACGACCAGATGGCAAGAGTCCTGCTTCTGCCAGTGGTGGCATGGAAGATGGTGGCGATGTAGGTGAGGCTGAGGCCAGTGCTGCCGCAGCTGAGGCAAGCTCAGTGAAAGCCGAGGCCAAGGCTGCCGAGGCAGAAAGAAGGGCAGCACAAGCCGAGGAAAGAGCGGTGCTGTTGGAGAAGAACCTCGAAGACCTGGAAACCCAGCAATATGAAACCGAGGCACGAGCGGTGGCAGCGGAGGGCAAGGCACTGCTTGCTGTCAACACACTCTTTCTTCCCTTTGCTGAAAGATATGAATCGTAAATGTAAGAAGGAAGTCTAAACATTTGTTCTCCTTATCCTCAGATGGTGATAAAGTAACCGGGAGAGATTTTTACTGCTCAGTGAAGTAGGCTTATGATGGTAGATATTTAATTTGAACAGGACCACCTGTACTTTGTGGAGAGAACATTTTTGTAGCGAATGATATTTATATACAGAGTATGGTGTCGGGTGTCTTCTGTCTACATAGAGTAGGTTGCAAGGTTACAACGGAGATGGTTATTAAAACTAAGAAAGAGATAGCATGAGCCAGGAGGCAAGCAACACTTCTCCGACACAGGTCTGTCTTCTTTTTGGTATTTGGTGGGAGGGGGGGACTCGTTTCTTAGTTGAGGCTGACCATCCTTCCTAAGCCACAAGGAGGCTTCCATCGCTACCCAGTTGGCCCAGCCATCCTTTGCTGCGCACACGCATCATTGCAGAACTAAGAGGGAAAGCACGCCTCAGATAAGGAGGAGATTGTTTGGTTTCGAAAAATAGCTAGAGCTGACTGAATGGCCTTTGCTGCCTCCTTCCTGCCAGGCAGTTTACTTTTCTTCTGTTGAACTCGCAGCCTTACCCAGTAGTATAGACAAGGCTAGAGCTATGGATACCGTTTCTTGCTCATTGAATTAGCTAGGTCATAGGAACAGTGGCCAATAGTTCTGAGGCACGAGCATAGTCTGCTGCCAAGCTTCCAGTGCAAATAGGAAGTGACATTTTTTATGTGCCATCCCAAGTGCATCAAACAAATATGTATGAGAACCATTGAAGCAGTGCTAACATGTTCACTTCATATAGTGTGCTTTTGTTTTGTAGGGCTTCCAGGCATTGTGAAAAAATTGATAACCGGTATGGCGGCTGATGCGACATATAATGGAGCTGCCAATAATGGACCAGCCCAGACTGTAAGTCTAGATTGACTTTACTACTGTGGTATTTAGATCTATTATAGTAAAATTCCAGATTTAGCTTTTTTTAGTTTTAGTAGAACCTCATTAATATGTTTCTGGGAAACTGGAAAGAAGAAGAAGAAAAAAAATTCGGAAAACGCAAATCACGAGAGTGATCTTCAGGGGCATGAAGGACCCAGAAAGCTATTATGAAACGGTTTATTTTAAGTGGGTTTTTGTGGTTGTGGGAAGTGAAATAGGTTCAGGAAAAATTAAGCTCCGCATAGTACTTTTAATTAGTCTTTAACAATTAAGAGTGCTAGAATATCGTTTTCGAAAGCGCAGTAACCCCACGGGATCGTGCCAGAAAGTCTGGTTTAAATAGCCAGCGTGAGCTTCCGATACCTATTGTTTGCTTCGAAAAACTATCTACTAAAACTCCATAATAAAAGTTCCTCTTCAAGCACTGCAACATTTTTTCGGTGTTCGTGCAGCCATATACACGAAACCTGGGAACATATCAACGAGGTTCTACTGTATTTAATTGAAACATGACCACCTATGCGGTATGTCCCATAGTATAGCATGGCCACAAGTATTTTTAGGAAACATAAGTGGTATAGCAATACCACATAGAAGACAATTGGCTTGCGCCTTCCTCCTCTAATGTCATCACTAGTGGATTCAAGCAGTGCTGCCAAGACTGCATCCAATGAGCACATCTGGCAGTGTCTCACGAGTGCAGTGTCAGCAGATGGTAACGCCAAAAAGCCTTTTCCCGCATATTGCCGTCAAGCTTTAGCACGTTTTCCACTTGGGGCAGGTCAGGGATCCACTGACGATAACGTTATCACAGCTCTCGTATTTGAGCTGGTATCGGCAAGACACCTGACTCTAATTTACAATGGCTTTATTCAAATGTTGGTTCGTACGAATCATGGTTTTGGTCCTGGCAATTGCAAGAACAGTGCCCCCGACTTTTGTAAAGGGACACCATGCTAACGACAATCGTTTGAACTACTCGGTCACATGCTGTGCAATACCCAGCCTCCGTACAGGGTAGGGACAGGTAGTTGGATTGCTCAGGTAGCTGGTGGAGTATCGGACTGAAAATCGCAGACTCATCTTGTCAGCATGGTTTTCTGGTGTTCATTTTGACATTGTCTCCTCAGATTACGTTTAGAGAGGTCAACTGTACAAAGATGCAATCTGGACAAAATTATATTAGAAAAGGTCATGGATGTCGCCAAGCATATCATGCCTTTTGATTAGGAAAATCAAAGCATGAGAGTAAATGCAAATAAGCTCTCAGCTCAACCTAAGTTCAATCTTGCTCCTTCGACCTATGTGCACTGACACACCTCTAAATAGACAAGGCCAGAGGTAGAGACAAGATTAAATCTCTGATACTTATAGTAGAACCTTGTTAGTTCAAAATCTGTGGGATTACGAAAAATGTGTGTATTAAGCAGGTTTTTGAATTACCCGAAAAAGAAAGAAAATGCTAAAATTAAATCACAAAGCTTTCTTGTACAAGTAAAAAGAAAACCTTATCATGAGACAACAACATGATTCCAGAAAGTAGTTTTTAGAATCATGTTCTCGAGATGATCAACTAAGCACAGAATCTTTTCATCCCAACTGTTGTACTCAATGATGCTCCTCAAGACATGTAATGATTCATTAACTTCTCTTAGAACAGGCTTGGTGAGGTCGCTGCCATCGTCAACAGTCACAATTCTTGTTATGTCGCTTTCACCGTTTTCATATGAAGTCTGCTCATTGCTCCTGATGCTTAAGAAGTTGGAGAAGTCAATTTTACCAGACTCGCCATTGACAGTGAGGCATTTTTTATTAAACATTATACTCTGCACCATTCTGGCGGAACCATGTAAGGGACTCTTGGGCCACAATAGAAAAAGGCAGTTTTCAGATCACGACACCAGTGTGAGAAAGCAAAGGCTAATGAAAGAGCGTGAGCAAACGACCAAGGAGACGAAAGAGATAAAATAATTTTGCTAAGTGCATGGATCAACAGAGGAGAAGTGTAACTGAAGGCCCGCCATGTTTGTTTTGCAGAAGTTGTGTGTCAGATGGTGCCACATAGCATGTAAAAAGTGAACCGAACCAGCAAAACATCGAATTAATAAGAGAAATGCGCACCGGGTGTTTGTGTTATCCAATCACCTTTCTGTGGGAAAAGATGCGCACTGGAAGCTCATATTATGCAATCACGTTGCTACAGAGAAATATGGGGAACATGAAAATTCCATTCATTCATAATGATTTTGTATAACACAATTCATTATTTGCATAAAAAGTGAAAGCCGTTTACAACTCCCTGTAACGCCGAATTGGAGCGCAGCTCTTGAGGAGGAGGGAAGACAACTGAGGGGAGGGTAGACCCCCCCTCCTCCTTCTCCTCCTCCTCCCCTCATTCTTTAATATGCTCCGGGGGGTCACCTAACCTCGGGGGGGGGGGTCACGGGACCTTGGGGGTCACGTGGGGGTCACCTTGCGGGTCACGTGACCTTGGGGTGACCTTGGAAGGGTCCGCGTGACTTCGGGGGTCACGTGACCTTGGAGGGTCACGTGATCTGGGGTCGCGTGACCTTGGGAGGGGTCACGTGACCTTGGGATGACCTGAGAGTCACATGGCCTTGGGGTGACCTTGGGAGGGGTCACATGACCTTCGGGTGACCTTGGGGGGTTACATGACCGTGGGGTGACCTTGGTTACGCCGACGGCGAGGGCGACGCCGACGGCGACGGCGACGCCGCTCAAGCCGGAAACGGGCGCCTAAGGGCTGCGCTCTAAAACTAAAGGAGGTAAAATGAAAAACGTTCTACTTCACCACAGAGAGCTTACTGGAAGTGAAGATATGTCCTGATATGTCCATAAGATATGTCCATAGTAATAGTTGCTAGGGCTGAACATAGGGTGAGAGAATATTTGTATTTCCTGACTGGCTCTGCTTTGATTAATTCAGGAGCACGGAATACTTAACTGTGACCTTTCATAATATTTTGTTTAGATCTCAGTTGCGTGCATATGCCCAAACATTGCATTCAAGAACACAATCTCCATAATGAGTCAGCAATTTCCAGTCCGTCACTCCGCCCTCCGCTTGAGTTGTTCGGCTGCCTGTTGCCATCTTGGTCCGGAGGTTGTGGAACGTACCCCCAAGACCAGGCAGCTTAAGTGATTGCTGCTAAGATAGCACAATATAATGCAATGTAAAAACGAACACTGTAATTTAAGGGTGGTTGATTTGAAATATGATTTTCTGCACTTCACAAGTCAGTTAACTTGGAAAATGTGAAAAGATCTCCACGAATGTAAGCATCCAGTCATGCATGCTTTTATCTAAAGTGGCCTTGTGTGCACCGCACCGTCAATCATTGCCATCGATGGGAAGAGCATGAAGTGCGGTGGCGTGACCGAACCAAGCAAGAACGGCCTCATGCACACTATCATCTGCCGCATTATTCCTTGGCGAGAGATACCAACAGCATGACCGTAAAATGCCCAGTCCGTCAAGCTGGGCCTGTTGAATTTGGCCAACTTTTTATTGGGGATATTCTTGTTTTTTTCTTTAGGAATTAATTGATGTTGACGCATATGTCATGGTCTGGAGTCTTCTGTTAAAACAGGAAAATCGTGCAAGCGGTTAGACCCATAGCCACTGAAGACACAAGAGGCACAGGGCATCTTTTTTCGTTGTCCTGCCTCCAGCATGCGCTCGTTGTCTAGCGATTAAATTTGGCTGCTTTTGCGCACAAAAAGAGTGCTGCATCATGGAAAGCAGGAAGCGTGCACAGGAGGTGGGACAAGTGAAGGTCCTCACTGTTCTTCTGATCCTGTCCCCGACTATAGTTTAGTGCAGAGGTCTCTAAACGTGAAATTTTTGCCGGCAGCCCACTTGTCTTAGAGATTTTTAAAATTCGAATTCAAAACTTCTTTCGAATTGGTTTCTCGTCTTGGAGCTATTCCTTTTTTTCTGATTCCTTTGTAACGTAACGGTGTCCCAATCAAGACCCCTTTCCCTGAAATAGGATGCTGCTGTAAGGCAAATTTGGTGTGATTATGATTCAACTGAAAGCAGTTTAAAGAAAGCTTCAAGCGACACCAGGGGCTTTCAAATAGCACACTCGGGTGTGTTGCTTCTTCTCTTAGTTCGGGAGTAAACACACTGAATTGCTTTCTTTTTATTCACCTCTCATAAATCTGATTTATAGTATGGAACGATTTAAGTCCGAAACTCGTCATGTGTCTTTTCTCTCCCTCGCAGTTAAAATTTGGCAACACACTTCTGCCTGCCATAGGAATGGTAAGGTTGCAAAACGCTGGGCCATCAATCTTCACGCAAGAGCTGGTAGAGATGGTTTTTGGCCAGACCACCTTGGGTACCCAAAGCCCGAGGAGGTCGACTGTGGAGAAGGAAAATAACCCCTGCACAAGGAAACTATGGACGACATTGTCAGTGAGGATGTCTGTACTTGGCCTTGTTAGCTTATCTGCGTGTGACGACTATTTGAAGTATGATTCGACTCTGAAGCTCTTAATGTAGTCCGAACTCCGCAGACAAAGCTATATCAGTTTATGTGATTGCTGTGCCATTTGCCCCAAAATATTGTGGGAACCACCGTGTTCCCCGCATCCCTATCTAGGCCTACCTCAGGCAGGCCGTGGGACGTCGCCACGTGGGGGCGCGTCCCGGATGCGAGGGCGAAGCCGTATTTCCTGGTGGGCGGCTTTTCCTCGTCCTTCTCGGGTGATTTGCCTAAGGCACACCTCTCGGGAACATGACTTGTACGCGTCCGCCCTCCGGGGAGCCACCTACATGCGACCCACCCTGGGCGCGTCCATTCCCGCAGGCCATATAAGACGGCCCTAATCCAACGGGCGGGACTCTCGCTGGGGGAGGCTGTGTTCGACGGAGCCTTCATATCTTTATCTGATCCTCCCCCTCCGTGATACTGTCAATAGCGGCAGCGCGGACTCCGACTGGTGATCCTGTCAATAGAGACAGCGCCGTCATATCCAACATTGTTGGCCTTCGGGCAAGCGTGTGGCATCTAAGTCAAATAAACACGTCTTTATCCGGACCCAAGTTACCTTTTGTGTTTCTAAGTGGTACCCCCATAAAAGGGGAATCCCACATCTGGCGCCCAACGTGGGGCCTGTCCGGCGACTGCAAACAAAGCAGCACCCTCGCAATGACTGCGAACCATGCCAATTTTCGGCCAAGAGCTTCGTGGACAGAGGGAGAGGCGAACGCCCGACACCCGATGCCACTCAACGGCTTTGTGGCCACGCCAGCCACGCACGGACACAATGAGCAAGTGTCCTTTCAGCCGAGCTTCCCTAATGAGTATGACTCACAATGCCCGGAATGCAACCGTCGCACTCCTTCTCGGAGCGCGCCAGCCTTCATCGCAGAGCCAAGCCCACCCGCGACTTTCGAAGTCAACACGGGTCCGACGAGACAAGAGACAATGACGCAACAGCAGGCAAATGCAGCCTCTTACAGCCTCGATCTCTTAACCTCAGACTGGCCGTCAGCTTCTCCGCACGGAGATAACACTGACGCCGTCTACGAGCCGCAGCACAGCACAGCTTCTACAGGCGCAACAAACCACTTGGCGGGCCCATACAGAGGGAACAACCCGCCAGCCGCACATGCGGAGAGCGATTCTCACCACAGAGAAAACACGCTTGGCGCGTATCACCCCCTGCTAAAAAACGCAGCTCGGGTGATCGAAAGCCTGACGGGTGCACTGCAAACAGCAGTTAGGCCCCCGCCGCCGACACGGCCACCGGTCAGAATCCCTATCCCGACATACCAAGGGTACGGAGACCAAGTGAGTGCGACAGACTTCCTCGAAAACCTGAAAAAGTAAGAACAGGCCATGGGAATGTCGGCCCACGAGATACTTGAACGCATCTTGCCAATCTCGTTGGTGGACCAAGCGGCGCGGTGGCTCCGACTAACCGGAAGCCAGCTGTCGTCGATCGAGCAGTTCCGCAAGGCATTTCGCCAGGAATTCCTCCCTGCAGACTACGAACGCAGGATGAGGCGAGAGCTCGAACAACGGACCCAACACCCAGACGAGTCACTGTTGGAGTTCGTTAGGGCGATGCAAGAGCTCTTTGAGCTAGCAGAACCCTCAGCGCCCAATCCAGAGCGGGTAGAGCGAGTCATTAGACAAACGCACCCGACTTTTGCGGCGTATCTCCGAGGCAGTCGCTTTCGCGACTTGAACGAACTGGCCTCGGAGGCTCGGCGGATTCAGGGAGACATTCTTGCCGCACCAGCGTATCGTCCCCCACCCCCAGCATCAGCGGCACTCGAGCCGCGCTGCGCGTGGAACGGTGACGCTGCGTCCCGAAACAGGAGACACGAAGCCGCCCACTACGCAGACGAGCGAAGTCGAAACACGTACGACATATCAGATTCTGCGCTCGACCCCTACTCCTATGAACGGCGGGCAGCAGAGACTGCGTCGCAGTTCAACAGGCGAGATCGGACCACAGAGTTACCGACGCCACGGGAGGAAACGCGGCCAAAGCGTCCAAACACACAGGACGAAAGGCGCGGCGCACATCAAAGCGCACAACATGACTCAAGGGACGTCCCGCAACAATATTGATTTCGCTGTAACAGCGCCAACCACCTGGTTCGACAATGCCCTGAACGGCAGAACCCTGCTCCCAAACAGTCGGGAAACGACCAAAGCCGCCGATAACCAACCCGGCGGCTCAAAACGGCACGGAGCAAGAGACTCTTTTGCCTACAGCGTGCAGAATAGGCTTTCCGACCGGCACGCTAGCGCCATTCATAGCCCTGACGATTGTCGGTCGGACGTTCAAGGCACTGCTGGACACAGGGTCCAGCGCCTCACTTTTCGGCGACGAAGTGTTGACCCACCTCCAGCAAAACTCAGTGCATATGAGGGAGGGCAACACAGCCCTTCGAATCGCGTGCGGTACCGCCCATTCAAGCGGTACTGTGCGGTTGGTTGCGAGATGGGAGAATCGAGTAAGACGGCAACGCTTCGTTCATCTTCCCAGTCTTTCCGTTCCGATCATCCTGGGCAGAGATTTTCTCGCCAAAACAGGGATCGGGATCGACGTGAGTAGCGGTGGCTACCGAGGGGGCACATTCGCACCTCTGAAACCCTTCTGCGACCCCCAACGCCAGAACAAACACTGATTAATGGGGCAGACAGCAGCTGCCAAAACAAGGCAACAGAATCACAAAAACCGGGTATTAACCCCTCAACAGGTACCCCGACGCGGTTGCAAACAAGCGCCGTCGCGTCGGAGGTCACCCATCCCCTGCTGACTGAGTCATGCTGCGGGTCAGGGAAAAAAAAAACCCGTTTGTCGACATTATTGCGACGCTACGACGCCATGTTCACAGAGCGTCCCGGTTTCACAAACAAAGTGCGACACCGGATCGACACGGGCGATACGCTTCCTCGGAGGCAAAACGCACGACCCGTCAGTCTGGCTAAACGAAAAGCCATCGACGTCGCTTTGGACGAAATGATCGAGACCGGGGTTGTCCGGCGGTCAAACAGTCCCTGGGGATTTCCCGTTGTGCTGGTCCCAAAAAAGTACGGCAGCTCACGGCTCTGCGTAGACTACCGCCGTCTAAATGACGTAACGCGGAAAGACGCATATCCCCTTCCGAGCATTGACTCGATCCTTTCCAACCTCGGCAGCGCACGGTATTTCACAACCCTGGACGCTAGCCGAGGCTACCTCCAAGCTCAAATGGAGGCAGGTGACGAGGCAAAAACATCCTTTGTGTGTCACCTCGGGCTTTTCGAATTCACAAGAATGCTTTTTGGTCTGTGCGGAGCGCCAATGACGTTTCAACGCCTGATTGACCGAGTACTGGGAGAAGCCAAATGGAAACATGCAATGGCCTATCTCGACGACATTGTCCTGTACTCCAACACCTTCGAAAATCATCTACGAGATCTGAAGGATGTGTTCGACAGGCTAAAGGCTGCGGGTATCACTTTAAACCCAGAAAAGGCCCAAATAGCCGAAACCCGAATCAACTTGCTTGGGTTCACGCTCGATTGCGGGCGCATCACGCCAACCCGGAGAAGCGAAAGGCTATCTGGGAGTTTTCGGCGCCGGCGGACGTAAACTCGCTCCGTCGCTACCTGGAAATGGTAATTTTTTACCGCCAATTCATCCCAAACTGCGCATCACTTCAAGCGCCACTGACACGGCTACTGAGAATGACCTTGAGATGGAGTTGGGGTCCCGAGCAGGAGGCGGCATTTCGCTGCACCTCTAAAGCGCTCGAGGACACAGCTGAACTAAAGCTGCCCGACTTGAACAAGCCTTTCGTGATCCAAACGGACGCGAGCAAACTGGGCTTGGGAGCGGTCCTGCTCCAAGAGCACGAGGGAGTGCTTGGTCCGGTAGCATTTGCTAGCCGCTCGCTGACACCTGCTGAGGTGAACTACAGCACATGTGAACAAGAGTGCTTGGCCATTGTATTCGCCCTGAAGCGCTTCGACATATATGTCGACGGGACCACGTTCACGATCGAAACAGATCACCAGAGCCTAATATGGCTGTCCAGACTTTGCGAACCCGCAGGACGGTTAGCGAGATGGGCCTTGCTACTGCAAAAATACGACTATGTCGTGCGGCACAGGAAAGGCAGCACAAACGTAGTGGCGGACGCACTGTCGCGAGCCCCCGTAGACTGCGCAAATCTTTCCGCGAGGACCCAGGCCGAGCCAATGGCAAACCCCAAGCCACGCGGAGCCGAAAATCAGTCCAAAATGGAGGCAACACCACAGACATTGTCGGGCGAAAACGTGAACCACATAGACGCAGTGAGCGCAGTGGGGATCGTGTTCAGCAAAGAAGAGCTACTGAAAGCTCAACAGAATGATCCGTTTTGGTCGAAAGGTGATTGAGGGACTCTCGAGAGAGTTGGACTCTGTGGAGTCGGGCGGCGCGTCCGCCGGGCGTACGACCGCTGGTATTGCAGTAAACGCCGAGTGTCGGGATGTATCTGGTACTGGTACTGACACGCTGGATCAATATCTGCTGAACGCCGATGGGCTCCTGCTGAAGTATGTCCCATCTGAGAAGGACACAGACAATGTGTTCAAGGTGGTAGTGCCAAAAAGTCTGAGGTACGCAGTAATGCGTTACTATCACGACTCGCACTTGGCCGGACACGCGAGTGGATCCAAGACTTACACAAAGTTATGCCACATCGCAACCTGGCCGGGCATGAAAAGGGACGTATTCCGCTACGCCCGCACGTGCCACACTTGCCAAAGCTTCAAACCAAGAGGCGGCAAACCTCCGGGCCTAACGCAGCCAATCCACAGCCAAGAGCCATGGTTTTGGCGGCTTGGGACGTGGTCGGGCCTTTACCAAGGAGCCCCAAAGGACACCAGTCTCTATTGGTTGTCACTGACCACTTCAGCAAATGGGTAGAACTTTCCCCACTACGAAAGCTGACGGCCCGAGCAATCACTGAAAAGCTCATGGAGGTGTTCACCCGATTCGGGTTCGCTGAAGCTCTTCTAACAGATAGAGCAAGCTACTTTGTCGGGAAGGTATTTGTGGACGCTTGAAAAGCGCTGGGCATCAAGCACAGAACAACCACACCCTACCACCCACAGGCGAACATCACGGAGCGATGTAACAGAAACATCAAACCCATGCTGGCAGCATTTGCCGAAAAGCACCGCGACTGGGACGCATACATTCCCGAGATTGGGTTCGCACTCCGTTCCACTGTCAATCGTTCGACAGGCTTCACCCCCGCCTTCCTCACATTTGGGAGAGAATTGCCGAATCCAATGGACCACGTCCTGGGGGCAAACGCTGGGGTGAGCGACGCACAGTCGAAACAGACTGAACATGCGCGCATGCTACAAACCCGGATGACGAAAGCTTTCTTGGAGGCCCGTCGCAATCTCGGGGTAGCACGAGCTAAACAAAAAGCTCAGTACGACCGCTCACGCCGGGATCTCCGCTACAAAGTAGGCGATCTCGTGCTCAGACGAAACCATGTTCTGAGCGACGCCAGCAAAGGCTTTTCTGCTTCACTGGCACCAAAGTGGTTGGGCCCGTACCGAGTGCACGAAGTATTTTCACCACTCGTGTACAAGCTGACTGAGAAGAACTCAAAAAAAGTCAGCGGGCCTGTGCATGTCTGCGATCTCAAACCCTAAAACGAAAGGGAAGAAGAAGGGGACGAACAAACGCATCCCCCACAGCAATATGCACGCAAAACGCGAGACAACGCCGACGATAGAAAACAGGCGTCTCGCTACAATCTGCGAACAAGGAAAAACTAATATCCGAAGTTTTCGTAGAGGCAGCCCCAGTAAGTGGCGAAATGTCACATTGAGGGAAGTGCAAAGCACAATGCCCCTGCTGCCTTCGCGAACGCGCCAAACATCATTGTTTTACTGGCAAGCAGTGACCTAGATAAAAGGTCACCTCAGCGTTCGCTCCCGGATCAACCCGTAGGGGAATCCCCCGAACTACGGCATCCGAGGGAAAGGGTAGGTGTAACGGCCATTGGTCAGTTATTGCCACCTACGCTCACGTGTGCAACACGTCACCGCAAAAGCGCGGTTCGAGCGTCGTCACAAGCGGTCGGAGACCAAGTAGTCATTCGACCGCAGTACGTCCCCGCATCCAGGAAGAGGATCCCCAGCCCCCCAGCACAGGGCTGTGCGCCGTTCGGGACCTGCTGTTTCCTGGCGACGGCAGTTCAGCGGCGTCCATGGACCAGAGCTGCGCGTGAGTCGTCAAGCAGCCCCGCTACCCCAGCCGGCCGCGGGCCGAACCAGCGACCCGCCGTTTTGGGCCGTCGGGATCGACATCCGGCCACGGACTGCCCGGTCTTCATCTACGGGACCCGCGCGGTGGTCGGACAGCTCGCCGACCAGGGACCGGCCGTTCCCGTTCGTCTCGCGACAAATCCCCGGGCCCCGCAAACCTTCCACCAAGAACCCTACGCCTTGGTGAGCGAGCGACTACGTCGTCGGGAACGTCACGAAGGACGTCAGCCTATTTGTTACCCCAAGCATGTGGGAGCCGGCACTGCCGCGTTGTTTTTGTTTTATTTTGTTCTGTTTTGTTTTCGAGAGTCGGTAGGTTAATTTTTATTTTTCTTAAACCTACCTCAGCCTTAAGAAGGGGGGAGTGTGGGAACCACCGTGTTCCCCGCATCCCTATCTAGGCCTAGTTCAGGCAGGCCGTGGGACGTCGCTACGTGGGGGCGCGTCCCGGATGCGAGGGCGAAGCCGTATTCCCTGGTGGGCGGCTTTCCCTCGTCCTTCTCGGGTGATTTGCCTAAGGCACACCCCTCGGGATCATGACTTGGACGCGTCCGCCCTCCGGGGAGCCACCTTCATCCGACCCACCCTGGGCGCGTCCATTCCCGCAGGCTATATAAGACGGCCCTAATCCAACGGGCGGGACTCTCGCTGGCGGAGGCTCTGCTCGACGGAGCCTTCATACCGTTATCTGATCCTCCCCCTCCGTGATACTGTCAATAGCGGCAGCGCGGACTCCGACTGGTGATCTTGTCAATAGAGACAGCGCCGTCATATCCAACATTGTTGGCCTTCCGGCAAGCGCACTCTTAGAAAAAAGGGTATGAATAGTCCTCCCTTAGGGGAGGAACGGTCTTGTAACCTATGTTCCTTTAGAAAGGGAGAAACTTTCGTCCCTGAAGCAGGGGAGCAAAGTTCCTCCGTCGCTTGCATCTCAATATGGCGGCCCCGAATCGAGCAAATCGAGCCCAATAAGGCTTGACGAGGACGCTACGTCTCTTGTACGGGACGAGAAAAGCAGCAAAGAAAAGCATAACACGAGCTTTCCGCGAACTGTGTTTATTTCCGAAGCCAGATCCCCGCCACAGGCGTTTCGAAAGCAGTTACTCAGTCTTCCCGTCGACACCACTGCGATGTTAAACGGAGACAACCGATACCCAGTTACTTCGCGCACTTTGCGTCTTACCTTAGGTGTTCCTCGAGTCACAATTCCTTCGTCAACCGCACATCACGGAGAAGGGCAAACTCAATCCGCGAACCAAAAGCCGCCCTCGAAAGAACAAACTCGAAGCCGCTGTTTATCGCGTAGCGTGAAAGGTTGAATCGCTAGCCACCAGATGCGGGGTCGCGGAGTCAAGCAGAGTAATTGCAAGTAGCTAGGCTAGGTGGCGCTAGGTACCGCCCCATTCATGTTCTACAAAAAAAAAATAATTTGCTCTTCCCAGGCCATTACTGCGCTTCAGAGCCGCTCTCCGGCGCTTGGGGATCCTCTACTATACACACACTACGCTTATTACAAGCATCAGGTGAACATACATTGAGCACATACACGGCACACAAATATCAATACAACGCAGCACCACACTAACCCGAATACTACACCCGTGCTCTGGGTTTCCGTCTTTTATACTGGTCGTTTTGAACGTACGGAACTTTTCGGTGACTCACTAAGCAATAAAATATATTCCCAGCATGTTGATTTTTTCCAGCAATGCCATACCCCTGAGAATATTTTAAATGGCTCAGGGGATGAATCTCTTATTAAAAAGTAAACGCTCGATCATGCCGTAATTATTTGAAAGTCAATAAATCAAGCCGCTCCAATGCGGTTCGAAGCCATGAGTTTGTTTCCCCACACGGCACGTCGTAGCCTGTATTTCTATTGGTTTTTCTATTTGTGCCGTTCGCGCAAAGCTGCATTTGCCGTCTTAAATTAATCTCTGTAGAGCGGATATTCACTCAGCTAGAAGTGATGCTTCACGGGCTGAGAAATCGCTTTTCGATCAACTTGAATGCAGTCAAAGCTGCGACTCGCGGCAGGTACGGAGCTACGCCGTGGCGAGCTTGAAAACTTCTAGCGCTCATCCCAGCGCGCCACTTGGAGGGCACTTTCTCCAGGCACCGTAGTATATTTAAACAGCAAAATAAACGTAGCTTTTTTTTCCGCTTTTACCTACTATTGTTTTCTAATGCTAAAATTAAACACAGTTAATATACGTACTTTCCGTCACGATTTCGTACTGTTGTCCTTTCCCCACTGCGCAAATGCTGTCGGGGATGAGACAACCGACAGTCACATTGACCACTGTACGATAGGAGCTTACCGTTCAGACCAGCGTTCCAACATGACTATCCGCACGTTGATCGATTGCACGTAATCCCTCAAGTGGTATTAAACTTTTTAATGTAAAGCGGAATGTCTAAGTGCGACACCCCGCCCCATGCGATCACGGCCCGACCAGCGGCATCAATGCCCGACAGTTTACGATCTCATCTTCTTGTTACACCACTGATACGCGAACACAGGGTCACATCGGCGATAATTCCAGTCTTCTGTTGACAACCCACGACACTGCCATCAGGATGTTGCAGCTATGTTGTTGACACGCACAAATACAGAACCACGTTGAACGCCGGTTGCACTCGGCATCGGAAAACAGAACCGAACTCAGCACGGAAGGTACCCAGGCAGCCGGCAGCAAAACCTGCCTGTCTTGGACGCAGTTCCTGCGGTTTCCGTAACGTCGAAAACGTCAACACAGTTCCGCGTGGTTTCGCTACCGTAGTTCCGTGCCGCGCGAGTCCCGCGATCCGGAGACAGCCATCCCCCAGTGTACGTGGTGCTGCTGGCACTGCTCCGGAACTTCGCTGTTTATAGCGGCTTCGTTTGCTCGTTTGATAAAATTAGTGGTAAAAACGTCAATGCAACCGAAATGTTCTGCACGTTTAGACTAGAAGACTGAATTACAGGCGGCCTTCGCTGCCGCTGAAGCTCAATCAACTCAACAGCTCTTTGTTAAACAACGTGCGCGGCCTGCTCGGAAAACGAAACCGAAAGAAGATGAGTCGGGAGGGCGAAAACTTCCTCCCGTCTGCGTGGAGAAGAAGAAAAACGCTTCGTTCCTCCCCTTTTCTCGTGTCCGCTTGGGGCGCGTCAGTAGAAGGGAGGAAGACGCGCCGTTGCTACTTTTTTCCTCCATTTTTTTTTAGAGTGCGTGTGGCATCTAAGTCAAATCAACACGTCTTTATCCGGACCAAAGGAACCTTCTGTGTTTCTAAGTGGTACCCCCATAAAAGGGGAATCCCAGAATATTAACTCTGGTACATCATGCTACATTTTATCAACATTTGGAAATTTCAAGCCACAACTGCACAGAAGCTTATTTTGCTTTAAAGATACCACAAGCTCAGAACCCTTACACTGCTGCGTTGTTACCGTGGGTTTGTGTAAATTTACAAAAAGCTTTCAATTAGTGCTTGAAATAATATGCTATCCAAATTATGTCTCTATCAGAACTGGCGTACTTTTTGCAGTTTCGTACAAAAATTGGTTGGCAGTACAGTAGGCGACGAATTTTTCAGACTTCGATTATTCGGACGTTTTTGCCGACTCGTCGCTTGCTCCATAGAGTTAATGTATAGTATTGACAGAAAAGTTTGGACGCCATAAAGCTTATTGATTGCTCAATATTTCTTACATAATTTGCATGATTTCCTTAGTTCACAGCCACAGAACATGGTACCGTGATAGTGCCGCGAGCTTAGTCGTGGCCATTTTGGTTGTTTTGATTTTGCCCTGTTGCCTCGATACCACGTCCTACGATATAAACAAGCTGAGTTGAGGCTATAGTCGGGTTTTCCGGTTCCGCTAAAGCCAACATGGCCGCCGTCTGCATTCTTATGGGTCTTCCAGTTCTTCTCGTGGTCCGTGTTTTTCGAGTGCGACCGAGAGAAGACCGGCCGTCTGCCGTTCTTGTGGCCTTTGAGCGCGAAGTGTTTTTGCCGATAGGCTTAGTATAGAAGCAAGCTTGGTGGACTAAATGTTGTTTCCAACTAGTGCCAAATGGCGCCATTTTCAACTGCTCTGTTTGTGCCAACGAAGGTGCCGACAAAGCGCAGCACCGTGATCAAACAGATCAACAAACGAGTGAGAAGTGAACAATACAAAGCGGAAGTTGCACGATAACTTAAATTGACATCAAGCAAGTCGAGAGCGGCCAATATGCGCTGAAATTTGGTAGTTTGGACTGCTTAATTATTCGGACAATCTTGGGGTCCCCCTCCAGGTCCGAAAAATCAGTCGGCGACTATATTTATTGTTGTTTGTGGTCTGTTTGGGAGTTTTAGCAAGCTCTGTTGAGTGAGGTTTTTATTATGCACCACCCTTGAATTACATAGAAATTACAATTTTGGCATTTCTTGCTCCCCCGCTTACAGCTGCCGCAAGATAAAGGAAAAAGCACACCTTAAAGAATGGGTACAAAAAAAGTGATGTCAGTGGGGGCATGGGTTCAGTTTTTGGACTGTAGAATTTGTTCTCAACTAATTGAAACAGTTTCATGGTGTCAAATGAATGCTTTAGAAGCTCGCTCCAGTACCCGCACTCCAGTACGAAACAAATAATTGGCATATTCTATGTCTTATACCGCTTGCTTGACTGGCAAGCCTGTGCGCCACTGACGTCATAGAACTGAAGAATGCGGGTATATTTCAATGTTGGTTTTCGCATCATTTTCATTTTCTGATTCCACAATAACTGTTATGAATTTCGCCATACTCAATAACTATCATGAATTTCGCCATACTAGGTTCTAAATGAATGAAAATGTGACAGCAATGCTGGAAATTATGTATTCACAATCCCTCCTTTGGGCTAATGTTCTGGAATAACAAGAACATCAATGGCCGTTTTCTTAATGATTACCACTTATACAATATCAAAACCCCTTAACTAACTTGCTTGATCTGGTGTCTCTGCTGAGGCTAGGTGTCCTACGTGGTACAAGGTGAAGTGGAACACTAAGTCGTCACTATAGCGTTCTACTTCACTCAAACACTAGATGTGCGTTGTCTTTTCTTTCACACAATCTCAGCTGGGATGTTGGTTTTAGTAAGCTGGCCTGCCCTGAAACAGTTATTTACTGTACCATAGAGACTAATGATTGATCAGATGGTTTCGGAATCTTAAAAAGCCTCATGTAATTATTTGACTTGTTTCTTTTTCAGCCTACGTCATGAACACATTTCCTGGAGAGTGTGAAGGGAATGTGAGGAGGTACTTAGGACGGAAGTGCAACAATGCGGCCTCCTCACTGAAGAAGAAGCCCGCCTATTTCTGAATTGAATCAATGAGAAATAAAAAATTGACAATTGTAACTGAGCTCTGGGTTATTTTGAAATCCTGCTTTGCATGATGAGACACTTGGCAGAGATCTCTTTTGTTGAGGTGTCCCAACTGAGCACCTTGACTTTCTCAAGTGTGTTGGTTGAGCAAACCGTGTAACATTTCTATTCGCAGTATGTGTGCAGCCGAACACCACTACAACCAGGAAGGCTTGGAGCAGTAGTTTACACAAATTAATGTATTATCTAGATGCATGTAAAAAAGATTGTGTTAATATTTTTAATACATACTTCCAAGTCACTTTTAGTATATTTGAAGGTAATGTTTGACCTACTTAAAATGCTCTTCTACCATACAATTAGTAATTCTTGATGTTTTTGAACTATGACTTTAGCATATTTTTATTTCATTTTTAGCATATTTAGCATTACATTTCTAACTTTTAAATTCTTTAGCTGTAAGTTCTAATTGAGTTTTTGGTCAATTTTTAACACACCGATGGCATGTTGACATTGAAGTAACTATATTTTTGATGGATTTGAAACAGTTTCTGAATGACATTTATGATTAACTTTAAATACTCTACGCGCTTATTTCGAGTGCGGGCAAAATAATACAGGAGGAATACAAAATGAATACTCATATTCAATATATTTCAACTTCATTTGAAGGACGGCCTCTTTTTGCTAAGGAATACCTAGGTACTTTACAACCCTGTCCCTCAGCATGTTCTCGAGCTCAGCTCCGAAGCTGCAGCCCTCTGACAATTTTTTCAACGCTGCGACTTAGTTGCTCACACACTCTCCGTCTGCGCGAGCACGGGAGTTGAAACGGAAGCGCTAGACGACGGCGGAAGTATTCGGGCAGTAATGGTTGCCGAGGGCGGAAAGAACCTCATTCAGAGACTTATCTTGAGGCTTGGCAGGCATGACTAGGCCCTGAAGAAAAGTGTACGTTTTCGCACCGCAGCAACTGAAGGAGATGGCTTGCCTCTTGGCCGCGACGACATCGTTCGCCGAAAAGAAAGCTTCTAGACGCTCGACGTAGGACGGCCAGTCCTCTCCCTTTCCTTCAAAAGGTTCAATTTTGCCGAAGGTTGGCATGACGAGCAGAACTAGCCCGAGCACAATGATGCGCGAACTCATCATTTGCAAGGAACCGTGACGAACTTTGTACGAAGAACAAAACTTTTCCCTCGTCGCCACTGTTACAAGTGTAAACCGAACTCGCTTCCCACCGGCCAACTTTCCTTGACGGCAAAAAGCGGAAGCATGACACACGTAGTACGGTTCCAACACAACACTAACTGAGGGAGCCATGTGGCCCCCTGTTTAATATAGAGCGCCGAACTTCTAGACATCGTCACACTAGGCCACAAGGGGACCTTGTGGCGCTACATGCTGCCCAGGAATATAACAAAACCAGCCTCTGCTGCGTCGCGCGATAACATAGCAGCAGCGGTTGGATGCACTATCTTTCCACGGGGCGCAGTGCTGCCGGGGCCGAGATGCGCTCCGATCCTAAAGCGAAACTTACAAACCTGTCGAATTCATGAGGTTTCTCAGAAAGCCGTAAAATGCTGCGCGTGCCTTCTCTCGTTCTGCAGTTTGTTGATTTAGTGCTTTTCGATGACGCTGGGCAATTTTCTAATTGAAACTATGCCCTTAAACAGGATATTAAAAAAAGTTAATTACGCAAAAATAATTAACAATCTAATTAACCCGGGCTTTAAGAACTTTCCTAAGTAGGCCCCTGGCTCAGTACCAAAACGACGCAAGCATTTTTTTTGGTTCGTAGCGTAGTTTTCGCAATATAGAATTTATCCACCTTTCCTGAAACACCCTGTTCATATATAATGGGCATGAGTGAAGATTGACAAGTGGAGCCGTAGTAATATTGTGAACGAAGAGGGGAGAAGGTGATTATGGAATTTATTTCATTAAAGTTAGGGAAAGGGAAAGGAAAAGAGAGCTAGCGAAAAATTGCGCCAGAACTGGGGATTGCTCCCGCAACCTTCGCCTGTCCGGGGCGACGTCTTAACCGATTAGACCATTCCGGCCACTGGTTTCGGCGGACTCAATTTCCGACCAGCTCTCTGTGTACTGTTTAGTTTTGAATTCGCTTAACTGGGTAGATGACAACCGTTCAATCCACGCTTTTGGCCACATTTTTCGCGTGCTCTCTTTCTCTTTCCCTTCCCTAACTTTAACGAAATAAATTCAATAATCACCGTCTCCCCTCTTCGTTCACTATTTATATATTTATATATATATACAACGGGCATGGTAGCGGAGAGCCGAAGGCGTGGGTGTATATATATGTACATTTATAAATATATATATGTAAACATATAATGGAGTGTCAATATTTCGTCTCATGTAACCAGTCGGGAAAAAGGACTGTCTCAGGACAAAACATCGACGAATTTTTCTAATATGCTATAAAACTACAAGAAACCATCTCAAGTACGTTTTTCTGCCCTATATATATATCTATATATATGCGCACGCTGTTTCACGTAACAGTGAAAAAAGTTCGTGCAGTTAGTGCATTCCAGAAAAAAATATATTTTTCTCGGAACCTGTTACTCGCGGTGGCGAACCTTAGAAAATGCGCGATACTTACTAATTATATCGCCAATAAATTAAAGAAAAACGAATTAAAGTTTTAATTAGTGAAGATAGACCTATGGTTTCAATTAGAAACTTTTTGAACACCACCGAAGATAATTAAATCATCAATTTTCGGAAATACTTTTAGCGCGTCAGAACCTTTGTAGTGCAATAAATTTGCCACTCATGGAGCAAGCACATGGCTAGCGGTTACGGTAAGGCGCCCGAGCGATATTTGCGTCTCTTATGAAAGCCCCGGCCTTGTACCTCCTCCACGAGTGGAAACGTTAGCGCACTGCGACGCCCCTTATGCGATAAAAGACTTTTTGGAAATTACTGATCTTATAGTTCTTGATGACGCTCAACAAGTGTTTATTCGATATCATATGTCATTTGTCATTAATTTAAAAAAAAAGTTATTTAGTAATTTTAAATGATTTAGCAAAATAATTATTAAGTATCACGGATTTTCTGACGTTCTTCTTCACGAGTATTATGGTCGCAAAAACATTATCCGTTTACCTCGAATACAAGAATTGTAGACATTTTAATGCGAATGCATTAACTATCCTATGTAGCGAAGCCGGCGGTGATTGTAGCAGCGAAAAACGGCATCTAAATTCCCATTTTCCTTTTGGCTGAGCGAAACGGCACCCGAAGTCCCATTGGCTGCGACGCGTAAAATAAGATGCTTCGTCGCGAAAGCCGCCGAGGCCGCTAGAGGTCAGAGGGGACGCGTTCCATATATAAAACACAAAGAAAAGCACAGCAACGCAGATGCATCCTCACGGAAGCCTTGCAGCCGGCGGGAATCGCCGCGCCTGCACAGTAGGGGAGAGTGATGTCACCGTAAGAGCACCATGTGAAAAAGAAAGAGCTACGCTGCTTGTACAAACGCGCTGCGTGTAGGAATGCTGTCGCATTCCTATATGTAAGCAGCCTTAAGTGTCCTTAGTACAACTTTTCCTGTTAAATTCGCGTTTATTTGCACTATGTGCAGTTTAAGTCAAAAGGAAGCTAGCCATTGCTCACGGCGTTTTGGAATCAGTCTCTCTGCTATCGCGGGTGCGCGCGTGCTCTTCTTGAGCCTTGTCTTAGTCTTGCCTGACCGCGATATCGATCAGTTCTCTCTTCTTCATTAATGTCCAGTAGATAGTCTTTAAAGTGTGCTGCCTGCTTGATCTGGCGACCCCTTCGAGTAGTCCTTAAACCGCGGTCTCCCTGGGCGTGCGCGTTGTCGTCCACGATGTCTCTGCCCTGGGAGTCCGTATTATTGTCCACAGTGTCTCTGTCCTGGACGTCAGCATTATTGTCCACGGTGCCTTTATCCTGAATGTCAGCATTATTGTCCCCGGTGCATCTGTTCTCGGACTGTGCCATTTGCGACTCGTCTGTGTCCTTCTTGGTTGGGTAGAGTAAGAATGGAGAAGCTTTTTTTTTTTTGGCCTCTAGAGTTTCCATGCGTGATCTCCTGGGGCGAATATAATCAACGTGTCGACTCTGAAGTTTTCCGTACTCCGTTCTTGTTTGAAATCATCGAATTTCTAGCGGTTTCATGATTACCGCGGTAACCCATGCTGGTCTTCCACCGAAATGTCTCACGTAGACGGTTTGACCTGCCAAATAATCTGCCGTTACTCCGTCCGTCGGAGCTGCTCGGTCTTCGCTTGTCGACGAGCTTTGCTTCATGAGATCGAGAAATGTGGCGATCCACTGGCCGAACATTGCTTCAGCGGGTGTTTTCACCTTCTAGGTTGAAACTGTCGTATGCTGCCTGAACAAGAACCTGGCGATTCTGCACTGGATTGTTCCTTCCTTGAGTTTCATGAGGGCCTTTTTTGTTTCGCCCACCATACGCTCCGCTTGCCCGTTTGTGGCCGGATGATATGGGGCGCTGGTGTGGTGTTTGATGCCGTCTCTCGTTAAGAGCTCATCCATTTCGTTCGACACGAAATTTCGTGTGCTGTCGGAGAAAAGGATTTTCGGTACTCCAAAAGTTGCAAAGGTGGAACGAAGGGCGTCGACGATCAGTGTGGACGTTGTGGAGTACATTGGCTTCACCTTCAACCACTTCGAGTAAGCGTCGACGATGATGAGGAACGATACTCCGTCGATCGGTCAGGCGAAGTCAATGTGAATTGTCTGCTAGGGTCGAGTGGCAGGTGACCAGTCAGGCGTCGGTACCATAGACTTGGCCCGATGATGTTGTTGGCACGTCTCACAAGCAGCTGTTGTTGCTTCGATGTCTGCGTCAAGCCTCGGCCATCAGAAATGGCTCCGAGCAGTACTTTTCATGGCCACAATACCCGGGTGGTTTGCGTGCAGCATTTTAAAAGCTTGCTCGCTTGCTGTTTTCGGTGGAACAACAAGTGCCCCCCCCCCCCCCCCCCCCCCCCCGTCACACTGCCGTTGTGTGTTGCCAACTCGAGTTCTCTGCGCTTGTACGATGCGAACTCGTCTCCTGTTCAGTTTGTGGTGGTTCTGTCTTGTAGTCTTTGGTAGACTTTTGTGAAAATGGAGTCTTCCTTGGTTAGACGCGCAATGCGTTCACCCGTCACGGGTAGGCACTCCATTGCTTTGAGCATAAGTACATCTCCTGGTGTTGCAGCTTCGTCTTTCTTATTTGGCAGTGGTTGACGGCTAAGTGCGTCCGCGTTCTGGTGCGCCTTGCCTTGTCGGTAACGCAACTCGTAGTCGTAGCAGCGAAGTAAAAGGCACCATCGGGTCATGCGTGGTGACAGCATTACCGGAATGTCGACCTGGGCTCATTATTTCCATAAGTGGCTTATGATCGGTGTGCACTGTTACTTGTCGCCCGGTGACGTACCGGTGAAAATGTTTCATGACAAAAATGGTGGCTAGTCCTTTTTTATCCAGCTGAGCGTAATTACGTTCGCTTTAGCCCAGTGTTCTGGAAGCGTAAGCAATTGGAGCTTCCTCTCCGGCGTCGTCCAGCTTCGACAGAACTGCCCCAACACCGTAAGGTGATGCGTCGCAAGACAAAACGAGTTTCCGCTTGTCGTCATAGTGCGCGAGCAGAGGTGCTGAACTAAGTATCACCTTCAGCTGTTTGAAAGCCTTGTGCTTTTCGTTCCCCTAGCGCCACTTGGCGTCTTTGTCAAGCAGTCGATGCAGCCTTTTGGCGGTGGATGCCCTGTTCCGCAGAAAACGATTGTAGAAACTTAGCATTCCAAGAAAGGCTTTGAGCTCTTTTTTGTTGCTGGGATCCGGGGCTCCCGTGATGGCCTTTACCTTCTCGGCTGTTGGTATCACGCCATTAGCGTCAATGTGGTAGCCTAGGAATTCTATCGCTGGAACCCAGAATTCGCATTTGGCTTGGGAGACCCGAAGTCCGCCTTCCGCGAGGCGCTGAAGAATGGCTTTAAAGCGTTCTAAGTGTTCCTCTTCAGTTCTCCCTGGGACCATTATGTCGTCAAGGTATGCACCCGTGCCTTCGATGGCTGCCAACAGCGTGTCCATGAACTGTTGAAACAGCAAAGGCGCAACCGAAACTCTAAAAGAAACTCGTTTAACGCAAAAGAGCCCTATCGGTGTCGTTACGGTTAGTAACTGTTCTGTGGCGTCGTCCACTCGCAACTGCTGGTACGCTTGTTGCAGGTCTATCTTCGAAAGATCCGTCCCCCCCGTACAATGAACAGGTCTCGTGCTGTGGAAAGCGGATATGCGTTTGCCTTGAGTGCCGGGTTGACCGTGCACCGATAGTCCCCACATAGCCGTAGTGTACCATGCTTTTTTCGGACGATGACTAAGGGTGTTGCCCAGGATGACGACTTTACCAGCTCCAAAATGTTCTGGGGCTGAAGCTTGTTCAGCTCCTCAATTACTGCTGTTCGCAGGGCGAAAGGCACTGGTCAACTCTTCAGGAATTTCGGAACTACGTCCTGCTTGCGGTTTATGTGTAGTGGTTCGCCGACATGACCATCGAGCTTTCCCTGGAACACTTACTCATGGGTTCTCAGTAGACTTTTCAGGGTTGTTGAGGACACTGAGTAGTCGCCGGAAACCTTAATGTTCAACGCAGGAAACCAGTCCCGACAAAGCAGACTTGCTCCCTTTCTGTTAACCAAGTAGAGGTTCAGACGAGCGTCTTTGTCCTTCAATCGTACGTTGACCGGCAGCTTGCCAGCCAGTTGCACCTTGTCTCCAGCCCAGACGCACAAGGAGAGGTTGCAAGGTTCTAGCTTAAGAGGTTGTCCCTGCTAAAGACGTTCGTATGTTTCGGAGCTGATTATAGAGTGGGAAGCTCCGGAATCCACTTCCGTGTCGAGGTGTCGTGTGTTTACGAGTAGCTCCGCGATGACCCGCGAGGTGTCTCCCTGGGTAACGCTGTTGACAGCAAAAAGTGCACTATCCGTCTCATGCTCTGTTGCGTCCGCGTGATGCGTGCGACACTTCGATTCTTCTTGGGACTTGCGCTGGGCTCCGCGTTTAAGCAGACCTCTTCCAGATGACCTTTCGTGCGGCAAAATGTGCAAATTGCTTTGATGTGCTTGCAGACATCAGTGCAAGCCTGTGCAGCGGAAACAATGTTTTTTCGTCGTCTTTCCGCCCTTGGAGGTCTTGACTGGGGAGGTCCTTTAGGCCTTCCCTTTTTTTCACCTTGAATGTGACGTTGCTGGTTGGCAGCAGACTCGGTAGCCAAAACAATTGCGTAAGCCCGGTCGACGGTGATGTGACGTTCGACCAGCAAGCGTTGCTGTAGGCGTGAGTCCTTAATGCCACCCTATTGGAAAAACCAGCATGAAAATCAAACTGGTCAAGCTGGTAATTAAGGTGGTCAAGCTGGTAATCAAGGTGGTCAAACTGGTCAATGTGGTAATTAAACTGGTTTAGCTGGCAATCAAGCTGGTTTAAGCTGGGCAAGCTGGAATTTAAGCTGGTCAGTCTGGTCTAAGTAAAAACCAGCATGGTCTCACTCGAATCTGGTTTTAGGTTCAATCTGGTGTAGCTGGGAGCCAGTCTGGTCTTAACTGGTCAAACTGGTTTTCCATGGAGCCAATGTGGTCAAGCTGGGAGACGAGCTGGTCATGCTGGGAGACAAGCTGGTGAATCTGGTCGAAATAATAATCGTGGTGGTCAAGCTGGTCATGCTGGGAGCGCGCACGCCAAGGTCGGCTAGAGATAGCCGAACTGGCATTGCTGGGAGCGCGCGCGACAAGGTCGGCTGCTGGAACGAGGCCACGTCCTGTTCTTTGTCCTCTCGTTTTTGGTAGACCACCGGGGGCGTCAGGCGCGCTGCAAGCTACCTTTGTGTGCGAGAAAAGAGAGAGAGAGAGAGAGAGAGTGGTAGAAACGGAGAATCGAAGACGCGTTTGGATAGCTTGGGCAGAGGGCAGATCGAAGGGACGGCTGTGTGCGCGTTGTTTGGAGACTAGTTGAACGACGGTGCAAGCGAAGCGGGTTTTGAGAAGACAGCGAGCGGCAGTCCGTTCAGTGCGGGAAGATGTCAGACGTCCCGACTGCGGCGTCGCTTCGTGTCTTCGAACGTGTGTGTGCCCAAGAATGACGGCGGTGCCGAGGAGTATCGCCAATGCCATCCAAGCCACACGGATTTCCTCGCCTCTGCCGACCACGCAAGTTGCCGCTTCGCCCCCATCGCTGGCGGGACCCAGGTTCGCTTCTCTCGTCCGTGTAGTATTTTCGTCTGCTATTGCCTGTTTTTGGCCTGTGTCTAGTATTTTTTTCGTGTTGAGAGATAAGCATTAATCTGGTTTTATTAACATTGTAGACAATTTGCACCGAGAATCTGTGCGTCGGTTAGTGTGTCAGCGCCGAGGATGTGTAGCATTTGAGTTCATGTGAGGCTGCCGCAAGTACGAAAATAATAAATTGGATGCCGAGTTGGCTTTTCTGACGAGCTTGGCTTTTTTATTCTGTGTATTAATTTAAACAGGTTAAACTGGTTGGGAAGTTCACCAGCATGACCAGTTTAACAGCATGACCAGCATGCCAAACTGGGCATGCTGGGGCAATAACCCAGCTTGAAGCTGGGACCAGATCAACCATCATGACCAGTATGACCAGATCAACCAGCATGACCAGCATGCCAAGCTGGGCATGCTGGGGCAATAACCCAGCTTGAAGCTGGGACCAGCTTAAGCTGGTTTTTTTCAATAGGGACAAATGAAACTGTCACGGAGCATGACGTCTATGGCCGAATGATAGAACATTCAGCTCCTGGTGTTTGTGCGGCCTGCAGGGCCACTTGTGTCAGCTCGCTGGACGAACTAGAGGTTGGAGCCGTAGTTGTCTCGGCCGGCACGTTGGTCACCGTTCCGAAGTTGCAGTCCGCTGCGACCTTGCGGAGGGCATCGACGTACTCAGGGATGGTCTCTGCCGGTGCTTGGTTTCGCTGATGGAACTGGAAACGGCTCAGCAGTTCTGCCGGCTTCGGGTCGTAGTGTACGTTGAGGAGTTTCACAATTTCTCCAAACTCGACTTCCGAAGGCTTTTTCGGAGCTAGTAAAGCCCGTACGGTGTCAAAGGTCGACTCACCGCATGGTGTGAGCAGAACTGCTCGTTTCTTCACGGGGCTGGTAATGCCCTTGGTTTCGAAGTAGAACTCAAAGGGTTCCAACCATGAACTCCAGTTTCCTCCGGGGTTAAATGTCGGAATTCGTCCGTGAGAGCCGTAGTCTTCCACCTTCAGGGTTCGCGAAACTCCCTCGTCGCCAATTAATGCATCTTTTCCTCTTAAATCCACTTTTATTTGCACTAAGTCCAGTTTAAGTCAAAAGGAAGCTGGCCATTGCTCTAGGCGTTTTGGAATCAGTCTGTCTCTGCTATCGCGGGTGCGCGCGAGCTCTTCATCAGCCTCGTCTTCGTCTTGCTTGACCGCGATTTATATCAGTCCTCCTGTAATTTCTCTTAATGTGCGTTGGCTAGAAACAGCAAGGCGACTATTTTCTTTTTTTTCCCTTTTATGTGAAGCAACGTATATATATATATATATAAATATATATATATAAATATATATATATATATAATTATATAGTTTGATCACACGAATAGTCACTAAAGAACAGCAATCAGAAATCCTTGGAACGTGTGCTGGTCTCCAGTTTGACCTTGATACATTTCACGTCGTCGTAGTACATTATACGGCGTCACAGTCTTTTAACCTTCCCAGATATTGCGTAACCGAGGTCCAACGGATGGCGGTCACACACTTGCGCACTTCGAGCGTCGATCAAGCCTCTGTCCGGGCACTGCTCGATAAAATCCTACAGAAAGTTCACCTGAGAATAGAAGTTTCGTCAGTCGTCGGCAACTCCCTGCAATATTCTCGCGCACTTTCTCAGAAAGAACCGCTGCCCTCTCGAAGCCATGGTCACGTCTGCTGGCAAGGCGAAACTAGTTAGAAAACTTTATTAAGGACTTTCTGATCGCGTTCTGGCACTGAGAGAATGAAAAAAAAAAGTATTCATGATTAGGTATTGACAAGGCACAACACTACAATAATGAATCACTTTTATATAGGGTACTTTCGAAACTCACGTCGTGCCCCAATGACTTTGTCCATAACAACAGCCCTAGCCACGGTTTGTTTAGAACGGAGCTCCATCTTGTGACGTCATCACTTACAGGGTCAATTGGACTTGTTCAATAGTGCGTTGCCTCCAGCTGTTTCTTTGAGGCCACTATTATTATGGAACGCAGTATGCGAGCCGATTGTATCCAATTGGATTGTATCCAATTTCAATCACACGTTTCGCGAAAAAATCGATGCTCAAAATATGAAGGCCGAAAGTGCTGCCAGCAGATTTCGGCAAGGGTCTTTCAGCCGGTGTTAAAACGAGTCAAGGGGAGCCAACCATGAAAACCCTTGAAATCCAGCGCTCCAAAACGTATAATGTAAAGTCTCTTGACATGCCATGTAGAGGTTATACGCCGAGGCAATCTGTAATGAAAACAACCGTCTGGTTATGGAAACGTCTGAATGGATTAATACTTTTTTAACTCCCAGCGTACAACCGCTGGGCACGTCTCTTATGTTCACTCGTAACGGTGATTCTCTTTAAATTTATTTGAACTTTAATTTAACCAAAAGCCACGGTCATACAGCACACGTCGTGTCATGCGTTCTTAGTCCGTTCATGAAGGTTCTCTGACATTACTTTTAAAAGAACTGCCTTTAGACATTTTCGAACATTGTTTCTTTCTCATTCATTTTCATTTTCGAACATTGATTGTTTCTCATCTACATAAACGACATAGTTGACAGCATAGATGACAGAGTTCGGGTTCGGTTGTTTGCAGACGACTGCCTATTGTACAAAGAAGCAGAAACCCATAATGACCAGCTAGCTCTCGAAAATAATCTTCAGAATGTCTATGCGTGGTGTGAACAGTGGCAAATGCCGTTGAACTTGGATAAATGTACATTACTAAGGGTTACAAATAAAAAAACTGTACTGGACTTTCCCTATACAATTAATGGCACTCAAGTTAAAGAAGCCTCTGAAGTTAAGTACCTTGGGGTAACAATTACGAGTAGTTTGAACTGGAATGCACATGTTGCCAATGTTTGTGCTGCTGCGAGACGAGCGTTGTGGTCCCTAAGGCGCAGACTTCCGCTGGCACCCTCCAGTGTCAAGCTCTGTGCCTATAAGACTTTGGTCAGGCCAGTTTTAGAATACGCGTGCGTAGTCTGGGACCCGTGTACACAAAAAGCCATAGACGAATTAGAGAAAGTTCAAAGGCTAGCTGCGCGATTCATATGCAATAGGTACCGCCGCTTAGACAGCCCATCAGAAATGGTAAAATCACTTGAATTGGAGTCTTTGAGATCGCGCCGGAAAAATTTCAGATTGAAGTTTTTGTACCTAATGAAGAATAATTACTTTAATTTAGATTCATCACCTTACATAAAGCACGTCACACGCCGAAATACACGCTTTAATCATGGAAGTCTTTTAGAGCCATACCAAAGCGCAAACAACATTTTTAAAAATTCGTTTTTCCCAAGGACCATAATAGAATGGAATTGCTTAGAAAAAGACACTGTTGATAGCCCTACCCCTGATGTATTTTTTTCGAAATTGCGATGATATATGCTATTTAGTATCAGTGTTGTGTTGAAGAACGTGTGTGTTTGCGACTCTGCCATCCCTTCCCCTTTCTTTTCCCCCCACTCCTGCCTGGGCCCCAACGGGGCCTGCAGTATTGTGAAATAATAATAATAATAATTACATATGTACGATGAAGTCAGCATGCTTGGGCCAGGCTCCTGGCGTGTTCGCATATAAGTCAGTCGTTATGCCTGCAGCAATCACGGTGCCTTTTGTATGATGCGTGAGCAGTGTGACAGCGGATCTGCCGAGGCCTTACAAACTTTGCGATGCGCAGTGAAATCAACAAAAGTTGAGGGTTTGACAGAAACTACCATACTGACTGACAAGCTAGGAAACCGGGGGTGTGGCTTATTCTGTGCATGCATCTTGCTTCGTGAATGGTAATTGTGTATCGTCATCATTGGCTAACGGCGCAATTTTATTGGCAGCGAAGTGACGAGGGGATCCTGGTGATTACCCGTGCCCTACGTTTTATTTTTTGAAATGTTCTGTGAAGTTATTAGCGCATAGCGCGGTGTTTCCATCGCCGTAGTCATTTGGCGGCGGCGGCGGCAACTGGAGAACCACGATAATCTGACTACATCGACTGTTGCAGTGTCACCTTGAAACCGCGCTGGACTCTGCCATACTCGCTGCCTTCAACCAGGGTGCCGGTGCCGTCACGACTGCTCTCGCCCACGTTCTGCTGCTTTTTCATCGGCGGTCCTACTGTGCTGCTCCGCGAACCTTGAAACTGCAACGGACTCTGCCAGCGCTGGCGCACTTCTGGGCATCGACAGCAGATAAGCGCGGTGTTTCCATCGCGGTGGTCATTTGGCAGCGGCGGCGGCAACTGAAGAACCTCGCTTATCTGACTAGATCGACTGTTGCAGGTCGGTAAACATTCCTTTCTTTACTACTCTGATGTAACCCATGTTGCCGCTGCCGCCGCTGCCACTGCCCCTGCTGAAGTGTTAGTGCCGTGTTTTCGTGCTTTGCTAAAATGTCCAGTATATGTTCGGCATGTCGGTCACCCATCGTGGAGGAGGAAGAGGAGGGGTCCATAAACTGTACGGAGTGTACGAGCACATACCATTTCGGAAAATGTGCAGGTATCACTGAGAAATCTTACAAAGGAAAAAAAGCAGAGGCAAAGAAGACCTGGCGGTGTCCAATGTGTAGGAGCGGGTCACCGCGTGCAAGCTGCAGTGAGGACAACCAAGCTGAACTTAATATAGCGTCTGTTCTAGCGTCGATCAACCAGAAGCTGGAATGCTTGCCGCTCCTAAACGCAAAAGTAGAGACCAAGGAAAATTCCATCCAGTACATGTCTAAGCAGTTCGACGACTTTGAGAAGATTAAACGTCATAAAACAGATATCAAAGAACTTAAAAAAAAGAGTGACAGAGCTGGAGGAGAGAGACGAAGCGAACAGAGTAACGCAGGAGCTGCTCCTGCAGGAAGTGAAAAAACTGGAATTCAGGAGTAGACAACTGAATCTCGAAATCCGCGGGGTCTCTAGGGAGCACGGCGAGGACCTGATGGTCTTGTTAAACAAAGTTGCTAATAAACTCAAGGTCCCCGAAATAACACAGAACGGTATTGTTTCTGCTCACAGGCTGCCCGCGAGGCAGGGTAACGTCCCAGGAATTATTGTTCATTTTACCAGGCAACAGGACCGAGACGCGTAGCTAAAGAAAAGAAATACCCTAAAGAACATTATGCCACGTATTTATATTCACGGAAACCTGACAAGACACAACAGGGAGCTTTTTCAAAAAGCGAAAGATCAGGCAAAAGAAAAAGGATATGCCTTCACATAGTACACAGGCGGAAAGGTTGTTGTGCGAAAAACTGAAGGGGCACGAGCGATTCATATCAAAAACAAAGGCGACATTGCCCATCTTTAGATAAGCTGCAGGAAGGAAAGCTACTTCAATGACTGGGCGTCTCTCAGCCCCAAGTTGCTATTGCTCTGCTTGACTTTGCACGCTATATTGCATCGAAGCAACCCGTTTCTTTAACTTTTTTTCACTTGAATATTCGATCAGCCAAAGAAAAAGATGAAGATCTGCATCTATTGTTTGATCGTCTTGGGTTCTTTTTTCTCGGTTATCATGTTTTCGGAAACTTGGTATGCTGATGAGGTACGTCTTGCATTTTTACTTTGCCGGGATATCAGCATTATTCACTTCGCCGAGATAAAAAAAAGAGGTGGTGGTGTTTCATTGCTTGTACGAAATGAGAACAAATGCGAACTTGTATCAGAATTTACTCAAGTTACGGGTGATTTGGAGTTCTTGTGTTTGCGCTCTGGCACATATATATTTGCTGTGGTTTATCGTCCACCATCTGGAATCGCGGCGAATATTTTTAACTTCCTTGATGGCTTCCTAAACTTTGTAGTAGAAAGCAATTACATTCTATTTCTTGGCGGAGATTTCAACATCAACATGCTTGAAAATGCAACTTATAGGCAAGCACTTGAGTCAGTCATTGCCCTTAATGGTTTTAAAATTATGGCAACCGGACCAACAAGAATTACATGTACTACGTCCACACTCATTTATTTTTTTTGTTAGCAACCATGACGCGTCCTCCATCATCGCTAACGCTGTTAGTGCCAATATCAGTGATCATCTGGCGATATTTATGTTGACACACGAACCTCATAAACCTAAGCAACGTTCAGCGCAGCGTACTTTTTGAATTCAAAACATAACAAGCACTACTCTAGAAAACTTTAATGCCTCCTTAAGCGTAACTGACTGCAACCCAGTATATTTGCAAACAAACGCGAACCTTTCTACAGAAATTTCAAAATCTGTACGAGGAGAGTTTCCCATACAGGACGGCTAAGCAGAGTAAAAGTATTCGCAAGCCTTTGATGACATGGGAGCTTTTGAATAAAATAGATAAAAAGCAGTCTCAGCATTTCTTAGAAACAAGAAACCCAGATGATTTAAAGGCTTTTAAAACGTATCGAAATAAACTTGTTAATCTACTGAGACGTTCAAAGTCCAGTTATTATATAAACCTCTTCAAAAAAGACAATAATAAAAATGCAGGAATACTCTGGAAAGGAATTGATAGCGTGATTACTCCGTATACGAATGAACATACGTTAGGTGAAGTGACTTGTGAAGAGGGTACTCTCTCTGGGTGTTCTCTGTCGAATGCTTTTAATAATTACTTGGCATAGCAGATGACGTTGCGGTGCTGGAAAGTGAGCTTGGTCCTTGTGGATATAAAAAACGTTATTTTACAAATACTTTCTTTTTATATCCGACAGACGAAAGAGAGGTCTGTGCCGTGTTCAGGAACTTAAGAGATTGCAGGAGTCGCGACGTTAAAGGCCGGCCCGCAAGCAGAGAGAAGGAACCCGACCCTCACTTTCCTTCTCGCCACTGTGAGAGGAGGATATCGCCTCTCGTTTCCTTCTCGCCAGTTTCCGATATTTTTTTTTTTTTTACGGGCTGTGTGTTTTTTTGTTTTTTTTTTTTGACAAGTTTGGGGTGGAGGAAATGAAAGCTTCAGGGATTTGAAAAGATTATCCAGAAGCCAGCCGACGCACCTGCGACAAGGAGCTGAACCAACCGAGTAACTGTTTTGAGCGAGCTTGGCACTTGCTCTTCCCGACGAGTTGCATTGGCTCTTTTTTAGCATTGGTTTGGAGGACGATTCTTGCTGTTGTGAGAGCACAAATACCTTGTTCTGCTCAAAGAACTAGTCATTGAAGTATCAATTTTAATATAAATATCTGATTTGGTATCTTTCGTTCTTTAGGCGGATTCATGGCGACAACGGGAAGTACGAGCGGCGTTTTCTGTATATCAGGGATGGCGCTCTATAGACCAGTGGTTCTGAATCATTATGGTTCGTAAACCGGCAGAGTTGATGGAGGATCCCATCCGTCACCTGGGTCTAGCACTTTTGGTGTACAGCGTTCTGCTGTACGGCATTTCGGTGCCGACCTTTTGGTGCACAGACATTTCAGTGTACGAACTTTTTGCTGCAAAGACTTTTCGGTGTGGGACTTTTCGGTGCGCGGATATTTTGGTGCACGGACATTTTGATGCATGGACATTCGACGCTATGGTTTCCCTCGCCGGTATCTTTTTTCCAACCTACGCAGGCACGCTTCACATCGTGTTTGTTGAGTTGATAGAGCTAGTCTCCTCTATAAGGTTTTGGCTTTATTATTGGTCCTGCGTGTAGGAAAGGACCCAAACAGGGAGACGTTTGAAGTTGTTTGTGTATTCAGAACAAGTTCGAATATCTTCAAATGCGCCTCCTCCGCGTAATCGTATAGCTCCGATTGTTAATAATAAATTGTGATGACCTCGCACGACAAAAAAAGACAACAACAAAAAAACAATGTAATTATCACTTGTAACTCATTAGGGAATAAAGTAGGCATGTGCGGGTACAAAATAAGTGTAATCAAATCAAATATCGATTTGAATCAAGTAAACAAGCCGAATTTAGAGAATGCTAAATCTATTTTACTTGGTATCAAATGTTTGCTCACTCTCGTATGAAAAAAAAAAAAACAGTGACCACACATCATACACAGCGTATGATCTGTGGTCAACGTCCCCTTCCATGCCGTTATGATTTCGCCGGACGTAAAAAACTGCCTTACAATCGTGCTTATACAGGGCGATTTTGTTTTTTAACGACTAGAATTTAAAAAAAAGACGTCAGAGTTACGCAATCGCGGTTTGTGTCTTATCTGTAGTCATCGAAAACACCAAATCATTCATTTTTAAAGAGATGTAGCGCACGTGAAGTGGTTCACGGCGTCCTAAACAGCCTAATTTGGACGCGAATCGTGTTACCGCAATGCAAGCGATGAGCATGATTTGTCGCTTTGGCTTCATGGCGTTGGGCTGTGCCACGCGGAGATGGAGGTCACATAAAATCAGAACTATATTTTCGCGCAGAAATTAGGAGGACGCCGTATCAGGACGCCGTTTAATAGTGTACGCGCGTTCCATCTTTTTAAGAATGGACGGTTTGGTGGCTTGCGATTATGGACAACTTCCTAAATACAGATGCCGTTTTCTTCTATAACTAAAGGTTAATTAGCGAATTTTAGGAAATCGGTCGGTTTTAGTTGCGTTCTTTCTTGAACCTAATCCTCGCCTGGCCGTATAGCTCACCTACACAAACCGCAATGGCGCTAATTTTCACTGGACAATTTGGTGGCTTTTGATTATGCCCAACAACTTTATAAATCAACTATCCCGTTTTCTTTTATAATCAAAAAGTTCATTAACAAATGTTAGGTAATCAGTCGGTTTTGTTGCGTTCTTTCTTGAACCCAATCTTCGCCTGGCCGTATAGCTCACATCCGCAAAACGTTAATTTGCACGTTTTTTCTAATATCTAGTAAGTGAAAAAAGATTTTAAAAAAAACGACGTTGTATATAAACGAGAGGGCAGTTCTTTTCTGACATAAATAAAGCGTGGGGCACGCGTCTTGCATGCATCTCTTTTTTTATTTTTTTTTCCGGCCTATAAAAACAAATCCCGGGACATTCGAACTTGAGTTTATGATGGGGCGGGCGCTTCATCACGGGGTATTTTGTCATGTTTCATAAGCCTTATTCTTAGATAGAAGGAAGCCACGCGAGCCGTATCACGTTGCAAACAGCTAATTCTGGTGTTTCTCAAGGAGCTCTAGAACTTTCCAATTGACATTTCGGTTCTTAATACATTTAAAAAAGTTTGGTACTTAGTCCTAAACATTTAATTTATTAGGCATACTAAAAATACTGCAACTCTCGCAACACGTCTGCCCAAAACATAAAGTTGATTTCATTGGCGTAAAGTGGCTGCGCTCTATTTTCGCGTTACAGAGATTTTTAAGCGTCTTTCATTTTTATGCTTGGTCTTTAAAGATTCGTGAAAAGCATTCGCGACCTTATCCGTCAAGCCGCGTACGCAGACAGCGCGGCCTCCTCGGCAAGTTGTTCCCTCATCGAAGACGACAATGAATAAAAGGTACAATCAAAATCTTAATGCCTGAAGAACGCGCAAGTTTAAAATAATTCTAAGAGTGCCAGTTGATTTCATTTCTACTATATTCAAATTTCAACACTTGTCGCAGGCAGCATGAAAGGAAGCACTGCACTCTTGGCGCAAACCAGTGCCCAGTCAACGGTCCTACACTCAAACACGCATCACCACCCGACCTGTTTGAAAAATAAATAATTTCCAGTATTTTTGGTAGAAAAGGCGAATTTTCTACTGAGCGTGATATTTTGTGGACCCAAAAGTCCTGTAGTCGAGATCGGTAGTTCATAGCTTCAGGAAGGCGAAGAACGACGATTGCATTATTTCCCGCGGAAGTACTGTTTTGACATTGAATTCCACATAAAATTGTATTTGCACAAATTGGGTGGCACGGCACCGAACTTCCTTGATTACTTTTCTTTTAGAGAAAACATAACCAAGCATAATCTACAGATATTGCAGAATTTATTTTAATTAGCGTACAGCGCGAAAGACAAATATGGACATAAAGAACTCAATAGAGCTCTACATTTCTACTGCATTTCTTTCTGTACTTGTGGACAGTTAGTCCGCATGTCTATATTCAAAAATTGACAAATCGTTTAAGCCTACCCCTTTTTATAGTTTTTGCACAGATTAATTAGGAATTGTGGTGAATCCCGGCTGGGTTCGGGTAAAGATCTCGTACGTGTTCAAGGACACATTTCGGCATGATTTCCCGCTTGGTGACGACGTTGAGCTGGCCGCTGTTCCGCTTCTTTTCTGAGTAGGCGGGGAGCGCCAGACGCCTAAATTAGCCAACCAGCCGCAACTTGCGGCTGTACACCTTCCGAACTCCTGGGTTTTCTCAGAGATGATCGCTGGCCTTCGCCCACCCTGACAGAGCCCCGAACAATTATGATGCAAGGGCTGCAGAGGCTATCTGGGCATTCCATTTCTTAATCACCGAACAAATGGGAACAGAAGAGAATAAAAACTTCGTAATGCCTGGTGTCTTTTAATAAATGGCATATGCTACTATTGCTAGTTGCACTATTTTACGCGCAGAAAATTGTGATTTTGCGGTTCAATCTCCGTGTTTCCCGTTCTCTTTGTTGAAACGCAAGACATGTGTCGGCTGTCGAGTTTTCAGTTACATTTGTTGACAGAAACTAAATGCACGTTTGGCCACGAAGAATTTTTTTTTCAAAGGCTGAAGATACATGAAATATGCCATAAACCGTTTCACTTTTTATGTAAGTTTGTTTTTACTCTTCTTAGTAGCTTCAACGAGGCGGCCGTCACTCTAGAAAACACCTGTAGTACAAACCTATATATTATGCACCAGAAATGATCAGACTGCGTCCCTCTGACTGCAATATATTTAACTTGTAATTACTCGTACTTATTACTTTGTACCAAAAAAAAACACAATAGTGATACAATCACTCTTCAGTGTGCCGTTGTTAGAACGACCAATTTTCAACTCTCTGGGTAGAGCTCTAAGTTCAGATAAAAATACCCATCTTTTTTCCTTCTGCTATGATGTTCAAGTTCCGTCCACTCGAGATAAATATGCGGTGTTGTAGCGTATGTGGCCGCATGCAGAAGTATCTGAATGTAAATGAACTCGTTGTTGGGTCGTTGGTGTTGACTATCTGAGTGCGTTTTAGAGCTGCAGAAAACAAGTAAAAAAAAAAAAAAAGAAGAAAAGCGAGCTAGCCCGGACCCTTTCGAGCTCATATCCAGCCTGCCTAACTAATCCCTGATGCTTGGGATTGAAGCAGGGAACCTTGAAGGGTTACAGAGATTTTGTCGGGGGGGGGGGGGGGGGGGCGGTAAGCCCATTAGCACTCGTGCGAGAAGGCCGGAAAAAGCGAGGAGGAAAATTGAGGAGGAAAGGGGAGGAGGAAAAAAGAAAAGAGGGGGAATCTTCTGCCACGCTGAAGAAAATTTTGAGCGCCCGCCTTTAACGGCTTTGACATCAAATTAATCAAGTGTGCTATTGAGATAATTGCGCCTTTATTAACGTACATATTTAACGTGTCCCTCTCAACTGGTTGCTTTCCAAACGCTATGCAGGTTGCAAAAGTTGTGCTTATATTCAAAGACGGCGATAACAACATATTAAAAAATTATAGACCGATTTTCTTGTTATCAACCTTTTCTAAAGGTCTTGAAAAAATAATGCACCACAGACTTTCTTGTTACCTAGAAAAACATCTCATACTCTCCGATTTTCAACATGGTTTTAGGAAGAAGCGTTCAACTGAAACAGCGCTGTTGATGCAAAAGGAAGAATTACTCAAATCTGTGGAGGATAAACAGCTTATTCTAGGTGTGTGTGTCGACTTTTCTAAGGCATTTGATTTAATTAATCACAAGATAATAATTAAAAAGTTAGAGCACTCTGGCATCCGAGGAATTGGAATTCTACTTTTTAAATCATACTTGGAATATCGTACGCAGTTTGTTAGCATAAATAATTATAATTCAGCAACCAAAAGATTTGTGACTGGAGTCCCCCAGGGGAGTGCACTTGTGCCACTGTTGTTTTTATTATTGATAGATGATATCGAACAATGCGCACCAAACGCCAGGTTCTTTTCATATGCAGATGATGCCACTCTTCTTATTAAAGGTCAAACATCTTCTGAGATCGAAAGTACGGCGGCAGTAGTTCTTGAAAATATATACTTATGTACGCAAGTTAATGGACTAAAATATACACAGACAAAGCTAAATGTGTACTGTTTAGACTACGGAATCGTAAAATATCGTTGCGTTTAAATATCACAATGAATACATCTCCCTTAGAGATTGCAAAATCTGTTAAAATTCTTGGTGTCATTTTTACCGAACCACTCTCCTGGACTGAACACGTTGAGTATATCCGCAGGAAAGTTTTCAAAGCCATAGGAATAATATCTAAAACTTGTTTTATGTTTCCCGCGCGAGTGAAGTTGCTCTTGTAATACTCTCTGATTTACACACATTACGTGTACTGTCACCTGGTTTGGGAACCACAATGAAACAAAACTTAACAATAACGCTACTAACATAGAAGAAAGTATTTCGCATAATTGAAAATGTTTCTTTTTTGCATTCTTCTGAGCAGCTTTTTCGTAAACATAATGTTGTGACAATTAAGAATTTGTACAACTATCGTTTGATGGGAGTCTACAATACAGCAGTAAAACAAAACACATTTTTTCTTTCTGTACTGTCGGGCTTGGAGAGAACAACCGAGATGTGTGAAACTAAACACAGTGAGGGTCTGGTGTGTTACTACTTCCCACACGAACCATGGACTAACTTCTTTAAAACATACACTACCGTCACTTTGAAAAGAGCTCAAAGGTGAAAATATTGACATTACTAAAAAATCAAAGGGTATGCTACGCGAAACGCTGTTGGAAAACAGTGTGAACGACTTTTTTTTTTTAGATGATCGACGCAATAAGGTGTAGTACTTTGTTTTTTGCTTGTCCTGTTTAAAAGGTCTCTGCTGCTTTGCTACACGGAGTAGGGCCTCGTCAAGCTGCAAGCCACGCAGATTTTAGCCCTATCTCCCTCCTTTGTAAATAAAGAAAAATAAATTATTCTTCATATTATTATTATTGTCTTATGTTTTGGGTTGCGTCCTCTAAGGATTTTTGTTCGTGATGTCATGACCTGACCTTGATTCGTCGTGCAGCAGGGATTGCGCAGGCATTGTCAGTATACAGGTAAATATATGGGTTGATCAATTGAGAACTTGGACCACATCGGCGCTTTTGGACGCGCACGTGACGCAGAGCTTTCTTTTTGAGAAAAAGTGAGCCATCTAAAATCTACGAATTTTCAGTTTTATTGATAATTTCTTCGAACTAAGGGCTCAGTGTGGGTCACGCGATAATAAGCTATATAAAATTGTATTTTCTATGAAAAAAGCGAAGAAAGAAACATTCAAGCAGTTTTTTTTTTTTTACCCTGCGTGTGAGTTAAGCTGATCTCATCGTTTGAATGCGTGCTCCACCAATAGATAGAGCATTTCTCTTAACAATTCGAATCGTCCACGGGGTGCTAAATTGCCATTGTTTTACGTACAGGCTCAGATATTTACGACTCGAGAAAAGTAGTACCTCAAGCCAGGACAAAAATCTCAGAGACACTAAAATGTTGCTTGGAAAAGATTCGAAAAACACTTGCAAAAAGTCAGATATCAGTTACGCCTTTTTTGTTGTTATAATGCGCAGATAAATGCGTTCATTTACAACTGTACTCAATAGAGTAGTAAAAAACAGGACTGCTCTTTTCAAATCTAATTAGGTCGTAGAACACGCTCCTTTTGTTCGAAGTTATCTTCGCGAGAACGAATCGAATAATAAAATTTCTACTCTCATGCAGTCATTCCCTCTAGTTTCTTTCAGATCTGTAAAAAATACGAGCCAACTAAAATGATGTTACAGTAAAAAACAATATCAATCATCGATTAATTTGCAGCACTGATTTCAACATACTCAGCTGCCTGTTTCTCACATTTCTATGATATATGATTATTCAAAGATTTTGTGAAGTAAATACGTTGAAGATAGATATTTAAATATAAACATCCAGGTCTGTTTCTCGGACCACTCGTAGCAGAAAGTTTGAATATAGACAAAAAATGAAAGCCGTTTACGACTCCCTGTAACGCTGAATTAGAGCGCAGCTCTTGAGGAGGAGGAGGGAAGGGTACTGAGGTTCACGTGTTATCGGGGGGGAGGGGTGGTCACGTGACCTTGGAGGCGTCACATGACCCCCTCACCAAGGTCACGTGGGGGTCACGTGACCTGGGGGTGTCACGTGACCATGGGGGTCACCTGACCTGAAGAGAAATTTTTCCGCTAGATTTAGCGGGGAAATTTTTTCGATAGATTTAGCGGGGAAATGTTTCCGCTAGATTTAGCGGGGAAATTTTTCCGCAAGATTTGGCGGGGAAATTATCACGCTAGATTTAGCGGGGAACTTTTTATGCTAGATTTAGCGGGGAAATTATTCCGCTAGATTTAGCGGGAAAATTTTTCTGCTAGATTTAGCGGGGAGAATATTCCGCTCGATTTAGCGGGGAAATTTTCCCGCTAGCTTTAGCGGGGAAATATTCCACTAGATTTAGCGGGGAAATTTTTCCGCTAGATTTAGCGGGGAAAGTTTTCCGCTAGATTTCGCGGGAAATTTTTTCGCTAGATTTCGCTGGGAAATTTTTTCGCTAGATTTAGGGGAGAAATTTTTCCGCTAGATTTAGCGGGGAAAATATTCCGCTAGATTTAGCGGGGAAATTTTTCCGCTATATTTAGCGGGGAAATTTTTCCGCTATATTTAGCGGAGAAATTTTTCCGCCAAATTTAGCGGGGAAATTTTTCCGCTAGGTTTAGCGGGGAAATTTACCCATAATGCACCTGCGGTTACGCCGACGGCGACGCCGACGCCGCTCAAGCCGGAAACGGGCGCCTAAGAGCTGCGCTCTAAAACATAAAACTGCCCGATAGAGTGGCAGCACTCTGTCGGGCATGACTAGCTCCATGCACAAAGTCCTCCCGGAGGCGGCCAAGCGAAGTCTGCTGAATCTGATCAAAGACGCCTGGCTTGAAGGCAACATCTGTGGAAACTGTCCTTGATGTGCCAAGTTCCTAAAAGAGGGAAGAAGCCTGATTGCGCGAGTAACGTGCGCCAAATTTTGCTCACTTACATCCTGTGCAAACTCAATAAGCGCATGGTGCTCGCGCGCATCGACTGGATCTTTTCGTACTGGAAATAACGTTTTGACCCCGCGCATACAGGCTTCCATAACAACTTGGACGCACAGGAAAGCCTGGTCCTGATTCGCGAGTACTTGGCGAACCGGTTGATGCAGTCCCACCGCCAACTCCGAGAGGCACTGGACGTCAGGCAAGCTTTTGATACCCTGCCTTAAGCCACGGTCATCGACATTGCGAAGGTCATCGCGTGCGACACTCTCTCTAGTTCTTTGTTCACGATGGTGTTTATGAGGTCTAACTTCGTAGAAAGCTGTCTCAAGACCTTTGCCAACTCCTGTATGGTGGTAGGCTCTTTTTTGCTCATTTTAAGAAGTCACACAAACGGACGAAACACACTCCAGCCCGCTATTCAGACATCTAAAGCGAGAAAATATTAATAAAAACGCAACTCTATCTGCAAGAAAAACACGTTGCGTAAGTTTCCTTCAGGATGCAGTCCCAGGCAGCACAAGGTGTTGGGCCAATACTGGAAGACCATTGGCAGAAAAAGGTCCAATGATGGTCCACCTTACCCAATCTGCTCACAATATTGTATATGCCATTATATAGTATCTTCAGTGATGGCCCAGCTTCTCCAATGACAAACCAATATTGGAAACACACTGGTATAAAATGGCCAATCTTGGCCTGTCAGTTCCATTCGCATGCGAAAATTGGATGAACAGTTTACAAACGTTGTAAATGTTGGCTTGAGAGTTCCATTGGCTTGCGAATATTGGATGAACAATTACATAAAATGGGCTATTTCGGCCTGTCAGTTTCATTGGCTTGCTAATATTGTATCAACACTGGCAAAACATTGGCACTGTTCGCCTGACAGTTCCATTGGTTTGCGAATATTGGATGAACACTGGCATAAAATGGGCAATGTTGGCCTGACATTTCCATAGGCTTGCGAATATTGGATGAACAGTTTATAAACGTTGGAAATCTTGGCTTGAGAGTTCGATTGGCTTGGAAATATTGGATGAACAATGACATAAAATGGGCAATTTCGGCCTGTCAGTTTCATTGGCTTGCTAATATTGGATCAACACTGGCAAAACATCGGCACTGTTCGCCTGACAGTTCCATTGGCTTGCGAATATTGGATAAACACTGGCATAAAATGGGCAATGTTGGCCTGACAGTTCCATTCGCATGCGAAAATTGGATGAACAGTTGATAAACGTTGGAAATGTTGGCTTGAGAGTTCCATTTGCTAGCAAATATTGGATGAACAATGACATAAACTGGGCAATTTCGGCCTTTCAGTTTCATTGGCTTGCTAATATTGGATTAACACTGGCAAAACATCGGCACTGTTCGCCTGACAGTTCCATTGGCTTGCGAATATTGGATGAACACTGGCACAAAATGGGCAATGTTGGCCTGGCAGTTCCATAGGCTTGCGAATATTGGATGAACACTGGCATAAAATGGGCAATCTCGGCCTGACAGTTCCATTGGCTTGCGAACATTGGATGACCACTGGCATAAAATGGGCAATGTTGTCCTGACAGTTCCATTGGCTTGCGAATATTGGATAAACACTGGTATGAAATGGGCAATTCTGGCCTGTCAGTTCCATTGGCTTGCGAATATTGGATAAATACTGGCGTAAACCGGACAATGTAGGGCTTTGAGTACCCTTGCCTTGCTAACATTGGATGAACACTGGAATAAAATGGTTGATGTTGGCCTGTCTGTGCCGTCGGCATTCCAATATTTGATAGATACCGACATAAAATGGTCACTGTTGGCCTGTCTGTAGCATTGGCTTGCCAACGTGGGATAAACACCAGCTTATAATGTTTACTCTTTTCCTGTTAGTACCATTGACTCATCGTCATTTCAAGAACACAGTGGCATATAAAGGTCAGTGTGTTTTAGTCTGGCAATACCATTGACTTAATAGTGAGAGCATGTTGAAATAGGCTGCTTTAGCCGTGTTCGTTTTACCTCAACAAGCTGAAATTACTTGAGCGCTTGTCAATTTTATTTTATTTTGTCAAAACGCGATTAAGGTGCTTTTCTGCAAAGTAAACAAGACAATAACACGGTACAGAACATAATGGCGATGTTTTGCTCCTTCACTGTGCGTATTAAGGAGTCGCCGCTGATATGGGCTGAACAAAACCGCCAACTGGAAGAAAAAAAAAAAAACGATGTCCGCGTTATAGAGTCAACATAATAGATTATTATGTTGACTCTATGATCTCGACAGAAAAGCTTCGTACCATAACTACGGGCTTGTGGACTGCACCTGGTATCAGGGGTAGAACTTCTTTGCGATTGACTCAAACAAGACACTATTCAGAAATGTGGTTATATAATGACAGATCTATGACTTTACGGCACTACTGGTGCCACAATAAGAGCCCTAATGCGTCCAACATGCGCGAAGGCACTGATAGCAGACGAAAATGTTGGTCTTGATTTAGTCTAGCCCCTTTTTTCTGCGTTTGTTTTATCATTGCCTCTTTTTAATTTTGACATTAGGCCCCAGCTGTTTTCGGAGCTTCGTGTCTGTCAGTCCCTTTTCGTCCTCTTGCTATAGAGTTATCTTGTCTAAGCAATCTCTACTACATTGGTTTTCGGAAACTCGGATAGCAAATACCAACAGAGACAAACAAAAGAATTTGAGACAGGGAAGTGCGCAGGGGAGGGTCGGCGCCGACGGCCTCGGAACAGCTTCGGAAAGGGCGAGAGAGAGTGTTGAGAGGACAGTTCCCCTCCCGTTTTCTCCGCGCCGTCACTTATCTCTCCAAATCTCTCCTTTGTGAGCGAAGAGGACTCGACGTCCTTGATGGAAGAGGACACTGAGCATTACTAAGCTGACAGTGCCGGGAAAGCTACGCGCAAGCCGGACCAGTCATCACCAGCACCGCTCTCTCCTCGTGGTTACGGAAGAGAGCGTGATCTCGTGATTAAATATAGATCTGCAATTGGTTCACCGAGCTTCGTCGCTTCCATTACACTCTCAGCTTGGGAGTGATGTAGTTCATCTCGCGAAACACACCCACACACGCTCACACACACCCACAGAGAAAGTGGGATTGCGTGCACCAAGGCCACACGATAAGGAAGCGACGGGAAGACGTTGGGGACGGTCTCATCAATTTCCAATACGCGCATCCGCCAACTGCTAGTGGGCAGATGCGCATCGCAATTTTTGCATTTTTTTTTTTTTGTGGCAGAAATAGTTTTTTTCTTAAAAAAAAAGAATGGCAAGATAATTATGCGCATATCAGGACACCGTGGTGTCCGTTTCTAATTTGTCTGAGTGCATTTCATTGCTTAGCAGATTGTTTTCATCAGGCGAAGCGGCTCGGCATTTCCGCCATCCACGCTAATGGAACCGGCAAGAACGGTGGTTCTAGAGTTCTGATCACCAGCAGCGGATTTCGTCTCAGTGCCAAGTGCAATCTTCAACATGTGGATTGCTGAAACCACGGATATTCTTTGGGCAGCGCCTACACACCGGTGATCTTCATTTGTTGTGGGCATACAAGTGACCACTAGCCTCGACGGACCGAAGACATGAGGGACCGCCTTCTCTTCCATGTGAGTGACAAGGAGAGGTCCTTTTGACCATTAGTGATAGGTATTTTTGCTACGCAATGTACGTTTTGTCACTATCCGATGCGTTTGAACCGTGTCGAACTCTATGCCAGGAATCTCTGCCGAGTTCAACGTGTAATCCACAGCGATCGGCCCGAAAGGCCCTGTACAGCGCTATTTGTAAGTGCTTTTTATTCTAATAGACCGTGAGAGACGTTCTGATTGCTTATTTCTGTGTTCGAAGTAGTTTTTATTTCATTTTTCTTGTCAAAATATGGCTGTCTCCTTGGCGGTGGCAGAATACCACAGGGCGGTGAGTAGTTCTTATTTGCAAAGGTTCGGCTTGTTGGGTGGTAGTGGAGTGTCAGTTACGTCACCGCGCTCTGCGAGTGTAATTGCCAGTAACTGTCTTTACACGACAAGCTATTTTATGTGCGTGATTTATTTTAAATTCTTGATTGATTTAAGTATCCAGATCTGTTCACCTGTCATGTTCTTACGTATAATGAGTATTTATTGAACTGTTAATTTAGTAGTGCGTGTGAAGCTGGTGAGCTGAAGAAGGAGGCCAGCGGTTGGGCTTATACATTGGAAATATTAAAGAGGCAATATGGGTACGTTTATAACTACATACTTTCGTGCCGCATATTTATAAATCTTAAAAACGCTTTTTTCTTCTTGAAATCAACGTAGAAATATATGTGTGAACTTAAATGCCGAGATTGTAATTCTTAAGACATCTTAAAGCTAGATGAAATGTTGAGGTACGCCATGTTATTCCAAGAGTAGAGCTAAGCAATTTGTGAAATAACCTTCGTACTATTCGAATAATTGTTTAAATCACTATAAATAACTTAATATCGATCGATCAAGCTCGTAGTAAGGATAACTCGGACGAACAAAACAATAGTAAACGCCTGCGCCGTCTTGCTAGAAACAACGTCTCAGCTGAGACGGGGAGAAAGAGAGCACTGTCACAGCCAGCGTACGAGCTGAAAAAGACTCAAACCTCGACTCAAGACGCTCGCGCGTCGCAGCCTTTCCAGTGCTTTCTTTCACCCAGTCTCAGCTGAGACACTGATTTCAGAGAGCCGGCCCCGGTGTGTTTCCTGAGTATTTATTTTATTTTTAGAAGGCAATAATAAGTTGTTTGCATACAAAATAACGAAAAATAATTTACTGCAAAAGAAAGTTTGGGATATGGTAAAGTAAAATAAAAAAGTCGGTGGGCATTTCCCAGATTTTATACTTGAAGAGCAACTGAGCCAATTAATCGAATAGTTAAATAAGGCGCGGTGATTAATAAAAAAACTATGCTTTATTTTTATATTCATTATTGACAAGCGTAAGAGAGAACTCAGAGCCTCTGAAACCCTTCACCTGAATCCAAAACCCCCGCTTATGTCCCTTTCATATACCTGTGGCCAGGCCCCAGCGTGCAATCCCATCCTGTGGCCAGGCCCCTGAGTCGAATTCCTTTGCCCAGCCCTTCGCCTAGCCCTCTTTCCTGTAAAATACCGGGCCTGACGCCGACCCTGCCGCCGAGTCTGCGAAGGCCCCCCTGTTTGCTCAATTAAAAAAAAAAACAATTTTTTATTCGATTTAAATAAATTATGAACTCTCAAACGTTATAAAAAATTAATTTTCATGCCCTAATAATTTCTAAAGTGTCCAAATATTGTAAAATGTCTGCATTTATTACATTTTAATATCAGAAAGAAAGAAGTGCTCGAGGAAAAAGATCAAGGGTCTTGCTTACCCAGGCAGCACAAGGTGTTGGGACAATATTGAAAGAGCATTGGCAAAAAAACGTCCAATGATGGTCCACTTTGCCTTTCAGCTCCCAATATTGTCTATGCCATTATATAAAATGTTTAGTGATGGTCTAGCTTCTTTAATGACTAATCATTATTGGAAGCACATTGGAGTAAAATGGGCAATCTTGGCTGTCAGTTCCATTTCGTCCGTAAAGCAAACGGGTTTTATCAACCGCCTCCAGTCTATTACCGACAGGGGTGAGCAGCGTGAACTTTTAAGGTTCTGATGATAGTTGAATTAAATACTAAGGTAGAAGCGTGCTGGACAAGAATGAGGAAAAAAATTCCTGGATAAGTTGAAAAAAAAAGAGAGAGGAGAACATAAATCTCCAACAAAGCCAGGTGACTCGTGCACGACCGAAAATATCCGCCTGCTCCTACTATCGAACAAGGGATCTCCCTATTTCGAGTAAAGCACTCTACCGACTGAGCTAACGAGGCGTTAGACGTCAGTAAAGCAAAGGGGTTTTATCAACCGCCTCCAGTCTATTACCGACAGGGGTGAAGAGCTTGCACTTTTAAGGTTTTCATGATACTGCAATTAAATGAAAGTTGCAAGCGTGCTGAGCAAAAATGAGGAAGTTAATTTCTGAATAAGAGGAACAAGAACGGCACAGAAAACGCAAATCTCCAAACGCAGAGAGGGGACACGTGCGCGCCTGAAAATATCCGCCTGGTCCAAGTATCGAACCAGGCACCTCTCCATTTCCAGTAGAGCACTTTATCAACTGACCAAACGAGGAGTTAGACGTCAGTAGAGCAGAAGGGTTTTATCAACCGCCTCCAGTCTATTACCGACACGGGTGAAGAGCTTGCACTTTTAAGCTTCTGATGAAAATGCAATTAAATACAAAGGTGGAAGCGTGCTGCCCAAGAATGAGAAACAAAAATTCATGAATAAAGGGAACAAGAAAGACAAACGACAACGCGAATCCCCAAACTCAGCTAGGTGACCCGTGCGGCCTCGAAAATATCCCCCTGAAACTATGATCAAACCGGGGCCTCTCCATTTCCAGCAGAGCACACTACCAACTGAGCTAACGAGTAACGAGGAGTTAGATGTCAGTAAAGCAAACGGGTTTTATCAGCCGTCTTCAGTCTAACATCGAAAAGGGGCGAGCAGCTTACACTTGTAAAGTTGTGATGATAATGAAATTAAATACAAGGGTGGAAGCATGCTTGACAAGAATGAGGAAAAAAAACCTGGATAAGGGGACGAAGAAAGACAAAGGACAAAGCAAATCTCCAAACACAGCTAGGTGACCCGTGCTCGACCGAAATATCCGCCTGGTCCAAGTATCGAACAAGGGACCTCTCTATTTCCAGTAGAACACTCTACCAACTGAGCTAACGAGGAGTTAGACGTCAGTAAAGCAAACAGGTTTTATCAGCCGCTACCAGTCTAACACCGAAAGGGGTGACCAGCCCGCACTTTTAAAGTTATTATGATGATGCAATTCAATGCAAAGGTGGAAGCATCCTGCAGAAGAATGAAATATTTCCTGAATTAGGGGAACAAGAAAGACAAAGGACGACGCAAATCTCCGAACTCAGCTAGGTGACTCGTGCGCGCTCCAAAATATCCGACTGATCCTAGTATCGAATAAGGGATCTCTCTATTTCCAGTGGAGCACTTTCCCAACTGACCTAACGAGGAGTTAGACGTCAGTAGTGCAAACGGGTTTTATGAACCGCCTCTAGTCTATTACCAACAGGGGTGACCAACTTGCACTTTTAAAGTTATGATGATGATGCAATTCAATACAAAGATGCAAGCATCCTGCACAAGAATAAGTAAAATATTTCTTGAATTAGGGGAACAAGAAAGACAAAAGATGACGCAAATCTCCAAACTCAGCTAGGTGAATCGTGCGCGCTCCAAAATATCCGACTGATCCTAGTATCGAATAAGGGATCTCTCTATTTCCAGTGGAGCACTTTACCAACTGACCTAACGAGGAGTTAGACGTCAGTAAAGCAAAAGGGCTGTATCAACCCTCTCTATTCTATTACCGACAGGGGTGACCAGCTTGAACTTTTAAAGTTATGACGATTATGCAATTCAATGCAAAGGCGCAAGCGTCCTGCACAAAAATGAGGAAAATATTTCTTGAAATAGGGGAACAAGAAAGACAAAGGACAACGCAAACCTCCAAACTCAGCTAGGTATCTCGTGCGCGCTCCAATATATCCGACTGATCCCATTATCGAACCAGGGATCTCTCTATTTCCAGTGGAGCACTTTACCAACTGACCTAACGAGGAGTTAGACGTCAGTAAAGCAAACGGCTTTATCAGCCACCTCCAATCTATTACCGACAGGGGTGACCAGCTTGCACTTTTAAGGTTATGATAATAGTGGAATTCAATACTAAGATGAAAGCGTGCTGCACAAGAATGAGGAAAGAAATTCCTGGATAAGGGAAACAAGAAAGACCAAGGACAGCGTCAATCTCCAAACACAGGTAAGTGACTCGTGCTGGACCGAAATATGCGCCTGGTCCAAGTGTCGAATCAGGGACCTCTCTATTTCCAGTAGAGCACTTTACTAATTGAGCTAACGAGGAGTTAGACGTCAGGAAAGAAAGCGGCTTCATCAGCCGCCTCTAGTCTATTACCGACAGGGGTGACCAGCTTGCACTTTTAAGGTTATGATAATAGTGGAATTCAATACTAAGGTGAAAGCGTGCTGCACAAGAATGAGGAAAGAAATTCCTGGCTAAGGGGAACAAGAAAGACCAGGGACAGCGCAAATCTCCAAACACATCTAAGTGACTTGTGCTGGACCGAAATATTCGCCTGGTCCAAGTGTCGAATCAGGGACCTCTCTATTTCCAGTAGAACACTCTACCAATTGAGCTAACGAGGAGTTAGACGTCAGGAAAGAAAACGGCTTTATCAGCCGCCTCCAGTCAATTACCGACAGGGGTGACCAGCTTCCACTTTTAAGTTTATGATAATAGTGGAATTCAATACTCAGGTGAAAGCGTGCTGCACAATAATGAGGAAAGAAATTCCTGGATAAGGGGAACACCAAAGACCAAGGACAACGCAAATCTCTAAACACAGCTAAGTGACTTGTGCTGGACCGAAATATCCGCTTGGTCCATCCTACTAGAGTTGTAATTTTAACTCTATGAATTTTAACCTTGTCATATGAACCTCTTTTCGATAATTCATATAAAAAATACCTGAGTATGTCCCAACTAAACAAGCTTGGCACAGTATGGCCATAGTAGCTTTGCGCCATAAAGCCCGTAATCAATCAATCAATCAACCGCTTGGTCCAAGTGTCGAACCAGGGACCTGTCTATTTCCAGTATAACACTCTACCAACTGAGCTAACGAGGAGTTAGACGTCGGGAAAGAAAACGGCTTCATCAGCCGCCTCCAGTCTAATACCGACAGGGGTGACCAGCTTGCACTTTTAAGGTTATGATGATAGTGGAATTCAATACAAAGGTGAAAGCGTGCTGCACAAGAATGAGGAAAGAAATTCCTGGATAAGGGTACCACCAAAGACCAAGGACAACGCAAATCTCCAAACACAGCTAAGTGACTCGTGCTGGACCGAAATATCCGCCTGGTCCAAGTGTCGAACCAGGGACCTCTCTATTTCCAGTATGACACTCTACCAACTGAGCTAACGAGGAGTAAAACGTCAGGAAAGAAAACGGCTTCATCAGCCGCCTCCAGTCTATTACCGACACGGGTGACCAGCTTGCACTTTTAAGGTTGTGATAATACTGGAATTCAATACTGAGGTGAAAGCGTGCTGCACAAGAATGAGGAAAGAAATTCCTGGATAAGGGGAACAAGAAAGTCCGAGGACAGCGCAAATCTCCAAATACAGCTAAGTGACTCGTGCTGGACCGAAATATCCGCCTGGTCCAAGTGTCGAATCAGGGACCTCTCTATTTCCAGTAGAAATCTCTACCAATTGAGCTAACGAGGAGTTAGACGTCAGTAGTGCAACAGGGTTTTATCAACCGCCTCCAGTCTATTACCGACAGGGGTAACCAGCTTGCACTTTTAAAGTTATGATGATGATGCAATTCAATGCAAAGCTGCAAGCATCCTGCACAAGAATGAGGAAAATATTTCCTGAATTAGGGGAAAAAGAAAGACAAAGGACGACGAAAATCTCCAAACACAGCTAGGTGACTCGTGCGCGCCCGCAACAAAATCCGCTTGGTCCTAATATCAAACGTACCTCTCCATTTCTAGTAGAGCACTCTACCAACTGAGCTAGCGAGGAGTTTAACGCCAGGAAAGCAAACGGGTTTTATTAGTCGCCTCCTATCTAATGCCAAAAGGGGTGACCAGCTTGCACTTTTTAGGCTACGACGATTATGTAATTAAATGCAGAAGTGCCATAGTCCTGTGAAAGAATGACGAAAATGATTCATGGATAAAGGAAACAAGGGAGACGAAGGACAACATCAATCTCCAAACACAGCTAGGTGACTCGTGCGCGCCCGCAACAAAATCCGCTTGGTCCTAATATCGATCGTACCTCTCCATTTCTAGTAGAGAACTCTACCAACTGAGCTAGCTAGGAGTGAAACGCCACGAAAAGCAAAAGGTTTTATCAGTCGCCTCCTATCTAATGCCGACACGGATGACCAGCTTGCACTTTTAAGGCTACGACGATGATGTAATTAAATGCAAAGGTGCCATCGTCCTGTGAAAGAATGACGAAAATGATTTATGGATAAGGAAACAAGGGAGACAAAGGACAACATAAATCACCAAACACAGCTAGGTGACTCGTGCGCGCTCGCAACAAAATCCGCTTGGTCCTAATATCGAACGTCCCTCTCCATTTCTAGTAGAGCGCTCTACCAACTGAGCTAGCGAGGAGTTAAACGCCACGAAAGCAAACGGGTTTTATCAGTCGCCTCCTATCTAATGCCGACACGGATGACCAGCTTGCACTTTTAAGGCTACGACGATTATGTAATTAAATGCAAAGGTGCCATAGTCCTGTGAAAGAATGACGAAAGTGATTCATGGAGAAGAGAAACAAGGGAGACTAAGGACAACATAAATCTCCAAACACAGCTAGGTGACTCGTGCGTGCCCGCTACAAAATCCGCTTGGTCCTAATATCAAACGTACCTCTCCATTTCTAGTAGAGCACTCTACCAACTGAGCTAGCGAGGAGTTAATCGCCAGGAAAGCAAACGGGTTTTATTAGTCGCCTCCTATCTAATGCCGACAGGGATGACCAGCTTGCACTTTTAAGGCTACGACTATTATGTAATTAAATGCAAAGGTGCCATATTCCTGTGAAAGAATGACGAAAATGATTCATGGATAACGGAAACTAGGGAGACGAAGGACAACATAAATCTCCGAACACAGCTAGGTGACTCGTGCGCGCCTGCTACAAAATCCGCTTGGTCCTAATATCGAACGTACCTCTCCATTTCTAGTAGAGCACTCTACCAACTGAGCTAGCGAGGAGTTAATCGCCAGGAAAGCAAACGGGTTTTATTAGTCGCCACCTATCTAATGCCGACAGGGATGACCAGCTTGCACTTTTAAGGCTACGACGATTGTGTAATTAAATGCAAAGGTGCCATATTCCTGTGAAAGAATGACCAAAATGATTCATGGATAACAAAAACAAGGGATACGAAGGACAACATCAATCTCCAAACACTGCTAGGTGACTCGTGCGCGCCCGCAACAAAATCCGCTTGGTCCTAATATCGAACCTACCTCTCCATTTCTAGTAGAGCACTCTACCAACTGAGCTACCGAGGAGTTCATCGCCAGGAAAGCAAGCGGGTTTTATTAGTCGCCTCCTATCTAATGCCGACAGGGATGACCAGCTTGCACTTTTAAGGCTACGACGATTGTGTAATTAAATGCAAAGGTGCCATATTCCTGTGAAAGAATGACGAAAATGATTCATGGATAAGGGAAACAAGGGAGACGAAGGACAACATAAATCTCCAAACACAGCTAGGTGACTCGTGCGCGCCCGCTACAAAATCCGCTTGGTCCTAATATCGAACCTACCTCTCCATTTCTAGTAGAGCACTCTACCAACTGAGCTAGCGAGGAGTTAATCGCCAGGAAAGCAAACGGGTTTTATTAGTCGCCTCCTATCTAATGCCGACAGATGTGACCAGCTTGCACTTTTAAGGCTACGACGATTGTGTAATTAAATGCAAAGGTGCCATATTCCTGTGAAAGAATGACGAAAATGATTCATGGATAAGGGAAACAAGGGAGACGAAGGACAACATCAATCTCCAAACACTGCTAGGTGACTCGTGCGCGCCCGCAAGAAAATCCGCTTGGTCCTAATATCGAACCTACCTCTCCATTTCTAGTAGAGCACTCTACCAACTGAGCTAGCGAGGAGTTAATCGCCAGGAAAGCAAGCGGGTTTTATTAGTCGCCTCCTATCTAATGCCGACAGGGATGACCAGCTTGCACTTTTAAGGCTACGACAATTGTGTAATTAAATGCAAAGGTGCCATATTCCTGTGAAAGAATGACGAAAATGATTCATGGATAAGGGAAACAAGGGAGACGAAGGACAACATAAATCTCCAAACACAGCTAGGTGACTCGTGCGCGCCCGCTACAAAATCCGCTTGGTCCTAATATCGAACCTACCTCTCCATTTCTAGTAGAGCACTCTACCAACTGAGCTAGCGAGGAGTTAATCGCCAGGAAAGCAAGCGGGTTTTATTAGTCCCCTCCTATCTAATGCCGACAGGGATGACCAGCTTGCACTTTTAAGGCTACGACGATTATGCAATTAAATGCAAAGGTGCCATAGTCGTGTGAAAGAATGACGAAAATGATTCATAGATAAGGGAACCAAGGGAGTCGAAGGACAACATAAATCTCCAAACACAGCTAGGTGACTCGTGCGTGCCCGCTTCAAAATCCGCTTGGTCCTAATATCGAACGTACTATCGTGGACACTGTTAGCTATAACACGGCAGCGACGGCCGTCCCGTACCCCCAGCGCCCCATAGCAGGCGCCGTCCGAAACTCCGCGCACGCGCCGTGCGGCGGACTCGCTCTTCCCTTTTGCGAGCACACCCTCGCTTTACCGTCTGCTAGGCGCAGAGCAGGCGATGCTACAGTGCTGCTCGTCTGGTACCCTCGCTATAGCGAACTGGTCTCAAACTCATTTTCTACCGGCGATTTGTATTGGGGCAGATTGTAGAGTCATTAGAGCATAACCCCTGTTTAAGATTTTTTTTTTTTGCTTTGTCAGAAACAACATTTTTACCGATATGCGTTCGCAAACCAGTATGAGCGCAGCAGGTGTGATACAGAAATAGACTGTTATACTCCATTTCACCTTAAGTCCGACCGCAGCGTACGCTTCAAAACGACAGAGCCAATCAAATAGCGGCAAAGGTGCAACGTCACGGAGTGCATCCCCGGGGACCCAATAAAGTGCAAAAAGTGCTTTTGTCGCTGCTTGGTGGGTCATATCGTCTCGTAGCGTCCGCAGCACTTAGACCTAAAGTGAAACGGATGATAACTGCAAGTTTGTCTCATAAAAAAATTTCATCTACCGTGATGTTACATTTAGTATACGATGATTATCCTTAGCCAGCGGAGTCAGGGAATCAACCGTGGGCACCTCATACGCGGTGGTTCGCTGAACCATGTTCAGCGAAAATTGGCGAGCGCTGTGGCGTCGTCTGCTCTGTGCCTAGCAGACTACAAAGCGAGGGTGTGCTCGCAGGCGGGAAGAGCGAGTACCCCACACGGCGCATGCGCGGAGTTTCGGACGGCGCCTGCTATGGGGCGCTGGGGGTACGGGGCGGCCGCCGCTGCCGTGTTATAGCTAACAGTGTCCACGATAGTACCTCTCCATTTCTAGTAGAGCAGTCTAGCAACTGAGCTAGCGAGGAGTTAATCGCCAGGAAAACAAACGGGTTTTATCAGTCGCCTCCTATCTAATGCCAAGAGGGATGACCAGCTTGCACTTTTAAGGCTACGACGATTATGCAAATAAATGCAAAGGTGCCATACTCGTGTGAAAGTATGACGAAAATGATTCATGGATAAGGGAAACAAGGGAGACGAAGGACAACATAAATCTCCAAACACAGCTAGGTGACTCGTGCGCGCCCGCAACGAAATCCGCTTGGTCCTAATATCGAACGTACCTCTCGATTTCTAGTAGAGCACTCTACCAACTGAGCTAGCCAGGAGTTAATCGCCAGGAAAGCAAACGGGTTTTATTAGTCGCCTCCTATCTAATGCCGACAGGGATGACGAGCTTGCACTTTTAAGGCTACGACGATTATGTAATTAAATGCAAAGGTGCCATAATCCTGTGAAAGAATGATGAAAATGATTCATGGATAACGGAAACAAGGGAGACGAAGGACATCAATTTCCAAACACTGCTAGGTGACTCGTGCGCGCCCGCAACAAAATCCGCTTGGTCCTAATATCGAACCTACCTCTCCATTTCTAGTAGAGCACTCTACCAACTGAGCTAGCGAGGAGTTAATCGCCAGGTAAGCAAACGGGTTTTATTAGTCGCCTCCTATCTAATGCCGACCGGGATGACCAGCTTGCACTTTTAAGGCTACGACGATTATGTAACTAAATGCAAAGGTGCCATAGTCCTGTGAAAGAATGACGAACATGATACATGGATAAGGGAAACAAGGGAGACGAAGGACAACATGAATCTCCAAACACAGCTAGGTGACTCGTGCGTGCCCGTTACAAAATCCGCTTGGTCCTAATATCGAACGTACCTCTCCATTTCTAGTAGAGCACTCTACCAACTGAGCTAGCGAGGAGTTAATCGCCAGGAAAGCAAACGGGTTTTATTAGTCGCCTCCTATCTAATGCCGACAGGGATGACCAGCTTGCACTTTTAAGGCTACGACGATTATGTAATTAAATGCAAAGGTGCCATAATCCTGTGAAAGAATGATGAAAATGATTCATGGATAACGGAAACAAGGGAGACGAAGGACAACATCAATTTCCAAACACTGCTAGGTGACTCGTGCGCGCCCGCAACAAAATCCGCTTCGTCCTAATATCGAACCTACCTCTACATTTCTAGTAGAGCACTCTACCAACTGAGCTAGCGAGGAGTTAATCGCCAGGTAAGCAAACGGGTTTTATTAGTCGCCTCCTATCTAATGCCGATCGGGATGACCAGCTTGCACTTTTAAGGCTACGACGATTATGTAACTAAATGCAAAGGTGCCATAGTCCTGTGAAAGAATGACGAAAATGATACATGGATAAGGGAAACAAGGGAGACGAAGGACAACATAAATCTCCAAACACAGCTAGGTGACTCGTGCGCGCCCGCAACAAAATCCGCTTGGTCTTAATATCGAATGTACCCCTCCATTTCTAGTAGAGCACTCTACCAACTGAGCTAGCGAGGAGTTAATCGCCAGGAAAACAAACGGGTTTTATTAGTCGCCTCCTATCTAATGCCGACAGGAATGACCAGCTTGCACTTTTAAGGCTACGACGATTATGTAATTAAATGCAAAGGCGCCATAGTCCTGTGAGAGAATGACGAAAATGATTCATGGATAAGGGAAACAAGGGAGACGAAGGACAACACGTAATCTCCAAACACAGCTAGGTGACTCGTGCGCGCCCGCACCAAAATCCGCTTCGTCTTAATATCGAACGTACCTCTCCAATTCTAGTAGAGCACTCTACTAACTGAGCTAGCGAGGAGTTAATCGCCAGGAAAGCAAACGGGTTTTATTAGTCGCCTCCTATCTAATGCCGACAGGGATGACCAGCTTGCACTTTTAAGGCTACGACGATTATGCAATTAAATGCAAAGGTGCCATATTCCTGTGAAAGAATGACGAAAATGATTCATGGATAAGAAAACAAGGGAGACGGAGGACAACATAAATCTCCAAACACAGCTAGGTGACTCGTGCGTGCCCGTTACAAAATCCGCTTGGTCCTAATATCGAACGTACCTCTCCATTTCTAGTAGAGCACTCTACCAACTGAGCTAGCGAGGAGTTAATCGCCAGGAAAGCAAACGGGTTTTATTAGTCGACTCCTATCTAATGCCGACAGGGATGACCAGCTTGCACTTTAGAGGCTACGACGATTATGTAATTAAATGCAAAGGTGCCATAGTCCTGTGAAAGAATGACGAAAATGATTCATGGATAAGGGAAACAAGGGAGACGAAGGACAACATAAATCTCCAAACACAGCTAGGTGACTCGTGCGTGCCCGCTACAAAATCCGCTTGGTCCTAATATCGAACGTACCTCTCCATTTCTAGTAGAGCACTCTACCAACTGAGCTAGCGAGGAGTTAAACGCCAGGAAAGCAAACGGGTTTTATTAGTCGCCTTCCATCTAATGCCAACAGGGATGACCAGCTCGCACTTTTAAGGCTACGACGATTATGTAATTAAATGCAAAGGTGCCATAGTCCTGTGAAAAAATGACGAAAATGATTCATGGATAAGGGAAACAAGGGAGACGAAGGACAACATAAATCTCCAAACACAGCTAGGTGACTCGTGCGCGCCAGCAACAAAATCCGCTTGGTCTTAATATCGAACGTACCTCTCCATTTCTAGTAGAGCACTCTACCAACTGAGCTAGCGAGGAGTTAATCGCCAGGAAAGTAAACGGGTTTTATCAGTCGCCTCCTATCTAATGCTAACAAGGATGACCAGCTTGCACTTTTAAGGCTACGACGATTATGCAATTAAATGCAAAGTTGCCATAGTCCTGTGAAAGAAGGACGAAAATGAGTCATGGATAAGGGAAACAAGGGAGACGAAGGACAACATAAATCTCCAAACACAGCTAGGTGACTCGTGCGTGCCCGCTACAAAATCCGCTTGGTCCTAATATCGAACGTACCTCTCCATTTCTAGTAGTGCACTCTACCAACTGAGCTAGCGAGGAGTTAATCGCCAGGAAAGTAAACGGGTTTTATCAGTCGCCTCCTATCCAATGCCAACAAGGATGACCAGCTTGCACTTTTAAGGCTACGACGATTATGCAATTAAATGCAAAGTTGCCATAGTCCTGTGAAAGAAGGACGAAAATGAGTCATGGATAAGGGAAACAAGGGAGACGAAGGACAACATAAATCTCCAAACACAGCTAGGTGACTCGTGCGTGCCCGCTACAAAATCCGCTTGGTCCTAATATCGAACGTACCTCTCCATTTCTAGTAGAGCACTCTACCAACTGAGCTAGCGAGGAGTTAATCGCCAGGAAAGTAAACGGGTTTTATCAGTCGCCTCCTATCTAATGCCAACAAGGATGACCAGCTTGCACTTTTAAGGCTACGACGATTATGCAATTAAATGCAAAGTTGCCATAGTCCTGTGAAAGAAGGACGAAAATGAGTCATGGATAAGGGAAACAAGGGAGACGAAGGACAACATAAATCTCCAAACACAGCTAGGCGACTCGTGCGTGCCCGCTACAAAATCCGCTTGGTCCTAATATCGAACGTACCTCTCCATTTCTAGCAGAGCACTCTACCAACTGAGCTAGCGAGGAGTTAATCGCCAGGAAAGTAAACGGGTTTTATCAGTCGCCTCCTATCTAATGCCAACAAGGATGACCAGCTTGCACTTTTAAGGCTACGACGATTATGCAATTAAATGCAAAGTTGCCATAGTCCTGTGAAAGAAGGACGAAAATGAGTCATGGATAAGGGAAACAAGGGAGACGAAGGACAACATAAATCTCCAAACACAGCTAGGTGACTCGTGCCCGCCCGCAACAAAATCCGCTTGGTCTTAATATCGAACGTACCTCTCCATTTCTAGTAGAGCACTCTACCAACTGAGCTAGCGAGAAGTTGAACGCCAGGAAAGCGAACGGGTTTTACCAGTCGCCTCCTATCTAATTCCAACAGGGACGACCAGCTTGCACTTTTAAGGCTACGACGATTATGCAATTAAATGCAAAGTTACCATAGTCCTGTGAAAGAAGGACGAAAATGATTCATGGATAAGGGAAACAAGGGAGACGAAGGACAACACAAATCTCCAAACACAGCTAGGTGACTCGTGCGTGCCCGCTACAAAATCCGCTTGGTCCTAATATCGAACGTACCTCTCCATTTCTAGTAGAGCAGTCTACCAACTGAGCTAGCGAGGAGTTAATCGCCAGGAAAGTAAACGGGTTTTATCAGTCGCCTCCTATCTAATGCCAACAAGGATGACCAGCTTGCACTTTTAAGGCTACGACGATTATGCAATTAAATGCAAAGTTGCCATAGTCCTGTGAAAGAATGACGAAAATGATTCATGGATAACGGAAAGAAGGGAGACGAAGGACAACATCAATCTCCAAACACAGCTAGGTGACTCGTGCGCGATCGCAACGAAATCCGCTTGGTCCTAATATCGAACGTACCTCTCCATTTCTAGTAGAGCACTCTACCAACTGAGCTAGCGAGGAGTTAAACGCCAGGAAAGCAAACGGGTTTTATTAGTCGGCTCCTATCTAATGCCGACAGGGATGACCAGCTTGCACTTTTAACGCTACGACGATTATATAATTAAATGCAAAGTTGCCATAGTCGTGTGAAAGAATGACGAAAATGATTCATGGATAAGGGAAACAAGGGAGACGAAGGACAACATAAATCTCCAAACACAGCTAGGTGACTCGTGCGTGCCTGCAACCAAATCCGCTTGGTCCTAATATCGAACGTACCTCTCCATTTCTAGTAGAGTACTCTAACAACTGAGCTAGCGAAGAGTTAAACGCCAGGAAAGCAAACGGGTTTTATTAGTCGCCTCCTATCTAATGCCGACAGGGATGACCAGCTTGCACTTTAAGGCTACGACGATTATGCAATTAAATGCAAAGGTGCCACAGTCCTGTGAAAGAATGACGAAAATGATTCATGGATAAGGGAAACAAGGGAGACGAAGGACAACATAAATCTCCAAACACAGCTAGGTGACTCGTGCGTGCCCGCTACAAAATCCGCTTGGTCCTAATATCGAACGTACCTCTCCATTTCTAGTAGAGCAGTCTACCAACTGAGCTAGCGAGGAGTTAATCGCCAGGAAAGTAAACGGGTTTTATCAGTCGCCTCCAATCTAATGCCAACAAGGATGACCAGCTTGCACTTTTAAGGCTACGACGATTATGTAATTAAATGCAAAGGCGCCATAGTCCTGTGAAAGAATGACGAAAATGATTCATGGATAAGGGAAACAAGGGAGACGAAGGACAACACGTAATCTCCAAACACAGCTAGGTGACTCGTGCGCGCCCGCACCAAAATCCGCTTGGTCTTAATATCGAACGTACCTCTCCAATTCTAGTAGAGCACTCTACTAACTGAGCTAGCGAGGAGTTAATCGCCAGGAAAGCAAACGGGTTTTATTAGTCGCCTCCTATCTAATGCCGACAGGGATGACCAGCTTGCACTTTTAAGGCTACGACGATTATGCAATTAAATGCAAAGGTGCCATATTCCTGTGAAAGAATGACGAAAATGATTCATGGATAAGAAAACAAGGGAGACGGAGGACAACATAAATCTCCAAATACAGCTAGGTGACTCGTGCGTGCCCGTTACAAAATCCGCTTGGTCCTAATATCGAACGTACCTCTCCATTTCTAGTAGAGCACTCTACCAACTGAGCTAGCGAGGAGTTAATCGCCAGGAAAGTAAACGGGTTTTATCAGTCGTCTCCAATCTAATGCCAACAAGGATGACCAGCTTGCACTTTTAAGGCTACGACGATTATGTAATTAAATGCAAAGGCGCCATAGTCCTGTGAAAGAATGACGAAAATGATTCATGGATAAGGGAAACAAGGGAGACGAAGGACAACACGTAATCTCCAAACACAGCTAGGTGACTCGTGCGCGCCAGCAACAAAATCCGCTTGGTCTTAATATCGAACGTACCTCTCCATTTCTAGTAGAGCACTCTACCAACTGAGCTAGCGAGGGGTTAAACGCCGGGAAAGCAAACGGGTTTTATCAGTCGCCTCCTATCTAATGCCAACAGGGATGACCAGCTTGCACTTTAAGGCTACGACGATTATGCAATTAAATGCGAAGGTGCCATAGTCGTGTGAAAGAATGACGAAAATGATTCATGGATAGGGGAAACAAGGGAGACGAAGGACAACATAAATCTCCAAACACAGCTAGGTGACTCGTGCGTGCCCGCTACAAAATCCGCTTGGTCCTAATATCGAACGTACCTCTCCATTTCTAGTAAAGCAGTCTACCAACTGAGCTAGCGAGGAGTTAAACGCCAGGAAAGCAAACGGGTTTTATTAGTCGCCTCCTATCTAATGCCGACAGGGATGACCAGCTTGCACTTTAAGGCTACGACGATTATGCAATTAAATGCAAAGGTGCCACAGTCCTGTGAAAGAATGACGAAAATGATTCATGGATAAGGGAAACAAGGGAGACGAAGGACAACATAAATCTCCAAACACAGCTAGGTGACTCGTGCGTGCCCGCTACAAAATCCGCTTGGTCCTAATATCGAACGTACCTCTCCATTTCTAGTAGAGCAGTCTACCAACTGAGCTAGCGAGGAGTTAATCGCCAGTAAAGTAAACGGGTTTTATCAGTCGCCTCCTATCTAATGCTAACAAGGATGACCAGCTTGCACTTTTAAGGCTACGACGATTATGCAATTAAATGCAAAGTTGCCATAGTCCTGTGAAAGAAGGACGAAAATGAGTCATGGATAAGGGAAAGAGGGGAGACGAAGGACAACATCAATCTCCTAACACAGCTAGGTGACTCGTGCGCGATCGCAACGAAATCCGCTTGGTCCTAATATCGAACGTACCTCTCCATTTCTAGTAGAGCACTCTACCAACTGAGCTAGCGAGGAGTTAATCGCCAGGAAAGTAAACGGGTTTTATCAGTCGCCTCCTATCTAATGCCAACAAGGATGACCAGCTTGCACTTTTAAGGCTACGACGATTATGCAATTAAATGCAAAGTTGCCATAGTCCTGTGAAAGAAGGACGAAAGTGAGTCATGGATAAGGGAAAGAAGGGAGACGAAGGACAACATCAATCTCCTAACACAGCTAGGTGACTCGTGCGCGATCGCAACGAAATCCGCTTGGTCCTAATATCGAACGTACCTCTCCATTTCTAGTAGAGCACTCTACCAACTGAGCTAGCGAGGAGTTAATCGCCAGGAAAGTAAACGGGTTTTATCAGTCGCCTCCTATCTAATGCTAACAAGGATGACCAGCTTGCACTTTTAAGGCTACGACGATTATGCAATTAAATGCAAAGTTGCCATAGTCCTGTGAAAGAAGGACGAAAATGAGTCATGGATAAGGGAAACAAGGGAGACGAAGGACAACATAAATCTCCAAACACAGCTAGGTGACTCGTGCGTGCCCGCTACAAAATCCGCTTGGTCCTAATATCGAACGTACCTCTCCATTTCTAGTAGAGCACTCTACCAACTGAGCTAGCGAGGAGTTAATCGCCAGGAAAGTAAACGGGTTTTATCAGTCGCCTCCTATCTAATGCCAACAAGGATGACCAGCTTGCACTTTTAAGGCTACGACGATTATGCAATTAAATGCAAAGTTGCCATAGTCCTGTGAAAGAAGGACGAAAATGAGTCATGGATAAGGGAAACAAGGGAGACGAAGGACAACATAAATCTCCAAACACAGCTAGGTGACTCGTGCGTGCCCGCTACAAAATCCGCTTGGTCCTAATATCGAACGTACCATTTCTAGTAGAGCACTCTACCAACTGAGCTAGCGAGGAGTTAATCGCCAGGAAAGTAAACGGGTTTTATCAGTCGCCTCCTATCTAATGCCAACAAGGATGACCAGCTTTCACTTTTAAGGCTACGACGATTATGCAATCAAATGCAAAGTTGCCATAGTCCTGTGAAAGAAGGACGAAAATGAGTCATGGATAAGGGAAACAAGGGAGACGAAGGACAAAATAAATCTCCAAACACAGCTAGGTGACTCGTGCCCGCCCGCAACAAAATCCGCTTGGTCTTCATATCGAACGTACCTCTCCATTTCTAGTAGAGCACTCTACCAACTGAGCTAGCGAGAAGTTGAACGCCAGGAAAGCAAACGGGTTTTATCAGTCGCCTCCTATCTAATTCCAACAGGGACGACCAGCTTGCACTTTTAAGGCTACGACGATTATGCAATTAAATGCAAAGTTACCATAGTCCTGTGAAAGAAGGACGAAAATGATTCATGGATAAGGGAAACAAGGGAGACGAAGGACAACACAAATCTCCAAACACTGCTAGGTGACTCGTGCGTGCCCGCTACAAAATCCGCTTGGTCCTAATATCGATCGTACCTCTCCATTTCTAGTAGAGCAGTCTACCAACTGAGCTAGCGAGGAGTTAATCGCCAGGAAAGTAAACGGGTTTTATCAGTCGCCTCCTATCTAATGCCAACAAGGATGACCAGCTTGCACTTTTAAGGCTACGACGATTATGCAATTAAATGCAAAGTTGCCATAGTCCTGTGAAAGAATGACGAAAATGATTCATGGATAACGGAAAGAAGGGAGACGAAGGACAACATCAATCTCCAAACACAGCTAGGTGACTCGTGCGCGATCGCAACGAAATCCGCTTGGTCCTAATATCGAACGTACCTCTCCATTTCTAGTAGAGCACTCTACCAACTGAGCTAGCGAGGAGTTAAACGCCAGGAAAGCAAACGGGTTTTATTAGTCGGCTCCTATCTAATGCCGACAGGGATGACCAGCTTGCACTTTTAACGCTACGACGATTATATAATTAAATGCAAAGTTGCCATAGTCGTGTGAAAGAATGACGAAAATGATTCATGGATAAGGGAAACAAGGGAGACGAAGGACAACATAAATCTCCAAACACAGCTAGGTGACTCGTGCGTGCCTGCAACCAAATCCGCTTGGTCCTAATATCGAACGTACCTCTCCATTTCTAGTAGTGTACTCTAACAACTGAGCTAGCGAAGAGTTAAACGCCAGGAAAGCAAACGGGTTTTATTAGTCGCCTCCTATCTAATGCCGACAGGGATGACCAGCTTGCACTTTAAGGCTACGACGATTATGCAATTAAATGCAAAGGTGCCACAGTCCTGTGAAAGTATGACGAAAATGATTCATGGATAAGGGAAACAAGGGAGACGAAGGACAACATAAATCTCCAAACACAGCTAGGTGACTCGTGCGTGCCCGCTACAAAATCCGCTTGGTCCTAATATCGAACGTACCTCTCCATTTCTAGTAGAGCAGTCTACCAACTGAGCTAGCGAGGAGTTAATCGCCAGGAAAGTAAACGGGTTTTATCAGTCGCCTCCAATCTAATGCCAACAAGGATGACCAGCTTGCACTTTTAAGGCTACGACGATTATGCAATTAAATGCAAAGTTGCCATAGTCCTGCGAAAGAAGGACGAAAATGAGTCATGGATAAGGGAAACAAGGGAGACGAAGGACAACATAAATCTCCAAACACAGCTAGGTGACTCGTGCCCGCCCGCAACAAAATCCGCTTGGTCTTAATATCGAACGTACCTCTCCATTTCTAGTAGAGCACTCTACCAACTGAGCTAGCGAGAAGTTAAACGCCAGGAAAGCAAATGGGTTTTATCAGTCGCCTCCTATCTAATTCCAACAGGGACGACCAGCTTGCACTTTTAAGGCTACGACGATTATGCAATTAAATGCAAAGTTACCATAGTCCTGTGAAAGAAGGACGAAAATGATTCATGGATAAGGGAAACAAGGGAGACGAAGGACAACACAAATCTCCAAACACAGCTAGGTGACTCGTGCGTGCCCGCTACAAAATCCGCATGGTCCTAATACCGAACGTTCCTCTCCATTTCTAGTAGAGCACTCTACCAACTGAGCTAGCGAGGAGTTAAACGCCAGGAAAGCAAATGGGTTTTATCAGTCGCCTCCTATCTAATTCCAACAGGGACGACCAGCTTGCACTTTTAAGGCTACGACGATTATGCAATTAAATGCAAAGTTGCCATAGTCCTGTGAAAGAAGGACGAAAATGATTCATGGATAAGGGAAACAAGGGAGACGAAGGACAACATAAATCTCCAAACACAGCTAGGTGACTCGTGCCCGCCCGCAACAAAATCCGCTTGGTCTTAATATCGAACGTACCTCTCCATTTCTAGTAGAGCACTCTACCAACTGAGCTAGCGAGAAGTTAAACGCCAGGAAAGTAAACGGGTTTTATCAGTCGCCTCCTATCTAATTCCAACAGGGACGACCAGCTTGCACTTTTAAGGCTACGGCGATTATGCAATTAAATGCAAAGGTGCCATAAACACTCCCATTATCTCTGAACATCTTGGTTATTCATTCGAAGTAACGTGCAACACATGCCACTCATCTAGTTATGCACGATCATTCATATCACGAACCATAATTGACTGTAACAACCTACCGGCTCACACTGCAATTGAACTAGATATATCTAACTTCCAAGAGCTCGTGCGCAGACTTACTAATACTTATCGTTCTTTATTATTCCTTGTCCTCATATTGTATTTGTATGATTTTTGTTATTTGTCTGTGTATTATGACATATTTGATTACCCCCCTTCCCTACGTAATATTGTCCTTCAGAGGGCCTTTTGGGTATATTGAATGAACAAATTAGTTCAAAATGAATTGTGTTCTGACCAGTATATATCTTGCATCTGATGGTAGAAGTTTTGTGAATGGACTCTCTTTACCTTTCTCTTTAAGAATATGGCGTAGTACCCCTTGTCAAATGGTCAGGAGGTCTAAAAATGCAGGTGAACGAACATTCAGAGCATGCAGAATTCGTCGCCGACCGCTTTAAGTGTTTGGAGAGCAGACTGTAGCAAGTTCATTACAGTATGAATGCTCTGAACACTTCAGTTGAGTTCTTTAATCTATCCAGTATGACCTGTTCAAAGTTAAGAGCTATTTTTCTCTTTATTTTACGACATCGCTCACAAGGCAATTCAATCTACTGCATTGACGCTTTCTCGAGACACGCAGAATTTAATAGCATACAGATACACGCGTTATTTACAGTAACTAGTACGCACATAAAATAACTCATAAACGTGCACTTATGGTACCATCGAGTGGAAATTATTACAAAAAAATAAACACAAATAAAATATAGTCCTTTTCTGCAACAGTGCCGCCATCTTGAATTGACGTCACTTCCAGTATGGGCGAAAACACGGTTTTTCCTTTGCCATGCCAATAGAAGGCATTAAGCATATAAGCGTAACCGTCACACTTTCTCGTTTTGCCTCCCCTTTGTTTTTTTACTATTTGCAGGTTGAAGCGTTTTATTATTTTTTCGTCGCCCATACCGGATACGCTTATTAGGTGACTGGGGACGAGAGTACAAAGAAAAGGTCTATACGATAAAAATGAAATGAAATGCGTATAGCGGCACAAAAATACTTTTTTTTCATTCCCTACCGGAAAAGCAGTATGATTCCAGTTTGAAAAAGAAACTGGGAATCTGAAAAACAGTTTGAATATACCAGGAAACTTACCGTATTTTAGAAAAACGGTTTAACAGTCTGGGCTTATACCGAGGAATATGCCGGAAAAGAAATGAAACGATTTGCAGAAACCAGAAAACGTACCGTATTAAAAAAAACGATTTAGCTGTCTGGGCCTATAGCGGGAAATATACTAGGACAGAAAAGAAACGATTTGCATAAACCAGTATACGTAGCGGATCCGTAAAAAATGGTTTAACTCTACGGGTGATGATGTTTCGGGGTTTAATGGCACAAGAGCAACTTAGGCCATATTGCGCCAAGACAGAGGTCTTTATAAGGAGTTTAGAAATACAATCTAAAATACCTGCAAGCTACAGTTGGTATAAAAGGCCAGTTTTATGCAGGAATTTCATAACTCGATTGAACGGTACCAAGGGTTGACCACCAAGCAGAAAATATGGATGAAAAGGAAGATGATCTCGGAACAGTTCTGGGAAACATGATTGGTGCAGTTGATTTAGATTTACAATGCCACAGGATGCGCAAGACAGTCATAGCTATACCACAGTTGTCGCAGAGCTTAACACCCTCATCGCAAAGCAGGTGCAGGTGAGTCAAACGGCTATACCCAAATTAAGCGGCACAGAAGAACTTCAACGTGACGGTCTTTATGAAAAGAGCTCTCCCATACCCCCAGACGGGGCTTGATGACGTGGAGCTTGATCTCTCCTTCCATATTCCGATCCAGCTGCTATGACTTTATAATCAATTTCTGTATGAACGGTTTTATGTCTTGGTATGGCAGGCCAAGGGGCAGTCTTGGGCACTCTTTCGAAGAGGATGCATGCAAGTCTGCTTTCTCATTGCCAGGAATACCCACGTGGCTTGGGACCCAGCAGAATTTGATCAGGGGTCCTTGTTGAAGAGCTCGATTTAACTGAACCCGAAGACGTTGCACAAGAGCGTTCTTGCAGTGTGTTAAGGACAGAATTGGTTGAAGAATGCTCTGGGAATCAACAAACAAGATTGCTTTAGTGATATTCTCCTATAATAAATACTCCACAGCCATTAAAATCTCATTCAATTCAGCTGTAAAATGACTTGCAAAAGAGTGTTGAGTTGTCTAACTTTCCTGAAAGCAATGTAATAAACCGCACGTCCTGCAAAAGATGATGTTTTAGACCCATCAGTGTAAAAATACAAATAATCCTTGTATTTCTATTCTAACTCCAAAAACTCTTGTTTAAGAGCAAATGGTAAAACAGCTCTCTTTTTTGTACTTGGACAGTAACCAGTCACGAGAGATTGGTAGAAGGTCCCAAGGTGCAACTCTCTCATTGCTCATCAGTAAAGCAGCCTCACTAAAGGGAATATAGAGCGATGTTGTCATCCCTTGAACTCTGAAACTCAGTGGCCGAACTTAACTAGGCTTGTTTTCAAAGAGCCGGAAGGATTTAGAAGTTTGGAGGGCATCAAAAGTGGGTGATGAGGATAGCTGAGTATCTTGTAAGCATAACAAAGACTCAAATATTGCCTTCGTCTTTCCAGGGACATTTGATGTGTGTCAGCATACAAGCTCGGCACAGGCGATGTTCGAAGCGTCCCCGTGGCAAGTCGGAGCTCCAGATGATGGACGGAGTCTAACATCTTTAAGGCAGACGAACGCGCCGACCAATAAACAATCGCGCCATAGTTCAGGCGGGACCGCACCAAGGAGTTGTAGAGTCGTAAGAGGCACCGTCTGTCAGACTTGCAGGACGTATGCGACAGGACTTTGAGGATGTTGGGTGAACATAGGCATTTATGTTTCAACTCCTTCAAGTGGGGTATAAAAGTGAGCTTTTAATAAAATATTATTCTTAAAAACTTGTGTTCCTCCTTTACAGATATAGCAACTTCATTCAAGTGCAACACTGGATCTGGAGACAGGCCACGGCGAAGTGAGAAGGGAAAACAAACTGTCTTTTCGGGAGAGAACCTGAAGCCTTTTTGATCAGCCCACCTGTTCATCTTATTGATTGTAAGCTGCAATTGCCGTTCACAGCTAGACAGGTTACAAGAAGAAAACAATTTCTGCACACCGTCAACAAACATTGAATAGGATACAGATGGTGGTATAACCTTAGCAGACTATTAATCTTCACGGCAAAGAGTGTAACGCTCAATACTTCACCCTGAGGGAAGCCATTCTCCTGGGGAAAAACATCCGACAGAATGGAGCCCAAACGGACTTGGAAGGTCCAACCCGTCAAGAAACTTTGAAGGCAGCGAAGCATGCGACCTCGGACACCATTTGAGTATGTCTCGAAGGATCCCATATCTCCAAGTCGTGTCGTAAGCCTTTTGTAGGTCAAAGAAGAGAGAAACACAATGCTGACGATTGACAAATGCTTCCCGAATAGAAGTTTCCAGGCGGACAAGGTGGTCAACCGTGGAGCGGCCCGCTCGGAAGCAGCACTGATTTCTATCAAATACACCCTCTGCCTCTAAAAAGTGGACAAGCCGGCGATTAATAAGTCTCTTTTAGGTTTTGCCCAGGCAGCTTGTCAATGTCGTTGGGCGATAGCTCGTTCGTAAGGAGGGGTCTTTGCTGGGTTTCAGTAGAGGAATTGTGTGTGCCATTTTCCAGCAGTCAGGAAAACAAGCTGCATGCCACAATAAACTAAAAAAGGTGAGCAAACTGTTTAAAGATTCAGGCGATAGTCTCCTTAGCATCTCGTATTAAATCCTATCCGGCCCAGCCGCAGTCTTTTTTGATGCCAAGAGCCAGTTCAAGCTCACACCGTGTAAATGGCTTGTTACATGGAACACCCTGAGCACCAGACAAAGAAATTACTTGTTTTTCTGCTGCTGATCGAAATCTCTTAAAATACTCACTATAATTCGCAGAGTTTGACACTTCCTGGAAGCGTTTACCAAGAACATTTGCTTGTTCCGTAAGCGATATTGCTGTTGGAAGAAGAGGTACTTTCAAAGACCGATAGTCTCCCCTCATCTTCCTAAGATGATCCCACGCTTCCATTTGAAGCAACAAAACTACCCAAAGAAGTCACATACTTACTCCACGAACTGCTTTTAGCTTGCCTTCGTGCCCAGCGAGCTTTGGCTCTTCTTTCCTTGAATTCAAGTAGATTCCTTTGAGTGGGATAACGTCTGAGGATGCACCATGCATTGTTTTGCACCTTGCGTGATGTGGAGCAGTCTTTGTTCCACCATGGCTTGCGCCTCTTGGGGAGTCGTCCAGAGGTCTGGGGGATACTGTGTGATGCGGCATTTATAATCACTTCAGTAACGTACAGCGTGGCATCTTCAGGGCTCATATTTACGAGAACAGATGAATCAATAAAAGCCTCCAAACTAAAAAGAGACCAATCACCCTTTTTCAATTTCCCCTTTGGAAGTCGTGTTGGAATGGAAGGAAATGGCATCGTGCTCTCTAAAACAATAGGGAAATGATCGCTTCCAAGAGGGTTATTTAAAACCTTCCATGAAAAGCTAGTAAAATCGGTGATGCAATCGAAAGGTCAATAGATGTAAATCATTGATGTGCTGCACTAAAAAATGTAGGTTCCCTCCCATTAAAAAAACACAACCCAGATGATAATAAAACTGTTCTACGACACCTCCACGTGAATCCTGGCGAGCACTACCCCACAAAGGGTGGTGGGCATTAAAATTGCCTAAAATTAAAAAAAAGAAATGTTGAGGTAATTGTTTTACAAGTGACTCAAGTTCACTGATATGCAGTTGAGAGTTAGGTGGCAGATAAAGAGAAACTGCCATGATCAAACGGTCAACCAGAAGGCGCACCGCTACAGCCTCTAAGGGCGTAGAAAGGGGGACCCCCTAGCAAGCAACACCACTCTGTACCACTTGTGCGCATCCTCCCGACATATTAGGGGAAAGTCTATTTTTCCTAAAAACTTGGTGCAGACAAAAAATCTGCGTATGAGTGTTATTTAAATGTGTTTCTTGCAGGCAAATGCAATGGGTCTCAGCTCGTCACTAAAATAATTCACATCATGAATATTTCTTACTAGGCCACGGCAGTTCCGCTGCATAAAATGGAACTTGGTTATTGTTTAAAAAAAAGTGAAAGCCGTTTACAGCTACCTCTAACGCCGAATTTGAGCGCAGCTCTTGAGGAGGAGGAGGGACGGGTACTGGGGGGGTCACGTGACGATGCCGATGACGTCATCAGTGATGATGACGATGACGATGCGGATGCCGGTGACGTCAAAAGTGACGTCACTGATGACGTCATCAGCGATGATGACGATGACGATGGGATGCAGGTGACGTTATCAGTGACGTCACCGATGAAGCCATCAGTGATGATGACGTTATCGCATCGTCATCAGTGATGATGACGATGACGATGCGGATGATGGTGACGTCATCAGTGACGGCACTGATGACGTCATCAGGGACGATGACGTCATCGGGGGGTCACGTGACCTCGGGGTGAGGGGGTCACGTTACCTCGAGGGGGTCACGTGACTCCGGGAGTCACGTGACTTTGGGTGTCACGTGATCTTGGGCGTCATGTGACCTCTGGGGTCACGTGACCTTGGGGTGACCTTGGTGGTCAGGTGACCGTGCGGTGACCTTGGGGATCACGTGACCTTGGGATGATCTTGGGGGTCACCCGACCTTGGGGTGACCTTGGTTACGCCGACCCCGACGGCGACGCCGCTCAAGCCGGGAACGGGCCCCTAAGAGCTGCGCTCTAAAACGAGTTAAAATGTGAGTGAAGAAGAACCGCTGCGAGAATAAGTAAACGTTGTAAAGCTGCCGCATGTGGCAAAATTAATCCGCAATGTCACGTTGGTGGGATCACCGGTTTTTCGTTTTACTGCTTACTCTTAATAGTCTGCCAATCCATGTCGTCTTGGTCAGACGCATAAATGGAGACTTCTTCACACTCATTCATGGCCTCAGTTTCCTGAGGCGAGGCTTTTCCTGCAGGTTTCTTCAGGTTCGGGGAACGGGGCGCGCCGCACGCGACCAGACCCAGCCAAATTGGCAGAGGAGGTGCTTGGCGAATCGTCGTCCAAGTCTTGCCGTTCCTGTCCCTTAGGCGCTGCCGGTGCGGAATGAGAACCACGCCGCTCCTTCGATGATGGTCTCTCCAGGGAGTGTGGGCATATGTCCACCCTTCTCCCTGGTAGGAGACTGTGGAGGAGGGACGGTTGCAGTAGCCACCGACCCATCCTGGGTCTGGGAAACAGCCACAGAGTACAAAGGCTGTTGTCCCGTTGGAGCGCGAGGGTTCGCACTCTGGCTGGGCGGGTCGGTAGACCGCCCGGCCGAGACTGCACGCCCCGGAAGCTGAATTTTAAGCTGGGGCGTGGCGGACTGCCGCGCTTCCCATAGTCCGGAAAGGACGTCTGGGTTGCCCCTGCAGCCTTCAGTGGTGGAGGTCCCCGCTGCGCCACTTGGGCGTAGCCGCCTTTCCGCACGAATGCAAAGCGACGGCGTGCTTCAGGGTAAGAAAGGTTTTCTTTGACTTTTAAGGCGAGGACCCCTTTCTCGCCTTTCAATGTCTTGCATGATCTGGAGTATGGTGGGTGAGCTTCTGAGGAGTTTGCACAGTGGTACATGCGCCGGCTTCGTGGTCGGTCTTGCTACACTTATCACTGGTGGCCTTTCCACGGCAGCTTTGAGAGCCATGGAAAAATCTTTGGCACTTGAAGCATCTACGGGGGTTTGGCACATAAGGCCGAACCTTCCAGCGCAGTTGCCCAGCCCTCACAGCTTCATGAAGGACGGTCGATTGGACAGTGAGTATATACCACATGTTTTGTCTTCAGCTCGTTCCCGTCACGACGCATAGTGATACGCCTTGCAGCTGTGACACCTTGGTCAGAGAGACCTTCAACAATTTCACTCTCAGAGCTGTCAAGAAGGTCATCCTCGGAGATAACTCCTTGAATGCTGTTTAACGTTCGGTGGGGAGAGACAGAGACGCCATAGCCAGAAACAGACGTTAAGCCTAGCAGTGCACTATGCTGATTCGTTTCCACCTCAACAAGTAAATTCCCCGAGCTCATTTGCTTTGCTTTGTAGTTTTTCCCAATTGCACCTTCAGGTACGTTTGCTACTAAGAATGGAGACGTTTGTGAGAGTTGTTTATCACCTTTAAAATCAATCACTAAAAACTTGGAGAATTTTGGAGGAAGGTCAGGTGCCTTTGCAGTGGTGACTTCGGTGCGGACCTTTTTCAGGGCCGATCAGTGTTTTTTTTTTCGTAGAACCCATAAAGATGGGAAAAACGTTCCGTGCCCAAGTGCACCACCCACCACGGAGCCCAACAAGGGGGTAGGTAATGTGCCATAGCAAGAAAGGCTTGGCTGACACAATTACTCTTCCAGTGCTGCCCGGGCACTATACCCTAGTGTGTTTGCAGGAAAAGGACCTCTTTCCACTCAAGGTTGGACCCTGCCGCCTAAGAAGGTGAAAAAGAAAAGAAGAGAGTGTAGAAGAAAAGAGAAAGAGGTGGGAGGAAAAGTGAAAGGAGGAAGAAGAGGGTAGAAGAGGAGACTGACTGAATGATCCTGGCCGGGCCAAGCCAGGACACCCGTCTAGGAGAAGCAGGGGCCGCAGCGGTGTATTGCCTCGCCCGGGGGGCCACGAATGGTCTTAACATACCCCGGGCCCAGCTCAACCACCAGGGTCTCCTTTTCCCCGGACACAGGTTAAGCCACGCACAGCCAGACGTGGGTGGGCAAACCCACAGTGCTCGGGGTTCGTAGTGACGCCACTCACCAAGCACCAACTAAAGTAGGTGCCCCCTGCGTGTGGGTATGGTGGCCCACGTGGCTGAGGTCCGTGGTGACGCTACTCACCAAGCACCTAGCACCTAAGGTGCAGGCGCCCCCTGTGGGGTAACAGTACGGGTCAATACCAGAAAATATACCAGGACTGAAAAGAAACGGTTCGCATAAACCAGCAAACGTACCAGATTTGCTAAAAACTGTTTAACAGTACGGATCTATACCGGGAAATATACCTGGACAGAAAAGACGGTTTGCAGAAGCTGTGTTCGTACTGGGAATTATACCCGGAGCACGAGACCCAGAATGCATGCAAACACACATCAAAGTGTGAAACACAGTATACAATTTGAGCAGGTCGGGTTTAATCTGGAAGCTGTACCAGGATTGCAGATTTCAGTTTGAGCACACTAGGGACAGAAAGATGCCAGAGGCACAATGTTTAGCAAACTTTGTACTACACGATATTCACAAAATGTAATTAAAAGCTCGGGCGAGATTTGGCAGCACTAAAAAATGCACTGTGAACGACTTAATTTTCGCAGCCTCAAATTTTCGCGAATCGAGCCAAAGTTGAAAATTGGAAATTATTCGAGGGTTCTAATTTTCGCGAATCGAATGTAGCTTCCGTAGCGTTTACATATTGCCAGAATTGTTCGCGTGGCGTATTTCTCATGAATCGTACGTGATTCTCGAAAATTACGTCCTCGCGAAAATTCAGTCGTTTACAGTATGTCCGAATTCGTAATCTTCGCAATTTGCCTGCAAAAGAAATAATCGATTTTGAGGAATCAGTCTAAAAGTCAAGTCGGATAAAGCCCTAGCAAACAGTTTCCGGTTAGCCTAGCTCAGATTGTGAGGAATCCGCCTAAAAGGCAGGTCGGATAAAGTCTGGCCAACAGTCTCCGACTGTCTGTGGCTTTTCATTACACACATATTAACCCCCATAAACTCTGCTTCGCGGCGTCCAGCCGGCAACCCAAGACCCGCTGTTTCCCTATGCACCTATAGAAAGGGAGTCCCATATAATCTAGTTCAGTAAAGCTTCGTCGACAACATTTCTTTTTTTCAATAATAATTATGCAAAAAAATTAAAAAAGGAAAAAAAAAGTATGCACGAAGTTTTGTCGACATTCAATTTTCTGAACAAATGTAAAAAAAAAAAAAAAAAAAAACTAAAAAAACATATGTTTATTTTTTTGCATCGAACCTGGGTTCGCTCCGTATGAAGCGGGCATCTTTCCACATAGTTACACCTGCGAGTACTCGTTTTGAGAATTCGTTTTATACGAGATTCAACAAGTTTCGCGTCGTGCGTGTTATTCTAAGCCGAATCCCGCGTCTGCATTTTGCATATTTCTAAAACTGTCGGGGGTGCGTCTCTGGCATTGAGTGAACTTGCAGCAGCTTATTCGGGACTATATTCCGTTTCATAAAAAGCGTGCAACGCAGTTAAAGCTTGCGCACTGGTTTGCATCGCCGACCATGTCTACGTTAGCCGCATAAAATAGTGGTCCCTTGCAAAAAAACTTAAAAAAGTCGCAAAATGTGCCTTCTTGCAGCTAGTAATTGATAGTGGCGTTATAATTTCGACGGAGCACAAATTGTGTTTCAATACAAAGGAAAAGATAAGGTAAAATACTTTAAATTGTTTTCGTTTTCGTCCGTCCGGCATCCGCTACGGGTTTTCGGGTTGAGTGACACTGGGTGGTTTTGAGAAGATGGTGTCTTACGCAGCAAGCTCACGTACCACTCCTGCTCGGATATTTTCGAAGATTCATTGTGCAAAGACCCCGAAAAAGTGCAGGCAGGTGATCGCCAATGTGTACGCGAATACAAGAACGCGTTTCCCGGAGCAGGCGGTCGTGAAGTCCTAGAGACACTCAGTAACGACACTGGAGTTTGCGCCCGTACTGTCGCGAAGTACAAGGTGCAGTTCCTATCTGGCAAGGTGGCGTCCCCGAAGCGAAGACCTTGGAATGAAGAAGTTTAGAGCACGGGGACCGTCAAGCTTGACGAATTCACACACAACGCCATTCGCCTGAAGGTGAATCGTGAGTGCCCCGAGAGTGAGATTCCTACCCTTGACAGCTATTTCAAAATAAACTGTACAGGCCACAACTATTGTCGATTAATTTCTTATTATAAATTTTGGTACAAGGCTGCTATCACTGCGATTCCTCATTCCAGGCTGCACGAAAGAAAACTAAAACTCGGTGCTGGAGGCAAATAACACTTGGAAAACGGCAGAGCAGATGTTAGAAATGTGGCCTCTCGGCGACTTACAAGTAAAAAGCAAGAAGAAAGGAGGAATTGAAATATGCAGATCGGCAGTGGGCAAAATCTTGCCAAAAAGTATGTCTAAAAGAGAAAAAAAAAAGAAAAAGCGTGTCTCGTGGGTTCGAACCACTGCCACCGTGACGTCGGTATCGCCTGAGCAGCGCCTTGTACCACTCGTCCACGAAACGCCCAGAGTAACACATTCATTTTCTTCTGTATTTTCATGCGCACCTCTTCAGTACCTTTGACAGCTTTGCATCCTATGTACAAAACGAAGTATAAAGTGGCCATTTTGAGAACTACACTGCGAGTTAAAGACACTCCGAAGGCTCGCATCTCGCAGCGCCGCCTGTTGAATGACAATTCGAAGAGTTTTCACACTGTGAAGGTAAAAGCATTCACATCGAAGAGCTCTCTTTACAACGCTACACACACACACAGTTTAGGGCCGGCCTCCTTGGCGAAAAGCCGAGGAGTCTGGCCACGGATACGCCTTTCTGTTGTATCTGCATGTTGCATTTTGGTATATTCGAGAACCCTGTTCCTTACGCGAGGTAAAAAGTCTTATGCGTCAAGCTTTCTACGCCAATTGTTTCAGAAGCCCACACGTCTACATAAGGGGCTCCGCGTGTCGAGCCTGAGTTAGTCTCACCCTAGCATTCGATCCTGTTGTTTTGCTGACATCGACGCCTGCGACGCCAACCTTCTATTTTAAAAGGGTATTCACATGGACCAGTTGGTAGCACATTTCAGGATTAAAAGCGCTAAAAACGGGGAGCAGTAAAAGAAGATACACACACAGTAGAGCACTTGTAACTGAGGTTTAATTAAACCTCAGCTGCAAGTGCGCTCTAGTGCGTTTGTGTCTTTTACTAGTCCTCGTTTTTAGCGCTTTTTATCCATAAACCTTCTATTTTTGTTTTGGGCACAAGTTCGGCCCCATCAATCTTTTAGTTCCGCAGCTATTTGCCGCCTCATAATTTGTCATTCGTGACAATATCTAGGCTTTTTTGAAAATGAAGGTCTGCCCATAATACATTTAATATTCTTGACTGACTGCAACTGGTTAAAAAAGTGCAGTTTTCCATGTCGCTCAGACTCTGCAGGTCTGTATTCAAAAAATAATAGCTAGAGTAATAACAACACTATCTTTAATTTTGAAAATCTTCCTTCGATACCCTGCAATCTTTAGATGTTCATTTTTTGTTACCCTTATTTTATTCAGCGAAAAATAAACTTTTCAGCCCTTTTTGAGACAGTCTTGTTAATAATTCGAAAAAGATGTAGAATTTCCTCTGTGTGATGATTGCCACCTCTATTTTTGCAGCTGGCTTATCTCGCTACGTGAAGAAGGGGAAGATCGCTGTGTCCGCTGCAAACGGATTGCGAAAGCCCGCTGCCATCCTTCAAACTACCTAACCGAAGAGGGTACTGACTTCTGACAAGCTGGCAGCCGTTTGCAGTAAGTTGTTTTTTCTTCGTTCCCAACATGACAAACTGTGCCATTTATTTGCAGCCATCGTTATGACTTCATGCTGCCTGCTTTGAGAGATTGGTCTCTTTACTCAGAAAATAAAAAAAATAAAGTATATTAAAAAAAGTTGCTTCTATATGAAGAAAGGCACCACTCATTATGATGATGACAAGCCTGACGAAAGAATGTCACAGTCAAGGACATCTGCGCAGAGAGTGCGACCTTGTTGCCTTCGCACTCAATACCGCACCTGCCGTCGCTCTACCAGACAGCCGGAAGGGCGCTGTGGCACGAGCGCAGGAGGTAGTTTGTCTCTGCGTCAGCGCGAGTGTTTACGGAGCAGTGCGCCAGGCGGCGCTGATAGCGCCAAGCGACACATCTGCCATTTCAGCTCTTGGCGGCCGCGGATGTACGTGATGTCAAGAAGCAGTAGTTCTTAAAGAAGCATTGTTAAACCAATGTTTTGTGCTTTGCAAAAGAGAACACTTTCTCTGGTTGAGAACACATCTTCAGATTACAACCCATCGGTTGCATCAAACCGTTTTTGAGGCTTCCTCGAGATGTTAGCACCCAGGCAAATAAGCCTCGGCTTGTTTTAAGGTTTAACTCTTCATTTTTCTGGGTCCCTTGTTGCAGGAGCGTAAAAGAACTTCTCGTTGTCGACAATTTGATTTATTTCTCTCTTTTTTAATGCTTAATTGACGGCTAGCTCAGCTCCCAAGTACGGTGACAGGCTCCATAAAACAATTATTTTCCGTCTTTCTGGGAGCAATGCTTCAATCATGCGGCAGTGTGCTCAAGTTTCCCCCGGTCATGTTTAAATTTTACAGATGTCATGATAAACCTTGTTCTGCCGTCTATTTCGAAGGGTGTTATAAAGCCCTTTTTTTAGTTTCAGGAAGATCTAGTAAAGCAAGCAGGCAGAGGCGAATATTGCCGCGCCCAAGGCTGAGAAAGCAACGCTCAGTCACGGACCTCCAGAAAGTTCTCGTTTATTCATGTACCGCATGTAACTTCTATCATTTATTCCTGCTTTTATTTTCTAGAAAGTGCGTGTTCATTCTCGCCCGATCACGCGACGCTCGAGCCGCTTTCGCCGAATCTTCGAGATAGCGACGCACTCTAGATAAGAGGCCGCCCGCGACCTTGTCGAGTCAGTTTCGCCTCAGCGTTCGACCTTGCTGCTTCGCCGCCTTCGACGCCCGCGACGCTCTGTTGTTATTTTTCTATTTCCTTTTATTTTTGGCACAAGTTCGCCACATTAAACGTCTATTTCTTTCTGTGTATTTATTGTTTCTTTTGGTCACCACCCGTGACATTTTGGTGGAGGTGCTGGGTACCGCATGCCCCTGCCGCGTACCCCTCCGAGGGCCCGCAGTCCAAGTCCGACGCCTAGCCCACGAAGAACCAACGAAAGCACTTCCGAGATCCGGTTCAGTCGTCGCACCCAAGGCCTACACCCGGAATTCGGACACCTGCCGCCCAAGACTAAGCAGCCAACGAGACCAACGATGGACAGCCAGTCGTCGCAGAACCCGTCCACCGCCAGCGTCGTCGTCCTGCCCGTCGCACCCCGGACTCCGACGCCTTTCCATGGGGAGATCCACGAAGACATCGAAGACTGGCTGCGACACTACGAACGTGTAGCCCGCCACAACGGATGGACGACTGAGCAGTGCCTCCACAACCTTTTCTTCTCGCTTGAAGGCACTGCGAGGCACTGGTTTGAAAACCACGAAGCCTCCTTCCCCACATGGGAGTCCTGCGTCGCCGAACTCAAACGAACATTCATTAACCACCATCGTCGCCAGCGAGCAGAGGACCTGCTTCAAACTAGGGTGCAGGGCCCCAATGAAAGCCTGACCAGCTTTGTAGAGGATGTTCTGCGTCTAAGTGCCCGAGCAGACCCGGAGGCCGCTGAGGAAAAGAAACTTCGAATCCTCATGCGAGGCGTCAAGGCAGAAATTTTTGGAGGCCTGGTTCCCAATCCCCCGACGACCATCGATGCATTTGTGAGTGAAGCCACGAACATCGAGCGCGCACTGACGGCCCGAGCAAGCCACTACCACCGACTCGCCGGCGCGCCTACTTCTCCAACCGTCGCAGCTACACTTCCGGACCTGAGCACCACCGGTGTCGACAGCCTTCGGGATATCGTCCGGGATATCGTCAGGGAAGAGCTCCGGAAGATTCTACCTGCTGCAGATCGCCCAGCCTCACTCTCACTCGCCGACGTCGTCCGAGAGGAAGTTCACCGAGCTTTCCATCCCGAGGTTGCCGTCACCGCAGCAGCACAGCAGGAGCCAGCCGTAAGCTACGCCGAAATGCTCCGCCGAGCACCATCAGCACCGCGTCCGTACATGGCGCCTCCCCGACGTGTGCTTCCAGAGCCGCAGCATTCCCGACGCCAGGAAGATCGGGCACACGTTCGTCCAGAACAAGTTGCGCCAAGGAAGACCGACGTGTGGAGGACGGCTGATCGACGCCCGTTGTGCTACCACTGCGGGGAAGCCGACCATATCTACCGACGATGCCCCTACCGCCAGCTCGGCCTACGAGGGTTCGCGCCCAACGACCCTCGACCACGTCTTGGAGAGCGACCTCGGGACATCGAGGACTACCTCCGGCGCTCTTCAACTCCTGAGTCGTCTCCCCGCCGAGTATTCCGTTCGCCATCTCCCCGACGCTCGCCATCGCCCTTCCGCCGGTCTCGCCGAGACAGCCTGTCACCCATTGCGTCCCGTCGGGAAAACTAGGCGCGGCAATGCCGGGAGGTGGTGTTGCCGAAGACGAACGATGCGAAGATCCTCCAAGATCGTCGGAGCTCTCCCACTCTAACGCCGCAACGCCCCGAAACGACGTTTCTGTAACAGTGTCGAATAACCTCAACGTTATCATCGACGGCCACGACGCGACAGCACTCGTCGACACCGGAGCGGATTACTCCGTTTTGAGTGGGAGACTCTCTCGTCGCCTTCGGAAAGTTACGACGTCGTGGGATGGACCACAGATACGAACCGCCGGCGGACACCTCATCACGCCTGTCGGCAGGTGCACTGCTCGCGTTGAGATCCACGGTGAAACCTGCCCTGTCAAGTTCGTCGTTCTGCAAGACTGTTCGAGAGACGTCATTCTCGGAATGGACTTTTTGTGTGAGTACGGCGCCATCATCGACCTTGGGGCGAACAAGCTGACGCTTCGGAAACCTGTTCCCTCGGCGGAAGATCCCAAAGCGACGTTAGCTGCAGTGCGAGTCCTTACCAGCCACGTAAACCTGCCGCCGCTGTCCAGTGTCTTTGTCCCCGTCGGGACCGACGAAGCCACCTGCGGGATAGCACTGTTGGAAGGAAGCGTCCAACTTCTCCTTGGACGAGGGATTGGTATTGCAAGAGGCGTAACCGAGCTCCAGGACGGGCGTACCGTAGCCCTTGTCACCAACTTCCGGCAAGAGTCGCAGCACCTTACAAAGGGTACAGCTGTGGGCTACGTCGAGGAAATTCAGGACTCGGCCGCCATCGCCGTGATCTCAGAAGACGCCTCTCCGACGCACCACAAGGGAACCACGCCGTCAAAGCTCGACATCGACCCATCCCTCCCAGGCCCACAACGACGACAGCTGACTGATGTTCTCGCTGAGTTCAGTGAGTGCTTCGCCACATCGTCAAGGCTACGCCAAACAGCGGTTGCGAAGCATCGAATTGTTACTGACGATGACGTGCCCCCTATTCATCAGTCGCCGTACCGAGTTTCGGTGAAGGAGAGGGAAACCATCCAGAAACAAGTTCAAGAAATGCTTGACGACGATATTATTCAGCCTTCAAGCAGTCCGTGGGCCTCTCCAGTCGTGCTGGTGAAGAAGAAAGACGGAACCCTTAGGTTCTGCGTGGACTACAGGCGGCTGAACGCTGTTACGAAGAAAGATGTCTATCCGCTTCCCCGCATAGATGACACCCTCGACCGTTTACGCCACACCCGGTACTTTTCGTCGATGGACTTGAAGAGTGGCTACTGGCAGATTGAGGTCGATGAACGGGACCGCGAGAAAACTGCCTTTGTCACGCCCGATGGACTTTACGAGTTCAAGGTGATGCCCTTCGGACTCTGTACGGCGCCGGCGACTTTCCAGCGGGTCATGGATACTGTACTAACGGGACTGAAGTGGCAGAGCTGCCTCGTTTACCTGGATGACGTCGTCGTTTTTTCGCACGACTTCGACGAGCACTTGAAACGGCTTAGGGCCGTGCTCCAAGCCATCAAGACCGCAGGGCTCACACTCAAGCCAACGAAGTGCCGCTTCGCCTACGCCGAACTTAAGTTCCTTGGTCATGTCGTTAGTAGCGAAGGAGTACGCCCTGACCCCGCGAAGACATCCGCCGTAGCCGAATTCCCTCGACCATCGGACAAGAAGGCCATCCGCAGATTCCTGGGGCTGTGCGCGTACTACAGGCGCTTCGTTCAAGATTTCGCAAAAATTTCGGCGCCCCTCACACATCTTACGAAAGACGCCGTGAAGTTTCACTGGGCAGAAGAACAAGAACGGGCGTTCGACGAACTCAAACAAAGACTTCAGACACCTCCGATCCTCGGACATTTCGACCAGCACGCCGAAACCGAAATTCACACGGACGCAAGTAACTCCGGCCTTGGTGCGGTATTGGTACAGCTACAGGAAGGCACGGAGCGAGTTATTGCCTATGCAAGTCGGACACTGTCAAAAGCGGAGAAAAATTACTCCACGACGGAAAAAGAATGTCTCGCGGTTGTATGGGCGATCACAAAGTTTCGTCCGTACATATACGGGAACCCGTTCCGGGTGGTCACAGACCACCACTCGCTCTGTTGGCTTGCAAACCTCAAAGACCCTTCAGGACGCCTGGCTCGATGGAGTCTTCGACTGCAAGAATTTGACATGACCGTAGTCTACAAGTCAGGACGGAAACATAGCGACGCCGACTGCTTGTCCAGAGCCCCCGTCGAAACGCCAGACTGTACCGACGTGGATGATGACGAGTGTTTCCTAGGTGCCGTGGACACCAACGACATGGCAGGACTTCAACGAGACGATCCGGAGCTCCGCGCCCTGATTGAGCATCTAGAAGGACGAGGAAGTACCGTTTCTCGTGTCTTTTCACGAGTCCTGCCGACCTTCGCTATTCGAAGAGGTGTACTTTATAAGAAAAATTTTGAAACCAGTAATTCGTCGTGGCTTCTGGTAGTCCCCACCAGCCTTCGAGAAGAGATTCTTCAAGCCTGCCACGACGACCCAACTTCAGGACACCTCGGATACAGCCGAACACTAGCCTGAATACGTGAAAAATACTACTGGCCCAAGCTGCCGAAAACCGTCCATCTCTACACGCGATCGTGCCATGAGTGCCAGCGACGCAAGAAACCGCCGTCAAAGCCAGCATGTCGCCTTCAGCCGATTCCCCCTCCAACCAAACCGTTCCAGCAAATTGGAATGGATTTGCTAGGCCCTTTTCCACCGTCGACCCTCGGAAACCGCTGGATAATCGTCGCCACAGATTATCTTACGCGTTACGCCGAGGCGAAAGCCCTTCCTTCGGGGACTGCTGTCGAAGTCGCGAAGTTCTTCATCGAGTCCATCGTCCTCCGGCATGGCGCCCCCGAAGTCCTGATCACAGACCGAGGGTCATCGTTCATGGCGCAGTTAACCCAGGAGATCCTTCGTCTAAGCCAGACGGACCACCGTCGGACAACTGCATACCATCCGCAGACAAACGGTTTGACGGAGCGGCTCAACAAGACCATCGCCGACATGATCTCCATGTACGTCGACGTGGAGCACAAGACATGGGACGAGGTATTGCCATACATCACATTTGCCTACAATACGGCCGTACAAGAGACCACAAGAGTGACGCCCTTCCAGCTGGTGTATGGCCGGAAGGTGACGACTATGCTAGACTCTATGTTGCCGCACGATCCAGTCGACGACGGAAGCGATGACGCCCAGGTGGTTGCTCAACGGGCAGAAGAGGTCCGCCAACTGGCAAGACTACGAATTCAAGACCAGCAACATATCGACGCCGGCCGATACAATCTTCGCCGGCGTGACGCCCACTATCAACCCGGAGACCGGGTATGGGTGTGGACACCAATACGGCGCCGCGGTCTCAGCGAGAAGCTTCTCAAGCGCTACTTTGGACCCTACAAGGTGGTTCGCCGTCTCGGGGACTTAAACTACGAAGTCCTTCCCGACGGAACTCGCCCATCTGCAAGACGTCAGCCGCGACCCGAGGTAGTGCACGTCGTCCGGCTGAAGCCGTATTACGAACGATAGGACTCTCCACTCTCGTCGACGAGTGAACTGTGGACTGTGAACTCCGGCTAGCAATTCTGCTGTCCTTTTGTTTTTTTGTTTTCCGTTTTTGTGCTGCATCGGGACGATGCACTTTTAAAGGGGGGGATAATGCCGCGCCCAGGGCTGAGAAAGCAACGCTCAGTCACGGACCTCCAGAAAGTTCTCGTTTATTCATGTACCGCATGTAACTTCTATCATTTATTCCTGCTTTTGTTTTCTAGAAAGTGCGTGTTCATTCTCGCCCGATCACGCGACGCTCGAGCCGCTTTCGCCGAATCTTCGAGATAGCGACGCACTCTAGATAAGAGGCCGCCCGCGACCTTGTCGAGTCAGTTTCGCCTCAGCGTTCGACCTTGCTGCTTCGCCGCCTTCGACGCCCGCGACGCTCTGTTGTTATTTTTCTATTTCCTTTTATTTTTGGCACAAGTTCGCCACATTAAACGTCTATTTCTTTCTGTGTATTTATTGTTTCTTTTGGTCACCACCCGTGACAATATCATCTATATCCGGTCTTGATTTTGTGTGCATAACAATAAAAAAATGCAGTGTCTTTAGATAAACAATAAAGTAGAAAAAAGAGCTGGCGAATCCTAAGACAGTAAACAAAAGTGCCGAATTCATATGCAATGGCATGATGCAGGTTAAACGGCAATTTTGAAACGAAATTTCAAATAAGGCAAGGAAACAATGAAGCAACATATTTATGAATTTATATGCATACGTATAAACTTACGTGGCCTGATTTATTATATTCAGTGGAGACTAATTTTCTTGAAATGTTGGCATAGATCACCTCTGTGACCGTGTTATGTCGTCAACCACGAGGTGGGCCAGGGTTGTTGACAATTTCCGTGAGGCGTTTTTCAATCTACAATCGCGGCTTTCCGTTTAAACCGCCAGGTGCTGTGAATATTTTCTTAGCTTATGTAAACTGTCGAATGAACCCACCCTGACAGATTTGTGTCCTAGCAGCAAGGTGCCGTGGATTTCGCGTCGTCATTTCTATATCCGCCCCTACGCTGACTGGGCCGTAGAAGCTGTGTGGTCGTTGGTCCAGTCAACTGTCAATGTTAAACCACGTGATCAACCCCCTCACCCCCTGGAGACTTACATGCAGAGAGTGAAGTCAACCAATCAGATATAGGCCTTTGATTGTTTCGGCGAAAAGCACTGTCAGTTTAGGGTGAACATAGTGTATAGCCCAGAGCAGGCTGGCTCTGCCTATTTCGAAACAGAGTTGACATTTAGAAGGTGGTCAGATTTAAGGTGGAAAATATTTTGGTTGATTTATTTTGGGTTGATATATCAATAGGATCCTTGCTAATTGTTCTCAGTTGCACCTTAATTAGTACGCTATTGCAAAAAAAAATTAACATGTCATTGTGATAAGTTTTTTGTTATAGGGCTACAGTCAAAACCGGATATTTCAAACTATACCTTGTATCGAACTAACTATGAACGTACTAGTAGCTGCAATAAAAATGCATAGCGAAAAATGCGGTCATATTGAACGAAAATTGGAGCATCTCGCAATAGATCAAACTGCCAAGATCGCCGTTTTGCTCTTCAAGCCGGCTTTCCCCCAATGCGCACAGTACATTGAGGGAAAGCCAGCTAGCAGAGAAAGTTTTTTTTCTCCTTTTTGGCAACCGCGTAACCCGCGCAGAAGAAGAAATAAATTTTCTTTTGCGTAGGAAGCGGAGAGAGGGTGAGCCGGTGAGACCTTGAAAAACGAAGCGGCCACTGAATAGCTGTGCAAAGCGTCCCTCATGAAGAGTGAACAACTTTTCTAAATGTGGCGTGCTTGTTGATGTCAAATTCATTAAAACTTTTATATAAAACTACCCGCCATATCGAACTGGTGGACAGTTTTTTACGAGTTCGATATAAATAGGCTTGACTGAAGGCGACAGTCCCACGGCGGTCATCTTGAAAAAGCCATTGGTTCAACCACTAGATGGCGGTACTCATCCGTGTGACCAGGAAACAGACTCCTGGCAGTGATGTTCCTCCTCTGCTCTTAATTTCCTCCTTTCTGCTGCTCGCCCCTGCACCTTCAGCGCTCAGCGCGTGCTGGCGCTGACACGATTGCCAGCAAACGTGCCAGTGGTGCTAGCAGTGCCCAGTTCACTCAGAAGCGGAGCCCAGCTAGCTCCCCTACTGAAAAAACAATTTGGCACCTATATGAAAATAAACGGGTCCATACCGGGAACTGTTTAACCATACCGGTTACCAGTTTGTCAAACGGGTCGCCCTTATGGCTCAAAGGGGTCCCCCGTATGAGCCATAACGGTCACCTATTTGGACAAACAGGTCACTCCTTTGGCAAACGGGTCGCTCGTCTGGGCAAATGGGTGACTCGTTTGGGCAAAGTTGTCGCACGTTTGCTCAAACCGGTGACCATGTTGCAAACTGCACCGGTTTAATCAAACGGCTCTCCGGAGCCCGTTAGATACTGAACGTACAGATCGGCGGCGTGGGCACGCCTAGCGTTTCAGCCGTGGCAGCCAATGTTTCCGGAAGGCTGGGAGCGCCGGATCATCGATTTAAGATCGTCCGCGTAATGCAAGTAATTATATTTATATTTCAATTGCGCTGATGTTCGCTTATACTGCAACTAAAACTAACACATTTTTTGTTGTTGTTGCTTTACGTAAACGCGCGACGTTGGTGAGCCGATATTTTTGACAGAACTTTAAAACTTTGTCCATCTTTGTTGCCTCAATTTACTTATTCAGCTCGAATCTCTCTCGCAGAAGACGCGACCGCGTGAAAGAATGTACGTCTAGACTCCGTTTCACTTTAATTCAAGACGCAGCGAAGGTAGCTCGCGTACACGCGGCTGCAAGAACATCGAGCGTTGTGAGAGCACGCCCGCCGTTGCAGCAGTCAAACAACGAGCTCGCGCTGAGTACTTTCTTCGCTCGAGCGCAAGCCGAGCTTCTGGCCGCCCCGCCGCCATTTCCAAAGTTCCAGCGTGCTAAAATGCGCGCGCGCGTTTTTTTTTTTGTTTTTTTTTTTTAGGTTACAAAAACACTTCTTTCTGGAATGCCTGGGGAGAGGGAGAGGGAATGTCCCTTGTGGTCCTCGCCCCCTCCCTCCTCTCTTGTCACCCGTCACGTGACCCACAGCCGTGCACGAGCTACACGCTGATAAGCATCGAGATCCGGAAAGGTGCGCCTAGCAGCCGCCTTTTTCTTTGTCTGCTTGTTATCAGTTCCATCTCGAACATAGCGCGTCCACCTGCTTCGATCTGTCGCCTAACAGTGCGGTCTTATTAGGATGTCTCTCGACAACGTATTGGATGTGCACCAAAGCTATCAGTGTTCGAAAAGTCCTAGGTCTATGTCGGCAACAAGCGATTCTTCAAAGAAGTCAGGAATTCTTGCGGTTTGGTTGGGTTCGGCAACTGGACAGCTTGTGCGCCACATCGTGTTGAAACTTCCAAGAAGCCGTTCACTCTCATTTGTGTTTGTGTGGTTGTCCTGCTTTAACCGTGTCGACAAATATCACGGATTACATCTTTCAAGTCCGCTATTTTTATGGTAAGTGCACTGCAACCTACTTCTTGGCAACGATTGACCGTTCTTCTACTCGTACTCTTCCAGATTATCTATATAATTATGCAGCCACTATTCTCGCGGCAGCCGTGCGAATAATTTCCCGAAAGCCTACCTTCAGTGTAGAATTACCTTGGTTCTTGTTTGGTTTGATATCTTCTCAGTTGTATAAAAGCTCAAAGTGCCTCTCGCATTTCACAGATCGCTTGCACGTTTGTACTTGTCCACAGAAGACGTAATATGCTTTGAGGAGAATTGAAAACAACCTTTTGTGTCTGTTTACCTGTCTATTTGCAAGCGCCTACGTGAGCACATTTGTTCTACGTGTTTCCTCCATGTTATAAATAGGTTTATGAGTTTCGGAACGTCTTAAATAAGTTTAAGATAACCCACCTACCAGACGATCCCCGTTTAGGGCTGGCGCATTATTTCCCGATTCGAATGGCACGTTCAGACGTGTGGTCACAGGCAAGGTCGAACGGGCACCGGTATCAAACGGGCACATGTATCAAATGGGTACCGTTTCGAGCGGGTACCGTTTCAAACGGCTACCCGTATCCCATAATCACGTTTGATCCAAACGGGTCGACAAGTTTGCTCCCGTTTGATTTACCAGTTTGCCACCCGTTTGAATTTCAAATGGTCTTTTTCAGTAGGGTCATCGACCCGATCAAGATTGCCTAGCTGGGCAAAGTTTGTTCTTTGATACTGGCTTTGTTCCGCGCTGCAGGGTTGGTATAGCGATTTCATTAGAGGCTCACAAGCCAGTAGCTATCGTTTAACACTTCAAGAATTAAAAACATAGTCAATGAATCAATCAGTGCAACCAACCTCTGCTGCGCTGTCATCGCGCGACGCAGCAGAGTCTGATTGCACTATCTCTCCATAGGGCGCGGTGCCGCCGGGGCCGAGTTGCGCTCCGATAGCAAACTGAAACTTAAAAAACGGTAGAATTTGGGCCTTCTATCTATCCGCAATTTGTTGATCTAGTGTTTTTCAATGCTGCTGAGCAATATTTTCATTTAAACCATGCCTTTAAACACAACATTAAAAAAGTTAATTATCCAAAATATCCCTACTGAAAAAAACCATTTGAAATTCAAACGGGTCGACCCTTTTCTATCAAACGTGTGCAAACCTGTCGACCCGTTTGGATAAACGTGATTATGGGATACGGGTAGCCGTTTGAAACGGTACCCGCTCGAAACGGTACCCGTTTGATACGGGTGCCCGTTCGACCTTGCACGTGACCACACGTTTGAACGTGCCATTCGAATCGGGAAATTATGCGCTAGCCCTAAATGGGGATCGTCTGGTAGGTTGATTATCTTAAACTTATTTAAGACGTTCCGAAAATCATAAACCTATTTATAACATAGAGGAAACACGTAGAACAATTGTGCTCACGTAGGTACTTGCAAATGGACAAGAAAACAGACACAAAAGATTGTTTTCAATTCTCCTCAAAGATTATTACGTCTACTGTAGACAAGTACAAACGTTCTAGCGATCTGTAAAATGTGAGAGGTACTCTAAGCTTTTATACAACTAAAAAGAAAGCAAAGCAAACAAGAGTCGAGGTAATTCTAGACTATGAAGGTAGACTTTCGGAAAATTATTCGCCCGCCTGCTGCGAGTATAGTGGCTGCATAAATATATCGATAATCTGGAAGGGTACGAGTAGAAGAACGGTCAATCGTTGCCAAGAAGTAGGTTGCAGTGCACTTACCATAAAAATAGCGGACTTGAAAGATGTAATCCGTGATATTTGTCGACACAGTCAAAGTAGGACAACCAGACAAACACAAACGAGAGGGAACGGCTCCTTGGAAGTTTCAACACGATGTGGCTTACAAGCTGTCATTTGCCGAACCCAACCAAACCGCAAGAATTCCTGACTTCTTTGAAGAATCGCTTGTTGCCAATATAGGCGTAGGACTTTTCGAACACTGATAGCTTTGGTGCACATCCAATACGTTGTCGAGAGACATCCTAATAAGACCGCAGGGTTAGACGACAGATCGAAGCAGGTGGACGAGCGAAGTTGGAACTGGAACTGACAACAAGCAGAAAGGAAAAAAGCGGCTGTCAGGCGCACCTTTCCGGATCTCGATGCTTATCGGCGTATAGCTCGCGCGTTACTGCGTGTCACGTCACAGGGGTGACAAGAGAGGAGGGAGCGGCGAGGTCAAGGCGCCGGGACCACCGGTACAGCCCGTCTCCCTCTCCACAGGCATTCCAGTGAAATGTGTTTTTGTAGCCTCGAAAAAACATAGGCGCCCGCGCATTTTAGCACGTTCGGTACTTGGAAATGGCGGCGGGGCGGCCAGAAGCTCGGCTTGCGCACGAGCGAAGAAAGTACTCAGCATGAGCTCGTAGTTTGACTGCTGCAACGGCGGGCGTGCTCTCGCAATGCTCGATGTTCTTGCAGCCGCGTGTACGCGTGCTACCTTCGCTGCGTCTTGAATTAAAGTGAAACCGAGTCTAGACGTACATTTTTTCACGCGGTCGCGTCGTGTGCGAGAGAGATTCGAGCTGAATAATTAAATTGAGGCAACAAAGATGGACAAAGTTTTAAAGTTCTGTCAAAAATATCGGCTCAGCAACGTCGCGCATTTAAGTAAAAAAAAAAAAAGGTGTTAGTTTTAGTTGCAGTACAAGCGAACATCAGCGCAATTGAAATATAAATATAATTACTTGCATTATGCGGACGATCTGAAATCGATGAACCGGCGCTCCCAGCCTTCCGGAAATTTTGGCTTCCACGGCTGAAACGCTAGGCGTGCCCACGCCGCCGATCTGTACGTTCAATATCAAACGGGCTCCGGAGAGCCGTTTGATTAAACCGGTACAGTTTGCAACATGGTCACAGGTTTGAGCAAACGTGCGACAAGTTTGCCCAAACGAGTCGCCCATTTGCCCAGACGAGCGACCCATTTGCCTAGAGGAGCGACCCGTTTGCCAAAGGAGTGACTTGTTTGTCCAAATAGCTGACCGTTATGCCTCATATGGGGGACCCCTTTGACAAACTGGTGACCGGTATGGTTACACTGTTACCGGTATGGACCCGTTTATTTTCATATAGGCGCCAAATGTTTTTTTTTTCAGTAGGGTAATTAACAACTTAATTATTCCGGACTTTAATCATTTTCCTAAATGGGCTCTGGCCCAGGACCAAAAAGCCAAAAGCTTTTTTTCGTTGCGATGAGTAGTTTTAGCAGGAGCTATTTGGCCTGTCTTCTCTGAAACACCCTCTATATACATATATATATATATATATATATTGTTAGGGAGAAGAAGACGAAGCTGAAAGAGGAGTTCCAAGCTGCGCGCGCTCTTCAGCTGAGGCACAACGATCTTGTCGCTTGAACACCTCTATCCAGGCCTCATTAAATCACCCTTTTAACATCCCCACAATTGGTGGAGGTCAGTACGTTTCCCAACCTCTCGGCTGACCTCTATTCTGGAGTTACGTAGCGGGCGCACCATTAACACCATGTCCCAAGGAGTGAGTACTTCAAGCGGCCTGCCACCCCCGGTTCCACTCCATCGCCACCGACCGTCAAGAACCGGCAACGGGACCCTCCTATTTTCTCTGGCTCTCCTGACACCGACGTCCACGACTGGATGGAAAATTACGACCGCGCAAGTCACCACAACCGATGGGACGACAACTTTTAGTTGGCCAATGTAGTGTTATTTTTGAAAGACGCTGCATTGCAATGGTTTGACAACCATGAGGATGAAATCAGTTCATGGGACGCCTTTGCTGCCGCATTTTCGGAGGCGCTCGGGAAACCAGAACGACGCGAACAGCAAGCGAAAGACAAGCTGGCTCGCCAATTTCAAACCACCACCGAGTCTTCTACCAGCAACATTGAGGATGTCCTTCGTCTCTGCACCAGAGTGAATGCCGACATGACCGAAGAAGATCGTATCCGTCATCTGTTTAAGGGGCTGTCCCAAGTCCTCTTCGCTGTTGTCGCACCCAAGTCACCCACGAAATTCCAACAACTAATCGGTGAGTGCAAAAAATACGAAGAACTGCAGAGAGCATTGATCTCAAAGGCACCTTTCGAACGCCTTCCAGAGGTATCCGTTGCATCTGTTGCCGGTGTTTACTTGCCGGCATTGATTCGCAGCATCATTCGTGAAGAGGTGCGTTCCTTTCTTGATCACCTCCGTCCACCTTCCGACACTACCCAAACCCACCCTTAGGCACAAAACGTCCAGAAAGTCGTCCAGAACGAACTTCATGCTGCGCTGGCTTCACTGACAACATCGATGTCGGCATATGCTTCACCACCTCCTGCACCGCCCTCTTCTGTACCATGCCACATGATGCGCCGCACTTCTACCCAGGCTCCCGTTTGAATCAGGCCGCCCCAGCGTCGCGAACTACGCACTGCGCCGAAGAAGTGACATATGGAGAACGGAAGACCAGCAACCCATCTGTTTTAATTGTTGTTTATCCGGCCACGTCGCGCGCTATTGCTGCAGTCGCACGAACCCTGACGAGTATCGGCGTTTCCCTCAACCTTATTCACGTTGGCCCCCGATGACGATAGCCGTCCCGTTGACCGCCAGACCCCAGCTCCATTTTCACAACGTGACAATCGAAGAGGCCGATCACCGTCTCCTTACCCTCGACACCAGCGCTCCCTGTCGCTCCTCAATGTCGCCGCCGTTGCAAATACAACGTCAAACTGAAGCCCGCAGCCTGCGTTGCCACAGGAGGTCAGGCTTTACCACGAAACAGCAATATAAATCCTCCTGGAAATGGTCCAACGACTGTAGCTATTGAAATTGACGGACAAAAACTTATAGCCCTCGTAGACACCGGTGCCGCCAAATCCTGTATCTCTGACACTTTCCGACGGCGTTTGCGCAAAGTATTCACGCCAGCACGTGGACGGTTTTTACGTATAGAAAATGGAGATTTAATTCATCCTCTCGGCTGTTCGACACTCTCAGTGACTTTGGGCTCCAATCGCTACGCTGCTGTCTTCACAGTCCTCTCAAACTGCGTGGCTGACGTGATACTGGGGTGAGATTTTCTGTCGTCACCCGATGCCATCACTGACTGTGGGGAACGTCAGCTGCATTTAAACATTTAAACTTCTGACACAGACGAATCAGCCGATTGTGATCCTGTTGTCCTTCGAACTACAGCCGATTTATGTATCTCACCATTTACTGCTGTCGCAGTAACACTGGAGCCTGAGTTCAGCTTCCAACGAGATTACGTTCTTGTCGAGCCACTGCTTACCACATTCGTGAAAAAGGGCTTGCTTCTGCCCTACTCTACCGTCGCCGTAATAGTGACGCGCGCAGACTTCCAGAAGGTTCTCGTTTATTCTTGCTGCATCGTTTATTCCTGCTTTTGTTGTTCTAGAAAGTGCGTGTTCATTCTCGCCCGAGCGCGCTACGCTCGAACCTTCCCCACCGAATTTTTGAGATAGTGACTTACTCTAGATAAGAGGCCGCCCGCGACCTTGTCGAATGAGTTTCGCCTCAGCGTTCGATCCTGCTGCTTCGCCAACTTCGACACTAGCGACGCTCTGTTGTTATCTTTTGTACCCTTTTATTTTTGGCACAAGTTCGCCACATTAAACGTTTATTTATTCCTGTTTATTTCTTGTTTATTGGTCACCACCCATGACAATAGCAAGCCAAATTAATTTATACGTTACAAACACTCCTGCACAGCCGCTCATATTACCTCGAAAACCTGGTATTGCAACCACCCGGGCGTTCGACCATGATAGCCTCGCCATTTTGGCTGAAGACACGTGTCATCCCCACTCGCAGCCAATTCCTCAAACCCAGTGCTCCACCAAACATACAACCCTGATGATCGACAGCTGCTTAACAACGAACCAAAGGCAAGCTCTTTCTAGTCTTCTGGACGCTTACCGCTCATTCACACTGGAAGCGGATCCGCGTTCGCAAAGCGGTTGCGAACGCGGTTGTATAAAGATTCAGTGCAATTGCACGCGCACTCGATGACATCAGGTGCTCGTGGAATTGTACTGGATCTTTATACAACCGCGTTCGCAACCGCTTTGCGAACGGGGATCCGCTTCCAGTGTGAGTGAGCGGTTATAGCGACTTATTTGACTTCAACAGGTTGACACTCTCACAGACATCTGTGGAGCACCATCAGATTGAAACCGAAAACACAAGTCACCTGAGGAGTCGCCCGTATCGTATTTCACCTGCCGAACGTAAAGTGATTCAAGACCATGTGACTTATATGCTGAAAAACAATCTTATACAGCCGTCATCCAGCCCTTGGTCCTCCCCCGTTGTTCTCGTAAAGAAAAAAGACGGTTCGTGGTGTTTTTGTGTTGATTACCGGCGTCTAAACAGGGTAACTAAAGAAGACGTATATCCGCTTCCTCTTATCGATGACATGCTCGACGCACTTCAAGGGGCTTCGTTCTTTTCATCTGTTGACCTCCGTAGGGGACTGGCAAATCCCGGTTACCAACGCGGACAAACCGAAAACCGCGTTTGTCACTCCGGACGGTCTCTTCCAATTTAATGTCATGCCTTTTTGCCTATGCAACGCTCCCGCGACGTTTGAGCGGATGATGGACAGTGTTCTACGCGGTTTAACATGAAACATATGTCTCTGCTACCTCGAGAATGTTATTCTATTCTCCTCAACTTTTGAAGTGCATCTACATCAACTCCAGCAAGTTACGGAATGCTTTCGCTCCGCTAATTTGCAGTTGAACTAAAAAAAGTGTACGTTCGAGGCACGGGAAATTCGGATTCTGGGTGACCTAGTCAGCTCGGAAGGCATCCGCCCAGACCCCACCAAAACCCAAGCTGTCTCTGACTCTCCGAATCCCAGAACCACAAAATACACGCGGGCTTTTCTTGGACTCTGTACATACTTGCGGAAATTCATCCCTCGTTTCTCGGATCTCGCCGAACCCCTAAACGAACTACTTCGAAATAACAATACATTCCAATGGGGACCCTCCCAGGCCAAGGCTTTCCTATCTCTTAAACGTGCACTCATTTCCGTCCCAATACTTGGTCACTTCGTACAGGTAGCTGACACGGAAATCCGAACAGATACCAGTGGGAATGGCATCGGGGCTGTTCTGGCACAAAATGTAAATAGTCGCCCACGCGTCATAGCATACGCTAGTCGAACTCTAAGTGTGAGAGAAATTACAGTATTACGGAGCGTGAATGTCTAGCGCTAATATGGGCGATATCGAAATTCAGACCATATCTTTATGACACCAATTTTAAAATTATTACCGACCACACACCCTATGCTGGCTTGCCAGCCTAAAAAATCCATCTCGGCGTCTTGGGCGTTGGTCGCTGAAAATTCAACACTACGACATTAGCATTGTTTTCAAATCAGAAAAGCGTCATCTGGATGCCGATGCGCTGTCCCGATGTCCTCTCCCCACTGACATTTCACATCATGCTCCAAGCGACCACGATTCTTCCATCGGTCTGTTAGATACCGTTGACATTGCAGCTGCTCAAGCGTCCGATCAAAATATCCGGCCACTGAAACAATGCTTGATGGGGCTTCCTTGATCTCTCACGCGGCACACTCAGCAGCGCGCTCGTCTCTTCACCCTTCGTGATGGTGTTCTCTATAGACGGAACTACGAGCCACATGGACGACCCTGGCTGCTCGTTGTTCCTCGGACCATCCAAAAAGACATCATCCAAGCACACCACGATGACCCTACCGCTGGACATCTCGGTTTCGCAAAGACATACTTCCGCGTGCGTTCAAACTACTTCTGGAACGGCATGTATCGTACCATCAACAAGTACATTCGCACGTGTCACCAATGTCAGCTGCACAAGACCCAGTCATCCGGCCCTTTACATTCCATAACACCACCTCATCGACCCTTCCAAACAAACAGAATCGATTTTATCGGCCCATTTCCTTCGTCTACAAACAACAGCCGGTGAATAATTGTCGCCGTAGACTATCTCACCAGATACGCCGAAACAGCCTGTGTTCCAACCGCCACAGCCCAAGAAGCGGCAACTTTCTTTCCGGACAACATTCTTCTCCGGCATGGTGCATCCCAGGTCATAATAAGCGATCAGGGCACTCCTTTTATAGCTAAGCTCCTCGATGATCTTTTGCGCCTGGCTAACACAAATCACAAATCGACCAGCGCGTATCATCCCCAAACCAATGGGTTAACAGAACGCCTCAACCGCACGTTATCAGAGATGATGTCGAAGTACGTCACGGAAATTTATACAAACTGGGACGCCATTGTCCCATATGTGACCTTCGCTTATAACACCACGCGTCAGTCAACGACAGCTTCTCACCGTGTTGCTTGTCATTCGCCTGTGAAGCACTTACAACTCTTGACACTATTTTACCCTCCGTCTATGAAGCTCACACGTCGTATCCTTCAGAGGTAATCTGCAGCGCGGAAGGTGCTCGACAACTTGCGCGTTTTCAAGCTCTACGATCCCAGCAGCAACAACAGCTCCGTTACGCACAGACGCATGGCGAAGCATCCTACAACGTTGGGGACGAAGTCCTTCTCGCCATCCCACTCCGTAACCCAGGTAAATGTAAAAACTACTCAAGAAATATATTGGCCGGTTTCGCATTCTCCGCCGTCTGACTTCTACAAACTGCGAGGTGGAACCAGTGGCACCACCTAGAGATCACCGCACGAAGTCACGTGTCATTGTCCATGTTTCCCGCATGAAACCTTTCACCCACCCCACGACTGAAAACACCAAGGCCGGTAGACCGGCCCTTTACCCGCCAGGGGGAAGTGTTAGGGAGAAGAACACGAAGCTGAAAGAGGAGGTCCGAGCTGCACGTGCTCTTCAGCTGGGGCACAACGATCTTTTCCCTTGAACACCTCTATCCAGTCCTCATTAAATCACCCTTATAACATCCCCACAATATATATATATATATATATATATATACACTAGATCAGTCATTTTCAGAAAGACTCATCGCCTGAGAAGAATAGTTGCGCACTAAACTTACCACTCGTGGAACAGGCACAAGGCTGGGGCTAGATAAGAGGCGGAAAAATCGCGCGGGCGCCTTACTGCAACCGCTAGCCTTGTACCTGCTCCAAAAGTTGTGACATTAGTGCGCCACTGCTCTTCTCACGCGCTAAAAGTCTTTCCGAACATGACTGATTTAAAGGTTTTTGATAACGCTCAGCAACTTTTTTATTTGAACCATACGTCTATTTGCACTAAATAAAAAATTGATTAACAAGCTTTAAATATTAGCTGGCTAATTAGTATGTTTTGTCAATTCCTGACGTCCGCCGTGGCTGGTAGTTTGTCCCTAAAGACGGCTTTTATTTTAAACGCCCTTATTTTTAAGAGTTTTGAAACTCTTCGAAAAAACACACGAGTCGAACCTCAACACAAGGTCCGTCGAATTTTTCATTAAAAGTTCGAAAACGTCCAACCCGGTCGAACTCGAACCTCCGCCGGTTCGCGACACTCCTACTTGTACCAGAATATAGTAACAAATGGAAAATCTGCAGACCCCAATTCAATCCGAGCTGAAAGTATCCGAAAGTTTCCGAAAGTGTGAATCTGGCGGCCATTCTGCCATTCAGTTATTGACTTGTGTGGTTGAGCGTTATGTTTTCATAGTGTTTCCGGAAGTGGCCTCTTCACTGACGATGTCGGCGGCGAGAATGTGCTCATTTAATCCTGACTAGACTAACCCGAATATTTCGGATTATGCAAGTTGGATTAAGCCCGTGCAAAATGATCCTCACAATGCTCAATGCATTGTGTTGTAATGGTCTTATATATTTAACCACCTCTACAGTGGTCAGAGAATTTCAGCTTTAATTGTTAGGGAAAACCGGGAAAAGCAAGAAAATTTCAGAATAATAAGTTGCTAGACACCTTGAAATCTCCAATCTCCACATAATTAAAAAATTAAACAAAAATTCTATAGGCTTACAATTTGCACAGGATATATTTTTGTCCATATAAAAAAGTAATGCAGTAGAGGGTTTAATATGTTTGGCCAAATGAGCAGACATTCAACCAGTTTTAACTATTTTTGGAGTAAATTTTTACTATTAAAAATATGCATATTTTCTCTTATAAACTTACTGTCTTTACGAAAATTACTAATTCAGTCAATAAATTTAACAAGACTCAGTGCTTGTGTGAACATTAGTGTTTTGCAGACACTTGAGCCTGTCACACGCCTGCACCAATCCCGCCCGTCGTTGCGTTGAGATTCACGTGACATCTCGTACCACGTGATAGCCATGTTCTTGGCGGCCCGAGGCCGATGTTGCCGGATGAAAATTGGATTTAAAAATATATATCCCAAAAGAAACTCCGCTCAATTCTGTATTAAATTTCGCATTAGCTCAATTTCGCATTAAAAAGCCATAATAAAAGGCGCTATCTTATTTGCTTTGCGAAAAATGGGATATATATTTTAATATAATATTGAAACGAGCGCAAATCGAAGCCGAAACTTCGGCTCCGTCCGGCAACGTTGGCCTCGGGCCGCCAAGAAGATGGCTATCACGTTGTAAGAGATGTCACGTGATCCCGTACGCAAGGACGGGCAGGATTGGGGCGGGTTCCCGCCAGGCGCAAGTGTCCTCTGAACCACACTCTTGAGCACGTTTTGGTGTCTACGACATTCGACGACGTCTGCACAACTGCGGCATAAGTCTGCACACGTAGTGTCTGTAGTGTCGATGAAACAGCGAGATACAATAATCACGAACGGTGAGGCGACAATGGCGGTTATGACGATGGAGATGGTGGTAACAATGGGACCACCTCCCAAGAAGCGCATTGCGCGTGCGCGTTACGCCTATGACGTGGACACCGCTGAGCGCCGCAAGAAAACTATGCTGACGTCAACCCGTTACGCTCGCCCGGAGAAGTAAAAACAAGCGCAAGAGCGGAAATGGTGCCAACATTTAGCTCAATGCTGGCTTCGCCCACGCCGTAGCCTTGACTGCACTGTTGGTTGCGCCTTAATTCGCCCGCTCGAGTCAGGCAATTTCGGCAACTTAGCGAGTTGAAAAGTTTGCCTGACCGTTCAGGAGATATTTAGATGGAACTACATCGCAATATTTAATGTGTGGTCTTTCTAGGTGATACAGCAGAGGTCTGCATTTTTTTTTTTTTTTTCAAAATGAAAATTAAGCTGAGTTCCCCTTTAAAGCGGTTATGATGAGCCATGCTTTGATTTGTTTGTCTACAGGCGAACAAATCGATTTAGGTTGACAGGACCTCCGAAAGTGCCTTGTATTACGGTGCCTGGATGTGTCTCCATATGGCGTGCTTACCGCACCATTATTTTTGGTGCGTCGACAGTCCACAGTCGCTTCAGTCAGAAGTAAGGATACCATGACGACAGCGCACTTGTACATTGTAAACGAAAAGTAGCCCGGATGGGGGTTTTAAAGAATAAGATACCGATTAAACTCCCAAGCCTAAAGCATTCACTCCCGCACATGGGAGTATAAAAACTAGAAACCACCACATTACTCTGGTCGCTAAGAGACGTGGTATAAAAGCGACAACACCTGATTTTACTCCCATTTTAAACTGGAGTTCTTGTATGACAACCCTCCGCAAGACGAAATGGGAGTTGAAAATACTCCCATCCGTCCACACGTCTGCGGGAGATCGGCCGCCATTGACGCAGCCGGCGTTTCCCCCGTCCCGCTCAGTCCCGGCTCTGGCACCAACGGGTTTCCCGTCGTGGAGGAGGTCGTTATAATGGGTCCGAGACGTTTTGGGGCTGGTTTTTGTTAAAAATCCCGACGCTCTCGAACAACAAATATTACACCAGTGAAAAACCAATCACAAAATACGAACTTTTCGCTCAATCTGGCGAATACTCAAAAGTCGAGGATACTATGGGGAAGCAGAAGACAATCCAGCTCTTTTCGGGCAGACTCAAGTATGGTGCAACCATTGTGTGTTGTTTAAAGGCCTTTTCACACGATGCATTTTTCTGGCGCATCTTGACTCGCGAAACGAGTTTCTTGAAATGAATGCGCCGTCTGAACAGGACCGAAAAATGTGCGTCTGCATCTCCCTGGGTTTTCACGAAAAACACAGCCAACGGCCTCTCGAGAAAGCTTTCACGCGATCTCAAAAGGATAAGCGAGCCGTTGGCGGGGCCCAGTGGCCGATTAAGAGGGGGAGGGGGGGGGGGGGGGGCGGGGGCGGCGGTCTGTCTGTTCTGACTTCCTTTTGATTTGTGCATGTGTAAAAATTTAGGGCGGGAAAACAAAGGGAAAGGGTGGGGGGGAGAGGGGTTTCAAAAGACATCTGATACTAGAATGGAAAGTTGGGCGAGTTGGTATGAATTCATTTTGAAAAACAGCGCGAATACCACACGGACAAGAAGGAGGAACACACAGGACGAGGCGCTGACTATCAACTGTCTATTCAGAACACATACATAGAAATTCACGCGAGGTCGGCTTCTTCTTTTTTCTCTTCCAGTCATTCGCCATTAAGCACGCAACATATCAAAATAAAACACACGAGTACATTAAAACACACCAGCACAGGTATAAGTCATCGCGTCTTCCTCTTTTCTTCTTTCTTGGATCTTCAATCTTCAATTCTCAGGTCAACCCATGTCCAAAAAAATTACCTCACTGTCCACTAGGTTAGTGGATGGTTGGCTCACGCACCCGGGTTTTCGTTTAGCTATATGATGAGCTTCTACTAGCTCCCTCGGTAGCTGATCTTTGTGTTTAAATAGCACTTTTGTGTTCATCATATAGCTAAACGAAAACCCGGGTGCGTGAGCCAACCATCCACTAACCTAGTGGACAGTGAGGTAATTTTTTTGGACATGGGTTGACCTGAGAATTGAAGATTGAAGATCCAAGAAAGAAGAAAAGAGGAAGACGCGATGACTTATACCTGTGCTGGTGTGTTTTAATGTACTCGTGTGTTTTATTTTGATATGTTGCGTGCTTAATGGCGAATGACTGGAAGAGAAAAAAGAAGAAGCCGACCTCGCGTGAATTTCTATGTATGTGTTCTGAATAGACAGTTGATAGTCAGCGCCTCGTCCTGTGTGTTCCTCCTTCTTGTCCGTGTGGTATTCGCGCTGTTTTTCAAAATGACATCTGATACGCTAACCTCCCCTCTCTGGAAATACCTGCGTCAATACCTGGCGGGGCCAGATTTCTGCCCGATTCCGAGCCACAGCAGAAAAAAAGTAGATAAACACGGCGCGATCCACGGATGGATACGTAGGTTGCGTTTTCTTGGTCCATACGAGTTCGGATGCGCACAGGTCGGTGGCGCGTGGCAGCTTTCTCAATTTTTGTGCACTCGTAGCGACGAGCGCGAACATTGCACGCCGCCTCCAAGAATGCTCTATTCGCATCGCCAACGAGCCCGGAGAGCGCTGCCCGACGCACGACCAACTCGACGGCGGTGACTACCCAGAAGGCCACGCGCGAGCGCCCCATTCGGGAATTCGGGGCAGCTGGGGCCAGTGTGGTGCTCGAGGCGCTCACGTCTGCGATCTGAATCTGCCGTTCTTGCCGCGTGTCGTCTGCTGTCCACGTTTCTCCGTGCTTTTGTGCATTTTTAACGTTCGTGCGCTCGACTGGGCGATTGTGCGCGTGGACGTGGACTGCTCCGAGGATGTGCTACCGCCGTTAGGCCTATCTGTCTAACGGGCCCGGGCCCATAGGCCTAACAGCCGGTGGTGGTGGTGGTGTGCCGGCGAAAGCGGGAAGCTCCATGACGCGTCAAAGGTAGAGTTAATTAGAATTAACGATGACCTCATGTGTGTGCTATATTTTATCATGTGCTAGTCGTACGTTAAGGCAGCCATTCCCGCTCGAAACAAGCGCCATCGAATGTTCGGGAACGGAATTCGGGGCAGCTGGGGCCAGTGTGGTGCTCGAGGCGCTCACTTCTGCGACCTGAACCTGCCGTTCTTGCCGCGTGTCGTCTGCTGTCCATGTTTTCCCGTGCTGGTGCGCATATTTAACGTTTGTGCGCTTACTGGGCTATTGTGGACGTGGACTGCTCCGAGGATGTGCTACCGCCGTTAGGCCTATATGTCTAGCGAGCTCGGGCCCATAAGCCTAACAGCCGGTGGTGGTGGTGGTGGGGTGCCGGCACACGCGGGAATCTCCATGACGCGCCAAAGGTAGAGTTAATTAGAATTAAGGATGACCTCATGTGTGTGCTATATTTTATCGTGTGCTAGTCGTACGTAATGGCAGCCGTTCCCAGTCGAAACAAGCGCCATCGAAAGTACGGAAACGGTGGACCCAATGAAACATTTTAACCAAGGCGGCCAGACATTTTCATCTGGAGTGTCTCGGCTAGGTAAACGATAGTAGCGGTACGCGATGACAGTGGGACTGAATTTTTGCATTGTTTGCAAAGGTTCTGCGAAATGCGCTACAATTTCAAACGCGTACGTTGTGTAATTAGGCTTCGTCCGCTTTCTTCGGTGTCAGTTTCTTGACTCGGCGAACACACTGGCCATCTGTCAGAAAGAGGTCGCTGTGGAATATCGATTTCATCGAAGCATTCCGGCGGAATCACCAGAGTCGCTTGACACCACTCCGGAAAATCTGCCAAGCAGCTAGTTTCGACAAACCCGATAGTGTGATTTGTGTTTTGTCACATTTGTGTGAGATTTTGGAGAAAATAAATGCTGGTCTGCATTCGTTATCCCCCAACATTTGTTTGTTTTCAATCTGCTAAAGGCCTCGTCCCACTAGAGCGACAAACACGGGTTTTTGTCCGACGACACCACAAAGTTCCGTGTCGCCGATGCTGTCCCACTGCAACGACCGACACCCGCAACGATCGCCGACAAGCGCCGACAAACGATCGACGACGGACGAGTTCTTGTATGTCGTTGGACTTGAAGCGCAGCAAGCAGTCCCACTGGGGAACATCTCTCGGAGACAAACTTACCCTCCTCGCCCGCTCGTGCCTTCTGTTGCCTCCCTTCCCACCCTTCTACCCTTCCTCCCGGAACGAGAAGCCCTTGGCGGCCGCTCCTCGTTCCCGGCCCCGCAGTTCCGGTCCCTCGATTGCACGTAGTGGTCGCGGGCGCGGCTCGCTGGCTGGCGCCGGGCGGTCGTGTTGCGAAAGGGTATTTGCTGTGGCTGGTTTTGCTCGCGAAAACTTGGTGCGCGAGGTGGTGCTTCAAGACGCCGAAGTCTACGCCCCTGCATCAGGATGGATACACCCATGTGCGAGGACTGACCAAAGTTAGACCGCTCACCACAAAGTAGTACACGACGTTCCGCGGCAAGCCATTCCGGCAGACGAGAAACGTATCATCACGTTCTGTGATAATCGGGATGTCGTATTGTCCACCAAAGAGCGTCTGTCCTCGATCATTCGAATAGGAAGTTATAAACATCCTCAAAATCAGCGTGGAACTCTGTGGCGCTCACCTAGAATGCCTCGAATAGCCCAAAAAAGGAACGATTCGGGTATTTCTAGTTCGGAAAAAGTTTGGTGTCGATTGTCACGACTGTTTACGGAAAGTCGCCAACGGCAAACGAAGAGAAGCGGAAGCTTTAATCAAGAAATCAAGTAATCGTCTCCACTTTCACCGTGTTTTGTCGGCGCGTTTTATGCCCAAAGAGCAAAACACGAAAACCGCGTCGCCAGACTCTGTTTGTCTGTGTATTTTGAAGTGTTTTGTTGACAACTCCAGTCCCACTAGGAAACAAGTTTCCTTTCCCTCGTGTTCTGCGTCGTGTCCGCCAGGTGGGACGGCGGACTCCGATAAACAGGCTGTCTGTCGGTGTCGTCTGTCGCTCGTTGTCTTGTGTCGCTGTCGTTTGTTGCTGTCTGTCGCTCTAGTGGGACGCGGCTATAACCACTACCCCGAATCGTTGTTTTGAAGCGGGTCCAAACCACGGGAACGAAAAGGTACCGACTGGGAATCCGACATACGGTACGTGTAAATACGACGCGGTTGCCGCCAAGACACGCATGCTCAAGGTGGCAGCTCGTCTGGGTGCGCTGGTTGGCCGCGCTGATAAACCAGACAGTGGCGTAGCCAGGTCGTGTTCAAGGGTCGAAACACCTTCGAAATTGCATGGTTTTCCTCTTTCCCCCTATCCCTTTTCCATTGTCAGCTTTTTTTTTTTTTCTTTTTTTTTTCTTTTTTCGTGAGGGCATTCAAAGTCCTATGTGCTTCTCTTTCTGTTCGACAACTCACTACGGCGAGGGGCCGGAACATTCCAAAGCAAAACGAAGATGACAACACTGTCCGTGGACTGCGTGAGCGTGAGAAATAGAAGCCCGGCTCCGGCTTTCCGAAGAGCTCTCGCCAAACTCGACAGTGTTATTAGCAACCTAAGCCTTTCTTCGGGCTCGCAGGTGCGGATGACTCCGCTCCTGACGTCACATAAGCCGCGAAATCCTGACCTCGAAGGACGCTGGCCTCGCCTCGGAGAATGCAGGCGGCTTGAATAAAGTTCCCCTACTCTTTGAGCCTCAAGGACTCCACGCCACTATCAGGGCAGCGAAACAAAAGTTCAAAATAGCAATACTTTGACTTTGCAAACCCTACAACCCTACAAATAGGACGACAAAATGACAAACAGCTTAGCTTTCTTTTTTTTTTTTTTTCCTCCCGTCTTTTATTTGTTTTGGGGGCATACCAAAATGCAAGAAAGAAAGAAAAAAAAAAGGAGCGGGAGAGAAAAGCGGCAGCATATTCACCGTAGAAGCACTTTGAAATGCTCATAATTCTTTTGGTTTCAAAGCGTACCGAGGTTACTTCCTTAATCGCTGCAGTGGGTAATGTTTATAATTTTGCGTTCAATACGTGAGTCGTGAAAGTTCCTTTACGTATGTAGACTCTCAAAAATTAATTCAATAGCCAAAGCTGTCGCTTGACGCTTTTTTAAGGAATGATTATTGACCTACAACTTCAAGCGTGCCATCAACGTCTCCAACAGAGTCGGCACATTCACGTCAGGCAGCATCGTCCGCCCTAGGCGAGAGCAATGTCATGGCCAACGACGTCGGTTTCAATGTCGCAATCCTCGGGTTGGGCCAATCACCAGCCTGTGCGGAGCATTCGTTTCATTAAACAAACTGTCTGAGGAAGTTCTGGTTTGGACACAGGTGTGAAGGGACCGCACCGCTTAGCGCGTGTCACCGGTAGAGACAACTTGCCTTGGTCCCCAGGTCTTGTATTCTAATGTCAACCGCCTGCTGCAAATCCTGGCCACCATGCCCGTTAGCGCCGCTGAGGCGGAACGTACGGTCTCGAGACTCCGAAGACGGAAGCCATACCTGAGAGCTTCAACGTCCCCGGAGCGCTTACTACTCCGTTCTTAGCTCAGACCAGAAGCTCCGCCTTCAGCGCGAGCTCGCTGGCTTCCGCTGTGCTTTGTTTGCGCGCGCCTGCGCGTTCAGACTTGTGCCAGCAAGGGCAGAAAGCTCGCGCTGAAGGCGGAGCTTCTTGTCTCAGCTAAGGGTGAACGGAGTATAGGGGTTGCGCTTTTGAACATTCACGGGAACATCCAAGACAGCTCCGAAAGGGTCCTCTCGCTTCTTTCGATCGACCGACCGCGGCTTCCACTAAATGTTTAGACCCCACAAAACGATTGAAACTAGTACTTTTCTCTGCCACTTTCTCGTAAAACGACAACGATGAACGCAAAAAAACCCAAAACATGACCACAACACGATCATTTCTGAAAAACGTGCGCAGGAACAATGAGCGTGACGTTTCACTTGCTCGTTGCCCCGGTCGGTGCGCATTGGAGTTTTTATGTGTAATCGCATTCTAAACTTCGCTATTCTTTGGCACTCTTACGTAGTTTTCAGTCATTGGATACCCCAGTGTTCCGCAGAGAAGTGAACGCACCGGAATATTTTGTGAGCCTGTCGAGACTTTTTTGTTCAAAGCGCATTATTATATTTTATGATTGCGTGTTTTCGTTGTTCCACAGTAAAGTTCCCCTCTTTAAAGATCGGAGGGACGAAATAAAAAAGGTTGAATTCTTGTCTTCTGAGAAACAGAAAAATAGCAACTAAAATTGTGTTTGCGAAATTTCTTTTCCTCTTTCTTGATTTTTTTTTTCTACTTTTGAATGGTCTGGGCAAAGGAAAGCATCCCCTGAAAACATTTCCTGGCTACGGCACTGGCCGACTGCTTTCTAACTGTTCGCGTACCGGATCGCCGTGCAATGCTCAAAAAGGACAACGAGCTGGCGTGTTATCTCCCGATGGGTGGAAAACGCACGAATCTCGCCGTGCCCTTTTATTTCGATATGGCGTAAAATGTGCGTGAAATATCAACAGGTAAAGTGACAAGATTTAGGCACATAAACAAATTCAATCATACTGTGAATTAAAGTCGTCCATCTTTATATTTAATCCCGTGTAGGTATGCCGCGAACTTTTTTCGACCGAAGTTTCGATGATCGATTCAAGTGGTTCAAAAGATTTCGAATTTTCGACCTTTCCATATCGAGAAATTCGACGGAAGTCGAATTTTCGAACTTATTGAACTAAGAAGTTCGACGCTTTCCGAAATTTCGACCTTATTACCCGGCGAAATTCGATGCTTGTCGAACTTTTGAACTTGATAGACTAAAAAATCGATGATTTTCGAACTTTCGACCTTCTTGCACTAAACGTTCGAAGCTTTTCGAACTTTCAAACTTCCTATGCTAAGAAAGTCAAAAACTTTCGAACTTTCGAACTTATTAATCTACAGAATTCAATAATTGTCGAACTTTAGATTCCTGAAACGTCAAAAGTTCGACGAACTTCGAGCTGTTAGGGTAAAAGTTCGAAGTTCGTCGAACTTCGAAAGACCGGCGGGCGGTTTCATTTGGATTCAAGCAGTGATTCGTAATTTTTTTTTTCTCGCAATTTTACATGCGGTGCTGCATTCCTTGCGAAAGACAATGCCGTTTATTTCAATCATCTGGCATGCTTGGTTTTAAAGAAATAGATTCCCGAAGGAACGAGGAAGGACGACGGGTTTTTGACAATTGTCGTTCGTGCCATATTTGAAGCGCGCTATAGCCGAAGCTATTTATGGTAGAGATGTTAAACTTTTCAAGAATGATCTATGTATAGCCTAGATAAGTGTCGTCTTAAGGTATGATTATTGTTGTTGAAGACGAGTTTCGAAGAAATATCCAAACATGTACCTACGGGCAATTATGCCCTAAACTTGGTAATTTTTTTCGCCTACATTCTTTGAGGTATCGCAGTGAAATTAACACCAGAGACAGTACATATCATTACAATCTGCAGATTACAAAATAATGTATTTCTTTTTATTCCCCCGTTGAGGAACAAATTAACTCATGGGGGAAGATTTCTAATATTGTTCAAGTTCAGCACGTCATAAAAAAAAACATTTTTTTTTTTTTAATTTACGTTTTTGGGACGTGTTTCTTTTGGCCTGTACACATTTTGGTGGGAGAAACTTGTTTCATAGTTGTGGGCCTCTGAATATGCAAGAATACAACACTTCCGGCTGGTTCTTGATAGTTCTTTTTTCTCTCCAGCTTTTTATTTTTGCATTTATTGTTATGTTTATTTATTGATTATTTTTTTACCAATGGCACAGTTATTTAGGTCGAAAAGCCATAGCTTTGAACTTCCGAGCCACCGAGCATGTGACGAGTAGTGCCTTCTGACAACGAGTTTCTAACAATGACCATCTACGCGATCTTTTATGCAGTGAAGAGCGACAGTAGCTATACATATGCATACATAATTTCAGATTAAAATAGGCTAGACCATGCCCTCTTTCCCTGTATTATTTTTTTTAACAGTCCGAAATATCTGGGAGGGGGGGGGGGAAGAGACTGGAGCCCCCCCCCCCACCCACCCCGCTTTTTCCTCTTCCGACGCCACTGGTATTCTAGAACGCTCCTCGACCTCAAGTTGCATCAGCTTCTGTGCTTTCTGCTCGGCGTTTCTTCCGCCCCGGAAAATAAACCTCCAAAGCAATTACAAACAAAAAAATTGTCAAGATGCAGGCGAGCTGGTGTATGTTGATCATGATGCAAAATCCCGAGACTGGGAATGAAATTCGCAAGAAATAGTGTAAGAAGAAAGAAAAAAAGAGACAGGGCAACGTCTCAAACTCAGCTGAGTTGAGATTGAGACGTTGTCCTGAGCTGAGTTTTCAGCTGAGTTGAGTTTGAGAGGTTGTCCTCAGCTGAGTTTTCAGCTGAGTTGAGTTTGAGACGTTGTCCTGTCCCCTTCTTTCTGCCTTCTTACACTTTTTTTTTCAAAATTTCATTCCCAGTCTCAGAATTTTGCATTATGTACAAACTAAACTTAGCGTCACTCGGGCGGCGTTCGATCGGATTACTACCAGCGTGCAAGGGGGTAGGGGGGCAGAAGTTGCCAGATCACTTCAAGGTTTTTCTGAGCCTCAACCACCTGCCTGCCCCCGGCCGTTTCGAACTGGATGAGTATCGTTAAACAGTGCGTCGTAGGATCACTACTTCGTGATGCACGTTAATGACCACCCCGGGCTGGCGGTCACAATTACTGATCTATTGTCACACGTCACTCTGCACTGGCAAATATTCCAGCACATCCCGGACACTCGTCGTCTCATTTAATTGCCTGACCAACTTCGCGCAGTCTAAATATCACACCCGAACTTTTCTAAACCTGATTTCGTGAAAACCAGTGTGGCGTGAAAACGTTATTTGAAGCTGAAACTGGTGGCGGAACATGAAAACCCGACTTCGAACTTTGCGCACTTGGACATAAAAAAAAAAAAAAAAATTTAAAACCTTCAAAGTTTTTTTTTTCTTTTTTTTTAAATTTAGCTTTGAAAGAGAATCGAAACCTTCGACGTTTTCGAACTTTATGTAGAAAGAAAATCGAAATCTTCGAATTTATCGACCTTTGTCTTTAAAAATTCGAAACGTTCGAATTTTTCCAATTTTAGGTCTAAAGCAATTCGAAACGTTCGAATCTCTCGAATTTCAAATTAGGGAAGTTCGAAATCTTCAAATTTATCGAACCTCAAGTAAACGAAAATTCGAAATAATCGACCCCAACTTTTAGAAACCGTGAAAGCATCAAACTTTTCGATTTCGAAACCCCGCGATTTAGGAAAGTTGCGAATTTTTCGAATTCAAACCTCCGTACGGTCAAAAATATAGAAATCTTTCGAATTCGAGCATCAGTTCGGGTCGAACATATCGAAACCTTTCGAAATGGAGCTAGGGTTTTTCGCGGCATCCCTAATCCCGTGCAAAAATAAATACGTGCAAAAATTCATTCGCAAAAAAAAAAAAAAAAAAAAAAATGATTGTGTATTAAAACGATATGCAGCATTATCTCCAATCTACCTTTCAAATTCAGGTTCCAATGATTTTAGTGGTTTTAAGTACTATTTGTATCCGATAAAAAGCGATTTCATCTTTTTTCGGTTTTGAAACCGAAACCGAAACAGGGTGCCTATGGCAGGTGGCGCTAGCTATCGCCCAAAATCTCCCCGCTCATATCTTGTTTCGAAGGGCGTCCATAACTTTGCTCTCGAAGGCGAGTCGTCGGGTGTTGTCGTGTTGTGCCGGCGTTCGCCGCTTATTTTTTACTTTTAAGAACCTTAATAATGGGCGTTTCTTACTACTACCTTGTTCAAGAGTGTCAAACAGTATCTCGGAGACGCCGCGTCTAGTCATTGACCGTTGGCTGGCAGCGAGAGGGCTACGAAAACTTCAAACGGCCGGTGAGCACAACTCTTTTCTTTGTTCAGAACGAAGTGTTACTTTTGCCGTAAGCTGGCTAAGCTATGCTCTAACCTTTAGCCCCTTTCCCTGGCAAATCGCGAGCGCTTGTTTCGCACTTGCACTCGTCTTCGTGGTTGTGCGACGGCACCGCGTTGTATCGGATCGCCTACTTTTGATGCTCGTAACGGGGCTCGTAACAGTACCGCATCCCTCAGATGTCCACGTAACTTTCTATTGGGAAGTGGCTCTGACACAATCAGTTTCGTGACTGCCACAACATCGCCAACAGAAATATTGAAACTGAAATTTTGCGATTGATTTCCGAATAAACTACTCCGAAAAAGCAGAGAACTTCTGTGGCTCGCTCGACGCGCTCCGCCACTTTCCCACGGATCGGTTGGAGCTAGAGTTTTAGTAGATCGTTTTCAGGGGCTCTGTACTGCTACGGGCGCGCGCTTCAGAGCATGCATTGAGGTGGCAGCGCGAGCTCCCGCTACGAATAGCGTGGTCTGAAAACACGGCCGCTCGCCGAGCGCTCTACCGGCTCCAGATTTACCAGCGGCGCAAGAACCCGCCCGGCGAGCGCGTGCTATTTGCCAAGGGAAGGGCTACTAGTATGCTTGTGACCTGGGGCGGTTTGCTGGATAGCGACGTTGTGTTTGTCCTTTACCTGTCTCGGCTTTCAGTATGTCGAATGCGCCAAGCGACTGAGAGAGAGGAAGAGACGAGTGCGCGAGGACGTCAGAACGCTGAGCTCTGTTTGGATTGATTAGTGGGTAGACCTAGAGCCTTGGTCTGCACTGCATGTGTCGAACACATTCTGATGCAAGAGCATAACGCCAGACGCATTCTAGCTCGTTCGACAAGTGTTATGAACACAAAGGCAGCTAAATTTAGATCTACCCACTAATCATTCAAACAAAAGCTCGGCATTCTGATGTCCCCACGCTCTCTCATTTCCTGCTCTCCCTCAGTCGCCTGCCCAGTATTGTTACCTTCAATTACCGTTTATGTCGTCCAAGTTTGTCACGTTTACATAAATCCGACTTGAGTGCGTAGACTTTAATTATTCTCAGAATTAAGCCGATACGCCAGCATTCACCTTAAAGGGGCCCTGCAATCATATTGAAGTGTCAGCCTTTTTTGCGGTTACCACGTCTCTTCTCGTTCGGGCAAGCCAGAGGGTACGGAGAGAGTAACTAAATATCAGTGCGTCATCTTTTAACCGGACGACGCGGAAACCTCCTCCACCTACGGGGACACCCCGCGGTACCGAAAGTGCACGAAATGTGAGGTATTTGCTCCTGGGCTTACTACTGGTGAGAGCCGCTAAAAGCTTCTTTTAGTCGAAATACAAAATATAAGTGGCGAGAACCGTCTCAATTATTTATGCAAGCAGTTTTTGTTCAGTATTTTAAATCAGAAAAGAAACAAATGCAGTTTACAAAGTCCGGAAACCAGAAATGACCCGTCGACATACCCGCCACCAAGCGGTACAAAAGGCGGCGCATACTAGAAAGGAATAGTAGGATCAGGCTCTAACGAGTGGCGTGCGTACAAAGGTCCCGGATGTATGCGGTGGCACTGCGGTCATTTACGGACTCGAGGATTTGACCAGTTCCGAGCGTTGCGAAGCCTTCGGCACAGGTTTGGCTTGCTGTTTGGCCGTTTCGCGGTATGGCAGCCCGAAGTGGCTCCTGTTCTGAACTGATCTTTATCCCGTGTTTGCTGTCGTTTGTGGCCAATGAAGTGTCATGCCGAATTAGTGTTTAATCGTGCAGCAAATGCAATGTGAGCCGCCCTGGCTGCCTGCTCCTACAGAACATGCTTTAGTGGCGCCCTCTCGAGCTGTCGACGCAGAGTGCGGCAGATATGAGCGCTCGCTGCGCTCACTACCCCTCCTCTAGTTTACGGCCACTGAAGTGGCCAAAGACGTCATGAAGGAAGTTATTTTTTCCTTGTTTTTCTAATTTTAATTTGCCTATAACTTTTAAGATAAAGCGAAATTCGAGGGGAAAAAAAAGTTTTATTAAGTTACTATGTTTAGTGCGCTCTAGTTCGGTGCAAATTAAAAACCAGTAAAAAAGTCATTGCAGGGCCCCTTTAATGCTCAAGTCCTATGCTAAGATGGCACCATGTTGTGTCACATCTCAAAGTTAAACCAGCATTTCCAACTCAAGCCGAACATTGTAATCACAATTTCTGTCTGGTGTTCCGCATGCGGTGGCCTTTCTGATAGCATAAAGATCTTAACCACTGTCTTTGATGCTCTGCATGAAGTTACAGGATGCAAGAAAGCGCTGAGAGTTCTGGGCCTTGCCACTCTAGAACCGAGGGAACAATACTGCACACGACATGGTGAGCAAGATCGTTTCCAACGGCTTTCAAGACACTACAGCTACTTCTATCATGGTTGGACTACAAGGACGTGAGGTTCCAGTACAAGCAGGAGCAGCACTGAGGTAGGAACTACTTTTTCTGCAGTACGAGCACTTTGAGCTCGCGACGCCATTCCTGCTTACAACTTACTCTAGGGGCTCCCTCCAGTGCGCAAGGCCAGAGCGGATGCCGCCCTCACCGAGCAGCTCAGCTATTCGTGACTCTAGTGAACTATAGGGGCGCGCCGGTCAGGCAGTATGGCGGGCGAAAGGAGGTTGTTTTCGTCGTTCAGCACGCTGACCACCATACATTCTTTCACAGCAGCGTAAGATCGGTGTTACATGTGAAAGCAAAGCGATTTTTCGACGGTAGAAACCTTATTCTAGTCAGTGCGTAGGAATGACACGGCGGAAGCATAAAAATAATTACTGGAAACAATATTTGTTTCTATGCTGCCTACATGAACCAAGCAGTGATAACAGACGACAGAGTGGAAAGGACCTCCTCTCCTGAGCTTCTCGGTGTTGCCGCTACGCAGCAGTGATTTCGCTGGAGTCGCCAATATTCAGCTCATTTACAATGGCAAGAAAGATTTGCGTTTCTTCTCGAGAGAAACTTAGGGAGGGACACCCAGGATTGTGCCCGCTTTTCTCTGCTGCCAACAAGACAAGACTCACCCCCTCCATGTTCTCAGCTAGGCACATAGCCAGGATTTTGATTCGGGGAAGGGGGGGGGGGGGGAGGGCAGGACAGGGCAGGCCAGGGCAGGGGGAGGGCATTGTGCCCGCTTTTTGCCACCAACTCTGCCAATACTGAGTTGGCGGCAAAAGGAAAAGGAATGCTGTACCCTAGCTCTGCAATGCCTATACAGTTACTCTGTATCTGGACTAAGCGCGGCACCCACGTTAAACCACAAAACTAAAAAAAAAAGAAAAAAAAGATTGCAAGAGGGCAAAGACAGGAAAGGACCTTGATACAAGTTGAAAAATGTGTCATATCGGGATCATCCTTTTGTTAATTTTATTTCTTACTTTTTGTAACAAGTCGTCGCAGACTGTCACGGCGAAGCGGCTTGAATGGGTGGACCGGGTAGGTTAAAGGGATACTGAACCGATTGGATTTCGCAAAGTAAGGCTGCAGAAGTATTGAACTGGATGCTACGAACTCCAAAACATCACTCGTACATCGATATCTCAAATGGATGGCCATACTTTTAGAAAAGAAGGGAGCGATCAGGCGAGTTCTTTGACGTAACTGTCCTCCGGGAGAATTTGAGAATGAGGAGCAGCGACCTCGCTTCTCTCCTCCTCGCTTCGGTTCACCAGCTTGGTGGGACGTAGCGAGGAGGAGAGAGAATGGGAATCGTGACGTGCCTTGTCTCGTCGGCCTCGTCGGCCGGGTTCAATCGCGCACTTCTTTCTCCCCAAAATACGGCAATCCGTTAGATATATCGCCAAATGAGTTGTATTTTTTGGTTTTGCAACTTCACGCCTATCCGCCCGGCCTTGTTTGGTGAGCTCGAAATTTCGGTTCCGTATCCCTTTGACACGCGCCTTAGTGTGCGTGTGCGTGTGCGTGTGCGACATAGTGGTCGTCTCCACTGCAGTGGCGTGGACAGGGAGGAGGCTTATGGGGCTTCAGTCCTCCCTCCCCTGGTCATAAAGATCACAGCCTCCTCAGCCAGCCCCCCCCCCCCCCCCCCGCCCTAAAAAAATCTACGCATGGCACCGTGACAGCGGTGAAAGTGGCAAGTTATTTTCTTCGACAAGGAAGGGCACATGGGGGTAAATTACCTTGCGGCAATTTTAGGGATTACTATGGTGCAGTATTTGCTTTAAAATGTCAGGGAAAAAAGTATATTTTGGCTTTTAAAAAGCTGCATCCAGTTAGCATCTGCAACGATTTTTCCTGCGGTGAATTGCCCTATGACGAATCGGCCTATTCGACGAATGAACCGCCGGAGAGTTGACCGTCGACGATTTGTCCTAGACCCTCACCACATCATCTCAGCTGCGATCTGCAACGCAGGACGACATTGCATTCCTATAGGACAGGGGTCTCGGCCCTCGACGAGTTGACCGTCGACGATTTATCCTAGACCCTCACCACATCATCTCAGCTGCGATCTACAACGCAGGACGACATTGCATTCCTATAGGACAGGGACGCGGCCCTTGACTCGCTGGGACGCGGCCCGCAGGCAACCGGCTACGCGTTCCGGTTCCTGTGCGCTGGAAATGGCATGCGCCATAGTGATCTCATCACGCCAATTCATTTGCGCTCGAAAAGTAGCTCTGCTATTTTAACGTATTCACATAGTTTATACTTATCTGTGCTCATTTGCCCTTTGTTTCGCTTTATTTTTTTGCTTCCCGGATTTTTCTAATGTACAACAATTACGCTACTGCTGCAAGAGCGAACTATTCGTTTCAGGATACATCTCGGCTGCGCGAACTCTCAATCAGCAGGAGTAGCTGCCAAAGATAAAGCTACAAGGTCGGGACTAGATCCATCACAGTATTTTCTCAGTGTGTTCTGTCAAATTAACTGAATGATTTTTTAGAGACATGTTGGGCTTGGTGAATTTCCGAGCGAATTAAGCAACGAAAAAGACAGTGCAATTTCTCTCTTGTTCCATTAAAAATGCTAGCATGCTGGCGGGGTGGTGTCATTTTAATTATTGATATCACATGACGTGAGGCCCCAAAGTAGTCATATAAACCAATCAAATCTAAACATGTCACTGGCAAAACTGTGAGTTACAAAAAGCATAGAGGACGAGGTCTTTTCATTTTTAAAATCGTCTGACTCCCCCCCGTTGCGTTGGCCCTCGACCTTTCCGGTATGGGATATCTGGCCCTCAGACTCAAATGAGTTTGAGACCACTGCTATAGGAGGTCCGCGTCAGAAACGTCTAATAGGACCCAACAAGGTGGGCAACAATTGCCGGCAACTTGCGACGCGCAAACGTTTCTCGGCGAAGGTATGGAGTGCGAAGGTCAATACACGAGACCTCCCTTGCTAAGGCGACGCAAGTGGACATTACCAGTCGACTGCTTCCGTTGCATTCTCACATTTAAACAAATCTAAAATGTTACTGTGAACCCAGAAACTTTTTTTCTTCTCAGGTTACAGTATCTTGTGTGCAAAATAAAAAGTGTTACTGCATCTTTGTGGTATTGCAAGCACGAGGTGCTTAGGCCTTTCCGTTGCAGTGTAGAAACGTTATTCTAAAACACCCTGGCACAGCACGCGCTAACGCATGCGCTAAATTTAGAGCTAGCATGGGCTCGGTCGCTCCGGCGAAAAGTAAATCCGGTAGAATAAACACAAATTCGGGACGAAAACAGATGCATACAGCTCTTTCAACTCTCAACGAGATTTATTTCGTCTCCGTTCAAACGACGGCCATCGAGCAGGTTCAGGGGAGGGAGCAGAGAAGGAAAAAAAGGGGGGGGGGTTGAAAGAAAAGGAGGGGGAAAAACAGGTTATTCGCGGCCTTCCCTCAAGGCCCCTCGTCCCTTCCGCCCAGTTCGGGATGGAGGAATTTCATCTCCCTGTCGGAAAGGGCTAGAGAAGCCGAAGCAATGTTAGTGACCGAGCTCTTAATGACGTACGATTCGCCCTATTGAAAATATTTCTAAAAGGGCCCGTCAGCCTTGAAGGATTATGGGACCTCACAGGCCTTCAAAACCCTTCAAAAATACCCCACAGAAAAACCCTTCAAGGATACCCCATAGAAAAACCCTTTAGCCCCACAGCCCTTTAACCCGTCAGGCCCTTTAGCCCATCAACCCTTTAGACGCCCAAATGTCTGTGAACCATAGACAAAAATGCAGGTCAAAACACTGAAAATTTATTGCCGACATTTAGTTTTACGTGCATATTATAACTCAAAAAGCAACGCTTGTTCAAACCCGGCGCAAGGAGCTGTAGACGAAAGGGATCACATCAAACTGGGACAACTGACATCCTTATCACAAAGAAAAATACCTTTCAAAGTACTCACAATGCCGCTGGGTATATTCCTGATGTACGGTAGTTCAGCTAATAAAACCGAGCAGGTGCACCTCACGGACACATACACAGTCTCAGTAGGCACGTTTAGCGAAAACCACAAACTCGTAAGCAGCACCCGCCGCCGTTGAGAAATCCCGAGCACAGTCACGGTTTCGTCCATGATGACGTCGCGCCGGCGTCTTCGCCGTATTCTTTGCTCGCTGGTCTGAAGTCGGACGGACGAAGAGGCGCAAGGAACAAGTCCGGACAGCGGCCGTCATCCACCGTCTCAACCCCCACAGTGCCATAATCCCGGTGCGCAGGCACAACATGCGGTGGGACGCTGACCCCGACTGCCAGGCTTTGCAGCGAGTAAGCCGACACCGGCCACCATCTCCTTGAATGCGCTGAACACAAAGGCGCTCGAGCGGTGCTGAAGGCGGCCTGCGCCGAACTATGGTTCACCTGCGGTACCAAGAAAGAAACTGCACGGATCAAAACAGACCAAGGGGCGAGCCCTCAAAACCATGCATGCTCACCTTCCTGGAGGAAATTGGTCCGCTCCAAACATCCCGGCTCGGGGGATAACCGGAACCGCACACGAGCAGAGAGAAAATGGCTATGGCCTCCCCCGCTTGCACACAGCACCCTCCTCCCCCCGACCGCTGGCCTGGCAGCCCTGCACCCTCTCCCCATCGCCGGGCGGAGAGGGGCGATTGCTTTTTGGGGACAGTCCCCCGTGGGGGGACCGGTTCCCGGAACGAGTCGCTCCCGCGTGCGTCCCTGTTCCTGGAAAGCGCGCACTGCTCTCGGCTTCTTCTTTTTTTTTTCTTTTTTTCTTGTTTGTTTTTTTTTTCTTTTTTTTTTTTTTATACATGGTTGCACGTATTTCGCCTCGAGCGGACAGGATTGCGTTCGCCTCAAAACGCCGCTCGGCCAACACCACTCGGCCCGCGGCTCGTCAATTCTCCACATGGGCGGTCGCCCTCAGTAGCTCTTTCGCGACCGAACACCCGGGCAGTGACAGACGGGTCCAGGAGCCCACTCGTATTTGATAGAAGAGCAGTAATAAAAATCTGACCGTACTCACACACGATCGGCATTCTCCAAATACTTATTTTTTCCCCCGTAGCGTACAATAAGCAGCTATGTTCATTCATTCTGCGAAATGTGTTTTTTCCACCTGGGCCGTTGCCCACACAGACATATCAAGAGGCCTGAAGGTTTTCCCGACCCCATTAGAAAAGTTCTTGACAGGCCTTCAGACATTTCAAGGCATCGTAAAGGGGACTTTAGACATTTCAGGAGAGCCTCTGACGGGGCCAGTGAACCCACCAGGAAATATCGGTGCCCCCGTCAAACACCTCAGAAATTCCTGAAGTCCCTTTCACACCCTTTAAAAAAATCCTGAAGTCCCATCAGAGCGATTTTCAATAGGGCGGCGACTTCCCTGCCAAATCTCTGCCGGTGTCCTCCCAATGCGTGCGTACCTTCGTATCTGGGCGAACAACCGTCGCACTTCATACGGTGTAGGACTATTGGACGCATGGAGTCGTCGGGGGGTTCGGCAAGGAAGTCGCCGAATCGTACGCCATTAAGAGCTTGGTCACTAACGTCGCTTCGGCTTCTCTATCTAGCCCTTTCCGACAGGCAGATGAAATTCCTTCGTCCCGAACTGGGCAGAATGGACCAGAGGCCTTGAGGGAAGGCCGCGAATAGCTCGTTTTTCCCCCTCCTCCTCTTTCAACCCCCCCCCCTTCTTTTTCCTTCTCTGCTCCCTCCCCTGAACCTGCTCGATGGCCGTCGTTTGAACGGAGACGAAATAAATGTTGGTGAGAGTTGAAAGAGTTGTAAGCGTCTGTTTTCGTCCCAAATTTTGTTTATTCTTTTCCGATTGTGTAAGTATAATTACCAACACTCTCATTATTAATGTTAAGTCCGGTCGCTGGAGCTATTTTACTGTACGAAGTAGGTACTGGTGTGGGCCTTTAGCGACAATGAGTGGAAGTCTGGAATAATAAATAAAAACGTGCTATCCTGGCGCAATAGACGCAGTGGTTGAGTTGCCAGCTGACTCCACTGCTATTGAAGTAACAGGGCAAAGATACGCTAGTTGATCATTTACTGAGATAAAACAACAGAGCGCTAAAGGCTGATTTTGGAGTAGCCATAAATATTCTAAGAATGCAAACCACTTCATAACGGCAGCCACGAGCGAGAGTTCGATGTTTGGTACAGCCCGTCGGTACAGCCCAAAGATGGAGAACGGCAACCTCCCTGTTTGTCGTCTGCTAGCAGAGTCGGGCGCGTGCCCTCTCTCGTTTTACCCCGCCGACCCTGCTGAACTTCCCGGATGTGTGGAGAGGGGGCTGTGGTCTAACAAAATGGCGCCGCCCTGAGAGAGCTAAATGGAATGGTCTATAAGCTCCCTACAGGAGCCAGAGTTGCGCATCTGTTTTCCGCGTGCCGCCGCGCCGCTATTCACCGAGATCCGATCACGTGAGGAGCAGACTCAAATGCCGTGCAGGAAAATAGACGTTGCCTGCGCCACGGTGTACGTTCCCCTGCTTTCGGGCGCGCCTCGAACGCGCGGCGCCGATATTCGCCGAATTCAGTCAGATGAGGAGCAGGATCAACGTGCCGTGCAGGAAAGACGGCGCTACGGGGATGAGCACGCAACTGTGGCTCCCATAGGGAGCCTATACAGGAACTCTGCAAGCACTGGTACCACAGATCGAGCAGCACCTACCTCTCCACGCTTATGCCGGAAACTCTCAGCCTCACGGTTCGGCCGTGGTTGGCGCCAGGCATGTAGCAAGTGGGGGGGCCCATGGGGCTTGCCCCCCCCCCCCCCCCCCCCGAAATCTTCCATTTTGCTGGGACCCTCCTTTCCCCCCTCCCCCTCATACAGCATTTTGTCATAGGTGGCCCCGGCCCCCTCCCCCCCCCCCCCCCCCCCCCCCTTTGCCCGAAACAAAATCCTGGCTACGTGCCTGGTTGGCGCGGTCTCGCGCGGCAAGATGCAGCAGTGTCCTGTGAGCAGTTAGAAACAATCTCGCTCACCAGGGCGTGCACAACTACATCCTCTCTTTTCCAGAGTGAGGGTAAAAACCGAATTTTAAGCCTTGTTCAACTTCTTACTAACTGTGCAGCGATATTACCAATTCTAAGCAGTCGCAAGAGATTAAAATCTGTTTTTGCACCCTCCGGTCACAAGCAGTCACAAGTTTGTGAAACAACCATTACAAATGTTTCATTTCAGTTAATTTATACCGCTAAAACTATATCGGTTTTGAGCAGTCAAGCAGGATCAATCGAAACTTCGAGTTCAGACCAACATCCTTTTGCGAGTTCTTAATAGAGTATTTGCACGACTAGGTTTCTTCCTGAGCACAGGATTAAACGTCATCGAGCTCTAAACTCACGTGCTCCTCATCACGAATGTTCTCAAATCCCCCCAGCTCGTGGGGAGCCGAGGGGAATTTGTGACCGGCCGACAGAATATCTGTTGTTTCGTCAGAGCGACCAGGCCTCCCCTTTGTCCCCCTGCTTTTAGGAAGGTACCGCAGTTAACAGCAACTAGGTGGGCGCCTTTTTAAGAAAAAATTAATTTGCTTTTTGTTTGGCGAGTTTCCGAAGGTCGCCAGCACATTCGAAAAAGGAAAGACTCCGGCAACTCCGACTTGGTTGTGCGAATGCTCGCTTGATATTTCTGCACTGCCTCCTCCTTCTCGTTTTTTCCTTCTCGTACCATTATGCACATTTACAAGGCGATCAAAAGCCTTTTAGCTGCATGAGCAGTTTCTTTGAAGCTCACTACCCATACAGGCATTGTATTCGAATGACTTGTCTTCCTTTTTTCTTAAAGGGGCACTAAACCAATGTCTGCGAAAGTCTATTTACGGTCATAAATGTGGACGTGTCTGCTATAGTTATAATGCAATTAAATGCAAACGTGCAAGCGAGCTGGACAAGAATGACGAAAGTAATTTACTTTCGTCTGCTATAGTTCCCGAGGAATCGATTTCTGATGCCGATTTAAGTAGCAATAGCTACTTAAATTGGTTAAGTGCTTCTTTAATTTTTTAACAGACAATTGCTAACCAACAGATTAAAGCAGGCTCCTCTGTTCCGTGCAATTCGCTCCGTAATCAGTCGGTCAACTTGACCATCAAACTATATCTTCGATCTGATATAGATGTTTGGTATACTATCCCCATCACGTGAGCGGGTAGTTGAAATAGCTGCACGGCTATGTCCTTTTTATCAAAGTAGGCCATCTTCTGTGGTGAAGCTAAGACTCTTGAGAGGCAGGTGCTTTCTTGTGGCCCTTGTGGGTTGCTCTTCACACGTCCGTTTGTAGAGCAAGGTTTAGCATGGTGACGGGGTATCTTTTTGGTGGTAGTCTTTATCCGTGCCACAGTTTTCAAGGGCATAAGAGCATTGTTTGGTTGACTGACACTTAACTTTGTATTGTGAGTCAAGCAGATTGTCATGGCTGTGCTCATCTTCTTTGTCAATGCTTTCTAAATATTGAGAGGTTGTCTGATTGGCCACTAATTGGTACTTGGCTTTGTTACAATTTTTTGTCCCCTGATTCCGAGTTATCAGGTTGTAAACCAGATCGAGGTGCCTGTAATTTGACAGACTTACTGTGCTGCAAGCAGTCTTGGGTAGTAACGCGTTACTAGTAACGCGTTACTTTAATTTCGTTACTTTTTTGGTAACTTGTAACTGTAACGAGTTACTTTTTCAAAATGTAACTTGTAGCTGTAGTTCTATTACTTTTTTCTGAGGTAACGATGAAAGTAACGACGTTACTTTTGTCGTTACTTTCCAGTTTTTCATGAATAATATATCACTGAACGAGTACAATTTAGCCATTTTTTGCGCTTTCCAAATTGTCTCTTCCGACATTTCGAGTGTCAAGTTATTTTTTGCACAGACTTGTAAATACGTTCTTTCTCGCCAGTCACGACCCGAATATAGCCACGTGTAGGTTCGGTGAAAAAAAAAAGTAGTTATCTTTAGCACGCGCTTGTACTTTGTGACTGAACACTTGCATCTTAGTATCTTGAAGGACTATCTCTTTTGCGGTTTTTCTTTTTTTCTGCGCAAACGCTTTTTAATCGGGTGAATCAAACAACAATACACGCGGAGGGCACCGCGAATGTTTCGTATTTTAATTAGCGCCGCCACTCCGCACTGCGCATGTTTCGTATCTTGATATGCGCCATTAATCCGGTGTAGTGTCAACAGTCGAGGCAAAAGTTGCTGCTGTTTGCGCGGGGTTTGTTTCTGGCTTGCAGGGTACAAGCTGAAATATGTCCAGGGACTGTATGAACCCAGCGCAACCGTCAACGAGCCAGTAATAAGCTAGTGCTACGAAGGATATGAATGTTGATAAGAATAAAGAAAAACTACCATGGCCGGCGTACAGAGAGTATTTTGCTGACGTGGAGGAGGTTACTATCACCTTGACCGCAGAAAACGGCACTCTATTGCCCCACCGCCGAAACGGCAATCAAAAACCTTTTCCGGCGAAACAACACAGCAATCCCATCCAGCGCGTTAGACGAGCGCCTGTTCAACAAGGGCAGGGACGTGTTCGTTATCAAACAAGGGAAACTTTCAGAAACTAATTTCGAGAAGCAACTGCTGCCAACTTACAGTACGAAGTAAAAAACACACTTTTTTAATTTTATGCAAATAAACTTGGTGAAAAGTGTTTTCTAGTTTCTCCTAATTTTATTTTTTGTGTTATAAAAAAAGTAACTGAAAAGTAACGTCGTTACTTTCTGAAAGTAACTGTAACTGTAACGAGTTACTTTTTTTGTTGCGGTAACTGTAACGGTAACTTCACTACTTTTTTCTGAAAGTAACTGTAACTGTAACGAATTACTTTTTAAAAGTAACTTACCCAAGACTGGCTGCAAGGTCCATCTATCTTAACAATACCTAGGTGGTTGAGATGAATCTTCAAAGCTCTACTCTAATTATTTGCATGATTTTAATATTTTTGTTGTTCTAAGTGATGGCTTCTTTTATGCTTTGTATTTTCAGAAGTGGGCCTTCAACTCCTTCAGCTGGTGCTGCAAGCCTGCTGGCACAACTTGTGGCCCAGGTACCAGAATGAAGAGCTGAAAGCACTGTTCGAGTGAGAGGACCAGTGGCCCTTGCGCAGCTCGAAAACCGGACCGGGCAGTCATCAGAGTTATTTATGTTCTACTTCTATTAGCTCCAAGATGTTTCGTTGGCACCCTCTAATGGTTTTCGTCCGTGACGTCACAAACAGAATTTCCCTTGTCCTGATTGGCAATATTTTCGTCTACCTCCCTGTAATTGGCAGGATTTCCCTCCCCGTTAGCCGGCATTTGGGTAAGCATTATCAGTATACAGGAAGCTATGGTTCGGCGGATCGCAAACCTCAAATACAGCGACGCTTTTTGTCGTGCACGTTGCTAATAGTCTGCGTCACTAGTTGTGTGCAGTGCAAGCGAAGCAATGCCAGGCAAAAAAAAAAGGGCAAGCACTAGGAAGGCTGGACAGAAGAAGAAGGCGAGGCGAGAAAGAGAGAGCACTAGCAACGTTAGAGAGGAGGGTAGGTTTCTCCCCTCCCCAACCTTTCTAGTGCTTGGCCTTTCTCCCCTCGTCTGGCGTTGCCTTCGTCTGTCCTTCACGTAATTATAGTCTGTTACAACTCAAGAATGTAAGGAAAGGGAAAGGAAGGCCGGGGAGGAGGAAGCAGACGAATTGCTGGAGAGGAGAGGAGGAAGTTTTTCCCTCTTCTATCTAGCATTCCGTCTGCTTCCTCCTCCCCGGCCTTCCTTTCCCTCGCTTCATCTTCTTGAGCTGTAACTTACTATAATGAAACAGGGTATAGGGGACATGTTGCTTTTTGAAACAATCAAGACTCATGAAAGATTGATAAGAGCCTGTTGGTATGGTTATTTTAATTTTCAGTGGAATAGACCGATCTCACCTAGCGTTCAGTGCATGTGTGAAGCCGCCATAACTTTAGTTCACAAGAGGCAGGTGGCAGTGCTTGAGACACCTCGTGCCGTCTCGCGCTTTGCAAGCGCAGAGCTCCAGCGAGGTTGGGGCACATGCTGAAAGACGAAAGTTCCCTTGATGCGTTGCAGCAGCAGTGGCTTAGCCAAACTGGCCTGTGAAATCAGTCTATTACAACTAAAAAAATTTAAATTATTTGTATAAGTTAGGTAATTCCTTGTTATATATTTACCAAATATAATTGTTAGGCGTACATCCTTTAAAGGAATGCTGAAGCGAAATTTTGATTTCGGGAAAACAACGCAGAAGGGCTAGGCAGGACGCTACAAACCCGAAAGCATCACGCATAAAGCGATATTTCTAACGGATGGTTGTATTTTTCTGAAAGAAGAGCATGCTTGAACATTGGCCAAAAAGGCCCGTGACGTCGCGATTCTGGTTTCCTCCTCTTCTCACTTTGACTCTGCGAGGACGCAAAAAGGGAAAGAAGCAAGGCCGTTTCCCCCCTCCTCAACTATTCTGCAGGAAACACGATGTCGCGATTCTCACTCATCGCATCCTTATTTTACAAAAATATGGCCATCCGTTCGAGATATCGCTTTATGAGTGGTGTTTAGGGGTTGGTGGCGCCCCGTTGAACACTCCTGCTACCTTATCTTGTGAAATCTAAATTTCTGTTCTTTTCCTTTAAGACCTGTTCACATATACACTACACCTGCCAAGTTCTTAATCTTGGTGAAGCTTTTAAAGTACTGCATTAAGTCGGTTTGGGGATCCATCACGCTACGATTTACGACAGAGGTGCCCGAAGGTATTGGAATCACTGCATCAAAAGCTCAAAGAACAAACTTACCTGAGTAAAAGGTAAAAAAATGACTATTTTTTTCTACCTACGGTGCCCGTCTGCTAACTGTGCACCCTTTGACTGGCTCAATAACTGACAGATGGCGACATCAACCCTAGCGGCTTGTAGCTGCTCAGCAGCCGCCCAGTCACACCAAAATCAGACAACTTTTTTGAGTCATAAATGGTGCACACGTTTTCGGTGCTATAATTGTCAGAACATTATTTTATTTTCACCCCCAATAAATTACATTAAATGGACACAAAAATATTCAAACCGATGGTTCGTTGAGTAATTTCAGCTACATGTGGTGTGCTTTTGGCGTGACCGTGGAGCTACTGAGCTGCCATAAGGCGTCGGTGCCGTTGCCGCCATCTGTCAGTTGTTGTGCCAGTCGGAGGGTGCTCATATACTAGCACACTGGTGCCATAGGTAGCCAAACCAATTTTTTTACTTTTTACTCGGGTAAGTTCATTCTTTGAAATTTTTTCTGCGATGCTTTCACCACCTTCAGGCACTTCTCTGGTAAATCGTAGTGCGATACATTGTGAAGCCAATTTATGCGGTGATTTGAAAGGCTTCACCCAGATTCGGGGCATTACAATAGTGCAGTACTATTAGTAAGTGCTGGAAATAGTGCTGATTTTGCTCTTTGTTAATGATCTGATGCTCATACACTGCTGTATCAGTACTAAGTTAAGTTCAAGTCAGCACTGTTTTACTGTTGATTTAGCTCTGTGCCGTATATGTGAGCTATCCCTTATAGTCGTTTCTCAAAAAGTTGACAACTCTTCCATGTTTGCAGTGCACACGATTTTGATAATGGAAGGGCTTTTGCTTCTTCTGCCTAGTGATTGTGCGAGAGTGAAGAAAATTATAGTTTGTAGGAGTAAATCGCTAGAAATGTATACTAATTTCAATTTCTTAAGCTTGCATGCAGCAAGACAGGTATCCTACAGTTTTTGCAATAGGTCGTTTTGTTTGGTTTGACTTTTTAAAAGCTTGCAATAAGCTGTCAATTTTTTCGGCTTTGAAAATTTTTACATGCTTGATGACATTTTTGCAGGACTGTCACTCACTCTTAAAGTTACTGAGACTATGAAACGATGAAAAAAGAAACTAGCACAGAAAGGTAGAAAGTTATAAACATGTTTGATGTGAACTGTTGAAAATAAGGGTGTACCTTGTCTTTATTTTTTTTAAAGGTTATTACAACAAAATTTTAGCACTAATTGTATTGTCTAAATGTTAACCATGTTCTGCCCACACCATGGAGGCACCGATTTTTTTTTGCTAAAAAAGACGCCGAAACATTATTTAAATAAAGCAAATACTGTCACGTCACACCACATAAAAGCAGCACCGCTACACGGGAACATGGTGGCAGGCTGTGTGCGCCCGAGCCCTGTCTAACTTGGCTGAACCGGTTTTCTTTTCTCTCCCGTGCCTATTCAACTCCTGCGGAGAGCGAGGAGGGACAACTCGAACGGCCAGCTTGTAGTGCATTGACGTCATCAAGTGGCGAAGCTCACAGCCACGCCAGCCCCCATATAGCCTTGACTGAAGGAGAACCAGACGTCACGAACGTGTAAGCTCACAACCACGCCAGCCCCCACGTAGCTTTGACTGAAGGAGAACCAGACGTCGCAAACGTGATGCATATCGGGAGATCTTCTGAGACACTAGTTTTAAATGTTTTGTATCTTTTTGAGCAAAAAATTGGTGTCTCCACTGTATGGTCAAAACATGGTTGACATTTGGGCAATAAAATAGGCACTACAATTTCGTTGCTATATCACTTTAAAACCATTCTGCTTTTTTACCATATTTTCAATATCAGTAGTATTGATATTACTTTGAAGAAACTGTCTTCAATTCACTTTTTGAGAAAAGTCCACTCCCCACCTGGTTTGCAAGGTTCATACGATAACGTCGGAAACATCTGTTGTGTTGATTGTGAGTACATTTTAAATTAAATGCTTGTGCTTTTTTGGTTACAGGCCCCTTCCAGCACTACGCAGGAAAGAGAATGGCCAACAGCGGACTGATTGCAGGAAGAGTAATTGCATCTGCCGCTACTACATATAACGAGCAAGCTGCGACGTCTAAGAAGGAGCAGTCAGGGTGTTTAACATAAATAAGCTGAGGTGAAAAATCTGTGACTCATATTATGTTTTATCAAATTCTGTCAAGTTTGAGGTAATTTATTTCAATGTTTTAGGACTGATTAAGGAAGAACTTTGAACTTATGGTATGGCTCCATCAGGATGTGGCGTACCTCATTGCCGTCTACTGGATTTTCCACATCCACTATGTAAAGAAGGCACATAAGATGCTACTTTCATTGAACGTGGTTTTGCCGACTGCTACATGAAGCCACGGGTGAAGGCACTGGAATTGATAAATTTCTTCAGAGCGATCGTGGCTTGTGTACCATAGTTAGCCTAGCGTACCCTACATTGTAATAAATACCCCTGTCAGTCGGGCATTTAAATATCCTTCGGAATGAATTCCTTCAAAGAATCGACGAATCAGTTCACAATCTCGGCTCTGCCTGTGCCCTTTGGTGTTTGCAGACATTTTTTGAGGAGTTTGCTCTGAAGGCCATTTAAATGGCCGTCTGACGGGGTATAAGCCCGTTTGCACCCAAGGCAAAATGAGCTCTTGTTACGCGACATGTGCAAAATATATTCATAGTGCAATAAATTTATTTCGTGCATGATGCCACCTGCTTATGCCTTTCCTTCCACACTTCCTGGCTTTGAAGAAACTCCTAGATGGATGCGAAGGAATACTCCCGTAGGTATACAACTCCTAGGAGGATGTGAAAGAAGACTCCCGTGGGTCCACGTACTAACTCCCAAATGGATGTGAAAGAATACTCTCTTAGGTCTAGGAAGTAACTCCCAGGTGGATGTGAGAGAATAGTCCCATAAGTGCACGTAAAAACTCCCATATGGATGTGAAAAAATCGTCTTATAAATGCACATAAAAACTCTCATATGGATGTGAAAAAATAGTCCCATAAATGCACGTAAAAACTCCCATATAGATGTGAAAAAAATAGTCCCATAAATGCACGTAAAAACTCCCACATGGATGTGAAAAAATAGTCCCATAAATGCACGTAAAAACTCCCATATGGATGTGAAAAATAGTCCCATACATGCACGTAAAAACTCCCATATGGATGTGAAAAAATAGTCCCATAAATGCACGTAAAACTCCCATATGGATGTGAAAAAATAGTCCCGTAAGTGCACGTACAAACTCCCATATGGATGTGAAAGAATAGTCCCATAAATGCACGTAAAAACTCCCACATGGATGTGAAAGAATACTCCCGTGGATCCACGTAAGAAGCCCCAGGTGGATGTAAAGGAACATTCCCGTGAGTCCACGTAAAAACTCCCATAAGAATGTGAAAGAATATTCCCTTGGATCCACATAAGAACACTCTGATGGAAGTAAATAAATACTCCCATTGATCCATGAACAGACTCCCGTACTGCTGGGAGTTCTGTACATACTCCCTTGCCCCCCCCCCCCCCCCCCCCCCAAAAAAAAACTCTGGCCTGCGTGGGAGTTAATTCTGAGCTCCCATCCTGCAGAGTATAAAAACCTCCCAGAAGGGAATGCGCTAGAGGACAAGCGATGTACTCCCATCTGGGTATATTTTCGTTTAGTGTGTACTTACTTTTCTTATTCACCAGAATTGTGAAGACCAACTGCCAGTATCTCGACATCCGACAGCATGACACATCCGGTTCTGTAACAGCCTTTGTTGCCACCACGGGACCACTCTTAATGCACTGGAAGAAGAGGATGGTAATCACACCAGTGGAAAATACGTCCAGGGGTTCTACCTGTACCAAAACTTGCTTGAGCACCTGTTTATGTAAGATTATGTTTATACTTGCAGCGTTACCTCGGAGTTGGGGCTTCTCTACCAGAAAAAAAGTTCAGCAGGGCCATGGATAAAGCGAAGTCGGCTTCTCGCTGCTGCATCCTGTTGGCCCGGTGCCTCTACAAGGACGAGAACCTAGTCAAGAGGAGCGTGACGGGCCAGCCCTCCAGGTGTTCACAGCATGAACTAACTGCAAAGGCTGTGTAAGCGCGAGTGGGTAGCCTTGACTGGAGCAGCCGCTGCACGAGCACTTGTAGAGCCGTCGGCACGTGATCGTAAGCATTTAGCTCGCGCTTTTTAGCAGGCACGGCCAACAATAATCCAGGCTAAGGTGACACAAAGTATAGTCTGCATTTGTATTGTTTTTAGCGGTATTGGGGGAAGGGATTGCTTTACTATTTGAGTTGGCTCATTGTTTTCATATTATAAAGAGACAAAATGTCACTGCAAATAAAGTTGAAGAAGGAGCGTGAATAACAATCTTGCAGTAGTGACATTGCAGCTTTCTTTTTCTTGTAGATAGGATAACATAACCTGCTTGGAGCTTCGTCCTAGCTTCCACTAGCGATGGAATATCACGTGTCATTCTTAGGGATTTTTGTTCGAGCCCATCCGCAGAGGCTGCTTGGCTGGCCCTCTGCAGAGGCCAGCCGGCCGGGTTCTGGAGAGCGGTAGCTGTGCGCTGCTGCGGCGGCGCGTGGCAGCACCGCTCTGTCGGCTGGTGTTCTTTAGAATTATCCGGACCGCTGCCCGTGTCGCAGCCATTTTAAGAGCCGTTCTGTGGAGGGAATTTTGTTTGGCGTTTTTTGCAGTTACAAATAACGCTGGCTCCACTCCAAGGGCCTGTTAATGCTTTCGCATTAAGAAAGAAACACTTTCCAGTCTTTATCTTCTTCATTTAAGAAGTTTGTTTTCAGTGGTAACAAAATATTCAAATATTATTTTAGACATCATCTCTGAGGGTATACTGTAAACGACTTATTTTTCGTGGGCTCAATATTTTGTGATGTAGGTGAACGCTAGAGTTTTGGAATAATTCGCGGGTTCTAATTTTCGCGACGCGGTGGGATCTCAGTATAGATTCCAATGTGTTTACATTTTACCCGAATTTTTCGCGGTACCTATTTTTCGCGAATTGTAGGTGATTCTACAAAATTAGGTCGTCACGAAAATAAAGCCGTTTACAGTATATACCCCAGTCTTTCCAACTTGGCTGACAAAGAAATTACCTTTTTGTCAATTCTGACAACCTCAGCTGATTTTCAACTCTATCAGCTCTGTCTATTGGCTGACATGTTTACTTTCTTGGAGGTGCCAAGAGAGTGATTCAGGGAAAGAGGGTAGCACTGTGTGCCCAAATAATGAAATAGCACATTGTGTAGTGTGCTGAAATCAATACTGAACCGAAATTTTAATTTCAGCTAAGTAGACAGTAGGAGCGTTCATTTATAAGCTTCAAACCCTAAGACACCACTTTTATAACAATATAGATCGATATGTCGAACGATGGCTGTATTTTTGGCAAAAATAAAACGCAATTAAGCGAAGTTGACATCACGTTAGCGGGCTCCTCGGCCTTGTCCTCCTTCCCCAGGCAAGCTTCGAAGGAGCTCTGTGACGTGACGTCGGACAGCCTGCCAGCCTCGCTCAATTTCATCTTTCTTTTTCAAAAATACCGCCATTCGTTCAGGATATTGTTGTAAAAGTGTTGTCTTGGGGTCTGCAGCTCTACAGTAATCGGTCCAAAGGCCTTTTTGCGAAATAAGCATTTCGGTTCAGTACCCCTTTACACGGCCTCTCCAACGATGTTTTGATTGGTCTGAAACTTACGACGAGGATTATCTCGGACAAAATAGTAACACGAAGAAACTAGTTTTCCCCCGCAAAATTCACATTGTTTCAGAAGTTATGAGCGAAATGTAGTGACAAATTCAAGCAAAAATATGAATTTTTCTATACATAATGCGGCCCCTACAATGGTAGCGCGGTTGTGTCACTCCTTGGGAGCATCAACTAGGCGCTGATTTCGTTGTTTCCAGTTTTCAAACTCTATTTGTTTACTTCATCGCTCTCAAATCTTGACGCAAGAAGAGCAAATGCTCAAATATGACCATCATTAGGTTCCTTGTTTCTTTTTTTTTTTTTTTTTTCGGGGGATCATAAAATACTTTTGAAATGGAACCGCAATGTATCCTAAATTTCATTCCCTTAACTTGTTTTCATCTCCCAGCTAGGCGGGCTTTCATAAGAAAGTTGGAATTAACCCGAATTCCATAAAACCTATTCCGGTTTCGAAAATTGGGAAATATTGGGTCTTATCTGGAAACGAAGGCCTGCCAATAATGCATTCATTATATATATAATGCAGATTTTTCATGTTTCTTAGAATATACAATACTAATACTGAAGCTCTCTATAATTTTGACAAGCCTTCATAGGTACCCTGCTATATCTAGAGATACTTATTTTTGTTTTTTGTTCCCCTTATTTTATTCAGTGAAAAAACCGTTCTGTCCTTTTGGGACAGTTGTTGAATAATATAATTCCAAAAAGATTTAGAATTTCCTGTGTTTGATGAAATTGTCCCTTCTATTTTCGCAGATGGCTTATCTCACCATGTGAAGAAGCGCAAGACCACTGTGCCCGATGAAGACCGGATCGGCAAAGCCCGCTGTCATCTTTCAAACTTCTTAAGCGAGAAAAATCGACCTAAAAGGCCGAAAAGTGCACGCAGGTGCCCCCGACACCTCCTGTGCCCTTGGGGTTTCCTAACGAAAATTAAGCTTTTAAAGGCTTATATTCTTTTCCTTTTTAGAACCAGTTTCTTTTCGGGGGGGGGGGGGGGGGGGGAGGTTTTTGTTTTTTTTGTGATTCTTTGAAAAGACAGTACCGCAATATCCTGAGAGATAGCTGACCTATAATTGAAAGTAAACCGGGAGAAAAAAAGGCGTGGACTGACTTTCGCTGTGCGATTAAAAATAGTTTTCAAATATGCTAGTTTTACATTTCGTGACCTGCGAAACTTTTAGTTACAGGCAGGGTCGATAAACCAAAGACAGCTCTGTCTTCAGTCAGCAATGTTCGCTTATCTCCTGCCTTGGCCAAATAACACAATTTCTGCCAATTTCACCGCTGGCCAGGGCCCTGCAATAACTAGAAGTCGGCTATATGTGTTTCTGGAAAAACAAATTATACCAAAAATAGGGGGGGGGGGGAGGAATCTTTTGGGGGTGAGGCATTTCTTGGAATATTACGGTAGCTAGCTGGTTTTCGCAAAAAGAAAACTGATGGCAGTAGTAGTTAGGGCAATCACAGCCATTAAGTTAAGTTGAATAATTTGTGTCCCAGGTGTTGCTCCCATCCCGTTTACTTTTATTGTAATTAACCATCGGTAGTGGTGATCAACAGTTGTAATTGCCCTGTAGTAGTTAAAAGATGAAAAAAAAATGACAGCACCTCTGCAGCGTGGAGACTTAAGATTTGAATGGAAACATCAGACAGAAGTCTGTCTGGTTGCGGGAAATAATCATTAAGACGACGACCAACCAATCCCTCAATCAAAGACCCAACGTTTTTGTTTGTTTTTTTTTCTTTTTTTTTAAATTTAAGATGTTGGCATGAAATTTAAAATGCAGAATTACATTATTTATATATATCGTAAAGTTCTGAAAGAACGCCCACCGAAAATGAGATTAATGGTGAAAAACCTGCACTCTAAAAAAAAAAGGGTGTAGTACTTACACCCAGTGGGGTGTATGTGACTTGTCCCATATACGACACCCCCATGGGTATATATGCGACACCCCGAAAAGGGGTGCATACATGCACCTCATTTTGAGGTGCACATGTGCACCTCAGCGGGTGTATAAGACACACCCCACCCCGGGGTGTACATATATTCCGTTTCTCACTTACTGGGAATACTGATACACCCCATTTTTAGGTGTACATATATTCCGTTTCTCACTTGCTGGGAATACTGATACACCCCAATCTTAGGTGTACGTGTATTCCGTTTCTCACTTACTGGGAATACCGATACACCCCCTTCTTAGGTGTACGTATATTCCGTTTCTCATTTACTGGGAATACTGATACACCCCTCTTTTAAGTGCATATATATTCCGTTTATCACTTACTGGGAATACTCATACACCCCATTTTTAGGTGTACATATATTCCATTTCACACTTACTGGGAATACTGATACACCCCATTCTTAGGTGCACAGATATTCCGTTTCTCACTTACTGGGAATGCAGTTACACCCCATTCTTAGGTGTACTTATATACCGTCTTCCACACCGTTCTCACTTACTTGGAACCCATTAACCCCCTCTCTTAGGTGTACATGTGCGAAGTCAACAAAACTAACACTAGAACATTTTCCATCAAATTGACAGGAAATGTCTTTGCAGCTCTTTTCCAAGCTTTTAACCGTCAAACGACGGTGTTTTGTGTCATTTTCATGTCCCATTTGTCAACCCGAAAACAATTAAGCTGCCAATCCCACATTCTATCGTCATTTCATTATGTGGCCTGGCATCATTTTGACGTCCTAACCGTCAACCTGAAATACAAGTGAGAGCTTTTGTGTCACTCCTGCGAATATAATATTGTTAGGATCATGCAATATTTTATAAAATAAGCTACGAAAATTGGTATCTGTTCCTACATATTTATTGCTCATAAACACTGGGTGAAACATATACTACAAAAATACACATTGAATGCATGCACCAGAAACATCACTTGTTTCCTTTCTTCTTCTTTTTGCATGTCTTATCTTTTAGTATTGTGCCTTGGGTGTTGACCACCAAAAAGAGCCATGGAGCATTCCTGAAAAGCAAAACCCAGTTGTATACCATGATTAGATACATATATGACACTGTCAAGGCCCCACACCTTACTTAATGAGCATTACCAAACACCAGGAACTCAGCCAACTTCATAAATATTTTGCACACCATTGAAAAATAGTGGGGTGGAAAGTTTACCACTTTAGATACAGGTGCAAGGCTGGCAAACCGAAAACACAGATAAAAAGCATGTGTTTTCAATATACTTAAACAACTGATTTTGGCGGTTTTCAACAATGCCAGCCCGTTTCTTATTGCAACTGTGTTTATTTTTTACTAATCAAATGCACAATTAGCCGAAAAATGCCATAAGCAACCTTGTACTGTGGCGCCTAACCAGATAAACGAATGTCAACATCAGAGGTGTCCTAATGCAAGCTTCCTTTAACAAAATTTTGGACAATCTAAAACAGTGCTCTCAAACACATTTGAGTGTAGAGGCCAGATAGCCCACCCCCAAAGGATCGAGGGCTTCTGTAAGGCATGGGGGTCAAGAAATTTGTCAAAGGGACCTTGCGCTCTCCACATTTTGTAACTTGCAATCTTGACAGTGACATTTTTAGCCGTGATTCATTTGTAGTGCTCCCCTTAACCCTTTCCTGATGCAATCACAAGAATTAAAGTGGTACTGCCGCCAACATACTGGCATTTTGTAAGAGGACAAGAGAACAAGTACACTTTTGTTGCCGTTGCTTATTTCACTCAGGATATATTCAAGCTCAACATGTCTCGAAAGAATGCCTTTTGCTTTTCTGAGAATTTCTGATAGCACCAGTCTGAGCGAATACTTGTATTTTAAAGGTGATATTTTCTGAGGGCGAGAATCTAGAGCTCATGAATTTATCTTTGGTGGTTGCTTCTGACAAGCGAGAGTTCATGCAGTTGAAGTGCATCCTTGGGCAAAGAGCTCGTGGTTGCAGCCTACCAGCGGAATTGTCGTGCAGGTGCTAAATACTAAAAAAAAAGACGGGAATGAAAAATAGAGGCTAAACACCTGAAAAATAAAAACGAAACTACATTAACTATGTGGATATGTTATAACAGCATAGCTACGTTTCCCGCGTAAATGAATAGACCGATCCCACCAAGTTTTCCACGCATGCGTGACGCCGCCATAACTGTAGTTCGTAAGAGGCAGACTCCAGTTCACGGGACAGCTCATGCTGCCTCGTGGTCTGCTCGCGCAAACCTCCAGCATGGTTGTCGCGCGTGTAGAAAGACTACAGCTCCCACGATGCATATCGGTAGCGGTGGCATACTCAAACTAGCTGGTGAGATCGGTCTATTCGCGACATATTATAATGCATGCCATTTGTAATGCTCGTTATGAGAACGGGAGGTTGCAGCTGGTTTCCTGTGGGCCGTGTTCAAGCAAGTCGCGAGCTGCGTCTTCAAGCACTGAGCAGATTAATTTTACCCAGTTTTCTATTACCTGCCAGTGCATCATAATCTGTACAATGGTGAATATATTCCGAGTCACTAATTGCGCGCCGCACAGGCTAAGGCAATGCCCGAAGAGGGGAAAGGGAAAGCGCTAGAAAGGCGGGTGAGGAGAGTAACCTCATCTCCTATCTAGCACTCGTAGTGCTTTCCCCCTCTCCCCCAGCCCTGCCCTCCCCTCCCATATGCCTTCCTAGTGCTCGCCGTTTCTCTCTTCGCATGGCCGTTGCATTCACCTGCACTACACACAACTAGTGACACGGAGTATAATTGAAGGACGGTACACTCACAGATGTCAAAGCACTTGAAGAGTTCTCAACTTCGGTGCAATGCCACTGGTTGCACTTTTGTATCGCACTTCAGATGGGTTGATTTGCCCGAAGTACCTGGAAAATAATAAGAATGATAGAATAAATTAATGTGCCATAAACCAGGGCTGGGCAGACACACTCCAAAAAGTATTCAGGAATACTGAGATACATCTGCTTTAAGGCCAAAAATACAGATACTGAGATACATTGTCTTTTATGCAATGCTATATCCCCGAGACACTTCCGCGAAACTGGTGAAAAAGTATTCAGGAATACAGATACAATGTGTAGTTGCATCTGTATTTCAGTATTGTAGAGGGTGTAGTTTGTGGGGAATATGTACGGTCAGTGGCGTTCCAACTTGTTTTCGGGTCAGGAAGGGGGGAGGGGGGGGGGGGGAGTGCTCTTAGTATTGCTTGGGCGCCGCCGGCCAGTCTTTAACCTGCCCTGTGGCGACTGTTCTAGGGGGGTGGCAGGGGGGGGGGACAACACAGGACAGAAGGAGGCAAAAGCGGGGGTATGCACACCGAGGCGCTTGCACCGTCGGCGAAGCCGCCGTACCGGTGGCTTTCTTTCACGGCATTTGGAGTCTGCTCCTCACGTGATCGGATATCGGCAAATAGCGGCGCGGCGGCACGTGGAAACCAGACGCGCAACTCCGGCTGGAGCCTATAATCTCAATGCTGCACTAGAGTACCAGTTCCTGTATAGGCTCCTTGCGGGAGCCAGATTTGCGCGTCTATTTTCTACGTGCCGCCGCGCCGCTATTTGACGAGATCCGACCACGTACCGTGCAAGAAAGTAACGTTGCACGCGCCCCGCCGTACGCACCCCTGCTTTTGAGCGCGCCGCGCGCCTCGTCGGTTCGAGAGTCAATAGGGAGTTTTCGTAGATCGTTTTCGCCGCCCCGCAAGGCCCTCCGCAACCCGCTACGATAGCGGGAACTCCACAGTCAAGGCTATCGGCGCGCAGGCGCATTAGCAACTTCTTCGTTGCGGAATGCTTAGCGGAGGAGGCAGCGCGGTCTACGAAAACTCCCTAATGGTTCCAGTACCCTCTCCCTCTTCGAAGTGGCCGAGCAGGGAGGGAATATGGTTTCGTTGTGTCGACCTCGGGGGCGGAAGATTACGCACGATGGGGACAAAGGCGAGTTTGGGAAAGCAGTCTCTAGGTCACAGCGCCTCAATGGTTGAACAGGATGTAGCTGACGTTTTGGGTGTGGAACGGGTGGGAGAGGCCTTGCGCGCGCGTTGTTTTCTCGACACTTAGCCTCGTGTCAAGGTGGCAGCACATATTCGCCAAGAGGTCCAAAAGTCGCGTGAGGAGCTGGATCAACATGCCGTGCAGGAAAGACGGCGCTACGAAGATGAACGCGCAACTCTGACTCCCGTAGGGAACCTAGAAAAGAACTCTAACTGCCTTGTCTTGAAGCGCTGCCTTAGTTCCATCATCCCCACTGAAAATCGCATTGCATAACCATACGTGCGAGCGAAGCCGGTAACAAGCGCGAGCATGTTGCTCTGCAATCGAACGTTTCACCGACAGATCGTTTTATAGACACGCGATGATTCATCGCCAGAATGCTTCATCGACAGCACAAACTACCGTTTTTCTGCAAGGAGCTGCCTCACACTGTTGCCACGAAGCGGATAGTACGTGTAGGATACACCCGCGACGAAATGTCCCTACAACGCTAAATCCGCGTAACAACTGTCGATGGAACGGTAGTGTCGACGAACGAGAGTCCATGAAACATCTGTCCACAAAAAGTGTTTTTTGGCGAAACGATAGAGACCCGTTGCTCTGAATGACGCCAGCTCTACACGCAAGAATAATGTCTCGAAGCTGCGATGTCGTGCTCGTTTGTACACTCAGAGAACCGGGCACCGCCACCGCGTACACATGCCGCAAATACAAAAGCGAAGAAACTCTGACATGAACAGGAGAAAAAGGGACGCACGTCCCCAACTAGCAGGCCCCATGCCTCGCAAAACGCAGCATCCAACGAGTGCATGTAAACGGCAGACTTACGTTTATCGGGCGTGCACATCTTGGTTTGTGACTGCAGTGCAGCTGCGTGCCAAGCATCGCTTCGTGAACACGATCCGCTTTGTCCAACCACCTTCTAAAAAAACACGCAATTCAAAATAGCGCGAATGAACAAAGGCGATGTCACCCGCCAGCCGAAGCAAAAGTATGGCCGCCGAAGCACGCCGAGATGGAATGCAGGAGGTGAGGAGGTCAAGTCTCCTAGCAACACGAAGGCCAGATAACGCGCGAAACGCGATCGCTATCGTGATAGGTTGTCAGTCGGATGACGTGTAACCAGTTACTGCTAATCAGGACGCGCGCTCTACTCTATTACCGCGCGCATTTTGTTTGTTTTCTTGCGCTCTCCTGATAGCACTCCCTCTCCCCTTTTTGAAAAAGGAAAGGGGAGGGGAGGGGTGTAATGGTGCACCTGGCAACACCCTCGCCTCGCCCGCCGATTCCTTTGGGAGAGGAGGATTCGCGTGATGGGAGTGCGATTACGCTCGCCGGGTGTGTCCAGTCGAAGGGGGGTGTAAGGGTGCGCGATACACCCACATACACCCTTTTTTTCTGAGAGTGCATGGGGTGGGTTATTTTCAAGGACGCCAGAGCAAAACTTTATCAAAAACCGGCTACAAACTAAGTGACGCGGAAACTGATACCGCAGATCGCGGACACCGCAAATTCGCATTTCACGATGCGATAAGCACGGGGGAACACGCTAGAAACTTGCCTGTCACAGGAACCGATATTGCACGCGGCGATCGCGGACAAAAAGGCACGAGTCCGCTACAAAGTCGTATGTTACCGGAACAAATACCGCAGATCGCGAACGCAGCAAAATCATACTTCACGATGCAATATCGTACACTCGGGACTAACTCGCATGGAATGGAGATCGCACACGGAGATCGCGGACAAAAACGCGGGAATCCGCTATAAACTCGCTTTTCTCACGTACCGGTGCAGCGAATTGCGCGGTTTTTACGATTCCCGTCGGATATTGCGTGACGTCCGACAGAAATCGGGGGGTGGGCGATGATTCGGAATTTTTATGTTACAGATATTTAGCCAGAAAAACCGGATGGGCGACCTCTTGGGGGCGGGCGTTCTCTCGAAACTTTAGGGTGTATATATATATGGGTGGTTTCATCTCAAATCGTGCAGGCAAAAAGGGTCGAATTTTTGATTTCGATGAAAAAAATATATGTTATGGCGCCGTTTCTAAAACCGCAGTCGACAAAAACCGCAAGTTCGTCCGATTTTTCGTTCTCGACTTATGAATTTTTAAAGAGGCCGCGGCGAAAAGCAGTGTTTTTCACACCCGTCGTGGGTCGGATGTTTCGCTTGATCTACCGCCATGGATTTTCAGTCCACATTATATTAACTTTTTTCAAGCACTCTGTGGACACATTTAAAAGGCTCCAATACCATGAAATAATTTTAGGCCGTTTGCTTTTTTCCTGTAAAAATGTCAAAAACGCCTCCTCGGTCAATTGTTGACAAACTTTGACAATTAATTACTGGCGATCTACTTGGGTTACACCGATATTTTTTATGTCCACGGAGAGCCCAAAACACGCTCTTTATATTTATTATAAAATGTCTTGGCTGTGTAAAATATCCTTTGCGGTACGTTTACGTTAATATTATGCAAAAACCAAAAAGTGTCATTTTTGAAATTGATTTTCTCAAAAAACCCATTTTTTATTTTTTTTATTTTTTGTTCAAATGTAGATATGATAGTTGTCTACACGAAAATCAAGCCTAGAAAGTGTATATTTTGTTTGTATGTTCTACATCTAAGCATCAATATCGTACAAAAACGTGTTTTTACGGCTCGAAATGGACTTGCGAATTGCGCGTTTTCACAAGCTTGGAAATAGTTTTTTTTTTCTTTTTTTCATCGTTCCCACATAAAAATGAAATACAGTATTTCCACCCTGATATATTTATTGATTATTTAAATTTTATTATAGGCGGCAAGCTACATCAGAGGAGTTCCAAAAAGAGAACGCAACACTTCTTAACAGATTAGCAGGTGTCGTAAATTTTTAACGTGTAGCAGTCGGCAGACGTCTTATTGATTCGGGGCCCTAATTGGCCTGGCTGAACGTCCCGCCCTTTCGGAGCCAGCAGATGACCACGACCTTTCGCGCTCGTTGTGTTAGTTGGGACGGCCCGTGAGAGTAAACCGAGCGGCGCACCCTGTGTCACGAGGAGTGAAATGGTACGATTGTGTCGTTGACGCGGCGAACAGTGACAGCCACCCAGGAAGAGTCAGTGAGAGTATTTCACAAGGGAAAGCAAAGGAATCGTTCCCTGAAAGGATGAGGACACCACGGCCTTACAATGTCGACGGTCAACAACTGTTCTGCTAGCCAAAACAACGCCGCGTGCGCGCTAAAACCGGCGGCGCGGGACAGAAATCGCGCAGACGCACACACGAAGATGAGCTGGTTTCGTTAGGGATGTGGGGAAATTTGAAACCAGCCATCCGTGCATGCGTGAAACGATACCGCCTGTTTGCCCTAGCTTCGAGCGCCCTATCCTTACCTTGAAACGGCCGTGCTCTCTCTCTCTCTCCGGGGAGATCCGATAGCACCGAAGGGTTATCTATTAAACTTGAGGAAGAAAACGAGAGGGGAGTGTTTAAGTTTAATTATCCCCACCAACCCGCTCGTTCTGTCCTTATAAAGGGTAATCTCCTTTGGAAACAGCAAAGCCCGGAAACTGACATTAAAACGAACGTGTTGGTAAATATACTTGTGTTTGTATTCTGCCCGGAGACTAGTTGGGTCGAAGTCAGCCTCCTTGTCAACTATAACCGTTTGTGAAGAGTGGGCTTCTCCCGAGATGAAACGTTAGCGCCGGCTGACGTGTTCTTTTGAAAAAGGGAAGGCGAAAGAGAAAGATTGAGTAACTGCAGAAACTACCTCGAAAGCTCCTCTCCCGATATGAAGCTTGAAGCATAGTCTCGGTTACCTTCTCGAGCATCGCCTGCTCAAATCTATTCTTCACTTTCTTAGTTACAGCAACTGTTCCGCACAGCCGTCGTGGATGTGCGTAATAGAGGGAGGAACAGATTTGAGCATCATCTGGACGCCGACATCCTGCCAGACTTCAATGTCGTGGGGCCGACTCGTGTGTGTTTCTTCGCCCCGCTGAACTTTGTTTCTCAAGTGCGGTTTTTTCTGAACGTTTTGTTTTTTTTCAATGTTTTCTTATTAACTGTTTGTTAGCACTGTTCAGTTGTTGGGTTTATTTCGTCATGGCGTAACGGCCTGGCGGTGATGTAGAGAGCGTGTTCGCACGCATTTGGTTGCGTCCCGTTTAGGGAATGCCCGGGGGAGTTGGTTTTTGTTCTTGCCATGTGCGGCTGAGTTTTCCCGTCTTTATTAAATTATTGATTTTTTGTTTTGTCTTACCTTTACGTGCCGTCGACTTCTCTGTCTGACTCTCCACCAGGCGTGCACCTATCGCTTTGCCACCGCTCGAACCTAAATACTTTTTTTTTTAACGTAATTTTCGTTAAGATCGGAGTTGGGCAATTTAATTCCTATTTATTTATTTTTATTTCCCATCCCTCTCCATGACACACCCTCTGTGTGTTTCGGACCGTTTCTGTGTCACCACTTTTGTGTATTACGGAAGTGAAAGGACATTCCCTGGTGACCTGTGCGATGTGCGGTGAACAAGCCCCAGTGTTTGGTTTCGTAAAGAATTGTATATAATATATCGACGATGTGGTGACTTTCTTTATATTAGTAACATGACAGCTAATAGCTAGTCGTGCTAGTTTACTTTGAAAGGTTTATAAATCGAAACAATACAACGTATGTGCCTTTTGGTTATTGAAAGTCTACTAGGCCTGCTGATTTGGTTAGATATGTATCTCATGGTTCCCGCTCTTATCAAAACATACATAAATATTCAATACCACAAAATCCGTTTATAATTGATTACAAAATGCAGAAGAAAATTCAAGAAAACTTTTTCACAATTCATAGAGACGCATGAGTCGCTATGTCTGACTTAGGTCTTGCAAAACAAAGACGTCTTTTTCCGATATTGAGGTTTAAATATAAAATATGCAAACAAAATATACACTTTCTAGGCTTGATTTTCGTGTAGACAACTATCATATCTACATTTGAACAAAAAATAAAAAAATAAAAAATGGGTTTTTTGAGAAAATCAATTTCAAAAATGGTACTTTTTGGTTTTTGCATAATATTAACGTAAACGTACCGCAAAGGATATTTTATACAGCCAAGGCATTTTATAATAAATATAAAGAGCGTGCTTTGGGCTCTCCGTAGACATAAAAAATTTTGATGTAACCCAAGTAGATCGCCAGCAATTAATTGTCAAAATTCGTCAACAATTGGCCGAGGAGGCGTTTTTGACATTTTTACAGAAAAAAAGCAAAACGCCTAAAATTATTTCATGGTATTGTAGCCTCTTAAATGTGTCCACAGAGTGCTTGAAAAAAGTTAATATAATGTGGACTGAAAATCCATGGCGGGAGATCAAGCGAAACATCTGACCCACGACGGTTGTGAAAAACACTGCTTTTCGCCGCGGCCTCTTTAAAAATTCATAAGTCGAGAACAAAAAATCGGACGAACTTGCGGTTTTTGTCGACTGCGGTTTTAGAACCGGCGCTATAACATATATTTTTTTCATCGAAATTAAAAATTCGACCCTTTTTGCCTGCACGATTTGAGATGAAACCACCCATATATATATATGTACAGGATACCACTCAAGGGTTAGCTAATTCAAATGGCTTTATTAGAGAGAGCCCAGGGGCACAGTTCTTTCATGTATATGCCGTGACATCCTTCCTAACTTCCCCTGTCAAAGCAACACTGCTGACGAAATGCTGCACGACGGAGAATAACTAGTAGTGCATGCTGTTGCCAGTATCAATATAAAGGGAAAAGTGAGTTTTTACTATGTGTTTTATTTGTTTGGGCTAATTCGATTTCAGATGCGCGCTGTGCATATCAATTCCAGCATATGCTGGACCGATACTTGAAACGGATAACTTCCGTGTCAAGTTTCAAGTCAAGTATACCACTGACCAAATCCATTGCCGCACACGGTATACACAACACGGTTCAATATACGGTATGCAGTAGCCCAGTTCAGAATACGGTATGCGCCGGCAATGCGATTTGGTGACGGTATGCGTATTTTACGGTAAGATTCCCGGTTCGATAATCCAGTTTGAATGTTAACTTTTTAAATTTCATACCATTTTTTCAGTAGGGTTTGCAATTTTGTCGGCATCAACTCACGTACATCCTTATTGAACTTTATATATTGCCAATAGTTGTTATTATTTGAAATAAATATTGAAAAATAGCTACCGGAGGAAGTCTGTGATTAAAATCTGCCATAAACTTCCTGGCGGCCAGAATAAATGAAACTCGCCTTGAGTTTCTATGTTCATGCAAATTTCGAAGTGGTCCGCCAGGAGTCAGACAAAATATTCAGTCTCATTTAGAATATTCAAGAAAGGACAAAACGACATTCCGAAGCCAAAACTATTACAAGCTTCTTATCTAAGGTGGATAACGAACGTGTCGAAGTTGTTTCTAAAAGAGTATCAGAAAAATATATTAAGAGAGAATTGTGCGGATTCTAACCCTTTACAAGTTACGGTGAAAAACAAGAGCGTCATCAAAAAAGTCCTTGTAGTCACGACGAAATAGTAAATTCGTGGAACAGGTTACAATCAAATCAGCAACTTTAAAAGGGCATCTGGGTACGATTAAAATTGTCCGTTGCTCATGATACGTGATTCACGAAATTTTGTATCATATGTGTTAATTTTAAGCCATCGAGGCTTGTAGTTTATTGAAAGAGCATAAAATATCCAGGTCAGCAGCTGCTGCTCAGATTTTGCTCAACATATATGCCTGTTAGAGGGAAGTATGTCATATTCCAATTACATCGCTCATCTCCACTCTACTCCGAGCGAAAGATATTGCCATGGCCCCAACATTGGCAATTTTGTTTTGCGCCATGACAGTGCTTGCTGTATTTCCTGGAAGTCATTCGCAGCCTCCTCCGAAAAAAGAACCTCACAAAACCTGTGAAATCTGTAAGTATTTAAAGCCTTCAATCACGTCATTCCCTTTTGTTTAATTTGGAAAGCTACTTACAAGAAAGACAATTTAAAGCTTATAATAGAAACTTTCCAAAATTCAGTCCGGCCGCTTTGATCACTATCATCATTATTGAAAATAGGCATATGTGCCGTACTAATGGCGACTTTCTGTTCACCAATGAGCCAACAAGTTGAAGATATTCCCAAGTTGAGTATTGGAGGTCGATGCATTCGAGATGTTAGCACGATACGAAGTAGTAATTCAATGCAAGAGCTGCGTAAACGTCCATTTCTAACTCGGAACCAGTGAATCTGTTAGGAGCACACACCCGCCTGCGAACCCTTTGACGTATAGAATTTAATGAATGCGTCCACCTGGGCTGGCGCATCGTTCTGAATAGCTGCATCGTTTTGGCCTTCTACACTGAAAGAGATGATCAAGAAAGAACTGTGTACAGTGAAGAGCACATTCTCGCTTGCCTTTGACTTGCGAAAGTGCACTGGAAATAAAGTTGGGTAAACAGACAGAAATTATCTGGCAGCTGGCCTGCCAGAAAATTTCTGTAAAGCAGCTATGTTCACTGTTTATACTTGTTCTGTTATTTAACATATTTTTTCCGGTAAAATAAAAAGTTCCCGCAAAAGAAACATGGCCGCTAGCAAGCTTCTCAACACTTACCTTATTAAATTAGGCGCCAGCTTGCGCCACCTAGGAAATGTAGTAGTGACCGCAAGATGCGCTAAAAAAATTATTTTTATTTTAGACTTTACAGGACAACCTCCCACATATGTTGCTCATATACTCTGGCACACACAAATCACGAACGTCAACCAGTAACGAACACAGTTACAGGCACATATATATCACCGGTACAACAAGGCACAAATAATTTCAGCACAACACCTCCGCGACTCTCAACCACCTACCGACCCCATTCGTATATATGCCCTACCATTTTCTGAGAACCATTAGGCAAGTGAGTGCCGCTTTTTACTATGTGAATACAAAGAGTATTTGTAAGCATTATTAGTATACAAGTCCTCTGTGTACTTAAATTGGTAGGCTAGACACCTCTCTCAATCTAGCGCTTCAAAGGGCAACATGATATGAACGTAATCGGCAAAAGCAACACTGCAGGGCCTGCTCTAGGTCAGTTTCGGATTCAGATTTACGCAGTAATAAGCTTAGTCAAGCCATGTTGCCCCATCCTCGTTTCGTGCCTTTAATGGCAACAGAAGCTATATTTGAAGATAGAGTAAGTAGGCGGGCGAGCTGGTTGATGTTACACATTTTTGAAAACCGGAGACGTTAGACGGAAAAGGGTTACAACACACAAAACGTCTCAAACGCAGCTACTAAATTTTATTTGAACAGTCGTTTATATAGCATTTCCCCCACACGTCTTCGGAACGACACACGTCACTGGAACTCTTAGCCAGGGTGCATCTCGTCTTGACTTTTTTTTTCCTCCCTTCCTTCTTCTTTTCTTCCTTTTTTTCCAAACCACTGCACTTAGTTCGTACACAAAATGGCAAAACAAAAGCCCAAAACAAAGCCCCATCTAAACGACCACAAGCCTATGTTGCCACTTAGGGTAGCTGTCAACGAGAATGGAACTTGGAAAAAGGTTATGTCGACATTTCTCAAAGGGTGCCTGTCGACAATCGAGATGACCAGTCCTATCGGTCTCAGGAAGTCGGAAGTGCTTGTGAGCTGTTTGACGCCTTTCCACCAGCAGAAGTGCGAAGTCATGTCACTAGATATTAAAGACATGTATTACTCCCTCCATCAACCATTGCTTCTCTCGAGATTAAGGGATTTGTTGGAGGTAAACTTAGTTCGGTTCCAGTCGCAGTTCGGGAGGGACGTAGGGAGTTTGCTGAACTTAACGGAATTATATCTGAACTCCACAGCTATAGAATTTGAGGGGGGAAGGGGGTAAATATGATCAAAAGAAAGGGGTCTGCATCGGTTCCTCGTTGGCACCGGCGCTGTACGAGATTTATTTGGCTTCGTTGGATTTGGCCTTGGGACAAGTTGCACAGTCATTCCCAGCAGGGTCAGTGATGATCAAGAGATACGTTGATGACATATTGATATGTTCGGTTGAGAAAGGTGCACTGCCTAAGATCAAAGGTTTCATAGTAAAAGCAGCGCCTGAGTTGACCTTTAGCAGTGAGGAGTCTGATGAAGGTGTGCTGCAGTATTTAGATCTTAGGTAGAGCACGGTGGACGGTTTGTGCTGGGAATATGGAAAACTAGCGGCAAAACCCTTGTTGCCCTACGAAAGTTACCACTCAATATTGGTTAAACGAAGGGTAGTGATTTCTCTGCCAGACGTCGCTTTAAAAATATATTGTCAACACAAAGTACGTGAAGCTGTTATAAGACAATTAAAACGCATTGAGGAGGCAGGGTATAGAAGTAACATTGTGGAGGGGGTCGCAAGGAAGTGTGTGGTGAGACTGAGAGGAGAGGTAAGGAAAGAAAGGGGGAAACCAGAGAGGGCAGTGTGCATTCCTTTTTTCCATAAATTTTCGCACAACTTGTTGGCTGTGGCTGGGAGGTTCAGAGTAAAGGTGGTCTTCACTTCCGGCTTTAAGTTGAACGGGATTACGCCGTTCGCGGGAGGGGCGCGGGTTTGTCAGAAACGTCACAGAGAAGCCACCGTTGATTGACAGGTTGGTGTAGTATACGATATTCCAATGGCCTGCGGTTTCACCCACGTGGGAAGACAAAAAGGCCCTTGAATGAGAGACTGCTTGAACACATAAGAGCAGTTAAAGGCCGGCCCGCAAGCAGAGAGAAGGAACTTGACCCCCACTTTCCTTCTCGCCACTGGGAAAGGAGGAAATCGCCTCTCGTTTCCTCCTTGCCATTTTTGATTTTTTTTTGTTTTTGTTTTTTTGCCGGCTGCCTGATTTTTTTCGGGGGCAAGTTTGGGGTGGGGAAAATGAAAGCTCCAAGGATTTGAAAAGATTATCCAGAAGCCAGCCGGCACACCTGCGACAAGGAGCTGAACCAACCGAGGAGCTGTTTTGACTTTTGAGCGAGCTTGGCACTTGCTCTTCCCAACGAGTTGGATTGACTTTTTTCAGCATTGGCTTGGAGGACGATTCTCGCTGTTGTGAGAGCACAAATAACTAACTTGTTCTGTTCAAAGAAGTAGTCATTGAAGTATCAATTTTAATATAAACATATAGTTTGGCGTATTTCGTTGTTTAGGCGAATTCATGGCGACAACGAGAAGTACGAGCGGCGTTTTTCGGTATCTGAGGGATGGCGCTCCATAGATGACGGAGGATTCCATCCGTGGTGGATCTAGCACTTTTTCGGTGTAGAGCGTTTTGCTGTAGAGAATTTCGGTGCGGACGTTTTGGTGCACAGACATTTCAGTGTACGGACTTTTTGCTGCAAAGACTTTTTGGTGTGGGACTTTTCGTTGCGCGGATATTTCGGTCCACGGACATTTTGATGCCTCGACATTCGACGCTATCGTTCGCCTCGCCGGTATCTCTTGTCCAACGTACGCACTACACGCTTGACATCGTGTTTGCGCGTTGAGTCGACAGAGATGGTGTCCTTTATAAGGTTTTGGCTTTATTATTGGTCCTGCGTGTAGGAAAGACCCCGAACAGCAAGAAGCTTGAGAAGTTGTTTGTGTACTCAGAACAATTTTGAATATCTTCAAATGCGCCTCGCGTAATTGTATAGCTCCGATCGTTAATAATTTGTTAAAAATAAATTGCTAATAACCTTAGACAACGAAGTTATCACTTGTAACTCAATAGGGAATAAAGTAGACGTGTGGAGGGTACAAAATAAGTGTAATCAAATCAAATATCGATTTGAATGAAGTAAACACGCCGAATTTGGTGAATGCTAAATCTATTTTATTCGGTATCAAATGTTTGCTCATTCTCGTACGAAAAAAACAGTGGCTGTGGATAATCCGTGGTCAACGTCTCCCTCCGTGCCGTAATGATGTCGCCGGCCGTAAAAACCTGCCTTACCATCGTGTTAATAGAGGGTGATTTTTTAAACGACTAGACAAAGTTCCTAAAAAAGACATCAAAGTTACGCAATTGCGGTTTGTGCCTTATCTGTAGTCATTAAAAACACCCAATCATTCATTTTTAGAGAGATGTAACGCACGTGAAGTAGTTCACGGCGTCCTAAAAAACAACTTTGGACGCGAATCGTGTTACCGCAATCTTTTTGACCGCCGCGCTCCTCGCCCCTTCTACAGCGGCGTTGTCACAGCATGGCGCATGATTTATCCCTTTGACTTCATGGCGTTGAGCTGTGCCACGCGGAGATGGTGACATCAAATCAGAACTATATTTTCGCGCCCAAATGAGGAGGACGCCTTATCAGGACGCCATATATTAGTGTACGCGCGTTGGTATGGTGGCTTTCGATTATGGCCAACAACTTTCTAAATACACTATGCCGTTTTCTTTCCTAACTAAAAGGTTAATTATCGAATTTTAGGCAATCAGTCGGTTTTAGTTGAGTTATTTCTTGAACCTAATTCTCGCTTGGCCGTATAGCTCACATCCATAAACCGCAATTGCGTTAATTTTCACTGAACAATTTAGTGGCTTTCGATTATGCCCAACAACGTTCTAAATAAACTATGTCATTTTCTTTTATAATTGACAAGCTCATTATTCAATTTTAGGTAATCAGTAGGCTTTTAGTTGCGTTCTTTCTTAAACCTAGTCCTTGCCTGGCCGTATAGCTCACATCTACAGAGCGCAATTGCGTTAATTTTCACGTTGTTTTCCCCTAATATCTAGTAGGCGAAAAAAAAAAAAACGTTGTATATAAAACAGAGGGCAGTTCGTTTCTGATATAAATAAAGCGTAAGGCACGCGTTTTGCATGCATCTTTTTTTTTTCCGCCTTTAAAAACAAATCCCGGGACATTCCAAATTGAGTTTATGATGGGGCGGGCGCTTTATCACTGGGTATTTTGTCATGTTTTATAAGCTTTATTATACTGGTCAGAAGAAAGCCACTCGAGCCGTATCACGTTGCAAACAGCTAATTCTGGTGTTTCTCAAGGAGCTCTAGAACTTTCCAATCGACATTTCGGTTCTTAATACATTTAAAAAAGTTTGGTACTTAGTCCTAAACATTTAATTTATTAGGCATACTAAAAATACTGCAACTCTCGCAACACGTCTGCCCAAAACATAAAGTTGATTTCATTGGCGTAAAGTGGCTGCGCTCTATTTTCGCGTTACAGAGATTTTTAAGCGTCTTTCATTTTTATGCTTGGTCTTTAAAGATTCGTGAAAAGCATTCGCGACCTTATCTGTCAAGCCGCGTCCGCGGACAGCGCGGCCTCCTCGGCAAGTTGTCCCCTCATCGAAGACGACAATGAATAAAAGGCACGATCAAAACTAAATGCCTGAATAGAGTGAAAGTTTAAAATACTTCTAAGAGTGTTATTTTATTTTATTTGTACCATATTCAAGTTTCAACACTCGTCGCAGGTAGCATGAAAGGCAGCACTGCACTCTTGGCGCAAACGAGTGCCCAGTCAACGGTCCTACACTCAAGCATGCATCACCATCCGACCTGTTCGAAAAATAAATAATTTCCAGTACTTTTGATGTACTTTTGAGTACTTCACTGTACTCAAAAGTACTTTTGAGTACTTTACTGAGCGTGATTTTTCGTGGACCCAAAAGTCCTCTAGCTGAGGTCGGTGGTTGACAGCTTCTGGAAGACGAGGAACGACGAATTCATTATTTCCCGCGGAAGTACTGTTTTGACGTTGAATTACACTTAAAATTGTATTTGCACAAATTATGGCACGATGCCGAACTTGCTTGATTACTTTTCTTTTAGAGTCAACATAACCAGGCATAATCTACAGATATTGCAGATTTTATTTTAATTGGCGCGAAAGACAAGTAGGGACATAAAGAACACAGTATACAGCTCTCCTTTCTACTGCAATTCTTTCTTTCTGTACTTGTGGGCAGTTAGCCCGCATGTCTATATTCAAAAATTGGTAAATCGTTTAAGCCTCCCTCGTTTTATAGTTTTTGTCATAGATTAATTAGGAATTGTGGCGAATCCTGGCTGGGTTCAGGTACAGATCTCGCACATGTTCAAGGACACATTTCGGCATGATTTCCCGTTTGGTGATGACGTTGAGCTGGCCGCTGTTCAGCTTCTTTTCTAAGTGCCGGACAAAGCCAAGCGCCTAAATTAGCCAAGCAGCCCCAAAACTTGCGGTAGTACACCTTCCGAACTCTTGAGTTTTTTGGAGATGGTCGCTGGCCTTTGCCCACCCAGACAGAGCACCGAACAATTATGCAAGGGCTGCAGGGGCTATCTGGGCATTCCATTTCCCAATCTGCGAACGAATGGGAACACAACGGAATGAAAACTTCGTAATACCTGCTGTCTTTTAATAAATGGCATAATATGCTACTATTGCTAGTTGCACTATTTTACGCGAACAAAATTGTGATTTTGCGGTTCATTCTCCGTGTTTCCCGCTCTCTTTGCTGATACTCCAGGTATTTGTCTGCTGTCGACTTTTCAGTTGCATTTGTTGACAGAAACTAAATGCACGCTTAGCCGGGAAGAATTTTTTTTTCAAAATCTGAAGATACATCAAATATACCATAAACCGTTTCACTTTTTATGGAAGTTTGTTTTTTACTCTTCTTATTTGCTTCAACGAGGCGGCCGTCACTCTAGAAAACACCTGTAGTACGAACCTATATATGCGCCAGGAATGGTCAGACTGTTTTCATTTCGATACATGACTATATATTGTCAAAATGCAACTAATGGTACATGCTTCGCCCTCTTACTGCAATATTTTTGGCTTGTATTTACTCGTGATTATTATTTTGAACAAAAAAAAACACAAAATCCTGATACAATCACTCTTCAGCGTGCCGTTGTTACAACGACCAATTTTCAACTCCCTGGGTATAAAAATACCCACCTTTTTTTCCTTCTGCTGTGATGTTCATGTTCCGTTCACTCGAGATAAATATGCGGTATTAGCCCCGAGAAGTTCGAGTGGCGCCCCCTTACGGCGAACCGGGGTGACGTCACGGCGAGGAGAGAACTTTCGGGGTGACGTCACGGCGAGGAGAGAACCCGCTCGCCCTGTGGAGGCTGTAACGACGCTAGCTGTCGGCGCGCTCGTTTCTATTTTTTTTTTGCGTGTTTTTCGTAGGAAGTGTGAATTTTTATATGTGCCTTTATTGAGGTATGGTTTGTAGCTACAGGCGAAACTTCAAGCAACATTTTAAGCATGGTTGACAGGGCAGGCCACGCATGAATCACAGCTGGTATATGAAAATAAAGAAATATGGCCGCAATTGCAGGAGCATCACTATAGATTTACATCTCGCACAATAAATGCTGCTGATGGTCTGAATGAATTAGCAGGTTATGTATAGTATTTTTTTGTATCTCTGTTTTTAAACAAGATCCCCGAAGCAAAAAAGCTGCATGCTGCTCGAGCAACATGCTAAATACTGTCTGGGCCACGGAGAGGATCACAAGTAAGACAGCCCAAGTGCAGGGACAAAGTAAAAAAAAAAAAACAAGGAACATTTATTATATACATTGCTCGCATTTGACCTTTGCTGGATTCGGATAGTATTTCAATGGACTACACGGGTGGTATCCGTGGACTTGTTTATATCAACCCTCAAGTAATGTATAACAAACGTAAGCGCTCAAGTAATGTATAACAAACGTAAGCGAAGGTGTCCAGCTCGTTATTAGTCCCATAAGCCTCAAAATTGATATTTTACTTAATCGAATTGTCCTAAAGCTAAAATACCAGAAGCTTTTCTCACGCAGACTGTCGCCCTTCACAGGTTCATTTTCTGCTACTAGTGAAGCATCTACCACTGGACAGACGTTCGAATGCTTGCTTTTACTCCTGTTTTCCTTTGTTGTCAGAACGTCCAACTGTAGGGAGTTTGGAGGCTGAGGAAGCTTTTGGGGACCTGCAGCTAGTAGTGTCTCTTTTAATTGGAGATGACGATTCAGACTAAACGGTGTATTTTCCGAATACCCAACGCTAAAATAAAGAATGCCAGGAAAAAGTATAAACATTCCAAATTACGGCACTATTGCTGTGCATATTTTGCGTAGTTCAATACATATCCTACAGGCAACTGGGGGCAATTCGGCCGTTTTTGCTGCTACCATACAAACTAATTTCCAGTAATTGTGCATCTTCTAAGAAATATGCCGGCATTCGTGTATAAACTATATAATTCATTAACGAAGAAACTATATTTATGTAAAACAACCCTGTTCCATGAGCACTTCAAAGATCATCAGACGCAGGGCCTTTAAAACATCTGCGAGGCAGCGCATGCAGAGTGGCAGCGCAAATTCGGCGTCGCGAGCTAATTTGCAGACACCCCCAAAGGCCCATGATATAAATGCCACTTCAAATGCCTTGAAAGCGGGATGCAATATCGTCCTAAATCATGAACATGCAGGGAACAGAATTCCGGCGTCTGAAACACTCGCGCCACCACTTCAACCCCTCGCAAGATTGCTTCGTGCCGTGTGGACGGACGGGGAGGTTCATCGGCGGAATTGCCCCCACCGATAGCTTTCGGTATTTGTAGCCCAATTTTAAAGGTAAAAGGGACGAGCAGGCTTATAAAATGTACGGAAGCACGTCAATATTGCCTAACACAACGTCCTGTACACCGGGTAAACGAAGTCCGGCTCCTCGAAGAGCTTGCGACACACAACGCCAAACCAGGAAACCGGTGCTGGAAAGCGAGCCGATGCGAGATCGCGGAGCGGAGTCCTCCTCCTGACGTCACGGTACACCTCACCCAATCAGGGCGCGGCGACCGCAGCGACGCTTGTGTTCGCTCTCGGGGCTAATTGTAGCGTATGTGGCCGCATGCGGAAGTGTCTGAGCATGTTTTGAAGCTGCAAAAAAAAAAAAAAAAAAGTAAAAAAAAAAAAGGAGAAAAGCGAGCCAGTTCGAACCATTCCGAGCTCATATCGAGCCTGCCGAACTAATCCCCGATGTTTGGGTTTGAAGCAGAGAACCTTGAAGGGTGACAGAGATTTTGTCGGGGGGGCCGGTAAGCCCATTAGCACTCGTGCGAGAAGGCCGTAAAACGCGAGGAGGAAAATGGAGGAGGAAAGGGGAGGGGGAAAGGGGAGGAGGAAAAAAAGAAAAGAGGGGGAATCTTCTGCCACGCTGAAGAAAATTTTGAGTGCCCGCCTTTAAGAACGGGTCTCCAAACTCTGAGATTGCTAAACATGCACTGGAGTGCAACAATTGTCTGCCGGATTGGGGGTCCACTGTTGTTTTGAGCAAAGAAAAAGATTGTTCAAAGAAAGTCTTGAAAGAGACAATTAGAATCACGACTATTGGCAACTGTATCAGTCAGCCGTCAATCGCATTAGACGAAGCCCCCCGAACATTTTTGCTGTTGTAATATGTTTTTGCCGGTTTATCCGTTTTAGGGTGGAGCTCTTGTACGCGATACGAGATGCGAGTTTCGCCTTAGAGCTTGTGTGAAAATGGTGTGCGTTAGTTGCGACCTTGGGGGTTGTGAATATGAGTCATGGCCTGCAAGGCTCTGTTTGAAGTGAGTTTGGAGGTTAGAATTTTTATCAACCCAACCCAGAAGTTTTGATACTGTTATCTTTTTTTTTAAGTGGGTCCGACATTAAGGGTTGACAATGGAGTTCGGTTTTGCAATTCTGTGTACGAACTAACTGCGGAGGTTCGGGAAAAAAGAAAGAAGAGACGGAAGGATGAAAAAAAAAGTCAAGACGAGATGTACCGTGGCTAAAACTTCCAGTGGCGTGTGTATTTGAGGAAGACGTCTGGGAGAGTTGCTATATAAACGACTGTTCAAATAAAATTTAGTAGCTGCGTTTGAGACGTTTTGTGTGTTGTCTCCATTTTCGTCCGTCGTCTCCGGTTTTCAAAAATGTGTTACAACATCTGCCTTCCCAGTCAGTAATCGGCTAAACGTAACATAATTCTAAATATAATGTTGTTCAATTCGTTATTTGTTCCCTTGAATTCAGTGCTTGAGAATAGGTGACTTAATGGACCTTTTCCATATACCGACGGCACCAGGCGGTGGCTGCGCGAACTAAAAAATCGAGGAAGTGACCTGCGCTACCAATCAATAATGGGAGCTATGTTACCAGTTGCTTCGCTCTCTGAGCAGCGTCGCGTGCCCAATGCAACGAGGTAGGCCTAGCGCGACTTTAAAGAAGGAAATCCGTAGCGTTCACCCAAACGTCGTGTTTTTCTTTCCGTCCACTTTCTTTTTTTGTGTAACGCAATTATATATATGCTGCAATTACGTATTCTACTCGTCGATTTACAGCCTCATTTTGAATTTCCTCGATTTTTTCGTGCCGACTTCCACCGCTTGGCATCGGGCGCTCGCGCGTGCGCAGAACGCTTCTCGGAAAAGGTCCATTGTAGCCGGCAAACGCTGGGGGCACGCTTTCCCGTGTTGGTCGCATGGCCGATGAGTCGACCTACTCGCTCCACTTTCAAAGCACCTGAATAAAATATCAAGCCCTTATGTAAAAACGTATTGGGGTAAAATTAGATTTAAAAAAAAGAACTAGCATAGCCGATATATCTATACATATATTTTATTTTATATGTACTGCATTCGGAGAACATATACACCCCTATCCAATTATTTTAATTTTTTAAGTTTTCTCTTGATAACAAAAATTGGTTAGCTGAGGCACAAACATATTGTGATTCTCTGATGGAAAGGCGACGGATCTTGGTGGTTTGACGATCAGGCTGCTACTCGGTGGCAGGATGCATCTAGGAAGGGCCGGTAAAGCGGCCTGGCTATAGCGTTCCCTGACCAAAGAGGAGGCGGAGGTTAGGTTTAGGCTTAATGAATCATAGAGCAGAACATCAAAATTGAAGGATCACGAACGCCGGAAGAGGCGAGAGTTCGGACTCCGGCTGGCGCTTATAACAGCATAAAAAGCGCCCTTGACGACGCAACAATCTAGTAAAAACCAATTACTACATTGCCACTGAACTTAAACCCGCTACTGATTTGGAAAGTTTGAGGACTACGCACGTACGTCCGGGAGATCACAACAATGACACGTGCAGCTTACGTAAGAAATAATCCAAACGGGAAAATCAACGTCCGCAAACAACCGCCTCCCGGCAACCATCTTAAAAAATAAGCTCCGCACCAATATTAATCCCGCAGAAGACACTGCGTGCGTTAATCACTGCATTAAAATTACCCATAAATACAGTTTTATCCTTTAAACACAGAAACAAACAATTAATGTGTTAAATACGTTTTTAGAAGCGCTTTTCGAAAAGTTGAGATATACATAAATATCCAAAGGAGTAAAAACAGCAAATATCTGTTTTTTTCGTAAACAGGTTTTTGGTAAACACCACTAACAGACATTTTCTGTATGACAACAAAAAATTTCTGTAAAATGTTTGTAATTTTACACACATTTTTTGCTGTGTACGGTGCCCGAGAAAATACCGCGGACTACAGGTTCACTGCTGCCATTAGTACGGCAAAAGTTAAACCGCCAATTCAGCCTCCAGATAGTACTGGACTTCGGAAAGGGTCTATTAAGCGGGTATATTAATAGTTGACAGGTTAGTAAATTCAAATGAACACAACAAAACAAACTCACATATTTAACTTTATCATTACATTCCATAAAATCACTATTCATGTTTTTCTTGTTGTTTGTTTTGTGGAATTTTGTGTATATTAGCTAGAATATTTCAATACTCGAACATAACCTTCATTTTTTTATTACTTATAGTTAGACTCCGTTCAGCACCTACGTCAAAATTGGCTTCAACACAGAATTCGATGTTTCATTACACTAGTGATGTTTGCTGGCCGCTATAATAACTTTATTACCATTTGCAGACGTGATAACTGCACAACTTCGCTTTGTGTACACCATGTCAACGTTAAATATTTTGAGACCTCCTGACACAGTAAACGTGCTGTAATATGCGCCCGTTAACCGGAGCAACAAAAAATGTGTTGCATTATTATTTAAGCGCTTTAATACTATATTTATACTTCATCTTTTTTTAATTTCACCGAAACCTTATGCATTAGAACATAATATATTGTGTGAAAATTCTATATCAATTTAGGGTTTCATCAACCGGCTGACACGTGCGAAAGTAAAAGAAAAGAGAAATAGATTCCCAAACCTATCGATTGGATTCCTGACAAATTGCATTTAAAAGTAAGGATGGTGCAAAACTTCCAACTCTGTCCAAGGCAGCCTTTCGTAACGTGAACCACAGAGCTGTGGCGCTATCGAAAACTTGATCGGCCTGCGTGCATCACACGGAAAGAGGCTGACACCAGAGTGCCGAACCGAAATTTTTATCGGATTGCTTCGGGTTCGGATTCACGGCTTTCGGTTCAGTTCCGGTTAAATTCCCGAGAGCAAAAATAACAGTTCAAACCTGTTCAAACAGGTTCGAACCGGTTTGAACCGCTAAATTGAGAATATATTTTTCTCGCTGTTTTGGCAATAGACAATTATTTCAAGCGTGAAACTGTGAAAACTCTGGTTAGGAGCTGCACACACACCGTCGTCGGCGCCCAAGGTTGGGGAGAGACAGTACCCAGCACTAGTTCCGGCACATATAACTTTATCTAAACTCGGCTTGAGTTTGCGATACAGACAACTGCTACGACGTTCTGCGTCCGAAGTCTTGCGATGGCTAACCGCCCTTTTTCTGCTATATCTATTCTTTTTCCTCTTTTCTTCCCCTGGCCGCGAGGCGAGGATTCTTTGTAATCTGGCGCGAACGCCCACGGTGGGACACGCACACACACACACGTGCCCGCACGCACAGCACCGAATGAGTCGGTAATACACTCCGTCACACTCGCCCACACAAAAAGGGAATTTTCTCTTACACAAAATTCACCTCACAAAACTTAAAAAGATGTTCATGTTCAGGTTCATAAAGACACTTAGTTTTCGGACCGTAATGAACTCACTATAGGATACCTATCGAAACCCTGGGTAAAGTGCACAGAATACACCATCAAGTGGTCGCTAAGAACAGTGAACAGAATAGAACAACACATTGAACCCAGAACAATAAGGAGCACGCTAAGAAAGTTAGCGAAAATTACACACCACCCGGTGGGCCCCGCAGGTTTCTCGTACGTGTGTCCATTAAGGTCGATCAACTGGTCCGTATTTTCTCAAAGCATAGCGGTGTTCCCGCGCGGGTTGGCTCGCTCTTGGAGGAGCAGCAGCCGAACTATGAGACAACTCCTCCAAGAGTGCCAGCATGATGAAATCGTTTGATCTCTTCTCGTCAGGATCCACTCTGTTCTAATCCGCTGGACACGAGCGGTGGGGCTTTGGAACGGCGGGCATGGCAGTAGGAGTCCAACATCATTCGGCGTGCCCGGCCCCCGAAGAGGCCCAATGTCACCCCGGTCACCACCTCCTGCACCATATCGCTTAAAGCGATTAGAATGAACTATTTTTCGCTCCCCTGTTCGAGAGTCTTTTACTCGGAAGGTGACCTTCGACAGTTTTTCTACGACCCGAAGCGTATCGCGCCATTTAGGCTGCAACTTCCTGACGAGCTTACGGACGCCGGCCAAGTCGTTGATACAGACGACGCCACCCACGGCGAAGCTCGAAGTGCGGCATACCTGCCGAATAGGTGTTTCCTTGTTTCGGCAGAGTCAGCCAGCATCAGGCGTGCAGACTCGTGGGCGAATGAAAGTCGCTGAAACTGTTCATCTCTGTAGTTATCTAGAGTGCCGTTACTTTCCGTCGGCGACTGGCAAAAGGCTGATGGCATCTCGGGATGGCGGCCATGAAGTAGGAGAAAAGGGCTCTGTTTAGTACTCTCGTGGGTTGCCGAGTTGTACGCGAAGTTGATATAAGGCACCCATACGTCCCAATCCCGTTGGTCACGGGCCACATAGTGACCCAGCCTTCCGCTGATAGTCTGACTGAGGCGCTCCACCGCTCCATTACACTTGGGGTAATAAGGCGTTGTAAGAATCTTCTGGATTCCCAGGAGATTACATACCTCTCGCAGGAGTTTTGAAATGAAGTTTGCACCACGATCTGTTAAAAGTTGCTGGGGCGTCCCGTGGCGCACTACAATGCGCTCGACGAAGAGGCGGGCCACGGTTTCCGCCCGCTGGTCGGGCATGGGAATCACCTCGGCGTACCGGGTGAGGTGTTCAACAAAAACGAGCAGATAGCGATTATCTGGGTTGTTGTTGTTTGCGAGTTTTATGGCGGAAGAGCTACGATGGCCATACTGCGCCAAACTAGGTAAACTAGAAGTAACTAGAAACACTGTACCAAGAAAGTATTTCGGCTATAGTTTGTGTAAAATCGCTATATTTTCTAGAAAAGCTAAGAGACGGTCAATCGATATTAGAGGCTGCTCCCCTAAAAACTAGGTCGGATGAAAAGGAATACAGTACTTGAAAAGCTCAGGAAAGAAGAACTTGTGTTGTTGTAGAAGACCAGGGCAAAGAAAAATATGTTGAACGGACAAGGTGTCTCCACAGTGGTCGCACACTGGTGGTTCCTCACCAACAAGTAGGTATCGAAGGGTGAGGAAGGTGTGGCCGATCCTCAACCGGCACAAAAGTGCCTCACGGAAGCGGCTCCGGTTACAGGAGCTTTCCCATGTACCGATGCTTGGCTTGATGATAAAAAGTTTGTTGTTATCAGCCAAATCCCACTCGGACTGCCACAGTTTTAGAAGTGAAAGCCGTATGGGCCTTGTTAGGAATTGGTATGGTATGCGTGCGTGTGACGGGTAAGAGGTTACGCGACGAGGCGGCCAGCCTATCTGCAGCCTCGTTCCCTGATATGCCTACATGGCTCGGGATCCAACAAAACCTAATATCCTTCCCATCTCCGAGGCCCAGTTGAAGTTTAGCACGCACGAGTTGAGTAAGCTTGTTCTTGGTTCAATTAAGTGAACATGCCGCAGTAACAACGTTCCGAGACCCTGCTGAAAAAAGACAATTGAAATTCAAACTGGTCGACCCGTTTGAATCAAACGTGATTATGGGATACGGGTACCCGTATGAAACAGTACCCGTTCGAAACGGTACCCATTTGATACGGATGCCCGTTTGATGCAGGCGCCCGCTTGATACAGGTGCCCGTTTGATACGGGTGCCCGTTCGACCTGGCACGTGACCACACGTTTGAACGTGCCATTCGGGTTCGCTAGCCCTAAATAGTTATTGTCTGGGAGGTTGGTTTTTTTTAAACTTATTTAAGACGTCCCGAAACTCGTAAACGTATTTATAAAACAGAGAAAACACGTAGAACAAATGCGTTCGCATAGGTGCTTGCGAATGGACAGGAAAACAGACACACAGGTTTGTTTTCAATTCTCCTCGAAGTTTATTACCTCTTCTGACTACAAGTACTAACGTGCAAGCGATCTGTGAAATGTGCGAGGCACTTTAAGCTTTTATACAACTGAGAAGATTGCAAAGCAAACAAGAACCGAGGTAATTCTAGACTATACAGCTAGACTTTCGGGGAAATTATTCTCCCGGCTGACCCGTGAATAGGCGCTGCATAATTCTACGGATAACCTGGAAGAGTACGCGTAGAAGAGCGGTCAATCGTTGCCAACGCGTATTTTGCAGTGCACTTACCATAATAATAGTGGACTTGAAAGGTGTAATCCGTTATATTTGTCGTCACGGTCAAAGCAGGACAACCACAAAAACACAAAAACGAGAAGGAAGGCTCGTTTAAGTTTCAACACGGTGCGGCGCACAAGCTGTCATTTGCCGAACCCTGCCAAACCGCAAGAATTCCTGACTTTGAAGAATCGCTTGTTGCCGATATACGCGTAGGACTTTTCGAACGTTTGGTGCATATCCCATACGCTGTCGAGAGACGTTCTTATAAGACCGCAGGGAAAGGCGGCAGATCAAAGTAGGCAGGACAAACGAAGTTGCAACGGAAAACAAGCAGACAAAGAAACAAGCGACTGTCACACGTGGAGCGTGCCCTCCCCTCTCTCTGGTCTCGTGACAGAGCCTACCAGAGAGGAGGAAGGGGGCGACGGCGAGGTGAAGGAGCAATACACCGGGACACACCCCCCCCCCCCTCGCAACCCTCTCCTCATGCATTCTATAAAAAAAAAAAGAAAACAACTTGCGGTTGGCTTTTTGTGGCAATGCAGATAATATGTTAGGGGAGAGGGCGCACGGACCGTTGTACACGCGCTTTCTTCTCTCTTTGAGTTGCCACTGCACGTCGCGTTCGCAGCCTTGGAAAGCAGGCGAAATGCGCGCATTTCAGCACGCACGCTGGAAATGGCGTCGGCCATGAGCTCAGCTTGCGCCCGAGCCAAAAAAGCACCCATCGCGAGCTCGTAATTTGACTGCTGCAACGGCGGGCGTGCTCTCGCAATGCTCGATGTTCTTGCAGGCACGTGTTCGCGCTACCTTCGCCGCGTCTTCAAATGAAGTGAAACGGACTCTAGGAGTACATTCTTTCATGCGGTCGCGTCTTCTGCGAGAGAGATTCGAGCCGAATAAGAAAATTGAAGCAAAAAAGATGGACAAAGTTTTAAAGTTCTGTCAAAAATACCGGCTCACCAACGTCGCGCGTTTACGTAAACAAAAAAAAAATAAAAAAAATGTTAGTTTTAGTTGCAGTATAAGCGGACATCAGCGCACTTAAAGTATATATGCAATTACTTGCATTACGCGTACGGTCTGAACTCAATGAACCGGCGCTCCCAGCCTTCCGGAAACATTGGCTGCCACGGCTCAAACAGCGAGGAGTGCCCAGGCCGCCGATCTATCGGGGAAAAATGAAATGCGAACAGAGGAGCGCGTGGCTCGTGGTACAGGCTGCGCCGCCTGGAAGTGAGCCTAGGAGCGAGGGTGCGTGGCCTACTCCGACGTGTTCACGCCCCTCCCTCTGCGCTTCCCAAGCTTCAGCAGTGCTCCTCTTAGTGCGCTGAAAGCTATCACCGCTATCTTTGCTGGCTCAGCGCGTGCGGTGCAAAGAAGCTCGCCGCACTCGCCGAGCAGGCAAAGATAGCGGTGACAGCTTTCAGCGCACTGAGAGGCGCGCTGCCGAAGCTGGGGGAGCACCAATCGAAGGGCGTGAACACATTGAAGTAGGCCACGCACCCTCGCCCCTAGGTTCACTTCCAGGCGGGGCAGCCTGTACCGCGAGCCACGCACTCCTCTGTTCGCATTTCATTTTTCCCCGATAGTACGTTCAATATCAAACGGGCTCCCGAGAGCCGTTTGATTAAACCGGTACAGTTTGACGGTCACCGGTCACCCGCTTGTTCAACATGTTCACCGGTTTGAGCAAACGTGCGACAACTTTGCCCAAACGAGTCGCCCATTTGCCCCGACGAGTGACCCGTTTGCCAAAGAAGTGACCTGTTTGCCCAAATAGGTGACCGTTATGGCTCATACGGGGGACACGTTTGAGCCATACGGGTGACCCCTTTGGCAAACTGGTGACCGGTATGGCTAAACTGTTACCGGTATGGACCCGTTTAATTTCATACAGGCGCCAAATGGTTTTTTTCAGTGGGGGAGTCCACAAAAAGAACTGCTTTCATTACTTTGATCCGGATAATATAGTCAAGTGCTGACAGCACGCCATTTAGCTCGGCAGTAAAAATGCTAGCAACATTATTTAGCAGTGTCACATGTGTAAACGAATAAAAATGAACAGCAGACCCTACATACGTTAAGGACTTGGCTCCGTTAGTGTAAAATTGATGATCATTCCTGTACTTTTCTTGCAGTGCAAGAAATTCTATTGTAAAATGAGTGGGGAGACATTATGTTTATTAAATTTTGTGAAGTACCAATCACAAGCTATAGGCTTGATATACCATGGGGCAATATGACATGCACTTTCTATGAGGTAGACATTTTCACGAGGCAGGCCAAGAGAGAGACGAAGGTTCTCAAAACGGAGACTCAGGGTTCGAACAACAGTTGGCTTGTGGTCAAATGTACAACAAAATCTCGACTCTCGGATATAAGTATGGGCTGGATGACTAGAATCCGATAAAACTTTGTAAACATAGACTAGAATAAGGAGCTGCCGACTTTTCTCGAGTGACATTTCATTAGAGTCCACATACAAGCTCGGGATAGGGGATGTTCGAAAAGCACCACTTGCTATACGCAACCCAAGATGGTGTACTGGATCAAGCATCTTCAATGCAGATGGCCGAGCAGACGCATGCGCAATAGCGCCATAATCAAGACGTGATCGTACGAGAGAGAAAAAGAGACGAAGCAGACACCTTTTATCGGAGCCCCAAGACTTGTGAAAAAGAACTTTTAGGATATTCATAATCTGGATACACTTTTGCTTCAGCCACTTTAGGTGAGGTACAAATCTAAGTCTACGGTCGAAAATCACTCCTAGGGACTTATGCTCTGGTCTTACTGCAATTTTATTTCCATTTAAACTGATAATCGGATCTAACCGAAGCTTACTCCGCAGAAAAAAGGGGACACAGATTGTTTTTTCTGAACAGAACTTAAAAACATTTCATTTGCCGATTTATTCATTTTATTTATGGTTAGCTGCAGCTGCCTTTCACAGCTAGACATATTACAAGATGACACAGAAATCTGAATATCATCAACATACAGGGAGTACGACAGGGAAGAAGGTATGACCTGACAGAGAGAATTAATATTTACGGTGAAGAGAGTGACACTCAGGACTCCGCCCTGAGGAACACCGTTTTCTTGAACATACGAATCAGATAATGTAGTGCCTAGCCGGACACGGGAAGTGCGTCCACACAGGAAATTCTTTATGCAATGAAGCAATTGGCCACGTACTCCATGCATAAATAGGTCACAGGATTCCGTGTTTTTAAGTTGTATCATAAGCCTTTCCTATGTCAAAAAAACAGAAACACAATGCTGCTTATTCACGAATGCCTCGCGTACAACTGTCTCCAGCCGAGCTAAATAGTCGGTCGCAGAGCGTCCAGGTCGACAGCCACACTGATATATGTCCAAAATATTGTGTTGTTCGAGAAAATAAACAAGCCGTTTATTAACTAACCTTTCAAACGTTTTCCCCAAGCAACTCGTCAGTGCAATTGGCTTGTAACTGGCAGAAAATAAAGGGTCTTTTCCAGGCTTCAGCAGTCGAATAACCTCTGCCCACTTCCATTCGGAAGGGAAATGTGAGTCTTTCCACAGACCATTGAAGTAGACGAGAAGGGCAGCGAGTGATTCTTTCGACAAGTGTCGGATCATCTCATAATGTATTCGGTCGAAACCAGGAGATGAGTTTTTCCGGACATTAAGGGCCATTTAGAGCTCGACCATCGTAAACGGTTGATTTGTAGGGTGCAGAGGCTCCTCCTGCCAACCTGACTTTCGTTCTACTGCATCTGTCGTAAACTTCAAAAATTCTGAAGAGTAATGGGAGGAGTTGGAAATGGCTATAAAATGTTCGCCCAACAGATTAGCCTGGTCGCGCAACGAATCCACTGAAGGAAAAAGAGGAACTGTAAAGCAGCGGTATTTGCCTTCGACCTTGCAAAGTCGTTCCCACGCTTCCTTCGCTGGGACGTAGCTGCTGATAGAGGTCAAATAACTTTTCCAAGACATTCTCTTTGCCTGCTTCCTGGTAGAACGAGCTTGAACTCTATTTCTCTGAAACTCTAACAAATTCACAGATGTTGGATATCTCCGAAATATACCCCAAGCCTTATCCTGTTCTCTCTTAGTGGCGGAACATTCTTTATTCCACCATGGCTTACATTTTTTTGCAATGTTACATGAAGTCTGAGGGATGGAGCGAAATGCAGCATTTATGATCTGATCTGTAGTGTATGTGATAGCTTGATCATGTGTTAATGGCAAGAACATTCAAGGTTTGAGCTCCGAGTTTAGGCAAAAAAGACCCCAGTCGGCCTTTTCCAGTTTCCAACGTGGACTGCGTTTCATGAGGCTTGGAATAGAAACCTGACTGTCCAAAATGACTGGAAAGTGGTCGCTCCCAAAGGGGTTATTGAAAACTTTAAAAGTAAACGTAGAAAACAGTGAGAGGGATAAAATTGAAAGGTCAATAGATGTAAATGAGTTGTGAGCAACGCTCAAAAAGGTTGGCTCTCTCGTATTCATAAGGCACAGCCCAGAAGATAATAAAAATCGCTCAATCACCCCACCACGCAAGTCCTGACGGGCGCTACCCCACAGGGGGTGGTGAGCATTAAAATCACCTAACAGTAAAAATTGATGAGGAAGCTGTGTAACCAGCCGTTGAAGATCATGAAGATGCAGTGAAGTGCTAGGTGGAATATAAAGAGAAACGACAGTAATAAGGTGGTCCATAAGAAGTCGCACTGCCACAGCTTCAAGAGGCGTAGCCAGAGGAACGTGAGAGCAGGCGACTCCATTCTGGACAACCACAGCTACTCCACCAGATGAATTAGATGCAGGGCGACCTTTTCTAAAAACTTGATGGCGGCGCAATATTGACTTATGATAATCATTGAGGTGTGTCTCTTGTAAAGAGAGCAATAGGACGTAAATTGTCCATAAACAATTAACATCGTCAATATTACGTAAAAGACCGCGGCAGTTCCACTGCATAAAATGAAATTTGTCATGCCTCTAAAAACAAAAAAAAACAAAAAAAAAATTAAATTAAAACGTTAAAACGTTGTTGAACTGGTAACTCTAGAAGGGAATACACAAAAACTTACAAATCGTCCGCTCATGGCAACAATAGATCAACATCATCACTTGGGGGGGGGGGGGGGGATGACAGGCTTTTGTTCTTCTGTTTACTCTTAGGAGTCTGCCAGTCCATGTCGCCTTGGTCAGGCGCATGAATGGAGACTTCCGTGCCCTCATCCATTGCCTCTACTTCTTGAGGCGAAGCCTTTGCTGGTAGTTTGGGCAGGCTCGGAGGATGGGGCGCCATGCCCCGTCCACGACCAGTCCCAGTCAAATGGGCGGAGGAGGTGCTGGGCGGGGAATCACCCAAGTACACCCGTTCCTGCCCTGTAGGTGCTGCAGGAGCGGCACGAGAGCCATGCCGCTCCCTCGATGATGCTCTATCTAGGGAGTGTGGGTGAGAGTGTTGACCCTTTTTTCTAAAAGGAGATCGCGGAGTAGGGACGGTTGCCGCAGCTGCCGGCCCATCCTGAGCTTGGGAAGCAGACTAGTACCTTCTACGTGAGAGGGGATGAGGCTATTTTGTCGGAGGAGCGCGAGTGTTTGCGCTTTGGCTGGGAGGGTCAGCAGAGCCACCAGACGAGATGACACGCCCTGGAAGCTGAATCGTCAGCTAAGGCGTGGGGACTGCCGTGGCTTCCTATAGTCCAGAAAGGACGTCTGGGTTGCCACCGTAACCTTCACTGGTGCAGGTCCCCGCTGCACCACCTGTGCATAGCCACCCTTGCGCGAGAACGCAAAGCAAACGGCGCGCTTCCTGGTAGGAAAGGTTTTCTTTGACCTTCAACGTAAGTACTTCTTTCTCCTCTTTTCATGTCTTGCAAGATCCAGAATACGCGGGGTGTGGATCGCTACAGTTTATACAGTGGGCTTCATTAGAGCAAGTATCTGCAGCGTGGTCATTTTTCCCACACTTAGCACAAGTAGCCTTACTACGGCAGTTCTGAGAGCCGTTGCCAAACCTCTGGCAGTTGAAACATCTCCTTGGGTTTGGAACATAGGGCCGAACCCTGCAGTGCAGGTACCCAGCCTTCACCGCGTCGGGAAGTGTGGTGGATTGGAAAGTTAAAACTATGTGCTTGGTTTTACATTCTTGGCCATCACGACGCAAAGAGATGCGCCTTGCAGCAATAACTCCAGAAAGGCCCTCAATTATTTCGGTGTCAGTGGTCTCAAGCAGGTCATCCTCGGAGATAACTCCTTGTATGGACTTTAAGATGCGGTGAGGTGTGACCGTTACTTCGTGGTCAGCTACAGTCCTCAAGGCAAGGAGAGCAGCACTCTACTCACTTGAATCGATTTCGACGAGTAGGTCACCCGTTCGCATATTCTTGGCTTTGAATTCCTTTCCGACAACACCTTCGAGTGTTTTGCGACGAGGAATGGAGATCATTTTGACAGCCGTGTCTCATTTTCAGAGTGAAGAACCAAAAACTTCGGGAATCTGGCAGGTGTAGGTGGTGTCTTCTTTGTGGCTTGAACTTCGGTGCGGACCCTTTTCAGGGGCCGATCGAGAGAGGTTTTTGCGCGAGAACCCATAACATGGGAAGGAAGGTCCAGTTCCCGGGTGCACCGCCCACCACGGAGCCCAACAAGGGGGTAGGTAATGTGCCATCGAAAGATGGGCTTGGCTGACACAATTACTCTACCAGTGCTGCGCGGGCACTATACCCTAGTGGGGTTGCAGGCACAGGACCTGTTTCCACTCAAGGTTGGCCCTTGCCGCCTAAGAAGGTGAAAAAGGAAGGAAGGGAATGTAGAAGAAAACAGAAAGAGGTGGAAGGAAAAGCGAAAGAAGGAAGAAGAGGGTAGAAGAGGCGACTGACTGAATCATCCTGGTCGGGCCAAGCGAGGACACCGTCTACGAGATGCAGGGGCCGAAGCGGTGTATTGCCTCGCCCGGGGGCCCCGAAGGGTCCAAATGTACCCCGGGCTCAGCTCAACCACCAGGGTTCCCTTTTCATCGGACACGGGTACGCCACGCACAGCCAGACGTGGGTGGGCGAACCCACATGGCTCGGGGTTCGTAGTGACGCCACTCACCAAGCACCTAATAAAGTAGGTGCCCCCTGTGTTTGGGTATGGTGGCCGACGTGGCTGGGGTCCGTGGTGACGCTACTCACCAAGCACCTAGCACCAAAGGTGCAGGCCCCCCCTGCGGGGCTCGGGGTCCGTGGAGACGCCACTCTCCAAACACTTGCTTTCACAGGTGCCCCCTGCGGGGTTTTCCCTGGGTTGATAGGGGCAGGGGTCCCATGATGTCCATCGAGGTCCGTTAGAAGGGTTTTGAGATTTTTTCGAATATTTGTAGAGGCGCAGGCCCGCGACCCTTAGGAGTTTTCCGCAGAGAGCACAGGTCGCAGCGATCGCAATGAACTTTGACTTCCTGCTTCATGTGCGGCCAGTAGTAGTCGCGAGAGAGCCTCTGCGTCGCCTTCCGTGCCCCCAGGTGTCCGGCGTCAGGAGCATCGTGAGTTGTTCTCAGGAGCTCATCGCGAAGTGAAACCGAAACGACGACGCGGCCGCGCGATGTCTCCGGTGTCGTCCGCCTGTCTCCCTCTCGTCGGCAAAGTAGACCTTTGTTGTCTAGATAGTACTCCCTGTGCCGACCCGGAGCGTTCTCACATTGTTTGATCAAGCTCACCAGCTCATAGTCGTTCCTCTGTTCTTGTCGAAAACACTCTAGGTCCAGCATTGGCCTGAAGTCCGCCACGCCGCGAACGACCGCCCGACTCAGCGCGTCTGTGTTCTGGTTCAACTTCCCCGCACGATGCACGATTTCGAAGCTATGTTCTTGAAACAGCAAGTTCAACCTCGCAAGGCGCGAGTTTGGGTCATGGACGGATATCAGCCATTTGAGGGCGCTGCAGTCCGTAATAACACAAAAATGCCGTCCGAATAGATAGCATCGAAAGTGGTGCACAGCCCACACTACGCCCAGACACTCTTGTTCACTGGCACCATAGCGCTTCTCAGCTTCGTTCAGCTGGCGGCTCGCCAATGCTATCGAATGCTCCTCTTTCTCAAACACCTGGGCCAGCACTGCGCCGAAGCCTTGGCCGGATGCGTCAGTCATAACGGTGAAATCCCTTGAGAAGTCCGGGAATCTCAGAAGGGGGGAACTGGTCAGAGCATCATTCATAAGCTCAAAAGCCGTCTGTGCTTCCTCGTCCCACACAAAGTCTACCTTTGGCGAGGTGAGCCGCGTCATGCCCCTGGCGTTTTCCGCGAAGTTTTTCAAATGCCTGCGGTAATATCCAAGCAATCCTAAAAACTGTCGTACTTCCTTCGCATTCCGAGAAGTTGGGAAATTACGGACACAGATCAGCTTGTCAGGATCAGGGCTAACACGCTGCTTTAAAAGGATATGCCTCAGGTACTTCGCTTTCTCCCTCAAGAACTGACACTTGGAGGGCCCCATCTTCAGACCCGCTGCCCGGAACTGCATCAGCATGGACTCCACATCCGCTAGGTGCTGGTCAAAGTCATGGCTGTATATAATCACATCATCTAAGTACACGTGGCATGACTTCCCCAAAATACCTGCAAGGGTTAAGTCGGCTGTGCGCTGCCATACCGCCAAGCTGTTAACCAGCCCCATGGGCATCCGTCGCAACTGATATTGTCCAGACGACGTATTGAAGGCCGTCTTTTCTCGGTCACTCTCGTCCATTTCTCTTTGCCAGAGCCCTGAGGCCATGTCGACCACAGTGAAGTAGTTAGCAGAGCCCAGCTAAGCAATGGTCTCCTGAATATTTAGGAGGGGGTATGGGTCGATTCTTGTCGCCTTGTTTAGTTCGCGGTAATTGACCACAAACCCGAGCGACCCGTCGGGCTTCTGAACGAGGAGAGCGGGTGCACCCCAGGGAGAAACGAGGTGTTCTATGATACCTTTGTCCAACAAGGCCTGGACCTGTTGCTCCATCTCGTCTCTCTTAGCGAATGGTATCCGATACGCTCGGCGGTATACGGGTGCAGCATCCGACGTGTTGATTCTGTGTTTGATTGTGCTACAGTGGCCGAGGTCCAGCTTCGTTAAGGCAAATGCAGCCCGATAGTTCCGCAGGAGCTGAGCGATCCTTCTTCCCTCCCCGGAGTGAACGTGGGACAGCTAGAACACTCCCAAGAAAGCCGCCTCCGACATGCCGTCGACCGTGTCGCAACTCAGTACCATCTCCTCAAGTTGTGGGTCAGATTCTACGTCAACAAATACTCCGACCCGCTTGTTCTTGGGCATTCGCATTTCAGACAACGTAGGATTTGCTGTCCTGACCGACACACGCCCCCTCTGATCTACACGCGCCAGAGCATCAAGCCCCAGAAGCCCATGAGGCTCAATCTCTACCATCTCCACCACACCCAGTGCGCCGCGGGGCGGGTTCTCCGGAGCTTACCAGCCACGATGACCTCGGTCCTTGGTGGAATGACGCACACCGACACCAACATGACAGGTGTCTCAGCAGAGCATAAACCCCGCACAGGTCTGATGGTGACCAGTTCAAGATCGGAACCTCTTCCCCGTCGAGCACAACCACCCCCGTCATGGTCAGCAGGTCCAAGCCGTGGGCGCGCACAACATCCTGCCCCAAGATTCCGGACACGGGGATCATCGCGCTGTCGTTGCAGATAAAAAACGGATGGCAGAAGGAGGTCTCCCCAATCCTAAGTTGTATTATATAGCAACTACGGGCCTCCATCTCTTCTCCTGTTATGCCTGTCAACCGCGTGCGCGTGCCCCCGAGGTGCTTGTTGAACGTGCACCAAATCTGACACAGTTCTCTGAAGACGGACTCTTTAACGAGGCTGACCATCGACCCGGTGTCCACCAGAAAACGTAGCTCCATTTTTCCAATATTTGCCGCCACCAGCGGACTGCTCTCCCCGCACAACCTAATGGCCACGTTTATTTCTCCCCCTCCGCCGGTGTCGCTTGGAAGGGGACCTGTTAGTTTCCCTGTCCGTGGGGCCCTCCCGAAGCGGCCTTCCCTCTCCCTTCGCTCCTGTGGGGTTGCTGTACCCCTTGATGTGCGGAGTTCGAGAGTGAGCCCCTTTCATTCTCGATTCTGCTTCTGCACTTTCTTATTCTATGGCCGACCAGGTTACAGTACCATCAACGCATTGGGCGACGCGCTGGCGTATTCCGAAGGAGACCCCTCTCCATCGGCGCCCGCTGAAGAGCGATGCTGTCAGCAAAAAGCTTCTCCAGCCTGTCGAGGCGCTGAGAGAGTAAGTCCGTCTCATTCTTTTCCTCGCGCGGATCGACCGCACGTAATGCAGCCCTCGGTGAAACCGGCTTCTCGTTGCGCTCTTCTGCAGCGGCAGCCTCCACGGCATCGGCAAAGCTAGTTGGACCCTTTAAAAACACGTAGGGTCTGACAGTATCTCGCAGTCCATTTATGTACAAGGAGAGAAAGTTGTCGCTGCAGCACACTATCTGCGGCTGCTCGTGATTCAGCCGCGCTGGCCCCTTCAAACTTCGGGATAGTCTTCGCACCCAGCGCCCGCAGTCGACTTGAGATTCCTCGGACATCCTCTTAAGTATCTTGCTTGGCAGCCACGAAACTTCTCAAGCCTCAAACTTTCCGGTTCATTGTCTAATCTTCTGAGCATTAGACCCCTGAGCTCGGGATATTTCTTCACCACTATCATTTCTTCATCGTGCCAGGCAAAGTTGTAAACCCTTCCGATCATCTTGCATTTAGCGATGCCAATTTGTTGTTCATCACTCCAACCTCCCATCTGAGCAACTTGGCTTAGCACCTGAAGAAAGTCTGCCCCAGTGGGGCTGCTGTCCTCACCCGAAAACGAGGGCACCACTGAGCCCAACGCCAGCACTTCGGCACCGATCAAGTTTGCCATGATTTCGGCTACGGTGTTGAAGGCCGCCTTACTTGCTTCTTCAGACGACATGGGCACTGTCTCTATTGCGGGGGTTTACTTTCCCGCGAAACCTTCAACGTAGAAGCCCACCGCTGCCACCAATTGAGAAGATTCTGGTTAGGAGCTGCACACACACTGTCGTCGGGGCCCGACGTTGAGGAGAGACAGTACCCAGCGCTAGTTCCGGCACATATAACTTTATCTAAACTCGGCTTGAGTTCGCAACACAGACAACTGCTACGGCGTTCTCCGTCCGAAGGCTTGCGATGGCTAACCGCCCTTTTTCTGCTATTTCTATTCTTTTTCCTCTTTTCTTCGCCTGGCCGCGAGGCGAGGATTCTTTGTAATCTGGCGCGAACGCCACGGTGGGACACACACACACACACACACACAAACACGTGCACGCAGGCACAGCACCGAATGAGTCGGTATTACACTCCGTCACAAAACAAGTAACTACACATCTGTTTGCACTTTTCTACAGTACACTTTTATTTACAGGTACCAAAAATAAAAAAATAACCTTATTTAATTTCGGCGAAACAGTAAAAAAAAGGAATGTAAAAATACAAAAGTTCGTGTTTGTACGAATCAACATTTATTTGTTTACCTCAGTGGCATATATTTAACCTGGATTGAAATATAATCGGTCCGGTGGGTCGCCCAAAAAAACCGTGATTGGTACAACTTTGCTTCACAGTATTAGAATTTTAATCCCAGTTGTGCTCTTAAACGTAGAAATTTATTACAGTGCATAGAATTATGGAATGGCCACGTCCTCACCACATATATTGTGGAATGTTGTTTATGGAATACATTTCACAATATATATGATGAGGATCAACTGAGCTAAAAGCAATATTATTTCCAAAAATGTCACGCAGGTTTCAGGACAGATAGTTATTATTCGCCCCTTTTTTGCATGGCAACAAACTCAGCGGTACCGTCTTTTGAATAGCCCCGGCACACTTCTGGTTCACGTAAATTCAAAATGTTTTACTCATTATTCTTTTATCGTAGGAGTGAATTGAGTCTGACAGTGCTGTAAACGGTCATTTCCAGAAGACAGCGTGTAGATTTGATTTCGGAAATACGGCGAAACCCGCCGACTAGCTCAGAATATTAAGTGGTTCGGAGCTATTTGCACACTGGCGCCACCAAGTTTAAACTTACGCGAGAAAGAGCGGATAGAAACTTTGAGCGGCAATCACAAGGCTTGTTTTCGTGACCAACAGTGTTTACGCTCAGCACTGTGATGCAGGCGAATAATCATGCAGAAAAGTGTGATCAAAATTGGACATTCTAATCTTTACGGACTTCCGTACTACAATAAATCTGGCTTAAAATAGCGCGTTTCCAAGCGAACATTTTCGGCACAGCTTGGCGTTTGAGGTTTGTTCTTAACAAAATACCGGTGAATTCAGTTTACCACAGTGTATTGCACTTTACCGTAATTAAGCAACGAAATAACGTTACTTGTTAGCTTAGAAAAAAACCAACGCGCTACACAGCTCCGTTATCACTTAGCAAATGTAACAAAATACTCAGGTCGCTACTTGCAATGATTAACGGACGCAAACTTTTTTTTTTAGTTCGTCGTTACTTTGTGTTCTACTGTTTGTATATGACAGCTGTTTATAGTAAACCTCCTCTATAAACTTCGCCAACAATACACGTGTTCAGGAGATTATCTACTTATTCATTTATTTGTACTCTGAGGCGCCGGAGCATTACAGCAGAGGAGTGGCTACAGATACTTCTTATACGTTGGGAACTTACACAAAGAGCACAAGCCACAAAGTCACCAATACAATATAAACAAACAATTCAAAACAACACACAATATAAGATTTCAATGTTTTGATAACGCCAAAAATGCTAACAAGGAAATTCTAATGGCATCGATCAGGTTAATAAAAGATTATCTGTCGGCAGGATGTGTAATGCATATTCTCGAACACATGACGCTTCACGAGCGCGATTCAGTTAACTAAACTTTGGCCATAGCGCCTGCTTGGGAAGACGTAACCGCTTTGAAAATAACGACCGAATGCATGCCACGTAACGGACGTAAAAAATAGCTCTTGATGTAATCCAAGTTAATGCGGTGAAATGAACATTGTTTTCTTCCTTCACAAACCAACGTCGCATTTCCGATTAACGACACGTTAGCACCCGGCCACCGCTTACATCGTTCTTTTGTTTCAAAGCGTGGGAACGGTAATACTTCCAAAGTTAAAGTTGATCCTTTTTGTTGTTGAGAGAACGATAATATATGTGTCTTGAAGGGAAGAATGTGACCAGCGGGAGTAGCTAGGGGCGCTTAGTAGAAGTCCTTAAAGCTGCGCAGACTGTTGCCTTTGGAACGGATGTCTCTTTCCGGCGACACGGCTGCTCAGGGTACGGCAATGCTAAGGACGTTTAAGGGTTCCGTGCAGCGATAATCTCGCGCCTTTTGGGCCCGGTCGTGGGTACGTTAAAAGTTTCTTCCGAGGGAGTTTGAAATGACGCCGTTTGTACATAGCTTTGTTTTTTTCCCTTTTACATAGTGTACAGGGTAAGAATTATTTTGATTTGAAATAATCATCCGGGCCTTTGTAATCAAAAGTAACGGGCAATGGGTAACGTCATTTCATAGGGGATATCGTAAACTAATAACGACATTACTTTACTTGTTACTCAATTGGAATTCGAACGAGTACGTTAGCACGCTAGCAAGAAAAAGTAACACATTACCATTAATGTCGTTACTTGCGACGTGTTAGTTCCAACACTGATTTAGCAACACCCTTACTAATTGGAGACTTTTTTCTTAAAAATAACGAAGTAGCATGTGATGTTCTACCTTCAACATTGCAGCATCTTTAGTGGTCATTTTCTGAACCACTGCTTGCGCAATCTTCATAGTTCGCCACGCGCTCCTGTCCACCTTGTTTTTGCCCAGCCCTCACGCACATGAAATTGTTGTTCATCACATAAAATAGGCAATAACAGGCTTCTATAAGTTTCAGAAGTTAAATATGTGTGACGATTTTATAGTTATTTATTTCAGCTTCAATGAAAACAAAAATTGTTCCCCAAGGCTCCCCCAAATCACTTATAAAAACGCCGGTCAGTTTGGGGCGTTCTTATCGAAGATAAAAACGAAGGAAAACATTTCCAGAGCAAGTTTCAGATAATATGGGGGTGCATTTACTGACGTAACTTTTTAAGATTATCGGATTTTTATTTATGTTGTGAAATATTCAGGGAGCAAACAAATATATCGTTTATTATCATCAATAAATATAACTGTATGAAGTTCTGATAACCGCTTAAGACCGTCACGGGAGGACCATACTCGAACATACGTCAGCTGCTGAGCCTCCGGAGACGTGCTTTTTTGTTCGCTATTTGGCAGTGTGAAACACCGAGCTGCGGGGTACGCCAAAAAGGACTGTGTGCTCCCATAATAGATCTGAAGCAAAATACACAAATCGCGCAGAAAGAGAGAGAATAAATGATATTCTTCTAAAGAATCTATTACACAACGCCTCGCTGCAAAAAAAAAAAGAAATGCATAGAGGTTCAGGCAATGATATTTATAATTACACATACATAGCGCGAAGGACATAAAATACATTTCTGATGTATATGACAGTTGGACATGGGCTTGCACGAATTGGAAACTTCGCAAAAGCGGTCTCAGCAGGCTAGTGTTATAATCGGTTTTCAGTACATTTGTTTCGGGTCCTCACTTTACAACTTTGTGTTTTATCAGTCATGCCTGTTCTTACCTTTTTAGGCTGCCGCATATAATCGCGAGACTGCTATAATATAATGCACATTTTTACAATTAGCACATCCCTTTTTGCTAGTGTTGATAACATCGCATTTCATCAGAAAACTGACCTGTTTAACATGGTTTGCACGTGACATCACCGCACTAAATCACCGCGATTTGTTCTTGTTGATAAAATGAAATCCGGTGGTGCAAAATGCATGCTGCAGACGGTTAGCGCTCAGTGCAAGAAATCTATTTCAGAGACATGAATTATTCTTGCTTGGTGCAGTGTTGTGAGGAACAGCGCGCACGTCTGGCACTACAAAAACACACATTCTGGCAGGAGTGTTTTTTTTTTTTTACATATACTGCCGGCAGCGGCGCTGCCCAAGCAGGGGAGGGTTACAAAAGGAGTTTAGTCAATAAATGTTCGAATTGGTTGACAATAGTATATTCCACAATCAATGACGGCAGCAGTTCCATTGTTCAATTGTGTTCGGGAAAAAGGACTTCTGAAAAAGGTTAGTTCTGGCATAGTATGCGCATATGACTTTAGAGTGATTTAGTCGAGCTGACCTTTGTGGCACAGGGCGAAGATAAGTGTCACTCGATAGACCAGATGAATTGTTATAAAGTAAGTAAAAAAACTTCAGCCTAGAGATTCGTCGGCGAAGGTGGAGCGGCTCCAGGTCAAGCTGCTTTAACAAGTTAGTTACTGATGATGAAATGCGGTAGTCAAATAGGATGAATCTTGCAGCAAGACGTTGAATCCGCTCCACCACCGCAATGTCTTTCACAAAATACGGGTCCCACACAATAGAGGCGTACTCTAGAACTGGGCGAACCAGAGAACGATAAGCTACAAGTTTCACAGCCGAGTGACACCCTTTGAGTTTTCTTCGAAGAAAGCATAGCTTTCTGAACGCTTTGGCACATATGTTGTTGATGTGCTGGTCCTATTTTAGGTTTTTGTAATTGTTAGACCTAAGTATTTTACACAGGAAACTTCTTGAATGCACTGGTTTCCAATATGGTAAATGTAAGAAAGGTGCTTTTTTGTAGTCATTGTCACTGAGACGGTTTCAGAGAAGTTAATTTTCATTTTCTGGAGGTCGCACTAGTCCGCAAGTATACAAAGGTTTTCATTCAATGTAGCCTGAGAGGAAGAACTTTTGACAAAGCTATACATTACGCAGTCATCCGCAAACAATTTTATACTAGCACATTCATCAATATTTTTGGAAATGTTGTTAATATAAATCAAAAAAATTAACAGTGCGAGCACGGAGCCCTGTGGTACACCAGACAAGACCTGCAGATTATCAAATTTAGAGCCATCACGTTCAACGAATTGAGAGCCGTTCTTTAGATAGGCCTTTTTCCAACGAACCAGCCTATCAAGAAGTCCTGCCTCTTTCAATCTATCAATGAGCAGATTGTGAGGCAAACGATCGAACGCCTTAGATAGATCTAAAAAATTGCGTCGATTTGGTGACGATTGTCCATCGCGGCTGCAAAATTGTGGACTACAGATATTAGCTGAGTCGTTGTGGAAACATTTCTACGAAATCCGTGTTGGTTCTGGTCAAAAAAATTGGTCGACTCTCGGTAACGAGATATATGGTTAGCGATTATGTGCTCAAATAACTTGCACCATGTGCTTATTAAAGAAATAGGTCTGCAATTTCCGGCGTCTAATTTGTCACCTGATTTAATACTGGATTTACTCTAGCCGTTAGCCAATCTGCTGGTAAGAAACACTGATTAAGTGAGGCACTGAAAAGCACGCAAAGGTACTCGGAGACTATTTCCGAGTAGCGATGAAGAAAGGAATTAGGTATAGCATCAGCACCGTATGATTTCTTTACATTGATATCCAACAAAAGCGAAAATATGCCCTCATGACTGAGCGCAACATCTGGCATTTTAACAGAAGTGGGTGAAGAGGCATAATTGTCATTCTCAATCAAAAGGGAATCGGGTGTAGTCAACGCTCTGTGAAAACTGGCATCGAACCCATTTGCAATATCTTTACCGTTAGCTGACACAATACGAATAATTCTTAGTTGTTCGACTCGTTCACTAGTATCAGATACAAAACGCCAAACGTTTGAGGTAATTCTAATAAAAAGGAAGTAAGAGTTTGCCCATAAAATTTATCACGTGCGAAGCGTATTTTACTGAGTAATTCATCATTGAGGACGTTCAGCTCCGATCTATTTTTAATGTTTGCCTTTCGTTTGCATTTGACACGCCTTTTAAGGTGAATAATCTCACGGTTCATCCATGGATTGTGTCTTCTGATTGCTTTTCGACTGATCGGAACAAACTAATTTATGCAGGACGTGACGAGGCTTTTGAATGTTTCTCATAGAAGAGAGACGCCATCGATACTCTAAAAATTCGTGAAAGAAAAATGTAAAAAAATCAAGAACTGATTCATCGTCTGCAGCTGAAAAATCAATGAAAGTCTTAAAGGTGTGTTTTTTTTGTTTTTTTTTTATAAGCAAATTTAGATTTACCAGTTTGTGATTGGCGATTCCATCTGCGGTAGAGACTTTACGGTCACCGGGAAAATCTTTGATAAAAATAAGGTCTAGGATTGACTGTGTTGTCTCTGTGACTCGAGTGGGAACAGTGACTATCTGTTTAAGATTGTGGAAAAAGACAGAATAGAGAAGCAGGCGTGCGATCTCGACGTCATGATAGCCCGAGATAGCTAACGCATTCCAGTCAATCCCAGGTAGGTTAAATTCGCCAGTGAGCACACATTTTTTATTAGGCGTGAGCATGCGATCAAGATAGTTCGCCAGCAATTCAATATATGATACAGGATTATTGGGCGGTCTGTAAACGACGCCAAATAGAGTAGAAATATTTCGATAACGAATTTCGTACCAAATGCTTTCGTGTTCCGGAATGTTTTCAAGCCTAATTATATCAACTTCTTTGCTATTACAGACACGCCTCCACCACGTCCCTCACGATCCCGTCTTAGTATTTTATGTGAGGGGGGTATAATTTCGGAATCAGTAATATTTGGTGACGGCCATGTCTCTGTAACCGCCAGTAGGTGAGGGTCGTAGAGCAGGAGAACTTCTTCCAATTTTGGGATTTGTTAGCAATACTTCTTCCGTTCAGCACACTTGTCCAAAGCGTTTAAAACTCGTTTGAAGAAGATGCCTGAGCAGAATTGGATTGGCGAACTTGTTTCGGACGGAAATTGGTAGAGTGAACCTGTTTTGCGCACGAGTTAACATCGTCCCAAATATAAACCGTGTCGTCCACCCGAAGGCGGTCGTAGTCCAGAGTCACTTTGCGGGCCTGTACTTTGAACTCTTTGCCATTTTGCCACAAGTTTGACCGATTGTTAAGTGTAGCTCTGCAGTAATCGTGACTAATTGATATATTTGAACCTTTTAGTTTAGGACAACTCTGCAAAACATGCATTTTCTCGTTATAGTCAAAAAAAAATTTAGCATGACGCGTCTTGTCTTAACAGCTCTTTTTACGTCGATCCTCCCTACTGAAAAAAACCATATGAATTTTCCATACGGGTCTTCATATAGCGTTATGGGATACGGGTCATACGGTTGGTACGGGTCATACGGTTGGTACGGGTCATATGGTTGGTACGGGTCATATGGTTCGTATGGGTCATATGGTTCATACGGTTGGTACGCGTCATATGGTTCGTACGGGTCATATGGTTCATACGGTTGGTAAGGGTCATATGGTTGCTACGGGTTGGTACGGTTTGTATGGTCCATATGGTTTGTATGGCCTATGGTTGTTATGGATGATATTGTTCATGCAGTTTAAATCGTTGATATGATCTATAGGCCAACGCACTATTTACCAACAAGCTTTCACGAGGTGTGAACAAATTCAGTTTCTACACGAGGTGCAAGCACTGCGTGTGCACAAGAACGACATTCACGTGACGTAAAGCGCCTGCACATGCGCCCTAACAGTAGCAGCGCCACCGTAGCAACGTGACGTCAGAGCCGCGTATTGGTGTATATTGATCGTATTAACCACATGGTTCACTCATCAGTGAAACATGAAGTTCAGCAGGGAAACACTTTCCTTTTAAAGCCTATGCAAGATAGCAGAAAGTGCATGCACAGAGAAATGCTCGAACTTCGAGAAATTGTGAACATGCATTCCACCCGCAGGCTCGTTTATTTGTCCTCCAGTCTCAGACTTTGAAGTAGCTCGTGCATGCTAATGAGGCAATTCTTTGAGGCGAGCTGCATCTGCTTTCCCAGTTGGTCACAGGCTGACGCACCTCCGACGGGCATCTGAAAGTAATGTAAACAAAACCGACAGTCACATTACATGTTCTCGTAAAATAGTTTGTACAATATCTATCTAGTCAGTAAACCCTTTTCAAAAGTCTATCAAGCAACAATGGCTGTCAGTACTGCTTGCTCACGAAGTGCGTGACTGGATCTGAGTTCTCGCTGAACGCTGACGCACGGCTCGCTTTCGGTATATGCTCAGAGTATGAGAGCAAGCAATGGCGGACAGGCGTTCGCACTGACGTTGGAAAAGGGTCTATTGACTTAAATTTTATGACTGACCTAATATTTAAAATCATCTACCTTCTGCAACTTTCACATTTTGAAAACAATCACAAACATTTATCAAGGCAATACATCACCGCATGACGGAAAATACATAACATACAACTTTCGTCAACTTACATAGCATACAACTTTCGTCACCACGGGACGTCTCTGCAGTCTCCCGGGACGCAGACCTCCCACGTGGTCACACCCCGGTCCAAGCATCCCTCTCGTCCCGTTTCCCAGAAGAACGCAGGAACAGGCAGCTGTCCCGATCATACGCCGAGACCCAAACGTCTCCACTTGTCTCCATTGTTCGTTAGCACCCGGTCCGAAGGCTGAGGAAGCGGGCCTCTGTTTCTCAGCGGGGTGTCAGGGGGGTCAGCTCCCGCTGTGCCGGGTGGCCCGCTCGGCGTCGCTCGGAAGCTGCACCCCACCCACGCTGCGTCGGTCAGCATGTTCGGCGGCGCCAGAATGCCGAGCCCGAGACTCTGGTCAGTCGATGGAAGGTCGATGGCGCTGCCAGGAAGCCGAACCTGCTCTCTGGGTGGCCGATCATAACAGAATGCATCCACCAGGTGCACATTGAAAGTCGTTTATTTAGCTCTAAAAGTAGTTTTCTTGTGCTTTGCAACGGAAGACTGGTGATTTTGAGGTTAGGGTGCAACATGCAACACATTAAAGCTAGAAAATGAGCGCTGAAATTTCGTTTCCCTACACCTTTAATGGAAGTGTAGCCACATAATCTTAGTATAGTATAATTAATAAATTATTCTATGCATGGACAGGAACGTTTAGTTAAGTAAGTCATCCCTGCAGTCCATTAAGCACAAAATTTTAGTTTAGACTAGACAAATGTAAGCCAGAAACACTCAAATCCTGGAATTCATAAGGAAATAACTTTATTTGTGCTTACTGCAGACTTATTTTTCGCGGGCTCCATATTTCGCAATTAAGGTCGAAGCTGAAGTTTTCAAATAATTCGCGGGTTCTAATTTTCGCGATGCAGTGGGATCTCCATATAGATTCCAATGTGTTTACACTTTACCGGAATTGTTTACGGGACCTACTTTTTCAGCAATTGTAGCCGATCCGTAAAAACGATTCGACAGCAATCTCAACCAAGCGATTCGACAGCGACCTCAACCATGGGGTTGCTGTCACGTGCCTTGCTTCGACGCTCTTATTGGGTCGGGAAGGCCGCAGCCTCCACAGCTCGTCAAGTTATCGTGAAACACAGAGTATATTTGCTGCACTCGGAGTAAGGGTAAAGGATCGCAAACTCAACATGCCCAGCACCTGGAAGAAGGCATAGGACATACACCTCGAGGTTAAAGGGATACTGAACTGAAATTTTGAACTCGCAAAACAAGGCTGGACAGATAGGCGGGACGTTGCAAAACCCAAGAACATCACTCATACAGCGATATCTCTAACGGATCGCCATATTTTTAGAAAAGAAGGGCCCGGCCGAGGAGGCCGACGAGACAAGGCACGTCACGATTCTCATTCCGTCTCCTCCTCGCTACGTCCCGTGTCAAGCTGGTGAACCGAAGCGAGGAGGAGAGAAGCGAGGCCGCTTCCCCTCATTCTCAAATTTTCCCGGAGGACAGTGATGTCAAAGACCTCGCTTGATCGTGCCCTTCTTTTCCAAAAGTGCAGCGATCTGTTTGAGACATCAATGTACGAGTAATGTTTTGGAGTTCGTAGAGTCCTGTTCAACGCCTCTAGAGCCTTATTTCGCGAAATTCAAATTTCGGTTCAGTATCCCTTTAACAAGCCACACGCCAGATAAGGTGCTCCATCTGTGTTTAATGGTTCCAGAAATCTATCGATGCCCTTGCACCAGCGGAGTTGAATCGTTCATTATGAAAAGCAAACCAACAAAACTGCATGATGTTTGGCAAAAATAGGTTACAGCCTGTGCTTTTGATTTGGAACTTCAGAAAGATGAGCTTAATTCTCTGGAAATTAGAAACTATGTATATTCTGAAAGAATTACTGTTCTGCATATCAAGGTTGTCTCGTTAAAATAAAAAAATAAATACCAGAAAAAAGTACTAACCTGATATGCACCTATGAAGTCTTGTTTTGGCTAGCAGTGACCGGCCCTGGTTAGCAATGACTCCATGTCCCCAGGATTGAAATGATGGTTAAGTAACGTCCACCCCTTATGCACTTTTTGGTACAACTGGAAGAGACAAAGCATCTTGTTAAAAATTACCAATCCTTTTCACGAGCGAATTTTGCAGTTCATGCTTCCTGAAAGTCATTTCCCACAATAGTGTTAAATTAGAACAATGAGAGCAAAGTTGTTTCAGTAAAGGGCCCCTGAAAAGAAAAACAAATGTTTTTTTAAACAGACTTGTTGGGACACACGTGTCAAATAATTAATTTTACGTGAAAAAAAAATTAGTCAGAGCAATATTGACGGCGCGAGACGCAATTTAGTCGGTAGTCACCTCCCTTCCACCTGTTTCCTCTGGGCACTTTGAGCGAGTAGAGGAGAGGGAGATCAGCTTCGCCTTCGTGTTGAGGTGGCGAGAGCGAATGACCATTCCGGGATGTCATGGACTTTGCGCGCAGAATTTAAAATAAATCTCTTGCCGTCAATATTGCTCTAAAAAATTAATTATTTTCGCATAAAATTTATTTTTTGGCACGAGTGTCCTTATCAAACTGTTCAAAAAACTTTTTTTTTTCCAGGGGCCCTTTAAGAGGTGTTTGCCTGATATGCATCAGTGGAATCAGGTATTGACTAGCAATGACTTATTGCCCCTGTGACTGAAGTGCTGTTTCAGTAAAGTGCCGTTCACACTCTTGTGACCGAGTAAGACCGAGAGAGACCAGACCGGTTTTTAAGCCTTTTGCGAGTTCTTAGGACGGGATGCGCCAGAACGCAGCTGGTCCTAAGAGATTGCAAGTGGCTTGAAAACCGGTCTCGTCTCTCATGGTCGTACTCGGTTGCAAGAGTGTGAACGGGCCTTAATGCTTCCTGCACAAAAAATTCAAATGTAAGAACACAAGCCCCAAAATGTTTGTGCCGCTCTCCTCCCCCTACTTTTCTGTGCATTTATTTTTTTTATCCCTTGGCAAATCCTAAAGAATTCAAAATGCTTATCCTACATCCTTCCGTTAGACTGAGTGGGTAACCCGGAGAATTCATTGTTTGTGAGAACACTTTTCCATTCACCCCATGCTGTTCTTGAAAGCAGAAACTCCTCTCTCTTAACCACAGTCATTAAGCACTTTTCATAGACCATGCACACAAGGTTGGCAATGCCAGCACAAGCTCATGTCTTCACTTTGAGCATGGATTAAGCATATATAACTAAATCTGAGACACCGGAAGAAGGAAAAAGGAGGACACAAAAAAGAGGACGACACACAAATGTCTCGAACACAGCTGCAGGTTAATTCTAAAACCACACCATTTTATAGGGGTAAACCGCAGTCAATGCCAAGAACCCTCACACTAAGTCCCACCCCCAGATTGTCAGCAAGGGGGAAAAAAGAACTGCCCTCAACGTTCCCACACTGGCCAAAGTCAACCCACCGACTAAGAAGTAAAAAAAAAATGCAGCTGTGGTTGAGACGTGTTGTGTTTGATGTTCTCTTTTTCGCGTCCTTCTTCCGGCGTCTCAGGTTTAGTTATGTATGCAATTCACCACCCTTGCCTGTACTTTTACTCTTCTCTCAATTAAGCATACGCCTGCAATTCGTAATATCTGATCTATGGAAAGTCTCTGATCCACCAAGCCTTTTCCATTATGAGCAGGCATTATTTATAAAAACCTCCTTTCATTACGTTGTTTCAGAGAACAATTGTTCTTTCTTAATTAGGATCAACTGATCATATTAGGATAATTGCCAAATAATGGCAAATTCACATGATACATCGAATTGCAATTTTCATCCGTGCACCATTTGTCAAGTTACCATCATGTAGGCTATTCCTGAGATTTGTCCCTCGTCCGCGGACACTCATACTGAAAGGGCGGAGTGCCTTCTTAATCGCAGATTTTTGGCAAGTGAGTTACTCGAAAAGCGTTTTTATGGTAGAGTAGCAACAGCTCACGAATATTTTTGTTTTCAAATCAGTCAAACAAAGAGAGTGGATCATTGCTTTGTCGCGCCACTCTTAAATCTCCACGCGTGAAAGAAGCTGCAAGAACTTTGCCCAGCTGACACGCCACAGGTCCTGGTACTCCTCCGGGTTGGTGTCAAAAAGCTTGTCAAAACTCGCCTAGCATGCTGCAATCTTTCCTGCAGATCCACCCAGTTTTCCATCCAGCAAGACCTTTCTTATGGCTTGTGCTGAAGAGTGGTGCACAAGCGAGCAGTGTGTAAAGATATTTCCAAATGCCTCTCCGCGACCCCAGGACTTCATTGCTATGATGCTGAAGCCTCCTGAAGCAGGATCATACTTGTGTCATGTCGTTAGTAAAGTAAGTGACACTTCGCTCTAAGCCTGCCACTATGTTTTAGCCCACTTGGTATGTAACAGCGGCACACAACGATTCCTTTTCATGATAGCACCGTGATCCTAGTCGCAAACATCACTTCTGCTCTTGGAAAACAGTGCCACACTGCGATGTAGGCGTTTCGCAAAATTGCAAGGCTGCGAATAGGTATAGTATGTCCTCGCTGTCGCCTGCTCGTCTCCTTAGTGTGGATGCGCTTGGGGGACTAACGTTCCGTGGACGTCTTGTCACGTGATAAACCCATCCGCAGATTAGCACGTCGTGTAAATCAGCCATAGATGGACTGCGGAGTCTGCAATCACTTAACATTTTTCTTGACGTTGCCTGCACGTCATGAAAATGTGTTTCGTATCCAATTAGATATTCTCGAAGAAACAAGGAAACTGCATAATGATGTCGCACAATATTCACCTTAACCACTTAACCGGTTTTTGTTTTACAGTTTTTCATCCTAAATTTTTTTTTTTTCCCTTTTCTAAAGCTTGTGCGGCTTGGGCCGCACGTGACTCACAATCGGTCGCCATCCTTAAAAACGTGTACAATAAAAATATGCGTGCTGCCATCTCTCAGCAGCACCGCAAAATAAGCTCGGAGCGGGCCTGGGACGTCCAAAACAGCCAAGGGGCAAGGTAGAATGCGTGGACGTGCTACATTCCTCCTAAATGCCTAGGGAACGGCTCTAGGTGGAAGAGCTAGGCTTGCTTAAAACAGTTAAAGGACACATGCAAAGAAAGCAAACTTTTTTTTTAAACAGCCGGATTAGGAAAAGGAAGTCATAAAACAAATTTACAACGAAAAAGAAAAATTTTTAGAGCTATATTTACGGCGCTAAACGAATTTGTAGTTGGCGCCCGCGGGCACCGCGGAGAAGTGGCCCTTATTTATCACGTGATTGGCCGCTATTTTCCACATGGTACCGTAAAATACAGAGCAAGCGCCCACTCAAACTTTAGAGATAATCGTGAAAAAATCGGGGATGGGCCCGGCCCTTCTTCGCTCATCAATTTTACATATAAATGTACTTTGTGTATTTTCTCAGATCCTACAAATTTGGGAATGGGCGCTTAGTGTGGTGTGGGCGGATGCACAGTATTCTACGGTACTTGCACTCTTTCGGATGCTTCGTATGGTCTCGAAAAGTTACTTATTCATCTTCGTTTGAAGTGCAACAAAAAACAAAGAGTAATAAGTTACTTTTAGAGCCCAAAGGAAGCTCCTGAAAAAGCGCAAGCAGACGTGATAAACCTGTGCACCGGTAAGATGACGGTGGCGGCACCCCAGAGCACGCAAACTTGCACGACGACGGCGGCGCCGCCGTGGAGAAATGCATTGGAGCGGCAGCGCACAGTGCTCAGCATGCGGCGGCAGCGGGTCTCCGCGGCTTCGGCGACACAGCGCGGCGGTGCACAGGTCTAACACGTGACCAGCGACGGCTCTCACGGGCGCCAACTACAAATTCGTTTTGCGCCATAAATATAGCTCTAAAAATTGTATTTTTTCGTTGTAAATTTGTTCTAAAGCAATCTTTTTCCATCAAGGCTGTTTTAAAAAAAAACAATGTTTTTTTTCCTTTGCATGTGTTTTTTAAGGGTTTAAGGAGCTGCAGTACCTTCCATGTCATTGAATCTTATGTAGTAGTATATGATTCTAAGTCACAAGACTAGGTTACAGAAAGTAACAAGAAAAAGGAAGACAGGACATCATATTGTTTCATGTTCTAATTTTTTCATCAGTCCCGTATTAAAAGGTTTTCATAATAAAACTTGCACTTGTATTTTATCTACACTTCTCTTTCTCACAACGTCCTGTCTACCAAATGGACCAGCGAAGTAAACCCCCCCCCACACATACACACAATGCACAATTGAAATTTCTGGACACAATATTCCATGAATGTATTGGGCATCTGAACCAAGCTGAAGAAAAATTTTTGGTCTGAGGAAATAAAGGGTTACAAAACTGAAAAACATAGCAGTAGCATACTTCTCACTTTAGCACGTGTAGAAGAACCATTCATTTCTATTAGAAAGGTAGAAAAGCCAAAGGCTCAGGTTACTCACCGACAGCAACTACCAGGAAAGCAGGGGGGCATGATTGTGGAGGCAGCTGGTCTCCAATGCTTGTGCCTTTCTGAAAATTGGAAGTAAGACTTTTAAAGCAAAATGACCCCAACTATTGCCACAAAACATTCTTTCATTCCATTTCTCGTATCAAAAAAGTTGGTATGAGGAACTTTGCCGGGCTGACACGGTGCAGATTCTGGTATTCATCTGCGTCAAAAAGCTCCTGTCAAATCGTGTCTAGAACGACGGAAGCGCTTTGCATCTCCAATGAACCGTTCAGCCAGCAAGACCTTTCTTGTAGGGGTGTCACAAACCAGCCGACGTTCGAGTTTGACCAGGTTCGACTTTTTCCAACTTCTTGCGAAAAGTTAGAAAAATGTTTGACTGCTGTTCGCACGCGCGACATGCTGGCCAGTTGGCTTCGGATTGGATGGTGATGGCTAAGGGGTGAATTAAGGGCAGCACCTATTGGTTATTCCAGTTAATACAGTACAAAAAAGTAAGTTATTAACTTGTTCAGTAGTTAGAGTTAGTTTCTTTTATTTGCAACTGTTTATAAAACTAAAATAACCTTTTGAGTGAAACACAATTTTTGTAGACCTAGAAATGCTTGTATCATGGTCTTGCCACGCTGTCCACAAAGTCGAACAAGTCAAATCTGGTTAAAAGTTTCGAAGGTTTGTCGAACCGGTTTGACACAGCGAACCCCAAATGCTCGACCTAAAAATCCGGTTTGCCAAAAGTTTGCGGCACCCCTACTTTCTTGTGGCTGTGGTGTATTGAAGGCGCAAGCACGGAGTGAGTGAAGGCGTCTCCAAATGCCCCGTGGCGAGCCCAGGACTTCGTCGCTTCTACGCCAAAGTCTCCTCGAGTAGGACTACGCTTGTGTTTTTATCATGACTTTGTTTAGTAAAGCTAATGGTGCTTCGCACTAAGCCTATCATTGTGTTAAGTCTCCCTCTGCACGTAACAGTGGCGCAGAGTTCTTTTTTTTAAAGTAGAAAATGTTGATTTCGATTTGTGACAACTGTGTCACAGTGTGATCGCACAATGTTAGAGTTTCTCAGCAGTGTGGGGCCGCGAACATGTTTGGTACGTCCTGCCTGTTGTTTGTGAGTGTGCTCCTTTGTGTGGATCAGTTCGTCGTATGAATCAGCCATCAATGAAGAGTGCTGTTCATTTTGAACTTGATATAAATTAACTGAGCAGCACCATTTTGTAGGATGGCTAACCCGCCTAAAACCCCCTGATGTGTTTGTGTTAGTTTTGGAACTGGCGTGTAAGTGCCAGTGCACGAGGCCCATGCAGCACTTGTAAGCAAATGGCAATATAGCCCTGAAAGGAGAGGTACTTAGAAGTGAATTCTTTGCAGCTCGGCATAAAGCTATCTCGCCTCTGCCTCCTTCACAAAGTCGACTATCATTGCCCCGACCTCAAGAACTCTTTATCACCACCTCCGGAATGAACATCATCTTGTATTTCCAGTTCCACAAACGCATTCAATCAGTCTTTCCTTTCTCAAGCCATCTGCGACTGGAACAGCCTACCATCCACCATCGTAATCCCAGAAGTATTTCTAGCAAGCTTACGGATTCATTTTTCTTGTTAAAAGTATTTTATTGCCACCGTGTATGATTAATGAGCTTCCTTTTCTTGTTTGTCTTTATTTGTATAACAATGGCACGTAAGTGCCAGTGCACGAGTTGCACACTGCACGAATCCTGACCATGCCCTTAAGGTGAAAATAAATTAAATGAAATGATTGGCAACACAGCACTCACTTGTGGCACGTCTCTCTCGCATTCGCACAATAAAGGCTGAAACGCATGTAAGCGGTTTAGCAAGCAACGAGACGAGCAACTGAGACTTGTCACTGTAGCTCGGTTTTTGGATTTCTAGAAAATGTCGCTCAATTACTTGACTGCTTGCTCCCGTCGCTTTCAAGCGATTACCTTGTCGCGAGACTGACTGAGTGACAGCAAAATGGTTGCCATTGCTTGTCTCTTCGCTCGCTCAATCGCTTACACGTAATTTATACTTTTTGGCTGTTGGTGCTTGCAAAAATGTAAAGCGTGAATTTTATCAAAGGCTTTGTTCTCGCTGACTCTCAGACTGCTGCGAAAACTTTGGGTTCCAGTGAAATAAGACCACGTGATTTCTTACTTTGCTTATGAACTGAGGAGGCAGTAGCTTGAAAATCAGCTCATGGTCTCCTCAAGTTGTTTGGAACACCTTTTTTTTCTGTTTTCTTTGGCACTACTCAATTCGCGTTTTTTTTCTCCCGACCTTCACAATAAAGTATTGCCAGAGGATTAGTAAATGAGCGCTACATATACAGCACTTTGTATAAAAAGTCCGTGCCACAGTCGAAAAATAACTCCTTATACTCTTCGCAAGCAACGTCACCAATACAGACGGTACTTCCAAAGGCGCAGGTCACGCAATATTTCGAGTAGTTTCCCAGGACGAAAATCGAACTTGGATCCGACCTCCCACAGTGGAAACAAACGGGGTGCAAATACGAGCGCTAGGACGCAAACTGGTACCTTCAGCAGTCATGGGTTCCGCAAAACACACCGCCTAGCTAGGTGGTACCAAGCCGCCACCCGATTTGCAGGACTCAAGCCTTGAACACCGATCTAAGAGATAAAGCTCCCCGATCACTCACCAAGCGCCTCGCTCGGCGCCCCACGCCCCCGTGGGAACTTGCCTCTGGGTCCGTTCCCGCCATTTGACTGCTCGCTCAGTGACAGGTCGGTTCCGGTACTTCCTTGGAAAAAGCTTGAGGGTCATCCAATGCGCAAAGAATGTGTGCGACAAGGAACCGCACACGTCCGCTTTCACGCTGCCTGCACACACAAGAACACGCCATACACGCTCCGAAAAGAAAGGGCTGGAAAAGTACTCACCAAGTAGACTGAAACCCACAGCTGGCTCTATGGGCACGCCGGCACCTGGGACACTTTGTTTCTTCAAGAACGTTCTTCGATGTTTTTTCCGTAAGCCTAAAGGCCTGAAACCGCCCGAAATACGGTGGCCCGAGAGTTTGCAGCTTGGTTTGTTTTTGATTTTGGTGACGATGGCGATAGCGATGCGGCGACGTTCGCTGGTTTGACGACAGGTGTTACGACGAAACTCATTTGACGCAACGTAAATGTTCCTGTTTTAATCGACTTACATTACAAATTTTAAACATAAATAAAAACTGTTTCAACATTTATATATTTATTTGTAATAAAGTATGCGTGTACTAAACTAAAGCTTGGCCTGGCTCAGCCTCGTTTTATTTTAACATGGCGGCGACAATCGCCTCTGTTTGTGCTCTGTGCCGTGCTGGACCTATTGGCTGTTCACTGATCGTCCTGTTATCCACCTCTTGCGATCCGCATCAGCCGCAGGCGTGCTGTCTAAGTATTGTGTGCCAGCCGGAAAGAATATCCAGTCTTCTCGGAGGCAAGGCTGCAACTAGGGCTTCTCGGATCGTGGCTCGGACTCCGCGAGCCTCACGTCGTCTGCTTGGTTCCTGCACGTTTCCGGCGTCGGATCCCCCAGCCTTGGCCTCAGCCCTACATGACCTAGCTGGTGAAAGACAATCTACGACAACCCGGCGTCTTTGGAATGCGATTACTACGATTAGTGGCTCTTAAAACTCGGTAACCCCCCTTCAGTGGTGAGCTCTTCGATGTGAATGGTGTTACCTTCACAGTGTCCCGACGCTCCGAACGGTCATTCTACAGGTGACGCTGCGAGACGCGAGCCTTCTGTGTTGCTTCAACTCTCAGTGTAATTGTCAAAATGGGCACTTGGTCCCGAATAAGCTGATGCACCTTTACTCACTCTCGAGACTCATCCCACGACGGTTCTAGCGGTACGTAAAACGTGGATGCACGATTCGGTTTATGGCGGTCACCTTGTCGATTGATACAGTGGAGAACACTGCTTACAGAAAGGATCGTTCTAAGAAGTGTAGAGCTGTGCTGGTCCTGGTACCTTTCCGATTACCCTTTTGGCGACGCCGTAACCTGGAGTATGAACCTCCCACAAGCATGGCAAGGTGCTGTTATGCTGCGAGTTCTGCCCCGCCTTTCGTGAAAGCTGAGTCCTACGGCTTGCCCAGCGAGCCACTGGTGCTCATTAACGCGAATTAAATGTGTGCATACTAGGGCTCTTGAAGTTGAGTCGCTCAGAGTGCAGTACATACCATGGAACCATTTCCAGTGGCCCAAGTGCTGGACAGTTCCGTGAGACAGTGTGCCCAGTCCAATTGTTCTCAACATATTTATTAATCATAATAATGCCTCTCTGCAATCGACTCCACTGCTGTTACGGACAACCGGATGTTGGTGCCGCTTATCAGGTGACCCCAGAAACCACGAGGGTTTGCAGAACAACATTGAGAAGGTCTGCAATAAACATTCAGCTACATTTCTTCTCACAGCATGTCAACAATTTTGTCCAAAACGTGTGGAACGCTGAATTTTGTACTTCGCATGCCTAGTAGAACAAGCCATAACACACTTAAATGCCTTTCACAGCCTTGGTCCTGCAACACCTAGGGTACTGCAGCTTCATACAAAACTCCAATGAGGTTTATCTTGTAAGATCAGTTGAAAGTGTTCACCAAAGGGCAACCCAGTACCAAAGGGTACTGGGTTAAGTGCCTCCTTGCACTTAACCCAGTACCGCCCCGAGTCCTGCACTACTAGCTTCTGTGTGAATCTTGGTTTCTGCGTCCTATTCAAAGGGTCTAAGAACAGGAGAAGTCTAGAGTATTCGCTTCAGCCTGCGAATGCCTGCTGTTGCTCCTTGGCCCATTCAAACATCTCGGCATCTTTCGTAAGGTTTGTGAGCGGTGCAGAAATCCTTGCGAAATCCCAAACAAACGTCGAAAGTAGGCACAAAGTCCAAAGAATCTTTGCATGGCCTTTTTGTCTGTCTGCGCTGGAAATCCCGCGGCTGCACGAGTTTTCTTGGGGCCTGGGCAGACGCCAATGTTACTAACCATGTGGCCTAGGAACATCAACTCGTCAGAGGCGAAAGAACAGTCTGACGGCTTGAGTGCGAATCCGGCGGACTGCATGGCTTGGAGAACAGCTCGGAGTCGTCGCAAGTGCACGTCGAAGTAACTTGAAAACGCTATGACGTCGTCGAGGTCGACAAGATAGGTCTGCCACTTCAGTCTCGCCAGTACGGTGTCCATGACACGCTGGAAAGTTGCTGGCGCCGTGCATAGTCCGAAGGGCATTGCCTTGAACTCCTACAGTTCATCCGGCGTGAAGAAGGCTATCTTCTCTCGGTCCTGTTTGTCAACTTCGATCTGCTAGTAGCTGCTCTTCAAGTCCATCGATGAAAAATACCGAGAGTGACACAGCCGGTCTAGCATTTGGTCGATGCAAGGAAGTAGATAGATATCTCTTCGTCACTGTGTTCAGCTGCCGATAGTCCCCGCAAAACCAAAGCGTTCCGTCTTAACCAGTACTACTGATGAGGCCCACGGATTGCTTGAAGGCTGGATTATATCGTTGTTCCGCATTTTCATGTACTTGCTCCTGAATGACCCCCTTTTCGTTTATGGAGACTTGGTATTGTGACCGATGCACAGGGAGCACGTCATCCTTGGTAATAATGCAGTGCTTCTCAACGGTGGTGGTTTTTGCTCACCTTCGACGACGTCGCAAAGCAATCCCGGTATTCGGCGAGGAGGTTAATCAAGCGCCGTCGTTTCGGGTCTGGAAGCTCGGGTCAATGTCGAGCTGTGCGGGAGACATACTGTCTTGCTGAGGTGACGAGGACTCTTCAGTTCTTGCGGTGATTTCGGCTTAGTTCCGGAGTTCCTCGACATGGCCCACAGTGATATCTTTCAAGGGGTGTTGCGTTTCTTGTCGGAAGTTCGTCATGAGGACCGCAGTGCGCCCATCCTGAAGTTCAGTTATTTCTCCTGTGATGCTTCCCAGGAGCAATTGAATGTTGCCTTCCAGAACAACTTCTCCGCAGGTAGCTGAATCTGCTACGACGGGTACAACAACATGATTGTGGCGGCAGGTTTTCGTGGTCGGCAGATACTTGGACGGTGGCTGACGCTGTTTGGGGTTTTTCTGAAGGCCGAACAGGTGTCCGCAACGTCAATCTGTTCTCTCCAAGGTCGATGACGGCGCCGTATTCACACAAAGTCCATGCCGAGAATGATGTCTCTGGCACAGTCTTGTAGAACGACGAATTTTACAAGACACGTCTCGCCGTGAATTTTGACGCAAGCAGTGCATCTTTTGACAGGCGTGATGTGTCCTCGAGCGGTTCGTATCTGTGACCCATCCCACAGCATCGTCACTTTTTGAAGGCGGTGAGAGAGTCTCCCACTCAAAACTGTGTAGTCTGCTCCGGTGTCCACAAGTGCTGATGCGTCGTGGCCCTCAGTAACGTTTAGGTTGTTGCGCACTGTTGCAGGAGCGTCATTGCGATACGTGGCTTCGGAAGAGTGGATGTGCTCCTGCGTTCTTGGAGGCTCTTGACTTCAATCGTCTTCGGCAACACCACCTCCAGGCATTGCCGCAGCTAGTTTTCCTGGCTCCGGAAGTAGATTTTGAGTGGGGGGGCTGAAGTCAAACATTTTGTTTTTGCATATTTTATTATAGGAGACAAGGGCTGCAGCCAAATTTCTGTAATTTTATTTTTACTTACTGTTTATTAAAATATCAAATATTATTTGCATGAAGTTCCTTACTTAGCATGTGCAATCACTTTTCCTTCCTGCTTTATAACAACAGTAGGGAGTTTTAATGGCTCGTACGCAACACAGTTGTGGGTCAGAAATGCACACGCGTAGAATGCAATACTGTTGAACCTCGATTTAGCGAAGTCGCCGGGACCCCCTAATTATTTCGTTAAATCGGGAACTTCGTAAAGTCGAGAAAGACATTCTTCGGGATAGGCTGCGCGGGGAATCCGAATTTGCTCGTTAAATCGGGTTTCGTTAAATTGAGGTTCAACTGTACTGCTTTTTTGCGCATGCACATTCTGACCCTCAAAGCTTTTAGGTACGATCCACCAAAACTCACTAATATGGCAAAAACACTTACGCACAGTGCTTCAGACAATTTAAAAATTCCTACGGGGATACACAGCATTGCAAAACTGAGTTTGCAGAGAATCACGTTTATTATTCTTGAAATGCTCATTCAAAAAGACATCCACACTATGAAATGAACAAGTAAACCAAGATAATTACATATATACAATGACATCTTAATGCATATTTTGAAAATGTGCACAAAAGCGTGCTGAAGGAAACAGATCCACATGTAGGCCCCAAAGCCACGTGCGTTGATCGTCTCGAAGAAGACTAAAGGTCGCCCATCGCTCGGCGGTCCTGGAGACAAATTTTTTGATGATGTCGTCCAGGTTGAGCTCGACACTCTTCCTTTTTGAATGCACAAAATGAGGAGGCATGTTAGCCTCCCTTGAATCATGCGGCTGCATAGATGCATCTTAATGCGGCATAAGGCACTAAACGAGCGCTCCCCCGAAGCGACAGATGCAGGCTCAGAATGAAGAAGTTTCATATATTTTACGACTTGGTCCAGGAGGTCACGAATTTCGTCGGATTTTGCCTGTAGTGTCCTCAATATGAAGTCAATTGTGAGGGAATCAAGGTTGCTTAAAAGAGTCGGCAAAAGTAAAAACTGCGCAGAGTCGGGCCAGGTCAAAATCACATGCATGCAGCTCCAAGGGCCTTTTTCAGGTCATCTGTAGTGAACTGTCTTCCCCCATCAGCGTTAAAATGCTCTCTAGTTTTACTAGCCTGCTTCATACCAGGCTATTCAAACCACCGTTGAGTTTCACTCGGAATGCAGTCTATAGCCTCCAAGTACTCCTTCCGTAACGCTGCCTTGCAATCGAGTACAACTGGTAAAGAAGGTTTGTTGCTCATTTTGAGCCTTTTTGGCAGTTTTGTTGGCTTTGCGCTGCGCAGGTCCTTCAAACTAGCCGCATTGCAGTTGAGCTCGCGCAGTCCCACAACTCTTCAAACGCGACATCAGACCGCAGATGGGACATTGCCTCTGATACCTGCGGCGCAAAACGTTGAACGTTGCAGTACCCTCGCAGGCTCTTCGCGTGGACCGAACATAGCTATAGAAATGTTTATTCCTAGCAGTGTTTCAAACATTTTCAGAAGCCTCCCATAACCGTTCAAAATGGCCCTGCTGTTGTCTGCAATCGAATATTCTGTTTGTAGCAGCTCGTTCAGTGTCTCCTGAACTAGGTTTTCAGCGAACCTTTCCATTGACTTCATTCTGACAGTCCACCTTGTTGGGCAAAGCGGAAGAAGGTTATTTGGCGTTGATCCGGCCTCTTCTGCCGCCTCGCTGACTGGAGTAATTACAATAGATGAATAAACAGCTTTGCGTTTCTTCGAAGTCGGAGGGGGGGCCTCAGCCCCGTCCTGAGAAATCTTGGGGGGAATCTGGACCCCCCCTGCCCCGGAGTCCCTGGGATACAGGCTCTGTCGTCGGGGTCGTGGCACTGGACACGCTGAACGTCTTGGTGATGGTGAGCGGGATTCACAACAGAGAGGCGGTGGATTCACAACAGAGAGAGGTGAGGATGGCTAACATCGGAGGTACTCTTCGATGTTGTGAGGGTGTTCGCCGTACCTCGGGCGTGGTCGTCCAGGTCGAACCCACGCAGCCCAAGTCGGCAGTAGGAGCATCCACGATAGATGTGGTTGGCTTCCTTGCAGATGTAGCAGAGCGGGCGTCGGTCCGCTGTTCGCCACAGGTCAGTCTTTCTTGACAAAGCTTGTTCTCGGCGGACGTGTGCCCAATCTTCCTGGTGTCGGGGATACTGCGTGGCGAGGGAGCTTCATGTCGGGGGGCTGCCTTGTACGGACGCGGAGGTGGTGGTGTTCGGCGGACCACTGCGGCGTAACTAATTGATCAGTGATCTCCTCCGGTGCTGATACGGTGACAGGAGCCTAAGGCTGGAAGGCTTGGCGAACCTCCTTTCGCACGACTTCGGTGAGTGAGAGAGAGGACGGGCGATCAGCAGCGGTCTTCCCGGACGATGTCGCAGACAATTTCCCGAAGTCTGTCGGCACCGGCACTGGTTAGGTCCAGTCGGAAAGATGTTACGATTGGAGGAGCAGTCACGCCAGCAAGTCGATGGTAATGGCTTGCACAAGACGACAGCGCGCGCTCGATGTTGCTGGCTGCAGTCACAAGACCGTCGACGGCTGTCGGGATTGCGAACGAGGACTTTGAAAATTTCACCCTTCACGCCATCCTTAAGGACGCAAAGTTTCTTTCCCTCAGCTGCCTCTGGATCGGCTCGGGTACTGAGGCCCATGACATCTTCAAGAAAGCTGGTCATGGTACGTATCGTTGAGGCCCTGCACCCTTCTATTTGGAGAAAGTCCTCCGTTCACTGTCGATGGTGGTGGTTGATGAACGTTTGCTTCAATTCGGTGGGCAGGACTTCCATGTAGTGAAAGAGGCTTCGTGGTTATCAAACCAGTGCCTCGCAGAGCCTTCAAGCGAGAGGTAGAGGTTGTGGAGGCACTGCTCAGTCGTCCATTCGTTGTGGCGGGCTACGCTTTCATAGTGTCGCAGCCAATCCTTGATGTCCTCTTGGACCTCACCGAAGAAAGGCGTTGGAGTCCGGGGTGCGATAGGCACGTATACGACGGCGGGGCAACCGGGGTCTGCAACAACTGGTTGTCCATCGTCGGCCTCGTTGGTTGCGTGTTCTTGAGTGGCAAAAGTCAGAATTCCGGGGTTAGGCCTTGGGTGCAGCGGCTTCCTTGGGTCTTGGTAGTTTGTGCGGATGGTACTCTTGAGTACCATCCGCACAAATCTTTGGCTGTGAAGCCTCGGAGGGGTACGCTTCATGGGCTGCGTTAGCCCGCACCTCCACCAGAATTTCACGAATGACGATTGATGAGGCGATGAAAATAGAAGCAAACTAAATGATTAATGGGGCAAACTTGTGCCCAAAACAAAATAGAAAAAGACTAGCGTTGCAGGCGGCGATGACGGAAGAACCGCAGGATGAAACGCGGGTGGGGCTATTTTGCGGCAGCTGGCACAACAGCCCGGGGAAAAATTGCCAGCAATTTCGGACGGCGCGTGTATCACTGGAGATCGTGTTAACCCCCCGCCTGCGTTCGCGCCGCTTCGCAGCGACAGTCTGCGGCTGCTCATTAGTGGGCGTTCGCTAAAACGTCATTCGATCAAGTGAGTGCCTCCCGTCCTCCACTTACCCCACTGTCCTCCACTTACCGTTTAGTTCGGCAAAGTTTCGTAGACAATATTCGTTTTTTTTTTCTTTGTTAATTGTAGAAAACAAATGTTGTAAATATCGCCAAATGCCTCAGCAAAAAAAAAAAAGAAAAAAAAAGAAAGAAAGAAAGAAAATTAAGCGTTGCAGGGGACTCCAAACCCTGGCCCGCTGGCCAAATCCGGCCCGCGGAGGCTTTCTGACCGGCCCGCGGCCGGCCATGGTGCTTATATTGAGCTCCGGCCCACGGCCCGCTACCAGTATAGGCCCGCTGCTACCAGTGCGGGCAGAAGTGCGCGTAAAGACGCGACGGCGCGACGAGCACCGAACTTACCGGAAAGAGAGAACACCTCATCGTATTTCTCGCTCGACGCCGAAGCGAAAAAGGCATTTTGAATGCTCGGTTCACACGAAAACTGACAGTGCGGTGGAAGCTGCGTGTTCGCCGGACCAATCAACTGCATGTCTCTTATCGCCAGATCTCGCTCTCCACTCGTGAATAATATGCAGAGAGGGTGTGATCACGTGGCAAAAGACCGGGAGTTGACTGGTTTAGCGGGTATGCAGCTTTCAGTGCACTGTCAGCTTAGGGGAGGACGAAGGATAGAAGAATCTCGAACGCGGCTCCAGCCGCGCAAGCGGTGCGTTGGGGTGGGGGGGGGGGGGGGGGGGTAGGGGGGGGCTGTACGATTCTTTAGCAGCCCCTCTGTGGGAGATATGTGGACATGTCGTGTGTTTTAAAAGCTGTGGTTTCAGCCGTGAATTACATAATGTCGCATGGGCTTAATCATAGCCAGTTTCGTGAATTCCTAAAAGATGGTGAATCGGAGTTTGTAGACGTTTGGCGTGCGATGGCTGAGTTGCGGTAAACTGCTTTCGCGTTTTTTCAACCTTAGAGAAGAAATAAGGAAATTTCTCGCAGACAAGAAGCGGCCCGAACCGCTGCTTTCGAACAGTAAGTGGCTTTGGAAATTGTCTTTCTGTGTAGACCTGATGGAGCACGTGAATAAGCTGAATGTGAGATTGCAAGGCGAGACACGTCTTATTCATGACGTATCCATGGATATTAAAGGATTCAGGGTGAAATTACAGCTCTTCGAAAGACAAGTGTGAAACCAGACCTGGGATCACCTCCCCTATTGTGCAAAGCTCCGTACAGAGACTGATGTGGAATTCCCCTCATTCTTCGCAATGGAAATGCTCAGATACTTTCAGAGGCAATTTTTCGAACGGCTTTCTGACTTCGATAGGAGAGTTAGTTTGTAGTTTTACTTACAGTTTGTAGTTTATTCAGAATGGTAGTTTGACTTACAGTCAAACTACATTCTGAAGGAAAACTACAAGGTAGGAAATTTTATACAGTTTTACAAATCCTTGGGCTCTGAGCAATTTCCAAACCTGAAATAAACTGCTTTTTAGCACTACATACCTTTGTGAGCAGACATTTTCAAGGATGAAGTACGTGAAATCCAAATACAGAGCTAACGTGTCTGTTGAACACTTGAAGTCCCTCCTAATTATTGGCTCATCAAGCTTGAAGCCGCAGTTCAGCGAAATAATAAAGCCGAAGGATCAGCTACACCGCTCACATTAGTCCTGCACCTCATGTCCGAGTAAATGTGTCGAAAATCTGATGCATTCCGGCTCAAATACTGCTTAGTGTTTTGTGGCATATAGTCGTATGTTGTCATCATCAGGTTCACCGTGCTTAGTCTCCTGCTTCATATCTGTAACTACGTTAAAATTTCTTTGCGTTCTCGTGTATATTGTGATATGAGTCATGTGTGATAACTATTGCATATTGTCATCACAGTTTTACCGTTCTCGTTAGTTTTTTTATCTGTGCGAATATTCCAGAGTTCATATGCGCTTTGATTTGTGCCTGGTGGGTTATCTGGGTCACACTTATCGTATGTCACAATTACCTATATGCTGAATTTCGAAATAAAGTATATGTATTAATCCACCCTTGATTGCTTCTCGTTTTTACTCTAACTTGAGTTCCTCTATTTAAATGCTCATCAGGGCTTATTAATATTGTTTTTAATGATTTATAACATGTATTTGTTTTCCGGCCCTCGAGACTGCGAGAGGTCCCCAATCCGGCCCCTTGGCCAAAAAGTTTGGAGACCCCTGCGTTATAGGGATTTGTCACAGAATTCGACTATTATTATTATTATTATTATTTATTTATTTATTTATTTATTTTTTGGAGTTCTCGCGAGGAAGCGCATCCGATCGCCGGACGCTCCTTTGCCCCGCGCGTTGAGCGGCAGGGTGGTTCGGGCCTCGTTCGCCTCGCCCGCTTTCTGTTTTATGGCCCCCTTGGCCCCTCCCTCGTCCCGAAGACATTTCTCGCGAGGTTGCTCCGTTTCACCTTCCGCCCGAGCACAGGGAACGCTAGGAGCCATCCCAGCCAATGTGGCGTTGAGGGACTGTCATGCGACCTTGAGCTCCCTGTGTCGCCCCGCCCCACCGGCAGGTCACGCGACTTTTTCCCGGCGCTGGATCGGCTGGGATGGCTCGTGGCGTCCACTGCGCTCGGTCTGAAGGTGAAACGGAGAGTTGGTAGCGATGGGCGACTCGCTTCCCGGAATGTTGGGAATAGCTTCCAGATGTCGGAGTGGGGGTGCGCTTTATGGTTAGCTGGGGTAGGCTCACTGCGGAACTTGCCTGGGACGTTTTTCTTTTTTTTTTTGTTTTTTTTTTTTAAATGTATTTTGTTGTTACAACTGCAGAAAAAACAATTATTTATTTATTTATTTATTTTTTTTTGGGGGGGGGGGCGAGGGAGAGTGGTGTCTGCCGCTAGAATTTGGGAAAGTGAGGACCTCGGCTTGATTCCGAGCCGAGCCAAGGGAGTGTGCGCGAAGACTTGGCCGGGGGGTGAACGCAACGCGAAGTTTGGGCGGGACTGCGGTAGCGACGGAAGGCTGAGCGCGGGAGGTGTTTGGGCTCCCTGGTCCAAGCGCTGCTTTGGGCGCCCAAGTGTGTGTGCGTTCGTGGGTGAGTGCCTGCGCCGAGGAGCCACGCCGACAGCACCCAAGCGCACATCGACCTCCCGAGTTCGGTCGACATCGCAAGAGGCCGCGTCACCCCCATATCACTCACCGGACTCAGGTTCGCGCCCCTCACCCCCATATTACTTTGTATAGTTTATCCCCCTTTTAATTGTTTTTTTTTTTCCTTTGAGTTTGCAGAAAATTTTCTTTGAACGAGCGCCGTGTTTCCATGATAAGTCGCGTCTGAGCGCTTTGTCTGTGGGGCGGTCCGTTGTGCCTCGCTGTCGGGAGTTTTGTTTGTTTTGTTTTATGTCTATCGGATTTTCAGTAAACCATCCTGTGGTTGGAAAGAAAGGAGTCTGTGTTGTTCCTTCTTCCCTCACTGTGAGTCCGTCACCAGGGCGTAGACCTATCGTCCGGTTAGCGGTCCTATCAAAATTATAAATTTGTTTGCATAGAATATCTTTTTTTTTTTTTTTTTTTCACCGAACCTGTAACAGGATTGAACCAGTGTCGCCAGTGTTCTACTGATTATGAAACAGACACCTTACCACTGCGCCACTTTACAACTTCGAATTGCTGTTTTCACAATTTGTTTTATACGAGACCGATATGGGACAACGGCCGGCATTTTTTTTCCCTGGTGTGCCAGCTACCAGCAGAATATCCACTTCCAATCAAATGCTGGGGCGAGACTGACCCCGGCTCGCAACACGGAGCTCCTTATGTACACAAGTGGGCTCCTGAAAAAATCAGCGTAGGAGGTTCGGCCCATAGAACATTCAAACAACAAATAAGCAACAGGGTTCTCGAATTTACCAGAACTCAAAATTTACAGAAATAACAAGAAGGCGCGCCCGCTCCCAGGCATCAAACCTCGAGCCCCTTGCGTAGGATTTAAAGATGATAAACATTCGGCCACGAGCGCTTGGTCGGCGACGCGCGTGACAATAAGGTGGAATTGTTTGCAGTCATATGAACGTAAACTGTTGAGTATATGGTACTGGTGCGACCATATGAATGAATATAGTTTTGTATGGGCTAGACTATACAACCATACGGAACCACATGTGTATGGTATGGCTCGGTATGGTTCAGTCATATCCAACTATACGGAACCATATGTGTATGGTATGGCTCCGTATGGTTCAGCCATATCCAACTATAAGGAACCATATGTGTATGGTATGGCTTCGTATGGTTCAGCCATATCCAACTATACGGAACCATATGTGTATGGTATGGCTCGGTATGGTTCAGCCATATGGAACCGTATGAATCCATACCATGCCATACGGTTGGCCATATGGAACCATATAGATCCATACTATTCCATATGGTTTGCCGTATGGGTTCATATAGTTTTTTTCAGTAGGGCTGCGCACTCTTTCTACTGATTGTACTGTAACACCCAATTTAGTAAAACAATATCTTCCAACAAATGCTGCTTTAAAGAAGCAGGAATTTCGCCTTCCATTTCTGGGAGGCCAAAGATTACTAGGTTTCGGCGGCGACTTCTATCTTCAAAATCTTCCATTTTCTGCTCTTGTTCAGTAATTATTTTCTTAAGAGACGAGACTTTTGACTTTAAGTGATTAACTTCTTCGGTATGCTGGGTTAAGTCCTTAAGCGAGTCGTTTAACTCAGCAAAGATAGTTTTTATTGTTTCTTCCATTGTGGGCTGTTGCAAAGAAACTTTGTCAATTGAAGCCTCTAGAGCTGAACGCATTTCCTGAAGAAGTTGCTTAACCTCAGGACCGTGATTTCGATCAACGTCACCGGCAAGTAGAATCAGAACACCTTAGAGCTTCATTAATCTGCGAAAAACACTTTGCCAGGCCACGGCAGGACAATAATATTCCTATTATTACTACGAAAGCATTTTTCATTGTTTCTGCGAACCTGTGCGAGTAATAAGAAGGGGTTCATTGATGCGTCCGTGGTGGTCCCGCCGTGCCCTCTGAAGCCTTGAAGAGCGTGCATGGCTATATGCCCCGTAGAAGATGGCGCTGCTGTCGAAGCTTGGAAGGGTGGATGAGTCATCAAGCCACATCCCACCTCTGTTTCCACGTGCTCTTGCTCGGTGATGAACTCAGCGAACTTGCTTGGCGCATTGCACCGTGATGCACAATCAAGTGCAGTCCACAGCGTGACCTGTGCGAGTAATAAGAAGGGGTTCATTGATGCGTTCGTGGTGATCCCGCCGTGCCCTCTGAAGCCTTGAAGACCGTGCATGGCTATATGCCCCGTTGAAGATGGCGCTGCTGTCGAATCTTGAAAGGGTGGATCAGTCATCAAGCCACATCCCACTTCTGTTTCCACGTGGTCTTGCTCGGTGATGAATGCAGCGAACTTGCTTGGCGCATTGCACCGTGATGCCAAATCAAGTGCAGTCCACAGCGTGACCTGTGCGATAAATAACAAGGGGCTCATTGATGCGTCCGTGGTAGTCCCGCCGTGCCCAAACAAAGTAGTTTCCTGGACCAAGTTTCTTATTCGTACCACAAATGCACAGCAGGAGAACGTTTACGACACAATATGTGTTTAACCCCCCCCCCCCCCCCTTTCATTTCTTTTATTCGATACTTTCGATAAACCACGGCCACACTCCATACACAGCATACGTAAGACAGTATGTAGACCATGTCTGAGACATGGCCTACATGCTGTCTTTCGCATGTCTCAGACCATGTCACAGACATGGTTCTTCCTTGTGTGATGGTCCTGTCATATTGTCCATTCATGCACTTTCAGCAGATATGTTAGAAGCGCAGATATGCATCAAAAAAACATGTGTCCCCAGTTCCTTCTGCCACCATGCATGCAGCGTGTCCTTCATGGGGGGATCGGTGGACTTGTGTGTTAGCGCACCGCAGCTCGCGTGAGTACGTGGCACTAAATATGGCGCTGCAGACCCCAAGGTTCATGAGTTCAATCCGTACTTCTGGTCCTTTCAGTGTTGATGAGCACCGTGCCGTTGTTCCGTCGTATATCACTAGTTCGTGGTGCACATTAAAGACTCCATACAAGCAGGGTCACTGCACTGGCAAAAAATTTAATCAACAGGGTATACCAGTCTCACCGCACCTCAAAGGCAGGCCGAACCTACGTTGCTTAAATACGGCACTATTTTTTTCTGCAATGTTTGAGTAGTTCTTCTGCGTGTTTTAAGGTCCAATGACCACCTCTGCATCGATATTTTTGTTATTCTCGCCAATGTCTGAAATTATTCGCGAGGGAGTGTCATTAAAAATTATCTTGAGAACGGTGCATTTGCCGAGAAAAGAACATTTTCAATGAGCCAGATTTTAGACACTTGCCCAAATTAATGACATACTTGGCCAAATGTTATGCTCCTTGCCTTTTTATACTTCTCAGCATGAGTTCACCGTGCTTTTTTCGCATGCAGGCGACAGTCCTGTCGGCACTCTGCTTTATCAGTAGTGACGGCTTTGGAGGGAGTGGCCCATCAACGATCACATCAAGCAGGTGGTTGTCCTCTGACTTCACGGCGAACGCGACCATGACATCGACGGTTCTGCATCGGGGGGCGTTCTTCAGTGTTCCCGTGGCTGTTAACCCCTACTGCAGCAAATGGACTATCCCAGCGGCTTTATAAGACGACCGACGCCACCACTTCTTCGGGAATCGGAGCCGGCAGGGATCCCAGCATGAGTTCACCGTTCTTTTTCGCATGCAGGCGACAGTCCTGTCGGCACTCTTCTTTATCAGTAGCGACGGCTTTGGAGGGAGTGGCCCATCAACGATCAAGCACATCAAGCAGGTGGATTTCCACTGACTTCACGGCGAACGCGACCATGACATCGACGGTTCTGCATCGGGGGGCGTTCTTCAGTGTTCCCGTGGCTGTTACCCCTATTGCAACAAATGGACTATCCCAGCGGCTTTATAAGACGACCGACGCCACCACTTCTTCGGGAATTGGAGCCGGCAGAATCCCAGCATGAGTTCCCCGTGCTTTTTTCGCATGCATGTTGGTACTGTTTACTCTGAATATTATCCTAGAGTTTCGTTTTACCTGCCGGCTCCACCCAAAACGCTTTCCTAATGACCTATACACGGTATAAGCATCATTGCTTTTATGTGTACCGTAGGGTTTGGAGAAAATTGGTATTTTCAGTATTGTTGTCATTACTGGCGGATGATGTCGAATTGAATCCAAGGCCCCCTACGAAGGCTGAATAGATGGCAAATATGGAATCCATGCTTATGAGCCTAACTGCTAGCATGAACAGAATTACGACACAACTTTCCAGTATTCAAAGTAAGCAAGAAGAATTTGAAAAAAAACTGGTCATCTAGATTAAGAGCCATGGCCACTTAGAAAAACGTGTTAATGGTTTTGAGGGATTGACCAGAAATCTACAAGCACAGATTGATGCTCTTGAAAACCGCAGTCGAAGGTGCAGTCTGGTGTTTTACGGCATAGATGATAAGAAGAGCAATGAGAATTGGGAAGAATCGAAGAACCATGTGCTACAACTCTGTAACGATAAAATGGGCATCAACCCCATTTCGATTCAATGGGCACATCGGATTGGTCAATATAAAGCAAAAGCCAATTATTGTAAACTAATTGTTTTGTTTACAACGCGCATGGCGGTGGGGTTTTTTTATTGATAGACTTACAATGGGCGAGCAGTGGGCTTCAAGTGCCGCCAAATGATACTGAATCTGTTTGGTGCCGAGTCCATTTGGCCAAAGGAGGCACCCTTGTATTAGGCACCTTACTATCGCCCGCCAACAGTAAATAATATCTATGAACTTGGTCAAATACTGTCCACTATCTCTGATACTTCTATTATTGTAGGAGGGGACTTTAATCTTCCCAATATCAATTGGGCAGGCACTGCCTATACTTGCGATGACAGTTCCACCTTGTATAAAGCTTTTAATGACCTCTTTATTTCATTTGCTCTAAACCAATTCGTACTCTAACAAACAAGAAAAAAACTGTATTTTGGATTTGTTACTGACGAATAACCCTAGTATTATTTCAAATGTCTCTATAATTCCTGGTATAAGTGATCACAGTGCAGTTGTATGTGAATTACCATTGAATAAAATAAATAGGTTGTGAAAGCCTCCACGCAAAGTAATGATGTACGGACAGGGTACTTATGAAAGTATTTCGCTAGAGTTCTCGGCATATTTCCCTTGCTTTTTCGATCTCAGTAAAGAGTGCAGCGTTAACGAATTATGGGAAGCTTTTAAGCATATTATTAAGGTGCTCGCTGATTATCACATACCATCCAGGACTATTAAGGAAAATAATAAACATAACCCGTGGACAAATGCTACAAGTCGAAAGCAAATAAAACGTAAAAGTCGGGTTTACAAAAATATAGAACAAATCCGTCCGATATCTTAGAACAAAAACTTGAGGAGATAACCGCAAATCTTAAAACAAATATCCAAGAAAGCAAATTAATTTTCTACGAGACTTTTAAAAAAATTAAGAAATTCTCTTACTGAATTCTGGAAATTCGTTAAGGCAAATAAAAAAGAGGATACTTCAATATCTCGTTCATTGAAGGATGGCAACCTGGTGAACAGTGATATTAAAAAACGGAATCTTTTAACACATACTTTAAATCTGTTTTTTTCACCCCGCGCTCTTGGAGGTATTTCTTCTGTGCCTGATAGAATAGCAAGAACTGTTATGCCAGAAGTGATAATAGGAATGGGCGGGATTATAGCACTCCTAAGCAACCAAGATACTTCCAAGGCATATAAACCAGATGAGCTCTAGCCGGTAATTTTTCACAATTGTAGAGAGGAAATTGCAAGGTACCTACATATAATTTTCACCAAATCACTAACAACTGGCATATTTCTCGACGATTGGAAAAAAGCAAACCTAACTCCAATTTTTAAGTCAGGATCAAGAAATCTTGTTGAAAACTACCGCCCCGTCTCTTTGACATGTGTTGCGTGCAAACTCTTAGAGCATATATTATATAACTCAATATAAAACTTCGTAAGTTCCAGACATTTTTTCTCTCCTTCCCAACATAGTTTCCGCCGTGGTTATTCATGTGTAACTCAGCTAGCTGAATTTACACATTACCTTTCAAACGTCATTGAAAACAAAAAACGAGTAGATTGTATATACTTGGATTTCTGTAAGGCATTTGACACGGTGCCGCATCATTTGTTATTGAATAAGCTTACATTAATAGGAATTAATAAAAATGTTATAAATTGGGTTCCTGTTTACTTATCTCAGCGAGAACAAAGTGCACACTAAATGGTCAAAAATCCTCACCTGTACCTCGGGGGTGCCTCAGGGAAGTGTACTGGGACCTTTGTTATCTTTTATATTTATTAACGACATTTGCGAGGGGATACAGTCAAACATCAAGCAATTTGCGGATGATTGTGTATTATACAGAGTTATAGAAAATGACGCAGACGTCTGTATGATGCAAAAAGATTTAGGTATGTTAGAACGCTCGTGCGGTCGTTGGGAAATGGGCTTAAATATAAAAAGTGCAAGTACATGTGTTTTACTAGATCTATTGTTGGCATGGCGACATATAAGATAAAAAAAAAAAACTATGAACATGAGCGGGTAGATAAGCACAGGTATTTGGGAGTTAATTTTTTGAATAATCTAAAATTGAATGACCACATAGATAGTATTGTATCAAAGGCAAGTAAGATGCTATTTTTTATTCGGAGGAATTTTAAGAATACATCTCGTACCGTAAGACAAACATTATATTTTTCTTTTATGAGACCAATTTTGGAGAGATCCACCTCAGGCTTACCTCGCGAATAAGTTAGAGCGAATTCAAAATGAGGCATTAAGGTTTGTCACAGGCGATTATAGTCCGTACTCGAGCTGTACAGAAATGGAGAACAGACTGGGTTGGGACCTTCTTAGACTTTGGAGAAAGTGTTTGCGGTTAAAATTTTTTCACAGTATATATCACGAGGAAACAGCCATTGAAAAGGGTCTTTACATTCTCGAGCCACATTATGTATCTTCAAGGCGGAATCATTCTAAAACTGCGGCAGAGTATCTTTATCGTACTGACTGTTTTTGTTATTCATTTTTTGTTCAAACCACCCGGGAGTGGAATGCCCTTATGGAAGAACTGATAGCTGTTATCAATAATGACGCCTTTTATGACAGACTGCAGAGAAGCGTGGTCGAGTGAAAATGTAGTACTGGATGACTGTCGATTGCCTTACTGAAAATGTTTTTTCAATGCGTTTTTCTTTTTTTCTTCCCCTGCATAATGCCTAACGGCGCAGCAGGTATTTGTTTAAATAAATACATAAATAACTCCTTGGAAATATGATAGCGTGGACACGAACAGGTTTTGTGTAGTTCAAAATGCTGGATGTGCTGGAGCGTTTGGCTTTTTCCCTTTGAACTGGAGTTGTTGCGAGCGCCATTTATGATACTGGACGGGCGTGCTCAAAGCATTTAACTAGGCGCTCTCGGGTCTCCAGTTGACGCGTCACAATCTTTTCAATCCGTGTGGCGCAGCTTCCTTCAAAAAAAAAAGAACACTACATATTTTAATTGAATTAAAATACGTGTCTTTGTTCGCCCTCTTTGCAGAAATCAGAATGCTGTAAATCGTTAGAAATACTAGAGGTAAAACACCAGAATATTCCGATGAGCTTTTACGCTTTGATTTTGTAACATTATACAGATACGTTAATGTTTCACACTATAAACAGAAAGTGGATAGCAAGAAAAAACTGGGTAAATCTAAGAAATCAATGTGCATGCTATATTTCTCGAACGAATTTTCTCTCTTCTTTTTTTTCGTATTCAACGAAACATTGTATTCATCAACAAACAATGATATACAGGCTACATGTTTCGCTTTCGTGAAAGTTATTCGAGCACACAAGTTTTTATGCAAAGGCTCTGAACGGCACAAATTGCTGCAGACATGCTGCGAATTGCCTATTTCCAGCAGCTGGAATGGTACACCCCATAATTGATTGAGAGATATAAATTCCGAACACGAATAGATCATACTAGAAGCTGTGCAGCTACATGTGCACATTTATATCCTTATATCTATCCTTAAATCTCTATGTAAGATATACTCAGTGCGTCCTTCTATGTATATTCATAATTATGCGTTAGACCTACGTTCAATGCTCATGGTTTCTCGGTGGCCTGTGTGTGCCTGCCGTTAGGACATGGATTAGTGGGAATATGACAACAAAGTAGACGACAAAGAAAAATACGACAAGGGAGACGACTCAGTTTTTGTGCTCGAGGCTTTTTTAGTGTACTAAATGTTCCTGGTGTTTAATCTGTATAATTTAGTATGAAGTTGACAAGTAAGAAGACCGTAATCAAAGTAAATGACAGCTGTATGCTGTGCGATCTCTCCTTTCATCGCCTTCCCTTTCCCGGAACTAACTCACCACGACCAAAGGAGTGGCCAACATGTTCCGCCTTCCTGTTACCCTCACCACCAACTACTACTACTGATTTGAAACGGTGGTGTGGAGGTAATTTTTGTTTCCTCGTCTCCAATTTTTTTTAATTATCAATTGTGCTTGTTTAGCAGCTCGTCTTCTTTTAAACTCTCATCCCAGTATACTTATACTAGATATAAACTCACGTAAAACGACGACGTCTTTCGCAATTATTTTAGAGCGCAGCTCTTAGGCGCTCGTCTCCGGCTTGAGCGGCGTCGGCGTAACCGCGCGTTGCATTATGGGACGTTTCCCATAATGACGTCACATGTGTCGTCACGTGTGACGATACGAGGGTCACGAGTGACATCACGAGTGTCACAAGGGAAGAGGAGAAGAAAATTTTTTCCGCTAAATCCAGCGGGAAAAATCCCAGCTAAATCTAGCAGAAAAATTTCCCTGCTAAATGTTGCGGAAACATTTCCCCGATAAATTTGGCGGAATGAATTCCCCCCTAAATTTAACAGAAACGCGCCCCACTAAATGTAGTGGGAATAATTCCCGGCTCAATTTAGCAGAAAAATTCGCGTTTAAATTAAGCGGAAAAATTGATCTACCAAATTTAGCGGAAGAATTTTCCCGTTATGACTAGCGGAAACGTTACCCTGCTAAATTTAGAAGAAAACTTCCCAGCTAAATTTAGCGAGGAGGCTTAATCCGCTAAATGTAGAGGAAACGATTGCCCGCTAAATTCAGAAGAACAACTTCCCGGCTAAAGATAGGGAAAATAATTTCCCGCTAACTTTAGCGAAAAACGTTTTCCCGCAAACCTTAGAGAAAACAATTCCCGGCTAAATTTAGCGGGGAATTTTTTCCACTGACGTTAGCAGGAAATGTAGCGAAACATCCCGCTAAGTGGGACGCAGCAGGATGAGAGGACGCGGGGGGGGGGGGGGGGGGGGGTTGGCAGGACAGTTCTCTGTCATGCCGAATCAGAGCTGCGCTCTGATTCGGCATCACAGGGAGTTGTAAACGTCTTCCCTTTTTTTTCGATTTCACATGAAAATTTCCTTAAAAGTCATGTCATTTAAAGATTATCAACGGTCGGCAACACTCCGAGACGCAACTTGAAGCACCGGCAACATCAGTAGGCCGGTCCTCATTCATAGCAGACCACCGCGCTCTTCGATTTACCAGGGCGGCTTTCACCAGGTCTTCAAGGTTGCTGTTCACATCACTCACCCTGTAAAACCTCTTGAATCATTTTGATCTTCCCGGGTAGCCACTCATTACACGATGGCAAAGCAGCGAGCAGAACTCGCGGCAAGCAAAAACCGTGCGACCTTGCGCCCTATGCTGTTATGCAAATCGCCGACGCGCCGACGCGCCGACGCTAGCGAGCTCCAAAGTCCAAAGCGACCGAGCGAGAGCAACCGTTCGCGCGCGGAGCCCCGTCCTGCCGCTTCGCGCGTAACCCGAGCGCCCCGTACCAGAAGCGCCTTTCTTTTATTTCGTTTTATATTTAATAAACGAGACGTCAGTCTTCAGCCTGACTCCGGCACGAAAGGTTGTCCATGTGTGCCCTTCGTCAAAAGACGTAAAACGAAACATATACATGCCCTCAAAACATGGCGATGTTCAAGTTGACCTACTCATTTCTCGACGGAAACCCTGCAAGTGTAAGACACGGCAAGCAATGGCCTTTGGTATCGCCCTGCCACGAGAAACGAGATGCCATCTTCAACTCACTTCATAGTACTCTCAACCGTTCCTACCCACTTGCTTGACGCGGTCGTCTAACGAGACCCTACACGCACAGGTGCCGGTTCTGAAGCAGATTTCAAGGGGATATGAACCGGATTAGTAATTGCTTGTCCTGGACCTCCACTAGGCCGACGTCAACCGATGGGCCGGCTACGCTCTGCTTCCAGTCGCGCCGCCAACTCCGCCTCCTGGTTGCATTACTACACTTCTGCAGGTAGACAAGTCACTACAACACTCGGTGCCTCGTGCGCTCTAGGGAGTTCCGCCCTGGTCCGAGGCGTCCGCTCTCTTGGACCTCCTGCTGCCGCAGTAGGAGAGCGGCGTATGATAATGGGGCGGCTCTGTTGTGTGACGGCTCTGGAATGGGGGCACAATGCAAGTGCGAACTGATGTCGCTCCACGTGTACCGGCGTCTGTCAGCATCAGCAGAGTTCTAGTTTTATGGTCGTTGCCAGCTGCACCCCTATCACGATTAACATCTACAGCGCAGCCCTTGGCGGGAAAATTTAGCGGGAAAATGGATGTCACGTCACCTCAACACCAATTAAATTTCCCGCTAAGTTTAGCAGGGAAAATGATGTCACATGACTTGGTGTCAAGTCACCTATGAAGAAATTCAGTTTCTCCGCTAGATATAGCGGGAAAATTGACGTCACACGACCTCAATAGAAATTCAATTCCCCACTAAAATTAGGGGGAATTGGGGGTGGAGGGGAGGGTACGGAAGAGGAGGGGAGGGTAAGGAGGAGGAGGCTGAGAGGGCACGCAGGAAGAGGAGGGGACGGTACGCAGGAGGAGGAGGGAAAGGTATGGAGGAAAGAGGAGGAGGAGAGAGGATGAGGGCGATAGGAGGAAATGTGGGGGATGCGGAGGAGGAGGAGGAGGGAGAATAAGGAAAAAATAAAACACGTTTACTACTCCCAGTAATGCCGAATTAGAGCGCAGCTTTTGAAAAGGAGGGAGGGTGGGTGCGGGGGAGGGTGGTATGCCCCTCCTCCTCATCCATACTCTCTCCTCACTCTTCATCGCCTCCCATGCTCCTCGTCTCCTCCTCCTCTTCTCTTTCTCCCTTCTCTTCCCTCCTTTTCCTCCTCCCCTCCTCCTCCTCCCTTTTTCTCCTCCCTACTTTATCCTCTTCCTCCATCTTCGCCCCTCCTCCTCCTCCTCTCTCCTCCCCCTCCACCCTCCTCCGTCCCGCGCGGTGCATTGTGGGGAAACGTCCCATAATGCAACAGGCGCGTCACCGTGGTGCATTATGGAACGTTTCCCATGATGCACTGCGCTGTTACGCCGACGGTGACGGCGACGTGTTACGCCGGCGCGTTAAGGCGTGACTACATTAGCGTGAACACGCTTAGAAAAAAGGGGACCAAAAGGAGGTAACAGACCCCTTTACCGCCCTCCTCCCAGCCAAAGGGGAAGCGCTCCGCTTGTTACGTCCTCAGGAGCAGCAGACACTAAAGGCTCATACGCACATTCGCGTTTGAGTGCGGTGCGTTCCGTAGCGGCAAGCGGACGCGTTGGGTTGCGAAGACTGCTTGCGCCAAACTTGTACGCACAGTTGTGTTGTCACGCAGTCAACCGCAGTCAAGAGCCAATAAGAACGCGCTATCATCGCTAGTGGCTCAGCAATAGTAAGCGAAATCCAAGGCAACATGGCGGCGCACAGCGACAGCGTCGAAGTGTTCGATCTTGGGACAATCTCGCCGGCTTCCCCGACGTTTTGTCAAGCTTGAACCGTCGCAGCCTTGGAAAATACAGTCCCCACCGCTCCCCAAAGCGAAAAAGCAAGCACTGTGACCGGTGAACCGGATACCTCTCGCCGAGTCGGCCGGGTGGGGCGAGTGAACACGTCACCCCCTCTCCTCTTTCGGCTCCTGATTGGTCGAACGCGCTCGAACGCACCGCAACGCTTCGGAAAGTTGAGCGAGTCTCTACTCGCTTGCGTCGCGCTACCGAGCGTTGCGAGAAGGCGCGCGTCGCTCCGCAAGCGACCGCTCCTGGCCACCAGGACCCAGTAACGCACTGAAACGCGTTCAAACGCGAATGTGCGTATGGCCCTTAAGAATCCGGTGCTACACGGTGAAGTTCGCCGCGAAGGAGCACCAAGGAAGTAAGTATTACCTCCCAGAGGGTGCACTGTTTGGGAACTACCAAAGCCTGGGGGCTGCGATTGGCTGTGGGAAGGCACAAACGAGTTAGCTAATTGGTCGCGTCGTATGATACGTCATTCTTCGCGCATGCGTGGGAGAGTTCCTGCCCGGTACCGAGCGCGTTCCCCGCCGACGCGCCGACGCCACCGACGCAAAGGTCTTTCTTCTCGAACGTTCGACAGAGGCGTCCCAGCGCAGGAACGTTCTTTATTGTTCTGTTCGGCTCAGTGTCTCCTTACGAAGTCACCGAGAGCGCTGCATTGACTTCAGTCGAAGATCCAAGTCGTGTGCGCCGTATGCAGGTAAGGAAATGTTCTGCGCGGGCGGCAGTTGGCGTCGGTTATCACCGCCTCGGGAAGGCGACATCCGCCTTCCTTAGACAAAGGGTTGGCGGACATGTTTGCACGTTTTAAGGCGTCAAGCGTTCGATAAAATTAGTGGTGGTGCCAACGCAGACATAGTTTAGACCATCGAAGTTCATAAAAAGCAGGAACAGGAATGACTGTCACTTGCACTAGCACATATTTAGAAGGTTGACATACGCTAACCAGTGGCGTAACCAGGAGCCTTTCCCGGTGTATAAGTGTGCGGGTGGACGAAGGGGGAGAGCTCCGGCCCGGCGAGCCTGGAGCCGGGCGACAAGACGCCTTTTGAATGGGGTGTTGCCTACGTTTGAAGGCGCATTCCCACCGGCGATATAAGCAGTCGCGCAATGCGACTACATCGCATCGCAAAAAAAATTAGATGGTCATACCGGCGTGTGCGATGAGCGAGTCCAACACCTTCGTTGGCGAGTCGTTTCTCGAAAACTTTTGCTCCGAACGGCGTTGATTGGCTCAGCCGCTCTGCGACTTGATCGCATCGCAAAAGTCGGGTCGAGAAGTGACTGCTCAAATCGCGTGGCTTTTTGCCCACGATGGTCGCTTTTGCGATACAAATTATCGCGCGACTAGATCGCATCGCCAGTGGGAACGCGCCTTAAGGCGTGAGGGGGTAGAAGGTTTGCTCTTTTTGGGGCCGTTGTTGCGTCACGTCGGAGGTTAAAATGAGGACTTGATGAAATATTTAAAAATCTCATAAGGTGTTTGTTGTCGGTTTTCTTTTTTTTTTTCGCAAAGCAGCCAACCGGCACGATTAATTCTCAACGTCGTTGATATTTGTAAAAGTCAATGTTAATTAAACACTGAATTTAATATCAACGTTTCTTTTTTTTTTTTTAAATTTAACGAGGTTTAATAAATGGTTTGGTAAAACGTCACGTTACCTTGAAATACCGAATATGAATGTCTGAGCTAATTATTCGTGCACTGCAACAACATTAATAGTAGTATATTACGGAATAATGTCATGAAGCTGTTACCAGCAGCGTTGTAGCGTGATTTCGACGAGGGCACTGGATGCCTGCTACCTTGGACTCATCTCGTGACAGTTCTTAACACTGTTTATTGCAGGTAAGCGTAGTCCGATATTTTATTTGGATTTTCTTGTTCCCATTTGTGCACTTGAAATGAGGCTCCTGATTTTTATGTTTATTTTGTGTGTGTGCTGTTTGTTAATTTCCGAGAAAAAATTGAGGATATACTTCGAGTGAATAAATTAGAGTAAAACAAACAAGGTGCTTCAGTCTGTCTTTTTCGGTGTTTTTTTGTGTTTTCATCTTTGCGTGTTGTTCTTCTTGTGTCGAAATAAAACATGAATTCAATTTTAATCTGGCAAATGACTTCGGCAAAAATATTAATATATTTACGAAAGTTCGACCTTCGGCAGTTAAAAATTATTCGTGCGCTTCGCAAATATTAATTGTAGTATATTACTGAATAAGGTCATTAAGTTATTGTCGGCTGAGAGACTACCACTTATATTGTTGTCCTGGATTTTTTTGAGTGTGATTAGGCATTTTTAAAAGTCTAATCATTCAGTAGGCGAGTTAGATATGGCTCAAGTTTGCATTATTTGAAGTTGATTGAATATGTTTCTTTCCTCCTGCGTCAACGTTCTAGGGTTGATTCGTCGAAGGTACTGGATCCCCGCTACCTTGGACGCAACTGCAGGTAAGCGTAGTCAGATATATTATTTTCATGTTCTTCGCATTTGGACACTTGAAGTGAAGTTCTTGATTTTTATATTTTCTTTGTGTATGTGGTGTTCGTTAATTTTCCAGAGAAAATTGATGGTATACTTCGAGTAAGTAATTTAGAGTAAGACACACAAGGTGCTTGAGAGTGTCTTTTTCGGTGTGATCTTTTTCTGTGTTTTCGTCCTTGTGTGCTGTTCTTCACACGTCTAAATAAAACATACATGCCATTTTAATCTGGCAGAGCACTTCGGCGAAAATATTTGCATAGTTGCCGAAGTTCGGCAGTTAAGGTAGGCGGTCATGGGAGTCTGCTGTGATGCTGAGTAGCCAATGTGGCGTAGCACTCTGTGGTGTATGTTCTTCCTCTGTCCTTGTCCTAAAGCGCAATCATGTTTTTTCACGTACAATACCAACTCGCCCAACAATCAGCACTTGTATATACTAACCTGCTACAGTAGTTGTACTGCTTTGACTAAGATTTCTTAGTCACCTAAGTAAATCAAAGTGACAAATTTAAACATGACCGGTGAATACAAAGTTCTCACTAATCTAGGATTACCACCCGCCATGTGATAATTTTTGTCAGTGGTGGAGAGTCCACAGTTATTCTGGTCACGCCTGGCAAGTATGGTTGATGCTTTATAATGCTGGAATCAGTGGCCCATCAAATGCTCCAAATTGGTCTTAGGAAAATCTAATATTGCTTCACAGTTTCTTTAAATTGGGGATGATACGTTTCAAATTCATATTACATGAATTACACGTTTCTTTGGTTCTAGGCAGGCGCTGAAATTGCCCGGTGGCTGTCAGCTAAAGCCTAAATAATCCCGAGGCGCCCAGCTATGTGGCAGTGGAGGGAGATCTCGAAGCCGCGTCGCCTGCTGAGACAGTCCTGGTTGCATTCTGACTCTACTTCATCTTTAACTACGAGTACCATCACCAGTTCAGGCGCGGATTCATTGCACTAGAGTACTTAATTGATCTGAAACACTCAAATGTGGAGTCACGTAAAACACATTGCTTTCAAACCTAAAAGAAGTGCCAAAAAGTATTTTATTTTTAATGCCTTTTTATGCAGGTTTAAGAATTTTTTTTTATGTCGTTTCTTTAATGCATTTTTCTTTTTTCTGACGTAAGGCATGATGGTTGATTCTGAGAGTTACAGAAGGTCAACGATATTGCTTTATAATCACATTTTTGTAACTCCTAAAATCACTGCTTTTAGCTTCGTCCAGAATTGGCATACTTATTTTTTTTTCAGTCTACTTCATACTCGGTGCTTCAAAGCATTCGAAGGTTGTGGTTCCATGTTCACAGTGATTTTTGCTTGCAAGGTTTAAATACAAGAGGGTTTTTGATGGCTTGCAGGGTTCAATACAAAATGGTCAAAACCGATTTTCGCGATTCATTTGAAGTGGTTTAGATCCCTTTTGCCCTCGCGGTAGTTTGTTGCAGCTTATTAGCAGCGGGAGATACGAGCCGTTTCTTCTTTCCACATTAGAAGAGAAAATCCCGGAGTCTGCTTTCCTCTACTCCAGCGTTCATTGATTGATTTTTATGTCATTTTGATGTTTATGCCATTTTGATGTTTATGCCATTTTGTTTGTGACAGCCACAATAAAACATTGTTATATACTTTCAGAACTAGGCGGTCTTCTAATATAAAGCCCACCCTTGAAGCATGTACTATCACACCCACAAAGGGCTCTAGTACCATTCTTTAGGGGGTAAAAGTGATTCCATCAAGTGTACATTTAACCTCCAATAATGTGGTGAACTGGGCCAGTTGGTTCCTGTTATACATAATGGGGAAAACAGCTCGAAATGTGCGGACTACAAAGAACAAATACGACAGGACAGCACTGTCCTGTCGTGTTTGTTCGTCGTAGTCCGCGTTTTTTTAGCTGTTTTCCTCATCCTGTACATTTAACCCCAAGGTGGATCATAGTTCCCTCCTAAAGGAGGTAAAAGCATCGTCCTCAATTATGTCGTCTTACTTCTCAAAAGGATTAATGTTTTCCCCTAAAGGAGGTAAAGGCTAACCTTGAAAGAATGCACTTCTAACACCAAAAGGAACATAGGTTGCCTCCAAAAACAGGCAATATTGCACCCTAACCCATGGGGTAAGTTAACACCCTCGTAGCAGGGGGTAACGTTACCTCCAAAAGGCGTTGCGCTGTGTGCAAGTCGGTTACCCCCTTAAGGAGGCTACTACAGTACCCTTTTTTTAAGAGTGAACGGCGCCGCCGGGCGGTGCCGTCATCCGGCGTCCCAACGCGAGGAGTCCACATTGGTTTCCGTCTTGCGGGCGTCTCGTGACAGCACTGGCTCTTCCAATCGCGCGCGCGCCTCCCGCCGGATTTTCCGCTCTTTCGTCGGCTGCTCTTACTTAGATTCTTCCGTTTTGGCTCTCACCTTTCGCATATATCATTACCCAAACCGCACTTGCCGCCTACATGGTTCATGTCCATGATGACTTGGTGATCAGTGGGAATGTGATCATTGTAGCCTGTTCGTCGATCTTGCGACGTTGCCGCGCTCTGAAGAGAAGGAGGCACAGGTTTTGGGTCCAGCTGAGTTGGTTCTACCGAAACACAGAAGGAGAGGTCAGTGCTTTGCTGCCCCGGCGGCGCTCCAGAGATGAAGGCTACTTTCGAGAGTGTCACCAATTCAACACGACATCCGTCACAACACAGACAACATGCAACAAGTGCCACGGAGAAACTCTCCTGAAATTCCGAATTCCTTTCCTATAATTTCCCAGCGGTTGTTCTTAGCGTCCTTATCAAGGTAGACAGTTGCACAGTTTCGAGGAGGCGCTCTGTTTGGAAAGGCATTAGGGGAAATAAGGATAGCGGACGGAACAAAATGACGCTATGTTCCTTAGAAACGTGAAAGAAGCGCCGAGAACCGGCTTGAGCGTTGCCATGGCATCGCAACATAACTATCTACGCCACCTCCTATTGGCTCCTCTCTGTGGTGACAAGCGGCGAGCTCTGAACCGCGCAAGGAACAGTTGGCTCTGCGGCGCTCTACGTCGCGCCGCTGAATTCGAAAACTGGTTTTGGTCGGCAGCCCCGTCGCCCAGCGTCGTGCGACAAGCCTGCGCGAAGTAAATGTGGTCGTGCCTTTACGGTTACGGCGACGCCAATGCGTCACGCTGACACGTTATGCCGACATGTTACTGTTACGCCGGCGAAGCCGACCCCGCTCAAGCCGGAAACGGGCGCCTAAGAGCTGCGCTCTAAAATGAAAAGAGAATGAGGAGGACAGAAGAAGGAAGGGAGGAAGAGGAGCAAAGGAGGGGAGAACGACGAGGAGAAGGAGAGGAAGATAGGGTACCGAGAAGCAGGACGGGCATACCCTCCCCTTCGTACCCTCCCCTCATCCTCCATACAGGCGCCCTGCAAGGACGTTTTTACTGTTTTTTTAGTTTCCACCGAAATTGAGCGGGCTGAACGTTGTTACTTAATGAAACTTTTCTCGAATTTCGCTTTTTTTGAAAGTTATAGGCAACTTAAAATGACAAAAACAAGCAAAAAATAACCTCTTTCATGATGTACTTGGTTTCTTGATCGCTTGAGTGGCCGTCAACTAGAAGAGGGATAGTGAGCTCAGCGAGCGCTCACGGCTGCTGCACTCCGTGTCGACGGCTTGAGAGGGAGCCACTAAAGCATGCTCTGGCTAGGCTGGATGACGCGGGCAGCCAGGGCGGCTTGCACTGCATTTGCTGCGCGATTATACACTAATTCCGCATGACACTTCCTTGGCCACAAATGACAGCAAACACGGGGTAAAGATCACTTCAAAATGGGAGCCAATTCGCGTGGCCATAGCGCTAACGCCCAAACCGCAAGCCTAACCTGATCGCGAAGGCCTTCGGAACGCTCGGAACCGGTCGAAACTTCGAGCCAGTATACGACCGCAGCGCCGCCGCGTACATCCGGGACTTTTCTAGACTCGCCGCTCGACGGTGGCTGATCCCACTACATCTTTGTGGTGTGCGCCGCCTTTTCCACCGCGTTGTGGCGGGTATGTCAACGGGTCATTTCTTGTATCCTTGCTTTAACAACTGCATTTGTTTCTTTTCTGATCTAAAATTCTGAACAAAACTAATCTTAAAATAATGGAAACGGCTCGCGACACTTATGTCTTGTATTTCGACTAAAAAGAAGATTTTAGCGGCTCTGACCAGTAGGAAGACCATGACTTAAGACCTCTCATACCGCGAGCTTTCGGCACAGAGGTTGCCCCAGTCGGTGGAGGAGGTATCCGCGACGTCCTGTTAAATTATGACGCACTGATGTTTGCTTACTCTCTCCGTCACCGCTGGCTTGCCCGTACCCCAAGGGACGTCCCTATTGAAAATTCCATCAAGATACGTAATTTGGGACACTGACTGCCAGTCAGCAGCCTTGATGGAACGTGATGGACCATTAGACGTCATCTGATGGTTCATCAGATGACGTCTGACTGCCACTGCCAAGGGATTTTCATTAACAAGGGCAGCATTTATAAAAGAGTAAAGCTATACGCACTCAAAAATATTGCCAAATGCCTCGATAAAACAAAATGTTCGAGAAAAAACTGAAAAAAAAAGCAGGACCACCGCGGATCGAACCCGCGACCACTTGACACCTTAACCCCTATGCTACGCCATTGCCTAAAAAGCTCGAATTCACCATTCGTTTTATACGAGATGCTTCGGTTGCAAATGCAGTTAAGACTTCAGCATGCTATGTAAAGCACTCGTATATCACTCGCGGTACTTCAGTTCTACTCACCTGCCATGTAGAGTACTTTCGCGCCGTAGAACGATCCTTTTGTTCGCGCGTCTCTGGCCCAGTAGACCTGGTACACCTTGTCGTCTTCAACTACACCGCTAAAGTCCCTTACATCGTCGGAACTCACAACAGGCTGGGTCTTGTCGAGTAGAAATCCTACCAAAACAAAAAAAACACTGTAGAGCCCGGGCAGGATCGACAGGTTGGAGCAAGCGGGCAGACAAAACGAGTCGAGAGCGATCGTTCATGAAAGCTCGGCGAAGCCTCTATGGTCGAAGCGAAGTGGCGTTTTCGGCGTTTCGGCTGGCTTCTGATCAAGGTTGTCGGTCGGCTGCGTGTCATATCTCTAGCATCAGCGGTTTTATGAGCTCACGTCCCGAAAATTGTTTTCTTGTGCATAGATTATTTTTCGTATTCATAGATTTTACGAAATAGTGGTATCTAACGAACTTTACGTCCTTTGACCGTCTGCTCGTCAAAGCTTTTTGACGTACAGTCAGAGCCAATCGATGTACAATCAGACTCGCCACCAAGACATCTTGATGGCATTTCGCGGCGGCCGACTGCCACCAGGAAACCATCAGAAAGGCGACAAGTGGAGTCTGACTGGAGTTTGACTGTCGGTCAGAGTAACTTGTTGGCCAATCAGACATGTTTGACGTACAGTCAGGCACAGTCAGCGGTCCACAAGAAAACATTGACTGCCAAACAGGGTTACATTGATGGATTTTGCCTTCGGGGTGGAAGCCGCAAAAAAGGTGGACACTTAAATTTGCTTGCATGGCCCCTTTAAGAGATGTGCTCTAATTTCGCGTTACAGAGGTTTGTTTACGTCTTCCATTTTTTGAGCTGCAACAATGCTCAAGCAATTCTGTGGTCGACACGAGTCCGCCACGATGAGTGCCCGACGTATCTATGCGCCCCAAATTAACAAGAATTAATAGGCCACCCACTTTTTTGTATATTAGCCACCCAAGGGTAAAAAAAAAAACAAGATCATAGAAGAGCAGTTCCTTGCCTCCTCCCATTCACCGTGCTCAAAATTCTTGCTAACGACTTGTGCCTTCAAGCGACTGTCGCCACAGTGAGCTAATTTCTCTCGACGCATATGCCGTGTTTCGTAGGGACAGAGGTGGCAGAGGAGAAGGTGCTTACATGGTGGCCCCATCGACATTCCACATGAATCCGTGCTGTACAATCGAGCAGAGACCTCGAAGCTCCGTTCATCCAGTTCTTTTCTACCTCTTGGAGCCATTCTTGTGGGATGCATTTTCTGCCCGTCCGCATCACGAGAAGCAGCCAATAGACTGCTCGCCGTATCCTAAGAGTCAGTCTCTCACGTTCATGAAGTGACGGTGAAAGCGAAAGACGAAGAAGGGGGCAAGCTTGAGCAAAAGGGAAAAGATAAGCTCGAGCAAAACGGAAAGGACAAGCTCGCGCAGGACATTTGACGACTGAACCTGAAGGGCGGCAGCTGACACGCCAACGCTCCCGGCAGACCAGGCTTCGCTCCTGGTGAACCCTGGCTCCGCTCCAGGTCTTCTCGCCACCATCGAGCCGGAGCGACGTCGTGCCTGCTGCTCGCACCAGAAGCCCGGAGCATTGACTTCGAGCTCGAAGGCGGACGCGAAGGGGTGGCCTCGCAACACTCCTGTCAACCCAGGCCGAGTACCTGGTTGGTCAAGCGACACCATTGAACCGGTGCAGGGTGGCCCAGAGCTCCTAGCAAGCTTGGACCCACACCGGTAACATTGAAGATCAAGGCCGGGTTCCGGCCCAAGAAGGATCGACGCTCGAGACTGTGAGTGTTCTCAGCTCGCGACCGAGACTGACTGTAGTGTCTGTAGCTATTTAACCATTCTATTTTTGTTATTTCGCTTTTGCTTATAATTCTTTCCCTAGCTGTTCTGTTGTTGTTTTTGTGCTTGTAAGTAAATTAATTTTTGTTCGTCTACTTATGTGCCGCTTTGTCTTTCGACCTGCCCTCGTCCCCTCGGAGGAACATGACAATTGGCGAGCCGGCCAGGATGATGGCCCACTGTCACGTCTTGTTCTTCTGAGAGGTAGAGGAGCGTCGGAAAGCGAAAGGCATCCAGGGTCATGGAGGTAGAGAGATTAACGGCTGTCGGAAAGGAACAGGGGCTATGCTGGGCCAGAGTTGAGAAAATGGGTGGACGACGAAAGCGCGCGATTAAGAGAGGAGAGAGCTCACGAGCGTGAGTTGACAAGGGAAAACCGCGAGGGGGAACTAGCTAAGCAAGCTACCCTAGAGAAGGAAAGGGAGATATTGCAGTTGAGAATCGCTGCGCGAGGGGGTCACCAGGAAGGGGCTGATGGGCAACGCGGAGACGCGCCAGTCCAAGCTCTCCGAGGGAGTCCTCACAAGTTGATCCCGCATTTGAACGAGCGGAGGGACGATATCGATGCATACCTGCAGCGTTTCGAGCGCACGGCGACAGGTTTGGGGTGGCCTCAGGACAAATGGGCGACGACATTAGGCCTGTCTCTGACAGGAGATGCGCTCACGGTGGTTGGTCGCATGACACCCACGGACGCGTTGGACTATCCTAGAGTAAAACTGGCTCTGCTCCAGAGATTTAGGTACACAAAGGGAGGGTACCGTGAGAGATTTCGGGATGCTAAACCCGAGGAGGGTGAAACTAGGAGGCAGTTCGCCGCTAGGCTGGCAAGTTACTTTGATCGGTGGGTTGAGGTGTCAGAAACCGAAAAGACCTTCGAGGCGCTACGAGACACGGTTCTGGTGGAACAGTTTCTGGGGACCTGCTCAAGCAAGCTAGCTGCATTCCGTAAAGAGAGGGGCTGTCGAACTTTGGATAAAGTGGCAGCAAAGCCTGACCTATTTTTAGAGGCGCAAGTGCACTCGAGCACAGGTGGCAAACAAAAAGAAGAGACTGGAAAGAAACTGAGTGCAGAAGATCCAGCTAATAATGATAAAGGCGAGGCCAGGAGAAGTAGGCGCTGCTTTCTTTGTGGGAAAGTGGGTCACAGGGCAGAAAATTGCCGGAGCAAGGCTCAAGGGTTTAAATCACCCGCGTGTTGCAACTGTAGACGCACGGGTCACAGGGCTAATCAGTGCAAGGCGGGACAGGACGGAAGACATCAGGCCTCATACCTGTGGGCGAGGCCTACAGCTACCGCGGACGAGCCAGAGGAATCCTTCGTCACGCTGAGGAACGGAAACAAGATTCCGGTGGTAAATGCAGCCGTTGGGAGAGCTCCGACGTTCGTTGCAGAGAATATGCCCTTGGCTGAAGGACGCCTAGTGAACAGCCGAATAAATGTGCTCAGGGACACTGGGCGTAATATAGTAGTGGTCGGAAAGGACCTGGTCCCTCCAGAGGATTTCACCGGAAGATCGAGCGCCGTTTTCCTATTGAACCGGACAGTCGAGAACCTACCAGAGGCGAAGATTTCGATTCAGGCGTCATTTTATACCGGAACGGTTCCAGCGAAATGTATCAGTGACACACTCTACGATCTGGTGCGGGGAATATTCCGCAGATCCGAAGTGCGGACGATCCAAATCCTGGATGGGAGAACGCACGTGAATTAGAAGAACAAAGTCCTGTAGGCGGCGCATCGGTAAACCAAGGATCGGGTATACGGGCGAACGTCCACGAGATGTCCGGTGCAGGCAAAAACAACGACGGCTCACGTCACGCGAATTTGGCGAAAGTTGCTGCGACCCATGACACAAGTGTCCCACAAAGTGGAGAAAGAAAAAACAAAGAGTTAGGCCTGAACATGCCGCAGGTATCCATGATCGATATGACTGCAGAGACACTCGCTCGAGAGCAGAGAGAAGACGACTCGCTCAAAAGGTGTTTTGATGAAGTTGGTCTAATCACGAGATGGTCGAAACCTAGGGAAGTTCCAGTTCTTTGTGAAAAACAGCATGCTATACAGGTCTGTTGAGTCTTCATTGGGGAGAAAGACGATTCAACTGATACTCCCAAAGACGTTCAGACCGGCTGTGAGGACACTCGCGCATGATGGCGTCATGTCCGGGCACCAAAGCATAAAGAACACGCTGGGCCTGGTGGCAGAAGAGTTTTTCTGGCCGGGGATGCAAAGCGATATCAAAAGGTACGTCCGATCATGCGACGTCTGTCAGCGCTCAGTGTCAAAAGGCAAAGTGGGCAGGGCGCCTTTGGGGAATAGGCCCACAGCCGAGACGCCTTTTCAGGAAGTAGCCATCGACATTATTGGACCTATCGCACCGAGCTGGACGAAGCGACAGGGATGGAAGAACGTTAATGTAAACAAGAATTTGGACGCAAATAAAAAGCGCCGAAGTGCGTGCGCTCATCGAAGAATTCAGAGAGATCTTCTCCGATGTTCCGGGCTATGGTCGAAAAAGAATGCCTCGCGTTGGTATGGGCCGTCGCCAGATTCAAGTTGTTTCTGAATGGGCGAACTTTCAGGGTACAGACCGACCATCTGCCGTTAGACCTTTTGAACAGAGCCAAACCTACTGACAGCAGAGTTATGAGATGTATTATGGCATTACAATGCTAGAGTTTTCATGCCGAATACATTAAGGGAAGCGAAAACCTAGGAGCGTACTTTATGAGTCGCGTTTGAGGAGTCAGGACCGGTTTATTAATTTATGAGGGAGCTTTGAGTCCAGTTGAAACAAGGTTAAAGAGAAGTTACAGAAAGGTTTCCAGGAGCAGGCGTCTGGCTGAAACTTTCAAAGGATAAACTGCCAAGCCTGAACGAGCGTTATGAACAGTGTTAAGACTGGTGCGAATATCAAGGTCTTATTTTGTTTTTATGTGTACGTTGATGTTTTTATGCGTGTGTGTTTGGTGAGCGTTGTGAGGAAGAAAAGCGACGCCAACAACGTGACGCTCATCTCATCAGAACTTTGACCGCTATTCGCCTCAGGAAGTGAGGCTCTTGAAAAAGGGGGGAGTGTCACGTTCATGAAGTGACGGTAAAAACGAAAGACGAAGAAGGGGGCAAGCTCGAGCAAAAGGGAAAGGATAAGCTCGAGCAAAGGGGAAAAGAGAAGCTCGCACAGGACATTCGACGACTGAACCTGAAGGGCGGCAGCTGACACGCCAACGCTCCCGGTAGACCAGGCTTCGCTCCTGGTGAACCCTGGCTCCGCTCCAGGTCTTCTCGCCGCCATTGAGCCGGAGCGACGTCGTGCCTGCTGCTCGCACCAGAAGCCCGGAACATTGGACTTCGAGCTCGAAGGCGGACGCGAAAGGGTGGCCTCGCAACACTCCTGTCAACCCAGGCCGCGTACCTGGTTGGTCAAGCGACACCATCGAACCGGTGCAGGGTGGCCCAGAGCTCCTAGCAAGCTTGGACCTACACCGGTAACATCGAAGATCTAGGCCGGGTTCCGGCCCATGCAAGATCGACGCTCGAGACTGTGAGTGTTCTCAGCTCGCGACCGAGACTGACTGTAGTGACTGTAGCTATTTAAGGCTGCGGTCCCACGGCAGCCATCTTGAACAAGGCGTTAGTTCAACCAATAGATGGCGACACGCACCCGTGGGGTGGCCGAAACATTGGTTCACAGTGGGATGGCTCGAGCACCATCACGTTCCCCTCGTGGCCTTGCTCGCGCCGCTTCCAGCTGTGCTCAGATAGCTCAAGTAGCGTGGCCCAGCAAACGGATGTATGCGAGAATGTCAGGCTCGGTATAAATTGTTCTCTGATATAGGGAGATGCGGTTCGGCGGTTGTAACGGGCTTTCGCAATAAATCTTACCAAGAAGGAATCAAATGTTGATTGACGTGTCAATATTCTATCAATAAAAATTTCCTCTGCAGGAATGCACGCTCAGTAGACTCAACCAGGGGAAACGGACGTCAAGTAAACTGCTTCGCGATTTACGGTACTTACCTCATCATTTTAATGACGACTAAAATAATGTCACGAAATATTGTGTTTCACGGGGTCCGGAAGATGTTGTCAAGGTTGTTACATTATAGTTCCCTGAAAACAAACGCCGTTGCAATATTTTCGGAAGTACCGACACACTTAATGTTGTAAGCACAGCTTAGGAAAACCGTCAGAAGAAATAGGAAGACGTTTATTTGCAATGAAGACGCTATGAATGAACGGCGTTTAGCGACGCCAAGTTATGAGCGTTCGGGAATTTATAAGTTGACGTGATTGCTAACTATGGACATGCGAACAATGAAGACCAGTTTTGTCGGGAGATGGTGTTGCGGTGATGACCTGATATCGGACGACTCATGGCAGACGAACAAGCAAGTTTCTTCTCAGCGAATGGTAAGTGTCCAGTGTCAAGCACAACACGTGGCTACCAACGTTGTCGACATTTCGAGCACTTTCCGCTTTCGACAAAAGTCCTGGTACCTGGGCTAACTTTGTGGAAAGACTCGAAGTCTTCCTTGAATCCAACGCCATCATGAACAGTAACTAAAAACGATCCACTATTCAGTCGGTGGGTGGCGAAACGTATCCATCTACGGAGTCATGGGCGATGCGTGCTCTAAGTGGCTGTAAGTCTACACGATGCCTGCCACGACGTCCAAACACGTCATTGACGTTCTACGGTCTCTTTTACCTACTTTTGCCCTACCGAAAAAACTTTTCTCTAATAACGCGCAAAATTTTGCTTCAAATAAAATAAACAAGGTTTTGAAGAAAAAAAAACGGCATGTGGCATCACATTAGTGCACCATACCATCCTGCAACTAACGGGCAAGCAGAGCAGATGATGTGCGAAACGAAAAAAAGCCCTTTTGAAGCTTACGGAAGAAGCAGTTCAGTGAAGAATCGCCAGGTTCTTGTTCCGGCAGCACGCGACGGTCTCATCTTAAGCGCGAAACACATGTACGACGAAACCGTCCGATCCGACGTCCGACCGCGCAATACGACGGTCGGAGGCGAGGGTTTTCAACGCTCTCCGATGCTACAAAAACCCTCGCCTCCGACCGTCGTATTGCGCGGTCGGACGTCGGATCGGACAGTTTCGTCGTACATGTGTTTCGCGCTTTACACGAAAAAAAAAACACGCCGAAGCAATATTCGGCGGACGAAGAGCCACACCCCTCGATCTCATATTACTGTAGCCTACGAACAAAGATCGAGAGGTTCCCAGATAGAGAGTAGTGGCAGTTTAATCGGTCGGACAACTCGTCTACGTGAGGAATTTCAGCGGAAGTGGTGCCTTCCATGTAAAACTTGAGTAGAAAAGGCTCTATGTTGGTTGACCAGGAGGTGCCAACTCTCTGAATACGTTGGATATCAATGACCTTCAGTGTAAATGTAACTAAATCACAAAACTCTCTTTGTGTATTGTTTAACTGCCCTTGTATTTGATAGTAGAAGCTATAGTGGTGATATGGACCTTTCACACCAGGCTCCTTTTTCTTATTTTTCGCCTCAGACTCCTTTGCGGTTTAAGTATGCTTCAAGAATCTTTTGGAACGGGGACACTTTACGTCAACGAGGCCATTTGTTCCAAGTAGTCAATCAGGGAATGCTGCTAGAAATCCGTCCCTCATATTAACGAATAAGCCGCACTTTTGCACAGTGCAGTTGTCCTGTTCAACGTACAGTTGTAAAGCAGCATCCTCGTTGATTCTACCTTATACTGTTGCGGGTGAAGAAAGTCCTTGGGTACACGATACTTGAAAAAAGTCTGGCACTGTACGTTGTGGTTCGACACCCACTAATGTCGCCGTCCTTATGGTGCCTCATCAATTTATAATTACCTCGTCACCTCATATTGCTCTTCATCAACAGTAAGTACAATAGGCTACCGCCGTATTACAATCCAAGAATTGAAACATTTAGTCGTTCAGTCCTTCAACAAGTTTATTATTTATACATTGTTATTACGTTTCATTACCTCGAGACGATCGACGTCCATCGTCGATCTTCAAATACTTTTACCTGCATATAAATTAGACGCACAAGAAGGGGGAGGGGGGGGGGGGGGGTCGGTGGCCGAGTGCATGGTCTAGCACACACCAGCTCGGAGCACTTGGAGCGAAAGCTCGCGCTGCAGAACACACCCCGCCCCTGCCCGTTTCGATCTGGAAGAGCATCGTACCGGCGTGCGGTCGTGTATCACTACTGCGTGGTGCACGTTAAAGACCCCAGGTTTGCGGCTGTACCGCACTGGCTAAATTGTTCATCTAAAGCTGAGACACCAGACGCCCACTAAGGCAGACTAACTTCCGGCTGTGTAAACATGCACACAACAATTTGCAATTAGACGCATAATAACAAAGAACACAGCGTGCCGCATCTTTTCTTTTGGTGCCTTTTTTTTTTTTTTTTAACCAGCGCAAGCTCGTGCGTTCTTTCTTTTGAGACGGTTACCGCTCATTCACACTGGAAGCGGATCCGCGTTCGCAAAGCGGTTGCGAACGCGGTTGTATAAAGATCCAGTAGAATTGCACGCGCACTCGATGACGTCGAGTGCGCGTGCAGTTGTACTGGACCTTTATACAACCGCGTTCGCAACCGCTTTGCGAACGCGGATCCGCTTCCAGTGTGAATGAGCGGTTAGAACGGTCGCACATAAAACCCGCGTTTCTCCTACCCGCCCGCTTCCTCCTCTCATTATGTGTATTTTGTTATAACTAAATAAGCTATAATGATGGTGTATTATTCATATTTACTTTCAGTTTCAGTCAGGGGAAAGTAGTTTCGCGGAAACTAGAGCCAATAAATGAGCTACGCTTAGAGTATCGGCACTCTCTTCCCCGACAGTGCTGTGAACGCCGCCATTTTGTTGCTTGTGCAGAGCAGGCGCAACTGGCGATCGTCATGATTCAAAAGTGCGACGTCCTCAGCATTAGATTCGGTGTTAGGAAGCTCATGTAATGTTGCTTTGCTTTGTCGAAAACTGTTTAAAGTGGAGGACGGAAAAGCGTTTCTTGTGATCTCAGATAAGGCTTCAAATAACTGGCAACCATGATTGTAAGCCACAATAAGGCCAAGTGTCGCTACTCTGAAGCGTAGCTTATTTAATGACACTATTCATGCTCTTGTTCAAGAGGCTTGTAATACCTGGAGGGGCCATGACGTAAGCACCGTGGATTCCACAAGCCACTACCTTTTGACACCTGCCTCTTCTTCATTGTTCCCGCTTGTGCCAGTAAATAAGCTGCGGTTCCGAGTAACGACACTTGGCTTAAAATTGTGGCTTAAAATCATGGTTGCCAGTTATATGGAGCTTTATCTAAAATCACAGGAAACGCTTTTCCGTCCCTCACAAATGTTTAAACAACCCGCGACAGAGCATCAATATTGCATCAGCTTCCTAGCACCGCATCTAATGCTGAGGAAATCGTACTTTTGGATCATGATGATCGGCAGGTGCGTTTGCTCTGAGCAAGACCCAAAATGGCGGCGCCCAAACCAATTTTGGGGAACTGAGTGCCGATACTTTAAAACTCATGTAGTGACTCTAGGCATAAAGTGAACTCGGGTGTATTATTTTCCTCTTCGTCTTTATTGTTTATTGCTTTCAACCATATCGAATAATGAACGCATTATATCACGCTACGCTTGTGTAATTATTTGTCTTAGATTTATTAGCCTGATCCAAGACTTAAACCATTCATTTATCGATAGTAAATCTTCCAATATATTTTTTAAATGTGAAGGTAAAAAGACACGGAGATTGATGATAATACAGATGCCAACGCCGCCCTCGGAAATTTTTTGAACACTAGAAATCAGCAGTTTGTCTGCCATCCGCCAGGTAGCGCAACAAAACACCCAAACAGTTTTTAATTGGTTTTAAAATTAGCTAAGCTCTACACCTATTAAGAAACCGAAGCAAGATCATGGGGAAAATTTAATACATCGCAATGTATATCTATTCCAAACAATAAATGTTATTAAATGCCAATAAATCTGTTTGATGTCCAAAACAGATATGCGTCAAAAACAGGTAGGTTTGAAGGGCTCCTGGAGCATTATGACTTTGAAAATGAAAAAAAGCCGTCGTCCACCTCTTGGGCAACCATTGTAGCTCTAAATGTTATAAAAGATTTTATCATAGTTTAATTATTACTTCAGCGGCATTTGAACTACCATGTCTCGAAGCACAAAAAAGAGCTACGTTTGATATAAAATATCCAAACAAAAAAATTTTACACAACATTAAATTTTTTTCTGGATATTACCGATTATAAGCACTACATCTGTAGCTAATTTCATTGCCCTAGCGCTTGTCATTAAAAACATATTTGTGCTGAAAAATGTCAATTTTAGGGCAATATTTGGAGGGATGAAAAAAACAAAGTAGTGCAAATATCAAAAAAGTGGATCGTTAGATTCTGCTCCGACATCATCTAAACAAAACTGCTATATTGGAACCGTGCTATCTTTAATGGATCGTTCATAAAACATGAACTAGCGGAGCAAGTGAGGGTCCGCGCCATCATATTCGCAACGCTACAAATGCGCATGAACAGTAAAAACCAACACATACATAATATCAAATGAAAGAGGAGTGCATTGCCTTTCGAATGACATCAATCCCACAAAACAGTATTTAAAAGGAGATGAGTAATGGCCTGCCAAAAAGTACCTAAACTGCCACATTCAGTGGGACCGTGGCCTTAACCACTCTATTTTTGTTCTTTCTCTTCTGCTTATAATTTTTTCAATGTTCTTTTTTTTTGTGCTTGTGAGTAAATTAATTTTTGTACGTCTACTTATGTGCCGCTTTGTCTTTCGACCTGCCCTCGTCCCCTCGGAGGAACATGGCACAGCCTCAGCTAAACCTCATGCGAACATCCTTATTTTCGGTGACTTTAACGCACACATCGAGTCGTGTTGCTACGGCGAACCTATATCCCGCGAACATTTTCACAACATCCTTCTTGCGACTGCGACCGCTGGTGGCATGCTCCAAACATGACAACAGCGAACACACATGATTCGCGACGGGCCACCGACATACCTTGACTTCGTATCCGCTTCGAATCTGACATTCCTTGAACCTATTGAAACAAAATTGGGTAGAATCTGAAGGCCACCACAACTGTAGCAATCTCGCGGCATAGCTTCGCTATGTAATAGTTATACCGCGCACAGGGCTTTTCGCTAGCAGGCTTTGGAAGTTTCAGCAAATGGATTTTTGTCACATGACTCAGTTTGCTCATTTGGCGTCACGGAAAATAAAGCCACAGGTTCTCGCTGGTCATCCGACTATGACCAATGTTTCGAACATAGAAGGAGTGTGTCGCTTGCGCCGTCGAATCATGAAAACGGAAAGAATGGCCATGGATCACGGCTGAAATCATAAAAGCAGCGTGGACCCAGCGATCACTGCTTTAGCGGGCACTCCGATCCCAATGCGCTACAACTTTACTAAGACTTAGTAAGGCAATTTTCTGAAACTATGTCTGCTGCTTACGCTCAAAATTCCAGCAACTCTGCTTTACCGTCCATGCCGCTGTCGCAGACCCCCCGAAAGAGATATGATGGCATTTTGCCGACCTTTTTTTTGTAAACCATAGCGCCCCTCTCTCCCTCTCCCCCAGAGACCCACACGCATATACCCCAGCAAGCTTTATTGCGCCATCTCTGATGCAGATCGGGTCAGGAATATTAGTTCAGAACGCAATACCGCTACCTTCACAAGTAAATCATTACAGGCAGCCCCCCTCCAAAATCAAAGACTCTGGCCCGTATGGCGTTGCATCACATGGTTCAAAGCGTTCTGCTCGCATGTGCTAACAACCGCCTCTAAGGTGCTGCAAGGTCTGTTCGACGGGGGGGGGGGGGGGGGGGGGGGGGGGCGGGTCGTCCTAGAAGCTCGGTGACGAGCCTTGGTCACCATACTGCACAGGGGAATGTGGAAGCCAACGAACGACCCAAGGCATTACCGTTAGGGGTCGATCACTTTAATTGACTGTCAATTATTTTAGATCGTAGTTTACGGCCAACTGCATAACTATTTCGAAGAATCGGGTACTTCTCCCACAGACAGTACGGCTTTCTGAAATATTATACTAGTGAATCAGTACTGGTCACTATTACACCTTTTATCTGGGACAACACGGATAACCCAGCCACCACAAATATGATAATAATTAACATGAGTAATTATGATTAACTTTTGATACGCTCAAAATTAATATCGTGCTTTAAAACAAAATCACAAACGCAGAAATACAGTCTCTTATTCACATAGGTCTCGGGTTTTCTGAAGAATCGCTGGAAACAAGTTGTCTGCTATGGGGAACGATCCGCGGAGACAATTATCACGACTGGTGTGCGACAGGGTTTAGTTTTCTGTTCTACTCTCATCTTCCTAAATGTGAACGACATCCCACGCAACATAAAATGTGTCTCAAGGTGGTACGCGGCCGACAGATTGATAGCTACCACAGTTTGTTTCCATTTTGATGCACCCAACACCAGCAAAACAATCTGTAGGAATTATATAAATGGACCTTAATTACTAGAGTACCTTAGGCTGATCCCATCCAGAAGTAGCGCGATACGCTGTCTAATTCAAAACAAATGCTGCTGCTATTACGCTGATCCTGGAAAAAATGTTAGAGCATTTCACGCAGCGGTATTGTGTCTATAAAAGCATGGTGAATGCAGGAACATAACTTTTCCGCTGGGCGAAAATTCCCAAAACCCTGTCTTCCCAGGTGCAAGCAAATCAGGTCACTTAGCGTGTGCATGAAGGATGGTGGTCACACAAGATTGATTGGTTATAGAGAGCGACGGCGTAACCTAACACCTAAAAACCGAGGTGCTGTAGGGGTGGAGAAACGGCTCTGGCTTAAGGTAGGCCAAAGGTGGGCTAATAATTTGTAATCTTCCATACGCAGGCTGTCGCCGCGAAGCGGCTGGAACGGGGGGGCGATGTGAGTATTTGTGAACGGTGGGCGAGACGCGGCATGTCGACGCCGCTCTCTCCACATAGGCGGCTCCTCGAAGAAGATGCATCGTCACACATACCAGTGTGCGGTTGCTGCGTCGGCCGGCAGGCGTTGCGCGCGTATCCCTGGGACTCGTTTTAACTTACCGCTATCCCCCCCCCCTTCCCCCCCCCCCCCCCCCCCCCCCACCCGTTTACGCCTCTTCGAGGTCATGTTGCACGTGTACCCTTTAGGCGCGTGAACCAGCCGCCGCAGAATATCTTCGCGAAGTGGCGCGGATCGGGGGAGGGGGGGAGGGGTAAATTAAAAGGTGCCCCAGTTATACACACACAACGCCTAACGGCCGGTGCAGCAACCACGTGCTGCCATGTCCGACGATGCAGCATCTTCTTCCAAACCAGCGCAAGTGGCATTGCCATACCGCCTATTGTCCACTGTTTAACAATACGAGGCCGGTGTGGGTTAGCACGCGCCCTAATAATACACGCATCATCTCCCACACTCTTAGAAAAAAGGGTATGGATAGTCCTACCTTAGGGGGAGGAACGGTCTTGTAACCTATGTTCCTTTAGAAAGGAAGGACCTTTCGTCCCTGAAGCAGGGGAGCAAAGTTCCTCCGTCGCTTGCATCTCAATATGGCGGCCCCGAATCGAGCAAATCGAGCCCAATAAGGCTTGACGAGGACGCTACGTCTCTTGTACGGGACGAGAGCAGCAGCTAATAGAAGCGTAACACAAGCTTTCTGCAAACAGTGTTTATTTCCGAAGCCAGATTCCCCCACAGGTACACACTGCGATGTTAAACGGAGACAACCGATACCCAGTTACTTCGCGCACTTTGCGTCTTACCTTTGGTGTTCCTCGAGTCACAATTCCTTTGTGAACCGCACATCACGGAGAAGGGCAAACTCAATCCGCGAAACTAAAAGCCCCTCTCAAAAGAACAAACTCGAATCCGCTGTTTATCGCGTAGCGTGAAAGGTTAAATCGCTAGCCACCAGATGGCGGGGTCTGGCAGAGTAATTGCAAGTATCTTGGCTAGGTGGCGCTAGGTACCGCCCAGTTCATGTTCTACAAAAAATAATTTGCTCTTCTCAGGCCACTGCTGAGCTGGGGATCCTCTACTATACTCCGTTTCACCTTCCGTCCGAGCACAGCGGACGCTAGGAGCCATCCCTGCCAATGCGGCGTTGAGGGAGTGTCATGCGACCTTGAGCTCCCTGTGTCGCCCCACCCCACCGGCAGGTCACGCGACTTTCTCCCGGCGCTGGATCGGCTGGGATGGCTCGTGGCGTCCACTGCGCTCGGACTGAAGGTGAAACGGAGTATATACACAGATTACGCTTATTACAAACATCAGGTGAACATACATTGAGCACATACACGGCACACACAAATATTAATACAACGGAACACCACACTAACCCGAACACTACACCCATACTCTGCGTTTCCGTCTTTTATACTGGTCGTTTTGAACGTACGGAACTTTTCGGTGACTCAATAAGCAATAAAAGATATTCCCAGCATGTTGATTTTTTTCCAGCGATGTCATACCTCTGAGAGTATTTTGAATGGCTCAGGGGATTAATCTCTTATTAAAAAGTAAAGGCTCGATCATGCCGTAATTATTTGAAAGCCAATAAATCAAGCCGCTCCAATGCCGTTCGAAGCCATGAGTTTGTTTCCCCACACGGCACGTCGTAGCCTGTATTTCTATTGGTTTTTCTATTTGTGCTGTTCGCGCAAAGCTGCAATTGCCGTCTTGAATTAATCTCTGTAGAGCGGATACTCACTCAGCTGGAAGTGATGCTTCACGGGCTGAGAAATCGCTCTTCGATCAACTTGAATGCCGTCCAAGCCGCGACTTGCGGCAGGTGTTAAGTGTACGGAGCTACGCCGTGGCGAGCTCGAAAACTTCTAGCGCTCATCGCAGCGCGCCACTTGGCGGGCAGTTTCTCCAGGAACCGTAGCATATTTAAACAGCAAACTAAAAGGTACCTTTTTCTTTTTTCTATTTTACCTACACTTGTTTTTCAATGCCGAAATTCCATACTGTAAATATACGTACTTTTCGACACGATTTCGTACTGTTGTCCTAGCCCCAGAGCGCAATCACTCTGGGGGACGAGACAATTCCGACAGTCACATTGTACGATAGCAATAGGAGCTTCTACTGTTCAGACCAGCGTTCCAACATAACTATCCGTCCGTTGATTGATTGCACGTAATCCCTCAAGTGTTATTAAAATTTTTAATGTAAAGCGGAATGTCAACCTGCGACACCCCGCCCCCTCCGATCACGGCCCGACCAACGGCATCAATGCCCGACAGTTTACGATCTCATCTTGTTGTTATACCACTGATACGTGAACACACGGTAACATCGGCGATAATTCCAGTCTTCTGTTCACAACCCACAACACTGTCATCACGATGTTGCAGCTATATTGCTGACACGCACAAATACAGAACCACGTTGAACGCCGGTTGCACTCGGCATCGGAAAACAGAACCGAACTCAGGGCGGAAGGCACCCAGGCAGCCGGCAGCAAAACCTGCCTGTCTTGGACGCAGTTCCTGCGGTTTCCATAACGTCGAAAACGTCGACACAGTTCCGCGTGATTTCGCTACTGTAGTGATTGTAGCAACTGCAGTGAGTGTAGTTCCGTGCAGCGCGAGTCCCGGAATCCGGAGACGGCCATCCAAGCGGCCCTCCCCCAGTGTACGTGGCGCTGCTGCCACTGCTCCGGAACTTCGCTGTTTCTAGCGGCTTCGTTTGCTCGTTTGATAAAATTTTGATAAAAACGTCAATGCAACCGAAATGTTCTGCACGTTTAGACTAGAAAACGAAATTACAGGCTGCCGCTGAAGCTCAATCAACTCAACAGCTATTTATTAAACAACGTGCGCGACCTGCTCGAAAAACGAAACCGAAAGAAGATGAGCCCGGAGGGCGAAAGCTTTCTCCTGTTTGCCTGGAGAAGGAGAAAAACGTTTCGGTTCCTCCCCTTTTCTCGTGTCCACTTGGGGGCGCGTAAGTAGAAGGGAGAAAGACGCGCCGTTGCTACTTTTTTCCTCCATTTTTTCTTAGAGTGCACTGCGCCAGCGATCTTCAGTTGCAAGGTGCTACTCTAAGGCGTCACTTCTAAAAACCAGCTAATCTTGTGCGGCCTCCGTTGCCAGGCGTCCTATTGCCAAGCTTCTCATGAAACTCACTTGGCCACCATCTATCGGCGCCTGCAGAACGTGCTCCCTAGCAAGTTCTGGGTTAGGGCGCCATCACGTGCTGATGTTTTGAACTTTGTATACGTGTGCTCCAAACCAGTCGAAGATCAGCGCATGTATCATTGCACTAACGCTGACGTATTAAGAAGCGCGACATTACTCTTTATACAATAAAAAGGCAGATTGACTCAGATGACATGTTTATTCAGGTGTCATGCTTAGGCAAAACTTGGACATGTTTGCACACATCGTCGGTTATGTCGCAGAGGCCTTCCGGGCGCTTGGCTTCATCACTAGTGTCGCGAGGTCGGGCGGTCCGGGTTTTTTTCAGAAACTATACACATCTTTAGAGCTTCCTTTGCTGGAGTACTGCTCATCAGTCTGCTCTCCGCATTAACAAAACTTAATGCCCCCACTGGAGAGTTTCTAGTACTGCGCGTCGCGTAAGCTATGCGCATGATCTCCGGGTAAGACCTAAAGTTTGTACCCGCATGGTTGAAAGGATTTAGGTGATGGTCCCTACAGCGGAGACCAAGAATCGCGCAAATTCATGTGCTGTACGAACACCTTTATTTATTTATTTATTTAAAATGCCCTCAAGGCCATTGGCATTCCAGAGGGGAGTGGGGTTAGTGGCAGTAGTACACTTCAGAGCTCAATCTGAGCAGTATAGATTATTTCTGGCAGTCCTAAATAAATGGTCAGGAACAATTGTTGCTATAGATGCGGGAAGGTGGTTCCAATCCACTGAAGTTTTCGGAATGAATGATTCTTGGAATGCATTAGTGTTGCATTTTAGAATGTCTACTTTATACATATGATCAATGCGAGGTGAAATATAAGACGGTGGATTCAGCAGTCGGTTGTGAAGTAATGAGTTATTATGGTATATCTTATGGAAAAGACATAAGCGAGCTATTTTACGACGTAAATTGAGGTTAGGCAACAATAGGCTAGTTTTTATTGAGCTCACGCTTACGGTGCGATGAAAGTTATTAAGAATAAAACGAGCAGAGCGATTCTGAACTGATTCCAGGGCGTTAGTTTGGAATGACCGGGGAGCCAGATAGAAGAAACATATTGTAATTTAGAGCATACAAGCGTTTTGTACAGGGTTAGTTTCAGAGATGAAGGGGCAAGTTGAAAGTTTCGTGTTAGATAACCCAGCATTCGATTAGCGTTATTAATAACATACTCAACATGCATTTGCCAGGAAATATCTGAGGTTATATACACGCCTAAGTATTTATAGGAAGAGACAGAATGTAAGGGGGACATCTTCGAGAAAATAAGAAGAAAAAAAGTTACATTTACGCGATTCTGTCATACCCTTGCATTTAGTCCTGTTAAGTTCCATCCCCCATAATTCACACCACTTTGAAAGATGGCTGATGTCAGCTTGTAAATTCAGAACATCCGAGGCGTTAGTAAATTCTCTGTAAATAACACAATCATCAGCGATTAAACTAATTCAAGAAGAGATAGAATTCGGCAAACCGTTAATATAGATAAGGAACAATAGCGGACCTAATACAGAACCTTGCGGTACTCCAGAATTGACGGAGGCAAGTGGGGATGTTTCATCATTAGCGGTTACAAACTGGGAACGATTAGTGAGAAAAAAAGCTATCCAGGACAGAACATTTGCGTCAATGTTACGACTGTTAAATTTTAATAGCAGCAGCGTGTGTGAAACTTTATCGAATGCTTTGGAATAGTCAGAAAAATGCAGTCTACCTGGGACCTTCGGTCAAGCGCTACGTGCAAATCACGGGTGATTGACAAAAGTTGCGTTTCGCAAAAGAAGGATTTACGAAAACCATGCTGAGCGGGGCTGAAGAAAAGGTTAGATTCTAAAAATTGAACTAGTTGTGAGTAGATGATATGCTCTATTATCTTGCATGGACTGCTAGTAAGCGAAATTGGTCGATAGTTATCCGGGCATTATTTATCACCTCCTTTGTGGAGTAGCACCACCTTCCCTATCTTCCAATCAGAAAACAACTCTCCAACAAGTGAAAGCGCCTGGGAAAAAACATTGAGAGAATATCAAAGGTCAATACATTTTTTTGTTTTTTTTGAGGAACTTTGAGTTAATACTGCCGGTACCAGCAGAGGAAGAAAGTTTTAAGTTATCGATTATTTTAACAATACCAAACGGGTCGACAAGAACGGGTCTTATAGGCAAAATATCACTCGCGTCAAATCTACAAATAGGTTTTTTATTAACAGTCTGAAAGAACTTAATAAAAACATAATTCAAAACGCGGACGACGACGACGAAGCGAATGATGAAGGTCGCAGATCTGAAACGCGAACTAAAAGCAAGAGGTTTATCTACCGTCGGTTCGAAAAGCGAACTGCTCGATCGCTTCCAAGCCGCTACTGCAGTTCCTGACGACCTCCTGATTGAGGTGGACTGGGATGAAACATCGCCGGGCAGCACCGGGGAGCTGAGTGCAGACCCCTTTCTCACCCCGACGATCTGCGAGGCTGATACCGGGTCGCTTACAGATCGCGAGGAGGACTTTCTGACAACCTCAGGCACAACAATTAGTTCTGAGGGGATCCAGGACAGACCTATTCAGAGGCTGCCGGAAGGCAAGATCACCAAGCAGGCTTCACACCATTCTATTGAGCCGGTCACTGGTGAACAGCTCAAGACCAACGGCGACCTGCCCCAGGTATCATGCAAAGACTGCGCAGCTGTCGCTGAATTACGCCGCATACACAAGCAGGAAATTAAGCAGCTAGAAGAGCGAATAGGCGGATTGGCCGAACGACTTCGACGGGCAGAGACGGATGGAAACACACTTCGCCAAATACAACAAAGGCTGACGTCAACGGAGATTCAGTTGAAAGAACTTACAGAATGGAGGGCGGTTCTACAGGACACCGGGACCAGGCCACTAGGATCAATGTGCTCAGCCAATCAAGAACTGCCGATAGCGATATCCGAGAAGCAGTTGAGTACCACGATCGTGGACTTAGAGAGAAACAACTCCACTGATCGGCGGAGCAGTCAATCGTTCGATTCATTGCATGAAACACAGCTGGGTAAATTGTTCCCTTACTGCGACATACTCTCGACGCAGAGTCAGATAGTCTTAAACTGTGATATGGAAGATCAAGCTCACGCAGCCGGAAACAACGCAACTGAATCTCAGAGCTCGCAGGTGACAACTGTGAGTACAACGAATCGAATGACGCAGACTTCGAAAGACACTACTCAACTAAGTAGAACAGAGGAACAGATCCGACCGCCATCCGGTGTTCACCGTGAAGTTATTGTGGCTGGAGACAGCAATGTGGCCCTGTTTGCTCGAGCGCTTTCTGAAGACGTCGGAGATTACCGGAGTATGGAAATAATACTGAACAGAGATGGAACGCTCGAGCAGATTCATGAGCTGATTGAAACGTACGAAGAACGAGCATGACAAGTTCCTCTTATGTACATCCTCCATGTGGGTATGAACGATATATTACAAGGTGGTCAATCAGATGCTATAATAGAAGGCTTGAGACTGAAGTGGACGAAGCGTAAAAACGCACTTGCCATCTGCTCAGTTCCGGAGATTCGCAGCAGAGGCAAGCAACTGCAAGCTGAGATAATGCTGCTTAATGTTAAATTAAAACAGCTGTGCAAAAACATCAAAGCACGGTTTATAGACTTTACCCTAGAATTTGAAAATACAAATGCAATCCAGACAGATGGGATTCACTATCGGCAATTAGGAGTACAAATAGTCACAAACCGGCTGGGGGCCGTGGCAAGCCGTTTTTTAGGGCTCCGGTCACGTTGGAGCAAGCAGAAAAGCCGGTCAATGAACAACAGGCACAGGAAGAACCAGACACCAGTCCATCGCGTGTCAGCTGCGAGACGCGACTACACAGAACTGGTTCCGGGCGCACCCCGTTCTCGTTCCAACATGAGACCACACGTGATAACCAGCGACTCTGGATACAATCAAACGCCAACTACGATCGGCCTGGGGTATTCCCCAGAGTACCTGAAGGAATACCCATCCGCGGCGGGACTCGAGATGCGGCCTCCAACTACCGGTGCGACGTGGCCTGTACACCCACAAAGACAATGCTCCACACTACCCCTTCACAGGGAAATGGATCACAGGGACAGCCTTCGTTCTGGGTGCGACAAGATGCTGAACAATTTATTCCCAGAAGGCTACAACTGTCACCCAGCAAACCATCTTTTGCCACCCACGAGGGAAGCCAAACTGACCGACAATTTTCCTCCAGTGCCGGACCTCCGGCCTCACCATTGGATCACAGGGGACTTCCCTCGGCACCCTGCTGCCCTTCCATCGATGGAGGTGATGCACTTCGTGCACCAAGTGGTGCTACAACAGTTGGAGGACCTGTACCGACAGAGGAGATAGGAAGTCGGGGTTTCGGAACGGAAGACGAAGTCGATCACGTCTACGTTCCGAATCGGACGAGGCTAACAACACGCCGTAGAAAAAAGCAAAGTGTGGTGGTAGGCTTCTTGAATGTCAATGGTGCAAGGCGGCAGCGAAAGTGGCATGAATTGTACGCGGTTCTTTGCAATAAGGGTGTTTCTCTATTTGGCGTGGCGGAAACCCACTTGCGAGACATGGAAAACCCCCCTATAGACCCAGCCGGGTGCTGGACTGGCCGTAATAGAGTTGAAGGAGAGCGGCGAGGTGGAGGCATTGGACTCCTTCGGTCCAGTAATGGACAACCATGGCTTCGAACATCGGAAGATTGCCGGGAACACCTATGGGTGCATGGAAAAATTGGCAACATATTGGCAGCTGTGTGCATCATTTACATATCTGTGGGAAGCAGCTATTACGAAGACAATAGAAACGTCCTGGACTGTGTTCGTCGAGATATCCACAAATTGGATCGAGGCATCTCCGTGCTTATATTGGGAGATTTTAACGGACATCTGGTTGAATTAGACATGCGGGAAGATTACAGCGGCAGTATGATGAGACAATTGGCAGAGGATCTCGAACTGGAAATATTGAACCTAAGGGAAGAGTGTGAGGGACAATATACATGGACAGTCCGAGACCATCGGACCTGCATAGATTATGCACTCGCGTCAAACAGACTTGGCAGGCGTCTTCAAAAAATGGTTGTGGATGAAGAGGGCGAGTACAGTGTCAGCAGCGACCACAACAGCATCTTCCTGCACTTTGGTACTGTTGGAAAAACTCGGAACTGCACGCCGCGCAAGGTTACAACCCTACTGCGCGAAGAAGACATAGATATTGTTGTCCGAAATTTTGAAGAGAGTACTCGACGTGCGCAAGCCCGCAGCTATGATGATTTTGCAACCGAGCTTAGGATAGTCATTGCTAAGCACTCCATCGTAAAGAAGACGGGAGGAAAACGAAACCTTGTTCCATGGTGGGATGTTGAAATTAAACAAGCAATTCAAATGCGACAGGAATCTAACCGGCGACACAGACAAGCGGTAAAGACCTTTGGGAAGAGTCCTTTTACTTTACGACTATGGGAAGAGTACCGAAAGAACAAGGCAATCACGCAAGACATTGTGGAAGCAAAAAAACAAACACACGAATGCAAGGTCATGGCAGAGATTAGAGATGGCGGAAAAGGAGCTGTAGAAAAATTCTGGAGATACATGAGATCTCTAGATGGCAAAGACAGTGCTCCTCAACTCCTTGATTATGACAGTGGAGGCCCAGTTCAAAGTGTCGGAGAACTGCTTGAGCAACAACTCTACCTTCTGTTTGGCTCTGATGTGGAAATTCCTGCAGAAAACAGACATGACCAAGTCTGGCCCAACGAAGCGTTCCCATCGATGGCCTCTACAGATGAATATGTAACCCTTGTGGGGCGGGTGCATATAAATCGCGCACTCACGAGATTACACGCGAATACATCGCAGGGCTTGGACGGAATCTCGGCTAAGGTGTTGAAGCGCTTAAAATCAGATTCACGAGATCAAATGGCGCACCTATTTAGTCGCATAGTTCGCGGAGAGGATCCAGTTCCCAGTGATTGGAGACGTGGTCGAGTCACGTTCATTCCCAAGAAGGGAGGAAACAAACAACGATTGAGTGACTATCGCCCTCTCACTGTCACAGCTGTGGCATACAGGCTGTTTGCAAACATTCTCAATTTGCGCATATCCTATTGGGCCGAGAGTGCTGGTGTTCTCACGGAACTGCAAAACGGTTTTCGGAAAGATCGTCGGCTTGATGACAACGTATTCATCCTGACGCAGTGCATAGAGATCTCGCGGGTGGAAAAGCGGAATCTCATCTGTTGCTTTCTTGACGTTGCTAAGGCATATGACAGTGTCCCCCATTCTTTGATGCTAAAACAACTTCAACAGCTCAACATGCCTGAACCCTGGGTAGGCTTAATACAACGCCTATATGATGGCAATCACGTGATGGCAACGTTCAACGGGGTCGCCTCTAATGACGTTCTGGTGTGCAGAGGACTACGTCAGGGCTGCCCGCTGTCACCTGTTCTTTACATGCTCTACACATCCGATATAGAGAGAGCACTAGAACGCACGGGCGTTGGCTTTTCCCTGCAACACACTCTGCATGGAGACGTCGTCGATTGGCGGCTTCCTGGACTCGCTTTTGCAGATGACATTGTCCTTATGGCTGATAGCGTGCCAGACATGAATGTGCTGCTCATCGCCTGTGAAACAGAAGCGGCTCGACTTCGACTACGGTTCAATGCTAAAAAGTCCGCAATTGTGCTTTTTTTCCGGAGACATGGAGGGCCTTGAATCCCTTACCATTCAGAACTCTGTGCTCCCTGTTAGTACCAAGTACAAATATCTCGGGGTTACACTAACTACTTCAGCAGATTATCTGGCAGAACACCACCAAAACCTCAAGACATCAGCACTGACAAAGCGCAATGTGCTTCGTCGAAAGAGCCTGTGGAGCTGCGACCGTTATTTAATAACCCGGGAACTGTGGAAAGCTGTCGCTGTACCAGGCCTCACTTTCGCCAATGCTGTTACATCTGTCCCCAGCGAAATTAGGGAATACCTTGAACGACGACAAAGAGAGATCGGGCGCCAGGCGCTGGGATGTCACGGGAGAGTGCCTAATCAACTTGTACAAGGTGACCTTGGCTGGTCCTCGTTTGAGGCACGGGAGGCCAGCAGCAAGCTGGAGTATTACGCCCGACTGCGACATATGGACAGAGATCGCTGGGCACGAAGGGTTTTTTTATACATTCATTTAAAGAACCTACACGCGACATGGAGGAGGCGTACCAATCGACTTGGGACAAAGTACGGCGCCTTCTCGATGAGCGACGAGCCCTCTACAAAGAAAGATTGGGTTGCGAAGGTGAGAGGACAAATTAACACCGCCGAGACGAATCGGTGGAGAGCCGACATGGAAGAACATTCCAGCATGCACCTATACGCCACTTTCAAGACCAACATCGCTGCCGTCCGCTGGTGTGGAAACACACTGGGCAGCCGACTCCTTGCCGAGGCCCGCGGTGGTGCCTTACGCACCCGCATCTACAGGCATCGGTACGATGTGAACGTGACCGAAACCGTGTGCAGTGCATGTGGTGAGGTAGAAGAAACTATCCAACATTTGCTCCTTGAGTGTCCGGCAATCGTACCTGCGACAGACGTCGGCACCCGCATTGAGCAGGCCCTCGGTTTTACGGAGGAGAACAAACATGTGATGTGCTCAAAGAGAAGGCTCGAGGCATGGTGGAAAGTCCACTCGTGATACTTCAGAGTGCCTACGAACCATTTCTCAGACTTTCTAGTTCCTTTTCATTATCTTTCTCTTTATCTTCTTTTCTTTAATGGCATGTCTATTTTATAGACGCTCGTTAAAAAGGGCAATTGCCGCCAGAAATACATACATACATACATACGAGCACATTCAACGCTAGTAATTACGTCTCCATTCGCGCCCTTGAGTGAAATTACGAATTTTTTTTTTTTGCTAACAACATTCCAAAACTGCTTTCGATTAGCGGCTAACAAACGGTAGCTTCACCTTAAAATACTCGTTTTTTGCATCTTAAACAGTACTTTTGTAAACTGCATTGGCGTTGTGATAAGGTTCCCACCGGTTACAGGTACTGGAAGATTTAGCGGCACAAAACAATCTCTTTTTCTTGTTCGATAGCCTCCTCAGTGATGGGTTATACCATGGTGATTGATGGTGAGACGTTACAGATCGCAGTGAAATGTACTTGTCGGTGAGAACAGCACTTGATCCTTAAACATATTCCAGTTCTGCTCAAAGGAACGCTCGGAGCAGTTAACAAAATAGTGATCAACGAACTGACTCAGGGCATTGTTTATAGCGTCGAAATTAGCTTTTCGGTAGTCTCGAATAAGTTTTATCTGTTTTCTACTATTACACTTTGGTATACTTAGAGACAAGTAACGAGCAGTGATCACGTAGTCCTGGTAGGTTAGATATTAGGGATACAAGGTCAGGCGTAGAGGTTAGAACAAGGTAAAGGACATTTGCTGACGTGGCTGCAATTCTTGTGGGTTCCGTAACTAGCTGTGACAAGTTAAAATCGGAACACATGTTCAAGAAATCAAAACACTCCGACAAAAATGGATTAGGAAACGAGTTCTCATGTGACCAACAGATGTTAGGGTAATTAAAATCACCTAGAAGAAATATTGGACTGTTTGGAAACCTTGTTACAACCATATTGATAGCATCATGAAGTTCGTTTACAAAACTAGAGGTACACTTCGGCGGACGATAGCAAAAACAAAGAATAACTTTTTTATAATTCACCTGAAGACAAACGCAGAGAAACTCAATAGGAAACAACATAGTCGGCTACTGCAATTAGTACACAACCTCCAGATCCAAACTACGTATCGGAACGATACACGTTAAGCCGCTTTTGACAATCGAATATTTCACTATTCCATACTGTAGCGGAAAGCCACGTCTCGGTGAATACCGCAACGTCAGCCGATGACGAGCCAAGCACAGCGCATAACTCATCTCGCCTTTTTAGCACGCTCCTTATGTTAGTAAAAAAAGATAGACATATTTTCGGAAGAATGACAGTGATCGCTGCTCGGTTGCTATGACGGAGGGGGTTCACTCACTGACTCAGCAAGGGCGCCAGCGGCTGTATCGGCGAGACTCAACTCAGAAGGAGCCCCGAGCTCGCGCTTACTATCGGTTTCGGAGCAGTAAACATAAACTTTCTTGTCAAAATGAAGCTTGTTGTACCGTAATCTAAAGTTAATATTAGGATTTATTGCCTTCGCAAATTCAATTAATTTCTTTCGAGCCTGGCGTGTAGCTGGTGAAAAATCCTCACTAATAGACACGCCACTGCCTCTTGCCTTCGTTCTTACCGACAAGATGCTCTCTCTAGATTTAGAATTCGCGAACTTTACAATAATTTGTCGGCACTTGTTCCCGAGAAATGGGCCTATCCTGTGCGCTCGAGCTATTGCGTCATCTGTGACCTGCATATTCATTACCCGCGAAAGTACCACTCTAACCTTCTCCTCAGACTGACTCAACGTTTCTGACGGAGCGTCCTCGATTCCGTGGAAAATTAAATTATCACGTCTAGACCGGTCCTCTATCTCGTTCATGCGCTCACGAAGGAGCGAATTCTCTTATCTGGCGTCATCAGCAATGCACTGTGCAGTATGTAGTTGCTTCTGCCATTCTTTAAACTTTGCAGCCTCTTTCTCTACGCTTGTGAGCCTATTGTCGACTAAGGTAAGTCTATTTTCCATCAGTTGTTGATTTTTCTTAATTTCTCTTACGGAACTCATTAGCTTTTCCTGCCCAGATTCGAAGCGTACAGTCCGCTTGTTGACATCCTGCAGAAGCTCCAACATTTCATTAAACTGTTTGATCTGTGCATCTGACATAGGTCCCGGATTGAGTTCTATATCGCCGCTCAGAATTAGTATTAACGTACACAGTGCATCTAAACAGCCAGTCACACAACACACTGCACCTGTGCGAGGCAGCACTACCAGGTAACGATAATCACTTTTAAATTCAGAATGAGAATGCCGCTTACCAACCTGGTAGTAGGAAGAGCATGGGATTAGATGGCTGCCACATCGTTGCGTAGCTGCCTCGCCCACTGACGAAACACGCGCCAAACAGGGGGGCGTCTTGCGAAGATTTGAGTGTTGCCGATGACGATTCGGTACCGTCGAAAAGAGGAGAGCACTCAGCCGAAAAGTTTTGATAATCGAGAGGCCAACAATCCTGGCAACCGCGACTGGCATTCCTGATGACCGGGAAAGGCGCTTTCAGGAGAGTCTGGTATCTTGGTAGCACTGTAGAGTCGTCTTAGTCCACAGGTATGGCATGCCAAGCGACACTCTGTAGTAGGAAGAGCACGGGATTAAATGGCTGCCACATCGTTGCGTAGCTGCCTCACCCACGGATCATTTTCGTTGATGGATCATTTCGTTGATTCGCCTGTCTGCCGTTGTGCGTCTCGGGGGAAGGTAGGGACAGGCTCAGCTTCTCCGCGGCTGGAATACCAGAGAGCGTGAATCACTTCTGCCTCATGTCATAAGAAACTTGCGGTCCTTTCCTTTAGATGCTCGCAGCCTTATACAGGAATCGCACCCTAAGTTGCGGGAACTTTCTATAATATTTCCGCCTCAAGCGTCATCGGGCGTGTAAGGCTGCTGCGGAAGGGTCACGGCTTCTTACGTAACGGTGTTTGTGCGTGAGGTAGGCAGCAGCCAGCGGTGCGGATGTCCCTCTACTCGGGTACAACCCGTGGCATGGCGGGCCAGGGCGCGTCCCACGACTCTCTCAGCTGCCTGTGGCTGGGACTGCCCTCCGCCTACTTGTCTGTTTCTGGTGCTCGCCCAGTGCTACCAAGTGGGGTTGTGTATATTTCGAAAGTCCTTTGTCGCTCCCCAGTGACAAGTATATGATTGCTTCCCTTGAGGTTTCCGAGGCGGTGTGCTTCGTCTGTTCACACCTGTCCATCCAGTCGGTGCTTCAAGTACCAAGGGTGATTTGTTTTCTCTGAGGAGCCAAACATATCTGTGTCTTCCACGCCCGGCACCGTCTCGTCCCGGGGCTCGCAGCGCCGGATGAGAACGTTGGCCCCCATGGAAAAATTGGAATGAGGGGCAGGCTTAACTTAATAAGATCACAGGTGAGACAACGGGTGGGGTCTTTGGATTGTTACCGTTAGAATGGTGCGAGCTGATCTCCGACGTCCGCAAGTCCGCGGTTCGAGTTGTCAAAGCCTGTGTACTTCGGTCTTTTTAATCTGTTTCTAATTGCTTAAGTGTGCAGTACTAAATAAGTTACCTTTAAAATAAGTTGTCACATCTGATCCGTTCATTGACACAAATGGACTTCCTCGGGACCACCAAGGAGAAAACACATCCAAATCACCAGCAAGAACCTGACTGGGTGTGTCATCTGTGACAAAATCCTAACAGTCGCCTAGCCGCTCTCTTCGCACTTCCCCTCACCAATTATAATCATCAACGTCCCATCAGTTTCACTCTAGGGTAGGTATCTTCAGACTGCGCAAACGGCGGGGTGATAGCAATCGTTCTGGCTTAAGGCCGGGGACACACTGCTATTACGTCACAAGAAAAGCAGGGTGTCGGACGTCAGCCAAAGTGAGATGCGTGCTTCGAATGCAGCGTTAAAGTTTATCCTTTATCTCGTTGCAATGTGACATTTGAAGCACGGATCTCGTGGTGACTTGTGTACGAATCTGTTCGCAGACTGCCTCTCGTTTAGTGTAGGAGGAGTCTGAACCACGCTCACAGGGTCCTGCAAAGCGTTTCTGGTCATTTCTTAATTTGCATCGCGTTCCCTCGAACTAGTGTGTGGGACTGTATTAAAACATAAAAATACAAAAGAAAATGTGTTGTATTTTTTGAATAAAATGGGTTAAAGTGGTTCCCACATTATGCACCAATTTTTAGTGTTGATGAAGTCATTGGTCTGAATCATGAGAGCACTGATACGACCAGAGAGTGTAACAATAGGACGGGCTTTTCCTAATTGTTAAAATTAACATCCAGTTAGAAAGGCAGGAACGCCGCACCAATTTATGGGTGTTTCAAGCAAAAATTTAAGTAAGAATCATGCGCATGAAAGAATCAGAAGGGGTCACGGGCACCTACGAGCCAGTCCTACCTCTAGAATTTTATGTCGTCATTATCCGAAGCCATAGAACAATGCAGTCACTGAACGCTTGCGTTTGACACTGAAAGGCACGCTCTTTGAAGCAGCATTTGGTTTTATTCATCATTTGCAGTGTCCTCTTACAGTTTTTGCCTATTTGCTTTGCCTGGCACGCTGCCGTGTGCGCACCCCCGAAAGCGCCAGTAGACCACATAATCACATAGTTTGTGGTGCCCGAGGAAAACAAAAGGACTGGAAGTTTTCCTGCGGACCGCGGTTCCTGAAGCCGGTTACGTACACACAATATTTCTCATTACCTCATTCTCGTACCATCTACTTAGCCGTATCCTACAATCGTTGCGTGAAAACTGGAAGGCAACTGGAGAAATGATAACACTGTAAGGCTTGCCTTCAAAACACCGGTGAGTGCCCGGGCCTGACCGGACGATGGGGCGAAGCCAATTCTTAGAGCGCGTTGCCGCAGACTGCGCATGTATCCATAATGCGCAGTCTGCGCATGATGGATTTTTAGACGTACGACACTCTATGGCGCGCTGTCTCATGTAAATGAGTAAAGGAGAATGTATTCTCCCTAGTAAAAAACTTTCCGAAAGTGTTTTTTTTTTTTTTTCAAATTGATTGTGACAATTACAGGCGGTCGCGTCTGCCAACCGGTTAAAAGCACGCGTATTTCACTGTGCACTTGCTCGTACTATACTCTCTTCACCTTTTAGCTGAGACTGCAGACGACGCCGCAAGCAGGAGAGCACGGAGTCGCTGTTTTAAAACGTTTCTAGCAGACCGACCACTCGCGCTAGAAATGCACTCCTCGATGCCAGCAGCGCAGGCTAGCTTGTGCTTGTAGCTTTGTTCTGCAGTCTTATTTTAAGGGCGAACGGAAGATAATCCTTCCCCACTCTTCTAAACGACGCGTTACTTTCCACTTCGATTTTTCCTTTAGCAATGTTCTAACGGTAAAAAATATTCAGTCATTTGTTCTTTTTACGGCGGGAGGTTAGTCTGCCTAAACAAGGGGACGTTGTTACCCACTGCAGATGGTAAATTCACCCAGTGCAGTACAACCGCTATCCTGGGGTCATTTACGTGCGTCACATAGTACTAATACATGAACGGACGCCAGTACGATGGTCATCCAAATTTAAACGTGCAAGGGTGAGGTTTTGAGCCTTGATCGCTCAATGCTGCAGTGCGATGTTTTGCTCCACGCGCTCCACTCGGCCACCTATCCTTTTGAGCAATATTCTATTATGAAGTATCAATCGATTTTATATATGAATAGACAAAAAATGGCCTCCTGCAAGAATAGAAAACGACGCGAGACGTATCCAAAACTTCTTGATTGCTCGACAATTAAATTGTTCGCCCAAAACCAGAGAGGTTATCCTGCAACCAAATGACAATTCGTCTGTGTCGTCGCACGTGTCTCTTCCTCTACAAGATTCAAGTAAATAATGAAATTAAGAAGTTTGCGAATGCTCGTGCTAGACGCCATTTGCTCTAGGTGTTTTCTTTAATACAGTTACTGCTTCAGACCCCAGCACAGGCTGCACGTAGATTTGCATTCCCTGCAGACTCATTGACGCTTGGGTGATTTAGCAAAACGTATGTTGTCTTCATTCCTTTCAACGTCCATGCGCACGCCACTTAAAAGGGTGCTCCGGCGATTTCTTCCTAGTCCTCGATTTTCCTTTCAAATTTTTGAGACACACCGTGGAACATCGTTGATATTGTGATTCAAACATTGGGCTGAAATAAACTTTTTTCTCAAAGGTATGGAATTAGCAATCTTGGTCCTCACCGTGTTTTTCAAAGTGAAAGCCTCTACTCGCAACAACAAAAACGTAACTTATGGGGAAGCAGGGGTTAACGTTTTTATTTTTTTTTTTTATTTACAGAAACAACCTGCAGAGCCGAAGCATTATAGCAGGGAAACAGAAAATAAAACACATACTCGCGAACATAAATACAATGACAAAAATACAAGAAGTACTCTTAAATAAAAGAGCACATAAAAACTATTGAATGTTAAAACACTTAGGATATTGAAAAAAATATCCTACGTCATCTGTTGTAAATTCTGATGCAGGCAATGAATTCCAGTTCGTTATTGTACGAGGGAAAACTGAGTATTTTTATAATCAGTTTCGGCAAAATATTTTATTTATCTTATACAGTGATCTATTCTGATTCAAATATAGTTTGGTACTTCAAGATATTTATACTTATCAATTCTAGTTAAATTACTAAATATAGAAAATTAAAAAAAAAATTAGGCGAAGTTCCTTTCTCCTTAAATCCAATAGTTCCGAACCGATCTCGCGTTTAATTTCTGTCACACTGAACGTTCTATCGTACTTTCCCTATAGAAACCTTGCAGCACGGCTTTGAATTATTTTTCTATTTTAATGGCAAGGTACGCTTGGTGCGGGTCCCACAGAACACAAGCATATTCACGCATCGGTCTTACGAAGCAGCAGTAAGCAGTTTCTTTTAGCTATTTCGGAGCTGTAAGGCCGCGGAAAATGGTGTGCATGTTGTGACTGCTTCGCCGGCGGGTGTGTGTTCCTTTAATATTTGTTTTTGCTCCTGACGCATTCTGTGCGAGTGTTCGGAGCGCGGGGCGTATATGATGTGGCTGCTTCGCCGGCCGTGTGCGTTTTTTTACTATTTGTGTTTGCTCCCGACGCCGTCGGTCCGAGTGTTCGGAGCGCCCGTGTTACCCGATCCGGGCAGTCGGCGCTCAGGCGCCGGCCAGGCGGCGAACAATGCACGGGCCGATAAGACGAGGAATTCGGTTCTGGCGGTTGGAGAACTGACGGGGTGTTATATTTGCTGTCGGACGTTCATTGGATAGGTGTACACCACCTGATCTTCTTCTGTTTTAAAATTATTGGTCGGTCCTGGCCGGAGGGAGAGAAGGACCTTTCCTAGAAAGGCCCGTGTCGGGCGAGAGAAGGAAAGATTTTGGCGTATAAGATAGTTGCGCACGCACACTTGGAGGCGCGCAGCAATGACGCCGGGTCCCTGGCTTTTTGTAACGAACGTACCGAGTCAGTAATTATTTGGACTAATAAACACCTTGGAAAACGTCAACCGTCTAACGGCTCCTGGACTCGGCGGCACCAACAGAAAACGCCGAGGACCATCATCATCCGAGAAGCACGAAGAACCAAAAAAGTAATTTACTGGAGCACTGCGTAGATTTAAGTTAATAAAATGTAGCATTCTACCAGCCTTTTGTACAGATTGTGTTACGTGAACGTTAAAAGAAAGATCGCTTGATAAAACGACTCCAATACTTCGCATGCGTGTTTCTATGTAAATGTTGATAATTAATATATTAACACACATTGATGCTCGCGTTTCTTTCCCGAAAGTGGCGTGGACACACTTGTCAGCATTGAGACTTAATTCCCACGTCAGGCACCAACTGAATATTTTATCTCTATTCAGATTGTAAACGTGCAGAATCACGTAACTGTTCTATTCTACGATATAAAACGCAATCATCTGCGAACAGCCTCACAGTCGAGTCAATACCTACAGCTATGTCATTTATAAAAGCAAGAAACAAAAGAGGTCCCAAGAGCGACCCCTGCGGAACGCCACATGTCACAGCAACAGATTCAGATTTTGCACAGTTATTGACTACGCCATTGTTTTTTTTCAAAACGATAATTTTCTATCCATCGGTAGACGTTTTATAAAGGCCCAAAGAGCGCAGTTTATACAACAACAAAGGGTGGGACACAGAACTGAAAGCCTTCCTGAAGTCAAGGCAAATAGCATGCGTTTCCCTTCCACTCTCAGGTGTTGCAACAAGATCATGGTAAAGTTTAACAAGCTGAGTCCCGCAGGAAAGGCCCTTTCGAAAACCATGCTGAGCGGGAAAATAGAAGTGGTTAGTATCTAGATGGTGTTACAACATTACTATACACGATGTGTTCTAAAACCTTACAACATATACAACCAAGGGAAATGGGGCGATATTTTTCTACAATTTATCTTGATCCAGGCTTGTGGATTGGCGTAACAAATGTATTTTTCCATTCGCTTCGAAGTACACCTTCCTCTAGAGACTTTGAAGAAACTATGTGAAGGTAGCGGGACACGGCAAATGAGCACAATTTCAGCACTTTTGGCGACAAGCCGTCTGGGACCACTGATTTTTTTACATCTAGGTCCTCTAAACATTTCACAATGCCTTCTATATTTATGACAAGAGGTGGCATAGGAGGCCCTATTCCGTCACCGAGGAGTGGATATCATGAACGCATTCTGTTAGAGGCGAAAATCGACTGAAAACATTTATTGAAATAGTTGGCTTTATTATAATTATCTTCAATAACCTCACCATCACACAAAATATCCGGGATGCCAACATCTTCCTTACGAGTGTTTTGAAGGTAGGTCCAAAATTCTTAACTATTTGACCGCATTCCATCTGAAAGTTTGTCAATGTATGCCCGTTTTGCCAAGGTGATAACACCTTTATAAGCATCATTCAGCTCCTCAAGTTTTGAAACAGCGAATTAATTTTTTTTTTGTAGACTTAGTTCTTAGCTGATTGAAAGCAGTTTCATAGTGTCGAAAGGAATGTTTCGGAAGGCAGCACCAGCACCCGCACAGCAACACGAAACCAAAGCCCGGCATATTTCATTTTTAGACTACCCGCTCGACCTGCAAGCCAGCGCTCCTCGGATGTTACGGCACTGCAAAGCGCGGGTGCATTTGAATGTTGGTTTTGGCATCGCTTTCACATTCCGATTTTGCAATAATTATTCTGAATTTTGCACTACCAAATAGCATATTGGAAACGGTACAGAAGTACAAAAAAGAAGTATCACAGCCACGTGACTGCGATAAGTCTTTTGTCTATATTTCTTCTTTCTCCCCAGTCGAGTTTCGGTTTCAGTTTTGACCGATTGCGTGTTTTTACTTTATTAGAAATATACGTGACGCTGTGGAAATATATTGATTAAGGGGTCTTCTGACACCATAATATATAACCTGAAAATAATTGGGAGGTGTCAGGGTTCCTTTAAGTATAAAAAAGAGCAAGATTTCGCAGCTTCTTTTATTCGACAAAATGCGATGAAATGAGGTAGATTTCCAGGAACATCGGTAGTGAAAATAATGAGGAAAGAAATATCTACGGTGAAATAAAATGGTTGCATAATGCCATAGGCACATCAATAACGTCAAAAACGACATCTAGGTCAATGGGATGGACGCGGTCAAGGACGACGTCCAGGACAATGTCCTAAAATGGCGTCTAGGGCGACGTTAAGAACGGCATCTAAACGACCTCCATGACGACATCAAGGACTACATCTGAGACGACGTTCAGGACGACTTATAGGGCGACCTCTAGGACGAACTCAAGGACTACTTCTAGGAGGACGTCCAGTATGACTTGAAAGACGTCAGTTCATGTCACCTCCATCTACCGGAAATTACGACCTTACGTGATCGGCGTTTATGCAAACGGAGCTGACGGAACCGGAACTTACGCAACCAGCGCGTACCAGCCTACGCGGCCGGCGCTTACATGACCACCACTTAAGGCAGAACTCCGTGAAGCGAATTATACGAGGAATAACTAACGAATGTCGCCCGACGGCACGTTCGCTTTTCGCGCACCGTAGCAGCCGCCGTGCTGATTCCACCCGCAGTGCAAAAGCTACGGGGCGAAATTCGTCCATTTTTTGCAGCATATTCGTCCTATGGAGTTCATCCTTTACTCTTCAACCGCCAACGCTTCAGCGAAGAGCACTTCAGTCATGGGCGTTCCGTTACCTTGATGATGCGACCTTGAGCGTGGTCGGGCCTAGAGATCTACCGCTCTAAAGGCGTACGGAAACGAAAGTTTTGCTCTCATTTCTTTGTTCAAATGTGCTGTATCTTATGCCGTCAGGCAAAAAAGACTATACTTCGTTTCAGCTTATTTCCACAAGCAGCCCATGCCACAAGTACAAGCTCCGGGCTTCAAGCGTTCCTGCAAAGCGCGTGAACTTGTGCAGTTCAAGCATTGTTCAGCGCCACACACTTGCTCTTTTAGCATCGGCTGCGTCTGGACTGAAGCTGAAACGTAGTAGAGTCAAGATTAGCGTTTGCGAGCTGCCAACAGAAAATAAAACGAACTTTAAGACAAATTAAGAAATTCAAAGACTGCGCCTGGTGGCGGCCTGTGAAGCTCCGTTGGAATGCCGCAACGTCACGGGCCTGTAAGAAGCAGTGCGAGTTCGTGGAAGTATGGCTCAGTCGTGGAGTTACTTAGTCCTTGATGTGACTTGGCGGGCTAATGAGTGTAGTAAGCTGTCTATATCAAAGGTTCTACAGTTCTTCCACAACGTCAATTTCACGCCATCAAGATCGCCGTGCATTGCGGACGATATGTAGCAACTTAATATGAGGAGAGAAGGACGTCTGCCACGCCAGCCATGCCACCCCTTGAGATTCGCTCTGCATAATAAAGCGCTCAATTATGGCGCGAGTAAATAGCTTGTCTTATATACACAGCTTGCCGGTATCGCCATTGCTGCGTGCTGAAGTTTATATATACTTACCTGGTTCCCTCGAGCTCCTATCTATGCGGCATGAAACTAACACGGTGAACCGAACGCCAGCATCACTTAACATACCGGCATGGCCGCGAATGACGTAATGGGAAACGTATCGGCCATAGGGCCTAGATTCCTTGGATATTATTGCTAGGCCAGATTGTCACGCGTTGACGCCACCAAGCGGAGGTACTCGCGACTACTGCACCCTCATTTCGAGGGTAAAAGCGATAGAAACAACGGACAAATAAAAGAAACGAACAACACATAGGGCTGTATTCTTCGTTTCTTTTACTTGCCCGTTGTTTTTAGCGCTTTTACCCTCAAAATTTGGATCACCAACTAGTCCAAGTGGATACCTTCCTACAGTGCTCTTAGCATTGCCGCCGAGATTATTTAGCGCACTCTGCTCGGGCCTGGCTAAGTGTTCGGCTGTCCAGCAGAAAAAGCGACCCGGGCCACGTCTTTAGATCTCCAAATACGGTGCTTATAACTGAACTAGGAGCAAAAACAAAATTTCCTTAAAGCGCGCTTTGAATTGTGAGCTCGCGCAATGACACTTGTACTTTCATCGTTCTCATATAAAAGACGAAGATGCGAAAATTTTATTCGCTGCTCTTTTTTGCGCTATTTTGCTGAATGATACCTTAGAATGTGACATTATCCCTCTGGTATTACATTATAAAACATAAAATTATTGTAAAGCAAATATAAAAGTGCAGCTTGCCCGCTCATCTGTTTACATGCAGTGGGCACGCAATTATTTCCACGAACACGTAGACATAAAAAAAAAAAAAAAAAAAAAAAACCTAAATTAGGCTTGTCTGTAGTTTTGGAGAAAAATATTCTAGTATTTTCTGCCGTTTTCATTGAGGGGTTAAATATCTCCACGATGGAGTCTCGTTTAAATTTTAGATGCATTGATTTTTACTTCAGGATGCTCCACAGGTTTGCTCAACGCGTCCAGGCTGGCTCCGGGAGAACGCCTTTTGCCTGTATTTTGAAACCAAAAGAACTATTTGGCAAAGCCTCACTCTGTGACGTCATGGCATGCTCGCATTTTTATTTTTCGCTTGGGGGGCTCGGCCCTCGGCGCTACCTCTAGCCCTCTCGGCCGCTCCGCGCTTGTGCGCGCTACGGACGCTTCCGCGTCTCGGCGGGCCCGTAGCGCTCGGAGCCCGTTGTCGCTTTAGCACGTCATCCCTGACTTGCGGTTCTTGCAAATTGAGGTCTGGAAGCACTTTTATTCACATCTGTCGCAAGGCCCGCTCGTTCACTATTTTAGTATTTCGTGCCATGTTTTCCTTGTTATTGCAACATATGAATCGGGCATCCGTTCTACATAACTTGTCTCGTTTTACAGACGTTTTGCGCTATCAATACCGATACCCGTTCCACTTTTGGTACTCTTTTGCGTGCACCAAATCGTCATAAAATCGCATGAACGCGACAAGACATCCCTATTTGTGGGTTTCAGAACAGCGTGCGCTGCACATTACGGCCACTGCGGCCGCCTGCTCAAGCAGTGCCTCAAAGCGAAGTGTACCACCTCCCATTGGCACCAAAACAATGGCAAAAACGCTAAATTCAAATGTATTTATTGAAACACGAGTATGCTGAGATCGAGATGGATTCAGTGGGCCCTGTGTTTTTAAGATTGTACAACCTTTGTGGAGCCCCTATATTACCTTGTGTTGATCAAAGGAATGCAGGCAATTAGTATGTAGCAGTAGATTGTGTAAATAGTAATGAGAACCTACAATTGACGTACTCTTTCTAGTACTTGTAGAAGCCGCGTACTTTAGTTTATATCATATGCGGAGAGCAATTGAGTCGCCTACTTCTTGCACAGGAGTTGGGGTTCCGACAGAAGGACGACGAGCTTTGATTAGAATTTTTAATGCTAGATGCCTTGATTTTCTACCCACTATATTTTTATTCAGCCAATAAGAACTCGGCGTTCTGAAATCATCGTCATCTCTGTGTAACAAGTAGACGAACTTGCGCTCCACATTAGAAAGCAATGCTTCTTTGCAGCGACACTCTCCATGGACAATTTGAATGGTTTCATTGGGTTGAAACAACGTGACATGCACGTAGTGCACACTAGTTTGGACTAAGAAACGGCGCTCCTTCTGAACAAAACGCTCACAGGTATAAACGATATTGCAGCCATTACAATGAAAATTTCGGTATCTCTAACTTGTTTTTGAGCAATATTCCAGTGTAACGTAAATCTCACAAAACGTGACTTGATGCGAAGCAAGGTGCCAATGACGCTGTCATGGTGCTGAAAGGAAGAATGTTTTGGGAATTAAATCAGAAACAAGGAAGATATATTACAGTTTGAGTACATTGTAAACATACACGCGCCCGTTTTTTTGTTGTTTTACATTTTTTTTTTGATGGCGGGGATGGGACTAGTAGCAGAGCAATCATGGCGAACTATATACGGTGTCCAGAATTCCCGAACCCTTCATATGATTTATAGATACTGCCCTTTGGAACGTCCCATATACCGTCAATCCTATACTCGTCGCCGCTCTGTTCTGTTTCTCGCCCCGTGAATAAAGTCGTAATTATTACGAAGTAGACATTTGTGACAACAAAGGCAATAGTAGTATATCCTCCATCGGAAGACGGCAGAGTTCAGCAGGGTTTGCGCGTCAATCAGCTCGAGCGCTGACCGACGGTGGAGTTCTTTATTTTTTTGTACATAATTTTACGATTATTGTTATTTCCAAATGAAGACTGCAGATGACCACACAAAAATTGTTCCACCATATTGAAACATTTTCCGGGCCGAACTTCGTGTCAACTAGTGAATGTTCTTATTTAAAATTTTTTAATTATGACCTAGTTTCTGGTTAAGCGCACTTTTGAATCTCGCCTGTCTACTAGTCATTGGTTAGGCCTTCTTTCGGCAAGGTCAATTTGCAGGATACAACTTCGCTCGATATCCTCCGCAGTCATTTTTTTTTTTTTTCGAGCGGCATCACGCAATTTGTTTTCGAAGAGCGCAGTGGGAGAGTTCGATACTAAAATACACCCCGCTTTTTCTCAATATTTTTAAAGCCTTTAGTGACAGTACCGCCGCTAAAGTTTTGAACGCGAGTTCATCACTGGGTCTCGAACCATGCATTAAAAAGATACGTAGGATAACCATATCCAAACATTTAAAGTGGCCCAACGGGATGTGACTTTGTTATGGGTTCCACATCGCTGCCATCGAGTCCTACATTAGAGAGTTAGTTTCCTTCTTAGATGATAAGGTTTCGGAGTTTTGGATGGCACGCAACATGTGAGAACTGTTTAGTTTCCTCGCGGCGCCCTTATGGGCCACCTCGTTGCCGCGGATGGCCGTGTGTCTCGTCGTATATCAGATTTATACCTTCTCCTCGTGCGTTATTTAATTTAAAAATTGCCCATCAGATGATTTTGTTACTCCTCGTGTGCTCGCACAAGCTGCAGAGCCCTGCCAAATATGCGGTATCGTATATGACGGGGGTCTACAAACCCCGTCACACAGACTCCGTCACAGGAACTCGTCTGGTCGCCTCCCCTGCAGCGACGCCCGGCCCGCGGCCCGTTTCCAGTACGCCCGCTGGCAAAAATATAAGCGCATGCAAAGAAACGGTGCTGCGCCACTCACCTTCCTATCCGTTTTGATTCTCATCCCTCTGACAGATGCATGTGACATTTATTACGCATTCTCATCATCGCAGTCTCCACTCCTGGTCCCCTGCTTCCTGTCTCTGTAACTATGCTAAGATTATTTTTCGTTGTCATTTATAATGTGTCTAGTGCCTTGTGTCTTAAGTATCGTGTATTGTCATCATCAGGTGAAATATTATCATGCTGCTCTCTGCGAATAAGCAAACGGTTATACCCTCTTTGATTTATGTCCGGCGAGTTTCTGGGCTACAGTTTTTGCATAAGGCCACGATTCGCTAAATAATAAATCACGGTATCTTTTAAACTGCATTGCTCGCAAGATTGTATTAGCATGTAGGTTTTCTATCAATACACCTTCCATTATTTATTTAGTTATTTTGATTTCTTAGATGCCTTTTTATTTAAATCAGTATCTAGGTATATTTATTAGTTTTTTTCTTTCATTCATTGTAACTTGTTTTTTTTTTTTTTTTTTTTTTAGCGCTCGAGAATGCGACAGACACCGAATCCGGCTCTATAATCATAAATATTGAAGACTCTGATATCTGGTATATAGCGAAGCGTATTTAGTATATCTACGAAATGAGCTTGCCGCTCCTTTTCGCGCAAGCGACACAGGCTTGAAGCGAGGAGGGGGAAGTGCGATCTACTCGACTACCGATCTTTGATATACAACTGGCGTGGTCATAGCAGAAGAGGACGATACTCATTTCTCCGCGTAGTGCCTAGCGCGTTGCGCCTTACATATGCACCAACTTATTGTGTCTAAACCAGCGCTCTTTTGCCCATTGGAGCTGTGAGCACTGTGCGTGCACAGCAGCGTGTTTTTCGAAAAGCAGTGTTTCCGCGCATGCTATTTTCACCAGATGTCGCCACCACCTTGGCATGCCGTCATGATCTTTAGTTGGTGTATATAAGACTGCAGTTTATTGCGACTGTGGAGTTTAAAAGGAATAACGACTGAACGTTGCAATACAAAATGAAGCCTTGGCAAGAAACATAATAATTTCCCGAATTGAAAGTTCGAGGTTGGAAACGGACCGCACTAAACTGATGGAATGGTTGGCCGAACAGTTTGAATGTTCAGCAAGTGCTTGTAGCGCTTATTGTCATGTCAACCTCTTCCTCTTCTCCGCACGTATTTCTCTATTTGTATCCATATTGACGGTACATTCAGCTCGGGAATGGCACACGCTCGTGAATTGGCGAACAGGTGTAGAATACTCGGCCAAAGAGTTCGATTATGAATATAGTATAACGAACTCTTTGTCTAAAGATTGAGTCGCGCTGCTTAAACACCATAAAAAATGCAGTGCACAAAAAAAAAAAGGCTTGGACGCGTTTATTACCTGTATGACGGCCCTGTCATATCTGTAATACAATATATCTATATGTCAAACAGCGCTGCAACTGAATGGAACACATACCAAAACTATCGATGAGCCGCATAAACCACTTCCGAACGCAAGGTTACGAATAACCCGGCAGCTTGCGGATACGGGCGGCAGAAGCTGAAATTACGTCGGCTTCTGGTAGGTAAAATAAAAAGAAACATACGGTGAAGTTAGGACGTTTATACGAATGTTGTAATATTCCCTGAACCTTTGAAGACTCGCTTTAAGCACATATGCTGAAAGTTACCTCGGCCGATCTAATTATTGACCTTGAATGCTGTCCATATCTAAATCAAAGACAACATTTCTGAACTAGCTTGTCAACGCGGGAATCGACAAATATGTCAGGTGTTGCCCTTTCCGCATAAGAAGGTGAAAATGAACGAGAGAGCGCAGTTGTAAAGAGAAAGAGGTGGCGGGAAAAGTTAAAGATGGAACAAGAAGGTAAAAGAGGCGACGGAGTGAATAATCCTGACCGGGCCTTACCAGGACTTCGTTCATGAAAATCAGGGGTTGAATTGGAATTGGGGTGTTTCCTAGCCCAGGTCCCTCCCCTCCCCCCCCCCCCCCCCCCCCCCCCCCCCGAAAGGTCCAAACCTACCCCGGCCTCGGCTAAACCACCAGGGCCCGTGTGCTCGAAGCGCTAACCGCGGCTAAAGTTAGCCGCAGTACCTAGGAGAGGGAATTTGAGATCACGTGACTGGCTCGGTAGGGACGCGGGGAAACATGGCGGTGCCCCGGTGAATGAGTGCCGGTCGCTTTGGAACTAATATGTCGCTGTAGCTGCAATATCGAGCGCGTTAGTCAGCAACGAATAATGCAGGAGGCTTTCGCTTTGCCTTAGCTCACTTACACCGCAAAGCATGAGCAATGACATCGCCGCATTTTTTTATAGTGTTTAGATTCTGGGCATTCCTAAGCCTAAATGAACGCGATAATTGCAGGCATGGCAACGTCTTTGGAAAGCGGATTGTTGATAGCACACAAAAGCAGACCGCGTCCCGACAGACTTTTTTCTAAATTATCCAAGCATCGCGAGGAGAACGCTGGAAGTGTAAGTCTACGGTTCACGCGCGCTGGCCTTCCTCTTATAAAAGATTTGAAGTAAAAAATCATAATAAGGCTCCCAGGCAGCACAAAACGTCGTGGAAACGTCGAGAAAAGGTCCCTGACGTCCGTGACGTCCCGCGTGACTTCGATGACGTTTTTTCGATGTTGATGTGACGTCCTTATATAACGTTCCATTAGAGTCCAATCAGTGACGTTGTGACGACGTCGTATTTCAACTCAAACGTCGTCAACGTTCCCACGACGTCGATGCACGACGTTCAGGCAACGTCCAACGCTCACGTTTCTTTGACGTTGAAGTGAAGTTCATAAATGACGTTCCATTATCGTCCTGTTCGTGACGTGCTGGCGACGTCATGTTTCAACTTCTACGTCGTCATCGTCGGCACGACGTAGAGACAAGACGTTTTGGCAGCGTCGAACACTCACGCTTCTTCGACGTTAAAATAAAGTCCACAGCGACGTTAGATTATTGTCCCGTCAGTGACGTTTCAGCGACGTCGCGTTCAGACCTAATTGTCGTAAGCGTTATACAGGGCGTACTGGCAACGTCGACCACTCACGTTTTGTTCAACATTGACGGCATATTTAAATTACGTCCCACTTTTGTCCTGTCATTGACGCCCTGGCGATGCCATGCCACAACCTTTGTTTTGTGTTTTTTAGCTTTTCCAGCTCAATGTCTAGCCGCAGAATCACGCATAGTATGCGTTCACTGTTAAAAGCTTAATTACAGCTGTGGTCAAGGTGACACTGCTCAAGAGCCGCAAGCAAAACTTAACTTTTGAGAGCTTGAGGAATTTATTTATTCATTAATTTATTTATTCCAAGATACTATTAAGTGCACATGGGATTACGCTAGGGAGGGCCTACACAAAACTCAATGTACACTGAAGGAAAACAAATTATATGAAGGCATGTTGGGAATATCATTCCTTTTACATGTGCTTGTTATACTTGTGGTTTACAGTATATAAAATATTGTTACGGTTTTAATTTGCGAAGTCAAACCCATGGAAGTGAAGCCCATGGCGTCTATAACCATAGACAAAACACGCGCTCGCACCAGTAGCTTTGACAGAGTTGTATATTAAGAATGAAGCGGAGTATAGACGTTTCCAGTGGTTACAAAATCATAGTCCAGCGTGAAATCTTCACAGCCCAGCACGTGCGTGTTCGTCGCTTCAGAAAGCGAGCAAAGCACGCGCCGTATGCACCATCACTCAAAATGGCACCGGCCACACGCTCTTTTTTTTAGAATTGTGCCATTCTTGTTTTTTTGCACGCTCGTTGTCGTCTTCCTTGGGTCCTGGGACGCGCCAGACGCGTCGCCACACTATCCCCTCTCCAGGTGATTTCAGGCATGCATCCTTTCCTAGGAGCATCCATACTCCTCCGCGACCACCTGTCATTGTATTTTTGTTACCCATGCCCACTTGCGCACAACCACAAAATTCGCATCAACATCACAGTTCATCGACCACACCAACTTCCAGCACATTAGCGCTTTCAGTAGATCGGTGCGCAGTCTTGTTACGTGACTGTCAAAACAGATCTTGCTTTCTTTGGCACTGATGACGTACCCAAACAAAGAGCGCACGCCGGCAAACTCTAAATCGGAGCACAATTTCACTGCACACTTGCGCATTTTTGAACACTACTTCAAAAAATAAAATGCCTGGCAATGATGAAATCCGGTAGATACTGTCAACAGTTTGTGTAGATTGGCACTCATGATGCCCAGATGACGGTCCGAAAAGCGTCCAAGTCCAGCCCGCACCTACCTGCAGACTTGTACGTAACGCGTTACAAGTAATAGATTACTTGTAATCAATTACAGTTAAGTGCAATTTTGTAACGCTTCAATTACATTTGTCAAGCTGTAACGCTCGGAGTAATTCAATTACTTTTTTTCTGTAATCAATTACAAAATCAATTACACAATTACCAATTACTTTTTTCATTCCACAATTTTTTTTTCTCCCAAAAATCAACATAGTCACTCAGCCATGGAGCAAAAATGATTGACATTTTTTTAAGATCTAAAAAAAATAAAACTAGGATTAGTCGGCAAATCCTTTTTTCTTTTGCGCCACGCTCTTCTACAAGCGCGCCACCAGCCTTGGCTGGGGAGTTCCGGATCTCGTTGCAGATTGCTGATAAAGTCGACGGGAAGCGGGAACTCGCTATTGACTTTTTAGTGGGCTTTGTTTCTTAGGTCAACGCGTCAGCTACACGACAAGGTCCGGGTCTGAAAACAAAAAAGGGAACAATAACCAAACAAAATTGTGTACGCAATATTTTACTGTGTATTTGTGTATTTCTATCATCGCAATAAGAAGTAACGTGAAAGTAACTTGAAAAGTAATCAATTACTTCGCAGTAATTGTTCAATTACTTCTGGGAGGCAGTAATCAGTAACGGTAAACGGTTACTTTTTTGACTGTAGTAATTGTAATTGTAATCAGTTACTTTTTTTAAGTAACGTGTACAAGTCTGCCTACCTGTCACTAAAAGAAACAAGAAAAAAAAAAAAAAAAACGGCCCGCGCCAACGCGGCGCGAGAGAGAGGGGGAAAGGCAGGCAGAGGAGATGTCACTGGCATCTCCATAGAGCCCCATGCGATGCGTCGGGAAAATCGGCAAGAGTGTGAGCGAGAAAAGGGGGGAAGATAGTGGCGACGAACAATCGTCAAGCGTTGGTTCCGGGTGCACCTATTTTCTGTATAACCCGGTCCAGTTTTTTCCGAAAGTCAGTCACTAGCACCGGCCGTCACGTCTACGGGGTCTACGAGGCAGGCTGCTTGTCGCCGTGATTTGTTTCGAGTCTGCATACTGTGGAAGTGCTGCGATTCGATTTCTCTAAAATGCTGTCCAGACTGAGTCGCTCAAGTCGCCCCTATGAAGATGTCGGTGATCGCCAAAAACGCCGTCGTGTTCAGTCACGGCTCGCGGACCTTTTTCAAGGCAATGACGCTTCACACGGTGAATCGTACTACTGCTCGGATCAAGGTGCCTGTGAGGATATCAATGACGCCCCCCAGAAAAGAAGAAGTGCAGATAATGGCGCGACAAGTCCAGTCTCCGATCAAGGCCCTTCAGACGGCGCCGACGATCCCAATCAAGAACGCCCAGCGGGTGGGATCCCACTTCTCAAACCATTCCCGTGCACGCAGCGAGAGTACCAGCTATGTGAAATGGGGTGTGTAAAGCACGCGCGTCAGCGGATTAATCAGAAGCAGAACAAGGTAAGCGGTGGAACATTCCGCGCAGCGTGACATCGTCCCTTGTTCATTTCTTTACGTGACTTTCTCTGTTTTAAATACTTCAGGCTGGCACATCCAGGGACGCCTTTGGGCGGTGCTCTAAAATAAACAGTTCGTACCAAACCTGTGTTTTAGTTACTCCCTTCGTGCTTGCATGAGAGCAACTTGCCTTCGCAATATTACAGACAAGTACCTTTTTTTAGAGTGTGTTTGTGGGGGCGGGGGGGGGGGGGGGGGGGCTTGAGGGGAGGGGAGAGGTAAGTGCACACAACGTCTTCCCCACGACGGATAGGGAACGTAATTTGGAATGGTTTCTCGACGTTCTATGAACGTCATTGGTAGTCCGGATGTCGTAAACACACGTATCATAAACGTCGAGGGAGGACACAACGGCCCACTAAGACGTGCATATGACGTCTGACAAACGTAATTGGGAACGTTTTCTCAACCTCCTGTGCACCTTTTCTCGCGGACATTTAAAGGTTTCATCGACGTCGAAGGAAGGTAACGTCCGGACCTTCGACGTTGTACGACGTCACGTTACCGACGTCTTCGACGTTCTTTCGACGTTTTCTTTACGTTTATGTGCTGCCTGGGCTTTAACGAACGCGCGTGCAAGCAAAATTTGTTTTATACTTTTTGCTTTAGAACGGTTACTACTGCAGACGCCAGAACGTGCGACGCGTGCAACTACAGTCGTAGCATGCACCTCGGTGCTTGGATAATGCAGAACAAAGGTCTGTTGGGACGCCGTCTGCTTTTGTGTGCTATCAACAATCCGCTTTCCAAAGACGTTGCTATGCCGACAATCATCGCGTTCATTTAGGCTTAGGAGTGCGTAGAATCGAAACACTATCTAAAAAATGCGGCGGTGTCATTGCCCATGCTTTGCGGTTTAAGTGAGGTAAGGCAAAGCGAAAGCCTCCTGCACCATTCGTTGCTGACTAACGCGCCCGATATTGCAACCACAACGACATATTAGTTCCAAAGCCAGCGGCGTTCACTCACTGGGGCAGCACGCCATGTTTCCCCGCATCCCTACCGAGCCCGTCACGTGATCTCAAAATACCTCTCCTAGGTACTGCGGCTAACTTTAGCCGCGGTTAGTGCTTCGAGCAAACGGGCCCAGGATTCCCTTCTCCCCAGACACAGAAAAGCCACGGATAACGAGATGTGGGTGGAGGAACCCGCACGGCTCGTAAAGCCCCTTCATGTTTCAAAAGTAGCGCAAGGTGCGCCGATGCCAGAGGCACGTGCAACGTGCAGCCCCTGGGGATCGGCACAGCGCAGAACTGGGCGAGATTTCCGACGCCATGTTCTTCCAAGAAGTAGTGCGCGGCACGTGTCTCGAGCATTTCCGAAGTAATAAATGGCGCCACTTTTCCCAGGATAGAGAAGATTTAATGACTCGGGGTTCGTGGTGACACCATTCACTAAACATCTTATCATCATCATCATTTATTATCCTTGAAGGCCCTTACGGGCTTTACACAAGGGAGTGGTACATTTGTTATTATTTTTCTTAATCGAACACTTCCGCACGCAATTTTAACACAACAGAAGAGGGAACTAGTCGGATAATGAAGAGATGAAAGTGGTTACAGAGGCGGCAAATTTATGTGTGTCAGTTATGGTAACAATGTCATTTGGTAGTATGTTCCAATCGTTTATTGCCAAAGGTAAAGTTGAATTACTGTATGAAGCAGTTGACGAAAAAATGGGCCGCAACTTGCAGGAGTGGTCAAAGCGGGGGAAAATCTGCCACGGGGGTAAAAGCAGAGATTCACGAAGAGGCATGTTACGGTGAAAGATTCGGTGAAGGAGAGAGAGACGGGACACTCGGCGCCTTAATGAAAGCTTGTGAAGGTTAGCTGCTTCGCGCAATCCAGATATGCTCGTGAGTGGTGAGTAATCAGAAAAAATAAAACGAAGAGCCCTGTTTTGGATGGATTCAAGTTTGTTAGATAGGTAAGATTGCCAAGGGCACCACACAGAAGAAGCGAATCCAAGTTTAGACCGAACCAAAGTTGAGTATGCTAATTGTTTTATTTCTGGTGTTGCGGGTTTCAGGTTTCGGCGCAAAAAACCGAGGGTGCGGTTTGCGCTAGCTACTATATTACTGATCTGAGACGTCCATGAAAGGTCAGATGTTAAATGAATACCGAGATATTTATATGAACTGCAAACGGTGATGGGGACGCGTCAAAATGGTAAGAAAAAGTTTGAAGAGCACGACGAGAAAAGGAAAGGGATTTACATTTGTCGAAGTTGAGAGTCATCTGCCATTTATTGCACCATTGAATGACTTGTGAAATATCTGTTTGGAAGGTATGGTGATCGTCGAGCGAGAGAATGGGCCTGTAAATTACGCAGTCGTCTGCAAATAACCGAACTGATGAGGAGATGTGCTCATGAATATCATTGATGTAGATTAAAAAGAGTAAGGGCCCGAGTACACTACCCTGAGGAACACCTGAGGTTACCGGGCACGAGGGGGATTTAGAGTTATTAATGGTGGTGTACTGGGTGCAGTTAGTCAATAATTCGGATATCCAATTTACGATAGTGGGATGGATGTTAAATTCGTTAAGTTTTATTTTAAGATGTTGATGAGGGACCCTATCAAACGTTTTAGAAAAGTCGAGAAAAATGGCGTCAGTCTGAATGTTGGTATTAAAACCTGCGTGAATGTCATGAAGAAACGCCATTAGTTGGGTTTCGCAAGAGTACGCTTTTCGAAAACCATGTTGGTGATTAAAATTAGGTTGTTATCTTCTAAATACTTGATTATATTGGAGTAATGTACGTGTTCCAGGAGCTTAGATGATGCGCTAGTTAGGGAGATGGGCCGATAGTTTGTAATCAGGTGGCGGTCACCAGATTTGAACACAGGGGTTACGTTTCCAGTTTTCCAATCCCTCGGAATTTCAGAAAGTTTAATTGACTGAGAAAATATGTCACAAAGAAAAGCTGCAGAAATGTGTTTCGTGTTTATTAGAACCTTCGAATTGATTTGGTCATCCCCTGAGCTGGAAGACAGCTTCAAGTTCTCAATTGCTTTCAGGACGCCGGCATAGTCAAAAGTGATGGGTCCCATAGGAGTGTGCAATGACTGGCGTGGGACAGGAATATTACTCAGGTTTTCTTCTGTAAAGACAGAACTAAATAAGTTATTAAGTGAAAGAGCACTTTGGTGATCGGAAAGATTATGCCCGCTGTTGTCAGTGAATTGCAAGGGAGACGACGTAGAGGGATTAATAATCTTCCAAAATTTCCTTGGCTTGTTAACCAAAATGTTGGAGAGGTGCCGAGTTTAGAATTTAGGAACGTCTGAGGTTACCGGGCACCAGGGGGATTTAGAGTTATTAATGGTGGTGTACTGGGTGCGGTTAGCAGATGTGCCCGCAGGAGGCTTATCTGCTTTCAGATGTGCCCCCTTTCGGGGGCTTGTTGTTGTGACCACTGTGGTGAAGCATACTTTGCCTGTCTTGGAGAAAAAGCCGGTTGCTTAGCTGCACGCGTGGCATCTGAATAAGACTTCATCTTTGTCTGACATTCTGATCCCACTGCGTTTTATTATGAGCTCGCGTGCGTGACAAGTAATAACCCAATCAGGAATGTTGCTGTATAATTCACTTAAAGCCAAACCATCTAAAAAAAGAGCGAACTTGAACTCACACACGCGCACACACACGCACACACGCAAGGACACACACACGTACGCACGCACACGCATGCACGCATGCACGCACGCACACCCGCAGACGCACACGCGCGCACGCGCACGCGCACCCGCACGCACACACACACACAAACACACTTCGGTTGGTCAGCTGGGATTGCCGGTGATGTCTCAAGCCTGTCAGCTTGTCGATCCTTGGATCCCCGCGCACCCTCCGTGTCCGGGTCTCCCCTTTTCCTCCCCTTCACCTTGTTGAACCTCGAGGCATGCAGGGCTTCGGAAAATGTTGTTTTTGCAAAGAAAACGCGCCGCCACCATCCTATCGATACGTTCCCTCTATATGGCATGCGGTGGAACGGAAGATTCCGGAGCACCTCGTTCTTGGAGATTCAGTCGCATTCCGTGAGTGCGATTATGCAGACAAGATGCTAGTGTTCCTCTTTCGCTGCATGGCGAGTGTTTCGGTAAAAACCAAAATGTTCCCTTATGGTTTCAAACAGCGGAAGATGTTGCACGAGAGCCAACTGTATGATGTACCTAGGAACTCGATTGAATCGCTTTACTTGCCTGTTAAATTGGATATGGTAGATCGAAGACTTCGCATATGTAACCGTGCATTTGAACTGAGAAGGTTGAAGCGGGACGGTTGAAAGAAGCGTGTGAGCGTGGTGCGTAAATCTATTTAATTTGGCGTTTTGCCGGCAAGCAGGGGAACAAGGATGTCCGAAAACTGCAAGTCACGTCATTGTTAATTTCGTAGATTCTCTACAGTGAACGGAGACACTGCGACTGTCAAAAGAAATTGCCGTACGCCTTCACTCGGCAAAGAATGTCGCCTAGACAATGAATCGGCGTTTCCGTGTTGCTTTTGTGGTCGATGGTAGACGGTGAAATTATACTCGCTGACTGGATTATTCAGCGGGCCACTTGGATTTCGAACGTATGCCTTTCGGCGGATATCCAGGTGGTTAGGAATGACAATTCATGTAAAAGAAAAACTCTAACTAAAAAGTATTACAGAGCCCAACGTTTCAAGGCCAGTTCGACCACTTGTTCACGGGCGAGATTTTCGTCCTTATCGTCTTGCAAAGTGCCCGGTGTTGTTGGCTGCTTTAAAGCGGCAATTGTTTCTGCACGTGTGTTAAGGTTCGTAACGCCCCGAGTGACGCACCGCAAACCGGACACGTAGTCACCTGGAGGTGTCTAGGCTGACCAGTTGACGTTATATTCGCTGTTTTGAATGTACCGGGATTACTAACTAATGATTCTCAAGAATCCGACAAGTTGCTTATGAAACTGTTTCTTCAAGAACACGGTCTAACACAGATACGCGTGTTTTGGCGAAAGGAATAAAAATTTAACCTTGCTACTACAAAACCACCGATTTCGTCTATGGAAACAGCTTTCGAGTATGTGCTGCATCACTTAGACACAGCATCCGTGAACAAGCACACCTGAAGGCCACTAGCTTACTTTCCAAAGTACAGCGAACATTGCATCTAAACTACAAGACGGACGAGAAAGCAGTCATAAAGTATCTCAAGGAAGACAAGAACATTGTCACTCTGCCTGCCGAAAACGCGAATGCGTCCGCGCTCATGAACCGCACCGACTATGACGACACCGCCGCAAACTTCGCGCCACCAGTGCGCACGTGACGTCTTAGTACATCCTAGTACATGCCGTCACCAAAAGACCCGACTACCAAGACTCAAGCAACTTTACACAAAACACTTTCGTCGATTTTCGGTCAATATTCGGATTCTCAAAAATTTTACCTGAGTCTTATCTGAAGGAACGAGTCCACCCTGCACTTTACGGCCTGCCGAAAATCCACAAGCCCAGTTTTGCACTTCGACCAATAGTGAACTTCACTATATCTCCGCTACGTGTGTTATCGAACTACCTGCATCGGTTGCTTTCAGCACTCGTGGGGAAGACAAACACGTGCGTGCAGTTCACTTCATCCAGCAACTTGATCGAGCTCACCTTCCGTCTCAAACTGCCCGATGACGAAAGACTCGTGTCCTTCGACGTGGTATCTCTATTTACAAGTGCGCCTGTGCCTCATGCCGTGTTTGTAGCTGGAACGGCATTGTCGTCCGACACCAAACTCTCCGAGAGGACTTGCATTTCCATCAATAAGATTTTCCGCCTTTTGGACCACTGATTAACCGCCACCTATCGTTTCTCCAAAAGTCGAGTTCACAAAAAAAAAAAAAAAAAAAAATCTAGTGGAACGGCAATGGGTGCAACCAGAGCCTTTTATACTGGGAGAGTTCGGCGGTTCTTTGATCCAGCCGCCAGTCTGGCAGCACTGATCAAACAGTCTGGCAACTGTGCGCATCCGCCATGATGTGCCTTGCCGTCCAGCTTGATTGCACCTTTGCATTTAATTGCATTATAATTATAACCTTAAATTGCAAGCTTCACCCTTGTTTGGTGTAAGGCTGGTGGCGGCTGATAAAACCCGTTTGCCCTACTGACTCGAGCCGGCAGTCGGCTCGCTAGAGTCCATGGAGCGAGGGACGACGATGAAAATGATCGTTCTGCGCTGCGCTCTGCCAGACGTTAGATAAAAAAGAAATGGGGGGCTGCGGTGTTGGTGGGTGCTCGAACAACGCCAAAAGGGGGTTCAGAATGTGCCGGTTCCCGCAAGGAAAAGAACACCGCGCAAGGCACAAGATCTGGGAAACCAAACCAAGAAGGGCTGACTGGAAGCCGAGTTCTCGATTGTGCGAGGTAAGTTTAGGATTAACGTATGATTAACGTAACAAAATGCTTGATTTTTCGACTTTCTCCTTACGCCAACAAAAGCGCAAACGCCAAATAATCAACTCTGCATTTTACAGGTTGGTGGTTTAGATGTTCTAAGTCTCTAAAATATTGTATTTCGCTGTCGCTGTTGCTGCCACAGGAGTTTTTTGTGTGAGCAGTGCTTTGCTTGTACAGTGCTTTTTGCCTTGTTTAGTGACTAACGCTGTCGACGTGTTTGGTTGTAAGAGCAAGATGGCCACGGGATTCACTAACACCTGCCTGTCGTGTAATGAAGCTCTGTCAGAAAAAAGTCTGAAAATGAAATGTGTAGAGTGTGAGTATTCTTATCACCTCGGTGCATGTTCAGGTATACAGGAATCGACCTTTAAGACTAAGGGGGAGAGCTGGCATAGTGCATGGCGCTGTCAAACATGCCGAATCTCGAAGCAACGAGGTAGTAAACCAAAAAAGGATTCTGAAGTGGACGTCATGGTTGCGCTGGCTGCCATGAATAAAAAGCTGGATAGTCTACTTGACCTTAAAGAGACTGTAAATGGCATTGAACAGGCTATTCAGATGCTATCGGACAAGTACGACGGTGTGATAAGCCGCATGACCCAACAGGAGATGGATTTAAAAGAACTGAAAAAAAGGGTCGAGAGAGTAGAGCAAGATGAGGCAAAAGCAGAAATCAGGCAACTCAAAGATCAAATAAATGAACTCGAATGGCGATCACGACGACAGAACTTGGAATTACACGGCATCCCGACGACTGAAAAAGAAAATATGATGGAAAAATTGAACAAAGTAGCAAGGTCACTGCGCTTGCCAGAACTAACACCCACTGATATCGTATCAATGCACAGGCTGGCCTCTAAGCCTGATAAGATACCTGGTATTATTGTTCGTTTCATGAGTCAGACTACTCGAGATTTATGGCTTAGCAAACGATTGCACCTTAAAGAAGACGGAAATAATGTTTACCTTTTAGAAAACCTGACGAAACATGAAAAATCCTTACTTTGGTCTGCGAAGGAATGTGCAAAGGAAAAGGCTTACAAGTACGTTTGGTACAGAAATGGTAGGGTTCTTGTGAGGAAAGCGGACGGAGAACCAGTTATCGTTATCAAGAGCATTGATGACTTGGAGAGGTTGAGATAGAAAGGCTGGTAACGCGCCGCCATGAATTTCGCTAGTATTTTTTCCTTTTTTGTCAATGACAGACAGTGCTTATTTATTGCCGAATGAAGTGGGAAATTGCTTTAGATCCAAGTTGAAAACCCCCCTTTCTTTGTTTCATTTGAACGCGCAGTCAGTGCGTAATAAGTTTGAGCAATTTGATGCGTTTTTGGAAGGTTTTGGCATTTCTTTTGATGTGATTATGTTAACAGAAACGTGGTACAATCAAGATGACAGTGTTGATAACTTAGAAAATTACTATAACTATAATTTATGCAGAACCTCACAACGAGGGGGAGGAGTTTCAATGTTTATAAAGAAGTCCATAGAGTGCAATATTGTCCATCAATTCACTAAACTCACCGATGATTATGAAATTTTGACAGTGCAATGTGCCCACGGTGTTTTTTCTGTTATGTATAGACCGCCAGGAGGCGACATGTCTTGCTTCAACGCTTTCCTAGAAACGTTTTTCAATTTTTGGGGGAAAAGGCATTTTAAATGTGTCCTTGGAGGTGATCTTAATATAAATATGCTGGAACCGACGCGGCAACGTGAACAGTTTTCGATGTTGTACCAATCATATGGCTATATTAATGTTATCAACGAACCTACGCGTTTCACCGCTCAGAATCAAACATTGCTGGATTTATTCTTGACAAACGTTTTCGAAGTAGATGTACATGCTGGTGTGATCGGGGCCACCATAAGTGATCATCTTCCTATTTACATGTTCATTGATTCAAGTGTTAATCACAAGAAAAAGCATTCTCGTGAGTTTTATTACAGAGATATAAGTCATAGAAACCTCGAGCGGTTTCGAGAACAGATCAGTCATACCAACTGGGATTCTGTTTTTTCCAAGGTGTCGGCCGACGAAGCATATGAAAGTTTTCTTGAAACATTTTCCAACATATATAATTGTAATTTTCAATATAAACGGTATGTTAATAGCAAGAAGTGCAGAAAACCATGGGTTACACCCGATATATTAAAAATGATGCAGAAAAAAAATACACTCTACCAAAAATTTGTGCTCACTAAAGACTTGACTGTCTTATCAGCTTTCAGAAAGCAAAGAAATAGAATAACAAGTGAGTTACGACGGTCAAAACGAGCATACTACAACTCTCTATTTCTAAATGTGAAGCGAACGGAGGTTGTGTGGAAGAACTTAAATGCGATACTGCATGAAGGTAATAAATTGGAACCAATTACTGAACTAACAATTGAAGATGAAATAAAAACCGGAGCTACTTTGGCAAATGCATTGAATGATTTTTTTGTAGATTTAGTAAACAGTGTTCCTTCAACTGAAGCTACGAGATATGTTAAAAGTGTCCCAGAAAGTATATTCTTTTTCCCAACGGATGAGGAGGAAGTAATTTCTATTTTTACATGTTTAAAAAATAGTAAAAGTTGTGACATTAATGATTTCCAAATAAAACCTGTTAAATACGTAATCAAATCGATTGCTTCGATTTTAGTGTATGTTTTCAATTTATCGATTCAGACTGGCATTTTTCCACGTAAAATGCAGGTAGCCAAGGTGTCAGTGCTTTATAAGACAGGGGATAAAAACAAACTGGGAAACTACAGGCCGGTTTCTGTTTTGCCAATTTTTTCTAAGGGATTAGAAAAAATAATTCATAAAAGATTATATCGTTTTTGTGAAAAGCATTCCATACTATCTCCTCATCAGTATGGGTTTCGTAAGGGCTGTTCAACTGAATTAGCCCTATTAGAACAAAAGGAACTAATTCTTAGCAATATTGAAAACAGGCTTCTTACGTTAGGAATTTTTATCGATTTTTCGAAGGCATTTGACCGCCTTAACCATGAAACCTTACTACAAAAACTGCTAGCTTACGGCGTTAGAGGTAAAGCTCTTGACATTATAAGAAGTTACTTGCAATCCCGGTTTCAGATGGTGGTAATAGATGGCTACCACTCTAATAGTAGACAAATGAAAAATGGCGTTCCGCAAGGAAGTATTTTAGGGCCGCTTCTTTTTAACTTATATATCAACGATATAGTAAATATTGACTCTAAGGTGCATATGATAATTTATGCGGATGATACTTCCATTTTTTTCTCGGGCACAAATACTTCTGAATTGATAGAAGCTGGTAATCGGTTTCTTCATAAACTGAATGAATGGACTATTTCTAACTCACTAGTTATAAACAGTAAAAAAACAAAGTCTGTCATTTTTAGATCAAAAGGAATAAATAATATATGTCAGCAGCAGGCCCTTACCTTAGGTGCACAAACTATCGAAATGGTTAAGACAGTTAAGGTGCTTGGGGTAATGTTTAACGAATATTTGCGATGGGATGAGTCCATTCAGTCTACTGCAAAAAAGCTATCAAGAGTAGTGGGTATCATTTATAAGTGCAGGGAAAAACTACCTTCATCGGTATTGCTTCTTATTTACAACTCTTTGTTTTATTCTTGTTTTAATTATTGCTTTTTGGTATGGGGAAATTCTACTTATTCGAATATTAACATTCTTTATTTGTTACAAAAAAAAGCAATTCGTGCGATCTGCAATGAGGCTTACTGTAGCCACACAACACCCATGTTCAAAAGATTAGGCCTGATTAAAATAACAAATTATTATGACTATAAACTTATTCTCATGTACAAAACAGCATTAAATAAGCCAGACAGTATCTTCCTTTCCCTGTCCTCCTTACAAACAAAGCAGATTTCATATGCTGTTCGACACGCTGACACCTGGATAGTCTCTCGTTCAAGAACCAATTATGGTGACCAGATGCTGCAGTATAGGCTACCTAAAGTTTTAAATACTATGTCCCTTTTGGGTGTTGAAGTTGAAGTCATTTCCAAAAAGTGCTTACGTTCCAGATTTGTTGAATTGTAATATTTTAACTAGTCAAAATAGTGTACCTATAGTTATTTTTGTGTCGTTACTGTTTTGTTTAATTTTGTATTTGAGATTGTTTACTCTGCGATGACTGCTGTTGCTGCCGAAGGGGAGGAAGGGACTCTGTCAAGCAGTTCCTACTGCTTTTTTCCCATCCTCCCACTCTTCATTGAAGAGAAAATAAACTTGAAACTTGAAACCTACACGCGTATACATCGCATGTCAATGGGGACCCACTCGCCGGGAGGCACATCATGGCGGAAGCGGCGCCCGCTGAGTCCGCTAGACCTAGCGGGCCGTAAGACCCTCCCACCCGCCGAACTCTCCCAGTATAAAAGGCTCTGGGTGCAACAATTTCCGTCAACGGGGCAAACCTCACGATGGAGGCGATCCAGCGGCAAGCTTTAGAGCATTCGCCTCAAAACCTACCTTGATCCTAATGTATGTCGACGATTGTTTCTGTAAATTCGAAACCAGCGAAATCAACACCCTTCACCACCACTTAAGCTCCATCGAACCGGCGATAGGATTTACAATTGACGTGGAGTCCGACGGTTAATTTCCAATCTTGGACATGCTCACGAAGAAAGCGTCTAACCATTTAACATTCGAAGTTTACAGAATACCGACACACACCGGCCGATACCTGAACATCTCGTCCTACCACCTTGCGACTAACAAATCTTCTGGGGCTTCCGCAATCTTCAGGGGAGCAATTACCGTCTGCTCCACTGAAGAGGCTCTTAAGAAAGAGGTCACGACAATCAAGCACGACCTGAAACACAACAGGTATCCTGTCAGGTTCTTTAATAACACGACCAAAACACTTAGACAAAATGGAACAAAAGACCCCCCTCCCCCTTCCCCACCCTCCACCCAACCGCGTATGCGTCCGGTACACAAAAAAGCACAAGCGGGACTCGCGCGCGTTTAACGAAAATACGGCGTTAGCGCTACGGATAAACCGTTGTCGACCATTGGACGCCTCTTGGCTCTTCTGAAGGATTGTCCCCGAAAGAAAAGGCTCAGGGACTCGTCAACAGAATCCGCTGTGGTGACTGTGCTGCCTCCTACGTTAGAGATAATAAAAACTTCTTGGAACGTCTAAGCCAGCATCAGTATGACGCCAAAAAAAGCAACGCGCTGGCAGAACACGTCGAGAAAGAGGGTCACACGATCGTATTCAACAACTGCTCTATTCTCGTCACGGAAATAAACTGGCGCAGAGGTCTTTTCTTGGAGTCCTGGTACATTCGAAACACCGAAAAGAACGTCAACCGGTCAGATGGGACACTTCCATGTGCATAGGTGTCCGGTTTGCGTTGCGCCACGCGGGGCGCTACGAACATTAACAAACGTCCAGAAACAACAGTAGCTTTAAAGAAGGCAAGAACACCGGGCAATTTAGAGGGCGGCGACAAGAACGAAAATAGTCACCAGTGAACAAGGAGCCGAACTGGTCTTGAAAAGTCTGGCTGCGTATTACCTTTTGGTTAGAGCTTTCCTTTTATATAAATCACTTGTCTTTCTAATTTTCGGCGCTATGTAGTTATTTGCGAGAAGGTTCGATATTCGAGGTCAAGATCTCTTTGGGTACATTCAAATATCGACGAGGCAAGTGCTGTTTTCATCTGGGTTTTAGTAGTAATGTTGAAAAACACTAGCAAAACGAATCTAAAGAAAATCAATAAATACGTTAGGGGATACACACTTCTATTAGGGTAGGTAAAAATAACTATGTGATTTCCTACTGGATGGTAAATACGAGTATCGAGTGCAATAAGTTAATGGAAGTAAGAGTTAAACACTTCACTTCACCTGACAACGACGGTGGTGATGTTTTGGCAACGATGTGCGGAAATGTCCTCCATGGCCGGTACAGCCGCCGCTGAGAGCCGTCCCCGAAAACAAGAACATCATCTTCACGATACGGCCCAGTTGTCCCTCATAGTTGGCCCCAGTTCCTTTGTTTGCGTCGACGGCTCCAGGGAAGACTCCCCCCAGTCAGCTTTTCTCCTCGCTGCTCCAGCCATTACTTCTTCCATTCCTCCTTGTTGTCCCTTGCTTCTTTGCTTTTCGAGTGCTGTCTTCTTCTTGCACATCGTTCAGATGTCCGTTCACAATTCACCACACAACCCCCCCCCTCCTTTAAGCTTTTCTTTTTGAGAACAGAAAATCCAGTTGCGCCGATTAGCATTTACATGGTAAACAAACACCAATACAAATGCCATATCTGCTAGATAACGCATGCAAAATCTCATATCTTGCATCGTAAAAATCTGCTCCTACATCTTCGCTACCCTTCATTTGGACAAGTCTAAATTTATCTTCTTGAAACAAAAGTGACCACCTTAACAGCCTACTGTTCATAAACTTTCCAGTGTTCAAATGCTGCAGTGGATGGTGGTCGGTTTGTACCGTAAACTACTTACCATATAGGTACATGTGGAATCTCTGAATCGCCCATATAAGGGCCACGCATTCCCGTTCCACAATGGAATATTTTCGCTCGCGCGAGAGCAGTCCTTTGCTTCAGTATGATATGGCGTGTTGCAATTTCTTGGGCTCATCCATAAAGACGGCGCAAATCTCGGTCTCTGACGCATCCGTTCGTACGACAAACTCCTTGATAATATCGGGTACTCGCAACACAGGCATAGCGGAGAGCGTGACTTTTAACATATTAAAGGCCTCTTCTCTCTCGTCCGTCCAATGTACCTTGTTGGACTATTTTTTGTTTGTTCTTTCCACCAGAAGTTGGGCGATTTGAGCATATCCTAATACGCACTGCCTGCAATAATTTGACAAGCCCGAGAATGATCGGACCTGATTCTTCGTCTGTGGCTTTTGCGCCTTCGTGACCTGCTGTAGTGGGCACAGCAAAGATCGAATCTTTCTTTCCTCCACCTAGTGGCCTAACACGTGGTCTTTTTGACACGCGGACCTCGCACTTGCTGGGCTCGGTTGTTAAGCCTGCCTGATGACTCGCTCTAACAAACAATGCAGACTCGTCAGGTGCTCTGGCCAAGTATCCGTGGTAACGAGGACAATCGATGTAAATGTAGCAGATGTTGGACCTTGTTTAAAAGTTCTCTCATAAGCCTCGTGAAGACTGCTCAAGCCTTCTTAAATCCGAAAGGCAAATTGTTGAACTGGAACAAGATCGATCGAGGCTGTTGAAAACGCGTTAGCTGGCTTGTATTTTCGTCAAGGGTATCTGCCAGTAGCCTTTAACTAGATCACACTTGGGGAAGTGCCTCTTCTTCCCCACGCTCGCAAACACATCATCTGTGCGGGCCATAGCTTCTGCAACATATTCCAAGATGTTGTTGATGCGCCGAAAGTCGAAGCATATGCGGAAGGGGTTGTCTGGCTTTCGTACTAGAACAAGTGGAGACCTCTATGGAGGTTTTGACATTTCAATGATTCCTCCTCGCAGCATCTTCTGGACTTCCTTTTCGATCACTTCTCTCATTGCTAGGGCAAGAATATGATGTCGTGTTTGGAGCTGTACTTCGCTTGTGAGTTGCAGTTGGCAATCAAGGCTGTTTGTCTTCCAGGGCAGGTCTGAAAATACATCGTCTTCCTTCAAAAGGTCTTTAGCTCATCTTTCTCTTTATTTGAGAGCTCTTAGCTACGCGTAACATAGTTTGCTGCTTGCGTTTTTAGAAGCGACGGGGCTGATAGTAAGAAGTCCTTTCTATCTTCTACTGCGAAATTGTCCTACGTCTAGGGTTGAGGCGGTTCTTTTTCGCCCCGCTCTTCATACCGCTTGAGTAGGCTGATATGAAATAGCTCTTTAGTGTGTCCCAAATCGATGTGGTAGTCGTAACCTCCCTTAGTGCCGACCACCGAAAATTGACCTTTCCAAGCTATGAGCAGCATGTTTTGGGTGGTCGACAGCAAAAGCAGTGCTCGGTCACCATCACGCAGTTCACGGTGTTGAGACTTTGTTAAAATATTTCTTTTGGACCTGTTCCGCCTCAGCAAAATTCTTGTGGGCTAGCTCCATCGGCTCTTCAAGGTGATCTCTTAAGTCCAAGACATTCCCGAGGTAGTCTTGACCTCTTCGATGAGACTGTCGTTAGTCCACAGTTCCTTCAAAATCGTCATAGGGCCTCGAATGTGCCTTCCGAACAACAACGTAAAAGACGAGAAACCCAGACTACGCTGCGGTAATCTTTTAAGCGAACAAGAGGGGAGTGATATAGCAATTCCGCTATCGTGGGATTGCTATGCCTTTAGTGTCCCGCTAAATTACTCCACCATCCCGTTGCACATTGGATAATACGGCGTGGTTGTTTGCTGTTGTAAGGAAAAGAGGCAAGATTCCTCTTTCATCAAAGTTGAAGTGGTCATTGGAGCCTGGTAGCAAAGTATTTCTTTTGGTACTCCAATGCGCGAGAACACGCACAGTCAATCATCGCCAGAATGAAGGGGTTTCACGTGTCTGACGAGGGCGAGAAATGCCCGATCAGGTCGATTGCGACGTACTCGGAAGGGTTTTGATTATCGGCATCTTCCCAGGTGGAGCCTTTGCCATATTCCCATTGGGCGTCACTCTCTGACACCTGTCACAAGTATTCACAAATCACTTGATTGGCGCTATCATTCCTGGCTAAAAGAAAGCTTCTAGGACGCAATTTGTAGTCATCTTCATGCCCTGGTGGCCTGCCATTTTTCCTTCGTGAGCCACTTTCAGGATGTAGTGTCGCAGGTCTTGCGGTACCACCACCTGGTTGAATGATTTCCGAGATGTAAGGACATATCGGCAAAACAAAAGCCCTTTTGATAGGTAAAACTTCGATGTATGTTCCCCATTCAAAGCACGAACCTGTCCGACTTTGTTAAGGCATAGTGCCAAAGTAGTGGTCAAGTTTCTGACCCTCACTGAGATCGTCTCTCGAAAACTATCCGCCGGTGGTTCTATGCTAAGCATTACAACCTTTTCCGTTGCTGTTGGCCACTAGATATGTTATAACATTGTTTTCTCCGATCTGTGTGCACCCAGGCTTAGTCGTCCAAGTAAAATCTGGGCCTCCTTGTAGTAAACATTGTGGTATATTTCCAAGTACTAGATCATACAGCGGATTGTTCATTATCTTGTCTCGGACTGTGCCGCTGTAGTATGGGCATGAGACCTGCATTTTAGCCTCTGGCAGTATCTGACATGATCAGTCGATAAAGAATATTGGCCCTTCTGTGCAGTGAGCGCTTCAGATGGACCCCAAATGCGGTCTGACTACCGCAGTATTGCTACTCGTGTTCCTGAGGACTACAACTGATTTTTGATTCAAAATCCACTGAAAGATTGGCTATCAGTCTGGACCCTGCCGACAACTTCAGGACGGTCTCGAACGACACTGATCATTTGCGATTGAACTACCCAGGTTTTGGAGCCTTCGTGCCTACGCTGCTCTGCCTTAGGGCCGGTGGCAGGCTGTTGCGCAAGGATGCACAGCGCTTGCGGGTTCGGCTGGTTTTTCCGAGGGCTGGTTTTGCCTGGTGCGCCTCCTTTTTACATATCCAACAAACTTTCTGGTTTCCCATTTGCGACTGACATTCGATGAATTGTGTCTGGCTTTGTTACACACCAAACAATGTGGCTTCTCCATAGCCAAGGTGTTGTCCTTTTTCTTTTGTCCAAGCTCTCCAGATGTGATGATTTCTTTTCCCATCCAGTTGAGGTTTGAGAGATGTTGCGCATCGCGACAGTCGTGCGAGTTCTTAGGTAGTTCACCTAGACTTGTGCAGTTTTTCTCAATGAGAAATACCGCAATTTTGGGTGACGGTTACCAAGAAATTGTTGAGAGACAACCAGGTCCCGCTCGATCTCGTTCGTTTAGGGAGTTTCTTTCATCGCAATCCAGCGATTGAAATACTCTTCCAGGCGGGCTGCGAACTGGCCTCCGGTCTCTTCATTCTGTGGTTTGCAGGAGCGAAGCTTTTCCCTGTAGCCCTTCGTTGTAAACCGGAACTGCTGAAGTAGGGCACGCTTTCTGCACTCGTAATCTAGCGACACACCTGGAGAAAATCGTCCGAAAACTTGTTGTGCTTCGACTACGAGGCACATACTGGGAGCTGTAGCCCAATTCCCCTGTGGCCGACCCTGTTCGATGGCTATGCGCATGAACCTATGTAGGTAAACTTTTAAAGACTTCCGTTTTTCATCGAAAACTGAGATGAGCTCGTGGGGTCTAATAACGGCGGCAGTCACTGGTGAGACGCCTCCTTCGCCTGACGATCTGGAGTTAACTGCTTCTGCATTACTTTGATTCCTTTCCAGGAGCTGTAACTTTAGTTGGAGAGTTCGTTGTTCAAGCGCTAGACGCTCGCGTTCGCATTCAGGCAGCGCGCGCTTCGCGTCAAGCCGCTCCTTCGTTGCTTCCCTCTACGCTAGCTTTTCGTTGCGTTCACGCTCCGGCTCCGCGTCAATCCACTTGCGTTGATCATCTCCGATCAGACCGAGTACCTTGCCCATCGACATTAATTCCATCATATTCATTTTGTCTCTCATACAAAAAAGCAGCGCGCAATATGCCTTGCCCTGTCGCGGACGCCAATGGGAGGAGGTTCAATATACGAGGTCAAGATCACTTTGGAGGCATTAAATTATTGACGAGGCGAGTACTGTTTTTGTGTTACTTTTAGTAGTTGCGTTGCAAAATACTAGCGAAACGAATCGAAAGAAAATCAAGAAATACGGTACGGGATACACAATTTCATTTAGGGTAGTCATAAGACAACCACTCAATGTGCTACTGAATAATAGATGCAAGTCTAGAGTCAAACAAGTTAATGGAGGTCCAGAGTGAAACAGTTCATTTTACCTGACAACGACGGTGGTGACGTCGTGGCAACGATGTTCTGGAGATGCCTTCCATGGTCGATGCAGCTGCCGCTAGGAGTCGTCCGGGACAACGGAACATCGTCTTCACAAATCGGCCCGGTTGTCCCTTGTAGTTGCACCCAGTCTCTTCTGTTTGTGTCAACGGCTCCCAGGTAGACTCCCCCCAATGACATTTTGTCATCGTTCTTCCAGCCACTACTTTTTCTTCCTCTCCTCCTTGTTGTCCCATGCTTCCATTCTTTCTGAATCCTGTCTTCGTCCTTCTTGCACCTCATTGAGATGTCCCATCACAGTTCACCACGCTACTGTAGGGCATTATGATCCGTCCTCCAGGTAGATCGCCGCCCGACTGGAAAGTGCCAGAAATAACGGACGAAGTGGATTAAAGCCAGCATTCGTTTTCTTGACATACTGTATTCCTGTTGTGGTCTCGTTAGGGCATGATTGCCAAATGCAATCACCTATTCCTTCCCATCCTGTACTTGTGAGAGCACTGCACCAATCCCCTTGTCCCTTGCTTCCGTGTCCAGGTTAAAGGGTAGCGCAAAATTCGAGAAAGGCAACCATGCTGCCTGCGATTCAATACATTGCGAATAACGGCCCAGCTTCGTCTCCTGCAACACTCCTCACTATCCAGGCGTTTCTCTGGTGTAAAGTATCTTTTAAAGAAGCCGTGCAACAGTTTCAGTGGTTTGCTTAAATAATTTGGGAGTTGGTGTCTCGACTTTTCTGAAGTAAAGAACAAAAAAAAAACGCTTTTGCATGCATGTGCTTGTTTTTAGCTTAAAAATGGACAAAGATTGAGGTTTTCGGCAACTTTCAAATCCTTTACCATCTTCCGAGTCACGTGCGCTGTGACGTACATGGGGGTTGCGCAGGGTTTCGGTGAAGCTCTCTCTTTAGAGACATCATTGAGCAGGGAGAAAGAACTCATACGCTCACGACCGCGTGACCACGAGCTGGCGGGCGCAGCGCGAACGATATGGTGAAAGGAGGAAAGTCTCATCCGGGTTCAGCCATACCCTTCCGGCTCTGTCCCTCTCCCCCTCCGGCTTCTGGCGGCTGTTCGCGGTAGCAGATAGAGCTGACGGTTTTGTGAACCTAGGACAGATCGCGCCACTAAAACTCAGTATAATAAACGTTTTGTCGATTATACCAGGTTTTTGAGGCATTTATATTTATGTTGGAACGGCAAGATTTATAGAAAAGTTGCCTTTTATCGAGCAGGTATTAGGACAGCCTGCTATCTTTCTACAAGACCCCCATTGAAGTCATGCCGCGATTTTCTCATGGCCGCCGCTCACGGCTGCAGGTCGGCGAATATTCTAATTTTTGCCTCGCGATTACGCGGCGGAATCGCAACATTTCTAAGGAAGGTTATCTGTCCTTCGTGACAAGATGAACAATGTCAAAAGTAAAAGATGCTAATTTTTTAAACGTTAAAATCGTTGCACATGCAGCTCAGTTAATGTTTTCATTTATTTCCTAATCATATGTAAATAAGTTTGGTGCCCGCGTCTCAACTGCTGTTGAGGAGGCTCGGGACTAGTTAAGCTGTGTTGTAGTTTTTTTCCCCCTGTTCACTTTGCAACTGTAACCTGTTGGAAAAATAAAGACATTTATTACTCCTAGTATTGGCCCGCGCTGTAACTCACTGGCGCTCGAGACATGTCAAGAACTCCGCGCGTGAAGCAAAAACCCTAGCAACGAACATCCCTGGTTCAGGAGGAGGCCACATTTACTTTTGAGCACGTCCAAAGAATCGCAAACGTGGATACTGAATTTTAAGCCTGACATGAATGTCCACCAGTAAACGTATTTGGCCGGTTACAAGATGCATGGCTAATTGCCATGCATTTTTAAGGAATCGCTGAACCTCTTTGAAATATGATGTGGACCATAGTCTGTCGTGATCTCTTGCGGCAGAATATCCCGAAAGGAGACGGATTTGAAAGTTTTTATGAATGTGCAGTTGTGACGTTGTAGACTGGTGCCACTGGAGGTCGTTTGGTGTGGCAATCTACCGACATAATTAGGACCCTTTCCTGGGCAGGTGCTCGTTCGAAGATACCAACAACGTACACATTAAGTTTAACCCATGGAACAGTGCTAAATTCAACTGGTTCGACAGGTGCAGGAGATACCTTTGCCCGCATGTTTTTGGACTGGTATACTGTAAAGTTTTGGAAATTTGTCTTAACATGTTGCTTTGTGTGTGGCCACCAATACAGTTCCTCGAAGAAAGTGGTGGTGCGCGAGATACTTTTATATGTTTCATATGCAACATCAACTGCCTGATCGCGGAGTGTGAAAGTCATCAATGTATTTTCTCCTTGGAACAACAGTCCATACATGACTGAACGTTGGTCACGTACAACAAAGTTTACTGAAACTTCTGGAGGTAGTTCAACCTTGGACGGCCATTATGTGGAAAGATATGTTATGACAACTGGTAAGACGAGGTGTTGTACTGTTGCCTCTTTAAACTTCTTCACTGTGAGGTACCCAGAGATAATAAAAACTACTTCCTCTTCGAAAGACATCCCATCCTCCGCATCTAGAACCGGAATACGAGACAGAGCGTCACCGACCACATTGCCCCCACCTTTACGATGCTGCAGGATTAAATTAAAATTAAAAAGTCTAGCCGTTCAACCACTGATACGCCGTGGATGAATACTACCTGTCCCTTTCGTGGACATTAACGTTACGAGAACCTGGTGGTCGATGTGAATATGGGATTGTCGACACCAAAGCTATAGATTCCACCTCTCGTGGGCCCATTGGATTCCCAGAGCTTCTTTTTCTCCTTCAGAGTACGTCCCCTCGGTTTCTGTAAGCGAGCGAGATGCGAAACTAATGTTTTTTATGTGCCTACCATGCTGCTGCTGGAGGACAGCTCTTATTTCGCAGCTTGGCGCATCGGTTAACCCAACCACTGGAAGAGTGGAGTCGAAGATGGCAAGAATGGGTGCCTTTTCAGGACAGGACTTGGCGTTTCGAAAACTGACCACCAGGTTAAAAGACCAGACAAAATGTGCTCTCTTTCGTAGAAGCCCACGGAGGGGCTCTACAAGAGTAGCAGTGTTCGGGACAAACTTATCACATATTTCGACTAGACCTAAACATGCCTTGAACTGGGAAGGTTCATCAGAGGAGTTAGAAAATTTTAAGGCCCGGCCCATCTTTGACAGGAAGGGGTTCAGTAAGGCCGAAGGCCCTATTGAAAAAAACCATTTGGCGCCTGTATGAAAATAAACGGGTCCATAGCGGTAACAGTTTAGCCATACCGGTCACCAGTTTTCCAAAGGTGTCGTCCGTATGGCTCAAAGGGGTCCCCCGTATGAGCCATAACGGTCACCTATTTGGGCAAACAGGTCACTTTTTTGGCAAACGGGTCACTCGTCGGGGCAAATGGGCGACTCGTTTGGGCAAAGTTTTCGCACGTTTGCTCAAACCGGTGAACATGTTGCACAAGCGGGTGACCGGTAACCGTCAAACTGTACCGGTTTAATCAAACGGCTCTCGGGAGCCCGTTTGATATTGAACGTACAGATCGGCGGCCTGGGCACGTCTAGCTGTTTCAAGCTGTTTCAGCCGTGGCAGCCAATGTTTCCGGAAGGCTGGGAGCGCCTGTTCATTGATTTCAGATCGTCCGCGTAATGAAAGAAATTGTATTTATATTTTAAGTGCGCTGATGTGCGCTTATACTGCAACTAAAACAAAGTTTTTTTAATTTTTTTACGTAAACGCGCGACGTTGGTGAGCCGATATTTTTGACAGAACTTTAAAACTTTGTCCATCTTTTTTACCTGAATTTTCTTATTCAGCTCGACTCTCTCTCGCAGAAGAAGCGACCGCATGAAAGAATGTACTTCTAGAGTCCGTTTCACTTCATTTCAAGACGCGGCGAAGGTAGCGCGCGAACACGTGGCTGCAAGAACATCGAGCATTGCGAGAGCACGCCCGCCGTTGCAGCAGTCAAATTACGAGCTCGTGCTGGGTGTTTTTTTTGGCTCGGGCGCAAGCCGAGCTCATGGCCGACGCCATTTCCAGCGTGCGTGCTGAAATGCGCGCGTTTCGCCTGCTTTCCAAGGCAGCAAACGCGACGTGCAGTGGCAAATCCAAGAGAGGAAAAAAGCGCGTGTACAGCGGTCCGTGCACCCTCTCCCTAGCATTGACTGCTTCACAACAAAAACCAAACCTCAAGTTTTTTAGTTTTTTTTTTTATATAGAATGCATGTGGGAGAGGGTTGCGGGGGAGGGGGTGGTGTGTCCCGGTGTCTTGCTCCTTGACCTCGCCGTCTCCCCCTTCCTCCTCTCTGGTGGGCTCTGTCACGTGTCCAGAGAGAATGTCTCTCGTGTTATCAATACGTTTATGAGTTTCGGGACGTCTTAAACAAGTTTAAAATAACCAACCTCCCAGACGACACCTATTTAGGGCTAGCGAATCCGAATGGCACGTTCAAACGTGTGGTCACGTGCCAGGTCGAAGGGTCTCACGGATCAAACGGGCACCTGTATCAAACGGGCATCCGTATCAGAAGGGTACCATTTCGAATGGGTACCATTTAAAACGGGTACCCGTATCCCATAATCACGTTTGATTCAAACGGATCGACAGGTTTGCTTCAAACGGGTCGACCAGTTTGAATATAAATGTTTTTTTTTTTTTCAGTAGGGGAACCACTGAAACATAAATAAAACGGCTTTCTTTTTCAGTTACATGCCGGCCACTTTCATGCGTTTGAAAACGACGTTTACTTTCATCGTGGTCTAATTGAGACGACCCATAGATGTTATGTTGTCCAGATAGAAATAAACTCCGGGACAGTATTTCAAGATTTTGAATACGACCAGTCGGAATGCCGCTGGTGCAGACGCCAGACCGAAACAGACTGGTGTTATCCGATAAAGGTCTTTATATTTGATTCAGGCTGTTGGATCGCTACTCTTTGGATCGAGGCGGTTTTGATTACACGCGGACGCGAGATTTGACTTGGAAAAGCGAGATGGGGGCTTAACTAAGTGAGTACAAATGCTCGTGAATGTGCGAGAGCGGAAAAGCGTCGATGTCGGCGGCCGGATTCGGCTCACGCAGATCATCACAGATACATATTTAACTGTCCTGTTTTTCACTACTAAAATGGGCAACACCCACTTCGATGCGTTTATGAGCTCGATAACGTCTTGGCGCTCAAACGTCTGAATCGCTGCAATGACCGCTTTATGTTAAGTGATCGGTAAACGACGACGTTAACCCTGTACCACTGGAATTCGATGCCGAAGAGTGACAGTGTGCGCTTGGTTCTTTATTAACTCTAGTTCAGGTGGAAAGATCCCTCAACTTCCTCGAAACCACAAGGTAGTTTTGAAAACTTTTTCACTAACAATCGCTAAGGAAGGAGTTGAAAAATAGACAGACCGCTTGGGAACTGGGTATGAATATGGGCTCGGTTGTGGCGGCAATATGCTGGGCAATCCAGGCGGAGTTGATTTAAAACTGCTACCTGCCCCACTAAATTACAGATAGCGCTAAGAAACGGGGAGACAAAAAGTGGACAGGACAGGCGCCTGTCTTGTCCACTCCTTTGTCTGTCCTTGTCTTAGCGCTATTTGTAATCTAGTATTTTTAACCAAGTAGCCTGCCAGAATATGTTGATAGCTGCCGTAGCAGGTGGCTGTGGAATTAAAGACGACTTTACATGTCCCATGATGGCCAAGCAAGGGTCAGCTGCATTGACATAAAAATAAACAAAATTACACGAATTCCATGCATTGCATATGACCCAGGCAGTACACTATTAGCAAGTCCCATGTATTTGGGGAATATTTGGGCTGAAAAACACATTATTTATACAAATTAACGTAAGTGTAGCAAAGTTAAAAAAAAAAGAAGTGTTTTGGTTCGGTCTTACACGCATAACCGTGTAGCCGACCTTGAAAACACGCATCACCCCCGGCGACGACCGCAGCGTTGCCTGCTATCGAAGAAATTTTTTATAATGCTAGGGGACACATTCAGAGAGGACCGTGCAGCCCGGGAAAGAAAAATGTCTTGGAGACAGATTTGCAGCAAAAGCAATTATGGCTTGTCGCGGGACGGGGCGAATACCGCGCTTTTCGGGCGCTGCCATTGATTCTGATCGATGGCAATGCGGCTTCCCTAATATCGCTCACGTTTGTATTTATTTTAGGGGGCTTGATAATACTCTCTTACGCGACAGAAATAAACTATTAGTCTAATTACTTGTCCTAGACAGTTAAAATTGATATAAAAAACGTGCCCTTCATCTGAAGACGTGACATTGCAGTTGGTTTTGTTTTGGCTTCAACCCTTCAACTGCAAGCGAAATGACCGTGTAACACCATCTCAGTTCAATTTGGTCAAGCCAGGGTTAGCGGCCGCTAACTGCCGTTTGCCTAAGCCATAGAGTTATAATGTACGCTAGAGGTTCAACTGGCGCTAGTGTCTATGCCACTTCCGTGAGGCAAATTGAAGCAGACAACAACCAGTCTACTTTTACGGTGCTCCTGTGCATTCCTAAGGGAAAACGCGCGTGAAACTTGTCTCTTCGCCGGAAAATAAGATGAATAACTTCTATTATTTTGGTTGTACCGGATAGTGTGTACAGTGCTAATCACACTTGTCTATAACGCGCGAGCGTGCGGCTTTCTCCGGGGAGCGCTAGACTGGCGGCATTCGCGGGAACTAAGCTAGTCACGTGGCAGAACATGGAACGGCCCGGTCGAGGGGTGTCCTGCCCACTCTATCGGCTGGCGGCGAACGCGGAAGGCTGCTCGCACGCTTTTTACAAACATCATTGCTCGTACAATAAACACACTAAAGCATGAAAACGTATCAACGATGTCGGCATCAAAAAACAAATATATATCTTAAAGCCCTTTACTTTTATCGCTTATCAAGCTGATAGAGTGGGCAGGACACCCCTCGAGCGGGCCGTTCCATGTAGCGCCGCGTGACTAGCTTTGTTTCCGCGAATGCCACCAGCGCAGCGCTTCCCGGAGAAAGCCACTCGCTCGCGCGTTATAGACAAGTGTGATTAGCACTGCACATTTATTAATATTATAAAAGTGTAATTGCTTTAATTACAGCATTTTCCTTTACCACTGAACGATGTTAAGCTTCGCTATATTTCAGGCCCAGACCTATGTTCCATGCAGGTATGTAAAAACGAGCGACGATTCTAAGAAAACTAACGATCGAAAAAAATGTAGAGTGTGTTCGAGGTTCGCTAGCATTGCGGTGGCGCTTATACATATTGCTAATATGCCCGTCCTGTCACCCTATGAAAATGACTCCGTCGTGCATCTTTACGATCGGTCAAAAGACATTCGAATATAAGAAATAAAGTACGTGGACTACGAAGGGTGTGCCTTTTTATTATTTCCTAGGTCGGGCAGTTTTTATCGGGCACCTGTTCTCTGACTTCTCCCTATTTGCAAAGATTTGTGTGCGGTTGATGATTTGAACCCAGAACATGCATCTTTGCACATATTCATGAGCCGAAAGAATATAGCAGTACTTATTTATTGCAAATCGGACTATATTACGTGGCTTTCAATTTATTTTGATCGCCTGCGTGCACAAGGAGTTACTTGTCCAGTGTTACTGCGGAGTTCTTGAAGTCCCTCTTCGTTTTCCACATGTCCTTCGTTCGTTTGACACGTATATCACCCAAGGTGGAAAGCGCCGATGCTGTGTTCGCGCTAACAGTGTCTGACAGTGCATATAAATACACCTACAAAGCGGTTTAGGCACCGTTTTCCATGCCACGAATTTCAAATAAAAACGCCGTAACTGACCAATTATATCGTCTGCGTGACTGAGAAATGTTCCAATGTGCCAGTACGTACGAAATATTCGTGATATTTGCTCTTATAATCGAGCGCAGCGAGAAAATGCACTCGCTTTTTCCCATAGAAATGAATTACCGGAAGTCAATTTCCGACTGGTTGCTGTCTCCTTCAATTTGCAGCAGCACGCTAGCGCCACTTGAACCTCTAGTGTACATTGTAATAACTCTATGGCCTAACCACGGTAGAAACGGCTGGTGTAACTTGGAGGTGAGACGAGACGCGGCGTCGATGGCTGGTTACTTCATGCATATCGGGTCTCAGTACCATGAGTCTTCTTGCCGCTGTTATGATCGGCCACTCAAACTGCAGTGCAGCCAGTCCGCCAGAGGCGACAGACGGCTGGCTTCGCCTCCCGGCACTGCCGAAGAGTGTGGACCTTCGCGGGAGATACCCACCCCACAGCGCGACCCCCCGCGGACGCGCTCCTCAGTGAACGAAGGAACGAAAGTTAAGAAGCAGGAAACAGGTCACGTTCCTCTATACGTTCAGTTGGCGCTGAGGTAGAACATTGCACTGTTGACGAAGTGGCCGAGAGCTGAATCCCTATAACGGGTTAAGTTTTTTTTTTCTTTGTGATTCGTTTAAACAAAAATAAACAAACCGAGATCAATGGAAGAAAAATTAAACTTGTTCTTATTCACTGACACCATGGAAAACTATACAAATATCATTACGAGAAACCTCATCAGCACGCTGTTCGATAAACTAAATTTGTGCACCCAGGTTGTTTCTAGGCCGTTTGCGCAGGGGCCAAGACGACGAGGTCGGTCCTTCAGTCGTTTCTTTTGCCGTAGTGTTTTCGAGATTCATAAAAAAAATACTATAACATCCGTCATTGATAGCTAAGCTTTGAAACGATGTCGAAACTGCAACGCACACTGGGCTTAGATGGCGGCTGCGTTCAGCTGCGATAGCGACGGGCTTCGGGCCTCGGCCTCTTCGGCCAAATATTGTCCTCGGCTGCCTCGTCTGCCGGGCCCTGACCCTGGCTGCGACCACTGCAACTAACAGTGCAAGGACTAAAACGCTGTGGCGCTACGAGGACTGCGAGCGTGCTGTGGCTCTTTGAGGTTCCTTGTTCTCGTGACCGCTGTGCAGCGACTGTGATGTGTGGTTTATCTATGCGTCTTCTGTGCAACGTTCGAGGTTTTCACACCGTACCGTTTGCCAACCGACCATCACCATGAGTCTGTGTTTCTGTCGCTGCAGATGGCCGTACTGCTGCTGTGAACGAAGACGCGAACTGTCGCCTACGTTCATTGCGTGCATGGGCGCCCGTTTGTTCTTGTTACCCCTTAACGTGTCAACCGAATATAACATTAAGTTTGTGTTTCTGGAGCCACAGAGGGCAGTGATGTTGTTTTGAACGAAGGCACAAACGGCCGCCGTCGTTCCATAAGTTCAAGGGCACCCGGAGGTGCGGGTGCAAGGAGGGGTGGGAGGGAGTGGCAGAAAGAGGAGGAGGAGGAGGAAACTTTATTAGCTTTCTGGAATTAGGTATTGGTGGTGGTAAAGGCCCAGAGGGCCGCCGCGACCGCCAGGGCCCAGAAGGTGGTCAGGACTTGGCCCGACTCCTCCGGGTCGCGCAACATCTGCTCCCAAAGGTGAGGAGAGCAAAAAGGGGGTATGGGTCTGACGGGGCATAGGCAGAGGGAATGGTAGTGAGTGCCGAGTGCCCCGCAGTCAGGACAGGCGGGGGTGGCAAAGAGGTGTGGGTGAGTGTGTATTAGTTGTGTTCGAAGGGGGGAAGTGTGTTTTTGTCGGAGGCGCAGCATGTGTGCTGCCTCCTGAGAGAGGTGTAAGTGCGGGGGTGGGTATTGTCGCCGGAAGAGGCGGTAGTGCAGGGTAATATCCCTGTATTGCAGGAGGGAGGTAGCCTTGCCTGCAGAGGCATCGCATGTTGGCGTAGTTGAAATGGCGGCTCGGTTATAAGTTCGCAACCGCAATCGTGCACCATCTCATTAGCGCCTACGCCTGTGTGGGCTGGTGTCCACAGCATGGTCACGGTGTCGAACGGAGGATTGTGGTGAGAATTGAGAGGCCATGGGGGAGATATTGCCGCGAATAAAGTTGCGGATGCCCTGCTGAGAGTCAGACAGGACAAATTGGGGGGTGGGGCTCTGGGCGAGCGCAAGGGCAATGGCCGCTTCCTCCAGCGTGGTTGTTTTCGTAGTGAGGATGGTAAAAGCCGTGACGATTGACGGTGGATGTTGGCCTAGAACAGTTACACAGTATGCAGGTTTGTGAGGGTAGGGTGTGGCATCAGTGTAAGGTGTGCATGGTGATTGTGGGCATAGTTTGGCGTGGATATTGGGTCGGGCTAATTGCCGGGCTGTATGGAAAGTTGGATACATGTGGCGAGGGATTGGGTGGACTCGGATGCGGATACGTATGTGCAGCGGAATGGGGAGTGGGCGGCTTGCGATGGTAGGGAGGAATATGTTTATAGAGTGAAGAGTGTAGTGCCCTGTGGGCGAGGATGCGAGGCGGGTGAGTTGGCACATGTGGTGTCCGACTAGGTGTTCGCGTATTGTGTTCTGTATATCGAGGTCGAGCAGGCGGTGCGTTGGGGCGTGAGGGAGGAGTACGAGTGCTTGTCTATATGTCTTCTTCATGAGCGCATCAAGTGAGTCGAGTTGGGTTGGTGCAAGTTTGAGGTAAGGTAGCTGGTATAGGATACGGTTGACTAGAAAACTGTGGACGAGTCGGAGACTGTCCTGTTACTTGATGCCGTGGTACTTAGCGGTTATCCTTGTAATGAGGTCCGTGGTTTGGGTAGCATATTTCTTTACTTGTCGGAGGGTGGGTGCGGATGATCTGTTCTGTGTGCGGGTGAGGCATAAAAGTCGAATTCGTTCCGTGTGTGGTATTTGTTCAGAGTGCACAAAACGTTGGATGGGGGGTTTTGGGGGGGGGGGGGGGGGGTTCGCGGCAAGGGGGCGTAAAGGTGAGGAGAGCGTATTTGTGTGGGAGCATTGAGGCTCCAAAACTTCGATGTGGTGTAGGACTTGGGTGAGGCCTTGTTGGAGTGCTGCGTCAGTCTGTTGGTCGGAGCCAGAGTGGACCCAAAGAGCAATGTCATCTGTGTACAGTGTGCTGCGTAGCGTGGGGATGGTGAGGAGAGTGCGGGCAAGTGAGATTAGGGTGAGGTTAAAGAGCATGGGCGAGAGGACCACTCCTTTTGGCGTTCTGCAGTCTGGCATGTGGAAAGGATCAGACTGGACATGGCCCAAACGGATGGTAGCGGTACGTTGTGCGAGAAAGTTATAGATATAGTGGTAGAAGTGTAGACCTAGGTTTTAGGATGAGATTGTGTGAAGGATGCTATGGTGTGAGATATTATCAAAGGGTTTTTCGAGGTCCAGTGCGAGTACAGAGGTGTGATCTCGTTGCGGGGGGTGTTGGTGGAAATCGTGGTGATACAGTATAAGGGCGTCTTGCGTGGATAAGTTGGGTCGAAAGCCGATCATGTTGAGAGCGTAGGTTTGGGTGTGTTCAAGGTGCGCATCGACGCGATTCTGCAGGACGTGTTCGAGAAATTTGTTGAGACAGGAGGTAAGGAAGTTAGGACGAAGGTTGTGTATAGGAGTTTTTTTTCCATGTTTGGGGATGAGGATAGTGTTGGAGTGTTTCCAGGTAGAGGGAAGTGTGTGGTTAAGCCAATGTTGGTTGAAGAGTTGTACAAGGTGTTCTTGGACCTCCTCATTGAGGTGACGTAAGAGGGTACTTGTGATGTCGTCATGTCTTGGTGTGGTGTTGTGTTTGAGGGCTTGCACCGCTGCGTGTAGTTCTGCAAAGGTGATGGGGGCGTCGAGCTGTGGGTTGGGGTTGCCAGTGTATTGTAGAGGACCAACAGGGTGTGATAAGGGACGTAGGATGTATATGGAGCGGAGGGTGTCGGATAGGGCGGTGGGTGAGAGTTGAGTGTACGCTATAGTTTGTGTGATTTGGTGGCGAGATTGGGTCTTAGTAGTGCCCCGGTCGAGTAGGACACGGAGGATGTACCAAACCTCCTAGTGGATAGCTGACCTCGCATTTCGTCGCAAGTGTTGTTCCAGTTGTTTCTTGAAGGTAAACATGTTTGAGAGAGTTTCTGGCTAATGTGAGTGCGTGCATCTCGATCTTAGTGCGGAGGGTTTGCAGTTTGAGGCGAAGGTTGCGTCAACATCTATATTGCCGCCAGCGCTGCTCTAGGCTGGTGTAGGAATCCCAGAGGCTGGGAATCTACAAATTCCGCTGAGGGAGAAGGGTCGATAATCTTACTTGCAAACTGTTTAGCTGAGAGAAGCTGTGTCAGTCATTGTTCTAGGTCAGAGTCACAGGTGGTGGTGGGTGGGAGTGGGCGTTCGGTACGGAAAAGATCCCAATTTTTGTGTGCTAGTGGTGCAAGGGGGCGGCGGGGGGGGGGGGGGTGGACGGGGAGATTATTTTGAGGGTAAGACACGTGTTGAGGATGTAGTGATCGCTGCCAAGTGTGTGTGGTGCTGTGGAGGTGTGATGGGTGAGTTTTCCGGTGCTAAAGATGATGGCGGTAGTGGTATCGTGGCGGGCACTCTTGTCAATGCGTGTGGGGGAGGAAGGGTCGGCGTGAAGGCTGAGCTGAAGGGCGTGGGTAAGTTCAGAGAGGTAGAAAGTCTTTGCAAGTGGTACAAGGGTAGACCAACTCTATGTTAGGGGCAGTGAAGTCACCTACAATTAGAAGAAGGTCGTGTTTAGTGAGAGCGAGGGCCTGCTAAAATATGTATTTGAAGGATATCTGTTTGGAGTTAGGGGGCTATATATATTAAGAAGGTGCAAGCGTGTTACAAGGAATTTGGGAAGGTGGAGTTTAGTGCTGGGAGGCAATTTTGCGATGTACAAGGGTGGCTATCTGGGGGAAATCCAGTGGGGAGTGAGATGGATAGTCTTTGAGCTTGGGTGAGTGGTACGTTTACTGTCGTGCTATGGGGATGGGGGGTTGGGTATGGATGCAATGTGTGCTTGGAGGTTGGCTATTTTAGTTCAAAAACCAGGGCAGTTCCATTTCCAGATGTATTGTGGGTTACCGGTCCGGGTCTCTTCCGGGGGTTATTGGTAGGGGGGTGGTAGTTGGGGCGGCAAGGTGCATCCATTGTAGGACTTCTTGATGTAGGGAGTGTATCGATTTCTGATTACATTGATTTGGGCTGAGTTGTGTTGGCGATGATTATCGAAAGCCGTTTCTATTTCGGCGCGTAGGGCGGCTATTTCTACGTTGCCTGAGGATGTGCGGTGAGGGCCAGTAGTGGGGGGCTGTGCTCGTTTCTTATTCGGGGGGAGGTGGTTAGTTGATCAGGTGACGGAGCTGGAGGGTTGTGGGTGGTTTGGAGTTGTTCTTTAAGGAGACGGTTTTCCGCTTGTAGGCGCTCATTATCCGCGGGAAGGAGGGTGATAGTGTGACACAATTTCTGCATTTCCTGGCGCATTTGGCGCATTTCGTCCTGCCATATGGAGGGCGGGGGTGGGGGTGGGTGAATTGGGGGAATTGGGATCAGAGCTGTGCATACCTGGCCCTGAGTTGCTTTGCTGTAGGTGAGTCCGGGTGTGGTGAAAACTGCGGTGATGCGGTCAGGCCCGGTTCTCGGGGTGGTGGGGGTATGTTGGGTAGGGTGCGGCAAGGCTGGAAGTGTTTTGGGAATCCCGCTGTACCTTTAAGGTGATCTTGTCCAAAGAGGATGCAGCGAAGCTGGCAGGGGTGATTTGATCTGGGGCCCAGTGTACCACAAATAGTACAGTGGGGTTTCGGTGTGGGTTTGGGGCAGACGTCTAGCGACCAACAGGCCATATATGGTCGGTTTTTCGCTTGTAAGGGTAGCAGCGAAGAATAGCCGCACGATACCGGACCCAGAAGGGTACATGCGGCCCCCGAAAGAGGGCTTGCACGATGCCCGTGTCTTTGATGTGACGGGAGTCGAGGACTGTTAAGATGGGGTTAAGACGCGTGAGGCTTTCTATGATTAGTGGTTCAGAGTCTTCAGATGGACTCTGGAATATTGCTCCTGGCGTGGTGATGCAAAGTGGGGGTATGTGGCTTTGCTGTAGGCGTTCAAGGTAATTGCCTTGAGGTTCTTCTATTGTTGGGCTCTGAGCTCATCGGTGGTACTTACTACGATGAAGTTTGAACGGGTATTTATGCGTGCTTGGTCTTGAGCGAAGCCTCTTATCTTGGTTTGGTGGACGATGCAGTCGGCTAGCTGGGTTGCATTAGTTTTGCTGAGGTCCACACCGCCCTGAGGACGAATGACAACCTTCAAGTCACCAGGGGGAAGCGGGTCTTCTAGCGGGGGTGGCAAGTTTCTTGCTATGTTGTCGGCGTTTTTTTTCGGCTTAGTGGGATCAGCAGCGGGTGTGGTGATGGCTGAGGTAGCGGTTGTTGCTGCGATGCGGGAGCGGATTGTCTTCCATCAAGGTTCACGCAGGATGTCGGGATCGATTTCGTCCACTTTCAGCCATGTATTCGACACCCGTTGGCGTGATTGGAATGGAGGGGTTAGCCGGTGAAGTTGGGAGCTGCTGCGGCGGCAAGTTGGTGGCAGGTGGCGGCGGAGCTTTTGAAGATCCCACTTCGGCGGCTGGTTGGGAGGCGCTCATTTCAGTGAGTTCAGTGGAGCGAAACGCAGTTGCATAGGTGGTTGCTGCCCCTGTCGCTAAGGGCTGACGTCGAGCCGGCGGCGGCCTCGCCAGGCGAAGGCGACGTTAGGCTTAGCGAGGAGTGCCGGCTTGGCGGGTCATAATTCGGTGATAATTAACGTACTCGGTATCGGTGGGCTAAGATGTTGGCACCGATGTGGTCCTGGTGACGTTAGGAATATTTGGTATAAATTCAATTGGTTTGATTGCAATGGTACAAGGTGGAAGCGGAGCCCATGTGAAGCACGTCCAGCCGGGGCGCGAATTATGAGGTGGCAGTGTTCTAATTCTCGGAAAGATGCAACAAAACAAGAGGGTTTTCTATTCTCCTCCGGCCCCTCTCCTCCTTCCGGGAAGATTTCTGCGAGCGCTCATGCATGTGTGTCGTGGTATCCGGCCAACGTGGTTAAAGCCAGTTGGTCAAAGGTCAATTTGTCAATAGACAACTTGTAAGATAGGCCACTTTGTCATGAAATGCAAATGGCGGAATATGTGGCTTTTGATACAGACTGCGTCACCTGGCAGCTCTCGGGGAACTCACTGCAATGGGTGTTAGGAGCGAGGGTAAGACTACTGGCTTAGCACTGGGATGTGCTAAACCAGAAGTGCCCAAATAAAAAATTAGGCGGGCCAAAATTATGATTAATAAAGAGTGTGCAGGCCGCACCTTCTGCGACGTGTTGCAAATTTTGGCTGCGGTCAGCCTTTTGATGTCGGGAGTCATCGAACTCGTTTCCGTCTTTAGCCCATCTCGCAATGTCATGTTCGCCATGGCAGGTCGAACGCGGTTCTTGCTCAAAGTCATCAGTCATCAGCTCGCATGCTATAGCATGATAAAGGTTTGGGTAGTTTGAGGCTTGTTGGTCCTAGTACATCCAAGGGTCGAGAGCCGCTGCCAGCCCTTGACAAATTAGGCTCCGAAATCTCGTAGCTGCGACTCTCATGCCGATTATTTGTCTGTGCGCCTAATGTACTACATTCTTGCCTTGTGCGTCAACCGTTGATCGCCCTGTTCTTTTTTTTTCGCGCATAACCGACATGCTTGGGCATGCTGTCAGTTGAGAAATTGGTCATGAACGGCTATGCAAACAGTCGCCGATGTTTCCATGTGTCCGAGTGTCAACCGACGATCATTTGGTGATCATCTAGGTTCGTGTCTCTGTGCATTATCAGCATCGCTAGAACAGTGATGTCTATCTTGTAATTGGCTGTGTAAAATATCGGTACAGGAGGAGTAATCAAAAGGATTTATATAAAATATTTACATTTGGAATGCCTTGAGGTCCGTTGAGGCGTTTCTTTGCAATCACGTCTTCATCCTCCTCTTCATTCCGTTTCTAAATTTCGCGATCAAGTATTTGTCCTTTTCTTTGTCTTCAATGAAACAGATGTAAGTTCATACAAATATTCTACACACTTCCGCCCCCGCAATGAGCATCTCTGCTTATCCATTAAGTGACTCTGATGGGTACAAAAGTTGTATAGGCCGTTTGATAACTTTGCCGTATAGCAACCTTATCGAACAAGATCTCACCTTGCCGTCACGTCCAGGAAGCGTTTGTGCTACTCGACCCATTTTCCAACATTGTCGGGGAAGTAAATGTTCATCTACTAACACAAACTCCCCCTCTCTCAAAGAGCGCGACAGGACGGGACGAGAATGGTGGGCAGACCGGAGTTCGTTAAGGTATTCTCTTCGCCATCTATTCCAAAAGTGATCTGTCACCTTTTGTCTGTGCTTCCACCGCCTTTGAATGTCAAGGGAACTTGCACTTACAACGCTCGGAGGTTCGCTGCGGGGGAGTGAGGTAAGTAGCTTTCCAAAGAGGAAGTGCGCTGGTGTGAGAGGGGATGGTTCTGAAACCTCTGAATATACGAAGGTCAACGGTCTGGAGTTAAGCACTGCTTCGATCTCAGTTAATATCGTGATCAACTCCTCGAATTTCGGGTAACTACGTCCTAAAACCTTTTTCAGTGAAGTTTTCACACAACGAACCATACGCTCCCAAAATCCCCCCCCCCCCCCCCCACCAAGCTGCCTTTTCTACTATAAAACGCCACTCAATTCGGAAAGACGCAAACATGGCTGTGACTTCCTCTCGACGTATACAGTTCCACAGTTCTGACAGTTCACGATTTGCGCGGCGGAATGTCCGTGCGTTATCCGTCATTACCACACGGCAAACTCCTCTGCGAGAAATGAATCGTCTAAAAGCTAGAATAAATGTTTGGGTAGTCAAGTCACTTACAAGTTCGAGATGTACCGCTCGGGTTACAGCGCAGGTAATGATAAGAATGTAGCACTTGCTAACACTGCCACATTCTTTAGAGAAGAGGGGACCCGCGAAATCCATGCCGGAGATTTCAAAGGGATCAGCTTGGTTCACCCTCATACTCGGTAGCGGTGCGGTTGTTTCGCTAGCTGGCTTGCATCGAAAGCGATCGCAGGTTACACATTGCTTGATTATTCTTTTAGTAACTTGCCGTGCTCTTACTATCCAGTATTTTTCTCGGAGACTGGTTAAGGTGTCACAAAGACCAGCGTGCAGAAGCCTCTCTTGAGTAGATCTTATTAATAGTTCCGTGAACTTGTGTGCGCTGGGCAGAATGATGGGATGTTTTTCTTCTATTATTTGCTGTGTCTTCTGTAGTCTTCCGCCCACTCGTATGATGTCACTGGAGTCGAGAATCGCTGTGAGAGAACTCAAAGGTGATGTTTTGTCAAGAGTCTTTCTTTCTTTGAGGGTAATGAGATCATGGCCGTATTCTTCACGTTGGGCTTGTTTTATCAATGTGATTTCGGCTTCTTTTATTTCGACGGCAGTCAAGCCTCCCTGTCTCCTGGTCAGTCTTTTGCAGTTGTGTACAAAACGAAGAATCCAAGCAGTTTCACGTAAAAGGCGATTAAGGTTGTTGTGAGTTTCTAGTGAAATAAGGGGTTCTACAATCAAGAGAGTCGTGCAAGGAACTGTTTGTCTTGGTTCTAAGGATTTGTTATCCTCCATTAGCTAATCTTTCATCGACTGTTCAGGCCATTCTCGCGATGGTTTTTGTAACCAATGTGGTCCAGTCCACCATATTGCACTTGACGCAAGTGAAAGAGGAGTAACACCCCTAGTTAGGAGATCAGCTGGATTTTCGGTACCTGGACAATGTCTTCACTGTATAAGATTCGTTAGTTGTTGAATCTCTTCTACTCTGTTCGTAATGAAAGGTTTCCATTTTGACTTCGAACCCTTGATCCAGTGCAATGTGATATTTGAATCAGTCCACAGGAGGACGGCTTGTATGCGTATGTGTAAATTCTCGATAAGACAGCGTTGTAACCTAGCGGCTAACAAGGCCCCCATAAGTTCTAGTCTTGGAAGTGTAAGATTCTTCATGGGCGCTACTCTGGATTTGGATGCGATCAGACCAGTCGTGACATGTTTCTCATTGTTGATCTTGAGGTACGCTGCCGTACCGTATGCCCTTGGACTTGCGTCTGAAAACACATGAAGTTCTACGACTGAACCATCGCCCTCGGTGTCAAGGTTTGAGTATCTCTGGGGTATCGTTAATTCGTGAATAGTTGACAAATGCGAGCACCAATCTACCCATTCTCCGGTGATGCCACCTGGAAGATCGTCGTCCCATCCTACTGCCTGTTCCCAGAGTCGTTAAAACAGCAACTTCACCCTCACGGTCACCGGCGCGATCCATCCAAGAGGGTCAAATATTCTTGCTGAAGTCTGTAAAATGTTGCGTTTCGTTAGCTTCGCAAGGTTTACGACGCCCAGAATGTTGTCAACGTTAATAGCAAGTTGATCGCTGGCCCTGTTCCAAAGAAGGCCTAGTATTTTCGTAAAATTCCCTGTAGAGTCGTCTGGTGAAAATTGTGTTTCCTCTAATGATTCGTTCTTATCAAAGATTGATTGTAAATCTTTGTCATTTGTGCACCACTTACGGAGGTTCATGCCGGCTTCACCCATGATAACCTTAGCTTCTTCGTGAAGCACTTGAGCTTGTTTGATTGTTTTCGATCCAGTGAGTAAATCGTCAACGTAAAGACAGCTAGATAAGGTCATGGAGGTTTCTGAAAACCGGCCTCGGACACTCTTTAAATGATGTCGTATAGTGGCTGCAAGGAGGAACGGGCTGCAGGCTGCTCCAAACGGGATTCTTGTCATTCTCCAGATTTCTGGAGGGTTGTGCGGTTGAGCAGTTCTTGGGATCTCTCGAAACCAGAAAAAACGAAGAGCGTTTCGATCTTCGGGTGCAACAAAAACTTGTAAAAAAGCCTTTTCGATATCAGCGAAAAGGGCGATCGGGTGCCTTCTAAAATTTAACAGCATTTGCATGAGGTCAGGATTTAAGTTTGGTCCTGCATGGAGGTTTTGATTTAGAGAAGTACAACGTGGGGCATGAGACGACGCATCGAACACTATCCGTACCTTGGTTGTCTGTCGATCATTTTTTATCACGGCTCTGTGGGGCAAGTAATACGTTTTTTCACTGTGTTCCTCGTCATCATCAGGTTGGACTCGTTCGGCGAACCCTTTAATAAGGTACTCCCTCACAGCCTTGTCATACTGCATGAGCAGGCAGTCATCTCTACGTAGTTTTCTGAGCAATGCAGCTAAGCGAGTTTCTGCAACATCCTTATTGTCTTGTAACAGAGGTTCAGGGGACTTCCACAATAGCCGGGCTTCGTATCTTCCGTCTATCTTCTTCACGGAGGAGTTGAACGATTTTAGCAAATACAGAAAAGAGCCACACTCTTGGTCCTTCGATGGGGAGTCCCTAATTCCCAGACTTTCTAGTTCCCAAGATTTGCGCAGTTCTAAACAGATGTCTTTAGATGCCTCGCCAACGCTCATCGTGAAAATAGCAGTGGCGGTACATACATTAGAGGCGTTACTCACTTTCACGGGACCTTGCAAAGACCAGCCAAATATGGTCTCCACAGCAGCTAGAGATGAGTTGATACGTTTGACACTCCCAGTCGTTACTTTCCAATAATAATCAGACTCGATGAGAATGTTCACTCCAGGTTCCGGTTTTTCGTTCTTTAAGGGAAGGTCCGCCAGAGTCATACCCTTCGACTCTAGATTTTGTATGAGGCTGGTGTCTGTTACGTAGTGAATTTCTCCACAAATCTCGGGGACTTCCAAGGCCTCTATGACAATCTCTGCTCTACTGTGATGGCTTTTCAGAAGAATCTCGACTCGGCGACATCTTCTTTTCGTTCCTTGTGCAGAGTCACCGAAGGCGAAAATGGTGAGGTCTTCTTCACCGACGGGTCGGCAACGGAGCTTTTCTGAGACAGTCCGTTTTACAAAGGAACGCTGGCTCCCCCCATCGATCAGAACTCGAAGTGTTGTCTCAATTTGACCCTTAGCTAGTACTTTAGCAGTCTGAAGTAACACTTGTTGGGGGCTACTTGATCCCGCCCTAGATATCCCGATGAACTGCGAAGGCCCTCCAGGAACGTTAGGTGATGGTCGGAGTGCAGCCCATTCTGGATCACACAACACTGTGAGGTGTCTGCCGCCGCAACTCGCGCAAGAAAGCGTTCGCGCGCTTCGACACTCTCTTGCTTTGTGAAATTGTTTTCACATCTAAAACATCTGTTGTCATGTTTAAGTTTCTCTTTCTTCTCTTGTAATGTCAGGTGTGTCGTGCATTCCTGCAGCGGGTGGTCACCAGAGCCACAGAAAACACAGCAGTGGACGCTCACTTTTTCTAGTGTAGGGAGAGCCGATGCAGAACTTATCTTGTCAACAATAGACCCTTGTGATGGACGGAACTTTTCTTTTGAAGAGTGTGTGGAGAGTTGAAAGCACTTCTCCCTTGTTATAACTTCTGCATCAAGGAATGCAAGAAGCACTGTGAGATTGTCTTCCCCGTCCCCTGAAGGCCCTTTGGCGTCCAGCTTCCGGTTGTACCTCAGCAGAAGATCAGAAGGGAGGGCTCTTTGGAGCACGGTGTGCAGAAGAACACCGTAAGAATGTACATCCACTCCTAGACTTTGTAGGCTCCTGATCCTTGTCACTACGGCATCATGGAGTTTCCTGAGTCCCTCTGTGTCCTCTGAGGATCTTATTGGTTTGGTGTCCATGAGATGGGAAAGATGGTTATTAACTATCACAGTGGGCTGACCGAATCTTCTCTTTAAGAGTTCAATCGCAACGTTGTAATTGTCACTGGTCACGGGAATCCCCTTGACAGCAGCATCGGCTTTTCCGACCAGGTAGATCTTCAGATATTTGAACTTGTCGACTGGAGACAGTGTTGGATTGTGGTCTATAGAGGACTGAAACTGGTCCCAGAACGTTTGCCAGTCTTCCGGATCTCCGTTGTATTTTGGAAGTTCTAGTCGTGGAAGCTTGACGTTAGGTCCACTTGCTTGACGTTCTCTAGGGTCATTTGCTTCAGTGTCGTTGTTAGAAAGAACTCTTTCGTTGCAGTGCTGTTTTCGTAACGCTTGGGCCGTTCTTGTTTTAATGTTTCTTATAGTCTCTTCGTACGTGGTACAGGTTTGTGTTTCTTCTTCTATTTCGTTCTGGTCAATGAGGTCTGCGATCTCCGCATCTAGTTGGTGTAGCGACGTTTCTTTCAATGTGAGGAAGTTGAGCTTCTCTTCTATGTCACCTTCTGGTAGCGGAGTCAGCTCTAATGCCGAGGAAATGTCGTTGACAAGCTTGGTAACAGTGGACCGTATTACCCCTCGTCTTTTCTTGAGCCTTTCCATCGTTTTTTTCGTTATTTCCCGGGTTTCGGCACCATGGTTTTTGTAAAATATCGGTACAGGAGGAGTAATCAAAAGGATTTATATACAATATTTACATTTGGAATGCCTTGAGGTCCGTTGAGGCGTTTCTTTGCGATCACGTCTTCATCCTCCTCTTCATTCCGTTTCTAAATTTCGCGATCAAGTATTTGTCCTTTTCTTTGTTTTCAATGAAACAGATGTAAGTTCATACAAATATTCTACAGGCTGTGAACGATGACGCGACTCGCTCAGGTTTCCCTCTGTTTACCGGCAAGAAGGCATACGCTCCCTGGTCGCCATTATATTTCAGACTGCAGTGTTTTAGAGAACCGTTTGTGCGACTATTGCACAATCTATCAACCTGCTGATAGTCATGTTGTGACGCTGATCTAGACCATAACTTCGATTCTACTATGGCCAATACCGTTGTCGTCTGCGTGCATGCCATACTAGTCGCGCTTTGGGTGCTCTTGGAAAAGGAGGCTGAGAGCATTAAAATAATGCGGAAAGAAGGCGTGTCCTTGTCTTCAAACAGGCGTTTCTTAGGGGTCGGGGGTCGGGACTCCTACGCCAAGGTGAGCCGGCCCTCTCGGGGCTCCCAAAGCAACGGGGGCTATCGACTGCGCGTCGACTTAACCGAGTTGAACCAGGTCATCCTCATAGAGCAGCATAAGATTCCGACCGTCAACCAGGCGTTCGGGTTGCTGGGAAACGCTACGGTATTTCGAAACTGGGCGCAATATCTGGGCTTTACCAGGTACGCCTCTCCGATTGCTGTTAGGAGTACATGATGTTCATTACATCCTTCGGGCGATTCTATTATCGCTGCCTGCCCTTTGAAATCACTTAGGCCCCAGAGGTGTTCCAGAGCCGGATATCACTGATTTTCGAAGGAATTAAAGGATGTTTCGACATGGTAGATGACATCCTGGTGTATGGCAAAGACCAGTCTAAACCCGACAGCAGGCTTCAAGTTGCCCTTGAGAGACTGCAGCACGTTAGCGTTACCCGAATGGTTCCAAGTGCCGCCACAGGGTCTCGTACCTCAAGTTCCTTGAAGTGGTGTTCATTACCGACGGCATAGCACCAGACTCGGACGAAGTCACCCGCCGTCACGGGTATGCAATTTCCGACAGACTCCTGGAGGGGCTGAACCACATTTGCCATTTCCTGCTGATCTTGTCCGCCACCACAGCGCCAATCAGGCTCGTCCTAAACAAAAACACAATCTCGACCTGGGGTACCGGTCAAACTTCAGCGTTGACTGGCCAAAAAAGATGGTGTCACCCAGCTCCTGCCCGGCTCGATAGAAATCAGTTTCCAGCAATCGTTCATACAAGCACCAGCTCGTACGGCCTGGGCGCCGTCTTCCTGCGGGAGAAACATCTGATGAGCGACGAGCAGTTGCTTTTCCGTCGCGATCACCGACTACTGCCGAACAGCGGTACAGCTAATCGAGAAGGAAGCGCTGGAAGTCCTGTAAGCGATCCAGAGGTTCAATACGCTTCTGCTCGATCTGAGCTCTTTTGTCAAAACAGGCCACCAGTCGCTAATCCAATTGCTGGGCTCCACCAACCTCATGCCTCGACGCGTCCAGTGGTTTCGCATCCAGCTGCTGCGCAACCAGTTCACGGTGCATTATGTTCCTGACAAGTGCCTCGCCACTGCTAACATGTTTTCTAGAGACCCCGAGGTCCTCAATTCAGCTGCGTCTACTGTGAACTGCGTCGAGCTTTTCCAGTCAGAGGTTGTGACTGCACACTCTAAGACAAAGGAAGGAGAAAGATAGCAACACCGTGTTTCCCTCCATTTCACTGACGCGCCCCGAAGCGAATCCGAGAAGACGAAAGGAGCAAAACATCTTCTTCTTGAGGAAGGCGTAATAAAATTTATCTCACCTTACTTTCGTGAGCTGCTCTGAGATTTGCTACTTCTCTATTATTACTTTTTTTCCGACACCCTGCACGCGCAGTTGAATAAGCGATACTTGTGCGCCCACGTATCCCCACGCAGCGCTATAAGTCACCCGAAATCGTGAACATTTGTATGTCAACCGCAGGGCGTCTATATTATATCTTGCCTAGAACACAGAGCAGTATGCTGGTTCGTATCATTCATTTCGTTAAATAAGTAAACAATGCCGTCATGAACTGCCAAGTTCTGTAATGGTTCTATGTACGCTGGTCACGGTGGATGCACAAGGGTCTCTCGAGCCTGCTTGAGCCTATTTGGGCGTGACGACAGTGAGCCTGTGAACATGGTTGTCGCGAAATCCACCGTTACAGCGACCCTGCCGGTTAATAGTATGTATGTCTACCGTACTACGTTCTTACACTGGGTGAACCGATGATCGCCTTGCGTTCCGTTTTTCCACGCACAACCAACAACGCCATGCAGTGCTCTCTTCTGTGAAAGTGGTTGTGAACGAAGACGCCAACAGTCGCCGAGCTCACCTCCTGTTTTACATGAAATTGACGTATGCTCTTTGCTTGCACTATTTTTTTTCAGGTTTCTGCGTTTTAGGGAACCATATGTGCGGTTTCTGTGTAGTCGCTTTACACCATATGGCCTGTGTTTTCACCCCTGCTTTGATGTTGAAAGACAAAACTTTTTTCTTTTCTTTTTTTAGTTCTTTTTTTAACCACCATAACCCTCTCCCATAGGCAGAGTAGCCCACCGGGACTAACAAACTAGGTTAATTTCTGTTTTTCTAATCTGATTTCTCATGTTCATCACCTCAAGCTGATTTTCGGTCTTCTCTACCCTCGTAAACTGCTGGCAGGCAAACTGTGGCGTATCAATATGCAGTCTTTGGTTTCCCCACGCCACTGTGGCTACTTGCCCATTGGTTGTAAAGAAGGTTGCCCAATTTTATTTTTAACACCTCTTGGCCTTTTAAGTCTCAGCACTGGAGTTTCTCCGGGCAATATCCAAACGGATGACTAGTGCTTGGTTTGGAGAGGACACTCGATGGTCCACATTTTCTCGCTCTTTACAATGTCAGATATTTACTCTCAGCGTTGCCGCTTTGCAATTGGTACAGCATTCCTTGGCATCCTTACACCCTTGCGTGATTTTGAGCTACCGTCGGAAAGGTCCATTCTCAATTTGGAGTGGTACCACAACTTTCTGGTGTGGTGTGGGACGGGGTGTCGAACTGGACCTTGTGGGGGTGCTAGGGGTGTGCTTGTGTATAAGCAGGATTCAATATTTGAACCATATTTTCAAGCGCAGGCAGCCATGAATGGTCATGGTCAAGACAAAACAACTTGTTTTATTGTTGCCCTGCTAATCAGTTAGTTGAACTAATCACCCGGTAGTTTGTTGAACAAAAGTTTGTGAAACATTTTTTTCACGAAAAGGCGTGGGATCAAAATGAAAAACATAGTTTGCAATGATATTTGGAAATTCGGGGTGTTCCGGCAAACAAAACTTCATTTGACTGCAACGCTACAGCTATCCAGCGAATTGCACTACATTCAAATACCGTGGAAGCCAATACTGGCAACTCCCGCGGAAAACGGGCGAAAAGTGATTGCAGCGCCCCTGGCGAGCTCGGAGTCTCCTTTAGCAGACAAATTCTCCAAAATGCATTGGTTTTGCCTATCTCCGTGCGAGGTGACCAACGAAAAAAAAAATTGTCACGGACATTCGCTGCTTTGAAAGTTAAAAAATGGGTGCGAGCTCATGAGTGAAGGACATTCTCTTCGCGTGGGAAAGATGTTACAGCTTTCTGGGTGCAATTTAGGATTTCTCCCGAAGAAAACATTCTGTCACAACTGATGTAAGCCAAGCAAAACACGAATGTATGCCTTCGTGCTGTTTCGTGAAAAAGGGAAATGTACAAACATTTCAGAACATAGCTTCGTTTCAACTTTATTGTTCTTATCAGTCAATTCGTTTTGTCGTTGCAATTCCCATTTCTCATGAATGTCTTGCTAATAACCGTTTCGTCGAACAGGCGAGCTGGCTAATCCCGTTAAGATCGTCTCCGAATGAAGAAGCAGTAGAGTCAATTTCGAACCACGTACGTTACGGCGATGTCAGTATGCTCCGAAAGAAGTCGTTGTGCATATGCAAATCTGACGCGATTATAGATTAACAAAAGCGGAGTTACGAAAAAAGCAGACTTCTCGCGCATGCAAAGAGAGAAGGGGAGAGCGTCGTAGCCGCGCGAAAAAAGGTGATTTCAGTCACGTTATTCACAGTGCACAAATTCCAATTGTTAGCGCGGGGACGACCAACATCTTTCGCTTCGCTGCTTCTTTACTTCTACGATAAAGGCCAACACCCGTTGAACCGTCTCCACTCTTTCCATTTTTGAGTCTTCTTTCTTTTATATTTTTGAGGCGACGCCACTCTGCCGCGTTATTTCTTCCTCCTGCTTGTTTTCTTTTTGCTCTTTTTTTTTGCCCGACGTGTAAACCATCGAGTACCTTGCTTTGTTTGGTTTAGTTTTTACTCCCCTTCCTTCACTTCGGCGCTTACTACCCCCGGTTTGTCTGCGCTAGGCCCGGGCATTTTGAGGGCCGTTTGCAACTTTGCTGTTGTTGTTGTTTTCTTCCACTGTCGTCTGCGATAACGTCCTATTTTCGCCTTCGATTGAGTTTCTAATCCAAACTCGTCATACGTGCTTTTTGATATTTATTAAATATATTAAGAAGTGTAAGCTCGTTATACATTTTTATTCGAATTTTATTTGTGTACTCCGGCCGGCACGTCTGCTACGGGTCATCGTTTGTTGATCAACCGGCCGCATTCGAGCATACACCAGAGCATACTTAGAGATGGCAGGCATGCAATGTGCTGCCTACCATTGCAAGAACAAGTTTGTGCGATGTGGTGGAAAATCTTTCTTCTGCTTCCTACGTCAACCTACGGACACCTACGTCAACAAGTACTTGAATGCACTTTTAAACTGCTTCTTCAAGCGAGCCAACGAACAACCCGCCAAAGTCACTGGAAAAAGAAATTCGAAAGCAAAAAAAGGTTACTCACTGCTAGCACATATAGAAGATTGCTGCCTGTGACCAAAATATTTCTGCGACTCTTTTTTACCGGGCAGTGTGAGCTGCACTACGTTATTTATTTCCCCTGTTTTGTTTTTAGTTCGTACCTACGCCGCGAAAGCAAATAAAGAAATGTACGACAAGCAGTTGAAAAAAAAGGAACGCTTTCTTCTTTTTTCATTAGTTTCGTCTGTTGCTTCCGCTTTGTTTGTCGTGAACTCAACACCGGTGGCGACTACCAGTTATTCATTTGCTGCTTTCCATTTTTCTTTCTTTTTTTTTCTATAAGCGCCGCAACGATCGTCGTCGTTGAAATAGTTTCTTGCTAGCTTCTTTGTTTTATTCGCCGCTGTTCGCTTCTGTTTCCCGTTTCTTTTTATTTTCGTCGGGAATGGCGACACCATTTTTTCTGCAAAGTTCGGTAAGTGTTTGCATGGTCATTTTTATCCTTACTTTTTGTTTTGTTTTTATGTTCCAGCAGCTCGTGCGCTTGCTCTGGTAATATTAACATGTCGTTTTTGCATGTTTTAATGATTACGACGTAGTTCGAGTAGCTAAACACCTTTCTTACGCTTCCCAGACGCGTTTCAAACGCGTGTGATCCCCTGAGAGGCGTTTGAGACCGCTAAATAAACTGCTCTATCTTTGTTTATGCGCGCGTTGTTATTCGATTGTCGTTGCAGTTGCGATCAGTGCATTCCACTTTGCAAGCGGACTGACCGTAATAAATTGTTTCTGCTGTTAGGGTGACAAAACGGGGCTCGTAAAGCTCGAGGACGTCGCGGAGCCTATACTTTTCCATTGCGTCGACTGCTTCCGTTGACTCCGAGTCCGCTAGAGGCGCCACTGTCACGTTCGCTGCCACTCCTATGTGTTTTCGGAGGAGTTTCCAGTATTGGCGAAGCTATATCGTATTTGCTACAGTGTTACAACTCGAAAAATAGCAGTAGTCACCAGTTTTTCTCGATAGCGTCAATGGTGCCGCCCCCGCAGGGGGCACCTGTGAAAGCAGGTGTTTGGAGAGTGGCGTCGCCACGGACCCCGAGCTCAGCAGGGGGCGCCTACACCTTAGGTGCTAGGTGCTTGGTGAATAGCGTCACCACGGACCCTAGCCACTTTGGCGACACCACAGACCCTGAGTAAAAGTGGCTAAGACCAGAGTGTCGAACCTATATTTTTATCGGTTCGGTTCGGGTTCGGGTTCACGGCTTTTGGTTCATTTCCGGTTCAGTTCCGGGGCGCAAAAAATAACGGTTTGAACCGGTTCGAACCGGTTCGAACCGGTTTGAACCGCTAAATTGAGAATATATTTTCCGCGTTGTTCTGTCAATGGGCACTATTTAGGCCGTGGGACTAAATACTGTAAAAGATCGGATTTTTGCGAGGACCTATTTTTTTAGAATTTCACGAATCGCCTACAATTCGCGAAAAATGGGTCCCGCGAACAATTTCGCTAAAATGTAGACACATTGGAATTTATATTGAGATTCCACCGCGTCGAGAAAATTACAACCCGCGAATTATTCCAAAACTTCAGCTTTGACCTAAATCGCGAAATATTGAGCCCATGAAAAATAAGTCATTTACAGTATATAGTTTTCTTTTTTTCTTATCGTTTGTTGAATCCAGTTTTATTTTCAGGTACCAAAATTATAAAATTCTGTTATTTATTCCTACACAACAAGAAAAGAAAATCTACATTAACATACAAAACGTCGTGTTTATACGAATCAACATCCCCTCATTTGCCAGAGTCACATACATTGTACCTGAATCGAAATGTTTTCGCGAAGTGAAGTAGGTTGCCTAAAAAAAACCGTGATTGGTACAACTTTGTATCGCAGTATTAGAAGTTGAATCGTTGTTTTGCCCTTAAACTAAGGAATTAATTACAGTGAAGAAAATCATGAAATGGGCACCTCGTCGCCATATATATCATATCTGTTTTACGGAATACGTTGCACAATATATATATAATGACGAGACGACTGAGCTTAAGGCAATATAATTTTCAAAATGTCACGAAAGTCACGAGACAAGCCCTTCCAGTCTATATTTTATAGATACACAAAGCAACAATCACAATGCTTGTTTTTCTAACCAGCATTGTTTGCTCTCAGCACCATGAAGTGGGCGACGAATCATGCAAAAAGGAGTGGCTGAAATTGTTCACTCTAATCTATGAGCACATTCGTACTGAGATCGAATCTCACCTAAAACAGTGCTTACCCATGTGAACATTTTCTTATATTGGATAAACTGGCATTGCCGGTTGAGGTTTGTTCTTGACAAGATGCCGGTCAATTTAATTTGCAAGTAAGCATCACCCTCGCTAATTGATGATTTTTGTTAAATAGAACAAAGTGGTATTTCATGCTCTACTCAATTTGGAAGCTACTTAATTGGAAACTTTCTTACAGCTTGCGTGTGCAATCGTCATAGTTCCACCATTCGTCCCAGTGTATTTTGTTTTGGTTCGGCCACAGACACGTAAAAGTTCTGTTTAACAGATAAAAGACGCGATAATAAACTTCTATATATTTGAGAAGTTTGATATGCGTGAGGAACACATAGTTATTTAAATTAGCTTCAAAATAAAAAAAAAATATATTTAAAGCTTTCCCAAATCCCCTATAACGTGTCTATAGAGGATTAAAGCGCCGAAAAAGATTTGCAGAACATCTTTCAGATATTTTGAAGGTGCTTTTACTTATATGTGTATCTTTGAGGTGAGGATCTTTTATTTATGCTGCCAAATCTTCAGACAGGAATTAAGTATATTTTTATTATCATCGATAAATTTGACTTTATGAAGTTCACATAACCGCCTGAGGCCGACACGAAAGGGCGATACTCGAAAATACGCCAGCTGCATGTTGAGTCTTCGGAAACGTGATTTTGTTAGCTGTTTTGCAGTGTAAAATACTGGGTTGCAGGGATGCCAAAAAGCACTGTGGTCACATGATATATCGGAAGGCAAATACGCGAAATGTGCAGAAATAAGGAGATGACACGTTATTTTTCTAAATAATTCCTTACACAATGCTTTACTGCAAAAAGAGATGCATAGGAATGCATAAAATGATATTTTTAATTAAACATAAATTGCGCGAAGGGCAAACGAAGATTCTTAGAATCCTAATATAAATCACGTTTGGGCATTAGCTTGCCTCAGCTCGAAACGTCGCGAGATACTGCCTCGGGACGCTATTGTTATCTTAGGTTTTACGTTCACCTGTTTTGGGACCATACTTCACGACTCTGTTCTTTATCAGTCATGTGCTCCAACATTTCATAAGGCTGCCGTATATCATCGCGAGACTGCTATAAATACTACACAACTTTACACCTTGGACGTCTAGTGCTAGTGTTGCGAACGTCGCACTTCACCAGAAAGCTGAAGTATTTAAGATGGTTTACACGTGACGTAATCGCACTATATACTGGTTGTCATTGCGAGTTGTTGTTGCTGAAAAAATCAAATCCGGTGGGGCAAAATGCACGCTGCAAAAGGTTCGCACTCAGTGCAAGCTATGTATTTGAGAGGCACATATTTTTCTTGTTGGTGCATCGCCGTTAGGCACGACGCGAGTATCTGGCACGACGAAAACGTGCTTTCTGGCAAGAGTGTTTTCACAAATAAAAGTTGTACCCACTACCCATCTGTCACTATCGTTTCCAGGCCACGCTTTCTAGTCTGCACCGAAAATGCGGTGCAGAGGATTCTCTACGACACATTATGCTTTAAAAGTACACCCCCTCCCCACTCCCTTTTCTTTTTAGTTGCTCCTCAAGATACTTTTTATTCCTCAGGGGTCGCCTGCTCCGTATTGGGTGGTGTTCATTCGACAATTATATTTGTGTCACTTGTTAACAGTAATTCTTCCCTGCCTTTACTTTGCACCAAACTGTGAAGTTTAAACAAAATACAGGGCGGTTGAAACTTGGAGAACTTGAGAACGACACTCTTGTGAGACTTAGAGCGGCTGCCAACGTTCGGCTATCCCCGTGAGGCCACTGGGATCTTTCTTTCCAGGTATCCCTCCCGTACACACTAATAGTTCTATGTAATGTCGTACTAATACGTTGCATTTAGACCCTTTAACACTTCTATTCCCGGTACAACTTTCTGAGGCCGTTCAGCAACAACGAAAACATGTTTGGGAGCCTCAATGGTGTGCATACATGCAAAATGGTTCGCACAGCATTTTTTTTACCTTAAGTTCAATAAATACCGCTAAGATGTAATCACTGACGTTGATGACTTGCGAAACCATCCATTAGTTTGCCCCTCTGCGAAATGGTAGACGCAGTCGAAAGAAAGAAACGAAACAGCTTTCCCCTCCTCAACTCGCAATTAGAACTATCAGCCACGTGATCTGATCCTAATATATACACCGTCAGTGTTTATCATAGTCATACGGAGGGTGGCAAAGCATAGAGCATGGGCTGATCTTCAGATATAGTTCTAGTTGGGCTATAATGCCCGAGCCCTACTAAAGCGACAAGCAGAAACAAACGGCAGCGGCAAGCCTCAAACCAGAGTATTTCGCGATTTGACAGGCTTTGTAGAATAAAGAAGGCTATGCTCAAACACGAGCATCATGCACACGAGGGTACCATTTGCATGCTTGTAAACACTCGTGCTAACTTTACGAGCACCGAACAACTCAAAGCCGTATAAACGTACCATCGCGAGCATGCTGCATGTGTCTGAGGCTTGTCGCTGTCGTTTTTTTCTGTTTCTAGCTCTAGTGGGACTCCGGCCCATCATAATCTTTGAGTTGAACACGAGCCGTTACCCAAATGTTTGGCGATGCTGGTTGTCATGAACCAGAGCATTCGACTGGGGATCATGACAATCGGGTACATCATGGTGTCACGTGACTCTCAGTGCGAAGTTGTGATGTCATGTGACGTCACGGTATCAACAAAGTTAATAAATATAGCGACGTCCTTAATTTGAATCGACTTAACGCGGTGAGTCGTGTGACGTCACGGGGTCACGTGATGTGACATTACTTTACAGCATGTCTTGACATCATGACGTCACGTGACGATGTGACACATGCCTAATCATAGTGCCAATAAGAAAGTGCCGCAAAAACCCAGGATTTATTATACATTGCAATTCTGTATATGACGATTTCATCAATACGCAGAGGAAAACACGTGTCACTTTTTTATTCCCAAATATAAAAATTGTAATACTAACAAAAAAAAATACCGTGAACCGTTTTGAACCGGTTACCGTTATATTTTTTCCGGTTCAGTTTCGGTTCGATTCCAAGATGGCGGCGAAGATTTTAGTTCAGTTCAGTTCCGGTTCGGCTAAAAATAACGGTTCTGTTCCGGTTTTCGGTTCGGTTCGGTTCCGGTTCGACACCCTGGCTAAGACCCACCCACGTCTGGCTGTGCGTGGCGAGCCCGTGTCCAGGGAAAAGGGCATCCTGGTGGTTGAGCTGAGCCCGGGGTAGGTTTGGACCCTTGGGGGCCCCCCGGGCGAGGCAACACACCACTTTGGCCCCTGCTTCCTGTAGACGGGTGTCCTGGCTTGGCCCGACCAGGATGATTCAGTCAGTCGCCACATCTTCTACTATCCCCTCTTATCTATCTCATTTCTCTGCTCTTCTTTTATTCCTCTTCACCTTCTTTGGCGGCAAGGGCTAACCTTGGGTGGCGATAGACCCCTTGTCCGGATCCACACTAGGTTATAGTGCCTGGGCAGCACTGGTAGTGTAATGTTGTCAGCAAAGCCATATTTGTTATGGCACATTGCCTCCCCCCGTGTTGGGCTCCGTGGTGGGTGGTGCACCCGGGGCACCAAAATTCTCTCCCATCTTTATAGGTACTAAACAAAAAACCTTTCTTGATCGGCCCCCCAAAAGGGGCCGCACCGAAGTACATGCGATTAATACTATTAGATCTGCAGAAAAATTTCCAAGATTCCTTGTGATGCACTCTTGAGAGTGAGAAACCTTTGGCGAAACTGTCACCATTCCTTGTTTCCAAAACACTTGAGTCCATTGTTGGAAAGAACTTCTCTGCCAAAAAAATGACATCCGGAGATCTGCTCGTTGAGATTAAAACCAGTGACAGGGCACAGCACTCCTATCACTTAATTCAGTTTCTGACTATAAAGTGACAGTCACTCCCCACCGTACATTGAACACAGTAAAAGGTGTGATTTCTGAAGATGACCTCTTCGAAAGTACAGAAGATGAACTCGTAGATGGCCTCAGTGACCAAGGAGTTGTCGCTGCAAAGCGAATCTCCCTTCGTCGAAAGGGCCAAGATATCAAAACAAAACATGTCATTTCGACTTTCGAGTTAAGCAAAGTTCCCGAGTCAATCAAAGCTGGGTACTTGAACTGTAGAATACGGCCATATGTGCCTAACCCCAGGAGATGTTTCCATTGCCAGAGGATCGGCCATAGTGCCCAGAGCTGCAGGGGAAGACCACGTGCGCCAAGTGCGGTCAGAACGATCACCCGTCAGACAACTGCGCAAACCCACCACACTGCGTCAACTGCGGTGAACCACACGCCGCTTACTCCCGTTCTTGTAAAAAATGGAAAGAAGAGAAGGAAGTAATTACCCTCAAAGTAAAAGAAAACATCTCGTTTCCTGAGGCCAGGAAGCGACCTTCTTTTCTACAGAAAGGATCCTTCGCTACGGTAACACGCACAGGGGGCGTGTCACCGAAAACCTCGGTGGGAACCCAGGTCTGTCCCAAAGGCCTGGCAGCCCCACCCACACCCCCTGCCCCCCCAAGGTCGGCTCCACGACCACGTTTGTTGTTGGAGCCAAAAGGTTCACAGTGCCTGAATGGTGCTGCCGCGCCTCTCTTAAAGGAGGCAATGGACACCATGGCACCAAAGGAGGTATTCCCTCCAAAGGCATCAGGGGTGGTGCCTCTCGCACCACCCTCAGTCCTTAAAGAGGGTCCGTCGCAGACCACCTCCTCTAAGGAGCTGGAGCGGACACCCTCGTCGTCTGCTCGCTCTTCAGGCCGAGGCAGGACTTTGCCCACTCCCGCCTCGACCAGCTCTCGAAAGACTGGCCAGCTGGACGAGGCATACTCGACCGCAAGCCAGCAGTCAGTAGATGAAATGATGGATGAGAGCATACCACCCTCTGACGACGACCTGGTCCCTTCAGGTGCTGAGTCATCAGTACCTTTTCAGGTCGTAGAAAAGAAAAAGAAAAATAAACTTCCTAGAATTTTGCCCCCAAAGGGATCGTAGTCCCTTTAGAAATGAATCATAAACAAGTGTCCACTTAGTTATCTTGCGGTGTCCTAAAGGCCAGTTATAATTTTAATTTTAATTTCCAGTTTTAATCTTCACCATGTCTCTGTTTTTACAGTGGAACTGTCGTGGGCTTTTTTGTAATTATGATAATGTCACTTTTTTATTAGACGAACACCGCCCTGCTGCCTTCTGTCTGCAGGAGACGCATCTTAAAGAAACTAGGTCAAATGCACTCCGCCATTATCAAGTGTTTAGACAAGATAGGTTGCACTCCTCTGAGGCGTCTGGTGGTGTTGCTGTAGCTGCCCAGCGCACAACCCCATCTGCCGAAGTGGCTCTCTACACCACTCTCGAGGCTGTGGCTGCCCGAATACTGCTAGACCGGGTGATTACTGTTGGTTCAGTGTACATATCACCGGGATACCAGCTGCAGTACGAAGAGCTAGAGGATCTTGTTAGTCAGCTCCCGGCTCCATACTTAATTTTAGGCGATTTTAATGCACACAACCCATTGTGGGGGAGTGGTAAACGGGATGCTAGAGGAGCACTTGTTGAACGTTTTCTTCTTTCCACGGGACTGTGCTTACTTAACACTAAAGAAGCCACACACTTTAGTTCAGCGACCAGGACTTTTACTTCCATCGACCTTTCTATCTGCCATCCTTCACTATACTCGCTTTTTTCATGGACGGTCATCCCAAACCCATATGGAAGTGACCATTTTCCAATTATTTTAGAGTTTAACAGTCCTCCTGCTGGTCTTCAAACGCGTACCCCTCGTTGGAAGTTTGAGAGGGCTGACTGGGCAACTTTTAGCAGCTCTTCAGTTTTAGCTTGTTCATCACTTGATGATCTTTCCATCGATGATGTCACTCTGCATATCACTCGACACATATTACAGGCCGCAATCATCGCCATTCCCATGACGTCCTTACATCTCCCAAAAAGGCCGAAGGCGTGGTGGAATAAAGACTGCCGCCAGGCAAAAAATGAACAGAATCGTGCATGGGGTATCTTTAGGCGTTACCCTACTCCAAGTAATCTGATTGGTTTTAAAAGAAAAAGGACCCAGGCAAGGTTTATTCGAAGACAAGCCAAGCGGCAAAGCTTTAGAGGATATGCCTCTTCAATCAATAGCAGTGCATCTATAAAAGAAGTTTGGGACCGCGTGCATAAAATTCAGGGTTCCTACGGCGCTTTCTCTGTCCCACTCTTGTGCCGGAATGGAATATGTCCTGCAAGCCTTGACGAACAGGCTGACATTCTTGGTGAGCACTTCGAATTTGTTTCTAGTTCCGAACACTATACGCAAAAATTTTGGGCGGCATAAGCTACATGCAGAAAAAAAGATTGTGCCTACGACCGGTGGTTTGCAAGAGCCTTATAACTCTCTTTTCATGCTGCACGAACTGCAGATGGCTCTCAATTCGTCCGGACAGACTGCCCCTGGATCGGACGGTATCCACTATCAAATGCTTCAGCACCTTCATCCATCTACTCTAGAGCTCGTCTTGTATCTTTTCAACCGAGTTTGGGTCGAGGGTCTTTTCCCATTTTCCTGGAAGGCTGCCGTCATTATCCCCCTTTTAAAGCCAGGAAAAGATCCTGCTGTGCCTCCAGCTTCAGGCCTATAGCACTAACTAGCAGTCTTTCGAAGACATTAGAAAGGATGATCAACAGAAGGCTGATGTTTTATTTGGAGAGTAATAATATTCTTGACAGGTACCAATGTGGCTTTCGTTCAGGACGATGCACGTTCGACCACCTAGTTCGTTTTGAGACTGTTGTGCGAGAGGCATTTGTAAATAAGCATCATTGTGTCTCTGTCTTTTTTGACCTGGAAAAGGCATTTGATACAACCTGGCGCCATGGCATACTGCAGGATCTCTCCAGCGTAGGTGTACAGGGCCGAATGTTAAGTGGCATTCAGAGTTATCTCCAAAACCGGACTTTTCGCGTGAAGCTTGGAACAACTTTTTCTAGAGAATTTTCGCAGCAAAATGGAGTACCTCAAGGTGGTGTACTTAGCGTCACTCTTTTTATTGTGAAGATGAACTCAATTGTCCGCGAAATAGCTCCATCTGTTCAGTACTCATTGTACGTCGATGATCTGCAGATTTCTGTATCGTCTTGTAAGCCATCCATATGTGAACGTCGGCTCCAGCTCACAATCAACAACTTGGTCAAATGGGCTGATGTCAACGGTTTTAAATTTTCTCCTGAGAAGACCGTCTGTGTGAGTTTCTCACGTCGCCGCGGAGTTTTGCATGAACCTTCTTTGACTATGTATGATGTTCCTATCCCAGTGAAAACTGAACACAAGTTTTTAGGTCTTATATTTGATTTCAAATTGACTTTTGTTCCGCATGTCAAGAGCCTGAAGATGAAATGTTTTAAATCGCTTAATATACTTAAGGTCCTGTCGCATGTATCCTGGGGTGCTGACCGTCTTTGTCTCTTGCATATCTATCGGTCGGTCGCTCGATCCCGTCTTGATAACGGTTGTATTGTGTATGGTTCTGCCCGGACATTGGTTCTCAAAATGCTGGACCCTGTTCATCATCAGGGGTTTCGGCTTGCTACCGGTGCTTTTCGCACATCTCCTGTTCTCAGTCTATACGCAGAAGCAAACCAGCTCCCTCCAGAGAAAAGAAGATCTGAACTGGGCTTCACATATTTTATGCGAATTAGATCGGTTCCTAACCATCCAAACTTACACTGTATGGAGCGAATACGCTACGAGCGAACCTTCAGTAACAAGCCTTCAGTTGTTCCACCTCTTGCCATGAGGGTTCGCAATTCTGCGGAGTCTGTAGGACTGAACGTGTTGCCTCCAGTTGTACAGTGTTTGAGTTCGGCAGCCCCTTCGGACCTAGTTCCCATTCAGTGCGAACTGGAGCTAACGAAATTCAACAAAAAAGACACTCCTCGCGAAGTCCTGAGACAAGAATTCCTTGAGCTCCAAGTACAGTATCACGACTGTATAAGTTTTTACACTGATGGCAGTAAAACTGATTCCTCTGTGGGTTGCGCAGTGATCAGGCCTGGGATGCAGCTTGTCCGGAGAATAAATGACAGTGCCTGTAGTTTTACGGCAGAGCTCTATGGCTTACTCCTTGCCACAGATAAGATCCTCAAACAAAAGCTTCACAAGTCAATTGTTTACACCGACTCACTTAGTGCTTTTCGAGCTCTTGCCAGAGTGGGAAATGATCGCAATCCACTTGTAATAGAAATAAGGAGCAGGCTAATTTCAGCCGCAAAACGGAAGAAAATAATACTATGCTGGGTTCCTTCACATGTCGGAATTGCCGGAAATGAGGATGCTGACAGAGCAGCACGTACTGCTAAGGATTGAGAAGTCGACCTGTGGAAAATACCTTACAGAGACTATAGGCATGTTCTGAAATTTTCCATAAGACGCAAGTGGCAAGAGGAATGAGACCCAGAAATAAACAATAAGTTGCGCGCAGTAAAACCACTACTTCAGGAATGGGAGAGTGCACGACACCGCGAGCGTTTTTATGAGGTGGTGTTGTGCCGACTGCGAATTGGTCATACCCGTCTTACCCATGGGCATCTTTTGCGTGGGGAGGATGCTCCGGAGTGTGAACACTGCTGCATTCCATTAACCATCCTACATATCTTACTTGTATCCCCTTTGTATGACCAAGAACGCCACAGACACTTTGCTAAGGTTTACCAAGAGCATACACCATTACATCTCGCCCTTTTAATCAGTGATGAGCCGTTGATTCCACACAAGTGTGTTTTCAACTTTCGTAAGGATATAAGACTCCTGGACCAGCTATAATTTTAATAGTTCATCGTATTCATTGCCACATCTTATGCGCTTGTACTTTCATGATCATTGTTTTATTAAATTACAAGCTACTATTGCTCTTTCTTCTCTTCAACCTTGATTCAGCAATAGTCCTAGTTGTTGGCGCATTATAGCCTTGGTCGCTGCTGCGCCATTAAACCCCAATCAATCAATCAATCAATCAATGGTGCCGCCATTGTAGCCTGACATTTGATCTCAAAGTCGTGTCTCAGTTCTCCTCCTAGCAGTCTTAGCAGCCGGCCAGGTGCGTCCCACGTGAGAACATATCCCACAAACTGCGACCAGAGCGAGAGGTAACTTGGTCGTTCCGTTCAGCTGTGTTAAAGAGGATACCACCAAGTCTACGGATACTGGGTAGTATTCTTAGGGAATGTTGTGAAGAGAAACTCCACGCTGAGCATTGTAAGTGGGACAATCCTAAACAAGGTCTCATGTCCTTGTGGCAATGCATCTCGTTTTCGTCGAATTTCTGCAGCAGAGTCGCCGATATTGTGGGAGCAAGACCACTACCCAGGCAGCACGAAAATATTGGGCAAATAACGGACAAATATCGTTCAAAGTTTTAAGAAATATCGGTCTAATAATGATTTGCAACCCGGCTCCGGATCGGTCCAATAACTTGAACCGATCACGGCATAGTTTTGAGACCGATATCGTCAACCGTTTTGCGACCAATATCGTCAACTGTTTTTTGGCCGTCTTTCGAGACCGTTTTACAGTCGTCTTTCGAAATGTTTTGTGGCCGTTATCGATGAACCATTTTAGGATTTAGATGTTTATTATTGAAATACGTAAGAAACGCCAATGACTAACGACATCAAACATGAAACTCTTTATTTTGAATGGAAACGGTCGCTTAACTTTTGGGAAATCTGAGATGTCTGACCATCTTAAACTCGGACAAGGGGTGTGGAAGCCACTGTAACAAATTTACACTCCGTTTTATCGGTAAAAGTTGCAGGTTCCATAGTGCCGGCATGATTTCCCGTAATCTAAAACTGAACCGTCTGTAAAAACAAGGCATACAATTTGGTAAAACGACGGAACGCCTGTATTTCACTTGACGGACAGTTATCAATTTTCCCATTTTATTGGTAAAAGTTGCAGGTTTTATACTGCCGGCAAGGTTTCCCGTAATCGAAAAAACTGGACCGTCTGTAAAAACATGGCACATAATTTCGTATAATGACGGAATGTCTAGCCCACTACGGACAGCTACCCGTGGGAATTATGAAAGCTTTCGGCATTACATAACGAAGCACTATACCTTTCGGCCTCATAAAAGGCCAAAGTTACGAGCCATCTGTACCACCTGCACCTCTGATACTTCAGGCGACTTCCCTGGAAGGGCTATACCTCTGCCAGGGGTGTCACCTGACGTACTGGAGGTTCAGGATTGGTGCGGATGGCTCATAGCTATGGGCTTCAAGAGGACAGAAAGGTCTAGTGCTCCGTTATTTAGTGCGAACAGCTTCCATGCTCAAGCAAGCCGAAGTCACATGAAGCTTCTGGGGTACGTATTGATGTGGAGAGTTCATAGCTCCGTCATTCAATATACTAACGTGTATAATTTTTTATCCTTAGACAAAACAACAAGAGTTCAACAAGAAAAAGAGCACACAACCTCTACTACTCATTGCCAGGATTTTGTTTCTGTGAGATCAGCTCTTCCTAGAGATGACAGCTGAACAAACGAACCAATTAAGAAGTTTCGCCACAATGCCTTTACTGGAAGAAGGCATCCCGTGCTTTAAGTTGGGAGAAATTTTACATTACAGTTGTCCATGCGCTCGCCGTCTAGATGCCCCTACGTTCTTGTGCTTATAATTGTCCTTCAATTGAAGACATCTTCGGTATCTTCATGGTGCATGTAAGGGCAACCTGAAATAAAGAGCATAAGAAGACTCAAAATCAATACACAATCGCAACAAACTGTAACAACAAACACAACAAACATCAGCAATCAACGAGTTTACAACCTAGCCCAGCTCCCCACCTTTCTACTGCACATGACATATAAAACGAACCTCCCATAACTTGAACCAAAGTAAAAATTTTAATTGATTTGAATACCCAATGCAACAAGTGCTTGAGAAATAAAACTAGCAAATTAAAGTTTGCATAACCATTCAGTGATATTAAGCAGTAGGCTTGCGGTAATTCAAACTCGGAGATTCAATACCTCCCCTATTGAAAATCGCTCTGATGGGACTTCAGGATTTTTTTAAAGGGTGTGAAGGGGACTTCAGGAATTTCTGAGATGTTTGACGGGGGCACCGATATTTCCTGGTGGGTTCACTGGCCCCGTCAGAGGCTCTCCTGAAAAGTCTAAAGTGCCTTTTACAATGCCTTGAAATGTCTGAAAGGCTGTCAAGAACTTTTCTAATGGGGTCGGGAAAACCTTCAGGCTTCTTGAGGTGTCTGTGGGCAACGGCCTAGGTGGAAAAAAGACACATTTCGCAGAATTAATGAACATAGCTGGTTTTTATACGATACGGGGGAAAAATAAGTATTTGGAGAATGCCGATCGTGTGTGTGTACGGTCAGATTTTTATTACTGCTCTTCTATCAAATACGAGTGGGCTCCTGGACCCGTCAGTTACTGCCCGGGTGTTCGGTCGCCAAAGAAGCCACTGAGGGCGACCGCCCCATGTGGAGAATTGACGAGCCGCGGGCCGAGTGGTGTTGGCCGAGCGGCGTTTTGAGGCGAACGCAATCCTGTCCGCTCGAGGCGAAATCCGTGCAACCATGTACAAAAAATAAAAAGAAATAAAGAAAAAAAAAAACAAGCCGAGAGCAGTGCGCGCTTACCAGGAACAGAGACGCGCCCGGGAGCGACTCGTTCCGGGAACCGGTCCCCCCACGGGGGACTGTCCCCAAAAGGCAATCGCCTCTCTCCGCCCGGCGATGGGGAGAGGGTGAAAGCTGCCAGGCCAGCGGTCGGGGGGGGGGGGGGGGGAGGGTGTGCAAGCGGGGGAGGCCATAGCCATTTTCTCTCTGCTCGTGTGCGGTTCCTGTTATCCCACGAGCCGGGATGTTCGGAGCGGACCAATTTCCTCCAGAAAGGTGAGCATGCATGGTTTTGAGGGCTCGCCCCTTGGTCTGTTTTGATCCGTGCAGTTTCTTTCTTGGTACCGCAGGTGAACCATAGTTCGGCGCAGGCCGCCTTCAGCACCGCTCGAGCGCCATTGTGTTCAGCGTGTTCAAGGAGATGGTGGCCGGTGTCGGCTTACTCGCTGCAAAGCCTGGCAGTCGGGGTCAGCGTCCCACCGCATGTTGTGCCTGCGCACCGGGATTATGGCACTGTGGGTGTTGAGACGGTGGATGAAGGCCGCTGTCCAGACGTGTTCCTTGCGCCTCTTCGTCCGTCGGACTTCAGACCAGCGAGCGAAAAATACGCCGAAGACGCCGGCGCGATGTCATCATGGACGAAACCGTGACTGTGCTCGAGATTTCTCAACGGCGGCGGGGGCTGCTCACGAGTTCGTGGTTTTCGCTAAACATGCTTACTGAGATTGTGTATGTGTCCGTGAGGTGCACCTGCTCGGTTTTATTAGCTGAACTACCGTACATCAGGAATATACCCAGCGGCATTGTGAGTACTTTGAAAAGTGTTTTTCTTTGTGATAAAAAAAGTCAGTTGTACCTGTTTGAAGTGATCTCTTTCGTCTACAGCTCCTTGCGCCGGGTTTGAACAAGCGTTGCTTTTCATCAACTTTTTGAGTTATAATATGCATGTAAAACTAAATGTCGGCAATAAATTTTCAATGTTTTGACCTGCATTTTTGTCTATGATTCACAGTCATTTGGGCGTCTAAAGGGTTGATGGGCTAAAGGGTCTGACGGGTTGAAAGGCTGTGGGGCTAAAGGGTTTTTCTGTGGGTATAATTGAAGGGTTTTTCTGTAGGGTATTTTTGAAGGCCTGTGAGGTCCCATAATCCTTCAAGGCTGACGGGCCCTTTAGAAATATTTTCAATAGGGTCTGGTCAAGTCAAACAAATTTTAAAACTTGGGTTGTCCCGCCACATTTTCAATGTGTTCATAAGCCACTTAATTTGAACGACGTTTTCGTGTAATTTAGACTTTTTGTTCTCGCGGCCCGGTTGAGCGCACTTCTTTCCAAGCACCGGTGCACTCCGGAGAAGTAGCACCTGTGGAGCTTGTTTTCACAGGTGTTGCTTTTCTCTGGTGCACTGGTGCTCAGTAAGAAGCGAACTCAACATGCCTAAAGCAGAGCAGAGCCGTACATACAGAGCTTGGCATATGAAAGGAGCAAGCAGAGCCAAGGCGTGCATCAGACACGCAAATAGAGGGTCCGACAAGCTCTCTTGGCCAACCAGAAGCCGAAAGCAATCCCCTAGCCATGGTAGCGGGAAAGGGTGTTGATAAGTGTGTGAGAGTTAAATGCAGTAACTCTTAATGATTGAAAATATGTTTCGATTATAGTTATGCAAGAAGATGAAAGAAACAAATATGCCGCTTGATTTTTGCTTTGCTCAATTGGAGTATTACGCTTCGACGCCTGGTGTACGGATTACATGAATCGATGAGCTAATCGCGCATGCTTCTTATATTTTCTATATCTTCTACCATGATTTTTCATGACCGTGATCAAAACATCACTGCACCCCAGTCACCGAGAATTACTTCGACGGGCTTAATAATTTAGTTTCTCACAGTCACTGCCAGGATACTATGCGCGGCTTCTGGTTGGCTACAAAGTACTAATTTGTGAAAACGCTCTAGAACACGCCCAGTCCACCTTCAGGCGAAGGCGCCTCCTCATTTGCCTTCTATACATCCCAATGAATGGTTAAACAATCTCTGTATACGTCTCTGAACCAGAGGACACATGAGCGGCAAAAACAGGCGCCGCGCGGCAGTTTCCATATCAACTTGCACGGACACTGTGAGGTGGCGGCATGGCTCTATGTCGCAGTGTTCACGCAAGTTGCTATAGAAACTGCAGCACACTGTCCGTTTCCATTACTCATGGGTCCCTGCTTAGCAGTCTATAATAGACAACTTTGTTGCTGGTTAAAAAAAATTAATCTTGTTTTGAGGTGTCATGTCCTGTCTAAACAGTCCCTGATAAACAATATTTTTTTAGAGCTGAATAAACTTGTGTCATAAATTTTATTTATGTCTCATGAATGGCATACCAGCTTATGGTTAATGGGCCTGTGCAGAGGAAATCATGAAATATCCGTTTTTTATGTGTAGCCATCCATATAGAAAATCATAATTTATCTTGAAACATATTTATATGAACTTCTGATAATTCAAGCTTTCGGTAATTTATACAAAATTCGTGACTTCCTGGAGTTTGAAATAATGAATCTACTGTATGTCACATTCTAATTAATGGTTTAGCTTCTTGGGCTTAGTGATACCTGAACCTTTTCCTTTGGCAGTGAATTAAATGCAAAATAGTACAGCAATGTATTTGCTCTAGTTTGTGCACTCGCACAGGCTTGTGCAACTAAGTCAAACTAGAATTAAATGGAAGCTGAAGCACTTTTTAAGACATCTGAGCTCGGAGCAAACTTCCACAGCACTTTGGCTTGTTGAAGTAATCACACTAAACTTGGGCAAAAGTCAACGTAAACTGCGTTTATTTTTAAAATTATGTGCAGTGATTATAGCAGGGCTTGCATGGAGCCTTTCTCCAACCTGTAATATGTCCAAAGCTTTGTGGCGTCATCGTTGGCATCCCCAAGTCAGCCTATTGGCTAGCAAGGGTTATCAGACCCTGCTGATGACGTCACTTTTGCTAGTCTTTACCTATGTTCTTTCGCTCTGCTTTGCTCTGTGTGCCGCAATGAGCGGGGCTACGCCGAAATTTTAATTAACGACTACGACGCTGCTACTAACAAGATTAATAGAAAACTTTGTCTTCACTCGGTATCTCTTTGGTTGGGTCTTTGGTGGCTCATGGAATGAAAAGCGGAGTTTGAGAATAAGTGTTCCAGCATGTCCCTACTTGGCCACATGTGCCACTTAGCATATCCAGTTCAATTCTAGCAGCCATACACGGTATCCTGGCTACAGCCGTTAGACCAAGGCGTAATTCAAAAGTAGTCTAGATTGTGTTTACCGTTTATAAATGTCCAGGCACGTCTGTCAACTAGCCCATCCAGAGGCTTTCGGAGATGGTCACGAGAGCCAGCAGCTTGTCTTGGGCAGCGCACTGTCAGTCACTCTGTCCCTCTGTGCACAGTGCCACCTTCGTGAGCTCCCACTGAAATAAGAAACAGAATCTGGAAATTGTGATGACTGCAATGAGAACCAATCAGAACATCCCAGCAGCAGATGCTACGGTTTGGTGTCTGAAATGCGCCTTTGCATTCCTTAGCATTCGATGCCACCAATGCATTAAAAGTCGTCTCTAAGCGACAACATTAAATGACGCCACAGTAGCCGGCATGTCCTGCTGTCGGATCAGACAACCCTGGTAGCTGGTTGTACAACAGGCAAAAAATATGATCTAAAGGCAAGCGTCATTGCTCTCACAACATCCAAAATCCTGACTGCTAAAGCTTCTGTGGACTGCCAAGCTGAGGGATATTCTCTTCCCTGCAGCGGGAACTACCTCAACGGCCATGATGTTCACAACCTGTAAAAAAAAACAATGGGAAGTCCATTCAGGAGCAGCTGGGGTAGCTATAAAAACAAGCTTTCGCTCTATGAAACCATTGCACAAATCTGCCAGAAGCAGCAGCACTTCATATAGAATACAGAAATTCGTCTTTTTCATATATTTCGAGATGAAATTGTATCTCTGGATTGTCCCAAGACTCTAGTTTCAAGCAGAAATTTACATAGGCAGGCTGGCTGAGTTCCTGAGTAGAAAGGTTCATGTGTCAAACCACACGTGTCTTTTGGTGACATTCAGACAAAGGAAGGCTGAATTTTCCTGATGGATGGGGATTAGGGTGGAAATCTTCAGACTTTTCCAATCGCCAACTTTCTCAACATTACCGTTTTCCTAGTTCATATACACCCTGTAGGGATCGCTTCAGAATTTTGTCGTTTCCTGGAAACTGAGTGAATCGACCTTCAACCGTTCGGATGGGGGCACCCCGACGGCTCGCCCCGAGGGTAGGGGGATGAGTGGCTTGAGCCCTTTTTAATCTTTGGCTCGGGAAGGAGACACACATTCTCGCCTGTCGCCGCGAGGTAGTGGCGACTTTGTCGTCACGGCGCGTTTCCAGTGACGGCTTGTGCAGTCGGGGGACTGTTGCAATAAGGTTTTAGCGATGAGGGGCGCCGGTCTGGGTCCACCTGGAGTCCCATTACGCTTTACTCGCTAACTTCGAAGGACACGGCGCCAATTTGTTTTGACGCGGCGAAGTGGGGGTGTTTTCCCCGTAAAGTAGTAAAGTATCGCCCCGATTGGAGAGTTCCCCAAGGCGTTTAGCATTGGTTTTCTTCTCAGAAAAGAGAAAGAAAGAGTTCTGTGGCTTTTCTGTAATTGGTGGAGGACCCGCTGGCACTGGGGCCAATAGAATTGTATAATCGTCCTGATTGGACAGGCCCTGTGTCAGCGGGGAGTTTTCTCGTCCGCGCTGGCGAGGAAACATTGAGTTTGAACAAGCCCGTGCGCGGAGCAAGTCATCTCCCGCGATCCGCCGGTCCGTGTAGCTTTGTCGCGAGCGACGAGCAGTCTCTTTGAGCCTCACCGTGCGCGGTGGGCACTTTGCGCCGAGGCGCGGTTTTTTTGGTATTTCTACTGCCGTGCGCGGACAGTAGGGTCCTGTAACCAAGTTTGCTGTTGACGTTTTAATATACTTGTTTTTATCAATCGTTGCTCTCGACTTTGAGCGTCTTTCCTCGAGGCTCCACCACCACCAACGAGCAAGAAGCGACCATCCAGCGCAGCAGTCCACGATCGCCCGGCCCTGACGTACGACTTCTAGGAAGGACCGGGACAAAACAACCTGGTGACCCTCAGGGAGGGACACATTCTTTACTGGCCCAGTCGACAGGGTCGTGGACATTGTCAACCGCCTGGAAAGGTTCCAGACGCCTGGGTTGGTGCGGAAAGTGGTGGTGTCCATCGGAAGGAGCCCAGGACCAGCTGAGACAACGAGGAGCGGCCCACAAGCAGCCTGGTACAGCGAGGCACGGCTACGAGTACGCGGGTGGCCGGAAGCGGCGAAAGCCAAGAAGCGGACGTCGCGCGGGGCGATCGGCGCCGGTGACCTGCGGGTTTGACGGCATCGACGACTACCGTTGGCCTGGGGCCTGCGACGGCGGGGAACGAAAGTCAAGCAGACGGACGTCGCATGGGGCGATCGGCGCCGGTGACCTGCGGGTTCGGCGTCATCGACAACTGCCGTGGGCCTGGGGCCTTCAACGGTGACAAAAGATTCAAGCCGGCGGACGTCATCGGCTGCAATCAACGCCAGTGGCCTGCGGGTTTGGCGACATCCGATGCGACTGCGCGGACTCTACAGTACCGCCAGGTAAGTGGTCGTTTTCCCTTCCGTCGCCGGCTGACACCCGCGCACTTAGTTGCATGGCGAGGTATAACTGGCCCATTGGGGAGAGCCTCAGTGACGGAGAGGACGAATGGTCGGATGGGGAAGCGATTCCGCTGAGCGTTCAGATAGCCCTCGTGAGGAAAAGAACGAAGGAGCTAGAGCTGGAGATACGACTGGCGGAGCTCCGGGCGGAGGAGCGGAGAGCAAGGGCTCGGCTTCTGGAGGAGCACAGTGAGGAGTCGCAGATTAATGCAGCGGAGGGCGCGGAGTCCGAGGCTCACTGCATGAGCGAAACAGAACCGGACGCACGGGACGACCCGGAGACTGCCATGGAGTCCGAGGGCGATCGTGCTGTGCAGAACCTGGGGACCGCCGCGGGGTCCGAGGCGGGTCGCGCTGTCCAGGAGCCGGGGACTGTCGTGGAGCCCGAGGGCGGTCGCGCTGTCCAGGGCCCGGACACTGCCGTAGCGTCCGAGGCCGATCGTATCGTACAGGGACCGGAGACTGCGGTGTGGCCTGAGGCCGACCGCAGTGTCGAGGAACAGTACACTGCCGGGGGTTCCGAGGCTGACCGCGCTGTCCAGGAACCGAACACTGCCAGGGGTTCCGAGGCTAGTCGCGCTGTCCAGGAGCCGGAGATTGCCGTGAGGTCCGAGGTCGGTAGCGCTATGAGGGAGCCAGAGGCTTTCGTGGAGCCCGAGGGCGGTCGCGCTGTCCTGGGCCCGGACACTGCCGTAGCGTCCGAGGCCGATCTTGCCGTTCAGAAACTGGGGACTGCCGTGGGGTCCGAGGCCGGTCGCGCTGCTCAGGAGCCGGACACTGCCGTGAGGTCCGAGGGCGGTCGCGCTGTCCAGAACCCGGACACTACCGTGGAGTCCAAGGTCGATCGTGCCGTGCAGGAACCAGACACTGCCGTAACGATCGAGGCCGATCGGGCCGCGCGCGAACGAGGGTTCTCCTTCGTCCAGGCAGATGGACGGGAGGAGCTCCCGGAGAACCAGGGGTCGGATCTGGCGCTGGGGAGACTAGCGAATGCCGAGGTCGCGAGGGGGGCTGCCGCAGTTGCTCCTATCGCTCAGATTGGACTTCGGCGTCCCCACGACAGGTCTAGTGGGGACGGTGTGACACGGCAGGTGCCACCAGGTGGGCGGCGCGGAGAGGCACCGGTGGAGGCGCACAACTCGCCGTGGGGCGACCACCTCGGAGCTGGGAAGGAGATGGTGCGCCAGGGGCGCAAAGCTGGGTCTTCCTTAGACCAAGTTGACCGCGAAGCGAGCGCCAAACACAGTTCCGTGGGGAGACCGAGCCGGGCACGCCTTCGGGGGCCTAGAGGAAGCTCTGGAGAGCATCACAATCCCCACGGTACGCGACAAAGCTGCTCGAGTATGGGGCGCGTGTATGCTAGCAGGGAAGCGTTTTCTTTCGCCTATGCACGTCGTGTCAGCGGGCGTGCATGTGGGAAGGCGATCACTGCCACGGCAATGTGAACATTTGCATGGAAACATTTTGCGGAACAATACTGTGACACATGTTTTGGCCGGTTGCTTGGTTTTTATTGGGATCCGGGAATGTTTTATGTGGTGTTGTTTTTGCATTTTTGTTTGTTTGTTTGTCTCGTGGAGGCCGCTGGTTGCGACCGGTTGGCTGTTGTGTTTAGCAGAGATTCGTGCTGCGCCGCTTATCCTTTGTGAACCTTTTTTTTTGGTGTAATCCTTTTTGCGCGTTTGTTTTCGGCGCAAGTGGGACGGCTTTACAAGAGTACGGCTGATGCTCAGGATGTTTTTTTAGTGTACGTGTTTTGTTGTTGTCCAGCTGTCGTCGTTTTTCGTACGGGGTTCTGCATGAGTTGAAGCGTTTTTCTTTTTATATTTCTTTTAATGGTGACGCGATCGTTCTGTTATAAGAACTGCTGGCCAGTCCAGAAGTCCTGGCACAGTTTTCTGGGTGGGCGTGTAGGGATCGCTTCAGAATTTTGTCGTTTCCTGGAAACTGAGTGAATCGACCTTCAACCGTTCGGATGGGGGCACCCCGACGGCTCGCCCCGAGGGTAGGGGGATGAGTGGCTTGAGCCCTTTTTAATCTTTGGCTCGGGAAGGAGACAGACATTCTCGCCTGTCGCCGCGAGGTAGTGGCGACTTTGTCGTCACGGCGCGTTTCCAGTGACGGCTTGTGCAGTCGGGGGACTGTTGCAATAAGGTTTTAGCGATGAGGGGCGCCGGTCTGGGTCCACCTGGAGTCCCATTACGCTTTACTCGCTAACTTCGAAGGACACGGCGCCAATTTGTTTTGACGCGGCGAAGTGGTGGTGTTTTCCCTGTAAAGTAGTAAAGTATCGCCCCGATTGGAGAGTTCCCCAAGGCGTTTAGCATTGGTTTTCTTCTCAGAAAAGGGAAAGAAAGAGTTCTGTGGCTTTTCTGTAATTGGTGGAGGACCCGCTGGCACTGGAGCTAATAGAATTGTATAATCGTCCTGATTGGACAGGCCCTGTGTCAGCGGGCAGTTTTCTCGTGCGCGCTGGCGAGGAAACATTGAGTTTGAACAAGCCCGTGCGCGGAGCAAGTTATCTCCCGCGGTCCGCCGGTCCGTGTAGCTCTGTCGCGAGCGACGAGCAGTCTCTTTGAGCCTCACCGTGCGCGGTGGGCACTTTGCGCCGAGGCGCGGTTTTTTTGGTATTTCTACTGCCGTGCGCGGACAGTAGGGTCCTGTAACCAAGTTTGCTGTTGACGTTTTAATATACTTGTTTTTATCAATCGTTGCTCTCGACTTTGAGCGTCTTTCCTCGAGGCTCCACCACCACCAACGAGCAAGAAGCGACCATCCAGCGCAGCAGTCCACGATCGCCCGGCCCTGACCTACGACTTCTAGGAAGGACCGGGACAAAACAACCTGGTGACCCTCAGGGAGGGACACATTCTTTACTCACCCTGCACCAGGTTGAGTTGGGTACCAATGGTCCTTAACAACTGCATGAATCGCCTGTACACATATGCGGTAATTACTGGGTGTATCAAGGTGTGGCCAGGCTCTTTAAATTGACCGCAAAATTCAATTTCTTAACCTATCGCGCTACGACTTTGTGCAGCGTTGCCCACAGATGGTTCATTTTTTTTTTTTTTGTAAAATTTGCAAAGAGAAAGCTTACCCGAGAAAGAAGTAAAGGAAGAAAAAAGCTTAGCTCCTATGGAAATGCGGCGAAGCCAAAGGTCTCCAAACAATACGGCACCGATTCGCACGGGAGACAAGAGATGGCGCAAGCAGCCGCGATGCCAGCTGCACCAACGAACGATAATACAGCGCCGAAAGCCAGCATTTTAGCAGACAATATTTTCGACTCGAAAGCGGAGCGCATTCCGCAGGCGGCGACAGTTGCAGAAAGAAAAACAGGCGCGATAACAACAAGAAACTGCAAAGCAGACGAGATCGGTACCCCGAGAAAAACAGTCAAAATATTCCGACAAACCATATTTATAATCAATTATATGTCCATTCAATATGTTTTATCAGTAAGGATGATAAAATAATGCATTGGCAACGGATATCAGAAGAGCTTGCGCCGCTTTTGAGTCGAAAAGATTGTCTGCTAAAGACGCCAGCTCCAGGCGCCGGACGCTCGTTCGCTGGCGGCAGTTGGCGTCGCGATTTCTTGCGCCATCTCTTGTCTCCCGTGCGAAACGGCGCCGTATTGTTTGAAGACCGGTGGCTTTGCTGCGTTTCCACAGGAGCTAACCCTTTTTCTTTCTTTACTTTTCCTCAGGTAACTTTGTTCTTTGAAAATTTTACAAGAAAAAAATTCACCATCTGTGGGCAACGAGGCACAGTCGTAGCGCGATAGGTAAGAAACCGATTTTTGTGGCAGATTTAAAGAGCCTGGCCGCTTCTTGGGACACCCAGTAGTAACAAACACATAACACCATAAAACTACCGTAAAACACCAAGCGTGCACCAGTGTCGTAGAAAGCGCTCAACTCCCACTTTCAAGCATATCAACTCATCAAGAGAGATATTAAATGTCTATTCCCCTATTTTAAGCAAGTTAAAAAGTATATATATATATGTGTAGGAGGCACCAGGGCACCTTGTCCCCATGAGTGGCTATCTCTACGACTGGCGGACAGCATGAAGATAGAACTGGTAAAGCGGCAAAGCAGGAAAGGAGGATGAGGGATGGAGAATCAAGAGCTAGAAAGTGATATATTTGGAAAGAAAGTGATATATATCCGTGGTAATGGAGCCAAAGTTAGAGAGCCGAAGAACGCAGTTTCGCTGCACTGCTGAATATAGTTCAACAATAATAATTTTTGGGTGTAACTTAACCAATTATAAAATATATATAATAGTTCCATCTAGCTTTGATTTTAAAATGCCAACATAACATTAGACAGAATGTACCCAACTTACAGCATTTCCTTTTTAGCTCTTTTGTTTTTGCTTAGTTTAAGTTTGCCATAGCTTTTTTAGTTCCCTGCAAAACAAAGATGGCGTCTTTATCATGTGCATCTTCGAGGTTGTGTATTGCCGGTACACTCCGTAAGCTCGCCCTTTGTTTACCACGTAGGATTTTACAAAGTTTGGCAACCAATAAATGTCAAAACCAAATGAGCACGTGGTGTGCAACATGTACGACAAGTGAGACAGTGGGAACCAGGACTCCCAGTTGTTTCCGTATACCGGTTGATTAGCGAGCAGGGGTGGAGATAATGCCCATGACCTCTGGTTTCTGCAGCGCAATCTTTCGCTACATGTGTTCCGAGCTGTGGTGCACCACCGACCCCCCCCCCCCCCCTATGGCGAGCCGTAATTGAATACAGTCCAAATGAAATGTGACTTTGCGCCGTGGCATGTGCATGCTTCTATTTTGGTATATCACGCCCGCGCCATGATTTTTCAGCACCACAAGACGTTTAAATGACCTCAAAACACTGCAGTGCTGATGAAATTCATTAATGTTGCAATTTGGGCCAGTTGGTTCATGATCGTGACAAGTGCCGAACAAATAGACAGGGACAAGAAGTTGACGTAAACACTGGCGCACTTGCAACAAACGTTTATTGAAAAAACAATCTCTTAAATAGACGTGAAGAACGTCAGTCATGGCTACAACCGGTGTCGCCCTCTATCGAGAAATTCATATTCTTTTGCCGATAAGGTTATGGAAGTGTCAGTTGTACATTTCGTGCCTTTGGCTTCCATCTCAAACGCCTAGTATAGCTTTCTAGACACTTTATCTGGCCAAAAATTTGGTGTCATCAAATGACGGGAGCAAGGCAGCGGCTGCAGTGCATGGCCACTGCAGCCGCTAACTTTGTTAAAACGGAGGTTCGAGCGAGTTGGTTGTTCATGACTGACAAAGAAACAGCGCAACCTCAAAACAAGCACTCTAAAGCTTTCATGCACAGGAACGAAAGAGCCACTTACACCGCGCTCACTGACAACTCTAGGATATATTTACAATTTTCGTTTTCGTCTTTCTTTGTGGACAAGGGTTTCTATGGCAAACAATTGCCCTTGTCTTCTTCCTTCTTCTACCTATGTTTTTGGAATAGGGAGCTAAACCGTAAAATTTTTGTACGGCTAAGTATTCTAGTTCTATCTTGGATAACATTATGGATGGAGTGCTGACACATCTCTCCTCTTGTCTGGCAATGTTCTCTGCTTCCATGATTTCTCTTGTTAGCTTGTCGTGGTTCCTGACTGACACTGCATTTCTCCAGCTGCGCTGAGCAGCCACTGTCTCTGCAGTGAATTCACAGGTGTCTGGAGTTTTTGTTGTTGATAGTGCAGTTGTGCTCACGAAGGCGATCGTTGACGCACCGTCCGGTCTGTCCTATGTATTGTCGTCCACAAGGTAGAGGGAAGGAGTAGACCACCTTTTCGGTACACTGTACGAAGTTGTTTTTGTGTTTCTTCGTGCACCTGACTGTGGTTTTTCTGGGTGTATTTACCCTCTTGCACAGGCTATGAAGTTTGTTAGGGGATGAGAAGACGATTTACAAATTAACTCTATTAACTATTTTCTTTAGACCAACGGAAAAGTTATGAATATATGGCGCAATGATCGGTTTTTAGGCCCTGCCTTTTTCTTTTTGTTTAATGTGGTCCCTGTTATGTAGCGGCTGGCAAGCTGGCGCCCATCGGCTCGTGACCATCGGCTGGACTCGCACCGAGCGCTCGAGAGCCGCGGGGCACGGGCAGACAACGCCAGGCTAGGAACATTGCGCCAGGCTCAATCGGAGGCTCCATCAGAATAAATCGATTAGACAACCTTCGAAGGTCTACATCTTGTATTTAACATTGGCGACGAGGATGGGATAGTCCTCGTCGCCCATTATCGTGGCATTTTATTTAACAGTCCCCTCGCATGATGTCTTTGATGAGTCTTTCGGCCACTGATGTTAGTAAAGGGGTTGGATATCCTGCGCCTCTTAATCGCGAAACTTGCCTGTTGAAGCTTGTTTGCATAGAATGGCAGCATGATTTTGTAATTGCGTTGTTGAGAGTTAACCGCGCAATGCTCCGCTTAACAAGTTTTGAGTGCGCGGAGTTGAAAGGTAGAAGCTTTTACCCCTGGGAAAATCTTCTATGCAAGTCTCGCGATACCTAGCAGTCCGGATAGCTGCTATCCGGACTGGTAGCTCATTGGCAGCGTCTAGTCAACTGCAGTTTTTTTGTCATCATACAGACTTCCTGCAACATCATGAATAAGACTCTGACTGACATTCTGGAACAAAAAAAAAACACCAGAACTTGCTTCACAGATAAAGAAAAGAACAAGTGCAACATTACGCTTCTCTTGTCGTCGACAGTGCAAAGACCATGATGACACCACCATTAAACTCACCCAAATAAGAAAAATTAACTTCTGCATGAAGTATTTGTACTAAGAACAATATGCATGTGGAGCTTAGATACCTACTGGTACCTTAAAAAAATACTGGGAACTTGAAAAAATAAACACCACCTAGAAATAGCACAGCTCGCTTGACAGGCACATGCCCAGCAATCAACAAGCCTTTTGACGTGTTCTGCAGTGCTGGGAAACAAATCGAAAATAAACACCGGAGATGTGGTCAAAATACTTTAAGGTAGTATAATGCGCAAGTTTATCCTGAACTACTGTTGATTACATGGACCTAAAAGTTTTAAAGCTGGTTCACACTGTTGCTACCGACTATGACCAAGTTGAACAAAACGGGGTTTAAGTTGCTTACGACTAACATTGCTGCTGAGCAGCACTGTCATAAGCTGTCACAAGAGGCTTAAAGACTGGTTTTGTGGACCCAGTCCTAGCCGGTAGCAACAGTGTGGACCAGCCTTTAGCTACACTTGTACCCAGCATTGGTTCTCGGACATGATTCCAAAAATGTTTTAATAGACTCCCTTCAACTTTAACAGAACCTCTAGTATTTAAAAGCTGAAGTAAGGAGCCTTCACATTCAGAGCTAAATCTCTTTGATTTAAATGTGTCGCCACTGTACAAGCGAGAGCGCCTGGCAGGTGTGCGATTTTCCACTGCAACCCTCGTACCACTACATATTCTATACCAGATCAGAGCCTTTTAATCAAATAATTCAACCTCTTTCCTCAGCCATGTAGACTACGTGTGCACCCTCGGGTTTTATAAGTCTCGAATATGACCGGGGTCAATTAAAACGCCACTAAGGCAAACAAAAATAATCTTTATTAGCGACGGTAGTAGTAATCTGGGTGGCTCGCAAGGCAAGACATATATGCAGAGGCCCGTAAGGGAGAAAACAACGGAAACGACGAGCTTAACAGGGTCCTGCTGTCAACACTTTGGGCACTCTAGGCCCGCACACCTCAACACCGAAGACACGCACGGCAGGCCGGCGCGGAGCAAACGCCGTACGCGAGCGCTACGACGCCCAGCTAGGAGCGTGTTCCATCAACCCGTCGCAACCCGCCAAACTCCAGCAACCAAATCGCGCCATCCTACTGGACAAGGGGCAAAGAAGCCAGTGCGCGCTGACCGAGAGATACGCTGTCGGTAGCGTGAGAAAGGACGAGACGACACGGCAAAGCAAAAACCATACAATTCTTCACGCGTGTCGCCGTCCCGAACACATCCAAGGCGTTCGTCCTAAGATCCGTATCTAAGCGTTTTACAGCACAGATCAGTTTAGCGCGACCGGCACTTACAGCACGTCCAAAGGACTCGCCGATAGCAACGCGAACTTTCTAAACAATCTGATCAGCGTGTCTGCAGTGCTCCGGTATCGCAGAACATTCACGGGATTCTCAAGATAGCGGCTAGCATTTACGCAAGGCTTGAACGAACAGCCTCCACGAGCAATACCGATCGTTTGCCTAAAGGCAGCCAGCATTCCTCAGAACTGCGACGCGACACGAAATCGCGGAGACCATTGAAGCGTCCATAAAAGCTGAATATCATCCGAATTGCGGTGGCAACGTGAGCTACGGTGTTCGGAAGATCATCCAGCATAGGTAGATACCCTTCGGTAATGCGTTATGAATATGAAATTGGCAAAACTTACCTGAAGTAGGACTTGAACCACGCACGTTGAGGTAGCTCTTTTTGTGCGCGCACGGACGGACAAGAATCCGGAAGCCGCTTGTAACTTTGGATTGGAACGACGCAAGGGATTAAAATACGACGGAAGCACAGATAGATGAGAGTTTTGAAACGTGGCTGGTCTGAGATGAGTGACGATTAGCATGCCTGCCGGGTATATATGGGTGTACTTTTTAAATAAACTTTAGTTAAGAGTGCGCCCTGTCCTGCTGTCTATCTCTCTGTTCGTTTATTTTTCGGCGCTTCTCCACCGCACTTATAGTTTCGGTTTCGACCCAACTCTACTGAAGTTTATATTTTGGTGGCCGGTGTCACTATTGTGATCACTACTGGAGTTATCGTGTTTTCTACGCAGTTTGAAGTAAATTTTTGGGGCGAGCAGACATAATGTCCCAGCTTCTACTCCTGTTGTACGTTCCATGATAACCTATGTTTTCTGATTAAAATCTACATCGACATACGTGCAAGAAAAAAGGGTGTTCGACATCTTAATTTAAGTTGATTTTTTTTATTTCTGAGGACATGAAATTGCTTAATTAATCATTGCATATTTGTTTAAAGTTTTTATTTTTCCTTAAAAATTATTTGTATTTTTTTTTTTTTTGAAACTCTGGTCGTGTTGCGCGGCTCAGTAAAAGCGGGTTGTTTTGAGATTTTCAAGATCCCGTACAGCCGACAATACACCAATGACGTAGGTAGAAGGGAGGCGAGGGGAGCGTTCAGGAGGAGCCCTCTTCCTCCTGCCTCTTTCTCCTCCTCGTCCCTCCACCTCCTCCATCCTCCTCCCCTTTCTCCCCCTCCTCCCTCCCGTTTGGTGCATTATGGGAGACGTCCCATAATCTAACGCGCGCGTCACTGCGGTGCGATATGGCAAGTTTCCCATAATACACTGCGCGGTAACGCCGACGGCGACGCGTCACGCCGACGCGTGACAGCTACCGTTACGGTTGGCGTAACCGCAACGCGTTGGCTTAACGCTTTTACGTTACGCGACGCTGAGGCGTCACAAACAAGCGTTACACTGACGCGTTACGCGACGCGTCACGAAAAAGTGTTACGCGATGCCGACGCGTCACGAAAAAGCGTTACGCCGACGCCGACGGGTCACGAAAAAGCGTTACGCTGACGGGTTATGCGGCGCCTAGGCATCGCGAAAGAGCGTTACACCTACGCGTGATGCGACGCCTAGGCGTTACAAAAAAGCAGTACGCCGACGCGTTATGCGTCGCCGAGGCGTCACGTAAAAGCGTTACGCCGACACGCTCCGCGGCGCCTCGGCGTCAACGTAACGCTTCTTCGTGACGCCTCGGCGTCATGTAACGCGTCGGGGTAACGCTTTTACGTGACGCCTCGGCGTCAGGTAACGCGTCGGCGTAACGCATTTTCGTGATTCGTCGGCGTCGCGCAATACTTTTTCATGACACGTTGGCGTTACGTAACGGATCGGCCTAACGCTTGTTTGTGACGCGTCGGCGTCGTGTAACGCGTCGGCGTAACGCTTTACTGCTACGCCGACGGCGGCGCCGTTCAAGCCCGAAACGGGCCCCTAAGAGCTGCGCTCTAAGATGAAAGAAACATCAATCAACTAAGGTTTTAAAGTCTGGTGGTTAAAATTTTATAGGCAAAAATGCTTCTGTGTCTAAATACTCCTAGAACATGAAAGCATCCCGGTGATGTTGCCGCGATTTGGCTGGTGCAGTGATGTGAATCGGTGGTTGCAAAACATAGCCCGATAAGCCCTTCACATATACCAAGGATCGAACTTCACATATTTTCTGCAATATCGTTCAGAAGCTGGCAGAAACGGCAAATGTTGCCGTCATGTAGCCGCCATGCGGCAATATCTTTTGGAAGCTGGCAGAAACAGCCAATGTTGCCGTCATGTAGCCGAGATGCCGCAATATTGGTTGGACGCTGGCGGAAACGTTAAATGTTGTCGTCATGTAGCCAGTGTAGTGCCAGCATATGGAATGCTGGCTCTAGAATTGTCAACCTGGCCCATATGGGGCCACCTTTACCATGCTGAGACCAATGTTGGCACAATATCTTGTGCTGCCTGGGCGGAGAGCCTCAACTCCCTGGTTCACATTTCTCAGAGTCCAAAGAGTCAAACTCGTGCCTTGTTTGGCGAATATGTTGTGCGTGCCACTACACCTTGTACACCCCTAAGCTGACAGGGCTCTAAAAGAAAAGTGCTCGTTGGACCAATCAAACGTTGGCCTTGCACCAGGTGATCAAAATCTATCTGCGAACTGCGCGCAGAAAGTGGGGTGAGATGATAAAAGACCAGAAATTGACTGGCCGGCGAGGATGCAACCTCCTACGCTATGTCAGCTTAGGTGTGAACAAAGAATAGGGGTGGCGGGAACGGAGGACCTTGGCTGTGGCGTCGTTGCAGACTGCGTGCGTTTTGATATGGTTGTGAAAATAATGAGAAGAAAGCGTTCAAGTGGGGCTTTATCTAAAATTATCACTCTTGGAAGGATGGTGAATCATAAATTTCAAGGGAGCTAGAAATTTCTGATATTCTCGCAAAATACTCACCCTCTCAGAGAGGGGGGGGGGGGGGGGGGGGGTTAGTACCTCACTTGTACTCTACGTAGGAAATTTTAGAGCACCCCTCTCGAAATGTCGTGTAAATAGAAACCTCCACTCACTTACTTTCAGACCTAATCGGATGAGAGGGCTAGAAGGCTGGGGGAGAGGGTGTGGTGTGGTGTATAAATTACAGATTCAAGTTGGGACTTGACCAGATCGTCACTGCTATTCAGTAAGTTATTCCGTTATTCCCTCTGCCTTTACAAAATAGATTTCTGATTATAATCGTGAACAACTTTCTGTGGATAAGCAGTCAAAGGTAGAGTGCGTGCGCCGGGCACCTTGAGCACCGATTCTAGCCGCGTGCGTGGCTTCAATCGGCAATTAGGGTGCGCGAGCGCACGGGCTCTGCCTTTTACTGCATAGCCACAGAAAGTTGTCCGCGAGAATAGAGGTCACAAGGCTTACTTTCGTTCACGGGAGGGTCGATAAAGGACTTCATTAACAGCTCTAACTCCTCAGGAACGACACTGATGCGGAAGTCGGTGACCCCGTTTTTAATTAGCACCGTATGAGGAGAAATCTTGTGCGAGCTTCAACAGGTCGAGTACGTCTCGGGAGATGCAGGCAAGACGTTGCACATGGTTTAAAAGCTTGCAGTATTCACAAGTGGTACCAGGAAAACGACGTCAACAGAGAAGGAGCTCGCGATTCAGCATAATGCAGTGCCACGGGCCGTGACTCTTCAGAGTTCGGGGTGGTGGCGGTATGAAAAAACAAACAAAAACGCCGCAGGTCTACACCAGAGATCACGAATGACACCGGTCACAAACTCCCAAGCCCAACGCTCCATTCGACACCGACAAAATAAACAACATCAAGCTGCATGAAACGCCCCAAAAGTAAAGGCGTCTGTTTCCATACAGCAACTGGCGGAAGTGAAGTGTTAAGCGGATTTCCTTCACAAGGATATATGAAAATGCTTCGCGCTAGGATTATTTTCATTGAACATTGACTACATAATGATAAAATTTCAATAATTTGTTTTTCTACCTGACTCAAGCTAGTCGGACTGCTCATAACACTGGTCAAGCCAGAAAATAACAAGAGATGGAACTTTTACATGATCGGTTTAAGATTTATTGTTAATACACCTTTATTTCTCGCAACGGACTAACATTAGGGATTTGGCCTCCACACTTTTTAAATGCTAACAGGTCTTACCCATGGCTGTGTTTTGCACCGTGTTTTGTGCCTTCTTCTATAAATCTCTTACGGTGAGCCACCAAAGAGCTTACCCGCATATGTCAAGCTCATATGCGCCGAGGGGAGAAAAGTATGTGGAGTAGGAAGCGTCGGGCGCACGGTCGTTATAGAGTCTCGGTGTCGGTGCTGTGTAATATGTGGTGCTCCGGTTGTCTGCAATGATTGTAGGATTGCAGTCTATGTGTGATCGTTCGCAGCGTACTAACCAATTCGTTTTTTTTATAGGCTGCTAGAAATTTCACTAGGTGGCGCAAGTTGCCGCCCGATTGAAACTATTGTGCTCGAGTTATTTATCTACGTTCGGCATTCCTTTGTCTGTCTAGCAGTTGCGTTGTAGCTACCCAACGTTGCTACGCCTCGGTGGCACGAGTCGTCGGTGATTCTAATATATCGCTTGCTCAACTCATTCATCTATTCTCTAAGAAGTTTGACATTTATTTTTCTGTGGAGCACTCGCTTCGTAGCTATCGACGCCGCAGACGAGCGTATATCAGTGTTGCCTCTCCTACTAATATATCAACAGGTCTACACTCTTAACAAAAGGGTTGTCGTAGGGTACTACACTTGGGGTACTCATAAGCCGTCACAGATATCGCTACCCCCCCTTCGTTATACTAACAACCCCACAGACAGTCACACGGCACGCAATCAGCAGGTAATCACTGTGAGCACCCCCAAAAGCAACATGGTGAATGGCAAGTGACAGTGGAGCAATACGAGTAAGGCCTAGCGAGCTGGACTGCCTTTTGCTAAAATACGATTCTCAAGTGCGTACGCCCGTTCGCTGCCTTCCGTGCGCACAAAGCACTCCGAAACGCGCCTCGAAGCACCGGCACCGCACCTAATGCGAGTAGGGGCGACGATGTGGGAGGGGGGGGGGGGGGGGGCGCATTCGAGGGGGTTTGTCCGCGATTGCTTTCGCGAGGCCGGCTGCATTTACTTCGCGGCCAGAAAACATTCAAAGAAGGAAACAAAATAGCGACAAATGGAATGATGTCTTTATTGAACAGAGCATCTGCTTGCTGTGCTTGCCGCAAGTGATCCGGCGTTTTCGGTTGACGGCGGCGAGGCGAAGCATCACCGATTTAAGCGGCGTCGGTTCCGATCGTTCAACGCTCCTCCTGCTTACCTGTTAGCATTCGTTATCCACTTTCAAGTCCCTGGTAATCCTCACCGCGTCTGTGCACGCACTTGGCGCTATTTACCGCACAGAACACCCATTCAACTGGCTATGGGACTGATCCCATTTGGACGAGAGGCCGAGAACCGAACCAGACCGAACCCTTTGTGGCTGCTACGTGGAGCCATGGAACGCCTCCATGTTTTTCACTCAAATAAGTAGACGCATAAACGCCCGACTCCTTGAATTGTGCGGCGACACGCGCCACCTAACGGACAGCGCTCAAACTAAAGAAAAAAACCAGCAATTCTTGCTCTGAGCGCCTCGCCACACTTCACTCATACGCGACATACAGATATCACAGCATTTTATACATCAACGCATTCAGAAGCAGCACAAGATACAACATCACATATTGACACTCTACATTCCTATACACACGTCTAGTCGACACCACCAGCTTCTATACTGCTGTATTTTATGTGACCGATTAGGATGGTGACCACTGTCATATTTTGCATAAATACGAAAAGACTGTGCAAGATTTAGCCGTATATATTCATTTCCTCTACTGCGCTTAGGAAAGCGCTCGTATCTCTAATGTAGGGCCATTGCAAAAGTGAACTGCAGGTTATAAATAAATTTGAATCGTTGCTACACGTCACATTTTGAACAGTTTCGTTTTCTCGCTTGCCTACACTTCAAGTTTACAGAAGCCCGTTTAATTAATTGTATTAATTATCGAAACCAATTCTGCAATCACAACTTTCTGAACACACTGATGCATTTTCTTTTCTCTTTTTACATATCAGACTGACTTGCGGCGGTTGGGTACACGCTGAGTACACTAAGCACGCGCAGGTGATTTTAGCGAAGCCCGTCCGCCGGTCCTCCCCGAAGCGTTATTTCAGTTTTCTTCTTTTCGCTAAATATCTGTTCTATGCGCTCGCGCTCGCGCCAAGATGGCAGTGCATAATTGCTGCTTTCGGGCCCGTGCCTTCACCTGCAACGAACGCGAAATATGTATGCTAAATTATCTAAATCCTGGTTCAGACAGTAGTGTTTGACTGCGTGCGTCTGACTGCGTTGCGGCAGGAAGAAATCAGGACATCCCTGCTGCTTATATCGCATGCCAAGATGATTCCTTGAATTGGATTCCACGCTTGATACGAAGCACAGACGTGCCGGTGAGTGGCTTTCGGTTCTCGACGCAACGCTGTCAAACGCTAGTGTCTGAACCGGCCTTGTTTAAAGCATTTTTTTATCGAGTATGCTCGATGAAATCCGCCAAATGAACCAGAGAAGGCAAAGCATGTACCTCGAGACAGAGAAATAGTGAAATACACGGACATAATCCCAGATATCTGTGTCCGTTCGTCATGTCCGGCCTCAGTCCTGGTGTTCAACGCTTCGTACTTCACTGCACTTGAAAGCAAAAAAATTGGGTACGACAGGTGGGCAAGTTCGGCGGAACCGAGGAGGCCACTTGCAACGGATCTGCACGCAGAACTGACCGATCACACCTTTATTGACAGCACGCTCTTTACTGAACCGCACAATAAAAGACGACGAGAGTATCTCGTCCGGCGAACATTCAAGTCAACTCACGCCTGTGCGTAGCTTCCTGTGCTTTTCTAGAGATTTGGTTAAATTCCTCGAGCACGACGCCAGCTGCCAGCTGTTTACTGCTGTACATGGTAAAACCCGCGACGGAACCAAAAAGGACAACCGCGATACTTTTTATCTGCCTCGGGTTTTAGCAGGTGCCTATCAAGGTTGCCTGTACTTGTTTGTTTTCTGCCAGTTTAGGCGAACTGAGCCACACGCTTGTTTCGATCGGTTCAAATTTGAATAAATGATAACGAACGCACGAAGAAAACAAGTTTCAAGTACTTTTTGAGATTTTTGAAGTGACTTTTACTATTGAACGACTGCATGCACTTGAACGTTAAATTCAAGAGTTTATAAAACGTGACTACCCCATGTCGTCACCTGCCAACAGGGTGCTAACCCTCAATGGCTCGAGCCCAGTGGGTAGTTAAATAAGCCTGTGGGGTAGTTACAGCCGTCAAAACGCACGATAACGAGGGGGGGTGCTCACTTCTTCTTAGGGTGTACTTATTTTTTTTCTAACTCTGCTTTTTCAGTTATAATACCACATCATCTACTGATTTTTTTTCTTTTTTTGCCTACACGTGGTCCAAAAATACCACTATTTGCTCCCAGGCGCTCTCTCGAGTTATTTCGGCGCACTTCGGCAGGTGCAGGCGTTATAAGGAGTAATGAGGGAGAGAAGTGAGAGGTCAATATTGTACGTGTACGGGCAAAACAATGCAGGGGGTAGTTAAACCAAACACGGGTGGATAGGTGTACAAAATGAGACATGGGGAGGAATACTTGCTGAGCTAGAGTCACTACAGAGCGGCGGGTTGGTAGGCCGCCTAAGAGGCCGCACCTCGCTTTGCGCCTTTCGTGCCGCGCCACATGCATTGCTGGTTGAACGATTTTAATTTGCTTCCAAAATAATGCAAATTTTGCCACCACCATTTTTTCTTCGTGTTACTACATGCCCGAGGTCTATCTCAGCGCAAGTTTTCGACCAGTAGAAAATGAACAAAGCGCCCTTTCCTTTAAAGCCACCTCGAGATATGGAGACTTTTAAAAAAAATTTTAAGAGAAAAATTTACAGTCATTGAACAAGAAGTGTGAAACTACTTGATTGAGCAGACCTGTAAGCAATAAAGAATGAACAATTTCTGGTAATCCTCTAATAGTCGCGCGCCAGCTGACTTCCGGATATTGCAACAAGAGGTTTTGGGAAATTTGCTTTGCATAGTTGTTTTACATGGGTTTACTCAACTATTTACATTTATACACAAATCAGAAAGAGGTCATAGAAAAAGGTCCGTCTTCATCTAGCTTGAAGCCCTTCTACCTTGAGAGCGTGCACAATCTCAGTGTCTGCCTCATCGACTTCAGGTCAGTACTATGGTGTACACCAACATCTCCCTTCGTTTGTTTCTTCTTTTTTTTTTTCTTAGTATCCAAAATGACTTGCTGGCTTCATTAGTCTTCCTGAGCGTGTGGTGTGCCCAGGTTGTGGCTCTGGTTGAACGATGAGAGACTGATCAGTTTGATGTCCGCTGTGCAAGCTTGCATGCGGTAAACCACCCCAAGAAATCTCGTCGTCTTCAGCGTTCGCACTTCGGTAAATAATCAGGAACTTCGCATTTCGCCTGATTTTGCCATCCTTAGTGGCAAAACAGTAAGAGCACGGTGTGTCGTCTTTCCTGAGAACTGTCCAATATTTCTTTAAGTTCGTTATGAACACTTTTTGTGACGTATGAAGCTCTGATAATTTGATGACACAATGTTGTTTGTTAAAATCAAACGCTTGCTTGTCTTTTGCTTTGCGATCAGTCTCCCGCAGTAGAGAAAGGTCAGGCACTCTCGGATGAAGCATTTGGGGTGATACCGGCACCTGAGTCCGCAGCTTCCTTGCTAAATAGGAACACTGCTGGACTGAATCCAGAACTAAGTGGTGTAGCGCGATATGCCAGAAGTGCCTTTTAAGGGTCTGCTGACTTCTTAAACTTCATTTTGACAATCTTTACAACAGCTTCTGCTGCGCCGTTGCTTTGGGTATATTTAGGACCTGATATGATGTCGCGAAAGCTCCATTCTTTATTGAATGTCACGAACGAAGACCGAAATTGGGGTCATTGCCTGTTAAGAGTTTCAGGTATGCCATGTCAAGGAATAGTATACTTTTCTTTCATAATGGTTGTTTCTGGTCGTTGATCTTCGAGGAGGGCTACTTCAAAGTAGCGAGAGAAATAATCCGTAACAGAAGATAGTTATTTCTTGTCTTCGACGTAGAAGAGATCCATTGTCACATTTGCCAGGTATGATCTGGGAGTGAACTTGAAATGAGCGGTTGGCTTCTGCGCTGCCTCTGCTGTAGACAGCTTGCACATCTTTCAACCATATCTGCGATGTCCCTGCTGATACCAGACCACCAAAACGATTCTTGGGCCCTCCAGGAACACTTGAGAATGCTTTCGTGGATATCATGCAGGAACAGTATTACCGAGGGCCTCAGTGAAAGAGGTATAAGGTGTCTGGAGTTTGTCACAATGAGGCCATCGTGCAGTCTGAGTTCCTCTTTAAACCACCAGCATGAAAGGCAGTTCTGTGGCGCTTGTGATTTACTTTTAGGCCATGCTTCGACTATGTACGTTTTTAAAGCACACATGACGGGACCACGGTCTAGAGCTGCCGACGCTTGTTCTAAGCCTTCATATTGAACCTCTAGGTGTTGAAGGAGCGCGTGTTCAAATACTGTAACCTCCGCTGCGATGCAAAGGCTGTTTCACTCTCGAGGGGTTGTCTCGCAAGTGTGCGGCAACGACAAGGTCCTTTCCCGGTACATGTTTCATTGTGAAGCCACACCACATCATGCGGGCGCGCATTCGCTGAAGCCTGGGTGTGAGGTCATCCACGGGCTTTCTCGTGAAAAGTGGGATGAGAGGCTTGTGATCTTTCTCGATGTGGAAAGTTAATCCAACGACATAATTTTTCAGTTTTTCACACGCCCAGGTGATTGGGAGGGCTTCCTTTTTGACCTGTGAATATCCTTTTTCTGTGTCAGTTAAGGATTTTGGAACATTGGTGACAGCCCGTAAGGTGTCAGTTTCCTGGCGCTGCAAGAGTACGGCTTCTATGCCGTAGCTGGTGTCGTCGGCAGATAATATTGTGGCCTTTGTTGGAGAGTATAGGGCCAGGACCGGTCGAGATGTCAGACTTGATATCACCCTCTCAAACGCTTGCTGTTGTGCCGTCTCCCAAACGAAAACCACATTATTTTCAAGAAAAGCTTGCAGGGCTGAAGTATATCTGCCAGGTTAGGTATGAATCTTGCTATAAAGTTAGCCTTACAAGAGACGCCTTTTGAGTTGCATCGTGTTCTCAGGAGGAAGCATGTCTAAGATACTGCAGATATTTTCCTTGTCAGGACTAGCACCCGTGTGGTCGATTACGTGTCCCAAAAACTAGATTTGGTCTTGCCCGAACACGCATTTTTTATGTTTTGGGTAATCCCATTTTCTTCCAGTCTTGTGAGCACTCTTCGAAGACGAATGTCATGTTAAGTTCGTGTGTTGGTTTAAATCAGGACATTGTAGATATGACACGTGACCCCTTCTAACCCTTCAATCACTAGATGCATCATGCTCTGAAATATCTCTGGTGCGCATGAGATACCGAACGGAAGGCGATTGACTTTGTATTTGCCGAAGGGTGTAATGAAAGTTGTAAGCAACGTTGAGTTTGGATGCAACTTGATTTGATAAAAAGCAGAGTAGGCATCGAGGTGAAAAAACATTTGCGCTTGTCCCCCAGTCACTAGAAGTGCTTCTACACTCGGAATAGGATGGTACTCTATTAAAACAGTTTCACTGAGTGACGTGTAGTCTACGCAGATGCGGACGTCGCCATTCATCTTAGGAACCACCACCATAGGGGAGCACCAGCTTGTTGGTTCTTGAACTGTAGTAAGTACTCCTTCCTTTTTCATGATCTGAAGTTGCTTTCTACTGCTTTTTGAAGTGGTACCGGTATGCGACGAAGCGATCAAAGGGTAACGGGATAAGCATCAGACTTAAGCTTTATTTCGCGCATATAAGCGGCTTCCTCAGACCCCTAAGAGCGAGGGATATTCTTTGGCTGGATCAAGCGCTTGTGGAGTTGACACATCATTTACTTGTTGAAGGATGTTGAGAGCTTGCATGAGGTCCAAACCGAGAAGTGATTCGTTGACGTTTTTCGTGACATAAAACATTCCCGTCACATGGGAGTCCTTAAAGGTGACTGGTACTCGGAGCACTCGGAGCACCTGAAGGTATTCTTTAGGTGGTCCGAAAAGAACCTTGTCAGGTTGTTGAAGACGAACCTTAGCTTGTAGTTGAGGCTGTATGTGTTATGGTACGACAGAGGCGTCGGCACCAGTGTCCAAAAAAAAAATTCTATCTTCGCCCCCGACGCGGGGCGAGACTCGCCAAGGTACAAGTTTACTCGGGTACACCACAGTTCCTGTAAAGCAGAAGTCTTCGCCACTCTTCTCGGGAAGTGTTGCAGGCTCTGAGATCTGATGCAGAAAACGTGACTTGGCTTTGCTGACAGTGGCAAAGTTGCCCTGCTCTCTGCATCCGTGGCACTAGTTTCTTGACACTGGAAATTCCTTCCGTGGGTGAACATCGTTGAAACCGCACCAGTAGCAAGATTGATATTCCTTGGTAGATGTGTTGTCCTCTTCTGCTGGTGTCGTTTGTATCTTGTACCCGTTGAGGTGATCGCCTTGAATTTGAGCAGATTGTGTGGCTTCCTCTTGTCTGAGAGCGTCTTGTTATCTGCCGAGCATTTCAGTCTCTTTCGCAAGGAGTATTGACCTATCGAGTGTTAATTCACTCTCTAAATGAAGCTTCGTGGAAAGCCGTTTATCGCGAATGCCGACGACAATACGGTCGCGAATGAGCTCGTCGTTCAACTGGCCATACTCGCACCTTGTACTCGATACGTAGAGTCCAGTAATAAAGACCGCGACATTTTCGCCGTCATTTTGAGCACGACCGTTTAACATCGCGCGCTCGTAAACAATGTTCGTCTTGACAATGAAATGAGCCTCAAAAGCCTCGAAGACAGACTCGTAGTGGTCGGCTTCAGAGGTTGGGATATCGGTCGTCGCATAGATTTCTTCTGCTGCAGGACCCATCAGGTAAATAAGAGAGCTTAACTGATCAGCCTGTGGCTTGAGATGCAATCCGAACGGTGAGCAAAACCGCTCTCAGCGGCGTTTCCAGGTCATCCATTGTTCTGGTTGAAACATCAATGGTTCAGGCGCGCTGATTCGATATGGCATTGCAGGGGCTGCTTGCACCGATGAGGCTGCTTGCTCCGTATCCATCCTCAGATTTAGGGCAAGCGGGTCGTCCAAGGCGCTTCTCCAAGGCGGCTGCTCACTTACGGTAACCATAATAGTTGATCGAGTCCCGCAACCCCTGGCACCATGTTGTGTTACATGGGTTTACTCAACTATTTACATATATTTAAAGGTCAGAAAAAGTGGTGATAGAAATACGTACGTCTTCATTTAGGTCAAAGCACTTCTAGCTCGAGTGCGCGCACGAGCTCAGTGTCTGCTTTATTGTCTTCACGTCAGTACTTTGGTATACACGACAGTAGTTTCTTTTTTTCACTGCTCCCTCTTGTTTTCTTTGGCATCTTTCACACATGTTGTGATGCTGTGAAAAGAATCAATGCAATAACCGAACAACACAAACAAGCTAATAGAAAAAAAACATACTACCGAAAATTAGAAATTTTCTGATTTTTGCTCATTTTTCAAGCTGAAATCTACAACATTTTCTGGGAAGCTGTGGCAACACTCACGTACATACGTACATTTGCACGCAGCTACGATGGCTGGTCTTACGCAGCGATGCAGTTTGTGCAAGTTACTTCTACTTAAAAGATTATGAAAAAGCACGCGCAGTTGTATAGGATATCAGAGCGTAAAGGTGAGCGAGGCCGAGGCAACGGTGAGTTACCAGCGGGGTGCCGCCGTCCTCCGTTAGTCACCTCGTCCTTGCTCTACTAGGTATGATGCTAGCCCTTGGAGACTATTTACTGCGCATAAAAGACACCGAACGATAGCAAGCGCATCCTGTGCGCTCTCACCGCTCTCACTTCGGCGGAATGGCTCACTGGGCTCGTCTCTCGCCTGTTCGCGGCTGCTGGCCGGCATGTTTTATAAGGAACACGCTCAGCCGTGTTTCGCGGAAGGCAGACACGATGTATCGTGTTAAAATTTACACGGCACCTCGTTCTGACGTGTCCGCTATGAGACAACAGTTTACACTCCTGGGCGTGTTATATTTGCTAACAATGTAGTGGGCCAATCCGAAAGACGTAAAAAGTACCTTTACGTAGATCGTTGACGAGGACCTCCGTTCGGGAAACAACCTCAGATCGGAAAAAAATTTTCGAAGATAATGCAACAGAGTGCGTTGTGGTTTCATTAGTCCAGTTTGTTTATTATAATTGATAATAATAAATTTGTGCTCAGAGAAAATGACGACGTCAGAAACAGTGTCATTAAGTAAGGGAAATCTAAATCCATTCACATGTAGGTCTGCGGTGAAATTTCGTGGGCACCGGCCGGAACGTCCTTCCGGTAAAGTTCTGGAGATTCGTCGGTGGAGACGTTCGGCTGCCCCTCTTCGTCGTCGTCGTCAGGGAACGTCACAATGCCGTGGACGTGCGATGAGTGGCGGCCGGGTAGAGGTCGCTTGTACAGGCGAGCGGCGACACGAACATGTCTAGGGGGAAAAGGCCCGCGGACGACAACCGGTGGCAGCAGACGATGAGGAAGGACTCCGGCAAATTTTTGAAGGTGACCAACCTTGCCACATGAAAAGAGCTGTTCCCCTGAAGCTGTGCATTTCTCGCGTGGATGGGGTCGACAACCGTAGAGCGGACATGTTCCAGCCTCGTGCCAGAAAGCACGTCCGACCGAAGGAATATTTCGCGGCGCTCGGAGCGCGAAATTGCGAGTGAGCCCTTGCTACTGGTGATGCGGCAACAGCGAAGCTTTGGAGGGAGAGGAGAAACGGTATGCACCGCTCGTCATCTTGGCATTGAGTGTTTGAATGACGGCCATCTTGTACACTCCGAATGGAAGCCACTTGTACGGCCTCGAGGGCCAGCGAGGTTCCGGAACGCGGAAAGCTGGCGGAAAATCGACAGTTCATATCAAACTCTCGGGCCGCTTGTTCCAAATGCGCCAGAAACAAAATGCGTACTAGGATAGGTTGTGAAGCTCTCGAAAGATCTCGGATTATTCCATCTTGTATTTCCGATGATATTAACCCAGCCAAAAAGACTTCCGCTATGCGGGGTTTAAAAGACACTCTAAAATCACAAAACGAGCCGAGACGCCTTAGACCACCAAGGTGCTCAAGGACGCTCTCACTTTGGGACTGAGCGCGGGTGAGGGACCAAGCTCTGCTCGACAAAAACATTACTTTCGGCAGCCAAATGCTGATCGATCGCCGTTACGAGACCGTCAAAGTCGAAAACGGCCTGGTGATCGGCGAGTACCAGTCGTGGATTTATTAACCATATTTGGCCTTCTAGACCAAGCAACAACCACAAAAGTGCACGTTAACGCTTCGGGGAGCTTTGATCGGCGTCTATGGCCAAATGCCCATTGAAACATGATCTCGGCGTACGAAAGCAAAGGAAGACAGACACGTCTACGAAGGAAGAATACGTCAGAGACGCTTGTTCGTGTCTGACGTGTTTTTTGGAGTCTCTTGTTTCCTTTTGCGTTTGCATACCAAGACGTTTAACCACAACTGTCTTCTAATATCATCAATGTGAAACATTACTTTTTACAACGTAGCCGAGGCTGCGCAGAGGAACCTAGCTGGTGTAAGAACAAATGGCGGTGGCGTTGCGAAGGAATCCTACTGAAAAAATCATTTGGAATTCAAGCGTGTGGCAAACTGGTCGACCCGTTTGAATCAAACGGGTGGCAAACTTGTGGATCCGCTCAGATCAAACGTGAATATGGGATACGGTACCCGTTTATACGGCACCCATTTGATACGGGTCCTCGTTTGATAGGGGTGACCGTTCGACCTGGCACGTGACCACACATTTGAACGCGCCATTCGGATAGGCTAATTATTTGCTAGCCTTAAACGGGCATTGTATGGATGGTTGGTTACCTTAAACTTATTGAAGAGATCCTGAAACTCATAAACCTATTTATAACATGCAGGAAAACCGTAAAAAAATGTGCTCGCGCAGGTGCTTCCAAATGGGAAAGAAAACAGACACAAAATATTGTTTTCAATTTTCCTAGAAGTTTATTACAAGTTTAATAGGTTGTAATTTACAACCTTTTCCGCAAACAAGCACAAACCTGTAAACGGTCTGTGAAATGTGAAGAGGCACTCTAAGCTTTTAGAGAGCTGAGAAGATTGCAAAGCACACAAGACCCACGGAGATTCTAGATTATAATGGTAGACTTTCGGCGAAACTGTTCTCCCGGCTGCCGCGAGAATCAACACTGCATAATTCTGTAGATAATCTCGAAGAGTACGCGTAGGAGAACGGTCAATCGTTGCCAACAAGTGGGTGGCAGTACACTTGTCATAATAATAGCGGACTTGAAAGATGTACTAAGACCGCAGGGTAAGGCGACAGATCGAAGCAGGTAGGACGAGCGAAGTTCGAACTGCAGCGGAAACCAAGTAGACAAAGAAAAAAGCGGCTACCAGCGGGCGCTCTACCGGATCTAGCAGGCGAGGAGAGAGGAGGCCGCTGGCGCCCTCCTCTCTCTTCGGGTCACGTGACAGGTGACCAGGGAGGAAGGAGGGGGCGCAGTCAAGGAGGTCAAGGCACAGCGCAGGAAATGGCTGCGGCCGCTCGGGTTGCACTCGAGCGAAGAAAGCACTCAGCGTGATGTCGTAGTTGGACTGCTGCCAATGGCGGGCGTGCTCTCGCAATGCTCGATTTTCTTGCAGCCGCGTGTTCGGGCGCTACCTTCACTGCGTCTTTAATTGAGGTAAAACGGAGCCTTGAAGTATATTCTTTCATGCGGTCGCGTCTTCTGCGAGAGAGATTCAAGCTGAATAATTAAATTGAGCCAACAAAAACGCCGAAGTTTTCCAGTTCTGTCAAAAATATCGGCTCGCCAACGTGGCGCGTCTACGTAAAAAAAAAATTGTGTATTGCAGTTGCAGTTAAAACGAACATCACCGCAATTAAAATATAAATATTATTACTTGCATTACGCGGACGATTTGAAATCGATGAGCCGCTGCTCCCGGCCTCCCGGAAACATAGGGTGCCTCGACTGAAACCGGCGCACCCATGCCGTCGATCTGCACATTCAGTATAAAACGGGCTCCGGAGAGCCGTTCGATAAACCGGTACAGTTTGACGGTCAACGGTCAACCGCTTGTGCAACATGGTCGCCGGTTTGAGCAAACGTGCGACAATTTTGCCCAAACAAGTGACCCATTTGCCCAGACCAGTGACCCGTTTGCAAAAGAATTGACCTGTTTGCCCAAATAGGTGACCGTTATGGCTCATACGGGGGACCCCTTTGAGCCATACGGGCGACCCGTTTGGCAAACTGGTGACCGGTAGGGCTAAACTGTTACCGGTATGAACCCGTAAACATCCATAAAGGCGCCAAATGTTTTTTTTTTTTTTTTCAGTAGGGAAGCCGTTGTCATTCATTACCATTGCAAAAGAATGATTCGAATATTAAACAAAATATTAAAAACTCTGCTCCAAGTGAAATGAATACAAAGATAGTTTCCAGAGTCATTAAAAACGTGGACGCTTTCGTGTTCTTCGCACTACATGCGTAAAAAGAAAAAAGCCATACAAAAAAGCGTTACGGCTTTCGAAAAAGGAATAGAGGATCCAGTGCGCCCGAACCGACTGGCATTCGAAAATAAAACATTGGACTTCGCTATGTGTCAAGAAAGCTGAATTTTTTTTATAAAAGTATGTAGTAATTGCAAATATACAAAGGATCATAACAATTTAAAAGCTAAAGTATGACCTATCACACAAAAGAAAGCTAGACATGCCGGTGCTGCAACACGTAACTCTGGCACGGGGTTTAATTTGAACCACACAAGGACAAAAAATGATATAGAAGAGAGAAAATCCTTGTTAATGAGCGCGTTGGTAGTGATGTATTTTTAGAAAGAGTTAGGGGAGAGTCGGGAGGTTTGGGACGGTTGGAGGAATGGGACAGCTCGTTTATCTCTCCAGGAGTTAGTTCAAACACGTTCATCGGCTGCTCACGAGGTGGCGCTAGCATACCAATAGCCTGGCTGTAATGGTGGCCGTCTTCACCGGACGGAGCTTTCTCTGACTAAAACTCTCGTTTTTCACGTGTCAAAAGTAAGTATCCGCTTACTCAATTGCACCTCTCTGAGTTTTAAACCACCCTGCCTATGCTGATACCAATTTTTCTTCAAAAACACGCGTTAGGGTCGTGCTTCATGCAATAACAAGTTTAGCCCTAACAAGAGAATTTTCGCCATTGAATGTATTTTTCGTTGGGCACACACCTGGGGAGGAATGGGACATTTGAGTCGCGGGTGGAATGGGACAGTGTCCCATTCCTCCCCACCATACGGCTGCTGCTGTGTCTAGCGAATAAGCTACAATGCTGCGCCGCTTTAGATCCGAAAGCAGTTATTTTTTTATTTGTTATTTAAAGTGTACAAATGCTTGGTGCCGTGATGTTAAATAACATACAGGCTGTTTCTGCGACACTTGACGTTAAGACGCGCTAAACCAACGGGGCATCATAAAATGCAATGTTTCTCCACTAAAAAGGTGTGATTACTGTACACATTTGCGAGAAACCCGGAATAAGCACGTGAATAATAGGCAGCAATATGAGTGCTGCTACGTGCATGCAAGGACGTTAAGCGTGCTTGGTGTGCGTGAATATTTAAATTTGCCAATTTTTGATCCATTTCCATTTTCAGGAAGATGCCGCGGGTTTACAAGAGGAAGCATCCCGACAGAGCTCAAACATCGAACAATTTGATCCTGGATGCTGTGAGATTGGTGTGCGATGAAAAGAAAAGTATAAGAGACGTAGCAGAAGCTTTTGAAATATCAAAATCATCTCTTGGCCGAGCAGTGAAGAAGTACAGAGAATGCGGTGACACAGGTGGCATCATGTTCAAGTCCAATTTGGTCTGCGGAATGGTCTTCACAACAGAAGATGAAGTACTCTTGAAAGAATATTTGCTGAAAGCAAGCAAAATGCATTATGGGCTTACGAGAATGCAAGTTCGTTCACTGGCGTACGAGTTTGCAACAGCCTTAAAGAGGAAGTGCCCGGCGTCATGGGAACAGAAGAAGGTAGCTGGAAGAGACTGGTTTATGGGCTTTATAGACCGCCATCCCGAGCTATCGCTTCGATCGCCAGAAGCGACCAGTCTGGGTCGGGCAACAAGCTTCAATAAGAACAACGTCGATGCTTTCCTTTCAAACCTGAAAAGTGTCTACGACCAATACAAGCTAACTCCGGATCGCATCTACAATTGTGATGAAACTGGCTTCACAACTGCACACAACCCACCAAAGGTAGTAGCAGCACGTGGAGAAAAGCAAATCGGTCAGGTTACATCCGCAGAACGCGGCGAACTGGTGACTGTTTTGTGCACTGTCAATGCCATCGGAAACGCCCTGCCACCAGTGTTCATTTTCCCACGCGTGAGGTTTAAAGATTTTTTTCTGAAAGGCGCCCCGGCAGGAAGCCTCGGTTTGGCAAGCAAGTCGGGCTGGAAGTCGAGCGAACTGTTTTTGCTGGCGTTAGAGCACACTGTGAGACATACAAAGTGCTCGAAGGAGGAGCCAATTCTCTTGATACTCGACAATCATGAAAGCCATGTGAGCATCAACACCATCAACAAGGCCAAAGAGAGCGGAGTCATCCTGCTGACCTTTCCCCCACACTACAGCCACAGCCTGCAGCCACTTGATGTGTCCGTGTACGGACCATTTAAATCTCGGTACAACGCTGCTTGCAATGATTGGCTCATAAATAACCCCGGGAAGACCATCTCCATCCACAATGTTGCACAACTAGTTGGATCCGCCTACGTTTTAACGGTGACACGAAAGAACATAATCTCGGGCTTTCAGAAAACTGGAATTTGGCCTTTCAATAGCGAGCCCTTCACTTCGGATGACTACATGATGTCATCAGTCACTGACAGACCCTTAACGTCCGTAAGCGGAGAAGTGTCACGACAGACGGCCACCATCACCGAGAAAACGGACAGCGCAAGCCGACTGGAAAGTGATTTGAACTTTGAGACAAACGGCCATGGAGCTTGCAACGTCTCTACAGATGTCTTCCCACCTACTGTCGCCAACGCAGCCTCGACGTCAACTGCATCTCCCAGCCGGATTGTTCCGAGCGACCTAAGGCCCTACCCTAAGGCTGCACCGCGTAAGACAGGGCAAAAAGGAAGGAAGAAAGGTAGGACAAAAGTCCTTACGGATACACCCGAGAAGCATGCGATTGAACAAGAAGCTGCAGAGAGGCTGGCACGACAGAGTCTGAAAAAAAGAGCGCTTATCACAGCTAAGACTGTCGCCACTACCCGCCCAAAAAAGAAACGGCGACTTCAGAAGGAGTCCAGTTCTTCAAGGGAAGACGACACTGTTGCCGTTGCATTTGATGATTCAGACAGTGACATGTCGGGTTCCGATACTGAGAGGCGGGACATTTCTGAGGCCGATTGCCCAAACAAAACTTTTCAAGTGACAAAAGGCGATTTGGTCCTTGTCAGATTTGGTAAGAAAAATCTGACGTTTATTACACGGGTAGAGTCGAAAGTAGTGACAATACTGACGTCAGTGTCCAGTTCTTTCGAAAGAAAGAAGAGAGCTCAAAGTTTTACTTTCCTCCGCAGAAAGATATAGGGACTGTGCCAATAACGGATATTGTGAAGAAGCTGCCAGCGCCAAAAACTATTGGGGGAACGAAGCGCCTGCAAGCTTGCTTCAAGTTTGATGTGGAACTATCGGCTTTTAATGTCCGCTGAAGACGTTGGGACCGATATTTTACTGGCGTCCCATTCCTCCCAAAGGATGTCCCACTCCACCCAAAGGGACGGGCGGAATGGGACAGATTTTAGCTGTTAGAAACTATTTTTTTGCAGTTGCTCTAGAAGTGGCAGTAACCTGTGTTTCGTAGAATTTGCGCAGCTTGTTTCGACTTGTACTATAATCCATCAACCATCTTTTTTGCGTTCAAAATAAACAAAAGTAAAATGCATTTGTGAAAAGCGTCCCATTCCTCCCGACTCTCCCCTATATACGAAAAGACAGGGGACGGGTCAACACATCTTCCAACTTTCAACAAACGAATGATTTATTGCCGGCACGCATCGCTCTCGGAACTCCTCTATAGGAGAGGGAAAAGTTAAAAGGAAGGGTAAGGGAAAGGACGGGGGCATCCCTGAAGAAGAAAGCGAGACTGATGAAATAATAAGAAAAAAGGTTGTTCAGGAACTGTTTCGAGACCATATGGGTGTTGAATAAAATCAGTAGAATGTAAAAACCGGCTTGGCGGAAAAAAGGCGGATGGGGTTAGGCCAGTCATAATGAAAGTGAGCAGCTGCGAGGAAAAGAATGACGTGTTTTAGCCTTGGAGTAAAGAGAACGGCTCAAGGATATCTGTTTCTAATGATTATTCAAAAATAACACTACTTAAACGGAAAATGCTGTGGGAAAGTGCAAAGGAGGAGAAGGCAGAGGGTTCCCGAGTGAAACTTGTGCGCGATAGGCTGCGAGTTCATAATGGCACCTACATATTGGATGATAATAGAAATGCCGCGCAAAGATAAAAGAAAACCTGGCCTCGCTCAATCCAACTGCCTGACTAGGTGGAAGTTTTGGCTCACCAAACACCGACTCATCCTGCGAACCTACTTGCCAAGCGGCAACCTATGAGACTTGGGGCAGGCATCTTTATAGGGGTGGGAAAAGTTTTTAACATGGAGGTCCACCACCTAAACAAATTTCAACAAAAAAGACTGTTCCATGTTGTTGATAAATGGTCGGAGTATAAAAAATAAAATTGAAGAGTTCAATGGTCTCATACATATATTTAAACCCGATTTTATTTTTGGAACTGAATCATGGTTAGATGAAACAATTCTGAATTCTGAAATTTTACCCCCTACGTATGATGTGTATAGAAAGGACAGGAATTGCCATGGTGGCCGTGTGTTCTTATTGGCTAACAAATCATTGAACAGCATGTTGATTGATGTGGAAACCGACCACGTCTAATCAGTGTGGTGTCGCATAAGCACTCTTAACAAAAGTGAAATCGCCGTTAGTGTGTTTTACAACCCTCTCGGTTCCACTGCCAACACAATTTCTGCTCTGAACAATATTTTTTCTGGCCTACCTCACGAACAAATTTTAATAGCCGGGGATTTTAATCTAGCAGAGGTGTAATGGACAGGTGACCACGATATAGTACTATCTGGTGCTGTCTACTCTGAATTGGAAGATATCTTAAGTAACTACGGCTTTGAACAATTTGTTTGTCAACCAACAAGAGGTGAATAAATTCTTGATTTAATTTTGTGCAACAGTAATATTGTTTATGATGCGTCCATCTTTTTTCGAATCAGCGGTCATAGCATAGTCACAGCTAGTTTAACACTCCCCGATCTATTTCGTGCACGGGAAAGTGGTAGAAAAGTACTCATATATGTCAAAGGAAATTATAAGGGTATAGAAAAATAATTGGGTTGAATATTCAGATGATTTTTTCTAGATTATCCTTGGGGAGCTGTGCGGATACTTCATGGGTTGCTTTAAAGAGATATTTGTAAGGTCTAATTGAAAAATTTATTCCAGCCGAATATATATCTGAAAATACTAAAGCTGATAAGCATCAGATGACGTATGCTGTTAAAAGAGTAATAAATCAACGAAGGTGTGCATATCAGAAGTACCAAATGCATTTATCTGAATTTGCTGTTTCAAAACTTGAGAAGCTGAATAATGCTTATAAAGGTGTTATCGTCTTGGCGAAACGGGCATACATTGACAAACTGTCAGATGAAATCCAGTCAAATAATAAAGAATTTTGGACCTACCTTCGAAAAACTCGTAAGGAAGATGTTGGCATCCCGGATATCTTGTGTAATGGTGAGATTATTGAAGATAATCATAATAAAGCCAACTGTTTCAATAAATATTTTCAGTCGATTTTCGCCTCTAACAGAATGCGTTGATGATATCCACTCCTCGGTGACGGAATAGGGCCTCCTATGCCACCTCTTGTCACAAATATAGAAGGCATTGTGAAATGTTTAGAGGACCTAGATGTAAAAAAATCAGTGGTCCCAGACGGCTTGTCGCCAAAAGTGCTGAAATCGTGCTCATTCGCCGTGTTCCGCTACCTTCACATAGTTTCTTCAAAGTCTCTAGAGGAAGGTGTACTTCCAAGCGAATGGAAAAATATATTTGTTACGCCAATCCGCAAGCATGGATCAAGATAAATTGTAGAAGACTACAGCCCCATTCTCCTTAGTTGTATATGTTGTAAAATTTTAGAACACACCGTGTAAAGTAATGTTGTAACATATCTAGATACTAACCACTGCTTTTTTTCCCGCTCAACATGGTTTTCGAAAGCGCCTTTCGTGCGGGACTCAGCTTGTTGAACTTTACCGTGATATTGTTACAACAACTGAGAGTCGAAGTGAAACGCATGCTATTTTCCTTGACTCCCGGCAGGCTTTCGATTCTGTGTCCCACCCTTTGTTGTTGTATAAACTGCGCTCTTTAGGCCTTGATAATAGCGTTTTCCGATGGATAGAAAATTATCTTTTGAAAGAAAGTAATGCGTAGTCATTAACGGTGCAAAATCTGAATTTGTTGCTGTGGCATCTGGCGTTCCGCTGGGGTCGGTCTTGGGGCTTCTTTTGTTCCTTGTTTTTATAAATGTCATAGCTGTAGATATTGACTCGCATGCGAGGCTGTTCGCAGATGATTGCGTTTTATATGGTAGAGTAGAATATTTACGTGATTCTGCACTTTTACAATCTGAATTAGATAAAATATCCAGTTGGTGCCAGACGTGAGAATTAAGTCTCAATGCTGACAAGTGTGTCCACGTCACTTTCGGAAAAAAACGCGACAGCATCTTACTTTGTTACTCTATTAATTATTGACATTTACATAGAAACACGCATGTGAAGTATCTTGTAGTCATTTTATCAAGCGATCTTTCTTTTAATGCTCACGTAACACAATCTGTACAAAAGGGTGGTAGAATGTCACATTTTATTAACAAAAATCTACGCAGTGCTTCCAAAGAGCTAAAGGAAACTGCTTACTGCTGCTTGGTAAGACCGATGCGTGAATATGCTTGTGTTCTGTGGGACCCGCACCAAGCGTACCTTGCCTTTAAAATAGAAAAGAAAAATCAAAGCCGTGCTGCAAGGATTGTATCGGGAAAGTACGATAGAACGTCCAGTGTGACAGAAATTAAACGTGAGGTCGGTTGGGAAGTATTGGATTTAAGGAGAAAGAAATGTAATCTGAAGTTTTTATTTTCTATAGTTATTAGCTTAACTAAAATTGATAAGTATAAATATCCTTAATTACCAAACTATATTTCAACCAGAATAGAGTATTGTCACAAGATCAAGGAAATATTTTGCCGAACTGATTGTAAAAAATTCTCATTTTACCCTCGTGCAATAACGGTCTGGAATTCATTGACTGCATCATCATTTACTTCAGACGACGTAGAATATATTTTTTTTAATATCCTAAATTTTTTAACATTCAAGAGGTTTTGTGTGATCTTTTATTCAACAGTTTTTATTGTATTTTTGCCATTATATTTATTAGGGATGCCGCGAACTTTTTTCGAATCGAAGTTTCGATGATCGAATCAAGCGGTTCGAAAGGTTCGAAAGATTTCAATTTTTCGAATTGTGTATATCGTAAAATTCGACGGAGGTCGAATTTTCGAACTTGTTAAGCTAAGAAGTTCGACGCTTTTCGAACCGTTGAACTTATTACGCTAAAAAATTCGATCTTTTTTCGAACTTTCGAACTTATTGCGCTGCAAGGTTTGATGCTTGTCGAACTTTCGAACTTGACTGACCAAAAAATGTGATTAATTTCGAACTTTCGAACTTATTTATCAAGAGAATTCGAAAAGTTTCGAACCTTCGAATTCTGAAAAGTGAGAAGTTCGACGCACTTCGAACTTTTAGGGTAAAAGTTCGACGTTCGTCGAACTTCGAAAGACCGGCGGACGGTTTCATTTGATTTCAAGTAGTGGGGTACATTCGTAATTTTTTTCTCGAACTTTTACACGCGGTGCTGCGTTCCTTACGAAAGATAATGTCGTTTATTTCAATGTTCTGGCATGCTTAGGTTTAAAGAAATAAATCCCCAAAGGGGCGAGGAAGGACGACGGGTTTTTGACGATTATCGTTTGTGCCAGATTTGAAGCACGCTGCAGCCGGAGCTATTTATGGTAGATATGTTATACCTTTTTTAAGAATGATCTATGTATAACCTAGGTAAGTGCCGTCTTAAGATGTGATTATTGTTATTCAACGTGAGTTTCGAAGAAATGTCCAAACATGTATCTGCATGCAATTATGACCTAAACTTGATATTTATTTTTGTCTAAGTTGTTTTAGGTATCGCATTTAAATTAACACCACAGACAGTACATATCATTGCCATCTGCAGAATACACAATAATATATTTATTGTTTTTCACGTTAAGGAATAAATTAACTCATGGGAGAAGATTTCTAATAGTGTTCAAGTTCAGCACGTCATTAAAAGAAAAAAATTTTTTTTCGCTTCACGTTTCTGGGACGTGTTTCTTTTAGCCTGTATACATTTTGGTAAAAGAAACTTGTTTCGAAGTTCTGAACCTCTGAATATGCAAGAATAGAACACTTCCGACGATTTCTTGATAGTTTTTTTTTTCTACTGCTTTTTATTCCCGCATTTATTAATATTTTTTTTTTTTTTTTTTTTTTACTATCGGCACAGGAGTTTAGGTCGAAAAGACAGC